>NC_082663.1:13955000-23955000 GCF_025265405.1 Mesoplodon densirostris
ATTACGCTGAACTGCATGTTATAATTAGGAACTTACGTTTAGATTTATTTTTTCAATCTTCACCCAAATGCTGCTAAGAGATATACTCAATAAGTATACACTTCTAGATATCTTTCTAAAGAGAAAAATGACCCAGAAATTATGGACTCGTTGGAATATGGGTGAATTGGAAAGTTGATAAAAGGTCCTAATTCTGAGCTTCCCTGGTGGCGCAGTGGTTGAGAGTCCGCCTGCCGATGCAGGGGACACGGGTTCGTGCCCCGGTCCGGGAAGATCCCACATGCCACGGAGCGGCTGGGCCCGTGAGCCATGGCCGCTGAGCCTACGCATCCGGAGCCTGTGCTCCGCAACGGGAGAGGCCACAGCAGTGACAGGCCCGCGTACCACAAAAAAAAAAAAAAGGTCGTAACTGTACAGAAAAATATGCAGTTGGTGTGGAAGGATTTCCCAGAAGTATTTCAGTTTGCTTGAATTCTGTGCTGCAGCTGAATTTCCTTAAGGTTGTTATTAATTTCCCTTTAAAATGAGGACTTCCTAAAACAAGTATGAATTAATAATATAGTCCAGAATTGGGCCCATGTGAGCCAGCCATGTAAAGTACTGCCCCCAAAATCCAGGGGCCCATTGAAAAGCCAGTCTTTGTGATACTGAGTATTGGGTGTATTCCTTGAAATAACCCTACCCTGTAGGGTGGCCCTGGAGTCTCTCAAGCAGAGATTATTTTTTTTAATATATCTTTATTGGAGTATAATTGCTTTACAATGTTGTGTTAGTTTCTGCTGTATAATAAAGTGAATCAGCTACATATATACATATATACCCATATCTCCTCCCTCTTGAGCCTCCCTCCCACCCTCCCTATCCCACCCCTCTAGGTGGTCACAAAGCTCTAGCTGATCTCCCTGTGCTATGTAGCTGCTTCCCACTAGCCATCCATTTTACATTTGCTAGTGTATATATGTCAATGCTACTCTTTCACTTCATCCCAGCTTCCCCTTACCCCACTGTGTCCTCAAGTCCATTCTCTATGTCTGCATCTTTATTCCTACCCAGCCACTCGGTTCATCAATACCTTTTTTTTAGATTCCATATATATGTCCGTAAGCATCCGGTATTTGTTTTTCTCTTTCTGACTTACTTCACTCTGTACAACAGACTCTAGGTCCAGCCACCTCATTACAAATAACTCAATTTCATTCCTTTTATGACTGAGTAATATTCCATTGTATATATGTGCCACATCTTATTTATCCATTCACCTGTCGATGGACATTTAGGTTGCTTCCAAATAAGTCCTGACTATTGTAAATAGTGCTGCAATGAACATTGTGGTACATGTATCTTTTTGAATTATGGTTTTCTCAGGTTATATGCTCAGTAGTGAGATTGCTGGGTCATATGGTAGTTCTATTTTTGTTTTTTTAAGGAACCTCCATTCTGTTCTCCATAGTGGCTGTATCAATTTACATTCCCACCAACAGTGCAGGAGGGTTCCTTTTTCTCCACAGTCTCTCCAGCATTTACTGTTTGTAAATTTTTTAATGATGGCCATTCTGACCGGTGTGAGGTGATACCTCATTGTGGTTTTGATTTGCATTTCTCTAATGATTAGTGATGTTGAGCATTTTTCATGTGTTTGTTGGCAATCTGGATGTCTATTTTGGAGAAATGTCTATTTAGGTCTTCCACTCATTTTTTTTTAATTAATTAATTTATTATTTATTTATGGCTGCATTGGGTCTTCGTTGCTTCGTGCAGGCTTTCTCTAGTTGCGGTGAGCGGGGGCTACTCTTCGTGATGGTGCACGGGCTTCTCATTGCAGTGGTTTCTCTTTATTGCCAGCATGGGCTCTAGGTGTGCGGGCTTCAGTAGTTGTGGCTTGTGGGCTCTAGAGCACAGGCTCAGTAGTCGTGTCACATGGGCTTATTTGCTCTGCAGCATGTGGGGTCTTCCCGGACCAGGGCTCCAACCTGTGTCCCCTGCATTGTCAGGCGGATTCTTAGCCACTGTACCACAAGGGAAGTCCCATTCTGCCCATTTTTTGATTGGGTTGTTTGTTTTTTTGATATTGAGCTACATGAGCTGCTTGTAAATTTTGGAGATTAGTCCTTTGTCAGTTGCTTCGTTTGCAAATATTTTCTCCCATTCTGAGTGTTGTCTTTTCATCTTGTTTATGGTTTCCTTTGCTGTGCAGAAGCTTTTAAGTTTCATTAGGTCCCATTTGTTCATTTTGTTTTTCCATTCCTCTAGGAGGTGGGCCAAAAAGGATCTTGCTGTTATTTATGTCACAGTGTTCTGCCTATGTTTTCCTCTAAGAGTTTTATAGTGTCTGGCCTTACATTTAGGTCTTTAATCCATTTTGAGCTTATTTTTGTGTATGGTGTTAGGGAGTGATCTAATCTCATACTTTTACATGTCCCTGTCCAGTTTTCCCAGCACCACTTATTGAAGAGACTGTCCTTTCTCCACTGTACATTCCTGCCTCCTTTATCAAAGATAAGGTGACCATATGTCCGTGGGTTTATCTCTGGGCTTTCTATCCTGTTCCATTGATCTATATTTCTGTTTTTGTGCCAGTACCATACTGTCTTGATTACTGTAGCTTTGTAGTATAGTCTGAAGTCAGGGAGCCTGATTCCTCTAGCTCCATTTTTCGTTCTCAAGATTGCTTTGGCTATTCGGGGTCTTTTGTGTTTCCATACAAATTGTAAAAAAATTTTTTCTAGTTCTGTGAAAAATGCCAGTGGTAATTTGATAGGGATTGCATTGAATCTGTAGATTGCTTTGGGGAGTATAGTCATTTTCACAATGTTGATTCTTCCAATCCAAGAACATGATATATCTTTCCATCTGTTTGTATTGTCTTTGATTTCTTTCATCTGTGTCTTATAGTTTTCTGCGTATAGGTCTTTTGCTTCCTTAGGTAGGTTTATTCCTAGGTGTTTTATTCTTTTTGTTGCAATGGTAAATGGGGGTGTTTCCTTAATTTCTCTTTCTGATTTTTTGTTGTTAGTGTATAGCAGTGCCAGAGATTTCTGTGCATTAATTTTGTATCCTGCAACTTTACCAAATTCACTTATTTGCTCTAGTAATTTTCTGGTGGCATCTTTAGGATTTTCTCTGTATAGTATCATGTCATCTTCAAACAGTGACAGCTTTACTTCTTCTTTTCCAATTTGTATTCCTTTTATTTCCTTTTCTTCTCTGATTGCCATGGCTAGAACTTCCAAAACTATAATAATAATAGTGAATAACAGTGGTGAGAGTGGGTACCCTTGTGTTTTTCCTGATCTTAGAAGAAATGCTTCCAGTTTTTCACCATTGAGAATGATGTTGGCTGTGGGTTTGTCACATATGGCTTTTATTATCTTGAGGTAGGTTCCTTCTATGCCCACTTTTTCAAGCAGGGATTATGAACTTGGACTACAGCAGGAACTCGCCATGCAAATGTATCCTAGGTCACCTTAAGGTATCCATCCACCCGCCAGGCTGCAAAGAGACCCTCAGTAGGTAAATAAAACAATATTTAAATGTACAAAGTTCCTTTATTGGTCCCTTCTCTATTTGATAATATGGAGAGAATAAAATATTTCTCTATATCATTGGGTCATTGGTTTTCCCAAGCACTAAAAAAATGATAATAGGAACATTGTATTTGAGTCAATATTTACATAGTACTTAGAACAGGGTCTTATATATAATAATTGCTTTATACATTTTTTTATATTAAAATAAATTGTAAAGAATTTAAACAATGGGGGATCATATTTTCAAATGGTTAAGGAAATTCAGGAATTTGCTTTGCTTTGGAAACAATTCTAATTAATTATTGATATTTTACATGTTCATAAGTTTACTGGTGATTTCTGTTTTTTCTCACCTGAGAGCTGAATGTGTGAGCTAGACTATTTCTCCCTGTAGGGCCTGTTTTCTGCTATGAACTGAAAATTTATGTTTCTCTTTACCAAAATCTAAATTCAATACTATACCATCTATTGCACTTTGAAAGATGCAAACATTGGAATTTCATAACTATTCATGGAGAAATAAGGCAAAAGCATTATCTGGCAATTGAAGGTAGAAAGCAATTAAGGCAGCCATATAAAGTACAACTTGAAGTGGAAAATTATGGATTTCAAGCCTTTTCATGGAAATCTATGTGTTTTCTTGTCTTGTCAAGACAAAACTGGCTCATTTCCCAAGCTTTGCAAAGCTATCTGTGAGCTCTCTGGAAAATAGCAAATAAATATTACAGTCTCTCCCACACTGTCAAGGAAATCCAATTCCGATTATTACAATTGATGGGTGAATCAATTTTGGGGAAAAACAAAACACACACACATACAAAAGTTCCTGTTCCATCTTAGGTAACGAAAGTTAAACAGAGTACATTTTAAAATTGTGGTCCAATGTAGAAATGTTATTCTTTTTTTCATTTATTATGAGTTTTCATGTTTCATTGTTATTAGAAGTGAGCAGTGATGTGACTCATCTACAACAGCAGGTACCGTGAACAAAGCACTAAGAATTTGGCTCTCAGATACTTCAGGTAATGTGAGCTGCAACAGATTGTTTTTGTGTGTGTATGTGTCTTTTTAAATATCTTCCGAGTAGATGAATTTTATTTATTTATTTATTTATTTATTTATTTTTGGCTGCGTTGGGTCTTCATTGCTGCGTGTGGGCTTTCTTTAGTTGCGGCAAGTGCGGTCTACTCTTCGTTGCAGTGCACGGGCTTCTCATTGCGGTGGCTTCTCTTGTTGCAGAGCACGGACTCTAGGCGTGCAGGCTTCAGTAGTTGTGGCTCACGGGCTCTAGAGCACAGGCTCAGTAGTTGTGGCTTGCAGGCTTAGCTGCTCTGCAGCATGTGAGATCTTCCCGGACCAGGGCTCAAACCTGTGTCACCTGCATTGCCAGGTAGATAGTTAACCAATGCGCCACCAGGGAAGTCCAACGAATATTTTTAAACTAAGAGTGTATGCTACCTTAGCCTAAATTAAGTGGAGGGCCAAAGAAAAAAGACCTAAAAATGAGATGTTGATGAAGCACAGAGATGTTCCAATTTGTTCAGTCTGAACCATCTGGCTGCTCCAAGTACCAGGCAGTCCCCGACTTATGATTTTCCAGTGTTACGATGGTATAAAAGTGATATGCAAATTTTGAATTTTGATTTTTCCCAGCCTGGCGTTATGCGGTGCCATGCTCTCTCATGATGCTGGCTAGCGGCAATGAGCCAGCTGTCGGTCAACCACATGATCACGAGGGTAAACGCTACCCAGACCACTATTCTCTTTTTCACTGTCAGTACAGTATTCAATACATTACATGAGATATTCAACTCTTTATTATAAAATAGGCTTTGTGTTAGATGATGTTGCCCAACTGTATTCTAATGTAAGTATTCTGAGCATATTTAAGGTAGGCATGGCTAGTTATGATGTTCAGTAGGGTAGGTGTATTAAATGCACTTTCAACTTAAGATATTTTCAACTTATGATGGGTTTATGGGGATGTCATTCCTTCATAATGGGAAGAAGATCTGCAGTTCCTATAAATATTTCCAACTCCAAACAAAAGAAAACTGAAAGGGGTTTGTTGTAGGGCCAAGCAAAGAACATTTCCTTTTGCTCTTTAGGTAGAGAGTTTCTTGGTGACCGAATCCAGTTGCGACTCCTGATTGACTTAGAGATGCAGGAGAACAGCTCCTGGACTCAAGGTGCTTGCAGTCTGGTGGGTGGAGAGACACTGTGTGAAAAGGGCCATGGTACAGATACAATTCTGTGAAACAGTAAAAGTAGTTCAATAATTCAGCCTGGGTGGGTCTGGAAAGGCTTGACAGAGAAGCTGACATCCTACTGGGAATTTGAGCAATGACTGGGAATCAACCAGTTAGTCTGGGGGAAAAGAACTTCTAGGCCAGGAGAGCAACATGAGCACATGCTCTGAGATGTGAACTTGGGGGAAGGGTCTCCACACGCTAAAAAAATTAGACTTTGTTACCTAGGTAGTGCCTAATACAACGTCTGGCACATAATAATCATTCACTTAAAAAGTATGGGAAAAAGTGTACTGGTTTTGGAGGCTACCGTTACAAAGTACACGAACCAGGTAACTTAACAGAATGTCTTGTTTCACAGTTCTGGAGGCTAGAAGTCCAAAATCAAGGTGCTGGCAGGGACACGGAGATAGATCCTTTCTTGCCTCTTTCAGCTCCTGGTGGCCTCAGATGTTCCTTGGTTTATGGCAGCATAACTCCAGTTTCTGCCTTGATCTTTATACTGCCATCTTACCTCTGTGTCTGTTTCTGTGTTTTCTCTCCCTGTGTCTCTCCTTTCTTTTCTTGTAAGGACACCAGTTATATCAGATTAGGAATCACCTTAACTGAGTATGACTGCATCTTAACTTGATTACATCTTCAAAGACTATTTCCAAATAAGGCCACGTTCACAGGTACCAGGGGTTAGGGCTTCAGCATAACTTTGTAGGGGACCCAGTTCAAACCCCAACAAAAGGTATGAACCATTCAAGGTTTTGTTGCAGGGGACTTGGACCATATTTTAGTAAATTGACTCTAAATGCAGTGCCAAGGCTATATTAGAGTGCTGGAGAATTCGAAGGAAGACCAGAGTAAGGACTATCAGTCAAGGAGTTGTTGAGAGAAGACAGAGATGATGAAAACTTAAACTGAGGAGATAGCAATGGAGACAGAGAAAGGGAGGGGAATACTAGTTCCATAAACTAATCAAAGTGAGGGACTTGACAACTTGTTAGATATAGGTAGGATTCAAGGTGATTCCCAGATTTCCAGCTTAGGAGGCAGACTTGACCAGCAGTAATACCTTAACACCAATACAGAAAGTAACAGGAAAAGGTTGTTTCCCAAAGGATATTGATGCATTCAGTCTTGTACATATTGTATTGGAGATACACTTGTGGGAAAGAGTTAGTATAGATAGCATTGTCCAGTAGAACTCTCTACAGTGATGGAATTATACTGTATCAGTGCTGTCTGGTACAACAGCCACTGGCTACATGTGGCTAGTGAGTCCTGAAATGTGCACACAAGGAGCTGAATTTTTAGGTTAATTTTAATAAATTGAATTTCTAGTAGCCTTAGATGGCTAGTGGCTATCATAGTAGGCAGCACTGGTCTAGCAGGTATTTGGCTATATGTGTTTAACGTTTGGGAGAGAGATGCAGAAAGAGCATGGTCTAGACTGGAACTTGAGTTTCAGGAGTCATTAGCTTAGAGGCACTTGCTGAAGCCGTGTGAGACCATGAGCCCATGGTGAGGAGGGGGGCAGATGCTAACAGAAGAATTAACAATGAAACTCTGTGGAAACACTGGTGTATAAGTGGTGCACCATGGAAGAGGGTGAGAAAACAGCTCCTGAGAAGGAGAAAGGAAAAGCAGAAGAGAGAAAGGTGTTGCAAAACCAGGGGAGAAATTTCAAGGAGAGAGCAGTCCACCATGACATAAAAAAAAAATTTATAATAAACTATGAGAAAAGACTTTCACCATTACAATATTATTTTGCCAGTAAATGCAGTGGTCATATTTTGTTCACCAAAAGTACATTGTGCTCTAACCATGGATTTTTATCTATATTCTATTTATCTTTATCCTCCCCCTATCATCCCCCATTGATGTGAAAGACATTTCAGAGGTTTGTGGTGGCAACAATAAGAAATTTATGAAGATGGGACTATACATGAAATCTAGTGGGGCAGGAGAAGATGGCCAAGAGACTTGCTCACTGGAAATCCAGAAGAGTATGCCCCTAAAAACTCAGCCCCATAGCAGGAGGGCCCAGAAATTCTTTCCCATGAGGTCCTCAGTAGAGATGTATAATTTTTGTCAAACACTTCTACAGATAGCAATATCTTAACCTTTCGTGGACTCCACCTAACTACTCTGTAAAGTGGGTGGAATTATTTCCAGTTTACGAAAGAGGAGGTTGGTGACCCCTGGAGTTTCAGCAACTGTCTCACATGATGCAAGTATTTTGCACATAGTAGAGTAGAGGCAGGAATCCAAGTTCATCTGTCTTCAATGTTCTTTTCACCTTAATGGTGTTTCCTAAACTTGAGACATTTACAAATGCCGTCATGATCTTTACCATATCTCCTCACCCCTGTACTATTAAATACTATCACTTAATATTTTTAAAAGTAAACTTAAGTTATTTAAAACCAAATATTCATAACCTTACTTGAAAGACCAGTATCGTTTGTCATAATTAAATGATTTTTTAAATAAGAATAAATTATAAAGAATAATTTTTAAAAAACATTAAAATGTTATTAAATGCTAGCTAAATAACTGCTGCCTGTCAAAGACTTTGAAACTGAACGTTTCTTTTTATTAAAAAGGAAGATTAACAAATGGTTAAAGAGGTTCTAAAAACATGCTCTACCAAAAGGAGAATATCTCCTCACCTTTTGAAAAGGGTTGCATCTGATAGCAGTGGTACTCAGGGATAAATCATCCTACTTTCCATTAAAGAATAAATAGTATAAAGTCATCTCCCTTTGCCATTTTACAGATTTTTTAAAAAGTACTAGAAAGTTATCGTATCAACACAAAATAAAGCCATAAAGAGGCTGTGAATTATAATCCAGGACTCTTACATAGTTTCTGAGGCCACTTGATATTTCCTCGGGAATAAATTGTCTAAAAGATCCTTTCTAGATACTCAGCGTTGCAGGTGAAATCATCCTGCACTATAGATTCCCAAGGTGCCATTCTGTACATTTCATTGATTATATTTATGGCTTTTAGGGCAACGTGGGTTAAAAGCTTCCTTAGCAGTGTGACTGTTCTCTTTTAGAGGAACTAAAGGACAAAATAGACTCCACACTCAAATCAGTTTAGAGTCAAAAATTGGATAAATTGAGGAATTGGTGTTAGGCATAAAAATAGAGCCAGGCATTGGACTAGACTATATCCCCTGATAGGAGAGGACCCTCACGCCCTCGTCAAGATTTCAGGGACCAATCACCATACCTCTACCTTTATAGGACTGATCCAGGTGACTGACAAAGCAGGGTTTTTGTTCTTGGGCAGAAGTCTTAGCCATAATCTGATCCTGGTCGGGGTAGGGGTGGGGGGCGGTGCCATCTTCTGAAGGACATTCCCAACAAGAACCCTTGAGTCCTAAAGGTAACTCCTTCCAGGTAAAATGCAGGATTAATCTTGTCTGTATAAATTTCCACTTTATAACAAACAATACCTCAAATAAGTTCTAGGGTGTGTCTTTGATGTGAACCACATTAAAAGAAAATATTTTGAAATAAAACAAGAAGAGAAAGATCTCTTAGATTGTATTTTTTTTCACTAGCTAGGTTTTATGGATCTATTTTTTTAAGCTTGAGTTTAAGCTAAGAAAAGAAACTTTGCTTTTTATGGCAAGAGTTCTTGAGTAGAAAGGCAGCTTACAATGGAAAGCATCTTGCACAAAAGTTTTGGTAATCAGAGGGGGAAAATGCAGAGTAGCTTTGTAAATTTTGACATTGAAAGGCCAATGTAATGTAAATATGACTTCCTAGAGTGTAAACAGCAGTGGTTTGAAAATAAAAACTTGTACAAAATGGGCAGCTATCTAGTTAGAAGAAAATGTGTCTAATAAGCATGTATGCATGAGATGCCTTGAATATTTTTGATACTGTACTATAATTACTGAAGAGGTAAAATTTCCAGGACTTTTGAAACCATGAGAATAAAAGTTCCTAGGGTTTTCCCTCTAGAAAAAGACAGCTATACTTTTTGGTATTCTTTACATATTTAATTTAACAACATAAAACACATCATTCACACATAAATCACATACTTGGAAATGTTTGAGATTATTAATGGAGCCACAAGTTCTTAAACTTTAAAGTATCCACTGTCTCTTATTTTAGATAACAGATGAAAATATCAGTATAAAAAAGTATAATTCTATGCATTTGATTTACGATCTCCATTGTATGAAATAAAAATTAGCCTCATTTTGAGAAAATACAAAAGTTTACCAAAAATATTCTTTAATTCAAATGTTTTCCACTACTAGGAGATTTTATATGCACTGTCCTTACCTTGGACTCCTGAAAACTGACTATGTTTTCAGACTTAGACGTACTTTTCTGTCCTTTTCCATCCTGGATTTTGTGTGATTCAGGCACATTCTCAACATAGAGTCTTTTTTTCTCTCTCCCTAAAGGCTACAAGCAATTGGAAAAGGCAGAGTCTTTGCTGTGGACGTACTTGAATGGGGCTGCAGTGCAGAAAGGAGGTGGTCGGGAACATTTGCTTTATAATCTACTCAAGTGCAAAATCTCCTCCCTTTCAGACCACACTGGGCACTCAGGCAACAGTAAGCATGTGTGTTAACTGATCCAGTGAATAAATGAATCGTCACTTTCTTTTCTGCCTATAAAGCTGTAATCCAAGAATCTGTAGCAGTGCAACCTACTGAATTTTCATACCCAGTGTCTATCCCTATGTATATATTCCTTGCAGCTTATTCTGTATATTTTCCTACAGACATCAGTGGTGTGTGTTTTTATGTTCTTTTTCGGTTTGGGGGATATATCCAGCTTCCTGATATCATTAGGAGACACAGGCCACAAAATACATGCCCTATTGCAAAAAATGGTATGTTCATTTCTCCTTAAATTCTCCCATTCTGCTTTCATGACATTTACATGTGTTACATGCAATGTAAATGTAACATGTGTTACATCTCTATCTTTCTTAGAGTCTTACATATTCATAACTGACAACCTCTTTTCCAATTCCATTTTTATATGTGAAATTAACCAAACATGTCCTTTTTTGCATATTTTATCATTTTTCCTTTTATAGCTTTGTCTGTTTGTCCATCCGTCCATTCACTGGTCCATCCTACAATGAAGTAATTCATTGAGTCTACCTTTAACTGATTCCGTTATCAATTCATGTATTTATTTTTGAAAAGAGGTTTGCTCATAGAATGTCTGCAGAGTAGACAGCAGTCTTGGTAAATTTAAAAAGCCACCTACCTTGTACATTCTGGAAATTTTTCATATGTGATGAAGATGTATTTGTCTCCTAAGAGTTTGGGCATTCCTTGTCCTGATATTTCAGGGGACATTTGATCTTCAAAGAAGTGATCCAAGCGGCTTTTGCATACCCCCCTTCCAATGATTCTTGCCAAGAACGCTGTGGGTGGTATCTGTGCCTCATGGCCATGTGGATACCATAGAAGCAGCAGGGAAGAAGGACTTTTAAACAAGCTACTCTGTGCCATGTCGTGATCCCCATTTCCAGTTATCAAAAGGACTTCTCAGAATTTAAGGACACTTAATGTAAGCATCAGTAGATTTGATTCTTGATAGAAGCTTTGGAGATGTATATTTCACTTGGTACTTTCTGCCAGTGCTGTTTTCCCTGCTCAAAATAATGCCTGGCAGAGTAGTTCTTCCATATATTTTCCATGCATCTCACCATTTGCCTAGGGGGGACAGTAAAGAAAGATGTACTCTAACGGCTAATTTTTATCTAAATGTATACAAAAGTGTACAATGTATTAAAAGTAGTGATAATATCCGCTCAGTTATTGTTATACTGTGTTATCTCCCAATGGGTATCACCCTACTGCTAAGATAAACAGGTTGAGTTTGCCCTCAAGACATCAGATAGGTAGAAATTCACTTGGAATAGGTATTCAGATATGAAAATATGTTCATTCCTACAAAATATTCTAAAGTCATATTCTAAGTTTATATAAAGTCATCTTTCTTTCTGCTTCTGTTTTTCTTTCGACATCACAAGGCCAGGAGGAGGGTTTCAGGTTTCCTCTAACTCTATCGTCTTAATATTTGTCTTTGATCCTTTCCTCTGTGTGTGTGTGTCCAGGTATCAGGGCATCAGCATCCTTGTTTCTAAGCTCTATCAGAAAAATTAGCAGCTGTTGCCAATGTCCATTTAGCTGCCAGTCCTCTGAAAAGGACATAGGAGAAAAAACTATGTACAAAGAGAGCACTAGGTCCTTCTGCAGTGCCATGGGCACATGGAATACATGACTTGGTAGCGGAAATTGTCCTTGTTTTGAATTTGAAGCCATACTGACTTTTCCTGGCACATAGACATTTATACTCTAGGACTCTTGATAGTTCTATATGGAAAAAGTACTTCCTGTTTATATAAATCATACCTTGTGGCAATAAATGGTTCCAAGTTTCAAAGGGTAAAAGAAACTGTGTGGCAAGCTATGCATATCTTTTCCATAATAGCATTTATTTCCAAATTAAAAATATGTGCTTACGTGTATATGTGTGCATGTATTCTGTGAAAAAATATATTTATGTATTTCTATTTCCCCAAATATATATGTTTCTTGATATAAAATATCAAGAAAAGATACTTTGTGACAACATCTAGATATAAATGTCTCCAGGTGCTATTTGTCTTAGTCTGTTCAGGCTACTATTGCAAAAGGCCCTGGGTGGCTTATAAACAACAAAAATGTATTCCTCACAGTTCTGGAGGCTGCAAGTCCAAGAGGCTGCTGGCAGACTCGGTGTTTGGTGAGGACCCACTTCCTCGTAGATGTCTGCCTTCTCACTGTCACCTCACGCGGCAGAAGTAAGAGCTAGCTCTGTGAGGTCTCTTTTAAAAAGGCACTAATCCCATTCATGAGGGTTCTACTCTCATGACCTAATCACCTCCCAAAGGTCCCACCCCTAAGACCATCAACTTGGGGGTTAAGATTCACTCAACATGATTTTGAGAGGGCTAGAAACATTCAGACCATTCATCATTCTTCATTATTTTTATAATTATCAGGTGCTATTTATTCAATTATGACAAACTATATCCTTTCAAAAATTATCAGAGGGTTTTTGACCTACTGTAGAATAAATAGGAAAAACTCAGAGCAACCTGGTGTATGGTCTGGAAAAAGACACATCCAGATGTCCTAGCCGAAATCTCCCAGACTCCCCTACTGTCCTCCCACCTTGGGGAGCAGTGCAGAGCCATCATGAATTACTGATGAGAATCCCGTTGCCAAGCACTAGAGAGGAGAACCATTACTGTGCTCCTGAGTCTCCCAGGGCAGAATGTTCCCGACGGAGGTGCCAGACTGCCATCTTTTTCTGAGTGTGAATTCCCTTAATACCAGGGCATGATTATTGGCAAAGAAAAGAAAGAAGAAACTAAAAGCGTTACTAAATGCACAGCAGTGCTAGGCAATCTGGATGCATTCCTATAATCCAGTGCTGGGAGTATGAAAGAGAGACGAAAAGTGAACCCGTTATAGATGCAGGTTTTAGGAATCCACTCCACCTCCACCGTAAGTATAGTTCATTCCCCGGGGGCCTAAATCAAGCCATGCAGGTCTCCGCAGAACAATTAAGTGTCTTCTCTTTCAAGACGAACAGAATGTAGGCAGGCAGGAGAGAGACTTCAGAGCCCTCACAGCTGCTAAAATGTCAGAGCTGAAAGCCTAAGATCGCCCCTTCTTCCTGGTCCAAAAGAAGTTGTTCAACTGCCTAAGAAAAATGGTAACTTCAGAGGCAATTATTGGAGTTCATGTAATGATGGTTAGTACCATGGTAGCTTGGATGGCAGTTCTGAAATCCCTAATTGGTTTACACTTAAGGTTTTCCTTAAAGATTTACTGTTTATTGTAGCTGATTACAAAAGAGAGAAGTGCATATTTCTTTTCTTATGAATGACTTAAAATGCAGTATGTATACCACCCTGGATAGAAAAGTACATGCCAAACTAGATATTAATCCCTTTTAAATATATAAATATTTCCTTTCAATTCAAGACATTTATGTGCACCTACTATGTACCATAAACCTACGTCAGGGGCTGCCAGGACACAAATAAGAAAAGGATTTAATCCTGTCTCAAAGGAGTTTTTACTGTAATAGAAGACATATCTGTCGTCTGTTGCCGCAGCAATACTGTGGTACCAATCATCCCCAAACTCAGTATTCTAGCTCCCACATCTGTGGTTCATCTGGGCATCCATTGACTCCAACCAGGCTTGGTTGAGCTTGGCCCTGAGCTGCAGGTTAGGGCCAGTTCTGTCTGCTCATCTGATGAGATGATGGGCCTCTCGTCATCCTAAGATCAGTGGACCAGCCAAGCATGTTCTTCCCATGGTGACGACAGAAGCAGGTGGGCAAGCCCAACCACACAAACGGCTTTGGACAAATCACATCCCCTAATATTCACTAGCCAAAGCAAGTCACATGGCCAAAGCCAACATCACTGGACCGAAGAAATATACTCTGCCTAGGAAGACTGCAAAGATACATGACAAAGGATATGGGGATATAGGGAGAAGTGCAAAAGTGAGAAAAATAATACAATGAGCCACATTAGGGAAAGATAAATTCACACATGCCTGTATAACAAAGGGTGGGAATTTCAAAAGGGAAGGGATTAATTATATCTCAAAGACACTAAGGAAGTATTCTTAGTGGAGGTGACATTTGCACTCGGTCACAAAAGGTGTTTGCATTTCAAGAGGCAGACAAGGTGTATGTATAGGTGTGTGGGGGGAGAGGGGTGGACAGATAATAATTTAAGGATGCTCCAAGAGCAGTAGTGGTGCACATGTGTAGGACAGTCTCCGTGTTAGGTTACAGAGAAGTAACTTCAAAAGAAAACATAGAAATAGAAAAAGTATATCAATAGGAAAACTACAAGTAGACTGCAGAGATGTCCTGTGTCAGAAGTTCTTGTGTTATATGTTATTGCCAGAAGTTCTTTGAAAAGACAAGTGTTTGAAAATTCTGAAGGTACGAAATGTGAAAAAGCACACAAGGATAGAATTTTTATTTAAGTCTTTAGAGCTATAATTAGAGCTGGAAATGACTTAGCAATTATCTAGATAACTCACTTATTTCACAGATAAAGAAATGTGTATTTTGGAGGTAAATCCATTCTCTCTCTCTCTCTTTCTCTCTCTCTCTCTCTATATATATATAAATATGTATATTCACACATCTGTATGAAATATATAAACATATTTAGAAAGAGAATAAATGTCTTCCTAAATAAATCTATCCATCTAAATATGTAAAATATATACTATATAAATATATTTATATAGCTCGAGAATAAATTCTTCCATATATATGTATATATGTCTCTCAAGGTTGGGAGGGGGCAACTATGAAATGAGCAGGCTTCCTAAAGCAGTATTCTAAAGAACTCCCAATCCCTCATAAACTTAAAACCACTTGCATCTTCATCCAGTGATCTTTCTGGTTCTGAGGAACAGAATATGAGTCACATTATTCAAATGCAAAGGGAGGAATGATTAATAAGAAGGAAAAATAAGTATTGCCACAGATATTCAAGGCCTGGAAATACCATCTGAAGTGCTAGATCTAACGGAGGAAGGAAGCAGGGGCTCCCCAGAACTCAGACCGCAGAGTTTGGGGTACGGTTATTAAAAGATGGGGGAACTGAACCCCAGGGGGCAGGTGAGGGCAGAGAGCACATGTTCTCTATACCCACTGGCCAGTCTTCCCCTCTTGTGAAACATGTTCCCCTCATTCGTAAGTGAAGCATAATCATCTGCCTAACTGAAGTCTAATTAGAAAAGTAAATCAGATTGTGTTCATAATGTATGAGCTTTCTTCCCAGTATGGAAAGAATGAAACTTTGAAGTTGTGCCCTTTAGATAATCACCATTAACGTAGATCAAAGGTCAGCAGACTCTAGCCCTTGGGCCAAATCAGCTGATCTGTTTTTACAGAACAAGTTTTATGGAAAAAATAGCCACGACTGCTTGTTTACATATTGTTTAGGGCAGCTTTTGCACTAAAACAGCAGGGTTGAATAATTGCAACAGAGACAGAACCCATATGGCCTGCAGTGCCTCAACTATTTCTTATCTGGCCGCTTACAGATAGTTTGCCACCCCTGATGTAGATATTGGAGGATTAGCCCTTTTCTGGGATGGGTGAAACGTGCATGTGCTTCCACTTCCGGTGATGGATTCAGCAGGGGTCGGCCCAGGAAGGATGTCAGTGGCCTGAGTGTCACCTCCCTTGCCTCCTTCCCGGGGCTCCGCTCTGGCCATCCTTAACCCTTTGCTCTATCTATGTCCTTTGCCAGACTCCGACCTGAGCATGCGCACACTGAGCACGCCCAGCCCAGCCCTGATATGTCCACCCAACCTGCCGGGATTTCAGAATGGAAGGGGCTCGTCCACCTCCTCGTCCTCCGTCACCGGGGAGACGGTGGCCATGGTCCACTCGCCGCCCCCGACCCGTCTCACCCACCCGCTCATCCGGCTCGCCTCCCGGCCCCCAAAGGAGCAGGCCAGCATCGAACGGCTCCCGGACCACGCCATGGTGCAGATCTTCTCCTTCCTGCCCACCAACCAGCTGTGCCGCTGTGCTCGCGTGTGCCGCCGCTGGTACAACCTGGCCTGGGACCCGCGCCTGTGGAGGACTATCCGCCTGACGGGCGAGACCGTCAACGTGGACCGCGCCCTCAAGGTGCTGACCCGCAGGCTCTGTCAGGACACACCCAACGTCTGTCTCATGCTGGAAACCGTAAGTGTCAGTGGCTGCAGGCGGCTCACGGACCGAGGTCTTTACACCATTGCCCAGTGCTGCCCGGAGCTCCGGCGGCTGGAAGTCTCGGGCTGCTACAATATCTCCAACGAGGCAGTCTTCGATGTGGTGTCCCTGTGTCCCAATCTGGAGCATCTGGATGTGTCAGGTATGTGGCCACTGACCTGCCATCGGCAGGCCCTTCCCAGTGCACCATCCCGAACCCGTAAAGGACACTGCCACCTGGGAAGGGTCCCCCTCGTGATAGCCAGGGGTCAGGAGGCTGACTCTTCTTCCTGAAAAGCTGTCTTTACGGAATCATGGCCCTGGGGGCCAGAGGTATGCCTTTCATCAAATGCTGTCAACTTCTTAGAGGAACTAGAGGCACCTTTTGTCCGGCAGTTCAAGTTGGGATGACTCTTAAGCATGTCTTTCCTCCCCATCATTCTCAAAGTAATTTCAGAGCAACCGTAGATAATGGGAACTAAATATCTAATCACAGATAAATAGGAACCAACTCTAACTCAAACGGAGGTAGTTTAGAAACTGCCCCGAGATCCACTGGTTACTGTTTCATGGAGCCTGAGTGCCGTGTCTAAGCTGATTCTGTGTTGTGGCCTGTGATTGTGATTGTTCACCATTTTGCAGACACTGGAGAACATCCATCATGGCCAAGCATCTCTTCGTATTTCACCCCTACTCTCCTCACCCTTGGGTTGATTTTGCACCTTTTCTCAAGCACAGTTCTCAATTAGTAGTGCAAGGTTAGGGCCCACCAGGGAGAGCCTTTTTAGTTCCTTTTAAAAATGAAGGAAATCCCAGCATGGCTGCTTTGCTTGAAGCCCTCTCTCAGGCAGGAAGAATTAAAACCCAGACTCATACTTAGGCGCCAGACAGACGTGGATCCAGCCGGACTCACAGCCTTTCTTTATCTCATCCACTGCTCAGTCAGAAGACGAACATTCGAGAGGCTGAAATGTGTAAGATGCATCAGGGAGTTAAAGAAATGAACAGCGTGAGCTACAACCTCAGGGATTGTTGGGGAAGAGGGTCAAGAAGTAAAAACCACTGTGACGGGTGAATAAACAGAATTGGGGATTTACAAGCATCTGAGGTAAATGATACCCTCCAGCAAAAGCTGAGGTAAACGTCGCCTCTCTGAGCTCGCTCTCTCTTTTGAAAACCAACATCTGAAAATATTTCAGATGACAGTCAATTATTTCTCGCAGATTCTTTCCCTTGCTGGAAAGCAGCTCTTTGCCCCCCTCCTTCAGCTGGCTCCAAGACAAAGCCATAGAAACTGTATGTTCAGTTTTTGTCGTGAGTAGCTGTTGGCATAAAGAAGCAGGAAACGAAAAGGTTTTCTTACATTTTCCCCCCAAGGAATTTTGGAAAAAGAAAGCATTGTGATGTGGTAGAAACTAGTTTCAGAACTCTGTGATTTGGGACAATTCACAGCTTTCTCTAGATGTGTTTCCTCTTCGTTTAAAAAAAAAAAAAAAAGGGACAGGGGGCTAAGGGATGGGATTCTTTAACAGGCTAAGATGCTGGAGCTTGTGGGCCTCTTTTATAAACACCTCATTTTCTCGGATTAGAAAATGACTCATTTTTGGAATCCTCATCTTTGTTCAAGGGGCACCCCATGCACCCTCAGTACAGGCTGCAAGTAATTGTGTTCTGTCCTTGGAGTCCATTTGAAATTCAGAAATGCAGAAAGTCCTTTGGCTATTTGAGAATGGAAATTTCTGGGCTTCTAGCCTGAGCGTAGAGACCCTGCTTGGTCCCTTTGCTAACCATTATGTAAGCCTTGATGTCCTTCGTCTTTATCAACCTGCCCCATTGCAGAACCTAACATATTTGTGTATCTTCCTCACATGTCTTCCGATGACACGCTGTGATCTGGGTATATAAAGACTGTGTACACAGGGGAAGCTCTAACTCACCAAGAGCACATAATTGTAGATATTGACCGGAGTGGTGACGGATATTTTCAGGTGGATGAACTTGAAGGACCCAACAAGCCATAGGGATGGATTTGTATCACCACCTCTGAACAGTGCCCTCCAGTTCTGAGGGAATCTAGAAATTGTGATTTCACCTATGCCTTGTTCCCTTTGGTTCTCACAGCTGGCCTCTGACAGTGACCACCTTCTCAATGGCAATAAACTTGACTTTGGAAGCCTCATCGCTGGTCTAGAGCCTAATTCCCCCAGAGGACATGAGACTGCCCCTCCCATCCCTAGCATGCCCACCTTGAAAGTTATCTTTTCAAGTCATTGAAAGTTACTGTAACTAGCTCTAGTGTTTTTTCATTATCACTTATTACCTTTTATTAAAGTTTAGTCAGGGTTCTCCAGAGAAATAGAACCAATAGTATATATATAAAGAGATTTATTGAGAGGAATTGGCTCACACAATTACGGCATCTGAGAAGTCCTACAGTTTTGCCGTCTGCAAGCTGGAGACCCAGAAAAACCAGTGATGCAGTTAGTCTGAGTCTAAAAGTCTGAGAACCAGGGTGGCTGATGGTGTAAGTCTCAGTCCGAAGGCAGAAAAAGACCACTGTGTTAGCTCAAACATTCAGGCACGGGGAGAGTTCTCCATCCTCCACCTTTTGTTCTATTCGGACCCTCAATAGATTGGATGGTGTCCATCTGCACTGAGGAGGGCAGACTGCTTGACTGAGTTCCCCGGTTCAAATGTTAATCTTAACCAGAAACACGCTCACAGGCACACCAGAAATAAGGTTTAGCCAAATATCAATATCACCTAGTCAAGCTGACGCATAAAATTAAACATCACGATTAATAACATCTTTAAACATCAATGGAATATATTAAGACTAACCAATTTTTAAAGTATAAAATCGTGTGATTATTACAAGTGAAATGGCTTCAAAAGGGTCCCCTGTAGTTGCAGATCTGGGAGTCCTCCTTACTCTTCTTCCTAATCTTTTATATTAGACCAGTTGAATCCTGTCCCTGTGATTCTACTTCCCCAGAATCTTGAGCCCGTCCCCTCTCCCCTACCTGCCAGCCTGGATGCATGCTTCCCCCATCATTGTCCCTACACCCATCTCAACCTCATCAACCCGCCCTCCACACAGCCAGCCTCCAAAGGGAAGTCTTCGAACTGCAAGTCTAACCATTCATTTTCCTGCATAAAATCTCCAATTCCTCCTCATGACATACAGGAAAAAGTTCCTCAGCAGAGTATATATGGCCCTTCATGAGCCGCCCTTTTCAAGTTCAAACCTCACGCCTTTCCTATGTAACCTCAGTGCTCCCTTCTATAGAACCAGTTGCATTTCCCAAACACATCATGTCTGTGCACAGTGTGACGTGTGGGCACTCTCTGACCTGTGTGCCATTCCCTCCTCTGCCCCCCGCCTCTCCCCAGCAGCCCTCTTAGCAGATTTCTCATTGCTGGAGCCCCAGTGCAAGCATCCCTTAAGTAAAGCCGTCCCTGCCTGATGCCCAGTAAGCTGAATGTTTCCTCCCAGGTATCTACCTTTTGAGCATAAGCAGGTAGAATGTTACTGGGTTTTGCAACTTTATACTTGTATATTCCCAGATTCCTTTCTCTCAATTCATTACAAGCTTTATATGGGCAAAAATGAGGCATACTTTATCTCTGCACTTTACGATATTGTAATTAAGTGAACAGAGGGGTGTCAAAGCCCTAAACAGTCATCTTGACCTCTGAAAGGTTCAGACAAAGTTGTCACTGGTTAATACTCTGAACAAGCATTTAGGAAGCTGTGTGCAGTAAATAAAACTTCCTCACCAGTAAAATTGAGTTTGTTGGGAGGATTAAATGAGTTAATTCATGATAAGTCCTCACATGTGTGTTCTGCTGAAAACTATGTAGTAAGCATTCAATAAATCATAACTGTTATCATCATTTTTGGATTGTCATTGTTATTAACATGCTTGCAAAGCAGTAGTTGGTCTTCAATGGCAGTAGTTGGTCTTCATCTGGCCTTTTATCTCCCAGAGAAGTAGATATTATCCCAATAATGAGAGGAAGTGGTAATGAAGAGCATATTTGTGAAAGCTGAACCAAATCTGGAATTAATTGAAGATATCCCCAGATTCGTTCAACCCATACTGTTCACTCTCTGTTGTGTAATATCCCTACTCCTTACCCTGAATGTTAAGGCAGGCCCCCAAGATCTGATCCCAATGGACCATTCCCACCTTAGTTGCCATTAAATCCCATGTTCTAGCCTATCAACACTCCTCACTCCCCCTCTGCCTCTATGCTTTCTTGTCTCTCGAATTTGCTCATACTATTACCTTATAAAACCTGGGCTCCATATCTGTGTATTAAAATTGTTTCTCTCTTCCAAGAATCCCCATATAGGTATATCACCACTCCCAAGACTTCTGATGCCCCAGTGTCTAAATATTCACTTCATGCTGACACATCTACTGTAAATCTCTCATGCAATTCATCAGTTGCATGCTGTATATACCATCCCTGCTATATTAGAAACCTTGGATCAGGAACCTTTTCCCTAGTCTGACTGTACAAGTCCTATAATTTCACTGAATCTGAGATGCCTCATCTTTAAAAACTGAAGTTTAAATTGAATGATTTCTCAGGTTCTCTCCATGTCTGTTATGTATGAATGCATCCACTAGCCACAGATATTACCTACTGAGCCATGAACCAGTTTATTTTCTTTTCAACCCAAACTTAGCAAATCTGTAAGAATTAAGGCTAAAGCTTACATTTTAAATTATTGATCTAAAATGATACAAGCAGGGCCTCCCTGGTGGCGCAGTGGTTAAGAGTCCGCCTGCCGATGCAGGGGATACGGGTTCGTGCCCCGGTCTGGGAGGATCCCATATGCCGCGGAGCGGCTGGGCCCGTGAGCCATGGCCGCTGGGCCTGCGCATCCGGAGCCTGTGCTCCGCAACGGGAGAGGCCACAACAGTGAGAGGCCCGCATACCGCAAAAAGAAAAAAAAAAAAATAAATAAAATAAAAAATAAAAATAAAATAAAATGATACAAGCATATCAAAATAGTGTCTTTACCAAAACTGAGCTCAGCTAGTATTTCATTAAATTGGGGGCTTAGTTTCAAAAAACCAAGCATATATTGATATTTCCCTGGACCCAATAGAGTATCCTCCCCTGGAGTGCAACAGATTTTACTAGATATTTTTTTTAATAGGAAACTGGACCTAAGAGTTTAAGAACAAAGGTTGTCATGTGATCTTGAAAAACAAAGTGCCTTCACAGGCATCACAGATGGGCAACCACGACTGTGAACATATAAATTCAGCATAAGCAGGATCACAGTCAGTATAAAAAAGAAATTCAAAATAAAGGAAGATTTCAGAGTTACAGCTGAAGGGTACCAACCACATTCTGCAAAACCACGGAGCCCACTGGAGTAGTGTGGGCAGCCTCGACAAGCTGCATCTTTGTTCTCCACTGTTGGAGTATATGCTTTGCTCCTTCCTGAAATTCCTTGACTTGGTAGCACATGGCTTCTGAACCGCATTATTCCCATGACCTGAATTTTATAAGAGTTTCCTGGGCAGCCTGCCAGGAGTGGGAGGAAAAGTCCCCGTTAGCACTGTCATGTGGTCATTTAGAAGCCTTGGAGATGACGTCATCAGCCAAGGCACAGAGCTGCCAGGGTTGAGGCACCTGGCTTTAGAGCTGCCAGAGGGATTTGGGGAAAGCAAAGAGAAAATGAAAAGTATATATGCAGTCTATGTAGCAGAATGAAATATATGTATACATATACATTTATTTATATAATGTGTATCGGCTATGGATATTAATTATATTCATATATGAAAAATACACTGTACATATTTTAAAGAGTAATATCCAATGAACTGAAATACACAATTAAATGAGGGTTTCATATGTCATTATATATTCAATATATATTATATATATAATATTCATTATATATGAAATATATAATTATGTAATACATAGTATAAATATATGCATATAGAATGCATATACACACAGACATTCTTAGGGGAAGGGAGGTTGGAAACAATGTTTCAAGAGGCATCTAAAGATATCTTCCTCAGCACCAATTTCCTTATCTGTAAAATGGATTTTTTTAAGAATCAAGTGAGAAAATGTTTATAAAAGCGCTTTGTAAACTTCATAATTCAACATAAATAAGAGGCATTATAATTAACTATAAAACAGATAATCAGTTTTTCAATGTGGATATACATCAGCCACGGTCAAAGTCCCGAGGACTTTAAATGTTGGAAGTTGGATTATCCCATCAGGTCTTCTTAGAAAAGACTGTACGCACTCTATAAATCATTTATTCATTCAGCAGATACTTAGTGAGCACCAGCTATGAACCAGGTATGAGGGATACAGCAGTGAACAGTGCAGAGTCCTTTTCTTAGGAGCTCACATTCCAGAGTGAAGACAGCAAATACATAAGTGAATAAATAAATATATAGCGCCTCAAGGTGATAACAAGTGTGGGAAATAAATGGGGATACTAGTTCATACAGGGTGAAGAAGGAAGAGTTGTCCAGTAAAGGGACATTTGCTCAGAGACCTAAGAAAGTGGAGGTGACCCATGGCACTATCCAGGGACACCCTGTCCGGTGCACACATGCTGAGGCAGGGGGGTACCTGAGCCATCTGGGAACCAGCAAGGAGGCCAGTAGGGTTGGAAGAGGGGGTAAGAGATAAGGGCACGGGGGTGCAGGTCCTTGGAGGCCCCTTTCGATTTTACACGTGGTGTGAGATGGGTGCCCTCTGAAAGCTTTGAGCATGATAGATGGAATTCTGTTTTCCAAAATCTCTCTGGCTGCTGTGAGGAGAATAGACCATAGAGGTTGTAAGGGCAGGGCAGGGAAACTGGTTGAGGGGCTAGAGGAATAATCCCAATGATACAATTGTTCTTCCTTGACCAAAGAGGGTTGAACTGAATCCCTAGACGGCCAGCTTGTTAGACTAATAACTGTTGCTATATACATTTGCCATAGTTTTCAAAGTACGCCCGTATCCATTATCTCTCGTTGCATCCTCATTATACCCCGTGGAGGCACGCCAGCTACTCATTCTTATTTCAGAGGAGAGTCTTGAGACTCAGGAAAGTTAAGCCTCCTGCCTCAGGCCATAAAAAGTAGATCTGCACTGGTTTGTGATTCCCAAGCCAGGGCTCTCTTTCTGCCACACCCAGGTCATGGCCAACCCTTCTATCTCATATCTCACTTCTTTGGACCAGAAAGCTACCAGACCATTGTAGGGTGAGAACTAACCTTTACTGAGTTTCCCGAACTTTCCAGGGCCAGGGCAGGATATTTACACACATGGTCTCATTGTCTCTTCACAGCCACCTTGCAGGGTGATCATCCTTATTTTAAGACAAAGGAAGTACTGATAAGGATTGATTTGCCCAGCGTCAGGCAACTAGTGATGGATCTGGAATTGGAATCGTTATCTTTCTGATTCTAGAACCCCAAGGCCTCTTAAACCCAAAGTCGTTAAGTGATGAAATGAACATGGAAAGCCCATTCTTGGCGTTCCTCCTCCGTAGGGGCTGGGAAGGGAAGGGGTAACATCAGGACCTGAATCCAGAGAGGGATAGGGATCCGTAAAGGAGTCCCCCAACTGCACCCGCACCCCGCCCCATTCTCGGAGGTCGCTCTGAGCGTGTGTTCTGTCTCTTTGTGTAGGGTGCTCCAAAGTGACCTGCATCAGCTTGACCCGGGAGGCCTCCATTAAACTGTCCCCCTTGCATGGCAAACAGATCTCCATCCGCTACCTGGACATGACGGACTGCTTCGTGCTGGAGGACGAAGGCCTGCACACCATCGCGGCGCACTGCACGCAGCTGACCCACCTGTACCTGCGCCGCTGCGTCCGCCTCACGGATGAGGGCCTCCGCTACCTGATGATCTACTGCGCCTCCATCAAGGAACTGAGCGTGAGCGACTGCCGCTTCGTCAGCGACTTCGGTCTGCGAGAGATCGCCAAGCTGGAGTCCCGCCTGCGGTACCTCAGCATCGCCCACTGCGGCCGCGTCACCGACGTGGGCATCCGCTACGTGGCCAAGTACTGCGGCAAGCTGCGCTACCTCAACGCGAGGGGCTGCGAGGGCATCACGGACCACGGCGTGGAGTACCTCGCCAAGAACTGCGCGAAACTCAAGTCTCTGGACATCGGCAAATGCCCTCTGGTCTCCGACACGGGCCTAGAGTGCCTGGCCCTGAACTGCTTCAATCTCAAGCGGCTCAGCCTCAAGTCCTGCGAGAGCATCACGGGCCAGGGCTTGCAGATCGTGGCGGCCAACTGCTTCGACCTGCAGATGCTGAACGTGCAGGATTGCGAGGTGTCCGTGGAGGCCCTGCGCTTCGTGAAACGCCACTGCAAGCGCTGCGTCATCGAGCACACCAACCCTGCCTTCTTCTGAAGGGACGGCTTCCAGCCGTCGCTGTCTTCGTACAGACCTGAACAAAACAAAATGTTGTTTCAAAGCAGCGTGTGTAAGCGCCGACACCCACTCGTAGCAGCTCTTTCTTCCAGGAAGGTTCTTAGGAATCTGGCTTTTCTTTTTCCTAATTTCTCGTGGGCAACAGAGGTCCAGGAAAGGAGGCTGGGGGGCACATTTCTATCGCAGCCAACAGTTTTTTGGGGGGGTCAGGTCATTTGTAGGCAGTTTCTCCTCTCAGAAAGATGTACCTCAGAAAGCGGATTGCAGTGTGTTTAGGAACGCGCCTTTTTCTCTCTGTCTCCCTCCCCCTGGCCACAGCCCCGAGCCCCGAGGTCTACACCCTGGTCCCTCCTACCCCACTGCTCCCTCTCCTACACCGACAGCAAATTATCAGAATAATAATGCTCTCCAGACCGCCTCCTCTTTCAACTGCTTGATTGGCCTAAAGCACATTTTTCAGCCCCACACCCAAACAAATTCTTGTTAGATAAACGTCACAGCACCTGGTATATATGAAGCGCTTCTAAACCTTTTTAAAGAATCATAGGTGGCAGGCAGCACGGTGGAGGAAGAGACCTGCGTTGTTCCCCCACCTCCCAGCCCTGCCACTTGCGAGCTGTGTGACCTTGGGCCAAGCACTTGACCTCTCTGGGCTTCGGCTTCCAGCACCGCATCAGAGGCCATCCTCCGATCTGATGGAGCATTAGCTTCGTGCCCAGTTTAGAGCTGAGGGAATAGAGACGTCAGTAAACACAGGCTCCTTGGCATAGAGCACAGGAGACCTCTACCTCTTCCAAGGGTGTTGATTCTGTGGATGCTTTCAGGAGACACGCCACCACCAGCGTCCTGTATGTCCGTCAGTCCGACCTGAGTATCACTCACAGCCTGTTTTTTTTTTGGTGAGCGAGTCTCTTGGTCATCTTCTCCTGCCCAGCTAGATGGATGGATTCTGTACACAGATGCTTTCGGCATCACTCCACTCCACACCATCGTATGGAGGCCATGGGATTCCTAATCACAGCAAAACCCACATCCCCCAGTCAGGTTGATCTTTCTGAGTGGTTTCAAGTAGGAGGAAAGACACGCATAATTTCTAATTAACAAGGGAGGCCCAAGAGAACACATGTCCTCTAGGGTTTTTCGAATCCCTCTCACTGCACACGTGGCATGCATGCACACATCTGCCCTGCAGCTGGGAGGAACAGACGCCTTGGTTCTTTGTCATTCAGATCACATTTCTACTTTCCTCATCTATTTGTTTCCTTGTGCATCCAGACTTCATCGCATGAAGCCTGTTGGGGTTAAGTCATAAGTGTTTAATGTTGCAGATTGCCACCTTGTGTGCCTTCCCCTGTGACTGCATGTCCTCCGAAAAAGATGCAGAGCAGACTTCCAGGTAGTTTAAATCCTGTCCACTCAAAAGTGCCACACAAATGGAAGAAGGAACACAATGATAAGACTTAGGCTCTGGTCCACCAACCAGACCCTTGGAATACAACATTAAAGTCATTGCCAAGTATGCATTTTAAATGATCCTATTTGGATAGAAATCCATTTGCTATCCTCATTCATGTGAAGTTAGGATGCCAGAAATTCCATTGCTTGTTTTCATGAAATTTAATTGCTTTTTGTTAATAAACCCATGACCTCTCTTAAATTACTCTTTGGCAACAGCCCTCCTCCGTCACTGTTCAAACGGTTCATCCATTTCTTTCTCAAAGGATCCACCACCCAGACCCAGAAGCTCTGTGTCTGCAAGTCAAGCACATGGAATGGGTTTCAGATGGAGCCTACGCCTCACTTGACAACTGCACTCCTGCGTGCCTTTGTCCTACGTTGAGAAGCAGGAGGTAGGGTATAAAATATGACCTCCTCTCCAATCAACACCGCCAGCAGCTTAGAGGCGCACTCAAGGCTGTGTGCCATGGGGGAAAAGGAATTGTTTGGCTGGGGATAGTATCTAGTGATGGTCACAAGCTTTAGAACCGTGAAAGGGGTTGAAGGTAGCGTTTCCCTGCTGTATGACTTGTGACCTTGTCTAAAGCTTCAGAATTTGAGAGTCACAAAGGATTGTGCCTAACCCTTGGCACTGGGATCTTCCAAGTGAGCTGCTTTAATTCTCCCGGAATGAGAGGAGAGATCCAAAATGGCTCCCAGCACCAGAGAAGGGGTATCCCATTCCAAATACCTTTATCACCACCACCTGACCACAGCACCTAAACCGTCTTCCAAACATGAGACAAAGCCAACGTTCACACCGATTGCCCAGCATGGACTGTCTTTCCCAGTTTCTCCCTTTTCCCCAGTCTTCTCTTCACCCATTCTGCTTCCCCTTGTTGTAGGTACCTATGACACAGGTTCCCGGGGTAACAGCTCAGCAGATTTTAAGAGACCAAGCAAAAAGCCTCACTAGGAAATTGATCTGAGTTTAAAACGTTGCTTCCTTCCTGCCTTTGCAAAATTGAATGCTCGTTGTTGTTGTTTTTTAATTCTAATGTTCAAATCACTGCGTGCTGTATGACTCTAAAAAGCCTTAATTTACTACCACCAAGAAATAAAGCAATATGTTCGTAATTGGGTTAAGCCTCATTTAATACCCTGGCCAAAGGAGCCTGGTGTTCAGATGGTGACAATCAAGAGTGAGGGAGAACTTTGCCTCATGTCGAAGTAGAGAGCAGGTCGGGTCACTGCAGTTGTTGTCCCTTTAAAGTTGCACCCATAGTTTTGTCAATCCCCTTAGTTCACGGTCTTTTCGCTGAAAATTAGCAGGTAAGTGAAAAATCATTACCTTCACAGTTTAGTTTAGGTCTTCAACTCCCTAACCCACCCTTTGGAGTCAGGTGTGTTTTGGAATTTATAATTTTTCACATTTTAGGAAGTTATCTATGGCGTATTTTGTAACACCCCTAGTAGAATCTTGGACAGCACTCTTTTTTTTTTTTTTTTTTTTTTTTTTTTTTTTTGCAGTACGCGGCCTCTCACTGTTGTGGCCTCTCCCATTGCGGAGCACAGGCTCCAGATGCGCAGGCTCAGTGCCCGTGGCTCACGGGCCCAGCTGCTCCGTGGCATGTGGGATCCTCCCGGACCGGGGCACAAACCTGTGTCCCCTGCATTGGCAGGCGGACTCTCAACCACTGTGCCACCAGGGAAGCCCAGCTACTGAATTTTATACTGATGAGATCAGTATGTCTGAATTCTATCCTGGCCCATGTGACGATCAACATATGATGGAAACTGGATGTTGCAATCCATTCTTCATGAACAGTGACTCCCCAGGGAGTGCCGGTCATTTTCTTCTGAAGCAGCAGATGGTCCTCAGCATCGCTTAACTCCTTTAACGAAAGTGTACTGACCAGGTACTGCAATAGGTTCCAGGTGAATAAGAAACAATATCCTTACGCTAAAGGAACTCAGATCAAATAAGATCATGTAAGGAGCTGGAAGGTGGAGAAAGGAATATACAAAGGAGAGTGGCAACATTTTTTCACTCATTCATCAAATAAGTATTCTTTAAGAACCCCAGTAGGTGTCAGGCACCATGCTGGCACTGAGAGTCTCGCCCTGATGGTGTTCACCAAAGAAATCATTTTCATCATTATATGGAGAGAAGGATAAAGCTTAGGGACTCCTCTCAGGGAGAAGATCCTTGAGCTGGATTTTATAACTCAGACAAGGTGAGCTTCACAAGCCATGATGCACTTGACCATCCAAAACATGGAGCTCACTCAGGGACAAAATATTTGATAAAGTTGATGAAGCCATTTCTCTCTACTGTAGGTTAAGATAATCATAATATTAACTATTCTAACTCTAGGTTAACTTTGCCTTTTCCTTGAGTTAGTCATATGGAAATAGAAAGTTCTCTTTTATTCTAAGGTCGTCCCATAGATTAATTCCTACATACACGTACACGCTCTCTCACCCACAATACGCACATAATATAATTTTTAAAGTATGGGAACATTTTGCAGAAACAACACTCACACATAATTTCTGGGACAAACTCTAAGAACCTCAAAGCAGCTTGACTATCCTCCAAACAGCATATGAAACGACAAACAGTCCGAACACAGCCATAGCCCAGCAAAACTGCCATAATAATTTCCACAGAATCTAGCTCAGGGAGAGGGAGATAGCAGGTCCACCCCTCAATAATCCTTGGGTTCTTCAGCCAACATTGTGTGCTTTGGTTTTACCCTAAGCATTATGCACTTATGATGGGAATGGTCAGAGAGAATAAGTGATGTTTCTCAGTGTACCATGTCTCTATTAAAAACTGGTCTGTGTCAATAATCCGAAAAGTACTGGATGGCCCAAGTAAGATTGTTTAAGTAGCTGTTAAAATTTCCAAGGAATGGATTTTACTTGTAAATTCACTGAGGCTGGGATTCTTTGAAACCTCAAATTTTATCAGGGTTGCAAATGTGAAATTATCGGCCCACAGTAATAATCAACTAAACAGTGAAATCCATTAGAAAGTGGAAGAGTGATAGGAAAGCTTTTAATCCCTGTTCCCCTGCAGTCACAGGCAATAATCCTCCTGGTTTTCCAGAGCCCCAAAGGTCTCCCAAAGTCTGAGTAGTAGACTTATTAAGCCCATTTCCAGATAAGCACACAAAGATACAGGGGAGAGGATTTCTAATTACAAAGATTAACCAGTAATTGGTACTTCCTCTTTCTCTAATCTTCTAACAACCACTAATGAACACACAGCCACCTTGTATAAATAAATTTTTTTAAAAATCCGGGTTTCACATCCTGAATGTATTCTTCACAGGTGTTTACATTAAGAATTTAAACAAACTTATCATGGTCTTTTTCATTTAAGAGAAAGTAGATAAAGGGACAAAACTGTCACAACTGATAAATATCCTCCTTCATTTTTATCTCAAAGCCTTTCTTTTAGAGATGGAGACCAAAATAGACATGATTACCTTTGTATAATTTTACATTTTTATACTTCCAGTATAACTGGAATGCATTGCATTAGATTTTAAACTGTGCAATCTCTCATTTTGCAGTCCCACTGCCTAATAATTGGAGAAATGTGAGAAATATTGGTTTTTCATGCTCCCTTGCCACTTAGTAAATCCCCTGAAGAGATCATTTCATTTTGCTGAACAGATCCTTGTCTTAGTAGAAGATCCAGAGAGGTAGAATATCTCTCATTACATCCACGCAGGCCAGCATGTGATTCATGACATAGTTGATCTGTATGAATGACGTTCGTGAAGCACAAGCTTTCCATTAGCTACCCGGACTGTGAGATTCCAGTTGGCTCTCTTTTATGTCCATAATTTTTAAACACCCAAAGAATAATGACCACTGGAGGTTTGGAGACCAGGAGGCTATGGATTTTTAAAAAATAAGAGAGAGAGAGAGAAAACAACAACAACAACAAAAAAAAAACCCTTCAAATAATGACCTCTAACTCACATAATGAAAACCAAAATCTCCTCCAGATTTCCAAGCTGGCATTGTTTCACTGGTACCCTCACCTTGGGGTTCCTGTGTGTAATGTTTCTTTTAAAAATAGTGCACACGGGAAAGCGATGGGAAATACAAACACCGCCTAGGGAGGGCATTAGTCTCCTTTCATTTTAAAACGTGTGCTTAATCCCACATGCACGTGGCAAAATAACCTCAAAGCTGATCATGTTATGTAACGAGTCCTTTTGCTTTTCAAGAACAGCCACATGTTCTCAGGTACTGTCTCTGTTTCTTTAACTTCCCTCACCCGAAATTCGTTGGCCTTGAGGCTTCAGGGCTCTGACGCCTACTTCTTCACAGCCAATAGCTTGCTCTGGTCATGGAGAAAAGTGACCTTTCTTATCTGATTTTCTGCTCAATGCAAAGTATTATATCAGCAGCTCCACAGCAAAGTCCCTCTCCAGGGCTTGGGAACCCAATGTTAAACCTTGGGAGTAGCTGGAATCCAGGAAAGGCCTTGGGAGAATTTGGCTGAACGTCTCTGTTGGCTGAAACTAAGAAACACTGAGCTAATGCAACTTTTTAAACTTTTTTAAAGGTTACTGTGTCTTGATTTGAGTGAGATAAATTTTATGTACGTAACTTCCTTTTTCACAGTACTGCCCATTGAGTTCTCTGTGGCAACTGATGAAATACAAATTCAAGTTTAAGTCCTGTTTTGGTTTGGTTTTGTATTCTTCTGTATTTTTTTTTAGTTGTGCTAGGTGGGTTTGGCTACTCTTGTGTTGTAAACTGTTTTCAGAAGACGTGTCCCTGGGTTGGACGGTGGGGTGAGGTGCATTCTCTGGTGATTTCAAAGACCTTCTCAGGCAACACTGCTAAGCATGGGTAGCCCAAAGTTCAGAAGAAAATACCACTGTCAGATGCTAGAGCAATTTGTCAGGGCCACAGAGCATTTTTGGAGATGATCCTGGAAATATAACGAGCCTTGATCTGGAAGACCACAGAGGTATTCCACTCCATTTCTCCAAGTTGAATTCCAAGCAGTATGCAGAGAGTTAATTACCCCATAGCTATAAGCTATACATTTAACAAATTTGGAGGTTTTTTGTTTTTGGGTTTTTTTTTTTTGCCAAACCCAAAACTTCATGATCTATTTGTAGATGTTCCCTCATCATTCATCATTTCCTATTCATTTCCCTGGATGGTCCTGCTCGTGCAGTGTTTACAGTGGTAAATTTTGCTCCCCTTAGAATCCAGGGTCCTTCATGTAAATGATTAGTGACTATCAGTAAGTTTCTTGAAAATGGTTACAAAACTATAGGTAAGCCCTCAATAGATGTGGGCTTAAAAATTTGAAAACATTTCAAAAAGCCACTGAGAGAAAAGTGTCAAGGTTCTTTATGATATTTTGTTTCTGGTAGAACATCACAGGAACAAATGGTTTGTAGGTCTTTTGTTCTTGCTTTTAATGAATGCCCAAATATATCCTTTCTATATGTCCAGGAACAGACTAGAAATACAAATAACTGAACTTCTTAAAGATTAAGTTTCATTTTAGAAGTGTTCCAACTTCGGTTGAAAGGATTACAATTAGAACTTTCTCATTTCACTTCACCTCTGTCTTAGGAAGACCTGCTGGTCCCACAACTTTATATAACTAAAAAAAACCCTTTGCTTTTTGTTTGGGTTGTAATAGGTGCAATAGACATGGATTGTGTAGTAGATGAGTTCTAGGTATCATTGATTGTATTCCAAGATATCATTAGCATAGAGATAAATTTAAGTCTGCTTCAAGTTAGCATCAAGCAGTTAGCCTCAGTAGGATTTATGCACATCTGAACACCTAATCCTCCAGAAAACTACTCTTAACCACCATCCTTCTGATTTAGCAGAATCTGAACAAAGAGTAGAAGTTCTTACAGGCCCTTTTTCCAACCTTCCTGAAACCTCTCCCCACCACTAATCTGAAAGCAGAGAGTCTTGCCAAAGGACTCAAACCAAATGCACTTAGGTCAGTTATTCTCGACTTCTTTATTAACAATTTCCAAATGTCCCTGAATTTACCTTGGTCTAGCATTTGGGATGCCTCTAAGCTTTCTACAGTAATTTCTTTCTTTTTTTTTTTTTTTTTTTTTTTTGAAGACGTTGGGGGTAGGAGTTTTTTATTTAATTAATTTATTTTTGCTGTGTTGGGTCTTCGTTTCTGTGCGAGGGCTTTCTCTAGTTGCGGCAAGCGGGGGCCACTCTTCATCGCGGTGGGCGGGCCTCTCACTATTGCGGCCTCTCGTTGCGGAGCACAGGCTCCAGACGCACAGGCTCAGTAGTTGTGGCTCATGGGCCTAGTTGCTCCGCGGCATGTGGGATCCTCCCAGACCAGGGCTCGAACCCGTGTCTCCTGCATTAGCAGGCAGATTCTCAACCACTGCACCACCAGGGAAGCCCTACAGTAATTTCTTAATGTCTCCACCAGCATTCCTCTTGACATTAGAAGTCCGTGGTAGCAGAACTTCAATATGCTGTTGTGCTAAGAGCAAGTCCCTCCTACAGACTCCAAAAGAGCAAACACAGAGATATTGACCAACTCTGCCCCTGGCACATATTACAAGTACAAAGAGAAAAAGTTGCCTTTAACTTTTTATAACATGATCAGATCTGATCAAGTTAATTAATTATCAGATTAGGATTTAAGAGTCCAGAATTTGCTTCTTGGTCCTGCCACTGATTTTCTGTTAACGTTTGGAAGAATCGTTTAATTTCTGTATTAAAAGATATGACAACAAGAGTTAAAGGGTCAAATTTTTTGGAAGTATCATCATTGTTCATATTTTACATGACAGACTGGTTTTCATATAAAAAGGTGGTTGGGTAGGTGACAGATAGATAGATGATAGATAATGTATACATATACAAACATGTATATATTTGGTCAAGGAGTACCCAGCATGGATGGCATCTCATAAAAGTTTCTGGTGTTTGTGAAATTCTCACTTGCTCAGTATTTTATTTAGCTTTTTGAGACTCAGAACAAAACAACAATGGAGACACATCTATCAAAAATATTGAGTGCTGTGTCTGCCCTCAATTTTTATCAAAATCACTCTAAATCTTGCCAATCTGTCCAACTAAGAAGAGTAAAAGAATAGAGATATTCTACTGATGCTGGAATAAGGACAAGAAAGATGTTTGACTCAGCCAATGAAATTGAAACCCTATAGGAGAAAGCCAAGGGGATAAATAACCCATCTGAATTAGGATGCAGACAGGACTTCATGGCTTAGATTTTTTTTTCTCAGCTCTGGTTACTAGGACTAAAGATGAGGGTATTTGCTGATGGCATCCAAAAGTCTCCTCTTTGCCAAACACAATATTTTTTCCAATGTGGTAGTGAAATGTGTCTTTTGTACTGATTTTTAAAATCCTCTAGCCAGATTTTTTTCTGGAAAAATGTAGCAGAATGAATACCATTGATAATCAGAAGTAGCCAGCATTCTAGGGAAACCATTTCCAAAGAACACAGCTACATTTCTGTATGTACTGCCTCTTAGTGTTTTCTTTTGGGCAGAGCAGTTAGATCTGACTATGGAAAGACATAATTGAAGGGCAGGCTGAAGACGTGAAATATTCTAAAGATGTCAAAGAAATACTTGGTTATGTAGGTCTTATGTCACTACTATTACTTTATTTTTTTAAGTGGCGTATCTGGGAATGTGGAGTAATGCACAGGAAGAGGGAACGGACTGTTATATATAATTTGTTCAGATCAGAGTTTGTATGAGCTCCGTGACACCAGAAGGACAGATATCCACAGCTGACTTGGTTAGGGAAAGCTTCTCTGAGGAGATGATGTTGCAGTAGGAGAGAAAATGCATTTGCATTGCAGCAATGCAAACAATTTGCAACTGAGTGCTGTTATTAGTTTCCTATTATAGATTACAAAATACCCCCAAATTTGGCAATTTAAAGCAATAGACATTTATTATCTCAGTTTCTGTGGGTCACAGAACTGTATTACAACTGTATCACAAGTTCTGTATCTCACAGAACTTGGAAGCAGTTTACTGGGTGATTCTGCCTCAGGGCCTTTCAGTTAAGATAGCATCCTTGGCTGTAGTCAACTGAAGGCTTGGCAGGTTGAAGAATCCACTTCCAACCTCACTTGATGGCTACTGGCAGGAAGCCCTGCCGTATAGGACTCTCCATGGGGCTGCTCATGACATGCCAGCTGGTTTCCCCCAGACTGAGTGAGCCAAGAATGAGGATGAGAGATAGCAAGCAGGAAGCCACGTGCCTTAAATGACCCTGCCTTGGAATGACATACTATCACTTCCGCTGTATTCTATTGGTCACACAGACAGACCCTGATACAATGCGGGAGAGAACTACAAAAGCCATGAATTCCAGGAGGCAGGGATCATTGGAGGACTATCTTGGAAGCTAGCTACATAAAATACATAGCATCCCATTCTTTTCTTTTTTTTTTTTAACATCTTTATTGGAGTATAATCGGTTTACAATGGTGTGTTAGTTCCTGCTTTATAACAAAATGAATCAGCTATACATATACATATATCCCCATATCTCCTCCCTCTTGCGTCTCTCTCCCACCCTCCTTATCCCACCCCTCTAGGTGGTCACAAAGCACCAAGCTGATCTCCCTGTGCTATGCGGCTGCTTCCCACTAGCTATCTATTTTACATTTGGTAGTGTATATACATCCATGCCTCTCTCTCACTTCATCCAAGCTTACACTTTCCCCTCCCTGTGTCCTCAGGTCCATTCTCTACCCCTGCATCTTTATTCCTGTCTTGCCCTTAAGCTCTTCATAACCATTTTTTTTTAGATTCCATATATATATGTGTTAGCATATGGTACTTATTTTTCTCTTTCTGCTTTACTTTACTCTGTATGACAGACTCTAGGTACATCCACCTCACTACAAATAACTCAATTTTGTTTCTTTTTATGGCTGAGTAATATTCCATTGTATATATGTGGCACATCTTCTTTCATCTTCATTCATCTGTCGATGGACACTTAGGTTGCTTGCATGTCCTGGCTATTGTAAATAGAGCTGCAATGAACATTGTGGTACCATGACTCTTTTTGAATTATGGTTTTCTCAGGATATATGCCCAGTAATGGGATTGCTGGATTGTATGGTTCTGTATTTTCTTTTGAAAAATCTTTGTTTTGCCAGCTCCTAAGCCCAGATCATCTCTAGACATGCCATTGCCTGTCCAAAGACTCATTGCTGGGCTGTGCTATAATGCGGTAACTTTTACTCAGTGTCTCAAGATTTCTTTCTTCTACTAATAATCAGTCTAAGGAGAAAGGAGTTTTCTAAGGATTTATTTCCCCAAAGATATGAAGTATGCCAAATGTTCCCCTTATAACACAAATGTTAGCTATAAAACAGATTTCATTATAAATAATTACTTTCATTAAACCTATTTGAAGACACTGTCTATTTTATAATCCACTATCCCTTATTCAACATCTGACACTCTTAATTCACTCAGATCTCTGCAAAATGTCTCAGGCAATAAATTTCTTCTTGGGTTTAGTTCCAGGAAAAAAGTGTACTCTACAGTCAAGCTTGCCTGCTTTCTTTAACTGTCCATGAAGATAACATATCTCAGTGTAATTCTCTGTCTTCCTTCATTTCCAGGAAATCTAGAAAATAATTAAGGCCAAACTATAATCTATAGCTCTTTCTAGGCAATTAGTAACATCTATTCCTTTTCTAAATTTCATATGATTATTCTTTTTCTCTTTTTTTCATTATGTTTAAAGTTATATACCACCTCCAATCCTTTCACAGTAGACAGGATTTACAGTCTAAATAAATAGTAAATTATGACACCTTCAGCCAAGAGGAAATGATCTTTGACTCAAGGTCCAAAATTGAGGTCCATATACAAAAGACTCTCACTCAGTTCTAGTGGCAACACTGAAAATGCAGGACTCTTGGCTGATATCACCAGTATCTTGAGGAAGAAGCTGTCTTTTTTGTGTGTTCTTTTCTGAAAATCATGGAGCCAACAGGAGGTGATTCAGATTTGTCTCTCCTCTGAGTCAACTTGGATACTATTTGTTATGTCCTGAATTGTGCCCCTCCCCTTTGCAAAATTCATATGTTGCAGTCTTAATCCCCAGTAACTCAGAATGTGACTGTATTTAGTAATAGGGTCTTATTTTTTTTCCTGTATTCTCTCAGCCACTGCATTATTTATTTATTTTTAATGTATTTTTTGGCTGCGTCGGGTCTTAGTTGCAGCACGTGGGATCTTCGCTGTGACATGTGGTATGTTTCATTGCGGTGCATGGGCTCTTTGTTGCGGTGTGTGGGCTTCTCTCTAGTTGTGGCTCACAGGCTATAAAGTGTGAGGCTCAGTTGCCCCGTGGAATGTGGGGTCTTAGTTCCCCAACCAGGGATCAAACCCACGACCCCTGCATTGGAAGGCAGATTCTTAACCACTGGACCACTAGGGAAGTCCCAGTGATAGGGTCTTCACAGAGGTAATTAAGTTAAAATAAGTTTATTAAATTGTTTCTCAGAAGAAACAATGATGCGGACACCTGGATCTTGAATTTCTAATCTCTAGAACCGTGAGAAAATAAATTTCTGTTGTTTAAGCCAGCCAGTCTGTAGTACTTTGTTATGGCAGCCAGAACAAACAAATACACTCTTATATCCTCCCACAAAGGAGTAAAAACTGAAGCCTTCAATATTTTCATAATCAGGGTCAAACCATAATTGGCCACAATTTGGTTTGAAGATATGAAATCATGTACAGACTGAGCACAGGGAATAGAATGGCAGAAATCCTGCTTACATTTATCAGCTGCATCTCTGGTGAACTTCTGGAAGTATCTAAAGCATCGTCTGAACTCTGCAGGGGTAAGGTAATGCTAACAATGGGGGAGGGGTATCAAAGGGAAGATTGTTTCCTGTAAGACCCAAAGCTTGTACTTCTCCATCAGTTCTGAAGTACCCTAGTTGGCTATGTCCTTTATGGCTCCAACTCACCAATTGTCATCTTCTGTTCATCTTTTGAAATTGCTTTAAATCACTGCATGCGTTAAATTGCTTTTTTAAACCTATAGATGGTAAGGGGTATATGACCTTCTCCTGGGGTCTGAGGGAGAGACCTTGAAATGTGGACATGATAAGTCAATATTCATGTTAAGATCACATTGATACGTCCTTCTTGCTTCCCCAGGAGAGACAGAGGAGCACTTCTTGGCCCAGAGGATGTTTGCAGTAGTACAGGTCTGCTGACATCATGGCTGGATAACATTTCCCACATCCAATTTGATCTTATGATCTAGTAAAGAGAGGACTGCCAGGGAGAGGTTGAGGAGAGGTAATGGGTGGAAATTCAGAACCAGGAAAAGTTGTCCCTTGCAGATAAACTAAAAGACACACAAATATTTCCTTTGCTTTCCCACTTTCTTTAAAAAAAATCTATAGTATTTCCTTTTCAGAAAGGAGATAGAAATATTTATGCATGGTGTTGCTGGTGACATTCTATTATCACCTTCAGAATGTGGTGCAGACAGAGCTATTCCAAATATTTTCATGCTCTTCTGCCAATGGTCAACCTTGATAAATGAGGGCCTATATCCATTTTCTACTGATCTCTGCTAAATGTACGTCATGATATTTTTCTTCAAGATATAAGTTGAACCTATCCATGAAGGATGCATGCCTTTCAATGAAGAAAGTAGAATGCTTAACAGCTGACTCAAGGATATAGGTGCCAGGCATATATACATCTGAGGCATTGATGGATGGTGTGTCCCTTTGTCGGTATCAGCTATGATGGTAGCAGGACTCATAAGTATAGTTCATCAGCTACCATGTCTTGGCTGGAGGGACCAGGTAGTATGAATGGTGGCCATGAAAATCCCATCACTGTCATCATCACTCATCCCCTATACCATGACTGGCTGCTTTCTGTAACTGCTTCCTTCATCATTTTTTTAGAGCAAAGAAGCCATGGCCACAGTGTGGGGTTCAATATCATGTCCTGAATCATGGAGACACCAAGAGTCTTGGCATCAAAAGTACCAGTTCTATGTTAGCTATAGGACCCTTGGCAGGTCGCTTAATCTTTCTTTCCCCAATGGCCTCATCTTTCACATGTGGGAATTTGGCCCAGACCTCTTCCCTAGGTTATAGGGTAAGAGATGATAGATAAAAGTGCTTGGTCAACTTTGAAGCCCTATAAAAGGGTAAGTAATAAGTAACTTGTTTGCACTTCCAACAATGTCTTCAGGTTGCAAATGCAAAAGAGATCTCATATCTTTTCATGCTTTGCTCCACCAAGCTGTTCACGGTTATCTCCAGGAAGGCTCTGATCATGTCTCTTTTATTTGCATAGATTTCTGGCTTCTTAATCATGTAATATTGCTGCAGCTATCCTCAGACGCCATGCTTGAACTCAAGAACATTGACTATAATTCAGAAGCGGTGAGGTTTGATTCGAGTATTGATTTATTTACTTTCCTACCACAATTAAGTTCTTAATGAATACACTCATTTATAAGATCCAAACTGAACCTCAGTGTAGCCTATTCCCTAAAAAGATCCTAAAAGCATAATGCTTCTGGCTTTCAAGAGAGCCTTCTACAAACGAAAAGAATTAGACTAGAAAATTTTGTATGAAGTTTTTCAATTTTCTTTCCCATTCTAAAGCAATCTAGGTTCTGTATCTCAGTATCAAGATGGTACTCTTTAAAAAAATCCTTAAGTTTAATTTTAACATGTTTATGGCTCAAGAAGGAGCTTTGTCACTTAAATGTGTGTTTGGTAAATGGTAATTCTTCATCTACTATGTAAGCAATTAGATAGACTTGGTGCAGTTGTGAAAACTTAAGAGTTAACTTAGCCTTTTGGGATTGATTTTATGACAGTACCAAATTGTCTTGAATTTGGTTACATATCACTTTCCTATGCAAACAAGCTGGCTCTTAAACAGGCACAGTAATGTTACTGGGAGAATGGAAAGACTAATCACCAAGCACCTTGGTATTTTCATCCCTGGAAAACTGTACCTCAAGTCTTTTTCTGTTCCATCAATTCTGTTCTGTTTTGGCCTATGACAAAAACAAAAATAAAAACATGGAAGACAGCAGTGGCATAGTGGTGTCATCTGAAAAAAAAAAAAGAAAAGAAAAAAAAAGAAAATGCACAGCCTAAAAGTTGGGAGTTATGTTTTATTCAGCAGACAAAACTGAGGATTTAAGCCTGGTTCACAGCATCTCAGATAGCTCTGAGAAACCGCTCTGAAGAGGTCAGGGAAGAGCCAGGATATGTAGGAGTTTTTGCAACGAAGACCAGGTAGACAGAACATCAAAAGGTGACTGTTAATTAAGGAAAACCAGACATCTCAAGTTAATGAGTTTAGAGCTTTTCTATGTATAGGAAGATGCCAAATCTGGGCTCACTGAAATCATTCCTTTGATATAAACCTCAGCTCTCTGGGGCCAGTGTCCTGTGCTTTCTCATCATGAGTGTCCTCAGGGTGCACTGCTGGGGGTGGCTGTTGGTGGCTTGATGGTCACAACATCCTTTGTTTATTGATACAGCAGGTGGCATTCTTAGCCCACGGTGGTGACAGGGAAACCCAGGAGAAAGCTAAGTGGCAGTGACGGAGAGGTCTAGGCAACTCTGACAGGGGTTCTAACCACTACCAATGACTCTGGCCACATTCATCAATGAGGAGAGAGGTGGTTCACCAGGCACACCCAAGGTCTCTGCTCAGCCGGCAGCACCCAACACTTGAGCAGCCCCAGCTGTGAGAGCAGGTGAGCACAGGAGACCGCAGCCAGATGCGGAAGAGGTGACCAAAAACGGACTAGGGCTTGTGGGGGAGATGGGGAACATTCACTCTCTCCGTGGATGCCGGATAGAAAGGGAACTCTGGGCTCGTGGGTTTTGTTCACCTATCCTTGAAAGGCCTAGAAGAACATTCGTGACCCGGGCTTTCTGAGTTAGGCACCGAGAAGGAACTGTCCCAATAATGGATATAAACCAATAGAAGGAAGCAAAGAGGAAATCTTTGTTATATCATAATTCCACACTTTTCCCACACTAAACGTTTCTTGATTAATTTTTTCTCAAACCATTAGTACACAAAATAATACCATAAAATGCTCTTACCCATGATATTGCAAATGGTATAATGCCTCATGGTGACAATCCAGGAGAAATTTTAAGATTTGAACATTCCATCTGCTTTCATTCTAGCTAAATGAAACTTTACTATCTTACACAAGTTTCAGTCAGAGCAGAAGGAAAGTAAACTCTAAAGAGTGTAATCAGACACCTCTGAAAACTCACAAGTGGGTTTAGCCTGCACATTTCAAATAATCCCCAGGAGATCCAATCAACCAGGAGCTTTATTCTCATTCCACAGGGATGCAAACTTTTCTAGCATCAGTAACACTGAACTTGAAAATTGAAATCTATGAAAAGTATCCATTAGGAGTAAAATATGAGAAGTTATTCTATTAGGGTGAGGTGTAACTTGAGAAACAGACTTACCTACTCAATTCTATGCTATATCTGAGTGTGATTCTAGGGACAAAGATACTTAGACATCAGTGAGCACAAGCTCTTTGCCATATTAAGTTGTATCCTACTTTTCCTGAGAAGCTTCCTTAACTTTGTACTTCTGGGGGCAGGTCCAGCCTCAGACCCTCCCCCTCAAGGGTTCCTAGGTTTCCTGTGAAAAAGCTCCAGCCCCTTCCTCAGATCCCTACAAACCCAGGGAGAGGTGACCAGTTCTAAGTTCCAGATTTCCTAAGTAAAATCGGGCCTCCACTGCTGATTAAGCTCAGTGACATGGGCAAGGTATTTAACCTTAGTTTCCTCATCTTGAAGTAAGAATAAAACAATCTACCACATGGGATCATTGTGAGGATTAATTAATACAGAAGATCACTCAAGTGATTCCTCACAGAAAAAGTAGCCCGGCCCCACAGTTACTTTATGACTACCTAAATAAACACTCTGTAGAGATATTAATTTTATTTTCAACTCTACTTCACCAATCACCCTTTAAGGGCCAGTGGTTTGAGGACTTTAGAAAGCATCACAGTCACCTGGAGGGATTGTTAGAACACAGATTGATAGGCCCCATCCCTGGATCTTCTGATTTTGATGGAGCCTGAGAATTTGCATTTCTAACAAATTTCAAGGGAATGCTGATATTACTGATTTGGGGACCACACAGTGAGAACCATTGTTATAGACCATTAACTTTGTTAGATAGTCTCTATGCTAAGCAAACTCCTTTATTCTAATTGGGACAAGGTCAGGTTAAAGCACATTAGTCTATTTATGGTTCTTTTCAATTAACTTATAAGAATGTATAAGCAAAAGTATACTTTCTAAGACTATTTTATAAGTTATTTTCTTTGAATGGGAAATTCAGGAAAGAAAGTGAAGACACAGATATGAATTTGACATTTATAGGCATCACACAAGTTTGTTCAACTTTTGAGTATCAATTATGGCTTGTTTCACGTCTACTGGTTTTGTTTACAAAACCGACATGAAAAGCTGCATCTCACTATATGTTGGGAATTTATGAGGCTGTGGAGCAGATGGTACAATCAAGGGCCTAAAGACCTTTTCTTCACTTTCTGCAAAGTGCCAGCTGCAAGGTCTTCTGAGATCACAGGGAGAAAGAAAATCTCATCCTCTTGATGGAAAATGAAAACCCCCGTATCGTTTACGAGGCTTGGAGAGGAAGTGGCTGTTCACTTCATGATACGGAGAAACACATACATAGCTCAAGGACCCAAAACTCTGAGCCTGCCTTCCATCACGTGACACACAGAGAAGGGACACAGACACGCCAGAGATAGTCTATATTGGATACAGATGTCTCCCAAAGAACAAGTTTATTCTGTTAAACTGCCACAGCAACGCCAGCTGCTTATGAAATCACGAGGAGAGAGAGGTGAAGAGGGTTACATGTTCAGACATATAGTTAAAATCACTTTACAAACCTCATTATGTCTAAAGAAGAGCAAGATGAAAACAGCCGGCTTACAAAACCAGACTCGCCAATGAGGCCAACCATCCCCCACTCCCTTGAACAACATTTCGGCAAAATATATGTACTAACTGGAGAATTGAAGCAATTATCCAGAGCGTCCAACAAAAGCCGTCTTTGATGCAATCAAGGGCCTGACTTAGTAGGCAGACCTAACTTATATAAATGGAATTGAATCTCATCCCCTTATCACACAGGATGTGTTCAGCCTTCACATTTTAAAAAGACATCTGGCTAACAGTCCTTGAAGAGAGCCCCCCCCGCAGCTTCCTCTAACAGTTTGCTTCACTTTCTGATTTTTCTGGCTAAAAATCCATGCATCTTCAATCAATCAATGAATTAATAATGATGCATGCAGCTCTGAAAAGAAGAACGGATGGGCAAATATTTCCAGAATTTGAGGGAATGTCCAATGACTATAAAATTGATGGAAATGTGCATACTTTCTTCTTCTGGCTCAGAAAGATAAGAATGGTACCAATCAGAGGATTGGACCATAGTGTCTCATCTGCATGGAAATGCCAGCTGAGGCGCTATATGTGATTTTGAAAATGTGATAGTACCTTTATGCTTAAATTCATTGGAGAATGAGATGCCCAGGAAACTTCAGACAAGAAGAATGAAGCTTGGAAGAGGAGGTGACCCAGGTAAAATACTCTGCATGCAGCCACAGAAACAGCCCCAGTAGTGGGGCCTGCTGCGGGGGTGAGGCTCCTCCTATGATCTGTTTCTTTAAAGCATCAGCCAGGGAGAAAGACTGGGACGGTTAGTATAAACATATAGATCCACTCCCCACAGTCACACCAACTTCACACAGGCGGTTCTGGTGTCCAGAAATCTTCCAACTACCCCTTCTGTTCACCCGAATGACCCTACACACATTTTGTCTCAGCCTGGAGCTGGTTTCCCCACAGAAGCCTCCCAAAGCCGAAGGCAAGGGAAAGTGTCCTCTGACACCTCTCCCAGCCCACCATCAATATTAGCTATATTTTATTGTGGTTTTCAGGTTTCCCAGATGTCTGAAAGCTCTGTGAAAGTAGGAGCCAGAGCTCGCCTTTCTGATGCCTGGTGTAATAGCTGATACAGAGTAGCAAAAAAAAGTTGCCGAGAGAAATAAAGAAGGAATGAGAGTTTAGATATGAATTACAGACCACTCTCAAGCTGTAGCTATAAGGGCCTTCATAGCAGTCAGCATTGCCATAGGAATCAGATATGGACATTCAAATTAGGATAATTTGAGTGTATATATCAGTTAGGGTTCTCCGGAGTAACAGAACAAGTTGGAGAAATAGATGATTAGATGATAGATAGAAAGATAGATAGATAGATAGATAGATGATAGATAGATCGATGTTTTGAGAGAGATCTTTTGAGAGAGAGAGACATGTTTGATTGATTTTAAGGAACTAGCTAAACAACATTGTGAGGACTTGCAAGTCTGAAATCTGTAGGGAAGTCCCATAGGCTGAAAACTCAGGCAGGATATCTATTTTACAGTCCTGAAACCGAATTTCTTCTTCTCTGGGAAACCTCAACTTTTGTTCTTAAGGCCTTCGACTGATTAGACAAGGCCCACCCATACTGTGGAAGAGAATCTGAATGTAAAAGTCAACTGACTGTGTTAATCACATCTACAGAATGCCTTCACAACAACCTCTAAACTAGTTTGACCAACAAGTGGGCACCACAGCCTCACCAAGTTGGTAATGACATTAATGTGTAATTGACACATTTGAGAAAGAACTATTTATAAAAGTAAGGGAAATAGAAATTGACAGTAGAGCACCCTGGGGTTAAAAATAAGAGGGCTGTCATTACCCTCAGGCCTGAAAAGGTAAGGAAGGGGGAGGGAGAGCAGTTACCAGAATCTGGATGGAGAGAGCTCTGTGACAGGGATGCCTTAGGAGGACCTGTGACCTTAAGTCAAGGGACCAGCAACCTCAGGAAGGAGCCAGAGGAATAAGTACCACAACCTCCCTCTCTGCCTGCCTCCATTTTCCTGCTGGAGATTCCTATTGGCTGAACCTAACTGAAAACCACAGGCCAAGGGAGCCCTACGAACTTCAAAGCAGCCCGTGGGCAACAGAAAATATCAACAAGGCCTTGATAAGCAACCACACTGACAGAGCCAGAAAATGACCTGTATCCACTGTGTAAATTACCAAAGGGTCTGATTATAGCTCAGATGGCCAGAGGATGTGTGAACATTAAACACAACAGACTTAGATAAAGGGAACACCATCCTGAAGACGTAGAGAGGCAAAGAAAAAGTTCTCTAAAAAGTATTTCAGGGGGCTTCCCTGGTGGCGCAGTGGTTGAGAGTCTGCCTGCCGATGCAGGGGACGCGGGTTCGTGCCCTGGTCCGGGAAGATCCCACATGCCGCGGAGCGGCTGGGCCCGTGAGCCATGGCCGCTGAGCCTGTGCGTCTGGAGCCTGTGCTCCGCAACGGGAGAGGCCACAACAGTGAGAGGTCCACATACCGCAAAAAAAAAAAAAAAAAAGGTATTTCATTGTAGGTGCTGCAAGACAATTCTGGAAGTCTAACATCAACTAATGGGAGTAAGAAAATATGATCTTTCTTTATGAAAATGAAGAAAAGCCCAGGAGAGAGAAGGCTAGGGAGAAAGGGCAGCACAACGACATGAACAGCAGATACATGGGACAGGGAATTATTATAAGGGAGTTAGCAATATAATCACAGAGTTAGATTGTCTACCGGAGAGGCAGCAAAATACAGAATTGATGATGTAAAACATAAACGAAGTGATATGGAAAAGACCCTGGCGAAACTCTACAGAAGCAATAATCAAAGGGATATTTGAGAAAACAACTTTCGTGTTGATAGAGTTTGTTGAGTTTGAGCTTCAAAATGTGAGGATGCAAATTTAAAAGGTTTACTGTGTTCCAGGAAAAATTACAAGAGACACCTACATCCTGGCAGAAGTTTTGAATTTTAAAAGTAAAGAAAAATTTGATAAGCCTCTGGAATAGGTTGAATAGCAGTTGTCCAGCAACTCTAAGTACAGTTGAGAAGACTGTCTGCCCCCTAAGAAGACAACCGAGTCACGTGCACAGAGGAAAATACATTGTCTGTGCATTTTACCTTGTCAAGTTGCCCAAGAGAAAGACTTAAACCTTTAGTCACTCAGAAAATGACCCTGGGATTTTGAACAGTTTCAGTTGGATGAGAGATGAATCGGAATGTAATTCTAACATATATATGTATATATATAGTCTACATAGTGTAACTTATGCTAACATAACTAACAACGTAACATAACTATATTGCTTTCTACAAAGTCACCCAGATCACGTCTGTCTGACTCATCTTTTTACCTCACCCTTTCTAGACAACTGAGAATGGCATAAAAGATTTGTTAAGGCTTCCCCTTTTTTGCATTCACCCCAGACCTAGAATTGAGAATTTTGCCACGTTATAGACCATTCTGCACCTCAGGGGTGAAACTTGACCCTGGAATGCTTTCCTTGGTTTAACTCACTTGGTAACAGCCATGATTAATGACACTTGAGATCAAAACTGTTTTTACTTGTACCTCCCCTTGTCAGCTGTGGCTAAACTCTTAAGTATTGGGGACACTGAATTAGAAGGAGTATTAAAGTTTTATTTGTTTCCTTTATTCATAAAATTAAAAATGCATAGACAATATAATGCCCAATTGCATTGCAAGTTACTGGAGTAATGATTTCTGACCCCTTTAAAATTCACGTTGAAGACAGCAGTGATTGGCGATTTTTAATTAGGAAAACCTAATAAATCCACTCAGGGATTGACATTAGCTGCTGGTGAATAATTCTTTGCGAATGTCTCCTATAGGATCTATAAATGTCCCCTTGTTATTGCTTAAAATCAGTGTGCATGGTATGGTTTCAACTATGTGTCTTTAAAAGCATAGAAAAAGTCTATAAGAAAATACACCCACAATATTAACTAGCAGCTGTATATTTTCAGTGTTACCAGTCAGCATTCTGTAAGCATTTCTAAGTTTTCTACCATAAACATGTATAAGTTTTAAGTCAGAAAAAATAAACTCAAAAAATTCAGCATATACAATATGTTATATACTTTAACACAATCGCCTAAAAATTCACAGCAAAAGATGGAAAGGAAATAAATCAAAATGTCAACAATATTTATCTCTAAGATGTAGAAATAAAGGAAATTAATTTTCTTCATTTTTGTCATATTTTAGACATTTTGAAAATAATCATGTTTTAGATCCATAGGGATTAAATTAAAAAGACAGAGAAGCACTTTAATAATGATTTATCTTTCTTCAGGGAATAACTGTATGAAAGAGTTTCACTGAAGAGTTCTGTAACCCAGTAATAATAGAAATCATACTCATAATAACAAAAAGAAGTAATATTTATATGAATGTTATATTTGCCAAGCACTATCTAAGCATTTACATTTTTCGTCTTATTTTATCTCTAAAACAATCTTATGAGATGGATTGCTACTATGATATCCATTTTACAGATGAGAACACTAAGCCTGAAGGGGAGGAAAAGGGAGTTTGTCCAACAGCTAGCAAAGAGTGAGGTCTACGTTTAGACCAAAATCTCTGGCCTAAAAGTAAAAGAATAAAGATGAAAATGGAATATATGGAAGAGGTTCCCTCCTACCCAGATCAGGATCCTTTACTTATACCAGATTAACTTCTAGAAGAAGGGTCCTCTTCCAGCCTAGACAAAACCCAACTCATGAACACCTAACTTATTGTACTTTCATATAGGCTTTACCTGCACACTGACCCATGCACATGGGGCCATGTGAATGACCTGAATCCTCGGCAACCCCAGCTGACCCCTTTTCTCTCTGTGTTTGTGTAACCCCATCAGTGGACCCCTTCTTCTTAGCCCTTCTCATCTTTGTAAGTTTACATTTACTTGTGAGATTATTTTTAAGTTATGTCTTTCTGACTTGACTGTTGGTACCATGGTAACTAAGAGAACCAGAGTCTATTTCATCTGTATCCTGATTTGTTGAGCGCAGTACCAATTTATGCCTGTTTTACTGGTATGTTTATTAACAGTGCCCCTTTCGCTCTCAAACAGATCTGACTTGGCCAATGAATTGTGTGATAAGCCTATTTTAGTTTAACTGTATCCTGACTGCCAAGAATAGCTGGCACATTTTGAGAATTTTCTATATATGTGTTGAATGAATAAATGAATGATTGAATGAATGAATACCACTACCACCTGGGAACACAAGTTGCAATATCTCATTTTTCCAAGTGCTAAGCAAGACCTTTCCCTTGGGAGTACTCATGATGGTGAGTTGAAGTGACACACCTAGTCCCCTTGTCACTTGTGTCAGTCACGGCTCATCCAGGGAGCTAGAAACACGCAAGTTACCGAACTATAGGAATTTGATCTTATACTATCATGGGAGAAGCAGGGAAGTAAAAGTCCAGGAGGGGCGATGTATGGTGAGGCAAGTCACCAACCAGTAAATCCGTGTGAGGTCAAGTGTGTTTAGCCACTAGTGTGGGTCTACAAAGGGGAAGCTCATGGCAAGGCTTTAGGAGACACAACAACATTCAGAGCATAATGGCCGGCTTTCACCACTGCCCTCCAGAGCGCGCATCAATTCATCTTTGGCCACGTGCAACTCAAGACCATGCAGGGAATGAAAATCTGGGAAAGTGTGGGTTTTTGCCTAACCAAGTTGACATAGCACAAACCAGCATGGTTTTCCTCTGTCGCCTCTGTCCACGCACGCACACTGTTCTTTTTACCTGCAGGGTTCCCAGTCTGTGTCAGTATCCTACAGACTTTTCAAATGATCCTGCATTTTGTTCCTGGGAGGAAATGCCTAAGGTGGTTTGCCCCATTTCCAAGCTTTTCTCTAAAAGAATTGAAGGAATATTTCTATGAGTCCTCTGTGAGCTCATTACTGTTATTGTTTTACCTTACGAGGCTTAACTGAGAACAGGACTGAACCTTAGGAGAGCAAAATTTTTCCTGGGGGGAAAAAAAAAACCTTCCACTTATGATGGTGGGGTCGGTATTATGCTTATACTGTGGCTTCTGTTTGTTTCTGTGAGCTCTCATGGGGGTGGGAGTCAGGGAAGTGTAATCACTTGTATAATGTTCCCTTTATCAACAGGAAGGAAGAAGAATTCCTGACTCTTAAAATGAACTTCTAAGTGAACTCAAGGCACTTAACTATTTTCTTTTTAGGGAAGATCCCAGGCCTGGTTGAAGATGTCATGCTTCAGAGTATCAGGTCATGAAGAATGTCCACAATCCTTCCCTGGCTGAGCTGCCGCATATCAAGTTAGGACTGGTGGGAGAGACGTAACCCCTGGAGGCAGGCTTGGGAGTGAAAGCCAGCTAGCACAACCCTGATGTCCATTTGATAGGCAAGTTTATTATTAGGACTGTGTGGCCATGAATTCATACTGAGAATCACAGAGGCAAGAAGACTACAAAGATCAATTAAGAAAGAGGGAGAGGGGTTTCCCTGGTGGCACAGTGGTTGAGAGTCCGCCTGCTGATGCAGGGGACACGCATTCGTGCCCCAGTCCGGGAAGATCCCACATGCCGCAGAGCTGCTGGGCCCGTGAGACATGGCTGCTGAGCCTGAGTGTCCGGAGCCTGTGCTCCACAACGGGAGAGGTCACAACAGTGAGAGGCCTGCATACCACAAAAAAAAATAAATAAAAAAAGAAAGAGGGAGAGGCTAAAAATATGGGTATAATTTGGAACTCAGATAAGGTGTAGGAGCTACAGTTGAGGCATAGCAGCCTGGATTTCTTTTGTGTTGATATTGACTGTCCTTCATCCTTAGGACCTACTATTATGATTGTGATCCCTCTCAGTCGGTCCCTGCCTCTCTGCTTTTTGTCTCTCTGTCTTGGTCTCTGTCTCTCTCACACACGTGCAATCATTTGCATGCGAAATCTGAGAATAGAATAAGATATTCAACAAACACAGACCATACCAGGAATTAGCCAATCTGCGAGATGGCAACCTACAAAAGCCATTTGAGAGCGCTCTGCCTTTATAAGGCCACTGATGACACTTAGATTTACTATATTGTGTCTGCTTGTGCCACTGTATGCCAGCCAGTTTGACTGTGTTAACAGACTCATACTTGGTGAGCCCAATTTGGGGTGAGTGTATTTCCAAATGTAGAGGTAGGAGGTAGGAGGTAGACTGAGACAGTGTCAAGAGCATGACTATGTGTTCATACTCTATACATCTCTGCCCTCTGTCTTACAAAAAACTTGTCTGCCCTTCCCTTATAGTATCCAGTCTTTGCTATCATATGTTATAATAATCTATATCACATCTTCTCTCTCTACTCAGACATAAAACTCCTTTAGCTCAGAATTTGTATCAGAATTGTCTTTTTATTTATCATAGGTGTCTGGTTAAGTATGTCTAAGTAATCAAACAATAGGTTTTAAGACCTTGACATTACTTAACAAAACTCAATTTCATTACTGTTCTAGCATTTGTTATATTTTCCCTATTAGTTTATGGTTTTCTTATATTTAATGCCCATTTTCAATAATGGAGTACTTGAGGATGATAGTCTTCCCTATTCATTTGCAAGAGAACACTGCTGATGTCAAGATGTACTACCTGGTTATGGGGTAAAGTCTTTGAGTTGCCAGTGAGGGTTTAGATGCACAGTATGTCATGGAGGATAAAATATTGCCTCTGAGTCAGACAGACATGGCTTCAAAATGTCACTCTGCCATTTGCTAATAGTGTGACCCTGGACCGTACCCTCATTTGCAAAGTGTGGATGATAATGCCCATCCTTTGGACTGGCTGTGGAGAAAAAATAAGATATATGTTAAAACCTTACCACATACAGTTCATGCTCAATGCATGGTGGCTTTAGAAATTTTTCTACATTTCAGAGTCAATAAAGTAATTTTTAAAATCAGAAAACTCCATAACTTGGAGTAAGTGCATTAAAAAGCATCATGGGGCACTTTTTACTCTGAGATCTAAGATATTAAGTTGGATGTGTTCCAGAAAACAAGGGATACTTGTGGTAGGTATATTTCTCACTTTCTAACGATGACATTAAAGAGCACAACCATGCCCTCTCACACAACGCAAGGGGTGTTTGTGGCCAAGAGCGAGCAATGGTCGCCTTGGAGTGGCCACCTGACTTCTCTCATGCAACAGGGAGCCAAGATGGCAGCCTGACATCCACCCGCCCCCACCACCCTCTTCAACTGCATGCTCTAGCTTCCTGTGAACACACCTCAGAGAGATGAGTAGAGTAGATGCCATTTTTGTAGTGTCCAGGAGGCCAAGAATTCAAGGGATGTGAATATGGCTACCAGGTAGTAAAATTCCAGAAGAAAGCCAAAAGTCTCAGTCACATGTCATCTGTCAGTTCCCTGGGGTGCCTGCAAATATAGGGCTGAGTCACAACAGAGTGTGGAAAACAGGAGAGGTCTAGAATGAGGCTTGTTGATCTTGAAGTGCTGTACTTTTTATGCTCTTACCCTCCCCTCCCCCCATCTTTTCTGAGTGGTTCATGATAGCAAATAAGGATATAAAATAGAAAAGGATCTCTCTACTCGATGACACACTGTTCCTCACAGGTGTGACCGTCTTCCCAAAGCCCCCTCCCACTGGCTTGTACAGGAATCTCTACATCCTCCTTCACCCCTTCCTTCCTGTGATAACTTGGTGATGCATCAGCTTAGCTAGGCTGAACTGCAGTCTCTGGAATGCCCTTTCTAGAATGTTTGTGGCTCGGATGAGGTCAAGGGATAGCTGTCATAAGAGCTGGAGAATGGAAAAAGGGCCGCAGCCATTCTGTAGCATACACACACCTTCTCTGCGGTGTTCAACCCAACACTGTTCTGGGTGTTGCTATGAGGGATTTTTTTTACCTGTTAATTATATCCTTAATTGGTTGATTTTATGTTAATCAAAAGGGAGATGATCCTGAGTGGGTCTGAAACAGTTGGAGGTCTTTTCTGAACCCAGAGACTCCAAACAGCAGCAGAGTTTGCAAAAAATTATTCCCCTTCCTCCTGGATCTTCCCTCTTTTTTTTTTTTTTTTTTTTTTTTTGCAGTACACGGGCCTCTCACTGTTGTGGCCTCTCCCACTGCAGAGCGTAGGCTCTGGACACAGGCTCAGCGGCCATGGCTCATGGACCCAGCCGCTCTGCAGCATGTGGGATCCTCCCGGACTGGGGCACGAACCCACGTTCCCTGCATCGGCAGGTGGACTCTCAACCACTGCACCACCAGGGAAGCCCCTGGATCTTCCCTCTTAACTGCCTGTCTGTGAGCAATAAGCTTTAACCCATGCTCGGGGGTTCCTTCCTGCTCATGATCTTCTCTCCTGTACTTCATTTTTGGTGGTCCTTGGGCTTGCTTAACACAGGTGCACAACTGTGAAGGCAATTCCAAATAATCAATCCACATATAAAAACCAAACATCCTACTGGTTCTGCTTCCCTGGTTGAACCCTGACAGGTATACTCCTCTTAACCTCATCATCCAGTCATTCACCAAGTCCTGTCAATGCAATTCTTCCTTCTAAGTAGTACCTTAATATCACTGAAGGTGACACTGCCACCTGGGAAAGCCAGTTCCAATTTCTCACTTCTCCCAGTGCTAATGGAGGGTAATTTTTTTCTGTGTTTTCCACTACCACTAGCCAAGTCCAGAATATTGTCAGCTCTCACCAGAATGACTAGAACAGCTTCATGATCTGCTACTCAGTAAGCCACTTTTATCCAACCTACTTTCTTCACTGAAGACAGGGTAAACTTCCAAGGATAAAAATATGAACAATATGAATGCATCAGCCTGACTTAAGACCCTTTGGTGGTTTCCCAGTAGGTCGAGTCCAAGATCTTTGACACGCCCATAAAACTTCTGCACTACCTGGCTTCTTCCCACCCCTCCACTTTCCCTACATGATACACTATCTTTTCATTGCTACCCAGTGGCCTGAAATGTCCTGCCAATATTCCCTACTTAGTAGGCAAAATAATAATCTTCCAAAAATGTCATATCCTAATCCCCAGGACCTCAGCGTGTGTCACGTTATATGGCAAGGTGGAATTAAGGTGGCTGATGGAATTAAGGTTGTTAATCAGCTGACCTTCAGTCAGGGTGATTATCCTGGATTATCTGGGTGGGTCCAGTGCTATCATAAGCGTTCTTATTAGTGAATGAGGGAAGCATGAGAGTCAGAGTCAGAGTTTAAGAAAGATTTGAAAATGCTGCAGGCTGGCTTTGAAGATGGAGGAAGAGGCGTCGATCAAAGGAACGAGGGTACTCTCTCTCAACAAGCCCAGTAAGACCTATTTTGACGTCCAATCTCCAAAATTGTAGGTTAATAAATTTGTATGTTTAAAGTCATCAAGTTTGTAGTAATTTCTTAAGTTACAGAGGAAGGAAACTAATATAACCTCCTGCAGAGGAAGGAAATTAATATATCCACCTTTGGAAATTTGTGCAGCAGCAAAACTCTAAAATTGATTGAAAATGCTATTAAATTAGAAAATTTTTTAAATAAAAATAATTACCATCTACTAAACCTTTATTTTCATTAATGAAAGGACTTTTTAACTTCTTGTTTTGAAAAAAATCAAACTTACAGAAAACTTATAAGAAAGTCAAGGAACTCCCATTTATACTTTACCAGATTCACCAATATATAATTTATATATATATATATATATATATATATAAAATTTAGATATATTCACCAATATATAATTTATATGTATATAAAATTTAGATATATTCACCAATATATAATTTATATATATATATAATTTATATATATTCACCAATATATAATTTATATATATATATATATATATATATATATATATATATACACATACACATACACAAATGCAAACAGTTATCACTACAAAGGGAAAATTTTAATACAAAATAATTAGGAGGGATGCAATCGCAGCAAAATGGAAAATCTCATATATTTAATAACTTCACAGTATCATCCTTATATTTTCCTCATTTTATCTTGGAAAACTTAATTATGGAGCAGTACTGGTTCATGAACAAGCATATGAAAACCATTGTAAAGTCAACCAACCCAATCCAAAAATGGGCAGAAGACCTAAATAGACATTTCTCCAAAGAAGACATTTAGATGGCCAGTGGGCACATGAAAAGATGCTCAACGTTGCTAATTATTAGAGAAATGCAAGTCAAAACTACAATGAGGTATCACCTCACACCAGTCAAAATGGCCATCATCAAAAAGTCTACAAATAATAAATGTTCGAGAGGGTGTGGAGAAAAGGGAACCCTCCTACATTGTTGGTGAGAATGTAAATTTGTGCAGCCACTATGGAGAACAGTATGGAGGTTCCTTAAAAAACTAAAAATAGAGTTACCATATGATCCAGAAATCCCACTCCTGGGCATATATCCAAAGAAAACTCTACTTTGAAAAGATACATGCACCTCAATATTCATAGTAGCACCTTTTACAATAGCTAAGACATGGAAGCAACCTAAATGTCAATTGATAGACGAATAGATAAAAAAGATATGGTATATATATACTATGGAATATTTCTCAGCCATAAAAAAATGAAATAATGCCATTTACAGCAATATGGGTGGACCTAGAGACAGTCATACTAAGAGAAGTAAGTCAGAGAAAGACAAATATCATATGATATCACTTATATGTGGAATCTAAAGAAATGATACAAATGAACTTATATACAAAACAGAAATAGACCCACAGACTAGAAAACAAACTTAATGGTTACCAAAAGGGAAAGGGGATGGGGGAGGGATAAATTAAGGAGTTTAGTATTAGCAGATACAAACTACTATATATAAAATACATTAATAACAAGGCCCTACTGTATGTATAGCACAGGGAATTATATTCAATATCTTATAATAAACTATAATGGGAAAGAATCTGAAAAAGAATATATATATACACATATATATTTATATACACACATATATTATATATATATATATATATATATATATATATATATATATATAACTTTCCTGTACACCAGAAAGTAATACAATATTGTAAATCAAGTATACTTTAATTATATATATATATATATATATATATATATATATATATTCCTATCTCTTTTATTTTCTAGACCAAAGTGTCTAGCAGCTGAAATCATGAGGACCTATCTACCACACCACAACATAATTTACTTCATCAAAAACTTTTCTACAAAGCCATCATGGGAAACATGGCTTCTAGAAGTGAATATATCAGTTTATCCCTTAATAGTGTTTAATACTTAAAGATTTTCTGACTCATCTATGCCCTTACATGACTAATTTCTAAACCACCACAGAACCCTAGTTATTTTCTCCCCACCAAGCATCCTTCCAACCTGTGTATAATGAGATGAAGTTAAAAGATGTCAGTGAACATATTAATTTTAAAAAATCTCAAACACATAAACAGGCTTTAAAAGACCATATGCTAGTTTTCCTTAGTTTCTAAACCACAATATATACACTGGGAATGATTACTCCAAAGTCCTTGTGATAAATGAAATCCAAGGTGGTTCCACAAGTGATGAATTTATGATGGAAAAATAATTTCAGTCATTTGTTTTCTTAACCTAGGGTTTTTTCCATCCAAAAAATATATGGGGGTGGGTATAAAAAAGAAAAGAAACAGGAGGCATACTTGCAATGTTTACAAAGCAAAAAAGAAATGTTATGATTCTGTAAATGAAGAATGTTTTTACAGTATTTCAGGCTTGGCAGGACATCTGGCGTGGATGTTATCGAGGGCTTTAGAAGCAAATAGATAAATTCTGCTATCAGTTCCCTTATTCCGCTACCATATGGATATCTATTTCTTTTTTCCTTTATACTATTCATTATTGACTTGGGAGAGACAAAATCAATTAAAAATTACTTTGTAAACTCTTTTGTACCCAACTTTTGGATTGCCTAACATTATGGTCTGTTTTCAGTACATAGACTCAGTTCTGAACCTCAGCTTCCTTAAATAGGTTTCCATGCATTGGCTTGAATCTTATATAGAAATCAGACTTTTAAAAAAGTAAGGATCTGGAAGGCTCAATATTGTTAAGATGTAAATTCACTGCAAATTAATCCGTGCAAACCAGATAAAAATCTCAGCAAGTTGTTTTGCAGATAATGACAATTCTGATTCTAAAACTTACATGTAGCTAGTGGCGGACTCTGGGAGGGCTCAGGCCAAGGGGTACTTCCCAGAACTTCTGCTGCCAGAGTCCTTTTTCTCATGGTAAGCCACAGCCACCCCCCACCTCTGCAGGAGACCGTGAAACACTAGCAGCCATGTGGATGACAGGCACTTGGTGCTGCAGCCAGGAGTCAGTGCTGTGCCTCTGAAGTGGGAGAGCCAACTTCAGGACACTGGTCCACAAGAGATCTCCCAGCTCCACGTAATATCAAATGGCAAAAATCTCCCAGAGATCTCCATCTCAACACCAACACCCAGGTTCACTCAACGACCAGCAAGCTACAGTGCTGGACATCCTATGCCAAACAAACAGCAAGACAGGAACACAACACCACCCATTAGCAGAGAGGCTGCCTAAAATCATAATAAGGCCACAGACACCCCAAAACACACCACCAGACGTGGACCTGCCCACCAGAAAGACAAGATCCAACCTCATCCACCAGAACACAGGCACTAGTCCCCTCCAACAGGAAGCCTACACAACTCACTGAACCAACTTTAGCCACTGGGGACAGACACCAAAAACAAGGGGAACTACGAAACTGCAGCCAGCAAAGAGGAGACCTCAAACACAGTAAGATAAGCAAAATGAGAAGACAGAAAAACACACAGCAGATGAAGGAGCAAGATAAAAACCCACCAGACCTAACAAATGAAGAGGTAATAGGCAGTCTACCTGAAAAAGAATTCAGAATAATGATAGTAAAGATGATCCAAAATCTTGAAAATAGAATAGAGAAAATGCAAGAAACATTTAAAAAGGACCTAGAAGCACTAAAGAGGAAACAGGCAATGATGAACAACAAAATAAATGAAATTAAAAATACTCTAGAAGGGATCAATAGCAGAATAACTGAGGCAGAAGAACAGATAAGTGACCTGGAAGATAAAATTGTGGAAATAACTAATGCAGAGCAGAATAAAGAAAAAAGAATGAAAAGAACTGAGGACAGGCTCAGAGACCTCTGGGACGACATTAAATGCAACAACATTCGAATTATATGGGTCCCAGAAGAAGAAGAGAAAAAGAAAGTGACTGAGAAAATATTTGAAGAGATTATACTTAAAAACTTCCCTAATATGGGAAAGGAAATAGTTAATCAAGTCCAGGAAGCACAGAGTCCCATACAGGATAAATCCAAGGAGAAACAGGCCAAGACACATATTAATCAAATTGTCAAAAATTAAATACACAGAAAACATATTAAAAGCATCAAGGGAAAAAAAATAACACACAAGGCAATCCCCATAAGGTTAACAGCTGATTTTTCAGCAGAAACTCTGCAAGCCAGAAGGGAGTGGCAGGACATATTTAAAGTGATGAAGGAGAAAAACCTGCAACCAAGATTACTCTACCCAGCAAGGATCCCATTCAGATTTGATGGAGAAATTAAAACATTTACAGACAAGCAAAAGCTGAGAGAGTTCAGCACCACCAAACCAGCTTTACAACAAATGCTAAAGGAACTTCTCTAGGCAAGAAATACAACAGAAGGAAAAGACCTACAATAACAAACAAAAAACTATTAAGAAAATGGTAATAGGAACATACATATTCATAATTACCTTAAATGTAAATGGATTAAATGCTCCCACCAAAAGACACAGATTGGCTGAATGGATACAAAAACAAGACCCATATATATACTGTCTACAAGAGACCCACTTCAGACCTAGGAACACATACAGACTGAAAGTGAAGGGATGGAAAAAGATATTCCATGCAAATGGAAATCAACAGAAAGCTGGAGTAGCAATTCTCATACAAACAAAATAGACTTTAAAATAAAGACTATTAAGAGAGACAAAGAAGGACACTACATAATGACCAAGGGATCAGTCAAAGAAGAAGATATATCAATTGTAAATATTTATGCACCCAACATAGGAGCACCTCAATACATAAGGCAAATACTAACAGCCATAAAAGGGGAAATCGACAGTAACACATTCATAGTAGGGGACTTTAACACCCCACTTTCACCAATGGACAGATCATTCAAAATGAAAATAAATAAGGAAACACAAGCTTTAAATGATACATTAAACAAGATGGACTTAATTGATATTTATAGGACATTCCATCCAAAAGCAAAAGAATACACATTCTTCTCAAGTGCTCATGGAACATTCACCAGGATAGATCATATCTTGGGTCACAAATCAAGCCTAGGTAAATATAAGAAAATTGAAATCGTATCAAGTATCTTTTCTGACCACAACGCTATGAGACTAGACATCAATTACAGGAAAATATCTATAAAAAATACAAACACATGGAGGCTAAACAGTACACTACTTAATAATGAAGTGATCACTGAAGAAATCAAAGAGGAAATTAAAAAATACCTAGAAACAAATGACAATGGAGACACGACGACCCAAAACCTATGGGATGCCGGAAAAGCAGTTCTAAGAGGGAAGTTAATAGCAATACAATCCTACCTTAAGAAACAGAAAACATCTCAAATAAACAACCTAACCTTGCACCTAAAGCAATTAGAGAAAGAAGAACAAAAATCCCCCAAAGTTAGCAGAAGGAAAGAAATCATAAAGATCAGATCAGAAATGAATGAAAAAGAAATGAAGGAAATGATAGCAAAGATCAAGAAAACTAAAAGCTGGTTCTTTGAGGAGATAAGCAAAATTGATAAAGCATTAGCCAGACTCATCAAGAAAAAAAGGGAGAAGACTCAAATCAATAGAATTAGAAATGAAAAAGGAGAAGTAGCAACTGACACTGCAGAAATACAAAGGATCATGAGAGATTACTACAAGCAACTCTATGCCAATAAAATGGACAACCTGGAAGAAATGGGCACATTCTTAGAAAAGCACAATATTCCGAGACTGAGGCAGGAAGAAATAGAAAATATAAACATACCAATCACAAGCATTGAAATTGAGACTGTCACTAAAACTCTTCCAACAAACAAAAGCCCAGGACCAAATGGCTTCACAGGCGAATTCTATCAAACATTTAGGGAAGAACTAACACCTATACTTCTCAAACTCTTCCAAAATACAGCACAGGAAGGAACGCTCCCAAACTCATTCTACAAGACCACCATCACCCTGATACCAAAAGCAGACAATATGTCACAAAGAAAGAAAACTACAGGCCAATATCACTGATGAACATAGATGCCAAAATCCTCAACAAAATACTAGCAAACAGAATCGAAGAGCACATTAAAAGGATCATACACCATGATCAAGTGGGGTTTACTCCAGGAATGCAAGAATTCTTCAGTATACGCAAATCAAACAACGTGATACACCATATTAACAAACTGAAGGAGAAAAACCATATGATCATCTCAATAGATGCAGAGAAAGCTTTCGACAAAATTAAACACCCAGTTATAATAAAAACCCTGCAGAAAGTAGACATAGAGGGAACATTTCTCAACATAATAAAGGCCATATATGACAAATCCACAGCCAACGTCATCCTCAATGGTGAAAAACTGAAACCATTTCCACTAAGATCAGGAACAAGACAAGGCTGCCCACTCTCACCACTCTTATTCAACATAGTTTTGGAAGTTTTAGCCATAGCAATCAGAGAAGAAAAAGAAATAAAAGGAATCCAAATCGGAAAAGAAGAAGTAAATCTGTCACTGTTTGCAGATAACATGATACTATACATAGATAATCCCAGAGATGTTACCGGAAAACTACTAGAGCTAATCAATGAATTTGGTAAAGTAGCAGGATACAAAATTAATGCACAGAAATCTCTGGCATTCCTATACACTAATGATGAAAAATCTGAAAATGAAATTAAGAAAACACTCCCATTTAACACTGCAACAAAAAGAATAAAATATCTAGGAATAAACCTACCTAAGGAGACAAAAGACCTGTATGCAGAAAATTATAAGACACTGATGAAAGAAATTAAAGATGATACAAATAGATGGAGAGATGTACCATGTTCTTGGATTGGAAGAATCAATATTGTGAAAATGAGTCTACTACCCAAAGCAATCTACAGATTCAATGCAATCCCTATCAAACTACCACTGGCATTTTTCACAGAACTAGAACAAAAAATTTCACAATTTATAGGAAACACAAAAGAACCCGAATAGCCAAAGCAATCTTTAGAACAAAAAATGGAGCTGGAGGAATCAGGCTCCCTGACTTCAGACTATGCTACCAAGTTACAGTAATCAAGACAGTATGGTACTGGCACAAAAACAGAAATATAGATCAATGGAACAGGATAGAAAGAACAGAGATAAACCCATGCACATATGGCACCTTATCTTTGACAAAGGAGGCAAGAATATACAATGGAGAAAAGACAGCCTCTTCAATAAGTGGTGCTGGGAAAACTGGACAGGTACATGTAAAAGTATGAGATTAGAACACTCGCTAACACCATACAGAAAAATAAGCTCAAAATGGATTAAAGATCTAAATGTAAGGCCAGAAACTATCAAACTCTTAGAGGAAAACATAGGCAGAACACTGTATGACATAAATCACAGCAAGATCCTTTTTGACCCACCTCCTAGAGAAATGGAAATAAAAACAAAGATAAACAAATGGGACTTAATGAAACTTAAAAACTTTTGCACAGCAAAGGAAACTGTAAACAAGACCAAAAGACAACCCTCAGAATGGGAGAAAATATTTGCAAATGAAGCAACTGACAAAGGATTATTCTCCAAAATTTAGAAGCAGCTCATGCAGCTCAATATCAAAAAAGCAATCAACCCAATCCAAAAATGGGCAGAAGACCTAAATAGACATTTCTCCAAACAAGATACACAGATTGCCAACAAACACATGAAAGATTGCTCAACATAATTAATCATTAGAGAAATGCAAATCAAAACTACAATGAGATATGATCTCACACTGGTCAGCATGGTCATCATCAAAAAATCTAGAAACAATACATGCTGGAGAGGGTGTGGAGAAAAGGGAACACTCTTGCACTGCTGGTGGGAATGTAAATTGATACAGCCACTATGGAAAAGAGTAAGGAGCTTCCTTAAAAAAGTACAAATAGAGCAACCATATGACCCAGCAATCCCACTATTGGGCATATACCCTGAGAAAACCATAATTCAAAAAGAGTCATGTACCAAAATATTCATTACAGCTCTATTTACAATAGTCAGGAGATGGAAGCAACCTAAGTGTCCATCATTGGATGAATGGATGAAGAAGATGTGGCACATATATACAATGGAATATTACTCAGCCATAAAAAGAAATGAAATGGACTTATTTGTAGTGAGGTGGATGGACCTAGAGCCTGTCATACAGAGTGAAGTAAGTCAGAAAGAGAAAAATAAATACCATATGCTAACACATATATATATGGAATCTAAGGGGAAAAAAAGGTCATGAAGAACCTAGGGGTAAGACAGGAATAAAGACACAGACCTACAAGAGAGTGGACTTGAGGACACGGGGAGGGGGAAGGGTAAGCTGTGACAAAGTGAGAGAGTGGCATGGACATATATACAGTACCAAACGTAAAATAGATAGCTAGTGGGAACCAACCGCATAGCACAGGGAGATCAGCTCGGTGGTTTGTGACCACCTAGAGGGGTGGAATAGGGAGGGTGGGAGGCAGACGCAAGAGGGAAGAGATATGGGAACATATGTATATGTACAGCTGATTCACTTTGTTATAAACAGAAACTAACACACCGTTGTAAAGCAATTATACTCCAATAAAGATGTTAAAAAAATAAATAAAAAACTGACATGTAAAGAAAAAGAAACTAGAATAGCCAAAATCAATTTGAAAATGATCAGAGTTAAAACCCACACAATACACAATTTCAAGACTGAATATTAAGCCACATCAATCAAAGACAGCATGGTTTTGGTAAAAGCATGGACCACTAATGGAGTCTAGAATCAATGACATCCCAGTAATAATGAAATCTCCTAGAGCCCAGATCTTTGTTTCGAAACGCCACTTTTTTTTTTTTTTTTTTCGGTACGCAGGCCTCCCATTGTTGCGGCCTCTCCCGTTGCGGAGCACAGGCTCCGGACGCGCAGGCTCATCAGCCATGGCTCATGGGCCCAGCCGCTCCGCGGCATGTGGGATCTTCCCAGACCGGGGCACGAACCCGTGTCCCCTGCATTGGCAGGCGGACTCTCAACCACTGCACCACCAGGGAAGCCCTAAATGCCACTTTTTATTGTAGAAGTAGTTGATTTCAAAGGTGGGGCAGGGAAAATATAAGATGAACATGAAGCATCTTGTGGTCCAGAAGTACAGAAGTGCTCAAAAAAGGACTGGAGCATGTCAAAAGGTCATAAGAGCCAACCGAAAAGAGCTCCCAATATCTAAAGCTGGGACAAATTAAGTAACAAAATAAATAATGATGGATTGAATTATAACCAATAGAATAAAATAAGCATCCATGAGTCCATAATAACTTAAGTCAATAATTGAATATATAAATAAACGAGAGAGGACAGCTCTTCCAATTAAGAAATATGGAAGAGATGATGAGAATAGAATTATATCACAGTAAAACTGTTGCAGGCAAGATCTACCAACGAATGCTAAAATTAAGGGGCAAAATTTTGTGGAGAAACAGAGTATTTGCCTAGTCTCAAATTATCTCCCCCCAAATCTTTATTAGTTACAGAAGGAAAAAATAGTAATTTTAAAACAGGGAAACCTGACAGATAACACCTTAGCCAGCGACCAAGGTCAGCATCACCAATAAGAAGACATATTGACAACATGTACCCCCTGGTACAATACATTAAGAAGGGCTCATCCTCTCTGCCCTACTCTTGCAAAACATTCACAAATTTAATCTATTTATGAAAAACATTAGACTAATCCAAATTGTGGGATATTCTACAAAATATCTCTCTAATATCCTTCACCAGTGCCAAGGTCCTGGAAGACAGAGAGAGAGGAACCCTCACAGACTGGAATCCTGGGTTGAGTTATGGGCCAGAAAAGAGCATGAGCAGGGAGACTGTTGAAATCCCATTAAGTCTGTAGTTTAGTTTAAAAAACAAACAAACAAAAAAGTAAGGGCCCAGGTGCTGGCTCTTTAATAAAATTCCCCTACTTACCATAATGCAGTCCTAAAAAATAGTCCCCATGGTGACTACTCACTGCATTTAGGAATAAAGAATAAATAAGGATGTGTGAACAGATGCTAATAAACGAAAGCTTCAGAAAGCGCTGCTAATACACACTCAGCCCAAAGAGAGAGCATCACGTAACCAAAATACTTCCACATTTCATCACCCATTGGCCTCCTCTCTGTTCTCACTGGTCTCTAAATCTGTTGTTCTCTCTCTCTCCTCTTCCCATCTGTCTCACTTTTTTCCTCTTCCCTTTCCTTCACCCAGCCTTCTGCATTAAGACATAGTATAGAAGTGAAGCATACTTTTAAGTAACTGATATTATCAAGTTTTATAGCTTCTCTACTTAAGCTTTTAAAAAGTTTCTCTCTTTCAAAATAAAAAGCTAAAGCTGTATTAAAGTGATTGTTCTTCCATGTAAACCTTAAATTGATATAGCATGTGTGAGGTTATTGGCTCTTGACAGAAAATATTTTCCTATCTCCAGCTAAAAGCTTTAAAGTCCATTCAGAATGTTGTCATAGTATCTTTTTATGAGATACTTCAAGTAGACCAAAAAAAGCACACAAAGATTTTATTCTTTACCACTACAAATCAACCCAGTTTTCACCTGCTTATTCATAAGCATAATGCAATTGAACACAGTATATAAATGGCCAGATAAAATATCATAAGTAATTGTAAAATATGATGTTTCTTTTTTTTATAGAAAAGCCCTAATTTTACTTTGAATGTCAAATAGATTTTTTATTTTTTATTGGAGTATAATTGCTTTACAATGTTGTGTTAGTTTCTGCTGTACAATGAAGTGCATCAGATATGTGTATACCTATATCCCCTCCTTCTTGGACCTCCTTCCCACCCGCCTGCCCCATCCCACCCAACTAGGTCATCACAGAGCACCGAGCTGAGCTTCCTGTGCTTTATAGCATGTTCCCGCTAGCTATCTATTTTACGCATGGTATGTATTACTTGCGAAAAAGAGTTAAATGAATTCTGCTACATTTGCTTTTCCATCACTACTACTTCTTTAGAAAAACAAATTCTATTGAGTGCTGATACAGTACAAATTAGGTAGATGAGAGGTGCTCTGAGTTAGCTACCCCATAATTTATACCAAAATTAACTTCAAGTGAGGCTCAAGCACTTTCAGAATTTGGCTGTCATCCTAAATGCCTTCACTGGAGGATGCAAATGCTATTACTTCTTTTTTTCAATTTGCTGCTGATTTCCTAAGTTGAATTACCTCTAATTTAGCTCTGAAAGAGTTTGATCAAGAGAGATCCCAAAGACTGAGGAGGATATGAATCTATGTTCTGAAAGTGAAATCAAATATAGTGTATCTCAAATATATTAGTATTAGTTTTCCTAAATCTATTCTTTCTTCACTCCCCAATCCTGCCTACATCTGGCCCTGGACTGAAGTAAATGCCAAATACAGGAAAAGAGAATGAACTCCAGGTGTGTGTGTATAAGAATGGGTGTGCTGGACGCATGGGCTGGGGGAATAGGGAGTGGACTGCCGAGATATTTTTTATATTTACAGTAGCCTGCTGATTGAAATCCCCCAGCTATACTCACAGCTCTCAACCTTATTCTTACTGTGAGACAACCAAAATATTACACATTTGGGGAAACCTGGAACATGAAAGAGAAGGATCAAGATACAAAATTCTGACCCATAGATGATTCAAGTAACTAAAGGACACATTTTAAATCCCTCCACTAGTCCCTGAGAGAACTACGAAAATATTTTTGCCTTCATAAACAAGAGTAGGGAAGTTTCAGCAAATTAAAATCACGATTGCCCAGACTTTAAAAAATTCAATAGGATGGTTGGAAAAAACATTTAAAGGATTCTGTTATTCACTGCAAGAGCAAAAAGATATAGAGACCATAATTATGGGAGATAAGATGAGGGACATAGAGATTAAATCAGGAAGTCTCTAGCAAACAATGATAACTGCCTACTCAACATCCATTCTCCATCTCTTTCTTATTAATATTTAGTTTAAAGGGGGTCTTGATGGCCTTTCCCTTTCCTTTCACTCTTCCTTCCACTTTCCGACTGGACCACAGGAAGGATACCTGGAGAGGGAGAGGCCACCTTGGGATGTTGAGGGTGAAGGGAACATGCTAAAAATGATAACCCAGGAAAAGGGAATAAAAAGAATGACGCTGGGTCTTTATAGCATTGAATGAAACATTTCGGCAGGTTTCTGTTTACCTGGAAACAGAAATAATGTTATCTGATAGAATTAGAAAGCATTAAGATAGTGTCGTTCATTATTCATTAATAACATAACATTATTCATTTATAACATTCAGATGATATCTAAATAATGTCATCTGATACAACATTCAACTAATAGAAAAAAATGAGTAAAGCGGGAAGGAGAGGGAGGTGGGGAGGAAGGGGAAAACAGAGGTGAGGGATTTTTAAAGAAAAAAAAATTTTAATTCCAAAAGATGAAGGGATACAAGTGTCTTACATTTGGAAAGGTCTCCCAAGTGCTGGAAAAATTAATGACAAATATCCACATTTTGTACCACAAGGGTAAAACAATTATCTTAAGTTTCCTGAGAGAAAAAAGAACATACATAATATAAAAATAAAATTGAAGAAAAAGTTTAAGCTAGAATTCTTTGCCAGAGTGTCTAATAAAACATTTTCAGACATACATGAACTCAGAGTTTCCCTCCCATACAACTTTTCTTAGAAGTTGGGTCAGAATGTACTCAAGCAGAACAGTATAAACCAAGGAAGAAGTTAACATTGATGAAAATATTCATCTAACTCAGAAAAGCAGTGAATAACAGTCTTAGTCTCAGTCTGATACAGACCTATCAGTTCAGATTAAAACACATAAGGTAATGAGAAACTCCAGGGAGGAAGATAGCTGTAGAACAAGTACAAATTAGAATAGAAAGTCAGTCATTTTCCAAAAAAATTAATGGATTCCATATGACAGATTTTATGTACTTAGTAGAAAGGTAGGACATACTAGGGCTATGGTAAGGAGGGCATTTATTTTGCATTTCCCAGAGAAAGAAAGTACCCTGGGAAAATTTTCAAAACAAAACCAAATACCTTGTACAAGAAAGAAATGAACCATATATAAAGTTGACCAAAACGTTGCATGATTTTGAGCAATTCCAAAGAGTAAGAAACAGAATCTGTTTTGACATGCTTCTTTCATTGCCCTGAAGATTGCATTATTACAACTTCAATTCTATGACTTGATGATACCGTGAACAATATTAATGTCATCAAATAATGTAAGTATTGATTTTCAATTTTTAGACACAACTTGTGAATTAATCATGGAATGCTTACTAATGTTTACAAAACAGAATGTAAATCTTATCGATCTTGACCTTGGTAAAGTACAGCTGAGAGAAATGGGAAGGTAGAAGAGGGAAGAGAGAAGGAGAAATAAATAGTTCTGCTGATACCCTCACTTTATAAGGTGGAGGGTTGAGAGATAATGTCTAAGGAAGCTGCGTGGTGTGGGAAAGGCATAGAACCTGGAGCCAGACTGCCAGAGTCTTAGTCCAGCTCCATCTTTTACTGAATACAGGCAATCTCTGCAACCTGTCTGAACCTTGGTGTCCACAGATGTTTGAGAATCAAATGAGGAAAGTCTCTAGCAGTGGCAGATCCTCAGTAAATAGGACACCCTGTTCTTCATGTCCCACACAGCCTGGGACCTTCTTAAGAATGACACATGTAACTCTTAAAATAAGAAACTAGAAGAAGCAATTATTAATTAGAATGGTACAGAAAAAAGTAAAATGAAATATCTCAGAAACAAATTTTATGTTGTTGCTGGGATACAAGGTAAGTTTTCTCAAACCTTTGAATTAGGAACTTCTTTTAGGAATGGATAATCTGATGTTCAAAGACTTGTGTGGGAGAGTATGAGGATGTTCATCATAGCATTGTTTATATTAGTAAAAAATAAGGTAACAATGTAAATGTGCAAACACAGGAAATGCTTAAATAAATTGACATATCTGTACACTGATATATGACATTAAATAGTAACTTTTTAATGATTTGGGAAATACTCATAATACAGTATTGTTCAAATAACTGGATTGATTAGGATTCTCTTTTCTTAAACATATGATAATGTTTGTCTTAGACAGCTCAAGCTGCTATAAGAAAATACAATAAACCATGTGGCTTAAAAAATAGACATTTATTTCTCACAGTTCTGGAGACCAGAAGTCCAAGATAAAGGTGCTGGCGGATTTGGTTCCTGGTGAGACCCCTCTTCTAGTCTTGCAGCTGGCCACCTTCTTGCTATGTCCTCACATGATGGAGAGAAAAGGTGAGAGAGAGAGAGAGCTCTGGTCTCTCTTCCTCTTCTTATAAGGACACTAGTCCGATCATTCATGACTTCATCTAAACCTAGTTATCCACCCCCCAAGATCCCACCTCCAATTATCACACTGGGGGTTAGGACTTCAACATATAAATTTTGAAGGAATATAAACATTGTATAACAATGTTGAACATTTATTAGATATTTAGTGGGTGTGAGATAATTTTTTGAATTTTACATGTATTAATTTATTTAAATCTCCAAATCACCCTATGAAGTAGATAGTATTTGTGAGCATGCATGTGTTGAAAATGTGCATACATACTTATATACACACATAAATATACATATATATACATGTTTACATACATAAACATATGTTGTACATATAAACACATTATATGTGCATATACATATATAACTGTATGTGTGTGTGTGTGTGTGTGTATGATTTGCTTACAGTTTTTTCTTCCTCCCTTGCCTTGCTCTAGTTCCCCCTTCTTGAGAGTGCGTTCCTTGACCCCACTGACTCTGATTGGTCATGTAAGTAGCTTTAGTTTAATGAACTCCTACAAGATGTGATGTGAGCAGACAGTTGGGGTTTTTTTCTTTTTCTTTTTTTTTTTGTGGTACACGGGCCTCTCACTGTTGTGGCCTCTCCCGTTGCGGAGCACAGGCTCCGGACGTGCAGGCTCATCAGCCATGGCTCATGGGCCTAGCCGCTCCGCGGCATGTGGGATTTTCCCGGACCAGGGCACGAACCCGTGTCCCCTGCATCAGCAGATGGACTCTCAACCACTGCACCACCAGGGAAGCCCGAGCAGACAGTTTTAACTAAGCTTGCATGGTTTAGCTTACCTTCTCTCCTCCTGCCATTACCAAGAGAGGAAGAGGTATTGGGTATTCATTGAGCCCAGAATGAGACCTGAACTTACCTACTTGCCTAGAGACAGGTCAAATGAAACTGACTCAGCCCAGAAAGATAAATTCCAGCCAAATTATTAATCTATACATTCACAATGAAGAAAAAATAAATGTTTGTTGTTGTAGTCCACTGAGATTTTGTAGTTCTTCGTTAAGCAGTATCACTACTGTAACAACTGACTAATACAACATACCTTAAGAAAGACTTTAGTGATAATAATCTCTGGGTAGCAGAATTGTGAATGGTTTTTATTATCTTCTTTATAGTTGTTGAATGACTTTGAAACTATTGTGTTTTACTTTGTTTTGGTTTTTTAACATTTCTTTAGGTAAAGCACATTGCTTTCACATTTATGTTACATATTTGTATTTATACACACACTTGTCTTAAAATCGTTTTGATTTGGAACTTTTGGTATCATATATTAATCAATATTTATTCAAACTTAATTTTAAAATTCCACTTGTTTCATACCTTAAAATGTCAGAAGTTAAATAATCTTCTGGCTCAGAGAGTCACTTAGATTTTTTTGAAAAGCAAATTGAGGAATCAGTGAATTGTAGAATACCTTCTTGGGGATACGTGAATTTCTTCAAAATGTCATAAGGCCGGCAAAATAAGTTGCTCATGGAGAACTCATTGTTAGAGCCACAGCCTTACAGAAAAGACAGTCTTAGTCTATTTTAATTTATCTAGAGTCCTGAATGAACTTTAATTTATACAACCACTGGAACATCCCATGTGGATACGTTTGTTGAGCTGTGATAAATCATGGCGACCTTTGAGAACACTGGTGAAGCATTTGATGAAGCAGCTAAAGGAAGATAGTTCATCAACAAGATAGTGTTAAGGAACTGTCTGGAATCCAAATTTATTCTTCATGTTGCTTCTGAGTTACTGTCCTAAAGTCCCTTGAGCAAGAAAGGCCAAGGCCAATTACTTTGGCACAGGGGAAAATCAAGAGTTAGCTTCCCTGCTGCCATTTAACCTTTTCCTTTAGCCTCTCGCTCTCCTGGGTGGTTTGGACTAAGAGTGACATTTGGACTCATCCTAAGAAGTATACTTATAAAAACATAAAATCCATCCTTATATTGTTACTATAATTTTTCTCATGTTGACCTCTCCAACAAGACTTTAAGAACCACTAAATGATCTCAGGTAAGAGGAGAATAAAGACACTGAATCTTTTGAATAGTTTAAGTGTTAATCATAATTCCAAATTTTTCTTATTATCTACTTTCTAGTGCCTTCTTTCATCACAAATAACATTGGGCTAAAGTAATGTACAAAAGTCAAAATTATGCAATGCTTTGCCTGCTTTGCTTCCCCTGGACTCAATATTCTCCCCTTTGAGGGCAGTTTAAACTAGATAATAACATGAGTTACAGAAGACATGGTGGGATGGCAAGAGTGTCCTGTTGCTCATCAAGAGATCTTTTCAATGTCTTTTCCTGAAATAGAAATAGTTCAAACTGCAGATTGCCTCGTGAATATTTGGGGGTACTGAGAGTATAACTTTCAACTAAAGAAGCAAAGTGTATATTCACCTTATTGATTTTAGTAAGACTGTTGACAATTTAGAAATTATTAAAAGAAATATAGAGTTTAATTAACTTTCTCATTGCAAGTGTTTGTTCTTTGGATATTATATTAATACCTCTGATAGTTCATTTATACCATTTTTACTTATCTTTTTTTTTCTCTTTTCTGTTCATCCATCTCCATTTCAGTTCAATTGCTTTCCTTTGCCTTTCTCCAATTTTCTTAGGCAAGTTACAATAACATGTTTCTCTTAAAAACTCAAATATTGTTTTTAAAATAAGGAAGAAAGAGAGGGTGGGAAGAAAGAAAGAAGGAAGGAAGGAAAATTTTCTATTATCTACCCATATTCACTTCAATGCCTAAAACACTCCTAGTATCATGAATCCCAATTGATCCTCATATTTGGAGACTAAATACTGTTCTGTGGAGAGAAGAGATTTATAAGCTCCTACTTAAGCCTCCCTTAGCAGTATTACCCCTTATTATTGATGTACATAAAATTAGTACGAGAGCTAAATATTTTAGCAACCTCAGGCACCTTTTTGTAAACTATGCTCACTTTGCCATTTATCCAGATGCTCCTATGACCTCTTTGTGTAACTAGCAGTTTATGAACGGAAACAATTTGATGTAGGCTGATGCCTTTGGAACCCAAAGGGCGATCCCTGCAGGACTGTGGGCTGGTAAATATTTAACAACAAGCTCTCTGTTTAAAGACTCTAATTGCAGTGTTAGCAAATTTCCAAGGTATAAATATCCCCACTATGGTCAATTTCAAGCTACTAACATTACATCACTGAACTCAGAGTTGGGGAGAGATACCAATGGTGCACACTCACGAGCAGGTATGAAGCAGCTCAGGCATCCTCTGTGCTTATTGGATGGATTTATTAATTCTTCAAGCACTTGTGGATGCCCTGGGTGAGCCATCTCAAGTTCCATTTCTAATACTCTCTCAGCATCCTCCAGTGCTATCTACCTGGTCCCTAGCTCTGCCTACCTTGGCCTTCTACTTCTTAGGGAACATCTTGAGGTGATCTGAAGATATTCCATGAAATTCCTGCCCCTGCACACACAATGTCCCACCTCTGCATCCACCCTTATGGTCTCTTTTCCAAGAAGAGCTTGTTCTTCCTTTAAGTTAAATCTTATATTCAGGAGCCATACCCTCAATTCCCTTTACAATTATTTTCACCCTCTTGGAGTTTTAATCTCTTTTTTGTATCCTTTCTTCTCAGCATGTAAATATGTTCCAGGCTTGCTCTTGATCATGGTTTTAAAAAGAATCATTTAATCCCACTTCCTCTCAGTATTCTTCTGTTCTTAGCCAAGCTTTTTGAAGGAGTATTGTGGTAGGCAGAGATCTAAGGTGGCTTCCAAGATGCCCAACTCCTGGCATACATACCCTGTATAATCATGAGGATTTGAGAATGTGATGGATCTCTTTCCCATGCTTAGGTCATCTTACATGGCACAATTGAATTTATGAATAGGAATTATCCAGGTTCACCCGACCTAATCACATGAGCCCTTAAAGTCTGGGTCTAGGTGCCAAAGAAGTCAGTGATTCGAAGCATGAGAAGGATATGATATACTATTGTAGGCTCAGGAATGGAAGGGACCACATGGCAAGGAATGTGGCAGCCTCTAGGAGCTCAGAGTGGTCTCCAGCCAATAGCCATCAAGGAAACAGGGACTTCAATCCTGCAACCACAGGTACTGAATTTGGGCATCAATAGGAATAAGACTGAAAGTGACCTCCAGACAAGAACTGGAGCCTTCAGAAAAGAACTCATCCTGGCCAATCTTGGTTTTTTGCCCCAATGAACATGGAAGCTTCCTTTATATTGTAGAAGGTCTTGCTGTAGATGCCCAAAGAGCCAGTCATTTAAAATTTTGATGACACTTGGACTTTGGGATTAACATATACACACTACTATATATATATAATAAATAACCAACAGGGACCTACTGTATAGCACAGGGAACTGTACTCAGTATTTTGTAATACCCTCTAAGGGAAAAGAATCTGAAAAAGAACATATACATATATAATATATATATACACAAAACTAAATCACTTTGCTGTATACCTGAAACTAACAACATTGTAAATCAACTATACTTTCAATTTTAAAAAATTAGATTAAATTTTAAAAATTTATGACATTTGAGTGAAGCAAATTCAACTAATTTTTGTATGAATTTTCTTTCATTATATATATGATGGGATTTATTTCTTTCTACATCATTTTAACATATTTTAACATACATTATTTTAACATTAATTGAACATTCTACTCCTGTTCATGCAGCTCTACAAAACCTGTCCTGCCTATGTTCATACATGCACAAACACACACACACACACACACACACACACACAGTCTCATGGATTCCAGAAGAAATGTTTGGCTTTTGATTCCTTATGCACAGAGAACCATTCCAATCTGACCCTTCTTTTAGTGACCTTTTCTGCCTTTTGGATTGTTGGTATAGACTAAATCCGAATGAAAGTAATAGAATTTGCAGCAGTGGCCACATATTGACCTATGTACTAGAATATACGGGGGAACTAAAAACTACAGATGCTGGGGCTCTAGTCTAGAGAATCATTTTTAATTGGTCTGGGATGGGGTTCAGATATCAAGAAACTTAAAGAGTTCCCCCTCCAGCTGATTTTAATGTACAGCCAGAACTGAGAAACACTGGTGTAAATTTTATTACTTTTCCATGGGGAAACGCACCACCCCCCGCCCCCGACTAATGAAAGAATCAAAGGGAAGGGGCCCAGGCAGCAGTATTTTTTAAGCTTCTCCCCCGTGATCACAATGTGTAGCCAGGGTTAATAATCTCTGCATCAAAACAGTGGTTCTAGGCCAGTACACAGAGAAGAAACATGCAAGGAGTTTTGTAAGACTACAAATCCAAGTAGCACGCTCAGTCTAAATCAGGTTCCTTGGTTTGCAAAGCTTCCACTTCTGTCACTGCTGGCGACGGAGGAGAGAATGAATGGGAGCAGACCGTGTGTGACTTGCTTGCTTGAACGCCTCACACCCCATTAAAGGTGGAGCACCCCGTCACACGGAGTTGCTACTATTGCAGACAAAGGAAAAAGCTCCCTAGTGAGGCTCTGAAAAGGAGACTGTGGAGTGTTGACAAGCTGACTTGGCAAAGAGAGTGTCCTAGACGGGCTTCTGTGCTTCCTGGTGGGTCTACGCTTAGTGCTGGTGTCTGGGAGTGACGTCATTGCCTTCAGTGGAACCAAGTTTATATCTACACATAGTTGATCCTCCAAAAGTACTTGTTGAATTAATGAATCTAAAGAAAGTTCCCTATGAGCCTGAATCTCTGCCTCTCAGATGTTCATCTAGCAACAGGAGTCCTTATGGAATTTGTTCCGAAGAGTTTACCAGTAATAAACAAGTCCAGTCAAGGTCTCCCGGCTATGATGAATCTTGGTCCTGACATTGGGCACTCTGCTGCTAGTGACAAAGTAAGAGAATGTCAGCTCTGAGTGTCAAGTCTATCCTGTACCTGTCAACCCACTCACCTCACAAGTGGAAGAGAAAAGGATTAAGGTTGCAACATAACCTCCCCTGGGAAGAAGCATCACTGCTGCTTTTTGGTAGCCTGACCTGGCCCTGAGCTGGTAAATGAGAATTGAAATTTGTCTAATGCATAACCAGTTCCCATGTAATCTCGGCAAAATGTCAAAGGGGGTTTTGAGACTTTCTTAGCATCACTTTGGTGATTAAAGAATATTCTCTCTTTGGGTAACAACACATTTTATGAGGTTAGTTGCCTCTCGCCTCAGGGCAATGTATTCCAACCCTTCACCTCCACTCCCTAACATAATGTTGACTCCTTGGATAAAAATACAAGGAACTTCTGTTGAATGAGCTAACTGCTGGAAATATTATGACTGCAGCTGAAAGAAATGAGGTGTGTACCACAGACCACATAAAACAATGAAAGCAATTTAAAGGCAGAATGTACAGAGTAACTAGGAACAATTTTGCAATATCAAAAGCATATGAGGGGCTTCCCTGATGGTGCAGTGGTTGAGAGTCCGCCTGCCGATGCAGGGGACACGGGTTCGTGCCCCAGTCCAGGAAGATCCCACATGCCGCGTAGTAGCTGGGCCCGTGAGCCATGGCCGCTGAGCCTGTGCGTCCGGAGCCTGTGCTCCGCAATTGGAGAGGCCACAACAGTGAGAGGCCCGCGTACTGAAAAAAAAAAAAAAAAAAGCATATGAGTGGCCTGCTGCTTTGGGTGATGCTCTGCAGACCTTGGTGTTCTCCCAGCCTGGTCTAGGAGACTCTCTGCATGAGACCTGGACAGCTAGCAACTTCCATCTTCAAAATCAGCCTTTCTGGTGCCCAAAGACCACGGCCACTCTGACTGGTGCCAGTGTGGTCTGCACTCGGGGTGAGCGTGGTCCGTGCGGCATTTCCTGTTCTCGCCCCTGCGCCGCTGCAGCTCGGGCCTTGCCTGATGCAGCCCGACCATGGCTTCAGCTGTGGAGGAGCTACAGAAGGATCTAGAAGAGGTGAAGGTGCTGCTGGAAAAAGCCACTAGAAAAAGAGTATGTGATGCCCTGACAGCTGAAAAATCCAAGACTGAGACAGAAATCAAGAACAAAATGCAGCAGAAATCACAGAGGAAAGCAGAGCTTCTGGAAAGTGAAAAGCCTGCCACTGTGGTTGCTTCTATTATCACAGATATACAGTGAAAATCAGCAATTATGGATAGGATCAGTCAGATAAGTTTGTGAAAATCTACGTGACCTTAACTGGAGTTCATTAAGTCCCTGCTGAGAATGTGCAGGTGCATTTCACAGAGAGGTCATTTTATCTTTTGGTAAAGAATCTAAATGGGAAGAGTTACTCCATGATTACGAACAATCTCTTGTAACCCATCTCTGTGGAAGGCAGTTAAAAAAAGATCAAGACAGATACAGTTCTTATCTTAGGCAGGAAGAAAGCGGAAAACACATGGTGGGTCTACCTGACTCAGGTTGAAAAAGAATGCAAAGAGAAAGAAAAGCCCTCCTACGACACTGAAATAGATCCTAGTGAGGGATTAATGAAAGTTCTAAAGAAAATTTATGAAGATGGAGGTGATGACATTAAGCAAACCATTAATAAAGCCTGGGTGGAATCAAGAGAGAAGCAAGCCAAAGGAGATACAGAATTCTGAGACTTTAAAGTACTTTTGGGAACTGTGATGTGGAAATATTGATGTTTCCAATAAGGAAATGTTGGTGAGCTGCACACATAAATTTGACATATAACTACTTACACAGTCTAAGTAAAAGCAATGAATTCTCCATTTCCTACTGGACGATTCATTTAAATAAAATATGCTTATTAAACACTCCCTCCAAAGATGGTTTCCTGGGTAACTGGGTCATTTTATTCAAGAAAAGGGTAATGTTGTATTCTAGGGTGAAATGTGAAGAAGCAATGTAAAGAAGCCTAATGAAAATGCCACATTGTGTGTATTATTGTTCAGCTAAGAGGTAGAAATAAAAGTTATTGCTTGCCTTTCAGTTCCTGACATCAGCTCCCACCAATGTAAGAATAAAAATAAAACGTGAATTTTTGCATTAAAAAAAAAAAATCAGCCTTTCTGGCCAGCCCTAGAGGGTCAAGTCAGCCATTAGGAACCATAACTTTCCAACGCGGTCCATTTCCTGCTGATTCAGAAGAGGGGTTAAGGGAAGGACAATTTGCAGTTGATTAAGCACCCTGTGATCTGTGTTTTTCCTTCCGGTTTGATTCCCTCCCTGTTGCCCTTTTAATGAAACACTTTGTTGAGCAAGAGCTCCATCTATGGGAGAAATCAGTTGTATTGATTGTACCCTTAACATCACCAAGATTATAATTTATTCACACTAGACCAGTGATTTTCAACTGAGGGTGATTTTGCCCGCCAGGGGACTTTTTTGGCAATGACTGGAGACATTTTTTGTTGTCATAACTGGGGTTGCAACTGGCATCTAGTGGTTAGAGGGCAGGGATACTGCTAAACATTCTGCAATGCACAGGATACCCACCCCCCATAACAAAACGTTTCCCGCCCTAATGACAAGGTGGAGAAATTCTGCCTGAGAACCAGAGAATTTGTGAAATTTATGCTTACAGATGGGCTCCCCAGGCAAATATTAATGTTTGATTTAAATCTTTTCATATTCCCTACCACTACTTTAAGCTTCTTATTTCCCCACCTTTTGTTATTGCCCATGGATTTGTCAGACTCTTTCACCCTAAGGTGTTAATGGCTTAGTACATTAATCTGCATCTGGGCTATTTGAGAAAGGGAACTAGAGGGAGAGGACAATACTCAAGGCAAAGAAGTGAATCTGTAACAGTAGAGTTTTAGGGGCTGTTCCCTAAATGGGATCCATACTTTGGGTTCAACCTATCCTTGTGGCTGATTAAGTAAATAAAACTCTATCCCCTTGTGTTCAAACCACTGTAGTTGGCATTATAGTTGTAAAAGTCCTCATGGTATGAATACAGTGCTGAGAAAGGTTTCAGTTTTCTTGGATTCTCCACTCAACACGTGCTGTTCAGCAGGTCACTGTTCAGTTTACTAAGTGGGGTTTTGAAGAACTAAATACCAAAGGTCAGCTTCTGAGAGATTTTCCTTTTGTCCACAGAGAAGCACATGTACCCCTAGAGTTTATGATAGAGCAGATTTTTATAAAAATATAGCCTTGGGCCAGACTTTTCTGTCCTCTGAGGACTCCTCATTGTTGACTATGAATAAGACATTGAAGCCTCATGCTTCAGGACTGTCATAACTTCAAGTGCTTTGAGAGACCAACCCCTGCCCCACAGAGAGCAATCTTTGTACCACCTGTAGAACCTACCTATCCTATTCCAGGGAACCCTACTCTAGCCATACTACCTGCAAGAAAAGCAAGGATAAGCCCATGAGCCTAAAAACATGAGTCATCTCTCTTCATCTACATGGGTTTGTCTCTCTCCTTCCCTCTCTAATGACTCAGCATTAAATTCATCTCATCAGCCAGTGAGCACCTACAGTGTACAGCATGGGAATGTAGAGATAAATGAGATGTCCAAGCAAGGGTGTTGTTCCTGCATTCCCTGACTCCAGAACATTTTTCCATTTTGGCATCTGGCCCTGGATGTTGCAGTTCAAGGAAAAACAGGCATCCTTGAAAGTTACCTGTCCATCTATTTGGTCATTAGCAACAACAGACTAAGTATTAAACCCTGGAAGTCACTAAGATCTTGCCCAGGTTTTCTACACAATATCAAGATTTCTACACTATGACTGTACTAGGCAAAGAATATAGTGAGAAGTAGTAGTGCATCCTAAAAATTTATATTAAATGAGGAATGGTTTAATAAGTTTCTTCTTCAAGTGCCATCAGTAAGAAATTGTACAGTTTTATGGGATACGATTTATTGGTACTGAAGATTGCCACAGTGCAGCCAGTTTGCTTTACAATGGTGTGTTAGTTTCTGTTTATAACAAAGTGAATCAGTTATACATATTCATATGTTCCCATATCTCTTCCCTCTTGCATCTCCCTCCCTCCCACCCTCCCTATCCGACCCCTCTAGGTGGTCAAAAAGCACCAAGCTGATCTCCCTGTGCCATGTGGCTGGTTCCCACTAGCTATCTATTTTATGTTTGGTAGTGTATATATGTCCATGCCACTCTCTTACTTTGTCCCAGCTTACCCTTTCCCTTCCCCTATACTCAAGTCCATTCTAAAGTAGGTCTGTGTCCTTATTCCTGTCTGGCCCCTAGGTTCTTCATGACCGTTCTTTTTTTTTTTTTTTTTTAGATTCCATATATATGGGTTAGCATACGGTATTAGTTTTGCTCTTTCTGACTTACTTCACTCTGTACGACAATCTCTAGGTCCATCTACCTCATTACAAATAAGTCAATTTCATTTCTTTTTATGGCTGAGTAATATTGCATTGTATATATGTGCCACATCTTCTTTATCCATTCATCTGTTGATGGACACTTAGGTTGCTTCCATGTCCTAGCTATTGTAAATAGAGCTGCAATGAACATTTTGGTACATGACTCTTTTTTTTTTTTTGTAACATCTTTATTGGAGTATAATTGCTTTACAATGGTGTGTTAGTTTCTGCTTTAAAACAAAGTGAATCAGTTATACATATACATATGTCCCCATATCTCTTCCCTCTTGCATCTCTCTCCCTCCCCCCCTCTCTATCCCACCCCTCTAGATGGTCACAAAGCACCGAGCTGATCTCCCTGTGCTATGCAGCTGCTTCCCACTAGCTATCTATTTTACATTTGGTAGTGTATATATGTCCATGCCATTCTCTCACTTTGTCACAGCTTACCCTTCCCCCTTCCCATATCCTCAAGTCCATTCTGTACTAGGTCTGTGTCTTTATTCCCATCTTACCCCTAGGTTCTTCATGACCGTTTTTTGTTTGTTTGTTTGTTTGTTTTCTTAGATTCCATATATATGTGTTAGCATACGGTATTTGTTTTGCTCTTTCTGACTTACTTCACTCTGTATGACAGACTCTAGGTCCATCCACCTCACTACAAATAACTCAATTTCGTTTCTTTTTATGGCTGAGTAATATTCCATTGTATATACATGGCACATCTTCTTTCATCTTAATTCATCTGTCGATGGACACTTAGGTTGCTTCCATGTCCTGGCTATTGTAAATAGAGCTGCAGTGAATATTGTGGTACATGATTCTTTTTGAATTATGGTTTTCTCAGGGTATATGCCCAGTAGTGGGATTGCTGGGTCGTATGGTAGTTCTATTTTTAGTTTTTTAAGGAACCTCCATACTGTACTCCATAGTGGGTGTATCAATTTACATTTCTACCAATAGTGCAGGAGGGTTCCCTTTTCTCCACACCCTCTCCAGCCTTTATTGTTTGTAGATTTTTTGATGACCGGTGTGAGTTGATATCTCATTGTAGTTTTGGTCTGCATTTCTCTAATGATTAGTGATGTTGAGCATCCTTTCATGTATTTGTTGGCCATCTGCATATCTTCTTTGGAGAAAAGTCTACTTAGTTCTTCTGCCCATTTTTGGATTGGGTTGTTTGTTTTCTTGATATTGAGCTGCATGAGCTGCTTATAAATTTTGGAGATTAATCCTTTGTCAGTTGCTTCATTTGCAACTATTTTCTCCCATTCTGAGGGCTGTCTTTTTATCTTGTTTATGGTTTCCTTTGCTGTGCAAAAAGCTTTTAAGTTTCATTAGGTTCCATTTGTTTATTTTTGTTTTTATTTCCATTTCTCTAGGAGGTGGGTCAAAAAGGATCTTGCTATGATATATGTCATAGAGTGTTCTGCCTATGTTTTCCTCTAAGAGTTTGATAGTGTCTGGCTTTACATTTAGGTCTTTAATCCGTTTTGAGTTTATTTTTGTGTATGGTGTTAGGGAGTGTTCTAATTTAATTCTTTTACATGTAGCTTTCCAGTTTTCCCAGCACCACTTATTGAAGAGGCTGTCTTTTCTCCATTGTATATTCTTGTCTCCTTTATCAAAGATAAGGTGACCATATGTGCGTGGGTTTATCTCTGGACTTTCTATCCTGTTCCACTGATCAATATTTCTGTTTTTGTGCCATACCATACTGTCTTGATTACTGTAGCTTTGTAGTATAGACTGAAGTCAAGAAGCCTGATTCCTCCAGCTCCGTTTTTCTTTCTCAAGATTGCTTTGGCTATTCGGGGTGTTTTGTGTTTCCATACAAACTGTGAAATTTTTTGTTCTAGTTCTGTGAAAAATGCCAGTGGTAGTTTGATAGGGATTGCATTGAATCCGTAGCATGCTTTTGGTAGTATAGTCAATTTCACAATGTTGATTCTCCCAAACTCATTCTTCGAGGCCACCATCACCCTGATACCAAAACCAGACAAAATGTCACAAAGAAAGAAAACTACAGGCCAATATCACTGATGAACATAGATGCAAAAATCCTCAACAAAATACTAGCAAACAGAATCCAACAGCACATTAAAAGGATCATACACCATGATCAAGTGAGGTTTATCCCAGGAATGCAAGGATTCTTCAATATATGTAAATCAATCAATGTGATACACCATATAAACAAATTGAAGGAGAAAAACCACTTTTGACAAAATTCAACACCCACTTGTGATAAAAACCCTCCAGAAAGTAGGCATGGAGAGAACTTTCCTCAACATAATAAAGGCCATATATGACAAACCCACAGCCAACATCATCCTCAGTGGTGAAAAACTGAAACCATTTCCACTAAGATCAGGAACAAGACAAGGTTCCCCAGTCTCACCACTATTGTTCAACATAGTTTTGGAAGTTTTAGCCACAGCAATCAGGGAAGAAAAAGAAATAAAAGGAATCCAAATTGGAAAAGAGGAAGTAAAGCTGTCACTGTTTGCAGATCACATGATACTATTCATAGAGAATCCTAAAGATGCTACCGTAAAACTACTAGAGCTAATCAATGAATTTGGTAAAGTAGCAGGATACAAAGTTAATGCACAGAAATCTCTTGCATTCCTATACATTAATGATGAAAAATCTGAAAGTGAAATTAAGAAAACACTCCCATTTACCATTGCAGCAAAAAGAGTAAAATATCTAGGAATAAACCTACCTAAGGAGACAAAAGACCTGTATACAGAAAACAATAAGACACTGATGAAAGAGACTAAAGATGATACAAATAGATGGAGAGGTATACCATGTTCTTGAATTGGAAGAATCAACATTGTGAAAATGACCATTCATATTTTTAATTCAACAAAATTTTACTGGGAAGCTGCTGGGTACTGGACACTATGCTGAGTGTAGGAGGTACAACAATGAACCACAAGATATAGACTCTGTGGCAGTGAGACAGCTTTAGATGAATACACACCAATAGACATAAATTACTACTTGATATAAGTGAAATGAAGACAAAGACTTTAGGTGCTTTAAACAAGAATAACAAGATTAGATTAAATTTTGAAGTCAAGAACGTTTTCTCTAAAGAAGGGACATTGAATCTGAGACCAGAAAAATGAATGAGATCATTGTTGTCATTGTGTCAATTAATAGATCCTACAGCCAAATTAATTTTGAAAGCAGCTATATCAACATGTGGACTCATTTTTGACCTTATATTCTCATGTTAAACATTTACTCATTCTTCAAAAAATATTTATTGAGCACCTATTACCTTACAATAAATAAATACAAAGATACACAGGTATATATTTTAAACATACATGCTAAGCCCACATAAATCTCCTTCTGCAGGGGTGGGTATATATGCTAATGTAATTCCTGCTCTCGACGTCTCAAAAAATTCTTTAGACAAGCAGGGCAGTAGAAGATAAATTATCCCGTTAATAAGCCTTTCCAGGAATCTTGCCCAGGAAGAAAGTCAATCCCACTGGCTGCTGGTTGTCAAAATCTACCTTACTCATCTTGTTGCAAATTACATTAACATTTTCTCTCTTTTTAATCTTCTCACATTCTTCATTGGTTTATTTCACTTTTAATCTTGGACCTCTAAAGCACAAGGCAACTTCTCTGTAAATTAGAATGTTTCCATTACTTTAAAAAACAAAGGAAATGTTCAGTCCGAAAGAAGTTATTTATAGTTTTCATCATTTTAAGTATGAGTCTGACAGAACCCCCTGCAGAGAATCAAGCAAGACCTGGAAGTAAGGAGGACTTGGGTGGACTGCAAGGTTATATATCACAATCTAATTTCTCCCAAATATGAAGGCATATTAATGGGTTGAATCTAATGTATTAACCAAAACATGTTATAAATCTAAAGTGATCAATGTCCAGGGTATTCTACGTAAAGATCACAAGGTGGTATCATTGTTTTCGATTTCCATGAAAGCTTCCATTTCCACAATTTCTTTGAAACATGAGTGTAACAGATTTTAAATGTTTTGAATTTAACTTGTTTAGAAAACTAATGCTAAAATAGAAATATTTGAACTATTGTATTTATAGTTTATTACCTTTGACTAATTATTTTATGTCAATGTATGAAATCTTACATTTTTTAAAATGTTTCCTTTGAACAATTTAAGAACCACAATTTATTTTCAAAAAAAAAAAAATTCTTTCGTCTTCCAGACGAAAGAACTGCAAAATGGACACCCTGTGGTAGACCAGGTAGAAAAGAGGAACCCCTTCCTCTGGGCTCTCACAGTCCCACTGCGGGAATGATGGCCTGCCCATTAGCAGAGAGTTGGTTATGTTTCAACCCTTGCTAGACACCCTCTTTCTGCCAACCTTGCGCTCTGCCCTCACCCTAAGGAGCACCATTCCTTTTCCTCACAGTACCTCAAAGATAGCAAAGATCGCAGAAAACAATTTAGCATTTTCATTTGTAAGCTCTTTCTGTATAGCAGTCTGGAACACTGGCTTTGTCTTAAGTTTAATTTTTGCCCCTTGGAATAGGTCATCTGTCCTTTTCAAATCTGACCTCTATTGTATGTATAATGAGGATATTAATGAATACATATTCCAAAAGAACTTCTGTAAGGATTACATGAGATAATTCATATAAAGCACTTAGCACAATGCCTAGAACTTTGTAAGAATCCAATAAATCATAACTATTATTACTTCTGGTCCCTGGAAGGCAACTGTCTAAGCCAAGAAAGCAGAACAGCCAAAGTTTCATTTTCATTTACTCATACATCTTATATTTCAATCCCACCTACCAGTGACGGTTCTCCATGTTTAAAATACAAGTAAACTGGAAAGAAAATAGCCATTGAGAGTTGTGACTTATATTATGCCACCCAGCAATATAATACCATTATACCAAGAATGCTCAAATTATAAATCCATCCTTTCTATGAATATTCTCTTCTAAAGAGGATTAAGAAAGCCTCTGTTACTTAGTCCATTTAGGCTGCTATAACAAAAATATCATAGACGATGTGGGTTATAAACGACAGAAATCTATTTCTCACAGTTCTGGAGGCTGGGAAGTCCAAGATCAAGATACCAGCAGATCTGATGTCTGGTGAGAACCCACTTCCAGGTTCATAGAAGCCATCTTTCTCTGTGTCCTCACATGGCAGAAGGGGCAAGGGAGCTCTCTGGAGCCTCCTTTTTTTTTTTTTTCCAGTACGCTGGCCTCTCACTCTTGTGGCCTTTCCCGTTGTGGAGCACAGGCTCTGGACGCGCAGGCTCAGCGGCCATGACTCACGGGCCCAGCTGCTCCACGGCATGTGGGATCTTCCCGGTCCAGGGCACGAACCCGTGTCCCCTGCATCGGCAGGCGGACTCTCAACCACTGCGCCACCAGGGAAGCCCTGGAGTCTCTTTTATAACGGCATTAATCCCTTTCATGAGGGCTCTGCCGTCATGACCTAATCATCTCCCAAAGGCTCCACCTCCAAATACCATCATATCGAGGATTAGATTTCAACATAGAAATTTGGGCAGGGAACACATTCTATAGACACAGTCTATAGCAAGTGTTTTAGTCTTATTGGCACAATTCTTAATTTGTGGGAATATAACCTTGTTTGCTCTGCATTTCCTTCTGTTTGGGGGCTGTATACTCAGAATTTGAGTTTTAGGAGATGCTCAACCCTCTAGAGCACTTTCCCATCCAATTCTCATAACAAGAATTTATGCATTTCCTTAAATCTAGATCCCACACTTGACAGCCTTTTCTTCCCAAACATTAAAAAAATTTCCAAAGCAGTATAGGCATGTTCTTCAATGATTCCTCTGACTTCTTCCTCTGCAATTAAATCCTCTTTGTTCATCAGAGTTGAGGCCTTAGGAGCAATTCTCCTATTTGCTTCTCATCTCTTTGGAAAAGTCAAAGATTTTTTTAAGAAAAGTTGCTCAAGAATGTATCAGACATTCTACTTTCAGCCCAATGATATGCCAGCAGATGGTCATGGGATTGAATTCCCACAAAGATTCCTCCTCTGGCCCCAGTTGAGTGACCTGCGTCTATGAAACATCTTCCATTCCCTCCATCTAGTCAAGCTACCTATGGTTTGCTCAAACAATAATAATTGTATTACTCTCTCCCTTTAGCCACCCCCATGCATTTTCTGACATGCTTCCATTTTTTGGTTTTATAGATTTCCAAGCAGGTTATATATATTCTTAATTGTCTTAGACATGATTGTTTTAGTAGAATTTGAACTAGGTTAGATATAAAAAAGAACCCAATTGGCTTTTGTAAACAAACCACAGGAAGTGCAAGGATGCATAGAATCATGAGTTCAAATGCCATCAGAACTCTCTTTGGGTTTTACCTCTCCCTCTTTCAGCAGTGTTGGGATTCTGTAGTGAATTCTGTGATATGCTGCTTCCAGGACTAAAATGCTTATCCCCCCAATTGCCCTTAACTGTCAGCCATCTTCAGGAATTACCTTGACTAAAGAGTTACCGAGCACAAGTTCATGCCCACCTTTCAGGGCAACCCACATCCAATGACTAGTCTGTGCAGTAGTATAAAGGCTTGATCTCTTACCCTACCTCAGGATAACTTTGAAGATCAATCCTCCTTTCAGAGCTCTCCATGTGACCAGCCAAGTCCTTCACTGAGGGTACATTTCAGCTCGACATTTTGCGCTGCTCGATCCTGCTTCCTTTCTTTTTTTTCCACTATTGATCCCAAGAATACTCCCTAAAAAAGCTACAGCAAGCTAATCTCTGTCTCAGGATCTAACTTACAACAGCTTCCCGTCTTTCCATCTTTGAGGAAAGGGACTTCTATTTGCCAACTCTATCTTAACAAATCCTGGAAAGGACTCTCATTGACTTTTAATACTGTCCAATTGTACGGCCTGGACTGCCCTTGGTGCTCAGTGCTACCATATTGGATGATAAAGCTCTGGAGCAGTCACTATGGCCTGGCACCACACCCTGAGGTAGGTGTCCATCTTTACACCAATGTCTTTGTGCAGTGAGACAAAATGAGGTACCTCCCATGTGGATCTCAAGAGTTGGAGTAGGAAGAAATGATTTCCTAAAATAAGTGAAAAGAATAGACAGAAATTGCATTGGGAAGACCCATGGGACCCTGATACTCTTCTTCCTCCCTTTGTGTGTCTCTGTTTCTGTTGAATAGATAGCCCCTTCCTTCACCTTATTCCAATCTTGAGTCCTAGCAGACTGTAGGTGATCATGTCCCTGTATTCTCAAGTTCATGTTGTTTGTTACTGACAGCCATATATTGCCACTGAAACATGTGACTACACGTTGATTTTGTTATTCTTCAAAAGGTATGGAAATTTCACCTTATTAAATTACCCTAGTAAAGCAATATGTATTTTTTCTGTTCCTTTTGGAGATTTTCTCCAAAAGTTTGCCTTCCCCCAGACTTACTACACAGACTTGTGTTTGTTCAGGCCCATGAATGTTTATTTGTAAATATGGTTATATAACCATTGGTTATGATGTGTAGCCAGAATTAGGAAAGACTGTCTTAGTGCCTGCTGGCCCCAGATGGGTAATTATTATTGTAAATTCTGAACTACCCCCCAGTGTTTAACTGAATCATATCTTAAAACCTTTCCAAATAAATGTACGCAGGACCTAGGCACAATCCCTTAACTATCACTAGGGAGATGACTGGGAAGACAGGCTTAAGTGTATCCTGGACATTGAAAGGATTCTGTCCACACAAAGGAGTCAGCTGGAAGCTGAAGGAAGTTTCAGGACTGAGCCAGGCATCATGTTCTCTGAACATTTAGACCTCGATGTGCTGACTGATCCTTTCTAAAATCAAAAGGATCACCAAATCCCAAAGAGTTCAAGATTGGCCCTAAACTTAAATGCAAGGGAAATAAAATTTTAATCTTTGTGCATCATTTCACCAAATGGATATATTCTGCCAACTCATCCTTATTCTTTTGACCCATTGTTAATAGCTGTTAAATTATTTAAAAATTAAATTTATCTTAGCAGATCTCAAAAGTATAATAAGGGGGATGTATATTTTATGTTAGAAATTTGGGGATTTGCTTCTGAAATTACATTGAATGAGACAAGCCCTGAGGAAAACAACAGAAAGAAAAAAGAAAATGCCACCAAAATCTTTAAAGCCCCCAATCTGCTTCTGATAGGTCAACTTTTCCAATAATAATAAAAATATTAAACAGCTCACATTTATAGAGTTCTTATTACATGTTAAGTATCATATAAAGTATTTCCCATGTATTATTGCATTTTTCCCTTAAAACAATTCTGTGAGGTGGGTAGATCCTTTACTTAGCTCCATTTTGCATTTGAGAAATTAAATAAGTTGCCTAAGCACCCCCGAACTCCCAGTTAGTTAATGGCAGGGGCAGGAATTGAAGTTGACCCCCAAAACAGGAGCCCTTAGCCACTGAGTTGGACTTCCTTTTGCCTACCCACATGGTCATTTGCCAACTTGTCTAAAGGATTGCATACTTGAAGGGTTTTGTTCTGTGTTTGGAAGATTTTCAGATCTATTGATCTAATAACTTGTTCATTAAAGTGGCCAAGATTTATTCTGCAGGCTGTGTGAAGCAGGTAAGAAGAGCAAGTTTCCTTGAATGGGTAGCTATTCACCAAGTTTGTATAATATGTTCATGTTATGCTCATTGGACTATGACAAAGTGAAATAAAGAACAATTTCTTGTCAGATTCTTTTTTCTTCTCTTTTTTTGTTTATTGGTTTAATCCTTGAATTACAATAGATACTTAGATCAGTAATTTTAACATTTTGAGGTTATGGATACCTTTGGGATGGGTGAAAGATATGAAATATTTTTCTAGAAAAATTCCTATATTCACATGTTTACAAAACCTATGTAAATTCTGGAAGATTTAGAAAAGCCCTAAAAGAACCCATCTGTGGAGTCTTAAGAATTTAAGGAACCCATTTTAAGTACTTCTAATTTAATAAATAAGCCCAAATTCCTCTCTTGTATCCAGGGAAGCAACCGAAATGAGAGGCCCAGAAAGCACCCTCTTCTCTCTCCACCTCCTTGGTTTCTCAGGATGAACCTCGGGAAGCACTAACCCCACCATCACAGCCATCACACTCAGGTATGCAGGCTGGGCCCTGAGCAAGTGTCGCTGGCCAAAGAGGCAAGTGAAGATTGAATACCAGTTTGTGGCTTGCTTGCTGACCACAAACCCTAGCACTGGACTGCATCCACCAAGAGTGAGTACCTTTTACTAATTTGCACAAAGTTGTTTGTATACAGGCCGGCCAATGTACTACATGACCACCTACACCCTGGACTATGTGGCAACCAGAAATGCCCTGACCGTGGAGAAAGTTCCCCCAGTCATAACATCAAAAATCTCCTCACAAATATAACTGAATCACTTTGCAATAAAAATATTTTAACACACACACACTCACAAATTAACTCAAAATGGATTAAAGACTTAAATGTAAAACCTGGTACCATAAAACTCCTGGAAGAAAACACAGGAAAAAAATCTCCTTGACATTGGCCTTGGCAATGATTTTATGGATATGACACCTAAAGCACAAGGAACAAAAGCAAAAATAAGTGGAACTACATCAAATTAAAAAGCTTCTACACAGCAAAAGAAACAATCAACAAGATGGAATGGCAACCTACAGAATGGGAGAAAATATTTGCAAACCATATACCTTATAAGGGTTAATATCCAAAGTATATAAGGAACACATACAACTCAATAGCAAAACCCCACAAATAGTCTAATTAAAAATGAGTAGAGGCTACCCTGGTGGCACAGTTGTTGAGAGTCTGCCTGCCAATGCAGAGGACACGGGTTCATACCCCAGTCTGGGAAGATCCCACATGCCGCGGAATGGCTGGGCCCATGAGCCATGGCCACTGAGCCTGCACGTCTGGAGCCTGTGCTCCACAACGGGAGAGGCCACAACAGTGAGAGGTCCGTGTACTGCAAAAAAAAAAAAAAAAAAAAAGAGTAAAGGACCTGAATAGACATTTTTCCAAAGAAGACATACAAATGACCAACAGTTGCATGAAAAAGTGTTCAACATCATTTATCATCAGGGAAATGCAAACTGCAATAAGCCATCACCTCACACCTGTTAGAATGGCTACCATCAAAAAGACAAGAGAGAAGTCCTAGTGAGAAAAGAAAACCTTTGTATACTTTTGGTGGGAATGAAAACTGGTACAGCTACTATGGAAAACAGCATAGAGTTTCCTCAAAAAATTAAAAATTGAACTACTGTACGATCCAGCAATTCTACATCTGGGTATGCATCGGAAGGAAATAAAATCATTATTTCAAAGAGATAGCTGTGCCTGTACCCGCCCCCTTCCCAGCACGTTCATTATAGCACAGTTCACAATAGTCAAGACATGGAAACAACCTTCAACAGATAAATGGATAAAGAAAAAAATGTATGTAGCATACACACACACACACACACACACACACATATAAAGAAATATATACACCAGCCATAAAAAGTCAACCATAAAAGAGAAGGGAATCCTGCCATTTGTGACAACATGGATGAATCTTGAGGACATTGTGTTAGGTGAAATGTCAGACAGAGAAAGGTAAATACTGTATGATCTTCCTGATATGTAGTCTAAAAATAAAACTGCACTTCTAGAAACAAAGAACAGGTTGGTGATTGTCAAAGGAAAGGGTAGTGGGGTAGGGCCAATGGGTGAAGGGGGTCAAAAGACACAAACTTCCAGTTTCAGTTCTAGGGATACAATGTATAGCATAGTGACTATTGTTATCAATATTCTATGGTATATTTGAAAATTGCCAAGAGAGTAGATCTAAAATGTTCTCGTCACTAGAAAAAAGTTGTAATTACATGAGGTGATGGAGGTTAAGTAAACTCATTGTGGCGATCAGTTCCCAACATATACATGTACCAAATCATTACTTTGTACATCTTAAACTTATACAGTATTACATGTCAATTATATCTCAGTTAAACTGGAAAAAATTTTAAATTAAAAATTTTAAAAACCTCAGTTCAGCTGCTTACAGCTCCCTGCCTCCCAACCTGAAGCTTTAGGCCACTTGGCATCTGAAACCTAGCTCAGTCCCTAAAGCCAGTCTCCAATATGCCCTAGAGCAGCATCGAGATGGTCATGAAATATTTTTATTTATGAATCCATTTTCATAGACACAATTTGCTGATGGTCATATTCTTCAGAATGTGTTGGCTTGGATCAGAAGCCTTTGGTCCTTTCTTTCCCACCTGCTTATTCATCACAACTTATAACTATGCAATATTTTTGCAATGCAAACCACATTCCCTCCTAATGAGTCACACTGGATTCCATTTTCCAGCAGTGGAACCTGCATGGTGAAGATTTTCATAGCTATTATGGTCTTAATACAGTTCTTAACAGACTTCATCAGCTGTGAGAGTGCCAAAGATCTGGATCTGAGTCTTTTATCCATGTCACAAATATTTCTGAAACACCTACTGTGTATCAAGCATTGGAAAACCCATTGGAGGATAGAGGTAAGAAAACGTGATGCTGTCCATCGTGGAAAGACTATCATATGGTCAATGTGATTAAACTGGATAGACAAGACCCAGGGGTTTCCTGGCAAGACCCTCTCAAGAAGACATAAGCCATTGACCATATATCTGTTGGGACCTTAACTCCTCTGGTTTGACTTGTGTAATAATAGCTTCATATTATCATATTAACAGGAAGAGTAACTTGGATGGTTTAGAGAAATCTGCCTAAGGGCAAGAGAATAATCCAGATGGCCTCTAAGATCTCCTTTAACCATAATGCTGTAAGGCATTGACAGACAAGTCAGTCCTCTGCAGTTTTATCATGCTCTTGGGGGAGGAAGTAGCTGAAGGAGACTTACTGTTATTGAATCTACTTCTTTACATTATAGAATTAAGACGTGGACTATGTTGGCAGCCTGCCAATTCAAGACCTCTACTTCTGACCGAGTGAGGACCCTGTACTAAGCTTCAGGGAGGATGGGTCAGTAGCAGCACAGGGTTTCCCTAAAGCACCTTATTTTACACTCACATCTCATTCTATCTCTGCTTCCCCTGTGTCTGTCCCCTAACCTCTGACATCTTGCAGGCTTCCACTATCTTCTGTTCTTTTTGTTTTTTTGTTTGTTTTACCTGTCCCTCCAGATTCTGACGTTCTGTGTTTTCATGACCTTGCACATAGGTTTGTGATGAGGAAACGGCTTTTTCGAGTTGCTGCCTGCGCATTTTATAGTATGACAACCCTGCTGGACATTTAGATAAGGACCTGAGTTTAGGATCCCCGCCCCAAGTTCCCACGTTGCTTTTTCCCAGGACACTTTTAAAAATAACCACTTAGATTTGAGCTAGTGAAAAGTTAGAGACCTCTGTCCCAGCCACCTTGTAAGCAGTCGGTGCTTGCTACCCTGCTCTCTATCTCTGTCTCCCTCCTGACCTGGGACAGAGGGTTGCCTTTCCACCAGCTCATTGCCCTGTTCCTGGGATCCATCAGTAATAAATCTTGTGACCTGACTTCTTTTGTGTGAGTGCACTGAAACTGTACCGTCAGTCAAAATGGCCCCAGGGTTTTCACTTCCCCAAAGTGGGAGCTCAGATGCTGAGGGAGCTCCCTGCCGACCCCTGTGGGTGGCTTGTGACTCCCCACTCAGCAGGTCAGCATCTGCAAGTGCTTCATTTAATACACCAGCTACAGCCCCCAACACAGGGGTGTCTCTCTTTCTTGACTCAGGGTCCTTAGCACGGATTCCATGGATTTGCCTCCCCGACACACCTCGCTTCTTCCCCAAGGAGAGCTCTAGTAGACAGTCCCCCTCATTCCCTGGATGTGTCATAGCGTCTCTGGCTCTTATGCTCAAATGTCTGATATCATATTCTGGTAAAAGTGATGACCAGAATGACAAAAACACACTGCAATTGACTGTGACTGACCTATCCCTTGGCTGGGCGTGGCTTCAAATTCTACCCTGTTGGCTGTCTCCTTTGAAAGCATGATGGTTGTTAGTGCCTGTTACCATTTAATATATTCGCTCTGTGTGAAAATATCTTCAAGGTAAGAAAATCTTTGAGAGCAGTGAGAAAACCTAATGAGTGAGCATCCCATTGTCTTTTGAATGAACTTTGGGCCTGGACCAGAGGCCCTTCTTAACGTTGAGTTAAGACAGCTCCATGGAGACTTTGTCAGTTTTGGCTTGGGAGGGAAGGGGAAGTTATCACAGTGCAGCAGCCCTGCTGGCAGTTCTTTGTGGGTTGTTGATGCGTCCCCAAGGCCAGTTTCTATGCCAATATTCTGTTATTTAGACTGTTGGTGAATTGTTCCAGAACAGGTCAAGCTATGCACACTTAGCATCATTTTTGACTGTTAGGGGCAGCCCAACAAAAGGAGCATTTGCTCTGGTCCAGGGACATAGTAAAAGGGGAAGAGGAGATGGAGAGAAGCAGGGAAGCAGACCAACAACTGAAATAGCTCAGCGAATGACAGTAATGCAACGTTCCAAAAATATTCTATTGGGTTACACTTTGAATAATGACTATGTCTGGAAAAGAGAACAGTTAAGGACCATAAGCATTTATAGAAATGCTCCCATCCTGAAGAAAAGATGAATAGTTAGATGGGACTTTGGAGGATTATAGCAACAAATGCTGTCCTTTTCCATTGTAATCTTTTATTTGGAATTGCATGTAAGTCATTTGTGTTGTTCTTGGGATTTGATACTGAGACATATATACCCTGAGGTGCATTTTATGAGTGAAGAAAATAAGAGGATTTTCAATAGATATAAGAAAGGTTAATCCTTTTCAACTGAAAAGCTCCTGTGCCTGCCTACAGGGCTTAGTAAATTTGGGTCTCCCTGAAGTGAATATTTCTTTCCAATGAGTAAGTGTAACCACCTTTTATTTCAGGTAAAGAATGTGAAGGTAGAATTTGAGGGATGTTAATTTTTATAATAAGCTCACAAATGACTGACAGTTTGGAGGAAAAAAAGACAGGAAATATGCAAAGTTAGTTCATACCCAATGGGAAGGGATAAGAAAAATTAGAAGAAGAAATAGAACAATAATGCCTTGGATATGCAGACTGCTTTAGCATTTACAAAATACTTTTCTCACTGGAATGTAGACTTCTTTTTTTTTTTTTTTTTTTGTGGTACGCGGGCCTCTCACTGTTGTGGCCTCTCCCGTTGCGGAGCACAGGCTCTGGACGCTCAGGCTCAGCGGCCATGGCTCACGGGCCCAGCCGCTCCGTGGCATGTGGGATCTTCCCGGACCGGGGGCATGAACCCGTGTCCCCTGCATCAGCAGGCGGACTCTCAACCACTGCGCCACCAGGGAAGCCCTAGACTTCTTAAAAATAAGAAATTTGTCTTAATTAATCTTTGGGTTCTCAGTCTTTAACATAATGTCTGGCTGATAATAGGAATTCATTACGTATTAGCTTCATGAATATACTAAAGAACGGTTGAATGAAGGAATTCACTACTTCATTTAATTTTTGCTACAATCCTATGAGTTTGGGTTTATGTTCTTCATTTATATATGAAGAGCTCAATTCATATAGAGAGCAAATGACTTGTCCAAAATCACGTAAGTCAAAAGTAGAGCCAGAATTCTAGACCAAATTTTCTGTCCTTGGCTGGAGCATTTTTTTTTTTACAGAAACCTCTGAATATGTTATGTTGCATAGAAAAAGGGACTTTACAGTGTAATTAAGATTATGAACCTTAAAATAAGGATATTGTTCAAGATTATCTGGATGGGCTCAATCTAATCACATGGGTCCTTAAAAGCAGAGAGCTTCCTCCAGGTGGAGTGAGAGAAATGCAACAGAAGGGAAGTTGGAGAGATTTGAAGCATGAGAGGAGCTCAACCCACCATTGCTGGAGACGATCACATGGAAAGCATGAGGAGCAATGCAGGCAGCCCATAGGAGCAAAGACTGGCCCTCAGCTGACAGCCAACAAGGAAATGTAGATTTCAGCCATACATTCACAAAGAACTGAATTTAACTAACAATTTGGATGTAGTTGGAGGTAAATTCCTCCCTAGAACTTCCATCTAAGAGTCCAATCCTGCCATAACCTTGAGTTAGGCCTTGTGAGAACCTAAGCAGAGGACTCAGTTGAGCCCACTGGACTTCTGACCTTCAGAAACTATGAGATAATAAATGGAAGTTTTTTAAAGCCAATATCTTTGTTGTGATTTGGTATGGCAGTGATAGGAAATATTACAGCTGATGAAAGTCATGTGGCCAAGCCCAAAGTCAAGGGTCAAAAAGGCCATTCTGCCTATCAGTTGGCTGTGGCCAATCTTAAATGTAAGACTACAGGATAGTGAAAACTTAGAGCCAATATTTTAAACTTCTCCAATAGAACTGAGGTGGAAGATGAGCATCTGTTGTCTAGAGGAAGTGTAGTTAAAATAATTGGGAGGTGGGGAGGCTATTAGAAAAACCTTTCCCAAGGTACAACAGCCCAGAAAGAAGAGATATTTAAATAAGTTGTTAAACCAGAGAAGTCACTGAGTGATTTTTGGCAAAGGTAGTTTTGACCTGAAACTGGTGTGGGGTGGCCTTTACATTTTCTCAAGAAACAAGGGACCATTTAGGGTGTGGTGGGGGATAGAAATTAATACTGTGAGATTAATATGCTGGGTGGGTGGGATCCTTAACAACCAAGGCTCCATCAGTTATTCACCTTTGTATATAGTTTGCCCCTTGAGATTTTCCCAGCAATTTATTAATGTATGTTTGTATTTTACTAGGTGGGTTCTAAATACTAATGCAGAAACCCCAGAAACTGTATGTAAGTTCATGGCTATGGTCCCCTGATTTAAAAAAGAGAAGCTTCTCCTTCTCTTGGATGGTAGTGGCATAAATTATTGTGATAGTGTCTCCCAAGGGCCCAGGGACATGCAGAAAATGGGATTTTAAGGAGAGGACTATTTTTGGCCTTTTCTTATTTCTGCCTTGCATCCATAATCCTGGCTGGCCGGGGCAGTGAGTCACCTAGCAACCAATGCAAAGGATACAGGTCCTGCATCTTCCAAGGAAATGGAGTTAATAATGCTTCTCTAGGGAAACCTCATTTGGAGACAAGAGTTCACTATGGGTATGTGGCAGATATCCTACATACAACTCTGTGCTGGGCCACTTTTATTGGGTTTGCAAGACCTGGGGGTATTCAGAACAAAGCAACCTATCCCAAGATGTGTTCTCTTTATGTGTTGGGGAAATCTGTGTCCATTTCCACCTCTAGGAAAAATTAGCTCCTGTATCTAAGAAAACCTTTTCTCTAGTGGTGGGGAGGAATGGATAAGGGTGTCAGATTCTGAGTACATATGAATCCCAGCTCTCCTCCATCCTAACTATGTGACTTTGTGTAAAGTCCTTCATCCCACTAAACCTGACGTTATTAATCTGTAAACAAGGGCTATAAAAATACCCACCTCACAGGCAGAGAGCTGTTTTGAGGATCAAACTGTAGCTATTGTTAACACGACTCAAGGTCAAATAGAATGTAATCTCCTGAATTGCAGGAGAAGAGGTTTAAGGTTGACATAAAAAGGAGCTTCCCAGAAGAAAGAGTTACAAATCTTACAGTGAAAATTTATGGAAACTCCTTCCATGAAGACTTTTGAAAAAAATCCTGACTATAAAATTATGTGATGGATGTCTCTGGACCTTCAAGAATTTATATAGTCAAGTGACTGTCATCACCTCAGAGTTACCACCTTGGGAATTTATATACTGATCCAAATGATATTGCTTTTGGGAAAACGCTGTTTTGTACCTCATCACTAAAACATCCTTCAGAGTGTGTAATGTACTCCCTTGACATCCCTTTATCAGGGATAGTTGTCATCTTTAGAGGGCTGATGTGACTTAGAAACAACCAAAAGTCATTCAGAGCCACTGAAGAGAGGTGGCTATACAGTGAAAGAGAATCTTAAAGGGCTCAATTGCTGACATTTGCATACATGGGCTCTAGATCATACGAATAGATTAGAAATGAAGATGACTTCTTATGGCCTAATAGGTAATGTTTTAGTTATAGATGCAGTGGAAATTGCCTTTTATTTCTTAGATGGCTGAAACACAATTGTTTACCATGGTCTTTGTCCTTTGTGATGGGTCTGAAATATTTCATAATAAAAATTCTTTTAAAAAGACTAATTTCAGAATTAAAAAAAAAGAGAAATCTAGCTTCCCCCAAAGTCACCTCTTCTCAGCTCTTCTCAGAGCCTCACAATATGTTTTCCTAACTCCCTCATCATTTCATGATTTAGTCACAGGCAGTGACTAAAGAAGTCTCTTTTAAGTCTTCCAATTTCTATTTCCCCATGTAAGTGAAACGAAGCAAGACCCTATGGAGCCTTCATGGGACAGACCCACCCACATGTCCTCTGCCTGCCTCTTGACTGTAGAAAAACTTTAGCCAGAGATTAAATTTAATCAGAGATATGAAAAAAATGCAGAAACAGAGAAAAGCAGTCGAACAGGACAAAATAATAAAAATTTCGTCATTAAGCAAAGTCAAGGACATTTAGTTCCTCCTCAAGGGCTGTAGATCATATTCTGAGCCACATCCTTTGAGCTGTTTTGTAGATACTGAAACCCCCACCAGGTGGAAGAAGTTAACTACATAATGCAGACTGTAGGCATGACATAAGTTGCTCCATCTTGCACAACTCCAAGAACTGGCCTCAAGGAAATGGGAACAAATTGACCCTGGAACTGAAGATTAACTGTACTTAAAACAATCAAGATGATGCTGATCAGACCACCGCATGACTAATTTCAAGGTGATTGTCAGAGATGACTGTGCTGTTATTCATGTAGCCCCTCCCTCCACCTACACCTCTGAAGCTTCCTTTTAAAAGCTCTATGTCCGTTGATTGACAGTTCGGAGTTGGTTGTTGGATAGCAATCCACCTTCTCCCCCAGTTGCCAGCCTGCTGAATAAAGCAAGCTTTCCTTTCTAACAACGTTTGCCTCTGAAATATTGGCTTTTGAGTGGTGAGCAGCCGGAACTGAGTTTGACAACATAAGGAGCTTGGAAGCTGCAACTGTGTCCTAACAATGAGTAACAAGCTGAACAGACTTGTTCAACTTTTCTTGGATCCTTAAAAGGGGGGAGGACACAGGGCAAACTGCTGCTCTGAGATTGGAGGGACAGACAGTTGAATATAAAGAGCTGAGGCTTACCAGAGCGGAGACTTGGCAGTGGACCACTATGGGAACCAGTGCCAGGGAAGGAAAACTTAAACCATAATTGAAGAACTGATGGAGGCTCAGTTCTCAGCAGAAAACTCTGAAAGTATAAAAACTCCAAGGGGACCAAGTCATAAGGAGATCCTCACAACATTGTGAGATTTAACTCCAGGAGCTCAGTGGATTCTCATACTAAATAAATCCCCTCAGACTTCTGGAAGGGGGAGAGGATGGAGAACCATTTTGAAATAGGCCATAGTAGTTTGTTCTCTGAACAAGGCCTGCCTTCAGGGGAAGCTAGTTAACTAGAGCCTGCCCTGCTGAGGTATTATCAGAGCTGCAGTGATGTGAGGAAGGGAAATACCCAACTCCTACTGGCTCTAGTCATCCTGTCTCACCTAAAGGGGGAGAAAAAAACTGAGAAACACTTGTGAAGTTCACAGTCCAGGGGCACAGACATAGGCTCACTAAAATACCGAGACCCAATCATAGACCACAGAACACTTCCCCTCACCCCACACCTCACCAGCACATTACTAAAGGCCTATTTATAGGTATTTCTTTTATCTAGTACAACATATCCAACTATCAGAAAAGAAAAATATTCTGTAAGAAAAAATTACAAGACATACCAAAAGGCAAAAAGACAAACAGAAAAATCTGCCACAATTTGAAGACACAGTGCAAGAATCAGAGCCAGACGTGGAAGGGATGTTGGGATTATCAGACTGAGAATTTAAAATGACCTTTAAGATCCTAAAGGGCTCTAATGGGGAAAGTAGACAGCATGCAAGACCAGATGGGCAATGTAAACAGAGAGATGGAAATCCTAGGAAAGAACAAAAGAGAAATGCTACAGATAAAAGACATGATGACAAAAATGAAGAATGTCTTTGATGGGCTTATTAGTCGACTGGACATGGCTGAGGAAAGCCTCTCTGAGTTAGAGGATCTATCGATAGAATCCTCAAGAACCAAAAAGTAAAGAGAACAAGGACTGGAAAAACACAGAACAGAATATCCAAGAACTGTGAGACCACTATAAAAGGTGTAATGTGTGCATAACAGGAATGCCAGAAGGAAAAAGAGTGAAAGGAAAAGAATACATTTAACTCTGTTAAACAGTAGTATTTCTAATCTACCTTAATAGGTGGATTGTGTCTACTTAAGTCTCACACTTGATTAGCAGGCAGCCACATAAAGTGAGGAGTGCAAATGATTGAAGCTTCCACTCCCTCTGTGGCCAGAGTCCCACTTTCCAACTGCAAGCAAATGCCAAAGGACAAACTCATATTGCTACTGGGTATTTTGATAAATATGAATAAACTATCTGTGTGTCAAATAATAGGAAGGCAACTGTCCTCTTTACCTTTGGTGTGCCTACTATGCTGGTGAACCTGGTTAGTAACAGTCAAGAGGGGCAAATACAGGAGAGAATGAGGCAGATGAATTGAAAGAAAATATAGAATCCACCAACAGAAAAGAATTTGCGTGGAAGATATTCCCGGGTGAAAAAATTTCAGCCCTTGTCTTGGATATGCTTTTCTAGCACTCTTCCACACCAGCACAGTCACTTTTGTGCTGAAATCCACCATGGAGAGGCCTCAGGACCTGTGCTCCAGGGAAAGAAACTCCCATATGCAGGAAGAGCTGGCCTAGACCATTACACCTAGATCTTCTAAACCATTTACAGTGAGGCCACCAAACCAGGGTCTAGACAAGTGTCTACACTAGTGACCAATGATCTCGAGACCCTTGATCATCAGACAGGCTGCAGGCATGTGGGGTAATCAGTGTTCCAGCTTTGGCCCTCTGTCCTCACTGAGCTTAGTGCTGTGTCTTAAGGTTCTTCACAGAATGAAAATCAATAGGAGATATATGTATATAAATAATATTTATTATAAGAAGTTGGCTCACATGATTATGGAGGCTGAGATGCCCCAAGATCTGCAGTTGGCAAGCTGGACACCCAGGAGGGCAAGTGGTGTAGGTACAGTCTGAGTCCAAAGGCCTGAGAACCAGGAGAGCAAAGTGTGTAAGTTCCAGTCCAAGGGTAAGAGAAGATCAATGTCTTAGCTCAACAGCCAGGTAGGCTAAGTTCCCTCTGACTCAAGCTTTTTCTTTTATTCAGGTCTTCAGTTGAGTGGATGAGGGCCACACACATTAGGGAGGGCAATCTGCTTTACTCAGTCCACCAATTCAAATGCTACCTCATCCAAAAGCATCCTCACAGACACACACAAAATGAGGTTTGGCCAAATGTCTGGACACACTGTGGCCTAGTCAAACTGACACGTACAACTAGTCATCACATCCTGGCTATTTTCAACCACGACCTGAAGCTCTCCTAAGGGGCTGGTCCCCACTTGTATCTCCCTCTTTGAGGAGAAAGGCATCGTGCATGCAAAGGAGAGGTTCTGGCCCCTAATATTTCTGAGTTAGGCTAGAATTGTTAGATAGGTCACACAGGTGCTACCCCTCCCCACTTTCATCCTCGACGCTTCTGGTAGTTGACCCCAACTCTCTTTCCTGATGACTGCAGGGTCATTCTCTGAATTACTTTTTGCATGACAGCTTTGGAAACCACCATCAAGCAGTAGAAATTAGCATACAAAATGAAACCTCTTTGTCATCAAGACTCTTAGCCAGGTCCAAGCAGCTTGGAAAGCAGATGTTTTATGTGCTGCTCCCTCCCATACTTTAAAATGACAATAAACGTATTTATGATATACATAAGTATCTAGGTATTACTTCTCTAGAATCAGAACATCCAAAAAGCTAAAACAATGTCAGAGATCATTTAATTCAACCTGCTCAGTTTGCAGAAGAGCAGCTGGAGGGCTGTTGTAGACAGTCTAGTCTTTCTGTCTCTGTCTCTGTCTGGCTCTGGCTCTGGCTCTGGCTACTGGGCATTTGAAACCCTTTTACAAATGGATGGTTCCTCAGTTCAAGTGCATCAATGGGAGACAAAGTTTGACTCCCACTCTAGTTGCTGAAAACCCCAGATTTTATATTGCAGCCTCTCTTGCAGCTAAGGCATGGGCATGCGACCAAGGTTATAGCCATCAGATGTCCTTGTCCCAAATTCTGAATTGGGAGCTTGAGGTGTACAGAAGCAGAGAGATGACATTCTGGTTGTGGGTGGTGGTAACTACGTTTTCAGCAAGTCGAGCCTGGATGTTGCAAGAATGGCATACTTGTTTGGTTCTGCAAGCAGCAATGGTGTCCCCACCTGGCTGGTTTTGTCCCAAGGTTTGGCATGGTCCTAGCTGCTGCCAGCATCCATGTTCCTGAGCAAGCCTGTTTTTATGGCCGTCCTGGTTGTTCTGAGAGCTACGCATTGTCTTCTCAATAAAATACTTATCTGCCTAAAGTAGCCAAAGGTTTTGTTTCTTGTGTTGATTTTGTTTTGCTTTTTTAGTTTCTCATACCCAAGAACACTGACTGTGACCCACTGGGGACAGGCAATCAATATGGTCTTTGGGCAGAGCTGGGATTGCTGCCCTATAACTTCCAGCCCTTTGTGACTGACACAGGCACCAATCTCTCTCTTATTGTGCTAATGTCACTTCTAGTCCTATTCCCCACCTTCTCCTAGAAACACCATTCTGACTCTACTTTTCTTCTCCATCTTGCGTGAAGGAAAAAAATAAAGTAGGAAAGCATATAGGATCAGTTTTACTCAAAATATTGTAACAGTTTAGGTGCCTGTATTAGTGAGAAATAGATTTGGCAACAAGCAGCCTAAAACTCATAATATCGACAGCTTAAGTAAGCTAGAAGTGTATTTCTTTCTAACATAGAGTGGTGCAGGGAGGGAGGTTTGAGGCTCTGGGCAGTTAGAGACCCAGGCTCCTTCCCTCTCATTTCTCCTCCACCCTCAGCACTAGGGGTCCACCTTCTGGTGGGTTTGTAGTCAATATCTTGCTGTAGACAGAGCCTAAAATGCTTACTCACCAGCCCCCTTTTTTTTCAAAGAAGTATGCAGAAGCTGGCTAAAATGCTTCCTCACCTTAGTCAGTTCAGACTGTTATAACCAATACCATCCTGAGGAACATAAAGAGCAAACTTACTTCTTACAGTCCTGGAGGCTGGGAGGACCAAGACTGAAGCACCAGCCAATTCAGTGTGTGATGGAAGCCTGCTTCCTGGTTTGCAGATGGGACCCTCTTGCTGTGTCCTCACAGGGTAGTGGTGAGGGGGAGCACTCTAATCTCACCGAGTTTCTTCTTCTTCTGAGGGCACTCATCTCGTTATGGGGGCCCCACCCTCATGACCTCTCCAAGGCCCCTTCTAATACCATCACTCTGGGAGTTAGGACTTCAACATATGAGTTTTGAGGGAAAAGAAGCATTCAGTCCATAACACCACCCCACTGCCAAATATTTGAATAGATGCCATTCTTGATAAGGATCTTATAGGGGGTGGATCTCATGAGAGGTGGGACGCAGGGCTGCAGAGCAGAGGTCTCTGAGCTCAAGCAGCAGGGACTGTGCTGCTTTGACCCTCCTGGCACCAACAGTGGGTTAATGACTTTGGAGAGACAGTGTCAGCTCTCAGGTCAAGTTATAAAGCCAAGGTGTGTGTGGTGTCTGGATGGGCAGCACATCTATGCCTCTGGGCCTAGATGGCAAACACAGGGCCCAGATGCTGCAGTGCCAACAAATGGAGGCTTTTATCTTCAACTTTTCCAGCTGAACTTCTTATCTGATTATATGAAATAATTGCATTGCAAATTTTAAGTGCATGATGAATTTTGACTCTTGTCCTCGGTTCCTCTTGAAAATCATCAAAATTATTCTGTAATCAATATCACAAAAACTCCCAAGAGAAATAAAAGATCCCCTGTACGAAGGAGGAGATTATTTAACATCAGTCAAAGCCAAGATGTCATCCACTGGTAGCTTCATTGATCATCTGCAACTCTTCCCTCTTTTGCCTGATTATCACTAATTCAAATCAGCAAAGGTGATCGGTAATATCCATGCTAGTGACAACTAGTATTTCGTAATGGGATGTGTTTTCTCTATCTCACTCCGATACAGATACATGGTAATTACACAAAAAGACCCTCTGTGAATAAGTTTATTGGTGATGTTATCCTGTAACCAGAACGGGCAGCTCAACTTTTAATTATCTTCTCCTCCTTAAGATTTTGAAAACTATTCCTTTAAGCTGTGGAATCTCCACTGACATCTGTGATTTTAAGGGCCAGGCCTCCCCCTTCTTTAAACACATAAAGAGTGTTTCTTTTCCTTCAACATCGGTCAGTCAAGGTTGGCCAGTAGGAGTTAAAATCATGTCCCATCTCAGTAATTGCATCCTCCTCAGTCTGTGGACAGAGTGATGAGGAGCCATAATGAAAACAACAGAAATAACAACTACCTGCAAAACACTTTGACAATTACAAAATGTTTTTACATCAACTATCAAAAATAACCTAAATCTTCCAGCCCACCTTCATGTTGCGTGATCCATCCAAAATGCCAACCCCAAGCAGATAATGTTTGTTGCATTATTTTTCTTTAAAAGAAAAAAATTCTACAGTCTCAGTAAAAGTCCAGCAACTGTTCTCAAAGTAAAAAGGGGAAAATAGCTCCAGGTATGTTTGATAGAAATCAAACTACCCAGAATGAGGGACACAACATGACAAAACAGGGATGCTATGAAAATCAAAAGCATTGACTTTTTTTTTTAAGGCAGAACATGTGCTCCCAACCCTGAGTGAACACGTGATGCTTCGGGTCTCTGGCGTGAAACATGAGGCCAGGGTGGAAGCAGTCAAGATCCGGAATCCGGTGTCGGTTGCTACTTTGGTATCTAAGCAGCACTTGAACAAGACCGCCTCTTAGGTGTGACTCTGCATGATGTCACAGAGCATCTCAGTTGGGTTTTAGAACCGGTGAAGTGCCGTGAAATGACTTCTGCCCATTACAGCATTGGGTTCCTAAGCTTGGATCAGCTCATGTCAATGAAAGAAGATGTGTCCCCTGACACGGACACTTCAGGACTCTCTGAAGAGAGGGAAGGCAGAGGACCAGTAAATTGGTGTGAGCTGAGGCTTCCTCTTTGCATGGTTGACATCATGCACAGTTGTGTCCTGGCCCAGGATGGTCCCTCAGCAACTGAGCTCACTTTCTGGCCAAGGAGGGCTGGTGTCTCACACTCGCCTCAAGCAGTGGTAGGGAAGTGAAATCCTGATGGGGCTGGTTTTGCTCTTTTTTTTCAGTAACTTACAGTTTATTATGTTTAATTCAAAAATGTTGGAAACAAACCAGAAAGGCAAACTGAGTTCATTTGAACCCATCAAAGTTTCTCTAAAATAATATACACATTGTTCCATATAACGATTCTGAAAATACTGGTTTATCAATGACTGTTATTTTACAAACAAAAATCCCCTTTGGACAGCACATCAATGTTAGCAATCATGAACAGCAGGAGTAAACACCATGTGGTTTTTATTCTACCCTTGGCCTCTGCTTACGTCTCTAGCTGCAACTCTTGCCTCTCCTTCTTCCCTTCACACGTTGCTTTAGCTGCAAGGAACTTCTTTTTGTTCTAAAACGCTGTGCTCGCCTTTCTGTCTCAGTGATTTTGCCTGTTCTGTTTCCCCTCCCTCCCTTTTTTTTTTTTAAATGCTGAGCCTTCTTTTAATTTATTTATTTTTATTTTTGGCTGTGTTGGGTCTTCATTTCTGTGCGAGGGCTTTCTCTAGTTGTGGCAAGCGGGGGCCACTCTTCATCACGGTGCACGAGCCTCTCACTGTCGTGGCCTCTCTTGTTGCGGAGCACAGGCTCCAGACGCGCAGGCCCAGTAGTTGTGGCGCACGGGCCTCGTTGCTCCGCGGCATGTGGGATCTTCTCAGACCAGGGCTCGGACCCGTGTCCCCTGCATTAGCAGGCAGACTCTCAACAACTGCACCACCAGGGAGGCCCATCCCCTCACTTCTGATTGCTGATGGTCCTTCCAGTCTTCAGATATCAGCTTGAAACATAATTTTCTATGTGAGACATTTTTCATCCACTGGATAAAATTAGATCCTCCACCTGTACAGTTTCATAGCACCTTATGTTTCCTTTGTCTTCATCATAATAATGGCAATTACTTATACAGGTTCTAGGTACTGTACTAAAAATACCCACACACACAACACACCCATATATATATATATATATATATATATATACCTATATATCTATGTATGTATACATGTAACTATCATCTATCTATTTTTCCATTTGTCTAGCTACCTATCTTTTGTCCATTGTGAGTATTGAATGAGTATCTATATAGTAGCTATAGATAGATAAGTAAATAGATGATAGATAGAGAGATAGATAGATAGATAGATAGATAGATAGAAACAGTCTTACTCTTTTTGCTCTTTCCCTCTGAGAGGAATATGGAATTCCAGATGGTAAACACTCAGTTGACAACTATAGGTAGCCTAATACCCTACTGCTGCTTCAGACCATCAGTCCAATTTGTATTTTCTCAGAAGCGGTACCAGCAGATGCGAAAAGAGCACAAAGCATAATTTTGTATGCATGCCTGGTATGATCAGACATTGCAAGAGTTTCATCCAGCAAGGGCCATGACTGGCTCTACCCAGGAAGGAAAAGAATAAATCTACTGATAAAAGAATGATATTGAGGGTAAACGAAACCATGCACCAGCGGCACTAGTTAGGATGACACCAACCACGGTAACAAATCAACCCCAAAATAAGTCACAGCTTACACACAACGGAAGTTTATTTCTTGCTGAGTAGTTACAAATCATCAAGGTTTATTCTTCTATACAGGGTTTTTCAAGGGCATAGGAAGCTCTGACATTGTCAACATGGGGCTTCTATGATCGCTGTGTTTTTCTCCATCCAGTCAAAAAGAGCTTTGAGGAGACCACGTGGGCAGTTATTATGGACCATGCCTGAAAGTATGCTCAATCTACTCAACTTCTTTTGGCTAAAACTCGGTCACATAGAGTATTAGTTTCCTATTGTTGCTGTAACAAACTTGAAAATTAAAACAATATACATTTATTCTCTCACAATTCTGGAGGTCAGAGGTCTGAAATCAGTTTCTCTGGGCTGAAGTCAAGGTGTTAGCAGGGCCACACTCCCTCTAGAGGCTCGAAGGGAAAATCTGTGCCCTCACCTTTACTAACTTCTAGATCTGCATCCCTTATATTGCTTGGCTCCCAGCCCCTTGCTCCATCTTGAAAGCCAGCAGTAGCATGCTGCTTCAGTGGTCACATTATTTTCTTCTCTGTCAAACCTCTCTTTTATAAGGACACTCATGACTGCATTTAGGGTCCATGCCTCTTGACCCTAGTTCATGCTCGTTGGATAGTCCTCTTCTTACAGCCTGCTGAAACTACAGATTTGGGTTTGGGCTTTATCAATAAAGAGGCCCCCTTAGAAATTCTCCATATGGTTCAGGTGGATTAAAAGCACTTATCATTGGGGTTTGGGGACAAAGTTCTAAATATAGTGTTATTTTACCTTCCACTTGTAAACCACTGTCCTTTGACAGTGCAGCCTTTTGGGGAAAGTGACGAGTCTGCAGCTGATGTGGTCATTATGATCCGCTGGTGAGATGACATTTTAATTATCTAATTATATCCTCCAATAGTCATGGAGGTATTCAACATTCTATCAATGAGCTGTTGGTATGAGGGGGGCCAGAATCCACATTCTTTTTTCTTCTGATTCAGATCTCTTAGGAGGTATAGTATTTTTTAAAATTTTTATTGGAGTATAGTTGATTTACAATGTTGTGTTAGTTTCAGGTGTACAGCAAAGTGAGTTGGTTATACATATGCATATATCCATTCTTTTTTAGATTCTTTTCCCATATAGGTTATTACAGAATATTGAATAGAGTTCCCTCTGCTATATAGTAGGTCCTTATTAGTTATCTATTCTATAAATAGTAGTGTGCATATGTTAATCCCAAAGGGAAAGAGAACATAGAAAATGTAGAAGAAAATAAAAGTCTACAAGAAGAATGATGCCTTTAAAATAGAAACTTAGTCAGATATAGTAAGAGTCAAAGCAGAGGAAATAAGGACATGCAAAATATAACACATACAGATAAGCATTTAAAAGCTGAATAAAATTGAGAGAGAGCAAAAGACAAAGTGCTAGAAGAAAGTGCAGGTTCTTTTCAAAAGAAGATATTGTGAACTTATGATCTGGGGTTTGTAAAAATTGCTTTTTATTTTGTGACATGAAACATAGTGTAAGATTTGAACTAGTGGATCTTTCATATTTCTTCCAAGTCTGAGTCCCTGTGAACTCCAAAATGGCTATGTGGTGTTATAACACATTGTTTTGAACAATAATAAAGTGTTCCACCAACATTTCATTCCTGATTCTGTAACTAAGTAGAAACATGTACGCTAATAGACTCATCAACTTGTGCACACATGCACACGTAACACACATACATGCTCATGTTCATATTTGTGCACACGTTTTCCTGAAATATCCAGCAAATAGAGATTAAGGACATTTGGGGAGCGTAAAATGGGAATACATCACTTAGTTACTGCACGCTGTCCTGGCATATGAACAGGATAGAATAAAACCTTATACTGGGGAAAACATTGATACACTGACAACTGAACTTGGAGAAAAGTTGTACAGATGTAAGAGACAATCATTGTTATGTGGTGTTTGGAGAAGGGAGGCATGGTTTCAATTAGTTTAATCCCAGAGTCAAATATTTAGAGCATGAAGTCACCATTGACCAATGATATATTAACACTCCTCTGCTGCTCTGGTCTTGTCTCCAGAGCCCTTTGCCCTGGGTGGGAACTGAGAGGTCCTTCACTCAACAAGCAGAGCCAGAAATCAGGGTCAGTGAACAGATCTCAAGGTCAGAGGTGGGACAAGGAGACACTGCATGGTTTTCAAGTATGTTTATGGAAGTGGTCAGCTCTATAGTGTATCTCTATGTTAAAATTAGGCAAGATGCTCGCTCAATGGAAACATTGCCTTAGTTAATATGTTAGGATTTTTAATGTACTGAACACAAGCACTGAATTTCCTGGAGTTCTGTACATGAGTCTGAGCCTGGATGTATACAGCAAATGGGAAACCCAAGCCTTTTGAGCCCAAGCCTCATTTTCCTGGCCTAGACTTTAGATGTCCTCGGCAAAAAAATCAATGGGAAAGCCTTTTAAATATACAAATATTGGTTCCCAATCTAGAAACATGGAAGCAGAATCCACTGGAAACTGCCTGCAGGCCAGGATGGAACAATTCACCTGACTTTGACTTTAAATGTTCTCTACAGGTGAGGCAAAATTCTTAGCTGAAATCACCTCTCTGTCTGATCTTTACTACGCTTCTTTCTTCTTCATCCAAGAATCTTTTTAAAGAAGGCAAGTGTGGAGAGTCATAATTTAGATGGATGTGAAGATGGCTTTGACACATGTTGGCCATCGTTCCCCAGATGTAATTTGCTTGATCCAGCTGCCCAAGGGGCCCTACTCTGCAGGTACATCCAAAGATGGGTGATTCCTATAACGGAGGTTGGGGATCTGTACTTTTCTCATAGAATCCCCCAAATTATAGCTTTTTAATATGGAATAATGTTTTTCTCCCTTGATTATGGCACTCTGCTTGTTTATGATGCTTGAATATATTCTACTATCTGCAAATTTTCTTGTGTTTTTTCCTACAACCATCTCCTACATGAAGACATGGATTTCATACATTAGAAAAGTCATTATTACTAGTTAAATTTAAAGTATTTTCCAAATTTTGCTTGATGATGACACATACATATGAAGTTATGATGCATATCTATTACATTATGGCAGGTAGCGTGGAAATTAAAAGCATAAACTTTGGTCCCACACATCCTGGGTTCAAATCCTGGCACTGCCACTTGCTAATCTGTGACCTTGGACTTAAACTCTTGGTACCTCAGTTTTCTCATCTATAAAAACCACTTCATAGGGCTGTTGTGAGAGTTAAGTCTGCTAATATCTGTAAAGTGTTTAAAACAGAGTCTGGGCAGTAATAAGGATCTAATAATATTAATAATAAGCTAATATGAGTTAGCTTTTATTATGATGATTTTTGTATAAGTGTAGATGAAGTGTGGCTTAAAAAAAAACTACTTCCTACTCTGCATCCTTTTCCTTTTCCTTAAAACAGAGCAACAAATAAAGAAAACTCCTCCATCTATAGGTTGGAATCTTTGTCCATTTTAATTTTTAATTGGATTATTTGAGGTTTTTTCTGTTGAGTTGTATTAGTACCTATAGTGGATATTAACCCCTTATTAGATATGTGGTTTGCAAATATTTTCTCCCATTCTGTAGGTCACTTTTCATTTTGCTGATGGTTTCTTTTGGTGCAGAGAGCTTTTTAGTTTGATGTAGTCCCACTTTTTTTTTTTTTTTTTTTTTTTGCTTTTGCTGCTTGTGTTTTTGGTGTCATTGCCAAGATGAATGGCAAAGAGTTTTCCCTTATATTTTCTTCTAGGATTTTTATGGTTTCAGGTCTTACATTTAATTCTTTAATTCATTTTGAGTTAATTTTCATGAGTAGTGTAAGATAGAGGTCCAATTTCATTCTTTTGCATGTGAATTTTCAGTTTTCCTCATACCATTTATTGAAGAGACTATCCTTTTCCCATTGAGTATTCTTGGCTCCCTTGTCAAATATTAGTTGACCATGTATGCAGGGTTTTTTCTGGGCTCTTAATTCTGTCCCATTGGTCTGTGTGTCTGTTTTTATGCCAGTATCATATTGTTTTGATTACTATAGCTTTGTAATATAGTTTGAAATCAGTAAGTGTGATGCCTCTGGCTTTGTTCCTTCTCAAGATTGCTTTCAAGTTGCAAAGTCTCTAACACCTGGGAATTTGGATTCCAACGCTTCTAGTAGCAGTTTGCCCTCAGTGGAAAGTGCAGAGCCCCTGACCCTTCCTACCCACAGAAACAGGGATATCAAGGAGACCCCATCTCTAGTTCCCACCTGCTGGTCTCAGTATGGCTATTTTCTCCCCACACGTCCTCAGAGATGGGACAGGAGGTTAAGTGCTCACTTCCAACACAGGGACAGATAAGAGAATACAAAGCTCTTTGGAGATGTCTCTAACACTCACCCCACCCTACACCTCCATACCCCGCCCTCACCCTCACCTCCAGGGCACATGGGTCACCCTCACTCAGGGGCATGCTCCACCTATCTCCAGAGTGTTATCTACAGGAGCTTTGGGAAAATTTGCTGGGGGAAGGTAGGTTGAAAATTTTTATTGAGTGAATGAGATGTTTTGGCACTATGCAATCCCCTGAGGTAATATTTATTTTTTGAATAAATAAATACTTCTATAGTATATCCCAACCTCATGTTAGAAGCTCTCAGGAGTCTTCTTCCAAATTTTAGTGAATATATCTTTACTTTTCTTGTTTTATTGGGGAGACATACAGAATATAATTTTAATAATACTAATTATGCATATTCATATATAAATATTGAACTATACATATTCCATAAGATTATATTTTTGTAACTTTTATATTGTCTACCTGTAATAAAGGAGTATCTTAGAACATAGACCTAACACAGGTAGAGAGGATAACAAGACTGAGTTATGCCGGTCACATAATTTGCCCATTGGGAAGCAGCAAAGGCACAGACTAGGGATATAGTCCTGGGGTGAAGGACTCTTTGTTTTTCCTATGGCCCAACGTGAACATGAAGCAATCCTTCATCCTAATACATTTATACCCAGTTCTTCACTCTGTGAAGAAAATGGGCGTTTTATAGAATAAAAATTTTCCCTGCTTTGTGTAAGGTATAAGACTAGATTCAAAGAGCTACTGCAAACTGCATAGATCAACACAGGGCAAATAATATGCACCTTATAAGCATTAACTGCTACTATTATTATTATCATGATTATTTTAAGGGATAATCACCCTTTTCTCCTGAGCAATAAGCCTCAGTTTCTTGGCCTAGACTTAATGGGAAAAAGCCTGAATTATCCAAAGGGGAAATACAAGGATATTACAAACCATTTCTGCTAAGTTACATTTTTCAATGTAATAGTTCTAATTGATTGCTGGCTTCTCTTGGGTTCTTGAAACCTAACAGAGACAGAGCTACCCCCTAAGACTGATAAGTTCTATATTTGGAAGAAAACTGTGACTCAACCCTGCCTCTCAGCTAGGTTTCTTAAAGTGACATAGATGTTTAGACAAGACACATTTTTCTATTTATTACCCTGAGAAATATTCTCATTTAGCTCAGGGCATCCATAGCCGTAAGGAGGTATTTTGGTAATAGTTACCCCATGATTCCTTGTTCTTAAGACAGATAGACTCAGGCTTTTGACCCACAAATAGATTTTGGAGCATAATATAGACACCAATAGAGCCATTTCTTTACAGTGGAATCAGGCAAATGATGACTTCAAGGGAAATAACATTTGGAGAAGTCATCTCTCTCACATCAAAGCCAAATTAGAGACATACATTAGAAACCAAAGGCCAGATAAAACTGCTGGTTTCATAGAGAGGAAAAGTTTAGAGGTTTATTGAAGAATATAAGTATAGTATTTCTTTCCAAAACAAAATCATTATCACAGAGGTTTGCTTTTGCAAGTAATTACAGCTGTATACAATATGTAAGTATAAGTCTCAGGTTCAAAAACCACATTAGAATAGAGTCAGAGCCTGACTTACATCCCAAAGTTTGGGTGATGTCAGGGTTACGTCAAATCTCCCAGCCACAAGACACCCCATGTGATGCCAAGGGCCTTCTCTCATCTGGTTCTTTGTATTGGGTTGTTTGATTACCAGTCACTTTGAATCTCTCCAAGCAGAAGTTCTGAAAGCAGAGACTAGAGTTAGAGACTCCAATTTGGTTTTGTATTCTTATCCCTTGCAGTAAGCTCTAAATCTAGAGGTGGGCCACCATGCTCTCTAAGCCTTTAGCTTTGATGGAGTTGCTCTTCTAATAAGAAAGAACCTGGAGGGTGAGGAATCTGAATGAAAAATAATGGTGGTCTTCATCATTGTGCCTTGGTGGGAATTAAGAAGGAGACAAGGTCATTACAAAGAAAATCCAAGGAATGACTCCATGAGTTCCCTGTCCAGGGGGTTGTGGGTTTGAAACAAAGGGAAACCTTCCATTATGTCTAAGCAAATTCCATCTTTGAAATGGACTTAAGGGCTTTTGTCTGGCTGTGGTAATGAAGGGAGAAAAACATTTTGCTGTGGAATTTTGTGTGAATAGATAGTGCAACTGATGGCTACTTCACATTTGAACAAAGAAACAACTACATATTGATTATATAAATATTCAATATTCTCTGGATTGATCATGTGCCTTTCTGCAGAAGTGATGTATAGACAAGTGGCAGGAAACATTGTCTGCTCTGACAGATCTTTTCATGGGTGGAAAGTTGCTGCCTAAGAAATTGAGATGTTGGAGCCTAAATATCCCCACAGTGAAACATCTTTAATGTGTATTTACCTAATTACACTTTATTGGGTGTCAGCCCCACTGCCACCGCACCCCTGCTTTATAACCGTGGGAAAGTAATAATTGTCCTCCCTGTTCTTCATCTCTTCTGCTAGTTACTTAACTAGAAAAAGTTATAAAATTATGACTATATGTTCAGCCTCTTTGAGAGTCATTGATATGCCCAATCCATACTTTCTATAATAATATGGAAAATATAACATCTCCTTATATTCACCAAGCTTTCAAAAATATGTATTGATCACAGTTTCCATGTCCTGATGTTTATGTAGCACTTATCACTGTAAACTGCCATCCAGTTAGTCCTATTACTCGGACCTCTTCTAAGAGTTTCTATATTCTTTTCCTGCCTTCAAAAACTTTCAGATCAAATGATGAAATATGGAGCTCTAATGAATGCTAGGCACTATATACAATAAGGAATTTTGATGTAGACATATGTTAAGAAAGGATAATGCTTAAAGTTTACATGAAAGTACATGATATTGTTATTATATTAACAAATATAATAAAGCTTATTTAGAGCACTCTTCCAAGAATGAAGTGAATTTTTGTCAAACAATATAACTGTATATATTTGGGATCTTCGATCTCAGTTTTCTTACCTGTAAATTGGGGGCAATAATCACACCTAATTCCTAGGGTTGCTGTGAGGATTGGGTAAGATAACATAAGTAAAGAATTTAGATGGAGAGAGCCTGAACCATAATGAGTACAATTATGAGCTGGACAGGGTTGAAACCTCAATACCTCAGAATCTGACTGTATTTGGAAACAGAGCCTTTAGAAAGGTAATTAAGTTAAAATGGGGTTGTTAGGATGGACTGTAATCCAATCTGACTGCTGTCCTTATGAGAACAGATTAGGACACACAGAGAGAGACACCAGGGGTGCATGTGCACAAGGGGATGGCCATCTGTAAGCCAAGGAGCAAGATCTGGAACAGGTCCTTTCCTTATGACCATCAGAGGAAACCAACCCTACTGGCTCCTTGCACTTCCAGCCTCTAGAACTATGAGAATATAAATGTCTGGTGTTTAAGCTCCCCAGTCTGTAATATTTTGTGGTCACAGACTGAGCAAACTAATGTAAGTGCTTAATATACATTTGCTCTACAGAGATGAGACGGGCAGAGAGGGGAAAATGAATGTGTACCCAGGACACTACAGAAGAATGGACACAGTTATAGCTTCCCTCTTGAGTTGACCTCTCGGGACCTCAGGCTGCTCCATCTTTCTGGCACCAGAGCAGTATCATTAGATTGTCTTCTTAAGTCAGTGAGGAAACTCTGGTAAGCATCACAGCTACTTGCAGACAGAGGAAAGCAGAGCATCCTCATTGGTATCAATTTATAGACTCATTTTGGAAGGAGATTGAGCTTCAAATCGTACCCAAAAGAGCACACAGAACAAAAGGAGCCCTCGTTCTCCCCAAGGCTGTGGTCCATTTGCAAGTATATAAATCAATAGTGCATTTCAGCATGCCTGGCTTCTTTTATGAATGTCTTGATTTCTCCAGTCCAAAACGACTTGGAGTCCAGAGTGAAATAAAACAAGCCTGGACAATATGTATCAGCATCATTTCATAGGGACCTAATCAGTGCAATCATTAAGCAATACGCTCTCAGTAAGTCACTTACATTGGGTAATATATGCAAATGTGTAATTCCTTACTATGGACCCAGCCTGCTGATATATGTCATCCTCCAGTTAGGTCCAGAAGGCAAGAGAAACGGGCTCAGAGCTATCTGCCTTTGCCGTGTCATCTCAAAAGCAACAACAAAAATTCCACAGAGATCGAATCGTGTATTGCTGCCAGTATCTGGATCTTCTTACTGCTAAATGTTCTCTTTCTCCTTTGCTTGCGGCATAGTTTTAAAATCACGTAGTGCAGCTTATGTTTAGGAGAAATCAGATTATATCTCTATATCCTGAGTCAAGACTCCAAAAGCCCATCAGTTAACACTGCCATGGGCTACATATATGACGTTTTAAGTACTTCATTAGTCTGGGGCTGTGTTCCCTGGGGCTTTCATCTAACAAAGGGCGTTATGGGTGCTTTCCAAATGTTCAGTTGTTTTAAATCATTGTTATTAAATTTAGGCAGGCTGTATAGGGAAGAGAAGCCTAGGATTTTAGATGGTACCTTTGAAATCTTGTAGTCCAGGAGTGGCAAAGAGGTTTGGTTAACCCTTAGCAATTAATTGTGGCTACCTAGAGCATGATGTTGAAAATGTCCCAAGGTCAAGAGTGGGCTCAACAGGAAATAATAACAGGATCAATATTGATGTCTGTTATGGGACAAGATTGGGGAGTGTCTTTGGGGTAGAAAGACATGTTAGGTATTTTCTGCCAAATCGAACACTTTCTTCTTATGGATGAGGAAACTGAGCTCCAAAAACATTAAATGATATTCTCAAGATGACATAATTAGTTAGCAAAAATGCCAAAGTCAGAATCAGTACATCCTGACACTCCCTTTCTACTTTCCCAAAGTCTGAAATCTGCATGTTGAATTTAAGTCTCTCAAGCCCTTTGAGTTCTTTATTTAAAAAATCCAAAAATTAAAATCTCTTTGGTTGTCAATATACTAAATATAGATACGAAAATATTAAAGCAAATGTAAAATGTTATGTACTTGAATTGGGCAAACTATGGGGGGAAAAATTTTAAGAAAAGGTAAAAACGTTAGTGAACATTTTTGAAGGAATAAGAGCAAGGAGTTAAATTCTAATTTCTTGCAGCAGTTATCTGTTTCCCCTTGGGGAAGGACAGTAAGAACTTTTTTGCTGCAATTGCATCTACTTTTTATTGCACCAATGAACAAGTACATCTTTCCAAACTGCCACTATTCATCACATTTAAATAAGAATAGGTGAGTTTGAAAAGACATGAAGATTCACTAGTTCCAGCTCTAAATATTGCAGGTGAAATTATTTCCATCCACTGCAGCCTAAAACAGACTCAGTGAGGAGTCACAAAATACCCTTGAAAATTATATTTCCAGAGAACATGGCCACCATTGGGCAAATGCAAAGTCAACAAGGCACAAGTCGTCTGTTCATCATCCCAACCTACTATGCATCCTGTACATAAAGAATGACAATTGATCACATGGAAGGAGTCCTTTCTACATATGGAGAATATTTTAAAAGCTAGGGGAGGTGGAGTTTGATGTTAAGGATATATATATATATATATTTTTAACATCTTTATTGGAGTAAAATTGCTTTACAATGGTATGTTAGTTGCTGCCGTATAACAAAGTGAATCAGCTACACATAGACATATATCCACATATCTCCTCCCTCTTATGTCTTCCTCCCAGCCTCCCTATCCTACGCCTCTAGGTGGTCACAAAGCACCGAGCTTATCTACCTATGCTATGAGGCTGCTTCCCATTAGCTATCTATTTTACATTTGGTAGTGTATATATGTCCATGCTGCTCTCTCACTTTGTCCCACCTTACCCTTCCCCCTCCCCATGTCCTCAAGTCCATTCTCCATGTCTGCATCTTTATTCCTCTCTTGCCCCTAGGTTCTTCAGAACCACTTTTTTTTTCTTTGATTCCATATATATGTGTTAGCATACGGTATTTATTTTTCTCTTTCTGACTTACTTCACTCTATATGACAGTCTCTATGTCCAACCATCTCACTACAAATAACTCAATTTTGTTTCTTTTTAGAGTAATATTCCATTGTATATATGTACCATGTCTTCTTTATCCATTCATCTGTCAATGGACACTTAGGTTGCTTCCATGTCCTGGCTATTGTAAATAGTGCTGCAATGAACATTGTGGTACATGACACTTTTTGAACTATGGTTTTCTCAGGGTACATGCCCAGTAGTGGGATTGCTGGGTCGTATGGTAGTTCCATTTTTAGTTTTTTAAGGAACCTCCATACTGTTCTCCATAGTGGCTGTATCAATTTACATACCCACCAACAGTGCAAGAGGGTTCCCTTTTCTCCACACCTGCTCCAGCATTTATTGTTTTTAGATCTTTTGATGATGGCCATTCTGAATGGTGTCAGGTGATACCTCATTGTAGTTTTGATTTGCACTTCTCTAATGATTAGTGATGTTGAGCACCCTTTCATGGGTTTCTTGGCAATCTGTGTATCTTCTTTGGAGAAATGCCTATTTAAGTCTTCTGCCCATTTTTGGGTTGGGTTGTTTCCTTCTTTGATATTGACCTGCACAAGATGCTTGTAAAGTTTGGAGGTTAATCCTTTGTCAGTTGCTTCATTTGCAAATATTTTTCTCCCATTCTCAGGGTTGTCTTCTCATCTTGTTTATAGTTTCCTTTGCTGTGCAAAAGCTTTTAAGTTTCATTAGGTCTCATTTGTTTATTTTTATTTTTATTTCCATTTCTCTAGGAGGTGGGTCCAAAATGATCTTGCTGTGATTTATGTCATAGAGTGTTCTGCCTGTGTTTTCCTCTAAGAGTTTGATAGCATCTGGCCTTACATTTAGGTCTTGAATCCATTTTGAGTTTATTTTTGTGTATGGTGTTAGGGAGTATTCTAATTTCATTCTTTTACATGTAGCTGTCTAGTTTTCCCAGCACCACTTATTGAAGAGGCTGTCTTTTCTCCATTGTATATTCTTGCCTCCTTTATCAAAAATAAGGTTATGACATGTGCATGGGTTTATCTCTCGGTTTCGTATCCTGTTCCATTGATCTATCTTTCTGTTTTTGTGCCAGTACCATGCTGTCTTGAGTACTGTAGCTTTGTAATATAGTCTGAAGTCCAGGAGCCTGATTACTCCAGCTCCATTTTTCTTTCTCAAGATTGCTTTGGCTATTCGGCATCTTTGTGTTTCCATACAAATTGGAAATTTTTTGCTCTAGTTCTGTGAAAAATGCCAGTGGTAGTTTGATAAGGATTGCACTGAATCTGTAGATTGCTTTGGGGAGTATAGTCATTTTCACAATGTTGATTCTTCCTATCCAAGAACATGGTATACCTCTCCATCTGTTTGTATTGACTTTAATTTCTTTCATCAGTGTCTTATAGTTTTCTGCATACAGGTCTTTTGTCTCCTAAGGTAGGTTTATTCCTAGGTATTTTATGCTTTTTGGTGCAGTGGTAAGGAGGAGTGTTTCCTTAATTTCTCTTTCACATTTTTCATCATTAGTGTATAGGGATGCAAGTGATTTCTGTGCATTAATTTTTTATCCTGCTACTTTACCAAATTCATTGATTAACTTTAGTAGTCTTCTGATAGCATCTTTAGGATTCTCTATGTATAGTATCATGTCATCTGCAAACAGTGATAGTTTTAATTCTTCTTTTCCAATTTGGTTTCCTTTTATTTCTTTTTATTCTCTGAAGGCTGTGGCTAAAAATTCCAAAACTATGTTGAATAATAGTGCTGAGAGTGGGCAACCTTGTCTTATTCCCGATTTTAGAGGAAATGGTTTCATTTTCACCATTGAGAACAATGGTGTCTGTGGGTTTGTCATATATGGCCTTTATTATGTTGCGGTAAGCTCCCTCTATGCCTACTTTCTGAAGGGTATTTATCATAAATCAGTGTTGAATTTCCTCGAAAGCTTTTTCTGCGTCTATTGAGATGATCATATGTTTTTTTCTCCTTCAATTTGTTAATATGGTTTATCACTTTGGTTGATTTGCGTATATTGAAGAGTCCTTGCATTCCTGAAATAAACCCCACTTGATCATGCTGTATGATTGATTCTTTTAATGTGGTGTTGGATTCTGTTTGCTCTTTTGTTGAGGATTTTTGCATCTATGTTCATCAGTGATATTGGCCTATAGTTTTCTTTCTTTGTGACATCTTTGTCTGGTTTTGGTATCAGGGTGATGGTGGTCTCATAGAATGAGTTTGGGAGTGTTCCTCCCTCTGCTGTATTTTGGAAGAGTTTGAGAAGAATAGGTGTTAGTTCTTCCCTTAATGTTTGATAGAATTCGCCTGTGAAGTCACCTGGTCCTGGGCTTTTGTTTGTTGGAAGAGTTTTAATGACAGTTTCAATTTCAGTGCCTGTGATTGGCATGTTTATATTTTCTATTTTTTCCTGGTTCAGTCTCGGAATGTTGTGCTTTTCTAAGAATTTGTCCATTTCTTCCAGGTTGTCCATTTTATTGGCATATAGTTGCTTGTAGTAATCTCTCATGATCCTTTGTATTTCTGCAGTGTCAGTTGCTACTTCTCGTTTTTAATTTCTAATTCTGTTGATTTGAATCTTTTCCCTTTTTTTCTTGATGAGTCTGGCTAATGGTTTATCAATTTTTTATATCTTCTCAAAGAACCAGCTTTTATTTTTGTTGATCTTTGCTCTCGTTTCTTTCTTTTCTTTTTTATTTATTTCTGATCCGATCTTTATGACTTCTTTCCATCTGCTAACTTTGGGGGTTTTTTGTTCTTCTTTCTCTAATTGCTTTAGATGTAAGGTTAGGTTGTTTATTTGAGATGTTTCTTGTTTCTTGAGGGAGGATTGTATTGCTATAAACTTCCCTCTTAGAACTGCTTTTGCTGCATCCCATAGGTTTGGGGTCATTGTGTTTTCATTTTCATAGGTTTCTAGGTATTTTTGATCTCCTCTTAGATATCTTCAGTTATCTCTTAGTTTTTAAGTAGTGTATTGTTTAACCTCCATGTGTTCGTATTTTTTTACAGATTTTTTCTTGTAACTGATATCTAGTCTCATAGTGTTGTGGTCGGAAAAGATACTTGATACGATTTCAATTTTCTTAAATTTACCAAGCCTTGATTTGTGACCCAAGATATGATCTATCCTGGAGAATGTTGCATGAGCACTTGAGAAGAAAGTGTATTCTGTTGTTTTTGGATGGAATGTCCTATAAATATCAATTAAGTACATTTTGTTTTTAAAGCTTGTGTTTCCTTATTTATTTTCATTTTGGATGATCTGTCCATTGGGGAAAGTGGGGTGTTAAATTCCCCTACTATTATGTGTTACTGTCGATTTCTCCTTTAATGGCTGTTATCATCTGCCTTACGTAATGAGTTGCTGCTATGTTGGGTGCATAAATATTTACAATTGTTATATCTTCTTCTTGGATTCATCCTTTAATCATTATGTAGTGTCCTTCTTTGTCTCTTGAAATAATCTTGATTTTAAAGTCTATTTCGTCTGATAAGAGAATTGCTACTCCAGGTTTCTTTTGATTTCCATTTGCATGGAATAACTTTTTCCATCCCCTCACTTTCAGTCTGTATGTGTCCCTAGGTCTGAAGTGGTTCTCTTGTAGACAGCATATATATGGGTCTTGCTTTTGTATCCATTCAGCCAGTCTATGTCTTTTGTTGGGAACATTTAATGCATGTACATTTAAGGTAATTATCAATATGTATGTTCCTATTACCATTTTCTTAATAGTTTTGTGTTTGTTATTGTAGGTCTTTTCCTGCTCTTGTGCTTCCTGCTTAGAGAAGTTCCTTTAGCATTTGCTGTAAAGCTGGTTTGGCAGTGCTGATTTCTCTTAGCTTTTGCTTGTCTGTAAAGGTTTTGATTTCTCTGTTGAATCTGAATGAGGTCCTTGCTGGGTAGAGTAATCTTGGTTGTAGGTTTTTCCCTTTCATCACTTTAAATATGTCCTGCCACTCCCTTCTGGCTTACAGAGTTTCTGCTGAAAGATCAGCTGTTAACCTTATGGGAATTCCTTTGTATGTTATTTGTTGTTTCTCCCTTGCTGCTTTTAATACGTTTTCTTTGTATTTAAATTTTAACAGGTTGATTAATATGTGTCTTGGCATGTTTCTCCTTGGATTTATCCTGTATGCGACTCTCTGCGCTTCTTGGACTTGATTGACTCTTTCCTTTCCCATATTAGGGAAGTTTTCAACTATAATCTCTTCAAATATTTTCTCAGTCCCTTTCATTTTCTCTTCTTCTGGGACCCCTATAATTCGAATGTTGGTGTGTTTAATGTTGTCCCAGAGGGCTCTAAGACTGTCCTCAACTCTTTTCATTTTTTTTTCTTTATTCTGGTCTGCAGCCATTACTTCCACTATTTTATCTTCCAGGTCACTTATCCATTCTTCTACATCAGTTATTCTGCTATTGATTCCTTCTAGAGAATTTTTAATTTCATTTATTGTATTGTTCATCATTGTTTGTTTGCTATTTAGTTCTGCTGGGTCATTCTTAAACGTTTCTTGTATTTTCTCCATTCTATTTCCAAGATTTTGGATCATCTTTACTATCATTACTCTGAATTCTTTTTCAGGTAGACTGCCTATTTCCTCTTCATCTGTTTGGTCTGGTGGGTTTTTACCTTTCTCCTTCATCTGCTGTGTGTTTCTCTGTCTTCTCATTTTGCTTCACTTACTGTGTTTGGGGTGTCCTTTTCACAGGCTGCAGGTTCATAGTTCCCATTGTTTTTGGTGTCTGCCCCCAGTGGCTAAGGTTGGTTCAGTGGGTTGTGTAGGCTTCCTGTTGGAGGGAACTAGTGCCTGTGTTCTGGTGGTTGATGTTGCATCTTGTGTTTCTGGTGGGCAGGACTATGTCCGGTGGTGTGTTTTGGGGTGAATATGACCTTATTACGATCTTAGGCAGCCTCTCTGCTAATGGGTGGTGTTGTGTTCCTGTCTGGCTGATTGCTTGGCATAGGGTGTCCAGCAGTGTAGGTTGCTGGTTGTTGAGTGGAGCTGGGTCTTAGCATTGAGATGGAGATCTCTGGGAGAGATTTTGCCATTTGATATTACATGGAGCTGGGAAGTCTCTTTTGGACTAATGTGCTGAACTTGGCTCTCCCACCTCAGAGGCACAGGCCTGACACCCAGCCAGAGCACAAAGACCCTGTTAGCCACCTGGCTCAGAAGAAAAGGGAGAAAAAAAGAAAGAAACAAACAAACAAAGAAATTAAGAAAATAAAAAGAAATAAAGTTATTAAAAGAAAACAATTTTTTTTAATTATTGAAAAATTTAAAAAGTAATTAAAAAAAGAAAAAAGAGGGGCTTCCCTGGTGGCGCAGTGGTTGGGAGTCCGCCTGCCGATGCAGGGGACACGGGTTCGTGCCCCGGTCTGGGAGGATCCCATATGCCGCGGAGCGGCTGGGCCCGTGAGCCATGGCCGCTGAGCCTGCGCGTCCGGAGCCTGTGCTCCGCAACGGGAGAAGCCACAGCAGTGAGAGGCCCACACACCGCAAAAAAAAAAAAAAAAAAAAAAAAGAAAGAAAGGAGAAACCAAACCAAAAAACAAATTCACCAATGATAACAAGTGCTAAAAACTATATTAAAACAAAAAACGGACAGACAGAACCCTAGGGTAAGTGTAAAAGCAAAGCTATAGAGACAAAATCACACAAAGAAGCACACACATATACACTCACAAAAATAGAAAAAGAAAAAAAATGTATCTATATATTAAAAAAAAGGAAGAGAGCACCCAAATCAATAAACAAATGTACCAATGATAATAAACCCTAAATACTAAACTAAGGTAAACATAAAACCAGAAACCAGTCAGTCTCATATACCCAACCCTACGTCTACAGTTTCTCCCAAAGTCCACCTCCTCAATTTGGAATGATTCGTTGTCTATTCAGGTATTCCACAGATGCAGGGTACATCAAGTTGATGGTGGATATTTCATCCGTTGCTCCTGAGGCTGCTGGGAGAGATTTCCCTTTCTCTTCTTTGTTCGCACAGCTCCCGGGGTTCAGCTTTGGATTTGGATCCGCCTCTGCGTGTCAGTCACCTGAGGGCGTCTGTTCTTCACTCAGACAGGACGGGGTTAAAGGAGCAGCCGCTTCAGGGACTCTGGCTCACTCAGGCCGGGGGGAGGGAGGGGTGCGGATGCGGGGCGAGCCTGCAGCGGCAGAGGCCGGCCTGGGGCGCACCGTGCATTCTCCCAGGGAAGTTGTCCCTGATCACGGGACCCTGGCAGTGTCGGCTGCACAGGCTCCCGGGAGGGGAGGTGTGGAGAGTGACCTGCGCTCGCACACAGGCTTCTTGGTGGTGGCAGAAGCAGCCTTAGCGTCTCATGCCCGTCTCTGGGGTCCGCACTGATAGCCGTGGCTCACGCCCGTCTCTGGAGCTCCTTTAGGCGGCGCCCTGAATCCCCTCTCCTCGCGCACGTGAAACAATGGCCCCTTGCCTCTTTGGCAGCTGCAGAGTTTTTCCCGGACTCCCTCCCGGCTAGCTGTGACACACTAGTCCCCTCCAGGGTTTGTTCATGCAGACAACCCCAGTCCTCTCCCTGGGGTCTGACCTCCGAAGCCCAAGCCTCAGCTCCCAGACCTGCCCTGCCCCAGTGGGTGAGCAGACAAACCTCTCAGACCAGTGAGTGCTTCTTGGCACTGATCCCCTGTGCGGGAATCTCTCCGCTTTGCCCTCTGCACCCCTGTTGCTGTGCTCTCCTCCATGACTCCGAAGATCATAAGTATCAATATTTAAGCTAAGAACTTCCATTAGGTGCAGCCCAGTATATCTCCAAGTCATCTGATGCATTCTGTTCTGTACCAATTGCTGTCTTTAAGGGAAAAGATATATTGACATTGTCCATAAAGTTCACTGAAGATGTCTGCACGTACAAGGTGAATGGTGGGTCATTGTAACCCCTTACAGGATTGATAAAGGGATGTTATCTTCTAAGGAGTCACATAACTGGGGCCAGAAGGAAAAGAATTGATCTTTATGGTTGAGCAGGTACTTCTGCCATTGGGGAAGTCTGGTTAGTGCATAATGCAGATGCGCAATGCACACTAGAGGGGAGGGAAGAGGCTCAAATAGGAAGAGGAAAAAAAAAATTTATATAATTTTTCTTGTCTTGCCTTAAAATGTGAATTTTTATTTCATCAACATTAACCTCCAGAAGACAATAACTGAGGCAGTATTTACTCTTGGGGAAAGTTGGCATGAGGAGCCATGAGTTCTAATGAACGCCTATCTGTCCAACACTCTGGTTGGTGATTTACACTTATTACCATACTAATGGTCACAGCTCTCCAAAGGGGTAGATTAAGTGGACTGAGGTAGTTCAGTGCCCTGGAAGCATGAATAGAACTGTCCCTTGACTCGTTTCCACTAGGCCAAACTGAAGGCTATTTTGTGCCATATTTGGTGACCATTCCATATCCTTCAGCATCCTAAGTCCTCCAAAGGTTTCTTTCAAAGCAGCCAAACCTCTACCACGGCAGCCATCTGGTCTACCTCCCCTGTCCCGTGCCCAGCCCCTGAATGAAAATATCTAACTCTTCCACACATAGGAAGGGCTAGGCCTACATACTTTCTTGGAGTCATGTTTTGAGCTCCTAAAGTCCTAAAGAATGTACAGAGAATAAGACGTGACTGGGGAGGGATTACTATATCTCACCTACATTTACTTCACCTTGCCCTTCACTAGACTTTGTTGCTTGTATGACTGGGGGCAAGAACTGTATCATGCAGCCTGAATTCCCCATGGCATCCAGCCCCCTGCCTTGCACATAGTAGGTGCTCAATAGTTGTGAGTGGAGTGACCAACTGATTAAATGAGTTAATGGGCAGATAATAGCTCACTGATAGGGTGTCTTCAGCTGCCAAACCTTTCCTCCCTTTTCACTCATCTTCCAGCACCTGACCCACTTCCCTTCCCTTTCCTCCTGCTAACCTGACATGCCCTCCACTGTGTCACGCTCCATTGATTGACTTGCCACAGTGTAATGAGGGCCCAAGGAGAATGACTCAGCTCAGTATTATGTCTGCTTCTCCCCTGACCTTGCTCCTTCATTATTTGCTCATTACCAGACTGAGTGACTCAGCACCTGGCTTAATGGAAGTGATGTTTATAGTGTATATAATACTATACATGTGTTTGTATATATATTATATATATATGTATATATATATTTATATAAAATACATTTAAAAACACTCTCCTCAGCCACTATCTCATTTTATTGACACAGCACCTTCTGGAGCCAGCAAGATGCACCTCATGAGTCTTATCTTAGGGGAAATAAAGTTGACTTAACAAAGGTCACATAGCTAGTTAAGCTGGTTAGTGGCAGATGCATGCCCCAATATTCCTTTTACTGGATCACCAGTCTCTTCTTCAAATTGCTGGCTGACCTTGTTTCTGCCCTCAGGGCAAAGGCTTATCACCAATGATGCAGTTCTAATATAGTACAATGGATGTTGATAAACTTGACCGTAGCTTCTAAAAGTGCACTCTGGTAGTTTTTTAGCTCAGTGACTTTGAAGTACTTGTGGAAGCACATTTTTGTTATGAACAAAAAATTACCCGAAATACTGATATTTAGTATTTTTAAAAATCCCACCTCACTGAAATCTCATAAAAAATCCTCACAAATTCATTTGTGAGGATTTGGGGGAGGATGGAGGTAGCATATGATGTGAGTATTGTAGGAGCTTGGAGGGGTCTTCTGCTCAAGGAAAGGGTCCATTCCTGCAAACAGCCTGAGAACAATTGCACAGTCAGCGTGGCTGGGGCCCCTAGGCCAGGTAAGTGGCTGAAGGCCAAGGCGATTTGTTTTGAGAGATGAGGAATTTTGTCAAGGAAGAAGTGGTGCGTTAAAGGATGCTTAACAGGAGAAGGAGGACAAATGAAGTAGAGACACGGGCTAAGGGATGTCTAATTGTTGGTTACATTAGGGTACCAATTTGCTATGTGCATCTGTAAGAACTACTTGGATCCCCAAAACATACATTTAGGCATTGTTTTTTATTTAATTTATTTTTTAATTGTTTTAAAATTATTTTCTCTTGAATCCATTTTCCTGTGTGTCAGGAGGTTAAATTGACAAATTTACTACTTGTTAGCTATGTGACATAGGAAGACGTTTTTAAGTTCTCTGAGACTCATATTTCTACTTTTGTGAAATAGAGAGACTTGGACCTGCCACACAGCGTTGCTGTGAGGATGAAATGAGGTGATCTATGTAAGGCATCCAGGACAGTACTTGGCAAAGAGTAGTTGCTTAGTAATTTATTGTCTGGGTGGACTTTCAGGTGTTTCCATCACTTATACCAAATATACACATTTCTAATGACTGTCTTGATCCCCAAAGTCCAGATCTCTTGGAAACACTCTTGTAATCATTTCTTTTATTTTTAATTTATTTTTAATAACTTTATTGGAATATAATTGCTTTACAATGGTGTGTTAGTTTCTGCTGTATAACAAAGTGAATCAGCTATACATATACATATATCCCCATATCTCCTCCCTCTTGCGTCTCCCTCCCACCCTCCCTATCCCACCCCTCTAGGTGGTCACAAAGCACCGAGCTGATCTCCCTGTGCTATGCAGCTGCTTCCCACTAGCTATCTATTTTACATTTGGTTGTGTATATATGTCAGTGCTACTCTCTAACTTTGTCCCAGCTTACCCTTTCCCTTCCCAGTGTCCTCAGGTCCATTCTCTACGTCTGCATCTTTATTCCTGTCCTGCCCCTATGTTCATCAGAACCATTTTTTAAATTCCATATATCTAATCATTTCTTCAGTCTGTTGACACTATTAGATAGATGATAGATAGATAGATAGATAGATAGATAGATAGATGATAGATGTAGAAATGAGAGCTAAATGAACAGATGAGTAGAGAGACATGGAGAGAGAAATATACATACATACACTGATGGAGAGAGAGATGGGAAGATAAAGAGATATAGAATTGAAGTACTTATTGTTCTTGACTCACCCACATCCCCATGAAATGTCACTATTTAATGGCTCTGAATCCAAAGCCTGAGTAATTACAAATGATGTTTGGACTTAGGAGGTCTCACTGCAGGTCCTGGTTATTTATACTTCTTTCTTGTTACTGAGTAATGAACCATCACAGGAAAATGGAGGTCATGAGTAAAGAAAGAACAAATTTAAACCTACTCAGATACTAAAAATGGGCTCAAATAATAATTGAAGAGCAAAGAGAATATATTTTCTCCACTCTGATTATACATTTTCAACCTCCCTAACTCCATCATGACTTCAATAAATGCCTCCCCGCCTCAGCCCCACACCTCCTCTCCCCTGCCAAATGCACCATGATCTCAGCTTTTACTGTGTAGCTGGGAGGTAACTAAAATGATTGTTTATGTGGAACCCAGGCAACCTGCCTAGTGAGTAGGGGTAGAGTCTGAAAGGGGTAGGTTCTTGGAAGAAAGAGCATGGGAGGGCAGAATCCATGGAGACTAGATGTCCTGGAACAATCACACACTTCTCACACACCTCGACAGGGAAGAGTCTCAGGCAAAGTCATCATCACCAGCCATTACCAGTGTGCAGAGGACACGTATTGTAATTCATGGACCCATCACGTCTTGCCTGTAATAGATGCTCAATAAATATTTTTGGAGTGAATGGAGTGAATGAATGTGTAGTTCTGCATCTAGCGCCTCCCTGAGGGTATTAGCAAGTAAGGATAGTTTGGAAACAACTAGTTTAGATTGTGTAATGGATGGTAATCCCGCTGTTTTTTGAGAGGGGAAATTTCAGAGAAGAAGGATTGTAAAAGTGCTCCCCCTAGAGGGACCAGTATAAAAAGCGTGGCACAAGGTAGGTTCCAGCAGTCCTTCTCCAGGACCTCTGATAAAGCAGCTATTTGGGGATGGTAACAGTCATCATGGTCAGTGGGGGACCAGTAGTCAGCGTTAACTGACACTGTCAGTGGAGATGGCATGGTCTTTGGCCAGTCCTGGTCTGAGGCTGCTTCAGGTCACGACTTTCGTGTGGGACCTAGGACAGAGTAAGAAACACCTTCCTCAGGGCTGTGAGGACCACACAGGCCGCCAGAAGGATGAACCGGATGGACTTGGGTCAAGCTGCCTGGGTTGCTGTCTCTGCTGTGCAGCAGAAGTTTGCACCTTCAGGTTGAATTTTAGCCAATCAACAGGGAAACTTCCCCTCCCAGGCTCCTTCCAAGGGTGAGACCCGAGGTGGGATCCACTCATTGCTAATTAGAATGAATAAAAAGAGACACTGGAAAATTTGAAGTGTGGAATTATGGGTATAACACTGGCTAACGGGAGCCTGGAGGGTAGCATTCTCAGAGGCTGGTGGAGCTTTCTGTTCACAGCTCTTGGGTCTGCCTCATGGGGGATGCTGGGGCTCTTAAGCAGTCCCTTCTCACACTAAAAGGCAGCTAAGAAATCCCAGAGGGCCCAGCCTGAGCCCAGAATAGGACAAATAAGAGTTCCCCAAAGGGAGCAAGGTCTGTATTATATCATAAAAAAATGATCCATGAGAAATGGATAGCAAATCCAATTCTCATGGATTTTTTTTTTTTTTTTTTTTTTTTTTTTTTTTTTTTGCAGTACGCGGGCCTGTCACTGTTGTGGCCTCTTCCATTGCGGAGCACAGGCTCTGGACGCGCAGGCTCAGCGGCCATGGCTCACAGGCCCAGCTGCTCTGAGGCATGTGGGATCTTCCCGGACCGGGGCATGAACCCATGTCCCCTGCATCGGCAGGCGGACTGTCAACCACTGCACCACCAGGGAAGCCCTCATGGATCATTTTTTATGATATAATGTTGAGAGGGTTTTTTGGTCCTGAATTGAATGATACATGCAGAGATCATTATTTCCTCTTCATAAAAGCATTGGTGTCCTAACTGCAAAGCGCCAATCACTAAGATGGGTTAGGGGGACAGGACAAAAGGGATGCAGAGGACATTCCCAAGTAATGTCCCATTAAGGTGGGCTTATATCAAAGAGGACTGTGCTCGAATCCTTGCTTGGAAAGTACATTCTGAGTCAATAACGTCCTTGTCCTTCTCTGTTACTTGACATTCCACTTGCCTTTGCATCATTAAGTGAGACCGTCTTTACAGAATGAATCCTGATGCCCACCCGGTAAATCCAGCAAAGCAGCGTGGTCAAATTTTAAACTTCTCAAAAATGAAGAATATATAAAAAGAGTATTGGAAGAGCAGAGTGCTGGGTATGCACACAGAATCAACCTTTTGATTGCTGGGTAGAAATAAATCAAAAGCAGACACTTCCCTTGACCCTAGATGAAGCAGTGCCTGGAGCTGGATAACGGTAGGTCACTGAGTCTGAAATGCACATAAAATCCAATTGTAAGTTGGCTGATCACAGCACATGACTGGTTTCACTTATTGCTAATTAGAATGAATAAGAAGAGACACTGGGAGTTGTGAAGCTTGAAATTATGGGTAGTGAAAGCCGCTTGATGGGAGGAAACCAATTTTTCCTAGTGTTTTGGAAAACCATTTCACATAGTGTCTGGTCCATTATTTATGCCCTGATATTTGCACGTAGTAAGAACCACAGGTATTTCTGATAAAACTACACTTCAGGAAACCCAATTTGAAGGGGCTTTAAGGGTCCAAGCTGGGAAGAGTGAATGGGTTTTGCTCCCTGTTAGAGAAGGGATCTTCTGTTCCTGGCTTGTTTGGAAAGATATTTTTCCTTCTGCCGCAAGTGATAAAATGCACGCCATTGAGAAAGGCTCTGGATACTGTACTGTCAGCTGAGGTTGATGTGACGGCCAGATAGGCCTCTTGATTATTGGTCATTTTATTTGTACCTCCTGGTGCTAACTTCTCTTTCTTAGAGTGAGCTCACTCTTCCTTTATCTATTTAGAAAAGAAATGAACTGCTAGGCTCATACAAGCTAGGGGCGGCTGTAGGGAGATGTATGGCCCAAAGAAACCAGCTAGACATAGTGCTGGTTAAAAATACAAAGGGATCTTTTGTGGGAATTCTTACTCTATAATGTTGGAATATCTCTTTCCCCCAACTTTCTGGCCAGAAGTGAGATGGCAGAGTTATTTTAATTTTAATTCTATTTAGGGGATTGGAGTGTTCCAAAGAGAAGGAGAGCTTTGCTGAACATTTGAAACAATTGATACCAGATGGATTTTTTGTATCATTTTTCAAATAGTTTTCTCTAAATGAGTTCTAAAGATAGAATGTACGCTGAAATATTAAGCAACTAGGATGGCAAATCCTGCTGTATCCAGGTGTCACTTTGTGTAAATGGCTTCAATTCTTTATTTCTTGGCGCTTCTATGATGTATCTGAGACAGAAACCCTGGCCAAATTAGGGACCACAGAATGAATTTGTAGGATGAATTGCCCACATCTCTGCTCAGTTGCATACTTTGAGAATATCTTGCAATAATAATAAATGACTTTTATTTCAAATTAGTTTTAAGGGTAATTGTAATGACAAGTGTATTTATGTGTGTGTGTGTTTGAGAGAGAGAGAAAGAGAGGAAACAGGGACAGAGAGAGGCACATAGAAAAAGACAGGGATAGAGAGAGAGAAATTCCAGTGCAGAAGCCAAGATTACAACTGGGGTTGGATTCCCACCCATGACCTCCTGCACAATGCTCCTGTCTCCTAAGGCTTTTCATCAAATAATCACCATGCAAAGGTGAGAGTCAAGACAACTGGCACAGCCCCAGCTGTGCTCAAATAGAATTAACATCCATTGTAAACTTCTAACATGGTTGTAACTATGCATTGAGCAAACACCAGCCATGAACTGATATTCCAAGGACTCCCCATCCTTGCTACACCTACTGCCAGAGTGAAAGTACATGGGTTTTCTTGCTCTGGGTCACTAGACACAGATATCCTGGCCATGATGGTTTGAACTAGAGATTGCCTCCTCAGCTAAAAGCCACATGACATATATGGTAGCCCAGTAGCTTATAAGGTGGCCAAGTGCTGGGTAAGTGTGCTCCTTTTTGGATGAAGACCAGCCCACCCAGAAAGAGCCTTTCTCTGGAGGGACTGAAAGAGTGATACAAGAAGTAGAAGGAAGAAATACAGGCAAGGCAGCCATAGAGAGAAACCAAGAGTAAAGAGAGAAGCAGCTACAAAAGTGGTTAGGTGGTGAAAAGGGCAAACTCACAAGAATAGGTGCTGTTGACAGAGAGGACAAGAAGGGACCAGAGCCCTTGAGGATCCAGAATGATGCTTCATCTCTTGTGACACCTCCTGTGGGAGAATGGGCGTGACTGCCTGACCCCTCCCACTTCCCCAAGTGTTCCTTGCTTGACCCCCCTCCCCTGAGGTTATCTCAAGCCTCTCTCTCCTCCTTGTGACCCAAAGTAATTATAATAATATTAACTCTAATAATCAAATGCTTACTATATGCTAAATGTTTAAGTAGAATGTTTTAGTTAATTATTTCAAAAACACTCTGAAATAAGTACCATAATTACCACACCCATAGTACAGATGAGTGAACTGAGGAAAAAGGGGGTCTAGTACTGTGGAAGCCTTCATACTGATTGCAATAAGAATCAGTAATTAGTCAATTAATTAAAAATGCCAACTGAAATGAGAAAATATTAAAAATGGATTCATGCATACCTTCAACATTCTATTTTCTTTAAAACATGAATGTATATCAATTGGACAAGGCCTTCTCTTTAAGTAGAAACCACTAATTGGAATTCAGCCCTGTTTTTCTGGCAGAAACCACACACATGACATATGCTCAGCATTTCTAGTTTCAGTTTCTTTGATGCAAAATAAACCTGGAGGCATGTGTGAGGCAATCTGATGTGGAATCCTTCTAGTTACTTTAAAATTTTTTCTAACATTTTATAGTTATTTTTTCAACCAACTTGCATGGTTTTTCTTATCCAGTCCTTCCAAAGCATTCACTTAGTTTTCACAGGGGGGAAAAAAATCTTTTTTCACACTCAGATTTTATTATTAGTTATCATATTTAATTAAATTATCTAATGACAACTGGCATTAAAACATTTAAGAACTAACTTTTAGACAACTCATCTGGTAAGAGCAGAAATGTAGGGGACTCAGAGAGGATTCTACATTCTAAGATGGTTGTAACTATGTATACGATCTCAAGTTCAGCTAGAATCTCCATCCTCTCCCCTTGAAGCTGGAGGGGCCTTGGTGACCGCCTCGACAGAGTATGGTGAAAATGATGCTCTGTGGCTTCCAATCTTTTTTTTTTAATAGATTTTAATGAGTTATTTTATTAATTTTTATTTTTGGCTGTGTTGGGTCTTCATCGCTGTGTGTGGGCTTTCTCTAGTTGCGGTGAGCGGGGGCTACTCTTCCTTGTGGTGTGCGGGCTTCTCATTGTGGTGGCTTCTCTTGTTGCAGAGCATGGGCTCAAGGCACACAGGCTTCAGTAGTTGTGGTACCCGGGCTCAGTAGTTGTGGCTCCCGGGCTCTAGAGCACAGGCTCAGTAGTTGTGACGCACAGGCTTAGTTGTTCCGTGGCATGTGGGATCTTCCCAGACTAGGGCTCGAACACGTGTCCCCTGCATTGGCAGGTGGATTCTTAACCACTGCGCCACCAGGGAAGCCCATGACTTCCAATCTTAAGTCATAAAAATGCCACACATTTCCACCTTGTTCTTCTGCAACACTGCCTTTTAGTACCCAGCCACATGCTGCAAGGAAGCGAAGCAAACTGTAGAGATGTCCTGTGGAGAGGAACCAAGGCCCTTATCCCATGGCCCTGACTGAGCTCCCAGCTGACACCAGCACCACTTTCCAGTGATGTGAATGAACGATCTGGAAAGCATATCCTCCAGGCCCAGTCAGACCACTCTGCCTTCTACCATGGGCAGTAGAGAGGAACCGTGCCTTTTGAGCACTTCCAAAGTACAGATTAGTCAGCAAAATAAAAGATAGTCATTTTAAGCCAGAGTTTGGGCCGTTTGTTACGCAGCAGTAGATAACTGCAGTGAGTGCTTTGGGTTTCACTGGTATGTTTCAAAGAGGGAATGGAGAACTTAGGTCAATCAGTGGGTCTGTTAGGTAAACATCCCCTATAACTTCTCCAAGATTATACAAGGATTAAAAGATAAAACCTAGTTTTGAACCCAGAAGTCTGACTTCAGAATTATATGACTATGTCCCTGAAAACATTTTATAAGCCCCTGATAAACCATATATAACAGCTGATGATTCACAATAAGTTGGTTTGATTTCTTAACTCCATGCTTACAGACAAGCTCTTAACATTTACAGGGTCCAAGGCAGGAGTACAAATAAATGCCAAGATGTCTAACACTTAAAAGTTTAAAATGAAGTTTAAAACAGTGAAGTAAGTTTTATCCTCTTAACTTTACAAATAGCTTCATGAAGTCTAAATGGCCAGGTCTGAGATTTTGGACTCCATGGTTCTGCCTCCTCTCTTTCTACCCCTGGATCCTCATTGCAGTGGTTTTGGTCACATGTGTGCAACCTCCAGCCTATACATCCAAGCTTCATTCATGGATCCTCTTGCCCCATCAGCTGCTTCTTGGACAACCCTAAGTCCTAGGGATGTTCATCCTGGTGGATGGTCAGTTCCAGGAGAATAACTGAGGAAAAAGGCTCATGAAGACTCAGGAAGTAGACTTGAGCCATTTAGGTAGAAAATTCTGGGATCCTAATGCTTAGAACATGGTCCAAATAAAGAAGTAGAAGTGGGCTCTGGATGGACTCTGGTGGGCAGATACCCTTGGCCTGCCATTCCCTTGTGTCATGTGAAGCAGTGCAGCTAGAGGAGACTAGAGCAGCACATGTACCATGAGGGACACAGGACAGGGACCCCTATTCTCAGGTCCTAGGACAGTAGTGACTCCACCTCCCACCTGGTGTTTCTCTCCAAACCCTCTCTCCCACACCCTCGTTCACAGTGTCTGGCTCATGATGGGGATGGGTAAATATTTACTGAATAGAGTAGCCTTATTCCCAAAGGCAAGTTTTACCCACTCAGTCTTGGGTGCTGCTGGGGGCTAAGCCTGTCAGCCCTGGGTGAGGTCGTAAGGCTGGAATAGGATCCAGACTTTCCCACACCTCTGAGCACAGCTACAATTGATGCTAAGTGAGTCTAAAGAGCAAACATGATGAATGGGAATTAGATTTGGCTCAATGAATGGGAGCACAACACAAGCACCAGACGTTTGAGAATGAAACCTTGAGCACTGACTGTCCCAGTGTTTTGTCTTGACAATGATGTTTTCCACTGACACTGAGAAACTGCTATAATCTCTCCCAGACACCCATGCCCAGCTGAGATCACTCCCTCCCTACCCAAGTACATATATTCTTCTGCTAAAGACAACCATGTAAAGCGCAAGTGTTTGGAGCTAATAGTTGCTTTGTTCCTCTGTAGAATGTTGCAACTGCACATTTAGGAGATTTGTTTAAAGAGAACTACTCATCCTGATTGTATTTTCAAAGCAGCCTCTGCAGAACCACAGAATCTTCCAGGTCCAACACTAGTAATGATCGTAGCACACTATTATTCACCAGACCTGCAAGTCACAGACCTTCCAAACTTGTGTATGTCATGGACAAAACCCCACTTAGTTTCAGTTCTGTGTTTCAAGCACATTCTCTGCTACGTCCAGAAAAATCATTATCCATGGAAGTAGTTGTTTTGGTTAATTGGAGCTAGATATATACAATTTTAGTCCAAACATAAAGACCTTGAGTCTTGAAGTCTTATAAAAAATTTCCCTGTCATTTTGATTAAACATAGTCCTACTAGCCTCAGAAAAAGACCAAGGTAAGTTATACCCCTATGTATTTTTAGTAAAAGTGAAAAGTAAAGGAAACTTTTCGTCCTGCAGTTCTGTCACTAAATTTAATTTACTTTTAAGCAGAAGGGGGTTAATGCAAATTCTTCATAAACATGGCTATGTGAAGATTTCTAATGGAACAAATTGCTGAGGCATAACTCTCCTAGGGTCTAATTCAAAAGTGCACTCGGAATTCTGTTTCCTCTAAAGCTATCAGATCCAAAGCAAGCAACAAGGATTAAAACCATGAGAAATAAATGTTGCACCCTCTCCATGAATGTTCTTTGACATCTAAAACATCCCTCAGCTTCAAGAAATCCATCTCTACCTAAACTCATGTTTGGTGCTGTGGGCATAGATATTGACAAAGAATTATATAAATTGTTTTAAATGGTACTTTTTTTTCTTTTTTTTTTTGTGGTATGCGGGCCTCTCACTGTTGTGGCCTCTCCTGTTGTGGAGCACAGGCTCTGGACACGCAGGCTCAGCGGCCATGGCTCACGGGCCCAGCCGCTCCACGGCATGTGGGATCTTTCCGGACCGGGGCACGAACCTGCATCCCCTGCATCGGCAGGCAGACTCTCAACCACTGCGCCCCCAAGGAAGCCCTAAATCGTACTTCTATCTTTAGAGATTTTGAGAGTTTCATGAATGGGGGGGATGAAGAAAGCAAACTGTGGAGAGAGAATTTATTAATTATTAACTATTAATTGTTTTTTCCCCCTATGTCCATGGGAAACTAAAATATAAGAGAATAATACTCCTCCCCCCATCTCCAAGGCTGTGTTGGCACCTTTTTGCTGTTATGGGCAGTTTATTTTTGTTTTTGTTTATTATTATTATTACTTTCCATGAGGAGAATTTCACTGGGTCCTGGAAGTGATGGGAGGTGAGAGTTGCAGCCATGATGTGTTCTAGATCAAAGAATGGCCTCCTGAATATGCCCAAATTCTAATCCCAGAAACGGTGACTATGTTATTTTACATGGCAAAGGGGAGTTAAAAGGCAAAAATTTTCAGAGTGAATAAAAAAACAGGACCCAACTATATCCTGTTTACAAGAGGTGAACTTCAAGTATAGAAACACAAAAAATTTAAAAGTAGAAGGATGAGAAAATATATACCGTTGCAAAGAATAACTATAAGTAAGCAGATATGGCACAATTAATATTGACCAAGTAAAATTTCCATATCAGAGATAAAGAACTTTTCATAATGAAAAAGGGCAATCTATCAAGAAGACAAATGATATATATAAAAGCAAAGCTTTAAAATAAGTGAAATAAAAAGTTACAAGTGAAAAATAGACAAATCTACATCATAGTGGAGTCATTTATAACAACATGTAAATTTTAAAAATCTGTAAGGATATAGATTTGAATAATACTGACCAATTCATAATAGAAATCTATAGACTACCACACCCAACAATTGCAAGAGCATACTTTTTTCAAGAAGCCATGAAAACGTCATGAAGTGTAGTATGTTAAAAATGGTCACCAATTAATTGTCCCTCCTCCTGTCAAATGGTAGAATCTACTTTCTCACCTCCTTAATCTGAGCTGGTCTTGTGACCTGCTTTGACCAATGGCATATGGTAGAATCGATGCTATAGTACTCATGAGTCAAGGCCTCAGAGGCCTTGCCACTTTATCTCCACCCTTTTGCAACGTTGCTGCCTCTATGCAAGGAAGCAGAGGCTAACCTCCAGGAGACTGAAATATCACATGAAGAGAGGTCCAGCAAAAGCAGTGTCCCACCTGGGCCCAGCCCCCAGCTAACCCTCCGGTTGAATGCAGTCTTATGAGTGAGATCAAGGGAAATTAGCATGAGAATCATCCAGACAACCAACAGAATCAGGAAAAATAATAATTTATTGTTTTTAAGCAACTAAGTGCTAGGGGTGGCTCGTTATGATGCAACACATCACTGATACACTAAGAAAGACTGTGTTCTTGGCCATAAAATCACCCCAACAAATTTCAGTGGATTTAAATCATACACAGCATCTTCTTGACCACAGTGAGTTAAATTATAAATCAATAACAATAAGACATCTATATGCCTACAAATATTTTGATATTAAGCATGTAGTTCTAAACCATTTATGGATCAAAGAAGAAACCACAAAGGAAATTATCAACTAGTTTGAGCCGAATAATAAGGAAAACGTATGTCATGATATACTGTGTAGTTAAAACAACATTTAGAGGGAAATGTATAGTTTTAAGTGCTTATGTTTGAAAGGAATAAAGGTTTAAAATTCATGATCTAAGCTTCTACCTTAAAAAACTAGACAAAGAAGAGAAAAATTAAACCCAAATTTAGTAGAATTAAAGAAATAATACAGTCATTATGTATAGATACATACCTGATTATGTATTCGAGAACATCGGGTCAATAATAACAACAAAAACCTTGATAATAATGAGGAGATTTAGCCACAACTCAGGACACAAGGGCTACATAGAAAAATGAATATGTTTCTACATACTAGCAATAAACAAATAGAAAAGCTAAATTAAAATATAATACCACCTACAAAAGCATAAAAGTATAAAGTACGTAGAAATGACTTTAACAAAATATATAAAGGACCCCTACACTTAAAACTATAAAATGTGGGGGCTTCCCTGGTGGCGCAGTTGTTGAGAGTCTGCCTGCCGATGCAGGGGACACAGGTTCGTGCCCTGGTCCAGGAAGATCCCACATGCCGCAGAGCGGCTGGGCCTGTGAGCCAAACCTCTGAGCCTGCACGTCCGGAGCCTGTGCTCCGCAACGGGAGAGGCCACAACAGTGAGAGGCCCGTGTACCGCAAAAAAAAAAAAAACAAAAAAATAACAAAAAAAAACCCACTATAAAATGTGGTTGAGATAAATTAATTGAAATCCTAAATAAATGTTTATGTGTTGAAAGATTCAGTATTCTTACAATGACTATTTGCCCCCAAATTCATCTATAACTTCAATGCAATGCCAAACAAAAGCCCAACAGGCTTTTTTTTTTTTTTTTGGCAAAAATGACAAGCTGATTCCAAAGTGCATATGGAAATGCAGTGATTCTAAAATAATCCAATCAATTTTGGAAGAAATGAGACAAAGTTGGAGGGCTTACACTAAACGTTCTCAGTATTAAACTACAACCAGAAATTCTACTCTTAAATATGTTTATCCAAGAGAAATACTTTAAAATATATGTTCATAGAAGAATTGTACAAGAAAGGTCATAGCCATTTTCTTTGTAGTAACCCCAAACTAGAAATACCCTAAATGTCTGTCAAAGGAGAATGGATAAACAGTTTATTCATGTAGTAGAATACTACTCAAAAATACAAAAAAGAACAAATAACTGATATACACATATTGTGGATAAATCTCAAAAACATTTTGAAGAGCAAAAGTTGTCAGGCACAAAGTACACACACTGTAGTATAGAGTATATATGTATTTCATTTACATAAAGTTCAAGAACAGCCAATGGTAATCTATCTCAATAGAAACTACAACAGCAGTTGCTTCTGGGGGGCACCAAAACTGGCTGAAAAGGGACATAAAGGAACTTTCTGGGGTGATGAATATATTTTACATTTGATTCGGATACTTGTTGCACAGGTGTATACATTTGTCAATACTTACCAACTGTGTGTATTTTGCTGTATGTACATTAAAATGATAGAATTAATTTATAAGAAAAAAATAATTAGCATGTCTGCAGGGAGTTTTCAACTCTTGGGACAAGCAAATCCCATAGGACACGCAGCCCAAAGCTAGGAACTGACTGAAGGATCCGGGTGAGAGCCCAGGTTGGGGTGTCACTCAGCCAGGAGTGATAACCAGACTTCCTTGGAGTAATCACCACATAAGCCCAAGTAAGAGAGGAGGCATGCGGGCTACTGGAGCAGCAGAGGCAGTGGGCAGCATGGCTGATGCCCAAAGACCCAGGGCAACTAGCTACACCACAGACTGAGGTCAGTGGAGCCTGCCAAGTAAGATCACATGCAGACCAGACAACCTCCTCCCTCCAGTGGTATATAATACAAATCTTTCCCCTTTTCCCTTCTGCCTCCTGAATAAAAGAGAAGAAAAAGGAGTGTTGAAAATCATTTTTTAAAAAGACATTTGTTCACACGATACAGCTTTTATTTAGAAACTTGTGTTCTAAAGCAGAAGAGGTTGGAGTCACCTTAACCAGCAAATTTAAATTCCCCACACAGGCTATACCCTCGCGCACAACAGGGGCTCCAAAACTCCAGATCCACAGCTATAAAAATGAAAATCCCTTCTTTTGTTTTGTTTTTGAACATTTGGGCCATAGTATATACATTTCAATCTTGATTCATTCTAATTTTCAGTCTTAATTCTGACTGGGACAGGTAATGAGGCTGGAGAGAGAGAAAGGAACCAAGACCTTGGGTACAATTTCAGGAGTTTGGATCTTATCCTGAAGGCAGAAAGGAGGAGGCTTTGACATTTTTTAAATCAGAGAGTGACACAATTAGATTTGTGACTTGGAAAAATGACTCTGACAGAAGTATGGGGTTTGGTGTGAGCAAAATTAGAAACTGGGAGACTAGATAAGAGGTTATTGCAGAAAGCTAGGCAAGGAATCGTGAGGGTAGTTTTTAAGAGAGTGGCAGTAGGTGTGGATAAAATGGCACTGAATGAGATCAAGGAAGTCAATCCACAGGAAGGCAGGATATAATCTTAAAAAAATAAAGGCTCTGAAGAACCTAGGGGCAGGACAGGAATAAAGACACAGACCTACTAGAGAATGGACTTGAGGATATGGGGAAGGGTAAGGGTAAGCTGGGACGAGGTGAGAGAGTGGCATGGACATATATACACTGACAAATGTAAAATAGATAGCTAGTGGGAAGCAGCCACCTAGCACAAGGAGATCAGCTCTGTGCTTTGTGACCACCTAGAGGGGTGGGATGGGGAGGGTGGGAGGGAGAGGCAAGAGGGAAGGATATGGGGATATATGTTTATGTATAACTGATTCACTTTGTTATACATCAGAAACTAACACACCATTGTAAAGCAATTATACTCCAATAAAGAAGTAAAAAAAAAAAAAAAGAATGATGCCTATATCTTGGCTTGGGCAACTGGGTAGACTGTGATGCCATTTAATGAGGAAGGAATACAGGGGGGTTGGATTTGAGGGACAGAGGGAGGAAGATGACAAGTTTAGCTTTTATCCTGTTACCGTGAGATGCCGCTTCAGGAGGACACCTCCAAGGTCCTGTTTGTTGCATTTTAGGTTTTAAAACTCAGCAAAGAGTTTTGGCCTGAAGTTAAAGAAAATAAAGAGATCAAAAAAGACTAAAGTAAATTCTTGGCTGAAAAATTCTACAATGGAGTGGTAAGGGGAATTGGAAGATTGGGTGTTCAGTTTGCAACAAGATTGCTTTTTTTTGTAAAAACAAAACCAAATCAGAAAATCCAACTACTTGGCAGAGTTTTATTCGTCTCAAGAAAAAGCTAAGAAGTAAGCGGTTGCTGACATTGGTTTAGATGTTCAATGATGTCACCACCAACGTCTCTGAAGTTCTGTTATCCTCACAATTTCGAGATGGCTGTTTCAGCTCTAGCCACCATATCCATTCAAAGCAAGGAGGAGACAGTATCACTGCTCTGACTCTTTGTATTAAGACATCAGAAACGTCTCCAGAGCTACCCTACCTGGCTTGTGCCTGTGTTTCTTTTCCCAGAGTGCTGGCACTTAGCCAATCCTGGCCACAAAGCTGTAAAAGTGAGTATACTTACGAAGTGACATATATAGCTGCAAGAGACAAGATACAACGTAGTAGGAGATGGGTCTTGGGTTGACAAAGCAGCAGTGTTTGCAGAGTCCAAAGCAACACACAGGTGATAGTGATGAGGCAAGGTGGAGAAGTCTCTAAAGGGAATCATGCAGGGTCTTTTTCTTTTCTTTTTTTATTATTATTGACTTGTAAGAGTTTTTTTTTGAATTTTATTTTATTTATTTTTTTATACAGCAGGTTCTCATTAGTTATCTGTTTTATACATATTAGTGTATATATGTCCATCCCAATCTCCCAATTCATCCCACCACCATCACGTTCCCCACTTGGTGTCCATACGTTTGTTCTCTACGTCTGTGTCTCTATTTCTGTCCTTCATGCAGGGTCTTAATACCTTAACTAAATAGATTTTTTAAAACCCCTTATTTGGATAGTTAGGGAAATTAAAAAACAAAACGGATTTGGAGAGCTTTACCTTTATATGACACTAAAACAACCAAGTGGTAGGTGGGATATCTTGGAGCAGAAGAGAAAGAGACTTGTCAGGCTGCCTGGGTTTCCACTCAGCTCTGCCACTCACCAAGTGGTAGCCTTCCACATTTCAGTTACCTCCTGTGCCAGAGTTTTTTCATCCATAAAATAGAAATAATGAACATTCCGAATTCTGCCTAGCATGGAGTAAAGACTCATTGATGTCAGCGGCTTTTATTAAATCTTGCACTCTGAAGGTCTTCAAACAAGTCATTATATTTAATTATTATAATGGAAAATTACGTTTAAAGAAGTAATCAGTTGGTTTTTATTCTGAAGCTGTGCTTTCTAAAAAACATTCTCATCTATAACTTGCCAAATAAAATTGTATGTTCAAAAAAATTCTAAAATTAAATAACAGTAACAAATAAATTAAAACAAAAGCAAGGGAAATTTAGAGAGTGACATGATTCTGCTTGCAGGTCTATCTGACTCCATTTCATTGCCAGTGAATTCCACTGGGCTTCTTAATTCAAGAGGCAGTCCCTGGGTAAAGGGGATCTAGGCCAGAAAGGGATTACAAAGAAACTAAAGCCTATTGCTCTGTGATGGGGTCTTCACAGAGCCTGAGCACGTAAGCAATTTGCAACTTCAGCAGGACGGCTGAAACAAGTGCTCTCAAGACTTTGCCTTCTTAGTAGAGCAGCCACTCTGGGTCCTGCAGGTAAGAGCAGAACAATGCTTTCCCTCTTCCCTTGTTGGGCTAGCTGGTGACCTAGACTCTACATGTTTTTAAGATTTAACTGCAAAAAATTTGATGACTTGAGTATGATGAAGGCATCTCTGGAGACATATCTGGTTCCTGTAGGGATATGTTCAGCAGTACCTATGCCCAACTGGGACCCAAAACTTGGAAAAGGCAGTCTTACTTAGGAAAAGTTTAGACACTGAGAATAATGAGCTTGCACATGAGCACAAACTGAAGATCATTATTCTGCAGGAGGCAGAAGAATGGTCTGGCAAAGATGTCCTGAAAGGACTTGGTAGATGTGATTACATTGAGGACCTTGAGATGGGGAGATTATTCTGGATTATCTGGTGACACCAAGTGTAATCACAAGAGTCCTTTTAAGAAGGAGACAGGACAGTTAAAGTAAGAGAGGAGATGTGGCAGGGAAGCAGATACTGGAGTGATGCACTTTGAAGATGGGGGAAGGGACCACAGGTCAAGGAATGTGGGCAGACTCTGGAAGCTAGAAAGTACGAGGAAGAAATTCTTCCTTAGAGCCTCCAGAAAGAACCAATCTGGTTGATTTTAGTTCCTTAAGATCCATTTTGGACTTGTGACCTCCAGAAATGTATGATAATAACGATGTGTTGCTTTAATCCATTTGTGGTAGGTAGTAATTTGTTACAGCAGCAACAGGAAACTAATACAAGAGCTTATCATTTGTTTGTTTCATGGTCATTTGTCTCAACACCCTTCTTCTCACAAATTATTCAGTCTCAGAGAGGTGCCTAATACGTAACATTGAGACATGAACTGTCATAGCTTCTGGTCCTTCCTCCAGGCCACATCCCTCTGCTCATCCCCTCTGCACACACACACACACACACACACACACACACACACACATGCACGCACACACACACACACCTGTCTTCTCTAGGCACAGAAGTAGAGTTGTAGAGACTTTTTTGTCCCTAATGGTTCCATGAAACCCCAGGAAACGGGGGCTGTTCAAACATGGCAAGAGCCAGCTGAAAGTGAGACTATGGCAAACCACCTTTAGTTGATGAGATTTATTTGAAGCATGGCCTCAGTAAGCCACAACTGCCAATTCCAAACTTGTGATTCATATGCATTATGAGTTTGAAAGAACATTTAGGGAAAAACAGTTTAAACACTGTCTCCTACGTGTGTACAGTGTCTATTCAGCTGACATTATAAGTTCCTCCCTGGGGCTTCCCTGGTGGCGCAGTGGTTGAGAATCTGCCTGCTAATGCAGGGGACACGGGTTCAAGCCCTGGTCCAGGAAGATCCCACATGCTGCGGAGCAAGTAAGCCCATGCGCCACAACTACTGAGCCTGTGCTCTAGAGCCTGTGAGCCACAATTACTGAGCCTGCGTGCTGCAACTACTGAAGCCCGCACACCTAGAGCCCATGCTCCGAAACAAGAGAAGCCACTGCAATGAGAAGCCTGCGCACCACAACAAAGAGTAGCCCCCGCTTGATGCAACTAAAGAAAGCCTGCACGCAGCAACGAAGACCCAATGCAGCCATGAATAAATAAATAAATAAATTTATTAAAAATAAAAATTAACTTCCTCCCCGTTGAAGAACTTTCTGCCAAACTCCTTTTGCATCAAGTGCTTCTTTCTAAGCTGACACTGGACCACTCAACCTGGCTTTTTCTAGACCCTCACTCTTTCTGCGGATGGGAAGAACTCTGTGTAACTAAAGAAGTAATTTTATTCAACTCTATTTGCACCAACCTGCTACAGAGGGCATTTAGACATTAATTGCATAGGCATTTTTTACAGCCCATAGAGGAGTCTCTAGGAAGCTGATATCATGAAAAATCGATCATTCAATAGCTGCTAAATCAGTTCTAGATGTGCAGTGATAAGATTAATCGTAGCCCAGTACATCCAATCAGAAGCTTGTAAGCAACCTGACTTATGGTGTTCCCAAAACACTAATGCCTTCTTCCTTTCAGGAGATTCTACTCCAAGCACAAATGCCCTTAAGATATTGGTGAGACTTTTCCAAAGATCCCAGCTGGCATAAGAACTTTTAGAAAGATGATCTATTCAGGAAAGAGAAAATGTTTTTTTTCTAGGCTTAATATAAGTTATATTCCTTTATTTTTTTTTTCTGAAATGATGACAGGAAGAGGTCTGTTGTTTCAAAAACAAGAAGTAAATTATGGATTTTGATAATGGTGGTGTTGGAGAAGAACAAGAGGAAGAAAGGATAGGAGGAGAGCGAAAAGAGGAAGGGAAATTGATGAGTGTTAGACTTAACAAGATCTTAGTGGTTGTCTAATTTGACCAGGAGATGCACTGCAATGCCCTAGCAGGTCAATGAAAGTGCTTTATTTTGTTTTAAAAATTGTCACATGATTTTTTAATGCAAAGGCTGTTTAGTCAGTGATGTACACAGTGGTAAGCAGGGCATTTTCTGCACAATTTAACCCATTTTGTGCTTAAACCCAGGTGTGGCACTCACCTGGGTGACCCTGTAAATTCAGTGTCTGATGTCAGCTCTCCCCTCAATATTCTAGGCAGTCCTTCTCTCTCTCAGTCCTCTCTCTTTCCCATTCTTCACTGTTTTTTTATACTTTCAACAATCTCCCAACATCTCCCTTCTTATTCCTAGCAGATTCATGAATTGATTGGTTTTCAAAAAATATTTGTTCCGTACCCACTCTATGCCAGTCCTTCTTCTAGGCATCAGGGAAGCAGCAGTGAACAGACATGGCTTCAGCTCTCATGGAGCTTACGCTGTATGGAGGGAAAGAGTATTGAACAAATAGGCATGTACTCTATTGTGTGAGTAAAGGTTTTACCAGGAAAATAAAACAGCATAAGGAAACAGGGAAAGGGAGGGGGGTGCCATTCTAGAGTGGTCTAGAAGGACCTCATGATGAGAAGAAACTAAAGTGGTGCCACAAGGATGTGAGAGCAGGGGTGTTCTAGGCAGAAGGAAAAGCAAGTGCTAAAGTTCTGAAGCAGTAAGGTGCTTTATCTGCTTGAAAACCAGCATGAACCAGACTGAGCTGTGAGAAAAGTAAGAGGAGCTGACATCAGAGGAGCATCCAGACGCAGATCACACAGGACCTGTGAGAATGAGGATGTTGACGTCATTCTCACGGGAAGGGACCTGCTAAGAGGACACTTGAGTAGAGGAAGACATGACCTGATTTACATTCCAAAACGATGACTCTGCTGCTCTATTGAGCTGGGGCAGTGAAGGAACAAGAAGAGAGAATTTGTATCCTGGGGCCGCCATAGCAAAGCAACCAAAAACTGGGTAGCTTCAAACAACAGAAATTTATTCTCTCACAGTTCTGGAGGCCAGAAGTCCAAAATCAAGGTGTTGGCAGGGCCAACCTTTGAAGGCTTTAGGGGCACATCCTTCCTTGCCACTTCCTGGCTTCTGGTGGCTGCTGACAATCCCTGGTTTACAGCAGAACCATCCAGTCTCTGCCTCTGTCAACACGTGACATTCCTCCTTGTGTGTCTGTGTCTCTGTGTGTCTTCAAATGGCCTTCATACAGTTGGCAATGGCAATCCACCATTGCTGGATTTGGAGACCTGGTATCGCCTCATCTTAACTAGTTATACATGTAAAAACCCTATTTCCAAATAAGGTGACATTCTTAGGTTCCATGTGGACATGAATTTGGTGGGGAAAAAATTCAACCCAATACACCTGGGTAAGGGAGCTACTGTAACAGTCCCCGTGAACCATGATGGTGGTTTAGACCAGCAAGGGGGGTAATGACCAGTGATTAGACTCGGAGAAAATGTTAAAGGGTGAATCGACAGAATTCACTAGTGGATTTAATGTGGGAGACAAGAGAAGGAGAGGATTTAGGGATGACACCGAGATTTTTGGCCTGAACAACTAACTGCAAGTGTACAACTTCCATTTATGGTGATGGCAGGGGAGCAGGTTTTCGAGACAAGATCCACAGTTCTGGTTTGGATAGAGTTGGAGATGCCTCATTGCCTATTTCAAAGAGAAAACAGCCTCCTCTAGGCAGAGGCACCTTCATTTCCATCCCCAAAGCCTCAGACTCACCTGCACCTCTCGCTTCTCTTTCATCCTTCCCCCGGGGGTTGAAGTTGAAGTTTGAACACTGTTCGTGGGCTCCAGATCCCATCCCCCGTGCCCTCCTCTGGGAACCTGTAAGACTCATCTTCTTCCCTCATTTATTGACAATCTCAGCTTCTCAGTGGTACCCCAACCCCATCCCAGCTTCTTTCCAATGCTATTTATACTTGCTCATTGGAATGAAGGAGAGGAAGAAAAACAATTTTTTTAAGGGAAGGAGAAAAGAAAACTCTGCTCTGAGAATACAGCTGTCTTGTACTTTTCACCGTCATTCATAATTAGATCACAGTTTCTTCCCCACCAACATCTTCACTGAAACCGATTCTGTCAAGAGCATCAAGGCCCCCTTGCTAAATGTCACTGATACTTCGTAGTGCCGAGCTGACTTTTTAGTTGCAGTTGACACTCTTGAGCTCCTTTTCCCTTTTGAAGCAGTCTTTTCCGATGGCTTCTAAACATTCAACTCCTTTGTTTTTTTCCCTCTCTGGCTGCTCCTCTTACATGGCCCTCAGGTGCCGGTCCATCTATACGCTGATCACTCCCACACGTACGTACATCCCGCAGAGACCTTGCTCTTGAGCTCTGGACTCACACATCCAAATGCCTTTTGGACGTCTCCATGCTGCTGTGTTACAGCCCCGCAAACTCAGCGAATCCGCAACAGAACGTAGAGTCATTCTGCCCCCTCCTCCTGCCCTGTGCTCCCTGTTCGCCCATTGCAGCTCTGCTCTCCAGACCCTGGACAGCTCTCAGTTCCTGTCTCCCTCCACCCCTTCAATCTCCAAGTCTTCTGCTCATCTCCAGATGTACTGGCTTCCCGTGAACGCTCCCTGGCTTCTGCTTCTTCAGGTTCTCAGTTTGGAGGTTACCTTCTTTAGGAAACTTCCCCTGAACCTTCCATCTGAGTCATCTGCCCTTCTTAGGCATTCCTTTCTTAAATTCTTGTTTGTGGCATCACAGCACTTAAAACCGCCTCATTGAATCTCCAATTTACTTGACTTCATCCTCCCCAAGACCACGAACTTCTTGAAATCAGCCTGTCTCTTATCCCCATCCCCAGGTGGCCTTCCCTCATTGTCACCTCCTGGGCAGTCCCTTGGACTTGTTGCCACCACGCCCCACTTTTTCCTGTCCCGTCATTGTTGCTGCCTCTCCTGACCCCTTTCTGACCTCTCTAAGGGAGGCGCTCTGTGCAGCCCATCTGGGAAGCTGGTCCTCAGTCATGTGCCCGCCAGGAGCAGCCTGTTGTGCGTCTGGGTCAGAATATTTGTAACAGTGGCCTAATGGGGATGAAGCCACCTCATTTGCCTCAGGCAGGATTAATGAATAAGGAGGGAGAGGTACAGAAGGAAGCATCCTGAGAGCTGCAGCTAACAAAGCCAATCACGTTGTGAAGAGCAGAGTTAAATGGCGCTGCTGTTTTCTTCTCCTGTTCTCTGAATCAATGCTTTGGTTCCTTCTTCTTCTTAAGTCCTGACATTCCCAAGACTATTATGGGAAGAGTGTCCAACAGAGCATCTCCAGCCTCTATCCACATGGTCCTTGTTGCCATAGCGAGGCAGATCCCCTGTATTCCCAAAGCCCCTGTACAGCTGTGACGAGGAGCTAAAGGTGGCACTGTCAGAAGACATTTCTCCCTTGGTTACTCACCCACGGGTGATATCCTTCTGTGGTCCAACAGTCAGGATGAGTGTTCCTGCTTCATGGCTCCATAGGCAGGATATAAAATGCCCACATCACCATTACCCGTCTACATACATTAGTCTTCATTGCCGGTGCCTCTGAGAGCAAACCTCTTTTTTCTTCTTGTAGCACTAGAAAAAGATAATTTTCCCTTAAAGCCCTGAAAAATGTCTCAAAAAATATGAAAAAGTTTCAAGAAAACTAAGGGACTGCTAACTTGTCTTGGAAAATCAATGTGAAATGCTTTGGGGTAAGGTTTATTTAAAAAAAATACACCTTCAAAATTTTACAGGAGATCATGCATTGTTTTCATTCTCCCACAGGCTCCCAGGGGAAAATCCCTTAAAATAACTTTGTTTATTAGTCTTTGACTAATTTACTAGATAAAATCACTGTGTATAAAATAGCACCTTTATGAAGATGGTGAATAATTCTGTAGATTCCACTGAGGCCTGGAACTTTGAGTTTTGCTATAAATTATGGTACCTGTTGCAGTTCTGTACCACACACACGATGGGAACATTTTTTTTTCTGAACTGATAAACTGGAACTAAACTAGTTGTGTAAAGTATCTTCTTAAGATCTTTAACCAATTATTTCTAAATATACAGAAGATAAATTTATGAGTTACGTCATTTATACAAACATATATATTGAAAATAAGAACCAAATTTCACTACTGAAGTTTGATAAAGGATGATCTTGGAAAGAAAATTATAGAATATCTGATATTTGTAATCTACTGTCATTAAAATGTGTAAGTAAAAAAAATAAGTTTTAAAGGAAAATATGGACAAATCATGACCTCTGTTTAAAATGAACATCAATTGCTAGATGACAACAAATCAAATTCTGGATTAGCAAAGACAAATTAATTTTGCAATTTAACTCCATAGATAAAGAAGGACTGAGAATCAAACATAATAGGCTATGTTAACATTGCTAGTCTACGGGGAAAAAAAAGGAAAAGAATAGCAGACCCAGATGGAAACAGAAGCAACCACGAGAGTGTGCTTTATTTTGGCATATTTTTAGCTGAACATATAGAATTGAAACATTTTTAAATGATGTTTAAGAAAAATCAGATGATAAAATTTATTTACTCTGGGAAATATTTGGAAGTACTTTCAATAACGGAGAAACTATATTCTATCTCACAAGAGCTACGATATGCTTTCCTCTTCTGAATTAAGGGTTTTACTGTCTTCTGGGAGAGAGGAGGAAAGCCCGTTTGATGCTCCAATATTTCTACTCTTTTAGCTAATTTACTGCAATAGCGCTTGCATGTGACTGCTGCCTACTATTTCATTTTGTAGGATGTCTTCAAACTCTTCTGAGGATAGGGTCACAATTCATTGCGTTTTACCCCTGACCTTGAGAACTGGGAGTGTTACCCTTAGGTATAAGGTCAAGAGAGGGCACCCATCCCCCAGAGATGACCTTGCCAACCCTTACCATCTGTTGCATGAGCACCATCTTCTCATGGGTCCCTGTGGGCTTCAGTCCCAGCTACCAAACCAACCCCATAGGGCTGTGTCATGTCTTCAGATGTGCGCTATTCTCTCCCACATGAAATCTCCCACCATTACCAGGACACACCTCTCTTTTACCCCCAAGCTCTTCCCAGAATGTTCTTCTCCACTTACTTGATTGGCAAACTTCTACTCATGCATCAACGCCCGGGTCCCGCCAGCTCCTCAGTGATGCCTTCTCCAGTTGCCTCTGGCAAACTTCTACTCATGCATCAACGCCCAGGTCCCGCCAGCTCCTCAGTGATGCCTTCTCCAGTTGCCTCAGGGCAACCTGACTGCTCCTGTGGACCATCACTGCCCTCCACTCACCTGTTACCTGACATTTACCATGCTGGGCGGCACTTCACCCACTCTGAGTCTCCCTGTGAAGCTGGGTCATTCCGTGGCCACAGCTCACGGTGTCTGGCACACAGCAGGTACCCCATTAATGTTTGTTCTGCAGATTAGTGGTTGTAAAGAGACAGACTGAATACACGTCTAAGTTTCTATATATTTGAAAAGATTTTTGAAGTATTTCCAACAAATTTTTTTTTTTTACTACGAATGGTTTTGCGATTTAAGGCAGCCTGAGTCTGAATTACAGCATTCACAATTGAAATTTAATTGTTTATATCATAACTCATATGGCACATTAGACTTTTATTTATTTATTTATTTATTGGTCCCCTGCCCACACTCCCGCGTGGCATGTGAGATCTTAGTTCCCCAACCAGGGATGGAAACCACGCTCCTTTCAGTGGAAGCATGGAGCCTTAATCACTGGACCATCAGGGAAGTATCTAGAATTTTTATTTTTAAGCAGTGAATTCAATTATCTAAATGCATCCATCCCACCCTCCACCCAGAGTGTTGGAGTCTCTATGTAATCATATCATGGACTGTACATTTTGAGTGGAAATTCTGCCAGATCCTTATTCCAATATTGATTTGTGTCACATATGGGTGTGTGAGTGTGTGGGGGCGTGTTAGGAGCTGGGGCCTGTGAAGATGGTGAGGGAAGAAAATGGGTGTAGACAAAAGGGGCATCCAAAGGGCAAGGCCCTGGGAAGGAGGGGAAGCTCGGGGCACACGTTCCTTTCAGGCTGACAAACCCACTGTGCGTCTCATCTCCAGGTGTCTCTGCCTTGTGCACCCCATACAGGGGTTACAGAGAGAGGGTTTCCCATCCTCTGCCCCTCCTTGCTTTTGAGTGAGTTGATATAAATACAAAGGTGTACACTAGTTAGAATACAAACATGTACACTTGCTAAATACTGGAGCAGTGATAGTCTAATCTGTGTCTAAAGTCTCTTTATCTGGTGTTTGTAACACAATGCTCTAAACAACAGCACCCACAATTATTCTCCATTAAATGTGGTGCCATTGATGACTTCCCTTAGTGATTAAAGTGTCCAGGACAAGTACCCACACCTGCGGGGCACAAATAATGGATTGCGGCTTTGACAGTAGGTCTGCATCCCTGGCTTCTCTATTAAACAGTCTGCCTTCCTGTCCCAGGTGGCAAAACTCAGGGCAGAGACCAGGTTGATAGGACTGATCTCCACCTCTCAGTGCCTCACCCAGGATTGTGCTCACATGACATCAGATTCAAACAATCAACAACACTCTCATTTCCTAGATGTGCCCCGAAAGAGTGGTTGAATTTTCCTTCTTTCGTTACTTACTGATTCTTCATATTTCTGCAAATGGTCACATCTTTAATTCATTTGTGACACAGTGTTTTAACTGGGAAAATATTATTTCGAGTTTTGGTAGAATTTGCTATGTAGGAATCACAATGCTACCTGTAAATGTTAACTATTCTATTATGAATCATTCAAAGGTTATTTTTAGAAAATATTAACAGAATGTAAAGCATTTTATTTCATATGCTTTAAAATCTAATCATCAATTACTTCAAATGACCTACATGTTCAACTCCTGTTTCTAAGGAAAGCATGACCTCCTGCCTCCTCATCTATTCTGTGGCTACCCATTAAAATGTGCCATTTACCTCCATTAGGAGAAAAAGGTGCAAAATCCCCAGGTATCACTATTTAGCAACCTGTTCCTGGGGAGTCAATAGCCTCATTTTTCTTTTCCTCTTTTCATTTGAAAAATACTTATCTAGTAAAAGAGAAACACTTCTCGCTGCTGGAGAATATATTTCCCAGGACTCCATTAAACCAAGTAATAGAATCAGTGTTTAGATGATTAAGTAGGTATATAAGCTTTCACAAAAGGAAAATCTAATTAAGATGGTACTCATAGAAATCAAGTCACGAATAATTAACAAAAATAATTGTGGCTGGTCTAGGAGAGGGCTATGCAAATGTGAGGCAGTGTTATTATTACACGTGCAATGGTGCAACATTTTGGTGAGCTTTTAGGGTTATAAGTATGCAGGGTGTCCTGCCTGTGTAATATGTACTGCAGGACAGGCACAGCTCGTTTTATTGTGCTTCATGCTTTTTAAAAAAATCATGCTTCACAGACATTGCGTTTTTTACAGATTGAAGGTTTAGGGCAACCCTGTGTCAAGCAAGTCTATTGGCACCATTTTTCCAACAGCATTTTCTCACTTCATGTGCCTGTGTCACATTTTGGTAATTCTCACAATATTTCAAATTTTTCCATTATTATACTTGTTATGGTGACCTGGGATCAGTGATCTTTGATGTTATTGTTACAACTTGAAGGTTCAGATGATGGCTAGCATATTGTATATTTTTAAATTAAGGTATGTACATTGTTTTTTTAAGAATTAATGCTATTGCACACTTAATAGACTGAAGTATAGTGTAAACGTAACTTTTATATGCTCTGGGAAACTAAAAAATTTGAGTGGTTTGCTTTATTGAGATACTCACTTTATTGCGGGTCTGGAACTGAACCCACCATATCTTCAAAGTATGCCTGTGAGACTATTTTATTCCAATTATCTTTATCTTTTTACAAGCTCTCTGTACTGTTTCAGAAGTTAGAAAACAAGCCGTAATTCCTAGAACTTGCATTCCTGGTGACAGGTTAATTCATCCCCCACAAAATGTCATGCTCAAGTTTGCCAACCAGCCTGAGGCATGAGGAAGACCAGTGCATCACGGAATCACCTCTGTGCTTCGTCCTTGATGGGCACTTTGGAATCTGCCCACAGCGTTCTAAACTCTTCCCCATCGGTAGCATGCCTGAAAGATTACACATGGAGCTAAACGTTTGATAAAAATATATTTAAAACAAGCGAGAAAAAAATAGTTTTGACCTTAAGGATAACGTTCACCATTCTTTTAACCAAGTAGAGTTAAATAATATGTATAATGATTTCAAGTACCAACTTATAAAAGATGTGATAAATCAGAAAGGAAAGAACAGGAGGACTCTTTTTTTCAGAAAAATGTATTTGCAATTCAAATGTTCATATAAAAAGCATAAATTTTAAAAAGTTCATAGATGTGTGTTTTTAGAAGTGCTATGGTTTTGCCATTCACTGCAATTCCATTCCAACATGTGCAGGGTGGTCCACATTGCACCTTCTTAGCTTTGTCACACTGAAGTCACTCTCATCACAACCTCCCCCGAGCTGTTATCTTCTGACAAATCTTCATGGGGCCTCATACGATTGAACAGATGTAATAACATGTAGCCACACTGAAACCTTGGGGAGGTCAACTGTGTTGGGTGGACCAAGTTCCTGTTTCGTAGAGCCGTCAATGGCAACCATAAAGTTCTGCTTGTGGAAGACTCTCCCCGGCTACTTTCTTCGATGTCTGTGGCTTTGTCATAATTTAATACATCCCAGTGTAAGTTGACAGCTCGCCAGCGTTTAAACACTCTGTAAACTGCAGCTCCTTCATGGACAATGAGACCTAAATTTGAGGGGAAAATGAAAAAGACTGGTCATCATGAAAAGTTGAGAATGTTATTTTGTATACAAGTAAGATTAAAGAAATAGTCAATTCTCTGTTACGCATCATCATCAAAAACGTGGTATTCTGACTGCTCAAATACTATGTCTAATGGCAAGCTACTACCTGTATTACACAGGAGTTGTCAATATTCAAAAATAAGAATCCACTGCCATGCAGACAGTAAAGTCATCACGGGTATAAATTACTTGTTCCATTATGGCTCAGAACATGCTTAGGCATTTGCGTTGCCTTAGGAGAACCATTAGATTCGTTTCTTCATTCAGCATCTCCTTCTTGAGTGCCCACTATGAGCCAAGCAATGTTTTGGGGACTTGGTCCCAGTTGGCAACTTGATTTGTGAAAAAGACAAATATCAAGGTCACTGCCATCACCCCAGCTTCTAGAACAATGACTGACACACAGGAGATACAATCGAACCTGTTGTTATTTTTCCTCTCCTCAACAACTCAACAAATATTTATTAAGTGCTGACTTGAGAGATTTATGTATATTATCTCATTTATTTCTCACCACCCGCTTACAAACTAAGTGCTAGCATGTCCCACATTTTACAAACAAGAAGTTGCTCAAGAGCAGACAGGTGGCAGCAGTGGAGCAGGGATTCAAACCCAGGCAGGTGGGCTCCAGAGGGCTCTTTGCTGCTATACAGGGAATTGATGATAACACATTTCTGAGACAAACTTTCAGGAAAGTAAACAAAATAATACGGGAACCTTGGGGACTACAAACTAGCCATCCGTAAGTCAGATATGGTGCCCTGTCGCATGGCTCCATCTCCACCATCCGCTCCAGATCCCACCATACCCTGCAGTTTTCACACATTTATATTTCAATGTGTAGTCCAAAAGCTTTTGAATCTGTGACCTATCACAAAAAGGAGTCCCTGGTGGGGAGGTCCCTTCAGATAGAAAAGTGAGGAGGAGCTTCTCTTAGAGAAATTTGAAATTCCATTGAAAGTTGGAGGAGAAGCCAATGAAGTCTTTCTTAAGATGGAATATGGCACGTAAGGAGGATGTGTCAGTTTTGACACAATAACTTTTAACCAATATTTGAAAATGAGAAGATCCTACCACCTCCTAGCATTTAGAATCTTGGGAGTATGTCCTAGAGAAACTCTCATAACTATGAAAAAGGAAGCACGTTCAAAAATGTTTATTACATATTTGTTTGAGAAAAAAATCGCAAACAATCTCAATGCCCATCCTGAGAAGAATGGATAAATTGTACTGGGTGGATCCAAAGGACTACAGCAATGAAAGAGAAGGGAACAAAGTCACATGCACTAACATGGATAAATCTTAAAATAAGAGTGGAAATCTCAAAGCCACATAACAAATGAAAATTTCAGAAGTATAAATGATTGAAGTGAAGAAATACTATACATTTTTATGGATACAGATACATATGGTTAAAATGTTAAAACGTGCATGGGAATAATAACCATTAAATTCATGATAGTGAGGGGGGGTGAAATTGGAGAGAGGCTTCAAAGAGGGCTTTCTATTGTGTCTTTAATATTGTGTTTTTTTTAGGCTGAGTGGTGGGGATATGAATGTTTAACGTGTTATTCTATATACTTTTCATGTACTCAAATAATTCATAATTTCAAAAGTTATGGAAAATTTATTAGGAAAGTTGACCTAAGATGGGTTGAAGAATGGACAACAGAAGTAGGGGATACAAGTAAGGAGGTTACCACGTCATATGTGAGGAGCAGAGTGTTAGCAGTAAGGAGAACACAGAGAAACAAAGCAATCAACTTGTCACAGGAAAAACGGACAGAAATTGTAAATGCAAGAAGGGGAAAAAAAATCAGAGGCTCACATTTTTAAGGCTAGAAGACTGGGTGACTGAAAGGATGACAGTAACCTTCCCAGAGGTATAATAAGTACAGGTTTTGAACAAGCTTTTATTGAGGAGATTATTATTATTATTTTTTGTCAACTAAAACAATGTCACATAGGTGATAGAGATAACCGGTCTTTGAAAAATCACACCTACCTAATATGAGAATTTAAATTTTACATCTATCCCTTACCAGGAGATAAACTTCTGGCACACATGACTTAAGAGCATTCCAAAGGTACTAACATAGGCCACTAAAAAATGCATAGGCTCTAATAAATGAAAACGTCTTAAGCCCAATTATTGTACACCACCCAAATAATGAGAAGTAATGTAAACTTCTGTTAATCATAGTAATTCAATGGTTTGATTCCTTTTTCCTAAGGAATAATCAGAGTTGACCCAACTGACCAGATGTTTTGGGGAAACAGTCAGAATTATAAGTCAAGACTACCAGAATTTAATTGGTAATTCTAATATTAGCTTTCTGAAATCTCCCTGGCTAATGATTTAACTTTTCTGGTTCTGTTTTTCCTCCTTAAAATGCAATTGGAATACCTAATCTATACATTCAGTGGGATGGTATGAAGATAAATTGGAATTCATCAACTATAAAGCACTCAGATTTCTTTGGAGATGGTAACTATCTAAATACAAGACATTATTATTGATTAAAAAATCAACAGTGAATCTATGTAGTGAGGAGCATTCATTCACACTAATCATAAGACCATTACAGTCTGCGACAGGTTCATTCTTGTTAAGTCCAGTGATGGGGGGCTGACTTCACCAGGGAAACCACTCATTTCACAGGATCCTTTTCTTTTCTTTTTTTTTAGTGATTTCCTTTGAAAGGCCAGAAATCAGATCATTTACTCAAGCTGAAAGTCATTTTCTGGGAATATATTCCTGGTAGCACTTTTCTAAATATTATACATAAATCTACCCAACGTGCAGAAATAAATCCCACAGGTCTTTATAGTACATTTTGAACTGAATTTAAAGAAAGAGAACTACTTGAAGTTCTCATGAAGACATAGTCCTTTTGAATTTCCAGCTCCATGTGCTGCTTCTTCATTGCATTCAGGTTATGAGTGATGTTTAGACTTTGCTTTATTCCCCATGAAAGTTTGGAATTACTCCTCATCCTCTAGAGGCTTAAATTTTACTGAAATAGGAGGAACCCCATCTCACCCTCCTTTGTAATGTACACTTTTCCCTTTTCTCCTTAAGATTTCTCTGGGGCAGTGGCAAATGCCATTTGTACTAGTGGTTATGAGAAGACTTGACTACTGTGATCATTGAAATCCAGAGATAAGGATTCATTTAACTCTAGTTCAATTGTTGAGAATCTGGCTATTAAAAATCGTACTGCCCTCCTGTCTTACTGGTGATAGGTCTCCTCTTGTTTCATAACTGATCAGTTCACATCCTTGAGTAGCCTTCACTCTCTGTGTAATACCTCAAGTTAAGCCTTAAAATGAACCTGTCACCTTGACATTTCAGGTCATAGGAAGACACGCTTGGATTTGCTTCATCTGAGTCACTAACTCTGAAGGGAAAAGCAATGATAATTTCTATAAAATGTAAATATTAAATATTTTATGTTACTTGCTACATTATTAATGGCAAAGATGTCAACAGGGTGTGATTTATGGGAACTTGGGGTTTTGAAACTTGAGGAGCGTGTGTGTGTAGGTGTCCCTGTGTGTGCAGTTGGTTGTTTCTTATCATTTTCTTGCCAGTAACATTAATTGGAGCATTCCCTTATTGATGTGCAAAGGAACGTTTTTGTTAGGGAATAGTCTTTAACGACAGAGCAGGTTTAAGTATTTTCTGGTTTCACTGAAATAAAATCACAGTGTTTATGTAAGTAAAATATATCCCAAATTTGGAAGTGGTGCGTTAGTTGAAATTCTTACAAGGTAGTAGAAAATGGGCTAACTACCCACGAAATAATGGGAAGACTCTCAAGGTACACAGACTCACATATGTGCATGTGTGCGCACACACATACACACTCACCATTTGTCTATTTCAATATAGACAAATGGTGTGTTACAATTAACAGAGACTTGCAAAAGTTACGTTCAAATACAAACAAATGTTGATATTAACTACCAAACCACCGGTCTAACTATTTCACTTCTTGTGTTGCTTGTTTCAGCTTTTGTTTGAATAGATTTGGTCATTTTTCATAATTTAAAAACTAAATTTTTATCAAGGATCTGTTGTGTGACAAGTGCTTTTACATGCACAATTTTCATTTAATCTTGACTGTGACTCTACAAACATATATTATTGAATAGTTTCATAGTTAAGGAAATTGAGACCTAGAGAGATTTAGCCAATTGTCCAACATTATGAAGATATCAGCTCTGAGAAGGAAGCCCAAAACCTGTCTATATGTAAACCTTGAGTGCTACAGTGCTATTCATTCTAAATATCCAGTGGATGGCAGCCTCTCCTAGTCATAGATTGACCAATTGAAAGAGATATTGCTATGGACTGAATGTTTGTATCTCCCCCAAATTCATATGTTAAAGCCCCAATCTGCAACATGATGGCATTTGGAAGTGGAATCTTTGGGAGGTAATTCATGAGGGTGATTAATGCCCTTATATAAAGAGGGAGAGACATAAGTTTTCTCTGTGTGTGTATGTGTGTGTGTGTGTGTGTGTGTGTGTGTGCATGCACCAAGGAAAGGCCATGTGACAATATAACAAGAAGATGGTTGTCTGCAAACCAAGAAGAGAGCCCTCACCATACTGAATGTGCCAGCACCTTGAACTTGGACTTCCCACAGCCTTTAGAACTGTAAGAAATAAATGTTTGTTGTTTAAGCCACCCAGGCTGTGGTATTTCATTATAGCAGCTCAAACAGGCTAAGACAGACCTGGTATAAAAACCTACATCATCCTCATTTAAAATATGAGTAAATTAAGCCCTCGAGACTATGATTTGGGCAAAGTTATACAATTAGTTGCCATTTTTAATATCCTTGTGTGTCACCGACACTGTTTCATCTCTAGGAGGGCCAATAAAACAGTGCCTTCCATCTGTCCCCATTCTAGGAGAGAAAAGGGTTGAGGAACCTTATATGAAGGCAACACTGTAAGTGGTGAACACTCCATCTGGTAAGCTGCGCTCATCCTGAGCTTTCCCAAGTAATGTAAGATCCTGATAACACAGCCTAAACGCCTGTGTGCTGTTCAATCACAGAGACCCTTGGGAAAGCTAAAGAACTCACAGCTCACAGCGGATATTTGGCCAGAAAAGGCTCTCTTGATTGTGAAAATGTCTAAGATTTCTCAGTTAAATTTAACCATTCTTCCTGGCCAAGATTCTCATTCTCATTCTCTCTCTCTCCCCCTACCTCTCTCAGTGAGTTTCCATATAACCAAACTCTATACGTATAATTGTGTCATTCTGGAAAGTCAGTGTGCACCAGGAGCAGAATGGTGACTTTGGGGCCCCTATAGTTACAGTTAAGAACAGGGCTTCCCTGGTGGTGCAGTGGTTGAGAATCTGCCTGCCAATGCAGGGGACATGGGTTCGAGCCCTGGTCTGGGAAGATCGCACATGCCGTGGAGAAACTAGGCCCGTGAGCCACAACTACTGAGCCTGCATGTCTGGAGCTTGGGTTCCGCAACAAGAGAGGCCACGACAGTGATAGGCCCACGCACCGTGATGAAGAGTGGCCCCCGCTCGCTGCAACTAGAGAAAGCCCTCGCACAGAAACGAAGACCCAACACAGCCATAAATAAATAAATAAAATTTAAAAAAAAATAGAACAGATTAGAGAAGATTAGAGTCAACCTCATTAAGTGGTTCAATTTTTTAGTCCTTAATTCCCACTGGAACTTAGGGAAGACCAGAGTGTAGTTGAACAAAAGAGGGTTAACTAAATGAGACTGTGGCCCAAGATACCCTTGGTTGGGATCATCGCTGCTAGAATGTAATCAAACGCATGAATCCTCCTGGCACATCTTCCTAAGATACTCTACATTTAAATGCCCAACCATTATGGAAACTTAGATGTAAGTGTAGAGGTAATCACTTTAAAAGTTACTCTTCCATTGTTGAATCTTTTTAATATGAATCTTGAAGAAATAACCACAAGTCATTTCTATATACACTGAATGGTTTTTGTTGGGACTCAACTATATATGAAGCTTAAAGTAAAACAAAAACCAGGAAAGAAAAAAAAAGCAAAAATATAAAACTTAAAGAGAGATATAAAGATTGAAAGACAATACATATTCCATTACAGAAATCACTAAGCTCACAAAAGAGAGCTATCATCAGCTGATATCCTAAAATCTAGGCCTCTGGGAACTACAATATCCTGATTATATATGGGGATTTTTGTGAAACATATTTCCAATATTGCCCATCAGAACAAATAATGAAAAGAAATATGCTGCATAAAATGTACTTATATCTCTAAAAGATTAGTTGAGTTTTCTATTGTTGAATATTATATATATATATATATATATAATAAGAACCAAGTTGAGAATGGCAGGCTGGTCATCAAAGTTTAAAGCTCAGGGGTTCCAACACAGGTTCATCATTAGCATTGGTAGTAAAATCTTCTTTGCTAAGAAATGTGATAAGGACAACGAATTATTCAGAAACTTTCCACAACATGAAAACCCTTGACACTAGAGGCTGGCTAGTTTCCAAATATGGATGATCTAATCCACCTCACCCCCAAAGTAAAGAACAGCACACATGAAGAAATGATTACGACAATGATTATGACAATAGAGCCTAAATGACTGTTTCTCTGAGAGCACATAAGAGGAAATTCATGGTGTTTGTTTTACAACACTGCCACCCTCTATGTCTTCCTCTCCACTCAATGAAATCTGCCATCATCAGCCTGGTTGCAAAGAACACATTTGTGCTGTTCCTTCAATGCTGATGACCAACACTGCCTGGGCACAGAACAAGATGCAAAGGCAAATTTTAACATGGAGTGTAACCTCTCACTAGCTGGCAGTGAGGGAAGCACCACCTTTCCTAGAAGGTCCTGACATAGGTTGGATCTGGTTCTTAACCTACCATCTTTACTTCAGTTAATGATCATCCCCCAAGTCAGTTAAGCTGAAACCCAAGAATCACCTAGACTAGTCTATCCTCTTGCACTAAATTCTGCTAATTCTGTCTTCTTAGCAAATCTGAGATAAAACCATGAAACAGAGAATCATCTCTCCGTGACCCCAATCAGTCATGTGCTCCCTGAGGACAGGAACCCTATTCCTACTTCAATTACTGTCATGAACCCAATAGTTACAAAATGACAGTGCCCAGGCCAAAAGCCTAAGAGGCAGACATGGATTCCTCTCTTCTATTTCCAGACAAAACAGGAGAATAAAAAAAAATGCTGTCCATTTATCTGACCACTTTCTCTTCTAAGAAGCCAATCCATCAATCAATTTTTTTTTTTTTTTTTTTTTTGCGGTATGCGGGCCTCTCACTGTTGTGGCCTCTCCCGTTGCGGAGCACAGGCTCCAGACGTGCAGGCTCAGCGGCCATGGCTCACGGGCCTAGCTGCTCCGTGGCATGTGGGATCCTCCCAGACTGGGGCACGAACCCGTGTCCCCTGCATCGGCAGGTGGACTCTCAACCACTGCGCCACCAGGGAAGCCCCATCAATCAATTATTTTAATGATTTTTTTCTTCATTAGTAGACAGGAGATTCCCCTGAACTTTCAATTACTAGCCCTGGAGCACAAATCTACCGCAGGCATATTCACAGAATATTCCTCAAAAGCTGCAAACTTGTTATACATTATAAAATACATGATATGTTAAATTTTAAAGAAAAAAGGATTAAAAGAATTCACTGGAGAGAAGAATTGTTATATTATCTAAGTTTCCATCCAAAAGTGCTTGAGGAAAAAAAGATCTATGGATATGATTATTTCAATAAAAGAAATAAAGGAATGAGTCCAATACTTTTATAGGTAATAAAGGTATCCTAGAGTTCCCCTGTAACTGGGAGCATGACTTAGAATTGGTTTAATTTCAGCTGAATGCAACTCCAATTCTGTCCTTCAATTCATGGACGGATGGAACACCTGGTAGCAAAGAGTAACATCATATCACAGAGATGAGAAGTTGTCAAACGTAGTCACTGAATTTCAAAATTAGGAAATATTGGGTATGATTTAACCCAACCTGTTCATATGAGGGGGATGAAGTCTCTGAAGCCCAGAGAAGTGACATGGCTTGACCAATGGGCCACAGTTAAATGTCCAAGCCCAGAATCAGAGCCAGACCCCTGATGCCTGATCCAATGCACTCCCTCTGTAAGAACTCAGATCTCAGGAGCCACCCCTGGCTGAAGCTGGTCCTCACTAGTGTCTATTTGGCCCAAGGGATATTACACTGACTATGAAGTAGACAGAATCAAAATCTCTTTTCAGACTAAGATGGTCAGTTCTCCTCTGGCCTGTATTCTAAAGTGTGCATTGCAGCATCTGGATAGGAGATGGGAGTGATCCTCCCAGTTTATAAAATAAATAACTCTGCAAACCTCAATATTACAGTATTTGGTTAAAAAGCCTATCAATGTTTATCTTCTGGGTTAATTAATGCCTCAAGGATTGGGAATCTACTTTGGTAGATTTCCATTTGTTTCCCACACTCTGGACCAAAGCCAGTTCTTAGAAGGAGTCTATTAGTGGACTTTTCCTAGTGGCAAGTCAAGATATGTACAACTGATTTTCCCTTCCATCTCCAATGGATAAACTGTCTACTCCAAACTTGCAGATTATGATTTTATTCATCTTTGGGGTAAACAATACATGTATTGATTGTTCCATTTGAGGGGTGAGAACAGCATTTTAAAAGTTTTAATTGAAATATCTAATTAAAACCTGTTTATCTTTGGACCTGACATAGGCTATTTCACGTTTGTTGGCTTTGTTTTTCATTTCTCTTAAATCACACAGACTGTGGGTAAAAATTCCAAACAGAAGCTGTCATCTCAGCATAAGTACAGTTTCTAACTCTTTGAATTCATCCACATAACATCAGTAAGATTTTTTAATTGAAAAAGCAATAAAAATTTTTAACCTGAATATAAAAATGCTCAGACCTTAAGTTTCCTTAATATTCTATTCTGTGATCTAGCAAGAAAGTTCAAAGTTGAGATGTGATTCTTTACATAAATTATCTTATCAAGAAACTGTTTCAGCAAAGAGAGAGAAATGGCTTTTGGTATGGTATATTAAATATTTTCCATTCTCTTTACTAATGTTTCTGTATGTTGTGGTTCTATGAAGTTACAATAAATAAAGGCTTCACAAAACAGCTACATTATTTTGGGTTTCTAGGGAAAATTTTTTCTCTATTTCTGATCTAAAATCAGTAGTTAAAGAAAGTATTTATTCCTGATTCTGTGCCTTAGGTGTTCGAGACAGCAACTGACGAAGTAGTTTCACTTTATTGAATAGACAATATTTTGTAAGTTAGCCATTTGAGCTCACCATATAAGGAGACAGATAGAATTAATCACATAAATATTTTTACACAGGCTCTGGAGCCGCGGTGTCCGGAGTCCAATCTTGGGTCCCTCTTCCAATCTGTGTGACCTTCGGAAACTGGTTAGTGGCACCTTAGTTTTCTCATCTCTGAGGTGAGGAGAACAGTACCTACTGTGGGTTGCTGTGAGGACTGAGTGTGAAAATGCAGGTAAAGTGCTTAGAATGTTGCCTGGACCAGGGTAAACACACTCTCAGTCATCACTGGAGATTTGATTTTAAAGCCTCCTTTCAACGTATTTGGAAGCAGCTGAAAACATATACAGGCTCCACGTCTCTGCTCCTCTGTGCTTCCCCATGACCCCAGAGAAACCCTGGCAGTGCACCGCAGTCCCACAGCCTCTGTGTGCTAAGTAGGAGCATCATTTAGAAAAATCATGTTCACACTCTCCGTCGTGAGAAAGTTCTTTGTTGCAAAATGGTGTGAAGCCAGGAGGCCCCCAAAGAGGTCAGTGCCAGTTCTGGAGAACAATCTCCAGGTTCTTAGGTTAAGGGAGCTGTGTCATCTTGTCATGGCTCCCATTACCACAGTCTACTCTGCTTTCTCCTCCAAGGAAAACTTCCCATGTCCAAGTTGAACTGGCCTCTTTAATAACCTCATTTTAGAGTAGCCTAGGGATGTAGTCAGATCTCTCTCAAGTAGTTGCAATTGTTCCAACCCTCATGTGTTTAGAAATCACACAACCACTCTCGTGGAAAACAGTAAAGACAAAGTGAAGTCGCACAAAACACACACACGCGTGCACGCGCGCATGCGCGAATGCTCACGTACAGAGTGAAGCCCCAAGGGATGTCCCCTCCTGACGCCTCAGCTGATCCCTGCAATCTCAGATGATTTGTCCCCTGGCTCGTGGATCTCCTCAGCCCCACAGACTCACACTCTTCAGGTCCATGTGGAAGGCTTGACCATGACCTGACCTGCATAACCCTTGCCCTCTGCTGTCCCTCCTTCACTCCACCCTGGGCCTTTCCCTTCCAGAAACTGGTCCAACTGCAAAAGCCCTGACACTGTACCAGCACTGCTGACAACCACCACCTCCAGTGCTTCTCACTCACCCGCTTTCTTCCTTTCAATGAGTGCACCCATTCTACTTCCTGAAGACCTCGAGCCCCGCTATTGGGCAATCTTTCCCCAATCTGCCGGCTCCTTTCTGGCTCTGGTTCCTTCCCCAGCCACTGAGATAGCAACCTCATCCTGTAATCATCCTCCACCACTCAAGGTGAATGGCAAGGTTGATCTCGCTGCTGGTCTTCCAGCAGCTCTGTATATAAAACCTCATCCAGGCCCAGTCTCACCATTTCCCCGCTCTGCACTCACTCTCAGCGCTAGTGGGTAAGAATACACAGCCTCATAGCCCTGGATGTTGGGGCCACCCCCGGCCCAGCCTCGGGAGGGCACGCAATCATGCCCAGTGGTGCTTCATGTCTCCTGGCTCAGCTCCCCTCCCCAAAGCCCTGCGCTGCTGATAGTCATTTTTAATTCTCTCCACAGACTCCTGTCCCCAGGCTGTGCCTTCCCTGTCTCCACAGATGACCCTACTATCTGCCTGCCTGAGAAAGGCGAGATCTTTGGCAAGGAGGACCATCCATTTCCCCTCCCAGAGCAGCGCGTGCGGCATCTCCAGCTGCGCCCACCCTCTCCTCCCCCGCCTGCCCATCTCATGGGTGAGGGCGCCCTTCTTGTGCAAGACAGACCCCTCCCCTGTGTGCTGGGCTCTATCTCTGCACCTCAGGGGCATCAAGCTGTCCCCTCCCACCTGGATCTCCAATCTGCCTTCTGATTTCTTCTGGGTCTGTCTTCTCAGCATTTTGCTCAAACCTCGCTCCACCATTAAAACAAATACACAGGAACTTTCCTCAATTCTACTCCCCACCCCCAGATTCTACCCTCATTTAACTGTGCCCCTTTTCAGCCAAGACTTATAAACTTACATTTTAAGCCCCTTCTGCCTATCCCGGCCATTCTCAGCAATCTTGTGTCTATCCACCGAACCCCCGTATTGCCCAATCCAGTGATATGTGTTGTCTTGATCTCACCTGCTCTTGGTAAGGCGTCTGGCACTGCTGGCCACGTGCTCCTCTGCCCCAGTCCCTTCCTCCCCTCGTCCGGCCCCACTCCCTCCTCTCTGCCCTGTCCCCTCTCTGCCTGCCCTGTGTCTCACTGTGCTCCTCAAACGGCCGCTCATATCACCCGAATCACTTGCCCTCGCAGACACTGGTTTCAACCGCCAGATACAAATCCCCAGCTCAACTTTCCAACCCTAAGTATGATTAACCTTCCCCCACCTGCACTCACATATATTTCTCTCCTGGCACCTTCCACGTTGTATTTTAATTGCTTATTTTCCTGACTGTCTCTTACCAGCAGCTGGAGAGCAGGGAGGATGCTATATTCCAAAAGCTTTTCTGCAAAGGCCCAGATGGTAAATATTGTAGGTCATGCACCCATCATGGTCCCTCTTTGATGAGGCTGCAAGCACTCATTGACAACACATCAGTGAATGGATATGACTGGGTTCCAAGAAAACTTTTTTTAGGGCCACTGAAATTTATATTTGATATAATTTTCATATGCAGTGAAATAATATTCTTCTTTTAATGTTTGTTTGACCATTTCAAAATCATTCTTAGATCATGGATTATACAAAAACAGGCAGCAGAGTGTGAACTATTTGTATTTCTATCCTGTACTTTATTATTGGGACACAATAAATACCCAGTGAATGTTGGTCCAATAGATGACTAACACTTATTTGGCTAAACCGCCCCAACTGAGACAGGCTGAAAGATTAACACTATTTCCTATGGAGGAAACAAAAGTCAACAATAACAATATATTTGGTCGGCTGCTTGGCTAATCATGTCCATGTTTCTCCAAAAGAACTTGAACTATACAAGGTCACAAGAGGGGAAGGTTTGGGGTTGGGTTTTCTCCCCCAGGAGGAGGACTAAAGTGTTAACTCACTTTGAGAGACCATTTCAGGCACAGCCTTGAGGACAAGTAGCAAAAGCAAGTTCCTTTCTACTTTCTCTCCTGGGGTTTTAAAGGCAGCAATACCACTAATAACAAACTATGATAATAATCTTTGGAAAAATTGGTAAACATCAGTGTGATCAAGGCATAGAATAGCTTATAATTTGTACTTCCAGAGTAAAGAGATAATAACAGCCTGCTTCTCAAAGCATATAAAGGGTAAAGATCTGTTCTTTCTCTAACGATGTTGAATTACAAGGGCCCATTCTGCCTCTCTGTCCAAGGGGCATGGCTAGATTCTAAGTGAAGCTGGGGCATTTCCTGGGGCATCAAGCACACTAATACATTCTGAGATCAGGAAATAATGATCTGTGCTTGTAAAGGAATTCTGCTTTAAGGAATGATTCCAAACAAGCCAGGAGAGCATTCGAATCTGGTAACAGGCATGGCTGCAAGGATGACAGACCAACCAGCGTGGCCCACCTCGCAGCCCAGTCCTCGTCTGGGAGGAATTTTGAAGGGAAACCCAGCGGGGCTCTGGGCCAGAGTAGGTCTCTGTCCAGCGGCTGGGCAAGGGTCTCCCAAGTGGCCAAATTGAGACGCTGGAGGGACGTTGGTCCCTGATCAAATGATAGATCAGGAAATAGAAGCAGGAAATGGAGCAGAGGTGGATGACAGTCCTCTCCCGTCTGGAGGGAAAACTGTGATTGGACGATTCAAAAAGGAAACACCGGGCTAATCGACTTCCTTCGTTATTTTGCCAGACCCTGTTCAAGCTGAGCTGCTTTTTTCTCACGCCTTATATGATTCACGCAGACTCACCCACATCCGTGCTTCCCATGAATCTCAGAGCGAGACAAGGGCAACAACACCTCCCATCATCCGCTGCAACATAAAGTGCCAACCAGGTACTCAAGCAGCCTTCTGCATCTCCCCCCAGCACCCCGCCTCCCCTCCGTAGCCGAATGTGGACCTACTGACATCCAGGCTCCGTTTTCCTGAGTGATCCCAGTGGCTCAGATCCCAAACTTGGTGGTAGTGGTGGTGACTGGGGTGGGAGGGGGTGGAGTGTGATGAAAGGTGGGCTCCGCCCACCAAAAAACTCTACATTACATAGATTTGAAATCTTACGATCAGATTCCCTGACAATTTTAAATGAGTCGGTGCTGTACCATTTGGTGGCCCTGAGAAGAGGTGTCCCCACTTCCCAGAGAGAGTCTCTTCGATGTGGAGACGCCCCATGTCAGGTCACACTGGACTGACTCTGTGGTCTAGGCTGTCCCCTGGGAGGGCTGAGACGTCTGTCCGACATCCACAACCCCCTCTGTGAAGAAGAGCGCCCCACAGGCCCTAGAGAGCGTGGTGAACTTGAGTGTTCTCTCGGTAATTTTACATTTTTCTCCTGGAACTATTTGATAACTTTTATATTTGCCCATAAATATACTGCAGCTTAAAAAAATGCTATCTCTCTATCACGACCCGGGAGCTGAACTTTTTATAAATCTCACCAACTGCTGTCCTTTCAATCACACATCTGTATGGTAATGACCCTATGTGACAAGGTAAGAAGCAGAAGCGCTCTGGAGGGTGCTCCCCAGCAAACCCATTTTTCTCTGCTCTAAATTACGGCATGTTTCAATTCCAATGTTAATTTCTTTCAGTAAATATATTTTTCACCTAAAGTACTTTAAGAAATATTGTCACTTTCTGAATCATGCTGGGAAATGCCAGCAAGCATGGACAATTTTAAACAGGGGATGGTTTCAATGTCATTTATATTTTGTTTGGAACGCAATAGAATTTTCTTCCCTTAGTTGATTCACTTTCTTATGCTTTGCTTATGCTAATTGGGTTAAACGTGTTGAAAATGAGCCACAGGAAGGAAGATGACCTAAATACACCATTTTAGGTGGAAATAACTCTGGCATTCAATAGACAACTGGTCATCCTCCATGGCAAGGACTCATTTGTGGTAACCAAGACTCTGATTATCCTGAAATTCTTTGTCAAACTTCTTCACCTTTCCTCATATAATATCAAAAAAATAGAAAATGTACACTTTACATTTCACATCAATAAAACGTTAAATAATGTGTTACTGTTAGCTGCTCTATCTAGAGAAAAAAATAGCAAAGTAAAGCAATACCAAAAGCAAGAGAGAATTACTGTGTCTTTTAAAAAGTAAATATAGGTCTTATATCATCAATCCAAAACCATAGGAATAGGTTGTATTTATCTATTTACTGTTCTAAAGTTCTATAATGAAATATGAATAAAAGTTACCAACTGGTAACTCTAAATAGTTTTCTTACATGTGCCCAAGTAGCTTTAGCTAGATATATTACCAACTGTGAAAAACAGATTTTTCAAAAGGACCATGATATACATAAGAATTTATCTGAATTTTTAAAAAATTATTTAGATTTGAAACTTAGGAAAAGAAAACTTCATGTTGAAGAGTATGAGATTTCTGCAGAAGAAGCATTCTTAAATAATGACTATAATTGATACAGAAAGAAGAAGAAACTTTGATCAGATCCTCATCCTAGTATATCTCAGGTTATTTTTGAATACCATACTGAAATACTGGATCTGCGCTATAAACACTGCATTGATTCTTTTAGAAAATAAAATCCAGCGGGGGTGATCCAGATCACTGCCTCTCAAAACCCCTGGCTTCGCCAGCACATTTAGGAGCTCTGGGGTCAGTTTCTTCTACCTATTATACTGTTGACACTGAGGGGATTTTACTTTTCAATCTCTTCTTTTCGTGTAGTAAAGGCTCCCTGAAATTGCTTTAAGAAAAAATTGCTTCCCTCTGTCGCATGGCTCTGTGGATAAAGTACCGATTCTGTTATTGCTGGATCTCCTGATTATTCTATTTCTCAAATTCAAGTACAAGCATGCAGAACAGAAGAGGCACACACACACACACACACACACACACACACACACACAGGAAACCAGCAGCAACCAGAAGTACCTCTCAGGGCACTTTTGAAATAATGAAAGATGATTGTTTATGCCGTCCTGCTTCTGAAAGCTTCACATGGCATCCCTGGTGTCCCCCAAAGATGCCAGGCAGGATGAGCTGCATAGCAGCAAGGCCCACTCTTACTTTCTTAGATAAAATTGCCCCAAAAACCTAGATTGTCATAGAATGGATTTTTAAGAAAACCACTAGAATGGGGTTAAATATAGTCCAAACTACAAATGACAATGTCAAAAAGCAAACTGTGAAAAAGATCTGGAGGATACACATCAAAATGTTGAGAGGGGACATTTCTGCAAAGGAAGTGACATAACAAAAGGGCAGTGTGAGGGAAATCGTCTTTTTAAAAACTTTACATATTTCACAATTGTAAACACAACATGCTTTTTAATTTGAATAGGCATATATTTATACTGTGCGGACGATTAAGAAAATCTTTTAAAAGAACAAAAGTAATTCAAGTTTTTAAATTTTGTAGCCATAACCAGTTCCTTCCCTTACCATCCCAGGGAAGATACAAATATTTTCCCAACGTGGTTTTGGCACTAATTTGGAGTGTTAATGTGATTAGGTACAAGCACTGCTACCTCTGTTTCGGGAATCCCACTAACATAATAGGGTTTTCGTTTTAGTTTGTTGCTTCTACAAAGAGACTGAACTCACCTCATGAGGTTCTACCAGGCACTGAGGAGACTTGGTAAACTGCCCTCACCTCCCAGAGGCAAGGTAATCAAATGACCCCCCGTCCTTATGGCCGAGTCTTACTTAGTCCCTCATTTCTGTGAGTCATTCATAAATGGATTCCTCTCGTGGCCCAAGCTTCCCTTGAGTTACCCGGTCGATGGAAGTGTTTTATGTGCAAAGTGGTCCTGTGCCCGGAGCCTTCCGCCAGGCATTTGCTTTTCATTTCTAAGTTTGCTAATCTTTCTTTGTCCACTGTGCAAATCTTCTTAGGGAGCCAATGCAGGCCTGCTGTGGTTATTACTTCTCCCTAAGTCGCTGACCCTGGGCTACAACATCTCAGTGATTTAAATCCTTTATATTAGTTTTCCTGGTGCACAATCATAGTCTGGATGCCATCGATGTAAATATTTAAAAGAGCTCCACAAACATAATACAAAGTTACATCTCTCTGTACTTCCATTTCCTTAAGTCGTCTCCCTCTTACAGCTCTCTGTTTATCTCTTGACCACCACCCTCTCACCTTTAACACCCTTCTCCTAATCCTCTTGAACTCATTTTCACTCTATTCATCTCTCATGGAACAGTTACTTTATCATTTAGGAAATACAGCCTGTTTATATAGACAAGGTGAAACTTGTTCATCAAGCCCTCACACATTTACCATTCCATCATCTAGAAATCTGTCCAATATGGTAGCCACTAGCCACATGTGACTGAGTTAAATTTAAATTAATTTAAATAAAATTAAATTTAAGATTCAGTTTCTCATTCTCACTAACTACATTTCAAGTGCTCAACAGCTTAATGTTGCTAGTGTCCATGGTATTGGACAACACAGATATACAACATTTTCATCACCGCAGAAAGTTCTGTTGGACAGCCCTGATCTAGGTATTTGAACAATAATGGTACCTAGACCCTTGGGATAATTCAAACTTTAATAGTAAGAAGAAAGTGGATCTTGCAAAAGCAGAAAATGTTTTACATAAAAATAAATGAAAGCAACAAACAAATTTACTTTGCCTGGAAATAAGTAAATTTCCCCAAGTAAATAAATTTTCGACAAATCTTTACTTTTCGATTTAACAATCCAATAAAAATCTCTTCCTAAACATTACATACACTGGCTGGATTATAACATATTTTTGGTTCTGCAATAATCTTCTATGGATCTGCAGAATTCTTTTTTAAGAAGAACATTTACGAAGCTGTCATCTGCTCCTTCTCGTTTAGGTACAGACACGTTTGAAAACTTGGATGAACAGGAATACGGGAATGTTTCCAACTACTTTAAAGCCCTCTGTACGGGGAGCCAATCTTACATCCTCCAGTGGTGACAGCGGGGCCATCTCCCCCCTTGCCAAGCATCTCTTCATCCATCAGCCTGCTTGGCTATCACTTCCCCCATGAAATCTGCCTGAAAATGTTCCCTCCCTGCATGAAACAGCCAGCATCAATCTCCCCCTGCTTTGTCCAACTACCATCTCCTGTGCATACGTCCATCACTCTGCACATCCAGCTGAGTTCTAGTTATTTCCACGTCTGTCCTGCTCTTGTGGCTGGGAGCCCTTAGGGGGACAGGAAAGTGACCGACTCTCATTTGCATCCCCAGCACTTAGTACTGTGTTTGACACATACAAAGCTTATTGAACTGAGCTGAACAAATCGGACTCAAAGTTGAAAAGCCTGCTTTTCACTCTAACTCTGACTCTGTTCTTGCAGTCAGGGGTATGTATCTGAGGTATAATCAATGTAATCTACTTTGTTACTGTCTACATTTAATTAGAAGACATTTTAATTAATTCAAAATGCTAGCAGGAGCTATTACCTGCTATGATCCAGTTGGCTGTTGGTAGCCTACATGTATTTGCTTTCTGACTTAGTGGTTTCTCAATTTCTTGGGAAAAATAAATAAGATTTTCTCTGGGTCCAAATAGGCTAATTAATGAGATTGCCAAATGAAATGAGCACTGTTGTTCAATCTGAATTCTTTAATATTTTTCAAAATATACATAAACTACTGTATGATGGGATTTTGATTTGATGAACAAAAAGACAATGAAAAGTATTGTCGATATTTAAAACTCAGATAAAAATCTACTCTCCAAAGCTTATTCAGGAAAATGTCAATTGGTTTTTGTTCCTAAGAAACTTGACTTTATAAAAAGGGCACACACCCAGATTTCAAAAGGGAGGCCCAAAGACGTCATACATTGTCAAAAAGATCACTAGTTTATACGTATGTGCTCTTAAAACCAGAATCCTAATAATCTCGATTAAAAGACTGGCATTAACAATGAAAATTTAAGATACAATAACTCAGCATTAAATGCAGGCTGTGGAATTCAAGAAAATGATTTCCTAACCAAGAAATACATGGCCCTTTTCAGTGCTGTAATAAAGTCAACTGGAATTTTTTTCCCTTCAGGTTGGATTGGGAGCCCAATGGATCTTTTGCTTTTCATCTCCCCTTTTAATAGCAGTGGAATACTGTATTTTATAACTTTTATGTTGAAATATAGAATAAACACTATTTCTGAATTTGCTGAGGGATTTGTAGAACAATTTTGTAATCCTTCTTAATTTAGAGCAATACCCCAGAGACTATATTTGCATAGAGATTTAGAATTTCCAAATGCTTACATATGCATTGTCACATTTAATGCAAATTGTTCATATACATGATTAGCTCAATTATTCAGGCAACATCTGTTCAGTTTACATATTATTCATGACATTTCCCTCCCTTCTTTTTTCGTTTCTGGCCTGAAATTTTATACATTTCTTCCTTATTAGTCTTATATTAGTAAAAAGAGAGGAAAGAAGAAAAGGAGGTGAAATCCAAGCTGATCATATTTTTTAAATGTACAGAGTTCTTTTAGAAAAAATGAGACTATTAAAACTGCTAGTTAAATTAAGGGTCTAGTGAGTAGAGGCATTAATTTAGGTGGTTTAAAGTATTTCAGTGTTTGTGACTTATTTAAATACTCTTAATCTACAACTTCCAGTTAACAGCATAATTATTTTATAATAGTTATTTCCTTTAAGCCTGTGTGCTAGGGATGCTTATTCCCATTTTTATCGGTGAGAGAAGAGGAATATGGAGAGACGAAGTTGATCTATCCAAGCAGAGGCCCGCGTTACAAACCAAGGCACTTGATCCCAGGTTGAGAATCCTTTCCCTGAAATCCGTGGCTCTCAAGCTTCATCGCACCTCGGCGAGCTTGTGAACACAGACTGCTGGGGAGGGGGGCACCCGGAAGTTTCTGATTCGGCAGATCTAGGGTGGGTCCTGAGAATGTGCATTTCTCAAAAAGGCACTGCAGATGCTGCTGCCATGGGTGGCCCGTGGACCATTCTTTGCAAACCACGGCTGCCTCCCTCGGCATTTTTACCTCCTTTAAGCTGTAAACCACATCAGAGCAGGGACTCTCCTGGATATGGTGCAGTGCTGCCTTTCTCCATCCCCATCTCCTATTGCCAACTGGTCACCATCACAATGCCTGTGGCACCTCACACACACTGGGTAGATGCTGCATGAATTGAATCAACCTCCATTTTCTCATGGTATAAGGGAAACAAGAGATTCGTTAAGTGAAACACATACGGAACCTTTTTTGTACGGTCTATTTAAGCTAAAATGTTCTATCCTTTATTTCTCTTCTAAGCCACTGAATTTAGTAAGTGAAACGAAGAGGCACAGGACAGCAAGGAAAACTGTCCCCAAGTCCTTACCCTTCCAAGGGGCCCTTTATGCCCTTGGAGTCACCACACCACCATGTTACACCTCCAGGTTATCAGTGCTCTCCCCAGAGATACAATATCACCATTGGCACTAGTCAGTGCTTTCCCAGTTTTGTGAGGGGGATTTATTTGCTCCTATCCCTTAGAAATAAATGACTATCCTTCCATCGCCCACCCCAAATAATTTCTTCAACTCCTCCTTCTTTGTGTTGCAAAATACATCACTTTAAACGGGCATTATCCTGTTCATTTTTTCAGACTACTTGAGAATAGAGATGCTACGCTTTTTGAGAAAAGTGGCGAGACTGTGACGCCCCAGATAGCCAATGAGCTGGATAACCAAGGTCACGTGAACCACAACATTCTGTGTTAGATCCAACTGATGAAAACATAAGAGCTGCAAGAAATGGATTACTGACCGTTTGTTAACGTTGAAGGTCATGATCTTACCTATGCACACTAGATCCATAAAACCATACATTCCATAGCAGATTTGAAAAAGGATGTCCTTCCTCTGCCACACTGCATAGGGGCTGAAGGCTGACCAGAGGAGCCAGGTCACACTCGCTATTAAGAACAGGGATCCTAGGATTACAGCAATCATCTGAACTTTCTCAACCAGTGTTATAGAAATGCTTTGCCACTAAAAGAAAAACAGAGGCATGTAAGAAAAAGGTGCTGTGTATAATTGAAAAAGAAAAAAAAACATTTTCAGCCCCATGTTTCTCTTCATGTTAGACCCTTTTCAATCTGATCGGCCCCCAAACAAATTTTTCCATTTCATCCAGGCTATAAAAAATATACAAGCAGGTAAAGATTAATGAATGGCCTCTACTTCATTATTTTCAGTAATTCACCATTCTACAAGTTTAATCTAGTTTTATTCCAGATAACCACACTGAGTGTGAATGGCTGAGGCATGTTTAGTACCTAGGAATCACATTATCATCTTTCACATGTGCATGAAATTAAATACACTCTGAAGAAATATGGTGAGGACTCTTCTATTTGGAAATTTATTTTGCTCTTAACACATTTGGCTACTGCCAAAAAAAAGGGAATTATCTCTTTTTTATGAAAAAAAATGTAAAAAGCAAATAAATAAGCTATATAAGAACATCCGTGAAAAAGTCGTTTAACACACTGAAATAATTATAAGGGAACTAGAAAATTGTATGTTATCTGTTACTGGTACATTTCATATGCTCAGATATTACTGGCCATTCATTATCTAATGAGTAATCCATGAAGCCATTCTTGTCAAGATTTAGAATTTGTACTTGAAGGAGTATCTTAGAAACTCACAAACTGTGTAAACACACACCATTCAATGGAGAAAGTAATTTGGTGTCTGAAGCATCAGCGTTTGAGAGGGTTTATAGTATAAATGATGAAAAATCTTCAAAGGGTGTTATCAGCTTGAGAGAATTAATTAGTCATGTTCTCACTTTCGCATCACTGAGACAGAAACAAAACTAGAATTTCTGTTATAGTCTGCCAGTAAACAATGAAACTCAAAACAACCTGCACAATCTCCCTGTGTGTGAGAGTTATGGCTGCTGAAACATGTGGCTTGTCAGCAGAATCCCTAAACAGTTTAAATAACCTTGAAAAAACAAACTTGAACAGTCAGCATCCATTGGGTGAATCTGATATTTCCTTAACCTCTTTACTTACCTAGAGTCTGAATATGTGCATCCCCAGATAGGGGTCTATCGCTACTCATAAATTCCCTCTCTCCCTCACTGCCTCTGTCTCTCATCATAAAGAATTAACATATAATGATTTTAAATATGCTTTGAGCCTTGCATATTCTTAGATGCAAGGTTCTAAATTCTATACTTGTTAAAGATTAAATATCAAAATGCACTTGAAATATTTCATTCTCTCAGATCATTTACTTCATGTTTCTCTTAAAAAAAAAAAAAACAGAACCAAATGACAAAGGTGGTAGATTCTATAAAAAAGGTATTTCTAACCATTTTAATACTAAGATTCATTGATTGAAAAGTGGTTCTTGCTTTTACAATTTTGCATGAATAATAACTGAACTAGACAATATTATTTTATCATTACAAATGAATCAATGTTGTATTTCAAGCATGTATTTGAAGTTTTTTCTTTTTTTACTAGCATCCTGACATAATTTTAAACACATTAATTTCAAATGACTAGGCATTTGAATTTTAAACCATTTTAAATTTGGTGTCACCAGACAAGTGTGAAGTGTCAATGTCTGTGGTCTTGTTTAGTTCTGATGCTCATTAAAATCTGCATTAAATACAAAAACATGGTAAATGATATAGAAAACTACTTCCAACTAATATCCATCCTAGATGGATGCTATCATGTCTGTAGGCACTATGTTAGCCTTTGTCAACTTATTAATTACACCAAATAGATGAAAACAAATCATCGTTATAAATCCATGAGGCAAAGGTGTCCGACTTGCGTGCATGTGTGTGTGTTTGATTTTCCCATGATGTGCTACATGTTTCAAAATACATATGCCTGAAACACAGAAGTCGGGTAATCAAAAATGAGTGAAGAGGATTCACCAAGAATGTGTTTTACATACTGAAATCTATTTTCCTTTTGCCAGGAATCCTTTATGTTCCAGATTCATTATGTGATTTTAGTGGAGTTAAATTTGGACAGCTCAATATTGTATAATTAATTATATTTAGTTTCAGTTTGGCTTATTAATTAATTAGTTGATCCAGGCTGCCTGCATGCCCATTCAGTAACAACATGGTGGACCCTAGTAGGCACTCGGATTTGGGTGAACTGGTGGGTATAGTTCTATGGTGTTGTGGTGTGTCCTGGGACACGGAAACTGGTGGCTTTGGTCTCAGAGTCAGCATGACTGCCAGGACCGGGAGGCCATGCTCAGGTGGCAGGCTTCCCACACATGAGGCTCAGCTGTTCCTTGACAAGGAAGGTGAATGAGCAAAGGGGCAGACTTACTAGGAAAAAGAAACATATGATATGGCTTATATGTGGAATCTAAAAAAAACCTGATACAAATGAACTTATATACAAAGCAGAAATAGACCCACAGACATAGAAAACAAACATAGCTAGCAAAGAGGAAAGGTGGGGGGAGGGATAAATTAGGATGTTGGGATTAAAATACACACACACTACTATATATAAAATAGATACGCAACAAGGACCTACTGTATAGCACAGGGAACTCTACTCAATAATTTGTAATAACCTATGAGGGAAAAGAGTCTGAAAAAGAATACATATAATATATAATATATATTATATAACTGAATCACTTTGCTGTATACCTGAAACTAACACAACATTGTAAATCAACTATACTTCAATTAAAAAAAAAAAGAAACATCAATGCTTCACACTTGTTTCGTGTTACCAAATTTAAAATGGTTTAAAATTCAAATGCCTGGTCGTTTGAAATTAATGTGTTTAAAATTTTGTCAGAAAGCTAGGAAAAAAAGAACAACTCTTGATTACAATACACTGGGAGGCTCAATTATTTACTATTATCATAGAAAAGATTTTTTGTTGTGGATATAAGAAGTAATTTGGGATTTTTGAAGTTTACTTTTAAAGAAGGATAAACTGTTTAAAATCTATAATGAGCCCCTTAAAATTTTGGTTTTACGTTACTTCGCTAATAATGCAGATGTGCAAATGTGTCTGAAAGTGCATGGATATTCTTCACATACTGATGAACCCTAAAATTAATACCATTTCACTGAATAGCTAATGCGGACAAACTGTTATCGAAACAAAGTTTATTAAACCAATTATGAACTTAGGGATTTCCCTTTGAACACTGACAACATCTTGATAATTTCTTTTCTCACTATGTACTGCTCTCTTATTTTTACCATTATGTGCGAAAAGTGGGATTGATCACATTCTTGCCTTAGGAAAAATAATGCTGCTTCCTACCACTAGGAAACACCCACATAGCATCCTTGCCCTGGAAGACACACATCATCTACCAGGCTCAGCCTAAAGGAGCTGTGTTAATGGACCATTTGCTTGGACAATAAAAACAGAAGATGAGAGTCTTGAGTCTTCTCTCTCTACCCCAATGGTACGCAAGGCCTGAATTTCAGTTTGTAAAGCACTTCTGAATCTTGAACAAAATTTGTCAACTGCTGAGCACAGGTTTCTCCTCTAAAAGTTGATATATAAGTATGTATATATATTTTTTCACTTAAATTTCTTCCCATATTTGGAAAGTAATACAACAATAACCAGATTGGCTTAGAGCCAATAATTGCTATTATTTTCTTTCTTTTCATAATATGTGATTATGTGTGACTCTTTTATAGACCTAAAAAGCTGTCCACTTCTACACAACTGTTGAACCTATTGTTTCTAGCAAAAATGGGCCCAACTGGTTCCTCTTTGGGAAGTTCATTCTTATTTTGTGTACTAGAAAAAGTAATTTAATATTCACAGCCTGTATTTATCCAGGGCTAATATGTGCCAGGCACTTTTCTAAGTCCTGCATACTAACTCATTCAATTCCCACAACAACCTTAGGAGGAGGGTACTACTATAATCCCATTTTACAGGTTGGGAAACAAGCAGAGATAAGTTAAACAATTTGTCCAAGGTTAAACGCCCAGTAAGGACTGGAGCTGAGATATAAACACAGATAGTCTGACTTCTAGGTTCATGCTCTTCACCCTTATGCTATTCTGTGTAATGATTCCACTGAGCTCTGATAACAATTAATTGCACACCCCCCATCATTTCAGTGCCATGGCAATTTCCTGATAAAAGCTTCAAGTCTGTCTTCTCTGGTCTACTGAAATAGCTTTCTAGCTGGACGTCCAGCTGTGAGTCATTCGCTGATCTTCTATGTAACTCCCCAGTCTACATTCCTAATGAAAGAAAAGCCCCCCTTCTGGGCTGGACTCCAAGCTCCGTCAAGGAGGCTAACTATTTGGTTCAGCACATATTCCCAGTGCCTGGCACATAACTGCTGCAGGAACGATGAAAAAAAGGGATGTAGGAATATTACAAGGAAGAGAGGAAAGAAGAGAAGAAGAAAGTTGGAAGGATGAAGGGAAAGAAAGAAGGAAGGAAGGAAGAAAGAAAGGAAAAAAGGAAGGGAGGAAGGAAGGGAGGGAGGGGAGACAGAGGTACACTCCTCAGTTCAGCTTCATCTGATTCTTTGTATTCTCCCAAATGCCAGGTACTTTGGTCCCTCTCTGCCTTTGAGCACGTTCTCACCTGATGAAACCTCTCATCCATCCATAACTGGCTATGATGCCAGCTCTTCTAAAAAGCTGTCCCCCTCCTGCCCCTCCTCTTCTAAGCAGAAATCCTCCTTAGGGACCCCACAATCCACTATGTATACTTCTGCTTAGTGTGTATTTCTTTCACTGGAATCCCACATAGCTGTTTCTCTCCCTGTTATCCACGGAATGCATACCATGATAGCAGAAGCTGAGTCTCACCTCCCCTTAGGTTCACCAAACAGCTGAACACACCTAGTCAATGCTTTAAATACACCATAGCCTGATTTTAGTTTCCATCACCTATCTGACTGCCAGATTAACATTCTCTCCACATCCATTCTATCACTGCCTACAAGATAAAGTTCAGCTCTGGCTAAACTACCAGTGAGTAGAGAAGTGAGAATTTAAACTCAGATCTGCTTCCAAAGCCTAGGTTCTTTCTAACGTGTCCTTCTCTCTGCATAACATCTGTCCTTCCCACCTTCTCTCTGCCTACTTAAACTGACACATTTTACATCTAAAAGCAAAACCACAAAGGACATAGTTACACCTATCTGAAAGGTAGCTGTAGGGGTGAAAAAAGTCAACAAATGCAAAACGCAGCTCAGCAGAGTACCGACTAAATCTGACCTATAACTTCCCAACTGGAATCCTCACATACTTCTTGAGTCTGAAAGCTGCAGTTTATTAAATGAGTATTAACATAGAGATAACACTCTCAAGGAGTTATGCTTCTTTAATTTTAGTGAAGTTTGGAGGGAATTAAATAAACTCATATTGGAAATTATTTAATATTCTCTTTATATATGACTGTTCAGAGATGCACCAAGTAAGGTCCCTCAGCACTGGAAAGATACAACGTGTGTGGCCCCAAATTGGGCATCACTGTGTGTGAGGGTCCACGTTGGTGTGGCACCCTTCATGTGAAACTGGATAAGTACCCCAATAATTACCACAGACTGCTCTGAAACCATGGCACTAATTGTTGCCCTTACCAATGAAATTATATCTCAGGTTTATTACTGCCTTCAGACAAAAACGGATAGAAGAAAAAGCTCGGAATTTTCTTTAAAGAAATGATGGGAGTCCAAGCCATGACAAGACTGAGTCTTCCCCTTGTATAAATCACTTCTAGCCAGTAAGATAAGAACCAGAGAAAGGAGTGCACTCCATCAGGCCTCCAGGAAGCTATTTAGAAAGATGCTCCTGTCATTCCATTGTCTGAAATAGTTGATGCAGCTTCTCAATGTAGAGTCAATTTCCTCCCTGAAAATAACACGTGCTCAGAGGGAATGAGGCTGAACTCAGAGAACGTAGATCTTTCAGTATGCATTAAATCACTCAGTCTGAAGCACTGTTTCATCTTTGTTTTTACAAGGTAGGCCAGATATGAATCTTAGCTAATAGATTTGTAGTACAATGATTTATAGCACGCAGTGTGACAGGTGGGATTACGTACTAGTGTCACAGGAGAGAACACCACCTCTTAAGAAGTGTCCTCTTCAGAAAAATGAATTTAGCTGAGACCTATTTTCAGTAATCTTTAGATAGTGTTTAAATTGAACCACTAAAGTTGGGATTTTAAATGCTGGCAGAAAACATCTCAACATGTAATCAATTTGACATGCGGATAAGACATTCAGTTAATTATATGCCCATTCTTTGTAGAGTTGTATTTATAGGCTGCATATTAAAAATGATTTCATGGTTTAATATGCATCTTCTCTGCAAGAAAAGCATTTTCATAAACTTATCAGACATGAGGTTAAAGTCAGACAAAAGAAATTTGCTTTGTCTGAGAAAGGTGAAATCTAAAGAACCTAGAGAAAATAATTAGGGAAACATGAAACTGCTTCTTTTAAATGTTAATAAAATTGATAAAACTAGCAAGACTAACCAAGAAATGAAAGAGAGGATATGATGACGGATCCTACAGATGAAAAGAGAAGTAAAAGAATATTATAAACAGCTTTATGCTAATGAATTCAATTATACAGATGAAATAGGCAAGTTCTCTGAAAAACACAACTTATCAAAACTGACTCAAGAAGAAACAGAATGTATAGAAATAGGATAACGCTATATAAAATAAATTGAATTTTTAATCAAAAGCCTTCCACAAACAAATGAACAAACACCTCCAGGACCAGATGGTTTCACTGGAGCATTTTATCAAACATTTAGAAAACACAATGTCAATTTAACATATACTCTTTCAGAAAATAAAGGAGGACAGAATATTTCCCAACTCATTTTATGAGGTCAGCATAAACCAGATACCAAAACCTGACAAAAACATTACAAGAAAAATATAATTTCAGACCATATTCCTTATAAGCATAGGTGAAAAAAAAATCCTCTACAAAATATTAGCAAATCAAATCCATTAATATATAAAAATAATAATGCAGCACGAGTGAGTGGAGTTTATCCTAGGAATGTAAGGTTAATATAACATTCGAGTATCAATCAATGTCTAAAAAAACGGAATAAAGATGCAGACCTACTAGAGAATGGACTTGAGGACACGGGGAGGGGGAAGGGTAAGCTGGGATGAAGTGAGAGAGTGGCATGGACTTATATACACTACCAAATGAATTTGTTTGGAAAAACAAAAGATCCCGAATAGCCAAAGCAATCTTGAGAATGAAAAACAGAGCTGGAGGAATCAGGCTCCCTGACTTCAGACTATACTACAAAGCGACAGTAATCAAGACAGTGTGGTACTGGCACAAAAACAGAAAGATAGATCAATGGAACAGGATAGAAAGCCCAGAGATAAACCCACGCACATATGGTCACCTTATCTTTGATAAAGGAGGCAGGAATGCACATTGGAGAAAGGACAGACTCTACAATAAGTGGTGCTGGGAAAACTGGACAGGGACATGTATAAGTATGAGATTAGAACGTTCCCTAACACCATACACAAAAATAAGCTCAAAATGGATTAAAGACCTAAATGTAAGGCCAGAAACTATCAAACTCTTAGAGGAAAACACAGGCAGAACACTCTATGACATAAATCACAGCAAGATCCTTTGGACCTACCTCCTAGAGAAATGGAAATAAAAACAAAGATAAACACATGGGACCTAATGAAACTTCAAAGCTTTTGCACAGCAAAGGAAACCATAAACAAGACCAAAAGACAACCCTCAGAATGGGAGAAAATATTTGCAAATGAAGCAACTGACAAAGGATTAATCTCCAAAATTTAGAAGCAGCTCATGCAGCTCAATAGCAAAAAGACAAACAACCCAATCCAAAAAATGGGCAGAAGACCTAGACATTTCTCCAAAGAAGATATACAGACTGCCAACAAACACATGAAAGAATGCTCAACATCACTAATCATTAGAGAAATGCAAATCAAAACTACAATGAGATATCATCTCACACCAGTCAGAATGGCCATCATCAAAAAATCTAGAAACTATAAATGCTGGAGAGGGTGTGGAGAAAAGGGAACACTCTTGCACTGCTGGTGGGAATGTGAATTGGTACAGCCACTATGGAGAACAGTATGGAAGTTCCTTAAAAAACTAAAAATAGAACTACCATATGACCCAGCAATCCCACTACTAGGCATATACCCTGAGAAAACCATAATTCAAAAAGAGACATGTACCAAAATGTTCACTGCAGCTCTATTCACAATAGCTCAGAGATGGAAACAACCTAAGTGTCCATCATCGGATGAATGGATAAAGAAGATGTGGCACATATATACAATGGAATATTACTCAGCCATAAAAAGAAACGAAATTGAACTATTTGTAATGAGGTGGATAGACCTAGAGTCTGTCATACAGAGTGAAGTAAGTCAGAAAGAGAAAGACAAATACCATATGCTAACACATATATATGGAATTTAAGGGGAAAAAAATGTCATGAAGAACCTAGGGGTAAAACGGGAATAAAGACACAGACCTACTTGAGAATGGACTTGAGGATATGGGGAGGGGGAAGGGTAAGCTGTGACAAAGCGAGGGAGAGGCATGGACGTGTATACACTGCCGAACGTGGGGTAGATAGATAGTGGGAGGCAGCCGCGTAGCGCGGGGGGATCAGCTTGGTGCTTTGTGACCGCCTGGAGGGGTGGGATGGGGAGGGGGGGAGGGGGGGACGCAGAAGGGAAGGGATATGGGAACAGATGTTTATGTATGGCTGATTCACTTTGTTGTAAAGCAGAAACTAAAAACAAACAAACAAACAAAAAAAATGTAAAATAGATAGCTAGTGGGAAGCAGCCACATAGCAGAGGGAGATCAGCTCGGTGCTTTGTGACCACCTAGAGGGGTGGGATAGGGAGGGTGGGAGGGAGACCTAAGAGGGAGGGGATACGGGGATATATGTATACTTATAGCTGATTCACTTTGTTATACAGCAGGAACTAACACAACATTGTAAAGCAATTATACTCCGATAAAGATGTTAAAAAAAAAAAGATAACTCATGAGAACCTACTGTATAGCACAGGGAACTCTACTCAGTGCCCTGTGGTGACCTAAGTGGGAAGGAAATCTAAAAAAGAGGGGATATATGTACGTATAACTGATTCACTTTGCTGTACAGCAGAGACTAACACAACATTGTAAAGCAACTGCACTCCACTAAAAATTAATTTTAAAAAATCAATCAATGTAATTGATCATAAACTAAAAACTAAAAGAGAAAATGTCTTTGGAAATGGGAGGCTGAGTCCCGAAGACTCTCCTAGCTGGCTGTCTCCAGATGCCCAGGAAGATAGCAGATCAAAGGAGTAGAAGGTGTGACATCTTCTCATAAGGGACGAGTATCCTTAGTTGGAAGGTTTTGCCTCACTGAGAAAAATCTCTCAAGTGACGGAATCAACGGGAGCAACAGCTTTCTGAACTAACAAGCATTAGTTTAGCAACTGTAGGGTATGGAGTCTACACGAGGACACCGTAATTCTGGATCTCACTTAAGAAAAAACATATTTATTCCTCCAGTTTTTTCTCCTAATTCTTTCAAAACCATCCATATCTCATTTCTCAATGTAATCTCTTTATTTTGATTGCTACAGATTTCCATACTTTTCAAGGGCATGGTGATCCAGATTTAACAGTCTAAATGTTGAAATAAAAATACACTTTAGCTCTTCAGTGTTCAAGAGCTTGTACTGCCCTTTCCCTCTGTGTGTTAATTCTTTCGTCCAAAGCAGGTGCTATCCATTATTTCAAATCAGGGAAATTTGCCCCAAGTGTCAACTGTCTAATACAGTTAATCTCAGTAACCAGATTTTGTCCCGTATGAATTAAAAGTGTACGTCTGCATGTAATGCGTTTTTGTTTCAATATTCTTCTCAGTATTTGGTATTAATGATGTTTGAACAGAAGCTCCCCAGGGGATCTCTAAATAATTAGTAGGTGGTCATAATCATATTTATTTGTTCTCTCCACAAGGAGTTGAAAGCTACCTTTGCTAAAGGAGATTATTAAAACTCTCAATGGGCTGTTAACTGTTTTCAACCTTGTTTTTGGAACAGAATTTTCATGGAAAGCAACTACCTTCCCATTTGAAATACTCAGTTCATGCGGACTGATAAAAGAAATTTTCACATATTGAGGTATGGGGAAATCATTCTGGCTTATACATGAGTTAACATGAATTTTATGCTAACTAATACATTCTGTTTGTGGCCCATCAAACATACATTGTAGGGCCTCCCTGGTGGCGCAGTGGTTGAGAGTCCGCCTGCCGATGCAGGGGATACGGGTTCGTGCCCCGGTCTGGGAGGATCCCATATGCCGTGGAGCGGCTGGGCCCGTGAGCCATGGCCGCTGGGCCTGCGCGTCCGGAGCCTGTGCTCCGCAACGGGAGAGGCCACAGCAGTGAGAGGCCCGCATACCGCAAAAAGAAAAAAAAAAAAAATACATTGTACACCTGCTTTAATTATTAAAGAAAAGGGTGCATTGACCAGAAGTAAAGAATGTCCAGGTTAAAAATAAAGTTTAAATGCCTCCCTTTCTGGATGCCAATGCTGGTACTTCTTTGATAAGACTGTCTTCCCAGGTGCCAAGGCCATACTGTCTGGCTGTGTTTGTGCTGGTCTGTTTTTCTGGAACCCTTGAAGGAATGTATCCCTGACTTGTTTCACGTTTTTTCTTCTGACAAGATATAAAACTGTGCTGAAAACCATGCTTCTCTGGAGCAGTTCCTTGGAGTTATATGAGAGGGTGTCTCCTGGGATACAGTCCTCAGTTTGTCTCAAATAAACTCTTCTCTATTCTTATTATAGATTGTTTATTTATTATTTTCATCGAGAAGACCAAACACTGTATATTCCCCTGGTGGTCAGAAGAGCACCCTTGGTAATTAAGGACCATAGCATGAGTCAAGGTCACCTCTTCTGTGTAATTTATGCAGAATCTTTACATAGTGGTTTTCCTTGGCTATGGGGAGGCAGTATAATGTGCTGGTTCAAACAGAGAGCTGTGAATTGGCTCTTTGACCAAGTGAGTTATTCTTCTCATAAGGACCTCAGTGTTCTTCACTATAAAGTGACATCTGACATAGTTGTCTGAGAATAATTGTGTACTGACACCTCCATACCTAGCTCTCCTTCCTTAACTGGGTTCTAGACTCTGAACCAGTGGCTGTAAGACAGTGAAGCTGGTGAATCAGTAACAGGGAGGACAGACCCCATCAAACTGAGCATTGAACGTGCAGTGTCTACTGCGTGAAACTGGGTTTTGCCTCAGTTCTTGGTTAGAGAAGTCTCACTGTGGGATGACACCACCAAAGCAAAAGTGCACGGAATTCTGCCGCCTTTAAATTTCTGACATGTATGTGTTGTTCATTCAACAACATACACTTACTTACTGGCAGCCTGGTATGTGCCAGGCCCTACAGAAGGCACCAGACTGAGGAAAAAGCCTTTTTCTCATGGGATCACTCACAAATAGAAAAAGAAATGCATAAGGCTTCCAGGACAAGTGAGCTGAGTTTAAAAGTTTAGGTTAAAAAAAAGGGATCGGTGGAAAGAGAGTATGCTGAAGATTTGGCAGAGAGATGGGAAGTGCAGGCAAAAAGAAGCACGTGCAAAGGAGCTAGTATATTTTGGAAAGAGTGAGATTTTTATTGTCACTTCAGAGTAGACTTCACGTTGGCAAGCGGTGCAGGCCAGCTCATGAGGGGCTTCCAGGATTGGCTATGGAGTTGTACTGTATCCCATCAGGCAACGGCTATTAGATAATCACAAGAAAGAACAAGGTCTGAAGGTGACAGGATGTTTCCTAGTCCTGTCACACATACCACAGCGCCTGGGTACATAGCATTCCAAAGGCAAAAGAGCCTTAATTGAAAACTTCTCTGAGACAGGGAAACCTTGAGCCCTCCACTTTTAGATGTTTCTAGATGAAGTCTGATGGAGAACAATCACCAGTGTGTCTGGGGACGGCTACCCAACCCAGCTCCCAGATACACCTCAAACCGTGACCCATTTCCTGACATCCTGCCACGGTTAACATAACACTTTGCTTGAGTGCAAAACATCATTTCCACTGACATAAGAAACTATAAATTCCTTAAGCAAGATTTGGCAACTTATTAATCGCCAGTAAGGGGGAGGTGAGTGGTGGGAAGAATAGCTATGATATCTTCTTGTATTTTATTGTTTACTTTGAGCAATATTTTGAACAAAACAAACAGACGAATGCTTCCTACTAGTTCCTGGAATTCCTCACTGTCTCGTAGTTTTCCCATCATAAAGGTTTTATAGGAATAATAAAGGAGAAGCTTTTCCTCACTAAAGAGAGCTTCCCTTTGCTTAAACTTGAGGTCATTTGTTCACATTTGAATTGAGAACCTACTATTTGCCGGGCCAGGCAGAAGTACAGGATGCGACACTACTGTGAGGTATGTCAGCCCCTGTTCTGGATACCTGAGTGTCCACATGACAGGTGCCCACAGGGGATCTCCCAGCAACCACATCTGTGCACACAGCATTCTCCAAGTGCAGAGCAGAGATACCCTTCATGACAGGGAGCCACAAAAGCATAAGAAGGAGGTAACGTGCTCTGGGGTTTGCAAGCATCAGTAGAGGTGCATTCGGCAGAAAAGAACGTGCCAGACAGAAGACCAAGCAGCTCTCACTCTTTGGCTACAGCTTTTGCTTTAATTTCATTTTATCTTTCACTCATCTTTTCTAATAGATTTGAGTTCAATTCCCACACCTAGTTTTGCAAGCTAATAGCAGTCAAATAGTGACTTCTTAGACCATTAACATAAATATTCCAGTATAAGACCTGGTTTCCACCTCAAATAGCCCATAATCTACTTGAGTGATGAGACCAATACATGGGAAACAGAGGGGGATCAGATAATGCAGCATGCAGTTAAGCCATAAACTGTGCAGCAGAGACTGTGAGTTTCATAATGGGAGTTTGGTGGGCAGACATCAATACAAACTCAAGCAATCTAGAATGGCTTCCTGGAGGAGACTGGCCTGCCTATGAATGGCAGGGAGAATATGGAGATGTACAAGTCTGAGATTAAGACCTTCCAGGCAGGAGCGACCTAAGCAAGGCTCCAAGGTGGGGAAATGAACAAGGGATGTTTCTGTGGTGCCCAATTTAAAGTAAGGCTGTGTCTGCAGAACCCCTGAGGAACCATTTGAGAAGTGATAAGTGATAGATAGAGAACAATCTGATAGATACAGAACATCCAGCAATATGACTAACTTTCTCCCTATTAAGTCACGCTGATACATGATTACCTGTTTACACGCCTGCTTCCCTGACCTCACTGTGAGCTCCGTGCAGGCAGGGATGGGACCTTATGGATGTCTGACTGAGTCCTTGTTACTTGGTACAGCGCCTGGCACATCAACAGAACCCACATTGGGTCAGTGAAGGAGACTTAGTTTTGCTTTATCTCTTTATGTGAGTGATTTGTTTTGACAGCATGAAAGGACCCCAAAGTCACTGTAACTTTCTAATCTAGTTCTCAACCAGGCCCAAAATGGCGATAGTGCCAAGGTCAAGAAACCCTAGTCTATCACATGTAAGACTAAAATAGATGCTGTGTTTGGACTGTGGCTGTTTTAGTTGTACTCTCTTCTGAACTTAAAGCATGCTTATCTTTAAAAAAAATGAGGGGGAAAGAGCCTGATTCTTTTCAAGATAATTGCACTTAATTTCCTGGGAAACCTAACAGCAGTGATGTCCAAAGTGTGTCACGGGTCATCTCATCAGCCAGCAAACTGCATTACATGGTGACTCAGCCAGAAAATGCATGAGAAACAGTGCAGGGAGGATAATGTCAGATGGTGACTAATACGCTGATATGTTCAAGGTGCCTAATTAAAAACAAATTCAAATTCCTTGTGATCCTGCATGAAATAAGCTACAGCTATATAGTAACACAGGATGCTAATTTTTGAAATGAATGATAGATGATTCAATGAAGCATTGATAAAGGAAGGAAAAGCATGTTGCTTAAGGAAAGATTTCTTTCTTACACTGGATAGATAGATAGGGACGCATGGAAAGAAACAAGGGAGGGATAGAGGGAGGAAGGAAGGATAGATGGGTGGATGGATGGGTGATAGGCAGATAAATGGATGGATGGATAAATGGATAGATGGACAGACAGACTGAGCTACCCTCATCCAAGGCCACAGCCAAGGTCACTATAACATCAATAACTGTATGGTCATCCTGCACTGTGTCTCCATTCACTGAAATAACCCAGATTAGTAAAAGCAGCTGGCCTTTTCTATTTTTGATTAGGAATTGGAAGAAAGCTATTCAAAAATGTTAGGATAATTCTAATATTTTGACACCAAACAGCTTCCGGATTCGGCAAATCAGAGAGGGAAAACTACCTTACAAACTAAATGATTGTGCTGTTCTGGAGAATGGATAGCTCTTCAGATAAGAGAGAAAAGCAAAATAAGTCTGGTTCTGAGATAAATGATGGGCATGGATGAAAAAACAATGTGTCTACTGAGGAGAGACATCAGCCTATTCCAGATCTGAACATACATATCTGAAAACCTGTCCTCATAAAAACACATTTGGAAGGAGGCAGAAAGCTCTTCAGAGGCCCTTTATTTTATGGAAGGGAAAAGAGTGGTCCAAGTAGAGAAATAAGCTGCTGGGCAAGGCCACAAGCTGGCTGGCGGGACAGCAACATGACCACTGGCATTGATCCAGCCATCCTGTTACTCTGCCATGATGCCTCTACACTCACCCTGAAACCTCTCCCTGTCTCAAACTGGGTCATCTTCTCACTCCTATGGGCTAATGTACGATTCACTCTTAATTCTTTCTTGCCAGTCCCACGGAGACAGCCCATTACTTATGATGGTGGCAGAAACCACCTGCCCCATGACCCACAATGTCAGAGGCAGCTCGGGGAGGACCCTCGACCCTGGCCAGGGACCTGGTTGCAGGTCAGATGTTTCACAAAGCTGCTCCTGTACTTCTTCTTAGGAAATCTCTGTCTATCCTGAAAAACATTCCAAAATGATGCACATTACAGAAGGAATGAATATGAAATTATTCATATGACAGCTGAACTAGCTTTTAAGCCATTTTACTTACAAACAGGATTTATCTGATAGGAGATGTGAAGGCAGCTTATCTAGAGCTTTCCCTCCCCCAAGAAATGCTTAGAGTGAAAAAAATAAACTAAGTGGTTTAGAGAAAAGAGAAGGGCTTGAGGGAAGTACTATTGATTTTTTTGGAAATTAGATTACCGCATTATTGCTTTTTAGGAGGTTATATCCCTATTAAACAATAATTTATTCTTCAACAAACTTCTTTGACAAAAGTTTTGTAATTGGAAGCAGGAATGAATGACTGAAACTGAGCATGCTTTGCAAACAGCGAAATAAGGCAACCTGTATCCCCAAATAATTAATAAATTATTAAATAGCTACAACAATATTAAATGTGCCTCCCCACTAAAAGACATAAAGCCTAAATCTGGGCAAGTTAGAGCTAAGAGATTGGAGAGGGAGGGCAGGCACAGGGGGCTGCAGTGGTAGATGCAGAACTTGGAACGTCCTGTCTTAACATCTATCAGGGAAGAGAAGGGGGACCTGCCGGTGGCAGAACTGTCCCTGCGCAGGACAAGCTCCAGATGCAGAAAAGGAGGGGCACAGAGGATCAGATCTGTTCCCTTCCATAAGCCCCAGTGGCCTGGGGTAGGGGAGGGAGGGTGGAGAGGGGGCTGCAAAGTGAGAGATTCGGAGTTGAAGTGGCCCAAGAGAGCAGGCAACACAAAACAAGGCCAAAGTATTTCCTGGTAGCTGAGGCACGTGAGAAAAGTGTGCTCTGGTCTGTGTTTCTCCTGCAGCTGCAGAAACAGAACTCTGCATAAAGAGCTCTATGGAGCCAGCGTTTGTGTAGTGGGTGTAGTGTGTGTGTGTGTGTGTATGTGTATGTGTGTGTGCGCGCGCCTATGAAAAGGGAACACTGTCAGCCATTCCAGTAAACTGCCATTGTTGCCCACCATCAAGCCATCAGCCTCTGCAGTGGCATCCAATGGTGTGCCCTGAGGGGAATGCAGGATGAAGAAAAACAGGAAATGATCTATATTCTGGATACTGGCCCTAGATAGTTAAGATGCGTATCTAAGAAACAATTTCAATTGAGTCTAGACTCCTGCATCTCCCATACGTAGAAAATCACTATAATCATTTTTTTTGTGATTAGCAGTACTTGTGATGTTTGACAGCATATTTTTTCCAGCACAAACTCCTATATACCTTGGCTCCTCCCTTACCTCTTTGGAACTGTTCCTCAGAGCTATCTGAAAGGCTGGCTCCTGGGCTATAGTCCTCAGTAAGGTCCCCGAATAACTTAACTCACAACTTGTATGTTGTGCGTTTTTCTTCAGTTGACACACACGTGTGTACGTGTGTGTGAGTGTGAGTGTGTTTATGACCACATACCTGTGTCCTCCTCCTGGCATTGGTGATGGTTAACATCACAAGTCTCAGTGTGGTCCAGCCTCAGTGAGAGTCCTAATTCTGCTATTTCCTACATAACCTTGAAAATTTGCTTGACCTTTCAGAGACTCAGTTTCCTCATTTGCAAAACAGGATAATAATACCTACCTCATAGGATTGTTGTGAGCATCATAAGAGATAATTTTCATAAAATGCTTAGCGGCATCCCTGGAACAGAAGTGCTCAATGAACTGCATCTAGCTATTAACTGTAAAAAAGACAGAATTCCCAGAAATTCACCAGCTGAGCCCTAAGAGAAAGCAGGCCCAGGCGTGTTTAATCCAACAGGCAAAAAGAGCAACTGCCACTTTTTTTTCCCAGGAGCACTGGTATAACGTACCATTGATGTTTCACTTAGGGAATATATTTTCTTCCCAGATCTCTAAAAAACTAGGCAAATTATATTCATATATTTTTATTAATTTAGAAAATTTATAATATATGCAACTTTAAAGTCCTCCTTTAGAAGACAGAAATGATAAGACAAAGGATATTGTTTAGGACACTAACTGAGACCGAGATCACAGAATTCAGTTTCCATACTTTTAAGATTGTTTTGTGCACACAAATCATTACATCCTGTCACTGGACTCAAAGGAGACCAGATGTAGTTGAAGAAAACCATATAGCCCAGCCATCTACTGCACTTTTCCACTGCTTATATGTAGGATACTAGTTGTGGGTGAAGTCCAGCATTTTTCATATATGAATGCACAATTGTAATACAATAAAATAAAACTATATAATATTAAATAGATATTTATTTGAACTAGAGAATATTACAGGTCAAAAAAAATAGCAGAAAGTGTACCTCAAGAAACAAGAAAAATCTCAAATAAACAACCTAGGCTGCCATCTAAAGGAATTAGAACAAGAAGAATAAACACAGCCCAAAGTCAGCTGAAAGAAAAAATATGATAAAGATCAGAGAGGAAATAAATAAAACAGAGGCCCCCAAAACAATAGAGAAGATCAATGAAACCAAGAGTCATGTTTTTTGAAAAGATGAACAAAAGTGATAAGCCTTGAGTCAGGCTCATCAAGAAGAAGGGAGAGACGACCCAAATAAAACAAAATAAGAAATGAAAGAGAAGAAATAACAACTAATACCACATAGATACAAAAAAATCTTAAAAAACTACTATGAACAGTTACATGCCAACAAATTGGACAACCTAGAAGAAATGTTCAAATTTCTAGAAACAAAATCCTGCTGGGACCAAATCAGGAGGAAATAAACAGTTGGAAAACTGTTCACTAGTAGTGAAATTGAATTTGTAATAAAAATTACTCTCAGTAAAAAAAAGCCCAGGACCAGAAAGCTTCACAGGGGAATTATACAAAACACTTAAATAAGAGCTAATATCTATCCTTATCAAACTATTCCAAAAACTTGAAGAGGATGGAACACTCCCAAATTCATATTATGAGGTCACCATTACCTTGATACCACAACCAAAGACACAGACACTACATAAAAAGAAAATTACAGGCCATTATCTCTGATGAATATAGATGCAAAAATCCTCAGCAAAATCTTAGCAAACCAAATCCAACAACATATAAAAAGGATAATACACCATGATCAAGTGGAATTTATTCCAGGGATGCCAGGATGGTTTGATATTTACAAATCAATTAATGTGATATAGCACACTAACAAAAAGAAGGATAAAAATCACATGATCATCTCAATAGAAGCAGAAAAAAGCATTTGGCAAACTTCAACATCCATTCATAATAAAAACTCTCATCAAAGATGGTATAGAGGGGGCTTCCCTGGTGGCACAATGGTTGAGAGTCCGCCTGCCAATGCAGAGGACATGGGTTTGTGCCCCGGTCCTGGAAGATCCCACATGCCGCGGAGCGGCTGGGCCCATGAGCCATGGCCACTGAGCCTGCATGTCTGGAGCCTATGCTCCACAACAGGAGAGGCCACAACAGTGAGAGGCCCGTGTACTGCAAAAAAAAGAAAAAAAAAAAGTTGGTATAGAGGGACCATATCTCAACACAATAAAGGCCATTTATGACAAACCCAAAGCTAACATCATACTCAGCAGTGAAAAACTGAAAGTCTTTGCTCTAAAATCAAGAATAAGACAAGAATGCCAACTCTCATCATTTCTACATAATATAGTATTTGAAAGAGAAAGCAAGAAAAAAATCATGTTTAAAATCTCACCAAGAAGAATAAAATACCTAGAATAAACTTAACCAAGGAGGTGAAAGACCTGTACTATGAAATCTATAAAACACTGATGAAGAAATTTGAATATGATACAAAGAAGTGGGAAGATATACTGTGTTCCTGTATTGGAAAAATTAATATTGTTAAAATGTTCATACTACCCAAAGCAATCTACAGATTTAACACAATTCCTATCAATATACCCATGACATTTTTCACAGAAATAGAACAAATAAACCTAAAATTTATACTGAACCACAAAAGACCCTGAATTCCCAAAGCAATCTTGAGAAAAAAGAACAAAGCTGTAGATATCATGCTTCCTGACTTCAAATTATACTACAGTATAGCAGTATATATAAAGCTATAGTAATCAAAAACTACAGCTACTAAAGCTACAGTAATCAAAACAGCATGGTACTGCCCCAGAAACAGACACACAGATCAATGAAGCAATTAGAGAGCCCGGAAATATACCCACGTACTTATGGTCACTTAATCTACAACAAATGAGGCAAGAATATACAATGGAGAAAAGACAATCTCTTCAATAAGTGGTACTGGGAAAACTAGACAGCTACATGAAAAAGAATGAAATTAGAACATTTTCTCACATGGTATAAAAAGATAAGCTCAAAATGGCTTAAAGACCTAATTGTAAGACCAGAAACCATAAAACTCATAGAGGAAGACACAGGCAGAACACTCTTTGACATAAATCTCAGCAATATTTTTTGGATCCCACTCCTTAAGCAAAGGAAATAAAAGCAAAAATAAACAAATGGCACCTAATTAAATTTAAAAGCTTTTGCATGGCAAAGGAAACCACCAACAATATGAAGAAAACAACCTACTGAATGGGAGAAAATATTTACAAATGATGTGACCAATAAGGGGTTCATATCCAATACATATAAACAGCTCATACAACTCAACATCAAAAAAGAAAAAACCTGATTAAAAAATGAGCAAAAGATCTGAATAGACATTTTTCTAAAGAGGACATACAGATGGCCAACAGGCACATGAAAAGACGCTCAACATCACTAATCATCAGGGAAATGCAAATTAAAACCACAATGAGATATCACCTCACACCCGTCAGAATGGCTGTCATCAAAAAGAACACATATAACAAATATTGGAGAGGGTGTGGAGAAAAGGAAACCCTCCTACACTGTTGGTGGGAATGTAAATTGGTGCAGCCACTATGGAAAACAGTACAGAAATTCCTCAAAAAACTAATAATAGAACTACCATATAACCCAGCAATTCCACTCCTGGGTATATATCTGAAAAAAAATGAAAACACTATTTCAAAAAGATACATGCCCCCCAATGTTTATAGCAGCATTATTTACAATTGCCAAGATATGGGTGAAACCTAAGTGTCCATCCACAGATGAATGAATATCACACACAATGGAATACTACTCAGCCATAAAAAAGAATGAAATGCTGACATTTGCAACAACATGGATGGACGTGGAGGGCATTATGCTAAGTGAAATAAGTTAGACTGAGAAAGATAAATACCGTATGATATCAGTTATATGTGGACTGTAAAACTTAGAGTAAACTAGTGAATATAACAAAATAGAAACAGAGTCACAGATATAGACAGCAAACTAGTAGTGACCAGTGGGGAAAGAGAAGTGGGGAAGGGGCAGTGTAGGGATAGGGAATTAAGAGGTACAAATTAATATATATAAAATAAATAAGATACAAGGATGTAATATACAGCACAAGGAATCTATCCAATATTTTATAATAACTATAAATGGAGTATAACCTTTAAAAATTGTGAACCACTATATTGTATACCTGTAACATATAATATCGCACATCAACTATGCTTTAATTTTAAAAATCTCAGCACCGTGATGTCTTTGAAATAATTTAAAAAATACAATCCTCCCTCCTAATAACAATAATTTATATCAAGAGCATATTTTTATTTTCAAAAGAAAGCTATTATCTTAGTTTTTCACAGAGCTGGTTTATAGTGCAAGAATTAAAAGTTAACAGAAATCTTGGTTTTAATATGTAAACTGAGATTTATGCAACTCAAGAAAAAAATACAGAAAGAGGCTAAAATCTGAAAAAGATTTTTTGTGTTTCATTTGTGCAGTGATTAGGTTGTAGGTCGATTACCAACATGCCCTTTTTTCTTACTTCCAGCTTGGTTGTCTCCAGGAAAGCATCATTACTCTTGAGTAGTAATCTCCCTTTTTGGTCCAGAAGTGTCACATTGTGCAAATAGCAGATTTGGAAGACCTTCTGTCATGTGCACAAGGGCTGACATTCTTGGAAGTCTTTTATTATAAGGAAGACACGATTGCCATAATTATAAATATGAAAATGAAATACAATGTGGTTTCTCATATTTCCCCTTGATTAAATCTGCTTTGACTACTTGGATTGTTCTTTTAAGAATTAAAAAAAAGACCTGTGTTGTGGAATCAAAAGCCATTAGTCTAGGCTTTTCTAGTTGATGGTATTTATCTATAGCAATTACCTGCACACCATGGCTTACCCCGCTGCGATTATTTCATCCTTTTGCAGTGAATAAATTCCTGTCATCAGTGAAGGTCATGAATAAGATTGTGAGTCTTGACTCTGCAGTAACATTTTTAACGGAAGCTGAGGTGGGACTTTGTAAAGGGCATTTTGCAATGAGCATAACTTGAAATGAAATATTTACTCAATCTATTTCTTATGATAAAATTTGTGAGTCGAATTTAAACCATTATTTTGTAATGAGTGCCCTCTCATTCCTTAATTCATCCATTTCCATCATAACACTTGCATTCAACATGCACTTAGATCCTCTTCCTGAATTGCGTCTTTTGTGCTGCTGGCTTTCTCCTCAGCTGAGGAGCACCATCAAGTGCAGCTTGACGTCACAGCCTCATGAGTTTAGGAGAGAAGAATGAACTCATCAGTAAATCTGAATCAAGAGCCCAGCAAGGTAGAGGAGAGGACAGAAGCCATGACAAGCAAAGAGAATACTGCTTTTTAAAGAAGCATTTGCAGGAAGCAGGCGAGTTAGGAGTCATCTGGAATTTTTAACAAATTGGGTAAGAGGGATGGAATAAAAAGAGTGATATAAAAATTTTGTTATCAGTTAAACTGAAACTTGGAGCTTGCTTAGTTTTTTAAACCTCATCTTTTTTTTCTGGGAAAATTTCAGTATAAACAATTGGGTTGAGACTGGTTTTGCAGGTTCCTCTGTGGGAACAGGAAGCACAGGTTGACATGCATTTTGCATGCATTTTGTGAGGCTGAACATCATTTTTACTGAGATGGCAAAAGTTTAGTGGCATGATTCTCGCCTTCAGAAACGTACTTATTAATGACCATCAATAGAGACACTGCAGGCAGCAAAGACAATCATCCTCTTTATGTTTAATTATATCAAGCCAGTGAATAGTGTTCTTGATGTTAGTGTCCCCAATCTCATCTGTCTGTCGGCAATCACAAAGTTGAATCTATCTGTAAGAAATCAAACTGACTGCACTTTGGTGCCTAGAGCCTGGGACTGATTCCCTCTCACCAGGAAATGTACTGCACCCACTACACTACCTTCATGACATGTGCCCCATCTAACAGGGAGCTGGGATGGCCTGCTTTTCCATGCTTATGATTTCATCAAACAACTCTGAGTACCTCCAATGGCTTAGTTCCCTGTAACCTCTACCCCCAAATTGCAGAGAACTGATATTACAGGTGGTTTAGAAAATCGTTTCTGCTACCATGTGAACTCCTCAAAGAAAGCAATACTGAACCACTGATTGTACTCTGTCTACTTTGACAGAATAAAAAGATCCTATAAGGACTTTAGAAAAGTTAATCTTAGGTTACTGGAATGACAAGTAAAAGCTGCTATGCTACTGTGCACAATGATATCACATTTTGAAATATTTGGAAAGAACTCAAAGGTATCACTTCATGCAATGATGAACAGGACTTCAGCATCCCAAAACAAATAGTATTCATGAATAGTATCCTTTAACATTTTAATCTCAAGACTTGTAACTTTCATGGCTCTGGAAATTTAAACAAAACTATCTAAACCTAGGAACAAATGTTTAAGAAATTGAATTTGGTAAAATTCCCAAAAGCACTCTTATAATAGAAGTTGCTTTCTCAGAGTCCCATCACCTCATGAAGGGTCAGACAGTAGGTAGTGCTAAGACTTTTTTCAGGCGCAGGGATAAAAGCTCAAGGAAAAGAGCTGACACTGTCCAGCTAGGACATTAAGGAGGACACAGATAATGGAGAAGAACTAAACTCTAATGTAAATGTCATTCTGGCGATTAGCACCTCAAAGCAATTATTTAAACCGCAAGTCAGAATTACACTGAGAAGGACAAATGCACAAACACTGCAGTAGCACCGCCAGTGGGGATCTTACCAGAGAGGTAATAAGAGCAAGAGAGAGGATGGGGCTTCCCTGGTGGCGCAGTGGTTGAGAGTCCGCCTGCCGATGCAGGGGATACGGGTTCGTGCCCCGGTCTGGGAAGATCCCACATGCCGCGGAAAGGCTGGGCCCGTGAGCCATGGCCGCTGGGCCTGTGCGTCCAGAGCCTGTGCTCCGCAATGGGGGAGGCCACAACAGTGAGAGGCCCGCGTACAGCAAAAAAAAAAAAAAAAAGAGAGAGAGGATGAGTTTTACAGCTGTTCCAGCTGAAAAGAACCATCTAACTTAACACACAGAGGAGGGGAAGTGGGTAAGCACCAGGATACCAGGATTGGTCTGGAAATCTCCTCAAACTGATTTCCTTCAATCCAGAAATAAATAAAATATGACTGAATCAGCTGTGCTGTAACATGGCTCATTTGGGATGCTGTGAATTATTTACTCCCGACTGCATACCCATTTGGCATGTTGACTCACTAACCTTTTAAAGCCTTCTGATAAAATGATGCAAACTTCTTAACTGGATTCATTTGGGTAGATAGGCTTCAGGACCAGCTTCTTTCTTTGCAGTCCTGAACTAACTTCCATTTATACATCCAGAAACAACAACATCCATGTAGGAAGTGCTGTACACAAAGCAACGGAGCACAGTCACACCCACATGTGGACTTGGTCTCTCAGGACGGTCACAGGTCCAAGGAAACTGATGAGCGCTTTCTTCCAAATTAAACTAGGAAATAAAACTCACTCGTTCATCCTATAACTTAGTGCTTACTATGTGTCTGATGTGGGACGTGCATTGGTGAAAAGACAGGCAAGATCCTGCATATGTGATGCTTACAGGTTAGCAGAAGATGCAGACATTAGAACAAAAATGGCACAAAGAAAGTGGCATGTAACTATACATTGTGACACTTACTATGGGAAAGCACAGGCTGCTCTGAAGGAGGAAAGCAGAAAGTACTCATCTGGGTTTAGGGGTTTAGGGAAGCCTCTTCAATCAAAAGCCTCTTTATCCTGAGACCCGAGGGATGGGTCTAAGGTCTCAAGATAATTCATCAGGAGAAGAGCCGGGGGACAGGTGTGAATGGGAAAGGGAAAAGCACTGAGCACCTGGGGGGATTTTGAGGAACACGTAGAACCGTAGATGAAATATGGCAGGTGAACATACAAGTAACGTGAAAGGAGCTCGAAGATGCAGGCATGGCCTGGGTCAGGCAGAGCCTGTGAGTCCTTTTAAGGACTGAGGTTTTCTTCCAAGCTCACAGGGGAACCAACCACTGAAGGGTTTTAAGACAGGGGGTGGTGTTTCCTTCACTGCCATATAGGCAGAGAATGGATCTGAGCAGGAGAGAAGTAGAAAATCCATGTAAAAGGTCATTCAACTGGTCCAAATAAGAGGTGGCCATGACTCGGGCCAGATGGTGGCTTGAGAAGGCAAGTGAATGGGGGCACAGCACATGGAGATGGGGAGACTGGAGGAGGACGATGTTTGAGGGGAAAGATCAAGAGTTCTGTTACAGACATTTAGTTTGAAATTCCCATTAAACATTCAAGTGGAGATATCAAGTCGTTAATTGGATTTATGAGCATGAAAGAATTACCATATTCAACAGAGAAGGAAGAACCGGGATGAAAACCAAACCAAAACAAAGCAGTCAGAGAGATAAGAACCCAGGAGAGAGGAATCAAGAGCAATAGAAGAAAGGAAGAGCGCACTGCCCACGTGCCATGCTCTGGAATGTCTGAAGACCCCTTTTCCAGGCCATGACTGGGTTTGTCAAGAACATTCTCAGGAAAGTAGCAGCGGAAGAATCTTGCTTAGAGTGGGTTGAAGAATGACAGGGAAGTGAAGAGGCAGAAACAGTTAATCATGGGCAATACTTTTAAGGAGTGTGATGGGGAAGAAAAAGAGAGCAGTAGCTGAGTGGGTCAAAGGAAGGTTTATTTGTTAGCTTTTTGCTTTTTCTGTTCTGTTTCTTAGAATGGGGGGAGGAGATTACAGAACTCTATACAACTACTCTTGGAAATAATCCAATTGAAGAGGAGATGTTGAAGAGTCAGGAAAGAGAAGAAACAACCAGGGAACAAAAGAAGAGAAGAAACATGAGTCCTGAAGAGGCTACTATGTCCTCTCTGGTACAAGGTGGGGAGAGATCATGCAGGAAGCATCACTGACATTACACACAGGGCTTGGAAAAAAACTGATTTTAATCCAAACTCCCAGAGCCATGAAGATTGGAAGCCTTGAGATTTTAAAATGTTAAAGGATGCCTACCCATGAAGACTATACGTTTTGGGATGCTGAAGTTCTATCAGCCAACAAAACAATTATGTTTACTGACTGCTGACAATACCTTTTAAGAATCCTCCAAGTCTGAGTTTATTTCACCAATTATTCCTCTAAGGCAAAGAAAGCCAAGGCTCTGTTTTATTACTTCTATTTATAGTAATAAAAACTCAACCCACAGATTCAAATAAACATGCAGAATGAAATGAAGTAAAATGAACTAGCTTAAAATGCACTGTGTACTCAATAACCCTTCACAAATGGATTCCCTTAGGCTTTATGTCCATACTTATGCCACTAAATGCTTAACTCAAGGACGATCTCCTCCCAGCAGATGGTCCAAGGACAACAAGCAGGACTTACACCTGAGCAGCATCCATGAGCATCCTAGAGCCGGTGGGGTCCCTGGAGGAGTTTCTGAGAACAGGGCTCCGTTTCTTTCTGTAAGTTCGCCTTGGAAATCTAAAGTCCAACAGATTCATTTACTCATTCACTCATTCAACAAGTATGTATTGAACATCTACCACGTGGCAGCCACGGTCCTAGGTGCTGAGAAAAATGCGGAAAATAAAATATTCCTTTGCCCACAAGGATCTTTCACTCAAGATGACAGAGAGCAAGAATAAGCAGGGGATGGCTTCCAACATATATCTAGAATGTGGTCAATTCTCACCACTTTCACTGCTCCCACCCTAATTCAAGTTGCCACCAAGTCTCACTTAAGATGATTGCAACAGCCTTCTAACTGGACATTCAACTTCCACTTTGCCCCTTTATGATCTCTTCTCCACAGAGCAGCCAGAGAAACACTTTTCAAGGATTAATTCAGATATGTCAAAGTTCTGCTCCAAAGCCTCAGATGGCTTTCCAGCTTACATTTACAACTTACATTATGAATAAAATACAAACTTACATTTACAGCTTGCATGGCTGCACTCCTCTCTGACCTCATGTCCTGCCACTCTCCTCAAGGTAGATTGCAAAGAAATGGCCACAGTGCTTGGCAGTTTGTCCCATCAAGACGTGGAGCCAGTTCCCCACCCCTTAAATCTGGGATTGGCCATGGCACTTGCTTTGACCAACCGAATGTGGCAGAAGTGACCCGCCATATGAACAAGCATCCAATAACCTACTAGAGGAATATCAATGTGGACCAGAGACTGGCCATCCTGCCTGTGGTCCCCAAGGCCAATCAGCACTCAGCTTCCTGATGGCTGTCAGAGACACATGAGTGAGCCCCGTCAAGACCAGCAGAAGAACTGCCCAGCTGAGCCCAGCCAAATGCCCACAAATAGGTTACTAAGCTAAATGAATGGTCATTGTTTTAAACCACTAAGATTTGAGGTGGCTTATTATGCAGCAAAAGCTAACTGATACATCTCCCTTTATCTGTTTCATCCCTGCCACACCCACTTCCTTACCATTACATGAATACAAGTAACTTTTGTACCTCTGACCCTTTGCACTTGCTATTCCCAATACTTAAGAGCACTCCTCACCCAGATATCCACACACATCACTCTCTTCAGATCTCTGCCCAACTGTGAGCCCTAAGGGAGGCCTTCCCTGCACACACTATATAGAATTGCAAACCCACCACTCCAGCCCAGCACTTCTTTGTTTCTCTGCATAGGGTTTCTCACCATCTGACATATGAAATTTACCATATATTTAATCTATTTATTTGTTTTTAATCTACCTTGCCCATTAGAATATAAGTCCCATGAGGACCAGGACTTTCTCTTGTTTCGTCATCTTTATGTCTCCAGTAACTAAGACAATGCATGGCACATGGTAGGAATGCAATACACATTGGTTAAATGAATAAGCCAATGAGTGAATGAAACAAACTAGGAAATATAGGACAGTAATAACTGCTACAGGGTGATGAGATAGTAAGCAAGCAGGTGCTCACTTTAGATTCAGTGGTGACGGAAGGCATCGCCGAGGTGGTGACATTTGAGTGGACACCTGAATAAATTCAAGTTCTAACTATACAAGGTTCAGTTTGCATGTAAGTGTCACACCAATAATGTCACTGTCCCCAGTTGCAGCTGACTCTGCTACAATGGCTGAGGGACAGTGTCCATTGATAGATCCAAAAAGCAAGGAAAAGTTTGTACCCGTCCTGAAGTAGGTAGTTTTTCCTGTCCTCTTCATCAATTATACCATCAATATCATTATAGCTACACTATCACAGCTGCCAATAATCACATGACCCTTTTCAAATGATTGTACTGTGCCAGGTAATGTCCAAGGTACAACATGGGTTTTAACTCATTGGTACTGTCATTACCCTCATTGTCCAGACAGAAACTAGGAGACAGAGAATTTAGGTACTTTGTCCAAAGGCACAGGACTCAAAAGCAGTAAGACTGGATTTAAACATAGGCAATTTGAGCAATCCCACTCCTGGGCATATATCCAGAGAAGAACATGGTTCGAAAGGATACATGCACCCCACTGTTCATTGCAGCACTGCTTACAATAGCCAAGACATGGAAGCAACCTAAATGTCCATCGACAGATGAATGGATAAAGAAGATATGGTACATATATACAATGGAATATTACTCAGCCATTAAAAAGAATGAAATAATGCCACGTGTAGCAACATGGATGGATCTGGAGATTATCATACTAAGTGATTAAGTCAGACAGAGAAAGACAAATATCATATGATGTCACTTATATGCAGAATCTTTAAAAAATTATACAAATGAACTTATTTACAAAGCAGAAACAGACTCACAGACTTAGAGAACAACTATGGTTACCTGGGGGGAAGCGGGGGGAGGGATAGATTGGGAGTTTGGGATTGACATGTACACCTACTATATTTAAAATAGATAATCAACAAGGACCTACTGTATAGCACAGGGGACTCTGCTCAATATTCTGTAATAACCTAAATAGGAAAAGAATTTTAAAAAGAATGGATACATGTATATGTATAACTGAGTCATTTTGTTGTACACCTGAAACTAATACAACATTGTTAATCAACTATGTTCCAATATAAAATAAAAATATTTTTTAAAAAGTACATTGCAGTAACATGGATGGACCTAGAGATTATCACACTAAGAGAAGTAAGTCAGAGAAAGACAAATATCATATGATATCACTTTTACATGGACTGATACAAAACATGATACAAATGAACTTATTTATAAGACAGAAATAGACTCACAGACATAGAAAACAAATTTATGGTGACCACAGGGGAAAGTTGTGGGAGGGATAAATTAGAAGTTTGGGATTAACAGATACACACTACTATATATAAAATAGATAAACAACAAGGACCTACTCTATGGCACAGGGAACCATATTCAGTATCTTATAATATCCTATAATGAAAATGAATCTGAAAAAGAATAGAAGTATATGTATAAAAATCACTTTGCTGTACACCTGAAACTAATACAACACTGTGAATCAACTACACTTCAATAAAAAGGTGCTTTGAAAAAAATAAAAAATAAAAAAATAAAGTACCTATTTACATAGAAAAAAAAAAAAAACAGGCAATTTGGCTCTGTCGCCCACACCCTTTCTCATCCACTACACACTGCCTCACGTGGATCCCAATGGCTTGCTCAGAACTTTGACAGAAAGAAACTTCTGGGCCCTGGGACCTAAGCATCATGCCTTCCCTGGGGAGCCTTGAAGCAGGCACGGGGCATGGGTCTAGAGGGAGGGAGGAGAGTCTCCCAGCAGAGAACGGAAAAGCTTCTCCACTTTCACAGTGAAAGGTGAAAGCCAGCCTTGTGCCACCTACTGACTGTTCAAGTTCCAGAACCCACGTTTGGTCAGCAATCTGAAATACCAGTGCTCATCACATATGTGATATTCATGTTTATTATCTCTGAAGAACCCAGCAGAAATAAGTAATATTTAAGGAAAACAAAATTATGTATTTTTTCTGCCAGTTTTATTGAGAAATAACTGACCTACAGCACTGTATAAGCTTAAGGTGTCCAGCATAATCATACGACTTACATACACTATGAAACAATTACAATAAGCTTAGTGAGTATCCATTATCTCACACTGACACAAAATTAAAGAAACAGTTTAAAACAATCGTGTTTCCTTGTGATGAGAACTCCTAGGGTTTACTCTCAACAACTTTCATATGTAACATAGAGTGTTAACTATATTTATCGTGTTGTACATTACATCCCTAGTACCTTTTTATCCTGTAACTGCAAGTTTTTATTTTTTGACTGCCTTTGTTCAGTTCCCCCTCCTCCACCCTCTGCCTTTGGTAGCCACAAATCTGACCTCTTTTCCTATGAGTTTGCTGGTTAGTTGGTATTTGAAGTATAATCGACCTGCAACACTATGCTAGCCCCTGGTACACAACACAGTGATTCGATATCTCCATACATTTCAAAATGATCCCCATGAGAAGTCTAGTTACGATATGTCACCACACAAAGATATTACACAGTTATTGAATATATTCCCCACACTGTACGTTTTATACCTGTCACTCATCTAGGAAAGTATTTTTAGAACAAGAAGAATTACACAAACGCCAGAGGCTCACAGAATGGCTCTCTTCTCACTGTGCCTAACCACTGCATCGCTTTTCTATCTTACAGTGGTGGCCTCGACAGTTTTGCGCCATCAAGCCTGGATGCTCCTTGCAGCCTCGTGGCTCTCTCCTCCTCCTCTCTAGCATTCTCTCACGACACACCGCAGTGGCCCTGGCTTCCCTCTGCCTTGGTTACCCAGCGCGTCCCTTTCTAATTGCAGATTAAACCACCTGGGCAGTAAGGCGAGGAGCCCGGTACCATGGAGATTTGTTTGCCCCATTTCAGAATGAAGGGCACATCGCCAAAAGAGAGGGACATAGAGATGTCTGAGAGAAACCAGACCACACACGTCCATGTTCCCTGAAGAAAACAGCACTGGTAAGACAAGCTCTGTTAAGCAGAAAGGTGAGTCTATGCCATCTCAGTCTTGCGTGTGTTACCTACAATGAGCCATTCTTTCAGCAACTGTGCTGAGAGCCTTTAAATTCAGAGGCACTTCCTCACGAGCTCGCCTTGCCCGTCCCTGTTGAAAAGCCGCCACTCTTCACACTCAACTCAGAAGCCACCTCCTCCAATGCAAACCTATCCCTCTTTCAAACTCATCACTTCTTGTTTGTTCCATTTATTTCCCACATGTTATGGGCTGAATTGTGCCCCCCTAAAAAATTCCTATATTGAAGTCCTAACCCTCAGTATCGTATCTGGAGATAGGGTCCTTACAGGTATTACCACGTATCTTAGTCCATTCGGACTGTTATGCCAAAGTACCATAGATTGGGTGGTTTTTAACAAAAGACTTTTTTTTTTTTTTTTTTTTTTTGCGGTATGCGGGCCTCTCACCGTTGTGGCCTCCCCCGTTGCGGAGCACAGGCTCCGGACGCGCAGGCTCCGGACGCGCAGGCTCAGCGGCCATGGCTCACGGGCCCAGCCGCTCCGCGGCATATGGGATCCTCCCAGACCGGGGCACGAACCCGTATCCCCTGCATCGGCAGGCGGACTCTCAACCACTTGCGCCACCAGGGAGGCCCACAAAAGACTTTTTTTCTTACTGTTCTGAAGCCTGGAAGTCTGAGATCAGGATGCCAGCATAATTGGTTCTGGTGAGGACCCTCCCCAGGGTGGCACACTGCCTTCTTATCGCATCCTCACAAGGCAGAAAGAGAGCTAGGCATCCCTCTGGCCTCCCTCTTCTTCTAAGGGCCGTGATCTCATCATGGGGCTCCACCTCATGACCTAATCACCTCCCAAAGGCCCCACTTCCTAATACCATCACATTGGAGACTAGATTTCAACACATGAATTTGAGAGGTGTACATACATTCAGTCCATAACACCAGGTAACTGACGTAAAATAAGGTCATTAGGGTGGGCCCTGATGCAATATAACAGGTGTTCTTATAAGAAGTGGGGATTTGAAATGCAAAGACACATACAGAGGAAAGACCATGTGAACACACGGGAGAAGTCAGCCATCTACAAGCCAAGGACGGAGGCCGGGAACAGACCTTTCCCACATGGCTCTCAGAAGGAGCCAATCCTGCTGACACCTTGATCTTGGACTTCTAGCCTCCAGAATTGTAAGACTATAAATTTCTGTTGTTCAAGCCAGCCAGTGTGTGGCACTCTGTTACAGCAGCCCTAGCAAACTCATACACCATAAATGGGCTTAGGATATGTCCTGTGCTGCCTTGTCACTGAACACCTAGGGTTTTATTTTATGACTTGATTTGGTTGCCTGGTATTGTTAGAATGTGGCGAGGATGACAAGGAATTCAAAGATGAGACTCAGTAATCTGGACAAAAATGACCCCTCTTCTTTGTTAATCCAAGAGAGGACAGAACCATGAGTTGTAGGCAAACAGTTCTACACGGGATGGAGAGTTGGATCTGGAGGCCAGCATAATGGACTGAAAGTAGACGAGCAGGGAATACAAAAGCATGTTTTCTAGAAGTGGAGTCAAAACTGGAGGCACGGCCTCTTTCTCTATTAATAAAGTTCGCTACTTCCCATAGGGCAGGCTGAAACATGCTACCCTACTAAGGAACCTCACATCCATTCACTTCAGTGACAGCTACAGGGAATTTGGTGTTTGAGGCATGTCCTCAGCCTGTGTCATCTCAGTTGCATAATCAAATTAAAACCCAAGGTAAGCCATGGTTTTGGAAATTCAGTCACCAATTCAGGGTAAATAATGTCTCAAGATATGAACTGAGGTTAGCCTAATGCAAATTTGTAGATATGGTGAGAACTATCAGATTTCATAAGACCTTCAAAAGGTTTGAGGCACGTGTATAAAAATGATCTTTGTTCAAACGTGATTGGAAACTCTCTTTACAGAAACAATGTAATAGATCTGTCTCTCTGTTTTGCATATTAATTTTTGAACAGGTCTGCATAATGATGGCTTTACAGCTGAGGTTCCCAAAATTTCTTGGTTCATGGAGCCCTTAGCATCACAGTAAATTTTCTCACATTGCCCCTAGGCCAAAAGAAATAGCTTACAGTTCTGTTTATGAAGTAGTCAGATCCAGACAATTTAATAAGTGCTTATTTCTTAACAACTTAGCAGCCATTTGAAAAAATCATAATAATTGTCATTATTAAATGACCACAATTACTTGTAATAGAACATGTGACCCTGTTGGGCACTGCTCAGCTTCTCAAATTTTGGACTGAGAGAAGACACTGACACCGCCATTCTCTGTTCCACATCTATCTTCATGGGTCACTTTCATTGTATCAATGCAATCCTGAAAATCTGACTTTACCAACTATGATATCATCAAAAGGAAACTTGAAACCTGAAACCATGAAGTACCTTGAGCTAATAATTCACCCAATTCCCAACAGGTGGTGCTGTATTTTCTTTGAAAATTTACAATATCCGGTGGTATCCCCGGAAGCTTCTGGGCATAAATTTCAAAGCCAGAGATTTATACCATCATTAGTTTATATCTCAAACACAACAATACACTTAGGGGCAAGATTCATAATTAACAGTAGAAGATGCAAATCCACATCTTTGGATTTCTAATAATCTGTTAATCATTTCTAAGTTTTGGGCTGACTTTTCATCAGATCTGCTAGATTTGCACTGGTATGAGGAAGGCCAGCTGAGCCATGTTCTTATTGTTTGATTAGGAGTGTAGTATTATAATTGCCTTCAATCCAAGGTTTCTTTGCCAGAATATTTTCCAGCCTCTTGTCAGTTACGTGATGGTAAAGTGGAGTTTAAACCAAGTGTTGTAATCTACAATATCAATCCTACAGGGTCCTGATAATGTGATATGTCACATTAAGCTGAAATGCAACTCTGGTGAGGGTGACACTGCCAACCGCTCCTTCTCTGGAACATTGCTGATAGCATATTCATGACCATCTGACGTTTGAACTGAGCACTGGCACAAAAGCCAACCTGTATATTAAACATCAGTAAAGCTGCTCTTGTGTGGATTGAGGATAATACATGTAACTCTCCTAGAACTGGGATGGCACGTGGTTCAAGTTCAATAAATCCTATTATTATCATTATCCTAGAGCCCTCAGTGTTGTGAAGTCTCCAAAATGGACCCCTGCCATGTGGCTTTTAAAGTATGGAATAACTCTCCAGCAATGGTTGAGCTGCCATGAAGAATCTAGCCCCAAGTCTGGCATCTAAGCATGGATTTGGAGCTTGTAAAAGTAGCCAAGACCTTAGGACTGTTTCATCCATGGACACCTCTCAGCTGGGGAACCCTGGCTACCTGTAAGTTCATATTGACCTCTGCTTCATAATATTATCTAAGGGATCCATGTCAAGAAATCCAGAATATGTGGCCTGATTATGAGAAAATCTAACTACATTTGCTCTGTGAGGGACTGAAAAGTTACATAAATAAGTCGTAAGAAATTTAATACAAATCACTTTCAAGTTCAGCTGACAAATGTCAGGAGGTGTGTGAGGTAACCTACGTTTTCTCTATGAGAAAAAAGACACAGCAAAGGCATGTTGCCCCTGAAAACTGTATGTACTAAGCCAATGTGATGAGAATTTCATCATGCTGATTTGTGAACATAACTTCTTGCTTGCAAATCTTTAGAAAGTGATCAGAATATGGCTCACTGTAAAGAATTCAGATGAATCCCTTAACTGTTTTAGTTGAGCTTGGGTGTCTTAAATAACATCACTTCAGCTAATGGTTATTGTGCAAATTAAGCATTGCAATGTGATGCAGTCAAGGAGAAATTGTTAACAAAGGAATAAAGGAGTCATTTTAACATAAACTATGGATGGTTGTAAGTTGGGGTGGTGGGTGGAAGAAGCACATAGGGATCACTTGACATCTACAGAAAGGAGAATAAAGAATTAAGATAAATCACTTTCTCATCTGCATGGCGCTCACCAATTCCATGAAGTCACATGCCAAGAATGTGCCATATAAATGCTGCTAATTAACAACTAAATCATTTACAAGAAAACGTTGGCACATAGACCAATTTTTAACACATGAATTATTTTGTACTTTATTTCAAATTATAATACTTTGCAGCAGGAATTAAACTTAAGTTCTTAATAGCAAAGGCTCTTTAGATTGTTCGTATTGTTATAATAGCTACTTTTTTTAATGCCCTGCAGAGACATTTTATAAGCAAGAACTAAGTGCTTATAAAAATTAAAAAATATGGAGACCTTCAAGATGGTGGAGGAGTAAGATGTGGAGATCACCCTCCTCTCCATAAATACATCAGAAATACATGTACATGTGGAACAGCTCCTACAGAACACCTACTGAATGCTGGCAGAAGACCTCAGACCTCCCAAAAGGCAAGAAACTCCCCACGTACCTGAGTAGGGCAAAAGAAAAAAGAATAAACAGAGACAAAAGAATAGGGCCAGGACCTGAACCTCAGGGAGGGAGCCGTGAAGGAGGAAAGGTTTCCACACACTAGGAAGCCCCTTCGTGGGCGGAGACTGCGGGTGGCAGAGCGGGGGAGCTTCGGAGCCGCAGAGGAGAGCAGAGCAACAGGGGTGCGGAGGGCAAAGCGGAGAGATTCCCACACAGAGGATCGGTGCCGACCAGCACTCACCAGCCCGAGAGGCTTGTCTGCTCGGCCGCCGGGGCAGGCGGAGCTGGGAGCTGAGGCTCGGGCTTCAGAGGTCGGACCCCAGGGAGAGGACTGGGGTTGGCAGTGTGAACACAGCCTGCAGAGGGTTAGTGCGCCATGGCTGGCCAGGAGGGAGTCCGGGAAAAAGTCTGGACCTGCCGAAGAGGCAAGAGACTTTTTCTTCCCTCTTTGTTTCCTGGTGCGTGAGGAGAGGGGATTAAGAGCGCTGCTTAAAGGAGCTCCAGAGACAGGCGCGAGCCACAGCTATCAGTGCGTACCCCGGAGATGGGCATGAGACGCTAAGGCTGCCACCACCAAGAAGCCTGTGTGCAAGCACAGGTCACTATCCACACCGCCCCTCCCAGGAGCCTGTGCAGCCCGCCACTGCCGGGGTCCCGGGATCCAGAGACAACTTCCCCAGGACAACGCATGGTGTGCCTCAGGCTGGTGCAACGTCACACTGGCCTCTGCCCCGCAGGCTCGCCCCGCATCCGTACCCTTCCCTCCCCCCGGCCTGAGCGAGCCAGAGTCCCCGAACCGGCTGCTCCTTTAACCCCGTCCTGTCTGAGTGAAGAACAGACACCCTCCGGCGACCTACATGCAGAGGCGGGTCTAAATCCATAGCTGAAACCCCGGAGCTGTGCAAACAAAGAAGAGAAAGGGAAATCTCTCCCAGCAGCCCCAGGAGCAGTGGATGAAATCTCCACCATCAACTTGACGTACCCTGCATCTGTGGAATACCTGAATAGACAATGAATCATCCCAAATCGCGGTGGTGGACTTTGGGAGTAACGATATATACTTTTTTTTTCCTTTTTCTCTTTTTGTGAGTCTGTAGCTTTATGCTTCTTTGTGTGATTTTGTCTGTATAGCTTTGCTTTTACCATTTGTCCTAGGGTTCTGTCTGTCCTTTTTTTTTTTGTATAGTATTTAGCGCTTGTTATCATTGGTGGAATTGTTTTTTGGTTTGGTTGCTCTCTTCTTTCCTTCTTTTCTTCCTTTTTAATTTTCTTATTTTTAATAATTATTTTTTATTTTAATAACTTTTTAATTTAATTTAATTCTTTCTTTCTTTCTTTTTTGCTCCCTTTTCTTCTGAGCCATGTAGCTGACAGGGTCTTGATGTGCCGGCCAGGTGTCAGGCCTGTGCCTCTGAGGTGGGAGAGCGGAGTTCAGGACACTGGTCCACCAGAGACCTCCCAGCTCCATGTAATATGAAATGGCAAAAGCTCTCCCAGAGATCTCCATCTCAACGCTAAGACCCAGCTCCACTCAACGACCAGCAAGCTACAGTGCTGGACACCCCATGCCAAACAACTAGCAAGACAGGAGCACAGCCCCACCCATTAGCAGACAGGCGACCTAAAATCATAATAAGGTCACAGACACCCCAAAACACACCACCAGACATGGACCTGCCCACCAGAAAGACAAGATCCAGCCTCATCCACCAGAACACAGGCACTAGTCCCCTCCACCAGGAAGCCTACACAACCAACTGAACCAACCTTAGCCACTGGGAGCAGACACCAAAAACAACAGGAACTACGAACCTGCAGCCTGCAAAAAGAAGACCCCAAACACAGTATGTTAAGCAAATGAGAAGACAGAGAAACACACAGGAGATGAAGGAGCTAGGTAAAAACCCACCATATCTAACAAATGAAGAGGAAATAGGCAGTGTACCTGAAAAAGAATTCAGAATAATGATACTAAAGATGATCCAAAATCTTGGAAATAGAATGGAGAAAATACAAGAAACGTTTAACAAGGACCTAGCAGAACTAAAGAGCAAACAAGCAATGACGAACAACTCAATAAATGAAATTAAAAATTCTCTAGAAGGAATCAATAGCAGAATAACTGAGGAAGAAGAACAGATAAGTGACATGGAAGATAAAATAGTGGAAATAACTGCTGCAGAGAAGCATAAAGAAAAAAGAATGAAAAGAATTGAGGACAGTCCTAGAGATCTCTGGGACAACAATAAACACACAAACATTTGAATTATAGGGTTCCCAGAAGAAGAGAAAAAGAAAGGGACTGAGAAAATATTTGAAGAGATTATAGTTGAAAACTTCCCTAATATGGGAAAGGAAGTAGTCAATCAAGTTGAGGAAGTGAAGTGAGTCCCATACAGGATAAATCCAAGGAGAAACATGCCAAGACAGATATTAATCAAACTATCAAAAATTAAATACAAAGAAAAAATATTAAAAGCAGCAAGGGAAAAACAACAAATAACATACAACAGAATCCCCATAAGGTTAACAGCTGATCTTTCAGCAGAAACGCTGCAAGCCAGAAGGGAGTAGCAGGACATATTTAAAGTGATGAATGGGAAAAACCTACAACCAAGATTGCTCTACCCAGCAAGGATCTCATTCAGATTTGATGGAAAATTAAAACCTTTACAGACAAGCAAAAGCTAAGAGAACTCAGCACACCAAACCACCTTTACAACAAATGCTAAAGGAACTTCTCTAGGCAGGAAACACAAGAGAAGGAAAAGACCTACAATAACAAACCCAAAACGGTTAAGAAAATGATAACAGGAATATACATATTTGATAATTACCTTAAATGTAAATGGATTAGATGCTCCTACCAAAAGGCACAGACTGGCTGAATGGATACAAAAACAAGACGTGTATATATGCTGTGTACCAGAGACCTACTTCAGACCTAGGGAAACATACAGACTGAAAGTGAGGGGATGGAAAAAGATATTTCATGCAAATGGAAATCAAAAGAAATCTGGAGTAGCAATTCTCATATCAGACAAGATAGACTTTAAAACAAAGACTATTACAAGAGATGAAGAAGGACACTACATAATAATCAAGGGATCAATCCAAGAAGAAGATATAACAATTGTAAATATTTATGCACCCAACATAGGAGCACCTCAATACATAAGGCAATTGCTAACAGCCATAAAAGGGGAAATCAACAGTAACACATTCATAGTAGGGGACTTTAACACCCCACTTTCACCAATGGACAGATCATCCAAAATGAACATAAATAAGGAAACACAAGCTTTAAATGATACATTAAACAAGATGGACTTAATTGATATTTATAGGACATTCCATCCAAAAACAACAGAATACACTTTCTTCTCAAGTGCTCATGCAACATTCTGCAGGATAGATCATATCTTCGGTCACAAATTAAGCCTTAGTAAATTTAAGAAATTGAATCGTATCAAGTTATCTTTTCCAACCACAATGCTGTGAGACTAGATACCAATTACAGGAAAAAATCTGTAAAAAATACAAACGCATGGAGGCTAAACAATACACTACTTAATAACCAAGAGATCACTAAAGAAATCAAAGAGGAAATCAAAAAATACCTAGAAACATAAGACAATGAAAACACAACAATGCATAATGTATGGGATGCAGTAAAAGCAGTTATAAGAGGGAAGTTTACAGCAATACAATCCTACCTCAAGACACAAGAAACATCTCAAATAAACAACCTATCCTTACACCTAAAGCAATTAGAGAAAGAAGAAGAAGAACAACAACAAAACCCCCAAAGTTAGCAGAAGGAAAGAAATCATAAAGATCAGATCAGGAAAAACTGAAAAAGAAATGAAAGAAACAATACCAGAGATCAATAAAACTAAAAGCTGGTTCTTTGAGAAGATAAACAAAATTGATAAACCATTAGCCAGACTCATCAATAAAAAAAGGGGGAAGACTCAAATCAATAGAATCAGAAATGAAAAAGGAGAAGTAACAACTGACACTACAGAAATACAAAGGATCATGAGAAATTACTACAAGCAACCATATGCCATTAAAATGGACAACCTGGAAGAAATGGACATATTTTTAGAAAAGCACAACCTTCTGAGACTGAACCAGGAAGACATAGAAAATATGAACAGACCAATCACAAGCACTGAAATTGAGACTGTGATTAGAAATCTTCCAACAAACAAAAGCCTAGGACCAGAAGGCTTCACAGGTGAATTCTATCAAACATCTAGAAAAGAGTTAACACCTATCCTTCTCAAACTCTTCCATAATATAGCAGAGGGAGGAAAACTCCCAAACGCATTCTACAAGGCCACCATCACCCTGATACCAAAACCAGACAAAGATGTCACAGAGAAAGAAAACTACTGGCCAATATCACTGATGAACATAGATGCAAAAATCCTCCACAAAATACTAGCAAACAGAATCCAAACCCACAAGCAACATCGTTCTCAATGGTGAAAAACTGAAAACATTTCCACTAAGATCAGGAACAAGACAAGGCTGCCCATTATCACCACTATTATTCAACATAGTTTTAGAAGTTTTAGCCACAGCAATCAGACAAGAAAAAGAAATAAAAGGAACCCAAATTGGAAAAGAAGAAGTAAAGCTGTCACTGTTTGCAGATGACATGATACTATACATAGAGAATCCTAAAGATGCTTCAGGAAACTACCAGAGCCAAAGTAGCAGGATACAAAATTAATGCACAGAAATCTCTTGCATTCCTATACACCAATGATGAAAAATCTGAAAGAGAAATTATGGAAACACCCCCCTTTACCACTGCAGCAAAAAGAATAAAATACCTAGGAATAAACCTACCTAAGGAGACGAGACCTGTATGCAGAAGACAATAAGACACTGATGAAAGAAATTAAGGATGATTCAAACAGATGGAGAGATATACCATATTCTTGGACTGGAAGAAACAACATTTTGAAAATGACTCTACTACCCAAAGCAATCTGCAGATTCAGTGCAATCCCTATCAAACTACCACTGGCGTTTTTCACAGAACTACAACAAAAATTTTCACAACTTGTATGGAAACAAAAGACCCCAAACAGCCAAAGCAATCTTAAGAAAGAAAAATGGAGCTGGAGGAATCAGGCTCCCTAATTTCAGACTATACTACAAAGCTACAGTAATCAAGACAGTATAGTAGTGGCACAAAAAGAGAAATATAGATCAATGGAACAGGAAAAAGCCCAGATATAAACCCACCCACACATGGTCACCTTATTTTTTTTATTATTATTTTTTTTGTGGTACACGGGCCTCTCACTGTTGTGGCCCTACCCGTTGTGAAGCACAGGCTCTGGACGTGCAGGCTCAGTGACCATGGCTCATGGGCCCAGCCGCTCCACGGCATGTGGGATCTTTCCAGACCAGGGCATGAACCCGTGTCCCCTGCATCAGCAGGCGGACTCTCAACCATTGTGCCACCAGGGAAGCCCTGGTCACCTTATTTTTGATCAAAGAGGCAAGAATATACAATGGGGAAAAGACAGCCTCTTCAATAAGTGGTGCTGGGAAAATTGGACAGCTACATGTAAAAGAATGAAATTAGAAACTCCCTAACACCATACACAAAAATAAACTCAAAATGGATTTAAGACCTAAATGTAAGGCCAGACACCATCAAACTCTTAGAGGAAAATATAGGCAGAATACTCTGACATAAATTAGAGCAAGATCCTTTTTGACCCACCTCCTAGAGAAATGGAAAGAAAAACAAAAATAAACAAATGGGACCTAATGAAACTTCAAAGCTTTTGCACAGTAAAGGAAACCATAAACAAGATGAAAAGACAAACCTCAGAATGGGAGAAAATATTTGCAAATGAAGCAACTGACAAAGGATTAATCTCCAAAATTTATAAGCGGCTCATGCCGCTCAGTATCAAAAAAACAAACAACCCAATCCAAAAATGGTCAGAAGACCTAAACAGACATTTCTCCAAAGAAGATATACAGATTGCCAGTAAGCACATGAAAGAATGCTCAACATCACTAATCATTAGAGAAATGCAAATCAAAACTACAATGAGGTATCACCTGACACCATTCAGAATGGCCATCATCAAAAAATCTACAAACAATACATGCTGGAGAGGGTGTGGAGAAAAGGTAACCCTCTTGCACTGTTGGTGGGAATGTAAATTGATACAGCCACTATGGAGGTTCCTTAGAAAACTAAAAATAGAACTACCATATGACCCAGCAATCCCACTACTGGGTATATACACTGAGAAAACCATATTTTAAAAAGAGTCTTGGTTTTCCCTGGTGGTGCAGTGGTTGAGAGTCCGCCTGCCGATGCAGGGGACACAGGTTCATGTCCCAGTCTGCAAGGATCCCGCATGCCACGGAGTGGCTGGGCCCATGAGCCATGGCTGCTGAGCCTGCATGTCCAGAGCCTGTGCTCCACAACGGGAGGGGCCACAACAGTGAGAGGGCTGCATATCGAAAAAAAAAAAAAAAAAGAGGCTTGTACCACAATGTTTACTGCAGCTCTATTTACAATAGCCAGGACATGGAAGCAACTTAAGTGTCCATTGACAGATGAATGGAGAAAGAAGACGTGGCATATATATACAATGGAATATTACTCAGCCATAAAAAGAAACAAAATTGAGTTATTTGTAGTGAGGTGGATGGACACAGAGTCTGTCATACAGAGTGAAGTAAGTCAGAAAGAGAAAAACAAATACCATATGCTAACACATATACATGGAATGTAAAAAGAAAAAAATGGTTATGAAGAACCTAAGGGCATAAAGCAGAAACTAACACACCATTGTAAAGCAATTGCTTTAGTCCAATAAAGATGTTAAAAAAAAAAAGGAACCTAAGGGCAGGACAGGAATAATGACACAGATGTAGAGAATGGACCTGAGGACATGGGGAGGGGGAAGGATAAGTTGGGACGAAGTGATAGAGTGGCATGGACTAATATATACTACCAAATGTAAAACAGATAGCTAGTGGGAAGCAGCCGCATAGCACAGGGAGATCAGCTGGGTGCTTTTTGACCACCTAGAGGGGAGGGATAGGCAGCATGGGAGGGAAACACAAGAGGGAGGAGATATGGGGATATATGTATATGTATAGCTGATTCACTTTGTTATAAAGCAGAAACTAACACACCATTGTAAAGCAATTATACTCCAATAAAGATGTTTAAAAATAAATAAATAAAATAAAGCCTTAGGCAGAATTTTCCTGAAAAAAAAAAAAGAGAAAAATATTAGCGTTATATGATGGTCCTACACTTCTTAGGGCAAGAAAAGCTAAATGATATATTCTTCCTCCGGACCTCTCTTTGTCTTAAATATTTGGTTTCAAATATTTCAAGAATCTCATGTAATGGGACATGTAGAGTTAAGTTTCTAATTGCAGAGTTAAGATTCTAAGTACTGACATTAAATCAATTCACCATATTAACTGCTCAGCATAATACTGTTTGTTCTAACCTTAAGATATGACATCTTCAGAAGTCCTGCTTTGATAAGCATCTACTTTTAATGGCCATGGATGATTTATATGGAGTTAAATTAATAACTTGATTAAAGCACTAAAAATTGGGGGTATATTTTTGAAGGGTTGTAAATCTTTAATAACAACATAAATCTACCTACTTACATCATCTCGACTCAATCAAAAAATAAAAAAATAAAAAGCATCTCCCACGGTTCTTCCAAAAATGAATGGTGGAGATAATTAAAGTCACATATCATTAAATAATTAGATAATTAAAGTAGCATATCTAGAGTAACTAGTTAAACATTCAGGTTTCACAGGGTATGGTGGAAATCCCTAGAATAACAAGAATTAATGGATATGCAATCATGGGGGCTGAGTATTCAATTAACTTGGGCTAAGGAGTTCCACTCACTCTAAGTTACATTCATTGTTGGGATTCAGGCACAGAACAGAGACTGTCAAAACTCTTCAAAATCCTGCCTTTTTTTGCAGTCAGGGTGGAGCCATGGGACTAAGTGGTCAAGAGGATGTGAGTGGCGAGATGTCAGCCACACCAGGCCTGGCCATAATATCATCTTATGTGACCCCCCCCTCTCTTCCTTCTTCTCTGGATCCTGGAGGCCCCGTGTTGCAAACGGTTTATCTACAGGACAGAAGGCACTTGACCCATCTTGGACTGGAACATGAGCAAGCAGTTCTCTTTGGGTTAAGTCACTGAGATTTGGGGGTTTGACCCACATCAAAACCTAACCTCATTTGATTAATACGAGGCATGTCTGGGCAGGTCTGGTGAAGTGCCTGGGTCAATGTAGGAGAAGTTTACTTGCCTGAGTAACCAGCCCCCTGGACGAGGACTCAAGCACCACAATTAGCATCTTCATTGCTCTGCAGAGAAGAGGGACTATTCTGAGTGTGGCAAGGCATCTGTTTTGCAGATTGCTACTCTGACCTAGCTCCTAGGACCCATGTCTAGTGCAGTGTGGGATAGGGGAGGGGAAGGAAAGGCTATGTGCCAAATACTCTTAGTTTGGGCCTCCACATCTCAATTCTGCCTTTTCCTGCTCTCTTCTTTTTGAAACCATCACATTAGCTCCCCTGCCCTCTGGCTTCAGGTTGGATGCAGCTATGGGAGGAGCCTGCAGGAGGTCAGAGGGAGGGAACAGAGGGAAGTCGGGTTATCTGCTCCCCCTGCTTTTCCTTACCTGACCATGAACGTGGCAGTGGCTACATTCTTCTCACCTCAGCTCCCCTCCTCTTCCATAGCCACACCTCTGAACAGACGGTCTCCAGGAAGCCTTCACCCGCCCCTTCACACCCTAGGTGTCCGCCATCGCTTGTTGGTTCTCTTAACTCTGCTCACAGCATCCACAAGACACATCCAGTGATCCATCTGTTTCCTACCAGGGCTGATGCAGGCCACATGTAATTTAAAAAGCTAAAACTATCTTTACTGAAATTTCTGTAAGATGCCAAGACACTGGCAGCATTATCAGGTGAAGTGTGACCGAACAAAGGAAGTGAGGTGTTCCCCCATTCTTACTCAAGGCACAGTGCAGCTGTGCTATTTGCAGGCTCCCAGAAACCCACGGGCACATGAGGGCCCTAGTGAGTGAGTTGGCAGCCTCACAGCTCTGGTTGGAGGGACCCACAGGGAGCACACCAGTCTTCAGGAAGCTCAAACGTGGGCCCAAGAGGTTGCAGCTGGGTACTTCCAGGCAGCTTTGCAAATTGCTGAACGACTACTAACTGCCAAGGCGTAGTCAAGTCCACTGAAATGACCCCTGGAGATGGCCAGAAATATATGGGAAAGAGTCTGAAGCTGTTCAGGGTCCCTCTTGAAGAAGGAATGGCAAGAACCAGAGAAATAGAATTTAATGCTCTTGAAGTCACCAGCTATGTAATTCTATACTGACATGGCCTGGGGAGATAATCTTTCTTAGAGAAAAGTGGGAAAAGTCTGAGTGTAGATTGTGCCCTAACAAAAGAAATAACCTCCTTGGAATGAATTTTAGAGTTTACCAGTCATGTACTAAACTCTGTGTGTGTGTGTGTGTAAAACCACCACTTCAAATGTGTCTTTCAGAGTCCATAAGAAAACTGATCCAATATTCCAAAATTTAGGGGAAAAAATGTGAGTGAGCTTGACCATCTGTTCATGCAAGTAATTCATAAAACACCAATTCCAGATGGATATTTAAACCTTATACATTCACTTACTCTGCCCTTTTGTGCCTAGTTGTTTTCATTTTCCAAAATGTTTCTTTTATTTTGTACATAAGACCACTCCCCTTTCAACATTTATGTTTATGCAAGGAAGTCCCATTAACCCTTGATTAGTAAGGGTTGATTAAAAGATGGGCTTATAGATAAATGTCTCTAATTTTAGTATCATAATTCAGTCCTTCATGTGGCAACTCAGAACTTATCAACTGTTAATCATAGTTCACGCAATTGGCACAATTGACATGTAACTGACATGAGCTGCTATGCTGCTGCTTACCCTGGAGTAATACTTTTTCTCATTTCTGAAAAGCCAGATGTCTTACAAATAAAACAGTATATGTTTGACCATCCAAAGACATTTATAATATTTAAAGCTGGGTAATGGCTGGGAATGTTTTCTATCATCTTAACACCATTATCAGTGTTTTTTTGATTATATTTTCTTGGCATTGCTCAGGAAATGCTTTTTCTAGCATATAGTTTGTGGCCTTCATTTTTTTCTACAAAGCAATGTACTACAACAATTTTTAAAGTCACAGTTTACAATAAAAAATTTCCTTACTTTTCAGACAAGTGTTTTATATGAAAGAGCTATACCAACTTTAACTTTATTTAATATAAAGATGTCCAAATAGAGATATTTAAAATATTTATTTTAGGGTTATTTTACATTCCTATTATACTTTAAGTAAATTATTTTTCAAACAACTTGCTGACTGAGCAATACTTTATTTCTACACTGAGTTTCAGCAATTCCAAAAAAGACTGTATAAAAGTTAGCTGTAGAATTAAGATATTAATACAGTACCATTCTTGAGTTTGTTTTCAGGTGTTTCAATAGAGAAACAGTAACTTTCAATTGACATTCATCACAGTAAGTTACATAATTGTTTTGTTTGAGGTCATTTTATGCCACTTGTTCCAACTTAATTTTGTCCTTACATGGCACTGGCACTATGTTACCAGAGTGAGGAATGCCTATTAGTGAGACAAGCACCAAAAGAAAAATAAATCAACATGAAAAAAAAAAAGAGAATGCAGTCAAATTTGTGCTATGAAATACAAAGAGGATGAAATTTCCATGTTTTCCCTTTCTTAGCATTTCAAGATGTATTTCCTAGGAAATTAATAAAGACAAAATATTTCATCAGTTACAGAGAAAATGAGATAATTATTTATTGCCCCTAAGATTTTACCTAACTGAATTATGTAAATATAAGTAAAATCTCAATTCAGTAAATTCAATAATTATATCCAGATTCAAATTTGGTAAACCTCTCAAATAATAATTCATATTAACTGCTGTGCTGATGGAAGCACCATCAACTCTAGGTGATAGACTCACGTGTATTATAGGTGTGTTCACATTTTTACTAACCATTTGTTAAACGTTGGTCAATATTTCTAACCAATGAACACCATGAGCTCTTCAAAAATACTGTGTGTACAGACAGGATGAAACCAAGGAGAAACACACTGAGACACATACTAATCAAATTGGCAAAAATTTAAGACAAAGAAAAGTATTGAAAGCAGCAAGGGAAAAATGACAAATAACATACAAGTGAACTCCCATAAGATTAACAGCTGATTTCTCAGCAGAAACTCTACAGGCAGAAGGGAGTGGCATGATATACTTAAAGTGATGAAAGGGAAGAACCTACAACCAAGATTACTCTACCCGGCAAGGATCTCATTCAGATTTGATGGAGAAATCAAAATCTTTACAGACAAGCAAAAGCTAGGAGAACTCAGCACCACCAAACCAGCTCTACAACAAGTGCTAAAGGAACTTCTCTAAGTGGGAAACACAAGAGATGAAAAGGACCTACAAAAACAAACCCAAAACAATTAAGAAAATGGTAATAGGAACATACATATTGATAATTACCTTAAACATGAATGGATTAAATTCTCCAACCAAAAGACACAGGCTTGCTGAATGGATACAAAAACAAGACCCATATATATGCTGTCTACAAGAGACCCACTCCACACCTAGGGACACATACAGACTAAAAGTGAGGGGATGGAAAAAGATACAACATGAAAATGGAAATCAAAAGAAAGCTGGAGTAGCAATACTCATATCAGATAAAATAGACTTTAAAATAAAGAATGTTACCAGAGACAAGGAAGGACATGACATAATGATCAAGGGATCAATCCAAGAAGAAGATATAACAATTATAAATTATATATGCACCCATCACAGGAGCACCTCAATACATAAGACAACTGCTACCAGCTATAAAATAGGAAATCGACAGTAACACAATAATAGTGGGGGACTTTAACACCTCATTTACACCAATGGACAGATCATCCAAAATGAGAATAAATAAGGAAACAGAAGCTTTAAATGACACAATAGACCAGATAGATTTAATTGATAATTATAGGACATTCCATCCAAAAACAGCAGATTACACTTTCTTCTCAAGTGCGCACAGAACATTCTCCAGAATAGATCACATCTTGGGTCACAACTCAAGCCTCAGTAAATTTAAGAAAACTGAAATCATATCAAGCATCTTTTCCGACCACAACACTATGAGATTAGAAATAAATCACAGGGGTAAAAAAGGTAAAAAAACACAAACACGTGGAGGCTAAACAATACATTACTAACCAACCAAGGGATCACTGAAGAAATCAAAGAGGAAATCAAAAAATACCTAGAGACAAATGACAATGAAAAGACAATGATCCAAACCCTATGGGATGCAGCAAAAGCAGTTCTAAGAGGGAAGTTTAGAGCTATACAAGCCTACCTCAAGAAGCAAGAAAAATCTCAAATAAACAATCTAACCTTACACCTAAAGGAACTAGCGAAAGAAGAGCAAACAAAACCCAAAGTTAGCAGAAGGAAAGAAATCATAAAGATCAGAGCAGAAATAAATGAAATAGAAATGAAGAAAACAATAGCAAAGATCAATAAAACTAAAAGCTGGTTCTTTGAGAAGATAAACAAAATTGACAAACCATTAGCCAGACTCATCAACAAAAAGAGGGAGAGGACACAAATCAATAAAATTAGAAATGAAAAAGGAGAAGTTACAACAGACACTGCAGAAATACAAAGCATCCTAAGAGACTGCTACAAGCAACTCAATGTCACTAAAATGGACAACCTGGAAGAAATGGACAAATTCTTAGAAAGGTATAATCTTCCAAGACCGAACCAAGAAGAAATAGAAAATATGAACAGACCAATCACAAGTAATGAAATTGAAACTGTGATTAAAAATCTTCCAACAAACAAAAATCTTCCAACAAACAAAAATCCAGGACCATATGGCTTCACAGATGAATTCTATCAAACATTTACAGAAGAGCTTAACACCTATCCTTCTCAAACTCTTCCAAAAAACTGCAGAGGAAGGACAACTCCCAAACTCATTCTATGAGGCCAACATCACCCTGATAAAAAAAACCAAAGATACTACAAAAAAAGAAAATTACAGACCAATATCACTGATGAATATAGATGCAAAAATCCTCAACAAAATACTAGCAAACAGAATCCAACAACACATTAAAAGGATCATAAACCATGATCAAGTGGGATTTATCCTAGAGATGCAAGGATTCTTCAATATATGCAAATCAATCAATGTGATAAACCATATTAACAAATTGAACAATAAAAACCATATGATCATCTCAATAGATGCAGAAAAAGCTTTTGACAAAATTCAATGCCCATTTAGGATAAAAACTCACCAGAAAGAGGGCATAGAGGGAACCTACTTCAACATAATAAAGGCCATCTACGACAAACCCACAGCCAACATCGTTCTCAATGGTGAAAAACTGAAAGCATTGCCTCTAAGATCAGGAACAAGACAAGGATGTCCACTCTCACCACTATTATTCAACATAGTTTGGAAGTCCTAGCCATGACAATCAGGTAAGAAAAAGAAATAAAAGGAATACAAATTGGAAAAGAAGAAGTAGCACTGTCACTGTTTGCAGATGATATGATACTATATACATAGAGAATCCCAATGAGGCCACCAGAAAACTACTAGAGCTAATCAATGAATTTGGTAAAGTTGCAGGATACAAAATCAATACACAGAAATCTCTTGCATTCCTATACACTAATGATGAAAAACCTGAAAGAGAAATTAAGGAAACACTCCCATTTACCACTGCAAGAAAAAGAATAAAATACCTAGGAATGAACCTACCTAGGGAGACAAAAGACCTGTATGCAGAAAACTATAAGACACTGATGAAAGAAATTAAAGATGATACCAAAAGATGGAGAGATATACCATGTTCTTGGATTGGAAGAATCACATTGTGAAAATGACTCTACTACCTAAAGCAATCTGCAGATTCAATGCAATCCCTATCAAATTACCAGTGGCATTTTTACAGAACTAGAACAAAAAATCTTAAAATGTGTATGGAGACACAAAAGACCCTGAATAGCCAAAACAGTTTTAAGGAAAAAAAAAAGGAGCTGGAGGAATCAGACGCCCTGACTTCAGACTATACTACAAAGCTACAGTAATCAAGACACTATGGTACTGGCACAAAAACAGAAATATAGATCAATTGAACAGGATAGAAAGCCCAGAGGTAAACCCAGGCACCTATGGTCAACTAATCTATGACAAAGGAGGCAAGGATATACAATGGAGAAAACACAGTCTCTTCAATTAGTGGTGCTGGGAAACTGGACAGCTACATGTGAAAGAATGAAATTAGAACACTCCATAACACCATACACAAAAATAAACTCAAAATGAGACCCAAATGTAAGACTGGGCACTATAAAACTCTTAGAGGAAAACATAAGAAGAACACTCTTTGACATAAATCATAGCATGATCTTTTTTGATCCACCTCCTAGAGAAATGGAAATAAAGACAAAAATAAACAAATGGGACCTAATGAAACTTCAAAGCTTTTGCACAGCAAAGGAAATAAACCATAAACAAGACGAAAAGACAACCCTCAGAATGGAAGAAAATATTTGCAAATGAATCATCAGACAAAGGATTAATCTCCAAAATATATAAACAGCTCATGCAGCTCAATATTAAAAACACAACCAACCCAATACAAAAATGGGCAGAAGACCTAAATAGACATTTCTCCAAAGAAGATATACAGATGGCCAAGAAGCACATGAAAAGATGCTCAGCATCACTAATGATTAGAGAAATGCAAATCAAAACTACAATGAGGGGTTTCCCTGGTGGCGCAGTGGTTGAGAGTCCACCTGCCAATGCAGGGGACACGGGTTTGTGCCCCAGTCTGGGAGGATCTCACATGCCGCAGAGCGGTTAGGCCCATGAGCCATCGCCACTGAGCCTGCGCATCCAGAGCCTGTGCTTCACAATGGGAGAAGCCACAACAGTGAGAGGCCCGCGTACCGCAAAAAACAAAACAACAACAAAACAACAACAACAAATAAAACTACAATGAGGTATCACTTCACACCAGTGAGAATGGGCATCACCAGAGAATCTACAAACAACAAATGCTGGAGAGGGTGTGGAGCAAAGGGGACCCTCTTGCACTGTTTGTGGGAATGTAAATTGGTACAGCCACTATGGAGAACAGTATGGAGGTTCCTTAAAGAACTAAAAATAGAATTACCATATGACCCAGCAATCCCACTACTGGGCATATACCCAGAGAAAACCATAATTCGAAAAGACACGTGCACCCCAATGTTCATTGCAGCACTATTTACAATAGCCAGGTCACAGAAACAACCTAAATGCCCACTGACAGACGAATGGATAAAGAAGATGTGATACATATATACAATGGAATATTACTCAGTCATGAAAAGGAACAAAATTGGGTCATTTGTAGTGACGTGGGTGTATCTAGAGAGTATCATACAGAGTGAAGTAAATCAGAAAGAGAAAAACAAATATCGTATATTAACACATATATGTGGAACCTAGAAAATGGTTCAGATGAACTGGTTTGCAGAGCAGAAATTGAGACACAGGTGTAGAGAACAAACGTATGGACACCAAGGGGGGAAAGTGGCGGGGGGTGGGGGTGGGATGAACTGGAAGATTGGGATTGACATGTATACACTGATGTGTATAAAATGGATAACTAATAAGTAAATAAATAAATAAACATTAAGAAAAAATCTGATGATGACATACATTAAAGGGATAGACATAAAAGGGCAAAAGGCAATAATCATTTCATAGATGAAAACAACTGAGAAAGCATTATTAAACAAAGTCAGAGTGCTCAAAATATACTAATAATTTGTCATTATTGAGGTAGAAGACAATCGTCATCACTCGCAAATCAAACCAGTAACACTGCCAGAGATCCAACCATAAGCTGACAGTCTAACTTCAGATGTGTTTACATAATAGGCACTACATTTTCCATTCTTACTGAAATTAGTTCACTTCCTAAATGTTTTTCCATCTGACAAAATTTATTGTGATCTATATGTCAGAAGGCTCATGTTAATTTACCAGGCAAATATGATCTGACGGGATCCTTCATTTTAAATAGATGAAATAATGGTGAATATTTACACATGCTTTAGATACGCATTTTAAAGCCAGCAGTAGCTTGACTCTTCCATTTAACAGAGGAAAGCCTGGAGAACTGGGATAGAAGAACAGGCTGAACTAACACGGATGCACATGTAATATTAAGGCAAGTGCTACAACAGTGAAACATAATTCTTTTTAAAAAAGTTCCAAACTCTAATCCTAATGGCAATAACTCCTCATTACTTTGTAAGGAAGAAACCAAACAATCATTATGAAAGAAAGAGGAGGCAGTAATGGAGTTTAATTCACAAGCAGTAACATAATCCCAGTAGAATTACCTTTTGTGTAGAAATAGAAGCAGAAAATAGTAAATTACAATTTGTTACTTATGATTTTCTAGACAACCAGAAATAGATTCTGGAAATATTTTCAATTTTGAAATATAGAAAATTGTAATTATACCAGGACAAATGTGAAAAAGTTTTGGACCCTGGTAGCAGAAAGAAAAGAAAATACAATCTAAAATAAAATATGTTATCAGCAAAGTAGTGTAAAGAGCTAGGGGGAAAATAAAGGATAAAAAGGCAGTGGATTGATGGGACCTGGATCTGATTTCCCATTCTGGAATCATGAATGAATCATTCCTACCCCTCTGGGGCTTGGTTTCTTCCAGTTAAACCTGATGATCTCTTAGATCCCTTTCAGCTCAAATATTCTGGGAACACTGCCATCTCGCAAAGAACAGCTTAAACAGAAAGATCACTTTACTTTGTGCTTAGGAACTGAAATACGTCTCCTTTTTTTTATCTAAATACCTACACAGTTCTCTCTTCTGCCAACTTCTGATGTGAGGTATTAAATAGTGGTGATGTGGCATTTAAAAGGGAGATACAATAATCAAGTCACAGATGCTCTGAGGTAGGGTAAGGTTCACCCACATAGAAAGAACAGAAAAGAAAAGCAGAGAGGAAGCCAATGACTTCAGCCCAAGAGTGTAGTCCAGAGCCAGCTATGGAGGATTCCTTTCATCTCTGATCCATAGCCCCAGGGCAAGAGCTCAAAGCATCCTCAGCTGTGGCAGGACAATGTGGCAAGAGCAGCACTTCCTCTTACCTTTAAAGCAGAGCAGCTGCCATGTTCAGAACCAAGTGTAACGTGAGTTATTCTCAAGGTCTTTAAATGGCTTAAGAGCAAAGAGGAAATAATCATCTGGCTGAGAAGGAGAAGGTATAAAGTATAATGAGCACCATTCTGAATATGTTCCTTTTGGTCTGTTCTTACCAGCCTCAGGCCAGGTAAGTGTGACCTATCAGTCCAACTTAGTACCTATTTCAGGGCTCCATTCCTTGCTGGTCTAGGAGCTTCCATTTTGCATCCACCTTTGGCTTCTTCCTCCCTAACATGGTCCTCATAACCCCCCTATAGTGTCTGGACTGCCAGGACCAATGATGTTTAATGATGGAAAGTTTGTACAGTCCTCCCTGGTATCTGCAGGGGACTGGTTTCAGGACCAAAATCTGTGGATGGTCAAGTCCCATAGACAGCTTTCTGTATCTGAGGTTCTGCATCTGTTCATTCAACCAACCTCGGATGTGTAGTACTGTAATATGGAAAAAAACATCCATGTATAAGTGGATGTATGCAGTTCAAACCCATGTTGCTCAAGGGTCAACAGTACATGGAAATTTAGTTGTATATGGAGAGCTTTTTACAAGCAAGGTACTAAGATATGGAAAAAGTTTCAGTAACAGGCAAATGAAAGGTTGCATTTGGATTTGGATGATTTCTATTTAAAGTGTCAGAGAACAAGATGTGTGGAGTGTTAACCTGGAGACCAAAAATAAGAGAGCTGATGTTTTATTAAAGGAACCCAAAGAACATTTTAGAAGACTTCTTGGAAGCCTCAGAAGTATAAAAGAAGCAATGCCTATAAGAACTAGAAGCAGAAAATAACAAGGAAAGAAAATCCTCAGATGAAAAGTCAACAGGAACAGATAGAAACACAACTTACCAAGACAGAGGTAAAGATAAATAATTGCAAGGAAATAAAAAAACAAACATAATAGGCAAATCAAAATTCACATTGGAGTAAGCAACTGACATTAACACAAGGAATAGGAATAGATACAATAATCAAAGACATACTGAAGAAAATCTTCTTGCACTTAAAAAAAAAGAGTAAAATTAATTTTAAAATGTCTTAGATATATCCTAGAAAAATCTTTGAAACAAAAGGATGAGGAAATACCCTAAAAGAATCCAGTGAAAAAACAAAAAGAAAACCAAACAAACAAAAACCAAACTAGTCACCTACTGTGGAAACTTAAAAGAATGTCCACAATTATCCCCTCCTCCCTTTATCCATGCCTTTTGCAATGCATTTTGCAATTCTTCCCATTGAGAGGTGGAGGCTGTTTCTCCACTCCTTGAACCTGGTCTGGTTCTGTGACTTGTTTTGGCCAATAAGTGTATCAGAAATAGCTGTGTACCAGTTCCAAGCCTTTTTGGAACCCTACCATTTGAACAAGCCAAGCTAGCTTGCTGAAGAAGAAAGAACTGAGTTGCCCTAGCTTAGGCCACCAGGATTCAGCCAGCCTGCCATTGCCCAAAATGCAAGAGATCTTGGCTAAGATCAGCAGAAACAACTCCCTACCTCACAGCTGACTGCAGAGGCATGAGACACACCAGCCAAGATCAGAAGACCACATAGACTGCCCAAAGACTAATAAACAATGACAAAGGATTATTGTTGTAAGACACTGAGTTTGGGAAATTTTTTGTTACACAGCGCTAGCTAACTAATTTACCTAAATAGGAACAAAAAATCGTCACATGCACACACATGCACCCACATATCCATACACATATATTTGTAAAAATATGAAAAATCTTGTAACATTTGAAATGCCTTCAAAGGAAATAAGCAAAACTCTATACATCAACAGACAACTGGGCAAAGAATCTCTTTAGACAATTTACAGAAAAAATACAAATGGCTAATAAATATCACAGTTTACACAATTCCAAAGATGAAAGAAAGAAAAATTAAAGCAAAGAAATGTTAGTTTTCCATTTCCTATATTAAACTGACAACAAAATTTAAAACTCATAAGGCTACATGCTGAGGTTGGCATGGAAGGCAACCACTCAAAACACATTCCTGGTGAGAATGTAAAATGGTACGGCCATTCTCATGACTAATCTCATATTTTGAGCCTGAAAAATGCTCATGCTTATGTTATATTTCTGTACATGTAGTACTTCACAATAAAACACTTAAAAAACAAACAAGCAAATTGGCACCGAAAAAAATTCCTCATACTCTTCCACTTATTAATTCTACATCTCGGACATTATCTTAATAAAAGAGTTATAAATATGGACAAAATTTGGTAATACAAGAACTTCAACAGTAAGGGAGTGACTGACTAAATTCTTGTATAGCTTTATCATTTAAAAGTATGCAGCCATTACAAAAACTATAAATAAAGAATATTTACCAAAATGAGATAACATAGCAATACAAAGAGAAAAACTTAATACTAAATTTTAGGTATTTAAATCATGACTAAAGTTTAATAAAATTATGTGTGTATATATACTTAAGACCAGAAGGAAACACAAAATCATGCTAAGTAAACTTTGTACCTGTAGGAGTATGATTATGGGTGATATTACACACACACACTCACATACACAGAGTTTTCAAATGTCCTACAGTAAGCATACATTAATTTTATAAATACAAACAATAAATTCACTTTTTAAACAATTAGTTATATAGCAACCTAAGTGCCCATCAATAAATGAATGGATAAAGAGGTGGGGGGTGAGAGGAGGGAGAATTAGATGAAGGTGGTCAAAAGGTACAAACTTCCAGTCATAAGATAAGTAAGTAGCAGGGATGTAATGCACAGCATGATAAATATGATCAACACTGCTGTGTTATACAGGAAAGCTGTTAAGAGAGGAAATCCTAAGAGCTCTCATCACAAGGGAAAAATATTTTTTCTATTTTTCAAATTTTGTATCTATATGAGATGGATGTTCACCAAACTTACTGTGGTCATCAGTTCATAATGTCAAATCATTATGCTCTACACCTTAAACTCATATAGTGCTGTATGTCAATAATAAAACTGGAAGAAAAAAACAATTGTTATAGGTTTGGATGAATTTTTGAAGTCAATTCCTGGCCCAGTACATTTTATAATCTCTTCATTGGTCACTACACAGTGGCACAGTATATAAACTTAATAACTTTGGATCTTTCACCAAACCATAGGACTTTATGAATTCAGAATGACATTGTTAAATGCTGAAGTGATCAGAAACAAACAGGATGAGATCCAAAAGGGACATCTGGTGGGTCATTTACAGAGGATGCACTAATTACACAATGCAATACAGAGAGTGAGTGCAGGTGTGTCTAATACAGATCCAGGAGTTGGTGGACCAGAAGCTGAATGGATGTGAATTAGAAAGCTGTATATAAAATCAAGTACATTATTGAAAACTACATCAAAACTACAATAAAACATGAGATTAATTCCTCCCCACCCTACTGACCATATATAGTCTTTATGAATATCATCTATAGTTTTTTGGATCCAGAGTTTAAAAAGAAAAGTTCAAAGGAAAACATTATATTATAGTATCTCTTCAGGTAGAGATCATGTAGCCCAAAGGGAACACTATTGAAAAGTTTAGAAGTCTTAGGATAGGTGAAAGCTGCCAGTGACCAGGTGGTCTCCATGTCTACTGAGAAAATGTCCCCCCAAAACTTATGAGTAAATCATGTGATAATCATGCCAGCTCCCTCTCTTCCACCCCTGCTTCCAACGACATGCACAGTTACAGCCACATTTTTATTTGGCTGTAAAAGATGTGGGAAAAGATATCAAAGACAATAAGAATGAAGGAGGGGAGGGAAGGAGAGTGAGGGAGGTGTGTGGTCAGGGGAGGGGGTGGGCAGAGAAAAGGAGGGAAAGAGTTGGAACAAACTTGGAAAGGTCTTCAATAGGAAGACAGGTGCCCCTCTAAAAAGACAGAGAGAAGGCAGACCTGGGTTTGAATCCTAGCCAGTCCTGTTTCTTACTATGCCTCAGTTTCTCATCTACAAATTAAGAAGGATGATAAATGAAATATCATCTCTAAAAAGTCAGGGAGAAAGTGATAGCAGTTAGATAAGGAGATGCTATATTTGCACAAATGGTGTCCTAGAATAAGGAAAAGCAAAAAAGACAGATAAATATATACATATGTACATACATACAGGTAAGTAATACAAGAAAATGTTTAGAAATAAACAGACTGGAAGTGCACATTAGGTACCAGAAAAAAAAAATGATAAGTAACAATAAACATGAAGCTAGTGGAATTCAACGATAAAGAAAAATCCTTTGGGCATCCAGATAAGATAAAGAGATAAATATATCTTGAAGGAAAAGACATGAGCTAACCTTGGCTTCTTCCCAGAAACATACAATATTGAGACATGGTATAAGGCCTCCAAAGTTCTTGGGCAAAGAAAGCCAAGAGACAAATAAAAAACTTCAGCAAAATGCCTGGTAGTGATCACTGACTGCATTTAATCAAGGAATGAGAATTAAAGCCACCGTGAAAACAGGAAGAGAAGCCAAGAGGTGGCAGAATGCACTGGTTGACTCACCTTTTATAGCCAGGGTAAAAACATAACATTTAAATCCGGTAAAGGAAAAGAAAAAGAAATTTAAGCAGATTAAAAATATAGTAGAATTTAGGAAATTCTAGAATAATATAGGAAATAGTAGAATAACTAAAAATATGTAGTGTAATCAACTAAAATTAGGTGGTAGAAGGAAGGAATGGAATGTAGAAATAAGTAGAATTATACACATTTCTTCATGAGTCTTAGGAGGCATAAATAGATACTGGTTAAAAGATTATAATTAACTAAATATAACTATGAAGCTATAGTTATAAAGGTTATCACTAAAAGAGTTAGGACATAACTCAGGCAAGAACTTTCCAAATAACAGGAAAAAAACATACAAATAAACTGAGACCATATAATTAAAAGTTAAGTAATAAAGCTAAGAATTGCATAAAGTATAATTACAGAATTAAGACTAAATACATCTATTATAGTAAAAAACATATTTGCATTATGTGCAAAAATCAAAACAAAAAGCCTCAGACTGGTTCCCAGAGAAAAAAACAAATTGTATTCTCTATGCCAGAAACACCTAAAATAAAGTGACTCCGAAAAGTTGAAAATAAAAGTCTGGGTAAAAGCATGCCAGGCAAGTACCAACAAAAAATCAGAAATCCTGATCTTAGTATCAAGCACACTGAATTCAAAGCAAATAGCATCCAATAAGAAAAGGCTACTTTAAAACTGCAAGAGAGTACAATCCACAATAAGCAGTTATAAATATGGCATCATCGTTTATATAGCAAAACCTATATGAAATACAAAAGCATAAGAAATACTATTGAAATTTATTTCTGCTGAAGAAGGATCACATGAACAAGAAATAAGAATGAAATCACAAAGCTGTTCTAATTGATATATAAATAGAATTCCACATCTTAAAGCAGAAAATATGACTTCTTTACAAATCTCCATGGAATATTTGACCATTTATTAGTTCAAAAATAAAGCCTCAATCAATTACAAAAATTAAAATGAAATAAAAATAATTTCTTTCACAGTAAAAAAACAGAAAATCAAGAGATCCCACCATCTGAAAAATTTTTACTTCTCCAAGATATACTTTGTGTCAAAAATGAAATTAAAACCAAGAACACAGAATATGCAGAAAATAATAAAATGGAGTGCTCTCTATTGCAGTCTCTGGGATATAGCTATGATGTGCTCAAAGGAAAATGTACCACCTAAACTACTTATATCAATAAAAAACAAAGAGTCATCATTTCAAGTTAAGAACTCTAAGGCCAATGAATGAGATAAACCTCTGACTAACCAAAATAAAGAAAAATAAATAAATAAAGTGAGAATATAGAAATAATCACAGATTGTTCATGAAATATATGAATTATAAAAACCTCTTGGCTGAAAAATATTATAATAAATGTAAAAACCTAAATGAATGGATGAGTTTTGTACATTACCAATTACCACAAATGAAACTGTAGTACATTTTTAAAGAATGACCCCTCCCAGAGACTCAAGAGGGAGGGTATATGGGGATACATGTACACGTATAGCTGATTCACTTTGTTATACAGCAGAAACTAACACAACATTGTAAAGCAATCATACTCCAATAAAGATGTTAATAAAAAAAAAAAGAAAAGAATGATCCCTCCCAAAATGCACCAGACTTAATCAATTTCACACTTGTGAATTCTACAAATCCTTAAAGGAACGGATAATTTCAATGCCATTTACAATGCACCCAGAAAAGGAAGAGAAGCTTTTGACGATTTCGACAAAACCAGCATAACATAAACACCAACATCTGACAGAGACAGCGCACCCACACAAAAAGAAACTATGGGCAAATTTCACTTACATTCTCAATGCAAAAATTTTAAATATGTGCTGTGAGCCCCAATGAACCAATTGTGCAGCTCACTGGGGCTCACAACAGGTGTTCATGGACTGTTCAACGTTAGAGAATGTGTCGACATAATTCTTTGTATTAGTAAGTAAAAAGAGAAAGTTTATGTTTTCCACTAATTAAATAATTGGACAAAATTTGATAGAATTTAAAATTTATCCACTTTTGATTTTTAAAAACTCTTAATAAAATAGGAAACGGCGACATCGCAACATCATAATAATGACTAACATTTATAAAGTGCTTCTTACATGCCTGGTGCTGTTTTAGGTGGATGTGTACCTATTCAGAACTGCGCTTTTTTCTTTTCCTAAAGTGATGGTGAAGTAAGGCAATGGCAGTGGGAGCAAAGGATGCAGGGAAGCAGAGCCCACGCTCTAGGCTCCTGATTTCTTCTGAACGGTGCAGAAATCATCTAGCTGCCAGACCAGAAGAAGAAACATCTAAAGCCTACCTCCCAGAGTTCCTTCAACCTCTAGACAGGACACCTCAGGCACTATGTACAAAGTACTCTGCTTTATCCAGTAGCTGATGCATAACCCATCAGATGGCAAACACACTCATGGAACATGCGAATATTTACTGAGTGCCGGCTGGGTGCCAGGCAGCGTTCTAGGTGCTGGAGGTTTACCACTAGAATAAACTGCCCTGGTCTGTCTCACATTCTGGTCCTAAATCTAAAAGCAGGAAGACGTGAGTAGTGCAAATCCTCTTTATTAGTAGCAAACACTCCCCAAATATTAGGCACTGAGTAAAAGGAAAACAAAACTGCGGTCCTTCCCAAGGCGCCCACGGCACACACAGGACGTGCAGGCCATGTGGAAACAGGAACTGTGACTACCCTAGTCATTTCCTATTGGCAAAATAAAAGAAGTGTGTCTTTGGAAAGTCATAAACAGAAATAGGAGAGAAATACACCCACCAGCAGCTAAATAATGGCTTGGGAACACCCTTGTCTACACAGCAGCATCACCTTAATATTTTGAAGGAAAATGACATTTTTAAAAACCAATAAAATTTTCTTTCCATTCACCTTGAAAATGTGAATTGAAGTTCAGAGCCAAGAAGCACATGAGAACAGTATATTCTAACCTTGAGCAAAAAGAGTGACATTGCCTTCAAAACCTCTACGTTGTGGAAGGTACTTTCCAGGACCTGAGCGCTTCATGCTCATTACCTCACAGCACAGAGACCCCTCAAGGCCTACGGCAACCAGGATGTTGCTTGATTTTTAAGAGATTTCTCTCCTTTTTCCTGGCAAATCACTTTAATACAGAGATTTAAAAAGGCAAGTCAGAGCCTCCCCGTGGTTTCCACATGAGTCACTGCCAAAAATTTAGAAGCCAGCCTTGTGATCCTTTTTAAGAGGAAAAATAGCAGATTCTATCTTATTCACAGAGTATCAACTCAGGCCAGTATGACTAAAAACCTCACTGGAAGAGCTGGCGTCACTATTTCCGAAACCAAAATAGTTACCAACAAGTAGTTAACATTGAGGGGAAACTAGTAAAGTGTACTCTATTTGCAAAGGCAAGTCATGTCTGAGGCGAGATGTTTAAGAGGCAAAAGCATCCAAGAACTTGACAGCCATAACATGGCTTTCTGGACCACCTGGAACCTTCATCATCTCCTCTACCCACACTCACTTTCCTTGTTAAAATAACAACATGAAGAGTAATTCTGCTCCGGGACCATTGGGACAGATTTCAAAACTCCCTCTTCTGAGTCTAACAGTGTCTTAAGCCTAGTAGATGGCTCATAATTCAACCAGATAAAAAATAGATCATAGAGTAAGTACCACAAGGCAGCCTGGTTTTGCCCTGAGGATTCAAACTGCCGATAAGTTCCGGAGGCCAGCGTTTCAGTGGAGCTCAGTGTGCTGTGCCATCTGGTGGACCAGGGGAAGTTCACCACCATCGCTGCTTCTCTTACCCCTGCCTTCCTCTCCTTTGTTAGTCCACTCAGAGGGAAAGCCCTGCTTACACTTTGTGCGTTTTACCTTCTATTGCATAAAAGCAAAGAGTATCAGACCTTAAAAGGGGCAAAACACCCTATGCCCGCATCTCCTCCCTTCTCCTTTCTCTGTCCTTTGTCCCCTTACCTGTCCTTGACTCTCCACTCTGAGACTCTTCTAGCTGATGGCTTTGTTTCATCCCTGTTTCTAAGACAGCACAGGGAGGTGGAGAGTCAGGGAGCACTGTGCACGTGCTGGAGTCGGGGAGGTAGGGTGGGATGGGAGAGGACAGCTGATGGGGAGACACGTCTTGACCCGCCCTCTGCTCCTGCTTCCCAGTCATTCCCTGTCCCTCTGACAACTCAATGCCTGGCTGGCCTCCTGGGCCAAGGCAGTTTGGCCGCCCTGGTCCTCCCTGGCTGGCCTGCTCCTCCTCACTGGCTCCCAGGAGTTGGCTCACTGTGCCACTGAAGGTAGACGTTCCCCCTTCTGAAATGAACTTGTTTTTAGAGTCCCTTTGACCTCGCAAGCAGCTAACCTGAACGCCATTCAACAAGAATGTGTCCTCGGATGAGAGCTGTCCTGAGCAAGAGCCACGCCCTAGATAGCATTCCAGGAACAAAGGAATTTTCCCTCAACTCCAATTCACTCTTTTTACCTCAACCAGACAGACTACAGCAAGGTCAAAGAGAGGAAGGCGGACTTCCCTGGTGGCACATTGGTTAAGAATCCGCCTGCCAATGCAGGGGACATGGGTTCAAGCCCTGGTCCGGGAAGATCCCACATGCCACGGAGCAACTAAGCCCGTGCACCACAACCACTGAGCCTGCGCTCTAGAGCCCACGAGCCACAACTACTGAAGCCCGTGCACCTAGAGCCCATGCTCTGCAACAAAAGAAGCCACCGCAATGAGAATCCCGCACACCGCAACGAAGAGTAGCCCCCGCTCGCCGCAACTAGACAAAGCCCACACGCAGCAACAAAGACCCAACGCAGCCAAAAATAAAAGATTTTTTAAATAAACAAATAAATAAAATATTTTTTTAGAAAAAGAGAGAGAGGGAGGCAGGTATTGAGAGAATTTCGTCTTTGTCTAGCAGAGGGTGAGCATGGAGTGGCAGGTGCAGTAGTAATCCTCAGGCCCGAGTTTGGGTGACTGCTCCCAAAAAAGAAACCTGGCCTAGACATCCTGATAGTAAAAGCTCCTCAAAAAGGAAACTGGCAGGACATCAGAAGTCGTTTGATTTAAATGGATTGCAGTGGATCCCACTGCAAGAGCCGCCGTCCAGAGACCCACGTGCAGGACTCCCTCCCCGTTCAGCCCTCCCTAGCAGTGAAGTTTACTCACTTGTGTTAACTGAAGCCAATTGACTTGAACTGACTAACAGAAATTCCTGCTTCTTTATCTCTGGACAAGTGATCCAGGATAAATTGCTTAACCTCACCAAGCCTTGATGGACCCAACTGTAAAATGGGACTAATGATGAAATTAACATCATATACTTTCACATGGGATTACTGAGCTAATGCATGTGAAAGCACCTTATACATAGAAAAACAAGAAGAAAATATTAATTATTGTTTCTCAGAGAAACAGAATTAACACTGTAAAATGAGTTTAGAAAAGAAAAAAGTCAAGAATATGTTTTTGAATACTCTTTAAATATTCATTGAGGTGACTTAGTGCCCTTTAAAATAAGAGTTATCAAATTGCTCTGAGACGCCCAGACCATACATCCTCTCCTGGTGTGTTATCATCTCAATCATCTGCCATCATCAGCAGGTCCTCACTTCCCTCTCCATAATGGAACACTTTCTAACAGCATCACTTACACTCTTATTCTCTCTTTTCTTTGTTCTCTAGCACTATTAAATGTGTGCTCACCGACCTCTCCTCGTTATCCCATACATAATCTTACTTCTTGTTTTTCTATCAGCCCGTTTGATTGATTTGGGGGTTTTTGCTTTTAGTTAAAGCACGCAGCACTCTGATTCTTAATCAAAGCAACATATTGCCATCTGTTTATCAAGCACACAGAGGAAGGCTCAGATATGAGTCACATGGCTCCAAATCCCTTGAAACTATATATAGTTTGATAGCAAAGTGAGAAATTCATGGGCCAAAGTAAGTGTCTCACTCTGCAGCGCCAAACTCTGTGATTAAAAAATAATTTTCAGTTTGTTATTTGAATTTTTAGGCTATTAGGCAAACATTTAAATTAAGTGGAAACATGAGGATAGCTGACTAAATTTTTCAGTCTTAATCTGGATTTTAAATGCCATGTGTGCACAACAGAAAAAAGGCAAAATTAAGAGTGACAGCTGACAGAAATGAGAAAAGGAGAAAGTACATGGAGCTTGCAGGAACATCATTAGACAGAATCTTCCCATTAGACTTAGGATAAGGATAAGAACTGGGATTCACTTAGACATTACAGGTTAACAGAAGAGAGTTTAATACGTTCATTTACTAAAGTCAAAAATCTTGCACCCTTTGAATGTGGGATGCACTTGCCAACTTGTTTTCAAAGAGCAAATTATGGACGGAGGTGGGAGGAGGAAGGAAGTATATAGCAGAGAAACCTGACAAACGCTGCCACAAACTGGGTGATCAAGGTCAACATCAATGGTTATATATAAGTCCTGCTGGTAGCACGTACCCTTAATACAATGTGTTAAGGATGGCACTTCACCTCTATGGTCTTCCTTCCCAAAAGCCATAATCATAATCCCAGTCTACCTAAGAGAGAAAAACATCAGCATACCCAAACTGAGGAACATTCTAGCAGACACCTGGCCAATACTCCTCAAATCCATCAAGGTCATCAAAAACAAGGAAGGTCTTGAAAATGCCACAGCCAAGAGGAGCCTAGGGAGACATGACAACTAAACATAAAGTGGTGCCCTGGAGAGGATTCTGAAAGAGAAAAAATTTATTAGGGGGGAAAATAGTGAAATTTTAGTAAAGCTTAATCAATAATAATGTGCCAGTGTTTCTTTCCTAGTTGTGAAAAGTGCACCATAGTTAATATAAGATGCTAATAATAAGGAAAACCGGGTGTAGGGTATACAAGAATGCTCTATGCCAGGTGGCGGAGATGGTCAAGTTGGAGGATACTGAGCTCACCTCCCCCCATGAACACATCAAAGATACAACTATAGGGCTTCCCTGGTGGTGCAGTGGTTGAGAGTCCACCTGCCGATGCAGGGGACATGGGTTCATGCTCCGGCCCGGGAGGATCCCACATGCCATGGAGTGGCTGGGCCCGTGAGCCATGGCCGCTAAGCCTGCGCGTCCGGAGCCTGTGCTCCGCAACGGGAGAGGCCACAGCAGTGAGAGGCCTGCATACCACAAAAAAAAAAAAAAAAAAAAAATACAACAAAAGTGGAGTATCTCTCACCGAAAGCAACCTGGCAGAAAGGCTCTCCTACAGGCAAGGCTGTAAAGAAAGGTCCACACAGAGTCTGGTAGGAAGGGCGGGGACCTGTACCCCTAGCAGGGGACACAGAAGAGGAGGAGGATATCACAGGCACAGTGATCCTCCCTAAGGAGCGAGGGGTTCAAGCCACATATTAGGCACCCCAGCCCTGGGGTCAGACACCAGGAAGATGAGTCCCCTTAGCTGGTTTGAACACCAGTGGGACTTACCAGAGGGCTCGAAGAAACCGACATTCCACTCCTGAAGAGCACATGCACACTTGCTCACTCCTGGTCACAGAACAGAGGCAGCAGATAGAAACTGCCTGGCCCTGAGGTTGGCTGGTCAGGACGGCCCCAGCGTGCAGCCCAGCCTGAACCAGGCACCTGCTCTGACCCTTCTTGCTCTGGTCCTGCTCTCCACTAGGGCAACGTTTGCCATTGCCAAGGAGAGTGTGCATACTTAGAGGAAACAGAACGAACTCAGACCCAACCTTGCCTCTAACAAGGGTGGAGGTGGCATGTACAAGTGTGCGAGTCCCTGCCCACATCTGGGAGGAGCAAAACTAGCTCCGGGGCAGAGAACAACATTCCCTGCAGGAGCAAAGCCAGCTCAGTGGTGAGGCACCAACCCCTCTGGCACCAACTCAGCATCTAAACAAAGGACCCACAGTGAGGACAAAGTGAAACCAGCACAGAAGTGCAGCCCCAAGCCACTTGCCACTACCCCAACCAAGGTGGAGACTACTCTCACACACTCGGGAGAAGCCCAATCCCTCAGGGCTTCTCCTCCAGCCCCTTGGGCCCCGACCTTACCCCTGATAGGATGGTGACCACCACTGAGCATAGGAGAAGCCCTGGCTCACAGCTGGTTCTGGCTCTAGCCTTCCATCTCCAGCCTTACCTCCTACCAAGCAGGTGGCTGCAGCACTCCTGGGGGAAGATGTGACCTATGCTCACTCAGATCCAGCTCTCCTACCAAAGCCTCTGGGCACACACAGACGGCATAGGGATGCTCCCACACAAGAACACCCCTTCAAGACTGCGATAGGTAGCTGTTTCACCTAATTTCATAGAGTCAGAGAAAGTTAAAACAAAATGAGAAGACAGAGGAACATGCTTCAAATGAAAGAACAAGGAAAAATAACCTGAAAAAAAACACCCTAACGAAATAAATAATTTACCAGATAAATAGCTCAAAGCAACAGTAATAAGAATGCTAATTGAACTTGGGGAAAGAACAGATGAACACAGTGAGAATTTTAACAAGGAACTAGAAAATATATAAAAGAACCAGTCAAAGCTAAAGAATACAGTAACTGAAATGAAAAATACACTAGAAGGAACACTGTTAAGCAGACTAGGTGATACAGAAGCATGAATAAGCAATGCATAAGCAATCTGGAAGATAGAATAATGGAAAACACCCAATCAAAGAAAAACAAATTTTAAAAAAATGAGGATAGTTTAAGGGACCTGTGAGATAACATCAAGCATACTAACATTCTCATTATAGGGGTCCCAGAAGAAGAGAGAGCAAAATTGGTAGAAAACGTATTTGGTGAAATTATGGCCGAAAACTTCCTGAACCTGAAGAAGGAAACAGATACCCAGGTACAGGAAGCATAGAGAATCCCAAACAAGATGAACCCAGAAACACACACACCAAGACATATATATCATTATTAAAATGGCAAAAGTTAAGGAGAGAATTTTAAAGGCAGCAAAAGAAAAACAGAGTCATACAAGGGAACCCCCATAAGGCTATCAGCTGCTTTTTCCACAGAAATTTTGCAGGACAGAGGAAGTGGCATGATCTATCAGCTTGAAACATGTAGATATAGTTATATTCAACATATATGAACTCCAGGGTAACCACAAATCTAAAACCTACAACAGATCCACAAAAACTACAGAGAAAGGAACACAAGCATAACACTAAAGAAAATAATCAAACTCTTTAGGGAAGAGACAAAAGAAGAAGAACAGAGAAGCACTATAAAAACAACCAGAAAAAAAGCAACAAAATGGTAATAAGTACAGACCTATCAATAATCACTTTAAATGTCAATGGCTTTAACATTCCAACCAAAAGATGTAGGGTGGCCAATTGGATAAAAAGACAAGACCCATCTATGTGCTGCCTACAAGAGACTCCAGAGCTCAAGACATAAACAGAATGAAAGTGAGGGAATGGAAAAAGATATTCCATGCCAATAGAAACAAAAAGAAACCTGGGGTAGCAACACTCATATCAGACAAAGTAGGCTTTAAAACAAAGTCTATAACAAAAGACAAATAATTATATTATATAGGCATTACATAAGCAATATAATGATAAAGGGCTCAATAAAGAAGAGACCATAGCATTCATAAACATGTATGCACCAAATATAGGAGTAAATATATACAGCAAAGATTAACAGAAATAAAGGGAGATATACACTAATAATGAACTATCAGAAAGAGAAAACAAGAACACTACCTTGTTTAAAATTGCATCAGGAAGAATCAAATACCTAGGAATAAACTCAACCACAGAAGTGAAAAACCCATACTCTGAAAACTGTAAGATATTGATGAAGGAAATTGAAGATGATATGAAGAAATGGAAAGATATCCTGTGCTCATGGACTGGAAGAATTAATATTGTTAAATGTCCATATTACCCAAAGCCATCAGCATATTTAAAGAAATCCCTATTATGATATTCATGAAATTTTTCATAGAAGCAGAATAATCCTAAAATTTATATGGAATCACAGAAGACTCTGAATTGCCAAAGCAATTTTGAGAAAAAAGAACAAAGCTGGACATATCATGCTCCCTGACTTCAGACTATACTACAAAGCTACAGTAATCAAAACAGTATGGTACTGTCACAAAAACAGACACACATAGATCAATGGAACAGAATAGAGCCCAGAAATAAACACACACACATATGATCAATTAACCTACAACAAAGGAGGCAAAAATATACAATGGGGAAAAGACAGTTTCTTCAACAAGTGGTGCTGGGAAAACTAGACAGCTACATGAAAAAGAATGAATTAGAACACTTTCTCACAGCATATACAAAAATAAACTCAAAATGGATTAAAGACCTAAATGTAAGACCTGAAACCTAAAACTCCTAGAAGAGAACACAGGCAATACACTCTTTGACATAAGTCTTAGCAATATTTTTTTGGATCTGTGTCCTCAGGCAAGGAAAACAAAAGCAGAAATAAACAAATGGGACCTAATTAAACTTAAAAGCATTTGCAGAGCAAAGGAAACCATTGACAATATGAAAAGACGACTTATGGAATGGAAGAAAATATTTGCAAATAATACATCTGATAAAGGGTTAATACCTAAAATATATAAACAGCTCATACAACTCAATATAAAAAAAATTAAAAAATGGGCAGAAGACCTGAATAGACAATTTTCCTAAAGAAAACAATACAGATGGCTAACAGGCACATGAAAACATGCTCAACATCACTGATCGGCAGGGAAATGCAAATCAAAGCCACAATGAGATATCACCTCATACCTGCCAGAACGGCTATCACCAAAAAGACAACAAATAACAAATGTTGGCAAGGAAGTGGAGAAAACGGAAACCTAGTACACTGTTGGTGGGAATGTAAATTGGTGCAGCCACTATGGAAAACAATAAGGAAATTCCTCAAAAAATTAAGAATAGAACTACCATATGATCCAGCAATTTCACTCCTGGCTCTATATCTGAAGAAACTGACACCAATTCAAAAAGATACATGCACCCCAATGTTCATGGCAGCATTATTTACAATAGTCAAGATATGAAAGCAACCTAACTGTCCATCAACACATGAATGGATAAAGAAGATGTGGTACATATATACAGTGGAATATTAATTAGCCATAAAAGAGAATGAAATTTTGCCATTTGCAACAACAAGGATGGACCTGGAGGGTATTATGTTTAGTGAAATAAGTCTGACAGAGAAAGACAAATACTGTAAGTTTTCATTTATATGTGGAATCTGAAAAAGAAATAAATGAATATAACAAAACAGAAACAGACTCACAGATATAGAGAACAAATGAGTGGTTACCAGTGGGGAGAGGGAAGGGGAGGGGCAAGATTGGGGCAGGGGATTAAGAGGTACAAACTACTATGTATAAAATAAATAAGATACAAGGATGTAATGTACAGCACAGGGAGTATAGCCAATATTTTATAATAACTTTAAATGGGTTATAAGCTATAAAAATGTTGAATCACTACGTTGTATATCTGAAATTAATGTGATATTGTAAATGAACTATACTTCAATAAAAATAATTTAAGAAGAACACTCTATACTATCTTTGAATCTCTTCTGTAAAGTAAAAATATTCTAAAATAAAAAGTTTATCAAAATATCACAGATCATTAACTGGAAAAACTAAAATTAATTACTTTCATTGCCAGCACTTTATAGGGCTTGGATAAATAGAAGGTAAATTTTGTTTTATTGTTGTTTCTACATCCTCAAATTCCAAATCAGGCCTCTCTTTCATCTTCTTCTTGTCCCCCTTTCTGCCCTGGTGCTAGGTGTCTTCTGCTGCCACTAAACTGCCAAGGAGAGGCCTCCATCTCTAGCCAGCTCTCCCTCTAAAGGCCCTAAGCTTAGTCCCTTTCCTGGCTCTACCCTGAACTCCACCCCCTGTTCCCTGGGAGTAACTGATCCATTCATTGATGTTAATGTATCAATAGCTCTTAAGTAATCTACAGGTCACCTGGAGTAATTCATTTAAAGACAACAAAATGAATTTAATGTGAAAGGTCCATAAATTGGGGGGTAAAGCAAGCTTTTCTGGACTTTTCCATCATGCCCAGGGAACGTTAGAGGGCCCACTCTTCAAGGAGACAGCTGGATGGAATGTGTAAACTAAATCTCAGTGTTCTACTCAGACTCTAAAGAAAATCAACAACTAAACTGCTTTCATTTTGTAGTTATCTACTTAAGACCAAAAGTAAGTCCTTCCTGTGGGCTGAATTATGTCCCCCAACAAAATTTGTATGTTCAAGCCCTAATCCCCAATGTGACCATATCTGGAAATAGGATCTTTAGGAGGTAATGAAGATTAAATGAGGTCATAAAAGTGGGGCCCTAATCTGACAGAAGAAGAGAGTCCTCCATGTGAGGACACAGGAAGAAGATGTCTGTCTACAAGCCAGGAAGAAAGCCACCCCTGGAATCGCACCAGCCAGCACCTTGATCTTGGACTTCCCAGCCTCCAGGACTGTGAGAAATAAAGGTCTGTTGGTTAAGCTACTTAGCCTGTGCTATTTTGTTACAGCAGCACAAGCTGACTAATATAGTTCTTTAGGAAAGAAAAAGTAGTTTTAGAATATGGGAGCAAACATATTTACTCTATATAAAATGATACTTGTTGGAAAGATCAGTTTGTCAATGTTGACAGAGTGTATTTTGGAAAAGTATAAACCCTGTCCTTTTTTTCTCATTAGCACACACTCTTATCCAATCGAATGCATAAAGACTTTTTCTTTATGGGAAAATAGTGATTCACTGAATCACTATCTCCATATTTCAATACACATGTGACACATGACCCTCAGATGGGTGCCCTACACACAGTACATTTCCTTCCTTTTCTAGATAAGTTTTATCCATATTTATCCAGGGAAAAAATCAGATAAAATTTTACCATTTCTATGCACTGGATCTTAAAAGAGGGTTCTCTGTGGAAGCATTTCAAATCCCTTATGTCTATCTAATTCAGTTAATACTCCCCCAAATTTCATAACTGGGGTGCATCATCCGGTTGCATTGCTAGTGAACATCTGAATGCAAAGCTCATAATAATTTTCAAGAACAGGGGAAAACAGCTTGATTTTGTAAATAATTAAAAGAATTGGGACATAAGGTCAAGCTCCTCAATCATGAGCGGCTGATGATCTTGTTCATCTCCCTGTGTAACTGCCAAGACCCAATGTGTTTCTATTTTATTAAAATAAAGGGGCAGGCAGTGTCCTTATAATCTCTCACAGTGGCCTTCTTTGTATTATACCAATCATTCTAACTCACCAAAGTTGATGCCTGCTACTTATGCATCAGTTAAAATCACAAGGTACAAGCAGTCTTCGATTTGCTAAAAGCATCCTATTTTTTTTCCTTTGGCTCTGATGATTGAAATAGCTTCAAAAAGAGTATTCTTGCTAAGAAGGGAAGACCTCAACTCAAGACTGCAGAATTCTCTCTGGTTCACCACCACTTGGAGAAGAGTGAAAATATCCCTGGACTGGGGGACTGGGACTTCAGGGCTCACTCCACCAGCTCTATGATCTTGAAGGTTTGGAGTATATGATGTCTGAAGTACCTGCAGCTCGAACAACTAAAAACCTGAAACTAATTCAAGGTTCTGATTTGAAAGGCTGAGAGAAGAAGAAGAAACTGTTTGGGGTGTGTTGTGTCCAAGTTTTTAAGTTTGTGGCACAATAGCTAAACCGGAGGATAATCAATCATCTTAGTTCAGCTTTCTGCTGTAACACAATTTGAGAGCAGTCCAGCTAGTGCAGAAGCAGAAATACAGGCTGTAGCAGGCACGTGGCTTAAGCAGTACAACTCCTGCCTTCTATTACAGTGCTTTGTAGGAGACTAGATATTAAGGGTAAAACCGGAAATTCTAGCTTAGCTATTCTGTGCTAAGAATCTTTAAAAGATGGAAACAGAGACTGACTGACAGAGACAGAGAAGATGCTGAGCTATAACGGCTTTCAAGTCAACCAGAGTGGAAACACTGGAAGTAGCTCAAGAGTTCTCAGATCAATTTTCTCAAAAGAAGGAACATTTCAAAGAACTCCCTTCATTTGCTGTCATGGTAGAGGTCATGTTTGAGGTGACTGTGTTTAGAGTAGGTCCCAGCCATGACAGCACTGGATTTGACAGGTTCATCTATAGGTGCTTCTATGAACACCTAGAACACTTTGAATCAATACTTAGTTGCTCTTTGCCTTGAACTGTAAAGCCCTTCCTTTAGAGAAACCTTGCTAACGCCAGCTGACATTTACTGAGTGCTTATTCCATGCATCACTCTGCTAAATGCATTACATGCATCATCTCATTTAATCCTCCCCAAAACTCTATGACACAGTTACTATTATTATCACCTGCTCTTGACAACAGAGAAAACTGGGACACTGAGAGGTTTAAAAACTGGCTCAAGTTTACAAAGCAAGGAAAAGCAGACAGACTCAAAACCTGACCTGTGGGATTATTAAACCAGGCCCTCACCTGCAAAGCCACTTGGAGAGACAGCAAACCCTAGTTCTTGACACGGCTCAGCCAGTAATTACCTCGGGGAGCTTGGCTACCTCATCCCTTCTTTGAGTAAAGAGGATTGGTCTAGATGATCTCCAATGTGTCCAGGGAAATCTAAAATTGGGATCGCCCAGATATGTTGAAAGACCATGACTCTGTCCTAGTTGTCTCAGAGAAGCCTGTCCTGGACAGTGGAGTCTACTGGATCTATTTATGCTAACTTAATAGCGTGCTGCACAGATAGCAATTCCTAACACTCTGCACGTTGGTTTGTAGTTATCTGGGTCCATGTCTATGTCTGACTAGGAATCCTTGAAGGCAGGAAACATAATTCATCACTGCATTCCTCCACACTGTCTACCCGGTGTCTTGAGAATGATTCACATTCAATGAGCACACCCCGATGGACTGAATCAGCTACGGAACCCAGGGAGGAACGGCTGGTTTATACAACTGTATACTCCAGGAAATGTCTACGCCACCTGCAAGGCCACTGGGGTGCACCCTTGGTGGCACTAACATGTCATGAGGAAATTTCTATAAAGTGTGTTTTTCTTAATCTGCCTCTAAAATTTTGCACACTTTAGGAATTTTCAGGAAAAATGGGGGCGGTAGTTGCATTCAACAGCATATCTATTTAATGAATGATCAGAGTATGAAGTAAGCGTGCTATTAGGAAGCAGAGGACACGAATTTGGTTTTTGTTAAAAGAAAAACAACTTGTAAGATTAAATTTATGGGAAAATCATATATGTGTATATACGTGTGTGTGTGTGTGTGTGTGTGAGTGAGTCAATGAGTCAAAAAACATACACATCATAAATGGAACACTACTTCACGGTCCCAAGTTCAGATGGTTTCTATAACCCTTACAAAACAATGGCTACGGGCTTCCCTGGTGGCGCAGTGGTTGACAGTCCGCCTGCCGATGCGGGGGACACGGGTTCGTGCCCCGGTCTGGGAGGATCCCACATGCCGCGGAGCAGCTGGGCCCGTGAGCCATGGCCGCTGAGCCTGTGCGCCCAGAGCCTGTGCTCTGCAACGGGAGAGGCCACAGCAGTGAGAGGCCCACGTACCTCAAAAAAAAAAAAAAAATGGCTACCCAGAAATTGACCAAATTCAAGAGGCTACGTGGGATTTTCCTCTCCTCTTTCCTTCTTTCCTCACTAGCCTACACAGACCCCACCGACATTCGGTCATCTTCCCCTACCCCTGGCACCAAAGTCCAACTATAATTAGTATTGACTCTTGTCCAAATGCATGTGCACAATGGTGGGTTTGGTGATGAAGACAGGGAAAGAGAAAATAAGTCTCCCATCTTTTCATGGCCAGTTCCCCATGCCACCTATTCATTCTCCCCCAGCCAACAACTAGGCACCTTGTGAGCCGCCCCTTACCCATCTCCTTACCCAGTGTCCTACTTACCCTGTCCAGCACTGCTCCTGCCCCGGAGCCCTGCTCTTCCCCCAAGCCCTCACCCCAACTTTCAAGGCCTTCTTTTGAAACCTAAGTGAGGTCTTCCCGGAAAGTCATGAATACATCTTGTTTTAAAGACCTAGTGTCTAAATGAAATGAAGAATAAGGGCAATGGAAAGTTGAGATGAGGAAAGAGCCTTTTTACACTATGGATGCTTCCTGGCTGTGGTTAGAATTAAAAGTCATAAGTACCAAAGTATTGGCAAGGATGTGGAACAGCTTGAGTTTTCTTATGCTGCTGGTGGGAATATAAGTTCGTACAAGCACTTAGGAAACTCTTTGGTGGAATCTACTGCAGTTCTACACGCACATGGCCTATAACCCAGTGTCACCGACTACATATGGCCCAAGCCCTTCACCTGGCCCTATATCCATGTCCTTAGCAGTGTAACTCTGCAGGTGTTCCCACATCTATTGATACACCTTCTGCTCCTTGACTTTGGGCCCAGCCATGTGACTGGCTCAGGCCGATGGAATGTTGGCAGATGTTGCTTGCATGCTTTGTCACGTTCTCTTGTGCCTAAGCCACCTCCTTAAAAACAACATGTCCAGTGGTCCAAGGGGAAAGACAGCAGTATAGCTGACCAATGGATGTGCATCTCTAGGGTGGCCATATGACAGAGTACTACACAGCAATAAGAAAAGAGTTAACTACTGCTGCATGCAATAATGAATCTCACAGATGTAATGATAAGCTAAAGAAGCCCAAGACAAACAATAAATACCGTAAGATTTCATTTCTATGACGTCCGTAAACAGATAAAATCAATCTGGTTTAATAGACATTAGAATCATGCTTATCTTTGAGAGACCATCTACAGGGAGGGAGCACCAGGAAGCGTGTTGGGGACTGACCTGGATGGTGTTTACACAGGTGTGTTGTATACACATGTAAAAATTCATCTGGCTAGATTTCTGCACTTCATTCTCTATGAATCATTCTTCCATGAAAGAGTGCATTATTACAAATAAATTACATAATTCTGAGGCTTTAGAGGGGTCGTGTGTCTGCTTCAGGAACAGCAGGAAGCTCTGAGAACCAGTTCTGGCTGCACCAAGAGAAGAAGCTGCACAGCTCAGAACCAGGATAGAGTAGGAGGAGGGGCTTGACTTCCCAGGCCCTGGATGCCCGTCACGCAGTTGGAGAGAGTAGAGATGAGGAGACGTGTGTTTCCTGCCCCCTCAAATCCAGAAATCAATTCACCTGAGAAGCACAATACGCGCTGCTTCTGGACATACAGGCTGACTGGCCTCCAGGGCAAGCCTGCTAAAGCTACACTGTCTCCGTGAGTGAAAAAGTACTGCTATTTCCAGACAAGTTAAATGCATTACCCGTTGGTAGGCTGAAGGCAGCCTTTTCTATCCGTGTAAATGTTCATGTTTATTTCTAGCATTGATTACTCCCCAGCTTGCTAACCCATCCTCTGAGTTCAGCTCACACTCGCCACTCCTGCAAACTCCCCACATGCAGCCCCTCACCCTCTCTCCCTATTCACCACACTCTAGGCTTAGGTAGTTACCCGTTTCCAGTATTCTCACAGTGCCCTGGGCACAGCTTCATAGGTGCATTTCCCACACTGGATTGTAATTTATGTGCTTTTATTCTCCGCTAGGCTATAAGCTCCTTGAGTCTGAAGGCCACAACGTATATGTGATTCTTGGTGCCTGCCTCACTGCATCACACAAACTTTGTTGACGAAGGAATGCTTTACCCCAACCTAAGATGCTGTTCCCGCCTCTCCACCCATCCAAACCCTAACTTGGATAAATGACTCAATTCAAGTGCTTCCTCCTGTGTGAGACTCTCTTTGACCTCTCTGGCTACACTGAGCTTCCCCTTCGCTGAAACCCTGAGGCCTTTAAGGGTTCATTGTAAGCATCTCTCATCACTCCCCATCAGCTTCGAGTTTGCATGTATCTTCCCAGTTAGATTTTTAATTATTAACGTCAATATTTTAGCAAATGTTTTTTCTAGGTATCTCTTTACATTCATAGATATGTTTAGATATATAGATATGAATCTACATATCTATTCAATCACTAAGTAGAATTAGAGCATACATGAGTTCTGGAACCTCCTTTTTGTCCTCGAAATAGGTTGTAGAAATTCTCCCAACTCAATACACTTCATTGGCTTCGTAGTACACCACTGTATGGTGTACTACACCCTTATGGCTGAGCATTTAAGTGTTTTCCAATATTTCTCTATCACATACAAGGCAGAAATCAATATCTTAGTACATACATCATTTCACACTGATATAATTATATCCTTAGAGTAAACCTCCTGAGGTGTGATTGCCAAGTCAAAGAGTCAACGATTTTATATTTGTATAAACATTTCTAGATTACTTTCCAAAAACACAGTGTCAGTTAACAGGCCCAAATCCTTTGCCCAGAACCACTCCTCCACTACATCCCACTCTTTGAGACTGATTAATTACTTTCTCTCCTAGAAGGACAAAAACCTGGCAGCTTAATTTTGCATTTTGCCTTAAGAGTGTGTGTGTGCGTACGCGCGTGCACTATTGAAAGGCGATGTCAATCAGAGTTCTCCCTTCCATGTCTCTAGTTACTGCCACAAGTAAACATTTCAACTCTCACTCTTAACACTGGCAATAAACATATGAAAAGATACCCAATCTCCCCACTAATCAAAGGAATGCAAATAAAATAATAATGACTGTCTTGGTTTTATTTTCTTGTTGTCATTTGGGGGTGAAGGCAAAGAATAATATTCTCTGTTGATTCAAGTGTGGGGAAAAGACACTTATGTTCATTTTTTGGTTCTCTTTCCTAATTGCGGTAGCTAGCACTTCCAGAAAAATTTCAAACTACTGTGGTGATAGCAGCACGCATGTTCTGATCCTGACACTAGTAGTTGTATTTCCAGCATCTCAGTCATCAAGCACAACAAAGCTTTTAGTTGAACTTTATATTTTTATTTATATTTCACTCACAGTTTGCTTATAATTAAATGACTTTTACCAAATGAAGTTTCTGCATATCTTTCAAGATAAATATACACTGATTCAGATGCTTACAATGGGTGTGATATAAACCAGACAGTTTCTACCTGCTTACCCATCTGTCTAACAAAGAACTTTTTCATTTTCTGTCCAAACATGAGGTTTGTTCCATGTTTCTGGACTAACGTGCAAAAATATAGTTAAAACACATGTCCTGAGTGTATGTACAGCATAAGAGTAATAAGTATTATCAAGATCCATGTCACAAAACATATCAAACCTTGTGGATTAATTTCATCTTAGAGAAACTAAGCCAAATTTTGGCAAGATCCAGTCTGATGTAAAGAAATGCTGTTTGAGACAAGACAGATATAAAACCACAGGATAAGATTACCTATAAACAGCTTTCACAGCAAAATCAGACATCCATTTCTTACCCTCAGTGACACACAAATGGAGCCCAAGATGTTTCATCACTCCTTCCCAAAGTTTATGAAACAAAGTGCCCCCTGATGAATCCAATTTCAGGAACTGGCATTGTTTCTAAATTCTACTTCCTCTATTTGGTTAAGAATAAATCTGTTAAAATATTAAGATATGCCAGTAAGTGGTATCATGTTTTCTCTCACCACCTGCAGCTACTTATGGTATCTTTGAACTAAAAGCATCTCTGCTTACTACTGTGATCAAGCACTGACCATGTCATTTGGACCACACAGAGAATAGATTACATTAATGTAATGTAATACTGTAGATTTGTATAAAATAAATATTATGGCACTAAATGCACACATTTTACAATCAATCAATCATTCACTTTACTTAACTTCCTTTATTGATGTATCAGTGTCCAATGTTATACACATGGCTAGGATGGAAAAGTAACTCAGGCACAAGTTCTGCCCTCAAGTGCTTCCTGGTGTAGTGGAGAGACAAAATGTGGACACAGTTACAGAAGCACAGAAAAGATAAAGTGTCGTGGTGGTTCCAACAGGAAGATTACGCACATTTTGGAGTGATCAGAGATGTCTCAAAGGACACGTGGCTTTCAGATTAGACTCAAGAAGCAAGAGGAGATTTCTCCATGTAGAAAATAGAGAAATCGCACTCCTAGATGACAAAGGAGTGCCATCGGCACAGGAACTAAGACAGCGTTCATGGTTTGTGCTGGGAAAACAAGAATAACTCTTTGGCAGGATCACAAGAAGAAGCACAGGAAGCAGGCATACATTTGGTAACTTCAGATACGGCCAACTCAGTAAGACCTTGATGTCGACACCACGCTAGGGAGCACAAATGTCACTCTGTAGGCAACTGGTAGTTGCTGAAGAGGCTCTTAAGAAGGGGTACAGCATGCTCAGAGTTGTGTTTAAGGTGTGGAAAAGGTGGAGTTCTAAGTTTTTTAACAAAGATTGCACACAAACTTAAGTGTGGTATTCTTTACACTTCAGGACACTTGTATTCAATAAACTGAGTATTAATTGATAGATGTACGTATTGATAGAACTTATAGCAGAGACTGCTAATCGTTGCTCAATACCTATTTATCCCTTTTGTTAAAGAACTCCCAAAATTAGGCTGCTCACAGGCTACCAGAATAAAGACCAAACAGTTCCTAGTTTGCCTTGCAGCTAGATGTGATCATTAGACTAAGTGGTAGCCCATGGGACATAGTCTGAAGTACTGTGCCCCACTTCTGAGAAGTGGCCTCTAGACATTTCCACACATCTCTAGAGGAGTGTCCTTTCCCTTCTTTTTTCCTTTGTCCTGGAATGCAGATATAATGTCTGGAGCTGAAGCAGCCATTATGGGCAATAAGATGAACGTGAGATGGAGGTCACATATATCAGGACAATAAGAGGAAGAGCTTGGACTCTGACACATGGAGCACCTACACCGCCCCGGACCACCTTACCTGACATTTTTATGAAAGAAAGAAAGAAATTCTTATATTCTCTGAGCTTCAGATATTTTGGATATTCACCACTGGCATCTAAACCAAATCCTATCTGACGTGGTTGGGAAAGGAGCTTTCTGTAGCTACATGTCCAACAAATCTGTTAGCTTCACCTTAGGAACTCAAGAATTCTGTAAGGGGTGGGGCAAGTTGTACTGGACAATCCAATTAAACTTGAGAAACTGCAACCAATAACTGAAGAAAACACATTCTTTTCAAGCACACATTACACATTTACAGAAATTAACCATATAGCTGGCCAAAATTCAAGTCTCACCAAATATTCAAAGATTGAATTCATATCAAGTATGTTCTTTAATCACAAGGCTATCAGTAACACCAAGATAATCCTCATACGTTTAAAAATTAACTGCATGATGACTTGTTAATGTCTATATCCCAATTAGATTCTAAGTTATATAAGAGAAACTGACAGATCAAGCTGTCCAAGAAAAGGGGAAAAGTTTGTAATGATGTGAACATAAATTTTTAAACAAATAAACTTGATCTCAATCAAAAACAGGCAAAGGATATGAACATATTTGCACACACACAGAAATGCCAATGGTTAGTAAACACAGAAAGCAGTATTCCACCTCACTAATAATTAAGAAAATACAATTTAAAATAACAAGGTATTACTTTTATAAAACATTAATAATTTAGTTTACTAATAATTAGTTAATTGATGATTTCCAGTGTTGGTGAAGATACAGAAAATAGCCACTGTCTTACACTGCTGATGGAGAGTCATATTAATACAGTGCTGATGGTGGTCAATTTGGAAGTGTCTTTCAAAAGTTTAATGGCACATACTTCATAACCCAACATTTCCACAACTGGCTCAATCTTACCGTAATGTTCCCAACATGTGTGTAGGGTTATCTGCAGCATTTTTGTAACAGTGAAAAATTATAAACTACCTAAGTGTCCCTCAACAGGAAAACTGTTAAATAAATTGTTAGATTCATTCTGAAGAATATAATTAATGCATTAGTTAAAAAAATAATAGTCATATGTGATGACATACTATCAAGTAAAAGAAACTAAAGAATAAGGCACAAAGTGAGGGAAAAATACTATAAATACACAAACATATATGTATATACATGTAAATGCATTCTTCAAAAAGTACTAGAAGGGTACAGACCAATGTTTTAACAGTGATTACCTGGATTGGGATGGGGCCTTGGGGGTAAAAAAAAGAGAGGAATTATCCATTTTTACTGGTCTCTATATTATCTGAATTATTAAAATTTTAACATACTTTTTATTATGTTTTCCTCAGTTACTTGTGTAGTTAAAAACAGTTCAGTAAATTATTAAATTTACCCCAAATCTCACAGTGATGTGTAGTGACTCATAAACTAGGATTCAGGCTCCTTAACAGATCGGAAAGTGTTTTTCCATTTTCCCAAAATGATTGAAACTTTTCTGAAGGCCAGAGAGTTTGATTGATCCTGTAAATGTGGGCACAACTTATACTGAAGCACCTCCAAGTGAGATACATTTTTCTGGATGTTCATTCTTATAGCATTTGTGAGAATTAAGTCAGGCAATGCCTCTTAAGCACATAAGAGCTCAATAAATGGCAGCTATTATTATTATTATCAGTTAGAATCTCTACAAGCAGTCCTTGTAGTGCAACACAAACTTTACAATAAACGTGCTTATTTTCCGAGCTCATCAAAGGCTCAGCCACAGTCAGCCTGAGAAAGCGTGTACAAGGGGAGAGGCCCAAACATACTCTAATCCTCCTACACCAGATCGCTCTCAACCACACTTAAGAAATATTTTCAGTCCTGGAAATGACATATTGGGATTTGCTTAAAGTAAACGCTTGTCTGATCTACATCACTTTACACTGTTGCTTGCCATGCAATCAAGTTAGTTTTAATCCATAAATATCTCTAAGTATACAAAGCAATATAATTTTTGTACTGAGTTCTGAATGGATTTACTAGATCCTTAAAAAATAATAATCGTATAATTTAATCATTGTAAAGTCACTTTGCTGGCACTGGTTGGTTTTGATCAGACATGTAGAAGAAATTCCATTATCAGACTCTGATACCACATGAAAAATGAGCTTGCTTCTAAAGTGCTGGCCAAATTCTGACTCACAATTGATAAGGAGTTCTGTGTTACTTTTTATATCATAGAACTGTCATCCATATATAATTAGCACCTTATCTGAAGTATAGTTTGCCTTCAAACTATAAACTAAAACTGCCTTCAACGATGGTCAATATTCTCCTAGTTCTTGATAGAAATACTAGTCTTATGCCGATGTGGAGCTGCTGGGAAATGGTTAAATGAATATGTTTTAATACAGAACATGTAATGCAGATACATTATTGATATAAGAATTTCTCTCCTTACTCTCAATGAAACTTCATGCTATTTCATTGAAAACTGTCCCAATTTGCTATCAACCCTTTGCTGCAATAGCACCATAAAATGAATACGCTCTGTATTTTGCTAAAGACTTAACTGCTGAAAACATGTTATTGTCCTCACAAAATAATTTTAATTTACTTGTGTTTATTTCATTTAGCACCTATGGTCTGCTACTCAGACAAAAAGGCATTTACTAAGTAACATAAGCCATTTTTCTCACCCTATGAAAATCTGATGAAGAACATTTTTCTAGCTGTCCAAACTAAAACATACACGATCAAGATATTCAGCTATAAATTAACCATGCTAATTTATGCAATCATGATCATGTTTAGTTTTTTAAATCTTCTCTGAAATCTACGCTGGCCTCAAAATACTTTCCAATTTTTAATAAGGCAAGAGTACTAAATGTGTATCTTTATGTAAAAGGCAGTGTACTTCTTTTATATATTTATCTGTTCACTTAAAATCCCCCCCTACTTTATCCCTATTTAAAATGTATTTAATGAACGTTATGCTCCCATAGTCATCTATCGGAAGCCTCATATACCTACAGGCCCCCGCCCTGCCTGTGATGCTGGAAACCACAGTGTTGAAATGGTTTTCCCTGACAGAGCATAACATCCTTTCCACCTTTTACCATGCTTTCCTGTCCTTCTTAATAAATGAGTTACTCAGCCAAGAAGGCAGGGACAGTGTTACTAACCAAGTTCTCTGAGCTAGTTATGTATTGTTCATTTTCAGTAACTAATAGGTCATCTTTTCCAAGCATTGAGCCAAGAGTAACTGTGGCCTCATTGCTCTGGAAAGGATAGTCACATGCTTCCAGACAAATAATCTGTTTGTCTAATACCCACTATTAATGTTCTTGAAACGCTTTGTACCTCCAAAATAAAAATATAGTTCCCCTTTAGAAAAAGAAAATTCTATTTATCTTTCCTTTTTCCTTCCTCTATTTCTTTTTATTTATTCCAGTTATTTCCAGGGTACAAAGCATTTCCTGGGGACTCAAAACCAGACCAAAACACTCACTCTTCATGGTCCGTCCCCCAAGTGATGAACCTCAGGAGATGGCCGGGACCTCAACAGTTACTGCTTAATTAAGGTTCCTCTGGTTGTTAACTAAGAACTTAACCCTCTTGGAAAAAATTGTCTCCCTCAAGCAAGATGACCTGCCATTAGTAAAAGCAATCAGCAGTAATTAAAAACCTCATTTTCACACACAGTTCCTAAGTTTTATATCATGAAAATTGCTTCTCATCTAATACTCTTTAAAAATGTTGCCCTGAGCAAAATAAAAGGCCCTCTTTGAAAAAGACTAAAGCTGAACAAAAGAAGCTGAAATATAATCAGTTTCTCTTTCAAATAATAAAACTGCCCCAATATTTGGTCAACAGTTTTTCTTAAATACATGAATCCAAATAAGGGATATCCTTTTTGTCTTATTTCAAAAATATCTAAAATACTTGATCATCGATATGTTACAAATACTTTGGCAGAGACGATAGATGTCATAATTATCTTCTATTTAAACTTGTTGTACCCAAATATTCAATGGGCGATCAAAATGTGAATATACTCCCTAAAATAACTTTAAATGGATGTAACATTCTTCTTGAGTTCACATGATTTATATTCTTAAACTATTTAATAAGCAGTTATTCCAAAATCTCTGAACAGACTAAACTTTAAACCCCCAAACTTGCAAAGTGGAATAAAGAAAACAGACAATGTTTGATATAATCAAAATCTAATCAAATTGGGGGGTGGGGGGAAGTGCCTTTTCTGAACCAAATTAGGTAAATAATAACAGATGTCAAAGCCTTTTAAGTAAATGGAACCTAGGCCAAATTTATTTTCAAACGAGATGGAAAAAATATATATAAATATCTCTAACCTAATGGAATTCTGGGCACCATGGGTCAAATTTCGAGAACATGACTGTAGTTATCAGGAGACACTAGAGGGCAGAGCTGCACAGAGAAGCTCTTCTGACATCTAATTAGCAAAAGGGATACCAATAATCAGATGCTTGCTCTTTATATAAACCCTCAAGATACTGACTTATCTTGAAAGGTTTTAGACTTTTAACAGATGATCTAAACTAGTCCAGTACAATCAAACAAACAAAGGAAACCCACACTAGGGCTCCATGGAGAATACTTGTCCTAAGAATGATCTATCTTCCTTCCTGCACATGTTCATAACTAAAACATCTCACTCCCCATGAAACGACCATCACTTTTCTCCTGAATAAAAGATCTTACTAACCCACTTATGCTCATGCCTTCGAAAGCTAGGGGTTTTAAGTTTCAGGTGACATTTCCCATCAAATTTGGGGAACGGATTATTCCAAGTACCATAAGCTCGAACAAAATTTGTCTCCATATGATTAAAAGTCTTCTGAAGAGGAGGAAGAAGTGTTCAACCTCCAGAACTCCTTTGTGTTCATTCTCTGTCAATGACAGTGATTCAACAAAGATGGGCTGCCCAGCATTCCACTGCACTGATTTTAATGGAAGCCATTTATGTCAAGTGGATTTTGGAAGCCCAAATATCAATTTCTGTAGCTCTAAGAGCAACATAAAAAGTCATTTCCCCTCTTTCAGCCACTGCATGACTTTCATAGTGGCCAAGTCATGTACAAGCCACATCAGTAGCTCCTAATTATAGTAACTTGAAAATTACAGCCTCACACATCCATTCTCCAAAGAGCCAAGTTTCCTAGATGGCATTCCATGAGATGATGGAGCTTCTCTTCAAAACAATCCATCTCAGAAAATGTGTGTTTTTCAACAGAAAAAAAAGTATTTGTCCTAGAAGAGTGTTTTATTATCACTATATTTATAAAATATACTCATAAAAATCAGTATTTAAAATAGTTATAATCCAAATAGGCTGAATTTCTCATGTTTCTCATATACGATGATGGCTTTTAAGATCCTAACCCCTTGATAATTCTGTAGCTTGAACAGTGAATGTGACAACATAAATATATATTTTAAATAACTCAGGAAGAGCAAATTGAGCATTTGTGATTCTTAGAATCTAGAATACATTTTTCACTATTTCTCACTACTCTTTTTCTCTTAATACCTGTCTGATCGTACCCTTTTTTCCTGGCTTTTAAAACCAATGTCTTGAATATTCACCATAATATCCAAGATATACATACAATGGGTCAAGGAAATTGGGCCCCTATTGAGGCATTTAATATATTGATGCAAATTATAAAACTATAGGCTGTAAAATATTGACCTCTCCAGTCCACTCATGGAAAACTAAAACTCAGAATGAAATGTACTTCAGCAGGAAAACTAATCATGGTAAACATTCACTAGTATATCTTATTTCTAGAAAGCCATAGATGAAGAATTTCTGTCAATCAGTATCAAAGATCATGCATTGGTGGCCTTCCCTAACCACTTCGTCTAAAATTTTAACCACCCCTCTCAACATTTCATATCCCCCTTCTCTGCCCAGTGTTTTTCCCTTAGCACTTACCATTAATTAATTTACTAATTCTTTTACTTGGAATTTTTACTTGTATATTATCAATCTCCCTCTCTGGAATGTATGCCCTCTGAGGGCAGGGATTTTATTTCTTTTGTTTATTCTTTTGTTCATCTCCAGTCCCTAGAACAGTGCCTGGCACCTAGTAAAGTAATTAATAAATATTTGCTGGATTATTAAATGGATGAATAAATACAACAAATCCAAAACCTGGCAGAATTGTACGTGTTCCAACAGAATAATAGATCCTTCTAAATTGATAATTGCACAAAAAAGCAATCTCAACAACATTCGTTGACTTTCGTAAGGCTCTATTTCAGGAATAACTATATACAGGTCCAAATAATCCAACTATAAGCTGTCTGCAAGAGACACACTTTAGATTCAAAAACCAAATAGGTTGAAAGTAAAAGAATGAAAAAGATACATCATAAAACAGTAACCAAAAGAGAGCTGGAGTGGCTATACCAATATCTTAAAGATAAAAATTGTTACTAGAGACCAAGGACATTTTCTCATGATAAAAAAGTAAATCTGTCAGGAAGATTTAACACTTACAAATGTATTTGCTCTTAATAACAGAGCCCCAAAATATATAAAGGAAAAACTGACAGAACTGAAGAGAGAAAAAGACAATTCAACAATGACATTTAGAGACTTCAATATGCCACTTTCGATTAGACAGAAGATCAACAAGGAAATAAAAGACATGAACAACACTAAAAACTAACTACACCAAGCAGACCTTTATAGAACACACCACTCAACAACAGCAGAATACACACTCTTCTTAAGAGCACATGGAACAATTCTACAAGATAGACCATATGTTAGACCAAAATCCCTTACCCAAAACACTTTGGGCCATATGCGTTTCAGAATTCCAAATTTTCCAGATTTTTAAAATATGACATGGTACATTTTTATTGTATTATGTAATATCCTGCATGCTCAGCAGGATCTAGGTCAACATCCTATAACCAATCACAATATTTCTATGGCAAAATATATGAAAATTGACACTACCTGAGGTAAAGACTATAAATAGCTTCAACTCAGTTCAGGTGTTTTGTCACAAAATAAATTACAAAAAAATTTTTTAATTCTTGCTTCTACTTTCAAAGCATTTTTCAAATGGATCCACTTTTCTTCATCTCTGCTGCCATCAGCCTAATATGAGCCCCTGTTATGTCCTTCCCACCCATCAGGGAGCATTCTAACAGCACCCCTGCTCTCAGCCCAGGCTCCTTCCAATCCAGTCTTTACAAGGTAACCAAAGGCATTTGTTACTTTTATTATATTACTCCTCTGCCTGAGACTCTACAATGATGTCCCGTTGCTCTTAGAATGAAACACGCCTCCCTCAAGATGGCCTACAAGGTAAGGTGCATCCCGACTTCCCCAAGATCTCCTACTCCTCCTCACTCATGGGATTCTTCTTACTCCCTTCAACGCAACAAGCTCTTTCCTACTTAGAGTCTTTAGTCTAGCCATTCCCCCTTCCAGAATGCTCTTCAAAGAGTTTTTTCAGAGGGGAATCATCATCAATCTTTAGATCTAAGCTCAGATGTCATCTCTTCAGAAAGACTTTCCCTACCCCTTCTACCTAAATACACTTAGCCTTCCCCATACCCTTTAAAACAAACAAGCAAGCAAAACACGGGGGACTTCCCTGGCGGTCCAGTGGTTAAGACTGCAGTGCTTCCACTGCAGGGGGTGCAGGTCTGATCACTGGTCAGGGAACTAAGATCCCACATGCCACACAGCACGTACAAAAAGTTTTAAAAAAATTTTAATTTTTAAGAAACTGAATTTTAAAGTTGCTTTAGATGTACATAAAAGTTGCAAAGATAGTACAAAGAGTTCCCATACGTGCTGCACACAGTTTCCTCTACTGTCAAACTCTTACATTGCTAAGGTACATTTATTTACAACTTAGTAAACCAACACTGGTACGTTACTATAATGTTAACTAAGCTCCACACTTTACTAAGATTTCACTAGTTCTTCCCTAATGTCCTTTTTCTGTTCCAGGATTCCATCCAGGACACCACATGACATTTAGTCATCATGTCTCCTTAGCTTTCTCTGCTCTGTGACAGTTTCTCAGACTTTCCTCGTTTTTTCTTCACAGTGTTGAAGAGTACTGGTCAGGTATTTTGCAGACTGTCCCCCGACTTGGTTTGATCTGCTGTTTTTCTCATGGTTAAACTAGGGCTATGGATTTTTAGGGTGAAGACCAGAGAGATAAAGTAGTCTCATTACATCATACCAAAGGCATACAGTATCAACATGACATCACTGATAATGTCAAACTTGGCCACCGGGCTTAGGTAGCATTGGCCAGGCTTCTCCACTGTAAAGTTACTCCCTCTCCCCACTTTCCACTCTGTAACCAATCTACTCTTTGGAAACAAGTCACTAAGTACAGCCCACACTCAAGGGCCAGGGGGAGTTGAGGTCCACCTCCTGGAGGGGACGGTATATAAATAAATAATTAGGAATTCTTCTGTAAGGGAAATTGTCTATTTCCCCCATTTACTGATTCATTCAGTCATTTATTTATAACAATATGCACTCATAGATGTTCATATTAGAGTTTAGGTTATAATCCAAAACTACATTGTTTGTTTCATTGCTCAAATCATTCCTGGTTTAGCCACTGGGGGCTCTTTCAAGTTGGCTCTTAATGTTCCTTCGCTATGCCTCATCCTTTTGTCTTTTTGAACACTTTATTTTCTGGAACAAGATACTCCAGTCTCATCTTGTGTGAGAATAGCACGTTGTATGAGACTGGTTCCTTTTATTGGAGAATGGTTTTGGAAACCAAGATCTGGTGCTAGGTAAACTTATTGTTACTGGGGTGTTACTATTAGGCCTTCTCAATAGACAGAGCTAAGAAATGTATGTGTGTATACTAACCCATGCACAAGCACAGATCTATAAATATTTCTATATGTAACCGTTTGTATCTATATTAAGCAAAACATGAGTTTATACTGATGCTCCCACCTCTAATCCAGTATCACATGGTTCATTGTAGGATTCCATTTTTTTAATCACTCCGATTCTTTTCCACTGGAATTATTAACATAATCTAAAATTACTTAGTTTGTTTACTTACTGTTTGTCCCTCATCATCAAGAATTTAAATTTAGAAGCAGAGGTCTTGCCTGTTTTACCAAATTCTGGAGCTCTAGAACCTAGAACAGTGCCTGCAACATGGCAGTGGTTTATTGATCAGTGAAAAAATAATCAATAAAGAAGTACTGATTACTTAATTTATAGTAGAAAAAACAGATGAAATATTTTGAGGCTACCCCTTGATATGAGTAAGATCATCTTCTAAATGAAAAATAAACACATATTCATCCAATGCTATGCCCTGTTATATTAATAATCTCCATGCATTCACCATCACTTGGCATTGAAATTTCCCCCACAAGCAATTCAAGGAATGCTTGACAATTTTCCCCTAGAGTTCACTGTAGTAGAGCTTAATCATGTCCAAAATGAAAGTAACGTATTTCTTCCTCAGATTTCCTCCTATGTAACATATACTATGTTTAGTCTTAGTAGGGTGTAGGTCAGAGAGAAGAGGCAGAAAGGAGGTAGGGAGATTCCTCACCCATCCTTACATGTTTCACTAAACTACCCAAGGAGGTTTCAGTGTCTTTCCCCCCATAGTCTAAGGACCATGTGTCACTCAAAGCTACAGTTGGTTGTAATTTTTGTTGGCTTAGCATTTTCCTACTTCTTTCTACTACTTCTCAAATTGCTGAAAAGTCTTGTCTGGATCTGAAAATGCCTTTCATAGAAGCTACTGTGGTATGAAAGGTAAAGAAAGACAGTTTGGGAGGGGATTGAAAGGGATTTTGCACTCAAGATTTTCTTTAACCTTCCCGGTTTGCACTTGGGCATGCTTGTTGGTCCTAGAGAACACAACGTGGGCAAGGGCTGTCACCCGTGTTCACTGTGTCTTTCTCTCCAAAGAACTGGAGTTTTCCCCGGAAACCTCCCATCTACTTGCTCCCACTAAAAAGATACGGGTATGTCAAGAAAAGAAAGAAAGAGGTGGAAGGAGGGTAAGAGAAATACTGAATGCTCAATGTATGCCTGGCAAATCCTGTGCTCTTTACTACTCTACTCTCAAGATTACAACTAATTTTACCAAAATTTGGTAATTTTTTTAAAATTTTCTTTATTTTTTGCCTTTAAATTAATAGAGGGGACACTTACATACATACTGATATTAAAATCTGCAAATGTAACACAGAAAAGAAGTTAATACTGGGGCGGGGGGAGAAAAGAGCAAAAGTATTTCCCGTGGTTTCTGGAATATTCTTTCATAATAATATAAGTAAAATCCCCTAATATTTGTGAGAGGTGTTATCCTTCTTAAAATCTTTTTTTTTTTAAAAAAAAAAGACAAGCTGAACAAACCAAGGCAAGCCTGTATACATTTCTTAAAATAGTTCCTTGTTTACTTGAACTATTTTGTACCTCGGAGCCATGACACATAAGTGTCAGCGCACAACTGCAGGTCCATATATAACAAAGGAGTGCCCAGAGGGTTCCCGAAATAAGAGCTTGATGCTCAGTTCATAGGAGGAGGGCCCCCTATGCCCAAATTAAGCCTTGGCCACTTGCACATAATTAGCATGCCAAAATGAGAAATGAAACCAAAAGGCACATTAGGGCAATGCAACTCTGTTACCATGTTAAGGATACACTGCCCAGGTGTCATCAGTCAAAATGAACTATGTCAAAGAGATGAAAACTGGAGGAAAAAACAGGTTTTCAGACAGTAGCTTCCAGAGCATATATACCTAAAGGAAGGACTGAATAAGAAATATCTCCCCAATAAGTTCTCTTATTGACTTTACCTACACAGAAACGCTTCAAGGTTTTTGTTACATCTTCCCACGGGACTGCTTCCAGCCCACCTCTACTTACGTGGGACTTCATCTGGCTGAATCATAAGAACAGCTGTTGAATTATGAGTTATGGGCACAGGCAAGAAGCTGTCAAATATCCAAGGATACAGAAAGCACAAGCCACAAGTGCAGTTTTTCTTGGCCAAGTCCTCAGTGTCTGCCATCCATTTACTTGTAATTGTAGGTGATTATCTCGTCCCCTCCCTGCCACTCTGAAGGGTCGGAAGCACTCTAGCTTTGCCCTCAGAGTCATCCCATTCTACTCTTAGAAGGTCCGAAAATAGAAGGAAGTTGAGTTTCCTTTGTTCTAATCCTTTCAGCAAACATCAGTCATATCACAGTCATATCACAGCAAAGCCACACGCCAAGACAAAGCAGGAAATGAGTAAGGAATAAAGAGTCTGTTCTCTTGCTGCCTTTCCCTATGTTGGAGTATTGTACTCACCAGTGGAAACTCATTTTCGAAGTTATGTTGCAGCTGTACAAACTGCTCATTAAAAAAAAAAATCCGTCACCTTGTTTTCAGCCCAGTGGCAGATTTCACATCAAAAAAATTATACCGAGTATAATTCTTAGCAGTTCATCTATATCTTCAATCATACAGTGAAATTTCCAACAAATTATTCAAATTCTCTGAACAAATGCTAGATGAAATCCTTCAACCAGTGACAACCAGTGACAACCTCAAGAAACGAAGTGTGTCACACATGGGTAATTTCACATTCATGGAGTCTTTTCTCATGACATTTTATTTTCTGAAAAGAGCAGATATGTCTCACTGGAAGCATTTTTTTTTTATTTTAGGTTTTTAAAAATAGATCCTGCTCTTAAGACTTCTTCCTGTGGTCTGAAGAATTGAACATATTTTTCCAGGCAGATTCAGAATAGAATTATCAGATCAATTTAAGAACAAGCTGAAAATTGACAGTAGATGGCTAATGGGTGAACGGTAAATGCAACTTGTTTCCTTAAGTCATATTCTCACTGCAGAAATATGAACATGACCCCCATGATTCTCTCTACCTTTCTAAAACACTCACTCATGTATTCATTCACTCATTCATACCACAAATACTCACTGAATACATATAAAATGACCAAGAAAATGACTGTCAAGCTACATTGAGCTGTGTCACATAATTTTTTCCAAAATCTGTCCCACTCAGATCTTCCTTTCTTCTACAGGCAGCTGACTGGAGAGGCCAAGAGAGCAAAGAAGAGAAAGGCGTTGAAAGGAAAATACATTTTAAAAAGAGCTAGAAAGAATGTAGAAAAGCAAACACATGTGGAGAAGAAAGTTCTGGAGAGTTATCACCATCGGGACCACATCAGCCCCAATCCTCTCTGCATAAAGGATAAAAGCAAACACCAGTCCACGATGCCCTAAATGGTCCCCATCTTTTTTTTTCTTTTTTACTACCATCTCAGAACCATCTGGCTTTGAAACAAATTGTAAAATCACTGTACATATGGTCTATACAGTAAATAAGATGGCTATAGTAGTAGACAAAGTATAATTTACATATTTTATTCACTAGAGGATCATTAATCTGCTCTAGTGAGTAAAATGCAGATTTGAGTGTTTTGAGATTTAGTAAGCAGATGAAACAAAAATCACCTCAAAGGTCAGAGAGTGGCCTCGTGATGTGCTTTTTGTTAATTCTGATGTTTTTAATTACCTATCAAATATGTCAGTACATGTATTTAAATATTACGTTTTAACGTTGTTTCTTAGTTATTCAGGCGTGGTAATGAAAAGCTTCCCCTCTGCTTGTCATTTGCTATCAAATCTACAGAGAATGTTAATAAGAGCAACAGTTCGAGAAAAAGTAAAAGAAAAGTGGTGGCTTTACCACTTCAACCAGGCTGTATGTATGCAGACATTCTTAACCCATAGAATACAAATGCCTTCAAGTATTTCAACTGACAGCATGCAACACTGTCATGTACTGACGTTTTCTTAATACACTTCCAAAATCACAGTCAATTTTCAATGAGGATTTGTTGGCTTCTTCTAGTGCGTCAGCTATGTCATGAGAACAACTTAATCAGTTCTGAAGAAGGAAATACCCCTTTCATGACAGAGCCCTGTTTAGGAAAATAATGATCAGAGGGCCCTCAAGAATTTCATTAAAGTTCTATAAACGCTTTACAAATAGGCTCAGAAGCTGCACCTCAGAACAGTAGCCAAGGTGAACCTACCTGGTGCCAACTTCCTCTCTAATTCAAAACTATCATGATGAACCCCGTCATGATAAGAATATGGATAAAAATTAAAACTACTCTCCTTCCTAGGAGTCTCTCCAGTCATTCTCACTGCTGTAAGAAGACTTGTTGCTGACAGCCCATTTTAAGAGTTTAAAGGAAAAGCAGTAAGGGGGAGACTGATACAAAAGTTAAAGGCTGGTAAAGATGGCCAGGGCTCTACTATCCACAAAGACAGGTGGCCCATCTGCAAGTTTCAATCCCTACTCTGCAAGTCCTTTGCCAGTCCTTTCCTCTGGTGCTCTGAGTAACAAAGGAGGAAAGAAAGCTGATGGACACCACGATTCGCTGTGACTGATGCTGGACTACCTGCCTGTGCCCTTTGCGATTGCCCCTTGCCTGGGATCTCTGGGGGTTCTTCAACCTCCTGCTTTGCTCACATACACTCCAACCACCAGGGGCCTTTCCAAAGCATAAACACACACTGGTACCCAGTGATGCCGAAGAGTGCTGCCTTGTGCTTGGCCACATGCAAAAGCATCTCATAACTCCACTTATGAGCTGACTCCAATGAAGACCCATGGGGAGGGACGACTGGAGAGTAAATACGCTCCCATGTGCTGAGATCATTATCGCTCACTACATCTGATTTTTTAAATGCTGATTCCTTCTTTATTTACGATAACAAATTTGGTCAGAAACCAAGGTGGGCTCGCCTAGAAAAAGCAGGGAATAAATATCCAGAGATAAAGAATGATATGGAAAGAAGAGTCATTAACTTCATTTTGCTGACAAGAGATTGAAGGAGACAACAGGGACCTGTGAGCACTGTTGCTGTGAGCAAATGAAGGTCCCCATCGGCTAGCTGACTGAACAAGTAAAAATCATCAGAGCCAACATTAAAATGGCACCTACTGTGTGTTAGCACTATTCTAAGCACTCTATAGGTATATATGTATTTCATCCTCAAAATATGTACAAAACAGGTGCCATTATTATCTTTTAAAGATGAGTTAACTGAGGCACAAATAGTTAAGTAACTCGTCCATGGCAACATAGCTATTGCCTTCCGTTAACACTCTATTTTCCTATGTTTAGGCATTATAGTCCATCTCTTACAAAAAGTTTAAAGTTTCCCATACAACACTTCATCTAGTAAATGTTATCTCTTCAAACATCTCTATTTCTCGAAAAAGTACTGAACGCATTCATAAACTTAAATATACTCGCTTAATTAGTTTAAAATATCACCATCTCAAAATAAATTTGATCTTATAGGTTCTTAGATTGCACTTATTTTATACCATACTGTGAGATTCAAAACAGAATTAGCTTTTACTCTTAAAATATCATTAATGCATCATCTTGAATATGGTAATCAATAAAAGAGATTCTGCAAGGAGGTAGGAACGTAAATGCGTGTTAATTATTTCTAATGTCTTAATTAACTCCTACTGCTAATGATACAGTAATTTAGGTTTAAATATATTGTAGAGGATACATCAGTTTTCTATTGGGTCATGTTTAAGCATTAAACATGATTAAACAGATTAATCATCACTAAAATCTCATGAAATGGGGAGATTTAGACCCAAATTCTCATTGAGATTAGAATTCTGTGTCTAAAACTAAGGTTTTAGACACAGTGCAACATGTTTTCCTCACACACACCTGCTTCCTGGTTAGCTCTTCCCTTCCTTCTCTGTCCCCATGTCCCTCTGAGCACCCAGAGGTACATCAAGGCAATAATCACTTCTGAAAGTGGTTTAGTATATGCATCAAGCACCACTGATGAAGTCAAACTCCCATATATTTTTTAAACTTCTTGATTTCTGAGCCCTGGGAGGGAAGTTATGGTGATGCCTGTTGACTGACCTGGACCTGGTGAGGACCAAATGTAAAGACCAGAGTAGGTAGATAGTGCCATTTTAGAAGCTATCTCCTATTGTGGATTAAAGAGGTCCACTCCCTTTAAAGAAGGGCAAACTCCAGAGGTGGAGTCTATTTCTCCTTCTCTTTAATCTGGTTGATCCTGTGACTTGCTTCAATCAAGGGAATGCAGCAGACATAAAGCCATGTCACTTCCAAGGCTGGGCCTTAAGAGATCTGCAACTTCCTCTTTTATGCTCCTGGAACCATATCATCACATTGTGAGACATCCAAATCACATGGAAAGAGAAGTGAGTAACCAGCTAACAGCCCCAACTGAGCTTCCAACCAACAGCCAGCACAAACAGCAAGTCAAATGAGTGAGCCACCTTGGATGTTCCCATCCAGTCAAAACTCTAGTGATCACAGCCCCAGATGATGCCACATGTGGAGAGGAACCTCCCAATTGATCTCAGTCAACCCACAGACTCTTAAGAGATAATAAATGATGGTTGTTGTTTAAACCACTAAGTATATGAGGTAGTTTGACTCTACAGCAATAGATAGTCAAAGCCTTTCTAGACCCTCATAGAGACTCAGGCTGAAACCAGTTCCTGCTTGACTTAGCATAACACAGGATAAGTCGTGGTGGACCCAAAAACATCAGGATGGCTACAATGAAGTTGAAAAGAACACTTTCCAACGGGGGGCACAGTGGCTAAGACCATGAACCTCAGAGCCAGACTGTTTGAATCCTGGCTTTGCCTTTTACTAGATATGCACCTAGTAGAGGTTATTTAACTATTCTGTCCCTCAGTTTGCCTTCATATAAAATAGAGATAATAATATTCTCTACCTCATAGGTTTATTTTGAAGACTAAATATCAGTATCACTATGTGTAAAGCACTTAGAACAGTGCCTGGCACAAAGTAAGTGTTCGGTAAATGTTTATTATTCTATTGTACATCCAAGGAACCACCCACTCACAGCTCTCGGAGGGCTCTATACTTAGAACAAAGGGATATGGAAAGTGAAGGGGAGGGTCATAACATGGTTCCTGTTTGATCCTGTGCCATGAGGAAATGGATCTCTGCCATGCCATAAAAGCATGAATATGATAAATGCTAAATCTGATTAGCCTCACACCAGCAAGGGAGAAAACCAAAAATCAGAGTAAATGCTCAGTTTCTGGGTCATCAGTAATAGAAATGTCAGACAATCAGTCACATTTTATCTGAGAATAAACTACTGCTAGGTATAATAATCCACACTCTGGATTTTATAACTGATTTCTCTTCATTAAGTGTCCTGAGCTTTATAAACATATAATGCAGTCCTGGTAAGTTATGTTCTCAAGCATGATCTGAACTATCACCATCATACTCATATCAATTTTGTTTCTAAATATTATTTTGAAGTTCACTGGAACAAACAGATCAGGCTACAGATTATGGCAGTTTTTGCATATGTCATAATAAAATTAATCCTAAAGGTATTAGTAATACCAGGTTAGTTTTTGGCTTTTGGTTGTTTTTTGTTTTCTTTTGATTTTTTGGTCATATCGTATACACACTTCAGGAACTGCTTTTGTTAAAATGATTATTGATTTTTTTAAATGAAGCAAAATACAGTAATAATTCATTTTGCCATAGGATTAGAATTAGTAAATAGTACTTTTTGCCCCAACCCTTTGTCTCTTCTCTATTTTAAAATTATATCAAGGACCTATTTATATTTACTTCAGAAGTAACCAGCCCAAGTGAATTAATATATTGTGGCCATAAGTTAAAGTTTTTGAAATATTTAGCAATCTATTTCAGCTTTGAACATCTGACCATAGCACTTCTCATGGGATTTTCCACTGGAGTCTCAAAGCTCTCCATTTCTCATCTCCACATACTCTATTCATAAAATTATTGCAGATTCAATTATACTACTCATATTCTGGTATTTGGACATGGTTCCCTCTGTTTTTCAAGAGAACTATGATGGATCAATAAATTGATACCAAGTAGTGCAATCAATTAGTTCTGAGAAAATATGTCAGGTTTGTGCCTATCTTCACCATGATAACATCATTCACCCACATTAGTTATTCATCTTCTTTCCAAATTATTTATAAGCCTGAGATCAGCTTGAGAAAATTCATACTTTCATTTCATACCTGCTAGTCATGCCTTAAATGGTGACTATCAGAGATGCAAATGAATTGCAACTATATGAAGGATGCACAAATTAAAAAGTATGAAATTTAAATTATTAATTCAGCATCCAGATTCCTTCTGCAATCACTAACAATTTCACCTGTTTTATTGCTCAATGCAAACTAAATTTGGTAATTTAAATAGAAATAGAGAACACTAGACCTTTAATTTAAATAGAAATAGAGAACACTAGACCTTATCACTTTGTCTCCCTCCTAAGTCCCTCTTCCTTTTCCTTCCATTACCTCCTTCGTCTCTGTGTTTTGAACGTACTCTTTTATGTCCGCTGAACTTCAGTCCCATGTCATTGTCAGATCTCATCAGTTACACACTATTCTGCTTTAATCTAAGATGTCATTCTTAATATTATTTTACATCCACCAGTCTATTCCAAGAACCTGAATCCGTTCCACTATACCAAAAAAAAAACAAAAGCCTATTTTTCCATGGGCTTTTGTCAGGTTATGGGCATTATGTTATTATGTGATTATGCACGAAAAGTTTTAAGAACATATACAATTTCAGTAGTATTACTGAGAGTAACTGTTGGGAATACTGCTGCATCCACTATGTAGCTGAACAGAGCAGTGAATGAAAATAGCCAAAACGTAACTGTGAAAAAAACTCAGATGAAAAAGGAAGCTTGGTTAAGTGAAAAGACTGTTCAGATTAGAACTAACGGGTTCAACCAAAGTTTCCAGACTAGTAAAGTTTTGCTTTACGTGCATCTATTTCCTGTAAATGGAGCCCATTTAAAGTTTCAATGCTTAAATTAACAAAATAATTTGTGTAACACTTCTAATGAATAAAATTGAGTTAATTGAGTGTAAGACATTTGTACCAACTTGCCCTTTTAGAAACGAGGATGGGTATAATTTCATCAATAAACAACAAATAAAGGAGACCATTTGAATAAAAATGACTTTTGAGTTTCTCAGATAAAAATGTCACAGATTTCTCAAAGCACATCTCTACAAATTCTAAATCTTGGTTTTAGTGTGATTTGCATAAAATGTCTTAAGTAGCATATGCAAATATTCTCATGTCTAGCAAAATTATTTCAGGGGGAAAAATGTCATAAATGTCTACCTGGCAAGGTTGCTTCATTTTAATGGCTATGACATGGTATCTGTAACAGCAGAGTTCACAGGTCCAGGAACCCCTCTCACTGATCCACTTCAGCAAGCACAGCTGATGTGTATACCGAACGGACCCGTCACATCGGCAGGGGTTTAACAGCTCCCCCTGGAAAGAAAACAATTCAGTACGAATATTTATACTGTGTCTCTATTTTAAAAATCCAACAGTTGCTTTCTTTTCTTTCAAAGCCACTTACCCAGAAGGATACAAGCATCAAACTCTATCCTAGAAAATGAAATTAAATGTTCATACCTCTGGTGGGAATGCAACTAAAGTCTTAAAACTATTTCAAAGATATTACTTAGAGTTATGACATAAATGTTCTACCAACATACGAAATGTCTGCAGGATACAGCTCCCAATACCCTAGGGGAAAAGCTGTACTATGAAATCTCTTTAATAACTTTTAAGTGGACGGTCAGATGCAATTCCTCTGCAGTTATTCTTAATCATTGCTAAAGAAGAAATGCATGCCATCCCAGAAAGTAGCTTGCAATAGCATTACGCTTTTATTTTTTCTAACTGTAGCATCATAAATATTGACTTAGGGGACTATATTCCTGAAAGCCTGCATATTCTTATGCAATTTCCTTACTTTGAAAAATATTAAACCTAATGTTTGCTCAGACCACACATTTTGTAAGACAGATGTATTATCCCTGTTGTCTCTGTGATTACTCGCATGTAAGTTTGCATGCACCTCTAATGGAGTTTATAATTTTAGAATTGTGTTTCTTTCTTTCACAAGGTCAAAGTAGTTTTAGTTCTCTTATGAAAACTCTAACATGTTTTTCACCGCAGTGATACTGAGTCACCAAAATGGGCAATAAGGAAAGACCCTGCCCTTTTTGGTTTTGACGTGACTCACCCCCTGTTTGTCCTCTAAGACTATCTGCCTCACGATACACCTGTAGAAAAGGAATATAGGTTTGTCTCTATGTATAAACCAGAACCATCAAGGAATTCATACAAGAGATACTTATGGCATTAACACTGAAACACCTGAGGAATGTGTAACTGCAAAACCAGGTGGAAAAAATCAAGTGTAGCCCAAAGCAAACACTATTCGCCACCGGGACAATTTTATCTGCCTTCACAGGAAAGGGAAAGGGAACGCGCAGGAGCCGCCAGGCAACCGCTCAGCCCAGGAACCCAGAGGCGGGCGCTGTCCGTGGTGCTGACAGGGCGCCGTCGAGAGCGGGAGCCAGCCCAGCCCTGCCGGACCCCACAGCCAGCGCGCCCGGGACCCGCCGGGCCTTACCTGCTCGGCGCCCTGGAAGCAGATCTTGCAGATGGGCTGGTGGTGCTGGTGCTGGTGCCCGGAGCGCCGGTCGCCGCCGCCGCTGCTGCTGCTGCGGCTGCTGCATACCGAGCGCGTCTCGGGCTGGTCGCCGGAGCCCCGCCGCTCGCCGTCCCCACCCGCGCCGACCTCCGGCTCCCCGGGGCCGCCCTTCCCCGCCGTCGCCTCCGGGACCGTCGTCTCCGGAAGGCGCCTCGGACATGCCCTGGAGTCGCCAGCCGCGGCCACTTCCTGCTCTGCCGGCGGCAGCTCCTCCGCGCCGCTGCGCCGCGGGACCACCTCCGCTGGCGGCTCGTCGGGCCCCGCGGGGCTCTTGGGAGACGCGGGCGGCGCGGGCAGCGGTGGCAGGTAGCGCGGGGACGCGGGGACCGAGGCTGGCTCTCCTGGCGGCGGCAACGGGGGCGGCTCGGCGTCCCCGCTCTCCTCCCCGCGGCGCCGACTGCCGCTGGGGCCGCCCTCAAAGCTCATGGTGGTGGGGCCGCCGCCGCCGCCCTCCTGCCAGCCCGGCTAGCGCGCCCGGCTCGGGCTGCAGGCGAAGGGGGAAAGGAGGGGGGAGGGAGGAAGGAGGGAGGGAAGCGGGGCGGGAGAATGGTGGGGACGGGGGCCTGGGGCGCCAGGGGCCGAGGGGCGGGACGGGGAGGCACGCAGAGGGCCCGGCTGCGGCGGCGGCGGCGGCGGCTGCTCCGCGGAGCCGCGGGCTCGGCTCTGAGGGAGGAGGTGCCGAATTCCGCGGCGCGTGCGAGCCGGGCCGCTGGGGGGCGGGGGGTGGCCGCGGGCGGGGGCCAGGGAAACCGGGGGAGGGGGGAGGAGCGGCGCAGCGGAGGGGATGGGCCGGGGGGGAGGTATTTGGAGGGAACTGGAGCGGGGCGGTAGGTGTGGAGGAGCGGAGGGTCGTTCCCGGGAAGGGGGATGTGGAGGGCCGGGTGCGAACCCCGCGGGAGGTGCGGCGACCGCGGGCCGGCATTGGGGGCGTGGGGGAAACCCCTCAGCCGCCTCCGCCGACCCCGCCCCGGGGACGCTCACGTGTGTTCCGGGGCGGATTACCCCTCCCCAAGCTGCGCGGCGCTGCAGCTCTCGTGAGCGGGGTTGGGTCGGGGGGGGAAGGGTCGGAGGCCACGGGTCCAGAAACCGTTACTGGCTGGGCAAGTGGGATGCCGCGGCGCGGGGCTGGAAGGGGCCGGGATGATCGAACGCGAGACTCGCGAGGGCGAAGGGGCTCGCGAGACTGACGCCGCGGGCGCGCCCGAGCCGGCTAGGCGGGGGGCGAGGGGAAGGGCGCGTGGGCCCCGAGGACAAACGGACGCTCCCAGGAGACCGCTTCCAGCCCTGTGCGCCCTCTTCCTCGAGGGCACTCTCACTGACCCTCCAGAGCCCCCAGAACAGACGCCTCTGGAACCTGCATCCTCCCTCTGCCCTCCTTGCCCTCTCCCTCCTGCAGGGAGTATCTGGGTTTATTTGAAACTGTTCTGGTGACTCTGTGAATATCGTTTCCTGCCGTGGTTCCTCCTAGTGAACGCTGGTGCCACGTTCTGTGGCGGGCGGGCCCTTCCACCCTTGCCGTAGGAAAAAGGACTCAAAGGACACCTCTCATGCAGAAGTTGCTGCATCCGCGGATTTCGGTTGTATGCACCCCGAAGCCAGCTGGTTTCTCTATAGTTAACTCCACTCCGCAAAACCTCTCTGGGACTTATCTTCCGGCAGGGCAAGAGTGCCCTCAATTCTTTTCTGAAAAGAACTACCTTACCTGCAGGAAAGTAGACGGAAAACAGTGTACAGGCAGTAGTTTCTAAATTCGAACAGTGTAAACGCATAAAGCAATAGATTTATATATAGTGCAATGTGTCTAGTCAAAGCCTTGGTGATTTTCACTAGTGTAACCCTTTGATGTCTTTGACGCAACCGACTTGCTCTTCCGGCAGTCATTTTTGGCTGCATTTCATAGCTGAAGATCCGGGATCAGATAGGCAAAGTAACTTGTTCAAGGTCACAGAACTGTTAACGAAGAACTTTTGAGCTCACTGACTCCAGATTTTCCAGCTCAAACACTGAATGATTTTTTCCCCCCAATTCTCCTCCTGCCTCCTAAAACAGTATGTAGTACCTGGTGTGTTTGGTGACACTGACTCCCGTTAATAGTTAGATGTTCTTAAATGGTTAAGATAAACTACCAGCTTAAGTTAATTTTTCCAGTGTACATTTTGGCAGTAAGAAGTATATTTGGTTTAAGAAAAAAAAAAAAAAAAGGTCCAGCTCTTTTGACAGAAATTCGTCTGGATGGAAAGCAGAGAAGGAGGTAGTAAAAAAAAAAAAAAGTCGAGAATGCTTTGTTACAAATGGTCCCAGATGAAATAGTTGCCAGAAATGTCCTCTAACACTTAGCCCCCTCAGACCGGCTTATTTTTGGTGGCGGAATGGCAAGCAGCAAGCACATTTTGTTAAAAATAATAATCCCTGAATGCCCTAGGAACTTATCACACTGAAGAAATGTGGCTGTAGATAATGCTTTCATTTTCAGTCTTCACCTGTCAAAATGACATTGCACAAGATTGCGTATTGCCACAGTCATAAGATAATCATAAGCCTTGATTCTAAATTCTTGAATTAAACGGTGTCTAAATTCAATTTATGACTAATACATTTCTACCAAGTATGATAAAGTACATTATTATTTGAAGGACAGCATAAAAGCTGTGGGTTCTGGATAAACAATGCACAGTGACTCAGGCAGCAAAGTAACATGGATGGAAGAGGAGACGGCCACAATGCTAGATGTATCCTCTCAGTTGATTGTTGGAAAATAACTCCGGTAAGAGAGAATTAACCTTCCTTGATATGGTGAGTAGCCACATAAAAACATTATTTCCTAGCATCTGTGACCGCCAAAGCTGACCTCTCCGTGAAAAAGGGAAACTTGTTCATGATCTTCAGTTAACTCAGTGAGTCTTCAATGGATCAAGGAAAAATACCTTTGTTACTTTGACTGCATCCTCTGCCATAAAAATATAGAACAATGGGGAACACAAAAAGGATGAACCACTCTCAGCTGCTGGGACCCAAGTAGAAGAGCTGCTAGAGAGACACAGACATTGCGTAAAGAACAACAGGGCACCCACAGCCGCTGACAGCCATCCAATAGCCAACATGGATCCACCAACAAAAAAATGGATGAAGGGAGAGGCAATTCTATCACTTTGAGCAAATAGTGAAAGGCACATGCAACCTGCTTCAACCTATATAAATGAAGAGAAAGATATAAATATAACAAATGCTTGAAAAGTCTTCATTCTCATGTTTCTCCCTACCCACGCACCCATACATGCAGAGAGTTAAATATACCCTTTACCAAAAGAGGTCTTTCATTATGAACATGCAAACTCTTTAGACACCAGGAATCTCTTGAGTTGAATCCAAGGATGGAGGGAAGGTGGGAGCGTCCCAGGCAAGTATGTCCCAAAAATTTCTTTGGTGATATTAATGGATATCTGTAGGATATTCTCCTTGAACTTCCCAAGTGACCATGTCCTGAAGGTGTCCCCTGAAGTCACCTCAGGCATATTAGGTAGAAAACAGTCCAGGCTACACTAGGTCAGAGTTGTTTCAGAATGACTTTGAAGCTATATTAGGTGTGATGACCTTGATGTGTCCTCCAATAGGAGAGTTAGCCTGAAGAGCTCTTTAGAATTGCCTTTCAGATGAACCTAGAGATTATCGTACTAAGTGAAGTAAGTCAGACAGAGACAAATATTATTTGACATCACTTACATGTGGAATCTTAAAAAAAAAAGATACAAATGAGTTTATTTCCAAAACAGAAATAGACTCACAGACATAGAAAACAAACTTATGGTTACCAAAAGGAAAGGGGGGGTAAGAAGGGATAAATTAGGAGTTCAGGATTTACAGATACAAAGTACTATATATAAAATAGATAAACAACAAGGACCTACTGTATAGCACAGGGAACTATATTGAACTATCTTGTAACAATGGAAAAGAATCAGAAAAAGAATGTATATATACATATATATATCTGAATCACTTTGCTGAAACTTTGTAAACCAAGTATAGTTTCACTAAAAAATTAAAAAATGGTCTTTCAATTCTTTTTAAGTTTAGCTTTTAGAGATGTTCGAAAATTTTTCACTTGGCACCTTTGGGGTGCATTTATTTGTCTCTGTGGTCACTGAGTACAGAACAGAGAATTCTCAACTGTCTTCAAATATCTGAGAGAAAAGAACTTGAGAACTCCAAGTACGTTATAGAGCAATAAGGTTATGTTGTGTGAGTGGGAGGGTAATTTTTAAAGAGGACAGTGAAGTGTGATCTGTGGATTGCGAGTACTTGGTGCCGAGTATAGCTTTGTCGTACACCAGAAACGAAGTAGTGTCAGCCCAATGCCATGTACAGAAACGTCCACAATTTGTATCTCCCATTCTAACCTCTTGATTGAATTCCAGCCTTCTGTGTCAAGTCGCCTCTATGACTGCTCTGCTTGGATACCTAAGAGCTATTCTAAACTAACCCAGTCCAAAAGCACACAACACTCTCAAACCTGCTCATTTCCCAGTCTTCATCATGCCGGTAAACCAGTTGTTCACTCATCCAGTTACTTAAGCCTTGGAGTCATCCCTGGACTTTAATTGTTCACGTCATATATTGTGTATCACAAAGTTATTTCGCATGTACTTTCAAAATATACTTCAAATTTCACTACTATATTTCACCTCCACTCCCGCCATCCCAGTTCAAACCAACGTGATGCACCAGGATCATCAAAATAGCCTCCTGTCACCCTGCTTCTTATTCTTGAATCTGTCCCCGACAACAGCCTGGATAATCCTATTCAAATGTAAGTCCAGTCATGTCATCCCACTGCTTGGTACCCACCAATGGCTCCCCAACACACTTGGTGCAATGTCAAAAATCTTAGCATGCCCTACCAATCCTCAGTCTAGCTCCTGGCTGCATCTCTGAAGATATCAATCTCCATATCCTCCCTATTATTCATTCCTACCCCACTGACTTCCTTGCTACTCCCCAAGTACATTCCCTCCTCACTCCTCCTCCAGTAATCATGGCTCACTCCCTCACTCTTCTCAGATCTTGCTCAGAGACACTTCATCAGAAAAACCTTCCTCGGACTTCCCTGGTGGCGCAGTGGTTGAGAGTCCGCCTGCCGATGCAGGGGACATGGGTTCGTGCCCCGGTCCGGGAAGATCCCACGGAGTGGCTGGGCGCATGAGCCATGGCCACTGAGCTTGCACGTCCGGAGCCTGTGCTCCGCAACAGGAGAGGCCACAGCGGTGAGAGGCCCGTGTACCGCAAAAAAAAAAAAAAACCTTCCTCAACCTTCCTAACTGAAATAGAATCCTCCACTCCCATTTTTTAAACTCTAACCTTTACCCAGTTTTACTCTTTTTCATATCAATTTACTATTCAACATTATATATTGATATTTACATATTGTGTGTGTTTCTTTTGCTTTTTTTTCTCATCTAATATCTTCCACTGGAACACTGACTCCATTGGAGACTATTTTGTTCACTGCTCTGTCCTAACTGTGCCTAGAACTGTGCCTGGTCAGAGTAGTGCTCGGCCAATACTTAGAGAACAATTATATGAAGAATTCAAGCAATCAAGCAGGTAATTATTAATCAGCTTCTGTGTTTAAGGCACTGTGCAGCTTGTTAAACCATAGCTTCCAGGTGGGAATGCAATCTGAAGGACAAGGAAGGATGTCGTCACAGCATTTTGGTGCACTCTGTGTGATGCCATTTTTTTTCATTGCTTAACCAACTTACCTAAAAATATTCTTTCCCTTAGTAATTTATATTAGCTGCCTAATTTGTCATTTGCTACTATGTATGTGAAGTCAAAGTCTTGGTTGACCTTGATCCTCACAATCAATGAAGATATCAGAAATTTGAAAATGCACACCATTGGTCTTAAGGGAAAGTGAAGGAGTGTGGATGGATGGTCTCCATCTCTGACCAATTTCATTGACCATGAATCATGCTCCTCTTTTGATTTTATACTACACTGCATTCTAACATTTGTCAGTTCTACCTGTAGAATTTGATACCATACTCTCCTTCCACTTTTCTATCTTTGCCTCTTGTATCTCTCCACAGTTCCCTGTCCCTACCTTGGTCTCCCTTGGTCTCCCTTGGTCTCCCCTTCTCCCTTGGTCTCCCTACCATGACACCTGAAAATGTAGAAGGGCTTTTTACCTGACAGATTGAAAACATGGAAATATGTTGAGTCACTGTGTACACTGGAAATCCTAAACCTGACCGACATCTGGAATGCAGTTGAATCAGCAGGACCTGACAGGGCCACCCAAGCTTTACAAGGATCTTGAATAAAGCTAGCCCTGATTCCCCTCAGCTGAAAATCATCTATTTTTCTACCAAACTCACATATTAAATATGATTTTTATGACCTCTATTATATTATACCTTGCCTTGTGGTTTGTTATGCACTTATCTGCATTTTTTGTGGTTTTTTTTTCCTCTTGTGCTAGATTGTAAGCTACTTGGAGTTTGAGCCTATCTGTTTAAATGAACCTTTTATCTTCATATACTCCGATGGCTGACATTAGCGGCAACTCAATAAATGTGCACTAAGTAAATATTAACAGAAGTCTTAATTCAAAAGAACTACTACTTCCTTGTTAAAAGTTATTGATAGAGTTCTGCACAAATAACAACTCAAAGATAGCTATGCTCCCATGATGTTTGGATGAAGTGCAGTAAATTAGTTTATATACTAGACAGAGAACTAGCTAGACAAAGACAAACCCTTGTATGGGTAAAGGATTCAGAGTCCCTCAGGATCAATCTGAGGTTAATGAGTACAGTGAAACACCTGAGTGTCCTTTCTCTTCTCCTTTCCCCTGCCCACTCTCCCTTAGGAGATTTATCTCACTCACCTAGGACGTGATCAGTTTCACCACCAATCTGAGAAGAGTGGAAATGAAGCAGGAAACATGCAAGGATGCTATGCCAGAGCTTGGCTCCAGTGGGTTCCTGGTCTCAATCCTGGTTTCTCTACCTGTAGAATCCTGGGGTCTCTATTTTTTTCCACAGGGCCTCTGCCCAGATGAGGATCACTGGTCTGTTTCCCTCTGTCTTAGAAAAGTCCTTGTTCAGAAAAGAAGAGGAGGCAACATCACACCTACACCAGGTCACAAATTTCATACCCCACCCCCAATTCTACCTCAATCCACCCCTTTTCCAGACTTTAAAGTTTTCAGGAAAGGACCATGAGTGACTCAGTCTGGAATATGAGCTGCTGACCAGTCGCTGAAGTCATCCTCAACAGAATTACATCGTTATGGGTAAACAGCAACTCCTCAAAGAGAAATGATGCTTTCAGGGGAATGACTGCTTGACAGATACAACTAGATGCCAACTCTCCCCACATTGTGGAATTTGACATCTAGTGCATACAATTTACAGTACTTGTCAGCTCCTTCCTCCTGTCCAGCTGAACTCCTGAACTTAGCCCCTCCAAGCTAAGCCAACAACATCAAATTGCACTCCAAAAGATACAGAAATGCAAAATCGAGAGTTATAAACTGCAACTATGGCAAGGCTTCTTAAATGCAGGAAGTTTTAAATAAGTGGACCTAACAGTACATTTAAAGAAAAATAACCTTTGATATTATAAGCACAAGTTCAACATACAGGTGTGTGTGTGTGTGTGTGAGTGCACACACACACGTGACTACATGTCTGTGTGGTGGGAGGATGACTGGGTAGGGTATCTCACAAATGATGGGTATCATCAAAAAGAAAATGAGTGCAAGCCATAAAACACCATCTTTTTGTGCAATCAGTAATCAGCAAGTGACAATTTTGGGTAATGCACTTTGAGAGATGGATGGACCTAACCTCAAAAAAGCCCTAGTCCAACTAAGAAGATAGGCACATAGATATAAACATGTTACATACATTAAGAGTTACAATAGGAGGAGTAAAAGTGTTATGAAAGTACAGATATAAACAATTCTGCATGAGAAAGATGATTCATCCTAAGAAAAAATTTCTCAGAGTGGGTATTTGAGCTGGGCTCTGAAGGCTAGATAGGAGTGCATCAGGTATGATCCATCTCAGCAACTAACTCAGTAGGTTAGAGAAACTGCTGTGGACCTTAGACTTAAGTGTGAGGACTATAGAGACAAGGAAGGATGAGAGAGGATATGATTCGAGCTCATAAAAAATGAAGATGGTGACAAGTAGGATAAAAGTGAACCTACTACATACTGAAATACTAGAAGAGAGGCACACCTTCTGTTAGAAAAATGTCACTATAAGTAGAATTTAGATCATTTAATTACCAAGAAGTCACTGTCCCATCAAATGCAACCAGAGCCACCTGAGGGCCAGTAAATAAGCAAATCAGCCTCCAAAAACCACTGCAGTCCACCCCACACACTACCGCATAAAAATCCGTTTACAAATGCTTCCACTTTCCTGTCAGGTGAGACTACTAAATCTGTTATATTTGATTTTAAATATAATCCTAATAAACATGCTTACCTAATTTCTCTGTCCACAACAAATTACAAGTAACAAACTTAGAAATGTAAGCAGAATAGCAGCTTCGGGAAACAACAGCTAATAATCCAGCCTTCTTGAAGAAGCAGATCCAGTGATTTTTAAACCTCCGCAGTTGAACAGTTTATTTAAAAGCAGACAGCACTATAGGCAGTGTAGTAAGCCACTGGAGGTCTGTCTGTCTTTTAGACTTGCACAATCACTGGTAATTTTAATGAAGGGTGCAAATATCTAAGAAACATTTACACCTGGGCATGTATGTTGATTAATCTGTAAGCATGATGAGGCACGTGTTCATAAGACCCCCTTTCAACATGGTTAATTACAAATTTTTACCACTTAAAATATCCAGATTAGAAAGTTCCCTTATCCTTCTCTGGGCCTCCCTCCACCCCCAACCCTAGGCTGTGCCCGTATTCAATCGCACTGCGCCCTTTGGAGCATGCGCTACCAGCGCCCTCCCCTTACTCCACCAGCAGATGGCAAGTTATTTGAGGCCAGATCATTTATATACATATAAAATTTATAGTTTGTCCCCAGCACTTAGTACAAATGCATTGGTACGTAATGGTTATTCAACAAAGTTTTATATGATGAACAAGAGAAAAATGAAGTTTTTGTAACACTTTTAAAGAAGATTTATGTTAAAAATGAATGAGCCTCCAATTATGTGAAGAATTCTTTTGCACTTACCAATGATAACTAAAATTGGTTGATCATTTACTGGGTCAGACACTGGTCCAAGCACTTCACATGTGTTAACTTGTTCAATCCTCAGCCACAGTCTGTGAAGCAGGTACTATTACCCACATTACACTGATGAGGAAAGTGAAGCCAAGGAAAATGAGTTGTGATGATTCAGGCAGCTGAATTGTGAGAGACAAGGGGTTGCCTTCACAAGTGGGCACTCTGGCTCCCACGCCTGCACCCTTAACCACACAGTTATTTGCCTCCTGCATCATCAAATTTATTACAGACCCGAAAAGCAACTTGTGCTACAAGAGGTGGCTAAGATCATCAACATAGCTTCACCAGTTTGAAAAAAACTCAGTTTTTAAATCATTCTTCTACCCTCTGTTTTTGTAAGTTCAACTGTTTTACATTCTGTATATAAGTGAGATCATACATTATTCTTTTTTTTCTCACTTAACAAATGCTCTCAAGGTTCATCCATGTTGTTGCAAATGGCAGGATTTCTTTTTTTTTGAATTTTATTTTATTTATTTTTATACAGCAGGTTCTTCTTAGTTATCTATTTTAAACATATTAGTATATATATGTCAATCCCAATCTCCCAGTTCATCACACCACCACCACCCCCGCTTTCCCCCCTTGGTGTCCATACGTTTGTTCTCTACATCTGTGTCTCTATTTCTGCCTTGCAAACCGGTTCATCTGTACGGTTTTTCTAAGATTCCACATATATGCGATAATATATGAGATTTATTTTTCTCTTTCTGATTTACTTCACTCTGTATGACAGTCTCTAGATCCATCCACGTCTCTTCAAATGACTCAATTTCATTCCTTTTTATGGCTGAGTAATATTCCATTGTATATATGTGCCACATCTTCTTTATCCATTCAACTGACGATGGACACTTAGGTTGCTTCCATGACCTGGCTATTGTAAATAGTGCTGCAATGAACATTGGGGTGCATGTGTCTTTTTGAATTATGGTTCTCTCAGGATATATGCCCAGTAGTGGGATTGCTGGGTCATATGGTAGTTCTATTTTTAGTTTTTTAAGGAACCTCCATACTGCTCTCCATAGTGGCTGTATCAATTTACATTCTCACCAACAGTGCAAGAAGGTTCTCTTTTCTCCAAACCCTCTCCAGCATTTGTTGTTTGTAGATTTTCTGATGATGTCCATTCTCACTGGTATGAAGTGATACCTCATTGTAGTTTCGATTTGCATTTCTCTAATAATAAGTGATGCTGAGCAGCTTTTCATGTGCTTCTTGGCCATCTGTATGTCTTCTATGGAGAAATGTCTATTTAGGTCTTCTGCCCATTTTTGGATTGGGTTGTTTGTTTTTTTAACATTGAGCTGCATGGGCTGTTTATATATTTTGGAGATTAATCCTTTGTCAGTTGCTTCATTTGCAAATATTTTCTCCAATTCTGAAGGTTGTCTTTTCGTCTTGTTTATGGTTTCTTTTGCTATGCAAAAGCTTTTACGATTCATTAGGTTCCATTTGTTTATTTTTGTTTTTATTTCCATTTCTCTAGGAAGTGGGCCAAAAAAGATCTTGCTGTGCTTTATGTCAAAGGGTGTTCTTCCTATATGTTCTCCTAAGAGTTTTATAGTGTCTGGTCTTACATTTAGGTCTTGAATCCATTTTAATTTTATTTTTGTGTATGGTGTTAGGGAGTGTTCTAATTTCATTCTTTTACATGTAGCTGTCCAGTTTTCCCAGCACCACTTATTGAAGAGGCTCTTTTCTTCATTGTATATCCTTGCCTCCCTTGTCATAGATTAGTTGACCATAGGTGTGTGGGTTGATCTCTGGGCTTTCTATCCTGTTCCATTGATCTATATTTCTGTTTTTGTGCCAGTACCATCTTGTCTTGATTTCTGTAGTTTTGTAGTATAGTCTGAAGTCAGAGAGTCTAATTCCTCCAGTTCCTTTTTTTTTTCCCTCAAGATTTATTTGGCTATTTGGGGTCTTTTATGTTTCCATATAAATTTTAAGATTTTTTGTTCTAGTTCTGTAAAAATTGCCATTGGTAACTTGATAGGGATTGCATTGAATGTGTAGATTGCTTTGGGGAGTAAAGTCATTTTCACAATATTGACTCTTGCAATCTAAGAATGTGGTATACTCCATCTGTTTTTGTCATCTTTGATTTCTTTCATCAGCGTCTTACAGTTTTCTGTGTACAGGTCTTTTACCTCCTTAAGTAGGTGTATTCCTAGGTATTTTATTCATTTTGTTGCAATGGTGAAGGGCATTATTTCCCTAATTTTCTTCCTGGTCTTTTTTTGCTAGTGTATGGGAATGCAAGAGATTTCTGTGTATTAATTTTTTATCCTGCAATTTTACCAAATTCATTGATTAGCTCTAGTAGTTTTGTGGTGACATCTTTAGGATTATCTATGTATAGTATCATGTCATCTGCAAACAGTGACAGTTTTACTTCTTTTCCAACTTGTATTCCTTTTATTTCTTTTTCTTCTCTGATTGCCGTGGCTAGGACTTCCGAAACTATGTTGAATAATAGTGGTGAGAGTGGACATCCTTGACTTGTTCCTGATCTTAGAGGAAATGCTTTCAGTTTGTCACCATTGAGAATGATGTTTGCTGTGGGTTTGTCGTATATGGCCTTTATTATGTTGAGTTAGGTTCCCTCTATGCCCACTTTCTGGAGAGTTTTTATCCTAAATGGGTGTTGAATTTTGTCAAAAGCTTTTTTGCATCTATTGAGATGATCATATGGTTTTTCTTCTTCAATTTGTCAATGTGGTGTTTCACATTGATTGATTTGTGTATATTCAAGAATCCTTGCATCTCTGGGATAAATCCTACTTGATCATGGTGTATGATCCTTTTAATGTGTTGTTGGATTCTCTTAGCTAGTATTTTGTTGAGGATTTTTTCATCTATATTCATCAGTGATATTGGTCTGTAATTTTCTTTTTTTGTAGTATCTTTGTCTGGTTTTGTTATCAGGATGATGGTGGTCTCATAGAATGAGTTTGGGTGTGTTCCTTCCTCCACATTTTTTTGGAAGAGTTTGAGAAGGATGGGTGTTAGCTCTTCTCTAAATGTTTGATAGAATTCATCTGTGAAGCCATCTGGTCCTGGACTTTTGTTTGTTGGAAGATTTTTTTTTTTTTTTTTTTTTTTTTTTTTTTTTTTTTTTGTGGTACGCAGTCCTCTCACTGTTGTGGCCTCTCCTGTTGCAGAGCACAGGCTCCAGACGCGCAGGCTCAGCGGCCATGGCTCATGGACCCAGCTGCTTCACGGCATGTGGGATCTTCCTGGACTGGGGTACGAACCCATGTCCCCTGCATCGGCAGGCGGATTCTCAACCACTGCGCCACCAGGGAAGCCCTGTTGGAAGATTTTTAATCACAGTTTCAATTTCATTATTTGTGATTGGTTTGTTCATATTTTCTATTTCTTCCTGGTTCAGTCTTGGAAAGTTATACCTTTCTAAGAATTTGTCCATTTCTTCCAGGTTGTCCACCTTATTGGCATAGAATTGCTTGTAGTAGTCTCAGGATGCTTTGTATTTCTGAGTGTCCATTGTAACTTCTCCCTTTTCATTTCTAATTTTATTGATTTGAGTCCTCTCCCTCTTTTTCTTGATGAGTCTTGCTAATGGTTTGTCAATTTTGTTTATTTCTGAAATAACCAGCTTTTAGTTTTATTGATCTTTGCTATTGTTTTCTTTGTTTCTATTTCATTTATTTCTGCTCTGATCTTTATGATTTCTTTCCTTCTACTAATTTTGGGTTTTGCTTGTCTTTCTTTCTCTAGTTTCTTTAGGTGTAAGGTTAGATTGTTTATTTGAGATTTTTCTTGTTTCTTGAGGTAAGATTGTTTTGCTGTAAACTTCCGTCTTAGAACTGCTTTTATGGCATCCCATAGGTTTTGGATCATCGTCTTTTCATCGTCATTTGTCTCTAGGTATTTTTAAATTTCCTCTTTGATTTCTTCAGTGATCTCTTGGTTATGTAGTAATATATTGTTTAGCTTCCACGTGTTTGTGTTTTTTTACCTTTTTTCCTCCTGTAATTGATTTCTAATCTCATAACCTTGTGGTCAGAAAAGATGCTTGATATGATTTCAGTTTTCTTAAATTTACTGAGGCTTGATTTGTGACCCAAGATGTGATCTATCCTGGAGAATGTTCCGTGTGCACTTGGGAAGAAAGTGTAATCTGCTGTTTTCTGATGGAATGTCCTATAAATATCAATTAAATCTATCTGGTCTATTGTGTCATTTAAGCTTCTGTTTCCTTATTTATTTTCATTTTGGATGATCTGTCCATTGGTGTAAGTGAGGTGTTACAGTCCCCCACTATTATTGTTTTACTGTCAATTTCCACTTTTATAGCTGTTAACAGTTGCCTTATGTATTGAGGTGCTCCTATGTTGGGTGCATATATATTTATAATTGTTATATCTTCTTCTTGGATTGATCCCTTGATCATTATGTAGTGTCCTTCTTTGTCTCTTATAACATTCTTTATTTTAAAGTCTATTATATCTGTTATGAGTATTGCCACTCCAACTTTCTTTTGATTTCCTTTTGCATGGAGTATCTTTTTCCATTCCTTCACTTTCAGTTTGTATGTGTCCCTAGGTCTAAAGTGGGTCTCCTGTAGAACAGCATATATATGTATCTTGTTTTTGTATCCATTCAGTGAGCCTGTGTCTTTTGGTTGGAATCCATTCACATTTAAGGTAATTATCAATATGTATGTTCCTATGACCATTTTCTTAATTGTTTTGGGTTTGTTTTTGTAGGTCCTTTTCTTCTCTTGTGTTTCCCACTTAGAGAAATTTCTTTAGCATTTGTTGTAGAGCTGGTTTGGTGGTGCTGAATTCTCTTAGCTTTTGCTTGTCTGTAAAGCTTTTGATTTCTCCATCGAATTTGCATGAGATCCTTGCCAGCAAGAGTAATTTAGGTTGTAGTTTCTTCCTTTTCATCACTTTAAATATATCATGCCACTCCCTTCTGCCTGTAGAGTTTCTGCTGAGAAATCAGCTGTTAATCTTATGGGAGTTCCCTTGTATGTTATTTGTAATTTTTCCCTTGTATGTTATTTGTAATTTTTCCCTTGTTGCTTTTAATAATTTTTTTTTATCTTTAATTTTTGCCAGTTTGATTCCTATGTGTCTCGGTGTGTTTCTCCTTGGATATATTCCGCCTGGGACTCTCTGCACTTCCTGGACTTGGGTGGCTATTTCCTTTCCCATGTTAGAGTAGTTTTCAACTATAATCTCTTCAAATATTTTCTCTGGTCCTTTCTCTCTCTCTTCTCCTTCTTGGACCCCTATATGCGAATGTTGTTGTGTTTAATGTTGTCCCAGAGGTCTCTTAGGCTGTCTCCATTTCTTTTCATTCTTTTTTCTCTATTCTGTTCTGCAGCAGTGAATTCCACCATTCTGTCTTCCAGGTCACTTATCTGTTCTTCTGCTTCAGTTATTGTTATTCTGCTATTGATTCCTTCTAGTGTATTTTTCATTTCAGTTATTGTATTGTTCATTTCTGTTTGTTTGTTCTTTAATTCTTCTAGGTTTTTGTTAAACTTTTCTTGCATCTTCTCAGTCTTTGCCTCCATTCTTTTTCCGAGGTCCTGGATCATCTTCACTATCATTATTCTGAATTCTTTTTCTGGAAGGTTGCCTATCTCCACTTCATTTAATTGTTTTTTGGGGGGTATTATCTTGTTCCTTCATCTTGTACATAGTCCTCTGCCTTTTCTTTTTGTCTCTTTCTGTGAATATGGTTTTATTCTACAGTCTGCAGGACTGTAGTTCTTCTTTCTTCTGCTGTCTGCCCTCTGGTGGATGAGTCTATCTAAGAGGCTTGTGCAAGCTTCCTGATGGGAGAGACTGGTGGTGGATAGAGCTGGGTGTTGCTCTGGTAGGCAGTGCTGAGTAAAACTTTTATAAGCTTGTCTGCTGATGGGTGGGGCTGAGTTCCCTCCCTGTTGGTTTTTTGGCCTGAGGCAACTCAGCACTGGAGGCTACAGGCTCTTTGGTGGGGCTAATGGCAGACTGTGGGAGGCCTTACGCCAAGGAATACTTCCTAGAATTTCTGCTGCCAGTGTCCTTGTCCCTTCGGTGAGCCACAGCCACCCCTCACCTCTGCAGGAGACCCACCAACACTAGCAGGTGGGTCTGGTTCAGTCTCCTATGAGGTCACTGATCCTTCCCCTGGGTCCTGATGCACACACTACTTTGTGTGTGCCCTCCAAGAGTGGAGTCTCTGTTTCCATCAGTCCTGTCGAAGTCCTGCACTCAAATCCTGCTAGTCTTCAAAGTCTAATTCTCTGGAAATTCCTCCTCCCATTGCCAGATCCCCAGGTTGGGAAGCATGACATGGGGCTCAGAACATTCAGTCCAGTGAGTGGACTCCTGTGTTCTGTGGTATAAATGTTCTCCAGTTTGTGAGTCACCCTCCCAACTGTTATGGGATTTGATTTTATTCTGATAGCGCCCCTCCGACCGCCTCATTGCCACTTCTCCTTTGTCTTTGGTTGTGGGGTATCTTTTTTGGTGAGTTCCAGTGTCTTCCTGTTGATGATTGTTCAGCAGTTCAGGATTTCTTTCTTTTTTAAGGCTAAATAATATTCCACTGTATTTATAGATCACATTTTCTTTACCCATTCATCCTCTGATGGGCACTTAGATGGTTTCCATATTTTGGCTATTGTGACTAATGCCACAATGGAAATGAGAGTACAGTCTTAAAAGATAAACTGAGGCATATTAAAATTTTTAAGACTTTGAGTAAAAATTTATTCATATGGGACAGCAACCAATCTGGCAGATAGAAAGGAACTTCAGAGGTCTGCACAAAATGAAAGACTTTTATAAGCAGAAGGGAGCAGGAACAAGGAAGTTATATCAGGTAAAACAAAGTGGGTTAGTTATTGGAAGATTACTTTTCTTTAGGGGATGGCAGCAAGCTATCATGCAGATTACCTAACTAGTACTGATCAGGTGATTCCTGATTGACTGGTTTAAAATTTCATTTCTGGAAGAGCTGAAACTATAATTATGTCTCAATTTGGTGACATTGGCTTAGCATAAGTAAATCCATCTTGGGTCTGTTGTCTTGTTTTTAACAGAGGTAAACTGAACTTTCATCTACATTTTCAGATTTTTGCTCCTGAGTAGCAGGGAAATTTAGGAGGTGGGGGTGTTACATGCCTGACCTTTTGAGATTGATAGCATGAAGTGTCATAACCATACACTTTTAATTGTTTTTTGATGCTACTGACAGAAAGAAAATAACAGGAGTGGAGGGACACTGAGTTGAGTAAGTATGACATACATTTCCTGGTGTAATGTTAACTTAAAACAATAAAACACACAGTTTATTTTACCAGCATTTATTTGGGGGCAGCAAAGAATTGCAATCCAGGACGTGCAACTAAAGCAAAGGAGAGGTAGCTCTTTTATAGAGGAGAGAGGCAAACTGGGAAGGACTGTTATGAACAAAAAATCCATTGGAGGAAACTTGGAATTTGAAATATAGTGGCTTTTCATTGGCCGAGTTGTGACAGTCTCTGATTGGCTGAGCTGTTGCCAGGCTAGGAGAAAATCTTTCTTCCTCCTCCCGGCAGTAGTAAAGTAGTGTCACGTCCCTCCAGAGATGCAGGTATGTCTCTTCCTGTTGGGATTTATGTTGACGTCCAGTGGTATGTGCATGACAGCTCTCCCTTCTGACCTCCTCACTCAGTTTGACTGAAGCTTCCCTTCATTAATTTGCTCACCTTTCTCTGTGTACTGACTGAAAAAACAATCCCGCCATAGAAGACCTATTTACTTTAACGTTTCAGAGAATAATTCATTCATAAATCATGATTGAAAACAGAAACACAAGCCTAAAACTTACCCTAGCTCTTTGTTTCTCAACAGGAAACAACTTTGCCCCCTCTCGCTCCTATCTCCAGGGGACAGTTGTCTGTGGCTGGAGGCACTTTTGATTGTCACAACTAGTGGGGTAGGGGTACTGCTTCTGGCCCGGAGTTGGGTAGAGGCAAGAGGTGCAGCCTAATATCCTACAATACACAGAACAGCCTCCAAAACAAAGAATTATCTGGCCCCCAATTTTAATAGTGCTGAGGTAGAGAACTCTCACCCTAAATAACAGCAGAATTTCCCCAAAGATCTGAGTAAAGGAGAAAGAGTTAAAATTTTTAAAGCAACACTAAAAAGGAAATGATAAATTATACAAAGGAGGATATTCTAATTTTTTCTTAGAATTAAAAAAAAAGAAAGGTTAAAATTAGAGTCTTTTAAATCTTGAAAGCAGTAGAAACAATTAGGAAAAAAGGACAATGTCCAAAGACTAATTGAACAGGCTGTGCATAATGCAAGAGCATATGCTTAAAATAAAACGTTAATTTAAAATAGATTAAAGTAATGCATGAGCATGATGTAACTCAGACTGGTGAGAGTCACTTTCTTTCAGCTTATTTTTCATCTTTTCCAATGCTCAGTGGACAGCCTTCCCACTTACTTCAAAGTATATTTTGGCTCTGAGATTAGCTTTATAGAAGCTAAAAATTAGACATTAAAAATTATTGACTCCTGGTCATTTAGATTTTGAAACTCCTAAAGTAAAGGGACATGCTACTAAACAACATGTACTAAACAATGATAAATATTTTGATGATGGTAATGAGAATTATATCTGTATTTCTAGAAGAGGTGTTAGTGATGATACGAAAAAAAATCCGACTAGTATAAGAAACTGTTATCCTAATAAAGTGAGTTTGAAACCAAAAACACACAGAAGAAATCCTCAATCATTAAAAAGATCATGTTAGTAACTCTTAAACAGACAAAAAGAAAATATTTAATATGATATTAGTTGCATTTTTTTCAAATTTTATCATTTATATATGAAGAGGAGCAGAATATGCCACCCCAAAATATGCCTCTTTGGCATAAGGATTACCTTGAGCTGATTATTTTTAAGAAACAGCAGACTCAGGAAAAGCTTTGAAAACTAAGAAGTTGCTCTTTGTAAGGGACATTTACATTTATAAGGAAAATCTCCATTTGTAAGTTTGTATCCCTCTCCGTATTAGGAAGAGAAGAATGATTCTAAATCTCTAGAAACTCTTGTCAATGGAGAAGGCAATGACCTAAATCTGCAAAACAACCTTACCCTTGTTTACTGTGCTTTCCGCATAACTCTACCCACTGTCCCAACACACACATATCTATCTTTTGTCTTTAGTTGAAGATGGTATTTAAGGTGGTGGCTTGGGCCATTTCAAGGAGTTACTCAGTTTTCCTGCATATCTTAAATGTATACAGGAGTTATACATGTCATTAAACTTCTGTTTGTTTTTCTCCTGTTAATCTATCTTTTACTAACGGAGGCTTCTCAGCCAAGAGCCCAGAAAGGTAAAGAAAATACTATTTTTTTCTCCCCTACATATATGTTGTTTGCTGAAATTTTGAAAAACACAGAAAACCAAATAGAAAAAGAAAACAGTGACTCCTAATTCTACCATCCGGGAATAACAAACATGTGCATTTGTAGGAAAGGAACTTTTCTCTCCACTCTAGAAACCCCTTCCAAGGAGGAGGATCTTTGGTAAGAGGGGGAAAAGAGCCACAGTCTCCACTGGAAGAATGATGCAGCAGAGGTAGAGTCAAAGTGTGTCTGCTAGGAGGGAAAAGTTATGCTGTGCAAATGCTTTCTTTTTGTTTCATACTTTTCTCTGAAGCACCCAGAGATACCTTCCACGAGCCCCTCCATTCCACCTGGGGGTGGGGGTAAACAGGAAAGTACCAACTGACTAGGTTGCAATAGCCTCCAAGGGAGACAAAGACAAGGAAACCTTAAGATGGGTTTTAATGCTAGAGTAAGAGCCAAAGGAGAGACGGACCAATTACTTTAGGAGGGGACATAAGGACCAAGAACACCCTTATCAGCATAAGAAATCTTCTCTACAAGCTAGTCTTTAGGATGCATATTCATCAGAAAGATTTCCTTTAGTTAATTAAATAAACCCTCTAGTCCTCCCAAGCATTATGGCTCAACTAAGGGAATTCTACTCTACAGAGAGTATATTTTGATCATTTTTTCATATCTTTCTAAAATATACTTTTTATTGGAGAGATGGCACCATATATTACATGAATGTCTCATTTATTTATTTCCTCCTAGGATATTTTGGTTATTGCCTATTGTTTTCTCTTTTTTCTACTTTTGGGTTTTGTTTTGTTTTGTTTTGTTTTTTGTTTTTTATGGGAGAAGGGCAGGCCAGGGCTATTAGCAATAATGTTTGTATATGCATCAATACAGACGTTTTTCTTTTCATTTTTCTGATTATTTCCTAAGGGAAAATCACTAAAGTAGAACCCATAGGCCAAGCAGTATAAAACTGAAACCATAATGGGATGGACACAGTACAGGTGTAAAACCAAGCTGCAGTTGCTCTCTAGGTTCCAGATGGCCCTGCCTTGAACTTTGAGAATCTCAACAGCTGCTGGCTGTGCTTGTTGAGATAGGTCCTTGACCTTGGCTTCCTGAAAAACTGTGTAGATATCTAAAGCTGGATCCATGTGGAACTGCTCTGTATGGCAGCTTGCTTCATCAACTGTGCAAATTAGAAGAGCCAGAGAGAGGGAATTCAGCAAGAGGGAAGTCAGTCTTTTGTAACCTCCTCTTGGAAGACATATCCCATCACTTTTATTGTATTGTTTGTTAGAAGCAAGTGTGGGTCCAGCCCACCCTCTAGGCTTTTTCTTTCTTTCTTTTTATTGAAGTAGAGTTGATTTACAATATTAGTTTCAGGTGTACAACATAGTGATTCGATATTTTTACAGATTATACTCCACTTATAGTTATTATAAAATATTGGCTATATTCCATGTTTGTGGATGTGAGATCTCACATCCCTTGTCATGCCCTAGGGGACCTGGGATCCTAAGGAGTCTTGCATCTTGGGTTGAGCTCCAGCCCGGGGCCCATTCCCAAGGCCTCCCATGTCAGAATTCCTCCTTCACAGTTCCAGAGGGAGTGAGATGGGAATCAGTTCCAGAAGCAGCCTCTCTCTAGTGGTGGGGTTGGGGAAAAAACCAATTCTTTCTCAGCTGTTGCCTTTTCAGAATCTGGCAGACCACCAGTACTCGCACTTTCTCCTGGTCCTGCGAATTTTTTGGAGCTCAAGTTACAGAGTGGTAAGGTTGTAGTTTCTCAACTCCATTAGCATTTACTATTAATCAATTACCAACTGCTTTGTATGTCACAGAATTTTCCGTTTTATTAAGCCACTGGCACCCCCCACTGGCTTTTCAATATCTTGTGGATTTATTTAGATATTCTTATTTTAATAGGGTTTGAGAAGGGAAGGTGATAACTATGCCTCTCATTATGTAAACTGGACCAGAATTCAAATGTTCTTTATGTAATAAGATTGCCTGTGTTCAAAATTAGGCTCCATCATTTACCAGCTGTTTGACTTGGACAAATTACTGTGCCTCAGTTTCCTTATTTGCAAAATATGAATAATAAGACATAGTGTTGCTATAGAGAGACCCTGTTCAGGGCACTCCATAAAATCTAGCTGTTGTTATTATTTTCTCTGTCATATATATTGTAAAAGTTGTCTTCTACTTGTAATTCTGTATGTTTATGTGTATATATATATATAAGAGTGTGTGTACATATCTTTATGCTTTTCAATAATAAAGGCTAGCACTTATATAGTGCTTACCATGTACCTTTTAAGCACTTCACATATATTAATCTATGGTTCAGAAGGAGAAATTACAATGGAAATTAGAAAATATTTTGAACTGATAATGAAAACACAACCTAATAAAAATTATGGGGTGTGTTTTCCATTATGTTTCCTAATTACCCATCACTGGTGTCTTAAAAATGTTTTAGTTTCTGTTCATTTATTTTGAATCTAGTTTTAATGCTGAACAAAGCCTCAGGCAGAGGGCTTATGAGCAATTAGTTTATTAGGAATTACCATACCTGGGAGAAGGAAAGAGGCACAAGGGAGGTGAAGAGGGGGAGATGGAGGATTCCATGTGAACATGCGCTATGGAGATGGCTGTCTGTAGGTGTGTTCGCTCCAAGCCCAGGACCCACCCCTGAGGAGCTACGTGAACTGCACTTCCAGTCTTGGCGGTGCGGGTGTCGGGGGATGTGAAGGGAATGGGGAAGAATGGCACATTCTTTGGCAAGGAAGGGGAAATACTTTACCAGCTTCCATCCTCTTCTTTCTCTCTGGGATATTAGCTCCTCAATTCCCAGCCTTGGCAGAAATCCAACCCAATAAGCTCCTTTCTCTCCAGGAACTTGGTCCCTCAAGTCCAAGCTACTTAAGCTGTATCTAAGCTTTCAAACAGAATCCCTCTTTCAATATATCCAGCTTTCCTGGTAGTTCTCCTAGAAGCATTGGTCTACTACATACCATATCATTGAGGTCAGAAGTGAAAGTTCATCTGTATGTTTTGATTTGTGATTTTTTTCATTGCTACTTTTCCCTAAATAATTAAGAGTTTTAGTTTTGATTAACTCTTGGCTGAAGAATCATTAAGAAGCATACTGGGTTTTGTTTTTGTCAATTAGTTTTCTATTTCTGTTGCTCTAAAACTTGGTAGGTTAAAACTACAGCATAAATTATCTCACCATTTCTATGGGTCGAGAACCTGGGCAGGGCTCAGCTGAGTGCCCCTGGCTTAGCACCTGTCCCAGGCTGCAAGCAAGGTGCCAGCCAGGACTGAACCACCTTAAGGCTCCACTAGGAAAGGACCTGCCTCCAAGCTCACTCATGGGTTTGTTGGCTCAATTCCATTTTTCCAAAGGATACTGAAGTGAGGGCCTCAGTTCCACCCTGGCTGCTGCCCTGTGGGGTCTTCAGTTCCTTGCCAGGTGGGCAGTTCAACAGGGCAGCTGGCTTCATCACCTGAGCAAGTGAGAAGAGCCAGAGAGAGGGAATTCAGCAAGAGGGAAGTCAGTGTTTTGTAACCTACTCTTGGAAGTAATATCCCATCACTTTTATTGTATTCTATTTGTTAGAAGCAAGTCCCTGGGTCCAGCCCACCCTCTAGGCTTTTTCTTTCTTTCTTTCTTTTTTATTGAAGTATGGTTGATTTACATTATTATATTAGCTTCAGGTGTACAACATAGTGATTTGGTATTTTTATAGATTATAGTCCATTTAAAGTTGTTACAGAATATTGGCTATATTCCCTGAGCTGTAGTTTATTTATTTTATACATAGAAGTTTGTGCCTGTTAATCTAGGCTTTTTCTATGTTTGAAGAATCCCCTGTTGTACTTGGAAAAGCCTATAAACCTCTACAGAAAATGAAAATGTCAGATGCTGCATATTCACTACCTTCCTGGTGGCTGGCATACAGATACATGATCTATGCTTATTCACTGAGGTGTGCAACTGTAGACGTTGAAATAAAAGCATCTTATGGGAAGAAACAGGGTGGTGACAACTGGGCAGTGGTATCCAAGTGCCAGGCACAGCAGCAAGGTGGAAGCACTGCGGATCCAGCACTCAATACTTCTGCAGTCCAAGCTGTAATATCTTTGCCTGATTATCTGCCTACTTCCTGGTTACCTAGACTCCAAGCATGATTCTGGGACCCTCTGGGAGATATTGTGAATTAACCAATATTTTTAAGTAAATTTCTTTTTTGTTAGATTAACCAGAATGGTTTTCTTTAGCTTGCAGTGAAGAAAGATGAGTGCTCAAATGTCCTCATGATCACTTTACTCCATTCCTTCTAGTGTCTTTATCAAGATCGGCAGCTCTCCATCTTTGCTCTTCATCTTCCATTTTCATTTCTTTTTCTTTCTTCTTTAGCCTCACCTTTTTGTATTTTTGTCCTTTCCTGTGTATTCTAAGATATGTGTGTGTGTGTGTATGTGTGTTTCACCTAATGATTTGTTTTTCTGCAGTATCAATGGGTCTTCAAATGACAACTTGACTTCTGTCATTTTTTCTTTGCATTATTTTCAGTCTTCCCCTTTGCAATCAGTTATTTCTTATTTCTACCTGCCTCTCAGGTGTATTCTTATTCATGTGAGACTGGGATTTTCATCTCTTCAGCAATCTCTTCTTTCCAGAATTTATCTACTCTTAAATTTTATTGAGCATAAAAGCAAATGTTTCCCCCAGCTAACCTTTGTTTTCCATAGTAAAAATTTTTTTTTTTTTTGCGGTATGCGGGCCTCTCACTGTTGTGGCCTCTCCCATTGCGGAGCACAGGCTCTGGACATGCAGGCCCAGTGGCCATGGCTCATGGGCCCAGCTGCTCTGTGGCATGTGGGATCCTCTCGGACCAGGGCATGAACCCATGTCTCCTGCATCAGCAGGCGGACTCTCAACCACTGCGCCACCAGGGAAGCCCTCCATAGTAAACTTTTAAATGTAGACTCTTTTCCTGTATCTTAAGTGCTATGTTCTCTGTCATCTGAGATGCAGAATCCTTTCAAAGATCCACTAGTATGAGGAATATAAGTTGCTTCTGGGGACTCACTGTCCACCTGGTTGCTATTAGAATCATATCAGATTTCACCTAGAAAGCATGATGATCTGCATGGCCCTAGCAAACATGTTTTTAAAATTTAGATTAAATCTAAAGTCACAGAACAAATATGGTATATTCTGTATAGTCTTGACTTCCAAACAGGAAACTTCAAAGGCAGAATATGTTGCTTATAAAATAGGTTAACATATAAAAAATTTCCACCATAACGTGATCAAAGTCAACTGACAAATAGCAAAAAAATTTAGCAATAGTCATGTAAAGATTAATGTCTTTAATGCCCATAAATATATATAATGCTTACTATAAATATTATGGATTTATTATAATGTATTGATAAGAAAGAAACTAATAATCTTATAGACATGGGCAAATGTCACGAATAGATAATTCACAGAAAAGGAAATATAAATATTTTTATACTTGTGAAAATATATTTACCTCAAAATAAGAGAATTGCAAATGAAATACAATATGATTACATTTCTTACCTGTCATCTTGGCAAAATTATGTGGCACGCTGAGTGGGCAAAGGTTTGGAGAAATAGGAACATCATACATTGTTATTGGTGGTGTTATTGGTGGTGTACAATCTTTATGAATGTTGTCAATAGCTATTAAAGTTTAAAATTTGTATACCTCTTGCCTCAGCAATTCCACTTTGGGGCTTTTATCTTACAGATGCACTTACACATACGCTTAAAGATAGTGTACTATACTTTTTAATTGTGGCATCTTCTATAGCAGCAAAAGATTAAAACAACTTAAATTTCCATCAATAGGAAAATCATAAAATAAATTATAGGACATCATATGATGGAATACCATGCAACACTGAAAACACTGACATAACCCTGGTCATTCAAACATAGAATAATTGCCGAGATGCATTGGAAATAGTAGAAAAGAAAACAGAGTCCTGGATAGTATTTATAGCATATTATCACCTGAGAGAAATAAAAAGGAAGCACCTACCTAAATGCTGGATGTGCATTGATTAGTTCTAAAAGGATACAAGAAACAATAATATGATACAAGTCATATTATTGACTCTTAGAAAAAGCACTGTGGGACAGGTGGGAAAGGGTGGTATATAGAGTTACTTTTTACTCTGAGGCTTCTGTAGCATTTGATATTTGACAATACACATGATTTCAAAAATACAACAATCAAAGTCTTAATGAGATTGCATAATACAGCTGCCCATTTTTTTATGTACAAGTGTTTCAACTGTTCTGCATGTGTATTTTTAATGGTAAAAATTGAGGCAGGAGTAATATGACTTTTGATCCTAAGATCCTCAGGCAATTTTATAAACCAAATAAAGGCTAATTTAAAAAAATAATGTATGCAAAATTATTTGCAGAGGTATCTTGGCAGTAAATTCATTAGATAGTAAAATAGCTTTGAAGAATAATAGCCAATGCTCAAACGTTGGTCCTTTGAAATTAATATTGACCCAGAACTTGAGCAAATGACATTTAAAACACCTGTCCAATCCAGGATGTAAGCCCACGTGTCTACGTATGTGTAGATCCACAGTACACATATGGTACATTCTTTAGCTTCCTTGAAAACTGTCAGGTCTTTGATCTTTTCTCTGAAATAATTTCACCTATGTTGATGATTTCATATTAAAAAAAAACTTGGTCTTAATCTTGCATTTCCCTTCATTTCTTCCTTTTTACCAGTTAAAATTATTGCATTTTTTCATCCAAGACTGCTGGATTGAGTTTATAATGTAGTTAATCTATAGCAGTCTTTAAAATAACCTGCCAAGATTTTGAAAGGATTGGAGTTTTGTGAGTAAGAGTGGCTGCTTCATTTGTAATATTGTATTTAGGAAAAAAATTAAAAGGTCTTCAAGTCATTTTTCTCTCTAATAGACTAAGAATCAATTGAGTTAAAAAACAGACACACACACCTTGTATCTAATGGTGTTGGCCTATCCAGATATTTCAGAAATATTTTTGCTCAAAATTAGTGAATAATAATTACTGAAGCAGGAATTCAGGTTCAAAAGGAGTTTATTAAGTCATTTTCTCTACTGTTGTGTAGGTTGAAATTTTCCAGTGTTAAAAAAAAAATGTTGAGCATTGTTGACACCTAGGTTTATAATCCCCTCACTTCTCCTAACTTCTCCTTCTCTTTCCTCTCTTTAACCTCTTCCCTGCCCTTCCCTAAAAAGGAGAAGCAGATAAGGTCACCCCATGAGAAATGGTTCATTCATTCAAGAAATATTTCCTTTGGGCTTCTGTGGGTGGCTCCCAGACTCTGTTTTAGGCTTGATGACCACAGTGTAAACAAGACAAAGTTCTTGGCTTCACAAGGCTTAAATCCTAGAAGGGAGGGCAACAAATAAGCAAGTAGACTAATTTCAGATAGTGATGGGTATCTGTCTTCCATTGGTATACAGTCCCCAAATTTAGTGACTTAAAATAACACCCACTTATTTGCTCATGATTCTGTGCATTGTCTATCTGGGCAGGGCTCAGCTGGGAAGATTTACCTGCACCAGGAGATAGCAGCTGGGTTCACGTACATATTTGTAGTAAGTTGGAAATGACTGAAGGCTGGCAGTTGGCTTGGGTCATAGTCTGGGACACCTCAGTTCTACACCACGTGATCTCTCCAGCAGATTAGCTCGGGCTTATTCAAATGATGGTCTCAGAATTCTAAGCCCAGCAAGTGAAGGCAAGACCTAATGCACAAGGAATCTTAAGTGTATGTGTGTGTCATATTTATTTTTGCTCTATTAGCCAAACAAATCACTAGGCCAAGGCCTAAGTCACTGTGGAGGGTGACTTAACAAGGGCAGAGACACAGAGAGGGAAGTTATTGCAGCCATTTTTGCAAAAAAATATTCCATGTATGTCATGTACCAAGGATCCCAGATTCAGGCATTTGCATGCAGGTCTGGAGCACTGGCTTCCATGAGGTCCTGCTTACATTTTGCTTCTACATGTCTCAAAGTATATTTACTTTCTAAAAAAAAAAATGTTTTCTTGTCCATTGGAAAATCCTGCATTAAACAAAATTAAACAGTTATTTTTATCATTATCAGTAATATCAGCATTATTCAGGGCTTCTCAGGGATTTAGACATACTACCATACAATGGGAATCCCTAAAATGGGGAATTTCCCTTGTAGCATTTCACAGATTCTTTTGACAAGGTATCTTCCAAGGCAGATGCTACCCGAATCTAGACATTTGTTGCCATTAAGATTGTGGGTTCAATATGTCCAGATCTTTCAGGGATTCAAAACAAGCAAGAAAGGTTTTTTTTTTTTAATTTTATGTGAAATTGCCTAATTTGTAATAGATGTTGACAACTTGTTCAAATGTTTTTAAAATATATATATATTATAAATAAACTTTTAAAAAGAAATACACAAAATACAGCTACAAATCCAACATGGCTAGTTTATCCTTTATGGGACAAAAGGAGACTCTTGGGAAAGAACTCATGCTAATGGAGGGCAGAGTGGAGGCTCAGAGGTTTGGTGGAAGGACAAAAGGCCCAGCTGGAAGGGAAGGGCTTGTTCTGAGCACAGCACTGAATCTGGCACTCAGATTGTTCTCAGCCCAGTACGAAAGACCTCACAGAGTCCCCTTAAGGAGAAGACAATACAAGATTGAATACAAACCAACAAACTGTTCTCTATAAACTCCATGGGCACCAAGAGCTCAGGGAGAGAGAATCCCTGGTGAAAACATTGGTGGCCTCAGCTCAGTACTCTCACCATCAGTGAAGACTCTAAGCCTTGGTGTCCCAAGGAATCAGCAGGGGGAGAATCTAACTCTTTCTGATGAGTCCACTTTTCACTGATTTTTTGCTTGTCAATTGGAACAGAGATGGGAGAAAGGCAATTTCCCTACTCAGCTTTCCTATTGGAAGTAAGCTTTTCCCATGAAGCATGTTAACTGGGTCCATTCCTTTTCCTCATCTGATATGATGTATGTTCAGGACTTCAACTTCAATGGCTTTGACTGCTAAACTGTCCCCCTCCCCTGTACATCCAACCCCACATATCTGTTTATGCTTCCATCTCTATTGCAGTAAATTGTATTTTTCAAAGCTGTGCCATCCACATGCTCTAACACAGTGTGACCTTGCCATCTCCCCCATCAACAGGTGGAGTCTGTTCCCTTCCCCTTTCAAACCAGGCTGGCTTTGTGAATCTCTTGTCACGTATACAATGGAGAGAAGTGACTCTGCCTGACCTTAGGGAGGCCTTGCAGCTGTTGTCTGTTTCTTGTGGCTCCCTGGATCTACTGCAAAGTTCCTCAACATCAGCACTATTGATATTCTGGGCTGAATAATTATTTGTTGGGAGGAGTGGGTGGGCATTGTCCTATGCATTGAGAATATTTAGCAGCATCCCTGGCCTCTACCCATTAGATGACAGGAGTACCTTCTCCCCCAGTTGTAACAACCAAACCTAGCTCCTGATCATATTGTCAGCTGTCCTCTGGGAGGGCAAACTCACCTTCTAGTGAGAGCCTCTGTTCTGTAGGAAGCCAGACAACATTGAAGAAGCTCAACTACTGAAGACCGCCGTGCTAGAGACATTGCATGTAGGTGCTCCCCAGTGCACAGTCCCAGCTGGAGCCCAGCCTGCCAGCCACCCTCACCAAGGTGCTAGGTTTGTGAGAGGAGCCATTCTGGACCCTCAGAGTAGTCCATCTGCCAGCTGAGTACCATTGAGTCATCTCAGTCAACTTCACTAGAGGCAGAAGAATGACCCAGCCCAGCCCTGCCTGAATTCCTTGCCTACAGAATCTATGACATTTAATTTTCAAAAAGTCTGCTTTTTTAACCCATTATGTTTAGGACAGTTTTTATGTAGCACTAGTAAGCTATGGAGCACCTATATAGATGAAAAGTGAGAAGTAATGATGTTTTGCTATTTAATAAAAAAAGGAAATTAGTATTCATTTCTTGTCCTTGGATGTTTATTTTAATTTTCATAATTTGCTGAGGAGCAAATGAAGTTGCTCTCACTCATGTAACACATATTCATTGAGAGCCCATATTGGTGCCAGGAATCATGTTGGGTCCCAGAGACACATAGACAAATATGACATTTTTGAATCATTGTATCTGTATAATTCCCTTCGTGTATCCTGTTATCAAACCAACATTCGCACTTTTGTGAGTTGGTGACCTTGACATGACCTTCACTCTTCTGTTTTTTTGCTTGTGCTCATGCTGGTCCTCTCCCTGGAACCTACTTCTCCCTCTCCATTTTCCTAAATCGTGTCCACATTAGGGCCAAATCCAATACCACCTTGTTCACAAAACCTTATCTTATCCATTAGGCAGAATTACTTTCATCCCTTATTTTGACTTTTGCTCTTTTTCTCCTCCTCTCCCAAGCTTAATATTACATATTATCATCCTTACTCAGCATCTGGCCTTTCCACCTACTTCATAGAGAAAATGGAAGCTGTGAGCACTGAGTTCTATTGGCTTCCAACTTCTTAATCCACAAACACAACCGCATCTGTGATGCAAGCAACCTCCTGTATTAGTCAGGATTCTCTGGAGAAACAGAGGATATAGGCAGGTAGGTAGAGAGATACATAGATAGGTAGACAGATAGATATTGATAGATATTGATATAGACAGCCAGATAGAGATTTATTGTAGGAATTGACTCATGCAGTTTTGGAGGATGAGACAGCCCCTGACCTGCCCTTTACAAGCTGGAGAACCAAGAAAACCAGTGGTGTAATTCAGTCCCAGTCTGAAGGCCTGAGAATAGGGCCAGTGTAAGCCCCAGCCCAAGTCAGAAAGCCTGAGAACCAGGAACACCAATGTCTGAGGGCAGGAGAAGAAGGATTTCTCAGTTCAAGCAAAGAGAGTGAATTCCTTTTTCCTTGGCTATTTGTTCTAGTTGAGGCCTCAACAAATTAGATGATGCCTGCCAGCCTTGGTGAGGACCATCTTCTTTCCTCTGTCTACTGATTCAAATGTTCATCTCTTCCAGAGACACTCTCACAGCCACACCCACTTTACCAGCTCTCTGGGCATTCTTTAGCCCCATCAAGTTGACACATAAAATTAACCATCACAACATTTTCATAGAACTTGTTTTCTTCAATTGAAAGCCACGCTGTCTCTGCTCTGGATACACAGTCTCCGACCTCTAGGAGCCTGGGTCCTTTTTTCTCCAAAATTTCTGTCTCTCTCTCTCTCTTTCCCCTTCATTAGCTCCAGCTTAAAATAATAACCCAAATCCTCTCACAATGATAAAGGGGGAGAAGCCTTCTGAATTCTTTCTCTAAATCCATTCATTTGTCTTTTCAGAGTCAACGTTCTTGGAAGAGTTCTTTCCAATCACCGTCTCCACTTTGAATCCCTCATTGACTCTTTAATCTTATATAATTTCTACTTCCTCATCCCTATACACAGCCCTCACCCTCATCCCCATCACACACTCATTCTATTAAAACTTCTCTGGTAAAGGTGGCCACTCACTTCATTGTCGCTAAATTGCAGACAGTTTTCAGTCTCCACATCACAACCTTCTGTTATGATTGACAGTTGCCCACATCCCCCTGCTTACAACCCCCTTGGCTTTCCAGTACACCATTCTCTCTTCACCCCTGCAACTCCTTCTCATTCTTTGGGTTTGTTTTTGGGGGCAGGGAAGCGGGTGGCCTCTTTTCTCTCCCTGCACATGTGTGAATATTCTCTTCTCACATGTTCCTGCTTCTCTCCTGAGGGGCCACCTCAATTCTCTCAGACACTCCGGTAGCTTCTTCAGTCACCCAAACAGCTCCCAATTCAATGCTTCCCAGTCCCAGCCACTCTCCTGAGCCCTAAACTCATAGATTCAACTGCCTCTTGGAGATACCCACTTAATTGTCCCTCGGATATCTCCAATGCTCCAGGTTCAAGACCAAACTCATCATCTGCCTGATTAAATATGTTCCTCCTAAGGTTTCCACCTTGGGGACTAGCACTATTCTCATGGAAGCATCTGACAGAGCCGCCGTATCCTATCAATTACCAGATCCTAAGGATTCTGCCTCTGTTAAATTAGTTCACGTCCAACTACACTGACTCTGCCTTAGCTCAGACCCTCATCATTTCTCCCCTGGACTATTGCAGCAGCCTTTTAATTAACTCCCATCTCCAACTTTGTCCTTTGGCCAACTATTCTCCACTCCACTGAAAAATTTATCCTTCTAAAATAAACATTTGATGATCTTGGTGACATGATTAGAATCTTCCTTGAGAAAGAAGTCCAAGTTCCTCAATCTGGCAGCCTGGGCTTTATGATCTGATCCCTGCTCACCTTTCCAATTCCACCACTTGCTGCTTCATACCCTGCACACTGGTCACATTAAGTATGTTTGCAATTCCTTGAGTGCATCATACTCTTTCATGTCTATGACTTGCCAATGAGACATTTTGCTCTATTATTTTTTTCTTCATCTTTTTGGTATATTCTTCTCCCATCTTACCAATTTCTTAATGGCTAATCTAATTAGATGAGTTAGATAAACCAAATATTAACATTAAACCAAATATTAGCAAATTATGTATTTAGAAGATGTGTTTGTAACTCAGCAAAATAATGAAAGTATTAGAATTTAAGTATCTGGGTTTTTTGACTATTAAGATGATTCAGTGTTAAAATACATTTCTCAGTTTTGTCCCCATAGAACATTTTGAAGCAGTTTTAGTAGCCGATATGACCTTATATATCTACTCACTTATTCCCTCCACCCCACGTGCCCCTCACCTGGAAAATACACTCCATGAAGCCAGAGACCTCAGCTATAGATCCCATATGCCTAGAACAGTGCCCAGAAGAGGGTGGAAGTCAATCCACATGTGTCCAATGAAACAGTGAATAAGCGCTCAGTCCTAAAAAGCTCAGGCCCATTGTCAACTCTTTGGGTAGCCTTCCCTGATGCTCCCAAAGGAGGATAGTGTACAATCATCTTCCCTGCGGCACCCCGGGTTGTCCTCTGTGATTGCACTTAGAACAGCATATTGTAATTGTCAGTAACCCTGTCTCTTCCCACTGCCCCCTGCAACTGTATCATCACCTCCTTGAGAGCAGGGACTGTGTCTCTTATGTCTGTATCTGCAGCTTTAAGCATAGTACCAGCCATTTAGTAGACATTCAATAAATGTTTTAAGTAAATAACCCCACTGAACCTTCTATGACCACACTCTACATTCTTTGTCTCCTTTGCTGCCTGCAAACTCTTTGAGAATCAGAACTTTTTTCCCCAAGTCTTTCTCCCACTGTCTATTACCATGCTGTTCACATTCTAGACACACAATAAATGCTGAATTAAATTATCATTAGTGTTTCATATGTTCAGATAAACCTAAATGGAGCTCATCAAAAACAACAAGATGTTCATTTTTCCACTGCTGACCAACATGATGCTAGGACATGGAAACAGATGGTTAGTTGTGACTTTTATAATTATATGGAATACATTCTTTCAAACAACAAATTGCTAGGGAACCTTTGGCGTCTAGTCCATACATAATAGTTTGCATGCTTTCTTTTAGGATTTTGTAGTAAGTTTCCCATGTCTTCAATCAGGACCTCCTAGGAGGATAATTTCTATAGCCAGAGTGTCCAATCTACCACAACCTGGATAATATAGCCTGCAGAACAGTTCAACTCCCTTTGCTACCATTGTGTGCTCACCAAGTCTGTGCATTATTTATCTGTTGGGTGATAAGAAGTAGAAAATTTCCTGGTCTACCTCCTGGACAGTGTTTACTTAGCCCTGGAAAATTCTGACTCTGAATCTCTTCTTGTGAGATTTTATATTTTCTGGAACATTACTCCTGACCTACTACGATTAGATGCATCAACATTTATTTTATAGTAGCTATAACTTAATTTCCTCAATACTTGATAAATACCCTTGCACCTATATTGAGATTTGGGAAGAAAAGAGCATGTTCATATGATTTTGAGGATAGATTGCTTCAGCTGTTGGTTAATTTTATCCAAATTATGTTTAATCTTTTATAGTTTCTAATATATATGAAAACATGTTTGAAAACATGTTTGCTTATACTAATTCAAGTGTTAACATACTGATTATTTTGAGAATGTAAATTTTAATTCCAGTAGAGTTGTACTGTATCCAGGTTAGATTCTAAAATCTAATTTTGCCTATTTGGCAAAAATCATGTGTAGAAAATTACCCATCTGCCAAACAAAGGCAGACCTTCCTTCTCTCCCAAGTCCAAAGCAGCCTGATCTCTTCTCACATCACCATGGATTTGTTTCATCATTTCCACACCAAATGAAATTACTGGCTTGCATTTAAGGGCCATTTTGTATGAACAGCATATATGCAAACAAGAATTATTTTCAGTACTGTGACATGATCATGAAACCAGAGGCGCCTGGGATCAACATCAGGTTTACCTCCTATTTAATTCTCACTTAAGAGCACGTGTTCTTTGGTACAATATCAGGCAGACCAACCACCATGTGGTGTCTCTCCCTCTGTCTCTCCAAATTAGATAATCCATAGAAGTTCTTTGTGTATGTTTGGTGTCTACACTAAAAGTTTTCTTAACTGTACTCAATAGCTTATTTCAAACCCAACTGAAACCAAGAGCATGTCTGTCTAACCATCCATTCCAGCAGTTTCCCATGTCTGATCATGCAAGTCTGATTTCTGTTCTGCAGTTCTGAACTTCCCTTACTGTGGGCACTCACATAAGAACAAACTGGCTTTGTCCGTTTCTTCCACATTTTAATGAACATAGAAGAGAGTTCTGATGGCATTATTTATGTTTCTAGCTTTAGGACACTGCATTTTCTTAAATAGCTAAATAAGAAAATAAGGCGCACTCTTTCAGCCATCTTGGACCCTGTGGAGGACTTCTAAAATGACAATTATGTCTGGACGGCTGTGGTCTAAGGCCATTTTTGCTGGCTATAAGTGGGGTCTATGGAACTAGATGGAGCACACAACTCTCCTGCAAATTGAAGGTGTATATGCTCGAGATGAAACCAAATTCTATCTAGGCAAGAGATGTGCTTATGTGTACAAAGCAAAGAACACAGTAATTCCTGGTGGAAAACCTAACACAACCAGAGTAATCTGCAGAAAGATAACTCGCGCTCATGGAAACTGTGGCATGGTTTGTGCCAAATTCCGAAGCAACCTTCCTCCTAAGGCCACTGGACACAGAATCCATGTGATGTTGTACACTTCAAGGATTTAAACTTATTGAAAAGTAAATAAATAAAAGTGTGGGGAAAAAAAAAGACAAGAAGGCACAGCCTGCAGCAGACACGCCCGCATGCCCTGCCCTCCCCACCCGTTCCAATGGATTGCACTTCTGTGCTGGTGGCACCTGAATAAGGAGGAAGGGATTCTTCAAAGGCACTCACCAAACGCTCCTTGGCACTGCCTGCCAGGGGATCTTGCCTGAACTTGAACCTCCCCTACCTGTGCCCAGGGCCCAGATGGACTGGAGGGCTGCCTTCCCCAGCTGACCCATGGGAGTCCGTCCCGGGCAGAGGGCAGTAGTACTCACAGGGTAGGGCCATGGAGAGGCAGGCTGAGTGGGGCACAGGGGCTCAGGAGAACTGCTTCTGGGGAGGCAGGAGGGAAACCTGTCGGAAGGTGGATCTGCACCTGCTTCCGAGCCCATGGTGCATGCTTCCTCGTATAGGCTCCGCTTATGCGGCACGCATTCGGATGAATTAAAACGGAAAAGTTTCATGGCGGCAATTGCAGGAAACCCCAAGCAAGGGATCTTGCTGTGTGGGAGTTCCTGTGTGACTGTTCCGGCCACACCCCGGCCCCTCACCACCCCAGCAGCTAGCTGATTCTCAGCTTCGAGGAGCTGCTTTCTTCCTTTCTCAGAGGTATCCATCTAGCGGCAAGAATTATGGAGCTCAACATCGAAAAGGGATTGGGAGGTCCAACTGTCCACGTAAAGTGTCTAGCGTTTCACTTAATGCCCTTGTTTTCAGTGTCCCCATCCTCAGCCAGGAACTCCCGAGCCTGGATTTCCTGTTTCAGATTCTTCATAGACCGATTCTCAAGTCTTCTGCCAGGTAAAAAGAGCTGGAATCAGGACTGAACGGGAAGAAGGCAGGGGATGTGGGGAGGAGGATGGTAACTGCTTATAAATACTTGGAGACAATCTGTCGTCTTCAACCCCATGCTGAATACCTCATTTTTGGAGGCCTATGGTGTTTTCCATTTCCAAAAATGTCCATTTCTGGACTTCTGTGATAAAACTTGACTTGGCTTTGCCTCTCCAATTTTTATTTCAATTTCCTCTGCATTGCTAATTCAGTTACCACTCGCTGGTTTCCTTTCCAGCTTCCAAAATTATGTTGGTATTCTCTTTACTTCTATTCTTTTTATCCTACAAGCTTTTCCCTTTTCAAAAGTTCTCTAATTATCTTAATGAGGTTTTTCAAGGGCAGAATTGTTTGTACGTGTGTAATCAAATCTACACGTTTACCTGAAAGTCTCTCATTTTATTTCCTTCCCCATTTTAAAACAGAAGTTCTCTTTCTCTTTTCTCCTCTTCCCCGAGGGTTATATACAGGGGATGCTGGTGGTGATTGTATTTACAATTTAGGCTAAGAACGTAGGAGCCTGAGAAGCGTGACCTCAAATATGGAGGACATGTTGACACTGTATTGTCTGGAAAAGGGGTGCTTGGCTGCTGGATGACCCAGCAATAGCACACACCAGGTACCTAATTCCTAAATGAAGAGGAGCTTGAAGGGCACAGTGATTCCTGCTTCTCTAGAAATGGCATGTGTCATGATGGTGAGGCCCCAGCAGCAACATCTGTGCCGTGGATTCCCCTGACTGTGGACGATGGACCCAAGTTGGACCAACTAGACGATCTCCCCTCAGAGTTTGGACTTTGATCCCAGATGACAGAGTTAGGAGTTATCAGTAATAGAGGCAAATAAATGCCAGCACTCCAGAGGGAAGACCCTCCCATTCCACTGCAGAGGCCCTCAGAGCTACCATGGTCCTCATACATCAAGAGGTCCAGCGGGTCAGCTCTTCTTTGTGTTCCATGAGACACCACCTTACACCACACACATCCTATGGGTTCTTCCTTTTTTGTTGTTTTTGGGGTTTTTTGCTTAGGCTGGCTCTTGGTTATTTTAATTTCACTCAAAATAACCTAAAAGAGTGAAAAGCACTCTTAAAGATGCTGCAGTCAGTTGCCATGAAGCATTAGGGTTCTGAGCTACTGTTGCAAGAACCAATTATGTCCACCTCTTCCAACCTCATGTCAGTGACCTCACATGGGTAGCTTGGGTCAGCCATGGTGGGAGTATTTACACCACAAGAACTGGTAAATGCTACAATTCAGGGACTTGGGGTTTCCTCCCCTCTCCCCAGGAGAGCCGGTGTTTAAACATCTAACAACACACCACTGATTGTTATCCTAGGTGTAAATTTCCCTGGCCCTCAGTTTGCCAATCCCTAAAGTGGGTATAACACATCTGCTTCTCTGTATTCTCAGAGATGTTAAGATTTAACTAAGGTAAAAAAAATTGTTTTTAACTATTCCAATATTCAGTAACTTTTGACAATATAAATTAAAGAATTTAATTTAAATTGAATAATAAATTTTAACTAATAGCATTGATTATTAGTGACATGTCAAGGAGAAAATATTTTCTGAGAGCAGGACATAGACTGGACATATACAATCTTGACTGGCTTATTCATAACTTGAGGAAATAAAGATAATAAAGTAATACTCAAACATATTATGAAAATAAGTGAGTAAATTCTCCACCCATTTTCTTTAGCAAGCTATGACAACCACCAATGAAAATCATGGAAGGAGAAAACTAAGTTTGCTTAGTTTTACTGCCTTTTACCACCCTCCCCCCTCTTTTACATGGTAGGAAATTCAAAGAAGTTGTCTCTGAAAGATTAAAACAATCATCTAGTCTGAAGGTGAAAAAAAATCAACTGTCAGTATAACACATTATTATTTTATATTTGTACATGAATATATTTTACAAAGTGTATCTGTATCCCTTATCTTATTCATTTCTATGAACATCTATTTTTATTTTTGAGTTCCAATACAACTCTAACCTTGCCTTTTTCCCTTTTCTTACTATAAAATAGAGGTTCTCAGATAAAATATGGTCTGAATTTCAATTTCAGGTACAGAGTAAGGATGCACAACTCCTACATTTAGATCCGTATCTTGGGCTTTGTGCTGTATGCTCTGAACACTTGAACTAACATCAGCTCTGTGCCCCTCATTGAAAACAGATGTCATATCAAGACGTTGTGGATATTTATCATTGTGAAAAAATATGCATAAGGTAAGCAATTCAGATAACATTAGAAAATGACCACAAAACAGAAAGCAGGTGTTCTTGTTATTTATAGGATGCTTTTGAGAACATAAAAGAGGGACAACCTTTGTCCACTGGGACTGCGGTTGAAGGACACAATAGGAAACAGACCAAGTAAGTCAGAAACATGAGTCCAGAGGAAGGCGAGCTTTACGGATGAGATGTTACTGATGTTCCGTCTCATTTCTCTTCTTCCCTGACCCACTTCGCATGTTTTCTCCTCCAAGGGGGAGAATTTTACTAGGGGATCAGATTCAAAAGATTTGATGAAACATAATTCTGAAAACAAATTTGCAAGGGAAGGATTTTGCTGAGAAAAGCCTAAGAGAAATATGTTATTCACACATAAGAAATAGCCTAAAAAATTTTATAGGGCAACGGGGAATATCAAGATCTGGAGAAAATCATGAAAAGACTCTATATGGGCAAAGGAAGAATGAAATTTGACCAAAACAAGGGAAGGAAGGGATTCACAGGCAGTTATGATGCGTAACAGGGTATTATATGTTTATGTGCCAACAATTCAGAATTGTAGAGCTCTCATGACCCACATTTGCACCTCTCTACCAGAATAAAAATTGCAAGGGGGGGCTTCCCTGGTTGTGTAATGGTTAAGAATCCGCCTGCCAGAAGCCATAGGCAAAAACTGATGTTCTTCAACTTTTGCATTTAAAGGCATTTTCCCTCATCCCTCTTTTCAGCTACCAAATAAGTGCTTGCCCACTAAGCCTCTTCCCAGGTCTTTTATCTTGAAACTTTATCTCTGATTTAGAATGTAAAACTTTGCCTCAGTAAAGGAATTTCAGGCATCATTGACCAGTCAAAGAAAGTTTTTTGCCCAATCCCATGGAATCTATTACTTGTGTATTTTACATAATTTTAATTATTTTTTGCCCTTGAAGCAGGCAAAAATATATAACTTGGCAATGCTGATAACTTATTAGGGTTGAATACGTGAAATATTCAGGATGATGAAAGACTAAGCATGTTGCAAAACTGGATAATGTAATGGTTGTGGGCAAAGCCGAAGGCTGGCTATAGGAGATCTTCTCAACAAAAGAAAGGCGGGTTTCATTACCATTTACTGCAATATTTTTGGGGGGCCTCTCACTGTTAAGACCTCTCCCGTTACAGAGCACAAGCTCCGGACACGCAGGCTCAGCAGCCATGGCTCACGGGCCCAGCCGCTCCACGGCATGTGGGATCCTCCTGGACCGGGGCATGAACCCGTGTCCCCTGCATCAGCAGGCGGACTCTCAACCACTGCGCCACCAGGGAAGCCCTGCAATATTCTTATGTGTTACTAGCCTACATAGCCCATGCTTTCTGTAATCATTCAGCTGTGAATGGAAGTTTGAATGATCCTTGGCAACCTCCATGAATACAATTGTGACAATTTCTTCCACCCTACACTTATTCACTCATATTTTTACTCAACAACTACTCTGTGTCACACCATGTTCATACTGTTTGTATGAATAGAAACATTACCTGCTCTTGTGGATCTTACATTACAGGTAAAGCAGGAAAACAAGCAAACAAATACACACAAAAAAAAATGTCAGATGGTGACAAAGTGCTCTTGAGAGAGCTGATGTGATGGATCAAGATGGTGACTCCTTTTTTTTTCTTGAACTATAATTGATTTACAATATTGTGTTAGTTTCAGGTGTACAGCAAAGAGATTCAGTTACACATATACTCTTTTTCAGATTATTTTCCATTATAGGTTATTACAAGATGTTGAATATAGTTCCCTGTGCTATACAGTAAATCCTTATTGTTTACTTATTTTATACATAGTGGTGTGTATCTGTTAATCCCAAATTCCTAATTTGTCCCTTCCCCACCTTTCCCCTTCAGTAACCCTAAGTCTGTTTCCTACGTCTGTGAGTCTATTTCTGTTTTGGAGATAAGTTCATTTGTTTCATTTTTTTAGATTCCAACTATAAGTGATATCATATGATATTTGTCTTTCTCTGTCAGGCTTACTTCACTTAGTAGGATAATCTTTAGGTCCATCCATGTTGCTGCAAATGACAATATTTCATTCTTTTTTATGGTTGAGCAATATTCCATTGTGTGTGTGTGTGTGTCTGTGTATGTCTGTGTGTGTGTGTGTGTGTATATATATATATATATATATATATATATATATATATCACATTTTAAATTGTGTGACTGGAGGAGGTTTCTCTAAGAAGGCAATAATTAAATTAAGCAAGTATGCGTGGCAATAGGAAGCAGGCAAGGGAAGATCTGGGAGAAAGAACACTCCAAGCAGAGGAAATACGTGTCTTGGCATGGAAGGAGGCAGATGTGGCTGGAATGTGGTGGATGAGCAGGGAGGGTGTTAGGTGATGGTGGAGATGTAAGCTGGCAGCTCATAGAAAGTGGGCATCGTGAGCAGGCAAAGAGATTGGATTTCATCCCGATTACTACGGGAAGCCTTTGTAGGGTCTTAAGAAGGAAAGTGATGAGATGAGATTTAAATTTTTAAAAATCGCACTGGCCACTGTGCACAGGATGGTTCATAAGTCATCAAGAGTGAAAGCAGAGAAACAAATTAAGAAACTGTCACAAGAGCTTACATGAAAGTTGTCAATGGCTTAGATGAGGTCAACAAGAATAGAAACAGCAAGAAGTTGTCAGATCCAGGACACATCCTAGAAGACCCTCAGTGAGAGCTGCTGATGAATTGGATGGGAACGTGTGGAGGGAAAGAAACAAATCATGAATTTTCTGCAGTGGGCTGCCAGCAATCCTTGGCATTCCTTGGCTTGTAGCAGCATCACTGTACTTGCTGCCTCCATCTTCACAAGGCTGTCTTTACTCTCTGTGTGTCTGTGTCTCCCTCTCTTAATGATGGCACCACTTAGGGCCCACCCTAAGGCCCACCTTAACTTGATTCCACCTGCAAGAACCCTATTTCCTCCGGATGGACAAGAATTTTAGGGGACACTACACAACCTACTACAGTAACCAAGGGGTCTGCACGGTTCTCTTCAAGGGACTGCTCTCTCTTAAGTAAATAGTCAGGCAGCACAGGCTCAGGCAAGGGTATCACTCAGGCTCATGAGGCTAAGAACTACCTCATTGTCTTCTGAAGCCTGGTCTTGCAATGAGGTGGTAAAGAGTGTTAAGTACATGGAGACTCTACCTCTTAGCTCTGGAGGGAGAGTAGGGTTGTGACTGGAGCATTAACCACAAGTGAGTAGTAACACACGTACAGCAGATTATATCTCAACTTTGGAGGTGACGGGAAGCATCAGCAGGTGTTATGGCTTGAATTACATCCCCCCAAATTCATACATTGAGGCCTTAACTTCCAGTGTGAGATTTGGAGATTGGGCCTCTAGGGAGGTTATTAAGGTTAAATGAGGCCATAAGGGTAGGGCCCTAATCCACTAGAATTGGTGTCCTTATAAGAAGAGGAAGAGACACCAGGGATCTCTCTCCACTCACATACAGAGGAAATGCCATGTGAGGTCACAGAGAGAAGGTGGCCAACTACAAATCAGGGAGAGAGCTCTCACCAGAAACCAACCCTGACAGAACTTGGTTCTAGGACTTCCAGCCTCCAGAACTGGGAGTAAATAAATGTCTGTAGTTTAAGCCACCGAGTCTGTAATATTTTGTTATGGCAGCCCATCCAACTAGGACAGCAAGTCTTCATCTCAGGTACAATAAATAGGAGTCAAATGCCCCACAGACATCAGGGGGAGGTGAGGGAAGATCAAGGTATGGTCTATCCTAGAGAAACACATCTCAAATCTTCATAACAGAGTTTCTGATTTGATTATAAATAATTTTATTAAACAAATATTTATTGCATGCTTATTATGTACAAGTCACTAGTTGCATCATTAAATTTCAGACACCTGTCAAGACCTAGTGTATATTAGTGGACCTTGGTCTGAAGCCAAAGAGAGTGTGGCTTTGTTCAGTCACTGTGTCCCTCATTATTTTTCTGAAGTAAATGGCAATAACATTCACCGCTGGTATCATGATTTTAAAGAGGTGAAAACAAGACCTGTGCTGTGAAAGTAATGCGATATTAACTATTGCTTGGTATTGGAGAAAGATTTTTAAAACTAGTTACCATATTCTGTCCACTATAAACATTGCTCCTATGTCATCTCTAGCAACAAGAACTAAAATTATTTCATCCTTTTCCTTACGTTTTCTGCTTCTTACTTCATGCTCTAGTCCAAGCTGTTTTCCATTTGATTACTGCATGGGGAATTATTTTGACCCTTGTTAACAAGTTTAGAAGCTTCTTGAAATCCATATTCACAGTTTATATTCACTCTAAGCTCTTCCTGGATGGGCTCCCTGAAAGAGCATACAAACGGGAACCAAGGGGTCACTTTGAAGGTTTGGTCTGATTTAACATCTTTGTTGGCAACCGAGAAGAATGTGAAAACACCACAGTAATGAAATCTGATTCTAAATTGGGAGTTGCTGCAATGACAGAGGAATAAATTGAGGAGAAAACCACAGAGTAACTGAAATTCAACTTAGCAAGTTACAATCTAATATATCTGAGAACTGAGAAAGAATTCACAACATGAACTGTCAATGGATGAGTGAAGTCAGTCAAATATTAATGTCCTAAAAGACCTGAGGGTAATGGCAAACTTAATCATGCATGTTAGAACTGAGATGGGCTAGAAAATGATCAATGCTGTTTTGTACAAGTAAGGAGGTAGCGTAGGGAAGGAAAATGTAGAGGACTGGTGAGATGACATCTAGAATTTGATATTGTTTTGGATGTGTAATCACTTGGAAACTCCCTCAGTCACTGAGAAGTTGAAGTCATATATCAAAGGAAGAATGGAAGGAGAGGATTGACATTGGAAAAAGCAAGTTGAATGGAGGATTAAAGCAGATAAATACGAACTGGCAGCATTCCCAATTACTCAAAGTAACAGAAAGCAGTGTGCTTAGTAGGTAAGAACTTCAAAATCAGACCAGTTTTGTGTCTCCCATTCAGCCATTTATTAGTTGATGGACCTTGGGCAACTTGTAGAACTCTAGAAGTCTCAGTTTCTTGGTCTGAAAACATGAAGTAGCAGTAATACTTGATTCTTAGGGTTGTTTGAAGGGTGAATAAGATAGTGCATGTAAGAAATTAGTGCAATCTCCAATGCATACATTCTCAAGAAGTACTAACTACAACAAGCAATAATAATAATAATGATCCACACATAATTAGATTTTTTATATTAACGTACACACATTTTTGTCAAACATTGTTACCCTCTGTTAGTGATAATTTTTGCATGGGAATTTTTCTAGACATGACATTCAACTTAGAGTTTCCACCCAACAATGTGACAGCCTCTACACCAGCAGAGTATTCATTTTAAGTAGTTCACTGTCCCCCATCACTTTCTCCACCACATAATTCTACCATCTGTCCTCCCATATCTTCTTAATCAGAATAGCCTGATAGGCAGTCCTGGATCTAGTGACTTTTTAAAACAAGAGAATATGGAATGAGAGCCAGATGGTAAATTTGAGTATATGTAGGACAATCACTTTATTTAGCTACAAAAACAAACAAAATTAAACAGTTGCCTCTCTTTTTTATCCATTGGTTTCCCTGGCCAGATAAGTCCTTGAACTTTTTAGATGACAAAACATTTCCAACCACTCGTCGGATACCACATACCACATATCATTTCAAACCATGGGATATCAAAGAAAGAGCATATTTTGCTTGTGCCATTTTTAAAAGTCTCAGTCTTTGTGTAGTTGCTTTCTATTGTCTGTCAGGTTGTTTCTATGACTTTTAAGCTGAAGGGCAAATTGAGATATTATTTTGAAAAAGGTAAATATTTCAAGGGAATTTCATGTGCACTAAGGGAAACAGGGAGGGGCAAACTGTGATACCCTGCCCCCCTTCCAAGGTAAATGATGTAAATGACAAGGTTAAAGAATTTCCTCCTTGCTGAAGTCTGCATGCTGCTTTGCAAGCATTCCATAGAAATGAAGGTAATGAAGTGTGTTCCCTGAAAGACCCTTTTCTGAGATTAGATCCTGGCTTGCCCCGCTATAACCTAGAGCCTACCATATTAATTAACCAGATCAAACAAATTCCTTTTTCAATTGAAAACCTGTGGTCCAGTGGCTTGATCATTCTGATACCATAAGAATAAAAAGCATTCTGGTCCCCAAAATTTTCCTCTGAGAAAAGAACTGAATGACAAAATACTTCTGCACATCATGCAGATACGTCAATTTCTTTTTTCAAATTGGACACTTTTTGAGGAGTTTGTAAAAACTATCTAGCAACCATGTGTGAAATAGATAGCTAGTGGGGACCTGCTGTATAGCACAGGGAGCTCAGCTTGGTGTTCTGTGATGACCTATATGGGTGAGATGGGGAAGGAAGGTCCAAGAGAGAGGGGATATAGGTATACATATAACTGATTCACTTCATTGTACGGCAGAAACTAACACAACATTGTAAAGCAATTTTACTCCAATAAAAAAAAGAATTATATTAAAACAAAACGAAAAAAAAACTATCAAGCAGATTCTGGTGGCAACATTACTTTGAGATAATAGATCAATCATCTCAAACTATTCTGTGTCATCTTGGATTTTAATACCATTGAAATAATGCAGGCCTTTAGGCTATTTCCACTGAGGCACCAAACTAACTTTTATACATAATTATTAAGAAGTTTGGGTTTTTTTTCCACTTGATTAGCTCATCAAATATTTCCCTTCTTTTTTTTTAAAACATTTTTATCGGAGTATAATTGCTTTACAATGTTGTGTTAGTTTCTGCTTTATAACAAAGTAAATCAGCTATACGTATACATATATCCCCATATCTCCTCCCTCTTGCATCTCCCTCCCACCCTCCCTATCCCACCCTTTTGGTGGTCACAAAGCACCGAGCTGATCACCCTGTGCTATGCAGCTGCTTCCCACTAGCTATCTATTTTACATTTGATAGTGTATATATGTACATGCCATTCTCTCACTTCATCCCAGCTTACCCTTCTCCCTCCCCATGTCCTGAAGTCCATTCTCTACATCTGCGTCTTTATTCCTGTCCTGCCCCTAGGTTCTTCAGAAGTTTTTTTTTTTTATATGTGTTAGCGTCGGTATTTGTTTTTCTCTTTCTTACTTACTTCACTCTGTATGACAGGTCCATCCAAGGCACTACAAATAACTCAATTTCGTTTCTTTTTATGGCTGAGTATTAGTCCATTGTATATATGTGCCACATCTTCTTTATCCATTAATCTGTTAATGGACACTTAGGTTGTTTCCATGTCCTGGCTATTGTAAATAGAGCTGCAATGAACATTGTGGTACATGATCACTTCTTTTCTTAACACTGTGCTATGACATAACACCTGAGGAGGTGATATTTTCACATTAATAATACTTTTTATCAGACATTCATTTTTGCCTGAAGGAAATGTCTTCCTCAAGAAAGGGAAGAAGTAGTGATCTCCTTTTCTGTAGGTATAAAAGTCAAAAGATTCCATATTCTACTTTGGAATTCAGTCACATTAAGAAGATTTTATTATTGATATTTAGGGAACTACTTTTCCCCACATAAAACTTGCTAATATATTCCAGGTGTGTATCAATTAACCATCCAGTTTTTGGCCTGCAACTGATAGATGACTTGTTTTAGTTCTGTTTCAGATGAATGCTATTCTAGCTTACTGAAACAGAAATGACAGAACACCAATTTGATTTCCACTTGTATGCTGTGTGTAGCAATCAAATAAGCAATTACACAAGGCATGTTGAATTATTTTCAGCTTAGGACGTGCAGTTCACATGTCTCCCTGTCTGAGGCCCAGGGGTGTGGAACAAAAGATTGGGTACTTTTATACCCAACAAAAGATCAGGTGCTTTTATAATGTACCCCACCTGCTCTCCAGGTGTGGCAAGCACCATGTTCTGGTGAGTTGTCTTATGTCAATCTGGCCTCAGTTTGGGGTGAATACATTTTCTTTGAGAACTTGTCTGCATTGACTGGCAGTGTCTTTGGGCTTAGGAAAACAAACATTAAGAGAGGAAAAATTTATTTTTCACTCATACATGGTGCTTTTCTGAGGTCCACGTTTCTCTTTTTATCAAGTCCTTTGATTAGATAGAACTAATTCTTGACTTTTTTTCTACACAAATTTTGTTAGAAAAATATTTTGTTCTTCAAGAGTCATTTGGACTTCTTTTTTGTGGAAAAACAAAACAAAAACAAAAGCTGTTTCCTTGGAAGAAAAGAATAGACTTCTTATAACACCCACGTTTTGCTTCTGTCTCCATCAATGACCTGAATGATTCCATGCCCTCGTCAGCATCAAGGAGATAATGTCTCCCCCCATCTGCCTCTGGATGATCTTGTCTGGGACAGTTTGGAACATTTACGAACTTTAGTCTGTACCAATATGCATTATTATGCCCACGTATGATTGAATCATACATTTCCTGCTGCATCAAGGTTATCCAGATACCTGGAGCAAATTCCATTTTGTTGTAGGTAAAAAAGCAAGGTGTCTTTCATTTACCATTTATTGCCTATGACTCAGAACTCGATTCTCCTAAAACGTCTTTGGTTATGGGAGGGAAAGGTTGGAGACTGTGTTTCTTTTATTTCCTAAAGAAAATGGGTCCTTTATTTATATCACTAAACCACTTCTGTCTCTAAATTTTTCTGCTTGTGATTCATACATTGTCCTTTAAATGCTTTTACACTGTGAGCAGGGCATTGCTTTAAAAACAGTTTTAAAGTACTTATGCACCTGGAATTCTGTTCTGTGGGGAGGGAAATTAAAAAAGAGAGACAAAGAAAGAGGAGGGGAAAAAGCTAGTCCTCAAAGTGTTTAAAGCTCCAGGGGTGAAAAAAAAGGAGGTGAAAAAGTAGAATGCAGTGAAATAAAATGTTTAATAACTGTTGACATGCAGGGTGCAGAGTCCACTGGACATCTGAGAAAACCAAAATTGCAGGGAAATAGAGACCCTTTCAGAGCAAGGATTCAGGGTTTTTCAGAATCCCTGAACCACCAGCATGAAAACCTGATGCTCTTAACAATACAGGTTCCAGGGCTCCGTGCTGGCCCTGCTGGGTGAGAAGAGCTCAAATGAGACCCAGGAATTTGTACATTAACCACCTCCCACGTGATTCATATGCACAATATGTTCTGAGAGCTGCTTATATGTTCAGCCCAAAGCACTGAAAAATAACACCGGGCTCATCCCCACCTGTCTAGATGGTCTTTAATTCATCAAATAACAAAACCAAATATACCTCTCACTTACCTCTCCCAGGTATCAAAATGCTTTGAAGGGTGAAACTCTCTGTGGTGGAGCATTCTTCTGGAGTCTCTCATCTCTCCCCTCCACACCTCCGACGGCCTCCTCCCACCCAATTCCCCAGAGAGCAGCCAGTTTTCTGAAAAATAACTTCCTCTTACTTTCCTGCCTAGAACCCTCCAGTGGCTTTCCGAAACACTCAGAACACTCAGAATGAAATCCAGATACGTCTCCAGGGCCACCAAGGAACACAGGACCCAATCCCTGTCCTCTTCCCCTCTCCAGCCTCATTTCACACCATCGTCCCCCTGGATTTCTGGTCATCATTTCCCCGCCACAGATGTCTTCTTTCAGCTCCCCAGTAAACCTACTTCTCTTTAAGGGCCCTTGAACTTGTAACTGAATGGGCTAAACTTGGGAGAGAGGGTCCAATCAGAAAAGAGTTTGATTCTTCTCCCAACACCGGGCTGAAAAATACTCTGTTGAACTGCTCTTCCCTTCCCGTGAAAACGATGCCCAACGGTGCTCTTAGATTTCTGCTCATTTTCTAAATAAAAATTGTGTTCCCACCCCCAGTGTGAAGTTAGCCCTCCGCTCAGGAAGCAGCACAGGTTCCCAAGGAGTGGGATTTGTGGGAAAGATGCGACGGCTGGTTTACAGACCTGTGTTGTCTTAACTTGATTTGTCTCTGGCTTTCAAATGCCCTCAGTCCGGGCTGACACCCAGTGTTAGCTCTTCCCTGTAAGGCTCACCATACATTCTTCAGACAGCAGCACCGCTGCCAACCACAGGGGCCTTGGTAGAGCGCTGTTCCCTGATGTGAGCCATGCATTCTTGGAGCGGTTATTCAGACCTACATCCCCAGCTGCCCCATCCTATGCACACCCTTGGAATCCTCTCCCTTGCAGTCAGTCAGCCTGTGGGTCGGGGTCCTTCCAGGCCGTGCTGCCTCCTGCAGAGCCTACAGGGCTGGTGGGCACTCTCCCACACTGGGGCCCTGCCAAGCCCTGGAGCCGCCAGTGTCGCCCTGCTGCCCTCTCCTTTGGCCCTACCATGGCCGGTTTCCCCAACCAGCTTCCTATCTTCAGACTTTTCCAGCCCAAACCTGGGTAACCGACTTCTTGCCACTCAAATCCCAGATTCTCCAAGAAGGGCCCCTCACTTTTCTTTGCTGGGAGGCTGGTGTCTGAGCTTCTGTAAGCAAGTCCTGAGAGACAGAATAGAATTCCAGTTTTCCCTTCTTGCGAACACCCCCGTCCCCCATCCCCCCACCCCCCAAAAATGATCAGCGGCTGCCTCTTGCCAATGACTTAGACGAAGGACCAGAACTAATTCCCTTCTACCCATGGAGAAAGATAGGGAAGCGCTGCTGCATTTTCTTCCTTACAAATGCACTTCAGAGCATGCTGCACTCGATGACTCTAGCCTTTTCTTATACACCCTCCTTGTATGAGCGCCACGTGCACCTCCTAGCAAGTCCTGTAAGGGATGTTTCTAGTATCTCTCTTCAGAACTTGGGGAGATTTTATCACCCACTGCGCTGTGTTTCGGGAATTTAGTCACCCTAAAAAAAACCCTATTCCTTAAGTTCTGTTCTGATTGCTTTCATTATCCATCCATGCATAACAAACAATCCCCAGAAGTAGTGACTTAAAACAACACGTTATTCTTTTTTACAATTCTGTGGGTCGACTGGCCTCAGCTGGGTGGTCCTTCTCTTCTGTGTCATTTGTGTTCACTCACTTGGAGGCATTCAATTGGGTTGGCCTGGAAAACTGATGAAGTCTTCACCCAGATGGTGCTCAGTGTAGCCTCTCTTTATAGCTTGGGCTTCTTGACAGCATGGCAGTTTCAGAGCAGTTGAACTCTTTAAAAGGCAGCTGGCTTCAAAGAGGGAAAGCAGAAGCTACCAGGCTTAAAAGATAGGCTTGGAACAGGCATGTCTCTGCATCTGCCAGTGAAGGAAAAAAAGACTGCCTCTGGATAGTAGGAGTGGCATGCCCGTATAGAAAGGCAAGGAATTGACAGCAGCCATCTTTGGAGGCTGTTTATCATACTGACCCCTCTGCCTGGAATGTTCTTTCCAAAGATCTTAACATGGCCACTGGCCTCCTTCTCAGCATTCAAGTCTCAGCTCAAATGTCATCACTGGCCTTCATCACCAAGGTACTTGCCAACTCCACCCATCTCACATTACCCTACAGTCACTCTGAGTTTACGGTCTTCATTTCATTTCATTGTTTTTTGTTTATTGTATATTGCCATTGTTTATTATTATTTGTATATTGTCTCTACTTAACCTTCCACTCCCTATGGGAATGTAAGCTCCTGGATAGAAAGGAACTTGGCTTCTTTATTCTCTGCAGTCTTTACATCATCCAGAAAAGAGAAATGACTCACTAACTCTTTGTAAAGAAATTAACACCTAGCTCAGTTCTACCATGTTCAAAGCCAGCTCTCAATAATAGTGATTGATGCTATGACCCAGGAGTCCCACTACTGAGCATATGCCCTGAGAAAACCATAATTCAAAAAGAGACATGTACCACAATGTTCATTGCAGCACTATTTACAACAGCCAGGACATGGAAGCAACCTAAGTGTCCATCAACAGGTGAATGGATAAAGAAGATGTGGCACATATATACAATGGGATATTACTCAGCCATAAAAAGAAACAAAATTGAGTTATTCGTAGTATGGTGGATGGACCTAGAGTCTGTCATACAGAGTGAAGTAAGTCAGAAAGAGAAAAAAATACCATATGCTAACACATATAGAGAGAATCTAAAAAAAAAAAAAAAAAAAAAAAAGGTTCTGAAGAACCTAGGGGCAGGACAGGAATAAAGCCACAGTTGTAGAGAATGGACTTGAGGACACGGGGTGAAGACGGTAAGCTGGGATGAAGCGAGAGAGAGGCATGGACATATATACACTACCAAATGTAAAATAGATAGCTAGTGGGAAGCAGCTGCGTAGCACAGGGAGATCAGCTTGGTGCTTTGTGACCACCTAGAGGGGTGGGATAGGGAGGGTGGGAGGGAGGGAGATGCAAGAGGGAAGAGATATGGGATCATATGTATATGTATAACTGATTCACTTTGTTATACAGCAGAAACTAACACAACATTGTAAAACAATTATACTCCAATAAAGCTGTTAAAAAAACAATAGTAGTGGTTGATGGACACAAATATCTTTATATCTACCCAAGGTTTCATGGGAAAGTAACATTTTTAGAATATTTTTTAACAATCTCTAGAACAGTAGAGACAATTTCTCAGTCAAAGTTTGACTCTAATCACACTTTGGATTTCTCCTGGATAAAATGCCCTCAGGTTTAATGAAACTTCTTGATGTTAATAAATGGCTAAACAGAGTTTTATTTTCTGCTTAGTCAAGGGAGAATATTAATGTTACACCCTTGATTTTCCTTCTCATAATATGTTAATGCTGTAGTAAATCAACATATTAAGGGAACTATACCTTAAGGTGGGAATGGACAACCTGCAGTTTTTATGCCATTATTTTTATTGGGATAATAATGATAATAGCTAAGTATCTCGAGTACTTAGCCTGAGTGCCTGGTCCTGTACTAAGTGCTTCACGTGGACCAACTCTTGGGTTAGTCTAAGCACAATGACCATAAGGGTCTTTTGCTGCCTTTGTGGCGAGTGTCTATAACCTCTAGGAATATGCCTTTAATGAATATCACCATTTGAACAACTTCCTTCCTGATCCTCTGCAAACTGTACAAGAAGAGAGAGAGATACTTTGATATATTACCTTTTTTTATTAAAGTATAGTTGCTGTACAATATTGTATGTGACAGGCATACAATATAGTGATTCACAATTTTTAAAGGTTATACTCCATTTGTAGTTATTATAAAATATTGGTTATATTCCCCATGTTGTACAGTATTTTATATCTAATAGCTTGCACCTCTTACTCCCCTACCCTTATCTTTTCTCTCCCCTTTCCCCACTGGTAACCATTGGTTTTTTCTCTGTATCTGTGAGTCTGCTTCTTTTTTGTTGCATTCACTAGTTTGTTGTATTTTTTAGATTCCACATATAAGTGATATCACATGGTATTTGTCTTTCTCTGTCTGACTTATTTCACTTAGCATAATGCCTTCCAAGTCCATTCTTGTTGTTGCAAATGGCAAAACTTTGTTCTTTTTTATGGCTGAGTATTATTCCATTGTATATATACACACATCTTCTTTATCTATTCATCAGTTGATAGACACAGGTTTCTTCCATATCTTGACAATTGTAAATAATGTTGCTATGAACATTGGGGTGCATGTATCTTTTTGAATTGGTGTTTTTGTTTTTTTCAGATATATACCCAGGAGTGGAATTGCTGGGTCATATGGTAGTTCTATTTTTAGTTTTTTGAGGAACCTCCATACTGTTCTCCATAGTGGCTGCACTAATTTACATTCCCACCAACAGTGCACAAGTGCTCCCTTTTCTCCACACCCTCAGCAACATTTGTTATTTGTGTTCTTTTTGATTATGTCCATTCTGATAGGTGTGAGGTGAGTCCTACTGTGGTTTTAATTTTCATTTTCCTGATGATTAGTGATGTTGAGCATTTTTTCATGTGCCTGTTGGCCATCTGCATTTCCTCTTTGGAAAAATGTCTATTCAGTTCTTTTTTTAATTTTTTAATCTGGTTAGTTAGGTTTTTTGTTTGTTTGTTTGTTTGTTCTTTGATGTTGGCTTATATGAGCTCTTTATATATATTGGATATTAGTCCCTTATCAGTCATACCATTTGAAAATATTTTCTCCCATTCAGTATGTTGTTTTTTCATTTTGTCAAAGGTTTCCTTTGCTGTGCAAAAACTTTTAAGCTTAAATAGGTTCCATTTGTTTATTTTTGCTCTTATACCTTTTAACAGTGGTTACCGCAGCCCTAGAGTAATCATGTTATAATACACTTTACTTAAATATAAGATTCACAAGCATTTCTTTCTTACTTTCATATGTTAGTAGACTCTTGTCCCCAAAATAGTTTCTGTCTACTTCATACTCATACTAATTGTATGAGTTTTAGCTGTCTCTATAAAATTGCATTTCTATTTAATAGCATCTTTCTATAAATAAGTAAGGACAATTGCAAGCTCAATAATTTATGTCTTATTATGTACCTCTCTTTATACCTTAAATAACAACTTTTGAACGTGAATCTGTAATTATATGATATGTTAAATGCTATTCTAAAACTCAGTTTTTATTATAATCCTCCCAAACCATTTAAATGTGTTTTGACTTTCCAAATTGGCCAGTTTTCATAGGCTTTTCACAAATACTATCTCATAAGGCATAAAACTAAGGAATGCTTGGAAATACGCTCATTCAGTTGTTGCCTCTCATTGCCCATAACAGAGCTGACTATTCCCTGTTGAAAACTCTGGTCTCAAGATCACTGTTCATTTAATTGATGGCTAATGTCTTCACTACACAGCTGTTAGTCCATCAAGAAGATAGTTAATGAACTTGGCAATATACATTGCATTAACTTTTTGCCCTAAGGTTAATCATGGGATTATTTTCAAATGTGCTTTTGATGTGCTAAGCTTCCCTAATAAATATGATTAAGTAAAATAAGTTGAGAGGAAGAACATCAATTCAATGAAAATTGCTTAACATTAGGCAGTAGGTTTATATATGAGTAAAGGGAAATTTAGTGTCTGTACTTTATGGCTCTTAAAGAATACTTGGCTGTGACCCAGATGCTAAGCTTTACCTTCACTGAGTTAAACCAGGAACACTGATTTATACACCAATATGATGTTCTTCAACTAAGTACCATTCAGGGCCTTATTTTTGCAAATAATATGCTCTTTTCCTCTTTCTTTACATCAGAATAAGCATTATACTTCTTAGCTAGAATAATAATAGAGGATATTCTAAGACTCAATCAATGAGGGGAAAAAACAATGTTGAAATAGTAGACTCCTAAGAACAAAATGTGTTTTATTAAAGAAACATTCTCCCAAGCATTGTAAGTAAATTTACATTAAATATTAAAGATTTCTAAAGAAAAATCTATTTACTCACTTAAAAAAAAAGAACTGTGCAAAGTGCCCTTGCTGTTGCTACTGAAACTACTTTTGTCAAGATTATCCCTCTAATATCCATCCTTCTGAGTGCTATAATTTTAGCCCTTACTGACTCATTCAATAGTAGACTAAACTCTAGGAATAACAATAAACTGTCCAGCATTTAGAACAACAAAGACAGTAGAAACACATTTTGTGATATAATTCTCCTTATCTTAGTTTCTGTTAGTCTTATTAAGAAAATAGTCTGGGATTTAAAGTTTCTATCATTTGTCCAAGTCTAAAATGATGTTTTCTAAAGACATTTTAATACAGTCGATTAAGTCACTTTCTTCTGTGCCAGTCAAAGTCCCAGAGAGACTATAATGATGACCTCAGTTTGGGAATGATGGCAAACACCATTGAAGAGAGGAAATTAGTTTATATTTGAATGAGATCCTTTTTTTTCAAGTACAAAATTAGTACTCTCTCCCCCTTAGCACAAAATGTACTTGCTAGGATAGAGTCAAGCTTCCTTTACTCAGCCTTCCATCTGGCTTAATCTCGGCTGAAGGGGAGAATCACAAAGCAGATGTCTGTCAAGGAGGATGGTCTGACCTCTTGGTTTAGAAGGTGGGGTGGGCAGTAGCTTCTACTTCTCCACTGGCTTCTTCCTCCAGACATAATCTCCATTTAGCCCATTGCTTTAAGAACATGGGTTCCATTTCTTTTGTTGTTGTTGTCTGAGGTTTACTGAAAATATTACAGCACAGAAGAAAGATTCAAATGGCTCCACGTGGTGTTTTGAAATTCATCCCTCCTGTAGGCTGAGTGACCTGCAGTTTGGACAGACTGCCAAAGTCCAAGAGCTTTAACATTTCCTTAGTGTCAGGACCTACTTCAGTGATTTCCTGATCCCGGGCTGAGACCTCAGGCACGTAATTATCTCTCCTCTCCCTCGCCTCCTCTTGCACTTTGATGGAGATATGTCTCACTGGACCACTCTGAATCCGCTTCATCAGATGTGTGACATAGCCTGCGATCTTTTTGTGGAGCTTCTTGCTAGGAATGATGGCGATCTCCTCTCACATACACTTGTTGCTGTGCAAGTCGTTGCCCAGGCACGTGTAGTACTTCTCAATGATGACCCGGGCCGCCTTCTTCATGCTTTTGGTGTGGACGTGGCCCATGTTGGCGGTCCTTGGTAAAAGAGGTCCATTTCTTTATTAGATGACAGACTTTAGGTCTCCGGAGTATTTTTCAGAGGAGAATTTTTGCTTTTTAAGAAGAGCTACAAAAAATAATCTTGAGCCAAAGTATTCTTTCTTTAGATTTCTACCAGAAAGGGAATAGAACTACAAAGTTTTATTTTCAAAACTCTCATGTTCAAGTCAATAAATATTTAAAGTCTATAAAGCACTGTACTAATGAGAAGACAGGGATTAGAAGAGTTGGTAAGATCGAACTGAAAAATGAAGACAAACAAAACGCCATATTTCTGCCTTCCAGTTGCTGATATCTTGTTGAAGAGATGAGGACATGTCGTAATAATCTGGTACAAACTGAGTTGTACCAAGTGATGCAAAGGAAGCTCAGACTCATTGGGGGTGGTAGGGATGTGATTATCGGGGAAAGCCTTTTGAGTGTTGACCATTGAGTTGAAGCTCCGAGGTCTTCAACAAAGTGGAAGAGTGTTACAGACCCAAGAAGGAACTTGCACCAAGTCCCAGCAGCTTGAGGGCTCAGATTCCATTCTAGGAAAAAGGCTACAATGAGGGATGTATAGAGGATGTGATGGGATGAAGTGGGAGATAAAACTGTAAAAAGATGGAATGCCTTACTTATCCTTTTGTAATTTTTTTGTCATTATTGGAAGTACATAAACATATATTCCCTTTCCAGAATGTGTCGTCCTACCATAATACTATCCAGAACCCAGAAAATGATGCCGAACAGTTCATGCGTTTCCCCTTGACAACACTTCATCCTGTAATGCATCCATCTCAGGGGGTCCCAAGGCAGTCTCCCCTCTTTAGCTTCTGATACCTTTTCTCTTCACCATGGCTCTCTAGATCAGAGGCCAACAAACATTTTCTGGAAAAAGCCAGATGGTAAATATTTTAAGTTTCACAGGTCAAACATTCTTTTTTACAGCTACTCAATGCTGTTGTTAAAGAATCAAAGCACCCATAGACAATAGGTAAATCAATGGTGTGGCTGTATTCTGATAAAACTTTATTTAAAAAGCAAATGGCAGGCCAGATTTGGACCACTGGTTATAGTTTATGGACCCCTGTTCTAGGATTATCAACTCCTTTGTCTTCTCCAAAGGATTTTTATTGTTCCTATTCTCTATCTTCAGTCAAGACTGCTAGTTATTTGAAATCATCGATTTCCAGTCTGGATGAATCTGGGGTAGGACCTGATTTTGGAGGCAAGGATAAAAAGGATGGTCCTTTCTTGTCTGAACTTCAAGATGAAGGATCTAGAAGACAAAACTCTTAGCACAACTCTAGGGTGTTACTGTGCTTGAAGTGTCTCTCTTTTTTCTAGTTTTGCCAAAGACATCTTTCTGCTAATTTAGCTCATTTGGGCCAGGGCTTGAGGATGAAACTAGGTGTGTAATATATTCCAAGAAAAAGGTCAGCCAGAAGTGGAAAGATGAGAGATGAAGAAAAATACCATTTTGCTATATTTGTAATCCCCAAACCTAGTTTTTGAGTGCCCACTATTCGTCAATCAACTAATTTTCCTTTAACTATTGTAACATGGGATCCAAAAAAATGAAGCATTTCAGCTTAATCTATACACAGTGGAAAAATCCATTGGAGATTGTTGATCAGGAGAATAAGTGTTCAGAATTTTTTATAGAAAATATAATTCTGATAACAGTGTACAGTATAGAAGAACCAGTGGGCTTTAGTTAAAAAGTCTCAGTGTTGGGCTTCCCTGGTGGCACAGTGGTTGGGGGTTCACCTGCTGATGCAGGGGACACGGGTTCGTGCCCCGGTCCGGGAGGATCCCACATGCCGCAGAGCGACTGGGCCCATGAGCCAGGGCCGCTGAGCCTGCGTGTCTGGAGCCTGTGCTCCGCAACGGGAGAGTCCACAGCAGTGAGAGGCCCACGTACTTCAAAAAAAAAAAAAAGTCTCAGTGGTTACCAAGGGTTGGAGGGAGGGAGGGATGAATAGGCAAAACTAGGATTTTTAAGACTGTGAAACTGTTCTGTATGGTATTATAATGGTGGATACACATCTGATACATTAGTTCAAACCCATAGAATGTGCAATACCAAGAGTGAACCCTAATGTAAACTATGAATTTTGGGTGATTATGGTGCATCAATGTAAGTTCATCAATTGTAACAAAAGTACCACTTTGACGCAGAATTTGATAAAGAGGGGAGACTATACTTGTGAGAGGGCAGAGGGTATATGAGAAATCTCTGTACCTCCACTCAATTTTGCAGTGAACCTGAAACTGCTCTAAAAATTAAATTCTACTTTAAAAGAAGTCTCTGGCAAGGAATAATCTCAGATTTAACTTGTGAGATGGCATACATAGGTGCCATTTATGGCCCTTGAAGACATCCTTAGTAAGCACACAAAGACAAAATTTCCAAAGGGCAGAGTAGGGTTGGAAGAGATGCAAGGCGTTTGCCTTAAGACTGTAGTCTAGACAGAGTGCCGCTCTGTCAGTCAAGCAGTATGCAGATTGTACTTTCCAAAATGACTGCAACAAAAGCTCCCATCCCACATTTCTTCTTCCTATGTGATGCTGTAACTTCTCTCATAGAGGTGTAGGGGCTTTGTTTCTCCGCTTGAATCTGACAACAGCAGAACTGATGCTATGGAACTTCCAAGGTTAGGACATGAAAGTCTATATGGATTTTACCTGGAGCTCCTGAGACACTGTTCTGGAACTTAGCCACCATGCTATGAGGAAGTGGCAAGACCACACGGAGGTCAGGTCTAACTTTCTGGCTAAAGCTCTTTTTGAGGTCCCAGTCAGTAGCCAGCATCAACCTTCTGACATGTGACTAGGTGAGTCACAAGGTGACTCTAGCCCCAAACACCATCTGCTGCAATAGCATGAGAAACCCCACCCCCAAGCAAACACTGCCTAACTGAACCTAGTCAATGCCCAGAACAATGAGAGAAAATAATAAAGTGATTTTTGTCGTTTTGTTGTGATTCTGTACACAGCAATAGATAACGAAATAAGTACAAGGGATACAAAAAGAGAGGCCCAAGCTGGGTAGTTGCTGCTGTTTAATAAATCAGTAGAAAATAATAGTTAATAATATCATGTCTAGTTCTTATGTTCACTTTTTAATATTTTGATCAAGTGGCCCAAGGTTCCTTTTAAGGACCACTATATTCCCCATCTTTCCTAAGAGTGCTAACAGGATTGACAAGATCTAGATTCTCAGATGCAAATGGTCTACATGAGCCAGAAGCCTGGGAACATACACATCATGCTCAAACGACTATCCATGTATTTAATTTAAAAATAAAAAAAAAATTGCTCATCACTGCATAGGTACTAGGCTGAAACACTCAAGTCACAAGATATCAAACCCTAGAGATACAATGGCTTCTTTAATTTTGCAAAAATTGCCTTTTTATCCTTAACGCATTATTTCATCTTTTACTTTTTTTTTTTATCTTGCTGATGCAGTCGCATATCTCCTGGGATCACTACAAATCTTGATAAAGCCCTGTGGCATGTACTTTAACCTAATTATAGCAGCAAATCCAATGGCCTCTCATTCACTTGGATGTGAAGAGATGCATGACTTAATAGGGTCAGATTCTTGGGCTAATTCCACTCTTCAGTCAACCAAGAGGCAGCTGTTTGAGCATGTCCAAAGATGTAGAATGTGGCCACTCCTGCTTCCATGCCAACACCCACCCCCTTCATTCTCTACAAACAAAATCCTCTCCCACTTAAGGGCAAAGGATAATATCACCTCTCTGGCTTCTGCTGCCCATTCCTTCCTCTAATTTGTATAAACACATTTCTCACTTCTTCTCTCCATGACCTGAGATAATGTGTCTTTTCTACTTCAAGTCAAAATCTTCATCTTTTTTCTGAAGCCTACCACTTCCCATCTTTTTTTTTTTTTTTTTTTTTTTTCTTTTTTGCGGTACGTGGGCCTCTCACTGCTGTGGCCTCTCCCGTTGCGGAGCACAGGCTCCGGATGTGCAGGCTCAGCGGCCATGGCTTACAGGCCCAGCCGCTCCACGGCATGTGGGATCTTCCCGGACCGGGGCATGAACCCGTGTCCCCTGCATCGGCAGACAGACTCTCAACCATTGTGCCACCAGGGAAGCCCTCTTTTTTTTTTCTTTAACATATTTATTGGAGTATAGTTGCCTTCAATGGTATGTTAGTTTCTGCTTTATAACAAAGTGAATCAGCTATACATATACACATATCCCCATATCTCTTCCCTCTTGCTTCTTTTACATTCTTGTACCCATTGCAACCTGGTACATGGTAAACCCTCATGGAACTAAGTTCAAGTCAGCGACCGAAACTCATATATATAGAAATGATAATGCAATGTCCTTGCACTGGGCTTTCTTGCTCTTCTCAGCATAAGATACTTGAGGGAAGAATCTTTGTTGTTCCCTTCCTTTGTAACTTTCCAAAATACTGAGTGCAGTGCTTTTTACTACTGATGACGAACACATTCAAAAATATCAATAGATTAACTCCAAAAACAAAGTGATATGCTCTATAGTTGTGGATGGACATGGTATTGATATATTTTTCCATGTTGTATGCAGTGCTTTCCTGTCTGCATTACACATGGACTCCCTGGAGTTGGTCACCATCAGAGTGCATAATTCTGTAAAATGGAATCTTGGCTCAGATCAGGTCTGTGGTGTCTTTTGGATCTCATGTCTTGTGATTCCATGATTATAAGATTACTGAGAGAAGCAAGTTCATTTTGATGTAAATAAGCCCATGAACTGGGGAAGGAAGAGCGCTGTCCCTGATGATGTTCTGCAGTAAACGTTTGGCTCAAAAAAAAATGAAAATAGTTTATTTTTAACAGTAGGGGATAAATCTTAATCTTCGAAGTTCTCAAAGATATGATTTTCTTTTTGGAAAACACTATTTAAGAACATCAATATACCCCTTTGAATTTGGGTCAAAATTTGATGACATAGCATTAATGGTTATGTCAGAACTACTGGAACAAATCATAGGTATTGAGATAGTCTTTCTTCAATGAAATTTTATCAGTGTAATAGCTATTTCCAGAATACACCCCCATAATTAAAACTAAGATAGGATATGGGATTAAAATACCAAAAACAATTGATCATATTGAAATGGAGCAGGACCCTATGGTCCTTGCCCCCCATGTCCTCAGCCTGCCTTTTTTCTGTGGAAAAAGTTTAGCCAAAGAACAAGTTTAATCAGAAAATGATTAAATGAGAAAATGCAGAAACAAAGGATAACAAGAAGACTAAATAATAATAGTTTAGTCATTAAGCAGAGTCAAGGACCTTTAGTTCCTCCTCAAGGGCTATAGATAATATTCTGAGCCCTATCCTATGAGCTGTCTTATAGATACTGAGACCCCCACCAGGTGGAAGAAGTTAACTACATGACGACCAGACTGTAGCCATGACATAAGCTGCCACAGTTCCAAGAACTGGCCTCAAAGAAATGGGAACAAACTGACCCTGGAACTAAAGACTAACTGTACTTAAAACAATCAAGATGATGCTGATCATACCACCACATGACCAATCTCAAGATGACTGTCAGAGCTGACTGCTGTTTCTGCATGCAGCCCTCTTCCTCTGTCCATAAAAGCTCTTGCCCCCTGATTGTCAGTGTGGGGTGGAGTCAACCTTTGGACAGGCATCTGCCCTCCTCATCCCCCTCCACACATTGCTGGCATCTGAAATAAAGCAAACTTTACTTTCCACCAACCCGGCCTCTTTATTGGCTTTTGAGCGGCGAGTTCAATTTAAGTTACAATATCACATTTAAACTTATTTTGACTAAGTTGAGTGAAATTTGCTTTCCTTCTAAGAACACATGATTTTCAATTAAATTACTAGAAATAAAAAATAAATTAGTTCTCCTCTCTAAGTTCTTATTTTCATTCCATTATTGACCTCCTCCTTGCTTTGAAAGTTTTGCACTTGAGGGCTTCCCTGGTGGTGCAGTGGTTAAGAATCCACCTGCCACCTGCCAATGCAGAGGACACAGGTTCGAGTCCTGGTCCAGGAAGATCCCACATGCCTTGGAGCAACTAAGCCCGTGCACCACAACTACTGAGCCTGCGCTCTAGAGCCCATGAGCCACAGTTACTGAGCTGGCATGCCACAATTGCTGAAGCCTGCGTACCTAGAGCCTGTGCTCTGCAACAAGAGAAGCCACCGCAATGAGAAGCCTGCGCACCACAATGAAGAGTAGCCCCACTTGCCGCAACTAGAGAAAGCCCACACGCAGCAATGAAGACCCAATGCAGCCAAAAATAAATAAATTAAATTAATAAATTTTAAAAAAAGTTTTGCACTTGAAATTACCCTCTTTACTCATAAATTTATCTCATCTTTCTGAAAGTATGAGGAGCAATACACTTTATTTATACAGTGTTTTACCATCTGCAATGTCCTTTTTGATCTATTTAACTACATCTAAACCACATATTAATCTCATGAAGCAGACAAACCAGGTATAATTTCACAGATGAGGAAACTGTCACCTTTACCCAAGATCACATGATTAGAAAGTGATAAAACCAAGAGAAGACTCAATATCATTTGATATTTAGTCTACTGCTCTTTGCAACTTGGCAAACAATCCAAACTCAAAAAATATATCTCCCTCTGCCTTTTATAAAACAGCATTAAGATCGCACTGAGATGCACAGAGTATAAAATTGCTTGTATACTTTTGACCTTTTCTTTCTTCTTGCCATTTCAGTTTTGAAATGGCAAACCTTGGGAAAGTACCCCAGGTTTATACAGTGAAAACTTTACTTCTCAGGACTTGGGAAAGTCTAGTCAATATTGCTGAAATAGAAAAAGAAAACTGTTCTTCATGGAATATTCATAAGACAAATGTATTTTTAAAACTTGCAAAGCTGGCTGAGCTACAACCTCACAAGTGATATTTCAAAACATGTTAGAGGTCTTCTGCTTGTGGCCATAACAAAGTAACTTGTACCAGACTAATCCTCTCACCAGAGACAACTATAAAACTGAACAAAATATAGGAAATGATTATTTTTAGATGTTAGACAATAGGCAACACAGATCTGTGATCCACAAGGGGAGCAGGGGAGCCTTAAGATCACAGTTATACAAGCTTCTACCTGGAGGCATTCTGCAAATGGTAGGGCGGGGGCAGGGCAGGGAGCCCCAGCAGGGTGCAGGTGTCTCACTGGGAAGAGAAGGCAGATGTCATAGCTCTGGGCTACAAGGGTGGCTGGAAATTGTGGGACAGGAATGAAGAGAAGGGAGTCATACAGAAATGAAGCTCCAGAATTCTGCACGTTGTTCCCCTTACTCTTTGGTGCAATACAAAAGTGTGTATGCATAGGGCAGAACCCATAAGGCAGGGTAAAAAAAGCTATCCAATAAAGAAAAATTACTGGAGAAATTTGAGTTGAAAAACTATTAGAACTCATCTAGTCTGGGAGACTCTTGAGTACTGACCAGAGTGGAGACAACTCATTAAATATCCCTGACATTCAATGGAGATGCAGAGAAGGTCATGCTAATCTAGTTCCACAGTAAAAACTACTCTGAAGTGTCCCTAATGAAACGTAGAAATTATCTTTGAATAAGTTCAGCTTAAGTAAATGAATTACCTATCTGCTGGAACAAAATTCAATATTCTGTTTAGGAAGAATGTAAAAGCCAGCTCTTTAGCAACATAGCGTCCATAGTATCCAGTGTATAACAAAACATTACTAGACATTGTGAAGAAGCAGCAAAATGTGATGCAGAACCAAAAGGAAAGTCAGTCAATAGAAATGTAAATTGTTTATTTTTAGCAAAATGAGATAGATCTCAAAAAACTTTGAATGTTTTGAAGTATGATAGCTTTTTTGGAAAAGACTTTTTCCAAAATAGATAAAGGCACAAAGAGAAAAAAATTTAAAGGTGTCAGAAAGAAAAAAAATAAAAAGAGCAACCACTAACCTCATTAAAAACAATGTAAGTCAGACTACATTAGACTGACATCTTTAAAGTACTGAAAGGAAAAACTAAACCTAAAATCTTGTAAATATCCTCCAAACATGAAGGAAAAATAAAGACATCTTTAGGCAAACAAATACAGAAAGAATCTGTCATCAGCAGGCAAGCACTACAAGATATATTAAGAGAAGTTCCTCAGACTAAACCAAAAATGTTTCCAGATGGAAATTCAGTCTACACAAAGAATGGAGAGTTCCAAAAAAAGTAAATATGTAAATAAATATAAATTATTTTCTCTTGTGGCTTAATTCCAGAGAAAAATGGAAGTATGCTGTTACAAGTATACTTGTATACAGTATATATGTATATGACAGTATATATATATATATATTGGTCAGTAAAGAATGAATATTGTAAACTGAAGAGCAGCTAATTTAAAGGAGAAAGAAAAGAGAAGAGGCATAGCTGAAAAACCAGTAGAGGACATAAAATGGTATCTTTTAAGAGATTTAATCCAGAAGCAGACAAGAAAGGATGAAAAAAAGAAAAAAATATCTAATGGGACAAAAACATAGTGAATACAAGATGGCATATTTAAACACAATCAATTATTTTATAATTGCATCAAATAGCACTAGACTCTAATTAAAAGGAAAGGATTATCAGACTGAACTTTTTAAAAATCAATATGCTGTTTATAAGAGAGAAAGGGATGGAAGAAGATATACCTCTTAAATATTCAGATGAATGTTGGGCTGGCTATATTACTATCAAATTAGGCTTCAGGACAAAAGAATATTTTTAGAGGTAAAGAGGGACATTCTATAATAAAAACGTGGTCAACAAAAAGACATTAAAATCATAAATGTATATACACCTAATCACAGAAATTCAAAATACAAGAAGAAAAAAACTAATGGAACAGAATGGAGAAATAGGAAATTACACAGCTAAAGTTTTAGATATCAATACTCTTTCCTCAATGATAAAATAAGTATACAAAATGCTCTGTGTGGACACAGAAGACTTGAACAGCACTATCAATAACTTAACTAACACAATACACATTTTTTCCCAAGTGATCATGGAGAATTCATTGATATTGACCATACACCATGTCACAAAACAAATTACAAAAAATTTTAAAGAACTGAAATCATGAAGGGTACACTCTCTGACAACAAAGAAATTAAATTAAAAATGATTGAAAAATAGATACAAGAAAATTCACAAATATTTGGAAATTAAGAAACCTATGTCTTAACCCCTTGCTCAAAGAAGAAATTAGAACATATTCTTAAGTGAATGACAATAAAAATATCACTATCAAAATTTGTGGGATGTAGTGTTTGGGGGAAATTATATATCTCTACTTGCCTATATGAAAGAGAGGCAAGGATTAAAATCAACAGTTACTGCTTTCACCTTAGGAATCTAGGGAATGAAGTCTAAACCCAAAATAAGCAGAAGGAAGGAAACAGTACTGGTAAGAGTGGATATCAGTGAAGTAGAAAACTGACGAATAAAGAAAATCATGAAATCAAAATTTGGTTCCTTGAAATGTTAACAAAATTGATAACACCCTACCTTAACTGATTAAGATAAAAACAGAGAAGGCACAAATTATCAATACCAAGAAAGAAAGAAAGAACATCAGTAATGATCCATAGACATTAAAGGAATAATAAAGTTTATGAATCACTTTATATCAATAAATTCAACACTTTAGATTAAAGGGCAAATTCTTTGAAAGAAACAAATTACTAAAACTGGCATAAGAGGAAACAGAAAATCTAAGTAGCCCTATTAAAGACATGTATTTTTATTCAAAAACCTTCCCAAAGTAAACTCCAGATAACTTCATTCATGAATTCTACCAAACAATTAAGGAAAAAATAATATCAATTTTACAAAATGTATTAGAGTTCAAAAGATGGTTTTGTCTTTATTCTTTGATTTTAGGAGTAGCTCACTAGTTTTAGAGATTGGCCCAATCTCTAAATGATATGACAATCGTGAAAATCTTAAAAACTGTGTTGAGGATATAGATAAAACTAAATGAAAACAAGAATCTAATTCAAAACACTGATATTTGTCATTCTTTCCTAAGCTAGGCAGGAAGCTGAGGGCACTAAGTGAGAGTTCAGATAGGTTTTACCATGCTCTGTCACAGGTATCCTATACCGAGTTGAAACTATATGATCCTAGTATCCTGCCTCATTTTCCTCTTCTCTTTCATATGAGTCATTTAAATTTGCTGTATCTTCTCTCTTCTCCCATTCCCAGCAAAGAAGCTGCTACCTCAGCCTGGATGTGGAGAGAGGCCAGGGAAGCTCCTATGAAGACGTGATGCCTATGCTGAGCTCAGAAGGATGCACATGTGTTGTATGCAGAAGAAGCAGCCAAAGAAGCCAGGAAAGCAGCATGGCCAAAGGCACAGAAACGAGAAAGCTTGCATTTAAAGAACTGTAAGAGGCTCCTCCATATTGGACCAAAGAGCAATGCAGAGGTGGGGGAACGGGGCAGAGGGTTCAGGATAGATCACAGATCACATCTGAATGTAGCATCCTCCTGAGGATTTTATCTTCAAAAACAGGAAGTTACTGAAGGATTGCAAACATGATCAAATTTGCAAGGTGCAAAGAATACTCTGATCATGCATTTGAGGGAGGGTGGACCTGTTCATCAGATATCGCAGTAGTTTAGTGCAAGACGATGAGGTCCTGATCAAAATTAGAGACAATGGAGAACAGAGAAAGGGATACATATGGATACAGGGGCAGAGTCCATAGGACACAGTGACTGATCCAACATCAGGGGTGAGGAAGAGGAAGGAGTCTAGCTGATTCTAAGGCTTCCTGCTCAGATGGCTGTGTGGATAGTATGTCCTTCACTAAGATGAGGTCCCACTAGGGGACTAGGGATTTACTATGCTTGCACTTGTGAATTGATGAGGTTTGAGGTGAAATGTGAGGTCTGATAGGCATTTGTATATATCCTGCACTTAGGAGAGAGGACTAGAGACTGATATTTGGGTTTTATCAGCACATGAAATGAATGTGCAACCAAGCTATACATAAAATGAGAAAAAAAGATATATGTGGCTGATGTAGCCATGTGAATAGAAGAGATCTCCAAGATATAGAAAGAGGACATTACATAGGTAGTGTCAGAGGGGATTTTCATGTTATATTTATAAATATTTAATTTCTATGTAAGCAAGAAACTCTCCTGGTTTTAGATCTAAGTTGTACATTCCTAACCCTGAGAGTGATTGCAAGGATGACATCTTTCACTCCTAAAGGAAGGTACTGGAAAAACAATAGAAAAGCTAACAGTCAGTGATTATCTCTTGATTATAAAATATTAGGGAAAAATATTCAATCTATATGTACTAATGATGAAGACACCATATGTTCAGCAAGAGTCAATTCTCCTCTAGCCTATAAACTGTAAAATAAACTCCATCTCCTCTACAAATGTCATGACCAACACCTCCTCCTTCTGGGCTTCTACTGTCACAGTAATACCCCACAAAGTTCTGTAAAGCTGTAATGCAATCTTTTTTTTAAAACATCTTTATCAGAGTATAATTTCTTTACAATGGTATGTTAGTTTCTGCTTTATGACAAAGTGAATCAGCTATATATATATATATCCATATATCCCCATATCTCTTCCCTCTTGCATCTCTCTCCCTCCCACTTTCCCTATCCCACCCCTCTAGGTGATCACAAAGCACTGAGCTGATCTCCCGGTGCTATGTGGCTGCTTCCCACTAACTGTCTATTTTACATTTGGTAGTGTATATATGTCCTGACACACTCTCACTTTGTCCCAGCTTAACTTTCCCTCTCCCCATGTCAAGTCCATTCTCTAGTAGGTCTGTGTCTTTATTCCCGTTTTGCCCCTAGGCTCTTCATGACCTTTTTTTTTTTTTTTTTAGATTCCATATATATGTGTTAGCATACGGTATTTGTTTTTCCCTTTCTGACTTACTTCACTCTGTATGACAGACTCTAGGTCCATCCACCTCACGACAAATAATTCAATTTCATTTCTTTTTTATGGCTGAGTAATATTCCTGGTATATATGTGCCACATCTTCTTTATCCATTCATCTGTCGATGGACACTTAGGGTGCTTCCATGTCCTGGCTATTGTAAATAGAGCTGCAGTGAACATTGTGGTACATGACTCTTCTTGAATTATGGTTTTCTCAGGGTATATGCCCAGGAGTGGGACTGCTGGGTCGTATGGTAGTCCTATTTTTAGTTTTTTAAGGAACCTCCATACTGTTCTCCGTAGTGGCTGTATCAATTTACATTCCCACCAAGAGTGCAAGAGGGTTTCCTTTCCTCCACACCCTCTCCAGCATTTTTGTTGTAGTTGTTCTTTGCGGTACTGGGCCTCTCACTGTTGTGGCCTCTCCTGTTGCGGAGCACAGGCTCTGGATGTGCAGCTGCAGCGGCCATGGCTCATGGGCCTAGCCGCTCCATGGCATGTGGGATCTTCCCAGACCGGGGCATGAACCCATGTCCCCTGCATCGGCAGGTGGACTCTCAACCAGTGCACCACCAGGGAAGCCCTCCAGCATTTATTGTTTGTAGATTTTTTGATGATGGTCATTCTGACAGGTGTGAGATGATATCTCATTTAGTTTTGATTTGCATTTCTCTAATGATTAATGATGTTGAGCATCCTTTCATGTTTGTAGGCTATCTGTATATCTTCTTTGGAGAAATGTCTATTTAGGTTTTCTGCCCATTTTTGGATTGGATTCTTTGTTTTTTTGATATTGAGCTGCATAAGCTGCTTGTAAAGTTTGGAGATTAATCCTTTGCCAGTTGCTTCATTTGCAACTACTTTCTCCCATTCTGAGAGTTGTCTCTTCATCTTGTTTATGGTTTACTTTGCTATGCAAAAGCTTTTAAGTTTCATTAGGTCTCATTTGTTTATTTTTGTTTTTATTTCCATTTCTTTAGGAGGTGGGTCAAAAAGGATCTTGCTGTGATTTATGTCATAGAGTGTTCTGCCTATGTTTTCCTCTAAGAGTTGGATAGTGTCTGGCCTTACATTTAGGTCTTTACTCCATTTTAAGTTTATTTTTGTGTATGGTGTTAGGGAGTGTTCTAATTTCATTCTTTTACATGGAGCTGTCCAGTTTTCCCAACACCACTTATTGAAGAGTTTGTCTTTTCTCCACTGTATATTCCTGCCTCCTTTATCAAAGATGAGGTGACCATATGCACGTGGGTTTATCTCTGGGCTTTCTCTCCTGTTCCATTGATCTATATTTCTGTTTTTGTGCCAGTACCATACTATCATGATTACTGTAGATTTGTAGTATAGTCTGAAATTAGGGAGCCTGATTCCTGCAGCTCCATTTTTCTTTCTCAAGATTGCTTTGGCTATTCAAGGTCTTTTGTGTTTCCATACAAATTGTGAAATTTTTTGGTCTAGTTCTGTGAAAAATGTCTGTGATAGTTTAATAGGGATTGCATTGAATCTGTAGATTGCTTTGGGTAGTATACTCATTTTCACAATAAGGATTCTTCCAATCCAAGAACATGGTATGTACCTCCATCTGTTGGTATCATCTTTAATTTCTTTCAGCAGTATCTTATAGTTTTCTGCATACAGGTCTTTTGTCTCCTTAGGTAGGTGTATTCCTAGATATTTTATTCTTTTTGTTGCAGTGGTAAATGGGAGTGTTTCCTTAATTTCTCTTTCAGATTTTTCATCATTAGTGTATAGGAATGCAAGAAATTTCTGTGCATTAATTTTGTATCATGCAACTTTACCAAATTCATTGGTTAGCTCTAGTAGTTTTCTGGTGGCATCTTTAGGATTCTCTATGTATAGTATCATGTCATCTGCAAACAGTGACAGCTTTACTTCTTCTTTGCTGATTCGGATTCCTTTTATTTCTTTTTCTTCTCTGACTGCTGTGGCTAAAATTTCCAAAACAATGTTGAATAATAGTAGCGAGAGGGCTTCCCTGGTGGCGTAGTGGTTGAGGGTCCGCCTGCCAATGCAGGGGACATGGGTTCGTGCCCTGGTCCAGGAAGATCCCACATGCCATGGAGTGCCTGGTCCCATGAGCTATGGCCACTGAGCCTGTGTGTCTGGAGCCTGTGCTCCACAACGGGAGAGGCCACAACAGTGAGAGGCCCGTGTACCACAAAAAAAAAAAAAATACTGGTGAGAGTGGGCAACCTTGTCTTGTTCCTGATCTTAATGGAAATGGTTTCAGTTTTTCACCATTGAGGACGATGTTGGCTGTGGGTTTGCCATATATGGCCTTTACTATGTTGAGGTACATTCCTTCTATGCCTACTTTCTGGAGGGTTTTTGTCATAAATGGGTGTTGAATTTTGTCCAAAGATTTTTCTGCATCTATTGAGATGATCATATGGTTTTTATTCCTCAGTTTTTTAATATAGTGGATCACATTGATTTATTTGTGTATACTGAAGAATCCTTGCATTCCTGGGATAAACTGCACTTGATCATGGGTTATGATCCTATTAATGTGCCGTTGGATTCTGTTTGCTACAATTTTGTTCTGGATTTTTGCATCTACATTCATCAGTGATATTGGCCTGTAGTTTTCTTTCTTTGTGACATCTTTGTCTGGTTTTGGTATCAGGGTGATGGTGGCCTCGTAGAATGAGTTTGGGAGTGTTCCTCCCTCTGCTATATTTTGGAAGAGTTTGAGAAGGATAGGTGTTAGCTCTTCTCTAAATGTTTGATAGAATTTGCCTGTGAAGCCATCTGGTCCTGGGCTTTTGTTTGTTGGAAGATTTTTAATCACACTTTCAATTTCAGTGCTTGTGATTCTTCTGTTCATATTTTCCATTTCTTCCTGGTTCAGTCTTGGAAGGTTGTACTCTTCTAAGAATTTGTCCATTTCTTCCAGGTTGTCCATTTTATTGGCATTGAGTTGCTTGTAGTAATCTCTCATGATCCTTTGTATTTCTGCAGTGTCAGTTGTTACTTCTCCTTTTTCATTTCTTATTCTATTGATTTGAATCTTCTCCCTTTTTTTCTTGATGAGTCTGGCTAATGGTTTATCAATTTTGTTTATCCTCTCAAAGAACCACTTTTTAGTTTTATTGATCTTTGCTATTGTCTCCTTCATTTCTTTTTCATTTATTTCTGAACTGATCTTTATGGTTTCTTTCCTTCTGCTAACTTTGGGGTTTTTTTGTTATTCTTTCTCTAATTGCTTTAGGTGTAAGGTTAGGTTGTTTATTTGAGATGTTTCTTGTTTCTTAAGGTAGTATTGTATTGCTATAAACTTCCCTCTTAGATCTGCTTTTGCTGCATCCCATAGGTTTTCGGTTGTCGTGTCTCCATTGTCATTCGTTTCTAGGTTTTTTTAATTTCCTCTTTGATTTCTCCAGTGATCACTTAATTATTAAGTAGTGTATTGTTTACCTCCATGTGTTTGTAATTTTTACAGATCTTTTCCTGTAATTGATATCTAGTCTCATAGCATTTTGGTTGGAAAAGATACTTGATACGATTTCAATTTTCTTAAATTTACCAAGCCTTGATTTGTGACCCAAGATATGATCTATCCTGGAGAATGTTGCATGAGCACTTGAGAAGAAAGTGTATTCTGTTGTTTTTGGATGGAATGTGCAATAAATATCAATTAAGTCCATCTTGTTTAATGTGTCATTTAAAGCTTGTGTTTCCTTATTTATTTTCATTTTGGATGATCTGTCCATTGGGGAAAGTGAGATGTTGAAGTCTCCTTGTATGAGTGTGTTACTGTCGATTTCCCCTTTTATGGCTGTTAGTATTTGTCTTATGTATTGAAGTGCTCCTATGTTGGGTGCATAAATATTTACAATTGTTATATCTTCTCCTTGGATTGATCCCTTGATCATTATGTAGTGTCCTTCTTTGTCTGTTATAATACTCTTTGTTTTAAAGTCTATTTTGTGTGATATGAGAATTGCTACTCCAGCTTTCTTTTGATTTTCATTTGCATGGAATATCTTTTTCCATCCCCTCACTTTCAGTCTGTATGTGTCCCTAGGTCTGAAGTGGGTGTCTTGTAGACAGCATATATATGTGTCTTGTTTTTGTACCCATTCAGCCAGTCTATGTCTTTTGGTGGGAGCATTTAATCCATTTACATTTAAGGTAATTATCTATATGTATATTCCTATGCCCATTTTCTTAATTGTTTTGGGTTTGTTTTTGTAGGTCTTTTCCTTCTCTTGTGTTTCCTGCCTAGAGAAGTTCCTTTAGCACTTGTTGTAAAGGTGGTTTGTTGGTACTGAATTCTCTTAGCTTTTGCTTGTCTGTAAAGGTTTTAATTTCTCTGTCAAATCTGAATGAGATCTTTGCTACGTATAGTAATCTTGGTTGTAGGTTTTTCCCTTTCATCACTTTAATATGTCCTACCATTCCCTTCTGGCTTGCAGAGCTTCTGCTGAAAGATCAGCTGTTAACCTTATGGGGATTCCCTTGTATGTTATTTTTTGTCTCTCCCTTGCTGCTTTTAATATTTTTTCTTTGTATTTAATTTTTGATAGTTTGATTAATACGTGTCTTTGTGTGTTTCTCCTTGCATTTATCCTGTATGGGACTCTCTGTGCTTCCTGGACTTGATTAACTATTTCCTTTCCCATATTAGGGAATTTTTCAACTATAATCTCTTCAAATATTTTCACAGTCTCTTTCTTTTTCTCTTCTTCTTCTGGAACCCCTATAATTCAAATGTTGGTGCATTTAATGTCCCAGAGGTCTATGAGACTGTCCTCAATTGTTTTCATTCTTTTTTCTTTATTCTGCTCTGCAGTAGTTATTTCCCCTATTTTATCTTCCAGATCACTTATCAGTTCTTCTGCCTTAGGTATTCTGCTATTGATTCCTTCTAGAGAATTTTTAATTTCAATTATATTGTTGTTCATCATTGATAGTTTGCTCTTTAGTTTTTCTAGGTCCTTGTTAAATGTTTCTTGTATTTTCTCCATTCTATTTCCAAGATTTTGGATCATCTTTACTATAATTATTCTGAACTCTTTCAGGTAGACTGCCTATTTCCTCTTCATTTGTTAGGTCTGGTGGGTTTTTACCTTGTTCCTGCATCTGCTGTGTGTTTCTCTGTCTTCTCGTTTTGCTTAACATACTGTGTTTGGGGTCTCCTTTTCACAGGCTGCAAGTTCATAGTTCCCATTGTTTTTGGTGCCTGCCTGTAGTGGCTAAGGTTGGTTCAGTGGGTTCTGTAGGCTTCCTGGTGGAGGGGACTAGTGTCTGTGTTCTGGTGGATGAGGCTGGATCTTGGCTTTCTGGTGGGCAGGTCCACATCTGGTGGTGTGTTTTGGGGTGTCTGTGACCTTATTATGATTTTTGGCAGCCTCTTTGCTAATGGGTGGGGTTGTTTTCCTGTCTACCTAGTTATTTGGCATAGGAGGTCCAGCACTGTAGCTTGCTGGTCGTTGAGTGGAGCTGGGTCTTGGTGTTGAGATGGAGATCTCTCGGAGATTTTTCCCATTTGGTACTACGTGGAGCTGGGAGGTCTCTTGTGGACCTGTGTCCTGAACTTGGCTCTGCCACCTCAGAGGCACAGCACTGATGCCTGGCTGGAGCACCAAAACCCTGTTATCCACACAGCTCAGAATAAAAGGGAGAAAGAAAGAAAGGAAAGAAAGAAAGAAAGAAAGAAAGAAAGAAAATGAAATAAAATAAAGTTATTAAAATAAAAAATAATTATTTAAAAAATTGTTTAATGTAATTTTAAAAAGGAAAGAAAGAAGGAAGAGAGCAACCAAACCAAAAAACAAATCCACCAATGATAATAAGCGCTAAAAACTATATTAAAAAACAAAAACAAAACAAAACAAAAAGAAAATGGACCGACAGAACCTTAGGACAAATGGTAAAAGCAAAGCTATACAGAGAAAATCCCACAAAGAAGCATGCACATGCACACTCACAAAAAGAGGAAAAGGGAAAAAAAATATATATATATCGTTGCTCCCAAAGTCCACCTCCTCAAGTTGGGATGATTCGTTGCCTATTCAGCTATTCCACAGATGCAGGGTACATCAAGTTGATGGTAGAGATTTAATCCGCTGCTCCTGAGGCTGCTGGGAGAGATTTCCCTGTCTCTTCTTTGTTTGCACAGCCCAGGGCTCAGCTTTGGATCTGGACCCGACTCTGCGTGTAGGTCGCCAGAGGGCGTCTGTTCTTCACTCAGACAGGACGGGGTTAAAGGAGCAGCCGCTTCGGGGACTCTGGCTCACTCAGGCCGCGGGGAGGGAGGGATACGGATGCAGGGTGAGCCTGCGGCAGCAGAGGCCGGATTGACGTTGCAACAGCCTGAGGCACGCCGTACGCTCTCCTGGGGAAGTTGTCCCTGGATCCTGGGACCCTGGCAGTGGCGGGCTGCACAGGCTCCCAGGAGGGGAGGTGTGGAGAGTGACCTGTGCTCGGACACAGGCTTCTTGGTGGCGGCAGCAGCAGCCCCAGCGTCCCACGCCCGTCTCTGGGGTCCATGCTTTCAGCCGCGGTCCGCGCCCGTCTCTGGAGCTCCTTTAAGCAGCGCTCTTAATCCCCTCTCCTTGCGCACCAGGAAACAAAGAGGGAAGAAAAAGTCTCTTGCCTCTTCGTCAGGTCCAGACTTTTATCCCGGACTCCCTCCCGGCCAGCCGTGGTACACTAACCCCTGCAGGCTGTGTTCACGCCACCAACCCCAGTCCTCTCCCTGTGCTCCGCCCGAAGCCCGAGCCTCAGCTCCAAGCCCCCCCCCCCACAACGGCGGCTGAGGAGACAAGCCTCTCGGGCTGGTGAGTGCCGGTCAGCACCGATCCTCTGTGCGGGAATCTCTCCACTTTGCCCTCCGCACCCCTGTTGCTGCGCTCTCCTCCGCGGCTCCGAAGCTTTCCCCCTCCGCCACCCGCAGTCTTCGCCAGTGAAGGGGCTTCCTAGTGTGTGGAAACCTTTCCTCCTTCACAGCTCCCTCCCACTGGTGCAGGTCCCATCCCTATTCTTTGTCTCTGTTTATTCTTTTTTCTTTTGCCCTACCCAGGTACGTGGGGAGTTTCCTGTCTTTTGGGAAGTCTTGAAGTCTTCTGTTGGCGTTCAGTAGGTGTTCTGTAGGAGTTGTTCCACATGTAGATATATTTATGATGTATTTGTGGGGAGGAAGGTGATCTCCACGTCTTTCTCTTCCGCCATCTTGAAGCTCCCCACCCCACTCCCGTAATGCAATCTTATAGCCAGTCTTCAACGAGACACTGTCAATAACTTGATAGTAAAGTCAGAATGAGATTTACTGTGAAGGTATTGACATTTAGCTTTGTGTTCATTTGGATGTACAGTTTTCTAGTATTTGCAAAGGTAATTTATTTTCATATTCTTTTTCTCAAAGAGGTCCCCCATATTACATGAGCTGCAGCACACCTGTACCACCCCTGGGTAAGGAGTATAATTCAAATGTTATAGACAATAGATTAGTAAGATTAATGTTTTTTCATTCATTAAGTTAAATTAATATATTTGAGAACTGGTTTTCACACTCAACTCTTCTGACTTTAGGGTCCGTGACCTTCTAACTACAACTGGAGTTCTCCACCCTGTCTGTACACTTGAATTGCCCAATGGACATCCAGGGTTGAGAATCACTGCCTTACACTCCTTTTGTTAACACTTCTTATAGTTAAATACAGATTAACAATTTGAAAAAATTACATTCTCAAGGAAATTTCCCAAAAGGCAAAATAGTGGAACAAAGAAATGAAACCTTTGCATTTATTTTTCAAGTAATCTGTTCGCTGATGATTCAACTGTGCCTTTTGTTAATGAGTGTTAATGAACATTTAATCATACAAAGATAAATTGTTTCTTCTTATCTGGAAAAATTCTAATATGGCAAACAGACTATATTTGTTCTGCAATCAGTTATTGATATTTTTTCTGACTTGGAATACATAATTAAATATCTAGTAACTCTGTTTTTTAATCTACATAAGTTTGAATCAAATCTTTTTTTTGTGTGTGTGTGTGGTACGTGGGCCTCTCACTGTTGTGGCCTCTCCCACAGGCTCTGGATGCGCAGGCTCAGCGGCCATGGCTCACGGACCCAGCCGCTCCACAGCATGTGGGATCTTCCTGGACCAGGGCACAAACCCGTGTCCCCTGCATCGGCAGGCGGACTCTCAACCACTGTGCCACCAGGGAAGCCCTGAATCAAGTTATTTTTATTCAGGTTTTATTCAGTTGCCCTTTGAGGCTTCCATCAAGGACCACCGTCCCCACTGGCATCTTCACTTCACTGTTGCGTTGTCTCTTGCTCTGCATTCTAGGTATGGAGCAGAAAAGCATTTCCCTCAACAGTTGAGCTTTTATTAGCTTCCATTGCCTAATTCAAGCATTAACTTTGCTTATAAAAGCTATTTTTTCAACCTGTCTTTTCAACAGTTAACTTCCATTTCTAATAAGGACTAGAGAAACAAGAGCAATTATATGTGAGAGAAATTATTTGCATAGTTCCAAATTCCCCTGGTTCCCTTGGACAAACAGTCTGCTCTTGTTTTGTTACTCCCTTTATCCATTTACAGTGGCACTTCTTACCTTGCATAAATGATTATTTTTCTCCTTTTAGGCATCTCAGAGAACCTGTGATGTAATGAATAGAGTAACTGACTAAAAGACTTAGATTCTGATCCATCTGAAGTGGTGTATAAAATTGGCAAAGGTGATTAAACTCTCTGAAACTCAGTTTTTAAAATAACTGTGAAGTTCTCATATAAATATGACTTCAGTCTAACTCACAGAGTTGGTCAATAGACAAATGTGATATTTGTATCATCTTTTATTTGCAAGGAAGATATTTGCTCTTGGAAGATATTTGCTCTTTGACTGAATGCATGCAAATTTAGAAAGCTGTACTATGCAGTATACTCCAAATGAACAATTTATCCACCTAAGCTTTTCACCTGAGTGTGGTAAACCACAAGAGGCCACATGTCTTTCTTCACTAATTGGAAAATATTATAGATATTCAATATTTCCTTTCACTTAGGAATGTCTCCTAGGAAGATATGTATTACCATATTTTGAGAATATGAAGTTTCTGAATGGTTTAAAATCTGATTGGCTTTGAGTAATTCAAGGGCCACTATTGATTGTTACACATGAGCATCTGTAAAATTAATTCCTTGTACAACATTATTTCTCAAAGTAACTTAAGCCAGTATCTCCAAATATGGGATGGTAAAAAATCACAGCAAGGGCTAAATGTTCATTTAAATGTTACAGCCCAAACTGATACTCACTTGAGTCATTGAATGGGACAGGAAACACAGACATTGTTGAGTAGACTAAACCTCTCATTTGACAGATACTGAAACAGATTAAGTGGTTCTGTCAAGCAGGCATTTTGTTGTAGAATTGGAATTAGAACCCTTAAATCAAAATGTAGGGCTCTTTTAACTACTCCATACTAACTATGGAGATATTCCCCTAAATGTTCTCACTAAAATAGCAAATATTTAAAATTGCAGGGGTTAGGGAAAGAATATGTTTAAAAAGTAAGAAGGCAAAGTATTTAGATTTTTATCAAAGCTTTAACAAAGATTTCCATTTTATAGTTGGATATCATAGGAGAGATATTTCATTGATATACTACCTGAGTTCCTGGTTCCAGCATAGATTTTCCTCGTAGACTATTAAAGCCTAGTTAAAAGATATTTAATTTAGTTGCTTACTCATATTTGCAGCACTGGTCTTAAGTTGAGATTTAATTATAGAAAGCATTATACTAAATTAATCTCATTGGAATTCATTTTATTATTCTTATGTAGCAAATTTCAAAAAATTCACTTAAAAAAAAAACAGTGGAACAATTTCATATAAACTCTTTCCCAGTGGATCAATCATTTTGAAATCCAGTAAACAGCCTAATGAGGCAAACATTTTTCCATGTTCAGGGCCAGCATTTAGGTGCACATTTTCAAAGTAATGATTACCAAGATGTTAGTGTTAAATATCGTCAGTTCTGCAAAATTGCATGTGGGGTATTCTGGACATTTTTAATCTGGACAAAATGTAAAGCAGGGGAAATCACCTAGAAAATTTAGCAAACGTAGTCTTGGCTTTGCCACTGAAGTGGGAGAGAAGACACTTTACACTGTTGCTTATGCTACAGCTGTTCGTTCCCAAATTCTTGTGTGGCAATTGCAAAGAGGAATGCTTTCCTCATAAATGTGTAACTCCAAGGTTATGGCCTTTTCTTTAAGAAGTAGCCTTCATCCCAGTTGTTCAAGAGGGGATTGCAGGAGCTGGATGAATACTTCCATACCTAAATAGAAATTGTTTTTTCTGATAAAGAAAAGAGTTCCCAAACATCACGATGGTAAAAGGGCCTGATGCTGCTTGAGCCCCAGCTCTATCATTGATGCTGGAGAATCCCTCTACCCTCTCTGGGACTCGGTTTCTTCTTGTGTAATATGATGATCCCTATGACCCATTCTGTGACAACTTTGAATCCTCCCAAGTGTCCAACCTCATTGTTCAAAGCAGGCTGCTTCTTCACCAGAGACTAAGATTACACCAGAAGTCAATGTTTTATTTTGTTAAATTCAGTGCTACAACCCTATCTCTGTGAATGAATGAATGAATGGAATATGAATAATGACACATATAGGAGACAAGGGAATTAGAAGGCTGCATATGTGGTCATTCATTGTAGAGTGGCTAATAACCTCAATTACTACAAGGTGTGTCAGATTCAAAGGCGTGAACAAAAAGCATGTTTTCTAAAAAAAAAAAAAAAAAGCCCATTTGAAGTAAATTATTTTTGTGAGGTATATTGTTTGCTGCTCTCTTTCTGTTTCATATACACAGAAAGAGCATATTATACTTTCACATAAAATCCGTTCAGAAAACAAAAGGGTGACAGGAGGAGTTCACTTTCGGCAGTAGGATGCATCTGGTGAAACATTCCATCCAGTTTTTAGAAACAAATCATCCATTGCAATCACTATGCTGTAGTCTAGAAAGAACAGAGCACGAGGAGATGGGAAAACCTGCATCTGTGCCCCCCAAAGGAAGGGGTCACATTTTTCTTGGTTTATTTTACCTTCCTAGAACTTAGCTTGGGGCATGGCACATAGAGAGAACTCAAAAGGAGGACTTCGGATACAAACTCTGCTGCCTCCTAGGTCAGTGTCCTGCTCCAGGACACTTTTGGAAACAGAAGTTGAGGCAGAGCTCTGTGCTATGGCTTCCTTGGGAGGTCCCACCCCAAGGCAGTAGGAATAAGGGAGAAACAATGAGAAACAAATTGAAGGTGGTACGTATGCTGCAGAGACAGCTAGTTCCCAGCACAGGATGTCATCCAAATACGCCATGTAGAAACCCTGAGCCTCAGATCCATCCACCAGAGGAGAGGAATTTATTTTTTCAGCTCCTACTTGTGTCCTATCCCTCACTTTACCCGCGGCAACACTGACTGTCCCACACATGAGCGGTGTGACCTGGCTGTGCTGGGCAACTGCTGGAGCAGCCATATTGCGTTGCCTACAGTACAGCACCTCATCTGAGCCCAGGGGTGATGGGAGAGAGCAGGACCACGGCTAAGCCAGGCTGACCTTCAACGCAGGGGCAACTCTTCCTTCAGAGGCATCATGGAGGCCGTGCCCAAGGCCAGTACCCCCGGCACACCCACCCCACCAGGAATGGAGGCTCAATGCGTCTCTCCACTGAGCCGGTGGCCAAGTCCCAGGAAGCAGGCAAAGCTAAGCGTATCCGGGGGGCTTGGGGGTTGTTGAACGGGGCCAGGAACAGTGTGGCACTTTAGAAAATTATCTGACCCAGGTCTCGGTTTCTTCAGCTCTAAAATGCTGATCACATACATGTCCTCCCATGTCGTGAGTATCGTGAGGATAAAAATGAGAGTCACGGGACTTTAATCTTCTCATCCCTCTCCTCCCTCTCTTGCATGCAAACTGTAAACCTCCAACACAGGAAGAAAGCCCCCACCAACAAGCTCTCTGTCTGTCACTGCGAGATGCTAAAAAAATATCACACAGCCCATTATACTGGTGTGCCGGCCTCAAGCAGGCCATCCTCACCGACACTCAGCCTTGCTGTTTTCCCCACTAAGTTTACTCTCTTTTCTGCACCTTCCCCTCCGCTCTCTATTCTCAACACATGTCCTTGTCCAGGGACAGACACAAGTTTTGGAAGCCCTGGGGGTTATACAGTATTGGGAATCCCTTTCAAGAAACAAAATTACAAATATAAAATTTGGTCTGAAAGTGAATATTTATTTTAAATGAGCAAAGAAAACACACCAAATACTAGAGACTCCAGAATCCAGGTCCTTTTCTTCTGAGATCTCTTTAGACAATCTACCAGAAATGCTTACTGATTTCAATTTGGTTTACCTTCCTAACACAGAATACCCAAGAGTAGCATTTCTCACACCTCAAAGTACCTCTGAATTTCTGGGGAACTTGTGAAAATGCTGATCTTGATTCAGTAGGTCTGGATGGTCTCTGAGGGTCTACCTTTTTTTTTTTTTTCTATCCTTCTCTTTCCAACTGACATATCTGTATGAAGCCAAATTCTCTCTATAAACTTCAATTAAAACAACATATCTTTTTTTTTAAACGTCTGTATTGGAGTATAATTGCTTTACAATGGTGTGTTAATTTCTGCTGTATAACAAAGTGAATCAGCTATACATAAACATACATCTCCATATCTCCTCCCTCTTGCTTCGCCCTCCCACCTTCCCTATCCCACCCATCTAGGTGGACACAAAGCACCGAGCTGAGATGTTAAAAAAAAAAAATCATTTGTATTCAGAACAAAACAAATATTGTACGCAAAGAAAAGCCAAAAATGCAAATTAAGGAAAACATCCATTGTGCTGTCTTTTTCTGATAATCCACTTGCTCATGTTAAAGAAAAAGAAATAGCACACCTAAGGAAAAAGAGAAAGGCAACAGACTATTTCAGGGAAATAAAATTTTCAAGCGAAGAAACCAAAGAAAAACAGGTTTTAAATGTGTATTTGCATTTGAACTTGAAAGATCTCAGTGTCAGGAATAATAGGGTGCAGCTTCTTTTTTTTTTATTGAAGTATAGTTGATTTACTGTAGTATATTAGTTTCATAACTTCTTTTTAAGTATGGGAAAAACCACCAGGAAATCCAATGTGAGGTGACAGATCCCCATCTTACTAATTCTAAAGGGGAACAGTATGGCACCCCAAAGGCATGGAAATACCCCAGAAGTGCTCACATGCACACACACCATCATACTAGCCACACTTTACTAGAGAGATTTTCCTAGAATATATGTGTTTTGTAGAAATTGCCTTGTTTGCCTTTCATTAACTCGGGCTGTAGGAATGAAGGGTGAAGCGAGTGTAATGTCATGATGCATTTGTTCACAGCCTTCTTATACCCCAATCTTATGGAAAAATGGTCTGAGAAGGGAAAGAAAATCATTAAGTTTTTTGTTTCCATTTATAATTTATGCCCCCAACTGTTTCTCAAATGGGTGTGAACTCACAATGATCCTGGTTACTTGACCAGCTGGGAACTGAATTATTAAATTATCCTTTGAAAATTGAAAAAAAACAACAACATATCACAACAGATTGAATGTAGAAGGATTTAGGAGAATCCAGCTATATTTTATTAAGCCAGACATGAAAGAGATTTGCAAAGATGTAAAACAATGCCATTATCAGTAATTTTTAAAATACTGCTTTTCAAAAATTATGTTATTTATATGAACATGAATTGGGCTTATTACTCATTTCTAAATGGATTAATATACAAGTATTTTAAATGTTTCATGGTTTTAATTTCTAACAAGGTAAACATCACTAGATATAATTCATGTTAACAAAAGCTCTTTGGGCTTCTCGTCAGTTTTTTAAGTTTAAAGGGGTCCTAAGACCAAAGGATTTGAGAACTGCTAAGTTAGTTGATCTGGAAGGTTTATTCCACTTCAAAAACTTCATTATACTCTTGTGTTCAGAGTTCCAGGCAAAACAGTAAAAAATTAGATTTGTTCTGTCTTTTCATTCTAAGACATAGCCTAACAATTTAGTATAAAAATTGAATTTTACCTACATTTCTTTAATTTATTTTAAAAAATTTTTTAATTTACTTTTATTTATTTTTTTATACAGCAGGTTCTTATTAGTCATAAATTTTATACACATCACTGTATACATGTCAATCCCAATTTTCCAATTCATCACACCACCACCCACACCAACCCGGCGCTTTCCCCCCTTGGTGTCCATACGTTTGTTCTCTGCATCTGTGTCTCAATTTCTGCCTGCAAACCGGTTCATCTGTACCATTTTCCTAGGTTCCACATATATGCATTAATATACGATAATTGTTTTTCTCTTTCTGACTTACTTCACTCTGTATGACAGTCTCTAGATCCATCCACGTCTCAACAAATGACCCAGTTTCATTCCTTTTATGGCTGAGTAATATTCCATTGTATATATGTACCACAACTTCTTTATCCATTCATCTGTCGATGGGCATTTAGGTTGCTTCCATGACCTGGCTATTGTAAATAGTGCTGCAATGAACATTGGGGTGCATGTGTCTTTTGAAATTATGGTTTTCTCTGGGTATATGCCCAGTAGTGGGACTGCTGGATGATATGGTAATTCTAGTTTTAGTTTTTGAAGGAACCTCCATACTGTTCTCCATAGTGGCTGTATCAATTTACATTCCCATCAACAGTGCAAGAGGGTTCCCTTTTCTCCACACCCTCTCCAGCATTTGTTGTTTGTAGGTTTTCTGATGATGCCCATTCTAACTGGTGTGAGGTGATACCTCATTATAGTTTTGATTTGCATTTCTCTAATAATTAGTGATGTTGAGCAGCTTTTCATGTGCTTCTTGGCCATCTGTATGTCTTCTTTGGAGAAATGTCTATTTAGGTCTTCTGCCCATTTTTGGATTGCGTTGGTTGTGTTTTTAATATTGAGCTGCATGACCTGTTTATATATTTTGGAGATTAATCCTTTGTCTGTTGATTCATTTGTAAATATTTTCTCCCATTCTGAGGGTTGTCTTTTCATCTTGTTTATGGTTTCCTTTGCTGTGCAAAAGCTTTGAAGTTTCATTAGGTCCCATGTGTTTATTTTTGGTTTTATTTCCGTTACTCTAGGAGGTGGATCAAAAAAAGATCTTGCTGTGATTTATGTCAAAGAGTGTTCTTCCGGGCCTCCCTGGTGGCGCAGTGGTTGAGAGTCCGCCTGCCGATGCAGGGGATGCGGGTTCGTGCCCCGGTCTGGGAGGATCCCATATGCCGCGGAGCGGCTGGGCCCATGAGCCATGGCCGCTGGGCCTGCGCATCCGGAGCCTGTGCTCCGCAACGGGAGAGGCCACAACAGTGAGAGGCCCACATAACGCAAAAAGGGAAAAAAAAAAAAAAAAAAAGAGTGTTCTTCCTATGTTTTCCTCTAAGAGTTTTATAGTGTCCAGTCTTACACTTAGGTCTCTAATCCATTTTGAGTTTATTTTTATGTATCGTGTTAGGGAGTGTTCTAATTTCATTCTTTTACATGTAGCTCTCCAGTTTTCCCAGAACCACTTATTGAAGAGACTGTGTTTTCTCCATTGTATATCCTTGCCTCCTTTGTCATAGATTAGTTGACCATAGGTGCATGGGTTTATATCTGGGTTTTCTATCCTATTCCATTGATCTATGTTTCTTTTTTTTGTGCGAGTACCATACTGTCTTGATTACTGTAGCTTTATAGTATAGTCTGAAGTCAAGGAGTCTGATTCCTCCAGCTCCGTTTTTTTCCCTCAAGACTACTTTGGCTATTCAGGGTCTTTTCTTTCTTGATACAAATTTTAAGACTTTTTGTTCTAGTTCCATAAAAAATGCCATTGGTAATTTGATAGGGATTGCATTGAATCTGTAGATTGCTTTGGGTACTATACTCATTTTCACAATGTTGATTCTTCCAATCCAAGAATATGGTATATCTCTCCATCTGTTGGTATCATCTTTCATTTCTTTCATCAGTGTCTTATAGTTTTCTGCATACAGGTCTTTTGTCTCCTTAGGTAGGTTTATTCCTAGGTATTTTATTCTTTTTGTTGCAGTGGTAAATGGGAGTGTTTCCTTAATTTCTCTTTCAGATTTTTCATCATTAGTGTATAGGAATGCAAGAGATTTCTGTGCATTAATTTTATATCCAGCAACTTTACCAAGTTCATTGATTAGCTCCAGTAGGTTTCTGGTGGCATCTTTAGGATTCTCTATGTATAGTATCATGTCATCTTCAAAAAAGTGTCAGTTTTACTGTCAGGAAAGACAGTTTTCTTCTGTTTCAATTTGTATTCCTTTTATTTCTTTTTCTTCTCTGATTGCCGTGGCTAGGACTTCCAAAACTATGTTGAATAATAGTGGCAAGAGTGGACAACCTTGTCTTGTTCCTGATCTTAGAGGAAATGGTTTCAGTTTTTCACCACTGAGAATGATGTTTGCTGTGCGTTTGTCATATATGGCCTTTATTACGTTGAGGCAGGTTCCCTCTGTGTCCACTTTCTGGAGAGTGTTTATCCTAAATCGGTGTTGAATTTTATCAAAAGCTTTTTCTGCATCTATTCAGATGATCATATCTTTTTTATTCTTCAGTTTGTTAATATGGTGTATCACATTGATTGATTTGTGTATATTGAAGAATCCTTGCATCCCTGGAATAAACCCCACTTGATCATGGTGTACGATCCTTTCAATGTGCTGTTGGATTCTGTTTGCTAGTATTTTGTTGAGGATTTTTGCATCTATATTCATCAGTGATATTGGTCTGTAATTTTCTTTTTTAGTAGTATCTTTGTCTGGTTTTGGTATCAGGGTGATGGTGGCCTCATAGAATGAGTTTGGGAGTGTTCCTTCCTCTGCAATTTTTTGGAAGAGTTTAAGAAGCATGAGTGCTAGCTCTTCTCTAAATGTTTGATAGAATTCACCTGTGAAGGCTTCTGATCCTAGACTTTTGTTTGTTTAGAAGATTTTTAATCCCGGTTTCAATTTCAGTGCTTGTGATTCATTTGTTCATATTTTCTATTTCTTCCAGGTTCAGTCTTGGAAGGTTATACTTTTCTAAGAATTTGTCCATTTCTTCCAGGTTGTCCATTTTAGTGGCATAGACTTGCCTGTAGTAGTCTCTTAGGATGCTTTGTATTTCTGTGGTGTCTGTTGTTAACTTCTCCTTTTTCATTTCTAATTTTATTGATTTGAGTCCTCTCCCTCTTTTTCTTGATGAGTCTGGCTAATGGTTTATCAATTTTGTTTATCTTCTCAAAGAACCAGCTTTTAGTTTTATTGATCTTTGCTATTGTTTCCTTCATTTCTTTCTCAATTATTTCTGATCTGATCTTCATGATTTCTTTCCTTCTGCTAACTTTGGGTTTTGTTTGTTCTTCTTTCTAAAGTTCCTTTAGGTGTAACATTAGATTGTTTATTTAGGATTTTTCTTGTTTCTTGAGGTAGGCTTGTATAGCAATAAACTTCCCTCTTAGAACTGCTTTTGCAGCATCCCATAGGTTTTGGATCATCGTGTTTTCATTGTCATTTGTCTCTAGGTATTTTCTGATTGCCTCTTTGATTTCTTCACTGATCTTTTGGTTATTTAGTAACGTATTGTTTAGGCTCCATGTGTTTGTGTTTTTTACGTTTTTTCCCTGTAATTCATTTCTAATTTCATAGTGTTGTGGTCAGAAAAGATGCTTGATATGATTTTAATTTTCTTAAATTTACTGAGGCTTGAGCTGTGACACAAGATGTGAACTACCCTGGAGAATGTTCCATGTGCAATTGAGAAGAAAGTGTAATCTGCTGTTTTTGGATGGAATGTCCTATAAATATCAATTAAAACTATCTGGTCTATTGTGTCATTTAAAGCTCCTGTTTCCTTATTTATTTTCATTTTGGATGATCTGTCCATTGGTGTAAGTGAGGTGTTAAAGTCCCCCACTATTATTGTGTTACTGTCGATTTTCTCTTTTATAGCTATTAGCAGTTGCCTTATGTATTGATGTGCTCGTATGATGGGTACATATATATTTATAATTGTTATATCTTCTTCTTGGATTGATCCCTTGATCATTATGTAGTCTCCTTCCTTGTCTCTTGTAACATTCTTTATTTTCAAGTCTACTTTATCTGATATGAGTATTGCTACTCCACCTGTCCTTTGATTTCCATTTTCAAGGAAGATCTTTTTCCATCCCCTCACTTTCATTCTGTATGTTTCCCTAGGTCTGAAGTGGGTCTCTTGTAGATGACATATATATGGGTCTGGTTTTTGTATCCATTCAGCAAACCTGTGTCTTTTGGTTGGAGCATTTAATCCATTCACGTTTAAGGTATTTATCAATATGTATGTTCCTATGGCCATTTTCTTAATTGTTTTGGGTTTGTTTTTGTAGGTCCTTTTCATCTCTTGTGTTTCCCACTTAGTTAAGTTCCTTTAACATTTGTTGTAGTGCTGGTTTGGTGGTGCTGAATTCTCTTAGCTTTTGCTTGTCTGTAAAGCTTTTGATTTCTCCATGGAATCTGAATGAGATCCTTGCTGGGTAGAGTAATCTTGGTTGTAGGTTCTTCTCTTTCATCACTTTAAGTATATCATGCCACTCCCTTCTGGCTTGTAGAGTTTCTGCTGAGAAATCAGCTGTTAACCTTGTGGGAGTTCCCTTGTTTTTTATTTGTCATTTTTCCCTTGCTGTTTTCAATAATTTTTCTTTGTCTTTAATTTTTGCCAATTTGATTACTATGTGTCTTGGCGTGTTTCTCCTTTGGCTTATCCTGTATGGGACTCGCTGTGCTTTCTCACTTGGGTGGCTATTTCCTTTCCCATGTTAGGGAAGTTTTTGACTATAATCTCTTCAAATATTTTCTTGGGTCCTTTCTCTCTCTCTTCTCCTTCTGGGACCCCTATAATGCGAATGTTGTTGTGTTTAATGTTGTCCCAGAAGTCTCTTAGGCTGTCTTCATTTCTTTTCATTCTTTTTTCTTTATTCTGTTCTGCGGCAGTGAATTCCGCCATTCTGTCTTCCACGTCACTTATCTGTTCTTCTACCTCAGTTATTGTTATTCTGCTATTGCTTCCTTCTAGTGTATTTTTCATTTCAGTTATTGTATTGTTCATTTCTGTTTGTTTGTTCTTTAATTCTTCTAGGTCTTTGTTAAACGTTTCTTGCATCTTCTCGATATTTGCCTCCATTCTTTTTCCGAGGCCCTGGATCATCCTCATTATCATTATTCTGAATTCTTTTTCAGGAAGATTGCCTATCTCCACTTCATTTAGTTGTTTTTCTGGGGTTTTATCTTGTTCCTTCATCTGGTACATAGCCCTCTGCCTTTTCATCTTGTCTATCTCTCTGTGAATGTGGTTTTTGTTCAACAGGCTGCAGGATTGTAGTTCTTCTTGCTTCTGCTGTCTGCCCTCTGGGGGATGTGGCTATCTCGAGGGTCTACATATTTGACAATGCCCAGGACATACCCAGGTGACACTGGTGTTGCCCAGCCACGAACCACACTTCAAGTAGCGAGACTCTAACACAGCATTTGCTAGGGCATGTGCATTTTTTTATATATAATTTATTTTTTATTGAAGTATAGTTGAATTACAATGTGTTAATTACTGCTGTTCAGGAAAGTGGCTCAATTATACATATATACATATACACTCTTTTTCATATTCTTTTCCATTATCGTTTATCACAAGATATTGAATATAATTCCCTGTGCTATACAGTAGGACCTTGTTATTTATCCATTCTATATATACCAGTTTGCATCTGCTAACCCCAAACTCCCAATCCAATCCTCCCCCATCCCCCTCCCCCTTGGCAACCACCAGTCTATTCTCTATGTCCCTGATTCTGTTTCAATTTCATAAATAGGTTCATTTGTGTCATATTTTAGATTCCACATATAAGTGATATCATATGGTATTTTTCTTTCTCTTTCTGACTTCACTTAGTATGATAATCTCTAGTTGCATACACATTGTTGCAAATAACATTATCATTCTATTTTTATGTCTGAATGGTATTCCATTGTATATATTTACCACATCTTCTTTTTCTATTCATCTGTCGGTGGACACGTAGATTGTTTCCATGTCTCGGCTCTTGTGAATAGTGCTACTATGAACATAGAGGTGCATGTATCTTTTTGAATTATAGTTTTGTCTGAGGAATCAAGAAGCTTAAACTTCATGAATTGAATCGGCTTCAGGTATCAACCACCCTACCCTTCCAATGCCTAACAAAAGGGCAATTCAAAATGTTGGTATAGATGTTGAGAAAGTGAATAATTGTAGCAACTGAGTAAAATATCTTTTTCTAATTCTTACTTTCAAACTAACTGAAGGAAAACCGCATCCTTTTGTCAACCAATAGTCTATTTAAAATGATTTTTGATATATACTCTGATTTTTGCCATAAACCTCAGAAGGCATTTAAAGAAATGAATGGCACTGCTAGAACCAAAGTCCTTTTGTTCTGGTCTACTTAATTCTGTGAAAAGTTTTCTCAGGGAATATATTAATAAAAGGAAAAAACAGGAAAAGTATTGATGCAGATCTCTGTCTCATTTTGACAAAAAATAATATTGAACCTTGGATACTTAAATTATTTGAAGAAAAACCTCCATTTATCTCTTTAAGAGGCACATTTCTAGTAACTTTTATATGTTTAACAATAATTTATCAAATTGTATAATGCATCCTATTGTCTTGACTAATTGTATGCAAATATTAATTGTAAAAAATATTTAACCTAGAAGAAAAATATTTAATATTTAGAAGATCATGGTTATGGGACTTTTAAAAAATTTAATTTCAGTTTCTATAATTTGCTGCAAACATTGCTCAAAAAATGATTTCCAAGCATACAGATATAATATGATAAAATTCTGTAGAAGAAATCAAATGGAAATAAGATTATAAGGGAAAATGAATGACATAAAATTTCCAACTCATTCATGAATATTTTAAGTAAAATTTCTGAATATCAAATTGTGATTGCATGTGGATTTCCTAAGTAAAATTTTAAAAGACCATACAATAGTTTTATCTTATTTCAACATGCCTGTGATATTTTGATTTATAATAACAAGTATCTATAGACCCTTTGTCTTCATCTCCATTTCTGGCACAGAGCTCCTAAAACCCTTGGAATTTGTAAAAGAGTGATAGAGGTGTCTTTTAGTATGTTAATAAGGTGGCTTTGGGACTCTCCCTAAGGATGGGCTCTAATAATCAGAAGAACCTTGTGATTAGAGGGTTGGAACTTTAGTCCCACACCCTGACCTCCAGGAAGGGGAGAGGAACTGGAAATTGAGTTCAATCACCAATAGCCAATGATTTAATCAATCATGAACATGTAATGAAACCTCTATGAAACTGAAAAGGATGGGGTTAAGCTCCCAGGTTAGCAAATACATGGAGATTTGAGGAGAATGGTGTGCTCTCAAAGGGCATGGAAACTCCGAGTCCTTTCCCACATACCTTGGCCTCTGTGTCTCTTCCATCTAGATGTTCCTGAATTATATCCTTTTCTAATATACCAGTGATCTAGTAATAAAATGTTTCTCTGAGTTCTGTGAGCCCCTCTAGCAAAATTAATCAAACCCAGGGAGGGGGTTGGGTCATTGGAACCCCCAATCTAAAGCACAGAAATACAGGTGACAACCTGGACTTGTGATTGGCGTCAGAAGCGAAGGCAGGGTGCCGTCTGTACGACTGAGCCCTCAACCTGTGGAATCTAATGCTAGCTCCAGATAAAGAGGTCAGAATTGAGTTGAATTGTAGGACACCCTTCTGGTGTCCATAAATGTCTTGTTGGTGGTGATGTTGAAAGCTCAGCATCTGTGCACTGGTGCCAAATCAAATCTCAGAGACAGAGTTTTGGGTGAAGTAGAAAAGAATAACTTTATTGCTTTGTCAGGCAAAGGGGGACACAGCAGGCTCCTGCCCTCAAAAACTATGTGTCCCAACCCAGGGGAGTTTGATAAGGAGTTTCATGGCAGAGGTTCAAGGGTGGGGTTGCTGATAAGATTAGGTTGTGTGCAGGGCCTGCACTCCTCTAATGTGGTCTCAGGTAATCTTGATGAGCTTCTCTAGTATGAAGAATGCTGACATCTTCCATTTGTTGGGTTTTAATTCTATAAAGAGTTTAAAGACATTGTTGTGTGTCTTCCTTGAGGAGGAACCAGGACCCTGCCCCTAGGATGCACTATTGTTTCTTGGCTGCCCCTCCCTTGTCTTTGTATCCCTTCCCTTCCTGGATTAGCAACTGTTTGAATCTGCCCTTTGGAACTCAGGAAAGGTCATGGAGGTTGGAGTCTGTTTCCTACAAGAAATGGGGGACAGGAAGGCTTCCATGCCCAGGACCCCCACAGGGTCCTACTCAGTTTCAGTGGGAGGCACACACACACACACACGTTGAAATTGGGTACAGAACCCAAAAGAATGCTGAAACATATATATATTTAAACAAATATATTTTGAAATTACTTAAAATTATGATGACCATTGTCCACGTACCACTGTGCTGGGGGTACACAGTTTTCCAAAACTTCTTAGAGCTTCTATGAGCCCATGAAGTCTGGGGATCCTAGCTCTGTGCAAGCTGTCTCCATGTGTCTATGGCTTACTCCACTGACCACTCCAGTATGCCTCTGCCTCCCCCTTTAGCAAGGCCACTCTAGCTCAAGTCATGAATGTTCAGCATGTGTATGACTTCATCTCAACTAATTATAGCTGCAAAGACCCTATTTCCAAATACACTCATATTCTGAGGTACTAGGGATTAGGACTTCAACATATGTTTTTGGGGAGACACAATCCAAACCATAAGAGTGATCAATTCTCAGAGTTTTCTTTGATAAACACTCAAAAACCACTCTCTTCTCTTCACTCCCCAGGTTCTCCAATTTCAATGGCCCCTCATCTTGTCTCCTTTGTGGACTCCCCCTCTCTTACCTGACCTCTCAAGTTTGGAGTGCCAGGGCCTCCATTCTGAGCACATATCTCACTCTGAGTCTCCCCTCCTTGAGGTCATCCATGCCCTCACTTTCCCATCCCCAAATTGTCAATTATCTCTTATCCTGACCTCTCCTCTGAGCTCCAGACCCAAATGTCCAACTGTCTACTTAAAATAACCTCTTAGTTATTTCACAAACATCTCCCACCTATTGCTTCCCAAATTAAATTTCCCATCCCCTTCTCCATCTGCTCCCCTTCCAGTTCTATCTCAGTAAATGACACCCAAATACCCCCAGTTGCTCATGTCGGTAATCTGATCATCATCCTGGATATCTTCCTCCTTAAAATATATCTAGAATCCACAGAGCATTCTTGGTTTCCCTTGCCAATACCCTAAGCCACATCACCATCGTCACTAGCCTGAAAACACTGCACTTTGGGTAAAATCCAAAGTCTATTCAAAGCCTTCAAGGTCCCCACATGTCATAATTAATTATTTAGACAAAGGCAACTGTGTGAGACTTCACTGTTTATTTGATCAAAGCATAGACATTATGAAGTTAGAAGTCTACTTGTAGATTTCAGTCTCATAGATATAACAACTCCAATTATTATACTTGTATGGTCCCATAAGACACTAACCAATTTTTTATCTATTAGAAAATTTGTTTCTGCATTCCTTTGGCTTTCTGATTATATACATCTTTGGTCCACGAATTCTTCTTTGAATCAGCCTTGAGATCCTGCTGGTTCCCTCATTAACTAACAAGAATACAATTTTTTTTTTTTTTTTTTTTTTTTTTTTTTGCGGTATGCGAACCTCTCACTGTTGTGGCCTCTCCCATTGCGGAGCACAGGCTCCGGACACGCAGGCTCAGTGGCCATGGCTCACGGGCCCAGCCTCTCTGTGGCATGTGGCATCCTCCCGGACTGGGGCACAAACCCGTGTCCCCTGCATCAGCAGGCGGACCCTCAACCACTGTGTCACCAGGGAAGCCCAAGAATACAATTTTTGACATGTGCTCATTCTATAATTGAACAAGGACAATGTTTTTAACTTTCCAAAAATTAGACTTTGTTTTGGAGATAGTTGAACGTGTCCAAGTGGACTCCCGAGCCAGAACCAATTAAAGTGTTTTTCCAAGAAGTATTCCACATGGACTTGTCTTTTCTAGGCCTCCAGGGTAATTTTCCAGCAGTACTGGAACTTCACTATTTCTTCTCTTTTTTCTTTAACCTGATGCCAAGCCCTTCCTTTTCCTTTCAAATCTTGGCCAAATTTGGTTCTGGTTCTGGTTTGTGTGGAAGTCTGCAAGCTCTCTTTGTGTCTGTGCACTTATGTGTTTGCACATAGCTGGTAAGTTATTGTTGCGATTGCTGTTGTCGTTATTAGAATGATGACTAGGAACCTGGTTTAATGGTTTGCCCATTTAATGAGTTGTGTTGATTGAGCTGGTGAAGGGTGGCAGTTTCCAGTTGGTTAGTCTTTTCTTTTTTCTTGCTTACATGTTATCACAAATCAATTCAGAGAGAATAAGCTTTCTGAGAGCTAGACGGGTGAGGCTTTGTGTTTCTGTGTTCTCTTTGACCTGTGAGATCTGTGACTGAAACTACAAGCTCTTTGGATACCTGGGTGTCTGTAACCAGAAAAGACCTTTACCACTCAAATATTCTCCTATCTCCAGAGGTTGTTATTAAATTAGATTATAACACCTCTTAAGTTAAAAAACTGCTCTTCTGATTGTTTTACAGAAATAAATGTGTGCTTTCTAATATTTTATTATGCTAGCCTTTTAAGTGAAACAAAAAACAAAATGAACTTGTATCAGAAACTGCTGGCTCAGAAGCTCTTTTATTTTTATTTTTAATTTTTTTTTGTCCACACTGCAAAGCTTGCAGGATCTTAGTTCCCCAACCAGGGGTCACCGGGATCCCCGGCAGTCACAGCGCCAAGTCCTAACCATTGGACCGCCAAGGAATTCCCAGAACCTTCTTTTAAATAGGAACTTGGGTTCCCACATTTAAGGTGAATCTTTGGACAAGTCAGACTAGTTTTCATAATTTTGAATTACAAAACACAAATAACACCTAACAACTATGTGTCTCTTCCCTGAGGTTATCAGTGAAGCATGTAACACAAGCATGAAATTCCGCTTTGTTTTCGCATGAAGACACTAGTTCATCTGATATCTTAAATGACTTATACTGGTTTATTGACCAGAAAACTAACATTCTACATAATGTGTAGGAATGTAAAAATATAAACTTATGTGTTCAAGTGTATTGAAACATGAGTCTAACATTTTTAGAACAGTAATTATGTTTTGTAGTATATCAGCTTGAACAGAATTTCTAAGGTTCTTAGATAACATTATAACTTAGACAATAATTAAAATGAGTTAGTTAATGGAGAGTCTTTGAATATCAAGATAATTTCTGTGTAAGATAGAATACTGAAACATAGGTAACTAAGCATTGTATACACACACACACACACATATACCAAATATACACATCCCATTACATATACATGTATAGCATTCTAAGCATTTTATAGCTTAGAAAAATAAGGAACAAAAGTGTCCTGAGTCAGGATTCTCTTTAGTACAGAACCAGAAAACTTCATAAAACAGAGGGCTAATCCAAGATCCTCTGAATAAGAGTTATTATATAGGGCTGAATGAATGAGTAGTTTGTATTGATTTTAATTTTCCATTTTCTCATGGATTTATAATAGAGCTGTTCTCTTTCTTCTTATGCCGTCCAAGGTCAGGGAAAAATTATTCCTTCCCCTGAGCCGTTCTATCTCCAAAACACTTTCCCTTGCTTTCCTCACTGCCAGTTCACAATGCCAATGGCCACGAGATATTGACCAAGACACAGACTGGCTTGAAAAGAACCCAAGTTTGAGTTTTCAGCTGATGAGGTTCTCTCCAGACCCTTGCTATCTGGGCTGGCTTATTTCCAAAGACCACTGCCCTCACTGTATGCTGGTTATTATCTAAATGACCTTCTCGTGCAAAAGACAGAATATATTTTGGAATCTTTTTTTCATTTTTCTGCAACTTCGACACAGAAACAAAATTTATTTCAAATGAAATAATTTATAGAAAACCCTTCTTTTGATGAATATTCAAGCTTATTATCATGGCAAAGCAGAAAATCTAGGCTTCCTATATGAGTATTCCAGTCTCACAGTTATTTTTTAACTCTTCTTCCCTTCCTATCAGTCCCTTCCCATCCCATACACACATCCAAGAATCTGTGCTGCCTTTTGGGATCTACTACCAAAATAGCATACCTGGTTTCCCCTTATTCTCCGTCCTACTGCCATAACCTAGCTAAGACCAGATTTACATCTAACCTAAACTGGGCCCACATCACCCTAACCCATCTGCCTGACTCCAGCCTCATCCGTCCTTCAGCCTAACTTCACTCATCCCATTCCCAACACTCTGCAGCCTTAATTACCCACACAAAACCCACTTGTAATCATATAATCACTCTGCTCACAGATTAAAACTCAAATCCTGTCACGGAATTTCAAGACCTTCTACCATCTGGTCCCACCTTAATTTCCCTTTTTTAAAAGTTTTATAGATTCCTCACACCTTCTGTTCACAGAGGTCCCTCTGCTTAGAAAGCCTTTCTTTTCTCCTTACCCGCACCCTATCTGCATTTGCAACTTTAAATTACACCTTGTCAACAGTATTCTCTAAGAGTGTTTTCTGATCCTTCTTCTTATGTCTGTTAAGAAAAATTGTCTAAAACTTTCCTGGTCCCTAGGAACATTGACTGTAACCTTCTTCTCTGTGTAAGATCATTTATTGCTCTTGCTTTCAAGTAGGTGTCAGTGGATTCCTTTGAACCAATAATGCCTCTACATTGATTGTTAAGCTTTAATTCTTGTAGAAGAATTAGAATACTTCTTCCTGTTTTCTATTATCTCAGGTGATTTTTCTTGGGATTCAGGATTTCGAATGACATCCCCAAGAAATGTCATATAGGAATTTCCGCATGAAAACACTATTTTCAATGTCATGTATAAAATAGGCTCATATAAAGATTATTTAATTATCTCAGGAAAGGCCCCATTTGACTTTGTTATTTACTATTAACTAAGGGCTTAGACTTTGTGAAATTATGTTAACTTGTACATTTTATTCTGGTAGAAAACACAATCCTCAAGGTTATGATTTTACTGCCCTTTAGACCTTTACCAATTTTGTATCTAACCTACCCATCATATTCTAACATTCTTTCCTCAAAGTGCCAATAAAGACCCAGTTCCTCAAAATGCTCTTTATCATTTTAGTGCTTCCCTTATTAATGAGTTAATAAAACTCTGACTAATGTCATTCTACAGTGGCATGAGAATCATATTTTAACTTTTTTCAGAAATTATATATATATATATATATATATATATATATATATATATATATATATATATATATATATATATATATTTGGTATGTGGGCCTCTCACTGTTGTGGCCTCTCCCGTTGTGGAGCACAGGCTCTGGACATGCAGGCTCAACGGCCATGGCTCACGGGCCCAGCTGCTCCATGGCATGTGGGATCTTCCCAGACCGGGGCATGAACCTGTGTCCCCTGCATCGGCAGGCAGACTCTCAACCACTGCACCACCAGGGAAGCCCAATATTTGTTCTTATAAATAACAAATCATGTCACTCAAAGTAAATGATCATAATAAATTAAATAATCATTGAAAGCAAATTGGAAAATTTCCAACATAATTTTAGTATAATAAAATAAATCTCTCTGACTAATACATTAAAACAATTAAGGCAATGATTTATGTCTTTGTTTTTTAAAATTTCACTTCACTTGAAGTTCTTGAAGCCTGAGACCACCTGTCAAGCAACGTAACTTGGCATTGAGACTGAGAACTGAGACCACCTATGTTAATGTGACCTGATTGTTCCAGGTAATTCATGCTCCAGAAGATAAGACTGTAAACTAATAATTAACTTTACCATTTGCTTCAGGAAATCCTTGCGAGTCAGTTTATCAAGGCAAACAACTTGCTCATCTGGGCAAATAGCTCTCCCATCAGAATGATTTGCTCACCTTGTGTCAACAGTTTACTCATCAGAACCTTGCTTTGCTATGTTCGCCAAACCTGTATTTTCAAGGCATGGGTCTTAGGGATAGGGCTAGGGTTAGGGTTGGGGTCAGTCCCTGTTTGAAAGAGCCATCTTAAGCACTTGGCCTAAACCTCAAAACTTTATTTAAAAAAAAAAAAAACTCCTTCCCTAACTTCCTCCTTTTAAGATAAGGTGATGATCTCCTTTGCTGCAGGAAATTTAGGGAACTTGGCTTTGATTAGTCAGCTGGTCTTGGGCTATAGTCAATCAGCATGCTAAAATCAAAGATCGCAAAAGAATTATCCAGTACTTAAAAAGCTAGAGTAGTAGTAAACTTTATGATAGTGTTCAATTATTCTGTTGTAAGTCATTGGCTGAAAATGAACACTGCAGGGTAAAGGATAGGTTAGACCATTAAAGGATACGTGGAGTTTATAGCTAACGATGTCATAGAAATATAATCTGAACTAGGCAAGTGGTACATCTGTCTTATTCATCTATATGACTATGCAATGCCTCCCATTAGGAAGATGGAAACATGAAAGAGTTTTGAAATGCTTGCAATCCATCTTACCCACTCAATATTTACTGCTCAGAATTGGCTCCAGGCAAAATTCTGGAACTGACATGGTTTGTCATTGAAATTCCCATTTTTCCTTCTTTATAGTTTTCCTTCTCTCCACCCTTTCAGAAAACCAAAACCTTCCTGTGGCCTTCTTGCTTTTATTGCTCACCAGCCTGGATCTTATCTGTAATTCACCCCTTGTATGACTGGGTTTCCCACTATGCTTTATCCTCCCTACTTCCCCTAATCCCCTGCCTGAAAATCCAGCTATTTTTCTGTGCTGTCTCCTCCATTCTTCTTTCTCCCAAGGCATTTTCATTTGAAATCATTTTTTCTATTGAGAAAATAAAAAGACTTATCCCAGGTTAAAGAAATTTCAGAAAAAAACTAAGAAAAATTTGGCAGGACCAGGGAATTCCCTACATTCATTTGTTTGGATGTGCCCTTCTAGTGTGTATGAAAGCCCAGTCATACTGACACTGAGGTAACTGAGACTATTGTAGTCTATGGGCAAAAATAGCCAGTAAGAAGAATAAACTAAGATATTATAAGAAGCAACCAGATAAATCCAGAGGGTGTGACGTTCTGGAGGATAACACTTCCAGACAAATCAACAATGTAGTGTCGTGAAAAAGAAGACTTTTCTAGATCAAGAGTGAGCACATCTTTTTCTGTAAAGGGCCAGATAATAAATATTTTAGACTTTGTGACCCATATGGCCTCTTTCACAACTACTAAATTCTGTCCTTATAGAGTGAAAACAACCATGGACAACTCTTAAATACTTGAGAGTGTCTGTATTCCCATAAAACTTTATTTACAAAAACAGGCAACCTGATGGCTTTGCCCTCAGCTCTTCTAGATTACAGACTTAAAACAGTACTGATTTAGATTCTAGATATAGATTTAGATTTAGATTTTAGATTTATAGAGTACTGATTTAGATTCTAGATATAGATTTAGATTTAGATTTTAGATTTATACAGTACTGATTTAGATTCTTCTCGGAAAAAACAGCTATAAAGACATTTTGGGCATAATTGGGGCAATTTAATATGATTTGGATACCACATGGGATAGTTTTAGTTACATGGAAAAATAAAAAATATTAATTGACAAAAGAAGATCACTCCCTATACATTATATATCATACTATTTCATGTGGTAAAAGATTCATATGTATAAAAATATAAAGCCATCTTTATTAAAGTGCTTTTTGTGTTGGGAATATAGTGTCTTAATTTTCTTAATTTTTATTTTTAACTTTTTTACGATTTACATTCACTGATTTTGTACTAATAAAGATTGTTTTTAATTTTAAAAAATACAGAAGAAAATTATTTATTCAAAATCTTAAACAAATGAGTATATTACTCCAGTGATTAAAATGAAGAAAGCCTTAAAATTGCATCTTTTAATTTTTGTATAATTTTTATGATAGGAATATAAATAAGCTAATTTCATTTTAAAATATATTTTGTAGGATGAACTAAAACAAAGATTATTCCACAAAGAAATGTCTCTGATTGTTTTAGACTTTATTTCTAATTTTTGCTGGTTTTTGGAACTGTTCTCAAGAGAATAAGAAATAGACTTCACACAAACTTGTGACTTATAAATCACATTTATTATTGCCCACAGGAAATTTCATACTTAATGTATGCAATGAATTATGTGTGGCAATAAATGTGTGTCATTAAAATATATATATAGCTATTAACTCTGGATTTTACATTTTATTAGAGGAATTCTGTAATGCATTTCTAAGTGGTTGTCATTTAACATATCTGAGACTAAATATACACAAGGTGAGTATTTCTGAGTAAAGTATCATTTGACTCAGTTTTTGATTTTTTTTACTTTATTTTGATCTTCCTATAATAAATTTGAGACTATAATGGCAATACTTGCAGAGGCGTATTTGCTTGCATTTCATATAAATATGTAGTAGAGAGTTAAAAGAAGTCCCCAGGTCAGATGATAACAGCTTACTGAACAAGTGCTTAGGGTCCTTTTCCCACACCATTGGAATAGTGGTTTCCACACAAATGTAATGAGCCTTCTTAGATAACACGTTAGACCTCTATGGACTTCTATTTCCTCTTTAAAATGAGGCAGTTTGGATGACTTCTTCTCTAAAGATTCATTTAGAGCTGATATGCTATGGCTTACTAATTGTGTATCTCATTCATTCTTTCATTTTCCATTGTTTCTTTATGTATGAAAGAATAAACACAGGGTAGCTGGCTCCTTCTCTCCCAGTCACAATGCCCTCATGTCATCTTCTATTTGTCCAAACCCCCCCTTCCCAACCCTGCTATCCCTCTGCCTTGAGCAGCCAGGATCTGCTTAGCACTTGTCAGCTCTCCAGGGCCCACCTGGTCTCTATAGTTGCATCCTGACGTGCACAGCAACTAAAAAGTGATTGTAAGTTTCCTTTCTTGCATCCTCTTCTGAATAATCTCTGTACTTGGTGAACTCATACTAAGGTCAGATATCATTGTATCATTTATTATTAAATAAATAAAAATAATGGCCAGAATAGCAAGAGAGACAGTGAAATTTTTTTTATAAAGCTTTGCATGTAAAATCATGCCAAAAAATTAAGGTAATAAAATAAGTATTGCAGTACACAACAGGAAAAATGTTACTTTATTGGATTGAGTTGTGTCTCCCTAAAAGATACCAGGGTCTTTGAAGATGTAATTAAGTGAAGGATCTCAAGATGAGATCATTCTAGATTAACTGGGTGATCCCTAAATCCAAGTATAAGTGTCCTTAAAGAAGAAAGAAAAACACAGACACAGGGGGAAGGTGTGAGAAGCCGGAGGCAGACCTTGGAAGGCTTGCCAGCAGCCACAAGAATCTAAGAGAGGCATGAGATTTGCTCTCAGAGCCCCCAAGAGCAATCAGCCCTGCCATCAGCTTGATTTCAGATTTCTGGTCCCAAGAAACGTGAAAAAATAAATTTCTGTTGTTTTAAGCCATTCGGTTTGTGGTAAGAAACTAACTCCATAACGAATTAGTACTTTTTATTACCAAAACTATATATTTTTTAAAAGGGCAAAAGATTTATGCCTACATATTGATTTAGCACAGTGATGAATAATAGCATAACATTTTCTATTTTCAAACCTTAACTTTGCACATTTGTCAATGATTTCATCAACACTGACCTTCACCTATCCATGTTCCAAACACAGCATAATAAGATTTGTCCATCTATTCCCAATCATAGTTGATTGAATCACCCTTTATATTTATTTCCTTTTAGAAGGGTGTCTTTCATGTTAAGCCACAGACCTATAAGTAGTTAGAAAAAGTCTTACAGGCAAGAATAATTTTGGTAGAGATTCATCAAAATCCTATTTCACAAGAAGTTCCAGAAACCACAGTGCTATCCAGGTCTTTGCTATCCTTTGAGCTTGAGCAATTCTGAAACTTTACTCCAAAAGGAATGTGAGTGGCTGACCCCTGTCTGTGGTGCAGACTGACTGTGTAACTGAATTCTCCAAATTAACTTTCACATAGAATACATTTGTCGTTCAAGGACAGCATTCAAGTGTGCTAATCTGAAGCTCATTTTAACAATGAGAAGTGCAGCAAATGTTTAGATCTGATACCAGGACCACATTTGTGGGGAGGCGTAATTGATGATCACTGACATGGATTGGAATTGATGATGCACGGTGATGATAAAGAACAGACCGAATTTTAGTCCAGTGTAATTACTGTTTAAAAGTTCTCTACAAACTGTGCACCCCCTTATTCCCTGCACCCTGGGAGGACCTCTCCCAAGACCCCACCATCAGTACTCCACCATCATGAAGGACAAGACAAAGAAGAAAGTTGTATTCATTTCCTAGGGCTGCTGTAACAAGACGTCACAAACTGGGTGCTTAAAACAATAGAAATGTATCCTGTCACAGGTCTGAGGCTCTGGGTAGCATCCTTCTTTGCCTCTTCCTTGCTTCTGATAGTTGCCAGCAATCCTTGTCATTCACTGGCTCGCAGTGGCATCCCTCCAAACTCTCCTCTGTCCTCACACGGCGTGTCTGTGCCTGTGTCCAAATGTCCCTCTTTTTACAAGGACACCCATCATTTTGGATTAAGGCCCACTGTATGACCTCATCTTAACTCAATTACATCTGCAAAGACCCTGCTGCCAAATAAGGTCACGTTCATAGGTACCAGGGGTTAGGACTTCAACATATTGTTTTGGGGGGACATAACTGAACACAGAACAGAAGTTTACAGTTTCTCAGTGCTTACTAACTGAAACAGTTTGCTTTTTATTTGGTGGAGAGATCTCTTGGGGTAACTCCTTCCTGATCCCACAGATGATTCATTAAGATAGTAACAATTCTTTTTTAGTGGCAATATACTCAAGAGCATATATCCTTTCGTATATATTGACAGATGTTAAAAAAAAACCTTGAATTTGATTTCTTCAAGCCATTTACAAAAAAGTCATAAAATTTTGTCTCATTCATTAACATATGTGCTTTTTTCTGGAGGTTCTCTTTTTTATTCCTATATTACAGGAAATGTAATCGTTTCAATGACTTGGCTTTATGCTGGCATTCTGATTTTTTTTTTACCACATATGTATACCCTTTTCCCTCTAAACTTTAATTTCTTGGATAATTTTTAGTCTTTTAACAGCTACCAATAATTTGTCCTTTTTTACTTAATCAAACTTTCTCGTACATATTCAGTTTCTCCATAAAGCCTTAGATAATTAAAAAAAATTTTTTTCTCACCTAGCTTGTCAAAAGGTTGGGAGGCCATCTTAAATTAGGAGATCTTGTAAAATTCTGCCCTTCCCTCATATATAAAAATTTTTGTCCATTTATACGTTGCTTCTCAATTTTCTTTAAAACCCTGAGCATCCTTCTCTCTCTTTTCCCTCTTCCTCTTATTTCTTTAATACTGAAACATTTTCCGTACTGTGTTGGGTTCAGTATTGTATAGATATTTGTGTCCCTCAACTTTCCTTACTATTTCATCATTTTAGTCCCTACGTCCTTAACACTAAAAACTGGAGGGTCCACTAGCCAGAGAGAAGGCAGTCTCTTCCTGCCTGCCAAAAGACCTCTGACTTCATCACATAATAAAAATAATAGTAATGTCATTTTATGTGTGTGTAATTTATACCCTGACTACTGCCTAAAATGCTTTGGGAAGTTTATAGAGAAATTAGATATTCAATAATCACAGTTATTGAGACCAAAAAAAATGTATTTTTTCATGGTGGAGAAGTTTATTGTGTGGATTCTTATCTGAAGGACTTCAGAGATTTGCTTAGATAACAATTTTAAGGAAGATAAAATGTTTTTCATGCCTGTACTTAGCATTCAACCCCACCCTCACCCCCAAATTGAAGTGAACATATAAAACTATAATTAACTGAAGGCATTTCTAGCAGGAACAATCAGATTGAGCCCAGAGGTGAAGCTTTTTCATGATCTAACATGGTGCAGGGTCTGAGAAGAGGAAGCCAGGAATCTGGATATCTCCTGTCTAGACTTATGGTAAATTGAAGGCACTAAGAGTTAAGATAAGGATCCCAGCAGGAAAGAGAATCCACCCTGAATGATTCAAACACAGAGGCTCTAATGAAGGGACTTCTCCCAGAGTTATGGGTTAGGGTTAAGAAAGAGTGACAAGAGAGGGAGTCTTTTCCATCCTAAGACTGCAGGGGCAAGGAGGGGAATTAGAGTCACAGGAACCCAGTGAGACTTGAACCTTAGGGCAGGGACCTTGGCTGTAGTTTCTGAGGGAATCAGCCACTGAGAAAGAAAGGCTCCTGGGGATTGGAGAAGGGCACATGTGTCCCCGCTCTCCTCCCATCCTCTGAGCCTCTGCCAGTGCTTCTCTTTGGCCAACCCCAACTGGAAGCGTGAAGGAGCTCCAGGGATGTAGCCCACAGACACCAGCCTTCCAGGGCAAAGAGCAGGATAGAGAAGGCTAAAGGACACAACCAGGGGGACAAACAGAGACCAGCCAGCACGACCCTGAATCAGCTGCTTGGCAGAAACAGATAAGCCCAAAGGCTTCCATTTTATTGTCTGAATAAAGTGTTATAATTTTGAGTCAAGTTTAATTTCACACCATGAAATTCACATCATTCAGGATTACTGAAAAATAGAAAATAAGAGTGAATAAAATACACATAAGGACTTGATCCACATCTGAATCACTTTCAAAGGTGCCTGGGCTGGGGTGTGTATTTTTTTTTTTAACTTAACTATTGTCATCACTCATGGTTGTCTGATCAAAATGTACTTCTGACTATGCATTCCACCACTGAACACCATGTGAACTCTATCAGGCAATTTTCAAAGTGAGTTCTCTCATTTTATCTAACCAGACCCTCACACAAGGGGCGGAATGTCGGTAGGACAAGAAAGCAGAGAAATATAAACCTCTGGCTGGAGGCTGATCCTTCAAGCATCTGGCTTCGTGCGTTGTGCCCATAGCCTAAGGAGAGGAGGTAAGCCGCTCAAGGTCACACAGTTAGCAATAGACAAACCAAAATTAGAACCCAAGTCGGCCAACCTTTAAGTTCTTTCCATTACACTACACCCACTTGAAAGGTAAGTACACACGTTCCGAGATGCCACCAAGCATATCAAAATCGACATAGGAAGAGTTAGAGCCCAGAGAAGAAGCCTTACCTAGTGCAGCTTAGTACATTTCATCCAGAGAAAGTGGCCATCAGGAAAGACATGTCCTGGATGTGCAGAAAGAGGGAAGCCAGCCCAGAAGACAGGCAAGAAGGTTCTAAATGGGAGGGGTCCCTTTCCCCTTAATTCCTGACCTTGGGTACCACATGCAACGTGGCCAGTGGGGTTATCTTTGGCCTCAGACACTATGTGCCCTTCTCCAGAATTCCCTCTTTGGGGGAAGGCCATCTAGGTTACTCTAAGGTCATGGCTCAATGGAAATAAAACAGGAGATGAAGAAATTATGGCCTCCATTTATGCTGCTGTGGTGAACTGTGAGGCAAATTGCACTAAAGATGATGCTGTGACGTCCAAAATGAAAAAAAAGAAATGAAGGAAAAATAATGGAATTCCACGCCAGTGAAAAGATAGCATAAAGATATGCAAAAGTAGGAAGAGAAATAATAACATTAATATGAAGACCTAAAGTAAATAAAAACCAGAAACCCTGAAGAATGCTTGCCATAGTGCAAATGTCATGCCCTTTAATACAACTGTTGACTTCAGAACAGATGGTTATTTAAAGGCCAGTGTGGTGAGCAATTGTATTTTCTCCTTTAGAGTTGTTCCATCTGGCACTGAGAGGGGACATTTGTCACTGTGTGTGTGAGACCTGATTAGGCTGACACCACAAACAAATACATTATGCACTGGAGTGTGCTTTAAAATGATACTATATTGTATATTATTTCAAATCGGTGGTCTCCATGTTTAGTATACGTTTATTTCAAATTCTATATGACCAGTGAAGAAACTTGAACTGGTATTTTAAACAAAGAAGAAGTATTGTCAAACACATTAATAAGGATCTAATTTCACTTTTCTTCCCAATGGTCATCAGTAATTTTTTTTTTTTTTTTTTTTTTTTTTTTTGCGGTACGCAGGTCTCTCACTGTTGTGGCCTCTCCCGTTGCAGAGCACAGGCTCCAGACCCGCAGGCTCAGCGGCCATGGCTCACGGTCCCAGCCGCTCCGCAGCATATCCTCCCGGAACGGGGCATGAACCCATGTCCCCTGCATCGGCAGGCGGACTCCCAACCACTGCGCCACCAGGGAAGCCCTGGTCATCAGTATTTTTAAACCAAGGGGCCCTTCAGCTTTTACAGTCACTGTTGCCTCATAGAAAGAGGAAATACAGTTGAATTTTACAAACATATCAATTTCACACATACTGCATTTTCGTAAGTGGAATTTATCTAGAAATCAGTTTATATTCACAGAATAAAAGCAAAATTAAAGAGCTAGGAGATCTGAATGGTTTTCTATCACAATGGAACCAGAAGGGGAAGTTAGACAATACATGTGTTAATTAGGAAATGACAAGAGAGACTTGGAGGTGGAAGGAGCAACTTCCGAAACCTCTGTGAGCTAAGGAGGTACATTGCAACAGCTGGAGGGAGAGAGTGAAGCTGAGTGTTTGTAAATGCAATCAAAGGAAAGCACTACACATGCATAAAACACTAATTTTCATCAGTGGGTGCCCATGTGCTGTGTGCGTGTGTGTAGACAATTTATTATTATCATCACTATATATAACTCCAGTCAGTCTGAGCTAGGAAAGAACAGCTGTCTCGCACGAAACAATGTGCCTCTGAGGAGTCTCTAAGCAACTCTTGGAGCAAAGCAGAGCAATCAAGGCTGATTAAAAGCATAACATTTAACAGCAGTCGAGGCAAAGTGAAGAGGGAGAGAGAGGGAGAGACCATTACACCTAAAATCAGGTTTGCATCATCCACAGGTATTACTAAACCCTGTAATCATACTGATAGCTGTTTACAGTCATGATTACTTATTCTAATGAGGAAATTAAGAAGTCCTTTGTTAGACCACATATCTGGTCATGCAGGAATCAATCATCTCATGTTCCTAATACACAGAATATGAGGCTCATCATCACGCATTTGTATAAAGTACAAAGACAGCAGGCATGAAAACTCATTATTCATGTCCTCGCCAGAGGCATTACCCTGGGAGGTTATAGATTTATTCCAATGATGCCCTCCAAAACTTCTGAACTCCTCTTTGGGAGAGTTTATCAGTCTTTCAAGAGTTTACCTCTCTCACACACACACACAAATACACATGCACCCACACATGCAAATACACACACATACATGTGAACACAAGAGTCAGCTGATTAGAATATGGTGATTCTAGAATTTGGGGGGCATTATTTTTTACCAAATGTACATTACTCAAGTTTGCCCATCATCACCCAATAGTAGTTCACCCTTTTTTCTGTAATAATAACTCCCCTGACATTCAGCTGGTATGTAATACATGAGCACAGAGAATAAGGACAAATTTCTCTTCTTTCCACACAGCTAGGTAGGCATGGTCGAATGACCAGGTTCTGGCCAACTGTGTATTAGTGTAGATAATGTGTGCAACTTTGGGATTATTGCCTTAAAGGGAAGGGGTGTGCTCTACCTTCCCCCACTCCTCCTTCCTTCCTGGATGGTGAGGCATCTTGAAACAACCAAAGGGTAGTATTATAGTGATGACAGATCAACAAGACAGAAGGTACTGGGTCCCTGGAGACTCTGCAGAGCAGAGCCATGATGCAAGCTCAGACTCTTAGTGAGAGAAAAATAAACTATCTTGTCTAAGATTGCTATTTTGGATTTGAGTCACTTAAGGACAAATGTAACTCCTGACTGATAGAGTTGTTTGAAAAAAATTGGATCTATCCTCACAGGAAAAAAACCTGCCACTATGATCACAAGTATTCCAAAGGATCTATGTGAAACAATTCTCACAGAGATGCTGCAGAAAATTGCTTAGCCATTGAATTGTGTTCTCTGGCATCCGTGTGAGAAGAACAGTGATCATGTGGAAAGGAACATGTCAGTGTGGGTTTAAAAAGTATTACTTGCGGGCTTCCCTGGTGGCGCAGTGGTTGAGAGTCTGCCTGCCGATTCAGGGGACATGGGTTCATGCCCCGTTCCGGGAAGATCCCACATGCCGCAGAGCGGCTGGGCCCTTGAGCCATGGCCGCTGAGCCTGCGTGTCTGGAGCCTGTGCTCCGCAACGGGATAGGCCACAACAGTGAGAGGCCCGTGTACCACAAAAAAAAAAAAAAAAAAAAAAAAAAAGTAGACCCAACGGACCTTGCTGATGAACTAGAAATGGCATATGGATAAAAATAAGGAATCAGGAATCAAATCCTAGATTTCTGACCTGAATAACTGGAGGAAGAGTTTGGGGAAGGTGAAATCAGTTTTGAGTTGGAAATGTTGGAAATGTTAAATATAAGATACCTATCAGACCTCAATGAGAAGATGTTGATGAAGCAGTTAGTTATAAGAGTCTGGAGCTCAAGAGAGAGCTCAGGGAAAGAGGCATAGATATAGAGAACATCATCATGTACAGAGGATTTAAAACCATGAGATCAAAGAGAAGAACTTTGAGAACTGAGCTGTGGGACATTCCAACATTAAGAGAAGGGGAAAGAGAATGGATTCATCAAGAGAGTGGAAGGGAAGAAGCCGATGAGATAAACAGGAAACAAGTAGAAAGTCATAGAAGGCAAACAAAGTAAGTGTTTCAAGAAGGACAGAGTGGCTGTGTCAATGTGCTGTAGTTCAACTAAAATCAGTCTCGAGAATTTTACATTGGATCTGACAAGATGGAAGACATTAGTGACTTGGACAAGAGAGCTTTGAGTGGGTGGGGTGAGTGAATAAGGACAAAAGCCTAAATAGAGAGGATTGGAAAGAAAATCACAGGTGAAGAGTTAGAGATGGAAAATATAGACAACTCCTTAAAGGAATTTTGCTTAAAAGGTAATCAGAGAAGTGGGGCAGTTCCTGAAGGAGATTCTAAGATCAAGGAGGATATTTGTTAATGTATGATACCTTGTAGCCTTTCTGTATAAGGATGAGATGAATCCAGTGGAGAGGTAGCAATTGATGGTGTAGCAGAGACAGTCTCAGCCTGAGATAGGAGAAGGCACTCTCCATCGTGTCAACAGGGCAACAGGCAGAATAGAAGGATTTAGATGCCATTAGTTGATAGATTTGCTGGAACAAAATAAGGTTGTTCTCTGATTGCTTCTTCTTTCTAAAGAGATGAGGAGTGAGATCATCAGTTCAGGAAGCGAAGAGAAAATGTCAAACAACTGTCTCAGAGAACTGAAAATTCGTTGATTAAGGAAATGTAGCATATTTCTGAGGCCCCACTTGAGATTCTTGTGGTCATGCGCTTTCTCCAGCCACAGTCAGTTGTTCTGGTGCAGGTGTGGAACAAGTGTCAAGAGCTCAACTTAACTAGAGTTGGGATCTTACTAGTCAAGTACAAAGGAGGGAGCAAGAGCTTGAGGGTATTTTGAGGGTAAGGGAGTCATAATAGTCGATAGAACAGAGAATCTAAGTTGGATAAGGAGGAACGTATGGACATTAGAAAGATAAAGGAAGAGTTTAAAAAAAAAGAGGCAGGTCAGTTGATTAGAGGTCTTCATAGAGTGGGAGAATTATTGGAATGGGATTTTCTAGGGTCAGTGAGCTAAGAAGTAAGGAGATAGTGTCAGGGTCAGGGTATGAGACCCTCAAAACTAGGATAATGTTGGCTGTTCAGAGACCAGTTATGACAAGACCTAGAGTATAACCATTCTCTAGAGCAGGGCTACATAATATGGTAGCCACCAACCATGTGTCTACTGAAATACAACTAGTTCAAATTGAGATATGCTGCATGTGTAAAATACACATTAAATTTCAAAGACTTGGTGTGAAAAAAATGTTTAAAAATCATTAATATTTTATATTTATCATTTGTTGAAATGATAATATTTTGTATACAGTGGGTTAAATAAAATATACCACTAAAATTAATCTCACCTGTTTCTTTTCACTTTTTTAACGTGGCTCTTGTAACATTTAAAATTGCACATATGGCTCACATTTGTGACTCACATTTTATTTCCAGTGGACTATACTGTTCTGGAGGAGGGGCTGTGGTGGGGTGGGGGAAAAGATCTCTGGAAGTAAGGTAAAGGTAGTGAGATGCCAAGGGTTGGGAACATCATGTAAATGAATGTCAAGATCACCAGGAACAGTGTTGGGGAAAAAGACGATGAACCAGGGAATAAAAACCTCAATGACTTAGGATCAGACCAGGATGTTGATCAATAAACTACAACCAGGAAAAATAGCAGATGATGGATTCTGATGAGGGGCTTATAGGGATTCTTGAGAGAGAAGAGGAGACATTGTTTAGAAGTGGCAATGAGGAACAGAATGTCTTCTCCCCCACTTCCAGGCCATGTGGTACATACATGCTGTGTTTGTTTTTTTTAAGCACCATGTGAGTAGTTTATAGGAGAAACAGAGTCCTTAGGGAATGAGTTTCAGTTGGAACTAAAAGCTCAAACGTTTTGCAGAGAAGAGGTTAAAAATATGGGATTTTGCTGATGACAGATTTTTATGCCAGTGGCAGAAGATTCATAGAACTGTGTGACTGGTTGGATTTGGTAATGTATAGAATTAGTGCCCTGTTAAGGATGGATGACCTGGGAAAGTTGGATCTCTGGTGACTTGGAAAGCAGGATAATTAAACCTGATGCTCCCACAAAGAATATGGATGACCTGGTCTATTTCTCAGCTCCGCCTTAGGCTTGCTCTCTTGGCATTCATAGGAGTAACAGAGTGCTATCACTGAGTAGAGGGCATCCTTCTGTGTTCATGCTTACATGAACACAAGCAATTGAAGGTGTGGTGGTGGCCAAATGCATAGAGAATTTTTATGATCTACAACTGGCCTCCAGGCTGCATTTTAAGACGTGCTATTCAGTTTGTTTTTTTACATATTTTCTTGGTATAATGGGTTGAATAGTACCCACTGCCGAAATTCAGGCCCATGCTCAGAATGTAATCTTATTTGGAAAGAGGGTATTTGCAGGTGTAGTTAGTTAAGGATCTTGAGATGAAATCATCCTAGATTTTGGGTAGGCCCTAAATTCAAAGATTGGTATCATTATAAGGAGAGGGGACGCAGGGACACAAAGAGGAGAAGGCAGCGTGGAGTCATGCATCTATAATCTAAGGTGCACGAAAGATTACCAGCAGCCATCAGAGGCTAGGGGAGAAGCATGGGATGGTTTCTCCCTCCAGAAGGACCCAATTCTGCCGACATCTTGATTTTGGACTCTGGCTTCCTGAGCTGTGAAAGAATAAACTTCTGTTGTTCTAAACCACCCAGTTTGTGCTAACTTGTTACTACAGCCCTAGGAACCTAACACACTTGATAATAAGCTTACTGGGGAAAGGGACTAGGGTTTCAGAGTTATACTCTGAGAGTCACCCATGTTGTTAGGCATGTCATCAGCATTAATAAACATATTTTGAGTTAGCCCAACCTCATCTCAAGTCCATGGGTATAAAATTTCTCAGACCCTTATACTATCCATATGAAGAAAAATTCAAGGAGCTATTGAAAGCCATTTCCCTACTCTAATGCACCTTATGTGAGTGACATAAAAGGTGAGCAACATTGTTTCAACCACCTGGACACATGAAGATGAATCCCTTAATTTACCCCATTTCTCCCAATTAGTGTTTGTAGAGCTAGGCGGACTGCATGCTGTTCTATGGAGGTCAAGTCACCTTATTACTTGCAGAAAGGCAAGTTCAGGAATTCCATTAAAGTTCTGAAAAATGTTAACCTCTATCCAACCAAGCATTTTTACAAAGTCCATTTGTGCTTTAGGAGAGTAGAACACAGACATAGCAGTGGCATTAAGCTGTGTATTGACAAAGCCATTTTCTACCAAATGACCTCCTGAATTTCACTTTCTGGATTGGGAAATGGCAGCAGTTGTAAGTTGACAGCTGGACTGTGTTCTTTTGAATTAAAGTGATGCTTTTCCCAAAATGACACTGTTCGCTAATAGAACTTTAATGTTATGGACAAACTATTTAGAAGATTTTTTTTTATCAGCTGTCTAACAGGTTCTCTCCCCACTGCAGAAAGGCACAGAAGGAAATGTAATGTACTCTTGCAAGTGGGAGGAGAAATCTGGAGAGCATCAGTCATTGCTTAACCCGAAAGACTTCGGGAAAAATAGGCTGAAATATTTAAAAGGAGTGAAACAAAGAATGTTTCAGCCCTTGCGGTGATGGAAAATACTATGTCCTCCCCCCGAGCCCCATCCAAGCATGAGCATGGACATTTCCTTGCCATCCTAGCATGTTCCTACCTGCCATCGTATATCTGGTATTTTTTACCAGGACAGAAGGGAAAAATGAAAAGAAGGGAATGGTGATATACTCAGGAAACAGCAAGAGTGGGAAATGGGGAGGCTAGAAAGAGGAGGGGGTAAGACTTACTTTTGCTTGAAATAAAGCTGTATAAAATTTACAAAAGACAGCAGTGCAGAGCTTTCTTTATTCTGCCCTCCCTGTCCTCACCTCAAAGATTGATGGATGGGCAACAGGAGGGGGTTGGGGACAGGGTAGATGGAGGCAATACAGCCTGACCAGAATGATGGGTGCCTTGTGTTGACAACCCCCCCAAGAATGATCCCAATAAACCGGGCTCTGATTTAAACAACAGGAATCCTGTTTTTCCACTTTCAGGGTTATGATCTCTGGGGTAGAAAGAAGGATCCACAGGTGATGCTGACTAAATTGATTTTACAATATTATTCATCTCTCTTAACTGTTCCGAGCTTTTTCTTTGTGCTTTTCTCTACTAATATTTCTTTATATTTAAATAAATGATACATTTACACATTAACATGAGAAATAGCTCTGCAGAGTTGTAAGCTGTGGGAGATCTATACTTATTTCCATGATGATACTATTGCTTAAAATATTTGAGGGGCTCCTTTCACGTAATTGCTTTCAGACCTATGTCAAATCCTTTAGAAACTACTCAGTGGCATAGAAGTTTAACCTGTGAGTATGGGTGGGCTTTCTGAATAGAGTCAGAAGTCACTCAGAAAGAATAACAAGAGTTGGAAGTGAGTGATTAGATTTGGTGATAACATTTTTGTAAAAAGAAATGTTCATAGAAAATATGCCATGATCTAATGAAAAATGCTCATTATTGGCGTAACTATGTCAGAGGATAATCAGTTGATTTCTAGTAAAGTTGAAGAAACATAGACCTACTCCCAGGCAGCAATCCCAGAGAATTCTCAGCTGTACACACAAGGAGATACAGACAAGGACTAATGTGCACAGAAGTGTTTATAATGGTGAAGAAGCATATTTACACAATGTAATACTATAGTAGCTAAAGCCACATGTATCAACATGGATGAATCTGAAAAACATAATTTTTAACAACAGAAAAATATTTCAAAAGGATATATACAGTAGGATGCAATTTATATAAAGTTTTTTAAAATATGCAAAGCAACTATAAATTATGATTACATATGTATTAATGATAGTATAAAAACATGCATGGGAATGATAAAGAACAAATTTTAGGAGGATACTTAACTGGAGAGGGAGGAAGGATCATGGGAATGAGGAGGCATATATAATCTACCATATCCAGCAGATTTTATTTCTGAGGAAAAAAGGCAAGGAAAATTTGAGCAAATGTGGAAAAGTAGCACAAGTTGACAAATTGGTGAGAATCTGAGTGTTCATTATATTACAACCTAACACTTTTCTAATTCTTTGAAATATTTCATTTTGGAGGAAAAAGCAAAGACAATGGGACCTCTCAGGGTTTTTTTGTTTTTTTGTTTTTTTGTTTTTTGTTTTTTTTAATCAACAGACTCATAGACTTTCAAGTTTCTGACTAAGATATGTGATATTTTGCCTATACGGGCTAAATTCTGCAAAATCAAAGGTACCAACGGCCACAAAATAAGTCAATATTTTCCTCACTTGCTATTAATTAAGCATACTTTTTCAGGTTTCAGATATCTTGGGATTTTATAACATAGATGATTTTGGCATAGATAATTTTATAGCATAGATGCTATTATAGCATAGATGAAGTTGTTTTGAGAGCATCCTGTTCAGGTGCTCTTTTCTTGCAGAAGATCAGGACAAATGCAGATCATATATATACATATATTTTATATACACATATATATATACACATACACAACATAGAGATATATAAATTTAATATATAAATATATTAAATATATATTAAATTAATTAAATTATTTAATTAAATAGATTAAATTAATTAATTAAAAATATAAATGTATATTAAATTAATGACCATGTTCAATATCATTTTGCAGAAACTTTCCTTAACTTCAATTAGTCTTTCAGACTGAGTCTATTCTACTTCTTAAACACTTTACAGTTTATGTGTATCTGAATCAAAGAAATCTGTGACCCTTTGAAGACTTTCAGTGGATATTTGAGTGGTTAAACCATTCATTCATTCATTCATTTGACAAATATTTGCTGAGCAACTACTATGCAGCAGGCATTGACCAAGATAAAAACAAAAAAATCTCTCCTTTCAGGAAAATTACAATCTAGTAGAGGAAGTCAGATGAGTCATGGAGATTTTTAAAAAGAGAGAGAGCAGAACAGGCAATTTGGAAACTGCAGGAAAGGGCAAACAGATTCTATGTTAGATACTATGGCCCTGATAGATCTTTCAGAGAAAGTGCTGTTTATGTGAAGAACTGAGGGAGCTGAGGAACCAAACTGTGTGTTTTTCTGGGGTAAAAGCATTTCAGGAGGAAGAGATTCCAGTGCAAAATCCTAATGGAGGAGACGTCTAGAATGTTCTAGGGAGCTGTGACTGGAGCAGACAGACAAGGAGAAACAGGAAGGAGATGGGGTCTGAGAGGTGACAGACATTCAGCCCTTATGCCAGGGTGAGACAACTGAAGCAGTCATCTTCCAGCACAAAATTAAGAAGGTCCCAAAACTCAGCACTCAAAAAAATAATACTTTATGGCATTATCCTTTAGAAGTCAAATGAATGCAAAAAATCCAAGATGGACGAAATATCAAAATCTAAATGAAGACATGATCAGTATCTGATTCAATTGACTGATTTTTCTTTGGCCTCAAGACCCACCATAGGTCAACCTGGCACTGATACTCATCCTGTCTTTATTTAAAATTTCGATATTTGATTCATTGTGGATTTTTTGCATTAATTTTGCTTCTCAAAAATATTTCAGTGAAATACTATTTATGTCAGTGTCCCTTAAATTTTACACTTGAGACTATTGCTTCATGTGCCTCACTCTAGTCTCAGCCTTGAAATCATTTTGAAATTTATTATTATTATCTATTTATTATTATTATAATTTTTGCAGTATGCGGGCATCTCACTGCTGTGGCCTCTCCCGTTGCAGAGCACAGGCTCCGGATGCGCAGGCTCAGTGGCCATGGCTCACGGGCCCAGCCGCTCCGTGGCATGTGGGACCTTCCCAGACCGGGGCACAAATCCGTGTCTCCTGCATCGGCAGGCGGACTCCCAACCACTGCGCCACCAGGGAAGCCCATTTTGAAATTTAACCAACACCAACCCTGCCTTCTTGAACAGGCTTTATTTTTTAGAACAGTTTTAGATTCATAGGCAAATTGAGAAGACAGCACAGAGGGTTCTCATATACACCACACCCAGATTTCCCTATCATTAACATCTCACATTAGCATGGTACATTTAACTGCAGTCAATGAACCAATATGATATGTTCTCGTTAAAGTTGATTCAGCATTCCTTAGCTTTCACCTCACATCCTTCTTCTGTTCCAGGATCCCACCCAGGACACCACATTACATTTAGTCATCATGTCTCCTTAGGTGCCTCCTGGCTGTAGCTGGTTCTCAGATTTTCTTTGTTTTTGATGACCTTGACAGTTTTGAGGATTATTGGTCAGGTATTTTGTAGAATGCTCCCTAGTGGAATTTCCCTGATGTTTTTCTTATGATAAGACTGGGGTTATAGGTTATCAGGAGGAAGACCGCAAAGGTAAATGGCCATTTTCGTCGCATCATATCATGGGTATTTACCATCCACATGACTTATGACTGTTGGTATTGATCTTGATCACCTGGCTAAAGTAGTGTCTGTCAAATTTCTCCACCATAAACTGACTCTTTTATTGCCTCTTCCTTTCCATACTGGAATGCAGTCACTATTTGCAGCCCACAGTTACAGAATGGGGAGCTGTGCTCTCCCACCTTGAGGGTGGAATATCTGTGTAAATTATTTGGAATTTTTCTGCACAGGAGATTTGTCTCTTCTCCTGTACTTGTTAACCTAATCATTTATTTATATCAGTATGGGCTCATGTATACTTTTTTTCATACTTTGGGTTATAATCCAATACTAGTTTGTTTTGTTGCTCAAATTCTTCTAGTTTGGGCCATTGGAAGCTCTTTCAGTTGGCTCCTGTGCTCCTTTGACACACCCTATCATTGTATGGATATTTTTTTGGAGGGAAGGGTGAGGTAACAGGCACTTCTTTACTTTCTGATGTTACCAGATGCTCTGATCTTGTATATGTCCTGCCTCAGTTCTAGAATAAGCCATTTCTCCAAAGTCCTGGTTCCTTTTATTTGAGACTGTTATAAAAAACCAAGAACAGGGTGTTTGATGTGCTTATTGCTGCTGGGATGCTCTCCTGCCTTTTAAAAATCCAATATGACAGCAAAAGAAAAATTCCTGATCATAACATTACTCCATCTCTTAATTGACTATAATTGATATGTCCAATAATTTATCCTTGGTTTATGGATATTCGTGTAAAATTTGGTATTAAATCTTTGCTCTCTGGCCAGAACTTTTGTATGAACAAAGAAAAACATTCCCTTGAGTTCAGCAGACTGAGCATCCACGGAGCCACATGCTGCTCTGTTCAACATAAGTGGAAGTGGCCTTGGCCGTCACTCTGCCCTACTTCCTTAAATCACAAGAAAAATCCAGCCTCATTATTCTTTAGACATGTCACATTCAAGCAAAACCAAAACGTGTCATGGAGATGCCAGGTCCTTTCATGATCCCACTGATCATATAAAGGGAGAGGCATTTGATGGGGACAACTGTTTTCAACTCCCCCCAAAACAGACCCAGTTGGAGCCAGTTTCCCCCAGTCTTCCATAGCCCTTACTGGTATCAATCTCATGTTACTATATCACTTTGTTACCTCTAAGACCATTTTGTCCCTTAATTATGGTTCTTCTTACATTACTTATCTCATCCTACCTCATTAGCACAATATTGAAGTCTCTTCCCAGTGATGTGGCAGTAATCAGCCATTTATTCAAATTGTTTTAAGATAAGGAATCATCAGTATACCTTTTTTTTTTTTTTTTAGTTTCTGCTTTATAACAAAGTGAATCAGTCATCATCAGTATACCTTTATTCATTGAGGTAGAAGAAGTAAATTCCAAAGCTCTTCTGGAACATAAAGACAAACTTGTTCAGATGTCTTCTAAAATTACAAACATTAAGTATTATCATCAATTATGACTAATGAGCATTAAAAAAGGACTTTTTAGAAACTAAAGGCTACATTCAATCGGGCATAATAATAATCCCTAAAGTTTAGTTTCCATTGTTACAGACACACTATGAAAGGACAATTTTTAAAACTATTACATACAGATCAGCATTTTATTCTCCTAAATGATTTTTAGCCTCCAACTAAACAGTTTCTTTTAAGTGGTTATGCCATTTAGAATTTCCACATCTGCAGCTCAGCTGTCCCAGTATATTTTTGATAGTAAGATAACTAGTCAGAAGAACTGAAGCTCTCAGCTTTCACTTATTAATGAGAAAATGGCTACAGCAGTTTTGGGCAGAAAAGAGATGATTGAAACTGAATCTGCCCTTCAGAGATGATGAGTATGTTTATTTCCCAGATTGTGGTGATGGCAACACAAGTGTATACACATGACCAAACTCAACAAATTGTCTACATTAATTGTGTGTGTGTATTTGTGAACTAATATTACATCAGTAAAGCTGGAAAAATAATACTTTATCTACCTTGAAAGTGTGTGCCCTCTTGATCCAGTTGGGAGACAGCCAAAGCCACCAGGTGGTTGGAAATTTTCAACTTCATGGAAGATAAGCATGTACAATGGTTTGAATGGCTGTATCTCCCCAAAATTCATGTGTTGAACTCCTAACCCCCCCAAGTCGATGGTATTAAGAGGTGGGCCTGTGAAAATTGATTCAGTCATGAGGGTGGAGCCATCATGAATAGAATTAGTGCTATTATAAAAGAGGATCTAAAGAGATCTCAACCCCTTCCACCATGTGAGGACACAGTTGAGAAGGTGCCCACTGTGAACCAGGAAGAGGACTCTCATCAGAATGTGACCTTGGTGGCACCTTGAACTTGAACTTCCAGCCTCCAAAACTGTGAGAATAAATTTCTGTTGTTTATAAGGTACTCAGTCTGTGGTATTTTGTTATAGCAGCCCAACTGGACTAAGACGGCATGCAAATTAAACATGAAAATCTCTTCTCCACATAAAAGGCAGTTCCCTTTGAGATTTCCTTGAGCATCTTCAGTATATAGGACAGAAACCATTGGCAGGAGATTTGAACAGTGGTTGGCCAATTGAAACTTGGGTTGGATTTTACTTATGCACCAGCCATGGTTAAAATAGAAGGTCTAAGATTTGGAAGCAAATCATCTCAAAGCTCCCAAGAAGTCCTGTGGACATTCACCACCTTTCTGGAGCTCATTCAGACGCTTCTATTTTCAGTCCCGTGTCTAAAAGAAAAAGAGAAATTAGCAGTAATATATATTTTGAAAAGTTGTGGCCAATGTCTTCTTATAGTGACAGACATGGATGAGACTGGGAGAACTTGCTCATGACAGCAACATTAGTAGTTATTGATAAGTGATGTCTTTGATGAATCTTGTTGTGAATTCAGACTCTGCTTTATCATTTATGCCAAGTTCAGTGAGTGAGGCTTCTTGTACCTGTGAATGAAATACTTCATCACTTATTTTCAGTGCTTTGCCATAATTACATTAGTTACATTAATAATCTAGTTGACCATTGGGGAGTAATAAGATATCTCATAGGCCTTCCTGTAAACATTTCTTATGGGGAGATACCCAGTTTTAGATTACTTATTGTTGCTGCTTATTCTCTGCTCTCCCTGAAAGAGACTAATACAATCCTGCCTGTTGCTATGTGACTTTTAGTGCTTCCTTGTGGAGGTTAGTCCTCTGCCCTGTGCTACTTGGCCACATGGTTTGCTTTGGCCAGTGCTACATCAATAGAAGTGATACGTATCACATCAGAGAAAACATCTTAAATGTCATCATATGATTCTACTTTTGCTCTTTTCCCTCTGCCACAAGAATGGAATGTCTACGTAGAGGCTGTTCCTTCAGTCCAGAAGCCCAAGGAAAAAGCTATTGTTCTTTTAAGTGATTTGGGGGCTATTTGTTACTGTAGCACACCTACTGAAAACTTACTAATATAGCCTGTATCAGATACTTGTACACTATCCACTTGGCACTATCTTATTCCAGCCTCCACTCTGGCTGCCAGTTCTGTGCATGTTTCTGCCAGCTTCATGCAAGGTCAGTCTGATAGCCACCTTGCTTGAACCTGTGTATGCATCTCTTGATTTCTGCCATGGGCTTCTCTGTCTCTGCAGCATGGAATGTCCATGAGAACACATCTGACATTTTCACATGTAATACTTAAAAAGTATGAGGTGTACAAAGCTGCCCTTAATAAATGGTAGAGTGGAGTCAATGGAAAAACTCTTCCTACTTTTGTCCCTCACATAGTCAGTTCTGAGGCATTTCTCATGAGGCACATCAGAAGTTCCAGCAGAATAGAACACTGGCTGCCCAGAGGATTGGTCAACTCGATAATGCATCTCTGTAGGCTTTGCTTTCTTCTCTGTTTCATTCCCTACATCCTGCATTCCCGCTCTCTGGAATCACATTCCCAAGTAAACTATCTGGACACTAGGAGTCATAGACTCAGGTTCTGCTTTCAAGGAACCCATCCCACTTTTCCATTTGCTATAGATTTTGTGAGAACTGGGTAGATCACCCGGCCATTTTAGCCCATTTTCTGCCCAAACCTTGGCTACTTTATGGTTTGAAGTTTCTTTGCAATGTTTTGCTGCCCCTGTTGATTCTAGATGATGTGAACATTGAAAGCATTTTTGAGTCTATAGGGGCTTCACCATTTCTTCTACAACCTGATCTGTGGAATAAGTGTCCTTACTGCTCTAATAGACAGAATAATCCAAATTTGGAAATAAAGTATTTTTGAACTCCCTAAGTTAGTGTTAGAGTGAGGAACCCACTGGGCTTTCCTCCCTGTCTGAATCATTAGGTAGCTACTGGATTACTCTATTCTAAAACCCTGATCTTATCTTTGAAATAAATGAGTCAAGCCACCTTTGCACATGTGTGCACTTCTGTCATCCTAAGAATAGATATACTGTCACTAGAATATATTCTTATGGACAGCATTCCTTCCATATAAATAAAATCAACCTGAATACTCGAATATTCAGGACCCCTATGGGAAAGATAAGCTTCTCTCTTTGTTGTCACAGCTTTGCTCAAATGCGCACACAATGTAGAGGATAACTTTGGTGGTAGTTCGAGCCACACTGAAAGCTAGAGCATTCAAATCATGGCGTCATTTCCATCACCCACCCCCTTATTTGTGTGTGCCAGGCCATAAGTACAAGAGTAAGGGGAGAGTATTGCCAAGTAGCTGTCTGGAGAGCCCCCAAATAATTCAGTGATTTGAAGCACTTCCTGCAAGTCTCCAAAACTTGTGTGTCTGTGCGTGGGTGTGCATGTGTGTGTATATGCACACTCGTGGGTCTGTATATGTGTGTGTATGTATGTAGGCATGGGTGTGTCTGAGTGTGCATACATTTTATATGTCTGTGTGCACACGTGTGAACATGCATGCTCACATACACACGTACAAATCATGAAGGATTGATTGTGAAGAAGGGTGGCATCTGAAAGATCTCCAGAGGAGACGGACCAATTGATAGAGACAAGAGCAAAGGTGTAGTTTAAGAAGGAGGATTACCACAGTCTTGGCCAAGCTTGTAGCCAGAATAGCTATTTAATGATCGCTACACCAATGAGAATCATTTCTACAATTGTCTACCATTGATATGAATGTTAACAAATTTTGGAGAAGTAGTCTGCATGCAAGAGTGAGGGAAACAAGTTTTACTACTTGAGCAGAAAACACAGAAGGCAAAGAACTTTTCCTTTCCTGGTGATGACAACAGACAGGGATCAGGTCTTCCTGTGAGTCCTGTGGACAGGACCCGCATATTACAGAGGTGAGGTCAGGGTTCTGGAACAGGCTGATGCTGGGCTCCACAGTGATCAGAGGGGAGGCCTGCCCCATGGCTCCCTCATTCTGGTGAAGGAGCCAGGGTTTCCTTTTCTGTGCTTTATTGCAAAACAACTTTACTCCTTTTTTCCTCCTTTATCCTAAGCTTCTGGGTCTTTTCCCCTCCTCTTTTGAGCATGAGGTTTTATTTTTAAAATGAATATATTTAATAACGCATCAGTCATAATTAACTTATGGTACTTAATTATCTTTTATCACTGGCAGGTATATGGTGTCTTTTAATTACTTAGAAAACTTTAAGTAAATATAGAATATTAACTTCTTAAGTATTGAATTGATTGAAAGTTCCAAGATTTCATTAGGAACTTTAGAAAAATACATTAAATTAACTTTAAAGAAAAATCCTTTTCCTTGCTATTAAGAAGCTTCTTTAAAAATGACACTTGAAACATTTTCCCAGATAATTTTAGTAGATGTCTTTTACAGGGACATATAATTTGTGATATTGTTTGGCTATGACAGGAACCATTTGTTAAAAATGAGAGTTATTTAGGGCTTCCCTGGTGGCGCAGTGGTTGAGAATCTGCCTGCCAGTGCAGGGGACACAGGTTCGAGCCCTGGTCTGGGAAGATCTCACATGCCGCAAAGCAACTGGGGCCGTGAGCCACAACTACTGAGCCTGCGCGTCTGGAGCCTGTGCTCCGCAACAAGAGAGGCCGCGATAGTGAGGTCCGTGCACCACAATGAAGAGTGGCCCCCACTTGCCGCAACTAGAGAAAGCCCTTGCACAGAAACGAAGACCCAACACAGCTAAAAATAAATAAATAAATTTTTTTAAAAAAAAATGAGAGTTATTTACATTATAATTTAACTTAGCTGTACTCCCAGGTTGACATTTATATACTCTTAACTATTTGCATATGTAATAATAATGTATTTGACTTATAAAACAAATGTAAGAAAGTTTATTTAATTTACTCTTTGTACAAAAAAATCCAAAATGTTCTGTTTTTATTTTTATTTATTTGAATATGGCAGTAACTTGCTCTATCACAAAAATAAGATGTACAGTCTTATTTAAAACCAAAACTCACAGCATAGCTTGTCAAATGATTTGCCTTGAGTGGGTATATTAAGTGAATCTTAAAATTTAAGTGTTACCACTTATTTTACCATGGACAGTTGCAACCTTCTAATTCTTGGTTTGAAAGTCTTAATACTAAATATTACCAAATACAACTTTTCCAACTTACTGTTGTGTCAGACAGGCTATGTCCTCTCTCAGGCTCCCTCGAGAGAGATACTGCTGTCAATGTTAGAAAAGTGGCAAACTCTGGCCCATCTTTTAGATCCAGTCAAGGTGTCTCCCAGAGGTGTGACTCACACAGGCTCTCAGAGCTGACTGTGCACATCGCTTTGTGGCTCCATGGTCGGTGACGTCATATTAGTAGCCTAAAATCAGCCCTGGTGGGAATATTCATACCACAGAAATCAGCAACTCTACAAATCAGGGGTGTGTTTTTCTTTTTACTGAGAGCTGGTTGTTATCATTTATCAGCACATCTCTGATACAGCCTCATTTGTGAAGACCTGAGTGAACCAGGCAGAACCTGGGTACAAATGGAGAGAGACTGGGTTAGCCTGTGGAACCAAACAATCCTAAAATCTCAGGGTCTTATCAGAACAGAGGTTTATTCTCACTCGAGTGGGGCCTGCTGCCCGTCTGAGTGATAACTGTGTCCCACATGGAGACTCCGAGAGTTAGGCTTACAGAGATCCATCCTGTAGTTGCAGCATCTGGAATACATAGTCTCCATGGCCAATGCCACAGGGCGATGGAGCATTAGAGATGCTCACCTGGAAATAAAATGCTTTGGTGTATTAGTTTCCTACTGCTGCTATAACAAATTACCACAAACTCAGTGGCTTCAAACAATACGAATTTATTATCGTATAGTTCTGGAGGATCTTACTGGGTTAATATAAAGGGATTGGCAAGACTGTTTCCTCTGGAGGCTCTAAGGAAGAATATCCACACCTTTTCTAGTTTCTAGTCGCTGCCTGCATTCCTTGGTTTATGGCACGTTCCTACATCTTCAAAGCCATCAGCATAGATTCTTCAATCTATGCATTCTGGTCCCTGCTTCTGTTGTCACTTCTCCTCTTTCTCTTCTGCTTCCTTCCATCTTTTAAGAACCTTGTGATTACACAGCCCACCCTGATAATCAATCAGGATAACCTGCCATAAGACTCTTACCTTAATTTCATCTTCAAAATCCCTTCTTCCCTATAAGGTAACATATTCATAGGCTCCAGAGATAAGAATGTGTACATCTTCAGGGGGCCACTATCCTGCCTGATTTGATGGGGCTGAACATAGTAGAGTGCTCCAACTTTTTCAAGAAAAATAAACATCCTCAGTCTTTGAAAAGGTTGGAATTACTATTATTAACTCAGCCTCCATCCCATGTTTTAAAATATTTGTGTGTGTGTGCGTGCACACGCATATACACATATACATACAATACAGACACATAATATACAATTCCTTTTCACATTTGCTTCTTCAGAAACCATTCTCAGATGATACAAATTTGGGGGGAAATCCTTCAACTTCCTGATAGGAGTAGAGAGGAGGTGGATTCCCCAAACATTTCTGTCAAAGAACTGTGCCTCTCTTATGATCCATTATGGTTCAATTTTATAAGGGATGCACATTGGAACTTAAGTCCAAGAGTTAGGTATTGTCATAAATCCTGTGCACTGTTCAACAGTTTGCGAGCCCTCCTTTTCCTAGTTAGGGACTCCTATGATCACTAATAATCAACCCTTCACATAAGTTTTCACATCGGTAATTCAGAGACCTAGAGTATCCACCATGGCTCTATGTTGCCCTTTAAAAGAATTTAATTTTATAAAAATAACTATTTCTTCCCTTCCTTCCTTTCTTCCTTCCTACGTTCATTCCTTCCTGCCTTCCTTTCTTCTTTCCTTTCTCTCTTTCTAATGATAAATAGGATTACAAGTCTCCAGAATTTTAAAGCCCTATACTAAAAAATCCAATTTTTAAAAAGTAAATATAGGGCTTCTCTGGTGGCGCAGTGGTTGAGAGTCCGCCTGCCGATGCAGGTGACATGGGTTTGTGCCCCAGTCCGGGAAGATCCCACGTGCTGCACAGCGGCTGGGCCCGTGAGCCATGGCCACTGAGCCTGCGCATCCAGAGCCTGTGCTCCACAGCAGGAGAGGCCACAACAGTGAGAGGCCCACGTACCGCAAAAAAAAAAAAAAAAAAAGTAAATATTTTGACCCAATTTGGTTCATAAAACAGGAAAATTTGCCTTTAAATCATAATCTTTAGATACGATTTTTCTTTTGTTCAAAAGATACAAATTAAAAACAAATGGAAAATCTTGCAAAGTAAATATGTTGACCAATAAAATTCCTGAAGATTCATAAATATTCAAAAAAACATTGCATTTGATATATTAGAGTTGAACAATACACTACCTAATCTGATATCCTGTTGATTAGAAGAAATGTGCTTCAAAACCTCTGTGTTTGCACTTGGCCAATTATTGACATCTATTTCGGTGAAAGTATGAATACTAAGCCATTTCCCCAGACAACTGTATTATATGGTCCAAAACTTGGTGGTTACTTTCCTCTGCCATCAATTTTACTTCTACTGAAGGCTCTTTCTTTTCCCACCTACTGTCTTCAGAGAAAGAAGAATGCACACCATTTAATCTGCCTGAAAATCCAGAATCCAAGAATAAAAAATCTTTTTGTTTTTAAGGTTCAGAGTGGTCAACTCTCTTTGGCAATCACACAGGTTACTACAATGGGAAATGCAAAAATCTCGGCGCCCACGAAGCTTAATTACTCTCCATATTTACTCTGATCTCTTCCTAGCAGTCTGCATCTCTGCCTTAATTCATAGCTAATAGAGGTCAGAGTTAGGGTTAATAGCCTGCAGCTCAACATTCATTAAGTCATTCCCTGATCATTAAAACATCCTGAAAGAGCTTTGTGCTGAAGTTTTAATAGCAGCAATATATGGAGACTGGCTCTTCTCAAATACTAATAATGTTCTTTTTTGACAGTAAGGAAGTGTGTGTATCCAACAGCTACTTTTAATCTTGATTATCAGTTCCGCTCTCTTAACATAAATTCAAAAACGTATTTTTAGGAAAACTTCCAGAATGATGAGATTTCATGCATTAGAATTTTCTGACCCAGGAGCTAGTGTCACAGATCTGGGGATCAATAGTTCTCTTGGTGCTGATAGAACCAGGTATGGGAAAGTGCCCTGGAGCTGGTCTGGAAGATACCTTTAGTCCTGGCACTCTCTTCAGTCCTTCGAGCAGACACTAACTGAGCATCTGTGATGGAAAGGCTCGACTGGGGATACAGTAGTTAACAATACAGATATGATCTTGTGGAATCTATATTTCAGCCACCTGGAGATATTCCCTGGCCCACATTAGACTGAAGAATCTGAAAAATGGTAAAAAGAATCACATAGTTCTATGTCCATCATCAAGGTTGAGTTTCAAATACATTACACAGGCTTGGATGTGTAGCTACTCATATAATTTTAAAAGTATAAAACAGTACTATAGATTGTCTCTTAATACATATATACATCTTGTATTATGGGAGAAAACTCAGTAGTCTTCCACATGAATCAGGAAAACCCAGGCCTCCCTCCTGGGTTTCTCTTTTACTACCCATACAGAACACTTCACTTCTGATACTTCTGGGCACCATATGTGTGGGGATTTTTCCCCCATCAAACAATTCTGTGACATCAGCTGGGTGTCCTACAATTTAGCTCAATTCTGACACTATTTACCTGGAGGTAGCATCAACTACCAAATGTTAAGGGCTCAGTCACACGTGACCGTCCCCCACTTCAGATACCAATCACAAGCAGTAGCTCCCCAGGTTACCTACAACTTCTGTCTGAGTTGGTTAAAAACCATAGGTTCCCATGACCTCCACTCCCTTGGATTAGGTTATTTAATCTAGCTGTTATTAGCTAGAACAGCTCCCAGGACTCAGGGAAACACTTACTTACATATACTAGTTTATTAAAGGATATGATAAAAGATACAAAATGAGCAGCCGGATGAAGAGACGCACAGGACACGTTCTAGGAGGGTCCCCAGCAAAGGAACTTCTGTCCTGGTGGAGGTCAGATGTGTCACCTTCCCAGTACGTGGATGTGCTCGCCAACCTGGAAGCTTCCTGATTCTCATACTATTGGGATTGTTTGGAGGCTTTCTCCTGTAAGCACTGCCATGGAGGGAGAAATTTCTCCCTCTACGCCTCTTGAGTTCTTGTGGCTGGACTAACAATAAAATTGACCCAAGACAGATTGAGAGAAGAAAAAGAAACACATTTCAATTTGTGGGCACAGAGGTCTCATAGAAATGGGGCCTACGAAGCAGCCAAAGCAGGCAGCTTTTATACTTTGCAGACAAAGAAGCAATAAATATATGAGGAATTGACAGGACAAAGAAACTTAGGCTTTGGGTGCTTAATTAGTGAAGAATCTAAATAGTTTGGGCATGGAGTAGTAGATTAGAGAAGTGACAGGGTTTTTTTATATAGCCTTCTTGGCCTCAAGTTCCCTATCTCTGGCTATAAGAGTGTCCTTCTACCTCCAGATGCAGGGGGTGCACCTTTCACATAGGAGATTTAGTTACTGCTTTCAGAGAGACAGAGAGGAGGGTCAGAGTGCCTCTTGCCTTGGTCCTTTCTTAAGTAGCTTTAATTCAAAATAATCAATATGCCATTGAGGCATATCTGGGGACAGCCTGACATGGACCCCAGCAGTTACCTCCTCTGAAACTTCCTTGCAAGTTTTTGCATATTAAAAGTTGAGTTGGCAGATGGTTTCATTTCACTGAACCAGTCTTGACAATAGGTCAGTTCATTTAAACTCATTTCAAGAGGTGATGATGCAGGTCAGCTCCCAAAGTCAGGCCTACCTTATTCAAGCAATCAGGTATTTAAGAGGTTTGTCTATGGAAACATAAGGAAAAACAAAGGTTAATGACTGGAGCAGATTATAAACCAGTTTCTGAGTCCAAGGGCAGTCAGTCAAGAAGATTTCTAGCTGTCAGAGGTGAAGCATCTTTTGCAGTTTGATATGTTTCTGATGATGTCGTCAGATGCTCAGGTAAACTTCCTGAGTGGCTCAAACAGTGACAGGCATGAAGCTCATTTAAATATGAACTGCTGTGGCAATTTCTCTGAAGTTTATGTCAAGTTGTCCAGCTTCAGTTTGCAGGGCTTCAGGGAAAAGGGCAGTTTTAGTTCTCAATGATTCCAGGTCAAAAGGGTAGGAGAAAATTGAAAATATTAGTTTGGAGAGTTGTGGCCAGAGCTTGGAGGAAACTAGAAAAATTCATGATCCAGGTTAGTTTTTAGGTAAATAACTAAACCTCAAGGAAAATTAATAATATTAAAATCAAATACCTAATATAATAACTATTATTTATTATAGTTTCTACTGAAACATAATTTTTCTATCTAAAATCACCCTCATTTCTACCAAAGATAGCCAAATTAAGAATAATTTGTTGGCAAAATAAGTCTAGTTTCAATAAACTTGGCCTGATTATTTACATAGATTTAACAAGAATAGTGCTTGATCATATAGGCTCTTTTTAGTCTGTTTTGCTGAAACTTGTCATAAGGAATCTCCAGATTGAGCTTTTAATAGCTTCTTGAGGCTAAGAAGCCAAGCCGAATATTTGCCATCAGACTTTGCCTGCAATACCTATAGATTTGGGTGAATTCCTTTCTTCTCAGGGTCTCTAAAATATACTGAGGTCCCTGTGGCTGCCAGGAAGTGTCGTCCTTACTCACCTGGTAAGGCTTCTAGGGACCCTGTAAGCAAGGTACCAGACTGTTTTTCCAAGGGACTTTATTGGCTCTGTACAGTCAACTCTGTACAGGAACATTTTTAGTTCCTTAAAGCTGTCCAGTCATATCTGGGTCTATGTATGTCTCTCTCAAATATGACACTCCAGTCAAAGCTTTGGTAATATAATCAGTGTTTTCATTTGTGTCCTTTATAAAGAGAATAGATTCTTACTGAACTTATGAAAATAACTCTATTACCAAGAAAATAAGAACACTCATTGATAGTTTCTGAATTCTGAAGGGATCAGGTAGGGAGAAAAAGATAATTGTTTCAATTTTGATTACAAAGCTATAATTTACCAAATTGCTCTAAGGTATACTTAGCTTAAGGGAAAAGAGGAAAAAATTTCCTTAAATCTGGAGAAACAAAACATTTTTAAGAAACCAGCACTGGGGCTTCCCTGGTGGCGCAGTGGTTGAGAGTCCACCTGCTGATGCAGGGGACACAGGTTCGTGCCCCGGTCTGGGAGGATCCCACATGCCGCGGAGCAGCTGGGCCCATGAGCCATGGCCGCTGAGCCTGTGCATCTGGAGCCTGTGCTCCGCAACGGGAGAGGCCACAACAGTGAGAGGCCCGCGTACCGCAAAAAAAAAAAAAAAAAGCACTGTCTTTCAAAAAATTACTTAATCACCTTCCTCAGTTCATTTAGCCCCATATAATTAATTCTTGTTCTGCTTGATCTTTTGTTAGAAGTTTTATGAAACCATCAGTTTTCTTTTAAGTACAGATCTGTAAACTCTTACCCAGTTCAGTGGTATGATTTGAAAGTTATCAGAAATTTGTATTCTAGAGTACTTGTCAGATTCCTTCCCATAAATTTCTCTGAAAATAAAACACATTTGCAAGAAGCTTTTGTAAAAGCATCTGAGTAAAATAACAACTGTCTGTAAATGATAAAAGACTTAAAATGTACATTATTAAAGATCTGATTCATTATAATGGATTTGACAAGAAAATTTGGTTATCTCTGTGACACATTTTAAGATAATAACTAGAATTATGACTAACAACTAAGACACATCCAAATTTTAGGAATTTCATATAATTTCTAGAATACTTATATTAATAACATTTACACATACAATATAACCTGAGAAGGTTTAACATAATTTGACAATGCTTCACATGTAATTTAATATACCAAATAAGTTTAATTCATTAAATAGCTCTCTTTTTTAAGGAGAGAAAACAAATCTTTTGAGGTACTGCAGGGGCCCTCTGAAAAACTTTGACGTTATTTCTAGGTCAATAAGATTTCATTTAGAATTTGATTTTGGGTAAGTTTTTCAAAAATATCAAAAAGGTTTTAAAACACATGATCAAATAGGATCATACATCATTGTGAACCAATACTTAGGTATCCATTTAATCAAAGACTTTGCAGGCAAATACAGAAAATTAAACAGTTGTTAAAAGGCTTACCTCTTTTAATATTGAAAAGACTCAAGGTTTTTTTCTTTTTCTATGTAATTAAATACCTGATGAAAACAAAATATAGAATCTTTGTTTTTCTAGACAGATTATATTAAAGGTAAAAAGAAAATCTTTATTTAAAATTTCTCATTAAGAGCATACCTAAGTGTTCATCAACAGATGAATGGATAAAGAAGATGTGATATATATATATATATACATACACACACACACACACACACACACACACTGGAATGCCACTCAGCCATAAAAAAGAATGAAATCGTAACATGTGCAACAACAATCATGCCATGGATGGGCCTGGGGGGTGTTATGCTTAGTCAAATAAGTCAAATAGAGAAAGACAGATACTGTCTGTTATCACTTATATGCGGAATCTAAAAAATAAAACAATGAATATAACAGAACAGAAACAGACTCACAGATATGGAGAACAAACTAGTGGTAACTAGTAGGGAGGGGGAAGGGCAGAGGGGCAAGATTGATGTAAGGGATTAAAAGGTACAAAAATAATACATGTAAGATAAATAGCCTAGAAGGACATACAGCACAGGGAATATAGCCAATATTTTATAATAACTTTAAATGGAGTACAACTTACAAGTATTTTGAATCACTATGTTGTATACCTGAATCTAATAAAATATAAATCAACTATACTTCAGTAAAAAAAAAGCATAGCAAATAAAGAACAAATAAATAAAATTAATTGCTCTCATTAAAAATAAATAATTTTTAAATTAAAAACTTTGTCCTTCTAATGGAAAGAAAAAACAAATTTTAATTTTGTTCCAGCTTATTTTTGATATTAAAACTCATTTACATAATTAAATTTTTCCAATGAAATTCCTTTGCAAATATTTCGTTTTTTATAAATTTTCTACAACTCTCTATGTCTATTTTAGTTTGTCCCTTGTTCTCTTTCCCATTTAGAAATAAAGAGCTTTAGGACAAAATCACTTTCTTTTTCCTTAACAAAAATCTCCATTCCTTATGCGTTTTTTTCAAACCCCAAAACATCTTACTTTTCTTATTATTTCTAGTAGCTTTAACCACACATATTAATTAGATTTCTTAATCTTTTGAAACCTTAATTTTTGGGGAGAAAATAAAGAAAATTGCAAACTGTGTTAGTGTTTTGTGGGTTGGCAAATATATAAATACATTTCATAATTTCTAGAAACATATGCTACTTCATAGTACATTCTTTCAATAATGCACAAGATATACATATTTACTAATAGACCCCAAAATATTTATTCTCTCTGTAACAAAAAGTCAAAAAGTAGGTAAACTTAGAGTTGTTTAGCACTTAATGTTTCAGTATTTTATATCATTTGGAAATGATCTAGACATTCAATGAATTCCTATTATTTAATTTAATTTAGCAAAACTCTAAGGGTGTAAATTACCAAAGAGATTTAGGAAACTATTTAAGTAGACATATCATAAAACAATTATCGTTTGAAAGTTCACCTAAAAACTCTTACTTATATCGATTAATACATTTGTCCTTAACAATCATTTATCCAATAATTTATCCAATAATAAAAGGATCTTAACATCTAAGAATTTGGTCAACCTTCATTTAAAGCCTACTTTATGCTCTTTTAGAGAAAACCATTTAGATTTATTTCCTAATTTTATAGAGCATAGACATAGATCTTAGAAAATTGAACCTCAGAAAACATTTTAAACATTTAACTATTACTTGAATTTTTGGTGCATTAAAAACCATGTGGTTAGCCTTTCTGTTTTTCATATTTATGAACTCAGGGCTATGGTAGAAAAATTTCAACATGAAGCTGTACTGGTATTCTTAGCTAATTAAAGTTAGCAGTGTTCTGGATTATTTGAGTCTTGTTATCTAGGCAAAAATACAGCTAAGTTTTCATTAGGCAGAGTTAAAGACAATCCATTTTTTAAAATAATTATCATCAATTATTTCCTTCCCACTGAAGCAAGTTACTGTGAATTCATTACAAAGTAAAAAGAAATTTGTTAAAAAAAGAATTGGTGGCTGACAAGCATGAGTTCCTGCTCTCTGAAGATAAAACCTTGATGAGTCATAGGGGTAGAACAAAGACATGATGGGCTGTTCCTTGATATGTCCACGTTTACAACAGGATGACAATAAGATAACATCTGTACTCTGATTCCTGATGTGAACAATGCATATTTATAGCATTTAACAAAGCTCTCGGCTCCTTCATCGTCATCATACTATTCCTATTACGTAGGTGAGATTCATTTATAAACATTTATTGACCTATTAGATTTATTGATCTATTAGAATGTTCAAAATTCAGAACACTGACAACACCCAATGCTGGCAAGAATGTGGAGCAACAAGAACTCTCATGCCTTGCTGGCAGGAATGCTAAATGGTACAGCCACTTTGGAAGACAGTTTGTGGTTTCTTATAAAAAAAAATATACTCTTACCATAAGATCCAGTAATCATGTTCATTGGTATTTACCCAAAAGAGTTGAAAACTTATATCCACACAAAAACCTGCACACAGATGTTTGTTGCAACTTTCTTTAAAACTGACGAAACTTGGAAGCAACCAAGATGTCTTTCAACAGGTGAATGGATTCATAAACTGTGGTACATCCAGACAGTGGAATATTATTCAGGGCTAAAAAGAAATCGGCTCTCAAGCCATGAAAAGATATGGATGAAACTTAAACGTATATTACTGAGTGAAATAGCCAGTTTGAAAAGACTTCATACTGTATGATTCCAACTATGTGAAGTTCTGGAAAAGGCAAAACTATGGAGACAGTAAAATGATCAGTGGTTGCCAAGCGTTGGTGGGGTCGGAGGTTGTTTGGGGAAGCATGAATAGGTGGAGTACTGAGGATTTTTAGGCAGCAAAAATACTCTTCTGATACTATAATGATGGATACATGTCATTATACTTTTGTCCAAACCTACAGAAGATACAGTACCAAAAGTGAACCCTAATACCAACTATGGAGTTTGGGGCAATTATGACGTGTCAATGTAGGTTCATCAGTAACAACTGTACCACTCTGGTGTAGGGTGTTGATAATGGGGCAGGGGTTAGATGGGAAATCTATGTACTTTTCTCTTAATTTTGCTGAACCTAAAACTGCTCTTTAAAAAGTAGTCTTTAAAAAAAAAGAAAGAAACCATTTTTTATATATACAGCACTTACTACATGCCAGGCATTGTCACAGGTGCTTGGGAATATCCCCATGAATTAAACAAAAGGACCAACGTCCCTGCTCCCATGGAGCTTCTATGGAACAAGGATGTATTCAGTGTCTTTGGAATGCTTCATTCTCTCCTGCACTATGTAGGAGAGAGAGCACCAAGCAGTTAAGAAAGCAAAAAACATTCATGAAGGTAGAGCTTAGAGTCTGCAGTGATGGGCAATGGGCAGACGGAAATAAGCCTGGAGGAATAAAATTTGAGCAAGGCAGCTCTTTGTGGGCAGAGCCTCTAAGTGGAGAGAAATCAAGGCCAATTCAATTTGTTTTCCTTAGTTTACCAGTGTATCAAGAAAATAAAGAAATGTCAAAAAGGGGTTATAAAAATTAGGTATTTTAAATCTTTGCACTTTAATGCTTCAACACAAATATGTAAACATCAATGATTATGTAAATAATCTCATTTGGAGATAAAACAAGAAATATAAATTTGTGGTCTTCCATTAGGGTGAGGCTGCCTCTCCCAAAACACTTGTGCACACACACACACACATGCACACACTGCCCAGTGCCCACACAACGCCCACTTAAGAAGTCATCCTTGTAAGGAGTGATAAGGATTGGGAATTTTATCATAAGAGCAATGGGAGTCCTTGAAAAGAACTGAAGCAGGAGAGTGACATCATCTCATTTGCAATGTTATCAATTTTGGGAAATGGATTAAAGAGAGGCAGAATTGGAAACAAGAGAAGTTGGGACCTGTTGCTGTGATCCACACTAGAAATGGGGGGTGGTCTGGACCAGCACAGTGGTTCTGCCGTGAGGTTTGAATCAGAAAAATATTTGGATTGGTGGTAGAATCAGCAGGACCTGACATCTGACTGAATCAGGGACATGAGGGAGACAGAGGAAATGGCTTGCCAGTCGAAATAGTCAAGCTACTTTCAGCTATATTAGGGACTGAATGTTTACGTCCTCTCAAAACCCATATGTTGAAGCCTTAACCCCCAGTGTAATGGTATTTGGAGGTGGGGCCTTAGGGTAGTAATTAGGTTTAGATAAAGTCATAAGGATGGGGCTCCCATGGCGGGATAAGTGTCCTCATAAGAAGAGAAAGAGGGACTTCCCTGGTGGCACAGTGGTTAAGAATCCACCTGCCAATGCAAGGGACACAGGTTCAAGCCCTAGTCCCAGAAGACCCCACATCTGCAGAGCAACTAAACCCATGCACCACAAGTACTGAGCCCATGCTCTAGAGCCCACGAGCCACAACTATTCAGCCCACGGGCCTAGAGCCCGTGCTCTGCAACAAGAGAAGCCACCACAATGAGAAGCTCACACGCCACAACTAGAGAAAGACTGCATGCAGCAACGAAGACCCAATGAAACCAAAAATAAATAAATTTATTTTTAAAACAAAGAAGAAAAAGAAGAAGAGAAAGAGACCAGTTCACTTTCTTTCTCCACCATGTGAAGGCACAGCAAGAAGCCAGCCATCTGCAATCTAGGAAGAAATCCTCTCTAGGAACTGAATCTACAGGTCCAACCTTGATTTTGGACTCCCCAGTCTCCAGAAATGTGAGAAATATATGTCTGTTGTGTAAGCCACCCATTCCACAGTATTTAGTTATATCAGCCCAAGCAAACTAACAGTTTAGAATATAACACCCATTTCCATGGCATCTTCACTTCCTTGAATAGCTTTTTATCCATACAACCTCCACTGGTTTTAAATCATTAATATTACAATGTAATTGACTGTTTCATTTTCAAAGTAGTTTGCAAGAATATGTTTACTGCAAAGAATTTGCTTTTCAAAAATAATGCCTTCATGGATCTCCTTCCACTCTCTAACCTTTCTATGAAGCTCCCACTGTGAGTAGCTTTCTGACATTTGTGATCTAATTCTAAAATGTTATTCCCTCCCACATGTGAATAAACATAAATTCAGATGTGGCTCAAGCATGCCTTTACTATTAAAAAGAAGTCATTGAAAGCAATTGTCACAGATGAATGACATATTCACAAACACCATTCAAAAATAAATACCTAGTGTTATAGAAACACTAAATTTTATTTCAAGATTCAATAATGTTTCTATCTTTATTAACTTTGAGAGATAAATTTCAGTGAAAGATAGCTGCAAAACGTTCTGCAGTATATGCCTCTAGAGAAAGGCCACACTCTTCCATGGAGACGTGTCAAGGCTAATGGATATATTCAAAGGTTAAACTACGGGACCCTAGACCAGAATTGATTAATGCTGTTTTATAATTGCATGCCCGGGTCTACCCTAGTTGGTTAGCACACCGTACTAATGAGGCCAGTGGCAACAGTTCAAATCCCCAGGCAGGCAATTTGCTTTTCTCTGCTTGTGGTGATGGTTGTAATACCTATCCCAAGTCAGGCATCAGAAATGTGTGTCAGTCATCGCTGTGTCAAGAGACAGTGCCAATGGCTTAATGAAAATCTGTCCTTTCCATTAGAAAAATATCTCAAAACACATGTGCAACTATGAGGTGTCACCTTCAAATACAATGAGTAGAACATTCCTCGTATTAATACAACAAACAAAATTCCTGCCAGAAGCAAGTCATAACTGTCACCAAGAATGATGATCTTAAATTAGAGTCCACATGAATAATTTCTTCATTTTTCATCTTTGACCAAACAGCACTAAATTTACCATTAAGTAAAAACTATGTGAAATGCACATTTACCTGCTTCCTTCCTGCCTCCCAAAAATGTTATGAGAATGAATCAGATAGTATCTTGGAGGCATTTAAAATAATAAAATATTCATCTCAATTGTCCCCTTCTGACTCAGTGGGGGAGTAGATGTATTGAGTTTTCACAATATGAAAGCAAAGGGTGATGTGCAATTCAACCTCCAGCAACAGTTTATTCAGAAAAGGAAAACAGAATTTCAAGCCTGCTCTTAGAGAAGAGTTGAGTGAGTTAATGATAAATTGGTCACATGATGTAGACAGAGCCATGGAGACTTCTGACATAATCATTCTCAGATATTCAGTTCAGCAATATTCACTGTTGAACGGAATTCAGAAGATGGTCAGCTCACCTTAAAAACTATCTAGGCTTGGGCTTCCCTGGTGGCACAGTCATTGAGAGTCCGCCTGCTGATGCAGGAGACGTGGGTTCGTGCCCCGGTCCAGGAAGATCCCACATGCCCCAGAGCAGCTGAGCCCGTGAGCCATGGCCGCTGAGCCTGCACGTCTGGAGCCTGTGCTCCGCAGCGGGAGAGGTCACAGCAGTGAGAGGTCCGCGTACTGCAAAGAAAAAAAACAAAAAAAACTATGTAGGCTTTGTATAACTGATTCACTTTGCTGTACACCTGAAAGTAACACAACATTGTAAATCAACTATATTCCAATAAAAATTAAAAACTATGTAGGCTTTATTAACAATAGGTATCACTGGAACACAGTCCCACCTGTGACATGGGGGATCTCCTTGGCATGAAGACCTGCAAGAGATGCTTGGTTAGCTGACTAACTGAATATACAATAGGCCCTTAAATAAAGGAAGAGAAACAGAGGGATGGAAAATTACACAGGTCCAGGGTCCGGCCTTTAGATTTGTAGCTGACTGAATCCAGAATGCACAACTCTAGAAGTCACCCTTGAATTGTTCTCACGCGTATGTTACCATTCATTTAAATTGTCCTTCTCATTCATGCCTAATCATTCTACTTCCTAAATGTTACTCAAATCCATCCTTTTCACTCCATCTCCTCTGCCGCCTCTCTGGTTCTGATCACCACCTTCCCCTACCTGGATTATGTCAATCGTCTTGTAACTCCTTTAGTCTAGTTTTGTTTCCTTCCATTCTCTTAGCCATACTGCTGCAAGAGGGATCCTTAGAATAAAGGCAAATATGTCTTAAAACCCTCAGTGGCTCCCTAGTGCCCTTCAAATATAAGACAGTCTCCTTAAAATGGTTTGCAAATCCCTCAACAGTGGAACTTCATTTCGAAACTCTTCCCATCACACAGTCTCTGCTCCAGCTGTACCAACTTTTTCCAGTATCCCAATATGCTGTTTTCTTCCCTCAGCTTTAAAACTCACCAATGTTTTTCCTTTTGATGAAGTATCTCTTTCCCAACCCTCCAGTCCACTCAACTCCCACCCACCCTTTAGACATCAGCTTAGGTGTCTCTGTCTACCTTTCTTGAGGAGCCCCCTTTGACCCTGGACTTGGTTCCAACATTCTGCTTTTGTTTTCTGCTCACTTAATACCTTATACCTCCTGGTACCCTTGTAATGTATAGTCATACTAAGTGTAACAATCAATTTAAATTTTTTCTTTCTTGTTAGGCTCCAAGCTCAGGGAGGCAAGGGGAAGGTGTATCTTGCCTACCTGTGTCTGTAATGAGAACAAAAGCTCCATGAGCGTAGGAATTTCTTTTATTTTAACTATAGCTCTATCACCTAGAGCAGTTCTGATAATAGCAGACATGAAATAAATTCTTGTTGAATAAATAAATCGGCAATGGACCCTCAATACATGTTTGTTAAAAAAGAACCCATGGCCCTTCTACCACTTGAACACACAGCGAGAAGGTGCTGAGTGTGAATAAGGAAGGGGGCCTTCACCAGCATGGAACCATGCTGGTGCCTTGATCTTGGACTTCCCAGCTTCCAGACTGTGAGCAATACATTCTGTTGTTTGTAAGATTTTTTTTAAAAGAAAAATAATCCTTGAAGGAAACTCAAGTCCACACAGAGCTTTTAAAAAAACAAGACCTCAAAACAATCAAACTCATAGGAAATATTTAAAAATCAGAATGATTATTTATTTATTATTTTATATCAGGACAAGGATCTACATCCGTTCTTTGCTCAGAGCACTCCCTCCTAGTAAGAAAGTGTGCTCAGAGATCAAGAGGTTATTGCATGAAGAGAGAATTAATTTTAGAAGGGTTAGAGGTCCTAGGGGATACCTCCACCAAGCCAGAGACGCCGGATACATTGTACCCCTTCTTTGTACGTACTTCTTTTTTTAATTTATTGTTTTGAAGTATAGTTGAATTACACTGTTGTGTTAATTACTGTTGTACAGCAGAGTGTCTCAGTTATATATACATTCTTTTTCATATTCTTTTCCATTATGGTTTATCACAGGATATTGAATAAAATTCCCTGTGCTATACAGTAGGACCTTGTTGTTTATCCATTCTATATATAATAGTTTGCATCTGCTAATCCCAAACTCACAATCCAACCCTCTCCCACCCCCCTTCACCTTGGCAACCACAAGTCTGTTCTCTATGTCCTTGATTCTGTTTCTGTTTCATAGACAGGTTCATTTGTGTCATATTTTAGATTCCACATATAAGTGATAGCATATGGTATTTGTCTTTCTCTTTCTGACTTATTTCACTTAGTGTGATCATCTCTAGGTCTACCCATGTTGCTGCAAATGCCATTATTTCTTTTTTATTTTTCTCTTTGTACCACATCTTCTTTATCCATTTATCCGTCTATGGACATTTAAGTTCTTTCCATGTCTTAGCTATTGTGAATAGGGCTGCTACAAATATAGGGGTGCACACATCTTTTTGAATTATAGTTTTGTCTGGATATATGCCCAGTAGTGGGATTGCTTGGTCATATGGTAGTTCTATTTTTAGTTTTCTGAGGAATCTCCATACTGTTTTCCACAGTGGCTGCATCAACTTACATTCCCACCAACAGTGCGGGAGGGTTATTTCTAACTGATGGAGGCCATGACTGTGGGGTGGCAGGAGATAGAGCTGATCCAGATATATCCAAAGAGGCCAATACCACTGTTCAATACTGATCAATACTGCTCCTCAATGCTCAGTCCTTTGTTTATGGTCAATGCACGAGCAACAATTTCCTCTTCTGCAAAAGAGAGGGTTAAGCTATAGAATCTCTAAAGTCTCTTTCAGACTTAGTATCCTTTCAAAATCATAGAAACTAGGACTTCTCTGGTGGTCCAGGCGTTAAGACTCTGCAGTTCCACTGCAGGGGACATGGGTTCGATTCCTGGTCAAGGAATTATGATCCCACATGCCTCATGGCAGGGCCAAAACAAACAAACAAACAATCATAGAAACTAAAAGTCAAATAAAATCATGGGTTTTGTCATTAAAGAATCCATTGATACATGACCAGAACTAAAAGCCCTAGAGCTAGGAGTCTCATGATAAAACTTCTTTCTGTGCTTTCCTGATTATACTCTGGGAAGGTCAGTGAAGGTATCTTAATTTGCCTAAGTAAGAGTTAGAAGATCAATCTCAAAAGACAAAATACATAATTCTAACTTTTAGATTTGAGCATAGACTGTAACAGATAGCTTTTCTAGAAAATTTGAAGAAAAAAAAAAAAAAAACACTTTCCCCTACTTGTTTACAGTGTCAGCCTTTTTCATCTCTCTGAATATCCAAAGCTGAAATATGACCTGGTTTACAAAAAGAGTTGGCCTCGCTTGCTGTAACAAAAATGAAAAGCATTTTTTAAACTTTTTAGTATAATCAGATATCTAGAGTGATAAAGGAAAATGCTCTCCATTACTATGTGGGGATATAAATTTGGTAATAAATAGAGTTCTCTATAACACCAGACTCCTATAATACATGTCTGACCTTTCTTTCTTCTGCCTCTGCCTTGTCAACACCAGCAGTGATCTGGGAATGGAGACGGAGGAAGGACATCCACCCGGAGCACTGAAGAAGAAGAAATTAGCTTAAATGAAAGGTAGGGAGATTTCTTTTGGGTATAAGGGGAGACTCTTGATCTTTGCTATGATAAAATACTGAAATAGGCCAATCAGAAGTCATGAAATTTCTATCCTTGTGGAATTTTCTATAAAGGCTAAAAAGAATTTTCTGCCTGGGGTCCATCATTTGTTCATTCATTCATCCATTCATTAATTCATTCCTTTGTTATAAATGACTGATTACCTAAATATGAACAAAACATATTTCTCATCCAAAACGCAGGACCTGGGACCATGTGGTCTCTTCAGGTTTATGATATTTCTCAAATGTTGTGATGCATGCTTGAATATGCATATGGAGAGAATGGCTAAGAGAAGATGATCCGGAGAAACATTTTTATGTAGAGAGAGTAAGCCAATTGTTGACTATCAGATATGGCTCTTTGTGATTGAGACGTTTCTGAGAAATGAGGGCAGGTGGTCCTGTGTGAATTACTTCAGAGGGGAAAATGGATAGTGATCTCCCCATTACCAAAGTTATCCAAAAACTGATGACAATCTGTCAGGTACTAGAAGAAAGTCCCGTATATTGTTTAAAGAGAAGACCTCTAAAGGGTCTCTTCTATGAAAACAGAACAGTTGACCAAATTGTTGAATAGTAATGTTAACTGTAGTCACCCTGAGAGATAGAAAATGGGTCAGGGTCATTGTTATGCATGCACGTGCACACACACACACACACACACACACACACACACACACACACACAAACTCAGGAAAGAATTAAGCTTAATTCCAGACTACTAGTTTGATTTCTATTTTTTAAATTGTGATAAGTTATGCCAAATTCATGTTTCAGCACTTTAAAGAAGAGATACGGGAAAACAAACCAGGGTAGTATTCAACAACCTATATAGCATAGGCACCAGCTAATCAGAATTGGTAAGAGCAAGGTCCCAGTAGCCCCTTGCTATGCCAGGTGTCGTCCCTTATTTACTGGGTCTGGAGACACCCAGGGGTACCTGAGGGGAGAGTCAGGAAAACTGGGGACAGGACAACTTAAAGGGAGCCTTTGAAACAGTGGTTATTTATCAACTGGTTTAGAAATATTTTCATATTTTAACAAGCAGTACCAACATAGAAGGGGTCTACGGATTGGCTACAGTCCTGAAACAACCACCAGTGTGAATCTAGATACTGCCAATCCCACCCTCCTCCTTGACAGAGAAGCCTGAGGGAAGGAAAAGAGAGAGGCAATCCATCTTGATTTATCTAGACTCTTCCTTCTCTTCTGTGTGACACAGCCACTAATAAATGGGGGAAAGACTGGATGAGTTTCACAACATACAAGGGAAGATCAGGCTGGAGGGTCAAATACAAAGAAGATTTCAATGACTCCACGTCAGATAGGAGAAACTGGGAAACAATTCCCCACAAGAGTTTGTTTTGAGACCAGTGATGTTCACCCACTTACCAGTTTCATTTCAGTTTATACAATAATGCCTGTGATAATTAGCACCTTGATGGCAGCTGGAAATAAAGAGATTGAATTAGAGGTTAAGGAAAGTATGAATTAGCAGTTGTGGGGAATGCCTACATTTTTGAAAGACCAGCACAATTTCAAGTATCATTGGCCACCAAGAAAAAGGCAAGAAGGAAATTTCACACAATAAAGTCATCAGGTTAGGTAGGAACAAATGTACACAAGCATAAGATAATGTTGACAGTTTATGTGTAACGAATATATATAGATGCCTGCCATACCTATTACTCCAGCTTTACCTATTCATTCATCTACTCAAACTATTGAACCCCTCCCCATTCAACCCTTTGAACAGACTTGTTAAAGTGTTCTGTGGGTTGAAAAGCACCATAACAATGCTTGCTTTAATATTATAATAATCAGTTGGTTCTCCTTGAAGCAGAAATCATGTCATAGCCTTCCATAAAACTAATTTTAATTACACAAGTAACAATAAATCCATTCCTGTTTTAAGATGAAAAAATACTAAACATTAAAGAAAAAGTTGAATGACCATATACTTTATTATCTGAACCAAGACACCCCTGAGGCTGAATGGAAGTGCATTTAATTGTTATGCCAGGACATCAGGTATAAACTGAGATCCATCAGACAAATCGGGACTTTAGGTCACCATACAAATAAGAACCCTAAGTAAAACACTTTGAGAAGATCTTGTTGGGTCTTCCCCCTAAAAGGCTGGGTCTTCCACCTTCCCCAAAGGTAACTACTGCTATTATTTGAGAAGATTGACAATCTGAGAGTGTTTAAAGTTTATAAAATGTTTGCTAGAAAGTCAGAAAACTTTTTGAAGAGTCAAGGAAGGTAAAGTGAGATAAGGAAAACAGAAGTGAAACACCCTCCCAGCACATTTTAGCCCCGCTCAACAATGTTCAACTCTCACCAATTGGCCTTAAGAAGTATTGGCAAAAGAGATCCACCTTAGTATGGGCAGGCTCTCAGAAACCTCTGATCAATTCTTTTCCTGATTTACATGGCCTTGAAGGACTCTTACTTTCATTTTTGGAAATAAGTCACTCAAGATATCTCCCCACCAATATTGTATTTCAATCTGCAGTTGATGCAGAGATGCACTTAAAGTGGGGGGACGGGGAGGAATTATTGCTAACTTGTGATGTTCTAAAGAGAGCAGATAATGTGCATCTAATACCCCAGAGGTGAAAGTTATTGGGGAAAACTATTCTCCTCCTTTCATTAATTGCTCCTATTGGCAGGAGAGCTGTATCAGACTGGTGAGGTCAGGAGACAGAGCTGAGCAGTGCCAGATTCAGTCCCTTTAGAGAGACATGGCCTTCTGCAGATCAGACATTCTCTTCAGATAAAGGAACAGAGCTCACCTGTTGTCTGAGCTGGGCCAGGAACAGCTGGAATAAGTTTTCCGAATTCAGCAGGAGTATTATGATGTCTCTTTGGCCCACATTTAAAGCCATGTTTCCCCACCAACTTAATCAATAATAAAGCCAACTTCCTTTTTACTCCCCATCTGTCTGTATTCTCTGGCCTCTCTCCTGGCTATAAAATCTGGAGAAAAAGATGAATGTCATTTATTGGTCTTCCAAAATTCCACATGTAGCTCTGATTGATGAAGTTTCATTACAACTCTTCTTCATCTGAGACCACCATGTTGAGTAGAAGAAATGGGGTTGCTGACCCACATGTGCTGTTTTCCCTAGTACCTCTGTGACTAATAGCACACATTTCTGTGTAGCTCCCCCGGGTCAGTTGTGAGGTGTAGGGTTACAGGATAGAGTCTCCTCTATTAATAGTCATAGAGAGTAGAAGCTTGAGGAGCTTCAAGATGGTGGAAGAGTAAGACGTGGAGATCACCTTCCTCCCCACAAATACATCAGAGAGTAGAAGCTTGTCATCCTGAAATTATTAGCATCACACCCTATTGCAGTAGATCTTAACTGTTTTAAAAGCACAGACTACTAAATTATCATATAGATATGAAATGTCACCCTAGGAAAATGCACATATTCAAAAAACTTGGCATCCAATTTTACCAACTTCCTGAACCCCCTGAAATAAATGGTTACACATCCTGCAGCCTACTCAGGTGAGCGCATGACCCAACTCCCTCACCTCTAACTGGCTGGCAGAAAAGGACAGAATCTTAGACTCTCAGGTACAAAGCAACTTTCATGCTCATCAGAACAGACTTCTCATTTTAGACTCCAAGAAACAGACCTAGAATAAGGTTGTTTTAGGTTGTGACATGTAAATCCCTTTAAGCTCCTTAGGATTGTTAATATTTCAAGAGCATGAGGACTATTTTTCCTTGCGCAGAATCCCTGAAAGTCTTTCCATCCCAAAATTGTATTTCCTCTGTACTAAATTACTCTACATATGGAAAAGCAAAGTACCTGAAAGAAGTTCCTTCTGTTTCTGGAACAATTAAACTATCTTCATGAGAATAGCTGATGTAGGTTGCCCTTTGGAAACAAAAAGAAACCAAATGCAAATAGCTTGAAAAAATATACTGAACACAGTTCCAAAGCCCAACAGAAGCTCAATAAATGATCATTATCTAGCAATGGAAGAGATACATTTAAAAAACAAAAAACAAACAAAACCCACTGCTGTTTTATGTAACTCTCACTACGTATTTTCTGTAAACATATCATTATATGAAAATCTGTGACAGCCCCGAGGTTCTGGGCAAGTAGCCAAAGTGATTCTAAGCCACACAGTCCAGACAACTCTGTCATGGAAATCCATATACCTGCAAGAGCATTACATCACCTGGTCATGTCTTTTCTTACTTTAGTAAGCATGGCTTAAGGTCTTTCTAATTTTTTTATTAGTTCTTCCTTCTCCCATGACCACACAAATTTGTCATTCCTTCCAGGGTTTCTCAACCTTGTCACTCCACATTTGGGGCCGAATCCATCTTTGTTAGGGTGGGGGGATGGGGTGGGCAGTGGCAGTCAAGTGCATTCTATCATATTTAGCAGCATCCCTGGCCTCTTCTCCCCCCTCCCCAACTGTGACAACCAAAATGTCTCTAGATACCACCTAATGTCCCCTGAGAGGCAAAATCACCCTCACCCCAGGTTGAGAACCACTGCTTTAAAGGAACTGCTTGAAATCAAGAAAGCAAGTCAAATTTAAATTTGGGAAAGAGTCGAGAGTTGAAGGGCCCTAAGAGGACTCCTCCCTCATGGTAGGAGGCTGCTTGTTTTCCTCCCAATGATTTTCTTAACCCAGGAGGCCTCTCCATATGCCATCCACTGGAAATTCTTCCTTATGACCCAATAGCCTCCTCTGCTTCAGGACCATTTCCTCTTGTGGTATACTGTGCCACCCTTGCTAGTTCTAAACTGTCCTGTAATAGAAGCACTCTATGTTTGTGGGGAACACCAGATTTATTTCATTCAGACAAATCATCAGTGACACATTTTCTTAATGAAAGGAGATGGGGCGACTGGAACGACAGTGGGGAAGTGGTTTAGGGAAATGTGCCTGGTCAATGTAAATTTACCTGATGAGCATAGTGTTTGACCAACTGATTATAGAAAGTACTTTGTAAAGTTGGATATTTTTGAGATAGCCCACAGGATGCCAACCGTTTATCCCTGGAATCAGAACCTAGCCAAATGAAATATGGGGAATAGGTTTCCAGTATACCTGCCTGTGCAGTACCCTCATTCAAATTCCCTTCAGCTCGCTAATTTATGGCACAACTCCATCCAACTCCAGAGCCAAAACACAATAATGCAGCTCATTAAGAGTTACCAGGGAGTATTTAGGAAACATGCAAAAGGAACAGTTCCTTTCTTTCCTCTCCCTAGGGTCTTATTTCCACTCAGATTTTCTCCAGTTCTTCTAGTTTGAACAACTAAAACTTGGCTTGAAAAATAACTTACCACTATAATTCATCTCTGAGCTAGTTTTTTTTAAACTTTTATGTTTCCTGAAGTGCATGTGATTCAGTTCCAATTCCAAATGAGCAAAATGAACTCATATTTTTCATCTCCAGTTACATAATTCATGTCTCTAATTCTAAAGCACCCAATTCAAATAATAAATAAATAGGAACTCTTCTGGTACATTCATTAGAAATTCACCATTCTTTCTCCCTCTTCCCTTATGATGTCAACTTCACAATTTTGGTAGTTGTTTTAGAGCCTGTTGAGCAGCAAAATCAATACCTCATTAAGTCATTTCAAATCGGTGAACTATAACTGTTTCAGCCCATGAGCATGAAATAAGGTTTCATCAATAGAATCCCAGTCTCTGTCTACAAGAAGACAAAACAATTGGGTAATTTAGTCAATTCTGTTTAAAAAAAAAAGTCAAATGGGTAGGCCAAACAATAACTTGCCTGTTATTTTTATCACATACACAGGCCACAGAACTGATAGAGATTGTCATGATTTTCCTAGTTCATTTCCTTGAGTTTCTGTAAGACTATAAGCAGAAGAATGCCTATTCTATCCTTCAGTGTTGTCAAGAAAAATCCCCTGCCAATCACCCATGAGCACGCTCCTTCCTTATCTGAAATGACCTAAGCATGAGAATGACCAACAATTATTCAATGAAAACTCAGCACTTACTATGAAGAAAGCCCAAGGTTAGAGAAATTTTTAAAAGATTATAAGACATGGATCCTACCTTCAAACAGCTTATGGTTGAGGTAGGGAGCCAAGACTAGCCTACATGGAAGAAAAGCCAAAACCTGCCAACAGTCTAAGGCAGAATATAACTCATTGGTCAACAGCAAGGACTAGAGGCTAAAGTTAAAGAAATTCCAAAGAGAAGCAAATAATCAGTCAAGGTCTTCCAACATAAAAAAAAAATTGTTAGTTACTAAAGTCTTTACCTAAATTCCAAATTGATTATATATGCCATATCCAAAGCAGTATTCTATATTAGGTGAGTATATTGACTTTGTTAGCAAATTATTCTACGTATTACAAATTAAACTTATGCATCTAAAAGCAGGTACTTAACCAAGAGATAGAAATGGACTCATAACTATGAAATCATCCAAGAACCAGAATAGAAAGATCTGACCACTTCTGGCAGATGAATAGCTCCAGATAGTTAATTCTAACTTTTTAGAAGAAATTGAAGACCCTGGAAGCGTTTAATCTACAGAGCCCTCGCACAGCCTTGCTGGGGATTACAGGTGCCCTTGGCAAATCACTGTCCTGCTGTACCGGTTTCTCTTTATACTCCTCACCTATTTTCCACTCCTTTTTCAATGCTAATATTTCTTACCTTATTTTTCTTTCCCTTTCAATTATTTTTAAATCTTTTTATTGACACAAATATACAACCAGAAAAGTATGCAGATATTAACACATAACTCAGTTTTCATGTGTAAAGTCAACATAACATGGAATCAAAACCTATATGAAGAAATAGAGCATTGCCAGCAGCAGAAAAACCCTTTTGGTCCCCCTTCCAGTCACTGCTGTGACTTCTAACAACAGAGATTAGTTTTGCTGGGCTTTAAACTTTATATAAATGGAATCATATGACATGCCTTGGCTTCCTTTGTTCAAAATTGTGTTTATGAAATTTGCATCCATGTTTCTGTGTGTAACAGTAGTTTATATATTCACATTGTTCTTTAGTATCCTATTACATGAATATACCACAATTCATGTATCTATTCTACTGCTGATGAGCACTTAGGCTGTTTCCATTTTGGGGTTTTATTACAAAGAGTGCTGCTCTAAATATTCTTGGTAAACACATTCCACATTTCTGTTGGGTGATATGCAGGAGTAGGACAGCTGGTTCAAGAGGTATGCATAAGTTCAGTTTTAGTATATATTGTTAGAGTTTTCCAGAGTGGTTGTACCACTTTACCTTTCCAACGGCAGTCTATGAGAATTCTAGTTTCTCTATATCTTTGGTTTGTCAGTCTTTTTCATGTATCCATTCTTGTGGTTAAACAGTGGCATCTTGCATTTTAATTTGCATTTTTCTGAAGAACAATGATATTTCACCACTATTTCATATATTTATAGGCAATTTGTGTATGTTATTTGCAAAATGCCTATTCAAGTCTTCTACCTATTTTTCATCCTTTTTTATTGATTTTTAAAAATTCTCTCTATATTTTGTTGAAAACACCTTCTCCCATTATGTGGCCTGCCTTTCTACTTTCTTAATGGTGAGTAGTTCCAGAGTTGGCGAATTCAGTAGCTTACCAATATCAGCTTTTCTGTGGGTCCCTTGACTTTTCTTCCATGGTTTCAAGACAGCTGCCACAGTGCCACGTCCTCTCACAACAATATTTTTGCACAAGTGAGAAGGAAGGAGGAAGAAGGTTTCTTCTTACATGTCTACTTCTTTATATCTGGGAAGAAAACCCTTCCCAGAACCTCCTTCATTCCTTCAATAACAGACTTCTCAGGTTTCAAACATCAGATCTGGGTCACATGCCAACCCCTAAACTGACAGAGAGAAATGGGGTTGCTATGACTGTCTTAGAACAATCGTGATTCGTTTCCAGAGGAAGGGGCCAATAAACCATCGCTGAGAGTTTTCTGAACAAAATTGGTATTCTGTTAGCAGGGAAGAAGAAAGAAGGGAAATTGGCTAAGAAAGAGCCACATCTGCCACACTCCCCAAGTGAACTTCAACTGAAATTTGAGGAAAAAGCAAGATAAAAAATAGCCATTTAAAACCGTAAATTAAGTTTAAATTTAATTTTAATTGAAAAACATAATAGGGTGTGCAAGGTATTTATTTATAGTTAAATAAGAATAACAAAGAAATAAATCTAAGAAATAGGAAATAAAGAAATAAATCTATATCCCTAGTTATAGCTGACATGCAAAGAATGGATTCAAATTACCTTGGAAATATTCGTATAAACAGGCAAATATAATCACAAGATAGTGGCAGGTCTTGATATGATTTCATCATAGTAATGGAAATAACTACCCAATCAATTGTAAATTATTAGATTATAAATTATTTGGGAATAACAATTGTGTCGGTATTAACAACACTATACAATTATGGACAATTTGACATTAAATAGGTCAGATTATATTGTCTCATTTGAACCTCTTAACAACTCCATCATGTAAACAAAGCAAATGCTATTATCTCCATATTTATAATGGTAAAATTAAGAAAGAGGTATTAGTAAGGACAAATTAAGAAATTAATTAAAATTAATTAACAAATTAAGGGAATGTCTTCACTAAGAGCACAGAGCTGATTCACACAGTTGACTAGAACTCAGGGCTCTTGCTTCCCAGACCATTTATCTCTCTACTATATCCATCCATTTATCAATTCATCTACTGACTTATGTAATAACTAAAGCTCATTTATGATGAGCAAACTAATGACATGTACTTATGTTAATATTTCTAAGCTAAAAGATTTTCATATTTAACTGATGGCTACTTTCTCTGGGGGAGGAAAGAGAGAGAGCATTTTTACCTATTCATTTACTTCATTGTTTACCGGATCTAACATCCTAGAAAAGATATCATGCAGGTTAGTCCTCCAGTATACTCTGGTCCCAAGTGTGCCATGTAATTGCCAGGACAAAGTAATAAACTTTTCTTTTTCAAAGTTCCCTGATGGTTATTGCTAAGGGCATCTTGCAATCATAGTAAGAACCACAAGGACTGGTCCAGCCACACATTAGTTATCAATGAGCTGAAACCAGCACACAACAAATAGGTTTGCCCATGTTTATAGACTGAAGAAAAAAAAGGCAAAGGGAATAAGAAACTGAAAATCAAGGAAGAAGAGATGTGAGGAAATGAGGTCAAGTATCCAGGTGGTAAATAACCCCTTGTTAGGAGGAAGTATACCTCATCCTAGGACTGAATGACTAATGCAAGGATGGGCTGGAGAAAATAAAATTCATATATGGGCAAGAGACTGGGAAGATAGTACAGTATATGCCAATGATTTTTGGAGTGCATAATAACAATATGATAATAATAAAAGTGATAAAAGTGTTTGGTGTGCAAGACATTTTGCTAAGCATTTTACCTGAATTATCTCATTTGATCCCTTTAGTAACCCTGTGAAGTAGATGCTATTATTATTATGTCTACCTTGCAGATGAGGAAACCGGGGTTGGGGCAAGATTAGCTTGCCCAAAATCACATGGCTAGTGCAGAGCTAGTAACCTAACAATCAGCACACCCTGAAACTCTATGGCCATGAGAACCCTACTTTCACTGGTTCCATCTCTTAGTGTCAGAGAGACTGTAATTACCAGGGCTTGGAGACCCTCCTTATAGATTGGGCAGAGATGTACACCCTTACCTGGGCAAGGGATGCTAAATAACAAATAACTTAAGTATTTTTTAAATATATTCCACTTGCTAACAAGCATACCATGAAATTTTCTTGGTTTACATATGCCTTAAGTGGTATGTGATCTTAGTGTTCTATTGTCTAAGCTGATTATTCTTAAAATATTGTTATAGTTGAATTGGTATTTAAAAGAGTCAATTTTTACAATCTCTTTTGAAAATTAAAGTAGTTGTCTCACTGCCTCTTCAATAAGTGGTGCTGGGAAAACTGGACAGCTCTATGTAAAAGAATGAAATTAGAACACTCCCTAACACCATACACAAAAGTAAACTCAAAATGGATTACAGACCTAAATGGAAGACCAGACACTATAAAACTTAGAGGAAAACATAGGCAGAACACTCTCTGACATACATCACAGCAAGATCCTTTTTGACCCACCTCCTAGAGTAATGGAAATAAAAACAGAAATAAACAAATGAGACCAAATGAAACTTAAAAGCTTTTGCACAGCAAAGGAAACCATAAACAAGACGAAAAGACAACTCTCAGAATGGGAAAAAATATTTGCAAACAAAGCAAGTGACAGAGGATTAATCTCCAAAATATACAAGCAGCTCATGCAGCTCAATATCAAAAGAACAAACAGCCCAATGCAAAAATGGGCAAAAGACCTAAATAGACATTTCTCCAAAGAAGACATACAGATGGCCAACAAACACATGAAAGAATGCTCAACATCATTAATCATTAGAGAAATGCAAATCAAAACCACAATGAGGTATCACCTCACACCAGTCAGAATGGCCATTATCAAAAAATCTAGAAACAAATGCTGGAGAGGGTCTGGAGAAAAGGAAACCCTCCTGCACTATTGGTGGGATTGTAAACTGATACGGCCACCATGGAAAACAGTATGGAGGTTCCTTAGAAAACTAAAAATAGAACTACCATATGACCCAGCAATCCCACTACTGGGCATATACCCTGAGAAAACCATAATTCAAAAAGAGTCATGTATCACAATGTTCATTGCAGCACTATTTACAATAGCCAGGACATGGAAGCAACCTAAATGTCCATCAACAGATGAAAGGATAAAGAAGATGTGGCACATATATATAATAGAATATTACTCAGCCATAAAAAGGAACGAAATTGAGTTATTTGTAGTGAGGTGGATGGACCTAGAGTCTGTCATACAGAGTAAAGTAAGTTGGAAAGAGAAAAACAAATACCGAATGCTAATGCATATACATGGAATCTAAAAATACACAACTGATGAACCTAGTGGCAGGGCAGGAATAAAGACGCAGATGTAGAGAACGGACTTGAGGACACAGTGGGGGAAGGGAAAGCTGGGATGAAGTGAGAGAGTAGCACTGACATATATACATTACCAAATGTAAAATGGATGGCTAGTGGGAAGCTGCTGCATAACACAGGGAGATCAACTCGTTGCTCTGTGACAACCTAGAGGGATGGGATAGGGAGGGTGGGAGGGAGACGCAAGAGGGAGGGGATATGGGGCTATATGTATACATATAGCTGATTCACTTTGTTGTACAGCAGACACTAACACAACATTGTAAAGCAATTATACTCCAATAAAGATGTTTTAAAAAATAAAATAAAATAAAGTAGCTGTCTCGGCAACAAATCAGGAGACTCAGCATTTCAACTGAAATGTCCAATATCTTCCCATTAATTATCTCTTCTTGAATAAGGAGCACAAATCAAATGAGTCGACTTTACCCAAACCTGATAAGGTCTTGATTATTCTAAAGCAGCCTATGTTGAAGTCACAGATGATACTTCTGGACCACCGCTGTTGAGGAACAAGTTTTATTTGTAGTCCGGAAGAATGAATATGTTACAATCTTCTGCAGTCTTCTGTCCATAGGTTCAAGTGACCTGGAGAATTGGATGAGGAAGTTAAGGAGGTAGAAATACCTTGCCTGGTTAGGGTTGCATGAGATCACCAGGAAGAGTATGTTAGTTTTGTGTAGGTGAGGGGTTTGGCTGTCTCCAACTGCCTATTAAAATGCTAACCCCCCCATGCCTTGTACAAGGTGGATGCTCAAAAACGGGGTCCACAGAGGAATGGAAGAGGGCATATGTGAATACTAGGAGGACCTAACCTCCCTGCCAATACATACAGAAGTAAGTTATTGAATCACTGCTTTTTATCTTTCAATTTTAAAAAATTATCACACCATTTTTTTATATCAGTGTCATCATCCTGCCAGGCTCTTCCAAAATCCCGGAAGATTTTGCAACCATTGTAGCCCCCAGAGCCCTGTATAAATCTGCTTTATAGTAGATACTCAATAAGCAAATAGAATTAAATTGAAAATATTAGTTGTAGAGACTAAGATGAAAAATATTTAGGGTGTGGTGAGTAATATTATCAGTATCCTTATATCTAAACTATTTCTTACTAAATTTATATATATATATATATATATATATATTCAACTAGTAAATATACATATATAGTATATATATATAAATATATATACTAGTTTAGTATACTGATATTTTGGTTCAAACATGAGAATTTCTTTTTTTCTCATTATTAGTAAAGATACTACAAATCCAGAAGTTTTAACCTTTTTTTGTGCCACTCATCCCTTTGAGAGTCTAATGAAATCTATATTAATAATTAAAGTAAAAGCTCAGTTTCAGTTAGAGAGTAGAAAAATCAGAAAGGTAATTTTTCCCTTTCATGTCTGCAGGCTCCCTAAATGCTGTGGCATGTGGACACAAGGCAAAAAAGTCCTAATGAAATCAATTTGAAATATGTGTTATTTCCACAGTGTAGGTAATACTCTCTCTTTATGCTGGCTCCATTTTTTAAAACAATTTGCCAGATGTATTGTATATATTCTATATTTTATATAATCCTCTTAGTGTTCCAAACATTTTGAAAATAAATGTCCTCTATAAACAACTAATTTTAAATGGTCTTTTCCCCAAACTGATATCACTAGCTAGAATTCCCCTGTGCAGGTGAGATGGAAGCAAAGCTAGTGACCTCTGAACTTCCCTGTCTTTCTCTTCATTGTCTCCTAATCAGACACACTTTTTTAAAACCTTTATTTTATTGAAGTATAGTTGATTTACAATGTTGTGTTAAATTCTGCTGTACAGCATAGTGATTCAGTTATACATATATATACATTCTTTTTCATATTCTTTTCCATTATGGTTTATCACAGGATATTTAATGTAGTTCCCTGTGCTATACAGTAGGACCCTGTTGTTTATCCAGTCAATATATAATCATTTGCATCTGTTAATCCCAAACTTTCAGTCCATCCCTCCTCCCCTCCCCCTTGGCAACCACAAGTCTGTTCTTTACGTCTGTGAGTCTGTTTCATAGATAAGTTCATTTGTGTCATATTTTAGATTCCACATATAAGTGATATCATATGGTGTTTGTCTTTCTCTTTCTGACTTACTTCACTTAAGATGATAATCTCTAGGTCCATCCATGTTGCTGCAAGTGGCCTTATTTCATTCTTTTTTATCAGTCACACTTTTTGACTTGGGGAGGAGAGTGATGAACCAGTGTTACTCTGTGTTTATAGCAACTGCCTGGCCTTTCCCTCCTTAACACAGACGCTTAAGCCACACACCTGAAATATGAACGTGAATCCCAAGCATAGTGTTTTAGTCATGTATATATCCGTGCCTCAGGCTTCCTCTTCTCCCTCTTTAGCATATGCAGGTTTCTTTAGGGAATATTCTTTTCATCACAGAGTGAGAATTCAGTAGAAGATCTAAGAACAATTTGGAAATTTTTGACTTTGTTTGCCATGAACTCCTAAATGAGTAATTTCTCTTTGGTAAATGGGAAGGAAGTGCTGAAAGATCATTGAAGATTATTTACATTGTCCATTAAAACAAAAAACAAACAAAAAAACCTCTCAAATCCTTCTTCCTCCAACTATTTTAATAAGCAAATAATTTGAATAAAGAAATCAATTATTTACTGGCTACTTTTTGGCAAAGGATACAAGCCTCACTGTTACATAACTTAAGTAGTTGGAGGTGGGTAAACACTAAGCCATTTCCTTACATTGTATTCTTGTATTAGTTTTTTCAGAAATACAAGAGCTGAAGCAAGAAAAAAAAAGGAACTGTGCCTTTTTATCACTTTTTCCCCCTTTAAACTAAATCTTCTTCCAGTGATCCGTGTCTATATCCTCCAAAATTGCAGCTTCAATTTTCGCTTTGAAAAATGGGCTCAGGCCACATTCTTCTCTGCTGGACACTTAATTTGTTTTGGTCTTTCTGGAAAGCATCATCATCCTTGGGATCTGCCAGCAGCCTGCATGGAGCAATGCCCCTGTAGCACGCCACCAGGTTTGCCAAGAGGAGCAGGAGGCATTGTGGAAAACAGAGAGAATCCTTGGCTTTCAGAAGATGAGAACACTTGTCTGGAATTTTCCACCTCGTGCCTCTCTCCACATCCTAGTCAACACTGAGCTACTCATTTCTTCATTAGCTGGGAACAGCTGTTGGGAAAGAAAGGCTGGCCAGAAACATAACCAAAAGCCTATCTGGCAATGAGTTTTTTTAAACTACTTGAAACCAACACAGTGGATCTGAGACAACATCAAGTGAGCATCTGCATTATAATCACAGTGGCTTCTGCAGGAAGATCCAGTGTTCTGTTCTCTTCTCTATTCAGAAGCTATTGTTGAATGGTTTACAAACCAGGCCTTGAGAGCACATTATTTTCTTTACCAGATTTTATCATATTTTGATTCATCCACTGACTTCCCTTCCCATTCTCACTAATGTTCCAATTATTATCCTGGAGAAGCCATGGCCAGGCTACAGCAGCTCCTAGCTGGACCCCAGCACAGGTGGAGCATGAGTTCTATGCACAGAAGGACTTAGCATGTGTCTGTTGCCACAGGATTAACTTATTTTGAGAAGCTGCTTTAAATCATTATCTCCCATTGCCCTAAAACTCAATAAAATCTCCAGCAAACTTGAAGAACCCACTGCAGAGCAAAATGGAATCAAACATCAATTTTTTATTTAGATTAGGGATTTTTAAACATTTTTGCCCTTTGGCATTTTCATGAAATCTATACACTCAGAGTAATAGTTATTTTTTTAATCATAAAATAAATAAAATTATAGAGGAAACCAGTAATATCAAAATATCATTATCAAATTTTCTAAATATAAATTTGGAGGACTTTGGGTTTCTGGTACAGCATGTAAGGAGCTTAGAAGTTGCCTCTCTGTACTTTTAACAAGTAAAAAGTTCAACAACTGAAAAATCAATAACTCTTCTTAGATCTGTCAGAGAAGTGAGGTCACAGGGCAAACCCCCCCAAGTTGGAGAGACAGGCAGGCAGAAAGAGAGAATGGCAATTTACTGGAACAGAAACCCATGAGCAGAAACCGCTTCTGGGACCTGTGCTGGGGTAGGAAAACCTGAACTGTAATTGATGAATTGCTGGAGGCTCAGTTTAGAAAAGCCTCAGAGTTAAAAACTCCAGGCGGATACAGTTTGACTGGCACACTTTTGTGAGTTTTATCTCCAGGAGATCTACCAGCTTCTCACCATGAACAGTGGAGAAAAATCCCTTTGTGCTTCTGGCAGGGGGAGGGGGAAAGTAACCATTTTTAATTACTCCAGAGCATTCTGTTCTTAACATGACCTTCCCTCAGGAGAGACTAGTTAACCGGAACTGCCTGAGGAGAGGGAAATTCCCAACTAGAACAGCTCTAGACGTCCACATCAAGGAAGGGAAATACCCAACTCCAGCTACCTTTAGCCATCCTTTCCCACCTAATGGGGAGAAAAAACTATAAGAACTTGTGAAATTCACAGTCTAGGGACACAGGCTCACTAAAAGACTCAGACCTAATCATAGGACTACAGAACCACCTTACGCCATGCAACTAAAGCATTTTGACAAAACCCAATACCCATTCATGATAAAAAAAAAAAAAAAACCTCTCAGCAAATCAGGAATAGAAAGTAACTTCCTCAATTTGGTAAAGAGCATCTATAAAAATCTACAGTTAACCTCATTCTTAATGGTGAGAATGCGAAGCTTTCCTGCTAAGATTAGGAGTAAGACAAGGATGACCTCTCTTACCACTGCTTTTCAACATCATACTGGAAGTACTAGCTATGCAATAAGAAAAGAAAAGGAAATAAAATGTTTACAGAAGACTGGGAAGGAAGGAACAAGACTGTCTTTGCTTGCAAATGACATGATCATCTATGTAGAAAATCTGAAAGAATCGACCCAAAAAAGTGTCCTGGTACTAATAGGCAATTATAGCAAAGTTGCAAGATACAAGGTTAATATACAAAAGTCAATTGCTTTCATATTTATCAGAAATGAGCAAGTATTTGTTATAAACCTGAAACTAATGCACCATTGTAAAGAAATTATACTCCAGTAAAGGCATTTAAAAAAAAAAAGAACAAGTAGAGTTTGAAATTTTAAATTCCCATTTACATTAACACCCCCCAACATGAAACACTTAGCTATAAATCTAACAAATATGTACAAGATTTATATGAGGAGAACTATAAATCTCTGATGAAAGATCAAAAAAGCACTAAATAGGGCTTCCCTGGTCGCGCAGTGGCTGAGTCCGCCTGCCGATGCAGGGGACATGGGTTCGTGCCCCGGTCCGGGAAGATGCCACATGCCACAGAGTGGCTAGGCCCGTGAGCCATGGCTGCTGAGCCTGCGCGTCCAGAGCCTGTGCTCCACAATGGGAGAGGCCACAACAGTGAGAGGCCCGTGTACCGCAAAAAAAAAAAAAAAAAAAAAAAAAAAAAAAAAAGCACTAAATAAATGGAGGAATATTCCATGTTCATGAATCAGAAGCCTCAGTATTTTCAAGATACCAGTTCTTCCTATCTTGATCTATAGATTCATTGCAATTCCAGTCAAAATCCTAGCAAGTTATTATGTAGATATTGCAAAATCAATTCTAACACTTATATGAAGAGGGAAAAGACCCAGAATAGCCAACTTAATATTGAAGAAGGAAGGTGGAAGACTGACACTACCTGCTTCAAGACATATTTATAAAGCTACAGTAGTCAAGAGAGTGTGATATTTGTTAAAGAATAGACAAATAGATCAATGAAACAAAATAGAGTCCAGAAAATGACTCAGATAAATATACTCACACAAATAAACCCAGCTGATCTTAGACAAAGGAGCAAAGGCAGTACAGTGGAGCAAAGAAAATCTTTTCAACAAGTGGTGCTGGAACAACTAGACATTCACATGCAAAAAATGAATCTAGACACAGACTTTACACTGTACTTCTTGGCTGGACAACAGGGCCTGGCCGATTTGACTGTTTGCAGCAGAGATAACAGCAGTACTCAAGTACCAGCCCTAACCAGGAGGAGCCCAGGTACCAGCAGAAGCAGCACTTGTAGCAGCACTACATCCCATACATCCCATACATCGGGGCATGCTATGGACTGAATTATGTCTTCCTTTAAATGTATATGTTGAAGTCTTACCCCCCAGTATGAATATATCTGGAGATCCGGCCTTTGGAAGTTAATGGTTTAGATGAGGTCATGAGGGTGGGGCTCTAGCAATGACATTAGTGACATTTTAAGAAAAGGAGGAGAGAAATCATGCTCTCTTTCTGCCATGTGAGGCACAGTGAGAAGACAAATGTCTGCAAGTCAGAAAGAAGATCCTCACCAGGAACCAAATCAACTGGCACCTTGATCTTGGACTTCATAGCCTACAAAACTGTGAGAAATAAATGTCTATTGTTTAAGCCACTTAGTCTGTGATATTTTGTTATAGTTGCCTGAGCTAAGATAAGGTACCTGTGTAGCAGAGAGAGGATCAGAGCCAAAGATGAAGTACACCATAGATGATCAGATATTGACAAGACTTGCTTCTAGGTAAACTTAAGTATTTCTCAGAACACTAAGAAATACTTTGGGTCTGTTCTACAGGGAACTCGGGTACTGCATCATAACAAGAGGGTCAAGAGTCAGTAAAACAGAAGTTAATAACATCAAAAATAGGTAACACATATTTCTTGCTCCATGCCAGGCACTTGTCTAACAACTTTACATGTGCCAACACATTTAATCCTCTCAATGGCCCTTTGTGGAAGATATTAGCATCATCCCCTTTTGAAAGATGAAGAATTTAAGGCACAAAAATGTTATGAAATTTCCCTGAGTGTATACCTCTCTAAGAAGTGGTACTGGGATTTGAATCTAGACTGGTTCCAGAGTCCTCTTAATCTTGATGCTGAACTGTGTCTCTGGGTCACTAAAAATGGCACAGGGAATGAGTCTTGGTATCCGGGTGACACCCACCTTTGTCTGCACCACAGGTTAACTCAAGTCACAATTCCCTGAAAACCCATCTGCCTCTTTCCCTGAAGTATTCCAAAGAGGTGATTCTTATTTTTGTCACCAAGAGTCAAGCTTTGACATTTAAATCATCTGAAACATCTCACTTTTCCTTACAATAGCTTCTAATAAAATGAAGGTAAATAACTCTATATGCTTGAACTATATCTAGGAAAATTGATATCCCACCTAATTTTCATGTGTTTATTCATTCATCCAAAAAATATTACTGGGCACCTACTATATGTCAGGAACTGTTCAGGCACATGGATTATAAAAGCAATAACATAGAGGAGCAATAGCATAGTGCCCTCATGGACTCACGTTCTAGTTGAAGGGCATGAGAAAGATATACAGTAAAGAAATAAATATATAATATGTCAGGAGAAGATACGAAAAAATAAAGAAAAGAGTATTTATTATTAAGAGATAAAGGCAGGTGCAAGACAAGCTTGCATTGCTTGACATTTTCCAAAATTACCTTAGAAAAGGTAAATAATAAAAAAATCCCATAGTTATATAAGTAGCCTTAGCCATAACATTACATGGATTCAGATATTCCTCAGATCAAATTATGACCTCTACAAAAGCCTACATAGAAGAAAATTCTAGTAGACCATGCTACCTCATAAGGAGATGTTATCCCCAAACAAAAGCAGTAAAAACATAGCATAAGCATAAGCATAGATTATTAAAATAATTACTGCATATATGCAAATTATTTCCAAGTTTTTATTACATACAAAATTTGTATTCATTAAAAGCCTAGCCATTTTTCTGAGTTATGGTCATCTTCATATAAAAATATATATTGTTTAAAAAGTCCAGTGACTAATTACTCAGGGAGGGAAAATAAAACCTTAAAAATGCTAAAATAATGTAGAAGTTTGAACTGAAGCTATTTTATAATCAGAATGACCCTTCAAAATATCTCAACAACACATCTCCACAAATGTGTTTTTATAGTATTTTCTAATTTCTGTGTCCATAATACTGGAGATTTCTGTGTGCTTTCAGCACCCCACTGTAGTAGGCAGAATTTCTGGGAAGGGACCCCAAGATTCCATACCTTAATTCCCAGAACCAATGAATGTGATGAGGTACAACTACAGTGATTGTGTGATGTTGTAAGGCACAATTAACCTTAAATAGGTAGATTATCTGGATTGTCCTAATCTAGTCACATTAGCCCTTAGAAGCAGAGAACTTTCTCCTGCTGCTGGCATTAAAGGGAGGCAGGAGAAGAAGACAGAAGGAGAAGTCAGGGAGATTTGAAGCATAAGGACTCTACATGCCATTGCTGGCTGAAGATGGAGGAGGCCACATAAACGGGTTGGAAAGTCAGCAAGGAAGTGGGGACCTCAGACCTACACCTGTAAGGAACGTGATTCTGCCAACAGCTGAATGAGCTTGGAAGTAGATTCTTCCCCCAGAGCCTACAGAGCCCCCAGAGTTCTCTGAATTAACAAACTGTGAATTAACAAGTGGGTGTTGTTTTAAAACCACTAAGTTTTCAGTAATTTGTTATGCCAGCATAAGAAAACGAATACACCCACTTACCCTATGTCACGGCAAATGTCTCTAAGCAATGTTTTAAGTTTCTGTTGTTAGGACTGTTTCAACTGGCTTCACCCAACGGAACTGCCTGTCACAGTATTGAAAACACAGTGTTGTCTCTTCTTACTCCATCGAATAAGAAGAGACAACAGTACTGTTTTGCTGTTTGTCTCTCCTGCCGCAGTACTGTTTTTTTCCTTGTACGGTTACAGCATCCATTCATTAACAGCAGACGTCTACTCGGAGTTACTTTATGCTCTGTATCATTTGGTGCATTGTTACTTGCACTAGCTTGGGAGGCTTGAAATTTTGTTAGCTTGGTTCCACCATTCTTTTGGCAATCGTTGCCTATATTTAGAGTTCTGCCATTTCAACAAAACTGTGATATATTGAATGAGACTGCCAGTGGAATTCGTTTTATTCTCCACATAACTTATTATTTTAATTGTAAAATTAGCTTTTGTTTCGACATTTGACAGCTTCAGCAAAAAGTTGAAGGAAAATGGTGGCCTCCTCAATCGTAATTGGATCCTGTAGTTGTTGCTACAACATAGCTTGCTTCTTTCTCGCTTATGGTAAAATATGAAGGTCAGGGTATCTTACAAAACTTCACTCATGATTCATGACCTGGACTCAGTAAAAACTGACTCTCCTTTCCAAACAACCTCTGAAGGTTACATAGCTCCATTATGATTATTTTATTAAAGGATCTCCAGCTGCAAGGAAGAAGGTCACTGGGTGGGACCAGAATCAATTTTCTATCTAGTAGAGAAGGATGCCAGGAACTAGCAAATTAAAACCAGGAGGGATAAAAACAAAGATTTGTAAATGAAAGGAGGCATTGAACACAGAGTCCCACCTGCCATAACAGTTTGAAGATAGTGAATGTAGCCTACAAGAAGCTGGAGAGAAAGTCTCTAAGAAGTCCAATAAAGCACCAAACTGAGGAGTCTATGGTCATATCAGAAGGAAGTAAGAAGTAGTTTTAAAAGCAGAGCAGGCAAATATCTGCCTTCAAAGATAATTTTAAATAGCGCTTTCTAAAAGTGAGCAGTTAAAACAGTGAGACACCACCACACACCTCTTAGAATGGCCAAAATCCAAAACACTAACAGCACGAAATGTTGATGAGGATGTGGAGAAACAGAACTCTCATGCATTGCTGGTAAGAATACAAAATGGTACAGCCACTTTGGAAGAGAGTTTGGAGATTTCTTGCAAAACTAAACATACTCTTACCGTACGAACTAGCAATCATGCTCCTTGGTATTTCCCCAAAGGAGTTGGAAGCTTTTGTCCACACAAAAACCTGCTAACAGATGTTTATAGCAGCTTCATTCATAATTGTCTAAACTTGGAGGCAACCAAAATGTCCTTCAGTAGGTGTATGGACAATTAAACCGCAGTACATCCAGACAATGGAATATTATTCATTGCTAAAAATAAATGAGCTATCGAGCCATGAAAACACATGGAAGAAAGTTAAATGCATATTACTAAGTGAAGAAGCCAGTCTGAAAAGGGAGGGAGGGAAGAATAGGTGGAGCACAGAGGAATTTTAGGGCAGTGAAACTACTCTGTATGATACTATAATGCACCATAATTATACAATAATAATATATGTATAATACCATAATACTATAACATATTATAATGTATAATACATGTCATTATGTCTTTGTCCAAAGCCATAGAATGTACAACACCAAAAGTGAACCTTAATGTAAACTATGGATTCTAGGTGATTATGACGTGTCACTGTAGACTCATCAATTGTAACAAATGCACCACTCCGGTAAAGGATTGATAATGGGGGAGGCTCTGTGTGTTTGGGGGAGGCAGGAGGGATATGGGAGATCTCTGTACCTTTCTCTCAATTTTGCTGTGAACTTAAAACTGCTCTAAAGAAATGAAGTGTGTGTGTTTTTTTAAGTGAGTAGCATTCTTCTAGAAATTTTTCCTAAGTAACAATATGGCAAAATATGTGTATAAGGATTTCTGTTCTGGCTTTGATTATACATAGAAAATTGGAAACAATCTAATGTTAAACAAGAGGAAGATCCTATCATCCTTCCCAGCTTATTAGGCAGCTCTCAAATATGAAACTGTACTTCTGCATGTACGGTGTGGAAAGATGCTTGGGACCCATTACCCAGTGAGAAGTCAGAATAATGATGATTTTCTTAAATGTCATGAGTATCTACCATGCACTAGTTGATATGCTTATCTCATTTTAACCCCTCTAACCAGCCTCTGGGGTATACATGTTTTTGTGATCTAGTTTCACATAAGGAAACTGAACCTAGAGTTAGGTGAGTACTCTGTGTGAGTACTTTATTACTTAGGTTAAGTTACTTGCTTAAGTTTAGTACTTAGGTCAAGTACTTACAGAGCCAGTAACTAGAAAGGCTATGATTTGAACGCGGGTTTGCCTGGCTCTAAAATTCATGCCCTAAACTACTGTATAGAAAAGCATGCAGAATATAATCCTATTTTTTAAGAAAAAAATCATAAATATATAGTCAGAGTAAACTATTTCATCATGCATTCCATTATGCATTCTTTTTTCACAAACTGGTTGCATCTTAAAATTGATTGTGTCTTACAGCTGCTGCCAGTTTGGAGTAAAGAGGCTGATTTCTTTCAGAGAGTATTCGGAATTGCTTCTGCCAGTTTTTAAATTAAATTAAATTAAATTCTTTGGGAGTTTTGGACCACACAGGAGCTGTGAATTCAGACCACAAACCTGTATAGAGGTAACAACTTGTGTTTAAAATTCTCAAGGGAGAATTTTTTCCTTCCTCCAGCACTAAGTTAAGAATAAAAGTTCCTTTCTGTTCCTTTCTGTATAGTGTATGTGTACATTTTGGGTCCCAGGTTTATTCAGGGGGTATATATTATCTTATTAAATTCCCCATCTTGGGTTTTTATCTTTCTTAGTGGTATACCTCATAATCAATGACTTTATAGTTATATAAAATATGGTACTCTCATCAAAATGTCCATGGTGATTATCTATTATGAGTAGATTTGTTCATTTAGCTTACTTTGTTTACAAAGTATTCTACAAAAAACATGAATTGGTATTTTTTAAAAGTAATATGAAAAAATTGAATCAGCCAGTGTCTTGTAATTCTGAAACAACCAACTGATATAGCTGGATTATAGACATACCAATACCTAGTCTGTCTGTCATATATGTGTATATATATAATGCATATATATATATATACACACACACACATATACATACATACATATATATACTCATATATAAAAAGAAAGTATATATTATGTGCATAAAGTATTATACATCATGTTATATATGTTATATATTATAAATATATATTGTTTATAATACAATAAATTATAAATCATATAAATAAGTATGATAAATTAACTGTATATGTGATGCACGGTAGTACGTTTGTGTGTGTATATATGTATATGTGTGTGTGTGTATATATATATATATATATATAATATAGACTGGCCTTTTTGCTATTTTGGGGGTGACATTACATTAGATAAAGGTAGTACGTAGCTGTAAAAGTGAAGAGAAAGCCGCTGACTTGGAAACATGCTGGCATATTTGGGGAAGTAAGCAGAGAACCCTGTTTGATCTCCTCAGTCTGCATGAACTCCTAAACAGGGCTGACTGACCTGAGATTCTCAACAACATTCCAAAATGGCAGAGCTGCTTCAGTTCCAGAACCCTACCCACACCCTAACCCCTTATCCATTAAAAAAAAAAAAAAAACAGGTTTTTACTCAACCATTATTATCGTGAGGCATTCCTGATGTTTGGTGGAGGGTGAGCAGATGAACACCATCAAAGACAAGGAGGTCGTCATCACAGCAGTTCTTGAGATGCACCTGTATGGAAAACAGGAAGGCACAGATGACAGAGAAGGGTCACAAGCCCATGTCTATGGGTCCAGGTATGTAACATAACATCTAGATGGGGAAGCTGCCATACCCTCTTAGTCTTCCAGAGAATTTTTATGTGAAATTTCTTGGCTTTAAGATATTACCTCAATTTGTAAGAAGCTAATGCCAGAGAGGGTGTGCTAAACACAACTGCCACCTAAATATAGCATACCATGACCTCTGGATTAGCACGTTTGAAAGAAGAGAAGACGCTGCCTTCAAGAAGCTGGACTCTGAAGATGGTGAAAACATAAATTTTGGAGTAGATGCAGTGGCAAAGTTCTGTGGGAGCAAGCAGATGGATCGTTTATTCCTGAAGGAATCAGGAAAATAATCATTGAGGTACCATTTGAACTGGGTCTTGGAAAATAAATAGGACTTTCTCATGTAGAGGGATGAGGAAAGGATACTACAAGTAAAGCTAAGGTAAAAGATATCTCAGGTAAAAAGATATATTCGGGGCCTCCCTGGTGGCGCAAGTGGTTGAGAGTCCGCCTGCCGATGCAGGGGATGCGGGTTCGTGCCCCGGTCTGGGAGGATCCCATGTGCCGCGGAGCGGCTGGGCCCGTGAGCCATGGCCGCTGGGCCTGCGCGTCCGGAGCCTGCGCGTCCGGAGCCTGTGCTCCGCAACGGGGGAGGCCACAGCAGTGAGAGGCCCGCATACCGCAAAAAAAAAAAAAAAAAAAAAAAGATATATTCGTTTGCTAGGGCTGCTGTAACAAAAGACCACAGACTCAGTGGCTTAAACAACAGAAATGTATTGGTTCATAGTTCTGGAGATTAGAAGCCCAAGGTCAAGGTGTCCACAGTGTTGGTTTCTCCTGAGGCCTCTCTCCTTGGCTTGTAGATGGCCGTCTTCTTCTGTGTCCTCACAGGGCCTTTCCTTAGGGTGTGCATCCCTGGTGTCTCTTCCTCTTTTTATAAGGACATCAGTCCTACTGGATTAGAGCCAAACCCTAGCCCCTCATGTTAACTTCATTGCCTCTTTAAAAATTCTATCTAGGTCTTCCCTGGTGGCACAGTGGTTGAGAGTCTGCCTGCCAATGCAGGACACACGGGTTCGAGCCCTGGTCTGGGAAGATCCCACATGCCACGGAGCAGCTGGCCCTGTGAGCCACAATTACTGAGCCTGTGCGTCTGGAGCCTGTGCTCTGCAACAAGAGAGGCCGTGATAGTGAGAGGCCTGCACACTGCGATGAGGAGTGGCCCCCACTTTCCACAACTAGAGAAAGCCCTCGCACAGAAACGAAGACCCAACACAGCCATAAATAAATAAATAAATAAATTTTAAAAAAAATTCTATCTACAAATACAAAGCTACTGAGGGTTAGGGATTCAACATATGACTTTTGGAGAGACACAATTCAGTCCATAACAAAGGACATGAAGAAATAGAAGTCTATGTTCTAAGGAGTTACTAGATTCAGCGTGCCTGGAATCTATATACAAAAGGAAGAGGGTGCTGGGAGAAAGACTGAATATGAAGTTCTGACACCTGAGTATGAAGACGGCCGTGTCCTGCTGAGACATTAGGGTTTATCCTGTAAGCAAGAATATGATGTGATGTGACTTGAGTTCTAGGAAGGCATCACAGGACATATATGCAATGGACCAGAATAGGGAGGCTGTGCCAAGCTGGAAGGCTCATCAAATGAGGCTGCCAAGAGATGAACCAAGGCAGCATGAGTATGGACAAGAGGGCAGAGGCAGAGACACATCTGAGGACATATAGGCTTTGCTGAGTGGTTGGTCGTTGTATTTGGAAGATGGGAAAAGATAGAAGCCAAAGATGTCTCATAAATTCCTAGCCTGGGCTATACTATGTCCTGAAGAGATACACCAAGAGGAAAACATCAGGAGGTAGATCTAGTGGTATGTCTTTATTTTGTTATGTTTATTTAATTCATTCTTTTGGTGGATTCGGGGCATAGTAAGTTCGATTCTTATTGGTAGATATAAGATGCTCGAAAGGTATCCAGGGAGAAATGACATCTCCAGTGGGAAATATAAGTGTAAGGTAAGAGTTAGGGTGGTAAATATAGATCTGGAATCAGGAGTATATGGGTAACAGCTGAAATTATGACAGAAAATAATATCACCTCATTGGCAGAACAGAACAAGAAAAAGAGTAGATGATGGTGGAACCCATCATCAGTTTAAGGAGCAGGTAAAGGAAAAGGAGTTGCTGAGAGGCTGAGAAGGATGATCAGAGAGTGATGTAAGACCTGGAGAGTAGTGTCCTGGATGATACGTAGGGGAGAGTTTTAGGGGTGGATCAGTAGGGTCTAATGACATGTATCAATAGAATGAAGCCCAAAACAGACTATCGAATTGGAAAATGAGGTCAATTGCCACTGACACAGTCCATCCAGATTGCTATGACAAAATTACCATAGGCTGGATGGATTAAACAACAAATATTTATTTCTCTTAGTTCTGGACTGAAAGCTGGAAGTTCAAGAGCAGGACTCATTCCAGTGCAGTCAGGTTCTTGGTGAACACCTTCTTCCTGGTTAACAGATGCTGTATCCTTATATGGTGGGCAGAGAGGGAGAAGAAGAGAGAGAATGAGAGAGAGAGAAAGAGCTAGCTCTCTGGTCTCTTCTTGTAAGGGCACTAATCCCATCAGAGGGGCGCTATCCTCGTGACCTCATCTAAACCTAATTACCTCCCAAAGATCCCACTTCCTAATATTGTCCAATTGGCGGTTGGGACTTCAGTATGTGAATTTGGGGACATGCAAATATTTAGTTTGTAGCAATAACCTTGGCAAAAACAGTTTTAGGAGGATGAGGTTAGCAGAGGCACTACAACAAGCTGAGGAATTAATGGGGGTATAGAGAGTGTACTGGGAAGAGTACTCTCGAGGCTGATTTCAAAAGAAAGGAAAGAAGCAGTGTCTGGTGAGACTGTTTTTCAAGTAGCCATGCAGCCCCAGCGAGATAGGAAAGATGCAACAATTCTTAAGGCATGCAGTCCTTACAAGATGCCCTTCAAACAGACATTACTCCCTACACTTTACAGATGAGGAAGCTGAGACTCAGAAAGATTAAGTCAGTTTCTCCAGGCCACCCAGCTGGGTAAGTGAATGAAGCCAGGATTTTAACCCAAGTGTTTCTGCATCTGAAGAGTCCCCACATCCCATGTAAGAGTTGCGAAGGTTAAGTAATGAGTTATAAATGTGAAGGCTGCAGGAGACATACAGTTGGGCATAGATTACATCGATTCTGAATGCCACTTTCTGGACAGAGGGGAACTCTCTCCTGTATGGCGCTAAGAAGCATCAGTCACTTTAGCTGAAAGCTCTTAATAAATTGTGTTACTCAGGTGGCACCTGGCATAATGAGATAGCAGTCGGTACCTTAATAAAACTGAGTCTTACAAAAAGAATCATTGCATACCTGTGCAGCAATCCACAACCTAGGAAAATCCAAGCAACTGCTTCTTTTTCTGGAAGATTCCTGCAAACTCCTCCTTGTCTAGCTCTAGTCCCCTGTCACTGTTGGGTTGTATAGAAGTGCCTCAAGGTTTGTCAGAATGTGGTACCATTCTTCAGACTATGGCATTTAACCAAAGGCTGAACTCGGAAAATTCAGTATCCAGTCCTCTACTCAATAAGATGAAGGGTAAATACACAGGCAACTGGCTGGGTATTTAAGTGTGTGACTTTCATATTTCTGCTTCATTCTACAGAATATTTTACTCCGCCCCTGCCCTCCATCTGTCTTTGTATTATTCTACACAAGTGAAACTCTCGAAATGGCTAAAGTGTATTTATGAGGCTCTAAATGGAAGGGTCCCATTTATAACTGGGGCAAAGATGTGTGCCCTGCATCTAGGCTTAATAGCCAAGTCACTTTCTCAAAGAAGCTATCCAGAAAAACCAATTTTGTTGAAGTTGCTCTGCATTTGCAATGCTGTTATGTAGGCCGTTTACCTCTTGCTCCCGAAAAGTTAACTATTCTCAGGCCATTAGGTTGGAAGTGTGAATGGGTGTATCATATAAAACACAAGAATGACCCAAAGGGTACAATAAATAAACAGTTTAATGTAGCTGTAATCACACATTTCACACTTGCTTGTCTGAGATGGGTGACAGGAACAGTGACTACCTTTTCCAACTAGAGCAACAATTAAAGTACTCTATGATATAGGAAAGGTTTCATTTCTGAAATATACCTGAATCATAGATTTTTATATAACCACCAAGTTTATCCAAAGAGTTAGAAGTGGAAAATGATTTTCAGACATAGAGATTCTCCAGCCCCTCTACAAATACTCTGTGTGAGTGTGAACAAGCTCCTTTATTTCTCTGGTTCAGGGTCCCTCTGTCTGTCTTGATTCTGTGGCCCCCAGTAGGATTTCCCCCTCCCCTCCCCCTTTCCCCTCCCCCTCCCCCTTCTCCCTTCCCCTTCCCCCTCCCCTCTCCCCCTGCCCCCCCTCCCCCTCCTCATCCGAGATCAGACCTGCGGTGCTGGGCTTTCTCACCCATAGAGGTTGATCAAGGAGAAACATATGACCACAAGGTGGCGGTAGCGCACACAAGCTTCATTTGGGTTCCCCTTTGACAAGTTTACTCCTGGGGCAGTCCCTCAGAGCATGAAACTATCCAGAGGCTCCCGCAGAGGGACCACCATCCAGAAGAGGAGGGCAAGGGAGCTTCCAGGGTGGGGGGGGGAATCAGAGAGGGGCCTTACACATCTAACTGACATCACTCTGCAGCCCAACAGGGCATCTCTGGGTCAGAGAGCCTCAAAGGGCAGCAGCACCAGCTTGGGGTCCTTACAGTCCCAGTTTATCTTCCGTGTCTCTAGAAGACGTTGGGGAGCTTCACGGGGTGTGCAAATAAGGCAGGCTCTAAAAGGCAAAACAAACAAACAAACAAAAACAGCTTATTGGGGCTAATTTGAAACCATTGGATGTGTAAAAAATGGAGTTTGGTACAGACTTTTGAGTTGATAGGTTTTCACAGTAGTGAGGAAATGAACCATCTAGGGGTTAATACACAGAGGCCATCTCTGGCTCATTTATAAAGCACCACTTCTTGTTGCACATCCTGTATCTCTGCCTGCAGCTGCTGTTCCTGCTTGGCCACACCTCATCTCAGCCTGCTCCCAGGTTCTAGCCATCTCCACGTGGCAGTCCCAGTATGCCCCACTCTAATCCTGTCACTCCTTGGCTCTCCAGGGGCCTCCACACTGGAGCTGTTATGCTCAGACTTTTACTTCAGCTCTGATGGTATGTCCTGCCTGGGCTCTATCCCTGTCCTTGTGTTTTCTCTGGTACCTGGACAGATTCCTGACCCCTGGCTCTCTACCCCTTTGTTTCTTTGTTGCTGCCTTAACAGCATTTGTTTCAGATGTCAGTTAATTCACCTTTACATGTTTTTTTATTCATGCTCCCCTTTCCTCCACTCGAGAATGCAGACCTCCCTGGCTTTGTTCACTCCTGGATTACCAATGCCTGGAATAGTGCCTGTTACAGAGCAGGTGCAAAGTTGCTGAATGAATGAATGATACGATATGCCTCATGGCCATGAAATCTAAACCTTCTCTGACGAATGAAGTACAGTTTTCTCAAAGCCACTTAAAGTGATAATATTCATGCATAAGTTCCAGGAAGTTTGTTTTAAAACACAAATTGATTATCAAAGTCTCTTTTTTCCTGCCTTTAAATATTATATCTCCCTGCAGTGATTACTTTATAGTGATTAGCTTAGGTTTGGCACCTAAGGAGTTGCTCATATCAGTGACGATCCAAGAGCAGTGATCATATCATGAATATTTGTGAATCATCTATTGCTTGACACATGGCTTCAAAGGCTAGAAAACACTGCTTACATTTCATTCCTTTTCTTTTCTGCGGTATGCGGGCCTCTCACTGTTGTGGCCTCCCCCGTTGCAGAGCACAGGCTCCGGACGCGCAGGCTCCGGACGCGCAGGCTCAGCGGCCATGGCCCACGGGCCCAGCCGCTCCGCGGCATATGGGATCCTCCCAGACCGGGGCACGAACCCGTATCCCCTGCATCGGCAGGCGGACTCTCAACCACTTGCGCCACCAGGGAGGCCCACATTTCATTCCTTTAACAAATATTTAGTAAACACCTATTATGTGTCATTTACTAGGCTAAGCCCCAAAGATAAAATGGTAAAACAAAACAGGTGGAATGACAAACATTGGTATTCTCTATGCCAGGATTTTTCCAAAAAGTGTTCTGAGAAGCATAACACAAAGATACTTCTTTTTAAAAAGTTGAAGTCTCCCATAGTCAAATAGGTTTCAGAAGCCCTGTAGACGAGACCTCTTCATGAAGATTCATTTTCAGGTGAAAGTGGAAGAGGTTTTGAGAATTTCTGTCATTTAAAAGCAGTCTTGGGCTTCCTGGGTGGTGCAGTGGTTAAGAATCCACCTGCCAATGCAGGGGACATGGGTTCGAGCCCTGGTCCAGGAAGAACCCACATGCCACGGAGCAACTAAGCCTGTGAGCCACAACTACTGAGCCCGTGCTCTAGAGCCTGTGAGGCACAACCACTGAGCCCACGTGCCACAACTACTGAAGCCCGCACGCCTAGAGCCCGTGCTCCACAACAAGAGAAGCCGCTGCAACAAAGAGTAGCCCCCGCTCGCCGCAACTAGAGAAAGCCCGCGTGCAGTAATGAAGACCCAAAACAGCCAAAAAATAAATTAATTAATTTAAAAAATAAAATAAAATAAAAGCAGTCTTAATCCAGAATTTTCTGTCACTACGGATGTCCTAGTAATATACCTCAGAACTACTATTTGGCAAAATATTCCTTGGAATACGTTCTTCTAGCTAGCTCAGTCATAAACAAGTATACACCAGAGCCCAGAGGAACTGGTCATGAAAGAAACATTTGTTCCTCCACTTGCAATCCAGGGAACAGTAGTGAGAACTCTGAGGATCTTTCAGGTCAGTAGAAGAGTTTGTTGTAACATTCATGTTTATCTACATTTGCACTTGGGCGTTTCCATATAATTGGCAATTCATTTATAATATTTAATCACATCTACGTACTGCTTACCAAAAACAGCACTCATCATTTTGTTAATTCCAATAAAAGATTTGTGTTGCAATTGTTTTATTATTGTAGCATACAAGTGTAGGCAAAGTATAGGATTTACTAGGTCTCATTGGATGCTCCAGTTTTAAGAGATTGAAAACCTCACCATTTCGGCCATATCCATAATAGCTAATGTCTACTGAGTTTTTTTTTTCTGTGCTAAATTATTTATTTTAATTTTAAAAACATCCTATGAAGTAGTTCCTCATATTACCTCCAATGGACTTAAACAAACAGCTATTAATTATGCATATGTACATGTGGGTGGATGGAGGTGATCAAAATCCAAATCCAGGCCATTTGACCCAAAGCCTACTTAATCGTGGCACTAATCATATAATGATTCCCTAGACTTGTTCTGTTCAGTACAGTAGCCATGAAGCCCATGTAGCAATGGAACACTTGTACACATTGTGATGTGCCTACAGGAACATCAGTATTTGAAGATGAGAGATGAAGAAAAACTGGAAAAGGAGCCTGAGAAGGAAAAAACCAGGGTGTCCTGGGGTGTCCAGGACTTCAAGTGAAGAGAGTCTTTCACGGGGAGAGAGAAGTCAACTCTGTGAAATGCCGAAGGTCAAGTTAGAAAACTACTGGAAAAGGACCATTGGACTGGGCAATGTTGGTGTCAGTGATGACCTTGGTAGCAATAATTTTGGTGCCTTCAGAGAAATGAAGACATGGCGAAATTCATTCAATTGGAGGGGGAAAGTTGGAGATGGTGAGCATAGACAACACTTTTGAGAAGTTCTGCTGTAAAGGGAAGGAGAGAAATAGGACAATAGCTGGAAGGTGAAATTGGTTCAAGAGAAGGTTTTTTTTCCTAGGAAAGGAGAAATAGGAGCATGTCTGTATGCTGATGGTTATGACCTTGTAGGTTGGGGAAATTTGCTGATGTATTAAAGAGGGTTTAAAATTGCTGGAGCAATGTCCTCGAGTAGACATCAGTGGATGGGATATTCAAAAACAGTTGGTTCATCCATAATGAGAGAGAAGTAAGATTACATATGCACAGACACAAGTGGATGGGTAGGTGTAAGGGTGTGAGCTTATGGCAGTTCTCTTCTGATTGTTTCTGTCTTTTCAGGAAAATAGGAAGAAGGTCATCAGCTGAGATTTAGAGGTCTGAGAAGAGGAGAAAGGATGAATTTGTCACCCAGAGAGCAGCTAGGTGGATGACCTTGGGAAACACCATGATTGCCAAGCAGCATACACCACCCACTTGATGTTGGTAAATGTGAGTTTAGAGTGACCCTAATCCACATTGCTGTGTGTTTTTCTTCAGCGATGTACAAGGAGACCAAGAAATGCTGCTAATCAAGAGAGGGACATGGGAGTTGAAGATATAGGCCAAGGAATGATTTTAATGATGGAGGCTGGAAATTAAGGATCAAAGTTAGAACATGAGAGAAGTAAGGGACAGCGGCAATGTGGTAGGACGCTTGGGAGTAGCAGGGTTGCTGGGGAATCAGGGTACTTGATTCTCTGGGAGAGTTACAATGGTGGGATGTGGGAGAGATGCAGAGTTTGTAGTTATGGAATGACACAAGGAGTGAAAGGCTGAGATAGAGGAGGAAAATGAGATCATCAGCACATGAAAGTCAAGGAACTGTAACAGGGGCTTTAAAATCCCCAAGAATTAAGACTGGAGTAGTAGAAGAAAAAGTGAGTCAGCAACTCAGATCTTGAAGGAGGGGGAAGGAGGAAGGGTTGTGATGGCGAAGAGGACATAGGTAACTATCCCCAGGAGGCCTGTGGTCAGATTGGTTCACCTGCTTCATGTGTAACCAGACTTAGGGTGGATGAGATCTGACAAATCCAGCTGTTCAGTTCAGCCACACAGAGGCCAGCTCTCCCATCCTTAGGTACTTGGTCTCACAGACAGAAACAATCTGAATCCATCAAACATTTTTCCCTGTGGCATATCTGCATAGAGAGCTGTCAAAAGCTTGTAAAATCCTGAGTGCTAAAAGCAGGCTATGATATTGTATCAGTTTACTTCACAAACACATACACAAATCCATGGGGTAAAATGAACAGCTATCACATTTACTATTATTGGGTCGGGGGAAAGGACTGTCTTTCCCAAAACCCAGTAAAACCTTTCACAGCCAGAACTTTCAGTGATTGACAATGATTGGAGGAAAGCTTTATTTTAATTATTTTCATATGAAATATTTTCAAAAACCTCCTCATGTTGTCACACAGGCTTTAATTACTTATCTCTTTGTTTCAGTCACCAGCTCTGCCAGGACAAGCCGGTGCCAATATTCTCATCTATTGCTTTTCTCTCCAAATCTGGAATATCTGTTTCTCAGGTCCTAAAATGGCCATGTTTACCAAAATTAATGCTCAGTGGAACAGGCATTCAATTCAAAATCAGGAAGCAATTGAATTCCACATGGCCAATAATTCAGTCATTTTTAAAAGAAGACATTCTCAAGAGGTAAAGAGGAGACCAGGCACATTTGATATAGAAACACCCATCATGTCTCTCTTCAAGGTCTTTGTACATTTTCTCTCTTCCCCAAGCCTTCTCCCCTCAGACAGCTGCTTTCTCACTTCTTACTTTTTTCTGGTCTCTGTTGAGGTGTTATGTCCCTGGTGAGGTCTGCCCTGACCACCCTATCTAAAATGGCACTTTTACCCTATGTCTCACTCACCAACTGAACTACTGTCTCTGATTTTTGTTTGTCTTTACCTGGGACCTTGTCTGGTTACCAGTAAATGCCCAGTGCCTAGAACACTGGATCTGACACAAAGCAGCACTTATTAAATATTTATTGAATGATTGAACAGATGACCGTGAGAAAGGCCATCCCAGGGAGAGAAAAATTTGACAAATGTTTTAGGTTCATAATAAGAAAGCATAATTTAGAATATACCTTCTACAAGTTTAAACTGTTAAAATATAGTCATGTCACAGAAGGCAATACAATGAAACTTTCTGCTGAAAAGAGAATTCCACTTAGGTAAGAAAAAGAAAAAAAAAATGTCAGTCTAGAAGATATTTTACTTGAAAGGTAAGTGCTCAGAAACAGTGTCTTATAATGGAAGCATTTCATCAAGTACATTGTGTGCTTGACAATACACTTTCACTAGTGTAATTTATGTCATGGTTGCTTTAAGCATGTCAAGATACACACATATTAAACATAAAAACTACACAAAAATGTATACAGAACTCATTGTCTAGTTTTGCGAAAGAGGTAAGTCTTACTTCTGGTTGATAATCACATTGGTATTTATGGGAATTGCTGTGTTAAGTGTCATAAGGTCTTCCTTGCCAAAGGATCAATTTAATATTTTGCCCTAAGGAGCATCAATCATCTGAATAGTTTCCTCCTTATAGATTCAGGCAACATGAGACTGCATTTTCAGATATTCCTGGCTGAATTCCGACTCCATATTCACAAACTCATTGATTTGGTTGGGGAAATGAGTGAGGTAGATGGAGGTAGAGAGGGGGGATGGGCAGACACACAGACCAAAGCAAACTAGCTGAATTACTACTTTCATATGTCATGCAGACCTACCAATAAAACACAACTGTAGCTCAGTTTCAGAAATGGCACTACCACCCTGCTGCTTATTTTCCATTTGAAAGAAAGAAATTCTGATAGCTTAGTGATATCATTATATATAGACATTTGTCTGTTCATTTCTAAATATACGTTATCTATAACTCACTAGGCCCCAAGATTTTCTTCCATTTTTTCCAGATCCTTGGGCATCTACTTAAGCAGAAATCTGTAAATGCTCTCCTGGAATTCTTCAGGGCAGCCTAAAAGGGAAGTTTCATAAAAGTCAGAAAGAAAAATTATTCACATCCATTTTAGACATTAAGCTCCCTCCAACTACCCAAGTTAAATCATTTTTACTCTTTTACAAAAAAAAATTTCTACTTTTTAAGACTTATAACTTACTTTCAAGGTTTTAATCCATGTTCCTAACGCGTAGCCCCATGATAAACTCTTAACCTTACCCAAGTAGCAGAGGGGCTACAGACACACTTTTAACCTGATAGAACTTGAGGTTGACCTTCTTTTAGTCTCAAATACAGTCCACAATCTTCCAAGATTAAGAGGCTTAGAGCAAAAAGAAGGTGAAATGTGTGTCTAGCATTTCAGATAATCTTGCTTTCTATGCTGGGTGATTTATCTTCTGTCCCCTGAAGGTAGTCACTAGCTTTCATTCATTAATTCACTCAGTGTTCACTCTTTGTTCAACAAAGCTTTTGGAAACACCTACTAATGATATGGAAGTATAGTAGGTGTTAGAATAGTACAGATCATCATTGGTCACCGTTTGCATTAATGCTCCTCTCGTCCTGAGAGGCACAGCCTCTTGCCCTTGTGATTTGCAGAAACCCAGTGTTCCACATTCACCTAGCAGACCTGTCAGAGAGGGGTCATCACCTAACCTCCAAAAACAGACATTTCTTCAGGCTTATAATGCAAGTGGATTCCTAATAGTCCCTTGAGGGGAGGCTGTCTTTATCATCTAGGGTATTTCAGGATGTCTATGGAAGATGCTCACTAAATTTATTCAAAGACCCTTGGTGGACTAATTTCATTACACTATACTGGACCCAGGGAATGGTGCTTCTCAAAAAGGTCATTGGATGTTTTCTGTACCTTCCTCCGCCATGAATAATTTATCAAAATGCATCCTCAAATTCTGAACAACACAAATACAGAATGAATTATTAACACAAGCTTCCCCAACCTAATCATCTTCTTCTCTTCCTCTTTGACTTTATCCCCCTCGCTGTTCTTATTATGACTCAGTAGAAGAGTCTCTATTCTGGGCTCTTGCATCAAAACGCTTAGTACTCAAAGGGTTTGTGTCTCATTTCTTTGTCTGTGAAGGGAAGTGTTGAATTAAATGATTTTATGGCCTATCAGCTCCTGATAATTTGTCATTTTCACATCAAGATTTAGGAATAGGATTCTTTTTTTCCCCCAAGTGCAATCCAGCTACTTATCTGAATGAGGGTTTGAGAAATCTCTACCCTGTGTTAGGTGAAAATCTATGCTTAGAATAAAAGGTAAGTTGTCACTGGTTACTCGCATAATAATGTATCCAAGTCGTTGGTAGCACTTGTTCAAAGCTGGAAGAAGATAAGGAGAAAATCAAATGGAGTATGGAAATTATGGTTTGACTGCTCATCAGTGAATTCTCTGGGAGAAGATACTTCCATTGCTCCCTTATTCTTTGATTGCATCTGGCAGACTTTGGGCCTTTCCCCTTAAAGCCAAAAAGTTTAACCTGGTGGATATGCTTTGCCTTTATTTCTTTCTTGCCACTTTCCATCTTCATCACTCCTCTCTCTACCCCACCCCACCCCTTCTCCTTGTTCTTTTGTGCTACCAACCAGTTGCTATTTTCCCAATCTGCAATGGAACTGAAAGACGGTGGAGAGAGAGGGAGAAAGGGAGAAATATGTGTGGGAATTGTCTTGTGGAAATAGAAATGTAATTAAGAGCAGGGAGTGATTGTCATATACTTACTTTCCCTGCTTCCCCTTGTTCCTGGCCCAAGAGTTTTTCATTGAAACGATGTGCACTGTGGGTCTGATGGGCATAAAATAAGACTTGATGCTGATGGTGGATGTCTAGGCTTGGCACATCTTATAATGAGTATGCAGTCTAGCAGGATATGTGGGCCTTCAGGGAGCCAGAAGTCTGGGACTCCACAGTGGATTCGTCAAAGCAAGTGGAGGAGGAGAGACAGGGAAAGGGAGAAGTGAGATGGAGAGAGCAAGACAGGAAGTAAAGGGGAAGAGAGAGAGGATGTACATTCAGTTCTGATAGTATTCATCTAACTCAGTACATCTCACCCAGGAAGAGTGGCTTGGCCGCTGTTGGCTTGGCCTGGGAATAGATGACATCAAACTTCAAAGATCTTTTTCTTCAGTACCTTTAAAAAGATAACTACATCCACAAAAATTATGCTGACAGCCTAATTAATTGATCCTGCATGACCGAATAGCATACTGTAAAATGCAAGATGTATTATGTATCATTGGAAAACACTACATCTGATATATATAAGTTTTCACAAATGGTTTCTTAGGGGTTATGAAGATAAGACTGAACTGTGTTCATTTGGTTTTCACATTTTTTTGTGAACATATCATATACAAGACCCTGGAGCAATAAACGATGAAGAAGACAGGGTCCATACTATTGAGAAGCTGATGGTTCTAGTGGGGTAGGATATTGGTAAGTCTTCTAGGTTGCCAGCAACAGAAACCACTCTGGCTATTTTCAACCACAACAACAACAAAGGTATTTTTAAAGAAGGTTACTGGGTAGCTCAAAGAGTCACCAGACTAGCTGGACATTTTCACTGGAACTAACAGAGGCCACCACTGCGAGAGTCATGTTGAGAAGCAGTCAGGTTTGGCCACTAGTTGTGATGGTGATTGCCACTGCCAGCACCACTGAGTGAATTCTGAACTCTCGCTATGACTTTTCTTAGTATCCCAATATTAGAAATCCCAAGTCTAACGTAGTGAATATCTGTCCCAGAGGCTTCATCAAATGTACACAGTGGAGGACTCTCCCTAAGAAGAAAGGGGAAATGGATGCTACCAGGCACAGTATTTGTAAAGGAAAAACATGCATTATATGGATATAGACACATATCTAGATCCATGCAATACAAAGTAGACAGTGCTATAATGGCAAAGGAGAAGCCCTTGCCAACGGGATCAGGGAAGACTTCCAAGGGGAAGCTGAGTTGAAATGAACAGGTGTAAGTAACATAGACAAAGACAGAAAGACATGGAACGAGATGGTACACTTGGAATCTACAAGCATTCAACGTTGCTAGAGCAGAGGTTTTCAATTAGACACTGTTCATGGACAATTGCTAGGGAGTTGCTCTGGAACCCCCAGACCAATTACTCCAAAGTCCCGGGACAGGGCTCAGGCACCAAATGCTTCTGATGTAGCCACAGTTGAGATGCACAGAGATGAGACCAAAAGGGCTTCTTTTCTGCAATTAGGGAGGAACTTCCCTCACTTCTCACTTAAGAGTTCTTACTCATCACCACCACCATCCTGCTCTAGGACATATTTTTTCCTTGGATTTTTCCCCACAGGGAAAGTCAAGCCAGAGTCAACCCTGAAAGCGTAACTCTAGAAGTGAGCAGAAAGAAGGGGGAAAAATTGATTTTAAATACGTTCTGGTTTGGAGTTGAATACCTAGGAGCAAAGAGAGAGTATTAGGAGAAATTTTTAATTGACATAGATGAAGCCCCAGTAAATAAACTGAAAGCAATATCAATTGGTGAAAAGAATTCTATATAATAGTGGTTTAAAAGTTGTATTGGCCATCCATGAGTTTTACCAATCTTCTTAAAGAGTGTTTTATTAAATTTTGCATAGAAAGATAAATTACTTTCTTGTCACGGAGCTCTTTGAACCCAAGACTAAAAGGTCTAATTTCAAATTTGCTCCTAGAAAATATGGATCTCCATGTCCTACTGCATTGTGAAAATATACTAAGAAAGAGTGTGGGTCTAGTCATACATCACCATAAAGAAAGCAAATCAGTGTTCAAATCTTTGGATATTTAAGAGAAATCAATACACAGTCTTCCAGTTGACATCACACCTCCTGGGTGATTAAACAATCATTCTGGTTTCCCAGGGACTGAGGGGATTCCTGGGAAGCTGGACTTTCACTGCTAAAACCAAGAAAGTCCTGCACAAACCAGGATGAGTCGATCATCCATCTCATCAGCTTCTCCTGCCCTGTACTTGAAAAAGGAGAAAAAGAAAACTGGAATCTCACTCACAGTTTATTCAGTGGCTTTATCCCTAGCCTGTGTTAGAGGCAGCTGACTTGTACAGCTTCTGACACACGGCACTTCCCAGCACATTCGAGATGCTTGTGAGGGGGTAGCTGATGTCATGGCAACAAGAACATATGTTGGCGTAGGTGGTTCTTCAACACTAGCTTCAAGACTTCAATAGAAAGTCTCCAAGACTGTGTTTCAAATGAGTTCTCTGTGGGCTGTTGTTTGACTGTCACCCTCTCAAATCTCTGAAGACAAGGAAACTGAAGAGGGGATGGCTTTGATTACCCACTGGCTGGCACTAGGGCCATGTGCAACAAGTCTCCCCGCACTGACTTCAGCATGACTGGCGCATGTTCCTCAGGCTATTAAGAATGTGCAGCCTCTATCCATGCCCCTCTTCCTTTGACACTGTCTGTCCTGATCTTTCATTGTCTGCGTTGCCTGGAACTGGAGATGCTGAACAGACACTTTCTGGAGTATGAAACAGACGTCTATGCCCAGACGTGTGGTCAGAACCTAAGCCCTTCTGGAAGGACCCCAAGAGTAAAGCGTATTATATTCAGAGTCAGCATCCCAAAAACTTATGGGTTGGAGGTCTGCAAGCTGTCCCTTCCATCCTGCATGTAGGAAAAGACCACCAAGGAAAGAGGGTGCTTTGTCAGCTGACACTGGAGCATTTCAGTGAGTTTTCACTTATTCCAGTGATGTGACCACTACACAAAAATGTTTAAGAATTAGACTTATGGTTTGGAGTAATTATTGATACAGATCTTTCAGGGGCCCAATAGGAAACAAATGGCATACTCAAACTGGTGCAAAAGAAGAGTTTAGCAAAAGAGTCTGTTTGCAAAGATGTAGGCAGAGTTTATGGAAACCAGCAAGGGACAGTGTTATGTCATTCTAACCTCTAAATAGGCAAGTGGGGAAAGTAGTGACAAGATCCCTGAAAGGAAGTGACAAGAGTCACCAGCTAGGTGTCGTGGCCTTCAATACAGGGAAACAGCAACTCCATGGAGACGTGGCATGGAGAAAACTGAAGGAAAAAAAAGCCTGAACCTTCCTCTCCCTCCACCCTCTGAACTTCTAGCAGTGCCCTCACTCCCTTTGGTGCAAGCCACCCAGAAGCCAGAGGACAAAAGATCCAGGATGCAGCCCACTCAGATCACCTTCCGGGGCTCAGAGCAAGGTGAAGATATCTATAGAGTTGCTCTCATCCCTGTTTTCCTTGTTATCACTATTTCTGGGCACGCTGAAAATTTGCACTGCCCCATCTTTGACAGGCAAGAAGGAATCTGAGAGTTACTCTGGTCTAATCCCTTTAACTAAAATGTAAGGTAAGGTGGGGCAAGGATTTTTGTTCACTGCTATATCCCCACTCCCTGGGGTAATGACTGGCACATAACAGTTGCTCTGTAATTGTTTGTGAATGAATGGATGGTTAAGATAACACCACTGGTTAGTATCCACTGTGAGTAAAATCCAGATTTCCTAAATCTCAATCCTGCAATTCTTCCTTTATTCCTTTTGTGAACATAGCACAGGTTTTAAGCCATTTCCCCACAATTATATGTGCAAAATACTGTTTGCACCAATTTCCTTGGAGACAATGGCTGGCACCTCTTCTTTCTTGTTTACTCTCCCTTAATGTTCTTGTTCAGTCTCCTGACCTCAACTCTTACCTCTATGCAACCATCTCCCAGATATTTCTCTCTAGCTCTTAAATTTCTTGGGAGCATCAGTGCCTGGGTTTTCTCCCTGTGTGGAGAGGGTTTCTTCTTCTTCTTCTTCTTTTTTTAAAATATTTTGTTTATTTATGTATTTGGCTGTGCTGCTTCTTAGTTGCAGTACACAGGATCTAATTCCCTGACCAGGTATCAAACCCAGGTCCCCTGCATTGGGAGCTCGGAGTCTCAACTGCTGGACCATCAGGAAGTCCCGAGAGGGTTTCTTCTGACTGCACATTGGAATCACCTGCAGCTTTTACAAACTACCAGTACCCTGGCTCCACCCCCAGAACTCCAATTTAGCCTGTCTGGGTGGGGTCCAGGAGTCTAAAATCTTTTAACAACTCAGTGGATTCCAGTGTGCTCCCAGAGTTAAGAATCCAGTCCCTCAAACTCTACATGTTCAGTATCTTCGCCTCCAATCAGTTTTTTCCTGACTTCTGTGTTTTTATTACTGAGTCAACTATTTCCCAATTACCCATAACCAAAACCTTGGAGTTCTCTTGGACTTCTCCCATCCTCCTTTAGGCAACTGTTGGCCAAGTCATGAAGCTTTGACCTCACAAGATTTCTCCAGTGCTTTCTCCACCTGCCGTCTCCACTGTTGCCCCTGAATTCCACCACCGTTTCTTCTACCAAGAGCAGCACAGAGTGGATGTTCTCACAGCCTCTATAAAGGAGGCTGGCACCACCTGTGATCCCAGCAGTGCCCTTTGCCAGCTGTGCGGCCTCGAGTAACTTGCTTAATCTATCAACAAAGATAAAGTCACACACTCCCCATAAAGGCACCTGGCATAGAGTAGGTGCCCCACAAATGTTAATTAGCAGCCCATTCATAAGCAGCCTCTAAATAGCTTTTCCTGCCTTTCATGCCTCCCTAGTCTCTGCAAGACATCCATTTCTGCTTGATGTTTATGTTTTTCTGGAGTTCATCTGCATTTATCTAACTAACTTCCCCTTCTCAAAAAAATTTCAGGGCTTAATTTCATGATTTAATTGAGTCACCACTGAGTTAAGTTCAAACCCCTCCCTTCCCTCCGGTGGGACCTCCCAGGATTTCCTCCCCTTCATCTCACCCACGCTCCAGTTCCCTGGACCACTGCAGTCTCCTGAGTGGGTCTCCACCTTCCACTGGGTCTACTGGTCCCTTCACCTGGAATATGCTCCCTTCTCTCTCCATCCATTTAAATTTTACTCCCATCTTTAGAGTCATGATGTAAATGGCACCTCGTCCCTGAAGTCTATCCTGATCATGTGATCATATCACCCTGTGAAGCTTATCTTTGTCATGTGATTCTATGATCATGTGATCTCTTCCTCTTCATTGGACCATAGCTCTCTGTGCATAGTTCCCTTTTGTCACTTAGCCTAGCCTTTCACTATATTCACAAGGGGACATGTGCAATTGTTCCCACAAATTGTATGTCGATCTAATTAAATGTCTATCCCTGGCCCCTAAGGGAGCTCAGCTAGTGCACAATAAATATCTGTGGCTGTGACTTTCCTCTCATATCCAATGAGTATTTTGGTAATGGCATTGGCTTTTGTTTAATTTAAAATAGAAGAAGCAGGAGACTTCCGGGTAAGATGGCGGAAGAGTAAGACGCGGAGATCACCTTCCTCCCCACAGATACACCAGAAATACAGCTACACGTGGAACAACTCCTACAGAACACCTACTGAACGCTGGCAGAAGACCCCAGACCTCCCAAAAGGCAAGAAACTCCCCACATACCTGGGTAGGGCAAAGCGGAGAGATTCCCGCACAGAGGAGCGGTGCCGAGCGGCACTCACCAGCCCGAGAGGCTTGTCTGCTCCCCCGCCGGGGCGGGCGGCGCTGGAGCTGAGGCTCGGGCTTCGGTCAGAGCGCAGCGAGAGGACTGGGGCTGGCGGCGAGAACTCAGCCTGAAGGGGGCTAATGAGCCACAGCTAGCCGGGAGGGAGTCCGGGAAAACTCTGGAGCTGCCGAAGAGGCAGGAGACTTTTTCTTCCCTCTTGGTTTCCTGGTGCGCGAGGAGAGGGGATTAAGAGCGCCGCGTAAAAGAGCTCCAGAGACGGGCGCGAGTCGCGGCTGAAAGCGCGGAGCCCAGAGACGGGCGTGGGACGCTGGGGCTGCTGCTGCCGCCGCCAAGAAGCCTGTGTGCGAGCGCAGGTCACTGTCCACACCGCCCTTCCGGGAGCCTGTGCAGCCTGCCACTGCCGGGGTCCCGGGATCCAGGGGCGGCTTCCCTGGGAGAACGCACGGCGCGCCTCGGGCTGGTGCAACGTCACGCCGACCTCTGCCGCTGCAGGCTCGCCCCGCACTCCGTGCCCCTCCCTCCCGCCGGGCCTGAGTGAGCCAGAGCCCCCGAAGAGGCTGCTCCTTTAACCCTGTCCTGTCTGAGCGAAGAACAGACGCCCTCCGGCGACCTACACACAGAGGTGGGGCCAAATCCAAAGCTGAGACCCAGGAGCTGTGAGAACAAAGAAGAGAAAGGGAAACCTCTCCCAGCAGCCTCAGAAGCAGCGGATTAAAGCTCCACAATCAACTTGATGTACCCTGCATCTGTAGAATACATGAATAGACAACAAATCATCCCAAATTGAGGAGCCAGGAGTCAGTGCTGTGCCTCTGAGGTGGGAGAGCCAACTTCAGGACACTGGTCCACAAGAGACCTCCCAGCTCCACATAATATCAAACGGCGAAAATCTTCCAGAGATCTCCATCTCAACACCAGCACCCAGCTTCACTCAACGACCAGCAAGCTACAGTGCTGGATACCCTATGCCAAACAACTAGCAAGACAGGAACACAAAGCCACCCATTAGCAGAGAGGTGGCCTAAAATCATAAAAAGCCCGCAGACACCCCAAAACACACCACCAGACGTGGACCTGCCCACCAGAAAGACAAGATCCAGCCTCATCCACCAGAACACAGGCAGTAGTCCCCTCCACCAAGAAGCCTACACAACCCACTAAACCAACCTTAGCCACTGGGGACAGACACCAAAAACAACGGGAACTACGAACCTGCAGCCTGCAAAAAGGAGACCCCAAACACAGTAACATAAGCAAAATGAGAAGACAGAAAAACACACAGCAGGAGAAGGAACAAGATAAAAACCCACCAGACCTAACAAATGAAGAGGTAATAGGCAGTCTACCTGAAAAAGAATTCAGAATAATGATGGTAAAGATGATCCAAAATCTTGGAAATAGAATAGACAAAATGCAAGAAACAGTTAACAAGGACCTAGAAGAACTAAAGATGAATCAAGCATCGATTAAAAACACAATACATGAAATAAAAAATACTCTAGATGGGATCAATAGCAGAATAAATGAGGCAGAAGAATGGATAAGTGAGGTGGAAGATAAAATAGTGGAAATAACTGCTGCAGAGCAAAATAAAGAAAAAGGAATGAAAAGAACAGAGGACAGTCTCAGAGACCTCTGGGACAACATTAAACACACCAACATTCGAATTATAGGGGTTCCAGAAGAAGAAGAGAAAAAGAAAGGGACTGAGAAAATATTTGAAGAGATTATAGTTGAAAACTTCCCTAATATGGGAAAGGAAATAGTTAATCAAGTCCAGGAGGCACAGAGAGTCCCATACAGAATAAATCCAAGGAGAAATACACCAAGACACATATTAATCAAACTGTCAAAAATTAAACACAAAGAAATCATATTAAAAGCAGCATGGCAAAAACAACAAATAACACACAAGGGAATCCCCATCAGGATAACAGCTGATCTCTCAGCAGAAATTCTACAAGCCAGAAGGGAGTGGCAGGACATAATTAAAGTGATGAAGGAGAAAAACCTGCAACCAAGATTACTCTACCCAGCAAGGATCTCATTCAGATTTCATGGAGAAATTAAAACGTTTACAGACAAGCAAAAGCTGAGAGAATTCAGCACCACCAAACCAGCTTTACAACAAATGCTAAAGGAACTTCTCTAGGCAAGAAACACAACAGAAGGAAAAGAACTACAATAACGAACCCAAAACAATTAAGAAAATGGGAATAGGAACATACATATCAATAATTACCTTAAATGTAAATGGACTAAATGCTCCCACCAAAAGACACAGACTGGCTGAATGGATACAAAAACAAGACCCATATATATGCTGTCTACAAGAGACCCACTTCAGACCTAGAGACACATACAGACTGAAAGTAAGGGGATGGAAAAAGATATTCCATGCAAATGGAAACCAAAAGAAAGCTGGAGTAGCAATTCTCATATCAGACAAAATAGACTTTAAAATAAAGACTACTAGAAGAGACAAAGAAGGACACTACATAATGATCAAGGGATCGATCCAAGAAGAAGATATAACAATTGTAAATATTTATGCACCCAACATAGGAGCACCCCAATACATAAGGGAAATATTAACAGCCATAAAAGGAGAAATCGACAGTAACACAATCATAGTAGGGGACTTTAACACCCCACTTTCACCAATGGACAGGTCATCCAAAATGAAAATAAATAAGGAAACACAAGCTTTAAATGATACATTAAACAAGATGGACTTAATTGATATTTATAGGACATTCCATCCAAAAACAACAGAATACACATTGTTCTCAAGTGCTCATGGAACATTCTCCAGGATAGATCATATCTTGGGTCACAAATCAAGCCTTGGTAAATTTAAGAAAATTGAAATTGTATCAAGTATCTTTTCCGACCACAATGCTATGAGACTAGATATCAATTACAGGAAAAGAGCTGTAAAACATACAAACACATGGAGGCTAAACAATACACTACTTAATAACGAAGTGATCACTGAAGAAATCAAAGAGGAAATTAAAAAAATACCTAGAAACAAATGACAATGGAGACACGACGACCCAAAACCTATGGGATGCAGCAAAAGCAGTTCTAAGAGGGAAGTTTATGGCAATACAATCCCACCTTAAGAAACAGGAAACATCTCGAATAAACAACCTAACCTTGCACCTAAAGCAATTAGAGAAAGAAGAACAAAAACATCTCAAAGTTAGCAGAAGGAAAGAAATCATAAAAATCAGATCAGAAATAAATGAAAAAGAAATGAAACGATAGCAAAGATCAATAAAAGTAAAAGCTGGTTCTTTGAGAAGATAAACAAAATTGATAAACCATTAGCCAGACTCATCAAGAAAAAAAGGGAGAAGACTCAAATCAATAGAATTAGAAATGAAAAAGGAGAAGTAACAACTGACACTGCAGAAATACAAAAGATCATGAGAGATTACTATAAACAACTCTATGCCAATAAAATGGACAACCTGGAAGAAATGGACAAATTCTTAGAAATGCACAACCTGCCAAGACTGAATCAGGAAGAAATAGAAAATATGAACAGACCAATCACAAGCACTGAAATTGAAACTGTGATAAAAAATCTTCCGACAAACAAAAGCCCAGGACCAGATGGCTTCACAGGGGAATTCTATCAAGCATTTAGAGAAGAGCTAACACCTATCCTTCTGAAACTCTTCCAAAATATAGCAGAGGGAGGAACACTCCCAAACTCATTCTATGAGGCCACCATCACCTTGATACCAAAACCAGACAAGGATGTCACAAAGAAAGAAAACTACAGGCCAATATCACTGATGAACATAGATGCAAAAATCCTCAACAAAATACTAGCAAACAGAATCCAACAGCACATTAAAAGGATCATACACCATGATCAAGTGGGGTTTATTCCAGGAATGCAAGGATTCTTCAATATACGCAAATCAATCAACGTGATACACCATATTAACAAACTGAAGGAGAAAAACCATATGATCATCTCAATAGATGCAGAGAAAGCTTTTGACAAAATTCAACACCCATTTATGATAAAAAACCCTCCAGAAAGTAGGCATAGAGGGAACTTTCCTCAACATAATAAAGGTCATATATGACAAACCCACAGCCAGCATCGTCCTCAATGGTGAAAAACTGAAACCATTTCCACTAAGATCAGGAACAAGACAAGGTTGCCCACTCTCACCACTCTTATTCAACCTAGTTTTGGAAGTTTTAGCCACAGCAATCAGAGAAGAAAAGGAAATAAAAGGAATCCAAATGGGAAAAGAAGAAGTAAAGCTGTCACTGTTTGCAGATGACATGATACTATACATAGAGAATCCTAAAGATGCTACCAGAAAACTACTAGATCTAATCAATGAATTTGGTAAAGTTGCAGGATACAAAATTAATGCACAGAAATCTCTGGCATTCCTATATACTAATGATGAAAAATCTGAAAGTGAAATCAAGGAAACACTCCCATTTACCAGTGCAACAAAAAGAATAAAATATCTAGGAATAAACCTACCTAAGGAGACAAAAGACCTGTATGCAGAAAATTATAAGACACTGATGAAAGAAATTAAAGATGATACAAATAGATGGAGAGATGTACCATGTTCTTGGATTGGAAGAATCAACATTGTGAAAATGACTCTACTACCCAAAGCAATCTACAGATTCAATGCAATCCCTATCAAACTACCAATGGCATTTTTCACAGAACTAGAACAAAAAATTTCACAATTTGTATGGAAACACAAAAGACCCCGAATAGCCAAAGCAATCTTGAGAACGAAAAATGGAGCTGGAGGAATCAGGCTCCCTGACTTCAGACTATACTACAAAGCTACAGTAATCAAGACAGTATGGTACTGGCACAAAAACAGAAAGATAGATCAATGGAACAGGATAGAAAGCCCAGAGATAAACCCACGGACATATGGTCACCTTATCTTTGATAAAGGAGGCAGGAATGTACAGTGGAGAAAGGACAGTCTCTTCAATAAGTGGTGCTGGGAAAACTGGACAGGGACATGTAAAAGTATGAGATTAGATCACTCCCTAACACCATACACAAAAATAAGCTCAAAATGGATTAAAGACCTAAATGTAAGGCCAGACACTATCAAACTCCTAGAGGAAAACATAGGCAGAACACTCTATGACATAAATCACAGCAAGATCCTTTTTGACCCACCTCCTAGAGAAATGGAAATAAAGACAAAAATAAACACATGGGACCTAATGAAACTTCAAAGCTTTTGCACAGCAAAGGAAACCATAAACAAGACGAAAAGACAACCCTCAGAATGGGAGAAAATATTTGCAAATGAAGCAACTGACAAAGGATTAATCTCCAAAATTTATAAGCAGCTCATGCAGCTCAATAGCAAAAAAACAAACAACCCAATCCAAAAATGGGCAGAAGACCTAAATAGACATTTCTCCACAGAAGATATACAGACTGCCAACAAACACATGAAAGGATGCTCAACATCTTTACTCATTAGAGAAATGCAAATCAAAACTACAATGAGATATCATCTCACACCAGTCAGAATGGCCATCATCAAAAAATCTAGAAACAATAAATGCTGGAGAGGGTGTGGAAAAAAGGGAACACTCTTGCACTGCTGGTGGGAATGTGAATTGGTACAGCCACTATGGAGAACGGTATGGAGGTTCCTTAAAAAACTACAAATAGAACTACCATATGACCCAGCAATCCCACTACTGGGCATATACCCTGAGAAAACCATAATTCAAAAAGAGACATGTACCAAAATGTTCATAGCAGCCCTATTTACAATAGCCCGGAGATGGAAACAACCTAAGTGTCCATCATCGGATGAATGGGTAAAGAAGATGTGGCACATATATACAATGGAATATTACTCAGCCATAAAAAGAAATGAAATTGAGCTATTTGTAATGAGGTGGATGGACCTAGAGTCTGTCATACAGAGTGAAGTAAGTCAGAAAGAGAAAGACAAATACTGTATGCTGACACATATATATGGAATTTAAGAAAAAAAAATGTCATGAAGAACATAGGGGTAACACAGGAATAAAGACACAGACCTACTAGAGCATGGACTTGAGGATATGGGGAGGGGGAAGGGTAAGCTGTGACAAAGTGAAAGAGCGGCATGGACATATATACACTACCAAACGTAAGGTAGATAGCTAGTGGGAAGCAGCCACATAGCACAGGGAGATCAGCTCGGTTCTTTGTGACCGCCTTGGAGGGGTGGGATAGGGAGGGTGGGAGGGAGACGCAAAAGGGAGGGGATATGGGAACATATGTATATGTATAACTGATTAAATTTGTAAAATAAAAAAAAAATAAAAATAAAAAAAAGAAAGTACATAAAGTACAAAATTAAAAAAATTAAAATAAAAAAAAAATAAAATAGAAGAAGCAGAACATGGAAAGAATGGCTTCAATTTTATTGAGCATCTTTTGTGTGCCGGGCACATATTGTGTGGTTTATTTCTAATAATTGTTCAATCTGAATCCCCAAGTCTCAAGCAAACAAACCTCATGGCTTGCACAGGCTTCCGGTGCCTTGCAGAGTTGACTCCCTGCCTTCTGATTAGCTCCTGCTGGCACCCAGCAGCCCCTTTCTCAGTGACACGTGGGCAGAGGTGACCTCAACCAGGGTGTAAGGAGTAGGCTTTGGGGGGTCACACTCACAATCTCCCTTTGTAAAATGGGGATTCGTGATTGCCTTTTACCTTATGGTGACATTTTTCCCCTCAGGTGGCTTGTCCTCCCTCCTAGCAACTGGGCTGCGGCTGGACCTTCCTCGCCTGTCAAACACACACGCATCTCTTCCTGAATCCCAGCCGTGGACCTGATGTGTGCTCACCTTTCCACACGAGGCCCAGCCTCTGCAGATGTGGATTCAGAGGAGGGGCTCGTTGCCAGCATCTACCCCCATTCATACTCAAACTGTATTTATCCATCATCAGCAACCATGCTAGGAGATATTATGGTCCCCATTTTGTTTAAAATCTCCTGGTGTGAAATGTGGTAAAAATCTAAGCAGTTATTTTGCTAAGCTGGCAGAATCATGGGTCTTTTTTTAAACTTTCATTTCTTCCCCTTATTGATGTTAAATTACTGTTTGTTCATAGAAAAAGAGCAGACTAGATAGGAAACTCCAGGACTTATCCCATCCATCACAGACAAGGAGACCAAGTACAAAACATACAGAGGACAAACATTTAATTATTTCCCCAGGAATCGGAATATAAAAATTCACAGTTGTTACCAATAATCGCCTCCAGGCAGTCACTTTTGCCAAGAAAGCAATCACCCTGTTGAGGTCAAGAGACCTTTCCAGATATTTACCTTTACAGGGACCTACTAGGCCCTATGTGGTTCTCTCCACCACCCCCTGGTTTTCACCCTCTCCTCTTTGCTCACTGCAGCCTCATTGGCCTCTTGTTGGGTTTTGGTTTTCGTTTTGAATATGCCTGACTCCTTCTGAGCAAGGCCTTTCGCCCTGCCAGCCTCTTCTGCCTGCAAACGCTTCCCCAGGTGACCTCACGCTCCCCCTCCCCTGCCCCTTCAGTTTCATTTTCTCTAGAAAATTTTCTCTGACACCACCTGGCACTGACACTGTAATAGCCCTTCTAAGGGCTTACATTATGCTGGGCCTGTTCTAAGAGCATTACACCCACTATCTCATTGAACCCTCAGAGCAGCAGTGCAGGGTGGGTCCCCTATCGACCCCATTTCACAGATGAGGAAACTGAGGCACAGAGAAATTAAGCAGCTTGTCCAACATCACACAGCACCTATGTGGTAGAGCCAGGATTTGGGCTCCATGCAGTCTGGCAGAGGGTCCACAGCTTTCCTACCATTACTTACTTTCATTACTTAACCTATTTATTTTGATTATTTTGAGCCTCCCACTATACTGTAAGCTCCGTGAGAGCAAGAATTTGACTTTTTTTGTGGGGGTGGGGCACTTCTCCCTGCAGCGTGCGGGATCTTAGTTCCCTGAACAGGGATTGAACCTGTGCCCCTGCATTGGGAGCACGGAGTCTTAACCACTGGACTGCCAGGGAAGTGTCTGATTTTTTTTTTTTTTTTTTTTTTTTTTTTAGTACACAGGCCTCTCACTGTTGTGGCCTCTCCCGTTACGGAGCACAGGCTCTGGACGCACAGGCTCAGCGGCCATGGCTCACGGGCCCAGCCGTTCCGTGGCATGCGGGATCCTCCCGGACTGCGGCACGAACCCATGTCCCCTGCATCGGCAAGAGGACTCTCAACCACTGCGCCACCAGGGAAGCCCTGACTTTTTTTTTTTTTTTTTTACTGCTGCATCCCCAGTGCTTGTGGCAGTGCCTGGCCCAGAGTAGGCGTCTAATAGATATTTGTCTAATTAATTAATTGTTGGTTAATTAATATCCATCTCTAATACCTATGTCAGCTGCTGGTATATTTCTGCATGTATGTGGTAAGTGCCTAGCAAATATTTTTTAACATGAACTAAAGCCTTAAAGCACATTTTCCTAACCATATTCCCCCATTGCCCTGATTGGGGAGGAAACATACTAGGAAATGTCAGAACAAAATGCTTTCTCTCTGACTTACAACCAAAGCCCCCAAGGCCAAGAACACAACAACAAGTGCCTTAGGCACCCACATTCCAACACAGCGATGAAGGACAAGCGAAGAAGGTTTGAGATTCTTCTCCAAACCAGACCCTCAAGGGAAGGTCACAGAAAGACGTTGGGTTCTACTTTGAAGTCTGAGGCACCTGTTCTCAACTCCAGAAACCAAACCTGACAGCAGCGGCCAGTTCTAAAAGACACATGTCAGCTTTCATCTCTTTCTCTGTGCGCAGCCTTAGATACACACAAGGGCAGCCCTGAGCCTCACCGATACGCACCCACTCAGCCTAGCTCCCCAGGCCTCTCTCCCAGGGCAACACCTGACATAAAGTGATGCTCATCCTCCATCCTAGTTAAGCCACTAGATCGTGCAGCCTGTTTGGAAATATGCTCCCATTCACACGCACGCTATTCGTTCATGCCCGGACCCCCAGGGTGGACACCCCACCCCTGATGAAGACAAGAATCATGTGAAAGACCAGACTCATTTTAATGCAATCCCTGCCACCTCTTGGAGTTAAGCAAGGTCAGAACACAGGACTGGAATATCTCCAGCCCCTTTATGAATATGTTTGGTTCGTGACAGGCTACTTGAGCTGTGCTTCCTCAAACCACTGTGGAAGAGCTCAGACTAAAAAACGGTTTAGTCCACTGAAGCCTTCCTTTCCCCAGTGCAACTCTCCAGACACCGTCTCTGGGCAGCCGCCGGGCTGCCTCACCAGCTGTCACCCTGGCCTGCTGCCCACTGGGGAAATGTGCCCATGGTTTACAGCATCCAGCAGAAGCGCTCAGGAAGATGGAATTTGCTGGATGCGTGGCCTTGCATTTCCACACTCCACCCCTGTTGCTGGAAGCCCCTCCTGACTGCACCTGTTGACAATTGTCCTAGCGGTGGAGTCTGTGCTGTCCGCGGCATAAGAGAGTGCCCGCCACCGGTAGGGTTGGTACAGCATTTCCTCCTGATGGCAGCTCCCACGTTCTTCCTCAGCCTGATGCCTTGTGAGAGGAGGTCTCTGAAAGCTCATTCCAATTGTCCATCCATCCTGGCTATTACCTGATCCAAAACCACCTGGGAAGAATTCCCCAACAGGGGAAGAGGAAGAGCAGCCACCTTGGCCGCCTACTTGTAAGCGTTGGTTGCACGTCTGCAGGACAGAAATAACTAGGACACAGTGTCCTCTACAGGACTGTGTGGTTACATTAATTGCCAATTCACTTCATGGTGTAACTTCTCAGGAGAGAGAAAACTCCATGTGTAGAAAGGACACTGCCCCAAACACCAAACTAGCCGCATTCCTTGGTTTCTGTCTTAGGACAGAATGTTTGCTATTTGATGGAGGGAGGGGGCACAGGAGGTAGAATAGGGCAATAGGAATAAAGAGAGGATAATTCATTAAACAGAGCAATTTGCAATCAAATCAGGGTTATGATGAACTTGTCACTAGGCACCATTTAATAGAAAAGAGAAAATGTGCATTTTCAGGATACTTTGGACTTCAAAAGAAGACTCAGGGAGGTCACTATAATCCTATCAAGATAATCAGGTAGGGCTTCCCTGGTGGCGCGGTGGTTGGGAGTCCGCCTGCCGATGCAGGGGACACGGGTTCGTGCCCCGGTCTGGGAAGATCCCACATACCACGGAGCGGCTGGGCCCGTGAGCCATGGCCGCTGAGCCTGTGCATCCGGAGCCTGTGCTCCGCAACGGGAGAGGCCACAACCGTGAGAGGCCCGCGTACCGCAAAAAAAAAAAAAAAAAAAAAAAAAATCAGGTAGCATTTAGAACATTGAATAGAAACTTACTCTCTCCTTCAGTGTGAAAGGAAAGAATGCCATAGCTTCAATTTCATCCTTACAAAAACACACATTGCCTACTTGGGGGTTCAATGAATGTGGCTGAGTAATGGGAGCACTCCCAGGCATATCCTACTTTGGGGTTACAAACTACAATGAATCTGGTTTAGCTGATTTATGATCCCACCCAAGAGTCTACAGGAGTAGCCTTTCCGGGGGCAGGGGAGCAGCGGTGCTTGGCCTTGCTCTATTCTGAGGCCACAGAAGGTAATCCACATCCTAATCTATTCTCTGTAAATTTCCATTTTCATGACATAAGGGGATGGTGAAAAAGAGTGTCAGAAATAACTCCCCATTAGCTACTTCTCAAATGCCAGTGGGTCCGTGGAATCGGGGTTTGCAGCAGGGCACGTATACTTTTTAGGTGTACACCCAGGCAGGGGAAGGTGGGATTCAGCACTTGCATCACCCCAACCACTGCACATTAGGGCACTCTGATCCTGCAGCTCTTCTTTCCTTCCTTTTCCTGTTACTTTCAAGATACTAATTTATTTATTCGTGATTCTGTGAAACTTCAGTTTATGATGGTCAACAAAGTGACATCACTGTTAAATGATGCGAACTCTCTGCTGGGGACATTGCCAAGCCAGGAAGCAGGGACTCTCTCTCACCATGCTGGGATTCTTTCCCCACTCCACACATACATCCCTGGTCACCAGCTTTATTGTGATGGCACAGACCAAAATCCATGGTTTGTTGAGTTGAGACCATGCGATTTACTTTCCTTCAGACAAGAATTCTGACTAAAGCCAAGATGTTAGAGACCATTAAATAGATTTCCATCCATTAAATAGATCAGGAAATTTCTTATTCCTGTCACTGAAATTCTCTACATGAATTGAAGTACTCACAGAATAGGTATAAGTGTCAAGATTAAGAAATAATACTGATTTTCCAACTACAGTTTACCTACTTAAAACATTTTCATACTCAAGCATAAATGATGGGGTTTCCCTGGTGGCGCAGTGGTTGAGAATTAGCCTGCTAATGCAGGGGACACGGGTTAGAGCCCTGGTCTGGGAGGTTCCCACATGCCGCGGAGCAACTAGGCCCATGAGCCACAACTACTGAGCCTACATGTCTGGAGCCTGGGCTCCGCAACAAGAGAGGCCGCGATAGTGAGAGACCCGCGTACTGCAATGAAGAGTGGCCCCTGCTTGCCACAACTAGAGATAGCCCTCGCACAGAAACAAAGACCCCACACAGCAAAAATAAATAAATTAATTAATAAACTCCTACCCCCAACATCTTCTTAAAAAAAAAAACATAAATGATGTATTATCAGAACATCATGTCATGGTCTTTTTCTATTCTTAAGTGGAAGGGGTCCTGCATCGTTGACGGATTTTCTAAATGGGCTTAACAATTGTAAAAATGATCTTAAAGATCTTGGATAGAAAAAGGAATATCCTGATGGGAAGGACATGGCTACCCAGCGCTAGGAAATGGTTTCTTCCTAAACCACATGCTCCCATCTGTCCTGGGAGATTGGAGAATTCTTCAATCAACCTAACTTGGGTATCACCTAGGAACAAACCTCTCCGAAGGAAGGAAGCTCCTCCAGTAAGCCTTTGTTATTCTGATGACACTCACTGCTTTACTCTCTTTGCATAGAGGTCTTAAATAGCCTTGCTTCCAAACATTTCTCCCATTCTCCCATCCCTTTATTTACTCTTATCATTAAAGTCTCCACCTTCTATGGAGGTTCCTTTAAAAACTACAAATAGAACTACCATACGACCCAGCCATCCCACTACTGGGCATATACCCTGAGAAAACCATAATTCAAAAAGAGTCATGTGCCACAATGTTCATTGCAGCTCTATTTACAATAGTCAGGACATGGAAACAACCTAAGTGTCCATCATCGGATGAATGGATAAAGAAGATGTGGCACATATATACAATGGGCTATTATTCAGCCATAAAAAGGAACGAAATTGAGTTATTTGTAGTGAGGTGGATGGACCTGGAGTCTGTCATACAGAGTGAAGTAAGTCAGAAAGAGAAAAACAAATACCATATGTTAACACATATAAATGGAATCTAAAAAAAAAAAAAGGTTCTGAAGAACCTAGGGGCAGGACAGGAATAAAGACATAGATGTAGAGAGTGGACTTGAGGACACTGGGAGGGGGAAGGGGAAGCTGGGACGAAGTGAGAGAGTGGCCTGGACATATATACACTACCAAATGTAAAATAGATAGCTAGTGGGAAGCAGCCGCATAGCACAGGGAGATCAGCTCGGTGCTTTGTGACCACCTAAAGGGGTGGGATAGGGAGGGTGGGAGGGAGATGCAAGAGGGAAGAGATATGGGGATATATGTATACATATAGCTGACTCACTTTGTTATAAAGCAGAAACCAACACAACATTGTAAAGCAATTATACTCCAATAAAGATGTTTAAAAAAAGTCTCCACCTTCTAGGTCAGCATCGCAGATGAGCGCATCCAGACTTCTCCCTCCTGCATCCTCTCCCCAGGTATGTATGCTCTGCATCACTTTGCTTGCAGATCCATAGTTTGGATTTCTCTTGTGTCTTGTATGCACATGTGTGTGTGCTTGTGTGTGTGACGTTTCTCCAGCTGGGACTACAGATTCAGGAACTGTGTTATTTATCTTCTACATCTCTGCTTGCCTGGGCCTCTAAGACAGTTGATGATCAAGACAACGTGCTCATCAAATGAACTGAATGGGGCTTCCCTGGTGGCGCAGTGGTTGAAAGTCCACCTGCCAATGCAGAGGACGCGGGTTTGTGCCCCGGTCCGGGAAGATCCCACATGCCACAGAGTGGCTGGGCCCATGAGCCATGGACACTGAGCCTGCACATCCGGAGCCTGTGCTCTGCAACGGGAGAGGCCAGAACAGTGAGAGACCCACGTACCGCAAAAAAAAAAAAAAAAAAAAAAAAAAAAAAAGAAAGAAAGAAAACAAACCAAAACAACAAATGAACTGAATGGTGGAGAGATTCATGAAATCTTAAAATTCAACTCCAGAGCCGCCCCTCTCATGAAATCAATCACCTACCTCAGCCCAGGTTAGAATTAAATTTCCTTTCATTCGAGCTTTTAGAGCACTTGACTTGTTCCTTTATTGTAGCAACATCACATACTCCGTCTTGTAATATATCTAGTTGTGCATATTTCTCTCCCCTCTGGACCAACTGTGTATACCTGTGCTAGCTTCACATGTATTATCTCTATTCCATACAACCATCATCCCATGTAGATATTACTGTATTCATTTTAAAGACCAGAAAACTGTAGCTTATAGACATTAAAGCAATAAACAGTGAATCATAACCTGAGCTAAGATGTTGTTTACAAGATAAGGCCCCTGCCCCTCACCTGGTGTTTTCTTTCAAGAAAAGGGAATCCCATCAGTGAAACCCCCAGGCCTCTCTCTGTCCCCTTACTTCTTTCTCCCCAGGAGACGTGGAGCATCGCAATGGAATGGTTTAGTTTGGAAGGAAAGTCCGGACACGCTTTCCTCTTCTCACTCCTATCTTTCCCTTCCCTTCCTCTTGTACAGAGAACACTGATCTCCCCTGCTTTATACACCTTAAGTCTTTTGGAAGTAGCCCCAGCTCCTGTGGCCAAAGGCATGAGGGCTTGTAGTTGGGGGGATATAACCTCAAATGTAGCAATATCTGGCACCCTAAGTCAGTAATCTTAGGGGAAAGACGAGGCATAAAATGTAAGTAGAGTCATGGAGTCCAAGAAGTGGTTTTGAGTCTCGGATTTGAGTGTAGGAACAGGTGTTTGACCTCAGAATAGGTAGAGGTTTATCCACAATGGTTAACACGATTGTTGGTTGGATTTTATGTACTTCAGTTTGGGCAAAAGCTTTATGCCTTCGGCTGCATAGTATTTTCACCTTGGTAAGTGACTGCAGCTTATGCCAGCTTCATCCACAGGCTGTTGACCGGCAAGGTTGCTTTCATAGGGCCAGAAGCTGGTAACATCCACAGGCCTCAGCAAAGGAACAGGACAGTGCAAGGATTAACAAAGGCACAGGGGGCCACAGCCACCCAAAAGCACAAAGGCTCCAATGGTAGTGGCAAGGGCATCTCAGCCAAACATGATTCACACAGGTGCCCTCTGTGGATGGCGCCTCATAGGAACTTTGCCAGCCAGCGCTGGCCCCGCAGGTCTCCGCAAAGGTGTGGGCTATTAGCAGGTGAGGGCGGCCTCTGAGTACAGGTGCTACATCTGGTCCTTGACCTACACTGATGCAGGTTTTCCTGGGCAGATGCAGCTAAGTCATTGATTCACCCATTGAAAAAAGAGCCTCTTAGACATCAGAGTGCAGAACATGTCTGTTGTTTTTAAATTATAGCTAGAGAATCCCATCTGCACTGCAGGTTCTAGATTTAAATTTTTAGTGCCAGGCACCAGCAGGCAAAAGAAATTGGAAATGCAGATTGGTAGGTTAGGGATATATTGGATGCCAAAACCAGAAACATTGTCTACTGGTGATGGGGATTATAATAATTGCAAATTCCTAAACTTTGCAAGAAGACCACCATGTTTCAAACGCTACTCTTTGAGAGTGGAGATGTGCGTATATGGCTCTTTCTCCTAGATGTGGTAAATGCCCTTGCTAGGAGAATTTTTTTTTTTTAGAAGATGTTGGGGGTAGGAGTTTATTAATTAATTTATTTACTTTTGCTGTGTTGGGTCTTCGTTTCTGTGCACGGGCTTTCTCTAGTTGTGGCAAGCGGGGGTCACTCTTCATTGCAGTGCACGGGCCTCTCACTATCGTGGCCTCTCTTGTTGCGGAGCACAGGCTCCAGACGCACAGGCTCAGTAGTTGTGGCTCACGGGCCCAGTTGCTTCGCGGCATGTGGGATCTTCCCAGACCAGGGCTTGAACCCGTGTCCCCTGCATTCGCAGGCAGATTGTCAACCACTGCGCCACCAGGGAAGCCCTAGGAGAATTTTTTTCCCCATCAAGTTTAAGTTCAAAACTCATGGATTCCGGACAACTAGCGTAATCTGGGGAAGAGAGAAGCTAGATGATTTTCCCCGGCTACCTTCTCCCAGACTTGTCTGGTTCTCTGCTGTTTCCTGGGGCAAACTGCTTTTCTGGGTTCTAGAAATCTGGTTTTGCCAAGAAGAGCTGCCCTGGGAGTTAAGGATTAGGCTGCTTTTCTCAATTTCGTGGGTGTGGGGTCAGGGCTGTGACACTTGAGTGTGTCCTATTAACTCTTTAAACTCTTTAAACTCTGTAAAAAGAAGAGTACTCCAGGGCTTTTCAATGAACGAATATCCCTTCTGAAACCTGCAAGCAATGATGCCCATTCCAGGCAGAAATAGCCCAGGCATCTCCCCATCCACAGACCCCAAGGATGGCCCACAACCCCTTCCAGGGGTCTTCTATCTTCTTAATAAGAGTAAGGTGGTGTTTGCTTTTTTCATTTGTTGACATGTGCACGGACGGTACAAAAGCAAGTGGGCATGAGCTGCTGACCCTCAGCCGGCATGGTGCCCACCTGTGCTCACAGCCATTGAATTCTTCACCACCAAATTTTTTTTTTTGCGGTACGCGGGCCTCTCCCTGTTGTGGCCTCTCCCATTGCGGAGCACAGGCTCCGGATGCACAGGCTCAGTGGCCATGGCTCACGGGCCCAGCCGCTCCACGGCATGTGGGATCTTCCCAGACTGGGGCACGAACCCGTGTCCCCCGCATCGGCAGGCGGACTCTCAACAGCTGCGCCACCAAGGAAGCCCACCACCAAATTTTAATCCACTTTTCTTTAAGAATATCCATGACAAAACTGTAAAAATTACTAATTTTCTTAACTCTCATCCCTTGAGTACACATCCTTTTAAAATTCTATGTGACAAAATGTAAAGACCACCTGGAAGACTTTGGCTATGAGCCAAAGTTCAAAGGCTATCTTGAGAACAAGCACTTGTACAATTGTTTGAATTCAGAGCTGAACTAGCCCTCTTTTTTTTTTTTTTAAATCCCTCCCACCTTTAGAGCCCAGCTCACATATCACACTTCTCAGGAAGCCTCAGGCTGCAGCTCTCCCCACTGGACTAGAAACTGCTTGGCAGGAGGGACTGTGGCTTTTTTTTTTTTTTCAGCCACACCACACGGCTTGTGGGATCTCAGCACCCTGGCAAGGAATTGAACCCCGGGCGACAGCTGTGAAATCCCGGAGTCCTAACCACTGGACCACCAGGGAACTCCCTAGCCCTCTTTTTAAAATGGGCATCTTTTTTATTTAAAGAAACTACTGTAGTTATTCAAACTTAAGTGTCTGACCACCATTTGCTCAAAATTGAACAAAGAGCCTGTCAGTTCAAGGGAAATAGCTGACATTAATTGTCACCAATAATAAAATTCAAGCTGTCAAGTAAAAATTGGAATTTTAAAAAATGCATATCCACTACCATGAGCCTGTTTCCTAGTGCTTAAAGACTTCTCTGATAAGATGGGGGTATATTAACAAATGTGATTTTTTGATCTTGTATAGTAAAATATGTCAACATTCATAGATGAACCGGTGAACTGGTTCAACTCAGTGAACTGGTATTTTCCAAATGACTAAAATATGATATTAACAAAATTATGCATGGGTAAAACATCCTTTCAAAATGGAAGATATTCCAATGGATTTTAATGTAACAAAGTACGCAAAGTACACTGATGAGGTTTCAGACTCTTCACTGGAGCTAACCTTTATGAAACTAGCTCTTGTCAAGCACAGTGTAATATCAAAGAAGAAAATCCACAATTATCTGAAACAGTTATGAAATTACACCTCCCTTTTCCAACTGCATAACACTATGAGGCTGGAGTTTCTTCAGATTCTTTAACCAAAAGGAACATATTGCAACAGATTGAATGCAGAAGCGGGTATGAGACTCCAGATGTCATCTATTAAACCAAACAGGAAAAAGGATTTGCACACATGTAAAAAACAAAAGTCATTCTTTTTCATTATATTTTTTGTATTGGAAAATATTGTTATTAAATATGTTAAATTTTAATGGATTTATTTTGTTATGTTTAAATAAATTAATAAGTACTTTTAAATGTCTCCATTTTAATTTCTTATATAGTGAACTTTGATAAGCACTTCGGTGTTTTTGACAATTGTTGAGAGGTTAAAGGTGAACTGAGACGAAAAGCTTGAAAACCAATGACCTAGACAATGAGAACTCTGACTAAGACAGCCAGAATACGAAATGGAGGGATGGGGGAATTTAATATCTTTGAATTTTTAACTCAAACGGAAAACAGAATATACTTTTAAACATTAATTCTGGCGTATGTTTGAACTTTACTGCGAGGGGATTTAATAATTGGACTTTAATTTCCTGTTGGGAAATGTAGAAGATTTGGAGTCAAATTCAGAATATCTATGTTGCTGTCCACATTATTGTCCTTTGTTACTAATGTCCTTTCATTTCAACTCAGACTCTCTGTATTGGAGACGCCAGAATAAGCCGAATTGGCTGATGATAATTTGGAATGCAAATGGAAGAAGGATTACATTTTCAGGCTTGGGTTGAGTGGCCTTGGCTTTGATTTCATTAATGCTGTTTTCTAACTCATTCCAGAGAGCTCTGAGAGCAAAATCTACACTGCCAGGGAGACCTCAGAGGGTACCCAAAAGGCTGTGGTTGGTATTGGGAGCAGCATCAGGAAGCGGGATTAGGTCTCTTCTGAGAGCCTGCTGATCGCCTCCTGAATGGGGAATTGTTACCGAACCAAACTCGGGTCCTCTCACCTGCGCTCAGTAAAGCCAATCGACTGATACCGGACTGTGGTGAAGGAAAGTGCAGCGTTTATTGCAGGCACCAAGCAAGGAGTCCAGGCAGCTAGTGTTAAAAAAAAACCCAGAACTCCCTGAAGAGTTTCAGGAAGGCATTTTTAAATACCAGGTGAGGGAGGGGTATCCCAGGGTATGGGATCAACTCTTGCACAATTCTCTGATTGGCTGATGTTGTAGTAACAGGGCGGTGTCACAGGGGTTAACATTATCAATCCTTAGGTGCCAGTGGGTTTGGGGGCTATGTGCTCCTGATCATCAAGTAGTTAATTTCTTCCTTTTGGTGGGGGTTTTAGCATTTGCAAAACAACTCAGGCCATGTGCATCAGATACTATTTTCTAGGTACTTCAGAGAGAAGCTACAGCAGAGAAGATGGGGGAGGGGTCTGTCCTGGGAAGGCCCCATAGGGTCCTGACATTACAGAAGGTCCACACATGTAATGGACTCCACAGCCAAATGGTCCTCCACCACTCTTGGCATTTCCTTTCTCACAGATGGAGTGTCCTTAGAATACACCCCACCTCTCACCCTGACACTCACTGTGCCTCAGGGAGGTGGTACGACTTATCTGTTGGTGATTTGGGAGTAAAGGACTGTTCGGCCGCCTCTTCTACTCTGTCTCTCCTGGGAGTGCCCAGAAAGAGCATGAGTTCCAATCCATCCCAGGCTCCACTGAGTGATTATTGTAAAAGTCTGCCGAATTCTGAAGTTCTGAATTAGGAAGTTAACTTACTCACAGACAGAAGTCACATTCTCTAAAATCATCTCATCAGTTAAAGTGGTAACATATTGGTTCCATACGTCCTCTTACTTTGTCTTATCTCTTGGGTTATTCAAAAGGCAAGCAAGGAAGCAGCCTTATTTATTAGGTCACCTTAAAAACCACAAGAGACTGAATTCAGGTCCACTTGATTCCAGAGGTCATGCTCTTTCCCCTTCATTACTCTGCTTCTGCTTTGTGTTTTCCCGTAGCACCAAGACCACCTCTCCACTAATAAGAACTTGTGGAGTGCATGCTGAATGCATGAGTAAATGAATGAATGAAACACTATCCCAGCATATTGTTTACCATCGTGTGAATTATTCTTCAAAATCAAGCAGAATATTCTTTCTGATCTCAAGTGATGACTAGCTTATAAAGTAAATTCTGGAAATTGTTCAAACTCTGTGGCTTCCTTTACATTAAGAGCACATATAGGAGAGGTATGATAACATAATATGCTGAGACAAGGTAAGAGTAGCCATCAGAGGGCCTCCCTGGTGGCACAGTGGTTGAGAGTCTGCCTGCTGATGCAGGGGACACGGGTTCGTGCCCCGGTCTGGGAAGATCCCACATGCCGCGGAGCGGCTGGGCCCGTGAGCCATGGCCTCTGAGCCTGCACATCCAGAGCCTGTGCTCCGCAATGGGAGAGGCCACAACAGTGAGAGGCCCATGTACCACAAAAAAAAAAAAAAAAAAAAAAAAAGGCATGCAATTTTAGGGACAGCCAGCAAAAGACAATAGGCATATTTTCTGGTAGTAAGGTAAAATACAGTAAGGTAATGTGGTAAAAGAAATCATTCTAGTGGCCTGTATTACAAGGGCAAGACAAGGGATCTTTCAGAGCTGGTCACCTCCATTACAGGATGCCTGGTTTGCTAACCTATGTATCTGGGTGGAAAGGGCTCAGGTGTGACTGGTTCTTTTCAGATCCACCTGGTAAATTTTGATCACTTGTTTCTAAGTATTTATTTTTTTTTTGGCTGCGTGGCTTGTGGGATCTTCCCTGACCAGGGATCAAACCCGTGCCCCCTGCAGTGGAAGTGTGGAGTCTTAACCACTGAACTGCCAGGGAAGTCCATCAATCCCTTGTCTCTTCATCATATTTTCTATACCTTCTTTTTTTATATAAATTTATTCATTTATTTATTTAGTTTTGGCTACATTGGGTCTTCGTTGCTGCTGTGGTGAGTGGGGGCTACTCTTCATTGTGGTGCACAGGCCTCTCATTGTGGTGGCTTCTCTTGTTGCAGAGCACGGGCTCTAGGTGCATAGGCTCAGCAGTTGTGGCACGTGGACTCAGTAGTTGTGGCGCACAGGCTTAGTTGATCCGTGGCATGTGGGATCTTTCCAGACCAGGGCTCAAACCCGTGTCCCCTGCATTAGCAGGAGGATTCTTAACCACTGAAGGGAAGTCCCTATACTTCCTTTTTTGGGGGGGGGGGTACGCGGGCCTCTCACTGTTGTGGTCTCTCCCATTGCGGAGAACAGGCTCCGGACGCACAGGCTCAGCAGCCATGGCTCACGGGCCCAGCTGCTCTGCGGCATGTGGGATCCTCCCGGACCGGGGCACGAACCCGTGTCCCCTGAATCGGCAGGCAGACTCTCAACCACTGCGCCACCAGGGAAGCCCCCTATACTTTCTTTTATTAAAATATATTAAACACACCCACTTCACACTGTTTCTGATCATTTTCACATCTACCACTTTGCAAGTCTAATTCTGTGCTTTGTTTTTTAGTGCTGACTTTTGTTTCTAGAGACTTGTTTTTGCTTATTCTTTTTAAATTATGAACTCATGTTCTTGGAAGTTTAGCTATGGGAATTCGTTGAGTCCACTGTTTTAATTGTGTTTCTCTAAAGAGTATTTGCATTTGCCTCTGCCAGTCTCGCAGGGGCACTACCTACCCAAGACTACTCTAAATTTTCTACAGCCAAACAGGCAGAGGGAATTTGGCCCCAAACCCTAGTGATAGCAGGCTTGTGGTTAGAAATTATAAGTGGAAATTTCGTCCAATTCACTGAAAGGAAAGCTTGAGACAGGATGTATCTCCAATATATGTCTCCAAGATTTTCATCAACAGGGTAAGTTTCTTCTACTTGTCCACTTTAGGGGTGCTACATTTATGCAGGAACTCTGACTAGGCCCCCTTTTCCTGTTTGAGGCCCAGGCTCTGTCTCCTGTCCCTGTGCCTTTGTCCCATTAAAATCCAGGAAATAAGCACCAAGTTTTACCCCATACCTCCAGGGCAAACTCTGGCTCCAGCTCTACCTTGCTCTTTTGGATTTGAACTTTCATGAGGTTTCTAGAAAAATCCTGAAAAATTATTTTACTTTCTCTGAGCTTCACCATGTATTATAAAAGATGCTAGGGGTTGAGGTTTTTTTTTGTTTTTTTTGTTTTTTTGTTTTTTTTGCGGTACACGGGACGCGCAGGGTCAGTGGCCATGGCTCACGGGCCCAGCCACTCCGTGGCATGTGGGATCTTCCCGCACCAGGGCACGAACCCGTGTCCCCTGCATCGGCAGGTGGACTCTCAACCACTGCGCCACAGGGAAGCCCTAGAGGTTGAGTTTTTATACAGCATTTTTAGGTGTGCTGTACTGGGAGAGGTCCCTCTGAACATCTTAACTGCCACTTTGCAGAAATTGGAAGTGAGAGCTACAGTCTTATACCATCACAAGGAAGATCAATTATTTACTTATGTTTGAGATGATCAATCAAGAAAGAAGACAATTGCTAATCCGAAAAGATACATGCACCCCAGTGTTCACTGCAGCACTATTTACAATAGCCAAGACACAGAAGCAACTTAAATGCCCGTCGACAGATGAATGGATAAAGATGTGATACATTTATACAATGGAATATTACTCTGCCATAAAAAGAATGAAATAATTCCATTTGCAGCAACATGGATGGACATAGAAATTATCATAGTAAGTGAAGTCAGACAGAGACAGACAAATATCATATGATATCACTTATATGTGGAATCTAAAAAAAATTACACAAATGGACTTCTTTACAAAAGAGAAGCAGACTCATAGACATAGAAAACAAACTTATGGTTACCAAAGGGGAAAAGGGAGTGGGGGAGAAGGGATAAATTAGGAGTTTAGGATTAACATATAAACATTACTATATATAAAATGGATAAACAACAAGGACCTACTGTATGGAACAGGGAACTAAATTCAGTATATTATAATAACCTAAAATGGAAAAGAATCTGAAAAAGAATATATATAACTGAATTACTGCTGTACACCTGAAACTAACACAATATTGTAAATCAACTATACTTCAATTAAAAATCAATTAATTAATTAATTAAAAGAAGAAAGAAAGAAGACTGTTGGAATAAAAGAGTTAAGGAAGCCAAGTTGTCATTTGTTCCACATGGTCAACCACAAAGGGACATAAATGAGGTCCAGAGACAGTCCATAATTTTGTGTTATTAGGAAGCAATAAAGTGTCAAAGGATGAGACCATTGCTCAATGTCTTACACAAACAAAAAACGACAGACCACAAAGCTGAATTTATTACTTCATTAAGTAAGGAGAATTATGCTGGATGGGCACAGTCTTTCTGAGAAGAGCGGGTAAGTGTTCTGACATAGGCTAGTATCTGGGATGTGTGGACCTCAGGGGTCGGTGGGCTTTCAGAAGCAGGTGTGTGCATACCTCAGCTGGAGAAGCAGAGTTACTCAGGTGAGACTTGTCGATGGGTTCACTTTCAAAAGTCTGTTTATTGGAGCGCATCCAATAGTCCCTATTGGCTGATTTTCCAAAGCGAAAGGCTGGTGCTGACTAGTTGGCTTTCAGAAGCATGTTCACTGGGATGAATTGCTGATTGATTAAATAGTTTTAAAACTAGTTCTGTTGGCTCCACGGTATAAAATTCTCTCTCTCTCTTTTTTTTTTTTTTTCTGGCGGGGGGGCGGTACGCGGGCCTCTCACTGTTGTGGCCTCTCCCGTTGCGGAGCACAGGCTCCGGACGCGCAGGCTCAGCGGCCATGGCTCACGGGCCCAGCCGCTCCGCAGCATGCGGGATCCTCCCGGACCGGGGCACGAACCCGTGTCCCCTGCATCGGCAGGCGGACTCTCAACCACTGCGCCACCAGGGAGGCCCCTCTCTTTTTTTTAATAAGCTGTTTTAAAATCCATTTTGGTGGCTACTTATTACCATGACTACAGAATAATTAGTCCTTTCCTAGGCATATGAGAATTTTTCAGTTGGCAAAAAAAATGTCATCGACTAAAATATGCAATAATTTGTAGACCCAAATCTAAATTTTCAGATAAGACAAAAAACCTCAAGTTAGGATTAACCTACCAACAGCCTCAATTAACCACATATGTGTACATATGGACACATTCATTCTGTGTGAAAGACACAGTGACAAGAAAATGTGATGTCTTTGGGTTGATTCAGTCTTTCACATCTTCTGCAACAGCAGCACGGTACAATTCGAGTAATACTCAGAAAATTCACCTTGTTCACAAGTCGTAAAACAAAGTCCTCAATCACAAAGTAAGATTTTGGTCAATGTCACAAAATCTATACAGTAAAGAAAGGAGCAATGCAGCCTAGAAGATTTTAAAACAAGTATAAAGTCAAAAATAATTATGATCAATACTTAATGAACTAGGAAAGAAAATTCAGACACCTAATTTCCTGATGATTTTAATTAATACCAATTACATACAAATTAAAATATACTATCTCCAATTCAAGATCTGAGAGCACTTATCTTGGCATTACACTTCACTCAGCACATGACAGTATAGTGGTTCAGAGCACAGCCCCAGGTGCCTGACTGCCTAGACCACAGCGTGGCTCTGTAAGTGCCTCAGTTTCCCCATCTGCTGTTATGGGCTGAATTACATCCCTCCAAAATTCAGATGTTGATGTCCTAACACCCAGTACCTTAGCATGTGACTATATTTGGAGATAAGGTCTTTTCAAAAGTAGTTATGGTTAAATGAAGTCATTAAGGTGGGACCCAATCCAATATGACTTGTCCTTATAAGAAGAGGAGATTAAGACACAGGTATGCCCAGAGGGAAGACCATGTGTGGACACAGTGAGGAGGCAGCCATCTACAACCCAAGGAGAGAGACCTCAGGAGAAGCCAACCCAGCTGACTCACTGATCTCAGACTTCCAGCCTCCAGAACTGTGAGGAAATAAATTTCCATTGTTTAAGCCATCCAGGCTGTAGTATTTTGTTATGGCAGCCCTAGGGAGCTAATACATCTACTAAAGTGGATAGTACTGAATCCCCATCATAGGGTAGTTGTGAGAATAAAAGAAATTAACCATTTATTTTATTAATTATTAAAATAATAAATGTAAAGTAATAATAGTGACTATCATTTCCTGACCACTTACTATATGCTCTAGCACTAAGACCAAAGACTGGGGGGAACTTCCCCAGTGGTCAAGTGGTTAAGAGTCTGCACTTCCACTGCAGGGGGCATGGGTTCCATCCCTGGTCAGGAACTAAGGTGCCACATGCTGCACGGCAGGGCCAAAAAAAAAAAAAAAAAAAAAAAGAAAAAAGACCAAAGCTTGGGAATTGCTCAATGTACTTACTGTGTATTTTTGCTTTTTTTTAAAAAAAAAATCAAGATTTCTTAGTGAGAACAGAATGTTATTCTAAAACAATAATTTTGGATTTGATTTTAAGTATTAAGTACAGGTGGCTCACCTTGCTTGCAAACTCAAAAAAGCTTCATCCTCTGAGTGGCAGCCAGGTGTAGTTTTTGATCAGCACATGGATAAACTGTAGTTTGAGGAATGAAAATAATTCATTTAGCCTCATGCAGGGGAATCGATGCTATATGATGTGTCAGGCAATGATTCACTGACTTAAAGGAGATGATTGGTTTTGACCCACGCTTCCCCCTTTTAGATGCCCTAACCTCTTTACTTGGAGTGGTAGGGAATTGGCTATAAATTTTTAAGTGCTGTCCGAAGAGACGTACTATTTCAATGGGAGGAAGAGACAGCTGGAATAAAAGCATGGTTTAGGAAGAGGCAGAAAAGATGCAGGAAGACCAGCCAGTAAATTTGCACAGGGGAGGCAGGGAGTGAAGACAGGAAGATTGGGTACCTTGAGGACGTGGCCGTGACTTGAGAAGTTTAATGCAGATTATGATGTGGTGATAAGTAAGCACATTTGGTAGACGGATTTTAACATCAAGACGTGGGAAAAACTGAGAAGCAAAGAGTCTTTAAGATGTTCCTGGAAACCCTTGAAACTTCCTATAGTGATGTGAAGGGGTTATGTGGCAAAGTGGCCTCGGAAGGAAATTCCCTACAGCTCTCCCTCTGGTCCTATAGGAGGACCCCAGAACTCCGTGGAAGTCGACCCAAAACAGATGGGCCGAGGTCTGCTCCACTCCAATCCTGGACCAGGGAAGAATTATTAAGGTAAAATGCAATAATACACATGAGTCGGGGAGAAAGGCAAGCTTGGATTTCAGAAGACTTCAGAAGCCCAGATTCTGTGTTTCAGGGACATGCAGTCACTTGAAAGAGACCAACGCATATAGGCTAGTGGAAGTCCCAGTGACTTTGCTTTAATGACCAGTTAAGAATCACATATAGGGCTTCCCTGGTGGCACAGTGGTTGAGAGTCCACCTGCCGATGCAGGGGACGCGGGTTCGTGCCCCGGTCTGGGAAGATCCCACATGCCATGGAGTGGCTGGGCCCGTGAGCCATGGCCGCTGAGCCTGCACGTCCGGAGCCTGTGCTCCGCAACGGGAGAGGCCACAACAGTGAGAGGCCCGCATACCGAAAAAAAAAAAAAAAAAAAAAGAATCACATATAATAAGGACATAGCAAGTATTTCTGTAGAATGAGTGATTTCAAATGTTTTTTTTAAATTTTAACAACTTGAACAGTTTCATGTTCTTCAGTATCCTAGTCAAATATTTTGCGATTAATATATGAACATAAACTTCAGCCTTGCCTCTTGACCAAATAATCATAAATTCCATATGTATTGCAGTGGGTGATTGGATTCTTGGACATTCTTTGTCTCATTGTCTGCCCTACTCATACCCCTCCTCTACCCGCCCCCCAAGAGGGCTGCCCACAAATTTACAGCAAATCATCTGCCAGGAATTGAACCAACTCCTTAGTCTGTGGGTTATTTTCCATATGTTCTTATGGTACCGTTAGTTTAACTCAATATGTTAATACATTAGGCATGAGCCCAACTTTGATCAATTTTTCCCACAAAAGCCTAAGCGCCACAAAATTAAAAGACAAAAATAAACACAAAATATTTTCTCCCCTCCAAGTTAGCTAACATGATATGAAATTGCCCCAAGTAACATTTCCTGGTATGAGGTGTTTCAAATATGTTGGGAGTTTAAAAAAAAATGTTAAATAGCTTTGCTTTCCTCCTGCATTGTGGAGTCATGGTGGGAGGAGATGGGGGCTAGACTTTAACTGTTAACCAGGAATATTCTGGATAGTACAATTTGGTTTTGTACACATGCAATTACTAGCTGAGTCCTTTTTGCAGATTTATGAGGAGAACTCCTGAAAAGACAGGGGTTCTTTGCCAAGCTGTTAAGTTTACAGTTGTCAAAGTAACTGTCATTTTGATTTGTAAATAAAACCAAAATGATAAAGACATCGCTGAAAAAAAATTTTTTTCTTGAGCTTATGGTGACATAAAGAATAAGCTTGATCATTTGCAGACTCACTTGGTTAGATTAGCTGATTCGAACTTTTCAAATTCATTAAACCAGTTGTTTGAATTGACTGCTAATTCATTATAGAAAAACAAGTTAGCCCTGTAGGTAGGGCTTAAATTGCTGCTCTGAATCCTGCATTTGCCTTCCAAGAAAGGTAGCTTATAGACCTACGATTCATCAGCTGTTATAATTTCTTTTTTTCTTTTTTTTTTTTTTTCTTTTTTTTTTTTGTGGTACGCAGGCTTCTCACTGTTGTGGCCTCTCCCGTTGCGGAGCACAGGCTCTGCACATGCAGGCTCAGCAGCCATGGCTCACGGGCCCAGCCGCTCCGCGGCATGTGGGATCTTCTCGGACCGGGGCACGAACCCACGTCCCCTGCATCGGCAGGCGGACTCTCAACCACTGCGCCACCAGGGAAGCCCTATAATTTCTTTTTTTAATTTTTTATTTTATGGAAGTGTAGTTGATTTACAATGTTGTGTTAATTTCTGCTGTACAGCAAAGTGATTCAGTTATACTTGTATATATTCTTTTTCGTATTTTTCATACGGTTCATCACAGGATATTGAATCTAGTTCCGTGTGCTCTGCAGTAGGACCTTGCTGTTTACCCACCCTATGCACAATAGTTTGCATCTGCTCACCCCAAGCTCTGACTGCGGTTACAATTTCTATTTGTTTGCCTTCTCAGCCATCTCCCACAACCCAGGTACACCGCATGTAATCAATGAAGGGTCATTATGTTGTAATCAGTAGCTATGTCATAAACTGCTATGAGACACTGCAGCCAGCCAGCCAGGATGGGAATAAAAATGGAAAATCGGGAAATAAAGGTGTCCGTTTCCAGAAGGGTGAGAGAGGCCTCCTTATTGTTTTGGCTCCATGATGGAAATTATTATTACCCAGATGGATATTAAGGAACAGCAGGAAAGTGGACTGGCATCACTACAAATTAATGCACACAGCAATGGGGGGTGTTCATTTGTTATCAATGTAACTGCATGAAAGTTACCAACATAATTTTCTCTGACAAGTGATTGAGTCAAACAAACTAAGAAGCCTCTGTGGTTAGTTATCTGCAACCTGTTTTTTCCTTCTCTCACCCAATCTGCAGGTATTGCAGGCTGGCTGGAATACCTTAATGGTATGCAAAGGGAAACCTCTGACTTACTGAGTCATAGCCTCTTGTATAAACACAGCAAGGTTCATTAGCACTTACAGAAAGTGTCTCCAATGGGGTGACAACTCATGTTATAAATAGTGTTTTCTAAAGATCCAGAAACAAAATGAGCTGGGCTTAGCCTTTGGAAACATATTGCAGACAGACCTGGGAGAATTAGTATACGCCGCAGAATTATCTCAGCTTCCTAATGGTGCTAACATTTATTTTTACTTAATCGCAGAGAATGACAACTGGGAGAGGAAGACGATAAGTATAAAAGAATGAAATTTGCCAGATAGAGAGAATTCTACATCCTGACCAATTTCAGGCTCCCTTGGGGGACCTTTATGTCAGCGCTTAGAGAGGAAAGGAGCTGGAGGCACCATCTTCCTTTGGCTCTTTTGTTGATCCCTTTATTTGCTGTTTGGACCCCAGACTAAGCCATGAGTCATTCCTGGTAGAGAGGGAGGTGGGGAGGGGGGGAGCGGAAATGGAAGTAGTCGTCTCATCGATTTTCAAAAGGCTAAATATAATGGAAGCTAATATTATTAGCGTGCATCAGCACTCGAATTTTTTTAAAGATCCATTTGTTTGATATGTACGTTTTCATAAAAGCTTTTGCATGACTTTGATGCTTTTAACTTTCACTCTATTCACTGAAAGTGGTCAGGAAGAAAATGATCGTTCCTGAGCGGCAGCGGTTTCTTGTTTAAAGATCTCTACTGATCTCTGACATAGACCACCAGAATCATGTTATTTTTCAGGGTGATGCTACGATTCCAACTAAACAGGACTGAACGCTTTATTCTTAGCATGATGCCCCTCCCTGAAACGCCTACGTTCAGAAACACGGAGGAAACGGTTTGACAATTTAAAAAATTTTTATTGCCGATCTACCAAGAGTTACACCTTTGTCTTCACAATTCAGGAAACCTCTATTCTTTTTTTTCTTTTTTCTTTTTTCCCAGCCCTCCCGAATGTACACCACCCGGTTGTGATGACATATGGAACTGCATGGCACAGTGCCCAGTAAATATAGATGCTCAAGTATTGCTAGCTGTTCTCCTTCAATGGTCAGAGCCTATGTCTCTCTAACGTGGCTAAGTCGTATGACTGAGGACTGATTGGTTTTAAGATCAGACCAGAATTAGGCCAAGCAAATGAGCGAACAGTTGATTGGCTCCAGCATGGCAAAGAATGAACAGTCGGTGGATTCAGACTGAACTTGAACACCAGACTGAGCACTGAACGTGACTTTGTTACTCTAGCTCTCTGAGTTTCTGTTCCATCTTCTGTAAAACATGATAAATAATATGCTACAGAATATTTTTGAGGATAAAAATTGAAATATACAAATCAAATATTGAAATTAAAATATATAAAACCCCCTAGTGCAGTATCTGGCACACAGTAAGTACTCAAAATATTTTTAATTTAAGGAAACACGTACTTTGACAATAAAATCATTAAACAGAAAGAACAACAGTAATGTTGTCAGTGTATGTATCATAGAAACGTCTCTTCTTGAAGGCAGCAGGTGGTACGTCCCTCCAGTAGAGCAACTGGATTTCATGCAGATGTGTTCTGCCGATTTCACTATTTGAAGAGTAGAAAAGAGAGGAAAATGGCTGTCCATTCAAGAAAGGGGGAAAGGAAAGGATTTTTAAGTGTTAAAGTGCATTCTCAAATAAACATTGCGCTTAGAGCAGGTCAAGTGAATGTAGGCTACGTATTTACAAATGCCCCTGCCGAGGCCAGGTGTAGATCTCTAGGGATGAAATCATGCCCTCTAAATCTCTTGCTTAAGTCACTCTTAACTTGGCTACAGACACAAGTGAAAACAAACTAATGAGAACTTGAAGCCCAAGAGCCTGCTGGATCAACATGTTTTCCAAACAGCTGGAAAATCCACAATAATTCTGTGACCAAATGCAGGTTCAGCTGCTTGCCACTCAATAGCCAATAAATCAAATCGAAGGGCAAGCTTAGGTAGAGAAGGAAGGTACTTTCTTCAGAAAAACCGGCAATCAGGGGAGATGGTGAATTTATATCCAGAGACCAACTCCGAAGATTCTGCTCAGCCATGACGATTTTTAAAGGGAAAAACAAGAAACAGTCTCAGTTAATCATTAAGGCAGGAGGTCAGATTCTTGGTCATCTTTCCATTGAGTTTAGACCTGCAGACTTCTCCCCATCTTCCTAGGGACACTGTCTTGTTCGCATGGTCCGCCTGCAGTTGGATGTTCTCTCGCCTGCATGGTCCTCCTGCTCCCATGAGGTCCACCTGCAAATTTACTAAGGGGAAGCTAGGGGTAGAGGGTCAGTCAGTAGTTAATTAAGTCATTAAGTTAATTCATCTTAATTCTACTTAATTCTTCATTCTTACTTCTCTTAATCCAGGAAAGGAATCAGCAGGTTAGATAAGGTGTTGTGTATATTTAGTAAAGCAGAAATCAAGAGCTAAGTTAAGTGTTACCTAATGATGTCATCTTTATGATTAAGGTCTAAAGAAAACAAGGATGATTAAACAGAAAAGAGGCAAAGGAGCTGCTTATATAACCACGTTTTCACATCAGAATTACATCCCCTCCAGACTGATGATTCAAAAGGACATGTGACCTAATCTGTAATCTGATACCAATTTAGTCATGGGGTCACCTTGACTAATCACCAAAGGTCACTATGTAAGGAGAAAACACTCCTTTCCTAATTCAGCCACATAACCTCAAACATGAATATTTGAATTAAAATGACTTCGAACATGAACCTGGAAGCTCAAGTTCATCTTTGGGCTCAGGGAACTGTTCAAATGAAGACCATACCTGTTATGTGTCAGATGTTTGCACTCTCTGGCTGATTTCTAAATTCATTCATTGGCTACAACACCCTAAGAAAGCAAACTTAAGTGAATATGGAGGGTAGCTGAGGATTTTGGAAAGAAAATATTGCCTGAGGATCGAGAGGAGAAGAGGACAGTAAGGCACAGTCTTCTTAACCTCTCAGGAGGCCACTGTCATGTCCTCAGCATGGTTGCCCCAGAGAGCGGTGAGGGAAAAAAGAGCCTCTCATGACTTCACTAGGGAGGAGAAACAAGGGAAAGAAAAGCACTCAAGGACAGAGGAAACCCGGCTGCTACAGGGGACACCAGCCAACAGGGACGTCTTACTGTTGTCCAGGCACTTCTGTGATTTCCAGTGGGTGTGCCACATACCCACCGGCCTCTTTCCCTTCAACAAACACCATTAAGCACATAGTGTGTGCCAGGGCGTGCTAGGCGCTATGGGTGATCACAGTGGATGAGGGAAAGGTCTGATCTGTACCAAAGTTCAACTCCAGGAGCTACACAACACACACACACCTGGATGCCATGACATCCTAAAGAAATCCCATCTTACCGAGCAGAGTCCAGAATCCTAGTGACAAAAATTCTGTTCCTTTGGGGATTTTGAGCTCCTCGAAGACAAGGACTATTTTCCATCCACTAAGCCCAGTGCCCCTCTCATAACGGGTATTCAGAGTATATTGGGAATAAATTAATTAATGTTTGAGTGGATATTTCAATGGACAATCTTAGAATTTTTATAATTACAAAATACATCACATCTAGTGTACATATAAAAATACTGTAACTGGGCTTCCCTGGTGGCGCAGTGGTTGAGAGTCCGCCTGCTGATGCACGGGACACGGGTTCGTGCCCCGGTCCGCGAAGATCCCACGTGCCGCGGAGCGGCTAGGCCCGTGAGCCATGGCTGCTGAGCCTGCGCGTCCGGAGCCTGTGTTCCGCAACGGGAGGGGCCACAACAGTGAGAGGCCCACGTACCGCAAAAAACAAACAAACAAACAAACAAAAAAACACTGTAACTTATATTTATTTATCACGTTTATTATTTAAAAAATAATACTATCATAAACAAGATTGGCTCAACAAGTAGAATGTCTCTGAAACCCTCTCTATGCATTTCCCGAATTGCCTTCCAATCCTCACTCCCACACTGTAATAACCAATATCATTGAGTAAAACCTTGGTGTCATTTAAGACCCCTACTTCTCTTTTATTCCCAAATTCTACTGGCTACCCTACCTAGTCTTGGTGTGGAAATATACTCCTCCCTCCAAAGGACCTTCCATGGCTCTATTGCTCTTTCCCATTATCTCTTCTAGATTATTGTATTTGCTGTCTTCACCAGCTAAGTCTTTCCTATTCGCATTTTGCTAATTAAATGAACTTTCACTATGGTTTTATTTTTGCAGAAGAGCAGCCTGAGCAGTGAGATAACTTTTGTGTCTGTTTCAATGCATTTCCAGGATGTTGAAATCATAGTAGCTTCTATCTCTCGGTATATACAGCACACACAAAGGAACTGTGACAATAGACCTCACATTTCTTTTCAGTAATTTGTACAAATGAAAGCAGCTGGCAGTACGTCAACCATTATTATTGATGATCTCCTTGTACAGGGCACTGGGCAAGGGGCTGAGCGGCATCTAAAGATGTGTAAACAAGAACCATCTAGTCTAGGGTTCACAGACAGGTTAGTTGCAGTGGTGACTAGTTGAAATCTCTGCTATGTTTATGGGGACTAACAGACAGAATTGTTAATCCTCTGTTGTCTCTCTAGACTTCAGCCCTTTAATTAACTGGACACATTAATGTATACTACACACACCCGCTTTATAAATCCACAAATATCGCCATTTTTGAATCCTAGTTCAAAAGGTATTTTGTTTTAGCCCATCCTTAACCCTGAGGATAACTGAACAGGCAGCAAAGGCCACTGGCCTTGAGAATGACTCCAAATGCTTCCCCTGACCTCCTTAAGTCTATCACACATCTCCAGGGACACTGATATTACCAACTATTTAAGAGAAACCTTTGAAATGCTTGCCCTCAAAAATTCCAGCATAAATAGAGAATACCGTAGTCATTTTTCTTCTCTGAAAAAGAATTGATGCCTATTTCCTCGACTGATGACCAATAAATCAGTTACCCTTTCCATCCACACATGACCTATCACAACTTAAATGAGTCAGGTTCTCCAGAGACGCAAAACCAATAATATACGTACATAGAGAGAGAGACATTTATTTTAAAGGACTGGCTCTCCTGAATGTAGAGACTGGCAGGTTTAAAGTCTGCAGGGTAGGCGGGCAGGCTGGAGACCCAGGGAAGAGTTGCAATTTGAGTCTAAAGGCAGTCTGTTGGCAGAATTCCCTCTTCCCCCAGGGAGAAGTCCTTCAACTGATTGGATGAGGCCCACCCACTCACATTATGGAGGGTTATTGGCTTTACTTAAAGTCTACTGACTTAAACATTAACCTCTTCTAAAAAATAAATTCACAGAAACATCTAAAATAATGTTTGGCAAAAATCTAGGTACCAGGGACTAGCTAAGTTTAACACAGAAAATTGACCACCACATGACACAAGTGGCTTAACCTCTCAGTAAGAGACACTTACCCAGGGTTGCACAAACTATGGCTGAAAATGTGGCGTCATGTCAGTTGAAACTCAGCCTACTTTTCCAGAAATTATACTCAATTCAGTAATAACCAAAGATGGGCAGGAAATGTCTGCTTTGTTTACCTTGTTTTATTTTATTATAACAAACAGATACGGGGACTTCCGGGTAAGATGGTGGAAGAGTAAGACGCGGAGATCACCTTCCTCCCCACGGATACACCAGAAATACAGCTACACGTGGAACAACTCCTACAGAACACCTACTGAACGCTGGCAGAAGACCCCAGACCTCCCAAAAGGCAAGAAACTCCCCACATACCTGGGTGGGGCAGGGCGGAGAGATTCCCGCACGGAGGAGCGGTGCCGGGCGGCACTCACCAGCCCGAGAGGCTTGTCTGCTCCCCCGGGGCGGGCGGCGCTGGAGCTGGGGCTCGGGCTTCGGTCAGAGCGCGGGGAGAGCACTGGGGCTGGCGGCGGGAGCTCAGCCTGAAGGGGGCTAGTGTGCCGCGGCTGGCCGGGAGGGAGTCCGGGGGAGCTCTGGAGCTGCCGAGGAGGCAGGAGACTTTTTCTTCCCTCTTGGTTTCCTGGTGCGCGGGGAGGGGGGATTGAGAGCGCCGCGTGGAGGAGCTCCGGAGACGGGCGCGAGTCGCGGCTGAAAGCGCGGAGCCCAGAGACGGGCGTGGGACGCTGGGGCTGCTGCTACCGCCGCCAAGAAGCCTGTGTGCGAGCGCAGGTCACTGTCCACACCGCCCTTCCGGGAGCCTGTGCAGCCTGCCACTGCCGGGGTCCCAGGATCCAGGGGCGGCTTCCCTGGGAGAACGCACGGCGCGCCTCGGGCTGGTGCAACGTCACGCCGACCTCTGCCGCTGCAGGCTCGCCCCGCACTCCGTGCCCCTCCCTCCCGCCCGGCCTGGGTGAGCCAGAGTCCCCGAAGAGGCTGCTCCTTTAACCCTGTCCTGTCTGAGCGAAGAACAGACGCCCTCCGGCGACCTACACGCAGAGGCGGGGCCAAATCCAAAGCTGAGACCCAGGAGCTGTGAGAACAAAGAAGAGAAAGGGAAACCTCTCCCAGCAGCCTCAGAAGCAGCGGATTAAAGCTCCACAATCAACTTCATGTACCCTGCATCTGTGGAATACATGAATAGACAACAAATCATCCCAAATTGAGGAGCCAGGAGTCAGTGCTGTGCCTCTGAGGTGGGAGTGCGAACTTCAGGACACTGGTCCACAAGAGACCTCCCAGCTCCACATAATATCAAACGGCGAAAATCTTCCAGAGATCTCCATCTCAACACCAGCACCCAGCTTCACTCAACGACCAGCAAGGTACAGTGCTGGACACCCTATGCCAAACAACTAGCAAGACAGGAACACAACGCCACCCATTAGCAGAGAGGCTGCCTCAAATCATAAAAAGTACGCAAACACCCCAAAACACACCACCAGACGTGGACCTGCCCACCAGAAAGACAAGATCCAGCTTCATCCACCAGAACACAGGCAGTAGTCCCCTCCACCAAGAAGCCTACACAACCCACTAAACCAACCTTAGCCACTGGGGACAGACACCAAAAACAACGGGAACTACGAACCTGCAGCCTGCAAAAAGGAGACCCCAAACACAGTAACATAAGCAAAATGAGAAGACAGAAAAACACACAGCAGGAGAAGGAGCAAGATAAAAACCCACCAGACCTAACAAATGAAGAGGTAATAGGCAGTCTACCTGAAAAAGAATTCAGAATAATGATGGTAAAGATGATCCAAAATCTTGGAAATAGAATAGACAAAATGCAAGAAACAGTTAACAAGGACCTAGAAGAACTAAAGACGAATCAAGCATCGATTAAAAACACAATAAATGAAATAAAAAATACTCTAGATGGGATCAATAGCAGAATAACTGAGGCAGAAGAACGGATAAGTGAGGTGGAAGATAAAATAGTGGAAATAACTGCTGCACAGCAAAATAAAGAAAAAAGAATGAAAAGAACAGAGGACAGTCTCAGAGACCTCTGGGACAACATTAAACGCACCAACATTCGAATTATAGGGGTTCCAGAAGAAGAAGAGAAAAAGAAAGGGACTGAGAAAATATTTGAAGAGATTATAGTTGAAAACTTCCCTAATATGGGAAAGGAAATAGTTAATCAAGTCCAGGAGGCTCAGAGAGTCCCATACAGAATAAATCCAAGGAGAAATACACCAAGACACATATTAATCAAACTGTCAAAAATTAAACACAAAGAAATCATATTAAAAGCAGCAAGGCAAAAACAACAAATAACACACAAGGGAATCCCCATCAGGATAACAGCTGATCTCTCAGCAGAAACTCTACAAGCCAGAAGGGAGTGGCAGGACATACTTAAAGTGATGAAGGAGAAAAACCTGCAACCAAGATTACTCTACCCAGCAAGGATCTCATTCAGATTTGATGGAGAAATTAAAACCTTTACAGACAAGCAAAAGCTGAGAGAGTTCAGCACCACCAAACCAGCTTTACAACAAATGCTAAAGGAACTTCTCTAGGCAAGAAACACAACAGAAGGAAAAGAACTACAATAACGAACCCAAAACAATTAAGAAAATGGGAATAGGAACATACATATCAATAATTACCTTAAATGTAAATGGACTAAATGCTCCCACCAAAAGACACAGACTGGCTGAATGGATACAAAAACAAGACCCATATATATGCTGTCTACAAGAGACCCACTTCAGACCTAGAGACACATACAGACTGAAAGTAAGGGGATGGAAAAAGATATTCCATGCAAATGGAAACCAAAAGAAAGCTGGAGTAGCAATTCTCATATCAGACAAAATAGACTTTAAAATAAAGACTACTAGAAGAGACAAAGAAGGACACTACATAATGATCAAGGGATCAATCCAAGAAGAAGATATAACAATTGTAAATATTTATGCACCAAACATAGGAGCACCTCAATACATAAGGGAAATATTAACAGCCATAAAAGGAGAAATCGACAGTAACACAATCATAGTAGGGGACTTTAACACCCCACTTTCACCAATGGACAGGTCATCCAAAATGAAAATAAATAAGGAAACACAAGCTTTAAATGATACATTAAACAAGATGGACTTAATTGATATTTATAGGACATTCCATCCAAAAACAACAGAATACACATTTTTCTCAAGTGCTCATGGAACATTCTCCAGGATAGATCATATCTTGGGTCACAAATCAAGCCTTGGTAAATTTAAGAAAATTGAAATTGTATCAAGTATCTTTTCCGACCACAATGCTATGAGACTAGATATCAATTACAGGAAAAGAGCTGTAAAACATACAAACACATGGAGGCTAAACAATACACTACTTAATAACGAAGTGATCACTGAAGAAATCAAAGAGGAAATTAAAAAATACCTAGAAACAAATGACAATGGAGACACGACGACCCAAAACCTATGGGATGCAGCAAAAGCAGTTCTAAGAGGGAAGTTTATGGCAATACAATCCCACCTTAAGAAACAGGAAATATCTCGAATAAACAACCTAACCTTGCACCTAAAGCAATTAGAGAAAGAAGAACAAAAACATCCCAAAGTTAGCAGAAGGAAAGAAATCATAAAAATCAGATCAGAAATAAATGAAAAAGAAATGAAGGAAACGATAGCAAAGATCAATAAAACTAAAAGCTGGTTCTTTGAGAAGATAAACAAAATTGATAAACCATTAGCCAGACTCATCAAGAAAAAAAGGGAGAAGACTCAAATCAATAGAATTAGAAATGAAAAAGGAGAAGTAACAACTGACACTGCAGAAATACAAAAGATCATGAGAGATTACTATAAGCAACTCTATGCCAATAAAATGGACAACCTGGAAGAAATGGACAAATTCTTAGAAATGCACAACCTGCCAAGACTGAATCAGGAAGAAATAGAAAATATGAACAGACCAATCACAAGCACTGAAATTGAAACTGTGATTAAAAATCTTCCAACAAACAAAAGCCCAGGACCAGATGGCTTCACAGGCGAATTCTATCAAGCATTTAGAGAAGAGCTAACACCTATCCTTCTCAAACTCTTCCAAAATATAGCAGAGGGAGGAACACTCCCAAACTCATTCTACGAGGCCACCATCACCTTGATACCAAAACCAGACAAGGATGTCACAAAGAAAGAAAACTACAGGCCAATATCACTGATGAACATAGATGCAAAAATCCTCAACAAAATACTAGCAAACAGAATCCAACAGCACATTAAAAGGATCATACACCATGATCAAGTGGGGTTTATTCCAGGAATGCAAGGATTCTTCAATATACGCAAATCAATCAATGTGATACACCATATTAACAAATTGAAGGAGAAAAACCATATGATCATCTCAATAGATGCAGAGAAAGCTTTTGACAAAATTCAACACCCATTTATGATAAAAACCCTGCAGAAAGTAGGCATAGAGGGAACTTTCCTCAACATAATAAAGGCCATATATGACAAACCCACAGCCAGCATCGTCCTCAATGGTGAAAAACTGAAACCATTTCCACTAAGATCAGGAACAAGACAAGGTTGCCCACTCTCACCACTCTTATTCAACATAGTTTTGGAAGTTTTAGCCACAGCAATCAGAGAAGAAAAGGAAATAAAAGGAATCCAAATGGGAAAAGAAGAAGTAAAGCTGTCACTGTTTGCAGATGACATGATACTATACATAGAGAATCCTAAAGATGCTACCAGAAAACTACTAGAGCTAATCAATGAATTTGGTAAAGTTGCAGGATACAAAATTAATGCACAGAAATCTCTGGCATTCCTATATACTAATGATGAAAAATCTGAAAGTGAAATCAAGGAAATACTCCCATTTACCATTGCAACAAAAAGAATAAAATATCTAGGAATAAACCTACCTAAGGAGACAAAAGACCTGTATGCAGAAAATTATAAGACACTGATGAAAGAAATTAAAGATGATACAAATAGATGGAGAGATGTACCATGTTCTTGGATTGGAAGAATCAACATTGTGAAAATGACTCTACTACCCAAAGCAATCTACAGATTCAATGCAATCCCTATCAAACTACCAATGGCATTTTTCACAGAACTAGTACAAAAAATTTCACAATTTGTATGGAAACACAAAAGACCCCGAATAGCCAAAGCAATCTTGAGAACGAAAAATGGAGCTGGAGGAATCAGGCTCCCTGACTTCAGACTATACTACAAAGCTACAGTAATCAAGACAGTATGGTACTGGCACAAGAACAGAAAGATAGATCAATGGAACAGGATAGAAAGCCCAGAGTTAAACCCACGGACATATGGTCACCTTATCTTTGATAAAGGAGGCAGGAATGTACAGTGGAGAAAGGACAGTCTCTTCAATAAGTGGTGCTGGGAAAACTGGACAGGGACATGTAAAAGTATGAGATTAGATCACTCCCTAACACCATACACAAAAATAAGCTCAAAATGGATTAAAGACCTAAATGTAAGGCCAGACACTATCAAACTCTTAAAGGAAAACATAGGCAGAACACTCTATGACATAAATCACAGCAAGATCTTTTTTGACCCACCTCCTAGAGAAATGGAAATAAAGACAAAAATAAACACATGGGACCTAATGAAACTTCAAAGCTTTTGCACAGCAAAGGAAACCATAAACAAGACGAAAAGACAACCCTCAGAATGGGAGAAAATATTTGCAAATGAAGCAACTGACAAAGGATTAATCTCCAAAATTTATAAGCAGCTCATGCAGCTCAATAGCAAAAAAACAAACAACCCAATCCAAAAATGGGCAGAAGACCTAAATAGACATTTCTCCACAGAAGATATACAGACTGCCAACAAACACATGAAAGGATGCTCAATATCTTTACTCATTAGAGAAATGCAAATCAAAACTACAATGAGATATCATCTCACACCAGTCAGAATGGCCATCATCAAAAAATCTAGAAACAATAAATGCTGGAGAGGGTGTGGAAAAAAGGGAACACTCTTGCACTGCTGGTGGGAATGTGAATTGGTACAGCCACTATGGAGAACGGTATGGAGGTTCCTTAAAAAACTACAAATAGAACTACCATATGACCCAGCAATCCCACTACTGGGCATATACCCTGAGAAAACCATAATTCAAAAAGAGACATGTACCAAAATGTTCATAGCAGCCCTATTTACAATAGCCCGGAGATGGAAACAACCTAAGTGTCCATCATCGGATGAATGGATAAAGAAGATGTGGCACATATATACAATGGAATATTACTCAGCCATAAAAAGAAATGAAATTGAGCTACTTGTAATGAGGTGGATGGACCTAGAGTCTGTCATACAGAGTGAAGTAAGTCGAAAAGAGAAAGACAAATACTGTATGCTGACACATATATGGAATTTAAGAAAAAAATGTCATCAAGAACATAGGGGTAAGACAGGAATAAAGACACAGACCTACTAGAGCATGGACTTGAGGATATGGGGAGGGGGAAGGGTAAGCTGTGACAAAGTGAAAGAGCGGCATGGACATATATACACTACCAAACGTAAGGTAGATAGCTAGTGGGAAGCAGCCGCATAGCACAGGGAGATCAGCTCGGTTCTTTGTGACCGCCTGGAGGGGTGGGATAGGGAGGGTGGGAGGGAGACGCAAAAGGGAGGGGATATGGGAACATATGTATATGTATAACTGATTAAATTTGTAAAATAAAAAAAAAATTCCCTTTAAAAAAAAAAAAAAAAAAAAAAAACAAACAAACAGATACTTTATGGTTTACAATGTGAACTTGCATCCACTTTTTAAATGAGTCTCATAAAATAAGACTTCAAGGAAAAGTTTTCCTTTCCATAAACCCCTTTGGGCTAGGTGCCCCGGTCTCTGCCAGAGACAATTCTGCTTAAACTTACTTTTCTTTGCTGTTAGATATATGTTTAAGAAGAATTGCTATGAAGCTTCACCCTGGTCATCTTAAACTCTTGGCCACCTTGAGTAGGTCTTTGTTTCTCCATGCGAGCTATCTCTATCTCTCTTCATTGTGGTGCGCGGGCTTCTCATTGTGGTGGCTTATTTTGTTGTGGAGCACGGACTCTAGGTGCTCGGGCTTCAGTATTTGTGGCACGTGGGCTCAGTAGTTGTGGCACACAGGCTTAGTTGCTCGCGGCATGTGGGATCTTCCCGGACCAGGGCTCGAACTCGTGTACCCTGCACTGGCAGGCGGATTCTTAAGCACTGCACCACCAGGGAAGCCCAGGGCTCATTTATTCTTAACCCAAGTAGGCAAAGGAGTTAACCATGTCTGTGAGCACAGAGACCTGAGTCCACAGTTGGCTCTGCTTCTGCCCCCTTCCTGACCGCTAGAGACAACACAGAGAGCAGGAAGCAGTGTGAATTGGATAGCAATCCATCACTGAGAAACAAGCTCAGGACCCATGTCTTCATGGGAAGAAGAAGGAATCTATGAATTAGTGTTTCCAATAAAAACAACAGCATACACATCGTTCATCCAACAAATGTTTATGGAGCACTTACTATACACTAGTAACACTCTACTAGGTGCATTGGTTAGTATATGGCTTGTATTTGGTTATTGTTCTCAGGAGGTCTGTGGGGATTCAAGCCCACATAAAAGGATGAGGGAGAAGCATCAGCAGTGGGCTTCATCCTAAGTGTGTTTGTTACGTGATTGAATTGGATCATACATTGCAAGGCTTAGTGAAAAACAAATTGTATAAAGCCTTTAATTTAAAATGGAAAAACTCAATGATTTCCTCCTACTGGAAATTTAGAGGGAGGAAACCCCTATTATCTGATAAATTATCTGCATTAAAATGCATTAATCATCCATCTTCATACCATCTGCTGACAGCTACATTGCTTATTTAAAAACAGCACAGTACCCTTTGTCTAAGCAGGCCTTTTATGGTTCTCCTGAAAGAAACTCATTACACTCAGCCATAGAGGAAAGTAAACTGCTTTACAATAAATTCATATGTTATAAATAAAGGAATGCTTTGCATAATATTTTAATTACTATTTTAATTTAAGGCTTAATGCATTGCTGCCCAAAATGTCTACTGCAGAAACCTAAAGAACATAGACCTTATTGTTGATGGTAAACTCTAGAAAGAAGACCAGCCACAGCATTTATTTTTCCTATGCTCTAACTGAATGACAGAGGATTCTAAGGTGCGCTTGAACTATCCATAACAAATGGCATTTTCTTCCTTCCTTTGAAAGGTCACTGAGACCAGTTGTCCTGGAGTCCTCATGGTTAGAAAGGCAGATGCTTCAAAAGGCACATTGGCTCTTGTAAGTATATATTGATATGTTGTATTTGACCCTTTTAGAGCCGTAAGTGTTTCCGTGGTTCTTAGTACAGCATTTCAGGATATCCAAAAAGCATCATAAAAACTAATTCGTTTTGGATTTGTTTGTTTCAGACAAGTGGGTGATTTCTCTATTTGGCTGCCGAAGAGGCATCATTTACAAAATAGAAGAAGCCAACACCCCACAAATGACTCATAACTCCTTCTAGAAGGCGACAGCCCACTCTACTTTCTCTGTGCCCTGGGGGATCGGGAAGGAAAGAAGCTTCTGTAAAATGAAAGCTGAAGAGCTGCTATATTACACGACATCCCGCCAAGTGACAAGAGGATGGTGGGAAAGGGAATGAGAAGAAGGAATCAGTCAGGTTTAGGGGAAGAAAGAGGATTTCCCACAGTTGGGAAGTGAGGACTCAGAGGAATGTCGTGAGTGAAGGGGGTGAGCTGTAATTGTGGAAATGGTGACGAAGAAATGACGAATCAACAAAGCCAACTTCAGAAAATGAGAGCTTTGTCTCTCATTTGGAATACCTTCCTCTCTTCCCACTCCTGGCTCTCATTCTAATCAAGTCCACTGTTTTCCTCTTTCCTTTCTTCTCTCCTCTCCAGTTTCTGTTTCTTTTGTGTGCACGTGGCCAGGTTCCTCCCACCGACACTGCTTAAAGGAAAATCCCGGGTTCACTTCCCGTTTGCTCCATTTAATGGACTTGTGATCTTGGGCAAATCTATTATCCTCTCTGCACCTCAGTTTCATCTGATATACAATAGGGACACCAGTACATAGCTCGTAAGGCAGGTACCTGTAATGATTTCCCCAGGATTGCTGATGTCCAGCCCAGGGTGGGTGATTCCATAAGTTCTTGGGAGGGGAGTTCATATCCTTGACCCTAATCCTGAAGGCCAACTGCCCGCTTCACCTCAGTATATCCCTCACCTGCTCCAAACCCTCGAGTCCACACTTTTACTGCGAATTCTTCAAGTTCCCAACCTGTCTGACCTTCAGAATCACCTGTAAATCTCCCTCAAAATAGATATTCCAGGGACCAATTAAATTAGAATCTGTGAAACTACAGAATTGGAATCCCGGGGGCAGAAGGAGAGTGGTGTTGGCCTGTGAGCTGATCCCCATGCTGAGGACAAGGAGAGACAGAAAAAAGAAGCAGCCCCGTCCAGACTGGCAAGTGGCAAGTTTAATAAGAAATGGAACTCACATACAAGGCTTGTCTTGAGCATCTGCAAGACCAGTAGATCTCCACACATGCTCACCAGAATGTAAACCTTTATACAGAGGCCTTAACTGGGTGCAGTCACGTGCACAGCCCAGATGGTCTCACCTGCACACAGGCTGCGTCCTTGAAGACAGCTCCCACTATGGGAACGGTGGACAGAACATACCTTCCAAGGACAGGGAAGGTGGTGAGGAGCCTCGGATGACCCAAGTCCAGCTCGTGGGTCAACCAGTGGCCACGTCCTTTCAACGACCTCCTCCAACAGATGGACTCAGAGGGTCTGCATGCATTTTTTACAGAAGTTTCTCCATCCAATAATTCTGATGTGTCATCAGGCTTGGGCTGCATTCAAGTTCTATTTCCCTGTGAGGAGCATTGGCCCAAATGCCTGCTTTCTGTGTGGCCATGCGTTTTGGTGACCAGTAATGTTCTAGAAGACTCCATGGTGGTTTTCCTCCCCCTGGAGTTGACTGAGTCCATCTCTTCCCATTTCACTGCCTCACACCTGCGCCCAGCCCTGCCTTTCCCAGACTGTCCAGTCCTCTTCATCCAAGCCCAGCTTTTCCATAAGCCAAGACAACCTTAGCCTCTTACGTATTCTTTCCCCTGGAACTTAGACATCTGATTTCCTAATGTCCAGGGTGCAAACCTGACTATGTTTAGTGATCCCATGCTTAGCTCTTACTCCAAGATCCCACGGCTACTTCCTCCCAAGGCTCTGTCCTTGTCAGGGCATCAAGAATCCATCCAATTAGTCATGCAAACCCAGTTTCCCTTTCCTGATGCCATTAGAAATGCCTTCCATCCCTCATCAGGAGCCCACTCTTCAGGCATCTTTAGCCCTTAAAAGCAAATCCAGCCTATCTTGGATTTTCCTGCTCGTGCCGGAAATACAAATGTTTCCTTGGCAAGAGCCTCAGGAAAGGCATGAACAATCCCTGAATAAAAAGGACACACCACCCACACAGCTATGGAGCATCTCACTCATTACCCAGACCCGCCTGACTCAGAGTCACTCATTGTCACTTCATATCTGTGGATTCTGTGCTTTCATCAATATTCCCTGGGCACTTAAATACATCACACACACACACTGAAGTGAAAGGTAGTGAATCAAGTCACCATGTGTGTGTGTCTGTCTGTCTGTCTGTGCAGTCCTAAGCCTGGTGCCAAAAGGAATTTTCCTGGACTATGAACTATGTCTGTGTTTGTGACAAGGGAGCTGCCTTGGGCACAGCAGCAAGGAGCCTGAGTGTGCCGTGGAAGCTGGGGCAAAGAGTGTAGTACCAGGATGTCTTCAGATGAAGGGTTCCTACCTATTCAACTGAAAGTAGCTTGAACTACAAGGACATCTATGTCATAAAGCAAGAAGGCCAGAGGAAGGGTGATTCCCAGATTGGTGCATGAGTTCAATGATAGCAATCAGGCTCTTTCCACCCTTTTACTCTGCACCTCACAGTGTTGGCAGGAGTGTCCACCCCTGGGACTGCAAGAGCACTGCTGCAGAGCCAGGCATCACCTATCATCATGACCACATCCAGGGAAAAATATTGGTAATTCCTCCTATGGGTCTCTTTTGATTAGGAAATCAACCTTTCTTAAGATCCCTCACATATACATACAGCATCCTTCCCCCTTAGGTCCCTTTAGCCAGGACTAGCTTCAAGAGAATCATCAAGAGAACTTAGGAACGTATCTGGCATGTGTATATCATGGTGGAAAGATGGATCTGCCAGGAAATAAGAAGCCATGGGGCAGAGACAGGGATAGGATGGCTGTTGGGTAAACAACCAACACTGGATGTTCCAGGGGCTCAGGACCAGATGAGGAGAAGGATGGAAGAATTCTCCTGCCTGAATCTTGGATGGTCCCTCTTGGTACCATTTTGAAAATTACTGTCTCCACGTATCTAGACATACCTTAGAGACAAAGGTCCAGATACTCAGGCATCACCATTTGGGGTTACTACTTAAGGACATCAAAGGCATTTTGTATCTTTCCCAGCACCAGGAGAAACCTGGGAAGACTTTATATTCTTAAATGTATTCAAGAGATAGAAACAAGCTCTGTAAAGCTCCGCTTAGCTGGCCCTGCTATAATAAAAATAGCACCGACTGAAGGCTTAAGCCACAGAAATTTATTTCTCACAGTTCTGGAGGCTGGGAAGCCCCGGGTCTGAGGGCAGCATGGTCAGGTTCTGATGAGAGGCCTCCTCCGGGTTTGCAGGTGGCAGTCTTCTTGCTATGTCCTCACATGGTGGAGAGCAGAGTGGGAGAAAGCAATCTTTCTCAGGTGTCTTATTATAAGGACACTAATCCCTTTTGTGAGGGTTCTACCCTCACGACCAAATCACCTCCCGAAGTCCGCATCTCCTAACACCATCACTTTGGGGCTTAGGATCTCAACATGAATCTTGGAGAGATACAAACATTCAGTCCACAGCAAAGCCAAAGTGAAAAGAGGAGAAACAAGTGGGTGCCAGTGCCTAGACTCACAGCTCAGCTTCTGGTTAGTGGTGGACAACTTTCCACTGAGGGTAGCTGAACTGAAGGAAAGAGAGTGAAGTCACCATTACAAAAATGAATTTCACCCTCGTTCTTGTGAAGTCTGCAAACTTATGGATAAGGAGAATTAAGGAATGTCAGCAAGTAATGGCTGAAGCAGGGGCTTAGAAGTCAGAATATGGGCTTGAGTCCAAATTCTGGCTGTGGGTCATGGTGTGACCTTGGACAAGGCACTCCAGACAGTGTGGGTCTGCTGGAACCTTGTTTAAACAACGTGTGGCACATTCTGAGCCAGCAGGGAGAGGAAACGGGCTATTCACAGACAGGACACGGGCAAACTCAGGCTGCACAAAAGGTAGTACTATCACACTCATTGACACCAGCGACTACTGGGCAAGACACAACAGTGTTTGCAATTCTACAAACTTCCATGGTGGTACTACTTCTACGGAGAAGAGAGGGGGGTCTCCTGAACCCCACTAGCCCTCCTTGCACACCCCTCCTAGTCTTTCTCTCTCCCTTCCCCTCAGCCCTCATGTTTCTGGTGTTTTATAGGGTCAGGGGCTGCCCAGGTTTGTTCTCTGAACCCCTGAAGCTCTTTGCCTTCTTGGGACTATAGTCTATGTCCTAACTCTTCTGTAATCTTTGTGCTTCATGAAAACTTACCTCCCCTGCATACCATGGCTTCTGGGACTGACATTTCACTTAAATGCTGTCCAGCTAAGATGCTGGTAATTGATTCCAGGTCAAGAAGTACCCCCACACGTCCCCTCCCATTTCCCAGTTGATACTTGCATTTTACAGGGGTTTCCTATGTCTACTTGCAAGAGATTCAAATGTGGGAAGATTTCTACTGTCCCTAAAATCATTCATCTGTTCCATCTGTAGCTCAGGCAAGAGTTCTCTTGGGAAAATATCATTCTTTTGTATTAGAGACAGTAAAGCCAGAGTGGATGAAAGTGACAGCTCCAATGTCAGGGCATCTGGGTTCAAATCCTGGTTCTATCACTCATTAACTGTGAACCTGGGCAAGTGAATTAACATCTCTGTGCCCAAATTTTCACACAAGAAAGAAATAAAGAAAGAGCTAAACAGACACAGAAAGGGCAAAAAGGATTATTGTAAATTCCTCTTTGGACTGGTGTAAGAATGCAAGGAGTATTACGGACTAAATGTTTGTGTCTCCCCTCCTCCCCATTCATATGTTGAAGCCCCAAGCCCCAGTGTGATGGTGTTTAGAGGTGGGGTCTTTGAGAGGTGATTAGGTTTAGATGAGGTCCAGAGAGCGAGGTACCAGTGATGGGATTAGTGTCCTTCTAAGAAGAGGAAGAGAGACCAGAGTTCTCTCTGTCTCTCTCTCTCTCTATCTCTCCCTCTCCCAGGTGAGGATATAGCCAGAAGGCAGCCATCTGCAAGCCAGGAAGACAGTCCTCCCCAGAACCACTCTGGCACCTTGATCTTGGAACTTCTACTTCCAGAACTGTGAGAAATAAGTGTCTGTTGTTTAAGGTGCCTAGTCTATGGTACTTTGTTATGGCAGCCTGAGCTGACAACGACAATGAGTTAAGGCACAGAAGCAGAACAGAATGAAAGGCGTTGATGTATAGAGAGCACTCATAGGCATCAGTCAGATGCTAAAGTTTTACTGTCAATAACAGCAGGGATGGAGTTTGTTGAATCGATTTTTTTAATATTGCATCTAAATGTTATTTATCTTGATTACTGAATTTGTTGACGCCGCCTTAAATTTTGTGCCCAAGGTGAGTGCCTTATTCATCTCACTTAGTTCCAGCCCAGGTTACTATTCCCTGACAACTGGTAAATGCTCAGTTATAGTTGTAATTCCTTAAGCTTAAAAGCAACAGTGTATCCATTAATTATATGTTTACAATAAATTTTGTTGAGGGTTATGTTCTAAGTGGTCTGGTGAGGAAATCCATTTACAAATCCCTATTCCTGGTGTTTCTGGGTCACTTACTTCACACTGTAAATAACAGAAAGGTCAGAATGGCATGAAAATAGCACAAGTTGTGCCATTCCTGACCCAGAAAGACATATGACCTGAGGTAATGGAACCAGCTGAAATTCAGGTGGAAAACCTTTGGCCAGGTCATCCATCTCCATCTGAATACTCATCATAAATACAGAGCAAAGTCATTATGGCCTTTTTTATTTTTCCTGAGTCCCACCCCCCTCCTTAGCGCTGACCCTTGCCCCTGTCTGAGCTGGGACCTACAGAAAAGATTCTCACTTCATGTTACATCCCAGCCACCCACAACAGACATCACTTCTGAACGTGATGGGCATTGCAACAAACATCGCCGAAGTCACTTCTCCTCATGATCCCTCTGAAGTCTGCACCCCTTTTCTTTCAGTGAGTTTAAATCACTTTCCAATACCCATCTATCTTTACAACATCCTCAAGAAGAACATCAGCCAAGAAGAGACATTATTTCCTCTACTTTATACATGAGGACCCTGTGTAAAGGAAACTCACACTTCATCTACTCCATGCCTAATGAGGTGGTCTAAGCTATCCACTGAGGCCATGATTCTTGGTCTTCTGTTCACTAATGCCCCAAGCCCATCTTGCTTTCTTCACTGGTGCTCTTCCCTCAAGGATTCATGTATTTAGAGTTCAGGTGGATCTTTAGCAAAAAGGACCAAACACTTTTAACTGGGAATCCCATTCCCAGTGGATAGAGCTCTTCCCAGAAAGTGTGCATCAAAGGGAATCTATATTCTAATCATGGCACGACCATGATCATCATGGCAGTCATTGGTCAAGTAAGAAGGAAGGGAAAGAGCAGAAGTATTGGACATTTGCTAGGGGCCAGAGTGCTGATGCAGTGGGAGTCTATGGGGAAAGAGTCAGACTGTGATGTCCACGTGAACAGCACAGCACAGGTCACTAGCACAAGTGAGCCAGCACTGGCCTCCCATGAACAAAAAAGAACCACCATGGAATTCTGGCTCTGGCCTAGGAAATAGAATCTTGGTCGAGGATGTATCCTTATCCAGGAGTGTGATTTTCAGGAACGTACAATATTTGGGTCTTTGCTGCTAATTTATAATATGAGGGGTTTAGGCTAGACAAGACGTTTTCTACCTGGGTCCGTCTGACACGTGGATTTGCCTTAAGGTGTCTGTGGGGGGCACTCAAGCCAGTGGGGCTCAGGAGCTGCCATGTTGGGACCAAAGCATTCCCCTTTGATCTGTTTTACATGCTAGGACCACACCTAAGGTTGTCTCTGAATAAAGAGCTCTGTGGTTGATAATAAAACAAAGCAAAACAAAACAAAAACTAGTAGCATGGATGTTCTCAAATCTTTCTTTCAATATCATCAGTCAATGATTTAATAAAAGTTAGTGATATGTTTTACAAATGGACCCTCTGTCAATGCCCTCCAACAAAGACCTCAGAAATAGCACCCTTGAAGAACTTGGCTTTATTCTTCGTAGCAGGGAGGGAGGATGCCCACCCAGAGGAACCATGGGGCACATCTGTAGGGAAGCAGTAGAAGGAAGCTATTCTAGACTTTGTGTTCTGCTTGGGTAATTATGAGAAGGGAGAGGTGGGTAAGGGGAGGGAAGAAAGTCCTAAGGAAACAGGGGTTTGGTCTGGACTGGGTGCTGTCAGAAAGTGGGAGCATTCTATGGTTGGGTATATTCAAAGGCTTACTACAGGGAGGGCGGGCTGGAACAAGGATAAACTGTAACTGGTAAAGAAGCAGCACTCACTCATCTTAGCTGAGAGAGAGGAGGTGTGGTGTTTGCTGGGTGCACAGTGGCCTTTTGGTCTCACTTCGTCTTGGTCTCAGAGTGACTTTGTCTGACATTGACACGTCCAGTGTGAGATCCCAGTGTGAGATTGTTTACATGAGCGGAACACAGGGTCTAGCTGTGAGCATCAGGCCAGCTCCCGCATGCCAGGGACTGCTTTTTATTTTCTTATCTCAATTCAAAGGTTTGTTTTAACTTTGAAAGAAATCCTTAAATCAGCACCTTCCCACTCAGAGCTCCTCAATACAATCAGGTGCTTCTGTGAATGAGCTGAATAAACATTCATGTGAAAAATCCTACCCACAGTGTCCTTCCCACCTCCCTCTCTTTGCCCACCCAGAGACACCCGAGTGATGCTGAGATTTGTCTGCCTTGTGTTCACATCCCTGAGAAATTCTGGGAGACACCAAAGAAGAATAAACACAGGACAGAAGAGGAGAAGGATGACATGAGATAAAGACATATGTGCGTTTTTTCATTAATGTGGCTCATTGCATCAAAAAGCCAGACAGAATGAATGTTGCCTGTTTTTCCATCAGGTGGTGACTGGCCAGTGGCTACATGAGCATCAAGGTGAATTCCTCTGTAATGAAATAATTCGGAAGGTATGCATGCCCCCTTAAAGGAAATGGGGTTGAAATGAAGATGGTCAATAGACACAATTCTTTAGAGGTGAAAGGGAGAAGATGTAGAGATAAATGATATTTGAGCTGTTAGAATATATGTGGAAAAATTAGTGAATAAATCAGCTAAAACCACACTCACATACATACATGAACATACATGCTTTATTTGCTTTCTTTTTTTTTAAGTTATCTACAATTTCCTGGCAGGTATAGAGTTACTTAATAGACTAAATTATTAGTAGGAAAATGGCATTGGGAACATTCTAAGTTCCTTGTCTAGATGGTCCTCATTCTTGGTCAGTCCTGGCAGGACTGTGTTATATATCCTAAGATAAGAATGGCAATGGTTCAGAGGAAGGGACTCTGACCAAGGAATCAAAGATCCACGTTCCAGTCCCACAGTTGACCAGGAGTGTCATTTGGGCAGGGCACTTAGCCTCTGTGGGATTCTAGTTTCCTTTGTTATCTAATGGCAGATTTGGACAAAAATTTCTTTAAGTCCGTTCTAGCTGAAATGTGCAATGATTACGTGACCCACACCTTCTCTGCATCAGAAATAGGTACCTTCCTCTGTGGTGAGCTGACCCCTCAGGCACGAGATCTACAGTTTGAGCTCCAAAATAACTATAGTGAGCACTTACTGTTTTCGGCCTTTTAGCATCTGTATTAGTCAGGGTTCTCCAGAGAAGCAGAACCAATAGGACATATCTAGATATGTATGTTAGAGGAGATTTATTACAGGAATTGGCTAACACACTTACAGAAGTCGAGAAGTCCAACAATCTGCCAGCTGCACCTGGAGAACCAGGAAAGCTGGTGGAATAATTCAGTCTGAGACTGGAGGCTGAGAACCAGGAGGCTGCATGTCCCAGCTCTCGAAAAGTGAGGAAATTCATCTTCTGCTTTTTTGTTCTTTTCCAGCCCTTAGCGGACTGGATGATGCCCGCCCACACTGGTGAGGACAGATCTTCTTCACTCAGTCCACCGATTCAAAAGCTCTTCTCTTCCAGAAACACCCTCAACAGACACACCCAGAAATAACGTTTGACCAGCTCTCTGGGCTTCCATCAGCCCAGTCTAGTTGACACATAAAATTAACCATCACAGCATCCATCACACCATGTTCAATAATCTATATTTGAAAGCCTCAGTTTTGTTTGAGGATTCACACACACACACCGTTAGCAGTCCAGGTGGTTTGGATGAGTGCTCACTTCCCCTGCAAACCAATCAGAATAATTCCATCATTTTGGTCACCGTGCTTGACTGGTCTGTACGAGTACCTAACTCAGGTTTGTTCAAAGTGAACCTTCCAACTTGAGAGGTAGGTGCTTTGGGAAGAAGATTCCACCTGGGAGGATAGGCGTCTAATCAAGTTTCTAGAGCTAATTACCAGCCTATAAGAGATCTGAGGGAGAAAAGAACATGTTAAGTTCTGTGGACTCTATAGGGAAAAGGACCTAGTTTCCCCAACAGAAGAAAATAGAGCAGAGAGAGAGAGAGAGGGAGGGAGGGAAGGAGTAGACAGCTATAAAGAGATCTAAACAACTTATTACCCAATCAGGTGTAGGGAACTAACTCGGGTACTGATTCAAATATGTAAAACAATCAAGGAAATGTGAACTGACAGGATGTTTGACAATATTAAAGAATTATTGTTAAAAATTTTAGATGTGATGATGATAGTACAGGTATTTTTTAAGAGAATCTTTATCCTTTAGAGATTCATACTGAAATATCTACATATGAAATAACATCTGGGACTTGTTTCAACATAACTTGGGATGGGGAGGGAATAGATGAAACAGGATTTTCTGGGTGTGAATGACTGTTGAAGCTGGTGATGGGAAACCAGGACTCAGTAGATCATTCTCTCTACTTTTAGATATACTTGAAAATTTGCATAAAATAATTTTTAAATAAAATCACATATATGCTTTCTAAACACAAAAACTCCACTTTTGAGAAATGACACAAATTATAGACAAAGACGTTTATTTTAAGATTATTTGTAATGGAAAAAAACTAAACGTTGAACTACAGGTTAAGTAGATTATAGTAATTCCTTTCAATATAATGATATGCACCCTTCAGTTATGTCTAGGAATAGTTTTTAAAGACATGGGGTATATTTATATAGTATTAACTGAAATGTATATCAAGACTATAATATTATCTCAAATAAGTGAAATGTATATCACATGAAAAATTGTACTTATTTCTAAAGAGGCTCATTACCATGATTTTTATTGAGGGGCATATGACCTTGTTAAAAGGGCAGGTTCTAGAGGGAGTTGGAGCCTCAGCTCAGCCACATACTAGATGTGACCTTGAGCAAATCATTTTACCTCCATGTTCTAATCTCTTAAATGGGCATAATCGTGATACCTACCTCAGAGGTTGTAAGATTTAAGTACATTGATTTATTTAAAACACCCACAACAATGCTGCCATATAGTAAGTGCTTTACTAATGTTGGCTGTTACTACCGTTCACAGTATAGTGCATATAATACATGCTGATACTGGTTGCCTGAAAATTGACGCTTTACATGGAACGTATTTCTAATTTTCCAAAGCACCGTTGCCATGTTATTCTATTTTATTCTTGTAACAGCACAGTGAGATAAGAAGAAGTCGAATAATAACTATTTTCAAAATGAAGACTAAAACTCAGTTGCAGAGAGTCGAAGGAACTTTCCTGAAGTGCCCCTGGTGATCTGCTAGAGGTCACGAATCATCTACCTTGGTCTCCTGGCTTCTGCTCTGCCAAAGACGCCTTTCTGCGAGCAATCAGGTCATCACGCGGCGGACTGCTAGCTGCTGTCATTCAGGCCCAGACATTATTTTTAATCTCGCTACTCTGGTAGATAACGGTTCCAAATTCCAGGGCTGGAGCAATAAGGCCTCCCCCCCAGGCTAAGTACTGGAGAGTCAGAGACCATTTTGTGTGCCTGGAGCCTCCGATAACTGACAGCATTCTGCTGCTCCAGCTCGGGTTCATTTCTCTTGCCTGAACTGGCCCTGTCTGGGCACCTCCAGAAGGATGGTGTCCTCACAGCCCATCCAGATTGTGAGGGCCTTTATCTGCATCTCTTGATTAGCGTTCTATTTGTATGCAAATAAGTCCCTGCCTTTGTTGCTTGTGGATAAATGGCCACTGCAAACTGGAGCTCTTCTGGTGAAAGGACTGGAAGTGATCTTAGAGAATAAGAAGTCAAATTTGTGTATTTTAAAGATGCGGAAACTCAGGCTCAGAGTGACCAAATGGATCCCCCAGGGACATGTTGCTAGTGAGAGCAGCCAGTCCAAATATTGGGATCCCCATAGACCATATTTTTATCTCTACCCTAGAACCTCAGTTGAGCTGGAAAAAACAATCACTGATTAATATCAGTCTATCAGTTACTCTGTGTGTGTGTGTGTGTGTGTGTGTGTGTGTGTGTGTGTGTGTGTGAAAGAGAGAGAGAGAAAGAGAGAGAGATAGAGAGGGGTAGAGAGTCGGGGGGGCGGGTACGGGTTAGGGGTGTTATCCCTAAATCATTGGTTTCCAAATTGTGGGACTCACCTCCTTAAAGCAGAGATTGTGCTTAGTTAACAGTTACTTTAATCCTTCAATAAACTTCTATCTTTTTAAACAAAAGGTATTTTTATTTTTTAAATAAATATAGATGGTTAAATTATTGTCCAATTTTAATTGACAAACAATCTGATTCAACTGCTACCTTTAAATTAGTTAAACAAGGAGGCCATTAGACAGAGGTGGTACCAATGCCATGGCAGCCTATGTAAGCAAAGCATATTCTAAGCCTGAAAGGGTCTCAAGTTTTGAAATCAAAACCTAAAGACAACCAATCACAAACAGCCATCTGATTCTAAGCTACAGCCAACCAGTAATTTTCGCACTTTGTTTCCGCTTTTTCTGTATAATGTCTCTCCCCAGCTCCTGTCAGTGGAGCATTCCTAACAACTTCCGGCTTGATGTTGCCTGATTCAAATAGGTGTTTGTTCAAATAAACTCTTAAAATTTGTCATGTGCCTTCGTTTATTTTTTGAACAACACTGAAAGTCCAAATACTGTCAAACGATTGCCATTAAATATTTTAATGTAGAAAGAGAGGGAACCTCATAATAAAAAAGATTACGTTTTCTTGCCATACGAAACAAACTGGGTGAACTGGGTGATGGGGTTGGAGGAACGCAAGGAAACTTTGGGAGATATGGGATATGACTATTATCTCACTCGTGGTGATCTTTCGCAGATGTTCAAACTCATCAAATTGTCTACAGTAATTATGTGCACTTCTTTGTTTATCAATTGTACCTCAATAAAACTATTTTTTAAAAGGATGGGGAAAAGCAATTATAAGTCAAAAGGAAAAGATGAAAGAGGGGTTAAAATAGTCATTTGAAGATGAAAAGAAAGGGAATAAGCATCGAGATTGCTTAATAAAAATGTAAATCATAACTGACATCCACACATACACAAAAAGTGGGAAATAACTCATGTTCACCATCCCCAAAAAGCCCAGGAGGGCTAGAAAATGCCTGGGGTCAAAGTGCAGGAGCTCGGGCCCAGCCAGGAGCACACAAAGAACAAAACTTCCCCCAGTTCCCTCCTAACAGAGGGAAGGTCAGAAGGAGTTCGTGCTGCTGGAAGGGTAGTAACACCACCCAGCGCCCAGGAGAAATCCTTGCTGTTGAGGGCTGTGTAGTTCTTCAGGAGGGGAACTGCCTTTCGGAGGCACAGCTGATACATATTGGTTTGGCCTGACAGCGTCCAGCAGAAACTAAGGGGTGAGAATATTTGTAAATGCCCGTCTTTACCCCAAGTCATCTTGGTGATCATGGCAACACACTTAGGAGTGAAATTCAAATGTGACCCATGGGCTTTAAGTGTCAAGATGGGTGAGAAAGTCCCAAGGACCATCAGAGTGTGTACGTGGGTCTACAGAGGACACCCCACATGATCCAATGTTGTTCACAGGGCCAGACTGGTTCACACAGGCAGGCTGCTATGCTGATGTACCTGGGAGCTTTTGAATTTCTTTTGTACCAGAACGAGGAGGGGAAAGTTGCTTGTGCAAAAGCAAGAGGTGAGGATGAGATGGGGACAACATGGCAGTGCCCTCCCACATCTGCCCATCCACCCAAGTCCAGCCTTCTTGGGGCTAGATTTGAGCCCCAAGGAGGAGGTCTTAGGTCAAAGCATGAGGTAGCTATGTTCAGGGACCGGGGGCTCCTTACACAGAAGGCACCATTCCATTCACTTTACATACATGATGTCATTTAATTTTGACAGCAATCCCTGAGGTAGGTACAGCTATTGTCCAGATTTTATAGATATGGAAACCGAGTCACAGAGAGGGTAAGCATCTACCTCAAAGACACACAGTAAGACGTGCAGTCACGATTCTAACACAGATGGTCAAACTCTTAACCACTGAGCCACATGGCCTCAGCTCCACAGGCAACGATGCTTTGGGAGCCCAGGTGACCAGAGACAACCTGCCCCCATCTTCCCAGGAACCCAGGGACATGAAGCAGAGCAGGATCTTGGAAAGGCCTTGGAGCAGGGACTGCAGTGGCCCCTTGACCAGGAGGGTGGAGCCGACAGGGTGAGCCAGAAGATGCTGCACACCTGGACACACCCGGACATGCCCAGGGTCCATCAGGTCCTGGGTCTGCTCTGGAGACACCCTGTTGGAGCCAATGGGATTCAAGTTCCCAGCTCTTGAAGGAAATGGTCATGAAGAGGAGAGAGAGAAACCCCGTAGCACTTCCTTTACCCTCCCTCCACACCTAGACCTAATCCTGGCCTGTCCTTCCCGGGTTAAGGTGGTGTCCTCAGTGCCTCAAATGACTGGCATAACATGAAGGGACTTAGCTATTACCAGAAACCCAGCCAACTACAGCATCTCAGAAACATACTGAGGACAACCACCCACTTCACTGAGCCCCCATGACTTAGAAACGCCCTCTGGGCTCCCAAACTGGAGTAGGGAAGCTGGCATTTGGTGGGACAGGAGCTGTGCAACGTGAAATGGTAGGATGCATTTACTATTAAAAAGAAGCAGCAGCAGCCACATCTCTATTGCTTCCTTGGAGCCCGGGTTTCCCGCCAAGTGTGTCGAGTGTGCCTAATTGCAGCCACCAGCAGACCATGGGGTCCCTTGTGGCAGAGGGAGCTGGCAGGAGGCATCAGGGGAGAGCCAGTCCCACCCTCCCTGGGGACCCAGGTGACAGCGTCATCCAAATCTTGCTGCAATTAGGAGATACCAGCTCCCCCTCTGCAGGCTTCTTTGTGGCCACAAAGAAAACCAGAGCATTATTATTCTTCAGTCATCCTACAAGTTGCTGAGCCTTGAAAGCTCTAACAGAGGTGGCTGCCGGGGCAGCCCACGTTTAATTGCTTCACACATGGATCCCGTTTATGGGGCTTTTGCTCTGTATTTAACGCCACAGCTGGTGATGGATTGTCGCTGTTTGAATGTGCTCCGGTCCTCTGCACACTGCTTTATAACTGATGGGGGAAGATGTCCTCTCTTTGGCAAATTGTATCTGGCCTTTCCAGCCCAGTGGTAATTAATGTTTGTTCTCATCCAATGGGCAGAGTCAAAGAAATACAGCTCTCATTAGCTCCTGCTCAATTAAGAAAAATTCTCCTCTGTCCCCATGACTCAAAAACTGCTATCAAGCTGGAGCTGCTTGAATTACACAGCTGGGAGGACCAGGAGGGCATCCTAGCTGCCTGTGGTGCTCCAGCCTCATCCCCGTCGGCATCCAGACTCCTTCAGTCTCCTCCAGTGCCCCCCACCCCACCCATTCCACACCCACCTCCTAAGGAACCAGAAGGACAATAATAACTAGATAATAACTAATGTTTGTTGAGTGCTCACCATGTCCTAAACAATGCACATGGATCAGCTCATAAATGACGCACATGGATCAGCTCATATATGACTCACATGGACCAGATCATAAATGACACACATGAACCAGCTCTTAAAGGATGAATATGAATTTGCTCATAAATGATGCAGATGAATTAGCTCATTTAGGCATGGTCACGTATCTATGATGCCAGGAACTCACGAGTTGAATAAGAACTTTTTTTTTTAAGACTACATGTTTAGGGGCTTCTCTGGTGGCGCAGTGGTTAAGAATCCGCCTGCTAATGCAAGGGACACGGGTTTGAGCCCTAGGCCGGGAAGATCCCACATGATGCAGAGCAACTAAACCTACACGCCACAACTACTGAGCCTGTGCTCTAGAGCCCACGAGCCACAACAACTGAAGACCTTGTGCCACAGCTACTGAAGCCTGTGAAGCTAGAGCCCATGCTCCACAACAAGAGAAGCCACCACAATGAGAAACCCATGAACCACAACAAAGAGTAGGCCCCACTCACTGCAACTAGAGGAAGCCCATGCGCAGCAACGAAGACCCAATGCAGCCATAAAATAAACAAATAAATAAAATTTTAAAGGCTATATGTTTATATTCTTCCTTAAAGATTGTGTTTGACAGAGCTGGAGGAATCAGGCTCCCTGACTTCAGACTATACTACAAAGCTACAGTAATCAAGACAGTATGGTACTGGCACAAAAACAGAAATATAGATCAATGGAACAGGATAGAAAGCCCAGAGGTAAACCCACGCACATATGGTCATGTTATCTTTGATAAGGGAGGCAAGAATATACAGTGGAGAAAAGACAGCCTCTTCAATAAGTGGTGCTGGGAAAACTGGACAACTACATGTAAAAGAATGAAATTAGAACACTCCCTAACACCATACACAGAAATAAACTCAAAATGGATTAAAGACCTAAATGTAAGGCCAGACACTATCAAACTCTCAGAGGAAAACATAGGCAGAACACTCTATGACATAAATCACAGCAAGATCCTTTTTGACCCACCTCCTAGAGAAGTGGAAATAAAAACAAAAATAAACAAATGGGACCTAATGAAAGTTAAAAGCTTTGCACTGCAAAGGAAACCATAAACAAGACGAAAAGACAACCCTGAGAATGGGAGAAGATAGTTGCAAATGAAGCAACTGACAAAGGATTAATCTCCAAAACTTACAAGCAGCTCATGCAGCTCAATATCAAAAAAACAAACAACCCAATCCAAAAATGGGCAGAAGACCTAAAGAGACATTTCTCCACAGAAGATATACAGACAGCCAACAAACACATGAAAGAATGCTCAACATCACTAATCATTAGAGAAATGCAAATCAAAACTACAATGAGGTATCATCTCACACCAGTCAGAATGGCCATCATCAAAAAATCTAGAAACAATAAACACTGGAGAGGGTGTGGAGAAAAGGGAACACTCTTGCACTGCTGGTGGGAATGTGAATTGGTACAGCCACTATGGAGAACAGTATGGAGGTTCCTTTAAAAACTACAAATAGAACTACCATATGACCCAGCAATCCCACTACTGGGCATATACCCTGAGAAAACCATAATTCAGAAACAGTCATGTACCAAAATGTTCATTGCAGCTCTATTTACAATAGCCCGGAGATGGAAACAACCTAAGTGTCCATCAACAGATGAATGGATAAAGAAGATGTGGCACATATATACAATGGAATATTACTCAGCCATAAAAAGAAACGAAATTGAGCTATTTGTAATGAGGTGGATAGACCTAGAGTCTGTCATACAGAGTGAAATAAGTCAGAAAGAGAAAGGCAAATACCATACACTAACACATATATATGGAATTTAAGGGGAAAAAGTGTCATGAAGAACCTAGGGGTAAAACAGGAATAAAGACACAGACCTATTTGAGAATGGATTTGAGGATATGGGGAGGGGGAAGGGTAAGCTGTGACAAAGTGTGAGAGAGGCATGGACATATACACACTACCAAACGTAAGGTAGATAGCTAGTGGGAAGCAGCTGCATAGCACAGGGAGATCAGATCAGTGCTTTGTGACCGCCTGGAGGGGTGGGATAGGGAGGGTGAGAGGGAGGGAGATGCAAGAGGGAAGGGATATGGGAACAGATATATATGTATAACTGATTCACTTTATTATAAAGCAGAAACTAACACACCATTGTGAAGCAATTATACTCCAATAAAGTTGTAAAAAAATAATAATAATTAAAAAAATTTTTTTAAATAAATAAAAAAACTACAATGAGATATCAGCTCACACTGGTCAGAATGGCCATCAACAAAAAATCTACAAACAATAAATGCTGGAGAGGGTGTGGAGAAAAGGGAACCCTCCTACACTGTTGGTGGGAATGTAAATTGATTCCGACACTATGGAGAACAGTATGGAGGTTCCTTCAAAAACTAAAAAGAGAACTACCATACGACCCAGCAATCCCACTACTGGGCATATACCCTGAGAAAACCATAATTCAAAAAGAGTCATGTACCACAATGTTCAATGCAGCTCTATTTACAATAGCCAGGACATGGAAGCAACCTAAGTGTCCATCAACAGATGAATGGATAAAGAAGATGTGGCACATATATACAATGGAATATTACTCAGCCATAAAAAGGAACGAAATTGAGCTATTTGTAGTGAGGTGGATGGATCTAGAGTCAGTCATACAGAGTGAAGTAAGTCAGAAAGAGAAAAACAAATACCATATGCTAACACATATACATGGAATCTAAAAAACAAACCAAAAAAATGGTCATGAAGAACCTAGGGGCAGGACAGGAATAAAGACACAGATGTAGAGAATGGACTTGAGGATATGGGGAGGGGGAAGGATAAGCTGGCACAAAGTGAGAGAGTGGCATGGACATTATACACTACCAAATGTAAAATAGATAGCTAGTGGCAATCAGCCGCATAGTACAGGGAGATCAGCTCAGTGCTTTGTGTCCACCTAGAGGGGTGGGATAGGGAGGGTGGGAGGGAGATGCAAGAGGGAAGAGATATGGGGATACATGTATATGTATCACTTTGTTATAAAGCAGAAACTAACACACCATTGTAAAGCAATTATACTCCAATAAAGATGTTAAAATAAATAAATAAATAAATAAATTCAATTTTTAAAAAAAGATTGTGTTTGAAATAAAAACAAAATATTTACTTTCTCATAGAGAACTTACAAATCTCCTAACATTTGTTGGTGGTCTCCAGTGTCAGAATCACTCCTTATAACATAATAATATACTTTCATTCTCTCTACAACTTGAGGTGATATAAACAAAGACTAAATACTCTTTTAATGAATTTGATTTTAGTTTAAATAAGCAGGACTTCTTTCAATTATTCTTCTTTTCCCCATTTCTTTTCTTTTCTTTCTTTCAAAATCCATGTATTTTTTAATAATATTTACTGGAGTATAGGTGCTTTACAATGTTGTGTTAGTTTCCACTGTGCAGCAAAGTGAATCAGGTATACGTATACATATATCCCTTCTTTTTTAGATTTCCTTCCTACTTAGGTCACCACAGAGCACTGAGTAGAGTTCCCTATGTTATACAGTAGGTTCTCATTAGTTATCTATTTTGTATATAATAGTGTATAGCTGGCAGTCCCAATCTCCCAGCTCATTCCACTCCCCCACCAGCCTTGGTAACCGTAAGTTTAAGAGTTGAACAAGAACTTGAATGAGTTCAACGTCTACTCCTGACACCTATGAACTGAGTGGTCACCAGGAGGAGACCTACATGTCTGTAACTGATCAAAGCCAAATAGTCACCATGTGAAGCTCTGATGTTGCTGTCTCCATGGGCCAGTTCCCTTCACTTTGTTCCCTTTCCTCAGGCTACACCCAGGCAGCCGACTCCCAAATGCTGGTGAATGGACCAGGATCAGGAGGAAAAAGGAGAGAATGGATCAGCCAAAATCCATCACCACCCTTGAAAATAATGCCTGTGATGTTATGTTTGTGCATCTGTAAGTCGGAGCTGAAAAGAACCAGTTGTAGGTGTGTGTTAATGGGCGGGGCCTCTCTGCAGGAAAATTTGCTAATATTTCAGAATTTCAAATGCACGTACCCTTAGACCTAGCAATTCTACTTCTAGGAATTCATCCTAAAGAATGGAGGGAGGGGGATGTACAAGCATATTTATGGCCACATTGTCTGTACCAGCATGGGACTGGAAGCAATCTAGTTGAGGGACCAACTAAATAAATTATAGTATATTTATACAATGGAATTGTATATAGCTATAAAAAAATAAAGGCAGCTTTAAATTCAAGTGGAACCATCTCCAAGATATTTTGTTAACTAGGAAAAAAGCAAGATGTTATCATTGGCATATTGTTTTAAAATATCCATACTCATTTGCTCATAGGTGAATAGAATATCTCTATAAGGAAATCAACAATGGGTGATAGTTGCTGTGTCTGGGGAAGCTCCTAGGGTGGCTTGAGGTCAGGCATGAGAGGGATGTTCATTTTCACTGTGCACCATTTTGCATCGTGAATTTGTGCCATAAGAGTGAGTAGGTGGGCCTCATTCAATCAGTTGAAGGCCTTACGAGAAAAAGGTTGAGATTCCCCCTAAAAAGGAAGAGGGAGTTCTGCCTCAGGACTGCCTTCAGACTTGACTTAAGACTGCACCACCAACTCCCCCTGGGTCTCCAGCCTGCCACCCTGCCCTGAAGATGCCAGACTCTCCGGCCTTCCACAACCGCATGCACAAATTCCTTAAAATTTGAGAGGTGCATGGGTTTTGTTTCCTTGGAGCACCCTGGGGTATTATCACACATCAGAACACACATCACACCTGGTGTAGCCAATGCTAATCTCTTATCTCCAGGTGTGCGTATGTCCAGTCCAGCTCGCTAGGCTGTAAGGTCTCTGTGAGCAGGCACTGCATCTCCATCATCAATGCATTTCTACCATTCAGCGGAGAATCTGCATCAGGAGCAAGGGCTCACTAAAGATGTGTTGTTGAAGGAAGCAACACTTTTTGTGACAACGGTCCAGATGCTAAATACTTGGGTTTGACTCCTTTACAGATCAGCATCTAAATCAGCTCATTGATGAGGGGAACATAGAGGAAAAGAAAAGAAAAAGAAAAAACAACCCTTCCCAGTTATTGCCAATTACCAGGACACTTCATTTTACATGTTTCTTCTTACACAGCCACTTAAAGACCTGTCCAAGGCAATTCACTGCTCAGAATCTATTGATCTGACCACGGTAGTCAAGTTTCCCTGATTTCAGACTTAGCCTACATGGATTCAAAATTAAAATCAAGAATTCTCTTTTGAAATAAGATATATTTAAATAGAAAAAAATTATAAAGAAAAATGTTACCTAATATTATCATCCTCCCTTAAACCTCAGATCTGTAGAATTTCATCACTCATTTGAAAAGAAGAAATTATGACCCTTAACTACAAGAGCAAAATATCATTCCTGAAAGGCAGATTGAATTCTAGATTAGAAACCTCTGCAGATATCTTCCACACAAGTTTTTATCATTTGCCCTAGTTTTAAAGGATTACAGATGAATTCATCCTTGACAAGTCACTCTGAATCGATCTGAATCCTCAGATGAATAAAGAACCAGTTGGTTTTGTTTTCTAATCAATAAGACCATTTTCAATGTGCACCAACACTGACAATTCCGTCCCATAGGAAAACTGATTTATAAGCATGTCAAATGGAGATTTTATTTTACTTCCTGTTTTTACTGCTCTGCCATCAGCTGTCAACCCAGAACCTACAAGCTGTCCCCTGGGAGCAAGGAGACAGAGATTATGAGGCCTTCAGAGGTCATCCTTGAAAGCAGGACACACTCAGCTTTGACCTGGTCTATTAAAATCAGTAGGACATGGCATAGAGAAAGAAAGCAGATGGCAGAGTGTAGGTACATCAGTATTTTTCTTAATTATAGAAGTTGCATTCAATTCTATTAATGGACAAGTGGGTTAAATTGACCATGAGAGATACAAAAAGTGTATGCAACAAATCATATCCCATATGAATTTTCATCCACACTATAGGATTTATTGATAGGCTTATTTTTCTTTTAATGAAGTCATCTTATTTCTTTCCATTCTAAGTTATGTGAAACAGTATAGTGCGAAGCATAAAGAAAAGAATACATGACCTGCAGTCCCACCATCAAAAGACACCACTACTGACATGTTAGCATATTTGATCACAATACTTTCTCTATGTTGTTTATAAAATTGTGAATCCTGCTTTTTCCACTTAATACTATAATAAAATAATTTTGTATGTTATTATAAATTCCTCTTCCTTATAAGAGCTCTTATTATCCTCATGTTGTGAGATAAAGCCTTTTCTAGGTCCCCAGAGCTAGTAAGGAATAGAGCTTGGATTCTAACCCTGATCTACCCACTTCTGAAGCCACTTTCTACTATGTTAAACCACCTTAAAACACAGTTATTCTGGGTTTCCCTGGTGGCGCAGTGGTTGAGAATCCGCCTGCCAATGCAGGGGACACAGGTTCAAGCCCCGGTCTGGGAAGATCCCACATGTCGCAGAGCAACTAGGCCTGTGAGCCACAACTACTGAGCCCACGCGTCTGGAGCCTGTGCTCCGCAACAAGAGAGGCCGCGATAGTGAGAGGCCCTCGCACCACGATGAAGAGTGGCCCCCTAAGAAAAAATTTTAAAATGTCATGAAGAACCTAGGGGTAAGACGGGAATAAAGACACAGACCTACTAGAGAATGGACTTGAGGATATGAGAAGGGGGAAGGGTAAGCTGGGACAAAGTGAGAAATAGACATGGACATATATACACTACCAAATGTAAAATAGATAGCTAGTGGGAAGCAGCCGCATAGCACAGGGAGATCGGCTCGGTGCTTTGTGACCACCTAGAGGGGTGGGATAGGGAGGGTGGGAGGGAGGGAGATGCAAGAGGGAAGAGATATGGGGATATATGTATATGTATAACTGATTCACTTTGTTATAAAGCAGAAACTAACACACCATTGTAAAGCAATTATACTCCGAAAGATGTTAAATATATATATATACATATATATATATATATATACACACATATATATATACATATATATATACATATATATATATGTATATATATGTGTGTATATATATGTGTGTATATATATATATATACAGATAAGCCGAACTAGTATTAAGAAATGCCTCTCCTCGGCTGGATTGGGGAAGATGGCGGAAGAGTAAGACGCGGAGATCACCTTCCTCCCCACAGATACACCAGAAATTCATCTACACGTGGAATAACTCCTACAGAACACCTACTGAACGCTGGCAGAAGACCTCAGACCCCCCAAAAGGCAAGAAACTCCCCCACATACCCCAAAGAAAAAAGAATAAACAGAGACAAAAGGATAGGGATGGGACCTGCACCAGTGGGAGGGAGCTGTGAAGGAGGAAAGGCTTCCACACACTAGGAAGCCCCTTCGCGGGCGGAGACTGCAGGTGGCGGAGGGGGAAAGCTTCGGAGTAGCGGAGGAGAGCGCAGCAACAGGGGTGCAGAGGGCAAAGCGGAGAGATTCCCGCACAGAGGATCGGTGCCCTCAGGCACACACCAGCCCAAGAGGCCTGTCTGCTCGACCGCCGGGGCGGGCGGGGCTGGGAGCTGAGGCTCGGGTATTGGGTTTCGGTCGGAGCGCGAGGAGAGGACTGGGGTTGGTGGCAGGAAGAGAGCCTGAGGGAGTTAGTGCACCACGGCTAGCCCGGAGGGAGTCCGGGGAAAGGGTCTGGAGCTGCCAAAGAGGCAAGAGACTTTTTCTTCCCTCTTTGTTTCCTGGTGCGCAAGGAGAGGGGATTACGAGAGCTGCTTAAAGGAGCTCCAGAGATGGGCGCGATCCGCGGCTAAAGGCGCGGACCCCGGAGACGGGCGTGGGACGCTGGGGCTGCTGCTGCCGCCGCCAAGAGGCCTGTGTGCGAGCGCAGGTCACTGCCCACGCCCCCCTTCCAGGGAGCCTGTGCAGCTCACCACTGCCGGGGTCCCGGGATCCAGGGACAACTTCCCCGGGAGAACGCATGGCGCGCCTCAGGCTGGTGCAATGTCACGCCGGCCTCTGCCGCCGCAGGCTCGCCCCGCACTGCGTGCCCCTCCCTCCCCTCAGCCTGAGTGAGCCAGAGCCCCCGAATCAGCGGCTCCTTTAAATCCGTCCTGTCTGAGCGAAGAACAGACGCCCTCCGGCGACCTACACGGACAGGCGGGGCCGAGTCCAAAGCTGAGACCCGGGAGCTGTGAGAACAAAGAAGAGAAAGGGAAATCTGTCTGTGCAGCCTCAGAAGCAGCGGATTAAAGCTCCACAATCAACTTGATGTACCCTGCATCTGTGGAATACATGAGTGGACAGCGAATCATACCAAATTGAGGAGGTGGACTTTGAGAACAAGATTTAAGATTTTTTCCCCTTTTCCTCTTTTTACAACGAATTATCCCAAATTGAGGAGGTGGACTTTGAGTGCAAGATTTAAGACTTTTCCCCCTTTTCCTCTTTTTACAACGAATTATCCCAAATTGAGGAGGCGGACTTTGAGAGCAAGATTTATGATTTCTTTCCCCCTGTCCTCTTTTTGTGAATGTGTATGTGTATGCTTCCGTGTGAGATTTTCTCTGTATAGCTTTGCTTCCACCATTTGTCCCACGGTTCTATCCGTCCTTTTTTTTTTTAATAATTACATTTTTATTTTAATAACGCTACTATATTTTATCATACTTTATTCTATTTTACTTTATCTTCTCTCTTTCTCTTCTTACCTTCCCTCCCTCCCTCCACCTTCCCTCCTTTCCTTCTTTCTTTCTTCCCTCCCTCCTGTCTTTCTTTCTTTCTTTCTTTCCCTCCTCCCTCCCTCCCTCCTTTCTTTATTCCTTCCTTCATTCCTTCCTTTCTTTCCTTCTTTCTTTCTTTCTCTCTTTCTTTCTTCTACTAATTCTTTCTTTCTACATTTTCTCCCTTTTATTCTGAGCCGAGTAGATGAAAGGCTCTTGGTGCTGCAGCCAGGAGTCAGTGCTGTGCCTCTGAAGTGGGAGAGCCAACTTCAGGACATGGGTCCACAAGAGACCTCCCAGCTCCACATAATATCAAGCAGCGAAAATCTCCAAAAGATCTCCATCTCAACACCAGCACCCAGCTTCACTCAACGACCAGCAAGCTGCAGTGCTGGTCACCCTGTGCCAGGCAAATAGCAAGACAGGAACATGGGCCCACCCATTAGCAGAGAGGCTGCCTAAAAACATAATAAGCCCACAGGCACCCCAAAACACATCACCAGACGTGAACCTGTCCACCAGAAAGACAAGATCGAGCCTCATCCACCAGAACACAGGCACTAGTCCCCTCCACCAGGAAGCCTACACAACCCACTGAAACAACCTTAGCCACTGGGGACAGACACCAAAAACAACGGGAACTACGAATCTGCAGCCTGCAAAAACGAGACCCCAAACACAGTAGTATAAGCAAAATGAGAAGACAGAAAAACACACAGCAGGTGAAGGAGCAAGATAAAAACCCACCAGACCTAACAAATGAAGAGGTAATAGGCAGTCTACCTGAAAAAGAATTCAGAATAATGATAGTAAAGATGATCCAAAATCTTGGAAATAGAATAGACAAAATGCAAGAAACAGTTAACAAGGACCTAGAAGAACTAAAGATGAATCAAGCATCGATTATAAACACAATAGATGAAATGAAAAATACTCTAGATGGGATCAATAGCAGAATACCTGAGGCAGAAGAACAAATAAGTGACGTGGAAGATAAAATAGTGGAAATAACTGCTGCAGAGCAAAATAAAGAAAAAAGAATGAAAAGAACAAAGGACAGTCTCAGAGACCTCTGGGACAACATTAAATGCACCAACATTCGAATTATAGGGGTTCCAGAAGAAGAAGAGAAAAAGAAAGGGACTGAGAAAATATTTGAAGAGATTATAGTTGAAAACTTCCCTAATATGGGAAAGGAAATAGTTAATCAACTCCAGGAGGCACAGAGAGTCCCATACAGAATAAATCCAAGGAGAAATATGCCAAGACACATATTAATCAAACTGTCAAAAATTAAACACAGGGCCTCCCTGGTGGCGCAGTGGTTGGGAGTCCGCCTGCCGATGCAGGGGACACGGGTTTGTGCCCCGGTCCGGGAGGATCCCACATGCCGCAGAGCGGCTGGACCTGTGAGCCGTGGCCGCTGGGCCTGCGTGGCCGGAGCCTGTGCTCCACAACGGGAGAGGCCACAGCAGGGAGAGGCCCGCGTACCGCAAAAAAAAAAGAAAAAAAAATTAAACACAAAGAAAACATATTAAAAGCAGCAAGGGAGAAAAAACAAATAACACACAAGGGAATCCCCATCAGGTTAACAGCTGATCTCTCAGCAGAAACTCTACAAGCCAGAAGGGAGTGGCAGGACATAATTAAAGTGATGAAGGAGAAAAACCTGCAACCAAGATTACTCTACCCAGCAAGGATCTCATTCAGATTTGATGGAGAAATTAAAACCTTTACAGACAAGCAAAAGCTGAGAGAGTTCAGGGCCACCAAACCAGCTTTACAACAAATGCTAAAGGAACTTCTCTAGGCAAGAAACACAACAGAAGGAATATACCTACAATAACGAACCCAAAGCAATTAAGGAAATGGGAATAGGAACATACATATCAATAATTACCTTAAATGTAAATGGACTAAATGCTCCAACCAAAAGACACAGATTGGCTGAATGGATACAAAAACAAGACCCATATATATGCTGTCTACAAGAGACCCACTTCAGACCTAGAGACACATACAGATTGAAAGTAAGGGGCTGGAAAAAGATATTCCATGCAAATGGAAATCAAAAGAAAGCTGGAGTAGCAATTCTTATATCAGACAAAATAGACTTTAAAATAAAGACTATTAGAAGATACAATGAAGGACACTACATAATGATCAAGGGATCGATCCAAGAAGAAGATATAACAATTGTAAATATTTATGCACCCAACATAGAAGCACCTCAATACATAAGGCAAATACTAACAGCCATAAAAGGGGAAATCGACAGTAACACACTCATAGTAGGGGACTTCAACACCCCACTTTCACCAATGGACAGGTCATCCAAAATGAAAATAAATAAAGAAACACAAGCTTTAAATGATACATTAAACAAGATGGACTTAATTGATCTTTATAGGACATTCCATCCAAAAACAACAGAATACACATTTTTCTCAAGTGCCCATGGAACATTCTCCAGGATAGATCATATCTTGGGTCACAAATAAAGCCTTGGTAAATTTAAGAAAATTGAAATTGTATCAAGTATCTTTTCCGACAGCAATGCTATGAGACTAGACATCAATTACAGAAAAAGATCTGTAAAAAATACAAAGACATGGAGGCTAAACAATACACTACTTAATAACGAAGTGATCACTGAAGAAATCAAAGAGGAAATAAAAAAATACCTAAAAACAAATGACAATGGAGACACGATGACCCAAAACCTATGGGACGCAGCAAAAGCAGTTCTAAGGGGGAAGTTTATAGCAATACAATCCCACCATAAGAAACAGGAAATGTCTCGAGTAAACAACCTGACCCTGTACCTAAAGCAATTAGAGAAAGAAGAACAAAAAACCCCCAAAGTTAGCAGAAGGAAAGAAATCACAAAGACCAGATCAGAAATAAATGTAAAAGAAATGAAGGAAACAATAGCAAAGATCAATAAAACTAAAAGATGGTTCTTTGAGAAGATAAACAAAATTGATAAACCATTAGCCAGACTCATCAAGAAAAAAAGGGAGAAGACTCAAATCAATAGAATTAGAAATGAAAAAGGAGAAGTAACAACTGACACTGCAGAAATACAAAAGATCATGAGAGATTACTACAAGCAACTCTATGCCAATAAAATGGACAACCTGGAAGAAATGGACAAATTCTTAGAAATGCACAACCTGCCAAGACTGAATCAGGAAGAAATAGAAAATATGAATAGACCAATCACAAGCACTGAAATTGAAACTGTGATTAAAAATCTTCCAACAAACAAAAGCCCAGGACTAGATGGCTTCACAGGTGAATTCTATCAAACATTTAGAGAAGAGCTAACACCTATCCTTCTTAAACTCTTCCAAAGTATAGCAGAGGGAGGAACACTCCCAAACTCATTCTATGAGGCCACCATCACCTTGATACCAAAACCAGGCAAGGATGTCACAAAGAAAGAAAACTACAGGCCAATATCACTGATGAACATAGATGCAAAAATCCTCAACAAAATACTAGCAAACAGAGTCCAACAGCACATGAAAAGGATCATACACCATGATCAAGTGGGGTTTATTCCAGGAATGCAAGGATTCTTCAATATACGTAAATCAATCAATGTGATACACCATATAAACAAATTGAAGGAGAAAAACCATATGATCATCTCAATAGATGCAGAGAAAGCTTTCGACAAAATTCAACACCCATTTATGATAAAAACCCTCCAGAAAGTAGGCATAGAGGGAACTTTCCTCAACATAATAAAGGCCATATATGACAAACCCACAGCCAACATCATCCTCAGTGGTGAAAAACTGAAACCATGTCCACTAAGATCAGGAACAAGACAAGGCTGCCCACTCTCACCACTCTTATTCAACCTAGTTTTGGAAGTTTTAGCCACAACAATCAGAGAAGAAAAGGAAATGAAAGGAATCCAAATTGGAAAAGAAGAAGTAAAGCTGTCACTGTTTGCAGATGACATGATACTATACATAGAGAATCCTAAAGATGCTACCAGAAAACTACTAGATCTAATCAATGAATTTGGTAAAGTAGCAGGATACAAAATTAATGCACAGAAATCTCTGGCATTCCTGTACACTAATGATGAATAATCTGAAAGTGAAATCAAGAAAACACTCCCATTTACCATTGCAACAAAAAGAATAAAATATCTAGGAATAAACCTACCTAAGGAGACAAAAGACCTGTATGCAGAAAATTACAAGACACTGATGAAAGAAATTAAAGATGATACAAATAGATAGAGAGATATACCATGTTCCTGGATTGGAAGAATCAATATTGTGAAAATGACTCTACTACCCAAAGCAATCTACAGATTCAATGCAATCCCTATCAAACTACCACTGGCATTTTTCACAGATCTAGAACAAAAAATTTCAAAATTTGTTTGGAAACACAAAAGACCCCGAATAGCCAAAGCAATCTTGAGAACAAAAAACGGAGCTGGAGGAATCAGGCTCCCTGACTTCAGACTATACTACAAAGCTACAGTAATCAAGACAGTATGGTACTGGCACAAAAACAGAAAGATAGATCAATGGAACAGGATAGAAAGCCCAGAGGTAAACCCATGCACATATGGCCAACTTATCTTTGATAAAGGAGGCAGGAATGTACAGTGGAGAAAGGACAGCCTCTTCAATAAGTGGTGCTGGGAAAACTGGACAGGGACATGTAAAAGTATGAGATTAGATCATTCCCTAACACCATATACAAAAATAAGCTCAAAATGGATTAAAGACCTAAATGTAAGGCCAGAAACTATCAAACTCTTAGAGGAAAACATAGGCAGAACACTCTATGACATAAATCACAGCAAGTTCCTTTTGGACCCACCTCCTAGAGAAATGGAAATAAAAACAAAGATAAACAAATGGGACCTAATGAAACTTAAAAGTTTTTGCACAGCAAAGGAAACCATAAACAAGACCAAAAGACAACCCTCAGAATGGGAGAAGATAGTTGCAAATGAAGCAACTGACAAAGGATTAATCTCCAAAATTTATAAATAGCTCATGCAGCTCAATAGCAAAAAAACAAACAACCCAATCCAAAAATGGGCAGAAGACTTAAATAGGCATTTCTCCAAAGAAGATATACAGAGTGCCAACAAACACGTGAAAGAATGCTCAACATCATTAATCATTAGAGAAATGCAAATCAAAACTATAATGAGATATCATCTCACACCAGTCAGAATGGCCATCATCAAGAAATCTAGAAACGATAAATGCTGGAGAGGGTGTGGAGAAAAGGGAGCACTCTGGCACTGCTGGTCGGAATGTGAATTGGTACAGCCACTATGGAGAACAGTATGGAGGTTCCTTAAAAAACTAAAAAGAGAACTACCATATGATCCAGCAATCCCACTACTGCACATATACCCTGAGAAAACCATAATTCAAAAAGAGTCATGGACCAAAATGTTCATAGCAGCCCTATTTACAATAGCCCGGAGATGGAAACAACCTAAGTGTCCATCATAGGACGAATGGATAAAGAAGATGTGGCACATATATACAATGGACTATTACTCAGCCATAAAAAGAAACGAAACTGAGCTATTTGTAATGAGGTGGATAGACCTAGAGTCTGTCATACAGAGTGAAGTAAGTCAGAAAGAGAAAGACAAATACCGTATGCTAACACATATATATGGAATTTAAGAAAAAAAATGTCATGAAGAACCTAGGGGTAAAACAGGAATAAAGACACAGACCTACTTGAGAATGGACTTGAGGATATGGGGAGGGGGAAGGGTAAGCTGTGACAAAGACAGAGAGAGGCATGGACATATATACAGTACCAAACGTAAGTTAGATAGATAGTGGGAAGCAGCCTCAGAGCACAGGGAGATCGGCTCCGTGCTTTGTGATCTCCTGGAGGGGTGGGATAGGGAGGGTGGGAGGGAGGGAGACGCAAGAGGGAAGGGATGTGGGAACAAATGTATATGTATGACTGATTCACATTGTTATAAAGCAGAAACTAAAAATTAAAAATAAATAAAGAAATAAATAAAAATAAAAATTAAATTAAAAAAATAAAAGAAATGCCTCTCCTCAAATAACTGGGTTGATAGACAGTTACCAGCTGGGTGTCCTGTATTCTTGAAGTTCATTTTCAAACTCAGTTTTCATTCTATTTTAACCTCATATTATTCTTTCAAGTAAAATTTCAAGTAAAAGGCAGGTTAATTTTGATGAGTAACATATTTCACTTCATCAGATGCATTACTCAAATAAATTTGAAGAATTTCTTGGCTATAAGATGGTTGGAACACTAATCTTCCTTTTTGTTTTTTTTTTCACTATTGTAAAAGTAAAGACCTTACATTTTGAATCCTTTAACAAAATGCTAAATTAAGTCAGAAATACACAATTCTTTTTTTTATGATAGAAATAACATGGGTAAACTGTCTTCTATTTTTTCACTAATATTTATCAATGCAGATGCGATGGATGAAATTATATGATACAGATAAACACACAATGGGGGCCATCTTTGTTACTTTATTTCTGGTGTGTTTTACACAGCCAAAAATAAATAAATAAATAAATATTTTTTAAAAAAACAGTTATTCCTTTTGACCCAGTAAATTACCTTTTGAGGATCTATATGGAATGTGAAATGTACAAGATGAGCCTGGGACGTCTTGAAATGCATAAAAGCAAGAAACTATCAAAGACTAAATAGATCCTGTCAAAAGGAGGCCAACTTGTAAGAGATCCCATTAGCCGAAATAGCCCAGTATGACTATAAGAAGAATGATAATCACACTCAATTAAAAGATTATATGTATAAAACTCATGAGTTCCTAAGGATACTTTTTTAAAAACTTACTAGTTGCCATTGGATGTTATAAGGGCACTACGTCATTGCTCGGAAATTGATAAATACATGGAAAGAATAAAGAATTGGTCTGCCTTTCCTATACAAACTCTATTTCAGAGAAGCCAAAAAATTGACGAGAATAAATTATTCCTTATACAAGAATTATGGCTAACTAATGCAGAAGAATGGCAATAAGAGAATTGTATTTCAATCCTTAATGAAACTCTGGATCTAAGCAATGGTTGTCAGTGGATCTTAAAATTATAGGTGAAATGTTCTTAAGAAACTCGCAGGACATTCTGACATCCCCTGGACGGATTCGTGACGTTTCTGAAGGTGGGGCAACCAGACTTCATAAGCTCTTGATATGATTCTACAGGAAGTACACAACATAAGAAATATTATGACCTAAATGGGAAAAGAAATTGAAAAAGAATAGATACATGTATATGTATAACTGAATCACTTTGCTGTACACCTGCAACTAATGCAACATTGTTAATCAAGTATACTCCAATGTAAAATAAAAATTTAAAAAGAATAAAATAAAGTATTACTTTCTGAACTGATTCAAAATTCTGGCAAAGCACAATAAAAGATTTTATCTCCCTTCCAAAAAAAGAAAACTATTATGACCGAAAAAACATTTGAACTTTAATTAAATCATGTCTCAGGTCTCACTACCAGTTTACAGGAAATATAGAGAACAGAGGAATGAGTTAAAAACATCACAGAAATACAATCATACAATTCTAGAAATGGGCACAATTCTATAAAAGATGAATAATCTGATTTCTCCAACAAATTCAATGGCATGAGACGGGAGGGGGGACCACGTAGACTAAAATAATTGAGAGATACACAACCATGCAGTTTATGAACGTTATTGATACTTATTATCTGAATAGACCAACTGTAAAAGAAAAATTTGAGACAACTGGGGACATTTGAATACAGATTGGGTATTAGAATATTTAAGATATCGTCATTTGGGGGGTATAATAATATTCAGGTGGTTATATTTTTTTAGTCTTACTACTTAAATGCATATAAAATAGTTTATGAGGAAAATGGTGCAATGTCTGGTATTTCTTCAAATATTCCAGGAAAAAAAGGGGGGGTGGAAACAGGCAGGAGGAGGTAGAGATGGGTATATACACAAGATGTGCAAAATGTTGATAACTCTTGAAGCTGAGCAATGAGTACATGGGTGTTCATTATACTATTCTCTCTACCTTTGTGTATGTTTGGGAAATTCTCTAATACAAAAAAATTTAACACTGAAAAATGATGTTTAAGAGGACATCAAAACATATAGAAACGAAATCCCATACATGCCAAGGTCTAGAAAATCATGGAATAAATAATCTGAGGAAAAAAAACTCTCATAAAAACCTGCTCCATGTACTGTATATTGATTTCTTATCTATATTTGAAATGGAATCACTGCAAATATTATCTGATTAGTTTTCAAATTGATAATTAAAAAAAAAGATCGATCACCTTCTACGTTCTTTTGGGCACCTAACGCTACCACCATTTCAACAGAAAGAGCATCAAAACAATCAAGTTAAGAAAGAAATTCAGTGAATTAAAAGATCTATGATATGCTCAGTGAACGTCTTTCTCTTTGCAAAGAAATAATTTGGAGATGCGAAGAGAAGATAAATTTGCAGATCAGTTGTCTGTGATCCTCTTTAAAGAGGTTAAGGTGATGATTGGACTTTTTCCCCAAAATCTGATGCTGAAGGTTCCAAAGTGAAGCAAAATTAATAGTGAGTGGAGGAAGGAAAAGTACAATCATAACAGCCCTTCTCTTCCAAGGAGACCGTGAAGCAAGCTAATAGCATTCAGGGGTTAAAAATAATTCCATTCACCATCTGTCCACACATTCTATATAATGACAGATGGAGATCTAATTTTTTTTTGAAACTTACTACATTAAAAAATAACTTCAGAAACATCTACCCAAACAGTGGATTAAAACTTGATTAAAAAATAAATAATTGAAGCACCAAAAGCTCATTGAAAGATGAGATGTTATGTGGAGATTGCCTTCCCATCGAAACAAAGCCATTTGTGTTCAGCAAAATGTTTTCTGCTGAATGAAACTACTAAATATTTTAATTTTCAATTTGTAAGGGAAAATTATTTACTCTCACTCACAGGTCTGATTTAACCCCAGAGTTACAACAGCTGGGAAAATGCATTTGTAAGATGCCTAAACCAGAGCCCAGTCTTGGGTTCCTGGGAACCAACTTCAGAGATGGAAGGTCTCATGCAGGGGCTTTTGGGGGGAGGTGCTCTCAGATACCCACCATGAGGGCTGAAGGAGACAGGATGGGGCACAGGGAGAAGCTGAGCCGGGCTGCAGTTGCAGAAGAAGCCTCAGCAAATACCACAGGGAGACAGGAAGTGGCCATGGCCCTTCAGAGGCCAAAATGGAGGCAAGGGTGCCAGGCCTTTGTATCCTCACAGAGGCCCATCTCCGGATGCCACTGGAACTTGGCTCTAACCTTGACAAAGGTAACACCTTTTGGCCAAGGGCCATTCCTGAGTGGGTCTCACTGGTGAGTGCCTTTGCAGAGGTCAGAGTCAAGTCTCCTGACTGCTTGGGCAATGAATGCTTTCGTCCTGAAGGGGAGACCCCTAGATCCATTACAGTTCACCCCTCGAGCCCTCCAAATCCAGTTCCTTTGTAGAGTAATTTCATCCCATCTGAGAATAGATCCATGGGATTCTGCATGATCTCTTTTTCTTGGGAAACTTATAAGCGGAAGGTTATTGGGATGTACTACAGTAGCCCCTGCCACTACAGCTGGTACCGCCATCTCCCTCTTCAACTCTCCTTTCTAGAGTCCCCATGCCCTCAGACAGCACTATGGCTAGTCAGATTGGCTTACCTGGTGGGGTGACGCAGATTCTCATCCCTGAGGGCTCTGAGCCCTAGGTCACCTGGAGGACATGCCTGTGGTGCTAAATGGCCAAATTCAACCCATAGCTATGGTACTTGCTCACTTACCTTCAAACTTTGGCAAGGGAGTACCAAGGAACAGCCTAGTGCATCCCTGTGTGTGGATGTGGCTATAACTAGGCAGCAGCCGTAGCTTCAAGTTTAATGGAATTCTTGCCATGTCCCTTGATGGAAGCATTCTCTCCCTGAAAACCAGGGCCCGAGAGACTAAATGTGCAGTGATAAGGAGCACAAATTCCCCAAGCAGGTCATTGAGAATAATGTTTAAGTGGGTCAAGCCTACTTCCAATCCTTGTTTTATGGACCAATCAATTCCACCTATTGGGAGCACAGCACTATATAATGGGCGTTGATTTAATGCCAACCCATCCTCAAAGGGCATCATCTCCAGGCTGTCACCTTAGCTGTGTTTTCCAAAATCTCTGTTAGGCAGGAGGCTTCTGGGTGGTGTGGTTTGGTGTAGGTAGGACCTGGTTGCTATAAAATGGGATTCTTGGTCCAGGGTTACATTATGTAGAATCCCATGCCAGCTTATCATATAATCTATAAACTCATGGATGGCAGGGGTGACTGAATCCTTTAGGCAGGGAAGGCAAAGCAGTTTCTTGGAATATGTGTCAGTTCTGGTCTAGATACTTCATTGCCACTTGCAGATTGAAAGGGATCCTATGCAATCAAGTTGCTAACAAGTGACTGGTTAGTCTCCTCGGGGGAGGATGCTGTATGGAGGCCTCAGTGTTGGATTCTGTGTTGGCAGTTTGGATATTTAGCAGTGGTAACAGATACACTAAGTCTGTTCTCAGTTATCAGCATCCTGGTTTTAAATGGGGCAGAGTGTGGAATTCAATGGAGGCATGGTGGGACCACCACCCTTGCAGTGTTGAGTGGTTGAGGTGACAGATCTTGCTGCTGTTCTCCCCGAATGTGATACTGTTTTTTATTTACTCTCTCAACTGTAGTGGGAAAGTCTCAGGGTCCTCCATGTGGCCTTCTGCACTACAATAGCTCACTCTACCATATGACCCAGCAATCCCACTACTGGGCATATACCCTGAGAAAACCATAATTCAAAAAGAGTCATGTACAATGTTCGTTGCAGCTCTACAACAACCAGGAGATGGAAACAATCTAAGTGTCCATCATCGGATGAATGGATAAAGAAGATGTGGCACATATATATATAATGGAATATTACACAGCCATAAAAAGAAATGAAAGTGAGTTATTTGTAGTGAGGTGGATGGACCTAGAGTCTGTTATACAGAGTAAAGTAAGTCAGAAAGAGAAAGACAAATACCGTATGCCAACACATATATATGGAATATAAGAAAAAAAATATCATGAAGAACCTAGGGGTAAGATGGGAATAAAGACACAGACCTACTTGAGAATGGACTTGAGGATATGGGGAGGGGGAAGGGTAAGCTGTGACAAAGTGAGAGAGAGTGGCATGGACATATATACACTACCAAGCGTAAAATAGATAGCTAGTGGGAAGCAGCCGCATAGTACAGGGAGGTCAGCTCGGTGCTTTGTGACCACCTGGATGGGTGGGATAAGGAGGGTGGGAGGGAGGGAGACGCAAAAGAGAGGAGATATGGGAACATATGTATATGTATACCTGATTCACTTTGTTATAAAGCGGAAACTAACACACCATTGTAAAGCAATTATACTCCAATAAAGATGTAAAAATAATAATAATAATAAAGAGATTCTGTCAACTACTAAGGACATCCATTTCCTGACACATTCAGAGACTGAACAAATGATCACCAGATGGATCCCTGGAGCCAAAGAACCCACTGTGAACAAGGCTGGGCCTGGATATTTTACTACCTACCCCTCATAAGACCCAAGGTTAGTAAAGAGCCATGATGAAACATAAAAATCTCTGAGTATCAATGGAGATTGTCTTGTCCAGGAGTCCCTGAAATATCTCGGAAACCACTGCAGAGTTATCCAAGGAAATGGTCACAGACCTTTGGGTAAAGACCAGAGAAATTATTACCATAGGCACTTGCCTTGGTATAGCAGGATCCTTCCTCAAACCAACCTTTCCTTTAGGCAACATTTTAGGGGTTGAAGGACTGGCTCGGGTCTGGAAATTGGCTGTGAGTTTTCAGTGGGGGGTTTGTTAGTTTTATCCTTGTGAGTTACCCCTCTACCTGCCCTTAACACCACCGGGCTCTATTGGTCATCTCCATGGCTCTCTGTGAGGGAGGGTCCCCTTGCCACTCTCATTATAATTGCATTCTCTTTCCTTCCAGTGTTTCAGTTCTGCCACTTGACCCCTATCAATCTGGGATCTTATTGTCCTCTTTGTTCTCAGGGATCCCAGTTCTATATCAGCATCTTCTATAGCATCAGCCCTGCCTGCAGAGGACAGTCTCATGGTGATTCTCAGGTAAGAGGATGCCCCTCTCACCAGCTCATTCCTTACAGCTTTGGTAAATGGAGTGTCCTCTGGGTACTCCTATGAAACACAGTGAACTGGTGGATTTTCCAGTCGTACAGAGTATATCCACCCTAGCGTGCCTGCTTCTTGGAGAACTTCAATCTGTTTCTCCAGCGTTTGCCAAGGCGTTGCTCACATATCTCCTCCACTTAGCGTGGTCGTTGTTTTCCTAAGCTTCCAGGAGCCAACCAAGAGACTGTTAAACCCTATATGTCAGGAGAGTTCTTTCATATGGAGAAACTCTCCTTTATCCATCCTCCTTAATCCAGGCTCTTCAGAATTCAATCCCCTAAGCACTCTTCCAGTTCTGCTAGTATTTGTTGGCTAGGACCTTCATCTTCTTTAGTGTATTTTCTCTTTACTCCCTGATCAGGACCAGCACTTCTCCTGCTGGGTTTTATTATGACTTGACTCTAGTTCAGAGGTCAGCAAACCCTCCCTATAAAGAGCCAGTAAATAGTAGTAAATGTTTTAGGCTCTGTTGCAACTCTTCAAGTCTCTCACTGTGGCATGAAAGCAGCCATAGACAATATGTACCTGAATGGGCATAGCTGTGTTTCAATAAAACTTTATGTCCAAAACAGCAGACTACAGGCTGGACTTGACCCCTAGGCTGTAGTTGCCGATCCCCATTCTAGATAGTGCCCCTAACTCCATCCTTAGTGTCGAGGGATGGAGTTAGGGGCGGACCCTGAGTTGGGAGCCTGTTGTCTTATGTTGATGATGAAGAGGCTTCTCCCTCACCTTCAAGCAAGGGGGCAGAACTAGTTTTTCATAGGGAAGAGTAGGCCCAGAGGGTTCAAGGGCATTTGGTGATTCGAGATGTTTAATAGTGCATGAACACAGATGTCTGCATCCCAAGTCTCAGCACCTCATTTACTCCCAGTTAGGGCCTTGACCTTGGCATAGCAGACTTGCTGGGGTTGAAAATTCAAACTTCTCTGGAGCTCTGCTGGCCTTCCAATTAAGTCCAAGGTTGAATTCTGGCATTTTTGTCTGCCTCTGGCTGCAAGAGGTAAGGGTCTCTTTATAAACTTCCATAGCCCTTTGGCTTTCACACTTCGACTTAGATTGGTGATTAATCACTCCAGCCTTTCACTGCCTTTCTCTAAGTCATTGTATAGTGCTCAGCAACAACCATCCAATTCCACTATCCCTACAATCACCACTTCCCTTGAATGTCTCAGATGCCCAGATCCTGCACCCATCTCTGCATTCCCTCCCAGCTGTCTCGCCGCTAACAATTGCAGGGCTACAGCGTGCTGGGGGCTAACAGTACTCCACCCCCCACCCAGAGTCGGTGCCCTCATTGACTGCGGCCAGCTGGTGACCCAGCACCAGATCCCATGTAAGAGCCTCCTTCCTTGGGTCTTTCCTGCCACCGTTGCTTTTAGTTATTCTTCCCTGAAAACAAACTTTGAGATGGAGATTTACATTCAGGACTTTTTACTGGGGAGTGCTTTGGGGATCTATACCTATAAGCAAGTGAGAGAAAAAGGAATCCACATAGGGAGAAGTTGAACTATGATGCAGTTGCAATAAAGGCCTTAAGCAGTCCCACGGAAAGCTCTGGAGATGGGAAAGCTGTCAGAGTTGTCCTGATCTAGGCAAGGGGGCCAGCCACTGGATGCAGAGGGGGTGCGGCCTTGGGCAGGGCGGCTTCCTTCTGCTAAGGGCTGTTCCCGGAGAGGGGCTCATCAGCGAGGCATCAAAGGCCAGCTCTCCTGACCTGTGGGTGAACGAGTGCCTCAGTCCTGGAGGGGTGATCAGGCAGCACACCACAGCACCCACTACAACACAGGTTTGAGTGGTCGAGTTGGTGTATCCACGGTAACGAAATTAGATAGGCATCCATGAGCCCAGGTTTCCTGTCACATCCTCGTTACCAGGGATCTTGGGAGAAGCCCTGGGTTCAGCTAAATGTTGTGATTGTAATTGTTGTTCCTAAAAGAACTCTAGATAACGAAGGCAATGAAGTTTCAGTGTTTTACTGTCCATAGAAACATTAAAATCCACTTTTGAAGGGTAACATAAAAACAAGAAAGAAAGAAAGAAAGAAAGAGACAGAGAGAGAAGGGAGGAAGGAAGACATCAAGGAAGGAAGGAGAGAAGGAAGGAAGGAAGGGAGATTAAAGGAGAAAAATCAAGTCCTCCCAACTCACTGCAGCAGCCATATCTACTTAAATAAAAATCTACTTAAATAAAAGTAGTATAAAAAGTTAGCCTTTTAACAAATACTTGCTGAATTTTGACACGGTTGAGGAGGGGACATTTTAATACCATGATGCTGACAGTGGCAAACTTAAAGACATCGAATATACTTTCAAATGTATAGATGTATTTAAGTAAGAATCAATGGAACAGAGTGCTTACATTTTTGGCATGTACGATCTCCAAATAAATGAAATTTATTTCCCTCTAAACTTGGAATAATAATGTAGGTAGAGGCTTAAAAAATCATTTTAAATTATTTTTTCTTTGAAGCTGCAAATTATAAAATCCAACAGAAAGCAATGGTGAAGTGGTTTCTCAAGGTCCCCAAGCTCTGTCATATATTTGTACAGTTTCAAATTCTGATGAATCCCTCAGACGTTTCCTTCCAAGTACCTGTAATCCTTTCATATTTTTCAACATTAATTCATAGCCAGAACTTTTATCTTCAAACAACTTCAGCGTCGATTTCTCCCCGAAATTCTGTAAATTAGAGATTATGAACCTGAAATAATCAGTTTGGGCTCTTGTTTACAGATGTTTTTAATGTGGCCTTGTGTGTAATTTCTATCTTTATGAGTGTAGTAGGTAAAGGGTTTTATCGGTATGTAAAACAGATCATCTCACCTTATCTTTATTCTTCAGGAAATTGGGCTCCTGGCTAAGGTGGATTTTCAACAAATGAAATATAAACTTTCTCTGCATTCCTTAACTCATCTGTGACTGCCATTGGGTTCATTTTGAAACACACACATGCGCACACATACATACTCCGCACGTCTAACTCTCTCACCCACCCAAATATAATAAACGTTTAGCCTTTTTTTTTTTTTTTTTTTGCGGTACGCAGGTCTCTCACTGTTGTGGCCTCTCCCATTGTGGAGCACAGTCTCCGGACGCGCAGGCTCAGCGGCCATGGCTCACGGGCCCAGCCGCTGTGCGGTATGTGGGATCCTCCCAGACCGGGGCATGAACCCGTGTCCCCTGCATCGGCAGGCGGACTCTCAACCACTGCGCCACCAGGGAAGCCCAATGTTTAGCCTTTTAATTACAGGCAACAGGCATGGATAGAAAGTCAGAGGCCACTGCTGCAAACCTGGGATCCTGTAAATCTGGTTGAAAGGCAAAAAGTAGCAAAGATCTTTCTGGATCCTGAGATGTCCACTTCTTGGTCATGGAGTGGAGAGCATTGAATGAAATTGCACCGGCATGATCTGTAGCTTGGTGCTGGCACAGTAACATTTGGTAAAGCCCACAATCTGTCCAAACATGCCCAGAGCTCTGAACACTGAATGATGTTTTGTAAATCATGTGGCATCAAAACCTGGCCTGAACAGACATGAGGCTACTTCTAGGCTTGGCGTGAGTGGAGTCGGTCTTCTCTAGAAGTAGGAATGTGTGACCCTTCTCCTTCCTTTCCTCGCCATCACTGGCCAATCTGAAATAAAGGCTACCCTTTATAAAGGCATTCTCTGTGTGTCAGCACCTGTTCGGTACTTTGTCACCTAGCTTTTGGAATGGCTACAATGCCCCTGGAAGGGATACATGACCAGCCCTATTTCAGATGAGGAATCTGAGACACAGAGAAACAAGTAACTTAGTGAGGGTCAAGAAGCACCAGGTACAGAACCTGGATGGCACCCCAGCCTCTGACCACACAGGTCCTACTCCTACTATACTCCAGGCCCGGGTTTACGTGAGGACACTACTTCTTAAGGAAAGACATCTCCCCTGTGCACCGAAAGGCAGGAAGTGTAGGGCAGTGGTTCTCAAACTGTGATCCAGGGACCCCTGCCTGTCACCAAGAAGGTTTCAGGGGGGTTGCTATTTTCATAATAATATTAAGATGTTATTTTCCCTTTTCACTCTTGTTCTCCCATCAGGTTACAGGGAGTTTGCACCATCTACGTGATGTGTGTCGTACAGTAGACTGAGTGCAGACGCAGAGAGGAAAATCCCGTTGTCGTCTGTTCAAGTTGGATGTGAAAGACATTTGAAAAGGGGTAAAATAAATTCACTCTTAACATTGCAGTATTTGAAGGAATTATACTTATTTTCTTAAAAATGTATTAATGTTAATATGTGATGATTTTAGTATTTTTATTATTTTATTTTATTTATTTATTTATTTTTATTTATTTATTTTTGCGGTACACAGGCCTCTCACTGTTGTGGCCTCTCCCTTTGCGGAGCACAGGCTCCGGACGCGCAGGCTCAGCGGCCATGGCTCACGGGCCCAGCCGCTCCACGGCATGTGGGATCTTCCCGGACCGGGGCACGAACCCGTGTCCCCTGCATCGGCAGGCGGACTCTCAACCACTGCGCCACCAGAGAAGCCCGATTTTAGTATTTTTAAAAGGATTCACATTTAAATGTTTTCAGTCTTAATTCTTAACACATTTTATACCAATAAAGACACCCAACACACCCAAAAGCTCTTTATAGAGTCCTCACTGCTTTGGTCGAGTGTAAAGGGGTATCAGTGCCTCAGTCTCCCCACTTGGATAAATGGGGATATTCCCTACCTTGCATAGTTGTTTTGAGAACACAATGGTCTAACACATCTAAAAGTGCACACAGCACTGTCTGGCACATAATAAGCTCTTTGTTTTAGCTTTTACTGTTATGAATTTTTACATTATACATTTTTGTGTTTGTATCATGAAAAACTCCCCCATGCTTCAAGATGAACAAAAAGAAGACACTACCAACTTATCCAAATAGATTTCATTCATTGAATTAGCAATAGGAAGGACATCCTGGAAGGAGTGTTATGCTTCAAGCATAAATGTTATGAGAGTTTCTATTTACTGTCAATTTCATAATCCCATCGACCAGTACTAAGCATAATACAAATCTCTTCAGAAAAACTAAAATCCATCACTTTTTTTTAATATTCGTGTATTTATTCTCAGAACATACCAACTCTTCTCAGAGAATAGAAAACAGAAAGTTCACTCTGACTTCAAGAAGGACTCAGCCAGCTCCCCATCCCCACACCTGCTAAAAAAATTCCCTGGGTGAGGGATGCCTAGAGTGCACAGTACCCCTTGGCACAGGGGCCGTGCACAACTCTAAACAAGGCTCTCCACTTGTTTTATAATCCGAAAGGGCAAACAGCTGTCAAAATGACAATAAGAGTCCAAGATCCATACTCCTCAGTGCCAGATCCCCTGGGTCATCTAGGGCAATGATGGTGCTGCAGCTTACGCAGTCATGTCTGTGCCGAAGAAGTCCCAGCCTGGCAGCCAGGTTTTGTTCAGTCTAGGAGGGCAGTGCCAATTGGCTGCCCCCATACCTGGCAAGAGCTGATGGCCCAATGCAATCCCAAAGCCTGCCAGAGGGGCAGGGCTGGGCCAAAACCTAGGGTAATTTGTTCTCCTTGCCTCCTAGCTTCCTCTCCTCTTACAGCCCCACACTCAGGCCTTCAGACCTGAGGGTCTCGGCCAGGGAGTCTGATTGTTTCCTAAGCCCCCATAAGAGTGCAGACCTGGGAAGAGATGTGAGGGTCCTGAAGAACAGGCTCCAGGGCACAGCCCTGAACCACAGGGAGAGCACTGTGTCAGGCAAAGATGGTCTCTTCCCGGCGCTTCTTGGTGAGGATGGTGCCTGGCTTGTGCTGGGCATCGGGGTGGTTGGCTAGCTCTGGGGGGCAGGAGGACACCGGGCTCTCCAGGATGGCTTGCTTCAGCTCATAGAACACAGCAGAGTCCTCTTTGGTGAGGAAGGTAATGGCCACACCACTCTTGCCTGCTCGTCCCATGCGGCCAATGCGGTGGATATAATCTTCAATGTTTTTGGCCATATCATAGTTGACAACCATAGACACATCTTGGATGTCGATACCACGACCCACCACATCTGTAGCCACCAAAATATCCTTGGCCCCAGCCTTGAGGCTGGATAGTGCAAACTCTCACTGCTCCTGGCCTTTTCCACCATGCAGCGTACAAGCATTGTACCCCATCTTCTCCAGGGATTTGGCCAAAACATCACAGCCCTTCTTCTGGTTGACAAAAATGCTGATGGGGGGATCAAAGCCTTGCTCCAAGATTGCCAGCTGCTTTTTCCTCTTTTCAGACTCTGACATGAGGAAGACCTTCTGTTCCACACGTTCGTGGGGCTTGCCGGCAGAGCCAATGTACACCACAGCAGGTCGCCGAAGATAGCTCCGGGCCAGACGCTCCACCACTGGCGGCATGGTGGCCGTGAACATGACTGTTTGGCGGTACTTACGTTTTCCTGACTCGAAGTTGGCCAACATCTTCTCAGGGTCCTTGGCCTCATCTGTGTCTGGCTTCTGGTTGGTGACAGGCATGTGCTCCAGGATCTTCTGGACGTCTGGCTCAAAGCCCACATCAATCATCCTGTCTGCCTCATCCAGAACCACATAGGTACAGCGGCTCAGCACCAGGTAGCGGTTCTCCAGCACATCAATCAGACGTCCTGGAGTAGCAATCACTATCTCACAACCGATGCACAGCCTGAAGCCCTGGTCTTCTCTGTAGATGCCGCCAATGACAGCCACAGTGCGGATGCCTAGCGGCTTCCCAAACTTGATGGTCTCTTCCTCAATCTGCTGAGCCAGCTCACGAGTGGGGGCCAGGATGATGGCGTAAGGGCCCTGGTCTGACTCTTTGATCCTGTCAATTTTGGGGAGAGTGGTAATCCAGACCAGCAACGGGATGAGGAAGGCTGCTGTCTTGCCGCTGCCAGTCTCAGCCACTCCAATGATATCACGATTCTGTAGCCCAATGGGAATTGCCTGACGCTGGATAGGTGTCGGCTCCTTGTAGCCACACTTATCAATGACCTCCAAGATGTGTGGAGGCAGAGAAGAGTCCTTCCAGGATCGGATGGGATTGGGGATCTTGCCACCTTTGGTGGTGATGCTGTAGTCCTCACGGAAGATCCGCCAGTCCCTGTCTGTCATCTCATCCAGCTTCTTCTGGGACCAATGCCGACCATCCCAGCGTTGCTTGGCTTCCTTCTTACGAAGTTTGCGGAGTCTTGCCTCCTCCTGCTCCTTTTCTTCCAGCGTCCGCCTCTTCTCCATTAGGTCTCCATAGAAATGTGACTGCTCTCGTTTCTGCTGCTTTAGGTCAATGCCCGCAATGAAGCTTCGCCCCAGCAACTGCACCTGGTGCCGTTCTTTGTACAGGGGGTTGTAGTCAATGGAAGTGTCCTCAGATGCATCCCACTCAAAGACAAACTTGCAGTCATTGAGATGCCTCGTCTGGCGCCGCTTCTTGATGCCACCCAGGTAACGCTCCTTAATGGCATGCGGTTCCTTGCTCTTATCCTTCTCCTCCCGGATCTTCTGCCGCCCTTCCTCATCCTCATTTCCGTTGGTCTCCCACTCCATCCTCTCCCTGCGTTCCCGACGTTCCCGTTCCTGAGGGTCTCCCAACATTTTCCTGCCCAAGTCTTGGAACTGTTTCTTTTTCTTCCTCTCTTCCTCAAGCATCCTCTGCCGCTCCTCCACCTCCTGCTGCCGTCACTTTAGGGCTTCACCCTCTCGTTCTGCTTTGGAGAGGAACTTGGGCTTAGCCTCAGCTTCTTCCTCGGCCTTTTTCTTGGCCAGAAGTTCCTCCAGGGATAATGGCTGGGCCTTAGGCTTCTTATCACCATGTTCATCCTCTTCATCCTTCCTAGAGTCTCTGTCTTTCCGAGATTTAAAATCTTTTCCTCGGCCAGGAGATAAACTGGATCGCTTGCGGTCCCGTCTGTGCCCATCCTTATCCCGATCTTGGTCCTTCTTATTCCGATCACGCTCCTTATCTCGCTCCCGTTCTTTGTGCCGGCGTTCTCTTTCTGCAGACTTGGAACGGGAACGGGATCGAGAACGGCTGCCTCCTCGACGCCTTTCCCTTGAACGATGACGTTTCCTGTCTTTAGATGGGGAAGACTTCCGGTCTCGGTCTCTATCCCGTTCTCTGTCAGGAGTCCGAGATCGTTTCCTTTCCTCCTTGGAAGGTGATGCCTCACGGTCCTTCTTATCAGCCAGCTCTCCTGCCATCACTCTTGAGTCCGAACTGCCCAATGCGGCCTCAACGTCGTCGAGCAGTCGCCATCTTTCCCGTTTCCTGGTCCAAAATCCATCACTTTTATAGACAGAGTCTTATTTTCCACATTTGCAATTGCTGGGTTTAGAAAATGGATGATCTTGGTCAGGACAACATGTCTGAGACACATCACCCAAGGTAAAAATGGTATTTGCTGATGCAATACTAAATGTGGTCATTAATAATAGAGTATCATGCAGTAACATAATAATGAATGCCTTAGATTTAGAGGTCTTATTCAATAGAATCAAAATTGTAGATTTCTTTAACAAATACAGATTTGATGTTTTAGTATAGTTAAACACTTTTAATATATTTGTAGGTCTATGCTAAATATAGGTGCATTCATTTCCTCCAAGGAAATGCATCATGTTTACTCAGAAAATAGTTTATACTAAAAGGTTGTTCGAAGGAGTTAAAAAAAGTTTGACTTTGCTGAGTAGTATAGTGAGTATCAAGCCCAGCATGGAGACAATTGTTTTCCCTTGCTGTCAGCTACTGACGTGTCCCACAGATGAGTCATGTGACACCATCCTAAGCATCCAGGTTCTTGTATGTAACCCAGATGGGAAGGAAGAGGTGGGAGGTGGAAATTGATCTGGGTCAGTTCAATGTGTCACCAAAGTCTGAAATTCTATGACTCAAGCAGCACAGATGATAGCACAGTGATGTAGAGCAGCAAGACCCTGGCCAATTATGCCTGAGATTCCTGAGCTGTACAATGGGAATAATAATCATATCTACTTGGTAAGGATGTCATAAAGATTAAGTAACATAAGTAATGTATGTAAAGTCCTTGCCCTTGAAGTCATATTGACAGGAAAACTGCACCAAAAGTTGGCAAGTGGAAATCAAAATGCCAACTGTGCAAAACAGGTGATGGTATAATGGCAAAGTGTACTAGTCACTACTGCTTGTGTAAACCCAGTGGTGTACAACAATTGCTTTATTATGCTCATGGCCTCCGTGGGCCAGGGATTTGGGGAAATCTCATTTGGGCAGTTTTTGGTTAGGATCTGTCGCATGGTTGTGGTCAGACATCAGTGGACGCTGCCGTCATCTGAAGATTCGACTGGGCTGGGTGTGCAAGATGGTGACCTCCGATGCTGGCAGTTGGTGTTGGCCACTGACTGGAATCTCACCTGGGACCATCAACCAGAGCACCTACAGTGACCTTTCCCCATAACCCGGGCTTTTGTACAGCCTGACCTCCTTGAGGGAGTCAGACTTCTTACATGGTCAGTGGCCAAGGAAGCAAGGTGGAGCTGAATTGCATTATGTGACTGTCTGTGGAATCAGCAGCATCACTACTGCTGCATTTTATTGGTTATGAGCAAGTCAACTAAGGCCAGGCCAGCATCAAAGGAAGGGGAGATAGACCCTGCCTCTCCATGGGAACAGGGTCAAAGAATTAGGAGCATGTTGCAAAGTTGTCATGCAAGGTTAATAACAAATATTCATTTTCAGTTTCCACTGTCTCTGTCTCTGAAGGAATAGAAAAAGAGACATAGTGAACATACTGACCTGAGAAATTCCCATATGATCGTAAGGCACTTTTTTCCTAACTGTCCCCCAATCCTGCGTAAAGAGAAGGATCTAGCCCACCTCAGTTTGAGAACAAGACCAAGAGGAAAGTTATGAACCAGAAATTGACAATTGCATCTCAAACACTGTTGAATTATGACAGGTCACATTAGCATTACCCTGGGGTTTTACTCTATTAGATGATAAGCAAGGCTACTGTACCAGGAACTCCACAACAGAGTGGCTTCCATTTATTTCACGTAATAGCCCAGCCAGCTTGGGTCAGGAGGGCAGCTCTACGCCATGATGCCATTTAGAGACCCTGGTTCCTTTCACTCAATCACTCTGCTGTCCTCTGAGAGTGGCAACATGGGTGAAAGTGGCAACACCTCATCTCCAGGTGGGCAGAGGAAAAAGAGCCTGAGTGTAAAAATGCTGCTTGTTTCCAAGTTGGAGATGACCTGTACTTAGATTGAATCCAACCTCTGCTCATATCCATTGGCCCTAATTTAGTCACATAACCACACCTTTCTACCAGGGAGGCTGGGAAAGATAGTCTGGCTGGGAAGCTCTATGCCCAGGAAGAAAGAACAGATCTACAGAAGAACAGTCAGCCCCACAAATAATCAATAAATTATTATTATAACATTGAAATGTTTGCAGCATTAACAAGCTAATCAAATCTTCCTAATCTCCATCAGTTTCAGTGGCATTCATAATTAACGTGCCAACTGCAAATGAGTCTAAATTAAATGACAGGTATTCTTCAATGCACTTATAAATTTCTCTAGGACTACAAGCCATTCCCTTGCAAAAATGCCCGCTTGTAGAGTTGGAAACACAGCAATTATCTGGTCTCCTACAGATGAATTATTGTGAATTCCAAATTAATCATGTCCAATGGAATCTTAACAGAGTTTTGAAAAATCTCAGACAGAGGAAAGCAACTTAATATTAAGAATCCACGAATGACCAGGATTGGTTGGGGGCCAAATTCATTCACATTCTAGGCAAGAAAAGATATTTTACATGGTAACATTTATGTTAACTATGTATGTATCATGTATGTAACATTAAAGGACATATTAAATTCCATGTGTTTCTCAATTTAGAACAAGATTCTTTCACAGCTGCTGCAAATAGAAGGGACTTGAATAGATGTTAACAGCCCCACTAAGTGCGCTCCTTAGGATGAGAGGCTGCTGAAAATTCTGTATGAACATGTTGCGACATTAAGAATGCTGGATCAGAAATCTCTGGCTTCTTTTCATCATCTCCTTACAAAGGTTACTGAACTTCCCTAAATCTATTTTCTCATGTGTGAAATAGGAATGTTACCTACACTTCACAGTGGAGAAACAAAAAAATGGCACAATAAAGCACTTTGTACTCTGTAAAACACAAATTCATAGTCCACAGAGCAGAAAGAATACATCGAGTCATCATCTAGTCTGCAGATGGGTAGTGCAACCAATCAGCAAAGCTGCCTGGAGCTGTGGTAAAATACACAGAGAGGGAACGAGATTATATTCTCGTACTTTTGATCCCAGTCTTGACGTCTCAACCAAAGACAGATGAATCAACTTGCAAGGTCCATCTGATCCTCAGATTACTCCCAGGAGAAAAGAGTCCTCACAGCTACAGCAGCCAGGGCTAACTTGGTCCTAATGCAGACACTTTAATAGGATTACTTTGGTATCTCCTGTCAGTTTAGACACCTAACTATCTTACAGATAATAGGTGTTAGGAAGTATTGATAAGGATTAAACTAAAAATTTGGATTTAATAAAAATTTACTTTGGGGTTAATTTGGATACATATTTAATTTTAAAAATGTGAATAAATAAGTGGAGAAAGAAAAAAGCACTATGTCAACAATATATTGTAAGTAGTGAAATTAAAAATGATCAAGTGTGAAGTTAAGGATGGGAGCTTCTCCTCAGGCTCTAAGCCGGTAGTTTGACAGGTTCTGCTCCTTCTCCAATGTGATGGGCGTGACATCAGGTCAAGAATATGCAGCCTTGAAAGGACCAAAGTGGGGAGATCTGGTAGCAAATTGTTGTGTGGGAACAGGCCAGGAATCCCAACTACAGAAGTCAGAGAGTGGGGCGCAGTGCACCCAGAGGATGAAAAATAGACACACATCAAAGGAGAGAATGACAAGGAAATCCAGTATCAGACATTTCCCTACTTTCCTGAACCACAAAGAAGTCCACCCTGCCAAAACAAGCGCATTTCTCATGCTGTTTTGTTTCTTCAACTAGAGAAGTTGTTTAAATCTTTTTACTTTGCCTTCTTTCCCAAGTAGAGCTTTACTCCAGAAAGGCAAATAAACTGAATTTGTAAAAGTTATGATGTGGATAGAGGTGACAGTGGATTGCTTCACAAACTTAACTCAGAACGAGTCTCTTGAAGCCTGGAAGAAGTAGGTAATACATAAATGGAATGTTTTCAGGTCGGCAAATACGCTGTCATCGCCACTCACAGGTAGAAAGGCCCTCAAGGGGCTTCGCTGGTGGCGCAGTGGTTGGGAGTCCGCCTGCCGATGCAGGGGACACGGGTTCGTGCCCCGGTCCGGGAGGATCCCACATGCCGCGGAGCGGCTGGGCCCGTGAGCCATGGCCGCTGAGCCTGCGCGTCCAGAGCCTGTGCTCCGCAACGGGAGAGGCCAGTGAGAGACCTGCGTACCACACACACACACACAAAGGCCTCAAAATTAAAAGCGCACCAATATAAACGAGGCACTCAAACAGTGCGGTGCTGGTGTGGGACTGGGGGGTTAGAGAGGAGGAGGGGTCAGCTGCGCGGGAGGGAAGTTCTGTGTGGAGAACAGTGTGGACCCCTCCCAGCAGTGAGAAGATGAATTAGGCTCACCAAGTCGAGTGAAAAAATACTGAAAGAAAAACAAAACTGACAAGAAATATAGCACAATGTCCCGTTCGTTAAGTATAGATTAAAAACACACCCCATGCCAAGCACGATATCGTTTTCTCAGGATATAGATTCAACGATGTCACACACAAGAAGGTGGGTACTTGTGTAACGAGAATGTTAGGACGAAGGAGTAAAGCTAAACTAGGGAGCCCTCTACTGTTAAGACGGTGAACCCACATACTAATGAAATATAATTCATTCCATTCTGCACCCAAAACTTAAGGAAAAAATGTGTCTCCAGCTAGCGACGGCTGCTGAATGCATGGTAAGGGCAAACACGATCTCCAGGCATCCCTGAATCCACCCCTCAGAAAGACCACTGCGCTGACCAGACATCCCCCTCCTCAGAGGGGCACCCGCCCCACCAGAGAGAACTTGAAGCACTTACTTTGTGCTGGGGACTGAGCGAGGGACGGGTCCGTTGCTGATTTAATTAACCGCACGACCGGTGAAGTAATAAACACCTCATTTCACAGATTTTAAAGACCAAGTCACTTTTCCAAAGACAGACAGTTAGCTCAATGGATTTGAACTTCATGTTTACTTTCATTTCCAATATATCATGGCCTTCCCCCTAAACCACCTAAACGGAGCATCTCTTCAGAGATTGAACCCTGAGGTCGTTTTTGTTTCTAAAATGAAATTTACACATTTTACATTTATTTTCTTCCTACTCGAAAGGCGGCACTGGAAACTGAGTCTCAGGGTGAAGCTCACTCATTCTTTCTGGAATCACATTTAGGAATGAAGACCCTTGACAGCAAGCCACTGACATGCCCTTTTACTTTCCTGGATTTAATGAAAGTGCCCAGAGACTGTCACCACCTTGGGAGCCATAATACATTCCAGTGAGGGACATTCAATTCTGCTCCTCCAGAATCTTCAAAGCCCCCTTACATAGGTCCCAGCACCATGATATGGTAAGGTGCTCTTCTGAAAATTAAACCAGGTTTGGAGCAGACAAGCCGCTCTTGAATTCCCCACACTATTCTGACAGCCCTAAATCAGTTTCAAGCCGAGACAACAAAGCAGCTCTCAGAAGTGCAGGGCCTGCGTCCAGTTGACACAGCACTCACTTTGTAAAAACACGACATTTCAACCCTGTCCAGAAATTACACTGGAAAGCCAATATGATTCTGACTTTTATTATCAGGTCAGGACAGAGGAAGTACAGGGAGAAGTAGCAGCATAAGGGTCTGTTGTCCGATCCGGCTGCCACGGGTCCCCAGGCAAGAAGGACGCTTGTGCAGGAGACGGATGATGACTCAATCCCTGGACGACTCAGAACAGCACCTGGGGCCTGAAGTGCATCTGCTTGGTGGCGTTGTTCCTCATCCCCATCTTCAGCATCCATTTTGACTTCATCCTTTGGACATACTGCATGTCCCGCTGGCGCACGAGAGCTGCTCCTGGGGTTGGAAAGGGGATAAGAAATGAGGCAAAGGTCTGTGACCTGTGATCAGAGAAGACCCAACTTGGCAGAGAATCAAAGCTAGTTTCGGGTAAGTGGGTTCTTATATTTAAACAAGAGTTATTACCTGGGGTCTCTATCCAATGGGCCTTGGGGGGTTTATTGCATACCAGAACTTCTCCCTATATACATTCTTCTGGGATGAGCCTCTTTAGTTTTCATCATCTGAAAAGGTCTATAAGCCCAAAAGGTGAAGCCCCACTGACCAAGAGGGACAGAGAAAGGCAGACTATAAACCAAGTCAGAGGGACTTCCCTGGTGGCACAGTGGTTAAGAATCCGCCTGCCGGGCTTCCCTGGTGGCGCAGTGGTTGGGAGTCCGCCTACCGATGCAGGGGACACGGGTTCGTGCCCCAGTCCAGGAAGATCCCACATGCCGCGGAGCAGCTGGGCCCGTGAGCCATGGCCGCTGAGCCTGCGCATCCAGGGCCTGTGCTCCGCAACCGGAGAGGCCACAACAGTGAGAGGCCCATGTACCGCAAAAAAAAAAAAAAAAAAAAAAAAAAGAATCCGCCTGCCAATACAGGGTACACAGGTTTGATCCCTGGTCCAGGAAGACCCCACATGCTGTGGAGCAACTGAGCCCGTGCACCACAACTACTGAGCCTGCACTCTAGAGCCTGCGAGTCACAACTACTGAGCCCACATGCCACAACTACTGAGCCTGCACTCTACAGCCTGTGCTCCACAAGAGAAGCCACCGCAATGAGAAGCCCACACACCGCAAAGAAGAGTAGCCCCCGCTTGACGCAACTAGAGAAAGCCTGCGCACAGCAACGAAGACCCAAAGCAGCCAAAAATTAATTAATTAATTAATTAATTAATTAATTAATTATAAAAAACCAACTCAGCTCACAGGGAGCCCTAGTGAAGGAACCTACGTGTATACTAACACAGAGCCATTTACAATGCATTCCAGTGCCAAAGCTTTCCAGGCCATCAGAAGGCAGCTCTCTCACTTCTCTCTATACTGTTTTCAGTAGACTGACCTTCTCTTTGAAGATCCAAGCATAATGAGCTTCACTCAGCAGACATATCAGAATAGATTTAAATAATTTCATTCTGATGATGTTTCAAAGCTTAACAACTTCAGTGGCTTGCTCTAGCTGAGTCTTACTAAGTTTTCTATGGAAAAATTACAGAAGGAAGAACTGATAGCTGGCCTTTATTATGTGCAGGTACTATGTCATACATGCATCATGACAGTCAACCTGCCCAACTCTACAAGTAGGTCCTATTAGTATCATCTCCACTTTATAAGTGAGGAAACAGAGGTTTCAATCAATTAAATTACTCATACTCATTGTGTAAGAACCTACAAGTATATCAGGTAAGTCATGTTTGACTTCACAGCTCAAACTATCGCCACAAGGATATTTAATTCCTCTGTATAACCTCCAGGAGAATTTCAACCTTTGATAATTGCTAAACAATTATTTTTGTAACTATACATCCTGAAAAAGGTAATGGTTTATATGAGTTTTAAAATAGTTACTGTGCTAGGGAATACAAAGCTTTTAAGTCATGGAGCTTTGGGCTTATTGCCAAAAATGTCTCAAGTGGTCACAGAAGCTCCCAGAGCCAAGAAGCTAAGTTTCCCCTAGAGAGGACCCACAAGGACAAAGAAAAAAAAAATCCAGTTCACCCAAGGCCCTTTGTGTGATGCAAGTTCCTGGGCTGGGCCTTGCGGTCCACATGGACGTACCTGTGCTGCCCGTCCAGCCCAGGGCTCTGTACTGCTGGAGGACCCGGCCCACGGCCTTCTGATTCTTAGCAACTGCCACAGCTCTTGACAAGCCAAACCGCTGTTTGTAGTATCTCATCAAGGAGCGATGACCCACTCTGGCACCTGTTTTTCAAAAGAACAATATTGAAGCACTGAGTTGGATCGTTTTTCAAGGCAGAGCTGTAAAAGTAAAGGCTTTCTGAATCAGAATTTTCACTTTTATCTAGGTGGAAAATGGATGTGCCAGAAGAAACAGTGCTTTAATCTGCTGAAGAAAGATGAAGCTGCATGTTAAACAATGAAAGAAGGAAAACCAAAGAGTAGAGACACTGAAAAACAGAGATAATGGCAAGTCACCGTCAGGTGAAAAATTCAGCATCTGTACTGACAATACGCTTCCCTAGAAATTCACATAGCTGCCCCCAACTAACACAGATAATAGGATCCTAGGAGGTAAGGAATTTTAACTTTTTTTTTTAATAGAAAAGAGATTAAGCACAGATAATGGCCCTGATGTTTAGGTCTACAAGCCACAGTCTGAGTCTAGAAGAGACACCAATCCACTTTTCCTTTGCTTAAATTCTCTACTGCGGTGGTTCTCAAACAGGCGATTTTATCCCCAGACGACACGTGGCAATGACTGAGACATTTCTGGCTATCACAGCTCGAGGGAGGCTCCTGACACCTAGTGGGGGGAGGCCAGGGATGCGGCTAAACAGCGTACAATGCTCAGCACAGCCCCCAAAACAAAGAATTATCTGCCCCAAATGTCCACAGTGCTGAGGCTGAGAAACCTTGCCCTACTGCTTTCTAAATGACGGAAGTCGCCTGGTGAACCGTAATTTTAAAAGATGACGAAGACGAATTCTCTCTCCAGGTTTAACTTACTGAGAAGGATCTGATACAGCCATGCCAGTCAATCACGCTTTCAGAAATGAACTCTTCGGACTATCTGCTCTTTTATAGCAAAAGCGTGCTGACCCCTGGATCTCAGCTTCACAGTAGGTGAAAGTGAAGGGGGCGGGGGGGGGGGGGGGCTTCAGGGATGACTCACTCCAGGCTCCATCAGAGCCCTGGCTCTCGAAAAGTGCTCCTGGGTCACCGGCATGAGATCACCTGAGAGCTTACTAAACCCAGGCTATACTTTCACAAGAATATTAACGAGAACATAAGCAATCAAATACATTCCCAGACAGACATCAACGCATAGAAATTTAACAACAGCATACACACAAGGCACGGAACAGCTATTTCCACTGAAAATGAATTAAGGAAATACAGCCGGGTAGAACCATGTGTATGGCTGCTATGGAAGTTTTACACTTACATATATAAAATCATTTCTTTCAGAACAGTTTGTGCAGAGAGACCATGAACAGAATACTGTTAACTATTGTAGATGGCTATATTCGCTTTTAGGACCTAGATTTTTAACTTGCAAGAAAAAATTCTGTCAGGTTATTTCGTTTCAAGTCCCTATACCTGGCAAGCTACCTGGGAAACAGTTTGCTCTCTACACAGATATGGAAAAATGGTTACTTCCAGTTGACCGATTGGTGATCAGACGCAAGAGATGACAAAAAGAAACTTTCAAGTCAAAGATGATGTGGCCTCTGGATACTAATATGGATGAAAAGATGTTTCCCAGGACCTGACTGTTCTGGCAGCAGGAGAGTTAACAAAGCTCCTAAACCACAAGAAATAAGTGAGATACAGTGGATGGAGAAGGATTCACTCTTACATCGAGGCTCTAGCAGAAAAGCCCAGCGCTGCTGATTATGACTTTCTATTTCTAAGGTAGGCAGGATGCTCTGAGTTTGCAATGATGATTTCCTCAAAATCATTAAATGATAATGCTGCTGGTCATTACTACTTAATAAATCGATTTATTTACATTCGTAAGCAGCATTTAGAAATACGTTAGTATTGAAGGTTGGCTTTTAAAACATGCTTGAAAAGGTTTCATTAATCAACGCCAAGGTTTCTGACACCTGACAGGAGAACTCTAAACATTCAGCATTTAAAGTTACTCCTGTCCTGTGGCAATGACAGTGAGCACCTAACATTAAGCACCAAGTACAATGTGCTGAGAACAGCTCAACTGCAAGACCCTCATCAAGGAAAATTCGTTATAGAACACGCTGTGCCTGTCCATAAATAACAGATGGGTAATGTCTGAGTTATGATGAAGCCACAACCTGTCCATCTATCTTTCTCCGCAGTAAGAAGTGCTTACAAGACGGTGACTCCTAACCTAAAACATGATACAAGTGAACTTCTTTACAGACTCACGGACATAGAGACAGACTCACAAACATAGAGAACAAACTTACAGTTCTCAAAGGGGAAAGGAAGGAGGTGGGGAAGGGAGAAATTAGGAGTTTGGGACTAGCAGATACAAACTACTGTATATAAAATAGGTAAGCAACAAGGTCCTACTGTATAGCACAGGGAACTATATTCAGTATACTGTAATAAACCATAATGGAAAATACAAAAAAGAATATATATATATATTAAAAAAACAGAATCACTTGCTGTACACCAGAAACTAACACAAAACTGTAAATCAACTATACTTCAATTAAAAAAAAAGACTGAGGGCTTCCCTGGTGGCGCAGTGGTTAAGAATCCGCCTGCCGATGCAGGGGACACGGGTTCGAGCCCTGGTCAGGGAAGAACCCACATGCCGCGGAGCAAATAAGCCTGTGCATCACAACTACTGAGCCCACGCGCCACAACTACTGGAGCCCGTGTTCTGCAACGAGAAGCCACCGCAGTGAGAAGCCCGCGCACCGCAACGAAGAGTAGCCCCCGCTCGCCGCAACTAGAGAAAGCCTGCACGCAGCAACGAAGACCCAACACAGCCAAAAATAAACAAACAAACAAACAAACAAATAAATAAATGTATTTTAAAATTTTCCACTCTTACTTAACAAATAGCCTAACACTGGGTGAAATTAGACAGTGAAAAAGAAAATATCTCTAACTGTAAGTTTCCTAAGAAGATTGATCACGTGCCTTTCGTGGATCCAGCAACAGATTCATCTGGCTAGTCAGCAACTAACTGGATGTGTTTTCACACCAACTTACTCCACAGGAACTGAAGAGCAAAGAGGGAAGGAACTGAGCCAGACCACAGTCTTCAAAATAAATGCTCATAGCGCCCTCTACCGGATGCTCTATGTCACTGCCTCTGGGATCATCTACTTGACCTGAAGCAACTAGATTTAAGGAATCACAACTACCCACTGCTTTCGAAACCAGTTTAAAGCAGACTCTGCTAAGTGTAGTTGATTAAGTATCACTAGGCGCTCCACATTAGAATCCTTCTCAAGTCAGCTTCATGCTAACATCCACGCTGACCCAGTCATATAACTGAGCATAATCAAGGAAGTTTCTGAACGGTAAATTTGTTCAAAGACATAACCAGGTGACTGAATACACTGTTGTAATATCACTACACATGTATACAGTGTTTATTCAGGGATTCCCTATTTTCTTGGTTCATTACAAAATCCCCAAGTCAGCACTGAGAAACAGAGGCAAACCAATGGACGAAAAACTCATGTCTCATTATAACCAAGACTGACTAGAGCAGGACTGGTTTTTAAAGTGAGATGGTAAAAGTGTATGTAACTGTGTAGCTGGAAGAAATTTCCAAATGGTGGTAGCTTCTGATTCACTAAGAGTGCTATGTTCTGTTGCTATTTAAACAAATTCTATTATCAGGTCTCAGCAGCCGGTCATCTGTGAAGAAGACCCACGAAAGCAGCGAATGCTGTACATTTAGATTTTTCCATTCTTGGCTCTTAATCTCCTCTAGGTCACAGATGCTTTTCAGAAACTACAGCCTTTCCCCAGAAAAAGTGCACTTACCCGCACAGTCAAAAAAAAATCTGTGTGGAGGAATTCCCTCATGGTCCAATGGTTAGGACTCGGCGCTTTCACTGCCCAGGGTGCGGGTTCGACCCCTGGTCGGGGAACTAAGATCCCGCAAGCCACACAGTGTGGCCAAAAAATAAGTTAATTAATTTAAAAACGAATAAATAAAATAATTAAAAAATTTAAAAATCTGTGTGGCCACACAGGTGACCTTATGTTGTTACAGCGTTTCCCCAGGAAAATGCACACACTCAGAAAAAGTGCACAGCCAGTGACGAACGCTGAGGTAAGGCAGCACCTGGCAGCTGGTCTGGCCTCTCCAGAGTCTAACAGTACAATATCGCCCAGTACTCCAAACCAAGCTGCTTACTCACTACTTCCCAGTCTCTCTTAAGAGCTGCCCTGAGGTTATCATCCAGTACTTTAAAACAGCATTACGTGGTATGTGGACACGTAGCTGTGAGCAAGGAAATTCATGCTTTAAAAACCCAAGAAATTGGACCTTCAAGTTAATCTCATGGCATTTTCTTCTTTGACTATATGACGAACAGGCAGAGCAATCTGCCGCCTGGGACTGCAGGCAAATAACGATTCTCAGCCCCCAAGGCAACATCGCAGCCCAGAGTGGCCCCCCTCTGCTCTGCTTTTCCTGCACTGTGACAGGCCCGGGGAAGCCACCTTGCTTTCCTTTTAAAAGTCACCTCCAGTGGCACATATATACAATGGAATATTACGCAGCCATAAAAAGAAACAAAATTGAGTTATTTGTAGTGAGGTGGATGGACCTAGAGTCTGTCATACAGAGTGAAGTAAGTCAGAAAGAGAAAGACAAATACCGTATGCTAACACATATATATGGAATCTAAGAAAAAAAAATGTCATGAAGAACCTAGGGGTAAGACAGGAATAAAGACAGAGACCTACTAGAGAATGGACTTGAGGATATGGGGAGGGGGACAAAGCTGGGACCAAGTGAGAGAGTGGCATGGACATATATACACTACCAAACGTAAAATAGATAGCTAGTGGGAAGCAGCCGCATAGCACAGGGAGATAAACTCAGTGCTTTGTGACCACCTAGAGGGGTGGGATAGGGAGGGTGGGAGGGAGGGAGACGCAAGAGGGAAGAGATATGGGAACATATGTATATGTATAACTGATTCACTTTGTTATAAAGCAGAAACTAACACACCATTTAAAGCAATTATACTCCAATAAAGATATAAAAAAAAAATTTTCCTCACAAGGGTATTTTAAGGACTTAATAAAAATGATAGCTATTATTAAGAGAAAAAAAAAACCACAGTGAGATACTACTTCACGTCCAGTAGGTTGGTGATAATTGAGAAGACAGATAATAGCAAGCATTGTCAAGGATGTGGAGAAATTAGAACTTCATACACTGCTGGTAAGAGTGTGAAATGGTGCAGCCACTTTGGAAACCAGTCTGGCAGTTCCTCAAATGGTTAAACACAGTTACCGTATAACCCAGCACTTCCACTCTTAGGTATATACTCAGGAGAATAGAAAACATACATCCACACAAAACCTTGTATGCCAACGTTTATAGCAGCTTTCTTCATTATAGCCAAAAGGTAGAAACAAGCCAGTTGTTCACAAAGTGATGAATGGGTGACCAAAATGTGTGTATCCACATGATACCATCCAGCCGTGAAAGGAATGGAATCCTGACACATGCTACCACGTGGATGAACATCGAAAACCTTAGGTGGAAGAAGTCAGTCCCAAAAGTCCACCTAGTATGCAATTCTGTTCCTACAAAAGTCCAGAATAAGCAAATCTGTGGGGACAGAAAGTAGGTTAATGGTTGCTTAGGGACTTGAGTGGGGCTGGGGGGATGGAGGGGTGATGGCTGAAAGGTACGGGGTTTCTTTTTGAGAGGATGAAAATGTTCTAAAGTGAACTGTGGTGGTGCTTGCACACGTTTGTGAATCAACTAAAAACCATTCAATTGTAGACTTTAAACAGGTGAATTATAGAGTATTTGGGTTGAATCTCAATAAAGCCGTTCAAAAAAGAGAAAAATAAAATAAAATAAAAGTCACCTCCAGGGCTTCCCTGGTGGCGCAGTGGTTGAGAGTCCGCCTGCCGATGCAGGGAACACGGGTTCGTGCCCTGGTCCAGGAAGATCCCACATGCCGCGGAGCGGCTGGGCCCGTGAGCCATGGCCGCTGAGCCTGCGCGTCCGGAGCCTGTGCTCCGCAACGGGAGAGGCCACAACAGTGAGAGGCCCGCGTACCGCAAAAAAAAATAAATAAATAAAAGTCACCTCCAACCTGCCAGTCACTCAGTCAACAGCCATTTACGTGGCTCCTGTGTGCCTGAGGCACTGCGCGGAGATGAAAGACGCCAGCTTTGTCCTCACAGAAACGGGGCAGAAGGCAAGCCGGCCGACAGGCACAGCGGAGCTAGAGCCACATCACGACAGCTGGGCGGGGGCGGAGGAGACTCTCCTGACTCAGGGCAGGCGCTGAGCTCAGAACAGCTTCCTGGGGCAGGGCCCAACGTGAGCCCTACAGGACGGGGACAGGGACGGGGACGAGGACGGGGAGGGGGAGGACAGAGGCAGCGCCCAGGCAAAGGCCCGGGGGAGGGAGACTGCGTGCGGGCGGTCGCCAGACATCTGGGCGACAAAGTGACCCTGAAGGCAAGGGCTCCCCCTGGGAATTCCAGAGGGAAAGGAAGATAGACTGGTGTTTGTTTTAGAAAGTACCTTCTGGTGGTCAAGTGGACACCAGATTGGAAGCTTTCATGGTGACACAGATAAGGAGGAAAAAAAAGAAAAAATATTCAAAAGCCATTTAGGAATTGCAATTAGTCACCACCTGGATGTGGGAGAGGAAGAGCGGATCCTGAGAAGACACCCAGGTTTGGCTTTGGCGAACCTGAGGAAACTCGATCGCTCTGCGCAAATGTGTTGTCTAGATAGCTAAGGGGTCTTTAAGCCTCAGACGTCTTAAGTCCAGATGAAAATTCCTCTACTTCTAAAATAGGATAAGCTCACTGGAGAGCAGCGCTGCTGCAAAATGAAGCCCACGTTCCTAGTGATCCTACTACACGCCAGGCGCCGCTGTCAGGGACCATTCCATTCACTTTCTCAAGGTCTACTGTGATCTCAGTCTCAGTTAAGGAAGGGGGAGCTAATGAAACTAGGGGCTAAATAAACAGTCTTAGAAAAGAAGTTATTAAACTTATTTCTGAGATTCTGCATCAGTATTTTCACCAAGGGAAGATGGGACTAGGTCCTCTGTGATATATTTAGGCCTGTGTTGCTGCTGCGTATTGTACAGGCCCCGATATTCTGCTCCATTACAGAATATTCTGTATTGAATATCTGAATATTCAATATATGTAGAATATCTGAATATCTTCTACCACTGTAGAAGAATTATATCCTCAAGACAGGTTCTGCCTGCATTTTCCTTTCACTGTCATTGTCTAAAGCTGCCTTTAGCCTTAGAAGGTTGTCACTCTGGGTTAAGCAGGGCTCTCTATACCTAAGCCGTGATATTCCAGGTGGAGAGCAGCACCCCAGGGTGGCTTCCTCATGGCAGACGTCTCCACTGGCAATGTGGCTGTTCCTGCTCCCATCATCACTGCACATCTCCCAGGCAGTGGAGAGAAGTGGGGAAAGGGCTTCACTGACGAGGTCCATGATCCTGGGTAAATTACTCAACCTGTCTAAGCTTCAGCTGGCTCGTATGTCAAATAAGGATAATAGAACCTAACTCAAGGGCTTGATGTAAAGATAAAATAATATATCTGCCTGAATGTGCTAACTGCTCAGAAAATACGAGGTATTATTAGGGTCTTATTATCTTATCATCCCATTCCCTGTCCTTTTTAAATGCGTCTTCTGTAGCTGCCCCCATTCCTATTAGCTAAGCATAACTGTAAGCAATACTGCATACTTCTCACATTCATGGCTTTCCTTCTTCTATTCATATCTGGGACAAAATCCTGCCATTATGAATCCTGTTCGCCAAAGGAGAAGGTAGAATTCAAACTCCAAGCCTCCCCCTACATCCAGAATACGGACAGGAAACCTGGGCGCCGTCAATCAGATCCACCCATGCCAGACTAACATGTGCAAGTCCGAGCACATGGAAACAGGAATCAGTTCAAGGAATAAGAGCAAAGTCAAGTTTAACAAGAAAAACTTGGATGGGGCCAAAAAAACAGGTAATAAACAGAATACAAAAGGTCTATGTATTGAAAAGAAAGGCAATGACTGATTAAAGCATTACGAATCACAACAAAAGTGAAAAAAACATTGATGCAATTTAAACAAAACAGCCAAGACAGAGCTACGGGGCAGAGTTTACCTCATCCGGGGGAACACAAACACACACTTGAAGCTGTAGGGTCTCTCCCCTCGGTGTGGAAGGGAAGTGATGGGAACACGCCTCTCCGATAATCTCAGCAGCATGCAGCTATGTATTTTGGACAACTGCACTTACCAGAAGGGAGAATCAGCTCCATGGTGTCGTCATCATATTCCAAGGCCCTTCCTGAGGGCAAGTCCTCAGTCTCATCAGGGTCCTCTCCTTCCTTGTGACCTGGGTAGCTGCTCCTGGAACCATGGAATGGCATTAATACATAGACCAAGACCCCAAATTTAATGAAAATACTGCAAACCTACTAGATAACTAAAGGGGTTAGGGGTGAGGGATTAACAGTTGCAGCGACTACATTGAAAGCCTTTGGAGAGAAAACAATTTGTTAGCATTTTCTCTGTAGTAAAATATGCAAATGGCCTACGAAATCAAAATGGATCCCAGACCTAAAGGTAAAATACAAAACTATAAAAAATGCTAGAAGATAATATAGGAGAAAACCTAGATAACTTAGGGTTTGGTGATGACTTTTTAGGAACGACACAAAAGGCATAGTCCATGAAAGAAATAACTGATAAGCTAAACTTCACTAAAATTAAAAACTTCTGCTCTGTGAAAAACAACGTCGAGAGAATTAAAATACAAGATTCAGACTTGGAAAAAAGTATTTGCAGAAGACACATCTGGTAAAGGACTGCTATCCAAATGCAAAAAGAACTCTTAAAACTCAGCAATAAACAACCTGATTAAAACATGGGCCAAAGACCTTAATAGACTCCTCACTAAGTAGATACACACATGGCAAATAAGCATGCAAAACAGATGCTCCACAGCATGTCATCAGAAAAATACAAATTAAAACACAGAGCTACCACTACGCACCTATCAGAACGGTCAAAGTCCAGAACAATGACAATATCAAGTGCTGGTGAGGATCTGGAGCAACAGGAACTCTCATTAACTGCTAGTGGGAATGCAGGAGGGTACAGCCCCTTGGGAAGAGTTGGCGGTGTCTTGCAAAATCAAACACACTCTTACCATAAGACCCAGCAATCCTGCGGCTTGGTATTTACCCTAAGGAGTCAGAAACTTTTGTCCATACAAAAACCTGCACGTGAATTACAGAAGATTTATCCAAATTCTTAAAACTTGAAGAAACCAACATGTGCTTCAATAGGTGAATAGATACATAAACCGTGCCACATCCATACAGCAGAACATTTTTGGATTCTACAAAAAAGAAATGAGCTGGCAGGCCCTGAAAAGACATGCAGGAACCTTAAAAGCATGTTACTAAGTGAAAGAAGCAGTCTGAACAGGCTACATACTGTATGAGTCGAATCATACAACATGCTGGAAAAGGCAAAAATATGGAGACATTAAATATCACTATTTTCCAAGGGTCGGGTGGAGGAGAATGATGAACATGCAGAACACAGAGGATTTGTAGGTCAGTGAAACCACTCTGTATGCTATTCTAATGCTGCATACATGTCATTGTATGCACATTTCTCCAAACTCATACAATGGACAACACCAAGAGTGAACTCTAAACTATGGACTTTGAGTGATAATTGATGGGTCAACTTGGTTCCTCAATTGTAACAAATGTACCACTGGGGGATGCTGATAATGAGGGAGCCTATGCACGTGCTCGGTAAGGAGTATATTTGAAATCTCTGTACCTTTTGCTCAATTTTGCTGAGAATCTAAAATTGCTCTAATAAAGAGTGAGCAAATTACCTATAACAGAATTCCTTCACCTCTGTATTTGTTTCTCTCTAGGCGGGTTGGCAAACAGAGGGAGAGGAGACTGTACAGCTGGAGATGCAGCTCTCCTCAATTTAATCATTACAAAAACAAGTTCTACAACAGTGCTGAACAACGGAAGTCTCTGATGATGCAAATTTTCAGTCTGTGTGTCCACTATGGTAGCTACTTTGAAAGCACAGCTGTTTTTAAGCATAGGGCTTGAAACGTGGGGAGTGCAACTGAAGAACTGAATTTAAAAACTTTTACTTTACTTAATTAACCAAAAGAGCAACATGAGTACACCTAGGAATTAGCAAATTAGACACTGTAGTTCCAGAAGAATCTCTGTGTTTCTACAGCTGTTCACAAATACACATGGAAAATAACTGGAGAAATGTACACTAAAATGTTAATAGTAAGGTAGATAAGCCAATAGGAACAGACAAAAGACTAGATCAGATTCTGCACAAGAGATATCCAAATGGCCAGTTGATATATAAAAAGGTTCTCAACTGCATCAGTCCTCATCAGGGAAATTTAAATTAAAATCACAATGGATACCCCTACAGGGCCACCAAAGTGGCTGTAATGAAAAACTCTCTGTCAGGACAAATGAGAAATGACAAATCAGGAGGAAAATGCAAAAGGACAACTTAAAAGACCAGCACTTTCCTGAACACCTGTATTAGGTGGACTCTGCACACCTGGCACGGTCATTAACACACCTGCTTGCAGAGCACACCCGTGCTAGGTCATAGGCACACTGACACTAAGAACCAGCTGTTCCAGAATTTCTAGCATGGATTCGTTGCATGATGTAGGAAATATTCAAGATTCTAGGTAAAGGTGGAATAATTTCACCAAGAAGTGATCGGGACAGGCCTGGTGCAGCCACCAGCTCAAGTCCCTTACGAGACAGCCTGTGATTCAAGGGCTCTCAGGGAAACCAAGATGTGAAGCCTAACTTCCCTGCCTCTGTTCCTGAGGTAACTGGCAAAACTGAACTTCTGACCATGGAAACCACAACAAGCAAAAACAAGTTTTCAAACCACACAAACTGAAAGTTTGGGCCTGAGATCTTCTCTGGCTCAGATATGTGAGTTTAACTCTGTGATACTCAGTTTCTCATCTACAGAATGAGAGGAAATAACGACCTCCTAAAGAAGTGTGCTAAGACGTATGAAGAATACGATACTGGACAGAGCCAGACACAGACCGTTATCAGGTAGGGGCACATGCGAATCCAATGCAAATGTGATCAGCTGGCTTCACTCGCTATTACAAATCAGACTCACCTAAAATCGTAGAAGTCCGCAAATTCCAAAAGCGCATCCCCATCTGTGAAGAGCTTGCAGTGACTCCTGTCATTCATGTGAGCCTGTACAGCTTCCGTGGAGTAGAAGGACTTCCCCCTCTCATTGCACCACAAGCAAATCTTCCCCACACCGACTTTCTCTCCTGGAAAAATAAGTTGAGAAAAAAACAGGAAAGCAGCGTTTTGCAGCCAGATTAGAGCTCACTGTCGATGTCCACAATTCAAAAAACAGCCATCAAGTTTCTGGTTTTCACAAAATCGGCTGGTCATTCAATCCAAGATTGAGGAGAAGCCCCAAACTAATGCCCCCAATAATGTGGTATTTTGTCATTCAAAAGGAAAAAACGACTGAACTTACCCAAATATTTAATCAGTCCCTTAAGATCTGAAAGATACTCTACATCAGGAATAAAGAAGCTGTGGACTTGAGTCATATGAGCCACATTCTTCGCGAGGGACCTTGAATGATGGGGACAAAATAAGCAGTCCGTTATGGGGATGGCACCAAGCGGGGTGCTTCCTCCAGCCTCTTCCTCCGCTGCCTCCTCCTCCTCCTCCTCCTCCGTGGCTTCAGCATCCTCACATTCCAGTTCCTCATCAGAATCAATATCCTCCCAGTCTGCAAGCCAGAGATTTGAAAAACAAAGTTAGCTGGAGATCTCAAAGTCAGCCACTCATCCACCACACACCGCTCGGCATGGCTAAGGAATGCCTTCCTCCTCCTTTTTCAGCGCAGAGTAAACCCCTTGGAGGACGCACGTGCTCCTTTCCTATTCTTATATGAACACATGCAATCAGCGTCAGGGGGATGAGGGAAAAATAGCTCATTAAGTCAAGAAGCCTAGGTTGCTGGCTCCAGCCTCACACTGCAAGTTAGCTAGCCGATTCTGAGCACCTCAAACTCAGAGCAAAGCCATCATGACCGGAAACCCAATGGAATTAAACATTCTGCAGCACATGGTGTGAGGGTACTATGTTCTCTTGCATACGTTGACAATCTTCTCCTTCAACAGAGAAGGCATCCCTTCATTCTACAAATATTTACTAAGTAACTATGCCCCCCACCCCCCGTTAAGGTTTCAGTCCCCGAATCGACCACAGTGAGCTAAACACACAAAATGCCCTGTGGGGGTGCTGGCCACACCAGCCACTTCTGAAACCAAGGAAACACCCTCACGCATCACCTTCACCTGAAAACGGACACCTTCCCCCTCCAACCTCAAAGATAAACTGGAAGCTTGAGGACCAGCCCCGTCCCCCGCCCCGCCAAGCCCCCCAGAGAGGCCCCCACCATCTGCATCCAGGTCCTCCTCACTCTCCTCCTCCCCTTGCTCTTTGGCCAACTTCTTCGCCTGCTGTTCAAACCACTGCAGCCGGGGAGGCTTCTCGGCCGGGTCTCGCTGCTGAGTCCCACGTCCTCCAGCGGCCACGGTCACGGGACTCCGGGACTCCGCCTCGGGCGCTGGGGCCGCCTTCTTGGGAGACGTGGACGGCTGGGCCTTGATGACCTGCTGGATGGCCGCGTTCACCGCATCCCTGTCCACACTGTCCACGCCCAGACCTTTCTCCAAGTTCTTTTCATTCAGGATCGCCACTTTCCGACTCACCGCCTCCTTCTCCAGCTCCACGTGCCGCCGGGACCTCAGATGGTTTTCGTAGGCCTTGAACGAGGCAAACTTCTTACTGCAGACGGTGCAGTAGGTGGCCGCGCCCTTGCTCTCCGGCTCCGCCAGGGCCCGCTGCGCCCGTACCCGCTCCTGGAAGCCCTCGGCGCCGACCGGGGCCATGCCGGCCACTTTGCGCTTCAGGTTGTAGCGGTGCCAGTCCGTCTTGTAGTGGGCCCGCTGCGCCTCCGCGTCGTCCAACAGCGCCCGGCAGGTGTTGCAGGTGTAGGTCGCCATCGCCAGCCAGTAAATAAGAGGCGAACCGAGGCAGCAGTCTAGCGACCACTGAGCGCCCTGACCCCACCACACACTCCAACCGTAAACCTGAAAGCCCACGAAGAGCCGGACTGCGAGCTGACTTCCGGACTGGATCGAATTATTCCCGGCCGGACAGGAAGTCCCGCCTCCCGACCTGTAGCCACGCCCCCGCCGCGGAGAGGCCACAGGCCCCTGGTATGTTGGGAAGCCTGGGAGGGATCCGGCCCCGCCCAGTCGGCCTGAGGTGGGTGTTGATTGGGTTGGCGAAAGCAGGGTTGTGACTGGATGGGCCTGAGGCAGGTGGTAATTGGATGAGCCTGAGACGAGTGGTGATTGGATGGGTGATTGTTGTTTAGGTCTCCGCGAGGTGTGGGATCGGTGAATCCGCGTGAGCTGGGTCGACCAGAAGTAATAGGTGTTCATTGAGTCGACCGAGGTGGGTGTTGCCCTGAGCTGGGTGTGATCGACAGGCCTCGCCCCCGCAGGTTACTGTCCTTTTTGGCTGTGCTGTGAGGCGTGGTGCTGGGAAGGCGACCACCGTGCGGGACGGAGGATTGGGGAACCGGGAGGACTGATGCGTGCGACCGCCCGACCGTCTGGATTCTCTGAGGTCCGCGCCCTGCACCCCTGCAGCCGGGGAATGGGTGTCACGAAAGCCAGGGATGCTGGTCAGCCCGGGAGTCGGATCGGAGACTCGGGTTGGAGGCTGAGGGAACTCACAGGAAAACCGGAGACTCCCGGCCAGAGCCTCGGCCTTACTGGGGCGGAAAGGGCGCAGGAGAAACTCCTGGATGGATAGTTTGCACGTAGGAGCGCAGAGTCCAGCCCAGCCGCTGCCCAGTAGAAATAGAATCCCAGACAAGTAGGTCCTCTTAAATCTAATAGTAGCCACGTTTTCACTAAAGCGGAAAGAGAGAGGTAAGATGGCCATATTTTATTTAAGCCAGTATATCAAAAATAGTATTATTTCAACATGTAACCAAGCCAGAAGATTTAGTGAGACATTTTACATTCATTTGTTGGGACTAAATCTTGGCATTCCAGTGCGCATTTTACAATTAACAGCACACCTCAGTTCAGAGGAGCCTCGTGTCCTGTACTTAGTTAACTATGGCATGTCATGCGTAGCAGCCCGGTTCTATAGGAAACATGAATGTTAAAGGCGTAGGGAGTTCTTACACTCGTCTGCGCAGCCTAGCTGAACCAGTCCGTCCTTTTTCAAAATTGGACATTGCATGTTTAAAATCCAAGCGGCCCATAGCACCAAAGAAGATATCGACGTTTTTTAAAATGTAGGTTAAGTCGCATTGTTCTTCTTGCTGAAAACCTTCAGTGTCTTCCCCTGACTGGGAATAAAGTACAGACACATTCCTGCTCTGGTCTGAATGTTTGTGCCACCCCCCTCAAAAAGAAAAAAAAAATCATATTGACAAACGAATTCCCAAAGTGATGGTCTTAGGAGGTGGCACTTCTGAGAGGTGATTAGATTCTGAGCACATAGACCTCAGAGACCCAAAAGGGGATCGAAATAGAAGTCTGAGACTAGGAAGAGGCCCCTCACCGGACCATGCTGGCACCCCGATCTTGGAATTCCAGCTTCCAGAACTGTGAGAGAAAAAAATTGTTGTTTATAAGCCACCCAGTCTGTGGTATTTTGTTATAGCAGCACAAACTGACCAAGAGGATTGCCTTTCTATTCTAGGAGGCCCTACCCCTCCTTCTGACTGTCACACCCCCTGCCCCACTCTGCTCACCCCACTTCAGTCACACTGACACTTGATGTTGCTCTAACAAGGCTAAGCAAGCATCTTTCGTCTCAGGTGCATACTAAATCTCAGAAATCCTTTACTATTATGCCTGGATCGACTATTGCTGTCTTGCTCCCTTACTTTGAAGGTTTCTGCCCAAATGCGTTTACAGGAGGGGCCTGTCCACACCCTCTTTTCACAGTAGTGCCTCTCCCCAACTCATTAGTCTCTCCTAAGCAGACCTTTTCTCAGTAGCACTGTACTAGCCATCTAGTACTCCATATCACATTACCCAACATTTAGCAGGAAAACAACAAACTTTGCTTCTTTCCATTTCTGTAAGTTGGAAATTTATGAGGCTCATGGTCTCATGAAGTTGCAGGGGGATAGGGCTGATCATGTGACCGCAGCTGGAAGGTTTGACTCCGGCTGGAGGATCCCCTTGGAAGAGGCTCATTTACACACTGATAGCAAGACTCTTGGGTTCCCCACTGAGTGGACCTCTACTCGGGCTGCTTGAGTGTCCTCATAACATGGTTACTGGCTTCCCTCAAAATAAGCAAAGTAGAAGTCATAATATCTTTTAGGACCTAGCCTTGGAAGTCACACAGGGTCATTTCTACGATATGCTGTTACTTAGGAAAGTCAGCTCTGTTTAATGTGGGAGGGACTTTGTAAGGGCATGAATGGGGTGTCATTTGGGGACCATTTGGGAAATGGGCCACCACTAGCGTTTGTTGTTTGTCCCTGATTTCCCAGTTTTAGCACTGAAAGTCTTGTATCCCAGGAAACCTCTCCATCATTTGCAAACCAGGATAGTCAGTCCCATTCGAGGTTAGTCATCCACCTCCAGACTACAAGCTCCATGGGAACAGGGACTCCTTTCCTTGCTGTGTACCCCAAAGCTAGAACAGTGCCGGCATATAGATTGTTCAGTATTTGTTAAACACATCTTTTGTAGTGCAAGTTAAGTCTGCTGCTGATTTTTATTCCAGAAGATTTGAGTTTTAGATTATCAAAATCTTTCACAATAGCTGAGCCCTCTGGACAGATACTTAAAAAATGTAACTAGTATTAGTCATCAACTGGGATAAACAAAACAATGTATATATTTCAAGCCTCTCTAAAAGTAAAGCAGAAGATGGTTTTATAAAGTAGATAACTTGTTTTCTCTTTCCCTCTATCGTTCACATATGGTTCTTCAAGCATCTGTTCCTTCTTCAGGTCAGTATTTCCTCCCTGCCTCCTCCCATCCATTTCCATGACCCATTTCAGCATCTTTGAACTCTCCACGGGTTCTTTCCTTTTCCTCTTCAAAGGGACGTTATTTCCTCCACCTTGTTAGATTTCCCACGGGCTGCAATTCTCCTGCAGTCTCCTGGAGAGCCTTTACTTTCCTCTTAGTCTACCATACAGCGCGTAGAGATAATCACATTAATTCCTCTCAGCCATGTTTCCTCCTTTTGTTCAAGAATGGTTACCTGTTGCCCATAGAAGAAGTTTAAATTCCTTCGCCTGGTTTTCTCCTATCACCTCTCACCCATGCTCCCTACCTCCAGGAACATGGGTGTTTTTTCCAGACTACCAAGCAATTCTCCATCACCAGCTGGGTGTCCTCAAATTCAACTCAGTTCCGACACCTTCTACCTGGAGATGAAGTCAGATCCCACAGGTTAACTGCTCAGTCCCACAAGACTGGCCTCACTTCAGAAGGCAATGCCAAGTCCAGGTTTTTACCTGTGCTTCTGACTGGATGTAAATCAGAGGTTTCCATGACCCCCTCCTCAGGTTTGAGTAATTTACTAGAGCAGCTCACAGAAATCTGGAAACTCATTTACTTACTAGATTACCAGTTTATTACAAAGGATATTAAAAGATGTAAATGAATGGCCCAATGAAGAGACACCTAAGGTGAGGTCAGGAAGTTCCCAAAGAAGGATTCTCTCCCTCTGGAGTTTTGGTTGTGACGCCCTCTCCGCTAGCTACCTAAGGGCTTTGCAAAAGTCACCTCATCAACATAACAAAAGACACCTCTATCACTCTCATCACTTAAGACCTTCCAAGGATTTTAGGAGCTCCATGCCCAGAATGGGACAAAGACCAAATACCTGTTTTTTATTATAAATCACAATATCTCATATATAATATCCTACTGGTTCTAAATTAAAACATCTGTCTTCAAGGGGATTTTTTTCTGCTTTGTTAAGGATGGTAAGAAATACACAATTAACTAATAGAATAAAGATGGGGTCAAGTAAGATGAAATGCAAAGAAAGGGGCACTGGGTATTTAGAACAGAAAAATGGCATCAGCTAGGGAGATGAGAAAAGTTTTCATTAAGGAGTTGACAGCTCAGATGGGTGGGTCCTGAGAGAGAGGGGACAATGAGGACTTCATCTGCAAGTGGAAAAGTGGGCGGGAGCACCTAGAAGAGAAAATAAGGGACATATTTAGGAAGACTACAAGTCTAGTTTTCTTGAGGCAAAAGATAGGGGAAGGAAGACTAGGAAGTTGTAAGGTATCATTGGGTAAAGAGTTGAATTCTAGAGTTTACTGTTCATTTTTCAGTTGGTGAACAGTAGGGACTCCAGGAGTGTTTCAGTTTTTATGGGCATGAGGAATAGAACTGGACCTTGAATAGATCCAGCAGCAGTATCTGTAACTGATTGGAGAAATATCAGAAAGGAGCAGGTCTATAGCCAGTAGGTCCTTGGTAAATGCAAGCCCTTTGGACAAGAGACCTTTGAGTTAAATTTCTCCATGGCATATCTAGGGTATTATGTTAATGTGTCTAAACTCTGCTGATAATACTGTCAAGAATTTTTATTACCAAATTAATCAGTCTTCCAAAGAATTTAAACTGAGTCTGCCCATGAAAAAATTTTAGCTTTGAAAATACTGGAAATTAGAATTCCTTCTGGATACTGTGACATAGCTCTTAAAAACTAATTCACTTACCAAATTATTGAAGTTACTCTACACACTGTAAAAGTGACAGTACCCCCGATGATGTTCTTTTTCAGCTTGGATGACACTGGGATGGTGATCTTTGATAATTACAAAATTTAAGACAAAAACTAATAAGGTCGGGCTTCCCTGGTGGCGCAGTGGTTGAGAGTCCGCCTGCCGATGCAGGGAACACGGGTTCATGCCCCGGTCCGGGAAGATCCCACATGCCGCGGAGCGGCTGGGCTCGTGAGCCATGGCCGCTGAGCCGGCGCGTCCGGAGCCTGTGCTCCACAATGGGAGAGGCCACAACAGTGAGAGGCCCGCGCACCGCAAACAAACAAACAAACAAACAAAAACTAATAAGGTCACCTTCAAGTCAGTTGATACTACTTTCCACATTCCTATATTGCAGTGGCAACTTGATTTTTAAAGGGAAAAGTATGAGTGTGATTGGATTAGTTGAGGTTAACTTATAGGGGGTAATAAATATAGAATATAAAACATATTTATTAAATGATTTACAACTTCTATGACTTCTGTGTTCATAAAAATGTTAAGTAAAGCATTATGATTTTTAATAAACAATTTAAAAACATTTTACTACCTCTTAGTTTTTGGATATCTAGATATGCAAAGTTTTCTGAAATTAACAAGGGATTGAAATTTATAGCAAAATCTGGTTATTGCAGCATTTAAAACAGTTTGGATCAGCTGATTTGTGGATTCTTTGAAAAAAGAAAAATTAAGTCAAATAAAATCAATCTTTAATATTTAGTGAAATTCTGTTAAACTATTACAAACATGATCATTCTTTTTATTTATTTATTTATTTATTTATTTTTGGCTGCATTGGGTCTTAGTTGCTGCACACGGGCTGTCTCTAGTTGTGGCGAGCAGGGGCTACTCTTCGTTGCGGTGTGCGGGCTTCTCATTGCTGTGGCTTCTCTTGTTGTGGAGTGCGGGCCCTAGGCGCGTGGGCTTCCGTAGTTGTGGCTCTTGGGCTCCAGAGCGCAGGCTCAGTAGTTGTGGCTCACAGGCTTTGTTGCTCCACGGCATGTGGGATCTTCCTGGACCAGGGCTCGAACCTGTGTCCCCTGCATTGGCAGGCGGATTCTTAACCACTGCGCCACCAGGGAGGCCCATAAACATGGTCATTCTTCATGTATTTTTAAAAAATTAAAAATATTAGGTAGTGTGACATATTAGAAAGCGAATAGGCTTTGGGGTCACACTGGCTTTTCCTCTTAGTAGTTGTGTGACTTTGGACAATTTATTTGACCCCGTCCTTCTGAGAAAAGTTCTTAATACCACTTAATTGTAGTCATGAGGATTACCCAGGACCCTAACTGTAACTGAGTGTTTTCTACATATTAGACCAAGGACTGGCAAACTTTTCCTATAAAAGGATAGATAGTGAATATACTAGGCTTTGTAGGCCTATGGTTTCATCACAACTATTCAACTTTTCTGTTTTAGCATAAAAGGATGCGTAGACAGTACATAAATGAGTGTGGCCCTCTTCTAATAAAACGTTCTTTATGGATGCTGAATTTTGAATTTCATGTATTTTTCATATGTCATAAAATATTCTTCTGGATTTTCTGGAAGTATTTAAAAATATTTATATATATATATTTTAAATTTATTTATTTATTTTTGGCTGCATTGGGTCTTCGTTGCTGTGAGCGGGCTTTCTCTAGGTGCGGCCAGTGGGGGCTACTCTTTGTTGTGGTGCACGGGCTTCTTATTGCGGTGACTTCTCTTGTTGTGGAGCACGCGCTCTAGGCGCACGGGCTTCAGTAGTTGTGGCATGTGGACTCAGTAGTTGTGGCTCGCGGGCTGAGTTGCTCCGCAGCATGTGGGATCTTCCTGAACCAGGGCTCGAACCCATGTCCCCTGCATTCGCAGGCAGATTCTTAACCACTGTGCCACCAGGGAAGTCCAGAAAAAGAAAATTATATTTTTAAATATTCCATAAAAACAGGTGGCAGGCCAGATTTGGCCCATGGTTGGTAATTTGCCAACCCTAGTCTTAGACATTTAATCCTTATAACATACTATGAGGCAGGTGCATTATCTTAATTTTATAGGTGAAGGAAACAAGTACAGATGTTAGGTGACTTTCAGTCCCACAGCCAGGAAGTGTTAGAACCGTTCACAATGACTAATGTAGAACCCTACACATGTTTCAGAGTCAAATGAAATAACAGACAATTTGGCAACACTATCTATCCTCTTATTCTACAGGATTTATTGGATTATAAGGCCAATATCATGCTAGGCCCATTAAAAGAGCTTTAGAGTCTTTTTTGCAAGCAGGTTCTTGTTGATTGACTTTTCTTTAATGATCAAAAAGATGGCTTCGCTGAAATAGGAAAAAGATCACTATCTTCGTTTTATACAGCTTTTTTCCCCCCCGAAAATGCTTCAGACAGTTTTTTTTTTTTTTTCATTCATTCTCAGAACATCCCTGTGTGAGAGGATAGGAATTAGCTTCCTAATTTTATGTTTGGGGAAACTGAGGTGGTGCTTTGAGATGCTATGTGACTTGACATTGTGTCTTAGGGTCATAATGTTAACATCAGAACCAGAACTCATAATTCTGACATCCCATCCTACCTTACATGCTTCAGTGGAAAAGGAGGAATAATATACAAAAATATAGTTCAGAGGGCTTCCCTGGTGGCGCAGTGGTTGGGAGTCCGCCTGCCGATGCAGGGGACACGGGTTCGTGCCCCGATCCCGGAGGATCCCACATGCCGTGGAGCGGCTGGGCCCACGAGCCATGGCCGCGGAGCCTGTGTGTCCGGAGCCTGTGCTCCGCGACGGGAGAGGCCACAGCAGTGAGAGGCCCGCGTACAGAAAAAAAAAAAAAAAAAAAAATATATATATATATATATATATATATATATATATATATATATATATATATAGTTCAGAGACTGTGTCTTCATTGTGATACACATGACCTGTGACACATTAGTTTAGGAAGGGTAGTAGTTTAGGAAGTGTTTTCAAAATAGTTTCTTATCTCATAACTAACATAGCCAGAGCAGTATAAGGAACTACATCAACCTAAGGTATAAACAGAAAAGGAAAACTTTTAAATCGCTTTTTTCTTAAATGTAGATTTGCTTCTGGCCTAAAGTCAGTAGTATGCCGGCACTTGCCACTTTTTAAAAAGGAATAAAGTCGCACTTATTTCAAATATAAGAGTGAGATGCCAAAATACGTTGAGGATGCTTGCCACTTGCCAAACCTCATAAAAGTTTCTTTTCCTAACATTCTACTAAATTGAGGAGGGAGCAGTTTTTTAAAAATCACTTCTGAAGATTTCTAGGGTAGAAAAAAAGTAAAGGTGTTCAGAATGAGAATATAAATATTGCTTTAAGCCTGGACTGACCTTCCAAAACAAGCCTGAACTTCAGCCCTGCTTTTTTGCTTCAGATCAACATGCATGATCAGTGGATGCTTTTCCCATTGTATGGTTTTGCCCAGCATTTCCTATAGGAAGTGAACAAAACATCTTTCTACAGCTCCTGTACAATTAAGAAATAGCCATGCTTCACATTTTAATGACTGCATACATTCTCATGGTAAGGAATCCGTAGTTTCCCACTGTACTGAATCAATCACAGGGTTTATTGTTAGTACATCTTAAAGCCAGAAACAGGACTATATATAATGTTCCCCCCACCCTAGCCCCCGCCAAACACACACACACACACACAAACACACACACACACACACAACGAAACCCCTTGACATCCCTAAGCTTGATAGTATTAAGAGTACCATTATTACATTGTGTAAATTTATAGCCACATATATTCTGGAACAAATACTACTGAAGTGCATGTGTGGTTATAATCCTACTGTCCAGAGAGCTGGTATGTCTCCACCGTAGGGCTGTAACACCTTTTTCTACGCTAACAACCTCCCCAAACCCCTTTTAATTTATAGTTTATAACCTTTGATTCTAGCTTTACTGTTCATGCCATCAAATCGTGAGTTTATCTCCTTGTAAGCTTGTCCAGTGACTTGGAACACATTCTTTAATTACTTAAGTTATTTAGCTTCTCATTTTCCCCTCAATGAAGAAACTGAAAAGACCTTTGAACTTTCTGACTTCATGGCCAAGAATATATTTTAAGTGAAGAAACAAACACATAAAAAAACTAAACCTGGTAACAAACTATTTTATAAATATGTGACTGTATTTTTCTTCATGTCCAGAAACTCTTACTGAAACAGAATTCAGGTATATTCCTTGTAAACCCACACAGTTCGTAGATCTAACACCAGGTTTTCATTTGTACCGAAACGGGCAAGGTAATGAAGGCACAGGCTCACTTTGTATCAGTAAAGGACTCAAACACAGTCAAGACGTACTAATGACACAGAAGCATCGTCAATCACGAAAAGCAAGTGTCCAGAGTCTGCAGTAACGTCTCTCCCTTTAATATTTGGCAAAATTCAGTCTAGATATTTTAATACCTCAGAAAGAAAAAATAAATAAGAGATGCTACATTAAAATGTCAGATGACCTATCGTTACTCTTTAGACATATAAGGGAAGGGATAAAGTAAAGGGAGGGGACCACAGATTTCCTATATTCTTGGATTATCCTTCCTTTCTGAGGGGCTCAGATGTCTGTCAAAATGCCAGCTGTACCTGAAGATTGAAGAGATGGTTGGTAGTTGCTGACATGGTCCCTCAACACTCTTAAAAGTTTCTATCACAAAAAACAAAATTAGCTTGATTTCTGCTCTTCAGTCCTTTGTTAAACAGCTAAGTGAAATGTGGTTATTTAAAAGTGATCTAAAAAGTTTAAAATAAAGGAAAAATATATTCTAGCTTCCTAAGAAGGAACAGATTACAGATTTAGACTTCTATGGCAAATAAATACACTTGAAAACCAAGCAAGTTTCTCTCCTGTAGGAGAGTCAGACTACAAAAACAGTTCTTGTTTCTCTCCGGCTGATGACCACATCGCTCACAGAACATGCCAGGAACTAGTTTCCCAATTTTAAGAGATTTTTTTCCATAATATGAAAGATGAGGTTTAACCTAGTTCTGAGCAGGCAGACTAGATCTGTACTCACAACATCCCTATCACAAATATATGACAATTGAACAACAAAGCACAGCCCGATCTCTGCTTACATCGAAACCATCGTCTACATGATATCTAATTACTTGCTTTCGATGGGTTAATACCACCTGTTGCAAGACTAGAGCTGGCAGTCAATGGAGCACACCATTTAGAAGGAAGCCTAAAGTCTATAACTGCAAAAATAACATGGAAATGGACTAGCCCATCCAACGTAGTTAAATATATTTTCAAAATTGTTCCTAGGAAATGAATTTTAATAGTACCTCCCAAGTCTTTCAACTAAAGTGACCTTGATCATTTTTGTTTTTTTACATCAAAATCTACCAAAATTTTTTGACTGTTTCCAAGTATTAGGAACAGAGCCAATATAGCATGTTTCACAATTAATTGTTAATATTTCAGCGAGTTACAATAAACTTTTTGCATGCTTGAAAATTAATTGTGAAGAAAAAATACGGAACTAATGGGAGGACCTCAATAATTGGGTGTTTTCATTTTGCTTTAAAAACAACCTCTAATATTCAACTCTGACAATACAGTAAATATATATACATATATATATAAAGTTCATTTCCATGCACATTACGTAAAAATAACTATGAGAAATACCAATCTATCAGTGTCAGCTGATATATATCCAATTAACTCACTGCAGAAGGGGAAAAAAAAAAGGCCAAAAAAATTCTAAAGTAATCAGTAAAGCTCACAGTTCTAAAAGTTTTTTTTTCCTCTTTTTTCTTTTTTTGCTTGTTTGAATTTTTTTTGGTAGTTTATCTGTGCTCTGTCATACAAGCTGATTCCCAGACTAATGGCCTCCGAGTAGATTTGAAAGAAAGCCTGAAGACTTCTTATTTTGCTGTGGTTCTGCTTCCTGGCCTTGTGAAAGCCCCAATTCACTCTCAATGTGGTCGAGCTCTGACTGGTCCAGTAGTTCAAAGTCATCCCCTTCCTCCGTGTCTGTGTCCTCCCCTGGGCTGGGAGCAGCCTGAGATAGTGCTTGCTGCATACCTGCTAACTGGTCTTTGACGGCGGCAGTCACCGCAGCGGTGATGACGTCCCCAGCCAGGTTGCTCATCAGGTGGAAGGTTTGGTCACCGCTCAGAGGAAGGGCGAGACCAGCCACAGATTGCCTCTCTGAGCTGGGTCTGGGACCATGGTCCAACTGCTCCTTTCTTCTCTTGAGCTCAGTGGGCAAGCCAAGGCTTAATTCATCTTCATCGTTTGTTCCTGTGCCATTTTCTAGAGATGGAAAATCTGAAAGGTCTCGAGAGAAAACTTCCTCACTAGGTCGGTCAAGATCTGTGGAAGGTAGAACAGAAGTTCATGCTTAAGCACCATAATACATTTTTTTTTATGATTCAACTTTTAAGTTATAAAGTAGTAATTGATAAACCTTTACTATCTCAGATATACAAAAAATAGAAAGTCAAAGGTTTCTAAGACCCTGTAATAAACCATAATAAATTTGAAATAAGAGAATTGTCTAAAAGATCCCTGCTTTTTTTTTTTTTTTTTTTCGGTACGCGGGCCTCTCACTGTTGTGGCCTCTCCCGTTGCAGAGCACAGGCTCCGGACGCGCAGGCTCAGCGGCCATGGCTGACGGGCCCAGCCGCTCCGCGGCATGTGGGATCTTCCCGGACCAGGGATAGAACCTGTGTCTCCTGCATTGGCAGGCGGACTCTCAACCACTGCGCTACCAGGGAAGCCCCAGATCCCTGCTTTTAATTGGAATCCTCTGAATCACTCTGGCATTCATCTAGCCTCCCATCAGAACCGCCCCCCAAGTCTTGGACACTCTCTCCACAAGTACACACAAACACTACATGTCCCCCGATGGCCTTAGCTTTCCTCTTAAACACAAAAAGTGTGTAATGACTTACTATTCAACCTTAATGTCAGCTTGGGGCTCTGACTAGAGTTTAAATGTTCACCAAAATTTCATCCTGCTCCTGGGGAGGGGATTAGCTTAAGCCAGTGTGGATATGTATAGTCCAAAATAAAAAATATTTCATTTGGACGTTTTCATAGATTTTGGTCCAGCAGATGGTGACTATTATCCAGCCTTTGCATTTTCACTCATGGAGATCTGTTTGAGTATCTGTAACTGAGTTTGTTTAAAGCAATGAGTTAAAAGAAGCTATTGTTCCTTCTATTCCATATTCAACCTAAGAGCTTATGGGGAAACATTTAGCTTTCCATGAATATAGCTGAAATTAACCATACCGTTTTAGCAAAACATAGGTCCTGAATTCATACAGGAACGCTTTAAGATTTGGGACATTTGAAAGCAATGTCAGGTTAGTAGGCAGACAGTGATTTCATTGTTTTTCACTTTTCACAGAAAATCTTTCAGTAACTCTTTGGAATCTTCAATTTAATTAATGAAAGCCTTCTATATGGGTTCGATTATCGTTGCTCCCTTTGTTGTGTAAATCGGAGATAGGATGCTTAAGAACAAAGGGTTTGTTTTCCTGGTCTTGTAGGTATTTACAGCTTGTAGAGCTTGAGAGGACTTCAGTGACCCTCTTGTTCTAATGCACTTTAAAGATGAGGAAATTGATATCCACAGAAATTATGTCACCTGTTCAAGGTCATACAGTAAAATTAATGACAAAAGCAAGGCTACACTTGGGTCTCCCAATCTCCAAACCTGTATTTTTTCAACACTACACAGCCTTCTTCCTTCCTCTAGAAAAAGAAAGTGTGTTCTTGCTTATAAAGACAGATATAAAATAATTTATTCATAATCCTCCATTATAACCTGCTTATATTTTCAGTATATTGTTAAAAATGACTTGAAATGATCCAATGAGACACAAGACTTGTCTCAAATTTCATTTTAAATTGTACTTAACCTAATTATAAAAGATAAGAAAGCTTTTTTTTTTTTTTTTTAAACTAACTTGGAAGAAAAACAAGTTAGTTAAAAAAAAAAAACTGTATGAGAAACCCTGGAATCAGCTTTGGATTTGGGAAACTTGCCCCCCATGCTTTAGTCCCTCTTAATAAGGACTAGCCCTGGATATATGGGATTAGCTTCTCTCCTCCCCCATCCCATTACTGCTATAATCAATGCCACCAGATATTCCAGAAGTTGTTTTTTTCATCGTCAATTATTTGTTTTCAAAATAAAGGCAGATTTGGACATTGATTAGCTTAGATGTTTTTCTCATACTCTTCAAAAAATAGCTTTTGAGATATAATTCATATACTATAAAATTTACCCTTTTAAAGTATATGATTAAGTGTTTTTTAATATATTCACAAAGCTGTTCAACATCACCACTATCTAATTCTAGAACATTCTCATCATCCAAAAAGAAACATATTAATTACCAGTCACCCACCACTCCCTCTTCCCCCAGCCGCTGGCAGCCACTAATCTATTTTCCTTCTGCAATAGATTTGCCTGTTCTGGACATTTCATAGAAATGGAGTTACACAATGTGTGGACTTGTGTGTCTGGCTTCCTCCACTTTAGCATAACGTGTTTAAGGTTCATCCATGTTGTAGCAAACGTGAGTACTTCATTTTTATAGCCAAGTGAGATTCCATTATGTAGATGTACCACACGCTGTTTATCCAGTCAGCAGTTGACAGATTAAATACCTTTGCACGCACTCATAATTATAAAAATCAGAGCATCTAGAAGTGTGAGCATACCGTCAGAAGTGTCCGTCTGTGGAGTGTATCCTTCTGAAAGGTTGAAGGTCCCATTGTCAGTCCAGGACACTTCGGACACATCTGTGTCAGACACAGACAACTCTTTGGCGGCAACGGTCAGGCTAATCTGTGTTAATATAAATACCAGTGACACATTTCAAACTTCTGTGGGGAATCTTTTGAAACATTTTCCTTTCAATATTGTTCAATCATCTTAGAGAAACAGGAGGAGTCTATTAAGAATATCATTCCAGTTTGGGTACATTTAGATAAATTTACAGTCAAACCACACAGGAACAAATTGAAAACTAAACAAAAAATACCTTAGGACAGAGAGCTGAAAAGTCTAATTCACTGTCATCTTTGTGACTTTTTTCTTTATCTGCTTCTGTTGGGAAAAAATTTGGAAGCTTTCAGTTTCCTGGCCAGCTTAGACAGCGTCATTTTACCCATTATATATCCTTACCCCACCTTCCTCATATTCTCCAACGCCTCCACGTAATTAAATGTTTGCACATAACAAGGTCCGCGTATTTGCAACTGTTTGGTTTCCGAGGGAAATGGTCCATATCAGTGGTCCTCATAGTGTGGCCCCTGGACCAGAAGCATCAACATCACTGGAAAACTTTTAGAAAGGCAAATCCTCAGGCCCTCCCCTAGACCAGCTGAATCAGAAACTCTGGGGTATGGGCCCCACAATCTAAGCTTTTTTTTTTTTTTTTTTTTTGCGGTGTGCGGGCCTCTCACTGTTGTGGCCTCTCCCGTTGCGAAGCACAGGCTCCGGATGCGCAGGCTCAGCGGCCATGGCTCACGGGCCCAGCCGCTCCGCGGCATATGGGATCCTCCCAGACCGGGGCACGAACCCGTATCCCCTGCATCGGCAGGCGGACTCTCAACCACTGCGCCACCAGGGAGGCCCCAATCTAAGCTTTAATAAGCTCTTCAGACAATTCCGATGCTCCCCCTAGTTTGAGAATCTGTAAGGTCACAAGCCACGTTGAAAAGTGAAAAAGGAGGGCTTCCCTGGTGGTGAAGTGGTTGAGAGTCCGCCTTCCGATGCAGGGGGACACAGGTTCGTGCCCCGGTGCGGGAAGATCCCACATGCCGCGGAGCGGCTGGGCCCATGAGCCATGGCCGCTGAGCCTGTGCGTCCGGAGCCTGTGCTCCACAACGGGAGAAGCCACAGCAGCGAGAGGCCCTTGTACCGCAGAAAAAGTAAAATAAAATAAATAAATAAAAAGTGAAAAAGGAGCACATTAGTCTTCCCCCTATTTTCTTTTCCTTCCCGTTCTACTGGCCCCCTCTTACAGGGCTCCCACACACAGCCCCACCTGTGTCATTTGTTATTTGCAACCGTCCACTCCCAAAGAAAACGATTTAGAGAAAATAAATAATAAGTAGCAAATACAGAAGTGTTGAAGCCTTTTCTCTCTCCCCTGACAATGTGGATTAAAAAGGCGATTTGTTGTATGTTTGAGAAAAGCATAAAAGCCTAAAAGAGGAAAAAAGCTATGTTACTTTGGGGGGATTTGCTTCGGTAATAATATGTGGTGAAAGGCTAAAACACCCTGAAATATATTAAGGGTGATTTCATAATAAATAGCCAGCCGCTGTCTCATCTCATGCGTGGAATCTAAAATTCAAACGTTACCTACCAGCTCTCTCACGTTTCTTCCGGTTAATATATTCTCTGATTCCAAAATCTAGTTTCAGCAGAAATGACTTGATTTTGTTGTATATTTTTTGTCCAATATCATTACACTTAAACAGTGGACACAGAAATGCACATAATACTGCAAGATAAGGAGGAAGCGAGTTTAGGGAAAGTGACCTTACTTTCTAAAGACTACATCTTAGTATGTCACAAAATTATTTCAGTTCCCTTACGGACAAATTGGGTTTTTTTCTTAAGGAAGCGCCTCTGTGAAATAAGTCCATAGTTTTTATTCTTCCCCCTGTAATGAAACCATTTTCTCCTATATACATACAATCCAACAGTCATGGTTTTCAAAGACAGATAACTCCATCCCTTCAATCCTCTTACCCTCAACATTTATACAAAGGTTACGTGCTTTCCCGACAACAGTCCTGGATTAAAGTATCAACTCTACTTATTTGTTAAATGATCATTCCTCCATAGAAACGTTATTAACTATCTGTTAGCCTCTCGTCAGTAATATTGGGATAATAACATCATCTTTTGGGGTTGCTGGAAAGGATAAATGAGATAAATACAGACCATCTGAATAATGCCTTGCCCGTATTAGCCTCTCTTTCCCTAGCTCTCTTCTCCTTTCCCTCCTAAACAAGGCAGATCAAAGGGTTGATATTCCACGTGAGTTCTACTTGGGAGAATGGATGTGAGCTCTGACCATTGGCCCTTTATGTGAGGAATTAGGAATACAAAAAGAAATGGAGATCAACACAGGGAATGCATTGTATTCCCTACTGTTTATTTCTCTGCTGTTGTCAGGACACTCTACCTTTTAAATAGGAGTTGCAAACTCAAATATCTCTAGAAGACAAGGAGGTATATGTAAATTTTAAAGGCTGGTGCAAGAAAACTAGGGAAATACAAGGGTTGGTTGGGTGGAGAGCGACTGCTCCATCTAAAGGTGGCAGGGCCAGATCTTTATATTTTTTAGGAGAAGCAGGAAATCGAAACTTTTTTACAGCACTTTTGAGTTACAATTGACATACAATACATTGCACATATTTAAAGTGTACAATTTGATGTTTTGACATATGCATACAACTAAGCAACTGTCATCATGATAAAGACAGTGACCATACCCCCCCCAAAAGTTTCCTCATGTTTCTCTTAATCCCTCCCTCTGGTCTTTCCCCACCCTACCCGCCTCATCCCCAGGCAACCATTTATGTGCTTCGTCACTAAAGATTAGTTTGAATTATATATAAATGGAATCAAACATTATGTACTCTTTTTTTACCTGGCTTCTCCCACTCAATCTAATTATTCTGAGATTTATTCAGACTGTTGCATACATCACTTTTTCAGTGCTGAGTAGTAATCCATTGTATGGATGTACCACAGTTTGTTTACCCACCTATTTGTTGATGGACATATGAATTGTCTTCTGTTTTTGGCTAACACAAAAAAAGCCACTATGAACATTTGTGGACAAGTCTTTGTATAGGTGTATGCTTTCACTTCTCTTGGGAAAACACCTAGCTGTGGAATGCCTTGGTCACACAGTAGCTTTTAAAAAACTACCAAACTGTTATCCAAAGTGGTTGTACCATTCTACCTACCTACCATATCCTGGCTAACACTTGATATAGTCAGTATTTTTAATTTCAGCTGTTTTGGCGGGGATATAACGGCGCCTCCTTGTGGTTTTAATTATATTTTGAGCCGCAGATCATGCACAATGGCAAAAGTATTCATGTATTTGTGGGGGGTGGAGAGTAGACCTTGTTTACAGCTTTATTGACATAATTTAAAATAAAATGAATCATTTATAACCTCGCTTTTTGACAGCTATTCTTATAATTTTGAAATAGCAACATGTCTCTAGAAAAAGGAGAAACTTTGTACAGCAGGAAATTAGAGAATAATCAACTTGCTTTATAATCAAGAACACATCCCTCTTCTTCTAAACTGTGGAACGTCTTGTAGACCAGTAAATGATACCATATGTAGAACAAAAGTTCTACTATACTTACACAGTAGATAGCTCAGTATAACCCCAGGAATGTAACTTCCCAAGATGGTAAAAAAGGTGCATACACTGCAGACCAGGAGACAAAACTAAAAATAATAGAAGTAACATGTGACAGTTGTACATAACATCAAGATACTTTAGAGCACAGGATACACACACAATTAGTGATCTACATGCCATCTATCATGTTAAGGCAAGTGTTTTTCAAACAGTGTTCTTTGCACTTAGATCTGACTAATGACTGCTGTGTTCAACCAGCCTTAGCCCACTTTAACATTAAGTGATAATCATTTTGAAGGTTCCAGAAGCTAACCTCTGGCACAGAGGACAACATCTCCCATTAATCATGCCTGCAGCTGTATCACCAGATGCAAGAGTCCTGAAGAATAGTATGTACCCAGAAACTTGTTTTACTCAGGGTCACTCGCTGAAAACAACGCAGCCCAGTAACGAAATCTGTAGGTTCAAACTGTTTCTATAAATCCACAGAAAGTCATAAACACAGCAAAACATGTTATAGAAATTAGAGGTATTTACATAAATATAACAGTAATTCGCACAGCTGATAAGCAGCCGGGATAAATCGACTGGCCATTACTATCCTCCTTCTTAACCATATCTGTTCGGCAAATGAAACTGAATTCCACCAGTGAGATTTGATTATTTTCTTTCTGTCAGTTGAAGCCAAAAGAATCTTGGCCGTTTTAAGTAAGTAAAACATCAAGACAGAAAAATTCTCCCATAAAGTCTTCACTTCTTTTTCACACTCTATTATTTAAAATAAACTATCGTACTTCTTTGCTTTACCTTTAAATTATGGTACTAAATTTCACTGATCAGCCAAGAAAATTCATTAAGGGAATTTCAAAAAGACACACAAGGAAAGGATACATAACTCTGATCAATAACTGATTAAGAGAAACAGCAAGGGGATCTAAAATTCAGATTAACTTTGATTTTTCATTCTTGGCACAGGGTTAATAAATTCACTAGTCAAAAGGAAAACAAAATTAAGAGCTGTTTCTCAAACATCAGGGATCCTTGAAGAATATGGAATTCTAATAGCAAAATGGAAGAGGAAAGACCATAAAAGTTAAAAGAACAAATAAAAGCATTACTATATCCAGAATTCAGTTTCGCAAAGGGATTTCATATTATCCACTAAATTTGTAGCATCGTTATCTTAGGTTAATTGACTTGGGGTATATTAATGCAACCCAATGCAGAAGTTTAAGTTCAGAATCTTCTAAAAATGTGTTTAATCATCTCAGTAAAATAAGCATCAAAAACACAAGTCACCCCACCCCACTACCATGTTGATATCTATTCTAAAAATCACCTTCAGTGATTAAAATAATTTATCCATATACAATGTTGCAACTTTAGTATGCTCAAAATGTGTCCAATTATAGTTCTATTACTCATTGAAGTTAGATTTCCTGTAACACGGAACAAAGAGAGGGATTTTTAAATGAAGACATTCCTAGGTTGTTCCTTCCAACTACAGGTGGACATTCGTTTCCATAGCACTGGAAGGGAACGGGTCTATTGATGGTTCTGTAGCTCACCCGTGCTGTCAAGATACAGTGGAAGCTGCCTCTACATATAAAAAGCCCTATAGTGGGCATTTCTTGTAACCCCTTTCAAACCACTCAACTCTCTCCTCGTGGGTTTTCATCTTTGTTGGAAAAATACTCATTCCATTTATATAATCACTGTGGATGTTTCTGCCAAAGATTTTCTTTCTTAAGTAAATCATACAAGAATCTCCACCTTTTAGACTGAAAGTGAGACTCAGTTACCTCCAAAAACACCCTCAAAGGGCTATGTGTTCCTTTGACTTGAGAACCAGCCTAGATAATATAAACTGAAATTCTTAATAACACGTTTTTATTCTTGGTCTGGCTGAGAGGACAAATCATCATTCATTTTAGTTAATAAGCTACATAAATATGGATAAAATAGAAATCCAATCCAATTTCAAAATATAAGGTTACGGGCTTTCTAGTGCTAAGAACACTAACATTTCTGAACCTTGCTAATATCAGTTTCTATGGCATGTGTTCGTACTGCATTATATTCAGAATTGGAGAACCCTTACAGGCTGATAAAATAGGTTAATTCATTTGTTTCCAAGTTTATTTCACATTTTAAAGCACACACATCATTCTCCTTCTCTAGAAAACTTGCCTTGCCAGGGCTCTGCTGTTTAAACAGAGACATTTCTTGAAGAAATATGCTGAAATTCATCCATGATTCTGCAAGACAGTGGCTGAGCCTGGGTCTTTCATCTGGTTTGGAATTGGTAACTTCCCAGCTAAAGAGAGAAAAAGAAAACAAAAACTTTTAACTGAATTTTGGATGATTCACTCAACATTTATTGCTTTAGCAGATATTCACTGAGCATCTCCTAGTGGCCACACTCTCTGGAAGAGCCATGTGAATTCAGAGATGAACAAGCCAGACACCTGTCTAAGGAAGATCACAGGCCAAGGCAAGCAATGAGCTCCACGATTATCTGGTCACAACGAAGGAAACATATAGGGTGGAGGCTCTGGGACATCTTCTCTGAAGATGTCACTTTTATGCTATGATCTGGATTTGCACTATTTACCATAAAGGCTTGGAAGGGCTCCGGACAGAACAATGTACAGCATATGCAAGAGGTCCTGTTGTGAGAAGGAGCTAAAGCACCATTGGTCCCAGTATGGCTGCAGTAGAGCGAACCAGAGAATAGCATTGCAGGGAGCTGGGATGGTAGGAAGAAACCTGATCATACAGGGCCTTGTGGGATTGTTAGAAATGTTTTAAACGTTAAAGGTAGTAAAGCCACAGTACCTTTAAAGAAACCTTGGCTTTAATCTTATCATTATCCTCATCATCAACACAAACAAAGCATTTTCAGTCCACAGTTGATCCTGTACAATGCTGCAGTTAATCCACGTATGTATAATTTATTGTTGGCCCTTCGTATCTGTGGTTCCTCTGCATCCGCAAATTTAGCCAACGACAGACCCTGTTGCACTGTAGAATTAACTACTGAAAAACATCCACTCTAAGTGGACCCACGCAGTTCAAACCCAGGTTGTTCAAGGGTCGACTGTATACTATGTTGGTCAACTCAGTAGAAAACTGTCAAACTCAACAGGATCTCACAATACCCCGTATTTGTCTAGAGTATCTTTTCCCGATCATCATCACAGAATGTGTTGAATGTGGTGTGTGTGCCAGGCACGTGCTGTGGGTCCCCGCCTTCATTTTCCCATAGGAATGGTAGTGAGCTAAAAACTAGTAACAATTGCTCCAGGAAGAAGGCATGCAAATACTGGGCATCTCCTGAAGTTACAATGCCATCAAGTTCAAATCCCACTCTTGCAATCCTAACTCATCACATAAATATACCAGCTCAAACAAGTTCTATTAAGGGCACCCAAATTCATTTATTACACAGATAATTTTAAACAAATGTGTCTAGTAGAGGACACACTGTTAGTGAAGTGTCATCTGAGCTATGACTGCAAAGGTGTCAGGGTGAGACTGATCTCTGGATTCAACTCCAGTAGCCCTGCAACAAATTAAAACTACCTTGGCCCTTAGATGCTCAACTACCCAGAAATTGTGTACATTTAGATTCTGTTTCTTTTAATAAACTTTCGAATCAACATCAAGGAAATTGTAAATTAAGTAATACAATTTCCCTTTATAATAGAAATTTTAAGTTATATTTAAACGAGTGCAATAGCATTAAAAAAGCAAAAAAAAAAAAAAAAAAAAAAAGTAGTTCTTGTCCTTCCTCTTTGTTCTATCAGCCTCAACCAATGCTCTGCCAGAGAGTCACTGAGCTGCCCGGTGTCCAGGCTGATGCTACTCCACGAGGTAGACATTTGCCAAATGATTTCCCGACTGTTGTAAGAAATTAACTTTTGGGGACGTTTAGCTATCAGTTTATGCCTTCATTAACTCTTCCCATGCTCGAACCACTGATCAAGCCTGTTTACATTGGTGACCAAATCTAGCACTATGCATATCCTACGAATGATTCCAGATCTATTAAAAGAAACACTAAGTTTTTATGTTACATATAGTGGCCACTATCTGTAACAAAATCTTGCCAGTATGTCAGCTTAATGGGAAAAGATTTTGTACAGGAGAGTAAAAACTGAAATTGAACTGTGGCTTCCTTTCTGGAACAACATAGGCTTGTTACAAATTGGCAAGGGTAGGCTACTCTACTGCTCAGTGTATGACATAAATACAGATTTTAATTTCTGCTCTCTATGCATATCGAGTAGTATTTAAGGATTTGGTTAACCTGTCTGGCAAATATAATTCTAACAAAAATCAATGAAAAACTTATAATGGAACTTTATTATTATTTTAACAATTCCAAAGGAATGGGTGAACATTTTGTATTTTGAAGCAAATTAAAAATATACTTCCATTAGGATAATGAAAAAATAAAGTGAGTTGTGTTCAAAAATGAAAGATGGGCTTCCCTGGTGGTGCAGTGGTTAAGAATCCACCTGCCAATGCAGGGGACACAGGTTCGAGCCCTGGTCCAGGAAGATCTCACATGCGGCGGAGCAACTAAGCCAGTGCGCCACAACTACTGAGCCTGCGCTCTAGAGCCCACGAGTCACAACTACTGAGCCCGCGTGCCACAACTACTGAAGCCCATGTGCCTAGACCCTGAGCTCTGCAACAAGAGAAGCCACTGCAATGAGAAGCCCGTGCACCGCAATGAAGAGTAGCCCCCGCTTGCCGCAACTAGAGAAAGCCTGTCTGCAGCAACAAAGACCCAACGCAGCCAAAAATAAATAAATAAAAATAATAAAGTTCCCTTAAAATAAAAACAAGAAAGATGGAATGGATATGAAGGAACTCAAACTCCATGTTTATACCTGAACCTCAGGATCATAATATTGAGAAAAACATCACAGAGGTATATACACAGCATGGTTTCATTTATATAAAGCTCAAAATCACATTAAGCTAACAGATATTTAAGCAAGGAAATGACTGAAAGAAAAACCCAAGATTTAGGAGAGGGGATACCTAAGATGGGGGTGTGTAGGGAATGAGCCTTGAGATGGCAAGTGGGAGCTTCTTGGGTATTTGTCATGTTCTATAGCATTTTTAGGTGCTGGGTACACAAGAATTGATGTATTTCTGTTCCTAAAGCTATACATGTACACACATATGGTCTTGATTTAAAATTCCTGGATACTTAAATGTATAATCATTCTTTTTATTTAATGAGTAACATTCTTACACGAGTATATCCCACTTCACATCCTATAGTCAAAACACAAGTGTTACCTCCTGTGACAGTACTTTGGGACAATAAATTCCATTGTTACTTATATTTATTTTTAACAAAATTGCCTTAAGGAGTCCCCTGGTGGTCTAGTGGTTAGGACTCAGCACTTACACTGCCGTGGCCCGGGTTCAGTCCTTGGTTGGAGAACTGAAATCCCATAAGCCATGTGGCATGGCCAACATCTTTTAAAAATCGCCTTGAACAATTCTAATGACATCTGAATTACTGTTACCATCACAAACAGAAATGAGAAATGCATTGTGTAAATCATGAAAATATTATCTAACCAAATGGGTTTTGGGAAGAGTAGTAAATGTCTGAGATAAAATAAATGTATAGATTGTCCTGAATAAAATTTAATGGAAATATGTATGATTTAAGAAGAAAATCCGAATTCAAGGGCAAAGAAGAGGTGTCACTCTACATGTACACTCTAAATAAAACATGCACCTAGCCATCACTCTCCGGGAGTTTCATAATAGTTTTAAGTTGTCCAGTGACTAATTCTGAGGACCAGTGGAACATACATTTCTAATGTCTTCCATTATATACTGTCTACCATTAATTTATGTCACCACAGTTCAGTTTAGGTAATATAGTTACATAATATATTTGAATAATGCAGTTATGTAATTTAGAATAAGATGGGCCAATTGATGTCAACTTTTCAAATTCCCTTCTTTTCTAGACAAGGAAAGTGAAACCCACATTTTCTCAGCTAGTTCAGGGCAGAGCCTGACTGGAGGCTCCTGATTTCCAACACAGTTCTCTTCCCTTTAAAACATGTGCCCTCTGCAAGGGAAGAACAAATTCAATGACATCTTGGAAGAGACCACATCTTGTAATTTAGAAAAAGAAGGAACATGTGATGCTTCTCCTCACTCTTTTCTAGAGTCAGGAGGAATGAGGTGTGATTGACCAGGATCAACACGGCATCATTTAAGACCTACCCATTCCAGAAAAAAAGAGAACTTCCTGTGCAGAATCCAAATATTTATTGGAAAGTAAGATTCATACTTGATGGTTGGTCAACGATTAATACAAGTGACATCTGCATGTGTACACACACACACACACACACACACAGAGGCTCTGAGTTGCTCCATAATGAAACTCTAGGTTTTCCTAGAGAGCCTTGTCTGCAAAACACATAATCAGAGAAAGGATCTCCTGTGAATACTGGACGATACTAGGGAAACAGATCTTTCACATGGTGTGTGGCTGTCTTCCCACCATCCTTGGCGCTGATCAACGTGCAACGAAAGGCCCAACAAACAGAAAAGGAGGCTGAAAAACAGTGTGAATCTTTACCAAGTTCTTCACCAAAGAGTGTAAGTCTTCTATGATTGAAGCTCATTCAAGGAAGAAATTTAGTTACCAATGGCTTCAGCATGAATATTCCAGGGCTTAGTTTTTTTCTTCCATAGTTTCAGAGAGAACATGCATTTTCCAGGTTCAAAGGGAAGTAAGGTCCTTTTGTGGGTCTGTCTGTCCTTCTTTCTTTCCTTCCCTTCTCTCTACCCTTGCTTGCTTCCTCCCTTCCAGCCAGTTTTCTCTCTCCTTCCTACCTCCCTCCAGCCAGGAGATAAGGACCTCTATAGCGTCCCTCCCTTGTGACCACCAGCTCCAACTTCCCAGACTCTCCGAGAATCCAGTTCACGTGGTTCCCAGTGGGAAGCCACACCTCCCAACCGTCCCACAGCCATGGCATCTTTCACATGGGCTCTGCCCAAGGATCTGCAGCTGTGCAGAGCTTGCCAGAAAAGCTACCAAACTGAGGCCCTGGCAGATTCCGTTTAGTTACATTCTCCTTAAGAGAAACTAGAGGGACAGATTCTTGACAAAAGACACTCTGCATGGTCAAGATAAGCAGCTGTTTCCTGAAGAACCGATATGGTTCCACCAGTCCGAGAAGTTCTAAGGGAATAAGAATTAGAGAGATGGCCCCTCAGACAAGCAGCCTCGCTTTGGCACAGAAGGGAGCTCTGCTTCCCAGTAGAATCCGAAGCCAACACCCCTTCTTTCTGCCTCCATAACCCTACTAGAATACAATCAGGCATAGACGATAGATGTGGCCAAAGTAATCTCGTTAGGCAGTTCCCACGTGGGAAGTGTGTGTGAACCCCAGGGCACTGTTTCGATAGCATCTGTCATGGCCTCACTCCAGAAACTCTGGTGGAGCAGGCCTGGGGTGACCTCAGAAATCTGCCTTTTGAATTAGTGTCCCAGGTGATTCTGAGGCACGTGTTTCTTATCCTAAGAGTTACAATAAGAAATACCCAGTGAGAAAGTGTCAGGCCACAGAGCAGGGAGGTGCCCCCCAGGTGGGTCCCGGCCACTACCTGAGTTGAGCATCAGAAGTGACAGTCCAAAGAGGCTGGAGTTGGAGGGACAGAGTGTGGGGTGTAGAGCCTGCACAGAGAACACTGGCCACCTGCAGGGTCCCCTGGACCCTCCAGCTGAGGGCGCACGTGTGAGGAACAAGGCATGGGAAAGGACGAGAGGGAACAGAGTCCTGTGCTCACAGGGCTGCGAAGGATGCCTGGAAATCCTTCCCGCCGACTAGACTGGAAAGCCTCAAAATTCACACGTCGGGTAGAGTACTCACAAGGGTCCTACCTCAGCAGCAGAGAATAATGAGCCCTAGACTGAATGCTGCTGTGGTCCTAACACGTCTTAAAAGCAACGTCCAAAAGGATCCAACTGATTTTAAGTAATTTAACTGTGTGATTTAAGTAATTTAACATAGGAATAAAAAGTGGTGAGTTTTGTTATGAACCAAATAACCCACATGGTCAAACTGAGATCTGAATGATTTTTAAAATTTTTCTTTCATACCTATCTTTTTCCTTAGTTGAGTTTTCATTTATTTATAGCATAGGAACTTGCAAAAATGAAATTTTAAAAAGTATGTCATTTACAATATCATCAAAAAAACGCCAAATTCCTAGGAATAAATGTTACTAAAGATGTATAAATCTCTACCCTAAAAACTATGGAACATTATTAAGAAAAACTAAAGAAGACCTTAGTAAATGGAGGAATATGTTCAAGGAGTAGACATATTGGCATATTGTAAATATATCAATTCTCCCCAATTTGACCTACAAATTCAAAATCTCATCAGAATTTATAATGCCAATTGGCTGCCTAATCCTAAAATTTAAATGGGAATTTAAAGTACCAAGAACAACCAAGGAAATCTTGAAGAAGATAAAGCTGCAGACATATGCTACCATATTTCAAGCCCTATTATAAACGCTATTGATACACACACACACACATACACACGTATGAACACATAACTATAATTTTGTTTTTCTTTTATCTTTTGTGTATAGTTTTTAGTGTAGAGGGTTATGCATCCTTTAGGACATTTGTTCCTAGAAATCTGATGGGTTTTGATGCTATCATGAATGATGTACTCTTTTAATATATGCATAGTGATTTCCTTGCACAGTATTTATGCAAGAAAATAGCAAACTAATCATGATAATAAATGATGACACTATAGTTCAGTGGGTAAATAATTTTTTAATTAACCTTTTTTCACTCAAGTATAGTTAATTTACAATGTTGTGTTAGTTTCAGGTGTACAGCAAAGTACCTTTTTTTACATGATTGTGTACCTTCTTTCTTTAAAAATCTGCTTAACAAAAACAGTCTTTAAGTGTTATATTAAAAGACAAATTAGCCTTTGCACAGCTTAAAGGCTCCATACATGAACCTTGAATGCACTTGGTTTTCAGGGTGCAGCACACAGTTCTCCCCGTTAGGGGGTTCTGTGAGACTAAGAAACGTGACACTCGGGTGCTCTTTAAAAATAGACGGTAATTCTGGAGGAGAGAACACGTGCCAGCAGCCTGCTACATCTCTTTCACCCCAAGTGTCTCTGAGCACAACCAAAAATTATGCTGAAATAAATGAATCCTGGCAGAGAACAGATAACGTGTCTCAGTGTCATTTCCCTTCCGTTCATTTCAATCACCACGCACTGAGTGCGGTTGTCTGTCACCAGTCCAGCCTCAGGGATTTCACGATGACGAAGGCACAGCCTCTACCAGTGAGCGACCCCAAAGTGATTTCTCTCTCGCTTGTGTTATATATTAAATTCACGTTTACAAAATGACATTTCATTGAATCTAGGGCTATTGGGGGGAAAAACATTCAAAAACTAAGCTGGGGACTGGATATATGAGGAGAGCCTGTTGAATATAAGATACTCTCTTTGCATTACTGTACACTTTACAGGATAATAAATCTTTTTAGCTTATACTAATCAACCTAAAAGTCAGAAGGTATTTTTATAACTGAAAGTAATTTTTCAAAGCAAAAGAAGGGATTTTTTAATATATCAAAGCTCAAATCCTTTCACGTATTTCTTGAGCTTTAGATTTGCAGAGATGATTACCAACAAGAGACAGGAATCGTGGAGCAGATGGAGAGAGAAGGAGAGGAGGGTGAGGTGGAGACAGAGGGCACAAACGAAGCCTGATGGTCGGGTCTGAGTTCCTGGGTTCTGCTGAGCCCCAAACAAATTCAAACATGGACGCCCTCTTTGTGGAGCCCATTCCCTTTTTCGCCTTAAGCTGGTTTCAGTTTGGTTTCTGGCATCTGCAATACAAAATAAAGTGCTACATTTTTCCGGGGAGGGGGTGGGCAATGCAGAACTGTAGAATATATTTTAAATTGTAAGGTAGAAACAACTATTAAAAAGAGTTATGGAAGAAGATTCCACAGAGATCAGCATGACAATTTATTCACTTTTTTTTTTTTTTTTAGTCTTTAGTACCTGGTTTCGTTTGTTACTTTTTTCACTTTATTTTTTAATTTTTATTGAAGTATAGTTGATGTACAATATTATATGTTACAGGGGTACAATATAGTGATTCCCAATTTTTAAAGGTTATACTCCATTTATAGTTCTTATAAAATATTGGTTATAGTCCCTGTGGTGTACAATATATCCTTGTAGCTTATGTTATACCTGACAGTTTGTGCCTCTTGCTCCCCTCCCCCTATGTTGCCCCTCCTCCCCACTGGTAACCACTAAGTTTGTTCTCTATATCTGTGAATCTGTTTCATTTTTGTCACATTCACTAGTTGATTGTATTTTTTAGATTCCACATATGAGAACACATAGTATTTGTCTTTCTCTGTCTGACTTATTTCACTTAGCATAATACCCTCCAAGTCCACCCATGTTGCTTCAAATGGCAGAATTTAATTCTCTTTTACAGGCTGAGTAATATTCCATTGTATGTACCACATCTTCTTTATCTATTCATCTGCTGATGGACACTTAGGTTGCTCCCATATCTTGGCAACTGTAAATAATGCTGCTATGAACACTGGGGTGCATGTATCTTTTAGAATTAGTGTTTTTTAGAAAAACAGTTCTATTTAGGTGATGGTTTTAGTAGAATGGAAGGATGCTAATAGAGTGCAAATTTCACACCAAGACAGTTGATGAAAAATTCAAGTAATGGGGGTTCCAGGCAATGTGAGAAAAGAATACTAGCTAACACTCAGCAGGAGCCAGGCACCATCCTATATGTTGTGAACTCACTGTCATATTCCATCCTTACAGTCAGCCTATGAGCGAGGTCCTATGATTTATTCTGTCCTACAGATGAGGGAATTGAGGCTCAGATACATTAACTATCCTGCTGAGGTCACAGAACAAATACACACAAAATAGGGCCTTCATAAATGGAACCGAGAATGCTTATAATGGGAGGTTGAGACACCGGAAGAACTCTCTGGAATGGAACTTGGCATCATTTCAAAGCTGAGTGGGAAAGAACACTAGAGCAGTAACGTGGACAGATTATGGACTCCCTGAAGGCCGAGCTACAGAAATAGAGATATCGACACAGCATCTCGGTTCCCAGGTGAAGCCTGGGACCAAGGAGTTTAGATTCCTATTTTCTCTCTCCACTGCTTCAGCTCTTTCCAAGCCAGGACCCTCAAGTGATTCCATACCCTGTGCCAATGATACCCTTGATCTCTAGGCCCTCCCAGGCCGGCACTGTGTCACAAGAACTGTGTGCATCTCCTCCCTGAATCTTTCCTCCTGAGCCCTGCCCACCTCCACCAATACATCATTTTCTTTTGCAGCAATTTTTCAATTGAAGTTACTTTCCTTTGTAATGTTGACACCTCATGAGACTTAAATGCCCTGAACGGATTCACAGATACGGCTCTGTCTTCAGCAGCTGACAGAAGTTGACTTCTATAAGGCACATAAAATATCGAATGAAGGAATGGATATAAACAATGAACAGATATCAAACAAAGAAAAACAAATCAAAAATAGTTTAGTGACTTTTATTGATTTTTTTAATGAACTTATCCGAATGCTTCTATACATTACCTATCACAGTAATTAGTGTGTATTCCTTTATATCTGTAGGAATACATCATAGGCAAAAAGTCTAAAAAATTTGGAAGCCAACTTTCACTTATATGGAATAGCTTTATTTTTTTTCTTTGGAAATGCAGAATTAAACTGCCTTCGAAATTAGGTAACCAGGAAATAGGGCTCATTTATTTCAAATGTTTCCTGAGGTGGAAATTAGTATTTTGTGTGGAATTCCTTCTGGCAAAACTTGGGTCCTAACACCTGACTTCTCCATGGAGATCCCTGGATCCAGCATCTTCTGTAGACATTACTGTCACATGACCCAAGAGCACCTGTGCGACCCGTGGAGACAGGACTGGGGCTTGTGAAGTTGGCCAGAATGTGAAACTCCATGAATATCCATCCTTCTATCAGGATAGGGAAAATCAGTCCCTTGTTTGTTCCTGTCAGGTGACCTCAATCCACTGGAGAGTATTTTCAGCTATTGCTGTTTCCTCTCAAACACATGTGCACGTACACACACACACACACACACACACACACACACACACACACACCTTTCTGGTCACTTTTTAGATTTTCCATATCCTTAAGAACTCATATTGTAATAACCATTTCCAAAGATGTTTAGAAGAACCGTCAAAGTACCTCCAGAGAAAATACATTATTTTACACTAATTTATTTTATTTTTAATCCATAGGAATTGGAAATTGAAGCCAAACCATATTTTACAGAAAGTTAACAATGACAACATCCCAAACTTCTGTAAAAGGGGATTTGCTATAACCTAAGATGTCACCTAGCAACCGGGACAAACAGCTGCTTCACCCAGCGCACCTATAAATATGCTTTGGCCGGGAGCCCTCGCTGCCTGTCATTCTCGGCTGGTGACTAAAGGTCTCATGTTCTCTGTTACTAGTGAATATCTGTTGATATGAACTCCTGCATAATTTTTCTTAGAAAGGTCAGTCATTCTCCAGTTACAGATTTGAACATTTCTGAGTGCGATGTGTTAGAACTGTTTTTAATCCTCTGGATCCATGTCGTGTTCCTCCGCGTGCAGGCGTGTTCGTGTGTGACTGTGTGTAGGCAGAGCAACGAAATAAAAACAGGGATCCTGTTTCCCTGCACAAACACGCACAGAATTAGAACCGTGACAAAGCCAATAAGATATGTCAACTGGAGGATTAAATAAGCAAACACAAGATTAAGAAATTACAGACCACTCAATGTGAAGCTGTCACTTTCTCAGACCAATTAACCACGTGGACAACGTCTCCCCCGGCCAGGGACAAGGAGGCGCCACCTAAGTGTTGGCTCTTCCTGCCCTGAGAAGCTGAGCCTCACCGCCCTCTGGGCAACTTGGTGTTTTATTTGGAGCTCTCTCGTTCTTTTTAGAAAAAGTCTCAAATGAATTAGAGATCAGTCACTCTGTGAAACTGCCCCTTGCTTCCTTCCACCTCAGTCTCTGCCCTGCCACTTCCCTGGGTGCAGAGATTATCAACTGTCCAATCTGCCAAGATCACCTGGAAGCCTGGCACTCAGCTGCCCATCACGTTACTTCTTCTTTTTTTTTTTTTTTTTTGCGGTACGCGGGCCTCTCACTGTTGTGGCTTCTCCCGCTGCGGAGCACAGGCTCCGGACGCGCAGGCTCAGCGGCCATGGCTCACGGGCCCAGCTGCTCCGCGGCACGTGGGATCCTCCCAGACCGGGACACGAACCCATGTCCCCTGCATCGGCAGGTGGACTCTCAACCACTGCGCCACCGGGAGGCCCCCATCACGTTACTTCTTAGATGATTCTAGTTTCCATGAATAGATGCCAGTAGAAGTTATTTTCCAGCGTTTTCAATTTTGTTAACTTTTCAACAAGTAGACTTCCATAAGCCCAGGGCATGAACAATTTAAATTCCATTACCAGCTCCAAACAAGCTCCTACTTGAGACCTGCAGGAGATTAAACACCCTTTCATTTGTGAACACAGAGGTTTGCTTTAATCACTACCCCTGAGGGAAGAAAAGGTTTCTACTTTATCCCCGAAGGACAGATAATACCTGAGAACCAGGAAACGCTCCCCAAGGAAAACAGAAATTGTTCTTGTAAAGCAAGTTTACTAATTCAGATATAAGCCTTTCTTTTGCATTCTGTTTCGGATCCACAATTTCCAATGAAGTACTGTCCAGGATTTACTGCAGTTGGAATCAAAAGGAAATGTCCTCTCCTTGCCTTTTTTTCTTTTTCTTTTTTTTCTTGTTTTTTACCTCTGGCCTAGTTACATGAAACCTAAGCTTCTGTGACAATTCCTTAGATTGTATTTCTTATGGTGCAAAAATTTTTCTTTAACAATATAGTTCCTCATTTTGTTTTTTGAGAGACCTTACCCATCACACTGGGCTGGAACAGGTATATACAACCCAAACAGACTGAACGATGATAAAGTTCCTCCAGAGGGCTTTTTAAATGAAGGCCAATTAAAATTAATTTTTTTTTTTTTTTTGCGGTACGCGGGCCTCTCACTGTTGTGGCCTCTCCCGTTGCGGAGCACAGGCTCCGGACGCGCAGGCTCAGCGGCCATGGCTCACGGGCCCGGCTGCTCCGCGGCATGTGGGATCTTCCCGGACCGTGGCACGAACCCGTGTCCCCTGCATCGGCAGGCGGATTCCTAACCACCGCGCCACCAGGGAAGCCCTAAAATTAATTTTGTTGGGAGAATTTGTTGTCAGCCTTTGTGTTGAAGGGGGTACCTTGGAATATGGCAAACCTGGAGTCAGTGACTATCAGTCATTGAGATATTTATTCAAAAGGCTACATTGTTAAATCATAGGCCACGGTTCCACCTTAGTCCTTTAAAGACTGCATCTCCCGTTTATCTCCATTTAAAAGCCAGTGAATGATGTGGGTGACTCTTAAAGGAACATATACCCTTACCAAGAGGATCACTGTTGTCAGTCATAGAAAACAATGAGAATCGCATTATGATGTTTTACTGCTTGCTAAACTGGCCATCGGCCTCCCTCCAAAGCAGATTTCTAACAATAAGCTATTGTATGGATATTGCATGTTTTAATGGTAAATAATGTAATAGTCAACAGCAGCATGGGGGAAGGTGGGGATGTATTTGGGAGTGGGGAGGGCACGGACTAGAAAGGAGTATGTGTGGAGGAAAGGGAGAAGTGGATCTGGGCACAGGTTACCGAGGAGGCATCTCCTGCCCAGGGAGGGTGTGCAGTGGTTGATGCTATGGAGTGAGGACAAATGTCAAAAGAACGTATTTCTCCTAGTGATGGTTTCTTTAGGAAAACAAAATTCTAAAAAGTAATGAATAGAGCCTGTCTGCTTTAGAGAGTGAGTTTATACGGGATTGCATTTCCCCCACGTTCTCATACACACAGAACAGCAATAAAAATCTGGCCGATAATTAACTAAAAAGGAGTTGCCTTCAGTGCATTTCTCACCACCTTGATAACCGTCATTGTGCATTTTATACCTGAAGACTGAAGGGGTTCCTGCAAACACTTACTTAAAGCGTTCCTCTGACATTTCACTTCCATTCACATTATAAATTCGCTCAGGAAAACTTTTTCTTAAAATTTTGTATTCCCTTGTGCAGTGAAGTTCAGTGAAAGTAAATGAGACTGGAATGATCTAGGCTGAACCTTATGCCAGTGAGAGAGGCGCCTGCCACCTCCCCCATCCTCCTTCATTTTTGCAGACACTCACACCTGCCCCCAGAGTCCAAGTTCCTGTCCGTGGTGTTCAGGAGAATCTAACGGCTGAGAATCTAAAAGCACGTGCTTTCTGTATGTGTAAACTGCCAAGCCAGCGTATTGGAGATCATCTGCTTGCCCAATCTTCTAGCCATTTCCAGGAAGCCGCCGACAACTGAATCAAATCTCCTAGGCAAGTGCCTGTGTGTTCACAACTCCTGCAGCTCTCTCCGGGGCACACGGTTACATCCATACCCCTTTCTCCTCTCCCTCTAGGTCACTGTCTACTGGATTGGCTAGTCAGTAAAATGTTAAATGCCTTCTTGTTTTTATACACATATAGAATGTATTATTATCCCATGTTCTACTTGTACTCTAGTGTAGGGATGCAAAATTTGCCACCCCAAGTTGTCTCTTTGGCATGCATATTATTTCGAGGTGAAAACAATCAAGGCCCAAAAAAACTCAGGAAGAAACTTTGACCTTCCCCCTAAATGCCTAAAATAATGTATCAACAGATAGAGGGCTTGTTCCAAGAAGCAAGCTAGCAGCAGAGACATCTGTGAAGAATATGGGGTGAGTGTGGTGAGGGAAACTCAGCAGGACCTAGAGATCAGAGCCCACTCTGGGTCCCATTGTCTCTTCCTGGCCCAGCAAACCTTTACTTACCAAACATTTGCTTTTCTATCTCCATGTCAATTGCCTTCCTAGCCTTTGAAGTTCCAAACCACTACCTTCAACACCTCTTTTGTCTTTAGCTGAAGATAGTAGTTCAGTTGAGGGTTTTGGCCATTCTGGAGAGTTACTCAGTTCTCCTAGGTCTCTCCCATGTGTACACGTTATTAAACTTTTGTTTTTCTCCTGTTAATCTGTCTCGTGTCAATTTAATTCTTACATCAGCCAGAAGAACCTAGAAGGGTAGAGGAAAATTTCTTCCTCCCCAACACGATCAGCTACTAACATGAAACAGACTTGATATGAGCCTATATAGTAAGATGAAACAGCTCTTTGATCAACCTTAATCATTTATTTGGTTGGCCAAAAGTTCGTTCAGGTTTTTCCGTTAAGATGGTATGGAAAAACCCGAACGAAACTTTTGGCCAAACCAATACTTTTCCCATGTGAGAACAATCCAGAACCACAAGGACAAAAGTACTGTGAAATGGCATTTAACTGGGCCTGGACATTCCAAGGGTTGTCTCCACCCAGTTAAGTAGATCAATTAAGTGGTGCTAAATATTTCATCCTGAGCTCCTTGTGAGTTCATCATCCTAGGTGAGAGCCACAAAGGTAATGAGTCTTCAGGAAACTGACCACAGCCAGAAGGGAACCAATGGGGCCAAATGGTCAAAGAAAATCACCTATACTTAAACAACACAATGACGATTTTAAACAAACATTCACTGAGAGACAGAGTGAGATATCTTTTTGTTTTTGTTTTTGTTTTTTTGCGGTACACAGGCCTCTCACTGTTGTGGCCTCTCTCGTTGCAGAGCACAGGCTCTGGACACACAGGCTCAGCGGCCATGGCTCACGGGCCCAGCCGCTCCGCAGCATGTGGGATCTTCCCAGATCAGGGCACGAACCCGTGTCCCCTGCATCGGCAGGCGGACTCTTAACCACTGCGCCACCAGGGAAACCCGATTTATTTTAATCATTGTGTTGAAAGATGTTCTAGGTTTAGAATTGTATTTTGATCAAAACTTAATTTATTATGTATATTCTTCTTGCTTTTTATTTTTCCCTAGCTCATGCTACCACAATGCATTTTCAAGAAATGGAAAAAATGGCTCATCAAAATGTTGGGTTCTAGAAAAGGTAATTGTTTGTAAAGACAGATATCTGCCTTTGTTTCTCTTACAAACAAAGCCCATACCTTCTAGTCTATGTAATCTTCCACAAAACTATCCAGTGCCAACATGATCTGAGTGATTCCTCTACATACCACAGCCACTAGACACCCCAGACCCTAAGAATATGATTAGGTTCACTTAAAAATTCAGTTCACTTCGATTATATAGTCCAAGAGGCCAGGAATGAACCAACTCTGTGAATTCTGTTCTGAATTGACTCTTTGGAATCGTAAGAGGTAATGAAATTAATGTTCTTTTAACAAATTATGTGAAAGAATGCCACAGATCAGTGGCACGGCAACCACAGAAGTCCCTGGGAGGCTGTTCTGACTAGTCCACAGGAGGAATTCGGGTTTCTCAAGTCTATAAAATAAGGAGCTGGACCAGATCGGATATTAACTGTTTTTGGATAATGGCCCCCTTCAAAATACCTCGGGAATTCAGAGGGTCCATGGGCCCCGGTTTGAGTGCTGCTGGATTCGATAATCAATGATGCCTTCTGTTCGAGGATTTTATAACCCATTCACGTTTACCTAAAAGGCTGAATTGAGGAAAACTCTAAATATGTCCTCTACTTTTATGAAATAAACATTTATCTTCTCCTATAAAGAGTTGATTTAGAAATTGATATTAACTTGAGAGAGGAATACTTAAAGCTGGCAATATCCCTTAACACATCCCTGGTGGTACTGATGGGAAAGAGAATCTCAGCCAGCAGCTCTCAGTGACCCTTCAAGTACTGATGTCAAAGTGTCAGATCTCAGGCCGAAAGCAGTTCCCAGCACACCGACCTCCTAATAAGCTGAGAAGGCCCAGTCTGCTTCCATTTTCTGAGGCTGTGAGGGTATTAAAGATGTGAAATGCCAATATCTGTGGTCCTGTAATGGAGAAACTTAAAGCCATATAAGGAATTTCATCTTTTCTTTGCAATGGGTTGCTGATTTCCAGGCCCTGGGGATTGCAAGGCCAGAGCAGATGCCCAGCTGGCCTGCCTTCTGCAGGCTCAGTCAGTTGGACCCCTGGAATTCTGTGTTTGGTCAAAGCAGGGACCCGTGATTTCACTGGAAACAGTGGAGCAGGAGACCAAAGAGATGGGGGTCAGAAGCTAAAGGCAAATTTACCAGAAACAATGGGCACTCCTACCTGTCAGGGCCTAATTACCTGAGAGTCATTCAACTTCCTTTCTTAGATTTTCATCGTGGGCTTGAAATGAGCTATCACAGTCTATCTCCATCCGTTGCAAACAGTGGTCACTTTTAAGCTGCTTTTTCAGTATTAGATAACTTTCCTATTCCCTTATCTGGGCTGGTATAGGTGATTAATTCTCAACCATATTAATGAGTAATTGGCATGAATATTCTTAGACTCAGGGTAGAACTTGAATGCTGACTGGAGACTAAGAAACCAAGCAGTACACCCTCGGGGCAGTCAACTCAATCCAATAAATATTAACTTACGAATACGTGCTGCGGGAGTTATAAAAGTTCCAGTTGAGTTAGGGCTTGCAACAAAGATTGGCGTTCTGGCATAAAACACATCCCCATGAATTACTCATGATTTCTAGTTTCATTTATTTAAAGAGGAGCAAGAATTTAATGACAAATCAAACAACCCACATAAAGGATCATTCTCAATTGTTATACCTATCCCCCACCAACCTTTTTAGCTGTTTGTCCACTTTTTTCAAAAAGCATTATTTATCAGCAACTGGCCCTTATTGATTCTTTCTAATACATTCAACAGTTTTCTTAGGGATAAACTGTATGTATTAAGATATAAGTTTGCCTGTTGTATCAAAGGTCTAAGTGATGGGTTTAAACAAGAGAGCACTTCATTTCTCCCTCATGGACAGCAGAGCACAGTGGTCCAGGGCTGACACAGGATGTCTATAGTGTTGAAGACCCAGGCTCTTTCCATCTGGATACTCCATATTCTCAAATCACACAGTCATCCCATGGACCACTGCAGCCAGCAGGGAGGGGAAAAAGGAAGCAGAGGGCACTTCCTCTCCCTTGAAGTCATGGCCTGCAAGTTGCATGCAAAGCTTTCACCCACCTCCCACTGGCTGGAATGTAGTCACATGGCCATACCTGGCTGCAAGGGAAACTAGGAAATGTAATTCAGTTGCTGGTGGCCATCATTGGGCTGAAACTTGAGATTCTACTATCGAAGGAAAGGAAGTCGAGTATTTGGGAACAACCAGTAGACGCTCCCACAACAATACTCCTTTTGGTCTCTTATTTCATCAGTTTACATAATTTATAATTAAAATTATGTAATTACAGTAGCAATGACAATGGGTCTTAAGAGATTTGAGAATGAACGCTCTGACTCAGTAAGCACACAACTCAAATGGTGGAAGTGGTTCTACACTAGAGTCGGGGAGACAAACGTGTTCTCTAAAGGGCCGGAGGGCAAATATTTTGGGCTCTGCTGGCCATACAGTCCGTGTACGCAACTCTGCCATTACAGTGTGAGGGCAGCCACAGACAATGTGCAAATGGAAGAGCATTCCAACAAAATTTGATTTATAAAAACAGGCTGTGGGGTGGATTTGGCCTCCGGGCTGCACTGACCTGCTGGGTTCAGGGTGTCATGGGCTTCAGCCATATGGTTATACAGCGGTGACAGGGATCACTGATTAGCCCAGCAAGCCAACCAGGAACCATTCCAAGAGCTTTTAGTCTAAGGACACCTTTCACTTACTGTGCATGTACCAAGGGCCAGGAACTACTTTCGGAGCTTTATAATATTCTCTCTAATCCTCTCAACAAGCAGACAAGGTGGGTAAAATGCTCCTGTTTTCAGATGAGAAAGCAGACACGACCAAGAAAACCCAGATTTGAACCCAGGTCTTTCCAGCTCCAACCCACCAGCCTCCCAAGCCTGTGGTTAGAAAAACAGTCCTTTTGCCAATAACACATGAAACATAAGCACACAATTTCCTGTCACATTGCTGCTGAAGCTGTTGTATGCCAGATTTGACTTGTCAAGTATTAGAATGAGAAAGTTTTCCTCTGATCTTAAAATAGTCCTTGCCCTAAAAGTTTATCCAGGTTTTAGCAAAAGGCATCTAACTTTCAGATTTTTCCTGGGTAGAGTTGCTAAGGTCTCAAGCTTCAGAACATTGGTATCTAATGGAAGGGGAAAAGTTAAGGTGCCATCAAAATCAGTGAAAACTTTTAGGGTCTTTCAAAGCTTATCTGAATAAATAAAGATTATACCCCACCCCTTCCACCTCCCACCCCGACTTCTTCCCCTAGTGCAGTGGGCTTCACCCACATAAGGACTCCACCCTCCCCAGGTATGGCGGACCATCACACTCTTTCCAGAACCTTCCTGACGAGGCCTCACAACCCTTTGAGAGCTCCAGGGACCATTTCTAGTTTATAGGAGTTGGCAAGAAAGAAAGAAGTCATCTGCCATCAAACCTTCAACACTTATGGAACAAACCGTCTCCCATTTTCCCCTCTGCTGTGCCCAAAAAAGGGATTATCGATTACTTCCCTTATTGTCGCTGCCAACATTTGTCGTATCTTAGTTTACTGAGCAAATCTCTTCTTGTTTCAGCAAGCAAGTCGATTAATTCTAGGTTTATAATCTATTGATGTGTGTATTCCTTTTATTACAAAATCTACGTCTCAAAGTCTTCCTTCATACAAACAAATACGCTTCTAAAAGGAAGTTTTTAAAGTATTACAAAATGGGGAAATTATGACTATTTAGAATTCACGTTCAGTTTAATTACTTTGGAAGGAAGGTTATCCACCACTTACGTTCCAAGCTACTACAGAAACACTGAGTTAATTTCTTAGAGAAGAGAGCCACGTTTAAACATACATATGACACACAATTAGTGAGCCCTGCATAGAATTCTCTCAGTAGTAGACACTAGTAATGTCCAAAAATATAGAAACACATTTGTAATCCCCTCATCTTGTCTGAAGATGAAGTTTATAGGTATAACTTCTATAGGCATAATGTGAAGATGCTCCACTGATAGATGGGCTTGTTTTCCTTTCCAAAATAAAACACTTGCTTAGAGTTCAACTAAAACCCCACCAGGAGATGTCACTTCCTGAGTCACAGGGTCATACTGGTGCACAGCCGCTCCTTCTGTTCACAGCTAGCAAAGAGGCTGCCTCGCGCTGGTAATTACTATGCGGCACCTCTTGAGCACCACCACAAGTGGGTGTCTGCCCAGCTCTGGGGGACCAGTCTCCACCCTGGAAACAGAGCAACCCGTCATAAGTCACAGTTACGGGGGAGAGGAGGCATCTGGGGGTCCGACCTCTCCCTCACCTCTTTCTATATCAGGCACTCACAACTGCAGCCCCCCTCCAAGAGGAAGACTCTGCCGTCTGGTGACTCCTCCCCAGATGCTGCTGAAGCCACAGAGCAACACTTTTAATAGCCCTCGGTGGCATTGTCCCAGTGGGCGACAATCACGCCCAGGGCAGGCTGATCCTGCAAAAATGAGGCTGTTGGCGGTGGTGGGGGGGGGGGGCAGTGTGTTCTGGCCTGGAAGGCTCACGGGAGCTTCCTCCCAAGGGTAACACATCTGTCCTCTTGAGCACTGAGCTTGTGTGTGTCTCCCTGGAACAGCCAGGACACTCCCTACCCCACTGTTTCCCAAAGTCTGCATCAGGACACTCTGTGACCTAGATGTACTGCCATGTGTTGCTACATGCAGGTATCCCCTCGCCTTTGCCAATGTGGGACGCAGAGGTGGCGGGTACCACGGGTAAGAAACCAGTTCCTGGTGTGAAGGCACCAGGGGGAAGATATAAGAGAGAGAATGGAGGCAGGAGAGGATGAGAGAGAAATCAGAAAAAATTCAGGTAGAAACGTCCTGCCTGATCGTCTCACTCGCAAAACACTGGATGAGATGAGGTTACTCTGGCCAAAAAGCCAGAAGCCAGGACGCCCCCAGGAGGTCGTGTCTATCTCCGTATTCAGAGTTCACTGGCGGTTTCACAAGAACGGCTGAAGAAACATAAACAGAGTTTTAACTCACTTCTGCCTGAAGGTCTTTCCTCTGACTTTGGGCTGGTTCTTATTATACATTCTTATTAAGCTGCCACGTGGCCAACCAGCCCCAGAAACCAACTGAAATCCCTTGACCTTAGTTGAAAGAGAAGTGTGATTACTGAAGAAAATTTCTGATTTTCAAAGCAACCTTTCTTTAAACACTGCAAGCTGATGCCCCATTTTCTCAAACACAAAATGGAGGTATTGAATTTCTTTCACCTTAACTCCAACCTATAACTGACCTTCTCTAGAATTGAATCACTTTTCGTTCCCTTGTCTTAAGTTTAAAACTAGCTGAGGAGGACACTTCATTTTCTGTTTCTTCATACTGATGTATGTACTGGATTTGCCTGCAGCCGTGGCTGTTCTCTTGGTAATCACTTTATCTCACTCTGGTGCAGAAAGGGTTTGAGGTCACTTATAAAAGTACATAGATAACAGGGCTAAAATAAACACCTCAGGGAGCGGAGCCTATTAGTCCACAGGATGTATTTGTACAAAATGGTGCACCTTGTCCAGGAGATGCCGCCCCTCACGAGGGCACAGGGCTTGGGGGTAGAGCCTGCGATGGATGCCAACCCCCCACTGGCTCTCTCAGCTGGATGCCTTGTACACATCCCCTGCCACCACGGGGGTGGTGGCCCTACAAAGGAACAAGGCTAAAAGGCCTGATGGGAGAGAAAATAGGAAAGCCCAGGGGAAGAAGAGCATCCAGAAGTGCATCCAGAGGGTCCCATATACTATCTAGAAGGGAGCTGTAATTTTACCCCCAAATGGCTAAATCAGAGATAGAAATACGATCATTTAGAAGATTCACGGTGCCCATAAGATTAAAACAAACCAATCAGACAAGAGACAACGTGTGCCGTGAACTCCCTCCTGTGGGTACTCAGCTCACTGTCAGATGCATTGGGCAGACATCCTTGTTCCCCAGAGAAGACGTAAATACTTTGACTCAACACACGTCACTGGCATGACACCCATGCTCACTTGGGTTAAATCAATTACAGAAAGGATCAAAACAATGTGAACCAAACACACACCCCTTGTGGCCCTTTCCAAACAGACTATCTAGACCAAACCAGCCAGGAACGCACCAACTCTGTGCACACCCGTGACTGAGCCCACCATCTAGAGAGTTGGATGGATTACACATACTGAATATCCTCCGTATTATCATATATTCTGTGCTGCTTAAGGAAGTGCATAATTTATGTAAGTATTATTATTATTAACTACTTTTTGAGGACTTACTATGAGCCATTCACTAAGCTAAATATTTAATGTGGAATACTATATTTAATCTATAGGACAAACCTATAAAGGAAGTATTATTATCCCCATTTTATTGATAACAAAATGAAATTCAGAGAGGCCACCCAGCTAGTCAATGGTGAGGCTGGGATTTGCAGCCAGGATTGGAAACAGCTTTGCATCATTCCACAGACCATGTCTGCAGTCACTCTAAAGAACAGTTAAAATAGTTAGGTGTTTATGCCTAAAGACGTCAGCTTCAACTAACTAGGAAGTTATTAATATATATAAGTAAGTTCATCAAGACTACTGGAGCATTCCTCTGTTAGGAAGAGATGTCACTGGTCTGCAAGGTTTTTTAAAAACAGGAGAAGGAGGGGCTTCCCTGGTGGTGCAGTGGTTGAGAATCTGCCTGCTAATGCAGGGGACACGGGTTCGAGCCCTGGTCTGGAAGGATCCCACATGCCGCGGAGCAACTAGGCCCGTGAGCCACAGCTACTGAGCCTGCGTGTCTGGAGCCTGTGCCCCGCAACAAGAGAGGCCGCGATAGTGAGAGGCCCGTGTACCGCGATGAAGAGTGGCCCCCGCTTGCCACAACTAGAGAAAGCCCTCACACAGAAACAAAGACCCAGCACAGCAAAAATTAATTAATTAATTAATAAACTCCTACCCCCAACATCTTGTTAAAAAAAAAAAAAAAAAACAGGAGAAGGAGCCAAATGGTAAGTTTTACCATCAATATCCTTCCAAACGATGTGATAAAATTTTATAAAAATAGTAAACATTTTTTCTCTCTCTACTAGTTTTATTTATTTTTTTTTTAATTAATTTATTTTTGTCTGCATTCGGTCTTCACTGCTGCATGCGGGCTTCTCATTGCGGTGGCTTCTCTTGCTGCGGAGCACGGGCTCTAGGTGCGTGGGCTTCAGCAGTTGTGGCTCACGGGCTCTACAACGCAGGCTCAGTAGTTGTGGCACAGGGCTTAGTTGCTCTGCGGCATGTGGGATCTTCCCGGACCAGGGCTCGGACCTGTGTCCCCCGCATTGGCAGGTGGTCTCTCAACCACTGTGCCACCAGGGAAGCCCCCCTCTCTAGCAGTTTTAAAATAAAGCCCCAGAATTCATTGACGTTCTTCAGGAAAAAAGGGGTTCATGTCCTCTCCCCTCAAATCTGTATTCTTTCACTGCTTGACCAACAGGACATGGTAGAAATGATGCTTGGCCAGTTTCTGGACCCAGGCCTTAGGAAACTATCAGCTCATACTTCATACCCTTTGATGCAATGATTACCCTAATGAGAAAAATTAAAGTGGCAAAACAATCTGGAATAATAGAGTAATATTAATATAGGTGGAAAAATCCAAAGGATAGCATATTTTGTAGGCATTAAAAATGCTCCCCAGGGGACTTCCCTGGCAGTTCAGTGGTTAGGACTCCATGCTTCCAATGCAGGGGGCACAAGTTTGATCCCTGGTTGGGAAACTAAGATCCCACATGCCACAGGGTATGGTCAGAATAAAATAAAATAAGATAAAATAAAATAAAATAAAAAAGTAAAATAAAATAAAATAAAAATGCTCCCCAAATGTTTAATGCCATTGGGAAATGCTTATGAGAAGAAAAAGCAGCATACAAAATTGTATGTATCATATATAAGTATTGTAACATTGCCAAGAAAATTTGTCCAAAGAAGTACTAGAAGACAAGACATAATAATCCTTTTTTTAGGGTAGTAAGATTACAGTTGATCCTGCCTTCTTTTTTTTTCCTTGAATTTTATTTTATTTATTTTGATCCTTTCTTCTTTATATTCATTTTTCTCTACACTATTTTTGTTTCCCCCAATGGACAGTCATAACACCTTTTAGTGGGAAAACACCCTTGTGTACGAGATTTGACCCTCAGGGTAAGCAAGCCTGTGCCCTCACATACCTTCTGTGGGACACAGATTTCCATAGTGAGGAGACCCCAAGTGGATCCAGACATGGATTTGCCCACGAAGAGACCAAAGGCTAGGAGTAGGGCAGCCTGCCTGAGTGGGCTGTCCCTCTGTCAGGGACAGCTTCTCTTGGCAGCCCTGGGACAGACCTCTCCGTGGCCCACCACACAGCAGCTGCAGCCCTCCTTTGGCTTTGGAAAGCAAAGACACCTTCCTCACATTTTAGGGATGGCAAAGAATTAGTCACCCTGTGTTGATAAAATAGAAATGAGCTTTAACAGGGCTTGATTACCAGAAGCTTGCTGGGGAGCCACAAGGGTTGGGAAGCACGTTGCTTGTTAACTGGTGATTAAGATTATCTCACACTAAACATACTCTCTTGCAACAAGGATAGACTGTGTTATTCTCCATGCTCTTAATCAATTTCAAATATTAGCCCATCTGGGTCAGAGTAGGATTTCAAAAGTGGTAAACATTGCCTATGCCTGAGACAGATTTCTCCACGACCACATTAGAGGGTGGAAGAAAAATAAATCATTCATTCCTTCGACAAACCTTTCCCGAGTGTCTAGTATGCCTTAGGGATGTATAAATGGAGAAGATGGAGCACACTTAGAGTTAAACACAAACTCTTGCCCCAGTCCACAGCACTTGGGTTCTGGGGCTGACCCCTGTGGGTTTGCAAGAACCAGTTTTTCCCATATCTTCTGAACCCCGCTTTCACTGACCTCATGTCGGTGGCCTGAAATTGACCACAGTGATGTATTTACACCACAGAAATCAAGAATGCCAAAGAGCAGAGAGCTGGTTGCTAGACATTTACCAGCACACCACTGCTTACAAGGCCCAGTGAGGGGTCCCCATACACCGCCCCCGCTCACCTCCAGCCAGACTCTCCCGTCTCCTTGTGTGCTGACCGCACTGACCTTTCTGGGTGTCGAGCCCACCTCGTGCATTGCCACCGTATAACGATACACATGTCTGTTTGCACAGGCTTATTTATTCACTTCACCTCTCTGTGCCTATTTCAAAACCAACGGCAGCATAAGGACTTTGGCAGGCCTGTGAAAGCTGAAATACACTTGTCTGTGGGAACCCATCTCGACCGAACGTCCAGACACACAAAGCTTGAGCTGGGGCATGATGGTCAGACTTCTTTGTGAGGCTTTTCTTAGCCTCACTTTATATATGAAAGAAATAGTATTATCAAAGCATAGGCTTCATCCACAAGGTGAAATTAAGCCTATAATCAGGCCAACCTGAATCATTAAAACATCTGGATTAAAGAATACATTTAAATCAATTTCTTTTAAACCTTCCAAGACTAGAATTCAGTGCGATTGCTAATGCCATTTCCAAATACTACAGAGGCCATTGTGCTTTTATTTTTTTTAATTTTAATGTAAATACATTTTTTAAAATTAATTTATTTTTGCCTGCGTTGGGTCCTCGTTGCTGCGCGCGGGCCTTCTTTTTAGTTGCGGTGAGCGGGAGCTACTCTTCATCGCCGTGCGCGGGCCTCTCATTGCGGTGGCCTCTCTCGTCTTAGAGCACTGGCTCTAGGTGCGCGGGCTCTAGAGTGCAGTCTCAGTAGTTGTGGCGCACGGGCCTAGCTTCTCTGCAGCATGTGGGATCTTCCTGAACCAGGGCTCGAACCCGTGTCTCCTGCATTGGCAAGCGGATTCCCAGCCACTGGGCCACCAGGGAAGCCCCATGGCCACTGTGCTTTTAAAGAGCTTTGGTCTTCTTAAATACAATAGCCCTTCGTATATCCAGAGCCCAAATATAGGGCAACCTCTCCACTCCAGGGCAGGGCAGAGCAGCCGAGACGGCTGTTACAGAGTTAGTTTTAGAGGCTCAGTGACCTTTTTCAAACTTTTGCATCTTTACTATGTTATATGAGACGTCAAATAATAAGCTTCAGAGAGCCCTGCATTAGCAGCCAACATTTTGCTTCTTAAATGCTAAAACTGCACACTGTCCTTGGGTAATAGTCTCCTAAGTCCAGGTAGCCTGGAGTCCACCTGCTTCAAGGCAGCTGGACTGGACGATGTTTCACCTGTCCCCATCCCCCCACCACTGCAAATCGGGCTACTGAAGACATCCCAGGGCCCACCTGCTACCTCCAAAGTGGGGTCCAAAATGAGGTGGGAGGCAGGATGAGAAACCAAGGGAGCCAGGCCCCTGGCCAGGAGATGATTCTCCTCGTATTTCTTGATCCTGTCTGCCTCCCCGGTCGCGGCCCCTACTTTCTTCCTTCTTCTTTGGCACCCGATGCTTCCTGCTTGGCTTTCTGCCTTCCTCACCCGGCGTCAGAACGGCATTCTCTCACACCCTCTCCCTCACCTCCTGACCGTGACACTGGCGCAGAGTCTTTGGACGTTCTTACCAAGAGCGTTTATTACTGGCAACGAGATAAACAGCAAGGAGGAGGGTCTCTCCTCCGCCTCCCCCGGCACCCCCAGGCAGCTGTCTTCACGTTCGTCCACTTGGTGAATATGAAATGGTGCGTCGGGGCCACTGGACCACAGCACACGAAGCAGCCAGCCCGTGAGGTGCCCTAAGCACGCACCCGGATACCCTAACGAAGCCTCCCGTCATTTATTTGCTTTCCACTGATTAAGTTCAGATTTCGCTCACTGCCCGTTGCAGAGCCATTTGATTCAGCAAATTCCAAAATGGGACTAAAGTAACAGGAAGAAGCCTGAATGTGGCATTCACCCAGAACCGGCTGCAATCAAGCTTGAAAAACACGTTTGGCCAGCAGATTCGAGACTTATAATAATAGTTATTTCTCTTTTAGATGTGGCACCAAAAGACGTGTCCAATGGCATGTAATCTCAAATTTAGCAAGAGTAAGATTCCCTCTCAAATGTAATATTTTACTTTTAGCCTGGCTCTAAATGTTCCCCCTGTCTGGGGTGCCCTTTCTAACTTTCTGCACAGATATGGAAAAAAACAAACAAATGTATGGAGCAAAGTATATTCCATAGAAAACTACCAACTGTTGAGAGCTGGGAGTTATCTCATCAGAATAAAAAAGGTGAGGCAGGGGTAGCCTACTTCAAAGGAGTGAGAGGGCGTTTCCCACTTTCAGCAAGTTATTAGTCTTTGGTAATAATAATTATTATTAGATATGTGTATAGTGTGTGTGTGCGTGCGTGTATGTGCGTGTGTATTTACTTATTTATTTATTCTCCTTCGTGTCTGTTTATCTTGTAACCAGTAAAACATTCTCAGAAAAAAACTTTTGTTTGTTTAGTTTACATCATAAACTACTTGTTCAAAATATTTATAATTATCCACAATTAATTATGATTTAATTTAATTGTGGGAATGTTCCATTTCATTAAGACAACCCTTATTACATTTCTGCCAAGTCTCTCCCTTCAGTCTCTAAAATGATCAGGCCCCCTAGATACTTACTTCAGGTGTTAAAATGGTTTATAAATACTTTCCATTCACAAGTATTTATAAAAGTGCCTATTCTGTGCAAAATTCTATGCAGAGAGTGGGTGGGAATGCCATGATGTAAAGTGAAAAAGAGAAAAGTCCTGTTTTCAGAAATGTTCAAATGTCATAAGGGGGATACGTACAATACGGGTAGATCACCCATCATCTCAAACCAAGACTGACATCTAAAATTCTCTGAAAGTGTTTTCTCAACTATTTAATTAGTCCATGTCCTAAATCTAGGCACTTGTGTGAATGTCATCTTCAAGCACTTGATTTAATGTCTCATTTTATATAGACAGTTCTTTCATTATTCAATTAAATGTGAACTTAACGTCCCCTTTGATGGACGGGGAAGGAATTTGGAAGAAAATGAAAACTAGAAAACTAAAGAGAAAAGTAGCTTTTAAGGACATGATTACAACTGATTATAGTCAACACACACACACACACACACAAACACACCATACCACCATGGCTGAAAAGGAATGCTTATACAAGGACAAAAAAATATTGTGGTATTCCTGTTCCTATTTTTTTTTTTTTTTTTGGCGGTACGCGGGCCTCTCACTGCTGTGGCCTCTCCCGCTGCGGGGAGCACAGGCTCCGGACACGCAGGCTCAGCAGCCATGGCCCACAGGCCCAGCCCTCCACGGCACGTGGGATCTTCCTGGACCAGGGCACGAACTCATGTCCCCTGCATCGGCAGGCGGACTCTCAACCACTGCGCCACCAGGGAAGCCCACCTCTTGTCCTTTTTTTAAACAACTTTCTTTCTACATCTTCATATCTGAATTTCAATGGCCCTAATTAGAATTCCAATTACACCGATTTATATAAATTTTGTTAACACAGCAATGGGGCTAGAAATGGAAACTTCCAGTATGGACACAAGTTGTGCTCATATTAATAGAAATAACTGCCTGCTTCCTTTCCCGTCTCTATCCCCCTTTCTTAGAGCCAGATATTTTTTTTTTTTTTTTTTTGCGGTATGCGGGCCTCTCACTGCTGTGGCCTCCCCCGTTGCGGAGCACAGGCTCCGGACGCGCAGGCTCAGCGGCCATGGCTCACGGGCCCAGCCGCTCCGCGGCATATGGGATCCTCCCAGACCGGGGCACGAACCCGTATCCCCTGCATCGGCAGGCGGACTCTCAACCACTTGCGCCACCAGGGAGGCCCTAGAGCCAGATATTAATAAAACATTAATACAGTTAATGTACTGCATATGGGGGCCCAATGATGACATTTTCAAAGATAAGATCTATGGTAAAAAAAAAAAAGTATTGTAATACCAAAATGGGTATATTGGTCTAATTATTAACCTTTAGAAATGTTCAAGTCTTTAAAATGCAAGCAATTTACAAAATGTTTACTAGCTTCGATTTCTAACAACTACCATCTGAAGTTAAAAATCAAACATCAAAAAACTCAAGTAGACTTTACAGGGTGTAGGAAGAAATACTTTTTGATAATTTCAGGCCGGCCGTCACTTCCTCACTCAAGAAAAACACTTATTGGCATATGTTTCTACGGGTATATTCAGTTAATTTTATGTCTCTCTCTTCATGCTAAAGAAAATTCTATTTCCTGGAATTAAGGGATTGCACTCCTTTTTAAATTTTAATTCCAACTACCTTTTAAATTAGTCACAGTATTTTTTAGAAAGATAACCAGCAAATGAAATAGACTCAAGAAAAAGTAAATGTGTATCATAATTACCTTGTGCCTGATCCAAAGTCCTCACCTTCAGGCATTTCTGCCCTTTGAAAATAATAACAAAGTGGAGAAGGCTGCAGCACTTTTGTGCTACGATAGTGTCTCCTCCACGCTAACGATGACTACCAGGCAGGAAAAACCCCAGTACTCAAGTTCTTTTCTTTTTGGAGTAAAAGCACTCCTCCCCTACCCAGAAAGTAGGTGTTTACAAACTTCCGAAGCCCCGGCCTGCCTTGAATGAAGCTAGGAGCCGGGTTATTATGACTGTCCCCTTCTAAAAATAAAGAGGTCACCTCTTACTCCCAGGACCGTGACAGACAGCTGGGAACAAGCACTGCCCAGCTGCCTAGCTTTTTCGCTCCAGTCCTGTGAGGAGGTGTCACCACCCAGCTATTAACCTTTACCAGGATGACTTCACCTAAGCCATCCTACCCTTTCTATTTCCTGCTTTTTCCTGGCATGACAAGGCACCCCCAAAGGGCGGCGAGCTTGAAACTTCAGCCTGGGCTATCAGATCTCCAACTCACAGGAGGGGCTGGAGGGTGGAGAGCAAAGTGGGCAGGACCGCAAGAGCTGAGAGGTTTGTTTGTTCTGGAAATGCTTAGCTACTCAGCAAAAAGATCCCTTCCTCACAAAAAAAGGGGGGAAAATGCCAATAAACAATTGTGTTTGGAGAGATATTGTTTGGCAAGAAAATCTTCCTTTGGGTCTAGATTTCTCAACTCTGAAGTAAGCACACAAATACGAATCCATGTGTTCCTTTGGGCAACGGTTTTGTCCCTCGGTTTCTTCTGAGGGACTTCCCTCTGTCATCAGGGACCAGCCTGACATTGGAATGCGGCCAGGCTGTGGGCGTGAGATGTTCTGATAGCTTGGCCCATCATTACATAGGAGTCGTCAATCACCAGGTACCCTCATTCCCTACAACTTCTAATAGCAGGACGAAAATCACTTCACTTCTTGCTTTCAAAAAAGCTGGACGAAACATTACTGAGGTCCCTTTAGGAATACAACCTGAAAACTTTGCAGAAAAACTTGAAATCATTTTTTTTTTTCCTGATTGGGAAAGTCAAGTAAGGCTGTAAGCAAGATCTAATTATTAAGAAATAATATACTTTTCTTAGATACATGCACCCCAATGCTCATTGCAGTACTATTTACAACAGCCAGGACATGGAAGCAACAGATGAATGGATAAAGAAGATGTGGTACATATGTACAATGGAATATTACTCAGCCATAAAAAAGAACAAAATAATGCCATTTGCAGCTACTTGGACGGACCTAGAGATTGTCATACTGAGTGGAGTACGTCAGACAGAGAAAGACAAACGTCATATGATATTGCTTATATGTGGAATCTTAAAAAATGGTACAAATGAACTTATTTACAAAATAGAAATAGAGTCACAGATGTAGAAAACAAACTTATGGTTACCAGAGGGGAAAGGAGGGGGGGAGGAGGGATAAGTTGGGAGATGGGATTGACATATACACACTACTGTATATAAAATAGAAAACTAATAAGGACCTACTGTATAGCACAGGGAACTCTACTCAATACTCTGTAAAGACCTACATGGGAAAACAATCTAAAAAAGAGTGGAAAGATGTATATGTATAACTGATTCACTTTGCCGTACATCTGAAACTAACAGAACATTCCAAATCAACTATACTCCAATGAAAATTAAAACTAAAAAATAAAATAAAAAATAAAAACATTAAAAAAAGAAATAATACACTTCTTTTTAACATCTTTATTGGAGTATAATTGCTTTACAATGGTGTGTTAGTTTCTGCTGTATAACAAAGTGAGTCAGCTATACACATACATATATCCCCTTATATCCTCCCTCTTGCGTCTCCCTCTCTATCCCACCCCTCTAGGTGGTCACAAAGCACTGAGCTGATCTCCCTGTGCTATGCGGCTGCTTCCCACTAGCTATCGATTTTACATTTGGTAGTGTATATATGTCCATGCCACTCTCTCACTTTGTCCCAGCTTACCCTTCCACTTTTCTTTTTAAAATGTGTGTTCCATTGTCACAAGATTGGTAATAGCTAATCCTAGCAATATCTCTATATTCAATGTATACTTTACATTTATATGTGTTAAAGTGATTTCTGGAGCAATAAAAAATTGAAGACTCTAAACAAATATTATCTTTCTCTGAGGCACTGTTAGCTATTTTGTAGCACATGCCTGTCGCAATTCACGACAATTCTTTAGTATTCCACACAAGAGCTAAAGTTCTAGACTTCAAAGTCTAAAAGTAAGTTGCTGCTCAAACACATAACTCAAATACTGTTGACCTTGAAAGAAAACAGTCATAAGCAGAGTTCTGAAGATCAGGGTGTGCCCGAGCCTCTCAGGATTGGAGCAACGTGCTGTCTTGTTAGAAATTCCAGGCCTAATGAAGTGAAAAGTTGCGACGCTGAAAATATTACCCATGAGAATATTTTACCACCTCTATTTCACTTGACCAACAACAATGCTCATTCTATGATCTAATCCTCAGTTCTAACAATCCTATCCCATTCATTTAACCTTTTTTGTTCTTTTAAGCTTCTCTTATACTACTTCTTGAATATCTGAGTACCACTGTTGTTGAACTTAGCTGCTGATGACTACAGACCAGACTACTGTATCCCTGAAACCTGCCTCTCAATCTTAAAGGACAATTAACTGATCGGTGTGAGAGATGAATTACCCATTACTACCATAAAATATTTCCTTTAAAAATACTTCCTTTAAGCACGCCTTCATGCATTTTAAAATTACGTGCTCCAACCATAAATTCCCCTTTAGATATGTTCATGTTAACTTCTGAAATTCCCAAGGACAAGGAGGGAAAACAGGATGGCACAGACAACAAAAGCCAGGTGCAGGACACGGTGGGTGGCTTCCTCGCTCCAGTGACACCTTCGGTCCGGCGGGGGGTTTAGGGTGCCAAGGGTTCCCTCATCATCCCTGACCGGAAACCCACTGGGCATCCCAAATGTAAGGACTCACAGAATACAGCCGTGAGAAAGACCCTGAGGGCCACGAAAGCCATCCAAGATTTTCAGACGCTGAAATGGGGGCCGAGCAAAGTTAGGTGACCTGCTGGGGGCAGAGCCAGGAACGGCCTCCAGTGCAGGAGTGGAGGGCTCTTTTCTTCCCTGCAGCCAAACAGAGAGCAGAACCCACTCATTCTGGCAAAAGTGCATACATACGGCCAGACACGTACACGGTTTACGTTCTCTTATGCCCATACTCTTTCAAACTTTGTATGCATTTAATTTTAGTAGTATACTTTAAGTGAACATTTTTATTTTCTCTTGCAGTTTTCATCAGTATTATGGCCTAAGAAAATAACTGCCATTTCAAAGCTAAATGTCCACTTCTCTGAATGCCCTTTTTTCTCTTCACACAATCATTGGCCTAAGAGTTTTGTTTTTTTCCATCTCTCCTATGGCAGCGTTGACTGAGGCTCTGGAACTTTCAGAGACAAGAGGAGGGACCCTCCCTCTATTGTAGGTTATGGGGCAATATTAGCATGAATGGCTAAGAAATGGGTGGGGTTCGTTGGTGGAGAGAAAATTATTAGGAGGGGTAGGTTAACTCCTTGCTAAACTGACCTAACAGATTTCTTGCTGAAGGCAGGCCAGGGTGATCAGCTATTACCTGATGGGGATGGTGAGGCATGAGGGATTTGGTTAGATATTAAGGGTGATCAAATATCAAGGGCGGAGGGTTCTAGATAAACTGACTTGACAAATTTCTTGCTAAAACTGAGTTCCCAAGGGCAGGGCCTAGTTGGAAATGAGCCCAGAGGAGCCTGACTAGTTTGGTCAAAGAGAGAGTCTTTGTCACCTCCTAAGAACAAGGCATATTTCAATTTTTTTTTGAAATTAGCACTCAGTGTTACAAACTGTATGGCCCCTTCAGAGGGGCACTGTCCAGTATGGTAGCCCCTAGCAGCACCTGGCTATTGAGCACTTAAAATGTGGCTAGTTTGGAATTTTAGGATGGAATAGGAAAAAAGAATGTAAAATATCTCATTACCAATTTTTATATTGATAACATGTTGAAATAATAATATTTGGGATACATTGGTTAAATAAAATGTATTATTAAAATTAATTTCACTTCTTTCTGTTTACTTTTTCTAAACATGGCTGCTAGAAATATACAATTATATATGTAGCCTGCATTCTGTTTCCACTGGCCTGTATAGCTCTAGAGCTTCAATTTTCTACTTTTCTGCCAAAACTGGCCTAAACATACAACAGAAGTTCCTTTGAGAGCTCACTGGCTAACACAATCTTACGAATTGTTTCAAAAACATTTCCAGAATCACTTTTAGTCAGAAGGGAAAGGGGTACAAATTACAGAAGGCAATTAACAGGACAGTTAATGGATACTGAGAAGAGTCCATTGAGTATCTTCTCCCTCCATATCTTGGCCTCTGCTTTTCTCCATCCAAAACCCTCTCCCACCCTTGCTTCCCTTTGGCCTCCGAAGACAAGAGCCCATAAGTAATTTCTTCAAGGCCAGGCTGTATCCCAAGTTCTTGATTCCCTTCCCTCCTCTCATCTCTGGTTTAAACCACCATAAACAGGTATCCCAGCCTGTTCTTGCCAGTTCCTGACCTCCCAAATTCTACCTTTCCCTCAGCCCACAGACATATGCAGGCCTTTTCCAGAAACCCCACCACTGACCATACATCTTCTTCTAGTCCCGAACCTCTGTCTGCCCTTTACAGCCTAAGGTCCTAACCAGGAGTCTATGTTCAACTCACTCCTCATCAATTACAGCCTGCCTTCTGCGCCTACCATGGCCCTGACAATGCTCTTCAAATGCAGCTGATGCTTCCTTCCCATCTAATCTGCCCTGACCTCGTGGGGCCCTACGTGGCTGCCCGCTTGCCTTTATCTTGACACTCTCTCCACCCTGGGCTCCAAGACTCCACTTTCTGTGCCCAGCCCCACTCCTCTCAACAGTCCTTCTTGGTCTATCTAAGTGTCTCTCTTCTAATTGACTCTTCAGTCGTAAGCGTTGGTGATCTCTAGGGCCGGCCTTCCCAAACCTGAAACAACACAGAGTAGTGGGTCCCAACCTCAGCCACTCTCTACTTCCACTGGTCTGTGATGGGTCATGAACTTGCTTCCAAGATGCTGCCCGTGGGGGGCAGGGGGGAACCACTCTTTGAGAGCCCAGTCCTGGCATTCCAACATTGGCCACCTTCCTTTTCATGCTATACAATATCTCTAGGAGACCTCTCTATTCCCAGAATTTTAACTCTGACCTCCACGCCCAAACCTATATTGCTAGTCACACACTCTCCAGAATTCCAAACCTATACAGACAGTGCCTGACTTACAATTTTTCCACATTATGATGGTGTGAAAGTGATACACATTCAGTAGAATCCGCCCTTGGAATTTTGAATTTTGATCTTTTCCTGGGCAAGATGCGGTGTGACACTCTCGTGATGCTGGGCGGTGGCAGCGAGCCTCAGCTCCTGGTCAGCCCTGTGATGACGAGCATCAATAATCCATACACTTACGACCGCTCTGTACCCAGGCAGCCATTCTGTTTTTCACTTTCAGTACAGTGTTCAATATATTACATGAGATAGTCAACACTTTGTTATAAAACAGGCTTCGTGTTAGATGACGTTGCCCGCTTGTAGGCTCACAGAAGTGTTCTGAGCATGTGGGCTCGGCTAACCTGTGATGCTCAGTAGCATAGGTGTATTAGATGCATTTTTGACTTAACGACATTTTCAACTTATATTGGGTTTATCAGGATGTAACCCCATTGCAAGTCGAGGCGGCTCTGTATTTCTGTCACCCATTAGCTGTGGTGCAACCGAGCTGCCTCTGACTCACTCATGAAAACTCTTACCACCTCTTTCCACTCCACGTTCAGTGCTGCGAAGGAGCTAGTCTGCAACCAGCCATGAAAACTGGCATGAAAACTGGCAAATGCTACAAATCAGCTGCTATCCCGTACTCACCCCGAGCCAGTTGTTAAAAATGTACCCATACAACACTGAATACTAGACATCTTAACCTGTGTTAAATTAATTAAATAGGGAGGGCATTAGACGGAGGTGGTTCTAATTCCTTCGAAGCCAACATAAGCAAACCAAAACCTGAGCCTACAAATGCCTCAAGGTTCAGAAACCGAAACATAAGAACAACCAACCACAAGCATCCAACCAGGGTTTCCCAAATAAGGGCAACTGCTTGGGCTACAGCCAATCAGATGAGTTCCTTGCTTTGCTTCCACATCTGCTCTATAAGAGTCTCATCCCGGACATCCCTGGTGGCACAGTGGTTAAGAATCTACCTGTCAATGCAGGGGACACGGGTTTGAGCCCCGGTCCGGGAAGATCCCACATGCTGCGGAGCAACTAAGCCCGTGTGCCACAACTACTGAGCCTGCGCTCTAGAGCCCGCGAGCCACAACTACTGAGCCCACATGCCACAACTACTGAAGCCCACGTGCCTAGAGCCTGTGCTCCACAACAAGAGAAGCCACCGCAATGAGAAGCCCGCACACCAGAATGAAGAGTGGCTCCCACTCGCCGCAACTAGAGGAAGCCCGGGCACAGCAACGAAGACCCAATGCAGCCAAAAATAAATTTAAAAAAAAGAAAAAAGAAAAAAGTCTCATCCCCAGCTCCTGTCAATGGAGCATCCTGACCACTTCTGGTTGGTGCCACCAGATTCAAATTGATTTTTGCTCAAATAAACTCTTAAAATTTTTAATATGCCTCAGTTTCTCTTTTAATACCTAGAAGTCCCAAAAACATCGCCAAAAACGAGCCCAAAGAGGATCCACCAACTCTCAGTAACCTGCTCTCCCTTATCCTTTCCTATTTCTTCTCTTCATTTTCTTTCTTTGGAAAAATAATTCTCCATATCATTCTCAATCCCATTTTTCTCAAGTATTTTCTTCAATGAATTTAGCAACATCTCAATGTATCTTCACTACTTGCTGACATGTCAGCTATGGGAATCCCTCCCTCCTTCCCACTAGGAGATACGCAGGGACCTTATCTTCTTGTTCATTATTGTTTCCCAACAATACTACGAAGCATGGTAGAGCCAGCTCCTAGAACAGCACACACCGTATTATTTTAGTGTGAAACTATTAGTCAATATTAGTTACATCAGTAAAGTGAAAAAAGGTTCCAAATGGCCAATGAGGCAAAAACATGGGAATTATAGTCATTCTTCCCTCTCGCTCACCAGCCAGAGAGGATTCTCACCAAGTGCCATCAACCCTAACGCACTGAGCTGTGCTTGTAACCACCCTTGAGACTGTGCTTTCTGTGGTTATTGTCTTCAATCAGTCCAGCATCACCTGTTGCCTAGGCTAGGGGACACCAAATACTTGTGATAAAGCACCCCTAGCAGGACACACTGTCCAAATACATTGTGCGTTTATACATTATATGCATATATATTTTCAATGTACAGATATGACCTGTAAATACTGTATGTGCTTCATAAATCATATGCAAAATAAAAACATGTAGAGATAAAATAAATATAAGCATTCTTTGTAATTGCAGAAAAACCAAAACAATCCCTATCAACAAGGGATTAATTAAAGTATGGTGCCATGAAATTCTATGCTAAAAAGGATGAGATTATTATGAAAATCTTTCCATAATATGGTCAACTTAAATGAGAAACTAGAAAACAAAATGTATAATAGCCCATTGATGTAAAAATATACATTTACATATTGATGAAAATACCTCAACAAAGATATGGATGAAGAAAGGGAAACCAGGAGGACAAGGGGAAGGGGGGAGGGGAGGGAGAGGAGAGAAAGGAAGAGTGCTTCAAAGGACCTACACTGAGGTATTGATTGTGGGTTTCTTTTCTGGCTTAAGAAAACAATGAATATTTTCTATTTTATTCGTTTTGCTTGTCTGTATTTTCAATTTTTCAGCAACAAATACAAATTGCTCTTTTGGTAAGCAAAGAAAATGTTCTTAAAATATGAAAAAGAAAAAAGGTTACTTTTAAATGGAAGGGGAAATTTTTTTCTGTGGTTTCCTGTCACTAAAGGAAAAAAAAATCCCTATTCTTTCATTTGGGTCTTCAGGATTTTTCCCTCAAACCAGACCAGGAAGAGTTCCTACCTTCAAGGATTTGACCACTCAGAAAAAAACGTGTTGGTTGAAAGAATGAGAGAAAGAAAACGGAAGCAAGCCCTCCCTCCACCCACTGACTTGAGAGGATAAGAATTCCCCTTCTCCACTTTTTTCATATCCCACGGAAGACTTCCGGTGTTGCCAATACAGAATTTGTTTCCCGTGAAAATTCAGGGTATATACTACGCACTTTGCAAAAGTGGAATAAGGGTATAAATTAGTATCAAAGCCAGTGTATTTCTGGAGCAAAGTGGAAAAGGACATCTTTTTTTCCTTAGATTAAAAATAAAAGGTTCAAATGATTATATATGTAAATGACGTGAATGATGCCATTCAGTAGTGACGATGTGATGAATAATCATGATGTGCTACACTGAGAGAGATGGTCCCTCTCTCTTGCTTTCTGGTTGGTGGAATCATATTGAGACTTGTCCTAGATGGGTGGCTTTCCAAGCAATAAAAACTTATTTTTCCTAAATGCTATGTTATGACAAACCTCAGTATATAAAAGATACAACAACTCAAAAGACTTATTCAGGTTTAAATGGGAGCAGGGCACTGAGAAGTGGCCTCAGTCCTGCACAAAGGCAGCCCTTGAATCGGATCCTTGGAAACCCAGAGTTGCACAAGTTACAGTTGGAAAACTGTGATTGGGATCATCTGGACAGCTAGGAAGAGAAAGTGGGAATTTTTTTTCTCAGTCTCTTCTCTAATATTAGAACAGAAGCAACCTAGTTACTCTCTTTATCCTTTTATCTTTTTTAAGCTTAGAGTTATGAAGTGTTTTCCTCAAATTTCTTTTCATCCAAACATAGCTGGCACTCTACAACCAACGCACAGAGCTTCTGAAGTCCCACCCTCTAGCTTTCTGGTCAACCTTCCCCTTCCTTTTGCTGGAGGTACCACTGTAGACACCCTACTTCCCAGCCTGGGACAGTCCCCAGTTTCACCTCTTGTCCTGGTATAATTAATAACAGACCCCTTTCACTCTCATCAGTATACCTGTTTAGGTCATCAATTGTAAGATAACCCAATACACTACCATGTTCTTCCCCCTATTTGTCAGAACTTCCATTTTGCTAATGTGTGCTAGATTGCTGTTTTGATTATCACATAATTTGTTATGGTCTCAGCAGGGACTCCCAACTGGAGCCAGATCTGTGCCACAGACCATTCAGTTTAGCCAGGGAGTGCCTCTCACACCCTTCCAGTCTAGTCCATGCTATACCCATTATGTGACCTGTCGTCTTGGGTCGAACTGTGTCCCTTCCTACAGTAGATATTGTTGGAGCGAAGCTGTCTGGAAAGTGTGGTTTGGACACTTGTGGGTGCAGCTGCCCCAGGGATGCTGAAGAAGCCAGCATCCAGGAGTGGAAAGACCAAAATATGGGAGAAGAGTCAGCAAACGTCCAAAGGGGAAGAGGGGGGGGAAGGAGTGGAGAGAAACTGGGGGGCAGGGGGGCCGGCAGGGAGCACCGTGAAAGACTCAACAGCCTCCAAGAGGTGGACCCTGTACCAGCTGCGTCTTTGTCATGCTGATCTCTGTGGCATATATTTGATGTCCTAACATTTAAATAAAATATTTTTCTTTATTGAAGTCGAGTTGATTTACAATGTTGTGTTAGTTTCAGGTGTACGGCAAAGTGATTCAGTTATATATATACATGACAAGAAGATTGAATACAGTTCCCTGTGCTATACAGTAGGTCCTTGTTTCTTATTTTTTATTTATTTATTTATTTATTTATTTGCTGCACCGGGTCTTAGTTGCAGCATGCGGACTCTTAGTTGCGGCATGCATGCAGGATCTAGTTCCCCAACCAGGGATCGAACCACAGCCCCTGAACTGGGAGCTCGGAGTCTCACCCACTGGACCACCAGGGAAGTCCCTCTTACGAGTTACTTAAAAAACGTTCATTATATGTCGTTAAATTTTAAATGGTGATATTTAGGAGTTCATGACCATTTGAATCCATGAAGCAAAGTGTAAACACCGCAACTAACCCATCTGCTGACTCATTCAGTGGGCTCACGGCTGGGGAGCGGCAGATGCAGAGCAGCAGGAAGGGGCACAGGAGTGGCCTCGGGACACGAGGAGAGGAAGAAGAGGCCGTCTGGCAGCTGCTTAAGGAAGCGAGGAGAAAAGGACTGCAGGAAACCGGCAGGAGCTGGGACCTCCCGAGTCACACCAGCGTGCATCACTGGCCTGGTTGGCGTGTGTGTGTCCTGTGTTTACCAAGACCCACGTCACTGCGCTAAACAGGGTCTCTACAAACTCTTGTCTGGGACGCCCCCCTCTGAGGACCTGTTGGTCACCAGTGACTAGTTTCATTCCCACGTACTGCCTCATGCCTTCTCTCCTTAGAAAACTGTGGATGTGCTTCTGTATCAAGAGGGGGTCTTTGTCTCTTTCTCTCTTCTCCCTCCCATCCTTCCCAAACCCCTCCCCCCGACAAAAAAAAAAACGTCTACAAAACCGCAGGAGTAGAGAGACTGGTAGAAATCAAATCCCCAACGGTGCGAAATGTCACTGTTGGCTCAAGCTTCCCTCCGCAGAATAATCCTGAAGAAGACTAATCTTGTTTCTGAAGAATCCTGCTTGCTTGGTTACTGAAAGCTCTCTTTTAAGGCTCTATGTGTATTTCAGGGGTGAAGGTCCTTGACAGAGAATCTTGGGTTCCAAGAAAGTCAGAACAAATAGCCATAGGAGAGAAAGAGCTCTGGCAGGTCCCACTGCTCTTAGCAAACATAAAGAAATGGAAAATTTCTAAGGCCACAAATCACAGAGACAGAGGTCTCTGTGGCCGGTAAAGACGGGAGTGGCTCCCACAAGAGTGGCACGCAGCTCAAACCAAACCTTTTCTCTTGCACTTAAAACTACAATGCAAAACACTGGGCAATTGCAACTTATGTTTAAGGATTACACAATACTTTTGTTATCTGTTAATCTTCCTTATCAGGTGTTGCTTATGTCAGTATTAAAAAGTATTTTTCATTCGTTAAATAGCACCTGATAAAATGCTTCTTGGTTATACATTTACCCAGGATTTTGTGGAGAAGCCAAACTGAAATGGAGACTTTCCAGCTCCACAGCCTTGTAATAGTTAATCATTATTAGTTTTGAGGGTACCAGAAAGCCTCTTTCTAGTCCCGTTTGGCCATGCATCATCTGACACCCTTGTGGCCTTGGCTGGATGAGTTCCACCTGATGACCCGGCCTTGGGTAGGGATGAGAGATCTCAGACACTGAAAGGGCCACCCCCCTCCCAGGCAAGGGTGTTTCCTGGGAATGTGCTCCAGGGCTTGCTAATATCCGACAGCCTCCAGGCATTTCTGAAAAGGAACCAGCCCTTTTAGAAGCATTTGCTATGGGAAAAGCTGAGTATCTGCTGGCCTGGATCGGGTGGGAAAGAAGAAAGCCTTCACTTCAGAGACCTGTAACTGCTTCTTGCAGCCGGGCAGCTGCCTCCAGTGACGTGGTGGGCCAGCATCTCCATACCGCCTCGACCACTGTCTGACTGTCTGATAATAAACCCAGCCTCTCAGAAACGTGGTGTGTCTCCTGCAGGCCACCCCAAGGTGGGGTGGCAATCTGAAGGTGACCATGAGTGAGTTCATTTCTAGCAGGTATGAGTAAAACCCTTTCAATGACTAGCAAAAAGCAATGAGCTTTAAAAACAGAGTGAAACAAATGTGAAATGTGACCCTTGAAGAGCCTTAGCCGAGAAACCGGGCATTGAGACAGGGTTAACCTGCCTCCACAATAACCCCTCAGGAGGGGTTTCCTCGGGCACCCAGCATCTCTCTCCTATAAGCTTAACAATCTTGTCTTCTCGTAATAACCTTTTTATTTGGCAATGATTTGAGATTTACAGAAGAGTTGCAAAGACAGTACACAGAGCTCCAGTATACCCCCCACTTAGTTTCCCCCAGGGTTAACATCTTACGTTACCACGGCACGTCTGTCGAAACTAAAAGCCAACATTGGTAGATTACTATGAACTAAACTCCAGACTTTACTTGTAGTTACTTTCACTAACATCCTTTTTCTCTTCCAGGATCCCATCCGGGGCATCATGGTGCTTTCCGTCGTGACACCTGCCTAGTCTCCGTGGTCTGTGAGAGTTGCTTCGTCTTCCCTTGGTTTCCTGCCTTGACAGTTTTGAGGAGTATTTTGTAGATATCAGGTATTTTATAGAATGTCCTCCATTTGGATTTGTCTGATGTTTTTCTTATGATTAGACTGAGGTTACAGGTTTGGGGGAAGACAACCATGGAGGAGAATGGCCCTTCTCATCACACCCGGGGTTCCCTGAGATCCACATGACTTCTCCCTGGTGATGGTCACTTGATGACTTGGATTCCTAGTGTTTGCCAGGTTTCTCCATGGCAAAGTTATTACTTTTCCCTTTCCATACTCTAGTCTTTGAAAGCAAATCTAAGTCCAACCCTCATTCTGGGCAGGGCGGTGGGGGATGATGGTGCCCAGGGACACAGGTCCACCTGCTGAATGCAGGGGTTGCAACTTATATTACTCAGAATTCTTCTGTCAGGAAGCCTTGTCTCTCCTCCTTCCCTCAGTGACTTATCTATTCAATCATTTACATCAATAAGGACTTCTGTGGACTCGTAAGGACTTAGGGTTTGGGTTATAATCCAGCGCTATATGATTGATTTTTTTTTTTTTTTTTTGCAGTACGTGGGCCTCTCACTGTTGTGGCCTCTCCCGTTGCGGAGCACAGGCTCGGGACGCACAGGCTCAGCAGCCATGGCTCACGGGCCTAGCCACTCTGCGGCATGTGGGATCTTCCCGGACCGGGGCATGAACCCACGTCCCCTGCATCGGCAGGTGGACTCTCAACCACTGAGCCACCAGGGAAGCCCTATATGATTGACTTTGTTGCGCAGATTGTTCCATCCACTAACTCTGCCTACCCTGCCCTCTTCCACGACCCCTCCTCCAGCCCCTTAAGACCCCTGAAGAGGCCACCTTTCTGCTGCACTTGGCTGGCTCCACTCTCCAGCCGACCTCGGGGCTAACCACAGTGTGCCCAGGCCCCAAGATTACCTCGCTTCCTTCCCAGCCAGTGTCAGCACCTGCCACGGGGCGACACCAGGACGAATTTGGAAGTCAGAGGCAGGCTGATGTGGGAGCAAAGGCCTGTGCTCCACCCGCATGCGTCCAGTTCCAGGGACATGGGAGAGACGGGGCGCTGCGTGTGCCCCGCCCCTTGGGGTGCCCCAGGCCGTGAGCAGTGTGCAAGGAGGTGAGCCATCCGCACACCAGTGTGTTCCTATGAAAGCGTGACCACCTGCCACCTTTTTCCTTACTCTGATAAAATATCCAGGTTTGAAACCAAGTTCCAATTTCCTTTCCATGTGTGCCATGCGTCCTGATGTTTCATGTTTCCTTCCTGTTGTGAGCACAGAGGAAGTGCACAGTTTAAAAATGGAAACGAGACTTGGCTACTTCACCTGCACCTACTTTTAGCATCAAACCATGGCAATGTCGTACACACAGTTCATCCTAAGTTTTCACAGTGGATTCACGCCGCCAGACGCCACTTTCAATCTGCTTATTTATAACCAATGGGAATTTTTATATCAAACTTGACTTTACATTTTTTCATTGAAATCATAAGCTGTACTGAAAACTGGAGAGGGCGGTGACAGTTGAAGACCCCCCCCCCACTCCCCGATCCAGCTTCTGTGCTCAGCGTGTGCAGTAGAAATTTAAACACTGCCTCATGCCAAAGTCTGAAGAGCAAGGGACGGGCCGTGTCAGGAGCTGTAACAGAGGCCAGGAAACAACATGCGTTTCCATACCAGCTGCAGCCAGGCGTGCGGGAGGGGACACCATGCTTACACGTGTCTCCCAGAGTGAGCGGGTCCCCTTCTCTTCCCATCAAAGAGCCACTGCTTTCATGGCAGGGGATCACAGTGAGCCTCCCTCACAACGAGAAACAGCTGTTCCCAGGGTCTTTCCAATGACATGAGATTACAAACTCTAAAGGCAAAACTGAGGCGCCTCTTGGGGGTGTCGCCCTGAGAAGTAGGCTTCATTGGATGCGTGTCCACAGGCCCCCGAACGGGCAGGTTCCTTTAAAACATACTTTGCTTCGTTTTGCTTGAAATTATCCCTCCAGAAGAGGATGTGGTCACACGTTTATGATCTTACCAAATCTGTCACAGACCAGGACTGTGCATTCAGTTTTAAAATTTTGAAGAGCAAAGTACTAGGAGAGGAAGGATGGCTGAAGTGACGTCACTCAGTGCTGGTCTGGGAAGCTTTCAGATGTCACAGAGTCTACCTGATAGGATGGGTAAAAAATAATAACAATACTAATGAAAGAGAAAGACATATATCACAGATTCCTTAATTACTTGTGGGTGTGGGCTAGGCTATTATAAAATAAGCTTTGCCCAAATTTCTTCCCGAAGTACTGTCCTCAGTCCTCAGTGGTCGTGTGATAAAGATGGAGCCACATGGTTTTCCAGAGGTGGAGGTGTGGGTGGGGAATTGGGCGAAGGTGGTCAAAAGGTACAAACTCCTTTTGTTATGAAGATAAGTAAGTCCTGGCGATGTAACGTACAGCGTGGTGACTACAGGTAATTATACTGTGTTGTATATTTGAAAGTTGCTAAGAAAGCAAATCTTAAAAATTCTCATCACAAGAAAACAAAACTAGCTGTACGGTAGTGGATGTTAACTATCATGGTGATCATTTTGCAACATGTACATGTATTGAATCGTTACCTTATGCATCTGAAACTTATACAAAGTTATATGTCAGTTATGTCTCAGTAAAACTGGGGGGAGGGGATAAAAATGGAGGGGAAAAAAGATTGACTGAAATAGCTGTTTACAGCTTGGATCAATTTCCAGTGAATTTACTATGTAAAGTCCTCTATCACAACTTAGGAATGAAATAACTTGTTCTGGAAAATGTGTTAGGGTCAAAAAGTGGCCCTAACTTTAATAAAACTGACATGAAGGGAGAACAGGAAAAGCGGCATTTTAAAACTAATATGTTACGCAAATACGTTGTGATTTTATATCTATCAACAGAGTGCGCTAACAGTGATTTGACAGGGGTTACAATTAGTACGAGTAGAAAATTGGACCCTCTATATTTACATTCCCCGCAGCCGATATATTCAAGGTGGGCGAAAGCTTTTCCTGGATCTTGGCAATGGGAAGGAGGGCCCTCACCACACATTCAAGGTTCCCTTACATCGGGTATGAAGTGTATTCCGAGTGGAAGGAGAAATCATCAAAATAGTTAGTCCTGGCTGCTCTGTAGAGACCAGCTCTTCGGGGCCAAGAGGAAGCATGGGGGTCAGTTAGGGGTTGAGACCTGGCCCAGGTCCAAGGGGATGATGACACAGTGAGGGCTTGAGGGTCTAGGCCACATTCTGCAAATGCAGCTGAGCAGGTTGACTGATGAACTAAACGTGTGGAATAGGGACAAGGTGAAATCACATACGGCTTCCATCTACTCACCTGAACACCACAGTCCTTAAAAGCACATTTTTAACAAACAGCTAACGGCCTGGGATACCTGACATATTAAAACACGTTGGAGAACTTTTCTGCAAAATGGACCCACACTAAATAGTTTCAAATTTGTGGGCCATATGGTCTCCATTACAGCTAATCAACTCCACTGCTGTAGCTCAGACAATATGTAAAGGAATGAATGTGGGCCATGGGTGGCCACCCTCTGTATTTTATACACACACACACTCCACCAATTATAAAAGAACATGCGCTATTTGTAATTGATTAAAGAAAACCATCGGGAAGGAATTATGTACCCCAATATTTATAGCGATTCTCTCTATGGTTTTTATTTTCTAAAATTCCCCCACATATGTATTCTTGTTGTAATTAGATAAAATCTACCCCCCAAAAGTGTGAAATTCTATCTTTAAAAATCTACAAAGAAAAACAAAGCCTGGTGTTTTGGTGTCCTGTCATTGATCATACTTTCAAATGGAGATTTTTTTTTAATATAAAAAGACTTTGAGGGCTTCCCTGGTGGCGCAGTGGTTGGGAATCCACCTGCCGATGCAGGGGACACGGGTTCTTGCCCCGGTCCGGGAGGATCCCGCGTGCCGCGGAGCGGCTGGGCCCGTGAGCCATGGCCGCTGAGCCTGCGCGTCCGGATCCGCAACGGGAGAGGCCATAACAGTGAGAGGCCCGCATACCGCAAAAAAAAAAAAAAAAAAAAAAAAGACTTTGAAAAAGGTCATCAGTAAATAAATTCTAAATCGGTAGTTGAAACTAGAACTGGAGAGAGTCTATGTGAGGAATGGGGAAGGCTGTTTTTCGCAACACTGGCTGAATCTCTGGAAAAGATTGCATCTTGAATTAGCAGCTTGATTGTCTGCAATCCAGGTAAATATTGTGTTGCTACAACCGAAATCATCCTGCCATGTGGGTCACCCTGTCATATAATTAGCCTCTTATCATATCAGGGGCAAATCAAAGCAGCAGCAGTTGCTGTTAATGTGGTAACTGAACCAACCAGCAACACTCTCTTCCTGGATCCACATCCGATTTGATAGTATCACCATCCCACCGAAGACACCAGAAGGGTTGTTTTGCCGCATTTTTCAATAGCAAGCGGAACCTGAGAGAACATGGAACATCTTAAGGACTTCCCAGCTGTCTCAGCTACTTTGATTTTTTGCATGTCCTGCACTGCATCACTGTGTATCTTATTAGTCCACCAGCTGGGGAACTGGGTGGAGGGTGAAATTTCACCCTAAGTGTCCTGTGGTGCACGGATATCGCCCTCAGGCTCTCCCATTCACCTTATCCGGCACTCGGTCAGGTTCATTGTCTCCGATCACCCGATCCCGTCCTCCCTGCCCCAGAAGGTCTGCCCCCTCCTCCTGCACCCCCTTCCCAGGTGTTTATCCAGACAGACACGCTGCAGCTCATCTCCATCCCCTAGTCCATTTCAGGAGACCCACCCTGGCCATTGTCCTCTCCTCTGTAGCCAAGTGTTATTTACTTCTCAACGCGACTGTAAGTCCTTGCCTAAGCAGTAAACTGCCGAAGGGTCGTCTCTGGTGTCCTGTCCTCTCACTGTGCTAGGCACACTGCATGCTCCGAGGCGCAGCTCTGCCGAGTGACCCCTGCAGACAGCCTGCCTGGGTTCTGATGCTGTTCGACTACCCAGCAGCTGGGTGAGCTCGGGCAAGTGACTTAACCTCTCTGTTTCCTCGTCTGTGAAATGGGGATAACGGCACTTCGGAACAGCTGCTGTGAAGACTTAAGGCATATGTAAATGTTGTAAGTGGATTAGATTAAGTATGTAAGATTAGAGAATGAGAATGTCATCATATGCAAAACACCAAGGACGGAGCAGGCATCTTGACTGTCTTACTTATGTGTTGGCTTAAAAAGAACACACGAGACACAGATTCAGCCTCACGCTTTCCATGGTGCTCTCTCCAATCACAACTATCTTTCCTTCCTCTAATGTTCAGCAGAATATCCAGGTAAGGAATGAATGAAACTATGTTTTTGATTTCCTATTCCTTCACTTTCGATCCTTCATTATCGCTGGCCAGCTCACCTCTTGATGAAAGATAATAGTAATTGCACCAAGGATTGCTTACTCTGTACCAAGTGCTTTATGTTAATCATTTCATGTAATCCTTGAAACATCTTGGGGAAGGTGTTGTTCTAATCCCCTTTCACAGATGAAGAGACATTGAGAAGCAAAGCATCTTGCCCAAGGCCACTGCCAAGGCTTGGAAATGGCTGAGCCAGGGCTGTTTTTCTTCTGAATCACCCATTGCTCATAGCACTGTTCTAGACTCATCACAGGTGCTTATTAATTACATAGTTTGGCTAAATGACTGATTCATTTAATAACTGTCTATTAATGGCAATTGTAGGCCAGACTTGGGGAGGGCAAAGATTAGAGATGTTTCCTCTGTTATCACCGAGTTTAAGTCTCGGTGACTTTGTCTGTGGGGAACACAGACAAACCAAGAAGCAATTACAAAGCAACATGATGGGCCCTGTTAGGACAGGGAAAATACAGAAGGACACAGAGAGGCGCAGTACGAGCACAGGAGACAGGCGTGGGGTCTGCGGCGAGTAGAAAAGGCTTCCCTGAGGTGACGTTTTAGTGATGCTAAAGGATGGGCTGCGGTTGAGATGGGGGATTCCAGGTGGAAACAAGACAACTCGTTGCTCGGCTGGGGACAGAGAAGGGGGCGTGGCTAGAGAGGACTGCAGGGGGAACAAGGTCCCCCAAGCATTAAGCAGGATTTCTTTCAACAAATTAGCCAGTGGACAGCCTGAGCCGGTACTCTCCTTTAGCCCACACAGCCAGCAAACTGACTAGGAAGGTTTGGACTCCTCCTCCAGCTGCAAGGTTCCTTTACACCAGAGGAACCGGCACCCTTAAGGCAGCATCAGCGAACCGCTGGCTCTTCCAGGGCCCTGCTGCCCTGTTAAAGTCCTTGACTGCTGGGATGAAGGGCATGGACCATGTCCTCCTTGGCCTTAGACACCTTCCTTTAAAAACAGTCACAGGACGGCAGACACTGAGATCAAACAATGCATCCTGATATCCAATGGAGACCCAGTGATACTGAATATCAGTAGCTTGTCTGTCATTCAAGCCTGTGGGTATCAGGGTGGTGATGCAGTTTTCGAGGGCATCAGAGGTTTCATCTCAATTTACTCATCGGTGTTCAAAAAGTTTTTCTTTTTCTTTTTTTTTTTTCTTTTTGTTTCCTCACATTGGGTCTCCAAGCAGACAACAAACGGAAAGACTAAAGCAATTACCTAGATGACATTTTTTAGCATTTTTACCAAGCGTGCCTGTATTATCTGCATATTTCTGAAGAAACTTCTATAGATTACCTGAACAAGAAGATAACAGCATGAATTCTTTGCCTGAAGTTATAAGGCAGAAAATTGTCCTTCAGAGGAAAGTTCCTGGCAGCCAAAAGGAATGACACATTTTCTCTACACCCACTAATTTACAATAATGAACATTTTATCAACAACAATGAAAAACCCAAGCATTAGAGTATGTTCCGAGTAGCTGAGGCCCTGACTCCGTGTGAGAACTGTACTGTCCACACATACTCTACGATACGACATATGAGGTCCCCACTGGTCTGATGTCGTGTGAAGGACCGCTCCCCGAGGTCATCGTGCGGGGTGCAGACTGCCCCACACCTGCCCAGCCCCGCTGGAGAGCACAGACGTATAGCGTGGTTGGAGAGGAGAGACTGCCCTGTGGATTTCAGCCAACCTTATCAAGGCCAAGGCAATCATGTGATAATGTGTGAATGAATCAGAAGGGGTGGCCCGGGGATTTCTGCACTCCCAGCAACATTCACACTTCGTTTCCAGCCAGCTCTCATTTTCCTCTGCTGAGTCTTTACTAGCCGCTTTTCACATGACACTCAGAACCCCCATCTTGCTAATTTGCTCAGGGTAGAAGTCCCGTCAGAATTAGACTCTGTACCAGGGATTGCTGCATCGCTAAAATATCCCTGCTAAACTCCCGAAAAGGCGATGTCTTCTGCTACCACTTTTCTTCTGGAAATGACGGCCTCAGGTCACTCATTCCCTCGTCAAACATGTTTTAGTGAGCACTTATTAAGTGCCAGGCGCTGTGCTAGGCCCTGGGGCCACAGGGGCAGATCCAGGAGACGTGGTCTCTGTTTTACGGAGCTCCCAGGGTGGTACAGAAGCTGGATATGAAACAAGTGAAGACACAGACCAACAATGCAAAGGCCCATTTGGTTAAGAGCTAAGAGACGCTGGGTTCTAATGAGGAAGGGTTTAAACCAGACCACCTATATTGCTTTTCCTCCGCCCCCCACCCCCCACAAATGTGCACAAGTATGTCTTCAGCGGGCATCAGTCCTTAGGAGAGCTGAGGGCTCGCTCGATTTCAGCGGTGACAAGTGCAGGAAGCCCCTTCCACAGGGTGGGAGCTGTAGCTTTGGGATGCAGGCTGCATCGGGCTTGTCGCAGAGCTGTCTGCCATGTCCGTACCTCGTCTAAAATCGCACAGGAGCGCACGAGAGCTTTCCGCGTCCTTTTGTCTCCTTTGCAGCCCACCTCCCATGCCCACTCATTTCACGTCCCTTGCTCGACTGCACCAGCCAAATGCTGGAATTGGCGACAATCTTCTGACCCGCTTTCACCAGCGAAGAAGCCTGCCTTGAAATCCATGCGCCTTCTTGTTCATTCCCAGGGAGAAGCTCTCACAAAATGCCCCGAAGCTGGACAACGTTGACAGATCCCAAATGCACTCCTTTATGTCTTCAAGCAACAAGAATCCGACTGCCCACAGTGCCAACGAGAGAGGCAAGGATTGTAAGTCAGTCAACGTAAGAGGATCACCTCACGAAACATGAAATCGCCCACCTGGTCCCCCCCCGGGGCCCAGACATGCCGGCACTTCGACAGATTCTAACCCCCTCCCAAGGCGCCACCAAGACACACGGGTCTCCCGTTTCATGTCCTCAGCACTCTGACATTTATCCCCTCATCCCAACCCGATAGGAAACAGTCACAGCACAGATGTGTCAAAGCCGGCTGGATGGAAAACCACGGCTCGTCCAGGGGCTGGCTGCCAAAGTCCGCAGAGCGGTGAGCACTGCTGATGGTACCAAAGCCAAAGCAGGCCTGAGACTGTGCAGGTTTTGACGGATTAAAGCTAGCGTTGGAATGTTTTATCGCTGATGGGCTTCCACGTTCATCTCAGACTCCTGTCTTGGGGGAGCTTTCTGGCAGGCCAGAAGAATACTTTTCAAATACAGACCTGCTTGAGGGTTCCCCCAAGAAAAGCCCTCCGAGTGGGGAGAGCATATCCATGGGAAACAAGAAAAGGGCTTCAGGCCACAAGAGTCCCAAGATGGCAAAAGATCCAACCTCAGCCGACTGTCCTTCCAGATGCTTACCTGCTCTTCCTCTGACGGGCCCCCCACCCATCCCACTCTGCCTGTCTTGGCCCTTAGGACCAGCGCCAACACCCTCGAGGGGCCCGACGCCCTGCCCTGCTCAGCTGCACAAACCAGAGAACCGTTCTTGTGCCAGAGCCCTTACAGAGGGGTCGGGCGCTTGGCAGCTTCCACGTGCTCTAATCCTTATCACGACCCCTGAATTAAATAGCATTTCCCATGTTTCAAAAGCGAAAAAATGAGGGACTTCCCTGGCCGTCCAGTGGTTAAGACGCCGTGCTTCCTTTGCAGGGGGCGTGGGTTCAAGGGTTCGATCTCTGGTCGGGAAACTAAGATCCCGCATGCCGCGGGGTGTGGCCAAGAAACTTTTAAGAAGTGAAGAAATGAGGCTTTGAGGTTTTAGAACTTGCCCAGGGCCAGGTGCCTGCGAAGAGAGCTGAGCTGAAACCCCAGGCAGCAGGCCTCGGAGCCCGCTCTGTAAATGCCTCTCCTGTTCTGCCTGGACATCTGAACCTCAGCCGGGCTGCCAGCTGCCAACATCTGCAGCGGCTAAACTGTGGGGCTTGGGGGTGGGTTTACGTGGTGTGTGGCTATGACCACAGATCAAACAAATGCTTTAGTTCTTCAAAGGGAAAAGGATGGCGTGAGGCGTGGATATGGGTGGCCACGTGGTGACTCCACGTCCCAGGGCCCTTTATCCGCTAGCAGAGCGCAGTCCCCGCCCGGCAACTCAGCTGTTTCGGGAGCAAATCGTGGAGCAGATCAAGCGCAGGAATTCTCAGCCCCCAAGTATATTTACAGGATACAGAGCAATTCAGCTCTCACGTCTGTTCGAGGAGGATCTTGGCAGGAAGGACTTTGGATCAGCTCTTTATTTTTTTTTTGTGGTACGCGGGCCTCTCACTGTTATGGCCTCTCCCGTTGCGGAGCACAGGCTCCGGACGCGCAGGCTCAGCGGCCATGGCTCACGGGCCCAGCCGCTCCACGGCATGTGGGATCTTCCCGGACCGGGGCACGAACCCGTGTCCCCTGCATCGGCAGGCGGACTCTCAACCACCACGCCACCAGGGAAGCCCAGGATCAGCTCATTTTACTGACGTCTGCGGGGACAAACACGGAGTTCTAGCAGGGCCCAGCTCAGAGCAAGACACCCAGAGCTGCAGCGCAGCCCGGGCCCCGGAGAGGAGGCAGAAAGTTAACACCCACCGCGGCCATCCGTCACCACAGCAGGTGGCCCTGGCTCCAGGCTGAAGACCCAGCCGCCAACCTCAGGGGAAGGGGAAGAGACCCCTTGGGACAAAAGGAGCCTGTGAGGTGACGGGTCTCGTTAGTGTGCCTCCTGGCCCCCTGGGGAGGCGTGTTCTGAGAAGGGAAGTGGCTTCAGATCGGGGCCTCCTGTACTCCTCGCAGAAATGGTCACAAATAACAACAGCCGGGACAGCTCCAGCGAGCCACGTGCGTGCCGTTCTGTGTTCGATGCTGTACACAGAGCTGCTCTGTCAAGGCTTTCCAGAGCTCTGGGAGGGGGTTCTATCGCTATACCCGTTTTATTTATTTTTATCTTTTTATTGAAGCATAGTTGCTTTACAATGTTATGTTAGGTTCTGCGGTGCAGTGAAAGGAATCAGCTGTGTGTGTACCTATATCCTCTCCCTCTCGGACCTCCCTCCCTCCCCCACCATCCCACCCATCTAGGTCATCACAGAGCACCGAGCTGTATACCGCAGTTTCCCACTAGCTGCCTATTTTACACATGGTAGTGAGGTAGGAAAAGGTCTAAACTCAAGTCTGTTGTAACCAGGACCCTGCCTCTCAGCATAACCCCTGACCTCCCAGGACGCCCTGCACACTGCCCTCAAGGTCGCCCGCCCCGTCTTAGAACTAAAAAGGAATGAAAGCACTCTTCTTCAAAGGAAAACTGAGGATGGTTTGTAAGAATCAGTTACAGGCTCACTTTGTGCTCCAAAATTTTTCAGAGATGACTGAAATCATGTCTTCAGACATAAACTTCGAAATATCCCTCTAAGGAGCTCAAAAATCTGTTTTGCAGGCCACTTCCCAGGGCAAGGCCCCAGCACTTCACTTCCACACGGCTAGGGACCTCCATAAAGGGGACACCGAGGCAGGGGAGGCCCTGACTTCATGGTCTGTTAGGAGGAGCCTGGAGGAAATAAACAAGTTATTTTGTCCTGCACTCATGTGCTGTGTCCCAACACCAGCAGGGAGAGTCCTCAGAATTCAGTGCCTAATCAGGTGATGGGCCATAACGCACACCCCTGAATGTCATCAGGGCACAGGCATTTGCACTGGGAATCCAGAAATAAGCTGTCACCAAAAGGATGTGTGCCCGCTGGAAATAATTTCCAGAACATGTTTCGTAATCTAGAGCTGGGACTCAGCGAGCCAGACAGGAAAGGTCAAGACCAGCCGCTGGTCCTTCCCACCTGGCCTCATCTCCTGCCTGCCGGGGCCTCACAGCAGCTGCCCCTGCTTGCTGCCTGTCCCTGAGCCCCCAGGTCCCTTCCCAACAACCACCAGCAGAGCCGACCGTCCTGGCACCGTGTCCTGCCATGTCATTCCACTAGCACTGAAGGCAGATCTCACCGCTACCTCGACGGGCCTTCAACATGTTTTGAGTAACTGTCAAAATTTAGTAAGTATTTTATTCACCATACATTTAGATGTCAAGTAATTACCAGTACCAGATTCTCTGTGTATCAAATATGCCTGAATTGAATGACATGTTTTAAAATAACTTTTCTTTTCCAAGTAACATTTACTCGGAGTAGAGAACGTGAATGACACTTTTAAAAGAATTCTGCCCAAGGAAAGTGCACATTCAAATAATTTTTTAACATAAAACTTACGAGTATCTTCTTTATACTCTTGATTGCTTTTTGGTTAGGACAAAGGATGTGGCTGCTAATAAGAATACAGACGTTCAGTGAGTAGATTTATGAAACTCGGTTCTTTGGGAACTCCTTTTGATTGGGATCTATCGGACCAAACTGAACAACTTTCTCAGTGCAAACTGGATCCCCCAACTAAAAATGACCAACACAGTAAGTTTCAGTTCCCAGGGCACTGGCCTCTATCCTAACTGATACCTTTTAAGCACTTGTAAATTTCTTAAGAACAAATCAATTACCTCATTATGTTTGTTTATGAGCAGAGTTATTTGTGAAGTCAATCAGGGATCAAACTTGAGAGGACAAAGTGTACCAGCCTAAGGAGGGGGGCAGTGGGACCTGATGAGGCTTGACGTGCGGACTCAGGATTAATGTTTCTGTCACACAGAAGCCCCCATTTCTGCAGACACAGGCCAGGGCTAAACAATGAGTTTGCTTCTACCACAAATTCAGTTATTACCGAAAGGATCTTAAACTCTGAGAATCTGAGACTCTTTGATTCTGATCCCTTTAGGAAATGCACATACCTGTGAATGATTCATTGGGTCGCTGTAGGAAAATCAAATCTGGGAAAGATTTAGGCTGGTTAATGAATAACTTGGAACTAACTGATGATTATATAACAAGGGAAGGGAAGGAGAGGGATAGCGGGGGTCTGTGCCTGACAAGCACGGGGGCTGGGCACTCACATCCATCAGTTCACCGAGGCTCCAGGGAACCAGACAGAAATGACCTTTCTGAGCACAGAACCGGGGATGCCAAGTGATTGGGAAGACATTGTTCCTGGTTGGCTAATACGTCCAGTGTGTGTTTTGGGGGGAAGAGGGAGAAGAGCAGTTGTGTAACAGGGATGATTTGGAACAACTGAAGGGGAAAAAAGCATCCATTCAGTCAAGTGACAAGTAAACAAGTACGCATTCACTACGTGGTATCACCGCGCTTGAGAGATTCTAGGACCGACATCACCTTTGTCCCTGTCCTGTCCCAGAGCTTACATGTTTGAAGAGAAAAGACTAATCACCACTCTCTTTCATATTTCATTAGCTAAAACAAACTGCCTCAATTTCACACTTGACTTTGCCCTTAGGAACACAGATATAAAGGAAGAGTATCCAAGTTTCACAATAAAAACTAATATACATGCCTGTGGTTTCTTGTTTCAAGAACTACCTAGGGAGGCAATGATGTGATTATTTTATTAAAACACAATCTGGGGCTTCCCTGGTGGTGCAGTGGTTGGGAATCTGCCTGCCAGTGCAGGGGACACAGGTTCGAGCCTTGGTCCGGGAAGATCCCACATGCTGCGGAGCAACTGGGCCCATGCGCCACAGCTACTGAGCCTGAGCTCTAGAGCCCGCGAGCCACAACTACTGAGCCTGCACTCTAGAGCCCACAACTACTGAAGCCCGCGAGCCACAACTATTGAAGCCCACGTGCCTAGAGCCCGTGCTCTGCAACAAGAGAAGCCACTGCAATGAGAAGCCCCTGCAACAAAGAGTAACCCCCGCGAGCCACAACTAGAGAAAGCCTGCACAGAGCAACAAAAGACCCAACGTGGCCAAAATAAATAATTAATTAATTAAAAAAAAAAAAAACCCACACGCAATCAGGGTGTGTGTGCAGGGGCCACTATATTCTAAAGCTGAGGGCAGAAAGCTATGGAGCTCTAAATCAACAACTTCATGGAGATATAATTTCAGAGAATAAACTGCATGCGTTTAAAGCATAAAATGGGGTGAGTTTTGACAGATGATTACACCGTGGAACCACCACCAGAAGCAAGATAGAGAACATTTCCAACGCCCACCTACAAAGCACCTACCCACCCTGGCCCAGGCAACCACTGCTCGGCTTTCTGTCACTACAGATTAGTAATGGTTCTAGGAAAACAGGAACTCCACCTGACTCCTGCCCCAAGGCTTTTTAGTTGTGGGTGGGGTGTTAAAGCACAAGTATATTTTATTTTGGTCAACTATATACAACAGTAGCAGGTGACAGGGCTTTAGAAAGACAGAAGATAGGCCCAGGGAGTGGGGGGCGGTCTCAGAGTCAGTAGAACCTGTTGTCCTCCAAGCACCCAGCCCTCTTTGGTGGTTTTTTTTTTCACATCTTTATTGGAGTATAAATGCTTTACAATTTTGTGTTAGTTTCTGCTGTATAACAAAGTGAATCAGCTATACATATACATATGTTCCCATATCTCTTCCCTCTTGCATCTCCCTCCCACCCTCCCTATCCCACCCCTCTAGATCATCACAAAGCACCGAGCTGATCTCCCTGTGCGATGCAGCTACTTCCCACTAGCTATCTATTTTACATTTGGCAGTGTATATATGTCCATGCCACTCTCACTTCCTCCCAGCTTTCCCTTCCCTCACTGTGTCCTCAAGTCCGTTCTGTACGTCTGCGTCTTTATTCCTGCCCTGCCACTAGGTTCATCAGTACCGTTTTTTTAAATTCCATATGTATGCGTTAGCATATGGTATTTGTTTTTCTGACTTACTTCACTCTGCATGACAGATTCTAGGTCCATCCACCTCACTACAAATAACTCAGTTTCATTCCTTTTTATGGCTGAGTAATATTCCATTGTATATATGTGCCATATCTTCTTTATCCATTCATCTGAAGATGGACACTTAGGTTGCTTCCATGTCCTGGCTATTGTAAATAGAGCTGCAATGAATACTGTGGTACATGTCTCTTTTTGAATTATGGTTTTCTCAGGGTATATGCCCAGGAGTGGGATTGCTGGGTCGTATGGTAGTTCTATTTTTAGCTTTTGAAGGAACCTCCATACTGTTCTCCATAGTGGCTGTATCAATTTACATTCCCACCAACAGTGCAAGAGGGTTCCCTTTTCTCCACACCCTCTCCAGCATTTATTGTTTCTAGATTTTTTGATGATGGCCATTCTGACTGGTGTGAGGTGATACCTCACTGCAGTTTTGATTTGCATTTCTCTAATGATTAGTGATGTTGAGCATTCTTTCATGTGTTTGTTGGCCATCTGTATGTCTTCTTTGGAGAAATGTCTATTTAGGTCTTCTGCCCATTTTTGGATTGGGTTGTTGTTTTTATGATATTGAGCTGCATGAGCTGCTTGTAAGTTTTGGAGATTAATCCTTTGTCAGTTGCTTCGTTTGCAAATATTTTTACAACATGCAGATGAGAAGGCGGAAAGCCACAGCCCAGCGAACACAGCTCAGAATTCAGGTCTACCCTGTCTGTCTTTGCACTGTGCCTCCAGAAAGCAACTTCTTTTCTTTTTTAAATGTATAACACATTATTCTCAAAAGTCAAAGGACCTCTTAATCATTTCGGCTAAAAGAAATACACGCCACACACCACATGTGAAGGGACATCTCAGCCACGTGGAAGGGTGTCGGAACTAGTTCCGGAATCATCCGGTAGAAAGTTTTAGAAAATTCCTGCTGGCGTCTAAACAGAACAGCTCCTACTTCTATTCGTGTTCTCACTCATGTATTGGTATCGATTGCTCTATCCGCTTTGTTTTCTTTTAAACAGCTTTATGGATGTGTACTTGACATATAATAAACTGTGCCTATTTAAAGAGCACTACTTGAGGGCCCTCCCTGGTGAGGAAGTGGTTAAGAGTCTACCTGCCAATACAGGGGACACGGATTCGAGCCCTGGTCCGGGGGGGAATCCCATGTGCTGCGGAGCAGCTGGGCCATCCGCCACAACTCCTGAGCCTGCGAACCACAACTACTGGGCCTGCGTGCCACGACTGCTGAGGCCCGCACGCCTGGAGCCCGTGCTCCACAAAGGGAGAGGCACCGCGGTGACAGGCCCATGCACCGCAGTGAGGAGTGGTCTCCGCTCGCCGCAACTGGAGGGGCCCCCACGCGGCAACAAAGACCCAACGCAGCTAAAAATAAATAAATTAATTAATTAAAATAAATAAATAAAGCAGGGCTTCCCTGGTGGCGCAGTGGTTGAGAGTCCGCCTGCCGATGCAAGGGACACGGGTTCGTGCCCCAGTCTGGGAAGATCCCTCATGCCGCGGAGCGGCTGGGTCCGTGCGCCATGGCCGCTGAGCCTGCGCATCCGGAGCCTGTGCTCCGCAACGGGAGAGGCCACAGCAGTGAGAAGCCCGTGTACCGCAAAAAAAATAAAAATAAATAAATAAATAAATAAATAAATAAAGCATACGGCCCCACTTGGGCCTTTCAAAATAAATAAATAAAGAGCACTATTTGATAACGTTTGGCACGTGTACATGCCTGTGAAACCATCTCCAAAATCGGTATAATAAACAATTCCATCGCCCTCCCCAAGCTTCCTGGTGCCCTTGGTACTCCCTCCCTCTCGCCCTTCCCTGTACCCCCCACTCTGTTCCAAGGCAAGGACTGATCTGCTTTCTGTAACTGTAGATTCGTTGGCATTTTTAAAATTTTCCTCAAATGGAATCATACAGCACGTACTCTGTTTCGTCTGGCTTCTTCCATTCAGCATAATTATTCTGAGATTCATCCATGTTGCTCCATTAATTCATTCCTTTTCATTGTAGAGCAGGGTTCATTGTATGGATACACACAACTCACTCATCCATCACCTGTCAATGGACAGTTTGGGGCTACAACAAATAATGCTGTTATGAGCATTCATGTCCAAGGCTTTGTGTGGACACGTTTCATTTTTCTTGGGTAAATACCTATGAGTGGAATGGCTGAATCACATGGTAGGTGTATGTTTATCTTTTTAAGAACTGCCCAGCTGTTTTAGCAAACAGTTGTATATAGTCTGACACTCATTCAGACTATATGAATGTGAGAATATGAGAACTGCAACTGCTCCACGTCCTCGCAAGACTGGGTATGTTCAGTCTTTTAGAATTTTGACCATTCAGGGAATTCCCTGGGGGTCCAGTGGTTTGGACTCCAAGCTCTCACTGCCGATGGCCTGGGTTCAATTCCTGGTCGGGGAACTAAGATCTCACAAGCTGTGTGGTGCAACCAAAAATAAAATAAAGTAAAATACAATTTTGGCCATTCAGATAGGTGTGAGGGTATCTCACTGTGGTTTCAGGAGCAGTTCTAGTGACTGGTGATATGAGCACCTTCTCCTGTGTTTATCGTTGTTGAAGTATCTGTTCAAATCATTTGAGCTTTTTTTCAGTGGGTTGTTTATTAAGTTTTAGTTCTTTATAGACTCTGGATACAAATATTTTGTCAGATACACGATTTACAGAAGACTGTCGATCTGTGCCTCGATTTTTTCATTCCCTTAACAGTGTCAGTTAAAGAACAAAAGTTTTTAATCTTGATGAAGTCCAGTTTATCATTTTTCTCTTTTATGGATCATGTCTACAGTATTATATCCAAAAACTCCTTCCTTAACCCGGGGTTATGAAGACTTCCTATGTTTTCTTCTGGAAGTTTTACAGACTTAGGTTTATATTTAGGCCTATGTTTTAATGCCCTCTTAAAGTTAATTTCTGTGTGTGGTACAAGGTATGGATCAAAGTTATGTTTTTGCCTACGGATATTCAACTCTTCCAGCACTATTTGTTAAAAAGCCATCCTTTCTCCCCTGAATTGCCTCTGAACCTTTGTTGAAAAGGAGTTGTTATATTTGTGTGAGTCTATTTCTGGACTCTCTACTCTGCCTTGATTAGCACAGCTTTAAAATAAGCCTGTTCACTTTGTTTAGCCAGTAAGGAAACTGAGGGCCAAGAGTTGACCTTACTTGCTTAAAGTGTCTTCCATTGGTGACACATTAACTCCTAAGATTTAATTCTTTTATGTGTAAGGAGAAATTCTATGCCAAAAAAATAATTAGTTGATATGACAGAAATCAACATACTTTTACTAAAATACAGTCTCATTTTTGTGATGAAAACAAGGCTTAAAACTATGGAAAATAAATTTTTAGCAAGAGCAAAGAAATATATTTCAGTCACAAGAAGCATAACTCTCCAAACTTCAGAGACCCCTTCCCACTCCACTGCCCGGTCAGGGCTCCTTTCCACCCAGCTCAGGCCCCCGCCACGGCATCTCTAACCCTTGTGCACTGATGATACCAACGTTCTATTTGCTTCTTCACTGTTGGCACGTGATGAAAACATTTAAAATTCTTAACTCCACCCTTATTTGCCAATATACTGTTTAAGAAGCTACGTTCTGGAAGAGGAAATATAAGCAGTTTGGTAAGGGACGCAGTAGAACGTCGAGATAAACCCAGTGCTTTGGAGGGGAGGTCGATGTGAGTGGAAATCTTCCCTCCATCACTGTGGTCAAGTTCGTTAACCAGGCTGTGGTGTCCTTGTCTCAGAGCTAATACTTCCTGCCTCGTGAACTGTCATGAAGGTAAATCAGGTAATGCTGAAAGCATTCAGCACAGCGCCTGGCAAATATCAGGCACTAACAGGTAAGAGTTCTCCGCAGTTTACCAGCATAATCACTGGGGCCTTCCCTGTCTTCAACTGCCCTGCGCTGTACTCCAAGCTTCCCACCAGCTCCCTCCGATTCCTGGGGCACCTTCTAGCTACTTCTGTTCTGGTCACTTTCCAACCCCTGGTTCCTTACATCTCTTGGTTTCAGCCTCCATGTGATACTGAGTCCAAATAAATAATCCCTCCCTCATGAACGCTGGATGGAGGGGTTTCTGTTTGTTGTTAGCACAGAAGCTTCCTTGGAAAGACAGGTAAATTAGCATCTCCAGACTCGTGGGTTCTTGCTGTCCACCGCGCTGCTCCGGGTCATTTGGGGTCACTGTTACCCTGGGCGGGGGTGCCGGGAGGAGTGCTGGGCCAGAGGCACTGCTGGGTTATAACAAAATGCATCATACAGGCAGTGAGCTAAAAACCTTTATCCCTCAATGAGAGCATCGAAACAAGTCTGGTCTTCACAGGTCATAAAAGGCAAAGCTATGGGAGTCAAACGACTGATATCCCAAGAGGAAAAAAAAAATTAAAAAATTTCCTTTGATACCTCTGTTTTTCCACGGCAGAAATCTTGAAATTTCATATTCTTTTTATTTTTTTGGAAGTTTCATATTCTTGATAAAGAAACATTCGACATTTGAAAAGATGCATTGGTAGAAGCAACATGTTACTTCAAAGATGCTTTTATAGTTTAAATGATATATAATTATAACAGGTGATTGGAAAACAGGAATAAAATAGGGTGCTGATTCAGTATACATAAAAATTAATATCATATTAATCAATGTGTACAAAATAAATTTGGTGGATTTCTTCAAGTATCCCTCCCTTTCCTTTTTCTTACTTTGTCTTAAAATTACCGTTTCAGTGAGCAAAACAGAATCAATCTAAATATAACCACAGACTTCCTCCCCTCCAGGCATAATGTACCAATGAAAGCTTTTCCTGATGATGTAATACAGCCATTTTCATTCTGGTGCCACTGGCTTTCTCCCTTTACGTAGAGCAAACAGCAATGGACTCTTTTTAGAATTATTTAAAAGGTGAACTGACACAGCTTCAACCGTGCCTGATAATGCACAGTTCTCTTATTATCTGTACCACCTCTCTGATGTCTGAGAACTTTACCCCTTGTTCCAGCATCAAGGAAAATACAATAAAATCTTGACAGAATATGAGGTTCTATGCCACACACCCAGCAGAATGCCTTAGACACAGCAGGCATCTACTAAATGTTGGAAGAATGGAGCCATGGATTCAAGCTCAAGACACCAACAGGGCAAGTGGCCCCAGGGTTTCAGCAGGAATCCAAAATAGCAGCCCTATAGAGACCTAGAGGGTGACCAGGGACACTGTCACCTCCCCATCTCCATTCACAACCCAAAAGATTGACATTTGTAAAGTGTTTCATCCTGTTACAAATACCACAAGGAGTTCAAGTGAAGAATTTCAAGTGAAGAATTTCAGAGTCAGGCCCGAGATGAAAGAGATTTTGTGGAGGGAAAGCATAGAGGGTTAATGACCTCCTCAACAAATAACAGGAAAACTGGATTTCCTCAGAATAAAAGAACCATTTTTAATACATTCCACACTCACTTTCCACCATCCTCTCGCAGAGCCTGGCTCTCTATTAGCTTTCTTTGAATAATAACCATGGTTGTGTTACCAACAATGGGAACTTAATTTTTGATCCCAAAACAATAGTAACTCTTGCTTCAGCAGCATTAATTTCGGCTACAGAAATAGATGGATGATTTTGCCTAAGGGTATCTCTGGTTCTTCCAAGTTCCCCTTTCAATGTGTACAATGAAACCCTTCCATAAAAAATAAAGGTATACAATACATTCAGTTCTGTTACAGCAGGTTTTTCAAAGCCCTTTAGCTCTGACTATATGAATTCATACAAATATGGCATCATCATGTCAAGTTTTCCAACAATTTCATATCCTGAAATTATTACTGGTTAAAACTGTTCTGGTTTTCAAAGACATAAGAATAAGAAGGTAGTAAGTAAATGCTGAAAAGCTTTCTCTAGGATTTTAGCTAAAATTGATTGATTAAATTATCAATCTCATATTCTAACCAGCAGGAGAAAATTCATTTATTGTAAGCCTTGTATTCTTTTTTCACTGTTGGAGGACTTTCATGCCTTAAACAAGGAACGGAGACAAACTTATAGGTCGATCTCTAACTTTCTATGTGCCCTACCCAAAGAGCATAAACAAATTCCTCAAACTAGGGTCACTTCTCCCCTTCCATTAGGGAAGCAGAAGCGGTCCAACTCAATCGCCTGTGTATCCATGGAACAGCTCACATTTGGGCAAGAGTGTGGAGAAGGGCACTCTTTCCTAGTCCAGTTTACTGAGGGTTTAGATTGGGACAATCCTGTTGTGACCCCAAGTGTCAATTTCAGATCCATTTCTCAATTTAAAAATACAAATTTCTTTTTCATTTAAAAATCCTCTCAATGACTGAGGTTTCACTACATACTCCAAGCATGGTGCAGCCATTAAAAGCCCTTTAAAGGAAGATGATTTCATTCCAGCTTAGCCCCAGGGGGGAAAAAAAGTATTTAAAAGTGTGATTTATTCAAAATAGACATCCATTTCTGACTTGGGGATGTTTAGCTTGATAAGCTTTGGAGCTCAGTTAGTTTTCTTTCCAGAGCAGATGACTCCTGAGTCATGATTGAAAATATCACTCATTTTAAAAAGATAACAACTGACCCCTCCCCCCGAAAAAGACCCCAAACACCAAGGAAAAGATATGTTGAAATGTGTTTTCAGTGGAAGTAAAAATCCTATTCAAAATCTAAAACTTGCACTTTAGGAGAAATGAATACTGAAAGCACTTCCTGTGCTTTAAATGACGTTGGAGGGCTCTGAAAGTTGAGTTTAAAAATACTTTCTAAGAATACAAGCCAAATGACTGCAGGATTATAAGTTCTCTCTCCCAGTTGTTCAGGTATTAAAAACAGGCACAAGCAGGAATAGCCTTCAAAAAAACTGAAACAGCACATGAGTAATGCAATCTACCCCAATAAAGGATACGACAAAATGGCCTTTTTCCTCCTTTTACGATGTACCTCTAAATCATAAGGTACCCTCCCATTCCCCTCCTTCCTGTATGGTCCCTTCTCTTTCAAAAAAAATTTAAAAGGACACATGACTAAAATGACAAGTGAAGGGCACATTCTTGGATTCCTCCTTTAGAAGCAGTGCTCTTGCTGCCGGAGGCACGGAGGCTGCCTAGAATCCAGCTTCCCCAGCAGGCATTCCAGCATTTGCTGAGTTATATTATACCATCTTCAATTCTCCAGAGGAGAGTTATGGATGGAAAGCAAAGAGGATCACCTGCCCAGGTCCACCTCTCCCCTGGACATCATCCTGCCCCCTAGTGACTCTCCCTGCAAGTTCTACCCAGTGACCGGGCAGCGTGGACCATAGCAGTCCCGCCCTGCTGTGTTCCCCATCTTCTCCCACACGGTCACACCCTTCTATCACGAAAACAAAACCACACAAGAGAAAACCAAGCTGTTCGCTGTTCACAACAGCCAAAAAAGTGGAAACAATCTAAGTGTCCGTCAAGTAAAATACTGTACGTCCAAATAACGGAATATTACTCAGCCATGAAAAGGAGTGAGGAACTGACACCTGCTACAACATGGATGAACCCTGAAGACATCCTGCTAAGTGAAAGAAGCCAGGAACAGGAAGGCCACATATTGTATGATTCCATTTATAAGAAATATCCAGAATAGGGAAAGCCCACAGAGACAGGAAGCAGATTAGTGGCTGCCAGGAGCTAGGGGGAGGGGCGCATGGGAAGTGATTATGGAGATTATAATTATGGGGTTTCCTTTTGAGGGTGACAAAACTGTTCTAGAACTAGACAGTGGTGATGGCTGCATGACATTGTGAATGTACTAAATGTCACTCATAGTAAATTTTACACGATGTATATTTTACCACAATAAAAAAATGTAAACAACAACAAAAGACAAGTTGCTGCTTTTCCTGGCCACTGTTGAGTCTCTCTGCGTTCATTCACCACTAATATTTTCTAATACGTGGTTCACACGACCTACCTCCATTTTCTCAGCCCTCATCTCATCCTTAAGCCCCTGAATTCGTATTTTTACCCCCAAAGACCTCCTCTTCCTCTGCACGTAAACAAAAGCATGGACAACTATTTACAAAGGTCTCTACAGATGTTTTAATAAAATTTGCTCTTGGAAACTGTTAATAGCCTCCTTCTTGAAATAATATTTGCCCCTGGCTTCCAAGTATGGCGTCTTCAGGACTCTTTTGGACCATCTTGACCTCGTGTTTTCTTTGCAAGCTCTCTTATGTGCCAGTGGGAACATTCCCCCAGGCCACCCTGGGCTCCCTGTCCTTTCCCAGTGCTTCGTTACCTCGCCTGGCATCACTCTAACCCTCGTTTCAGGACGCAGTTCTCCCACATACTGGGGGGTCCAACTGCCTTTCCTCAGTGGGTGGAGATGTGAGTTGGTAAACCCACCCTCGACATTTTCAAACCAAGCCGGGTCTTTCATATCATAAGGAAGAACACTATGGGAGTTTCCTATTGCTGCTACACAAATGATCAGATTAGTGGTTTTAAACCGCACAGAGGGGCTTCCCTGGTGGCGCAGTGGTTGAAACTCCGCCTGCCAATGCAAGGGTCATGGGTTTGTGCACCGGTCCGGGAAGATCCCATATGCCGCAGAGCGGCTGGGCCCATGAGCCATGGCCGCTGAGCCTGTGCGTCCGGAGCCTGTGCTCCGCAACGGGAAAGGCCACAACAGTGAGAGGCCCACGTACCGCAAAAAACCAAACCAAAACAAAACAAAACAAAAACCGCACAGATTTATCATTTTACGGTTCTGGTGATGAGAATCTAAAATGGGTCTGCCGGGCTGCATGCTTTCTAGAGGCTCTGGGGGAAGAACTGTTTCCTTGGCTCTTCCACCTTCTAGAGGCTGCCTGTCCCTAGCTCATGGAACCACACTCCATCTTCAAAGCTATCAGCATCCTCTCTCCTCTCTCCTCTCTGCCTGCCTGCCTGCCTCCCTCTCACAAAGACCCTTATAATTACACTGGCCCACCTGGATAATCCAGGATCAACTCCCATCGTAAAGATCCTCAATTTAATCACATCTGCAAAGTTCCTTCTGCCATGTTAGGAATATAATCACAGGTACTGAGCACTAGGTGGGTGGTAGGGGGATTATTTGGTCTAGGACATACTTTGGCAGCCCTTTCTTTCCTACACGTTGCTAACAAGCAGGGACCTTTGCCCTCAATATTTCACAGGTCAGTTGCTGGCCTGGGACAAACAACTCACAAGAAGTTCTCTCTCCATGAAACTGCAAATTAAGACATTTTCTGGGATTCTTGATTCAAGGTTATTTAGAGCTCTGTGGGAGGGAAAAATCCATGGGTTTCCATTCATTTCCAAGAGAGGGAAAAGTACTAAGTCAGGGACCAGCAAGGGAAGGAGACTTTTGGAGAGCACGTAATAAAGAACATTCAGAAGATTTCTTGAGACACTGGATAGAAATATGCAGTCAACAGGGCGATACACTCAAAATACTACTGAGTTCTTGGAGGCCTCCAACATCAGCCTGTTTCTAAACTGAGAAGCAGAGTCATCTGTCATTGTTTTGGGCCATTTGTATGTGAATTTCCTCCCCACCCAGTCTGTCTTATTCTCCTTTGATGCAGCCTATCACTACTCTTCATCCTTGTTCATTTTTTCACCCCACCTACGTTAAAATGTGTGTGTAACCTGGCACAGACCTGTACAGATAGAAATGTAACCTTTAATTGGATCTTCTTATTGTAACTGAAGCAACACTGATGTTTTTGTCCTGCTGAAATGTGCACGTACTAAAATCACTGGTGCCACGCAGCTAGGCTTCAACAGCAGGCACGTTATCCTCAGCCGCTCCAACACGCTGACGGCCCAGCTCTCCCACACCCTCTAGTGGCGGCCAGCCCTAGAACACTGCCAAGCGCGCAAGGAAATCATTCCAGCTGTCAGAGCCCAGGTGTTGATGCAGTCTTTACACAGGCTTTCAAATATACAGTATTCTGGCTTAGAAAACCATTCACTTTATGCGTTAGGCATTTGCCTTTTCCCTTTTTGTGATTGTTGGTACTGTCATACAGTAAACTCAGAAACTCACAGAAGCAGTAGACAGTCCGGTAAAAAATGTTCTTAAGTCCAATGAAAAGAGAGCATATAAATCAATTGAGGTATAGCCACATGATGGAATATTATACAGCAACAAAAAAGAAGGAACCGCAGTTATACACAGCAACATGGATTTATCTTTTTGTAAAAGTTTAGTGGTAAGATATTAGTTCTGGAAGACTACATAAATATGGAACCATTTTTAATAGACCTCAAAAGTGAAATTTTTATTTAGGAATACATGTATATGTAATTTAAATATATATGTATACATACACATATTTATATACATATATACACATATACAAATATTTATATACATACACATATATTTATATACATTTATATACATATATACATATAAATACATATACATATATTTATATGTGTATACAAACATACACACATATTTTTTTTAAAGCAAAGGAACAAAGAACACAAATATCAGGACCGTGCTTGCTTTTAGCCTGGGAAGGCAGCAGGAGAAGGTAAAGGAGATGCAGGAGCATCAGTCCTGTTTGGGGGAAAGTTCATGATTATCTGTTTTATTATAATGACTACAACTTCTGTGTATGTTACATATATTCTTCAATATATAAAATACGATCATTAGGGCTTCCCTGGTGGCACAGTGGTTGACAGTCCGCCTGCCAATGCAGGGGACATGGGTTCGTGCCCCCGTCTGGGAAGATCCTACATGCCGCAGAGCGGCTGGGCCCGGGAGCCATGGCCACTGAGCCTGCGCGTCCGGAGCCTGTGCTCCGCAACGGAAGAGGCCACAGCAGTGAGAGGCCCGCGTACCGCAAAAACAAAAAAAAACAAAAAAAAAAACCCCAATCATTAAAAGATAATTTAGGAACACGTGTAGGTAGGTAGGTTGGATAGACTGACAGCTGACCGATGGACAACTGACAGCTGATAGAGAGACTGGCTGGCTGACCTACAGAACCCAGGGATGGGATGTTCAGAGGAGAACACACTGTCTTCCCAGGTTCATTCTTGTTTGAATTGCCCAAAGACTACAGTTTGGAGTATAAGGATAGAGATATAAATCTTCCTCTGGAGGATACAAAGAGTTTCCAAATTTTACTTAGATAGGCTTTCTGGGGGCATCTAAATCATGAGGATATGCACGCAGGCCCTTCACCTGGACCTGTCACTTAGCCTCAGAAAGGAAGGGATCAAGAACTTTTATCCCACCCCTCGAACACCACCTAACCTTGGAAATTCATCATTTTAATGTATTACTCAATAACACGTTAGTCATTTTGCTTTGCCCCAATCCTATGAAGCTCAGTATCAAGTGACACTTGGGCTGGCCAGGGCCCCCCTGTAATGTCTCTGACGTACTCCTGAGGCTCCCGCCCCTCCTCTGAGCCCCGCTGCTTCTCTGCACTTTGACCCTGACCTGTTTCCAAGGCCTGGGCTGTGCCATCTGTGTAACCAGAGCCCCATTTCCGGTCAGCAGCTCAGGAGCTGGAGCCCGTACATGAACTGAATACCTGAAGTGGTGTGTCATCTCCCATGTCCAAAGTCACAGGCCTCACCCTGACTGGCAGGATGCTCTCTCCTTTTTTTTTTTTTTTTTTTTTTTTTTTTTTTTTTTTTTGCGGTATGCGGGCCTCTCACTGTTGTGGCCTCCCCCGTTGCGGAGCACAGGCTCCGGACGCGCAGGCTCCGGACGCGCAGGCTCACCGGCCATGGCTCACGGGCCCAGCCGCTCCGCGGCATATGGGATCCTCCCAGACCGGGGCACGAACCCGTATCCCCTGCATCGGCAGGCGGACTCTCAACCACTTGCGCCACCAGGGAGGCCCTGCTCTCTCCTTTTACTGAGTATCTTTCATCTCTCTTCATGTTAAAGGCTATGCATGTTCATTATAGAAGTAAAATGTATTGATAATAAAGATAAACAAAATCAAGAAAACAAAAACCACCTGTCTTCCCTTCGCAAGAGCTACCAGACATGTTCAACACATAACTGTAAGGTACTGTGCATTATACCTCCCTGCAATGCTTTAAATCTACAATTTTTTTTACAATTAGCAATAAATGATACATTTTCATATCTCATATCCCATTTTCATACTTTCACAATACGATCTTAATTAGCTACACAATATTCCATTTATTCTAGTTACTACAGTTGCATTAAAAAAAACTTACTAGTATAAAACAAAAATAACCATGCCCCAGGGCCTTTGCACTTGCTGTTCCCTCTGACTAGAAACTCTTCAACCAGACATGATTCACAACTTCACCTCTGTCAAGTCTTAGCTCAAAACTCTTCTTCAGTGAGGGCTTTCCTGAGCACTTTAATACAACTTGACCCTCACCTCCCACCCTCACACTCCCTGATCCCCTCTCCTGCTTCAGTTTCCCTTAAACATCGTTCACCACCTAACATTATAAATTGTAGTAATTTATTTTCTGGCTCACTCACTAGAATGTGACCTCCAGGAGGACAGAGTTGTTGCTTTTTGTTTAATTCTACTAATGCCTAGAAGTACTGGCAATAAAGGCACGCAATAAATATTTGTTGAAATGACGAATGAACAAAATCAGATATAATTTTACAAAAAGACTGGAAAAAATAAAATTGAAAGTGAGTTTAATTTCTGGGTGATGGGTTTATAAGGTTTGAGTATTCCTTTTTATAATAAGTTCCCTATATTTTCAGTTTTCTAAATTAGCATGTATTACTTTTAAAATCAAGAAAAAAGTTATGTTTTAAATGCTATTAGGCAAATATGACTATAAATATTGTTTAGGAACAATAGAGAGAGAGAGACAAAGAGAAAGAGAAAGAGACAGAAAGACAGACGGACAGAGGACAAAAAGTTTCAAATACCTGTGAAGTCTTAATTTATGTTCAAATAATCACAGCATAGGCCAGGGAAAGTTAAGAGAAATATTAACTACTAACCATTCTTCCTTCTTGGTAATTTAAGTTTATTGAAGCAAGAATGCTACTAGGTAACAATTAGTCTAGCTTAATTACTTGATATATTTATAAGTGAACTACATTCTCAAATCCTTAGTAATGCAGGATCCAGTACCTAATCAAACCTAATAAGCAAGGAGCCTAAGAGAATCTGAAAACAGATTAAAATGATCAAAGCTGCAATTTTTGTTTCTTATGAAGTGGCTGTAGACAGCCATGGTGAAGCCATAGAAAACAGTGATGTACACACATTTTTAATTAAGCAAAGATGAAATAGAGCTAAAATAATGGGGGAAAAACGCTGACTGGACTCGTCATTGAATCAGATTATGGAATTACATTAACTTTAAGAAATGTCCCATATTATCAAAACTGAAAATTATAAACTATAATAAAATATAATATTGAGTGCATTTTACTTAGGAGCCCTGAGTATTAAGTCAGGGGCTGCTGCTCCCAGCCTCACTGAGAGCCTGACTCCTGGTTTCCTGCCCACGTTTTGACTTGATAAATCTGCTTGAATATAAGGAGAACATGTTACTCATAAAAGCAATGTACAGCCAGGAACAGGTCTAACTATTTGTCTCCCTTGTCAATGAAGCCAGTGGGCTATGAAATGTACTTCCTGTTTCATCTTCTTTCTTGATTTTCTTGAGGTATAGTCGATGTACAATATTATGTAAGTTACGGGTGTACAACGTAGTGATTCAGAGTGTTTTAAAGTTATACTCCATTTACAGTTATTAGAAAATATTGGCTATATTCCCTGCGTTGTACAATATATCCTTGTAGCTTATTTATTTTATACACAATAATTTGTACTTCCTGTTTCATTTTATTTTTAACACCTAAGAAACAGATCAGTTGCTGTTGTGAAGATGGCCGTCAGTTTCAGGGAGGGCTTTTAGCTTGAGGGGCTCCTGAGGGGAAAAAACAGCCCTTAAAGTTCCAGCATGAGGCATTTTTAGGAAGTCAACACTTTTTATGTAGAGACCCCCACTGATGGTGAAGAGATAAGAAGCAGAATTGTCCCCTTCGTCCTCAAACAGCTTTCAAAACGGCTTGTAGTCCTTTGTTCCGCACTTGTCTTCAACTGGTCTGATTGTCAAAGTACAACTTTTAAAAATGAACACAACAGATTGGAATCTGGGTGAAGAATTCTAAGCCACATCGCAGCCGTGCTGCCTAAGAGCTCACCATCTCTCGGTGGCTGAATGGGTCCGTTCTTTCCGGAGAGAGAGGAATAAAAGGGCTTCAACTCTCCATTGTGCGATATATGACTACAGAATTGTGCTCAATTATTATTTTTGAAAAAAGGAATAAAAGGCCTATTCGGATTTTTATGTTGGCAGCATAGAGACTTTCAAAGTGGTGCTTTGCCCCCAGGCTGGCCCAGGCAACTCCAGCCAAAGACTCCCCAAGCCCAGATATGCTTGTGTTAAAATCCAGCATATTCTGAATTTAAGTGAATTTTTTTTTCCGAGGAAAAGAATTTTTCATTTAATCCAATCAAATGTAGCCTTCATAGCAAGACTTTCTTTTAAAACTCATGGAGATGTGGCTCCCTAACTGCAGTTCTGGCTGAAGTTAAAAAATAAAGCTTCCAAATAGTATGCCTTCTTAGAAAGGTTACAAAATACAAGTTATAAGGTGACTTTAGACACTTTTGAAAATACTAAAACTGTAAAATCTAGTAGTTTCAATGCATGAGTCAGAATTACTGCTGTGCCTAATAACAAAGAAAGAAAGAAAACTTTTTAGGCTGCCATGTGACTACTTAATGCTTTTGACTTGGTGATTCATCCCGTCTGTGGAATTCTGATGAGTGATGACGATTCATAAATATAGAATACTCAGTTTTCATACTAAATTCTATTCCTCAGAGGAGACAAGTTAGCAAATGCTAGATGACTTCTCACTTTTACCGGAAGCATGGTGCTGCGCTCAAGGATTTAATTAATTAGACGGCTCTTACCTACATGCTCCAGTTTCCACATTGGTTCTGGGCCTATGAGGGGGGCAAGCTCGGGACTGGGCTTTTCAACCAACAATTCTTGGCTCCTTTTCTCCAGAAAAAAATAGAAACAGAACACTTTGGCAATTATCTGGAAGTTGACAAGACAAAAAGGCATTTCATCTCACCAAGTAGGGCCACAGAACTGCTTCTCTTAAGAGCAGGTGAGAGAGAGAGAGAGATAGCTCAGAGGAGGAGTCCCAGGATTTGACCAAGCTGCAGGCAAAAAGCCCACAACTCCTGCTAACTCCTGCTGGCTCTAGAAAGACTGCGTCTGTTAATTCTCTGCTGTGCCCACCCCAAGAGTCAGCTCAAGGTAAGGCAAAGTAGATCTGATGCCCTTGTTACATTCTTGGAAAGCCACTCCCCACTTCCTGTGAAAGACACCGGCTGAGGCATCAGGATTCTGGCGATGTCTGTTATTAAATCCCAGAGTTCTCAGCCGTAATTTCCAAAACCTGTAGTGTTGATGAAAGAAGTGTATTTTCTGTAAATTGACACTGAACAGTAAAACAGGATTTATGATGAGAAGAGCTCCTTCATCTGGATTATAATGTACAAAACTATTAAAGAATTAGGGAAAGAAATTTTGAATGATCGATATATACGTAAGTAAAAGTACTTTTTTCTAATTTATACTTCCTTAGAAAAACCAGGCCAAACTGAAACCAATTTTATGTTTTTAAAGGTAATGGGCACAATTTCTCCTTTGTTAACAGAGGCTATTATTCAGTCAGCGGCCACAGTCACACGAGAATTAAGAGCCATGATAGCACGGGTCAGGTTTCATGCCAAGACTAGGAACGAGCCATAGAAGATGTTAATTTGGTTCAGTTGACAAACTGCTCTGCATAAATCCTGTTCATATCGCAGAGCTGGGGCTTACTGTTTAGTAAAGAAAAAGGTCAAGCACCAGCCCTTCTCAGGACTTACACACTGAGAATCACATTTGCACAAAATGAACTTTCCAGGTACAAAAACTGATATGTGAATGGCATCTGATTAAAATGATCCAATTTTTATTGTTGAAGACATCAGAAATTTGATGCTGGCTTTACTGTTATTTACTAGTTAGGTATAACATGTTATACTTGTGAATACCCTTCTTGTACATAGACATCACCATCTTCGTGCTAAATTTTGGAGGAGATGCTTTAAGCTTAGCTGACAAAAGCAACTTTTCCCAGTGTCTGTGAAATAAGCCATTAGGATTATAGGAAGGAAAAAATTACTTTCCTTTCCAGTTTTACTGAGATATAATTGACATATAACCTTGTGTAAGTTTAAGGTGCACAGTATGATGATCTGATAGATGTACATATTGTGAACTGATTACCACAGTGGATAGTTTACACTTCCTTCACCTCACATCATTACCATTTTGTCATTGTGGGGGTGAGAACATTTCAGATCTACTGTCTTAGCAACTTTAAATCACACAATATGGTATTGTTAGCTAGAGTCACTATGCTGCACATTAGTTTCCCAGAATCCATTCATCTTATAACTGGAGGTTTGTGCCCTTTGACCAACACCTCCTCACTTGCACCCCCAGCCCTGGCACCTACCAATCTGCTGTTTCTTTTTTTTTTTTTTTTTTTTTTCTTTTTGCGGTATGTGGGCCTCTCACTGCTGTGGCCTCTCCCGTTGCGGAGCACAGGCTCCGGATGCGCAGGCCCAGCGGCCATGGCTCACGGGCCCAGTCGCTCCGCGGCATATGGGATCCTCCCAGACCGGGGCACGAACCCGTATCCCCTGCATCGGCAGGCGGACTCTTAACCACTTGCGCCACCAGGGAGGCCCTCTGCTGTTTCTTTATGAGCAACTTTTTTAGATTTCACATAAAAGGGAGATCACACAGTATTTGTCCTTCTCTGTCTGACTTATTTCACTTAACATACGCCTTCCAGGTTCATCCATGTTGTAGAATTTCCTTCTTTTTTAATGGCCGAGTAACATTCCATTGTGTATATATACCAATTTTCTTTATCAGTTCATCCACTGGTGGATGCTGAGTTGTTTCCATATCTTGGCTATCGTGAACAGTGCTGCAGTGAACATGGGAGAGGTGTGTGCAGACATCTCTTCAGGACAGTGATTTCATTCCCTTTGGATCTAGACCCAGGAGTGGAATTACTGGACCGTCTGAATGTTTTATTTTTAGTTTTTTGAGCAACCTCTATACTGTTTTCCATAGTGGCTGCACCAATGGACATTCCTGCCAACAGTGCACAGAGTTCCCTTTTCAAGGAGCTCCTTTTTAATGGAAAAGCTCTACAACAGCATAATGAAGGCAGAGTGGTCCATGATTTCATCCACCTTTTGAACAGTGAATTTCACGGCCCTTAAACAAGCCCTACAGAGAAAAGGCCTGGTTCATTCTGAGCCTGAGAGCAAACCACTAATGCGATGTTGGGAAGAGGGACAATTAAGCCTGGCTGACAGACCTGGGAATCCAAGCTGTGCAGGCTGTAATGGGGGGTGGGGAGGGAGGAGAGGGGGAGAAATGCTGATCTCTTTTTTTCCCTTTTTAACTTTTTAAAAATAGATTCTATTATTTTAAAGCAGTTTTAGGTTCCCAGCAAAATCAAACAGAGGGCACAGAGATTTCTCATATACCCTCTGCCCCCAGACACACACAGCCTCCTCCCTCATCAGTGTTCCCCACCAGGGTGCTGCATTTGTTACAACTGATGAACCTACACTGACACGTCATAATCACCCCAAAGCCAGAGTTTACATTAGGGGTCACACTTGGCGTTGTACATTCTATGGGTCTGGACAAAAGTGTAATGACCTGTATCTACCATGAGAGTAACATACAGACTATTTTCACTGCTCTAAAAATCCTCTGTTCTCGGCCTATTCATGCCTCCCATCCTCGCGAGCCCCTGGCAGCCACTGATCTTGTTACAGTTTCCGTAATTGTGCCTTTTCCAGAAGGTCTTACAGTTAGAACCATAGGGTATGTAGCCTTTCCAGATTGGCTTCTTTTGCTTAGTAATATGATTAAGGTTTCTCCATGTCTTTTCATGGCTTGATAGCTCATTTCTTTTTTTTTTTTTTTTTTTTTTTTGCTGTACGCGGGCCTCTCACTGTTGTGGCCTCTTCTGTTGCGGAGCACAGGCTCCGGACGCGCAGGCTCAGCGCCCATGGCTCACGGGCCCAGCCGCTCCGCGGCATGTGGGATCTTCCCGGACAGGGGCACGAACCCGTGTCCCCTGCATCGGCAGGCGGACCCTCAACCACTGCGCCACCAGGGAAGCCCGAGAGCTCATTTCTTTTTAGTGCTGATTAATATTCTATTGTCTGGATGGACCACAGTTTATTTACCCATTCACTTACTGAAGGACCTCTTTGGTGGCTTCCAAGTTTTGGCGTTATGAACACAGCTGCTATAAACATCTGTGTGCTGCTTTTTGTGTAGACCCAAGTTTTCATTCCTTTGAGTAAATACCAAAGGGTATGACTGCCTGACTCTATGATAAGAACATATTTGGTTTTGTAAGAAACCACCAAACTGGCTTTTAAAGTGGCTGTACCGTTTTGCATTCCCACCAGTAATTAAGGAGAATTTCCATGTACTAGAAAAGAAGAAACATCTAGTTTCCTAAGGTGGAAAGTGTTTGCACTGATGTTACTTCTTTTGCTGTATGCCTAGGGTTTACCCACTTAGCAAGGTACTGTAGTTGAGATCATACTGTATCATTTTTAGGATTTAGAAATGTTGATTTCTAACTCCCGCCAAATGAGGGCGAGATTTCTGAGCTAAGCACCTCAGACCTTGTAAGGGGAAAGATCCTAATCCCACCTGCCTCACAGGAGCAAAACAGCACCTCCTCCTGCCTGCAAAGATCCTCCTATCCAGCACTGTATTTTATTCTTCAAATAAGGTGGTTTTGAATTGTTCAATGTTAAAAACATGGCACTAGCAAGTACCAGATGCCAAGAGTCACTGTAAATAACAAACCAAATCATCGTCAAAGAAACTAGAGGAAAACATATTTCAATTTCACATCTCCAGCGTGAACAACAAATCAGAATGAAATTACACAATGGAAAGTGCAGTGAAGAAATTTTGGGAAGTATCCTTTCTAGTGTGAATTAAATCACTTTGAAAGAGGCACTGGCCAAACAAAAAGGTAAATGGATAACAATATGAAAGGAACACTAATCCCCCTCAAATCACATCATAGACTTCTTAGGGCTGGAAGAGATATTCAAGATGATTCTCTCTCACCTCTTCACTCAGCAGATAAGAAAACTGAGGCCAAGAGATAAGTGAACTTGGCAAGATCACTAGCTGCAGGGTTGGGACCAGGATGGAAAATGAGCTGCATCTGGGCTTCCCTGGTGGCGCAGTGGTTGAGAGTCCACCTGCCGATGCAGGGGACACGGGTTCGTGCCCCGGTCCGGGAAGATCCCACATGCCGCAGAGCGGCTGTGTGCGTGAGCCATGGCCGCTGGGCCTGCGCGTCCGGAGCCTGTGCTCCACACCAGGAAAGGCCACAACACTGAGAGGCCCGTGTAACGCAAAAAAAAAAAAAAAAAAAAAAAAAAAAAAAGAGCTGCATCTGAACATCCATCGGGGTGATCCTGAAGTAAATGAGACCCTCCCTAAAAAAAGGCTATTATTTCCATGATCATGGCTTCTCTGGGGGTACAGAGGCAGCTCCCCAAACAAGTGGAATATTATAAATCTTTAAAAAGCCGCATTATAAGGAGCTACTCGCTCCCTGACCAAACCCAACACTGGCAAAGTGAGAGCCTTGGTCCTGCTGTGCTCACTAATAGCTAATATTTCTTCCAGATCCTTATCAAACATTCCAATAATTTCTATGTTAAGAGGAAGTGCACACTGGGAATTCTCCCAGGCAACTTATAACTACTTCAGAAGGGCTGTGGACAGCAAGGGCTTCAGCAAAGCCCTTGGCGGGTCAGACTGAATATCAGTAAATCTGAAAGAGTATTGCTTTGAAGAGCTTTTAAAATTTTTTTTTTCTTTTGTGGTACGCGGGCCTCTCACTGTTGTGGCTTCTCCCGTTGCGGAGCACAGGCTCCGGACGCGCAGGCTCAGCGGCCATGGCTCACGGGCCCAGCCGCTCCGTAGCATGTGGGATCTTCCCGGACCGGGGCACGAACCCGTGTCCCCTGCATCGGCAGGCAGACTCTCAACCACTGCACCACCAGGGAAGCCCTAAAATTTCTTTGAAATTACACTAACTCACTTGGTCAGATCTTCTTCCTCCAACCAGAATTAGGGAGCACGCTCAATTTCTTCACCTGACAAATGGGGAAACACCTGCAGAGAAAGCTTAAGACACTTATCCAAGGAGGCCCAGTGTGTCTGCAGGGGCAGGACAGAAGCCAGGACCTGGACTGTCAGGCCAGGGGTGGGTCTGTGTCTGGAGGATCAGGTTTCCCTTCTTATAGCTAATATCTCCCTCTGCTGAGTTTTTGGCAAGTTTACATTCTGCCCATGAAAATCTGGGCTCCAAAATGAAGGAACAAGCACTCAGAAGTGAACTCGTCATAAAATTAGCCTTTACACATGAAGTAAGCATTATTTTCACGAGCACAGCTTCTAAGAGTACATTATAGGGGTTTCCCTGGTGGCACAGTAGTAAAGAATCCGCCTACCAATGCAGGGGACACGGGTTCGAGCCCTGGTCCGGGAAGATCCCACATGCCCCAGAGCAACTAAGCCCGTGCACCACAACTGTTGAGCCCGCGTGCCACAACTGCTGAAGCCCACGTGCCTAGAGCCCGTGCTCTGCAACAAGAGAAGCCACCACAATGAGAAGCCTGCACACCAGAACGAAGAGTAGCCCCCGCTCGCCACAACTAGAGAAAGCCCGCGCACAGCAGCGAAGACCCAACGCAGCCAAAAATAAATAAACAAAATAAAAAAATTTATTTAAAAAAAGAGTACATTATATACCAGGTTATGGTTTTTTTCATGGATTTTTAAAGGCATTACTTTGTTTCCTTTGTGAGCCTTCACTGCACGTTGCCCACTTTGATGTAAGTCGAGCACCGAACCATCCCTCTTTCAGTCCTACAAGGGTATTCTTAAAGCAGAATTTAAACAAATAAATAACTACAAAAATTCATTTTACTGGAATACTGATCCTTACATTTTCTTCACTTTTCCACTTCTCATATGCACAGTTGGTGATGTGAATTCTGATCCTCTCATCACCTGCCCCACCTCTTTTCTCTTCCATGTGAGAAGAGAGCCTTTACTTCAGGATGGGGGATGGCAAATGAAAAGGGGGCTCATTTGCTTGTGGCTGCACAAGGAACCCAGAGTCCTGTGGATGTTCACTGCACCCTCCCACCTACAAGCCTCTCACCCCTCTTCCTCGTCTCCTTACCCCAGAGTTCTCTGAACCGACAGCCTGGTTAGCCTTCGGGAATGTTCCTGCAGAGTTCCAGGACATGGGGTTGCCCTGGTCTTCCCCCACTACCGCACGCTGCTCAGGCCCCAGAATGAGGTCTGAGAGGAAATCCCCAATGAAAACACCCCCATCTCCCCCACCTATCTTCACACATTATGACTCTCACGCGTGCACATGGCCCAATATTACAGCAAGACGTGAACCATTTCCTAGAACGAGTCCTGATTTTATCCTCGGCCTCACTTCGACTGTATTTTTCTTTATGTTCCCACTCTTGTAGATTACTATGATCAATCCTGTCACTAAACTATGGTTTCAGAGATGCACCTTGGCGGCCCGGTCACCTCTCCCACTTGCCCTCCATTAGCCATAACATGAAAAGAAGGTTCCCTACCTTTCACTGAAGCTTCTCCACAACTGTGCACCTGCAATAGGAGAAGTAAATGTGAAAGGTTAATGGAGGTATTTTCCTCTTGAGGCATTTCTCAACTTAGAAATATTCTGAGCTATTTAAAATGGACCGCTTAGATCTTAAAACTCTAGAAACGATCAGTTCATACAGCGTATACTTCTGCTACCATAACTCATTCAGGCAAGTTGTCCACAAATATCCATTGAGATTCTACTATATGCAAAACACCTGGATAGGTACCACGGAAGATGGAGCACCGTGTAACACATGGTCCTGCCTCGGGGACTGTACTGTCCAATGGGGCAGACCGAACCCGCACTCAAGCAAATCTGAACCGAGGTAGGCGGTGTAGGAACTCTACAAGAAACATAAGCCAGGGGAGTTCAGGGTGGAGAGAAAATGTGGCTGGTCAAGAAAGCAGCAATATCAGGGGTGGTATTCAAGGGGAACTCTGAAATGGTACTGACAAAGGAGAACTGAAACAACCGCTATTTGAGAAAGGAGATTTTTATCTGTTCATTCTTTAGGTGTTTTGAGCCTATATCTATGCTCAAATGAAATCAACATTTATATACACACACACACATACACCTAGATCTCATTTGCTTTCTTAATTCTCCAATGACTTTCTTCACTGGACTATGCCTTGACACTATACTCCCCGCTACCAGCTTTAATGAAGTTCAAGAAAAGAAATGGCCAAGAGATGGTTTCTGCTTTTTCCATCGAACAAAAGCCAAAGATGTTGTCCCTTTTGTTCTTCAGTGTCCCCTAGTAAAGATGCATGTGATAAATTCTTCTTAAAATTCAGCCGCAGGAAAAAGTTTCTCCAAACTGCTTGCATCCTTTTATCAGATTATTAGAATTGTGCCATGGATCTGGTTTTGCTTTCTATCTAGATGAACAAAGAAGATGTAGTGTATACATATATTACAATGAAATACTATTTGGCCATAAAAAAGAATGAAATCTTGTCATTTGTGGCAACACGGATGGACCTGAGGGTATTATGCTAAGTGAAATAAGTCAGACAGAGAAAAACAAATATTGTATGATTTCACTTATATGTGGAATCTAAAAAAACAAGTGAAGAAACAAAATAGAAACAGACTCATAGATACAGAGAACAAACATAGTTGCCAGAGGGGAGGGGGTGGGGAGATAGACCAAAACAGGTGAAGGGGATTAAGAGGGACAAACTCCCAGCTATAAAATAAATACGTCATGAGGATGTAATGCACACATACAGCATCTAATTAATAATATTGTAACAACTCTGTATGGTGACAGATGGTAACTGGTCTTTCTGCAGTGATCATTTCACAATGTATAAAATATTGAGGCACTATGTGGGACACCTGAAATCTGAATAATATCGTGTTAATTATAACAAAAGCATTGGAAAAATGAGTACAGTTGCTGGCTAAGGGAGCGAGGACGTCAGAACGGTGAGGACAGCAGCACCGCAATCGCTGAACGTAGACCAGGGCCGGGCAGCACAGGGCTGAGGACGGTGGGGTGTAAGAGGCTGAGCAGGGGCGCGCTTGAACTGGAGTCACGGAGCAAGTGCAATGGGAGTGAGGGGCCGGGGGGTGGGGCCGGACGGGAGGAAGCACCGAGGACTGACTGCCAGCCTTGCAGGGGCTGGAGACAGAACTTGCGAAGGCTAAGGTCAAAGGCACAGGGATGGTCTCGGGGACCGAAGCCGGGCTTCACATGAGCCATCAGGGCACAAGCGGGAATGACAGAGCATGGCGTGGGCACAAAGGCCTACAGTTCATAGGCCACAAATGTAGGTGGGTCCACGTTCAACCACGACCGGAAGGCGGCATCAAATGGATGGTGTAGATTTGGCAGGAGGAAAGGCATAAAGGGACAGTGGTTGGCGATGCCTCCACAGGTGGCATGCGGGAACCTGCTGAGCCCTCCTCCACTGCCCAGTGCAGTCGCTGAAGAGCATCTCACGGACAGCGGGGTGCGGAAATTACTAGTTCTTTGGCAAAGAGAGAGAAGGAGAAGGTGGTCGAGAAAAACTGAAGGCCGCGGGAGGAGTTTCCCACACCGCAGAAGCATCCCCAGAGCCCAGAGGAAGGGGTTAATTCTGGGGAGCACACAGTCAAGCGCACAACAGCGAGACCGTGAGAGAGAAATCCATCACGGCCGAGGGCGTCCACACCGGTGACTCAGAAACCAGAGACACGGGGTCCCTGGGTTTCGCAACGAGTAAGTCCTAAGAAGGTATCGCCACACTTCTGCTCACCTATTTCGTATTAAGTACCTAAGACGGTATTAAAGATATGATGGAGGGAGGGGAGGGGTACAATTAAATCTTAACAAGAGAATCTTAATCCCTTCAGCCAAAAATGCTGTGGGAAGCGGGGAAGCTGGTGGAGAGGCGAGGGGCCAGATGACCTGGGGGTCCTTTCCTCACTGCTCCTGCCATAGGGCCAGGGTAGCTTGTGAGAGCCCGGCAGTTCTGGATGAAGCCATGGAGCTACCATCCCCGCATCTGGATCCAACTTGAAGCTGGTTCTGCGCCTCCCAGAGATCAGGTCATCACTGCAGGGCCTTGGGCTGAAGGGCCTGCAAAGCTAGGCTCTGCCGACCACGCATGGGGCTCAGTGGGCCTTTGTCCTAAAAGACTTGACTGCAGAGGACGACGTTGGCACCCATGATGCTTCGGCCACAGACCGGGAGCACTGGGAGACCACAGCCAGGAGTCCTGCTTCTCCTTTTTTCCTCATGCAGTAGAAACACTGTATTCAGAGCAATGTCCCCCGTTGAAAACTCGGACAGAAAGACTGGCCTGTGACAAATGCCCACCCTACGGGCTGGAGCGTGAGAGGTGGACTCGGGCAGAGAGGCACTGGTGAGAGGAAGGCGCTCAACACGGGCCGACTGACGGGTGAACAGACCCGTGCTGCTCCGGCCGCAGGTCGGAGCTGGAGAGAGGGGCCCGTTACTGACTGAGGTGCTTCTGTTTCATGCTCTTGTCTGACCCTTAGACAACCCTGTGGTATCAGGAGGATTTGCCATTTCACAGGATAAAGAGGTTCGGATTATGTAGGAGGCTGAATAATGCCCCCCAAAGGTATCGGGTCTTAATTCCCGAAACCTGCAACACGTTACTTTATACGGAAAATGGGATTTACCAAACGTGACGAAGTTATGGGCTATGAAATGGGGACACCGTCCTGGATTATCCAGGTGAGGCCCAAATGGAATCACAAGTGTCCTTGTAAGAGGAAGGCAGAGGGAGATTTGACACAGGCAGAGAAGGAGGTGATGGGACCACAAAGGCACAGACTGGAGAGATGCCCTACAAGCCAAGGATACCAGGAACTGGCAGAAGCTGGATGCTCAAGGAATCTGGGAGCGCGGCCCTGCCCACACCTTGATTTTGGCCCAGTGGTACTGACTATGGACTGTAAAAGAAGACATTTCTGCTGTATTGAGGCACCAAGCTTGTGGTAATTGGTCACCGCAGCCATAGGAAACCAATACGGTCTTTGACGGGGCCTCTCCACAGCTGAGAAATGGAGCCAACTAGCTCTAGAAGACTAGTATGCTTCCCACCCTACCACCCTAATTTTTTAAAGGACTGAATCTTTGTAGTGGAGAGCTTTCCTGCAACTTAATATGAAAGTTGCACGCCTGCAAGAACATCAAGCTGGTGAGGCAACGCAGGGAACGGTCCTCGTGAGAGTGAGAGAAGGACAGTCACGATGTCTTTCCACTTCATCCTTGCCCCCCCCCCCGCCATTTTTCCCCTCCTTATAACTTGTGCCCAGACTGGGACCAAATTTGTACACCACTGAAAACATCGAGATGCTCAGCTTGCTTTGTGAGGTCCCTTGCCCTACTGAGCTAGAATGACTGCAGGTAAAATAGGTTAAGTGGCTACTTCTTCTAAGATTCCTCGGAGGGAGCTCCTAGAGGGTGAAAATGTTACCAAGTCTATTTGAGAGAAACAGGTTCTCCTCTTATCAGTTATGAATCAAGGCAGAAACACAGGTATCGCCATGCGTTGATCTCACCAACCCCAGCACAAAGCCCTACAGCTTGGAGATGTCCCACCTCTAGGCAGAATGAATACATCTGGAGTAAATAGAAAGTAGCAGGCCAGGTGCCTGTTAGGGTTAGAAGGCAGAGAGTTAGGTGTCTGTTCTCTGAAACAGAAGAGAGGTGGGTGGGAGGAGGAGAGGGAGAGAAGGAAGAATGTGTACAAGAATATAAACTAAATCTACAGATTCAAGAAAAGTAATATCCGGGCAAAACCCACCTGTTCACCTTCCCAGAACAGTGAATGAAGGAATCACCTTCAAACCTTGAAACACACCCGTGTAAAACAATCTTTCTAAATGGCTTACACATGAGTTAGTTTAAGAACCATAAAGACTTAAAATATAAACCAGATTTAAAGCGCACCATAGAACACTATGATGGTACATCCATAACAGATGATGGTACATCCGTAACAACCTAATATCCCTGGTCCCAGGGTCAGTGCTAGGGAGGAAAGGGTGCCTCCCACAAGCAGCTTCAGTATCCCCGCCAGGGCTAGGACCCTGGACAGTTCTTCTGTGCATCCACCTATATGGACCCCTACCAAAATTATCCCTTCATCTGGGGTTACATTTAGTGGAATCAACTGCTTCACTGTAACCCCCTCTTAGCTGTTTTTGATCAAATCAATCTTATTTCACTTAATTTCATGGGGCTCAATTATTCCAAGCAGGGATTCTTGTCTATCTACAAAAACTAGCTCAAACCCTGGTAGAAAGAAGCTCCTCCAAGGACGGAAAAGCTTGACTCAGATTTATGATCTAGTTAAATTACTCAGAAAACCTTAAGCACATTTTTTTTTAATAATTCAAGTTCTCACTTGAATTTTTTGAAAAATTTGGTGTTTAAAATGAATTTATTTTTCAATTCATTTTTAAAAATGAATTTAACCGTTACTTGTTTCTAAGCCCTGAACTTATTGTTTTTCTCCACAGAGGCAGAGAAAAAATTTATATAAACTAGTCCATTTTCCAATGGCCCAGTTTCATCATGTGGGATGTAATAAATATTTAACTGTTATCCTCACTGCAGCCTACTTGAATACCAAAATGGTATTTAAAATAACGGCACTTAGAGCCAAAGGAGAAACCAACACACACAAACCTTTTGCCCAGCAGCAGTAGCTATGACTATGGACAACATCAGTTAAATAAATAATAAGTAGTAAATAAGTTTAATAAATTTAAAAATAATATTTAACAAACATTCAAAATAGAATAGTCAGTGCCTATATAATCTGTTATTTTGCTCCATTTCAAAGACCGCTCAGTTAATCTGCCTATACAAAGGTCAGACCTTCAGGGTCTAGAAAATTAAATACCATAAAAATGAATACTGAGTCTTCTTACCTCTTGTTCTAGACAAAACCATATCCTTTATTATTTGCATAATAACACGTCCAAGGATCATGACAGAAATCAGGTGATACACTCTCCATGGAGTCAGTGCAAGGAACCTATCACAGCAAAAACAGACAAATCATTATTTCAACTTGAGGATTGTACCTTGTTTTAAAAATTAGGTTTACTTTCTGCCACAGAAACAAAAAAATACATTCAATAATGACTTCACTTGTCAAAAGCACCCTCAACGTGACCACATGAAAGTTACTTAATAGGCATCAAAGTCAGGGAAATAAAAGCACTGGAGCCATGTGTACTTTTGTGCCAGGCTTTCTGCTCTAACCTCCAATCTGGGCAGAAGATTTGCTATTTTGGGTATGGCCCAAATATCACTCTGCTAACAGATGGAATAGAACTGACCTGCAGCAGAATTATGATGGGCTAAAATTAAAAAGGCAGAGCAGTAGGGTTTTTTCACGCACAAGAGAAGCTAGAGTAGATGCCCTTTACTTGCTGTCCTCTGTCTTACGGTTTTCTCTTATGCCACATCCACTTCTTTAACTCCTACCCCCCCACCCCACCAATCTCTTAAAAATAGCAGTTATTAGGGATCCAATTTGCTAGCCCTTTCTAAGATCACTGCCCTTTTGTCTATCTGCCCACCTCGTCTCCAGAGGGAAACAAAGAATTCTTTATCATGAACAGCACACAAACCCTACAGTACTTTTTGTTTTGTTTTGTTTTTGATTGGGTTTATAAAGGAATGGAATGGCAAGGAAGTCACAAGGAGCTTTGAGCCTTCATATAGAGGCTGAAGCCCATTCTACATAAATTAGTTGGTTAAGCTACCAATTAATATTGACTTTGGTGTAATCATAACTTAGAAAAATCAATTTAACAGAAATGTCATTTAATACTAGTTGTAAGGCAGTGTGGGATGTATAAAGAAGCAAAGAACACATGAATACTGCCTTCTAGGAACTTACTTCCTCATCAGAGAGATGAACACAGGCTGCACTAACCAAGTCCAAGGCAATGAGTCTTGGTGCTACAGCAAGACGTGAGCAAAGAGCAAAGAGAAGCAAAGGAGGAGAAATGATTAGCTCCAAATCAGGGAAGATTTATAAAAAGTGGCATTGAACTTGGTCTGGGAGGATGGATGCAATTCAGAGGAAAACAGAAGCTGTTCCAATTGGAGGATACAACATGAGTGGAAGATAAGAGTCAGGCAAGGGTGAGGTGTGCCTGGGGCATGCAAGTGGTCTGGGATGGCCCCTGCGGAAGCAGAGGGATAAACAACAAGAGAGTTGGGAGACTGGCAGAGAGAAGAAATTGAGGTGCGAGGCTGGGGGCAGACTACGGCAAGCCCTGAAGGATATGTAAGGAGTTTAGCCGTCACTACTGACAACAGAGAGAAAGCCAACGGTATAGGGTAGGTAAATGAAATGATGAGTGGTTTAGGGAAATGCCTGGGGGCAGCAGAGAGGATGAGGTGGAGTAGAGAGGAAGCAGGGAGGCCAGGACGTCTACTAGAAGGTTATGCAATGTGCTTGGTGAGAAGTGGTCAACGTGAGATGCTGGTGAAGTTGTGGGTAAGACCTCTCCCAGCATGCGGACAACCCAATTTCCATGTCTGGTTCTAATGTTACCTATGTGTGTGACCTGGGCCAGAGTGGGTAGAATAGGTCAGTGCTTCTTTAATATTGGTCTGCAACTGCCAGCAGCTTGGCTGCCTGGAAAGTTTGTTAAAATACAGATTCCCAGACCCCAGGGTCCTCCCCCACCAGATCCTCTGAAACAGGTGGTCTAATTACTAGTGTTTACATTCAATAAACATTGATGTATGAGGGCCTACATTGTGCCAGGCACTGTGCTACCAAAAAGGAATAAATGGTGAATAATATATGCAGAGTAAGAAGCAGACCTAAAAGACAACCCACAATGCCAACATCCACATCTTCAGTAACAATAACTGGTTCTTCCACTATGGGTCTAACACTTGCTCTATTTTTGAGCTCTTATGTTTGTTTTAACCGGAGTTGTTTTTTTGGTATTTATTTTCTTTTTGGCTTACCTCCTGGCTGTCAGTTTATGATTAATTATTGTGCTTGCCTGTGTGCCAGTCTCTCTGTTTTCCCCACCTCACACTGAAGTGGCAGTTTTCAAAAGTTTTGATAGTGATCCACCATAAGAAATTCATTTATCTCTAAATACATACAAATGAAACCAAAGTTTCAAAAATAATATTTATCCTTACAATGTGTGATGCCTTCTGATACTTTCCTCCAATTCCATTATATTTTTAAATGCCGACTCTGGCTCACTAAAGTGACTCCACAAGCGAGTTATAACTCACAGTGTGACTCACATGGCATCGGAGGGAATCTGCAACTATTAGATTAGTATGTTTCATTAGAATGGCCTTCTTTGCAGAGTCAGGCAAAACCCTAGGAGAGAAAGTTCCCACAAGTTTAAAGGTCTTTTGAGCTAGCCAGGAAGCCATTTAAGTATCTTTTAAAAACCAGAGAAACGCAAAACCAACTGAAGCAATGAAGGTCATTAGTTATTCTTTTAGTGGAAATTACAATCTTCCAGGAATAGAAAAATTAGGGAATGACAGGACTTTGACCCACCGCCCTGGCTGCCGGAAGCTCTCATTTAGAGGACGTTGCCATAGCAACTCCCAAGAGCACTGGGCATGCCCACCCCCCGTGTTCCCTGGGCCAGGGTATAGTTGGCATCTTGCCCAAGGGTCTCATTGGTCATTAAGAATCCTCAGCCAGATGAGAAAGCAAACCCAACAACTACTTGGGATGGAAATGCCATACCTGTATGGGACTGCATGTCTCCTTGGTAGATGAGCATCTTTGCAGCCCAAGAATTAAGCATAGACATGTTTGAGAAACTAAGTCCTAATAGTAATAATTTGTACTTAGAAAAACCTGCACGTATTTGGTATTTTAATTATTTTTACTGCCTACGATAATTCGTCTCATGGTTCCAATTTAAAATATGTAGTATAATTTAGAGTTGTGATTTGAAATAAAGATCTTAGGAACACCTATGAGTTTATTTATTTTACAGGAACTGCCTAATATTGGGAGATCTTGGTTGTTAGACAAAGTCATTTTTTTAAAAACTTCTATTTTGGTAACTTTCGAATATATACAAAAAGAGAGACCAAAGTATAATAAACCCAGCCTCAACAATTCTCCATTCATGGCCAATCTTGTTTCTTCTATATTCCCACCCACCAAGCTCCCCTCACCACATACACACCCAAATTATTTGAAGCAAATATCAAGCATCATATAATTTAACTTGTAAGTGTTGTCATTTATCTTCAAAAACAAAAAAGCACTTTTTAACCTAACAACAATACCACTATCACACCTAATAAAATTGCTTTAATTTCTTAGTGTCATCAGATACCTGTCAGCATTCACATTTGCCCAGTCATCTTTTACACATGTGTACACACGTGACATATACACACACACACACACACAGAGTAAAAGACTGAAACAGAATCTGAAAAAGTCATACATTGAAACGGATAGATGTGAGTTTTAAGTTTCCTGTAATTTATAGGTCTCCTGCCCGCTCCCCATCTCTCTATCTCTCTCTCTTTTTTATTTATTTAGTTCTTTTGCTTAAAATTTCTGTGGAAGAAACAGACTCATTTTGTCCAATAAAGTTTTCCAGAGTCTGAGAATCACCCCTTGTACCCTTGTGGTTTAGTTTAACATTTTCCTTTACCTCTTCTGCAGACTGTAAAAGTTGGCAGTTGCATCTAGAGTCTTGACCAGATTTAGGTTCAATTTTTTTTCCTATAGAGCTACATGATAGGTGGAGGTGTGTGTTCCCATCAGGAGGCACATACTGTCTGGTGTCTCTATTTTTGTGACATTAGCAGCCATTCATGATGACTGCCTGGCATTAATTCCTCAGAGACTACCCAGGGGTAGGAGCCCTTCATTCTTGCTACGGGTATTAGCTGGGTCACATCTATAAAGAGAAACTTCCTTTCATCAACTGACCGGAAGAGACGCATCTCATGGGAAAGGCAGGATCAATGCTTGATTCTTCCTCTTTATTTACCAGCCTTCAAGATAATGAGACAGTTCCTTAGTATCCCCTAAAGGCAACAAAGTTGGTTTGGGTCATTACTTTTTTTTTTAGTGTTATTGTGAATGATGTGCTCCAGCCCGCTGCAGTCTCGTCCCTACTGACCATCAAGTGGCCCATCTTGGCTGGTGGAAGCGTAATCAGGTTGGTTCCTGAGTCTCTTAGAATAACCTTAGTAACCTTTGATAATGAAGTACTTTAAAGGGACAGGGAAAATATAAAATTTACAAATGCAGTTTAAAATGTTGAAAGGAGTACAGTGAAACTTTTTAATAAAACCAGTCATTCACCAAAGACCCTCTTGAAAATGCTTGTTCAAGTTTGATCGATTTATAAACAAAATAGTAAGTTATATTAGCTAACATTGAAAGCTCAAAGAAAAACAAGGGTTTCAACCTTACTTAATCAAAATTTATTTTTTAAAAGGTAGTTGAACAGGGCTTCCCTGGTGGCGCAGTGGTTGAGAGTCCGCCTGCCGATGCAGGGGACACGGGTTCGTGCCCCGGTCTGGGAAGATCCCACATGCCGCGGAGCGGCTGGGCCCGTGAGCCATGGCCGCTGAGCCTGTGCGTCCGGAGCCTGTGCTCCGCAACGGGAGAGGCCACAACAGTGAGAGGCCCGCGTACCGCAAAAAAAAAAAAAAGGTAGTTGAACAGAATTGTTTCAAACCAATCTTTTTTTTTATATGAAAACTGTCTCATAGGACATCAAAAAAAAAAAAAAATCCCTGTCTGTGGGCCGTAAGCAATTCTGAGGCTGGTGTTCTGTGGCACCACTCAGAGAAAGACGATACTTTCATCCAACCCGTGATTCCCTCAGTGAGAATCACACATCTCTACTGAAATACATCTCATATCGGGGAGCTCAGCACGTCTTCGGCATCCAGTTGCCTACTGTATCCTTTTACTACTGGGGGAAGGGGAAATTCACTTTTCATTCCATAACCAGTGATTAACAGACACTGGGCTAGTGGCAGGGACACACTGATGACTAAAACCCTGTGAAGCCGGGAAGCAGACAAGTAAACAACTATGTTTAACCCAAGTATCAATACTTTCCAAAAGGGAGTGGGAGCAGGAAAGAGGGCCGAGAGCTGCATAAGGAAGGCAGAGTGAGCTCTCGAGAGAAGGTGGGTGTTTAAGCTTTGCCTCCCTGGAGCAGTCAGACTTTGCCAGGTGGAAGGCGCCAAAGGCCTTCCAGGTCGGGAACAGGGCAAGCACAGAGAACAGCAAGAGTGTGAGAGGCTAAAACAGAAGAGTGAGAAGGTGCCCCTAACGCCGGCTTCCCTTGGCCCGGCGGCGTCTAGTTCTGCCCTCCAGACCACAACGCAGTGAGCAAAACCGCCGATGTCTAGTGAGTGCGAGCACGGTTCTAGACATCATTTAATGTATTCCCTCATTTCATCCTTACAACAATCCCATGAGGAAGGTACTCCACTTTGCAGATGAGCAGGAAGGGGTTCAGAAACTTGCCCAAGGCCCCAAGATCAGGGGAGGCGGGGCCAGGATCCAGGAATCCAGACAGCTTGGCTCTAAGCCAACTCTCTCACCACTCTGCTAAATACCTCCCAGACACAAGCGCCTGCCTCTTCCACCTCCTGTTATCACAGGAAAATAGCTGGAAGGGCTGTCACCAATTTTCAAGAGTATGTCTGCTCAGGGTGGGATGAACTGACTGAAGAGATGCCAGGAGCGCTCCTCGAAGACACCAGCCACTACCACCAAGACTTAGAAAGCGAGGATTATGTTCACACCTCTTTAGGACACACATCCCTGGTCCCTTCACCTCTTCCCCAGGCGTCCCATCCCTCCTCTGGCCAGGCTCCAGGTGTGACTCTTTTCAGACCAAATGCTCCCACTGGCATCTGGTCCCTACAGAGTGGGGGGGACCAGGAGGGGCCTTAAATCCATTTGTTCTGGACTCCATAGCTCTACTTATACAGTTTTTTTTTTTTAATTAATAGGCTGTTTTTTTTTGTTTGTTTGTTTGTTTTTTTTTGCGGTACGCGGGCCTCTCACTGTTGTGGCCTCTCCCATTGCGGAGCACAGGCTCCGGACGCGCAGGCTCAGCGGCCATGGCTCACGGGCCCAGCCGTTCCGCGCCATGTGGGATCTTCCCGGACCGGGGCACGAACCCGCGTCCCCTGAATCAGCAGGCGGACTCTCAACCACTGCGCCACCAGGGAAGCCCAATAGGCTGTATTTTTTAGAGCAGTTTTAGGTTTACAGAAAAATTGAGTAGATTGTGCAAAGACTTCCCATATATCTCCTCCCCCATCCTCCCATCCCCCTACAGTGTCTCCTAGTACTAACATCTTGCTTCCGTGTTATAACATCTTGCATTTGTTATAACTGATGAACCAATGTTGATATGTTATTAACCAAGTCCATAGATCACAGTAGGACTCACTCTTTGTGTCATACATTCTACGGGTTTTGACAAATGCATAATGTCACGTATCCATCATTATAGTATCATACAGAGTATTTTCACTGCCCTAAAAATCCCTGTGCTCCACAAATTCATGCCTCCCTCCCTGCCTATAAACTCTGGTGACCACTGATCATTTTACTGTATCTACTAGTTTGTCTTTTCCAGAATGTCATTTAGTTGGAATCATACAGTATGTAGCCTTTTCAGACTGGCTCCTTTCACTAAGTATTTACTTAAGTTCCTCTGTCTTTTCACGGTTTGATAGCTCATTTCTTTTTATTATCAAATAATATCCTGTCATATGATGTACCACCGTTTATCCATTCACCTCATGATGGACATCTTGGCTGCTTCCAATTTTGGGCAATTATAAATAAATAAAACTGCTCTAAAAATGTGTGTGCAGGATTTTGTGCGGTCATTAGGTTTTCAACTGATTAACTCATTTGGGCGCAGCCTTTTTTTTTTTTTTTTTTTTTTTAACAGCTCTATCAGCATACTGGCTTATTTTGAATTTACAGGCAGCTAAAACCCTCAAGGATTCCATTTTTCTGATGCAACTTTTGAATCTCAGTATGTCCTATTACATTGGTTCTTGTTTGACATGGTCCGTCATTCAAACCCACAGCCCTTAATGGTGCCATCAGTCCCATTTGTTCTCCTGTCTGGCATCATGACACCCACACATTTGAGATCTGCGTGTCATCTGTCCTCGTCCACACTGCTGGAGGTGGATGGAGACCGATCGGTACTGGAGCCCTGGGACTCCCACAGTGATCTAGTTTATTAATCAGCACTTTATGAATGTGACAGGCCATCCAGTTTGCCGCTACATTCCATCCATGTTACTCCATCCTGCCCATAAAGCCATAATAAGAGATTTTCTCAAACACCTTGTTGAAACCTGCTGCATTCCTAATCTCTGAGTGCCTGTGAGTGCTGATCTGCTTGGCTGACGCTGAGAATTATGCTGAGGCATAGAAGAGCTCTCAGGAGAAGGACCAAACACCGTTAGGACCTGCCCATGCACATCCCACGGCACAGCCTGATCCAAGCCCCGGGGTGACCTTGCCGATCTGCCATTCACAGAATTCACAGAAACACGTGGTGACCCCCTCACCCACGGGGGGAATTTTGAAGCAAAAGTGGCTGCACACAGGTGGCCAGAGGATTCCTGAATGCTGCAGAACGATTATTCAGAGACGGGTTGGGGTCCCATTGCACGATGCCCATGAGGTCATGGGAAGCAGAATGATAAAAGTACAGACTTTGAAGACGGGTGGCTGTGGACAGGCATCGTTCTCACTCAGGGGGGTGATGTAATTTTCCAGGTCCGGTGCAAGGTGAAAATGCAGAGACCTCACTGGGGATGCAGAAGTCAACCTCCCCTCCCCACCAGACTGCAGGCCCAACCCACAACAAACAGGAGTTCCCCCACAATATTGCAGCCTCGACTCTAGGGCGTGTTTGGGACCTGGATCGGGGCGGGGGGTGGGGGTGGGAGAGGCCCCTGCCCGCTCGTCACTCTGCTCACCAAGGCGCTGCTGGCCAGGGCGAAGATGGTGATCTGTGCCTGAGGAGGACCCTTCTCACACCTGTGCTCAGGTCCCAGCAAGGGGTGGGCGGTCACAGTGGAACACAAGCCTCCCCCTACCGATGCAACCTGGCCACCGCCCTGGGCGTTGGACCCAGGGCAGTCATGCAGGGTGGGGTGGAGATGGGGAGGGTGGGCAGGGCTGGTGCCCAGTGGCTGGGTGGAGGCGGCCCAAACCCCATCCCGGGGAGGAGGCCTCACACGGGAGCTGAGGCCCCACGCTCCCAGCATGTGCGTCATCGTCCTGTTGAGCTTCACTGACAAAACATATTCAACGATGGAAGTACTAAGAATTACACGATGGCGGCCTCAGAGCATTAATCCCCAAGTGCAGGCCTTCTGAGCACCAGGCTCTGTGCGACTGCAGAGCTCACATGTCCATTTAGCCAGCCCTATAAAGGCTTTCTTTCTCCTTAAAATCACTTTTAGTTCAATAAAAAGGCCATGGACACTTGCCTTTCTCCAAATTAGACTAGGGACCTGTGACTGCATCAACAGATCCTGGAAGGGAGAACATTAAGAAGCACTGTGAACTCCCAAGCTTCCAGTTTTTGTAAATATCTTTCTGCAGCTGGATGGGCTTTTTATAACCAATTAAATTAAAATACCATTTTAAATTAAAATACCATTTCTGTTTACTAAGACAGTTACATGTACTTTTTTAGCTGACGTAAGATAACATTTATCTGACAAGGGGTAATCAAGACTTCGGAAACCAAGGCAGGTAAACATTATGTAGGACAACTATAATATACACATACATATCATGGCAGGTAAACATTACATATGACAATTATATGTTATATATAAATATATAAAATTATATACAAGTTTCATACACATATAAAACCATATGTATATAAGAATACCCATTTGTCCTATAAATACATACTGTATGGTTTAGCTGCTGTTGGGAAGGTAAAGTTCTGCAACTCGCTATGTGTACTTTCTTTTAGCAAGTTGTGTCCAATTCTATATCCCAGTGGGATGACTGCTTTAAAAAATACCACATTGGGACTTCCCCGGTGGCACAGTGGTTAAGAATCCATCTGCCAATGCAGGGGACATGGGTTCGATCCCTGGTCCGGGAAGATCCCACATGCCGTGGAGCAACTAAGTCCATGTGCCACAACTACTGAGCCCACGTGCTGCAACTACTGAAGCTTGCTCGCCTAGAGCCCGTGATCCACAAGAGAAGCCACCGCAATGAGAAGCCCGCACACGGCAACGAAGAGTAGCCCCTGCTCGCCACAACTAGAGAAAGCCTGCACGCAGCAACAAAGACCCAGTGCAGGCAAAAAAAAAAAAAAATACCACGTTACCCAGCTGACTCATGTTTACCTTGTGATAATTACAGTCCACGGATGATTTCTAGCCATGCTTGTATAGCGTCATTTCTGATTCATTTTTATATTGGATACATTTGTCTATTTGCTTTTTTCTTCCTGTTTTTTCTTTCTTCTACACTTTCTTCTCTCGTTCTCTGGTTCAGTTACATCATTTTGAATTTTAATCTAGTTTGCAAGTCACCAATAGCCAGAACCCACTTGGTATTGTTGGGATGGTTTATGCCACTAGTCTCTACTCTGCTACCTGGACCAGCTAAGAAATAAGACCCAACTGTATGCTCAGAGCCAAGGGAGGATATAAGGAAAACAGGTAGGGATCCAGAGAAAATCTAAACAACTGTAAGGGTAAACCCTCTACTAATTGTAAAAGAAAAAAAAATAGAGGAGACTGGGGAACCCCCAAATGATGTCCATTTTGGAATGGGCTGTGATTTTAAGCAGAAAAGTTTCCTAACAAATTATGGGTTTTGGGGGCTTCCCTTGTGGCGCAGTGGTTGGGAGTCTGCCTGCCAATGCAGGGGACACGGGTTCAAGCCCTGGTCCAGGAGGATCCCACGTGCCGTGGAGCACCTAGGTCCGTGTGCCACAACTGCTGAGCCTGTGCTCTAGAGCCCGCGTGCCACAACTACTGAAGCCCGTGCGCCTAGAGCCCGTGCTCCGCAACAAGAGAAGCCACCGCAACGAGAAGCCCACGATCCGCAACAAGAGAAGCCACCGCAATAAGCCCGTGCACCGCAACGAAGAGTAGCCCCTGCTCACCACAGCTAGAGAAAAGCCCGTGCGCAGCAACAAAGACCCAATGCAGCCAAAAACAATAAATAAATAAAATAAAATAAATTAATTTTAAAAAAATTATGGGCTTTGACTAACATCAAACCAGTCTGCATTCGCTGCCCATAAGCCACGGACAGGAAAGCTAGACACCCACTCCACGAAGATGCTCAACAAGGAAAATGACAGGCTGGGAACTAAATTACACTCAGGTCACTCATCGTCTCAGCTTTCTGTGCACGCATCATTCAAGGCCACAGCTTTTCCTGGTCCCTTTACTGGTTTCAGGATGCCAGGTGTGTGGGGGGCTTGGGATTGAAGGAAGGAAGCCCCGGGATGGGCTATATGGACAATTTACATGATGGAGAAGGAGATGAAAGCACTAGAGTGACCTTCTGTGGACCTCCGCTCCGCGGCGAACTACAAATCTCTAAAAAACTTTTTTTCGACTAGTTGTGTATCTATTTGATACACAAGGAAAGCCTAACTAAATCTTCCACTACTTCATGATAAGTTTTGCAAGGCCAAATTAAATGGCTCGACAGGATAAATTTCTTGTAAAAGCAAAGAAAGGGATAGTTCACAAAAACAAACAGAGCAACTTCTCTGGTAAGGGATGAAAAGGACATCCCATGGGATATTTAGCTAATCCCATGTGTAAAAACCTAACCCTCATTTCTGGGTAAAGCATAACCCACTTTGTACCATGAAATGAAGGCTGTCAACAGCTAAAATACACATTTTTGTCTTCAGAGAAAGGAAGTCTATGGACAAAACCACTAGAACCCTCCATAGTTCCCATGCAGGAATTAATCTGTAGTGTTTGCTTTGTAGCTCTTTCAAAAGAGAGATCTAAAAAGGAGGTTTAGTTCTCCTTTACTGAAATATATAGAACCACAGACTTTGCCTAGATAGAGTCCTTCGTGTACACTGGCTTTATTTAATATTATGGTGGCTCTAATTATAAAAGAAGGATCTCATATGATTTATCCAACACTGTTCAAAGTTCAGATCACATTTTTCTGGAAAATAATTCTGTCATCTTCTCAAGTGCGTACTGGCAGCCATCTTCCTTAATATTGCAAAATTCTGAATCTTCACTGAAGTTGGCTTCAATTTTTCCTGGTCTTTTATCCAGATCCTGCAAAAATACTGTCTGAAGATGCGATGTGAAACTGAACTATACACCACTATACCTGTTTATACCTGTTTAAACATGAAGGTATGTCAAGGAGAAGGGGGATATATTTCTTAGGAATCAACAAAATATACGATTTTAAATAATTGAGAAAGAAGAAGGTAATCATGCAATGGAGCAAGATAATGACTCGATTCATTGCAAACCAGAGACTAAGTTAAACTCGGAAGCGTTTCTTTTTTTTCATCATATAAGTACTTCTTTAGCTGTGATGACCAGAGAAGTGAATTAGAAGCAAGAGAGGTGAGAAGCATGAAGAAACATAAAGAGGCGAGCTTCTTTACAGAGGGAGGTGAGAAATTTTGCAAGGGAGGCGTCAGACTGCAGCAACCAGAAAGGGTCCGAGTCAGGTTGGCTCCAGGAGAAACCAGTGGCGATAATCCAGTGAATTCAGGGAACGAGCCCAGCTCAGCAAAGCATGGTGGACAAACCACAAGACAGTGGTGGGGAGCAGCGGGGAGTTTGCGTTCTTGAGCCCGGAGAGTGGGAGGGGCAAGGGCGCAGCTGGAGTGGAACCAAGTCCATCTGAGGTCAAGGCAAGGCGAAATCAGGCTTGCTTTACCCCAGCTCTGCAACGGAATTAAGAGAAAAGCCACAGGCAAATCAAGTCAGGAGCACCGGGCCATGCGGTGGGCTCTTTAGCGCTACTTAGTGTATAATGTCTGCCCATCCGCCTTGCCTCACACCTGTCCCAGGTGGTCACTGCAGCTCAGTAGAAGCCGACTTCCAAGCAGGGTTGGGTGAGTCAACCTCTGCTGCCCCTTTCGGCTGAGTTACCAGTAAGTTAAATACTAACTCCAAGATTCCGTCACAGAACAGAGCTAGAAAAAGAAAGAAGAGATCTGATCAAAGTCACGCATTGCAGTGGAGCACAGGAGGAGAAGAGGGACGAAGGCGGGGTGGCCGTGTGCAGAAAAGGGACAGTGAAACCCAGACGCACAGAGGGGGGAAAAGAAAGAAATATGAGGTCAAGCAGCTATTGTCATGGCAGCCCGGTTGGTTTACATGGGTTTGTATGCAAATGGCAATGAGATATATACTGTGTGTCTGCCCAGTGGCACCTGCAGAGTTTGAGTTTTGGCCCCAATCACACAGCTGGTGAGAAACACCTCCCTCCTCCTCTCTATGCCTCAGTATTTTCATCTGTAAAGTGGACACTGGCTAGATAAGTCCTTCCCCAAACTGACTGGCCATCACATTACTCAGGACATTTTTCAAAACACAGATTCCTGGGCTCCATTCTGGACCTGGGAGAGATGAATCCTTGGGGTGAGACACAGGAATCTACGCGTTAATAGCTAGGTTTGCAAACACTGAGCTGCAATGATCTCCCCAGGCATTTCCCATCCAAACATTCTCTGAGTCCATGAACCGTAAACCTAGAAGCAATACCTCACAACTGATCCAAATCCCAGCTGAACTTGGGGCCTCTTCCTTCATAAATAAATAAATGCATACACTGGGTACAAGACACAGCGGCAGAGGTTAAAGAGGTTTCTAAGAAGACTAGCTCTTGGGTAGGGGGTGGGGGGCCAGACACACAGTAATGAATTCAATGAACCATTACGGGCATGCCTGAGAAAGAAAGGAGTAATGAGGATTTACCATTTGCTAGATATTTTCACATCTTCCTCTCAATTTCTGTTGAAGTATAATTGACTTACAACATTGTGAGTTTCAGGTGTCATTTCAGGTGTACAGCAAAATGATTCAGTTACATATATTTTTTTCAGATTATTTTCCACTATAGGTTATTAAAAGATACTGAATATATTTCCCTGTGTTATACAGTAAATCCTTGTTGCTTATCTGTCTTGTGTATAGTAGTTTGTACCTGTTAATCTCATACTCTTTTTTTTTTTTTTTGCGGTGCGCGGGCCTCTCACTGCTGTGGCCTCTCCCGTTGCGGAGCACAGGCTCCAGACGCGCAGGCTCAGCGGCCATGGCTCACAGGCCCAGCCGCTCCGCGGCATGTGGGATCTTCCCGGACCGGGGCACGAACCCACGTCCCCTGCGTCGGCAGGCGGACTCTCAACCACTGTGCCACCAGGGAAGCCCCCTCCTTTCCCCTTTGATAACCATAAGTTTGTTTTCTACATCTTCATCTCATTTAATGCTCCTGCACCACCCGATGAAGTTAATATGTGGAAATTATACACTCATAAATAGACTAGGTTAGAACAATTTGTCTAAAACCGTCCAGCCTCTAATTGAAAGAGTTGGGTGTTCTTGACTCCAAGTCCACTTCCCTATTTACACACCATTTATGGAGTCCCTTGGCATCCCACTTTAACCAACCAATCTAAAGCACCAGAATGTTCTAGATAGCAGGGTTGAAAGAGCAATTGTCATATGGGCTCCTGCCTTTTTTTTTTTTTTTTTTTTTTGCGGTACACGGGCCACTCACTGTTGTGGCCTCTCCCGTTGCGGAGCGCAGGCTCCGGACGCGCAGGCTCAGCGGCCATGGATCACGGGCTCAGCCGCTCCACGGCATGTGGGGTCTTCCCGGACCGGGGCACGAACCCACGTCCCCTGCATCGGCAGGCGGACTCTCAACCACTGCGCCACCAGGGAAGCCCCTCCTGCCTTTTAAATGCCCATTCAGTTGTAGTCACCCACTCATCAGTTCACATCCACATTCCATTCAGGACCCCATTCCAATGCACCTGACCCTGTCCAGGGTCCCCCAAAAGGAATCCAGCCACTGTGCACTTCCAAGACTGGCAACGTTGCCACAGCTGTTGATGATCTTCTTGTGCCTCCAGCTCCTTCACTGTGCAAACCCAAGGATGCAAGGAACTGGACTTCAGCCCCGCTGCTTCCACGTGGCCCCCCCCACCTTGGCTCTGCCCTGTGGGTTGGCCTGGTCCAGCCCATCCCTACCCTACCCTCCCCCTCTTCATGGGAAGCCCGGCCAGGGCTGTGCCTCCCCAGCTCCAGCCAATCCCTTTCCAGGTGAATGAACCCCGATCACACTCTAATACACATTGTCCAAGATCACGGGCTCATAGATATGGGCCTCCTGGAATGACCATTCTCTGTCAAGATCCTAGGCTTGGCAACAAGATTCACACAGCCCAGACCCTCTCCCTCCCAGTCTGAGGCCACGATGTTCCAGAACTAGGACTGAGGCTTCTACACCCCTTGAGCCAAGTGTCTGGACTGAACTGACCACCACAAGGTCCACTTCTACATCAAGGTGCACGAGCCTGCAGCTGGCCCGGTCAGCCCCGCAGAGCTGAGGACCATCCTGTCTCTCCTAAACTCCCCGCTAGAAAATGAGACATTCTCTCAGGCTGCCAAAGAGACCAAGGCTGAAATAGCTGAACAAACTATAAGAAACTGTGTGGATTAGAACAAACAGGTGACTTCAGATCAGAGAGACCACAGTATCCTGCTTGACACCTTGTCTGGCATAGTTAGGATTGGACAGTAAGTTATACACTCACCCACTAAAGATCCAAACAAACACACAACGCAGAGAAGCAGCTATCTAATTTGTTTGAAATGTCCAAAACATCAAGACTGAGCACTGAGTTAGTAATTCTGCCATCCTGGGAGGGCCACTTATCGGAAGGCCAAGATCAAGTGTCCTTTATCAGTGTACCAAAGCCGTGCGGGTCAGCAGGGCTGACCCAGGGTCACCCCGTTTATGAACACAGGCTCCCTAAGACATGGGCAAGCAGCCTCCCCATACAAACATTCCCTTACTCTCAGGGACACCATATCCAGTAGCTGTCCCAGGAAGAACATCACCTACGTTTCTTATTTGATGCCAAAATGTTCCCCCAAACCCACATAACACCCAGAACGGGATGTGGACTCTTGTCGTCACAGTTTCCACAGATACATTCAGTGGGCAGAACAGTGATGACACACGTGGGCATCCGTCCCTCCAAAAGGCAACACCAGGAACAGGTCAGTCAAAGCTGGAGATTACAGTCCTACTTGGTGTGGCCGCCTGACCAACACAGGGCGGGAAATGTTTTCAGAACTTGAGTAAAAATAGAAAGGGTGTGTGCAGGTCCACTGGATGTCCTCCTAGTCGCTGGCACAGGGCGGGGGACGCAGGTCATCACTCCAGTACACGGGGAGCCACGACGCCTGGAAACTCCACCTCCAAACCTGAGGCGCAGGAGAAAGCACAGCAAATATCTGGGCACCAGTATTCTGACTCAGGAAGGCCCACTCTGGGTCCACATGCCAATGGCCACCGTCCAGCTGGATTGTGACTGGCAGTGCCACCTCAAGGCCCAAGACTGGTTGTGTCATCCGGGTCGGAAAACCCTTTCTGGTTCTTTCCTATGGGTCCAGTCAAAAAGAGAAAACAGAAGTGGAGACAGAAATGCAGAGAGAGAGAGAGAGAGATGCCTGTGCATCCGTGCACAAGGCATGAGAGAGGACTGGTAGCTGCCTCATGGACCCCAGTCCTCGAAATTCCCCAGACTGTGTTTCCGGAACATTCCAAACCAAGAGTAAACTTGGGATGAGAATGAATCTCCTTTGATGGCTGTCAATTCTTCAGGGTCCCTGACTCCAAGCCCAGGACCTCCAGTACCCCTGGGCAGGGTTTGAGGAGCAAACCTAGCAGAGCCCCTCCCACCAACTCAGATGGAGGGCGTGTGTGAACACACGGGAGGGAGCGAGCTCCCCTTCTAACGAAACCGCCCTGTCCGGTGGATTAGTGGAGCCTGGCCCCGGAAGTGCAAGGCAATTCGCAAATCAGGCTTCTAGCACCTAAGAAGGTTTTTTTTGGTTTTTTTTTTTTTTTTTTTTTTTTGCTGTACACGGGCCTCTCACTGTTGTGGCCTCTCCTGTTGCGGAGCACAGGCTCCGGAGGCGCAGGCTCAGCGGCCATGGCTCACAGGCCCAGCCGCTCCGCGTCATGTGGGATCTTCCCGGACCAGGGCACGAACCCGTGTTCCCTGCATCGGCAGGCGGACTCTCAACCACTGCGCCACCAGGGAAGCCCAAGAAGTTATTTTTATTCAAAGTAATATTTTAATGTCTTCTTTTACAATTTGTGATTTTAAAACTAACTTTCAGTATATAGCACACACAAGTAGTAATATAAAATTTAATGGAACATTTTTAAGTGGGAAACTATGATTCAGAAAAAGAACCACAGGGCAAGGGCTCTGGCCCGAGTGAGTTCACAGCTGGGGTGCCACAGACGTGAGGCAGCTCGCTCCACAATTCTTACTGTTTTTGACAAATGAGGAAACTGAAGCTCAGAAAGATTAAGTCCTTTAACTGGGCTCATCTTGCTAGAAGCTAGTTCACCTCTAGTTCACCTCCTCCTTAGCCCCACCACCACACACACACACACTAGCCTGCCTTCGAGAGCACTTATTTCTACTATATCTCAGTCCAAAAAGCAATTGAGAGAGCTTAAATGTCCACTGTAACACGGAATAAATACAAAAAGATAAGGAAACTGGCAAAGAGAAAATAAAAGACGATTACTCAGGTTTCAGCTTAGCCCACAGGAATTCAAACCATGAGTTGAGATGCAAAATGACAGCCACAAAGTTGGTCCTGAGAGGACCTCTTTGGGGGTAAGAACTTGATATTTCATCATTAGGAAAACCCTTTTTCACCCCAATAGAAGAAGGCAAACTAACAGAGTGAACATTTCCTTATGTTCTTAATATGAAAAGAATCAATCAATAAAACACAGCGAGTGTGTAGGCGAGGCGGTGAAGGTCACAGACCACCACCCCAAGCTCACTTTGAGAGCCTGGGAGCCGCAATAATGATCTGAACAATGCAACCCTGACTTGTGAAAAGTGAAGTCAGTCAGACAGAGAAAGACAAACATCATATGATATCACTTATATGTGGAATCTAAAAAAAATGATACAAGTGGACTTATTTACAAAACAGAAATAGACTCACAGACAAAGAAAACAAACTTATGGTTACCAAAGAGGATGGGGGAGAGATAAATTAGGAGTTTGGGATAACATATACATGCTACTATATATAAAACAGAGAAACAACAAGGACCTACTGTATAGCACAGGGAACTATATTCAATATACATATATTCAATATATTCAATAATCTTATAATAACCTATAATGGAAAAGAATCTGAAAAAGAACAGATACATATACATATATATGTATGCATATGTGTATGTGTGTGTGTATATATGTATATAAAACTGAATCACTTTGCTGCACACCAGAAACTAACACAACACTGTAAATTAACTATACTTCAATTTTTAAAAAATGGTTAAAAAAAATGAACCTCTTGGGATGTTTGTTTGTTTTTAATGCTTTTCACCATTTGCCAAAAAGGAGCAATAAAAGAGGAAGACAAGATAAACAGCGACTGCAAGTGTTATAGAAGGGGGTAATGCCACCCCCTCCAACACCCGCAGTTTCCAAACTCCCGTGGCTGTGCTAGAAGGTGGGGGCATCACCAACAGGCCTGCCCTCCCGTGCACACCCGAGGGCAGAGGGAACAGCCCTACAGCTCTCTCTAATTAAACAAGGGAAACAAAGCCATCCCTTAGCACAGCCCGAACCAACTTCTAGCGGAAAACAAATGTCCTCCTGAGAATTCCATCTGAGATTCCCAGGGCCAAATTAACTCTCCAAACAAACAGACAACACCCGTGAAAAACAATGCCAGCAAGCAGGGTAAACGCACACGTGATGAGCAAAGGCGACAGTTTCTCATTAAGCTCTCCAAAAGAGCGAGGCAGCTTCTGTGGTTGTAACATTTGGCGTTAAACACCAACAATAAAAGAAAACGCCTCGATGCAGCCGCGAAGAGCAAGCACCAGGACCCTGGCACTGAATAGGATCCACATTTCAATCGTAAGATGGCATTTCAATCAGACGAGAAGTGAATGCGAGGTAAAACGCTGCTTACAAATGACAGAGAGGTGCCTTTGGTCAGTTCTTAACGTGTCTTTTTAGAATGACCCCAACCATGCAGTCAGCTACATCAGAACTTCAAACCTGCTTTCCCCAAAAGGGACTGGCTATTCTGAACGAGGACAGGAGTTCTCTGGCCAAAGGCGTTTCAAAAGCTTGGTAAAGGCACGAGGTCAAGACGCTGCCCCGGGGCCACACTCAGTAGCAACACAACCCTGAAAACCTGTCTCCTTGGCCGACTGTGATCAGATGTGACATCCCATTGCTTCCCCAGAAAAACGTTTTTTCCTTTCATGCCCTCATCTTGATTCCCACCTGTATATCATTTGCTTGTTCACTTGTTTATCCTTTGCTGACACCAAACTGTAAGCTCCATGAGGGGAGGACCCACTCTGTCCAGATCACCAGCGTCACCCCCGGATGAGGTCAAAAGCAGGTGCTCAGTAATGCGTTTTTGCATTGTGGCTCATTCCATGTTTGTTGAATGGATGAGTCAATTAACGTAATTAAATAATCATGCATGCAATTAACGTCATCATTAATCATGAACTTCCTAAAGCACACTATCATAACAGTAACAGCTTGCCAAAATCGGGGGGGGGGGGGAAATTGCATGAGGAGCGTGAAAATTTCTGCACAGTTTTTGAAGACCTTTTGAGAAGCAACGGATAACATGATGGCCCTGGGACCTCGGCTTAAGTTAATTTGTATCTCTTTAAAGGGAAGTCAGTCTGGCTCTCCCAACTTGCCACCGTGCTGAATAAAGCCCTGTTGCGAGCTTTACTGTGATATCGATGTGATTGGTCAGGTCAAGGAGGATAGTGCCCTGGCCAATGCAGGCATCCTCATCACTGGAGCAGCCATGCTTATGTGAAAGCCACACCCATACACAATACATGTCTGGGCTTCTTTCTACACATCTGGGAGTTCTTCTAACTAGAAGCCAAAGACCATCACTGACATTCTAAAGACAATACCCAACCATGGTTCTTTTGTTAACAGCCATGCTTTTGAATGCCACAGGCACGCGGCAAGCATGTCATGACTCATGGGCTCATGAGCCTTAAGACATCCACCTTCTGCGCCAGGCAAACCCATTCACAGCAGAGATTCCACGGGCAACATCAGAGCTAAAATATTCAGTGATATTATTAAAAGTGAAACATTTTAATGGAAATTATCCATTTCCACGCTGATAAATGAAAGCTAGTATCCGTTCATACTAGTTAATTAAAAAACAGAAAAAGCAACTTTAGGATCATATTTTCCATTGCCACTAGATTCTATTTTAAAATCTATTCTAATGAACTTAGAACTTGAGGCAAAAGTGAAACTTTATTGTCCAATATCTTTAAATATTTAGATTCATTTATAAGAAAATGGTTAAATTTAACATATGTACCATTTTTTTTTCATAAACTATGAAAATAAACTGGTTTAAGTCCCTCACCAAAGCTTTCTGATACTCTACACGATGTGACAATGCAAGCTGTTGTTTTGAATTTATGCCAAAGGTATTTGGAAGTTAAATTCATAAGGTATGCCAAGAAAATATATATTCATTCCTAAAACGATGATTTAATAGATGAAGTAAGGTTTCCAAACTACAGTCAAAACCCCCAAGATATATCCATTCATGGAACAGGAGCTCAGCTGGCAAGAGGAATTTTATATAATGTCCCTTCCTCCAGCTTATGAACCATTTCCTCCCTATACAAAGATGGATTTGGATTTTGTAAAATTCATGAGCAACCGAGCCCCAGGGCTAGAGACCACAGGGTTGCCTCCTGACTCCTGGTGAAATTCTCCTCGGGGGACCTGGGATGGGCAAGTCAGCAGCGGCTGCAGTCTTGCACACCACCGACCCTAAACCCTGCTGTTTGAATGGATAGCTTTAGTCCTTGCTTTTATATTTTGTTGTTATTTCCCAGGAAAGCTTGAATTTTTTTAAACACTGAGGGCATGCATGTTTTTTGTCTGTGATCACCCCGTATTATGTGTACCAGCTACAGGAGAGCTGGAAGAGAAGAGATCAACAGCTCTTTTCAAGAGATTTCATTAACAACAAAAAAGCCCTTAAGCTGGCTTTGACAACAAATACAGCTATTAAACGGACCGGGTCGATGTTCATTTCAACAGGTCTTGGTGGCGTTTGAGCAAACATAACTGTCCATTTGTAGCTCAGGAACATATAAAAATATTTCCTTTGAAATATAAATACATTTTCTAGTGACAAGAATTCTCCCGAGGAAAGGTCTCCCTCATCATTTGAAAGAAGGTGGTACTCCGTGAGCTGGACGGTAAACATCTTGCTTTGAGTAGATGTGCAAGTCAAATGCAAGCCATGAGTACTGAGGGCGGTAGAAAGTCTCCTTTTGTCAAAAGTGACTTTTACAAACTCTGGCTTATGTGAACAGCAGGGACGAAGGGAGGGTGAAGTCTCGGGGGAAGGCCTGAAGCTCACGGCTAGGAGCTTTGGAGGGGCCTCTGCTGCGCCTTGGGGAGATCTGTCAACACACCAACTCCAGACGCTCAAAACCCCAGAGGTGTCGTTGGATCCACTCAGCAGAGTCTCCGCACGGGCCTGTAAAATCATGTGCTGGGCAGTTCTGCCCTTGGGAACACTGTGATTCTACCTTCCTAAGTTTCCTCGTGCTCACGGCTTCCACACCTGGTGGCATGCAGTTTTCAAAAAGGGTCGCGTTGTCACCAGTTCATGGTGGGGCCTTGGGACTCAGTTTCTTCATCTATAAAATGAGGTGGTAAAACTGAAGCAAGGATTCCCTACTTTTTATTTCATCACACAGGTGCCTTCTTTTGAAAGGTTTTAGCTGCTAACAAAATACATAGCACAGTTTACTAGGTCAGAGTGAGTGCAACCTTGTCACGGAAAGAAGCCTCTTCCCCAGTTGTTGGAAATACCGAAAGCAGGTCAGTACCTTCAAAGAACTGGGGAGCTCGGGGTCCTAGGTGATTCTAATAGATTCATGCTATGACTCCTGGGCTGAAATCTGCGACTCTGGATGTCCACTTTGTTCAGTGCTACACAGATCAGCAAAACACACACCCAGAAGTGCCAGTGTGGCTTTCTGGAAGCACACAAGCAGAAAGGGGCAGCAACGTAGCATTTGGCTCCAAACCAGACCTCGAATGTAAACAGTGACACTCTAGACTTAAGGGGCCCTGGTCTATGACAACTTAGGACACTACTTGTTTTGAGCATTGTGCTAATGAGGTCAAGGTATGAATTCTCTCCGCCTTTTAGTTCAATTAGGCCCAGCCTATCCTAGGATCGCAAGTTCCCGCAAAGCCGGGCCAGGTGCCAGGCTTGACGCCCACCCCCCGGGGCACGACTCAGCCAAGCCCGTGGGAGCCAGCCAGGGCAGCATCCCTGCACGATTCGGGGGGGCGGGGAGGTGCCACTCAGGCTCTTTTCTGCGTGAGTCACCTTGGGAGGCACACAGAAGCCCTGTGTTCAGTTCCATCCAACTCGAGAATGGACCACGGAAGTCAGATGCAGCCTTTACATGGCAAGAAAACATTGAGTCCCGGAAGTAAGAAAGGCAAAAAGAAATGCTTTAAGCTTGCCCCGAAGATCTAAAGCGCAAGCTATAATAACACAGCAGTCAGACTGACTCCTTACCCAAATACCAGAAATCATAAACCAATAGCTGGACCAATTGCAGACCATCTATAAGAGATCAGGCGTTGGAAAGGTATCCATCTGCGAAAAGCAACACTGGAAGCAAGCGAGAAAGGAGGGCAGTGCTTCAACATTCTAAGGGAAAATTATTCCCCACCCAGAATTCTAAACCAAGCCAAACCAGCAATCAGCTGGAAGGGTGGGATACAGATATTTTCTGCACACAACTTCTCAAAACATGCTAGAGGATGTACTCTCTCGATACCAAAGAGTCCACCGAGAAAGAGTCCAGTAACAAAACAGACAGACGCAAAGAACTCAGAGCAAACACAAGAAAACCTTAAACCTTAAACCATCATGAATAATCTCAAGGAGAAGAAATGGGTGCTGCTGACTCTCCTGACCCCGTTCTCAGTAACAGAGGCTCTCACACAGGAGAGGGGGAATGGGGTGACGACGCAGATGTCCTGCAGGGACACCAGACCCAGGGGACAATCAGACTAGATCAGAACAGGGGGAGGAAGACTCCAAGAAGGGTGGCTCCCAGGGAAAGAAAGAGAAGAGAAACTGAAGTGTGGGTCTATAGAATTGACGTTTATCAAAAGGAATTTTCCAGAAATGTTGGAGAGTTAGAAAGATCGAACAGAAAAAAATGCTAAGAGCAACAGCAAAATAGAGTTGTACAAGAAAGGGCTTGTAAACACGGATCTCCTTCCCCACGAAAGCGACAGCCAGTCTCATCCGCCCTCAACCTGCTCAATCTCAGGAACTCATCCTCCTCCTTCAAAGAGAAATCAGCTGCCATTGGCAGGTGACCCCCTAGCTACCTGCCTTCCAGGTGTGCCCACCTGTCCCCCTGGTCCTCAGGTGTCAGAGGAGGAGGTGTCCTTCTAAGCCCAGCCCCCATGTCCCCAGAGCCCCCTGCTGTCCCTCGTCCCTTCCCCTGTCTCCACCCTTCCCTCTCCGTTCCCCCATCCTCACAAATGCCAGCACCTGTCAGAGGACCCGTCGGGCATCAGCAGAGCAGGTGGAGAACGGCATGGGGGCGGGCTCAGGACTCTGCAGAAGGAGTGAACACAGTGAGGTAGGAGATTGGCTCCACGCTGAGGGGCTGCAACTGGTCTCCTGCTGATACTTCGAGATAAGATACCAGCAGGAGCACTGGGCCCGGATCAGGTGAAAGCACAAGTGAGACGACTGGCCAGAGACAACCCGGAAAACTGCCCGCATATAAGCGACCTAAGCCACCCCTACTGCACGCAACTCACTCCAAGTTTGCCTGTGTGTTCTTCCACATGTACTTTGCTTCTAATAAGCACTGTCTCTATTTCACAGTCTTGGTCCCTTTGCTGAATTCCTTCCTCAAAGACAAGGACCAAGGTCCTTCTTCCACAGCTGGACTCAACAGAAACAGCTAACAACAGAACGCTTCTGACATTCAAAATCTCTACCTTGGTAGGCATGAAAGGCAGGCACTGGGGAGAGAACGGATTTCCTAAACTGTCTGAACTCCCGCTGGCCAAGTCAGGATCTGGCCTGAGGACCAAATCCCAGAGGGGCCCTGGAGGGCAGGGTAGGGAGTTCTGTCCTCCACAGAGACTGAGCCACGATGCTGCAGCAGGGGGGAGGTGGTGAGGGGCTGCGAGGAAGGCAGGGTCCCCCTTCTGGTGTGACTGGGAAGGCCAGGCCCTCATGCCGGCCAGGAAGGGGCACTTGCCGATGGAACCCCAGCGGACCCGGCTGAGACCTCACCTGGCTCCCGGGGAACCCCGCTCTCTGGGACTCGCCACGCTCTGACCCTCCTGCAAAGATGCTCCTTCATCACCACCTTGCTGAGGTCGGTTTCCTCACACTCTCCCCAGGCTCTCTTCTCATACAGCCCAGCAGGTGGTCCCTAGGAAACTTCACCACCCCCAACACACACACATCTGTATTTCAACCCAACCCGTCCCCTGCTGGGGGACCCTCAGAATGGTTAACACCAGCCACTCCTCATTTACCCTCGGAGGCTGAGTCACTCCCCGACCCCCTCTCTTCTCCCATCCAAGAAATCACTCAGTCGTCCTGATTGTATCGCCAGAGTCTCCCCACCCCGCTGCCTCTCTTCACCACCGTGAGTTCCTGCAAAGGTGTCCTGCCCCACCTCTGGCCCCAGGTTCTCACTCCCCTCATTCACCCGGGGCGGGTGGGGTGATGGAAAGCCGGTAAGCATAGTCTGCACACTTGCTGCATGAAGTTCTGAGCTAAAACTAATGGTGTCTCCTGCTTGCTCAACCAGCTCCAGCCACACTGGACTCCGTGCCGTTCTGCAAACACCCCCAGCCCACTCACCCCAGGGCCTTTGCACACCCTGTTCCCTCTGCCTGGAGCATTCTGCTGCAGAAGTAGCTGCTTGGATCCTTCCGTAATGTGCTCTTGGGGCGTCAGCTCACAGTCACTCCTCTGAGAAGCCTGCACTGACTACCCCAGAAAAGTAGCACCTCCTTGTCCCTCCCTGTCCCTTGTCCCTGCTTTAGTTTTCTCCACAGCACCTAGCTTCTCCTAGCATTTTGTGCATTTGTTTACTGTCTTTCTTCCACCATTTCCACCACAAAAATATAAGCTCCATGAGAAAAGGGATCTCATGCTTTCTTGTCCACGGTTACATCTCTAGCACCAAGAACAGTGTCAGCATGTAGTAGACAATAAATATTTGTTGAATTTTTGAATGGAGGTCTTAAGAGAAAGGGACTATGGCTATATGATGGCATATATATGATGGCACTTACATAAAAGTAATAGAGACGGCTTATTTGATATAGTCCAAATTCCTAGCACAATCCAAGAGTAAACTCTTCAGAAACTGACCCCAATGTTTCTCTTCCCAAACTCACCTGTGGATATTCCCTCTAGAACATAAAATACCTGTCCCACCCATCCTCTCCCCTTCCCTTCCCCTCTCTCTCTATATAAATGAATAGTTATGAGTGCTCCTGTGTACCCTGTTCAAGCCTCCATCAGTTAACTGAGTACCTAGCACATAACAGCTACTCAATATGTATTAGTTCTCTTCCACTTTTTTTTTTTTTTTTTTTTTTTTGCGGTTCGCGGGCCTCTCACTGTTGTGGCCTCTCCCGTTGCAGAGCACAGGCTCCGGAGGCGCAGGCTCAGCGGCCATGGCTCACGGGCCTACCCGCTCTGTGGCATGTGGGATCCTCCCGGACCGGAGCAACAACCTACGTCCCCTGCATCAGCAGGCGGACTCTCAACCACTGCGCCACCAGGGAAGCCCCTCTTCCACTTTTTACATACTGATTATCCTGTCTTTTCCCCAATCTCCATGCCCCCATTTGCTGCCTAAGGAAATCCTATTGGTTCACCTTGGCCCATGTATGATAATTTAGTGCTCGCAGCATAACCTGAGAATTACTTGCTTACTAATCCGTGCTTCTCACCAGGGATCAGAATGTGTCTCAGTCATCACTGTATTCCAGCAGCTAGTGATAATGATACACCTCATTTATTTGTACTCATTTCGATCAATCAGGCAGCTTAAAAACATTCACGCACAACAGGATAAGAAGGAAAAACAGCAGCAGCTAATTCTTTAAAAAACAAAAGCAAATGGGTATTTTCTGTTTCACTGGGTTCATTCTATTTGATGGTGTGCTTAAAACTGGTGTCACTGGTTGCCCCTGGAAGGAGACAGGTAGCCAGTGACAGGTGTCGGAAAGAGCCTTTCAAACTGTTTACCATTTTATACTTTTAAACTTTTGAACTGTGAGGCTGTATTGACCATTCTTTAATAAATAACATTTAAAATTAAGAAAAAGAATTCACAAACATGTCCCTCATTGGTAAAATGAGAGACCCAACCCTAGGACCATTAGACTGTTGTGCAATCTATTTCAGGTTGTGGAAACCCTGCTCCTTGAGACAGGTGCTATATGGTCTGTATTTTATCAAACTCCTCTGAGCTCTGAGTGAATACCAATTTTTTAAGCATTATTTAGTATTTCAGTATTTTTCAAAAAACATATCAAAGATAAGAATGCACACACACACACTCATAGTTTTAAAATAATTATAACTTGAACACCAGGTAACTTCCACCACTGAGGTCAAAAAACGGAACACTGCCTGTACTGCAAAACCTTCCACGTGCCCTCTGCCATCAAACCTTCTCCCTCCTCCCAGGGATAATCACTCTCTTGATTTTGCAGGTAAGAATGTCTTCTATCAATATATCCCTGATCAATACTGTTTAGTTTTGCATAGTTTTCAAAAAACCAAATCATTCTGTACATATTGTGTGCTTTTTTTTTTTGCCCAAAATTACGTTTGTAAAACTCATCTGTGTTGTTGCCTACAGCTGTAGTTTATTTTCATTGTTCTATATGTTATTTTATGGTAGAAATAAATGTACCACAACTTACTTGCCCATTAAAATATTCATGAGCACTTTTACAAGGCATTTTTGGGTCCCCATTGCCTATAGAAAAAAACAGGTCCAAACACAAAGTATGACACTCGAAGCAACCACTGCCCCCAGATGTGTCTCCAAAACACCCAGCCACTCTCATCTCCCCTACTTTTCTCCACCAACTCATGTGGCATTGCATCAGTCGAATATATTGGTTGAAACATTAAGTACAATTCCTTAGGACTGGAAAGCTGTCGACCATATACTAGATCTACCCAAATCATGCCTGTCCATCCAAATCTGACTCGAGCATGATCTCCTTATGAAGACTCCACAGTCCCTTCTAGCCAGGATGCCACCTCCCCCCAAAAAACTGCATCAAAACGAATGATCCCTTCTCTGACTCTTTACCACACTCGCTCCATTCAGCCTTGAGTTATACCCATTTGTTATGGCCAAGTCTCAGCTTTTATGCTCTCAGTGCACAGCACTAAAATCTTGCAGATAATGGGCAGGTAATAAATGTTAGAGCTTTTGAACCCAGGCTCAAAATCCTGAACACTAGTGCTGGTACCAGGTACTAAACAATCAAAAATACGCATTTAAAAAGTTCATTTCCCCAAAAATAACATCAAGAAAAGTGCCAAGGGCTTCTCTGGTGGCACAGTGGTTGAGAGTCCGCCTGCTGATGCAGGGTACACAGGTTTGCGCCCCGGTCCGGGAGGATCCCACATGCCGAGGAGCGGCTGGGCCCATGAGCCATGGCCGCTGAGCCTGCGCGTCCGGTGCCTGTGCTCCGCAACGGGAGAGGCCACAACGGTGAGAGGCCCGCGTACTGCAAAAAAAAAAAAAAAAAAAAACTACAAGTGCACATCCCCTCTGATGCAACAATTCCACTTCTGGCAATTCATCCTATAGCAATACTTGCTTATATGCAAAATAATGCATGTTTAGGCCATTAGCTATAATGCTGTCATAGCAAAAGTTGGGAACAATCTTAGTCCATCAGTAGGAGACAGGTTAATCCGTGACATCCATACAGTGGAATTCTGTGCAGCTGGAAAAGAACAAGGAAGTGATCGCCAAAGTACACTAAGAAGAAAAATAGTCCAGATAGTATTCCACAATTTGCGTAGAATATTTTGTATTTGCTGAAATATGCACTATCTGGAGAGATACACAGGAAATTCGTAACATTGGTTGCTTCTGGTAGGAAAGTGGGTAGCCAGAGACAGGCATGGGAAAAAGATTTACAGAGTGTTTAACCTTTTTTGTACCTTTAAACTTTTGAACTCTGAGGCTATTGGCTATTTTTTTTAATAAATAAAATTTAAAATTAAGAAAGAGAATTTTACCTCATTGGTAAAATGAGGGAGACCCAGCCCTAAGACTACGGGACTGTTGCCCAATATAGCATCAGACACTATATCGTCCTTCTTTTGAGTGCCCACTGTAACTTCATAACAGGCTGCAGAACTATGGAATAAACTCTAGAAACACTGATAGCTAAGAGACCCAAAGTGTGGTTAATTCACGTTCGGGGGTCTAATAAGAAACAGCTCGGGCTTCCCTGGTGGCACAGTGGTTAAGAAAGCACCCGCCAATGCAGGGGACACGGGCTCGAGCCCTGGTCCAGGAAGATCCCACATGCCATGGAGCAACTAAGCCCGTGCGCCACAACTACTGAGCCTGCACTCTAGAGCCCATGAGTCACAACTACTGAGCCCACGCACCACAACTACGGAAGCCCACGCGCCTAGAGCCCGTGCTCCGCAACCAGAGAAGCCACCACAATGAGAAGCCTGTGCACCACATCGAAGAGTAGCCCCCGCTCGCTACAGCTAGAGAAAGCCCGCGTGCAGCAACAAAGACCCAACACAGCCAAAAAAATAAATTAAAAAAAAAAAAAAAGAAAGAAAGAAACAGCTCATTTCAGGAGAAAAACCAGGACTAGCACAGATCTGCAGAAAAACCTTCAGGTTAAAGGAGCTAACCTAGAAAGTGGCAGGCTGTGTCTGTTTCGGTCATTTATTTCCTCACTTTACGCTTAAGAAATCTATGTCCTGTAACAAGTATCCACTGCTGAAGCTCTGCTTATTCTGCAGTGTGTGGGTCAGGCTTGTTATGAGGACACAGTCGCAGACAAAGAAGGTTTTTCTCCACCCTCCATCAGACTGGTAACAGATAACAGGGCACAACCTTCAATGAAGGAGCCACACACTTCCCCTGTCTTTAGGGGTGAAGGGTGCTTTTTGAAGAGACAAACCTGTTGATCAGGGGCTTTTCACAGAACATTCCTGTGTATTCTCTCTGTTCTTCAGCTAAAAACACGACTGTTTTCCACACTGCACACCTGCGGGGTGCGGTGATGTACCTAATCCACCTGTTTGCCGCCTGTTTTCTCATCAGGGAGTAAAGACAGTAAACCCAACCCTCCAGGGAACGGAAAAACAAATCATTCAGTGCCCATCTCAGGTGGCTGACGGACACAGGCTCAGTCTTCAGCGTGTACCGAAGCTGGTCCAGATAGGCCCGCTCTGGGTGCAAGAACGAATGCAAGTTCAAGTGTTCGTGGTCTGGCAGGCTTTGGGCGAGCAGCCCAAGACCTGCGAGTTTCGGAAAGCGAAGGCCAAGTGCACTCCGGGCACACCTGTCGGTCCAGGTGCGTGGGCTCAGCCCACCACCTGTCCCGCGAGGCTGCATACACACACGGAGGATAACTGTTTACAGGGAGGTGGGTCTGGAGGAAAGTTGAAGTGTGTGTCTACCTGTTTGAGAAAGGTGGCCGAGAAAGTGGGCCAGGACTGACACCTTCCTCCGCGGGGTCCGGCGTGCACCTCCCCCCACCCCGGCCCTGGGCGCGCCCTCCGCCCGCCCCCGAGCGCCCCAAGGTCACCTGCCCTCCCCGGCGTCCCCACCCACCCCGAGGTCTCACCAAAACAGCAGGTTGGCCCCGACGAAGGCGAGCAGGCTGCACAGCGGCCTCTTCCAGCTCAGGAGCTCGTCAGCGCGGCAGCCCAGCCACAGCACGGGCTCCCCCAGCAGCCAGGTCACCGCGGCGGCCACCCCGCCGGCGGCCTCCTCCACCTGCCGGCCCGCGCCCGCCGCCGCCCCTTCCTCCTGCGCTTCCCCCTCCTGCTCCTCGCGGGGTGCCCGGGGCGGCGGCGGCGGCGGCGCCTGCTCGGCGGCTGCGGGAGCCGGGCATCCCTGCTCGGCGGGCTCCGGGGGCGCCGGGCTCGCCATCTTCGGCGGCGCTGGCGGGCGGGGACGGGCACGGGCACGCGCGCGAGCGCGCCTAGGTGTCGCGCGGAGAGGGCGGCGGGTCCCGGCGCGGGGCGCGCACCGCGGGGCGCTGGCGGCTGGGTGCCTTGTGACGTCAGCCCCGGCCGCGGCGGGCCGCCTCCCAGGGGAAGTGGGTGCGGCCCAGTTCGCGCGGGGCGGGGTGGGGCCGGGCGGCCTCTCCCAGCCGCCTCGGCATGCGAGCCGGGCGGTGTCCGGGAGGTAGCGGGGACCCCGCCCGGGACCGAGGGAGCGTGACCGCCTTTTCCCTTCCAGCTGCGGGGGACGGCGCAGTAGAGCACCGCCGCCCGGCCACTTATCTAAAAGGGAGTCAGGGCCACGGGCGGAATCAACTGGAATCCTCACTTTCTCAAGCCACCGATCGCCCAGCCCGCAGCCTTACCGGGCGTGACGGGCACCCCTCCCCCTGGCAGCGCATTTCCGCCGCCAGCGACCCGACGCCCCCCGCCACCCCCGCAGGCCTAGTGCCCTTGCAGGGACAGATGGCACCCCCATAGCATAAGTCTTTAGTACTCTGCGAATAACGTGATGATATAAAGGTTGGATTGAGAAAGGAAGGAGAAAACAAAAACAAAAACATTCTGGGTCAGTTCACGAGCCCTCTGGGCCCTCTGGCTTCACAAGTCAGGAAAGCCAGGCCGCAGTGATGGGGAAGGGGTCTGGGGGCTTTCTCTCCGACTTGCGGGCAGCGTCATCTGGCTCAAGAACGCGCGCTGGTCCGTGGGAGGCACAGGTGAGCGGGGAGCTTAGAAGCAGGACCCCTTGCGTGTGTCACACAGGTTTGGGCAGCCTGGACTGCGGTCGTTCAGAGTCACTCTGGTCACCACAGGTATCTGGACGGGTAAGGCGCTGTGAGGGTGTGACAGAGTCCTGAGCGCTTCCTTCCGGGGCCTCACTGGCTCTGGTGCTTCCGGGTGAGTGGGGGGCGGAGAGGGAAGAAAGGTAAATGTTTATGCTCCCTTTTCACTATTTGCATTTTTTAAACGTTCTGTTCTTTAATCCCTGTTGTCACTTTTCTCTGGAATAAAATGTCCCTTCCCCATCCAGAGCGTTCTACCTGTGATGAATCAGAGCATCTTACATCCTCTTGGAGTTCACTACTGGCAACCAACCTTCTTTCACAGGACAGATGGGGCTCATTCCCAGAGCAATTAAAGCCTGTGGTTTCCAGGGAGCCTCTGGAGAATGTTCTGTAGTGTTGTCTGGGGGTCATTATATATGTTTATACCTCTGTGTACACATATGTAGCAATTCACTGATCGGTACATTGCAGATGTGTGCACTTTCCTGTATGTAGGTTATACCTCAAGAGGGTGTATTCCTAGTTCACTCAGAGGTTTATTGAGCACCTACTATGTGCCCAACATATTGCTCAGCTCTGTGGATATGGCTTCCACGCATAGGAAGTTCACAGTCCTAGGACAGGCCGGTGACAATCGTGATAACTGCTGTGACAGAAATAATCACTCAGGGCTAAGGGTCCTTACTTAAATAGTGCATCCAAAATTAGGGACAGGGTGGAGGAATCAGGCTTCAAGGGGCTATTTGGAATAGACGGCATCTGCCCTGAACGGTAAGGAAGTAAAGTGGGGGTTGGGAAGGGGAGGCAGTCATTTCTTTCGGGAAATCAACACGAGTGAAGTTATGGACTTGCAGGTGGAGGTCATGGTTCCTTATGTATATTTGCAGGAGATCACCAAGGCCTCGACTGATCCACTAGTGGAAGGAAGTTTGGTTTTTGACCTGCCGGCAACGCAGAGTCTCACGTTTCTGACTTGTCTTTGAAAAGAGTTGCAACAACCCTGTAGAGAGTGGCCAGGGAGGCATGAAACAGCAATGTGGAAACAATCCCAGTACTTTTTTTCCACAAAAGAAAGACCATCTTTCCCCGGGTATTGTCCCCTCTCTTGGTCCTAGTGCAGGAGCTTTTGAAAGATAAAGGATGCTTTATTGTGTCACCTGGCCTTTGCTTAGCACTGGATACAGCCCAGGCGTTGCGATATTCGGAGATTCGTCTCTAGACTCCACAGCTGGAGGGAAGAATTGCAGGGCAGAGGAGGTGAGGAACCCGATATCCCCATTGCCCAAAACAGCATGATATGCCTTCAGAAACATGTCTGCAAGATCCAACACATTCCTCCTTCTCCCCGGAATTCTAATTATTGTTGTCAGGATAGGTTGAGATAGTAAAAGCTATTGACAACCAAAACACATAAAAGCTCAACTTCAGTTGCTACATGTGGTTTGCAGCACTTCTCTCCATTTAATGATAAAGTTCCCTACTCACAGCTCTGTGAAATCTTTTCCTTCTGTCTCTTTTTTTTTTTTTTTTTTTTTTTTTTTTTGAGGTAAGCGGGCCTCTCACTGTTGCGGCCTCTCCCGTTGCGGAGCACAGGCTCCGGACGCACAAGCTCAGTGGCCGTGGCTCACGGGCCCAGCTACTCCGCGGCATGTGGGATCTTCCCAGACCGGGGCACGCACCCGCGTCCCCTGCATCGGCAGGCGGACTCCCAACAACCGCGCCACCAGGGAAGCCCTCCTTCTCTCTTAAAGTAAAATGCTACCCAACACTGTTTTGCACAAAAAAAAACTGGACTGATTGCTCTAATCTGTCCTTTTCACCTCTGACCTCTAATCTACCAGCAGGTAATGTCACAGGAGTAGGCACTGGCCTAGACATATAAATGGGTGCTACTGTGTGTTTTTTCTTTGTCTAATTATCTTTGTGATGTGTGAATAATGTATTCAGTGCTAAAACTACGTAAAAATAATGCTAATGACGCTTAAAATAAACCTTGTCCCCTCGTTTCAACAACATGTCTCATTTAGAACCCCTGTGGGTAACCTTACCCTTTAAGGTTCTCTTCTGAATTTTGCATCTCTGTGTCCTGGAGACAGAGTGATTAACACTAATGAGCTAGAGGATTTGAAAATATAGATCCAAGGAAAACAAGGAAAATGGGTATGTGTCAGAGGGGAATAAAAAAGGAGAGAGAGAGAGAGAGAGAGCAAAATAGTTGTAGCCACTGAATCTAAGCGACAGTTCAGAAAATAACAGCTCAGGCAAAGAAAACCAAAATACTCACAGGAACTCTTAAAAGAGGCCACTCACTTTTCTCTTCCAAAAGTAGCTAGAAAGCTTGTAATAGGAGAGAAAAACAATGAATAATTAATTCCCACTCGAGGAGGTCACATAGGCAACACCAAGCTAAGCCTTGAATGAGAGGGAAATGCCCCAATATTGGTTTCTTTTTTTCCCTAAAATGTTTCATATTAGACTCCTACAGGAGGTCCTTAAATGAAGGAGCTGTGCATCGATGTTGTATTGTATTAGTCCCGCAGATAGATTTTTGTGTGCTGATAATTTTGTTAAAGCAATTCTACCCTCCTATTCTACCATATCCTCTAGTCTGTATTCCTAACTTTCCCTAATTTTTTTGCCACTTAGTCAGGAGAACCTAATAGTTCAATCTAAGCAGAGAGAAATAAGAACATCACGCAACCACAGAGGGATCGGAAAGGAAGAGTGTGCCTGGTTTCCAAGGCCCAGCTCACAAAAGGAATTAGCTATTTCTGTTTTGGGTTGACTGTTGCGCTTATTAGAATTGGAATATCCAACCCAGAATAATCTGTGTTTGATAAGCATTCTGTAAGGGAGGTGCTAACCAGAAATGAACCACAAGATGGTGGCCAACCATACCCAGTTGGGGTACTCAGTTTTTCGTGTTATTCCCTAATAATACACAAAAGAGCTTTATCAAGTCCTCAGGAAGGTTAATTTAAGGGACCTGAGGTCACACTACAAGATTATATCCCGAAAAGGTACTATTTATCTGCCCACAGGCATACACGTCAACACACACACACATGACCAGCAAGGATGATTTCAGAACATTGACTTCCAACCCCTTCCCACCTGCCTTGTGGTTACACTCAACTCAGCAGACTGGCCCACCATTCCGGTCCTGTTGGAGGAGGTCACCGAGAGGATGTGACCGCTAACTGAGCCTCAAGCTGGACCCAGGCAATTGGAGGCGCCTCACTCCCTCCCCTGTCCTTGGAAGATATGTTCAGCCCATCGTTCCCACAGCCGGAGCTGTTCCAAGGATGCAGCCGTGAGAGAGCAGTGTGGTGTTGAGACCGTTTGGACGGTCAATGTAACTGAAGCCCGTTAAGGCCTCTGTATAAACTCTTAGGATTCTGGTGGGCGGGTGCGGAAGTCCACTGTCTCCCCCGATGGGCTGCTAAGGAGTGTGAGCTTTGGGGCCTTAGGTGGGCCTTCAGCAGGAGAGTAAAGTGGCCTGGTTTGTGTTTCAGAAAAGTATCTGGGGCAATGGCTTCCATAGAGCCCAGCAGAGACACTGGAAGAGACTTTTTCCTTGTCCTTCGCTAGGAGAGGGGAGAGGAGGAGGAACAGGGTTGGGACATCTTCGGAAAGGCCGGTTGGGCAGGTGGGCACAGGGGTGTGCAGCTCAGGGCGCAGCAGGGGTCCTGGACAGGATCCAGGTGGAGGGAGTGGCCTGTACACGAACTTGCCAGAGGGCAGGCCGGGATGAGTTCAGAGGCCAGATCAGATGGACTGCGGGGCTCAGAGAATGTGATGAGACTTCCGGACAAACAGATCAGATGCAGGGGAGTTTTGAGTATCAGTTGCCAAGTTCAGACACAATTCTGTGAGAAGTGGAGGATTCCTGAAATTGGTGGATTTTCTTTTTTATCATCGTTTCTTTGTTTTTACCAAGGAAGTGATAGACTCAAAATTCCAGTCTCCTGAGACCCCAGCTTGATGTCCATCATCAAAGCAAAACTGCGATGTGCTCATCTCTAAATGCAGGTCTCCAAATCAGGCCTTCAGTCTCCAGGGCTATTCTCTAAGCTAAAATTAGACTAGTGGAACGTACTGGAATCGCTGCAACCATTACATCCCACAGACATCCCTTCAGAGTCTGTATTTGGCTTGTCACCTGTGACTAATTTTAGTTCATTAGAAATCAGGCACAAAACCTGGTGACTTTTTAGGCTGGGATAGTGGCCCAGGCCCTGTTGAGATCATTCAGTCAGGCTGTGTCACATGCATCCTCTTAGACCCATGCATAAATGGGCACAGCCAGGGCTGTTCATGGGCACGCTTAAGCTTTACAGGACTCAAGTGACTTCTGAGCCATTAAAGGAATGTGGAGATTATATTTAATATAGTTCACAGTATAGTACATTTGCTTGGAGGCCAATTTATTGTAAGTTGATGGTTTCTGTCTACCCCACTGCACTCTCCTGTCCCACCCCTGCCCTAAACCAGGCCCCCCAAAACAGCCTTGGGAGCTTTCTCTGGGTTGCAGGGACAAGGGCCTAGCTGGGACTGAAGGCCTTTCTCCTTTCTCCAGGGAGAAGATGCACATGAACTCAGGGTCCCACAGGCTCAGTGGCCTCAAGCTCCCCAGGTGCTAGGCCGCTGGATTTCCCAAACTCTGCCAACCGCTGACATCCAGTGCACCTGTAGACCGTTTTTTCTCCCACTGATGAGGTAGTTCTTGCTCTTGCCCTGTACGGAAGGGAGGTGACAGAGTTGGAGGGAAGAGACTCCTTCTTCGGGAATGTCTACCCCAGTGCGTCCCTGTTCCTTATGAGTTAAGCCTGTTTCTTAACCCGTCCTGTGTGGGGCTGTCTGATTCCTCACAAGCCCTGTTGGGGAGGACGGGGGTGGGAATCATAAAGACAGCCACCACCCTGGCACAAGAAGGAGCTTTTACAACTGCCCTGGAAACCACAGTAACCCACAGTCCCCAGGGCAAGAAATACTGGAGTGAGTTTTGATTCTGGTCGCTCCTTTCTCTGTGTGGAGCAACCATATGTCAGGGTTACCCACGACAGTCCTGGCTTATGCCTACTGTCTGGCGTGGTTATTTTTTTTTTAATAAATTTATTTATTTATTTATTTTGGGCTGTGTTGGGTCTTTTGTTGTTCTGTGCAAGCTTTCTCTAGTTGCGATGAGTGGGGGCTACTCTTCGTTACGGTGCACCGGCTTCTCATTGCGGTGGCTTCTCTTGTTGCAGAGCACGGGCTCTAGGTGCACGGGCTTCAGTGGTTGTGGTTCACAGTGCTCCGCGGCATGTGGGATCTTCCCGGAGCAGGGCTCGAACCCGTGTCCCCTGCACTTCCAGGGGGATTCTTAACCACTGTGCCACCAGGGAAGGCCCTGGCGTGGTTATTAATAGCACTTCGTTTTCTTTCTCAACGGTGTTGGGTTTGGATGATAAATTATACAGGCTCCCCATCCATCTCTCATCTGTCACTAGCTGCTGAGAACGCTTCTTCTCAAAATAGAGCCACCTTCCCTGTCCAAGCTTCGTCACTTGCTGCCTGTCTAAATTGCAGTAGCCCCGTGCTTCCTTCTCTTCTGATCCACACTGTACATGTCTCCTCTAAAACACAGCTCTCAACATGGGACACCCACCCAAATGCTTCCAACGATGTCCAGTCACCTAGAAACGCTAAATCAAAATAATCACAAGCCACCTTCTAAAGTCCTGGGTCATCTCTAAAAGTCGTATTCCTTTTTTTTTGCGGTACGCGGGCCTCTCACATTTGTGGCCTCTCCCGTCGCGGAGCACAGGCTCCGGACGCGCAGGCTCAGTGGCCATGGCTCACGGACCCAGCCGCTCCGCAGCATGTGGGATCTTCCTGGACCGGGGCACGAACCCGTGTCCTCTGCTTCAGCAGGCGGACTCTCAACCACTGCGCCACCAGGGAAGCCCCCATATTTCTTTTTAGGCAGATTAGCTGCTCGCTAATCTGGACACTTGACTATCGTCAGATGAACTCACTCTTCACCGAGTCCACACTCCAAGCAAGCCCTCACATTCATGGCTTTGCTGACACGGTTAAACTTTTTCCCATCCTCTCCAGCCCTAGCTTCTCTCTCTGCAACTCAGCCCGCTCCTTGTCCGGAAATCCTTCCTCAAGTGCAAGGAGCATGGGATTCAAATTCATGAAGATCTGAATTTGATTGTAGATCCTAGTGTCCAGGCACTAAACATTATGTTTTATTGATCCTAAAACACACCTTTCCCCCCCACCCACATTTTAACATACCTGAGAATGAAATATGCCTTAAAATCTGTGTCACTTTAGCATCAGTAAAATATAGTAGCTCTCTGGCTTTGTGTTCTAACACAGACTCTCCGAGTCTTGGTTTCCTCATCTTTTAAAACAGGAATAATACCTGAGTCTCAAGACTGTTTTGGAAATGACTTGAGATAACTATAGTCGAGACCCAGGGTGGGGATATCTCCGTGGGAATCTGGATACTATGTCCATACATTTTGTAATCATCACCCAATATCTCACGGGAAGATGTACCACGTGCAAAAATTGCAGTGGCAACAGATACCAAAAGTTTGTGTACTAATAGAATTTCACAGAATCCTCTGCAGTGTGCTGAATCAGAAACTAGTCTCACCCACAGGGGTGGCTGAACCACAACATTCCACTGAGAACTCTGTTCAGAGGAAATAAGGGGTAATTGGTCAGGTAGCTTTTAGTTGGAAAGTTATCATTTGCTTCAAGAAAACTACAAAAGCAGCTTTGTCCTTAATTTATTCCTAAGTAGACAATCTTCAAAAACTGATTTTATGTAAAAAAATCCCCAGGTAGATGAGTATTGGGTCCCAGGTGGATGTTTTGATAATATTCGTTTGGGTAATGTTCACTGCCCTCCCTTGTGAGAGATCCTCCCCTTTCTGTACAAAAGTTTGCCCACTCTGAGAAGCCTGGCAGGCAGCCACCCTGGGATACAACTAGCTGACTGGCAAGGGAATCTTTCCTTCTGTGTCCTTGTGTCCAGGTGAGAAGCCCATCCTTTGCAGAAGAGCCCCAAGTACAGATCATCAAGGGTTGTGGTGTAGGAGTTTAATTGGAGCTGTCAGTAACCATGAAGAGCCTGAATCAATAACACCCCATGGCAATGAGCTCACTTAGGGAGCAGGTGTTGGTTTCTAACTATTTTCTACCAAAAAGAACCAAGGCTCCTTAGAGAATTGGCTGATAGTAGGTCTGAGTCAGGAACGTGTTGCATGCTGGAAAGCAAAGACATGTTCAAAGACAGTTTAATAGTTCATATCAAAAGGACACAGAAGCCAGCTTGAAAGGGATTCCACTGACTAAATCTGGGAAACTTTAAGGATCAAAAAGAATAGGGATTTCCCTGGTGGTGCAATGGTTAAGAATCCGCCTGCCAACGCAGGGGACACAGGTTTGAGCCCTGCTCCAGGAAGATGCCACATGCTGCAGAGCAACTAAGCCCATGCACCACAACAAGAGAAGCCACCACAATGAGAAGCCCACACACTGCAACGAAGAGTAGCCCCCGCTCACCACAAGTAGAGAAAGCCCACGCACAGCGATGAAGACCCAATGCGGCCAAAGATAAAATAAATAAAATTAACAACAAAAAAAACAGAGGAAGAGATTGGGAGAATAAAGAAATATAACAGCCAAGTCAATGTGTGAAAATTGATTGAATTCTGGGTCCAAAAAAATAGCTATCAAGAACATTTGGAGGGAAAATTAGGGTAATTTGAGTCCAGACTGCATAGTAGGTGATCTTGTTGAATCAATACTGCTTTTCTTAGGTATGATAATGGTGTTATGGTGGTGTGAGAGAATGTCCTCCTTCTGAGTGATGCAATACACACCATTTAGGGGTGAAATGCCAGAAGAGCAGCCATCTGCTTTCAGCAAAAAGGAAGTGTGTATATATATATATATAGAGAGAGAGAGAGAGATAAATACAGAGATAGAGGAAATGGGTGCAGCAAGATGTTGGTGAATCTACGTGAGGGGTATCTGGGTGTTGGTTGGTCTGTTCTTTCAACTTTCCTGTGGGTTTGAACATTTTCAAACAGATATTTTTTAGAAGACTGTATGAGAGAATAGGAAATAGAGAACATTTATATATATTTTTTTCAAAACACAGATCTCGGGCTTCCCTGGTGGCGCGGTGGTTGAGAGTCCGCCTGCCGATGCAGGGGACACAGGTTCGTGCCCCGGTCCGGGAGGATCCCACATGCCGCGGAGCGGCTGGGCCCGTGAGCCATGGCCGCTGGGCCTGTGCATCCGGAGCCTGTGCTCCGCAACGGGAGAGGCCGCAGCAGTGAGAGGCCCACGTACCGCAAAAAATAAAATTAAATTAAATTAAAAAAAAACAAAAAATAAAAACAAACAAAAAAACCCCACAGATCTCTTCTAGTTCCTTTTGCCCGAGACTGTGACCTTTGATAATTTCTCTTTTCCAAGAACTCTTGCTTGACTTAAAATCACTGTGACAACAGAGCATGGGAATCATAGCAACAGGAAATGAAATATTTCTGCTTTCTGCAGAGAACTGTAGCTTATCTATGTAATTCAATCTTCTTATATTGAACACCAACTATATACAAGATCCTATGAGAGGCACCGTGAGTGATACAAAGGTAAACAACAACATGGTTTCTGCCTTCAAAGGGCTTAAAATCTAACACATAAACAGGGACTCAACATGTTTTGAGTGGTTATTATGAGCTAAACAAAAGACTAGGACTAGGGATCTAATTATGAATAAGACACAGTCCCTGTGGTCAAAGAGCCCCTTGTCTTTTGAGAAATACAGACACATACATTAATGCCAATATAATAAAATAAGATTTATGAAAATATCTTTATCGTTGTCTAAAAATTATGCCCAAGCAACCAGCGACAGCTTCAGAACAAAGAGTAGCTCTGAGCTAGGATGTGAAGAGGAGCTCAGAATGTTTTCAAAACGGATTGGTAGGCATTCCAAGAAAATGGAACAAAATATATAAAAGCATGAAGGTGTGAAGGGATCATGACATGTTTGGGGATCCACAGTTAGTTAAATATAGCTAGAATTTGGGGTATTTATTGAGGAGTAAGAGAGATGGAACTGGGAGTCAAGCTAGTTGATCAAGAGATTTCATGTTACACTGAGGAGTTTGAGTTGCATCCTGTAGGTGATGGGGAAACTTTGGTGGTAAGTGACGTGATCTGATTCTTATCTTAGAAAGATAACCCTGGTGGTGAAGTGGCAGGTGAATTGGGAGAAGATGAGGGAGAGAGACTGGTTAATGGACTTTTGTAATAGCACAGGCGAGAGATGCTAAGAGCCTAAACCAAAACAGGGGAGGTGGAGACAGAGAAAGGGTAGGTGCAGGAGACATGTCATACACAGCATCAATCGGCTCTGGTGACTGAATGAATGTTGGGAAGTGAGGGAGAGGAGGTGGTCCAAGATAATCCCTGTATTAGGGTTCTCCAGTAAAACAGAACCAACAGAATGTCTGTGTGTGTGTGTGTGTGTGTGTGTGTGTGTGTGTGTATGGGGACAAGAGGGAGGGAGATTTAAGGAATTGGCTCATGCAATTGTGGACACAGGCAAGTCCAAAGCCTGCAGGGTAGTCTGGGAGGCTGGAAATTCCCACAGGAGTTGATGTTCAGTCTTGAATCTGCAGGCAGTCTGGGGACAGAATTCTGTCCTCCTTAGGGGATTTCAGGCTTTTCTCTTAAGGCCTTCAACTGATTGGATGAGGCCCACCCACATTATGGAGGGCAATCTGCTTTACTCAAAGTCTACTGATTTAAATGTCAATCACCCCTAAAAAAATAACTTCACAGCACCATCTAGAGGTATTTGATAAAACAACTGGGCACCAAAGCCTGGCCAAGTTGACACATAAAATTAACCATCATCCCAGCCTCTTAAAAGACTGGTTATATTTTTGTGCCATTACTAAATTACGGAATAGAGGAGAAAGGCTGGAGACAAATTTGAGGAGAAAAATAACATCAGTTTGGAAAATGTTGAATTTCAGTTGGTCATGTTGTGTGGTCAGTTGGAACAGATGTACAGGGACAGATCTTTCCAATGGGCCAAATTTAGAGGTCTTACTGGAAGCCATAGGACCAGATGAGGCTAGACCACAAGAGACTGTTCATTCATTCAACAACAGATGTCTTCTGGGTGCCTCTATGGGCCAGACAGACAGGGGGACCATAGTGTACCCAAGATAAAATTCCTATCCTCATAGAGCTTAAATTTTAGAAGGGTTGGCAGGTAATGAGCAAATCTTCACATAGATACATAATTTCAAATAGTGATAGGTATAATTTACTGGTGCCTAACAAACCATCCCGAAACTTGGTGGCCTCAAACAGCTTTTATTTGCTCACGATTCCATGGGTTGACAACTGGGAGAGACCAGCTGGAGCGGCATGTCGGAGATCCATGCTATGGTGTTGGGTTTACTTATGCTTTTGCCATCAGTTGACAGATGCTGCACGGCATTTGGCTGGGGTTGTCAGCTGATGTGTCTCAGTTGTCCCCCTGTGGCCTCTCCAGGCTAGTTCAGGCTCCTCACTTGGCAGTTGGGGTTCCATGAGGGCAATCTCCTATTGTTCAAGCACTTATCAGGCCTCTGCTTGGGTCACCCTTTCTAATGTCCCAATGGCCAAGGCAAATCATATGGCTAAGCCCCGAATCGTCATGAGAGGGGACAACATGAGAGCACGGAATTCATTAGGAAGTGACCATTAGCCTAACAATCTAACCTGTGCTAAGTGCAGTGAAGAAAATCAAAACAGGGTAAAAAGAGAGAGAATTAACTCAGAAGAGGGGGCTTTAATGGACAGGGTGGTCAGGAAAGTGACTTTTGAGCAGAGACCTAAATGAAGTAAAACACCTAGTTATGTGAAGTTCTGGAGGCAGGGGCATGCCGGATGGAGGGAACAGCAAGTGAAAAGATCCTGAAGCTAGAACCAGCTTGACATGTTCAAGAAACAAGGAGAGCAGAGTGCATCTGGGCGATGAACAATTATTAGTTACTGCTATGAGGCCAGGTTTTGCTTCCTCACAGATTTTTGGCCATGTTCTGAATTACTGAGTTTGCCAAATAAGTACCATATGGATAACTTATTATTGTAGATAATGTCATTTATTAAGTTTTAATTATATAGCTCTCCTTGAAAAAATTAACCCTTTCCTAAATATATTGTGTATCTTCAGACATACAGTTATACATTCTGATTTCAGTTCACTTGAAATTAGTTCAAAAAACAGGATTTCAAGGAAGAATGAATGTTAAATCACACACAACATGCACTGAGGCCAAGCTATTCTGACCTGGCAATGAGACCACATCTGGCACAGCAATTGGGATGATGCTTGGTTGACTTGGTTTTCACAGGGTCCAGACTTGTGCATTAAAAGGCAACATGATGGGGGTCTCACCCTGAATCCTCTAGCTCTTTAGGGATGACATTGATTTCTGCCATTTACCCCGGGACGCCATGTCAGTTTTGACTTGCTATCCTGGTCATGGAGGGATTCATTTCAGAGAATTCTCCTTGGCCCTGTGCACTCTGGTAGTCTTCCCCTAAGCCAAGGAACCAGTGTGAAGTTGTACAACTACCAAGCATTTGGGGTCTCAGGAAATGACCACCAGCTGGGGCCACAGACACAGTGGACCCACTGAAAGTTGGATCTGAGCCAGGTCTCCATTTCTAGGCCAGACCCAATATTCCTGTACTCTATCAGAGGCCGGTGATGGTGATTAGTGTCTCTAGGTATTAATGTCTACTAAAAGCCCTTGCCCAGTAGTCATCAAAATACTTAGGTAACCTTCAGAGTTCAGTTGCCCAAGAAATCCTTTGGTGAAAGATTAGGAGACCCAGGACCACATACACTTGTGGTTTGCCTCCTGCGGACACAGTCTTTTCTTCAATCAATGGAACTGGGTCCAAACACTGGCTCAGGTCTGGAAATTGGGCAAGTGATTATGACTTTTTATTGGGATGGTAGCCTCTTAGCCTTCTGGTCATACCTCCTTGACTTCTTTTCATTGTACAGGTTGAGCAATCTCTCACTGGCTACCCATCTGTCTTGCTCCTGGGGATTCAAGAACTAATCGGATTTTGAGTTAATTCCCTTGAGTGTTCTTTTTTGGCTGGGGGAAGAGTTTTCCATATTCGGGGGGAAAGAGTCTTTAAGAATAGTTCTTGTCCAGAGGGGCAGCTGTCCACCAAAGTTTCAGTCTCCCCTTATATAACATACAATTGTTACTGAAAAGCCTGGAACTGCATTTCTTGGCATCCCCTGCATAGAAGTAATGCTACGTGACTAGATCTTGCTAAAGGATTGTAAGGGGAAGTGATAACACTTCTAGGCCGAGTAGGTTAAGAGGTGTACATCCTTATCCAATCAACTGCTCCTTCTCTGCCATCTGTTTCTGCCTAAGGTGACCTTGGAAGGTAAATGTGGAAGAAGGCAGAGCCTGCGTCAGCCTGGACCCCGGAATAACCACAGGAGTATAACCTCCCAACGTGATGCCCATATTGGACTGTTATGTAAGCAAGAAATCACCTTTAATAGTGTTAGTCCACATGTAGGAGTTTGTTTGCTAAAGTTACCCTAACACATGCTCTCTATAAATTCTATATCAAATCTACATTAAAATTGTTTCTGCCTCAGTAGGTTTTTACCAGATTTGAAGGTATGTTTGTGATGGTCTGACTCATATACAGATTACGGGACAGTATCAAATTCACTCTGAGAGGCCCAGGGATGTCTTACAGAGCTAGGCAGCTATTCTTCACCGTAACTGGAAATGAAGTGTAATAAAATGTAATATGAATACAATCAGCATGTACATATTTCCTCTGTCCTCAACTTCTTAATATAAGCCATCATTTTAAATACCTGCCCCTGTATTGTGTTTGTGTCATGTACCTCCTCAGGTGCCCTGGACTTGCCCATCACCCAGCTCTCAGCATCGAGCTGGCTGACAGCCACCCTGCAGGCCCACACTTTTCCACCCCTTGAGGCTGACCCGCTGTGTGTCTGAGGCCTTTGGATCCTCCTGACACAGATTTAGAGGAAGCGCTCCCCCTATAGTGCATGTGTGTTAGTTTCCTATTGCTGCTACAACAAGTTACCACAAACTCAGTAGCTGAAAACAACACACGTTTATTTTCTTACAGTTCTGGAGGGCAGACATCTGCAATGAGGCTCACGGGGCTAAATCAAGGTGTTGGTAGGGCTGCTTCCTTCTGAGGGCTCCAAGGGAGAATCCACTCCATGCCTCTCCCAGCTTCCAGAGGCTGCTGGCATTCCTTGGCTTGTGGCCCCTGTTTGCATCACTGTGACCTCTTGCTTCCTTCTCATCTGCTACTGCTGAATCTGATCTCCTGCCTCCTCATGACACGTGATTACATTGGACCCACAGGGATAACCCAGAATAATCTCAAACTCCTCAATTTCATCACATCTGCCAAGTCTTTTTTGCTGTACAAGGTAACCGAACAGGTCATAGGGGTTAGGATGAGGATATCTTTGGGGCCCATTGTTCAGCCTGCCACCATGACGGATGTGGATTCCTACGTGGCTTTTAAAGGCATCAGATTAAAAAAAAAGAAAAAAAGAAAAAGAAAAAGGGACTTCCCTGGTGGTCCAGTGAGTGAGACTCCACACTCCCAATGCAGGGGCCCCGGGTTCGATCCCTGGTCAGGGAACTAAATCCCGCAGGCATGCCGCAACTAAGAAGTCCGCATGCTGCAACGAAAAAATCCCGCGTGCTGCAACTAAGACCCAGTGCAAACAAATTAAATAATAAATAAATAAACATTAAAAAAGAAAAAGGCACCAGATGACATGGAAAGGTGAGGGAGCTGACTCCCCACATAGTGAAATTCAACAAATGGGAACCAAAAGGCAGGACCTAGCCAGGACGAGACTTTTTTTTTTTTTTCCCTCTCCCTGGAGGAGTGCTCTGGGCAGGAATTCCCTGGAGAGCCTGTGCAGAGACATCCCATGTGGCCACAGAGAGGTTCCTGCTGAACACCTGGCTGGGTCTTTTGGTGGCTCATGGGAAACTGCAGTGGGCACGGTGATATGCTCCTTTGCATTGCTTCCCGTCCTCCTCTGCCTCACTGCCTTATCCTTGCTGCCCTGGGACTGCACTTCCCAAGCATCAGCAGTTAATCTCTGCCTTGGGCTCTGTTCTCTAGGGAATCTCAGCTGGGGTGCCCCCTCCTCCATTGAAAGTCAACATTTATTCCATTTATTCAAGAAATAATTACTGAGCATCTACTATGTTCAGACACGGTTCTAGTTAACAGAGTCACAGTAATAAATACGAAAAGATTTCTGCTCTCACGGGGCTTACGTTCTAACTGGGGAAGACAGACAATAGACAATTAAAGAAGAAAATATCATCTAGTGGCCAGTGATGCAGTAAAGTCTAGCCATCTTATATTTGGTGGTGAAGGAAGGCTTTTCTAGGGAGTTGACACTTAAACCGAGGCCTGGATGACAAAGAGTCATTTGTGCGGAAGCTGGGGAAGGACAGGTGACCTTAATGGCAGGTATCAACTTGCCACCTCACATGGATGATTCTGGGTAGCATGCTCTGGGTGAATAGCAGCAGAAATTTACTTTTAAAAAATGCATGATTCGGGCTTCCCTGGTGGCGCAGTGGTTGAGAGTCCGCCTGCCGATGCAGGGGACACGGGTTCGTGCCCCGATCCCGGAGGATCCCACATGCCGCGGAGCGGCTGGGCCCGCGAGCCATGGCCGCGGAGCCTGTGTGTCCGGAGCCTGTGCTCCGCGACGGGAGAGGCCACGGCGGTGAGAGGCCCGCGTACAGCAAAAAAAAAAAAAAATAAAAAAATAAATAAATAAAAAAAATAAAAAATGCATGATTCTACCAAGCAACAGAAGGCCAGATGGTTTAAAAGACAAAATAAACATTTCAGCAGAGGCTTCCTACTAACCAATAAATGGAACTTGCTTTGTCGTCAAAGGATATGTTTTGTTTCATTTTAGAAATTAGATTTTTCTTTACACTGAGCATCATTTAAGAGGAAGGACCATGAAATTAAAAGTGATGACTCTACCTTCCTCACCTGTATAATAAACTGGGTTATAAACCCGTTTCCTCCTATCTCCAACATATTTCTGTTTGTAGGATTAGCTGACATTGGGTACCGCAGGCATCTTTCTCCCCAAGCTTCTCCACACACTGTCTCTCCAGCATGGTGACTGTCAGGCTCCAAAAGCACATGTTCCAAGAGAGTCAAACAAAAAGCTGCTGTGTCCATTTTCATGACTTGGCTTTGGAATTTGAACACTGTCCTTTCTGTCACATTCTATTTGTTAGAAAGAGAGGAGAATCAAACTCCACCTTCTCACGGGAGGGTTATCAGAGAATTTGTGGATGCGTTTAAAGCCACCATGATTGGTCCTCTGGTCCCAATTATCGACATTTCTTCTTCATGCATTTCTGAAATCCAGCTGAACGTATGTTGCCAGTTGCACGATTAGGACTCAGTTACACTAACTAGGCATCATTCTCCATGGGCTCTTGGGTATACCCTCCGAGTCATCCTTCTTTTTCCATAAATGCCGTGGATTAGTGACTATTATGTGCCTCCCATTTCCCTCTTTTTAAAATTAGTGTCCATAGCTGTAATTGTATGCCAGTCCCATTACTGTATGTCAAGAACAGAAGACTTGTCTCTTTAGTGCACAGATCTTCCAGTAAGCAAGAATTTAATCAACGAGCTGTACTTGGGACCACACCCACGGAGCATCATTCACACCAGAGCTTGATTTCGATGACGAGGTCCTGGGCCTCCAGCCTGAACCTGATGCCTCGGTAGATAAGACTTTGATGAGTCTTGAGAGGGAGGGAGTGGGTTTTTGCATGAAGGGTGATTTAAAGCCAGCGGTTGGGAAATGTGTTCTGTAGCTTAGCATCTGATGGTAAAAGCAGAGAAATGACAGATGACTGGGGAATGGTGAGCTGTCTCTGAAGCAGGGAGCTTTGTGGAGGAATTAAAATCTAGGTTGTCACTGATGAAGAAAATATGAGCGGGGAGAAAGGTCATCTCAGGCAAGAGAAAAATAGGAGCAGACATTTGGGAAAGGGAGTAATGTGGGCATGTGTCTGTTTACATTAACAGTGCATGTCTAATTAGAGGAAGCCGGTAGTGGGATGGTGGTAAACTAGGCCACATAGGATGCCTGTGGCCCTATAAAGAAACATAGAGGAAGTATTTGGATTTTAACATAGCTTTGTGATAAGAGCAAGATTTCAGAGTCAGACGAACCGGGGTTTGAATTCTCTGTCCATTGTAGTTTTGTGATTTTTCAGCCAGTGTGGCAGATTACAAAAATAGCCACAATTCTCCAACCTCTGGTTGAGTGACTCTGCAGAACTTCCATTAAGCCATGGAGTCTGTTTCCCCATCTCTTGGTTCTGGTCTGGCACTGGGTCTTGCTTTAGCCAATAGAATGTGGCAGAATTAACCATGTGCCTGTTTTAAACCTAAGCCTCAAGAGACTTTGCCTGTCCCTACTAGCTTTCTTGAGACCTTGCCAAATCCACGTGAATCCGCCAATGCCAGCTAAGTGGGGGATGAGCAGAGCTCAGCCATTCCATCTGAGGCCCCAGACACAGGAGGAAGCCAAGGTAAGATCAACAAAGGTGACCTTTGTGCAGCTGGCCTGCAGAGTCGTGAGTGAGACCAGCAGGGAACTGCCCAGCTGAGCCCAGCTCAAACTGCCCACCTATAGAATCATGCCCTCCATAAAGGATTGTTGTTTTTCAGCCACTGGATTTTGGAGTGACTTGTTAACACAGCAAAGCTGTTACAGCTAGTTAAATAAATTACTTTCTAAATCCCAATATCCTCAACGTACAATAGGTTTGCCAACACCTACATCATGGTCACTGGGAGGACACAATAAGATGACGGTCGTGGTGTACCAGGCACCGTAATACGTGCTGAGCAAACGGCAACTAATTCCGTTGGTCACATCAGAGAGATGGGCAAGGGAAAAACACAGTGAAAGGAGAGCGTAAGAAGGAATTACTTAGAAATCCACATTGTGTTCCCTTCTGCCTCGTGGAGTTTCTTCATTCGCTGTTCCACGGGCATGAGTTCAGACAACACACCACGAATCTGCATTTTTTGGCTCATTATTCACTTTTGAAAACCCTCCTCCTAGCATTCTTGTTTTCTGGACCTTTCAACACATATGCAATGGTCCATATACTCTTGCTCTCATACAAATCGACTTCCTATTTCATATATTTATATATTTTATCTCCAACTGGGCTCTAAGCAACTTAAGACAGTTCTTGGGTTTCCTTTGCAAACCCCACTGAGATAGTGTTTTGATTTTTTATTCAAACAGCAAGAATTTAGTAAATACTCAGTAAATTAAAGTTAATTAAATTTTGTTCTGGTTGGTGTTGATCCTTGGGGTTATCTTATCTCGAATCAAGAGGCCTATTGAATTTCCTCAGTGTCAAGTCACTAAGTAAACTTACAAAGAACAATTCCGCCAAGAGATCAGAGTTATAGGAATTATTCATTTTCTTTCCTGGCATGTCAGGAGGGAATGGTGAGAACTGGCAATTGGTTCCCACCGAGCAAATGTCTGGATGCCTCAGAGGCAATAGACCCTGTTTACGTCTCAAACTGCTAATCAACTTGATCCTGTTATTACTTGAAAGAGAAGCTAAAAGTTCCTGGGAAAACTAAAGATAGGCACCGATTACATCCTCTGAAAACATATTTAATTTTCCCACATAATTTTCCCTCACTCAGAATGCTTAAGGCTTTCTAAGCGCCTTCTTTTTTACTTCCTTCAGAGGTTTTCCTCTGAATAAGATGCTGATTTTTACTGAAACGTTATTATTGATGTGTCCTTGTCATGGGGCGCAGGACCCAGCTTCTACCAGCTTTGGAGAGCCGACCGTGCACGTCGTTTCAACTCTGCGTTCAGCGACGTCACCTTGGAGCTTGAAGTCAGCCATGGTGGGAATATTGCCACCATGAGAATCAGCAAACACTACAAAGTGGGACCGTTTTCCCCTGGGGAGCCCGTAAATGAACTGCTGCCAGAGCTCCGGGTGCCTGGGAATTACAGCTCTTGTCATCCTGAGTACAGACACTGGGTCTCAGCAGGAAATGTCAGGGTCACCTTCCCACTGTTGAGCAGCAGATGCTCTAGGTTGGGGGACTGACCAAAGGGGGGCAAAATGAAAGCAGGGCCGAGATATGGGCTGCTGAGTCAGAGCCAGCTTATGGGCTGAAACATGGGTGAGGTACAGCGTGCATGAGACAAGGCCGGAGACAAGTGGAGCAGAAAACACAGGGCGTGTAGGAGAGATGCATCTCTTGGTTGGAAGGTTACAGAAGAGTTTTAAGTAGAAGAGGGATAGTTTGGATTTATGTTTGATAAAGAGCCCTCTGGGCGTCTGGTCTGTGGATAAGAGCCTACACAGGTCAGGGAGGGAGGTGAAGGGTACCAAGGGTGGAAGCCTAGAGGCCAGTGAAGATGCCATCTGGGGCTGGGGCAAAGGGGGCCGTGGCATGGCTTCTGACCTTTGCCCTGACACCTCCACCCCTGTGCTCATGCTCCCAGGAATCCTTACCCCCTGCCGCAGGGTAAGACCAGCTCAAGGTGCCCCACCTCTTCCCTTTGGGTTCCCCCATCCCCCATCCCAGCCACATCCACCTACCTGCTTTGGACACCTGGAACACTACTTCCTGAAATTCGCCTACCCCCTGCTGTGTGACCTTGGGTGGGCATTTAGCGTTTTCACCTGCATTTGTCTGATCTCCAGAACTTCTCGAGAGCTGAGGCTGGGACTCATTCACTATGTCTGGCTAAGCTCAGTCCGCGACGCTCCCGGCGGGCACCGCGCTGGCTTTCTGGGGGTGTGTGTGGGGAAGAGTTTCTGTCCTGGAGAAGCTCTAGTCAAAATCTGGGAACTGATCAAGTAGAAACGAGAGGTGATGCTAAGCCAATCTATGATGAGAAATGCAGGGAGGGAAATCTGGGAGGTCATTCAATATAGTGAATAAGAAACACAAAGCAGGGCTTCCCTGGTGGCGCAGTGGTTGCGAGTCTGCCTGCCGATGCAGGGGACGCGGGTTCGTGCCCCGGTCCGGGAGGATCCCATATGCCGCGGAGCGGCTGGGCCCGTGAGCCATGGCCGCTGAGCCTGCGCGTCCGGAGCCTGTGCTCCGCAACGGGAGAGGCCACAACAGCGAGAGGCCCGCGAACTGCAAAAAAAAAAAAAAAAAAAAGAAACACAAAGCAACAATCTCCAACCTGCAGACTACATTCCTTGCCTAACGTGTGGAATCAAAATTCTAAATAGAGCCAACGATTTGTTATAAAGGAGATGGTATACTTCTATAATCATCTAAAACAGGGGTCCACAAACTCTACAAAGGCCCAGAGAGTAAATATGTCCAGCTTTGCAGGAGGTCCTGTCACAACTGGTCAACTCTGCTGCTATAGGGCAATCACACCTCTAGACACCACACAAATCAACAGGTAGAGATCTGTTCCAATAAAACTTTATTTAAAAAGCTGGTTGGGCTTTGGGCTGTAGTTTCCTGACCCCTGACCTAAAAGATCAGAATTATATACTCCGAAAATCACAATGCCAAATCTCGAATCCAGGTCCAATATTTCCCCGCATGTCAATGATGCTTCTCTGATCAATTGTACAAAACAGGCATAAAGGTGCTGGTTAAACTTAGTTTTATGTGTACTTGTTTTGGTCCCTATTAGATAGTAAGCTTTGGTGGGTGAGGATTTTCATGCTCTCTAAAGCACGTACTTTTATACCCAGTAGATATACACGTATTTCTAGAATATATCAAAGATCCCAATGGATAAGATAGATTAAATACAGAATTTTACTCTAAGTGTATATGTGATCTCAACTTAAGGTGCTGAGCAAAAAGTCTTATAAATAAGAGTTTGCTTTCTTACATTTCTGAACTATTTTAAGAGAGAAATCAAGGGGCCTTTTTTTTTTCCCCTCTCTCCAAAGCTGTCTAGGACACAAAAAGGATTAGGCACCTCTAGAGGTACCATGTGGAATCACATCTAAAATATTCTGGGGAAAAAAGCAAGGTGCAAAAGAATTTGGGCTTCCCTGGTGGCGCGGTGGTTGAGAGTCCGCCTGCTGATGGAGGGGACATGGTTTCGTGCCCCGGTCTGGGAGGATCCCACATGCCGCGGAGCGGCTGGGCCCGTGAGCCATGGCCGCTGAGCCTGCGCGTCCGGAGCCTGTGCTCCGCAATGGGAGAGGCCACAGCAGTGAGAGGCCCGTGTACCGCAAAAAAAAAAAAAAAAAAAAAAAGAATTTATGCTTTTATGTATTTTTTAAAAGGGAAGGGGATGGGAATATTTACGTGAATGTATGCTCGAAACATTTCTGGAACAATATTCCAGAAAATGGTAAAAATAGCTGTTTCTGGGGAAGGAAAATGGGTAAACTTGGGATCATGGCTGGGAGGAAAAGTCACTTTACTCCCACTGTTTGAATTAAAAAAACCTCACCTATGTGTATCCTCTTTCAAAAGAATTAAAAATTAAGACAAATGAAAAAACAACTAGGTTTCTAAGTCGGCAGCGATGCCATGTTTCATACTGGTGCCTTTCTCTGCAATAAGCAGACTCAAAATTACTCCACACACCCTGTTCAAACCTATTAATCTCACACACAAATGAGTGCGTGTCAATCTGGTGAAATCAGAATAAACTCTGTGGATGGAGGAAAAGTCAGTGTTAGTTTCTTAGTTGTGGTATTTTCTGCGGTTGCACTGGGGACACCCAGTGAAAGGTGTACAGGCCTCTCTTTACCTTCATGGCAACTTCCTCTGAATCTATAATTGTTTCTAAATAAAATGTTACAATGAAGCTATTGACGAGGAAAGGCCTTTGTGTAAAGAGACCTGGGTCCTAGCTCTGGTGTTGCTGCAATGCCTTAGCCAAGTCACTTTGCTTTTCTCTGCCTAATTCCTCATCTGTAATTGGGGGTGCGGGGCAGCCTTGTGGGGTGTGAGAAGTTACAGAGGGAATCCTGAGTGCTGGGCAGTGGAAAAGGCACTTCTGCCAGCTGCTCGCAGGGCCTGAAATGAAAACAAAGACAAGAAAATATCCGAGTCTTAGCTCACCTTCCCTCTCGTCACCTCGAGGCCACAGGTGCTGGGGCAGCACCTGGCTTCAGGTCGTCTCCCAATCCCTGTGGAGTGGGGAGAGGGGTCTCGCGGACACACAGACGCACGGACACACAAGCAGTTAGAGAGGGACAGGAGGGACTGGTGCTGCTCACGTGCTGTGTCTGGCCGAGGAGCCTGTGCAGGTGAGACCCACGTCCCTGGCTGGTTCTTTGGGTAAATGGGTCGCTAAACAAGCTCCCCCTGTCTTGTGCTCACAATGATCAGGGCTGCCAGTGGATGCAGGACCATGATTTCGCCATCAGGCATCTTGGGGCTCAGCTATAGGAGGCACTCCGACACCCACAATTCAAGTCCTTAGCTTTCTGTGATTTCATCGAACCTGGTCTTTTACCTTCTCAGCTTTCTTGGAGTCATGCTCTGTGTCTAAAAAAGCATCTGAGATGTCTATATGTGTTTGCTTTCAGACCTGGTGATCAAGTGCATGAAACACACAGCTCAGCTTCAACCCTTTGAAGCCCAAAGCATTAAAACCAAAACCCAGGCTTCCCTGGTGGCGCAGTGGTTGGGAGTCCGCCTGCTGATGCAGGGGACACGGGTTCGTGCCCCGATCCAGGAAGATCCCACATGCCGCGGAGTGCCTGGGCCCGTGAGCCATGTCCGCTAAGCCTGCGCGTCCGGAGCCTGTGCTTCGCAACGGGAGAGGCCACAGCAGTGAGAGGCCCGCGTACCACAAAAAAAAAAAAAAACCAAAACCCAAAACCCAACAAAAACAAAGTCCATATGGTATTTAGAGCTGCCCCATAAAGAAATTACACTGCATGTTAACTAATATCCTTTATTGTCAGACTTTCTTGAGCCAACAAACAATGATTCCGCATGGCTGTCCATAGGGGTAAGGCAAATTTCCTTTTTCTTTGTGGGTAGACTTAGTTGGCCTAAGTCTTTACAACTTCTCTGTATAAAAATAGAAGTCCAAGACCAGATTATTTTTCTTCTGGTCATAAATGCTGATTTATTTACAGGGGCCTTGTTCAGACCACCATTATACACGTGGGATAAAATAGGTGTGTATTTTATTAAAACCTCAGCATTGAATGTCAGGGTCCTTTAAAGATCCACTCATGTGTTATGCTTTCAAGGAAGGTAGCATCTTTCCCCCATATTCCAACATGGTTATGTTGCAATCTACCCAGAGTGATTCGGGCTAACCTTCCAAGAAACATTTTTTAACTTAAATCTCATAGAAACTAATGACTCCAAAAGGCCTTCATACAGTTCTAAAAACAGCCTTGGAGCCAGCTGTTTAAGAGTGGTTTATAAATACAGTTATCTGTAGGCTGCATATCTGTTTGTAATACAGCAGACAAAGATGGCAGACTTTGCTACACGTGAAACAAAACTGGAGTCAAAATGTGGCTTTCGGAATACAGCAAAGACAGGAAACTCCAGGATTCCGGGTTGTTAATAAAACCACCTTGTAAAGTAACAGCTGACGACTCTCACTCTGAACTATTAAAATATACAGACGTTTCGCCATTGCACATCCTCTTTCCCTTTGCTTTCGATGCTCACGGAACAATGATGAAGTGATGGGTTTATGGACACATGCGTGCACAGGCAGGCACATGCACTTAAAAGGTGAAACACAGAGAAAAAGTTAATATATGTCCATGAGGAAGGCTGCCAGCAGCACTCCAACTAAAACAGACCGTCGTCCTCTTGCTCTCCCTCCGTCCCCCCTCCCCGCTCCCTCACCTTCCCTCCCGGGGGAAATCAGGCTGGGAGGTTAGTGCACAATAGATGGATCAACGCCCCCCCTCCACTCCCCTCAAGCTTAGCACGTCTCCCTTAAAAGGGCGGGAAAGCATTTCTCTTCAGTAGCACAGTTAAGGTGGATTAGCGTCAGTTCCACAAGTTAAGGCACTTCTGGCTGCTTTGGTGGCAGCGTGGGTTTCGTTTCCTCTCTTTTTAAGGCATGTGTCATCTAAAAGAAGTAAAGCTTTGGAAACTGGGTCGACAGCTTGAGACACTGATCACTGGAGTGGACAGGATGAAAGGTCCCCCGAGACACCACCCTCCGACGAGGGGCTTCTGGCAAGCCTGGGCAGCCTCGCCTTGGGCTGCAGGTGCAGGAGCCGGCTGGGGCCGAGGGGGCGGCACGTGGAGATGCTCAATTCACGTGGACCCACGGCCACCTTCACCTGGAGCTGCCCTGGCTGCTCACGGAGCGCGAGGTGCTGTAGCGCTTCTTCACGATCATGCTGATGTACGCTTTCATGAGCTTGGCCACGTCCACCACCTGCCGGGGGGGAGCAGAATCAGCCCATGGTCACAAGTTTCTGAGGGGCCAGGGGACCCAGGCTAACGACCAGACATCCTCTGCCCAGCGCGGGCAGGCGGGGGCCCGTCCTCCCAGCAAAAGCCACCAGCCTGCCATGCCAATCCACGGTCCAGGCTGTGTAGGAAGCCAAGAGTCAGAGCTGCTTTTCCCTCTTCCTCATTGGGTAGAAGGGGGACTCGTGGCCTTTCCACGTGTGACGTGTGCCACCTGGTGGTTGCCTGATGTAAAACTGTCAGATTTTGTACGATAAAAAGCCCCCCACCCAAGGACACTAGTGTGTGGGTAGGATCAGGGCTGGGATCACTGTCCCCATTGAAGATACAGGTACACGACAGAGCCCACAATCACAGCTTTTAAAGACTGCATCCTATCGTGCTGGTCAAAACCTCATGATGCAGCTGGAGACACAGAGCTGAGGCCCGAGGAGCTGGCAGAGCCTCGTGTGCCCGTTCTGTTCCCTGCCAGCTCTGGGAGTCCAGCAGTAGCTATTTCATGGTGCGTCCACCGTCACCCCTTCTGGCCCGTCCCTCCTGATGGCTGGCCTGCGTCCCTGTGAAGGCACCCTAACTGGCTCCCATTTCCCTGATCTCTCTTCCCTTCCAATGCCCCGCACACTGTTTGTAAAAGCACTGTTGTTACACATCACACACAATCAAAGAGCCCATGGCAGTTCCGCGCTGTTTACTGGAGTTGTGCAAACCCGGCAGCCTGGCGCCTGGGGCCCTCCAGTCAAAGCCCCACCTCTTTCCATCCTGCTACACAGCACCTCCTCTCCATCACTGTACACCAACAGCCAAACGGGCAGTGTGTGATGCATGCCCATTTCCCACCTTTGCTTGTTAGCAGCTCCCTATGTGGAGACCTCGACAGGCTTCTCATATTATCGCTATTATCACATTTTACTCTTTGGAGCGGGATGGCATACATATATAGAGATGTTTTTTGTGAGCTAGAATTAGCTCTGTCCAGGTCACTCCCTCCTGCTCCGTGGACACTGCCAGACCCACGTCTCACAGCTGCGATCCACTGCCGCCTCGTCTAGTAAGTTTCACAAGGCTTTATTGCCAAGCTATATATATATATATATATGTATTTTGGACCTCTACATCACTTTCCTTTCTCTTCTTTTCCTACAAGGGTACAAGGGAACCAAATTTCCCTGTTGCAGAGGTACACAGAACAAATGTGGGGCTGTCAAGATTTTGGCCTGTGAGAAAGCTGCAGCTGTGGAAGGAGCACCATGCTGTACCTTCCTATATCTTCAAAGTGAAATATCCAAATAAAATTACTTGGTCAAAGGCATCAGGAAGCGGGGTGTTGTCTTCCTATTTTGTCAAGGCCACGGATGAAAGATTTGCCTCTTACCTCACTGGTTTCAAAGAGCAGCTCCCTCTCATCGACGACGATCTTGTACGTGTTGGCCAGGGGGGCCCCGAAGGAGAGAATGTGCTCATACTGGAAGACTTCCAACGGTCTCCCCTCCCCGCGCTTGTAGACAGACACAGCGTCTGCGCTGACGCCCAGCCAGAGGTCCTGGGGAAAGCCGCCTTCCTTGCACTGCGGGGCAAGAGTTAGTGTAAGAGATCATAAAAGTTAGAAACAGAACATAGAAACCACAAGAGAGGCTTTGAGTCCAGCACTCTGCAAAGAATGCTGAGTGCATTCAGCGTGTCCTTATGCTGGGGGAATTGAAATATAAGATATGAGAAATGGTGGCTCTTTGGCTGCCTTGATGGATTTCTGACCAGCTGATCAATCCTGTGCATCCGGGGAATCCTACTTGGTAAATCCAACATCGTGCTTGGACTCTCCACCTCTCAACATCATCACCCTCCTGCCATCTGAATTAGCTATGCGGAGGCGGCCATAGCCGTGGAACTTAACAGTGATTCCCCAGTGAATCAAGCAGCCCGAGCCAGGGCTACTCTCTTCTATCGCTAGTTCTGCCTCCCCGTCCTGTTTTGGATGATTATTCTTCAAATACAAAATCTAGGATCACAGAGGGAAATTCTCCCAATCTGTGCTGAGCAGTTCGGGCTCCTCTTGCAAAACACGTCTCGTGACAAGGAGCCGCAATGACCTTAAGTGTGTATGGTGGTCAACCTCATTGGTTTAACAATAGACCTTCCTGCATGGATCAGTGGAGGAAAATAAGAGCCGGGCTGGCTGTAGGGGATGACAACACAGGGCTATGGGAATCAGGAGGGATACACACTGGTGACACAAAAGAGGAGGTACTTGTACAAAGCATCTGATTTATACTTAAAAACAAATGTAATTGAATCAACCAACCAACCAACCCAAAGATAGCATCCAATGAAAAGTCATGAAAGGATCTTGGAATATATGATCAACATTTAGATTTTTATAGAGCTTCATTTAAAAGTCATCAGATAACATCCTGAATGATTATGATCATAAGAAAAACAGACCAAGGGTTGGTTTATCTAGACCAAGGGTTGGCAAACTTATCTGTTAGGGGACAGATAGTGAATATTTTAGGCTTTGTGGTCTCTGTCACACGTACTCAACATTGCCATTTCAGTGTAAAAGCAGCCAGAGAAAAATATATAAAGGAATGAGCCCTGCTGTGTTCCAATAAAACTTTTTTTTACAAAAAAAGGAGGCAGGCAGGATTTGGCCCACGGGCTGCAGTTTGCCAAGCCTTGATCTCAATCATTAGTAAGATTTTCTTTCAATAAATGGTCTACTTAAAAAAAAAAAAAAGGTCTGTGTCTTTATTCCCGTCTTACCCCTAGGTTCTTCATGACCTTTTTTTTTTTTTTGCTTACATTCCATATACATGTGTTAGCATATGGTATTTGTTTTTCTCTTTCTGACTTACTTCACTCTAGAGCATGGACTTGAGGATTTGGGGACAAAGAGAGAGAGTGGCATGGACATATATACACTACCAAATGTAAAATAGATAGCTAGTGGGAAGCAGCCACATAGCACAGGGAGATCAGCTCGGTGCTCTGTGACCACCTGGGTGGGGGATAGGGAGGGTGGGAGGGAGGGAGACGCAAGAGGGAAGAGATATGGGAACATATGTATATGTATACCTGATTCATTTTGTTATAAAGCAGAAACTAACACACCATTGTAAAGCAATTATACTCCAATAAAGATGTTAAAAAAAAAAAAAGGATATGAATCAGTACTGGGTTGATGTGAATTTAGCCAAATTCAAACTGTGAAATACAAATTCTTCCCTTCAAACAGTCATGGGTAAAAGATAAAAATGTAAAATCCAAGGATATCCAAATTTTCTAATTTTATGGACACAGTTCTAAAAAAAATTTTTTTTAACTTTAATGCAGATTTTTACCAGCACTTTGTCGCTGGGGCTATAGCTTGAATAAGAAAGAATCAGAAATTATTTATGAATAGAGGACACCTTAATTTTTCACTCCCTTCTAACATTACAAGAGCATTTACTGTAAAGGAGGAATAAAACTTTGGGTGGGTGGCGGGTGTGAAGGGTAAAATCTGGGGGCTCTAACAAGAGAGGGTGAGAGAGCCAAGTGTTCCAGCAGGTCCTCCCTCCCCAGGAATCTGACCATGGTGGTGGTCGCACAGTCCCCGGTGCAGCCCGGTCCGAGAACCAGCAGGCAGCTCTCACCTCCACATCAAAGAGCGTCGACCCGTACCCGGGCCACTCCTTGATCAAGGCCATGTACTTGGCCATGGCCTGCTCCTGGCTCATCCCCTGAAACTTCTTCCACTTGCCGACGATGCTGGCCCGCGCGGACGAGACCTCCTCCTTGACCCACATGTCCAGCATCTGCCCCTCCTCCGCCCTCTGCCGCACCGCTGGCCCCGTCCGGAAGCTCCGGCGCAGCGTCCCCTCCAGGAAGCTCGTGCGGCGCTTCTCCAGCCGCTCACACGGTGCGAAGCTCTTGGTGGACTGGCTGATGCGGGCCTTGAGTCTCTGCAGCGAGTAGACCTCCTCCAGGGGCGGCACCGGGGCGTGGGGCGCGTAATCTCCCTGCACGTACTGCAGCCGCAGGGCAGCCAGGACCTGCAGGTTTTCCTCGGGGGCCGGGTAGTGGCCGTGGACGACGGCTTCGTGGGCCTGCAACAAAGCGGTCAGCGGCGCTATGGGCCAGGCACGGCTGTGCGACACCACGCCCGCCTGGCTTGCTCCCTTGTTCCACCAAAGGCCACCTTCCTTAACATCGTACCCTAACCCTCCCGTGCTGCCTCAAGGGTCTCCCTCGCATGGGTACCACTGAACACGTATATCTATCTGATTTCTTACTGCTCCCCGCTACCCTCTCCCCTGTCCCCGGAGTTCATATAATACGTGTAGAAGTTTCCGTCTACAAATGAATGAAAGAGCAGCTGACCCTGTCCACGCTGGGAATTCTACTGCCACGTGTGATTTCCAAGGACTAGCAGTTAATGCACGAGGGGTATGAACGGGTTTCACCCCTGCTTGTCTGCAAAGGAGCCTCAGAGCTCTAGGTACCTGTTCAAACATGAACGCAAACTCCACGCTGTCTTCTGGCACGTTGTCTGTGTCCAGGAAGCAGTAAAGTTTGAAGTAGAATTTCCAGGGCTGGTCACCCACCTCTGATGTGGCCGCCAGCCTACGGACGGAAGTCGAGAGAGACTCAGAAAGCAAAATGAGAAATGGGCCATGGGTGACCCACAGGGAGTTCACTGCATATGGCGTATTCTCGGCAAGGATTCAGACATCCTGTCTGTGCGCAGATAGCAGAGAGGGTGGAGAGGGGGATGGCGGGAGAGAAACAAGAGCCAGAGTGAAGTTTATCAGAGTTCCCTTGCTAATTGTATTTACCCAGAGGTGAAAAACACACTTTCATCCTAGTTTCACTTTAAGACAACAAACAGGCAGGCTTCAGGTAAACCGAGCTAAGAAGTATTTCCCGAGTGTCCCGGTCTGGTTAGTCCTAGCTACGCATAGAAAGCAAAGAAACAAAGCCTATTCCTTAAAGAAAGCCTATGCCGACTCTCAAACTATAATATTTATAAAAATTGACACGAAGATTTGGGAGGCTATGTTTACAGAAAGTAGGAATATCCCTCTCCATGCCCCCTCTCCCATTTTGGTTTATTTCCAACAAAGCACTTAGACCAGGCCCAACCTGAGGAGAGGATGTCACTTCCTCTGGGACTTGGAAGTTTGGGGCTGTTCTAAACCTCTTGGTCCCCTGACACATTTCTTAGTTAAAGCTACTCCTGCCCCTTATGCAGCTGGGGAGGGGCAGGGCCCAGTCCTGCTGGAGTCTCGTTACTGGTACTGGCATCATGCTAAAGGAGGAATATCTTTTTTTTCTTTTTTTCTTGTGGTACGCGGGCCTCTCACTGTTGTGGCCTCTCCCGTTGCGGAGCACAGGCTCCGGACGCACAGGCTCAGCGGCCATGGCTCAAGGGCCCAGCCGCTCCGCGGCATGTGGGATCTTCCCGGACCGGGGCATGAACCCACGTCCCCTGCATCGGCAGGCGGACTCTCAACCACTGCGCCACCAGGGAAGCCCAGGAATATCTTTTGTGTTACTTGGGGGGGTGTGAATATTGTAGGTCCAAGAGATACAGAATGCAGTCTGAAGAGTTTATAAGGTGGCTTCTGTCTACTCGCCCAGCTTCAAAGCTAATGACAAGTGAAAATCTGAGAATCAGAAAATTCCAAGATAAGGGTGACAGCAAGACACCGAGAGAAAGAATGGGGTAGGGGATCAATGATGGGGTGAATCCTATTTGAGACAGTGGCTCTATCTAGGAATCAAGAGAAATAGGCAGCAGAGAGAGATGAGAAATTAAATATGCTTTAACACAGGTAAAAGGAGATGAACTCAAATGGACCCTGAAGCCAAAAATGGAATCAAAGTTCAAACCCTCTTGCTCTTAACGTCTTTCCTCTAATCTGCTGGCACTTCAGGGAGAAGGAACTTACTTTTCAAACTTTGCTAATACATCTGCTACGATGGTCCGGCTTTCGACGGCTTTATCGACGTGTCCGTTGTACTCAAAGAGTGCAAACATGTTTCTACTGTCCTCCATGGCCAGGCCTCGGATCAGCTTCTCCACCACCTGGAAAACACGGGGCCTTCAGCTTCTGAAGCTGTGGTTCTAGAATACGCCTTCATCAGAACCCAGAGGGAGCTGCCAGCAAGAGTGAGGGTCCAAGCAACCTCCCAACACTGTCGTGTATGGAATCTCCAAGGCGCTGTTTTCCCTGGTTCTCTTGAAATCAGTTCTCTCTCTTTCTTGCCAAAGAGAACACAGGTTATTTTGCCCACAGCTAGGGGCAGATGCCGGCCGGTTTCTTGCAAACCCGTAAGCACATGAAAACTAAAGCCCGTTTGACTGATAAATTCACGAACTCATAGCGATTTCCACTGATATGTCTGCTACACCAGCTTTTCCGGGTTTTACTGCACTATTCCTTTTAGCCAATTGGTTTTAGGGTACTAAGTTTAAATTGAAAAAAGAAGGAAAAATGAAAACACGTTCACCTGACCCAACGTGCTAGATATTTGTGTGGCAAACAGAAAAACACTGCAGAAGTGAGAGGCTAAACCCTTGTCACAGCGGACATATCTGAGTCAGGTCTGCAATCTCTACTAGGTATTGACTGCTTCTTGGATTACGTCTGTTTCCTTGGTTACTGAGCAGCTGCGCTATGCCAGCCACAACTGTGCACGACAGCCAGCCTAACTGCGCCCAGTTTTCCAGACATAAGTAAGCACGTGGGCAGCTGGGCCTCTCCCTCACCTCCCCGGCTGTGGTGTGGGAGCTGATAGTGATCTTGCAGGAGCCCCCGCCGTGGCAATACACTGTGGATGTCATCTCCTGCCGATGGATCAGAGCTTCGATTTCATCTCGGGAAGGCACAAACTCTCTGCATTTGGTTTTCTTGAGAGATTCGTAAATGAAGAGGGCGTATTTTTCCATCTCGGTTCCTGGAAACTGTTCCCGTATCCTAGGAGCCAAACACTAACTGTTAATTGCAAGATTTGAGGATGGCTGGCTACAGGGAGCCGGGCAGCTTCAACGTGCTGCAGACCAACACGGTGAATGGGGTCCCAGTGCAGAGCAAACGCCAGTCGCTTGCCTAGCTCATCCTGTGCTGTTTAAGGACCAAAAAAAAAAAAAAAAAGAAAAGAAAAGAAAGAGAGAGAGAAAATCCAAAGAGCCCAAGTATGACCGGGAGCAACTTCTGCTACTAGCTGACCTCTGCAGAGCTATTGTATTTGAAAGAGCCATGTGCCTCATGCTATTGCATGAAAATTCTTTCTCCACAGTGGATCAGAAGCTAAATCAGACAGCCTCTACCTGTTTGATCTGGAACAAATATCCAAGGTTTTTTCTTTTTTCCCTGTTTATACAGAGTAGTGGTAATTAAATTTATCAACGTCTTACACTTCAGGACACTACACCCCAAGGGACCTCTCCCTGGATCAGCCCCGTGTGGCTTAGAGAGAAAAAGGTCGTCTGTGCCCTGTAAGCCAGCTCGGGTGACCTAGGAGCCCGACCCACACAAGGTGTCTTCTGTTCCAGGTCCAACTTATCTGAACTGTGTCCACCACACTCCCGACGTGAGCAGCGCCACCCAGGCCACTCGTACCTTCTCAGGTGGAACTTGAGGTACTTGAGGATCCCCCGGCTGGGCAGGAAGGTGCAGCTCAAGCAGGTAAGGATCTGCCAGCTGCACAAGTTGCCCACGCTGCCCGGCTGGGGCACCTTGTTGGTCTGTTTGATGAGCTGGCAGTATAGCTCGTCTCGCAGAGGGCGGAGGTCGTGCCCCGTCTGGAGGATGCCCTGGATGATGGGAGTAGGGTCAGACATGGACTCCAGCTGCTGGAGGGAATTGAATATTTTGATGGCTTCATCCTGAAGTGTCGTGTAGCCTTTGTCTTTGAGCACTAGGAGAAGCAGAACAAACACGAGTCACATGAGGGGTCTGGAGAAGTCACCCTCTGAACAGCAGACAAGAGGCAGGAACGGGGACCAGAGCTATTGCAGGACGCAGTGCCCACCACGTGCTCTGGACACTCGAATCAGCCAAATAGAGGCACACAAGTAACTAAACTATTTTACTGCGCAATAATGCTTACTGAAAAGCTGGTCTGTTGCCAAGCAGGTTCCGCATTTGACATGCAAGACAACTGTTTAGGATCTGGTTCTCCAGTAGATTAAGGGTACTTGGCGTTCCTGGGGAGTGCTGGCATGTTTTTTTAATACAACAACACTGACATCACTATAACCAACTAACGCTAATATGATAGAGCTAAAGAGTTAACAGGGAAACCACAGCACAGTGTCCCGGGTCCAGGAGGAATTCAGGACTCACGGTTGAGGTTGATGTCTCCGTAGGGCAGGGGCAGGAGTGGGGAGTGCAGGGGCCGGTGGGTGTGGCGCAGGATAGGGTTCCGCTTATAGATCTGCTCCACCACGTCTGTGTTCAGGCAGTTCTCCTTGAGAAGAACAGAGCCGTTAGGGAAAGCCCACGAGCTTATCGTCAGAAACGTACGTGTAAAAGGACAAAGCCATCTGCATCCTCCTGAACGAGAATGTTTTTCACAAGTCACAAAACACCTGTAGCCTAGGGATGGAGGTGGGAATCCAGCATTAATCATCTCAAGCACGAAGATACCCACAAGTCACGTTTGATGACAAATCACACACACACACATGCACACACACATTTTTCTTACACAGCTCATTCTCTTTCTTTGATCTGCGTATTTTCCCATGTTACTGAAAAATCTTCTCTCTGGAAATTATATATACTAAAAGAAATTAAACTTTTCTTGCTAATTATTTAGCCATAAATCATTTGGCCAAATCATGTCATCCTTGTCTATAATTCATTTTAAAAACACATTTTGCTAGCTCTCTTATTGGTCTTTTGTATCCTCCCCCTGAAAATGACACGTTAATACGTTATCAGCGAGACTGTTCTTCCTTGGGCCTCCCTTCTCACTCCTGAAATTTAAGAGCTCTTCTCAGAGAATTTCATCATGTATTTATGTTCCTAAAGCATTAACTTGGGATCTGAAAAAGCCAAAGTTACTTTTAGAACTTTAAATCAACGGAAAAGTTGCAGGAGAGGCAATGAATCATTCTATCGTGGCAAGTTCATTTCTGCTATGAAACTTTTTCAATAATACCCAATTGAAAACCAGAAAGAAATATGTTTTAATCACTTAAAAAATTGGTATGGACTTAATTAGGGCAACCTGTCTCATTTCTTAAGAAGCATTGCTTCATATCCAAAAATTCTATTTACTCTTTTAACGTCTGATTTCAAATGAATCAGTAAATATATTTGTCTCATTTCTTAAGAAGCACTGTTTCCCATTTAAAACTCTATTTACTCTTTAATGTCTGATTTCCAATGACTTAGTAAATATACGGGTAAATAAGATACAGCTTTGAAGAGAAAGTTCAGCTGATATGTGCTTTTTTTCTCTCCTTTTTCACAAGAAAGCTTCAACAAATTCATTTTTTAAAGACTAGAAATGACATTATTAGTTTCAAGCTCCTTGGGCTCCATGGACAGCTCTGCAGTTTGTAGGAAAACTGACCTGCAGGAATTTGGCTCCAAACACCCAGAAAACTTATCATTTTGGAATCAAGAGGCTGACTTGAATTTGGTGGGTAATAATATACTACCGATATATGAGACCCTCTCCCACCTTTAAAAAGGTGCAGTTTGCCTCCTGGATCTAATTAGCTTAGTTCCTTTGATGTACATCAGTAAATAAATACCCACCTCACTATCATTCTGGCATCTTTTCTGTCACAGCTCTGGCTCTTTCCTTTGCATAGGGAACCTGCCCACATGGATAACTTGGAGGAACAGAATAAAAATAATTCCCTTGACCTGCAACTGCATCAGGGGCTGACCAGCTAAGTGAGCAATGCAACCAGAATATCCCATGTCTCCGTTTCCATGCCTGGAAAATGAGCGCCATGATCCTTGTTCATGGCTGCCATTTAATGGTTCATTCGTTTGCTTGTTCATTCATTGGATATACACTCACAGCCACTAATCTTTATAAACAGGAAATTACAATCGAACAAGTTCAGTGTTGGTCCAGAGACCTGGGAGCTTCTGTGAGTTTGGAGGCACCTGATAAGGATTCCAAGCTTTGTAGACCCATGTGGCCTCTTAGTGAATCCACTTGTGTGATCTAGAAACTGCAGTGAAAGTAGAATTTTTTTTTTTTTTTTTTTTTTGCGGTATGCGTGTCTCTCACTGTTGTGGCCTCTCCCATTGTGGGGCACAGGCTCCACGGCCATGGCTCACGGGCCCAGCCGTTCTGCGGCCCGTGGGATCTTCCCGGACCGGGGCACAAACCCGTGTCCCCTGCATTGGCAGGCGGACTCTCAACCACTGTGCCACCAGGGAAGCCCGAAAGTAGAATTATTGTGTTACTTCTATAAGGTCCCCAACCTGGGCTCAAGTGGAACCTGTGACATGCAGGTTGTCCCCAACACAGATCACACCACATCCCTGTGACTGGGGAGCCCCACACCCCAAATTACAGACCACTGTCCCTCCGCCTACACAGTTTTACAATCAGGTTTGCCTCAGTGGCGATAGGTAACACCTCCCCAGAGACGAGATAATTTTAGTGTCAAATTTCAATTTGACGTCAATTTTTGCATTTTCTAAATGCAGTCTAGCATTTAGATTTTTAAAAGCCAGGATATATACGAACACAAAATTAACCAAGAGTTCTGATTACAGAATGAAAATGAAGCTTGACTAACGTTGACGTCTTGATGTTCCCGTGGTGAGAATCTGTGAGCTACTGTAAACCACTATGAGCTGGGCTCCCTCCCTCTCACCTTGATATCCTGAATCAGCTGCTGGGTCGGGGTGTCAATCGGGGCCTTGGTGTCCGTCACATTTTGAATGGCGCTGGACCACCTGGTGGCCTCGTTGAGCAGCTTGGTATAGAGTCGATAGCAGTGCTTGCGTCCGTACACGGTGACGTTCCAGTAGCCTGCAACAGCAACACGCGTGCGCACACACACGCACACACACACACGGCAGCATGAACCTGGGGGACCAGGGTACTGTCCCCGTACCGGAGTCCCAGAAATCCAGCACCCAGGCCATCTCCACCTGAGCCCCTTCATTAATTCAACAGCTACTTGCTGACTTCCTCCACGTGCCCTGCCCTGCACTAGGTAACCAAAGACACGTGGAATTTACCGTTGCGAAGGGAAGACAAACATTAAAATGAGAAGCCCAGAATTATAATAAATATATAATTAGCAAGGCCTGCTCTCAAAGAAGGAACAGGCATAAACAAAAGTCCAGTTCAAGGCTCTGGAACAAGAGTGAAAACTCTTCCCTCAGATTGCTGACTTTCTTTTTCCCTTCTTGTTCCTTGTCTTCCTTTCCTTTAGATTCTCCCTTCAAAAGAAACCATTGTGTCAAGCAAGCAGTCCAGGTGTTCAGAAACCAGCTGAAAGTGGAATAGAGCGACTACAGTAAAAAAATACATGAGTATTTTTTTGAATGGAGGAACTGTACTTCAAAAGCACAAAATCACGACTAGCAACAAAAAATCAAAATAAACAACCTAGAAACACCTTTTGTAATACCAAAAGGGAAAAAAAAAGCTTACGTGACCGCTTTTTATTATGCTAGGTTATGTTCACTGACAGTCAGGGTTTACCTTTTTTAGGCTGCATTATGACTCTCACGGTACAACGGTGAGAAAGACAAAAACACAGGCATAGAAAAATAAGGCTTCCTGTAGGAAAACTTTTGTCTGTTTACACCTCCTTGCCCTTAGAAAAATCTTTCTGTAACCCAATAAATCAGGACCCCTTTACTATGGTTTACATATCAAGTGTTCATATAGGTAACCACAGACAGCCTCAAAAGATAAATCAGCAAAAGAGATTTTTTGGGGGGCGGCGGGGAACGTAAACACCCCAGGTAGGAAGCTCACTCCTTCGCTCTGAGCAAACCCACACCTCCTATGACTGGACAGGCCATGTCTCAGGCCCAGCCAGTCCTGAGCACACCACACCGCTTACCTGTCTCTTTGAAGATCTTCTCGTCCGGCGGGACGACCGAACAGAGGCTGTTGAGGACCAGGGTGCCCAACTTCAGAGCATTCTTCTCCGAGCTCTTGTAGTAATCCAAGGAGTTGTGGGTTAGCACAAACCACCGTTTCTTCAATTTCAGTGAAGACATCTTCGGACTGTTTTTCACTTCTTTGTGCAACCATCCTGGAAAGAAAGAATGGAGTATCAGCTCAAAACTAGGATGAGAAACTTCACATACCAGGAAACAATTTGCATCCGGCTTACAAATGGGTCAGATTTCTATATATCTGCTACAAACGGCCACGATCATTTCTTATTTGATGATTTTTAACAATGTCAAGAGACAAAATGACTCAGAAAAGTGGCTCAAAATGGAAACATGGCAGACATCCATGTAAATGAAAACAGGACTCCAAGTAAAAAAGCATCAGTGGCATCACCTCTCACTATAAATTCCTGGCCCTCCACTCTGGTGTCCCCCTTGGATCTCTGCAGCAGTGTTATCCAGTGGTGCATCTCCTCTGGCGTATCTGCGTTGCAGTGAAGCACCCGGTTGGCCGTGATGATCACAAATGAGTTGGGTCTGAGCAGTGGGGCGAGAAGGAAGCAAAACCTCTTAGCTCCACTGAAACCACCACCTCCGTTTGACCCAAGACAAAATGGCTTTTTCCCAGCTTATGGGTCCCAGGGATAAAAACGGCAGTGCTATTTGTATTTTACGTTAAGGCAAACCTTGCTCATTTCTGTAGGATTTATTTTATGCCTCATTAACCTTCAAACCTGGAGCAACACATTCTGAAGGTCCTGGAAGGGAAAACATTTCTTCATGCTGAACTTTCCAGATGAAATTCAGTTCCAGGAAGGCTAACTAAGGTGACCGGGAGGGAAAATTTTTTTTTGATGCCTCTCCAAAGTAAATTTCTTCCTGCCTCTGGGTATGGCTTTGGATAATATTTCTGTGGGTGGATAATGAAATGTCAGATACCAGTAACAGGAGGTCAGTAAAAAGGTATAGGTGGAACATCTCATCCACTTGATCATGCCTGGTACAAAGAGCTACCTGGGTCCATGCCTTCAATGCAATCTGACAAGGGTGCATTTCCCAGGCAGGGATAACCTAATAATGGAAATGTGCTCTCTCCTGCGTCTCTTTTTAGCTGGCAATGCCCTGAGTCTCTCATAGGCTCTTGCTCATATTAATTCCTAATCGTCGAAGCTGGTGACTGTGAACAATGTCTTGCAAGTTTTCAAATGTTCGCTGAAGTTAAGTGCTGCAAGAGTTCAAGGAAAAGGAAGATGAACAGGACTACAATATGGACAGACAGGTGCTCCTTAAAAAACAAGATTTTTCTGTAGTTGGGAAGGAAGAAAGGCGAATACTTGAGCAAGAGAGAAAAGCCTGGGTAGGGATGGAAGGTTCTCGTGTGGATCATCGCGTGCCCAGCCTGCCTGATGTAGGGGTTTAGGAGGAGAGAGATGCAGATCAGAACTTGACTGTCAGACAAGCATCTGGGCTTTAATTACTGACGTGACACACACGTGTTAAAGGTTCCTGAGCCAGGTATGAGAAGGTGTAGGGTGACTAGTAGAAACAAAGAATCTACGGTTCAGAAGAGCCTTCATCAACTGTGGGGCGATGGACACCCCGGAATTCTCACTCGGCCCAGGAGACACTATTTTTATTGTCAACTTGAATACATTTCTACTCTCTCTCTAAAGCTATGTCATTGAAGGCAGAAGTCAATTTTGATTCGTACTCAGAATTCCTAAGCTGCAAAGCAAAATAGAGATGGGAAAGACGAAGGTCACTGGGTACAAAGACCCCCGAGACCGTCACCGAAGATGATCTGCCTTCAAAAAACAGAACCAAACACATGATATTTTAAGGGCACAGGTAAGGTAGGCATGTCAAGGAAAATAAATGTTTGTGGTTTAATTTATTAATACTCCACATATAAATTGTCATCAAAATCCTTTTCAAATTCATTATGAAATTTTAGAAGGGGGAACTACACCCACCCCTGTGCTGGGATACAGGCATTTTCATCCTGCATGAGTCCCAAGTCTGTCCCTGTATGACTGTCTAAAGTAGGTTTCCAAGGTCTCCCCTACTCCTGACCCCTCCAACCCGCCGCACTCCAAAGACACCCAGAGAGGAAGACTGCAGATGAGGTCAAACTGGGTACCAAGAAGGAAGTCTTTGATTGCTGGGGTTGACCAGGTGGGAACACACAGCCTAGAGTTGTTCCCCAGCCCAGAGCACAGAGCCTGTGGGCGCACGCAGGTATCCAGCAGTTACTTTTCTTAAGAGTCACACATGAGCTTACCTATCAGGGCTGTCCGAGGCGCACACAGAATCAATTAACCCCACATCCAAAGTGCCCTGGAAAGAAGTGAAAAGCAGAGAAACTGAGAGAACCATTCAAGTACAACACACATCATGATAACACCCCTAGATGATGACTCTCTAAACAGGAAAACAAAAAAGCCTCCTTCTTTGTGTGTTCATTGCAAAATAGTAGTTATCTAAGGAAATGACCCCCTTCATTCAGTACAGACAGCCTCTAGACAGGGCAAAATCTACAGTCCATTCATTAAATAAAGTATAAACGAATCTTTCTGTCTTGTTCCTAAAATACTTTCAGTGAAGGGTGTCTACAAACTTCTTTCAGTCATACAACTTTTCTGATTTACACTATGATCTATCATCAAATTTTATAATTGTGAGAAAATCAAACTATCTCTGAAATATGATTTTGTGGCTCTGTTTACGTGCCTGGGATACAGTAATGTCAGAAAGAATACAATTTGGAATTCACTATATCCTTTGGAGAAAAGTGTAATGGGCTTCCCACGGTTTCATAAAAATTGGAATTTTTTTTGAGGTGGGAGAATCGTAATCTATTACTACTTACAATCTTCTATAATTTACTCTGTTTTTCTATATGATTTTTAACCAAGATGTTCCCGTTTCTCTCTTTAATTATACTATTTCTTATTAAAAAAAAAAAAAAGACTGTCTACAAATTCCCAGTCCCCTCTGTCAGGACGCCTCCCTCCACACCCCACCCAGGCTCACGCACCACGGCGTTCTGCGGGTTTGCCTGCTCATCGTGCATCTCCCGAATCTCCTGGTCTGTGGATGCGTGGACCTGACTCAGCACGCTAAACCACTGGCTGTGGGGAGGAGAGAGAAACAGTCAAGGGGTGGCCAACCTCCGCATGCAATACAGTGACACCATTCTCCACATCCTCTGGGAAAACGACATCTCCTCTGAGCAACTTTCTTTCTTTTTTTTTTTTTTTTTTTTGCGGTACACGGGCCTCTCACTGTTGTGGCCTCTCCCGTTGTGGAGCACAGGCTCCGGACGCGCAGGCTCCACGGCATGTGGGATCTTCCCGGACCGGGGCAAGAACCCGCGTCCCCTGCATCGGCAGGCGGACTCTCAACCACTGCGCCACCAGGGAAGCCCTGAGCAACTTTCTTTTAATATGTCTACTCCTCACGGGTAAATGTGGGTTTCATAATACCGAGGAGTGAAGTTAGAAGAAAGAGTCAAGGTGCCTTTAAGTACCATCTGACGCAACTTCAGATCAGTGGGAAGACCCTTACCCCCTGGCCCCAAGGACCTTAGTAGACATTTAACAATGATGATGGTTAAGTTCCTAGAGAAACTGGCAGCAAAAAAAGAAATACTCAGTTCTACCCACACACTTAGATCAAGGGTCTTTGCTGAAGATATTATTTATAACCTAGGGAACATTCAAGTGCCTTCTCAATTTTAAATTCCGAGGTAAGAAGGCCAATAATGTAAGAGCATCATCTCAGGGTGGCCACTGGATGTCTATTTTCCCTGCTCATTCCCAGGTGGGATTTCCAACCACCTGATAGGATTTCCACTTAAGTGAATAAAACCACAGGAGAGCTGGAAATAGAAAACAACTGCCTGGAGTAGAAAGTAGAAAATTATTTTGACCAGAGAACTCTTTTATCTTCATTTCAAGTGAGTTTTCTCACCGGCAGCCACATTAGAATCAGATAATAAAAGAAAATGTGTCAACTCCAGAAAAGTCAAGCAGAGCAAAAGTCATGATGTAACTAGAAACACAACACGTGCTTGAGGAAAATGACCATGAATATCCATCCGTCTCTGTCAGTTCATCCATCCATCATTTATTAAGCAACTAAAGTGAGAGGTACCAAATATGAGAGAGATGCTAGGACATCCTTCTCCTGGAGGGGGCTAATCAGACACATATACACACTCCTATAACTAAGACAGAGGAGAAAGTACTTGGTACCCAATGTGATATTTAAGTAAAAAATTAATACCTATATTTAAAGGTAAGTCATGTAAGTTACTTACAGCAAAGCACTAAAATCTATCTCCTGTGATTCCTGAAGGAGCAAGATGTAACCAAGAGCTTGAAAATACTCAACATATACAGACTCTTAGGGAGACCAAGGGAAACATCTTTATGAATTGGTTCATCAATTCTGGTTAACCCAAAGGCAAGACTTCAGTCATTGCTTTATAAAGCTCAAAAATATACGAAATCAAACACTGAACAACACAAACATTCAAAATGTAGGCCACATGGGATCAGACACACACACACCCCCACATAAAATTTGCTGTTCTTTCCATCTGTACAGGTGACCTCCTTAATACAAATCTCGCCCCTTAAATCAAGTGCAACTTGAAATCTGAAAAGGAAGTTTTAAAAATGTGTTCCACTGGTCAGGGCAAAAAGTCCTTGGCTAAAATATTCCAAATGTTAAATTTAGCAGGTTCATTATGGCACAAAATAGACAGGACAGCTGGGCCTATAATTCAGCTGTAAAAGCTGTGGGCATTCCCTGGACCACAAAAAACCACACGTGGTCTCTAGGAGTCCCAGACGGAATGATGGGGCTCTAATTCCAGGTCTGCTTGTTTTTCCAGCTTGTGTCATAATTTATGGATCCAAGTGGGGTTTTAATTTGTTCCCATGGGAAGAATTATCTTCTTTGCCCTTAATGCTGCTACCATGGTGTTATATCAACACAGAAACATTCAAAGAGCAAGGGGTTGGTTGTAAAGGCCCCGAGAACTCACTAGAAGATTTTAGTGATTTTTCTGAGCTGCAAAGTGAAGAATACAGCCCAAAGGATGTCAGCCTCATAAATCAGAAGGTATTTTCTGGCGTTGCTCAGAGTGGATGACAGGCATCTCCATCATGACCCTATACACCCACAGGGCAGCAGGAACAGAGACAGACGCTCCACTGTGTGACCCTGCCATGCATCACACGGAGAAGCAAACACCAGCTCTTCTTAATTTTGTGCCACATCTCAGCACTACGATGGAAACCAAGGTCCAGAAAAGTCAGACAACTTGCCCCAGCCAATGAGGGACACCACTGTCCTCCGAGCTCAGTCAAAAATCTAAGCTCCTTAAGAAGCTTTGTGCCTCCATTCAGTAGAATTGAGCTTGCGTTACTTTACAGATTATACTACCTTTTCTCTGTACCTCAGTCTCCTATTCTGTAAAACTGGATAACAGTGATACCCTATATAGGGTTGTTGTGAGAATGAAATTGGAGCTAACATATGTGAAGCATTTTGGAACACTGCCTGCAATATAGTAAGTTCCCTAAGTGTTAACTATCTCTTCCAGCCGACGGAATTCTTCACTATCAAGGCCTTAAGCACCCTCCCAACGCCACAGTTCTAGCATTTATTTTTATTTATTTATTTATTTATTTTTTTTGCGGTATGCGGGCCTCTCACTGTTGTGGCCTCCCCCGTCGCGGAGCACAGGCTCCGGACGCGCAGGCTCAGCGGCCATGGCTCACGGGCCCAGCCGCTCCGCGGCATATGGGATCCTCCCAGACCGGGGCACGAACCCGTATCCCCTGCATCGGCAGGCGGACTCTCAACCACTTGCGCCACCAGGGAGGCCCTCTAGCATTTATTTAAACAGCCAAGGGTTAATGTTCCGTTTTTTCAACCCTTAAGCAAACAGAAGTTGCTCCCTTTCAAAGCTCAGAAGCTTCCAGAGGGTGGCTTTCAACTGTGTGTAGCAGCACAATTTACATATGCTGCTGGTGACAATAAAAGCCTGAGTGTAAATTAACAAGGGGTCTCTCCAGTGGCATGTGAAGCTGGAAATCTGTGTGCTTACTGTATGGAACACAGTGCCCAGGGAAAGGGTCCCCAGGAGACAAGTACATCCATCTCTTCCGACTCTCAGGCCTTCAACCATCCTAAGAGAAAAACCCAACTAGAAAATCAACTAAAATCTTTTCAGCGCCAGTAGGCTCAAGAGTGATCCGTGTGATGTCCAGGCCTGCACAGGAGCGAGGATGTAGTAATGACCAAGTCGGCAGCACAGCGCCTCACCTGGCGTCTTCTGGGGATTCAGCGATCAGGTGGAAGGTCCTATCAGTCATAATGATGTCAATCCCGTTTTCTTTGCTGGTGTTATCTATGATCTCCCTGCAAAGGAACACAAGCACCAAACTCAAATCAGGAACACCGAATTCTGAATAAGGGGCAAGAAAATAAATTTCACAGTAACTGAAATATCAGATACCAACACTTCAGCCTTGATTTTCTGCTTTTAGAAACGATGAAGACCCTTGTGGCCTCGAGGGGGAGGCAGGCTTTTCTCTCTCCAGAAAGGCGATCTGCTGGGTGTGGGGGGGGGCGGGGGGCGGCGGGCGGCGGGGGACCTCTCTTCCCCGACTGGCCCACCCAAGGCCCACCCAGCTCAGGTCCTAGAGCAGCAGCCCCTACTCTGCCTGCCCCCTCCCTTGGCTCCCTGACTGCTCTACAAGGGAAGGACCCCCACCAGGCAGCCAGTCTGGCCTGAGCTCTTTCCCTCGTTCATCACAGCCTCCCATCAAGGTTTAAGGTAGGAGCTTACATCTCTGACTTACTCTGATAGGGAAGAGCAGCATTTGTGTGTTTCTAGATCTCAATTCCATCTTGATCTCATCCTAACACTCTCTGAACAACACTGGAGGTTGAAACTCAGTGGACCAGGTTAAGATCAGGGAGAAACACAAGCAGCTCTTAGGATGAGATCAGAGGTGGTGATCTATTTTGTGAAGAAATGTGCTGGGGATACAGCCAGCTTGCTTTGTCAGCTGAAGTAGTACAACTGTTCACAGCAAAACATTTATTTTACAACTATGATATTAAGCAGTCTGGTTAGAAAAAAAAAAAAAGACTGTATGACTTTTTAGCTAGAATCACTGAGATGAGATAAAATATTTTTTAAAAAACCAAGAAGATCAGAATTCAGAGAGGAGTCTGTGATGCTTCCTGGGACTGGAAGGAGAGAGGTGGCCCCGACTGGTGGTGGGGGTGGGTGATCAGCACGGGAGCCTCTGGAGTAGGACAATAATCCCCAGGGGAAAACTGCCCAGACCACGTCATCCTGGACCAGCCACTCTGCTTCCTGAGAACTCAGCTACCCTGCGTGTAAAACGACGGGGTGTCGTGGCTCTGAACCACAGCGGTCCGTCAGAATCCTGGGAAACGTTCAGAAAACTCAGGTGGCGCTTCCTAGGGTGGAGCCCAGGGACTTGCATTTATAAAAAGCTTCCCTGGAAATGGGGGAGTGACGATACTACTAGAGCCACGAAAACAGTCTGGAAATGACAGGATAAATGAGGTGGGAGCTTCAATAATAGATGGTGAGTGAAAGAAAAGATGAAGGGGGTGGTGTGTAAATTGAAGGAGACTTGAGCAATCTGTCATCCAATTAAAAATTATGAACCTTATTTGGATTCTGATTTGAAAAAAGAAACCAACCCAAAGAACAAGAACACTATCAACGCCATGTATAAGACAACTGGGGAAATTTGAACAATGACCAGAGTTTGGACGGTAGAAGGAGTTCATGTTCCTTTTAAAATGTGATAATGATATTGTGACTATATATTAAAAAAGGTCTTGGGCTTCCCTGGTGGCGCAGTGGTTGAGAGTCTGCCTGCCGATGCAGGGGACACAGGTTCGTGCCCCGGTCCAGGAAGATCCCACATGCCGCGGAGTGGCTGGGCCCGTGAGCCATGGCCGCTGAGCCTGCGCGTCCGGAGCCTGTGCTCCGGAGAGGCCACAACAGTGAGAGGCCCGCGTATCGCCAAAAAAAAAAAAAAAAAAAAAAAAAAAGGTCTTGATCCTTCAGTGTGTACTAAATATTTACAAGTGAAATTATATGACATCAGGACTTGCTTTAAAAAATGTAGTTTAGGGCTTCCCTCGTGGCGCAGTGGTTGAGAGTCTGCCTGCCGATGAAGAGGACACGGGTTTGTGCCCCGGTCTGGGAAGATCCCACATGCCGTGGAGCGGCTGGGCCCATGAGCCATGGCCAGTGAGCCTGCACGTCCGGAGCCTGTGCTCCACAACAGGAGAGGCCACAGCAGTGAGAGGCCCACGTACCGCAAAAAAAAAAAAAAAAAGTCGTTTGTAGGGGGGCAGTGCTGGATAGGGTCACAAATGAAACACACTGGCCATCTGTGGGCAACCACCGAAAGCTGGGAAATGGACACACAGATCTCATTCCAGTCTCCTACCGACGCTTGTCTATGATTGAAGTTTTCTATAATAAAAAATATATTTTTTTCTATAATAAACTTCAGAATATAAAATTAATAAAAAACTCTTATGGTGGTGAAACCTTAACAACTCATTGCCTTTTCTCTACAGAATGTGACCAACAGCTGAGGAAGGGCTAACACTTCCTTACCTCTATAATTTTCACAGAACACCTGGAGAACAGGGCTTTGTTAAGCATGTGTTTGCTACAGAGTGAGTAGCAAAAGGAACATCCAAAAATACACGGGTGAAATTCACCATCACAATTCTCTCTCTCAGCCTCCTGGCATCTGTGGCCCCCCTCCTACAGGGTGAAGAGAGGACCATCACGGTATGCAGGGCCAGGGGAAGACTGCAGGAGGTACAGAGCTATGCCACGCTGCTGAAACTTGTAGGACTCGGATTCAAATTCCCACAAACTCATCTGACTATGGAGCATGGTCTCCTAAGGAACCTCAAAGGGGCAGCCTTGAAAAGCCTGATACTCTGCTGTCTGCACTTCACAATTTGGCCTTAAAATTAAATACAAAGAAGACTTTCTTCCCTTGAGTAAACTTTCCACTTTCCAATGAATCATTTTCTAAAGTTTCTAATGCTGGTTGAGCAGGAACCATATGTCGTTTTCAGGTCTACGACTTCAGGAGTTAATTTGGTCTCTCAAAGCTTATTTTTACCCGTGTTCTGAACGTGTATGGTTGCTCAGTTTGAGTGGAGTGTGGCTACACCAAAATAAATTTTATGCTTAGTATCTAATTACCCAAGAAAACAAGCTGCCCCTCAATTCCCAACATTTTCTGAAAACCTTACTTAACTTTTAACAAATAGGCCCTCAGTGGTTCAATGCTTTGGTTCTATAAGAAGGTGGCAAAATGGAATTCCCCAGAGGTCCAGTGGTTAGGACTCAGCACTTTCACTGCCGTGGGCCTGGGTTCGATCTGAGGCCAGGGACCTAAGATCCCACAAGCTGAGTGGCATGGCCAAAAAAAAAAAAAAAAAAGTGGCAGAAAAAGGGGGTGTGTTGGATTCCAACACCAGCTCTGTTGCTCTCATCGCTGGGTATGAAGAGGTTAGTGTACCCAACAAAGGTGGAAGACAAATGATTCATTTCACACACCTCCTGACTGGCTGTCTGCTCCCAGTTTAGCCATCTATTGGCTACAGCTGGGCTTGGAGAAGAATTAAAAGTGATAGATTGACCCATAAAAGGATGACAAGATGCTCAACCAGTGGCTCAAGATCCACACCACGATTCCTGTGTGCCGCCAATGACATTTCCAAAGAGCTAGTTGTATGTCCAACTAGCATCTTATAACCCAGAGCTGAATGTCTGAAAATTCACAAAAAGTGAATTTCACAGATGAAGTTTTATTTCCCTGATTTCCTAATAATTCAACCCACTGAAAGGAATGATGAGGACTCACCGAGTACCTCTTACAATCTACTGCTTCAAAGAACTTGCCCCAGACAGCTTGTAGGCAGGGACTTAATTGATGAAGCAGCCCCGAGCCCCGGTCAGCAGCCCTGGCCAGGGCTCATCAACATACTTGGCTGTCCGGACTTCCACGGTGCCCTTGAGCTTTTCCTCGCTGTCATTCTCAAAGTACATCAGCTTGGCCTGGCGGAGGACGAACCAGCGCTTCTTCCAGTTTCTCCTGGACAGCGTGGAGGAGCCGCCACCCTTCTTGTGCAGCCAGCCTTGCTTGAGGGCCTCCTGCTTGGAGCGGAACCACAGGAAGGTTTCGTCCTTGAGGACGCACCAGCGGCGTTTCCAGGTGTTCATGAGGCCACCTGTCTCCCCAGGGTTGGGTAGGAAGGGGTTTAAGAAAATCCGTCATATTGGATCATAAGATCAGTAGGTCTTCAGGTCCAGCCCATCCTTAACTTTGCACCAAATGACCCGCCCTCAGACACCCACCGATGATGGGTGAGCGCACTGCTGGGTCGTGTTCAGGGGGCACTGGGCAGGTATCACACTGGCTTGGCTGGATTACACAAGAACGCTTCCTTTTCTCCAAAGCAGCTCCTTCTCACTTAGCTGAGAAATCCTGGTGAGGAGCTTAACAGCAAGAGCAGTCAGGGACTGATACTCTAACCCCGGGTTAAGGCAGGACCAGGGACGGGAGGCGGGGGAGGACCGCCTCCATATGGATGGACGATGCTTCTGCCCAAACGCCGCAGGAAGGGGAAATTAGTTTAAAATGTGTCAAAGTTGACACATTCCTTCCTTGTTTAGTCAGTGTGAGGAACAAAATTTATCAGTGACTCCAGAGTTTAGCAATAAACCCTAACTTACATCGGAAAAAAAAAGCATTATCATCCGAAAATGGCTTCTACGTATAAGGTATAAAATTTAGAATACAAAACAAAGTAAGACTCCAAACCAAACTGTGACAGTACCTTAAAAATGAGAATTTAGCTGTAATTTATTTAGTGGAAAACTTTTTTTGGTGGAGACAAATTAGACAAGAATATGCAGACATTATTTCTATACAGAATATATTTCTAATACTCTTCTAGCAGGATAATTTTATTTTAGTTATTCTAGATTCCCCAAGGATGCTCAAAGAGTGACATCTTACAACCATGATTCAAAAATCTGCTTCAACGAACCCACTGAAGAATAAACACTGCATCTACTTCAGTAATTATCAAGTGTCCACAAGTTATTTTTTTGATCAGCCAATAATAAAAATAAGGAACATTTAAACGTGGATACTGAAAGTAAGTATAAAGAAAATGGCTTCCTTTTACAGATTAGAAATAAATTTAAAACAGACCTTCTAAGATTAATTTTTTCAGTGGTTGCTTCAATGATTACAGATCTCAACTTCACAGTGGAACAGAAGACGCAAAGACAACACTGGTTTCTCTTTGCAGTGCAAGGCGCGCTTGCTTCGCTGGCTTTTTACAGACCACTGCCCTTTCTCGTATCTACAGCACTTCCTGCTCACCTAGCTGAGAAGCCTTTGTGATCACACCAAGCGCCAGAGCTGTTTCCTAACAAACAGCAAACTTGCCAGGGGGTACCAGAAGGAAACTGTTTTTTTTCCTTCTTGATTTGTGGCTTTAATCTAGGTTTCTCAAAACAAGCCAAGAGGAAATTGTAGTACAAAGTTATCTTATTATCTTATCGCCTTTGAATGATAAAGGTTATTCACAGCTGTTTCAAAGACACAGATTACAACAGTCATCTCAAGAGCCCTCACCACCAGTCACTCTGCTGCTCTTACGTCATTGATGGGACTCACTCTCAGCCCTACCCACCCCCAATTCCGGGTGTTCCCTTCATATTTCGTCTAGAGAATTTGATCAACGCTCTTATCTTAGTTTCGTGACTGTAAACACCTTTAGTAGTAGTAGGCTGGTGCAAACTCATCTACGCTCACAAAATAGAATCTGATGGTTGGTTAGATTTTCCTTATCATTGGTTTCTTTGAAACTTTTGGTCACACTTTAAGGCTTTATTAAACATTAAATGGTAATGTATCAGAGATTAAGTGCTGACGCAGTTACACAATAACGCTTTGTTTTATTAAGAGATGAGTGTGTCAAAACTTCACTTGCTTACCTTCTTGAGCTTTTAATGCTTTAATCTTGGGATTTTAGCGCTCTGAATGTATCTTTATTTTTTCCTAATCTTATTTGTTTTAGTCAGACAAGTATACAATAAAAGAATGCCATATATTATAAATAAGAGTGATTTACAGGGAAGTTTTGAGCTAACTTAGGGAACCAGATTAATTAGGGGGAGAGGGAAATATATGAATAATAAAAAGCTTATATTTATTCTGAGAAATGCATGAGAAAATCTTAAAATGCTACGATTAGATACTTATTGGGTTATTAGGTTCTGATTTGTGATTACATTTTTTCCTTCATCCAATGAACACTCGATTATTAGGTTAGAATTTCTCAATCTTTTTCATTCCAACGCTCCTACAAGAATTTCCATCAACCAGTGACTCTGGCCATTAGGAAGCTCTCCCCTAAAAATAAACCTGGAGGGGTATCTGTGAGCACCTGGTGGATCTGAGGCTGAGAACAGCAGAACTTTGAAAAGCAAATGAATGATGTTAGCAGTTAGACAGACACTGAAGATGAGGGGGAAAAAATGAAAAGGAGAAGACATAGATGAAGAAGAGAAAAGAATATTAAGGAGGGCAAAAGAGATATGAGAAAAGATAAATATGCCAACAGAAGAGAGAAGCAAAGGCAAAGAACAGAAGAAACAGGGAAAGGGAACCCAGAATAAAAAGGTTTTCACGGGGGAAGAAGAAAAGGAAAAGGGATGAAAGAAAGGTGGCAGTAAAAAAGAAAGTGGAGAAAAGGGTCGGAGAAAACAGAAAACACTTGAACCATCGGCGCACAATGGATCTCGTGATCTCTGCCCCATCCCCAGGATCTGGCCTCTTTCCCCTCATCGAGTCGAGGGCCGTGTGAGAAACCAATCCGCTCTTTAGATGACCCGCATAGAACTCCTACCAAAAATTGGTGATGATTTCTCATGATTCCTGTCACTGATTTGGAAGTCAAAGTCAAGAACATGAATAAGGGGCTTCCCTGGTGGCGCAGTGGTTGAGAGTCTGCCTGCCGATGCAGGGGACGCGGGTTCGTGCCCCGGTCTGGAAAGATCCCACATGCCGAGGAGTGGCTGGGCCCGTGAGCCATGGCCGCTGGGCCTGCGCGTCCGGAGCCTGTGCTCCGCAACGGGAGAAGCCACAACAGTGAGAGGCCCGTGTACCAAAAAAAAAAAAAAAAAAAAAAAAAAGAACATGAATAAGGCATGGGTACAAGGTCCTGATTAAGTACTTTTCCAGAAGAAGGATGCTTCAACGTCCCCAAGTATTAGGTTCAGTACAGTACATTCGAAGTTCAACAGCAATGCAAAAATACAATTAAAATTCTTATTGTGAGCAAGGGATAGACAGTAGGCGTCGCAGGCAGTTTAAGCCAGGGGTGATCCTGTCTCAGATCTTTACTTTCCCATGTATAAGGGTGTCTAATAGTCCTGTGGGAGGGAAGGATGCAGCTTCATCATGGTAATGGGCTGCACCAACCCCAGCAGCAACATACATGTGTGTTCGTATGTATGTGTGAGAAAGAGAGAGAGGAAACGATGTGGGAAAGAAGCAAGGAGGGAAAAGAGCACAGATATGAGAGAGACATGGAGGCAACAGGGAGAGAGGGACTGAAAGTGGTGACAGTGGTTGCAGACCCTGTGTCCTAACGCTGCACATGGTCCAGTAGGGTCCCCCACATCACACCACCACGGCATCCTCCATCCACCTAACAGGACCTCACACCAGGTAAGGGGTATGTGGGATGACTTTCTCAGCCCCCCTCCTTCAGCCCCAGTTTCCCATCACTTCACCCCCAACCCAGGCACCAGGCTGGCCGCAGGTCGTACCTTTCATGTACAGGAAGCTGTGGAAGTAAGGCAGCGTCACACAGCTGTACACAGAGTCCCGCCGGAATGAAAGCTCATCGTCCGTATCAAACCGAGAGTCGAAGTCCTCTTCACTATCTTCAAACTGGACCAGGAGAGAGAGAGAGCCAACAGTGAGCAAAAAGGACAGAAAACAAGCAAAGGAAATGCCCAGCACAGGTCAACACTGAAAAAATAAAAACAACGGACACAGAAGCAACACGCTGCTTCGTCACAGCGCAACGGAGTGAGGTCATCAAAAGAAGTCAGAATTACAAAATACTGACTTTGGGTGTCAAACGGTCAGTTGACTTGATACGTAACACGTGAGATGTTTTAATCCCAAGGCTATGTGTTCAAAGTACAGCGCTGCTGTTTAAGCGTACAATTTTAATCAAACCATCCGAGAGTTAATTCCCTTTAAGTTATTGTGCTAAAAATATCTTCAAGGACATCCCTGGTGGCGCAGTGGTAAGAATCTCCCTGCCAATGTACGGGACATGGGTTCGAGCCCTGGTCGAAGATCCCACATGCTGCGGAGCAACTAAGCTTGTGCGTCACAACTACTGAGCCTGCGCTCTAGAGCCCGTGAGCCACAACTACTGAGACTGTGTGCCATAACTACTGAAGCCTGTGCGCCTGGAGCCCATGCTCTGCAACAAGAGAAGCCACCACGATGAGAAACCTGTGCACTGCAACGAAGAGTAGCCAGCCCCCACTCGCCACAACGAGAAAGCCCGCATGCAGCAATGAAGACCCAACACGGACAAAAATAAATAAATTAATTAAAAAATAAAAAATATATTCTTAAATAAACAAACAAACAAATAAAAATATCTTCAAGCCTTAGAAAGTCAAGGGAGTATTTAACGCACGGACAACGGGAAGAAATAAAAGTAAACTATAAATAAATCTAGAAGCTGGAAAGAGCACATTTAAGCCCTTAAAAGTTCCTCCCTTACAACCAGAAAAATATACATAACGTCCTGCAGTGGGCGGGTGAAGCTACCATCAGGAAAGGTCTCTGAGGTGCCCCTGGCAAGTCTCGTTCCACTTTAGGGCGGGTCTCATTTCCCAACCTGCTGCAAAGCCACAGACACAGCCAGAGTCTCCACTGAAAATGCCAGTTTTCTTAGGCTTTGGGCAAGACGCAGTTCTGGGTTTTGCGTTCAACCTCCAACAGGCACCAAGTTCCACTTATTCATGCGACGACCGCTTTTGGCAAGAGAGAGGGGTTTAAGGCCAGCCTTAAGAGCCTGACTTTGGAATCCTGGCCCGTTCTATGGGGGATGTCTTCATCTAAGGAATGGTGCAACGGGGGCACGGATGACGGACAACTTCCACCCCGATGCGGGCAAGCCGGGGCCCCGGGAGGACAGCGGGTACTCACCGAGGACTGGGCCCCCTCCGAGCTGAACCGGTAGGCCCCCGAGCTGTTGTAGGTGCCCACGGAGCATCGGTAGTCTGGGGACCACTGGCTGCTGTAGGAGTTGGAGAAGGTCACGCTGCTGCCAGAGGTGATGGCCCCGTCCTCGTAGTCGTCCTGGTCGCAGCTGTAGTCCCTGTCCGGGGAGGGCAGGCCCCCAGGGGTCTGGGGCATGCAGTAGGTGGGCTCCCCGGAGGAGGAGTCGTGCTCCGAGGGCGCCAGCAGCACGGTGCTGTCGGCGCCGGGGCTAGTGGGCACCACGGTGTCGTTCATGTAGGGGTCCTCCTCCGAGGATTCGTCGCTGGTCCGGATGCCACTGGTGCGCTGGTCCGAGTGGCCGTGCTCGCTGGGGTTGGGCGAGTCCTTGAAGGCGTCGTCGTCGGCCTCGAAGCCCTCGTCCACCTCCTCCTCCGGGTAGGGCTGGCTGAAGTTGAAGCTGGGCTTCTCGCCGCAGGCACCCGCGGCCAGGTCGGCCCGCGCGCCTGCGGAGCCGCTCCCCACCGACAGGGAGCGCTCGATGTTGCGGACGCACTCGTCGATCTCGTCGAAGTTGAGCGACTCCAGGAACTCCTGGGCGGCGCGACAGGCTTCGTCCTCCAGCCGCCGCAGCTCCTCGTCCCGTAGCTGCTGCAGCTTCTGCAGGGAGGCCTCGGTCAAGGACAGCTCCTGGCGCTCCTTCACGCGCTGCAGGTCCTCGATTTCCTTCTCCAGGCGCAGGATCTCTTCCACCTGCTTGTTCTCCTTCTGCTTCTCCAGCTCCCGGGTCAGCTCGGCCTCCCTCTGACTCTCCTGCAAGGCTTCCTGTTCCCGCTGCTTCCTCGCTGCTTCCTCCTGGACACAGAGGAAGGAAGGGGTCAGGTCAGGAAGTGACGCTACGGAGAGTGCGAGCAGCGTCCCTCCTTTGGGATGAGATGTGCTTGCCGGGGGCTGAACTGCATCCCCCCCTCCCCCAAATAGCTATGTGAGGCCCCAACCCCCAGTACCCTCGGAATATGTCTGGATTTGGAGCAGGGCCTTTAAAGAGGTGATGAAGTTACAATGAAGCCGTGAGGTAGGGCTCTAACCCAACTGCCTGGTGTCCTTATAAAGAAAAGGGGATTGGGACACACGCACGGCGCACCGGGGAAGCAGGTACGCAGGTGCAAGACCACGTGAGGACACAGCAGGAATCTGCAAGTTACAGAGAGAGGCTTAAGAAGAAACCAACCCTGCCAACACCTTGATCTTGGACCTTTAGCCTCCAGAATTGTGAGACAATCCATTTCTGTTGTTTAATCTGCCCAGGCTGTGGTACTTACGTTATAGCAGCCCGAGCAAACTAATAGAGTGATGACACTGGTCTAGAGCTATCGTGCTGCTGTGATTCACACTGAAATCTTAGGCATTCACACATTTTTACCCAGTTGTGATGGGTTAGAAATTGCAGCATAAACATCTCCTCTAAAATTCTTCCTCCTGTATATTTATTTTAGCTTTGAATCCTTCTCCCTATATCTTTACTTTAGTTTCGAATCACTGAGGCAAAGTGTTTGAACTGGGAAGGTAACAGACAAGATGTCACGTGGTCATGGCATTCTTCACCTGTTGGGCGCGGAGCTCAGCTTCTCTTCGTTCCCTCTCTCTTTCTCTGGAAAAAAGACAGTGAAAATAAACGCAAGCAATGAAAAAAATCCGACATCCGCTTTTCAGAGAGCGAACTTTTTAACAGAAGCTTTGCAAAAGACAACTTAGAAGGGTGAGGGAGGGATAGGATCTCTTCCTTTGGCGATACACCTATTCTTTGCGTGAATAAAAATACCACAAAACTGGGTCTTCAACGCGGCTAAGGAATTTTATCTGAGCCACCAAGTGGTATTGTTTCAAACAGCAGGTTCCATAGCATCCACTGGGAATTCCTGCTGCGAGGCTGGATACAGAGCATAAAAACTCCAAAGGTGTCCTCCCCTCTGTTTCATCCAAGCAGAGAAAGGTCCCATACCTTTCCTCCTCCGCTCGCTTCCTTTTTTCTTCCTCCGCCCGTTTCCTCTTTTCCTCCTCTGCCCGTTTCTCTGCCAGCAGCTGCCTGTAAACTCTGCGGGCAATCTGACCTCGGAATTGCTTCTGGAAAACCACGGCTGCTTTTTTCAGGTGCAAAAACCTCCTCCTCAGAAGGAATGCTCTGTAATTCTTCTGTATAATCACTACACAATAAAGGACCTTCTTGTATTGCTTTCTGAAAATGAGAACAGAAACAGCACAACAGAATAACTGTGGAGGTAATGAGGCTTCGAGCTCTTTACATGAGTTTACGTTAATGTTACAAGACAAGACAGCAGGACCTCGTTTGGGGCTGATCCGCTCATGACAGAGACCCATTACAGGGAGCCGACAAGGAGGCCCTTGTGGGCAAAACAAAACAGAAGAAAAACAAAAGAATAACAACAAACGAAACTCAAGCAAGACCCTATCATCATGTTGGCTAAATAAACACATCACTCCTAATACTGACTTTGAAAAGTCCTGGCAGGAAGTTGGGTTGTAAACAGAACCAAGAGATATGATATATTTTCCTGCCCTTATGAGGGAAAAAGCAAAGGATCTGCCACAGCAGGACGGCTGTGTACTTGAGAAAATGTAACATACTGTGACGAGCAAGGGTTCGGGTGGCCCGCAGGTCTGCAGAGGTGGACAGAACTCAGATGCACAGGAGAAGAACCTGCCTCGTTCGGCTGACCCTGGAGAGGGGGCCACTGTGGACCCAATGGGATGGCACCAAAGTCAACAGGCGAGCTGCCTGTGGCTTCAGTATGTGACCCAGAGGAACTAGGGAAATGTTTAAATGTGTCGCCCAGTCCCCTGATGTCGCTGCTCTGAGAGCTCAGGAGCCCCTTTTCCCATTTCCTGCCCAGGTCAAGCTAACGAGGTGCTGGCATTGCTAGTTACGAGCCCTGTGCTGGGACTCTCCTTAGCCTGGTCCTGACCCGAAGCCATCCAGGTCTATTTTAAATGAAAGCATGTGGCCAGGGCCACCCCACATGGTGACACACGGGGGATGGCCCCTCCCGTCCGCGCACTTTTTTTTTTTTTGCGGTACGCGGGCCTCTCACTGCTGTGGCCTCTCCCGTTGCGGAGCACAGGCTCCGGACGCGCAGGCTCAGCGGCCATGGCTCACGGGCCCAGCCGCTCCGCGGCATGTGGGATCTTCCCGGACCGGGGCACGAACCCACGTCCCCTGCATCGGCAGGCGGACTCTCAACCACTGCGCCACCAGGGAAGCCCGTCCGGGCACTTCTTACCGTGCCAAGTAGCCCAAGACGTGCGCCCGGATCACCATGGCCGCTCGCGTCACCTCCTCCTCCCGCCGCTTCTCCAGTTTCTGCTCCAAGGACTCGCGGAGGAAGACCTGCCCAGGAGAGAGCAACATGTCACATCCACAGAATGCGGCAGGCACCGGTAAGGCGTTGCTGAGTCAGCTGTGTCTTTGGTGGGTAGGGCTTTTTTCTTTCTCTGATTTGCTCCAAACACAAACAGCCATGGTGTCCAGCACAGGGAATCTCAAATTCCTGGTGGGGAAAGGATTTTTTCTTTCTTTTTTTTTAAACTTCCCATCTGTCACACACTAAGACCTTTGTAAAATATAGTAAACAATATATTACTGGAAAGAAAAAACCAAAGGGGTATATAAAATCCAAGTCCCGTTTTTTCAGTTATTATTAGTTCAACAGGCATAAGATGACTGTGAAATTGCCATCAAGTTTATAAATACTTATCTCACTGTGGGCTGGGACAAATAGTTCATGTACCAGCACCAGTACTACATTAAGTCTAAGTAAGAAGATATCTAGAGAAACTCGCTACATTAAAAAGGAGAAGGAGGGGGAAGGGGGGAGGGGGGGGAGGAGGAGAAGAAAAGAAAGGACAAAAGAAAGAAAGGGAGGGGGAAAAAATCCAAGAAATTTGTAAAATGTTACTTTGCCATCACATGGAAACTCTCCCTTCATGCCTCTCAAATGATTACAGTCAAAGCCTCTTGGGCTCAAAAATAATGCACATAGAAAAATTGACATTTAAGAATGTAATTCTATAAACTGTTTGCAATTAGAACTCAATCATTTAAGTTATCTCGGTTCAGCCATCGCAAGAAAACTATCAATAGAATCGGGACAAAGAGATTGTAACTATTTGCTGGCCTGTTTCTGCCTGTGGGCACCTCAATCCTAGGCTTACCATTTATATAAGCCTAAGTGTGTCTGGTAATTGGCATTTGTATCAGAATTCCTAATATTTGAAAAGGTATGAAAATACTGAGACCCTCCCTCCATCATGGTAGCTTTTAATTTTGTAATTTCCAATGGGATGCATAAGGAAGTTTTGAATTATCTCCTAAAAACAAACAAATTTTTTTTTATGCTTTTCTGTTAACGGTCAGCTGGAGGCACTGGTCGGGGGCTGGTTAACCGACATACATCCTCACTCATGATTTCTCAGTTTATGCTTCAGTGAGTCATTCTGGCCTATGATGATGCATTATGTCCTCTTGATGGCACATTTTTCCAGACTCTCTGCTCTGGCTCTTCCAAGACATTTGGGCAGAAAAGCAAATAAAGAATCCCACCACCATGTGACTCACAGAAGCCTTACCTCCTCCTGCTGTGGGTTCCGGAGCATTTGTAAAACTCTCCCACCAAATAATTCTCTCAGAAAAGCTTTTCATACAATGCTCTTCCTATAATTGCAATTAATATGCTCTGCTGATGCATAAAGAGACTGCATCTTGAGCAAAAAAAAAAAAAAAAGTTCAATGTAAGAAACAGCAGCTATGAGCATAAAGCTTGTTAGTTCAGCAATGAGAAAAAGTTTTCAGAAATATGAAGCCGTTTTCATCAAGGCTGGACTTCAAAGAAATATTTAAACTTCTCTTTGAGACGATTTTTTGATATTAAGGATCTTAGTCTAACACTGTTGCTCTGGTTAGTGTTTAAAAGAAAAAGTAATGAAGTCAAATCTTGAACATGAAGGAAAGAGCGTCTCACACCTTATCAGAAGTCTAGGGACTGCCTTGGTTGGAATCAGAGTCAGAGAAATACCTGCCTTAGTTTCATGACCATCAAAGAGAGCTCTATGCTCTGCCTATTAGATTTACTTCCACATCTTTATCTATCAATAGATTCTTTCTCTAACCCGAAGGGCAAACGGAGTAAAATGCTTTAGAGACCTGACTTGGCTTCGTTAAGAACAGCCACCCTGAATTTATGTAACAACACACAGAAAGTGATGCCAGTTCTTCCAGCCCAGTGGTGTCCGCTGCCTCGCTGCCATGTTCCCAGGATGCGGCCAAGATCGAGTCAGCGGGATCCAGCTGCTGTGAGCGGAGGCACCGGCCTCGTCAGGCATCATCAAGCAGCTCAGGAAGGGGTAGTGCCCACTCAGGGGGCTGCTCGGCTAACCTTGACTCAATATCCAATACGAATAGTTTCTCATGGCTTTTCCTATCATGTGCTTAGATAGCTCAAGAGCCTATGGATTATTCCAGTAAAATGTCTTTATAGAATACCTCTTGCAGGCTTTATTGCCAGAGAAGAAATAAGGTCTGGCAATGTAGTCCACGGACCAGAAAAGTAAAACGTGCCAGAGTCACAAGGCAGAGGGAAAAGGCAAAACCAGGAAGAAAGAGGGGAGCAGCTGTTCACCTCCGTCTCCCTAAACTTGGCTTCTCATCAGGGACGTACAGCAGGATCTCCTGCTCGGGCTGTTCCAGAGGCTTGGACAGGCCTCCTAGCTTCTTTAGGGATGCTTCCCCAGCAGATAAGAATCCTTGCCTTCCAAAGACCAGATGTGTTTTAAGCCAGTGAATTCAGACCTGGCACCATGTTTAATTTGCTGACTACAGCGCTGCCCACATTTCCCTCTGTCATGTAAGTGTTGACAGAAACTTCTTTACCAGAAGATCTAGATATTTGTTAGAGGTTCAAGGTTTTAAATGCAAAGACCTCTGGCAGCAACACTGACTGAAACACTGCTAGAGTATAATTAACTGTATAATTAAGTCAAATGTTGGTCAAGGTCAAGGCTATTTAGTGGATACAATTCAAATGCTCTCATGTTTCCATTTACTTCCTAATATTTACGTGAAATGATAAGCTTCCATCCTACCTCTACTTCCAATGTGTCACCAATTAAAATTTAACTCCTCTTTAAAGATTTCCTTTTCTTGAATACTCTTCTGATCATGTCAATTCACAGTGAGCTCTCTCCTGGAGCTGTGTCCTTATTCCTTCGAGAGATCACACTGCATAATATATCAGTTGTATGGGATGACTTATCTCCCAAAAACTTAGTAAACAGGGGGCAATCCCCATGTCTTTATGTCTCCGTATCCCTGTGCTACACCCAGTTCTAAGTCTTGCTGGGGCCTGATTTCCATCGTAAATTGTAAATGAAGTTGGATTGATTTTTCAGAGCTCAGAAAAGAGACTGGTATTGGCTGGGTGAGTCAATTATCTTTGATGTTATTCCATGGTATAAGGCAGTGAGACAGGAGGAGGATATCAGTTTATAGAGAATATAATACCTTTTTAATTAAAAAAATCAGAGCAGACTATATTATACTGCCAAGAGCTCTACTTGAACCAACTTCTTTAGAAAGTTCTTTGAGTGACTCAACATACAACAATCTTGTGCCATCACTTTATAGTTTTTTAGCATTTTACAGACACTGACTGAGCTCCTACTATGTGAGCTCCTACTACGTGCATTGTGTTGTGTAGAAGAACGAACAATGAACTCTACATTCTCTATTGGGTGATTGTAGACAAGTCACCAGGCAATACCAAGACAACATGACAGCATGTTAAGTGTTATAACAGGGCAGAAAACAGAAAGATGTCAATGACAGAGGAGGGGGCTTAGCCCAGTTTAGGGGTGAGTTTTGGTGCAGGGTGCAGTGAAGAATGTCAAATAGGACTCCTGTCAAAGCCTACATCTAAGCAGAGACTTGAAGGAGGAGCTGGCTAAACGGGGTGGAGGGGAGGGTGGAGAATTCCAGGTAAAGAGACCTATACACCTGGGAGGACACACCCCAAGGTGACCCCCAATGAGTTACACCCTTGTTTAATCCTATTAGTGTGGGTGGAACCCGTGACTTTCTTCTAGAACATGGCAAAGGTGATGGGAAATCACTCTTATGGATATGTTACATTATATAAGACTCCAGCTTAGGAGACTGGAGCAGGAGTGTCTCCTGCTGGCCCTGAAGAAGTGGGAGGGCCTGGGAGGGGTTCAGGTGGTTAGAAACTGGGGGGGGACCTCTAGAAGCTGAGAGTAGCTCCAGGGGGCAGCCAGCAGGAAAAGAGGGTCCAGTGGGTCTGCAGCCCCAGTCCTACAACCGCAAAGACTGGCATTCTAGAGCCACGTGAGCTTGGAAGAGGACCCCAAGCTCCAGAAGGGAATGCAGTCCCAGCTGACACTCTGAGACCCTGACAGAGGACCAGCTAAGCTGTGCCTGGACCCCTGACCCATAGATACCATGAGGTAATTGGTGTTTGTTGTTAAAGCTGTTAAGTTTATGGCTGACTGTTACACAGCAATAGATAACTAATACAATACCTCTGCATGCCATCTCTACCTTGTTAGATGTTTGCATCTTAATTAAATCCCTGACCAGCTGAAATCCTTCAAGAGCAGAAGAGTATGTTCATTATACACTTTCCTTTGCTAAGTGGCCTCCAGGTGATGCCTAAATACTTGTCATTAATCTCACATCAATATTATAGACTGAATGCTTGCCACCCCCCACCCCCAATTCTTATGCTGCAGCCCTAACCCCCAATGTGATGGTATTTCAAAGTCAGGCCTTTAGGAAGTAATTACGTTTAGGAGGGTGGGGCCCCGTGATAGGATTAGTGCCCTTATAAGAGGAGGAAGAGAGACCAGAACTCACTCTCCACCGTGTCAGGACACAGTAAGAAGGCAGCTGTCTGTAAACTGGGAACGAGACCTTCACCAGAACCTGACCATGCTGGCACCCTGATCTCAGAATTCCTGGCTGCAGAACTGTGTGAAATAAATGTCTGTGCTTAAGCCACCCTATCTATGGTATTTTATCAGAGAAGCTCTGAGATGAAGACAGTCAAACTGCAAGATATGTGTCTCTTTTTCCCTCTTCCTCCTCTTTCTTTTTTTTAAACAAAGAAACTCCTAGGTTAAAAACATAATGGGAGCAGAAACTTTAAAATATTTCTCTGATGCTGTATTCCTACTTGTAGAGTCAGGAGGATGAGGCTTGAGGAACACCTCTTACTTTTGAAGACAACCATACACTCAAAGGCTGACAACCCCCAGGTGCCTGCATTTCTGCCTCTCCTGTGTGATAAGACCCTGGAGGTGGGTGGCAGAAGGAGAATGGAACCCCAGATGAGAGCCCTGGAAGTTCCCGATACAGGGAGAAGAGGTCATACTGCCAATTTTATGGCTAATTTTTTCTGTTGAGGCCAGACTGCTTATCACTCAGCTAAGGGGTAAAGGCCTCAGTCACACCTGCATGTTTAAAAAAATGGATTTCAACTTGGCTTTCCAGACTGGACTTTGGGTAACCTACCAGATTTCGGACTACTTGCTGGTCTCCCACACAACAGCTCCTGTGGTGCAGGGAGAACATTCAGTATTCTATTCTTATAATGCAAAGTTAGAGGGTCTGGGGTATCACTTCTTAGATGCCAGAGGCTGCCCAGTTCTTCCCTGGCACTGAGTTGCCCATCAGCCAACATTTGTTGACTGACTGAATGAAAACACACGCACTTAGGATCCGATGCTTCAATGTGTCCCCAAGAACAGAGTTCCTGAAAAGTCAAGGGCTTCAGATAAAAGATTCATGTTGGGAGGACAAAGAGTATGGCTAGCATGATACCATGCGTATCTTCCCAACACTGGAAAAACAGTTGGTTAGCAGTCATCACAGAACACCGAACTCAAACATCTCTCAGGGGGTTGATGGGACGGTCGTTCTTTCTCCGAAATTTTACCTTCGTCTTCCCCAGCTGCCACTCGCTGTTGGAGGTGTCATAGAGCTGCAGCAGGGCCGTGCACTTGCCCCTCACGTCCTCGGGCAGAGCCACGTTCCTCGTCAGCACCTTATATCTGCAAAAGAAGAATGCGCAGCGTCACCTTGTGCTAAAATCCTTTCCCCAGCCCCTATGCAAAGAAAGAGGGTCTCTGCAGCTCCGTCTTGCCTTTTGTAAAAATCCTGGAAGGGTCTTCGGACAGCATACCCAGCTTTCCGGATCCTGACCGTCTCCAGCATCCCAGAGTACCGCAGCTGGTTGACCACAACTGCCTGTTCAAACTGGTCGGGCATCTAAAACATGCCAAGAGGTGAGAAGATGCCGTTAACAAGACCGCCCCCCCAGCCATGGTTTTACACACACACATTCTGAACCTACACAAATATACAGAACAGAAAACAAACCCCACCCCACATACCCACAGCCTAGCTGTAACAGCCAGCACCCGTGTCAATCCTGCCCTCCCATCCTTAGCCCACTTACTCCCTGACCTTGGATTTTTTTTGAAGCAAGCCCCAGACAGTACACACTCCCACTTGTAAATATATCAGTATCACTTTTATTTTTTGGCCGTGCTTTGCGGCATGCGGGATCAGTTCCCTTACTAGGGATGGAACCCGTGCCCTCTGCAGTGGAAGTGCGGACCACTGGACTGCCAGGGAAGTGTTCCAGTATCATTTTTTAAATAGAACCACAACACGATCATATCTTAAAAGATACCAATAATTCATTGATATTAACATCCAGGTTCAAATTTCTGATTATTTTACAAATATCATAAACGGACCACCATTTTTAATGCTATGTTTTCCAAAGAATCTTAAGGGTCATGCAAATATCACTTTATTTACTTTTGAAAATTCAATTTCCAGGCATTTTTTTTAGCTGAAGAATGCAGTGACCCAGTGAGGGCTGGGGGAGGGGTTAGGGGCTGGGGAGGAAAAGGAGAGCTTGTAAGTGGAGAAAACAGACAAAAATGAAAAAAAAATTAATTTTCTCAATTTCTAGTCAGAAACCCCATTTATCGAGCTCCATGCTATGATCACTAAATAAATTAATCCCAGAACATACAAACAAAAGACAGAGGAAATCAAGCCAAGACTTAACATTCTGAGCCATATTCTCTTATCTGTTCAGTTGCCAAACAAACTGGTGTTGCTGACAGGACAATGGTCTTTCAGGGTAAAGCCCAAAAGTATGCCATTTCCCACTCACAGCTTTTTGGGCAGTGATTTGTTTTTTAGTCCAAACACCCCATTCCCTTTAATTAATTCATATTTTCTTATCTTACACAACTGTGTACAAAATGACTGAAAAAATAGTGCCATAGAACACAAGTACATTGTTAAAAAGTGCAAAGATGGTAAAGTGGCTTAAATTTGCGAGCCTTAAAAACACAGCCAGTCATTAACACAAAATCAGGCTGAAAGCCATGTTATTCTGTACGCTTTCCAAGCTAGCAAAAAAATAAATCTGAAGAATGCTCTGCAAATCTCCTTTGCAGCGTTTGATGGAAAAGCTGCCATCATACCCAGCAGGATGACTTGTCTCATATTTAATTTCTCTTACAAACACTGGGGTCAGATGTCTCTACTCAGCAGTATTCTACCGGAGTCTAGCCAATAAATAAGGGCGAATATCCAAAGAACTGGGGCTCACTGGTTTCTGGTCTTAATTATTTCAAATATCCCTAGACGAGAAAGAATAAAATAAAAGCATGAAAAAATTAGCCTTGATAACTCCTTTACCTTATCTTTGGATTGAAACACAGAGAGAGAGGCAACTGCTCTGAGGGTATTTGGTTAAAATGCTTCTGTTAGATTTGGGAAATATAATCGGAACAGTAGCAATCCACAACGACCAGTAGAGAGCTAATATAAAACAAACACTGAATAAGGCATCAGACTTAGTTAACTTTGTTAATTCACAGTCAGGGAAATCTACAAATTTCATATTTAATCATTTGATGCTCAAAGACTTGTTTAATAAATTAAAAAAAAAAACTCTCTAAATCTCTCTCAAACTTTCACTGTTCCTGACCCATACTTTTTTCCTTGCTCCTTTTCTTTCAATCTCTACTTAACAAAGTCCGTACAATTCCTTAGTTTGGCACTAGTTATTAAAACACTCTGAAAAATATTACTAAAGGGACACCCCATCCAAAAAGTCCAGCCGCACTTACCATCTTCCAGTCCCTCTGAGGAACATTCCACCTTCGGTTTGGCTCTCAGGCCAAAATTCATATGGAAAACAACTGCCACACTGACCTTTTCGCCACAGCTAAAGACACTGAACAATAATGAACACCATTCCTGTGCTTTAAAAAGTGCTCGGTCACCATGACAACCCCTTCCATTCTCGGGCTAATTAGTGTGGTGTGGTTGTAGGATTTCATACAGCCTGGGGAGGGGAGGGCGGGTGGGAGGGAGCCACCAGGAGTGGCCACTCTTTCCAGGCTCCCACTGTGATTGTGTTTCTGCCCTTCACAGAAATTTAACCAGGGGAAGGGGGATCTGTTCGCAGATTGTCGCCCTGGGCAACACACAGGGCAACCACGAGGGGTGTAGACCTGTATTTCCATTGGTGGGTCTCAACTTCCTTTTCTTTCTGGTGAATTGAATGTTCAAAGATGACACAGCTGGAGGGTGGACAAGTCACAACTCAAAGGCATGGGGCCTTTCAAAACTTCAGCTAATGCACTCCAGTCTGTACTGGTAACTCGTTTTCCAGAACTGGATGTCCCCCCTCCAAAGGCTGCCGGCAGTGTCCTAACTGTGGAGTTTTTTTTTTTTTTTTTTTTTTTTTTTTTTGTGGTACGCGGGCCTCTCACTGCTGTGGCCTCTCCCGTTGCGGAGCACAGCCTCCGGACGCGCAGGCTCAGCGGCCATGGCTCACGGGCCCAGCCGCTCCGCGGCATGTGGGATCCTCCCGGACCGGGGCACGAACCCATTTCCCCTGCATCAGCAGGCGGACTCTCGACCACTGCGCCACCAGGGAAGCCCCTAACTGTGGAGTTTTGATGGCCGACAGCAAGGGAGGATTTGGGAAGTGACAGTCATAAACCGGGGCAATTATAGTCCCAGGAGTCCGGTCTTGATCCGTTTACTGAATATAAATAATTAAACACCTACTATGCGCCAAGGTTTTGTGATTCATGATTGCGGGGGGAAACAAAAGGCGGGGGCTAGGTTCTTTTTTGTCTTAAACCAAAACTCCTCACCAGAGTAGTACATTCATTACAACTGATGAAGCCACATGACACATCCTAATCACCCCAAGTGCATATCTGACGTCAGGGTTCACTCAGCCCTGTACATTCTGTGGGTTTTCATGACTGTAATCACACATGTCCATCATCAGAGCATCGCACAGAGTGGTTCTGCTGCCCTAAAAATCCTGTGCTTCATCTATTCACTTCTACCTCTCCCCAACAGCTGGCATCCACTAATCTTTTAACTGTCTCCACAGCCTTTTTTTTTAAGACTAATTTTTTTAAAGAGTAGTTTTAGGTTCACAGCAAAATTGAGAGGAAGGTACAGAGATTTCCCTTATACCCTCTGACCCTCACTTGCATAGCCTCACAGGGCTGATTCTGTTTCCAAGGACCCTGAAATTTAGGAGGGTGACAGGTATGCCAAACGTCACTACTTATGTGGTAGATGGCCTACTACAAAACCATACTAAAAATTAAAGTTACGCTCCTTGGGAACACGGGACAAAGAGAAGTACTGAGGGGGTATGGGTGTCACGTGAATTTGAACCCAGGTCTGACCCAGAGTTTGGGTCTCACAACTCCTACTCACTGCTGGAGGGGAAGGGACATTCTACACAGAGAACACAGCACAAACCAAAGCCAAGAGGTGGAAAGAGAACCTGGCATGTTCAGTAGTTCAGGCCGGGATGGAACGTGGAGGTGGGCAGGGACGTGAGCTGTTGGTGGACACGGCACTCAAGTTTGATGCCACTGTTTGCAGGATCGGGAGCTGCCCGCCGGGGGCAGACCTGTGCTATAGAAGGATCCCCGTGTTGGTAGCAGCAAAACTGGAAACAAGACCAGAGGCATGGCTGGGTCTATTTTGATATCATGCCCATCATGAAGTGTTAGGCGGCCATTACAAAATAAGACCAAATTAAAGATGCCCCAGTTAACTCTCAAGCCTTTTTGAAAGGTGAGAAAAAGAAGATGAAGAAAAGTATGTATGACAGTCTCATTGTTGTAAAACAATGACCCCATCAAATAAAACACCTGCTCTATGTATGTACACGTGTGTGAATATACACATTTAGATACACAATGTGCAGAAAAGGATAGGAGGAGACATGCCAGGCTGTTATTGAGTGGGGGGCACTATTGTGGGTGGTGGGAAGAAGAGACAGCTGAGAAAAAAGGGGGGAAAATGAGACGGCACTGAAAGAAGGAAATAATCACGTATGTACAATATGAAAAATTTCTATTTGGCTGTATATCTTTGAAGACACTTAACTTTTTTTTTTTTAACAAATAAAAAAAAAAATCAGGTACAGAATGGATTGTAGAGGTCCTACTTTGAACAGCATGGACATAGAGGCAGAGAAGCAGGGAGATCAGGGTCAAAGCTGCTGTAAGGGAGCCTTAAAGTGCAAACAACCCAAATGTCCATCAACTGATGAGGAGACAAACAAAATGGTCTTTCTATCCATAAAACGGAATATTACTGGCCATAAAAAAATGAAGCACCGCTACATGCTGCAACATGGATGAGCCTTGAGAACATTATACTAAGTGAAAGAAGCCAGTTATGAAACACCACGTGTTACGTGATTCCATTCATGTGAGACGTCCAGGACAGGAAATCTACGGGGACAGAAGGTAGAGTGGTGGCTACTAAGGCCTGGTGGAGGGGATGGGGAGACAGAGGGGGGACAGCCAAGAAGTAAGGCATTTCTTTTTTTATAAATTTATTTATTTCTTTATTTTTGGCTGTGTTGGGTCTTCGCTGCTGCGCGGACTTTCTCTAGTTGTGGCGAGCGGGGGCTACTCTTTGTTGTGGTGCACGGGCTTCTCGTTGCGGTGCCTTCTCTCGTTGCAGAGCACGGGCTCTAGGCGTGCGGGCTTCAGTAGTTGTGGCTTGCGGGCTCTAGAGCACAGGCTCAGTAGTTGTGGCGCACGGGCTTAGTTGCTCTGTGGCATGTGGGATCTTCCCGGACCAGGGATCGAACCGTGTCCCCTGCATTGGCAGGCGGATTCCCAACCACTGTGCCACCAGGGAAGTCCCCTAAGGGATTTCTTCTTGAGGTAATGAACATGTTTTAAGTGTCTGTGGTGATGGTTGCACATCTCTGTGAATCTATGAAAAACCATTGAATTGTACACTTCAAATGAGTCAGTTGCATGGTATGTGATTTATAGCTCAATAAAGCTTAGGAAAAAAAGGTACTGTAAAAGCCAGACTGACACGGAGGCATTTAAAATGGACAAAAAGAGACGGATGCAAGAGAGTTTGTATCCTGGAGACAGGGTTTACATATGTTTAGCTTCAGGTAATTTAATTAAAAAAAAAAAAGTTAGAACTTTCTCCTCTACAATCTGAAAAAATAAGATTTCAGAATGCCTAGACAAAACAAATGACTGGTAACAGAGCATGCTAAGCCCTCCACAAAAATCAAATACGGGTAAGCCCGAGCTTCTGCAGCTAAAAATCTAAATAAAGGGCAACAGACGTGCTGGCAAACAGGGACACAAGACAGGGGAGGTGTTTTACAACAACAAAGAAAAGAAAAAATGCATTTATGTGTTAATGAATATGATTACCCTGAACATTACCTAGCCTTCCATAATTTCAAAAATACTGCATAGAGACAATAAGAAGTGTGATGGTGGACTTGGAAATAGTCACCTGTCCACGGTAAGAGGACATTCAATCTGCGCTTATTTAATTAAAGAAAATAGAATAGTTAATTATCTGTGGACCCTGACCCTTGAAGTTCTAATGCTTTTCAGCATTTGAGGTCTCACAGAAACCAATGGAGAAGCCCTGAGAAGAGTCCAGGGAGAGGGGGTGGGGTGGGAATGCAGCCTGCCACACCGAGGTCAGGGGGGGCTGGCAGGGGCCAGCCAGGACTGTGGAGAGAAGGAACTGTCCTCTGATGGCCAAAGTCACACACACTCTGATTAAGCATTACATTGACTAGAAACCGAGTCAGGTGGTGGGAAATCCAGCTCTACTGCTGAGGTTGCCTCAGAGTCTCCTGAAGAGAAAAGACACCTTGAGGGGAGAGAACAAGCTGGACAAGGACGCAGGACTGGCACAGAAGTGACTCTTATTTCACTCTGCAGTCATCCACTGTTATGTAATCTCACTTAACATGGATCTATGAGAGCAAATTTTTTTAAATTTGATATTGGGAGAAAACTATTCTCTCTAGAAGAAATGACATGCTTAATCTGACTCTTCACTCATAAATTGATGACTATTACAACTCACTGTAACTTACTTACACACCTTGTGCCAAAGAGGAATTAAGGCAAGATAAAATAAACTGAAAATAGATACAGTGATTAAAGGGAACACACAGTAGAAAATGCATTGTATTACCCTTTTTGCCTTGGCTGACAGGAAGCTCAAAGTTAAGTTTCCTTCTCAATACTAACTTCTGTCAACCAGGTATTTTATTTTGCCTTAAGTTATGAATCATTTTTCATAGATGTTAATCAACAGATTCTCAATTCCTTTAAGGAGCCTATATTATTTTTATAGTCTAAGATGGCAACCATAAAATACATAATCTTAAAAACATTAATAATTTTTAAAAAGAAGAATTTTATTGTTCTAACCTCAAAGATCTACTGATGATTATACACATAGAATTTAAAATGCTTGTTTAGCAGCCTTGCAGGAACCAAGTCCTCTTGTTTGTATGTGCGAGGTACCCACAGCAATCCTTCAACTCATACAGCACTTGAAGGCAGAAACCCGACGGGTGGGTTAGATGAGTAATATTATTGCATTTTGCGGATAAGGAAACTGGAAGTGAGCAAGGCTAAATGACTTGTTCAAACCAGTTAATATTTGCTTAAATCAAACAATTAAAGCTCAAAGAACTTGGCATTCCTGAAAACTAGTATGTGAATCAAACTTGATACGAACCATATTTTTCTACTGACATGTTATAAAACTGGAGGCATATTTCCAGAGGATATAATTCTCAAAGGAGTGAGCTGGAAACTTCTTCAGGGAAAAGATTACAATGAAATCCAGGCAGAGAATGCGCCCTATACTGTAGCATTTCCAGAACACTCGGTCTTTTGGGCACATGGAGACAGTTTCTAAAAATTTTAACACTAAGGAGGGGGCCTTAGGGACAACCTGTCAGGTGCTAACCTGGTGTACATACAGGTGATATAAAAAATCACAATTCTAAGGGCCACGGCAACGTAGAGCAGAAACCGGCACACTACACCATGAGTTCAGCCAAATATCTATACACAGAAATAACTAGTGAACAGAGGAAACCTTCTGGAAAATCAAATAGCAAACTCTGAGCAAATCCACCTCTAGTCACTGGTCCCATTAACACAGACAACGAAAGGCTGACAACACTGTTACTTTGTGTCTCAGCGTCAGAGGACTGACAGAATTCACATGTGCCTTGACCCACTTGTGGTTGCAACTCCACCTGCGTCTCCTCACTGGATACCACCTGCCAAGGACAGGTGCTTGAGAAGAGCCAATACAGCACAGTGGACAGAAGAACACACTCAGAACACGTTGAACTCCATCCCGTGGAAGGAGCCCGCAGGTGACAACATACTTAATGACTGCTTTTGCTTTAATAATAAATGCAACTTGATAATTCATGCGGGCGCTTCTGAACACAGGCTACAATTTATTTCCAGAAGTGGTCCTTTTCTCCCTTTTAAGAAGACGCTTAGGGCTTCCCTGGTGGTGCAGTGGTTGAGAGTCTGCCTGCCGATGCAGGGGACACAGGTTTGTGCCCTGGTCTGGGAGGATCCCACATGCCGCGGAGCGGCTGGGCCCATGAGCCATGGCCGCTGAGCCTGCGTGTCCAGAGCCTGTGCTCCGCAACGGGAGAGGCCACAACAGTGAGAGGCCCGCGTACCACAAAAAAAAAAAAAAAAAAAAAAAAAGACGCTTCATTTATTCAAAGTCTAAAAACTAGCCACTTGATAGGATCTCAGTGTCTTAGAGATGAGGTAAAAGTAAACATTACTTACTGTTTTCATCAATCAAAAGTATTTATTAAGAACCTTCCATTAACTGAGCAACCGGAGGCAACTGTATGGGATGACCCACAGCAAACCCAGCCCCTGCTCTGACCTGACAAATGCAGGTTCTCTTTGGCTCCAATCTGCTTGGAACGCAATATGGAAGCAAGCCCTGGGCCTGGCGAAACGGGTCCTCAGAGCACAGAGTAACCAGACATGGGATCTAAGCATTATGCCAACACTTGTTTTATTGCCCTACCTTAGTAGCCTAATACAAAAATAAGTTTTTTAAACTTTATAAGATTTACCTCCAACCCAACACTGGTAGATTGTTTCTGAAAGTGAATGGTATAACATTCTAAAATTAATTACAATGAAAGAGTTCTACTTCCCTCATTGTGTTTTTTAATGGCCCCTGACTGTCGTCCTCTGTGAAATACTGTAAACTTTATCTACATATATACTAGCTCTGCCTTGGAGGGGCTTATTACGCAGTCCGTACCGTGGAGGATTAGTATCCAGCATCCCAAGAAATGTAAAATAAGTTGATTCTTTGGTAAAACCGTTACATGATTCTTCATTTTGCTAAGGAAACACTGTGGAGTGAGAGACACCAGCCTTAGAGACGATTTACCAGATTAGGAATATTTGTATTTGCATTATGATCATGGGATATACCTTTACCCTAATTCAACTTGAAGCACAAACAAGCAAACAAATCTTAAGAAGCCTGATAACCCTTCATCAACTTTAAGAATTAAAAATTACCTTAGAGTTTACCAAGTCAATTATGTTACACTTAGAAGGTATCATGCCCAACCTTACACTGAGTGGCGAAAAGACTCCTGTCCTCACTCCCTACTAATTAACAAATTAACAAAAAATCAAGATGTGAGGCCTCTCCATCTTTATTTGCTGTCTTTGTTACATCAAATTCTCAAAAGCAGTTAATAAATAGCTTAAGTTTATCATGCTTTGAATGAACCGTTTTCAAAAGCATGGTTACTAAAGCAGAAGTATAACTTTCCTGACCTTGACAAGGAAGTAAACAAAAGCCAATTAAACTAGAGACAAAGGGTCTTTGTCTCACATCAGTCATTTCTCTCGGGGCAGTTCAACATTTGACACAGTTGTTGCCACTTGCTAAGTCCCACGTTTTGAGAAAAGAGGCAACCACATCCCCCTCCCAGGGGAGGAAGGGGAAGCATCATGGTTACGTGACTGGTTAAAGCTGTTGGTCAGTCCTGGGGGGTCAGATTACAGAGCGTGGAAATTTCTCACTCACCCAGTACAGCCTTCAATCTACACCCTTCCCAGACGAGCACAGTTTAAAAGCAAGGAACTTCAAGCTCTGTTATAGGTGGAAACTGTGGTCCTCACCTCAGATCCACACAAATCCCAACTACTTAATGGGAAGAAAACTTTGAACATAAATAATATACACATGCGTACATGAAACCTTCCTAAGGCACAGCCTTAGCCCTATTATACCCCCTCCCTGTTCCTGAACTTACAGCGCACCCCAAATTAAGACAAGGGCTTCAATTTCACATTGGAGGCCCCCTCCCAGTAAGCTCCAATCTACCTCTCCAGTCAGTACACCCACACACACCCTCCACGTTTTAGTTAAATTAGAGCTAACTCTAGTTTTCTGACTAGAACCTTCACTTCCTGTTTTATCTCGGCTGAAGCCAACTTCTCCACCTGAAATGTCCTCCCGTTGTCTCTAACTGTTGAGTTTCATGGATCTTTTAGGGGTTTCTCAAATACTCCCTCCTCAATAAAATTGTTCTGGATGTATCCAACTGGTGCCATCTGTGACCTTGACCATGCTGTTCCTGGTGTCACATTTTTTTAAAAAATTTAAGTATAGTTGATTTACACTGTTGTGTTAGTTTCAGGTGTATAGCGAAGTGATTCAGTTTTACATATATATTTATTTACATATATATTTCTTTTTCAGATTCTTTTCTATTATAGGTTATTACTAGACACTGAATATAGTTCCCTATGCTATGCAGAAGGTCCTCGTTGTTTATTTTATATATAATAATGTGTATTGGCTAATCCCAAACTCCTAATTCATCCCCCTTCCTTTTCCCCTTTAGTAACCATAAGTTTATTTTCTATGTCTGTGAATCTATTTCTCACATTTTTAAAAATATCCATTAGAAATATCCATGTGAACCTTCATAAGAGTATAAGTTCCTTTGGGCAGGAGCTGAATCTTATGAATTTCTCACTAAATTGCTGACCACTGGACTCGACACCTCAGATAGGTACCCACTTATCCTACTGTATTGCCTAAATGAAAGGGTGGTCCTGTTTACAGCTGTTTCAATGTATTTGTTTGGTGATAACTTAGAAACAATATCAAAAGCACAGTACACGAAAGGAAAAACTGGTAAGTTAGATTTCATTAAAATTAACTTCTCTGTGAAAGACACTGTTAAGACAATAAAAAGACAAGCAATACACTGGGAAAATGTTTGAAAAATACATAGCTGAAAAAGACTGTAATCAAAATACACAAAGAACACTTACAAGTTGACAATACGAAAAAACAACCCAATTTTTTAAAAAGGCAGAAGATCTGATCAGAGACACCATCAAAGGATCTATAGGGATGACTAAGAAGCATATGGAAACACACTCAACATCAGATATCTCAGGAAACTGCAAATGAAAACAATGACATGCCACTACACACCTATTAGAATGGTAAAATCCAGAAAACTGATTAATACCAAGTGCTGACAAGGATGTGGAACAACAGGAACCTTAACTCACAGCTGGCTGAATGCAAAATGATGCAGCCAATTTGGAAGACAGTTTCTCACAAAGCTAGACATAGTCTTAACATATAATCCAGCAATCACACTCCTAGGTACAGTCATTCGTCTGTACCTACAGGGGATTGGGTCCAGGACCCCACCCTCCATGGATACCAAAATCCACATATGTTCAAGTCCCTTATATTAAATGGTGTAGTATTTGCATATAACCTATGCACATCCTGCTGTATACTTCATCTCTAGGTTACTTATAATACCTAGTACAATGTAAACGCTACCTAGATAGCTATATAAATAGAATGTAACTGCTATGCAAATAGTTGCCAGCATGTGGCAAATTCATGTTTTTCTTTTTGGAACTTTCTGAAATTTTTTCTCCTGAATATTTTTGATCTGAGCTTGGTTGAATTCCCAGATGTGAAACCCTTGGATCAGGAGGGCTGACTGTATTTACCCAACTGAGGTGAACACTTATCTTCACACAGAAACATACATGTGAATGTTTATAACAGCTTTATTCATAACCATCAAAAACTGGAAGCAATCATCGTGTCCTTCAATAGGTGAATGAAAAAGAAACTGGGGTACATTCATTCAACTGAATATTATTCAGATTTTTTTTTAAAAAGCTGTCAAGCCCTCAAAAGACACAGAGGAACCTTATATACACAGTGCTAAGTGTATGTATGTGATTCCAATTGCATGATACTCTGAATAAGGCAAAGCTATAGAGATGGTAGAAAAATGAGTGGTTGCCAGGACCTGGGGGAGGGCTGAATAGATAAAGAAGAGGGAAATTCTAGGTTGGAGAAACTATTCCATATGATTCCATAACAGTGGCTGCGTGACATGATACATTTATCAAAATCCGCAGAACTTTACAGCAAAAGAATGAACCCTGGAGGATCATCCCAGGAAATAACTCAGATTGTCACAAAAGAATCTAAGTGTATTACAAGTGTATGAAACAACATCATGGGAAGGACTTGGGGGAAAACCTGCAACTAAAGGAGCTTTGGACATGGATTCTATTCAGCCTAAGACTTAGAGGCAAAAGGAGTCACGATACTGATACCACTATAGGTTTACACTGGAATGGAACAATTAAATAGATGGATGGTGGAAGAAAACCTTAACGAAATGAATTCTACCCAACTAGAGTTGATTTACTTTCATGAAAACAGCAGCAGAAAAACCCAACTCTAACGCTGGCTTAACCTCAACTCTAAAGCATGCCAGTCACAAGGTCCAAGCAGTCCTCAAAATGTGTTTCTAGAGAACAAGCCAAAAACACAGCTCAATACCCACCTATTTTTTCAGTTGTTTATATGACACAACTGGAATGTGTTTCTATGGGAAAGAGTTCAGGTCAGGATGTACTGAAGGCACTTTTCAGCACGGTATTTAATAAGGACAATGTAAAAGACATTGGGAGATACAAGCAAAGCCTTGTTTTCTCCATTATCATTAAATGAAAGAATAATGCATGCAAAGGTTTTCTTTTTTTTTTTTTAATCAAAAATATAGAGAATATATGTAATGAAAAACCCACAGCTCTCCTGGAGAAAACTACCCTTGCCAGTTTCCCATGTTTTCTTCCAGATTATTCTATGCATGTATAAATGTAGGATTGTGTGTGGCTGTATACAGATGCATGCATGCACATACAAATAAATACAAGCTTCATTTTTTTTTTTTTTAAAAAGCAAAGACATGTTTGAGAAAAAAAAAGCAAAGACATGTTTGACGTTTTGCTCTGTTTGCCTAAGACCATCCTGGAGAATTCCCTGTGAGGACATACAGATCTCCCGTGTTTTTTCACAGCAGCACACTGTGTCATTACCAGAATGTGTCTAATCAGCTCCCCATGGAGGGACATTTAGGTTGGTTCTACCCTTTGCTGTTTTCTATTCAGCTTTTACTGAATGAAAGGAAATAAAGTGGAACCCTGGAGTCCCCACACCAGAAAATCTCCTGTCAACACTTGCACCCCTGGCTCCATCCCTGACCCCCTTTGTTTCATGGTGAATATGCAGTCTTCTACTTTTGGTGCCTACGGTTAGGAGCCCCCCATAGAACAGAAAGGTGATCACCGCAGTGTGAAGCTTTATAACCTCCTCTATCTCTGCCCAACCTCGACCTCTAAGGAAAGGTGATTACTGAGATGCCTCATGTGCGAGACAGGCTCTTGTTCTATGAAAGGATGACACTGTGGACTCCGTTTATATTGTGTCAACATCAGTTTGACATTTTAATCAATTGGTCAGAAACTAATTACTGACGAGAAGAATAACTTGCGATTTAATTCTGCCAATTTTCTATTTTGTTCCAGCATGTGAGACCATGGAATTTGGGGAGTTTCTCTGTCACACTGTATAACAAGGTCATTTAATAGTATTTCTAGTCCAAATGATGGATAGAAACCTAAAGGGATGGCTTATGATAAAAAGTTGTGTGTTTAATAAAAACAGCAGCTACCTATTCATGGAACAGCGACCCATTTCCGCTCTACATGTATCTCTCGTAACCCTTACAGCCACCCTATGAGTTAAATCAGTCCATGATGATCAAATTAAATTTGTGATATAAGGTGAGGAGAGGCAGCCATTTGGGAAATGCTGACATTTGCACAGCAATGTATAGCCCAGATGTCATGTGTTCATCTCTGCCGCCCTGTGAGGTGGGCAGGGCAGCTATCAGCATCTTCATTAAACAGGTCCAAAGAATGAGTGACCTGAGCCACATCGCACAGCAGTTACTGAGACAGAGGAACAACAGGTACCCACTTCTTCCGACATCAGAATCTCTGCAGCTTCTGCCAAAGCTTCCCTAGAATGCTGTAACTCCCCTACTTATCCACAAGTTCAAGTCCAAAGAGACTTCGTGTGAGTAGATGCTATGAGCCTCTGTGGGTGGCTGATGTGCATCTGTTGTGGTGCCCAGATTAGACTGTATTTATGAATCTCTAGGGTGGTGGTGGTGGTAGCAGAACTACGACTATTCGTAGTAACAGACTAGGAGCAGCAGCAGTCATGGCCGCCGTAAGAATGAAGGCTCACGGGTACCAAGGACTCAGTGCCACGCACCACACTCACTTGGTACTGCTAGCTTTTCTTTCACTTCGGCAACTCTGAGGTTGCGATCGTCCTCATTCCCGTTTTACGGATGCATACCCTGAGACACAGAGAGGTTAATTAACTTATCCAGGGTCACGAAGCTCCTCTGGGACAGAGCCAGGGGAGAGGGAGGGTCAAGCCTGCATTAAAAGCACTAGCTACGCTGCTCCTCTGCAAGGTGCAAGTTCAGGAGGCGGGGTGGGAAGTTCCTGTAGCTCCAGAGTATTCATTGTTTAACAATGGAGTTTGTTTCCGGATACATTTGCCCTAAATATCCCTGAATGAACTTCATCACAATAGCTATCTTGGTAGCAGACTTTAAGCCAAAACAGAAGTCAACTTCTGAAGATTAAAACACAAATGAGACAATACATTCAGTTAGAGCAGGGGCTGGCAAAGAACAGCCTTGGAGCCACATCTGGGCTGCCATCTGTTGTGTAAATAAAGTTTTATTGGAACACAGCCATGCATTGTAACTGCTTTCACAGGACAGTGGCAAAGCCTAAAATATTTCCTATCTTGTCAATTACAGAAGAAGTTTGCCAACCTGAGCTGGAGAATGAAAGCCAGGGAAATGGCACACTCAAATAGTACAAACTGAACTGTGTTCCAAAGGTTTTGAGAAATCAATATGGAAATAAAATAAAAAATACATCAATAATTTTGAAATTTATTACATGTTGAAATAATATTTCGGATTTGTTGGGCTAAAGCCTAATTTCACAAAAATTTCTTTTAAGTGTGGCTACTGGAAAAATTTAAATTACATACATGACTCACATTTTAGTTCTTCTGGATAGTGCTGCTCTAATAAATTAGGCTGAACCTCTGCTCTGTAAGGACTTGGACAGCTTGATACAAGCTGTATTCTACTTGCATTTGTTTGAAACTTGGAGCATCTTTTACATAAATGAACTGTCAGAGTATTTTAATACACGGCTTAAAGAGAGACAAATAACACATACTTCTTCTCATTGAAAACATTACCATTGTTCAAAGGTGAAAACCAACACTTACACAAATAACGTGAAACAGAAGAGACCTCATGAAGAGTTTTCGTGAGGCCAATGACTCTAAACAAAGAAACGAGACACGAAGCATTTCCAGTAACTTCAAATAAAGTATGAAATATCAACACAATGACTCTCAAACAAAATATGTTAATTTCATTTTCCGAATGAATTTATGTTTCGTTTCCAAAGTCACTCCAGAATATTCCGAGGGCATCACATTTGTTTTATTTTGAACAAGTCATTGAACCCAGAATCTTCAGCACCCAGAAACTGAGCACCACTGGGGGAAACTGTAATAGAGTTAGACTGAACAGGCCAGAATGGGAACACAGACACTGTGATCTTCCTTCCCCCCAAACTTGGCAAGTAAATGCTTACAAAGGCTATATGCCTAACAGCTCCGAGCACCTTAAGTGGGTCCGTGGGACACTTCCTCTTTTGAAACTTAGCTGCCATTGTGCCCACGTCACAAACTTGTTTCCAAACCGCATAAATGTCCTGAAAACCACACGTATTAACATTTGGTCGAGCGCTTCCTTGAGTTACAAGAATACAGGCCTCCTCCATGGCTTCTTTCTTCCATTCTTAGGCCTTTCCGGTTTCCTGCCTTTAACAACCGGCCCTGCACCTGCTGCTCTGACCGCCCCTCCTCCCGCTGGCTGTGCATGTTGACTAGTGCTCACTGCTGGGTTTCCTCTCCTCCCCTGCACACAAGGGAAGCAGGCAGACACCCCCACTCTGCCTCGCTCTGGGCCATGAATTCCCAGCAAACCCTGCAGGAAGTTCCTGGTCTTCGTGCCTGCACATCAGACCCCTCACGGGGATGAGGCCCCCCGGTGCCCTCTGCCACTCACGTGGGGAAGACAGAAAGCAGTGTGTTCCTGCAAAAATGAGACCCCCTGGATCGCTAACAGTGGAGCTGGCGTTTAATTCTCACCACTGAAAAGAAAAGATGGTTTCCTTCCTAAATTAAACTCGAGAAGCAGCAAACAATGGTATCTATTATTTAAATATGGGTGACTCTGTACAAAGGATGTTCGTTACCTTAATTGAATCTGAAAGAACCCTATTAAGGCAAGTGGGCAAGCCAGGAAGATTATTCCATCACATGCATGGAGGAAGTGAATCGGATACAACTTGTGTGCTGTGCCCAAGGTCACGTGACTGGCAGGCACTAGGACCTCTGTCTAGATTCTGGGCTCTTCCTTCTTGTAGGAAAACCAGGTGGGCATGACTCCAAGTGTGGCCTGTGACAGGTGCCAGGCCATGAGGAGATGGACACTGAAAGTAAGAGTAAGCATTTAAGAACTTCTGCAGCAAGATGACATGGCCACATCATTTTTATTCTAGTTTTCAAAAGTACCAGTCCGGACTTCCCTGGCGGTCCAGTGGGTGGGATGCAGCGCTTCTACTGCAGGGGGCACGGGTTTGATCCCTGCTGGGGAACTGAGATCCTGCATGCCATGTGGCGTGGTATTAAAAAAAAAAAAAAGGCACCAGTCCACAACGAATTGGCAAGAATAAAGAGAAGTTCTCTCTTGCTATATATAATTTGAGAGGTGCTGCTTTAGGAGGTACCAATGTCAATTTTGGGTCATCCTAAGAAATTTCTTGATAATCATGTATACACAAACCTGCCGTTATTACACTATTATCAATTTTGCATGAAGTACTAGACTTATTCCCCTTTCTATTGTTTAACATCAAATCAGGCTCAACAGATAAGGAAAGTGTACTTATCTAAATCCTTTCTCAAAACTGTTACAAGCATAAAGTGCCTATTCAGAAAATCTGATATCACATCTCTGTTAAAAAAGTTCTCGGAACTGTACACAAGATAAAATCCAAACATTTATCTTTCCGCATTTCCAGCTTCATCCCCTCCACTCCTCATCTCAAGTTTTATTCTCCAGTGGGGCCCATGAAGCCTCCCTTGTTAATGGAACTCCCACTGTACTCAGGGCAGCTGTCCTGGGAATGAGATCATTCTAAGTCAACTCTGCAAACCCATTCACCTTTGCCAGATATTCACTCTAACTTCCTGTGGAGTGAGGCTCAGCCACAGGCTCCAGGCTGGCCCTAGAACCAAGCAGAGAAGCCAGGACCGGGAGATGTGAGGCAAATCTACTGAGATTTATTTTTTTTCTTCTTCCTAATAAAAGGAGAGCCACTCCTTTTGGCCCAGCCCTGATTCCTTTCAGAGGTAATGTTTACTCCAAGAGGCCAAAGCCTTTGTTTGCTTTATTCAGAGACGCATCCCAAGAGTACAACAGATCCTCAAAAACCATCTGTTGAAAGAACTGAATAAGGACGTTCTGTGAGGATGTGATGGTTGCCACTATGGCAGCCATTTTGCCACCTTGAGGAAGGACCAAGGGAATTGTAGATGCATCGCTGTGAAGCCGTAATATTGCGAAGCCTCTAAAAAATGCTTCTTCTAAAATGTGATCCTTATGTATTTGTATGCTGTGTAGGTCACTGTTGGCCAAGTTATTTTGTGTCTTGTCACTGAAGAGTTGGGGTCTGCCCAAAGGGACATCAAGGGTATCGTGTGTGTGTGTGACACACCTGTGTGGTCTCTTGGTAGATGGACGAGGTCCTGTGGAGGAAGGGAAGGATCACCCCTAGGAAGGAGGAGGCGCCAGCGAGGAATGGGCTTAGATTCCAGAGAGATCAAGATCCATGGTGAAAACGCGAGGCTGATGAATGGCTTAATACTCTACAGTGGTTAATACCGCCAGCCGCAAAAACACTCAGAAGGCAAATGAGCAGTGGAGCAGAGGTCAGCAGTGGCGATGTGAGCTGGTGTGTTACGTCAAAGCCAGACAGATATCCCAGGGTTGTGGTCAAGTTCAAATCTAGGTCAGGGAAGACAGGATCAAAGACAGAATGCATGGACCCAGGTTCCATGGCCACAGTGAGAACCGCTAGGTGGCGGCCTCACTGGAAGCAGCCAAATAGTTAGGAGGCCCGGGACAGGGTGGTGCCAGGAAGGTGGTTCTCACAGTGCAGTGAAGACCTGACAAAGTGGGGGAGAGAGGATGCTGCGGAGGAGGAGGGCGGGCGAGCTGGCTAAGAGCAGATGTCCTCAGGCCCCGGCTGGTTCACGAGGTGAGGTCACGTGCAGAAGGGGGAAGCTGACATCACGCTAGGGGTGTGGGAAGGCTTCGATGGAGGGAGGCGAGAGCAGGGAGGTCTCCTCCTCCGAGGCTGGTGCAAACGTGCCCTAGGAGCCACTGGAGCACCTTTCTCAATACTGTCAGCAAACCACACAATCTGAGAAAGAGGAGGACAAGAGCATCACCCAAGATGAGGCTGTCCATCTGGAGGGAGGGAAGGTCAGCGAGCCAAGGGACCTTACAGACGCCACAAGTTCATGACTAAATGGCTCACGCCTCCTCCCAGACCTGGGACATTGTTTTGTGCCTGGGCTCACCTTGTGATCATTTGAAGCTGGACCTGTGATGGTTTGAGCACTCTTTAAAATATGTGGGCCCACCAATGAAAGGCCCACCAACGAATCCAACTGAGGCAAGAAGATAATGAAATCCCAATGCAGGTTCACGATCAAGAGAAACTAAGGGACTGAGGTCTACGCGAAGAAAAGCAACATGTTCACTCGACGAGGGAGTAAAAATAATGGACGGATGAGACGGCCGGTTGGAGGGCAAATTTAAATTCTGCATAGGTCACACACATGTAAAATTAGGGGTTCGTAGATCAAGATTTAAAAAAAAATTGAGGGCTTCCCTGGTGGCGCAGTGGTTGAGAGTCCGCCTGCCGATGCAGGGGACACGGGTTCATGCCCCGGTCTGGGAAGATCCCACATGCCATGGAGCGGCTGGGCCCGTGAGCCATGGCCGCTGAGCCTGCGCGTCCGGAGCCTGTGCTCTGCAACGGGAGAGGCCACAGCAGTGAGAGGCCTGCGTATCGCAAAAAAAAAAAAAAAAAAAAGGAAAAAAATTAAAAAAAAATTGATCATCCTGTCAGTTAATATGTGTTGAAAGACAACCTCAGAAAAACACAGAGAAAAAGTGGGGAGGGAGGGATGGACTAAAGGTTTGTCCTAAATCAGACCACAAACCGTGGTAAAGCCAACAGAAGGTCCAAACCTTAGCGTAAACCCCGTCTGGAAATCCTCACAGGGCAGCCTCCCTCTTGGGTATAATCTGTTGCCATTTTATCTAACGAATGTAATTAAACCCTTTTTATCTTGCTAAACTAAACTTCAATCTCTTCTCTGTTCACTGCTGTTCTATTTCTACTTCTCCATCCACCATACTGAACAGGTCACAGTCCCCTTTTATTCAGACTCGCTGTGCAAAACCATGCTGAGAAATACAAATTAGGGCTGCAGCTGTTGCTCTCTGTAGATGTTGGCAAGGAGGCTCAAATCAGTCATGAAAATGCTAAAAAGCTGTGAAACTTACCCAGTGGTTTATACAATCACCAAGGTCATGTCGAAGTGATAAGGATGCTGAGGAAGAAAACGTACAGCAGGGGATGAGGAGGAAAGAAAGAGAGGGTGGAGTCCAGGAGCCAGACATTCACCAACGTCCAGGAAAACGTGTCAAACTGAGAGTTGTAATACTCGGCCAGAGTTATTACTTTTACAATGCTACATCAGTAGGTACTAAGACATGCCATCATGGTAGCATAACTCAGCATACAGATAATAATCCGGAACACATACTTGTATGGGTTCTTTTTTTTTTGTGGTACGCGGGCCTCTCACTGCTGTGGCCTCTCCTGCTGTGGAGCACAGGCTCTGGACGCGCAGGCTCAGCTGCCATGGCTCACGGGCCCAGCCGCTCCACGGCATGTGGGATCCTCCCGGGCCGGGGCACGAACCCACGTTCCCTGCATCGGCAGGCGGACTCTCAACCACTGCGCCACCAGGGAAGCCCTATGGTTTCTTGCTTGAAGGTATCTGAACTCCCAAGACAAAAAAACTTCTGACCCGCTGGAAACCAGAGGTCATCCACCATGCTTAGTTCCAAAAAACCCTGTTCTTTTTAAAAAATTAGGATGCAGAGGAAAACAATGGTTTTTAGAGACAAATAAATAAAAAGCCATATTGGGACCAAAGAGTTTGAACTGTCATAAAAAGTAGGAAAATAAAAATAGCACCTCGGAAAAATTTGAGCCTAAACCCAGAAATGTCAAATATTAGAAAAAATATGATTTCACCAGATTCAGGTTAGTTGAGTTGGAAGGAGTCTGAGAAATCACCCCATCTCACCACCCCATTTATACAGGAAGAAACTGAGAAGAAGCTACCAGTTTACGTTTGCTTAAAAGAATTCACTAAGGAAAGAGCCACCTCTTTGATAATGGATGTAGCTGATTTATAAATATTCATCAATACAGGCTGGGCTATCAGAAAAAAGTCAAATGGAGAACTTTACTTGAAAACTGTTCCAAACGGTCTTCTCTGAGAGAAGTGGCATCGTATTGGCAGGTCCTTGGTAAATTCTACTTTCCCAAAGGAAAATGAGGGCCTGGTGAGAAGGGGACATGGGGGAGTGCAGCTTCCTAGGAGTCCTTTCTCTTGCTTATTCATGTATTAAAGTGGTTGTCTGCAAGTCATAATGGGAAATTAGCCAGCCTTAGACACAGCCAATATCTGTTAAGTATAAATTAGGAACGCCACAAAATATTCCGCTGAGCGGTTGGAAGTTGCTAGGAAACGGGAGGTCAGGCGATGCCCAAAGGCCAGGTTATTCCCATCCCTGGGGCCTGGACAGGACTGGTTCATGCCGAAGCCCCAGCATCGCAGAGCCAGACCATAGGCTTCTGAATCATGTGACTCAAGATGCTTAAATCTGTATGCCCCTCTTGGCCTTCTGCTTGGGGAAAGGACCCAATGAGAAAATCCAAGGAAGACACAGGAAACAGAAAACATACATATGACACTAATACACTCTTTCTCCTCATCTGTCTTTAGAATAACATGATTTCCTGCACATCCTTTAGTAATCCACTTTACTTATGAACACTTACCATGTTTCCCATTCTTAGATTTAAAGCATACTTTTCAGGGTTCTGTTAATACTTTTTCCATAAATTTGTTTTTAAACACATCTACCCCCAAATGGATGTATATGCTTCACAAATTCTATTGGAGGATGTGGTGCTGAGTTAGTAAGTGGTGAATAAGTTCAAGAAGAAACGAACGCCTCTTTATGTTGGGACCCTCACAGTCAGTAATGGAAGGGCCGCACCAACGCACACACGCTGCCTCTTTCCAGAGCGACAAATATGTTCATTATTATTTATCAGCCACCACGACCATCAGTGGCAGGTGTGTGCCAGAGTCTGAGCCAGAAGTTTTACAGACATGATCACAGTCAACCTTGTAACCACGCTAAAAATGGGTGACTTGTCCCCACTCCATCAATAAGCAAACTTGAATTGCTAGACCAATGTCACATGGCTGGCGAACGACAGTGAGTCCAGCATTTCCTGTAAGACTCCACTCAGTCCACCACAATATGCAGCCTCCTGACACATCTTCGCTAATCATTTTAATCCAGAAATGGTGAAAAGATTAACCTGTTTTATCAATCTGTTTACTATAGAGCGTCTGAAGGACAGATTGCCGTATTCGCTTACACACAGCAATACAATCTACATGTCCTTTGAGAACCATGAAACCTTATGCCATTAGCCTTGGAATATGTAGAAAAAAAGCCCAGGTTAAGTGACTGCTAGAGTCACTGGGCTGTTGGGATTAGGTTTGCATTAGACGTTAAATTCTGTGTTTTAGGCCACAAAACCATGGGATCGGTGTTGCTTAGAAACACTACTGTGATACATCGCACACTGGTGAATGCTTCCAAAAGTCCTCCTGGGTCTGTCTCCACCTTTTCCCCCCATCAACGTTTTGGCATCGTCCACTATGATCCGAGGCCAGTCCGTGATTTATTAACTGAAACGGAAATGATTTAGACGTGACCTATTCATCAGTTCATTTCTTCCTATATTTTTGCACCCACCCCCTGAATATAGTTAATATTCAACCAAAGAGTGTTGCTTCATCTATCCCTATACGTCAGTTACGTCTATTCGTCTCTCCCTACACCCTCTCTGGGCTCTGCGTCCTTGGCAGTTTACAGTCCCCAAAAGAGTGCAGTCCGGGTTTTAGGCTAGTTTACCAAAGCAGAACCAAGTACAGAAAAGCCTGAGTACCCAAGCCAGTTTGCTAAAGGCCCTTCGAATATTCCCAAACCGCGTTCTCAATTGTTTAAATACTTTATACCAACATGTTGTAACAGGGAGAGTGGATGTGCTCTGAGCAGGCGAGGTGAGTAACGCAGAACAAGTGGCAATTGTATTGTAGTTAATTTTTTTTTAATCGATCACGAGAAGGGAAAGGCTTTAACTCTGTCAACACTGGCAGAGCTCCAAGTTTGTGTAAACCAGGAAATGCCCCGAGCACAGCTCCAGACACAGCAGGCGTTCCTGAGCCGAAGTGGCCCATCTGCTGATGCAATGAGGCTACAGACAATGGCTGGTCCAAGAGATGGTCAGTTCCACAGAGATTTGCAGTTTTTTGTACCGTTTTGCACCTTTGATACCAGGCCCCAGCACTAACAGGTTGTGTCTGAACCCGGGAAATCCCAATCACGTGACACCACCACCAGGTCCGACCTGCCCTTCCACCTCCACACACGACCTCCTTTCCCTAATTTGCAAGGTGCCTCCGACCAAATGGCTCTCAGGGCTGCCACTGTGTGTACCCATGGTTCAATGTAAACTGAACAATCTAAGCTTTACTGGAATTGATGTAATGAAGGCACTGAATCAAATACAGAGGCCAACTTTTCAGAGTTAAAACAAAAGAAAAAGGAAAAGAGAAAAAAAAGAAAAGAAGTCACGTCAGGCTAATGTCCCTTCTGCCATTTCTCAAGCTGCAATCAACATATTCAAGATTCTTTACGTGTGGCTCGAATCATCTGGTGGGCTTTGTTTTTCCAGCTCAGCAAAATTGGCCTCAGTCCTCTACTTACATAGTGTAACAACCTTATTTAAACTGTCTGCTACTTATATATATAACAACCTTATTTAAACTGTCCCACTGAAAACAACATCAAGGGATGCCTGAAAGACTTCATATACAAACCCTTGTCCTGTTCCTAAAGCTCAGAGGCTGAAATCTCAGTAACTCAAACTTACTGTGCATGTTCAAACTTCATTTTCTTGTATCTAAAGAGACTTTTGAAAAAAACATTAAATAGTATCTAAAACGTTGTTCACTGGTGAAATTTTCACACATTTTTAACAGGGACACTTTCATTTCATAATGGCAAACTTTTTGAGTCTATCACAGAATTCTTAAAGCTAAACAGTATTCCCTTTTTAGTGAAATCCTGGCAAACGAAGCATCTGGCACACTTTAATGAGCTGTTTTATCCTTTCACAGTGGCTGAAACTAGGACATCCATTCATCTGAGAAAGTGGATAGCACAGAGCGATTACGTAATCCTGCAGGATATGCAGGATATCCAGGGCACTCCACCCATCCCCCCAAATTTTAAATTTTCTAATACTACTTACTAGGAAAGAAAGCAGTAATATATGTTTCATTTAATGATTCAATACCTGTGAAAAATGTTAAAGGATATTATTTTCACCATATATTCATCAGTTAAAACAAGGTTCAAAACCATAACAAGTGCTATAATAAAAATTAAGTTGTAGATGCATTTTTTACCAAGAGCAACAGAAAAAATAAGGATAAACCCAAGAAATAATCAGCATTGACACCTTAACCCAGTAACTTCCAACCAGGGGCAATTTCGCCATCTGGGGGACATCTGGAGGTGTCTATAAACATTTGGGGGAGGGGGGGTGGGACTGGCATCTATGGGGAGAAGGCAGGGCTGTTGCCACACGTCCTGTAATGCACAGGACAGTGCCCCTCAGCAAAGAACTGTCCTGTCCAACACGTCAACAGTGCCAAGGTTGAGACAATCTGCCCTAACCTGATAAATTTAAAAAAGGTTAAACAAGGAGGTGGAAGGAAAAGGATGTGAAATTTAATTCTGGACACATTTCAGTTTGAAGTGCTGGCCAAGCACAGACCCAGGAAAAAAGTAGGTTACAAAGCTGGGCTATGAGGCCAAAGCTTAGAGGAGGGTTTCAGGCTGGGAAAACACAGCAGAAAGGTACTCACCTGGGCTGAGAGCAGAAGGAGAGAAGTGAGCGTTTCTTTGGGAACAGCACAGGTGAGGAGGTGAGGGCAGCACCCGAGGCCAGGCCTACACCCAGGGAACCAGTCAAGAGAGGGAGGGGGAGGGGAAAGGGAGGGGGGAGGAGGCTTGGTCAGAGAAGTGCCAGGAAGGAGGAGGTGGATGGTGATGCCACAGCCCTGGGGGTGGGAGGTGGAGATTAGGAGGGCAGGGCAGAGGAAAAACTCTACCTGGAAGCTTTCAGCAGGACAGAGGCAGAGGCAGCTTGGATGGCATAGCCTCAGAAATAAGAAAACGGGTACGGACTCTTTTTAGAAATGTTCAGCAGTGAAAAGAAGACTGCTCTAGGGGGAACCCGGTCAAGTTCCTATTCACTCCCACCTCCCCTTTCTTTTACATAAATAAATACATATATTTAAATACAATGAAAGTATCAGCGAGGAGATAGGATCCTGGGAGAAGGAACCCTTTACAGCCCAAGAGAGAAAAACTGATGGACTATGGTCCCAGGGGAGGCAAGAAAAGTTAAATCAGGAAGATAGGATGAGACTGTCCTTCAGAAAGGCTGCAACAATTTAAACTCCCAGTGGCAAAGTACATGAATGGGAGTTTCCTCAAATATTCACAGACCCTGAAACATGTTATTGAAAACGGAAAACCAAAAACTCATCCAATCTTCACATTGGCAAGACTATCTCACTATTTTAGGTTTTATTTCTTTGATTATACTATGGACGTTGTCAGGTTATTTTACATTTGTATTACACCTTTTGCAAATTTCTTGTTCATGTGTTTTACCCATTTTTCTACTAAAATGTTTGTTATTTTCTTATTGATTTGTGAGGGCTCTTTATAAGGCTCTGAATCCCTTGTTATACATTGCAAAAACTTTTCCTGTTGTTGGCCTTAATGAAGGCCAAGCTGTCCATGTGTGTATGTATACATCAAAGTCATAACAATGTGCATACTCTGATTTTAGCAAATAAAGTTCTGAGAATTTACCTTAAGGAAACAGCCTTAAACGAGCACAAATATTTACACACATGAATAATAGAGTAAGTAGCATTGTTTACAATAAGAAATGAAATAATCCAATAATAGAAATTTGACTTAAAGCACAGCCACTGACTAGTGTATACAGTCATGAAAAAAAGCACAGGGATGCTTTAAGATATGTTAATAAAAACAGAATTACCATATGATCCAGCAATTCCACTCCTAGGCATATGTCCAGACAAAACTATAATTCAAAAAGATACACGCACCCCTACGTTCACAGCAGCACTATTAACAATAGCTAAGACACAGGAACAACTTAAATGTCCAGTGACAGATGAATGAATAAAGAAGATGCAGTGTATATATACAATAGAATACTACTCAGCCATAAAAAAGAACAAAATAATGCCATTTGCAGCAACATGGATGCAACTAGAGATTATCATACTAAGTGAAGTAAAGCAGAAAGAGAAAGACAAATACCACATTAGTTTTATGTGGTATCTAAAATATGACACAAATGAAACCCTTCTATGAAACAGAAACAGAATCACAGACATAGAGAACAGACTGGTGTTTGCCAACGGGGAGAGGGTTTGGGGAGGGGTGGAGTGGGAAGCTGGGGTTAGCAGGTGTAAGTTTTTATATATAGAATGCATAAACAAGGTCCTACTGTATAGCACAGAGAACTATATTCAATATCCTGTGATAAACCATAATGGAAAAGAATATGAAAAAGGATGTATATATGTTTATAACTGAATCACTTTGCTGTACGGCAGAAATTAATACAACACTGTAAATCAACTATACTTCAATAAAAAATATTGATTAAGAAAAAGTAAGTTACATAATTGAGGTAGACTATGATCCCAATTTAAAGGAAAAGGTATATATACGACAAAATGTAAGCAGGATTGTCTCTTGGTAGTAAAATTATAGGTAACTGTAAATTAAAGAGGTTTTTTTCTTTGTATTTTGCATATTTTCCAAATCTTTTATAAGCAATAAGTATTGCCTTTATACTGGGGAGGGATGCAGGCAAAACCTAGTAACTATTGTAATGATGTTTAACGAATAGTTACTATTCATTGTAGTAGTATTTTTGAGTATCAGGGAAAGAGCTGGCTTGAGGAAGGAACAGGGGAACTCCCCAGGGTCAAAGGCCAACACAGGGAAATGCTGAGGAGCCAGTGAAGGCAGAGAGCTTTCTCCAAGTCTGAGAAAAGCCAGGGACGTTCAGACTCTGAGCCCGAGCACCACACTGCAACCTTCCCCCAGTACCCATTCTCTGGTCTCCAAAACCCGGACCCTTTGCTCCAGTCATTGAGGGGAAACGCAGCTTTTAGAATCGATCCTTCATACAGATGCTGGGTGAGCTGTGGTGAGTTTTACAGCAAAGTTTTACAGAAATCTCACATTAAGGGGGCTGCCGGCGAAAAACATTAGTACGGAGCCACTTAGGCTAGAGAAAACACACACAAGATCACAGTCTGCCTATGATTGATAGGTGGTCTGGGACTGGGAATGGCTCAAATGTTGGACTGGGCTGCTGTTCTGACTGGATGCTATTCTAGAAGTTCATCAAGATAAGCCAAAAAATGTACAGCCAGAGGGCTGCAGGGAGGTGGTGTGGCTACCCTTCACAGTGGGTGCAGGGGAAATATTTACCCATCTTGGCTGATGGCACCTCCCAGGTGGGAAGCAAGCAGGGCAGTCTGGGGTGCCTTGGCAAACATACCCTTCACCATGCCATGGTGCTCATCGGAGAGAGTGAGATATTACTTATCTGAAAGTGGGTGTATTCCCTCACTGCAAACAACAAAAGGATTCTGGAACTGGGGATCTATTTGTTTAAGCACAGAAATACAGGTGAGAAAACCCAGAAGTACGACACGATGAAAGAGTCAGAAAGAGTCAGAAATATGTGGCACTTTCCTGAAGATGACTTACACTTCGTCTTTCTCTTATGATGGTTATTAATTTTATGTCAGATTAATTACCCTTAAGATTGAAAAACCTGATGGTAAAAATAAAATGTTCTAACATTCGATTTTCCCTTGGCACTAGAAATTTATTTCGGGGAAAGCAGATTTGGCTAAGTAGCAGCCAGCCACATTATTATTCGTTTCTTTTAAATGTAACTCAATTTAATATGAAAGACCACCTTCACATTTAAAACACTTATTCCCTTAAAGGGCACTTTTAGCAACTGAATAGAAATCAGCTGAACACATTCAAGTGGCAGTAGAAGCAGAGATTAGCATTTCAGACGCTCTTTATTATGTTCTTTCTTTAGGGACTTCTACTCTGGGGAACAAGAGGATCTCAGCAAAATGTGTCTCATCAGGTTTCTCCCGGGCAGATTGCAAAATATCAGCAAGTTTATGCTTGTGTGAAACAAGCACATGATATTAAACAAATCACCATTCAATTCCTGTAACTTTTCCCAGTTCCATACTTGTGTATCAACCAATTTATAATACAACTTATAAAGATGCCGATTCTTGTGCAGATTTCTTTAAAGGTTGGTATAAAGCACAGGGCAAGAAAAAGCTGCAAAACTGTAGCATATAGTTTTTAAAGGGAAATTCTTTGACATAACAAATTCAAACAAAAGAAACGACCACTCACCATTTCCCAGTGCAACCTAATATTAAACATGATTTTTCCTATAAAAGATGAATTCCATACCAAAAAATATATTGCGTTATCAATGCCTTATCCAAGAGGTTACGTCTTTTGTTTTTACAAAGCATTAGTAGTTCAAACTTGTACATGCAATCAAAATCAGCACTTACCCATTTGTTTAGAAACTAAACACTTCTGGTGCTCAGAGAGACGGCAAAAACCTGTTTTCCTCAGGCTTAAAAAACTCCTCTAGAAAAGTCTACAGTACTGTGATCACTGTGAAACTTATAAGCAGTGCAAATAAGAGAAAAACCCCTACCTTGGGTTTCTTTTGCCCCCTTCAGCTTTTGTCCACTGTAAATGGCTGCATCTTTAGCAGTCCGGGCTACAAGCATCTGAGCCGACAGACACAAAAACGGGCTTTCTTCAGCTCACTGCTGTTCCCAGTCTTTTATGTGGTGTCTAGGGCTCTGCTTGCTTAATTCCTGATTCTTCTGAAAGAAGTCCAGCCTGGTGAGGCTGGCGGGATAGCAACTGCCGACGATACTTTTGACCGTCGGAGCAAACAAATCACCTTGCATGCACCAACAAACGTGCAAAGTCATCTGAAGGTCCAAAGACTCTGAAGTTTCAAAGATGACTAATATTAAAAAGGAAAAATGCCCCAGGACAAAACCAAGCAATTTAGTTGTGATCTTGGAAAGTCCACCCTGAGAACAACACCCCTCCCTTGAGCCCAGTTTCATTTCTGGCTATTTATCCTGGTCTTTGCATAGCGCTCCTGAATAGTTGCCATGACAACTCGGTAAACAGGATTCAAGTGACCACTGAGGGGTTTAGCGGGATTGTTTTGTTGAGGGAGAAGAATGGTAGCTTTAATGCTTCCTCTACTAAAATTTCCTGGAAAGGGAGAGCTGCCTTTTTTTAGGGTGTGGGTAGGTGATGTTCTCAAAAGTCAAAGGTGCTGGCAAAGAGTGCTCCAGTTACAGGGGAAGAGACAACAGGAGTGGCGATCAGAAAGCCAGGAAGAATTATGGAAGGTTACTGAATGCCAAGTGGGCATTTTCCAGCAAGGATGCAGAGGAAGTGGAATCATCTCCAAAGGCTGTTAGGACTAAGTGAATGTGGGGAGGACTGAGAGTCTGACGATCCAGATAGTTCTAAAAACCCCTCGCTCCCCGTTCTCCTATGCTGTCTCTCCTCCATTTTTTCATCAGTCTCTTCTCTATAAAGCAGTGTCATTCAGATTGTGTGCCATAGAAACTTCATTCTCAATCTTCACCCTTGGCCAGGCAATCAGAAACCATCCTATTCTTATAAACTTTTACTTGAAAAAAACGTTCACCGTGTTGTGAATAGATTATGAACGTTTAGCACTTTGACACATCACAATGGTATCATCTGTCAAAACTCCATCATAGGACACGGTGAACTTTAATGTTAACTCTGGATTTTAATAATAATAGATCAGTACTGGTTCACTAATGATAACAAATGTACCACACTAAAGCAAGATGTGAATAATAGGGGAACGTGTGTGTGTGTGTTGGAGAGGACAGTGATACGGGAACTCTCTGTACTCTATGCTCAAATTTTCTGTAAATTTAAAAATATTCTAAAAAAGAAGGTCTATTAGTTTTTTTAAAAAAATGAAATTAGGGGCCTTCCCTAGTGGCACAGTGGTTGGGAGTCCGCCTGCCGATGCAGGGGACACAGGTTCGTGTCCCGGTCCGGGAAGGTCCCACATGCCGCAGAGCGGCTGGGCCCGTGAGCCATGGCCGCTGAGCCTGCGCGTCCGGAGCCTGTGCTCCACAACGGGAGAGGCCACAGCAGTGAGAGGCCGGCGTACCGCAAAAAAAAAAAAAAAAAAAAAAAAAGAAATTAAAATGTTCATCCCATAACCATATCAAAGACTAAAGAAAATTTAAAAAAGAAAAAGAAAAAAAAAGCAGCAGCTAGTTACAACAATCTGCCAAGGGTATGAGATTTAAAACTAAACTCAAAAAGGAAAAGGTCTGGCAATAGTCTTAGCTTTTCCTTGATTCAGCTTAAACTGGGGGTTAACCTTGTGAGGATGAAGTGAGCCTATTTTCCAACCCAAACACGTAACTCAAGTATGGACTGCTTCATACAGTGCAGTGTAGCTGCTTCATGTCTCCGTTACCTCATTTAATACCTACAACTGCTCCCCTAAGCAGGCACCATTACTTTACACACTTTGGAGAAAAGGAAACAATCCCAAGGCCACACAACGGCTCAGTGACAATAGGCTGGACAGATACCCAGTCACACACCTTTGATGTATTTCGATTTCATCCCAATGCTTCAGGGGCCCTGCACCTGAGCAACGGCCTTCCCACATGGGTGGGGCCTCTGTGTATCAGAGCTCGCTAGACCCAGGGCACCTTGCACCCCATGTCTCAGCGGGAGTGGAGCAGGGCCACCTATGCACTGATGAAAACCAGTGAATGGAAGATGCGGAAATGCAGATTTCATTCAGTACAAGTACAAAATTTCCCATAAATAGTAAGAGCTTTACAAAAAAAAACAGGGCTTCCCGGGTGGCGCAGTGGTTGAGAGTCTGCCTGCTAATGCAGGGGACATGGGTTCGAGCCCTGGTCTGGGAGGATCCCGCATGCTGCGGAGCAACTAGGCCCGTGAGCCACAACTACTGAGCCTGCGCATCTGGAGCCTGTGCTCCGCAACAAGAGAGGCCGTGACAGTGAGAGGCCCGTGCACCGCGATGAAGAGTGGCCCCCGCTCGCCGCAACTAGCGAAAGCCCTCGCACAGAAACGAAGACCCAACACAGCCAAAAAAAAAAAATTAATAAATTAAAAGAAGGCTCAACATTAAAAAAAAAAAAAAAGAAAAAAAGACAACAGGGGTCCTTTAGGTGAAAGGAAAGTATATTCTCTGTTCCTGGGAATTATTTAGAAAGAGGGAGGATGATCCTTTTGTGTCTCATTGAAAGGGGATAAACCGACCATATTTCATCAATTCTTAACGCAAATATGTTCCCCTCTCAAATTGCCTGAATGCGTCTGTGACTCGCTGACCATCGTGCCGTAATTCCATACACGGATGTGCATGGATTTCATCTCAGCTTTTCACTGCCTTTGTAAATCACAGGCACTATTGGAAGTACTTGCACCGAGTCCAGCTGTCCTTTACATGTGGTCTAAACACTCCTCTCTAGAGTCATCGGTGAAACAGAAAGTTATTTTATCTGCAGAAAGGCCTGGAAACAGGGCAACAAGGTGTAACTGTGTTATCAGTGAAGCAAGGATTTGTGGTGGACGCGTGACCGCCACTTCATTCTTGCAAACTAAAGAGCAAGCGCCTGGAGATAAGACAGCATCGTGCCCTGGTTAACTAGGTAGAGCTTCTGCTGCCACAATGATGCATAAATAACGGTGCCCTTTACAACCATGGGAGTCTTTGATTCAATACGGTAATAGATGTTTGGGCTGAATGATGTACAATTCCAGAAAGTTCAATCAAAATGCTCAAATCCAGTGTTTAACCTTCTAGGTTAAACCCTTGTTATCTGGCAGATTTGCACATCCAGACCTCCTTGCCCAATCATGGCAGGGAACACATTCCCTAGGGGGACCCCACTTAGAGATCTGAGTGCTTGAGTATGAAGCTCCAAGCCCAACTCAAAATGTTTGTGAATGAGTCTCCAGGGCTATGCTTGGCTGTTCCAAAAGGGATCCAAACCCTGGAGGTTTGGCGGGGGGCCGGTGGGGGGGGGCGCCATGTCTGAGAAGGAGGTCAGCTGGGAGAGGGAGAGAGAACCCATGAACATAGAAAGACTGGATCACAGTAAGGACATCACTCTAATACTGACCTCGTGGTGTATCCCTGGGGTAACTTCCAACTATACAAACAGAAGATGATCCAAAAACAATTAAACAAACCAAAATGGAACGCATAGCAGTAAGGATGCAAGATAGAGCGTTAAGTCTTCATCTTTGGCAAAGTCAAGTACTCACACACCATGAGCAACTCCATGGTGTCCTTTTATGAGCAATTGGATTCAACGTTCACTGAGCACATATGACAGTCTGGATGCTGGCTGAGCTACACAGCGGGGCACAAAGATGGAAGAGGCAGGCCCTACAAAGTTGTACTTGGTCAAGGTCTTCCGTATTTGTGGAATACCTTATTCAGAAAATAGCACTGAGGTAGAGACACCAAGGCCTAAAAAGAAATGTAAAAAAAAAAAAAAAAAAAAAAAGAAAGAAATGTAAAGGGTCACTGGAATAAAGTTTCAGTAAGGCTCAAGAGAAATAAGATAAATAAAATGAGAGAGAAAAAGATCTAGGAAGAATAAAATAGGACAAAAAAATTCAAGCTAGGAAATATGCTACAATATCATCAGAATTACTTAAAGAAATGTTTGGCCTCTGTTTAAAAAAAAAAACTAGGGATAAAAATGGCAGGCAGCACCTGGATCACACAAAATATGAGTCCCCAGGATTAAATGTGCTCGATTCATGAAGCCATTAATCAAATCATGATGCCTCTGGAAACAAAAGGCTCGTGTTTCCGTAATACCAGCACAGCGTTCTCACTTCATGTGTGGTCCTGAGTGTTGTATAAAAGAGGGAACTAGTCTGGTGTCAGCAGTGGCCCCATGAAAGAGAGGGACACAGGTCAGCAGGAGTCATTTAAGAGGAAAGCACTGGCCTCCTCTGAAGGCTCTTAAAGACGACTTCGGTGTGACATGCTTCATAGTCCTCATGTCTCGGGGCCAGGAGACAGTGCTTTAAGACAAGACGCCCACAGCCAGGCCAGTCCTGTGTCTCCAGCTTCACTCTCCTGCTCGATGTTCCATGTTCCGGCAAATACGACAGGAGTCCGGCGCACGGACCGCACGGCTTCCCTCCTGGGAGGCCTGGTCTCCGGTCTCCCCTCGGCATGGACACCCCTCTTCCCCACTCTTCCCCTAGATAAACCTGACCCCCTGCAGCCACCTCTGCTAGAATATCCTTCCCCCAGCAGCTCCCAGGGTCAGGGCCACTCAGGGGACCCATATCCTGCCTTTTTGGAGAAGACCTCACAGAATCTTTGAGGATGCATTTATGCTGGGTCAAAGCTCAAAGATGACCCTGCAGGAGTCAAGGATGCTTCCCCCTAGAACCCGAGAGCTTCTCACATCCAACCCACAGAAGAAGAGAGAGGAGAGCCAGCCAGGCACGCTGCACATCACAGCCCTGCTCCGCACTCGGGGCCAGGAAGCACAGACAAGTTCTCACGCCCTGACGGCTCTGCTGATACGTATCCGTCTGTCCCCTTCTTTCATTCTGTCCTGCAGCGCCTCAGGGGTTTTCTGAGGAATGTTAATAACAGACTTCTCTGACTAGAAGTTATTTCCAGGCAAGGAGAGAAGGCAGAGATCACGGGACACCCTTGGGGAGAGATTCTCAGGAGGCAAAGCAGGTTTTCTTCGATATAGAAATCTCCTGGGATTGGTTGGGGCACTTCTGGCCAGAAACACTACTGCCTAAAGCAAACCACAACAGAAAAAAGCTATGAGGCCACGTCACCCACCAAAAACTGTCTGATGGAGAAGCTTGCCCTTTGTAAACTGGAAGTTCTAAGCCAAGGGGAGGACTGCATCCTTCGGTGTCGTCTGAGGCAAAGAACTGGCTGCAGGCCAGCCCCTACCAAGAGGTACGCCTTTATTTTCTTCATAACTTAGCGCCAGGAGGACTTCTCAGCAACGTTAGTGAAGTGTCTTCTTCACAACGCTCAAGATTAGCTACGAATTGTTCACAAAAAGAAAAAAGTCCACATACTGTAATAGTTGAATTGACATGAACTATTCCAGCATGTCAGTTATGTTCTCCCCGCTTACACCAGCTTTTCAAAGCAAAACATAAAAATCCCAAATAACGAAAACCCATAGTATTCCCACAAAAGGATTTCTAGATGCTTGGGGCCCAAGTGCCCATCCTGAGCCTCACACACTTGCCAAGGAGAGGAGGCAGCCTGTACCACAGGCCTGGGGCCCAGGGGGCCGTGTGCACACACTCGCCAGGCCACCACGGGAGCCCTGGATGTGCTGCACAGGCTCCTAAAAGCACTCAGCCGCTACTCTACTTTTTCTAAGGCCCGAGTTCTCCAGGCCCCAGGCTTTACAGCCATTGCTCTTATGCCTTTTGGGTCACAGAATTGCCAAAAGAAACCTCTAGAAGCTGCCCAAATCCATGATCTACATACCTGAATGATGTACAAGACACCTCCGTATACGTACATCTGAATACATCCTCTCAAGCCCCCGTGATCAACATCTGACTTGAGGAGGGCATGAGGTGAGGACTAGAAATACACATTCCCCATCTCTGGGCAAAGGCAAGCAAGATTTTCCCTGTGAGATTTCTAGAAGCATCTATCTTTGGACAAAAGAAATGTCATAAGAAACTCTAAATGAGGGTTGTTTACATATATTTCATATATCATCACCAGCAACACTCCAATATTTGCAATGGAACTAAATGAATGCTAAGCGAGTTGTAATTTACTATTTCTATAGTCTAATTAGCCCCTTCGCACTTAATACCACACCTACATCTTAGGCCTCAGACAAGTCAGTTCTCATGTCTGACTTGCTGGGTGCCTTGAAAACGGCACCAAGACGATTTTCAAAGTCTTCTTCAGCCCATCTGCTGGCAGGTTATTAATTAGTGCCTGCCTCCGGTCAGGAGGTGAAAAGGGCTGTAAGCCAACAGAAATGGAACCAGAGACTGGGTTGGGTCATTTTTTAAAATGCAAACACCAAAGCACTTAGGCACAACCAAATCCCAGCAAGGAAAAATAAACATCAAAAAGAGGCAATTTCTTCAACATTCTGGCTGTTGATGTGTTTTCAAGCAGGCCTAATTTCAAAAGTCATTACGATTTAAAGCAAAAATTAAGTCCATGCCATCCAAGAAAGAAAACAAAAACATGGAGGGCTGAGATTTTAAAATTCAAATTTTTATCCTTATAAATAAGCACTGGCAGTTTCCCTCCCTTTCTTTCAATCTAAGGTGCCAATGGCTGTAAAACTGCACAATTACTGCACCACTAAGAAGAGAGAAAAGAGTTCCCACTTAAACTGTGGTTCACCAAAAAGCTGCAAGATGCATCTCAACACCCAATACCTTACATTGGGGGAAAACATGCATCTTTAAGTTATGGTATTATTACCCCTGTTGTAAAAAGAAGAAAGAAACACTGGCAGAGGTTACACAGCTCCTGTGAATGTAGACCCAAAACGCAAAGCCCATTATATCATCTTGTAGATCCTGCCCACTGGGGTTTTATAAAGCATAGCAGGTGGATATAAGCCAGCTGACGTGGTACATAGTTATGTTTTAACTATTAATTTCCAACATTATGTCAACACAAGCTATGTATTGTTAAGTTAGTTGCCGTTTTTTGTGATAACCTCAAACATTTTACTATAAATTTGAAAAATGGAAAGATGAGTTACTATGTCAACTACCAGAACCGATGCACACCAAGTCATCACAGATCTACAGAACCCCAGTCTCAGCTACTTTACGCCACACAAACGCCAAACTCTCCCCATCACACCTCAGAGTAAGGTAACAAGCCAAACAGATTATTTTCCCCTCATTGAGTTTTGCCTTCCTAGAAGACAGAATTCAACACTGTGGTTCTTATAAAAAAACCTTAAACTCTAAGTGAGGAACCTCTGTAATATTAAGTCAGAGGTAACTGGTAAACAAAATAAAAATAAGATTTAGCATCAGCAAAGTTACTGGCAGCGGCATTATGGAACATAACACAGTCTCATGGGAAACAAACAGTTCAGGTCAGACTCCTTATCTTAATCCTTATGAGGACAGCATCTAGTTCTTCCACATTGAGAGGCCCCTGACATTATTATTTTGTTGGGGGGTTTCCTTTCTTTACAGGGGTAACTTAGAGCAGATGTTTGCCAAATCAAAATAATTTCAGTTTTTTAATAGCACTTCACGGCAAGTTGCCCATTTAGCCTTAGACTCAACAGCTGCATTCACCTAATACTAAATCTTTTTTGTTCAGATAGATTCTCTGTGTAAAACTCACATTGTTTCTGATCGGGATATGGCATTAAAAAGCTAAAACCAAGAGCCTAGACACAAAAACTTCCGACGACAGGAGTCTTCTAATTAGTTACAGCCAACGAGTAAAAGTCCTTAAAATCCATCATTACTACTTAGAATACAGACTCTCTGTCATGTTTAACAATAAAGCAAAAGAAAATAAAATGAAAAAGAACTCTACCACAACAAAAAACACACCAACCATTTCTTCCAAAAAAAGGTATATCACATTCTGGAGCTTGCCCAAGAATTTCAAACCAATGCTTACAATAAAAATGCAAAGGCTTCACAATGTTTTCTTTTAAACCAGATTTCTCTAAAGCATAATGGCATCATTCAAAAGCAGACACATAGGCCCAAAAGACAAAGGGATTTTTTTCCAGTGAATGTTATGTTATAATAATGTCATATACATTTCCAACCATCTATAATGAAAGGTCTTTGGAGGAACCAAATCTCTGAGTCACCACACCAGGAGGCGGTGTCCTTCAATAAGACAGTGTCAGTCTAGAATAGTTGTAAATCTTACCTTCTGCATGTTTGGCTTGATACAGCGAACAAAGAAAGGATTAGAGGAGCTTAGCGTGGCCATTAAGGAATGCAGGGAGTCCTATCAGAAAGGAAAAAGTAGATGTTGATTTAGTCTCTTATTATGTCTTTAAATTTCTCAGCACCCTAGGCACTCATCAGGAACAAGAAAAAGAAAACAATATAAATCTGAGGAATAATAGCATTTTCATTTTTAATCATGTCATTCTAATAAAACAAAGGTATTATAATTGTCATAGAAGTTATTTTACATATGCAAAACTCATTTATTACTTTCTCAACATAGTACCATTAAAAAACAAACAAACAAACAAAAAACCCTGTTCTGTTAACCAGCAAAAAAACCACCCTGGGATATTTCAATGTTTATACAGAAAACCTGAGAAGTATCCACTCTCCACTGAAGTTGTTCCTCTTCATTATTTCCATCAAAATGACAGCTTATACCAGTACCTCACTGGTCTTTGAGCTAAAATCTCTCATTCTTCCTTCAAATCACCAGGCAGATCAATCTTCTGTAATACTACCGTCTTTTCTTTAAGTTTTTTTTTAATTGTGAAGATTTTTTAACATTTACCAAAGCAGACAGAGCATGCAATGGGTACCCATTATCAGCTCTGGCCGCTGGCTCATCTCACCTCATCTGATCCCTGTCCCCATACACATTTCGCCCACTTTTAGTAGAAAAGCAAATCCCAGACCTTGTGTTATTTCATTCCTCAATATTTCACTATGTATTATCAAAGGCTAAAACTTTAACACATACAGAGGAAACCACCAGATCATTCCTGAAAAGATTTAACACAAATTCCTTAATATCAATGGGAAAAGGTACAACTAGCTCAAGTTTTATTTTAAAATACTTAAGTCTCGAATTTCTTAATTTTTAAATAGTGTATTCTTTGAAATCAGAATGCAAATAAGGTTCCCGTAGTAGTGTAGTTGGTTGATATATCTATTCAGTCTATTTTAATCCGTTGGTTTTCCCTCCGTCTCCATTTGCCTGTTTCTTTCTTCTTACAGTTTTACTGTTGAAGAAACTAGGTTGTCTACAACACTGATTAGTTACTTCTGTGCTCAGAAAGCTTTAGGATTTCTCACAGATGACAGAATGTCCTGGAATTCATGGCCCTTCATGCTCTGGTATGGTACCTGTTTAACTTCATACAAGGTGTCCCGTCCTCTGGGGACAGGACTCACATTCCTGACTCAGGAGTCCGCCTCTTGCCTTTGTCTCTGCCTGGAGGCCCTACCCACTCTCTTCCATTTCCTTGATTCCTAGTCCAATTTAAGTCCCAAACATCCACAAAGCCTTCCAAGACAACTCCAGGCAACAATGACCTAGAAAAAGACAATGTAACAACACCGCTGGATGATGAAGAGCCTAGGGTTTAGAGTCAGACCCACCCAGGTTCAATTCAAACCCTAGCTTCAGTCCTCAGGGGGACTGAGCAAGCCTCCATTCTCTAAACCTCAGCTTACTCATCTATGAAGTGGGGACAATAATACGTACTTCTAAGAATATGGGATAAGTGAACAAGGTAGCATATATAAAGTGATGAGCCCAATGACTGGAACACAGAGGGTGTATAATAAATGGCAGCTATTATTATTATCGTATCCTGTAAGGGTCACACCAGCCTAGCACTGTCAGCCGTGGTGCTGTGGGTCCAGTTCATCCCCAACCACGCTGTAAACAGACCTTAACACAGAACTCGCCCACCGCCTCGAAAGCATCCAACTCTGATTAACTAAATGGAAGAGAGCCTCCCAGAGGGCAAATTTAATAAAGGTCTGTTGACTGACATGCCTCCAGCTTCCCCTCATGCTAAGATTTGGGGGTAAAGCAGAACAATTAAGTTAGAGAAATGGTCTTCATGTCATCTGCCTCTAAACTACCTAAAAGGCTTACATACTTAAAATGCATGGAAGAATGTTTCTTATTTTCCCTGAATTCTGGACATCTGGACAAGGTAGCTGACACTGATCTTGTCTAACTATGCACTTGGTTATTCTTCCTAGTTATGATACTGTAAACATACCTGGGAAAAATCAAAACAATCCAGACACAGGAAGAAAGATACTTTATATGCACATGAGTCTTTAAATACAAATCAGAGTGATCCCACATGACCAAACAGTCCTTCTTATGAAGACCTACTATTTCGTAAGCTTAGAATAAGTAGCTATTTATTTTTAGCAAGACAAAAAAAAAAATCTACATTTTTTTTTCATCTGGCTCAGAAGAAAAGTATATTTTCTTCCTAGAGCCCTGTCTGGTTTAGAAAAACCAGATAGAAAAAAACAAAAAAAAACAACAAAAAACTTTATATACCTCACAGATACCCATTTCCTATTTTCAATTCTTAAGATCACAATAAAGATGGATCCATCCAGGCCAGCAGCATAGACTAACCTTGAATTGCGAGCTGACCGTGGGCCGCCGATGTTTGCTTCCACATTTCAAGGTATCCTGGTTCGTGCGGCTTGAAACGTGTTCAAAGAGGTCGTAGATGAAGTCGAACCTGTGTGAGCGGAGAGCAGGAGGCCGTGAGGGGTGCACACCCGGCTATTAGGTGCTGGATTACTGGAATCACGATGCATTTCCCCACTGAAAATAACACACCAAGGCCTGGAAGAGCTAAGACAGCGGCCAAAGATTTCACACCAACCACTCCCAAAGAGCTTGAGGCACTGAAAACAGACGTGGCTGCTTAGAGTCTTGCAGAAGAGAAAGGGACTGGGGTGAAGATGACTCAGGGCGACAAGCCACTTAGGACCGCTGGGCTCTGCAGAGCTTCGGCAGCCTCCACGCCCTGTGGAAGGGAGGGGTTTGCCTCGAGCACCGCAGGGTGGTGAAGATGCGACCAGGTAACATCGCGACCAGGTAACAAGGTGGGAAGATGCTAACTCTGGAGCGAGCCCCCCCCCACCCCGCCCCACTTCCTAGTTGTGTGACTTAAACACGATGCTTGCCTCTCTCTAGGCCTGTTTTTTCATCTGGAAAATGGGGGTCACTTTAGGATTTATGCTATAAAGCTGGGGTGAGAATGAAATGAGGAAATGAAGGGAAAAGGCTGAGCGTGATGCCTGGCACCTCCTAAGTGACGTTTGTTGTTATTATCATTTAAAAGTTCTGTAAAATCTGCTGCCACTACTGAGAAAGTAAAAGGCTTCTCAGGAGTTTTTATCTTCCTTGCACGGAAGATGCTCTGGGTTATAAAACGGGGGTGGGGGTGGGGGTGTGGGTGGGGGGTGCCTTCGCGGGGACCAGGCATGAGACGGCCTGGCATCCACGCCCCTCAGGGGGACAATGTCAGCACCTTCCTCATCACGTCTCTTCTGCTTGCCCCTTTCTCACTTGCACCCCAGGGTGGTGCTTCATGCTCACTCTTTGAAGTTCTCTGTGCTTTGAGCACTTTGGAGAAAAGCTTTGGGTTCCATTAAAATGTCACAGACGCCAAAGGCAAAAGAGAGCGGCGGCAGCAAATAGCCCAAGCCCCTCCTTCTACAGAGAGAAACCTGGGGCTGAAACAACGTTCTTCAGCCCACTTCCACAACCTCTTGACGTTATGACAGCGGCAACCAGTGAAAGGCCATCTCGTGGGTCTCCAGGCCTGTGCTCTTTTTCACAACAAAATGTTCCAGGTAACCTCAAGACACTGCTTTTAGTTAAATGTATCACTTTAAATCTGCTTTGAGAGGTAGGTAACCTGCTAGGGTATTTTTTAAATGTTGCCATTTTTACAGGCCTGAAAACTCATCTAAAAATAAAAATAGCTGACGAGGTTGTAATTAGGGAATCCTCATAAAAGAGGGTTAAAACAAGTTGAAAGATCAAACACTTCCACCCTGAGCTTCTAAGCTGACACTTTAGAGGGGTTCCCTTCACCCCAATTCTATCTAAGTGACAGGGTGGTCACCTAATGCTTTCATGTCTAAAAGTATTCCAGCTTTTTAGTAATCGTGCTCTCCCTCCTTAGATATTAAATAATGTGTGTTAGAAACTCACGCTGGATCTGATACAGGTATTGACAACTTTAAGGCAAGGGTTGTTTTCCCTCCTTTCTCTCTTACAAAGCCTCCTAAAAATAGGAAGCCACCTGGTTTATATGTACAAATAGCTGAACTAATCACTAAAACTTTCAGCATGTTTTCCTTAACTACCGATTTAATGATGTGAATTTACAATTCATGAATGAATAAATGAATGGGTCATTAATCTATCATTTTAGCTGAATTAATACTTGTTTATTTCTCTCGATACCCCTTACACTAATGAGAGACATAGGGTCCTACACACCCAAGGCTGAAGTCAATTTAGCGCACAGCTCTAAGCTTGCTATGAAGACAGTAGGTCATACTGGTTAAAACCTTAGGTCCCTGAGCCGAGCAGACCAGATCAAATCTAGTTGAGGGATCTCGGGCAAGTCACTTAATCACTGTAAGTCTTAATTTCCTCACCTGCATAACATGATGGATTTACTATTCCAATGCTACCTCATTAAATTGTAGTCACTACCGCTAGTACCATTTTCTATCTCTCGGATCACTTTATTGATGAAATACTGCCCGGGGAAGAAGATGATAAACCAATTGCCCACACATTAATTTTTTCTGTATTCGTGAATTAAAAGCATCTGCACAAACATCAGTCTGACATCCCGGGGAGGAGGCTGACGCACCGGCTTTCCCTCAGCAAGTTGAGAAGATCATCCCTGAAGGTATCTCTGTTCTTCTCCAAGATGCCCCGCACATCATACTGCACCTGGTTTTCCAAAATAAACAAGGCAGAACTGATCAAAGGAATCACTTCAGGCCATAAGCATCCCCTTTAAAAGCTGGGTCCGTGAAAAGATGTTAGTTCAATATATTTATGATCGGCTTCTGAAATTACTATTCTTTAAATACCAAATGGGCAAATATCAGCAAGGATCTTGATTAAGAAGTTACCTCTCCAAGGGTGTGGAGAAAAGGGAACCCTCCTACACTAAGCTGATGCAGCCACTATACAAAACAGTATGGAGGTTCCTCAAAAAACTAACAAGAGAGTTGCCATGTGATCCAGCAATCCCACTCCTGGGCATATACCCGGACAAAATTCTAGTTCAAAAGATACACGCACCCACTATGTTCATAGCAGCACTATTTACAATAGCCAAGACATGCAAGCAAACTAAACATTCATTGACAGAGGAATGGATAAAGAAGATGTGGTACATATATACAATGGAATACTACTCAGCTATTTGTAGTAAAAGAATGAAATAATGCCATTTGCAGCAACATGGATGGACCTAGAGTTTATCATACTAAGTGAAGTCAGAAAGAGAAAGACAAATACCATATGATATCACTTATATGTGGAATCTAAAATATGACACAAATGAACTTATCTACGAAATAGAAACAGACTCACAGACTTAGAGAACAGACTTGTGGTTGCCAAGGGGGAGGGGGGAGTGGGAGAGGGTTGCATTGGGAGTTTGGGATTAGCAGATGCAAACTATTACACGGAGAATGAATAAACAACAAGGTCCTACTGTATAGCACAGAGAACTATACTCAATATCCTGTGATAAACCATAATAGAAAAAGAATATAATAAACTGAATCATTTTGCTGTACAGCAGAAATTAACACAACATTGTAAATCAATTATCCATCAATAAAATAAATTTAAAAGAAAAAAAGGGAGTTACCTCTCCAGCATAGTGTTTCACTCCAAAATTGTTGACTGCAACTCTGGGCTTCACGTAAAAGTGGTTATTCTAAAAAAAAAACCAAACAAATAGAAATGCCTAATTTCACTCACTGATTTCCTGACAGTATAACTATAACTGACAGTGAAAACAATTGCAAAACCCACGACCTATCAGAGGTTTAGGACACATCGTGTGATGTACTTCATCAAAACCAGGCAACTCTGGTCTGTGTCATTACAGGTTAAAAATGTTAAATTTTATACACTAGCTAAACATGGGCATATTCTGACAAGTAGCCTACAATCTATGGCTTTGGCTTATTTCCATTTAGTTATAGCAGAGAAAAGCTTTCGTTTGAGGGAAAAAAATTCACTGTGGGAGGCACAGTAGGGTCAACGGCACCAAGATCTGTCATGTGTCACATCTTAATCCATAGATGTGCTATTCAGACACAAGGAGGAATTGGCAGGTTTGGACATACAGCATGCTGATTGTGTAACTTCTCCAATAAGGTGCCGTCTGTGGCTTGAGGAAAATGGCTTTCTTCATTGATAAGGGCTAGGAGACCAAGTTTCTAGAAGAGGGGAAAAAAGGTTAAATATGAATTAGAAGTTTTTGGCTCTGTATATTTTTACAGCTCCTTTCCTCTCTACTCTCTATCAAGTAAGTGGTCAAAAGGGCATAATAACTTCTCAGATTGAAAAATTCAGAATGACACACTATTAAGAAATCTAGTTCATTCCATACTAAAAAAACTGAACCCCCTGCAATTTGGTGGATAAAACTTTTACAACTGGCTAATCCACTATCGGAACTGCAAAGTTTTTGATGATGACTTAAAATCTATGGGAAGCCAATGTGCACACTGTTGATTCTTAAAATATTGACTTCAACGAGACAATGGGTTTGAAGCAGCCAAGTATTTAAATTCAACCTTGCACATTTACATGTATGTTTCCAAACGGTCCACTGTGCTCTAAACATTCACATCTTTGATGTGCGTGTTAGTACAAGCTGTTTTGTTCCCATAAATATGAATCAGCCCAGCTGGACACCCTTGGGACTGTTAACAATTCTTCAACAGTGTGTTACCTTCTCAATCAAGTCCAGGCATTCTCCATTGTCTATCCAGTCAATATCTTCCCACACTAAGCCTTCTCTGTACAAAGATTAAAAAGGGCCAGGTTGTAGTAAAATATACCTTCAAAACTATCCAATGTAGGGGCTCATTTTCTTAAAAAAATTGAAATGGAATTTGATGAGTCCTTACCTGCTATATTCCAGTTGCTCTAAAGAAAATATATGCTTGTTGAAATATTCCTGAAGTTTCTCATTTGCATAGTTTATATTGAACTGCTCAAAGTGATTCACCTAAGGGGGGAAACCATTCAACAAGTGTCTTTAGAGCCCTCACTATTACATAAAAAGGCCAAACAGCCACTATGGAGAACAGTATGGAGGTTCCTTAAAAAACTAAAAATAGAGCTACCATATGATCCTGCAGTCCCACTCCTGTGCATATATCCAGAGAAAACCATAATTCAAAAAGATACATGCACCCCAATGTTCACTGCAGCACTATGTATAATAGCCAGGAAATGGAAGCAACCTACGTGTCCATCGACAGAGGAATGGATAGAGAAGACGCGGTACATATATACAGCGGAATATTACTCAGCCATAAAAAAAATGAAATAATGCCATTTGCAGCAACATGGATGGACCTAGAGATTGTCAGACTGAGTGAAGTAAGTCAGACAGAGAAAGACAAATATCATATGATATCACTTATATGTGGAATCTAAAAAAAAAAATGGTACAAATGAACTTATCTACAAAACAGAAATAGTCATAGATGTAGAAAACAATCTTATGGTAACCATGGGGGAAAGGAGGGGAGGGATAAATTGGGAGATTGGGATTGACATATACACACTACTATATGTAAAATAGATAACTAATAAGGACCTACTGTAGAGCACAGGGAACACCACTCAGCACTCTGTAATGACCTACATGGGAAAAGAATCTAAAAAAGAGTGGGTATATGTATATGTATAACTAATTCACTTTGCTGTACAGCAGAAACTAACACAGCATTGTAAATCGACTATACTCCAATAAAACATTTTTTTAAAAAAGGCAAAAAAAAATCTGCAGAGAAACATATCAATGTTCGTTTCAAGAGGTTTGCTTAAGATTATTGAACTCGCTGGAAGCATACCTCAAAGTTTTCAAATCCAAAGATGTCAAGGATGCCAACAGACTTGAAGTCATCTTTGCCTTTGATCCTGCTGTTGATCTTCTTGATCACCCACTCGAAGCAGCGTGCGTAAAGTGCCATGGCCAAGGAGTCCCTGCTGTCTACTGCCTGTGGGGAGAGGAGACAGGGCCACGGTGCCCAGATGACCCCGGGCAGCCCAGACAGGCAAGTCCATCCCTGCCCCACTCGGGAGACACTCTCACTCAACATCTATGCACCCCATGTCAAGTAAGCCAATACCATCTAGGAAAACACAGCTGTCTAAAGAAAGGGTAACCTGGAGCTTGCTTATTTACTTTACAGCAGGATTCACCAAGAATTCCTTGAAGTCAGGCTTTCAAATTCAACTTTATACACTGAGTTATAAGAAAGGATCTGAACCCACAGTTACAAATTTTATCAGGTTTAAAACAATAATTAAGACCTGACCTCTCTCATTATCATCTTCTCATATTTTACTCTGTACACATAAAAGTTTTCTTCATGGCATGCTTAGCATTTTTACTTATCCAGTCAAGAAACAGCTATGAGCGGCTTCCCTGGTGGCGCAGTGGTTGGGAATCTGCCTGGCAATGCAGCGGACACGGGTTCGAGCCCTGGTCTGGGAAGATCCTACATGCCACGGAGCAACTAAGCCTGTGAGCCACAACTACTGAGCCAGTGTGTCTGGAGCCTGTGCTCCGCAACAAGAGAGGCCGCAACAGTGAGAGGCCCGCGCACCACGATGAAGAGTGGCCCCGGCTCGCCGCAACTGGAGAAAGCCCTCGCACAGAAACGAAGACCCAACACAGCCAAAAATAAATAAATAAATAAATAAATTAATTAATTAAAAAAGAAAAAGAAAAAACAGCTATGAGATGGGCTAGCACATATAAGAGGCTCAAGGCAGTAGCAGAAGCAAAAATAAGTAATACAACATACTGTTGCATTGTTTTCATTAATAATAATAATAATTATTATTATTACAGCCAATGGTTATTTAATTCTTACTCTGCACCAGTCATTAAGCATTTAGCATATATATTTTTATTATCATCCTTACTAGAATCCTATGAATTCGGTGTAATTATCCTTGTCTTACAGAGGAGGAAACTGAGGCATAGTGAATAAATTTCCCAAGAACAAAATATAATAAGCCAAAGAGGCAAGACTCAAACTCGGGAAATGTCCATCAGGCCCATTTCTCCTAATGACTCTGCTACACTGTCTCTAAGAAGACAACTGAACCACTTTGTGTACTCCCCTCAGTATGGATGTCTTCTTTATTTTGATCCTGAGCCAAACTCATTTAAATGGTTCACTGCAGCTACTAATTCGAATCAAAGCCCCAGATCTGCAGACCCAGGAGCATCTTTAAAAGTTGCTTTGAGGGCCACACACGTACCTGTTGAACGTTGAGAGGCGTCAGGATCTCCTCCCCCCGGAGGGACATGGATCTCTGGGTCAAGGCGTCTGTGAGCTGTGCCGGGTCCAGCCCAAGTAACTCTGCAGACCTGCCCAAGGCTGGGGAGGAAGGACAAGGCAAACGTGGACACACAGGCCATGGGACCCCGAATAGGTGCAAAGCCAACTCCACAGAGCGACACAGTAAAGCAGAGAATATTCCTAAGTCCCTCAGGCAAGACCTATAGGACACACGTTCTACTGGTAAGTTATTCACTCCTTTAATAAGTCTTAGGTTTACAGCAAAGAACCTGGTGCTTGGACCGAGTATGGTCCAAAGACCCCGAGACGGGTTCCCCCAAGACCCCCAAGAGGTTTGCAAGGTCATAACTGTTTCAATAATAAGACTAAGATGTTTGATTTTCCACTCTCATTCCCTCACCAGTATACAGAAGAATATTCCAGAGGCTACATGACATGAGGTAGCCCAACAAACTGAAGGCAGAAGCAGGAGAATCCAGCTGTCCTCTGTTACATCAGATATTGTAAAAATCTACAAAATCGTTAGACAATGTCACTCTTCACTGATTTGTTTTGGTTTGTTTTGGAAGATGGTCTTTCAACTAAAATGATGATATTTATTGTAATATATGCAATGGGTTTATTATGGTTATTTTAGAGCGAATTTATTTTTTTTAAACTGCCTCTGTTTTAGTTTCTAATGCAGTAAACATCAACAGATATGACCCATAGGAACAAAAGCTCTTCGGAATTCTCTATGATTTTAAAGTTATTAAGAGGCACTGGGAACAAACGTTTGAGAACAACAGGCCTGCAGCCCTGGGCAACTCGAGGGCTACTTTCAACTTCAACTCATCCAATTCCCAGCCTCCATGCCCTTATCCATGGCATCTAACAGAAAAGTTTAAAAAAATAAATCACTCCAGGAAAATGATAACTGATATTGTTATATGTCTATTAACTCAATCTTGACAACACATCTCTGTCGTGCACTTCACAGATGAGAAGTCACAAGTATTGAAGGGATAAGTAACCCGAGAAAACAGCTTGTGGCAGAGCTGGGCTACGAACCAATCATTCTGGCTTAAAAATTAATGGTCTTAACCATTCCACTATGGCAGCCTTCAATAACCATGAATAGCTGTGGCAACACTTACGCCTGATTCATAACATTTCTCCTACATCCAATTCTTGTCGCTATTTCCTCTTATTGGGCCCACTGTCCTTCTTTCTTAGTAAACATGAGAACACAGCCAGTAATCACTTGTCAGATGCTTTGACCCTTTATTAGCTGACCGTTCACATCAGATACAAAGTTCTGTAGCTCTTATTCAAGGGCTCGAAAAATTTTTTCTGTTAAAGGTCAGATAGTAAGGATTTTAGATCTATGTCTCCTAGAAGGCAAAAGTCAAGGAAGTAAAGGAGGGAGGAACAATCTTACCTGTTTTGAAGGAAACTTGTGCTCCACCAGCAGTGATAAATTCTATGTTCCCAAGATGTAATATACCAGCAAGCAACCTCAAAACTTCCCGAACTTCTTCCTTGCTAAACTGCATTACCTCCATTGCCATCTAGAAGAAAATAAGGTATTTAATTTTTAATCTGTCTTCATACTAAAGAAAATGATAAATGCTTCTTCCTCAGTAAAGTTATTAAGTTTTATTCTCAAGGCAAGAAAGCAAGAAATAGATGTATGCCCCCTCACTTTTTAAAAAATTTATTAATCCATTCATTTATTTTTGGCTGCGTTGGGTCTTTGTCACTGCACGTGGGCTTTCTCTAGTTGCAGCAAGCGGGCTTCTCATTGCAGTGGCTTCTCTTGTTGCGGAGCACAGGAGCTAGGCACATGGGCTTCAGTAGTTGTGGCACGCAGGCTCAGTAGTTGTGGCTCGCGGGCTCTACAGTGCAGGCTCAGTAGTTGTGGTGCATGGGCTTAGTTGCTCCGCGGCAAGTGAGATCTTCCTGGACCAGGGCTCAAACCTGTGTCCCCTGCATTGGCAGGAGGATTCTTAACCACTGCACCACCAGGGAAGTCCCACCCCCTCACTTTTAAATGATAAAGACTTTACACAGGTACACATAAAAGAAAACGCGACAATAAGAAAGAATTGTAGAATACTTAGAGATAACCTAATCAGTAAGATAAAAGTAAATACCTGCCTTACATACAAGACTCCTATTTATGCCCCAAAAGAATTACCCCAGAGAGTCATAGTAATCATAGTCACAAAGAAATACTTTTTCTACATGTATCAAAATGTAATGGAACATTTATTATTTTCCTACACATAAAAAATGGTGGGGGTGATACTTCATGAGACTCCTCTAGTGTAAACTCTGGGGACTTGCCTTAATTTTAAATGCAGCAGGGACCCCAGTAGGTGGAATGAAATTCTCTATCAGGGGCTGGACAGATAGGAGAGTCTACTGTTCCTTTTATAAGAGATGCTGATGGAAAACCTGAGTGGATCTAGATCTGTCTTCCCTGGACAGTCATCACATCGCTAGTTTCCATTTCTCCAAAGGATTTTTCAAGTCTTATTTTAGCCTCTGGATACTAAATGGAAGTTAACATAATGCTGATTTGGGAAAAATAAAAATAAACAGGCATCTACAGGGGTTTTGTTCCCCAACAAGTATCTAAGCTGAAGCCAGGTATCTTCTGAATCAGATCTAAGATTTGCTCATTTTCTAAATAGGCCCCTCCAACACACACACACCACACACACTCATGTACACACAACTGAGGACAGAATCGTTGGCTATACTGATGAACATAAGCTACAAAGAGAACTCAGACCCATAATTGTTACAATGACCACAGGAGATGGGGAAGGAGGAAGCCACACAGCACTTTGAAGCCATAGAAACTGCAAAAGGAAATGACTGGAGATTTTAAAATGTGAAGAGTTTAATTTCTTTACAAGGAAAAAAACAAAGCCAGAAACAAAGGGCAAAAACAACAGACAGGGAAACAGAATTAAAAGAAAAAAATTGTAAGGCAAGGAGCAATAGCTATATTAAGAGACACATGGGCAATGAAAATAAAATAGGCACTTCTCGTAAGAGGAAATGCAAATCCACACAGAAATGTTTTCCTTCCTAGAAATCCAATATGCACAACTTGAAGAAAATGAGATAACTTCTATTAAATTAGCAAAAATTTTTCTGAATGATAAAATGGGTGAAAGTGAGGTATATATGCACTGGTCACTGGTAGTATAAGTTAGTATAATCTTTTTGGAAAACAAGATTATGGGGCAGCATTGTGCTGGGCCACATATGTATATAATCTTAGAATGTTCAGAGAGGTTACTTAACTTTCTCAGGGTTACACAACCAAGATTCAAAGTCAGGCCTGATGAACCCAAAGTCTAGGAACTTACTATCTATCCAGCTCTATGCTTTTTTCTTTTTATGTCCTTAGAAAGTCCATCTCCTGTGTAATCTCCCTTCACTGCAACACTGGAGATTTGTTCTAAGGAAAATCTCAACAGGAAAGAAAGTTTTGTAAAATATTCACTACAGTGTTTTCTTTACAACACTTTCAGAGAGAAAAAAAAATCTAGCTCTCCTACAATCAGACAAGTCCAATATAGCAAATGAACTTGTTAGAACAGTATATAGTTTTTAAAGGAAATTATGAACATTATATAGAAATGATATTTATGATAGCTGTATGCAAAAAGTAAAAAATTATTTTTGTAACTAATTTTTTCAAGAAAATCATCTGGGAAGAAAATCTACAAAATTAAAAATAGTTGCCATGTTACTGCTGGTAGCTTAATGGACACTGCATTCAATGATGTCTTTTAATGTTGTCGACATGTTTTTACTGTAACAACCGAGTCTCCTAATGGATGAATGGGTAAATAGATTGCTGTCTATTCAGTGGAATACTACTCACCAGAAAAAGAATAATTGAGTGACGTGTGGTTTGGATGAGTGAAAGAAGCTAGACACAGGAGAATAGATTCTGTATGATTTCATTTACAGGAAACTCTAGAAAAGACACACTTTCCTAGGTTTCCTAGGGCCGGGGCTGGGGCTGGGGTTGTCTAGGAAGGGGGACAAGCAACCTTTAGGGTGTAGAACTGTCCTTCGGTTTGACTGTGGTTGTGGGTATATGCGTGCATAAATTAAAAGTTCACTTTATACACTTTCCATGAGGGCACTTTATTATAGGTACATTATAACGCAATAAAATTGACTACAAAAAAATTAAAAGACAATGAATTGTTTAACCAAGGTAGAGAAGACTATCATTTCATGGGTACAGACAGAAACTGACACAAAGAAGAGGAACTATGAGCCTAGTGCTTATCAATCTTTAAAAGCCTACGGGAAAATAATTATTCAAATTTACTTATTCTAAAAGCAAAGAAATATGGTTAAAAAATACAGATTATTTATTATGCTCAAGACTTTTAAAACAGTGGTAAAGACCTAATCAGACCTCGGCAAAATAATTATAAAGCACCTATGCTGTGAAAAAGTTAGTATTTTCCCTTTCTATGACTAAAGTTTTCCTCATGTATCATAAGACATATTCAACACTAATTTATAAAAATGTTCTAAGCTCATTTTAGGATGACCACAGAAATGAAAATTTTCACTGTTTAAGTCACTTGCCTGGACTCTATATAACACTAAAGAAGTAAGATCTTCCATAGACTCGTGGTTGCCATGGGTGGGAGGAAGGGGGAGGACGCGGGGGAGGGTTGGGGTGGGAGCTTGGGATTGGTAGATACAAACTAATAGATAAACAAGGTCCTACTGTACAGCACAGGGAACCATCTTCAATATCCTGTAATAAATCATAATGGAAAACACAAAAAACCATATATATGTACAACTGAATCACTTTGCTGTACACCAGAAACTAACACAACATTGTAAATCAACTACACTTCAACTAAAAAAAAAAACTCCTCTATACCTGTGTTAAAAAAAAAAAAAAGATCTTCAAAAAATAAGTTCCCAGTAGTAGACAATTTCAAACTGTAGAATGAAAAATATCAAAAGATAATCTGTGAAAAAAATTCTTGGTTAAGTTCTGAAAATACATACAAAGATTACATATGGAGATATGAAAGCAAGTGAATAAAATGGGCTCACTGTATGAACAAATTTGTGACTTCTTCACTTTCAAGTTTAACTCTAAGTGAATTAGTTAGGAGTGTGGTGACAAGTGGCAACTGCATTAATCAGACCATGGGGTAATTTAATGGCTGCAAACAATTATCACCAGCGCCAGCAAGAGTCTCCATTCATTGTCTCCTACTGTCCTATTTTACAGTCTTTTTAGTAGCAATCTCCACCCCTTTGGCAAGAGCAGCCCCTTTAAGCCTTCTTTTTTTAAAAAAAAACTTTTATTGAAATATAGTTGGTTTGCACTGTTGTTAAGCCTCCTTATAATTATGTTTTCTCAACAACATGGCTCAAGACTGAAAAAAAAAAAACCCTGGGAAATTCTCAGCACAGTTCAGAAGCACTAAATAGCAATTTAGTTATAAAACTGGCACAAAGTTATACAAAATGTTTTCAATAAAGTCTTTATTAAGCACATAGAAAACAAGTGACTGTGTGCGTGGTGGGGTGGTGACGACAAATACACGATACAATCCCAACCGCTAAGGATGAAAGGAAGGAAGCCAGGCTTTTCACGCTAGAAACAAACAGGGAAGAGGGACGGATTTCAGGTACAAAAGGTACACCCACTCAGGGTCTCAGCGGTGAGGTGGGGAGCGCCATCCAAGGGAGCCAAAGAAGCTCAGGTGAGTCACGAACAAGTGAAATGAATAAAATGGGGGGAGAGGAGGCTTGTTCTGGGCACAGTAAATCACAAGTTAAGTTCTTTGGTAATTCATTGTGTAATTTTATATTAGGCAAGATGATGTTATTTTATAATATAAAATTTGCTTCAACTCCCATATTTTCCAACACTGAACGAGACTGAGGTTTTTAAATTTAAAAAAAAAATTTAAAAATGGCTCAAACCCATGTCCCCTGTATTGGCAGGTGGATTCTCAACCACTGTGCCACCAGGGAAGCCCGAAAGGTGGATTCTTAACCACTGCGCCACCAGGGAAGCCCAAGACTGAAGTTTTTAACTGTGGCAAAACTGAGGTATAAAGTCAGCCCTTTATTTATTTATTTTTAATTTTTACTGGGGTATAGTTGATTTACAATGTTGTGTTAGTTTAGGTGTACAGCAAAGTGGATCAGTTATACGTATACATATACCCACTCTTTTTCAGATTATTTTCCCATATAGGCCATTACAGAGTACTGAGTAGAGTTCCCTGTGCTATACAGTAGGTCCTTATTAGTTATCTATTTTATATATAGTAGTGTGTATATATCAATCCCAATCTCCCAATTTATCCCTCCCCCCAATGTGCCCTGGTAACCATAAGTTTATTTTCTACATCTGTAACTCTATTTCTGTTTTGTAGATAAGTTCATTTGTAGCCTTTTTTAAGATTCCACATATAAGTGATATCATATGATATCTGTCTTTCTCTGTCTGACTTACTTCACTCAGTATGACAACCTCTAGGTCCATCCATGTTGCTGAGAATGGCATTATATTGTTCTTTTTTTATGGCTGAGAGCCCTTTAAATCTTTATGATATCTGACTCACGAGGAGTCAGCTTATGGATGCATGGGCTCACATCATCAAAAATCCATGGGTAGGGGCCTCCCTGGTGGCGCAGTGGCTGAGAGTCCACCTGCCGATGCAGGGGACACGGGTTCGTGCCCCGGTCTGGGAGGATCCCACATGCCACGGAGCAGCTGGGCCCGTGAGCCATGGCCGCTGGGCCTGCACGTCCGGAGCCTGTGCTCTGCAACGGGAGAGGCCACAGCAGTGAGAGGCCCATGTACCGCAAGACAAAAAAAAAAAAAAAAAAAAAAAAACTGAAAAAAAACTGAAAAAAAAAATCCATGGTTACACCCAGTAAGACCTAAATGGTCAGGAAACCCCAGTCCTGGTCCATGGCCAGGAACACCATTAACATTCAATATTTGTGGAGTCAAAAAATGAAGAGATTATCACTCATCAAAGACTCTTGTTACTCCCCCACGTACTTCATCAGCCACCATTCTGGTGGGTCAAACACAGGCAGTAAAAATAAATTCGTTGTTACTACTGACTTGAAATAGCTTCATCCTGACTCAACAATTTGTAGTGCAACTTGGAAGGCTGCAAAAAAAAAGGCTATGAAATTTAGCATAGGTTCACCATCTCTGCCCCAGGAAAAACTAGGTTCCTTAAAATGGCTCAGGATCCCTTACAGGTACATATTTATATTAATGTCAGTTGGTATCAATAAGGAATTCTAAAAATACATGAATTCTTAATGAAATAAGCAAAATTCTTAAAAGGTCCTATTGCCAGAGTATACTGACATTAAAGTTGATAGAAAGGAATAATGTTTTTTTTTTTAGTAGCTGAAAATACCAGAGGTGACATCTTCATATGTAATTCACAGAAATAATCTCTCTCCGTTAACATTTTAACACATTCTTCAAACAAATGTCCTTGAGTCCCAATGGAATGTGGTCCCTTCCCTTCCTTTAATCTCAAAACCTCTGGGAAAAGGAGCTTTATGGAATTAAAGTATGAAGATACAAATTTAAATGGTATTTGATTTTGGAAGAAAATAAAGACAAATTACATGATAAAACAACATAGCATAATCTATTATGCTAATAATAGCATAATCTATTCCAATTGTCTTTATTTCTTCAGCAGAATGTAGAGATTATATATATGGACACTAAGAAGTACTTGCAAACTAAATATTTAAGTATCTATAAATAGAATTCTTATAAGCCTGTTGTGTACATTCACTATGTCAATTTCCTGTGTAAATTTTTCTTCCTTTCTAGATGACATGTCCTTTCATCATAGGACCAAATTTCAAATGCCAAAACCTATCATTTCAATTTAAAAATAAAAGCTAGCACTCACTGAAAACAGGCCAAGCTCCACAAGCTTCCTTGTAGCTACCAGAAAGAGCAAACAATTCTGAATCAGAAAACAATGCCCCAAGAGGAAGCCATCAGAGTACCCTCTCTCCAGGCACTCCCAGGACGAGGGAGGGCCTCGCTGCCCACTGGCTCACTGTGGCCAGTGAGCTAGTCAGTATGGCCCTGCAGTGACACTGCACCTTGAATAATTGGGAGTCTGTCTACCACTGCAAACAACCACCTTCCATCACAAAGTAAATGGAGAAAGCTCGTGTAGTTAAAGAAGTCCAGGACGCCAAAATAAAATTGGGAAAGAAAATTTTAAATACTTAAACATCTCTTAAAGTCCAATTTGCAGGGCCGAATCCCATGCCGCCTAGGGTAGGTACACAGCAAAAGGGGCTGTCAGCGGGAGGCTTTTTGTTAATAGGATGAAGGAATGAGAGACGACAGAGACACCTCTCTACGTGATAAATGGCAGAATGCGACATCTTTAAAAGAAAGGCTGAGGGGAAGATGATCACGATATTACAGCCTCGTCTGTTTTTAATTTCATTTTCAGTTTAAGGATACATACATTAGATGTGGGGAAATGATGTGTGATATATATCCATTTAAAAATATACTTTGATTCCATTCCACAAGGCATTCTTATGAACAATCTAGAAAAGTAAATGGGGATATAGAACCAAGTTGTCGACAACAACTAGAAAGACAAATCTGGGTGCACGGAAAGCAGTGACTACCTACCTGCCTCCTGGTTAGAGTGTGGGATTTGGAGTTAGTTAGACTGTGTCTAGATACAGGCTCTATTAGGTGCTGTGTGTGGTTAGGCTGGTCACCAACCTCTCTGAGTCACAGAACATAGACAACCATAGTTCTACCCTCACAGGGTCGTTAGAAGCAGAGGCATGGTAAGTCCGCAGAGTAGGCGCTCAGTCGGTGTTAGTTGCCATTTATGATGAATCAATTCTAGATCCGCTGACTCCAAATGCTGAACTAACGACTCTGGCAAAGGAACTGAGACCACGCTGATGAACTCTACCAGCCCCACTCAATCAGGTGGGGCTGCTAATAATGCTCGATGACCAGGCTTCCTAAATGCAGTCACTTTATAACAAAGTCCCGGGAAATTTGAGAACTGCAGGAAACTGCACAGGTCCACACTGCAGAATCTTAAAATGACTACTTCTGTGTGATCAGAATCGGTTACCAGAATAAGGCTATGAGAACAGGATGAGACCCGAACAGTCACCTGGTCTAATTGTTGACAGATTTCTTTTTAACTGTAGAACCAATTATTCAAAAAAATTTTTAATTGTAAGCCCCGAAACAGAGGATCTGCTTGCTCCAGTCCCAAACCTGTGATTTTTTTTGTTTTGCTTTTCTGACCACTATTCCAAGCCAACCACCCATCTGTCCTGAATGTCAGACATTCACCCATCTTCTAAAGAGAGAGGATTCCCTTCCATGACTTGGAACAAGAAGAAAGGACCTATTCTCGCACAGCGGTACAAATGTGATTTCTTTTTTTATTAAAAAAATTTTTTTGAAGCAGAAATGAAAGCTGCCACTTTCTTTTTTTTCTTTCTTTGGTCACCTTTAATAAAGGAAAATAGGAAAATAACTTACAATAACGTCCCTAAAGGATTCCTGGTCACTGATTGTCTTGTCTCCTACACATCCAGATTGATTCAAGTAGTGGTAGTTTTCTGGCACAGATAAATAAAATTCTTCTACAAAAAGAAAAAGAAAAACACAATATCAGTATTTGGCCAGGGTAAGACATAATTTAAAAGAGTTTTCACTTTGCAACTTTATTTTTTAAAGTACAAAAATAATTCTATGCTCCTAATGGTCCACTATTAAGATTAAAACATTCCCTCTTAATCATCATCTAGGAAAAATAGAATTATTAAATTCGATGGGATGGAAGAAAATGTTACTGAAAAAAGTAACTGATGAGGATCCTGTGTTGATTGGTTTTTTAAAAATCAAATGTTTAGAAATGAGCGTTATTTGGGTGTGACTGAAAAGTAAAACCAGTTGTAATACATTATGTATGCTTCACAAATATTCTTAAATCCGAAAAGAACTAAGATTCCAAAACAAACCAAAAAAATTCACGATTTCTCTATTGATGATTTTCCCCCCACGTTATCTGGCTCTAAATGAACTCAGTGTCTTCGGTCATCTCACACATTTCGTTTCAGTTGGTGGAAGAGCAACAAAGTCCAAACAGATGTCTCCTCATTCACAGATGGGTTTAAAGGCAAAATGAGCAGCTGGTACATATGTCTCTGCAGCTGTCCCATACTCACCTTTCTTTTCATGCTCTAGCCCTGCCAGCAGCGCATAGAATATGTGATAATTCCTTTCCCCGGGATTTTGCCTTACTACTCGGTTCTGTGAAGAGAAATCAGATTTCTGTTCAGAGATGTTTCCTCTGCTTAATGACCATGAGCCAGTAATTGCCGAAAACAGTTATTGTGAGAGATAATGTGAATTAAATCACGTTTACTTACTTTTTCTAATAAATCTTCACGAATAAGCAATGGCAAGTCAAGGAACAAAACAAGGATACAGGATGCTCAATGAGTCTTTAGTTTTCTATTCTTTGTTGCCCAAGTAATTACAATTTCCTGTGTCTTGGACATTGAGACTTCCGGTGCAAAAGGTAAGCAAACAATACAGACTGTTTCATCAAAATCCAATTTCAGACATGACACATGTACCCAGGAAGTATCACACTAGTTAAAGAATTGATTTCAAACAACAGATAGATGATGTTTCGTTAGGAGTCCAAATCTGCAGATTAGGGACATGATATCAGAACTTCCCCAAAGAAAGATGGTTCCTTATCGCTTAGGATAATTAACAGGTCAAGCACAGTAATACTGGAGCAGTAACTAGGTAGAACCAGAAAGAAACGTTTCATATCCCGTATCTGTCCTTAGGATAAGCAAGAACAGTTTCCACTAGAGAGTCATAGTACTACAGACCAAAAGCTAAACGAAACAGGATACAATCTACGATTCTCCCACCCTGGATATTTCCCTTCTGGCAGATGTTCAGCTGAACAAACTTCCCGAAGCGACTGGAGTTGTTGTTATACACAGTCTTGGCGTTGCCGAAGGCTTCCATGATGGGGCTGTGAAAGAAGCCAGGACATCAGCGAGTGTTAATTAGGGTCCATCTAAAACTGGCAACGACAGTCCTCACCAATGGCAAAGCAGACAACTGCAAGAAAAATCTGAAATCAAAGAGACCTGTGGTGATCATGTTTATTTACAGAAGAGCCAGATTTTCCCAGCACTTGCTGAAATGGGTTTATAATACACGTCCATCTCGGGGCAGAGAACATGCAGCTAGGTGTGCGGGCAGAGGATGCTACAGAGAGTCAAGGAGCCCACGATGGCTGGTCCCCATACAGATTAGCTTATATACGCGAGCCAGGGGTTGCACAGGAAAAGCCCCCGCTTGAATTCTAGGAAGTGAAAAAGTTCCAGCCCTGGAAATTTCACCCGTCTGTTGTACGTCCCGGGGGAACATAAACTTCCTTGGCTCTCCTCCGACTGTAAAATGTGGTCAGACTAGGTCAGGGGTCAGCCATCTTTTTCTGTAGAGGATCAGATAGTAAATACTTTTGGTTTTGTGGGCCATGTGGCCTCTGATGCAGCTACTCAGCTCTGCCACTACAGCTCGAAAGCAGCTGTAAACAATACGCAAACGAGGGTATCTGTGTTCCTATAGTTTTATTTATCAAAACAGGCCGCAGGAGGAAGATGAAGACGGTCTAGAGACAGATGGTGGTGATTGCTACACTTCACACCACTAAGCTGTACACCGAAAAATGTTGAAAGTTATACACTTTTTGCTATGTGCATTTTAGCACAATTTAAAAAATAAATTTTGAAGGCTAAAAAAACAAAACCCGAACAGGCTGTAGGATACCGGCGTCAGGCTGAAGTTTGCTGACTCCTGGACTAATTTCTAAGTAATAGGACCTGAAAAGTCCCTACTGGTTCTAAAACCTTATAAGGCACCAATCAGACACAGGGCAATTGCACATTTTAATTAGAATTTCAGAGGCTACTGCACCATGGCCCTCTTTCAAAGCTCTGAGGTCATTGCCATCGATGTGGCATTGTTCTGCAACAGGAGAGGCTACACAGTGCCACTGTGCTCATAAGATGCCTCTAAAGATTTGACCACTAAGCCCCCTGTGATGTGGTGGATGGAGGCTGGAATTTCTGCCGAGAACGAGGCCTCCCAAGAGCCAGTCAAGAGCTGCCCGGTGAGAGGCAGCTGCAGAATGTGCCTCACTCACTCAGCCACCAACTTAAACGTGGTGCAGCGACGAGGGCTCAGGTCATTAGAAATCGCTGTGTGTGGAGACTTTTCCTTGAGGAATCGTGAAAGCCAAGTTAAGAAAAAGGGAAGCGAGCGCCCCAAGTTTCAACTCTTCCTTAACTAAGCCAAACGGCGAGGAAAGTGAATCCTATTAGCTGGAAACGAGAAACACGAAGGCCAGATACCTGCTCTCAAGAATGGCTTGTTCGACACACGACGTCTTCTCCTTCGAGGACAAGTCCAGAGACTGCTGACTGATGGCTGACAAAAACTGGAGGATCAACTTGGTGCTTTCGGTCTTACCTGCCCCGCTTTCACCACTGAAAGACAACATGCAGAAATTTGTGCTTCTAATTAAAACAACAACAACAACAACAAAAACCCCAGCTTGGCCAGTGTCAGTCCAATTTGTCCACAGAGCAACTTTTTTTTTTTGAATTTTTGAATTTTAGTTTTTATACAGCAGGTTCTTACTAGTTATCCATTTTAGACATATTAGTGTATACATGTCAATCCCAATCTCCCAGTTCATCCCACCACCACCACCCCCCTCCGCATTCCCCCCTTGGTGTCCATACGTTTGTTCTCTGCATCTGTGTCTCTATTTCTGCCCTGCAAACCGGTTCGTCTGTACCATTTTTCTAGGTTCCACATGTATGCGTTAATATACACTCTTTGTTTTTCTCTTTCTGACTTCACTCTGCACAACCCTTGAACAGTGGGAAAAGCTCAAAGTGCTGAGTTACAGAGAAGAGTCCCTCTTCCTGGCAGCTGTGTGGCCTCCGTGTTGCCAGTGACTCCCTCAGCCTACAAGCTAAACAGAAGGTACCACCTTCACGAAGCTCAGGTAATAAGAGGGACGGTGCCTTTCGTGGCAGGTAAGCTCTGCAAAGGCCGGGATTGGTGTTTTGTTCACTAAAGTGCCACAGACCCCTCAACAGTCCTGGCTGGTGGCAGACACTCAGTAAGCATCTGTTAAATGAAGGAACATGTTAGTGGTAACTTTCTGGTAAATACGCACAAAAATGCAATCATTCATAAATACTGAGGGGACAAGGGAATGAACCCGCAGGTACTCGACCCACACTTGGGCACTTTATTCCCATAATAATCCTACGAGGCAGGCAGCGGCTAAGGGCCCGGGTCAGAATTGAACAGCAGGTTTGTCAGCATCCAGCGCCCTGCAGAGATGCTGCTTCAGCGATGATTCACGAAAAGTGAACAAAGCAACCCCGGGGCGCTGGAGCTGGGGAGAGTGGGGGGCAGGGCAAATGAGAGGAGTTAATGGGATGTGAGTTGTGTCACAAAGGACCGGCAAATGTCAGCCAGGCAAAGAGGACAGTGGAAGGATTCGGGGTCAGACGACCCTGTGAACGAAAGCAGAAAGGCCAGAGGAGCTGCAGGAGGTCTACAGGGGTGGGATTCTGGTTTGGTCAACTGGACCGAGACCAGAGTGGGCAGAGAAAAGGGAAAAAGATCGAGGTTGATGGTTCCGAGGCCACCACAGGAGACAGAAGGCGAAGGCCAAGCCCATCAAGGTCACCCGTGAGGAACACAGCTCTGAAGTCACGCTCCAGAAGGACTGAAGGTCCCTCAGGGAGACCAACTGCTGTTATGATCTAGGCATGTGGTGGTCAGGCCACGGACAAGTACCACCAGGCTGGAGATGAAAGGGAAGAGATGGAGATGAGAGATCTGGAAGGAGAGACCCAATCAATTTTGTGCAAGGCACCCTGCTCGGTACCACAGGGAGAACAGAAGTAGTACAAGGGCAAAGAACTTACGAGAAAAGTCAACCCACGGCATAAGTAACGGTACATGAACACCAACACTATCACAGGGTAACAGGTTCATATCTGCTCAAGCGGGGAGATAAACAGATGAGGCCTCCACAAGAGCTAGGAGGTTATGAAAGAGGAATTTTGCAGATAACACGGTGAATGATTAAGCACATGTAATAAAGGAGAGGAAATGACTCAGAGGTGACACCGTCTGTGCCCTGCTGGATGCTGCAGGCCCAGGGGAATCTCCACTGAGTGAGGCCAATCATGGTAATTCCATTCCCTGTGCAGGTGATAAGGTGGTTGGCCATGGGCAGGTGTCAGGATGCCAGCCAAAGAGACTTAACGTCAAGTGTGCTGAGGCTCCTGGGGAGGTATGCACGCATGCGTGTGCACGCATGCACGCACACACACACACAAAGAGACCAGACAGAACGTCCCTCTGGCTGCAGACGACAAATACTTGGGAATCCACAGCTATCTTGAGATTGGAAAGCTAAAGGCAAGACAGAGAAGCGCCCAGTGGGAGTGGCTGAACCCACAACCCTGACCCCGTCCCTGCCTTGCCGTCTGAGCTAATCAAGGCCCACGCAAGTGACACCAGCTCTGGTGGGCTTTTCTGTTATCAGCAACCAGAATCTTCCCAGGGCGGGGCTGAGCATTCATCTCTGCGTAGCTGGCACCTGCCTAGCCTGGGGGCTGACACAGAGGAGACATTCAGCAAGGGGGCACTGAATGAGTAGCAGAGCCTAAGAGAAAGTTGCAAGAAGAGATTTAAATAATTCTCGATACTTAAAAATATATATCCCATCTACCTAGCAGTTAAATTTTGTTAAAACAAACAAAACTGAAAGGGAGACGCTCTCTAGTTGTAACGTGTGAGGCAGAAGTCATGTTTCACACGGTCCCCAAACCCACCTCTGTATCCTCCAGCACTCAGAGGTGGATGGCATTTCAACCTCCCTTGCAGGAAGGACGGCGATCGGTAACCAGGACCGAACGTGGCCAACTCAACAACAAGGCGGCTGAAGTGAGCAAGGGGGGTGTCCGCTATTTCCACGTCGGGTGGCTAAACACCCTCATGGTCCTCTGGGCTCCCTGCCTTCCACGCCTGCCGTTTGGGTGCCCTCAGGGTGGCACATCTCCAAAACAAAGCAATGTGTGGCATAAAGTCAAGCTCTCACCTTCCCACGTGGGGCTGTGAAACAGCAAGAAATAAGCCACTCCTGTGTTATGCCTCTGAGATTTGGGGGATGTTACAGCAATTAGCACAGCAATTAGTCTACTCTGACAAACACGGTCATAATACAGCCGTGGAGAAAAAGCTGTTCAAATTGGACAGCAAAGACTCGTCAAGGAGAAGAAAACCCAAGATTTGCATTGTCCTTCACCCGTCAAGGATACTGGTCTACCACCAGCTTCAGCTCACTTTTTTTTCTCATTGTAGCAAATTTTCTTCAAGCATCTTCTTTAAGTACATCTTTTTTTGATACATAAGTAAAACTTGAAACAAAAATGAAACTCGGATTTGTACAACAGTAGTTCTCAAACTTGGCTGGACATGAGAATTACCCGCTGTGTCCCTGATCTGAACCTGTAAGGGTAGAATTCAGTCATCAGTATGTTTTAAAAATTTCCAGATGATTCTACTATGAAGCCAGGGTCGGGAAGTACTACTCCTGAAAGCAATTTCACATAATTCAGACAGGACTGCACCAGGAGATGAAAAAGGCGACTGTATATACGAGGTTGTGGAAGGGTGGCATGAACAAGGCAAAGAATATAAATAACTCACAAATTGTTAAAACCCAGAAATATGCCAGATGTCCCCAGACGTTAACGTCAAGGTAACAGGCCTCACTTTTCTTTAACTCTCCTCTTCTTCCTCCCCTCCCCTGCCTGTGCCTTTAACATTCCTCATGAAAACATTTACTGAGGGTCACAAAACGTGATCTTTAAAGCAACGGAGAAAGAGCATCTCCGCAGGTACTCCTTCCTTCCCTAAGTATCCATGTGCCTACTGTGTGTCAGGTTGCACTGAGGGCTGGGAAAACACTCCTGAAACAAATGGCCACGGACAGTATTTATGACCCAGCAGCAGCAGGAGATATCAAAGAATCACAAATTACAGTTAATGCTGTCGAGTATAAATCTCAGAGGATGGGAGGATTCATAATTTAGATGCAGGGCTCAGATTCAGCAAAGCCCTTTCCAGGGAAATGACATTTAGACTGAAATGCAGAGACATGCACAGGAGTTAACTGGGTGAAAACTGAAGGACGGGGAAAGCGGGGGGAGGAGGGGGGAGGGGAGGGAGACCCTCCCTTTCCTGCTTGAGGAAAGGGCTTGGAGCCTTGGGGGAAGGGAAAGCGGCCTGCACAGCCAGTCGGGAAGGGGCCGGGGTCCCACTCAGAGGCCGCTGTTTTCCAGTCAAGTATGGAACTGGTGCTTTTCAATAGGGGAGGGGAGAGAGGCTGGAGATGGTGTTTCATTGCCAATGGCCAATGATTTCATCCATCGGTCAAGCCTAGGTCATGAAGCCTCCATAAACCCCAAAAGGATAGGGTTCAGAGAGCTTCTGGGTTGGTGCGCAGGTGGAGGTGGACGGCGGCTCCCTGGAGGGGGCAGGGAAGCTCCCCCACCTTTCCCACACCATGCTGTGTGCATCTCTTCCATCCGGCGGTTCCTGAGTTATATCCTTTTATAGTACAGCAGTGATCTAGGAAGTAAAAATGTTTGAGTTCTGTGTGGTGCTCTAGCAAATTAATCAAGCCCGAGGAGGGGGTCACTGGAAGCTCCAACCTAGAGCTGGTTGGTCAGAAGCACAGGGGACAACATGACTGGCATCTGAAGTGGAGAGAATGGCCATCTTGAAGGACTGAGCCCTTAACAACCTGGGGGATCTGACGCTGTCTCCTGGTGGACCGTGACAGAACTGAGTTAATTGCTTGGTGAACCTGATTACACACGCTATGTGATCATATAGCAAGTATATTATAGCATTATAATGCTATATGGACTAAGTATATACTCCTTTGCTTACCACATCACAGAACTATAAAGCCAGAATAAATTGCATAATTAAATACAAACAAAATATAACACCAATAAAATCCAAATTCACAAGACTAACCTAACCCCCTGGTTAATGCTGTTTTGCTCAAACTGAAGCGCTCCTTGCACTGTGACTGTCCACTGCTTCTCTTGTGGGCCAGGCAGCCTCTTCCACCACGAGCGCTGTGATGAGTCACGTATTCCACCTGGTTCCTTTATTCCAGCCTCGATGAAACATCAACTCATACGGCAATCGTGATGTTAATTCACCTTCACTTACAGCGAACACATCACTTACATATCCAGTCCTGCATTTTTCTCATTAGCCTGTGGCAGTTACAGTCCTAACCCTTGGCGCCAACATGACCACAAACACAAACATGGACTTCAGAGAAAACATGTTCACCCAGATGAACCAAAATGACTTGATACCATTAAAAAAAAAATGTTTTAAATTGTGAAACTGAAAAAGGGAAAGAAAAATAATCAAAGCACTGATATGGGGCCTCAGGGGCCATATTAAAAGTTCTGAGAACTTTTCGTAGGCAGAAGGGAAAAGTCTCAAGACAGTTTTTAAGCAGGAGTGCATCACGATCGGGGTCAAGGTTTTGTTGTTTTTTTTTTTTTTTTTTTGCGGTACGTGGGCCTCACTGTTGTGGCCTCTCCCGTTGCGGAGCACAGGCTCCGGACGCGCAGCCTCAGCGGCCATGGCTCACGGGCCCAGCCACTCCGCGGCACGTGGGATCTTCCCGGACCAGGGCACGAACCCGTGTCCCCTGCATCGGCAGGCGGACTCTCAACCACTGCGCCACCATGGAAGTCCCCGGGGTCAAGGTTTTAAAGAATCAAGTCACCCGGTGAGGAGTATGGAGTGAGGAGGGTGGATCAAGGGAGACAAGAGAGGAAGCAGGAAGTGAGGGCAGAGGGTGAGGGGAGGGGGCAGCAAAGAGGAGAAGCCGGCGGCCCCCAGACAGACGGTGGAGGGAGGAGGGAGGGGACGGCTGACAGCCCTGGTCTGGGTGGTTGGTAAGTGACAGGGAAGCGGGAGAATGACTCGGGAGAGCCAGGGAGCTTGCATGTGGGATCTTCCTGGACCAGGGACAGAACCCAGGTCCCCTGCACGGGCGCTGGTAACACAGCGGTTCACGTTTATCAATACTCATTGAACTGGATATACGAGATTGGTACAGTTTACCGTAGGTCATTTGACCTTAATTACTGGGGTCAGGGTGACTCTTCTAGATCCAAGAATGACTTCCGGATCTCAGGCTTGGGACCTGGTAGGATGGAGAGTGCACTTGCTAAGAATGAGAAGCATGAGAGAAGGAACCTGTTTCTGGGAGAAACTTAGGATGGACTGACGAGGTGCCACCCCTGAGATGCCCACCAGACACCTCCGTGATGATGCCTCAGGATGTCTGGACACGCGTGTGGATCTCAGAGGAGAAGTCGGCAGGGGAGGCACTGAAGTCTGGGGAGTCACGCAGATGCAGAGAAGGAAAGGCAGGCTGGTCATAAGATGAGGATGTGGAAGATGACGGACGAGCCCAGAGAATGAGGGAGAAACCAGAATGATGGAGCAGCTCAGAGGAGGGCAGGGCAACGTGTGGAGACAAAGATGCATCTTTTTTTTTTTTCCCAAAGATGGAACATACTAGAAGTTTTTGAGTGATAATGCCAATGATCCAGTAGAAAAAAAGAGGCCCAAGAATCAGGGGCAGTGAGGCTCAAAGATGGAGCAAAGTGCCCAGGAAAGCAGGGAGGAAGGATCAAAACACACCTGAAGGGGGCTTCCCTGGTGGCGCAGTGGTTGAGAGTCCGCCTGCCGATGCAGGGGACACGGGTTCGTGCCCCGGTCTGGGAAGATCCCACATGCCGCGGAGCGGCTAGGCCCGTGAGCCATGGCCGCTGAGCCTGTGCTCCGCAACGGGAGAGGCCACAACAGTGAGAGGCCCGCGTACCACGGAAAAAAAAAAAAAAAAAAAAAAAAAGGAAACAAACAAACAAAACACACCTGAAGGAAAGGGCCTCTGATGGCAACAGGACCCTTTATCCACCCCGCAGGCTAGTATCCCCTCCAGTGCAGGTATCGGCCAACTGTGGCCCCCAAGTGTGACCTTCTGCGTGTTTTTATAAATAAAGTTTTATTGGAACACAGCCTGGTGGTTCACGTGCGCTCTATCTACGAGTACTTCCGCACTCCAAGGGCAGAGTCGAGTAGTTGTAATGGAGCCGATCTCAGCCACGGAGCCGAAAATATGTATGTCCTCCCCGGCCCTTTACAGGATACCTCTGCTGACACCTGACATTCTCCATCCTGTGAATCAAATTGCCCTGATTCATGTGATTTTCTCAAAATATATACTCATCACTCCACTGCTTGCTACAAGACTTTGGAAACTTCTCTACTGCCTAGAGGATTCGATCCGCAGGTCTTAGCACGCAGGACACAGCCCATAAGGTGAGCCCCTGCACCAGGAAGTGGGACTCTGTTCCGAAACTAACACAGGGAGTCAGAAGTTCATGTCCTGTGCCTGTAGCTCACGCTCAAGTCTCCTTGGCAGGTCCCTCAACAGCTCCGAGTCTCGGCTCCCCCAGAGAAGGCTTCTGGTCTTTCTCAATGAATGGCAGTTCCCTCTTGGCCTTTCAAACACCAGTTCCTTCATGTCCTTAGCAAATCCCACACCTTACAGGTGTACCTTCTATTTGCATACGTTCCTTGTTCTTCCACATGTTTTTGCAGGTGCTTCTGTGCCTTTCCTCCCCTCTGTGCCTGCTGCTGTTCCCACGTACCAATGGACTCACGATCACATGTCACTTTCTCTGAGATATGTTTTTGATTCCTTGCTGAGCATCTACTGCCACCTTCTCTGAACAACCCTGTCCACATTTCTATTTTAGCATTAGGCAGGCTGTACTGAAATTACTTATTTACATCAGTTTCTTCCCATCAGAGCAAAAGTTCCTAAAGGGCAGTGATCGGGTCTTTTCTTTTTTAACAAGGTAAACTACCATTTGATATGAGCGTGAGGCAGACCCCATGCCTTATTCTGGCTGGTGCCCTTCTGACACAGGATGCAAGTTTTGTTCACTATTCCAATTCAGTTATTTCTAAAATACTACTAGAATAGAAAAAGACCAAACACCCAATTATTATTCCAGAATATAAAAGACACAGTTAAGGAAAAAATCACTCCAATTTTGGAAAACCAAAACTTCCGCAAAGCAAGCAGAGGTCCTAAACCAACAGCTGTTCTGCCCACCCATCCTTTGATTGACAGCTGTTGGATGCTGGCCCTTCTATCAGACACTGTCCTGGGCAATGAGCTGCACAGATGAATTAACCACAGGCCTTGCTGACACTACATTAAAAGTTCATATATACTGAAGAGAGAAAAACAGACTGAACAAAATAGACTAAACTCTGCCTGCCTCAAACTGATATTCACTTAAAACGTACAAGATCAAAATCTGACCTTGTCAGTTAGATTTTAAAAAAGCTCATGGAAGTTTTAAACATATATTTATATTTTAGAAACTATAATAGCATAAGCATTGGCTGAAACGTACACAAGGGTAAAATAAAGAACTTAAGAGAGAGAAACTCTTGAAAGTGAGACCAACAAAAAAGGCTTGGACTAGAATCCACGAGACGAGCAGCGCCACAGGCTCGTAAAGTGAGAGAAAAACTGATCTCTGTGGTCCCTGCCTAATTCCAAATAGGCTTATTTTCTGGTTTCATAGGTAATTAGCATGAAAGTTTTGAAAGTAGTAACATGTTGTACCACCAGGGGGCAGATCATGCCTGAGGAAATCTAAATAGGGCTACTGTACCCTACAATTTCTATTTTTATACTCCGTTTTCTCTTAATTCCCACAGCCCCAAGCCCCACTAAAAAAACTGCAAGAGGTCTATTAAAAACCAAAACACATTTTAATGAGCAATCTATTCTTAAAGACGCTGTTTCCTGAGTTACTTTAGATAAATACAGTTACTCTTTTCACATCAGCCTTACACAATGGGAGCTTTCTGTCTGGGGTCCCCTCTTCCTTCTCTCTCCCGGCGAGCCCCGCCTTCTTTTTAAATGCCATCGTCTCTGGCAGGAACATGCCAACCCCTTTCCGTATTATTACACACACATATATATATATGCACAATGATCTCATTTGATTTTTCACTTTCTTCCCAAACTGCTCTGTCTAGCAAGTGATGTATGAGTCATGCTCTAATTTTTTCCACTGAAAGTAATAAACACGGCCAATTATCGATGGCAAATATTTAGGTACCTAAGTGTGGAAAACAACTTGATCTTCCTAAGATAGATTAAACTCTTTCTGTTAATCTTATCAAACTATATTCTGTATGCTAAAATAGTGATCTTAAATTCTAACTCCTGAACTTCAGTGAAGTCATCTAAAAGAGCCCACAGATAGTGCTCTAGTCATAAGGCAAGTTAATTAATTGGGAAGGTGACTCTTAAAAGCTCTGTTTCTTGGGTTTTTTTGTTTTGTTTTTTTGCAGTACGCAGGCCTCTCACTGTTGTGGCCTCTCCCGTTGCGGAGCACAGGCTCCGGACGCGCAAGCTCAGCGGCCATGGCTCACAGGCCCAGCCGCTCCGCGGCATGTGGGATCTTCCCGGACCGGGGCACGAACCCGTGTCCCCTTCATCGGCAGGCGAACTCTCAACCACTACACCACCAGGGAAGCCCAAAAGCTCTGCTTTTACACGAAGCATTAGCTTCATTTTTGATTAACTGCAAGTTACAATGATTCATATTTACTGAAATGGATAAATGGACAGTCCCTCTATCCAAGTTGTTTCTATAGCCCAGTGCATGAGCACCGTTAAGGTAATAAAGAGGAGAGAAGGTATCTGCCCAGATGCTTCCCTTCCCTTAAAGAAAGTAGCTGATAGAGGGAGGCAAGGAGAGACCATATGAACGTGTTCTACCTTCCACATTCATATAATTCTGATTGATGACAAACGAAGGACCCCCGAACAAGAGTAACGGGTAAATATTGCCAATAAGAAGAACACAGTCCCTGAAAGGAGTTGTGTGTGTGGCACCTGCAGGCACCATGACAGCACACCCGTGTCAGAGCAACAAGCGATGCCTGCAAAGTCCATGGCACAGCGTCCAGACGCAGCGGAAATGTTGGCCGTTATTCCTTATCCACCTTCAATCAGATGCCACGTAGGAGGGTGTGAGCACCTCCCAAATGCCCTCCTTTCTCTCTCCTGGAGTTTCAAGGAGGGGCCTCCTCTGGCATGTCTGCCCCCCACTCCCTCCCCAAAGGAGTTGGTTTCTCTAGCAGGTGAACTGGTGGGAAGCGCTGGTCAGCTCCTCCCCATCTGGGAACTGGTTTCCACAGTGGTCCTGGCCACCAGTTACCTCTCTGTACCCCGACCAGGTGGTAATTCTGTCTGTAATTCGGGGCTCCCGATTGGCTGGGAGTCTAAAGCTGACATACGGCACTTCATCTGCCTCCAGTGCCTTACTTCCAACTGGGTCGGAAATCCGGGGGCAGAGAGGGGGGTCTTATGTGTCAGCCTCCCCAAATCCAAACACCCTTTCCTTTCCCCTTGAAACAGTAATAACTGTTTCGCCACAAGTTGGGAAAGAAGATTTTGACATCTGTTTTCGATGGCTTTCTAGCCCCATCAGCAGTTTTAGTAACACTGTCGGGTCTCAGTAACAGCCAAGCTCCATGAATGAGCGCCCAGAAGGACGCATGAGTGAAGGGCTTGGACGTTCCACAGCACTCAGCACGTCTGCTCTGGATCTCATCCGGGGGTGTTCTGATCGCCACTAGAACATGATTCCAGTATAAACAACAGGAGCCAATAGGATGTCACTAGAATACAGGCGGTAAGACCCATTTGAATTACTCAGTAAAAATTAAATATCTTTTTCCTACTGTATAGCACAGGGAACGATACTCAATATCCTGTAATAAACCATAATGGAAAAGAAAATTTAAAAAAAAGAATGTCTATACGTGTATAACTGAGTCACAATGCTGTACGGCAGAGGTGGGCACAGCATTGTAAATCAGCTACACTTCAATCAATCAATAAATAAAATATCTTTAAAGTAATACACTCTATTGATATATTTTTTAGGAAGTTCCGAGCAGTAAGTGTTTGGAGAGTGAGGCGTCTGGTAGTTTATTTTAATAAATGAGCAAGACTCGGCTGAAACAGATGTCAAGACCTTTTTCCCTCAGCACCCCCCTGCAAAAAGTTAATTGAAATAAGCACGCTTTCTATCATTCCCTCAACATATAACATAGTAAGTCCCACTTCTGTGGCTAATTCAAAGGTCAACTTTAGGAACAACCAATTAAAATCATTAAAAATTCTTAAATTTGGGAGATTCTAGGGTAATCTTCTCCTACTGGCAGAAACCAAAACCTTGCTCCAACGGACAAGCATTCTGATGAGTGTTCTAGAATATATAAAATATTTTAAATTTGGAAGAACTATGTAATGTTTCCATAAGTCAATAGAAGGACCATGCCTGACCACTGGAATAAACCAAAGAATAACTCGTGTCTTTTGGAAGCTGTAGTTGTCAGGCTATTCAAAAGGGAAAACTCCATCTGAGAAATCTGGGGGTTGATGTGCTAATAAGCGGGCTCCGTGCCTGCGGCGGCGGCTGGCTGGTTACCTGATGAGGATGCACTGGTTGTCGTGGCGCTTCCACAGGCAGCGGTAGCACTCGTTGGCGATGGCGAAGACGTGCGGGGGCAGCTCGCCCAGGTGGCGCCTGCTGTAGCGCTCCATGGCGTCCCGTGAGTACAGGCCAGCGATGGTCTTGTAGGGGTTCACAGAGGCGATGATGGAGCCGATGTAGGTCTGCGAGGACAGGGGGTGGGGACACAGGGACCCGGGTTACAGGTGGCACTCGGGGCTGGGGGGGGGGCGGGGAGTGGGTGGGCACAGGATCTCACCCCCACCCATGCTGGGGCAGAGACAGAAGCAGCTCAGCGTGGCTCCACGCCCGGAGGGGAAGAGATGCCACCTCTCACACCAGAGCCGCTGTCTGAGCTTGACCAGAATCCTTTGAGTGTACGTTAAGGGGACCAGTGACTCCTGAGCCCCACTCACACATTTTTCCTTTACCTTTGGGGACAAATCTTGTGCAAAGGAATGAAGCCATTTCAAAGAGCACTGCAGTGAAAGGTAAACAAGAGAGAGGATGGTGACACGGTGAGGCCCAAATCCCTATTCCCCAGTGACCTCCTGACTCCGATCCTCATCTAGTGGCTATTAGGAAATGACAGGATTAAAGAAATAAGAGAACCAGGGCGGGGTGGTGGATGAAGAGTCACTGCTTAATGGGTACCGGGTTTCTGTTAGGGATGGTGAGAAAGCTCTGGAGGTAGACAGTGGTTATGGTTGCACAACATGGCAAATGTATTTAGTACACTGAACTGTACACTGAAAAATAGTCAAACTGGTAAATTTTATGTTACATATCTTTAAATTATAAAAAGCAACAAGGGCATTTTGAAAGCACTAGGTATTCTTTCAGTAATCTCAAACACCGCGTGAAGTGCCATGTAACGTATCTGGAAAATAGCTGACTGGCAATCTTATCTTTTCTGGAACCAAATCCAGGCCAGAAATTAAGCAAAATCTTCAGAGCAGCCAAACAGAGGCTACAGAGTTCTTAAAGCAAAATGCCTCATGCCTCCTCCACATGGACGTAAACGACTCATTTGTCCTTCTTCAAGAAAGGCTAACGAAGTTTGATTGTCAGACACAAGTGCGGCAGCAGATGAGAAGGGGTGGGGGTCCCTGCAGCCACCACCACCTACCTGCTAGCTTCTGGGGTGTACACACTGCACCATGGGCTTGATGGAGAGCTACGGGCCGGTTCTGCCCTCTCCCCCAATTCACGCATTGAAGCCCTAACCCCCAGTCCCCCCAAATGCAAGTATGCCTGTAGACACGACCTTTAAAGAGATGATTAAATTAAAATGAGGCTGTTCAGGTGGGCCCTAATCTCGTCCTTATATGAAGACGGAATTTGGATACACCAAGAAACACTGGGGACGTATGTACATGCACAGGAAAGACTATGTGAAGAAACAGGAAGAAGGAGGCCGTCTGCAAGCCAAGGAAGGAGCCCTCAGGAGAAACCAACCATGCTGACACCTTGATCTCAAACTTTTGAGCCTCCAGAGCTGTGAGAAAATAAATGTCTGTTATGTCTGTTGTTTCAGCCAGCCAGTCGGTGGTCTTTTGTCATGGCAGCCCGAGCAGACTAATACACAGGGCCTGACCCTTTCGCCCCTCACAATAACCCTAGGAGGCTCACGGTGTTATTACACCTACTTCTCAGAGGAGGAAACTGAGGCAGAGTGATAGAATTTTGCATTCGGCCACACAGCTAGTAAGTGGTAGAGGTGAGATGTGAATGCAGGCAACCTAATTCCAGAGCCTTCTCTTCACATTCACCGGCAGGGGGTGGCAACACAGCAGAGCACAAGAAAAGCAAGAAACACTGGACAGAAAGTCTAAACATCCTGAGTGCATCTGTACCATATTATAGCAATTTGTAATCATTTATATTCACAGTGACTGCCAGGAACATCAAGTATCGTGTGTCCCGTCTTAACTGTTTTCAAATGTAAGGAGGTCTATAACGTAATATAATATTTGGAAATATTTTGAACCAAAACAAGGTTAAAAAGGTCAAAGAGTTATTACTATGTGACCCAACAATTCTACTCCTAGGTATGTACCCAAAAGAATGAAAAACTGGTACTCCAACAAATACACAGCAGCATCATTCGCAAGAGCCTGAAGGTGGACACACCCCAATTGCACATCGTCAGATAGATGGGTAAACAAGATGCGGTACACATCCACACACTGGAATGTTATTCAGTTGTGCAAAGGAATGAAGTACTGATACAGGCTACCATGTAGATGAACCCTGAAAGCAGGACACTAAGTCAAAGAAGCCAGGTACAAATGTTCACACATCCAGAGGGGGTAAATCCATAGAGACAGAAAGCTTGGTGGTAGTTACCATGGGCAGAGAGGAGGGTGGGGCGAGGCAGGACTGGGGGGTGACTGCTTTGCAGGTACAAGGTTTCCATTTGGGTGATGAGAACATTTTGGAACTAGACAGAGGTGCTGGTTGTACAACACTGAATGTACTAAATGCCACTGAATTTACTTTAAAGTGTTTAGCTTTCTGTTATATAAATTTCACTTCAATTTAAAAAAAATTAAAAGACGTGGAGCTTTCACGTATGAACGTCCAGGTCTTTGGAAACCTCCACTCTCTAGAGAGGCCACTTTTCCCCGTCATAGCACCATGGGGAGGATGTGGCCAGAAAGGTGGAAGCTTTTTCCTCTGGGGAAGGAAAGGGTCCTACTTCTAAAGAAGAGCAGAGAACCACATGGTTCCCTGGAGGATGCCAGACACCCTCCATCAACGCCTTGGCCACAGGTGCTCGTGGCTTCTTTTACATCGACTGTTTGCACAGGTGAGGCAGGCAGGTATGTGATGCTTGAGGCTCTGGGTGTCTGGCCCCTTCCTCTGGTTGGTCTAAAACGTCAGGCCTATTTCTACCTTTCCAGTAGTTGTATGCATTATTATTTTTATTCTGTGAAATATCAAGACCGTCCATTTTCCTGTGAAACATGTTCTTTTTCCTACTTTGGCAGAAGTCAAGACAGTCAGTGCCGTCCGTCTGTATACAGATAGGTAGGCGTGTTGCCGATCCCCTTTCTCAGCTACAAGTAAAACAGAAAAGCCAGTCAGGGCGTCAACTTGACTATTAAATTTAAGTAATGTTAGAAGAGTAATCCATCACGAACATATCTTTTTAAGAAAATAACATGCCTAAGTCGTGTAAATGTTTGCACTTCCCATTTCAGAACACATGTGTATGGTGGTCGTAAAATTCTGAGATGAGACTTCTTAAAAATGTATTGATTCACTCATGATAAACATCATAACCTTTTACTAAAGGCTTTCCTTTGAAAGTGATTATTTTGGTCAAAACCTCATAGGCATGCTCCCCCTTCCTGGTTGGGGAACTAGTCTCCCAGCATGGCTTAGGGCAGGGGTCCCCCAGCCCTGGGCCGTGGACCGAAACCAGTCTGCAGCCTGTTAGGAACCAGGCCGCACAGCAGGAGGTGAGCGCGGGGTGAAGCTTCATCTGCCGCCCCCATCACTCACATTACCGCCTGCACCATCACCACCCCCCATCCCCGTCCGTGGAAAAACTGTCTTCCACGAAACGGGTCCCCAGTGCCAAAAAGGTGAGGGACTGCTGGCTTAAGGTATCACTCACGCTGACAGCGTGCATGATGTGGATTTTGTATGGGGGCAGGACACCTAAGGCTTGTTAGCAAAGATGAAGACAGAACACCCACAATGGTCTTAATGGCTAGTTTCACTTTTGAGTAATTCACATCACACTTGGCCCAGTGAAGTAGCTGGAAGGTGTTTCAGAAGGACAATGTGGTCAGCGGTGTGGCAGTTACAGATGACACACGTCTGCCTCGCACCCAGTCCCTGGGGATTCCAGAGGAATGAAGCCGGCCTCTCCGAACAGCAGACGGTCAGCACTGAGGCAGCCCCCAGAGTGGCAAGGATTCTGCTGGCGGTCACGCCGGGTGGACCCGCTAACGCATCACGTACCTTCCCAGACCGACCGCCGCGCAGGGCGAGCTGGTGGCCCGTGAGCTGATGCCCAGCCAGTGTCTCTGGCTCAAAAATCATTCCAACACGTCTAAAGACTGTTCCACTGTTGAGTCGCCATCTTATATAATTTGTAGGTGACAGTAACGTCAACCAATGGACTCACATGTGCCAACAGGGACAGCAAAAAACCGGACTGAATTTGAGCCCAAACTCAATAACCTGATATCTCTCCTTTAGAAAAAAAAACAACAACTAAAGAGTACATAAAATGTGTGTTTGGCTGGTATGGAAAAAGAATCCAGTTTTTTAATAGTTATTTTTTAAGATTATAGGAAACCTTGCCTCATTTAGAGTTAAAAATGTCTCCTACTGTAAGCACCTCCACTTACTTCCAGACATAAATTAGGCTCTTAGAACACGAATGCACACGTTTTACTGTTTCACCTTCTCACTAATGACCTGAGTCATTTCTTAACAGGCTTGTCACCAGATTTCAAATGACAATTAAGTCCACAGGTTTCCAAAACAGCTTTACTGACATTTCAGAACCGTGGGACACAGAGGACAATCTGACCTGTGCAGACACACTGTCGCACACCCTCATTTGCTCCGACCTAACCTTGACCTCTGGGCAGTGCAGAGGCCACGCTTCTGCCTCGTCTGACCGAGGAAGGAACAGTGCCCGTGAGTGAGGGTGAGGGCAGGGTCCTGGATCCTGGCGTGGGGTGCTGCCCTCGGGTCTGTGAAGACGCCCTTCCCCACTCACCTACGTGCAGCATGGAATCGTCCCAGCCTCTCCGGCCACATCGCCAGTGGCCACCGTCTCCATGTGCTGTACACCCCACTTTCAATTAACTCTAGAATCAACCCCCTTTTTCTCCATCTCCACCGCCCTGGCCTCACTTGCTCAGATGTCCCCAAAAGTCTCCTTTCCCACTGATCTCCCACTCGGTCTTGCATGTTCAATCCCAGCTTCACATGTGACCAATGAACATGTGAAAACAAAAACTCTCCTGCGTAAAACTCTTCAAATAGCTCCCACAGGAATATTCAGGAAGAGAGTCTGAGCACCCAAGTCCTAATGAATTATTCTCCTAACAGTTCCAGGAGTGGGGACCGCGTCAGCTACTTAACTCACTGAGTTTTCATTGTTGGTGCCCATCTTCGTGCCAAATGGTACTACTGAACCTCCCTAAAAGGAATGTGTAAAACAGCGTGGCAGGGCTTCCCTGGTGGCGCAGTGGTTGAGAGTCCGCCTGCCGATGCAGGGGACACGGGTCCGTGTCCCGGTCCAGGAAGATCCCACATGCCGCAGAGCGGCTGGGCCCGTGAGCCATGGCCACTGGGCCTGCGCGTCCGGAGCCTGTGCTCCGCAACAGGAGAGGCCACAACAGTGAGAGGCCCGCGTACCACAAAAAAACAAACAAACAAACAAACAAAAACAACGTGGCAGCAAGAGTCACAGTTCCTAATGGTTTATTCAAATTAGGTGAGATGGTTGAGGTCCATCAGCAAAAATAATTACAGCCGGGGCACCTCTATCTTCTCTCCCCCTACCCTGAACATACCACCCTGCATGGATTATTTTGTCATTAAAACAAAGGCTGCATGGGTAAGAGGTTTGCGGAATAATAAGGAAAGTTCAACACGTAATGTAAGTAAATACGGACACTGGGATTGGAGGATGGAAGAGCCGAGCTGTGAGCGAAGCACCAAGCGAGGCAAAGCCACGACGCAGTAAGAAACCCTAAGAGTTGTGAGATAACAGTGTGGTCCATGCTCGCACCACTGGTCACTCTCTAAAAAGGTATTTTTTATTACCGCCCCCAAACCACCATGAAAACGCCATGCGCACTGGAACTCTGGATACGTGCAACTCTCAAACACCAGGAGGGGCCAGGTGCTGGTTTCCTCATACTGGATTCCAAATTCCACGAGAATAAATCTCCTGGTCATTTTAACGGCTTTTCAGAAATAGAAAGTATATTCTATTTTGAAGCACATAAAAATTTTTTTCTAGTCGGAAAAGTTCCACATAACTCACCAAAAAAATACATTTCCTCGCCCATTTTAATAACCTGGAACAGCTGCAGTGCCTATTGCTATGAAACATTGGGAGAAATGCGCTGCATTGCTTCAGTGCGGAATCTACCAATACAAGGTTTTCAAAAGGCATAAGGGTATAACACCTATATCTAGTCCCCCACCCAAAACAATTGAGTATAACTAAGAACACTAAAAGTGACCCAGTGGCCTCAGATGCACTCTGCTGGTAGAAACGGAGGATCCATGTTACCGCTGGGAAGTCACTATTCCAACACAGGAAGAAATGATGGAGACAGCATGATTGGGTCAAGTCAGAAGACTGGAAGTCCTCACCCTGGACCTACCTTCCCTGGTACACTGCTTAACCCCTCTAGGCTCGAGATTCCAATCAGTAATAATAGCACGTCCTCTGTTACCCCACCTGATCACCATGTGAAAGTATTACGTAAGTCACAGGTATGTATTATAGTTTTTGTTAATGAAAACAAAACTACAATGGCTTTTCATCATGTGGGTTTGAAAAGCTGGATGGAGATCAAGTAAACTGAAATGCACTAGGGAAACTGGTTCAAGTCAGTGCCACAACTCTTCTAAAGGTAAGGACTTGTTAAGAAGTGGGAACCGGGCTTCCCTGGTGGCACCGTGGTTAAGAATCCACCTGCCAATGCAGGGGACACGGGTTCGAACCCTGGGCCGGGAAGATCCCACATGCCGTGGAGCAACTAAGCCCGTGCACCACAACTAGCAAGCCTACGCTCTAGAACCCGCGAGCCACAACTACTGAGCCCGTGTGCCACAACTACTGAAGCCCTCATGCCTAGAGCCCATGCTCCTCAACTAGAGAAGCCACTGCAATGAGAAGCCTGTGTACCACAACGAAGAGTAGCCCCTGCTTGCCACAACCAGAGAAAAGTCCATGTGCGGCAACAAAGACCCAATGCAGCCAAAAATAAGATAAATAAAAATAAAATAAATTAATTAAAAACAAAAAAAAGTGGGAACCACTAGCCAGATTTACTCCCCACCCACCATTCTCCTCTTTCCTTCTCTCTCGATCATCACAGCTAAACATAGCCATGGCTTACTTCCCCAGATCTCTACCTTGAATGCAGCTGCAGTTTTAAATTGCAGATCTGTATGCTCAGCGGCCTGCTTGGGCATCTCCACTTGGATGCCCCTAAGCCCAAACTCAACATGGTCAAGGCTGAGCTCCCCCAAACACCTGCCTCTTCTCACACAGTCACATCTTCACAAATGGCACCATGGTCTACCCAAATGGTTGATCCAGAAACCTAGCAGTCATCCTAAAGAAGTCAGCCTACTGCCCGCCCCCAAACCCAATCAAACACCTAGATTCTACCTCTTAGTATGTTTCATACTCCAGCTCCCCCAGGATTGGTTTGGAATCCCATCATTTCCCATCTGGTTTGCTGGTCACCTCTCCTCCTAGACCGGTTATACCTGCTGGACTCATTCATCACCTGCAGCCAGACTGAGTTTCCCCAAAACTCACCTTTGACACTGTCCCCCTACCAGCCTTCATAAATGAATTCAAGGTCACTAACTCACACACAGTGACCTTCTTCACCTGCTCTTGACCATCTTGCCAGCCAGCTGCACGCAACCCTCACTGCAGCATCTTGCATGTCCTGCAGCTGGACAAATGCACCACGTTATTTGAAATCTGTGCGCGTGCTGATCTTCTGCCAGGAATGAGCCACCCTCCCTCTTGGATGAATTCCTCTAGGGATTCCTTCAAAACTCGGCACAGTTAGTGCCTCAGCTGGAAATTATTTTCTGACCCCCTCGTACCTCTTCCTGCAATGCTCATTCTTTGTGTTCCCAGCACTTTTATCACACTCATTGTCACCCTGAGCTATTGTCAAAGATTTGCTGTGTCTGCCTTCATCAATAAGCTAGGAGGTCCTGGTGGGACAGTGCCTTTCATTTATTCAATCTTTCAAGAAACAATTACCATGAGCAAGATGAATTTTGCATCCTTGGAGTCTCACACACAGCCTGGCACACAAGCAGGGCTGAATGAACATAGATATATTAGGGGCACACAAATTCACTACCAATCCACCAAACAGGTTCCTGTTTTAACTGCATTCTCGTGCTCTACAGCCACCTTCTCCCTAACAAAATTACTTGCCATCCTTGTCCAATTAAACAATTAAAACCGTTAAGCATGCAAGTTGGTTGAAAAGAAAACTTGATCACAAACGATAACTCAAGATGTTACTAAATTCAAGCTCTTATATTTAGAAATGACATTTCCATTTAATCTGAGTGAATTTCTGACTCATATTCCCTCCTTGTTGAAAGGAATCTGACCCAAAAGAGGCAGGAAAGGGAAAAAAAAAAAAATTAACAAAAACAAAGTTCCTAATTGCCACCATCATGTGCCGATGTAGAAATGGCAACTCAAGGCATAAATGTTTGGTCAAGTTTAAAAATACACAGAGTCAGACAGATGGTTACAATCATCTTTTGGCAACACCAGTGTTGATTTCATGTGAAAAAAAAAAAAACCTTAAAACCACACTGTATTCAGCTGTTCCTGGTATGAGACAAATGCCAAGCCTGCCGGCCATCCGGTCTTCGGGCCATGAGAGGCGCGCTGTTACTTGACACTGGCTTTGGAAAGGGACAGAAAACAACCCCCCAAAATCTTCTCTGGGAAGACTGAACTCAAGGAAATGAATCTCAGCTTCAGATCTGCAGGCCTGCAACAGTGAACTCCACAGCCTGCCTTGCCCAGCATGAACACTGCAGGCAGCCCAGGTGACCTCACTTGCAATCCACACGTCGTCTTCAACTGGCTGCTGCCTGCCAACACCTCTTGCAGACTTCGAAGTTAATTCAGGAACCATGTCAAACACATTTACAGATTCGGTCTGGAAGGCCACCTAACCAGAGGAGTATATTTTTGAAACACCTAAAAATACATGAGCTGTGAAGCATCTTCTGTGCTTACACCAGCAGTTATCTTTAGACACAGCCTCACTTGACTCTCAACTCTGCCCCGTTTGTTCGGCAAGACCAACAAACGAACCCATGAGGTGGGTGGACCAGAGCAGGGCGTCCTCTGGAGCCCCCCCAAGCCCATAATTGCAGCCGAGCCCCAAGGCTCCCTGTGGTCTCACCCTGATGGGTTTCCATCCATTCCGTAGAGGCTGGGACAGGAGGCTTGCCCACACAACTGACCCAGAGCAGGATGAACCTTATGATGGAGACAACGTGTTTCTCGTCCACTGGGCAGGAAACCAAACTGCCACACCACGGAGCCAGCTTGGCTGCTCCCCCACTGTGGACCCGGAGCTGACAGTCAATACAACAGAAACCTCAGCTGCTCTGGTCCATGTGGTGCGTAGATGCTGGGTACAGAAGCTGAAATGATCCGGGCTCCAGAGAATACAATGCAACAGGCATCCAGAACCCAGCTCGTCTCTCCCGCTCTCCTCTCCTGGCGGAGCTGCCGGCACTGCGCTCAGGGCCATCAGGGCTTGACAAGGCTGGGCAACATCACCGCCAGCCCCGCTACTGCACCGCCTCCGCCACGCGTCTCATATCTAACTTCCTCTTGCTCAGCGCCATCTCTACCCCGGTCCAAAACCCTCATCTCTACACCTCTGAATTACTGCCACACTCTCCCAGCCAATCTACCCTCTAAAGACTATACCACATCACTTCCCTATCAACCCTTCTAAATGTTTTCTCAGGGAAATTCTCTCTTCAAAAGCCTTTAACAAGGACAGTGTAGCCTCTTTACCACCAAGCCCAAACGCTGCTGCTTACTTAGCTTTAAGTAACGTAGGGTTTCTCGGCATGACTGACCTCTGGGGCCAGATAACTCTCTGCGGTGGGGCCGTCCTGTGCACCTTGGGCTGTTTAGCAGATGCCTGGCCTCTGCCTACTAGGTACCATCAGCATCTCTAGCTACGGCAACCAGAAAGGCCTCAAGAGAGTACCCAATGTCCCCTGGGGGTCACATCACCTGGTTGAGAACCACTGCTTTTTTTTTTTTTTTTGCGGTACGTGGGCCTCACTGTTGTGGCCTCTCCCGTTGCGGAGCACAGGCTCCGGACGCGCAGGCTCAGCGGCCATGTCACGGGCCCAGCCGCTCCGCGGCATGTGGGATCTTCCCGGACCGGGGCACGAACCCGTGTCCCCTGCATCGGCAGGCGGACTCTCAACCACTGCGCCACCAGGGAAGCCCAGAACCACTGCTTTTAAAGGTGTCCTGACTCCAGCCTACCTATCCCACAAATTATTTGATGTTCCCCAACACACACCAGATTCCATCAGCAAAGGAACCTTCTCCCAGTTTAGTGAAGCCATCGCACCAAATGCACTCTCATCTCTCCGCCTTCATGGATGGCGTCTCACCAGCCTTTCCTCCTGATCAACTCTCCTCCCTCCTTTGCAGTATCATTCCTGCCGCCCCCTCCACAGGGCTCTTCATGGCCAGCTCCGGCTTTCTCACACACGTATTTGTTCCCTCTCCCCATCTCTTATCTCTCTGTACGACACATACCCCTCCTCTCCAAGTCTTTAGGGACTTACAGGTGTGGGTACTTGTCCCCACCAGGTCTCCTCAATGGTGGGAAGAGACACAGGAGGGTGGGACTCACGGGACCCTCTGCAAGGTGCCAGGAAGCTCACAGATAAGAGGCTCAGGGTGGAAGTCTGAGGTGGGGTCCCAGGTCGGGAGCTGAAGTGTTGAGCAGAGTTCTCATCTGGGAAGTCGCCAGAGGATGAGTGACAAGGTGGAGTGTTAGACGTGAGAGCCTGGCTTTCTAGGAAGGGACTCCAGTATTTAGGGCATGAGGCAGGGGCCCATGCAACGCAAACAGCAGAGCTGCTCTAACCCAGGCGTCAGAGCCAAACAGGACCAGCGGCAAGGCTGGAGTCATGGAGATCTACAGACACGGGGGTCTGCACAGCCTCTGCCTGGAAGGAGCAGTGCCAAGTCCCAGGTGGGAACTTTCCAAATAAAGACCTGGTGGTATTAGATGAGAAAGATGGGGAGAGAGGTACAAAGGTCAGCAAAGTTCCTCAAGTGCTTTCACTTGACACTTTATTGTAAAACAGCCCTGTCAGATGCGGGGGGGGGGGGGGGCGGTTATGATATCTGACCTTTAAAAAACTTTTCTTTAATTGCCATAGAAAAATTAAATGGTTACTACAGAGCCCAAGAGGAGGTGAGTAGAGAAAAGTGGGCTCAACTTTGGTTTGTCTACTGATGCTTTACCCCTTCATAGCTCTCTACCCACATTTGAACAGAGGATGCTCAAGGCTAGAAGAAATATTTTACTGGGGTCTGGTAGTGTCCTCAGACAACAAGGGTGGCCCTCAAGGAGAAAAAGAGTTAATGGTCCTTCTTAGCACAAAACAACAGACTCCTCTACCTGGAGATGGGTCTGCTTACCAGCAACCTGTGCTGCTTGGACCAGAAAGCCAACAAATAATGCAAGATCCAGGGTGGTGGGGGAGAGACCAGGAGTCCCTTCTCAATAACAGGACTCAAAGGAGGGCGCCTATGGCAGGCAAAATAACGCACCACTCTCCGCCCCACCAAGATGTCCACCTAATTCCCAGAACCTGAGACTACGTGATGTTGCAGGCAAAGGGACTCTGAAGATACATTCAAGTTGTAAGTTCTGAGGCTGGGGATTATCCAGGTGAACCCAATCTAATCGCATGAATCTTTAAACCCTGAGAACCTTTCTTGGCTGCAGTCAGAGACGAGGAGAAAGGAGGAAGAGATTTCAAGCATGAGGACTAGATCCAGGGTTGCTGCCTCTGAATGTGAAGGAGGGGGCCTCTAGCAGCTTGAAATCAGCAGAAAGCCAGCAAGAAAACGAGGACCTCAGTCCTACAACCACAAGGAGCTGAACTCTGCCAACACCAGGTAAGAGCAGGAAACAGACCCTCCTCTAGAGGCTCCAGAAACGAACGCCATCATGCCCACACCTGGATTTTAGTCTGGAGAGACCCCTTCAGACTGACCTACAAAACTGCAAGAAAATTCCTTTCTGTTAAGTTGGCACAGTTATGGTAATTTGTTAAGCCAGCAAAAGAAAACTAATACAGCACCTCTGTTATAAGTCAAGTCATTTTTTCCCTCTTTTAAAGATGTGGACAAGCATCACTCAGAGCTGGGATAAGAGGTGAAAAGGCTGTGCTTTCCTCAAAGGTGGTGGTTTTGTCTCAATGGGGCAGAGTCTGGTAGGTACCAGCACCCACTGCAAACAGCTTCAGCAATGAAAATCGAGGTGGCTGCTGTATGGATAATAATACAATTATCTAGGTCCTGAAAGGAAGGCATATAAGGGTATAATTAACTGAATTGAGCTGTAAACTGAGTGTACAAAAAATCGTGTGTTTTTCCCTCAAAGGGGAGGGAAAAGGTCTTCATCCCAGGAAAAAAGACCAAGATCCTATTCATGTGGTTTACTGGGCAGTTTAAGCTGTCAGGTTTACAACATCATCATGGTGGGGCTGGGGAACAGACTTTTAAAAGGCTCTGCCTTTTGGGCTTCCCTGGTGGCACAGTGGTTGAGAGTCCGCCTGCCGATGCAGGGGAAACGGGTTTGTGCCCCGGTCTGGGAAGATCCCACATGCCGCGGAGCGGCTGGGCCCGTGAGCCATGGCCACTGGGCCTGTGCATCCGGAGCCTGTGCTCCGCAACGGGAGAGGCCACAACAGTGAGAGGCCCACATACCGCAAAAAAAAAAAAAAAAAAAAGGCTCTGCCTTTTAAGCCTCTTCAGTAGTTTTCTTCCCGCTAATTGACTTACTTTTTCTTGACTACTAAATGTGTAACAAGAACTTGCACCTAAAGACAGAAGAATATGCGTTCTGAAATATTCACCTGTAAAAGACAGATACCAATAAAGAAATTTTAAATCTAGCTTCACCTTTATCATCAACTATGTTATTTCTAATATGAATGTCATTTGTTTTACAAACATTTATCGCACCACTGCCAGGTGCCTTGCACTGTCCTTGGCTCAAGAAAGACAAAACAGGTCCTTGACCAACCGAGCAAGGAAACTGCTGTGTAAACAAAGTTACATGGCAGTGTCAACTACTTAATGCTAATAATGCAGGCACGGTACACGGTTCCCTGGACACCAGTAGAGGTGGAAAGGAGGTGGTTTCTGAGATGCAAACAGAGGGGAGTAAATGCACGTGTGTTCTGCGAGCACATGCACAGAATGGAATACCTGGCCACTTTTACATAAACGTGTATGAATGCTACCTTTTCTGAAGAACCTATGGAAAATGCTGTAATATACGGACTTAACGTAAGTGCAGCCAGTCAGAGGACTAGAATGCGACTGAATTTCTCTAGGCAGGGCTGTTTGAAGACATTTGGCAAACATTAGGTCAATCTGGCAAAAATGACACTTTTCCAATCTAAAAAGAAGGCAAATAAACATGCTTTCTTTAAAGCTGAGGAAAGTTTCACATTAAACCCACAAATATCTAATTCCTCCTCTTTCCCAATTCTCCTCTCCTGGTCTAAGGGAGGATAAATTAGAGGAACCCCAATACTGAGAGGGCCTTGAGTCTCAGCACCTGCTAGCTATTGGAAAGGTTGATATTGTTATTCATCAAAATCACAGGCATACTGCCAAAATTAAACATTAACTCCTAAAGAACAAAAATTACTAAAACATCAAGGGTTTTTACAGTATTAAAATTTAGTGTGTTTTAAAAAAAACTATGAATTTGAACGTGACTTGAAAAATAAACACCTATAAGCAGTTGCCCAGTTTACTATAAAGACTAACAGGCAGGGGTTTCCCTGGTGGCGCAGTGGTTGAGAATCTGCCTGCCAATGCAGGGGACATGGGTTCGAGCCCTGGTCTGGGAAGATCCCACATGCCGCAGAGCAACTAAGCCCGTGCGCCACAATTACTGAGACTGCGCGTCAGGAGCTTGTGCTCCGCAACAAGAGAGGCCGTGACGGTGAGAGGCCCGCGCACTGCGATGAAGAGTGGCCCCCGCTCGCTGCAACTAGCGAAAGCCCTTGCACAGAAACGAAGACTCAACACAGCCAAAAATAAATAAATAAATAAATAATTAATTAAAAAAGAAAAAAGACTAACAGGCAGATGGAAAAGAGAAAATCTGTAGTCAATCATTCTTGACAGATAAAATAATTTATGTACTTTAATGTCAAAAAGGGATTATTATAGAAGTGATTTTTAGATATTACTTTTATAAGATAAGCACAGTCACACTTCATAACAATTAAGGGGAACATGTGCACGACTGCCTTTTATACAAGGACATGCCTCCAATCAAAATAGCAATCCCACAAATAAGACGGGTTCCCTTGAACACAAATATGGGTTCCCTAGATGGAACCTTCATACACTGGGTTTTTTTGGTTTTGTTTTATTTATTTATTTATTTATTTATTTATTTATTTATTTATTTTTGGCTGCGCTGAGTCTTCGTTGCTGCTAGTGGGCCCTCTCCAGTTGCGGCGAGTGGGGGCCATTCCTCACCGCTGTGCATGGGCTTCTCATTGCGGTGGCCCCTCCTGCTGCAGAGCACAGGCTCTAGGCATGCGGGCCTCAGTAGTTGTGGCTCGCAGTCTCTATAGCGTAGGCTCAGCAGCCGTGGCACACGGGCCCAGCTGCTCCGCGGCATGTGGGATCCTCCCAGACCAGGGCTCGAACCCGTGTCCCCTGCATTGGCAGGCAGATTCTTAACCACTGCGCCACCAGGGAAGCCCGGAACCTTCATACACTGTTGATGGGAATGTAAATTGGTGCAGCCACTGTGGAAAACAGTATGGTGGTTTCTCAAAAAAAAAACAACTAAAAATAGAACTTCCATATGACCCAGCAATTCCACTCCTAGGTATATAATCCCCAAAAAACAAAAACACTAACTCAAAAAGATACTTGCACCCCAATGTTCATAGCATTATTTACAACTGCCAAGATATGGAGGCAACCTAAGTGTCCATCAACAGATGAATAGATAAAGAGGATGTGGTACATACATACATACAATGGAATACTACTCAGCCATAAAAAAAGAATGAAATTTTACCATTTGCAGCAATATGGATGGACTTGGAGGGCATTATGCTAAGTGAAATAAGACAGAGAAAGACAAATACTATATGATATCACTTATATGTGGAATCTAAAAAATACGACAAACTAGTGACTATAATATAAAAGAAGCAGCCTCACAGATACAGAGCACAAGTAGTTACCAGTGAGGAGGGGGTAAGAGGCAATACAGGGGTGGGGGGAGTGGGAGGTACAAGCTACTGGGTGTAAGGTAGGCTCAGGGATGTACTGTACAACACGGGAAACGCAGCCAATATTTTGTGATAACCGTAAATGGAAAGTAACCTTTAAAAACTGTATAAAAAATAAATATCCCCCAAGATGGGCTCCAGAGCCAGAAAAAAAAAAAGTGAAAATCCATAAAAAGAGAGAAATCAAGAAAATGAGAAAAAAAGATTGAGCTCTGCTTGTTTGCAAAGCCACATTTTCCCCCAGCCCTTAATTGAGGAAGTCAAACCACTCTGCGTGACTTCTTTAGGAAACAGAACACTTACGAAGAGAATGCACTCACAAGAAGGAGGAGGTCACATTACCCTTCCGTACAAAGTCATCCCCCTCACAGAGTCAAGGCAATCAGCATGAGAACAGGATTTATGGATCCAGTCTCTAATTTGGCAAAACACCTGAAAACATAATTTTACTTAGATTAACTAGAGGTTCACTAAAGGAAATACTCTCTGAAGACAAAAATAAACATTGACTCAAACTGGAGTGATTTGGGTAACTTCCCTGGTGGTCCAGTGGTTAAGACTCCACACTTCCACTGCAGGGGGTGTGGGCTCGATCCCTGGTCGGGGAACTGGGGGAACTGAGATCGTGCAGGCCGCACTGCATGACCAAAAAAAGAAAAAAAAAAAAAAAAAACCGAACTAGAGGGATTTTTAAGGGCATGAAAGTGGAACTTACATAGATTTGGTTTCTCTTGTAGCGCTGGTACAGGTTATTCATGATGGCACCCCCGTGGAGCTCAGTCAAGGTGGCCATGTCATCCACGCCCTCCTCATCCATGGGGTCCATAGCCATCACCTTCTGGTGTGTAATTGTGCTCTGCTTGTATGTGAAGACCTGACGGGGGTGGGGGGGAATGAATTCAACGGTTTAGTTATCAGCGATGAACAGTTTCCACGACGTTTCCCCAACTTACAATACGACCTCAGTACAGTATCAGCAAAAAGATCCAGAATCCACCAGCAAGAAACAGACTGCAGAGAACTCTTTCATTTCCTTTATGCCACCTACCTATTTTTAAAGGTAGTAATCATTTTGAAAATTGCCATTAGATGTTCCTAAAAGACATGAATAGTTCAAGTACTAAACATCCTTTGGGAATCACAGAAATGATAAATTTTCAGTTCACTTTTCTACCACTGACATAAAGCTGGAACAGTTAAGAAGCTGGCTGACCAAGCTTTCAGAAAGTAATTTGATTTCACTATATAATATATTCAAAGGACCATGTGATATATTTCAAAGCTTCCTAATAAAGCCTTCAATTTAAGTGTTACATAAATTCACCATATAGCCTGTACATTTGTTCAGACATTGAAACACATCTCCTCAGGAATGTCTGAAAAATCTCCTTGGACATGATCCCCTCTCAACTGAGATATACAGCATTCACGTGATCTTTAGGCAAAACAAATCCTCTCAAATGTAAAATACAATCGGTTCGCCTGCTTGACAGCCTGTCTTCCTTTAAACTCCAAACACCAGTGGTGAGTGCTGCATACGTCTCGTAGCGTGTACACAAGACAACTCTGATACTGTAGGACTGACCACAGAATGTGCACGTATTTCTAAAATCTACACAGGGCTCTTTTATCACCACTGGTTGGGTCGAGGATTAATCACATCCAGTCAGCTCCATCCACTGACCAGTTTGACCAGTTTTACAAACTCCTGTACATAAAACAATCATTCAGTGATGGAGGCTACCCCCTATTTATTCATTGTATACTTTTACTATATTCATCCTTAAAATACAAACACCAAGATGTAAAAGCAAGATGTAAATAACACAAAAAATGCAGTCTTCATAAGCACACGTGCTCACGTGTCCACATACACACAACACAACTTTTTCGAATACTATCTGCAGGTTGGGGAGCTCTATTTTAAAATATCAACCCGTTGCCTTCATGGCAACAAACGGTATGTTACTGAAAAAGGGAATGACACACTAAGAAAGGCAGAAGTACCAACCCAATGGTTTCCACAAGCCACAAAAAGTGGCATGTTTTATTTTTCCAGAGAAAAATGAAAACATCAGCCATGGCGTTTCTGCCTCATGAACCACAAGAGTCAGTCAACACCAGTCCTGAGAAACTGCTTGAGGCCAGGGCAGACCCCAGACATCTCTTCTGAGGCCCAGCCACTTTCCCCAGCTGCCTCCTGGGCCCAGACACCCGCCAGGAGATGTGTGGTCCCCGCCTCCCGGCGAGGGGGCCCCTGCGCCACGTAAGTGCCCCACAGGGTAGGACAGGCCTGTGGCCACTGAGGGAGTGCGTGTAATGTGGGCTGTGCCACAGCCAGGATAACTAGGTATTAAAGAAGAATGCGCAGGAAATTCCAGAGTGTGGGAACGCTTAGGACACCAGCCCTTCACTTTAACTCATCAACACCATGGAAGAAAATTAAAGAAACAGATTTAGGCTGAGAGTAGCCTGGAAACTGCCAGAAGTGAACGGCTGAAACCCTCTGCCCTTTCCCAGCTCGCTCTATGCCTATGGGGCCAATCCGGGCAGGTTTTCCAGAAATTCTACAACTGAGCAGTGTACTTGGGTTTTTCCCCTGCGGTGACCATGAGGCTAGCCCGTGGCCAGCTGAGGGGTGCTGAGCAGTGTCGTGCCACCCTCTGCACTCAGCACCAGGGGGACCTCCTCACCCTGCCGGCTCAGCACTCCTGCCAACACGAGGGCAAGGCAGTTACACAAGTTCCCCAGGACAATCTTCTTGTAGGGAAGACGACAGGGCACCAGCCCAACTGCCTCCTGCTCAAGGCCCTGCAGACTCACCCCACATCAGCAAGTCTTTCCCAGCGTGAACCCTTTTCCTACTCATTGTCTCTGAGTATACTGAGAATTCCAGAATTGCAGGATAGAAATAATTTAGAATATTACAGTTGTTGTCTGTATTTCTAGCGATTCTGCTTTTTGGAAATAACCATACACACCTTACAACTGCCACTGAAGGTTTACATGAACGACTAAATACTTAGGTCATATGTAAACATTTCTTTGTCTTTTTTAACGCTCTGGGAACAGCAAGGCAATGCATGAGTCCAAGTAAGCAGCTCAGGGTTGGGCACCTGGTCTCTGAAAAAATGGCTAAAACTGTAAATAGAGTCCCCACCTCTGTACATTTGACTTCCTCGTATGTTTTTAGGCACACACAGATGTGGGCACATGGCCATTCCAGGAGTGGGAAAATCAAGAGAACTAGCGCTATTCCTTCTCCTGACCTCAGGGAGACGGAATCATGATGGAAGATATCAGTTACGAAAACAAGAGGCTGTGAACAGAAAAGACAGAACCATCCTGCCAAGACAGAGGCCTGCAGCTGCTCGAAACAGTGATTATTTCAAAGAAAAATGGGATAGTAGAGAAAATGTATTTGTGAAGAAAAGGCATCCATTCAATGATGGGTTAATATTTGTAAAGACTTTACAGTGGTGCCTGGCACATTGATAAGTGTCCGATAAATTAACGAAGAAAATCCATACATTCAAGCAAATATTTACTGGTATGTTCTAAGCACCGGGAATACAGCTTACATTCCAGTAAAGAGAAGGAAAAAACAGAAACAGACAAGTAAATATATAGCATCGTGCAGATGGTGATGAATATCTATGAAGACATAATTGAGTGTAAGGTAACTAAGCACCCAGAGGGGTTACTTCATGTTAAGTGTTTGAGGATACCTCACTGATCACGTGACATCAAAGTAGGAACACTAAGGAAGTAAGGAATGGAAACAGCCCCCTGCATTCGCTGTGTTAAAGCATATTGGTTGAATAAACACCTAATCTGGAAATATTTCAAAGTTTTAATAAGACTCACAATCTTATTCAAGAAATTTTAAGGAGACCCCCCCGAACTACCAACAGTCATTCCTAGGCAACAACGAACAGCGTACTAGCTGCACAAGATAATCTCCAAACAGCAAAAAAGAAAATTCTAGGTTTAAAGAATGGAATTCTTTTTACAGGAAATTTCTGGAAACAAACAACTGCCAAAACACAATAACAAAATGAATTCCTCAAAACCCAACTCAAAATAAACTGAGTGACTTTGACGGGGCATATACTAGAAGAAAGGTGGTATGGTTAAGAAAAGGAGCAAAATATAGACGATTAATAGACAGGAAATCAATGTAGAAAAAATGGGGCCTCTGAACAAATAGCTCCTGTTATAGAAATACAAGCCACTGGTCACAAGACAGACTGGATTAAGTGTGGGAGCAGAACAAAGGCCACCAATCAACACAATTGGAAAAACAACTCAGAGAAGGTCTGTCCAATGCTGGGTCCACTTCTGTATGAAAAAATGAAAAGGCATGAAGTCAATTAATTAGATTAAAAAAACAGCTGAGCCATTATCAAGCCCCTTTTATTTTAATCTTAGGATAGTACAAATATGGCAAGAAACCTCCATCATGCTCACATGGGAGTTTTTATTGTCTACAGTGATACACACAGATTTCCCTTATTACAATTCGTTAGGAACCCCCAGTCATAAAAATGTAACTTTTCTGATTAAAGAGAAAGAAAAAAAACAAAAAACAAAAAACCCTCATCATGTCCTCCCCTGATGGACGGATGGGATAGAGGGTGTTCTCAATCTGGGCACCTTCATCTCCCGTAAGCCTGGCGTTTCTTCTAGAGCAGTTCTCAATTTTGCCCCCCAGGGCGCAGCTGGCAAGTTTTGTAAACATTTTTGGTTGTCAACTGTGGGAGAGGGGAAAGGATGCTGGCATCCAGTCAGTAAAGGCCAGGAATGCTGCTATAAACATCAAAGAATTATCCAGCCCAAATGTCAGGAAGCCAAGGTGGAGATACCCCAGTCTAGGAATGCCCTGGTATGCCATCCAACCAGATGTATAGGTACATACCAGGAAAAACTGATGAGTCAGCCAATGCCATAAGAAAAACCTTTCATAAAATAAAGACAAATCTTTTGGAAACAATTTTAAAAATAAAAACATTTAATAGAGGTAAATCAAAGGTCAGCACGACAATATTATATAATTTAGTTTTTGATTCGTATTTGACCCAAGTTAGGAAGGGTGATGGTGATAAAGATGATGATGGTTACTAGGCAATGGGGTTTGCTTATATTTTTTATTATTTTCTTCTTTCTTAAATATTTATTGGAGTTGATTTACAATGCTATATTAGTTTCAAGTGTATAGCAAAGTAAATCTGTTATACATATACATATATCCACTCTTTTTTAGATTCTTTTCCCATATAGGCCATTACAGAGTACTGAGTTCCCTGTGCTACACGCTAGGTTCTTATCAGTTATTTATTCTATATATAGCAGTATGTATATGTCAATCCCAATCCTTCAATTTACTCCTCCCCCCCCTTACCCTATGGTAACTGTAAGTTTATTTTCTACATCTGCAACTCTACTTCTGTTTTGTAGTATTTCTGTTTTGTAGAGTTACAGATGTTATTATTTTCTAATTGTACTACATTATAGTCAGACAATATGGTCCACACTATTTCCACCTCTGTCTCCCTGACCCAGCGTTCTTGTACCTGCTGTTCTGGGCCACTGACATCCCATTACTCTCCTCCTTGACATCTCCGCCCAAACGTTACCCTCTCAGAAGGCACCAGGGGTCTTGTCTGAAGGACACCCGGCCACTTTCCTCCTTATTCTATCACGTGTGCTGTCTACATAGCTCCTAGGACAGTTTGTAGTCACTCATCTAACCTATTATCTTCCTCGTTTCAAAACCATCTCCCCCCCAACTCTGAGACCTCTGGTCAGTATCTTTCAACTCTTTGGACCACAACCTACCGAGGAAAATGTGTTTTACACTGTAAACTACCATACGCAGAGTTTCATACGAGTTTTTTAAAACAGTACAATGTTTGGTGCATCCCAATATTTTCTATTTCTTTTAAATGTCAGTTGTGACCCTCTGAACTGACTTCACACCTCACCATGGTGAAAACTCAGTTTGAAAACTCTACAAAGGCAGGAAGCATGCCTATCTTGTTCCTCAGTGCCCAGCCTTGGTCCACGATACAGACTCAATAAATACTGAATAAATGATCCTGGCCTTCAAAATGGGTATACATACAAGGAGAAGCAGAGTCGGGTAATGACCAAAACATGGCCTTGGAGTCAGATCTGGCTGGACTCCGTTCTCCTAGATCTATGCTTTTATAGCTCAGGAACAGTGAGCCGGACATTTAACTTCCCTGGCCCATGATTTTCCCCACTAATAAAGAAAAATGATGATCATAATCCTTACTCATAGAACGACTGTGAAAGCTACAGAACATAATGTAAGTGAAAGTCACAGCAATGGGCACCAATGAGGGCTTAGGAAAAGGGAGCAATTCCTATAAGGGGGTCATGTGCAAGGAACAACGCAGAACATTCTCTAAGCAAAGAATCCAGAGTCTTAGAGACAGAGGGACCCCTACTCTTCAGACAAGGGCCTGAACACCAGCTGTGAGGGGCGGGAGAGGGCGGGCGGGGGGAGCGGCTCATTCAGTTCTACGTTTTTTACGATGATCTTGACTAGCACAGTATCTGCTGAAAACTATTTGACACAATGCTTTCTTCTTCCATTTTAATCCCTTTGCACAAACCTGGCTGGCCTTGTTTAGATTTTCTCTGGAACTCCACATTGTTTCAGGGGGGAGCACTCTCTTAATTTTCTTTCCATCTTTCTTTCATTTACTGGCTCATGAATTAAAGTGTAATCGGCGAGAAAGGTTAAGACCTTTGCCTCCTGACATGTGGCCGACGTGAGCGATCATGTAAACCAAAAACAAGCTTCCTCATGTCAAGCTTCACGGACTGCAACCCTCATTGGCTATAATCTCAGGCCAGGCTGCAGAAGGAAGCCACCTACTTCACTGAAACTCTGCCTTGGCCTGTTCTGCTGCTGCCCTAGCAGACTGGAGAAAGTATTTGGAACACAAAAATGTGAAGTCCGCTAGAAATTTCCATTAGAATCCAATCAAAGGCAAAATGATACATGTGTACTCTCCTAGTGTGTCGGGGGGAAAAATGGCACCAGTGCTTTGCTTTCAGCTCAAATGTGTCATCTTAATTACATGGCACAGGGGGGTAAAATGATCATTATATAAATAAAGATTCTGTGACGTTAACCTCCCCCTTGAGTTTGTGAGATAACTGACTTCTAATTATAGATAAAACAAAGATTATTTTCTTTTTCAGAGACTCAAACGGGTTGTGAGATTAAGTCATTTAGATTGTCAGTGGGTTTTCAATGCCCAGTATGGCGCCGTGCATGATATTCGGGTATAAAACCAAAATAGCAAAGGGGTGGACAGAGAGCACTGGCACTCACTGAGCACTGGCTGCATGCATCAGGCACATGTGATCCTCAGCAGGGGAGGAAACACCATTGCTCGTTTCTTAAAGAATCAATTCAAGAAGATTCAGAGAAGTTAGGAAACCTACCCCATAGCACACAGCACAGCTAGCATTCAATTCCTTGGGATCATGGAAAAGGGGCATCCCACCTTAGGGGGACGCTAGGTCAGAGGCAGCCTTTTTTATTTTATTTTTTGCGGTACGCGGGCCCCTCACTGTTGTGGCCTCTCCCGTTGCGGAGCACAGGCTCCGGACGCGCAGGCTCAGCGGCCATGGCTCACGGGCCCAGCCGCTCCGCGGCATGAGGGATCTTCCCGGACCGGGGCACGAACTTGTGTCCCCTGCATCGGTAGGCGGACTCTCAACCACTGCGCCACCAGGGAAGCCCCCAGAGGCAGCCTTTTGAATTCCAGCTCTGCCACTAACGGGCTGGCAGTCCCTGGCATGTTCAGTGGAGTCAATGGTTAAGAACGCTGGCCCTTTGAAGGAGAGCAGGAGTGGAGAGGGGGAGGGGAAAGCACACTGTGCCCCGCCCTCCCCGTGTGCTAGGTGTAATCCCTCACTTATTCTGTGATGTTTCATTTATTTACTCTGTCCAGCTCTCTCGGTCATTCGTGCCAGGCTGTGCGCTGAAGCCCAGGAATACAATGATGAATTAAATGGCCTCCTTCGAACAGCTTACTGACCACCGAGGGGTCAGAAAAATAAACAGGCAATCCTAACCACACGGTGGGGTCTGTCACAGAGGAAAGTCCCAGGGTCGGATGGGAACTGGCCACGTGGGACAGACCACAGCCAGCCAAGAGCCGATACAAAGCTGAGACACAGCACAGGGCATCCGTGTAGCAGAGGGAGGCTGAGGCGGGGGCTCTGTGCATGGCAGTGGCGCTTGGCCTCGGACCTAAGGGACCGAGGGCTACGTAAGCAGCTAAGGGGGCAGCCACTTTTACCTATGCATCATCACGGACAAGTCAGTACCAAATGTGACACTGAGACTGCTGTTCGAGAGACGAGATTAAAGAACAAATCTCACTACAAAATGCAATTCAAGGAGGCCAACTTTCTAGAAACTCCACGTGAAAGCAGTGTCTGAATCACCACTGGGAGCGATCGCTACACACACTGTTGTCCCCCAAATGGAGGGTGTCTTCCTGCTTTCACATGCACAAATACCACCGCCAAAAGCACCAGTGGTGATAACGTCCAACCCGACGAAGTCAGGAGGCTTCGGCGAACAGTCACTAACTGTCAGTCTTAACCCCGAACCTGAACTCTCCGAGGACACTGCAGAGTGTGCAGGCAGACGGAGAGGACTAAGAGTCCAAGAAGCCTAAGACACCCCGGAAGCTAACCTGTGGACGGCGCATCTGCCCATGGACCCGCAGAGCCCTGCTACACCACCAGCAGTGCGAAAAGCAGCCCGCTCACTTGTACCAGCCCCGAAGGAAGGCCCAGACGATACACTGGCCCTGACCCCTCCTTGGCGAACCGCAAAGAAAAAAGTTAACGGTCATAGTGAGCTGGCATGGTTGGAAGGAATGACTAACACACAAACACGCACACACAAAAGAACATCCTAGAGTATCTGCATATTAGGGAAAATAAGATCTCAAATCGGCACTTATACACATTAGGAATTGTGATTTTATAGAAGAATTATGTACAGATTTATTTCATTTATTTATTTATTGGCCACACCGTGCAGCATGTGCGATCTTAGTGCCCCGACCAGGGATCGAACCTGTGCCCCCTGCACTGAGAGTGCAGAGTCTTAACCACTGGGCCGCCAGGGAAGTCCCTGTACAGATTTCTTTTAAATGCTAAACTCTATTACTTTTTTTTTTTCCATAAGAGAAAAGTTTAGGAAAATCTTCTGTGCAAAGAAAAATCACGCTTGTTCCAGCTGTGCTAGGTTATGCCTTCTAAAGCTTTCTCATTGTTGCCACCACCAGGCAGGCCCAATCTACCCTGAAAAGGACAATCTTCATGTTCCTCAAGCTAGTCTTTCCACGTTGAATTCAGTGTTAAGAAAAAGATCACTATTTTCTAATGTGTTTTCATGACAGAGGTATACTAAGGTAAATTTATGATGAAATTACACTGTGCACATGTACAGTATAATCCTAGGTTTATTTTTTAAAATACACACAAGGGCAAGCACAGAAGCATACACACACACACCCCCACACACCAGCAACTGTACTCCTGGGCATTTGTTCTGAATAAATGAAAGCTTACGTCGGCACAAAACATTTACACGTGAATGTTCTGAGCAGCTTTATCTGTAACAGGCAAAAGCTGAAAAAGCCAATCCCAGTTTACATGTTGTATGATTCCATTTATACAGTATTCTTGAAATGAGCCAATGAGAGCAAATGAAGGCCAGACTGGTGTTGCTGGAGGCTAAGACGGGTGGGTGGGGCGTGGGGTCGCCTGCTGGATCCTTATGCTGATGGAAAGGTTCTGCACCTCAACTATCGGATACCCTGGTTGCGATACTGTGGTCCAGTTTTGCAAGATGTTATCATCGAGGGAAACCAGGTAAAAGGGTAACATGGGATCTGTCTGTACTAGTGCTTACAAATGCACGTGCATCTACAGTGGTCTCAAAACAAAAAGCTTAATTAAAAAAAAAGTTTTAGGGCTTCCCTGGTGGCGCAGTGGTTGAGAGTCCGCCTGCCGATGCAGGGGACACGGGTTCGTGCCCTGGTCCGGGAAGATCCCACATGCCGTGGAGCAGCTGGGCCTGTGAGCCACGGCCGCTGAGCCTGCACGTCCAGAGCTTGTGCTCCGCAATGGGAGAGGCCACAACAGTGAGAGGCCCGCGTACCGCAAAAAAAAAAAAAAAAAGTTTTAAAATACATGCAAAAAGCCTAGAAGAAAATAGATCAGAACTCCAATAATGGGTCACAAGCTTGTAGGTGTTTTTTTGTTGTTTTTTTGTACTTTTCTATGACTTTCCCTGTTTTCTAAAGTTTTTAAACATTTCTAGGCTTAAAGAGAAATCAGTCCCATCAAAATCATTATCAATGAGCATATCTGGACACATATAACTAATTCAACGAATCTTTTAAAAATGAGTATCGTACACCTGCTTTCAAAAGAACAACAAAAAACAAAATGAAATAATCAACCTCCCCCAAGGGTCACCAGCTATTAGAAAGGGCTTTCCTAACCCACCTATTTTACACATAGTAAGTTTCAGCCCAGAGAAACTCTACAAAGCAAGAAGCAGGGAAGGGAGGAAAGCCCAGGAGCCCCAATTCTTGAGACAAATGGTTGACCAGCTCTTACTTCTGTCTAATGTCCTAGTCCTTGTTCTAATTCAAGTGCCCCTTTCTGATCCCTTTTTCCCCAGTTACAAGTCCAGACACCTAACTAGAACTCTGGTATAGAATCTCCATTCCTGTAATTCCAAACCACCCTGATGTGTCAAAAGCACCTCAAAAAAAAACCCCAAAACAAAAACAGACCACCTCCACGTCAGGAATGATACTCTCATTGCCGGCTTCCCAAGCGAGAAACCCAAGGCCACCTAAAATCCCTCCCCTTTGCTGGTCACCATGCCTACCTTCCAAGTCCTGGCAAATGATTGACACCACCTGGATTCCATGGTCTCTCCACTCACGTTTCACCTGGACCCCAGTAACTGCTTCCTAACTACTTTCTCTGCCTCCAGACTCCCGTGGTATGAATCCAGTGGTTCTCAATTTGGAGGCTAAGAAGAGTTTTGAGTTTTAACTTTAATGATTAAAAAAATGTTTGTACTACGCTTAATGACAACTTTTCCAGGCACTGATAACTCAGAATGGAAAGAAACTTCCAGAGATGAAACTTTGGTTTCTTTGGCTGGTGTTTCCCAAACTGGAATTGCCTAGGACCTGGAAGGGGACGCCACTCAGCTCTGAACAGCATAGACTTGGGTGGATTTGAACCCTACTCTGCTGTCAACTGGCCGAGCAATCTCAACTTGCTCTGGTGACTCTGCGTTCTCACCCTCAGCTGTACCAGCTACAAAACGAGGAGAATAATAGTACCTACATCTCATAGAGTGTCAGGGAGAAAAAGGAGTCAGACAATGCCCATAAAGGATTTGGTACAATTCTTGGTACTGAGTGGGCAACTCAGATATTTCCTTTGTTAGGTACTGTTACCAGTGATGTAATCTGATCGCGTCCTGATTGAAACTCTCTCACGGTTTGTTCCCAGTCACTTCCAGGATAAGCAATAATCTCTTTAATGTGGTTTCCCTACACTGCGTCTCCTGAGGGGCTCCTGCTGCTTCTCCAGCCACATCAGTCTCTGTCCCCCTCTCCCTGCTTTCCACACCGTGGTGAACCCTCTTGGGGTCTGTCCTGCATTCCTCCAGGTCACCCCTCTTCCCAACCTCAGCCACTGTGCCTCACCCGACTGCAGTGTCCTTCTCTTCCACAGTACCTTGGACAGAACCCTCTCCTGTCACCACCTTATGCTGTAATCTCCCCTCTCCTACCTCTGACTAGGAACCGGGCACAGCCAAACATTCAGCTCCTGGGTGGAAGTGACTGATCTCCTGGGCTACCACGATGAGGATATGGGGCTGCAGATGGGCCAGTGAAGGAGGGCAAATCGTGATGTGTACAGCAGCTGGGAGTGAGCTGCCATCCTTGTACTGGACCTGGACTGGGCCTCATGAAAACCTCTGGGTCCCCACTGCTTAGTCAAACATCTGGCACCAGTGGCTACTTACTAACTGTCCATTAAAGGGATGAGCACCAGCTGCCCTTCTAGGAGGCTGAGGTCATACTGAGCACCTTGCGTCTGTCACCTAAAACCTAACTCCAAAGGCTGAGTTGTAACTGAACACTTTTCATTTATTGGCTGTCTTGAAACTGCCTTTAAACTAAATAATATGACAGTAATTCCTTGGCTGCTCTTAAGTGAAATGAAAAAAAAGCCTATTTGAGCCAAATACCCATACATCTTGGAGTTTCAAACCAGAGTCAGAATCAAATTTACGAATCCTGTCTTTAAGCATTCTGTTTTTTGTGTGCCACTCATTTCCCAGTGTCAAGTCAGAATTAAGAGATGCCATGCAAAGTATCTGTTAATCCAGTGAACAAAAATAGGATCAGAATGACTCCAGATTCTAGACTGAAACCAGAAGTCATGTTTGGCTGCTAGTTTGGTAAAATATCTACAAAGGGGCAAGAGGTCAGCTTGGCTCAAACTGATGGTACAAAAGTAGGAGAAAACACAGCATCCAGGAGATAATAGGCAAGGCCAGAAACAAAGCACAACAGCTTAGAACACGGAACAGTGAACTCCCACACTTTCCCTGTGTGCCAAACCCCACCACCACCAAGGAAATCTCTAGAATCAGCAAAATGCTACTTGAATTACTGAAAGAATTACGAAGAGTCAGAGGGCAGAAAAAGACTGAATAAAATATGGGTCACTAAGATGGCAAGGATCTCTCTTAAAAAGTGGAATTAATAAGAAAAATTAATACTAGGTACTGAGGTATTTTTCCATGTACTAAAATACATGAACAAAATAAAGGGCTAAAAAGAATACTGCTTGTTTGTTTTCCCCTGAAAAGTATCAACAAGGCATTCTTGTTTCTCTGTAAATGTCTGTGAATGCAAAAAGGTATAAAAGCCCTGCACATCTTCTGCTAGAAATCTGGTCTGAATATCTAAAGAGCCGGAGCACCTGAGGCTTACAGAAAACAATGGGAATCTGGTTGAAATCTTAAACTGAAGAGCAAAGGTTATGCGGGATCAACGTGGCCATGTTTCTGTCAATATCATCACTCTCTGTATAGCTTCCCATCCGCCACTGAGCTCTCCCAAAAAGAGTTTGGACGTCCTTCCTTTCTGGCAATATCCTTATAAAACCTTGGCAATATCCTTATAAAAGCTAGTATCTCTTCAAATTTCAATTTTAGAATGTTATAGATTCAAAACACAGTACAAAGACAAAGGGGCCCCCACCCCATCTCACTCCCTCCCAAATGGTCCATATTCCCATCAGAGAGAAGCTCCTCCTCACAGATGCAGAGACCCCAACAATGCAAGCCTGACCCCCACTCCTCCTTTCACTACCACACACCTACGATACTCAGGCTTCACCCATCCATGCCAATCCACCTTCATCTACTTTCCAGGGGCGAAGATAATGGAGAAGAGCAGGTGGAAACTGATAAGAACATGATGATGAAAATTCACCAAGTGACAGCCTCTCACCTCATGGACATCTGAAAACTGAGAAGTTGCATCAAACTCAGAGCAGCCAATGCCCTCAAAGAGCCCAAGATTTGCATTAGAAATGACTGGATAAATCCACATTATTTTTATCACTATATATATATATTAAAAAAAAATTTTGGTGGGCTTCCCGGCTGGCCTTCCTTAGGGTTTTTAGGAAACCTGGAAGCGGCGGTGATAGTTGGAGTCTAAACACTCTTGTGACGGTCTCCGGGTGCCCTGTGAGAGGAAAGGGGAGGTAAGCAGGGTAGAAGTACCTCCCTGGGACGGGTCAGACTCGGTGTTTATGGGCTACCCTTAGTAGGGCAAGCCTCCCGCTCCCCTACGGAAACAGCTGCCGCTTCCCATCCTCCGGATCCCCGCCACTCCCATCTAAGGCTACGTTGCTCTTTGGGACCACGGAATGCCAGGCTCCGTGGCCTCCAAAGTGGCAAGCGGCAGCACCGTGTCTTTCGACCCAGCCTGTGAACTAATTCGTGATAATTGAACTTGAGCTTGCCGTGGAAGCCATGTCCCAAGACTCGGGAAAAGTTAGCCCTTTCCCCGAGTAAGAGAATAAAATTCCTTTAGGAGGAATTGCTTCTTGTAGGGCCAGTGTGAAAAGGCAACCTCGGCTGGACCGTTTTGGTACTGAACTGATGTTAATTGCTTCGGGGTTCCTTTCTTTGTCGCTACAAATACTCCAACTTAGAGCAGAAGAAACACAAACAGTAAAATAGCTCGTAAACAAGTAGTTTGTTTTCCTTGTTAGAGATTCAAACTGTGGGATTTGAAAACTATTCAAGTTGGCTGACCTTCCAGTTGCATTAGTGATGCAAATCAATGGCAAGTCATCAATAGGTATTATATTAAACATGAAGGAAAATTGTTCAGACATGAATTGTCACACAGCTACAACAGTATAACAGTTGTTAGATCCCTAAGCCAACAAACCAACTAGACTGTTTTTTTTCAGTACTGAATAAACACTTGGCTTCTTCTGTTTTTCTTACTTTGTTATCTTATTTTGGACAAGGCGCCTTCACTAACTCTGCTCTTTAATTTTTCCTGGTGCTTTACAGGAAATATAAGAAAATAATGGAGTTATGAAGTTCTTGTCATATTTCAGAGGCTACATGCACATTGCGGAGAAGGCTCTTTCGTCATATATTTTCCCTTTCTTTTTTTTCCTTCTGTTGATAGCTCTGGGATGATTAGCATTTAGGCCCTGACCAGCTGCTTGGTAAATTTAAAACTGTGTACCTTTTTTTCATTTTAGGGAAGACGTGTTGGACCAATATTAATCGTTGTTTTTTTTTCTTTACTGAATCTGGAACATAGAATAAGGTGGCAAAGAATGAACAAGGAATGCTTTGGTTATTTTTGGATTGTTTATAAGAACGATGGAGGGAGGCAGTGGTTGGGAAGGGTAATGGGTTTGAAAACGAGAGAGGAAGGTTGGCAAATAATGAAATGAGGTTATTCTTGAGTACCTTGTCTAAGTTGGATGACAACCTAAATAAAGGACCCTGTTGTTTTTCTGTAAACCAAATTGGTGAAAAGTAATTTTCTTTGTAGACACTGATTGAGTGTGATAAGATTCTGTGTTGTTGGGAAGCTGTATTTTGGCTGCTCTATCCAGAGAGTATATAACAGTGCTCTTATGTTTCAGGATGCCACTGGGATCATCTTCTTCTTCGATGCCACTATCCTTCCCTTCTCCCTTACCCTCGGTACCAGACAATATTTCTAACTCTTCCCCTCCCCCAGTGTCTCACATCACTTCCCAGGAGATGAAGCGTATTCTTCACTGGTTTGCCAGCTGGTCAGGTCCTCAGCGTGAACGTTTCCTACAGGACCTGGTAGCTAAGGCAGTACCGGGAAAACTGCAGCCACTGCTGGAAAGTCTGGAGCAGCTTAGCGTGTCTGGAGCAAACTGACCACCTTTTATCTCTGGCTGCCAGCTACGTCTTTGGGATCAGTGGTTTCGAGGTTGGACTGAGCAGGAGCGCAATGAATTTGTCAGACAGCTGGAGGTCAGTGAGCCAGACTTCGTGGCAAAGTTTTACCAAGCAGTGGCTGCTACCGCTGGTAAAGACTGATAGGCATTAAAATCAAAGAAGATAACCAGAGCTAATGGAGCCAAGGCCACAGCTTTACGATGAGAACTTCAAATGTATCACTTAAAGGCCTGGGGATGGTGTCCCGATCAGCTGACTGAACTCGCTGACCAATACAGGCCTGGTGATTTCAACAGCTAATCAACTAGACTCCTAGTGTAAATGTTTTCCATCTAAGCAAATCCAGATCAGCAGTCTGTCTCCTAGCTTACTTCTTTCCAAGAGATGTCAAACCCTCAAGAATTTAAAGACTTCTTTTACAACTATAACCGAAAGGAATCTACACATTATAACTCAAGCCTACTGCCGGCCCATAGGGTTATAAAGTAGAGCCCCTGTACTCCAGAAACAAGAGAGAAGGACAATAAAAGGTCATGTTTTTATAATTTAGCTGGATTCAGATGGCTGCTTTCACCACTGTTACCAAATTCTGGCATAATTATGTGATATACCAACTACTAGCTTTCCTAGTGATGATTTAGTAAAATTATGGAAAAATCAGGAGGTGGAGATAATTAGCTACTTCTTCCTCCACACTGATGTTTGTTTGAATCCAAGCAGCAATGACTTTTTTCTAAAGTATATGTGACATTCTTGGAGCTGGTAGCAGATGTTCCTATTCTATAAGTTTGCTTTACAACAATATGAAAACAAGTGACATTCTTTACAGGTTGAAGGGTTTATTTTTTGTATCAAAATAAAGAACAGATTTTCAGAAAAAAAATTTTTTTAATTCCTTTCATCTTGATAGCTATATATGCTCCTGCTAAAAGTATGTGAGTTAACACACTGCTGGAAGGAGTGTAAAATGGTGCAGCTGCTTTGGAGTTGTCCAATAGGGCAAACAAAGTTACCATCTGTCCCACCAATTCCACACCTAGGTATAGGCCCAAGAGAAATGAAAACAAATGTCCATGGAAAAAAAGTTATACACAAGTGTTCCTAGCAGCATTATTTCTATATGCCAAAAAGTGAAAACAATCCAAATGTCTATCAACAGATGGGTGGGTAAACATCATGTGGTATACCTATACAATGGAGTACTATACAGCAAGAAAAAGGGATGAAGTACTGATAAATGCAAACACGGATGAACCTTGAAAGCATTATGCCAAGTGAAAGAGGTCAGACCCAAAAGGCCACACATTGTATGATCCCATTTATAGCAAATGTCCAGAATAAGCAAATCCCGAGACAGGAAGTAGATTAGTGGTTGCCAGGCACTGGGGAGGATGGGAGGGGAAATGGGGAGTGACTGCTCATGGGTCTGAGGTTTCCTTCTGGGTGGTAAAAATGTTCTAAAACTGATTGTGGTGATGACTGCACAACCCTGTGAATCTACTTAAAACCAGTGAACTGTACTCTTTAAATGCACATCTTCTGCTAGAAATCTGGTCTGAATATCTAAAGAGCCGGAGCACCTGAGGCTTACAGAAAACAATGGGAATCTGGTTGAAATCTTAAACTGAAGAGCAAAGGTTATGCGGGATCAACGTGGCCATGTTTCTGTCAATATCATCACTCTCTGTATAGCTTCCCATCCGCCACTGAGCTCTCCCAAAAAGAGTTTGGACGTCCTTCCTTTCTGGCAATATCCTTATAAAACCTTGGCAATATCCTTATAAAAGCTAGTATCTCTTCAAATTTCAATTTCAATGTGCATTCTCTACAGGAGGTGAATCATACCTCAAATTGTTGTCTTTAAAAAAAAAATACTTGACAAACTGGAGAACACTTATACCACAGAACTCCACGCACTGGAGTGAAGGTTCAGAGCCCCATGTCAGGCTTCCCAACCTGGGGATCCGGCAACAGGAGGAGAAATTCCTAGAGAATCAGACTTGGAAGCCTACTGAGATTTGATTACAGGACTTTGACAGGACTGGGGGAAACAGAGACTCCACTCTTGGAGGGCAGACACAAAGTAGTGTGAGCATCGGGACCCAGGGGAAGGAGCAGTGACCCCATAGGAGACTGAACCAGACCTACCTGCTAGAGTTGGAGGGTCTCCTGCAGAGGTGTGGGTGGCTGTGGCTCACCGTGAGGACAAGGACACTGGCAGCAGAAGTTCTGGGAAGTACTCCTTGGTGTGAGCCCTCCCAGAGTCCGCCATTAGCCCCACCAAAGAGCCTGGGTAGGCTCCAGTGCTGGATCACATCAGGCTAACCAACCAACAGGGAGGGAACCCAGCCCCACCCATAAGCAGTCAAGCGGATTACAGTTTTACTGAGCTCTGCCCACCAGAGCAACAGCCAGCTCTACCCACCACCAGTCCCTCCCATCAGGAAGCTTGCACAAGCCTCTTAGATAGCCTCATCCACCAGAGGGCAGGCAGCAGAAGCAAGAAGAACTACAGTCCTGCAGCCTGTGGAACAAAAACCACATTCACAGAAAGACAGACAAGATGAAAAGGCAGAGGACTGTGTACCAGATGAAGGAACAAGATAAAACCCCAGAAAAATAACTAAATGGAGACATGCAACCTTCCAGAAAAAGAATTCAGAATAATGATAGTGAAGATGATCCAGGACCTGAGAAAAAGAATGGAGGCAAAGATTGAGAAGATGCAAGAAAAGTTTAACAAAGACCTAGAAGAACTGAAGAACAAACAAACAGAGATGACCAATTCAATAACTGAAATGAAAATTACACTAGAAGGAATCAATAGCAGAATAACTGAGGCAGAAGAACGGATAAGTGACCTGGAAGACAGAATGGTGGAATTCACTGCTATGGAGCAGAATAAAGAAAAAAGAATGAAAAGAAATGAAGACAGCCTAAGAGACGTCTGGGGCAACATTAAATGCAACAACATTCGCATTATAGGAGCACCAGAAGGAGAAGAGAGAAAGGACCGGAGAAAATATTTGAAGAGATTATAGTTGAAAACTTCCCTAATATGGGAAAGGAAATAGCCACCCAAGTCCATGAAGAGCAGAGAGTCCCAGGCAGGATAAACCCAAGGAGAAACATGCCAAGACACACAATAATCAAGTTGGCAAAAATTAAAGACAAAGAAAAATTATTGAAAGCAGCAAGGGAAAAACAACAAAAAACATACAAGGGAACTCCCATAAGGTTAACAGCTGATTTCTCAAAAGAAACTCTACAAGCCAGAAGGGAGTGGCATGATATACTTAAAGTGATGAAAGGGAAGAACCTACAACCAAGATTACTCTACCCGGCAAGGATCTCATTCAGATTTGATGGAGAAATCAAAAGCTTTACAGACAAGCAAAAGCTAAGAGAATTCAGCACCACCAAACCAGCTCTACAACAAATGCTAAAGGAACTTCTCTAAGTGGGAAACACAAGAGAAGGACCTACAAAAACAAACCCATAACAATTAAGAAAATGGTAACAGGAACATACATATCGATAATTACCTTCAATGTGAATGGATTAAATGCTCCAACCAAAAGACACAGGCTCGCTGAATGGATACAAAAACAAGGCTCATATATATGCTGTCTACAGGAGACCCACTTCAGACCTAGGGACACACACAGACTGAAAGTGAGGGGATGGAAAAAGATATTCCATGCAAATGGAAATCAAAAGAAAGCTGGAGTAGCAATACTCATATCAGGTAAAATAGACTTTAAAATAAAGAATGTTACAAGAGACAAGGAAGGACACCACATAATGATCAAGGGATCAATCCAAGAAGAAGAAATAACAATTATAAATATATATGCACCCAACATAGGAGCACTTCAATACATAAGGCAACTGCTAACACATATAAAAGAGGAAATTGACAGTAACACAATAATAGTGGGGGACTGTAACACCTCACTTACACCAATGGACAGATCATTCAAACAGAAAATTAATAAGGAAACACAAGCTTTAAATAACACAATAGACCAGATAGATTTAATTGATATTTATAGGACATTCCATCCAAAAACAGCAGATTACACTTTCTTCTCTAGTGCGCATGGAGCATTCTCCAGGATAGATCATATCTTGGGTCACAAATCAAGTCTCAGTAAATTTAAGAAAACTCAAATCATATCAAGCATCTTTTCTGACCACAACACTATGAGATTAGAAATCAATTACAGGGGAAAAAAACTTAAAAAACACAAACACATGGAGGCTAAACAATATATTACTAAATAACCAAGAGACCACTGAAGAAATCAAAGAGGAAATTAAAAAATACCTAGAGACAAATGACAATGAAAACACGACAATCCAAAACCTATGGGATGCAGCAAAAGCAGTTCTAAGAGGGACATTTATAGCAATTCAAGCCTACCTCAAGAAACAAGAAAAACCTCAAATAAACAATCTAACCCTACACCTAAAGGAACTAGAGAAAGAAGACAAACAAAACCCAAAGTTAGTAGAAGGAAAGAAATCATAAAGATCAGAGCAGAAATAAATGAAATAGAAACAAAGAAAACAATAGCAAAGGTCAATAAAACTAAAAGCTGGTTCTTTGAGAAGATAAACAAAATTGATAAACCATTAGCCAGACTCATCAAGAAAAAGAGGGAGAGGATGCAAATCAATAAAATTAGAAACAAACAAGGAGAAGTTACAGAAGACATCGCAGAAATACAAAGCATCCTAAGAGACTACTACAAGCCACTCCATGCCAATAAAATGGAGAACCTGGAAGAAATGGACAAATTCTTAGAATGGTGTAAACTTCCAAGATTGAACTGGGAAAAAATAGAATATATGAACAGGCCAATCACAAGTAATGAAATTTAAACTGGGATTAAAAATTTTCCAACAAACAAGTCTAGGACCAGATGGCTTCACAGGTGAATTCTATCAAACATTTAGAGAAGAGCTAACACCCATCCTCCTCAAACTCTTCCAAAAAATTGCAGAGGAAGGAACACTCCCAAACTCATTCTATGAGGCCACCATCACCCTGATACCAAAACCAGACAAAGATACTACAAAAAAAGAAAATTACAGACCAATATCACTGATGAATATAGATGCAAAAATCCACAGCAAAATAATAGCAAACAGAATCCAACAACAGTTTAAAAGGATCATACACCATGATCAAGTGGGATTTATCCCAGGGATGCAAGCATTTTTCAATATATGCAAATCAATCAATGTGATACACCATATTAACAAACTGAAGAAGAAAAACCACGTGATCATATCAATAGATGCAGAAAAAGCTTCTGACAAAATTCAACACCCATTTATGATAAAAACTCTCCAGAAAGTGGGCACAGAGGGAGCCTATCTCAACATAATAAAGACCATATATGACAAATTCACAGCAAACATCATTCTCAATGGTGAAAAACTGAAAGCATTTCCTCTAAGATCAGGAACAAGACAAGAATGTCCACTCTCACCACTCTTATTCAACATAGTTTTGGAAGTCCTAGCCACAACAATCAGAGAAGAAAAAGAAATAAAAGGAATACAAATTAGAAAAGAAGAAGTAAAATTGTCACTGTTTGCAGATGACATGATACTATACATAGAGAATCCTAAAGATGCCACCAGAAAACTACTAGAGCTAATCAATGAATCTGGTAAAGTTGCAGGATACAAAATTAATGCAAATAAATCTCTTGCATTCCTATACACTAATAATGAAATATCTGAAAGAAATTAAGGAAACACTCCCATGTGCCATTGCAACAAAAAGAATAAAATACCTAGGAATAAATCTACCTAGGGAGACAAAAGACCTGTATGCAGAAAACTATAAGACATTGATGAAAGAAATTAAAGATGATACACACAGATGGAGAGATACACCATGGATTGGAAGAATCAATATTGTGAAAATGACTATACTATCCAAAGCAATCTACAGATTCAATGCAATCCCTATCAAATTACCAATGGCATTTTTTACAGAACTAGAACAAAAAAATCTTAAAATGTGTATGGAGACACAAAAGACCCCAAATAGCCAAAGCAGTCTTTAGGGAAAAAAACGGAGCTGGAGCAATCAGGCTCCCAGACTTCAGACTATACTACCAAGCTACAGAAATCAAGACAGTATGGTACTGGCACAAAAACAGAAATATAGATAAATGGAACAGGATAGAAAGCCCAGAGAGAAACCCACGCACCTATGGTCAACTAATCTATGACAAAGGAAGCAAGGATATATAATGGAGAAAAGAGAGTCTCTTCAATAAGTGGTGCTGGGAAAACTGGACAGCTACATGTAAAAGAATCAAATTAGAACACTCCCTAACACCATACACAAAAATAAACTCAAAATGGATTAGAGACCTAAATATAAGACCAGATACTATAAAACTCTTAGAGGAAAACATAGGAAGAACACTCTTTGACATAAATCACAGCAAGATCTTTTTTGATCCACCTCCTAGAGTAGTGGAAATAAAAACAAAAATAAACAAATGGGACCTAATGAAACTTCGGACCTTTGCACAGCAAAGGAAATCATAAGCAAGACGACAAGACAACCCTCAGAATGAGAGAAAATATTTGCAAACGAATCAACGGACAAGGGATTAATCTCCAAAATATATAAACAGCGCAGGTAGCTCAATATTAAAAAAATAAGCAACCCAATCCAAAAATGGGCAGAAGACCTAAGCAGACATTTCTCCAAAGAAGATATACAGATGGCCAAGAAGCACATGAAAAGCTGCTCAACATCAGTAATTATTACAGAAATGCAAATCAAAACTACAATCAGGTATCACCTCACACCAGTTAGAATGGGCATCATCAGAAAATCTACAAACAACAAATGCTGGAGAGGGTGTGGAGCAAAGGGAACCCTCTTGCACTGTTGGTGGGAATGTAAATTGATATAGCCACTATGGAAAACAGCATGGAGGTTCCTTAAAAAACTAAAAACAGAACTACCATATGACCCAGCAATCCCACTACTGGGCATATACCCTGAGAAAACCATAATTGAAAAAGACACATGCATCCCAATGTTCACTGCAGCACTATTTACAATAGCCAGGTCATGGAAGCAACCTAAATGCCCATCAACAGACGAATGGATAAAGAAGATGTGGTACATACATACAATGGAATATTACTCAGCCATAAAAAGGAACAAAATTGGGTCATTTGAAGAGACCTGGATGGATCTAGAGACTGTCATACAGAGTGAAGTAAGTCAGAAAGAGAAAAACACATATCGTATATTAACACATATATGTGGAACGTAGAAAAATGGTACAGATGAACGGTTTGCACGGCAGAAATTGAGACACAGATGTAGAGAACAAACGTATGGACACCAAGGGGGGAAAGCGGGGGGAGGGTGGTGGTGAGATGAATTAGGAGATTGGGATTGACATATATACACTAATATGTATAAAATGGATAACTAATAAGAACCTGCTGTATAAAAAAATTAATTAAATACAATTCAAAAATTCAAAAAAAAAGAATTAATGCTACATAGGAAATTATCAGGTTAACTAAAAAACTGGCATATGGCTGTTTGCTTGGATAAAAATATTGTATCAATATTAAATTTCCTGAAGTTGAAAACTCTACTGTGTAAATGTAAAAGAATATTATTATTTAGAGGAAATGCTCACTGAAATATTTGGGGGTGAAGGGCTTTATGCAAGTAACTTACTCTTGAATCGTTCAGAAAAATGTTATGTATATATATTATTTGTGTGTGTTTGTGTGAATACATGTAGATCTAGATGTATATGGAAGAGAAACAGCAAACAAGCAAATAGAGTAAAATGCTAATGTGTGAACCTATGTAAAGGATACGTGGGTGTTCGTTGTACTATTGTTATGCTTGCAACTTTCTTTAAGATTGAAATTATTTCCAAAATAGTTAAAAAAATAAAATATGAAAGCTTTCTCTTTCCTGTTTTTTTTTCTAGGCATATACATCACATACAGAGATGTTTTAAAACATAAGGAGGATAGAGCTATATATTAAAAAAAATAAAGATAAAAGTAAAAAAAAATACTTGAGTTAAATAAGCACTTGGCCCCGATGGTGACACACGCAGACACTCCATATACACTGGTGCACTTCCCTCGCGGGCACACCGAGCCCCCCTCAAACGCTGAAACTCACCAGCTGGAGCCCCTCTGACACCATGCTGACCACCAGGCCCCAAAAGGGAATCAAGGGCAGGAACTCGGTAAAACCAGCACTCCCGGAACGAGGAAGGTCAGCCCGAGCACGACAAGTGGACCCAGCCCATAAACATCAGAGGCTCAGAGCTGAGCACGGAGCAGTGCAGATGAGCCCCAGGCAGTCTGGCGGAGCAGGGCCAGGAAGAGAGCAGAGGACGGCACGGATGGAGCCGGGAAGGAACAGGCTGAGGACGCCCACGTCCCCCTCACACCGGCCTGGCCTGGCCACTGTCCCTGGGTGTGCCTTGCTCCTTCCTGCCCCCTGTTCCCTGCCAGCTGTTCTCCAGGCACACCATCATCTTGCCACCTACCCGTCCCTGTCTGGTTTTACACCTGCTTGTGTAAAAGCACCGCAACACTAACAAGGGGCCTTGCCATGCACACCTCGTCCAAGGTAAAGTGCTTGTCCACCATTCAGACAGGAGAGCCCTTTGCTGTTCACCTTCTGGGTGTTTAGCACCCAGGCCCCGGCCCCTAAATGCCTCTGGCCTCGGTTTCAGTGGTAACAGAACAGAACTCCACACACTTCCAAATGCCATAACACCCCCGTCAGGAAGGCACTCAAGCTCCATAAAGCATGGGCATCTTCACTGTGGCCACATGGGGCAGATACAGGTGTATGTGGTGGATACAGGTACACCTGGCCCCCGCCCCAGACGGTCTGCCTGGGTAGAGGTTTGCAGTGGAGGTTTCTGCAATTGGCTTATGAAGAGAACCACACGGGTGACAAGTGAGAACCACTGAAGAGCACCCGAGACCACGGTCTCTCCTCGACCCTGGAGCACAGTCTGAAAGCTCCTGTCACGTGCCTGACGTGACCCTGGAGATCCCTGGACCAGAAGGCTCTTGGGACACTGAAATAACAGTTAAAAAGAACTTTGGTGCAGCACCCAGCCATGGTCCACACGTGCTGATGTTCTACTGAGGCACCCCCAGATGACTGGGTGGGGAGAGAGAACCCAGGAAAAGGGCCCATGAAACAGTCACCATGAACAGACAGGGCACTGCCAGCAGGACAGAATCTATAGGATATTAACCAGCTGAATATTAGGAAAGAAGAAATATTAGGATTTACATGCTTGGATGATTTAGTAGGACACTTCAGGGAAATAAAAAAGTGAGGAGGGGACTTCCCTGGTGGCACAGTAGTTAAGAATCCACCTGCTAATGCAGGGGACACAGGTTCGAGCCCTGGTCCGGAAAGATCCCACATGCCGCGGAGTAACTAAGCCCGTTCACCACAACTACTGAGCCCACGTGCCACAACTACTGAAGCCCACGCGCTCTAGGGCCCGTGAGCCACAACTACAGAGGCTCCGCTTGCTGCAACTAGAGAAAGCCCGCACTCAGCAACAAAGACTCAATGCAGCCAAAAATAAATAAATACATTTTTTTTTAAGTGAGGAGGAAGAAGATTTCAGAGATTCTGGTAGCAATTCAGCACCTCCGTAGTAAAAAATAAATACATAAGTAAACAACCCCCCACGTTCAACACTACCTGTAAGACCAGGGTTCAAGTCTCTGTTCCCCCATGCCCTTCACTTTGACAACCCACTTCATTACAGCCACAAGAGGCGATCTGTGTACTTGAATTCCAAGTGTAGTGGGAAAGGAAGGAAGAAGGTAGGAGCCTGGGTGGCCAAGTGAAAGATGGGCAGACGTGTGCATGCATGAAGGAGATGAGAAGGACCTGGGCGAACAATCTAGCAAGCTCTGGCAATCTCCGGGCGGGTTTCCTACTGACAGGCTGTGGCCCCGTGATTAAAAAGAAAAATTAAAACAGAAGAGCCTAAGCAAGTGCACCTGCCCTAAGAGACTCTTTGCTTTACGTTTCACGGGCAACATTTGATTCTTTCTGTGCACGGAAGCCCTTGTGAAAAAGGCTGTGGTCTAGTACTTACTGCTCCAGGAACAGAGCTGCTCCTGACACAGTGTAAACTACATCAAATGTATAGTGTTTACATGTCTTCAGAGGCGGTGTTATAAGTTGCCAATATGGTACAACACAAAATAGGCTCTAAGCCCTTATTTTAAAGATCTGGCTGCTACAAATAAACTTAAAACCAATAAATGGCGGGGGGGGAAGAGTTTCAACATAGGGAGAGCTATCTTTGTTTAAAAATAAAAGAGGTGATTTAAAAATGTTTAGAAGCTGCTTACATATCCCTAAAAACAGCCCCTCACCCCTGCAAAAAATATATTATTAAGAAACAATGCACGTTTTCAAATGAATTCAGTTTTAAAGTTGTTAAGGCCTTTTCATTGTGTATTAGAAGAATTATTATGGGTAATTATTTTGTGGGTTGAGCTAAGCCTATTAAAATGGAGACAATACTTCTGTACAAAAGGTAGGAACGAATTATTAGCAACGTGAACAATCCTGCTAAGCGAGCTAAAACTCAACAGTCAAGACAGATTTTCCAGATTTTAGAAAAACGGCTTAAAATGTCCTTCCTTCTACTGACACTGCAATTTGCCTCCATAAATTTAATACCCTTTAAATTATGTGTGAGTAAGCATGAAACAGCAGAGCTGGAGGTTCATTTCCATTGGAAATTTTTTTAATTTTTCAGATTTCTCCAAGATAGAAAGGACAGTTACAATTCACCAGCTCCACAGACCATCAAAACGGAGGAGACTTTGTGGTCTGAGACACTTAATCATTAATTCAGACTCTCCAACAAAGCCACGCTCTATTTGAACTTTTAACAATGGAAGCTGAATCCTATGTCAACTCTTCTCACAAACTATTTTTCATTAATAAGCTTTTCATAAGTGTGTCTAATAATTAAAGCCCATGATCTCTTTGTCCTGGCCTCATTATTCCAGAGTCCGGCGGGCTCGGGCTTGGAGGGTTTTCACTGGTCCAGTACATATTAGCTCACACCCAGGCTCAACCGTAACGGTTCCTGCTGAGATGAGCACAGTATCTGATAACTAGACAAGGCAGACTGAATCAGAGAAGCCATGAGACTAATCTTTTGGGGGACTGCTATGTAGCAGTATTACTACGTGATAAACAGAAGATCAGGTGGCCAGTACATTCTTGGTTTCACAGCATAAAGTAAGCCCTTAGAAAACAGCGTCTTACAGAAAATCCTTCACAAGTATCTGTACCCTTTCGAAAATGTGTCCCCACACCTGTCAAAGTGTAAATAAGTGTCATTTCTTTTTATTTTTTTAAAATATATTTTATTTATTTATTTTTGGCTGCATTGGGTCTTCGTTGCTTCACGCGGGCTTTCTCTAGTTGCGGTGAGCAGGGGCTACTCTTCATTGTGGTGCATGGGCTTCTCATTGTGGTGGCTTCTCTTCCTGCAGAGCACGGGTTCTAGGCACGCGGGCTTCAGTAGTTGTGGTGCACGGGCTTAGTTGCTCCGCAGCATGTGGGATCTTCTGGACCAGGGCTCGAACCCGTGTCTCCTGCATTGGCAGGTGGATTTTTAACCACTGTGTTGTTTTAACCCCATAAGTGTCGTTTCTGACGCCATGTGTTGACTGAGATGGGGGTCTAAGGCATCTGCTCACCTGCCTTTTGCAAAAAGCTCTTTTGTTCAAAGTGCATTGCCTCCATGCCTGGCCCCATGCAGGAAGCCAAGGAGATAAAAGACAGATGAGCAAGGGTGCCAAGAGCCAGTCAAGGGAAGGGGCGGGTGGGGAAACTCACCCTGAAAGTGCCTTTAAAAGGTGCTGCAATAAAGGTGCAGGGGTTCCAGGCAGAGGGAGAGGAACTCCACCAGGGAAATCAACTCCTCACAGGGATCCTGTCACTTCGGTGATGTGACCTGATGTGAGTCAATCCACTACCTTCCTAATCTGTCCAAAGTCGGTAAAAACACCCCCTCCCCAGTTATAGGGCTGTGTGAGCATCAGACAGGTGGCTACCACGCACAGGTCGAAAGGACCTGGGAGCTTAGGCATCGCTGCTGCCAACAGATGATGCCTGCCTGTTCCCGTCGGCTCAGCCCTGCACCGACAAAGGCTTGTTTCTTTGGAAATCCTGCTGTGGACTCTGGTTCCGTTTGCCCCGCTTCCTCCTGTCCCCCTTGTGCCCTGAGCCCACGGCTACTCATTTATGAGGCCAGTGCCTCCAGTCCTGGCAGCAGGCTGAAACCACACACAGCTGGCCCAGGGCAGCACCCACCTCCACACATCACAAAACCTCCCCCGTGCTCCAGCTTAAAGCATGCTCCCCACTCCACCCTCCCCTTTTAAATTTCTAAGGCAATGACCTACTCCCAACATTTCCACAACCTGTGTGTGCACATCTATACACACGTATATGCATGAATACACATACACACATGCATGTATAATTACGGCAATTCTTAACTAGATGACCAGGCAGGTACCTATATTCTGTCTGGCAGTCAGTCCTCTGGGAAGGTGCTATTCTACCCCCAATTTTATAAATGAGAAAACTGAGACCTAGAGAGCTCAATTAACTTGGCTAAAGTCACGCAGTTAGTATGTGACAGGCAGGGCTGGTAGCCGAAGGTCCACCGATCAGAATATGTCAGACTATAAAACAAGTAAGGCTCGTGTACCCCCAGTGCATGTTATAGTTTCCTGTTTCAAAATATGTTGTTTCATTTGTTTCCCTAAGGTCCTAGAACTCCTTTATCTAACTTTCTAAATAATATTAAGACAGTCACTGTCGCCTGCCCATTGCTAAAAACCAAGTTTAAAAGAAACAGTATTTTAAAGACGTCTGTGCAAAGTATTTGGACTTGGCACATCAAGTACGTAGTGGTGGGTAAAATTACAGATTTTCTTCTTTTAAAGGAGTGAAACGGTCACGGGAAATCGGAAGTTAAACACTTAACCAGAAAGCTTCTAGGTCTTCTGAGGTTCATTGAAAGCATCAAAACTTGTTTGAACAAGTTAAGCTAAGAAGGTGAAGTGAGGACACCAGTAAATAATAATTACCTGGTTACATAAGAGCTTCAAATACTTAACCCATATTACTTCATTGTAATTTATCCCCACAAACAAAAAGCCTCACACACAAGAGGGAAACAGTGCATTGTCCTAAGTCACTCGATGAATCAGCTACTAAACTAGTCACAAATCACAATCCACTCACTTTTCTGTTCCCTCCTCCCCTCAAAAAAAGAAAACACTCTGTTCCATGTTTCCACCCAGTTTTCCCCCTGAATCCTTAAAATGACTCTTTCATATCATATTACCAGAAAACCATTTTCTTCCAAGCAACTTTTATCCACTTTTTTCATTTGAATAATTCTTTATCTGATTCAGGGTTAGTCAGTTGGGCCCTGAGTATTTTACATAAATGGAAGAAACACACATTTCATTCCTATCAGATCCCCATCACATATTAACACAGATCTTTAATTTTCATAGTTTTGTTTTTCCAGTCTCAGAGCACCTTAGTGAGGTAAGTGAACAGAAAATGATTCCTGAAAATAAAGATTATATCCAATGACTCCAAGACTTATCCACACATCTTTTCCAACAACTCTAACTGTGCTACAAAAAAAAAAGACGAGCCAAACAAAACAGGCAAATGTGTAGTTATGAAAGTAATTATGATATGAAATGCAGAATATTAAAAAATGAAACAAGAAAATGTACTCAGTTTATCTTTCTGCTGGTTAAATGAATCTACCAGAACTAAATGTCGAGTTGTTTTTTGAAAAGAAAAGGATGCATGGTCTTACAGCGTTATTAGAACACAAAACTGGTATAAACAGGATCCTAGAACCCACTGCACACTCGAACATTAATTCTGTTTCACCTTGTGTATTAGTTTTTGTCCTTAAAACTAATGTCAACCCAACTGTGAAATTAGGTGAAAGTTGTAGTGACATTAAGAACACGTGTTATACTGACTACATTATTCTCAATCAATGGTTCTTAATCAAGGTCTGCACAACTCTGAAAGTTTCACAGAAACCACAGTTAAGAAATTGGGGGCAGAACCCTCCTCATGTAGCCTGTAAAATTTGTAAATTCTCCAGTAAGTTTTCATCTAAAACAGAGGGATATATATATATATATATGTATGTATATATATTCCTTCTTTGAATTAATTATCCTACAAAACCTAGAACTGAAGACTTAACTAGATATGTTAAAATGATCAAAAACCTCATCTTTAAGCAAAAGGGATGAGAATGATTTAAAGTGCCTGCTACAAAACTAAACCTCTCACTGAGACAAAGCCCCGAAATTACAAACCTGGAGTTGGGAGTACAGTTCCTCCCATTAGGTGAAAGACCCCTACTGTTGAATTAATTGTAGTAGGGAATGTCAAACACTTAACTGAGGCTGCTAATTTTCAACAGCCAAGTGAGATATATAAGACAATGGAATGAGTTTTTCATAAAGCTTAATTTCTTCCATTTAAAAAGCTGTTGTCTTCTAGCCTGAAATTTTGTCCTTCCTGCTTTCGGTGTGTTAAAATTGTCTTCCAAAATTAAAATGATGGCCAAAGAGTTATTAAGTGCCCTACCTGACAATATAAAAGATGGGATAACTCTTTGCTGGTCTCCTAGAATATCTGGATGCAGGACTCCAAAGGCCTGAGAACCACTAAGCTACAGGATCCAGCCACTGGGAAACATAGAATGCAGACCAATCATAGCAAAGTCTTCATGGGTCGTACATGGATTTTGTTTTCCGAGTAAAATGAGGCCAACCAGAAAGTCAGGCTATTAGAGGACTAATTATAACATTAGTTGCAGTGTCATAAGATTCAACAGGATATGGATGAAGCTTCCTGTACACCAAGCTTTTTGCAACTCTGAAAACCACCTTGAAATCATGGAAGGATGATGGTCATTCCTGGGTGTGAGACAAAATGTTCTGGATGGACCTGTCCAGTCTCTTTTCTTCCTTCCCTCCCACACCTCAGCATAAAGGCTAACACCTGGCTCCAGAGAGTCCATTATCATAAAAAGAAGCCCTCCTAGATTTTGATCATCACAAAAGAGCACAGGTTTCACTGATCATCTTCTGACACCTGTATTATGCTGGTGCTTTGCCGTCAAAAGTAGCTAAAACAGGATGACGAGAAGTTGGGTGGCCACAATGAGGTTTATAATTAGCCAGTTGGTATTAAAAGGCAGGGAAGATCATCTTCATTGTGTAGGGCTTGCCTTTGCAGTGTTGCTTCCTTAATACGTGACAGGTACTAAGTACACAGGATGTCAGCACATCCCTAACACTCTCATGCTCCCTCTCTATTCCTCAAACCAACCCTGAAAGGTTAAGTGTCACCATTTTACTAACTGTCCTAAGTCATTCAGTTGGTGGCAGAGTCACAACTGCAACTCTGCTCTTTGTCACCAAGTCTGCATTCAATCTAAAATACACCTCTTCATGGGGCTTCCCTGGTGGCGCAGTGATTAAGAATCCACCTGCCAGTGCAGGGGACATGGATTCGAGCCCTGGTCCGGGAAGATCCCACATGCTGCGGAGCAACTAAGCCTGTGCGCCACAACTATGAGCCTGCGCTCTAGAGCCCGCGAACCACAACTACTGAAGCCTGTGCACCTAGAGCCCATGCTCTGCAACAAGAGAAGCCACCGCAAGGAGAAGCCTGCACACCACAACGAAGAGCAGCCCCTGCTCGCCGCAACCAGAGAAAGCCTGCGCGCAGCAACGCAGACCCAACGCAGCCAAAAATAAAGAAATAAAGTAAATAAATTTATTACAAAAAAAGAATGAAACACTTTCTTTACTTAATGTCTTTATTTCCTTCTGCATTTCATTTCTTTACTACAGAAATTAAAATTAAATGCATGCTGTTCGTGTCTGAAAAATAATGTCACCTTTCCAAACCTTTAACCTCCCCCCACCCACTTGCTTCTCCCAATATCATTTACGACTGGTATTCCCTAGTTAAGTCTTTGGGAAACACTAGTAGCTAATACTGCTGATAGGAGTTGATACCTACCAGCTATGTACATAAGGACCAGTCTCTCCTCCAGACAGCCCAAGAGGCCAGTCTACATCAGCATCATCACCAACATTACTGGTTACAGTTACCATAATTGGCAACTAGGTAAATAGGTATAAGTCCTCGAGGGTAGAGACCATGGCTCTTCTTCAGTTGTGCCTAGGCCATCAGCATATCTTAGAGGCATATGAGGTCTTTCAACTACGTTTGGAAATACGATTATTACTCAGGAAGGTTAAAATAGCAACTATTTGCAGTCCTTAAATTCTTTGCATTACCTCTAAAGCAGTTTTCTTCTTCCATTCTGATAACTGAAAAATAGCTTCAGGCCATCATCTTCACATTATGTGCATTTACTGATTGCTACAACCTAATCTGCTGCTGGACAACAGTAGAGATACAATCTGCTGTCCCACCTATTTTTTTTAAACACAATGGCTTTGCTACAGGTAACTAAAAATAAATTCAAAAGACAGCTTCTAAGTTTAAGACTAGTCTTAAGAAAAACATTCATAGAAAAGTCAGTTACAACTAAATTTGTATCATTAAAGAGTGTCTTTTTCTATGCCACCAGAAAAAAGCACACACCTATAAAAGCACAAGTCCGCAAAGAAAAAAGGCTGAATTATGAGGATACATTTAGAGACTGTTGCAGGGTTTGTGGTTGGGAGGGAAAAAGTTATCCCACGGCACATTAATACAAGACCAAAGTATTTCAGGTTCTGGCTTCCTTTTCTTGTCTACACTGAAACCAAATCCTGGTTGCATGATTCAGACATAAGTTAAACATCTGGCAAAAAAAACAGATGAACAGCAAATTTAGAGAAACATCCAGTGGTGTTAAATAAATGTACCTACTTCAGAAGACACTTGTTCACAAAATATTTGAACTAGCAAATTTGGTCATGGGGAAAAAAAAAACTATTTTTTTCTTCCCCAACTTGGTCTGAAATCTTTCCAACATTTCAAAGCGTCTAAAATATATGCCAACCCATACAAAAGAAATCAAGATGGCAGGCTGCGTACATCTGCCTTAACCTAAAAACAAAAAGCCATTTTGCTCTGTCTTTACAGCCAGCATAATAAAAGCACAAGAAGCCCAGATGGCTCAGACTCTCTTTATACAGAGTAACCGAGAAGACTGACATTTAAACTATTTATTCAGCAAGTCGGATCCTAACGGCAATTTTAGACCCGGAATTTCTATAAGGCAAAGAGAAATGCTTTTAGGCAAGTAAAAAATTGTTCTGATATTCCTTCTGCATATGAGTCCATTCTGCGTAGCCCAGCAATTGTAGGAAAGATGTTTTTTATCAAAGAGCATCATAAATTCATTCAGCTATTTTTTATTTATACTGGCTTGAAGTATTAAACCTGACACTCCAACCCCCAGCTGCTTAAGTTTTTGGGGTTTCTTTGCTTTTTTAAAAAAAGAATTTTAGAAAGCAAAATAAAATAAATTCTCAGTTAAAGAACCTAAGAACGGGAATGGACATTGGCAGGGAGAAAAATGAGGAAAAGGCCCCATATCGGTAAGCTCAACCTAATAGCAACTCTGACACCTTCTAGCAAGCACTCTAAAAGCTGCTGGGAGGGAGTGAGGTGGTAAATAATTCACCCTGGGTTTTTCCTGCCATGTAAAATGGCTTTTCACTAAACGTAGACAGCATAAAAACTTTATCTCTACCCTGGGGTCAATTTTACATTTCTGAACTTGAAGTCTTTCAGGGAGAGGATGAAAAAGTAGCCATTATGTTCTGGCGATTTTCTGTTTCCCCGTATGACTTCATACTTTTAAAGAAAAAGTTATACTTAAACCCAGAGGCTGTGGCCCCTTAGGAATCTCACCCCCAGTCGCCTAGCTTCTTTCTGTATTGGAAAGTCAGGTCCCAGGAACTGACAAGGCCCGAAATTGCTTCTGTCTACGTAACAGAGAAGTGACAACAAACATATCTTTATGAATGATACTTTAAAAATTAGAAATTTGGGTCACATGGTTGTTAGGATCAAACTGAGATCAAATAGAGTTAGGATTCAAACTGTAGAGAATTATATAAATATCAGTCTTATGCAACACTGCCACACATTATTTTAGTGCTCACAGTAATAATGTGAGATAGTGACCTTTAGAGACTGTTCAGATTTGCAAACTGTGGTCATGATTTTTCTTCTATTTGCTGAATTGGGTCCTCTGGGAAGATCATACCAAATAATGTGAACTTAGGGAAAAAATTAGAAGTTATCAATTAATATACAAACATGATATTACTGGTTACTTTGGTTGTGGAAATAGAAAAGATTTGTTAATTGTTGGTTAGAATGGATGGATGGACAGAGACACACATATAGATGCACTGAACAAGCTCTATAAAAATAAAGTCTACATAACCCACAGACATAGAAAACAAACTTATGGTAACCAAAGCAAGAAGTTGGGGGAGGGATAAACTAGAAGGTTGGGATTAACATATACACACTACTATATATAAAATAGAGAATCAGGGGCTTCCCTGGTGGCGCAGCGGTTAAGAATCCGCCTGCCAATGCAGGGGACACAGGTTCGAGCCCTGGTCCAGGAAGATTGCACATGTCTCAGAGCAACTAAGCCCGTGCACCACAACTACTGAGCCTGCGCTCTAGAGCCCACGAGCCACAACTACTGAAGTCCGCGTGCCTAGAGTCCGTGCTCTGGAACAAGAGAAGCCACCGCAATGAGAAGCCCGTGCATGGCAAGGAAGAGTGGCCCCTGCTCTCTGCAACTAGAGAAAGCCCATGCGCAGCAACGAAGACCCAACGCAGCCAAAAATAAATAAATTTATTTTAAAAAAATAGAGAATCAGCAAGAACCTACTACATGGCACAGGGAACTATACTCAGTATTTTGTAATGAGCTATAAGGGAAAAGAATCTGAAAAAGAATGTATACATACACACATATGTATAACTGAATCACATAGCTGTACACCTGAAACTAACACGACACTGTAAATCAACTATACTTCAATTTAAAAAAAGGAAAATAAACAAAGTCTACATATAACTTTAGGCATATTAAAAGGGCAACACAGTTGAGGGTATAGATTAAAAAAGTCACCAGGTAACAAAACATGTAGATTCTAGGTCACACATGATGTTTATTTGCTGCTGTCCACAAATGACTATGCACACTGGCTTAATCATGGATGTACAGAAACAGTCCTTCACTCCATGCATATGTAAATTAACTCATTCATTACGGTCTTATTTTCAGGTTTATCCTAAATACATTCATTCAGAAGGCATTACTGGGCAGCAGGTATCAAAAAAAATCAAATCACTTTTTCGCCTCTGGCTTTCAGACGCTAATCGAATTTCTTAATGGTTTGTGAATTCCTGTTGTGATTCCAGCTGGCCAACTACTGAACGGTTAGCATCACTCCTCAGGTTCTATTGCTCTCCAGGCCTCACCACCCTCAAGCAGAAGACAGGCCCGCAGAACCAAGTGAGGCCTGGACCACATCTGAGAGGCCCTCTTTGCTGCCAGGGCTTCCTGTTTCTCTCTCAGGTGACCTTGATCCAAAGCACTCTGGGCCAAGTCTACTCACACGGAAAATGACAGCCAAAACAAGAGGATCCCCTAAAGTCCTTCCCTTCCCCCAGTTTCCCATGTTCAGCAGACACCCAATAAATGCTTGGGTTAAAATGACCTGTGTAAGCCCCCTAGGAATTTCTTCCAGGAATTCCTCCAAAGCCTTTGCCAGGCAGCCATCAAGGAGCTGAAGAACAACAATGGTACCCATGCGGACCAGTGAGGGGAGAACTCGAAATGAAATGGGGATGACTGGAGATGCCACTTAAAGGGAATCTCAAAAACTCATTATAAATAATTCACTATTTGAGTCATTTCATTCTTTTTTTTTTTTGCGGTACGCGGGCCTCTCACTGTTGTGGCCTCTCCCATTGCGGAGCACAGGCTCCGGACGCACAGGCTCAGCGGCCATGGCTCACAGGCCCAGCCGCTCCGCAGCATGTGGGATCTTCCCGGACCGGGGCACAAACCCGTGTCCCCTGCATCAGCAGGCAGACTCTCAACCACTGCGCCACCAGGGAAGCCCTAAGTCATTTCTTAAAGTTACATCTTCTCTCTTGAAAAACTGCTACACTTGGACGACGCTGTTGAATGTTGAGCAAACTGCAGTGACCGCTGTCCACTACTCTGAGGTCAGGATGATGACACAGTCTCACCTGTACAAGGAAATAGTCATGACAATCTCTCACCTGCTCGGAAGGTAGAGGCAGGAGGAAATGACCCCTGGCAATCCGAGGTCCAAGACCTATGGCATTACTATTTTTCCAAACAGACAAGAGGCCAACCCTCTTTTCTCAAAGGCTAAGTGAGCCACCTTCTGAGGGGCAGACCGTCCTGTCCTTGAGGTCCTCTGTCAGGATGTCTGTCCCTGTGCCACCAGTGCTCCCATCCAAGCTGAGGTCCATTCTTCCCAGTGAGAGAGAAAAGCTGGTCCACACTACCTAAGGATCCCTGCCTCCTCCTGGCTAAACAACCCACTTCCCGGGCTGTTTCTCTGAACCCTGTTCTCTAAGCTTTAATCATCTTTCCATCTTCTCCAAACTATGGGGAAAAAAAGGTGCCCATTTTCACATATGAGACGATAAGTAGGAATAGTACCGACGTCTAAACTTTTTTTTTAAACACTTTTCCTTTTTATCTCACTGCTCTGAACGATTATTCTGATTTCGGGCTTACACATCAAAATATCACCTTCAGAAATATTCATATGTGACCCATTATGAACCCTACAAAAAGTGGCTATATATGGCTAGCCATTCTTTTTCTTTTTCTTTTATGTTTTTCTTTTCTACTTAGCTTTAAAAAAACTATTCCTTTTAAATAAAATGTGGCATAACCATACCATGGAATATTCTTCAGCAATAAAAAGGAATGAAGTATTTGCTAGGACATGCATGACCCTTGAAAACATTACGCTAAGTGCAAGACGCCAGCCATAAAAGATTGCATGATTCCACTGAAATGAAATGTAGAGAATAGGCAGATAATAGAGACAGAGTAGTTGTAGTTGCTTAGGGCCGGGGGGTTGGTGGGTAACGTGGGGTGGGAAGGTTTAGGGGCGACAGCTAAGGGGTGCAGGGTTTCTTTTCTGGGCAATAAAAATGTTCCAAAATTGTTTGTGGTGTTGGTTAGACAACTCGATAAATATAATAAAAGCCACTGAGTTGTATACTCTAAGTGAGTGAATTGTATGGGCTGTGAATTATCCATATTCAGCTGTTAAAAGAAAAAAAGTCTATTCTTTCCATTTCAGACCACAGCTCAAACTTCTGCAAGTTATTAACTAATCATAGTCTAGGTGCTAAAATGTGACTACAGCCTCTTTTGCTCTTGTAGCTAAAGTAACATCTGCAAACTGTTTTAAAATCTCCATCAAAGGTAGCAATGAGCCGATAATGGATATCTCTGAGTATGACTTTCCTCAAAAGGCAGAAATTATTTTCTCTATGGTATTTACATCATCGTACCATTTCAGAGAATGTCCCAAATGAAGAGCATCCAAAATAAGTATGGGGACTGGGGTGCTGACACCTACTCTCTCTAGGGCTGTCTCCAGTGAATGTTTATGAGACCCGTGGTACTATTTTCTAAGTCAAGTTAAGGTCCTTTGATGAAGGGGGAAAAAAATAAAGTTCCATAAATGTTTGAAATAAACAATCTTTAAATTTTGGATGTTTTTAAATCAGAAAAAAGTAATCGCTAAGGTGGAAAAATCTGCAATTTTCATCTCCCTGGTTTACTGCTGCTCAGAAAAGGAAATTAGGTTATTCGGACAGGATTTGCCCTCTACAAAGGCATGCTGGCAACATTCCCCGGTGGCCTGATCTGTTCTGAGTCCTCTGTTAACAAAAGCTTCCTGAAACTGGGGACAGCATATGCTCTAGCCCATTGTCACAGGAGAGAGGGGTTCTCAGCATCACCCAGTAAACATGTCATCAGCTCCCTTTGCAAGAGCAAAAGCAGATGCTTAGAGCAAGCCCACTGTGAACTCTGACAGGGCAGGAAGATGGATGCATTTCAGAACAGAGGATCATTCCAGAAGACAAAAATACTTGCTCAGTTCTCAAGGGCTAGCTACTCGCTTACCCTCACTGGAAGACTTAGAAATACTATTAATTATTTCAAAATTAGTACAAGAGCCATTTGGAACACCCAAAGAGCAGCTAGATTAATGACGGACTCAAACCTCTGAAATGAAGCCACTGCATGTGGAACTTCTAATACAGGCCATGTGCTGAATTTACAAATGTAATGTTAGAATTTTATGGGAGACTGCACAAGTCTGCTATAAAGGCTTCATCTAGGAAACCCTTTGGGGACATTTTTTCCCTCAAAAATTCATGTGAATAATCAAAACCATCATATTCCACACGGCAGTCCGTATTGCAGTAATTTAATCTTAAGTTCACTAAGATGTACTGACGCAGATGTTTGAAAACAAATATCAAAGAAAGGACTGTTCAAAATGAGTCGTTTCTCAGAATATTTTAAAAGTATCAATGAAGCATTTAAGCAAAGGGAGGGGAAGGAGGGCATTTGATTCTACGGATGGGCCTCTTTCTTAGGGAGTCTTGCTTAAACTCCTAGGTTCTGATCAGGGCTGGGACTAGGGTGAGGCAGGTACCCGGTGTGTACAATTCAAGGATGCACCAATCCTGGGGCTCGTGCAAATCAGCTTCAGCACCTGCAATGACCCTGCACGGTGCTTCTCTATATCTGTACCCTCGGTACCCCACTCGCCTTACCCTAGTCCTGGCCCCCTCTCTGGTTACCAGTCCAATGTCAGTCCAGGATGGCACAGGCGATGGGAGAAAACAGTATATTAAACCTAAGAGTAATCAAGAGCTTGGGAGTTCTAACAGCAGCTCCTAAACAGGAAAATCACTCTCCTTGCTTCTCCAGCTTTGACACCTCACTTAGAAAATGAGGGCGATATGATTGCCTAGCATGGCAAACAGCAAGTTAACAATTTAACTACTCTTCAGTATTAAAAATAAGCATGAAGTGTCCAACTTTACACAGCAACCTCCGAAAGTGTGTAAGCACAATCAGCTCCTTCTTGGAAATACTTCCATGAGTCAACCTTAGAAATGTGATGGGACGTAATTAACACCGAACACAGGCTTTTCTTATTTTTGCTGTGCCTGGGCGTGGCTCTCCACTAAACCAGAAAAAAAATACAGTTACAGACTAAACCACTGACAGGTGTTAGTATTTAAAACTAAGATCACCAGACAGTCGCTGACAGGACACTGTTCAAGAATCAGTCCTTTATGGCTGCAGCAGTCGAAAAAGGTACCTGGACTGCGACCGTCTGTGTTTCTCCAGAACGTGCTTTGCGGGGAAGACTGTGTATCAGATGCTTGTATTTAGAACATGGATTTTAAAAGAAACCCCCCACGTACAGCCTGCCAAGCCCTACACGCTGGTCCTCAGAGTGTGCACACCACACCAAGCAGCATCAGTAGCACCTGGGAGCTTGTAGAAATGCAGATGGTCAGGCCCCACCTGAGACTCGCTGAACCGGAACCTCTGGGTTGAGGTCTAGGAGTCAGGGGTTTAACAAGCCTCTCCAGGGGATTCTTTTTTTTTTTTTTAATCTTTATTGGAGTATAATTACTTTATAATGGTGTGTTATTTTCTGCTTTATAACAAAGTTAATCAGTTGTACATATACATATGTTCCCATATCAGGGGATTCTGGTGCCTGTTCCATTCTGAGGGCCACTACCCTACAGGTAGGGTTCCTGGTAGCAGGACACATGGGTTTTGCCACTGTCAAACTTTGTCCTCTGGGGGAAGGTATTTCCCCTCATAGGGAAAACAAAATGATGGAGCTTCGTCAACGAATCCATCTACTAGCTGGGGGTTCACAGCACAGAATACTGTGACTGGCTGCACTGGTAGCAAGTACAGATTCCCGGGCTCACCTCCGCAGAGGCTGTACCGCTGGGTCCCGGGCTCACCTCCGCAGAGGCTGTACCGCTGGGTCCCGGGCTCACCTCCGCAGAGGCTGTACCGCTGGGTCCCGGGCTCACCTCCGCAGAGGCTGTACCGCTGGGTCCCGGGCTCACCTCCGCAGAGGCTGTACCGCTGGGTCCCGGGCTCACCTCCGCAGAGGCTGTACCGCTGGGTCCCGGGCTCACCTCCGCAGAGGCTGTACCGCTGGGTCCCGGGCTCACCTCCGCAGAGGCTGTACCGCTGGGTCCCGGGCTCACCTCCGCAGAGGCTGTACCGCTGGGTCCCGGGCTCACCTCCGCAGAGGCTGTACCGCTGGGTCCCGGGCTCACCTCCGCAGAGGCTGTACCGCTGGGTCCCGGGCTCACCTCCGCAGAGGCTGTACCGCTGGCTCCCGGGCTCACCTCCGCAGAGGCTGTACCGCTGGCTCCCGGGCTCACCTCCGCAGAGGCTGTACCGCTGGCTCCCGGGCTCACCTCCGCAGAGGCTGTACCGCTGGGTCCCGGGCTCACCTCCGCAGAGGCTGTACCGCTGGCTCCCGGGCTCACCTCCGCAGAGGCTGTACCGCTGGCTCCCGGGCTCACCTCCGCAGAGGCTGTACCGCTGGGTCCCGGGCTCACCTCCGCAGAGGCTGTACCGCTGGGTCCCGGGCTCACCTCCGCAGAGGCTGTACCGCTGGGTCCCGGGCTCACCTCCGCAGAGGCTGTACCGCTGGGTCCCGGGCTCACCTCCGCAGAGGCTGTACCGCTGGGTCCCGGGCTCACCTCCGCAGAGGCTGTACCGCTGGCTCCCGGGCTCACCTCCGCAGAGGCTGTACCGCTGGCTCCCGGGCTCACCTCCGCAGAGGCTGTACCGCTGGCTCCCGGGCTCACCTCCGCAGAGGCTGTACCGCTGGCTCCCGGGCTCACCTCCGCAGAGGCTGTACCGCTGGCTCCCGGGCTCACCTCCGCAGAGGCTGTACCGCTGGCTCCCGGGCTCACCTCCGCAGAGGCTGTACCGCTGGCTCCCGGGCTCACCTCCGCAGAGGCTGTACCGCTGGGTCCCGGGCTCACCTCCGCAGAGGCTGTACCGCTGGGTCCCGGGCTCACCTCCGCAGAGGCTGTACCGCTGGGTCCCGGGCTCACCTCCGCAGAGGCTGTACCGCTGGCTCCCGGGCTCACCTCCGCAGAGGCTGTACCGCTGGCTCCCGGGCTCACCTCCGCAGAGGCTGTACCGCTGGCTCCCGGGCTCACCTCCGCAGAGGCTGTACCGCTGGCTCCCGGGCTCACCTCCGCAGAGGCTGTACCGCTGGCTCCCGGGCTCACCTCCGCAGAGGCTGTACCGCTGGCTCCCGGGCTCACCTCCGCAGAGGCTGTACCGCTGGCTCCCGGGCTCACCTCCGCAGAGGCTGTACCGCTGGCTCCCGGGCTCACCTCCGCAGAGGCTGTACCGCTGGCTCCCGGGCTCACCTCCGCAGAGGCTGTACCGCTGGCTCCCGGGCTCACCTCCGCAGAGGCTGTACCGCTGGCTCCCGGGCTCACCTCCGCAGAGGCTGTACCGCTGGCTCCCGGGCTCACCTCCGCAGAGGCTGTACCGCTGGGTCCCGGGCTCACCTCCGCAGAGGCTGTACCGCTGGGTCCCGGGCTCACCTCCGCAGAGGCTGTACCGCTGGGTCCCGGGCTCACCTCCGCAGAGGCTGTACCGCTGGGTCCCGGGCTCACCTCCGCAGAGGCTGTACCGCTGGGTCCCGGGCTCACCTCCGCAGAGGCTGTACCGCTGGGTCCCGGGCTCACCTCCGCAGAGGCTGTACCGCTGGGTCCCGGGCTCACCTCCGCAGAGGCTGTACCGCTGGGTCCCGGGCTCACCTCCGCAGAGGCTGTACCGCTGGGTCCCGGGCTCACCTCCGCAGAGGCTGTACCGCTGGGTCCCGGGCTCACCCCCGCAGAGGCTGTACCGCTGGCTCCCGGGCTCACCCCCGCAGAGGCTGTACCGCTGGCTCCCGGGCTCACCCCCGCAGAGGCTGTACCGCTGGCTCCCGGGCTCACCTCCGCAGAGGCTGTACCGCTGGCTCCCGGGCTCACCTCCGCAGAGGCTGTACCGCTGGCTCCCGGGCTCACCTCCGCAGAGGCTGTACCGCTGGCTCCCGGGCTCACCTCCGCAGAGGCTGTACCGCTGGCTCCCGGGCTCACCTCCGCAGAGGCTGTACCGCTGGCTCCCGGGCTCACCTCCGCAGAGGCTGTACCGCTGGCTCCCGGGCTCACCTCCGCAGAGGCTGTACCGCTGGCTCCCGGGCTCACCTCCGCAGAGGCTGTACCGCTGGGTCCCGGGCTCACCTCCGCAGAGGCTGTACCGCTGGGTCCCGGGCTCACCTCCGGAGAGGCTGTACCGCTGGGTCCCGGGCTCACCTCTGGAAAGGCTGTACCACTGGGGCCCGGGCTCACCTCCGGAGAGGCTGTACCACTGGGCAGGGTGTAGGGGCCCAAGCATCCCAATTAGTAACCTCTCTAGTGACTCCAATGTGTAGCCAGGACTGGGAACCACTGGAAGGCCCTCTGCAGCACTAAACATCACATCAGAGGTAATTGGGAAAAATGATCCTTTAGATCAGGTTTAGCAAACATTTTCTGCAAAGGGCCAGATGGTTAACTTGAGGCTTTCTGGCTCCTGACTGTGCCACTGTAGCGTGAACTCAGCCTTAGATAAACCAATGAATGGGCATGGCTGTGTCCAATAAAACTTCCTTAAATGTGACTTTCTTACCATTTTCATGTGTCATAAAATATCATTCTTTTGATGTTTCTCCAAACATTTAAAAATGGAAAAACCATTCTTGGCTTGTGAGCTGTATGGAAACAGGCACTGGGCACAGGCCACGGTTTGCCACCGCTGCTTCAGTTCAACACTGGAGTAATTACATCAACTTTACTGAGTTCAGTCATGCTGTGTTCATGACAGATGTAACTTCAATACAAACAGCTGCCTTCAAACAAGCTAGATGTTACTTTTTAGAAAATCACCGAGCTTTCATTTGCACACAAACAGACAGCCTGACGACCCACACAGAGCAGTATACTGAACCTATCCGTCACCTTGGAAAGGTCACGGGGCCCCCTCCCCGGGTACCATGCCTCCCAAGTGCCTGTGGAGTTTGAATCCTTACCTTAAAAAGGCAGCGCAATCAGTCTGAAATAAAAGCTGGAAGTCAGTCGCGCTTTCGCTGCAGGTCTGAGTAACAGACACGCCTTAAGCAGAAGTTAGCAGAGGAGGCAGGCACCCACTGGTTAGAAATAAGCCCCTGTCCTCTCCAGCGTGGGGCAGCTGCTTGCCACTCACCCTTCCCTCCGTGGCTCTGCATCTCATCCAGCCCACGTGGGGCTGTCCAAGCCACAGGGCAAGTGCAGGGCTGGAGGGGTGCAGGAAACAGGCCCCTTACTGCCTTTGCCTTTACATCCCCTGCCCCTCCTCCTCCCCAGGCCTTTTCTTCACCCCAGGGCCTCATCCTTCCTTCAGACCCCAACCGCCTCCCTCTTGCCTTGAGGTAGAAACAGATAAGGTTCCCTCAGAAACCAGTATAACTTCATTGAATTGTTGGAACACAGAGACCATCACTGACAGCCTCCGGGCGTGGAGCTCAGTGAAGGGATTTCAGGAAACTGCTTTACCGCTGGGATTTCTCCCAGTACAAATCAGAGAAACCTTTGCAGTGCCTCACAGCCAGAAGGAGAGGTGCCCAAACACCGGGTTCTGTTCCAGACACAGAAAGGAAAGGAGGCAAGGTTGCAGGCGTGAGGAAGATGCGGACAACGAAAGAACCAAACCTGTCTGCAGGGTCACAGCATCAGGAAGGACAGGTCCTCCCCAGAGCCCCAGGCCTCACAGGGCAGGGAGCAGCCCAATGTGAAGTAAACAGCAAATGAGACGGGGAGAATTCATCTCATGTCACAATACACACTGAGTCTGTGGTTCTCCAGTTTCACCATGCAAGGCATCACCTGGAACCTTGTTAAAATACAGACCCCTGGACCACCTGCACAGAGACGTGGACTTGGCAGATGGGAAGGAGGACCAAGGAAGCTGCATCTTTCACGAGGGCCCTGATGACTGACTATGAAGCAGCCAGTCGGAGAATCACACACGGGCCAACACCGCACTAGTGTTTGGGACGTTTAAACCCAAATGTCCCACTCAAACAGAGCATCCAACTAGAGAGGGTGGGACTAGAGAGATGGAGATGAAAAGACCAAGAACAGGTCAATTCCCTGGAGAAAGAGGGAGACGGGGGCACTCCAGGGTCCCTTGGAGACAAGGGCCCAGTGGACAGCTGGACAGACAGAGGGAACTGAATTCTCAGAGATAATGTGGGCATTGGAGACATTCCACAGAACCATCTAAGTGTCCAGAAAAGAAGCTATATAAGAAAAAGTGAAGGCCTAGAAATCATGGGTAACAGGAGCATTTTCTAAGCCCAGTGTGCAAAAGTTGTGCTTTTTCAACAACTTTTTTTTTTTTTTTTTTTTTTGCAGTACGCGGGCCTCTCACTGTTGTGGCCTCTCCCTTTGCGGAGCACAGGCTCTGGACGCACAGGCTCAGCGGCCATGGCTCAGGGACCCAGCTGCTCCGCGGCATGTGGGATCTTCCCGGACCGGGGCACGAACCCGTGTCCCCTGCATCGGCAGGCGGACTCTCAACCACTGCACCACCAGGGAAGCCCTTTCAACAACTTTTAATGGACTAATTCGATAGGATGCTTATTCGGTCTACGAAATAGTTCTGAACTTGACTGCTTATTAAGTGGTACCCAGGAAGCTTTCTAAAAACACACAGGGCCTGAGTCCCAGCTGAGATTCTGATTTCATTGTTTTGGGGCAGGGCCAAGGCTCTTGGTAAAAGCTTCCCAGTGAATTTCATGTGCAGCCAGGGTTGAGAACTAACCCGGCAGAGGGCAGCAACGTGGAAACGAGATTGTGAACACAAGACGATGAAACATTAAAATTTAAAGAAGAGGGATTTTCGCCGATCCTTCTATTTCCCTGGAGCAATAACACAGAATAAAAGCAAAAAGCCACCACAAAGGAAGAGGAACTTGGGAAAGTGGTACCACCACCGGGACAACCTACCGATCTTCAAGAGTAACTTCAAGAGAAAGCACAAAGGTCATGACCAGAAAGGAGACAAGGACACTCAATCCCAGGGGCCTGAAGACAGAAAAGAAATGAACTCAGGGAAACAGCCAGGACGGGCAGTCACGGGGCCTGAGAAGGTAAACAGGCAACAACTCCCACCTCACCCTGTCCTACCTAACACTTCTCTGCAGGAAGTAACATGATCAAGTGAAAAGTCGATCAAGTCTGGATCCAAACCCCACCTCTACTAACTCATCACTGACCAAGTGTGGGCTCTTGGACATGCTATTTCACGGAAGGTCAATCTCTGTGTCAATAAGTACGGCTGACCACGCCTTCCTAGGGGAGTTGAGGATTAAATAGGAAGGAATATGCAGCAGCATGGTGCCTCGCAGAGAGATGTCACCAGCAAATGGCACTCTCTTCCCTTTACCCATCCTAAACGCCAACCCTCATGAGGAGGACACGGCTTAGAAATGGGGTGCCCCCCTTTCCCACGACTCCCAGGGAGGTGACCGTGGGAGAATGTGGTTCCCTAGTCTCATCATAGTGGCAGCCTGGGTGGAACTCAACATACAGCTAAAGTTGGAATCAGGCAAGAGAGGACTTTCACACCATCCCGAGTCTTGCAATGCGGGTACCCCAATAGGTCTTTGTAGACAGACTGCGTAATCAATTCCCTGTGCGTATCACTGAGTCTTCCGGAAAACTGGTTCCAAATAACAGGCCTATAACTGAACTTCTGAAATGGGCTGCATCTCAGTCACACCCAATGACTGTCTGAATTTGTTCTAATAAATTACCTTGGCATTTTCTACTGAAATTGCACACAGCACACAGTGGTGCCATGTCTGATTCCCACAGATAATTTTCTGAACTGTTTTTGTTTTCAAAGTCTTCACATACATTTTTCACAAAATGACACTTATAATAAAGGTATAGTAGTAAAGCCTCAAAAAAAAAATGAGTCTTGATTTAATCAGTTTTCGGCATCACCTCCCCCAGTAGTAAGTTACCACCTGGTCTGAGCTTGGTATCCAGCATTAATGTGCTGACTATTTTCAGTATTCATGGGTATCAAGAATGCAAGGTAGTCTCCTGCTTACCTTCAAGTATGAGCAATGTAATTTGCTAAACTAACTACAAAACAGAAAGCAACCATGGGTCCAAAGGAACAAACCATCAGCCCTTCTCTTTGTGCCTGGACACTAGCAATGCAGGACCAGGATTCCTGGGGATTGCAGGAAGAGTCTGGGTATACCACAGGCTCCCAGAGGCAAACGTCGACTGAGCTGCCCAGAGCAGAGCCTGGAATCCAGCAGTTGACCGAAGATGGGACGCACAGGCAGGCCAGAGGCAGGCTGGAATCCCAATAAATAGGCACGCCTAAGGGATGGAAAGAGGAGGCCCATTCAATGGACCCAGGAAGGAAAGAGGAGGCCAAAGTCGAGAGATATCCACAAAGGAGAAAGAAAGTCAACAAGTTGGCCCAACCAAGGACAGGAAGCCACAGAAGGTCATGACCCAGGGCAGAAGTCATCTGTTCTCTCCTGCATAATCACTGTGTGTGTGGTCAGCTAGAGGCTCACTGGGGCCAGTAAATACTGTGAACAGAGATCCAACCCCTCCCTCCCATCCACCCGCCCAGAGGGGATGCCAGACAGGGAGGGGCCCAGCTGGTCAGTCCAAAGGCTTGGTGGGAAGGCAAACGCCTGTCCTGAAAGCAAGGGTCAGAAATAAACTGGATTCCCAATCCACTTAAGCTGGATTTACTTAAAGGAGCAGGGAGACAGGCCCCAGAGACAGGGGAATCTTAGGGTCTCTCCAGCGAACTTTTCAGAGGTGCTGGGAACAGGGCAGGTGACAGAAGTGGTGTGCACCCTTGGCAAGCTAAGGTCAGCGACACCTGACACAGCCCACGCTCCTCACAACACCAGTGGATCTTGTCGGGTTTGTCGCGGTAAACTGCTTCCTGTTTCAGTGTAGATGTTGAAGTACACAGAATTATCATCTCAGGTTTCAAAATGCCAAACTTTGGAAAAATATTCTGTACCAAACTCAACACCCACCTACTCCCCCTTGAAAAATGAAAGTGCAGTTTATATGTTTTTGGAGTCTATCGAGTGAAATGATTCCTTTGAAAAAGAAATTCCCTTTAATTATCTTCAATGCTCTTTATTTTGCTCTGGTCTTATGGCCTAAGGGTGGTTTAGACAGAAATAACACAGAGAAACTCCCAACAGGACTCTTGTGACAGGAGGCTTTTTCTTCTGTCCCCTGTGGTCCGTTCAGACTTGTGATTTCTTTATTAAAAGTTATAGGATAACAGTCTCAACAGAGCACACATCATTCTAATAACTTGCTTGGCCCCGTGCTGACTACAAATGGAGCTTCACCACGCATTCAGCATTTGAGTGTCTTCACGGGCCAGGCTCTGCTTCTAGGAGCTAAGGATACAGCAATGTGTCCATTCTCAGAGAGCTTGGTGAGGAGACACAGGGAAAAAAAAAATCAAATAATTACACGTGATACAATGTCAAGGTAGTGGCCCTCTTGGATGGAGAGGTTGAAAAGGCCTCTGTGAAAAGGTCTTCATCCAGGCATTCATCCCTGAATGAAGGTGGGGAAGGCCAGGCACATCTCTGCAGGACCCAAGTTCTCGAAAGGGAAAGACAAGCCCTCAGTCGGCTAGAGTGACCATCTCTTCCCAAGTTACAATAAGCAAGTGTCCGCACAGAGCTATGTAGATTTACAAATACGCACATGTTTTTTCCTGGAGCTTAGTGCACCAACAACCAGACATTGTTTTTTTCCTATAGTCCCAGAGTGAAAATTATTTGACTTTCCATCTTTGAGCCACAAGATGCCAAACCAGATTCTTGGAAGAGATCTAGATAGTCAATCACGTGGCTTTCAGGCCTACAAACAATTTTTTTCACTCTAAACCAAGGAAGTTGGACAAACTGCAGTCTACCTGGTCTTTATAGCAAGACAAAGCCCCAGTGGTGTTCAGTCTCTATAGAGTATAGACTTCTGACTCTAAGAAACTCCACGGGCTGGTGTTTAATATCCATCTCAGAGACGGGTATTTCCAGGATGAAACAGCAAAATGTGAGAACAGCACAGGAATTTAAGAGTTTCCCAGCTTAATAGAGCTGCATTGTTTTGATGGAAGTGAATTCCAAGAATAACAGATGGACCCATACTGAAGTTAACAGAGGAAACCGCATACATCTCATTTTTAAAAAAATTATCTGCCACTTGTCAAAAGCATGTCCCTCTTTCCTCTGGCTTTCTGGATGGTTGTGCAGCCACCTTCCTCTTGAGAAGGGCCCTTCACCCACCCACAGGGGTAGCACCATCCACCCCCATGCACACATCACAAGGTCAGCGCCAAATGCCCATCGGTGGTCAGCAGATCTAAGTCAACATTCAATTCTCCATCCTTGGACTCTTGAGCTACGTCTACACCACTTCTTTCTTGACAGTGTCTATTCCTTAAGAAAGAGTACAAACCAGAGCTTCTAACGTGCTTGTATACCTAGAAGCAGCACAACAAAAGGTATCCAAGAGGAAAGTAGTTTAACAACAAATTGCACAGGGGGTTAGTGCTTAATGCTTACAGAGTTTCTGTTTGGAGTGATGAAAAAGTTTTGGAAATAGTGGTGATGGCTGCACACATTATGAATGTAATTAATGCCACTGAATTGTACACTCAAAAACATTTAAAATAGTCAATTATATGTAATTTACATTTACCACAAATAAACACATACAAGAAAGCCCAAATTCCAGTTCAAAAAAATAAATTGTATATTTATCCATTCATTTTTCTTTCAACTCAAATTTGGACATTTGTTGAAGTAAGTCAGACAGAGAAAGACAAAAATCATGTGATATCACTTACATGTGGAAATAAAAAAATGACACAAATGAACTTATTTACAAAACAGAAATAGACTCACAGACATAGAAAACAAATTCATGGTTACCAAAGGGGAAGGGGGGGAGGAGAGGGATAAATTAGGAGCTTTGGATTAACAAAGTACTGTATATAAAATAGACAACAAGGACCTGCTGTATAGCACAGGGAACTATATTCAGTATCTTGTAATAACCTATAATGGAAAAGAATCTGAAAAAGAATAGATATTTATACATATGTATAACTGAATCACTTCGCTATGTACCTGAAACTAACACAACATTGTAAATTAACTATACTTCCATTCTAAAAATGGTTAAAATTTTTAAAAAATTTTTGGACCTTTGCAGGAGAGATCAATCATAGCAAATATTTTACACACCCATCCAAAAAGTTGAAAACCCCAAAAGGAATACAATGTCATAGCTGTTAACACACACACATACACACGCACAACAGAATTTAATATGGCAGTGGTACCCCAAAAGCCAGGGCTGTATACTATTTTAGGGATATGCTTTGCCTCTCAACCAGACTGCAAAAAAACTACTTTGTTAAACTTTACTGTACGCCAAAAATTCTACCTTTAAATCAAAAACATATCGATAAGCTAAAACACACAATTAAAATAGAGGGCAATTAACATACTCTTAGGCATAACCACAGGAAACTGCCTTTTCAGCTCCCTCATCCTACAGAGATGGCGACTTCCTATGGTTCAACGGAACCCACAGGTTAATCTGGCTGGAAGCACCGACTGCAACACCAGGGATACCTGACACTTGAGAGGCTACAGGGAGCGAAAATATAATCTGTTTCTCTCCTTTTGAGGAAATAATGGGTAAAGTTTCCCCCAAATAAGTGCATTAATATGAGACTGTTTCTCTTTACCAAAAAGGAGAAAAAAGAGATAGAATATACTTTCTGGTTTTTTGTTTGTTTTAAATTTATTTTATTTATTTATTTATTTCTGGCTGCATTGGGTCTTCGTTGCTGCGTGCGGGCTTTCTCTAGTTGCAGCGAGTGGGGGTTACTCTTCGTTGCGGTGCACAGGCTTCTCATTGCGGTGGCTTCTCTTGTTGAGGAGCACAGGCTCCAGCCATGCGGGCTTCAGCAGTTGTAGAACGCGGGCTTCAGTAGTTGCGGCACGTGGGCTTCAGTAGTTGTGGCACACGGGCCCAGTTGCTCCACAGCATGTGGGATTTTCCCGGACCAGGGCTCGAACCCGTGTCCCCTGCATTGGCAGGCGGATTCTGTGTGACACTGAGCCACCAGGAAAGCCCTGCTTTTTGTTTTTTAAACAACATAAAAGCAAGGGACTTATGTGCAGGCCAGCTGACTACAAAGAATCTGTCCTGTTGTTTAAGAGTTCGGCTCTGAGAGTCACAGTACCCTAATGACACCACTTCTGCATCATTAACGTCGTCCCCCCAAACTCCTTCCCTCCATCTTTGTAAGTCTAGCTGTCTCCCTACTGGCTTCCCCCCACCTGCCGCCACTATTCACGGGAGTTGCCCTGGGGGGCCCTACCCGACTTGGGGGGCCACGTCAACTGCTGCTCACTCACTCCGCATCCGCTCACAGAGAAGGAGCTGGCGGGGGAGACCTCTTTAGCCGGCACCTGTCTCTGCCAACAGCTGGCTTTGCCAGTGAAGCCAGGATGGCAGCTTCTGCGACTGCTGAAAAGGGCTGGCGTTCCTGGGCTCTCGGGGGCCGGCGTGCGCAGTCAGCTTCCTCTCAGATGACATTCTCAGCTCGGTTAAAAGCTCCAGGTTCCACACTTCCCTTGAGAAGTTCCTGTTCCCACCTCAAGATGAAATCACTCAGTTGTAGTTGTCTGATTCCTGACAATCAGGGGGGTTGCTGGGTAACATTTGGAGCTCTGAAATGGGAGACATTCTGGGCTGTCCCACGGTCAATTTCCCAGCACTCAACAGGCTTGCGGGAGATTTCTCTGTGACCCAGGAGTGGAGCCGTACGGGATGTTCAGAGGTCAAAAAGCTGCCACATCCGTATGACATTCAAGGGACACAAAAGGACACCAATCAATGGGGGCAAAGTGAAGGGGTAAAAAAAGCAAAGAAAAGCAGCTGGACAGAGCAGAAAGTGCATGAAAAATGACCAAAAGTGCAATGAAAAATCACTACATTAACCCATCATCAAGTTCGACAAAATTGGGCCCACAGTATTAATTCCAACAAGTCAAAGTGAAGGTCAAACCCAAAAGGTTGGAGATGGCTTTAAATGGGAGATGTGATTATAAATAATGTGGGTTATGTTTCCTGTGTGGCCTGAGGAATTCTGACTATCTTGGAGGGTGGGGATGACTTGAAAGAACCAGGCAATCTAACGGCCTTTTTGTGGATTAATAAAATGAGAAGAATAACTTTTAAAACCGAGTCTAATTATACTTGGTGCAAATAAGAGAAGGGCATGGAGGAGGGCGTTTACTTGTAGGTTGGGGTGATTAATTCTCCAACCAGTAAAATATTTCAGAAGACCCCACAGAGAGACAATGCAAACAGAAAACTCAACAAGGATGGTTGCAGAGAGAAGTGTCTTGATTAAGTTGACTGGGGTAAGTTAAAAAACTACCCCTCAGGGCTTCCCTGGTGGCACAGTGGTTGAGAGTCCACCTGCTGATGCAGGGGACACGGGTTCGTGCCCCGGTCCGGGAGGATCCCACATGCCGCGGAGCGGCTGGGCCCATGAGCCATGGCTGCTGAGCCTGCGCGTCCGGAGCCTGTGCTCCGCAACAGGAGAGGCCACAACAGTGAGAGGCCCGCATACCGCAAAAAAAGACAAAAAACAAAAAACTACCCCTTAAAATACAATTAGGTAAATCGATATCACTATAAGCTATTTCAGAGTGATCAAATTAGGCTCTTTTCAGGAAGGATAATAAAATAGTTGACTCTCAAAGTAAAAAATCTAATTTAAAACTCATTAGTCAATTCTACAATGTTCCAGAAGGCTGCTTCAGTGATCACCCACGTGCCTGGCAAACGTTTTAGAAAAGACAAAAACATTCAGTGCCAACTTCCATCCTACCCTTTTCACCAGAGTCAGTCCTTTAGCCAAATATGGACCCTGCAGAGCCACAAAAGCACAGTGCTCTTCCACAACTCTGTCCAAGGCTTCACGTGAAAGAAGACAAGTCATTTCTAACTTGCAGAGCACGTGCTGACCTACCCACGTGCTTCATGCTCCAGAAGCCACAACCATGCATTTTTTCAAAGTGTGTTAGCATGTCACTCGCACTTTTCTTTTCCCATCGGCAAATACTTCACAGCGAGTATACCATAAGCTATGAGTCACATGGGAATGTTTTGGTCCTCTTCACTCCTGGGACCAAACTACAGTAGTTTAAATTTGGGCGTGGGATGGAATTTTAGATTAATATAAAACGATCTCCTGGGCGAAAAAAGAACAGCTGAGCAAATGTGCAAAACCCTCAGAGACTGAATGAAACAAGACAACGGGCCCTTTAGGGCTCTCACCAAAAAACAACACCGTGTTATCTCCTATCTACACCCTGTCCACCGTGACCTCGTTTTAGGATGTTAGTTACTTGTGGCTCCGCTTGGTTTCCAACACGAAACAGGATTTTGGAAAATGCTTTTTAATCCACCTGAGCACTATTTCGCTGCAGTCAGCACAATCCCTGGCCACGCTTGAGGTGAAATGATTGCTGGAATTGGGGGTGGGGTGGGGGGAGGGATGGAACGCACACACAGAAAGGGAAAGCTTCTCAAGGCCTAGGGAAAATTGTCCACCGCTACCTCAAGCTCTTTTCCTTACCTTTGCTTCGTCCGACACAGTAGCACGGGTGGTACACGGATGGTACACGGATGGTACACGGAGGGGATTGAGAGTACTTCCTCCTCTTCACTGTAGTAACTACGACCCTAGGCCAGTTCTCCGACTCAAACATGGACCAACAGCATCCATACCACCAGGTAGCTGGTGAGAAATGCAGACTCTCAGCCCCCAGCCCAGACCTGCCGATCAGAATCTGCATCCAAAACAAGACCCCCAGGTGATTCCTGTATAGTAGACCAAAGGGAAATTGAACTAATAGTTTGGAAGCTCTTCACAGATTCTGAGAGGTCCTATTTTGGTAACATAAAAATTTTACTAGAGGGCTTCCCTGGTGGCGCAGTGGTTGAGAGTCCGCCTGCCGATGCAGGGGACACAGGTTCGTGCCGGGGCCGGGAGGATCCCATGTGCCACGGAGCGGCTGGGCCCGTGAGCCATGGCTGCTGAGCCTGCGCTCCGCAACAGGAGAGGCCACAACAGTGAGAAGCCCGCGTAAAAAAAAAAAAAAAAAAAATTTTACTAGAACTGTTTATAAAGATACAGAAAAATACCCACTTGACAGCTTTTACCCGTTACCATTTGACCTCAAACACTGATATCTTTTTTTTTTCTATTGTGGTAAGATGTACACACTGACATAAAAAGGATGACAATGGCAAATTTTAAGTGTACAGTTCAGTGGCATCAAGCACATTCACATTGTTGTGTAACCGTCACCATGATGCATCTTCAGAACTTTTTCATCTTCCAAAACTAAAACTCTGGACCCATTAAATAACTCCCCATTCTTCCTTTCTGTAGAAACACCAATATCCTAACACCCTTTAATAACATACCAAATTGGGCTGAAATTAGCCCATACTTTGAAAAGTTACCACGGGTTTGACCAGGACAAGGTCATGCTCTACATCTCTGACCCTGATTCCTTCAGGAATCTACATCTGATAAACAGCAGGTGTGCCTGTCCTGGGGACCAGAACCAGGTAATGAACTTCTAACCCTTGGTGGCTACGCCTGTATGTTCCACAGGGAATCTGTAATGTCAAGAGAGGAAGAAGTAGGTCACAAAAGACAGAAACAAAAGTCCTCTGGCCACTGCCAAGCTCTTGATCCACGTGTGATCCACGTCTTTCCAACCTGCCTCACTTTTGTCACATTTTAAACCCTGTATTTCCTACATGGGTCGCCAAGCTAATTATAGTTGTCATACTTGGGAATGACAGAGCAGACAGTGTAAGACCAAGGCTTTGATGACCGACTGAAGACTCGAAGTCAAACTGGGGAGTTGTTTCCACGTTTAAGTATATACTTTTCTGGTTTAGTTCTTTCTAAAGCCACAATCCATAAGTACCATCAAGAGGGAACAGAACTGCTGGCCTGACCAACCCTTTCCATGCCTCACGGAGGGCTGCCCGTTGACCAGCTGGCAATGGTGTCACAGGACACAGACTGCTGACCACGCGACACAGACAGTCAGTAGCATTAACAGGCTGCTAGAGTTGCTGTGACGCCTCTGTGGAGCGAAGCGGAGTTGGATAGGAACAGAAAGCATCTTCAGAATCTCCAAGACACTCCGTTAAGCAAAATAAGCCAGTAACAGAAAAGGACAAATACTGTTATGATCCCACTCATTTAAGTGTCTAAAGGAGTCAAAATCATAGAGACAGAAAGGAGAAAGGTGGTTACCAAGTGCTGGGGAGGTGAGATGGGGCATTAAGCGTTTGCTAGGTACAGAGTCTCAGTATTACAAGATGAAAAAGTTTTGGAGATCTACTGCCCGACAATGGGAACAGACTTAACACTACTGAACTATACACTTCAACGTGGTTAAGATGGGAATTTTAACGTTATGTGGTTTTTATCACAATTTTTCTTAAGAGGAAAAAAGGGGAAAAAAGTAAAGTATCTTTGGGGTTAAAACATAAGTCGACAAAAAAAGAAAAGAATTCCCCATTAAGTTCTGTCAAGTCAGGTACACGGTTTAAATATTGTTTTCCCTTTTTTATTATCATCTTGAGAAGTATGTACAAGGCCTGAGAGAAACTGAATTCTCATCTGGGGAAAGTGAGATGACAAGAGGGGAGGAGTAAAGCAAGACAGAAAAATGCTGGCCGGGTCACTTGGTCCTTAGTTTACAAGTCACATCACGCTACCCGAGAACCTGAAGGGAAAGAGACCAGACTGGGTATCAGTGACTGGGAGACACTGCATTCCCAGTGGTCTCTTTGCTCCCCTCTCCCTGCACCCACCCCCACCTCTCTCCATTGCACATCACAGCTATATCTTCACCACCAGACAAATACTGAAGCACCAGTCAAGACTCTTGGATGAAAAAGTAACTGAGGAATTGCAAAAGAGCCCAGAAACATCACTGCTTATTAAGCCAAGAAATGAGGAATGTACCACCAAGAGGATCATCTCTGCTCAAGGTTTTGATAAACAAGTAGCCCAACAGCCGCAAACTATACACCACTGACCTTGAAGATTCTGTTCTCAACACAACTTGCAAACAAAATTCAGCAACTGAGAGTTTTAAATACTGGCATATGATGTCCTTTTAGTCTTAATGTCTTTAGTCTTTATGTCTTAAATTTTAATATGTGTCTCTGTGGGAGGTACCCATTTCTAAAATTAAAATTCCTTGGGATTAAAGACACACACGACTATATATAAGATAGGTAACCAACAAGGACCTACTGTGTAGCACAGGGAACTCTACTCAATATCTTGTAATAACCTATAATGGAAAAGAATCTGAAAAAAGGAATTTATATATAACTGAATCACTGTGCTATACACCTGAAACTAACACAACATTTTAAATTAACTATACTTCAATTTAAATTTTTTTTAATTGGTTTCCTTATAAAATGGAGAAACTGGGCTCCTTTCACCATTGTCCAAATATAAGCAGTGGGTCAGTTTCTGGATTCAGGTATTTGTTTTCAGTGATATGGCTTTTCACTTGTTTTGCACTAAAGAATAAGGACCCTGGAGCAGTGGTTCTCACAAACAGAAGGAGCATCTTCAGTTGCTTCACGAGGTGGATGAAGAGGTTTAGGTCAGGTCCCTGTCCGTACAGGGACCAGGACACTGATACAGTCTCACTGGCAGGCCAGTAGTTCCAACACTAGGAAAGTTGATGAATTTTAAGGGAAAGTGGTCATGAAACCACTCGGGAAATACTGATATATTTGAACTTTTTCTCAAATTGCTTGCACCCTATACTTCTGATTCTTCCTGATCCCCAGGAAGGAAACCAGCCAAGTGTAGGGCTCTTCTGTCCAGTACTAGTTAGAATACTTTGGTTTCGATTTGGGAGAATTTTTTATTGTGTCTCTCCCACACTCGAGGTGTGCATTACACATTCCTTTTGGGATTCTGTTGTATCACTTAGAAAAGATGTTTAAGGTATGAAGGGCGAGAAGAATGAGCACACGTGCCCCTACGCAGGGCCACCCAAGGAAGCAGCACACAGATGTCACGAAGCTTCAGGGACTCTGCTCACCTGACCATAGTCCGTCCGGAAGACAATGACGCCCTCTGCACAGGAATTTACGGTACTTGGAAAATGCTGGCCATTTTCTCTCAGCCAGACCCGTGTTCCCTGTAAACAAAACAAGCAGGATTTAACTATGAGTTTGGATTGCATTTTGTGGCAAAACACCACTCTTAAAATTACTATGACTACTACATTCCTTAAAAATCACCTTTTGAAAAGCAAACATCTTTCTCAAATAAGCAAGGAATGAATCTTCAAAGAAAGCATTACCCACAGCCTTACACATGTACAAGTGTGACTGAGACAGAGGCCCACCAGACAGAGAAAATAGTACTAAAATGCAACTGAGGGACTTCCCTCGTGGCGCAGTAGTTAAGAATCCACCTGCCAAAGCGGGGCACACGGGTTCAAGCTCTGGTCCGGGAAGATCCCACATGTCAAGGAGCAACTAAGCCCCGTGCGCCACAACTACTGAGCCTGCGTGCCTACAGCCTGTGCTTCGCAACAAGAGAAGCCACCGCAATGAGAAGCCCGTGCACTGCAATGAAAAGGAGCCCCCGCTCACCGCAAACAGAGGAAGCCCTCGCGCAGCAATGAAGACCCAATGCAGCCAAAAACAAAAAATTGATGAATTAATTAAAATGCAATTGATTTATGTGGATTATCTCTTCACATACACGCTTTAAGGCAAGCACCATTATCATCCCATTTTACAGATGGAGACGTGGAGGCCTAGAGGTAAAGAAACTTGCCCAGCATCACACATACAGAAACCACAAGTCTAACCAGGTCACCACACTGCTTCACCCCAAGTCAAGAACTCTTTGGGACCTTCAGGCTCCATCTTCCCGGGTCCAAGCCCCATGCACTTGCCCACTTGGAGGGCATCAGGACACTCCACTGACTTCCTACTTGGACCAAATCCACATGTCAACTAGACTCTCCAAGAGACGGATGAAGTTTTAGTAAATATCACAACCCATTCCACTGGTGTGAATTTTGGTAGGATTCCACCAGACACCAAATGCACCGCAAAGTTTGCAATGATATCCCAACAGATGACAACTTCCAGAGACTACTGTTTTAACCTGGGGCACAATTTTTTGGCATTCATTTCATTTCCCTTTTTTATTTCTCCACTGGGCAAATAAAATGACAACCATAATACTTAGCCTTTCAATGCTGAATTTCCTCTTTCTTTGATTTCACAACATGAAAACCGTTTGTTTTCAAGGACAAGTGATAAAAAAAAGTTTGAGGAAATTATTGGGTGTTCACTGGTCAAATTATAAAGAGTTATCTTTATGGGAATTCTTGTACATGGTGATGGGAATGTAAATTGGTGCAGCCACTATGCAAACAGTATGGAGGTGCCTTAAAAAACTAAAAGTTGAACTACCACATGATCCAGCAATTCCACTCCTGAGTACATATCCAGGAAAAACAAAAACATTAGTTCCAAAAGAAACACTCACCCCAGTGTTCACAGCAGCACTATTTACAACAGCCAGACAGGGAAGCAACCCAAGTGCCCATCAACAGACAACTGGATAAAGATGTGTATGTGTGTGTGTGTGTGTGTGTGTATGTGAAAATTACTCAGCCATAAACAAGAATGAAGTACTGCTATGTGCAGCAACATGGATGGAAATAGATAAATTATGCTTAGTGAAATAAGAAAGAGAAAGACCTCCACATGGGTATCCCCTTTCTCTTTATTGTGGGAATTTTAAGTTGTTAACTCCAAACTTCTTCAACCCTCCCTCCGCAGAGGTGTTGAAACCCTCCATGATAAAGATGGAGAACAGCATCAAAAATGAGTATGAAGTGTTTCTCTATAAACCCTGAACTGTCTTATTTAAAGAACACATGTAACACCAACACGGCCGAGTTGCCATGCCTGCACAGGTCAGTCACAGACCTCCAATTCCCACTTTGGGCTGAGACACAGGTAACATCCAGAAAGAAGGACACGACTGTTGGCCAGTCCCGATTTCTTTATTAGCAAACAGCTCCTTTCCAAAAAGGGCGTTTACTACAGGCATCTCTAAGCCTGCTCTTTCAAATATCATTCCACGCCAAAACTGCAGCATTTGTAATGTTCTAGAAAGAGACTTCCAAGTGCCTGAACTACTTTTTCATCCTTTTTAAAATTCACGTGTCAGGGCTTCCCTGGTGGTGCAGTGGATGAGAGTCTGCCTGCCGATGCAGGGGACACGGGTTCGTGCCCTGGTCCGGGAAGATCCCACATGCCACGGAGCGGCTGGGCCTGTGAGCCATGGCCGCTGAGCCTGCACGTCCGGAGCCTGTGCTCCGCAACGGGAGAGGCCACAACAGCGAGAGAGGCCCGTGTACCCCCCCAAAAAAAAAATTCACGTCAGAGACTGCAACATTGAAAGCTTTCAAATACCTCCATGTACACACACACACACACACACACACGCTCACTCAAATGGAAATTTTCAAACTCATAAGGTAAAAACTTTTACTCATTAGGTAAAATCATAAAATAATTCACAGCGGACCTCCATCCCAGAATCCTGAGTCCAAAGCTTTGTTTGCTATGACCATCACCTGCTTTGCTTTGATCAAAAAGGATTTCATGTCCCTGTTTACCAAGTATCAAAACTGTCTATTTAGTATGAATAGAGATTATGTTATGAAACATTACTGAATTAATATAAATTGTCACCAGAAATAATATAAACCTCCCAACTCCCAGGGGGTACACTGCATGCAGTTTCTTTTACTTGAGTTTTCTTGTGGTTCCTTTCACCTTCTCATTTGAAAAAGTATGACCAAGCCCTTGTTGACACAGTCCTTCCTACATGATCAAACACACAGCTCAACCTCCTCAGTCCAAAGGTCTTTCTCAACAGGTGTGAAGAGCTGCTAATAAACAAGTTTTACAAAATCCGGCCCAGATTTCAAATCTAGAGCCCCACTGGCCAGTTCTCCTAAAACCTACAGCGGTATCTTCCCCAGATAGGAAGGGAAATGCATTCAAAACACTCCCTTTGTTCTTTGAAAAAGTTTAAACAGGCAATTTTCATAGAATCAGAATTGCAAAGTAAAACTGGTGAAATGGATATTTTTACATAGATTGTTCTGGGTGGTTTCTCTCAGCCCCCAAACTTTCTGCTTCCATTCTATTCGAATAGAACACATATGCCCAGGTCCAGGAAAGAGGCCACCCACAAGCATTTGAAAATGAAATCACAGAAAGACATTTACCAGACCATCCAAATTTGAGTGGGGAAGAAAATTGTGCCCACCATATGCAAACCATTATATTCTGTCACTGTTAAATAAGACTGATAATTTAATGTACAATGCAGGCATATGGAGAAAGCTCCTAGCTGATGGAGAAAACTCACAACTGGAGCAAAGATATGCCTTTAAAAGTAGGTGGAACAAGTTTGATGATAAAATAGATGTTTTATTAAAACTTGGGACGTTTTCATCTTAATCTGAGACAGATATGTGTTAAATTCAACTTCTAAAAACTTTTTCTGCACATAATCAGCAGTAATAGTTTTACATGACAAAGCACTTGCACAGAAAATTCCCAGCTCTTTGATCTTCACAGCAATCCTATAAGGAGGCGAGTAATACCATCCCTTCAGAAATGAGGTCCGTAGGGATTCCATTTTTCCATTGCCAACAAATGATTTCCTGGCTATAATGAAAAAAAGACTGACCTCAGGCTTCCCTGGTGGCGCAGTGGTTGAGAGTCTGCCTGCCGATGCAGGGGACACAGGTTCGTGCCCCGGTCCGGGAAGATCCCACATGCCGCGGAGCGGCTGGGCCCGTGAGCCATGGCCGCTGAGCCTGCGCGTCCGGAGCCTGTGCTCCGTGACAGGAGAGGCCACAACAGTGAGAGGCCCGCGTACCGCAAAAAAAAAAAAAAAAAAAAAAAAAAAGACTGACCATACCAAGTGCTGGTGACAATGTGGAGAAACTGGCAGTGATATAAAATGTTATATCCACCTTGGAAAACAGTTTGGCGGTTTCTTAAAAATCAAAACATAAGCTCACCATATGTCCCAAGAATTCAACTTCCAGATATCTACCTACTCAAAAAAAAAAAAAGTTTTTAAAAAGCCTTGTAAGCAAACATTCATAATAGCCATATACTAGAAATGACTTGTCAACAGAAGAAAAATGCACAACCTAAAAGTTGCGAGTTACGTTTTATTCGGGGACCTTATGGAGGACTACAGCCTGGGAGCCAGCCTCTTGGATAGTTCCGAGTTAATGGTTGCAAACAGGTAAGGGAGGAGCCAGGATATATAGGAGTTTGTGCTGGGAAAAAAAAAAAAAAAGTGGTCAAACATCAAAAGATTACTGCTAAGCACAAAACGCAACATCTCAAGTTAATGATTTTAGTGTTTTTCTATGTGTGGGAAGATGCAAGGGTCTGGGCTCGTTGAAATTATTCCTTAGATATGCATCTTAACTATCTAGTGTCAGGATCCTATTTTTCTCCATCCTGAATTCCCCTCAGGGGGCACCGTTGGGGGCAGTGGCTGATGGTGGGGACATTCACTTTTTTACGGGAATGGCAGGCAACATTTTTTTGTCCACACACTCAGATGTCCATCAACTGGTTCAGAAACAAAATGCAATAAATCTACACAAGTCTTAGTAATAAGAAACAAATCACAGAATCACCAACAAGCATGAATCTCAAAAACATTATGCTAAGTGAAAGAAGCTACACACAAAAAAGTAGAGAAGAGGCAAATCCATCGATGCAGAAACTAGATGAAAAGATGCCCAGAGCTAGGTGTCGGGGTGGGTACGCTGCCTGCATGTGGAAAAAGGAACTCTGCGGGGGTCGATGGAACTACTCTAAAACTGGATTGTGCTGATGGCTGCACAACTGTATAAATGCACTAAAATCCACTCAACCGTGAATCTACCATGGGTGAATTTTATTGTATGTAATTATACCTTGGTCATTGCAAATCATTAAAAAAAATTGTCTCCCAGCCTATGTACTTCTCAATGGTACCTGAACATGCCTAACCGCTCCATAATGGGAAAAACCCAATCATGTCTCTATAATTGAGCAACCGCAGTATCAAGAAACACACACACACAGCCATAATGACTGCATGGAAGAGCTGTGTTAAAACCCTGAAGATTGGTGTTGGGTTCATTAACGTCTCCGCTCTTCATTAGGTAGACAACTCGGAGATTCCAAGGCTACAAGGAGACGTGTCCGAGCTCATCTCCAGGTGAGGCTGTGGGAGAGGGCATCCCTGTCTCAATGACTGGCCCCCCACCCTGGAAGATTATCATAAATCCTCGGCCAACTGTGTGTGGCTGCAGTACCTCCTTGGGCAAGAAGTTGCACCTATCTCCTCCCTGCTACCACGGAAACACGACGTAGCTCTGCAAAGCCTGAAATATTTACCTTCTGACCCTTTACACAGAAAGTGTACTGATCCTCATTTAAGAAGATAAAGCCTCTACCACAGATGTCAACTTACTGTTGCCCCATTTTTAAAACATAGATTTTTCCTTTTAAACTGTTACATTTCTCTTCTGATTTGAAGAATGATTCTCCTCCCTGAACTCTGAAAAAAAATGAGTTTAAAAATAAGGTAGGAAAACAACCCTAAAAAGAGATAATGATGATGGACTTTAAATACCATGCTGTGTGGCATGTTCTAATTACAGATTCACAGAAAAGAGAACATTCTTTAGCCAAACACACAGCTCAGTCTTAGACCCAGAACAGGGCGCCGCACTTATTTTTCTCCCGTAACTGCTTACTTGGCCCACATTGAGCACCGTGGTTCAGGAGTCTAACAAGCTACACGATAAAGTCACAATCTGTTCCTCAAATGTGATCTGCTCTTTTTTTTTTTTTAAAGACAAAGAGGTCAAATAGATTTGTAATGGAAAGATTAATATGGTTATTTAAATCTGCAGTAAGTTAATCAGCCAACAGAAAGTTCTCCTCTTTTGCCGGCAATGACTTAGTAAAGAAGTAACCTGGCTTAGAAGATGTCTAATATAACAGGCTGGGACATGGGGGTCCCTGCTCTTGAAGATACTGAATTCCAGAAACGAGATGTAGGTAAAATGTGTTAGTACAAGGATTTAAACAGTATTTTAAAAACTGAGGTATAACTGACATGTAACATATTAGTTCCAGGTGTACAACATAACGATTTGATATCTGTATATACTGAGAAGTGATCAACACAGTAAATCTAGTCAACATCCATCACCGCACATAGTTAATTCTTTTTTTCTTATGAGAACTTTTTTTTTTGCGGTACTTGGGCCTCTCACTGTTGTGGCCTCTCCCGTCGTGGAGCACAGGCTCTGGACGCGCAGGCTCAGCGGCCATGGCTCACGGGCCCAGCCGCTCTGCGGCATGTGGGATCTTCCCAGACCGGGGCACGAACCCGCGTCCCCTGCATAGACAGGCGGACTCTCAACCATCGCGCCACCAGGGAAGCCCCCTTATGAGAACTTTTAAGACCTACTCTCTTTGCTAAGAGAGTAGCAAATATACCATACAGTATTATTAACCCCAGTCACCATGCTGTCCATTAGGTGCCCAGGATTTATTTTATATCTGTAAGTTTGTACCATTTGACCCCCTTCACCCAATTCCCCCAACCCCTACGTCTGGCAACCACTAATCTGTTCTATCTATGAGTTCAGGGGCGGGGGTTGGTGGGGGCGGATGTCCCCATGTAAGTGAGATCTCTCCTCTTTTATAGTCATTTTTGTTGTCGGTGGAAGTAGGAACACCTTTTCATCAACTGAACAGATGCTAGTTTTTTCCAAGCCTTATCACTCAAATCCACCTCAAAGGACACAGGGCGTTTATAACATACAGAGTTCTAACACAGCTTCCCCCACCACATCACTACTGACATTTTGGGCGAGGTAGTTTTTTGCTGAGGGGAGATGACTGTCCTAGTTGGGAACCACTGGTCTAGAGTAACAGAAAGTTCTAGAGCCAAAGCCAAATTAAAGGAGTTTTCAAACCCTTTAACTGAAAGCAGACTCCACTGTCTCAATTCTAGGAATTTCCACAACCTCCCAAAGTAGGATCAGCCCAGACACGGTCTACCTGGGGCAGATCTAATTTCCGGTGACCTTGGCTGGGTGGTTACACAGGGAAGGGAGGGGCCTGTACAATGTGATTCAAAACATCTGACGAGCAGAAGGAAGGAGGTCTCCGAGGCAGACGGCTGGACTCCCTCCTTTTTCTCCTCTCTTTCCACTGTGCTATTTTGGGTTTTTTTAAATGTACTTTTCATGTTTAGAACTAACAATGTTTTTATGCGGACAACTGAAACTGCAAAGACGAAGCCTCTCCAAACCCTGTGCTCTTTCACCTCAGGGGAGATTTCAACCCCAAGTCCTTGCAAAACCTCAATGCACAACTTGTCAGAATGTTTGGAAACGGTGCAGGTGAGAACAAAGTGAAGCATCATCACGCGTACAAAGTGGGTATGAAAAATACAGCGTGAACACGAGCAGTGGGGACAAAGGAGCATTGCTGGCTGGGGACAAACTTAGAAATGAAAGGAAAAGGTGGAAGCCAAGGCATCTCCCCTGCAGAGACAGCCACCTCTCGAGAGGGGAGCTGGAAAAAGTGAAACAGCTGGGCAGCCACCGTCCCCAGCCTCCCTACTGCAGCGGGTGGTCCGTGCATTCCTCGCCACGCAGCAGGCAGAGCATGGGGCCGCCGAGGCTGAGTGATCCCCTGACTCACTTCCTCCTCGTGACTGTGAGGCTTCAGACCTGAAGCTGGCACTCCTTTCTGCACAACCGTCTCAGATGCCAAAGAGCCCAGGACTGACTGCTTGGCGCCCAGTGGAACCTGGGCGGTTTCAGGCTCAGTGCTCAAAGGATGCAGAACTCAGGTAGTGCGGGCCCAGCACCAACTGCTGAGGGGGGAAAAGTAATGACAGGAAGCTGTGAGCACACAGCCCGGAATGTCAGAAACATGCGGCGTAAGGAATCCAAGTTTGTACCATTTCCCTGTGGTTACGGAACAGCGATGGTGTTTGTTTTCTATAATAGGCAACGCCAAGAACAACTGTTCTACACGCATCAGAGCTGATGCCACCATGAAATTCCAGGGGAAGATGTATTGCTGACACTCATCTTCAAAACTCAGACATAACCCCTCCCGCACAAACACTCCCAAAGACTGTGTGAGGAGTGTGGCGTTAACTCCCCAGACTGGCCTATAGAAGTCTTTAAAGGCACCACTTTTTTATTTTTTATTTATTTATTTATTTTTTTTTCTTTTTGCGGTATGCGGGCCTCTCACTGTTGTGGCCTCTCCCGTTGCGGAGCACAGGCTCCGGACGCGCAGGCCCAGCGGCCATGGCTCACGGGCCCAGCCGCTCCGCGGCATATGGGATCCTCCCAGACCGGGGCACGAACCCGTATCCCCTGCATCGGCAGGCGGACTCTCAACCACTGCGCCACCAGGGAGGCCCCACTTTTTTTTTTTTTAATAAGGAATATATTCCAGCTATCTGTAGCTGAAATGCGCTTGTAGCTGTCAGCTACGCCACCATCCCCATCAACATCATTTCTTGGGCCTGCCTATGGGCCTAAAGATCATTTATAGCACTATTCCCACAGGAAGATGTGTCATGTCCCAAACACCTAACCATCAACACATAAAAAACAGTATGTTTGTAAACTGAGACTGCCTACATTCAATACTATAAAGTTCACAATCTGTCCCGTGCCCCTGGACAGCTCCCAGTGAGAAGGATCGTGTGGCATCCATATTCTTTCCCGTTGTCCGCCCGTAAGGTCAAACTCTGTCACCACTATGAGCTGCAGCTTCCATGCAGAAAATAACATGAAGAGTACATGAGCAGTAGGAGGTGGAAAGGCAGAAAAGAGAAGAAAGAAAACAGTAAAAGATTTTGCCAACAATAAACTAATCTTTGCTCATTGTTGCCCAGGTGAAGATACAAAGACACATTGGCATCCCCCGCTCCCAATCAAAACAAAAACAAATTATGCTAACGGGCAAGATACCTTACTTATGAACTTGTAATTCTTTAAAAAGTTTATTCGGACTTCCCTGGAGGCGCAGTGGTTAAGAATCCGCCTGCCAATGCAGGGGACACGGGTTCGAGCCCTGGTCCAGGAAGATCCCACGTGCCGCGGAGCAACTAAGCCTGTGAGCCACAACTACCGAGCCTGCGCTCTAGAGCCTGCGAGCCACAACTGCTGAGCCCGCGTGCCACAACTGCTGAAGCCTGCTTGCCTAGAGCCCATGCTCCGCAACAAGAGAAGCCACCACAATGAGAAGCCTGTGCACCACAATGAAGAGTAGCCCCCGCTCACCACAACTAGAGAAAGCCCGCACACAGCAACAAAGACCCAACACAGCCAAAAATAAATAAATAAAATAAATAAATTTTAAAAGAAAGTTTATTCCCTGATTATGCGGTTCCAACTTGCCAACTGATTCCATCCCGGCTTTATATTCTAATTTTCTCTGCCTTCCTCATAAATCCTCCAAACAGCTTTTCAGTTATTCTTTCAAACTACAGTGACTAGAAATAATCCCAGAAACAATTTGACACTGAAAGAAACGAGACATCTCCAAGCCGCTGAGACAATCTCAGACAGTGTAGGAATGTGACAATCCAAGGAACAAAAAGCAAATTATTCCATCTCTTAGTTAACCCATCATCACACAGCCAACACATATGTGTTTAAAAGAAAACAGAAAATGGACCCAAAGAATCAGCCAACACACCTAAAATCCATTCCATCTATAAGTCACTTCACCCATAAATCCATCCATCCACCCACCCGGCCAGCTTTGCACAAGCATCTTTTGAGCCCCCTTCTACGTACCAGGCACTCTGAAAAGATTCACCAGTATATAAAACCGTTCCTGCTCTAAAACATTTATATGTTAGAGGTACAACTATGCCTGTTCTAATGCTCTCTTCCTATATAGTCTTTCTTCTGAAGAAAGGAATTAGGTAACAGAAAGAGCAGAAGAATAAGACAAGGAAGAGAAGTAGGTAATTGGGAGGAGGCCTTGCAGACTTCATAAAATGAATACAACTGTTCTAAGAACACTCAAAAACCTGGAAATCCTGTCTAAGGGACACAAAACAAAATAACTGGCTTCAGAACTGCGTTCCATTCTTCCTTTTAGTGGAAACAGTAGGAGATACAGAACAGAAGGGACAATAAAAGAACATCGCAAGATGTCTTCACTCCTCGTGGAACGTAATACGAGACGTCCTCTACCTCTTATTTCCTAGACTTCTGTCCTTTTCTATTCTTGACAAGAATACTTTTCTTTCAAACACACACACACACACAAACAAAAACTGGTAAGATAATCTTAATGAAATCCTGGCTGTATTCTGGCTACCATCTGTTTTCAGAAAAAATACACAAACTTACTCAGGAGTTTGTCGTTACTTCATAAAAGCGAATGACCCCAGAACACAGTAGGAAGTAAATAAACTTGAAACAGCTATTTCTCATTTCGGCTGCGTACATGCTCCTTAATTCCTCTGCAGAATTTTATTGAATTCAAAAACATTTAATCTTTTTCATAAAATCCTACTTCCTGAATTGAGAGTTGCGCACAAGAAATCATCCAGCCCCAGAGTGACAGGTAACATGCTGGTGAGAACGTGAAAAAACTAGAACCCGTGTACCCTGCTGGTGAGAATGTAAAATAGTGCAGCTGCCCTGGGAAACAGTCTGGCAGGTCCTCAAAAAGTGAAACATAGTTACTATATGACCCAGGAATTCCACTCCCAGCTATATACATGAGAAATGAAAACATATGGCCACACGAAAACCTGCACATAAATGTTCCCAGCAGCATTATTCACAACAGCTCAAACAGGGAAACCAACTGAAGAACAGACTTTTTAAAAAATGTGGTATATTCAGAGAACGGAGTATTATGCAGCAATAAAAAAGGATGAAGAACTGATACATGTTACAATATGGATGAGCCTTGAACACATTACACAAAGTGAAAGCAGCCAGTCACCAAGGACCACATACTGTAGGATTCCATGTATATGAAATGTCCAGAAGGTAAAGCCAAAGAGACAGAAAGCAGATTGCTGGCAGCCTAGGGCAGGTATAGGCAGTGACTGGGAATGGGGGGTGACTGCTAATAGGTGTGGGGTTCCCTTTATGGAGTGATGGAAATGCTCTGGAGTTAGATAGTGGTGATGGTTGCACAACTATTTGTATATATTAGCGTTCGTATATGCAAATATTATACCAGTAGTATACTTAGTGAATATACTAAAAACCACTGAATTGGATACTTTAAAAGGCTCACTTCTATATGTGAATTATCTCACAAATAAAAAAGAGGAGAGGGGGAGAGAGACAAACAGCTACAAGAAAAACAGGCTCACACCTGACTTCATTCACACCCTGGATCCAGTGACCCCAAAGGCCACCTTCAACCCTGACCCCCTCATTACACAGGTCCAAGAAATTCCTCTTTCCAGTTTACACTGGTTTTTACTGAGTCTCCATCATTTACAAGCAAAGGGATACCAGCTATTATTTTTGCAGCAGACAAATGTCATGACTTTCCGAAGACATCTAGAATGCAGTTCACTCACCCATGTCAATGACCATAAGTTTTATATGCTTTCCCTAGAACGTCAAAACGAGTTATTTCAGGGCTTTGACGATGTGATGTATGTTATACTAGGATTTTATCACGTGTATTATAGGAGGCGGTGGCGGGTTTGTTTCACTAGCCAGTGAATTCCCAGCACCTAGAACAGGGCCAGACACACTGGACGACGGATAAGTATTCATTCACTCTCAATCCCAAACCCTATCTCAGGGCCCCGCTCACTGCCCAGGGAACAGACGGTGGCATCTGCAGGAACTGTGCTGCTCACAGAGAGATGCAGGGTCACTCAAGCTGTCAGGAAGAGGCCACAGAAACCGCACTGGATGCTTCCCCAGAAGGTGTGGACTCAAATCTAGGTCTACTAGCCGTAGCTCAGGACAGCTGTAAATTCCTTGAGACTTCTCCATGCAAATTGAGGAGTCATCTAAGTGTCTGTTGTACAAGCCCAAGAAGATCACACGAGACAGCTTACCAAAGTGCTCCGAAGCCACAGGGCCCTTGACACAGCGTGGCAGTATCTATATTTGGGGTCTTGCTGCCAGCACCTCCCAGGTCACACCCAGGAGGGCTTTCAGCCATTGTACGACTTTCATTTCGCTTTCCTCTGAATGCCAAGCTACAGAACCTAAAAACACACAGGCCTAGTTTAAATAACCACGGGAACTGACCTCTCCTCCCAACCACCAAAACTACGACTTCGGTTGCTTTCCAGCTACGAAGCACTTAAAAATAACTTACAAAGACAGGCTACACCCATCAGGAAGGTGACGGGGCTGCTGAGGGTGGTGGAAACAGTGTAAGTGACCGAAGTGCCTGTGTCTGTTCCATTCGACATCTACCATGATTTTATCTAAATAAAATTATTTCTCTCCTGTGCCAAAACCCATTCCATCTCTTCTTGGGTTCCAGAGAGATCTGGGTAGAGAATGACGCTGTCTTAAAAAGGCAGTGTATCCAACAGCCCAGTGGCAATGCCGGGTTATGTCTCCATCACTAACTTGGGCTGAAATCTGAGATTCTTCTCCAAGGACACAGGCCTCTCCGTTGGAGGGCAGGTACAAGACATGGAGGAGAACACAAAGGCAGCTGGCACACGACAGGCCAGAGAGGCAGAAGGCTGTGGGGTTTGTGGTGGTTTGGCTGTTGTTAAGTCAACCTTTTATTTTTTGAAGAGTTTCAGATTCTACAGAGAAGTTGCAAAGCTAATACAGACAGCCCCCACACACCTTCACTTGGGTTCCCTCAACTGTTAACATTCATCACAGCTAAGGAGCCAACACAGATGCATTACTATGAATGCAACCCAACACTTCGTGTGGATTTCACACCAGTGTTTCCCTGACGTCCTTTTCCTGTCCCAGGATCCCATCCAGCACATTCTACCTAGTCCTCATGCCTCCTCAGGGCTTCTCTGCTCTGTGACAGTGTTTAAAGGCCTTGGCAGTTCTGAGGAATACAGGTCAGGTATTCCGTAGAATGTGCCTCCATCAGGGACTGTCTTAGGTTACCTTGGAGTGTAGTGGTTTCCAATGATGGTTCAAATCCAGGAGTCCAACTGCCTGAATGGGAATCCTGGCTGTACTGCCTCTTAGCCACGTGGCCTGGGGCAAATTAACCTCCACAGCCCTCGGCTTCCTCATCTTCAGAAGAGCAGAAATAAACCCTCCCTCCCTCCAGGGTACTGTGGAGATTAAACAGGCTCACTCGGAAGGTGAGGGGATAATCAGGAATTCTCCATGGAGAGACATGGTCCCCGACTGACTAAACAAAGATGCTGGGCCAGAGACACAGGACAAAGATTCGTCACAGACAAACCTGACTTCCAGAAACCTGCAGTCCAGACCTGACGCCACGGGACTCATCTGGGGACACACACAGAACCCGCGTGTGGGGCGCTGGCGAAGGAAGCAGGCCTCACGGGAGCGAGGGATTTTTTTTTTTTTTTTTTTTTGTAGTACGAGAGCCTCTCACTGCTGTGGCCTCTCCCGTTGTGGAGCACAGGCTCCGGACGCGCAGGCTCAGCGGCCATGGCTCACGGGCCCAGCCGCTCCGCGGCATGTGGGATCTTCCTGGACTGGGGCACGAACTCGTGTCCCCTGCATCGGCAGGCGGACTCCCAACCACTGCGCCACCAGGGAAGCCCGGGAACAGGGTTTTGAAGGATGAACGGGACCCCCCGCCACCACGGGCCAGTGGGAGTCTCAAGGTGAAAGGTCCAATTTCCTGCCAATTAGCTGAGGACCAGTGACAAAGATACACTGTCAACTGGCCTACCTGCTCTACTTAACCACCATCTGTAAACTATGAACAGCTCCACACACCGAAAAACGAAGGCATTCACCTTCCTCTAGTCCGAGAAAGAAAAGTCTCAAACTCTAACCGACCAGGTTCTAGAGACCACTGAAGCCTCCCCACTTACCAATAAAACGGGGGCCAAATTACATTGTTTTCCAATGCAGTAGACTTTTTTCCATCTATATTTGTTAGAAAACAAACACAAAAAACCTCCCAGCAGCCAAGCCTTTGGGGTATCAATTTTTTTTTTTTTTTTTTTTTTTTTTTTGCGGTACGTGGGCCTCTCACTGCTGTGGCCTCTCCCGCCGCGGAGCACAGGCTCCGGACATGCAGGCTCAGCAGCCACAGCCCACGGGCCCAGCCGCCCCGCGGCATGCGGAACCCTCCCGGACCGGGGCACGAACCCGCGTCCCCCGCATCGGCAGGCGGAATCCCAACCACTGCGCCACCAGGGAAGCCCTGTGAGGTATCAACTTTTAATTCCACCTCAGTCCATAAGACTCGAGTCACTCAAAGCTTGGAAATTCTCAAGATCTCCTCGAGTAGAACTGGTAGGTGGGCAGAAGCAGGGGCCAGGGCTGTAGTTAAGATCCTAATGGGGGGCGGGGGACATAAATAAGCCAAGCCCGGGGCCACTGGGGCGGGTGACTCGAAGCTCTGAGTCCTGACGCTAAGGGAGGCTCCTCCTGGACCCCTGGCTGCCAGGCCCCACCAGCACCAAAGTGGCCCTGGCCCAGTGCGAAGGCCCTGTGCTCCCCTTTCTTGTTCCCGGGAAACCTCTCACTACCCGCGGGCCAGCGGTGAGAACAGCAGGCTCAGTCCAGCCAAGAGCTGCTTGCCCAGAGAGGGGCGAAAGGAAATTTCCTAGGAGTGGAGGCCAGCAGCCCAGTCCTCCTCCGTCCCGCCCGCCTCCGTCCTCCCCAGACCACTCTAGCCACACCTGAAGCCTCACCACACACACACACACCAACTGCCCCGCTCAGTAAAAAGCCCGATTTGGGCTTCCCTGGTGGCGCAGTGGTTGAGAGTCCGCCTGCCGATGCAGGGGACGTGGGTTCGTGCCCCGGTCTGGGAAGATCCCACATGCGGCGGAGCGGCTGGGCCCGTGAGCCATGGCCGCTGAGCCTGCACGTCCGGAGCCTGCGCTCCGCAGCGGGAGAGGCCACAACAGTGAGAGGCCCGCGTACCACAAAAAAAAAAAGCCCGACTCATGGCTGGCAGCGAGGGCTTGCGTGCAACACAACCCCACCAGGGTGAACCCCTGACACAGGGGGGCCCCTCTTATGGAGCAGGGTGGACACGGGATGGGGGTAGGCGGGGCCAGGCAACAGCTCCACTGAGGCAGGACTCTGCCCCCAAGGCCAGCTTCAGGCCACTGCCCGGCTCCCGGCCTCTCCTCCCGGCCTCACATCTTTCTGCAAGACGGAACCATGGCAGGAACGCGACTACGGGCGAGGAAGCTCAGGACTCAGACGTCAGGCCGAGCAAATATCCAATAAGCTATCACGGGATAGAAAGGGTCCAGAAGGGAGGCTCTCGTCCCCTGACCTTACAGCAGAACCAAATGCCCATGGAGCTCTAAAACCTGCACAGCGCCCAGGGACTAACTCCAGACGGGCAGAGCTGGAAGGGGGGGACCGCATCCTGACTCTGGGCCCAGGCCTTCAGGGAGGGGTGGGCGGGACCCAAACAAACGAGGGCTCCTTCCTCCCCGCATCGCAAGTTCACCAATTCAGACATCCTCACACCTCCTCTGACTCCTAGGAAACACCTGATGCCCTTCTTAGACCCCTGCGCAAAGCAAACTCCAGCTTAAACGGGTACAACACCTAGCTTAAACCACTGATCTGAACAGCTGCCCCAAGAGGGGAAAACATCAGATCCAAGCGAAACCAGGAAGGAAGAGAGGCAGGGAGGGAAGGAAGAAAAAGAAAAGGAAGGAAAAGGAAGGAAGTTAGTTAACGAGGTGAACAGCCTGCCCACAAAGCAGAATGCACCGCTCGGGAGTAATTTACTATGCACGCGAAGTATGTCTCCGCCTCTCTTATTTACCCCAATAATTTACGCTCATTGCAAGCCAAGTGTTTGTCTTGAAATTATTTAGCCGAACGTCATTTCCAAACATGTTACTTAAAAATCATTTTAGAAGTTCTCACAAAACTGCACCTCTAACAAAACTGCCTTGCTAAACGTTACCTAAAGATGTACGCTTTGGGCTTCCCTGGTGGTGCAGTGGCTGAGAGTCCGCCTGCCGATGCAGGGGACGCGGGTTCGTGCCCCGGCCCGGGAAGATCACACATGCCACAGAGCGGCTGGGCCCGTGAGCCATGGCCGCTGAGCCTGCGCGTCCAGAGCCTGTGCTCCGCAACGGGAGAAGCCACAACAGTGAGAGGCCCACATACCGCAAAAAAAAAAAAAAAAAAATGTACGCTTTGTAAGCAAATGTCCTTCACTAGCATTATCAGGGACTCTGCAGTACCACCACCATTGTATTGGCTCGCCAAGAAAACACCATAATATCCAAGATTACTGAAAGTGCCATACTGGTGCGTGAAACCAGCATCCCTGGACAAACCCACGTAAATCTGTGTTTAACCATAACTCAGCTGCGCCAACAGCAATGCATCTTCCTTCCAGACTTGCACAGAATGCCTGGGTACTTCTCCCTCTTACTAGCACCAGGCAAACTCGAAGGCCTCTTACGTCGTACAATCCAAGCTTCTTTGTCCCCCCCTACAAATGCCACAGCAGTCTGTCAACAGACCCTGGAAATCTAGAGAAATCACCACTCATCTCCACTGCCTTGATCCAGGCGACGGTGATGGCTCTCCTGGGGACGTCGTATTTGGGCTCCAAAATCCAGTCATTTAGAAAGGCAGAGCCTAAAGGGTTCAGAGACTCCTTCCTTTGATGGGAAAGAGCAGAAGTACCCCCGTCACCACCAAAGAGGTTTGTTTAAAATGCAAGTGGATCACAGAAAACCAGTGAGGACAAAAGGTGCCTAACCGAGAATTCGGCCCGATCAGGGTGACCCACCAAACGCCATCGAGCATTTGAAGAGGTGTCACTACAAGTCCACAGGCCCCATTCATCTCAAGAACTCCTTGAACTCTTGTTGCTCTAAGAAAGCGCTGACCTGCAAGTCTGCGTGCCCTCTCGCTGTCATCAATCACAGACTGGGAGATAAGCCCAATTCTTCCGAGAAGCACTGCTGGCGGGCAGGGGAGGCCTGGGAGGCCGGAGCAGCTGTGCAAAGTCACAGAGGAAGTTGTACTGTCCCCCTTGGATAACAGTGGCTGAAATCAGGTCCCAGGACTCCCGGGAGAGACTTCCAGGAGCTCCCTGCTCCCTGGAGGGCAGTTCCCTAGGGACCCTACTTGCCTCCTAGGTAAGTGTCTCTTGAGCCCAGCGCTCCCCAACAAAACTGATGCAAGCCACATACACGGTTTTAAATGTTCTAGCAATCACGAACCTTTGGGGAAAAGAAAAGAAACAGGCGAGATTGATTTTAATAATATCTGTTAAATAACATCTGTTACTTAACCCCACAGAGATTATATGTTTTAACTGCAACGTACAATCAATATAAAAATCAAGGGTTTCCCTGGTGGCGCAGTGGTTGGGAGTCCGCCTGCCGATGCAGGGGACACGGGTTCGTGCCCCGGTCCGGGAAGATCCCACATGCCGCGGAGCGGCTGGGCCCGTGAGCCATGGCTGCTGGGCCTGCGCGTCCGGAGCCTGTGCTCTGCAACGGGACAGGCCACAACAGTGAGAGGCCCGCGTACCACAAATAAAAAAAAAAAATCAAGAATTTTATATTCTTTTTTTCTGCACTGATTCTCAAAGCGTGGTGAATATTTTACACTCAGTGCACACCTCCGTTCAGAACAGACATTTTCCACATGCCCACTAGCCCCGTGCGCTAGTGGCTACGGCACTGGACCAGGAAGTTCTGTTAGACTCTACAGATGTAACTTTGTGAGCTAAGATGGTGGTGTGTGTACAAAGGCATGAATGCAATGTCTTCTTTTTATGTGCTTTTTCTCATTTTCGGGAATATATACAACGTCCCAGTGACAACCAGCAAAGGTAAATATGAATTACTCATCCTCACCTGCCCCAACCTCACCTACCTTAGTTCAACATTCACCTGGGGGATATAAAAGAACAATCTTTGTCTCTAATCTCTGAAATAACAATAAAAGAATGTGATAAGTCAGAAGTGCTCTAAGAATGTGAATTCCACATGCCCAGTATACAAGATGATTAAAACAGCTTGGGGGAACTGGGTACACAAATTGCCCTGTGACATTTTTTTTTTAACCAAAGGGAGGAAGAAAAACATATCTGTTTACTGTAATACAAAACCCACAGCCATTTTAGCAGCTACGTTTTCTAAATTCTTGAACTCGTAATTGCACATGTCGGCTCGTTATCTGAGTTATTGGTGGCTTAGAGTTAAGACAAATAAAACTAGACAATTAATTATACATTAAGCAGCAGAAAGTATGTGCTTTTCACCCTGAAACTGCCCTCTTCTGCTCGCATCCATGACCAGATACGCTGAATGTGGTAACAGAAAGAGGAAAAAGTCTTGCGGATGTAATAAGAGTTGTCCAAAGCAATTGTGTTTTTAATTGGGGTTTCCGTGAGCTATAGGTTAGAAAGTGGAATGTACTTGAGGAAGAGTAAAAACCACCCTGGAGCCCAGTGTGCGGGGATCTGAAGATTGACTGCAGAAAAACTGGCAGATTTCCCCAAATACCCAGCAGAGAAGGAGGCAAGCAGCTGTGAGAGGCAAACTGGCTGTTCACACCCCAGGGGGTCGCTCCATCCAAGCCATTGGTCCAACCCAGCCAAGCCATTGGTCCCCATGTCCAATCCACCTCTACCCCGACCTCAACCCCCGCCCTAGTCCCCTACACCTAATCTAGCCCTCTTCAATCTACAAGCCGCCTTGGAACCAGCATGATCCCTGCAAACCCTCCTTCCTGTCTTGCTTAAAGCCTCTTCCATGCAGACAAAATCCCTCCTGCGGCCTATGGCCTATGCACACTCTGGCCGCTTCCTCCCCCTTCAGCCTCGCCTGGATTTTTCTCAGGTCCCACCCAGCTTGCCCTGAGTCTCTGCCCGCTGCCCTGCCAGCAATGCACCCTTTTAGCCTGGGCATCAACCTCACCCACCCTGGGAGGCCCTGGCCTGCTCGCTGCACCTTTGTCCCATGACGGAGAAATCAGTACATAAATAAATGACTCATGATACCAGCCCTCCCTGCTAGATGGGAGGGCTGGCACCACCTGGGCTAGGACGGACAGAAGGATATAGACTTCTAACAGTGACCCAAGGACATGGGGACTTCGGCACAAACTCCACCCATCTTGACGCTGGGCGAGGAGAGTATGTTTGTCTTTTACCAGCCCTGCCCTATTAATGATGACCTTGACCTTCTGTGTCTTAGTTGCCCTAAACAGACCTCTACAGCATTTAAATAGGTGAGAAAGCTTGTATTACAGATTCTGGGGCTCACATTTGTAGAAACCAATAATAAAAGTGATAGCTATACCCTAAAAAACACAGCACATCCTGGCCTGTTCACCACCGGCTCTACTGCGCTACCCCCCAGGGCTGGCCAGACTCCTTTTCTAGACACAGAAGGGCACTCGGAATTCCCACCCCCCAATGTCTTGGCTCCCTGGAAGCTTCTAGAGCCAGACCATCATGAAGCCATATTCTCCACATTTAAAATGACTGATTTGAGAGGCCATTTGCTTTTTCAGTCCAGGAGAAGGTGTGCAAAAGGATTTTCCAGAACTCTGACCTGGTGGTCTACTTCTCTCATGAACCCCAAGGTAGATTCTCCCCTTTCAGCAAATTCATTGTACCTGTATCTCACCACCACCGCCACCCAAATTCCAAATGCATTCATTCACTCTGCAAATGTTGACCTAGCCCTTGGCTGACAAGGCACCACGCCAGGGTCAGGAAGTCACAGAATTCAATGACGGGGACATGGGCTTCGGGATCCAGCAGACCAGACTCCAATCCCCCCACTGACCACGTAACCTTGGAGAAAAACAGTAACAGGACACCCTGACCCTGTGCCAGCCGCCATCCTAAGCACTTCACGTGCGCCCACTGGTTTAACTCTAACCATCCTATGAGCCAGCAACGGATAATGCCTCATTTAACAGATGTGAGAAACGAGGCACAGAGCCATTAAAAACACCTGACCAAGGTCCCAGAGCTAACAGGCGGTGGAACGGGTGTGCTTTTTCTTTTTTGAAAAAACACCTTTATTCACATGGAACTCATGTCCCATAAAAGGATTTGCACCCAAGCAAGTCCATCCTCCTCCTCATCCCACATAATTCTGTCTCTCCTGTCACTTAGCTTTCCTGAGCCACAGTTTCCTACTTTACAAAATGCCAATGACCAACAGTTAGGGGGTTAAATCAGGGAATGAATATTAGTAAAAGCAGCCCACCCAGTACCTGGCTCAGAGAACAACCCAACAGCCTGAAAATGAATAAAAGACAGTCTGCTCTCCAAGAGTTTAATCTAATCAGAAACAACACTAGTAAATACAGAAAATAGCCATAATAAAATGCAGAGAGAGACAAATGACACAAGAAGGGCAGATAAAAACACAAAGGGGACTTGTGTGTTTAAATGGGGGATCTGTATTCCTGCAGCTGAAGTATTTGCAACAGAGAAGCCGAGCTGGGAACGCCGAGTTTACCATCACTCAAAACACAAAACACAAACTGCCGGAGAGTGGCCCAGAGCCTCTGTTAACAAGATGAGTCTTGCGTATCTGACACATATAACATGAGGCAATGAATCACGCTTGCTGTGGAGGGCAGTCTAAAGCCCCTTTTCGAGAGACGGTTTTGATTCTTTCGGCAAACCAACACACACTTGGCTTCCAAACCCTCCGAAGGAAACACTTGCAAGAACGAATTTAGTGTATTCAGTCCCATACACGTGTCTGGTCTCATTCTGCAAAGCTCACTGTTGTCTTCTGAGGATAATCATCTCCCTTACTGACCTTGAAACCCTTTTCTCCCAAACTGTTACTGACCTTGGAGCCAGAGTCCCAGGGCTCTCAACAGAGAGGGCGGGCGGGGGGAAGAGGGTTGACAAAGGAAATGGTCTCCCGCACTAAGGCCAGCCACTCTCCCACAATCAAAAACCCCCCACCTGCCAGGGCCATAGGCCTATTTCAGGTCCACTGATTGGCAAGGGCCACCAAGCACAAAAGGTCTGCAGAGGTCGCCTGCAGCAAAAGACAGCATTACTTTAGACGTAACCCACTTTCAAATATGTTTTATGGCTCCCAGGAACCCAGTGACACCAAGTGATCATTTGTTGTTTGCTTTAGAGAATACACTCCCTTCTCTGGGTGGAACTAAGAAATTTAACTCCTGATTTCAAAGATATTAACTGGCCGGCCGGAGCGTTCGCACGCAAATCACCCTGCGCACTGACCCACACGCAGACAATGCACGGGTCCGGGGTAAGAGCTGGGGGAAGTGAAGAGTAACTTGTTAACAAAGTGACATCTGAGGAGGGAGAACAATCCAGCCATTGTCGAGTCCGATTTCCTGTTCCATATCTTCCGTGGCAAATTAAAAAAAAAGGGAAAAAAGCCCCCTTAGATTAGACAGACACATCCTCAACTGCAGACTCTGTCAGAAGCAACAGAGACATCTTGGCATTTTTCACAGAAGTGATAAGTGTCTCTCACACACGGCCCATATCCATTACAGGCCCTGAGGGTACCCACTGCCTGGCAGAACAGCTGCTGTCCCATCCCTGGGCCACCCGCAGGCTTCTGAAAGGGCGTCCTGATGGGAATGAGGGGTAGGGTCCCAAATGGACCTCCCGCAAACCCTCCCCACTACGGACTGGGATGAGGACCTGGAGGGTTGCTCCGAGGACTAAAGGAACGGGCATGCCTTACTTCAGAAAGGGCCTAAAGCAGGTTTCCCAACGTCAGCAACACTGACAACAGAGGCGGATAAGTCTTTACTGTGGGAGGTTGTCCGGTGCACTGCAGGAAGTTTAGCAGCATCACGGGCCTCTACTCACTATATAACCCCGATCCCCAGTTGTAACAAGCAAAGATCTGCAAACATTGTCAAATGTCCTCTGGGGCCAAAATACCCTCACTGAAAGTCACTGGTCAAAAGGGAAGAAAACTGTTTAATGCCCACTGACATCCCACCTGACAGTGGTTTTAACTCGTTAACCACCAAGGTCTGGACATCAAAATCCAGCATGGCCCGATCCACCTCAAATTATCTCTCTAGGCTTTCTCCTTCTCCACCCCCAGCTTAAAGGTCTCTACCATCACCAGGTGCAAAGCTGACAGCCTCACCCATCCCATCTCCCAAACCAAGAAGTGCCAGAAAGCTGCAGATCCCGCCAGGCCTTCCACGGACATGTCTCCTGATTCACCCCCTCTCCTCTCAACCCCCTTGGCTGATGTAGAGAAAACTATCTACATTCAAGAACCCACCATGAGGTACTTCCCTGGTGGCGCAGGGGCAAAGAATCCGCCTACGGATGCAGGGGACACGGGCTCGATCCCTGGTCCAGGAAGATCCCACATGCCGCGGAACAACTAAGCCCATGCGCCACAACTACTGAGCCTGCGCTCTAGAGCCCGCGTGCCACAGCTACTGAGCCCAAGTGACGCAACTACTGAGGCCCGTGAGCCTGGAGCCTGTGCTCTGCAATGGGAGAGGCCACTGCAATGAGAAGCCTGTGCACCGCAACGAAGAGTAGCCCCCCTCGCCGCAACTAGAGAAAGCCTGCACGCAGCAATGAAGACCCAACACAGCCAAAAATAAATTAATTAAATAAATTTAAAAAATAAAAATAAAAAATAAAAATAAATAAAATGTAATATAAAATCTTACCTTTACCTCTCTACTATTAAAGAGTAAAAAATTAATGAATCTCTTAAAACTAACGCAGAAATCACCTCTGAATATTATCTTAAGCAGTTATGAGCAGAAAAGCTATAAATTCCTATCAGCTGGCAATACTTAAGGTGAATGATGAAACCAATATACAACTGTGTGATCATGCCTGTGAAATCACACATGTGAGCAAACGGACGGTCAAAGGATGAGCCTCAGGCTCCTGTGAATGAAGTTACCATTATGTTTTCTAAAGACTCTTTTACCTCTGGCGTATGTCGGCAGGGGGTGGGGGGTATGGATAAACCATTTAAAATAAGTTTATTGGTTAAACCAATTGAAAACAGAGGGACAAAGTGGGACCTGTGTTAAAGCCACCCTGACACTCTGCTCCAAGGCCACGGAAGTACATCCATTCCCTTCTCTCTAAATGCAGGCCTCCTGCCAGATAGAAATCAGCATAAATAAGTACAGACATATACATATTACATATATATAAAATATATCAATAAACAGACATTCTCATACAATGTGTTTTATACACACTTATTTATATAAAATCAGAGCCAACACTAGAATATTCTTCGGAATGAAGTACTGATACGTGCTACCAAGTGAATGAAACTCAAGAACATGCTAAGCGAAAAAAGTCAGACACAAAAGGTCACATACTGTACAATACCATTTAAATGACATATCCAGAATAGGCAAATCCATTGAGATAGAAAGCAAATTGGTGGTGTCCAGGGACCAGGGGAGGGGTGAATGGGGAATGAATGTTTAATGGGTTTGGGGTTGTATTTGAGGGTTAAATTAGCTCATAAGGGTGAAGCCAACAGGATTAGTGTCTTTCTATGAGACCTCGCTCATCCCACATGCTCTTTTTCTCTCTCCCCACATCCATGTGAGGGCACAACCAGAAGGCAGTCCTCTGCAAGGCAGGAACAGAGTCCTCACCAGAAACCAAACCTGCCAGTACCTTAATCTCAGACTTCTAGCCTCCAAAAACATAAGAAACTAAAAGCCTGTTGTTTAAGCCACCCAGTCTGTGGTATTTGGTGATGGCAGCCTGAGCTAAGACAGTAGAGTTATGATCAAACCCATTTTACAAATAGGAGCATGAGGTACTGAATGGTGATGGTCAAAACCAATTTATACATGGGAACACGAGGCACCTGCCCAAGGCCACACACCCAGCAAGCAGGAGGACAGCATCCAAACCCAGGCGGTGTGCTTCCACGGCCTTCCCTCTATACTACGTTCTGTGGGGAGGTGCTCAGTCTTGGTGAATGAATGCAAAGATGAAGAGGGATGGAGCAGAATCTTGGTATGGCATCCAACCCTCCAAACCTCTCCTCTCTGCAAAAAAAAAAAAAAAAAGAAAGAAAGAAAGAAAGAAAAAGAATAGTAAACTTTTAAAATTGAAAAATAAAGTTTTATCCCAAAAGACAAGATTATCCAACTTCTATCCCTGGCTTAGCCAAGTAAAACAAAGAATAGTCCGAAAAGACTGAATTACATGGGGATCCATTCTGAAAATGCAGAAATTCAACCTAGATACCACCCTTGCAAAGCGGTTTCACAACACAGTAAAAATTTTTTGGAAGCAAATTAAAACTAACCCAAAGGAAAAGAGAGGCCATTCTAGTCCTTTCTTTTGCTCCAAAGTTAAGAAACATCACGGCCTCACTATGTAGAGGACACAAGCCCCAGTCAAGTTGTGCTTGGCCCACGCGGTGAAAACCAAAATGTTCAGCATTACTTGTCAACATTTTACAAATTGGGAAAATTCACAGAAATCTACATATCTGGTCTCTCTTGAAAAACTAGAAGACTGGACTCCCCATGGTGGCACAGTGGTTAAGTATCTGCCTGCCAATCCAGGGACAGGGGTTCGACCCCTGGTCTGGGAAGATCCCACATACACGGAGCAACTAAGCCAGTGCGCCACAACGACTGAGCCTGCGCACCACAACTACTGAAGCCCCCATTCTCTAGGGCCACCATGCTGCAACTACTGAGCCTGCGTCCTGCAACTACCGAAGCCTACACGCCTAGAGCCTGTGCCCCACAGCAAGACAAGCCACCGCAATGAGAAGCCCAAGCACCACAATGAAGAGTAGCCCCCGCTCGCCACAACTAGAGGAAGCCAGTGCGCAACAATTAAGACCCAACACAGCCAAAAAAATAAAATGAAAAAAATGAAAAAGAAACACAAAAACTAGAAGACCTACATTTGTAGAGACATGGATGGACCCAGAAACTGTCATACAGAGTGAAGTAAGTCAGAAAGAGAAAAACAAATATCGTATATTAACACATACATGTGGGATCTAGAAAACGGTACAGATGAACCGGTTTGCAAGGCAGAAATAGAGACACAGATGTAGAGAACAAATGTATGGACACCAAGGGGGGAAGGGTGGGCGGGATGAATTGGGAGATTGGGATTGACATATATACACTAATATGTATAAAACAGATAACTAATGAGAACCTGCTGTATAGCACAGGGAACTCTACTTGGCTGTACAGTAGAAACTCACACAACGTTGTAAACCAACTATACCCCAACAACAACAACAAAATCATTAAAAAAAAAAAAAAAAAAAAGAACAGGGCTTCCCTGGTGGCGCAGTGCTTGAGAGTCCACCTGCCGATGCAGGGGACGCGGGTTCCCAGTCCCCTGGGAGCCCCCGTCCAGGAAGATCCCACATGCCGCGGAGCGGCTGGGCCCGTGAGCCATGGCCGCTGAGCCCGCGCGTCCGGAGCCTGTGCTCCGCAACGGGAGAGGCCACAACAGTGAGAGGCCCGCGTACCTCAAAAAAAAAAAAAAAGAACAAAACTAGAAGACCTAGCAAGATGGAGCTTTAATTCTTTCAGGTCTGTGAGCTCCAGCTAACCACAGTCCCCACTGCTCCCTGTAGCTCACAACCTGGATCATTTCACTTTCTAACCTGCCGGCCCCTAATCTGCAATCCTTTTACATAGTGCCTCCTGTAGTCTGGGTCTCGATACAGGTTTTAGAAAACGCATTATTTTGCACATAATGCCTCCATTAAGGGTAAGATTTTGAAGGAAAATGTTTCAATTATTTAATGGGCTTGTCAAGCAGTGCTCTTAATTAAACTTGGCTCAAATCAAAAGAAAAGGAGTATGTTTTTAGACCAGTCTTGGACATAATACATTAAATCATATCTTAATTCTGACCAAATGGCAGAATAAAGCTCTTTTTAAAAGCATGAATTCTAGCCACCCAAGTGAGTATTCCATTTATAGCTGCCAGGGGTTAAGGCTTCAACGTCTTTTACCCACCACCCTGCCCCACCACTAACACACACCCCCTCCATGTCACCGCCTCAGTATTGAATTTCAGCCTCCAGCAAGTCAGACTTTTTCCATTAGTTAGGTTTGGGATGATTCCTGAGCTGTAGGCACGCTTCCTGGCCAACTGCCAAGTGAACACTAGAATGCAAGAAAATTGTTTATTCCTCAAAAAATAAGGAACGGATTCTATCTTCCCTTTGGTTTTCATAAAGTTCACCGAAAAGGAGCCTGCGTTTCTCACAGTGCTTCTATTCTGTTGGATAACCTAACCCAAATCTCAAAAGTCACTGCTCTCTTCCCAGTTATAAAACAAACGGTTTTCATATTCAGAATTGAAAGGTGCTAAAAACAAATTTTAAAAGGTCCAAGCAGCTATCGATATTTTCTTATCACCCTTGTCGATTAATTTAAAAAATCCAAACCTTGGGTAACAATCAACTCTTTGACTAGCAAGAGAGCAGGCAGCTGTATGCTTGGTCACTTTGGAAGGACTCCTGGCCTTTGTGCCATGAATTACTTGTGAACATTTCAAACTGTGATTTTCTGCCTCTCCTCGCACGGCCATCTGAAACTCAAGATCAAATGATTAATTTCAAGTTTCACCCCTGGCGTCAGAGAACCTCCTTTACAAGTCTGTGAATGAAGTCATCTCTTGAGAAACCACACCTGTAGGGTGGATACTCCAGGTGAGGGAGGACGAAGAGACCTGTCATCACTGAGACACCCCAGATGGCAACGAGCCAGAGAGTGAGGGCCGGAGACCAGGAGGGGATGGTCCCACACAGAAGCACGATCAATCCTGAGCAGTGGCCAAACCAGGGGCAGGTGTGTGAAGACAAGTTAGAGCTCCAATTCACGTGTATGTACGAAAGTTCAAAAATGAGGACAGAAAAAGCAGAGCTCCGAATACAACAGGCAGAGCAAAGCCCAGACCTGCAGTGGAGGCCATGGGACACAGCTGCTGAAGAGACACCAGAGAAGGAGTAACCTCCATAATGTGGGTTACTTTCTGCACCTCAGTGCTGAAAACTTGTATATCGTCTCAGTCAAGGCAAGAAACGATACACCACACTCAGCTCGCCTGGGCTCCTTATGGAAAGAAAGCAGGTCCCTGGGAACATGCTGGGCAGTTAGCTAAGTCAGGAAAGGCAAAGGCACACGAGCAACATCTGATCTCAACAAAAGGAGAAAGACCTTAATATTCCAACGTGAGAGCAGCTGGGCCAAGAAGGCTCACCACAGATCCCACCTGCTGGCCCCACAGCCACTCCAAGTGATTCTGACCCATGACAACCTTTCCAAGGTCCTTCATGAGCTTCCGCTGGAATCCTCTAGGGAGCATGCAGGGCCCATTCTTGAGATAACCTAAATATCCATCATCAGTAAAGCTATGCTGTCAGACAGTGGCTGGCAAAAGGGCAAATCAAAATGTCCATGGCCATCTCCTCACTGGGACCAGTGATATCCCAACAAGCCCACTATGTCACTGTTAATTCTGTAGGCTCGTTATTTCTGCCGAGTCCACTATTTTCATTTTGCCAATTTGCAAATATTGAGTTCTGAGCCCCAGCCTTGTCCTATATTTGAGGGAGTCCTAGACAAAACACACCCTCAACTAGGTACACAAGCCATGACAATAACCTTGAAATAAAGTCGCTGCCAAGCATGGGATCCTACTGCCCTGAGAAAAGTTCAAACATTTGATAAAATCCACAGTCAATCTTCCAGACTGGCAATATCCACCTGGCTTGGAAAGCTGTAATAAGCTCACAAGACATCAACTTGGAAGAGGAGAAATGAACACACAGGCTCTGGAGTCAGACAAGAGACCTGGAATCCCATCTACTAGCTGCGTGACTTGACTTGTTACTTAACCTCTCTAAGCCACAGGTTGTTCAACTCTGCATGGAATTGACAATAGTTCCTAACCTGCAGAGCGTTCAATGAGGTGATGGATATAACAGGCTCAGCAGAGCACATGGCACCAAGTAAGTGTCTCATAAATGTCCTCTATTCTTATTGTCAGTTGTAGAGGTTTATAGCTTCTAGATAAATCTGAGGGACCTTTCAAGGTGCATCAATTGGTCAGCTGTATTTCCTTGGTGTCCTCTGGTGCCCTCTCCATCTAGTCTTGGTCTCAGTAAGGATGGGTGGGAATCCCACCCACAGCCAGATGCCAGCTTTAGCACAGCCTTGGTCTCACAAGCATCCCAGGTCAGTCACAGGCTTGCTGGCACAACTGAATCACGCTGAATTCCATCAACATTGGTCTTTAATGAGCAGTGATCTCTGAAGCAAAGAAATCACTCACCATCCTTGAGTTTATCATTAATCTGAACTAACCGAGCTGGTGAATAAGTCCTTGGTACATGTCCCTTACCAGGCATGGCTTGGTCCAGAGTGGTGAGTCCACGCCTTGGTGATGATGTCATTGCTGAAACCTCATTACCAATACCAAGCCCAGATTTCCATCATGAACCACGTCCAGAGTCCTTAATTCCACATCAGGGTCGGTTAATGTGCAACAAATTATCCACTTAGTAAATTAATGTTATGTTAGCAGATAGTGGTATGGACCCTTGTTCTAACAAATTAAACATCCCGTTTAGAGCCCTGAGGAGTCCTTTTATTTAAATGATGCCCAATCAACAAACAAAGCATGCATGACACTAAAATTCATCTAGAAGGATGTCTCATTTACGGGTTGAAAAGCAATGAGGTAATAGAAAATAAATATTTCCTTTTTTGGTCCACCTGCTAGAGGGGAGAAAAAGGTGAGGAGAATCATGGAAAGAACTCACTCCTAGTACGATGTACACTTTAAATATCTTACAATTTTATATGTCATTTATACCTCATTAAGCCAAAAATTTACAAAAACTCACTCCTACACCACAAATTAAATCCAAGAATTGTAAGATGAACCCAACCTAATTTCCCTCCTGCCTGAAGGTTTGGTGAGAACAGTGAAGGTTTGGTGAGAAACAGTAAGTATTCTTCCACTGATTTTCAGCAAATAAAAGTTCTGCCTGCTGATTCAACTGCCTTTACCAAGCTTTCAGTGATTCATTACTATGGCTTGCAACAGAACAACATACTGGGTGAAAATTAAGCAGAAAGAAAAAAAAAAATCACAGTCATCAAAATTGGGAGAAGCAGAAAAGAGAAGGTGTGGGATTTGTTGGTACAGGTTCACTTCTCCTGTTCAAAGAAGCTGGCTCTTTCATTATCAGGGTTGCTACCCCAAGTGCTTGGACATTGACAAATGACAGGAGAGGTCAGAGAGCAAGAGGGCAGATCTTGAGTGCTGGCCCCTGCTAGCTTTCTTCCATCTCAGAAATGTACACATCCATTTCCTGACATTCTGTGACCAAACTTGTCCTACGGCCTGTTCCTTTGCTTTTTAGGATAAGTGGAAGCTCCTAGTTAAGAAGGCCTAGACAACTTACTTTATATCCCACTACATAAATACATAGATTTATATATATGTATAAATGTTTTATTTAGAAAATTTTGGAATAAATATAACTAAGATATAACAATCGATCTAGATATATTACTAAGCTATAATAAATAGAATTCAGATACTAAAATTAAATAACAATCAGATGAATGCATCATACAAACAAACACATATCCCTAAAAATTATACTACAGAAGCTGCTTTGACAGGAAAAATTTTACTTGGAAAACACAGAAAATTAAAATAAAATTTAAAAGGGTTATAGAATCAAGTCAATCTTCTAACTCAAGATTTCCCAGCCTTGGCACTGTTGACGTTTGGACTGAATCAACTTGGGTTGTGTGGGGCTGTGCTGTGCTTTCTAGGGTGTTTAGCAGCATCCCTGGTTTCCACTAGATGCCAGTAGCCCCCTCCCCCCATTAGTGGTAACAACCAAAAATGTCCCCAAACATTGCTAAATGTCCCCGGGGAGCCAAAGTCGCTCCCTGTTGAGAATCACTCTTCTATATAAAACAGACTTCTAATTCCATCCCTAATGATGCACCCAGCCCTTGGCAACATCCAAAGTGTACACTTTATGACCAAGAACATGCTGATTCAACCAGGTTAGCACTTTCTTTTTTAAACTACAAAATCTGTATCTTCTTAGGAAGGAAAAACATTAGCAGCTACCATATCACCACCTTAACTGAATTATAGCTTTAAAAAGTTGATTTCGATGTAAACCATTATCTTTTAAAAATCTCACATCCGTTGAAAGGTCAATGTCCAAAATGGGTTTTTTTTTTAAAGTTTTATCAATTGTTGTGAACCTAAAACTGCTCTAAAAGAAGAAAGTCTTTATTACCAAAAAAAGAAAAAAATGCATCCTTAAACTTGAATGAAATAGCATTTTCATCTATTTCTGCTGAGGAAGATGTGAACAGTCCTAAACCACGACCAGTCAGCTGAGTGCCACTTACATCTACAGGGCAGACAGAGCGATCAGCTCCGCAGATGACAAGCAAGATTCACAAACTGCACACAGGTTCCATAGCAAATGCGCCTTCTCTCAACATTGCTTCACGGGAATCTGGAGTTTATCAGCAACAGACCAAAGCCAAGAAAAATGACAGGAAATTCAGTGTGACCTTCACCTTCCATAGAGATGCTCTCCAGAACCTACAAATATTTCATTGAAGCTATTCTTTGAAATCTTCTCTCTAAACACAACTCCTACTATGCCTGTCACTCAGGATGAATGTTCAGTTGCTGCCATCACAAAAGCAATCAGAAGGACTATGTCTTTGGTTTGTTTGATTATAGGAAAATTTCTATCCCCTGTTGCAGTCGCTGGCAAATCAGGTAATTCTTTTGGGGCTTGTATCTCGCGACGTTGGTCTGCTCTCTATGGCGAAGCAAATACACATTCCCAAAGCTCTCCACACAGATTCTGTCTTTACCTCCTTCTCCACAAACTGCTGTGCAGCTTCACTTCTGCAGTTCCACTCAGCTGAATATCTTTGGGTCCAAACCCTGGTTCCACCACTTCCCAGCTGTGTGAACTTAAACAAATTGCTTCACTTCTCTAAGACTCTCTATTTTCATATGTAAAATGGAGACGAGACTGGTACCAACCGTATAAGGCTACAGGGGCAGATTAAATGAATTAATCCATGTCTAGAACTTAGCACAGCCCCAGCCCAAGGTACGTACGTGAGTGATCAATACACTTTTGCAAGTTAAACAACTGGACAAAAGAAAATGCAGATGGCGTGGAGGCTGAAAAGAGCACAAGGGCTAAGCCACGATGCAGATTCCATGTATTCAAATTATTATCAAAATCCCGCACCATATTAAATCCTAAATCTACACTGTATTTCCTCCTTGCACAAATAAACCACGGACTTGAGTTAGAGTACACTGCTAGAATATACTTTTTTTTTCCTCTTTAAAAGGTCATTTTGTCCTAAGCTGGGTGTGAAAAAGACAGGATATACCATTTTTTAAAATTAGCTTCCAAAAACTTACTTTCCTTGAGGGAACAGCTATTCAACTTCATCAAACATTTTATAATAATGCAAAAGAACACCCTCAAGGGACCTTTTATTCTTCTGACATATCCTGTTTCCTTGATTCACATGCACATGCCAACTCTAAAGATCCCCATTTAGGGATCTGGTGGAGGTTTAAAAGCCCACGGGGATTTTAAGAGACTCAAAAGGACACAACCTAAGGCATATTTCTGACCCCATCATTTGGTGATAAATCCTGGGTAAAGGAACCTAGTTCTCTGTGCCTCACAGAAAAGGAATCTACCTGATATCTCAAAGACAATAGTGAATAAATATAAAGTTACATTCCCGGTGAAGAGCCATCTGAACTCCTTGAAAGAGATTTTAATTTCAGAAGCACATTTTCTCAACACTGCATACAATCCACAAAAGGGCAAGGCCTAAGGCAGCCAAGCTAGACCACTTTTTGCTACCTGTTTTACTCTTAAAACTGATGACTCATGTTTTAATGTTTATGGTAAAATACTGAAAAATAATAACAATGATGAAAATACAGATGCACAATTTACCCTTCACAATGTATGCAAAGAGTCCCTGACTTGCTATCCAAAATATTGTACGGCAAAAGCCAATCCTCTTAACTTCACAGCCAAGAGCTCATTTTATCAGATGTTTTTTATTCTGATATATACTTTGAAAAACAGGTGATTCCATCTTTAAAATATTTATAGAAAAGGCACATTGGCCTTTTCAAAGAGAACCTTAAGTGAACGTGGTTTTCGAACCCAAAGTACAGTAAGCTAGCCCACCAGACCTACCCAAAGGCAAGAAGGAAATTGTTACAGCTGAAAAAGCTACATTCCCAAGAGACACATCCAAGAATTTCAGTGGTTCTCAAGGTCTGAAAATTAACGCCAGAATTTACAGTGTGCACCTGACTTCATATCCTTGAAGTTGAACATGGTATCTACTTTTGTGAGAATCCCCAAAGGAATGAAACATTTATGGAAACTCAGGATTAACAAGGCTGTATTCTGATGACCCCATTCTAATAAGGCAAGTAGGGTGTTAAAACACTGGGGAGGCTGCTTATAACTTTCATCTTCTTAGAAAACTGTAAGCAGTTCATAAACACCGCCTCATAAAGATTCTGCTTCTGGACAGCAAACAATACATCTACTAGATGTGGACCAAAAAACCCTTAGGCAACAGGACCTTGGTATAAGATACTTCAGTCCCCACCCCAACAGTTCTGCCTGCCTCAGTCAGCAACCATGATGCTAAACTGAACAGGTATGTTTTATATATGAATATGTAACATGTGTATATGTGTATCTATATTACAGACATTCACACATGCGCATAGGTATACATGTACATATATGATATATTAATCTCATATATAAACCAGTTTAAGCAAACAAACAAAATCTCTCTTTTACACTTGAGAAGCAACAGCTTACCTACTTGCTGTTGAAACACTCACTGGTCATACTCTAGGCACATATTTGGCAGAAAAACAAGAGCAGGTGGGCATTATTCATAGAAAACAGGAGTTACAAGGACAGGAAATTCATATGTGGAGAAGCCCTGTGATAGACAACCTAGGCGGCGAACAGCAGAGCACAGGGCGTCTCTCTAGGACCTAGTGCTCATTCTGGGCTCAGAGTTTAATGACAAAAGGAAGAGGGTAGCAGGGTCAGGGACCCTGGGTGGAGACAGCAAAGCTAGGTGGAGGGCTGGCTCAGAAGCTGGCAGCAGGCGTCAGGGGAGTTCAGGCTGCGTGTCCTTGGACCGGGGGAGCTGTCATGTGGCCCCTCACCGCGGGGGTGGGGGTGGGGGGGCGATTAAAACCAGTAAGGAGAGTTCCTTTCCACGGGATTTATTACCTCTCTACATGTTGCTCCCCTGTGCCTGATAAACTCTTTTTTCAAAGCATGGGACCAGAAGCAGTAAGAAGTGGGCTGTAAGAAGGAGCCCAGGAAGAAATAACTGGGAAATACTCCCCTCTCTCCTGGGCTCACCTGCACTGGGCATTCCTCCCAAACTGGCCAGACCCAGGACCAGAGTGAGGGTGCGTCCCTGCTCTGTGCTCTGTGGCTCTCAGCCTGCAGGGTGACCAGCCTTTGGGTGGAGGCTGGGCCTTGTCTGTTCCACCTTCCGCCCAGACGATCCCTCACGGTGGCCACGACCACATACCCGACAAGTCAGGACACTTTCCCTGGCCGTGGAAGTCTTGGCTTACATCAAAGAAACCCCCTTCCATCCCGGCCTGCCAAGATACTGGTGGATGACCGGAATATCTTGGAGCATTCTTGTTCTGCACCCCAAGAAGTCTGGGCTGGTCCAGGTGGGGCTGTCACACGTTTCTGACCTCGACAGCCTAGTCATCAAAAGGCACTGATTTCACACAGCTTCTGTCTCGGGGAAAGAGACCACGAGTAGGAATCTGCTGGTAGGTAGGATGGTGAGCAAGGGTTCAAATGCACCGGGTTCGAATGAATCGACCTCAAATTGCTTGAGACAGGGTCCGCAGTCAAAACATTCCTTGACAGCAGCACTGAAATATACTGCAAGAAATACACAAGGAGGGCCATGAGAATCTGAGCTCTCAGCAGCCATGGGACAGAATAGCATATTATGCAAATAACTGCTAGCCTCAGAATGATAATGGATGTTAGCACAGGTATTAAAAGAGTACCGGTACACTGGAATACTACGCAGCAATAAAAAGCAACTACTGATGCACACAGCACGGGTGGGTCTCAAGAGCGCCGAGTGAAAAACGCCAATCTCAGAGGATTTACACACTGATTCCATTTATATAACATCCATTTATATTAACAGTCTCGAATGACAAAATTATAGAGAAGAACAGATCAGTGCTTCCTAGGGACTGGGGGGAGGGTGGGACTGTTTCTCGTGGGGCAGCACGAAGCATGGGAGAGTTCTGTATTCTGGATGTGCTAGTGGTTGCATGAATCTATAGGTGTGGTAACACTACCTAGAACTACACATGCGCACATACAGATGAGTGGATGTAAAAATCCGAACGAGGTCTGTAAACTGGACCAATGAAAATTTCCTGGTTTTGATACTGTACTATTGTTACCTATTGTTATATAAGATATCACCCCCAGGGAAGCTGGGTGACAGGTACACAGGACGTCTCTTCTATTTTGGCAACATCTGAGTCTGTATTTCTTTTTATTTTTTAAAAAAAGCAAAACGTGTCAGAATAAAACTGTACAAAATATATAGGGAGAGGGCAATAAATATAACTTACCTCAACATGTTCTCAAAACTTGAGAAAAGATGACCTCCTTTTTTCCTGGTGGAAAACAACAGCTAGTTTGATTACTCGGTATAATAAATATTTCCCTAATGCTCTAAGGAGAGGACTTTAGGAATATATGGTAAAACACTAGGAGGGAGATCAACAAAAGCTTGAGGGCAGAGGGTACAGCTGGACGTGAATGTTCCCACCAGATGGGACGACACAACATAGATGATAAAACCGATTCTAAGTGTCCAAGTCTCACGGGGCGAGTTTGGATCCTAAAGAGAATAAAATTTCAACACTGATAAATGTGTGCTCCCCATCACCCAAAGAGATGAAAAGCAATTAGGAATCGACACAAATGAGGAAGGGTGAAGAAAGTTTGGGAGTGATCCAAACTTAAGCTGTGGCTACAAAAGTGTGGCCATGGCACAATGATTCTCCACTGGAGCGATTTCACTCCCCCTTCCTCCCCAGGGCATATCTGCAATGTCTGGAGATGGTTTTCGTTGTCACAACTCAGGGAGGCGAGTGCTACTACTGCATCTCGTGATCAGAGGCCGGGGATGCCGCTCAGCACCCTACAAAGCACAGGACGGCCCTGCGTTACAATGACTGATCCGGCCGAAATGTCAAGGGTGCTAAGGGTGAGAAGGCCTAGAAAGAGGGCACCCTTGCCCACCTCTGAAAATCTGAGGCTGAAAGCTATGGGAGGGCTGTACATACCCCTTGGCCCTTAGCACACATCATTGAAAGAACAAAATGTGGGCAGAGATCAACAGAAGCAAACCTGTACTAAATGACAGTGGTATACGTTGTAAAAGGTGGAGTGTTATTTTCACCCAGAACTCAACACTTCTATTTCAAAGTCCATGGAAAGATCTCCCAGGGGTAATTAATAGAAATAATAAGCCTTACAGTCACACACAGACACACACAGACACACAGACACACACCCGTCAACAATGTTGTACGTTACCTAAATCCCTACAGTTAGAACCACCACCACAAAACTGCTGTAGCCCAGGGTTAACTCACAAGGATATTTACAATGCAAAGGAATAAGAATTAAAAGAAAAATCCATACAAACGATTCCCCAAACAAATGGCCGATGGCTCCCCAGGCGGTATACAGCAAGGTCCCTTGTGTAGGCTTTGGCCTTAAATGAACATCAGGTACCGGCACTGGGATTTCTGGGGGTCAGATGCGAATCAACATCCCGCTTGTAATTAACTGAGAAGAATGCCTCCCTCCTCCACTCTGGTTCAGAGAAGGACCTAACAAGTGGACGCAGAAATCTAGTATTATGTGTTTCCTCTGTGAAACAATGCATGTCATTAAGACTCTAATAGAAGTTACAAAATCCCTGCTACCATAAATACATCGTGACAGGGTGTCTCAGCTGTGCCTGCTGTAATCTGCACCGACACCTCTCAGAAAACTTTTGCTGCCAAATAGTCTAGGTAAAAATGTGCGAACCCTTTGAACAAACATCCCCACTCCTGGAAAATTTTATCCTCGAGAAATAATCAGACAAGCCTGAAATGACCTGGGTACGAGAATGTATGTGTCCTGTTTTCTATAATAGCAAACACCTAGAAACACCTATAATGGACACATAAATAGGGATACATGTCCAGGAAGAATGCAGGGCCACTCAGACCAGATATCTAGGACCTCTGTCTTGGGCTGTAGGCTTCAGAGTGCACTGTGAATCACAAAGAAAAAAGAAAGTAAACAAACAGAAGTTCCTCAAATAAAGAGTAAATCACAGTCTTTGGTGGAAAATGATATTATATTAATTTTGAACTTGCAGTAGCAGCAACTATTTGATATAAACTATTGCTTACTTTTAATATTAGCAAAAGCTTCCAAAACCCCCCAAAAAACCTAATTTGGCCACTTCACTTAAAAAAATGTGTTTTTAAAAATTTTAGAGAAAAATTTCTTCAAACAGGAACTACATGTGAAACAGGCAACAAAATTGGTATTTTAAGAAAATATAAGGCAATAAAAACATTTGCATGACTAGGAAGAAACAGATTCACACGTCTTTATATGTAGACTATTTTCTGGCTGAGATGTATTAAGGTTTAGTCTCATCTGAAAACAGATTTTTAACAAATTGACTTCTGTTTTCAGTTTTCTTTATAATATACACAGGATTGAAAAGTTTGAGGAATATTTTAAGAAACAGTGGAAATTCACAATATTAATGATATGACTTATACAATAAAATTAAAATATTTTGTGCTTCCTGCAGTATCACTAACCTATCACACATAACCTCATTCCTCTTTTTTTTTTTTTTTAAAGAAGATGTTGGGGGTAGGAGTTTATTAATTAATTAATTTATTTTTTGCTGTGTTGGGTCTTTATTTCTGTGTGAGGGCTTTCTCTAGTTCTGGCAAGCAGGGGCCACTCTTCATTGCGGCGCGTGGGCCTCTCACTATCGCGGCCTCTCTTGTTGCGGAGCACAGGCTCCAGATGCGCAGGCTCAGTAGTTGTGGCTCACAGGCCTAGTTGCTCCGCGGCATGTGGGATCCTCCCAGACCAGGGCTCGAACCCGTATCCCCTGCATTAGCAGGCAGATTCTCAACCACTGCGCCACCAGGGAAGCCCAATAATCTTATTCCTTTTTTTTTTTTTTTTTTTTTTTCTTTTTGCGGTATGCGGGCCTCTCACTGTTGTGGCCTCTCCCGTTGCGGAGCACAGGCTCCGGATGCGCAGGCCCAGCGGCCATGGCTCACGGGCCCAGCCGCTCCGCGGCATATGGGATCCTCCCAGACCGGGGCACGAACCCGTATCCCCTGCATCAGCAGGCGGACTCTCAACCACTGCGCCACCAGGGAGGCCCTCTTATTCCTTTTTTTAACCTAAATATTGCTCTATGAATTTTGTTGACAATGCCAATAACTACTGGCTGCCTTAGCATCCCCAAACCGAAATCAATTAAAGAACCACAATGACTCAAGAAAGGTTTTTTACTTTAGCATTACTGTCAGTAACACATAAATTATTGTGAAAATCTTGACTGTAACCATATAATTAGTGATTCTGATGAAATATGGGCAAGAAAAGTAGACCTATGGAAAATTTACTATGGAGTATATGTCTATTACTCACGCAGACATCACTGGTTCATCAATAGGACACCCACATGTGTGCAACTATAATTATCTTCATTCATCTTTCATAGTCTGACTTTGGGCAATAAAACCCATAGCTTTAGACATTTTTCGACTGTGTCCTAATGAAGGTATATTTATCAAGGTAGGAGAAGAGAAGACACTTATTTACCAGTTTGGAAGCTTGATTTATAACTTAAATATTTTACAGATGGGATATGGGGCTTGCATTTGTACTCCTGTCCCCGGCCCTGAAAATCACAGAGGCCGTCTGTATACATGCAAGATCCTTGCCATTTAAAGCTTTTCTCAAGCAACTCTTTTAAATTTATTTATTTTATTTTTGGTTGTGTTGGGTTTTGGTTGCATTGGGTCTTCGTTGCTGCGCGTGGGCTTTCTCTAGTTGCAGCATTCAGGCTTCTCCTTGCAGTGGCTTCTCTTGTTGCAGAACACGGGCACGCAAGCTCAGTAGTTGTGGCGCACGGGCTTAGCTGCTCTGCGGCATGTGGGCTCTTCCCAGACCAGGGCTCGAACTCATGTCCCCTGTATTGGCAGGCGGATTCTTAACCACTGCGCCACCAGGGAAGCCCTCTCAAGCAACTCTTAAGTGAAAAACATTACAGGTGCGCTTTCACAGAAACAGATACAGAGGCAAAGAAAGCATATACCACAAAACATTAAGAGTAGGACTGAGAGAGTTTTTGTCCTTTGCTTATGGCATTTCCTAAATTTTCTAAAATTAGCACATACTCTTTGCAGGATTAAGGAAAGAAAAAAATTTAAGAATGACATGGAAAAGTAATATTGTAAATCTATGTTTATCAAAGCTTTTGTTTTTAAGCAAGAACACTCCTAATTCTACATATATTCCTAGCAACCCAATTTAAGTATCTATGAAGCTGATAAAACCCAGAAATCAATGGTAGCCACACACATGAGCATGAAGTCTACCAGAAAAACTTTTAAATAGACTTTTAACACACAAAGTAGATAGCATGAACACAGACTCTACAAAGAGGTAAGTCCACTTCTCTCCACAATGTACATCACTGTCAATGGATACTGCTTACATGTTATTAACTGACCCCCAAAAATGACACTTAAAAGAATTATGAGGTTCTTTTGGGACCCAGTATTAGGTAAGAGGCCAAGTGAAAAAGCTACTTTCTATTCCAACGTCCAAATCTCATTTTACCTTGCCCTTTAATCACTGACAGGTAATAAAGATAAACATCCCTACCACAAAATACAAAAATTCAACATTGCCTACCTTTTCTAATATAAATCTCTCTCTCTTTTTTTTTAATTACCGCAATTTTAAATGCCTTTCTACAGAGGCAATTTTCATCCTGAAGAGTAGATACTGAAGCTGGAGAGAAGACAGAACTATGAAATGCCTAACTGCCATCTGGTCCGCCCCTGCTCTGGCTGTGTTTCAACAGATGTGGCATGGCTTTGCCACAAGAACTCTAACACTTTTTCCTGTAACTGGCAGAGTCAGATGATGTGATGTCATGTGACACGAGGGGCTAGATTTAAACTGGGGGCTCAAGTTTCATATATTAAGCCTGGAGGACACATTTCCCAAACAGCTTTTAGTGAGGTATCAAAATGTTTTATTCAAGGAATACTCTATGAGAAATGTTCCGCTCTCCTGTCAAAGATCACTTCACCCACAAGCATTAATAAGCTAACAAGTAAAACAACGGATATAGAGAAACTCTGGGAAGGCGGCCAGAATCTTTAATCGAAAGAGAAGATTCCATCAGAAAACCTCCAAGAGGAACACTCTGATAACTGAGACTTAGAATAGGGAGACAAATGAGTCCTATCCTTTCTTTTAATAAAATAACTACTTCTCAAAAATCTAGTTTTCTAAGTGCCGTATTACCTAAATCTCCCTACCATCCTCATGAGGTTGGGGCCGGCAGCTTTAGAAACCACATCTTACAAGGAAACAGAAGGTAATTGTCTTTCCTAAGTAAAAGGCACACCAAACAAAAATTGGAGGTATGTTCAAAAACTGATGAACATTTTCCTGCTGGGTTTGCAGTGTTTCTGGGGCGTGGGCCACTTGTTTTCCCAAACCCCCATGCAGTTTTCAACTCAAAAATCATTCACTAACTGCCTAAGGTCTTAAGCACTTCATCAAAGAAACAGTGATGCAAGCATAAGACAAAGGACACCCACAGGAGAGGAAAGCATGGCAGTGAAGAGCACAGACCCTCTGGAGACATCCTGTGTGGGTTCAAAGCCTGGCCATCACTTTCTAACTGTGTGACCTTGGGCCAGTTACTTAACCTCTCTCTGCCTCACTTTCCTCATCGATGGAGCCTTACTCACAGGGTTGTTAAATAAATTAATTACTGAATGGAAAGTGCTCAGAAACATGCCTTGCACACAATAAGCACTCAATAAACAGCAAACATATTTTTTATTGTCTTCAAAGAACTGTAAAATGCTTCATAATCAAGGGAAAAAGTTAGAAGCATCTCCCCTCCCACCATAAAAAAAATCTGTACTCGAGAGGAAAATAAGGGCTACACAAGGATAGAATCCCATCCCTAAGGACCTTTGAGTGCAAACGAGGTGATAAAACTTATAAATCGGATTATTTAACCTCTCAAGACTCTGTCTATTCATCTGAGAAGGAAAAACAAAATAAGTAAAGCCTCTAGCTAAAAGGGGGTAAATTCCTAACACAACCAGGACAGAAAGAAGTAGAGTCAAGTTCATAGGAAAGAGAGGAGTGACCATGAACTAGACTTGTTGGCGATGGTTTCAAAAAGGAGCTAGACAGGCAGGGCATCCGATCAGCAGAGAGAAGGGCGCATGCGAAGGTATGGAGGTGGACTGGCAATAGACCCTCTGGAACAGAACTCACATGCGGGAAAAGAATAAAGAGAGGTGCAAGATCAGAAGGCCTTGGAAACCGGACTAAGAACGTGAGCTTGACTTTATAAGCAATCTAGATGTGCTTTAGACAGAATTCTGGAAAATCAGCCAGAAGTGTATTGGTCAAAAGGGAGAAAATCAATAAGTGCAATCTAGCACCAGAAATGATACTGGGAACAGCTCGAAGACCAAGATTTCCCTGCACCATAGAGTAGTGGGATTTCAGTCACCATCAAAGGCCACTCCTTCTTAATTCCTAAATTACTCTAACCTTTTATTATTACTCACTTACCAGGTGCCAAGAGCTTTGTAAATCTTATCTCGAATTCTAATAACCATGCAAGGTCAACACTATTATGCTCACTTACAGACAGAGAAAGGAAGCCCAGGAAGGTCAGATAACCTGGCTGAGAGCCCATAGGTGTGGAGGGTACAGCCAGCCTCCCAGAGGCCACATCTCTTCTGCTCTTAGGGAGGAGGCTCTCAATCCGCCCAGGGGCATTCAGGCCCAGAGAGGTGTGGCCCAGCTTCCTGTAGACGTCACTGGCCGCTCCTGCTTGAGCCTGCCCTGCAAATCAATGACCTGAGACTATAAGACCCCTACACGCGAACCTTCAAGTTTTGAACTTTCAAAGATGCGAATGTGTGTTCCATCAACGCCAGGCGCGAGTGAAACTGCAGCTTGCCCTCCGTCTCCTATTGCTGACGATCCTTCAGCTCTACCATCTCCCACCTCCTCTCCCTCCTCCAGTCAGTAGCTCTTCTTGCCTGTTCACCCGATGCCAGCCCTGGATGTCAGCTGCTGTACTGGACTACTGTACATTTCAAGGTACTGTCCTGTAAGATTAAACACGTTCTCTTTATTTTTTGTGTTTGTTTTTTATGTGTTATTTGTGTGAAAAGTATTATAAACCTATTACAGTAAAGTCCTATGGAGCCAATTGTGTTAGTTGGGTACCTAGGCTAACTCTGTTGGACTTAAAAACAGAATTGGACTTAACGAACGTGCTCTGGGAACGAAACTCGTTCGTTATGTAGGGGACTTACTGAATTACGTAGCAGTTACTCTGAATGCAAAATTTTGAAACCCATTTATAAGGAGGTACCCTATTTCCCATCATTCCATAGAAGAGTGCAGTCAAGGCTTGTGTCCTTAAAGGTGACCTCACTTAAAAGTCAGCAGAGCCGGAAAAACAAACACTCGGCACTCTCTCTGCACAGCTCTGGTTAAACAGTGCCGGCCCTACCCACACTGCTCTGGGCCTGATCTGGGGAGAGGTGAGCGCCCAGAAGACCAGGGCTCCCTGCTCCCAGCTGCTTCCGTGCCTTTGCTGCACCCAACGTGGCAGGGCCCAAAAGTGACAACAGGAATCCTTGCGGGGTGTGCAGAAAGGGCACGGCACTGTGACTCCACTGTGGGAAAAGAGGACACCAGGGAATGTTCTGATGATTCCATTTTACAGTCGTCAAAGGGGTGGCCTGCAGGATGTGGTGGGACAAGGAAGTCCTCAGCGCTTGCCTTTTGCCCTTGAGAGATGACTGGGGGGCGGGGGGAGGGGGAGAAAGAGCTGTCAAAATCAATAGTCTTATTTCTTTTACCAAGATAAAAAATATCAGTAAGATGTGAAACAAACAAAACACTATAAAAAGGGGAGAAAAATAGACTCAAGAACTCGTTCCAGCTTAAAAAACTATTTGAACCCCAGGTAACAACCGAAATTAAGACACCACCCCAAATTAAGTGGAAACGAGGAAGGTGTTTCCACTTAACACCTGGAGAGGTGCGTTCGTTCAAGCCCAGGGTGAACCAGGCTGTAAGAAACAGGTACAGCTGGAATGCTTGCCACTAACAATTTCGTGCTTAGCATTAATACCTGCTTTATGTTTGTATTTATGTGTTTATGAGTATCTTACTTGTGTATATTTTACACACTTCTGAAAAATCAAAGTGTTCATATATGTCCAGTTAATGAGCCTCAAAAGATCTTTCGCTTGAACAGCCATCATGCCATGCCTGTTCCTAAAACAAGACAGAGAAGTCCCGCTCGTTTACGTGTCCAGCTGGCACTGACTGGCCCCTCCAGTATTCCAGGCACTGTACCCAGCACTGGGGACTTGGAAACAGCGGCCACTTCAAAACATCAACACGCTTGCACAGCAGTCTTGCCACTTTGCCGGTTGAGCCTTTTCAGTTTGTTTTAAAAATTGCTTCTGGTTACAGATATACCTAAACTTAGGTTCCTCGTGAAGTAACTTTTTAACAACTTACCTCTAAATGCTGAAAAAGCAGATTCCCGAGAAGTGCGCACACAATTCACTCGAGAGATGTCATAAAGATCTAAGGCCGTGAAGAAACTGAAACTCAGTTGGGGAGTGTAGGGCGCTCCGTTTCTCCAACCCCCGGGTACATTTTGAGGTCAGTAGCCATCAGTTGCCGGGCACAAGCCTCACAAGCTTCCAGGTGACCGGCAGTCAGAGGCCTGATGCTACATAAAGTGGGCAAGAAAGCTGTGCCTGCAACACGCACGGGAATTAATTCCACGAGGCAACTGCTTCGTGAGTCTAACTCAGTGGGTCTCAACGGGGAATGATTTTGTCCTCTGTGGCTCATTTGGCAACGTCTGCAGACATTTTGGTTGTCACAACTTGGGGATGCTAGTAGCAACTAGCGGGTAGAGACCAGGGATGCTGCCTAGCATCCCACTCTACACAGGACAGTTCCCCCACACCAAAGAATTGACTGACCCAGAATGTCAATGGTACCCAGTTTGAGAAACTCTGGTCTAGCTCTCAAGAGCAGCTGCGAGTCACATGGAGCTCTTGTTTCCTTGTTATTTGGCCATTCACACATAAAGCTAATACATGCGACATCTCATTCAATTATTTTTCAATTCTTAACATTAGCTTCAAATTGCTGTCCAACAAGCAATAAGTTATTATCCTTAAGTCACAATGGGAAAAGTTACCAAAGAACAGGACACCACTTCGTGACACAAGAGGCCTTACAATTTTGCCGTCCTTGGAAATATATCACTTCCGCACTTACTCCACAGAGAGATCCATAGAGACAGGATCTATGTTAGGAGTATGTCTTCAATTAATAGCACTGTATAGCCTCTCTGGCCCTGCTGGCTTCCCATTCAAAGTAATTATGGTTAGAGGAAGAACTCTGATTAGAAATTACTACTGACTAGAAATAAGTTAATCAGAAGTTAATTTCTGATTAGAAATTAACATTGTAATAGAAATACATCACAAGAGTAAAAGTATAACTTTGAATAAAAATATCCCCCAATACTAAAGTCACCAGCAAAAGAGCAAAAAGGCTGTGAGTTCTATAACAACCTCTTCAACCTTGGGCAAGTGACTTAACGTCTTTGGATTAAGATTCTTCATCTAGGAAAGGCAGGGGATGGAGAAGAAGATCTCTGAAGGCCAACTTCAATATTATATTAATCATGGACATAAAATCCAACAACTAGGTCTCCTTACACTGAACCAAGGCATAGTGTAAGGAGAAACAGTACTTCAAAGTCCAATGGGAGGATACCAGGGCAGGAGGTCGCAGCTGCTCCATGTTATCCTGCAGTTCTCCCCATTTCCACTAGGGGGCAGAGTTCTTCCAAAGGGGAGGTCACTGGCCCCCTGCAGTCCACAGACAGACTTCATGGGGACGGGGACCCCAACAAATCGAATACAAATTCTACGTCTCATCAAATTTCCTAAAGAACTCACAACACAAGAGCAAAATAAAGGCCTCCCTCCCCCCGCCAAAAACAAGTTAAGAATTAGAGTCCCACAGGCAGAGCCTCAGGTTTTCTTACAGATGAAAGCAATTAAACTAGCCCACTGGTCTTTTATCACCGGTTAACCTGCAACTCCTGCAGAAAGTTCTGGTGCCTTCTTACAGGCATGAAAACGAAGGTCTATGGATTAGCAAATGCTAGTCTCATAATTATAGGTCTCATTTAAAAGAAAAAAGGAGAAATATGTATTAATGAATGATTAATTCGTTTCCAGTCCACCTCTCACCATGAATGTGGGTATCACCTGTGAGACATCACTTAAAAAAGAAAGGGATATTACTATTACACGAGAATATACCACTCTGGCCACTATAAATAATCATCAGGCTATTTATAGGAAGTGGGCATCCAGAAAGTACAATGACTTGAAATAATAAATCCAGTTAAGTCTGAGAAAGCAAGTTAGCCAACACAGAGGCAAACCCTCACCAATCTAATTTGCTGGAAGGTTCCAAAACTGTCCTGGATTTACAAAACATCCCCTGGCTTTCAATGAAAGTCACATCAGACTCATTAAGCCAACTAAGTTTACTTTGAGCCACTTCAAACCTCAAACTTAAATAGAATTTGTTAAATAAACACAACCAAGAAAGGAAAGGGAGCCAAGAAACCACGGTAACTCTCGATCCCAGAGAAAAGGGTTCTCAAGTCAAGGGTTTCAAGTAACCCCGGTGTCCCGCCCTCAATGACCCTAAAAGGAGCATCAGTTTAATCTTTCAAAAATAACCAATGTTCGCTCTTAACGATTTTCTTTAAATTCGAATTCCAAATCTGCCAGGGACAGTCAGCACAAATACGTGATCTTTTGATCTCACCCTCTGGAATGATCTCAAATCCTAGAAGAGCACTTCTTGGTGAGCTCTAGAACCTAGACTCCAATGGTCCGACAGGCCGAGAACATGGTGAACGATTAAACCCTCGTCTCTCCCTTCTCACACTTCATTAAGCGTCTCCTCTGGAAGTGTTTGCACCCCTCTCACAGGAAGCCGGCACGTTTTGCAAAGGAAATTCCAGACCAGACCTTTCTTGGAGAAAGGCAAGTTCTCGATGAACGTTTTATTGGGCTTCCTGCACCCAGGCAGCCGGGCAGGCACATCTCCCCGCCGGGCCCCTCGTCCGCCAGCTCACCTCGCGCGGGTCGACGCTGGGACACCCGGTGAGCCAGCCACCCCCGCAAAAGGACGCTCACCTTCGCTGCATCCTGGGGCCAAGTGCGAGCGCGGGACAAAATAAATCCCGCCAGGGATTACTCAGCCAGAGACTCCCCGGGGCTTGATTTCTGGCGACTCCCAGAAAGTTTCACCCTCTCGGGCTAAGTGCGCGCGGTAGCGTGTGTGCGCGCGGCGCGGTGAGCACCTCCCTCCCTCCTGGGAGGCCAGGTCCGGGCAGGAAAGGAGCCCGCGCCCGGCTCACGGAAAGGAGCCCGGCCCGGGACGCCGGAGCCCGCCCTCCCGGCCGCGAGCGCACTCACCTCGGGGAAGAAGTTGTCCATTGTTCCCGTGCGCTCCCCAACTCGCCCGAGTCCGGCTCCCAGCTCGCGGAAGTCAGCCCAGCAGAAGGTCCGGGGAAACCATGCGTGTCACAGCGCGACTCCCAGAAACTCGAGCCCGCGGGGCTCCCCCGCTGCCATCTCCTTCTCCCCTTCTCGTCTTTCGCACCTTTTGTTTGCCCAAACCCAAGTCTCTAACTCATCCGTCCCAACTGCAGCCTTTGTCTCCTCTTTCTCCAAGTTCCTCACTCCTGGGCGCCGCGCTCGCGAGCGGAGAACAGCTGGTGGCACATTCTTCCCCCCGGCTGGGGGAGGGAGGCGGGGGGCTGGGGAGTGCGCCCCCTCCCTCTGCGCTCCGGCCGGAGGCACTTGGGGTGGGCAGGGGGACAACGGCCACAAAGCGAGCCCGGAATGGCTCTCCCAGCTCGAGCGCCGCCCCGGTGAGTGTTCGGGCGCCCGGGCTCACCGGCTCACGGCCACACGGAGACTTGCGGACAGGAGAGCACGGCCCGCCCAGCCCGCTCATCCGGCCCCGCCCACTCGCTCGCCTCGCCCCGCCCGCCAAGGGCTGAGCCCCGCCCACTCAGCCGGCCCACCCGGCCCCTCCGCCACGCCCCGCCCCTGCAGGAGCCCAGCCCTCAGCCAACCCCTCCCCGCGCTTCCGCAAGGTTCGGCCTCGCGCGGCCGGCGCGCCCCGCCCTCATCTTCGCCCAGGCCCCGCCCACTCTGCGCCTTGGGCCGCCGCAGGCTCCGGGGGTGGGCGGAGAAGGCGGGGCCCCAGCGGCTCCCAGCTCCCTCCCCGCTTCCTCACCTAGGTGCGGGCGGGGGAGTTGACTCTTCCCTCTGGTGAGAAAGACCAAATAGTCACCAATGAGGAGGGGTTGGGGGATTTTTGTGTGTGTGTGCCTTTGATCTTTAGCACGCCCTGGAACCGGCTCAACGCGGATCTCATTAATGCAGCTCGGCAGATGAGCGACCCCGGGGACGGAAGCGCGGTCCGTGGAGCTGCCCCGGCTGTTGGGCCAGATCAAAGCGGAGAAGGGAGGCTAATCAGAATTTCTGGAAGCTGCCTACCCGTGTGGAGTTTCTCTCCTGCACCCAGGATAAAAGACGTTTTCATCGCAGTGGGAAAATGTAGTTTTGTAAACTGGAAGAGGACGTGGCCAATTGCACCTTAAAAAATGTAACACTTTCCTGGACCTAAAGGAAGCAGCAGATAGTCAAATGGAAGCGAGATGGATGAAGGATCAAACCCCCTGGTACTGAGTCCTGGTTTCTCTGGGGCAGGTCCTCAAACTTTCGCGTGCACAGGAATCACCTGGGAATCTTGTTAAAATGCAGGCTGGAATTGAGTGGAATGAGCGCTGATAATCTGCATTTCCAGCAAATTTCAGGTGCCTTCAAAGGATGGCACCTGTCCTTGTGCTGTTCTGCAAACTGTTTGGAACCTGTCTGTAACAAGTAGAGAAATTGGGAGCAACGGTTTAGAAACTTTCGTAGCAATTTAAAAAATGCCACGACATACAAGCACATGATCTGTGCACTCTTTGAACCGAGTATAAACCAGTTTGGGTGTTGTCAGACTCGTGGTGACTCATACCTGGCACAGCAGGGTTTTCCTATTGGTACCTGGCAGATTGGAAACAAATGGTTTCTCAAACCACAAATGGTTTGAGAAGTTCTCTCTAGGGGATTTGCCAACTGCTACCCATCCTTTAAGACTCAAGTTGGAAAGTCACATCTTCCATGGGAAGCCTGCCCAGAGATGTCCAGCTACTCGTGCCACTTCCAGCTCCACCTAACCACCGGCCGTGGCTTATTCCTACAACTACCGAGGAAACTATATCTTGTTGGGGTAAAACTATATTCTGCAAGGGTCTTTTTGTTGGTGTCCTACCCATCTTCAGTTGGGAGAATAGAACCTCTTTGAGAGAGGAAACTGCTTTCAAATTGGTATCCCCAGCCTGTTTCAGAGACTGACTGACTGAATGAATGAATGAATCATCCCCCTAATCCTTGTGTGAAAATTCAAGCATGTTTGTAACCTATCTCAGAGCAGTTCTTCAGCATTAATATCGTTGTACCCACTCCACTCCCCTATGGAAAGACTCAAGGTTAAATTAATTCATGATGTGCTCTGTGATTGCCCTGTTTCACAGGTTTACACATGTAAGCCATTAAAGATTGTGTCCCAGGTTGCGTGGAAAGTTAAGATGGAGCCAGGATAAATACCAACCACCCCAGGCACCATAGTGCTTAGTCAAATGAGTCCTGCTGCCATCTGTGTTCAGATACTGGCGCAGAGCAATTACAGTCATGATGGTGTTGATCTGTATAGAACATCTTTCAAGAGAGAAAGTACAGGCAGCTGGTTCAAATGAGGATGTGGGTGCGGCTTGGTTCCCAGCATCAGCCCAGCCACTGGCAGCCTTGGCCGTGGTCATTTCAAAGTCACTTTCCAATACTGGCTCATCAGTTGTAACAAATGTACCACGCTAATACAACATGTTAATAATAAAGGGAGCTGGGATATAGGGACACTTTACCCTCAATTTTTCTGTAAAGTTAGAACTGCTCAAAAAAATAGACTATTTTTGAAAGTTACTTCCCTATTGATTAAGAAGATATGGTTAATAATTACATACCCCCAACCTGCCTCAAAAGAATTGTGAGGCAGATCCAATACACAAGGGTTGAATTTTACTGAATTATATTTCTTTTAAAAGTTGACACCACTTTATCAAAATCCCCTAGGACAGTTGTCAAAATGAAAAAGCAAAAAAACACATGACTGAATCTCAGGGGTGGGCTGGGTGCCTAAGAATCTGCATTTTAGTAATCACCCAAGTAGACAATTCTATGTTTGAGCATCATCACTTCATGCTTTCAGAAGTCATCAGATTTTCCGTATAAACGCAGTCTCAGAAAAGTGTAAAGATAAACAGTAGCAGTAAGATTCTATTTGCTGAACAAACAGCAAAGCGCGTGTTATTTTAAGCATTCTAAACAGGATATCAAACTTTCAAGTATTTGGGGTGGAATCAGTTGTTTAAAAGGAATATGTTAAATTTACAAGGGCTTTGACAAAATTGGACAGAGAAGGGGAAGCATTGAAAAGTTAAGTGCTTCCTTTTAAGGAGCTGTGTTACCCAATGGTCAAAGCTGTTTGCACTAAAACATTAAACTATGCCCTCTGAGAAGTGACAGAGGCTCACAAATGTTAATGCCAGAATGGGCACATTTCTCTGAAGCCAAGTTCCTTTTTAAAAATTTTTTTAAATTAATTAATTTATTTATTTTTGGTGTGTTGGGTCTCCGTTGCTGCGCTCGGGATTTTCTCTAGTTACGTTGAGCGGGGGCTACTCTTCGTTGCGGTGTGCGGGCTTCTCACTGCGGTGGCTTCTCTTGTTGTGGAGCACGGGCTCTAGGTGCACGGGCTTCAGTAGTTGTGGCACGCGGGCTCAGTAGCTGTGGCGCACGGGCTTAGTTGCTCTGCGGCATGTGGGATCCTCCCAGTCCAGGGCTCGAACCTTTGTCCCCTGCATTGGCAGGTGGATTCTTAACCATTGCACCACCAGGGAAGCCCCGAAGTTCCTTCTTAATTATCCTACTTATTTCTCAAACATGCTCACGGAGTGTTACATTCGCAAAATAAAACAACAAAAAAAGCTCAAGTTACATTCTCTTATTTAGCTGCAAAAATTAACCCATAAGTGACAGAAATTTATTTGTATATAGATGGGACCATTTCCCCACTTTAAGGGAGATTTCCGTACAGGTATGTGTGTGAATAAGTACTATGATCCTCTTCTGTTTTTGTTTCCACCACATGTTTGTTTGTTTTCAGTTGACATAGCTTGTCTTAATTTCCTTTGTGATTTTGAATTGAATTCCTTTGTTGTTGCGTTGCTGTTGGCAGTTCCTAATCTGGATGTGTCTTAGTGTATAGAGTCTTCTTCATTACGTTTGTTTTTATAAAACACTCGCTCTAATTGCTCCAGTCAGACTAATGGTTTAATTACCAGTTACGGGAAGAGAAAGTGCTGGAGTTTCTTTCACACAGATTAGAAGTTAATAACTGACACAACCTTAAAATCCTGTTTTCCATGCTTAACTAAACAGCAGTTCCTTTCGGTTCACTTATAATCTTTAAAAATTGGATCTTTAAAAATTCACGTGTTTTTGCCTTTTGAACAAGCAAATATTAAGGGAATCTTCGTGTTCTTTAAATTTTTAAACAAGTGTTCCTTTTATTTCTCACAACTTACAATTCAAAAACCCTTGAGGAAGTTTTGTTTTGTTTTGTTTTTTCATGTGAAACTTAAAACAGTTGTGAAAGAATAAAATTCGGGGGGAAAAATACCTGATATATTTCACATTGTAGTAGAATTAAGCAGGTACAAAAACGTAAACTCGGAAATGAAGCAGGGATAAGACACTCAAAAACTGATTTGCTAGCAGTCATTTTTTCTAAACAAAACGGGCTACAGCTAAGATGTAATTTACCTAATCAGAGAGCCCTCAATGGACAATCAATGCCAACTAAGTCCCCATCACGTCACACTACAGCAAGAATGCTTTCTAAATTGATATCCCGCACAAACACAGAGTTGTTTCCATAAATGAATCCATTTCCGTTTAAAGTGCTGAGTCCTGGTCCTGTTGGGTGTGATAAATAAATGGTATAAAGATCCATGAATCCCTCCATGATGATAGATTCTGCCCACTTGGAGTACATTTGACGCCTCCCTTTCTCTTTGATTTCTTTTTGTCTTCACACTCTCTCTCTTAGAACAGAGTAGCTCCCAGGATGACTTTCTCAAGTTTACCATTTCTCCATCTCTGTTGTTAATCTCATGTTTACCACTTCCAGACCTTGTGCCCTCACATATTCCCCTCTTCCTGCATCTTCAATCTTTCCTGCTCACATTATCTGAGCCAATAAATGTGGTTGTGTCTATTCCACTTGAGAATGGCTGTTTCTTAACCCAATTGCTCCCTGAACTACTGGGCCATCTCCCTTCAGACCCTAGCTTTTCACTGTCTACACTTCATCCCAAGCAATTTACCCTTCGGCCTCTTATGAGTGGAGATCATAACCCCATTCTCTTGAAGATCACCATGACCTTGAAATAATCAAATTCCACAGCCTTTTCTCAAATTCCATCCTCCTTGACATCACCCCTCTTTTGAAATTCTCATTTCTCAGCTTTGGGGCCAGCTTCACGGGGGGTGCAGCTATAGAGTTAGTTGCACAGGACCCTAAGCTCAGAAGGGGCCCTGGCCTTGGTTTAATACTCTGTTGTGTTGTCTTAAAATTCTAATGATTTTTGAACCGGGAGCCTTGCTTTTCCATTTTGCATTGAGCCCCATTCTACCTAGCTTTATATAGCCAGTTCTACCTAGCTTTAAAGCCCTGCATTTGTTTGGTTCTCCCATCTCTTTGGCCTCTTTCTCTGTCTTTTTTTTTTTTTTTTGCGGTACACAGGCCTCTCACTGCTGTGGCCTTTCCCGTTGCGGAGCACAGGCTCCGGATGCGCAGGCTCAGTGGCCATGGCTCACGGGCCCAGCCGCTCGGTGGCATGTGGGATCTTCCCAGACCGGGGCACGAACCCACGTCCCCTGCATCGGCAGGCAGGCGGACTCTCAACCACTGTGCCACCAGGGAAGCCCTTTCTCTGTCATTTTTACAGGCTCCCCTCCTCTCTCCCTCCTCCAAAATATGTTCAATCCTAAGCCTGCATTCTCTTCTCCACTCTCCCATTCTTGTCATTAATTCTCAGTACTTCAGCTGCCATCTCTTCATAAATGATTCCCAAACCCATAACTCAAGCTCAAAGAAGTCCCAGCCCCACGTTTCCAACCATCTGTTCGATTTCTTCTAGTGAGGTCCTTCTCATCACTCATGCTCCCAAACTAACCCTTCCTCACCCTCCATTCACTTTTACCAACTTCCCTATATATATGAATGGAATAACCCTAGTTCAGTCATCTTGATGGAGTGGATATCCATCATTCAGGGCTGACCCGTATCTTCTGATGGGCCTATCCACATGCTGAGAGTGTCCTCCCATTGGGAATCCTTCCAACCCAATGGATAAGCTTCAAGCTTCCTTTGTGCCAAACATGTGACTTCAGTACTACCAACTGGATGCACCCACTCAAGGTTTTTCCTGGGGAACAAACTACATGAGGACACAGGGGAGGCTCAGAGCGTCAGCGTTGGTGGCAGAGCTGGAGGCAGAAGGTATGTTTTAGTGGTCAGCTGTGGGGACGTCACTCCTAGGCTGCCCTAGTGGGGTTTTTAAGTTGGTAGGTGAAGCAGCCTGTGACCAGCCAGGCCTCCTCTGTGCTGTGGTTCTGAGAATTATTTCTGGAAGCTTAGCCTAAAGCTCATTCCTTCAGCCCTTCCAATGATATGGCAAGCTGTGTAATACTGTTTAATAATCTCCTCTTGCTTAAATTCTCTGAAGTGGATTTTGTTTTCTACCACGTGCCAATATCTTAGGAGAAGTGACACCCTTAGACTGAGGAAAGTGGGGTCCTGTCCTTGGGGGTGCTTTTCTCAAAATGGTCTAAGTCCCATTTGGTACCTAGGATTGGCTGGGGCAGCAGTGCCATCCAGAGAGGCCACTCTGGACCCAGATCAGGTCCTATGTGGTCTTCAGTCTCTGCCTTTCCCCTTTGGGGTACTCACCAGCCCTCTACCATGCACATGGTGTCATCCAGAAGTCCAGACCTGGCATTTATGGGGCTTGTTCATGGAGCTAATGGCTGGACCTCAGTCCCAGGAAGACAGCCGCCTAGATTTTCCTGCTGGCCAATGCAATGTGTTTTCCACAGGATGGTGAGCAATTGGGCCACCAGAATAATGCTGACAAGCTGATTTGAGTGACTTTCATTCACCTTGGACACAGGAGGACTGCAGTACTCTTCGCCAATGGTCCCCCAGTGACCTTGGGCTTAGCCTGTGTGTGGACTCCTGGGTCAGGTCTCACCTATGTGTTCCAACTGGCAGTGGTACTGCCCGGGCCTGCAGCACCGTTGGGCAGTGGAGAGGTGGCAGCCATCTTTGTCCTGTGTGCGTTCCACCCCTGGCACGCAGGAGGATCACTGTAGTCCTTCTGCTGGCTCTGCTTCTCATGCCAGGCAGTCCTCCTGGGTTAACTGCACCCATCTCCTCCTTGATTTTCTAGACAGCTGCCTTGCAGTGTCAATCGGCCCTTGCTATCAATGTCCTTACTTGACTCAAATCTGTGTGGTGTCGCTGTACTCCTCTAGGTGGACCTTAATCTGAGCCAGATGAGAGATGGACCTGTCTTGCACGAATGGAACCACTCTCCCCACTGCACTCATGGCCCCCTTCCCTGGCCTCCCCGTTGGTGTTGGTGTGTGGACAGCGAAGTGCAGTCAACGTTGAAATCGACCGTGTACTCAGAATGCCTTGATTGCAGCCTGAAGGGGTCAAGCGAAGATTTGATTGGAAGATGTGTTTTTCAATGGTTCTGCTATAAAATCCTCAGTGGTTATTGTAGCATGACGCCAAGATGAATTATCATTCGCACTTTCTTGCATACTCGGGGTTGGACTTGCATTTGTGACAACCTTTGAGAGTGTCACTGGCAGCCAGTTTCCCAGGCACAGGATGTAGGATGTAATGTCATAAACGATGATGCAACAACACTAAATAAATGACATTAAGAAACTGCAGGGGTCAGAATGTCTATATTGTTTTAAAACAACCAGGTTCTGAACAGCCGGGACACTGTGAAGAAGTTTCCTTATCCTTTTCTCATGATGAGAAATAAGAAATGAGCCACGGATAGCACATTTGACAACAAGAACATGAGGATATGTTTCCTGGATGTGAATTGGAAGAGCTGGTGCCTGGACCCTAGAAGAATCTTTATGTACACTCAGAGGAATAAACAAATACTGAAAGATTCATTATTGTCACTTGTCATGGAGGAATCACTGTACATTACATGGGCTCATGCATTTTGTAATATATTTTTAAATCAAATTATTTATATATACAGGGGTCCCCACATCCTAAGGGAAGAACAGTAGAAAAAACAGCCTAAGGCTGGTCTACAAGTGAGAAATTTGAGGGTATAATTCATGGGATGCATCCCAGGACCAGCTCTCTATAAATTCTCTTTAGCAACCCTGGCATGGCTTTGATTTCCCCACCTGAAATCGCCTGAAATCACCACTATTGCTTTTGCTTCTTAAATGAGTGAAGAATATTTTTTCTTAGTTTCCATTAAATACAAGTGTGCAGCTGCTGAGAGTATTAGGAAAAAAGCAGATACGTGCAGAAAATTGTTTATATAAAAGAGTCCAGGATAGAGTTGTTTAGAATAGTTACAAAGCTGGACACAACTTAAATGCCCCTTGGCAGGAGATCGGTTGAGTAAATTATGGTAAATTTGGTAAATGCCCAGCAACATCTCTTGTTGGCGTTGAGTTGTCTGCTTCTGCATGACAAGCCCCCTAAAACTAAATGGCTTCAGACCACAATGACTTATTATTATTTCTCACAATTCTCTGGCCTGACTGGGCTTGACTGTCACTGTCACCAGGTCTCTCAGAGGCAACTGCAGGCAAAGGGGTGCCAGCTGTGGCTGGTGATGGGACATGGCCTTCCTCCTGGGGCAGGAGCCTCGCTGGGACAGCTGGGACAGCAGGCAGCTCTCTTCCTTGTCTTTCTTCACTCTGTGGAGGACTCAGGATTCCATTCAGGCAAGAACAGAACTGTAAGACCTTCTGAGGATTTGCAAAGAAGTCACGTGACATTGCTTCTGCCACATTTTTTGGGTCAAAGCCTGACCTAAGGCCATCCCAGATTCCAGGCTCTCTTGATGGAAGGAGCTGCAAAGCATCTGTGGCTTTTTTTTTTTTTTTTTTTTTTTTTGGAGAGAGAAGTGGGAAGGGGGGGAGAGTGTTAAAATATACGTAACACCACATTTACCATTTTAAAGTATACAGTGGCTTTTAGTATACATTCACAATGTTTACAGCTATCTATCTAGTTCCAAAATATTTTCATCACCTCAAAAAGAAACCTCATCACCATTAAGCAGTCACTCAGATTCGCACCCATCCCCAGCTTCTGGCAATCACTAATTTGCTGTCTGTCTCCAGGGATTTGCCTATTCTGGAAATTTCATATTAATGGAAGCATGCTTACCTTTTGTGACTGGCCTAGCATCATGTTGTCAAGGTTCATCTATGTTGTAGCCTGTACCAGTACTTCATGCCTTTTTATGGCTGAGTAATATTCCATTGTATGGATAGACCACATTTTGTGTATCCATTTGTCACTTGATGGACATTTGGGTTTTTTCGTGTTATAGCTATTGTGAACAGTGGTGCTATGAATACTTGTATACCTGTTTTCAGTTCTTTTGGGTATATCTCTAGAGATGGAATTGCTGGGCCGTATGGTAATTCTGGGTTTCCCTTTTTTAGGAACCACTGAAGCGTACTCCTCTGTAGCCATTTTTAATCCACCATAATATCCATATTTATTGATGTGGTGATAGGAATAAGTAACAGTTACAAAATAACATGTTTCATCTGTAGGCTACAGAAATTTAAGAAAAACAAATGGTGGCTATAAGCAGACATGTTTGTTTTTCTCTCATAAACAAAGCCCCAAGGGTTGGGATGTTCCATAAAGTCTCCAAGGACACTGACTCCTTCCAGCTCTCTCTCTGAAGTGGGCCATGGTGGCTCACAGCCTCGCAGTTCAAGAAGGCAGCCTCAGCTTCCTAGGCTGCAAGAGGCCGTGGGGGGCGGTGACTGATGGAGGGGGCAAAGAGCAGGCCCACGATCTCTTACGTGGATTCCTGGGAGTTGTCACATAGCACACCTGCTCGCTGTTGGCTGGAACTTAGTTACCAGCTGTGAGGAATACTGAGAAATGTGATATTTATTCTGGGCTTTTATTTACCCAGCTAAAAACTGTTGCTTGGAAGAAGGAACGAATAGATACTAGGGAACAGAAAGAAAAAACAAAAATGTTTAATAGCTGTTATCTCTAGATAACAAAAGCAGGGCAATCAAAAATTATTATTGACCCTTTTCTATATTTTCTGAATTTTTTGATACCTATATAATCATAAGTTTATTTATTCTTATTTTGAAAAATAATAAAATGTATATTTCTTTTATCAGAGCAGAACTTCATTTATTCTTCCTTTTTTTTAATTTTATGGAAGTATAGTTGATTTACAATGTTGTGTTAGTTTCAGATGTACAGCAAAGTGATTCAGTTATATATATATATTCATTCTTTTGCAGGTTCTTTTCTCATATAGCTTATCACAGAATATTGAGTAGAGTTCCCTGTGCTATATTTCCTTTCTTTCAATTATTTTTTCTGTTTTTACATTCTCTTCCATTATAGGTTATTACAAGATAGTTCCCTGTTCTCCAGTATAGTTCCCTGTGCTATACAGTAGGTCCTTGTTGGTTATCTATTTTATATATAGTAGTATGTATATGTTAATCCCAAACTCCTAATTTATCCCTCCCTGTACCCTTCCCCCTTGGTAACCATAATTCTGTTTTCTATGTCTGTTCAATTATTTTTTTTAATGTTCATTTTGTATCTGTGATGTCAGGTATTAGAAGATATAAAGATGAGTAAGACAGGGTCTCTAAGGAAATCAATAGAGCAGTTGCAGAGAGATACTAAAAGAGAATTTTGAAATGACTGGAAATTTCTATAGTAGAAGCATACACAAAGTTTTAAGGGAACGTTTAAAATAAAAAGTGAAACCGGGGTGAGTGTTATGGGTGGAATCATGGCCCCTCCCCAGATTCATATGTTGATGTCCTAACTCCCAGTACCTCAGCATGTGACTGTATTTGGAGAGGGCCTTTAAAGGTGATTAATAAAAAATGAGGCCATTAGGATGGGCTCTAGCTCAGCATGACTGGTGTCTTCAGAGAAGAGGAAATTTGGACACAAAAAGAGCCACCAGGGATGCTTGCACAGAAGAAAGATCACATGAGGCCACAGCAAGAAGGCAGCCATCTACAAGTCTAGGAGAGAGGCCTCAGAAGAAACCAACCCTGCCAACACCCTGATCTGGACTCCTAGCCTCCAGAATTGCAAGAAAATCAATTCTGTCGTTTAAGTCACCCTGTCTGCGATATTTTGTTATGACAGCCCTAGTAAACTAATACAGGGAATCAGGAGAAAATTCCCAGAGAGCTGCACTGGAAGCAGGGCTCAGTGGATGAGTAGGCTTTTACCAGGTAAGGAAGAGAGGAAAGCACATTCCAGGCAAAGGGAAAAGCCCAGAGGTATGAAAAGCATGTTCAGTAAAGGATACCAAGGACGGTTAGGGCAGAGAGTGCGTGTGTAGAGCTACAGGAGACAAAGTTAGTTTACAACTACTTAGTAGTTGTTAAGCTAAGTTAGTTTACAACTAGTAGTTTGCTAGTCCATGTTTGACTAGTCCTATCTATGGAAAGGGTAGCCCTGATTTACACCACAGCATTTGCCAATTTCTGTGGTATAAATGCTCACACTGTGTCTGATTTCAGGGGTTCACTGAACGTGGATCTGGGAAGAGCCCCACAGAAGCGCCTCATTATTCAGTATTTCCACCATATAAGATACAAGAGATATCACTAACTTCAAGTGCATCGATAAGAGTAAAAATATACTAGAATAATTTGTAAGCAGTAAGTGTTGAGTATTTACTCTTTGGGGTTTTAATATAATTTATTTAATTGTAAGTTCACATAACTTAATTTTATTTATTTATTTATTTATTTATTGCGGTACGCGGTCCTCTCACCGTTGTGGCCTCTCCCGTTGCGGAGCACAGGCTCTGGACGCACAGGCTCAGTGGCCATGGCTCACGGGCCCAGCCGCTCCGCGGCATGTAGGATCTTCCCAGACCGGGGCACGAACCCGTGTCCCCTGCATCGGCAGGCGGACTCTCAACCACTGCACCACCAGGGAAGCCCCATATAACTTAATTTTGACTAATGGCTGTGTTTAACAACTGGCTCACAACATTTTTGAAAATTTAACAGTTTGTTCTTATGAGTCAGGATGAGCACACCCCTGTTTATATCTACTATTTCATAAATTATTGCGCTTCCCTTGAGGGGAGTCTTAAGACTCAAAAACTAAAGTAATGCATAACAGCTTTTATTATCTCCATCGGGTTAAGGAGATGACACACGCATGTTCAAAAAACTTGGCATAATTGCTAAGAAGGTAAAGGTTTGTGGGAGACAGGAGGAGGGATCTCCATGGCTGTGCAATGTAGTGTTGATTTGCATTCTAAGATATCACTCTAGCTTCTGTGGAGCAGAGAAATCACTGGTGACACTGACAGTGGAGAGGAGGGACAGTGGAGGAAGAAGGAGCAAGAAGGAAGTGGGGGGCCCCAGGAGAGAGAATGCCTTGGGTATGTTTTGCTGTGAAGACCATGGTGTGGTAGCTGGAGGACGATGTGCCTTCACTGAGAGATTTAGAGATGGGGCTACTAGAGCATGTGGTGAGCTGATCAGAAAGGCCTCGTAGGGAAGATGATGGTGGAGTGAGAAGGGTGAGGAAGGTAAGGAAAGATGGGACCAGAGAGCAGGAGGGGGAGGTGGTGCTTCTGCTGCGAGCAGAAAGTAAAGCGCAGGTAGAATGGTGGTCTCGAGAGAGAAGACGGAGGAGAGGGTATTCACTGGAATCTTCTAGAAGAGGGGTAAGGGAACTTTGGGAATGCAAGAGGAAGATAAAGAAAGATGGAGATTGTGCGATGGAAAGAAGGATGGATGGAGTTTTCAAATCAGATTCCCTCCGTGGGCTCAGCTCCTTAGTAAACTGGGAGAGCAGGAGATTTGCTCCTTTGCTCTGATAAATGTACTGGGTTAACTTATTGTTATCTTGAAAGCCAGAGTATTGCAGTCTTCAGAGAGCAAGAGACGAGGGGATTCTGTCAACTGTAAATCATAGAGTAAGAAGATTTAGGAGAGAGAAAAGGCGGTGTATCCATGGTGACGCAGGATCAGGTCCAAGTCAGGTCCAAGCGGGAAGGCATCAAGAGAAGAAGATGCAGAAGAAGTAGGCTGGGGACCCCACACTCTCTGAGATCTCAGCTGCAGACAGGTGGGGACTCCTCCGTCTTCTCTCTCGGGACCACCATTCTACCTGCGCTTTACTTTCTGCTCGCAGCAGAAGCACCACCTCCCCCTCCTGCTCTCTGGTCCCATCTTTCCTTACCTTCCTCACCCTTCTCACTCCACCATCATCTTCCCTACGAGGCCTTTCTGATCAGCTCACCACATGCTCTAGTAGCCCCATCTCTAAATCTCTCAGTGAAGGCACATCGTCCTCCAGCTACCACACCATGGTCTTCACAGCAAAACATACCCAAGGCATTCTCTCTCCTGGGGCCCCCCACTTCCTTCTTGCTCCTTCTTCCTCAACTGTCCCTCCTCTCCACTGTCAGTGTCACCAGTGATTTCTCTGCTCCACAGAAGCTAGAGTGAAATCTTAGAATGCAAATCAACACTACATTGCACTTAAACTCTACAAGGGACTCCTTTACACTTAGAATCAAATACCAGGGCCTTTCAGGCTGATAAAACCCTGCAGGACTGACCCTGCAATCACACTGGCCTTCTGGAGCTTGATCCTGCCTCAGGGCCTTTGCATGTGTGTTTCCTGTACCTTCAATATCTCTTCACCTTCCCTCACCCCATTCACTCTGCATGGCTGCCTTGTCTCCTTGTTCAGGGCTCAGCTCAGGTGTCCTCTGACCAGCCCATCTAATTCTGCACTGACACACCTGTCACACTGTATCACGTTGCTCCACCTACTTGCTTCATAGTGTTTTATCACTCTTTGAAATTATCTTACATTCTCTTTGTTTTCCTCAGGGGTCAGCAAATTATGGTCCATGGGCCGAACGTGGCACAAAACCTGTTCTTGAAATGCAGTTTTATTAGAACCAGCCACCTCCATTTACTGACAGATTGTTCGTGGCTGCTTCTGCACTAACAGTTGAGTCGTTGTAAGAGATCTTATGGCCCACAGAGCCTAAAATATTTAGATTTGGTCCTTCCAAGAACTGTGCCTAGTACATAGTAAATGCTATAAAGGATGTAGAAAACAAATTTATGGTTACCAGGGGATAAGGGAGGAAGGGATAAATTGGGAAATTGGGATTGGCATATGCACACGACTATATACAACATAGATAACTAATAAGAACCTGCTGTATAGCACAGAGAATTCTACTCCATACTCTGTAATAGCCTGTATGGGAAAAGGATCTAAAAGAAGATTGGATGTATGTATATGCATAACTGAATCACTTTGCTATACACCAGAAACTAACAACATTGTAAATCAACTAGACTCCAATGAAAATTTTAAAAAAGAAAAGAAAAAGAAAGATATGCTGATCCCTGTTTTCCTTGTTTACTGTGTTTATGTCTTTGTTGTCTGCCTTCCTCTATTAGAATGCCAGCTCCCTGAGAGCAGGGGTGTGTCTTTATTTTATCTCCTGCTGTATCTCAAGCAGCCAGGAATGTCTGTCACTGTTGCATAAATGAAGAGGTGATAACGAAGGAGTGAAAGCAGTGTTAGCACAAGCACTTTTATGTTAACATTGGCCCAGCGTAATCATAACACCCATACTGCTAGCATTCTTATCACCACTAAGGGCTAAGGTATATTAACAAGAGCTAGTCTGTGCTGGGCGCTGCTCTAAATGCTTTGCTTGCATTATTGAATCAGCTAGGGAGGTTTCATGCTACCCATTTTATGCAGGAACAAATTGAGACTCAGAATTCAAGCAATTGCCCACCTCCCCACTGCTGAGCAGTGGCACACAGCTGGCTGAGGTCTCTCAAGCTTATGCTCTTTTTCCTGTCCTACCCTGGAAAGACAATGAACTTCAGAATAAGACAGAACTGAGTTCAAAATCAGGCTTTACCTCTCAACAATTTTGTTTTATTTTTATTTTTCTTCATGTTTAGATTTTGGGGGCTGCATCACGTGGCCTGCGGAATCTTAGTTCCCCCACCAGGGATGGAACGCATGCCCCCTGCAGTGGAAGCACAGAGTCCTAACCACTAGACCACCAGGTGGAGAAGTCCCTACCTCTCTACAACTTTGAACTTGACAATTTGCTTAGTGTGAGGCTGGGAAATTACCCCCTAATTCCCAGGATTGAATAAAATGCAGAAAGTGATGCCTGACACGTAGTGGGTGCTCAAAAATGTTAACTTCCTTCCCTCTTTTTTTAAAGACAACAGATGGGACAAGTTTCATTCGCTCCACACTTGACCTTACTGGCAGTGGACCAGAGTGTGTTGAGCCCGCTGTCCCGCCTGTCCAGGCAGAGGCAGCTGTGTTTTCACAGCGGGGACAGCCCTGACCTGGCCTGGAGCACCTGTGAGCCCTTGTGCTGGACAACTTTCTCCTTTCTGCCCCTGGCCACTTACCTGACTGGAGACGATCCCACGGCCTCTTCAGCTGCTTTGCCTCTGGGACACAGAGTTCTGTTTAGACGCCTTCTGCCTCTACTTTCTCATGCCGATCACTGCCCCAGAACAAACAGAGAAATTGCAACTGAACGCAATATTCAGAAGAAATAAAATGCCAGTGGTCTGGGCACTGGTATCTGAATAAGTGCAGAGAATGATGCAAACGGAGAAAGTCATGAAGAGTTTTGTAGGAATCTCAATATGTTAAAAATATATTAATTTGGTGTTGCCAGAAAAAAACATGGGGCGGGGTGGGGGGGTGAGAACAGTGACAGGGAGATCTATTATGGCTTGTGAATTAGTCATGGAGCTCTTTGAATTAAGCGAGAAACCCAGCCCTGGCAAACTTAAGGGGGAAAGGAATTTATTCGCAGGGTATTGGGTAGCTTGTAGAATCAAAGGGTAGGATCAGAGGGCAGAGGCTTCCTCTTTCAGCACCATGTTGAAGAGATAGCACCTCTCACCGTGAACATGTTATTATGTTGGATACAACACCATGGGCAGCCTTTAAGATTCATGTCTATCCAAACTGAGAGACATTCTACAAAAATACTTGACGAGTACTCCTCAAACTGTCATCAAAAACAAGGAAAGACATGGGTGGGAGGGAGGGAGACGCAAGAGGGAAGGGATATGGGAACAGATGTATATGTATAACTGATTCACTTTGTTATAAAGCAGAAACTAACAGACACACACACACAAAAAAAAAAAAAAAAAAAAAAACAAGGAAAGACAGAAGCTGTCACAGACCCAGGAGGCTGAGACGTGAGGACTAAATGTAACGTGGGATACTGGAACAGAAAAGGGACATTCCTGGAAAAACTACTGAAATGCAAATAGAGTCTAAAGTTTAGTTAATAGTAATGTACCAATGCTGGTTTCTTCATTTTTGACAAATGTACAAGGTAACATAGGATGTTAACACAAAGGGAACAATCTGTACTATCTTTGCAGCTTTTCCATAAATCTAAAATTACTCCCCGCCCCAACCCCAAAGGGTGTTTTTAAAAGAAAATTTTAAAGGCACGGGGAATCCACAAAGGTCCAAAGAAAGGCAAGGTAAAAACCACAATGGCAGGTGCGTCCCCATGCCAAAGAGGGATAGGAGACAAGGCTGCCTTGAGTTACAGCTGAGACTCTTGAATAAAACATGACTCCTCAAAGGCTATACCCTCAGAAATGCACAGCCTTGAAACTTCCCAACTCTCATCAAAGGTACTGACAAGAAAATTTGTCAATTAAGGCCTTGACGTGGGGTGAAAAATAGAAACTTTCATGGGAACTCATAAACACAAACAGTTCTTCTGCTGGTTTAGACTTTCAATTTGCACTCCCTGTTATGGGCAGAATTATGTAACATTGACACCCATCCCCACCACCAATTCATATGTTGAAGTCCTAACTGCCAGTATCTTGAAATATGACTGTATTTGGAGACAGGGCTTTAAAAAGGTGATTAGGGTAAAATGAGGCCTTAGGGTGAGCCCTAATTCAATGTGACTTGTGTTTTTATAAGAAGAGGAAACTTAGACATACAGAGAGACCCAAGTAACATGTGGGCACACAGAAGAAAGACCATGTGAGGACACAGCAAGAAGACATCCATCTGCAAGTCAAGGAGAGAGGCCTCAGAAGAAACCAACCTTGCTGACAACCTGATCATGGACTTTTAGCTCCCGGAATTACGAGAAAATCCATTTTTGTTGTTTAAGCCATCCAGTCTGTGGAACTTTGTTATGGCGACCCTAGCAAACTACTAGATTACCCAAGGGCCCAGCAAAACCCAAGCAAAAAATTCATTTTAAGCACATGCAATAGGTAGAGCCCTTTTAGAGCAAATCTTCTGGGTCAGAATTCACTCAGGATTCCCACTGATGAAGACCAGCTGTACGTGAACACATGATAAAAAGAAAATCCCAACAATCAGGGCTTTGGTAAGACAGAAGCTTATTGTTTCTCTCATTAAAATAAGATAGTAAGCTGTCTGCAGCTGGTGCAGGGGGTCCAAGGCTCTCGGGGCCTTCTGGTTCCTCTATTTTCTATGAAGCTAGTTGGAATGGGTTTAAGAGACAGTGGACGAAGAAGACAGGATGGCATTAAACAAAGAGCTGCTGGGAATTTTGTTATAAAGGGAAGCAGAAAAATAGAGAGGTGCCTGGAGAGGAAAGTAAAGACAAAAGAGAGGTTTTATTTGTAGATGGAGAAATCATGCAGGTTTGGATACTGATGGGAATGGCCCCATTGAAAGGGAAAGGGAGATAGAGGGGAGGAAGCATAGTCAAAGAGATGTCTTTGCACTGGTGGCAGGGGGAGAGTTGGTACCCAGACTGTACAGTGAGAGCTGAGTAGGAAGGAGGGCTGCAGAGAAGAAAGAGGTGGAGATCCCACCTTGCAGGTAGGACCGGGGGGGAATTGAACAAGGAGCTCACCTAACTTAAGCTCGAGGGCCTCTCCCTGGTACAGTGTTTTCTAAGGCCAGGAAGGGCCTTGGCACTCTGTTCCTGTGGTTCCAGGGTTTTGTAAACCTTTTATGAGATACTTTCACTGTAATCGATTCTGCTATAACCTGAAGACTGTTGTATGTTTTCACTCCGAGACTACTCTGTCACACTGCTGTACATTCTGGGACGCTGGTGTGGTGGGAGCATTTTTGGAATGTGTGTCAGGGCGAGTTAAGTGGTGTATTAGTCAGTGTCCTCCGGAGAAACAGATTCAGTAGAATGTGTCCACACACACACACACACACACACACACACACACACACACACGTGTTTATGTGTGTATATGTGTGTGTGTGTGCATATATAGATGGAGAGAGAGAGAGAGAAAGAGAGACAAGGAGAGAGAGAGAGAGGTTTATGTTACGGAGTTGGCTCACATGATTGTGGAGGCTTGGCAAGTGCAAAATCTGCAGGGTGGGCTACAGGCTGGAAACCCAGGGAAGGCTTGCGGTCTGAGTCCAAAGGCCGTCTGCTGGCAGAACAGCTTCTTGCTCAGGGGAGGTCAGGCTTCATTCTATTAAGGCCTTCAAAGGTTGCAGTTGCCCACCCACATTATGGAAGGTAACCTATTTACACAGTCTACCAATTTAAATGTTAACCTGATTGAAAAACATCTTCACAGAAATATCCCGAACAATGTTTGACCAGATATCTGGGCACCATGGCCCAGCCAAGTTGACACCTAAAATTAACCATCACAGATGAGATGTATTTTTGTGTGTTTGGGAATGTTTTCTGTTTGTCTTTAAGTGAATGCGTGCTGATTGCAGGAATCGCTTCAGAGCATACTCCTGCCTTGTACATGGCTGACTCGGCCGGGATGGAACCTGTGGACGTGAAACCAGAGGTCTTATGAAGACGTGACTGTGACCCCATGCTGCCCAGCACCAGAAGCAGAGGAAATACTGAGTTTGAAATACACGAAGCAAGTCTGTGGAAAGTTCTTCCAAATCTCCCAGCCCAATATAAAAGAAATTTGAACAAAGTCTGCCCAAATTTCCAATAATCCTAATAATGTACATGACATTGCCATTTATGCTTTGTGAAGTGGAAAGAAACTCTTCTACACTATCAGTAGTCAAAAGCAAATTCTATTCATCGTGCTAGAGAAAGACTGAATTACCATTCTTAGTCTCTCTACAGAAAATATTATTACCAAACAACCTATCATTTGAAGAAGTGATTAAAGGGTAGGCCGACAAACAATGTAGGAAAACATTATTTAGAGATGAGTGTTCATAACAAGCTTTTTAAAATTTGCAATTTGTGGTGATTTCTGTATTCATTCTCCATAATTCTCACTTTTGGCCTCCTGTTGTACTTGTATTGTGTATTATTATTATTTTTTTGGTGGTACGCGGGCCTCTCACTGTTGTGGCCTCTCCCGTTGCAGAGCACAGGCTCCGGACGCCCAGGCTCAGCAGCCATGGCTCACGGGCCCAGCCACTCCGCGGCATGTGGGATCTTCCCGGACCGGGGCACGAACCCATGTCCCCTGCATCGGCAGGCGGACTCTCAACCACTGCGCCACCAGGGAAGCCCCTGTGTATTATTTTTTATGAAGTGAGTTCTGCAAGTCGCAGAAGCTCTGGGTCCCACAAAAGTAGGATCCGCCCCTGAGAAGGGCTGAGGAGGAGGAGTCCTTGAGGAGGGGAAGAAATCAGGAAGATTCTTGGAAGTCAGAGAGAGGACCGTTTCAAGGAGGGAGTGGCTGGCGGTATAGAATATTCAGGGACTTGAGAGACAGTACCGTCAAAAATGTCACACCTGCTCATCAAAAGGCTTTCAGGACTTAAAAACTGCTTCATCATGGGAAAACCTGGCAGTGTAGATGTCTCCCATCTGCCTCAAAATCACCAAGGAATAGGGCTGCCAGCTTTAGCAAATAAAAACACAGGACGCCCTGTTCATTTGAATTTCAGATAAAAACAAATAATGTTTTAGTATGAGTATGTCCCATTGCAATATTGGTATCTTGTCTGGCAACACTATCTGGTGAGCTTTTTAAAAATACATTTAAGCAGTTTACTCAGGTGATTCGTATGTAGATACAGGTGAACTTGCTCTAGATTTAAGAAAGCATTATTTTAGGCACTTGGGTCTCTTTTTGGGAGAATCCTGTGAACTATCGAAATGATCTCCCCAAATTGACTTCCAATCCAGGTTCACAAATTTGTTGCACACTCTCTATAACTAAGAGGATGAAGTTTAACTTGGAGCAAGCAGGGTGATGTAGTAAGAGTAACAGAGCTGAAGATGAGCCTGTGAGGTAAGGTGATTGTGATCAAAAGGCATTGACCAAAACCAAAACCAAAACCAAACCAAACCAAAACAAAACAAAAAACCAAAAGGCAAAAGGTTAGATGTTGGGCTCTTCATTTCCTACTCATTTTAATTTTATATATTTATTTTATTTTTATTACTGTTTTTTCCATCTTTATTGAGGTATAATTGATAAACTTATAAGATATTTAAAGTGTACATCATGGTCATTTTATATATATATATACACACACATATTGTGAAAGGATTCCCATCATTTACTTAATTAACACACCCATCACCTCACATATTTATCTTTTTTGCATGTGTGTGAGAACATTTAAGTTCTATTCTTGTAGCAAATTTTAAGTATACAATTCGGTGTTATCAACAATAGTCACCAAGTTTTATACTAGCTCCTTGGAACGATCCAGCTTGTAGGTGAAGGTTTGCATCCAGCTTGTTGGTAAAATTTTGTACCCTTTTACCAACCTCTCCTGAGTTCCCTCACCCACACCCACCCCCTGGCATCTACTTTTCTACTCTCTGTTATTTGCCTTTTTTTTTTTCTTAAGATGCCACACGTAAGTGATACCATGTAGTATTTGTCTTTCTCTGTCTGGCTTATTTCACTTAGCATAATGCCCTCAAGATCCATCCATGTTGTTGCAGATGGCAGCATTTCTTTCTTTCTCATGGCTGAGTAATATTCATGTATATATATATATATATATATATATATATATATATATATATTTATGCCACATCTTATTTATCCATTCATCTGTCAATGGACAGTGAGGTTGTTTCCATATCTTAGCTACGGTAAATAATACTGCAATGAACTTGGGGGTACAGATGTCTCTTTGCCATAGTGTTTTCATTTCCTTCAGCTAAATACCCAGAAGTGGAATTTCTGGATCATATAGTAGTTCTATTTTTAATTTTTTGAGAAACTTCCATGCTATTTTCCATAATGGCTCCACCAATGTTCATTCCCACCAACAGTGCACAAGGGTTCCCTTTTTTCCACATTCTCACCAACACTTGTGAGGTGAGATCACCTTATGGTTTTGATTTGCATTTCCTGGTGATTAGTGATGTTGAGCACCTTTTCATATACCTATTGGCCATTTGTAGGTCTTCTTCAGAAAAATGTCTATCCAGTTCCTTCGCCCATATTTTTTATAGGATTGTTTGGGGTTTTGCTCCTATTCATTTAAAAAAATTATTATGGAAAATTATATATAACATAACATTTGCCATTTTAGCTAGTTTTAAGTGTACAATTCATTGACATCAAGTACATTCACAGTGTTGTGCAACTATCACCATTATCTGTTTCCAAAATGTTTTCATCACTCCCCAACGGTAACTCTGTAACAATTAACCAATATCTCCCCCTCCCCCTCCCCCAGCCCCTGTAATCTCTAGTTTACTTTCTCTAGGAATTTGCCTATTATAGATATTTTGTCCAAATAGAATCATACATTATTTGTCCTGTGGGACTGGCTTATTTCACTTAGGATAATGTTTTCAAGGTTTCATCTATGTTGTGGTATATCAGAACTTCCTTTATTTTTATGGCTGAATAATATTCCATTGTACATATATACCACATTTGTTTATCCATTCATTTGCCAATGGACGTTTGTTTCCAGCTTTTCTCTAAAGTGAACGGTGCTTCAATGAACATAGGCGCACGAGTATTTGTTTGAGTCCCTATTTCAATTCTTTTGGATAGAGACCCAGAAGTAGAATTTCTGGGTCATTTGGTAATTCTATGTTTAGCTTTCTGAAGATCTGCTGAACTCCCTGCTAACTGTCTACAGGCTACCTATTACACAAGAACAGCCACTGGGCTCCAACATAACAGCACATAGAGCCAGCTTCTTGGGCATGTCACAGGGCCCCATGCTCAGGAGCCCACGCTCAGAAAGGCCTGGTGCTGAGAAGGGTTCCATGCGTAGGTTCATCCTCTACTGTCACCATCTTGCAATTCTTAATAATTCTGTCTTTGGACTTGCGTTTTGTAAGTGAAGTCCGATAGGACAATGGAGAAATGCCCAGCATCCCTGTTCTCAGCCATTCCTTGCTGCCCCATTTGCACAGGGTTTGTATGGCCCCAGGAGCACAGAATTCTGGAGGACCAGGATGCATGGGAGTTGAGTGAGGCTCCAAATGAGCACCAGGTAAGTGTGTTCACTTTCTCTGACTGGGTAAAATGGGTGAGGGACTGCTGATATCCCAAGTGGCCTCACTTCATTTTGCTCTGAATGCAGAAACCAACCACCAAGGAACTGTATCATATCCTTTCTTATTCATGTTATTTCCCTTATTCACCAACTACGAATGCTGGGAGTGATGGTATAGAGGAAAGGGAAAGAAAGGGCGGTGCCTGGTTACTTTTCCTTTCAACCTTCCTTACTCATCGTTAATTCAAAGACAAAAAGTGGAGGTCAAATATGTGTGCAGCAAGAAGTGAAATTAAAACGGTTCAGTGAGTTTTGTGCATTTCCACTAGTCTTGTAAGAATAAAATATATATGATGTGCATACAAGCAATGAAATATGAATTGTGTGATTTCTGTGATTCTGCTTATGAGTCAAATGCTCTGATATTCTATTTAAGATTGGCATTGCACAGTCAAAAGGACAGTGAAATCCCTGTTAATAATGTACATTAAAAATTTTTCTTTACTTAAATGACATTACCTAGCAAATAAAAAAAAAAACCATGACAAGTCAAGAGAGAGAATACAGCAAGGAAAAAGCTTTTTATGTTTGTGCTTTCAGTGGCACTTTTTTCTTGCTTTTGGAACAAAAGGTCGTGCATTTTTGTTTTGCACTGGGCCCCATAAATTATGTAGCCAGCGCTGACAGCCCCTATTCTCAAATGCTGCAACAGTAGTTTTATGTGCAATTAGGGTAGTGGGGAGGGGTGAGGTGGAGCTTGAAGTGCCATGGTGTTATTTTAGGAAGGGTGGAGTTGACCATGATTTTGTGAAGGAATGCACTTCAGAAAATAAGCACACAGATGAAAGAGCCTGGATACTCAGGCTTTCATTATATATTGTCTCAGCATTCTCGAAACCAAATGAATGACAGATATCCTGTTTTAAAGAAAGAGAGAAGGGGGGAAGGGAGAGACATGGACAGACAAGTCAGATGAGCTTCCTTTTTCACTAAATATAACATATCACACAAAAAAAGATTTATAAATGAAAATAGGGATAATAATAGGCTCTATATCGTCGATAATGTTATGAAACACATATGAAAGATAACTTTTTTGTTCATTCAAAAATCATTATAGGGACTTCCCTGGTGGCAAGTGGTTAAGAATCTGCCTGCCAATGCAGAGGTCACGGGTTCAAGCCTTGGTCCGGGAGGATCCCACATGCCGCGGAGCAACTAAGCCGGTGGGCCACAACTACTGAGCTTGCACTCTAGAGCCCGCGTGCCTAGTGCCCGTGCTCCGCAACAAGAGAAGCCACCGCAATGAGAAGCCCGTGCACCACAACGAAGAGTAGCCCCTGCTCGCCGCAACTAGAGAAAGCCCACGTGCAGCAAGGAAGACCCAAAGCAGCCAAAAATAAATATATAAATATTTTTTTAAAAAATCAGTATAAACTTCAGTCTGATGGATATTTAAGAAGACTTTATTTTGATAAACTGATAATAAAATAAAAATAAACTCAATTGTCATGCCTCAGCCTTTTAGATTTTTTTTTTTTTTTTTTGCAGTACGCGGGCCTCTCACTGTTGTGGCCTCTCCCGTTGCAGAGCACAGGCTCCGGACGCGCAGGCTCAATAGCCATGGCTCACGCGCCCAGCCGCTCCGCGACATGTGGGATCTTCCCAGACCGGGGCACGAACGCGCATCCCCTGCATCGGCAGGCAGACTCCCAACCACTGTGCCACCAGGGAAGCCCATCCCATCTGTTTTTTAAATCCCATGGTCAACTGTAGAGTTTAAGAGTTAAGGCTAGATCTTCTCACAGTCTGCTTCCCTCTTTCCTCTCTGCCTTTGCAGTCTCTTTTACTATCTCCTTCTCCTCCATCCTTTGAGATCCTGTTTTCTCTGAGCCTCACATGCATCATAATCATGAGGGGGACTGGTTAATAATGCCAGGGTCACAGAGGTGGGGCCTGAGACTCTCAGTTCTCAGCCTGCTCCCCAGCTGAATCCTTCACTCCTTAAAGTTGATTACCCACTACCTTAAATACTGACACTCTCTGAAATACTGCCCTGATAATCTCTTCCTTCTTCTATGCTCATACTGGCTCCTCACCCGGCATGTAGTGGACAGATAAAATATTTGTGAAATGAATGAATAATAATGTCAACCAACGCTATAGCTTCAGCTATAGCCAAACAAGGCAAAAGGTATAGCCTCATGTCATTACCTACAGTACGGGGTTGGATGTCAAGCAGGGGAACAGAAGATCCTGGTGTGGCTTCGTTCAGCCTCTAAAAATGCTCATCAAGCTTCCCCAACTTGGAGAGAAGGAGACTGAGAGGGTGGGTCCAGGGAAAAGATAAGGGAAAGGTAGCAGGAGCCACGGCCCTACCTTACTGATCTAGAATATAGCAGTGAGCAAAGGATATGCCAAGCTTTTCCATTTTCCAGGGCTCATCACTGAACTGTGGGGCTGAGTCCTGCAGGAACCTTCATGAACATAGGCTACATCCCTGACTCGATGGAGTGAGCTTTGGCATAGACATTTAATATAAACTTAGACAGGAGAGCAGAGCCTGGGTGTTGGGTGTTAGATGATTTCATAGTTTAATCTTTGTGTTCTTCATCACTTAAATGTTTTGTAATGAGTGAAGGCCCTTAAAAAAATAAAACAATAAAGTCACAGACACTTAAGAAAAAGAAAGAAGCCCCTAAGAAACCCCATCTCGAGAAAGCCCATTTTTGGCTTTTCCCGAGGATCCCCTTAGGGAAGAGATTTCAGCTTGCCAATGAAAAACTAGCTCTCCCATGAACTAATTAAAGTGATTCATCACCCTGTGAGCTTTCTTCCCTGTCAGACTAAACAGAGAGTATACTGTCACTTACCTAATCCAATACATTTCAGAGACTTGAGAAATTCGGAGTCAGAAATGGTTAATGAAGAAAATGGTTGAAAAAGGGTCCCAAGAAGTACTTACACAGATTTGTTTCGAGGACAAGCACATCTGGGAAGTGAGTTGGATTTTTCATACTTTCCTTCCGGTGTTTCTGCTTCTTCCTTAACCCCAGAGTTGGAGTGACAAATCCTCCTAGCAATTTCATTGCCAAAGTCAGGATTCCTTATGGGAGCGCAGTTCCCATCTCTTCCCTTCCATTGGGGCCACAGGTTGTCTTGTCTCTATGGGTTCCCCACATCACCTTTCTGCCTGGGAAGCAGTAATATTTCAGGCGTCAGAAGCATTGCATGGACCTGCGTTTAAATCTAGCTACAGGAGGCTTAGGTGACAAAATGATTTACATATGAGAAAATGCTAATGCGACTATTTGAAACTAAATCCTATTAATAAATAATATAACCATAGCATTCTAGGTGGTAAGATTTATAGTCTTTACATTTTTCTTTATTTTCCAAAATTTGCAAAATGGACACATATTATTTATATACCCAGAAAAAAATATATGTATAACTTACAACTAAATAAGGGATTCTGAGGGGATTTTAAAAACATTTAGGGACTTCTCTGGTGGTCCAGTGGTTAAGACTCTGTGTTTCCAATGCAGGGGCTGCGGGTTCGATCCCTGGTCAGGGAATTAAGATCTCACATGCCATGCGGCACAGCAAAAAAAAAAAAAAAATAAAAATAAATAATAATAATAATAAAATAAAAACATTTATATCCCCTGACCTCTCACTATCCCCACCACAACAAAATGATTGACTTAATTTCTTCTTTAAAAGTTATCCCTTAAATTAGGCTAACTGGCTAAGAAGGAAATTTAGAACAAATTGAAGGAAATAACTTCTTCATGCAGCTGTGGTCGCCTAGAGGCATTTGATGTCACAGAAGGTCAAATGGTCAAATGCAGTTGTTAGATGACCTGAAAGGCCCGTGGAAGGAAGCCATTTCCAGGGTGTGATGGCTGCAGGAAGGGCAGGGGTCTGGAGGAAGGCAGGCCAGGGTTGCCCTGATCATCAGCTGTTAAGAGGAGATGAGGTGTCCAGTTTTAGGGCAAAGAAGAGTTTCGGCTTAACTGGTAACAGGAACGCTCTCCTGACCTTGATTTGAATATTCAGATCAAGATCCTGCTGATACATCCCTCGTTAAAACTGAAGCTACTTTCGTTTTAATGCCACCTTTGACCTTTGGTCTGCCCAGAGGACGGGTCATGTGGGGTTATTGTTATTCGTGGATGCACTTGGGCAGTGATTGAGTTGAAGGCCCTGTGCCAGGAAGTGGCAACACAAAAGGAAATCAGAAGGGAAGAGCTTAGAGTCTACCAAGGAAAATAGAGACGTAAAGAAAATAATTATAGAACAGCCCATTAATGCTGTGATACAAGTGAGGATAAAGCAATGTAGGAACCTGGAAGTAATTAATTTTGCTGAGCTGGGGATCAGGACTCGTGTGGTCCCAAACTTTCCTAAAGTAAGAATCATCCTGAAACACTTCCTGGAAAAACAGATTCTTTGATTCCAACCCAGACCTGCAGAATGAGAAGGTCCAGGGAGAAGCCCAGGAATCTGATTACAAAGCAACTGCCCTAAAGGATGGTTACCCGAGGGCCATTTGGGAAACTTGCGTGAGTAGGAGCTGGTCAGGTGAAACGGGGAACAGAGTTCACCTGCAATAAAGAAGAGCTTTTTCAAACTTCTGTGTGCATAGGAATCACCCAGGGCCATGTTGAAATGCAGATTTTGATTCAGTAGTTCTGCGCTGGGGCCATGATTTCATTTCTAACCAGCTCCCGGTTACAGTGAAGCTGCTGGTCAGCCGACCACACAGGGCCTCTCATTGTCTTGCTAAGAAAGAACAAACCCTTAATCTGCACACAAGATCCTTTGTGATCCAACCTCTCTGGTCTAATCTTTTTCTTACCATCCTGTACTCTGTTCTGACAGACTCACCCGTGTTTTGTCTACAAATGTTTGCATGTAACTTCTCTTCCACTCACCCTCTTTCTCTTTGTTCATCAAACTTCTGGCTCCAGAGATGGGATCCTAAGCATTCTTTAGGTCTCCCTTAACCAGCATTTCCTTCAGGAAACATGGCCTGATGCCCCCAAATCTGGGGTAGGCACCCCAGATAGCACCTTTTTACTCTGAATTGGTAACTGCATGTTTGCTTTTCTAAATGACTCAACCATAAGATCTGTTTCTCTATTCCCAGGACATACGGCCTGGCTGTGTGAAACTGCTTCATAAATAAGTGTTCATGAATTGAATCAAATTAACTCAGAAGTCCACATCCAACAGATTGAAAAGCATCTGCAAAGGCTCAGACACTTGAAAGGTGTGCACATGTTTTGGGGACCCAGGTAATAGTTTAGTGTGAGTGGTGCCCAGAAATCAAAAGGAAAAGTAACTGTAAAAATACAGCAGGTTGTAAGGGTCCTCGCAGGCCATGGAGCCGGCCCTGTAGGCTGAAGTGAGTATTGGAACTGAGGACCTAGGTTTAACCTTTTCTGAGTCTTAGGACATTTGAGAATCTGATGAGAGCTATGGAGCCTACCCCTGAAAAATCCCCATGCAAACAAAAAGATTTATAAACACATTTTTGCCATGGATTTCAGGGAGTTTAGAAGCCTAAGGACCCCAGGTTAAGAATTTTGACATTGAAGGAGACCCTGTAGCTTGGCAGAAGAGGGTGGATTAAAGCAGGCCCATGGGCCGTTTTAAAAATACAGGTACTGGAACCCAACCATGTCCGTTCATTTATGAACTGTCTATGGCTGCTTTCTGGAGCTACAAAGACAGAGTTGAATAGTTTCAGCAGAGATCATAGAGCCTGGACAACCCCAAATGGTCCTAGTTAGCTCTTTACAGAAAATGCTTGCTGACCCCTGGATTAGCATGTAGGAGCAGAACCAGGGAGGGGGCTCTGTGCATGTCGGGGGCCAGTAGATTTTCTACACATATATTTTACTGTTGGTGCCTTTAAAAAAAGCTGGATTGCAGAACTGAAGAACTGGGATCCAGCCTTTCTCCACTATTTCTGTCAAGAGTTGGGTGGCAGCTGCCAGACACAGCGGGTGAGCCTCCTCTGGCGCCTTAGGTCAATTACTCAGCAGCTTAGGGCCTCAGTTTCCTCTTTCGTAGTGTAGAATAACGGCGCTCCTTTTCCCCAGAGGACTTGTGAAGCTTAAATGATATAATGCAGGCCTGGCAGTTAGCTAGTTCTCATAAATGTTAGTTATGAACAACACTGATGTCTGAAAGAAGTCACATAGTGTGGGTTTTACTCGGCCCAGGTCTCCATACAAAGGACTCCGTTTACAACGTAATTCAGCCCACAGCACGCTGCCTGGTGCTGTGTTTGGTTCCGAATCAAAGCTTATCTAATGACTGGATGGATGAATGATGAGTGGTGAGAGCTTTTTATAAACTTCAGAGGATGGTAATGTCTTTTAATGAATTATATGAGAACCCCATATAATTTCATACCTTTAAAAATACAATGCTTAGAATGTAGGGGTAATCAGAACGTAAGAAATTCTGAACTAGATTCTATTGAGGTGAGAAACAAATTATGCAAAGGATAATTAACTCCCAAATCTTAAATAAAGAGGAAAAACCTCACTGAAGAGGTGAGGCAGGTACGGCTGGCTGACAAGGACATTCACCGTTTTTATTTACCCAACCTCCTGCCCTTTCCATTCCTCCTTCCCCACTTGTCAGCCGTAATTCACTTCGTTCCCATCAGAAATATTTAAAGAACACTTTGTAACAACGCTGCAGTTGTAGATCAGGATACAATTTATCTCTTAAATCCTTCATAAAAGGCTTTTGTTTTCTGCCTGCTTTTAATCTCTCAGCATGGATGTTGAAACAATTTATGAGATGTGCTTGCATTTCCTCTTTTTTTGTTGTTTCTCTTAGATCCTTTATCCAAGATTCCCAATCACTTTAACATATTAACTCTTCTTAGAGGATTTTTTTTCTCTTTGAAACTTTTTTGAATTATTTCATATTAATTTCTCTCTTTTCTTTTATTGTGGTGAGAACAGATAATATGAGATCTAGTCTCTTAACAAATTGTTGTGTCCATGTAGTATTGTTAACCGCATGCACATCTCGTTCATTCGATCTCTAGAACTTCATCCTGCATGACAGAAACTTGGTACCTGGTGAACAGCAACTCCCCACGCCCCCCATCCCCTCATTAGAGCATTTTAATTTTAATGACACTAAAACATCAAAAGAATAAATGGGATTATTTTAGGACCAGAGGTAGAGGAAAGAGAAAGAAGGTATAAGGGGAGAACTGATCTGTCTTCTAAAAGATTCACTCCCTCCCCTTCTGGGTACACTGCATTTAATTGGGGGACATGGGAAGCCTTGGAAGGTTGCAAGAAAATATAGAGTCTACAGAATCACAATGGCAAGAAAGGCCCCAAATTGCCAAACACAGGCTGAGATTTGGACAATTACAGAAAGAGGAAAGTCCTGCGGGAACCCAACAGACTTGGGTTTCAGTCTGCGAGTCCAGTGTCTCTGGAGCTCCCACTGAGCCAGAGTGGTTTTCATGGGAAACCTTCCGTATCTCTTTTCTCCATGAAGAGAAGGAATAGATCAGCCTGGCTATTTCCTAGTGAGAGTAAAGAGTAGTCTTATCACCATCTTTCCAACACTTCGCACCGTTTGGAGCTGTCATCTTTGCTTTACCACTGGAAGAAAAGGAAGAAAAAAGGAAAGGAGGGAGAGAAGGAAGGAAGGAAGGGAAAGAAAGAAAGAGAGAGAGAAAGAAAGAGGAAGGAAAGAAGGAAACAAAGAAAGGGAGAAAACAAAAAACTGAAATTTTGTCCTGTAAACAAGTGTGATTTTTTTCACCTTCAAACAAGATTTTTGAGGCTAAATTAGTACATCTCTATAAAGTGCTTTGATATTTTGAGAAGAGAAAATGATCCATGAGTGGCTTAATCTGGCCTAAAATGGAATTATTTAAAATAAAGCCACAGGATTTGGGACTAATACCTTTTGTTTCTCTTTGGAAACCTGGTTTTTAGAAAGTATGAGTTAACCACCAATGACTGAGGAGGGTCACTCTGGAGGATATTTACTTTTCTCTTAAGATTTACTTTAAACAGTTTAGGAAACAGAAGAGCAGTAAAGAGTCTAGCCCGGGGTATGAATGTAGTGGATACAAGTGTATTCCTTCCACCAGCGTTTGTTTTTTGGGAGTTATATCATCAGCTGAAAACCTGTGAAGCTGACGTGATTTGAGTTAGGTTAAGAAATCTAAAGAAAAAAAAAACAGAAAAAAAAATTGAGGAACTGCATGGAGCCCATGGTTCAAAGTCTTGGACATGATGGAAGAATAAGTTGTTAAAAAAAAAAGTACATATAATGCCATATGGTTACTGATGTTTAAATTTTACTTACCAAGAAAGAAAGTATATTAATGAATTTCAAAAAAGGACTTTATGTTTTCTCATTTGTTTCTTTATTTAAAAAAATGGAGATACAGGATCTTTCTTTCCCTTCCCTCTTCCTTTTTCCATTTCTGCCCTCATTCCTCCCTACATGGACCTCTTTTGAAATGTGGATGAAGGGAATGATCTTACTGCCAGTTGAACCACAATGACGCTAACAGTTGGTGGGAGGGAAAATCAAGCTTCCTAGAATGAATTTTGCCTGTCACCTCTGCATAGATTTGTGTTCTGTTGAGCTTTATGACTAATGTGGGGTGTGGTGCTGAAACATGTAGCAACACTGGCAGAAATAACCCTTGATACCATGGTACGTTGGTGTTGTCCACACGTGGAATTGTCCAGGACAGGAAGACTCCATGATGAAATTAAATTCATTGTGTTCAAATGAGATAACTAAAGGAAAAGGAGATAGATGCTCTTCCTCGTACAGCATAGAATGCTGCTGCCTTGTTGAACCATTCATGTTTCTTATTATAGAATATTTTGATATCTGTTCTGATAGTTGGATGTTTACAGGAGGCGCCTGTTTGGTGGTGGCCTCTTGGCTGTGTGAAGTGATTTTATGCTTAGCTGTGGCATTTCACAGATGTTCCCTCCCCTGTCTTTTGTCTGATGGCAGTGTTTGTGGTCTTTGTAGTACAGGTTACACGTGGAAGGCTCTTTCTCTTATAATTTGTTAAGTAGGTAGACACTCATTTGCTCCGATTTATGAATGAGTTTTTCCTGGAGAGGTGGTAACTTTTGCTTGGCATATGACTATTCTTTTTCCGTCATTATTCTCTTAGGGACTTTTTCTTATGTGCTTGCTCATTTCCTGTAGCTGGGCATGATTTGCCAATTATTTCAACAAGCCTGTCCCCTTCTTCCCATTAGTCAAGAAGAACAAGGATAGAGGGGAAGTGGCCAGTCTTCTCTCCCAACAGAATCCATTTCTCTTTCACTTTTCCACTACATTTCCCCTCTCACTCTTCTGTGTTGAGTCTCTGGAGCAGACCCAGATTATGTGAAGGAATGGCCATTTCATTCATTCATCAATTTCTTCAATAAGCACCTGCTAGTTCTATCATAACTTCAAGACCTATTCTGAAAGCCTGAGTTAAGGCTAGAAGACAGACACCTATGAAATGAACATTGGAAGGAAAAGGGGAGATATGGGTTGACGTGTGCAAAGAGGAAGAAATCAAGGAAACAGAGGTAGGAGAGAACTATGGAATTGAAGAGGAAATTGATGGAATGAACAAAGTGGACAAGAAAATGAAAAGGTTCAAATGTGCTTTTTCAAAAAAAGAACAAGGGAATTCCCTGGCAGTCCAGTGATTCAATCCCTGGTCGGGGAACTAAGATCCCGCAAGCCACAATGTGAGGCCAAAAAAACCCCAAACCCAAACAAACAAACAAAACCAAAAAAAATTAATTCAGAAGCAACTATGTGCAAATGATTCTGCCAGGACCCTGACCATGCAGACCAATTAGTCTTATTCTCTTATCTCCAAGAATTTACAGTTAAGAGCAGAAATCAGACTTTAAAAGATGGGAAGACTTAATTAGCTATACTTGTGTCCTGAGATACACATGAAGAGAACTTTTAAAAAGTAGTTATGTTTTACTTATTAAAGAGCTTCAGTTGAGTGGAATAACAAAATCTAAAAGGTTTAAAATTTGTACCGTGTTGCTTAGAAATCCCTTTTCTGTCTTGTAGCCAAGGTTGGGGGCTTTGCGACACCCAGGACAATGGGAGGCAATCCCTGGCTGTGCCCCATCCTCTCCAACCAGAAGTCAGGATGCTCGCTGCCAGATAGCTGGAAGGGAGAAAGGACATATTTTCTCCTCCCTTCCAAAGCTGTTAATGCTCTGTTCGCCAATAAACTATTATAACAATTGATCTCTGTGTGAATTGGATACTCATTACATCTTGCTGAGCGAGGCACTTACCCCAGCAGATTTCCTTTACAAACGACCTCTTCTCTCCCCTAATGGACACTCATCCCCGAACCAATTGTTGGTCCAGGTCACTGGCTCACAGCCTCCAGATACAGACCCAGTCATTGGAGCAGGAAAGCGAGAGGGATGTTACTCCAAGAAAGACGGCAGTGTGCTTTGTCATATGGCAAATGCTCATGCATCCCTGAAATGCTGAAGGAAGTCAGAGAAAGGAAGTTTGCCAGTGGGGTGCTTGTGATATTTTTGGCAGGGATGTTCTCACTACCTGCCACTTGTGTTTGTGTCTATGATGATGTTGACTGCAACTTGAAAAAGAATAGCTACTAAATTAGGATATGATGAACTTCTCAGCTGGAGAGAGAAGTGTATCCAACAGAGAAACAATGTTTGGGACTTGAGATACTGTGTTCTCTTTGAGGTTACATTTAGATGTTAGGATAAGCAAGGGAAAAAACACTTCCAGAAGACAGAAACAGCCTGGCTGTGTCCAGTCCATGTAAGAAAAATGGAAATGTTTGACGTGAGCTTTACAGTTGTTTCGTCTAAAAAAATTAAGGGCTCTAGGCTTTTGTCCACCTCCTCATCACATCTTTTTATCCCTTTAGTTTGGTGGGGTTTGTTTCTCATGATTCTGCTTTATTTCAGCAAGTGTTTAGTGGTTCTGGGTGATAGATTTACTATAAAACTGTTTGAGATTTTGATCACTTTTGAAGACCAAGGGTTTTTGGGGGTTGTCACTGAAAGGAGTTTGAAAGCTCTGAAAATCTCTTCTCTCTGCCTTCAAGGGATAAAATCGCACCACAAATACGATTGTTTTTAGACTTGCTAAGAGCCTCTAGCATAATAATTCAAAACAGTTTAGGCCTGGGCTGGAAGGAAGAGATGAATGCTTTCCTCAGAGGAAAGTGACTGGGGGTCTAGACAGAGGAACCTCTGGGCAAAACCCTGCTCCCTGGAAGGATAATTAGCGTGTAGAATGGTGAGCAGAAACTGTGCTCATAGAAAGTTCCCTGTAATTACCCCATCAGGAATGTTCTCAGGACTAAATTGAAGGGGTTGTGGGACCACTGAATGATCCATGTTTGGCCTTTTATCCTAAGGAGAATCTCACCAAGGCAAAAATCCCTTTTCTTTATACTTTGCCTATCGGGAGAGTAATATCCAAAAGTAGTGGTTCATTTGTTAATCCATATTTTAGATCTCTCCACACTCATACCCACACACACCACGTATAATTGATACTGAATGTAATTATATTGAATATGTTTAATAAAACACAGTGCATAGAAAGGTTGTTTAAAGATGTTAAAATATGTGTAGTATCATTCCAATGATATTTGGGGGTGAGAGACGTTTTCAAAAACAAGACACTAATGATAATAAAAAGGCATTTTATTAAATTAGACCCTTGAATGTGGTAAATATACACAATGGAATATTACTCAGCCATAAAAAAAGAATGAAATAATGCCATTTGCAGCAACTTGGATGGACCTAGAGATTATCACACCGAGTGAAGTAAGGCAGCCAGAGGAAGACAAATATCATATGGTATTTCTTATATGTGGAATCTAAGAAAATGATACAAATGCACTTATTTACAAAAATAGACTCACAGACACAGAAAACAAACTTATGGTTACCACAAAGGAAAGGGGGTGGGAGGGATAAATTTGGAATTTGGGATTAACAGATACAGACTACTATCTATAAAATAGATAACCAACTAGCACCTACTGTATAGCACAGGGAACTATATTCAATATCTTGCAATAACCTATAATGGAAAAGAATCTAAAAAAGAATAGATATATATGTATATGTATAACTGAATTACTTTGCTGTACACCTGAAACTAACACAACATTGTAAATCAACTATATTTCAACAGAAATTTAAAAAACTAAATTAGACCCTTGAAAATTCATTGAAGAACCCCTTCCCATTGCTCACTAGTCCCCTGACCCCCTTTTTATTTCTACTTTATTACAGAGTTGAGGGACTTGGGATTGGGATAGATTTTACTATCCAGACTCTTGTTTTTCACCCCCTATTTGTATGAGAACAAAAAATAACTCTTACGGAATTTGCTCTTCAAGCCCAAAGTCACACATGTTAACCCGGCTACCTCTTCACCTGCCGCCGGACTCGGGAACCCGCCCCCTTTGCCTTAGAATCCAGGTGCCGCCTTCCGTTCACTTGGCCTTTAACACAAAGCTATCGATTTTTTTTTCTGCTTCTCCATTTGCCCTCGGGGACTGAGAAGTTGTTTTACTGGTTGCTCATTTCTGACTGGCTTCTCCCTGATTCTTCCCTTCTGAGGTTCACTATTTTGCCTGTTTTCTGATGTATTAGTTCAAAGACACGTGAGGAAGAGAAAATGTTATTTATTTTAAAACTTGTTAAGTGAGTAATCAATCAACTGCCTCAAACTTAGAAAATTCTTTTTTTTGGTTGGGGGGGGCGGCACACGGTTTGTGAGATCTTATTTCCTCGACCAGGGATTGAGCCCCGGCCCACGGCAGTGAAAGTACTGAGTCTTAACCACTGGACTGCCAGGGAATTCCCAGAAAATTCTTAATTCTCCATGGCTGTGTCCATGTGGAGAGGTGCCGTCGAGGTACACATCATTTAAAAAATTTTGGGAAACCAGTGGTGCAACTTATTTCTCTAGGATACTTTTAAGCAGAGTCCCTTTCCCTTTCCTGTCCAATATTTGATTATATTAAGAACTATAAAAATGCACCTCAGACAGTCTGGTGGGCAGTGGACTGACACAGAATCAGAACTGACAGCATTTACAAATTTAATAATTGTAGGTTGAAAAAATGGAAAATTAAGTATAAAAAGATAGAGGCTTCCTTGCTCTAGTAACCCATTACCCTTATAATGATCATCACATTTACTGAAGCCATCAAAAAAGCAAAGGACAAATTCATAGAGACAGAAAGCGGGTTGGTGGTTGCTAGGGATTTGGCAGGGGGCAGGGTGTTGGTGTCTAATGGGCACAGAGTTTCCATTTGGGAAGATACAAAAAGTTCTGGAGACGGATATTGGTGATGGTTGCACAACAAAGGGAGTATACTAGTACCACTGAACTGCACAGTTAAAAATGGCTACAAGGGCACATTTTGTGTATGTAAACATTACCACAATAAATAAAGGCAAAAAAAGAAAGAAAAAAAAAGGAGTAATTCTAGGACTGGCTACAGGATGTTACCGTTGAATTAACTGGAACGTTTTTTGTTTGAGCCTTAGCAGAGAACAGGCAATAGTCCTCCTGAAATTACTGTTGGGGCATTATCTCTGCAGAAAGAAATGAGGAAAGAAATTTCAACAGCTTAGCATTTATAGGGTACACAGTTGGGAGTAAAACACATGTGAAAAATATCATGATAGAAGGCCTTTATTTAAAGTGTGGTGAAGGCCGCTGACTCATTGGATAACTGGAGTCTTTGGGGCTTGAGTAATGGCCGAGCCAAGAATCCTGGAGTCAGTTAGACTCTTTCTTCCTTGGGGAAAAAAAAAGGGGGTCAAGTCAATTCTATCCCACTCTATCTTGTGTATTTTATTCAACAATGATTTTTGACCAACCCCAAATTCCTCCAACGAGGGAGGAATGTTCAGTGTTTTTGTAACTTGACTAACTGTGGTATTATTCCAAGCAAGGAGGGAAACCCCTACGGGGGCAAGAGGTGGGAAGGAAAGAGCTAAATCGGGAATCTGTTTTTGATCCCAGCCGGATGATGGATGTCTTACAAATGCGGTCAGTGCTACTTCTGATCTCACCCTGAGCAAAGACACTTTTTAACTAGCTGGGAAAAATATCTGGACTCAGTGTAAAGCAACTTGACTGACTCAAGTAAATACCTGAAGAAAGTCAAGTTATTCTGATAATGATCTATGCTAATTATTTATCTTCCTGAGGTTGCATTTATTTCTGAGTGTTTTCTGGTTGGGGTAAAATGATAACTTGTGAATCAGGTGTTTGAAACTGCCATGGCTAAGAGTGGCTGTTTTCTGTGAAGTTGTGGTACTAGATTAGCAGGAATCTGGTCATCTTAAGGATGCTGCTGAGTATTCTCAAGCAAAGATATTCTGGAGCCAGACTTCCTGGCAATAATCCCGTGTCTGCCTCTTACAAGATGAGACTTCAAGCATTTTCCCACATCTCTGTGCCTCGGGTTTGTCATCTCTAAAAGGAGGATGACTGCAATAGATCTTACATCATAGGTTGCTGTGAAACATGATTTAAAACCTGTAAAGCACTCAGAACAGTGCCTGACATGTAGGAATTAGGCCGTAAAAGTTAGTTGTTATTACCATGAATCATTTCTTCTTTAGAGGAAGACATAGCTAAAACAGTGAGGGTGAAGGCTGGTGTGGTAGGTCTGTTGCCTGTGATTCAGAGACCCTTTTGTATCTGCATTGGAAATTTCAAAACTCAGTGACTGTATCAAATCATCAAGTGCATGTTAAATATATTACAAGTTTGGTTGTCAATTACACCTCAATAAAGTGGAAAAGAAGGGAAAAAACTCTCCGTGGCTGCTATACACATGTATAGCCGAAAATAAAATACTGGTTTTAATGAACCATTCCTGCATTCACTCACTTATAGATTTACCATGTGCCAGGCACTGGGGATACCAAGTCAATTATGACTTGACTTATTGTGATGCTCAGTCCAGTGGCAAAGACACTTACCTGAAGAGATTATTATGCAATATGTAGGTGCAGAGATAGAGGTATGTACAAGGTATCACTGAGATGTGATGGAGGGGCTGGGGAGAGTGGGGAGGAATAGTCAGGGGAAATTACTGGAAGTTATCCCCTAAGTATGTGTTTGCTCAAATAAAACTTGATTTAAAAAAAATCAGTAGGCGTTTCAACCTGTTTCTCTAAAAGGTAAGAATTCTCTCTCTCTCTCTCTTTTTTTTTTTTTTTGCGGTACGCGGGCCTCTCACTGTTGTGGCCTCTCCCATTGCGGAGCACAGGCTCCGGACGCGCAGGCTCAGCAGCCATGGCTCACGGGCCCAGCCCCTCCGCGGCATGTGGGATCCTCCCGGACCGGGGCATGAACCCGTGTCCCCGGCAGGCGGACTCTCAACCACCGCACCACCAGGGAAGCCCTCTCTCTCTCTCTTCTAAACAAAATACTATTATTACCCCTAAAAATAATAATAATGGTTGCTTAACTATAGTATAATACATGGTCGATTATCAATAGTCCTCTACATGTCACATTATTTTTTAGTTGGTTTGAATGAATCAGGATGCAAAAGGTGTATCTTGTAATGGGTCTCTTAATCTTAACTGTCCCTTAATCTATATTAGGTGCCCCCTCCATTTCTCTCTCTCTCTCTCTCCCTCATTCCTTATAATCTATTTGCTGAAAAAACTGGGTTGTTTATCTCGTATTCCATAGAGGGATTTTGCTAATTACATCTTCATTTTCCTCTATTCCTTCTATTTCCTATAAATATCATGTTAGATTTAAAGGCTTTTTCAGATTCAGGTTCAGTTTTTTTTTTTGGGGGGGTGGTAGATGGGCCGAGATTACTTCACAGAGAGTGTGGGCTATATCCTTCCGAAGGCACATGGCCGATGGTGGTCTCTCTTTTAGAGATGTTTGCAGTCATTGATGGTCAATGGTTAGGGCTATTCATTCATAAGGTTGTAAAGTGGTCCTATTCTAATTCTATCTTTCCTTCTTTGGCTGGAATCCCATAGAGAGTAATTTCCCCTCATTTATTATTTGCTTACTTAATAGTATATAGAGTTGGTTTAGGAAAGGCAAGTCAAGTGCCTGGTTGAAAATCCATATTAACAGTGGCCCTGTGGTTCCATAAGACCCACAACCTTTAATGTCAGTAAAATTCTATTCAGCAAACAACTTTACTAAAGCAGGAAGGTGAACCGATGGGGTTTTATAAATACTTGGCATGAGAAGAAGAACTTTCTGCTTATAACACAGCTTTAAAAACACTCTAACTTTCCCCCAAGCTTTTAGTAAAAATCGTTTTTTTTTTACAGCAATTACAAAAAGATAATCTTGCTGAACTGAAATCCTAGACTACATCTGATATCATTTTCGTTTTCAGTGACCTACTTACTGCGTGGCATGATTTACAGTTGAGGTTTATGGCTTTAGCAAAATAATGCTTTGCTCATTCACTCAAAAAGAAAAGAAAATCCTCTGTTTTATTCTCTAGTATGGAGTGAAACTTTTAAACAGTCGCGGTTAAGTCATCATTAAAACAATTTTGTATCTCAGACCTAAAATAGACGTGCACCTTAGCATTGATGTATACAGAGCCCGAGTTTCCTAAAAGGCAAAGGAAAAATATATTCCCATGACTGTGCACAGGATGAGTAAATTACACAGATACATAAAAAGGCTAATTAAAAATGGAACATTTAAGAAGCATTGCATTTTAGGTGTTTTGTGAAAGTCCCTTTTAAACTTAGTCCCAAGTGAAATCAGTTGTTTGCATTTGGTTGGTGACATGAAACATTAACAGTAGCAGAAACAGGGGTAACCTCTGGGCTGCTGGGTGGACCCTTGTGTGACCTCAAAGTCCCAGACTCCTTCCAATGGGAGACTGGTCACCCCAGATTCTGACCAGCTTTCCTCTTGCCCTCTCCCTCCAAATCACTTAAATCCTTTGTCTCCAACTACATTAGATCTATTCAGTGTTTCCCCTTTTAATGCCTCCACAATTTCTTAGCATCTACAAAGAGCAGATTGATTCCCACCATGCCAGCAGGAAGCAGTGGGGTGTGCGTATTGAACCGGCCCCAGCTTGAGGAGCAAGCCAACAAGGGGAATATTGTCTTTCTTTTCATTCTTTCTTTTATTTTTTTAGAGCATTTTTCTTTCTTATCCAGATTAGTCTGACCTCAGCAGAAGACAACTATATATTACTTTTAACGGCAAACTTGAATGTCGCCTGGTTTGCGTTGGTGGTTTTCCATGAATGTAATACAGTAATCCCAGTGGAGCTACCTCAGCCACTTACTACTCTTACCCTGATAAAAATACTTTGTTGGGGCTATTAGGACGTCTTTTATTTTTAATCCAGCTGAAAATGGAAGCATTACAGAGCTTAGAAATATTAATGAGAAAATTCTCTACTGTCCGTGGCAGAGCGCCCCACTCGTGCAGGGATAGAATAGAAGCATTTTGTCCCAGTTCTACCTCGTCAGAACCATCTTGACTGAAGCTTTCAAGCGAGGCTTTTAAGAAAGAATCATATGACACACACGTATACAAAATGGAAATACCCTGGCAGATAAAATTAGCATTCTCTTATTGCACCTGTAGCGCAAACACTTATAAAAGGAGTTGCTAAATAATGTACACCCTCTGATGATCTAAAAGCCAGCTGTGCTCTTTTCTATTTTAAAAATCCTGAGGGTTAAAGTCTCATCTAATCCTTTCTTTGTCAGAGTTGCTGTCAAATGATCAGACCCTTGGACATTTTTTCACTCGGGACGGATGGGTTGTATTGAATCATAGGCTACTTTATGAACAGATTGTCCATAAGCCTTGTCGAACCTTCTAGTGTTTGTTTATTAACAGATAGAAATGGACTTGCCATCTTATTCTTGTTCTAACTAAATAAACCTGTGCCAAAACCCAACTGGGTACTTAAAACAGATGGTTCTCGTCTTTCTAAAGATGTGACTTAACTATCGTATTTTACCTCTAGGCACAGTCCTGTCAGGATGATTTGTGAGATGGCACAGTCATTGTAAGTAGGAATCACCTGGAAAATGAGTTTTACTTGTTTGTTTCATGAAAACAGAAAGAAAAGGTCCCCCTCTCTTGTGGTCACCCTGTGGAGGCCTGAAGGAATCCCACCCCAGATTTGGTTGGGAGGCCAAGGCTGATAATACCACACAAGCACCAAGAGGGTAGGAATAGTTGGATCACTCACATAGTGAGGCTTTCTGCAGGGAGCAGGGCAGGCTCCCCAACAGGTTCAAAATGGGCTTCAGGGGCTTCCCGCGTGGCGCAGTGGTTGAGAGTCCGCCTGCCGATGCAGGGGATACAGGTTCGGGCCCCGGTCCGGGAAGATCCCACATGCCGCGGAGCGGCTGGGCCCGTGAGCCATGGCCACCGAGCCTGCGCGTCCGGAGCCTGTGCTCCGCAACAGGAGAGGCCACAACAGTGAGAAGCCCATGTACCTCAACAAAACAAAACAAAAGAAAAACAAAAACAAACAAACAAACAAAAAATGGGCTTCAGAGAGTAGGTAAAGGAGGCCAGCTTGGCTTTCTACTATATTCGGAGATAGCCAGAGGTGAGGATTTCCACATATATCCCAGAGCTTGTGTGGTTTGAACTTCCCACTGGTGTCAGAAAGGGGAGCACCTAGGCTTCCTCATCAGCTAGACAAGATGGGAAGTGGCGGGAGAAGGAAAAGTGGGAGTGGTGGCACGTGAGAGCCGTCAGGGGTCAAACATCAAAATGGGGTCAGATGCCATATTACAGGTCACTTTACATTGAAGACCAAAGGCACTGTAAAAAATGGTAAATATTTTTAGATTAATTCCAAATGCTGTTTGAGAAGTGAAGGTTTGGGGGGGTATTTGGAAACCTTCTAAAATTCTGCTATGTATTTCCTTTTGGGGCTTTTAGGGGCAAAACAATGTATGCAGTCAGCCAATCCTCTCTGTTTCTGATAAAACATTTGGATACAAAGTCATAAAGTGTCTAGATTATTACTGAAGACATTTAAAAATTGTTGCATTCAGGCAAATCAACTCTTACTGTTGGTAGATTATTTTTCACTTTCTAACCTAAATCCTTTGGGCGCTAGGTCAAGGTACTTCTTGGTTCTCCCATTACACTTGATAGACTGATGGGCCATCAGAAGGCCAAGGGACATTAGGGGTTGTTTAGGATAATCTTACTCATTACTTAGTTGGAGAAACTTGAGGCCTATAAGTGTCTAGTGTTAGCTGGGATCACACAAACTAGAATCCAAGCCCTGTGCCTTGTCTAATGCACCTCACCTAATTTAGATCAGAGGGTTTGGTTGTCATATTTTCCTAGTTTTCAATTTTAATGCTTTCTCTGCAGGATGCTAGATTTTTAAAAAACTCATACATTTTATATGTTTTTTCCCCATAATCTTCTGTCTGAACATATTGCAGAATTTTTATATGAATTCTAAAGTAGGGACCCTGTATTTTAAATATTACACTGGAAATGTTAAATTATATATAAGCATTGGGTAAGACACCCAATAACTTTTTGTTTAATTCAGTGTATTTTAATTTTTGAAATAACATTAAATATTTGCTTTGATTTTTTTCTCCCATTTTGTGCTACATTCTAGGAGTTTTTAAAAAATAAACTTTTAATTTTAAGGTTTTTTAAGCTTTACATAAAAGTTTTGAAGGTAGTACTAATGAGTTTACAAATACTCCATGCTCGGTTTGCCCTATCAATAACATCTTACGTTAGTATAGTACATTTGTCAAAATTAATTAACCAATATTGTCGGTATTACTAACTAAAGTTCATACTTTATTCACATTTCCTTAGCTTTTTATCTAATACTACTTTTCTGTCCCACCCAGGACACCACATCACATTAAATCATGTCTCCTCAGGCTCCTCTTTGGCTGTGACAGTTTCTCAGACTTTTCTTATTTTGTTTTGATATTCTTGACAGACTCAAGGACTCTTGGCTGATCAAGTATTTTGTAGAATGTCCCTCAGTTGGGATCCATCTGATGTTTCTCTCATGATTTGACTGGAGTTATGAGTTCTTGGAAGGGACATGATTTATTACTCTTGATATTAACCTTAATCACCTGGCTGAGATAGTGTTTATCAGATTAGGGGTAGGAAGTTCTGGAAGCCCATAGATGCAAGACAGGAAGGACAGAGGGATTTTATGTAAGATTTCTACACGCAAAAAAGTTACTCCCTTCCATATTATACTCTGGAAGAAGGTTCTTCTGTGCCACCTAAACTTAAGGGGTAGTTATGCTCCTCTACCTACCAAGGGGTGGAATATGTACATAAATTATTTGGAATTTTGCATGAGAGATTTATCCACTATCTATTTATATCTATCTATCTAGCGAGCTATAATGGTATGTACTCACAGATATTTATTTACTAATTTGGATTATAATCCAATACTACTTTATTTTGTTACTTGAATTGTTTCAGTTTTGGTCATTGAGACCTCTTTCAGTTGGCTACTGTCTTTTTGACATACCCCTTTCATGTTCTTTTTTTAAAATAAATTTATTTTATTTATTTATTTTTGGCTGTGTTGGGTCTTCGTTGCTGCACACAGGCTTTCTCTAGTTGTGGCGAGTGGGGGCTACTCTTCATTGCAGTGTGCGGGCTTTGCGGTGGCTTCTCTTGTTGTGGAGCACAGGCACTAGGCGTGCAGGTTTCAGTGGTTGTGGCTCATGGGCTTAGTAGTTGTGGCTCCGGGCTCTAGAGCACAGGCTCAGTAGTTGTGGCTCATGGGCTTAGTTGCTCCGCTGCATGTGGGATCTTCCCGGACCTGGGCTCAAACCTGTGTCCTCTGCATTGGCAGGCGGATTCTTAACCACTATGCCACCAGGGAAGTCCCCCCACTTTCATGTTCTTTTTAAAGCACTTTCTATTTTCCAGCACTATAAGATGCTCCAGTTTCATCCTGTACATTCCCTGTACTAGTCCTAGAATCAGCCATTTCTCTAAGCAGCATGATTTTTGTAAATTGAAGAATTCTTTTTTTATCTTGGTACTGGAAATGTGAGGTGTGTTTGTTCTACTGGGCTGTCATTGCTTCTAGGTGGTCCATTCAGCCAACAGAGCAAGGAAATGTGTGTGCATATTTGAACCCTTGTATATACGTACATCTATAAGTATTTCGGCATGTATCCACCTTTATATGAAATTAAACATGAGTTCATACTGATGCCTCCAACTCTAATCCAGTACCACACGGATTATTCTAGCCTCCTTCCCTTGTTTGTCTGTAACGTCCCACTCCAACAGAGAGAAACCTGGCTCCCACCATCTGCCACCCATTTATTTAATTGTTCAGTCCCAGTTATACATGTGTAGTGGTTTCAGAATTGTTAATCTTTTGGGGATATTTATCTTGTTTAGGGATATTTTTTAACTTTATCTTTCAACCCATCTCCTGAGTGTTTTTTCCCCAATCTCTTTTTCATTTCCAACATCTCTTTTTCTTTCTCTAATGATTCTATTTTTAAAATGGATTGATACCATTACAGAGTCCAAGCTCGTAATGCCTGCTGCATGGTGGGTCAATAAACTGAGAGATGAGGTGCTGGGGCAAGGAATAGCAACTTTATTTGGAAAGCCAGCAGACCAAGATTGTGGACTAGTGTTCCAAAGAACCATGTTACCTGAATTAGAATTCAGGCTTCTTTTATACTAAAAGGGTAGGGGGTGTGGCTGGTTGTTGCAGACTTCTTGGTGCCAGAATCCTTCATTCTTACAGCTGTCCACATAGGTCTGGTCACAATGTTCCTATAAACCTCCAACAAGACAAATGGTATTCTCTGTTCTGCAACTTTTTATCTCTACATGAATGGAAAAGTTTTATACCTTTAAAGGCCAGAGCCTTGAAAATGAGCAATCCTGTATATTTCAGCATATAGGCAACATTCTTTAACAAAAGAATGACCAAGTGCAGGCAACAGAGAACAGAGAACAAGAGATCCAGTATGGAGTCATGTTTGTTCTTCTCTGTTACAATAGCTTCTCTTCTCTTCCTAAGGATATTAATTGCGGTTTACAGAATTCATTCTGTTCTCAGGATTGTCTCTGTTTCTTCTTCCCTTTGTTTGTTGATATTGGCCTCTGTCTTTTTGTCTTAGAGACTTTCTTCAAAAATCTGATGATCTTTGGGTACTTAAATATGTCCAATTGTGAGGCACAATGATTTAGAAATTACTAAAGTGCCTAAGTAAAACACTATCTAAATAATTTCCTGTGCTAACCTACTGACTGGTTGGTTGTAATTATGAAAAGGAATGATATTATTATTGATGAGATGCTCATCTATTGGTGACTAAAAGATACTCCCCGAGTTATAAGTCAGAATTAGGGACAGAAGCTTATCTTTAAAATGTAAAATACCCTAGAGATTATAGTGATTACTATTTTTATACACTAAATAGCTAGCTAGGTAGATACAGAGTGAGGCACCAAACAAGCTGATTGGCAGCTGTGTGTCTTGGACTAGGACTTCTGGACTGTGGTGGGTGTCTTCAAGGTGGAGAGCCAGCATTTTCATTGGGGAGGGTGGGTCCCCCAGAGCAGAGCAACAACTGTATGGTGACAAATGCATTTCACACAATGAGTTAGTAAACACTCACAGGTACCAACCTCCCTACCCAAATTTCACGAAAAAATATTTAAATTTACTAAGTGCAAAAATACTCTGATGTTGTCCATTAGAAAACTGTCATGACTCACTAAACTGATTCCACAGTCCAGTAACGATTCAAGACCAAAACTTGAAAAAATTTAGTTCTAAAGGCCTCTCTGAATTGGTCTCTGTCTCTTCATCTTGATTTTTTTTAACCACTCCCTGTCCAATACCCTTGTCATATCCAAACTACTTAAAATTCCTGAAAGTGCTATGATTTCTCTTGGTTCCATATTTTTTTTGCACATACTGTTCTTCTGCCAGATAAACCGCCTCACTTTTTTGTTGGCTAACTTTTTCATGTTCCAAAGATTCAGCACAGACATTATTCATCTTGGAAATCTCTCTTGACCTTTGCTTCTTTCCTATTTCCCACTCATCCCTGGGCAAAGGGATTTTTATCTCATCCATTCTCTTTTTTCTTTGTTTCCATAGCAATTAATACATATGCTATGATCACATCTAACACAAACACACAGACACACACACACGCTAATATAACTACTGATTTTTATATCCATATCTGCTCTAGGCTATATATTTAGACCAGGGTCTGTGTTTTATACTTTGCCTTTCTTTGTGCTTGGGGTCCTGAGCAGACAAGGACTTAGATGAGAATCAGGGACCTTCTACCTCCATGTACAAGACTTCTGGTATACTCTGTAGGGGCATTAGGCTAGATCCACCTTGACTCAGGAAATTATTCAGTAAACCCTACTACCCCTACCCTAAATCTGCATAAATGCAGCCCCCTGAGTCTAAACCTCAGACCCATTTGGAGCAATGCTGATTCCATAGTGGAGACAGTGAGCTGTGGGCATGGACCTCCAGGTCTGTTTCCAGAAAGACAACAGGCCTGTGGCTCTGAGTCATACGTGCCCCCAGCATGGGAACAGGACTGGGGAGAGGACTCTGGACTTGGGGTCATCTGGATAAAGCACTTCTCCTCCCTGCATGTAGAAAGAAAGAAAGAAAGAGGTGGAGAAGGGGATAGAAACGTTTCTCCAATACTGTTTCATCCTGGATATTTATCGCAACTCTCTTTCTCCTTTAGAGACCTGTGACTCAGGGTATTCAGTATCTCATCCTTATATCTGTTCCCTAGCATTTAGTAAAATATCCATGGGGGTGAGCTGTAAGCTCAGCATTTATGATTGGAAGTATAGATGTGGATAATAATGATGGGGTGAAAGACTAGAATTCATAATGATAGAACATACTATACTCAGGACAAGACGAAGGGGAAAAAAAGAAGGCAAAGAATACTAGAGTATAATATCTTGGTGACTGATGGATTTGAGTGGTTGCCTGCCATTTAAAAAAATTTATTTTATTGAAGTATAGTTGGTTTACAATGTTCTGTTAATTTCTACTGTACAAAAAAGTGATTCACTTATACATATATACACATTCTTTCTCATATTCTTTTCTATTATGGTTTATCACAGGATATTGAATATAGTTCCCTGTGCTCTACAGTAGGACCTTGTTGTTTATCCATTCTCTATATAACAGTTTGCATCTACTAATCCCAAACTCCCAATCCATCCTTCCCCCACCGCCTTCCCCCTTGGCAATGAGTGGTTACCTGTCTTACCCAATATCTTAAATGGAAAGGAGATGACCATTATTAAAGAGGAAATTGAGGAATTGTGAATGGAATGTATTAGGAATGTCCTTAGCATGAGTATTAATATTGGAAAAGATGATGGTAGAGGATTGAATGACTAGTGAGATTAAGTCACGCTAAAATAATTTGAGGGAACAAAGGACATTCTGGAGTCTCACAGATGACTCAACAGGAAGGACAGAGTGGTGATTATCTTAAAAATAAATACTCTTTTATCAGACATGTATTTGTTTATGATGACTTTTGCAATTAACAAACGGCTTTGTTGTTGCTGTTCTGAAATATTTGCTTTTAGGATCAGAAGTTAAGCTCATACCTTTAGGGACAGTAATGTATTCTGGCTTAAAATAGGAGTAATGCTTTAGAAAGGATAATGCTAGCTGTCATAACAAACAAACTCCAAAATGTGCAATGGCGCAGTCATGATATGTTTCTTCCTCACTTGTGTCAAGTTCAAATTGAGTGTTCCTGATTGGTGGATGTCTCTCCCCCAAAGATGATTCAGGGAACTAGACTCCTTACATCTTGCAGCTCTGCTTTCTTTATCTTTATCTTTATCTTTATGCTTCCAAGGTCCCTGTGCTTAGCTCCATCAAGCTGGAAGATTGGGAAGGAGGCAGTAGAAGGTCCACTGCTTCTTACCAATTTGGGCGGGAAGAAACTTATATTATCTCTGCCCACATTCTATTGGTGAGCTCTAATTGTACAGCTTCACCTAGTCCCTGGTTCCCGAGTACTTCCCAGCAACAAAGTTACGATGAGAGGAAGCCCAGGTTTGGGCAGATAATTAGCCATCTTCCCAAAGATGGATGTTTAGGGATCTTATGTATGTATCCATAATTTGTCAAAAATATTCAATAATTATTAAATTACATTAAAAATTAATTATAATTAAGTAAAGTATAATTAAATAAAATAATTAAAACTTTCAACAATTGTTGATTGATCAAGCAAGAAAAGAATTAGTAAAGATAAAAAAGATTTGAGAATCCAATGAACAAGCGTGATTTTAATGGATACAAGTAGAACCAATGGATACAAATAGAACCTATGGATACAAAAAGATTAAAACCACCCATTTTGCTTCATCACTCAGAGAAAAGTTACAAAAACGGGTCATTTTCTAGGCCAAAAAGCAAGTTTTAATACATTTCACAGCATTAGTATGATACTGCCCACATTCTCTGATTTTAAAGATAAGAATTACCCCTTGGGCTCTGCTCTGCTCATTCAGACAGGAGGGCTCTCATTCAAAACCAAAGCCCCAATAATCCTGTTACCAACTGCCAGGAACACAGGTTGCCAACCTTTGTGATGGTTTCTGGTAACTTACAAATTGAACGTTGTTTATGAGGTCATTGGATTTGTAAACTTTGCCCTGGTTAGAATTAGGCAGCAAACTGTGGGACATAAGCAGAGTGTTGGGAACATTTAAAATAAATGTCAGGTTTATTACTATTCCATTAACTCTTACCAGAAATAACAATATCTATTCATTGCAATAGAAGTAAACGGCATCCTTCATTCAACTGTGAAATTTGACGAAGAAGGAAAGAGCTTAGCTCAAAAGAAAACATGAGTTAAGGTTATTTGGTAGCTAGAAATATCCCCAATGTTATTTATTTTCTAACATAAATTTCCCAATGTGCAGAAACCTCTTAGCGAATCCTGAGTCCCAGTCCCTATTGTGTAGATCCTCAAAAGAAAGAGTGAAGAAACAAGCAAGGCTGTCATGGGAATCTTTTTTTTTTCTTTTTTAAAAATTAATTTCTGCTTTATAACAAAGTGAATCAGTCATACATATACATCTGTTCCCACATCCCTTCCCTCTTGCGTCTCCCTCTCTCCCACCCTCCCTATCCCACCCCTCCAGGCGGTCACAAACCACTGAGCTGATCTCCCTGTGCTATGCGGCTGCTTCCCACTATCTATCTACCTTACGTTTGGTACTGTATATATGTCCATGCTTCTCTTTCGCTTTCTCACAGCTTACCCTTCCCCCTCCCCATATCCTCCAGTCCATTCTCAAGTAGGTCTGTGTCTTTATTTCTGTTTTACCCCTAGGTTCTTCATGACATTTTTTAAAATTCCATATATATGTGTTAGCATACGGTATTTGTCTTTCTCTTTCTGAATTACTTCACTCTGTATGACAGACTCTAGGTCTATCCACCTCATTACAAATAGCTCAGTTTCGTTTCTTTTTATGGCTGAGTAATAGTCCATTGTATATATGTGCCACATCTTCTTTATCCATTCATCCGATGATGGACACTTAGGTTGTTTCCATCTCCGGGCTATTGTAAATAGGGCTGCTATGAATATTTTCGTACGTGACTCTTTTTGAATTATGGTTTTCTCAGGGTATATGCCCAGTAGTGGGATTGCTGGGTCATATGGTAGTTCTATTTGTAGTTTTTTAAGGAACCTCCACACCGTTCTCCATAGTGGCTGTACCAATTCACATTCCCACCAGCAGTGCAAGAGTGCTCCCTTTTTTCCACACCCTCTCCAGTATTTATTGTTTCTAGATTTTTTGATGATGGCCATTCTGACTGGTGTGAGATGATATCTCATTGTAGTTTTGATTTGCATTTCTCTAATGAGTAAAGATATTGAGCATCCTTTCATGTGTTTGTTGGCAGTCTGTATATCTTCTGTGGAGAAATGTCTATTTAGGTCTTCTGCCCATTTTTGGATTGGGTTGTTTGTTTTTTTGTTATTGAGCTGCATGAGCTGCTTATAAATTTTGGAGATTAATCCTTTGTCAGTTGCTTCATTTGCAAATATTTTCTCCCATTCTGAGGGTTGTCTTTTGGTCTTGTTTATGGTTTCCTTTGCTGTGCAAAAGCTTTCAAGTTTCATTAGGTCCCATGTGTTTATTTTTGTATTTATTTCCATTTCTCTAGGAGGTGGGTCAAAAAGGATCTTGCTGTGATTTATGTCATAGAGTGTTCTGCCTATGTTTTCCTCTAAGAGTTTGGTAGTGCCTGGCCTTACATTTAGGTCTTTAATCCATTTTGAGCTTATTTTTGTGTATGGTGTTAGGGAGTGATCTAATCTCATACTTTTACATGTCCCTGTCCAGTTTTCCCAGCACCACTTATTGAAGAGACTGTCCTTTCTCCACTGTACATTCCTGCCCCCTTTATCAAAGATAAGGTGACCATATGTGCGTGGGTTTATCTCTGGGCTTTCTATCCTGTTCCATTGATCTATCTTTCTGTTTTTGTGCCAGTACCATACTGTCTTGATTACTGTAGCTTTGTAGTATAGTCTGAAGTCAGGGAGCCTGATTCCTCCAGCTCCATTTTTCGTTCTCAAGATTGCTTTGGCTATTCGGGGTCTTTTGTGTTTCCATACAAATTGTGAAATTTTTTGCTCTAGTTCTGTGAAAAATGCCAGTGGTCGTTTGATAGGGATTGCATTGAATCTGTAGATTGCTTTGGGTAGTAGACTCATTTTCACAATGTTGATTCTTCCAATCCAAGAACATGGTACATCTCTCCATCTATTTGTATCATCTTTAATTTCTTTCAGCAGTGTCTTATAATTTTCTGCATACACGTCTTTTGTCTCCTTAGGTAGGTTTATTCCTAGATATTTTATTCGTTTTGTTGCAATGGTAAATGGGAGTGTTTTCTTGATTTCATTTTCAGATTTTTCATCATTAGTGTATAGGAATGCCAGAGATTTCTGTGCATTAATTTTGTATCCTGCTACTTTACCAAATTCATTGATTAGCTCTAGTAGTTTTCTGGTAGCATCTTTAGGATTCTCTATGTATAGTATCATGTCATCTGCAAACAGTGACAGCTTTACTTCTTCTTTTCCAATTTGGATTCCTTTTATTTCCTTTTCTTTGCTGATTGCTGGGGCTAAAACTTCCAAAACTAGGTTGAATAAGAGTGGTGAGAGTGGGCAGCCTTGTCTTGTTCCTGATCTTAGTGAAAATGGTTTCAGTTTTTCACCACTGAGGAAGATGTTGGCTGTGGGTTTGTCATATATGGCCTTTATTATGTTGAGGAAAGTTCCCTCTATGCCTACTTTCTGCAGGGTTTTTATCATAAATGGGTGTTGAATTTTGTCGAAAGCTTTCTCTGCATCTATTGAGATGACCATATGGTTTTTCTCCTTCAACTTGTTAATATGGTGTATCACATTGATTGATTTGCATATATTGAAGAATCCTTGCATTCCTGGAATAAACCCCACTTGATCATGGTGTATGATCCTTTTAATGTGCTGTTGGATTCTGTTTGCTAGTATTTTGTTGAGGATTTTTGCCTCTATGTTCATCAGTGATATTGGCCTGTAGTTTTCTTTCTTTGTGACATCCTTCTCTGGTTTTGGTATCAAGGTGATGGTGGCCTTGTAGAATGAGTTTGGGAGTGCTCCTCCCTCTGCTATATTTTGGAAGAGTTTGAGAAGGATAGGTGTTAGCTCTTCTCTAAATGTTTGATAGAATTCGCCTGTGAAGCCATCTGGTCCTGGGCTTTTGTTTGTTGGAAGATTTTTAATCACAGTTTCAATTTCAGTGCTTGTGATTGGTCTATTCATATTTTCTATTTCTTCCTGAGTCAGTCTTGGCAGGTTGTGCATTTCTAAGAATTTGTCCATTTCTTCCAGGTTGTCCATTTTATTGGCATAGAGTTGCTTGTAGTAATCTCTCATGATCTATTGTATTTCTGCAGTGTCAGTTGTTACTTCTCCTTTTTCATTTCTAATTCTATTGATTTGAGTCTTCTCCCTTTTTTTCTTGATGAGTCTGGCTAATGGTTTATCCATTTTGTTTATCTTCTCAAAGAACCAGCTTTTAGTTTTATTGATCTTTGCTATCATTTCCTTCATTTCATTTTCATTTATTTCTGATCTGATCTTTATGCTTTCTTTCCTTCTGCTAACTTTGGGGGTTTTTCGTTCTTCTTTCTCTAATTGCTTTTGGTGCAGGGTCAGGTTGTTTACTCGAGATGTTTCCTGTTTCTTAAGGTGGGATTGTATTGCTATAAACTTCCCCCTTAGAACTGCTTTTGCTGCGTCCCATAGGTTTTGGGTTGTCGTGTTTCCATTGTCATTTGTTTCTAGGTATTTTTTAATTTCCTCTTTGATTTCTTCAGTGATCACTTCGTTATTAAGTAGTGTATTGTTTAGCCTCCATGTGTTTGTATTTTTTACAGATCTTTTCCTGTAATTGATATCTAGTCTCATAGCATTGTGGTCGGAAAAGATACTTGATACAATTTCAATTTTCTTAAATTTACCAAGGCTTGATTTGTGACCCAAGATATGATCTATCCTGGAGAATGTTCCATGAGCACTTGAGAAAAATGTGTATTCTGTTGTTTTTGGATGGAATGTCCTATAAATATCAATTAAGTCCATCTTGTTTAATGTATCATTTAAAGCTTGTGTTTCCTTATTTATTTTCATTTTGGATGATCTGTCCATTGGTGAAAGTGGGGTGTTAAAGTCCCCTACTATGAGTGTGTTACTGTCGATTTCCCCTTTTATGGCTGTTAGTATTTGCCTTATGTATTGAGGTGCTCCTATGTTGGGTGCATAAATGTTTACAATTGTTATATCTTCTTCTTGGATCGATCCCTTGATCATTATGTAGTGTCCTTCTTTGTCTCTTCTAATAGTCTTTATTTTAAAGTCTATTTTGTCTGATATGAGAATTGCTACTCCAGCTTTCTTTTGATTTCCATTTGCATGGAATATCTTTTTCCATCCCCTTACTTTCAATCTGTATGTGTCTCTAGGTCTGAAGTGGGTCTCTTGTAGACAGCATATATATGGGTCTTGCTTTTGTATCCATTCAGCCAATCTGTGTCTTTTGGTGGGAACATTTAGTCCATTTACAGTTAAGGTAATTATTGATATGCATGTTCCTATTCCCATTTCCTTAATTGCTTTGGGTTCATTATTGTAGGTCTTTTCCTTCTGTTGTGTTTCTTGCTTAGAGAAGTTCCTTTAGCATTTGTTGTAAAGCTGGTTTGGTGGTGCTGAACTCTCTCAGCTTTTGCTTGTCTGTAAACGTTTTAATTTCTCCATCAAATCTGAATGAGATCCTTGCTGGGTAGAGTAATCTTGGTTGCAGGTTTTTCTCCTTCATCACTTTAATTATGTCCTGCCACTCCCTTCTGGCTTGTAGAGTTTCTGCTGAGAGATCAGCTGTTAACCTGATGGGGATTCTCTTGTGTGTTATTTGTTGTTTTTCCCTTGCTGCTTTTAATATGATTTCTTTGTGTTTAATTTTTGACAGTTTGATTAATATGTGTCTTGGTGTATTTCTCCTTGGGTTTATTCGGTATGGGACTCTCTGTGCCTCCTGGACTTGATTAACTATTTCCTTTCCCATATTAGGGAAGTTTTCAACTATAATCTCTTCAAATATTTTCTCAGTCCTTTTCTTTTTCTCTTCTTCTGGAACCCCTATAATTCGAATGTTGGTGCGTTTAATGTTGTCCCAGAGGTCTCTGAGACTGTCCTCTGTTCTTTTCATTCTTTTTTCTTTATTTTGCTCTGCAGCAGTTATTTCCACTATTTTATCTTCCACCTCACTTATCCGGTCTTCTGCCTCAGTTATTCTGCCATTGATCCCATCTAGAGTATTTTTTATTTCATTTATTGTGTTTTTAATCGATGCTTGATTCATCTTTAGTTCTTCTAGGTCCTTGTTAACTGTTTCTAGCATTTTGTCTATTCTATTTCCAAGATTTTGGATCTTGGAAATAGAATCTTGGATCATCTTTACTATCATTATTCTGAATTCTTTTTCAGGTAGACTGCCTATTACCTCTTCATTTGTTAGGTCTGGTAGGTTTTTATCTTGCTCCTTCAATTGCTGTGTGTTTTTCTGTCTTCTCATTTTGCTTATCTTACTGTGTTTGGGGTCTCCTTTTTGCAGGCTGCAGATTCGTAGTTCCCGTTATTTTGGTGTCTGTCCCCAGTGGCTAAGGTTGTTTCAGTAGGTTGTGTAGGCTTCCTGGTGGGGGAGACTAGTGCCTGTGTTCTGGTGTTTGAGGCTCGATCTTGTCTTTCTGGTGGACAGGTCCACGTCTGGTGGTGTGTTTTGGGGTGCCTGTGGCCTTATTATGTTTTTAGGCAGCCTCTCTGCTAATAGGTGGGGTTGTGTTCCTGTCTTGCTAGTTGCTTGGCATAGGGTGGCCAGCACTGTAGCTTGCTGGTCGTTGACTGAAGCTGGGTGCTGGTGTTGAGATGGAGATCTCTGGGAGATTTTCGCCGCTTGATATTATGTGGAGCTGGGAGGTCTCTTGTGGACCCGTGTCCTGAAGTTGGCTCTCCTACTTCAGAGGCACAGCACTGACTCCTGGCTGCAGCACCAAGAGCCTTTCATCTACCCAGCTCAGAATAAAAGGGAGAAAAAGTAGAAAGAAAGAATTCGTAGAAGAAAGAAAGATAGAGAGAAAGAAAGGAAGAAGGAAAGAAAGAAAGGAAGAAAGGAAGGAAGAAAGAAAGAAAGGAGGGAGGGAGGAAGGAAGGATGGAAAGAAAGAAAGAAAGGAGGGAGGGAGGAAGGGAAGAAAAAGAAAGAGTGAAAGGAAGGAGGGAGGGAGGGAGGGAGGAAGGAAAGGTAGGAAAAAAGAAAGAGAGCAGATAAGGTAAAATAGAATAAAGTATAAAATATAGTAGTGTTATTAAAATTTAAAAGTAATTATTAAAAAAAAAACGGACAGATAGAACCCTGGGACATATGGTGGAAGCAAAGCTATACAGAGAAAATCTCACACAGAAGCATACACATACGCATTCACAAAAAGAGAGCAGGGGGAAAAATCGAAAATCTTGCTCTCAAAATCCACCTCCTCAATTTGGGATAATTCGTTGTAAAAAGAGGAAAAGGGGAAAATGTCTGAAATCTTGCTCTCAAAGTCCACCTCCTCAATTTGGGATAATTCGTTGTAAAAAGAGGAAAAGGGGAAAATGTCTGAAGTCTTGCTCTCAAAGTCCACCTCCTTAATTTGGGATAATTCATTGTAAAAAGAGGAAAAGGGGAAAAAAATCTTAAATCTTGTCCTCAAAGTCCACCTCCTGAATTTGGGATGATTCGCTGTCCATTCATGCACTCCACAGACACAGGGCACATCAAGCGGACCATGGAGCTTTAATCCGCTGCCTCCGAGGCTGCACAGAGAGATTTCCCTGTCTCTTCTCTGCTCTCACAGCTCCCGGTTCTCAGCCTTGGACCTGGCCCCGCCTCTGCGCGTAGGTCGCCGGAGGGTGTCCGTTCTTCGCTCAGACAGGACGGGTTTAAAGGAGCCGCTGATTCGGGGGCTCTGGCTCACTCAGGCAGAGGGGAGGGAGGGGCGCGCAGGAGGGAGGGGCGCGCAGGAGGGAGGGGCGCGCAGTGTGGGGCGGGCCTGCGGCGGCAGAGGCCGGCGTGACGTTGCAGCAGCCCGAGGCGCTCCGTGCGCTTTCCCGGGAAAGCCGTCCCCGGGTCCCGGGACCCCGGAAGTGGCGGGCTGCACAGGCTCCCCGGGAGGGGGGGTGGACAGTGACCTGCGCTCGCACACAGGCCTTGTGGTGGCGGCAGCAGCAGCCCCAGCGTCCCACGCCCGTCTCCGGGGTCCGCGCCTTTAGCCGCGGCTCGCGCCCGTCTCTGGAGCTTTTTTTTTTTTTTTTTTTTTTTTTTTTTGCAGTACGCGGGTCTCTCACTGTTGTGGCCTCTCCCGTTGCAGAGCACAGGCTCCGGACGCGCAGGCTCAGCGGCCATGGTTCACGGGCCCAGCCGCTCCGCGGCATGTGGGATCTTCCCGGACCGGGGCACGAATCCACGTCCCCTGCATCGGCAGGCGGACTCTCAACCACTGCGCCACCACGGAAGCCCTGGAGCTTTTTTAAGCAGCGCTCTTAATGCCCTCTCCTCGAGCACCAGGAAACAAAAGGGAAGAAAAAGCCTCTTGCCTCTTCGGCAGCTCCAGACCCTTTCCCCGGACTCCCTCCGGGCTAGCCGTGGTGCACTAACCCCTTTAGGCTCTCTTCCTGCCACCAGCCCTCTCCTCGCGCTCCGACTGAAACCCAATACCAGAGCCTCAGCTCCCAGCCCCGCCCGCCCCTGCGGCCGAGCAGACAAGCCTCTCGGGCTGGTGTGTGCCTGAGGGCACCGATCCTCTGTGCCGGAATCTCTCCGCTTTGCCCTCCGCACCCCTGTTGCTGTGCTCTCCTCGGCCACTCTGAAGCTTTCCCCTTCCGCCACCTGCAGTCTCCGCCCGCAAAGGGGCTTGTAGTGTGTGGAAACCTTCCCTCCTTCACGGCTCCCTCCCACTGGTGCAGGTGCCGTCCCTATCCTTTTGTCTCTGTTTATTCTTTTTTCTTTTGCCCTACCCAGGTATGTGGGGAGTTTCTTGCCTTTTGGGGGGTCTGAGGTCTTCGGTCAGCGTTCAGTAGGTGTTCTGTAGGAGTTGTTCCACGTGTAGATGAATTTCTGATGTATCTGTGGGGAGGAAGGTGATCTCCGCGTCTTACTCTTCCGCCATCTTCCTCCGTTGATCTGTCATGGGAATCTTGACTCTAGATGGGGTGAGGAAGGAATCAGAATTACTCTACCTTAGTGATAGAAAAATTTAACATAACTTCCCCTTTGTTTTACACATTAGGCTGATGAGACCTAGGTAGATGAAGGGTCCCCTAGATACTTCAGTTCAGACACTGGCAATAAAAAAAGAAGAGAATGGTCTTTACACTAGACTATACACTTTGGATGTAACAAAAATACACCAGAGGGAGAAGAAAAGCAGCTGTCAGCATGGCACGGAAGAGCCTGGAAGGGGATTACACAGATGTGCTCACAGATACAGTCTTTCTGTGTCCCTATTTCCGTAAGTCTGGGTATGTACAATCATTCACTTATTCATTCATATCACCCAACAAATATTACCAAGGTCCTATTATGTGCTAGCTGTGTAAATACCTGTTTTCATGGAGCTTATCTTCTAATGGGACTATTCTTCCCCATGTTCAGCTTTTCCAATGATCATTTTACAGAAACCTGCAACTAAGATGGGGTAGTTAATAAGGTCCACACAAGAAGTACAGAAATGAGTACTTTTAAAAATCACCTGTCCCAGGGCTTCCCTGGTGGCGCAGTGGTTGAGAGTCTGCCTGCCGATGTGGGGAACACAGGTTTGTGCCCCGGTCCAGGAGGATCCCACATGCAGCGGAGCGGCTGGGCCCGTGAGCCATGGCGGCTGAGCCTGCGCGTCCGGAGCCTGTGGTCTGCAACAGTAGAGGCCACAACAGTGAGAGGCCCGCATACCACAAAAAGAAAAAAATATATATATATCATCTGTCCCACTATACATATACCACAATGGCTAAAATATAATAGATTGGCAATGCCAGATGTCGGGGAAAGAATGTGGAGCAACTGGAACTTACATATATTGTTGAAGGGAATGTAAAATGACACAAGCACTGTGGGAAAAGGTCTGACAGTTTCTTGTACACTAAACATACATCTAATTTACAAACAAAATTCCAAGCCTAGATAGTTATCCAAGAGAAGTGAAAATATATGTCTATAAAAATTTTATATAAGTATATTCACAGTGTCTTTCATAATAACCAAAAAGTTGAGACAGTCTAGGTGTTCATCCACAGGAGAATAAATAAGCAAACTGTGATATATTCATGCAATGGATACTACTTGGTAATTAAAAGAAAATGGTTGCAGTACTAAATATCATCTAAGACAATAATCAAAGAGGAAGAAATATGAAGAGAAACTTTTAAAAAAATAAACATGTCATCAAGAAAAGACACATCAAGGAGAGGGCTTCCCTTGTGGTCCAGTGGTTAAGAATCCGCCTTCCAATGCAGGGGACGCAAGTTTGATCCCTGTTCGGGGAACTGAGATCCCACATGCCGTGGGGCAACTAAGCCTGTGCGTCTCTGTGCGCCGCAACTACTGAGCCCGGGCGCTCTGGAGCCCATGCACCACAACTGGAGAGAAGCCCACGTGCTACAACGAAGATCCTGCATGCTGCAACTAAGACCCGACACAGCCACATACATACACATATACCTAATGCATACATACATACATAAATAGAAAAAAGAAAAGACACATCAAGGAGAAAAAGACTTCCAGGCTTCTCCTGGTTCCTACTGATCAGCTGGGCTCCAATTTTGGGCCCTTGGTGTTTGATGCTGGAAAAGTTGTAAAACTTCAATTTGGACAAATGGGGATAATAGTACATGCTACCTGATTCATGGGAGCACTGGCAAAACTAAGAAGACGTGAACTCACAAGAGCTGATATTGGTTTACTTGTTTCCACTCCAGCCAAGAGGGCAAGCTTTGCAAAGACGCTGAATTTACCCTTTCCCACACAAGAATATTCCACATTTAGTTCCATTTTTAAGGCTTGTCTGATGAACTTTTCTTATGCTTAACTGCATTGACAGGGCTGTGTTATTTTTGAACATTTGTGCTATATCCAAAGTATGGTAATTTATCAATTAGGCTGAATGAGAGTAAAAGGAAGCGTTTGAAGAGCTTTCAGGGAGACTGTAGTGTCAATTTGGGATCCATTTATATCTGATCCTTTAAGACTGGGAGCCAAATTGGGTAGATGGAATCGAGGCTTGAAAGTATAAAACTATTTTCTTTCTCAGCTTCCAATCACGAGCAGTATGCCTGGGTCCCAACCCGCCACGGCCCTCTTTAACATCTTCATTTGCCCTCTTCTTTATTTCCTGCCAAGCCAGCTTGTCTTTCTCAGTTATTTGGTTTTGTTACTTGTTCTTCCTTGGTTCTTGATTCCAAAAGCATCCTTGTTTGTCTGGAATGACAGGGTAGCACCTAAAAAGAATAAAGTAATCAAAAGTCCCTCCCTATCCTCTCTTCCTTTTGGAGGTTGGGGATATGAGAAAGAAAGGTAAAAAGAAAATGGACTGAGATTAGAGCCAGTTGCTGGGGGAACAGCTCTCATTATTATTGGGTTAATGAAAAATTAAGGAGTTTATAGGACCTCTCTTCCAATGGGATTGAAATTGTCACATGAGACCAGAGGCTGTTCATTTAACTGAAGAAGCAGATTAAAGCAGGGAATCATTTAAAAAAGCGATACAATTTCTTTGATTTAAAACATTTACAGGTACAGTCTTGCCAATCTTCTGATACAGGGCTGAGGGTGTTTTTGTTTTTTGTTTTTGTCTTTGAGTTTGGGTCTACTGATTGGAGTACAGTGTCACCTTTCTTGGGTAAATAACATTCCCTAATATACTGTCTATGAGTTTTAACTTCAGTTTCCTTATAATGGAGGGAGAATTTAAGGACCCCTGTGGAACAATCAAAGTACATAATCCTAGATTTGGGGGGATGCCCCTCCCTCACCCACTTCTAGTCATTCATGGTTGTTTCACCCATATTTACTTTGACAGCAATGGTTATCTTCTCACTTTTATTCCATCTTTACACAGTATTCAACTGCGTTTTTGTAAAAAAGGTAATCTTTGTTTTCACATTCATATCTCATTGGTTTTCATAATAGTTAAAGGATTTAATCAAATCCTTAGTTAAAACAAGCCCAGTTCAGAGAAAAAGACTTGGGAACAAACAAAGCTAATTTTGATAAGAACACGGCTCTCTGCTTGCATCTGAAATTTGCGGCTCTACAGGAGCCTGTTAGCTCCAAGCTTTCAGCATGTTATGTGTCCCAGTCATTTTACTTATAGATGGATATGAGGGTTTTGGTTAACCCAACAAGTTGGTTAAGTGGAGGTCCATCAGGAAAACTTCTATGATGCTATACGGCTTACAGAGCTGATTGTGGTTCCAGACTTGGAAAGTGGAGGCACTGGACCTTCATTGCAGCATGAAGATGGCTGGTTTATATGACTTGAGATGCTCTGGTAAAAATGCCTTTAGGCTCCATATTTCTACCTCACTGATATAAATAAAGTGAATGAAATTCCACTATTGAGTTCCTGTGATTTTGGACTAAACATTGTCTTCTACAGGCATTCTCTTTTAAACTAATGTACTTTTTTTTTTTTTTTTTTTTTTTTTTTTTTTGCGGTACGCAGGCCTCTCAGTGTTGTGGCCTCTCCTGTTGCGGAGCACAGGCTCCAGACGCGCAGGCTCAGCAGCCATGGCTTACGGGCCCAGCCACTCCACAGCATGTGGGATTTTCCCGGACCAGGGCACGAACCCATGTCCCCTGCATCAGCAGGCGGACTCTCAACCACTGCGCCACCAGGGAAGCCCCACTAATGTGCATTTTTAACTGTTAACACCTAGCGTTTCATTAATGTCTTCTTTGAATTAGTTTATTGAATCAGTTTTACTGCCAGGAAGAGCCTTGGGAAGAGTAAAATCATCAAGGCAAAGAAGGAGTACAGAAAGTAGAGTATTTTCTGAAGACAATCCTATTCTCTACCTCATGAACCTGCCAAAAGCTGAACCTGAATGAGACCACTTTAGGAAAAAATGAGAGCAGTCTAGAAGTTTTGGGCATCTACCATTTTCCAGCTCCATGCTAGCTTCTGGGAATACAGAGGGGTGCTGGGTGGTGAACTCTGTGATAAATGTTTTTCAGCACACTACTGGCCCAGAGTTTTATGATAGGCATACATGTAACTGTCATAAGTTTTAAAATAGAGGAATTTATACAATGCTTGACAGAAATGAGAATGGAGCAAATAATTTTGGCTGAGGGACCTGTGGAAGGCATCTAGGAGGGGTTTACAATTGAGCTGGGGCTTGGAAGATCAGTACATGTTTTTCAGAACAGGAAGATGGGGGAAGGCACCCCAGGCAGAGAGAGAGAGACATGGAGCATGGACTATTCAGTGAATTGACATGTCATGTTTGAGCAATTATCTTGTTATAAGATAAGCAGGGCATGAGGCTGTATTAGTCAGGGTTCTCCAGAGAAACAGAAACAGAACCAGTAAGATGTGTGTGTGTGTGTGTGTGTGTGTGTGAGAGAGAGAGAGAAAGAGAGACAGAAACCAATTTTACAAGGTATCATATATCTTATATCCTATATACCATATGTATCTTATAAGGAATTGACTTGTGCAGTTATGGAGGCTTAGAAGTCTCAAGACCTTCAGTAGGTAAGCCAGAGATTTGGGAAAGCCAGTGGTATAGTACCAGTTCAAATCTGAAGACCTGAAAACCACAAAAACTGATGATGTAGGTCCAGTCCAAATGCTAGCATTCTCAAGAGTGTTTCAGTTCTAAAGGCAAGAAAAAACTGGTGTCCCAGCTCGAAGGCTGTCAGACAGGAGAAATTCCCTCTTATTCAGAGTGCTATTCAGGGTAACTTTCATTCTATTCAGGCTTTCAGTGGGTTGGATGAGGCCCACCCACATGAAGGAGGGGGCAATCTCCTTTAACCAGTCTACTAATTTAAATGTTAAACTCATCCCAAAATGCCTTCACAGAAACAGTCAGAACAATGTTTGACCAAATATCTGGCATCCTATGGTCCATCAAGTTGACACATAAAATTAACCTTCACAGAAGTCCTATAAGGTTCAAAGTGAAATCTTTGTTTTCTTCTCCTTATAGAACTTAGAACATGGGACAGCTGTCTCCAACTTAGATGTACTCAGCCCCATTTGGACAGGAAGGTTCTAAATGCCTGTTAGCTGCTGTCAACCAAATCCATGTAGGTCAATGAAGATGCCTCAAGTGGCCATGACTTCCACTGGTAATTCAAAAATGTTTTGTAAAAATGTGATCTTTGGGGGCTTAGTGTCAACCTATACCATCTGATAATATTTGTAGCACTAAATTTTTAGAACTAAAATTATGCTGGAACAAAACACTGACAATCTGGGGGGCTATTTTCATATCATAAGTGTTGACTTGTTGAGCTGTTCTTGGAATCCTACACCCACCCCTTCCCACAAATATCCATGCCTTTTTGTTAAATATTGCACAACTAGTTAAATTATTTCCTCACTATAGACTGTGATCAGCTTGAGCTTGTGGAATTTAATAATGGACAGTGGTTTATTTAGTTGAAAACTTAAGGCAGCTGCAAGTTCATTCTATGCTGTAGATTGAATAACAGCCAAATTCCTTGTTCACACTGTGGCCTTGGAGCTGTAGGTATTTAGCAATGATTAGAATGATGACAATTATAATAATAGCCAACTTGTATCAATTATTGATTGAACCAAGTTGCTTTATGTTAATTAAATTATTGTCCTCAGTTTATGGGTGGATAAACTGAGACTTAATGGGTTTTAATCCTTATTTAAGCTTACATATCTAGTTTTTTTTCTTCCAACTTTATTGAGATATAATTGGCATTCAGCACTATAAAAGTTTGAGTACAAAATAATGATTTGACTTACATCCACTGTGAAATGATTATCACAATAACTTTAGTGAACATCCAAAATCTCATATAGATACCAAATCAAAGAAATAGAAAATAAATATTTTTCCTTGCAAGCTTACACATCTAGTTTGCTGATAAAATGCTAGACAATATTTATTTACTTTTATTAATGTTGATAGTGAACCTGAATGCTTTCTTGTTCAAGATGGATCTCTTTATATCTACATTATCCTTTCTACCTCTATGGACAAAATTAGTCAACTACTACTTGGCAAAATTTCAAAATAAATTCTCTGTGTAGGAAAGAGGAGGGCTGTTTCTTGAGGGGTTTGTGGATTGATCATGAATGGAGATGCTTTCTGGAAGGGTAAGGAGCTGGATAATTCATTTAGCATAGTATTTCTACATTTCTGTGTAAAAAAAACATGTACATTCTTAAACGGGAAAAGAAACAAGTGAGTACAGAGAAAGGGGCAGAGGTCTGCTTACTGTCTTGTCTGGGCCATGTGCTGATGGAACCCATGGAGCTCTGGTTTGCTTTGAGCCATGTACATTTCCTTCTACTGGTCCCAGCCCTGGGAGTTGGACCCCGTGAAGAATCCCCCATCACAAGCTAAGATGATCATTTGGTCATATTGAGAGGAGACGAGCTCACAGACAGTGGAAGAAAAAATCTCCACCCTGGAGGAAGCATAGGGGTCATAACATCCTGCAGGCGCGCTCCAGGGTGCATCCTAGCCCCTGGGGCTCCCAGCTGCATGGCATGTGCCGAGCGCACAAAGGTCTCCTGTTGTCACCTGTGCCTATTTATAACAGTCTACACAACCCTTTTTAAGGACAAAGAAAATAAAACACAGGGGACCGACTTAAGAGAAACAAATATTCTATTGAATGCGATGCTATTTTTTGGTGTGTGCTCAGCATAAACTCTCTCAGCTCTGAATGGGAAAATAATGTTTTCCCCCGAACACCACTAGGAGAATGTAAGGGAGGAGTAATTGGAATATAGAGACTAAGGCTCACACAACTGCCAAGTCCTCACGAAGAACTGATTCATTTATTCATTGATTCCTTCAGTCACTCTTGCAACCAGTAATTATTATTATTATTATTATTATTATTATTATTTTTGCAGTATGTGGGCCTCTCACTGTTGTGGCCTCTCCCATTGCAGAGCACAGGCTCCGGACGCGCAGGCTCAGCAGCCATGGCTCACGAGCCCAGCCGCTCCGCGGCGTGTCGGATCTTCCCGGACAGGGGCACGAACCCGTGTCCCCCGCATAGGCAGGCGGACTCTCAACCACTGCGCCACCAGGGAAGCCCACAACCAGTAATTATTAATCAACTATGAATGCTAGACACCCTGCTCATGGCTGGGGAGACAATTCAGAAGATTTAATCTCTGCCCTCATGGAGCTCATGGTAGAAAAGAGGAAAGGGAGAGTAAACAAATTTGTTTACAGCAGTCAACAGATAATTTTGCTTATAGTTCTACAGAAGCAACATGACAAGACATAACATTGCCATAGATTAGTGCCACGAGCAACCTTATCTAGAATTCCTAGAAGAGCTTCACAAGGAAGTTACATGTAAACCCAGATCTGAAAAGTGAGCTGAAATTAGATAAGAAAAGGGCAGTAGGAAGACAGATGGGTGGAGCTGTCCAAGTGGAAGGAATATCTTGGTACCCAATTTTCATTGAATTGGCTGGGAGTTAATTTTAATAGATTGCTTCTGTGAGCCCTTACTAAGTGCCAAGGTGTGTGCTCAGAGCTTTATGAATGTTGTCACACTTAATCTTTTATTGCACCTGGGAATGTTATTATTCCCAGTTGAAGAAATAAAAGGCCCAGAAAAATTAAATGACAGTAAGTAGAAGAATTAGAACCAAGGTTTAAGTCCACATGGTACTTATAACATTTCAAAGGGAGAAAGAGAGGCAAGAAAGAGTAGGAGGTGGTGGGAATGCTTAATCTGAAGCACCAGCCTTAGCACCTTTTCTCAGGCTCCATGCCTGGATCCATCCATCTGCGGCTGGAATCTGGGACTCTAGTAGCTGATGTTAAAAGAGAGACTTCTGTGCTTCTCTAAACCATTGTCTTTGTCAGTTTGAGCTGCCATAACAGAATACCATAGATTGGGTGGCTTAAACACAGATATTTATTTCTTACAGCTCTGAAGTCTGGAAAGTTCAAGGTCAGGGTGCCAGCCTGGCTGGGTCTGGTGAAGACTCTCTTCCTGGTTTGGAGATGGCTGTCCTCTTGCTGTGTCCTTACGTGGTGGAGTGAAGAGAGAAAAGCGAGCTCTCATACTCTCATTATATTATAAAAGCATTAATCTCATCATGAGGGCTCTATCCTTATGACCTAATTACCTCTCAAAGTCCTCCTCCCCAAATACCATCACACTGGGGATTAGAGTTTCAACATTTGAATTTTGGGAGACACAAACATTCAGTCTATCGCACCACCCATGTCAAATTCCTGATCTCCAGTGCTGAGTCCTGTCTTTCAGACACTGTTTCTACAGCAGTCCTTTTGGAACATTTTCCTCCCTGCAAGATTAGCTTTGATGTCTGCCAAGTTTCATGGCTAATGGGTGGGGAGTCGGTGTGGTGATGGTCCATGATAGTGGAAGAAGTGGGTGGGGGTACCACCACACTAATAATGGGTCCGGGTCATGGATGGATGGAAATTGAAACTTAGCTCAGCCCTAAGACCTGACTCCTAACTCCTAGAAGGAAGGGTCTTCTGTTAAGTGGTTTCTTATTGAGGCATCCACCCTCCACAAAATGGGACTTATTATATCTGAAACTGTCAAGTCAGGGGTCTTAAGGGGCTTCATTTTTCTGAACAATTCATTTCCCGTTAGTTGGAGTAAGGGCTGCTTGAACAGAGAAATTTTGTCCAACCAATAAAGTTGCTCAAGGGAGGCTCCAACCTGATCTCAGGTGGCCTCTGCCTGCAGCGGCTTGAAGCAGGATTTCAGTTCCCCGGCCAGAGACGGAAGTCAGGCAGCAGCAGTGAGAGCTCTGAATCCTAGCCACTAGACTACCAGGGACCAGTGCCAGTGACAAGGCCTTGTCAGCATTGTAGAAATAAATTTCCACAAAGAGCTGGAAAGTAGTGAAACAAGTAAAGTGTTTATTAGGAGGAAAAAGGGTATGTGTGGTTAGACACACAGGTGGACCCAGAGAAAGAGTCGTGCCTCATGGTAGTTTGAATCACTTATGTGGGCCATTTCTTCCGGGTTTCCTTTGGCCAATCATCTTGCTTTACCTGGTTCTGAGTCCATATTTGGTTTATCTCAGTGTCCTCCCCTGTACGCGTGCACATCTCTTAACCAAGATGGATTCCAGTGAAGAGGCCTATGGGTAGGTTGACATCACTCCCCTTTTGACCCCCCAAGAGCCTTTCTGCGCATGTATAGTCGGGAAGATCGCCTTGACCTCGAGATGAGAAATATGTGGTCTCTATCTTTTATCTGGGCGGGGCTCAGATCTTCTCTTGCTCCTGCTATTTTGGAGTATCTGTCCACAGGGGACAGACTCCAGCTGCTCAGCCTTGGGCTCATCTATCTCCTGCCTCAAACCCAATAAGACAGATTGGCAGGCTGGCCTCACCATCATTTACCCAGAAAACCTTGATCCCTCTTCCATTTGGAGTGATGAGGTCCAAAAGGAAATTCCAAGAAGTGATATTGGTTTTGGCTATGTGTGAGAGGTGATATTCTCAGTCAAACCAATTCCTAACTTTTTTGGTTTACCAGTGCTTTTTTAGAATCTTATGAAACTAGAGACCCTTTTCCCAGATAAAGGTGCCACACAACATTTTGCATATAATTTGGGAGCACATAGCCCCATCCATGGTACAGAGGATGAGCATACTTGGTTTGTACGTTGCAGTAAGGATGCCAGGATAAACTGATGACAGTATCTCAAAGGATTCTTCTTTGACATTGAAAAATCCAATTTGGAATAAGTCGTGGTGAAAATAATTGATGAATCATTTTCAAGGGATGAAGCAAACCTAATTGATCTTCTTGTTATGCTTAATTTGGAGTCTGTAGATATTCTTTCAGGAAAGCTGATACACAAAAAGATGTCTTTTAATACAATGCTCACTTTTTAAACAAGGTCGTGGAATATCTCAGGAGAACAGCAGAGAGAGAGCCCTCAATAGTGTGCTTAAATTACCTCACTTCTAATGAGAACGGCAGTGAGACGCTTAACAAAATTTACAATTGCTAAATCTGTATGAATTTAAAAACTAAAAATGAAATAGGAAGTCTAGAAGTCTCGTCCCAATTCCTGCAATTGTTAGGCCTTGACACTAAAGGGATAGAAAAAGACCGCTATATTAACCTTGGCTCTTCCCACGTCTCTAAAACGGTAACGCCCTTAATAACCGTGAAAGTCAACAGCCTGAAAAAAGCCAGTCCTGGAGCTGTAGACAGTGCTGCATATTTGAACTGGAATTCTTAATTCTCTACAGCCTGCGGCCTTCAGTCATCATGAGTTGCTCCGTACAGGCTTCTGCAGGGCAGCATGGAGTGTCTATGTGACAGAGACAAGAAGACGACTCTTCAGAACAGTCCAAAAACATAAGTTAAAGCCACGGTGATCTGACAGTGTGAAACCAGGAAAATTACACTGTACCCTGAAGGCACCCTTGCCCAAAGTAGTTGTTGGGAATGCTCTGTTTTAGTACCTGTAGACTTCAGTTTTTCTTTTGAGAAAATATTGAGGAGAGGGTTTAGGATGGGGGAGGGTCTTGAATTTCTTCACCTGTAGGTCAGCTTCCTCTGGTTTTTTGTTCTTTTTCCTAATAACTCACTAGGCTTGACAGTCAGTATTGTGATATACCACCTCCCTGGGTGGGTGTGTGTCAGGGGGAAGAAATCAGTGCAATATCGTGTGAGGCCCATGGTTCACATAGCCCCATCTGACCCCTTCCCTAGCCCCGGGGTTTTCTCCTGAGAGCAAGGAAATTAGGGGGCTCCACCTCTTAACCCCCGATGACCTTCAAAAAATGCCCCTTTGATGCTTCCCTGAGAAGCTTCTAAAATAGAGCAAGACAGGGCATTGAGTTTTTTGAGTGCATTTGAGTGTCTTGATTCTAGATTTAAAATTAGCCCTCTATGATAAACCATAATGAAAAGAATATTTAAAAAAGAATGTATGTATATGTATAACTGAATCACTTTGCTGAATAGCAGAAATTAACACCACATTGTAAATAAACTAATACTTCAATTAAAAAAAAAGAAAAAGGGATTTCCCTGGTGGTGCAGTGGTTAAGAATCCACCTGTCAATGCAGGGAACATGGGTTCGAGCCCTACTCCAGGAAAATCCCACATGCCATGGAGTGGCTAAGTCCGTGTGCCACAACTACTGAGCCCACGTGCCACAACTACTGAAGCCCACATGCCTAGAGCCCGTGCTCTGCAACAAGAGAAGCCACTGCAATGAGAAAGCCACGTACCACAACGAAGAGTAGCTCCTGCTTGCCGCAACTAGAGAAAGTCCATGCGCAGCAATGAAGACCCAATGCAGCCAAAAACAAACAAACAAATAAATAAATACATTTATTAAAAAAGAAAAAAAATTAGCCCTCAACACCAAATTCCTATGTTAAATTACTTTTATTTAATCTGTCCAATCAAACCATGAGGCAAAACTAAATGACAAACATTGGCCTACAGAATAACTCCAAATCACAGAGTAGTGGCAATGAAAAAAAAAATGAACCATATGAATTATCTCCCATTATCCATTGAATCTCTTATTCTCCCAGAGAAAGCAAAGACTCCAATGTATATGTGTTTTCATCTTGTTGCCACAGAAAAATTTAAATGTGGGAGAAGGAAGGAAGAAAGGAAAGAGAGAGAAAGAAAGAAAAATGTAAGAAAGAAAAAAAGAAAGAAGTTTCTTTTTTTCCATATGGAAAATAAATTCCAACCCCTCTTCCTCATTTGTTGTTAAATTTGCAAGACTATTATCCCAATTTTATGAATTAGTACACAGAGTTTGGCTAGGAGGGAATCACAGGCCTGCTGGCTCAAAGCTCATGTTCATTTCTGCATCATCCTCTGCAGGGAGGTTGATTATTTCCCCCTGGTCACTTTTCCTGAAGTTTTGAGGATCAGCCATGTCTCATTTGGGGGTGTACGATCATCCCTGGGGTTGAAAAACAGGGTTCCAGTGCACATAATTCTTCTTTAGCTGTATAACACATATTTAATGAATAATCTGGACAATGAACTACTCTCTAATTGTCCCACTTTGGGTTTTTGTTTTGTTTTGTTTTGGCTGCGTTGGGTCTTCGTTGCTGCACGCGGCCTTTCTCTAGTTGCGGTGAGCGGGGACTACTCTTCATTGTGGTGTGTGGGCTTCTCATTGTGGTGGCTTCTCTTGCGGAGCACGGGCTCTAGGTGTGTGGGCTTCAGTAGTTGTGGCATGCGGGCTCAGTAGCTGTGGCACACGGGCTTAGTTTCTCCGTGGCATGTGGGATCTTCCTGGACCAGGGCTTGAACCCGTGTCCCCTGCATCAGCAGGCAGATTCTTAACCATTGCGCCACGAGGGAAGCCCCACTTTGGCTTTTAAAAAATAATTAAAATGGCATTTTATTCGCACAAACACATGTCAACATTCCAGACTTATGACAACTATAAATATAAGCAACAAATAATAAAATGAGGCAATTTTGATCCAGACAGATGGGAACTTGAACTTGCAGATGGATTTGCAGTTGCCAGACTCAGCCATCTACTTCTTCCTTTGTTTTGTTTGTGTGCACAGTATTGAGAAAAATCCTGACCGATCCAACCAAATAATAGCAAATGGTAAGCATTTCGGAAACACCTCATTCTTGCAGTCTCAGGATACTCCCCGTTTAAATTTGATCGAGAAATTTGGAAGAAGAGTAGCAGGAACTGTTTGTTGCAAAGTTGAGTCACTAAGAATATCTTTTTGATTTGATTTTCATTCACTCATGATAGCATCACTGACCATTAGACCGTGAGTAGACCACGTGTGAGCAACATGCCAGGGGCTCGCAAAGGTTTGAATTGGGGAGCGTGTGCTCTAGGGGAGAACTCCCTTGAACAACTCTCCATGAGCGGACAAGGGTAGCCTTGAACTTTTTAACCATTTTAGCCATTTTAGATGTGCACAATTCAATGGCATTAAGTACATTCACAATGTTGTGCAACCAACACCACTATCCCCTACCTTGGTTTTAAGAGTTATTTCTAAGAGTCTATGTCTTGCCACTTTGAAAGGGGCATATGTATGCATCAGTCATTATGTTAAAGTCACCATTTATACAATTGCCCAAGTATTAATACCTCCACTCACATCAATCTTAACTTTGATTAATCTCTTTAATTTAAACTTGATTTTTTTTTCCTTCTTTAAGGTTAGGATTCTTCTGGACTGTCCTCTCCTGGTAGTGTTTCCAGAAAATTCAGGACCCTTGAGGATGCTGAGAATTGGAACTTGCCATGACCTGATCCCTATTTAGTGTCTTCAAGGCTTTAATTAGCTAGTTACCCTAATTTCTTTAGTTAGTATCTTACCTGTTCCCTGAGCTAATCCTAATGACCTGAAATCTCATCACCTTCATTCTGAGGAAAACCAGAACATTCAATGCAATGACATCCCCCCCTTTTTTTCAGAACAGAAAAAATGGAGAAAGAATCAACCACATTTTTTCTTCTGTGTACACAAGAAATTAAAATTATTAGTCAAAAGGCCCTGTTTCACTAGAATGATCCTCACAAGAGCCCTAGGAGGAAGATGTCCTTTCCTTTGTACAGAAGACGAAGTAGAAGCAAACACAGGCAGGCAGCTCCAGAGCCCACACCTAACTACTGGGCCGCAGTGCCCTCATATTAAGGACTACTTCTCCTATTGTTACCATAATGACTCCTCCTCAGAACTCCAGCATCAGGGGGAAAATTTGTGTCAAGAACAAGAAAGACAGAAGTGGACGGGCAGCTGGAAGCCTGGGTTTTTGCTCTAGTACTTTCTCTATCTTCCTATGTGACTTGGACACACCCCATAGCTCTTCTGTGTTCTACTTTCTTTATAAAGTAGGGTGTTATGAGTGATCACCATTCAGAGAGAGCTAAACCTGTGGACTTGGAGGACAAGTGCCATTGATGAGGGAGGAGGAGGGAAGGATCAGCTCCAGAGATGGGAGGGCCCAAGGCATGACGAAAACTCAGGGCCCCTTATTCAAAACTTGCTAAGAATTTAAGACAGGGACAGCAGAGCATTAGCCAGGGCCCTTCTGTGGGTGTGTGTGTGTGTGGGTGGGGTCCCCTTATCCACAGAAGGAACTGTGGCAGTGCGTTTCTGTTGAGGGGGTCTGGATCCAGGCGCTGACACCGGGGAGTGCTCCTGAGAGATTCCTTATCAAGAGACAACTCAGCACCTGGCAAGTTCCGAGATTTCAGCTGGATCCTTATCATGCTCATAAGCACTAGTGAGTGATGTTATCGGTGCCTGAGAGAAGCTGCTGGCTGGAAGGACATAAGCAGAGAAACACCAATTAAAATTGAGAGCCAGCTTAGGGCTATTCATAACTCCCTCCTTTTATACAGAAAGGAGGACCCAACTCACATAGGGAGATAATAGAGAAATAGAGAAAGTTCTAGAACTAGAACCCATGGCTCCACCTGCCATGTGTCTTTCACTGTGTCTTTCTTGTCGGTGACAAATTTTCCCCTGGCCCTGGAGTTCTGGGGAGAAGTCGTGATGGCATCACAGGAGAAGCCATTCTAAATATACTCGTGTAAACGAGGGCACTGTGGCCCAGTGGTTAGGTGTGGGCTCTGGAGCTGCCTGCCTGAGTTTGTGTCCCAGCTTTGCTCTCACTTAGCTGTGTGACCTGGAGCAGCTTGCTTAACCTCTGTGTGCTTTCGTCTCATCAGAAGTACAACGGAGTTGACAATAGTTTTCTCTTCTTAGGGCTGTTGTGAGGATCATAAGTAGTAATGGTCACAGAGGGATTAACGTAAAGAATTCGAGGGGGGCTTCCCTGGTGGTGCAGCAGTTGAGAGCCCGCCTGCCGATGCAGGGAAAGCGGGTTAGGCCATAACATATATCGTTTAGGCCAAACTTTTAGGCCATAACATATATCAAATTCTTTTTTTTTTTTTTTGCGGTACGCGGGCCTCTCACTGTTGTGGCCTCTCCCGTTGTGGAGCACAGGCTCTGGACGCGCAGGCTCAGCGGCCATGGCTCACGGGCCCAGCCGCTCCACGGCATGTGGGATCTTCCCGGACCGGGGCACGAACGCGTGTCCCCTGCATCGGCACCAGGGAAGCTTGAAACAACCAAATTTTTACAAAGAAAACCTGCCTCTCATTAAACAGAGGATCACCTGAGGACCTGAAGTCCCATTCTGCTCTGTACAGCCCCCAAGAGACCACTCTTCCTGAGGCCCATCAGCCAGTGATGTGCCAGGGATGGGGTTACTGAGCTAAGTCCCCTCAAATGGATTATTCGCCCCTCAAACTGCTGAGCACATCTCACTTCTAAAATGCCTGTTGCTCACCGACTCTAAAAGCTATCAGACCAGCAGGAGAAAAATAAAAACAATCCAACCAAACCGAAAAACCAAACCTGTGCCATCTGACTAGCTTGTAGGATAAAGGCAGGAATGAAAGTCGTCCATAAGAGCTACAGGCCGCACCGTGGGTGACGTGCACAGACCTGCTCCAACTCGCTGAGGGGTCCCTTTGAGGTCCAACAGGGCAACTGGAGTGAGGGGACTGCTGGGTGGTGGTTTGCAAGACCATCTTGACCCCTGACAGGGAAACCCCACTTGACCATGACAACTAATATGGGTAAAATTAAAAAGCAAATGGGGGATCTTAATTCAATTCAAGTTTGTTTACAAAAATAAGAGCTCAAAAAGAAATACTAAGGATGACATAGCAGTTTCCAGGCCAATTAGAAAAGGAGGGCAGAGTATGTGAGACAGAAAAACCAAACCCAGACAAAACACTTCGATCATGATTATTTTTCTCTGTGGGGAGATGTGATTTTAAAACAATGACCTCCACATCCTGCTTAGACCAGGTGTTAAAATTAGCATTTGGGGGTTTTTGTTTTAGCGTCTCCTGGGCATAGGCTCTGAAGCCAGCCACCTTTGTACATAGAGCAGCTTCATCCAAAGAAAAGGGAAGTTGGGAATTTCAGAGTATGGCTAAAAAATACAGAAATGTGAGGGCCCAGCTCTGACTACCACTGACAACCTTGAAGATTCATCTACCGGGACTGTGGTTCCCTCCCTCCCTCCCTTCCACAATGTCACAAGTCCACGGGCATTTCCTGTACACCTGCTGTGTTCTGGGCGTTGGAGAGAGGCAGAAAGTAGAAACTCCTTTGTGGAGATGACGTTCTTCCACTTTGCTGTGGAATCTCAAGCAATTTGTGAGGCTAAAAATAGAATAATCACTATTAGTGGAGAGAAAAAGAACCGAACATCACCTTGAAACCCCTAAAAGAAATTTCATTTAAAACTTCATGCTAATGTTATCAGTCTTCTGGAAGTCTCATTTCAGTCCAAGCATAGATTTGAAATGTTTTTATTGTGTATCAGGGAACTCCAGTTCTGTTTCAATGAATGGTACGTGATTAATTTTAAAATACTGGCCATCAGTAGACTAGTTCAGGAGAAATCCCAGTACTAAGGTGTCATGCATGTCTGAGTGTCATCTCCAGATCATCAGCATCAGCATCACCTGAGAACTTGTTTGAAATGCACATTCTGGGGTCCCAGACCCACTGAATCAGAAAATCAAGGGGTAGGGTCCAGAAATCTATATTTTAATTGCCATACAGGGGATTCTGATGCATGCTGATGGATGTTTTTCATAATTTCAACATTTCCAGTCAATATCATTCTGAGTCTTTATTCTATGTAAAACTTGGTAAAAAGCCCTGTGACAGACTTTTCTCCTATATACTTCGAGTTTCAGGTATAACTTCCACCACTGGAACCCACATCACAGTAACTCTTTCACCTGATAGCATTGTAAACCATTTTTCCAATAGCACCTTAAAAATGTTCTCTTTCGGGACTTCCCTGGTGGCGCAGTGGTTAAGAAACCACCTGCCAATGCAGGGGACACGGGTTCGAGCCCTGGTCCAGAAAGATCCCACATGCTGCGGAGCAACTAAGCTCGTGCGCCACAACGACTGAGCCTGCTCTCTAGAGCCCACGAGCCACAACTCCTGAGCCCACGTGCCACAGCTACTGGGCGCACACGTCACAACTACTGAAGCCCGTGCGCCTAGAGCCCGTGCTCTGCAACAAGAGAAGCCACCGCAATGAGAAGCCTGTGCACCGCAACAAAGAGTAGTCCCCTCTCGCCGTAACTAGAGAAAGCCCACGCACAGCAACGAAGACTCAACGCAGCCAAAAATAAAATAAATTAGTTAAAAAAAAATGTTCTCTTTCCCACAAAGACACAGGGTTATAATAGAGGAGTGGGACAAAGTACCATCAAGTAGTCTTCAAACAGGCTGATGTATGGACTATTTACAATGTTTCCCTTGTGGGCATTAAATGTCCCCATTAGGCTGGGAGAATACATTATGTACATGGCAGTCTTAGGATAAAGATGAGCTAAGTCGTGTATAGAAATATTCCTTCTCCGGGGACAGTATAATCACTTAAATGCTACAAGGTGTCTGTCACTACACCTCGCTTTTAGAGGCCCTGTTATTCAAAGGACGAAGCAGGTGTGTGCTCGAGAGCGGGACAGCCAGATGAGCATGCCTCTCCCCAAGGCAGTATTCAGTGATATCTGTGGGTGTCTCAGCCATGGTAGGAGAATTTATGACATGGAAATTGGCAAACACTGTAAGTGAGGACTTTTATTTTTCATTTTGTGAGAGCTGGTTTACCAGAACACCACTGGATTTAGGAGAACACAGAGCTTCAGGAGAGCTCATCTCCTCTGGAATAGTTTGATATACTCTTTGTTTTAGGATCAAGATTCATCTTTAGGGACTTCCCTGGTGGTCCAGGGGTTAAGAATCCATCTTGCAATGCAGGGAACGTGGGTTTGATCCCTGGTTGGGGAACTAAGATCCCACGTGACGTGGGGCAACTAAGCACGTGTGCCACAACTACGGAGCCCACATGGTCTGGAGCCCACGCACCACAGCTAGAGAGAAGCCTGTGCGCCTCAAGGAAAGATTTCGCGTGCAGCAACTAAGACCCGATGAAGCCAAAAATAAATAAATAAATAAATAAATAAATAAACAAATAAATAAATATTAAACAGAAGATTCATCTTTATGCTTGCCTGGATGGTACTCACACTGGGATTGAAAGTCGACCTATTGGAGGATTTCTTTGTGCAACTGGAATGTCGCTGTCCTTGCTTCTGCCATGTGGCCTCCACTAGACACCCAAGCCCTTCTTGCTAGACATCACCTGGGTGTCTGCACTCTTGTCTCCAACTCCCAGAAGTGCCAGAGCTGGTGGGCTCGGCCATTCAGGGGTGACTTCCTCCATCCCATTTTCAGTCTCTTTCTCCTTTTGTATTCTGCTCCAACAGCAATCAGAGAACCAGAGCTTTCAGTGAAAGGGCGATTTCCGTTTTAATTTACAAAGTTAATGCTTACTAAGCACACACTGTGCTCCAGGCATTATGGGAGAAACTCTACAAACATGGCCTCATTTTGTATGTACAGAAGCCCCAAGAGATAGTCCTCCTAGCATCTCCATTTTCCAAGTGAGAAAGCTGAGACGGAGGTACCTGAAAGCCAAGACCACAGAGGAGTTGAACTTGGTGTGTCTGATTTTTGTCCTACTTACCTGAAAGCCTGAGCCACAGACACTGAACGCTACTTGGAATCAATCTTGTACCTGGTTATTTCTTCCTTTGGGCTATATTATCTCCCTGGAGCCCTTAAGCCCCTTGTGCAGACATCTGGTGGGTCTGCCCCAGGTGTGCTCACGTAGGTCTCAACCCCAGGATTAGACATAATTTAGTTTTGAGCTAGGACAGCCTCCTCCCCACCACCCCCAGCTAGTCAATGATTTATTAAGCTTGCTTTTTTTTTTTTTTTTGCAGTACGTGGGCCTCTCACTGTTGTGGCCTCTCCTGTTGTGGAGCACAGGCTCCGGACGTGCAGGCCCAGAGGCCACGGCTCATGGGCCCAGCCGCTCCGTGGCATGTGGGATCCTCCCGGACCGGGGCACGAACCCGTGTCCCCTGCATCGGCAGGCAGACTCTCAACCACTGCGCCACCAGGGAAGCCCAGGCCTGGGAATTTTTGATAAGCTTTTCAGAGGGGTAGCTAATTAGAAAACCCTCCCAGTGTTAGATACCTAGAAATGCCAGTTACATGTATAACCGAGCTCTTAAGACAGTAATGAAAATCCTCTGGGAAAAAAAAAGAAAAGGAAAAAAAAAAAGATCTTCTGGGGCCAAAATCATAGAAGCAACTGAAAAGCAGACTGGTGAACCTATGAGCTGATTCTGCAGCCATGCTTGGTGATAGGGTGCAGGTAACAGAGGAAGAGTATAGCAGCCTAGCAATCAAATTGGGGACATTAAAAAATTATTTGGAGTTTGAGGCACACAAAAGAATATTATTCTTTTAAACATATGACTAATGTTCATCCGTATTGTTAAAGACGGAGCTCATCCACTTCATGGCTGGGACCATTCCACGGTGGGGCTGCACCACCATTAGTATGTTCATTCTCCTGCCATCGGACATTTGGGAGAAGTCAAGTGTTTCACTCTTATGCAGTTATGAACATGCACATACATCTCCTGGTGCACATGTGCCAGATTCTCTCTAAGAATAAAGCATATTCAAAACGGAACTCATGATTCTTGCCCCCAAACTTGCTCCACCCACTGTCTTTCCCACGTCACCAAATGGCAACTCCATATTTCTACTTGGTCAGGACAAAACTTTGGCATCCTCTGTATTAGTTTCCTGTTGCCGCTTAAAACAGCACAAATTTGTCCAATGACAGATGAACGGATAAAGAAGATGTAGTACATTTATACAATGGAATACAACTCAGCCATAAAAGAGAGCAGAATTTTGTCATTCGCAGCAACATGGATGGACTTGGAGAGCATTATACTAAATGAAATGAGTCAGGCAAATAAAGACAAATAGTGTATGATATCACTTACATGTGAAATCTAAAAAATACAGCAGACTAGTGAATATAACATAAAAGTGGTCGACTCATAGATATAGAGAACAAACTAGTGATTACCAGTGGGGAGAGGTAAGAGGGGAGGGGTAAGATATCAGTGGGGGAGTGGGAGGTACAAACTATTGGGTGCCAGGTAGACTCAAGGATGTACTGTATGACAAGGGGAACATAGCCAATATTTTGTAATAACTGTAAATGGAAAGTAACCTTTAAAAATTGTATAAAAATAAAAACGCACTAAAAATTAAATAAATACTAAATAAAATAAAAAAATTTAAAAAGGCAATAAAAACCCAACAACACAAATTTGTCTTACATTTTTTAATTTTAAAACTCCAACATGGGTCTCCCCAGACTATAATCCAGGCGTTGGCAGGACTATGCTCCTTCTGGAGGCTCTGGAAGAGAAGGTGTTTCCTTACTTTGTCCAGCTTCTAGAGGCTATCTGCATTTCTGTCACGTGGCCCCCTTCCTCCATCGTCAAAGTCAGCAACTTTGGGCCAAGTCTTTCACAAGCTGCCATCTCTCTGGTTCTCCCTTTGCTACCCACCTTTCCTAATTTTAAGGATCTTTGTGATTATATTGGGCTTACTCAGATAATCCAGAATAATCTCTTTATTTTAAGGTCATCTGCTTAGCAACTTTAATTCTATCTAGAATTTTAATTCATTTCTCTTTGCCATGTAACCCAACATATTCACAGGTTCAGGGATTAGGATATAAGCATCTTTGGTGGACCAGTATTTTGCCTACTATACCTTCCTTGATGACTCTCACACATGATAAAACCATATGTTAGGAGACCCCGCAGGCTCAGTTTTCAAAATAAATTGACAATCCAGCCACTGACCTACTACTCTACTGCTCTTGTTCTCTTGGTCCAATCCGCCATCATTTTTTCTGGGATTATTGCAGTTGTGTTCTGACAGTTCTCTCTATGTTCACCCTTACAGGCCGCTCGTCTCAATGTACCAGCACCAAAGATCCTTTTAAGCTGTAAGTCATATCACGTGACTTCTCACAAAACTCCACAGAGTCTTTTCATTTTCTCAGAAGAAAAGCCCAGATTCTTACCACGGCCCACAAAGCTCCTGGATCCACGCATTCCCTCCCACCCCCAACCTCTCTGTCCCAACTTCCAGTGCTCCCCGCATTGCCCACTCCTGACCTTTAACTCGTTTTACAATTCGCTTATTGTTTTCTGCCCCCCTTCTAAAAAGTAAGTCCCATGAGGGCAGGGATTTTGGGTCTGGGTTATTCACAGATATCTGCTCAGAGCCCAGAACTCAGTATTTATAATAAGCATGTTCTTTTTCGTCCAAAGGGTTTACGGCAGCAGATTGTACAGAGATGAGGCTCTGGGCCAGCAAAAGAGGGGAGATAGAAATAAGACCCATACATAAATCTGAGAACCTGGAATTAATTCCTCCTGTGGCCAAAGGTGATGACAAAGGATTTTTGTCTGTCTTGGGCTGGGCTCAGTCTCCTAGAAAGTAGTTCAGTGGTTACCAGGACCTGAGAGGAGGGAGGAATGGGGAGGGACTGCCTAATGGGTCGGGGTTTCCTTTTAGGGCACTGTAAGTGTTCTAGAACCAGATAGTGGTGATGGCCGCGTGACACTGTGAATGTACTAAATTGTACACTTTAAAATGGTTAGAATGCTGAAGTTTACCACAATAAAATTCCCCTGAGAAATTAGTCCCAGGGCCCTACTGTTAGGTGGATTTGGGACTGAATTTATACGACCTGCATGGTCAAGGGACCCCCAAAGTCAGGAAATTAACATAAGAAGTGGTCTCAGGCTGGCGCTACCCCTTAAAGCTTTGAGAGAAGCAAATGCTTCTGTAACTCTGGAGAAAGGAAATGCCCTCAGCCCAGGCAGTGCTGGCTCCCCACAGGCAAATCCCCCTGAAAATGATCTCACCATCCCACATTCCACATCCCTCGAGGGAGCACTCCACGTGAACAAATGTCAGCAGGTGAAACCAACAGCAAATTTAGCTGGCCAAGAACTCAAGACTATAGACTCATTGGCTAGAGATCCACTGAGTATGTTTAACCCAATTAAAGACCAAAATAAGCAAATCAGTAGGAAACATGAAAAAAAAAAAAAAAGGCAAGAAGATCAGGAATGTTTGAAAAAGAGCAAAATAAAACGTCGAGATATTAAAAAAAGTATTTAAAAATCTTAAACAACAGATCAAAGAGCCACTAAAGCAGGGCTTATAGAGAGAAGGTATAAGCAGAAAAATTCATTTGTGGCATGACTCTAGAATGTAAGACAGAAAGACAAGTGGGCAATAAACAGACAGAGGGCAGAGTAGGAAGGTCTAAATTATCTGCACTAGAATTTCCAGAAGGCACGAAAGAAGGTAGGGAAGAGTTAATATTGAAGAAACAACAAGGAAATCCCCAGAATTGATGAAAGCCTTCAGATTCAGAAAGCACAGTGGGTCCTGAAACAGAAAAATCTCTCAAGGTGACCGTGATGTTCAGCGAAAGCAGATCTCCAGCCCTGGGGGAGGCGCTGGACACAAAAAGAGACGGAGGCAGGTCCACTGGGCATGGAACATACACAGGCTTTGTGGGGGGAAGCTCAGTTTTTCCCCTTACAATTTCCCCTTTTTTATGGCAAATAGTTATAGATGGCTCTCTAGAAAGATCCTACAAAATTTCAAATATATAGGAGAATTAATTTAAAAATTGACTTCACATCTTTTTTTGGGGGGGGGGCAGAAAGCAACACTTATTCAGAAGTCAAATTTATTCACATCTTGCCCTTGAAAAAGAATATGTTACATTCTGAGAGACGTCACAAAGATGTAGAGGCAAGGTGCTTTAAGGATACCATAATTATTGAGGGGTTATGAATGCATGTGCGAATACAATTATAAAATAGTTATATCCATGGAATAGAATGAGGCACTTAGATGCTGACTGAAGGGGACAAGGCAGGGGCTGATGGAAAGATACGTTGAGTCCCTTAATTCATGAAACCTTGCCTGGAAAAAAGATTTGGAAATATCACAATGATCTGATAACTGCAATTAAAGTAATGGTTTTTCACAGTACGTGTGGAAATGATCTTGATAAAGGGCATGTGGCAGACGGAGGGAGACTGCAGATTTTCCTGCCATCAGGAGGTGGGTCTATGTCATCTCTCCTGGAGTCTGGGCATGCTCTGTGATTGCTCTGACCAATACAATATCGAAGACGTGGTTTGTGCCAGTTTTTGAGTCCAGAGCTTAAGGAATTGGCAGCGTCTACTTCCTGGCTCTTGAGATACTTGCTCTTGAAGCCCTGAGCCACCACCATGGAAGAAGTCTGGCTGCTCTGCTGGAGCCACCGTGTGGAAAGACCCGGACATCTGAGCGAAGCCATCCTAGACGCTCCGATCCAATTCTGCTGCATCTGAATCTCACCTACTGATGCTAATCAGTGCACAAGGGACCAAAGAACATCCCAGCCAAGCCTATAGGATAATGGCTCAGACAAAATAGGATTTTATTTCTGAATCATCTAACAGTTCAAGGAGGCAGTTTCTTCTTGATAAGTGGCCGTCCTCCACGTGGTTACTCAGGGACCAATACAATGGTTTCCAGCCACTCATTTTGGTAGTATGTTACACTGCAACAGATAACCAGAAATGAGTCTTTGGATCATATGTCATTTCTTGCCATTCCCACCTCAGTAAGTAGCATATTCTGGAAACTGGATACTGTTTTGGTAGACTAATGAGCATTTTGGCTTGGGCAAGAAGAAACATGCACAATTGTCTTCTCGATACCATTACACTTCTGGAGTGAGTCTTTTATATATTCCTCTACCTATATGCCTGTATTATCACCGGGGCCAGCTTCACAAGCGTGGGACCTGTGTGGTTACACAGGGCCTCATGCTCAGAAGGACCTATGCTTGGTTTAGTGATCTGCAGTTGTCATCTTGAAATTCTTAAATATTTTGTCTTTGAACTTGCATTTTGTTAAGTGAAGTCCGAAGGAACAATGGAGCAGACAGAATGTGTGTAACATGTGTGTCCACAGATGTTCCTTGCTGTCCTGTATGCAGGTACCTTTCATGATACCCCGTGGGCACAGGTTTCCAGTGGACACATGATATAGGTGTTCACTGAGACCCAGAGCAGGTCCAAGAGAAGCATGTGATGTCCCCGGATGACTAAGCAGGGGTGCAGACAATGCTGAGAGGCCTGGCTTTCCTTTGGAACTAGAATTTCCTTTGGCTGCAGAAAGAAAAGGAATGTGTTAAGAAACACGAATGACTCAAATGGGAAAAGGAAGACTTTTTTTTACTGTTCTGTGAAGCTGTGGAATTTGAAATATGAGCTTCTCAAGTTGGTGATAGATAAAGTTTTTATGTGTCAGCATCTCCATAACCAGAGGGACTCTTGGGCAGAACGTGTCATTGGGTAGATCTGCCTCCAGCCATTTGAATGTGGTAAGTTCTATTGAAGATCAGGATGCTGCTTCATCCTGACAGTTAGCTCATCCGTTAGCCAACTCTGCAACTTCATGTGAAAGCTAAGTTCTTGTGACACTCAAAGTAAGGATGTACTTATATAAAAAAGGTAGTTTATCATCTCAAGTTCAAACCTGTTAGAATTAAGTCTTATGATTTTGAAGAAACACCAGACTTGAGCATGGCAGGATGATCAGTTGGATCATCCACAATGTCAGTTAGCAGTGATAGCAAGTAAACAGCTCTGCAAGAGACAGTCTGAGCTGTTAGGACTTATCTCAGTTCTCCATGTAACACACTATTGTTTTTAGCATGATCAGGACTGTTTGGAGCATTTCAGAACTACTGGAGCAAAATAGCAGCAGTAATTAAGGATAACGTCAATGACATTGATTGAAGAGTTGACCCTAACACCCATGGCAAACCTCACTGGAGAGGGGAGGCAGCTTCTTGTGAACAATCATTACGGGAAGGGTCTCCTCCAGTCTTCCCTGTCTTGGTAAATGGCACCACCATCTACCCAGTTTCTCAAAACAGAAAAGATGGTGTTGTCATCTTCGCTTTCTTTCTCTTTTATATCCCTTCTCTGATCAACCCCTCATCCTACCCATTCTACCTTCAAAATACAGTTGACCCTTGAACAACACGGGTTTGAACTGCATGGGTCCTCTTGTATGTGGATCTTTTCCAATAGTAAGCACTGCAATACTACACAAACCACAGCTGGTTGAATCCTTGGATGCAGAACCCTGGATACAGAGAAACCACTGATAAGCAGGAACAAGATACTGAGGGCTGACTATACTTGGGTATTGGACTCCACAGATGGTCAGCACCCCTAACCTGTCCGTTGTTCAAGGGTCCACAGTATTTCCCTGGGACAGTTTAACTGGGATAAACTGCTAATGTAGTAAGTCACTGCTTTTTGTTGGTTTTATTTTTCTAAATTGAAAACCTTTATGTGAAGTGGGATGATAAATTACTCACTGAGACAACATAGGAGAGCATAGAACTTAATAGACTTCCATTCAAATTCAGAATTGAATATATAACGTATCTGAAAGATCTGAAAATTAAGCAGGAGTTTTTCTCACTAATTGTAATTTTCTAGGCATGTTGCCCAAGCTAAGGCAGTATAGCAAAGTGGTTCTGGATCTGGAGCATCCGGTTGTGTATGAGTGTGTGTGTGTATGAGTGTGTGTGTGTATGAGTGTGTGTGTGTATGAGTGTGTGTGTGTATGCGTTCATTATTAATTAGTGTCTATGACTAAGCCCATGAAGGATACAAAGATAAATGGCTGAGCAAAAATTGTTCCTGCCCTCAAGGAGCTTACAAATTCATGGATGGGTCTAAATAACTTAGTTGATTTGAATGATTCAATAAAATTCTAAAAATTCTCATTATATATTTTGTTGACACTCGAAGAACAATACAGAATACAAATTCCTGTTTGCTGAAGTAAACATCATCCACAATAGCATGACCTCACAACGCAGGTTCACTTTATCGATATGGATGCCAAGTTTTGTTTCAAAGCTTTTGCATTTTTGTGGCGACTTGTACAACAATACTATTGGAAACAAGTCAGCTCTGATGGTGCGGGAAAACCTCACACCGTTTATCAGATCTAAAATGCCAGATATGAGAATTCTGTTTTATGTTTAGTGGTGACTGGCCCGTGGGGATGCGAACATTAAACTTCATACATTTGTGTAAAATAGCACTTGTCCTTCAAAGAAGCTTTTAATGTAGAAAGTGCTGGCTTTTTTCTACGACATGAAAAAGTTCTGTCACCATTTGGTATTTGACAATAACACTGCTGTCAGGGTTACCATCAGGATGTAAAAAGTTACACTACATATGCTGATGTTTCATCTGAAGATAAAGTAAATAATAATGAAATTATTCGTAAGTGTATTTCCCCAGGATATCTGTGTGATGTTCATCAAGCTTTACTGTATAACGTTGTGTTTATTAACTCAAGTTGATTATTTCTCAACGGTAGAAACAACTTATATTTTTCCTTGAATATATTGCGTTGTGCAATTTATGTTGATATACTTTCAATTTCTGGAATTTCATAAACTCTGAATGAATGATTTCTACTTTTGGGTGGAATAGATGTTTTATACTCCTACACTGAGCTTCTAAGGCAAAGTGCAGAGCTGAATGGTGTCATTAACTGGGATAGACAACTAATGTAAATTCAGGCACAATTTTTTTCTCCAAATGAAAAATCTTTAGGTGACATGGGATGAGCAATTACTTACTGGGACAACCCAGAAAATATAATGATTTTAATAAGCTTTCATAAGTTTAAGATTGAATACTGTACATAGACTATCTGTAAGGTTTGAAAATTAAATATGAAGACTTTTTCTTCCCAGTTGTGCTTTTCTAGACATTTTGCCCAAGTGAAAGGCAGTGTCACAGGGTGGCTCAGAGGCTGCTTGTGTGGCTCTGACATTCACACCCTGAGGGTTTTGGCTTCACCTCCACCTGTCTCAGTTTGCTCATCTGTAAAATGGGTGAGTATTATCAGTGTGTCCTTCCTTGGGTCATAAGGAGGATTAACCTCAATATCACAGGCAAAGCACTTTGAATAGAGTCTGGCAGAACTTGGTTCATAGTCAATGGCTCTATAAATGTTAGATACTTTGATTTTGTATTCTGTCTGATGGGACCTTATCACAGACTTTTGCAGAACACTATGGAGTTTGCCTTGGCACCAAATGAATATGGATGAAATTAAAACAAGAACATACGGATAATGATGGAGGGATAGCTTAAGAATTAGATGCCAGGGGACTTCCCTGGTGGTCCAGTGGTTAGGGCTCCATGCTTTCACTGCTGAGCACCCAGGTTCAATCCCTGGTCAGGGAATTAAGATCCCATGAGCCAGATGGCGCGGCCGAAAAAAAAAAAAAGAAAAAAAAAATTGATGCCAGACACTGTTGGGGCAGGCATCCTTTTGATTTCCTAACAGAGCTGATCTGTGACTAGGCTGTCTTTCTCAAGAGAGCCAGCTACAGTCATTCTTATACCGACCCCTTCTATTATGGTTTCATGATCATGCAAACAAAGATAGGAAAACTTCATGTAAGCAACCTAAATATTTGCTTCAGAGGAATTTTAACTTAATTGTTCTCTCTTAGTTTCCTTGAGAACTGCTTCAATATATTTTCTTGTTTTTGTTTGGCGGAAGCAGATTAGAATGTTTTAAAAATTGACTTTACTGAGGAAGTTCTCTATATATTCAAAAAGATAAAATGTTGCCTGGGTAAATCTATGCAATCATCTTGGAACTACAGTCGAGTTTGCATCAGGATTGTGTAAAATAAAGCCTTTGAAGAGCTTCACCTAAATGCTTGGAAGAATGTCTTAAGTGTTCCCAGGTGTCAGCTCTAGCCTTCCTGCTACTTCAGGAGGAAGAGCTTTCTCTTCTGGACACAAGACAGGCAGACACACAGCATCCTGGGAACAGCTGCTGCTTATTCAAGTCTCCTTGGCCAGCGGTCACTTGGTGGCAGGTGGAGTTCAACCAGGAAGTGATATTTGTCTCTTATGTTGGTGGTGATTCTGGCTCTGAGAGAACCCTCTGGAATTTCCTGATGTCAGGAACACTATTGTGAAAAACCCAGTCCCTTCAATTCCACTAATGAACCAAGCCACCCCTGGCGTCATCCTTCTGAAATCCAGTGCCCACCTCTCTGCTCCTTACATCGAATACTAGAATTTAACTTCATGGTTCTTCTAGAATTCTAGCTTCCTGTCAATAACCATCAAGAACATGAGCTCATTAAATTAAAAGTCGCTATATATGCTGGGGATATTTTATAAAGCAGACTGACGTTGATAATTCTAACAATACGATTGAGAAATCTAATGTCGGTACTATTCAAATATTTCACAGGGAAATCAGCCTGGTGCTTTGTGACCACCTAGAGGGGTGGGAGAGGGAGGGAGGGAGACGCAAGGGGGAAGAGAGATGGGAACATATGTATATGTATAACTGATTCACTTTGTTATAAAGCAGAAACTAGCACACCATTGTAAGGCAATTATACTCCAATAAAGATGTTAAAAAAAAGCACAGGCAATAAAAGCAAAAATAAACAGGAAAAAAATATTTCAGAGTGGGTCTCTTTAAATACTAGGATAAAAAGAAATCATTCATCTCACTTGAGCAGGTTAAGATGAAGTTTTAAAAGAAATATTGAAATATTCAACTATTTAGCAGTCATGACTGGCAATAACCCCAAGAAATAGGAAAAGGCAACTGAAAAGAAAGTTTCTTCCTAATATCTGCAGTTCTGAACTAGTTAAGTAAAATGGTGAGAAGAAACCAGAGACATTGTTCATTTTACTAGATTAAAATGATACCATTTTCCTGGATAGTTTGGATGATAAAAAGCCATTGAGTGGGTTTAGTTTAGTTCAATTAAATTTAGTAGGAATCTCCTGCTTTAACCCAGTGGGGGAAGGAGTAACAATTTTCATATTCACCAGAGAATTGGTTACGAAGAGATGAATGCAGTCACCTTTACCTTGGCAAACAGGCTGTCCCCATACTGATGCAGAGACAGGCTATTCTAGTGAAAGCAGACAAGTAACAGACGTATTGGAGAATTGGAGGATGATCCAATGAACTTGCCAATCTCCAGACAGCCTGACCTGTTACGCTGAGTCTTCTGAGTTTATTCAGTAAATGTCCCGCCTGCAGCCACTAAGCTGGGTTACTACTAGTTCAGCTCCACAAGGCATCCAGGAATCCCCAAAGGGAAAAACAATCTTGCAAAACTGGTTTCCCGGGTCACTATGATTTGAATAAGATTCCACTCTGAAAGGAAGAAACAAATGTGAAAGGAAGAGGAGAAAAATCAAAGGTTGGTTTTCTCACCTTTCAACCTCAGGGAAATGGGGTAGCTAAATTACAAAGGAAGTCCAAATGGGGTGGGACGCCAGGCAATTTCCCAAGTGGGGAAATATTATACAAATAGATACATTGCATATTGAGGATCATTTCTTCTACATGAGAAGACAACACCAAGAACTAATATGCATGATCTATTCTTTTATAGGAGGTATGGGAGGGATTTACAAACAGCCAGAAGCTAAGTCTTCTCTGCTTTGAAACAGAAAAGTTCTGGAGCCTCTGCCTGAGAGTCAAGCCAGGTATCAGGAATTTACAGTCCTGGAGGAAGCAGACAGGAGGGAGAGTTCCTTCCCTAACATTGGTTTTCTCCCTCTTTCTAAACTGGATTGTGAAAGCCTTTTTCAAAAATATAAAAATTGGCATGAATAAAAGGGGGCATTTGGGGTTTATGGAGGGTGCAGTGTAGTAGTGGGCGTGGTTGGAAAGCACCAACGGAACACTTGACTGGAGTTAATCCAGGAACGATTAACAGCTGGCCAGAGCCCCAGCTTTGGCAATTTATGGGGATTCCCCTAGTTGTAGGATGACACTTTGGCCCAAATACATCTTGAACTTTGTCCTAGACCAAGTATCATTTTGATTTTCTCATCTTATTCTTTGAGTTCAGCTAAGTGACCAAATTACTCTCTAAAAAATACTTTGGTAGATATTGCCTTAATGCCTTGTTTCTGGAGACTGTGTTTTCTATAGATTGTTACAGAAACTTCAGTTATTATCGCCATTTCCTAAGAAGCTTGAGCCTCTGCCCAGTGGCATGGTACCAAGGATACAAATATCCCTTCTTGCTTCTTGGTCAATGCTCTGAATTATTTCCTATACTTTTGACTTCTTGGCTACTTGCATCAATGCTTATGAATATTTTTCTGACTGTAAAATTCTTCACATCAGCATTTTAGAGTTTTCACATGGCTGCCTTCCTAGGCACAGTTGGTAGGGGAAAGTACTCCATTCATGTATTTATTCGTTCATCAACCAATATTTATTAAACATATATTGCATGCTGGGCAATTTTCCAGGTGCTGAGGAGACAGTAGTGATCAAAATAGGCAAAGATCTCTGCCTTCATAGAAATTACATTCCAGTGTGTGGAGACATACCACAAATGAGATAAACAAGAAAAATATATGGGGCATTAGAAGGAATTGTAGAGGAGGGAAAAATATTTTCCTCTAGGTTCAGTAAGTGGGGTCTGTGAATTAAACGGACAGAAAACAGATTAGCAGGAGAAAAAGCATCCAAGTTTTATTAATATTTTACATTTTACATGCATGGGGGCTTCACAGGAAAGCAGTGAAAAACCCAAGCAAGGGTTAGACTCAGGGGCTTATATACTGTTGGTTTGTTTAAAAATTAATTAATTAATTAATTTTGGCCATGCCGGGTCTTAGTTGCGGTGTGCCGGATCTTTGCTGCGGCGTGTGGGATTTTTCTTTTCTTTTTTTTTAGTTGTGGCATGCGGGATCTTTTATAGTTGCAGCATGCAGGCTTCTTAGCTGTGGTATGCATGCGGGATCCAGTTCCCTGACCAGGGCTCGAACCCAGGCCCCCTGCATTGGGAGCACAGACTCTTACCCACTGGACCAGCAGGGAAGTCCCTTATATACTGTTTTAACAAAGGGTGATAAATTGTGGAGAACTGAATACACAAAGGAAAGGGGGTTGGGGCTTTTAGGGCCAATAAATTGTGGAAAGGCACAAGATGCAGAAGTCTAAGGGGGAAGCTCATGGTAGACAGGCTTATTTAGTAAAGTCTGTTCCTCAGATTAGTCTTGGTGCCATCTCTGGTGAGAAGGATTCTTCTCCTCTCCCTGGTCCAGGGGCACAGGGGCACCCCTGTGTCTGCTTTTTCTCAGTTGCCTTCAGCTCAAATGAATCCTTATGCCCAAGTGACATATTTTGGGGTGGTGTATTCTGATCCCCTTCAGGATAACAGGGCAGGGGAAAAGGATGGGGTGGAGGTAGTTTGCAATTTTAGATAGAGTGCTCAGGGAAGCCCCACTGGTGGGTATCAAGACTTTAAGGAGAGAGGGATCCAGCCTTGAGGGTGATAGGGGAGAGCATCCCAGGCAGAGAGAACAGCCCATGCAAAGGGAGAAACAGGAGAGGAAAGTGCACTCGGTGAGGTGGAGCCAGTGAGGGAGGAGGGTTAGGAGGGAGGCAGAGAGGGAGGGATGGGGCGAGCACACACAGGTCATGGGGTAAGATGGGAAGCTATTGGACACTTTTGACCAGAGGAAGGTGTGATCTGACGGACGTATTAACAGGATCACTCTGACTTCAGGGTCGAAAATGCATCGTTGGACGACAGGGGTAGAAACCTGAACCCAGTCAGGGGACTGGCATGATACAGGCAAGGGATGGTGATGGCTTGGACCAGGGAGGTGGCAGGGGGGGAGGTGGATGCTGGCCAGATTCTCTGTTTATTTTTCAGGAGAGTTTACAGGATTCATTGACATGTTAGACATGGGGTGTGGGAGAGGAGTCAAAGATGACTCCCGAGATTCTGCCCGAGCACCTGTAAGAATTCTTCCGAGTTCTAGGCTAAGACCCCCTGTAAGAAAAGACAGATTAACAACAGAAAAACAAGTTTATTAACATGTGTACCTCATGCATATGTGGGAAAAACCAAGGGTAAGTGAATAACTCAAAGACATGGTTTTGGAATTCAGGCTTAAATACCATCTTAAAAAGGAAAGGGGAGGGAGGAGGATGCTGGTCTCTTAGATGAGAGTGAATGATTTTTAGAAAAGACAAAGGGATCCTTAGAAGCATAGATGGAAGATATGGTAGATTGTGACCGAGTCTGTTTGGATGTAGTGTGGACTTCCAGTTTCCTCTCCTGTGATAAGACTCAGTCTTCTCTGATGAAACTCTCCAGGAAGGAATCTATGACAATTGAGTTTCTTTTGGAGGATCTGTCTTTAGGCAGATAAGGGGAGTTCAGAGAAAGCCTCTCCCTGCACTTGCTCTTTTTCAAGTGGCTACAGCTCAAAATAGTCTCTATCCCAAAGCTGCATATTTGGGAGTGGCATGTCCTTAATTCCTACAGTCATATTTTGGGGTGGCATATTCTGCTACCTTTCACAGTTTACTAACATTGATGAAGACTCTGAGAGGAGTTGGTTGGTTGGAGGAAGGGGGAGAGTTATCAGGGGCTCAGTTTTGTATACATTAAATTTGAGACAATTATAAGATATTCCACTACAAGTATCAAAAATACAGTTGGATATATGAGTTGAACGTTCAAAGAAGTCTGAGCTGCAGATATTTGTTTGGAGCACATAAGCATATTAATATTTAAAACCATGAGGGAGACACAAGGGGGGTGGATATGGGGATATATGTATACGTAAAGCTGATTCACTTTGTTATACAGCAGAAAGTAACACAACTTGTAAAGCAATTATACTTCAGTAAAGATGTTAAAAAAATTTTTTTAAACCATGAGACCAGACGTGCACACTGAGGAAGAGTATACAGCCTTGGAGTTAGAAGATCTGGGTCCAGATTCCAACTTCAACGTTTGGGCTCCATAATCAACCTCACTTCTTCATCTGTAACATGGCTATGTGTTGTGGACTGAATGTTTGAGTTGCCCCCAAATTCATCTGTTGAAATCCTAACACCCCTTGTGATGGTATTAGCAAGAAGGTCATGAGGGTAGAAGCTGCATGAATGGGACAATGACCTTGTAAACAAGACCCCAGAGGGCTCCCATACACACCATGTATGAGAGAAGATGCCATCTATGAACAAGGCAGTGGGATCTCATCAGACACTGAATCTGCAGGCACCTTGATCTAGGACTTCCCAGCCTCCAGAGCTGTGAGAAAGAAATGTTTGTTGTTTAAGCCACCCAGTCTATGGTAATTTTGATACAGCAGTCCGAATGGACTAAGATTCTATGAGAATAGTAGCATCACAATGGTACCCTTAGAATAGATCTAAAGTGGTACTTGATGCTGAATAAATGTTGGTTAAACATTGTCAGTGAATAAATAAATAGTTTCATTCTCTAATCAACTAAGAACACGTGTTCTACTTGTCAATTAACTCTACATTTTGACATTCTCTCATTCACCATCCTGGATTCTGGAGTGAGGAACTGGGTGGGATGGGAGGGCAGCAATTCGATTGTATTTGGTTGAATAAACTGCTAGTAACTGAACATTTGCTATGTGCCAGGGGCCCTCATCTCTTCAAGTGTGTTATCTGATTTTATTCTCACTAGAACCCTAGGAGATAGTTACCATCAAAGTTCCAGTTTTACGGATGAGAGTAGGTAGTGTACCCAAGGTCATGGTAGGTAAAAATCAGAACTTGGACCGGGACTCAGGTCCAACTGATTCCAAAGCTTAATCATTATTCTGCACTCTCTACCATGTTGGGAGAGGGGAGGGGTCTCCTAACTCTGGCTAGTGGCACTTCTTAGTCTTAACTCAATTCACCAGTCACCTTGTATTTTCTTTCTTAGTCCAAGGCTACACAGCTGCTAAGTGGCTGGTGGGATCAAACGCCAGTTCAGGTTTTCCCACAAGCGCAGGCTCCACGTTCTATAACACAGAGGTCATTTTGATATTCAGTAAGGTGCCCTTTCTTCCCCTCTTCCTCTCCATAAATAGAGAAACATCTTCAGCAAAATCTCTGGTTTATGGCTCCATTTCATCTTCCCATGTCTTCACTTGGCCTCTAAGTGGTGATTTTTCAACCCTGGTCATGCTTTTGAAAAAACCTGGAGAGCTTAAAAAAACCACAGGTCCTGAGACCTGATCATGGACCAATTCAACCAGAATCTCAGGATGAGGTTGGGGCAGTGGTCTTTATATTTTTTTAAATCTATCTGGGCAATTGTAAGAACCACCAGCTTACGGGATAGGACAAAATCAAATGCAGGTGAAAATCACGACCATTTAGCTAGACCAAGGGTAGATATAAAAATCACATTAAAAAATTTTAAGTCTTTTTTTCTATTCCCAAGCACTCAATCTGAAGGATAGACCACACCCATCAGAATCTGGAGTGGGTAATTAAATTAAATACATCCCTCAAATGATCCTGCTTGATGGGCATGGCTGTTATATCCTATCTCTACCCTGATGCCTTTTTGTTGAGAATCAATACTTTGAGGAAAATAGGAGAGATCTAAGTTACTTTGTGCAAAATGCAGAACAGCACTATAGATTGAGAAGGAGGACCTAACTAAAGGGGTTAGTTCCCGGTTGGTGATAATCCACAGCTCACCTGTGCAGGAGAAAAGAGATGGAAATGGGAGAACTTCCGGGAATGGGGGAGGAGAAAGGTATAGGGACACTTGTACAAATGTTTCCACTTCCCCTTTGTTAATGCCATTCTGGCCTTGGGGCCAGTCCCGGATTCCAGCAGGAATGGAGGGATGGCTGAGCAAATTCAGGCAGGCTCAGCAGAAAGGGCAGAGAACCCTGTGGTCAGCAAGACCGCTGAGTTGGGAATTCATTCTGGGACAGTCATTCCAGGATGGCTGACCTTTGGAGACTGCTGACCTGCATACCTGTACAAACTTGCTTTTAGAAAAGACACCTAAATTTTATTTTTTAAAAAAATTTAGAGTCTCTTAAATGTCTTCTTCACCTTTCCATCTTTTCTAATCTATTCTTTTGGGAGAGTGAGTGACTGTGGCATAGTTTAAAAGCTTTCGTTGTTCTTCTTTCTTAGGTGGAGATCTAACGGGTAAACATATTACTTCTTGCAGAGTAGACACCTGAATATAGCTGGAGACAGAAACTGATGTGGTTAGTTACTGCTGGGTTTAGAACTGACTCTACAGTAATTGGCACTGAGAATCTGTCTGGCTGGTTTGCCAGAGGGAAAGGAATAGTCTTGGAGTCAGTGGCTACTGTCCATTCCTTTCAATCTCGTAGCTGTTAGTGGACTTCAGATAAACCAGCTTACTAAATGACAAGGCAAGTCCTGAGCCAAAGTCTCTTCCGGGCCTCCGTCCAGGCAGGTGTCTGCAAGCGTGATCTATGAGCATGATGAGTGGGCAGATTAGGCTTCTTCCATTAGTGTTTGCCCAAGGGACTACTATGACCCCCCCACCCCTACTCCCCACCTTTGGGAGTGTTTGATGTCCAAGGATACAGATTCAGTATATGAAGCTATCAGGCCTCAGAGCACATCTTCCGCTTGCTTCCCTGACCTCGCTTTCACTGGGGGTGGTCTGATTGCACTGTAAACCAGATGGGGGATGAGGCAGGAGGAGTGCGCTTGCACCCTGGCAGCCCTCCGGAGGTTCCAGGAATGCTTTATGTTAGATGTCTTGCCAGACTCTAAAGTTCCTTGAGGACAAAGGCATCTATATATTTTAAGAAGCATTGAATTTCAGGATCCAGTTAATGCAGGATCTATTACAAACTAACAAACCAGAAAAAATATGTACATAAAATGGTAGATGCCTATGGAAACCTGCTTCACCAGCCAGAGGGTAAATCTGTTATTTCCTTTTTGGTGTAATGCCACAGAATTGCTGGCATTCTGTTATAGTTTGCTTGTTTGTTTTTCTAATTTAAAATATTGTAAAATATACAAGCAGTATGTGAAATTGTATATGGATAGTTTAAACAACAAAATCAAGGAACACCTTTTAAATCACTATCTATGCCAAGAAATGGAGCATCATTGGTACCCACGAAGCTCCCTGTGTGATTCAATTGGATTGCGTACCCATTCCTGAATTTTGTGTTAATCACACCCTTACTTTTTATTGTGTGTGTATATGTATAGCCATAATGTGACTGTATCAGGAAATAGTGTATTTAGCTTTGCCTGCTTTTTGATCTTTATATGAAAAAATACTGCATGATTTGCTTCTTTGGCTCAACATTATTTTTTGAAATTTAGCCACATTGACACATGAAAACTGATCTATTCATTTTTGTTGTTGTGCAATATTCCGTGGTATGGAAAACAATGAGTTACGTTCTGTTGATAAATACTTGTATTGTTTCTTTTATGAAAAACACTGCTAAAAAATTTGTGAATGTGTTTCCTGGTGCACACATGTCAAGTTGGATTTTGACAGCTCTTTGTTTACCAAACTCCTTTGATTGAGAAATCATCAGGCAATGAGAAAATTCCTCAAGACTGGAGCTGCCAAACATTTTCCCTATTTTTAAAAAGAAGGAGGAGTTGGTATCTGGAATATGTTGAAACAACGAACATGATGAGGAGTCTTGTCAAAATTCTGAAAAAAAAAATTAGATGTGATTTGTTCTTAAGAGTGCTTAGAAATGTGATTTGTTCTTAAGAGTGCTTAGAATGAAGTGCTGGTGACTTAGTGTCATGTCACTAAAAATAAGCTATGACAAATTATTTTAATCAACGCTTTGGTAGGATCACTGCACTGGTAGGTCCAGGAAATGCTCCATTTACCTTATTCTCCTATGAGCATCCTATGACACTCTGTATAGATTCTCCACCATAGAACTGTTCAGTGTGGTTTATATTTATTCATTTCCATGTCAGCTCTCTAGATCACAAACTCTAGTGGACAGGGGTCTTATCTTGATCATCTAACAAAGTGCTTGGCTCCCAAATGGTCCTTCCTAGAGGTTTGTTGGATGAATTCTCTCCTTGAAGACAAGACCAGGAACATGGGATTGAAGTGGGAGGTGGGAAGACTAGTAGTTTTAGGAACATCATATCTAATGATAATTGATTAGCAGGTGAATATCTAGTTAGAAACTTCCATTTAAGCCTTTGCCTTGTTCTCAATTTTTTGGGGAGTTCAGATCAGTTTTTTATTTATTTTATTTATTTATATGTCAACTTCATTGAGATATAATGTATGTACCACATAATTTACCCATTTAAATTGTACAAAGCAATGGTTTTTTTGTATGTGCAACCATCACCACCATCAATCTTAGAACATTTTCATCACTGCAAAAAAACCGTAAACCCATTAGCTATCACTCCCCATAAGCTCCCAACCTCCCCAGCCCCAGGCAACCACTTTCTATTCTCTATAAATTTGCCTATTCTGAATATTTCATATAATGGAATCATACGACACATGTTTTGTGACTGGCTTCTTTCACTTACCATAATATTTTTAAGGTTTATTCATGTTGTAGCACATAGTAATTTTTTTATTGCTGAATAATATTCTGTTCTATGAATATACCACATTTTACTTACCCATTCATCAGTTGATGAACATTTAGGTTTTTTCCACTTTTTCACTATTTTGAATAATGCTGGTATGAACATAAGTATACAAGTCTTTGTGTAGAAGTATGTCTTCATTTCTCTCTGAAATGGTTTTGCTTTGTTTCATTTCTCTTGGGTCTATACCTAAAAGTGAGATCCCTGGGTCATATGGTAACTCTTAAGTTTAACCTTTGAGGAACTTGTCTTGGTCAAAATTTTCTCAAGCAATTTAGGTGAAGGCAAAATTTATAATGATCAAATCTGTGAATGGTATAAATCTGTAAGGAATCATTCATTGCTTTAGGGTAATGATGTTTAATATGGAAGCCACTAGCCACATGGGACTGTTGAGCCCTTGAAATGTGGTTAGTCTGAATTAAGATGACTTACAAATATAAACTATATACTGGATTGCAAAGTCTTAGTATGAAAAAATCAGAATGTAAATTCTCTCCTTAATAATTTTTATACTGATTATAGGTTGAAATGCTAATATGTTAGATACATTGCAGTGAATAAAATACATGACTAAAATTAATCTCACCTGCTTCTTTTTACTTTTTCCATGTGGCTCCAAGAAAATTTACAGTTACATATGTGCTCCGTATTCTGTTTCTATTGGGCAGTGCTGCTCTATTTCTTTCATATTCCTTTCCTCCTTCAAACATTAGATGAATACTAACCTGGCAGGGTTTGGAATCAGACTGACCTCGATTCAAACCAGATTCTTCTTAGATGTAAAGCTGTGGGCAGCTTACTTAATATCTCTAAGTCTCATTTCCCTTAACTGTAAAAATTAAAAACTAATAATATATATTTAATCAAAATGTTATGAGAAGGCAATGAAAGAAGTCATAGAAAGAACGTAGCTGAAGGCAGGCACATAGAAAGAGTTAAATAAATGTTAGTTCTCTTCTCTCCTTTACCTCATTTCCATTCTGTTAAGTGATAGGTAATTAACCTGGTTAGACAATTTACAGTTCTGGGTGGTAATATACACTACCTTGTGTGACTTACAGTGTATTTATTTTAATAAGGAACTTCAAAATATTATGCTTAATAAAATGATTTTAATGGTTGAATTTTTCTAGCGGGCAGGATCTCATAAATAATATGAATAATCACTTTCATCTTTTCTTTGATTTTAGAAGTTAACTTTGCCCATCTGCAGTGCAATATATGCCAAGTCTTAAAATAATTCCAGGCTCTTTGAACTTACTCAACGTTAAGGATATGTTGAGATTGTTCACATGTGTTTCAGGATGTCATTCGAACCATCCAGAACTCATTCAATATGGAAAACTAAGTGAGAACTTCTCAAGGGAACTTATTCTCTCTCTAGAGGTCAATGGAATTTCCTGTTTCTGTTTGGACTCAAAATATCACATGAAGTTCTACTTTCTCTGAACACTTTGGATCTGGCTTGACCCAGGAAGGCATAGTTTAATTTAAATGAAAAGCACACGCATATCACAGACTCTTCACCACCTCCCCAAGTTCTGGGGCGTGTATGCCCCAGGCGTGTATGCTTGACCAGAAACTGATTTCTTTCAACAACATTGATTGTGGATTGTACTCTCTTCACTCTGCTGAGACTTACTTCCTTCTCCAGAATCAGCAACCACCCAGGATTTTTTTTCTCCCTTTTTGCACTTGGGAAGCAGATTGGGCATCAAATATGGAGAGAAATGGATGCAAAGGAATTGGTAACTATCCTTCCGTAATTGAAGAAAAAAATTGCCTCTCAGAATGGAAGTTTTGTATAATCAAATAAAACCTCTTGATGGACTGAGGGTTCAAGGCAGTCCTTTCCTTGCTATAGGTCTATGTAAGAGAACAGACACACAAAATTACATTATCATTGCTTGAGCATTCATTTCTTTCTTGTCTGTGTTTTGCCTCCCTAGGTGATCTGTGTCTAGAACATTCCTATTTGGTATGCAGTTAAAAAAATAAAAATAAAAAGCGGCCTCTCTACTTCTTGGAGAAATGTAGGGAGCTTAGTCTGAAGTAATAGGACGGGTATCCACGGCAGGCCCTCTGACCATCTTGTTCCTATTTGCTTGATTAGGGATTAAACATCTTTCAACCATGTGTGAACTTGGCACAGTGGAGATTCCTGCTGTAAGTTTCAATTCCTTCGACATCCTGCTACACCCTCTGAGAGAAGTTTCTAAAGACTTCCGTCCAGCTGTCACCAAAAGTGATGAAGGGTCCTTTACAGACAGAATTGCTTTGATTGCCCCTGCCTACGTATACAATGAGTAGAAAAGTGTTTATTGCCATTTCAAGGGCAGCAGAATGTTGGAAATCTTACGCTAACCTAGCTAGGTTTTTTGCCTAAAAGGTGGGAGAGGCTGGCTTGGTTCTGACAAAATTCTTCGGTTGTTTGGGACAGCAGCAGAGATTATTCAATAGGTCCGAAAGGCAAGGCAAGATGCAAAATACCTTTGATTTACCGGGATGATTTACCAGGATCGGCTGAAAGAATGCCTTGCAGCTTCTGGTCTATGAGGTATTTCTCAAATTCCTGCTTCTAACATTTACAAAAAAGTATGTTTGCTCCAGCCTTTTTACACCTAAGTCATGGTGTTCCTCAAACAGGAAAGAGGTCATTGAGAAGCAGCCAAAGAATGACACGTGTTCCTTCGTCCTCCAACTCATTTAGAATTTTGATGATTTCACACCTTCTGGAAAACAATACAGATGACTAGATATGGGTCGTTCTGAACAAAATTAATTATTGCCCAGAGGCAGTAGCCAGACACACCTACTTTATTTTCAAAATTATATTGTTCGTTGAGGAACAGATGGCGGGGAAGGTGGAGGTGGCAATAGGTAAATCTTCTATTTGGGGACAATCGTTTTTACCTTTTCTCTGTCAACATTGACTAGAAACCAGAACATTATTCAATTAATTTGCAAATGATTTTAGTTGATCACACAATTATAATCAGAATAAATAGAAGTGGATTTAAAGAATAATTAACTCATAATCTACTTCCTTAACATAATAACTCTCAATTTTTCCATATCTTTTCCAGTCTTTGTCCATTATAAGTCAGGGAAAATAGAGCTCCTTTTAAACTCTCATGTCATTTAATCAAAGGTTTTAAAATGAGATATGACACTATAGAGCTTCAATGAAAACATATATCTGTACATATTAAATGGGGCAAAGAGAAATAATATTTAATGAAAAAAACATGAGCCAGAAGAATTTTATTAAAGTTATGAGCCTTTATGCCAAAACAACATAAAAGCTGAATATAAAGCAAAAACTCATAGATGTATAAAGAAAACTTAAAAACAAAAAATTGCTCTGGGAGATTTTAATATATCTCTTTCAGAGTTTAATAGACCAAGCAGATAAAAAATAAGGAAGAATAGAGTTTGAAAAATACAACAAACACTATCAACATTTTATCTATCTATCTATCTATCTATCTATCTATCTATATATGACTTTATATCCTACAGAATATGACTTTTATGACTATGGACATTTACAGAACTCAATAGGGTAATTGGCCGCAGAGAAAACAATAAATTCCAACAAGTGGAAGTTTTAGAAGCAGTATTATTTGATCATAATTCAATAAAACTGGCAATCAGTAATGTACGCATAGATACTGAATTAAAGAAAGATTTCCATAACCTTGTGGAAAGGTTTAATGTCCTCTTTTATCAGCAGGAATGATAAATGGCATAGAGGTCCTACATTAATTGAGAACTTGTGAATACAAGTATAACCAGTGGTACTAGGTAATTGCGAGACTAGCATCTTATTGGGGGATTCCAGATTCGTTAGAGTTCCTGGACCAGCTTTCCATCCTTAGAAGTGTTTCCATAAATTCAGAAAATCTTTGTAAGGGATTAACTTTAGGATCCTAACGGCTGACAAGCCAGAATGAACTTTAAATGTTATTTCTTTTTCTTTCCGGCATTAAGGAAATGAGGACCACAGTAACAATGGAGCTTTTCCGAGGGCCAGGATAAGATCTCCCTTCCGTGTCTGGAGCTGAGCTCTGAAGCGCTAGACTCTTAATCAGCAGAAAGAGGAAACCAAGGCTTCCCTCCCAGATCATCCTGGACTCCGTAGAGGGCAAAGCCACCGTGTACAGAATTATCTGGATGATATCAGCTCAGGATCCATGTTTTGTTGAATTCCCCTCCACGTTAGACTAAACAAAGACCGTGTTCCCATTTTAATGTGTGGTTCCTTAAAAGAAATTCTTCCCTATTTCATAAAGCTAAAGCAGCTTAATTAAGTTAAGCTTAATCAGCCTGTTCTGTCTATATCATGATTATATATATATATACATACATTAAATTAAAAAATGTATTTCATGAGGTAACCAGTGTGGATTGGGTTGGAATGGGGTTGAGTTGTCTTTGATGAAAGAAACCTTTTAAAATTTTAGATAAAAAGAGTTACTAGGTTGAGCCCTGCCTGTGACAATATGAAAATTTTATTTTAGTCATTCAATAAACCTCAGAAGATGTGTGAGGACTATAGATAGATGGAAGACAGGCTTTCTCTTTGATTCTGATATGTAAACAAGCCATCTGAACTCTTTCCATATTTCAAATCCCCATTTATAAAATGGGATCAATTAAGAAATTGAACGTGAGCTGGCGTTGGCTGAATGTGAATCATCCCCTTGTAAAGCCCCAGGCTTCTAGAAGATGCCATGTTGAATAAGACTTCTAATAACATGCTCTGAATTAACCAGGAAGAATTTTAGCTTCATTCAAAGTAAAATGTTTACCTCAGAGGGGTGAATAAAAATGAAATCCACAGGCCTGCAAACTCTTGTTTGCATCTTGCAGGCTTAAACACATGGAATTCTAGCGCAACAGTGTTGTTGACAGGGCCAGCACATATTATTAAAACAAGAAGCCCAATTTAATAATTACTACCTTATGAGGCCCTCAGATATTTTCACCTGACTCCTCCTTCTTTTCTTTCTCTTTGCAGTTTCTCCTTTTAGACAGCCCCTCCCCTACAGGGTCTTCTCTTTGGAGGCCTGTTCTTCTGGAAGAGCGGGGTCTAGGGGAAGGGGGATGGAGTCACTCAGGACCCCACGCTCAGCCCATGGAGTCTACTCTTCCTCCACCACTTGCCAGCCAGGCCCTGATGTTCAGAAGATCAAAACATCCGGGAGACACATCAGAAGGAAGAATACTTCCAACCCTGCCACCATCTTCAACACACCGTTCTCTGTGCAATGTGAAGTCACATAAAATGAGAATGGCACTTTCACTCAACTTCCTTTATCACAGAAGGGAGCCTGATCCATTTACATGCTTACTGGGACGAAAACTGGCTTGGAAGTTTGTAGAGCTGGTTGCTAGAGAATAAAAATATGCCCATAATAAAATAATGCCAAAAGTTAATGAGTTAATTTTTCCCCTCAGTGTTTGCTTAGAATATAAAAGGGTTAGTAGTATTTAATGTGCAGTAATTAGGTGATAATAGATGTGTGCATACACGTGATATGTTTTGAACTTCTTGAAAGGAACTTGCTCTTACTTCCAAAAGAGCAGAAATGTCAGTGTTTAGCAAACACTGACTATTCAAATATGTGATTTGATTGTTTGGAAAATCTCACAAAGTTTAGAACAAATAGTATTCTTGAAAAAGAAAGGAAGCATAAGAGTAAGAACACTTATTCTGATGTGAGTTGATCTTCTACATGACAGCATTCTCTCATTATACTGTAATATTTTTAATAAATCTGAGGCTATGGTGAAAACTTTCAGCCAGATCACATTGACTGTTCACAGATGAGGTACACGACCTCTTAGAACACTGATGCCGGTAGAATTCAGTGAACATACAATTTCCTGTCTCTCACGTGTGTTCTCTTTTTGCCTATTAGAAGATTGAACTTCAAGGATCCATTAACAAAGCGTATGCAGGAAGTCCTTAGGCCATTTTACTCAGCAGTAACTTTGGATACACCAACGATAGGAGCAAACCTGGTAAGATGCTGTTAACTCATCCAAATTCATGTTTTGCTTTAGGGCCAAGGCCACTAAATCAATTCACTCCTTACATGTAATTGGGGATATTCATTTAGCCGTCTTGGAAAGGGGGGTCTCTGAAATTATTTTATTGACTTTCACTGAATCCTTAAGATTTAGGTAACTGTTAGGACCAGAGGGAAGCTGGATTGGGCCTGTGGGCAGGGACAGTGGTGACAGCTGACTGTGCTAAAAGGCAACTGCAGAGACTGGGGGAGAGAATCCCTTTTAGGCCACAGGGAGTCAATCAAATCAAAGTGCCTCATCTTGTTACCAAAAGATCCAGAGAAAATCCATCAGTTGAAAGACAAACTGACTTGAAGTGTTGTAATTATTTCCTTCCCTTTTCTTGCTACCAGTCTAAGCAGCGTACATGACGTTGTTTTCCTTTTTGTTTTGTCTTTTTTTCTGGAGTTTCACATCATATTGATCTCTCAGCTTGTATTTACTTTATGTTGAACTTAGACTCTCTCATTTGTCTGATTCTTTAAAAAGCCTTCTTAAAATTTAAAAAAATATATTAATTTATTTTTTATTGAAGTATAGGTGCTGTACAATATTATGTAAGTTACAGGTGATTCACAGTTTTAAAGGCTATACTCCGTTTATAATTATTATAAAATATTGGCTATATATTCCCCATGTTGTACAATACATCCTTGTAGCTTATTTTATACCTAATAGTTTGTACCTACTAGGCTTTACAGTAAGCCCCCTACATATGAACCTTCAAGTTGCAAACTTTCAAAGCTGTGAACATGCGTTCGCATGTCCAATCACGTAAGTTAGTTCACGTGTCTGGTGTACATTGTCATGTGTGTGCATCCTTTACAAACAGTTGTGCTTCTGTGTAATTTACTGTACAGAACTGTATAGATTACAGTAGTACAGTATTTATTTCAAGCCCAGGATGTCCGGAAGCAAGTGTAAAAGCAGCAGTGATGTAGCTGGTACTGCTACCAAGTGCCAGCTGCTTTTTGTACTACTGTACTTTTCAAGGTACTGTCCTGTGAGATTAAAAATGTTTTCTTTATTTTTGTGTTTGTTTTTTATGTATTATTTGTGTGAAAAGTATTATAAACCTATTACAGTACAGTACTATATAGATGATTGTGTTAGTTGGGTACCTAGGCTAACTTTGCTGGGCTTACGAACAAATTGGGCTTACGAATGTGCTCTCAGAATGGAACTTGTTCATGTGTAGGGGACTTAATGTATAAGAGGATTTCTCAGGAGCAAGTGGAGAAAGAAGTTTCTTAAACCCTTTGAGCACCACAAGCCAGGAAACTAAGAGCTGGGAAGGAACATAGTTTGCTAAGATCCCCAATGGTTCTCAAACCTGGCTGAACCTAAGATTACTAAAAAAAAATTGTTAAAAATACTGATGTGATGCTGAAATATTTAGGGGGAAGTATATGGATGTGTGTCATTTACTTTCAAATGTGGCAAGAAAAAAGAAGAGGGCTAGCATGTGAAAAGGCAGGTATAGTAAGATATTAATGGTAGAATCTAAGTTGGTGTGTACATGTGTTCTTTGTAAAATTCTTTTAATTTTTCTGCATGTTTGGAACTTTTTGTAATAAAATGATGGGAAAAAAACAAATATTAGGAAAAATATAATATTTGAAATAAAGAAGAGAAATGGTGGAACACATAGTGAAATGAGTACTGTTGAAGGTGAATTAGTAAATTGTAAAATTAGATTTGGGAAGTGTTTCCCCCCCAAAAAAGCAAACAAATAGTGAATAACAAAATTACAAAATATAAAATTATGAGATATATGGGATGGCAGTAAGTATGTGGAATCCCAGAAAGACAGAAAAACGAAAATTGAGAAAATTTATATGTGAAAAAAGCAAAGGAGATTAAAAAAACATGAATGCTGGTTTCACTCTGCCTCCTTTCTCATGACAATGAAATCTGAATTTCTGAAAACGGGACCCAGCATTGGTATTTTTTAAGCTCCCCCAGTTATTTTTTTAATTTAGTTTTTATTTTATATTATAGTTGATTTGCAATGTTGTGTTAGCGTCAGGTGTATAGCAAAGTGATTCAGTTATACATGTACGTATATCCATTCTTTTTCAGATTCTTTTCCCATATATGTTATTACAGAATATTGAGTAGAGTTCCTTGGGTGCTATCCAGTAGGTCCTTGTTGATTATCTATTATATGTATAGTAGTGTGTATATGTTAATCCCAAACTCCAGTTCACTTTTAATGAGCATTCAAGGTTGCAAGCTGCTGACTGAGAAGAAGGTGTCTTGGGAGACTAATATGCTTTAAAACCCAATGGATATGGGGGTACAGAAATCATTAAAATGGGAAAAGTGCCAGGACTTCAACGACAGCCTGGGCTTTCTTTAGGTTCTGAAAGATTGGCTTTTATCTACTGGTAATTTCTCGATTGCAATAAGGACAGAAAAACAAATATTTAACAACTAATTAGTATGCTACTACTTCCTGACCAAATTCTTGTGCTATTGGAAGTCAGCAAAATAGACTTTCACATACTTATAGTTCAATTAATTTTTTTTTGTCCTCAAACAAAAAACTTCATCCATGAAAATGAAAGACATGTTAGTTATTTAAAGTTAACTTTATTGTTTTTGTTATAGTGATAGATGTCCATAACTCCTATGCTAAGAGGCTTTTTGTGCATGACTCATCATCTTGAAATGGAGCCAGTGCTATCTGTGTTTGCCCTGGACTAGACCAGTGTGTAGAGTGACAGAGTCGAAGGGAGGTGCTGGGAAAGGTGTGAGAGACTGAGCCAGGGCAGTTCCCAGAAGGAATTAAGACATAGCGTTTGAGTAACTGCTCATTTAACACTGCAGCTTCTGCACCAGGAGGCTGTCTCCCCTCAGCCTTTGTTATTCAGGAGCTTGGGGTGGCTCATGATGTATCCTAAGTCTCAGTCATTCTGTGTGTTATGGGTTTAGTTTTGTTTCCCCCAAATTCGTAAAGTCCTAACTCCTAGTTCTTCAGAATATGACCTTATTTGGAAATAGGGTCCTTGCAGATGTAACTAGTTACAATGAGGTTATACTGCGGAAGGGTGAGCCCCTAATCCAACATGACTGGTGTCCTTATAAAAGAACATCATGTGAAGAAACAGACACACATACGGGGTGAGTATCACGTGAACGTGGAGGCAGATGCGATGATGCTGTCGACCAGCCAAGGAGGGAGGCCTGGAACAGATCCTTCCCTCATGGCTCTCAGAAGGAATCAACCCTGCTGACACCTTGATCTCAGACATCCAAGCTCCAGAATTGCAAGACAGTAAATTCTGTTGTTAGGCTGCCCAATTCGTGGTGCTTTGTTACAGCAGCTCTAGTTAACTCATACACTGTGTTTTGATCTGGTGATTGCTCCTCCCTCTGTCATGCCTAGTAGTTTCCCTCCGCTAGGACACTAGACTTTTGACCTTGAGCTTGATGTACTTGCAAGGTCTGGGTCTCTTTGAGCTCCATCTGCTCTGCAGTTCTGCAGATAAACAGTCTCCCCATGTCTTCCCAATGTCCTTCCATTGTGTCACTCTAGTCAGGTGTTTCTTTCAGGATTATGATACTTACTCTGTACAGCCCAGGTCTGAGAAAATTATGTCAACTCTTATTTTGACACATTTTTTTGGGCAGTTGTTCTTCATAATTTTAATTTGGGGGAGAGGCTTTTACTTTATTTCACTTAAAATGGAGTTTCCTTACTTTTTTAATCTTTCTGCTGTTTCTGATGGATGTCAGTGAACGTAGTGGAGGGAACATAACTTCCTTCTGTCATCCATGAGTAAATATTTAAAGAAGATTTACAGTGACAGACATTTCCACGATTGTTTCTCAGGTAAATAAACTCTGGCAAGGATTTTATTCAACAGAAAGGGATTCATGATGAAATTGAGAGTTAGTAGCTTAAGGTTCTCTGTCATGTCAGTAGTTTAATTTAATTCAACTTAAAACATTTATAAACACCATTGTCAAGCCCAGGGCTGAGTGTGGGACATTTCAGTCTCTTCTTTCAAGGAAATTAGTATAGTCTCTTTGTGGGGCATAGAAATATAAAAAACTAATTATAATCCAATGTGGTAAATGTAACCCCAGAAGTACAGATGGACAGATTCTGTGGAGTCTAGACTCCAGATTCTGGAGGAGTTTATAACTCTACACTGATTAGCATTCACTGATTTAAAAATTATATTTGTTATTTATAGAAGTTGATTTTGCTGGGGATAGATATGGATTGCTTCTGTTCAAGGTGAAACCAAGGTTCTAGGGCCAATCCCAAATTTAGTTTTATTTCAAAGGTTGAAAAGCTTTTATTGTGAAGAATCAGATAATATTTTAGGCTTTGAGGGCCACACTAGTTCTTTGTTGTATATTCTTCTTCTTTTTCCGTTTTTTAAGCCAACCCTTTAAAAATTTAAATACCATTCAGAACTCTTGGGCCATGCAAAAATGGGAGTGGACTAGAGTTGGCCAACCCTTATTCTATTCTAGAGTGTATCTTAAATCCACTCCATGCTGCTCTCTAAATCTTGTGAATGGCCCTAAAACCATCAGAAGAGATAGCAGATAGGAATATCATTCAAAGTAACCGAAACTCAAGGTATAGCAGATTGTGTTCTCATTGGTTGCCTTCTGTGGGAGGAAGTGTGTGTACCTACTCCTGCCATGTGGCTTGCAGTGTTCCACCCAATGGGTGAATTCACTTCAGCCACACATTGATGGCAGGCTCGGCCACAGGGTCTGCTTCTGTAAAATGCCAGTGGGCATGTACACTGCCTCTTCCCAGTAGAGACTTCAGTGATGTCCATGTGATTGCACCATTGCATGGATCTGCCATTGCTTTCTCCTTCTTCCTTTAGATTAACATGATTCAGGTGGGCTGGACCTTGGAATGAAGATGACACACAGAGCAGAATCACAACCAACTCTCAGTTGACCTGTAAAATAAGTGAGAATTAAACATTTGCTCTTAGAAGCTCATGAGTTTATTTATTTATTTATTTTGCTTACAATTACTTGTCTAAGAGAGCTGTCTAGCACATACTCAAAGACACCCATGTTCCCAATGAAACTGTTTCAGTCTAGACTACCCTCCTGAGCTGAGTAGCCATAGATCAAAAGAATGGAGGACATTTTAACGCATGAGTAAACTTTAAAAAATATATTCTCACACTTCTTATTTTATCTATAAAGTTAGCTCATTTTAGAAAAGAGGTAAATCTTGCCATAGATTTCTCAGAGTGCTATGCAAGGAAATTTAGGAAAGTAGAATGAGCTGCCATGCCAATCGAGCTATTGTTATCAGAACAGCTAATTCTGGAAACCCAGAGCATAATCAGCTCAGCAAAACAATCACTGTAAACATGACTTGTATTTATGAATAATGCAGAGCTAAAAGTGAAACAGTAACACTTCAACCATTTCTAAATAAGGTCTATAAATAATAACTAGTTTTGATCACTAGACCAACTGAGAAAGCCCATCCACAGTGCTGAGCCCTGTTGCTCACAAATTACTCTATCTTCAAATGCTAGGGTCTGCATCTTTGGATTCCACTGTCAACTCAGGATTTTGTCCTGCTAGTTAATAAATAGACAAGATTAGCGTCTAATGTTGGATACTCTTTTGCAGATGGCTCTTATGTGGGTTCAGTATATTTATTAATAATACAATTTACCCTTGAACAACTGTGGGTTTGAGCTGCCCAGGTCCAGTTAAGCAGATATTTTTCAGCAGTAAATATTACAGTGTAACACGGTCCCAGTTGGTTGAATCCACAGACGTGGAAATACAGAGCCACACTCTAAGTTATATGTAGACTAACTCCTTCCTTGTTCAGGGGTCAACTGCAACAGCTGACATTTCCTGAACATTTTCCCTGTGCCAGGAATTATGCTAAATGCTTTGGATGGCTCATTCCCTCAACCCGCACACAACTCTGCAGGATGGGTGCTATTATTATCCCAGGCTGAAAGACGAGGAAGCTGGGGCTTAGAGACATAAAATAACTTACCCAAGGCTACAAAGCAACTAAAAGGCTGAGTTGAGTTTTAAATTCTGGTTAGTCTGCCCTGGAGCTCACACTCTGGCCCCGAGGCCACCTCTACCTTGTGACTCTGCTCTCTGATGCCGTCAGGCCATGGGACCTTGTAAAAGCCAAATGAGATCACATCTGTGAGCTCCCTTTGGAAACTGCCGTGCACTGTGCAGATGTGAGGTGTCAAGGTTAACACTTTTTGTAGCCTCAGTTGTCTGGGGGACATAAACAGCCACAGTGGAGGGTTCATGTGTGGAACTTTCCAGGTGTCCCTGCACATCTCTTCTTGGTATGATTAAGTCATGAGACGGCCTGCCCATCAAGGAGCAGGTGACTAAATTCCAAATGAATTTATGAGGGAGAATTTGTCTCCTGCCCTCCCATGTCTCAGAGTGAATTCATTAGCACAGCATCTCTTATTTTCTAGGGCAAGCATAATGTGTGGCCTGAAAACCAACCTCTTGGGATCAGTTCCTTGGACTCCCCACACCTGGTTTATTGGATCAACTACCTAGCATTTCAGGCTGATTTTAAAAATGGAAACGAATCAGGGGACAGGGCGTGCCTCTGGGATCTGAAACTGGTTTTTGTCCTCTTTTCACAGAAGAGCAAATTTAGGAGATTTGTATTTAAATCACTTTGGTGGAAACACTGAAAGGACAGAGCTAAGATTTGGGAGTAGTAGGTGGAGAGGCAAGCGTATCTTCCGGGTGATGGCAGATGGAGCGCTCCCTCTGCTTGTCCAGAAGACCTTGCAGCGGGCGCCTCAGGGTGTGGGCTTAGGACAGCATGCTTCTTGCACTGGATGCCTTCCAAAGTGCGCCCCGAATCATTTTATGGAACTGGGCATCTGTGACTTTTACAGGCCCTGGACTGTAACTAGGGTGCTTAATTGTGAAAGGAGAGACAGAGAGGGAGAGATGAATGAGTGAAGGAGAAAAGGAAGCAGGACACTTAGAAAGGACTTAGAAGAAGGATGAATGTGTTACCCTAACCATCAGGGAGGGAAAAAAAACTCCAAAACCCCAAACCAAAAAAAAAAAAAAAAAATTCAAGAAAATCTAGTGTTGAATCTTTTACCTAAGATTTTTAAGGTTTTTAAAATTTCTACATTCAAGGTATGAAAACAGAATCATAGAAATACAAGGCTATGAAAAAAAATCTTGAGACTTCAATCAGAAGAGTTTCTGAAATTTTTCCTTAACCATTTATCATTTGTAACCTAGAACAATCCCTGGGTGGTTCCTTACTTCTCTTAAGAGTAACTGTCATGGGCTTCCCTGGTGGCGCAGTGGTTGAGAGGCCACCTGCTGATGCAGGGGACGCGGGTTCGTGCCCCGGTCCGGGAGGATCCCACATGCCGCGGAGCGGCTGGGCCCGTGAGCCATGGCTGCTGAGCCTGCGCGTCCGGAGCCTGTGCTCCGCAACGGGAGAGGCCACAACAGTGAGAGGACGGCATACTGCAAAAAAAAAAAAAAAAAAAAAAAAAAAACCAAAACAAAAAAAGAGTAACTGTCACAAAATATATGATGCCTCCTTATTTTGAATGATAAAGCTTTAAAAATATTAGGTCCTAGTGTCTCGTTTAACTTCCAGGGAGTCCCTATTGTTATTCGATTTAGAGGTTTTTAAAAGTATAGCACTATGGAGTTAGAATGAAAGTTCTAATTCTGATTTAACAACAGCTTTGATACATCGCAAAATCTCATTTTCATCATTAAAAAAAATTCCCGTGGTTGCGATTCTATGTATTATGTGCTTCCTTTGAAAGCAGGGACATTCTAGTTCATTGTTTCTTCATCATTGTTTTTCCAAGGAAAGCAGCATGCTTTCAACACTGGGATATATTTGAAATGCACGTCATCCCAGGAGTTGTAAAGAGGCTCTGAACCGGCTCGTACAAGTTTACGAGACTTGGGAGGAGAGAAAAACATCCAATTCTAGTCCATGGAAAAGGCAGATCTGGGCCCACTGACTCGGCTTCATCAACTTTTCCTTCTGTCGGGGCTTGGGCCCTCGAGGCCGCATCAGATGACAAGAGCTGGCTTCTCATGTAAACAATGACAATCATCACTGCCATAGAAATGTGCTTGTATTTACTTATACCACCCACACTTTTGAAATTTGGCAGCAGACGGAAATCTGAGCCATTCTCTAGAATCATGCAATAGATGAAGAGGAGGTTTATCCTATAAGAGTGGGAGGGAAAGGCCGAAAGAGTGTCAAAACTGTATACATCTAACAAAAGGAGAGTCTGCGCCCTACTGACCGTTAGGGATTAAGAGATGCCGCACATAGAAGAATGTACTTTCACCCATGTGCATACCACGCTCGAATTTAGGGAAAGAGAGTGATGGGCAGATCTGTTCTGATCCCAGGCGGTCTGCAGTGACAAAATAAGAAGAATCTCTTACAGTGTTCAGGCAGGATCTAGAGAAGTAGGTTTTGGGAATCATGCGGGGATTTCTGTGTCCAATGAGGATTTGGACTAGATAATGCTGCTCCCCTTAAGATTTTTTTTTTTGCGGTACGCGGGCCTCTCACTGCTGTGGCCTCTCCCGTTGCGGAGCACAGGCTCCGGAGGCGCAGGCTCAGCGGCCATGGCTCACGGGCCCAGCTGCCCCGCGTCATGTGGGATCTTCCCGCACCAGGGCACGAACCCGCGTCCCCTGCATCGGCAGGCGGACTCTCAACCACTGCGCCACCAGGGAAGCCCTCACCTTAAGGTTTTATGAATTCCAGCCAAGGCCCTCCTTCTGCCACAGGTAGAAATACACTCCTGCCGTCAGTCACCCTCCACACACTCGCTTCTCCAAACCAAAATAAGTTCTACATAAATGTGGTCAATGAATCTGAGCTCATGTGAAAACCAGTGAAGTAAAATCCAGGATTTTCTTGCTTTCTCAAGTAGAATATTGTTACCCTTCTGGAAACTGTCCACCTGTCTTGGTGGTTTAAACCCAAACAAGTGAGTCTAATGAAGTGTTTCTCAAGTAAGAGAAGAGGACAGGCGCGCGAGAGATCACACATTTCTGTTAACCCAGCTCCCACGTGAGAAACATTTTGGATGGGATGCCTTGTGCAAGCTTCACGGCCGTGACAGGGATGTGTGTGGAGAATCCGAGGGCTTTAAAAAGGAGTGTGTTTATAATGTGCAAAAAACTCTGTCTGTTACACATAGCAACTGTTCTCTGTCTCTCTTTTTCTGTCCGTATGGATGGACACAGCGTGCGTGTGTCCACGTGTGGGGTGCACAGAAGTTGTGGGTTACTGCTGCTGTCTGGGCCCTCCCTCCCATTGACACTGGAGATTTTTTTCTTCTATTGCTGAGGAGGACACTCATGTATGATCATCTGGGGGCCATAATAAAGCTCCGCCAGATCTTTCTTCCTCTCTTTAGATTCCAAATCCTCCCCAACTCCCTTCCTGGGAAACTCCTTTGGTGCAGTGCTTCAAGGTGGGTAAAAGGGCAGGAACTGGGCAGGGGGTGGTGGTGAGAGGGAGGTGGGAGGTGTCTGGGAGTGTCTTTTACTCCTCTTTCAGTTGGAAACTGCATCTGAAACCTGAGCCAGGAGGCGCTGGTCATACATCTGCAGAGGGAAAGTTACTGTTATAACCTAGAGGATGAGGAGAGCAATGGAAAAAAGAAAACCTTGATGTGAACGTCACGTAAATCATGAAGCGAGGGTCCTGACTATCTAGCTACATCTAACCACGTCCCTTTTCTGCGATTGTCACGGTGCTTGATTCTGAAAGTCGTTCAGATGATCCAGGAGCAGATGCAGAAAAATAGCTAAAAGGCAGCACTGTCCAGTGGAACTTTCTGTGATGATGGAAATGTTCTATATCTGTGCTGTTCCAACAGTAGTGGCCAGTCACTTGGCTATTGAGAGCTTGAAGTGTGGCTAGTGTGATGGTGGAATAGAACTCTAGTTTTAATTAATTTACATTTAAATAGCCACCTGTGGCTAGCGGCTACCGTATAGGTCCAGGGCAGAATCGTGCACTAATGGAAATGCTATAACCTCCTCTGTCCCATGTGGTAGCCACTGGCCACTGACTATTGAGCACTTGAAATGTGGCTACTGTGGCTGAGGAACTGAATCTTTATTTTCATTTGCTTTTAATGAATTTAAATTTAAATCTGGAAAGCCCTTCATGGCTACTGGCTACCATATTGGCAACACAATTTAAAGGCGAGTTTATGATGCAACGTGCTTTGATGCTCTCAGAATGGTTGCTTTTCTTTTTCTTTTTTTTTTTTTTTTTTTTTTTTTTTTGCGGTACGCAGTCCTCTCACTGTTGTGGCCTCTCCCATTGCAGAGCACAAGTTCTGGACGCGCAGGCTCAGTGGCCATGGCTCACGGGCCCAGCCGCTCCGCGGCATGTGGGATCCTCCAGGACCGGGGCACGAACCCGTGTCCCCTGCATCGGCAGGCGGACTCTCAACCACTGTGCCACCAGGGAAGCCCCGATTGCCCTTCTCTTCTCTGTGATGACGTGCTCCACTCCTCTCTTGGTTGAAGAGGAACTACCCTGAAAGCACTTGTGTTCCCCGTCACCTTCCTCATCCGTGTCACCAACTTGTTTCTGGAGCCCATTAGAAAGTCTAGTGCAAAGCGGGTCAAGATCTGCTTCTTACCTGTGAATGTTCTCTCTGTGGACACGTGAACCAAATCGAATCCCCTCAGCGGCTGCACACTGGGCTGCCCTCCTGTCTGCCCAGGGGGTTTATTTCTGAGAACACAGCTCAGTTTATTTTCTGAATTCGTAATTCTCCAGCCTCCTGCTTCCTCTCATTGTTGGTTTGAGCCAGTTGTTTTGCTTTTGAAGCTTTATTCCCCTGTTTTACCCTTTCCTCCTCCCAGAGCCTATAATTTGACTGTGTTCATGCAATTTGAAGGAGCTATCAACTTCGGTTGGATTCCTTTTCTGTCCATGACATTGATGAACCCCCTGCAAATATCACCTTCAAGGAGAAACAGAATCACCGTGAAACTCTACATCATGCCTGGCTTTACTAGTCCCTGGGAGTAACACTTGCAAATCATGAGAAAAAGAAACCAGAAGGAGGCTCTATGGATCCCTTCGAGCTTCAGTGCTTCATTTCATAGTTGAGAAAACTGAGGCCTAAAGAGTAAAAATGCCTACCCGGGGTCACTCAGGTATTAGCAGAACCCGGCCTGGAACCAGGTCTCCTGACCCCAAGTGCTTCTTTTAAATCATATCACACTGCCTCTCCAGAGGCGCTGAACGCCAGAAGAATAAGGTTTACATGAACATTATACAATTGCAAGACAGTGTAATAATGCCGTTAAAAGGGCTATTTAATTTCAAGAGGTCAGATTTCTAAAGGTTCCCTCCTATTGTGTGCCCTCCCTCAGAGGAGCCCCTATTCAGCCTGTTTTGAAACTGCTGCCAGCGGGGCCGAGCTCAGTCATGTGTGTATTGTCTGAGGCCGCTCAGAACTGCCATAGGAGATTATGTGGCCCCTTGGCCCACAAACTCTAAAATATTTTCTACCTGACCCTTTATAAAAAATGTTTGCAGAACTCTGACGTAAATTAAAGTGTAGTAATAGGGTGTATTTGTTTCTTATGGGCTGTTGTTACAAATGTCCACAAACTTAGTGGCTTGAAAACACCATCACTTATTATCTTACAGTTCTGGAAGACAGAAGTCTGAAAATGGGTCTTCCTGGGCTAAAATCAAGGTATCAGTGGGTGGTGTTACTTGTGGCAGCTCTAGGGGAGAGTCTGTTCCCTCGTCTTTAGAGTCCGTTCCCTCGTCTTTTCCAGCTTCTAGAGGCCACCTGAATTCCTGGCTTATGGTCATTTCCTTCATCTTTGAAGACAGCGGTGCGACGTCTTCAAATCTCCCTCCCTTTCTGCTCCTCTTCTCATATCTTCTTCTCTGTTTCTGGCCCTCCTGTCTCCCTCTGTCAATTATAAAGACATTTGTTTGTGATGACATTGGGCTCATCCCGGTAATCCAGGATAATCTCCTGTCAACTGAAGAAAAACACAACCTAAAAGTTGCAAGATACGTTTTATTCGAGGACCTCACTGAGGACTCTCGCCTGGGAGACAGCCTCCCAGATTGCCCTGGGGAACAGTTCCAGTGAGGTAAGGGAAGAGCCAGGATACGTAGGAGTTTTTGCTGAAAAAAAAAACAAAACAAAACATGTAGTCGAACATCAAAAGATTTCTGCTAATCACAAAAACCAGACATCTCAAGTTAATGATTTTAGTGTTTTTCTATGTATGGGAAGATGCAAGAGTCTGGGCCTATTGAAAGTATTCTTTAGATGTGCAGCTTGACTATCTAGGGCCAGTACTTTGTTTTTCTCCATCCTGAATCCCCCTCCGGAAGCACTGACGGGGCAGCTGCAGTGGCTGAAGTTTTGATGACAGGCAACATTCCTTGTTTACTAGAATGGCAGGCAATGTTTTTGTCCACACTCTCATCTCAAGGTTAATCTGTTTCCACCTTAATTTGATCTCCCTTATTTTGATTTCCCTTTGCCATGTAATGTAACATATTCATAGGTTCTGCTGATTAGGACGTGGACAACTTTATCACGGTCAAAATTCTGCTCATGACGTGAAGACCAGCATGGCACTACGCCTCCCAGAGGGACCTGGTGTTTACAGTGAGTGCCGCAGTGATGTGTTGTCATGCATTTACTTTACATCCTTGAACAGGTCAGTTAAGTCTCAGCTTGGATGCTTCCTTATTACAGTGGAGATAATACTAGCTAATTCATCCAGTTGTTTGATGATTGAATAACTTAAGTAACATTCCTTGGACATGCCTTGGCAGGTCATACTACTCAGTAAATGCCACTGCCCCTTCTCCTGTAGGCTGTGTGGTCGCTCCCGGGTGATGGGTCTTTTTGCAAAGACGTTGACTGCAGCTACATGACTTTCCTTTCAGGAAGAGAAGGCATTCCCTTGATTCCTTTGTACTTTCATCCCCAATAGCAGTATGTATCTAGTTGTAGAATGCTAGATTATTATTATTATAAAAATAATGAGTCACTCCCTGACTTTTTTTAAAAACACAATAATCCATGGAGCACTGTTTAACAAGTTGTATAAACACATCGGTGGTTTGTTTGTCAAGAGCTGTGCCCCACTCATCTGATTCATTCCATTCAGGGCCATCTGGGTAGGGGGAAACATATGGTGGAGGAACTGAGCTAAGGCCTTCCTCTATAGTTTCTTTCAGAATTTTTGTATTTTCTTTATGGCTAAGGGTCTAGGTACTGAGACACACCTGTATTAAGCCTTTATGATGGACTCCTTTTTTTTTCTTATGACAGAGTCTTAATTACACTAATCGGTAGGTCCAGAGATAAAATGGATCGAGTAGATCCATTTCCAGAAAAATGGATTGAGTAGATCCATTTCCAGAAAAATCCCCAAGTTTAACCACTTTCAACACTGTCTCATGATCAGGATTCTAAATAGCACGCCATCTTTCACATATACACCATCTGGAGTAAGACTCGCTTCCCCTGGGATTGGTCGTGCCAGAAAAGAGGTTCCATTTGAGCAGAGCCATCCCCAGTCTAGAGAGTGGTTGGGTGGCTTTGCCTCTGGGTGAAGGCTACATAGTTGAAGTTAGGAGAAGAGAGTACTTTTGTTGCTTTAAAGTCAATACAGATACTGAATCCCTGACCTTAAATTCATGAATAAGAAGCAAAGAAATTCCTAAGCTGTTGGGAATATTAGCTACCATTTATCGGTCACTTTCAATGTACCAAGCCTTATTCTAGGGCTTTGCATTAACTCATGTAATCCTTCCCATACCCCTAAGAAGCAGATACTGCTACCATTATTCCTGTCTGACACAGGAGCAAATACTACTCTTATCCCCATCAGGCAGGGAGAAGTTGAGTAACTTGCCCAAGGATGCACAGCTAGTAGGACATAGAGGTTTCTAAGCCAGGTAGGGTGTCCCTGGAGGGCCTGAGGGAATTCAGGTCTTCTCTCTTCTTTATCTTCTCCCCAGGACCGGGCAGTTCTAGAAGAGTAAAGCAGTCTTGCCAATAGAAAGAATAGAAGAAACAGGATGAGGACTAGTACCGGTTAGATCCAGAATTTTCTAGCGTGTTTATGAATGAAAACCATAAAACCAATGTCCATTCTGTTATTATCATTTCTTCCAGATTTCCCTCTTCTCTTTGTTATCGTTCTTCCCGATACGTTTCTCTTTATTGTTATTTGAAAGTTATGGTGAGAAGAATCAGCTTCTCTTTCCTTTAACAAGGGGACCCTGTCCGCCTCTTTGTCCTGTTGCCTCCTCATCTTCCTCAGAGACATTTAAAGTCCATATTAGCCACCAAACTGAGGCTTTGTCAATGCTTTTAAGAAAGAACTGGAAAGCAAGATACAACTCAACTCAAACATCCAACTTCTTGGCTTTAGACCTATAGGATCTTTGTACCCATAGGATCTCGGCTTGGCTTTATACAACCATAGCTGTCTGTGTATAGATACTGCATCTTGCTAGCAGCTCATTGTACCTCAGAGCTGCAGAGCACGTACAAAACGCTGAGGCAAAACCAAAGAAGGACTGCTGCCCGTGTGCACCAAGAATATACATAATGAACGCAGTAGGTTCGTGGTTATGAGTGGGGTGCTTTTAAACAATTCGTGAAACAATGTTCTGTAGATTATTACAAAAAAAAAAGAATCAGGGAGTAGAGAGTGATATAATGTGTCCCAGAATACTGGTGAAAAAGAAATGTGGAGTCATGTGTGGGAAGCACAGAAGGACCTTAAAAGAATCCAAGAAGGTTAAGAACACTAACTAGACTGACAAGAAGGATATTAGCAATGCCGTCTGTTGGGTAAATAGGCAGATTAGAATGAGAGATCTGATCGCTGCTGAGTGCCCTAGGGAGTAGTTCTTTTAACATTTAATAACCATCTATTGAGCACTTACTGAACGCCTTCAGGGGTCTCAGTGCTGGTGGTACAGTGGCAAACAAAGTAGATGCTTTCTTATCAACTTTCTATTTTAGTGCAGGAGCCAGCCAAAAACTCAGTGAGTATATAATATGCAAGGTGGTGATGCATGCAGAGTAAAAGGAAAGAGGGAGGGGTGAGAAGGAGAGTTCTGTCTGATATAGAATACTAGAAGAAAGCCTGCCTGATAAGGTGACATTTGGGTTGAGACCAGAAGGAAGCAAGGAATTGAGCTACACAGATAAATGGGGCAAAGAGCATTCCAGGCAGTGGGAAGGGCAGGTGCAAAGGCCCTGAGGTAGGAGTGTACTTGCGGGTATGCAAAGACAAGCAAGGGAGCCAGGAACCGAGTAGAGGAAGAGGAAGTGGGGCTAAGTGGAGATTATGTTAGTGCCTGTAAGCCGTCTAAGGACTCTGGTTTTTGGAACACAGGAGTGGCATGATCTGGTTTAGATTTTTTAGAAGGATCACTTTCGCTCAGTGTGAAGCCAGACTCTGGGGAGGGAAAGACTATGTAGCTGTGAAAACTCTCTTCCAGATCTGCAAAGTATCAGGAAGACTAACTGTTCTCAATGATTTTAATGGAAGACTTTATTCAGGTAAAAGAAACAAAGCCTTTGGCATGATCTTTAAAAGACCCAAGGGGAGGGGGGAAGTATTGGGCAAATATAAACAACATTGCATCCAAGAGGTGAAGCTGAGACATGATTTCATCCTAGCATCTGCAGTAGCCAAGTCATTATAGCACAATCAGAGCCAGCTGGGACCACGGAAGATGACTCCGCATCCTGTTGATGTGGCACTTGGCGCAATATGGATGGAAGCCAATGAGGACGGGAGGGATGGAGGCCCCGTGACTTCTGCCAACCTTTGTTCAAAGCCAGTGGAAACCCTTGATTCAACTCAACCCTTTTCTGTGGCTAGCTAGGGGGAAGAACTTAAAGGGAAGGTGCTGAGGCTGCCATGATAAGTGTGGGCCTCCAACGTCCCACTGGAGCCAGTACTGAGACTTTTCCAGTTCCTTTCTAAAGCAGTCGGTCTCAAAGCGAGAGAGTGGCATGGACATATATACACTACCAAACGTAAAACGGGTGGCTAGTGGGAAGCAGCTGCATAGCACAGGGAGATCAGCTCGGTGCTTTGTGACCACCTAGAGGGGTGGGATAGGGAGGGTGGGAGGGAGATGCAAGAGGGAGAAGATATGGGGACATATGTATATGTATAACTGATTCACTTTGTTATAAAGCAGAAACTAACACACCATTGTAAAGCAATTATACTCCAATAAAGATGTTAAAAATAAATAAATAAATAAAGTGGTAGGTCTTTTTGCCGGTAATGCTAGCTAGCACTTCTTCAGCATTTATGTGCCGGGTACCATGCTAACTTACCACATTCATTGTCCTATTAATTTGTTTTCACAACAGCTCAAGGTAGAAGGTAAATACTATTATTGTCATCCACATTTTATAGAACTGGGATCTGAAGTTTAGACACTTTCATAAGAACTGGGATTCAAAGCCAGATAATCAGATGCCTGTCTGTACGCTGAAACAAGAACACACTGTCTCTCAGTGTTACTTGCCAGTGCCTCCCATGAGGAAGGGCCTAACTGATGGCTAAGTTTCTTCTAATTGGTTTCCCTTTAATAGATGTTGGCATGGTTTTGCATCACATGAGGTCTGCACATTCTCAGCACAGGTGATAAATAGCAAGGTACTAGGTTGAGGTGAGAAAATGCTTATTGCCAACATGCAAAGCGTACTTTTAGCAAACCTAGTAACATGAAACAATAGACCTGCAAAACAGGCACTAGAGGGCCATGCTTGACTGTAAACTTTTTCATTGCTTTGCCAAAGGATTGACCAGAGGGTTGCTTTAAATAGTGGGCTCAGTAACATTTATTCAAGGGATCAGGGCTGCTGACAAACATACCTGCATGATTATCAGTGTGGAGATAGTTAATGGTTGTTGGTAAAATGGTTCATTTGGGGCAAAACCATCTGAAATTGTTCCTCTAGCACTGACAATCCAGTATCACAATTTCAAAGTGAAAGTTTCCTATTGAACTGTTTTACAAGTTGGTAGCTTTTAACCAGGACGGAAAGGCATGCTTGCTACACACTAGCAGAGAAGTGCTGTGTGTTTACCATCAGGTTTTAGGTCCATATTACTTTCCTAATATGGGGGCTTTTTCTCTAGTCTTGCCATTCATAAAAATGGCTAGGTATTCTAGTGGTAAATGCTCTGTAGATGATAATTTATTAATAAACTGGCTGGAGGAAGAAAGAGATGGAAATGGAAGGTTGTTTCTTTGTTCTTTCATCCTGACTACACAGTTCATTTCATCCATTCTTTGGGGTCTAGGAACAGATTCGTGGTGGAAACCGGAGTAGGTGAAGGCAGTGAGTTACACTGCTTCTCTCAAAAGTGGGAGAGTAGACTAAACCCCACCCGAGGCACCTGGGTTCTGTGTCAACCTATGTGGGCTGCACGAGCTAGGAAACAATCTTTGGGGCTGTAAGAGAAAAAGGGGAAATCACCTTCAGAATTCACAGCCACAGGTCTTCATCGAGAATTGTGGGATTAGCAGACTTACCCCTCTGCGCTAAAGCTGAAGGCAGTGGATGGAGAGGTGAGCTTGGTGGATAGTCTAGAACCTTGTTTCTGGAAGACTATCAAACTATCATTTAATTCTGAACAGAAACCAACAATCTAAGTTCAGATGAAGCAAGCAGCATATACGATCTGACATGGTTTCCATTCCAGCCCCAAACAAGAATCTCCCCACCCGCGGTCCTGTTGGTTACCAAGGATCTGATATTGGCTTACTGATATTTATGATGAAATCTGTGTTCACGTTTCCCCCATTCAATCACTCGCTCAATATTTTTCCTTAATGGGGGTCGATGTGCTGAAACTCTTTCCAGAGGGCTTTCCCCCGCTAGGTAACTGTGAATTCTTTTTCTTCCCCACCCCCTTTTTTAATTGTTGATTTTTACTGTTTATAAACATTTTCACAAATATTTTGAAGAATTATTTAAAATTAAAACCAGTACTTGTTCCCACCTTGATGTTAAAAAAAAAAACAAAAGAGAGAGAGAGAGAGAAACAAGAAAATCACTTCTTCCCTGCACTTAGTCTATATTTTGGGAAAACCTTTCATCTTTTCAGTTGAATTAAGAGCAACAACTAGATGCATGAAGGATTATAGGAGTGAGAACTACAAAGAATTTCAAACATCTTAAAAGCTTCAGCCATTCAAATTATCAATAGTTCCAGTGTATCTTATTTGGAGTCGATGTGTTAATAGTACAATCTGGTAATTTTTGCTCATTAATTTTAGGAAAAAACCCTTCATTTTAATGACCTCTCTATCAAGAAACAATAATAATCTTTGCTAAATAACCATATATTCAAAGACATATTAATACTAATTTTATTGAAAAGAGCTATTTATGCTGATTGACTTACGTGTGAGAGAGCCTTTAGCTCCACTGGGAAGTTTGTATTTTGGCTACAAAAATCTTTCCAGGGCTGTAAACTGACAGGTTGGTTGTAGATTTTTTTTTTAATTAAAAAAGAAGAATAGTGCAATCAAGCCAGCATTTCCCTGAAACTTAGATCTGCCAGTGGAAGTGACTGCGGTCCTACTGTTCTTGTGTTTACTTTCCCTCCCTGTGGTCAAGGTACCATGCTGTTGTACGATAGTTTTTTACTGTGCATTGTATTTCAGTTCTAGATGCCCAAGCTCCATTGAGTAAGTTGGGTGAGTTTAAGAGCAACTCTGGGGGCTTCCCTGGTGGCGCAGTGGTTGAGAGTCCGCCTGGCGATGCAGGGGACATGGGTTCGTGCCCCGGTCCGGGAGGACCCCCACATGCCACGGAGCGGCTGGGCCCGTGAGCCATGGCCACGGAGCCTGCGCGTCCGGAGCCTGTGCTCCGCAACGGGAGAGGCCACAACAGTGAGAAGCCCCGCGTACCGCAAAAAAAAAAAAAAAAAAAAAAAGAAAAAAGAGCAACTCTGAAGCAGAACTATCCGCACGGTTTAGTAGCTACTGTGAGTATATCATACATGAGAGTTAATATACTGTGAAGATACGTTCAGTCCTTTCCAGTCACTTACATATGCTTTTTCCCCAAACAGAGTCTGCATTATGATTACTCTATTCATAAATCAAACGGTCCAGTTAAGAGAGATTAAATGGAGGAAAAATTATTTCAAGCTTTGTTTGCCAGTGATTTTACTTATGCTAGTTCCCAAATCCGATGAAGAAACTGGGTTATTTTCAAGGAAACTGCTTCACCAATCAGTATACGCAAAGCATCTTGTGCAGAAGTGAGGTCTCTCCCGAAAGAAATTTTCGGGAATTTATTTCTATTTAGGAACAAAAGCTTAAGTTATGAGACGCTCTAACATCGTGTGTGTGTGTGTGTGTGTGTGTGTGTGTGTGTTTTGCCATAAAAAACAGCATTGTAGCGAATGTTCAAATACACAATGGCACCGCAGGCAGACTTTCGCTAGAATTTTCTGTGACAATGGGGTAGAGTCTAAATGCAGCATGAGCAACACTCACCCAGCTCCAGGGAAACGGATGCATGTCATTTAGGAGAAAAGTGGCCTTTGCTTTCAGAAAGTTAATCTAGCCTGGAAATCTAAACTACAAGGGTCCCAGCACTTCATGTTTTTCATTCATTGTTCCTGTGTATCTTGGTAATGATGAATTACTAACATGCTCTTTTAGTTTTATTCCTAAACGCAGTCTCCAGAGTCTAAAGGGATCTTTTATCATTTCTAATAGCAAATCCATTCAAATCTATGTGTTAAGATGAGTAAATCACAGTTCCTGCCAAAAAGTCTAACAGTACTGATAACGACATGATGTGATGTCATTATGTGTAAAGGCCACTAGATCTGTAAACATTCTGAGGTGAGGAGGGAATTCACTTTATTCCACAACTTCCAACATTTTTATATTTCAGTGTAAGATGTTTATTTTCTTTTACATGCACGTAAGTTAAATCCCGTGTAAGGAGGCACAGTCCCGCGGTGGGAGCGGGGAGGAGAGGGTGAAGGCACCGAGGCCGGAAGAAGGGGAGCCGTGGGCTCCTCCTCTGGGAAATTGTGCTTCACTGTCCAGGAATTCTGGGAATCTTCTCAAGCTTCTGGGCTGCCCTGAGAAAGTAGCTTGACCTTTGTGTGGCTGGTCAGTTTTGGAGATGAGATTCCAGCCTAGTGACTCCCTATTTGTAAAAGGGGCTCTGAATGTTTCCTGTCTAGTTTTTGTCTCTGTATTCCCTCTGTCATAACAGTATCATCTGGGGCTTCCCTGGTGGTGCAGTGGTTGAGAGTCTGCCCGCCAATGCAGGGAACACGGGTTCGAGCCCTGGTCCGGGAAGATCCCACATGCCGCGGAGCAACTAAGCCCACGCACCACAACTACTGAGCCCGCGCTCTAGAGCCTGTGCTCCGCAACAAGAGAAGCCATGACAATGAGAAGCCCATGCACCGCAATTTAGAGTAGCCCCTGCTTGCTGCAACTAGAGAAAGCCCGCGCGCAGCAACGAAGACCCAATGCAGCCAAAAAAAAAAAAAAAAAAGTATCATCTGGAAGCCTTTATAAACAAACCTTTCAGTGTTTTTCGAAGTCTGTAAAATACAAGCAAATTAGAGCCTGTAATATCTTTAAAACTATTACAATCATTTTCTTTTCTAGATGCAAACATTTAATGCTGATCCTGGGGTCTGGGATCGCAGCCTGCTTTGACCTGGCGGTGAGAGGCGGTTGGGCCGAGCGATCCGGGGAGGCTCCCATGGCCCAGTTGGCGTTCCAGGGTGACCTGCACTCACTGCTGCAGCCGGATACACCCATGCCCCACGCAGCCCCTGCGCGCTGGCAGCGCAAAACGCAGGAAGCCTCGGGCCGGGCCCCTCGCCTCTGAGGGCAGCCAACCGATCCCACAGCGCCGGGAGAACCCCGGGGCCGAACTCCCGGCAAATCCAGCTCCAAGATTCAGACCACTCCCAGCAAACCTGGCGGCGATCTCTCTATCCCCCGTCGCAGTGCTTCCCAGATGGAGGTCGCTAGCTTCCTCCCGAGCAAGGAGAAGCAGCCCGAAGACAGTCAGCCGCCCACCAAGAAGGAACATCAGAAAGCATAGGCTTTGAACCTGAACGGTTTTCATGTGGAGAAAGCCAAGATGCTTCGGCTCAGTGGAAAACCACAAAATGCCCCAGAGGGTTACCAGAACAGACTGAAAGTACTCTATAGCCAGAAGGCCACGCCCAGCTCCAGCAGGAAGACCAGCAGTTACATTCCTTCCCTGCCAGACAGGATCCTGGATGCCCCTGAAATCCGGATTGACTACTACCTGAACCTTGTGGATTGGAGCTCTGGGAATATACTGGCTGCGGCTTTGGACAACAGTGTGTATTTGTGGAGTGCTAGCTCTGGTGACATCCTGCAGCTGCTGTAATGCAGCAGCCTGGGGACTATACATCTTCTGTGGCTTCGATCAAGGAGAGCAACTATCTGGCTGTGGGTACCAGCAGTGCTGAGGTGCAGCTATGGGATGTGCAACAGCAGAAACGGCTTCGAAACATGACCATTCTGCCCGAGTGGGCTCCCTCAGTTGGAATAGCTATATCCTGTGTAGTGGCTCACTCTCTGGTCACATCCCACACCATGATGTTCGGGTAGCAGAACACCATGTGGCCACACTGAGTGGCCACAGCCAGGAAGCGTGTGGTCTGCGCTGGGCCCCAGATGGATGACATTTAGCCAGTGGCGGCAACGATAACTTGGTCAAAGTGTGGCCTAGTGCTCCTGGAGAGGGTGGCTGGGTTCCTCTGCAGACATTCACCCAGTATCAAGAAGCTGTCAAGGCTGTAGCTTGGTGTCCCTGGCAGCCCAATGTCCTGGCAACTGGAGGGGGCACAAGTGATCGACACATTCATATCTGGAGCGTCTGCTCTGGGGCTGTGCTGTGGATGCCCATTCCCAGGTGTGTTCCATCCTCTGGTCTCCCCACTACAGGGAGCTCATCTCAGGCCATGGCTTTGCCCAGAACCAGCTGGTGATTTGGAAGTACCCAACCATGGCCAAGGTGGCTGAGCTGAAAGGTCACACAGCCCAGGTCCTTAGTCTGACCATGAGCCCAGATGGGGCTACAGTGGCATCAGCAGCAGCAGATGAGACCCTGCAGCTGTGGCGCTGCTTTGAGTTGGACCCTGCCCGGCAGCGGGAGAGGGAGAAGGCCAACACAGCCAAAAGCAGCCTTATCCACCAAGGCATCTGTTAAGGACCAACTCATCTCAGTTTTTTGTGCTTTTTTTTTTTTTTTACTTTTCGAATAAAGTCACATCTCCCTCTTAAAGAAAAAAAAAAGATCCTAATATGCGACCTTGCCTTGAATGTTCAGTATCCTAAAACTTAATTTGCCATTTGTCTTATAAATGATTTTCAAAAATTGTGTACTTTATGGTATGCTTGAATACATTACCAAATTTATCTGTATTTCTTTCCTGCCATTCACTGTTTAGAAGAAACAACATACTCACAAAACAGTTCATGGAATATAAAAAGCCAAAATTCTTGTGACATTAAATACTGAAGCTTTGTATTAATTACTCATATATATATATATATATATATATATATATATATATATATATATATATATATATATATATATATTTAACGGTACGCGGGCCTCTCACTGTTGTGGCCTCTCCCGTTGCGGAGCACAGGCTCCAGATGCGCAGGCTCAGCAGCCATGGCTCACGGGCCCAGCCGCTCCACGGCATGTGGAATCCTCCTGGACTGGGGCACGAACCCGTGTCCCCTGCATCGGCAGGCCGACTCTCAGCCACTGTGCCACCAGGTAAGCCCTCCAATATATATCTTTATATGATTATAGTTTACAATATCCCTGAGCATATGAACTATGACTGACTTATTTATCCCCAATTCTAACCATGTTTCCAGACCTAGGCAGACACTTAGCATGTGTTCAATAAGTGTTTGTTTAGGGAATTAATGTTAAGTTTGAAAGAAATGGCACTGGAGTGAACATGTTTGTTATAGACTGAAGGTTTATGTTTCCCCCCCAAATTCATATGTTGAAATCTTAATTTAAAAAGTGGGGCCTTTGGGAGGTGATTAGGTCATGATGCTGGAGCCCTCATGAATGGGATTAGCTCTCTTATAAAAGAGACCCAGAGTACAAGAATGTACACTCTTGGGCTTTTGAAAAGGATACATAATTTAAATAGCAGAGATAAACTCATTGCCAGAAGAATTAAGTGAATTTGGAAATTGATCCATCCCTAATGGAATCTGAGATGAGACCTCAGCTCTGGCAGAAACTATGATTGCAGCCTTTTGAGACTCTAAGCAGAGGACCCAGTGAAACCATGCCAGACTCCTCCCAAAGAAGCTGGGATTGGAACCAAGATGGCGGAGCAGAAGGATGTGCTCTCACTCCTTCTTGCGAGAACACCAGAATCACTACTAGCTGCTGGACAATCATCGAAAGGAAGACACTGGAAGTCACCGAAAAAGATACCCCTCATCCAAAGACAAAGGAGAAGCCAAAATGAGATGGTAGGAGGGGCACAATCACAGTAAAATCAAATCCCATAACTGCTGGGTGGGTGACTCACAAACTGGAGAACACTTATACCCCAGAAGTCCACTCACTGGAGTGAAGGTTCTGAGCCCGACGTCAGGCTTCCGAACCTGGGAGTCTGGCAATGGGAGGAGGAATTCCTAGAGAATCAGACTTTGAAGGCTACTGGGATTTGATTGCAGGACTTTCACAGAACTGGGGGAAACAGAGACTCCACTCTTGGAGGGCACACACAAAATACTGTGCACATCGGGACCCAGGGAAAGGAGCAGTGACCACAGGGGAGACTGGACCAGACCTACCTGCTGGTGTTGGGGGGTCTCCTGCAGAGGCGGGGTGTGGCTGTGGTTCACCGTGGGGACAAGGACACTGGCAGCAGAACTTCTGGGAAGTACTCCTTAGTGTGAGCCCTCCCAGAGTCAGCCATTAGCCCTACCAAAGAGCCCAGGTAGGCTTCAGTGTTGGGTTGCCTCAGGCCAAACAACCAACAGGGAGGGAAACCAGCCCCACCCATCAGCAGTCAAGTGGATTAAAGTTTTACTAAGCTCTGCCCACCAGAGCAACAGTCAGCTCTACCCACCACCAGTCCCTCCCATCAGAAAACTTGCATAAGCCCCTTAGATAGCCTCATCCACCAGAGGGCAAACAGCATAAGCAAGAAGAACTACAATCCTGCAGCCTGTGGAACAAAAACCACATTCACAGAAAGAAAGACAAAATGAAAAGGCAGAGGGCTATGTACCAGATGAAGGAACAAGATAAAACCCCAGAAAAACAACTAAATGAAGTGGAGATAGGCAACCTTCCAGAAAAAGAATTCAGAATAATGATAGTGAAGATGATCCAGGACCTTGGAAAAAGAATGGAGGCAAAGATTGAGAAGATGCAAGAAATGTTTAACAAAGACCTAGAAGAAGTGAAGAACAAACAAACAGAGATGAACAATTCAATAACTGAAATGAAAAATACACTAGAAGGAATCAATAGCAGAATAACTGAGGCAGAAGAACGGATAAGTGACCTGAAAGACAGAATGGTGGAAATCACTGCTGCAGAACAGAATAAAGAAAAAAGAATGAAAAGAAATGAAGATGGCCTAAGAGACCTCTGGGAAAACATTAAATGCAACAACAGTCGCATTACAGGGGTCCCAGAAGGAGAATAGAGAGAAAGGACCGGAGAAAATATTTGAAGAGATTATAGTTGAAAACTTCCCTAACATGGGAAAGGAAATAGTCACCGAAGTTCAGGAAGCACAGAGAGTCCCAGGCAGGATAAACCCAAGGAGAAACATGCCGAGACACATAGTAATCAAATTGGCAAAAATTAAAGACAAAGAAAAATTACTAAAAGCAACAAGGGAAAAATGACAAATAACATACAAGGGAACTCCCACAAGGTTAACAGCTGATTTCTCAGCAGGAACTCTACAAGCCAGAAGGGAGTGGTATGATTTACTTAAAGTGATGAAAGGGAAGAACCTACAACCAAGATTACTCTACCCAGCAAAGATCTCATTCAGATTTGATGGAGAAATCAAAAGCTTTACAGACAAGCAAAAACTAAGAGAATTCAGCACCACCAAACCAACTCCACAACAATGTTAAAGGAACTTCTCTAAGTGGGAAACACAAGAGAAGAAACGGACCTACAAAAACAAACACAAAACAATTAAGAAAATGGCCATAGGAACATACATATCGATAATTACCTTCAATGTGAATGGATTAAATGCTCCAACCAAAAGACACAGGCTTGCTGAATGGATGCAAAAATAAGACCTATATATATGCTGTCTACAAGAGACCCACTTCAGATGTAGGGACACATTCAGACTGAAAGTGAGGGGATGAAAAAAGATATTCCATGTGAATGGAAATCAAAAGAAAGCTGGAGTACCAATACTCATATCAGGTAAAATAAACTTTAAAATAAAGAATGTTACAAGAGACAAGGAAGGACACTACAAAATGATCAAGGGATCAATCCAAGAAGAAGATATAACAATTATAAATATATATGCACCCAACATAGGAGCATCTCAATACATAAGGCAACTGCTAACAGCTATAAAAGAGGTAATTGACAGTAACACAATAACAGTGGGGGACTTTAACACCTCACTTACACCAATGGACAGATCATCCAAAATGAAAATAAATAAGGAAACAGAAGCTTTAAATGACACAATAAACCAGATAGATTTAATTGACATTTATAGGATATTCCATCCAAAAACAGCAGATTACACTTTCTTCTCAAGTGTTCACAGAACATTCTCCAGGATAGATCACATCTTGGGTCACAAATCAAGGCTCAGTAAATTTAAGAAAATTGAAATCATATCAAGCATCTTTTGTGACCACAATGCTATGAGAGTAGAAATGAATTACAGGGAAAAAAACATAAAAAGCACAAACACATGGAGGCTAAACAATACTTTACTAAATAACCAAGAGATCACTGAAGAAATCAAAGAGGAAATCACAAAATACCTCGAGACAAATGACAATGAAAACATGATGATCCAAAACCTATGGGGTGCAGCAAAAGCAGTTCTAAGAGGAAAGTTTATAGCAATACAAGCCTACCTCAAGAAACAAGAAAAATCTCAAATAAACAATCTAACCCTACGCCTAAAGGAACTAGAGAAAGAAGAACAAGCAAAACCCTAAGATAACAGAAGGAAAGAAATCATAAAGATCAGAGCAGAAATAAATGAAATAGAACAAAGAAAACAATAGCAAAGATCAATAAAACTAAAAGCTGGTTCTTTGAGAAGATTAACCAAATTGATAAACCATTAGCCAGACTCATCAAGAAAAAGAGGGAGAGGACTCAAATCAATAAAATTAGAAATGAAAAAGGAGAAGTAACAAAAGACACCACAGAAATACAAAGCATCCTAAGAGACAACTACAAGCAACTCTATGCCAATAAAATGGACAAACTGGAAGAAATGGACAAATTCTTAGAAAGGTATAACCTTCCAAGACCGAACCAGGAAGAAATAGAAAATATGAACAGACCAATCACAAGTAAAGAAATTGAAACTGTGATTAAAAATCTTCCAACAAACAGAAGTCCAGGACCAGATGGCTTCACAGGTGAATTCTATCAATCATTTAGAGAAGAGCTAACACTCATCATTCTCAAACTCTTCCAAAAAATTGCAGAGGAAGGAACACTCCCAAACTTATTCTATGAGGCCACCATCACCCTGATACCAAAACCAGACTAAGATACTACAAAAAAAGAAAATTACAGACCAATATCACTGATGAATATAGAGGCAAAAATCCTCAACAAAATACTAGCAAACAGAATCCAAAAACACATTAAAAGGATCCTACACCATGATCAAGTGGGATTTATCCCAGGGATGCAAGGATTCTCCAATATATGCAAATCAATCAATATGATACACCATATGAACAAAGTGAAGAATAAAAATCATATGCTCATCTCAATAGATGCAGAAAAAGCTTCTGACAAAATTCAACACCCATTTAGGATAAAAACTCTCCAGAAAGTGGGCATAGAGGGAACCTACCTCAACATAATAAAGGCCATATACGACAAACGCACAGCAAACATCATTCTCAATGGTGAAAAACTGAAACCATTTCCTCTAAGATCAGGAACAAGACAAGGATGTCCACTCTCACCACTATTATTCAACATAGTTTTGGAAGTCCTAGCCACAGCAATCAGAGAAGGAAAAGAAATAAAAGGAATACAAATTGGAAAAGAAGAAGTAAAACTCTCACTGTTTGCAGATAATATGATACTATACATAGAGAATCCTAAAGGTGCCACCAGAAAACTCCTAGAGCTAATCAATGAATTTGGTAAAGTTGCAGGATACAAAATTAATGCGCAGAAATCTCATGCATTCCTATACACTAATGATGAAAAATCTGAAAGAGAAATTAAGGAAACACTCCCATTTACTACTGCAAGAAAAAGAATAAAATACCTAGGAATAAACCTACCTAGGGAGACAAAAGACCTTTATGCAGAAAACTATAAGACACTGATGAAAGAAATTAAAGATAATACCAACAGATGTAGATATATACCATGTTCTTGGATTGGAAGAATCAATATTGTGAAAATGACTATACTACCCATAGCAATCTACAGATTCAATGCAATCCCTATCAAATTACCAATAGCATTTTTTACAGAACTAGAACAAAAAATCTTAAAATTTATGGAGACACAAAAGACCCTGAATAGCCAAAGCGGTCTTGAGGGAAAAAAAAAAGGACCTGGAGGAATCAGACTCCTTGACTTCAGACTATACTGTAAAGCTGCAGTAATCAAGACAATAGGGTATTGGCACAAAAACAGAAGCATAGATCAATGGAACAAGATAGAAAGCCCAGAGATAAATTCATGAACCTATGCTCAACTAATCTATGACAAAGGAGGGAAGGATACACAATTGAGAAAAGATAGTCTCTTCAATAAGTGGTGTTGGGAAAACTGGACAGCTACATGTACAAGAATGAAATTAGAACACTCCCTAACAGCATACACAAAAATAAACTCAAAATGGATTAAAGACCTAAATGTAAGACTGGACACTATAAAACTCTTAGAGGAAAACATAGGAAGAATACTCTTTGACATAAATCACAGCAAGATCTTTGATCCTCCTCCTAGAGTAATGGAAATAAAAACAAAAATAAACAAATGGGACCTAATGAAACTTCAAAGCTTTTGCACAGCAAAGGAAACCACAAACAAGACGGAAAGACAACCCTCAGAATCGGAGAAAATATTTGCAAACGAATCAACGGACAAAGGATTAATCTCCAAAATACATAAACAGCCCATGCAGCTCAACAGTAAAAAAACAAACAACCCAATCCAAAAATGGACAGAAGACCTAAATAGACATTTCTCCAAAGAAGACATACAGATGGCCAAGAAGCACATGAAAAGCTGCCCAACGTCACCAATTATTAGAGAAATGCAAATCAAATCTACAATGAGCTATCAGCTCATACCAGTTAGAATGGGCATCATCAGAAAATCTACAAATAACAAATGCTGGAGAGGGTGTGGAGAAAAGGGAACCCTCTTGCACTGTTGGTGGGAATGTAAATTGATACAGCCACTATGGAGAACAGTATGGAGGTTCCTCAAAGAACTAAAAATAGAATTACCGTATGACCCAGCCATCCCACTACTGGGCATATACCCTGAGAAAATCATAATTCAAAAAGACACATGCATCCCAATGTTCATTGCAGCACTATTTACAATAGCCAGGTCATGGAAGCAACCTAAATGCCCATCAACAGATGAAAGGATAAAGAAGATGTGGTATACATATATACAATGGAATATTACTCAGCCATAAAAAGGAATGAAATTGGGTCATTTATTGAGACGTGGATGGACCTAGAGACTGTCATACAGAGTGAAGTAAGTCAGAAAGAGAAAAACAATTATCGTATATTAACACATGTATGTGGAACCTAGAAAAATGGTGCAGATGAACCAGTTGCAGGGCAGAAATTGAGACACAGATGTAGAGAACAAACCTATGGACACCAAGGGGGGAAAGCAGCGGGGGGTGGTGGGGGGGCGGTGTCATGAATTGGGAGATTGGGATTGACATGTATACAGTGGTGTGTATAAAATTGATGACTAATAAGGACCTGCTGTATAAAAATATAAATAAAATAAAATTCAAAAAAAAAAAAAAAAAAAAAAGAGACCCAGAGAGCTCCTTCCCCCTTTTGCCATGTAAGGACACAGCAGGAATATGGCCATCTATGAGACAGATACCAAATCTACCAGAGTCTTGATCTTGGACTTCTCAGCCTCCAGAACTGTGAGAAAAAAGTTTCTGTTGTTTATAAGCCACCCAATCTACCAAACAGACTAACCCATGTTTTTATACGCATAATGATATTTATCATGGACTTACTTTTAGTATGTTTTTTGATTGTCTCAGAATTTATTCAATGGAATTAAAACATTTGAACATCTCACATGTAATATTAACAGTACATCAAACATTACAATTATTAACAAATCCATACCATGTCAGTACTAAGGCACTTGATTTGCATAGAGATAGACAGAACAAAATTGTTTTATTTGTATGAAGCACCTTACTTAGAACTGGAATTCAGTCTCTTATTACCACCATCCATCCATGCTCGAGACTCAGCCTGTGTGGACGCTATCTTGTTTTGGGGGTGCAGCGGAGATAGAAAACAGCCCACTGAGTGAGGATCAGTGCTTCACTGGGCAGTATACAGTCTCTAGGAGAGGATACACACCTTTTTTTTAGAAGTTTGCTTTCTTCAATTATATGATTGCAAAACACTGAGCCCCAGCTCACATGGTCTTGGAGAATCTCGGATAAACGACTTCACATTCTTTACTCTCAACCTGACCAACAACTGTGTAATTCTAAATTCCCATGAGGCCGTGGGTTTGACTTTCTTGGACACTGCCCACGGTCTGGAACTAGGTGGTTTCTTTATTTGATAAGTTCCCTGGCTAAAGTTTCAATGAGACTGGAATTATTCTCAGGGAAATGCTATCTCTTTATCTTAAGAAAGGTTTTTTTGGACCAAATTTTCAGTGTTCTGGTTGATCCGAAGTATTAGGAGTGTTTGTTGTCAGAGAGTCTCGTCCCTTATTGGTGGAAAATAAAAACAGTCTATTTGAACCATGAGAAGGATCACAGGATGTTCTATTCCAAAACCCCTTCATTTTTTTCAGATGGGAAAATGGAGGCCCAGAGAGGTTAATTGAAGTCATGGTTGCTGTGCACTTGGGGCAGGAACGGGATCCTTGGTCTAGAGAATGAAACATGGTTCCTTAAACATCCTTTCCTGGTTATAAATTACTCTTTAAGTCCCTGATTGTGTGCAGAGTCTGTGAACTTGGCTGAGCGTTACTGTTCACAAGTGTATCTTTTTACTTAAGGATTAGAAAACGTGTGCTGACTTAGCACAGGTGAGCTTTGATCTTGCCCAAGGTCAATGTTGAAAACTGCATCTTTTATGAAAGAGGAACAGGAAAATCCAGTATGAGATTTCACATACATATTTATTCTCCTGATAAGCTTCATGTTTCCTAATGCTCTAGCTTTCACTTCCCCTGCAAATGATTTGATTGTATGTACCTCTCCATCACAATTTTGGTTTCTCTGAAATGGGATAAGTAGTGGTCTAAGTCTCAGTCTGTCTCACTCAGTCATTCTCCCTCAGTCATTAGATATTTGACTCTAGTCTATATTATCTATTCAGTTCTTAACATATAAATTTTTGTAGGTTACTTTTTTTTCCCTGAGTTTTACCCCTAAATATAAGCTAAGCTACTAAAAGAAAACAGGCTTAGCCCAGTGTCTTTTACATCATTAATGCTAAATAACATTCCTGAAGCTACTTGAAAACCCAAATTTTATAGGGTGAGCTACTTAAAAGTGATGATGGGAAGGCGTGAATTTAGTGTTTGGCAAAGATGAATTTCCACAGAATTGCATGGAGCCAAGTGTTCCTACAGTTGCACAAGTTCATCTTTCTGGGGATTTCTGTGCACAGATTAAACCTCTACAAACATTTTTGTCATCCCTTTCTTGGTTCCTTTTCTCCTAGGACCAATTGTTTGAATTACCAGGTGCTTGACCATCTTCTTGTAGGGGCTAGTTTGAAAATTTCGAGCTATTCCCCTGTTCTTCATAATGAACATGTGTGTTCTCAAAAGAAATGACCGTGAATTGGCCAGTGTTTTGTGGACAATGTGCGCCAAAACTCTTGTATATTTACTGACAGATAATGGACTGTAATGGGGGTGGGAAACACTGCCCTTGGCTTGATTCCATCCCATCTATATGATATTATTGCTTGGCCACTAATTCTGTGGCCAGAGAATTTTTTCTTTGTGGATATGCCTTTAAGACAGATAACAAAAAGGCTTAAAGCCACCAGGCAATTCCAGAAGGAGGGTAATTTCTTTGTTGGGCTTGTGTTGACATCTCTGTTCTCAAGGTTAATTACCCATTTGGTTAATTGGTTTAATTAGTTAATTGGTTTGCTGAGTCTGCCTCCCTGGTGAGAATTACAAGACCCAGGGAAATGCCAATTCATGCATAGATATGCCCTTTCATGGCTTGTGGCTTATAAGCAAGGCACACACACTGCTTACTTAAAGAGTTTGTTTTGGGGGAATCTACCTCTTGTTCTCTGAAACAGGTTTTCTTTTTCTTTTTTTTTTTTCCGGTATGCGGGCCTCTCACTGTTGTGGCCTCTCCCGTTGCGGAGCACAGGCTCCGGACGCGCAGGCTCAGCGGCCATGGCTCACGGGCCCAGCTCCGCGGCATGTGGGATCCTCCCAAACCGGGGCACGAACCCGTATCCCCTGCATCGGCAGGCGGACTCTCAACCACTGCGCCACCAGGGAAGTCCTCTTTTTCTTTAGGATACTAGTAGAGAAAAATGCCAGTTTACTGCCAATTCCAGAAAAGTCTGCTTTTCTTCAGCAAAGAAGGAGGTGGGAATGACAGGTCCCAGGAACAGGAGTTATGGTTGTGGGGAACAGCTGTTGGTTGGGAGGTGATGAATATCAGCCTGAGATTTGGAGACATCCTCTCCCCTCGGGCGGAAAAGACCAGAAAAAGAAAAGGGATTCAGTGTATCAATCCTGAACGCTAACATTTTCTGAATAATCAATGAAAATTAATTCTTTCTAGACTGCTGGTGGAATCAAAGGAAACAGAGATATAGTTTTTTTTTTTTTTTTTTTGGCCTTGCCATGTGGCATGTGGGGTCCTAGTCCCCCAACCAGGGATCGAACCCACACCCCCTGCAGTGGAAGCACGGAGTCTTAACCACTGGATTGCCAGGGAAGTCCCAGAAACAGTTTTTAACCATAGATGTGGTTTACAGTTATAGACTGTCTAATCATTTCTAATCCTTCCTATTTTCAATTTGCCTAAAATCATATTTTTCCCAAGATGATGTTATGGATGTTGAACAGATCATTAGCAGATATTGTCTGGCATCCTAGGGCATCAAAGCTTGGAGAAGAAATGCTTGGTAAATTGATGAATTGCCCTTTTTCCTTGATGAATTGCACTCACAGTGGAGTGAGTTGAGGGCTGGTTTAGCCATGCATATTCACTCACATGGTTCTGAGATATCTGGAAAGAATGTGGCTAAAGATTTTAAAGCTGGTCTAGATTCCTTTAACTAGAGAATGGAGCATAATTATCCATTTTAGGAATGGTGCAGTTCTGTCCTAACCATCTCTAGTTGTTGGGTTTCCCATTTCAATCTGCGGCATTAACAAATTATAACCTCCCGTGTCAGACTCACCTCAGAATCTTCTTTCCTTTCCTCACAATTAGAGAGCTTTTTGGAATCCTTAATCAAACATTTCTTTGAGCAAGCTTAATTGCATCTCATTCCAGCTTTATTGACCAGTGTGGCTAATTGATCTTTTTTTCTTCCATTATATTGCTTTACGTGTTTTAAAGGCAATTATTGCTCTTTTCATTTCATTTTCTCTGAATTTCCAAATATTCCTTTCAAAATTATAATTATTTTTAAAAAATCATAGAAGTCATATAACAGTAGTACTATTTGGCCTTTGTTTTTCCTTCTGAATCAGCCTTTCTATTGTTCCCTAAAAATCATACTTCGAGTGACATTTTTCTTCAGATTTGAGGTTTGAGAACCAAGCATGAGCCCAGCATCCCCTAACCAGAGCAGACGTCTGTGGCAGAAATTCTCCTGCTTTGTGCCATGTGGGGAACTCTTGTTCATACATCCCATTGTCAGAGGCCATTTCCTCTTTTTTTTTTTTTTAGGGAGGCTGGGGGGAGAAAGGCGGTTGGTAACACTGTCTCATTGATGACTCACGTTCCTGTGTCTATGAGCATTGGGTGAATGCCGGGTGGAACTCTCCAGAACAGTGTTTTCAGGGTGGGGAGCCTCACTTAACGGGTCTGATTCCTTCTGCTTTTTTATGCCTTTCTGCCAAATTCTGGCTAGGTGTTCACATAGCATCATACCCTTAGAGAGGAAACAGGAAATGAGAACAGAACTCCTTTAGGCCAGACTTGGGGCAAAAAACAAAAAAGGAAGAAAAAAAGAAAACAAGAGCAGCAACCAAAAAAATCCCAGAGGGAAAAGAGGGTGATTGAAGTCAGAGAAAGAAATGAGAGGCATAGAAACAGCCTTGAGAAAAAGACGAAAAGCATAGAATTGCATTTAAAAAATTAGCCTTGTTCTGGTTATTCCTGCCTTTGTGTAGATGGAAAGGAGACAGTTTGGTCTCCAGCTCTAAAACGTTCTAGCTGTGGATCTGTGGGCCCAGACGTGTTCTGGGTGAAAGAGGTTTTAATCATCTGCTGACTGTTCCTGGCACCTTGGCAAAGGCTAGCTCAGTCAGCCCTGTGCATTAGGGTGGGCTCTTCAGAGGAGGAGGGGGAAGGAGAGAGGGAGGAGAGAGCAGCCCCAGAGAAGGATGAGGTGATTCTGCTGAGAGGCTCCCTCCAGGGAAGCCAGCAGCCTGGTGAGTCAGCAAAGTCCAGCCATAGGTCCGAGGAGAGTGGTCACAGACAGCAGGAGGTGATGAGGGGATGCATGAGCTCCCTGGGGCCACAGGAAAGATGCAGGTATATGGCTCAGTTTCCTGGGGGCTGCACTTTATTTAATAAAACAGCTAGATGAGCAAGGCTTTCATGAGAATTAGCCAGTAGTCCCATGCTGTATTTTTACCCTCTAAAATGATTAACTTGAGGTGTAACTATTGTTAGCTGTAACCTAATCACCTCTTCTGATGAGAAGATTTTTTTCTTTCCTTTATCGGATATTGATGGAAGCTGTTAGTGTCAGCTATAAACTAACATTAAATATTTGCCTTGGAGGCCAGTAAAGTCAGAGATAAGACCGAAACTGGGATCACACATGCCCCCGGTTTCGCCATCTGCAAAATGATAAAGGTGAGCTTAATCCAAACTGGCTGCCAGGCCGCTTGTAGCACCTTCAGATTTTCTTATCTTACAGAGGACGTGCCCAGTCCTCTGCTCAGTGCTGGAGATACCACTTCGGCTACTATGTCTGCCAGCAATAGAAATGATACAAACCATAGCTTACCTAGGTTTGCTATGCGCCAAACGCTGTTCTAAGTAACACCTAGCGCACACACATTCAGTCATTTATCCTCCAAACTATGAGAAATGTTGTGTTCTATTTTCACATTTTACAAATAAGGAGAAAGACACAGAAAAGTTAAAACTGGGGGGAGGGGTAAATTAGGAATTTGAGATTAACATATGCATACTACTATATATAAAATAGATAAGCAACAAGGACCTACTGTATAGCACAGGGAACTATATTTAGTATCTTGTAATAACCTATAATGGAAAAGAATCTAAAGAAGAACATATATATATTCAGTTATCCATATACTTATATACATGTCCATATATAACTGATTCACTTTGCTGTACACCTGAAACTTACACAACATTGTAAATTAACTATACTTCAATTTAAAAAAAGATTAAAAAAGAAGAAAGAAAAGTTACAATTGCCCCTTTGAGGCGGCAGGGTAGGAACGCCGGGTTGGGGGGATGACTACCAGACAGAGTCATATCCTGCCTTCAGAAAGCTGCCAGTCTAGTAAGGGCAGGGGCCACTAAACCCTCGATTGCAACGAGGTGCTATTGCCGGAGCAAATAAACACATAGCAGAGGCAACCAGCTGAATGTGAAGGTCAGGCAAGGCTGCCCAGGAAAAGTGTTACATGAGACGCGTCTGATGGCAGGGGGTGGGGGAGGGGTGGCCGGCAGAGTGCAGGGTAAGCAGCCAGCTGAGAACAGATGTTGGGAGTCTAAGGATGAAAGGAGCTGAATGTGGATGGGATGTTAGGAGCGAGCTGGGGGCGTGGTTTGAGGCTGAAGGCAGCAGCTGCATTGGGGAAGGCCCTTGAGTCGAATTTAAGAGTGGACTTTATCCCTCTCATGAAAGCAGCCCATCACAGGGCATGGCTATTGTGGGAGAATTGGATGGGGCTTCGATTAGAGGCTGGGATCTGAGAAGAAACTCTTTAGTAAAAGGGGTTAGGACTGGGGCAATGGCCGTGAGACTGGAGAGAAGATGGGTTTGGAAGCTGATGAAGAGGTAGTGCTGAGAGACTTAGTGGTTGACCGGAAGTCAAGGATTCAGGCCTGGGCAGCTGGGTCACTGGAGGTGCCACGGGCTAGAGGGAGAGAACAGGTCAGACCCTCTCTTCCCCTCCCCCGTAGCCCTTTCATGTCCTGTGTGGAAACTTCCAACAGAGACAGAAGACTGGTGGGCCTCTGGAATAAACAGCGGAGCCTGGGAAGACCCGGGAAGACCTGCTGCCTTGCCCAGGCCCTCTTTGCATGGGGGTGCTGCCCCCCAGCTGCATAATTGCTTGAGAGGCCACCTGTGTGACCCTCTCCACAAAATGCTCTTGACTCACAGAAACCATCTTGCCTGGAGGTGCCTGGGCAGATACCCCAAGACCCCTGCCCATCAGACACACACTGGGGGCTGCCTAGTGAACTGACAGATGTGGTGGAAGAGCCAGCCTCCTTACTTCAAGGTGGGACAATTCTATCGTTTGATGGATGGTGCCGGGACCCCCTCACACCATGGACCAGGCTGAGACTAGGCTTTCCTGAGACCACATCCTGTCTCCCCTCCTCTGTCTTCCTCATCTCCCATTCTCTTTCTCTCTCTCTCTGTTATGGACTTAAGTGTGTCCTCTCAAAATTCATATGTTGAAACCCTAACCCCCAGTACCTCAAAGTGGGACTGTATTTGGAGAGGGCCTTTCAAGAGGTAATGAAGTTAATGAGGCCATTAGAGTGAGCTCTAATTCAATATGACTGATGTCCTCATAAGAGGAGGAGACTGGGACACCCACGGGTCACCAGGGATGTGCATGAACAGAGGGACCACCATGAGAAAAGCAGCATGAGGGCAGTCATTGAAAGCAAGGGGAGAGGCCTCAGGAGAAACCAAGCCCGCCAACACCTTGTTTTTAATTTTTTTTTTTTTTTTTTTTTTTTTTTTTGCGGTACGCGGGCCTCTCACTGTTGTGGCCTTTCCCGTCGCGGAGCACAGGCTCCGGACGCGCAGGCTCAGCGGCCATGGCTCACGGGCCCAGCCACTCTGCGGCATGCGGGATCCTCCCGGACCGGGGCACGAACCCGTGTCCCCTGAATCGGCAGGTGGACTCTCAACCACTGTGCCACCAAGAAAGCCCTAAAATTTTAATTTTATTGGAGTACAGTTGATTTACAATGTTGTGTTAGTTTCAGGTGTACAGCAAAGTGATTCAGTTATACATATACCTATATTCATTGTTTTTCAGACTCTTTTCTCATATAGCGTATCACAGAAGACTGAGTAGAGTTCCCTGTGTTATATAGTAGGTCCTTGTTGGTTATCTACTTTATATGTAGTAGTGCTTGTATGTTCATCCCAAGCTCCTAAATTATCCCTCCTCCCCCATGTTTCCCCTTTGGTAACCGTAAGTTTGTTTTTGAAGTCTGTGGGTCTGTTTTTGTTTTGTAAATAAGTTCATTTATACCATTTAAAAAAATTAGATTCCACATATGAGTGCTATCATATTATATTTGTCTTTCTCTGTCTGACCCAATACACCTTGATCTTGGACTTCCAGCCTCCAGAAATGTGCGAAAATAAACATCTATTGTGTAAGCCACTGTGGTGCTTTGTTATAGCAGCTCTAGGAAATGAATACACTCCCTTACCTGTTCTTCCTGAAGAGCAGTCCCTCAATAAACCCAAAGCACTGGGACCCTGGTCTCGGGCTTGGCTTCTAGGGGACGCGACTCAGGACACCAAAGTGCTAAGGAAAAAATGTTGGGTTGTATGCTAAACGTGTCAGCCCTTTGTTGATTATTTTATTAAGTTGTTAGAGGACAACGAATACCCAGGAAACAGAAAGGCTGACCAAGGGCTCCCAAGGTCTGTCTGTTCTGGAGCTTGTCCAGGCTTTAGAGGAGGGGGATCCCCGAGTCTCATTTAAGACTAGAGTCTCTCTCTTTTTCTCAGTTGCTCGGTCTTCCATGTCTTAAAAAAGTGTGAGGAAAACTAAGTCTCACTGTATAGGTAAATTTGTTCCTGGTTAAATGGGAAAGAAATGATTGAAACCAATTTCAGTCTGTTAGAAGGTAAACATCTTTTAAAATTTCTTGACACCAAATGCTTGTCTTTACCCTCTGGCTTTACGCTCTGGCTGTGTACATAGGAGAGACATAAAGAGACAAAGAGAGTTAGAAAATGATCTGGGATCAAATTCTGATTCAGCCAGTGTGGGATTTTGAACCCTTTACTACACCCAGCCTCAGGTTGTTTTCTCGTTCTTGTTTAAAAAAACAAGCAAACAAACAGAACAAGAGGAGTCCAAACCTGTCTAAGTCCCTTCTGCCTCTAGCGTTCTAATGACGCTGACAATGAATCTGGGGTATTTGGGATGAAGGCGTTGTTCCAGACGCCTGGTCACCCATGAGAAGAGTCGCTCCTCTCTGAGTCTGCATGTGCAGTCACAACCCACCCTTCATTTTCATTTGTGAACTTCAACTCTTTTCACCTTTCTGTCCTCAATTCCCCTGGCTGCTTCTGCGTGTCAAATAAACCTCTCCAAATAGACTTGGAGTCTGGTTCGGCAGCATTTATTGAAAACCCATTATGTCCTGTTTACTTCTGCTGCAATCAGAGCCTGCACACCTCTGATACCCACTAATGGGAAAGTTTTGGTCCAAGAGGAGTGGATTGTTCTGGTTCTGTCCCGTCCCACGATATCAAACATTCATCTGTGGAACACGTCCGAAAGCTTTTGTCCCCTAGTAGCTACGTGGTTAACCTTGACAGAGAGAAAAAGAGAGGGAGGGAGGGAGGGAGGGAGAGGGAGAGAGCTGGGGGAGGTGGGTGTTGATTTTATTAGCTTTTGGGACGCTTGATGCTGTGTTTCTGAGGGACTGTCAAAATCCCCAAAGTGTGCCTTCTAGGGTGCAGTTTATTTTCTTAAGCCTCTGCTGACAGGGAACTGACCAAGAGACCCGGGAGGTGCCTGAAACATGCAGGAATGAAGGGTGTTTTTGCTTTTGTCCAGCAGAACGGGTTCCTCGTGCATCTCCAAAAACTGTCCACTGACCCCCACTCAAAGCGGCTTGAGGTGTGACTCAAGAAAACTTATCAAAATGGGGCTTCCCTGGTGGCACAGTGGTTAAGAATCCGCCTGCCAATGCGGGGGACACAGATTTGAGCCCTGGTCCGGGAAGATCCCACACGCTGCGGAGGAACTAAGCCCGTGTGCCACAACTACTGAGCCTGCGCTCTAGAGCCTGTGAGCCACAACTACTGAGCCCACACATCATAACTACTGAGCCCACGTGCTGCAACTACTGAAGCCCACACGCCTAGAGCCCGCGCTCCGCAACAAGAGAAGCCACCACAATGAGAAGCCCGTGCGCAGCAACGAAGACCCATCGCAGCCAAAAATAAAATAAATAAATAAATATCTTTTTTAAAAAGTGCATGAGATGCGCTCATTTTTTTTCAATGCACGATGACAATGGAGAAAGAAATTGTAGATTTTTTTACTTTATTATTTTATTTGATTATTATTTTTTTATCTTTTGGCCGCACCACATGGCATGTGGGATCTTCGTTCCCTGACCAGGGATGGAAACTGCGGCCCCGGCACTGTAAGCGCAGTCTTAACCACTGGACCACCAGGGAAGTTCCCAATTGCACATTTTTTAAAAAAGCAGAGTCTTGCCAGAGACCGGTGACTCCTAAAAGGTAAACTCCTTGAGGATAGCATCCGTGCCTCATTTATTTTTGTATTGTCACAGTATCGAACCTTACTTGGCACATTGAGCCGTGAATAAATAAATAAAGCGATGAGTAACAAATATGATTCCGAGGCTCAAAATCTGGTTCCTGCTCCAGCCGACAGAGCAGTTTTAATCCTGCATCTTGAAACTGGCAGCAGGTTAAGGCGACATGATATCACCTCCTAAAACAGCTCTGTGTGAAGCTCTGTCCTCTGTGACCTTGGTTCATTTTTTCATATCATGTACTGCCTTCACAAGTGATTCTGTACATTCCATGGTAGGGCATTTATTGCTTGTCTCCCCTACTAGCATGTGAGCCCCAGATGGCACAAACCCTGTGCATCTTAATTGTAAGTGATCCTGCTGTCTAGGTAGTCTCAGGCTCATATAGTTGGATGGTAATAAATTTTTGTTGAATGAATGAATGTATAAGTGAATGCATGGAAACAGAAGGTGTGCAAGTATCACCTGATTAAATATATATTCATTGAGAAAGTAATCTGTGCACTGTATTGTTTGAGACCCTATAAAAGGGACAGAATTTATAAGCTTCTTTTTTTTTTTTTTTTTTTTTTTGCGGTACGCGGGCCTCTCATCGTTGTGGCCTCTCCCGTTGCGGAGCACAGGCTCTGGACGCGCAGGCTCAGCGGCCATGGTTCACGGGCCCAGCCGCTCCGCGGCATGTGGGATCTTCCCAGACCGGGGCACGAACCCGTATCGCCTGCATTGGCAGGCGGACTCTCAACCACTGCGCCACCAGGGAAGCCCCAGAATTTATAAGCTTCTTGGAAAGAAGAAACAAACACCAACAGCCCCTCTGACCTCCACTCTCCCACCTCATGAACTTGCACCCCTGATTCCACAGTCAGTAGGACTCGCCATCTACTCCTGCAGCCATGGATGTTCCTCTAGCATTGAACGTGGATTCCCACTTAAGTTTCCACATGTATGAAGCTCTAAAAAATGTCAGGTGAATCCCTGGCGACATAAATCACAACAGTGGTTGCCTCCTTGGTTCGGCAGGGGGGTTGGAATTGACTAGAAAGGAGCATGAGGGAACTTCTGGGGTGTTGAAACTTTTTTAAACTTGCTTGGGGTGGTGGTTTACCTGTGTGTATGAGATTGTCAGAAAGACCCCGTTGAACCATGAAGATGTGTGCATTTCATGATATTTAAATTATGTCTCAATTCATTAATTAGTGGACAATGCTTGAGATGAGATGATACTTAGAGGATGATTTCTACCCAAGCACACGTGCTCCCTGTCAGATCTTAATCTGTCCCTGACCAGATCCCTGTGCCCTGTGGTCTCCCCACAATCCCAGCGCTGGGGAATGGGGCAGGTATGTGTGTGTTGGGGGGAGTTCTTAGAATCTGTTAAAACATCTTAGGTTGGTTCGCATCACCAAAGTGGGCAGCATAAATGTTGTTTATCCAAAAAGTTAAGTTTGGCCCTTGACTGAACTTAAGGACTTTAGTCACTCAGGAAACAGGCCCAGATGAATCAAGCGATTTTTCCTAAAATCATACAATCAACCACCGGGAACTGGGTTTGAAACTCAGAACAGCTCCCTCACCCCACCCTATATCTGAGCCAGTTTTCTTTCCATCATAGTGTGTGGAGCAGGAAAGTCGTTTCCTCGGTCCCACCTACGTTCTGATCCTTGATCTATCATGTTATTACCTCTATGAACTCAAGCCTCAGTTTGCACATCTATAAAATGGAGACACAGTATTTACCTGGGGTCAGGACTGAATGAGATAACACCTATCAACACCGGGTGCTGAATAACTGCTGAGCCCTCGTGCCTCCGAGCCTATTCATCACTGACTCTCCGTATTTCCTCTGCAAACTCATGCCCTGGGTATGTTTATTCACAAGGTTATGATATAGTGAAGCAGTTCTTTAAATAAATATTTTTCTTCATGAGAATTAATAAGCCTAACTGTTTAAGTAGAGCTAAAAAAATTCCCTAAGCCTCTTTTCCCCCATCCCCAGCAAACTCTTGATCCAATAAGAAAATAAATCTCATAAACATGATAAACTATGGCCTACTGCAAAGAAACCAGATACTTTTTTTTTTAAAGAAAATATGTGAAAAGGCAAAAACACTTGAATTTCTAGTAGACTTTCTATCATCTTTGGCAAACCCTGTCACTTTTCTGTGCCCATTTAAGAACCCCTCGAGATAAAAATGGCTGTTTCTGTTGCAACGTTGAGACCCCCTAGGAAGAAGTAATTATTATTTCTCTATCTAAATACCTTGTAGGAAAATTTTGAGGTGCTGCAGCAGACCATCCTGTGGTCCCTCGGCTGACCTTGAGGACGTTTCAATACTGAGAGTCTGTTATCTGAAGGGGCCAAAAGGGACATCTGCTGCTTGGACAGTGATGCATTTATCTTGCCTTGTCCCATCGTCAGCCTCTTCTTGTCACTGCGTACCAGTTATGTCCCCTTTTCCTCCCCATTGAGTCCAACCTTGGCAACAGCTCTTCAGAGGGTTGACTAGGCAACTAGAAGCACAAATGGCAAAAAAAAAAAAAAAAGAAAAGAAAAGAAAAGAAAAATGTCTTGTAGACTTTACAGAAGAAAGGCAAGCAGTCCAGAATGGAGTGATTGATATACCCACTGCTCTTGCTTCCCTCTGTGTGAGGCCCTGGCCAGGGAAGACTGGGCCCGAGGAGAAAGCCATGTAAAGAGATTGTTCCCAGCATCCTCATAGCCTTCGCTGTGTCAGATCTGGCTGTAGATTTAGCCCACAGTGATCGAACTTCCTGCATAAAGATGTGGCTTACACCGTGTTCAGCATTCCTGTAGCAGGCACTACAGTGGCTGGTGCTTTTTATTTCACGATGGACTCAACAGCCTCTAAGAAATCACACACTGCGCACAGGAACACCCGAAACAAACACACTCATCAAATCCCCATGAAAGTCAGGCCACGCTGGAAAGTGAACTCCGACATTTCTCACTTACAGGGACTGAACTTGATTGGGAAACTTGAATGTTCCCTTGGATATATCAGACACCAAAACTCTCTTCTTTCTGGGCTCATCTCTCAAACTATGCACCTCCAGGGGGGTCTTCGTGGATTTATGTTAGTCATATGCTTATGCTTAAAAAAAAATCACATCCTGTAGATTCTAGCTGAGATTCTCAGATTGGTCTTTAGCACAAACCATTCCTTTGAATCACATGGGAACAGAATTTGGCTTAAGGGCTCTGTTTTTCTAGGAAGACCCAATAATTGTTGGGCTGTGCCTATTACAAACTGAGACGTGCTTTAGGAATTATATAGCCAAGATAATTTAATATATTTGCTTTAGTTCAAATAGCAAGGAACTGGTGTATGGCAAAGAGGTCAGGTCACGGAGACTTGAAGGCGGACAAGGGCCTCAAACCTGGAACTCAGGGCTCTAGTTGGGTGACCTTTGCACAAGTCACAGATTCTTTCTTTTCTTTTCTTTCTTTTTTTTTTTTTTGGCTGTGCTGCTCAGCTTGTGGGATCTTAATTCCCCGACCAGGGATCGAACCCGGGACCACGGCCGTGAAAGCGTCGAATTTTAAGCACTCAGGCCAGAGATTTTGTTTTTAGCAATTGTGCTTTTTAATCTGACGTGCTTTCCCAAAGCAAATCTGGGTCATGTTTCCCAGAAGCCCCTCTGACCGCCTTAACTCACAGCCCATAAGATGGGGGCAGCTTTGGAAGCAAACTAGCATCTCTCTGCTCCCTTCCAGGCTGGGCTCATCCCAGGCCTCTGTCCCAACCCTCAAGCCTTTCTCTCTCTTGGCTTTGGAGGCACAGCAGTGCCGGACACACAGAAGGTACGAATTTTCTCACAAAGAAGGTGAATATGGGAGCAGGGACAGTTAATCCTAGTTGCATCCTAAAAAAGCTATAGGTGGAGGATATTCCACTTTGGTTCTCAATTTTATTTTCAAGCTAAGAAAAAAAAAATTGATGGGAACTTCTTTCAATTGGCTTCACCAGAAACCTTTGGGACTGATGGCTAGCAAGAAATATGTACTCTGTTTCATGCATGTGCTTTGCAAATCTTTAATAGAATGTGGGGAGCCCTGTAAATCGAGCAATGAGTCGATAAATAATGGCAATTTCTAGCTTAGCTGGGTATCGTGTTTGAGCTCGGCTAGCTGTGATCAGTAGTCAAATAACAGAGGAATGGGATCTATATTTTAGGAGTGGCATCTCTGGAGAGAGGGCAACCCCAGGCAGGGTTAAGGATGAACCAGGCAAATCCTGAAAATAAGAATATGCTTCCGGGTTTCCCTGGTGGCGCAGTGGTTGAGAATCTGCCTGCCAATGCAGGGGACACGGGTTCGAACCCTGGTCTGGGAAGATCCCACATGCCGCGGAGCAACTAGGCCTGTGAGCCACAACTACTGAGCCTGCACGTCTGGAGCCTATGCTCCGCAACAAGGGAGGCCGCGATAGTGAGAGGCCCGCGCATTGCGATGAAGAGTGGCCCCCGCTTGCCGCAACTAGAGAAAGCCCTCGCACAGAAACAAAGACCCAGCACAGCCAAAAATAAATAATAAATAAATTTAAAAAAGAAAAAGAAAAAAAAGAATATGCTTCCAAGTCTGCATACCCCTTAAAAGCGTCCTCTTCCAGCATTCTAGGAACCTGGACTCTGAATCTTCTTCTCCTAAAACTCTGGGTTACATCCCAGGAGGCATATGAGCCTTTCCTCCCAAACATTTGCTTTACAATCAAATGGAGTAAAATCTATAAACAGGGGTGGGTGTGGGCATGGGGGGTATACTTGGGGAAATTCACTTTCTAGCAGGACAGAATTATCTTAAATAATGAACAAGGGGCCAGTGACTGTAGAACTCTTATTGAACCACAGCAATATGCTGAGCTCTATATGTTAATAATAAAATGGACAAAAATAAAGATGGTGCTTGGCTCCACTTCATTCACCAACTGGGAAGTGAAAGCATGAACATGCTTTATAAGTGGCTGGCTCGTGTCCATCAGGTAGAATGCCAAATTTAAAAATAGGGAACCAAGCTTTGAAGTATGTATCACAGAGTTCTTCCATAAATTCCAACTTTTCCAAAACTGTATAGTCACTCAAGTCTTGGTATTTGGAGGGGCCGCTGGGTTTTCCTTTTTCCCTTGTAAGATGTTTGTAAATTCCAAATGAAAGACTACTCTGCTGGTTTTTACTGTCGGGAATAAAAGAAGCCCCCCAGTGGTCAGAAAGTGCACAGACCAAACAACGCAAACTGCATTACCTGTGCAAAATTTCAGGGTTTTAACTAGACTAACACTTAAGCCTCAAATCTACGAATGTTTTACCATTAGGAAAAGGATAACAAAATAAAAAGCAACGTTTTAATATACACTCTGAAAGAACAGGGCACCTAAAAAGAAACAGGTTAAGTGGAATTTGTTTTTTAATGAAAGCGGAAAAACAATCACATTGTATAAGTTTCGTAACTGCCTCTCCCTGCCGTGACTTTACTGTGGGTTTTTAAAATTAGCTGTTGCATCATCCCATGATGGGCAGCATACAACTTGGCTCATTCAGGCCTTAAAACATACTTTGTGGGGCTTCCCTGGTGGCACAGTGGTTGGGAGTCCGCCTGCCGATGCAGGGGACACGGGTTCGTGTCCCGGTCCGGGGGGATACCACATGCCATGGAGCGGCTGGGCCCGTGAGCCATGGCCACTGAGCCTGTGCGTCTGGAGCCTGTGCTCCGCAACGGGAGAGGCCACAACAGTGAGAGGCCCAAGTACCGCAAAACAAACAAACAAACAAACAAAAACATACTTTGTGGATTTGGAAGGCAATAAACTCCTGTAACTGGAGCAGAGGGGTCTGGGATCAGAATTGTTTGGGTTCTCAGAAAACCGGTAATTTCTCTCCTTGTGCCCCTTTCTTGATTTCTGGATTTAAGAAATGGATGTTTGGTGCGTGTCTCCTTTTTCACTGGGCTTCTGTGAAGCCCGTTCTTGGGTTTGCTACTAGAGCCACTACCCGTAGAGCCTGGCTTTGCCAAGCAGCTCTTGCTTTTCCTAAAGACCTTGTCTTTCTGCATGCACTTAAAAAACAAAAAATGAAATAATTACAGGTTCATAGGAAATTGAAAGCAAAATAAACAGGGAGAGCCCACGAACTCACCACCTAGCCTTCCCCTATGGTTACATCTTATATAACCACAGGACACTAGCAAAACCAGGAAACTGACACTGGTATAATCCATAGAGCTTCATTCAGCTTTCACCAGCTTTACATTCATTTGTGTGTGTGTGTGTGTATGCATGTGTGTATATAAAGTTCAAAGCAATTTTATCACATGTGTGTTTGTGTAACCACAACTATAGTTAGAATACAGAATTGTGCCATTACCATCAGACTTTTTCATGCTAGTCCTCGTACCCACACCCAACTTCTCCTCCACCAACTCCTACCCTGTGGCAACCACTAATCTGCACTCTGTCTCCATAATTTTGTTATTTTGAAAATGTTGTGTAAATGGAATCATACAACGTGTCATCTTCTGGAGATGAACTTTTTTCACACAGCATATTTCCCTTGAGATCTATCCAGACTGTTGCATGTCTCAAGAGTTCATTTTCTTTCATTGCTGAGTTGTGTTCCATGGTGTGTCTATAACCCACTTTATTTAACCATTCACCCATTGAAGGACACTTGGGTTATTTCTGGGTTTTGGCTGTTATGAATAGAGTTGCTATGAACTTTCTTGTACAGGTTTTTGCTAAATTACAAAATGCTGATGAAAGAAATGAAAGAAAACCTAATAGCTCCCTTTGAAGGAGAAGCAACACAGTTTCCTCAGCTGAAGATCACATTCATTAATCTAATACTTAGCCTCTTTGAGGGCTCTTTATGGGAGGTTCCTTTTCATAGAAGTCCTCCTGAGTTCTGAGTTTAAATTCTTACCTTTTATTATATGGCAAGATAAAATATTAACTGGTGTGTTTTAAATTTTCATATATGAGTGACGTGGACATATATACACTACCAAATGTAAAGTAGGTAGCTAGTGGGAAGCAGCGCATAGCACAGGGAGATCAGCTTGGTGCTGTGTGACCGCCTGGAGGGGTGGGATAGGGAGGGTGGGAGGGAGGGAGATGCAGGAGGGAAGAGATATGGGAACATATGTATATGTATAGCTGATTCACTTTGTTATAAAGCAGAAACTAACACACCATTGTAAAGCAATTATACTCCAATAAAGATGTAATGAAAAAAAATTTCATATATGGGCCAATGGCATATAGCTTTCATCCTTGCCATTGTCCTCAACCCTGAAGTGTGCTATTAGGATCAGTGATTTCCAAAGAACTAGGTGTGTCCTAGACCAACATAATCCAATATGGTGGCCGCTAACCACACGTGGCTATTGAGCCGGCAACATTCTTAATTGAGATGTGCTGTAGGTATGAAATACATACCAAGCTGAAGTCTTACTATGAAAGAAAGAATGTAAAATATGTCATTGATACATTTTTATTATTGATTACATGCTGAAATATTACTTTGGATATATTGGGTTAAATAAAGTATATTATGAAAATTAATTTTATTTCCTTCTGTTTATTTTCTCTAATGTGACTAGAAAATTTAATACTATCTATGTGGCTTGTATGATATGTCTGTTGGATAGTGATGTCGCCTGAGAAAATAAAGGTCTCGGACAGCTAAGTAACTTGCCCAGAGTCACACTGTAAACACTTTACATGACGTCCTTTGTTTATGCTTGTTTTTATTCCAGTGACTACTGATGGGCTGTGTGTCAATGTCATTATTTTGTGTTAAACTTGTGAAGGCAGGAAGAGATCCTTGTGATGGAACAGTCAGGGACTGTCCAAACCCTTTTGGATGATGGGCTTCATTTCAGGATGCCACTGATGCTTTCCTTTTGTGCCTCTTGGGTGCCACTGCCATACGGCATCCTTGAGGAAACTTTGCTTTATATGTTCCACCTGGGACAGATATGTTTAAACTGCCTTCTACCTTCTATTTTTCTCCCATATCTTTCATTAATCCTGAAACAGACACCAGATGCTGTGCTTTTAAACCCATTTCAGAATTAGTATTGTGCCCTAAACATGTCAGGCTAATATTGGCTAACATTTATTCAGTACTAATGCCCAACAATGTACCATGAATTCTACTATTTAGTCCTCACAACAACCCAATGAGGTCCATACTAGCTTGGTTCCATTTTATAGATGAGGAAACTGAGGCTTAGAGAGGTTAGATAAATTGCCCAAGATCCACAGGCAGAAAGAGTGTACCCCAAAATTCTAGTCCTTGCTCTCTATTGAATTCCTGTCTTTGACCACTGTTAGGTATTGCTCTATCAGTGAGAGTCTTGCTCTGAATAGAGGAATAAGTCCTCTATTCACAAGAGAAATTTTATTCAAAGACCAAGTACTCATATTCTAAAACATACCTGCAAAACCCACAAAGCATAACTATACAGTAATCACACAACTCACACCACCTCGACGGTGCTAGAATCTGTGCTTGGTGCCTATGGACTTTCCTTTTCTTCAACTCAAGGTGTATTCTTTTCACGGGAAGTTACCGGTGCCTGTACCCTCCCAGAACAGTAGCGAAGGGTTTTGCTGTGTGACTCCAAAGCCCTAAAGCTTCTTCAATCTTATCTGTACTTATGAGCTTATTTAAAATGATTTGTTTGTGCAGAATACTGGTGTCCATAATCCGCCATTGGTGCAAAAGTCTTGACTATCCTGCTATATCCTGGGATGACCAAATATTAGAGCTGAAGGAAATGACTTCCTACTGTGCGGTCAGCAAATGTTTTCTGTAAAGCCCCAGATAGTAAATATTTGAGACTTTGCAGGTCATACAGTCTTTGTTGCAACTGCTCAATTCTGCTATTGTGGAGTGAAAAGCAGCCATAGATAATCCGTAAACAAATGGGCATAGCTGTGTTCCAATAAACTTTATTTACAAAACAGGGGCCAGAGTTTGCTGACCCCTGTTCTAGTGAAATGCTTTCCTTTTCTAGTTGAGGGAAGAGGTCTGGACTGAGCAGCTTAGTCAATTTCAACTGCTGGTTTGTTGCAGAGCAAGGTCTAGAAATCAGACTATCAGCATTTCTTCCTACTATATTATACTTACTCATATTCATTTCCTTCCCCACCTCTTTAAAAAATTATGTAAATTTCAAATATTCAGAAAGAAATAAAGAATAATATAAAAATGAGCTGCATACAACCATCACCATGAAAAAAATTACAAATATGGTTGAAGCTTCCTGTGTCCCCTTCCCAATCCCAGGTAACCATTATCCTGACTTTGATGTTTGGAAAGCCTTGCTAGTCCTCCTTCTGATATATATACAAATAAAATAGCTTTAGAGAAATGCTTTTTTCCAAATAACAAAATGTTAGAAACCTAAATTACCGGTAGCAGAAAAAATGGGTAAATTACATTTGGTAAATGACCCAGTTTTGTCTCCCTCAAATTCCTTATTAGAAAGGGATTGTTTGTTTAAAAGAGAATTGGCAAGAAGATACACACAGAATATTTTTTTGAATCAAAGTCTACTTGTAAAGTTGTGGGACCGAATTTCCAGCTGAGTGACCTTGGGTATGTTATTCACCCTCTCTGTGCTTCAATCTGTAACACTGGAAAGAACAAGAGTACTCACCTCTTGGGGCTATAGAGAGGATTAAAGCAGTTAAGATATGCAACATGCCTAGAGCAGTGCCTGGAATACACTGTTAGCTCTTATTGCTTTTAACATCCATAATTTCAGGTTTCAACATTTTTTTAAAGCTTTTATATTAGGAATGAAGATGATAGAAATATTCTGGCCAAAACTGCAGATGTTACTTACTTAGATTGAGTTACTAATTCTCTAGACTGAGAGCCAGCATAAATTTGGAAATGACTTTGATAAATCTGGAGGGTTGTTGAAGGAGATATTTGCTGAGGAGCATGAATTTAGTAAATAGCTATGAAAAGAGATAACATTAATTACAATCCACAGATAGACACCGAGTAGGGAATACAGCACTGGAAATATCTCAAGAGTGAGAACCCAGAGATCCAGCTGCAGGCTTCCTCATCGGGAGGGAGATCATCTCAGCGAAGTTTCAGAACTTCTCCCAGCCCATGTGCTTTTCTGTAAAATGTGGGCAATGACTGACCTACCACTTAGGGCGGTGACGAGCCATTAGCAAGGGGCAACAAAGTTAGATGCCACTATCACTGCTGCTGTTGTTGAGATTATTACAGAGACACGTTTAGAGGCAACATGGCCTGGGTGGAGTGGACTCAGTTTACTAAAGAAGTATTCCTCAGAAATGCTGTAGTTCTGTGGAAGAAAGCCACCATGGCACCGAGACAACAGAAGTAAAACAGGAACGGTTTAGGGAATCCTTTTTTGTGTTTTCTTTCTTTAAGTGTTTCTCACCTTAGTCCAACCTTTGCTTAGAAAACACTTTGTTTGTTTGTTTGTTTCTCCTGTTAAAAAAGCATGTGAAGACACCAGAGACACTAAAATGCTGTAAAGGGTACAATTAGTTCTGTGAGAAAAGGTCCAGGGGTTTGGGGTTGTTTAGCCCAGAGAAAAGCAGGCTGAGGGAGGCTTAATGACGATCTTTACATAAATGAAAGATCTTAACGTGGGGAATGTGTGCCCGTTTTTTGTCAGTTTTGTGGAGGACCAAATTAGTGAACATGAACTTAAAGAGAAGGGATTTCACATCCATAACTGTGATCAAAAGTCACAGTGACCGGGCTTCCCTGGTGGCGCAGTGGTTGAGAGTCCGCCTGCCGATGCCGGGGACACGGGTTCGTGCCCCGGTCCGGGAGGATCCCACATGCCGCGGAGCGGCTGGGCCCTTGAGCCATGGCCGCTGAGCCTGCGCATCCGGAGCCTGTGCTCCGCAACGGGAGAGGCCACAACAGTGAGAGGCCCGCGTACCGCAAAAAAAAAAAAAAAAAAGTCACAGCGACCACCTCTTGCAGGGAACTGCCAGGAAAGAACGGGGAGTTGGCCTCCAGAGGTTGGAAGAAAAGCAAAAGTCTGCCATTAAGATGCTTTTTCGAAACTCTCTTCCAGGCCAGTAAGTCTGCCGTTCTTTGGATCTCCCTCTAGGCAAAGAATGTCAAAACTCTTTTCTTATTTTCAGCTCAAACAAACTGGTATTTTCTCACTGATATCTGGGATGCTTATCAAGTCCGTCTGTTCCCAAAGCCACTGTCTCCTGGCCCTTGTTCCTCTGGCTCCATCATAAGCCTGGACTTCTGGGTAAATCTGCCCCTGCTTGTTTATCCCTATTTTTCTTCCCTTTACCTCTTTTCTGTCTTCCTGGGACTCATCCTCCTAGCTCCTCTCAAAGTTGCCTGTCTCCTTCCTCCATTCTCTAAACTCTCCGAGTTGCGTGTCTTTGCTTTTTCTTTGAGTAGGTCTCTTTCTAGGATTTAGAATCACGAGATGACCTGATAGCACGCTGTCACACGCATCTACATTGTGTAATCCAAATGCATACATTCCTGAGAAGCATTTCCAAGGTCTATTTTCTGTCTATGAAAATGTACAGGTTTAGCCCTTTCATTAAAATATAATTAAAGGTCATTCTAAACTTATAACACTTGTAAGTATAACATAGTGTGGTACGGTATGATATGTGTGAGCGTTTGGCAACCACTGCCATGGGTCACATCTGGCCCCTTTCTTGTTGTTGTACCATCTGTGGGCAAAGAATGGCTTTCACATTTTTTAAATGTTTGCAAAAAGCACGAAGTAGGAAGCAGCATTTACAGTTGTACCTTCAGTTCTCCTGCGCTTGAAAGTGATGACACCATGTGGCAAAAGCAGAGAAAATGCATATAAAGGTGTGCAAGGAGGAAAGTCCTGCCTCACTTCTGACAACAAATTAATATGTCCAGGACTGAAATTCACATACAGGAGGCTGAAGTGATAGTTCTCACAATATGGTCATACGAAGTTTGACATATATGCTCTGTGTGTGTGTCTATATTATAGACACACCTATGACATATATGCTCTGTGTGTGTGTCTATATTATAATGCAGGATATATAAACATGTGCTTTTTTTTTTTTTTTTTTTTTGCTGTACGCGGACCTCTCACTGCTGTGGCCCCTCCCGTTGCGGAGCACAGGCTCTGGACGCGCAGGCTCAGCGGCCATGGCTCACGGGCCCAGCCGCTCCACGGCATGTGGGATCTTCCCGGACCGGGGCACGAACCCGTGTCCCCTGAATTGGCAGGCGGACTCTCAACCACTGCACCACCTGGGAAGCCCCAACATGTGCTTTTTATACTACGGCTTACAGAACCATACAGTGGACCAGGAGATTTGCGGCTCAAGACCCAAAGAGATTTTGTTACGATCTCTTCTCTCATCTTATACGTTAGTACATCAAGCAATAATCTGTTTCCAAGACAACAGTTCTGTTGAGTTAAACAAACATTTCTTGAGCTCCCCTTAGGTGCCAGACACAGTGTTGGGTGCTGAGGATGCAAAGAAAAGTGTAGCCTGGTCCCTGGCCTTTGGAGATGGCAGCGAATGAACTAGTGGAAATTATATCTTCTAAAGTCTCAAGCCTGCACTTCTCAGCCTCTGTTCAACTCATTGATTAGGATCCCTTGAATCTCTGTCCTTTTGTTTCCCCAATGTCTATTTCCCCCTCATATCCTGCTTTCTACTTCCCAACCTGCTGGGTGAGTCTGAAGGTCAAATGGCTTGGGAACGTGGCCTTCAACTTCACCTGCCGATTCTGGGCTTTCTGAACCCAGGTGGCTTGGCAGGGACCCTGAACAGCAACTGTGGCTTTTCCAGCCCACCTTTGCCCTAGTTTCTTTCTAGATGAAATCTCCGTGACTCCATCAAATACCCTCAACCTCCCTTGGTCACAAGAGCCCGTCCACGTTCTCTCATCAGTCATGGGCATGCTTCTATGATTCTTCCTTTTCTCTTCTACTCGTCAATTTTTCTCTCCACCAGCCCATTTTACCAGCATATTTGGTTCCACCCACCCTACAAGCCATCACCTCACTTCTATTTTCATTTACAGCAAAAGTTCTCATAATGTTTGCTTCATCTCTCTGTCTTCAATCTCTCTCCTACCCTTTACTTTAGAAGATTCGTTAGCTAGGTCTTTGCTCCACCCTCCACCGTGACTTCCCTGGTTAAAGTCCTCAATCACCTCCCCACTCCTAGATCCCAGGTTAATACTCAGTTCTCACCTACTTTACCTATTAGCAGCATTTGATACAGTTCCGCCTCTTCTCCAAGGCTTTCTTCCTTTGACTTCCAGAACATTTACTCTCTTCATTTTCCTCCCTGCTCAGCCTCCATTGCTAGTTTCATCTTTCCTCTCTGACCTGTTAGACTGGATGCACTCAGAGCCGCATCCTTGAACCTCACCCCTTCTCTCCCTGTATCACTCACTTGGTGATGTCATCTAGTTTGATGGTACCATCTATATGCTGATGACTCCCAGATTAAAACCTTCAGCCTGGACTGCTCTCCTCAACCCCAGACTCACATCCTCAGGTGTCTACTTTTTTTTTTTTTAAAGAAGATGTTGGGGGTAGGAGTTTACTAATTAATTAATTTATTTTTGCTGTGTTGTGGCTTCGTTTCTGTGCGAGGGCTTTCTCTAGTTGCGGCAAGCGGGGGCCACTCTTCATCACGGTGCATGGGCCTCTCACTATGGCGGCCTCTCTTGTTGTGGAACACAGGCTCCAGACACGCAGGCTCAGTAGTTGTGGCTCACGGGCCTAGTTGCTCCGCGGTATGTGGGATCCTCCCAGACCAGGGCTTGAACACGTGTCCCCTGCATTAGCAGGCAGATTCTCAACCACTGCGTCACCAGGGAAACCCACAAGTATCTACTTAATATCTCCATGTGAATGCCTAACTGATATCTCAAATTTAAGGTAATTAAAACCGAATTTCTAGGCTTCCCTAAAAGCCACTTTGCCCACAGTCTTGCCGAAGTCTGTTGATGACTCTGTCTGCCTTCCAGTTGCTCAGGCTAAGAACCTTGGAGACATCCTGGACTCTTCTTTGTCTCACTCTGCTATCCAAAGGAAAGCCTTTGTCTGTGTCCAATCAAGAAATTGGGCAGCCACTAGGGAGAACAGTATGAAGACGCCTCAAAGAACTAAAAATAAAGTTGGCACATGATCCAGCAATCCCACTCCTGGACATATATCCAGACAAAACTATAATTCAAAAAGATACATGCACCCCTATGTTCATAGCAGCACTATTCACAATAGCCAAGCTATACAAACACCTAAATGGCTATTGACAGGTGAATGGATAAAGAAGATGTGAGATACACACACACACACACACACACACACAAATGGAATATTACTCAGCCATAAAAAGAATGCAATAATACCATTTGCAGCTACACAGATAGACCTAGAGATTATCATACTAAGCGAAGTAAGTCAGAAAGAGAAAGACAAAGACCATATGAGATCAGTTACATGTGGAATCTAAAATATGACACAAATGAACTTATCTATGAAACAGAAACAGACTCACAGATGTGGAGAACAGACTTGTGTTTGCCAAGGGGGAGAGGGGTAGGGGAAGGTTGGATTGGGAGTTTGGGACTAGCAGAGGCAAATTAGTATATATAGAATGGATAAACAGCAAGGTGCTATTATATAGTATAGGGAACTATATACAATATCCTGTAATAAACCATAACAGAAAAGAAAAAAGGTTGGAGGGCACCATTTTCTGCACACAAAGGCTCTGCCTGCTTAGTGCACAGAATGGGATCCTTTAGAGGTTTGTCTGTGCAGAAGCCATGAATGAAAGCTAGCAGCAGGACTACTTCTATTAAGAAAGAGAAATATAGCGATAATGGGTTCATTAACTTGCCCAGAGTCAAGTGCAACTTAATGGTTCTAACCATAGCTTCTAAACATTCTCAGCCCTGCTGTTTCTTCTTGTGTTTAAACTAGCAATTTGATACTGTGGTAGGTTGTAAAAATGGCCACCAAATTCATCCCACCCTGCATTTGTGCCCTTGCAATGTGACAGTGATGATTGTCCCATCAGGAGAGAGAGTCTGTTCCTCCATCTCTCGAATCTGGGCTGAAATTGTGACTTGCCTTGATCAACAGTATGCAGTGGAAGTGATCTGTCTCTCTCTCTCTCTTCCTATGCCAGCCTGGGCTACCCACCTGCAAAATGAGAGGCCATGTGGGAGACAATAACAGTGCCCCAGGCAACAACCAGCCAACTGCCAGACATGTGATAAAGCCAACAGGGAAGAGCCAGTCTCCAGAGGACACACCAACTAATCTCAAAACAGCAGCTGAGGGCTTCCCTGGTGGCGCAGTGGTTGAGAGTCCGCCTGCCGATGCAGGGGACACGAGTTCGTGCCCTGGTCTGGGAAGATCCCACATGCCGTGGGGCGGCTGGGCCCGTGAGCCATGGCCGCTGAGCCTGCGAGTCCGGAGCCTGTGCTCCGCAACGGGAGAAGCCACAACAGTGAGAGGCACGCGTACCGCAAAAACAAAAAACAAAAAACAGCAGCTGATCACAGATATATGAGTGAGTTCAGCACAGAACACAGAAGAATCACCCAGCTGAGCCCAAACCAAATTACTGACCCACACTGCTGTGAGCTAAATGAAGAACTGAGATTGGATGAAAATTATTGAAAAAATTTTTTTTCTGCTTTATAACAAATTTAATCAGTTATACATATACATATGTTCCCATATCCCCTCCCTTTTGCGTCTCCCTCACACCCTCCCTATCCCACCCCCCCAGGCAGTCACAAAGCACCGAGCTGATCTCCCTGTGCTATGCGGCTGCTTCCCACTATCTATCTACCTTACGTTTGGTAGTGTATATATGTCCATGTCACACTTTCACTTTGTCACAGCTTACCCTTCCCCCTCCCCATATCCTCAAGTCCGTTCTCTAGTAGGTCTGTGTCTTTATTCCTGTCTTACCCCTATGTTCTTCATGACATTTTTTTCCTTAAATTCCATATATATGTGTCAGCATACAGTATTTGTCTTTCCCTTTCTGACTTACTTCACTCTGTATGACAGACTCTAGGTCCATCCACATCATTACAAATAGCTCAATTTCATTTCTTTTTATGGCTGAGTAATAGTCCATTGTATATATGTGCCACATCTTCTTTACCCATTCATCCGATGATGGACACTTAGGTTGTTTCCATCTCCGGGCTATTGTAAATAGGGCTGCTATGAATATTTTCGTACATGACTCTTTTTGAATTATGGTTTTGTCAGGGTATATGCCCAGTAGTGGGATTGCTGGGTCATATGGTAGTTCTATTTGTAGTTTTTTAAGGAACCTCCACACCGTTCTCCATAGTGGCTGTACCAATTCACATTCCCACCAGCAGTGCAAGAGTGCTCCCTTTTTTCCACACCCTCTCCAGTATTTATTGTTTCTAGATTTTTTGATGATGGCCATTCTGACTGGTGTGAGATGATATCTCATTGTAGTTTTGATTTGCATTTCTCTAATGAGTAAAGATATTGAGCATCCTTTCATGTGTTTGTTGGCAGTCTGTATATCTTCTGTGGAGAAATGTCTATTTAGGTCTTCTGCCCATTTTTGGATTGGGTTGTTTGTTATTTTGTTATTGAGCTGCATGAGCTGCTTATAAATTTTGGAGATTAATCCTCTGTCAGTTGCTTCATTTGCAAATATTTTCTCCCATTCTGAGGGTTGTCTTTTGGTCTTGTTTATGGTTTCCTTTGCTGTGCAAAAGCTTTCAAGTTTCATTAGGTCCCATGTGTTTATTTTTGTATTTATTTCCATTTCTCTAGGAGGTGGGTCAAAAAGGATCTTGCTGTGATTTATGTCATAGAGTGTTCTGCCTATGTTTTCCTCTAAGAGTTTGGTAGTGCCTGGCCTTACATTTAGGTCTTTAATCCATTTTGAGCTTATTTTTGTGTATGGTGTTAGGGAGTGATCTAATCTCATACTTCTACATGTCCCTGTCCAGTTTTCCCAGCACCACTTATTGAAGAGACTGTCCTTTCTCCACTGTACATTCTTGCCCCCTTTATCAAAGATAAGGTGACCATATGTGCGTGGGTTTATCTCTGGGCTTTCTATCCTGTTCCATTGATCTATCTTTCTGTTTTTGTGCCAGTACCATACTGTCTTGATTACTGTAGCTTTGTAGTATAGTCTGAAGTCAGGGAGCCTGATTCCTCCAGCTCCATTTTTCGTTCTCAAGATTGCTTTGGCTATTCGGGGTCTTTTGTGTTTCCATACAAATTGTGAAATTTTTTGCTCTAGTTCTGTGAAAAATGCCAGTGGTAGTTTGATAGGGATTGCATTGAATCTGTAGATTGCTTTGGGTAGTAGACTCATTTTCACAATGTTGATTCTTCCAATCCAAGAACATGGTACATCTCTCCATCTATTTGTATCATCTTTAATTTCTTTCAGCAGTGTCTTATAATTTTCTGCATACACGTCTTTTGTCTCCTTAGGTAGGTTTATTCCTAGATATTTTATTCTTTTTGTTGCAATGGTAAATGGGAGTGTTTTCTTGATTTCACTTTCAGATTTTTCGTCATTAGTATATAGGAATCCCAGAGATTTCTGTGCATTAATTTTGTATCCTGCTACTTTACCAAATTCATTGATTAGCTCTATTAGTTTTCTGGTAGCATCTTTAGGATTCTCTATGTATAGTATCATGTCATCTGCAAACAGTGACAGCTTTACTTCTTCTTTTCCAATTTGGATTCCTTTTATTTCCTTTTCTTCGCTGATTGCTGTGGCTAAAATTTCCAAAACTATGTTGAATAAGAGTGGTGAGAGTGGGCAACCTTGTCTTGTTCCTGATCTTAGTGGAAATGGTTTCAATTTTTCACCATTGAGGATGATGTTGGCTGTGGGTTTGTCATATATGGCCTTTATTATGTTGAGGAAAGTTCCCTCTATGCCTACTTTCTGCAGGGTTTTTATCATAAATGGGTGTTGAATTTTGTCGAAAGCTTTCTCTGCATCTATTGAGATGATCATATGGTTTTTCTCCTTCAATTTGTTAATATGGTGTATCACGTTGATTGATTTGCATATATTGAAGAATCCTTGCATTCCTGGAATAAACCCCACTTGATCATGGTGTATGATCCTTTTAATGTGCTGTTGGATTCTGTTTGCTAGTATTTTGTTGAGGATTTTTGCATCTATGTTCATCAGTGATATTGGCCTGTAGTTTTCTTTCTTTGTGACATCCTTGTCTGGTTTTGGTATCAGGGTGATGGTGGCCTCGTAGAATGAGTTTGGAAGTGCTCCTCCCACTGCTATATTTTGAAGGAGTTTGAGAAGGATAGGTGTGAGCTCTTCTTAAATATTTGATAGAATTCGCCTGTGAAGGCATCTGTCCTGGGCTTTTGTTTGTTGTAAGATTTTTAATCACAGTTTCAATTTCAGTGCTTGTGATTGGTCTATTCATATTTTCTATTTCTTCCTGATTCAGTCTTGGCAGGTTGTGCATTTCTAATAATTTGTCCATTTCTTCCAGGTTGTCCATTTTATTGGCATAGAGTTGCTTGTAGTAATCTCTCATGATCTTTTGTATTTCTGCAGTGTCAGTTGCTACTTCTCCTTTTTCATTTCTAATTCTATTGATTTGAGTCTTCTCCCTTTTTTTCTTGATGAGTCTGGCTAATGGTTTATCAATTTTGTTTATCTTCTCAAAGAACCAGCTTTTAGTTTTATTGATCTTTGCTATCGTTTCCTTCATTTCTTTTTCATTTATTTCCGATCTGATTTTTATGATTTCTTTCCTTCTGCTAACTTTGGGATGTTTTTGTTCTTTTCTAATTGCTTTAGGTGCAAGGTTAGGTTGTTTATTCGAGATGTTTCCTGTTTCTTAAAGTAGGATTGTATTGCTATAAACTTCCCTCTTAGACTGCTTTTGCTGCATCCCATAGGTTTTGGGTTGTCGTGTCTCCATTGTCATTTGTTTCTAGGTATTTTTTAATTTCCTCTTTGATTTCTTCAGTGATCACTTCATTATTGAGTAGTGTATTGTTTAGCCTCCATGTGTTTGTATTTTTTACAGATCTTTTCCTGTAATTGATATCTACTCTCATAGCATTGTGGTTGGAAAAGATACTTGATACAATTTCAATTTTCTTAAATTTACCAAGGCTTGATTTGTGACCCAAGATATGATCTATCCTGGAGAATGTTCCATGAGCACTTGAGAAAAATGTGTATTCTGTTGTTTTTGGATGGAATGTCCTATAAATATCAATTAAGTCCATCTTGTTTAATGTATCATTTAAAGCTTGTGTTTCCTTATTTATTTTCATTTTGGATGATCTGTCCATTGGTGAAAGTGGGGTGTTAAAGTCCCCTACTATGAGTGTGTTACTGTCGATTTCCCCTTTTATGGCTGTTAGCATTTGCCTTATGTATTGAGGTGCTCCTATGTGGGTGCATAAATATTTACAATTGTTATATCTTCTTCTTGGATCGATCCCTTGATCATTATGTAGTGTCCTTCTTTGTCTCTTCTAGTAGTCTTTATTTTAAAGTCTATTTTGTCTGATATGAGAATTGCTACTCCAGCTTTCTTTTGGTTTCCATTTGCATGGAATATCTTTTTCCATCCCCTTACTTTCAGTCTGTATGTGTCTCTAGGTCTGAAGTGGGTCTCTTGTAGACAGCATATATATAGGTCTTGCTTTTGTATCCATTCAGCCAATCTGTGTCTTTTGGTGGGAGCATTTAGTCCATTTACATTTAAGGTAATTATTGATATGTATGTTCCTATTCCCATTTCCTTAATTGTTTTGGGTTCATTATTGTAGGTCTTTTCCTTCTGTTGTGTTTCTTGCCTAGAGAAGTTCCTTTAGCATTTGTTGTAAAGCTGGTTTGGTGGTGCTGAACTCTCTCAGCTTTTGCTTGTCTGTAAACATTTTAATTTCTCCATCAAATCTGAATGAGATCCTTGCTGGGTAGAGTAATCTTGGTTGCAGGTTTTTCTCCTTCATCACTTTAATTATGTCCTGCCACTCCCTTCTGGCTTGTAGAGTTTCTGCTGAGAGATCAGCTGTTATCCTGATGGGGATTCCCTTGTGTGTTCTTTGTTGTTTTTCCCTTGCTACTTTTAATATGATTTCTTTGTGTTTAATTTTTGACAGTTTGATTAATTTGTGTCTTGGTGTATTTGTCCTTGGATTTATTCTGTATGGGACTCTCTGTGCCTCCTGGACTTGATTAGCTATTTCCTTTCCCATATTAGGGAAGTTTTCAACTATAATCTCTTCAAATATTTTCTCAGTCCCTTTCTTTTTCTCTTCTTCTTCTGGAACCCCTATAATTCGAATGTTGGTGCGTTTAATGTTGTCCCAGAGGTCTCTGAGACTGTCCTCTGTTCTTTTCATTCTTTTTTCTTTATTTTGCTCTGCAGCAGTTATTTCCATTATTTTATCTTCCACCTCACTTATCCGTTTTTCTGCCTCAGTTATTCTGCTATTGATCCCATCTAGAGTATTTTTCATTTCATTTATTGTGTTTTTAATTGATGCTTGATTCATCTTTAGTTCTTCTAGGTCCTTGTTAACTGTTTCTTGCATTTTGTCTATTCTATTTCCAAGATTTTGGATCTTGGAAATAGAATCTTGGATCATCTTTACTATCATTATTCTGAATTCTTTTTCAGGTAGACTGCCTATTACCTCTTCATTTGTTAGGTCTGGTGGGTTTTTATCTTGCTCCTTCTCCTGCTGTGTGTTTTCCTGTCTTCTCATTTTGCTTATCTTACTGTGTTTGGGGTCTCCTTTTTGCAGGCTGCAGGTTTATAGTTCCTGTTGTTTTTGGTGTCTGTCCCCAGTGGCTAAGGTTGGTTTAGTGGGTTGTGTAGGCTTCCTGGTGGAGGGGACTAGTGCCTGTGTTCTGGTGGATGAGGCTGGATCTTGTCTTTCTGGTGGGCAGGTTCACGTCTGGTGGTGTGTTTTGGGGTGTCTGTGGACTTTTTATGTTTTTAGGCAGCCTCTCTGCTAATGGGTGGCATTGTGTTCCTGTCTTGCTAGTTGTTTTGCATAGGGTGTCCAGCACTGTAGCTTGCTGGTCGTTGAGTGAAGCTGGGTGCTGGTGTTGAGATGGAGATCTCTGGAAGATTTTTGCCGTTTGATATTATGTGGAGCTGGGAGGTCTCTTGTGGACCAGTGTCCTGAAGTTGGCTCTCCCACTTCAGAGGCACAGCACTGACTCCTGGCTCCTCAATTTGGGATGATTTGTTGTCTATTCATGTATTCCACAGATGCAGGGTACATCAAGTTGATTGTGGAGCTTTAATCCGCTGCCTCCGAGGCTGCACAGAGAGATTTCCCTTTCTCTTCTTTGTTCCCACAGCTCCCGGGTCTCAGCTTTGGACTTGGCCCCACCTCTGTGTGTAGGTCGCCGGAGGACGTCTGCTCTTCACTCAGACAGGACGGGGTTAAAGGAGCAGCCTCTTTGGGGACTCTGGCTCACTCAGGCCGGGCGGGAGGGAGGAGCACAGAGTGCGGGGCGAGCCTGCAGCGGCAGAGGCCGGCGTGACGTTGTACCAGCCCGAGGCGCGCCGTGCGTTCTCCCGGGGAAGTTGTCCCTGGATCCCGGGACCCCGGCAGTGACAGGCTGCACAGGCTCCCGGAAGGGCGGCGTGCACAGTGACCTGCGCTCGCACACAGGCCTCTTGGTGGCGGCAGCAGCAGCCCCAGCGTCCCACGCCCATCTCTGGGCTCCGCGCTTCCAGTCGTGGCTCACGCCCGTCTGTGGAGCTCCTTTAAGCAGCGTTCTTAATCCCCTCTCCTCGCGCACCAGGAAACCAAGAGGGAAGAAAAAGTCTCTTGCCTCTTCGGCAGCTCCAGAGTTTTCCCGGACTCCCTCCCGGCTAGCTGTGGCACATTAGCCCCCTTCAGGCTGAGTTCTCGCTGCCAACCCCAGTCCTCTCCCTGCGCTCTGACCAAAGCCCGAGCCTCAGCTTCCAGTGCCACCCGCCCTGGCGGTGAGCAGACAAGCCTCTCGGGCTGGTGAGTGCCGGTCGGCACCAATCCTCTGTGCGGGAATCTCTCCGCTTTGCCCTACCCAGGTATGTGGGGAGTTTCTTGCCTTTTGGGAGGTCTGAGGTTGTCTGCCAGCGTTCAGTAGGTGTTCTGTAGGAGTTTTTCCACGTGTAGCTGTATTTCTGGTGTATCTGTGGGGAGGAAGGTGATCTCCACGTCTTACTCTTCCGCCATCTTCCCCAGAAGTCATGAAAATTATTGAAAAATTTAAGCAGCAAAAGCTTAACTGAAAACAGATAACTGCCTTTAATTGATTTCTCTTTAATTTGCCTAACTAGATTAAAAAATTTTTTCAATGCAACAACCTGTATGTAAGTTAGCTTGTTTTATAATTTGAACTTGAAGTCTTTGACCTCTTTAAATATTGTGACTCATGAATCTCACTGATGGGGGCAGGCTTTGTTGTTGTTTTACTGCATTTCTCTTAGGCACCACATCTAGTTTCAAAAAGGCTTATATTTTTAAGGCCCCAAAGCAAAGGAACTACAAAAGTCAACTCCTGAAATCTTCAAACCCTTGAATAGACATTGTGACATCTGGTTTCTTGAAGTCTTCTAATGAATCTCAGCTCCAAATGCAGAGAAAAACTCAAAGCCACAAGAAAGAAGAAAAAGACTTTAGCCTGAAGGACCTCACCTGCTACCTATGCAAAGATGCTACCTTAGAAATGGTTAAGTAGTTTAAAATTAAAGGTAATTTCCTCTCATTCATCTCAAGAGGAATTATTCTAAACATTTTCCATGTATTTTGGACAATGATAAAAAGGAGTATTTTTAGGGTATTGTTCCCTATGCCAGGATGAAAGTTAGTCAACTTTCTATCAGGTAGCAGTAATGATGGACATGAGTGCCTCATTTATGTTATGAAATCTACAATAAATGAATAAATTTGAATATCGCAATTGCATCTCCCAAATGGCATGGGCAAAAGCCATTAAGGATGCCAGGAAATTTGGGGGAGGGAACAAGTTTCTTTCAGGAATAAAGCCCCAAAACAAAAAACAGCTGTTTTTAAACATTTGACGTGCAGAAAGACGAATTCCACCCTAACCACTGTTTCACAAAGTGCAAGAATGTCCCAAAGGGTTCTTTTCACTATAAACGCTTTTGCCCCCATTATGAAATCCTACTATCAGCTTATAAAGTCTGCTTTTAATTTTCATCAAACCTGGAGGCAAAGATGAAAAATATGTCACCCTCTTCTTTTGAATTTTAAAATTTATTTATTTTGGCCAGTGTGGAGAATATTTCCACATAGACAGTATTTCCTCTATTTGTAGTAAAACAACATGAAATGTGTTTTGAAATGCCAACCAAAAAACCAGTTTCACGAGAAACACATGAGATACTTATGCTGATCTATTGCATGTTAATGTGGGGACTGCAATAGCTGTGTGTGTGTGTGTGTGTGTGTGTGTGTGTGTGTATCGTCTTTTAATAAATAGCCTTCCATTGAAAAAACACATTTTAATGCTGACACTTTAACAAGGGAACTGAACACGGTCTTACAGTGAATTAGAGAAAGAGTCCATGAAATCATTAAGCGTAAACTGTCAGATTAGCAAACTAATTGATGAGATGCTCGTTTTTTCCTCACTTTTGCGTTTTAGGTAAATGTTCTTCGAATCCTATTTTAAGTTGTCTTATTCTTTTGACTGTATGAGTTAGGACTAATGACTTATCACTAAACCTGACCCCCAGGGAATTCTTTATAGACACATCTTGGTAATAAGATTATTTTAACAGACATCAATGGAAATTGCGTTACACATCTGGGTAGAAATAAAATGAAAATTATTCTCAGTCTACGTGTGTTTATGTCTTTTTGGCTAATGGCTGCTTGCCAAAAGTCTATGGTCAGTATATGTAAAATACTACTTAGTCAAAGTAATGAGCACCCCTTGTTACCCCCATTTTAATTTATCATAGTTTAGATGAGTTAAAATAAGCAGATGACAGAATGCTTGCAACATGTTCCACATCATGACCTAATGATTGTGCAACATACTTTCTCCAGGACAAGTTTTCCCTCAAATTCATAACCTAGAATGATGCCTTCCCTCTTTGGGAGAAAGGCCCGGGAGCACAGGGTCAAGGGCCTCCCCTTTGACCCATGACCAATGCCTGCAGCAGATCTGTGCGGGAATTTGCTGTGGATGGCAGCATCTTAGCCTTTGAAAAGCAAATAAGGCGCCTTTAGGATGTAGAATTCTGCATAAGTGAAGTGGCAGGATGTCAGTGCTGCTGATGTAATTGCTCATTTGGGGAGATTTTTCACAAAGAGTTTCCTCTGGAGTCCTGGGACCCCAGAGCCACTAAAGGACTTCCGTTTTGGCCACAAACAGGGAGTGCAAGATCCACTGATCGAATGCTCTTTTTGGATCTGTCTGGGTTTTTCCCGTTTTGTTCTATTTTTGGTAACTGGCTACAAGATCACATAAACATCTATGAGAGCCCAAGAACGAAGCATGCAGTTGCATTCATTTCGGAGAACATTTATTGCGTGCCTATGGTGTGGAGGGCTTTGTCCTGGATCCTGAATGTAAACTGTGGACTTGACTGTCCATGCACAGAGCTTGAGTTCCCTTTGAGATGGGGTGTGCTGGCATGTACACACAGATGCCGGCGCCCGGCCACCTAAATGAAAGCACTGCTGGCCTGTGATTCACAAATCTACACACTGAGTTAAAAAGCCCCGACTGGAGGATGCAAGTTACAATTTAGGGATGCCCTTGCTGCAAACGTACTCAAACTTGATCTTCCAGGGCTTCCCTGGTGGTGCAGTGGTTGGGAGTCCGCCTGCCGATGCAGGGGACACGGGTTCGTGCCCCGGTCCGGGAAGATCCCACATGCCGCGGAGCGGCTGGACCCGTGAGCCATGGCTGCTGAGCCTGTGCATCCAGAGCCTGTGCTCCGCAACGGGAGAGGCCACAACAGTGAGAGGCCCGCGTACCGCAAAAAAATAAACAAACAAAAAAACCAAAAAAAAAAAAAACCCCCCAAAAAACTTGATCTTCCAGACATGGGCACATGAAATGTACATGAGGGTGGGGCTCTGCCTGTCCAGTGGCTCCAGGCTACAGGGAGATGTCTGTTAGGACAAACGAAGTGGGGGCAGGGGGCTCGTCCAGGAGCTCTGGCTGAGAGGGAGTTATTACCTATTTTGGTCTTTTGGTTTCTTCTAGATATTTCAGTCATCAGAGCAGATAGAAGTGAACTGGGGAAATCTGAGATTCTTCTGATTTAACATTGGTTGCTGATTCCAGCATTCTTCTTTCAGAACTTTGAGTGGGTCATAGATTTCTTAAGCTTCAGTTTATCTGAAGGAAAAGCAAAGATTTCCTTCTTACATAGACTCATCAGTGTTAAAAAACAGGGCAATTATAGGTCCACCACAACCTAGTCCAACATATGGACACTTGACTAGAGACCAGCTCATACACAGGAGCTGGCAGTGGAGGTGGGGTAGCAGGGATAGAGCAGCAGATTCCAGCCCTTCTGCCTTCATGGGGGCAACAACCCTTGTTTCTCAATCCCAAGCACCCAAAACGTATCGATCTCGAGCAGGCTTCATTAGGCTGTGTGACCAACTGTCCTGGTTTGTCCAGAACTGTCCTGGTTTCAGTCCTAAAAGTTCATGCATCCCAGGAACGCCCCCCAGCCCTGGGAAAATCAGGATGGTCATCCCACCCTTAGCTGTAAGAGAAATACTGAGCACAGGATGGTTCTGTAGCCAAAAAATTTTAGAAACTGCTCCTACGGATTCCACCTTTTAGAGATATAAAAAATAATAATGTAATGAGGCACTTCAGTTCTTCAGCAAAGACATCTGTTAACTCTTATTGTTTCCCAAACTTATTTGGCCATAGAACCCTTGACAACACCTCTTTAACATTGTTGATTATAACTTGAAAAATACCCTTATGGTTTCAAGGATATTGTGATTTATAAGAAGAAATATATTTCTCATATATATTTCATCTTTGTCCGTGGTTCCTGGTTCACAGCTCCTCAAACCCTTGGAATTTCTTAAGCAGTAAGAGAAGTGCAGGCACCTTTTGTCATAATATTTGTCTCTTGTCCTCAGTTTGTGAAATCCCTTCAGAACCATAAGGGTAAAATGGGTGTCTTGCTATTCATAATAAGCCCCTTTCCAGCACAGCTGAGTTTATGTTAATGAGGTAAATTTTGGAGAGCACCTAAGGATGGGGCCTGGTTGTCAGGAAACCAACCATGAATAGAAGGTTGGAACTTTCTCTCCCATCCTGATTTCTGGGGAAGGAAGAGGGGCTGGATATTGAATCCATCACCAATGGTCAACGATTTAATCAATTGTGCCTGTAATGAAGGCTCCATAAAAATCCCAAAAGATGGGGTTCAGAGAGCCTCTGAGTTGGTGAACACTTGGAGATTTGGGAAGAGTAGCCTCTTGAGAGGGCGTGGAAGCTCTACGTCCCTTCCCCATATTTTGCCCTATGCATTTCTTCCATCTGGCTCTTCCTGAATTGTGTCCTTTTATAATAAACCAGTGATCTAGTAAGTAAAATGTTTCTCTGAGCTCTGTGAGCCGCTCTAGCAAATTAATTGAACTCGAGGAGGGGGTCGTTGGAACCTCTGATCTGTAGCCATTCAGTCAGAAGCCCAGGTGACGATCTGGACTTGCTTTTGGTGCCCGAAGTGGGGCCGTCTTGTGGGACTGAGCCCTTAAGCTATGGGCTCTGACACTGTCTCCTGGTGGATAGAGTCAGAACTGAGTTGAATTGGAGGACACCCAGCTGGTGTTGGAAGATTGCTTGGTGGGGTGAGGAAACACTGCCCTGCCCCCAACTTGCACATTGAAATTGGATACAGAATTTTCAGTTGCCCTTTTTAATCTTGTGAAGTAATAAATGTATCAAGTGACATTTTCTAGTAAGCAAATTTCTGCTTTCTGGAAGCATCTACTGACCTTCCCTAATTCACTAGAAGAGCAGAAGAGAAATGTGTTTCTGATTTCCATTTCTGGCTAAGAAGGTATTTTTTCCATAGTAACAAGGTGTTACGAGAGATGGCTAGAGGTCTCTAGAATCATTTCTTCTGTGCTCTGCCCTAGGAAATTTCCCATTGCAAACCTATTGGTGGTGCCTGGGGTCTGACGTGTGATTGGCACACTGAAATATTTTTACTGAACGGAACTAACCTTCACTTATACTCTTGCTTCCATGGGGGAGATGGATTTTGAATTATAAACATGTATAACAACAATTTGTTTAAAAATTAGAGACAACCTGTAATTATATTTGAAGTTTGCCTGTGGTAAAAAAGATTTTACGAGTCTAAAGTTTATAGTTTAAAACATGTCTTTATATTCCCCACCGAAATAGTTCTGTTTGAGATGACATTTTAATCTTCTGAGAAGTGTATGAACAATCTCTTAGAATTTCAGGATGTCGGAATACGGTATATTCTCAAACAATGGCAGCCGGTGTTATCTTATTAGTTGGACCAGGTACCTCAGGGATCATCTACTTCTATGGATAAATTGAGCCCCAAATGTTGAAGTTGCTTATCCCTGTAAATGTCAGAATGAGGGCTAGAATCTTAATTTGATAGATTCTCAACATACCTCATCTCAATATTCTTCAGATTATTACTTCCTGTGAGAAAAATATAAGGTGAGGATTTAATTCCAAGTCCATATGAGTTAGTAAAAGCTCTTTCCCCTCCCCCTCTGAATATCTAGCAAATGGCATTATATTTTCTACAGCCAATGTTGCATGATCAAATCAGACTTCCTCAAGTTTTAGTTTTTTGGGAGCCACATCATTTGTGGCTCCTGAGAACTCTGTGACAGAGATTACATGAAGGACGTTTATTAGGGAGTGTATTTGATGTGGACACCTGTCAAAAAGAGAGAAAGTTTGCAGGATTAAGTGAGGGAAGCTGAGCTGTGATGCAGCGCGTCTCACTAGGAGCTCTGAAGCTGAGTTGGCCCTCAGAGTTGACGCCTCCTGGGGCAAGGGTCTTGACCTTTATAAGCCCTGTGAATTAGTCACTGGATGTGGGCAGTTGCAGTAAGGGGATGCAACTTGGAGTGAAGCAACTCCTTTTCACCATGGCAGTTGTCATGGGGGTGACACACAGAGTTTGGAGCCTGCAGCACTGCCAGCAGCTGGGGGAGTGAGCTTTCATTCCCGAGGGGAATCTGTGCTGAGCACTGCAGGGCCACCATGGGCCTCATCCCATCTTTCCTCCCAGGCCAGGAATGATTAGATTAAAATGTTCTACAGTAATTTCTGTGCTGCATCAAAGAACATGGACTGAACCCAATACAAGAGTGGCTACAGAGCCGACTCCTTTTTGAAACAAATCTGAACAGATAATAATAATCCTTTTAATGTCAGCCTTCTGGATGCTAATCCTGTTTACTTTGATAGAGTAGAGATGGTGGTAACGAGGCCTGAATTTAAAAAGAAGTAGAAGGATGAGGAGGGAGAGGAGAAGAAGAAAAAAGTTATGGTGCCAGAGTATGGGCATTTTTAAAAACTGTTTTGTTACTTTGTATATTTCCGTGCAATCACGTATTGTGCACCATTTTCTCAAAAGTATTGCATAATATAATTCCTGCCCCCACCTTTGAGAGTGTCTAGTGCCCTAAACCTGAGGGCAAGCAAACAATAGTGGTTAGTGACAGCCTGGCTGCTAGAGCCAGACTGCCTCGTTCAGTTTCTCCAATGCCACCATGCACGGGCTGAGTGACCATGGGCCTCATGTTCCCAGGATTCTGCCTTAGAAGGTGGTTGGAGAGTCTCACTCTGGGGCACTGCTCAAGATACACAACCTCACCATACGAAGCAGCAGTTCCACTCCTGGGCATATATCCAACAAACCCGAAAACATGAATTCAAAAGATACATGCACCCCAATGTTCATAGCGACATTATTTACAATTGCCAAGATATGGAAGCAACCTTAGTGTCCATCAACAGGCAAATGGATAAAGAAGTGAGATATATATATATACACACGCACGCACATATACACACAATGGAAGAGTACTCAGCCATAAAAAAGAACGAAATGTTGCCATTTGCAGCAACATGGATGGACTTAGAGGACATTATGTTAAGTCAGACAGAGAAAGACAAATACTGTATGATATCGCTTACATGTGGAATCTAAAAAAGCCCAACAAACTAGTGACTATAACAAAAAAGAAGCAGACTTACCGATAAAGATAACAAATTAGTGGTTACCAGTGGGTAGAGGGAAGGGGAGAGGGGCAAGGTAGGAGTTGGAGAGTGGGAGATACAAACTACTGGGTGTGAGATAGGCTCGAGGATGTACTGTACAACACAGGGAATGCAGCCAAAATTTTATAATAACAGTAAGTGGAGTGTAACCTTTAAAAATTGTGGATCACTATACTGTGCCCCTGTCATTTATATATTATACATCCACTGCTCTTCATAAAAAAATAAGCTGTAGGTTCAAAACAAAGAAACAAAAAATATACAACCTCTAGTTGCTGTTTTTCCCCCCAGATGCACACCTTTCCTGTTGACCTCCATCCTAAACCTTTCAAGTATGCATCTGGAACATCCTGTTTTTTCTGTTGTAAAGACTTTCTTTATATCATCAACTCATTGTAGTCTAATCTGTTGTCCTCCCAGAGGGACACTGTTTTTCTTGAATTACTGGAGGCTGCTCTTTCTTCTACAGTCCTTAATCTGGGAGAGGGTGTCAACATTGTCCTCAACCCCTTTCCGGTGCCTGGATATTACCTGCCCTCTGGTAGAAAACCTCTTTGTTTTGGGTCATGTCATCCACCTAATCCACCCTACATCCTTGTGGATCACTGTCATCTACTGGCCTTCTGATCTCTCCCACATTAAGGAAAACCTTGGTCGTTGGTTCACAGTCTCCGCTAGGTCACCATCTGCAACATACAGAGTCAATTTGACGTCCATGTCGATAACCCCAGACATGGTGACTTCTAAGGCTTCTTGATCTCAGAACCAATGCATTTTCCTCCACTGTATTTTTAGCATCTCTCTTTCACTAGCACACTCTGTACATTTTTAACGCCAAACAGTGTCACCTCTGAAAACTCCAACAGCAATAGCTTAATGTTTTGGCTTGAGTCTCCCAAGAAGCAAACACTGAAAAGAGACTCCAGTCCAAGTACTTTTCTGGACCTAATCCCAGCAGGGGAGTGGGGCGACAAGGAAGAGAAGGAAACAGAACATCCCGTAGAGCTATCCCATCTGGAGGAAGGGAAAAGGAGCTGGGCAGTTATCCACCAATTCCCATGAGTCCTTGACTAAAGGCTGCTTCTAGTGGACATTAATTGCTTGGTGTTTCTGGCCTGAGAAGGCGCTGAGCTGAAAGCAAGTAACAGTCTGGCTAGAGAAGGGGGCATAGAAATAAGGATTGGGTGACACAGACAGCATCCATTTCACCTATCAATTCATCTCTCTTAATGTTGCATTTCCCCTAAACAGGCCTCTCGTCTTTATTGAGGTCCTTAATCCCTTGACTCATTCGTTTTCAGCTAAATGATCAGCCTTCTTGGTACCACAATTCCTTCCATATGGAGCCTGGGTCCCAAGAACAATTTGAGCTTCTTTCTCTCAAGCCTCTCAAATTCATTGTCTCCTGGCTGTTGTTTTTTAAATTTTTTCTTCTTTTTCTTTTTCAACCACAATTTAGTATTTCCCAACTAAGCTCAGACTATCATAGCTAGAAAGAATTGCTCACCAAGGCACACTGGTGCCACCACAAATTAATGGAAATCTGTCTTCCCAGTTTATTATATTTTTTTTACTTGTTCTAGATCAGCCCTCTCTTGAGTAACTCTCAGTGGCTCGGCTAAACTTTCCCTCTTGCGTCAGGCATCTTCTCAGCTTTTAGCCATCTCATTCTCTGTGATGACTTGGCCACGTTTCTTCGTAGACTGGGCTATATTCACTGCCTCCATTTCTTCTCCTCTCCCTCATTCCACAACCTGCCCCAGTGTGATTTCTGGTTCCATTACCACAATAAAACTGCTTTTGCCATAAAACCAAACTCTGTGTCAACTCAATGGACATTCCTACTCTCGTCTTTCTTCTTAGCAACCTTCTTGGATATTTTCTGTTTCTGGAACATTCTCATCTCTTATTTTCGGTGCCATGAAACTATCTTAGTTTTTGTCTTATCTTTCTGGCCAGTTCTTCTGTCTCTGAACAGTCTCACTATCTTCGATGCATCCAATGAATGGTTGAGCTCCTCAAAATTTTGCCTTGGACCCTGCCCTTTCCTCTATAATCTTTCTATAAACCATCTTGCTCTACAGATGCCTGTGCTTTATATCTACAGGTTAGCCTTCTCCTTCAGGATTTAGGCTCATATATGCCGCAGTCAAAGACACGTTAAGGTCACTATGTCCAGAAGTAAATGCATAATGTTTCCCCCAAACACAGCCCACCTTCAGGATACTTCATTTCAGCAATGCACCCAGTCTGTGCAGAAGGGAAATCTAGAAGCCAGCCTCAACTCTCTTTCACCTTATCTTGCTGCACCTTGCTTCATGAATGCCTCTTGAACTCATCCCTCAGTTTTCACCACTACCACCTTTTGAGCTATAGTTATTTCTTGCCAGGATTACACAAATGGGTCCATCTTGTTCTCTTCTCACTCTTCTAATCCTTTCTCTGGGCTATGGCCAAAACCAACTTCATGAAATCCGAATGTGCTTGTGTTACCTCTGCCCCCAGCCCCTGTTGAAATTCCTCAATGACTTCTTAGTACTTTACTGATTAAGATATGCCTTCCTGACACGTCTTACAAGGTCCTACTTATGGTTCCAGCTCACTCTTTCTGCTCCAGTCACACTGCCTGTCCTTTCCTCCTGGCTCTTTCAATTCTCCCCACTTTCACAGGACTTTTGCAGATGCTGAACCCTCCCTCTATCTCTTCTGTAGTGGACTCCAACTTGTGGATTGGAGTCCCATCTCCTCAGGGAGTGACATGTCCTAGTTGTGTTACTTTAGCAAAGAAGGCTTTGTTGATACCTTGGTAGGTCAATTCCTTTTGTTATAAACTCTTATTGCACCATGTAAATCTCCATACATCTATCCCAGTTGCAATTTTACATGCATTTGTATGATTTTTTGATTAATGCCTGCCACTCCATCAGATTTTAAGCTCCTAGTGGACAAGGACGATGCTTATTGTGGTGCCAGGGTACTTGGGAGGCGCTCAGAAAAGATTTATTGAAAGAGTGACAATTAATGAATGACTATTTTTCTATTTCTTAGAGAAAATCAAATTTCTAGAAATGAATGCCCTCATTTTCCAACCCACACCTTAATGAGCTTGTAGTCCCAGGAAGATCTCTGTTCTAGATGAACCCCCTCAACTGTGCTCTTAATCACGTGCCCTCCCTGATCTGGTTCCAATGAGTCCATATTTCTCATATTTCCATCTTTCCCTATTGCCTTATTCCTTTCTTGTATCCATTTATATTTTCAAGCCCCATCAGAAAAAAATATCCTCCTCAATCGTATATTATGTTTATCTCTACTTCTCATTTTCATGTGCTGTCATTTTTCCTAATTAATTTTGAAATCAAATTCAAATCTTTTCCTTTAACTCCAGACTCAGATTACCAACTGGTGACTTGATATATTTATCTGCACGTCTCAGGAGCTCTTCCAACTCAACCTGTTTCAACCCTTTCGAACCTGCTCTTCCTCTACTTCTTTAGAACTGGTAGAAAGTACTATCCCTCACTCAGTTACCAAGGTAGGGTTCTGATAGTCAACCGAACAGCCTTCAACTTACTCTCTATCCCAATTAGTCAACATGGCCTGTCTATAGTGTTTCTTAAATGTTTCTGGAATCTCTGCGTTTAATCCGTATTGATACTCATTGTTAGTTGGTGGACTATGGTGAGAGATTCAAAATGGTCTCCCACGTCAGCCCAGCCTCACTTTAGTCAGGTATTCACACTGCTATAGTGATCTTTCTAAGGCACAAGTCTGGTCCTGTGTAATCCATACCCCTGCCCAGGGTCCCTGTGCTCTCGAATGCATTGATGTAGCATGCAAACCCCTACATGATTAACAGCTTCACCTCCAGCTGTTTCTCCCATTATCCCCTCTGCTCTAGATATTCCCCAGTCTTTGCTAATCTTGTAATGCTAGGATGTTGCACTGTTTTATGCTTCTATGCCTTTTTACGCACCGTTTCTCTCTACAACACCCTTCTCAGACCTTTGGAAAAATGGAGAAGCCCTACTCATACTTCGAAGTCCAGGTCAATGACTACTTGTTTTGAACAGCTTCCCCTCCAGCTGTTCTTCCCAAATAGTGTTGAGCATTCTGTCTACTGTGTTCCCCATGTACCATGTCACATTCTGTTAGAACTCATTTGGGCAGAGCTGCTGCATAGGGTTGTTCAGGCTGCGTACTGCACAACTCTCAGACCCTTGTTCACAAAATCAGCACAGTCATACCTCATGACATTATTTTTGAGCTCTTTTTCCATTCTTTGTTCTTCAGGATCACAGGAATGGAGAAGAAGGATAAAAAGGTTAAGAATGTAGTGTGTGGAAGGAAACCATAAACAAAATGAAAAGACAACCTACAAACTGGGAGAAAATATCTGCAAATTATGTGACTGACAAGGGCTTAATTTGCAATATACACAAATAGCTCATACAACTCAATAACAAAAAAATCAAACAACCCAATCAAAAAATGGGCAGAAGACCTAAATAGACTTTTCTCCAAAGAAGACATATAAATGGCCAATAGGCACATGAAAAAATGCTCAACATTGCTAATTATCAGAGAATTGCAAATCAAAACTACATTGAGGTATCACCTCACATTGGTCAGAATGGCCATCATTAAAAACTCTACAAATAGGGACTTCCCTGGTGACGCAGTGGATAAGACTCCGTGCTCCCAATGCAGGGCGCCTGGATTCGATCCCTGGTCAGGGAACTAGATCCCACATGCATGCTGCAACTAAGAGTTAGCATGCCACAACTAAGGAGCCTTCCTGCCGTAACCAAAACCTGGTGCAACCAAATAAATAAATAAATATTTTTTAAAAGTCTACAAATAATAAATGCTGAAGAGGGTGTGGAGAAAAGGGAACCCTCCTACAATGTTGGTGGGAATGTAAACTGGTGCAGCCATTATGAAGAACAGTATGGAGGTTCCTTAAAAAACTTAAAACAGAGTTACCATATGATCTAGCGACCCCACTCTGGGGCATATATCTAGAGAAAACGTTAATTCAAAAAGACACATGCACCCCAATGTTCATAGCAGCACTATTTGCAATAGCTAAGACATGGAAGCAACCTAAATGTCCACTGACAGATGAATGGATAAAGCAGATGTGGTATATATACATATATATATATATATGTATATATACATATATATATATCTCCATACATACACACAGCCATAAAAAAGAGTGAAATAATGCCATTTGCAGCAACATGGATGGATCTAGAGATTATACTAAGTGAAGTAAGTTAAAGACATATCATATGATATCACTTATATGTGTAATCTAAAATATGATACAAACGAACTTATTTACAAAACAGAAACAGACTCACAGACATAGAAAACACACTTATGGTTACCAAAGGGGAAGGAGGGGAGGGATAAATTAGGAGTTTGGGATTAACAGATACAAACAACTATATATATAAAATAGATAAACAACAAGGACCTACTGTATAACATAGGAAACTATATTGAATGTCTTGTAATAACCTGTAATGGAAATGAATATGAAAAAGAATACATATGTATAACTGAAACTTTGCTGTGCAGCAGAAACTAGCACATTGTAAATCAATGATACTTCAATTAAAAATTAAGAATGTAGTGTGTGGAATTTACACGTGCAGGATTGCTATGTTAACTCAAGACAAACGAAGGACAAAGACATGGGTACAAGTTAAGTCGGGATGCTCATGTGGTTGTTGGGCTTTAATGCACCACACTTAAGTGGCAAATTGTGTAAGAGGTATGACAAGAAGAAGCTGGCTTAGGGTGGTGATGTTCATGCAGAACACCAGCGCAGGAAGAGCTGGAAGAACAGAAACAGACTCTTTAAAAATGACCTAAACACAGGGGCTTCCCTGGTGGCGCAGTGGTTGAGAGTCCGCCTGCCGATGCGGGGGACACGGGTTCGTGCCCCGGTCGGGGAAGATCCCACATGCAGCGGAGCGGCTGGGCCCGTGATCCATGGCCGCTGAGCCTGTGCATCTGGAGCCTGTGCTCCGCAATGGGAGAGGCCACAACAGTGAGAGGCCCGCGTACAGCAAAAAAAAAAAAAAAAAAAAAAAAAAAAAAATGACCTAAACACAATCGACCACTGAAAGAAGAGTTGATGACTGGTGCTGGCAGTGGGGAATCTCTCCCATAAATCTCCTCCCAGGGCTGCTTAAGTACTCAGTTATGGACAGACCAAGGCGATCACCGCTAGTGTGGGTGGGTCGTTTGTTTATGTCTGTCCCTCCCTTCTCTCAATAGATGGAGAGCTTCACTAAACCAGGCATTGAATCTGTTGATTTTAAATCACCAGTATCTTAGGTGGTGCTTGGCCCATGATGGGCCCTGCCACACCCGTCCCAGCCAGAGGAAACAAAGAGAGAGTTTATGGACTTTGACAATAACAGTAATAATAGTAACAGTCAACACTCATATAATCTTTATTATGTGCCCTTCACTTTTGTAAGTGCTTATCTATAGTAACTCACTTTATCCTCATAGGTAGGTATCATAATTCCCATTTTACAGATGAGGAAACTGATGCTAAGAGATGTTAAGTAACCTGCCCGAGGTCACACAGCTAACAAGGGATGGAGCCTCCTTGGTACCCCACCTCTTGTGATGGCAATTTTAATCTGAAGAGAGGTCGAGGAGTTTAAAGGCGTTTAAAGTTTAAAGGTTGAGGAGTTAAAGTTCTGTGCAACCTGCTCTGTATCCCTACAATCTCATTGCTTTTTGTCTTATTTTCTTTTTTGTCTTTCATCCTTGGAAACCCCTAATTGCTAATAGAACTAATTATGGGTTTTCATGCACATTCTTTTTTCTCTTTATAGTCCTGGTGGGTGAGTCAGTGGGCAGAGACGTTGAAACTCCTCTTCCAGGGAGACATTCCACTCTATTCTACTGGGCTGCCTACCTGTTCCCTTAGGCTGCCTTCCTTTAAATTGGGGAGAAATTAGGGAGATTTTCTCCCAACATTTTACCCACTCATCTTTTTGTCTTGATACTGTTCCTGGGTATAGAAGGCTAAAAGGTACCTTCCCATCTTTGTAAACACACAGGTTTTTCTGGGTAACACTTTTCAAGGATTTAACATGGGTTTTCTCTCCTTCTCTGTTTAAGGACAGTTGATAACACTTCCTTTTTTTCTAGCTTATGCTTTTCCTTATGCTTTCCTATTTCCTTCAATGGCTTTTGTGAATTGAGCAATTTTATAACTTGGTTCCACTTTGTCATCTGACCCCGGAAGTGAAATAATTATATTTCTTTCAGAAACATTTATAATTTAATTTTCTTTGTTACTTAGCTGTATTTCCCTAACCTGTAGAGAGCTTGGAGATACAGTGTTATAATACGAGGTCCGTGAGTCTGAAGTTTCCTGGTGAAAGGCAAAAAACAAAAAAAACCACACCTGGCTTGCAGTTGTGGAGGATCCCACATGTTCTATTATTTTCTTTGGATCCCCAACGGCCTTTTAAACATGTACATGTTAGTATTTTTGTGTCACGTATATTAATAAATAAGAGATTTGATTTTTAAATTCTAGTTCTGTGGGAGAAAACAGACACTGTGTTTAATATGCACAGTATCAACAACAATGGACAGATTCCAATTCATTCCTTGATTTGGATCTTGAAAAATATTTAGTTGAAAATAATCCCTTTCCACCCCCATCCCCTGGTGTTTTCTAATTATGTAGTTGGTTGGCCTAAGAGTCTGCAAATGCTGGCCTATGCCATTTCTCTTATAGGATTTGTCTTCTTGAAGCATTTAGGCTTCTTAGATTTCCTCTTGCCTAAAAATAGAAGAGTATGTGCTCACAATCACTTAGCCTACACTTATACGTTAAGGACAAAAAGTCCATGGATTTCTATCCTTAATTCTCTCTAAATTACATTTGGTTTCTAAATGGTGTCAAAATGATGCATGGCAGTAAATCTTCAGTTTCAGAATTGGGATTTGGTACATTTCCAGTGGTGGTAATAGAACTCCCTTTTGTAAAGAACTGAGCAAAAGTTATTTTTCTAGGATTAAGTCATGTCCTATTTGGAAGTGAGACTACAGTTTAGGTATGGCTGGGTTTCAAATACAGGGTATTCCAGTCAATTGATTCTATAAATCACTTGTACTTGTCAGGCCACATGTCCTAATTTTCCACTAGGAAAATACGGTCCCTGTATTCATTTTCTAGGGATGCCATAGGCTAGGGGGTCTTAAATAACAGTAATTGCTTTTCTCACACATCTGGAGGGTAGAAGTCCAAGATCAAGGTGTTGGCAGGGTTGGTTTCTGCTGGGGTCTCTCTCCTTGGTTTATAGATGGCCATCTTTTTGCTATGTCTTCATGTGGTCTTTGCTCTGTGTTCACATGTTGATGTCTTAATTTCCTCTTCTTGTAAGAACACCAGTTAGACTGGATTAGGGCCCACTCGTGTGACCTAGTTTTACCTTAATTACCTCTTTAATGACCTAATCTCCAAAACTGTCTTATTCTGCAGTACTGGGAGTTAGGACTGCAACATATGAATTTAGGGAGTGGGATGTTGGGGACACAATTTACTCCATGACAGTCTCTACAGGGCTGGTCATCTTCTGGCCTTTGGTAGGTAACTGGGACCTGATCTTCTTTAGGATATTTATTACTATACTGAAGAATGGTAGTGATCTCAAGGGGTTGACACACTCCGTGATACCACCAAAGAATAAGGAATGTTTTAATTCCAGAAAAAAGTTTAATAGTATAAATATAATTACATAATAGATTATTATTATATAATAAATATAAGAACCTGGAGTGCCTTTAGATAATAAATCGCTTTGCCTAGCAATGGCAGAACCTTAGGCTACCAACTATGATAACTGACATCTCAGTACTTATTAATTGGTTAAAATTTTCAGAATAATGCATTAATATTCTTTCCTCACCTATTATGAAGTAGGCACTTTGCCCCGCTAGGAGAAAACAAATACTTTATCCTCCTATCCTTGAGTTCCTAGCTTAGGATCTCAAAGATTGCAGATATAATGGGGTCGCATTTATGTGTAAACCAGGTATCAGGCTACCCACCCTGTCCTTAGATCTGGATCAGATCTGTTCAAATTCCTTGTCTACCAAGAAGTTCAATGCAGTTGCCAAAAACTTCTATCCATTCCCGGTGTCACACTCCCAGTCACCTCTGCTTTCAGCTTCCAGCTTCTGCTGAATTTTTGTTCTCCACTCTATGTTTTGCAGCTGTTCCTTTATCTTTTCCTTGGAATCAGCCCAAACATGGGACACAAGCTTTGATTATTTGCTCCTTCCATTAAAATACAATATATGATGTAGCTGTGTGCAGTAGATTTCTGTTGGCAATTTGATGACAAGGAAAGTTACACTGCAAGGTCATAGAGAAATTAATTTAAAATTCAATAACTGACTTCCCTATTCTTCAAAACACTTCTTGGGCAATTGCATTAACTCGAATTCCATTCCTCCACTGTTTTGCTGACATCTCTTTCTGTTCTCTGCCTTCCTTCTTGTTTCCTTCTCTCCCTCTCTGCCTGCCTTTCCTGATCTCCCTTACCTCACTCACTCCATCCATCTAATTCTCTTTCACTAAATAAGCAGAGCTGTTTGGCTATCTTCCTGTAGTTTGCTTCCAAATTACACACTCAGAGCCTCAGCTTCTACCCCTATATGTTTTTTTCTTATACAAATACAGTTCTATCCCAGAGTAAACCACTACAGCTAATTGGGCATAATGAGATTTCTTGACTTGATATTCACGCAACAGATTGAGTGTTAGCATCTTAGCGGTAGAGGTTAGTACACATGCTTTGAAAATTTAGGAAAAGAGGTAATTAGTCATGCCTACAAGTGTTTGAACTTTGTAATAGGAGGAGGTGACTTTTTAACAGGGTCTTGAGGGATGAAAGGGAGGGAGGGAATTTTCCCCTCCTCCACCCCCATTCTACTTAGAGGGAGTAGCCCAGGGGGTGAAGCAAAGCACCCCATGGCTGAGCAAGGGGTCCTCAAAGCAGAAGGCTGGGACATACAGGGTAGAGAGAGGCTGGGCCCACATTTCTGATAGCCTGTGGTAGGTTTGAAGGTCCAAGCTTCAATTAGGGCTTTTATTTATTTCATTTTAACAGAGAATGTTCTGCAAAGGCTACTACAGATCTGAGATCAAAAGTCAGAGGCAGTCGACTTCTTCGAAAGTTTAAGCCCCTCTAGTCCCAAACTGCAGCACCTCTATTTACTCAGAGAACAGAAAGATGATAGGAGGGAAATTTCTTTTGATTCCTTGCTTGCTTATCAAGGTGATACACTTTCCCATGTGACAGGTCTCAGAAGCTTTCCTGGGTTCTTGGTGTTAAAGGGTAAGTTTTTAAAAGAAGGCAAAATCATGATTCTTATGAAAATGAACACATGACAGAGATATCCTTGGACTTTCCTGGTGGCGCAGTGGTTAAGAATCCGCCTGACAATGCAGGGGACACGGGTTCAAGCCCTGGTCCGGGAAGATCCCACATGCCGCAGAGAAACTAAGCCCGTGCACCACAACTACTGAGCCCACATGCCACAACTACTGAACCCACGTGCCTAGTGCCCGTGCTCTGCAACAAGAGAAGCCCCCGCTTGCTGCACCTAGAGAAAGCCCCCGCACCGCAATGAAGACCCAACGCAGCCAAAAATAAATAAATAATTTTTTTAAAAAAAAGAAAAGGCAATTTCTTTAAATTAATTAATTAATTAATTTTTGGCTGCATTGGGACTTCGTTGTGGTGTGTGGGCTTTCTCTAGGTGCAGCAAGCAGGGGCTTCTCTTGTTGCAGAGCACGGGCACTAGGCACGTGGGCTCAGTAGTTGTGGCACGTGGGCTTAGTAGTTGTGGCTCACGGGCTCTAGAGCTCAGGCTCAGTAGTTGTGGCACACGGGCTTAGTTGCTCCACGGCATGTGGGATCTTCCCAGACCAGGGTTCAAACCCGTGTGCACTGTATTGGCAGGTGGATTCTTAACCACTGCACCACCAGGGGAGTCCCTGGGTCCTCTACTTTGATAGGTGACTTTTACATAATATTGTAGATATTTCTTCCCTGGACTGTATCCCTAAGGCCAGTGCCTTTCTCTTTCATTACTTTGGGCAGGTCACAAAAGCAAATTTGGACCAACTATATGTTCTAGAAGAGTAACACGAATAAACTTCTATTTTATAATAGTTGTACACACTACGACCCATCCTCACTGTCAGTGTTTCCATAGCACCATGCAACTGGAGGTAGAGGCATTCTGAAATGAATAGAAAGGCCCTCCAATGATTTAAAAAATTTTCTGTTGCTTCTTTTACAATAGTAGCTGAAAATAATAATCTGACACACTGAGTGCTGTGATCCTCAGATGAGGTTGTGTGTATTCAAAAGATGCAAAAGCTAATCCAAATGGAGTGGGAAATATATTTAAACTATTTGAGTTTATTCTCATATTTTTAAATATATATGCAGTAAAATTGACTTTTTTTAGTGTACAGTTCTCTGGATTTTAACACACATATATATACATTTGTGTCAACATTGCTGTAATCAGTACCCAGGACATTTTCATCACCCCAAAGTATGACACACGAGATTATGTCACACTTTCAAATTGATTTTCATGTGTGTATTATTTTATGATATGCACAATATATCAGCATAGTAATACATATTTGTAATTTTTGAATAAGTCATCATATTTTACAGGTATGAGCTTAAAATTCTTTACTAACAGAGGCATATAAATAAAAGTGTTTGAAGACAACCTCTACAGACAGTAGTAATGAAAATTGTTAATTGGGAAAAATGACATAAGCTGATTTGTTTTAAAGATAACTGGGCAGCTGTGCTGAAGCTACTATGCAGAGAACCTGAAGGCTGGTGGACCAAATAGACCATTATGATTACTTAGGCAAGAAATGCTGAAGGCCTGGATTAGTTAGTGACAGAGGAGCAAGGTGGCCTTCAAGAGACTTCTCTGGGGTGGACTGGGAGGAGTAGGTGAGTGAACGTGGGAGACATTGAGCGGAGATGTGGAATTTGTTGGGTGTGAGGTAGGGTTGATGGTGGTACCACCCACGGAGAACTTGACTGCAGAGGCAGACCTGGTTTATGGGATGCGGAGATAATGAGTCCAGGTCGGTTCCATTAGATTGAAGAGAAACTGATTGAAATCATGTGAATGATGTGCAGTGGTGAAGGTCTTGGGGTCCATGTTGGGATTACCTTTTGGATTTATAGTTTATAGTTACAGCCAGTTGGAGCCAGTTAGGAGATGCAAGGGCCCATTTCCTTTCTGTCATATAACAGGACTGACCTCACGCTCCAGGATTTAAAAATGCCTTAAAAAGGACAGTACTTCTTCTTTATATATATATATATATATATATATATATATATATATATATATATAAACACATACATATATATATTTAAACTTTTTATTTTATATTGGAGTATAGTTGATTAACAATATTGTGTTAGTTTCAGGTGTACAGCAAAGTGATTCAGTTATACATATACATGTCTCTATTCTTTTTCAAATTCTTTTCCCATTTAGGGTGTTAAATAATACTCAGCACAGTTCCCTGTGCTATACAGTAGGTCCTTGTTGGTTATCCATTTTAAATATAGCAGTGTATACATGTCAATCCCAAACTCCCTAACTATCCCTCCCCCCACGCTTCTCCCCTTATCTATATATAGTTTTAATTGAGATATAATTGACATACAAGATTGTATTAGTTTAACAATGATTTAGATATACGTATATATTGCAAAATAATTACCAAGATTACTTTAGTTAGCATACATCACCACACTTAGTTGCAAAAAATTTTTTTTCCTGTGTGGAGAACTTTTAAGATCTACTTTCTTAGCAACTTTCAAATGTACCATACAGTGTCATTAACTATAGTCACCATGCTGTACGTTACATCCTCAGGACTTATTTGTCTCATACTGGATGTTTGTACCTTTTGGCCACCTTCACTAAAAGGGACAGTTTTAATCTCCTGAAAAGTTGTAGTTCAGACTTCTGGCCAGTTATACCTCAGGGGTGTTCTCAACTGGAAAATGACTTGGCTTCTGGCTGTCAAGAACCTCTGCCTTTTCTGTCTTAACTCCTTCACTGCCAAAAGTTCAGCAGGGCTGGAGCAAAGGGCTGGATGGAGGGGGCATGAAAATGAGGGTGAAGATGGGGACGCGGGGGGTCTGCTCATCTGAGCAGATACCTGTTTATGTTTAGAGCCAGATCTGCGGCTACAATGAGCAAAAAAGGAAATCCAGAAGGGCCTTGGGTTTACTTTAAAAGCTAAAGACCATAAATCACATGCAGGACTTCAGAAAGGGACTTAATTATGATCTGATATCTTTTCAGAAAGTTCACTCTGGTGGCTGTTTTGAGCAGTGGTCTCACAAGTTGCAGGGGAGACTTGTACTCTGAAAAGTATGCAAGAAAAAATGAGAAGAAAATTGGTTGCAGATGTACTCTTTTATTTGAAAAAAGAAGACACTAAACTTGACTGATATTTAAACAATACTTCAGGGTATTACATATGTATAACTTATAAATAAATGTGCCCAGATTGGGAATGCCTGCTCAGAAATATTTTACTGATGGAGACGCAATTATGGTCTTTTGCTTTTACTTTAAAATAAACCAAAGACCCTTCCGGATTTCCTTTTTTGTCCTTTATGGGATACAAAAGAGGAGGAGATGAAGCAGTTGGGATAAAGAGAAAGAAGCAGATGGGAATGGTATTTAGGATTTGGTGATTGATGGCTTGTGAGTGAATCTTTGATAAAACCCTGGCCCCTCAATGAAGAATGTATTGCCTTTCTAGCACTTCTACAGAACTGCCATCAATTCTGTGATGGCATTGTAATCTATCTAGTTATTTACCAGTCATTTTCCTCTCTGTCTTTCAGAGGTGTATTCCTAGCAATTTAGTGGATGCTAAAATAATATTGCAACGTGACCATTACTTTAAATGTTTTAATAGCTCAAAAATGGAAGAGATTCATAGTTTTGAATAAGAGACTATTCCATATAATGGTTGGCACTCAGCCTTTTGCTTCAAGAATGAAATAAGAATGTATTAGGCTATGCTGTGGAATTAGGGTTGTTAAGACTGGCCTTATGATTCTGCACTTTGGGTTGGAAATTGAGTTAGTCATTTGTTGGTGCCATTATTTGAAATTTACATGGTGGCTCAGGACACTATTAAATATTCACATTTTACGAACTGCAAACATCAGAGTCCAAATCAATCATACAAGTTATTTTTTCCTTACGAAAATTTAAGAGTCAAAATTAGCCATAAAAGTTATTTTCAAAACATTTCCTTTTGGAGACGTAAGGAATGCTGACTATTCAACAAACAGTAGTTGCATAAAGAAGATTTTTGGTCCCATGATCTGGCTGAAGCTTTGCAGGAACAGCTGCTTATCTCATGAATGGAATTTCCTGTTAATATTCTTGTGGGCTAATTGTTCATCAAAAGTATAACAAATGTCAACAAATATCACAAATGTGTTACATCTTAATACTTAAGAGACAGCAGAAATAGTTCAGATGTTTCACTTGGTTGTGCTTGAAAGGCAAGAGCACAATCTTTAGCTTTTGTCACAAACTACCCTTGAAAGGATTAACGCTATTCAGAGAAACCATTTGGTTTAAATGCCCTTTTCTTTTAATTTACAGCAACATATGGCTTAAGATAAGACAGGCTAAGGGAAGAAACAAAATTGTAACTTCAAACATCGTTATTATAAAGCACCTTCGTTTTAAATGGATTGCATATAGTTTTCGTCCCAACTACATATGGAAATAAATTTTCTTAGACCGAAAACACTTCAAATGGACTCAAATTCCTCGGCAGCAACCACAGAAACATCTACTTTTTAATGTGAGATGCGAGGCGCTTAGATGGAGGTCCCAACCATGGGAAGTAACATCGCCGACCCCAGGGCTGAGGTCAGAAGTGGAAATTTAGTGTCAGTAGAAACTTCCCGGAACACAAGACAACAGGGTTTTTTTTTTTTTTGCGGTACGCGGGCCTCTCACTGTCGTGGCCTCTCCCGTTGTGGAGCACAGGCTCCGGACGCGCAGGCTCAGCGGCCATGGCTCACGGACCCAGCCGCTCCGCGGCATGTGGGATCTTCCCGGACCGGGGCACGAACCCATGTCCCCTGCATCAGCAGGCGGACTCTCAACCACGGCGCCACCAGGGAAGCCCAAGACAACAGGTTTTTAAAAAGCATTTCCACTTTTGTTTTTCTGTTTTCCTCCTAGTAAAATTAGCATTTTGCAGTAAGGAGCTGTTTCAGGAATTTTAGCGTCACACTCTGCCCTTGTTCAGACTGTTAATCCTGCCCTATTTTCTCTTCCTTCATCCTAACACACTCAGAGTGCCCAAGAGCTAGAAACAACCTACAGGTCTTTTTCCATTTTCTTCCAGATGGAGTCAGGCTTCTGAAAACCAGAGCTGCTTCTCACCAGGTTGGCATCTTCTCCTGGGGAGGGAAGGTCACACCATCACAGGCACTGGAAGCCACTTTTGGGGTTACAAGGAGGGAAGGTTAATTACTCCCACCTCTGCTTTCTTGTCTGTTCCTGTACATTTGTAGCTGTTGACTCTCTTCTGGCTACCTGTGTTCAGTCCCAAGAACCTCCACGTCAATGATGATCAGACCTACGCACAGCCACCGATCTCCTCTCACCCTTGGAAGAAGGCTTGGCAAGTGTCTGAACACACAGGTGGTACTGCCTGTAACCAGTGCTCTATGTTTATACGTAGTGTTTTTTTATAGTTCTGTATAGCTCAATTTTCTGTATTAATAACAAATTCTTGTAAGTATGCCATGTAATAATTTTATATATTCATGAGTTTTGCAAACATTGAGTGAGCATCCCTTCCTACGTACCCTGCTATAGGTGGGGCATACAGGGATGAGTGAGACTTTTCCTGCCCCCAAGGTACCTGAAATAAGAAAATAACATAAGGAAGGTGTTGACAACTACCCAAAAGCCAAAGCTCAGGGCATCGCCTGTTTCTGTCCACCCTGCTAACTGAGAATATGAAGAATTACAGACGAGAAGAAGGGTATGTGAAAGAGATGCATGTGACTTGCAAAGGCTACAGTAGCTACTATCTGGCCCTTCACAGTCAAAGTTCGTTGACCCTGGACACAAGGACTGTAATGCAAGGTAGAACTTTGAATGTTTTACCCCCGTTGAAGTCCTGTCAGGAACGGTCAAAATGCTATAGGGTTCCAGAGGGGGCAACTGCTATTTTTGAATTCCATCCTTCGTCCAACTGACACTTTTTGACTCTCCTTGACAAAAATGAAACAACACAAAAACAAAAACAAACACATTCTACAGAGTTTTTTTAACTTCACTGAAACCTTTGGAAATTACAAATATGGCAATAGTTAAAGCCGTTTTATTCTTTTGGGATAGAAATTTCTTTACCTCTGAGAGCTCATACAGAAACCGTAAAAAAAAAAAGAGAATTTCCTTTTGTTCTCTTGGAGTTTCCTAAAGCATCTCACATTTAATTAGTGGCATCATTTTGTTGAGTTATCCATTTCTTCTAGCACATGCTGGGTGATCAGTTGTCTTCCTACGCTATCCAGAGCTGTCATGGGAAGCGTCCAGAGGAATAGCACAGTATTATTATTATTTTTCTCCACAATTCTCTAAACTGAATAGTAAATCCTCATAATTTTAAGTGCAAGAGACTGAAAAATGTGGAACGCTTCATGAATTTGCAGGTCATCCTTGCGCTGGGGCCAGTTTTAATAGTTCCAATTTTAGTATATGTGCTGTTACTCTTGATTAATGGGATCAAAGGAAGGATTTAGAATGGAGGAAGTGAGCCTTCAAGAAAAGGTGGGATTTCAATAAAAGCAAATGGGAGAGAAGCGGTTTCAGGAGGAGGGAAAGGGAAGAGAGAGCAAACAACCCAGTCCGTGCCTCTCAAACCGTAACTGCACCCTGGAATCCCTGGGGAGCTTTTAAAACATATTGAGGCCAGACCATAAAATGGAAAACAAATGGGAACAAATACACCTAACTGTATATCAAGTTGGAACATAAGCACCCAGAGAAAGAATTATTCCAAGTGACTTTTGAATTAATTAATTTTTGGATGAGTTGGGTCTTTGTTGCTGTGTGCGGGCTTTCTCTAGTTGCGGTGAGCAGGGGCTACTCTTCGTTGCAGTGCACGGGCTTCTCATTGCGGTGGCTTCTCTTGCTGTGGAGCACCGGCTCTAAGCCCGTGGGCTTCAGTAGTTGTGGCACGTGGGCTCAGTAGTTGTGGTTCGTGGGCTCTAGAGTGCAGCCTCAGTAGTTGTGGTGCACGGGCTTAGTTGCTCCGTGGCATGTGGGATCTCCCCGGACCAGGGCTCGAACCTGTGTTCCCTGCATTGGTAGGCGGACTGTCAACCACTGCACCACCAGGAAGTCCCTATCCACTCTTCTTGATGTTAAAAAATTTTTGTAACAAAAAGTAGGGGAAAAATTAATACCAGATCCTACTCTAGACAAAATAAATCAGGATGTCTTGGGGACAGGACTTAAGCTACAGCATTTTTTAGAAGCTCCCCAGATGATTTTTTCAAAAAACATAAAACAACCAATTTATTAGGCTCCTGGATTCTGTTGGTCAAGAATTCAGACAGGGCAAAGAGGGGATAACTTGTCTCTGTTCCACGATGTCCTGGGCCTTGGCTGGGATATACTGGTACCTGGAGGCTGGGGTCATCTGGATGCATCTTCACGCATGTCTAGCGGTTGAGCCTAGCTGTTGGCTGGAGCCTTAGCTGGGCTGTCAGCCAGCACTCCTCTAGGTGGCCTCTCTACATGGTGTCTCTGTATGGCCTCCAGGTGATTTTAATCTGAAGTCAGCATTTTCCCAAACTTGGACAGTCATAAGAATGATCTTAAGCATTTATTAAAATTCAGATTCTTTGGCCCTTTTCCTGGGTGTGGGATAGGGACTATTAATATTTACAGTTAAAAGCCACCCAAGTGATTCTAACAGAAAGGTGAGTTTGGAAAGCACTGACCTAGTGCATCAGCCATATTTTTCTCTTAAGGTCCCAGATCTGTCCAGACACTAAGTACCAGACACCACAGAAGAGGGGTCATGTCATTTTCTATTGCGTTATTTCTGAAATTTTGTCCCACATTCTTCCTCTGATATCTAGATTATCTTGCTGCCTTTGAATCTGTCTTTCACTTGGCTGTGATTATGGTTCTTCCATGGCTATGTGGCTTTTGTTGCTTTAGTTGAAACACTTGTCTCATTTGACTAAGCCCTTGGAACTTCTTACTCAAGGCATGATTATGTGGGTATAGAAATTGGATGAGTTTGAGATAAACTGGGAGAGAGAAAAGTGAGGCCAGGTCAGACCAGGTCTTGAATGCTGGGTTGAGGAGTTTGGCCTTAAGTCAAACTTAATGTGCAATGGTAATTCAGAGAGAGTTTCTTGATTAGGAGTGCAAAAGGATCAAGGATGTGCATTAAGCAAGTGAATCAGGGGCAGGGAGGACCTGGAGGCATGGAGAACAGGTTAGGGCCTAGGAGAAAAGTCATGGGGGGCATCTACCAAGAAGGCAGCAATCTCAGTGTTAAGGAGAATGTGGATCTGGGATCCATCATTTTCAAATTCCTTACAGACCTCCATCATATTCTTTGGCATCACTGTTGGTGTATAAAATGGAATAAATATTTTATCTTTGAAGTAAAAAGATGATGCTGCTGACTTATAAGCTACACTCTGAGTTGGTTTTAGGCTAGTCACGATGTATTTGAGGTGATCAAATGAGGTCATGACTCTGGTTCCCCTCTTGACCAAGGGAGCTGAAACTGAGTCAGACTTTGGATGTGTGGACCTTTACCTCAGTAGCATGATTTTCCAGCCAACTGAGCCTACTATCATAATCTAAAACTAAGGAAGAACTTCTCTAACCAAATTAGAACCAGAGAAAAGGATGGTCTTCTGAGGAAATTCCCAATGGAATCTGTTAAGTGATTACTCAGATATACTGGTGTGTTTTTTGTTTTTGTTTCTTTTGCTAAAATTCTGCCTCAATTTAATGAAGGTATGGTTCCTGCTAGTTTGTTAGGAATAAGGAATAACTTGTAGATGAATCTAAGATAGGTCATCAAATTATAGGCCACAGCTGAATAGGGTCCAATGCCTGTTTTTGTAAACAAAGTTTTACTAGGGTGCAACCATACTCATTCCGATATGCCCTCTATGGCTGCTTCCAGCGACAATGGCAGAGTGGAGTAGCTGCCACAGAGCCTTGGGTATTTACTCTCTTGTCCTTCATAGAAAATGTTTATTGACCCCTGATCTAGGAGAATGACTTTCTCATCAACTGATGGCGTGATTCTGCATGTTCAGGATATTGGATGAAGGACAATGAGAGGAATGCAAACATCTTTATCTATTTTTTCCTTTAAAGCCAGGAAAGTCTAGTTGGCAACAAAATTTGAGTCCCCTTTTGTGTGTATGTTCTTTGAAGTTTCCCTTCTTTTTCTCCCCGGGTCCTCCTCCCCCCCCCTTCTTCTTCTCACATCTGTGGTTTCATCTGTGATTTGTGGTACCAATTAAACCTGTGGGCTCTGGAACCAGACTGCCCATGTCCACAACTCAGCGGCTCCACTGATTCCCTCTACACCTTGGGCAAGTCATTTGATTGCTTTGTGCTTCAGGCTCACCTATGATAATAGAGCCTGCTGTCCATGGTTGTTGGGAGGATTAAGTGAGATAATGCAAGGCATGGCTAGGACACTAGCTGCCTACAAGCAATACTCTGTAAACATTAGCTCTTACTAGTATCAATTTGACTTAGGGTCATCTACAGCCAACATTCCTTGCTGAGACTTCCAAGATTCTTCACATCAGTGATGACTTATTTCAGGATGAGAACCTGTCATCCATTTCAGGGCTGTCTGAAATGTTTTTCCAAGCAGTTCTCAAAGTGTGGTCCCTGGACCAGCAGAATCAGCTTCACCTGGGAACTTACTAGAAACATAAATTCTCAGGCCCCATCCAAGATTTACTGAATCAGAGACTCTGGGTGATGTGGTGACAAAGGTTTAACAACTGGTTCACCAGGGGAAGATATGTCCTAGAGTTTGCTGATTCCTGTGTTTTAAATTCTCCCACTGTGACTGCTTTCAAGCTACCAAAGTGAAGTTATCGAATGCATTGTTATTGAGTTGGAAAGAGATACACACAATCATCTCTCCTGAGCTGATAGGGGAACCTGCTCTAGCATGCTCTGGCCCAGAGAGCTGTGTTTCAACAAGCTTTCTGGATGATTCCGATGCACGCTGGAATTTGACCACCATCGCCCTAAAGAGCTTAGTCTTCCAGAGATCGGGGGAGAAAGTGTGGCAGAGCGCCTGGGCTTTGACAGCAGAACATCTGGGTGCACATCCCACTCGGCCACTTCCTGACCTTAGGCAAATGCCTGGCGTGTACTTAAGCAGAGCTGCGTATCCGTTGTTATTATTATTGCTCCAACTTCATTCCTACTGCAGTCAACCAACACCTTCTCAAACACTTAGAGGAGCTCTGAGGACTTTTACTGCTGCCCAAGACCCCTTGGGTAAGCCAAGGATGATCCCATTGCTGCGTTTTGCAGGTAGAATGGGAGAACTTTCCTGAGGACTTTGTCATATTGTCCGTTGTGTCTCACGGTGATTATGCAAAGTGGAAAATGGTTGTTACCCCCATTTTACATGATCATAAAAATAGACAACATTGGTGTGGTGATTTGCAGAGCATTGTTGTAACACCACTAGGTTGGGGTCCAGGCTGTAGCTGGGCTGGAGGTTCATTTTGATCCTATAATATTTGTATCCAAAATGACTCAGATGGAGGTCTGGCATATCTTTTTTTTTGTTGTTTTTTTTGGCCGTGCCCCATGCAGCTTGTGGGACCTTAGTTCCCTGACCAGGGATTGAACTCACCCCTCCTGCACTGGAAGCGCAGAGTCTTAACCACCGGACCACTGGGGAAGTCCAAATCCTTCTTGATAGTCCCAATTTCCACCACAGTCAAATAGCTGGGCTCCTGCGTGTAAGGGAGCCTAGAGGCCAGCGTGGTAAAGCTGAACTCTCATGAAACTTCCTTAACTTCGCTGAGTGTGCCCAGCCGCACCCCAGTGTTCACACCAGTGTCTATGCCAGTCCCCCTCTGGGCTTCCTTTTTTGTTGATTGCCAGCCCAATGCCCACTTCCACTTCTTCCGTGGGAACAGAGCCCTGAATTTGTTCAGACACCAGGCAAAGATGTGCTTAGGGCAGGTGGGTCCCTCATGCGTGAACTTTGACTCCAGAGCTGTCCAATAGAACTTTCTGTGAGGATGGAAACAGTCTATATCTGCACTGTCCCTTCTAGAGACCACTGGCTGCTTGTGACTATTGAGCCCTTGAAATGTGACTGAGCAACTGAATTTCTAATTTTTTTTATTTTTTATTTTTTGGCCACACCAAGCAGCATGTGGGATCTTACTTCCCCAACCAGGGACTGAACCCACGCCGCCAAGTGGAAGCGTGGAGTCTTAACCACTGGACAGCCAGGGAAGTCCTTGAATTTCTAATTTTAACTGATTGTCATTTAACTCTCAATTGCTTCATGTGGCTGATGGCTACCGTGTCAGGTCGTACAAAGACTCCAAATCATGATAGTTCCGGTCCTCTTTGCCAGGTGTTGCCAGACATGGTCACCTGGCCCAATCCTGACATCCAGGCTCCGGTGAAAAGGGATGTGGGTGTCTGGGAAAGACTTTGTCCCCACTAAAAGAGAGGGATGCACTAGGAAGCACCTGTCACTCTCATCCCCTGCCCCGTCCCCCTCCCACAATTTCCTCCCTGCCCTGTAGGTTGTCATGTGCAGTGTGAAGCTCGGTGCCTTGGGAACCCTCTTGTGACAATGAGAGGATGATATTAATAAATAAAGATGATACAAACTAACATTTATGGGGACTTCCCTGGAGGTTCAGTGGTTAAGACTTTGTGTTCTCACTGCCGAGGGTCCAGGTTCAATCCCTGGTTGGGGAACTAAGTCCCACAAGCCACGCGGCCAGAAAAAAACACAAAAACCCAAAAACAACCCCCCCCAACATTTATGTGGTGCTTATTACACATCAGGCCCTGGCCAAGCAGTTTACACGTACTAATGTAACGCTAGCAAGACCCCTGGGAGGGAGGTACTGTGTTACCTCCAGTTTCACAGCGGAGAGAACTGCAGCTCAGAGAAGTTAACTTGCCAGAAGTCCCACATCCAAGAAGTGCCAAAGCTGGGATTTGAACCCAGGGACACTGACGGCAGAGGCTGTGGCCCTCACTGTGGCACCATCCTGCCTTTCCAGAACTGAGAGAACGGCATAACCCTGAAACCACCAATTCCCTAGACTTCTTGGTATGTGAGACAAATACACATCCTTATGTGTAAGCCACTTTAGGTTGGTTTCCTGTGACTTGCAGCCTCAGACATCCTAACTGATACTGTATCTTTGAGTGGGTCTCCTTCATCTGGAGTCCCCACCCACGCTGGTCCACTTTATCACACCTCCACCAAGGGTTGATTCACAGCTGACACGGATTAGGAAACCATTCCAGTGTCAGGGAAGAACAATCCATCTGAGGTCTGGGAGCACCGATGTCGAAATATCTAGATAGAGATGCTCACAGGGGATTCCATCTGTGCTTACCCTGGAGCTTATATTACAGCAAAGCTCTGTCTTTCAGCTCCTGCCCTAAGCTCTGATTCTGATAAATGAAGCTTGTCCAGAGGTAATGTGCAAAAGAGAAACTCAGAGAGATAGGGAGACTTGAAAAACATGCATACAAGTCTGCAGTGCAAATTCTTCAAGTCTGTTCATTATGTTCTCTTCATGGAATCAATGTCTGGGTTCCCCCATCTCCCAAGCCCTCTTCTGTGACTAAGAATTCAGGCCAACCTGAAGTTGTATTTCACTGATCATAAGTAGGGTGTTTGTCTCTCCAGGCTGATGAAAATTTGGAAAGCTATGAATGTTCAATTCATTCAGTTAGAAGTAAACATGGGCTTAAGGGAATAATGCTGAGACTCTCTTGTCCAAGACACATGACACATTGAGCAGACGCCCATTCACAGGTGGAGCAGGAAATCCTCTTCCATCCCCAGAGCCATCCTCCTTCCTTCCCTGCTGCTGGGTGGCTCCACCTTCTCCATTGCCTTTCTCTATACTGCCCCAACCCTTGTAGTAAAAAAGCATTTTACTACATCCCAGGACTAAGTAGAGCCAGGGCTGCAATGGCAGGATGCACGGGATGGTCTGACAGGGGGAAAGAGCAAAGCTAAGTGGCAGACAGTCCTGGGTCCATTCTTCACCACTCTTTTTATTTGTCCCTTTACTTATTCAGCAAAGAATTCATGAGCACCTACTCTTAAAGCACCAGAGATAACAATGGTGGAAAAACTCTTCCTGGGAGAAAAAAGAAACTGCTGTAGGATCCTGCTGGGGTTTTATTTCTTAATCTTATTTCAGTGTTTGGTGTATCCAAAGACCCAACATTATATCGAGTCTGCAAGATAAATAGGTTAGGTTTTATTGTCTCATTTCACAGGAAGGTTGAGGTCAAGGGACTTTCTCACGGGATGTGAGTAATTGGCAGACGCAGGCTGCCCGAACCCAACTCTTCCGACTCATTTCTTTTCTCCCAAGACACCTCACCCTGGGTGAGGGCCAGTCCCTGCCGGGTTCACTGCTCTGAAGCAGACCCTCAGAAGTTCTTTTTTCACCATGAGCCCCTCATTGTAGGGATGGGAGGGCCCCCGACAGACTGTGCAATCCTGCTGGCTAGTCTTTGAAGTAAAAAAATCTCGAGATCAAAGGAAATATTTGGTTGAACCCAGTCATTTGGACTTGATCTGCTAGAAACCTTAATTTAATTAGCAACATAAACTTTGTAAAGACTTCACTTTCTCAGCTTAGTTTAACATATATCATTTTTTTTTTAATTTCTGAGTGACTTGGAACACATAAGGGGAAAAAATGTAAAATATCTCATGTAAGACACAAACTTTGAAATACTTTGACCTCATGAGTATTTTTCAGTAGTACTGACCCAGATTTGTATAATTTTCATGCTACTGCGAGTAAGAAGTTAGAGTGGGAAATATTTTGGACTGAATTATCTAGTTGTGTTACAGAAAGGCAACCTTTCCAGATTCTTTGATGTTTGAAATCATAGCATTTTAGGAAGGAGGGTACTAGCAATGTGGCATATTCCATAGGTCAGGTGCTTTATATATGTTGAAAGAATCCAGGCCTTATAAGAACCTGTGACATAGGTATTCCTCTCTCTAGATGGCAGAAGAAATCAAGTGACATTCCCGTGAACACACAGCTTGGATGCATGGAGCTAAGGTTTGATGCCAGCAAAGTCCGAGCCCTGGTCTGTGTTCATAGTTTACTATGTATTTAGAGCTGCCTTTAGACCTTCAGAAATCATCTGGTTCACCTCCTCCTTTTACATCAGAGCTGAAGAAATTAGGTCCTGAAACTTAAATCCCTGATGGAGCTCAGACAAAACCCAGCCACTAACTCTCTAGAGGGTGGTCTTCTCTTTCTCACCTCTGCAGACGGTAAAGAATTGTGAAAAGTTGTCCCGAGTGGGTGCAACCACCTCTGGGGTCCTTGAGGAAACTCTTCCATTTCAGGATGTTTGACTGACAGGGCATTCATGGCCCAAGAGAACGGGTCTCCTTATTTCTATTTGTGTACGGTGTGTGTGTGTAAACTATGCACCCACCCTCCTCTGTGGGAAGGCATTCATTTTAGAGACGTGTCTGCCTTAAGCATTTTTTTTTCCCAGGGGGGGAATACACGTGGAAGTGGAGATGCCTCTGGCCAAGATTTCTGCCCAGATCTATTTCATGCTAAACCTATTGTTTGCTGTTACGTAGGCATGGTCAGAATTTGGAGGCTGTCATTTGAGTTCATCAAATCCCACAATTGCAGGTTTCCAGTGACTCTGGAAATAAATTACATGGCTAGATCTTGAGCGAGAATTGGTACCTACTGCTCATATTTTTTTCTTTTCAATTTCACCTGCTAACAGGAAACAGGAGAGTGCTTGTGTGACTGCTAGTACTGATGATGTGAATTCTCTTTTTCTTAATAAGGCCAGCCTCTTCAGAAAGACAGAAAGAAAGAGGGAAAGAAGGAAGGAGGAAGGAAGGAAGGAAGTGACGAGCTACATTTGAGAAACTCTCAACAGACGGAACAATCTCTCTCCCTTACTCAAGAATAGTCAGACCCCCTCTAGAACAGTCTCCATTGACTCACCCTAAAGTGACCTCCCTGGACCGTTTTTCAACAGTCTGAAATGTAAACTTGCATGACTTGGCTGGAGGTTACAGAAATCCAATATTATTTGTAACCCCCCCCCCACTTCTTATTCCTGCCCTGATCCTGCCAGCACCAGCATTTCTTTAGCTGGGAAAAATTTAAAGCTTCTTACCGGAATTTGCTGCACGTGGTTAAAAATCCCCAGGTAAAATGTGAGCCTGGCATAAAGAATCAGTTTTGTTTTAGAGGCACGTTCAGAATAATAAGTGACAAGGAGATAAATTCCTTTGTAAGGAGGCTCCTAATTCCTGTCACCTGATGATTTCCCTGAAATCTATTTGAAATTCAGAATCTAGGAACAGTTTGCAAAAACAGATTGTATGTCATTTGTGCTGAGAACTATTTCAAATCTGGGTTCCCGTGTAAGAGGAAATATGGGAGGAATGGGGGATCGTACTCCAAACTGCGTGCAACATTTTAATGCATTTTTAAAGGAATACTGAAGATAGTGGCTAAAATGAGCTGATGATTGCTGGAGCTGAGTGATGGGTACGTAGGGCGTTATTATTCTTTCCTCCAGGCTGTTGTGCATGTTTGGAACTTTCCTTACCAAAAAAAAAAAAAAAAAAAAAAAAAAAAAGCAAAAAACAAAGTAACAAAAAAGGAAAAAAAAGGGAAAGAAAACAGTGGCCAAGAGAACTGATCATGGCCCTCGTATTGGATTGCTGTCAGCTTGCAAGAGCCTTCAAGGGGACCTTAACAGAAGCACGGATTCCATTTAGTTCCAACTCATCTTTTAAAGAGACTTAAAAAAAAAGTTTTCCTGGAACTTTAAAAGCACACTCAAAAACGATTTCAACATAATCCAGCCTGGGAGGGGTCAGAGATGGCAGGAGTACAAGACGGTTGAGAAAGTCTATGCCATATCGTTAGCGGCTGGTTGAGATAGTTTCCAAGCAGAAACAGAAAGGGAAGATTAGAAAAATAGGCTAAAACCAGTGACCCCGCGATTAGTCACGTGGCTGCTCCATACTCAACTTTACCTCGGGCCGGAATGGAGTACTTCCGTTCTAGGGTCTTAATTATCATAATTACTACAGGTCTGGCTCTTTTGTGTGACTCCGCGTCCCACCCCTTCCAGACAAGCAGAAGGTACAGTCATGCTTTAAGGCAAATTGTTCTCTGGTTCAGATTTTCCAGTGGAAAAAGGAATGTGTATTAGGCAGATTATTTTACCTTTGCTGTCATGCCAGAGTAAGCTTCCTAGACTAGTTAATTCCCCTCCTGCGGGACTGGCAGCTCCCAGCCATCAGCGGGCGAATCAGAATCCCGGTATCTGCGGCCCCAAAGATTCCTCTTCCACCTGGGGTGGCGCCCAGCCGACCTAGTGCTCCGGTGCCCTGGGGGCTCAGAGGACTGGAACCGAGTGGACGCTTGTGGGGCTCCTGGAGGCTGGCGAGTCCCATCGTGTCTGCCATCCTGTTGTCTCCAGGGATCACCCAAGGGCTGGCCCCTCCGGTAACCTGTCTCTTGTGCTCCCTGCTGCTCTGTGGGTCTCTCGCAAGGACTTCTGACTCCGCTTGTGTTCCAGCGCTTCCCACAGCGCTGTCTGCATCCTGGTTACAAGCCAGATAATCTCTTCTGCATTCTCAGAGCCTTCGAAGGATGCTAACCCTACCTGAAATCCGGCTTTCTGTTCACTTTTCCACCTTCCACCGGCCAGGGAGGGGATTCAAGGTTATGTCAGTCTCCCCTCCTCCCCCCAGCCCCTCCCCCAGTCACTTGCAAGCCATCACTCTTCTTCTTTTTTGGAAAATATCCTCCGTCTGTTTGGTGCTTGACATTGTGTGATTCCTCTCCCTTTCCTTCTGACTGTCCCCTATGGGGTGACCTGGTGACTGCTCCCTCCCACCTCCCCAGTTCAATTAAGATGTGAGTGTGTGTGTGTGTGTGTGTGTGTGTACCTATATAGTGTCAAGACCCCGGCTGCAATATCTGATGACTTGGATTCTAATTTCCACTTTGTACTCGCTAGTTTGTGTGACTTTTGGCCAATTGACTGAGTGTTTTTAGGGTTATGAACTACTCTCTAAAATGCAGATAACTGTAATTCCTAGAGCATATGGTTGTCGAAAGGATGGAAGGATAAGATCCAAGTAAAGTGATTGGCACGTTTCAGGCATAACTCAAGAATTATTAACTATTATATCTGGCTGCTTCTTCTCCTTCCCAAATCCACCACCATCTGGGGAAACTTCAGTGTTCTTTGGAACAACCTAAGCTGTTTCCCACCAGAGATTCCCTGCCTTCTGCCGCATGCCCATCCCACATCTCAATGACAACGTCCTGGTCTACGTGTCCCCCCTTCACAGCCAGTGTCACTGCCTTCTTATCCATCACATCCTCGTCTTTCTGTGTCACTAGCTGGAACCTTCAGCCTTGGTCAGATGACGTACATTCCCTGCAACCTACACGGGCTGTGATGTGTATGTAATTCATCTTGTATGACAGTCATTTTTATTCTAAGGTTGTACTTTCATAATTCTTCCATTAAAAGGATGAATATGGGGCTAAGCCACTCCCTATGTGAAGAATCTTATCCTCTACCTCTCAGCTGGAGATTGGGCCTTAGGCCAGTAATGGCCTTGATCCCAGGGGGTGATCCGTCTAGGACACTGGCTTGGCAGGGAGGCAGGATGGCACCCTTCACCTGATAATGACGTAGTAGCTGGGACACCAGGAGGTGGTCTTCATCATCTGAATTCATTGTCTGAGCTCCGATGAGGAATGGGACAGGACCTCTGAGACCTGGGACAAACCCAGCTATGCTTCTCTGCTTCCTTGACTTTCTTTGATTTCCCTTACATTTTTCTTTGGTAATTTCGGAAATTCCAGTCTGACTCAACCCTGCTGAGTCACAGCAAGCATAAGGGATTCTGTCCTAGCATGAGCCAGACCTGGAAGATGGCACTGCTCTTTGGGAGGCAGAGGGAATAGGACCAAGGGCTTCCTAAGGCATTCTGAGCGATCTTGGCGCACCCAACAAGCAAGCTAATGATCTTCCTGTGCCAGGGACGTGGGGAGCCAGGAAAGTTGGGGAGAAGGTTTAGCTCGGCTTGATCTTTCCCATATTCTGAGAGGTGGCTGGCCCTTTTTCAGCATTGCAATGGGGAGGAAGGGAGAAGAAACTCTCATGGATACTGAGAAATTAGAACATGACAATGTACTTGTACCACACGGCTTGAGGTTTTATGAAGTCCCAGAGCATCAGACACATTTCTATCCAAAATACAGAAAAGGCACCCAAAAGGCAACTTTTGATTGACCCTGATTTTGGAGGATTTCTGCACTCTTCTCTTATTGGTGGATAATTAACAATAAAATAGAGCTGTACAATATTTAAAAGAGACCACAGTAGCAACCCCCCCTTATCCATGGGGATACGTTCCAAGACCTCCAGTGGATGCCTGAAATCACAGATAATAACAAATCCGATATATTATGTTTTTTCTTATACCAACGGACGGGTATGCTGGACAAAGGGATGATTCATGTTCTTGGTGGGACAGTGTGGGACAGTGTGAGATTTCATCATGCTACTCAGAACGGTGAGCAATTTAAAATTTATGAATTGTTTACTTCTGGAATTTTCCTTGTCATAATTTTGGACTGCGGTTGACCTCAGGTAATTAAAACCATGGAAAGTGAAACCTCAGATAAGGGGAAACTACTGTATACAAGGAGCTGGGAGATCTGTCTCCCAAACCCTGTTCATCCCCTGAAAGGCTATGTGATTTAGGACAAGATGCTTAACTTGGCTCTATATTTCCTGAGGTTTAAAATAACTGTTCATTAAAAAAAAAATCTCTTTCTTTAAGATGTCATGAAGAATAAGGGAACATTTACACCATACATTGAGCAACTCAAGGGAGCAAGATGCTTTAAAAATGCCATCTGCTCTGTGAAGTTTTTAGGTAGTTGAGGAGAACTATAAAATGGACCAGGAAAAAAAAAGCACATATCTCTAGAAAGCATTAAGAGCTGTGCATGTAAAGATAAATAAAAATAGTGTTTTAGATTTAATAAAAAATTGGAATAGCAGGGTTGGTTAGACAGCAAAAAAGGAAGCGAAAGGGAGAAAACAGAGGAAAAATTCTTTAAAACCTTACATAGTAAGTTAAGTCTCTCTTCACTGCCTTTCCCAGAATTCCATCCTACTGTTTCTGAGTTTGGTCATAAGTAATTACCTTCCTTGGGATGCAGTAACAAAGTGCCATAAACTAGGTGGCTTAAAACAACAGAATTATGGATGCTGGAAGCCTGGGATCAGGGTGTGAGGAGGACTAGTTTCTTCTGTGGGCTCTGAGGGACGATGTGGGCCATCCTTCTCTCCTGGCCACTGTCCGCAGTCCTTTGTGTTCCTAGCTTGTGGATCGATGACCCCCATCTCTGCCTCTTCCATCACATGCCTCTTCTCTACGTGTGTCTCAGCGTCGAAACCTCCTCTTCTTTTTTTAAAAAAATTATTTATTTATTTATTTATTTATTTTTGGCTGTGTTGAGTCTTCGTTGCTGTGCGTGGGCTTTCTCTAGTTGCGGCGAGCAGGGGCTACTCTTGGTTGCGGTGTGCGGGCTTCTCATTGCGGTGGCTTCTCTTGTTGCGGAGCATGGGCTCTAGGCGCACAGGCTTCAGTAGTTGTGGTTCACGGGCTCTAGAGCACAGGCTCAGTAGTTGTGGCGCACGGGCTTAGTTGCTCCGTGGCATGTGGGATCTTCCCGGACCAGGGCTTGAATCCATGTCCCCTGCATCGGCAGGAGGATTCTTAACCACTGCGCCACCAGGAAAGCCCCCTCCTCTTCTTTTAAGGACAGCAGTCATACTGGATTAGGGTCCACCCTAATGACCTCATCGTAATTTGATCACATCTTCAAAGAACTACTTTCCCAGTAAAGTCACATTCAAGTGTGTTGGGGAGTTAGGACTTCGACATATTATTTGGGGGCAGGGGGACACAATTCGACCTGCAACGCTGACCGAGTTAAACCTAAATCTTCCCTTTGTCCGGGTGATTGAGGCACTGGTAACTTCTCTGCGTGGGTAAGGCGTCTGAGGGCACTTTAGAGGGCAGGCAGGAAGCCCAGCGACTGAGCTGTAGGGACTTGAGTTGTGCTGTACGTACCTTGATGGTGCCTTTGCTGTAGCTTTTTCCCAGGGTTCCATCGTGCCTCCACTAGCCCCGAGCCTCAGGTGTTCTCCTGCTCTCCGTCCAATAAATTTAATTTTAGTTTAACAAATAAATCAAATCCTTTAGAAAATGGAGTTAGTTAAATGAAAAAGTCAAATGTTTTTAAGAAATGGGTCAGAATACGTGCTTCCGGCCTCTTGCACTCCACTTCATTTTCCTCGGCTCCACTTCCTGCAGCCACAGAGGACCCCCTCTTGACCTTCTGAGGCAAAGGGACCACATCCCCCTCGAGATTAGTCCCTCACTCAGCTGGAGGCAGCTGGTGATGTCAGCTGCATTATGAAATTAAATGCCTTCTACTCCTAAATCTTATTTTAAAGCTTCTCTGAGTCCCCTAAATTTTCTTGTCTCTGTGTATCAGCAGGGGGGATGAGGGGGTGGGGAGAGGAGAGCGGGGAGGACGTTTTCAGCAGAGCCAGTGCAGTGCGACAATTACAAGACCCGCTGTTACCTCTGACCTGACCGTCTTGGTTCACATTCTCATGCAGCTTCATGTATATTAACCTTAGTACAGAGTCAATTCTGGATGCCCAGAGTGAGCGACTTTTTAGCTTCTGCTGCCAGAAAATGGATTTTTTTCCCCTTCAACAAAATGTGAAAAAGGTGGCCTCTCATTTTGTGAAAATAATATGCTTTTGACAATATTAGTGAAATGACTTGGGTTTATCCAAGTTGATGAAAGGTTTAGAGTTCATTCTGGTCTGCTTTGACTGCAGTGCTCCCCAGTGGATACTTTTATAATAGGGTTCTCATGGTTGATTACCTGACAGAAATAGAAGAATGCATTTTAACAAACTCATTGTTTTCTAAAGTGGGTCCGTATTTCGTTTCTTCTTTTTTTTCCAACGAAAGTTCATTTCAACGCATGACCAGATTGTGTATACGTATAATCCTCTGACTGCTCACATGAAATTCTCTGCACGTCCCCTCTTGCTTGTTCCAAGAGAGAAGGGAGAAGGAAGGGAGATGCAATGAAATGGGCACAGAAGGAAATGACCATGAGGACTTTTTGAACTGTGGTTGGTAACGTGATACAGGAGCCTCGAAAACTAAAATGCTGAAAATATGGCTATAGTGAAGCTTTAAAACTGAGATTATCGTGACTAAACAATTTTAACAGCCTGATAAGGATATGAATTCACACAGCCAGGGTCTGACCTCTATTTTCTTCCAGAGGGCTTGTAACAAGTGCGTGGGGAGGAAATGGCAGGTCCCCAGATAAGGGCTACTTCCTTGCTGCTTTGCATGAAGATATTCTGCCTGTGACTTTACCCCGATTTTATCCGGCTAAGACCCGGATCTGCAGCTGCCCTGCCGGCTCCCTCTCTTTCTGGTCCATAATTGGGGAGGAGGTGAAGGCCCTGGCCTCCCTTCCTGGCTCTAGCTTCCAGGAGACTGCACGGCTGCAAAGGCAAGGGATTCAAGCAAGGACTGTCTTGTATGGGAAACAGATCTGGGGGTGGGCTTTCTCAAGTCTTCTCTAAAGCTATCACAGAGATTCCCAGACTTTGAGATTTTACACACAAGCCAAAAATAAAAGAAAGTTTTAATGGGAATTTAAAAAAAAGACTGCTAATTAAAAAAGTTTTCCCCAATGAATGGCATTAAAAGTAATAATTAAACAACTAATACCCACATTAATTCGTAAAAGAGAGAACAATTATATACGAAAGAGAAGACATAATTATAGGACATTTCTTCTGGTGGAAATTGTGTTTTCTATATATGTTATACATGTATGTATGTGTATGCATAGACACACACACACACACACACACACACCTTGCCCTTCCTTGTCTTTCATTTCACCATGGAACAGGGAAAAGTTTGTCCTGAACTGGCAGCTGTCTGTGAACTGGCTTTGGGGGACGGTGTGGGAACTTTGCTCCTGAACTTTGACCCTCCCTGGCATGATTTGGAGAGCACCTCCACTACCTGATTTCTTTGAAATTGGACTCAGGACCCACTGCTGTGTAAGGAGAGATGAACTGTGAGGGACAGAGTTTGCCGTCTAGGGCTACAGAACTTGTTCCCTGCTGGGCTCTGGTTGCTGTGAAGGGCACATGAGAAGTTCAGGCTTCTGAGGACCTTGGGGACCCCAGGACCCAAAGACACTGCCTGGTTAATCCTTCCAGGTTAGTGCAGAAGCATCCCAGACAGATAGGCTGTGCTCATGCTTTGAGGGCCAAAGCATCCTCATACATGGAAATCCTACCCTCAGGAATGTTCGCTCTCAAAAAGGAAATCCACAGACCCTTAGAATCAGCAATTTAGAGCCAGAGTGGGCCTAAACTCACGTAGTTGAATTTCCCCATATTATGAAGTCACTAATTCACCTGGAAGAGGCAAAGGACAAGCATAGATTCACTAAAATGCTCTTGGAGGGGCTGGGACTACTCCGTATGCACCACTGCCCAGCATTGGAGCCTTGAACACGGAACACCTCAAGGTGGTGGGTGCCTGGGCTGAGGTCTCCTGACACCTAGCCTCACTCCTAACCCCAACCCCCTGAGATACAGCCTTTACCTACTAATACCCCTGTGAGCCGAAGAAAAGGCAACAGCAGAGGACTGTCTTGAGAGCCTTCTCCCCCTGGGCTTGTATCAGTTATTTTATAGTCTAAGCTTTCTCTCTTTTTTTTTTTTTTTTTTTCTTTTTGCGGTACGCGGGCCTCTCACTGTTGTGGCCTCTCCCATTGCGGAGCACAGGCTCCGGACGCGCAGGCTCAGCGGCCATGGCTCACGGGCCCAGCCACTCCGCCACATGTGGGATCTTCCCAGACCGGGAAACGAACCCGTGTCCCCTGCATCGGCAGGTGGACTCTCTACCACTGCGCCACCAGGGAAGCCCCCTAAGCTTTCTCTTATTGATGCTCAATCTTTTTATCCTTTCTTTAAAGCCATTATTTTACAAATATTTAATTGTTAGTTATTGTTTTTTCCAAATTTAGTTCCCTTTTCATAAGTATTGTTCCAAATGGGCCACAGTGTCCTAATGTTCAATTGACATTGAACATTTACACAATGTAGGCATTTTCCTATTCTGTCCATTTTGAGTGTCTGTGCATTGCATACTCCTCATATTTTTATTGATTGTGTATCCTTCCATTTGCCTTGTCTTATGTTGCCAACCTTTGAATTAGTTGTATATTTCAACGGTTTAACTCAGTTTGTTGATTTTGTTGGTGGCTCTGTTGTGAACTTAAAGATGCCCCTTTCCCCACCCCCCAAAAAAGAGAAATGTTCACGTCCTAATCCCTGGAACATGTGACTGTTACCTTGTTTGGGAAAAGGGACTTTGCAGGTCTAATTAAGTTAAGGATCTTCAGATGGAAGATCATCTTGGATTAGCTCAGTGGGTTCTATATCCAGTGACAAGTGTCCTCATCAAAGACACACGTGGGAGAGACACACAGAAAAGGTGATACGGAGATGGGAGCAGAGACTGGGATGCAGCCACAGGCCAGGGAATGCTGGCAGCTCCCAGAAGCTGGAAGAGGCAAGGAAAGGATTCTCCCCCAGAGCCTGCCGAGGGCGTGTGGCCCTGCCAGCACCTTGATTTTGGACTTCTGGCCTCTAGAACTGGGAGAGAATACCTTTCTGTTGTTTTAAGCCACCAAATTTGTGGTCACTTGTTAAGGTAGCCGCAGAAAACTAATGTAGTCTCCAATATTCTAAGACTATGTTCAACACATTTCCTATATAGTGCTAGTCATTCACTATTCCCATATTTAATGCTATTTTCCAACTGTCGACATTTTACTGCACCTTTAATGTCACTGATCTCAGTCCTTTGTGTATTCTAATCATTACTTTTTATGTGTCAACTTATGAGCTGTGTCTAGGGTTGGAGGAGGCTTCAGTTTCTCTCTATCAGTCAACAGAAAATAAATTGGTTTATTTTCTGATTCGCAAATTTTGGAGCAAAAGTCTGGGAAACTTATAGAGTTGAATGGTTTGACAGCTCAAAAGGAAGTACACGTCCTGTGAAGGTATTTGTGAGCAATTACACTGATTACATTCTTGTAGCAGTTTAGTGTGGTCTGGAGCTAGACTTGCTGGGCTGGGATGCAGCTTTACCAGTTGATGGTGGGCAAGTTATCTATCTTCTCTGGGTCTCGATTTCCTCATCTGGGAAATGGGTATGATGATGGGTAAGAAATGGGTACCAATTTATAGGGATTTGGGTGAGGATTAAGTTACACATTTAATCCTGTGTAAAGTTCTTAGAACACCAGCAGAGGCATGCTGAGTGCCACAGAAATCTTAACTATTCATGTCTTTATACCTCAAACATCCAATTAGTGTGAAAGCACCTTAAAAACGGGGAAGGACTGAGTGTTCATAACCTTAAATTATTCCTTTAGACTAAGAGCATCAAGAAAGATCTCTTACAGACATACAGAACAGACTTGTAGTTGCCAAGGGGGAGGGGGTGGGAGAGGGATGGACTGGGAGTTTGGGATTAGCAGGATTATATTATATATAGGATGGATAAACAGCAAGATCCTACTGTATAGCACAGGGAACTATATTCAATATCCTGTGATAAACCATAATGGAAAAGAATATGAAAAAGAATGTACATATATGTATAACTGAATCACTTTGCTGTATGGCAGAAATTAACACAACATTGTAAATCAACTATACTTCAATAAAATAAATTAAAAAAATAAAAGAGAGTGCCCCTAGGTACATAACCCTGTGTACAACTGAAAATAAAGTTTTAAGCAGAATACACTTGCCTAGGGACAAACAAGGAATGAGAGTCATAAAGTTAGTAGTATTATTGTGCTTTATGCTGTTGATGGTTGTTTTTACCAGGCAGTGTCATGACAAATGCCCTCCCTTATTCAACCAGCCAGAACTCTTTTCTTGGTCCTTTGCAGTATTCCTCCAATTTATTCCATCATTGCAATTCAAGGGCTAATAGATTAATCTCACTTAGCTCATTATGGTTACATGACTGTGCTACTGTAAATATTCATGGAACCCATCCCCACAGGACTAAGTCTTTTCCCTCCAGCAGAATTCTGAGCACAGCCTTCTGCGGTCCCCAGACCTTATAAAATTCCCGTCATCTACAGTAGCGGACTCAAAGCTCTTTTGATCCTGCATACAATCCGTGGAGAAAAGAAATTCACAAGTCATATAAATAATACGCAAATACAATTATACTAAGCTTAGGTACATGATAAAGCACACAACAACAGGAGGCTTTAAAAGATAAATCTATGTAGAAATAGAAAGTGTTTCTAGATGTCTTGCTAATCATGTTGCTCAATCCCGTCATTAGCTGTCACCTCCAGGCACGGCTTAATTTTAGGACGAGGTTCTTCTTTAATAATAGTGGGTGCAAATCCTCATGACAGTGCATCTTCCTGGTGCCTTAAAACATTTTGTCCATAGTATTATCAGAGGTGATTTGATTACCGTTGCTTTTACGTCATGCTGAAGTAGAGATATATCTGCCCTGACATTTTCCTGTTGCTTGTCTGTGTTGGCTTTATGTTCAGTATGCCATTTCTTTCTGGGAATCTATTTAAGCCACTTGATCGTTTTTCTGAGGGTTAATTAAGCTAAAACATGAACTGTCTGCACTGAAAAACATGACAATAAATAGGAAGTGAAGAAACAAAGAGGAGCCCCCTTGGTCACCCCACTCCACTTTGGGATAAACCTCCGCACTCATTGGCCATCTGACACACAGGCTGAGTGAAGACATCGGTGTCCATTGCTATATTTAATGCTGACAAAAGAGAAGACCCCATATGCTCTTGTTGCCTCTCATTTTGTGTACTTTCAGGGTGAATGTGCATCTCTTTGGGGACCACTGTCTACACATAAAGTCCAAACTGTTTAGCCCCACTTCCAAGACCCCCCCAAACCTGGTCTCCTCTGGCTTTTCCTGCTCAGCTGGTCAGACAGCTGGGGCCATACTAGATGTACACAGTTAGACTTGTCTAAGTGGATTGCTCTCTGTCCCCTTCAAGTATCCCTCATTTTTGCCTCTAAAGTCGTTGGACCACCCTCCCCATGTTCAAGCAGACAATACTTTTACAAGAAAACTTGGGCCGGATCTCACCTCTCCACAAAGTCTTTCCTTACAACCTCAAGGCTGCAGCAAGCACTCCTCTCTCTGACTCTGGAAATAACCTTTGGGGAATTAGTCAAACTCCCTGCTGAGTTATCTTCTATTATTGTCCTTAACTGTTATTGAGGACTTTTATTATTATTATTCTAGTTCTACATGCTTCTGTCTTATCTCCCCAACTGGATTGATAATTCCTTGATGATGAGCCTGTGTTTTATCTTTTTTTTTTTTAGTTAACTTAAAATAATCAAGGTAATATGTGCACATAATTTATGATGTCACAAGTAAGAAAAAGTTTATAATGAAAAACACCATTTTTCTACTCACTCATCTTTCTTTTCATGTTCCTTACAGGAATTCCCTTTCAAGTCTTGTTTGGTTCTCCTGGCAAATTCCTTCCTGTATCATTGCCCTTTCTCTAGGTCTTGAATTGTCACTTATAGGCTATCTATTGAATTTCTTCTAAGGAATATAAACATAGGGTATTCTTCTCCCCATCTTTTCCTCCCCCTTTTCAACCTTGCATTTTCCTAATAAATCACAATTTGTTGTTAAATTATTAGTCAGTATTTACATAGTTATGACTATATAACGGAGTCAAGTAGAGTATATGAGCTCATTTCTTTTTCCAAATTTTGTTGTCTCTGAAACTGTCATTACATTTTATTTCCAAATGCTCTCATAGAACTAAAAAGTGTCTGTCAGTATTATTTTCCAAATTCTCAAATGCATCATATAATCTTTCAGTTCAGGTTTTGCTGGGAGAACTTCCTCCTCTAGATTTTAATTCAATTGATCCAATCTGGACAAGCTGTTGACTGAATTGGTGGCACTGTTTTTCTACTGGGACTTCCCTTTGATGCTCTCCTATGTTGAACATCCTCCTTTTTTTATTCCATGTCTCACTTCTCCTTGGTGTTGGTCCTAATTCTGATGGGGTCCTTAAAAGTCTGCAAATGTCTACTCCACTCTTACTTTTGGTGCATAGATTGGCTGGGTATAAAATCCTAGACTGAGAACAATTTTCCTTTAGAATTTAAAAACTTTTATCTCTCACTTCTGGTGTTTCCATTCTTATTCCTGATTCCATTTGTTTCTATCCTCTCTGAAAGGCTCTGGCATCTTCTCTTTATCATTGGGGAATTTCAAGATAGTCTGCTTTGTTGTGATATTTTCATACATTGTGCTTGGCACTCAGTGTGCCTTTTTTATTTGGAGACTTGTGATCCTCAGTTCTGGGGAAAATTTTTCTATAAACTCTTCGACAATTTCTTCCTTTCTGTTCTTTTTCTGGAATTTCAGAAATGTTGGACCTCTTGTTCCATACCTATCTTCCTTTTCTTTCCTAGTTTCTATTGCTTAATATTTTTGTTTTACTTTCTAGAATTTGCTCCATATTATATTTTAACCTTCTATTAAAATTTATATCTTGGCTATAATTTTTTTAAAATTCTCAGGAAATCTCTCTTGCTCTTTGATGCTTGTTTCATATCTTCCTGTTCTTATTTTATGAACAAACTCTGTTCTCTAATAGCTCTGATGGGGGAATTCCCTGGCAGTCCAGTGGTTAGGTCACTTTCACTGCGGGGCACCTGGGTTCAATCCCTGGTCTGGGAACAAAGATCCTGCAAGTCGTGCAGCATGGCCAAGAACAAACAAACAAACAAACAAAAACAGCTCTGATGGTATACACACACGCACGCACACACACACGTGCACTCACACACATACACACGCTCACACACATCTGTTTCCTGCATCATTTCTATTTCCCTCAAAGTCCTTCCTATCACTCTCCTCTAAGTCATGTTACAAATTTTCTTAAATACCTGGTAATCCTTGGTTGTCCTTTTGTAATTTAGACTAAGAGACTTGAAAGCAATTTACGGCTCTCCGTGTGGGCAGAGCTGTGGGCAAGTGGGCTTCACAATGGTGTCAAACTAAAATTTTGGCTAGAGGGCCAATTGGCCTTTTCATTAGGGAGCCATTTCTATAGAGAAGACTCCAATCTACTGAAGGGTATTTTATGGCTGCAGGAAAAGACAGGTAACATGTTTCTGGCATCAGGTTGTGGGAAATGGGCTGGGTACTCTACTATCATTGGGCCGACTCTCAGTTAATTCCCCCACTTTCAGGCCTGTTGCCTCATCCTTTTTCTGTGCTCATCAGTAACCACTAGGCTGGTGCTTCTCGGAGTCAGTTTCTCTAGAGCAAGTTTCCAGTCCAGGCTGGGGGCAGGGAGCTTGGAGGTGGTTGCCTCTGTTGAATGGTTGGGAGGGAAGCTGGGGCTGTATTTGTTCTACGCAGAGACTGTCAACCAACCCCCTGCACTTCCCGTCTGCCTTTGGGTATCTCCCACCTTGAAGTTGTGGCTCTTTGAAGGTTCTATAAGGTAAGCTGGCTTTCCAATACTTCTGGAAAAGAATTACAGTTTAAATCACTTTCTTTTTCATTAAAGGGACCAGCTGAAGAATTATTGTTATGAACTGTGTGACGGGGTGGAATTGGTGATGCTTTATCTGGGCTGAAAGAATCAGCAGGAACTGCAGGTCGGAATCTACATGACTCAGCAAGCTGGCTGTTAGCTGGCGCGCATTAAAAGCTGTATTGAGAACACTAAATTGTCACCAACTGGAAAGTAAATTTGTATTTTTTGAGACATTAGAATGTTTTCTTGCAGAAACATCAAGGGGATGTAAAAATAATTTTAATTTGGCACCAAACAGACATGGCTTTGTTACTGTGCACTAGGACCAGTAGGGGAGTATGTACTTCCCCTTCCTTGATGCCGGGAACAAAGTGAAGAGCACAAAATTATTTAATGGAATGGAATTTTAACATCAGAGTATCTCAGGTGAAGTAATTTGGTTTCATCGAATGCACTTAACAGTCAAAGAAATGTGCACCTTCCGAATAACAGGCTGTAAAGGCAGAATAGCTGCATCAAGGAAATGAACACTAGCTGTTCAAGAAATGACTCTTGAGTATGTGCATCCCATGGATGGCACTTAACCATACTTCCCATCGCTCTCCATGTAAAAGATGTCTTAGTCTCTTTATTAGACTCTAAATCTCATTTTAAACCTCTCTATGATGCTAACACTTTCTAATTCAAATTAGATAAAGCCTAAGTATGTTTTTATCATGAATATGGTAAGTAAAGTGGATGAATGGAAATGATCAATGATACTAATAACTTAACATTTATTCATTGCTTAATATACACCACACTTGAGGCTAACCATTTTATAGGTATTTGTTCACTTATTCTTACAACCACCATATAAGATATTGTATCAGTCAATTTAGATTAAGTTATGCTGCAGTAGAAAAGAGCCCTCAGATCTCAGAGGATTATGACAACACTCGCTTATTTTTTATTCACATGACATGTCCATTGTGGGGCTGCATCACTAGGGACACAGAGGTTAGAGCAGCATCTGGGTGGGTGTTGGTAGTCTCAGGTGATGAGAGAGGAGAGATGGTAAACCATGAGCTCGTTCTTAAAACTTCTATTCAGAAGCGATACATGTCACTTCTCCCCTCCATTCAATGGCCAAAGCGAGTCACGTGATCACTCCTGACCTCTATGTGTCAGGGAGGTTTTATTCTATTTCATGGAGACACATCTCAAATCACGTGGCCATGCCTGCTATCAGTGGGTAGGGAAGTCCAATCCTCCATCAGGAAGAGCAGCACGTATTTTGAGGAATACACCCTACCATAGACAAAACAAAACCAGCAAAACAAAACAAAAACACAATATTGAGGGCTTAATAATGCAGAAATGTTAGAATCAAACCCTGTATGCTACTTTTTTAAAAACAGAAAGAAGTAAATTTCCCCTGTATGTTATTATTCTAGGAGGTAGTTGGGAAAGAAAAAGAAAATATTAAGATATTATCTATGAGGAATAACACCAAGAGAGTTCTTTACAAAAGGGCCAATCTAATGTTATTTCTACAGATTAAATTCAGATTCTAAAATCTCGATTTCAGACAGCTTAGGTGGTCTCAAAGAGGATCCTGTTTCACTCTGGAGATTCTGTAGTGTTTTACATTCATCATGTGACTCTGAAACTTGCCATATTTGAGAAATAGCTGAGGCAGTTAAGTGTTATTGTTTTAAATGGAAATAATTTTATTTTATTTATTTATTTTTGTTTTAAAGGGAAATGATTTTAAAAGGAAATAATTTCACATCATCAGAAGCATATCTTAAACACTTGGATACCTAGCCAATCTTTCCATTTTATTTCCTTTCTCATGGTTACATAAAGTCTTATCTGTCAAGTGAGTGCATTTCAAGACAAATAAGTTCATACACATCCCAATACTAGAAATTTTTTTCTAGTTTATTTGAATGTTCATTAAAAAGTCGCCATTTCTCTGGGTTTAGCATTTATCACACCATAGCAATTAGCTAACCCGGTGACCGTGTTTTCTTGGTACGAGCCTGCCACCTTGTGGTCATTTGGAAAACCAGAGTTGGCAAAACAAGCGCTCTGCAGTACTTTTCCTTCAATAAGTATTTTTTAACCTCCTAATGTGTACCAAGTGATGTCCTAGATATTCAGCTTATGACAGTGAACGAAATGAACAAGAATCTCCACCCTCCTGGAGCTTATGTTTTGAAGCACAAAGACTTGCGTATATAAGTTAAAATTTGGAAATGTGACCCCCTTTCATAACCTGATATCCTACCGGCATGTGTGCCCATCTTCTCTACGATTCTTCCTGCTGTATGTGAGCAAAATATCCCTGTTGCTGTAAAGGTCAGCTCATCCCTTGTTTATTCTCTGGATCCAAATACTTCTTGCCCTCCCAAGGACTCAAGGACTTTACATCTGTAATCAGCCCCTTGTTCTCCTACTTTCTCAGATTTCCTCCTTCTTCTACATTTCCTTCAACATACACATGCCCCCAAAACTGCCATAAAAAAAAATCCTTTCCCGAACTGCAAGTTCTCTCTAGCTAATGCTGCATTTCTCTGCTTCCTATCACAATAAAACTTCTCAAAATTTTGTTTTTATCTCTTGTGCCCACAAGAACCTCACCCGCCTTGTTTATTGCTGAATTCTCAGCACTCTTGGCAGAGTTCCTGGCATTTAGTAGTTGCTTGATAAGTGTTTAGTTTGCATATGAATTCATATTTTAAGAATGGCGACTCCCACCCGACCCTGGTCTCTGGGTAATCTGATATATGGAAAATAGAAGTAGAAAAGGCATTAAATTGATGAGAATCATGCTTAGCACTCGGGAAGATGCTTTAACCTTATGGCTTCCCAATTTGTAAAATGAGGGACTGGAATACATTGCAGGTGACAATTACATATCAGCCTTGGGTATGATCTAATTGACAGTGGCATCTTGGGTATAGTATTACAACGAATTTTTTGGCCAGGAAAAGAATGCTGTGATTGACTGATATTGATTGATTAGCGATGCCCACCTGGATGTGGAAGGCAGTGTTGGCTGTGCATCCCTGGGTCACATGGTTTCCTTCAGCTCTAAAGGAAACCATGTGATTTTAAAAGACAGATCGTCAAAACATTGTTGTTTTAACTGCATTTTAGATCTGAACTACACTTAAACCTTTGAGCAGTTCTCAACTTTTAATGATAGGGTAAGAATTCAATTCAGATGCAAAATGATAAACTACAATCTCCAGGAATAAATCTAAGATGAATGGAAAGGGATCTGCATCTATTTATTTAACCAGTGTTCATCTGATATCCTATATCTCAAAAGAAAAGCATTATATTGTATATTAAAAATGTTCCTTTCAGAAAAATGTCCTGCACTGTCTGGTATTTATTATGCCTATTATTTTATTTCCCTAGAGGTATTATCTTTTCTTCTATTTGGCTGGCTTCATTTGCTTTCTTTTCTTCCATTTTGCTTCTTTACAAGGAGATAATTCCAGACTAGACTGACAAATATTTCAAGCTATATTTCAATTATGGGAGCAATAAATGTGAAATTAATGAGATTAAGATAAAATGAACCCTAGAAGGGAGTGTAACCCCCTTTTAATGAAAATCAGGATTAAATGCAAATTTTCATCACTTTATAGGTCACTCAGGCAGTCATAAATGTTTTGAGTGGATGAAAAAAACACCTGAATGGACATGGAGACTTAAAAGAATGTATAGAGTTTATCTCAGTGAAAAGAAAATACAGTGACTGGTGATTTTAGCAGGAGGAAATTACTAATGATCTAGAGCAGGGGTGGGCAAGCTGCAGCTCTTGTGTCAAAGCTGAGCTGCCAATTTTTTTTTCCAATAAATGGCTTACACGTCTTTTTTTAAAAAATAAATGTATTTATTTAATGTTTGGCTGCATTGGGACTTCGTTGCTGTGCGCGGGCTTTCTTTAGTTGCAGCGAGCGGGGGCTACTCTTCGTTGCGGTGTGTGGGCTTCTCATTGCGGTGGCTTCTCTTGTTGCAGAGCACGGGCTCTAGGCGTGCAGGCTCAGTAGTTGTGGCTCGTGGGCTCTAGAGCGCAGGCTCAGTAGTTGTAGCGCAGGGGCTTAGTTGCTCTGTGGCATGTGGGGTCTTCCTGGCCCAGGGCTCGAACCCGTGTCCCCTGCATTGTCAATGTGTTTTGTCAATAAAATTTTATTGGGACACAGCCATGTCCATTTGTCTTTATGGTCTATGTGGCTGCTTTGCTGTGAAATGGCAGAGTCCCAGTGGCAGACAGAAATCTCATGGCTTGCAAAACCTAAAGTATTTACTACCTGGCCCTTTCTAGATGATAAGCTTCTCTATTAGATTGTGTATTTTTGAAGGCAGGGATTCTAGGTTTAACTTCAGTTTGTAATTTCTCTTTAAAAAAGTATTAACCCCTTTGAGATGATCAGTTAATACCAACTTTAAGAAACAGAGTATAAAATATAAATTTATGCAGTGGGTGGTATTTTGTATCAGTAATTACACGTGTCCTTTAGGCCAACCCTGTTCCTTTCAGCCATCAGAGAAAGGCTTGTGCCCTCTGCTTCTCTGCCCTCAGCTGGGGTCTGTAGCAAGCCCCACCCGGAGGGGCGTTCTGCACAGCAGGACATCAGGGCCATCACCCTCCAGCCTGGATCTGCTCCCAACATTCCCCAGGAGCCACTTATGGCATCTTTGAGGCCATCCAGCTGGTTGGCAGGAAACAGCTGCCCTCAAAAGTCTTCCCGGCCCAGGTCGCCTCTTCCATCCTCAGGCTTTCAGCCTCTGGAGCAATTTGCACGCCCTTGAGCAGATTTTAAGCAGCTGGCAACAAGATGTGGGGTGTCCATTGCCAGACTCCCACGGCACCCCTTCCGGCAGACATCGGGGAACCCTCTACCTGTGCCAAGATACAAGCTAGGGGCTTAAGCTGAAAAGAAGAAAAAGAAAACCTTAAAATATAGATATTTTCTTATTATTTTTCTGCCAAAACAATACTTGAGAAGTCAATTTTTTGCGCTGCAGTGTTTGCTTAAACTTCACATGAAAATATCTAGTAAGCATTTAGTAAGAAGAAGCTAAGGGAGAGGGGTGAAGAGTTTCCTGTTGGCCACCCCTAAGTCCCTGGGGTGTCTGGAGTCCCAGGTTGAAAACTTCTGCCTGAGCCTCAAGGAGAGAGGTGGCATCAGAGCCTGGGGGTGAGGGTGGACGCGTATCTTGAGTAGAACTTGCTCCCACAATGGATGTTCTGCCCAGTCCAAGCAGAGGCTCCCCGCTTCCTTCCTGTACCCTCCAGCCACATGGAGAATCCGTCTATGTGCTCCAACACAGAGTTGCTGGTCTGGACCACATGATTTTTACTCTTTTCATAAAAATGCTTTAGCAGAATTATACTGAGATAGTTTCTGCGGTTTGCAGGTGGATATAATAAATGGCCTTAAGAGAAAATTGCCGTATCTCCAGTAAAAGTCATTATTGAAAAGTTGTCCTTTGTGAAATTCAGCATCTTTTACAGAAAGGGATATAGTGATACATTCTTCTCAAAGTTGATGGCTAGGAAGAGTTGTCCCTTATGACACACTTGAAGTGTTTTCCCTTTTTAGAAAAATTTATAGCCTATAACATTTTGATTGTTTTCTCTTGGTTGCCAGGAAGCTTAGAGCTAAATTCTTTATGGAAACATAGCGACATACTTCAGGTTTTCCGTTATAGCTATCTGAGCTCTCCCATCCTCCCTGATTCAGTACTTAACTCTTGTTATTTTATCCCTTCCTTAATGGTCCTGTTGTTGGTGGTGTAAAATTAGCTTCTTTAGGACACGTTTTGTGAGTGTGTTTTATGAATTGGCTAAGGGCTTTAAATCCATTTTCTTATATGATTTTCAGAACAACCCAATGAAGTTGGTAATTTTCCCATTTTTCAGATGAAAAGACTAAGGCGAAAAGACAGGAAGGATTGTGTTCAAACTCATAAAACTAGCAAGTGAAGGCAAAGTTAGGATTTGACACCATTATCATCTAAAAGCCAAGCTTGTCAACCACTGAGATGGACAATCTCCCCTAGTCATACTCCAGTGGATTTCAACAGATGTCAAAGAGAATGGCTGTATAAAAATGGAATCAATTTTCCCATTGAACAATGATTAAAAGGATGAACAGTTAGAAGACTTTTATCCATAGAATTGATAGTAACATTTTCATAGGAGACTGTTACAGCAAACAAAATGCAAGCAGCGAATCAACATTGGAAAAACAGAGTCTAATCTTGTCAGTAATTAAATATGGATATGTGCAACTTAAAACCATTTGGCACCTATGAAAAGTTGTAAAAAGTTTTGGCATTGAATCTCTGGGGAGACGGGTTCTCTTAGATTCTTTTGGTTGCACCAAATTTGTTTAATCTTATTGGAGGGCAAAGGTCAGAAAAATCAGCATAGCATTGATTTATGGGTTCCATTTCCAGAAGCTGAAACTGAGGAAATATTTTAAAAGATGAGGACTATGTGTTCAAAGCTGTCACCGCAGCATTATTAGGAGTAAAAAAAAAAAGAAAGGAGATAATTGATCTTCAATAGAAGATAAAATGCTTAAGTGATTTTTGATTCAGCAACAATGCTGTATACTAGAAGTTCACTGATATACTGGGGAAAACATGAAAAGCAATGCTACATAGAAAACAGAACTTTGTGTTGATTATGAGTCCATCAATGCAAAAATTAAGTCAATACAAGGATGGAGTAGCAGGGGCTGACTGTAGACTAAAACCTTCTCATTCCTGCAATCTCCTGAAAAGCTGGGGATGGGAGGCAGTCTTCTGCATTAGAAGTGCACTGGATTAGGGTACCCCAGAGACCCAGGCCCACAGCCAAAAGGGGAGTGCCAAGGCTGCGGCCACATTCTTCATCCAAACTGAGCCACTCGTTCAGAGGTGAAGAAGCAGAGAGATGCAAGAAGCAGAAGTACGGTGTTAAAAGACAGAGTGTCAGGAAAGCTAATGAGAAGGCAGTTTCCAAGTAGTGATTTCTCAGCCTAGGTCTCCTGAGCAACGTACAAAATTATATATTCTGATTCCTAAAGTAACGAGCGTTCATTGCAGAAACATTCATTCAACACAGAACACAGTACTAGAAAGCTGAGCAACCCTCCGTCCCACCTCTGAAATGACACCAATTCCCAGAGACAGCTACGATTAACAGTTTGGGCTAAAATCCTGCAGATGCTTCCCATGTATTGATATTTATTTATAGCCTAATATAGGGATAATAATACTCTCTATATTGGGCAGCAACTTCCTTTAGGCACCTAAGAAGTTGTTTTTGACATCTTTCCTTGTGTTTGATTTTGATCAGATGAATATTTTAATTACTACAATGAGATTGCTTTTCTTTTTTGTCCCATGTCCTCCAGAAACGCGGATGCTTTAAGACGGGAACCATGATTTTCTTGTTGTGTCCAACACCCTGGCCCTGCACTCATTTTCACAGATGGCTTTTGGGTGCCCTTAAAACTACTGACACAATAACTGTTTTCGTGGTTGGTTGGTTTGTTTTTGGATATCCTCAACTATTTATGCCAGCTCTTTCCTTACTACATTTTAAGTCTGGCTCTCTCATTTCTCACTATTTCACTTTTTTTTTTGTTTGTTTGGGGAGAAATCATTCTTTCTGACATTGAGTTGAACTTAACTCAGTAGGAGATTCCTGGGCTTGAGAAGCCAGAGGGTTAGGGCATCTGTTCAGGACTCTTAGGGAGTCTATCCAAAGAGCAGAGTTAGGGAGATGTTGGAATTTGACAATATTTGCACTTGAGAAGTAGGCAAAGCAGCATTGCTTTATTAATTTACAGCAAAAAGGGCATCCTCTGCATTCTGTTTGGCAACGTGCTTTTGCAATTACCAATTGATTTTGGGCACCATTTCTTGCATTGGAGTTAAAGTAAAAATATTTTCATTACCAGTAGGGGCTGATCTGAGTGAGAAGCAGGTGGTAACAAGAAATGGGGCTAGACTTAAGGTTCACACTATTTAACGTTGGAAACTCTGCAGTCTCATTTACTCAAAAAGGAAGCCATGTGAAAAAGTGTTCTACAACATTCTATATGCCATTGGAAAGTCACTTGTTACTTGAAGGGTTTAACTGGTGATTATGGGGGAAGGGAAGCCAAAGAATTAAGGACCATTCTCCCAAGACGAAGGTCTCCCTGTTCTAATCCCCTGCCCTGTGTCTGTAGAAACAGGTAAGTACTGACTGAACAAAAGCCCTCCCTGGTTAGCGAGGCAAACACCCTTTGATCACTGGTTTTATGTATTTTCCTTATTATGTATTTATGTATGTATGTATGTATTTATTTATACTGACGTATAGTTGATATACAATACTGTGTTAGTTTCAAGTATACAGCACAGTGATTCAGTCACATACACACACACATGCACACACATATGTATATATACATATATATATATATTCTTTTTCAGAGTCTTTTCCCTTATAGGTTATTACAAAATATTGAGTATAGTTCCCTGTGCAATACAGTAGGTCCTTGTTGTTTATCTGTTTTATATACAGTAGTGTGTATCTGTTAATCCCAACCTCCTAATTTATCCCTTCCCCCTTTTCCCCTTTGGTAACCATAAGTTTGTTTTCTATGTCTAGTTGTATGTATTTCCTTAATAGAAAATGCTGGTGAGGAGAAAAAGTGCTTTGGGTTTGAAAGGATAGGTGGGGAAATTCTGGTCTATGAAAGGGAGGAGTTGGGAATGAGAACTATTCAGGTGGAGGATAAGATTATTTTTTATCCACCTTTTATCTTGGGCAAAAATGTTCCCAGTGTGGTACCAAGGCCAGGTTGCTCCTTGCATTTCAAGTCCAGTGCTTCGTGGTAAGCACACGTTGGCTCAGGTTTCCAACTAGACTCTTACAGGACATAAAGGGGAGTGTGAAATAGGGGACTGGGTAAGCTGTTTTCTTCCAGTTAGCGTGTAGTAACAGAGTGGAATTCATAATCCCGGATGGTAACCTTTGTCATTGCTCTGGAAGCCACCGCCTAGATATATGTTCTAGCCAAAGAAGGTGGCAATGAAGGGCTCGGGGCACAATGCAGCCCCTGCTAAAAGGAAAATCTGTTACATCTTTGCATCTCCAGACCTGCTGCCTGCTACTGATACCCTGAAACCACAGCAAGAGGCGGTTCCCCAGGCAGCATGTGCTCTTCAGAAAAAGCAAGTTTTAAACCAAGGTTTCTCAACTCATCGTTATGGACATTTTGTGATGGATAATTGCCTGTTATGGGGCTGCTCTGTGTGCATTGTAGGATGTTTAGCAGCAACACTGATCTTTATCCATTAGATGCCAGTAGCATGTCTCCCCTTACAGTCTTTTCCCCCAAAGCCTGGAGATATTGTCACATGTCCTCTGGGACGCAGAAGAGCCCCTGCTTGAGAACCACTGATGGAAACAAAGTCCTTTCACTTGGCTATGGGAAGGGTGAGGTTGTAACACCAGGGGTAGGGTAGAAAAGGAGAAAAATGAGGTAAATATACAGAATTAAATTTTTTCTTTTGATTAAAAATTATTAACATATTTAAGAAAGAAAACCTATCTGCTTTCATACGTAATATTGGCTGTCTGGCCTTTAGCTTGCAATTTGCAGAAGAGATCTTGTGAACAAATGATAGCAGTTAGTCCTTCACCCAATACTTAGCTGTCGAGCTGAATTGATCAAATTCTCTACATGGGTCTCTGCGGGTCTGCGTTACTGCAGTGGCCTTGAACAGGAGCTAGTCAAAAAGATGTCAAGCAAAGATGGCTAGGGCAATACTGTCAACATGCCTTTGCTTCATCCATGTTGGTCTACATGTTTTATTTGGGATCTTAATTATCTTTTTACTGTTTAGGAGGAAAGGATGGGGAACTGGGAAGATGCTTAGCCTTGGTGGGTGATATGAGAGGTACTGAGAGCGGAGATGTGGGTGAGGTTTGGAGGTGAGATGAGGTCTATATAATAATCTATTATATATGTCTCAACTGACAATAGATACAATTTGAAAAGCTGAACACATATTGAGGTTTTTGTAAACCTACTAATTTAGGTGGCAATGAGTTCATTACATTGCAAGCAATTCTACAGCAAATCATTTAGCAAAAATCAGTAGTCACCGAATCATTTATCTTTTGGATTAATATTTCCATAATGCAGCTTATGCCTCACTGAAGCAAAATATGTAGGCAATTGAAAATGACAGTGGAATTCATTTTACAACCCAGGACGTCTAGCTTTATTTATTAAAAAATTATTCATTCCTTTAGGAGAATAAAGCAGTCTTTATTTTCAGGAGTATAATGTTGAAAGGAAATTAAATTTGTTATAAATTGCACCTTTAACATCTACTCCCAAGTTCATTCGTCTATAATCTAAACAGCTAGTGACATCCACGATAGTTAATGTTAAAAATTTTCTCAACTCCAGAGCTTTAAATGCTTATTCATTAATTTCCTAAGTGTGTGTTTAAAAAAAAAAAAAAAAACTTTCAAGAAAATGCGCCTTAAAAATGTAAGACGTTAGATGAACAACTACAAAGGGGACTAAAAACTTAATCAAATTGGATTTTATGTAGTAATGTGTTGGGATATAACATTTTGGGTACCATTTGATGTATGTCTATAAATTCTGGAAAAGCTTCCATTCTTAAGGTTAATAGCACTATCAGCCAGCTACATTATTTTATTAAAGAAGAATTCCTTTAAAAATCTTTTAAGTAAACAAATAAATCTGATGGAAGACAAAATTGAGGAGACCTGCAGTCTCACTGGTGTAAGCTTTTGCCTCCTGTTTCTATGATAACCTATGATCTATATTCTAATCACACCTTTAAAAGGCTTGGTTTCTCCATCATGAAAATTTAGCCAGTAGCACCAAAGACATTAAATTTTATGTCTCTTTTTGAAAAACTGAAAAAAAAGAGAAGATAGAAAGAAGATAACGTCCAGAGGCTTATCAAGCAAACACAATAGGAACATATATTTACTAATTTTGAGATGAGTTTACATGCCTGGAAGATCACAGGGATAAAAACTGAATGCTAAACGGAATAACTACACAGATACACTAACAAGTACACTCAGTACAGGTTTTGAGCATAAAATTGTAAGTGCTCATTTAATTTAATAGGGTAAAAACTTAGAGACTTGCTCACGACAGTTAAAAAAAAAAATTATAGCCCAGTAGTTTTCAACCTGGAGTGACTTTTACCTTCCAGGGGACATTTGACAATGCCTGGAGACATTTTTGTCATCACAGCTGGTGTTGTTGTTGGTGGTGGTGATATGTGTGTGTGTTACTGGTAACTAGTGGATGGATAGAGGCCAACAGTGATGCTGAACAGCCTACAGTACACTGGACAGGTTCATCCCCATCCCCATTGGAAAATTATCTGCCCAAACCAGGAGGTTGAGAAACCCTACATCTAGCTTCATAGATAATGTGCTGGAAAGAGGGACGTATATTTAACATATTAAATTATTGAACATTTACCTTCAAATAAATGCAATGCTTTGGAGGAAACCCTAGTTGTAATTTGCTTCCCTGTTTTTGTACCATATTTACTTCTTTGTTACTTCATTTAAATGGCAAACAGAAAAAAGAAAAAATGAAAAAGACAGCAAAATTCCCCTGCCACTTTGGCTTTCAGGTGTGAACATCCAGCTTGCATGTCTTTGTCTAATCTGGTGTGGCCTGGATAAACTGTAAATAACTGCACAGTCGGGGAGCCTTGTTCCACTGCAAAACTTCTAGCCTAGTATGGGGTTGACACTGCCACCCCGCCGAATTTAAATATAGTAATCAGATTCTGGTAAGTTTTCTCCCTGTTCATCGAAAATGGACTTACCCCAGTTGAAAGCGGATGCACTTGCCTTTGGCGTCTGCCTCCCTAAATACGGTTACATTTTGTCGCCCCGATTTTGGAAAATATTTCTATCCTGGAATCCAGGCCCAGGTCAAGAGGGCAGAACCATCCTGGAGGGGAAACAGCAGCTCAATCCTTTTTTCTTTTCTTTGCTGCGACGTAGGCGAGCATGAAAGCAATTCAGACACAGCCAGAGGGCGCCCAAATGCCGCAAATGAAAGTTCCAACGTTCAGATGGGTTTTGCAGGAAGGAAAAATTGGCTTTTGTCTAGTGAAAGAGCTACCGTGCTAAACGATGTCGTATTTGCTTCTTGCCAACAGATAAGCAAGGTGAGCATATCTTCCCACCCTGGTGGTTACTCTGTATTCCTGTGTTAAACCAAGTGGCAGCCCCCCGGGCCATGCCGACACACGGCAGTTGGCTACGGTTTTGACCTGTGCGTTTCTGAGCGGCACTGTGCAGGTTGCCTCGGCTAACTCAGTCTTCCTGAGAACCGGTGCCTCCATTAAAGCACAGGCATCAAAAAAACCCGACGGCTCCTTGCCTAGGGCTCTTGTCTTCCCTCCTTCCTCTCCCAAGTCCTGAGAGCATCCTCGCAGGGGCTACGCCGCGCGCCCGGCCAGCTGAGCCTTAGCGCCGCGCTTGCCCAAAGCTGCAGCCTTCCCGGCTCAGCCCAGCGTGCGCGCCAGCCGCCCGCCGAGCGCACTCGGTCCGCCGGGGCGCCGCCCAGACGCGCCTGCAGTTGGAGGTCACTGTCAACCGCGCGGGCATCTGTCCTGATGGGCTGAGGGCAGCCACCAGGTCACCCCCGACCTCACTGCCTGCCCGGGGATCAGAATCTCAGCCGGACGTCGCGAGCGGCCGGGTTGGGATGCTGAGAAGGGTAGCAGGTGGCAGGGGGCGTCATTCACCACCTCGAAGCAGCCCCTGGAGCCTGAGCGAGAGCCCGAGCACTTCTTATCCAACCGTTCCAAACAGAGAGAGAGAAAGAAAGTGAGAGAGAGAGAGAGACTGAGAAAAAGAGAGAGTAGTGCCCACGGACATCTCCGGCGCCGCGGGGAAGGGGAGGCGACAGAGGTGGGGGGCTTGGGACGGGAGAGGAGGGGAGGGATGTGGGGAGGAGTGGGAAACCGGCGTTCAGATATGATGTAGAGAGGCAGGAGGGGCACAGGGATGGAGGGCAGGGGAGGGGGAAAGGAGGGGACCAGCCGTTTAGAGGAGAAGGGAGGTGGGGGTAACCGGGATGGAGGGGATTTGAAGGGAGACGGGCGGGGCCCCGGCGTGGCGGGGAGCTCAGGGGAGGCGGGAGGGGCACCGGGATGGAGGCGAAGGGAGGGGAGAGAGGTGGGCGGGGTGAGCGGGAGGAGGGAGGCTGGGCGGGCGGACGCGCCGGGGGAGGGCGCTGGGCAGGAAGGGGAGGGGGAGCGCGAGCGCGAGAAATGCAGAGGCTGCAGCGGCGGCGGCGGCAGCAGTAGCGGCAGCGGCGACGGCGGCGGCGGCAGCGCTCCAACTCGCTCCTCGCTCCGGGCTCCGCCGTCGAGCCGGGGAGAGAGCCACCGCCAGCGGCCAGGCACCCGGCCGGACGACGCCAGCGACCCGGGCCCCTCCGCGGCACCGCGCTCACCCAGGGGCGGCACAGGCACCCAGATCCGGTAAGGAGGCGCGCCCCGGTGGCCCAGCTGCCGCCGCGGACCCGGGGTGCCGGCCACCCGGGGGCCTCCGTTCCCCCCTCTGCCCCCGCCCCACCCCCGAGGCCCTTTGTTCTCTCTCGGCGCCGCAGCCCGGGGCGGGGAGGGAGTGGTGCGGGCCCCACTAGACGGCGCGGGTCGCGCGGTCCCCCTCCGTGAGGCCTCTGTCGCGCTTCGGGCATCTGGGGTGATGGGGGGCCCCGAGGTGGGTGGTTTCGACCGCTCGCAGGGCGGGGAGGATGGGGGGTTGGTGAGCCTGATAGACGGAGTTGGAGGTGGGCGGTGGGAGGGAGGCTGCTAGTTAAGGAGGAAATTGCCGAATGTGAAACCCCTTAAATGAATTGCGTCCCGAAGAGACGGTTTTGTGAGGCCGAGGGGAGAGTATCTGCCACTGGCCCCGTCCAGAGCCGGGAAGAAAGCGCTTGGTGCGAGGGGCGCAGCAGCAGAAGATGGAGGGTGGGGTGCGGTGGGGCGGGGGGGGAGGGAGGGGAGAAGGAATACGGGGAATCTGGTGTGATCCGAAGGGAGGAGGCGGCTTCTTGGTTCAGCAGATGGGTTTCCTTGGCCCGTGGGAGTCCTGAATCTTGGTTTCGGGTGGCCAAGAAAATGCGAGGTTCACACGACAACGTGCCTCCAGAAGCACAGCTGAGCAGATCAGAGACCCGGCCTCGGTCGTGGCTGAACTGCCTTCCCATGAACCCGTGGGCTACATCTGAGCATTTTATGTTTTCGAGTATTCGGTTCGGAGAATGCGCTGAGCGCCTCCTGTCGCGGGCCCGGCCGGGAGGGTGTGAGCTTGAACCTGACAGCGCGCGGCCCCTGACCGCCCAGCGCGGCTGTGAGCGAAGGTTTGGGGTTTAGCAGGTTTTGCTTAAAGCGCTAACACTGAAAGCCGACTCCCGGCCCTTGTTCGCCCTCCTCGCCCAATCGCCCTCGCCTACCCCCACCCCCCACCCCAAGAATAAAAATTGCAGAATCCCTGGGTCCGCGCGCACACACAAAAAGCGTGGCTACAAACCGCATTCTTTCATGAATATTCATCGAATGCTTGGCTGGCCTCCTGATCTGCTTCCTCGGAGACATGTCCGCCTTGAAACGGACTCCGTGAACAGTCTTTGCCTGTAATTTTCACTCTGCTTAAATTAGCACAGCGCACATGGGTGCATTTTTTGTACCTTTACCAGGATTGACACCACACCTCGGTCTGCCGCGAGGCCACTAGCACATCTGTGGCGGGTTAAAAATCAAACACTAGTCTAGAGGTGGTCTTCTTGCTATAGGGGTGTGGATCAACCTCCCAGGGATTACAGCCGGGGCCAGCAGATCCTCAGTACTGCGGACAAAATGAATGAATCGGGACTGTAATTACCTATTCCTTTGTCTTGGCCTGGCGCATGCGCCGGAGAACAGGGAGTGGAGGGCCCAGGCAGCCCTATCTGATCTTTTCATCACCCACCCCCCCACTCCCTTCCCAAGCCCAGGAACAAAGGCGTTTGCCCTAAATGTTGCGTGAAACCGCTGGATACAGATGACAGTGTTTTTTTCCCCCTTGTATGCGTATTTCTTCTTTTCCAGGCTATCTCATCTCTTGCTTTCTTAGCGATTTCAATTGATGAAAAATAAGATTAGCCTTGACGATGAGGGCAAACTGGGGATTAAATATTTTTGTAAATGAACACTGCTGTTTTCCTTTCTCGTGCTGTGCATTGTTCTCTTTCCTGTAACGTATTGCGCTGCAGTGATGGTGGCTGTCTTAATGTGCATCAATTAACCGTCTGTCTGACAGATTTTTGCTGCTGGCCATTTGATTAAGGGACCTTGGTCTCAGAAATGACAGTGGGTATTGCCCCTAGTGTCACTCCTTGGGAAAAATTAAGACATTTTGGCGTTTAGACGAACAAGATGGCCTACAAAACCCAGAGCTGAGAAAAAGGGTTACCTTGTCAGGATCCTAACGCTGTCTGTTTTCTCTTGATTCCTAGTACCTCATTGTTTCATTAGGAATCCCAAAGACGAACCCCATGGAGTTGGAAATCCACTGATAGGAGAGGAAGAAGGCAGCTGGGGCTGCTGGGGTGAAGATGGTTGATTAAGTTCTTTTTTTTTTCCGGTGTCTAACAAGCCATGAGCCATCCTCTCTCTCTCCCTCCCTCTCTCTCTCTCTCTCTCTCTCTCTCTCTCACACACACACACACACACACACACACACACATTTGATGGTTGATGACTGATTTTTTTCCAGTGATGCAGTAACCAGATTATGGCCTCTTTTGGGGCTAGTTTGTTCTACCAACTAAAAGACTTACTGTGTGTATAAAAAGGAGCTAAATATTAATAATATTTTCGCAATGGTACGTTATGCTTGAGAGAATTTTATGCTTAAGTATTCTCGGTACACCCTGGTAAGACAACACGTGGCAGGAAAATGGAAATCATCCCTTTTGTTCCTTTTAATAAAACTTGATATTGATCAAGTTTACTGTATCAGGACCTTTATTTGGTAGGGTGCCTGCCTGCTACCCTCTCTACTCCGTAGTATTGAGTGGTTTTTTTTTTTTTTATGGTTTAGAGGGCTAGATGTAGGGTTTTTTTGTTTGTTGTTTGTTGTTTTTCTTTTCCTTTAGGTTATGTTTTTGAGATGAGTCAATATAGACCACATGCAATGGCAAATATATACCAATATATCCCCAATTCAATGAATCTTAGGTTTTTGAGAAAGATAATTCTTAAATTGAATTATAAATGATCCGTTACCTTTTTCTTTTATCCAGCTAGTTTTTTGGCAAGCTTTAACAGGTAGAGAAAGGGAGTTGGGCCTTTTGACAAAATGCGCCAACAATGACTACACAGTATTATCAGTGGTGCCAGTGGCGCATCTCTCCTTAAGTGGTGCTCACGCTCTGATTATGTGGGCACAGGAGGATCTTTTCTCCCCACAGACCACCCTAATTTGAATATCTAATTTGAACACCCTAATTTGAATGGAAGAGCCCTATGGGCTTTGGTTCCCTCTCTTTGGAGGCATCTTTAAATCTTCCTGGATTTACTAGACCAAACCATATTATAATCTAAGATGTGACATATTCTGTCTCTTTAATTTTTGTCTTTTTTTAAAAAAATTCACATTAACAACAATTTTAAACCATTTTCACTCCGTGGTCAAGATGAGTGGAGTATGAAAAACTTAGGTTTGGAGGAGATTCAGTCACTGTACAATGGATGTCTGTAATAGTCACTGTAGTTTTGTAAAAAATGGCAAAATCCAAAACCATTTTTAAAGCAAGTAAGGTGCCGTGTATATACACATACACAATTTATACATATATACTCATGTTACGAAATAAAATTTTATAAATGATATGAAACTAAACTAGTTGGTGTAGAATATCATTTTACAGTGCTTCATAATGGTCTTCGGAAAGTAATCAATTTTCTTTTTTTCTCAGTATGTATATAGATGGGAGAACCTAACTGGTCTACTGAGATGCTCATTTCCACTTTTTACCCATGTACTCCTGAAACAAATGGGTTGCATTGAGCATCTGAAATTAACATGTTCATTTACGGGCTTAAATATTCACATAAAGCCCTTTAAAAGCTGTAATAAACAATGCTTACTAAATAAAAGATTTATAATAAAGTTGCTCTGCCTTATTTTTGTTATCGTTTGTAAAATTTTGTTTTGAAAAATATTCAGAAAAGGCGTGCTAACTATTGTTTGTCAAAAGCAATTGCCTTTGGTGTCTGCTTCTGTTGAGAGCAATGCTCTGATTTGCTTAGGTCTTTATCTTTCTAATAGGTAGTTTTTACCTACTCATTTTACACCCTGTTTATCAAAAGATTAACATCTTAATGATTGTTTTAGCTGGTAAACTGGAAACCAGGTAACTGCTGAGGGAAAACCGAGCATGTATGTGGGTTGAAGTTCTGCGGGTGGGGGGAATGGGTGCGGAATCTGTCATTTTATCCAGTTTTCTCAACTCACTGAATCCTTTGCATTTATTCTGCCTCTTAAGACTTTGGATAATACAATGCAGTGTGAACTTTACAGCTAAATTCTGGTGGATTAGTATCAGGAAATAACTGAGGTTGTGAATAGCCAGAATGTTTTTTTAAAGAGCAAATACCCTTGATGGGGAGGTTTCCTAGGATGTAGTTAGTGGAAAAGAGAGTCAGTTTGAAAAATCTCTAGGCACTGGCTCGGCCACTTTGGCCAAATTACTTCAAACCTCTTTGCATTTCACTTTATTCAATTGTATAATTGGAGTAATAATTCCTAATTTTAGGCTATAATAAGGACCACACATATGTCTGAAAAGTGCATAAGTACAGTGGCTAGCTCTTAGGGGCCGGCCTAACCTCTCAGTCTGCATTTTCAGCACAGTCATCAGTGTGATTGACATCGGTAACTAATTTCTGTATATTGAGCTGTATTTTTGTTCCACTCTGATTAAGACCTGAGGGTTTTGGTGTATTCAGTCAGAAATAGGATATTTCAAACCTCATGTAGATATTTGAAATTCTGTGATATGCTGTGTGGGAATTTGCCCCAAAGTGGATTGAATGAAGCTAGGATGGCCACCCTCACTGAATTTCCCATGGCTGCTTATGTAACTCAGGAGATGGCGTTTAAGTTCTTTTGAGAAAATACAGGGGTAGTCTTAAAACCACAGAAGTTCCCAGCCTGCCAAAGGAAGATTTTTGTTAAGTGCCATTTCCTCCGCTGCTATTAAGACAGACATCTAAGTAAGTGTCATGTGAGAAAAAATGTCCAGTAAACCTATCAAAAGTAAAAGATAATCGTTTAGGGAATCAAATTCTTACCAGGATATAGTGAAATTGTAATTTTGAAAAGACACAAGCCTAAGAAGCAATGAGGTTAAACCACAGCCTTTTCTTCCCTCTGGAACTCAGAAGTGGGATGAGATGGATGCAGAGAGTCTCAGAGTGTGTTTTCCCTCTTCAGCACCCTGAGGGTTTAAGTAACTTTAAAAATCAGGCTTTCCAAAGGCAGTAGAAGTTTTGAACAAAAACAGGGAAAGCAGAGATTTTTTTTGACTAGCGAAGGCAGTCAGTGAGGGGAGGTTATGATTGAGCATGCTTCGAAGTCTAGGAATAAATTCCTGAAAGCTTTCGAGACTTAGAAATGGAAGTCATCTGCAAGCACAACAGGGAACCAGGTCATAAGCAAACGTTTCAAGATAATATAAGAAAATGGTGTTCGTGAGGAAGGCAAAGTATTTACACATTTCCTTCTTATCTCTTAAACACTTTCTGAACCTGTTTTTGACTTGATTTTTTATTTTCTTGTTCATTTTGGATGAGGGAGGAAGGACTGGACTTCATGGGTTTGTTCCTTGAACTTCTGTTTGAAATATAGGGCTCAGCCACTGTACATTGTGTAGGAAATATGATATTTAGAAAGAGTGACTTGGAGGGCTGGGTGTGGAGCCAGATTCACTGGGTTAAGAATTTTGTCTCAACCATTTACTAGCTGTGTGACCTTTGGCAAATTGCTTAGCTTCTCTGTGCTTCAATTCTCATCTATAAAATGGGGGTTATAATATAGAGTTATTGTAAGGATTAAGTAAAATAGTCAAAGACCTAGGACAATGCCTCACACACATTCTGTGCATCTTTATAATGCACATACACTGTAAAGTTGTGAGAGGACCAGCTTTCTTTACTTCATCCTCTACATTTATAGCTGTTTATATGCTTATTTCAAAGATTATTATTGCAAGACAAGCTGGTGGTGGTACCCTGGACAGTTGGTAGAACATAGAAGTCTGTAGTTTAGAAAAATCCTCCAGGTATAGCCATGATACCTTGAATATGTTGCCAGGGCACTTGTACTAGCTTTGAAAGTCCAAAGTGGGTAGATTCATAGAACCCCAGCCTCCATATTGATTGGTATTACAGTATAAAACAATAATGTGAAAGTCCTTGGAAATTGAGAGACCTTCAGAGAAAGGCTCACTGATTTGTTATGTTGAGATCTGGACTCCACTGGATAACCTTGGGTGTAGACATAATTCATTCATATTCCTGAAGAGACTTGGCTTTGTTGTGTCCTGAGTCAAGGTGCATTCATCAGCATATGAAAGGAGTGTTTTAGTCATTAGTGCAAAGATTGATATAAACCAATTTAGATATTTAAAATCCTGAGAACACACCAGGAATAAGCTTTCACTTTTCCACATCCCTACCACCCACACCAGGAGTAAAAACTAAAGCTTGTCTTACTCAGGAATGTTGAGGGTGTTGTCACCTGTTGACAAAATCTTTAGAAATAATTATCTCTCTGGCACCCTTAGTCACTGTGGTGTCTTTGAAAAGAAAAAAAAAAAAGGGAAATTCTTTGGAATTTCAGATATTTGAGATGGTTCATCCTGGAATCAGTTTGACCTTTCAGGCATTTAATTCAGGGATCTGCCTAAGTGATTTGTTTTTGGCCTTCTACACACCGGGCTTTGCTGCTGAGTGAAGGTAAAATCATTCTCATTTTGGCTAATTTTTTTTAATAGTTTCTTTAAACAGGATTTTGAATCTTAAGGAATCAGGAAGGGAATTATATTGTCTTACTTTATCTGTCAGGTATTCAGTATAGGAAAGAGGTTTTGGATATAGTGATTGTATCATTTAAGAAATTTCCTCCATCAAAGGTTTTTTTTTTTCTTTTAAATCTGGAGAAGTTAATGGACGAAATTGGACACTTGTTGACTATTTATTGTATGTCATATGCTCTAATTGAAATGTATGCCCTCAAACAAATTGTAAGATGCATTTTACCTGTGAATAAAGGAAAAAATAGAGGGTTAAATAATATACATAAGATCCTAGAGCTAATAGAAATTGATAGAATTTGAATCCATGTCTGGTAGCCCTATTCCGCTGGCCAATGCTGCTGTCTTTCCCATCAGCCATGGCCATTTTATTTCACGTAATTACGGACACTTGAAGATAAAATGGATAACATATTGTAACACATTAACTTCTTCAATATTCATTTAGAGAGAGTTGTCCTAAGTTCTTCAATGAAAAATTATTTGTCTTAGAAGAGATACAGTGTCTAATAAATATTTAATCTGTAAATACATTAAGTGATCTCTAGATTAGAAATGCTTCCTGTCACGGTGAACATGGGCTGATATCCTTAAATTATTTCTGGGATGATGATGGTGAGGATGAGGGCTGCTTTTCAGGACTGTAGAGAAACGTGGGTTTGGTTGCCGCCTTCACTTTCCTCATTACACTTCCCAAGTGGAAGGAATCATTCAAATGCCTTACCTGTGATTCTACCTTTGAAATACTAATCAGAGATACTAGTCAGCCCTCTTCCAGCTATGCAGTTAGGGTTGCCTGATTAGAAATAAACCAAGTCCTAAATTTGTGACCCCATTTTCCTTCTGGCCCCACACAGGATTCATTTACAGAAGGTTGGTGGCTGCTTGTAAATACTATGCTAACTCAACCGCAGTCCTTTGTAAGTACTTGCCTCATTGTAACAGAAGGTTTGAAAGCTCATGACTAAAACACTTCTTTTGGAACTGAAAAGGACCTTAGAAAAGTTAGTGGCTTATTCAAGGTCCCCTGAGCTGGTTAGTGGCTGAGTGGAAACCCAGGTTATTTCTCAATAAAGCCTCACTCCTATGGCCCCTCCCTTCTGTCTGATTGAGTCAAGCTCTTACTGTCTATAACTTAAAAAAAAAAAAAAATTCTTACCATTCTTTGACTCTGATACCAGTTTTTGAAAAACCCAGTCCTGATCCTGTTTCTCTCCCTGATGCCCTGTCTCCCCTCTCCAGCAAGAGAAGCCATTCTGCCTTTGATAACACCACTTGTGCTTAACTGCCCGCTACTGCTTTATCTACGCGCCATCTTTCCCCCTCAACTTCTCTCTTTTTTTTTCTTACATTATAGGCATGTGGTTTCCTTTAGATGCCAAAGAATTTATGGCATGCATTAAAGCAACTTCGCCCAGAAAACTCAATTTTCGTGTCATATCTTTGTTTTCCTCCTAGAATAAACAGCGTTGCAGGGTTTGGAGCCTGCACATGGAGGGCAGGAGTTTGAAAAGAAAGCCAGTTGGTTTTAGACTAATTTGGGGGCTGTAGAGTGAGTGGAGCAGTCAAGCATGGTACTCTCCAAATGCTCCAGAATCTCCTGGAAAAGCTAGCGTGCACAGTGCTGTGGAGAGGTGATGGACACGAGCTTTTACGCTTATTACTAGTGTTATCTGGCTTATTGGTTTGAGAGCTGTGTGAAACATGAGGTTTAATCTTTTTTCTTTAAAATTGTCATTTATAGTATTGGGGCCGATTTAGAGGATTTAAAAGGGCTGTATGTTTCTGAAGTAGTCATTAAGATATGGAACTTAAGTACTTAAGGTGTTAAAACACTTCATAAAGCTTCATATTCAGATTTTTGAAACGGATTTTAGCAATGTAAACTGTTTATGTGCATCTGTATTTGGAGAAGCTGTGATAAGTTTAGTTTTAGATAAGAGAGTTCTAATTTCATGTTTAAAATAATCTCTTTAGACATTTCAATAAGTGGAGAATAAGTTTTGGATAAATTTATATTGTTTCCCAGGGAAACCTGCAATAAGCAAGTGGCGTCACAGTTTTTGTAATGCTCTTAATTATTATAGTTTTGCAGGTTCAGAAATAGATATATTCCTAAAACAAACCCAACTTAAAACTTTTTGTAAGTTTATGAAGAAAAAGATGTCAGAGAACAGCTTTTCCTGGTTGAGCTTTCTAAATTATGAGTTTCCTGAATTGCTTGGCCAAGTGATTTTGAAAAGACCCACATCATTTACCCACTGACAGGCATTCAAAACACAATTGCCACATAGACTAATACAATAGCCAAGTTAAATAGTAACAAGATCTAATTGGGAAAATAGTATATCAAAAGAGAAAACAATAGGAACCATCTAATAACTGAGGACATCCCAGTTTCTTAAGGTTATAGAGAAGAGCGTCTCCTTGGAATTGTTGGGTAGTCACAGAGTACTGTTTTAAGCTTCTCTGAGCTTGTCTTGGAAACTGTAGGAGCTGTAGGAATATTTGCCGTCTCTGACCTTTACAAATGTTCTCAGCTGTTTCAATACAAGATAACATCATCTGTATTTGCTTTCGGCATATTTAAGACTATTGGGTAAAAGGAAAATTGAGAGAAATCAGTGACTTACAGGTGGAGAGATTTTGAGATGACTTTCTCTCCTCCTTTATCCTGCATTCCATCAAGAAGGTAGGGTGAGGTTATATGACCACTTGGGTATTCACTAAAGACTTAAATGATTAAATGAGGGGTTCTGGAATCTTTTCTGAATGACTCATTTTCCTAAGGAAGAAAGGAAGAGTCTCAGTTAACAGTTGGTGGTGACAATAGCTCTTGGTGGGTCTCGTGATCACCCAGCCTCAGTGAATACTACCCTTATTGACCAGAGGTTATTGTGGCACTAGGGTTTCCTCAGTAGCCCTGGTGATCTTTTGTTGAGACCTCAAGCTTTGAATTCCTAGGCCTCACCCAACTGGACTTTTCCAGCACTTTCAGTGTGTGGTTTTCAGACAAATAGTAACAAGTGTTTGTAGCAATGTTCTCAAGAAGGTTGTTAATACAAGATTGATGGTTTCCCAGGTATGTGTTTCTTCATGTGACTCACGTGATTATCAGTCTTCTTCCTCACCTCATCTGGTTGTTGACTAAGGAAAAGTCTCACTGAACGTTTCATTGGTGTAAGAGACATAACTAGTAGCGCACTCCATTTACCTCCACCTTTTCTATTCTTACTGGTTTTGTTTCCACTATCCAGAGAGCTTAGCTTTGATTTCATCTATAATAAAGTCTCCTGGGTGGGTGGGTGGGTAGGTGGGTATGAGGGTCATCCTAGGAGAACTCAACTGGCTACAATGCAGAGAGAAGCAACCACATGATGGGATTATAACACGTGATTTCACTAAGGTAAGAGTTGTAGTTTTAAATGGGAAAGGAGTTCCATTAATATGTCTAAGCTATGATGTTTGATTTACTACTAACTCTTGAGTGCTGAGAATATAACCAAAAAATGAACTCCTGAAAAACTGAATTTGCATGTCAACAGGCTTCACATCCCTCTGCCTCATCAGCCATGTTAATTAGTCCTTCCTGCTTAAAAAAATATCACATTGTTGCACTTTAAACTTTAATGTTGTCAATAGTAACACATCCTTTGACTGTATCCTTATTTCCCGCAACAAATATTACCATGTTAAATGGAGAAGTGGTGGTTAAAGGAAGCAGTTGGCAAATTAGGATTTGTCCCCAGTTAAATTAGGATTTGTACCCATGCTACTCCCTTTAACTTGCCTTCTTTAAGACCAAGAGCTACTGCTCACATATCTCTTTCCTGTTATTGATCCGCTTTGCTAGGCATACCACCTAAGGAGTATCTTTTGTCATACCTGTAGTGAGATAGCCAAGAATCCCAGATAAAGGGTAAAGAAGTCCAGAATGATGTAATACTGCAAAAACTGTTACTGCTGTTTCTAAGGTGAGTGAAAAAAAAACTCAAGCCAGTTTTGGGTTGAGCATGATTTCTGTTGGAAGAGGGTGTGACCTGAGGGAGATATATCTAAAAACCCCCAAACCTCCCAAACCCTTAGGGTATTTAGACAGCATAATATAATACAATTAATGTTAGCACACAGCATGGCAACCCAGCAGGCCCTGACATGCTAGCAATTGTTTGCATAGTTTACCTAGTAGAGAAAATATCTTAACTACTAGAATAAATGTTTTAGATCACTGACATGCACCATGGTTAGTGTGAGATGTGAGTTGGCTGGGGATGAATTTCCATTGAAATCTGATTCTGATAACACATTTAACTACCACCCTAGCTAATTAAACCATCTCATCTTGAGAGAGGGAGAGGCGTTTGGATACAATAACATTTCTTGTGAAATACTGAGCTTTGTAAAACCCTTCTGAAAGGGAGCAAATGGCTACACTTGAGGGAAGTTTCAACGAGGTACTTTTGCAGCCATATTTCTGGATGGAGAGAGGGGAATGCCATTCCTTTCTGTTCTTAAAAGTGTCTGGATTCCCCTTGCGTGGGCAGGAGTTCTGGTAAGTACGCTACAGGAAGCAAAACTACATCATTCTAGATCAGCAGTCAATGACCTCGTTTCCAAGCCCCACACCGCCCCCTCCTTCTAGAGTTTTCTGGGGGAGAAAAGGAGACTAGAGCATGCGAGGAGGAAGGCGAGGAACAGGAGGGGAGAGGTGGAGATGCTCACGCAGTGATAGGAATGGCAGAGGCAGGGATGCTTTGTTCCTGTATTCATCTGCTAGGGCCGCCATAACACAATACCCCAGACTAGAGGCTAGAATTTCAAAGTCAAGGTGTTGACAGTCGAGGTGTTCGGTTTCCGCTGAGGTCTCCCTCCCTGGCTTACAGATGGCCTCCTTGCTGTGTCCTTACGGGATCTTGCATCTGCATGTGTGCACCCCTGGTGTCTCTTTCTGTGTGTCCCAATCTCTTTTTATAAGGACACCTCAGTCCTATTTGGACTTAAAGGCCCTCTCTCCAAATACAGTCACATTTTGAGGCACTGAAAGTTAGAGCTTCAACATACGAATCTGTGGGAGGAGGGGACACAGCTCATAACAATTCATGTTTCATATTAGGAAAGGTGGTTTACAGTGAGGAACATTCGAAGCCCCTGTGCAAAATGCCATTTTCCCTGCCCTCAAGATGAAGGGGGTGGGGAGAATGAGCTACCCTGGAGCCTGTGGTTTAATCCTCACAAATCCATGTGAGGCAAGCCTAAGTAGTGTTCTCTTTGGACAACATGAGATGCAGAGAAGTTAATTTCCCTGAGATTCACGTTGCTGGAAAAGGTAGAGCCTGTGTGGAATTCAAAGCCTGTTTCTGTGGCTCCCTTGGACTGGGGTTGGCAAAGTGTGTATGCAGGTACCGTTCCCTCTGTTGTACTCAGGATGGACTTGGGTCTATGGATGAGGCCTCAGAATCCTTCTCAACACAGTGCTCTAGGCAGTCGCCACCAATCAATAGGCATTAATACGTGGTGAAGCCTATTTTTCATTCTAGCACTGTATGATCATGTTTTTCCTCTGCTCGAAGCATTTCCCATTGGTTATCCATATGCCTAAAAATGACAAGAGTGAATAAAGAAAGAGAGAAGGATTTACTGAGTCCATGTCGTGTAAAGAACTAGCCAGTCTTGGGTAAATTAAAATAGAGGTATTCTGGTGGAAAAACCAGCAACAAAAAACAAACAAACAAACAAAAATCTCTTACCAATAGTGGCATTGATAAAGAGCCCTTCCTACTCTAGATGGAAGAGTTGACCAGATGCGTCAGCCAGTTTAAAATCCTATTCTAGCATCTATGCTTGTCGATAGGGATTCACCATACAGAGTATTACTACAGGGCAAGTTTTATTGCATGGAGACTTGAAGACATTAGAAGATACGAGCTTTAACAGAAAGCAAATGTGGGAAGAATGGTTGGAGTTTTGATAGGTTTCTGCACAGTAGGACAGTAAAGAGTGGGAAGTTAGTGTCAGGAGTCGTGTGAAGTCTTTGATGACAACAGAAATCCAGGCTCATGAATGTTGGGGCCTTTCCAAGTAATAAAACAAGTAGTGATACTGAAGGGATTTTTTTTTTTTTTTTTTTTTGTGGTACGCGAGCCTCTCACTGTTGTGGCTTCTCCCGTTGCAGAGCACAGGCTCCGGACGCGCAGGCTCAGCGGCCATGGCTCACGGGCCCAGCCGTTCTGCGGCATGTGGGATCTTCCCGGACCGGGGCACGAACCCGTGTCCCCTGCATCGGCAGGCGGACTCTCAACCACTGCGCCACCAGGGAAGCCCCTGAAGGGATTTTTTGAGGGGCATTCCCAACAAATGTGGATGTGGGTATGTCTTCACTTAACACTTTGGAGATGCTCTTTTTCAAAAAGCAATTTACAGCTTTTGAATGTGCCCTCTCAAGTGATTCAGCCGTTGCCTTTCTGTTTCAAGCTGCAGGTCACGTCATGTTGTGTTAACTGCGGCAGTAAAAATATTACCTCACTAAGCCACAGTCTAATTGAATACAGTAATTCACTGTGATGATTCTAGATGAACCAGCAGCCCTAAACTAATTGAAATTTGGTACTGTTTAATATCTTTTATAAAAAATTTCACTGGTAAATTATTTTCTGCATAAAACCTACAATGTGAGTTACTGTTGAATTTTTTATTTTAGCTAGTTTATGCCACATCTATTTTCGAGCCAATGTCTGCGGTCTTCTTTCAGTGCTCAACGTCTGGTTACTAGCACCTTCTTCCATTCATTCCAGAAAACTGGGCTCTTCCTGCTAACAAAACTCTATGGCATCTACCTTATAATTAGCCCTCACATCCGTCCATTCCCCTCTACACTAAGCTAGGGACCTAGTCGAAGTTTGATCCCTCTCCTCGATTACTGCTATCTTCTTCTGCTAAGTCTAAGCATGGCATTCCTGTGCTGAAGACTTTTCTATCATGACTTTCTGTGACACTTAGAATAAAATGTAAAAATCCTTTGCTGATCTGTCAGTTCCCACGTGTTCACCTTCTGTTTTCCTCTTCCTCCTCCTCTCGTCCTCGCTGTCACCCACCCTCTGTTCGCGGCCTGCCTCTCGGGTCTCCCAATGCTCCAAGCTCTTTCCCACTGTTCTTCTGCTGCGAGTGTTCTTTTTTCCCACTGTCCGAGTACTCCTTGGCTTAAAAATGCCACTTTCTCAGAGACGCCTTTCCTGATTATCCCCACACCTCTCAGAACACTTGGCAGTTTTATCCCCACATTCACCAAAACTGATGTGATTATTTAACGTCTCCATTCCTCTAGCTGGAAAGACCTGGGAGGCAGGGGTGTGTCAGTTTGGTTGATCCGTAACTGTGCTGTGCAACACTTCTGGGACTTAGCAAGCACTCAGTATTTGTTCAGTATCAAAGTTTGCCTACAGGACATTATATTCATGCAGCGCACCTGCCCTCTGAAAGGCTGAGGTCCTTTGGCAGCTGAGGTTACTTCCATTTATGGACGGGAAGTTTCAGCTCATCAGTTGTGCTTACTATGAAGATGAATATCTGATGAACTCCAATTAGTGTAAGTATTCTGTTTCCAAGCGGTAACCTTAGTGGTCATTGTACTAAAGCCCTGGGACATTATGGCATGATTAGTACTAATGGCTCCTGCACCCCAGCTTCCTCCTAAGGTAGGGTGTCAAAGGAGGAATGAAATCGTATTGTTATTTGGGAAACAAATAGTATTACACTGTGAGGTCTTCTCAGGCGTAAACCACAGTGAGACTGAAAGCTGGGGCTGGCTGTGGTTTTGTTTCTCATCCATACTTGCAAGTCACTGAATGCCATGGATCAATAGTATTGAGCACCTTAACTCATGAGTGTTTGTAACAGTCTTTGTGGGGTCAGGAGTATTAGGCCTCCAGATGAGCATATGATTTTACATCTTAACACATTAGTGGATTATAAACCTAATGAAGTAGATACGAATTTAGCCCTGGTTCTGTGCTGCGACCACTTACTCTAAATGGTGAGTTCATCCATGCCAGGACTTGCTTCCTTCATCTTTGGATGTCAGTTTCTAGCACAAAACCTATGGTCCAGTAAGGGCTGAAGGCACAGAAGGGTGTCTTTTGTGGCCATGTGACATCCTGCTATACAGATAAGGCATATTTCAGAGTGTTGGCCTTTGCTGTACTTTCACATCCGAGGACCGGCTTGTAATGAATCTTTAGCAGATATCACAGTGTTTTCTTTGGGGGTAGGGGGTTGAATACAGTTAAGACAACATTTGTGATTTAATCCTCACCCCCTCATTTACATGTCAGTATTCAACTTTTATTGTCTCATTCCTGAGTGTCTCTGGCCTTAGTGGGAACTAAGATTCTTAGAGATAAGCGTTTTCATGTCAACCCTGGGGTCTCTCACAAGACAGTGCCTAGTGCTCTAAAGCTGATTCTTAATGATCGAATTCTTATTGAATAAAATAAGTTTGTAGGTTTTTACAGTGTTAGGGAATTGATTTCTGAAATAACCTGTAGTTAAGAAATAATAATGCAGGGTTCCAGTAGGCAAGTCTAATCTGGCAATACAACTTACTCATTCTAAAACATTTCTAGATATTGATACTTTATTTGCAAAATTTTTATTTTAATAAGCTTCCTTTTTACATATTCAAAGTGTAGTTATGGTTGAGGTGATGGCCAGGTATTTATTGTCTATATCTGTGAGCTGCTTTGGGCTCTAGGACATTCTCATACCCTCTCCAAGATTTATACTATAAACATGTGCTACTTTTACTATTAAATCAATACTTTGTCTTAAAATGATCTCATTTTAGACAAGATGGGACACATTCCGGTTGTATGTGGCTGATTACTCAGATGGTCTCATTTTATATGAATTCAGTTTATGAATTAGCCAATGGCATTCTCTGCAGCTGTGGCTCCTTTATCTCCCCCCCCCCACTTCCCCTGGCGCCCTTCCCCACTAACATATTAGGATGGCACTTCCATATGGATCTAAAGGAGCAGGCCCTCAGAAGGGAGAGCATAACTAGGCATCATCTACTCTGTAGGGTCAAGTCAGTTGGATTTAAGTTGGGTAGTAGAAGAAAAAGGTTTTTTTTTTAACATCTTTATTGGAGTATAATTGCTTTACAATGGTGTGTTAGTTTCTGCTGTATAACAAAGTGAATCAGCTATATGTATACATATATCCCCATATCTCCTCCTTCTTGCGTCTCCCTCCCTTTCTCCCTATCGCACCTCTCTAGTTAGATACAAAGCACTGAGCTGATCTCCCTGTGCTATGCAGCTGCTTCCCACTAGCTATCTATTTTACATTTGGTAGTGTATATATGTCCATGCCACTCTCTCACTTCATCGTAGCTTACCCTTCCCCCTCCCCATGTCCTCAAGTCCATTCTCTACGTCTGCGTCTTTATTCCTGTCCTGCCTCTAGGTTTTTCAGAACCATTTTTTTAAGATTCCATGTATATGTGTTAGCATACGGAATTCGTTTTTCTCTTTCTGACTTCAATCTGTATGACAGTCTCTACGTCCATCCACCTCACTACAAATAACTCAGTTTCGTTTCTTTTTATGGCTGAGTGATAGTCTATTGTACATATGTGCCACATCTTCTTTATCCATTCGTGATAGCTCTTTGCAGCTAACTTTTTATCTTATGCACTGTTGAGTATCCCTAACTCACCATATGGCTGGCTGATTACCAAACTTCATGCTTTGTTTTGAAGCCCTGAGGTTGTAGATTATGTACTTGGGATATGTAATCAGCTGGCATGACATGGTATTGATGGTTGACCAGCAATTTATGACAAATGAGTAACTGGACGACTGGTATACCTTTAGATGTGTATTTCCAAGCAGTTTACTAGATGATATTTTCCTTACTTAATTTTTTTAAAAAGTCCTCTCATGTGACTTGCTAGGGTAAAGGTGTCGTTTTGGTTTTGCGATTGAGGAATATAAACAGGAAAGTTGCTGTGGCTGCAGTAAGGAAGCCCAGGGCATGATTGGCTTAGATGTCTAAATTCCACCATCCTCCAACTCCAGGAAACATTCTCTATGGGCCTCCATCTTCTGCTATTGTGGGTACCTACATAACTCCCCTTCAGTTGTGTGAAGACAATTCTATTTCTGCTCTATAAATGCCTTATTGGGTTGGATACACAAGATGTAAGTTTAAAAATGTATTTTGTATAGTTAAAAGGTGCAAGTATTGCTTTGGTGATGAATTCATTCTTTATTCAGAGATCAGTGGTTTTCTAAAACATTTAAAAAAAAAGATCGGTTGTTTTGGTAAGCATATTTTTAAGACTAAGCTTTTTAAAAGCAGTTCAAATGAGCAATGGATGTAGGAGTTTTCTACTCTGCTAAATGCAGTGTAGGAAGACACAAACCACATTAAAATCTTGTAGAATTAATGTTTGTTTACTGAATGAGCTGAGAGGTGCAAAGACCTGTTACCTTGCTTTTAAGAAGCTCACAGTTGGTGAAGACAAACAAGTACACCAGTAATTACAGTGAGACAAGCGTTGGTCTGTATAAACAGGATAGAGATATTAGCCGATAATCATTGAATTAATAGCATGGATCAATGATTACCTCTGTCCTTACTCTATTCTGCTGTCAGTAGATCCATCTCTTCCACTTGACTAAGCCATGTGGGGTATTCCAAGTTCAATTGGCTATTATTTAAAAAGAGTTTTATGTAACGATCTCTTTTGAGAATATGGAATTCAGGATTGATTTCACTTAATTCAAAGGTTGTAAGCACTCGGTAGAAAAGTCATTTACATATCCTACATTTTCATCAAAAACAAAGTACTTTAGGATTATAAATTGAAGGAGAAGCCTTCAAGAATAGTTAGTTCTTAAAACACGGTAAGGATATGCTTTAGATCTCGAGTGAGCAGCATCCTTACAGTACCTGAGGACCTTTTGGGGAAATGTCCCCAGCTGGTGCTCCCTCCTGCTGGCCTGACTGCCTTAAGACAGACTACTCAGCTTGAGAAACAGTGAAGAATTTCTGTTGTTCTTTTTTCAAGAGTCTCAGAAAAGCACACAATGGTTTGCAGGATCCTTCAAGTCTTTATTCTCTGGAAGTTGCTCCCTGAATCCAGGAATGAATGGTGCTGGTCCTTTGTTCCAGAGAGAGATGGAATCTCTAGGGACACAATGGGAGGTGCGTGGAAATTACTGACATGCAACTAAGGAGTGTCTCTATACAAAGAAAACATTTTATTTTGATAAACTGTGCTTTGAAAAATGTAAATTCGAGTTTCTTCTTGGATTGGGTAAGTTTGCAGTGCTAAGGTTGATAGCAGATCATTTTTCCATTAATGTTTTGTCACAGGAATTATATTTCCTTATGTGTCTAGTCCTTTTTGCTCTAAAGTGCTGGTTTCTCTTGACTTCTGAAATTTGCAATTCAGGAGCTTACAGAGACTCTTGAACATGACTTTAAAAAAAACTCTCAATGATATGGCAAGGTTGGTAACCAATTTCTTATTGTTCCTCTAGCCTTCACCTTCTAGTCTGATTTGTACTACCTGCCATCTATATCAGCTGACTGACAAATGATTATTTCTCAACCTCATGGGGAAACTCCTTGGACATAGGAGCCCTGTCTACTTGACTGTTGTTCTCCTAGAATTAAAGGCAATAGTTGGCCCAGAATAACTGCTCAACATAAATCAATGTTCTCCTAGAATTAAAGGCAATAGTTGGCCCAGAATAATTGCTCAACATAAATCAATGTATTAATTTTGGAGATTATTCTACCTTGAGGGAGAAAAGCAAAAATGATTACTTTTTACATTTTAAAAATTTATTACTACATGAGTTTAAACCAGTGATACATTTGTGGGTCTCTTGGGCAAATCACTCAGAGAGCTAGTTTCCTGGCTGATAAATGGGAATTAAAGTATTCATACTCTGTTGATGTTCTTTCCTAAATAGTTAAATGGCTACTGAATATATCCTGAGACCATATCCTAAGAGTTTAGTTTTCATGTCATTGTTAAAAAAAAATCAAATATTTTAATAATACAAATTAAAGATTTATATCATCTTTGTAGCTCCGAATATCAAAAAGTTGAGTAGGTCAAATGTGGCAAGTAATGCACACTTCTAATTAGATCCATCTTAAGAAAAAATTCTTAAGAGGCAGTCTTGGTTTAAATAAATCATGTCTTCATATCGAACAAGCTACTGTGTAATTCCTCTGAAATTTTCAAGAGCTGGAATTTTTGTGTATACCTTTGAAAGCTTGTTAATGGAATGTTCCAGCCCACCCTGCAGTAAACAAGCAAGAATTCTTCCTGGAGGTGTTGTAAGGAAGACCGATAAGGCTCTCTGGTAGGGAAGCAAAGAACCCTCCTTGAGCTCATCTGGAATTCTCTTCTGAATTAAAACACAGACTATAGGTCTGTTTTTAATGTTAGTAACTTGGATAATTTTCATTTTGAAGAAGGAAAACTGCCTAAACCTGGGGTTGGACTTGCAGGCATTACAGTGTAGACCTTGGATAATGAGGTGTATAAATGAGGCTTCTGTAACCTGGCCTTTCCTGGGTGTTCCCTGATGTGACTTTCTAAAGTCAGAGTACTTGTGGTGTCACCAAAAGCCAGTACAAAATGGAACATGTGTGAAGAGGCCATTTAATTATATAAATGCTTGTTTGGGGGAGTCTTGTCTTTTCCAGTTCTCAGTCATATTCTCTTGGATGGATCTGAGCAGTTTGACACTTGGACTAACACTTGATTTGGTTTGCCACTTGGAATATGTTTGTGAATTGTACCTCTTCTATTGTCTAGGTGCCTGTCTGTTTTTTTCTCTATGTCAAGCGCTTTCTCTTTTCAGAAAGGCATTGCACTTCTCTTCTCCTTAAACTCAGTCCAGATTCCTTTGGTTCTCCTCAACATCTTACTCTTAATATAGGAAAAGCAGTCACCATTTTCCACCAACTCAGTTTACGTAGCTGGCTATCTGAGTTTTTTTTTTTTTTTTTTTTTTTGCGGTACGCGGGCCTCTCACTGTTGTGGCCTCTCCCGTTGCGGAGCACAGGCTCCGGACACGCAGGCTCAGCGGCCATGGCTCACAGGCCCAACCGCTCCACGGCATGTGGGATCTTCCTGGACCGGGGCACAAACCCGTGTCCCCTGCATCGGCAGGCAGACTCTCAACCACTGCGCCACCAGGGAAGCCCTATCTGAATTTTTATTGAAAGCAAAATAAAACTTCAAAGAAACTTAAGAAGCTTGAGCATCCCCTCTCTCTCTTCCAACTAACACCTACCGAGGTTTATCTTTGGAGTAATTTGATGTTTATTTGATGAAACATGTAGTTAAGTGTTAAAGGAGACCAATGTCAAGCTTCAGAACGGTGTGCAGAAACCTTGGATATTTTCTGTTGAGCGTTGGCTATCCTTTGGCCATGGGTTTCTATGGAATCCCTGAAAGCTAGTAGATGCTTGCCTGACTCCCCAGTAATCTCAACCAAATGTGCTGAAGTGTAGCCACAGCCATTTCACATCTGAACTTGACCCACCTTTTGTTCATCTCCTGCTGTCTCTCCTTGCTGCCTTGGGCCATCTCCAGTTTGCCATCCCACTATCCAGCAGCACGAGCTGCTCCTAATTTCTGATAAATATCTGAAGTGAGGCATAAAGGATATGACTCTTTAAATGTAACTCATTATGAATTGTATTTAAATATTGCTATGACGACCATTTTCCAAAGAATACGTGGAGACTTCTTTTTGAGTGTGAACTATTAATCACCTACTTTCCTGTTGAACTTTGGTTATCTTTGGTAAATTTTAAGGACCTTTCCACTCAGATGAAGACTGCCCAGCTCTCTGATAAATGCCTGGAAAAGGAGGATTGGGTTAGTGCTTCCTCATTTCAGTCGGGTAAGAAGCCAGTTTAGCTGGCTTGAGCTGAAGGAATGTGTAAAGAAGTGGGGGCAATAAAGCCACACAACTCCTTATTCTTACCTGAATAGTCAGTCAGCACTTGGCTGAGTATGACACACTACTCTAGCTCCTTCTGAAGAAGGTCTGGATGGCATAGATGAAAAGTCCCCTCGCTCTGTTTTTTCTTGGTAAATCATTTTCTTTCTTTCTCCCTCCCTCTCTTCCTTCCTTTCTTTCCTTCTTTCTCTCTTTTCCGTCCCTCCTCCTCCTTCCCTTCCTCCCTCCTTCCCTACCTTCCTTCCTTCCTTCCTTCCTGCCTTCCTTCCTTCCTATTGAAGTATAGTTGATTTACAGGTAAACCATTTTTGAAGTTGCCAAACCCAGGGTCCAAGTAAGAAGGTCAATGTTGGTCCATATACAGAGGGCCATATATTTGGCGATAACTGCTGGTCCGGTACTCACCCTGGGACCTAGGCCTCAGAGTCCTGAAAGATGTGTTTAGACAGCCTAGACCATCACCTTAATTACAGCTTTGGTTACCTTCCTTCCAGGACCTTGCAATGTAAGGCTGATCCTAGTCTGAACTCAGTTAGGGATTTAGATGTGAGTGGCATATTTGCATCTGCTAATGTCCTCTAAGGGTTGAAAACAGAAGCTTCACTTAGTGAAGCAAAACCTCCCCAGTTTAGATTTACCCTCCTCCACCACCCCCAATCTGTGAATCTGTACAGTACTTATTCAAAGTCCTCTCTACTGGTAACCACCACGGTGGTGGTGGAGTATTTGGAGAAGTAGTATGGTGGTATTTGCGTTTTCTTTTTCAACCTGTAGTCCTGTATTTGGCACTGTTCATAGAGATGCAGTTTCAAAGATTCTACTAAATAAAAGGCCCGGATTGTTATGATTTTGATTCTAAGTTGATAACATGAAACCATCATTACAGGGAAGGCAAAGCTATACAAATATCTAGTTTTTAAATGGCATTTCACAGCATTTTGTAATCGTTTAAAGTTATATTATTATAAGATAAAACCTTTTAGTCTACTGAATACAAGATTATCATGGGCCAGGCAGGCAGTGCACAAAGCTTTACAGAGACTGACATTTACAGAGACTGACAAGACACAGCAACCTGATGGTACTGTTGTCATCCCCCTGTACAAATGAGGAGACTGAGACACGGAGAAATGAGTAACAGGTCACACAGCCAGTGTGACCAGCCGTTCTTGGGCCGCGTGCCATGCTCTTAACTTGCCAGAAGCATTGCGGTCAATAGAAAAACTTAATTTGTTGCTTCCAACCTCTTTAAATAAGTGCCGTGCATTAGCTGTATTTGTTGGAAATGAACAGGATTCTGAAGCTTTCCTATGTCTGTTCTGGGACTGGCGCAGAGCCACTGGGCCTGCCTGTGAATCCCTGAGGGCCACCAGTGTCACAGACACCCCTCCTCCAGTCCCTTTGGCTGCAATGGGTGGGATTTGGTCCTGTGGTTCAACTTACCAAAACAAAACAGAGGTTTCAAACCCCCCTGACTGAACAGAAGCTGGGGATTTGTGGACCCGGCTGCAAAACTAGTACATGGAGTCAGGATGCAAACTTGGGATTTTTGAGACTCAAACTTAAGCTTAAAAAATTAAATCAGAGGACGCTTAACTGAAATATTGAACCGTACTGTGGTCTCCCCACAAAATACGAGATGTGCTGAGTTTTAAGGGCAAGTGGTTCTCTCAGAGAAGACACCTCATTCCCTCGTATTCTGTGTGCTTTCTTGAGTGGCAGAGAAAGGAAGACAATTACAGTAAGGCACTATCTTCTCATGCTGCTCTGTAGAGTGGAAGGCATTCTTGATGCACCCTTCATACTTTTGGCAATGACTATCAACTACACTGAATCACTGAATTTCTAGTTCCTTTTTTTTTTAATTTTATTGATGGCTCAGTTAATAAAAAAGCAAGGAGAGGGAGAAGTTTAGGATACATCCATATCAGCAGTGAATGGGGTTGAGAATGATCCTGTGGCTTTGTCTTTCTCTATCTCTCTTTTAATACTTTTTAGAACAGTTTTAGGTGTACAGCAAAATGCAGCAGAAGGCACAGAGATTTCCCCTGTGCCCCCTGTCCCCAGACATGCATAGTCTCCCTCATTATCAACACCTCGCCATGAGAGTTGCATGTTTGTTACAATCCATGAACCTGCATTGACCCATCATAATCACCCAAAGTCCATAGTTTGGTGTCATACATTCTGTGGGTTTGGACTAATTTATGACATGTATCCACCACTACTGTGTCATAACTTTGTCTCTTAATAAATGTTCAAGTCAGGCCTCATTTAATTTAAGGGGGATTAGTGATTGTCAGTGCATTTATTATGTCATTATGACTATTAATATGTTTTCAAATCTTTAAACAACAAAAAAATTAATGCTATTTATAATATTACATATTTGCTCAACTTATTAATATTCCAATGGAGTGGAAGTTTAGGGAAGAAAATCAACTTGGTTTAAAAAAAAATGGTAAACATCTTTTCCCTCCTAAAAGGAATTTTTTTGGGGGGAAGGGGGCATATCTTTAAGTGAACATGTGCTAGTAAAATTACTTTAAAAAAAAATAAATTTATTTTATTTAATTTATTTTTCGCTGCGTTGGGTCTTCGTTGCTGTGGCTTTCTCTAGTTGCGGTGAGCAGGGGCTACTCTTCGTTGCGATGTGCGGGTTTCTCATTGCGGTGGCTTCTTGTTGCAGAGCACGGGCTCTAGGCATGCAGGCTTCAGTAGTTGTGGCACTCAGGCTCAGTAGTTGTGGCTCGTGGGCTCTAGAGCACAGGCTCAGTAGTTGTGGTGCACGGGCTTAGTCGCTCCATGGCATGTGGGATCTTCCCAGACCAGGGCTTGAACCCGTGTCCCCTGCATTGGCAGGCGGATTCTTAACCACTGTGCCACCAAGGAAGCCCTAAAATGACATTTTTATAAGCGCTTCCATCCCCCGAAGTTTGCACTTTTCCTTAAAATCTGAGTGTAAGAGTGGATCATGTGTGTAAAGGGGAAAGGAACATTCTGGAACACGTGTACCCTACTGTCTCCACCAGGCTCATGCGATAGGTGGTGAAAGGGAATCATGATAGACCCATCCGGACTTAAAATCTTTGTTCTATGCCTTCTTTATATCCAAGTCCTCCATCCTTCTTAGCTTCAGATACTTTGTGTCTCATTTGACATGAATGGTATCTACCTCATGTTCTTATAAGGATTTGCCAGGCACTGGAGTAAACCCTCCAGAAGGAGTGGTATTACTGTTACTCACCTCCCTGCTCTAATCCAGATCTTTGTTTCCTTATAGCACTTAGGACACATAGTACTTATTTTGTTTGGGAATTTGTCTTGTTTGTGGACTGTGTCTGATCATACGGTCTTCTGGTTGGTGGTCTTGTCTTGTCTGTGCCTGATGCTATCTCCCTGCTAGCTGGTCATGTCAGCTCTCTGCTATCAGCCCAGGTCTCTCTCCAGTGCTCCGCACCGTGCATGTCCTCAATGCATAGGTATTCACTGCCAGCAGAAAACAAAGCACTGGAGCTCTTGCCAAAGTGTTGATCAGACACAGTTTCTCCAGTGCAATACATGCTGGGTACTACGTGAAATCAGGTAAAGTTAATTCCTTGCAAACATATCCTTACACTGAACTGTAACACAGAGTTGAAGAGTTCTATTTTGATATTTTAGATTCTCAAATATTGGTAGATAACTTTCTATTTGGTGAGAGTCTCTATGTTAAATATTTCCAATATATGCCCTCTTGATAAGAATATATACATTATACATTTGCAAGATTAGGTGAAAGATTGGTCCAACATCATGCTTTTTTTCTAAACACGTAATTTAACTCATGCCAGTATAATTGGATTTATGTTTATACGTGATCTGCTTTAACTTCAGACTGAATAGTGTCAGTTTTTGTTTGATTTGCTCTGTGTGTACAGGTAAAAATTATGTTGAATCACAAACGTGAATAAAACATGTGTTGCCCGTTATCAGGAAAATACATAATGGCTTAGAAATTTGTTATCCATGGATATCTGGGGACCTACATTCTAGCCAGTAACTCCTGCTGAGTTGGGGTCTGACATTGAATCCTAAGAGCTATCTCTTCCAACTCTCCCTTTTAGGGGTGAGGGAACTGATGACGAAAGGGTCTATGAGTTACCCACAAGCACGCTGCTATTGTATACACTGTCAGATCCTAAAGTTATGTTTTAACGTAAAGGGGGCTTGATAGGTGTATAGGCATTGAATATATATTTACGTTTATGTGCAAAATACTCTAATTACAGTTTCTAAAAAGGTAGTTAAGACATTTTTTTCTACTAGTGGATGTCAAATAAACTATATAAAAATTATCTTACATTTTAATATTTTAATATTAAATTATTTAGAATTTAAATTTAATTTTTAAAAATTATTTTTTACTCTCATTTTGAAGATGGAGTTTATTTTATCATTGTTAATACTATTTTGCCTCAGGTATTTGATTAACACTGTTTTGTTTCAGTATTTCAGTTGTTAACTAGACATTTATAAACACTAAATCTAAATGCCAGATATATTTGTATATAAATCATATAAATCTATAAATACCACTTTGCCTCCTTTATTAATTTCATTTCTTTTATAAACATTCTCACCGCAGCAATTTAATATATGAGATTCTGAGATTAAGGATAAATAAATTTATAATTTTATAGGCCTTTAAAATTTACTAGGTTCCTCATAGAAAGTTACATAATTTTTTTTTCCCTCTAATCAGAGAATCTCTTCAGTCTTTACTGTTTGTCTCACTTAAAAAAATACAGAGAAAGCTCGCTGGGTGGGAAAAGGTGAAAATAGAAAAAGGGAAAAGGGAGGGAAGACAAGAAAAGGAGAGATTGAGATCAGAGTTAATAAATACATTGCTTAGGATAACTCAGGTGTTCAGTGGAGGCACCAGGATTCAGAAGTGTGTGTGTGTGTGTGTGTGTGGTGCTTAAGCTTGTGTGTTTGCTTTTATGGAGTCTAAACAAAACTGGGGGGCAGTAGTGAGTAACTGATAATGTTGAATAATATCAATGGACTGTATGGATAGAGAAAAAAATGTGAAGAGGACGCTAGAAAAGGAAAGGAAATCGATGTTTTTCTAGAGTTTTTCTGGAATTTTCTAGAATTATTGGAGAAGATTTCATGGTAGAGCCACATCACATTCCAAGGTATTTGAAGAAGGTTTTTCAGCAAGACTTGTCTCAGCTTTGAGGATGGGCTTAGCCTCTTCAGAGGACAGTCTCAACTGTATTGACAAGAACAAAAGACTCCCTGTAAAAGACCTTTGGAAGGGAGAGATTCTAGATCAGAGGGACCAGAAGACAACCCTGAAAACTAGGTTGAAACTTGGGCTCACAAGATGGCAGTGGGGAGTTAGACTGGTCGCTAATGGAGCAGCACCAAGGTTCCAAATCCACAGCTCTCCAGTGCACAGCATTGTTACATGGGAGGGTGAGAAAGAAACTCGTGTGCCAGGGGCTAACCTACCGGCAAACTAGTAAACTTGAGAGAGGATTTTTAGGTTTAGAATCGAACCCTGGTTATTATTTCAATTATTGTTATTTAGTTCAAACTTTGTTAAATAAAACTCATTATGAGAGAAACGGTGCTGTGCTTTGGGTCAACTCACATCTCTGTGTCTAGGTATAAGCTTGTACAGAAATTTGTAACTTGGCAAAATCTAAAGGAGGGGTCTTTTTCAAAATTGCATATTTCTACCTCTGAGCCTCTGGGGATTTGAACTCTGGCTGTCACCATAGAGGTGAATTGCCCTGCCTTCTATCTGTCATTTTATATCACCTTGTAAAAGTCATCTGGATTTCTGAATGTTGGGTTCTTACTGGGATTAAAGTTCTGAGCATAGAAAGTACTGGTCACTGGATCTGAGAGGCCCTTGAGGGCGCCACAGGCTCTAAAGGATGTGGATCCTGACTTCATACCTACAACTATGTTATTGCAATGTTTCCATGTGGTTCAGAGGATGGGAAAACATAAATGTTACCATGTCTTCATTCAACTATGGAAGACATCATTTGAATACCAGAATGCCCAGTGGGTGTGTGTTCCCATTTATTGTCTGGCTTTTGAGACTGATCCAAAGCTATAACTGTATCATGGATGCTGCTTCTTCAAAAGGTACCCATGGTTGGGAATCAGCTTTGATGTGGCTCATAAAGTGCATGGACCAGCACTTAAGCCTGCCTTTGATGGAATCACGCCTCAGTCACATTTACGCAATGTGACTGAAATTGTATCTCTTTCCGCATATAAGACAGTGGCAGGAATGAAGTCCACCAGTGTGTCTGAATAAATCTGGCCCTTCACATGTCCCAGATTTAGCTGAAAAGAATCAGTAGAGTTTGTGTTATGAGAATCAGGGGATAAATGTATTGCAGAGGATTTGGAAAATAGTTCGCATTTTTGTGGTCTCCTCAGCAGTGCCCCACTGTTTCCTGGAAAAGCAGCATTAGTGATCAGAGAAATTGTGAATTTCTTTGCATCTGGGCCACCACGAAACTGTCTTAGGCATAGGCTGGCCAATAGCCCCACAGTCATGAGGTTTTCTCTGTCTTGTTCTCAGTTGCTTATGATTATTTCAGTTCAAACATTTAAATATTCCAGATCTGGGATAGTGAACAGATGGTTTCATCCTGGTCAGTATTCTAGTAAATACATTTTAGACCATTGCCTATCAGAAATTCTCACTTCAGCTATAAATGCAACAGTTTCTCTGGTACACACTTAAATGTAGCCACTGTTTATAAACGATTGCAATGAAAAGACCACGTTCACATCCAGCGTCTATTACCTGGAGAAAGTGACCCAACAAGTGTGCATTTCAGAGCAGCCTCTGTTGTGACCTTAATCTATTGATTTGGTGTGAAAATAGTTACATCATACTTTAAAATAAGAGGTGTTTTCATCATATGCTGTTGCTGTGTGTGCCGGATAAGGATTTTGTAACTAAAATTTCCTTCTGAACGGCAGTGCATATTGATGCTGTAGTTGACTATGGGAATTTAAATGGGAAGTCACTTCAGCAGACTGTTGAAAAGATCTGCCTCAGCTTCAGTTGGACATTACTCTGTCCAATGTCTATTCTATGATGGAACATTCTCATTGCATAAACTAGAGGATTAATAAAACCAAATTCAGTCACAGAAGTGTTCTTTTGCACTCAGAAGAAGGGAGTGATGTGTTGCCCTATAGGATGTGAGTAGCTTGCAGACTGTGGTAGAGCATGATGTCCTAAAACAACCATGTCTGGGGGACCCTATCCAACAGGAGGGCACTGGATGACTCTGACACCATAATATCTTGATATAAATACACTTCAAACATTACAATTGTGCTTTTTCGTAGCTTTTAAGCACTTTTACCTATGGTTGCACTTTTTTTAGGCTCCTTGATTGCCTTTTTCTATTCGCATACCATCATTCCACAAGTTCTAGCATCTCTTAATTATGGAAGGCTTACTCCACATCATATTAAACATGAGAACACTCTCATCCCAAATTAAACATAATTTGCATAACTATAAATCTCTGTGTTGAGTTGTAGGAGCTCACTGGCATAAGTGTTACTGTAGACGCATTTGTCTGAGTCTATTTGGGCTGCTCGAACAAATAACGTACAATGGCTTAAACAATAAGTGTTAATTTCACTTAGCTTTGGAGGCTGGGAAGTCCAGGATCAAGACCCCAGAAGATGCAGTGTCTGGAAGGGGCAAGGAACTCTCTGGGACCTATTTTATAAGAGCACTAATGCCATTCACAGGGCTCTGCCTACATGACTTTGCACCTCGAAAAGACCCGACCTCCAGACACCATCACATCAGGGATTAGGTTTCAACATGTGGATTTTGGTGGGAGGGGGGAGGAGACAGACATTCAGTCTATAGCAACACTTAAACACTTGTTAATGAAAATCTGGAGGTCTTCTTTTTGCACTTTGGAGGCACTATTTTATTTCTTCGAGATCCCAAACTTTTAGACTTTCCAGAGCCCTTGTGAGCTCAGACAGCCTTGCCCTGCACCTGCAGGGCCTGATGCACGAACCATTCCTGCTGCTGGCCTGCACTGCTTCACCTCTTGATGGGGGCGGGGTGTCTGACCTGTATGGGGTCCAGTTTTTGCCAGTGTCCCTGAAGCCTTTTGTTTCTCACCCTGAAGAAAATTTGGTCATAGGTGAGAAGCCGTCTGCGCCTCTCTTATGCAGGCCTGTAGCAACAAGTCAAAGCTGTCATCCTGAGTTGCAGCATTCAGACCCTTCTTTATGGTAGCTCCCTCCTGAGCTGAGGGGCTGGCAAAAGTCTAAATGGTTGTGATTAACTGATGCAAAATTTGCAAAGCCAAATTCAGTGACTAGTTCCATGATACCCTCTTGGTCCCATTCAATCAATGCCAAGGCAATTTCCTATCATATATTTTTTAAACCCTACTTAAAACCACTTGCTAAACATAGCCTCTTTACCTTTTTAAAACTTCAATTTAGATCCTATCCTGTTTTCTATAAATCACTTTTTTCATACTAACATGTCTTTATCTTTCCTTGCTTTGCTCCTTCCTACTTAATTTTTTCAACCCACAACTTTTTTTCTTGACCGTTCTTAGGCCTTCTCATGCGAGTGTGTTTTTAGGGCTCCTTTTTCCTTTGACTTATTGCTAAGACTCACTCTTGCTCGTGCTGTTTGGTCCATCTTTACTAAAGTTACCCCTTCTGTTTCAATTTGATATTTGGTCTGCTTGACTATAAAAAGTCACTTTGGGGCCTCCCTGGTGGCGCAGTGGTTGAGAGTCCGCCTGCCGATGCAGGGGATACGGGTTCGTGCCCCGGTCTGGGAGGATCCCATATGCCGCGGAGCGGCTGGGCTCGTGAGCCATGGCCGCTGGGCCTGCGCATCCGGAGCCTGTGCTCCGCAACGGGAGAGGCCACAACAGTGAGAGGCCCACATACCGCAAAAAGGAAAAAAAAAAAAAAAAAAAAAAAAAGTCACTTTGTTCTTTATAAAATCTTTGCACTTTACAGAAAGTGTGTTCTTTGGTTAGCTTGTCTATTCTTTTGTGAAATTAGCTGCACTGACAAAGTAAGTATGACAAATCAACCTAATTTTCTGTTACTGTTTTATTTCTTTACAGCATCAGTAATATTTTCTGTGGCAAACTCATTGAGTAGACTTGGTATTTTCAGGTGATACCTTACTCTGAACACTGACTATTTAGAAATGTATGTATGCATTATTTGAGAGATGGTCATGAGGAGGAGGGAGTCATCTGAATGATTTATTGCCAAATGTGTTGAGATGCTTTAAGCTGAACTTTTGGTACTTGAGGAGTGATTTTGAGAAAACTACTCTCTGTTAGGATTAGATTTTGCTGCATAGACAGAACAGAAAATCCAAAATTATAATGGCTTGAGTGAAAGAGAAATAGAATTCTCTCTTACGTAAAATTCCAGAGATGGGCCCCAGGGCTGATGTGGCAGTTCAGCAGTGCCATCAAGATACCAGGCTGTCTTTCTGTCTTCATGGTTCAGAATGGCTGCTGGAGCTCCAAGCTATCTTTTTCAGAAGTACGTACAACACTTTAGATCATATTTTGTTTTCCAGTGCTTAGCTGTGGAATGATGGACTGTTTTAAGCAATTGGATACAAAAGTGCTGGTCATGGTGGTTCAAGTTGGTCCACAAGGACCCCTGTATTTCTGCCCAGGCAGTGGGATGGATGGTGGTTGTAGTCTCTTGGATGGGAACACAGGAAAAGGAGTAGGTTCAGGAAGGTGGGGAAGGTAGCAATGAGCTCACTTGGGGAGATGTTGAGTTTGAAATACCCAAGGGACATCCATGTTGGGTCAGTGGTATAGACTGTGTGTGAGTCTGAAGCTCAGGAAATAACAGTCAGCGAGCTGTAGACACTTGGCAGAGGGAGCCTTAGCATCCCAGAAGGCTCTCGAAAGTGTGCACGTGGTTGGATCTCCCAGGAAAAGCAAGACAGCTGAATTGATGAGGATCAAGCGCGATTCCCCCATGGACCTCTGAAGGAAGTTACGGACAGGAGTTCGGGTGGAGGCTTGAAGATGAGAAAGACAGGTCCAGGGAGAATGAAAGGAGAGCAACAGCTGTGCTTCCTTCAGCTTCACTTTCACCATTGTTTGATATTATGGAAGCATCACAAAGCTGAGCATTTTCACTTCAGAGAAGGCCAGGTGTGATAGAATCCGGAGTGTGTCACAAGACCACACCCTCTGCTCAAGCGGAGCGTTGAAGTCTTTGTTGTCTGATTTGTTATAAATCCAATCTCGTGTACAGGTATTATCCCCATTTTATGCTTTTGAAAAAATAGGCTTACAGAGGATAGGAAACTCACTCTATGCCATGCCGCAGGAAGGAACGGAACCCTAGCTTGGAAGCTAAGCAAGCGTTTTGGTTCTCGTCTGGATTTTGTACTGGGGCACCATGCCTCCGGAGAGGTTCCGTGGCTTGTCCAGTTTTTGACCTGGAAGTGCTGTGTTGATACCAAACCTAAGTCTCCCTGGTCTCAGGCAGTCAGAATACAGAGAGTAAGTGATAAGAGGTTAAAAAAAACAAAAACCACTATCTTGTTTCCCAATCTTAAAACAGTCCCATGTGACATTCTTCTTTACTGATAATATTGTTGCAAACCCAAAAGAGCCTGATTAATCTTTGTAGCATCTTTTAGGCTTGAATCACACTTTCATCTGATAGTAGGAACTGAGTCACTGGTGAAGGATGTTCATCCAAGACTAGACAGGGGTCAGCAAACTTTTTCTTAAAGGACCAGATAGTAAATATTTGAGGCTTTGCCAGCCCCACAATTTCTATCGCAACTACTCAACTCTGCTTTTTCGGCATGAAAGCAGCTGCAATATGTAAATGAATGGGCACGGCTGTGTTCAAATTAAGCTTTATTTTCGAAAACGAGCAGGTGGCCCAGTTTACTGACCCCTGCCCTAGAAGAAAACTAAGTTGTAGAATTTCCACGTTTCATCCTGCCAGTAAAGTCATCCGACAAAATTGTGAAAAAAATTTTCATTTCCAAAACTCAAAATATTTGGCTAATTTTGTTTTTGAAAATTAACTTGGGGCTTCCCTGGTGGCGCAGTGGTTGAGAATCTGCCTGCCAGTGCAGGGGACACGGGTTCGTGCCCCAGTCTGGGAAGATCCCACATGTCGCGGAGCAAGTGGGCCCATGAGCCACAACTACTGAGCCTGCACGTCTGGAGCCTGTGCTCTGCAACAAGAGAGGCTGCGATAGTGAGAGGCCCGCGCACCGCGATGAAGAGTAGCCCCCACTTGCCACAACTAGAGAAAGCCCTCGCACAGAAACAAAGACCCAACACAGCCAAAAATAAAATATACATAAAATTTTAAAAAAGTAACAATGGAAATTAAAAAAAAATTAACTTATCTCCGTAATGATCTTTTATAAGTGTAAGGACAGTTCTGGGAGAGCAGCTGCAAAGTATGAAACTGGATTTCCTTATTTTGTTCCCTCTTTTGTTTTCTCCTGGGTAGTCTTGATGGAATTCTGAGTTGTCAAGGTGCCTCCACATCTCTCAAAATAATCCATATCTTTCAAGTCAACCCCTAAATCGTGGAGATCCTTGATTACCAAGCTGAGACGTTGAGCTGCTTTGATCATCATCCATGTGTGTGTGGACCCTAGCATCTGTAGATTCGCAGACTGGAATCTGTGAATGTGAGAAAGTTCCTATACGTGCATTATTAACAAAGTTTCATGTATTTTACTCACCAATGATAAGACCACTAGCACATTCTGGGGGCTTTCTAGAATATTTCTATGTCCTCCAACATCAGTTACTTTATGTCCTGTTTTTTATTTGTATTATGCAGATGTACATAGCTATCTTAGAAAAGCATTCTAAGTGGAATTTGCATGTTGATAGTTTTCTGATAGGTTCAAATTGCAAAGCTTCGTTTGTTTTGTAGTTGAACGTTTTGGATCCATGAAGTAGATGGAATTTTTAAGGGAAATAATTTCTTTTCGCATGAAAGAACAAACTAGGAGGACTTTAACATCTTGGATGCAAATAAGGGCTGATTATGACAAATGAGCATAATTATTTTGTAAAAGAATCATAAGCAGATTCTTGATTCTCTTTGCACTTCTCATTTATTTGTAATTGAAGAGGCAATTTTTTGCTAAAATAATTGTCATTCATCCTTTCTGTTCATTTCAAAGTGCCCTTCCCCTCCCAGGCAAGGCCGGCAGCATGCATTGTAGTAGTAATACAGGATGCACCTTTGGTGAATGTCCCCTCTCACTGCTGCTGAGTTCTGCTTCTGTGTTTGGCCTTTGCCTCTCTTTGTGACTTACAGGAAATAAAATATTTCTCCTCCTTGTGCAGAAGGTCTTTGAAATTCGAGTGCCTGGGGGAACTGAGACATTGTGACTGTGTTTGGGGAATCCCATGAGTCTGTTATAATCACTGTGACAGTCAAGTTTCACTAATTCCAAGTAAAAAGAGACCTAAGAGGATGGTTTGGATTTTAGTGTAGTCTGCTTTCAAAGCTGCGTTATAAACAGAATAAATCTGTGTGAATAAGTAAAGTGAGGTAGGTTGATAGAAATGTTTAATTTGCAATGGATCTCCTGTACTTAATGAAGAATTCAATAAATTTTGAATAACTATATTCATTTCTCAGATAAGCATTCAGTAAGAATTGCAAAGCCCATGTTTGAGTCATCACAAAGTGTGAATCGTGATTTAGAGCAAGGAATTTTTACTGTACAGCATGCTTGGTAATGATCCCTAAGATATTTTAGGCTTAAATTAGTAAGAGGTCCAATACTAAAATGGAGGAAATAAATCTTAAAGCATTGTCTATGTTGAATGTCCTTAGTTCAGTAGATAGCACCTTGGACGGCCTATTTCAGTTGACACCAAAAGAAATAACAATGTTCTGACACTGATCTTTACCTTATTAGATGCTCCCTCTTTTATGGGTGGTCTTAGGTAATTTTAATTCACCTTCTGCTTCTTTTTAGCCTTCCAACTGACTAAAGGTATAGCTTTGATTTTTCTTCATGTTACATGATAGTTTATTCTAACCAGCAATGTTTATTTATGTACTTATTTGCACCCATTTTTGCAAACAAGTAAACAGTTTGGGACATGCAAATTTTTCTATATTGGTATTTATTGTAATAGTATTTTACACACATGACATTTTAGAGATGAAATAGCTTAAGCCCTTTATTTTATAGGAAAACCTTGTAGGCCCAGAAATGGCGGGGACGGGTGGACAGTCTCAAGAGCTAGAGGATGCCGTTCTAACAAAGATTTTCCTTCCCTTTGGTTCAAGTTAATCTATTTTGGTTCTCCTGGTAATGATGTAGTAGAATAATTTACTCACTTAATACTATAATAGGTTCACTAGGATTTTCCCATTAAAAGACTCATGAGTCATAGCCTAGTGTTACCTTCCAAGCTTTGATTCTGTACTCTCTATACACCCGAAGAGTTGTATGGCATCTGTAGTACATGTGCCAGTCTAAAGCTGGTGTGTGTTTTGAAATCTCTTGCCCCACACTGATGCCTAGCGTCAACCAGGAAATGCTGTAATTTGTTACCCACTACCCTGAAGGTATTACAGGGTAGGAAGTTGTGGGAGTGCAAGGTTGGTGGTGGGAATGAGTACTAGAACCCTCGGGGTCTTTACTGAGGCTTAGTTTTTCCTGCCTGTATAAGTCAGATTAACTTTGTCACGTTAAATACATCTTCTCTATCACCTCCACCTTCTGTTTTCAATGGACACTATGTTTGCTTTTGACTTTTTTATTAAGACAGTACACCCCTCATCAAATGTATCTGTCACAACTCCAGGATTGCTTAAGACTCACGCTGTCACTGGCACATTCCATTTAGCAACGTCCTCAGATCAGAGTACATTTACAGACAGTGAACTGCAGACACTCACACACAGGAGACATGGGTTGAGTGCACAGGTAGGACCCTTGGTCTACTGGTCAGAAGAAATTTATGACCAACTGAGTCACTCTGGAGGTGTTCCTTGCCTCTCGTTTGTCTGGTATCAGCATGCCTTTCCACCCCTTTCAGCACTCCTCTTTCAGGAACTCCCACGTGGGTCCGCATCTTGGTGCAGAACAAAATTTGAAGGACGTCCCAAAGAAAGCCTAATGAGATTTGGGCCCCTGCCTATGTATTTTCTGCTCTAACTTTTGCAAAATAAATTGACTTTTCTGTTGTAGTGTACTTGTTAAAATAGTTTAAGCCATACCGCCAGAAGCCAGCCACGAGCTAGAGCTAGCATTTGCTGTTACCTTAGATCTTTTTAAGAGGCATAATTTTCCTGTGACCTAGACTTGAAAGATCTATGGGCTGTCTGAGTTGACCTTGTTTCCCCTTGGGCGTCCAGCACAGAGCTTGGACGATAGTGGCATTTCTGAAATAAATGCATTAGTGGATTTGGGTGCTCAGCATAATCTAATTAAATAACACATTTGTGTAAAGATAAAAAATTATAGACTTAAGGTATATAGTTCTAGTCATTTATATGACAACTGAAATAACCAAGCCCTGGGGAATTAAAAGTGGCTTGTTTAACATAAGCAGCCAGTAGTGGCTAGGGTGAGACTCAAGCTCAAGTTTAACAGATACTTGTAAAGATTCAGGTTCACAAAACGTGTACAAGGAATGGCGTTAGCTCCTTTTCAAAGGAGAATGCCTTAGATGAGTTACTGTGTGGCTTGAACAGCTCAAGAGGGACTCCACTGAGGCATGAAATGGGTGCCCTGTTTTAAGTTCCACATGTTGGGATGGTATTTAGCACTTAGTCAGCAGGCTGAGTACCAGCATGATGTTGGTGTGGCTCAGAATGCAATGCCACATTCCCTAGTGCCCCCTGAATTCCAAGAAAAATGCTCGTGGATTCGGGCAATTGGCTTTTCTTAACTTGCTTTTCTAAGCCTATAGGAAAAAATAGAGAAGTGGCTGGCTTCTTGCCTGAATTTTTTTTTTTTTTGCTAAAATTGAGGAAGGATATCTGGTCATTGTTTTCTTACTTTAAAGTGTTTAAATGTAGTATTTTATAGCTGTAGATGAAGAATAAAATATTCCTAGGGAGAAGGTTTATTGATTTTTCCATCTTAAAACTATTATGAACTCCAAACAGGTGAAACTGGTAAAAAAGAATATTGAGCATGGCTCTGCACCACAGCCTCTCAATCAAAAGCAAACAGGATGGAAATAGAGTTGGAAAAAAACCCTCCCTTTCAGAAGGTTGCTTTAAAGCAGATTTTAAGGCCCATTGTCCCTTTTTGATTTTCCCTGGGGCATTTTCTTGTGTCTGCTGGGCTCACTCAGTCCTTTGTTCCTGGTTGGCATTCATCTTTTCCCAGTGTTACCAAACTTAGGTTTGGCTGCCCACTGCTTGAAAGCCAACAGTGGAGAGTGTTGGTTTGAAAGGAAAGGTTGCTTTATTTAGGAGGCTGGCAACCTGGGGAGAAGATGGACTCGTGTCCCAAACCAACATCTGTTCTCATCATTGTAAGATTTTGCCCCTTAGGTAACACTTGCTTTTAAAATCTACAGATTATATAATGCATATTGCAGACTTCAATCTAGAATTTAAATGTTAATGAAAGTGATTATTATTTTGATTATAATTGTATCAATTTCCATTTGTTTGCCTGTTTTGAATACAGTAATTTGTTCCACCTCTGTTTTACTTAATCTTGAACTTCAAGATTACTCCCTATTACATATGAACAGAACTGAGAAATGGTTTTAGGTAAAGGAGTAAACAAAAATTTACTGAATACCTACTGTGTGTCTTTAGCTGAACTATGTTCTTTCCTGCAAATACTCCATTTAAATGCTATTGATCACCTCCTCTCCCTCTTTTTTCTTTTTTTTTTTAAGGGTGAGGTTGAGTGTGCTGAGGTTAACGTTCCTGCCTAAGTTCACATAGCTGAGCTTGGCCTGCTGACCCCATTGCCCATAGGCTTTCTCCTATACTGGATCAGGGCTCAAAACTCATGGCAAGCCATCAAAGTTCCATTTGAAATGAAAAGAGGAAAACCTGTTTTCTGAACCGTGAACTCTAATTACATAAAATGGATGCTTCTGAAAACCGTGTTGTCTCAACAGGGCGGACTGTAAACGTTGAACAACAATCGAAGCCTCACATTATGTAAGAAGGGAGTTTACAGAGCTGAATACCCACCGTGCTGTGATTCTCCCACGAGTGACAGAAGTTGCTGGGGTAACAAAGGACTGCACAGAGCCTGGTGTAGGCACAGGGGCTTCTCTGCAGCTGATAAAAGGGCTCTTCAGTCAGGAACCTTGCTCTTCTAGGGGGGCTGCTTGTGCGGTGCCCCTTCTGCGGCTGAACAATGGCATTGAGGAGGGGCTCAGGTGGGAGAGTGATGGAGAGGAGGGTAGGTGGGTGGTGGGGCAATTGGATGCTGGGGAGCTTGGGGGAAGGAGAATAAGCCCTGGTCATTCTAACTTATTTGTGATTCTGGTAGCAAAGAGCACTCAGAGACAAAATGGCTCAGTAGTTGATAAGATTTCATTGGGGCTGACACCACCCCCATCTGCAGGTTAGACCAAGCTAGGTGTTCTGCCATGCTTGTTTTTAGCTTTGTGACCACCAGTAATCACACTGGTTTTGGGGATTTTCATGTTTCAGTTTTTGCAGATGATGAAAAATCATTAACTGTCTCAGTGTCACTTCAAACTCCATGTATCTGTATTTCTCAACCAGTGGCTCTGAGCCACCAACTCTGGCTACACCTGGTCAACTTGCTGAAAAATAGATTCTTAGGATGCACTCTGGACCCACTAATTAACCTCCGTAACGAGACCCCAGATCTAGATTTTTAACAGGCTCCTTGGGTGATTCCTATATACACACATCTCACTACTTCTATCTGACACATTACATTGAAATATCAACAAAAGAGAAAATTTGAGTGACTTTGCTCCAAATGACATCATGAATAAGGAACAAATTGGTATTGAATTCCGGTTGCTTCAGTTAGAATTCATTCCCATTCAGTCATTACTTGAAAAGCTATGTATTGTGTTTTTGCCACATGCCAGGTCTGGGGATGAAAGGCAGTCTTTTTTTCTTCAGGAGTTCCATGGTTGGGAAGAAGTACCCCTCAGTTATGTTTTTAAATCCCACAGCTCTCTGGGACTCAAACCTTCAATGTCTCTTCATTGCTCAGTGCTTCATTAAGTAGCTAAGATGCTCAAATTTGAAGAACACAAAAGTGTGGCAGGGAGTGTGAACATGGACAGCTTGGGACAGAGTGTTTGGTTGAGAAGTTTTGAGAGATAAACTTGATTTGTAAGGAGAGGCTGGATGACAAAGGACATTAAATGTTACACTGTGTTGCTTAAACTCAACATTTAGGAGCCTCTTGAAGATAGACATAGCACATACTTTCTGCCTGTGGATTTAATGCATTGTTTCTTAATTCAACACACATTTACTGAATCCTTATTTGTGCTAAGCACACCACCAAGAAAAAAAGCAAATTCTTTGTTTAAAAATCAAGGACACGTATGAAGAATTTTGGAAAGGTTTTCATCAAAAATGATTAAAATATGCAATAGTTTTAGGACTGGAAATGCTACATTTGCTGTTGGTGCCAGGGAGGGGTGGGGGGGCAGGAAAGACACATTAAAATGTCAATATATCATGATTTTAGACAATCATAGAAAGTGTGAACCTCCCTTGATGATTGGATATAGAAATTACTAGAAGTAAAATTGCAGCTTCTCTTGGTGTAGGTAGGCCGCCTCCCCGTCTCCTTGGTCACCAGCCTGTCTTTGTCGGGTGAGCTACACTGAGCAAGCCTGTTATGGCTCCAGAGCCCATGATGGTCTGTCTAGTCCATTAATAAGCAGCAAAAATATCTCAGCTGCTGTAAGTTTTTTCCCCTGTGGTTTATTTTAACTCTGTTTTGAGAATTCAAAATTAGTTGTGGTGATAAGACATGATAGTTTCCTGACTCTGTGGAAGAGAGAAAAGGTTCAGAAGTGATCTCAGGGGCTTGAATTTCCTGGGCTGGTTGTGGTTCACTTAGTAGCTTTATTGAATAAAAGACCAGGTGATTCATATAAAGTCATATGTTAGGATGCTGTAACCAGGGCTTTGGAAAGGGCCACCTTACCCATTAAGTGCAAATAAATAACGATGTGAATGTACAGCAGACTCTAAAAGCATATTAGACTATTGATGAGAATGAATAATACATGTTTTCTGATAGTGTTTGCGGCATGTGGCAGGATATTTTAAAAGTGGGGAAAAAAAACCTCTGTGTGAGGTCTGCATTTAGTTAACCTTTATATTCCAAGACAAGCTTAACTGTCATCTGTCATATTTATAACAGCAGCGTCAATTCAGAGTTTTATGCTCAAAACCTGTAGACTCAATTAGGAGATACACTTTGAAAAATTGGTCCCTATGATATGCACACAGTAACCTAAAAGAAAAATGTCTTGTCAATATTATTGTAGTGATTTCTGTGTATTCTTGTTTTAATTATGTGATGGGTTCTAGTGCTTTAGAGTTTGCCATCATGGGTGATCCCTGGAACTTGGTCATGTCTCATTGAATGGAATGGACATTTCAGTTCTAATTTAGCATACTTATTTCTACTGCTAAGTGAAAGCAGAGTTTACATAACAATTTATATGGTTGTATAGACTTTCATCTTCTGAGTTTTATAACTCTTTCAAGTTATAAAACTTGAAAATTGCATGTTTCAGTGGATAGTGAGTCCATAGTACTTACCAAGTACCCATTGTGCTTTACCAATCTTAAAAACAAAATCTTTGTTCTGAAGTCATTATATTTACGTTGAATAAATCTGAAGTTAGACTTCAGGTTGATGTTGAAGTGGGGCAGATCTATTTTACTTCTAAAACTTCCAGCACAATCACAGTATAAAACGGTTAAGCAATGATGATACAGGTAAATAACCAAAGATGGAGGCTTATCTAAAACCAAGACTAGATTGCATAATAAGGAAAGGATAAGGGTAGTAATGAAGTTCTTAAGAATTAATGTCCCTTGTATACACTGTTATATTTAAAATAGATAACCAACAAGGTCTTACTGTATAGCACAGGGAACTCTGCTTAGTACTCTGTAATAACCTAAATGGGAAAAGAATTTGAAAAATTCGTACATGAATACTGTATGAATACAGGTCTAGATATCAGCTATGCATTTCTTATCTAAGAAACTCTTAAACCCCTTCATAATGCACTAAGCCTATTTGCTCTACTTTGCACATTACATTCTTTCACAATAAGACCTCTCCTGGTTTAGTGGTCACTATGTTAATTCTTTAGCATTTTAAAGCATTTTGGTTGATGAAATGTCTGTCCTTTTCCTCCCAGTACTTGAGAAATCCTCACTGTTATATGAAAGAAAAGATAAAGTACCAAAAGGTAAATGACTGTTTCAAAGACACATGATCAAACATTTACTCTAGAGAGAACTTATTTGAGTCTTTGGTCTGGAATCATTCAGATTTGACTGCGTGCACTTGAAAGACAGCGATGCCAGTGGCCAGGCTGGGAAAACCACTGGATTTGGAATTCATTTCACTCCTCTCTTGCCCTCTGTATAGTTAAGAGTCCCTCCTTACCAAGCTTAATCTTGACTGACCTTTCTGAGTCTTCTGGAACCTTGCCTTATCAATTATTTCTCCTTTGTCTTTCCACTTTCGTTTCTCTCTTTATTCTTTGTCACATCCCATCTTCCTGTATATATTTTCAGTTCTTCTAACTGCTTATAAACAAATAGACAAAACTCAGTCTTGACAAAGTTGCAAATTCTTGCCTTGACATTGCTTTTACTTCACTCATGCTCTTCAGTGTGGGCCTTTGTGGCTATCTTTTCTGGCTCCTCGTGTGTTCTTTGAGCCTTTCCAGAGAGGCATGTGTCTTCACTCCTCAACCTGAGTCACTCCAGGGTCTGTAGTTAACAACTCATCACAAGATCAAATTGCACAATTCCTGTTCTTTTTTCTTTTTTCATCTTTTTGTAGCAGAATATAACTCCTCCAAGCTGCTTCCTAAAATTCTCTGTTGATTTCTGAAACATATTTATTTTTTCCCCTTTCTGGAAAAAAGCTGGTTTTCTACTTTCTGCCACCTAAATTCAAACTTTCGATTAGAGAACCTTGATAGATTATATTCCATCATACCTCCCTCCAGGCAGATGAGTTCTTCCTCACTGAGCTCCTAAATATAAATAAGGTTTTCTCATACTCTTGACTGGATTCTTCCTGTTGGTTTGCTCTAACATAAATACTTCCTACTTCTCTATCTTGATCTAAAGGTAGCTTAGTCATCTTTCAAGACAGTTTATCATGATGATTAAGAGACCTCACTCCAGAACCAGAGTGCGTGGGTTCACACCACATCTCCAGACTACTAGTATATGATCTTGGGTAAGTTATTTGGCTCCAACATGCCTTAGTTTCCTCATGGTAAAGTGGAAGTAGTAATAATTTCTTCCTTGTAGGATTGATGAGACAGTTAATGGGTTAATATATGTAAAGATTAAATAGTAAGACAGTTCTAGACAGAGTAAGTTCTATAAGTACTTTTGATATTTCTACTCTCTCAAACTCCACCTTGTCTATAAAACTTCTCATCTCCTGAGTCCAACTAAAAGTCATCTCTTCTGGGAAAACTGTTATTTTTTGCTCTCTTATGAGGCTTAACTTACTCTAATTTTAATTGTCTCAGTCTTAACCTAGGTTAGAGTAGGCTTTTTGCTCTCATGTGTTCTCATATCTTACTTAACTTCAAAAATATTTTCTTTTCCTACTAAAGATCAAGTCTATTTTTTCCTAAAATAATTTCTGAAGATTTGAAGGTCTTGAGACTATTCTGTGTTTTGAATTTTTGATGAGAGATCCCCAAAGATACTTTGAGGATGCTCTGTAGGGCTGGCCTGAACTTCATGAAGGAGAATAATGGAAGTGTCACTTGTGATTAATTTCCTTTTCTATAGGAGGGCTTTCTGACTGTGTAGCTCTAACTCATCCTAACCACCTCTTTGGGAAAATTGGGTTGTAGCAGTGTATGTATATCTGTGTGTTTTTCAAATATTTCTTGCACATTTTACAGTACATTTTTACAAAGTTGAACATATTTATTGTGACAAGGAAATAAATTATCTTGAAAATGTTTTCTTTAAAATTTTACTCTTGTATTTAATAGGTTGGCCTTAGAAATTTTGACATGGGTTGACAGCTCTTACTATAGTACCCTCTCCCCAGAGGACATTCCGATACCCTAAATGTTGGTGATGTTACAATTGCTGAATGGAAGCTTTCACTGAATCAGATACTGACAACAGTAATTCCAACAACAGAAATTATCACCAGGCATTGATAAAACCTGAGAGCAAATCATTATGACAAAGTACATCCTGATGGGAATACCAAAAATACACATAGGCTACATTATCTTTATTTCATTTTCCTCTTTTAGAGTAAAAGTTTTGGTATTTGAAAGAAAAGGGACAGTTGTTTGTTGAAAATAGAAATTTTTGGACATAACCAACCATATGTTTTAGATTTTTTCCCCTGTATTCTTACTGAAAATGTATTTTGAATTTGTTGTGTTTCTCTATACTTTGTAAATTCTTTCCTTAAGGTAAAAAAAAAATGTTTTTTCCTTTCTCTTTTCCCAACATTTGCTTCAGCTAGGTTTGACCAACAAGTTGGATTCTTTCAGCCTGAGTCATTGTAAAGCCAACATGTCTGGTGATGTTTGTAGGCAGATGCAATTTATGAGTCAGTTCTAACTTTGTATGTTACTTTAAAAAATCAGTAATGGATTATCTTGTATTTAAACCTGTTGAACTTTTGCAGCCTTGAATTTGCAGAGTGACACAGTTAATGTGCTATGGTCACATGTTTAACTTTGTCAGGAAACATTGATTCGTTTTCATATGTTATCAAGACAAGAAACAGTCTCTTTTTGATTCTGTATCCATCTTATAATCAGAAGAAAATATATCTGCCTCACAGATGGAAACAGAATCAAAAGGAGACTGTTTCTTGTCTTGATCACACCGTGAAGCAGCAATCAAACCAGAAATAACACTTCAGTCTCTGACACATACTGTTGCATATTCATGTTGGGTTTTGCTATAGACTTGGAGTCATCTTTTTCATTGTAATCTGTTTGATATCATCCCTAAGAACTTTAATCTCCTGGTTCTAGATGACATGTTTAATTAATCCAAATTTGTATTTTCAAAATAGAAACTTGGCAATGGATGTGACCTTTGTATGATTCAAACTGTCCTATATAGAAAATGCCTAGATATTAGTGTAGAGAGAGAAGATATAAATAGGAATAGCATTGGAAGTCCATATGGAGAAATACTATTATCAGTCATTTTCTTGTTTTGTTTTTTACACCAGTTAACGTATGCCAATGATTTTCATTGTCACAGAATTGCATTACTGTTCATTGACAGAGTAGCACAAATGTAGAAGTATGCAAATGAGAAATGGAATTGGGAGATGTCATGGAATACGTACTAATTGTAGGAAGAATACAGTGCATGTAATCCCCGTGGTTTTGGGGTAGTTAATGCCTGGAAACTGTGTCATTATGCAAGGTTGCATTTTCTGAAGTGGGTCAGTGCTATAATTGGGGCTTGCATTTTTTTATCTGAAGATGTGGGAAGCTTTAACTAATGGATATAACCGACAAAGTGCTACCAAAATGAAAATTCAGCAGTCACAAATAGTGGTCATCTGCACATCAAAACATCTAAAATTCAGTACATGGGCTGAGATAAACACTAACATTTAATCATCAATAATTTTGCTTGCCAGCAGAATGCAGAATGGTTCTTGTAAGCTCTTTGGATAATGCAGCTCTCTAGAGGGACTCTTCTAGGATGCCTGATGGTGTGCTATTACTTAGACCTCCCTCAAAGGACTGAAATTTTAAAGTTGGTGATGACAGTTCTCTTGTTTCTCCTACTCAAAACTCCTTTTGATCCAACACTTCCCCCTTCTCCCTCACTTGCACTCAACCAGACTACTTAGCAAGTATTTTATTTCAAAGACTAAAGAAAGGAAACAGTAAATGATAGCTCCCAGAAACCTCACATTTTATTGGAAAGCCATAAGAACAACTTCCAGAACGGCTAAAATTTTGATTAGAGTCTATCCTGGTAGGTAGGGTTGTGCCTATGTCTTAAAACACTGTCAGTTGTCTTACCCGAAACCAAAGGAATATATGGGGAGAGGGACTGAGCTGTGTGTTTTCACTTGGTAGCCAGAGAGCCTCAGTCACTGAAAGGGGCAGAACTGTCTGCTATAGAGACTACTGAGGACCAGGTCAGCTCCATGGGTCCACTCGCCACAGTCTGCTAATTGGCTCCTTTCTTAACATTGGGGAACAGGAAAACTGTTCCAATGGGCTTCTATTCCTCATACCATTGCTTTACCTTTAGTGCAGAATGGAGTCAATGTTTAAATCCTTTACTGCTGGATACTTTTGTCTTGCATCTGAAGGTGTCCTGCTAGAGAAGCTTATGGGATCGAATATTTGGCTTCAGTTTCTATAAGTTAAAATGCAGAAAAAGATTGGTTCCAGTGGAGGAGTAGATATTCAGAAGCAGAATAAGGAGGGTGAAGAGAGACTATTCAAGGGCTTCCCTGGTGGCACAGTGGTTGAGAGTCCACCTTCCGATGCAGGGGACATGGGTTCGTGCCCCGGTCCAGGAGGATCCCACATGCCGCGGAGCGGCTGGGCCCCGTGAGCCATGACTGCTGAGCCTGCGCGTCCGGAGCCTGTGCTCCACCACAGGAGAGGCCACAACAGTGAGAGGCCCGCGTACCGCAAAAGAAAAAAATAAAAAATAAAAGAGAGACTACTCAAAACGAGAAACTTTCTTTCTCCAGCCTCTCTCCCTCTCTCTTTTATGTGTGGGTAATGAATCTTTGTCCTTACTGTGTTAAAAGTCACCATGACCTCATGCTAATATTCCCAAAGCAAAGCTGTTGGTATTAAAAACCTATAGCTGGCCTGGAACTCTTTCCCAACGTATGATAAACTCCAAACAAAATCTTCTATGTTGCATTCTAACAGCTCTGTAAAAATGGTTCTATGTCCTGGTTTTGTTTGGTGTAGCTTTCCAATACAATCGATGTAGAAATGAATTACCCCTTGACTTTGGAAATAAGCAATTCATGAGCAATTTCTTAGATAAAACTATTTCATCAGGTTCTGAACATACAGGAGAATCCATGAAAAGATACAAGCCTTTATGAACAAGTGAAAATTTTTTCTTAGAAGAAATATTCCATTTTCTGGGCTCAATTCAAAACAAAACAACAAAAATGTGTCCTTCCAAAGTAAATGGTATAAATAATTGGTGATAATAGTGTTTGCTTATGTGTTCACCTCTTCAGACTTGTTGAAGGAAGGAAAAGGGAATGGCTCCACAGCTAAAACCTTCAACTTTGGCAAAATTTAGACCATTTTTGTGGTATCGGACAATCTTAACACTTATTCTTGCTCAGGAATTTAATCCACTTTCTTCGTAAAATTCAAGATACTTTATCATATTTTTTTCCATGAGAAGATTAACCTAGGTATAAATAAAATCACCCTTCATACTTTAAAGATCCGTTGCGAACTTTGGGGGACAAAGGAGTCTCTAGTTAGGAACTTGAGAATTTTAGCATTTATTGAGGAAGAAGTGAATCCAGCCTCTACTTAGATAATTTTTCTCACCAGTAGCAAGGGGGTGAAAGCTGGTTTCTGGCAGACAAAATACACCCTGTTGCAGGCCACACATGACTAAGTGCTCAATGTTGGTGTCCTATGAAATGGCAAATCTTGCTTTAGAAAAAAGCCAAGCCTTGCATTTGCATTGAACGTGTGTTCCCGAAGGTTTTGCAAACACTGTTCACAATATCAACTAAATTGGATGAGGTAGTGGAGATGGTGAGGGCAAGAAAATAATTTCTACATTGCACCAGTTTATGTTTCATAACTGGTTTTTATATATAGGAAACAAAATTTGGGCATAGAGCAAATCTTGCCAAGCAGAACCACCAGTGGTTGGTAGGTTACCCATCAAAAGGAAGTAAAGTGGAAACAACTGAGCATCTTCTATAAACACAATGCTGTGAAGTAGTTCTGCATAAGCAAAGCTAATGAAACCGAATTTTTCTAGCACTGATATTTTCATCTAAGATGTCTTCAGTGTTCAGTTCCATTCCCATTCATTACTTACAGAACTGACACATTATCCTGAAAACATTTCCTAAACATAATTGAAAACATTAAAAAGTCTGGTATTTGAAAAACATTTGGATGTTGTTTTACAAATTTTTATTTCTGATTTTTAACAAGCTTCACACATGTTAAAATTATGTATAAAGAAATCCAATCATACCAATAAACCAACTGGTTGTCAATTTGATTTTCAGGGTGAAAGGTGGTGGATGTTTTTATGGTAATAATTAACAAGAGTATAGAACTTTATTGATTGTCTTCATCCATTTGGGCTGCTCTAACAAAGTATCATACCCTGGTGGCTTATAAACAATAGAAATTTATTTCTCATAATTCCGGAGGCTGTAGAATTTCAAGATCAGGGTGCCAGTATGGTTGGGTTCTGGTGAAGGCCCTTTTCTGTGTTGTAGACTGCCATCTTCTTGCTGTATCCTCATATACTGTAAGGGGCCAGAAAGCTCTATGGGGGTCCCTTTTATAAGGGCACTAATCCCATTCATGACGAGTCCGCCTCATGACCTAATCACCTTCCAAAGGTCCCAGTTCCTAATACCATAACCTTAGAGGTTAGGTTTCAGGATATGAATTCTGGAGAGACACAAACATTCAGACCATAGCATTGATCACAGCACATTTTCTCACACATACCTTATTGTTTAGTGCTATAAGCATCCATAATATATATATAATCTTTTTTCAGAAAAAGAATAAGCTAAATATCTTCATTTTACTGAATGAGAAATTTGAGACCCAGAGGGGGAAGTGACTTGCTCAGAGTTTTATAGCAAATTATTGACAGCTGGGACCAGCACTCAATGTGCATGCTATGTTTAGCAAACTTCATACTGAGTGAGTGCTAGGTGGCTTGTTTTTGACATGAGTCGTAAAGAAAATATTTATAATTTAATTTTTTCTAAATGACATTTTGTCCTCTGCCTGTCTACATTTATTTTCTCAAAATGAAAGACTAAGTTTTAATTCAGTAGGCTATGCTGATAGATTGGTTTATTTCAAGGTGAGAAAAACAATCAGGTGCATATTAGGAAAGTTCTGGCTGAGTTGATCACATTAGAATTTGCAAGAATGGTGGTTGTTTAGTGAAACCCCATGATAATTCAACTTCTACAGAGGTGATTTTGCCCAGTGTGTCCTGGAATTGTTTGTACAAAATAAACACAACTTAGCTGATTTGAATGGCTAAGGACCATCTTCCGTGTTCCCTGACAGGCTTCCTGGAGTGAAAGGAACAAAGAATTTGAAGAGCTTTGTAGAGGTGATTATCTTGTCTATTAGAGTATCTTTATTACAGCATAGCATTTCAAATTATTTCTTGCCCAGAACCCCCCAAAGAATTTTTTTTTTAATTTTAGGTTTGCTAGGGTGGCAATATGTAGGATCATATATTTTTTTCTTATACATCTATATTTGTATTCAACTTGGTAGTTGGACATTAGCTTGTAAATAGGATTTCCTTTTACAAGAAAAGAAATACTTGTTAGCTCTAAGACTCAACAAAATCCTCCAAATATTTGCTTTGGAGAAAAAATTAAAATCTAATATTTAGGTCACTTCATTTACTTATTTCTGAGGACAAAAAATTCCTCACCTTACCTAGCCTGCCTAACTAGGAATTTATCACATGGATGCCAGCTCTTTCTGGGACCCTGATGGGAGGTGTAGACAAAGGAGAACTGGGCTTGGGGGCTCCATAACTGCCACTGATTTTCTCTCTAACTTTCACAGCTTCTCTCCTGTTTTCCCACCTACCATCCCAGGTTGCTTTGATCACATAATAGTGCTAGAATGTCACTTTCTCTCTTCACCAAGAAGCAGAATTTTAATTCTTCTGGACTATTTTGTTTATAGCCAAGTGGGATTAATTAACTAGATAGAGGTTCACTTTTATAAGATTGGGGGAATAAATCACAAGATGGCTGTGGGAGATTTAGAACACTGTGTTTGTTAGTGCCTAAAAAATATTAAATGATTTGGGACTTTATACAAGAAAAATGTCATCTGTGGAAAATTAAAAAAAAGAAAAAAGGTGGTGACATTTGACTGTTACTTTCCCTCATAGACATTCTATGTTTAGCTTATTAGCCAAGATAAAGTGTAGATCAATTTTTTTTTGTCTTTCACGTATGTATATAATATGAGTCAGTAAATGAGATTTAATTGAAGAATTTGGGCTCTCTTTTCATCCTGATGACTGAAAGGACTCTTTTTCTTGTTTCCTTGGACAAGGTAATGGAGAGATAGTGGGAAGATGAAATGATATTTCTTCTATGACCACTCCAGTATCAGATCAAATTGGGAGGAGTTAGATTTGATGACTGATCTATAATTTTTACTTCTGTCTGGAAAATGATTTCTTGGTATAAGAGACTGTTTATATTTTTAAAAGACTTGTAACCTCGAGAATCTTAAGTACATAAAAGATTCAAATCAAAGAAGTAGACTGATTTTAATATTAGCAGTATGCTGGTAGTATGGTGACAACAGATAACTGTACAAACTTCTTTTCCACATATATACAGTCAGCAGGAGCATGCTTGGAACACAATTACCAAAAATCTTCTTGATGCCATTTAAAAATATTTTTAAATGTTTTAATTACAGTGCTTCTAATTCCTGATTCTAGAACTTGTGTGTGTTTGTGTGTGTGGAACCTATGTTCTACTTTTCTCTTGGGGTTTAGAAGCACAGAATTATCTAAGAATTGCAAAACTCAATGATGGGGAAAGGAACTAACATTTATTGCAAGCCCATGAAATGTCAAACGTTGTACTGATGCCTCACATAAAATTTTCCTAAGATTGACCTTTCTTATTGTACAGGAAATGCAAGGACAATGAGGTTAAGTAACTTGCCCAAGGATTCAGGGCCAGTGTGCTGTGGAGATGGGATTCATAACAACATCTACCATGATGCAATGTGCAAAGTCTCCATGAAATAATTCCTGTCCAACATTTTCCAGATTAAACACAATGAAGTTCCTCTCTCTTGCTGTTGGTTGTTAGTTGTTTTCTGTGCCAATTTGAAGTCATCAGTCTTCAAATAGCTTTGGCCTTTGTAAATTAGAATTCTTCTGTAATTTCAAAGGACAACTCCGGAGTTTGCTTTCCTTTGAGATGCTGTAACTAATAAATCAACTTTAGTGTTTGGTTATTGTATCAACATGGAGAGCTTAGTTCCAGTGCATCAGCTTGGGTGTGAGTTTTCTTGCTGTGTCACTCACTCTATGGCTAGTGAATGTCCCAAGTGTGGAGAAATGCAAAGGTAGTCCCAGCCCTTTCATTGTAGCTTAGATTTGGGTTTAAGTGCCTTCCAGCATGGATTACTAGTTGCTGTGTTGTTTTTGTTTTGTTTTGTTTGTTTGTTTAACTGCCCTTTTTTTTAAACTTAGAAGTTCCAGCTTCTGAATTTCTATACCAACTGATTTCTTTCAAAATTAGAAGTAATAGAAATGAGAAATAATTAAAATATATGCCCACCACTCTCCTTATTTTTTAAGGGTTTTATACAAATCTCCATTGGCAAATGGGGTGATAAAAAGTTTAGGGGCAAAGGGTACCTGAAATTCTGAATTTCATCCTTATCTTGTCAACATCTTGAGTTTTGAATCACCCTAGATCTGCACCAACCTTGTGACCCAAGGTGGGTACCATTCCCGAGACAAGAGCTCTGCCCGTTTGCCAACTTCTTGGTGGGGTTCCCTGTAACCTCCTAGACAGTGCCCTCCTGCCTTACCTAATTTTGTTGGCTTGGTCTTTTGCTTATGACACTGCTGCATGAACTCAGCGAGTTAGAATTTCCATATGGGTAAAAGGAGGACACTAATGGTATACTTACGACCTCATGGTCCTGTTGAGAAGATTAAATAAAATAGTTTAGTAATGTGTTTGGAATTAGGATTGTGCTGGACCCCTGGAAACAGTTAATAGATTTTAAGTTATAATTTTAATTTATCCCTGGCTGTTGGCAAGGTTTTCACCCACATTGTCTTGGGAAATAACCAGACTGCCCTGCTTTTCCAGGGTTCTAGTGGATTCTGTAAGCCTCCCTCTGATACCTCACTATAACTAACATGAGAAAATTTGCAAAAGTAGGAGTGTTTATTAACGTTGAAAGACAAACAGGAATGGAGACACACTTTCTTACTTAGAATTTGATTATATACATTCATTTCCTACCCAGAAATAAAGAATAGAAAGTGGCCCTAACTGTGTTTCAGAACACCAATTTTAGTAAAGTAGATTTTAGGTTTGCAAACCAACATGACTTTAAGCCTCTGGGGATAGCTGTATAGAATTTCATGCCTTGTGGGTCAGAAAGGGGCACTCATGTGTTATGTTCATACACACACTGCATTTATCCTTTGTTTTCTATTCTATAATTTCTAAGTTGGTGTATGGGTTTCTATTATAGAATTGGGAGAAGATCCTAAAGGCAGGCCTGTCAGGTTTTCTCTTTCTTAGCTCTAAACTAATGTACCAAAATACCTTGAAATATCAGAGCTGACATTTTGACGTGCACCATTCATGCATACTGGGTAATTAAGAATTCAATGAAAGAGTTATAAACTATAATTTAAAATACTGCTTCAGTTTATTTCTTCAGATTTCCATCTATTGTTTTGTGATTGCTTACAGGATAAAGGTGCATTTAAAGTATTTTTACCATATATGTTTGCTCCCACTTCTGGGGGAGAAATAACCAAAAATTAAGTCAAATAGAGCCTGTCGGATGTCTGACGTAGGTTATGACCAAAAGTCACTCTCTTTTTAGAAAGAAGTGTGTAAGAGAAATTATTACTTTGATAATGTAATAAAGGCCTTCCTTGAGAATTGGAGCAGTATTTTCATCATCCTTCGGTTTGTTCCTTTTTTTTTCTTCCCCAGTTTTGGACAGGAGATTCATGTATAGAGTGGTGAGACAAATTTTGACTGAAGAATAGCACTCTTCTACCTAACACCCGGCTTCTAAGTAAGATAAATGTAGGTTATCACTGTCCTGAGTCATGATTCCAAGGAATGGAATGTATAAGCAGCAAATTTTCTGTTCTAAATGGAAAATACTTAAAAAAAAAAAGATCGGTCAAAGAATACAGTATAATTCTGCCAGGAGAGAGCCCTGAACTAGAACAGAACCAGAGGTCTCACCTGTACACTGGTACATGAGGCACAGGGTAAGGCGTGTGTCCTCTCTCTTTTTCTCTCTCTTTCTCTCCTGGACTTATTTGTGTGGACTAAAGAGGATATTGCCATATGATTTCTGCCATGCTTCATCAAGGAAAGGCAACAGATTTTCCTCTAAAGAGCAACATTTCAGTGGATTCCCACTGATATATGATGCCGTAAAAATACACTTGAACAAAAAGAAATGGAGTGCCAGTTTAGCTCCGACAACGGTTCTGGATTGAATTTATTATTTTTAAATTTATAATTGATTACTGATTTGGATTAATGCTTTAGTACCAGAGGAGAAAAATTCAGGATCCAAATATATTCATAGAATAAAAGTGTCAACCTCCAGGAAGTTGGAGACTTAACTTTGAGTGAAATAGGCTGTTAATGACCATTGAAGTTGTGTATCTACTTTGACTTCTCATCAAGAAATTTATAATGAAGGGCACTTTTATATTACTATGGAACTATTTCTTTTAAGCCAAAATACCTTGAAAAGCAATGAATACAAGTATGACACAACTAACAAACTAAATGTAACTGGCAACACCAAGCTTTTCATTTTCTGAGTGATAGTTTTCCTTTAATGGGTCCTTCTTAATAATGAGATAGACTAAATCCTCCTTGCATTTGGTCTTTGAAGATGTGTGTGCATATATGTACATATGTATGAATAATGGAGTTTGAAAGGAGTTTGTAGTTTGAGATTATTTTCTTGAAATTTGTGATTTTCCATCTGTGCCATTTCCTTGCAAAGTGTTTTAAAGTTATGACACCTTTTACTAGCTTTACTATAGACCTAAAATGGCTGTCACTGCCATTTTGTTCAAGACTTGGTGTTTGAGCCGGACATGGGAAAGCAGATAAAACAAATACTGCACCACTTCTCTTTAGAATTGACAAGCTTAGTCTTTTAATCACTGATTCTTTGATCTCAGGTTGGTATGTCCTTGGCTTACTATGATTAGACACTTTACTTTCTTTTTATGACTCCTTTTTTTTTAATTGTGGCAAAATACATGTAGCATAAGATTTACCATGTTTTCCATTCTCAAGTGTACAGTTCAGTAGTGTTCTGAACTGTTTAGTTTGTAAACAGAGCAAGCATCTTCCTCCATTGAGGCTGCTATAACAAATTACCATAGACCGAGTGGCTTGTAAACAACAGAAGTTTATTTCTCACACTTCTGCAGGCTGGGAAGTCCCAGACCAAGGTGCAGACAGATTTGGTGTCTGGTAGGACCTGCTTTGTGATTATAGATGGCTGGTTTCTGGCTGCGTGGGCACATGGGGAAAGGGGCCAGAGAGCTCTGTGGTGGGGTATCTTCTGTGAGGTCTTTGATCCCATCCATGAGGTCTCCACCCACAACTCCCAAAGGCCCCTCCTGCTAATACGGTCACACTGGGGGTTAGGATTTCAGCCTATGAATTTGGGAGGACACAGACATTTGGTCTAGAGCCACGAGTGACTCTTTCTCGTTTTGTGCTATGTTTCGTTGCAGAACTCCAAGATGGGAGGCAAGCTGAGCAAGAAGAAGAAGGGGTACAATGTGAATGATGAGAAGGCCAAGGACAAAGACAAGAAGGCAGAAGGAGCCGGGACAGAAGAGGAGGGAACCCCGAAGGAGAATGAGACCCAGGCGGCTGCGGAGACCCCAGAGGTGAAGGACGGCAAGGAGGAGAAGCCAGAGAAGGATGCCCAGGACGCTGCCAACAAGCCCGAAGACAAGGAAGGCGAGAAAGAAACAGAGGCGGCCAAGGAAGACGCCCCGAAGGCAGAGCCCGAGCAGATGGAGGGAGCCGAGGGGAAGCCCGAGCCCCCGAAGGATGCCGTGCAGGAGCCGGCGGCCGCCGCGGGCCCCGCTGCGGGCGGCGACGCCCCCAGAGCTTCGGAGCCCGAGGCGGCGGAGCCCGCGGCCCCCAGCAAGGATGACAAGAGCAAGGAGGGAGGGGAACCCACAAAGACTGAGGCTTCCGCAGCTCCTGCCGCGCAGGAGACGAAAAGTGACGGGGCCCCAGCTTCAGACTCAAAACCCAGCAGCACTGAGGCTGCCCCATCCTCCAAGGAGACCCCGGCAGCCACGGAAGCACCCAGTTCCACGCCCAAGGCCCAGGCCCCCGCAGCCCCCGCAGACGAGGTCAAACCCGCCGAGACCCCGGCAGCTAATTCTGATCAAACCGTAGCAGTGAAAGAGTAACAAGGACAGCCTATGGAAAAAAAGAATACCGCTTAACGATGACCTGTCTCTCTGTCTCTCTCTGTCTCTCTCTCTCTATCTGTCTCTCTCTCTCCTATACTAACTTGTTTCAGATTGGAAGTAATGATACGTATTGCCCAAGAATAAGGATGTGTTCCCATCAAGGGAGGGGGGTGGGGAGAATCCAAATAGTATTTTTGTGGGGAAATATCTAATATACCTTCGGTCAACTCTACCAATCAGTCCTGGATTTGAAAGATCAATGTCTGAAAGTACAGTACATCTTTTGTACCTGAACTGCTGTTACATGCACTCCGCCACTAAGATCTGAGCATCTTGTCTTCTGCAAGGGGAGTTGGGAGTGATGCGTTTGATTCTGCCCGCAGGGCCTGTGCCGAGGCAATCAGATCTTTATGAAAGCAGTATTTTCTGTGTGTTCTTTTTCATTTACAGCCTTTCTTATTTTGATATTTTTTTAATGTTGTGGATGAATGCCAACTTTCAGACAGCCGACGTAGCCTGTCCACATGTATCTCGATGCCAATACTCCATTCTTCCTTCCCAGGTCTTTTTGGGAGTAACCAACATTCTCTCATCCTACTTAGCCTCCCTAGATTTCTCATGACGAGTTAATGCATGTCCGTGGTTGGGTGCACCTGTAGTTCTGTTTATTGGTCAGTGGAAATGAAAAAAAAAAAAAAAGTCTGCGTTCATTGCAGTTCCAGTTTTCTCTTCCATTCTGTGTCACAGACACCAACACACCACTCATTGGAAAATGGAAAAAAATAAAAAATAAAAAAAAAACAAAAAAATGTACAATGGATGCATTGAAATTATATGTAATTGTATAAATGGTGCAACAGTAATAAAGTTAAACAATTAAACTGAAGTCACGAGGATTACTGGTTTCTTTTACCACCAGCACGCTGCCGCCTCCTCTGTAATCGCCTCCGTAGAGGACAGAACAAGGTGTTGGGCATTTTCATGGGTCTATTTGGATAGAAGGATAAAGCAGGATCCTCAGGGTTATCTTTTTTAAAAATTAGCTGGATGGGCTTCCCTGGTGGCTCAGCGGTTGAGTCTGCCTGCCGATGCAAGGGACACGGGTTCGTGCCCCGATCCGGGAAGATCCCACATGCCACGGAGCGGCTGGACCCGTGAGCCATGGCCGCTGAGGCTGCATGTCCGGAGCCTGTGCTCCGCAACGGGAGAGGCCAGAGCAGTGAGAGACCCACGTACTGCAAACAAACAAACAAACAAAAATTAGCTGGATCTGTGTCAGTAAATCTTGGAAGAGGGTAAACTGAAGACTTACTATGTCTATGGAGATACACCCTATTAAAAAATGTGGGTGTTTTAATTTAAAATTTACTTAAAAGTCACAAATATTTTGAATAAAATACATTATAAGACAATAAATGGATTTGAACTTGAAGGCTGAGTAGAAGAGAATTATAAGGTCTTATAGAAACATCACATGTATGTAAGTTGTGAAGCCACTGAAGATCGTTTTGTTTTATCTGTTAATGTACTGTAGTCATGATAGAGCCCAGAAAGGGGACCTGAGTGTTGTGAGCAGGCCATGAGATAGCAGTGGAGTGAAAGCAAGCATGGAACTGGCCTTTACAGTGACCGGATTCCTGTTCAGATTTTGCCTTGACTAATGACTAATGACTCATGGCTTTTAAGTCACATCCAACCTGCAGGCTTCTCTGCTCTACCTACAGGAGGGTTAAGGCAAAGCCCCTTTTACTTCTGAAATATTTAATAGTTTGTATATATGTCTGATGACGATTTTATAGGATGCACAGGTATATACCAACAGATGTGGTGTCACCTCTGTCCCTTGGTTTCTCCACCAGAGCTGGAATAGTGACCCTCAGTTTGCTCATACTTTCTGTAGATGGAGAAGGGGTTGGAGAACTGGCATCAGCAGTTGCGTTTATGGAGCAGCCAGGCACACGTATAAATTCTATAATGTAAGAAAATAAGGAATTGTCTCTAATCTCTTGGTAGTGATTTCGGTCTTTCTGATTGGATATTAGAAACCAAATCTCAAATATAAAACACTTAAAAATGAATTTAATGCTAGCCACTACAAAGATTTCTCATGATTGAATTATTTAAATGGCAGGTTTTGGGGAGAGTGGGATTGGGTGGTAATTACCTAGAGTAATAAATACAGTTTCACCCTGTAACCTAGAAAATTTTCTTTAGAATTTGTGAAGGGCCAATATACTGGAATTAATTCTCAGATGGACACTAGTGATATAGTGGATGAGAATGAACCTTATTCGGTTCTTAATGGGTTACATTACACATGGTTAAATAAAAAAAGAGAAAAAAGGAGAAAAATAGGAAAAAAAAGTCCCCTTCAATTATCGTCTCAGTAGTCTAGTGTGTACCACACCTGAGATGTTGCCAGTGGGTAATACTGGAGAAGAAGAAATGGTGAAACTGGATACTAGGCCAATATACCTGTTGGGTTTAATTCATATCTATGGTCAACTTTTGGCACTTTTGGTTCTTGTTTCTATAGTGAAATAAATTTGAACTCTTAATGCTTGAAAGCACAACAAAAAAGAAATATGTAAACACATTAACCACGAAGCAACTGTTTTAGGTAAGAAAAATAGCAGAGGAATGTCCAAATTATTACTGGTGTGTCCTAGCAGATGTAAAATAGCTCAGGGGTGGGTTGGTCATGGTGGTGGGGAGATAACAGATTCTATGAACCATGGAAGACATTTAAATAGTTACCCATATTAAATATCACGCATTTCTTGCAGATAGATGTGCTTGATGGAAGTCATATAAGTTCACTCTTTTCATCTTTTAATAAAAAATATTCACTAGGATTTTGGGTGATTAGAACAATCAAATCAGCCTCCTTGATTAGCGTTTATCCCTATAAATTGCCGTTTAGGGATAAACGAAACTAAGGAGGCATTTTTCCTAGTTTATTTACACTTAAAGTTGTTTTGTGGGAGAATTAAAATCTGAGCTGTTTTTCTTTTTTCTAACTCTAGTAGGTGTTCCAGCAATTAAAAAGTATCAGAAATGTGGTCCCCCAAATATTGAAATCAGAATTTTAACCTAACTGTGGCTCATGACATTTAATTTTACCATAGTTAAGAAAAACTTAGTTTGACATTGTATATTCAGCAGAACGTGTTTTGCATGTGGGGGTGATGGGCTCAGTCAGGAAGGAACAATGTTGAGCATCCATTTTAACTTTGGAGGAACCTCGATTGCTCCCTTCTAATGAATGATCTTAAATAAAGTGAAGGTAATGCACAGAATTTGCTTAACTGGCAACTTATTTGGAGACTCCCCACATGTTTGGCTTAACTACCTCATGCTTGTTTAATGTCTGATTTATGAAGAAGAAAGCGTTCCAGGGCCTAACACTTGTTGGGTGCCTATGGACATACTGCAGGTAGGAACTTAATAGGAATTGAAATGAATTTGTCCACAGTGACCTGCTTTGTCCCTCTACCTTGGGTGTCATGTCCAGCAGCTGACACTGCCTCTGCATGATAGGGATGGACCCAAGTCCTCAAGAGCTGGGGTGTGCCATGGTGATCCTACCTGGCCTCAACCCTAAGAGCAGGCCATCTTCAGCCTGTCCCTGGCCACTGAGGCAGAGGCCACACATGGCCACCATCCAGGAATGCCATTTGCCATTTGCCATTCTTAGAGGGCATCCTTCCTTTCAGTGGGGTCAGACCCAGGTCCAGTGTATATTGTCAACCGCCAGGTACTGACGGGATCTAGACATTCATTAGCTGCCTAAGTTGGGAAAACTATTTGGTTTTTGCAGCTATACACTTTGTTCTCATAAAGCAACCTGAAATCTTAATTTTCATTAAATGACATACCATGGTATATTGAAACACAGCATCTTCCTTGAAACATTCAGCATATCAACTGATGTCCAGTGTCAGAGCTGGCTTTGGGACACGCATCTTATGTTGTTCCTTTACATATAGAAAGTTTTGACATACAGCAATTTCAGTCAAGTTTCATTTATGGGAAAATAATCTACTATTTAGAGAATTTACTATTTTGTTGTTATCCAATTCTTGTCTCAAGATTGATGAGTTTGGGCTTCCCTGGTGGCGCAGTGGTTGAGAGTCTGCCTACCGATGCAGGGGACACGGGTTTGTGCCCCGGTCCGGGAAGATCCCACATGCCGCGGAGAGGCTGGGCCTGTGAGCCATGGCCGTTGAGCCTGCGCGTCCGGAGCCTGTGCTCCGCAATGGGAGAGACTACAACAGTGAGAGGCCCACATACCGCAAAAAAAAAAAAAAAAAAAAAAAAAAAAGATTGATGAGCTTAATCTCCATTCTTTTGACTTCTATTTTCCAGAGTAACAGCATAGTTATTTTGATCTTTATTTTTAACTAATTTACACAATAATGGAAATCAGATGCTTAGAAGATAATTTTAAGAATATACCAAATAGCAGTGCCGCTAATATTTGTGGGATAAATCGGACGGGCTTTTCTATGCATCCTTATAAAAGGAGGCAAAATTTGCTTCATTTATAACTGACACTGTTTTTGGTCAGCCAAGTAGTTCATATTTTAAACGTTTAGCTCAGGGACTGCTATTTGGCTAGGATGTCACATTTTTTTACCCTTTCTGCTCATGAAAAAGTTAAGAGAGTAACGTAGAGAGTTTTTCATAAAGGTATATGTCCTTGATTTAAAAAAAAAAGCTATTTCTTTTATGAGCCTATATGCTGCATGCCTTTTTAAGGATAGAAATTTTATGAGCATATGAAATCTCGAAATCCAGGAACCATTGGTTCAGTACATTTCTACAAGTTTTTCTCAGTCTTCATTTTATTAAAAGCAATTTTCATTCTGAAGCTGTATACTTCTACTCATTTACATATTTGAATTCCTAGAGGGAATATCTATTTAAAGAAGAACTATGCTCTTGAAAAAGAATACTTAGTACAACTGTACACATTGAAATAGAAAAATCAAATAGCAATATCATATATCTCTATCTCATGTACACTTGACCTTCATATTTTCCTAAGGTCCAAATATCACATTTGTTCCTCATTTTGTTCCCTTTGAAGGTGGTTTTATGTTTCCCCCAAATTTCCCTCTGAGTCCAGGAAAATTCACATTTAATATCATTCATTTATAAATTAATTAGCCTCTATAATGTATCCACCTCTTTTGTTTTAACTCCCTCAGGTTCATGTCTTTAATGGTCAAATGAAAAAATGATAGAGCAATAAGCACCAATTTAGAATCACCTAGAAAACTTTCATATTTGCTTTCTTCACATATGTTTTTGCTTATATAGTCCAGGATTTAAAAGAGTAAGAATAAAAGGGTCTCAAAAATGATGTATTGGGGAATTCTCATCTTGAATGTGGCTTTACATGTATTTCCCTATTTCTGAGGCAGAGTTTCAGATAACGAAAACATAGCCAGACAAGCTGCGGGCTTCCCTGAAGTCATGGGTGTAGGAACGTCTACTAAAACTTAAAAAGAAATCTATTTTTTTAAACTTACATAAATATTCTGATACATTAAAACATATATCTTAAAGATTGAGTTTCAATCATTAGAAAGCCTACTGGCAACCTCACTATCTTTTGGCTTTTTAAGCTATGAATTTATTCAAGTAGAAAATATGTTGGAATAGGTACCAAAGACTCTTGCTTTATAATTGACTAAATTAATCCTTAATGTCTACTGGATTGTACTTAAGAGCCACACATCCAGAAAGTCAGGCCCATAACATTGTTATTCAAAGGAAAAAGGCACTTTTTTTAACCTGGAGGAAAACACATTTACTTGTAATACACTTTTGTTAACAAAAAGGACAGGGAAGAAAACAAAAAAAGAAAAAAAATCCCTGAACCCTTAAAAAGAAAGCAATCCTCTTAATGGAAAAGAAAGACTACATTTTAGTACTTTACTGACAGAAAAGACCCTGTTTGGACATTTGCCATGAGCAGAAGGGAATGACACGTCTGATTACAATTGCCTTTCGTGCAGGTTTGGGAAATTTGATCTGACAGGTGAACTCCATTAAAATCTCCGATTAGAAGAAGGTCCTAAAGCAGCAGTGAACAGTTTCCATGCTACCCTCTGCCTCAGCCCAGACGTCTAAGAATAGAGCTGCCTGTCAGCCAGAGCCACCCACCGCAGCCACCAGAGTCTGACTAGTATGCAAATTCCCCAGAGGGTTCTTGGTTCTTTTTCTTTTCTTTTTTTTTTGCTGAGGATAATAGAGACTATATTTTGCTACCTATTCAACTGCCTTCTCTTGCAGGAGCTGGAAATGCCTTGACATTCATAGCAAATTCTACCTTTTCAAAATAAAAATAAAACACACAATAGTAAAAAAAAAAAAAAAAGAAAGAAAAATAACATAATTAGAAGACAAAGAAGAGTTGCTTACATTTCTGATGCTTGTCAGAACTTCATTATAACGTTTTTTTGTCTTTTATTTCCTCTCTTCCTTATTCTGTTTCCTCTGCAGTTTATCTTTCCCATCAAGTCTCCTACTTTTACATTTTTTTGGTCAACTAGTTAAATTCTAAAGTTATATGGTCACTGTCTTCCCTCCCTTTCTCCCTTCCTTCCTTCCTACCTTCCTTCCACTGAATTCATACTGTGGCAAATACATACACTGGGCCAGAACTATAAAAATTATATACATCTTAAATGTGTACTTCTTAAATACACTTTAAGTGTACTGTTTTGTTTTTTACTTTGCACAACACTTATTATTCATTTGTTCTTTCTTCAGGAAGAACAATATACTTTACTTGGAACTTACCTGTACTTTACTTACATCTCCTCTCCCCCCCATCCCCATTTATCTATAAAAATAACAGGGAGATTAAGGGAAGATATATTCAGAATCTAACATAATTTGAAACAGTCTTTGATGTAGAATGCTTATTAAAAGGGAATCCTAGAAGTTTCACCTCAAGAAACTCTGTTCCAGAATACAGGGCAGTGGTTCCGAAATGCCATACAACCCGACTACATAAAATTTTCTAAGGTATTGAAATAAAAACATTCCAACCACCAAGCCATGATTCTGAATCAGTAGTGTTTATGGAAGGTAGAGGGAGGGGAAGAGTGTCATAAAACCCTTCTTTGGGAATCCACCGAGATAGTGTAACTTTCACAAGATTTGCAAAGGGACTTGGGTTAGACTCTGTTTTTGTGGATTATTTGATCTTAAGTAAATTACTTAACATCTCTGAGGCTCCGTTACCTCATTAGGGAAAAAAGGAATAATAATAAGTTGCTGTGAATATTTTTAATAAGAGCTGGAAGTAACCAGCTCTTGATAGATACTCAATGAACCACAGCAGAGGCTTCAGTTCCTAAAAAAAGCTGGGATTGTAAGCTCTGGCTTGTCTATCCTACTTAAATTGTAGAGGAAAATGTAATGGGAAGACATTTCTTAATGTTTCCTTGGAAATACAAAAACAATGACTGTGGAATTGAGATCCAAATTATCCTAGACGAGACAGCCTAATTTGTAGGAAAAAAATAAAACACACATGCAAGGCATGGAAACCATTTGGGAGGGGGGCGGGGAATGTCAAAATCCAAGATGGTTTCCCTGAGAATATTCTAATTACTTTACTGAGATAACTAAGATATGACTCAAGGAGGGAAAATGAATTGCCTTGTGTATAGCAGGTGAGGACCTGGAATCCTACCTCTATTATTTAGTTAACTCTGTGAACGGGGAGAGCTTTAACTTCTCAAAGCCTCAATATACTAATCTGAAAGCTAGAGAATATGCCTGTCTTGGGGGCTTGTGGAGAGAATCAAAGGGCATATTTAACACAGTACAGAGTACATAAGTGTTACCAAGGCTGTTGCCCCAGAATCATACCTCTGCCTCTTCCTCAAATGGAAACCAACTACTCTTATCTAAGTTTCAGGAGGAAGCTGCAAAGAGAACAAAACAAGAACTGGTTAGAACCAGCTAGGCCCAAGATGGTGAAAGATTTGACTTCCAGTAGACCCTGAGCCTCATTATATGCTCATTGTAATACATTATCATGCTAAAGACACACCCACCAGTGCCATGAGAGTTGACAGTTGCCATGACGACAGCCAGAAAAGGCCATACAACTACCGAAAAGGAATGTTGCATCAGGTCTGGGTCCAAATTACACCCCTGCTCTCGAAAAAGTCATGACTATTCCTCTGAAGCAAGAGAATTTACTGTGATTGAGGGGGGCCAGCTGGGGTGCTGGGCAGATAGCTTAGTAGATTTGAAGATGCAGAAGAAGGAAGATATGCAAGATGGCCCTCAAAGTTTAGTAAGGTGGTAAGACATACTTGAGGGCCCATTGGAGACGGCTGATCTTGAATGATGAGTAATGATACTCCATTGCTTGCTCTTCCCCAGAATTCCTTGGCTACTTGGGTGCAGACACATAAAAAGAGCACAACTGGGGGCCTCCAGGGTTGGATTTTTCTAGGTGCGTGTGACAGAAACCCAGACCTCAAAACCCAATTAGGGAACTGGCAAGATTGTTGTTGATACGGTGGCCATCCCACGGAAATAAGACCGAGTGAGTGAAGAACCAGGAGATCGGTGGGTGGATGGGGAGAAGGAAACCAGTCCGTGTGATAAACACCGTGGGGAAGTCGAACCACAGTCTTGGTAAGAGTGCCTGGAAAAGCATGTTTGAGAAATGGAGCAGGACACTTGAATTGGAAATTTTGGAAGTGGAGAAGTTTTGCACAGTGACAGTTTTCCTGGTGACTGAGGAAGAAGGTGGCTGACGGGGTGAGTGGGTTATTGAAGGAGAGGAATTGAAGACACTAAGAGGCCAGGACTTGAGCTAAGTTGTCCACATGGAAGGCAATGCCACCCAGGAGGCTGGTGGCCAAGATGTGGGGAAAGAGAAGGAGTAAGCAGGAGCCCGTGAAAATGTGAGGAGGAGGGGATATTTTGGTCAAAGGGCAGAAGCCTCAAAGCAGACTTGGTGCTGTGTTGCACAGGACCATTGCAGACCAGACTTCTGGAAGTTGCTGTAGGAAGCAAGGAGGGAGCTCATCCTCGGTGGCTCCAGTTAAGGCAAGGAGGGAGGAGGGATGTTCCAAAAAGACGATGGAGGGCAAAAGGCCTCTGCTTGCTATGACGCTGCGCTCCTGGAGCCGAGTCTGGGAGGTGGGGAGGAGAGCGCAGCTGAGTCCAGGCAGGGAAACAGAGTGCATATGGGGAGGATGATGTTGCAGCAAATTGGGCCCCCCGGTAACTTACACTGTATGTTGACTGATGGTAATCGGAGATGAGAGACGTGGAGATTAAGCTTTAACATTCCCTTTGAGGACAGTGAGTTCTGACCCTAATGGCCAAAGACGTATTCTCCACTTTGCCTCAGTAGACCTTGCAGGCTGGACCTCAAACAAAGCACACGTGGGTGAACCTGCTTTCCATGTGGGCTCAGCACACACCTCACGTCTCTCCGAAGACCTCCCATGCCTTTGTGTTCCGTGACCCTTCCTCTTTCACAACCTGCACTGAGAAGCTGTTAGCAGACTCCTGGTTTGAAGCTTGTCTCTGAGACTTTCTGAGCTCAGCGACCTTGGACAAGTGACTTAACCTCTTGGTGCTTCATCCTCCTTATCTGTAAAATGGGAATAATAATATCACCCAACTCATAGGGTTGTCACCAAGATCAATGATATAATGGATCCGAGGCACAGTACCTGGAACCCAAGGATGGACTAAAGAAAATGTGCAGCCTTGTCTCTATTTTCTCCAAATATTTCCTAAAATCCAGACTCACTGGAATTTTTCAAATCCTCTCTTTCATATAGCTCCCTCACTAGGCTGTGAGTGACTTGTGGGCAGAAACATAATTTCTCATTCTCTTATCTCCAGTATTTTGAATGTTGCTTCTCACTTAGTATTTTTAAAATATGTGTTGAGATGTAAGTGGCTTATATAATATGGCCTCTTATGTTCTGTCCCAGACCTATTTGCCTTTTGAGATGAGACAAAAAGTTTACGTAAAAATGACTCTCATGTCTTCCCTGGTGGCACAGTGGTTGAGAGTCCGCCTGCCAATGCAGGGGACACGGGTTCGTGCCCCAGTCTGGGAGGATCCCACATGCCGTGGAGCGGCTGGGCCCATGAGCCATGGCCGCTGGGCGCAAAAAAAAAAAAAAAAAAAAAAAAAGACTCTCAATTGCCCACTTTCAGGTAAATGGTCAGGCAGAGGAGAGGTATTTGTTTGGGGAAGAGTGGGGTGACTTTGGGTGGGCAGGACAACGTTATTGATCAGGAACTTCCTAGAACCACTGAAATTACATCGTATGTGGTTGGTTTGGACTTTCTCAACTAATAAGGCCAATTCTGTATTTGGTATTTGTTACAAATACATGATATGATAACAACATAATTTGTTTTCTTATTAATAATTTAATATATAGCAATCTCCAGCATTTGGGAAAGAAAGGAGGGAAGTGCTTGTCCTAAATCAAATATTATAAATGAAAAACATGCATCTGTGAATCACAGATTGAAGCCAAGCATTATTAGTTTATGAAGATGTTGAACGGAATTGCCTCCCTGAGCTTCCTATCTCTGCATAGAGTCCAAAAGATCTCCAACAGCCATCCTGTGGAATTGGACAGTAATGAGCAGATGGCCTTATAGTGATCTTGCTGAAAATACTATTATTCAATTTAAATTTGGATAAAATAAAAGAAATTATAAAGCAACTAGAATATCAAGCTGCTTTGCTTGATATTCTTTGGAGAAAGTAACATTTATTGTTGAGCTCTTCATGGATTCCTGGAAATTTGCTGTCTGTTTTGTATTCTGAGTTTCAGGCTTTTCCTGAAGCTCCCATAGGAAGTTCAACTAGAAGAGCTGGCATTTCCTTACTTAATTCTCTAAGTCTCTCTAAAGACAACTAATAATTATTGGATGAGTTTATCTTTTTAAAACAAGGAACTAGGAGTTTACACATTAAGTCTATAATCAATCCATCAGCGTTATTAAGTAACTAGAGAGTGAGTTTATTCTGGTAAAGCCCCTACTGTAACCTAACATACATGTTACCTTCTCCCTATATGTAATGCATGATGATTCGGTAACTTCTAGTGGAAACGTATATGATTCACTTATGGATTTTCTTTTTATGAAACATAGTATTTTCCTTGACAGAGAAAAATATACAGTGTTCATAATTTCCATCAATTATATCATGTATTTTGCATATGCCTGTATCTTCATTATATTTCAGTAATTAAAAATAACTTATTCTTCATTTACACAAAGTGTACAAAAAGATGCTTCAAATATGTTGCACTTTTAAAAAGAAAAAATCCTGTTATTATCCTTAGGTTTGTTCACTGATCAAATTTATAATACAATGGAAATAATCTGTATAAGGTTATAAAGCATGTAGATTATTATATTAAAAAACATTCACATTGCTAGTTTCTTCATTTATCCTGGGCATCTGATTTTAGAGAGAAACTCTGGCTAGTCATGCTACCTAGTTTGATTGATACTTTCTTATAATCTTAGTCCTCGAGGAAACATTTGGATCTCTCAACTGAGAAGTTGATAGATTAAATCTTGGTTACTTTTTTTTGAAGGTCACCATTTTGTTGGCTGCCCAACCATCTATACTTCATAGCTCAAGAGTCACTCACATGAGGTCCTTTTGATGTTTTAATCAGAATTCTTCCAACTTTCCCCATCTTCCGATTCTCTGAAGCAAGCACAAGTTCATAGTTATGAGAGATTTCATACCAGCTACAAGCCACTACCACTCCCAAAGGCAAGAGGAGGCCAAAGTATTGCTGATGATTCAGATGATTTTGTTGGTTTGAGCCTAAAGATACTTTGCATTTGAAGTCTGACTCCTTTTTTATATCTTAGACTATGGTTCTGCTTTGTTCCTTGAGACAGTTTGGTTTATGGAAGAGTTAGAAGAGAGTCTTGTGTGACTTTTGAGGAAGATCACTTAGGAAGATAAAGGTGCAGGGGTAATAGTTGTAAACAGGATAGATGTCTGAAAACCAACAGGGCCCAGGAATGAGCATACCAACTGGGGACTAGCAAATCAGATGAAGAAGAAGCTGGTTATCCACTTGAGCACCCAGTCAACTGGCAAAGTCAGAAATCAGAGATCTTTGTGATTTATGAAGCCAAACACCCAACCATATGTGCATTTATCATGGATGCTCCATGCTTTCAACTTCTCCCCAGGCTACCTTTCCTGCCTTTTGACTTCTCCCCAGTCCTCCCAGGGCTTTTCCTGAATGTGTGGGCTTCCCCTCTGCTGTTCACACCACTCCTCATCCCACTTGTGTTTCTGATAATGGGTTTGCTAAGTATAAGGGAATTGTCACCTTTTTGAAATGGTTGAGGTGGAAGGGTGGAGATAGGAAGTAGTTCCTTAGTATATTTACCTTCACCAATTAAGAACTATACTTAAGAGATAACTGATGGCAACCATGATGGAGAGTTTTCTGTATAAGAAATAAATGTTATTTTCTAAATTTTCCTTTTTGAGCGCACTGAAAAGGGAAAGGTACTAGTATATATCTCAGAGTATTTCTCAAACATAACCTGCATATGAATCAACTGGAACCCTCATTCAGTTGCAGATTCTGATTCAGTAAGTCTAGACTGGGGCAAAGGCTCATCATTTCTAAAGATCTCCCAAGGAAAGCCCATGCTGCTTGTCCTTTCTCCACACATCAGTAGCGAGGTCTTAAGGGATTTCAAATAATTAATATTATTTATTTTATACAGTTGAAAATTGTTGATTTCTGGAAACATATGTCATAGGTGTATATCTAATTTTTTCCAGTCTGGTACTTAAAAAAATATTTCTAGGCTTTCTGCTTTGCTGTCTGTATCTGAATGATTGCTAGGCTTAAGTCATGAGATGTTGAATGGACATTGCTTGGCCTCCAACACGAGACAGCTAAATGACAGCTCCTGTATCTTTTCATACGTAGAGAGTTTTTGTTTTCTTTTTCTCAAAGGATTGCTGACCATTCCCAACATACCCTCCAACCTCCACATTCACATACGACTAAAATAGAAATAAGATTAAATTGGGAAGTCCCTGGTGATCCAGTGGTTATGACTTAGCGCTTTCACTGCCAAGGACGTGGGTTCGATCCCTGGCTGGGGAACTAAGATCCTGGCAAGCTGTGCTATGCAGCCAAAGAAAACAACAACAACCAAAAAAAAAAGTTAAACTAAGGCTGCATAACTTTGGTTTGTACATAGCAGAGATTTATAGAATGCTGGGGCATGTAAGAATCCTCATTACAGAGTGATCTTCTCAAAGAGAATAGACTCTTATGTGATCCCTGCCCTTGGATGAGAACCACTGATTCAGAGCATAACCTACTAGATTTAGAAGGCTGGACCACTGACCTTCACAGGTCACGATTGTTCCGTGTAATAATGGAAAGATCACACTGTCACCTTCCATTTCGTGTACAGCCCCTGCCAGGTTCTCATCCTCTGAATCACTCCTCTACCTGCCTCTGGGAAGACCTCATTCCCACATGAAGATTCATCTTTGCCTCCAGGATAGGGGACCATTTCTTGACCTCAGTACTTCAGGGGACTTAGGAAGATGTAGCCCAACATTGTAGTTCATGATGGCACTGTGGCCTTGGTATTGAAGCCCAGTCTACCCTTGTACTTACTTAAGATAAGAGAATCAGCGGCCTATCCAGAACGTATGCCTTCCTAAACTGTGCTCCTCCAGAACTGAGGTCCTTCTTAGATCTTGCCAGTCCTCGTCTTAACTGGGAGGCCAGGTGTTAGCCCACTGCTAGTGGCAAGATCCCAGCCGGCAGCCAACAGAGGCTTTTCACAGACTCTACAGAGGTTGCCTCTAGAATCTCTGAATTTTGCCTTTCACCTGGATCCCCTGCCCCTCTTACCTGCACAGAGAATCCTGTTATTGTTATTCCACCCTATACATCCTAACACTATTTGCCTGGACTGGTCAAAATTTACCAAATTCTCTGAATTCTGAGGTTTGCTCAGTTTTGTCCCTGAACTGGCAGGCGTCAGAGCATTTCCCACATTAAGGGGCAGGCCTATTTCTGGGTCCCCCTCCTCTGGTCTAATCTTTACACCACAGTGAATCTAACTTTGTCTGACAATGTCCTGAGATGAAACGTGGGCGCCAGGGAGGTGGATGTTCTTGACGTTTCTGAATGTTTGGTGATGGTGTCACCCAATAGAAAAACCATGTGCTGAAATTTTGAAACAAGGGTGTTATAGAAAGTTTTGGGGAAGAGTTCTTCACCTAATCTCTGGATAAGAACTCAGACTCTATGAACCACATATATTCCATTACTGTGAGGAATAAAGCTTATTGTCTTCCTTTACCATTGCATCTCTAGAGTACTTATTGATCATCTATTACATTAACTCTTAGTTAGGAAAAAGCATTCTTTTGTGAAATAGATGTTTAATCTTGGTTCTATCATTGGGAATTGACTGCTTATTTTACAAAATAAAACAGGCACTTTAGATACTTTTTAGTTCCTTTTTAGTTTTTTTTTTTAACACTATTTGTCAGACTTAAGGAGATTTGAAATCGATCAAGATATATATGTATCTAATAAATATACATGTGTGCATACACATATATATATTTAAAATGTCTCTAATGAACTCAATGTTTTCTTTTTCAGTCACTTACATCCAAAGTTGATAGTTTTGATACATTCATGTAACACCTGGACTTGTTTACTTAAATGTTTTCTTCAAATTAGTTCACTGGTTTATTTATTTCTACTGAGTCATATTTATTTATTTAAAGAGGAACATTTATTTCACCATCAAAATGGAAAGCCATTATAATTTGCTATAAATAGGAGATACCTGAAGACTTGAATTCTAGCCAGATGGCGTGGGCTGACACAGCCTCTGGATGGGAGGTATACTGACTCAAGTGAGGAGATTAGTCAGTGCAAGAGTGGAGATGAAGAGCTAGTAGATCAAACTGAGACTTTAACCTGGATTTCATTTGGATTGAAGAACGCTGAAAAGGCAACCACTGTGTTTTTTATTTCATGTTGGTTCCAGGAACCAAGTAACATCATCTTGCCAGTCCCCAGGGTGGACATCACACTGCATGGAAATTAATGACCAAACTGTGTCTGTGCTCAACAGAAACTGTCCGTGTTCCTGCTACTGTGAACATAATTCCTATTGTACCTAAGCTGTGAACACTATCAGCTGAAAAGAGATGAATCCAGTCACATACTGTCCTCTTTCAAATAATATAAAAGAGCTCCTTTAGCTGGCTATGTCACTAGCTTATTGCTACTTCACACAGCAATAATAATTAAGAAGAAACAAACCATTTGCTACCTCTCTGTACAGTCTCTGCCCTTGAGAGCTTCCCCGAAGAGTTTGCTAGGAGCTGCCTCCAGGCCCCCTTCAAACAATTTTTTCATTCAGTTTCAAACCTTTTGTCATTCAGCTTCCAGGCACTAGGCTCTCCACTTTTTCTCATCTCTCTTCTTCCATTTCTCTCCATACTCGTCCACTTGTGGTGTAAGGCTTAAAATTAAGGCCCAATATTATGTGTTGCCTTGACATCTAGGGGAAACTGGGAGGGGTTTGAATGGCCTAAAGCATGTTTCCCTCTGCTCTCTGCTCCTGTAGGCAAGGTGCCCTAGCCAAACAACACCCCTCGTCATGGGGACCAGGCACTGGTCCTGCTTATTCCTGAGTGGCAGGCTTCAGTTCCCTGCCAGCCCCTAGATTTGTTCAGATGAGCCCATCGCACCCTCCCGTGGGAGCCATCCCACCCTCTTGTTACTACAAAGCCACCTCTCCAGCCTCTGCTCCTTCACTCTGTTCCCAAGTGCACCTCCCATGTGGCCCCACGGAGCAGTGTCCCCCTCCCAAGGCTGTGAGTACACGTGACTGATAAACTGCTGTTGTTCTCCTCTGTCCAGAATTGGGGTCATGCTGTGGACCATTCCTATAACTCTCGAATGCCACTGCTGTAACAACATTCCATCCTCCAGTGCCCTTCACTGTGGAAGAATGGGAAAAATCAATTTGAAGACACATTTCTATTGAACTGTGAAGATACGGTCATTTCACAAGTTTTCAGGGGGTGCAATTTTAGGCAGTGTCCTCGGTGGATGGGAGAGATATGTGGGGGAAATGGACATATCAAATCCCATTGCAGGGATGACTGTCTTCCTTGTCTGATGGTAAGGCCTGTCCTAAATGCTCAGCTCATGTGCTTATATACCAGAGGAGAGAAACTTAACTAAATATAAAACATAAAGTCTTGGACATATGGCCAGAGTGTTTTTCAGAAAAGTACCACACTCCATATTTTAGCATTTCAAGGTCCTTACAAAAAGCCACATCAACAGGTAAAAAGAAAAGATTTATTTCTCTTGCTCATTGGTACCATGGTAACAGTTTGTTAATAACAAATGCAGGGGTTTCACCTCAATGAGCTTGAAGTCTAGTTCTGACTCTAACCATTGATAATCCTGGCTCAGTTACTTACGCTCAGTCACATATGTAAAATGGGTACCTATCCCTTGGGGTTCTTGTGGGGATGAATGCGGTTAATCGTGTCAGGCCCTTGGAAGGTGCTGCTCACATTTTTGCTATATTTCTACTATATAGAAATCTCAATCTCGGATGGACGTTTGACAGCATCCATATGTTCTTACATTGCTATTTTCTAATATCCTGACTTTCTATAGATTTATGGCTAGTGTCTTAGTTTAAATCTGCCCTAAAGCCTTACTTGTTCTTGACTGAATTGCCATTTTATTTGAAAGTAATTTTTCCTCTGATCTGAATTATTGCAAGGGGGAAGCAACAAATACTGGGCATAAACATGCTTGGTGCGTGCTCAGCAAGCAGCAGGCTAAATAAATACAATGTTAGGCATACTTTCTGATTTAATGATCTGGATTTTTTTCTATACTAATGCCTAACTTATTTCTGCATTCATATCTGTATTCAAAATGGCTGGATTTTCCAAAAGTTTGACTTCCAGAATAAGGGAGTTGTTCATTTATTGTCTTGAGGAATTATGCTTTGGTCACCATAAGTTAAATTCACCGTTCTCATCTGAGGAAAATCATAATTTAAAACAAAAGTCTATTTTTCATGTTGGAAATAAGGCTGGAACTCCATGCCCTGTTTGTCTAATTAATCAGACCTCTAGAAAGGCAACATTCTAGAGAAGTACTAATATGGTTTGGGAGGGGCTATTATTTATAGATAGTGGGCTCAGATAAGGGTGTGTTTGATATGCCATATTTATTAGAGATAAAAAGAGGAAAAAAGAATTAGACTGAGACATTGCAGATTCAGACACAAACTCTAGGGTATTTTAAGTTTATATGTGGACAAGTGACAGTCGGTAGAAAACGTTTCTGTGTATGTATGTTTGCATGTGCATGTAAGTGCATCTAAGTAGGGGGAAAATGAACACACTGAAGGAATGGACAATAATCACAAAACACCAGTGATCATTACAAAGTGTCGATTGAGAGTCATGCATTTTAGGAAGAGCGACATTGCTGCTATAACTCTCTGCTCTCCTGAGATGGCAGTCAAAGAATATTGCTGTGTTAATGGCAATTTCCAGAAGAACTAGTTTACATATTTTTTCTATCAAACCACAGTAGAACTAAGAATGGAAATAAGATTGGAACTTCCAAAGTTGTTTTTATTATACATTTTCTAGCCTTTGAAAAAAGTATATTTGTTATTTTGGGTCACTCATAAATTGGGGGTACTATCCTTCGTGAGTATATGGAGTTAAAATCATAAACAGTTAAGAACTGAAGCATTTTGGTAGGCACACCCATGCATATTTTGAACAATAAAGTGAGTTTTTGTTTTAAAGAAATAATTTTTTTCAACCAATGAAACATTTTAAGTACATTTTATGAAGACCAAACAGTTCAATTCGTGGACATGTTAGCGCTGTGACATTCCTCTTACCTTGGGAGGTCAGGCTTATGGAAGCTCATGAGATGCAAACCCAGAAATAAGCCAAAGAAAACCATGAGCAGAAATCAAAGAAAATTCCTGTTACACAACCTGCAAGGCACTGCTCTCCAGAAGGTCTCAGTTCCTTGCTTACATAGTGGTCTGCAAATAAGGGAGTGAAATAGAAGGATGGTGAATTACACAGTAATGGTTGTGCATAGAGAGAGGAGACAGAAAAACTGTAAAGGATGGGCAGAAGTATCACAGTCTGAGTCCATCAAGTATGGGGCAAGTGGTGCCACAGGCCTCAGGAACACTTTTTTCTGTTGCAGTTGCTGTTCTATTTTCTCATATCTTTTTTTAAAAATTGAAATATCTTCTCAAACTCTTCCAAATAATTGCAGAGGAAGGAACACTCCCAAACTCATTCTATGAGGTCACCATCACCCTGATACCAAAACTAGATAAAGATACTACAAAAAAAAAGAAAATTACAGACCAATATAACTCATGAATATAGATGCAAAAATCCTCAGCAAAATAGTAGCAAACAGAATCCAACAACACATTAAAAGGATCCTACACCATGATCAAGTGGGATTTATCCCAGGGATGCAAGGATTCTTCAATATATGCAAATCAATCAATGTGATACACCATATGAACAAAGTGAAGAAGAAAAACCATAGGATCATCTCAATAGTTGCAGAAAAAAACTTTTGACAAAATTCAACACCCATTTAGGATAAAAACTCTCCACAAAATGGGCACAGAGGGAACCTACCTCAACATAATAAAGGCCATATACGACAAACCCACAACAAACATCATTCTCAGTGGTGAAAAACTGAAAGCATTTCCTCTAAGATCAGGAACAAGACAAGGATGTCCACTCTCACCACTATTATTCAACATAGTTTTGGAAGTCCTAGCCATGGCAATCAGAGAAGAAAAAGAAATAAAAGGAATACAAATTGGAAAAGAAGAAGTAAAACTGTCACTGTTTGCAGGTGACATGATACTACACATAGAGAATCCTAAAGATGTCACCAGAAAACTACTAGAGCTAACCAATGAATTTGGTAAAGTAGCAGGTTACAAAATAAATGCACACAAATCTCTTGCATTCCTATACACTAATGATGAAAAATTGGAAAGAGAAATTAAGGAAACACTCCCATTTACCACTGCAAGAAAAAGAATAAAATACCTAGGAATAAACCTACCTAGGGAGACAAAAGACCTGTATGCAGAAAACTATAAGATACTGATGAAAGAAATTAAAGATGATTCCAACAAATGGAGAGATATACCATGTTCTTGGATTGGAAGAATCAATATTGTGAAAATGACTATACTACCCAAAACAATCTACAGATTCAATGCAATTTCTATCAAATTACCAATGGCATTTTTTACAGAACTAGAACAAATCATCTTAAAATTTGTATGGAGACACAAAAGACCCTGAATAGCCAAAGCGGTCTTGAGGGAAAACAATGGAGCTGGAGGAATCAGGCTCCCAGACTTCAGACTATACTACAAAGCTACAGTAATCAAGACAATATGGTACTGGCACAAAAGCAGAAATATAGATCAATGGAACAGGATAGAAAGCCCAGAGGTAAACCCATGCACCTATGGTCAACTAGTCTATGACAAAGGAGGCAAGGATATACAATGGAGAAAAGACAGTCTCTTCAATAAGTGGTGCTGGGAGAACTGGACAGCTACACATTAAAGTATGAAATTAAAACACTCCCTAACACCATACACAAAAATAAACTCAAAATGGATTGGAGACCTAAATGTAAGACTGGACACTATAAAACTCTTAGAGGAAAACATAGGAAGAACACTCTTTGACATAAATCACAGCAAGATCTTTTTTGATCCACCTCCTAGAGTAATGGAAATAAAAACAAAAATTAACAAGTGGGACCTAATGAAACTTAAACGTTTTTGCACAACAAAGGAAACTGTGCACAAACAAGACGAAAAGACAACCTTCAGAATGGGAGAAAATATTTGCAAACGAATTTATGGACAAAGGATTAATCTCTGAAATATATAAATAGTTCATGCAGCTCAATATTAAAAAATACAAACAACACAATCCAAAAATGGGCAGAAGACCTCAATAGACTTTTCTCCATAGAAGGCATACATATGGCCAAGAGGCACATGAAAATCTCCTCAACATCATTAATTATTAGAGAAATGCAAATCAAAACTACAATGAGGTATCAGCTCACACCAGTTAGAATGGGCATCATCAGAAAATCTACAAACGACAAATGCTGGACAGGGTGTGGAGAAAAGGGAACCCTCTTGCACTGTTGGTGGGAATGTAAACTAATACAGCCACTATGGAGAACAGTATGGAGGTTCCTTAAAAAACTAAAAACAGAACTACCATACGACCTAGCAATCCCACCACTGGGCATATACCCAGAGAAAACCATAACTCAAAGAGACACATGCACCCCAATGTTCATTGTAGCACTATTTACAATAGCCAGGTCATGGAAGCAACCTAAATGCCCATCAACAGAGGAATGGATAAAGAACATGTGGTACATGTGGTACATACATACAATGAAATATTACTCAGCCATAAAAGGGAACAAAATTGGGTCATTTGTAGAGACATGGATGGATCTAGAGACTGTCATTCAGAGTGAAGTAAGTCAGAAAGAGAGCAACAAATATCATATATTAATGCATATATGTGGAACCTAGAATAATGGTACAGATGAACTGGTTTGCAGGGCAGAAATTGAGACGCAGATGCAGAGAATAAATGTATGGACACCAAGGGGGAAAAGCGGCAGGGGTGGTGGTGGTGGGATGAATTGGGGGATTGAGGTTGACATATATACACTAATATGTATAAAATGGACAACTAATAAGAATCTGCTGTATAAAAAAATAAATAAAATAAAATTCAAAAAAATTGAGATATAGTTGATTTACAATATTTCAGGTATACAGCAAAGTGATTCAGTTACTCATACATACATATATGTATATTCTTTTTCAGATTCTTTTCCATTATAGGTCATTACAAGATATTGAATATAGTTCCCTGTGCTATACAGTAGGTCCTTGTTTTTTACCTATTTTTTTTGTTTATCTATTTTATATACAGTAGTGTGTATCTGTTAATCCTATACTTCTAATATATCCTTCCCCCTATCTCCCCTTTGGTAACCATAAGTTTGTTTTCTATGTCTGTGAGTCTATTTCTGTTTTATAAATAAGTTCATTTGTATCATCTTTTTTTTTTTAGATTCCACACATAAGTGATATCATATGATATTTGTCTTTCTCTGTCTGACTTACTTCATTTAGTATGATAATCTTTAGGTCCATCCATGTTGCTGAAAATGGCATTCTTTCATTCTTTTTTATGGCTGTGTAATATTTCATTGTATATACATACCACATCTTCTTTATCCATTCATCTGTCAGTGGACATTTAGATTGCTTCCATGTCTTGGCTATTGTAAATAGTGCTGTTATGAACATTGAGGTGCATGTGTCTTTTTGAATTTGAGGAACTCCTTTTTTTTTCTTATTTAAAATATAAGTTTAGTTCTCATCACACACACAGAAATTCTGTAACTATGTGTGGTGATGGAGGTTAACTACACATTGCAGTGATCATTTCACAATATGTACAAATACCTAATCATTATTTTGTACACCTGGATCTAATATAATGTTGTATGTCAATTATACCTCAATAAAAATAAAATGTAAGAATTTATTAGAATTGTATTATACTGAAATGATAAAGGCAGACGAATTGAGAGGGAATTTAAGGAATCTCTGCCAACATTTCTCAAGAGCCCTTGAAGGCAAGCTTGCATTATGGTGCACAATAAAATATTTGATGTGTGTAAAGATGACCAAATCACACAGGAAACTTAAATTATGCTCAGTGTCATTCCCAGCTCAGTTTCTTTTCATTTCTTCCACCAGATGCTCAATCCCGTTGGTTACACTGTGAGAAGGAGCCTAACCTTCGTTTGTTGTTCACATCTCTAGGCACCAGGGCAGAGCCCCAACCAGTCTTTGACATTAAGCAGAACACTCTGGTGTCACAAGAAATTGTAAAATCATGTGCCTTATATGCTGTATACATGTAGTCTACAAAACCTGTGACTCTCATCCTTACCCTCCTCCCACCACAGCTCTTACTTTGTCCTCACCTCTCCTCATGCCCTAACAACACTGCTTCATCCTCTAGCTCAGAGGTTGCAAACTCAGGAGTTGTGAACCCAGGGGTTGCAGACTCAGGGGCCTACAGGAGCCACATAGGGCCCAATGGAGACTGAGACAAAGAGCTCTGGGGTTGGCTGATGCTCAATTCTCACAGATGGTTGTTATAAGTGAAGGCAGGCGCAGAGTTGCCAGGCCTGTTTCTCAATTTTGTTTTTTATGTGGGATTTCTGAATTTTTATGTTAGTTCATGTAATATTTTAAAATGTGTGGGATAAAAGTAACAGTTTGCAGGACCAGTCTGGCCCATAGATTCAAGTCTGTCACCTCGGCTTCATCTATCTTTGAAATTCACTCCAGGGGACTTCCATGGCGGTCCAGCGGTTAAGACTCTGTGCTTCCACTGCAGGGAGCATGGGTTCGATTCCTGGTCAGGGAACCAAGATCCCACATGCCGTGTGGTGTGACCAAAAAAAAAAGAAAAAAAAAAAAAGAAATTAACTCCACCCCTGACTATCCCTGCACCTGACCTGTGTCTAATAAGATATGTATTAAGGACAAAGATGTGTATCAAGATGTGTATTTTATTGCAATCTTGTGCAATAAAATGTTATAATATATACTATAATATAATAATAATAGTAGTGTGTTATAATAATATAACCCTGGACAGCAACGTATTTCCCAAAAGAATTGTATATATTCTTTAGTTATAAATGACACATTGGGGAAAAGAAAGCTTATACATAATTTATTCTTAAAAACTTGAATTCATAATGGAAAAAAAGAAAGCTCTAGTTAATATTCTTCAGTGGTGGTAAACCTCCCTAAACTATTAATACGTGGCCTGGGGCATATTTAGGATGTTAGGAATAGAATTCAGATTAAATAAAATGTACTTATGGTCATGCCTACTGTACAACAAACACACATTTTAATCAAATCATGGAAATAGGAAAGTTAGAATGCATTATATCAGTCATGAGAAACATTTTATTGAAATTTTCATTTGGTCTGACAACACTTTCCATTGGCAAATATGAATTTGTCAGCCTCTCATATGAACCCCTTGGCAAAGTTCTTGCCTTCAGTAAACCCTGGAATGCTCACATAACCACTCTGCTTCTAATAACTTCCTTTCATCCCCTCTGGTATTGGCCTTGTACCCCCAGATTTAGCCTTGGGTAATAAAATTCTCAGGCTATTATTCGGGGATCTTTTATCAGCTTTGAGTTGGCTTTGTGGCACTAAGCTTTGTGCCAAATTAGTTTAATTACACAGGTTGAGGGGAGGGGAGGAAAGCAAAACATTTCATTTCCTTGATGGGAACCCTCAGGTGATCTTGAAGATGCTCATCACCTCCATGATGTGGTCATTGCAGAGTCCCACTTCCTGGTGCCTGGCCAGTGTCACCCCCAGGGAAGCCCTTGCTCACCATGGATATTCTTTCATGACTTCTCCTTGGACCCCTCTCAGCTTTGAATCTTCGCATCTACACCAGCCTTGCAATTCTGGGGATTTCAGAGTCCTCCATTGCTCTGCTGAGCAATCAGTTGGTAGCTCAAGCCACTGCCTTGAAGTTCCCATTGGCGTTGCCACTTCTTCACTGCTCAGACCCAGCTTCTGAGACCCCTACTTCTGCTGCTGTTCCAGTGTTTCTGCTGAAACATGTCACACACTTACTTTTCTCTGCTCAGTCTTAACAACTCTGAGTTGTTTGTTTGCTGCCAGCTTTTCTTGCTAAGGTGTCCTCTTTTCTTGTTATTACTTTATGACATCTACCCGGAGTAAACCGCTCCCTGGAGGAATATACTCTTTTTAGGCTCCTCCCAGGTGTCCTATCTAGGGGATTTCTCACTCTGGAGACACAGCCCAGACTTCTGCAGAGAGCTGCTCCGGGAGCACTATGGAGTGGTTTTCACAGCCCTGTACGCTAAATGGGCTGGAGGGGGAGGCAAAAGAGTGTGGATTCCAGGAAGGCATAGCGGAGACCATAGAATTGTCCTCCTTTGGTTGAGATGCCCTCACCCCTGGGGACCTTGGGTTGATACTGTGTAGGTTGATATGCATCACATTTGCTTTACACTTGACCATATACCTTGAGATCACGCTGTATCAGGATCATGCTGTATCAGGATCATGCTGTATCAAGTTGTCTTGTGCTCTTAGGGAATCCCTGGGTTAATTGATTTCATCATTCTCCTCCTGGTGAGCTGCCAAACTTCTTGATCACAGACACTCCAGGGACAGAGTGAATGTCCCTGTACCCACGCCATTTCATCCAGGTGCCAATCAATCTTTCACAGAAATTGTAAGTAGGCACAAATAAGGAAAATGAAGAAAGAAAGATGCTATAGTATCTGCAGCAGAAAGACCACAGGACCAGGAATCAGAAGATTTGGGTTCAAGTCTCAGCTCCACTATTTGTGAGATATTGACTGAACAACCTTCCTGAGGCTCAATTTCCTCATTAGTAAAATGGGAATAAGCCCCCTGCCTTGCCTTACTCATAAGGTTCCTATCAGCAGCAAATCTGTGGGCATGTCTCCCTCCTTTCCTGCCCTTCCTTCCTTCCTCCCTCCTTCCCTCCCTTCCACCTTCTTCCTTTCTTTCTCTCCCAGTGTTCTTTCTACTACACAACAACTTTCAGAAAATTCATTCACCTCCAAAGGAGCTCTTCCTGCTTCTCAGGGGTCCCTGGTGTAAGATGGGCCTGTCCTCTTTCTCTGTAGCCCTTACCATTCTCAAGAGGCCCAGGGGGACTAGATAAGATGCCTTGAGATTAGTCCGATATGCTAAACTGAGAATGGCTGAAGGGGTGGGTTGGTACCTGGAAACATTTCTGTAGGCAACGTCCTCTGTCTCAGAAATCCTAATCTTATAGTGAAAGATTCCTAGCAGATCCTCTTTCACTTAAGAAAATATGTTTATTTTTATTTCAGGGGAAAGCAGTGGAATTTCGTCAAGAAACCTCAATTCCATTGAGAAACCAATACACGACATAATGTCTCTGAGTTTGCACACCATGGAGACAGGACTTGGAAAAGACTTCTGGCCTTTCTAAATGCAAGTGGCCCAGATCTCCCAGGCCCTCTCCTTTGCTCTTGTGCTGGATGGGAGACAGTGCCTTCAACAAAGGATTCATCGGGACCGTGGCTGCCTCTGTGCAAAACCCTCAGTCAAGCAGCAGTTGCTTTTTGGTGTGGGGCTGCCATCCCACCCTACTGACTTATTTCCTGATCAACCTCTTAAAGATTCAGTTTAGCAATAACAAAAATTCTTATGGAACTAGAAATGCTAGAAATTATCCTGGAACTCATCATAGGCACTATGCTAGCTGGTTCAGTAAAACAAATGAGTAAGATATAATTTCTTCTGTGAAACAATTTTTGGTCCAGGGGAGGAGAAAGATAGTGGAACACGTTTGAAATAAATGAAAACAGTTCTTTCTACAAAATGAATTTTTTCCAGAACAATCTATTCAATATTGGCAAATAAAGGATTAAAATACTTCTAATAGTCTTGGCAATACTGACAACTGTCTGTTCCTTGAGTTTTCAAGTTCTAGGAAGAGGAATTTTTTTTAAGTTAAAATTACTATATTTTGTTTCATTTTTAAATTTTTTAAATTTTTAAAATTTTTATTGGAGTATAGTTGACTTACAATGTTGTGTTAGTTTCAGGTGTACGGCAAAGTGAATCAGTTATACATATACATATAGGAAGAGGAATTTACTGAACCTATTTGCTCAGCAACTAACATGCATTGAGAACCTACTCATTTCCAAATTTATTCAGCATCACTCTATTAATCACCAGGCACCAGAGACACAAAGCCTTGTTCTTAAAGACATTCGAGTGGGAAGGTGGAGACTGTAGCATTACAGAGTCAATATGTACCTCTGTTTGTCTGCATGGTATAGTTTACTGAGTCAATGGCAACAAGGTTTCTAAGTTGCAAAATATTTTTCTTGTAGAGAAATTTTGCTTATAACGATATTTGTTTTGTTTGGAGTTTGGTCTAAGCTCTGATGATAATTCAGCTGGGTTACTCAGCCCTGAGATAGTGAAAGCCTCTTGTTGCTGTGTTTTTCTTTTAATGTCTGGGGAGAATTTTCTGAAAGCTTCCTTCTGTCTGCAATATGATACATGGAGAAGGTAGACAGCTATACAGGGAAGAACCAGAATTCATTTCTGCAAGTAGAGTAGTTCTAAGTGCAAATGTAGGAACAGGGATCATGATTATTGTAAAGAGAACTGTTTTATTTTCTTAAGAAAAACATGGCTTTCTTAAAATTGCCACTTCTGTGAGGATATTAAATTGGCATTGGCCAGTAACTACAAATTACAGAGTTAGTCCAATTGTCTCCATTTTCTCTCACCAACATTGTTAATATTGTAATGCATGAAAGAAACTTCAGTTGAAATTTAAAAAAGAAGGCATAATTAATGTTAAAAAGTAAAATATGGTCTTAATTAAGTAGTGATTTGTACAACTCATAGCCGTGTTGACTGAATTGACCAGATTAGGTAAACAAATATAGGATAAGTCTTGCAACCTTTGGTGAGGTAATAGGGTCATATAAAGTAACCTTAATATAATGGGGAAGTAGCACAATGCCAGGATTATGCTCTTGGAGGTCAAAACAAGTCACAGAAGGACTAGGAACATCTCAAGTTCTCCTGACTCTAGTGCATCTCCCAAATCCTAGCCCTTCAAATGATCAAGTGATTATTTAAGCAGATATTTAGCTCTAGATAAAAATGGAATTTTTATTGTCCCAATGCATTTAAATGGTGTTGACTTTGTGTGGCAAATAGGCTGGGATCAGACCTGCTTGATATTGCTTCAGTCAATGATGTCAGCAGTTGCGTGTTAAATAAATAAATTAGAGAGGCACTTAATGCCAAGTTACACAATCAGAAACACAACAATCTCTTTCCATTTGCTTTTCACAACAAGGTTTGTGTAACTTCAGGGCAAAACCCAGAGCATGTCCACTGGCAAATCTGGGGACTAGCAAATATCTTAGAGTATGGCAGATAAATGACCTGAATGCTGAGAAAAAATTCCAGCCAATTTCTCCAGCTTCTGGGAAGTAGATGAGGTGGATGAAGAGTGTAGGGACAGGCTGTGAAAAGCTTGATTCTCCACAAGGATGTGGGTCTCCACTCACTTCTACCCTCCAGACTGGAAGAATTCTCTATGAAGTCTGCATTCACTGTGTGCTATTTAGCATAGTGTTCTTTTAATTATTTTTATTGATAATAACAACTGCCATTTATTGAGGGCTTCTTATGTGCCAGGCATTCATTTAGAGGCTTCAAATATACTTGTTCCTTCATCCCTGTGGGGTCATTTAAAATATTTTTTTTAGTTTCAAAGGTGACTTGTGAACAGACTCAGAAATGGATTAAGGAGGGGCAAAAAAATAATAAATTGGAAAACAGGTGCTCAAATACTTGTACAAAAAATTTCCTAGGACCATTATTCACAAGAGCCATAAGATAGAAATAGGCCAATACTGATTTATGGATGAATCTATAAACTGTGGTTTATACAATCAGTGGAATATTATTGAGCCATAAAAGGAATGAGGTACTGACATGTGCCACAATGTGGATGAACTTTGAAAACACGATGCTAAGAGAAAAAAGCCCGAGACAAAATGTTTCACATATTGTAGGATCCCCTTTACATGAAGTATCCAGAAGGGATAAATCTAGAGAAACAGAAAGCAGATTGGGGGCTACTAAGGGCTGCTGGGAATGGAATTTTCTTTTAGGGTGATGACAACCTTTTAGAAATAGAGGTGATGGTGGCAGAACATTGTCAACATACTAAATACCACCCAGTTGTATGTGTTGAAATAGTTAATTCTATGTTAGGTGAATTTTTTTTTTTTTTTTTTTTTTTTTTTTGCGGTACGTGGGCCTCTCCCGTTGCGGAGCACAGGCTCTGGACGCACAGGCTCAGTGGCCATGGCTCATGGGCCCAGCCTCTCCATGGCATGTGAGCTCTTCCCGGACCAGGGCACAAACCCGTGTCCCCTGCATCGGCAGGCGGACTCTCAACCACTGTGTCACCAGGGAAGCCCTATGTTAGGTGAATTTCATCTGAATAAATAATTTAAAAAGACTAAATCTATAATAAAACCAAAGGAATCTAATTTTCTCTACCCCCTATTCTCACACCTTTTCATTCCCAATCATAGCACAGCCAAACAATTGGGTTGGTCTCACTTACTTGAGGTCTTGGTTCAAAGGTTACCTTATCAGAAAGGACTTTCTGGTCCATTTATAATAGGACCCCCATTATTTTTGTCCCCCTCACCCTTTGTTTGTCTTTACAGCACTTTTCACCAACAGACATATCTCCTGCCTCTTCTCTCAGTTGAATATAAAATCTACAAGAGCAGGAATTTTATTATTTTTATTCACTGTTGTACCTAAAACAATACCTGTCATAGTACAGGTGCTCAGTACATATTTGGTGAAAGAGTCCATGAATGAACATCAGGAATGAGTCCTGATTTTCTTCAACATTCATCATCACAGGTACTGTAAAGGCAAACATTCCTGAGTGAAAGGAAGGTGTCATTTATCTTTTACTTCCAACAACTAGGATGACACCGAGAACAGAGATGATGCTCATTGACTAGTTTTGGAGCTAAGCTAAGGATAATCTAGTTGGCAAGATGAGACATAGGTAGTAAACAAAAAGATAAGTGACAATGCAAAAGCAGAGGAAAGAATCATCTGGGAGTCATTAGATTTCATTTTAAATTCTGGCTCTTTTCCCCCTGTGAGGAGAGGATTTTCATCTCTCTGGGCCTCAATTTTCTCATCAGTCAATTTGGGACCAGATGGCCTCTCTGACCCATTCTAAACTTTAATTATTATGCACATGTGTGTGGCGAAGGAAAAGAGTCCCATGCATTGAAATAAATGGAAAATCACCCAAGATGGGAAAGTTATTGTCAGCTACTCTCCCCCCACCCTGATCATGCGACAAGTTTAAAGAAGAAGAAAGCTGAAGAAAGTCTCCTTCAAATGTGACATTGTTGCTTAATATAATTTTGTGAAATATGAGTGAGAATGAGTTCTGAGACATAGTCTAAGCCTTTTGAGACAACAATCCTTGTTTGGAAAAATGACGAATACATGAAGTTTGACTTCTTGATGTAAACTTTTCAAGGAAATTTAACACTGTATTAAAAAAAATTTTTAAAGGTTGATGGGCTCTTCAATGGATCTTTAAGCCTACCCACCAGAGAAAGCTCTGATTGCAATGATTTCTCCAACTGGAGTTCTAAAGTTCCCCAAAGATTTTCCTTGTTTATAATAATGGGCAAGGCATTTGCAAACTCTAAATAAATACGAACATGGAATTGAAGGCCAAGCAAAAATTTTATTCTCTTCCTGGGGTGGTTGAAATAGAACAAGGGCAGCAATATCATATATGCAAAAATCAGGGTTCAGGGCTTCCCTGGTGGTGCAGTGATTGAGAATCTGCCTGCCGATGCAGGGGACAGGGGTTCGTGTCCCAGTCCGGGAAGATCCCACATGCCGCGGAGCGGCTGGGCCCATGAGCCATGGCCGCTGAGCCTGCGCGTCCGGAGCCTGTGCTCCACAATGGGAGAGGCCACAACAGTGAGGCCTGCGTACCGCAAAAAAAAAAAAAAAAAAATCAGGGTTCAGCTGGCTCCTTGAAGAAATGAGTTGGCTTCAAGACACTTAACCTGTTTGCGGAAATCTTTGAAATTTGACAGTAGGGACCTGGCAAGTGAGAGTCTCTCTTACTTGTAGTTTTAGTACAAAACACAGAATGGAGATACAAGAGACTAGAAGCAAAACATAATAATCTTACAAAGGAAAATCCTCAACTGGGCCAGCACTATAGAATCATTTATAAAAGGTAGAATAAAAATCCATTTAATGATTTTTCCCTCCGAGCACTATGAAGAAGGAATCATCTTGCCAAACTGAGTAATTTAAATTCAATTCAACAAACATTTATTGAGTACCTACTCTGGGATGCATACTGTTTTGTAGGGAAAACAAAAACGAGGTTGATTTTTTTAAACAATCTAAAGGTTATTGTATAAATGTGACAAATATATGATCAATTTCTTGCTCTTACTTCTTTTTCCCTTTTGGGAACATTTCTGCCTTAGTCTCATATAGAAGGTAATTTTCTTTCTTTGTTCTGTATTCCTTGAAATATGCATGATTATTTTTCACCATACTTTAACTTTTTCTTATATTTTGTTTCATACTATTTATAATTACACACACACACACACACACACACACACACACACACACACACATATATATATATATATATATATATATATATAATTTTTTCCCTTTTTCCCCAGGACTAGAATTTACTTCCTTCTCCTCCCCCAGCCCCACACCCCTCTCCACAGCTCCTACCTACAGGGACTCAGGCTGAATCTATTTGATATGGTTCTTTAACCAGATAAACAGAATGAGAGTGAGAACTGGGTTATAATGCTTGTAAGTATTGTTCCATTGTGCAAATTAGTTAAATTCTCTAGGCCTCAATTTTCTTTTCTATAAAAGGTATAGGCAGTAAAATATGGAAAAGTAACCTCTTGAATTCATCGCTGGAAACCTTGGTTGAGTTGTAACCCAAAGACGTCAGGAAGAATGTTGGCAATATGGCACAGATGGCTGATAAGTGTGTGGCAGGCTATTAAGTTGACCCTAGATTAGCATAAACTAAATGTTTATTTAAGTTGCATAGACGTGCAAGATGTAGCTGAAGAATTGTAATGGAGGTCTTAGATTGATGATCAATCTGAGATGGCCTAAAATAAAATATTTAACTAGGAAGTATTTTGCATATTACCAAGTAATGAAGATAATACAGATATCGGCTTGCTAGGTTGAATACATCCTAACAATAGCCTGCCAAATTGGGCTAATCCAGAAGATTTCACTACATCTATTGGGAGATTGACAGAGAGGATGTTTGCTACCAGAATTGGAGACAAATCTACACACATAAGGACAGGGTGTTTTGGTATGCTCCTGGGGAAGAGGCATGGGAAAGCTCAGAATCACAGTTCTCTGAGGGTTTTGTGATATTTTAACAATCTGAGGATATTCTTTGGCAATATTTTTCAACTGGAAGAGGGGTCAAATTAAAGGGATAGAATATTTGGCAAAATCCGGTGTAGCTTTGCACTCATAATTATACTAGAATAGATTAGAGCACGCATGATCCGAAATAACAGTAGTTCCATTCCAAATTGTTTTATTGAACTAGGTGAGGTCCCATACTCTCTGCCACTCCTGACTTCCTTTCTTTTCTGCAAACGTTTATGAGACATCTACAAGGTGTAAAATACTACGTGCTGGAAAGTATGTCAAGTTTATCATTTGCAAGAGTCATCTTTAGGAGCTGACATTTCTCAAATACCTTGGATTTTAATCTGAATTTGTTTAAAAACATTTTTAAGTTGTTAAATTGTATTTTTAAATATTTACCGTATGAAAATAATGTAATGAATGAATATTTTGGCTGAATTCACAAAGTAACCTGGTGTTTTTGGTGCTTCTTCCAAATATGGTTGGCATATCCACAGCACCGGCACCACCTGGGAGTTTGTTAGAAATGCAAATTCATGGGCCCATCCCGGACCTACTGAATCAGAATCTCTGGGGGTGGGCACAGCAGTCTGTGTTTTAACAAGTTTTCCAGGTATCCTGAGAAGCCCTGATCCAAGTGAAACTATGAGATCACATACTATTGATCTGCTCTAATTAGTAGATTTAAACTTCAATAATGAGAAAAAGTATGGTGTATATGGCAGAGTAGGTAAAAAGAGGTCAAACTGTTGTTTTTCATGAAATTGAAAATACTGTCATTTGATCATCATTCACATAGTTAGGTGAAAAGACTTATAACATGGGGGATATAAAGAGTTGGGGGAAAACATTGGGAAAGATATTTAATAACTTTTCAGTTCAAAACGCTTTGGATTGAGTTTCCATGTTGAAGTTATCTGTATCATTTAATTTGAATAGGTTGGCTCATAGATACAATAATTTCATAGGACAGATTTTCTCTTTTCATAAAATTGGAATCTAGAACATACTTGGATAAATTAACTTGCATTTTTAGTTGTTCAAACTAGAGCTTTGAAAATTGTCTCTGAAAAACTGTTTTGTTTCTGTTTGTTTGTTGTTTAATTTCAAATCCATCCTGGGCTGTTACTTCTATAAAATACAATTAAATGAACTACCAGAAAAATGAGATTAAAAAAAAGATGCACAAAATGCAAGCATCAGCTTTTCTGAAACGACCCGGTGGTGGACAGGTAACAATGTTTCCAGCGGGCACTTGTCTGCAGGCCACGGTAGGAGTTGCACTGGTTAAACCATCTCTCTAGTGTATTCACTAGTAAACCAACTGTGCAAAATGACCAGGTGAATAAACTTTAATAAAACAAGAAGGAGTGGAAGCTTTGAAGTCTGGGCTTGAATGTTGGCTGGACCCTTCTCCTTGGGCCTTGATTTTCTGACCTTGAAATGGGGATGGAGAAGATGACAACGTTCACCTCACAGGGTAATTGATGGAGATTCTGGTGGTTGAGAATGTATTTAAGGGGATGCTTTAAATGAGAGACTGTAGAATTTAAGCTAGGTAGGGAAATAAGAACCCCAGGAAGAAGGAGGGCATTGAAAAGTGGTAGGATGGATGGACGGTAGAGTTAACTAGTGTTGAGTAATTATTTGACTTGGTACCACAAGGAGAAGGGTGGAAACACAAAAGATAGTGTTTATGGACTGAGTGTTTGTGCCATGCCCCCCCCCCACCCCCCAGCGTGACTGTATTTGGAGATTCGGATTTTAGGAGATAATTAGCTTTAGGTGAGGCCATGCATGTGGAGACTTCACGCTGGAATTAAAGCCCTTATAAGAAGAGATGACAGACCTGCCCACACCCCCAGCTTTCTCCCTCTCTTCCTCCCACGTAAGGACACAGCAAGAAGGCAGCTGTCTGCCAGCCAGGAAGAGGGGCCTCCTCAGAACCCATGCTGGCAGCCTGATCTCGATTTCCAGCCTCCAAAACTGTGAGAAATATATTTCTGTTGTTTGATCCACCCAGTCTATGGTATTCTGTTATGGCAGCCTGAGTAGACCCAGACAGTGGAGTTCATGAGTGAGACCCTTGAAATTAGGGTTTTTGGATGCATTGGAGTTAAGAACAATGACAAAATCCTTTATCTTCTGTGACAGGAAGTGGTTAGATGAAAGGGTTGCCCAGGCTTTTTAAAATCCTAAATCGTGATGCTTGAGACTAAACTTGCAGCTGCAAGATCATAAAGTTTACAGAATCATGCATACTCAATTTCTTTTTATGATCTCCATATGAACTATAAGCAAGTAAAAAGTTGTGTCAGAGCCCTTGAAAGTGTCAGACTGTCTTCACATATTTTCTTATTTTAAACCCAAATAGATTGGTATCACTTAAACATTCATTCATTCAAGAAGATTTAAGTGCTTGCAAATTGCCAGGTGTGGTTCTCCATACTCGGGGCACAGACATACGGTCTTAGTCTGCTCAGGTTGTTAGAACAAAGTGCCATAACCTGGCAAATTATCAAGGATAGAATAGAAATGGGTTTTACATTTTAAGATAATTTTTAAAAAGTGAGCACTCTTTCGTGACATGTAAAAATTATCTAAAATTCATGTTTCAATGTTCGTAAATAGTTTTATTGGAACATGGCCAAGCCCGTTCATTACAGATTGTGTCTGGCTGCTTTCACACTCCAAGGGGCAGAGTTAGGGAGTTGCCACAGAGACCCAGTGGTCCACGGAGCCTAAAAATATACTATCAGACCCTTTGCAGAAAGAGTTTGCTCACCCCTGCTGTAAACCCTTTGTGTCTTTACCTTCTTCTTGCATCTCCACCACGCTCTTCCCGCCCCATGTCTGAGGCCAGCTTGTGTCATTCAGTGTCGCCAACAGTCTCCTAGCTCCTGGTCAAGGTCAAAGACGTTGTTTATCTTTGTTTCAGCATAATGTGCAGGGAAGCAAAGCAACCTCGATTTCCATATGCAAACTAGATTTACACGTATCTTCTCCCGGAGAACATTACTTTCACATAGTTTGCATTCGTATTTTTGACTTAGGGTTGAGGGCATATATTTTCTTAGCATTTGATTATGGATCTGGTTTTAACGGAAAAGCCTGTGGGGCTGGAGACCAGCCTGCTACTGCTGGTTCTGTCTAGAACGCTTTGCTATGCACAGGGTAGATTATTGCAAATTGTGGAAATGAATACTTGTGGTTTAGGAACGAGGCAGTTGTCATTCTAGATGAGATTATATGTCTGTCACGTTCAGACTCTCACTTCCTGAAAAGGGTCCTCTCCTACTATTTCATGAGTTGAAGACACATATGCAAGCTGCAAACTGAAACATGGAATATGAATGCTATAGTATTGCCTGTGGCAGAAAAAGGTGATTCTGTTCTTTAACTCTGCCAAGCAGCCATCAGCTTCTTTTGGAGGTGGGATGCTTATTTGCTTAATGCTAGCCTAATAACCACTGAAGTGTGATTTCTGCTGAAATTAATCCTTTCAATCACTTAATAATGTGTAGCAGAAGCAGCCGACAGTACATGGACTGCTTAAGTGAACTACCTTGACCATGAAGAGGAAGGTTTCATTTTGGTTTTAATTTTACGTGACTTTAATTACGTGAGTATTTGAGGGTGACACAATTTTACTTTACTTTTCCCTGGGGAGATGTCAAGGAATTCTCATCCCTTCCAGGGATCCAGTCTCAAATATACTGTGTGGTCTGCTTCATCACCTCACTCTGTTCGATTCTCATAGGGCCAGCTGGGTTTTGATTTGAAGTAGCAGAAAATGTGTGTGAGTGTGAGTGTGTGTGTGTGTGTGTGTGTGTGTGTGTGTACATACACATGTGCCCTCTTGTAAGGAGGGAAGGACTGGCTGAGTTCTAGACTTGCACTAAAGAATGAAGGAGTATAACCTTTAAAAATTGTGAGTCACTATGTTGTTCACCCGTAACCTATATAACATTGTACATCAACTATATCTCAATAAATAAAATAAAATAAAGAATGAAGGAGAAGCATCATGGAAATTTCAAATGGCAGCAAATACAATTGGTGAGAGATGAAGGTGAACTTTATGGTTGTGAGCTCTAGAACAGACTCTATACAAAGCCAAATGTGTACATTTCAATAATTATTACTAAAAGTTTTAACTTAGACAACTTAGTTTTATTTCCCCATAAAGAATGGCTTTCCAGAAGTGCCCGCTGAGAAGTTAGGAAACTACATTTTTCTTCTCTGCTGTCTGGGAAGAAAAGAATAGGGCAGCATCAGGCAAAGAGAAAATGGGAAAGGCATGGGGAATTTTGGAAGGAGAAAAGACTCCAGGACTGAGAAGGAAGTCTTTGTTCTCTTCATACAGATTATTTCTTCTTGCAACTTTTGCTTTGAAAAATTTCAAGATGCAGAAGAGCAGAAAGAATAGTTCAGTGAACCCCTGTATATCCACCCAGCTAGATTAAACAAATTGTTAACATTTCCCTATATTAACTCTATCCACCCATCAATGTATTGATCCGTTCAACTATCCCTTGGCCCTCTATCTCTCCATCCCTTCCCATTCTGTGCATCCATCCATCCACCCATTGATCTATCTTCCCATTTGTCTCTCTTTCTAGAGCCTTTGAAAAATAAGTAGCAGATATCATCAACTTTGACTCATGAATACTTCAGCATGCATTGCTTCAAAATAAGGACATTCCCCAGCATATTACTATTACACTTACAATCATTAACGATAATTCCTTCATATTATCAAATATTCACATTTATTAAGGTTTTATTTTAATTATTACACCTTTCACTTTGAGAAGTTTTTTTAAATTTTCCTCTTTCCTGCCTATATATTGAAGCTTCTTTTTAAAGATGTCCCTTATAAACTATTAAATATAATTATTTATATTGTGTCTAATAATTTCAATATCTAAAATTTTATATGTCTGTTTCAGATGCTTCCTCTTTTTTGCTGATTTTCATTAAGGTGCCTGTTCCTTGTGTGTACCCTGAAGTTTGAATGAGAGCTGCCCATTTCCCTTGGGAGTTTATTAGCAGCAATTGTTTGAGGTTTGGTTTGAACTTGAGATCTTTTAGAGAGGATATATCTTGACTCTGTTTGCAATAAAACTGAAACTACTTTAATCCAATCCTCTGTTGAGATGTTTTAGATCACATGGACAGTGTACATTTAGACTGAAACTCATGTAAGGGCCAGATTACCATTATAAAATCCTAAAGGAGATTTCTTTTTCATTTATCCAACACCAACTTTGAGATGGGTGTGTAGTTTTTGTTTTGTTTCATTTTGGCTTTGGTCTCCTTTTGTGCATGATGTATTTCTTGTTTTCTTTTGGGGTCTCAGCTTTAAGTAAAGATTTTCCTGTTAGATTCCAGCTTGGATGACCCTGGACTTCATCATATCCCCAGGGTTCAGCACAAAACCCCCAGAATACAGCCAGTTTGGGATTGGTTGCTCTTCAAATTTCGGGGTTCCCCTTTTGGGGTACACTCTGTAGTGTGGTGATCATACTTCCAGAAGGAGGTGTCCTATAAATTCTTCATTAAGCTCAGAAGGGAGAATATTCAAGGAAAATGATGGCTGACTTTCCTGTAGGGAAAGATAATTTCAAGGCTGACATTTAATTTCCTATCTTGAAATAGTCTAGAATAGTGATGTTATACAGACTTGCACTCCAAGATTTTCTATCTTATTGTAATAAAAAACATTATACAAGCAATGACTTCATCTGACCATGTACCAAATTCTCAATTTTTTTTCTTTTGCAACAATGGAGGTTATACATTGTCCAAAAAGGGATGCTTTGCCCATTTCAAACCAGGGAAACTAAATAATGACCTGATTAATAACCTGAAGATGTGATTTCTGTTCTTGATCTTTAGAGCAGGAAAATGTTTCTTTAGACTCACCAAGAGGTGATTCCGTGAGGGAGGTGAGAGGTGGAAGGTGACCTTTATGGTTGTGATCTTTAGAACAGACGCTATAAGAAGTCAAATGCCTAGCAACTATGACTACTCAGATGAAGGAAGCCAAGCTCTGCAATTTGACTGAGTGACCTTCACCATTAACCAACCTGAAAATACAAAGATGTCGGAAGGTGGAAAAATAAATCTGGTAGATAAATTGACCTTAAAAATTGGAATTTTAGGGCCTCCCTGGTGGCGCAGTGGTTGAGAGTCCGCCTGCCGATGCAGGGGACACGGGTTCGTGCCCCGATCCCGGAGGATCCCACATGCCGCGGAGCGGCTGGGCCCGCGAGCCATGGCCGCGGAGCCTGTGTGTCCGGAGCCTGTGCTCCGCAACGGGAGAGGCCACAGCAGTGAGAGGCCCGCGTACAGCAAAAAAAAAAAAAAAAAAAAAAAAAAATTGGAATTTTATTACCAGGTAATATAGAAAACATTATCTTTCTTATGTTTGTTTCTTTCAGTTTGGTTCACTAATAAATCCAAACCTTTGAGTTTTTATGTATGCAAGTAAGAACATGGAATATTAGGACAGATTCCAAGTACATTTCCTCCAGAGTGATTCCATAGTGACAATAGAAATACATGGATGGACAATTAGGTTTCTTTTTTTTAAAGTTGTACGAATTATTGTACCTATTTTGGTCACTGGATTACAGCCTGCATGCACACACAGAGCATGTAGATATCAGGTTCCTGAAAATAACAGCCCTTGTTTCTCCCAGGGTGTCTGGAGACAGTTGTCAACCACAACACAATCAAGTCAACTGGATAGGGATTTTATGGATCTTTTAATGCTTACTTGAGTCCCCTTTACAAAATTCCTCAAATATGGATGGAGAGGAAGTGCCCCTTTCCAAAGTAAGATGATTTTATTTGGTGCTTTATAAAAATTGATGACATGTCCTTCAATACTTTCCTCTGTCTCTTTAAGAGTCCACTGAGAAGCAATGAAGCAGGACTGGATAAGCAGATACTTTTTGAACTAAACAACATAGAGCACCTCCTGCTCTTGGGCCTGCTTCAAAGTGCTCCGGGCCACATATCTAGCCCAGAGAAACCCAGTGGAGCTTGAGCTTGTGGAGTATCTTTGTACACCTCATTTGAACTTGCCCTCTGGCCTGGTGCTGGAGAGATTTTGGCACCAAGATTTATAAACTCCTACAGCACCATCAGCCATCTAGAAATTCTTCACTTTCTGCTGTTCTCCTCCTTCTGTTCTCAGTGTCCCATCTTTTTTTTTTTTTTCTTTTTGCGGTACGCAGGCTTCTCACTGTTGTGTCCTCTCCCGTTGCGGAGCACAGGCTCTGGATGCGCAGGCTCAGCGGCCATGGCTCACAGACCCAGCCGCTCCGCGGCATGTGGGATCTTCCCGGACTGGGGCACGAACCCACGTCCCCTGCATCGGCAGGAGGACTCCCAACCACTGCGCCGCCAGGGAAGCCCTCTCAGTGCCCCATCTTGATCTAGGCCCTTAATTCCAACCTGAGCTTTCTGTTGTTATAATTCTAACCAGTTAAAATACTACCTCTCATCTCTCCCCACACTTGTCCACACTGTGTATGGCACTCTGTCAATTCCTTCAAAAGCCACACAAATTAGATTGCCATGTGCTCAAAAACATTCAGTGGCCCCCATGATGGCTACAGAGAAAAAGTCCAAACTCCATAATTTTAAGGCCCTTCAGGATCTGGCCCTAAATTCCTCATCTAACTTTGTCTCTTACAACTTACTAATAAGAACCCTCTGTCTTGGTTATATTCATTTATTGTTTGTAACTCACTGCAGGTACCACATTATAAACATCAAAGCCAACAAAAATCATTATTTTTGTAATGTGAAACCTCAAGGGAAAAGGTTAGCAAACTTGTTTAAAGATTTAACAGCTGTTCTAACTCCACAGATATTTGGCCCATTCTTTCTCATACTGAACTCTTTGGTCACAATAGGTGGTTTAGACAGAGTGATGGGACTAAATCCACCCCACCTGGAAGCAAAAGTTCACCCTGCATAGGAAGCTCCCTCTTCATATGAATCCTTTCTGCAACTTCCTTTCTCTGTTCTTTCCTTTTGAACTCTCCTCTTTGACATTTGTTATTAACAACGCCTGCCGGTCCATGTCCCTGAATATCTGCCATCCTCAGAACAGCTGGGTTTATTCTGATGGATGTTCCATTGTTCACTATGCAAACACAGCATCACTTTGGACATGATTTTCAATTGCTGAATGTTCTGAGGGTTTATCATGCATGGGTGGTCTTGTCCGTAAGAGAAACCCCAGTCAATTTTGGAAGCTTTCCACACTTACATGTTTATCACTCTAGAATTCACTTTGCTGGCTAATTCTAACCCCTAGATTCCTTTCTTCTTAAGAATCTTGTGATCAAATCAGTAATTTTGTTCTAAAATATCACCTGATTATGTATCCTAAATCTCCTCTTCTTTTGGTATTACTTTTGGGGTATATTCTATGCTCCATATAGTATACTAACACATTACTTCATTTCATTATTTGTAAAGAAATAAATGCATATACATCGACGGTGAACACTCTTTTAATGAGCGGGGTGCATGATCAGATGATATTAAAAGTTTGGAGACCATTTTTTTAAACGAATGATTTGACATTTACTGTGTTTCACAATATATGATTATCTCTATTTATTGATTGATTGATTAATTATATTTGGCTGCTTCGGGTCTTTGTTGCAGCATGCAGGATCTTCCTTGTGGCGTGAGGGCTTCTCTCTAGTTGTGGCATGTGGGTTTCTCTCTCTTGTTGTGGCGCGCGGGCTTAGTTGCCCTGCGACACGTGCGATCTTAGTTCCCCAACCAGGGACTGAACCCACGTCCCCTGCTTTGGAAGGCGGATTCTTTACTACTGGACCACAGGGAAGTCCCCATGATTATCCTTTTAAACAGCTTTATGGAGGTATAATATATCCTATAAATTTTGCTCATTTTAGGCATACAATTAAATAATTTTTGGTAAATTTGCAGTCATGAGACCGTCAGCACCATCCAATTTTAGCACATTTCTATGACCTCAGAAAGCTTCTTGGTGTCTGTCTGCAGGCGTTTCCTGTCCCCACCTCCAGCCCCAGGCAACTAATGATCTTTCTGTCTCTATAGATCAGTCTTTTCTAGACTTTGCATATAAATGGAATCATATGATATGTCGTCTTTTGTGACTGGCTTTTTCACTAAGCATGTGTTTTTGAGGTTCATCATTGTAGTTTGCATTAATACTTCATTCACTGTTTCATAACGATACCTACAGATATCCTGTACAAATAGCCTACGTTTTGCATATCCATTCCCCAGTTCGTGGTCATTTGGATTGTTTCTACTGTTTTGGCTATTATGAAGTAGAAGTACTGCTATGAACATTCGTGTAGACATATGTTTTTATTTCTCTTGGATAATTCCCTAAGAGGGAATTGCTGGGTCATATGGTAACTTCATGTTTAACTTTTTAACAAAAAACCACACCATCTTCCAAAGCGGCTGTGCTATATTACATCTCATCAACAGTGTGTGAGGGTTCCAGTTTTTCCACATCCTCCTCATCAATGCTTGTTATTGTTTGTATACTAAGTGGTTGTGAAGTGATATCTCATTGTGGTTTTCATTTGCTTTTCTCTAATGACTGATGATGTCGAGCCTCTTTTCAATGTATACCTTCATTGGGGAAATGCTTATTCAAATCTTCTGCTGATTGTCTTTTTGCACCTTTCTAAAAAAACAGAAAACTTTCTGTGGAGATAGGAATCATATTTTATACTTTTTTGAACCCCAAATGCCTTCCTGGTACATTATAGGGTCACTCACATAAAGGTGGCCCAAATGTCCAAAAGGATGATGATGATTTCATAGATTAAATGGAAAAAAAACATTTCATGTTTTATCTCAGAAAGTCACAAAGTCGAGTGCCCACAGGTGCCATACTGGAAGCCTCCTGGGGCTTCCACCATCAGCTGATAGTTCTCACTTATCCTTCTCAGCTTTTATCTGATGCAGCTCCTCCTATAAACTCCCATAGGACCCCATATTACTCCTGTCAGAGCACATTTTACATTTAATTGTAATTTCCTCTTTTCTTGCTCAATTTCTCTGCTATTTGAGGGCAAGGACTGTGTGACACTTATTCACCAGTATATTTTCAGTGACCAGAACTTTTGGTTGCATAGAAGAATCCAAAAAGGTTTAGAGAATGAACTTATGTTTATGAGGGGGGAAGGGTTGTGGGAGGGATAGATTGGGAGTTTGGGATTGACATGTACATACTGCTATATTTAAAATAGCCAACAAGAACCTACTGTAAAAAAAAATCACATGTTAAGTCAAATAAATTGATGTATAAGGGGCTCTCCAGCATCATCTTGGGGAGTGACATGATATGATCGTGAAGTCTGTAAGCCTGAGTAGAAAGGATGTAATAAAATCCCCATCCCCCTGCACGCCAAGTTGATATCTGACTTTTCACTCATATTCTCCTCTGAGTTTGAAGCTTGAGAAACAGCACTTTTTTTCTAGCATTGGATTTACTGTAGCTGCTCAGTGAGATAAGGTCTGGAGCCTGGAGATGAGAAACTAGATGGTGCGGTTCTGAGATGTGGAGTTATCCACGTTGATGTCTGACGGGTCTTTTCACTCTGGTTTATTGCTATGCCCTTTCGCTACCCACTTCCTTACTCCAGCAAAGTCCTGGGGGAATATTAAGCACTTGCCTAACGTACGATTTTCTACAATATGCAAAGTGATGGTTACCAAATCATAGGCTTAATCCTTGCATGAGGCAACTCGGGGCTGGGGGTGGTGGAGATCTGTCATTGCCAAAAATATGACTTTATTTTCTCTCTTTGAAGGACTTAGGTCATCTGCCAACCTGTCGGATCATGTACATTGGCTTAACTTTCACTTGGAAAAGGAAGTTAATGCTTAGGGCTGAAATTTTCAAAGTGACTTTTTAAAAACTTGACTTTAAACGACATCTCTGCATCCTGCTGATGATTCGATCTTGGGCTCCAAGTCTTGAGAATCTCAGGAAATGTGAACTGATGATGGAAGTGCTTTTTTTTTCCCCCTCACAATTATGATTTCTTACAGTGAAAGAATACAAAGAAAAATCAGACGAGGGAAAAAGTGCATGGAATGAAGTTTGGAGGAAAGCGGGCACATGCTTCTAATGGCCCTCTTCCCATGGTGTCAGACAGAATGCACTTATTTCTCCTAGCAGTGAGTTGTGACAACACTGTGAAATGTTGCCAACCAGGGAAGCTCATTAAAGATTCAGATCTCAGATTTTTACTGGGGGCTAGTCATGTAGACACCCTCTACCTAGCGTGTATCAAAATTCCAGACTGCCAGAAGGAAATCAAATGGTCAACATAAATCACCGTTTTCACAAACAGTTTAAGCATAGTGAGTTGCTCCTGTCAGAGTGACGGTGCTTCCTCAGAAATCCAAGGTCTCAGACCCCAGCCAAGGGCTGTACTTGTAAGTACCTCAAATAATATATCTCTTGGTGTGAAAATCTCCAGTTCTTCAGTCTGCTTTTCAGTAGCTGATTAAACTTCCCAGGATTCAGCACTATTCATTGCTTTCTGCTTTCAGCCATGGTGCGTAGTTGAAGCTATCCTGAAGTGCTTTTTGCGACACCTTTCTCGCCCCTTCCGTGGACAGGATCAGACCTCTTTTATAGAGCTTGTCAGGTAAATTCTCCAAATTCTAGGCTGAGTAAAATCCTGCCTGTGATGCTGTGCTTTCAAATCATCTCCTGTGGGGCCGGTGGCAATACCACAAAGGAGCTGATGGATGGAGGAGGGTCTTGCTTTTGGTGTCAGGATTTCCTCAATCTTTAAAACTACTGAGAGTCAGAAAAAAAGGGGGGGGGGAGAGTAAGAGGACTTCTGATTTCTCAGTATTACTAATTAGCAGAGAATAAATTTAATAATATTTTAACACTTTACTTGGCATAGTTGGGGAATGAGAGACTTCCTTTTAAGTGAATTATTGAGGGGTCTTAACTGTTAAGCATTAAGACATATAATTAAAGTGAATTATTAAGGGATCTTACTCTGTTAAGCATTAAGTCATATAATTAATTATATTTATAATTACTCTTTTAAGCATTTTATAAAAGCCACGGTGTAATGCCATACAGATAACTTGGGCTCATCATAAGAAACCCCAGATATCGCACTGTGATTTAACACATTCATGTGTCCCGAACCCTAGCTGAGCTGTGTAGGTCTAGCTGGTCCTTCACTAAATGGCTCCAGGCTGCTGCCTTTTTCTTTCTTCCTAAATTCTGGGGTCTGTTTTCTTAGGAAGAGTTTTTATGTCTCGTTCTTGTTATCAGGTTGTGAGCTCTCCCTTCTTTTTGCAAATACTTGATCTCTTTTAGCAATCCGCTCCCCATTCCTTATTTTGAACCTGTGGCTTCAGATTTTACAATGGGCTAGATAATTAGATCACTAAGCTTGTTCAGTCTTATGTAAGACTGATTAGGCGCAGAGATGTCCTCCTAGGGATAAGATAGAAGAAATTTAGTAAGTGGAATGTCTTATACCTGATTTGGCTAGTTTTTTTTTTTTTTTTTTTGCGTTACGTGGGCCTCTCACTGTTGTGGCCTCTCCCGTTGCGGAGCACAGGCTCTGGACGCGCAGGCTCAGTGGCCATGGCTCACGGGCCCAGCCGCTCCGTGGCATGCGGGATCCTCCCGGACCGGGGCATGAACCCGCGTCCCCTGCATCGGCAGGCAGACTCTCAACCACTGCGCCACCAGGGAAGCCCGATTTGGCTAGTTTTTAAAATTCTGGGCTGCTTTTCTGGTATAGGTAATTGAAGATAAGAAAACTCTATGGAAGTGATGTGCTCTTTCATTACACCTGAATATCTGACTGCTTAAAGTAAAGAATAGAATTCTAGAATGAATCCCTACATTCTAATTTTTTCAGGCTGTGAGGATGATCATGGTGAGAGAGAGAGAGAGGAGAGAGAAAGTGAAAAAGAGAGGAGAGAGAATGTGAAAAGAGAGAACATCACAGGGGTTCATCACAGGCCCACAGTCCAGTTTTCATCTTTCAGAAAACCAGTTTTGTAGTTCTCCCAGAAGTTATCAGATTGTGAAATGAACCACACTAACTGTATTAGTTTCTTATTGCTGCTGTAACAAATTACCACAAACTCAGTGGCTCAAAACCACAAATTTAGTATCTTACAGTACGGAGGTCAGAAATCTGAAATGAGTCCCACTGGGCTAAAGTCAAGGTGCCTGCAGGGCTGGCTCCTTCTGGAGGCTCTAGGGGAGGATCTGGTTCCTTGCTTTTTCCGGCTTCCAGAGGCCGCCTGTGTTCCTTGGCTCATAGCCCCTGCCAACCTCTACAAAGCCAGCCCTGTAGCATCTTCAGTCCTCTCTGACTGTCTGACCTCTGCTTCCATTATCACATCAAATTCTCTGATGTTGGCCCTCCTGGTTCCCTCTTGTAAGGACCATTGTGATTATGTTGAACCATCCATATAATCCAGGACAATTTTCCCACCTCAAGACCCTTCATTTAACCACATCTGCAGAATCTCTTTTGCTATGTAAGGGAACATATTCACGGGTTCTGGGATTAGGACACGGGCATCTTTGGTGAGAGGAGGGGTGAACATTATTGAGCCTACCACACTAACCAAACTCACAGTATGCTGATTTAAAAACCGGAACAGCAACTTATAATGTATAATCTTAAGATATCTGGTAGGATAACTGGAATTACCTTTTTACATAGGTCCCTCACTTCTGCCAGGACATTGGTCATGTGAAGAGACCAAATAATAGGGGCTTGCTTGGTGTGCTGAGAATTATACCAATGGATATTGCCAAGAAACTATAGTAGCTTGACAAATTCTCCTTTATATTCTACAAATATTTCTACTCAGATAGGCAGTACTGGCTGTTAAAAGTGTTTTTTTTTTTGAATAGTTCTTGAGTTTGATACCCTGACACTCGGATTTCTTGGTTCTTCTCTCACTAGATCCCAAGGAATCCATAACTTGTTGTTATAATAATGTTTCCTAGTGTACAAATAATGTAATGCACCTGTGTTAAATTTATCTTTAATCTACACCTTAGTGGCAGTTGAAATACTTTATTCAGAATCCACATTCTAGGTTGAATAGTTAGCATTTGAAGTATCATAACGAGGAATCAACTCTTCCTTTACTTACTATTTCAAATCTCTGGAAATTTAGGCTGAGAGATTTTTCAATTAGGAGCTAGGATGTAGGAAATGATTTTTCACCAGTGCAGAGAGTGGTTTTTAAGTCAAGTGAAACGTTGGCTGGGTCCTAGTGCTTTTCGTGAACAAGGCATAAGACCCTGGAAGCCCAGTGGACTGCCATGGTCAGTGTAGAGCTTAAGGTCTAGAGCCATCTTAGTCCTGCATCACTCTGCTTTGTGGCGGATGCTGACATCGCACCAGGAACTCAATTGTTCTTTCTGCAAAATATCTTTTCTCCTTAAATTTTGGAGATAGACTTGGATTTGGAGGCCTGCTGCCCTGCTGTGCTGACTGAAACGATATGAGAACATAGTCTGAGAAAATTCAGGTCATTAGCAATACTTGTGGTGCTCCTTCCCCCTCTCCTTCCCTTCCTTCCTCTCTTCCTTCCCTCCTTCCTTCCTTCCTTCCTTCCTTCCTCATGCAGCTTTGCAATCGGTTTAACCATTTATGAAACTACAACCACATCATATGTCATTTAAGAATAAATTTAAATTTTGGCTCCAAAATTATTTCTTAAGACCCCTCTCCACGTTGTCACTTCAACAAATATTCCTGTTAAACACTGTCATCTTACTGGTTCTTAATTTCTTTTGAGCCACCTAGAGAGAATAGTTACATCTTCACCAAAGGACAAACTGTGAGGGAAAATGACAGGGTGAGGACTGCTTATTTTGCATTCTTTGGTTCAATCACTTCAGTTCATCAGGGAAATAAAACTGTCAGCACAACATCTCTGGGTACAGAGGACACCAGTAGAATATATGATTCAAAGGATTGCCCAAGGCTAAGGTCACTGAGTAAGCTTTAATTAACTGGGACAGCCAGGGGCAGGTGCTGTAGAAGGGAACACTACCACTATTAATATTAATTTTTATGCAAATATAGGGAAACTCCTGGATACATAATTTCATAATTAATTTCCATATATGTTATGAATATCCTGGAAATTCCTAAAGGAAGGCTAGAGAGATCAATTCATTTAAAGCGGCTTAGTTTTTTTAAAATTTATTTTTATTAGTTTCTGCTTTATAACAAAGTGAATCAATTATACATATACATCTGTTCCCATATCCCTTCCCTCTTGCGTCTCCCTCCCTCCCACCCTCCCTATCCCTCCCCTCTAGGTGGTCACAAAGCACCGAGCTGATCACCTTGTGCTATGTGGTTTAGTTTTTAAAGGCTCTTCTTTTAGCCATATATATATATGGCTACAAGTGAGTTTCACTTTCCTGTGTGGCTTTCTAGAGCCTTGAATAGCTCTACTTTTAAAATGAAAATGGTTAATGATCACTACTATACTTTTTAGAATAGCTTAATGTTCTTGGTTGAATTTTTAGGTTGTAGCCTGAAGCAAGATGAACAAAACTTGTGATTGCTTTGGAATTTCTGATATTTAACTCAGTTATTGCAGGAAATATACAGGTATTTGTCAATCAAATACATTTGCCTTTTTTTTTTTAAGTTGAGGTTATCCTGCAAAATATTATATATATTCTAATATCTTATTCTCTTAAAAGTTGAATTTGTTTCCCTACCTATTGTTAACATTGATATTTTTACTGCCCCTTATCAAAAATCTTTAAATGGGAACAAGTAGGGCCAAGCTATTCGCATTTGCCTCATGGCTTAGACACAAGGCTGATAAGACCACTTTCAGCTGAACCAGATTTTCATGTAGGACAGAATTCATCAGAAGCCCTGGGCAATGCTGAACTCAACCTGGAGTGAGTGGGATGGGGCAGTGATGCAGAGAAGCAAATTTTCCTTAGAGAACGTGCTTCCTTTCAAAAAATGGGGATCATAAGAAAATCTATCACTTAAGATACTGTACTGAGAAGATTAAATGATATAAAATTCAAACAGTAGCATGAACAGTAAGTACCTGGCAGATAGCAAACACTTCATATCTCTTACCTTTTACTTTTACATCTTTTTCCTATTCCTTCTTCCACAAAAAAACAAATAATCAAGCAACAGGTATATCTTGTCATCCTCCCAGTTGTAAGACAGTGTTGGGCTTGCCAAGACGCATACGACAAAGTCTTCTCTCAAAAGATTCAAAATGATTAGCAAGATGAATCATGAATAAGTGATGATTTAGAAAATATAAGAGGAAGAAATTCTCATGATTTTCCAAATGAGGCTGGCAGAGAATGTGCATCAAAGAAATTCAGGGACCTAGAGATGATCATACTAAATGAAGTAAGCCAGACAGAGAAAGACAAATATCATGATATTGATTATATGTGGAATCTAAAAAAAAAAAGGTACAAATGAACTTATATAGAAAACAGAAATAAACCCACAGACATAGAAAACAAACTTATGGTCACCAAAGGGGAAAGCAGGGGGGAATAAATTAGGGGTCTGGGATTAACAGATACACACTACTATATGTAAAATAGATAACCAAGAGGGACCTACTGTATAGCACAGGGGACTATATTCAATATTTTGTAATAACCTATAAGGAAAAAGAATCTGAAAAAGAACATATATATATATACACATATATACATATATATATGTATAACTGAATCACTTTGCTGTACACCTGAAACTAATGCAACATTGTAAATCAACTGTGCTTTAATAAAAATAGGAAAGAAAGAAATCCACGAGGGGGGCTGTGACTCTGGAGTGAAGTGGTCTGGAAGGCGTCACAGTGGAGCAGTCATGTGCATGGGTACAAAATGTGCTGGAGGAGGTGAAGGTGGGGAGAACATGGAGAGAGTAATAGAGTATTTGGCCAAACAAAAGATTGAAAGCACCAAGGCAAGAACCTGCAAGTTGTGTTTGAGGAATACTAAGTAACTTAGTTTGTTGTCAGGAAAGTACTCTACTGGTGAATATTTAGTGAGAAAAAATGTGTAGAGTCATTTCAGGGAGGAAACCTGTTGGCACATGTACATTTTTGTTAGAACCATCTTGTAAGTGAGATTGCAAAAACATGTCAGTTGGGAGCACATATCTAATTCTTCAATATGGTCTTAATATGGTCATTAATATGAGCTACTCATAAATATAATCAAGGCAACACAGAGCCATGGACATGTTAAACTTTCCACAGAGAATCCCTTCACGCCTTCTCTCACAGTTATTTATTTATTGAATTTTATTTTATTTATTATTTTTATATAGCAGGTTCTTATTAGTTATCTATTTTATACATATTAGTATATATATGTCAATCCCAATCTCCCAATTCATTCCACCACCACCACCACCACCCACGCCACTGTCCCCCCTTGGTGTCCATACATTTGTTCTCTACATCTGTGTCTCTATTTCTGCCTTGCAAACCGGTTCATCTGTACCATTTTTCTAGGTTCCACATATATGCATTAATATACGATATTTGTTTTTCTCTTTCTGACTTACTTCACTCTATATGACAGTCTTTAGGTCCATCCAAGTCTCTACAAATGACCCAATTTCATTCCTTTTTATGGCTGAGTAATATTCCATTGTATATGTATATGTACCACATCTTTATCCATTCGTCTGTTGATGGGCAATTAGGTTGCTTCCATGACCTGGTTATTGTAAATAGTGCTGCAATGAACATTGGGGTGCATGCTTTCACAGTTTTTTAAATGGCACTCCAAGCTAATCAGATATCATACAGTATTTATCTGACATCACACAGCATTTATCTGTTTTGATAGATTGCTTATTCTTGGCACTGTCCATTTTAGGCCTATGGGACCTACTTACTGACCTAGCAATAGAACATATTCAGTGTTGGATCAATAGATAAGTACTTATGTTAAGGTTAATTATCTGTTAAAACATACCCACTGTTGTCACAGCTTATCATTTTTCATGGGTGCTGATGCTAAAATGTTATTGAACAACATAAATAATTTACATACTATTTGTCACATCTTTCATTGAACCCCTCAAATTAATTAAAATAATTTTTATCTTTAGTATGGAATTATTTTAAGTAGATTGACTGCTACAACAAAGATCTAAAGCAGCATATAGAGCCCAAGTGTCCAAACTGATGTTTTGCAAGATTAAAATATTTCCTTCATAAAATATCCAACTAAGCTCAGGTCCAAGAGACATATCCTTCATGACAAATGCTTCTTCTTCTAAGATTTTTTTTTTTTTTTTTTTTTTTTTTAGTGACCATAATCAAGGGTGTTCAGGATAAAGGAAGGAAGGAAAAAGGAATATGATTCAGTGAAACTAAGTTTAGGTGAGTCAGATATTCTGAATGTGTAGGATTTGTTTTTCATTTTTCCAACATTTTATTATGAAAAATTTTAAACATACAGTAAATCCGAAATAATTTTAATTTAACCTTTATATACCCACCATCTAGATTGTACCACTAACATTTTACTCTGCTTGTTTTATCATATATCTATCCATCATCCCTCTACACTGATGTCTAAAGATTTTAATTTTGACTATGTAGGGAATGGCTAAATTGATTTTATACAGAGTTCCAGTTGGTTAGGCTTTGCCTCTGTGTTCCTGTTTCTGTAGCACCTACCATTACTTCTAAGCAAGATCAGTGAGACATATTAAAAGAGTCAGTTCACCAGAAAAAAATTGTTTCTGAGCATTTAATAATGTTCCTAAATTAGCATCATAAAAATCATCTGGGGAGTTTGTTAACATAATATTTCCTTGAACTTAACTCCCAAAATTCTTAGTTAGTCACTAAATCAGAAGTAGGGACTTTAAATCTGCATTTTCTAAAGCAGTGTTTTAAAAGGCATCAAAGATGAATTTGACATGTGGTTGGATTTGGAAAACATTGACCTTGATGCTTCCAAAGAACTGTATCTTACAGTCTTTAGAGAAGGCAAGACATGTTGGGGAAAAGTCAATAATACAAGATATAACCAAGCATCAAATACTGTGGTTTACATTCTAGCTGCTAGAGACTTTCAGAGAATGGAAAGGCCGCTATGGCTAGAAAGCTGGTCAATGTTTCATGATGACAGGAAACTTAAATGGAGTCTAAAAGAATCAGTAGAATTTGAAGAAATCAAGAAAGAGAGGACAGGAGATCCAGGCCTAGAAAACACAAGAGGGAGCACGGTGAGGAACTGACGGGGGTGAAGTCTCTGTGCTGAGGAGATACGGAGTTGGTGGGTGCTGGAGGGTGTCAAATACTAGATAGGTAGAAAATGTAAATTACCAAAAACATTTTAAAGAAAAGCCTTGAAGGTCTCCAGTCCCTGCCCTAGCAGTAAATGACTCACTGACGATAAATTGTAACTTTCTGTTGTGGTTTCTGGTAGACACACACACTATGCAAAATGCAATGGGGTCCAGAGCAAACCATTCCAATCCTAGGAGGAAGCATTCTCTTACATTCTGATTGCCTATGCCCTTCTGAGGTATTAGATACTTGTCTGTCTGAGCCACTGAGACCTCAGAGGTCTTTTTCTCACTTTGATATTGATCTCCTGGTTCCAAAAACCTTGTTTGGTTCATAACAAAAACGGCATTGAGATTTTCCATTTCTACTCGTCTCCAAAACCTCTGACTGCCGTCATTTCCCTAGTCTTTTGTTGTTGTTTTGTGTGTTTTTTCCTCTCTGGCTCCCACTGTAACCCTGACAGCTGAGGTTGTGAAATCCCTTCGAACTGTATCATCATCTTGGAGCCCTCTGGTCCCTTAACTTATTTATGGGATCATGGAAGCTGTATTAGTTATCAGCTACCCCTAAACTTAGCTGTTTAAAACAAAAATCATCTATGATTTCCCAGCTTCTGAAGGTCAAAAATCCGGGAGAGGCTCAGTTCAAGTGTTCTGGTTCAGAGATGCTCACGAGGCTGCAGCCATCATGTTGACCAGGCTGCAGTCATCTCAGAACCTGACTGGGTGAAAGGACCCACGTCTAAGCTCACTCATGGGGTGGCAGCAGGCTCCAGTTCCTTACTGGCTTTCTCCAGAGCCAGTGATACTCTAGAAAGTTGGCCAACAAGCCAGAGAACACTTAAGATGGAAGCTGTCTTTTATAACCAACTATCAGAAGGGACAGCCTGTCACTCTGCTGTATACTCTTTGTCACATAGAGGATCCCTGGTACAAAGTAGGAGGGAACTATACAAGATACGAATGTCAGGAGGCAGGGATCATTGGGGGCATCCATGGAGGCTGGCCACTATAGGAGCCTTTACCCCAGTTTTTTTTTTGTTCAACTGTCCCAGCTCCATGCCTATCTAGATGCTTCCTACATCTATCTATCCTGCTTCAACATGGCACTGAAAGACCCTGAGCACATTTTCTGTTTCCACTGACTGAATCCACTGAATGTTACCCTGACCGAATGCCTTTTGTGTACCAAATGCCATAGTGGGTACCATGGAGGATTCTGAAACAATAGGAGGTGAGCTCTTATCCTCAAGACCTTCCTAGTATAGTTGAGAAAACAGAACACACACTAAGATCCTTAGAAACCTTCTCATGGAGAACTATAGAAAATGAACTCAACCATAGCTTAGGCAAAAAGGGGGATTTCCTGTAAGGCCTGTGTAGCTACAGGAAGGGCATGGGTGTAGACACAGTGGATGCAAGACACAAATCTCACCAGTGATTTTCCCTCCCTTTTCCCATTTCTGTTACTCTTTCTCTATTGGCCTCATTCACTCAGACCGGCTTCTTTCTCATTGCAATCCCCAAAGCTCTGGCAGCACTGGGTCTACATATTGAAACTGCACTATGTAGAAGGTAATGGTTGTGTGCAGTTTCAAGTTTTAGAATTTAAGGGAAGGACTCTGATTGGATCAAACTGACTCCTGGATCAGTCAACATCCATCCTATACTTTGTCCAACCCTCATCAGGTGTTGACATCGTGGCAGGCATTGGGATGCTTGTGGGAATTACAAAAAAAAAAAAAACCCAAAGTACAAAGCAGATTCCCTGCTAAAGATATGGTGGTGACTGGCAGTCAGAGAGCAGGAGGGTTAAGAAGCTCATCTGTAGGCCTGAAACCACCCCAGATAGAAGGCTCTGACTGCAAGCAGCTCTGCATACAAGGAGGGCAGTGAGAGCAGAGTGAGCCCGTAGATTGTGTGAGGCTGTGCGTCATTTCTAGTGCATTCCAAAATTCTGCTTTTTTCCTCTCTCTTTTTATTCAGTTGGGTCTACCCGGTTCTGTCCAGGTTGCTTCTTTAAGATGCCAGTTCTTTGTATAAGAAGCCCTTCCTAGGTTGTGTTCTGAGTAGCACCTAGCTTGCTGAAAAGCACTAGATTTCTAACAAGTCATAATAGTTTCTGACAGGATCTTCCTTTTGAAAGAAAATGTGAGAAAGCAAGGGGGATAAAAATGTCTTTGTTTTCACTGAGGCACAGCCAGAATGAATTATTAAGAAACTGATACTGAATTCAGCAGCATTATCTGAGCTGTTAGTCAAAAGAAGGTGGATGAGGATGTGGGTGTGTTTTGGTTTCCAGACGACAGGCGGAAGTTCTTGAGTCTGTATTTCGGTTAATGGTTCTATCCGCCTGGAAGATGAGGGCAGAACTCTCTTCTGGGTGCGTAGAGCTGTTTTTCCAAAATGACACACTTAGAACCACTAAATGGCTCTTCAAATGACATGATTTCAGGAAAGCGGTAAGGTTCTAACTCTAAAATAACACCCTCAACTCAATGTTCAATATCAAAACATCTTTGTCAGAGACAAAATATTTTATTCTATAGTTAAAAAAAGAGACAGATACAAATATTTCTGGAAGAGTTAGGATACTGATTTAAATTTATATTAAAATGTTAATAAATCATACCAAACGCTTTCCTGGATTTTTCAAAATTGAATGAGACATGTGCGTGTGTGTGTGTGTGTGTGTGTGTGTGTGTGTGTGTGTGTGTGAATTAGGTTAGGGACTTGGATTTCCAACTCTGCCTAATACACAGTTTTGCTTAGAGCTGATTATAATAGTGAATTCTCATTCTACTTCACACCACAAACAAGTCATGATTTTGAATGGGAATTCTGTCTGCAAAATGATAACATAGGGTCAAACATTGGACCCTCTCAGAATATGTGTCTTTTGATGATTTATTTTAAAATTTTGTCTCAATATTAGCATTCCAGTGGGCCTAGATTTTTCAAAACTTAATTCTTTTCAATAGGAACATATGAGTTAACATTTTCCCTTCAAATATTTTGTTGAGGAGCAGAGAATAGTTCAATATTCCTTTCCCAATGTGATATCTTTCACTAGAGCATTATCTCCTTCAAATGACAACCTCTGGCTACAATTCAAATCAGATAAGGCCCGTTATTTATTTAAGGTCCTTTAAGCACATAGCCAATTTGAGACCATTGAATAATACTCACATCACTGAGGTTTCCTAGAAAGGGCTCAGTTATGGGGTTTTAGAGCTCCCATTACGAGGCATGGCAGGCTGCCTATTTTCAAAGAGATGTTTAATTTTGGAAATCTGTGATTCCCTTGTTAGACTCACACTCCTTTGATTGTAGGTGTTTCAAAGAAATCTGAGCCCTTGTCAGGCTATTTCTATAAAACCACCTACTATTTTTTTTCTCATAGGTGGCTGACAAGAAGGAATTCAGTAAAAATAGTCTTAATAAAACCGTACTCTGCTTGATTCAACTGACTTCATATCAAGAGTTCATCAAATTTCTATTAATGAAGTACTCCATTAATTCACTTATTCAGCCAATATTTATTGAGGGCTTTCTATGAGTCAAGCACCATAGTCAATGTGATAGGTAAGTTCTCTACTCTTATTTGACAACAAGGAAATGGACAATGAAAATACATACACATATGAACATATCTACACCAGTGAACATCAGATAGCAGGCAAAGTGCCAGGCTGAAAATCCCCACAATGTAATGGGCTAGACTGGGTCAGTACCCTACCTGAGGGGACTTAAGTAGTCTCATTTAGGAGGAGTCATTTATGTGAGCTCCATATGACGAGAAGAAGTTAGGCTTGTGATGAACCTAGCATTCAAGGCAGAGAGAAGTTTGCTTCAGAAGCCCCATAGTGGGGACGGCCTTGGCATGCTGGGGGAGAGAAAGAAGGTCCATGTGACAACGCTCAGGCACAGGGGTTCGGGGAAGCGGGCAGGGTCTCGATCATGGACTACTGTGTAGGTCAGCAGAAGGAGTTTAGATTTCATTTTAAGTGCAATGGCAGGCCATTGGAGAGTTACGAGCGGAAGAATGGCATGACCTAATTTAATTTTTCTGCAGAAAATGAATGATAGGAGACAAGAGAGGAAGTAGGGAGATCAATTAAGGGGTAATTCTAGTGGACTAGGCTGCAATGCAGAGAACACAGAGCATGGAGAGTGGTGGTGGTGGGGAACCACTAGAGAAAGAAAATATTATATATTTATATTTATAGATACACACATATGTCTACACGTGCATATACATATACATATATATTTAAATTTCAACTTTCTGTTTCTATATTATGTTTCTATTCTGTAATATGCATATCTACCATTGTAGATATGTTATCCATAAATAAATCAACATACATAACGAGAGTGTATGTGTGCTCAAAAATATTTTATTGATGCATATGTGATCCAAAAGTTTTGGAAGTCCCTGGTCTAGGGGTCAGATGATTGTGACTTGGATTTGGCAGTAATAGTGGAAATAAAGGGCAGTAGATGCATTTGGGATAAGGTTGGAAGGTAAAATGAACAAGATTTGTTGACGGATTGGGTTGTGCTAGACTCCACATGGAGCCACAAGGATACACACGGCTCAAGACACAGCCCAACCCCAGGGAGCTTGTAGGATTTTCCTGACTTAGGAATGAGGATGTAACAATTTTTGAGTTTTTGTTTCCTTGTCACTTTCACACACAACATGACTCAAATTTCCTCAAGTGAAAACAAGTTTCTCTTCATGCCCGGGTCACCTCTTTGCACACCTCTTGGGGCCACCTTTAGCATTATATTCTCTAGAGTTGTGTTTTATGGAGTTGAATGAAACATTCAGAATTTTGTATTGAGAAGATGCTACTTGTGCAGGTGGGGTGTGTGTGTGTGTGTGTGTGTGTGTGTGTGTGTGTGTATCTTCAAGAGTGTTTCCTACTAGAGTGACTCCAGTTTAGGGTTATTCTGCCCCTACCCCCTTTCATCCCTTTCCCTCAAATGAGAGTCTTTACTTGAGACTATAGAAACGAAGGAATCATTTGAGATTTACCAACTCATTTTATGGCTGAGAGCTCAGGTCTCAAGGATGAGAAGCATCCTTCAGGTGGGGCTTGGAGCCAGGGAATGAGGCTCTCATTTGTTCTTAGTGAATCTGGTTATGAAAGAGTATAACCCTGGGGTTTCCACATGTGACGTGTTTTTGCCATTCGCCAGGCTTGATGTGGCACATAATACCTGCTCCCCTCATCCCTCCCCAGCCCCCAAATAACCCACCCACACCAATGGCATTAGTGAACTCTATGAAACATTGAACATTCTGTCCCGAGAAGATATTTGTCCTTTCCCGAGTCATTCTCATCTCTGCATTCAGAGAAACTTTCCCTCAGGCAGCCCTGAGCCTGGCTTCACTTCATTCAGCCTCCTTTATCACACAAAACTGTTTCCTTCTTCAGGGCACATGATGCTATGCACTCTTCAAATTATGTTCTGGACAAACCGGATCCCTCATTGAGATGCAATTAGTGTTGGAACATCCACAAAGATAAAACTTTCTCTATGTTGTTACAATGAGATTGCAAAAATTGTTATATGTTAACAGTTGTATTGTTGCTACATTAAAATGAATTCTAAATGACTGGCCAATGAATGAACTTTCAGAATATAATCTGTATTTACATTAGAGACCATCTTTATCTATGAAATGCACAAACGGAGCCTTCAGTTAGTTGCTGAAAGCACAGTGCACTCTATTTATCCTGAGGTGAAGAACACAATTTTTTCCTAAGAAACAGGAAAATTACCTTTTATAGTGTTACAATGTTTGAGTTTTTCATGGAAAACAAAGCATTAGGCAAGCAGTTAAAGTAGGTTTTGTTGTTACTATTATTATTACAGTAAGGAGACTTAGAGAAGATTAAAGACATTTTTAATAAGTACAGAGAGTCATTATTTTCTAATAAAAAACAGGAGAAAAACTACTCTGACATTTTGTTGCTATTGCTTGTTCTTGGGAAGAAACTAAAGGCTTAGACTCTGTGTTTCTGTCTTGAATATTTGGAAAGCAGTAGAGACAAGACTCCTGCGCTCGAAAAACTGAAAATCAACCTACGAAAATTGCACATATATGCACAAAATGACTCAAGACACTTGGTGAATCGATAGTTAGAAGCCAAGCAGAGAATTCGTCATTTGACCTGACAAATGCTGTTTGTCTGTAGCCCTGCTGCATGAACTGCAGCACTCTGGCAGTATATGGGACTTTGAGTAAAAAGATGAAAATGTAAGTTGAAAATGTAAACTCTTCAGGCTTTGGGCACTTGTCATGCTCTCTGATTGCCTCATGCATTTTGAGCGTTCTTATAATGTCTGGAGACTTTGCTGCCTGTATCAGTTTTCTGTTGCTGTTATTTAAACATTACCACGAACTCAGTGATTTAAAAACCACAAATTTGTTGTCGCACAGTTTTGCAGTTTTCCAAGATCCGTCACTCTGGGTTAAAATTAAGGTGCTGGCAGGGCTGCATTCCTTCTACAGAATCTGTAGAATCTGTTTCCTTGCCTTTCTCAGTTTCTAGAGCCTGCGCATCTTCTTTCACTCGAGGCCCCACCCTCCGTTATCAAAGACAGCAGCACGGGATCTCCAACTCTCTCTCTGTCCTCTTTTTCCATCGCCACATCTCCTCGTCTCTTACTCCGAGCCTCCTGCCTTCCTCCCATAAAAATTCTTGGGATTAGATAAGACCCACCTGGATAGTCCAGGATGATTTTCCCATCTCAAGATCCTTAACCATGTCTGCAAAGTCCCTTTTGCCACGTAAGGTAACACATTCATGGGTTCTGGGGATTAGAATATGGACGTCTTTGGGGACAATCATTCTGTGGGTCGTATCACCTTTCAGTCCAGAATCTGGACTTTTATCCAGAAGCTCACCCTCCCAGCTTTCTTTGTCAGGGCTGGGACCAAGGTGAGGAGAGCAAGGCATTCACCTCCAGAAACAAATTTAACGGAGAATTAAAAAACTCAGTCATCAAGATAGATCATATTTTAACGTAATATATTTTTAAAATAAATTTATTTATTTATTTTTGGCTGCGTTGGGTCTTCATTGCTATACACGGGCTTTTGTCTAGTTGCGGCGTGTGGGGGCTACTCTTCGTTGCGGTGCGCGGGCTTCTCACTGTGGTGGCTTCTCTTTGTTGTGGAGTTCGGGCTCTAGGAGCACAGGCTTTAGCAGTTGTGGCACGTGGGCTCAGTAGCTGCGGCTCGTGGGCCCTAGAGTGTAGGCTCGGTAGTTGTGGCGCATGGGCTTAGTTGCTCCGCGGCACGTGGGATCTTCCCGGACCAGGGCTCGAACTCATGTCTCCTGCAGTGGCAGACGGATTCTTAACCACTGCACCACCAGGGAAGTCCTTAATGTGATATTTTAAAAAAGATTTTATATATACTACTATATGTATGAAATAGAAAACTAATAAGGACCTACTGTATAGCACAGGGAACTCTACTCAATACTCTGTAATGACCTATATGGGAAAAGAAGTTGAAAAAGAGTATATATATATATATATATATGTATGTATGTATAACTGATTCACTTTGCTGTACAGCAGAAACTTACACAACATTGTAAGTCAACTATACTCCAATAAAATGAATTTAAAAAATTCTAAAAAATAAATAAAACCAAAATTCAATGGTGGACAAAATTTTAAATAAAGACAGGATTAACGTTACAGATTTTTCCTTTTGGGTCCAAAATGGCTCAGCATGACAGTGTCCTTTGCAACAGTATCCTAAGCAAAGACATGTGACCTAGAAGATACAAATGAGAGGCACTTGAGTGGGACTTGGATTTAGAATGAACCCCAAAGGAAGCAGAGGCCTTGCACGTGGTTCTCATCCTGGCTTGGCTGCAAAGCTGCCAACTGGGAATGCAGAGGTGGAAAGCATGGCTGGCCTCTGAAGTGTGAGCTGCTGTGCTGAGGCCCTTGATCTGGGACAAAGTTAGTGGCCTGTAGGCCATAGGATGGTGTAACTTAGGTTTTGTGCCTGGTCACTTAGCCAACCTATAAACCTATTCTCTGACTCATCTGAAGATTCTGAGAGCTACCAATTATCCTTGACTAAATTCTTTTTCTGCTTCAATAGCCAATTTGCTGTTGTTAGCAACTAACAACCCTGAATAATGTGATTTATCACAATAAGGACCATCTAATTTGGTTGAGATAGCCAAGTTAAAGCCACGGGCATGCATCGGTGTTTAAAAAGCAGCACGGCAGTGCTCTAATCAAGGAAATAAAGCATAAACACCTCATCTAAAAACCCGATCCTAATATTCTCTAGAATCTAAAAATAAAATCTTTACATCTAAGCTCCTCAGCTGGATACTTCCCCAGTTCCAAATGAGTAGCTTATTCAGGGCTTTATTAGTAATAAGAAGATATTGACATTTTCTCTGCTCACTGAATAACAGATCAATTTTTTTCTGATTTAAGTCCCCGCTTCCCCCGCTTCTAAAACTAGGGTAGAATTGTCTGTGTTTCCAAATTTCCAGACCTATCCTCTGGTTCTTAATTTAGCTGATTTTTCTTTGGAGTGTCAAAGATGGCATTTTGACAGTTTACTCCAAAATTCTCAGAGGATACTTGACTTGTGTAGCTCTGTTTTCTTCTTTTTAGATTTTTTTCTTTGTTAACAGCTTTCTTGTCTCTTTGTAAAAATCTATACAATTGAGTTGACTATAAAATATTGGGTTGGCCAAAAAGTTTGTCTGGGTTTTTCCATAAGATGTTACGAACGAAGGAACTTTTTGGCCAACCGAATAGACTCAACTATGCATTCAGAAAATGATTTTTTTTTTTTTTATCATTATAAGAGACTGAAGGTTTCTGGCTCAAGATCACGAAGTAGGAGGATCCTGACCTTGCCTCCTGCCATGATTGCACCAAATCTACAGCTACATTTGGAACAATTTCCTCTGGGAAAAAAAACAAAAATAATAAGAGACTGATTATTGATATCACATCACAATCTGTGTCTAGTAGACAATAATGGATAAAAATAAGCAAATGTTGAGATTACTAATCAAGGGAGTTGAGGTGAAGTAAGCTATTTGCTACTTATCCAGAAATTTGGATGGGATGCTGAGACATTTTGGCAAGTTTTCGAGGTGTGAAACTTAGTTAAAAACAGTTTTCAGGCTCCAGTTGTTAGTAGATTCATCTTTAGTGAACTAAAATTATAGTTTTCACATGTAAAACCACGGTCCCCTAGCAGCTCTTCTGTGCTGACTTTCTCCCAAGCCCTTGAGCCCAGCAATTACTAAGCTTTAAGGCAGTTTATGACAGTTTGGTAAGTAGGACACTGTAATGTATGGCTGTGAGTAAATCCCTGGCCTTCCACACTGAACTGATGGGAAAAATACCCTTTCTTTGATCTCTTTCAAGTGAAACGAATGCATGTTTATTCATCAGGTACTGATAACATGCCGACATTGTCATAGGTATAACCAGAGATAAAAGAAAAAACTCCAAGGCTTGCCCTCCAGGAATTTAAAATTTAATTGGAGACTGAACTTTTTTTTTTTTTTTTTTGTGGTACGTGGGACTCTCACTGTTGTGGCCTCTCCCATTGCGGAGCACAGGCTCCGGACACACAGGCTCAGTGGCCATGGCTCACGGGCCCAGCTGCTCCGCGGCATGTGGGATCTTCCCAGACCGGGGCACGAACCCACGTCCCCTGCATCGGCAGGCGGACTCTCAACCACTGTGCCACCAGGGAAGCCCCTGAAAATTTTTATTTAAGAAAAACTGTGGAGTAAAATATGGCAATGTGTGGAACTGGGTACAAAATTTTGAGGTACAGATGACGTCTTACATAATTTAAGGATAAAGGATTGCTGGCTACAGGGAGCCACTTGAGAGGGCTTTCTTGAGAATGGTTATGGTGTAGCATTCTTCTCCACCTTTAGAGAGACTATAGAATTTAGAGTATGAACTAAGTTATATGAATATGAATTAAATACACGTTTAACTGAGAATATGAATTAAAGAAGGCCAGAACAGTTAGGATGAGAAGTAGGTGTTTATCAGTTTGGATTGAATCAAGAAAAATAAAAGCCACTTAAGATATTTCCAGCAGAGAGATATTTAATATGGGGAATTAAATTTAAAAATTATTGGAGAGGTTGGAGGAACAGAAAAGGAAGTGGTGTTCTCAGATATAAGCAAATACAGGGAGGTGCAGCCAGATGTGCAGCCCTGAACCCCTCTCCCCCAAGCTGTCTGTGATGGTCTGTAGCTTCACTCTAGCTCAGGTATAGTGCAGGTGCCATGGAGCCTATAGCCACTGCTATTGCCCAAAGAAGAAAGACTCCTACTCTTCTACCTTGTAATCTCATGAGAGAGCCTCCTGTTGGCAAAACTTTGACTGGAACCCTGCTAGCAACAGTCTGTGAAATGTAGTTTCTAGGCTTCTAGCCCCTGCTAAGAGCCAGCAACAGACACTATCTGGCATGATGTGGAGTGGTTGACACAAGTACTATTTTAGAAAGGTTTCTCTGGTAGTGACTAAAGTCCTATGTCCCCAATAATGCTTTTTTTCTCCCTCTTCTAACCCATACTATATCCCCTTGCAATTGCCTTTGGGTTTGGTTTTTGTCTTGTTATTTTCTACCATATTAACATTACACACTTGTTTTTATGTCTTAGTTTTATCTCCTTAACTGGATTTTGAAAGATTGGGAGCACAACTTCATTTATTAACAAATAACAATGTACTGTACAAGAAAAACATGCCCTTTGCAATGTTGATGACAGAGCAGTGGACAAGACACTCATAATCTTCTCTAAAGGAGCTTATGGTCTAGTGGGGGAAGCTGAGAATAAAGAAATAAATGGGTATTTAATATTACATGGTGATAAATGCTATGAAGAAAAATGAAGTAGGGTAAAGTGAGAGAGAAGGACAGTGGTGGCAGTGGGGAGAGGCTATTTTAAATGTGTGGTCAGGGCAGGATTCTCTGATAAGAGGACCAGTAGGATATGAGAGAGGGGAGCCAGGTGCATATCTAGGGAGAGCGATTTCCAGGCAGACAAAACAGAAAAGGCAGAGTTGAGCACAGCAGGTTAGAGGAAAGCCAAGGAGTCCAGTGATGCTGGACAGAGGAGAGCACAGGAAGGTGGTAAGAAATAAGATCTGAGAGGGGAGAGGGCAGGGGATGCGATGTGTCAGACTTGGACATGTATTTTTTTTGTATTCCTTGTAGAGATGGCTTTCTTCTGGGAAGATAACATTTAACCTCAATTTCCAAACCCAACACCCACCTCCCCAAACATTATCTTTTTCCCTTTTGTAGTTTATTTTTCTTTCTTCTTTCTGATGTGGGTCTGTAGCTATATTTATTTTTCCCTTTATTAAATTGCAAGGACCACTTGCCAGAATGAGGTATAGTTTGGTTTTTCCTGTTCACAGGTTGCCTTAGCAACAAGGCAAATCTTACCCATTTCAGCAAAACCTTATCAATAAAGCAGTCTCATAGGAGACTAATGTTCACATCCTAAAAGCCTGTTATGTTTTTCCTCTGTTTCTTAACCATGACAATTCTCAGATTAATTAGGCAAATGCAGATTGACTGAATGGTTCCGCAGAGCAGACACTAAGAAAGAGTAATACTAGAAAGATCTTTAGCAGTCATAGTGGACAACCCAAAGTTACCATATCGCTTTGGTTTCCCAGTTCCACCACAGCAAATTTTTATCCCTTCTGGGCATAGGCATGCAGGTTCCGTGTTGAACATCTGTCATCTATTTAGACTGGCCAGTATCCATTACCTAGAAACCTCAGGCAACAATAAGGCAGTGTTTAGAGGGAGGTAGAGTGTATGCAGTCTTGCCAACCAATGTTTATGAATGAACAGGTATGTGAGTCTCTGCAAGGTCAAAAGAGAGTGAAAGAAATACACCTCAAACATTTCCGGTTAAAACTTAAGGCACCTCATACCACTCAAATAAATTATTTCATTCATGGTAAAAACAGTCATACAAACTAAGACTTTTTTTGTTACAATAAGTTGTACTTCTTGTGTAAAATATTTATGAAAAATTTAAGGAAGAATATTTGTTTTAGTTCAGAGAAACAGTCCAATAGTACATGTATCTCTCTTTCTTCACACACACACACGCACACACATATATACATGTACATGTGTACATACATTTATTTATCTATCTCTCATCTAGTTATCTATTGACTGATTGACTGAAATTGGCTCACATGATTCCTGGGGCTGGTAAGTCCAAAATTGGAAGGATAGCCTGGTTGGATGGAAATTCATGTAAGAGTTGATGTTTCAGTGTTCAGCCTACATGCCACAGGGCAGCAGGCCAGAAGGAGGTAGAATTTCTATGTTACAGTCTTGTGGAGAATTTCTTCTTCTACAAGAATCCTTCAACTGATTGAATATGGCCCATCACGTTATGGAGAGTAATCTACTTTACTCAAAGTCTATTGATTTAAATGTTAATCACATCCTCAAATACCTTCACAACAACATTTAGACTGGTGTTTGACCAAAGAATTCAGCACTGTAGTCTAGCCAAGTTGACACATAAGATTAATCATCAAAAAGCTCAAAATAAGAGATTTGATGTTGATAGTTCTAGTTTCCTAACGGTAATTTCTTTTTTAAAATGTGAGGGAATAAAAAAGAAGTGAAAGTAGGATGTAAAAGAAATATGGGAGCTAGAATAAAAGTGATTCTAATTATTCTAGCAACTTCCTTATCCTTCATTTTTTTTCTCATTTCCTTAATTATAGCACTTTTATATGGTAAAGCAATTAGGGAAGTATATTCTATAAGTTGATGAAGAATTTGCTTCATCATTATTTTTATATAGTACCATCAAGTTAAAAGATAATCTTTTACTTTGACAATAGAAAACTATCAGAATTTTAATTTTGATAAAACTAAAATTTATATAATTTGAGACTTTTTTCAGCTAAGATAATTAATGCTTTTCATTAATGTGGTATGGTTTGCTTAAAACAAATGATGATTGGTTTTGACAATAAAAATGAATAAAGGACTAAAATCAATTAGTTAATTAGTGTTGGGTTTTGGCCCTGCAAGATGTCTCTCTATGTGGCTTATGTGATTTATGAAATTTTCCATGATTATCAGTTTCTATCATTAGATGATCTTCTCTTGCAAAGCTGGAGCCCATGCCTTTCATATCCTAGTATCATTCTCCCCCATCTGATATAGTCATTGCTGATACTGGAACTATAAACATATTGTGGACCTGCAAGGATTGCCATGCTGTGATGGTTAGTTTTTTTTTTTGCGGTACATAGGCCTCTCACTGTTGTGGCCTCTCCTGTTGAGGAGCACAGGACCCGGACGCACAGGCTCAGCGGCCGTGGCTCACGGGCCCAGCTGCTCCGTGGCATGTGGGATCTTCCCAGACCGGGTCACAGACCCGTGTCCCCTGCATCAGCAGGCAGACTCTCAACCACTGCACCACCAGGGAAGCCCTGTGAGGGTTAGTTTTATGTGTCAACTTGCCTAGACTATAGTACCCAATTATATAATCAAACACTAACCTAGGGATTGCTGTGAAAGCATTTTGTACATGTGGTTAATTGACTTTATTTGATAAAATGTACAATCATTTTAATCAAAATTAAAATTAAAAATTGAATTAAAAATAAAATGTATTTAAAAATAAGTAATAAATAAAATAATTTTTTTTTTTTTTTTTTTTTTTTCGGTATGTGGGCCTCTCACTGTCGTGGCCTCTCCCGTTGCAGAGCACAGGCTCCGGACGCACAGGCTCAACGGCCATGGCTCACGGGCCCAGCCGCTCCGCGGCACGTGGGGTCTTCCCAGACCGGGGCACGAACCCGTGTCCCCTGCATCGGCAGGCGGACTCTCAACCACTGCGCCACCAGGGAAGCCCAATAAAATAAATTTAAAAATGAAAAGAAAAGGGGATTAAGCAGTACAAACTACTAGGTATAAAATAAATAAGGTACAAGGATGTATTGTACAACACAGGAAATATAGCCAATATTTTATGATAAGTACAAATGAAGTAAAATCTTTAGATACTGTGAATCACTATGTTATACACCTGAAACTTATATACTATTGTAAGTCAACTATATGTCAATTTAAAAAAATGCACCATCAATTGACTTAAAGTAAAGGGGATTATCCTTGATAATATGAATAGGCCTCATCCAATCAGTTGAAGTCCTTAAAAGCAAAAGCTGAGGTTTCTTGGATGAAGAAGAAAGTTTGCCTCAAGACTGTGAAATAGAAATCCTGCCTGAATTTCCAGCCTGCCACCTGCCCTATGCAGTTCAGGTAACTGCCACACCATGTAAGTCAATTCCTTGAAATAAGTTGCCAAAAATGTATAGCTACATATATGTATACTTATATATACATGCATATTTATACATATAGACACATACATACATATATACTCTGTTTCTCTGGAGAACCCTAAATGATACATTAATATTGCTTTTGTTTGACTCATCCATTTGCATTGTTGAACTTGGATTCTATCTGTTAAAAATCAGTGTCTACATGACATTGCTTAGTCTAATGGGCATAAGAAGTCTTTTAGGCCACGATGCTATGGATATATTTGTGTAGACTAAACAGCTATTTTACTAGGAATGGCTAATAACTTGGAAAACCTTTTGCAAGTTGAATTAAATGGGTTTAATTAAACTAGACAGTATCATCTTATAAAATTAATTTATATAAGTTTGGCCATGGGATTTAACCTTGAAAATATTAATTGTCAAATATGCCTTGGAGTTGACCGTCTAGTAAAAAAAAAAAGACTGCTATAATGGCATTGCCTAAAATCATGTCCAACTGCAAATTATATAGGATCCCTCTGCAAATGGAAGCTGGGGTTGAGAGCATTTGTCATGTCAGATGGGTGAAGTTCAAAGCATGTGGTAAGGATCCCTGCATGAAATTTCAGTACCTTAAAAAAAGGATGTCAGAACTTGAGCTTGGTTTAAAAACAAATACCAGCTGAGGGATGTGGCTTAGTTTTCTGATGGAAAATACTGAGATAGAGAATAGCACAGATGCTCAGGTTATGGACTAATTAAGGAACCTTCTCAAAATTACCATCAAGAGTTCTATTCGAGAAGGTGCTGGGTGTAGAATTCATTCTTAGTACTATTCCAGACATGCAGACACAAATATGCAGTCTTAGGAAACTCAGCCTGGAGCCACGTTGTGACAGAGGGCAGAAAACTGACGAGTGTTTCTTGAAAGTACATTTGCCGTGTGTTAAAATATGTGGTTTTAGAAATTATCACGAGTGCCACCAAGCCCACAGTTTTATTACTCATGTAAAATGTTCTTCTGCTTTCTTAAGTTAACCAATGAAATCTGGGGAGGCTGACATATGATTATTTATAAGAAGTCAGGCAAGCTAGGTCAAGGAAGTACAGGCTTAGAGGGGATGATCCTTGGGTGATTTGAATTAAGCTTGGCATATGGACCCCTTTCTGCTGACACTCCTCTTTTGAAGGTCACCGTCTCTCTCATTGTCAAGTCTGGTGACTTTTCATCTGCTGTTATTCTCCAGGGCTTCTGCTGAAGTTACCTCTCCAGTACTTTAATTCCTGACTCTTCCTTTTCTTGACCAGTTTTTCTGCCTCTTCTCTGTTGATTTCTCTCTTTCTCCCACTCTAATTTGCTCAAGTGCTTTATTCTTTACAGAATGAAATTTAAGAGACCCCCTTAAGAAAGGCATTAACACCAAAATAATGTAATTTTAGCAGATACTTTTTTCATCAGTGGGAAAATAAATTTCCTAGTTCCAACTTTGTGTTGTCTTCCCCAGCTCTCCTCCTCACCCTTTGTGAAGAAGAGGGTATTTTAAAATCATAATAAAGCATGGAATTATGTTAAGAATCCTTCCAAATTAGCCAGAGAGAAGTTTCTGCTTGCGTTGTAGCTGCTTTGCGCTGAAGAGTCTGGAAGACCTCTAATCGAATACTTCAATGAGAGGCAGATGGAGACCCCAACTCGGAGGAGCCTCCTCCAGGATAGAGGTAGGGACATGGGTCCCAGAGGCGGGGCCTGGAGCATATGTTGGGACACATGGGCAGTCTCAAGTAGATCTGAAGTGTAGAAAGAGCAGGAGTGAGATGAGCCGCAGGTACTCCTTCTGAGACCCTTGGGAGCCCCACTGTGGAGGGACTGAAGTTGCCCTTGGGAAAAGGAGAGAAATGCTCTTCCACATCCTTCACACTTCGTGTATTCGTGAACGACCAGTTTTTCTCCTGGGAGAGGACTGTCCCCACCCGCTCTTCCTGCCATTGCTCGTGACCTTGTAGCACCGTCTCTGGTCTTTGGGAACCACTAGAGATGCAGTGGTTGTTTTAATCTATTATCTTCTCTCATTTCACCGACGCATCGCCCCCATATGTCTAACTGCCTTCCAGAGGTATAACTTAGATATCCCCATGGTTGAAGGAAACCAACCTGCCCCACATTGTACGTATCCTTCCCTCTCTCCCTATTGTGTCTCCTGTCCCTGATTCTCAAAAGCATCATGATTCTCCCAACCAAGAGGCTTGGAAATTTGGAGGTCTATTTGAGTCTTCTTTTACATCTGATGACTCATCTTGGGTCTATTTCAAGTTCTGTAGCTTGTTGGCCTTGGTTCATATCCTGTATCTATACTCCCTTTCCCCTTAACTTTGTGAATGCTCTCATCCAAGGCTTATTTACCTTGTGCCTCCTGACTGGCTTTTTCCTCTTTTCTCTCTATTCCAAACCAAACACTTTAGCTATGTTTGTTTTCTTAAAAGAAATTCCTCTTATCTGGCCATTGCTATTTACAGACTCTCAGTTTATATCTACCTGTCTGGTTTCCAGAGGCCTGAGGTCTAGCTTCATTGTCCAAACATTCTGATTTCTCCAACACAACCTCTGCACTCACCTTAGAATGGTCCTATGGCTACAGGGACAGACGTTGCTTATGCTTACCTCACTGTCTTTCTTCTTCATCTTCATCCTGCCCTATATCAACGATGATTTTACATTCTTATAATCTTCTCTTACTACTTTCAAACCCAGCAAGCATTACTTCCTTTGCATTCTTATTGCTTGTATCACTTATAATATGCTTATATGTTTCCTCTCTAGTACCCATTTATTTGCTGTATATGCTGAGTATTGTGTTAGGCACAGATATATGGTGACAGAAGACACAGTCTAACTCCCCATGAAAGCAAGTGTTCAAAGGTAATCTCTGGGGCTTCCCTGGTGGCGCAGTGGCTGGGAGTCCGCCTGCCAATGCAGGGGACATGGGTTCGAGCCCTGGTCTGGGAAGATCCCACATGCTGCGGAGCAACTGGGCCTGTGAGCCACAACTACTGAGCCCGCGCGTCTGGAGCTTGTGCTCCACAACGAGAGAGACCGCAACAATGAGAGGCCTGCGCACTGTGATGAAGAGTGGACCCTGCTCGCTGCAACTAGAGAAAGCCCACGCACAGAAATGAAGACCCAACACAGCCAAAAATAAATAAATAAATAAAATTAAAAAAAAAAAAGGTAATCTCTGACAACTGCACAAACCATGTTTCCTTATAGCCACCAATGAAAGCATTTTGAAAAGCTTTAGTAAGCAATGTAAATTTTTTGTTGTTGTTGTTAGGAATTTTGCCATTAAAAAAAAATATTTATTTATTTATGGCTGTGTTGGGTCTTCGTTTCTGTGCGAGGGCTTTCTCTAGTTGTGGCAAGTGGGGGCCACTCCTCATTGCGGTGCGTGGGTCTCTCACTATCGCGGCCTCTCTTGTTGCGGAGCACAGGCTCCAGACGCGCAGGCTCAGTAATTGTGGCTCACGGGGCCAGATGCTCCCGGCATGTGGGATCTTCCCAGACCAGGGCTCGAACCCGTGTCCCCTGCATTGGCAGGCAGATTCCCAACCACTGCACCACCAGGGAAGCCCAAGCAATATAAATTTTACCAAAGATTTCCAAGGAAGTAGCAGGAGAGGGTGTCAATTACACAGCCAGTAACTGCATTAAATTCCTGTAAGGACTGAAACCAATATCATTTCCTGTCTCTGTGTTAAACAATACTGGGCCCAAACATATTTGTCTGTCCGTGTGTTAACTGGGGTCAGGTATACTTTCCTATCTGTATGTAACACCACCAACAATCCAACAAAACAAAACAAAAAAAGAAATCTTAGTTATTTGCTCCAGAGAATACTGGTTCCTGGAAGACAAGACTGTGAACCACGAGGTAGCTTGCTCTCCAGGGTTCTCTTCAAAACACTCACCTCACCTTCCCATCAACCCACAGCTATTATGTTATAAGTCTTAGCCAATCCCAACCAGATCCCCACCTTGCAAGACCCCTTAAAATCACTCAGACCTCAAAACTCCATACGTATGTTTCCCCAATTTCCCCATTTTGAGACACTGCTAGGCTCTGTCAAGGATTGTTCTCCTTTATTACAGTAAGTCTAGTAAATTTTGCTTTGCTTGAGCAGCAGGTTTTTCTGGTGACTTTTTGGGAGATTGATGAGATATTTTTGTTCTGTCTCAAAATCCTTTATCTTCGTGGCTTCTCCTAATCCTTCATTCACGTGGTTCCTGATACCCTACCCTCAAACTCCCCAATCATAAGCAGGTAATTTAAATCAGCCCCAGCTGATGAACCCATAGACCCTAGACAGCCAACTACCACATAGACTGACGTGAGCATTTATGCAGCCAGGTAAGCCTCTATCTGAGGATATTAACATGATTGTCTCCATAATGTTAAATAGCACAACTGTACCTAGAGTCTGGATGGTGTGGACATCTCTGTAAAGTTTTTATTCTTTTTTCATTCCTTTCTTCTCTACCTATCTTAGGAGGCTGAAACAGCTGTCTAGCAGCTGCTTAAGAAATAGTTTGAAAGTATAGAATCAGCAGATGGCAGGAAGAAACATTCAAAACTCTGACTCTGCCATACTTCCTCTCTTTTAAGGACAGGAGAGTTTGTTTTCTTGTGTGGAGATAGGTTTACATGAGGATTACACTCCTCTCCAACCAACTTCTCCCATTTTAACACCATGCCATGTCAACATCTCTGATTTCAAAAAAGAAAAAACAAAAGGGAAGGATATGAGGAAATCCAGAAATTCTTTGGGATTAACCAGTGCTTCTGTGAACCTTTTGGAAGCATGGTGGAATTTTTTAAAGCACAAGTGTGCTTTTAAAAATTCCCCATAAATATAAATTTTAATGACTATATAACATTCCATTATAGGCACACTCAATAATTTTTCTTTACTATTTCCCTATTGATGGACGTTTCAGTTGTTTATAGTGTTTAGGATTTTGAACACTTCTGAGAATAAATCCTTGTCTGCATTCCTTATTATTACCCTTAAGGATGAATTTCTGGTTGTGGAATTCATGGATAGAAGGCTATAGACATTTTAAGGGATTTAACTTCACACTGTACATGGATTTCCTTTTGGAAATTTGAAATGTCCCTTGTGAGATATATTAATTCATTGCAGAAATGAAACATGCAGCATTAACTGTTGGCATTCGCTGCTGACCATATTTATATGGAAACAATACTTTTATTTTTTTAAATTTAAAACAATTTTTAAATTTTACATTGGAGTCTATTTGATTTACAATGCTGTGTTAATACTTTCAGGTGTACAGCAAAGTGATTTTAGTTATACATATACATATATCTATTATTTTTCAGATTCTTTTCCCATATAGGTTATTACAGAGTATTGAGTAGAGTTCCCTGTGCTATACAGTAGGTCCTCATTGATTATCAATTTTCCATGTAGTAGTGCGTATGTGTTCATCCCAACTTCTTAATTTATCCCCCTCCCTCTTTCTCCTTTGGTAACCATAAGTTTGTTTTCTAAGTCTGTGAGTCTGTTGGAAATCACACTTTTAACTTTCAATATGCACAAAGTTGTATCTTTGCTTTTGAATAGCAAGCAGACCCAGTGGATGGCAGACAGAGTCTGTCTCTTTAGGAAAAGCCTTTACCATTTCAAATGCCAGATTCAGTAAATGCCAAAATTCTCCATTTCCCACTGGAACTGTGGGATTCTAGGCTTCCTGAAGAAGACAGAGGCCAGAGGTTTGAAGCCCCTTTCTGGTCTCAGATGAGGCGTTCAGTTCCATTTAGAAGCATCCTCCTCTCTTGGAATGATTTTCTGTGTTTTCTTTTATCAAAAAGCATTGTATTTTTGAAAAGCCAGATCCCCTCTCTCCCTTTCCTTAGCCGTGTCGAGAGTGGTGCGTTTTCCTAAACTGCCTAACCAAGCAGAGCAATTAGTGCTCAAGGAGACAGGAGGCTGGCTGCCTTGCAGAATGAATGGTTTTCAAGGGAATGGTGGTGAAAGCCCTGCACAGAGCAGGGAAACTTGCCAGACCTTGTTTGGTTTTATGAGAAGTTATTTGTATTTGCTGATGCTCTAATAAACAGCCTTTTTCATGGGGCAAATCCTTGAAGTAGTTTCATTCCCACCATGAGTCCTTATCACCAGTCAGATGCTATAGCACAGAATTAGCTGAGAGTAATCATGGTCTCTGCTGTTCTCTGGTAAATTAATTCAGCCATCTGGAAGCTGCTGGTCTCTCACCTCCCAGGTGATGGTTTTCTTCAACTCTTCCATCTTCAAATATTCATCAATTGGCCAGGTGGGCCAGATTCTGTTCCGGACACTGGGTATGGAGTGATGGATGAGACAGACAAGGTCCCATTTCTCATGGAGCTAACATTCTAGTGGGTGTAGTCAGACAATAAACAGATAAATAAACAGGAAATGTGTCAGATGCTGATAAGGAATGCAGAGAATTAGAATAGCCTGTTGTGATGGTGAATCTCTAGCCCTGTTTGGGTCTTCCAGGAAGGCATCCCTGAGATGAATTCTGAATAATTGCTCAGATTGGTCTGTTTAGAAAAGGGTGGAACATGTCGGGCCAAGGACGGGATAAGTACAAAAGTCCCAAGGCAAGAAAAGGATTGGTGGATTTAATAGACAGAAAACCAGAAAGAAAGCCACATGGAAAGTACTTAATGAGCAAGGGGGTGTGCTATGTGATAAGGGTCTATAAGTAGACAGCGGCCAGATCAAAAAGGGCCTTGAAAGTCAGAATAAGGTGACGGGGTTTTATTCTAAGTGTGATATGAAGCCAATGGGTGATTTTAAGCAAGGATTGACATGTGATTTATGTTTTTGTTTTTGTTTCTAAATTTATTACTTCATTTACTTATGGCTGTGTTGCGTCTTCGCCTCCGTGCAAGGGCTCTCTCCAGCTGCAGCAAGCGGGGGGCTCTCTCCAGCTGCGGCAAGCGGGGGCCACTCTTCATCGCGGTGTGCGGGCCTCTCACTATTGCGGCCTCTCTTGTTGCGGAGCACAGGCTCCAGATGCGCAGGCTCAGTAGTTGTGGCTCCCGGGCCCGGTTGCTCCGTGGCACGTGGGATCATCCCAGACCAGGGCTTGAACCCGTGTCCCCTGCATTGGCAGGCAGATTCTCAACCACGCCACGAGGGAAGCCCATGATTTATGTTTTTAAAAGCCCACTCTACTGGTTGAGTGTTAACTGTATTTTAGGACCAACAGATGAAGCAAAAAGGCTAGTGAGGAGCGTATGGCATAGGGAAATCCAGGAGAGAGAGGAAGATGGATTGGACTAGGATGGCAGTAGTGGAGATGGAAAATGATGCTGTAATTGGGATATGAAATTGTGTGGTTGTTTTCCTAACAACAGCAACTCTTCAACACCAATTGGATGTCCAACAATTCAATTCAGTTCTGACACTAACTACCCAGAATTAGCACAGGGCTTAGTTCCAATATGACTACTTTTATTTTAGACACCAGCCTCAACTGGGGTCTCCAGACTACCTGCACTTAGGACCAGCTGAGTACAAATTCGAGGGTTCCCACAAGGCCCTCTTCAGGTTCAATAATTTGCTAGAATGACAGAACTCAGGAAAGAGCTATACTTAGGATTACAGTTATTACAAGGGAGACAGTGAACAGTCAGATGGAGAGGTGCATAGGGTGAGGTCTGGAAGGGTCCCTAGTGCCAGAGGCTCTGTCCCTTTGGAGTTGGGATGCACCATCCTCCCTGGCATGTGGATGCATTCACCAACCCAGAAGCTTCCTCAGCTTCATTGTTTCAGAGTGTTAATCCAAGTTGCATTGCATAGACATGATTGATTAAATCATTGGCCATTGATGATTGAACTCAATCTCCAGCCTCATTTCTTTCCCCAGAGGTGGGAGTGGTGAGAAAGTTCCAACCCTCTGATCACATGCTTGGCTCCTCTGGTGACCAGCCCTCATCCTGAAGCTGTGTAGGGTTCCTGCCACCAGTCACCTCATTAGCATAAACCCAGGTATGGTTGAAAGGGCTCCTTATGAATAACAAAAAACACTATTGCTCAGGAAATTTCAAGTGTTTTAGGAAATCTGTGCTAGAAATGGGGACAAAGACAAAATAAATATATTTTTTATTATACTCCAGTATCAGAGGTAGAATTCATAAACTTGGTTGTGAGGAATGCAGAAAAAGAAAATATGGGTGCATTAGTGAGGGTTCCCCAGAGAAACAGAACTGATATTATAACACATGTTCTGTATATTATGTTATCATATAATATTATGTTATACATATTGTGTTACCATTTAATAACATATATACAGATATTATATGTTACCTATGTATCTATCCAAAGAGATTTATTATAAGGAACAGGTTCATGCACTTATGGAGGCTGGGAAGTCCAAAATCTCCAGTGTGGGCTGGCAGGCTCAAGATCCAGGAAAACCAATGGTGCAGGGCCAGTCAGAAGACAATCGGCTGGAGAATTTGCTTCTGCCCAGGGAGGCCACTCTTTTGTTCCATTTGACCTTCAGGTGATTGGATGAGGCTCACTCACGCTATGGAGGGTAACGTGATTTACCCAAAGTTCATCCACTTAAATGTTGATGTCATCCAAAAACACCCTCCAAATTGATGTATAAAATGAACCATCACAACGGGTAACTCCAGCTTTCTTGCTTATGTGTCACCAAATTGTCTTGGTGTCTTAGCTTATTGATGATGACCTAGGTCATAGTTTGAATTTCATGGTTTCCAAAGCCTGTTTAGATCACTGTACACGATTTCATTCTCTCTCCAGCATTTTTTTTTTGGTGGCAGTGAGGACATACCTGCAAGAACGGGGAGAGTTAGAAGTGTTAGTGGATATATTTAGAAACTGACTAGCAATTTCTTGCCCACCACAGAGGAAAAGGAATGAAGACTGTGTGGGGCATATGTGTGTTTGCAAAAGCCTGCAGTGTTTCCAACCTGTCTCAGTTCCAGGGGTCTTGGAGCAGCTTCTATACAGCAGCTTCTTTATCAGTGTGCTGATCTCAGGGGTAGTCTATTTTTTTTTGGCTGAACAAACAGAGCGTGAGCAACGTTTTATGGGAGGATGGGGTACCCCTCCTGCTGCATGACCATCAGAGGTGGACGGGCTGCTGGTGAGTGAGGTTGTCACAGGATGAGGGTGGCACTGTCCCTGGATGCAGACGACGTTTAGCGAGTGATGGCTGTAGGGTCTACAGAAGGGGATCACTCGGCTCTCCTAAAACGTCTGCGGGTCAAGCAAAGCCCCTTGCATCCCTTCCTCCTGCTCACCTGGCCTCTCTGTGTCTGGCCCTTTCACCAGGGATCCCCAACTCTCTTTTATTTAAGTCCCCTCACTTCCCTAACCTAGAAGAATTGTTTTCTGATCTTTGGAGAGAAAGCTTTCTTCTTCAGATGTGTTTCTGGCAGGGGTTTCCTTCTGTCAGTTTACACTGCCTTTAGCATCAATTCTGAAAGGCTTTTGCTTCCATTTGGAAATCAGGCTTTAGGAAACGAAAAGCTCTGAGCTTCTGAGCTCATGCAAACAGAACTTCATTTGAAATGGTGTGGGGTGGAGCAACGTGCTGAGAGTTTTGGAAAGAAAAGGGAAAAACACTGGAGGGGAAAAAATTTTTTTTTAACGTCTCAAAAGTGTTAGCCTGACCTATAAGGATCAGGATCTCAATCCAATATCTTTCTTTTAAGGAATCCACAAAAATCTGCCTTCCCAGCAATTCCTAAAAGGATAGCTCTTCCACATTTTAGTAATATTTTTTTCATAATGAGTTGAAAGTCTATCCAGACATCTAAGAAAGCTGTGAAAACGATTGAAATAAGTTAAAGCCCAGAGAAGCTAAGAGGAAGTATAAACGATAACCTCCATTTAAAAATTTCCCCTCTCCTTTGACCATGCTTGGTCAGGTGATCGATTTGAGTGTGGGAAGAAAATATTAGTATTTACACTTTAAAAAATCTCATTCTTTATATTTTTCTACTTTTTTGTTGTTAAAATATTAGTAGCACAACGAACGTGCATATAATATAAAAGTAAGTACAGGAGCACGATAAAATGTTTAGGACTCCTGAGCTAGAAATCTTGTAGGTTTACATTTTCTTTTGTAAGCCTGACTTTCTAAGTCATTGGTCCTGAAAGCCTGAATTGCTTAAAAAAATTTTTTTTTAATTGAACTACAGTTGATTTACAATGTTGTGATAGTTCCAGGTGTACAGCAAAGTGATTCAGTTTTTTATATAAATATACATATATAATATATATAATATAAATATACATAGCTGATAAATTAGGGGTTTTGGGATTAGCAGATATACACTACTATATATAAAATATATAAACAACAAAGACCTACTGTATAGCAAGGGAACTATATTCAGTATCTTATAATGAACTATAATGGAAAAGAATCTGAAAAAGAACATACACACACACACACACACACACACACACACACACTCACACAACTGGTTGGGCCCAGTAATCTAAATTTGAAGAAGATTCCCAAATGGCTCCTGAACAGATGTTTAGAAAAGAACTCAAAGTGTTAATTTCCAATAGCTCCTAGTATCTCCATGTGAAACAAAAGGCAGCATGATTTACCTGCAGGTTTAGACTGAGACAACTTGCCCCAGATTTTAACCCTTCACAAGGTTTTTCTAAATTGCAGCAATGGCCCGCCATGTTTTCTTGGCCCCTGTCCTATATCCCTGTAGAGGAAGGAGACCATTTGAGATGTTTTACTGTAATCTTTAAAATTCTTGCCTCTACATGTTTCTATTGCTCCCTGTACTGTGAGCAAGCAGTCATATCTCTGCATTTGTCCCTTGTAATTATAAACAATGTTATAGTGACCTCAAATGATGCTTCCCTTGGCCTGCTTTTCCTGCCCCCAAAGAATGGTCCTCCATTTGCAGCAGACACTTTTGCCATCAGAACCTTAATAGTTACATGCAGGTGTGCTCCCAGCAGCACTACAGGGGTGTGTGCCCGTGCATGAACTAAAGACGTGACCTTTTAAATATCACTTCTCTTAAGATCTCAAATTGTGGGATGAACACTGGGGAAGTGTCATGCCAAATGTTATACAGCCTGACCTGTATAATTTATTCCATAATGGTGAAAAACATTTGTGTTTTTGCTGTATATTATTTCCCCTTTCCACAGAGCCTAGCAAAGGAAGCATCAAAGGAAAATAGCAGAAGAAGGGTCATTTGGGCAATGGAGAAGCCATAATCTCACCTAGTGATGGTCAAGCTGGGGTGTGCCTGCCTCGTGTGGTAAGAGCTGGCTTTCCAGGGCTTGGGTGGAATCCTGGAGGCTTTTTAATGGATTCAGATTCTAGACCCTCAACTTTAAATATTCTTTTTCTAGGAAAATGATCTGCCTCTGCACATGATCTTGAAGGTGCTCAGCCCTCTCCCACCTCTCCTTTCACACTCCCTTTTTGCTGCTTTATAAAGAATAGCTTGGTTGGTGGTGATCATTTTGCAACATATAAATGTATCGAATCAACACATTGTACACCTTAAACTTCCACAGTGTTATGTGTCAACTGTCAATCTCAATAAAGCTGGGAAAAAAAGGAAAAAAAAAAAAGAACAGCATGTCTCTATCCGATGATAATTCTTATTATGTGACCTTGTTCATGATGAAAAAACTTCAGTAAGACCAAGCAATATGACAACTCAAAATACTATATTGGTGTCAGAGAAGTTTCTTTTAATCCAGGCACCAGAACCTTGACTATCTACTTTATGAAGAAATGTCTTTCCCCCAAATTTTGCTTTTCATTGTATATTAATGATCAATCTTATTATGTTGTTTGATCAGTTGTGGACTAATAATAATATTATTGAACCTGAAACATTCATCCCTCAAATTTTAACTCAGAACTATATGAGCACAATGAGTTAAACACTATATAAATCTAAAATTATCTACACATGTTTGATTGTTAATGGTTGAGTGAGCAACAAAAGACATTCAGACAGAAATATATATCATCTTATGGTAAATTGTGTGGGAAAATGAAATAAAAACATGAGTTCAAGGAGAAAGGGAATAATGTACAATTTGTGACTTTTACAAAAGAGCTTATTCCCGTATTTTGAAAATGAGTGATGGGAAACATCAAATTGCTCTGATATTTAAATCAACAGTTTTGTTTTAAAATATCACAATTTAAATATGATTCCAGGAGTTCTATCCTTTGCAACCATTTAAACTAACAATAAAAAAATTTGTACATCAACTTAAAATGTAGTACGTATTCAAAACTTGGAAGGTCTAAAGACTTGCTAACAACTTTCATAGTTGCTGCTGGAGACATTATATAATAGGCTCACTTTTCTTTCTAATTATTTCTCTGGTTTTAGTTTAGTGGGATGTTTAAAGTTGTTTTCATGAATTCTTCTTTTCCACAGAGTGGAGGAACATGAACTCTTAGATGATGATGGAAAAGAGCTAGTAAAGATGAAGAGATGGAAGATACAGATGAGAGAAGGGAGCACTGATGGACCAAGACCCTGGAGAAGGGGGCCATGGAAGGGATGAAATGCACAAGTGCCCTGAAGAGATGTACCTTTTTCTCTGACTCTGGTGGGAAGAAAGTGAAATAAACATGGTGAAGGAAGTGAAATAAACATGATGATGGTGGTGATGGAGGATCACAATATTGTTTACCTAGTAAAGACAAATTGCCTCAATTTTTTGCTGAATATAGAAGCAAGTTTTTTGCGGGTGAGGATAGCAGGAGTTGAGTAGTTGCCCTGCTCCCGTCCCCCACCAAATTGTGAAATGGTGCCCAGCATCATGTTTCATCCCTACTATGGAGATTTTTATGTGAATCAAATATTGGGCTTACTCTGTTCACAGTTAATTTTTAATGAAATTTTGCTTGTAGGAAAGAAGCCTGCTGATTTGACATTCTTACCCCCAAACTGTTGATCTGTAGCGATTCTCATAGTAGTTGATTCTATCAGGATTTGGAGGACTTCACTGTTTTCACTGATGTATCAATATATTCTTCACTGTGAGTCAACCCACAGTCTTGTCTGTGGCTTTGTGAATCCCAGGGCCCTCTGGGCTCTGCACCAATCTATTTAAATTTGAGAACAGGAGGGACCTTGGGGGTTACTGAATGGGAACTTGTGTGTGGATGCAGCATCATGGGGCTGAAGACTCACAGGCAGAGGCTCATACCTGTGTCTGGGAGAGAGCTGGCTGGGGTAGTCGGCTGACAGTCTATCCCCAGACATTTGGTCCTGCCTGTTAGTTTCTTAAGCTTGACCTAGGCATCACTGTTGCCCTCATTTTTTAAAAAAAAATTTATTGGAGTATAGTTGCTTCACAACATTGTATTACTTTATACTGTACAGCAAAGTGGGTCAGCCATACATATATATATATCCCCTTTTTTGGATTTCCTTCCCATTTAGGTCACCACAGAGCACTGAGTAGAGTTCCCTGTGTTATATAGTAGGTTGTCGCTCTCATTCTTTACCCCATGTTACCCCTTTCTTCTGAACCATTCTCTGTGCCAAGGATTCACAACAGAATGTTAGGACTGAAAATGAAGCAGTTAGCAGCATCACTGCTTCATCACTCTGGGGCTCAGAAACAAAAACCTTGTCCTTGATCTCAGATTAAAAAAACTTTACCTTAGCTCTTTCTTTTTAATAAAAGTTTATTATTTTAAAATATTATTATTAAGTTATTTATAATAATAATGTAATTAATTTACTTATTAATATTGTTATTTTCTGGTGGAGAGCACAAGCATCTGATATACATTTTACATGAATGGTTACATGACGTAACACACATATTATTTGTTTACCTCCTGCCTCCTAAGCTTGACTCTAAGCAATGCTTGGTATGCTGACAGGCCTGTCATGGGCTTAATAGAATACAGATCATAATTTTTCTGATCATAATAATCCATTCTTAGAGAAGCCTGATGAGCCTTGTTACCTGGAACCGTAGGCATTTCAGGTGAGCAGACGGTTGAATTTGACTTAATTTAGAAAAGGGCTATTCAATCAGTTTGCAGCTGCAAAATGTGGGTTGAGCCTCCACCTCCCAACTCCTTAAATGAAGGGAACTGATGTACGAGCTCCGACCTTGGGGCAGGTTTTGTTGCAGGGAGTGAAGGGATGCTCTATTGCAGAATCTCCCTGCCCGATTCTCTAGCTCTTCACCTTTCTCACTTTTGTATTATCTGCACTTGGATTTGGGAATAGATTTGAACATCTGTTTGTTTTTTTGTTTCCTTTTGTTTAATAACATAAGACCTCATGGGTGCAAATCAAAAACCACAGATTTCTAAGTGCAGGAAATGTAACTTAATTTATTTTTCTATAATGGAATTTAATTCTTATTACAAGCCTTCATTCTACCAGGCAGCAAAACCTTTAAGTTAATTTAGCAACCCTCCTCTCTACCTTCCACAGTTTGTATGGGGTCCAGCCTCATTTCCAAGGAGCTTTAGGACATGTCTCTCCCCGGTGGGGGGTCAGAGGGGGTCTGGCTGTCTCCATCATCAATTCACATCACCTTCTGCTGGGGACTCTCATTCCTGACTGCTTTTTGTGCATTGATTTATTCAGATCATCTTTCTTCTAGATCCTCTGGCTCTTAGTCCAAATCCTTGGTGAGAATGGCCTATAGAAAAACCCTCCCCCTCCTCCAGCAGGTTGCTGGACCTACCTCCTATCTGAGTAACAATCCTATTTTGCTCCACCCTCACTGTGCTGACACAAGTCATTCGAATCTGAGGGCCTATGCTTTCCTAAGACCTATCTGGATGCTTCCACGAAGGGGTTCAAGGTCCCACGCCTATGTGTCCTTTGGGAGACAGGAAGGACAGTGGGATCTCAGGTACCCAACAGCTTCGAGTTCTCTGTATCTCCTCTGAAATCTTTCTTTCTCCTTCGTCTTGCCTGAGAAAACTGCATCTCATCTAGTGGACAGAAAAAGTAGCATCTGGCTGACTATTGCTTTTAAATTTTTTTATACCTGGACCATGTTTTTTTTTTTTTTTTTTTGCCGTACATGGGCCTCTCACTGTTGTGGCCTCTCCCATTGCGGAGCACAGGCTCCAGACACACAGGCTCAGCAGCCATGGCTCACAGGCCCAGCTGCTCCGTGGCACGTGGGATCTTCCCGGACAGAGGCACGAACCCATGTCCCCTGCATCGGCAGGTGGACTCTCAACCATTGTGCCACCAGGGAAGCCCTGGACCAAGGCTTTTGAAGCTCAGAAGCTGAGCCTTCCTCCTGTCCTTCTGTGCTTCTTTATCCCACCAACTGTTTTTATTGTTCACAGCATTTTCGTCAGTTGCTCCTTAAAAAACAAAACAAAAACCAATTGTTTGTTCATTGACTTCCCTCCACTAGAATATAAAGGTCTATGGAGACAAAGATTATTTTCAGCACTTAGGACAGTGTCTTGCACATAGATGGTGCTCAATAAAAATTTGTTGAAGAAAATAATGGGTGAATAAATGAGTGAAGTTGACCCTTGTGTCCTTTTGAGTTATTCTTTTCTGGAAGCAGTATCATAGCCTGAGTTCGGGGGAGGGCTACAAGGTCACAGCTCACAGAAAAAATAAACTTGGTTAATATCTCAAAATGTTCTCATTACATATATACACAAGATAATAACAAAACCATTTAGTTTATTATGTGGATGGAGTTGATGTTTTCCTGAAGATAGATGAATCTCTTCCTGGTTCCCTCTGGTGGGGAGATTACATTTCCTGATGTGCTTGCCAGAAGGAACTTGGCAGAGATTTGGAATGTAGCTCAACCATTCATCTTGGGATAGCTCAGTAGAGATTTTTGCTCCCAGTTATATCATGTGTTTTAGCCAAGTCACTGGAAAGTCCTTGTTTACATTCCTCTTAAAAAGTCTTGATATAGCTGGTTGCAGAACCACTGCAGAATGTAATAAAATATAAAAATGAAGACACTAGTGGGAAATTGACTTGAAGTTCATGGTGTTGTTTTTTTTCCTACCAAATATATTAGTAAGGAAAATACATCTATAGATAGATTTAGTTTTATGGAAATAATATTTTTTCTAAACTATTTTGCTCTCAATAGAACTGTAGCTCATATATTTTCTCTAAATCTTAATTGACTGTTAAAGAACGTAAATATTTTGAAAAGATTTACTAATTCACTCATTTATCTCCAGCTGAGATAGAAGACATGAAAAGTATACATTGAGGAAAACCAGTGAGAATCTCTAAGGTCATAAGTCTTAGTGAAAATTCTCTTGGGTTACAGAGAGGAGAAAGATTAAGAATAAGTACAGCTTCTCAAAGATTATAAACACAAGCAAAATTAATATTTTAAATCATATGTTTATTTTTGATACTAAATGATTGCTTTTCACTTAGGGAACTAATGTCTTTTTAGTCATTTAAAAATACTTGGCCAGAGGGAGACATTCAAGATGGCGGAGGAGTAAGACGTGGAGATCACCTTCCTCCCCACAAGTACATCAGAAATACATGTACATGTGGAACAACTCCTACAGAACACCTACTGAATGCTGGCAGAAGACCTCAGACTTCCCAAGGGGCAAGAAACTCCCCACATACCTGGGTAGGGCAAAAGAAAAAAGAAAAAACAGACAAAAAAATAGGGACTGGACCTACACCTCTGGGAGGGAGCCGTGAAGGAGGAAAGGTTTCCACACACTAGGGAGACCGTTCACTGCTGGGAACAGGGTTGGGCAGCGGGGAAGCTTTGGAGCCACGGAGGAGAGCGCAGCCACAGGGGTGCGGAGGGCAAAGTGGAGAGATTCCCGCACAGAGAATCGGTGCCGACTGGCACTGACCAGCCCAAGAGGCTTGTCTGCTCACCCACCGGGGCGGGCGGGGCTGGGAGCTGAGGCTCCGGCTTTGGAGGTCGGATCGCAGGGAGGACTGGGGTTGGCGGCTTGAACACAGCCTGGAGGGGTTAGTGCACCACGGCTAGCCGGGAGGGAGTTCAGGGAAAAGTCTGGAGCTGCCGAAGAGGCAAGAGACCATTGTTTCGGGATGCGCGAGGAGGAGGGTTTCAGAGCACTTCCCAAATGAGCTCCAGAGACGGGCGCGAGCCGCGGCTAAAAGCGCGGACCCCAGAGACGGGCATGAGACACTAAGGCCGCTGTTGCAGCCACCAAGAAGCCTGTGTGCAAGCACAGTTCACTATCCACACTTCCCCCCCAGGAGCCTGTGCAGCTTGCCACTGCCAGGGTCCCGTGATCCAGGGACAACTTCCCTGGGAGAACGCATGGCGCACCTCAGGATGGTGCAACATCACTCCGGCCTCTGTCGCTACAGGATCACCCCGTAAACGTACCCCTCCCTCTCCCCGGCCTGAGTGAGCCAGAGCCCCCTAATCAGCTGCTCCTTTAACCACGACCTGTCTGAGTGAAGAACAGACACCCTCAGACGACCTACACGCAGAGGCAGGGCCACATCCAAAGCTGAAACCCGGGAGCTGTGCGAACAAAGAAGAGAAAGGGAAATCTCTCCCAGCAGCCTCAGGAGCAATGGATTAAATCTCCACAATCAACTTGATGTACCCTGCATCTGTGGAATGCCTGAATAGACATTGAATCATCCCAAATTGAGGAGGTGGACTTTGGGAGCAACTGTAGACTTGGAGTTTGCTTTCTGCAGCTAATTAGTTTCTGGATTTATGTTTATCTTAATTTAGTATTTAGAGTTTATTATCATTGGTAGATTTGCTTATTGATTTGGTTGCTCTCTTCTATTTTTGTTTTTTTTCTATATATAGATATATATATATATTTTTTTTTCCTTTTTCTCTTTTTGTGAGTGTGTATGTGTATGCTTCTTTGTGTGATTTTGTCTGTAAAGATTTGCTTTTACAATTTGTCCTAGGGTTCTGTCTGTCCTTTTTTTTTTTTTTCTTAGTATAGTTTTTAGTGCTTGTTATCATTGGTGGATTTGTTTTTTGGTTTGGTTGCTCTCTTCTTTCTTTCCTTTTTTATTACTTTTAGTTTTTCATTTTTAATAATTTTTTATTTTAATAACTTTATATTATTCTTTCTTTCTTCCTTTCTTTCTTTCTTTTGTTCTCCCTTTTCTTCTGAGCCATGTGGCTGACAGGGTCTTGGTGCTCTGGCCGGGTGTCAGGCCTGAGCCTCTGAGATGGGAGAGTCGAGGTCAGGACATTGGTCCACCAGAGACCTCCCAGCTCCACATAATATCAAACTGTGAAAGCTCTACCAGAGACCTCCATCTGAACGCTAAGACCCAGCTCCACTCAGCAAACAGCAAGCTACAGTGCTGGACACACTATATCAAACAACTAGCAATACAGGAGCACAAACTCACTCATTAGCAGAGAGGCTGCCTAAAATTGTAATGAGGTCAAAGACACCCAAAAACACACCACCAGACACGGTCCTGCCCACCAGAAAGACAAGATCCAGCCTCATCCACTAGAACACAGGCACCAGTCCCCTCCACCAGGAAGCCTACAGAACCCACTGAAACAAACTGAGCCACTGGGGGCAGACACCAAAAACAATGGGAACCACAAACCTGCAACCTGCAAAAAGGAGACCCCAAACACAGCAAGTTAAGCAAAATGAGAAAATAGAGAAACACACAGCAGATGAAGGTACAAGGCAAAAACCCACTAGACCAAACAAATGAAGAGGAAATAGGCAGTCTACCTGAAAAAGAATTCAGAGTAATGATAGTAAAGATGATCCAAAACCTTGGAAGTAGAATGGAGAAAATATAAGAAATGTTTAACAAGGACCTAGAAGAACTAAAGAGCAAACAAACAATGATGAACAACATAATAAATGAAATTAAAAATTCTCTAGGAGGGATCAATAGCAGCATAAGTGAAGCAGAAGAATGGATAAGTTACCTGGAAGATAAAATAGTGGAAATAACTACCACAGAGCAGAATAAAGAAAAAAGAATGAAAATAATTGAGGACAGTCTCAGAGACTTCTGGGACAACATTAAACACACCAACATTTAAATTATAGGGGTCCCAGAAGAAGAAGAGAAAAAGAAAGGGACTGAGAAAATATTTGAAGAGATTATAGTTGAAAACATCCCTAATATGGGAAAGGAAATAGTCAATCAAGTCCAGGAAGCACAGAGAGTCCCATACAGGATAAATCTATGGAGAAACACATTAAGAAACATATTAATCAAACTATCAAAAATTAAATACAAAGAAAAAATATTAAAAGCAACAAGGGAAAAGCAACAGATAATATACAAGGGAATCCCCATAAGATTACCAGCTGATCTTTCAGCAGAAACCCTGCAAGTCAGAAGGGAGTGGCAGGACATGTTTAAAGTGATGAAAGGGAAAAACCTACAACCAAGATTACTCTACCCAGCAAGGATCTCATTCAGATTTGACAGAGAAATTAAAACCTTTACAGACAAGCAAAAGCTAAGAGAATTCAGCACTACCAAACTAGCTTTACAGCAAATGCTGAAGGAACTTCTCTAGGCAGGAAATATAAGATAAGGAAAATACCTACAATAACAAACCCAAAACAATTAAGAAAATGGTAATAGGAACATACATATCGATAACTACCTTAAATGTAAATGGATTAAATGCTCCCACCAAGAGACATAGACTGGCTGAATTGATACAAAAATAAGACCCATATATATGCTGTCTACAAGAGACCCACTTCAGACCTAGGGACATATACACACTGAAAATGAGGGGATGGAAAAAGATATTCTTTGCAAATGGAAACCAAAAGAAAGCTGGAGTAGCAATTCTCATATCAGACAACATAGACTTTAAAATAAAGACTATTACAAGAGACAAAGAAGGACACTACATAATGATCAAGGGATCAATCCAAGAAGAAGGTATAACAATTTCAAATATTTATGCACCCAACATAGGAGCATCTCAATACATAAGGCAAATGCTAACAGCCACAAAAGGGGAAACTGACAGTAACACAATCAGAGTAGGGGACTTTAACACCCCACTTTCACCAATGGACAGATCATCCAAAATGAACATATATAAGGACACACAAGCTTTACATGATACATTAAGCAAGATGTACTTAATTGATATTTATAGGACATTCCATCCAAAACAAGCAGAATACCCTTTCTTCTCAAGAGCTCATGGATAGATCATATCCTGGGTCACAAATCAAGCCTTGGTAAATTTAAGAAAATTGAAATTGTACCAAGTATCTTTTCCAACCACAACACTATGAGACTATATATCAATTACAAGGAAAAATCTGTAAAAAATACAAACCCATGGACGCTAAACAATACACTACTAAATAACCAAGAGATCACTGAAGAAATAAAGAGGAAATCAAAAAATACCTCGAAAGAAATAACAGTGAAAACATGACAACCTAAAACCTATGGGATGCAGCAAAAGCAGTTTTAGGAGGGAAGTTTATAGCAATACAATCCTACCTCAAGAAACAAGAAACATCTCAAATAAACAACCTAACCTTACACCTAACCAATTAGAGAAAGAAGAACAAAAAAACCCCAAAGTTAGCAGAAGGAAAGAAATCATAAAGATCAGATCAGAAATAAATGAAAAGGAAATGATAGCAAATATCAATAAAACTAAAAGCTGGTTCTTTGAGAAGATAAACAAAATTGATAAACCTTTAGCCAGACTCATCAAGAAAAAAAGGGAGAAGACTCAAATCAATAGAATTAGAAATGAAAAAGGAGAAGTAACAACTGACACTGCAGAAATACAAAGGATCATGAGAGATAACTACAAGAAACAGTATGCCAATAAAATGGACAACCTGGAAGAAATGGACAAATTCTTAGAAAAGAAAAACCTTCCAAGACTGAACCAGGAAGAAATAGAAAATATGAAGAGACCAATCACAAGCACTAAAATTGAGACTGTGATTAAAAATCTTCCAAAAAACAAAAGTCCAGGACCAGATGGCTTCACGGGAGAATTCTATCAAAGTTTTAGAGTAGAGCTAACACCTATCCTTCTCAAACTCTTCCAAAATATAGCAGAGAGAGGGATACTCCCAAACTCATTCTATGAGGCCACCATCACCCTGATACCAAAACCAGACAAAGATGTCACAAAGAAAAAATACTAGAGGCCAATATCACTGAACATAGATGTAAAAATCCTCAACAAAATACTAGCAAACAGAATCCAGCAGCACATTAAAAGGATCATACACCATGATCAAGTGGGGTTTATCCCAGGAATGTAAGAATTCTTCAATATATGCAAATCAATCAATGTGATAAGCCATACTAACAAATTGAAGAAGAAAAACCATATGGTCATCTCAATAGATGCAGAAAAAGCTTTCAACAAAATTCCACACCTATTTATGGTAAAAACCCTCCAGAAAGTAGGCATAGAGGGAACTTACCTCAACATAATAAAGGCCATATATGACAAACCCACAGCAAACATCGTTCTCAATGGTGAAAAACTGAAACCATTTTCTCTAAGATCATGAACAAGACAAGGCTGTCCACTCTCACCACTGTTATTCAACATAGTTTTGGAATTTTCAGCCACAGTAATCAGAGAAGAAAAAGAAATAAAAGGAATCCAAATTGGAAAAGAAGAAGCAAAGCTGTTGCTGTTTGCAGATGACGTGATACTATACATAGAGAATCCTAAAGAGGCTACCAGAAAACTACAAGAGCTAATGAATGAATTTGGTAAAGTAGCAGGATACAAAATTCATGCATGAAATCTCTTTCATTCTTATACACTAATGATGAAAAATCTGAAAGAGAAATTAAGGAAAGACTCACATTTACCATTGCAACAAAAGGAATAAAATACCTAGGAATAAACTTACCTAAGGAGACAAAAGAACTGTATGCAGTAAAATATGACACTGATGAAAGAAATTAAAGATGATGCAAACAGATGGAGAAATATCCCGTGTTCTTGGACTCGAAGAATAAACATAGTGAAAATGACTATATTACCCAAAGCAATCTACAGATTCAATGCAATCTCTATTAAACAACCAATGGCATTTTTCATAGAACTAGAACAAAAAAATTCACAATTTGTATAGAAACACAAAAGACCCCAAATAGCCAAAGCAATCTTGAGAAAGAAGTATGGAGCTTGAGGAAACAGGTTCTCAGACTTCAGACTGTACTACAAAGCTACAATAATCAAGACAGTATGGTACTGGCACCAAAAGAGAAATATAGATCAATGGACAGGACAGAAAACCCAGAGATAAACCCATGCACATATGGTCACCTTATTTTTGATAAAAGAGGTAAGAATATACAATGGAGAAAAGACAGTCTCTTCAATAAGTGGTGCTGCGAAACCTGGACAGCTACATGTAAAAGAATGAAATTAGAACACTCCTTAACACTATACATAAAAATAATCTCAAAATGGATTAAAGACCTAAATGTAAGGCCAGACACTATAAAACTCTTAGAGGAAAACATAAGCAGAACACTCTTTGACATAAATCACAGCAAGATCCTTTTTGACCCACCTCTCAGAGAAATGGAAATAAATATAAAAATAAGCAAATGGGACCTAATGAAATTTAAAGTCTTTTGCACAGCAAAGGAAACCATAAACAAGAGGATAAGACAACCCTCAGGATGGGAGAAAATATTTGTAAATGAAGCAACTGACAAAGGATTAATCTCCAAAATTTATAAGCAGCTCAATATCAAGGAAGAACCAACCCAATCCAAAAATGGGCAGAAGACCTAAACAGACATTTCTCCAAAGAAGATATACAGACTGCCAACAAACACATGAAAGGATGCTCAACATCACTAATCATCAGAGAAATGCAAATCAAAACTACAATGAGGGGGTTTCCCTGGTGGTGCAGTGGTTGAGAGTCCACCTGCCAATGCAGGGGATACGGGTTCGTGCCCTGGTCCGGGAAGATCCCACGTGCCGTGAAGCGGCTGGGCCCGTGAGCCATGGCCGCTGAGCCTGTGTGTCTGGAGCCTGTGCTCCACAACGGGAGAGGCCACAACGGTGAGAGGCCCGCATACCGCAAAAAAACAAAACAAACAAACAAACAAAACTACAATGAGGGATCACTTCACACCAGTCAGAATGGCCATCATAAAAAATCTACAAAAAAATGCTGGAGAAGGTGTGGAGAAAAGGGAATTCTCTTGCACTGTTTGTGGGAATGTAAATTGATACAGTCACTATGGAGAACAATATGGAGGCTCCTTAAAAAACTAAAAATAGAAGTACCATTTGACCCTGGAATCCCACTACTGGACATAAACACTGAGAAAACCATAATTCAAAAAGCACCTTGTACCACAATGTTCATTGCAGCTCTATTTACAATAGCTAAGACAAGGAAACAACCTAAGTGTCTATCAACAGATGAATGGATAAAGAAGATGTGGCACATGTATACAATGGAATATTGTTTAGCCATAAAAAGAAATGAAATTGAGTTATTTGTAGTGAGGTGGATGGACCTAGAGATTGTCATACAGAGTGAAGTCAGAAAAAGAAAAACAAATACTGTGTGCTAACACATATATATGGAATCAAAAAAACCCAAAAAGGTTCTGAAGAACCTAGGGGCAGCAGAGGAATAAAGTCGTAGACGTAGAGAATGGACTTGAGGACACGGGGAGGGGGAAGGGTAAGATGGGATGAAGTGAGAGAGTGGCATGGACATATATACACTACCAAATGTAAAACAGATAGCTATTGGGAAGCAGCCACATAACACAGGGAGATCAGCTCCGTGCTTTGTGACCAGCTAGAGGGGTGGGATAGGGAGGGTGGGAGGGAGACGTAAGAGATATGTGGATATATGTATATGTATAGATGATTCACTTTGTTATAAAGCAGAAACCAACACATCATTGTAAAGAAATTATACTCCAATAAAGATGTTAAAAAAAAGAGAAAGAAAAAGAAAAAAATAAAAATACTTGGCTATAACAGACCCATCCTTTACAAGTTAGATATTGGGGGTTGAAAATATAGCTCCTCTTTGTAGATTCTGGGGCATTTGAAGATTTATTTCTAAGAAAAAGGGTGTGCTTTCCACATAATTCAAGCTGTATTCAAGTCTCTCCTTTCTGGTAACTCCCGGTTCAGATGTTTCTCATTTTGTGCAGTACTGATCCCTTGAAGATGCTACTAAACCAGATCATCTTTTAAATGTACTGAAAGCACTGGCTGTAATAAATCACGAAAGGCGATCTCTTCTCCAAAGTCAATCACTACCTCTAATGCAGCTGACTTTTAAATTTGAATTCCCTGAGGCTTGACTTAAAGCTTGGCTTGGGGCCAGGCTGCCATTAAGAGATTTGTGTGGTGACTCCAATACACTCTGTGTAATTGTCCCCAGGCTTCTGAATGGTCCCAACAATAGGGCAAGACGCATTTTTATATAGCTTTGTAGAAAAAAAAAAAAGACACACTATGGAAATTTCATTACAATATCCACTTTACATTAGCTTTTATTGCTCATGTGCATATAAGTAATCATATAGATGTAATTAAATTGGATAGGAACATTTCTCCCATTTTTGTATTTTTCTCATTATAGAGAGAACTCAAGGGATCGTTTTGTCATGTGGCCATACAAATCATGACATTTTGACTATCTATATGTATATGCTTGAAGATCACGATCTTGACCTCTTTTCCTTGACAAATGGAGCAATTTATCAATGATGTGTTCTAAGAGCTGGTAGAAGGGACTTATGACAGGGTCTCTGTGCTTTGATTGCTGTTTTTTTAGTTGTGTGGCTCCTGGAAGAATGCAGACTTGCTCTAGAGTTCAGCTCGCTGCGGGTGCTTAGTTGCCAGTATTACTGTTAGTACTTGGGGACTGTTGTTTCCTGTTTACCTGGCATTTGGGAAAAAAGATTTCCCAGTGAGAGTTACACTTTGAAATCAGCTGATGTAGCATTAGAATAATCCTATACAAAGGATTCTTGAAAGAGACAACATGGCTCTTAGGACCCTCTAATCCAGTGAAAACATTCTTTCCTTAGCTGTGTTACACCATCTTTCTGCAGGGAGGTTCAGTGCACTTGGAAGCCTGAATAAAAGGGGAATCACAAAGCAGACAGGGTATTACCCATCTAATCAGTATCTAGGGAAAGTGAGCTTTAGTCAAGAAACGTCAAGTGCTAAGGTTGTCACTGTCCCTATTCTAGAGGTCATAACCCAACAACGTTAAATTTCTTATTAACCTTACTTCTTGTGTTCTAATTCCACCTTCATCAGTCCACTTACTAAAGACAGTTCTTCCTTTCTCTTATAGGTTTGCATGGCATTTCTGAGTTGACTGAGTCAATGAACATTGACGTATGTCAATGGATATTTGTTCCTCTTACATATTTGGTTACTTGTGAATATACACCTGAAAAACAACAGATCTAATGTCCAGCATACACCAAATATGTGTTCTTATTTGTTCAGTCAGCAAGGACCCATTGTGCACCCACTACAGCTAATGCCAGTGTGCAGGTCCTGTTGGGAAAGAGCCAGGGTCAGCACCAGTTCCCACTTGGAAATATCTTCAGGCCCTTTCCCTGGCTCCCTCCCGCACTTGGGTCTTTCTCAGTGTTTGATGTGGTCCTGTTGCTGCCAGATGCTCATTCAACCTCTGAAAAGCTTTGATAATTTTCATGAGCTTTCTGGGTGGCAAAATGAGGGACAGCTCTGCTCTGAAGATGAAGCTTTTGAAAACCTGGAATTTCAAATGGCCCTCTAGTCTCACTCCCAGGGCTATACCTTCTTTGGTGGGTGGCTCTTGGAGTTTGGGAAAGACTCCTTAGCACATAGCAATATTTTGACCAACAGTTGGTTGTAAAATCTTGGGGCCATTTTGGAGTTAAAAGGAACTGGATAGATGATCTGGAAGAGCATTTACAGTTTTGGAAGGAAACTGAGATTCAGTGGTTAAGTCACTTGGTCTCAAATATTTTGATTTGCTTTCTGTGACTTGGGGCAAGTTTCCAGCAGTTTCTAGGAGGTTCTGTCTTGATTACGGGTGCTTCTAATACTGATGGTGATACTCCTCAAATTATTAAGATTCAGTTCAAGCAAACTCAACTTTACTCAAATTACACTAGAAAGTATTACATAATATAATTTTGAAGAAATATTGAAAAAAATACATATAACAGAAACTATTGTGTTGTAGGATGCACCAAAGTGGTCTAGTTCTGGTGAACACTGTGCATCAATGGGGTAGCTAGCTCAGGAAAAAGGCATGTGACTCTGTCTCTGTTGTTTCCCTGCATTTTGTTGTATCAATTTGCTATTCACTGTTATTTGTGTTACTCAGATTTATTGTAGTCCAGCCATGACTGAGAGCCTCTAAAAGGCAGCTGTGGTAGGCTGGCTTCTCAGTGGGCACAAGATGATCACTGCCTCGTGGTCCATGGCCTTGTGTTATCTCTTCCCTCCAGCATGTCTGAACCTAGTGACTTGCTTCCAACAAACAAACTATGGCAAAGGTCTGGGGATGCCTCCTCCAGGATTAGGTTACAAAGGGTTGTGACGTCCATGTTGCTAGCAGACTCTCTCCATTGCCTTCTTGGCTTGAACATGGTGATTGAAGCAAACTGCCATGATGGACAGGCCAACATGACAAGGATTGGGGGGTGCCTACAGCCAACAGCAGTGAGAAAGTGGGATGCTAAGTTCAACTGCCTGTGGGGAACCAAGTCCTGGAACCTATCCCACGAGCTTGGAACCTATCTGCATTTGAGCCATAGCCCAGAACACACCTTGATTGCAGCCCATTAGAAACCCTGAAGTGAGTGGATGCAGTAAAGCCATGCCTGGATCCTGGCCCACAGAAGCTGTGAGATAATAAATGTGTGTTGTTTTAAGTTGGTACATTATGGGAGTAATTTGTTATGCAGCAGTAGATAACTAATGCGATAGCTAAGGGGTAAGACAAGTTCATAAATATAAATTAATTTTAAATGCATTGCTGACCACACTAATTTTTGCATTACACATGACCTTACCTTGGCCATTTCAACAGGAAGAGTGTTTTGAATGAAAATGCATTCAGACATAAACACGCAAAACTCCTCTGTGCCTTTTAAAGGACAATGAAACATCATTTGTGACTTAATATAAAATTTAAATTGCATCAGACTTTCCAGATTAAAGCAAATGTGAAATGTGGAGAGAAGAGGATATTACATGTGCCCGCATCATATTAATAATTACACAAACCATAACAGCAACTATTTATGGAGTACCTGACATATGCTAGGTCATGTGTTAAGTAATTCTGAACCTCATTTCATGGAATTCTCTCACAGCTCTAAGGTGGAATTAGATCATCCTGAGTTTTTGGCTGAGGGAAAGGATGTTTTGACAAGTTTCCCAACAGATAGTATGTAACAACGATGACATTGGGACCTGTTGTGCCTTGTTGGAAAGCTGTGTCCACGATTTTCAAGCCTGAAAAGTTGTGTAAAGTGACAGCTATCTCTCTCCTACGCTTTGTTCAACCAATGGGAGCAGTCACTAAAAATGCTACCTTTGTTTAGTAGAAAACAAAACCCAAATACCCCCAAACTTCCTGACTCTAAAAGTCACTAATTTTCCAAGGGCATGCTTGCATTAATCATATTCTGTTCTGTGATTTTTTAATGCTTATTCTGTCATATTAGTTTTATTATTGTTTGAACTTTTTATCCCACAAATTTTTGTTGTATTCACAAAAAAGTTCCTTGAGGACAGGAATACATTTTTATACTTCAGTGTCCTCAGTCATGTCTGGTACCGTACTGTACAGATGATAAGCATGCAATAAATCTTTTTGGATGAATTTGATTACCTCTGAAGTGAATACAGTGATAAGCTGAGAGATCATTTTTTTCTAGAAAGTCCTGTCAGCTTTGCATAAGGGGCCGGTGTTGTTGAGCAAGAGCTATGGGTGGGGCTGGGCTGAGAATCAGAAGATGTTACAACAAGATCAGCCCTAGGAATATTCTCAGGTCCAGCCTTGCTCCTGGACCACTCCTGAGAGTGTCTGCAGTTTAATTAGGTAATTAACTCCAGGACTGAGGGGCTTCCCAGGATTTTCAGTGCTAAAACCAGCAAAGTCCTAGACAAACTGGGATGAATTGGTCATCTCAGCAGGAATGTTGTTATGGACTGAATGTTTCTGTGCCCCTCAAATCCATATTTTGAATCCCTAACCCCCAGTGTGACTGTATTTGGAGTAAGGAAGTAATTAAGGTTAAATGAGGTCATAAAGGTGGGGCTTTGATCCAATAAAATTAGTGCCCTTGTAAGACACCAGAGAGCCTCTTTCCCTGCCATGTGAGGACACAGTAAGATGGCAGCCATCTGAAAATCAGGAAGATGACTCTCACCGGAACCTGACCAGGCTGGCACTCTGATCTTGGACTTCCAACCTCCAGAACTATGAGAAACAAATGTCTGATGTTGAAGCCAACCACCTATTCTATTTTATTATGGCCAGACCCAAGATGACCAATACAAATATGCATTTGGTTGGGGAGTGGTGCTGTTTTTGCTACATTTCTGTGGTTTGTTTTTTTCTATGTATTTAAACCCAACCAACCAGCTAACTAACCAACCAGGTAGCTAACCAACTAACTAACAAACTTCTGGGCATCTTAATAGTGTACAGGAGTACACGTTTCGTTAGTGGTATATGTTTCCTATCAGAGATGTTAGCTAGATTTAAACAGTCAGTTTTAGGATGGAAGATTTAATGGCATTTTGAAGGTCATTATCACCAATATTTATCTGCAATGTGCAGACAGAGTCCCTGGGTCTTTTCCATGTTACAGATCTCCTTTGAAGTCCTGGAGAGTTTTGCTCACTGAGCAGCTATATACGGTGCAGGGAGGAATAAAACCAGGGAATTAGCATGAACTACAGGTCCAAGAGAGCTGTATCAAAAGCTCACACACCAGGCTGTTTAACTTGTTGCCTTGCTCAGTAGAAAGATACCTGCTGGGCAGGGTGGGTTTGAAGAATCAGATGGAGAGAAATATAAATGAGTATAGTTCACACTGTTATTTCTTGACTGCACTCATACATGGCTGAAACATTTTTGTCTACCCCAGAGCTGGCATACATCTCTTGCTACTTTCTCTAAGCTAGTAAGTACACTGACAGCTGAAAGGTGGTGGAGAAAATTGCACAGTTGAGCTATTTTTTTTTACTTCAAGTTATTTTAAACTTTCGGTTGGCATTGCCTAGTAGTTCTACTGTGTTTCTTTAGTAGATGTTACCCATTTGCTGAGGTTGTCCTTTCACACCTTCCTCTTGCACTCAAGCCACCACATCTTCTCCTTCATCAGATGACTTTACATCATTCTTCAAGGAGATTTAAAATGAAATGCTATCGGACCTAATCCTGCAACTTGTTACCACCAAGTATAATAACCTACCCCCACCTGTACCTATATCTTCCTCTCCTACTCAGTTATGGTGGAGGAAATGTTCCTCTTCCTGCAAGACAAATCATCTCACGTGAGCTCAGTATGCTTCTTTGTTCTATGTAGGTAGCTTCCGAATTGGCCCCCAGTGAGACCCATCATGGGCCCTTGTGCAAGCTCCTCATTAGAGTGTTCAATGGATTTAGTGATTTGCTTCTAACTAGTAGACTATGGCAAAAGTGATGGGTTGTGGGACTTCCCTGGTGGCGCAATGGTTAAGAATCTGCCTCCCAAGGCAGGAGACATGGGTTCAAGCACTGGTCTGGGAAGATCCCACATGCTGCGGAGCAACTAAGTCCATGCGCCACAACTACTGAGGCTGTACTCTACAGCCTGTGAGCCACAACTACTGAGCCCACGTGCCACAACTAATGAAGCCCATGTGCCTAGAGCTCGTGCTCCGCAACAAGAGAAGCCACTGCAATGAGAAGCCTGTGCACTGCAATGAAGAATAACTCCCCCTCACCACAACTAGAGAAAGCCCACATGCAGCAATGAAGACCCAAGGCAGCCAAAAATAAATTAATTAATAAATAAACTAATAAATAAATAATAATAATAATAATGAAAAAAACCTTTAAAAAAGTGATGGGTTGTCACTTCCACGATTAGGTTATAAAAGACTGTGATTTCTGTCGTTTATTTTTTAATTGAAATATAGTTGATAGACAATGTTGTGTTAATTTCAGGTGTACAGCAAGGTGATTCAGATATATAATTTTATATGTATATATATATATATATATATATATATATATATATATATATATATATATATATTCTTTTTCAGATCTTTTCCATTATAGAATATCACAAGATATTGAATATAGTTCCCTGTCCCATAGAGTAGGTTCTTGTTGTTTATCTATTTTATATATAGTAGTGTATATCTGTTAATCCCAAACTCCTTATGTACCCCTCCTTCCTTTCCCCTTTAATAACCATTAATTTGTTTTCTATGTCTGTGTGTCTCTTTCTGTTTTGTAAATAAATTCATTTGTATCATTTTTATATTCCACATGTAAGTGATATCATATGATATTTGTCTTTTTCTGTCTGACTTAGTATGATAACCTCTAGGTCCACCCATATTGCTGCAAATGGCATTATTTCATTCTTTTTTATAGCAGAGTAATATTCCATTGTGTATATATACCACATCTTCTTTATCTATTCATCTGTTTATGGGCATTTAGGTTGTTTCTGTGTCTTAGCTATTGTAAACAGTGCTGCTATGAACACTGGGTTGCATGTATCTTTTTGAATTAGAGTTTTTGTCTTTTCCAGATATATGCCCAGAGATGGGATTACTGGATCATATGGTAACTCTCTTTTTAGTATTTTAAGGAACCTTCATGCTGTTCTCCATAGTGGCTGCACCAATTTACATTCCCACCAACAGTGTAGAAGAGTTCCTTTTCCTCCACACTGTCTCCAGCATTTATTATTTATAGACTTTTTAATGGTGGCCATTCTGACCAATGTGAGGTGGTACCTCATTGTACTTTTGATTTGCATTTCTCTGATAATTAGTGATGTTGAGCATCTTTCATGTGCCTGTTGGTCATCTGTATGTTTAGCTTCTGTCTTGCTTTCACTTTCTTTCATTTTCTTGTAGAATGCAGCAGGAGTGGAAATGTTGTCATTAGGACTGTGCGTCTCCATGTCTGGGCTCCACTGGTGTAATTCTGAGATTCATTCTTTACTTGTGGTGGCAGTGATATCTTCATGTTTCCATTGTTTCATAGGCAGAGTAACAGACTACGCAACTTACAGAACATAAAAACATGTTTGTTCTCTGAGTTAAAACCTTTTCATTGGGCTTCCCTGGTGGCACAGTGGTTGAGAGTCCGCCTGCCAATGCAGGGGACACGGGTTCACGCCCCGGTCCGGGAGGATCCCGCATGCCATGGAGAGGCTGGGCCTGTGAGCCATGGCCACTGAGCCTGCACGTCCATAGCCTGTGCTCCGCAGCAGGAGAGGCCACACAGTGAGAGACCCACGTACTGCAAAAAAAAACCCCCAAAACCCCAAAATAAACCTTTTCATCATATTTGATAAATACAAAGTTAGATATCTTAGTATGCATTTTTCTGTGAATACTTTGGCTGTTAATTATATATAAATTTCTCCTTATTTGCTCTCAATTTGAGTCTTTCAAACTTACCCCAAGCTAGTTGCCATAGAAGAAGAATTGATTAGGTCCAAACCTTTTCTTTGGGAGAGAAAAAGATTGATTATTTTAGAAGATGCAAGATTTTCTTGATGACTTAATATAATATTGACCTGACAGAAGAATGGGAGGAAAGAGCTGGTACTCTTGGAAGCTGTCCATATGCTAGTCACTTTCAGCTTTGCTTCCTATGGGCAGCCTGACTCTGGGTGAACATAGCATTGTGTAGCTCAAGGCTCTAATAGTTTTAAATTTTAGCCCTTTAATAAAAAACTTCCCAAAGAACTCAGAAGTATTTCCCAGGTACTAAGTCTACAAACATGTTTCTGATTTGTCCAGGGGCCTGGGCCTATAGCAGGTGCCACAGGCTCCATCAAAAAGCAATGTGTGAATATTAGTTTATATGAGATTCTGAGTGCAAATGGAGACATCAGAGGATGATGGAGAGTCAATATCATCTGGGCAGGAAAATCCTCTCTGAATCTCCACTGTGTATATGGCACATAATAAGCACTAAATAGGTATGTATTAACTTACTTGAGTGACTGGGCCATACATAGGATAGCTAGACATTGAGGTGGAAGTAAAAAAAAAAAAAAAAAGAATAAGAAAAAACAGATTGCTACCTGAATAGCTGGCTGCTTGCTGAATTTAATCCTTACACTCTGACAAGACTCAGTAAATGTTCCTTTGTATAATCAACTGATACTCAATTAACTTGTAATAACTACTTTAATAATTCCAGGGCAGTAATTTGAGTCTCCTGGAGATTGTCTAGCATTTTTCGTTGTTTGTCTTTCTGGGGGAGTGAGTCACAGTTATCAATTACTGGGTGGGGATTCATTTTTTTCATTCTTCTTTTTTAATACAATGATGAGTAGTTTGCACTAATATTAAATAATTTTTAAGAGTTTTTAAAAGTAATTTGGAAGTTATTAATAATTGTTGGACAGAGAGAAGATTTTATTCAGTGGTGGAAGCACATGGCAAAAGAAAACTGGCTTAAGTTGCTGAATTTCTGCTTCCATTGAAAAGCTGATTAAAAATGAAACAGGAGATCTGTAATTACCCCAATGGGATGATTATGTGACATAGAAAAACTGGTCGCCCTAGGTGGTTAAATGCATGATTAAGAAACAGTAATGGTATGGATAACATGAACCTTGCCTGATAGTGATCTCAATTTGCATTTTGATTTTGTAAAGCACAAATAGGTTAACTGAATACCAAAGAGCAGTGTACATGATTTGTATCTTTACATGGTGACTAAGAAATCATAAATTAGAATATAATATTTATACCACTATATGACCAAAATATCCTCTCAACTTCCTGAGCCTGTGAGGGTTGAAAGAAAGAAAGGCCATATTCTTCAATTATGCAATGGATAACTATTAATTTGCTAACATTTTTCCAATGATTGCTTGCTGTAAAAATGTAAAATGGTGCCAGAAGATTTCACATGTATTATTCACACTGTAATTTTGGTTATTTTCTTTTAGACTTTTTTCCAGTGCATATTTTTTTAGAACAGTTGTAATCATGTTGTACTTACAATTTACCCTGACTTTTTAAAACCTAGTGTTATAAATGTTACTTATGCTTGTCATAACAAAAAATCTGGAAACACGGTAAATATGCACCATACTCAATGATTCACGACACTCCTAATGGCATTAGTTATGAAAATATCTTTATTTAACAATCCCCATATAACTGGCTATCTAGACTCTATTTTTTGTTATGTTATTATGAAGGAAACAAATATTGCAATGTATGTTTTTTTATGCACATAGATTCTTCCAGGGTTTTGTCAGTTTTCTTAGGAGAAAATTCTACAAAGGAAATTAGTGGGTAAAAATTTGTAAACCTCTTTTTAATGATATTTGATGTAAAAGGACCTATTTGTTTTCAAGTGTCATTGACTAGCTTAGAAATAAAGGGAGGATTTATTAGATACAAAGGATCGTGCATGTAACAGTAGGAAGGGAAAGCACATCTGAAGGCTGAAACCAGGGACTTAAATGTCACAGGGCTCTTTCTGACTATGTCTTTCCAAGGCTCAGCGGTCAGCCTCATTTCATTCATTTGCTGGTCAGCATTTTTTCCCTCCCTCCTCCAGAGGGAACACAGCCTCTCCAAACTCTACGTTTCTACCAGTAACGGGAGACAGGATTTAACTCTAAGAAAAAAGGTCTTAGAGAACTACCTTAATCCTGGCCTGGCTTGGTCCAGGAGCTGCTATGGACCAGTCCACACTGGCAAAATGGGCAAGATTCCATAACAGAGAAAAGGTCTCAGAGGTCGAAGTCTTTTTATTAGGCCCATTTCTAGAGAATGCAGAACTTAGATGAACTAGGTGTCTTTGTTATTTGTGTCCATATATGATCAAATTACCTATCAGTTGGCAATCCTATCAGGAATATATAAACGTACTAGTTTTAGAACTTCTTCACCAGTATTCTATCAGTGTAGTTGAATGGGAGATGCAAGGTCATACAGCATCACTTCAACCCTATTCCACTTGTCATAGTAGGTCACAAAGTTAAGCCATGTCCAAGGAGGGGAGAAATAGACTACCATTTGAAGGGAGAAATGGCATGGGTGATAGTTAATTTTATGTGTTAACTTGACTGGGCTATGGGGTGCCAGACATTTGGACAGACATTATTCTAGATGTGTCTGTGAGAGTGTTTCTGGAGAAGATTATTTGAATTGGTCCACTGAGTAAAACAAATGGCCTTCCCTAATGTGGGTGGTCCTCATCCAATCAGTTGAAGGCCTGAATAGAACAAAAAGGATGAGTCATAGGGAACCCCTCCTGCTTGACTGTTGAGCTGGGACATTGGTCTTTTCTGGACTTTGAGTTCAGACCGAAACATTAGCTCTTCTTGATTCTCCAGCTCGCCTGCTTTCGGACTGGGATTTACACCTTTGGTTCTCCTGGTTCTCAGGCCTTTGGATTTGGACTGCACATCAGCTCTCCTGGGTCTGCTGACTATTGACCTTGAGACTTCTCAACCTCCATAATCATGTGAGCCAATTCCTTATGATTAATCCCTTTTTCTCTCTCTCTCCATATCCTATTGCTTCTGTTTCTCTGGAGAACACTCATTCATACAGCATGCATAGACATGGATGGTAGAGATTGTTGGTGACCATTTTTGCAGATATTCTGCCACCAAGGTGGTCAGTGTGAACACTTACCCTCCAGAGAGGGTCTTTCCATTGCTACTTCTTGGTCATGTGCACAGAGCTAGGATTCAGTATTACCAATCAGGTGAGAGGAAACAGAACTATACAATGTCTTATAATGTCAGGTTATATTCCTAAATATGACCATTTAACAAAGAACCTGAGACACTTAAAGAAGATTGCCAGCATGGAAGAAAAGCATCAAGATGAAAATCCAAGGATTAATTCTGGAGGACAAATTCAATGAACAAAACAGAACCTTAAAATGATTATACTTAAGTGCCTATTAGGTTCCTATCACTTCTATAGCAAACTTATTGGCTTAAATAATACACATTTATTACCTCTGGAGGTCAGAAGTCTGGAATGATTTTCACTGAGCTAAGGTCAAGGTGTTGGCAGGGCTCATGACTTTCTGGAGGTTCTAGGTGACAATCTGTTTTCTGACATTTTCCAGCTTCTAGAGGCTGCTTGTGTTCCTTGTGTCACAGATCCTTCCTCCATCTTCAAAGCCAGCAATGGTCATTTGAGTCTTTCTTATACTGCAATCTCTCTGATTTTGACCTCCTATCCTCTTCTTCCCCATTTAAGGATGCTTATGATTATACTGGGCCCTCCTGCATAATGCAGGATATTCTCCTTATCTTAAGTTTGACTGATTAGCAAAGTTAATTTCATCTGCAACAGTAATCCTCTCTTGCCATGGAACCCAAAACATTCATAGGTTCTGAGGATCAGGACAAGGACATCTTTGGGTGGGTGGGTGGTGGCTTTATTCTGCCCATCACAGTTCCTAGGGAATTTTGAGAAGAAACACAATTCTCTGAAAATAGGAAGTCAACAGTTTTTTCTTGATTTGGTAACATTTATATGTTGGCAGAATCTCAAACATATTAGGTGCTCAATAAATAATTGTTTGTTGGATGGTTGGAGGGGAGAGATAGAAGACAGTAGTAACTGGACCCTGTGAATTTTGCAGGTCTTTGTAACATGGATGAATATTAGGAACACATGTGAATGTATCACTGGAGACCTCCTGTGAATGAGGAGCTATAGAGCAGGACTTTGTTTTCAGATGTTTGCTTACCATATGATATTTGGGAGGAACATGGACAATACCCTGGGGAATTTGAAGTAAGTGCGTGATACTTATTAGAAAGGAGGTGAAACATCTAGGATCATAACTTGCATTATATATGGTCTGGGTCAGAAGTGCCTTATTCATGTATTTAAATTATCTAAGGATGGTGAGAGGGTAGAAGAGAATATTCATTCTGCTTTGTTATAGATGTGGATGATGACTGGGCTAAATTAATCAACTTCAAGGTCCAAAATAGGCAATTAGGAAAGGCTGACATGCCCATGGAAGCCAGTTTAAAAGTTTTTCCAAATTTGTTGTGTGGTGTAGGCAATAGTGTAGATGCTCCATAGAAGCACTTTTTCTTTTTATTTCTTCAACATAAAAACTATTTTCCCCTCTGGTCTGAGTGCGATGCTCTGTTAGTTTATGATGCATCAACTTTACAGAGGATATCTGCTTTATTTCTTTTTAAAATTCCATGAACCTTGAAATAAATTCTTTTTATTTAGTATTCTCCATATATGTGTAAACAAAATGTTCTACTGAATCTAAACAACCAGAGCTTTAAATTTTGAACAACTATGAGAAAATTGAGATTTTCTCAAACCAGAGATTCAAGAAAAAAAAAAAAAAACACATGTAAACTCTACTGTGGTTCTCACTCCCTTCTCACTCCTAGAGCTAGCTAGCTTTAACGACTAGCCATTCAATTGAGTTTCTCTCAGGATCTAGGGCAGAAAACTGCACTTAAAAACCCACTGGGATGTTTTTTGTTTGGTTCAGGGTGAGTAATGTTGACATGTGATAGAGGATATCTTTTGAATTATCTCAAGTATAAGAGCCTTAGTTTTATGAGCAGGGAGTTTCAGTATGTTTTGTGTCATGAATAATCCTCCATGACATGGTCCATGACCCTTTAACATTTTGGAACACAGGAAAACTTTTAAGTCTTAATAAAGTAAACAAGTAGCAGTATGTTGTTACTTTTTTGTTCCAACTTGAAGTATTATACTTCAGACTCTGAATTATATACAGGAATTTATATGTGGTTTTATCAATACATTTAGCTTCACGAATATTGTAGGAAATGAAGCTTGATGTTCTGCTTCATAATGACATATATATCTATACACGTATATTTTTATCATAAACTTTTTATTTTGGAATAATTTTAGGTTTGCAGAAAAGTTACAAAGAGAGCATAGAGAGTCTCATATACCCCTACCCTGGCTTCAAATTCCCCCTTATATCATTATCTTACATTACTGTGGTGCATTTGTCAAAACTAAGTAACCGACGTTGCTACGTTCTTATTAACTAAAACTCCAAAGTATATTTAGATTTCACCAGTTTTTCCTTAATATCCTTTTTGTGTTCCAGGATCTCATCCAGGATACCCCACTGCATTTAGTGTCATGTCTCCTTCGTTTCCTCTGTTCTGTGATAGTTTCTCAGCATGTTCTTTTTTTTTTTCAGTTATATATATATATATATATATATATATATATATATATATATACATATATATTTATGTATAAAGAATATATATAAATATATATATATAAGAATATATATATTCTTTTTCAGATTCTTTTCCATTTCAGGTTTTTACAAGAACTATATTGAGTATAGTTCTCTGTGCTATACAGTAGGTCCTTTTTTGTTATCTATTTTATATATAGTAGTGTGTATCTGTTAATCCCAAACTCCTAATTTATCCCTCCCATGCCCCACTATTCCCTTTGGTTACCATAAGTTTGTTTCCCATGTCTGTGAAGTATTTTCTTGTTTTTTATTTTCTTGATAGTTTTGAGAGTATTGGTCATATATTTTATAGAATATTCCTCAATTTTGGGTTTGTCTGATGTTTTCCTCATGATTAAACTAGGTTATGGGTTTAGGGGCAGAAAACCAGAGAAGAAATGCCCTTCTCATCACAAAGTATCAGGGGTTACATGATGTCCGTGACTCACTGTTGGTGACGTTAATTTGATCACTTGGTTAAGATCATGCTTACCAGGTTTCTGCAGTGTAGAGTTACTATTTTCTTCTTTCTTTGGAAGCAAGTGGCTAAATCTAGCTCACATCTAACAGAGTGGAAGGATTACGCTCTACCTCCTGGAAGAGGATATGTAATCTACATACATTATTTGGAATTCAAAATCATATTTTGATCGTGTTTTTACTTTAAGGATTTTACCCTCAGTAGACCTGTATTTTGTGTGTGTGAAGAAAGGAAGTACCATGTACAAAGGCCTTAGTGCAAGCTCTTTCTTATTGTCTCTGTCCCGAGTAAAGAGTGGGTGTCTGTGGGCTTCCCTGGTGGTGCAGTGGTTGAGAATCCACCTGCCAATGCAGGGAACACGGGTTCAAGCCCTGGTCCGGGAAAATCCCACATGCCGCGGAGCAACTAAGCCTGTGCGCCACAACTACTGAGCCTGCCCTCTAGAGCCCACGAGCCACAACTACTGAGCCTGCATGCCACCACTACTGAAGCCCATGTGCCTAGAGCCTGAAAGCTACAACTACTCAGCCTGCGAGCCACAACTACTGAGCCCACGTGCCACAACTACTGAAGCCTGTGTGCCTAGAGCCCGTGCTCTGCAACAAGAGAAGCCACCGCAATGAGAAGCCCACACACTGCAACAAAAACACAAAGCAGCCAAAAAAAAAAAAAAAAAGAGTGCGTGTCTAATGCCATAGTGACACCCTTGAATCTTTTGTCTGAAGCACCGAACCATATTGATGTATGCAGGATTATGGTGGAAGTAAGTGGAAGGAGATTTGAACATTCTTTGGAAAGTATTCAGATGAAGTGAGGCTCAATTCTAAATACGGAATATAATAAACTCATTAACTTCAAAACAAAGTTAGGGTATGACAGACCCCACATAGTCACACATTTGTATGTCTCAGTTTCCATCACATCTCCTCCCACACACACCGAGTGGCCTGCTGACAGTTAGGTTCTACCATGATGTGCATCACTGTCCCCTCTCTTGGACCTTAGCATCCATTCATAGAGCAGATGTTAATGGTTAAACTGTGTCCCTCCAAAATTCAAATGTTGAAACCCTAACCCTCAGAATGTGACTTTATTTGGAAATAGGGTCTTTGCAGACGTAATTAGTAAGATGAGATTATTAGGGTGGGCCCTAATCTATTTCACTAGTGTCCTTACAAAAAAGGGCAATTCTGTTACCAGACACACACACTGTGAGAATATCACATGAAGATTAAGGCAGAGATCAGGGCAATGCTTCTACAAGCCAACAACACCAAAGATTTCCACCAAAGAAAGCACCGGAAATTAGGTGACAGGTATGGAACAGATAGATTCTCACAGAGCCCAGAAGGAACCAGCCTTGATAACCCCTTGATCTTGGACTTCTAGCCTTCAGACCTATGAGACAATAAATTTCAATTGTTTTAGCCACTTAGCTTTTTGTACTTTGTTACAGCATCTTTAGCAAACTAATACAGTAAATAATTGAAGTTGGACTGAGCAACCCAGCTTTTGTGGCTCAAACCTTGGTTGGTTGTAAATCTTTTTCTTGGTCGTAGACTCCAGAAGGAATCTGGGACTTCTCATTTACTATAAGCCTTTCACAACGGTACACTTCTACTAAATGTTCATTTAAGATTGTTCATATTGAAATTTGTATTATTTCTGGCCATATATAAGGTCTTTGCCTTCCAAAATCTCCCTCAAATCCTGACAGCTATTGTGATGACAAGCTAATGCTGGTTTTGGTAGTCAAAGTCCTGCCCCCTTAGTGGGTGAACCAACAGTTGAGATGTTCAGCTGTGCATGATTTGGTCATAGGTAAGGTGAGCTGCATGCTTTCCTGATAAAGCACTGTTACCTTTCAGGGTGGAATAAGATGTGGTTATTCATCTAGCATTTGAATTGACAAGTTTTCTGCATTTTCTAATAGAATCAAGCACACACCATTCTTCCAGTCAGCCAGCACTGCACTAACCATGGCTCCACACCCCACCTGTGGCTTGGGCAGGACAAAGGTGTGAATAACTCCATACAGCTGTGCCTGGCACCTAGTGGGCCAGGAAAGTTGGCTCCCAACTCATTTAGGGACCAGAATATACTCAGTTTCCATGAAAGAATTAATTACTTAAGTGATGGACTGGGGAGCGGAGAAAAAAGGTGGCGGGTGATTATATTCATTAAAGCGATTTGAAAATTAACTCCTTGAAAGATATTATTATATACTAGTACTTCTCCAGAAAAGTTCAACTTATTTCTTAGGCTTGCCTAAGTATCATTATGTCTACTTAGCGTTTAAAGGAATGGCAATGTGGAAATGAAGGAAAAATTCATAGGTGCACCCTCCTCCTCCCCTACTCTAAAGTTTAAGTCAAATGTAATTGAAATTAACATTTCCCAAGGAAGGTAGCTTGCACATTTGAGTAGGCAAATGAAAACTTGGCATTTTTGTTTATTTTCAACAAACTGTTGTCAAGTACAATTTTGGTAGCTTGAGGGCTGTGGAAGGTGAAACAGGCTGCCTCAGTCCTCAGATGTGCCCCCTTTAAAGGACGAAATATAACATGGGTAAGATGGTGCTCCCTAACTATGGAGGGTGAATACGGCTAGTGAGAGACCACTGGGCAATGGATTCTATACACTCTTTAATCTAGGGTTACCAGGTAGGAGCAAATGCAACTTTCAGGCTTGGGTAGCATATATGCTGCTGAATTCACTTCTGATATTTTATAACAGACTTTTCATTTTTAGAGCAAAATTTCTAATTCATCTCCAAATGTGCCTGTTCCATCTCTTTTTTAAAAAATAAATTTATTTATTTATTTTAGTTTTGGCTGCGTTGGGTCTTTGTTGCGCAAGGGCTTTCTTTAATTGCGGCGAGCAGGGGGCTACTCTTCGTTGCAGTGCTTGGGCTTCTCGTTGTGGTGGCTTCTCTTTTTGCAGAGTACCGGCTCTAGAGCACAGGCTCAGTAGTTGTGGCTTGCGGGCTCAGTAGTTGTGGCACGCGGGCTTAGTTGCTCTGCGGCATGTGGGATCTTCCCGGACCAGGGCTCGAACCTGTGTCCCCTGCCTTGGCAGATGGATTCTTAACTGCTGCACCACCAGGGAAGTCCCTCCATCTCTTTTTTTTTTTTTTTTTTTTTTTTTTTTTTTTTTTGCTGTACGCGGGCCTCTCACTGTTGTGGCCTCTCCCGTCGCGGAGCACAGGCTCCGGATGCACAGGCTCAGCGGCCATGGCTCACGGGCCCAGCCGCTCCGCGGCATATGGGATCCTCCCAGACGGGGGCACGAACCCGTATCCCCTGCATCGGCAGGCGGACTCTCAACCACTGCACCACCAGGGAGGCCCCCCTCCATCTCTTTTTATAGTGAGGGTATTTTTAATAAAAGGGCCACCAGTTCTGATTTCTTCAGCTGGCAATTCCTTATCTCCTATCTGGAGATTACTGCAGAGTCTGGATGATCTGGAGGGTGTTTGAGGCAGTCTTTCATTCTCAGAATGGCACCAAACCTTAAACTGGGAGGTGCTGAGGGAGACAAAGAAAGCATTTCTGACAGCAAAATGAGCTAAGATAATTTTAAAAAAAAAAAGGGAGTGGGGACCTAAATACAGGCTTCCCCCACAGTCTGAAAGCACAGGTTCCTAGGAGGTCTTTCGTAAGCTGAAATGGTATAAAGTGAAGAAGCAACTACCTTAGGACACATCTTGCTAACAGATGCACAGAATAAATCCAGATGAAGCACAGATGCTCACAGACACAGTTCAAAGCTATGGCGGCTTTGATGCTGAGATACTGAGTGTGGTTCTGGCGGAAGGAGCTGGGCGGGGCCACCCTCCCTGCTCAGCGGCCGAGCTGCCTCTATAAAGGCTCACTGTGAAATTAACGCTGAACGTTCTTTTCACTTTTCTTTTTTTTTTTTTTTTTTTTTTGTAAAATCAAAAATCTTCTTTGGATTTCTTTAGGTTAGTAAAAACAGGTACTAATGTAGGTCTTTCCTGAAAGCGAAGTGGTATAAGACAAACTTTGGGGGATACCTGCACCCCAGTGTGGTGAAATTGTCGCTTATCAGAGCGGAACCCAGCAGCACAGCCTTCTGCTGGAGCCGGCCTGAGAGCTAAAGGAAGAGAGGGGCAGGGAAAGAAGCTTAGAGAAGAGGGCAGATGTAGAGTAAAATAAAGCAGTGCAAAATAAAATAAAATAAAATAAGGGAGGCACAGCCTGGTGGAAAGGTACACAAACAGTGACCGGCCCAAAATGAAGATGATGATTTACCCAGGCTATCAGTGAATAGCAGGCAGTGAGCGTGGCGGACGGCAATTGCCCGTTCTGGGTAGAGGAAAACTCACCATGCTCTATGTCTTGACTCATCAGGATCTGATTATATTATAGCATGATAAAATACTTGCTCATAATTAAGATCTTTAGCTATCAGGAAACGTTTGAATTATGCTTGTATATTTTACTAAAGAAAGAAAAGAAATTTATAATAAGTAAGATATTTAATGTAAAAGTGAAAGTTTGAGTGAAAGGGTTAAATTCAGTGATACGTGAAAGTGTTCTCTAGAGCCATCTCTTCCTTGAAATGTTGAAAAATGGATGTGGAAATTATGTTGTCCTTTACTATTGAGATAAAAAATTGAAAATTAAATTTCGAGGGAAAAAATCATTGCCTTGAAATTAGTACCTACACAGTGGGGGCAGTTTGTGAGATATAAATGGTGAAGAATGAAAGGAGTAAAAATAAAGATGACATAAAACTCACACACACACACAAACACACACACACTCACTTGATAAATGTTCTTCTGTTTCACGTTTTAATTTCCCTTCCCTTGCCTTTTTACAGAAAGAGCTATATTTGCTACTCTTCCTGTTTCAGGATTTCTGAGTATGAAATCTACCAGAAGATAGATGGACTAGTTGGAGAGAAGTCAGGTTTGTGTAATGAAATTCTTAGCAGAATGTGTGTCTGTTCCGAGAAAGCTCTTTTATCTGATACCCTCACCACTTACGTGACTTATCCCTCTCTCCATCCTCCCCCATTTCAAGATGGCTTTAAGCACACATTTCTAGGGCTTTGTGGGGTCATGTATTATTGATAAGCCATCATTTTCTCCATTCCCACAGGGCACTGCCTGACTCCTGTGGTGAGCTAGCACTTAAGCAAGGGGAAGTCGGTGAGTAAGAGTCTGTTATTTCATCATCCCAGCAAGCAGAACCACTGTTTCCCTACCTGCTGTTTACTGACTAGATGGGCCCTGACAAACCTCATTAGAACAGGAAGTCCGGGATCTGGAATTCAACGTCCCCTCATCTCTGGTCCCCTTGGAAGGAGTGATTACTGAGCCCCAGCAGATAGTTTTGAAGGAGCAGGGAGAAACAGTTGGCAGGGATCAAGGCCATTGCAAAGGGACTGGGTGGTCGTCACCCAGGAGACCCCTGGAATGCTTTATTTGTCTTCTCGCTTTTAAAATTCAGGCGTGTAAGGCACATGTCTGGGATGTGCAAAATGTGGACGGGACAGGTAAACATTTAGACAGTGGACAGATAAAGGCCTGAGAATGCGAATTCCTTGAGCTTGGAGGGAGCTCTGTGTTTGCTCTCTGACAGTTGTTTATTTGTGTTCAAGGATCTTACAAGTGAATCCCAGGGTGGGACAATAATAAGTGACCCATGGAGCATCAGCTGCCGATTGGGCTGTGGGTGCTGAAAAATTTATGGACATTTTGTGGGTGAATAGATTTTTTTAAACTGCAGTAGTTCTGTGGCGATTCTTTGGCAAATTGTGAAACAAGTTATAGAAGCAACCAAATGAAATTTTCTCTCTTTTTTTCCCCCCAAAGAGTTACAATGAGCCACATTTAATTTTGAAAGCACTATCTCACTTTGTTTTAGGGATAAGAGTGAAGAAAATTAAGTATTATCTACAGTGGATCTCTGAATGTGGGTGAGAGAAAAAGCAAAGCCCTGGGTCATTTTAATTGAGCAAGACCGAGATTTAGAGATTTGGGATCATAATAGGGCCATGAAGTCATTGTTGTAAAGCTCCTTCCATTGTCATCGAGGAATCTGACGTTCCTGGTGACAATAACCCAGGTTTCTTGAATCGTAGCGCCTGCTTCAGGTGTTGAGAACTCCTCACCACCTGGAGTGGAGCACAATGAGGCCAAGGGGGCTCAGGGGACAGAGCCAGCAGGGACCGATTTTGGAGGAACTGAATAAGTGAGGGGCAAGGCAGGGAGGCAACCAGAAATGCCATTCAAGGAGTCAACACCATAATCAGGATGAAGGGGACAGAGTCTTCCAAGACCACTTCAGGACAAAACTCCCATTCCACTTTCAGAGTTAGAGATAGGAAAAATGTGTTATTTTCTACGTGAGCTGAGGTGAGAGCTCAGCTTAGCAGACCTGCCTGGTTTCAACCAGACTCACCAGACCACTGAAGGACCTGCCAGAATTGTTGTAAAAGACCCAAAAGGTCATTTGTGCTGCTAGTTTTCCAACACCCTGCCCCAGAGCTCTGGGGTGTGCCTGGAGGGAGAAGGGAAAGACCAAATCTTCATGTTGCCTTTACCAGAGCTGTTATGTCTTAGATTGTTTCTATGAGGATTCTCAGTAAGATTTCCTTTGGGGAAAAGAAGGGAGTTCTGTCCATTAATAAGGTGTTTGAAAAATCTAATCTCTTCTCATTTTACACATGAGGAAACTTGAGACCCAGAGAGGTTAATTGACTAATGTGGGAATCCACAATTAATGGCACAGATTGAGTTTCAACTCTAATCTTTTGACCACTAGGGTGCTGGTGGTGATTTTAAAGACCTGGTATAGAGAAAACTCTAAGTGCTGTATGTACTAGATCTAATTTTATTTTAAGCTACAAATGCTTACATGACAGTTATCACCCATATTTGTGTGTAATGTCTATTTAATAACATGATAGTAATGTGTTGATTGCATGAAATTAATGAATTCTTCTTATTATTATTGTATGGTAATTCTAAAGATCTGTTTTGCTCATTTGCTTTCTGTATGAAAATGGAACCAAGCTCAAATTTCTTGTGTGTGTGTGTGTGTGTGTGTGTGTGCTTTTATTTGGCCACATCGCTGCATGAGGGATCTTAGCTCCCTGACGAGGGATTGAACCCGGGCCCTCAGCAGTGAGAGCTCTGAGCCCTAACCACTGGACAGCAAGGGAATTTTCAAATTTATTGTTTTAAATAATTCAGTTGATAACTAAAATTTTAACCAAGTGGTGAGTCTCTTCACATTTTATACAACACCCCTTCAGAAAGAGACATAATTATCTTTGTTGATTCTTTAAGGTTTATAGGAAAACTTACATTTTTCCCTTTTCCCTTCTCTCTTTCAAATTGAAAGCCTAGCCTCATTTGATCATCCTCCATTCAACTATTAAATATCGTCATCATCTTTGTGTACTTACAATACAGTGTTTATCTTCGATAAGAAAGAAAAATGCAGTCACTATCTAAGGGTGAGTTGTAACACCTGAAAGTATTAGCAGACTAATATAAAGCTATAATTGGAAAATTTTAAACTTGAAACTACTGATATTTTTCAGTTTCCCTAGTGTTAGTTCTCAATATTTTATGGAAAGTATCCTCAAGGCTTGAACTAGCTACCAGATTCCTAATATTGTCTTAGGTGTTGCAGTTACAAATGTGAGCTCCCTGCTTTAGGCAGTGTATGCTGGACATGTACAAAGAATGTTCTCGAAACCAGGAGGAAGAGCAAATAAACTACACTGGGCAGATGGGGCACGGAAAGGCTTTCAACAGGAATGGATACTTTAAGACCAGTTTTGAGGAACTGAACAGGAATAAACTAAAGGAGGGAAAGCAGAACAAAAGACACACCGCTTAAGAAGCCTGAAGCCACATTGGAAAAACATGTCCTTCAGGATGTCTGTAAAGAAATCCTGGTTGTGGTGCTAAGAAAGAAACTGAGTCAAGTTGGGCAGTGGATGGATTGCGGAGGGCTCTATGAGCCAAGGTGAGAGTTTAGATGTTAAAATCTAGGGCAAAATAATGAAGAAGTTGAAGCATGGAGTGACATGAAGAACAGGAGTCTGTGGTAATAGAAGGCAAATTTCAATTAAAGATTTCAGAGAAAGGATAAATCCCTACAGTTGCCCTGGAATGAGGTGTCTAAGTTGGGTTTAGAGGGAAAAGTCTATGCAGTTGAGGAGATCAAGGATACTAAGTACCAGAGTGTAAGATCAATCGTCTATCTTAAGCCATGGATGTCATACACAGAGTTTTTAGGGATAGAGGTAGAGAAGAAAAAGTAGCGGGTAGATAACCAAATTCTCGACAAATGTCAGGGAATTTGACAGAAGAGATCGCTAGGGCTAGATAATGTAAGTTTCAACACTGATGTTTTTATTTCCAGGTGGGGGACCTCTGGTCTGTAGGAGCAATGAGAAAGTAGCAGGAAGCCTTTCTCCCTGAGGTTCTGTGTACACGGAATTGGGTGGGAAGCCAAGCTGTCTTCTCTTGAGAGAAGGTTGAGATATGTCAAAGTTTAAGGGAAGAGAGTCCGAATTTTTCACCTACATGATTCTAAGTCTCAGGCAAGTAGTTGCTAGGTAAATGGTTATTAAATGTGGCATAAAGAGTTAAGACTGTTCTCTGGAGAAACAGATCCTGATTACCGAATTTTTAAAATACTTTTCCTGGACTCCTGAGATATTTGCAGTGTTACTTTACATGCTACTGTATCTCTAATCTTAGCACAAAATGTTGACTTCTATCCATTTGCTTTTAAGGGCACTGCCCTTTTGTATTCATGATTTCATGAACATTTGCTCATTTTATCAATCTTTACTGAGTGCTATTTTATGTCACATGAAGGAGGTACAAAAGGAAACAAGTTGGAAACTGTCCCTTTTTTCATGGAGCTCATGTTCTAGTAGGTGTGGAATGTTAGTAAGATTAAAAAAAAAACATACTTAATTTGTATCTTTCCTTTAAATAGCAACCCCAAAATAGGCAACTCTTTATAACAACATTATAACACATCATCTTAAAAGATGAATGTGTAGTACAAGGTATAAATAAGTTAGTATCTATGAGTGATCACTAATCCTTAACCATTAAAGACCCCTGCTTAATCTAACTTGCATTTGCTTTTTATTCTTGAATTCTTAGAATTTGTTACACATTTTAGAAACATGAACTTTGTTCCCTAAGCAATATGGCATTAAAGTCCCTGAATTACTTTGTTTAGTTGTTGAGTTTTCTTCTCACATATTTCTTAGCTGTTTGACACACTGAAGATTTGTCTTTGCCCTTCTTTCTGTTTTCTTTTTTTGGACCTCATATTTCTTTACAAATGGCCTATAGTCATTATTTAGGCCAGTCTCTGTCGTTATATAATTTTTCCCTTTTTTAAGAGGAAGTGAATTTTCCTCATTCCCAGTAGAAACTGAGCATGTTAGGTAATTATTTTTTTGATAATTTGCGTTAATCTCCTCCACAGCAATAAACAATCAGAGTTGAAATGAGAAAAAGTTCAGGTTACAACCCAAACTGCTTTTGTAAAAGGTTACATATTTCCTCTAACAAATTATTTAAAAAATAACAATAGCAATGTATTAAAAAATGAAACTAAAAAATTACAGGTGTAGTAAAACCCCAGTGATTGTTGCAAATTCTGTGAAGACTTGTATGACTAAAATTGTGATTATCACATGTACAGTTTTATTATTTTTAAGCATGTGTACAAAGTTTAAGGAATATTTAAGAGTAATTTTTTATTGGCAAATTAATTTTTAAAATCATCTTAAATCATCTCAAATTTTGTTTTTCCTTGAGAAGGTAGGAATCTTCCTTCAATTATATCTACTTTGTTTCACTGAGCTGCAAAAAGGGCACAAGGACCTCAATTATTTTATGACCAAAACTTATGTGACTGTGTGTGTACATGCATAGGTGTATATTAACACAGGGCTTCATTAATGACAAGACATATCCTGGATGGGCACTGTTACTTGAATGACAAGCAATTGAATCATTTCCTCTTCTTCTTTGAAAATTATGGAAGATTGAAAAATGATTACCCTGGCTGTTAAGGTAACCATGTGACAGACCATGTGTTCTGGCCAATGAGACATAAGTAGCACTCCACTTTGGGGCTTCTGGGAAAGACTTTGCTCTTCCATGAAAGGGTCAGGTGCAAGAGGAGAGCCCACTGGTTCTACCCCTTCTCTGTCTTCCTGCCCTGAAGGTGGTTATGTGAGAAAGTGCTGGACCAGTGGCAGCCATCTTGATTGGGGCCATGAGACAAAATGCCTAAGAACAAAAATACACCATATTTGGGATGATAGAAGGTAAGATAGAAAAAAGATAAAAAGGATAGGAAAAAACTTACCTTTCTGATGACATCACTTTGTTACTTTGTCAAATTTGAACCCACTTATCTCAGGTTTGATCATATGTGAGATAATTAAATGTTGGACTTGCTTAAGCTCCTGCTGGCAGCTAACGCTAACTGATTCATGGTAACATTTTCCTGATTCGTTCCCAGTCTCACGTTTGATAAGGAAGTAAAAGCAGATATTTAAACCCAGGTTTTTGGATTGAAAGCCCAGTGTTTTCTTGGCCTGGCTCTCTTTCCACATAGTCATAATTTGGGAAATAAATACACAGACTGTGAAGTCATAACATATATTATCAGGACTTCCTTGGTGGCGCAGTGGTTAAGAATCTGCCTGCCAATGCAGGGGACACGGGTTCGAGCCCTGGTCCGGGAAGATCCCACATGCCGGGGAGCAACTAAGCCCATGTGTCACAACTACTGAGCCTGTGCTCTACAGCCTGAAAGCCACAGCTACTGGGCCTGTGTGCTGCAACTACTGAAGCCCGAGCACCTAGAGCCTATGCTCTGCAACAAGAGAAGCCACCACAATGAGAAGCCTGTGCACCGCAATGAAGAGTAACCCCCACTCGCCACAACTAGAGAAAGCCTGCGCGCAGCAACGAAGACCCAATGCAGCCAAAACAACAACAACAACAAAAAAAACCCATATATTATCCATTATGCAGACTTTCTCTACTCTTATTTGAAACCCTATTTCTCTCATAACCCTCTGGAGTCACTCTGCTCATGGTTTCTAACAAGTTCTGGGAATGAATTTTTCTTTGTCATCAAATGTTCTTTTAGTTCATTATGACTTCAGCAAGTTACTGATCTTTATAAAAGGATAATTTATATTAACCTCTTTGCATATTTCACAGTCTTGTTGAGTGGGGAGGGGCTTGTAGGGTAGGGCTCAATTTATTACCAACATTCCATTTTTTTTACTAGTGTTTGTTAAATAGATGTTTATTTTTTTGTGCATTGTAAACATTTAATAATGAATACCAATAGGAAAACAGATTAGTTTGTAAAGTTTGTAAAATCACACAATTGATGAAAATTTGGCATGCAAGCATTCATATGAGAGAGAAGACAGAGGTTAAAGGATTGTAATCATGATTGCCTGCCCAGGTTGTCTCTTAGCTGGAGAGGGTGAATAGCTTACTTTGGTTCTTTAATAAAGAAACATTTTAATGTACAAGTAAAGTACATATGGGTTTAGTGTTATTTGAACTACAATTAATTTTTTCTATGATATATGACATATATATATATAGAAATTACACAGTGAATAAAGACCCATAATGAGACATTACATTTTTGCCTGGCTTTGTCTGTAAAAAAATCAGTGTGCTTAACATTTTTATTCAATTTACAGTGGTAACAGCCTTATATATCATTTTCTTTCAATTGATTTATCTCTTTCTAGAGATCAAGTGTTAAAGATCTCTATGTAGATATTTGGTATTATATAACTGAAATCTTATCATAGGATTTTTCATGTATTCAAAAGAAACCACAGAGATTCTCCAGTGAGAGCATATGGCCAAAACTGGAGGCTAGGAGTCCCTTAAGAACGTGGCTTTAGGAAAAATGTGAAGGCCCTCTGAGTACACTGTAACACTGAGTTATAAGGGGGTAGAGTAGAGATTTGCAAAAATACTGATTAAGGGCAAAATGACTCCTAAGCTAGTTGAACTCAACTCTTGGTCAATTAAATGTACCGATATATTTAAGGAAGAATGCATTCAACAGTTGGGGGATTGAGGAGACATAAAAGCTTGAGTAGAGGAAATCCAGAGAAAGGAGATCTGTGTGCTGTTCAGTCAAGACTTGTCTGAGAGAGAGGATGCTCTGAACCAGGAATATACTCTATTTCCAAGGACAGGTATATTGTTGTTATTATGATTAATCTCTAGCCTGTACAGGCTGTTTTCAATGTCAAGTGCTACACAATTTTTATATATTTTGCCATTTAATCCTCATAAAAACTCAAGGATGTAGGCACTGCTATTATCCCTATTTTGGAGATGAGGATTTTAAGGCTGAAGGAAGTCAAGTTATTTGTTTAGGTTCCTACAGCTAGTAAGTGGCGATGCTGGGATTTGAACTTAGAGAGCCTGTACTTGTAACAACAATTTGGCGAATTTATTAGGACAAAAGGGAATTCTCTCCTAAGTTTTGCAAAGAGGGATCTGAGGATTCGAAGCTTATGACTTACCCAACAGTATGTGTTGGAATTAAGACAATTATTCAAGGTCTCTTGACTCTTGGTTTGATGTGTTTCAGCAAATGAGGATACTTCCTGTGCATGGGGGAGTCATCGAAGGACAGACTAGTACAGATCAGACTGCCTCCAGGGCTGGGGCAACCTTGGAGGACTAGACTCTTTAGAAGGAAGTGACTCTGCATAGCTCACACTTAAGGAGTGGAGAGCTATTTTTCACCTTCTTGAGGACTGATTATCTACATAAACTGTTTGGAATTCTTCTGCCTAATAGATTTGTCTGTTCTACCCCACTGATTTATTTATTCAATTCATTTATTTATATCAGCATGAACTCATGTGTATTTATTTTCTACTTTGGGTTATAATCCAATAGATTTTATTTATTATCTTGTTCAAATTGTTCAGGCTTTGGCTTCTGGGAGCTTGCTCAGTTGGCTCCTGTGTCTTTTTTTTTTTTTTTTTTTTTTTTTTTCGGTATGCGGGCCTCTCACTGTTGTGGCCTCTACCGCTGCGGAGCCCAGGCTCCGGACGCGCAGGCTCATCGGCCATGGCTCACGGGCCCAGCCGTCCGCGGCATGTGGGATCTTCCCAGACCGGGGCACGAACCCGTGTCCCCTGCATTGGCAGGCGGACTCTCAACCACTGCACCACCAGGGAAGCCCGAGAGGTCCTTTTGAAATGCCTGTCATTGTGGACTTTTTTTTTTTTTTGAGTACTTTTTTACTTTCTGACACTACAAGATGCTCCAGGCTCATTTTGAATGTTTCCTGCTTTAGTCCTAGAATCAGATATGTCTCCAAGGAGCCCTGTTTCTTTTCATTGGAGAATGGTATTAGAAACTAAGATCTAGGTGGTGTGAATCACATTTTACACATTTTAAATCGTAGCTACTACTAAGAAATCAAGACAGTGGTTGCTCCTGGGGTGGGGTCAGGAGTTGCTGAGTGGAAGAGGTCCCAAGGAGCTTCAAGGGTGTCCGAGCTGTTTCTCAAACTCAATGCTGGTCTCATGGCTTTCTTCTTTTTATGACAATTCATCAAGCTGTCTGCTTATGTTATGTGCATAATTCTGCTTTATACTATATCTCAATAAAAATGTATTGAAAAGAGAGGAAAAAGCAAAACAAAAACTAATAACTAACACTTACTGAGTATCAAGAAGAGAGGCTCTGGAGTTTGAATCCCTGGGTTCAAATAATGTATCTGTGTTATAACCTTCAGCTGGCTACTTAGCTTTTCTATCCCCCAGTTTTCTTAATTTATGAAATAGAGACAGGGTTATTATCTGCTATAGATGGCTGTTGTGCTCATAGCAGCAATCTCTCTCTATATATATACACAGACACATACACAAACACATATATACACATATGTATATGTACATATATACACGTGTATGTATGTGTATATATACATACAGAGTCAATCTCCAACGTTTTCTGATTCTCTGTTTGTGAGTTTGCCTACTTGCTAAATTTTACTTGTAATGTCCAAACCAATATTTATGGTGCTCTGGGGCCACACCTTTGAATTGCTCAGTGCCCGTGCTCCTGGTGAGCTTAAATGAGGCCATGCTCTGCATTCTAGTTTCAGCTTTCATAATATAAAGAAGTGTCCTTTTCTCAATATATATATATATAGTGCCATGTTTTTCACATTTTTGTGCTTTTTGTTGGTGATTTCACTGGTTAGAATGCTCACAGTGCAGCGCTGAAGTCCCTCTGGTCTGGCATTCCTAAGTGCTAGAAGGCAGTGAAGTATTGTATGGAGAAAATAAGTGTGTAGATAAGCTTTGTTTAGTCATGAGTTGTGGTGTCATTGGCTGTGAGATGAATATTAATGAATCACCAACATGTATTAAATAAAGTGTCTTTAAATAGAAAGAAGATAATCTATTGATCAGATAATGAAAATGTTGTGACTAAGTGCTTGCAGGAAGCTAACTCTCTATTTCCCCTAAAAGCAATGGTTCATTATTTGCTAATTTAGTGTTTGTGGTGACTTTATAGAATATAAGAGCTACAAATAATGAGAATCAATTATATATATGTAAATATAGATAGATATAGATCTAAATGGACATATGTTAGATGCACATAGATATTAATGTATTGTCTATCTATACAGATATAAATATATAAAGATATGAGAACAGTGCCTATCAATATAGTAAGCTGGCAATAAATGATAGCTATTTTTATCTAGGTATCTGACTAGGTTGTTCTCCAACCCACAATCACTCCTGGGAAAAATGATGGTGAGTCTTTTGGCCCTAAGAAGTACTTCTCCCCTGTGATGCAGAAGGCGCAGTAATAAACAAAGGAAGCCCTTCCTCACTTGGAACTTAGGCTGTATATAAGTCAAAAGACCTCAGCTTACCACTGTATGCACATCCAGCATACATCACCTAGTACCTAGAAAGTACTCAGTATTTTGTAAACTACCTAAACATCTTCAGGGAAAAGTGAGAGTACAATGGAAGAAGAGCCGAGTCCAAAGTTAAGCCACTATATGAGACGAAGACAGACAAGTAAACAAATGAGTCCTGGGTAAGAGATTTTTATAATGACTTGTCCTTGTCCTGAAACTTAATATTCTATGACTAGATGTCCTGGGCTCTACATAAACATTGAGAAGCCTATCTCATATAGGAAACGAACACACGCTCTAGTTTTCAAGTCAATTAGTGCAATATTCCTATATCTTTTCTAGGTTAAGGAAGCAAATGTGTTCGGATGCGATGCCAGCTAAATACATGATCTGATTGTTCCAGTTATCCTGTGCCAAAAAAAGCAAAAATGGTCTTTCCAGCATTCAATACGGAGTATGGGACGTATCTGGTGTTAGTGTGTCTTGGAAACGAGCCGCTATTCAAAGCTTTCTAGGCAATTTGAATCAGGTTGCTGAGCTTTGAAAAAATCCTACAGCTGAGTTTGGAAGACCAAAGAACTCAAAACCTACACACTCTGGGCTATTGCAAAAGAGCAGTGGAGACATGAAAAGTATGAGGGTGGATTTTAGTGGAAAGGAGGGGCAGAGAAGGGACAATGTCACGGACATTTGCAGCAGAGGAAAAGGGTAAGCCTAGTTGATTTCAATTAAAATGCACAATTTGGGGGAATTCTACGAGGTAGGATTATTTCTTGGAATTTAGGTGCGGTCCAGAACGGTCTAATCACTGAATGTCAAAGCCATACATGGGTCTCTACTAGAATTGTGCCAAAATAAGCATAGTCCTGGAATTCCTCTGGGCAATCTATTTGGACGGTCAAACCATATCACCTAGATGCCTGGTTTCTGGGCGAAAGTTCTGGAAAAATGAATCAGGAAGCCTGCTTTAGCATATATGAGGGTTAGGAGGTAAGGGAGAAAGCCTGTTTAAATAAAATTGGATCTCATGTATAAACTGACTCAAGTGTTTCCAAAGCCCCCTCTTAGCCCTAAAATACAATCATTGTGTGAATGAAATGTGATCTTATTTCATAACAAGAATCATTTTCTCAGCCAAAAAATTAAAAAATACTACCAGTGTGTCTACACCATACACGGTTCATGATATTTCCTCCTTGAGAGGCAGAATGAATCCTTTTCATGTGGCGGAGCTTTATTCCAGAGCTAACCCAACATCAAGCTGACTGATGCACGTGTGGGGTGGGGCCATGAGGTGCGGTGCTCCGCAATCCCTTTGAGAAAATCTGCTGCGCGGTGGGAGGCTGGTGAGCAATACTAGCACCAGTGAATTGCTGCAAAAGGCCAGTGTCCTCTGATGGGTAAGCTCTGCTCCAGGGCTCACTATCAGCCTGGACAAGATGTTCTCAGAGCCCTCTTCAGGCTGAGGCTCATTCTTTCCTTTCACAGGTGTCAGAACTGCGGCTCAGTCTGAAGACGGTTTCCAGAATATCCCTCCTCTTTCTCTCTGAGACAGGCTGGGACCTGGGACCCTTTGCTGCATTGCTGCAGTGCTTGCACCTGGACAAACCTCTCCTTGAGCTACAAAATACAAAGAAACTATAAGGTACTAAAAATAATTGCATGCATGAGCAGTTGGGGCAAATTCTGGTCAACAAAATACAAAGAGACCAAAAAGCCCAACTGCCACTTCTGAAGTGAATGAAGGCAGGGGGTCGGGAGCAAAAGCAGAGTACTGGGCATGGCCCTAAACACAACACCACCAAAGGGGGGGGGCTGTAAATCACCTCAATCACCCACGCTGGCTTGACCCTTGGACACACCCCTACCCTCACCCCATATAGGAAACAAGCTTGCCCTCCCTCAGCCAGGGAGCAAGCAATGGAACCTGTTGCTTGTTCTTGCTTACCCTTGTTGCATCTGAGGCCCCAGTGAAGCCTTGCCTGAATTTCCTTTCTGGCATCTGATCAATTTCTATTGATTAAGGGGGCCAAGAGCCCTGGTCAGTAACATATCTTCCCCTTGCTCCTTCATTGGGATTCCCCCTCCACTACCATCCAAATCTCAAATATCTAATTTCATCTTCCTGTCTGCTTCGTGGAGATCATGGACTGACATACATGAAAGAAGGATTTGTTAAGTAAATAAGACACGAGGAAGGAGGAGGGGGATGGTCTATATATTTCTGACTCTGGTCATCAGGTGCTCTTTTTAACTGAGGACCTGATGGAGCTGTTAGAATTGTCAGGTAAGAGATGACACAGACTAGCCTCCCTTCTTGGAGTGCCCAGGAGGGACAGGTGACCCACACTGATGTGGGCTGGGACTCAAGGATCCTGGCTCCATGTTGGAATATTAGCTAATTTGGGGTGAGAAGGAATAGACTGAGAGTCACACCACCTCCAGCCCCCTGACTTTCTCAACTGAGACCTAGGTGAGAAGCCAGCTTAGGGGAGAAAGACAGGTTGTATGCCCTTCCCCCTTCCCACTGAGGGTTCTGGGTGTGTACTCCTGTCACCTGGAAATCCCAGAAAATAATGGTAAAATCATATTGGCTTTTCTGTCCGAGGGACCGTGGAGACAGACTCTAGTGGAAATCTTACTTTAACCCCAGCTCAGCCCACTTTTCTCTCAGTGAGGAAAGGGCTGGCTAAGTAGGTGATTCAAAGTTAGGTTTCACAAATGTATACATTCGTGAGTGACCTTTCCTCAGAAATGGGGAAATACTTTCATAATTCAGGAAGGCATGCTGAGTTAGGAGTTAGAAGCTCTGGTTATTACACAAACCCACTGGGTATCTCTCTCAAGCCTCTCTCACCCTCAGTGTCCTTTGCTGTCAGATGAGTGGATCTGTGATGCAGTGTGGGTTTTACCTCTGCCATTGTCAGAATACCATATTGTCCAAATGAACGATGCACACGCAAAGTATGACAGGAAGAAAGCGTATTTAAAATTGGAGCTGTCCTCATTAATCTGGTTAGCTGTTTTTACTGGTTCTTTCAAAAGAAAACTATTTTCATAAATATTTCCTTTGAAAATCCTTGCTTATCTTGAAGAATTAAGAGAGCAGCTTTTGTAGACACGGAAGCACATTATTCTCTGTTTAATTTGAAGTTTGATTACCAGGCATGTACCTCTTAAAAAAACATATTACTTAAGTCAAACTTTACATAGAAGATAGATCATCTGTAAAAGAAATAAGTTCTTGTACAATACTATGCTTCATTATTTTTCCAGGCTTATGGTAAGCATATTCTTTTTTGTTTTACTTCCCCAAAACATTAGCTACCAAACAAAATATTAGATTACAATTTTTTAAATTGGAGCCTAGTTGAATTACAAGGTTGTGCTAATTTCTGCTGCATAGCAAAGTGATTCAGTTATACATATATATACATTCTTTTTTTGTTTTTTATATTGTTTTCCATTATGGTTTATCATAGGATACTGAATATAGTTCTTGGTGCTATACAGTAGGACCTTGTTGTTTATCCATTCCATATATTAGATTACTATTTTTTTAATTGAAAAGTTATTTAGAGAAAAATAATACAAATGTCTAATATCTCATATTTACTTTCTTCCTGAACTCTGAACACTAAACTTCATTAAAAGCAACATAGGACATATGACGGACAAGCATAGGAAGGACAGCTACTTGGGAGTGTGTAGTAAATACAGCAGGCTCACTGTTCAAATTAAATGTGTGTAATTATCTGATAGCTATTTGTAGTTCCCATAAAGTACCTTTTTCTGTGTATTCATTGCTGTGAGGATTGAAAAGGGAGCTCTAAGATTTTTTGCTTTTCATCTCTTTGCCAACCATCAGTAGCTGGTAAAAAAAAAAGAAGAAGAAAGGCAAAGGATCATGCAGATCTGGCCTTCGTGTTACCCTATCACCCTGTCTGTAAATTGTGCTGGGATCAGACAGATGGAAGGCTAGCTGCAGCCACACAGGCCCAGGGGCCCGAGGGACCGCACACAAAGCAGGCGGCACTGCTAAGACCCTAAGCCAGCTTCTTCCACCTCTGATCATCCCCAGCGTGGCTATGTCTGGGCCAGCACCACTCACACCCACCAGCAAGGACCTGAATGGTTTGTCTCAAACCGGGAATGTTAACAGAAGCTGATTGTCTGCAGCCAGCTAAGAACCTTTTCAGCACTGTTTGCTTCTAACGTGTGCCCTGTTTGGCAGCCGCTCTGTGACGAGGCCGCCTCAGCAATAGGAGAGGGGGAGGAGGCTGCCGTGGATGCCTTCCTGCCCCTAAGGCAGGTGATGTACAAAAGGGACTCGGTAAATTATACCATCCTTTCTGAAGGGATACTGTCTTTACAAATAGGTACTAATAACAAGCTCTCTTTTTCTTCACACCTTAAAACAATTTATTATTTCTATTTTACAAGTTACTTGAATGCAGAGCCGCTTATTCCAGGTAGTTCTCAAAGTGTGGTCCCTGAACCAGTGGCATCAGCATCACCTGGGAGCTTATTAGAAAAGCAGATTCTCCGGCTGCACCCAAGACCTACCAAGTGGGAGGCTGAGGGTAGGGCCTAGAAATCGGTATTTTAGCAAGCCATGCCTGTGATTCTGATGCGCTCTCAAGTCTGAGGACTACTACTTTATGCCTTTTTGTTCATGTTTCTATAATAATATTGATATTTTCAAATTCATATTGTCGAAATTTATATTTCCAATCTCATATCTGCCAAACGTCCCATCTTACAAGAGGCTCTGGGGCCTTATGTTGTATTTGTTATGTCATGAGCTTTAAAACTTCAAACAGGGCTTCCCTGGTGGCACAATGGTTGAGAGTCCGCCTGCCGATGCAGGGGACACGGGTTCGTGCCCCGGTCCGGGAAGATCCCACATGCCGCGGAGCGGCTGGGCCCGTGAGCCATGGCCACTGAGCCTGCGCGTCCGGAGCCTGTGCTCCGCAACGGGAGAGGCCACAACAGTGAGAGGCCCACGTACCGCAAAAAACAAACAAACAAAAAAAACTTCAAACAGTAGGTCTCTTCAGTCCTGAAGCCAATGTATTTGGCTCCAAGTTACATACACGTTCCCTACTTCTCTTTATTCACAGTAATCTTCAGGTTCCATCCAGGTTGATCACTTGATGAATGTTTACATTTCTTTGGGTCATAAGATCTGTAAATATACTTTCCCTCAGTTTCTTAAGACCATTTTATTTGATAAAATCTCAAGATATTAAGTATTTTCTATTAAATGATTTTTTAAATCTTGATTTGATTCTGCATTCTTCCATGGTATTAAAACTTTATGATTTGGGTAAATATTTTAAATGCTCTCCAGTTGAATTTTGGATATTTCACTGGCTTCCCCTGACTTGTCACAGTTTCTTAGCCATTCCAGCAGTACATTCACATAAGTAAGCATTCATGCACAATTGAAAAATTTCAAGTTCAAGTTTTAGGGACCTACTTTCAATTTTGTCTTTCCCAAAAGTATGACTTAGTTGGAGTAGAAGGAGAAGGACTGAAATTTCTTTCCTTCCTTTGGGGATTTTCTTGGAGAACTGAATCAATAGTAAGAACTGCAAGTAAGAAAAAGGAAATTCCTAACGTTCACGATGGATTGTATTGGTAACTGTTTCTAAATTGGGTAAAGTTTGAAAAGTTATAGTGCTTAAAGGGAGAATTCTAGTTTCCATATTCAACTGGTCTTTTTTTAAAAAAAAATTTATTGTAGTTGATTTGCAATGTTTTGTTAGTTTCAGTTGTACCGCAAACCAACTGGTCTTTCATTCAACATTTATTAATCAAATATTTGACCTCCTACCAGAGGTCAAGCATGTCTCCAGGCGATTTGAGATGACCAAAAAAAGACATAGGATAAACAATAAATAATATATGAGTAATTTATATAATTTTCCAGAAGAGACTAAATGCAATAGAAAAAAGAAACAGTAGAGTAGGATAATGAGGGAGGGAAGAGGGGCGTAGTTATGGTTTTCAATAGGTGGGTCCGGGAAACTATCACTGAAACTGAGTAATCTGAGCAAAGAGTTGAATAAGGTGAGGCATTTAGCTATGCAGGTATCTGAAGGAGAGGCTTCCAGAGAAAGGAGGTGCTAGAGCAAAGGTGTGATTGAAGACATCCACCATACTGGATCAGAGGGATGGAGGGGAGGTCTAATTGGGATCAACTCAAGTAGGCCATGGTAGTCATTTATATGGGCCTTGGTTTTCCTTGGAGGAACTAGGGAGGCATTGCAGGGCATTGGACAGAGGAGTAACAGGATCTAACATGTTTTCAGAAGGTCATGTGTTTTGAATAGACATTAGGGGGTCTATAGCGGATCCATAAAGAGTCTATAATCCAGGTGAGAGATATTGGCTTGGGCTCGTGTGATAGCAATTGAAGTGGTGAGCAGTAAAGATACTGGCTAGTCTTTGAAGGTAGACCCAAGAGCATTTCTGACAGGTGAGATGTGGCAAGTTTATAAAATTATTTTATCTATAAATTTATTTTACTTATAAAATAAATTTAATTTAGTGGAATTTTTCCAGCTCTCTTGATTGAAGAAATTTCCAGAATTAACTCAGAATTTTCAGCTTTTCTAATGACAGAGCCAAAATGCAGTGTGTATGTGTTTGTTTGCTAGTGTTGCCATAACAAATATCAGAAGCTGAGTGGTTTAAACAAAAGAAATTGATTATCTCACAGTTCTGGAGGCTGGAAGTCCCAGGTCAAGGTATTGGCAGGGTTATTATTTTATTTTTTTTGTGGTACGAGGGCTTCTCACTGTTGTGGCCTCTCCCACTGCCGAGCACAGGCTCCGGATGCGCAGGCTCAGCAGCCATGGCTCACGGGCCCAGCTGCTCCGCGGCATGTGGGATCTTCCCGGACCGGGGCACGAACCCGTGTCCCCTGCATCGGCAGGCGGACTCTCAACCACTGCACCACCAGGGAAGCCCTGGGGTTATTTCTTCTGAGGCCTCTCTCCTTGGCTTGTGGATGGTTTTCTCTCTATGTTTTCATATGGTTGTTCCTCCACTTGTGTCTGGGTCCTAATCTCCTCCTTGTATAAGGACACCCAACAGATTGGATTAGGGCCAACCCATATGACCTCCTTTTACCGTAATTTCTTTAAAAGCTCCATCTCCAAAACCAGCCATGTTCTGAAGTGCTGGGCTTACGATTTCAACATGGACTTTTAGGAAACACCGTTCAGCTCCTAAAAGTGTGCAACTGTGCATTTTACTCACTCACATATTGTCATTTTACTCATGGTTGTGAATGGCACAGCCTCTCTGATATGCAGCCCAGAATCAGATGCTTGGAAGCATCTCAGCCCTGATTTGCCATGACTCAATTTAAACAGAGGTAAGATATTTTTCATTTGTACATGGTGTTTAAAGGATAGCAATTACTTGAAAGAGTATTGAGTTAGGGGTAATTTTTAGGCATCTTATTTTTTTTTCTGATAAGAAGGGTATCTACTTATTATTTTAAAAGACTCAGTTGTTACAGAAATAAATACGACAGAAAGGGAGAATCTCCTGAAATCTTGCCCGACAGTGTGTTGAAGGTACCCAGATGCCATAGGGAGGATGCAGCAGCTGAAATGTTTCTACCTCAGAACCTCCCAGAGGTCTAATCACAGGGCTATTTTGGGGATTGCTCCACCCACCCACAGACTGTGATCAGTTTGGGCTTTGGCCATGATTTGTTGGCCCAGGTTGATGGGTTTCTGAGTGTCCAGCATAAGCGCACCATCTCAACCTCTGCCAGGCGAGTAAAACCACACAAGCCTCAGAAAAATTCTATTCCGTTTGGTGCAGGCAGCTCAGAGAGGCTTGATGTGATTGCTTCTTGCTCTCCTCCGGCCCACAGCCTCTCTGCTCCCAATGGGGAGACTTCGATGCCCTTCAAAGTATAGAGTATATTGATCTGTTTTTGAGGCAATAAATGCCAAAGCCCTGTCAGCTAATGTGACTTCAGGTTAAATATGGATCTGGAAAGAATTACCAGCTGCCCACCAAAGTTTTCTAGTCTGAAATGCAGACACGGAGAAGGAAGAAGCTCAGGGGTGGGTTTCTGTGGGTACAGATGCAAACATTATGTTCTTTGTGCTTGATCTGGCTCTGCGGTACTCTGTGTCTTCACTAGACAATATCATCCCTGGAAAATTAGTAAAAATGGGAGGCAAACAGAAAATGTCAAAGATTGGGACACAGTTCCCTCTATTTTTCTGAATTATACATGCAGTAATCAGTAAGCCTGACATTCTCTCGTTGTGCTCCAGAAGGTGGCTTAGAAAGAGGAGAGGGAGAGAGAAAGGAGAAATAAGAGAGAGAGAGAGAGAGAGAGAGAGAGAGAGAGAGAGAGAGAGACAGAGAATGAATGGGGTATGAACCTTTTGATAGCGGTATGCAGAATTTAAATTTCCTGGGATAAAAACACCAAGAATTTGACAATACATTACTGAGTGACAGGTTTGGAAAATTCTTTGTTATTTGATCTTTCAGCTTTTCCCTCCTCTTTCCTTTTATACAACAAGGGCAGTAAAAGTAACTCTGTTAGTTTTCATTTTGAGTTTGGTTTTGCTCCTTTGTCTTCTATGTGGTGGTAAGCTGTACTAGGCTTGAATTTACAGGAAATACCTTAGGGAAACACTTACAGTCTACCCTTGGAATATTTTCTTGATTTCTGCTTAATAAAATTTGTGTGAATATGGACTGATTCATAGTCAAGTGGATTTTTGCTGAACATTTCAGCCTCAGAAAAGCTAGGTTTGAATTTTAACTGTATCATCACTTCTCTCAGTTTGCAGTTTTGTGTGTGAAAAGTATTGGTGATCACATGGTCTGACCTTTTATAGCACTGTTTGGAGTGTTATAAGAATAATACATGAATTTGCTTTGCAAACTAAAAAGCCCACCCACCAAATATTGGTTGTTGATATTAAATATTTCTATGTTTATTTGAATATTACCATTAAGAGAATCTTTATTGAGAAAAAGTTCTAAAATTGAATTTGAAGCTCTCCTTGGAAAAACTGGACATGTAAATGACGGGATGGTCTTTTTTTTTTTTTTTTTTTTTTTTTTTTTAGGCTATTAACCTTTGGAGAAACTAAAAAGAAGGGGAAATTTTTCTAAACAGACATATGGATAAGTGGCTACTTCTGTGTGTTTGATTGTTCAGGCTGCTATAATCGATTTATGCCCATTTACTGTCTGTGTGAAGTTTGTGTGCAAATGTGATATTAGCCCATAATTACATTATAAAGGCATGAATTATATAGGTAATTAAAGGTTGTGAGACTGAAAGGTAATGATGTCCCAGAAGTACAATTTTGTGGGATCAGGTTTCCATTATGTGTGTTAGTTCTCAGAATTAAATAAGAACAGCATCTCACTCCTCACCAGTCTCACCATAAAAGTTGTATGGGGGGTACTTGGTTTAAGGAATTTTCTTCTGCTGGCTTTCATTTTGGGGAACAAAAAAAAATGAAACCCATGTCCGGATAAACATACCCAACAACATACCACATGACACCTGATACAGGCAATAGAAAGTTTTGCTGATTTTTCCTTGGGATACTCTGACTTATTTTAGAGAATGGGCCAGGAACAATGTTCTTTCATATTCTGTCCAGGTTTGAGGCTCTTGTGGATTCTTAACAGTTACTAAACTATCCAAGGCAGTGTGAATAGATTCCACCAGTTGTTTGCTTCCTGAATGAATATTCAGCTTTGGCCAGATCCGGGGGGAACACAGCACTTTAAAAATTATGAGAGGGAGAAAGCATATTGATTTTTGTAGATGAATGACATTAATTGCAGATGCAGTAAATAGAACCAAATCAAGAAGTCATTTTTGTTGTTGTTGCTTTTTTGCCCCTAGCTGATGCTAATTTACTTAATGTTTTGGAATATCTGAGAGTTCAAAATTATCTCTGAATAAACTGCTTTGTAGTTAAAACCCAGCTCCACCTCTTACTGTGACACTTTGGGAGGGGTTTCTTAGGCTTTCTGACCTTTGCTTCCTCATCTGCAAAGTGCGAGCAGGACTGTTAAAAGGTTTCCATCAAATGGTATATTTAAATACTGTAAAGCATGTCTGGAACATTATAAACAGTCACTAAATGGCAGCTATTATTTACAAACTTCAGAAAAATAACTGAAACAAGGGAATCACCCCTGAAGTCTTTGTAAAGCCAGAATGAAAACAATGCCTTCTGTCTGGCATTTGGCACAATTATAGTGATATTAATAGAATTGCTGAACAAAGGGTATTGTGCCAGGTGAACCCAGGCTTCATTTTCACTGCATCACAGCCTTCAGTTTTATTTAAAGAGGGATAATGAAATGTAACACTGAATAAAACACTGATTTGTAACAACTAGCCTTGAAATTTTACATATGTGTTAAGTGAGATAGGCAGTCCTCCTTAGCCAATTCATTTTCAAGTCACAACCTGTGCTATTTCTCTTCTGTTCTATACACTACATGTATTTAACACGTGGCAGGTAACTATGGCCCAAGGGCCTCTATCTAATAGATGGGCACTGTGGTACCCAATCCCTCCTATCAGATGCACCTCTTTCTTTTATTTCCTTTTTCATCCCCCCTGCTCATAGTTTCCTTGTACCATATTTTCTTTATTTTCCCTTATTTTCTTTAACTCTTTTCCTTCTCCCTGTCTTAAGTTTGCCAAAAGAAGTTGCAGCCTCTGTCAGATTTCCACTGTCAATGCAGTGAAAGAAAAAGAGATTAGTAACACCTTAGAAGAGCATCCTTTACTAAATAAAGGAAAGTTGACCTAACTTGTCTTCTCTAAATGTCAGAGCCACTGCACATACCTTGTGTTTGAATTAATCGTGATTTCCAGTAATGGCTGATAATTAGAATTCTATTGCAAATAGAATTTATTTACTTTTGTAATTCTTCCCAACACAATATTAATCCAACAAGTGTTATCCCTGACCTAAGCAAGGGATCCCCAAAAAAGGAAGTAAGAGTGGGTTATGTTTCTGTCACTCTAGAGTTATCCAGTTCTCACTGCTTTTTGGGAAAATGAGTGGAGATACCCATGGAGGTAATTATGACAAAGCCAAGGAGGAAATGACTATGCATCAAAGCAATGAAGCTGATGGTAGAAGAATCCGTGTACATGTTAGCACTTCTGAGTATACAGGTTGCTGTGAGTGAGGAAGAAACATACTGCGTTTGCCTGAGCTTTCACAGTACAGAGCAGTGGACTGGGTGCCCTAAGAATATGTTGTATATTGTGGATTTAAAAAATTATTCACAACCTAAAAGTTGAGAGTTATGTTTTATTCGGTGGGAATTTTTAGGACTTCAAGCCCGGGAGGCAGCATCTCAAGTGACCCCGAGAGAACTGCTCAGAGGAGGCAGGTTCCGGGGCTGGGGCTGGGGTGTGGTTGGAGCCAGGTTATATAGATGTTTTGCAGCAAAGGGCAGGTTGCCGGGAACATCAAAAGATTATTGTTAAATAAAGAAAACCAGATATCCCAAGTTAAGGAATTTAGCGTTCTATACATGGGAAGATGCAAGAATCTGGGCTCACTGAAATCATTCCTTTGATATGCACCTCAGCTACCTGGGGCCAGTACCCTGTGTTTTCACATCCTGAGTTTTCTCAGGGCTCACCATGGGGAGTGGCTGCAGTCTGATGGCTGCTAGATGGCAGGTATCCTTTTCCTTCCTGAGTTCCCTCAGGGCTCACCAGCTCACCGTCATTGGTGTCTGCATGGCTGTAATCACTGATGACTGTGACATCCTTTGTTTTCTGATATGACGGGCAATATTCCATTTATCAATATGTAGGTACAAAAGTAGTGGAAAGAGAAGGAGGCAGTTGTCAAGGAACAGGGGACTAGGACTCAACTGGTCTTGAAAACAGCTCAACTCCTTTTCCAAGTTTTGTTTTAATAGTGAATAAAACCACAGAGACTCCCTAGACATTGCCACGGAAACTTCTTGTTATAATGAATTGTCTTCCTCTTTAGCTTGCAGTAATGTTATTATATACTTCATTCTCTAGTTGGACTGGCAGCCTAGCCCTCATATGCTATTTCTTCAAGTTGTACAGCTGCAAAGCCATATTATCCTTATTCTTTCCTTGGTCAAAGGGTGTATATGTGGCCTTGGTGACTTCACCCTATTGGGCTGAAATCAGCATCTCTCCTACTTTACCTTCAAGTTTCAGCTGGCATTTCAGCATGTTACAGAACCTAAGACAAAGTCTCCAGCTGTAATTTTTCTACTTCCCATGATTCTTAAAAAGAAATAGGACTCGATGAAGATGTCAGAGAAACCCAGTCATCTTTGTGATGTCCTCATCCTTTTTGATGCATTTTTTAGAACTGGGACATGGTGGATATCTACACCCCATCCCTTGCCTCAGGGCCACCTCTAGTGTGTATGGGACCCCAGGTAAACATTTTTTGTGTGTGGGTCCCTTGTTTATATAATCAATTTCATTTAAAAAGACTTTGCAAAATTTGTGAACCTATAAGGCATAGTGATTTATCACTAAAGGTTTAGAATGATGGGTAGAATAGAGGTACTGATGTATTTGTTCCTTGTCCAATCAGAGCACTTGATTCTCCATAGTATCCACACAACATCTCAGTTTAGATCCAGGAATCAACTCTTCATATTCTTTACTGCCAAATGTGCTGTTACTGGGTAATTTCATATCTCCCACTGTGAGAAAAAGGTAACAGTGCTGTTATTATTCAAGTCCTGTAGCTCTCAGAATCTGTCAGGGTTGAAACTTTATAGCTCTTCTTGACTCTAAGTGCCCTAATGCCACTTGTTTCATGTTGGCTACACCATTTTTCATGATGCTGTACCATCCACCCTGCCCCTTGTGAATACTGGCTTCCAATGGCTCTTTCAAAGGCTGGTCCTGTGCTCTTTGAAGATGACCACAAATGTGCACAGTATGCAGGAAAATGTGAGCATTGACTCTTTTTATGGTTGGCTTAAATTTATCATTTGGAATTTTATGGTGTATATATAGAACAATACACTTTCCAGCTGTGTCTCCTCTGGAACTCTTTAGGTTGTAATCACAGCATTCCTAAAATGTGATCTCTTTCCATGTTGATTGCACTCTTGGTTTCTACTTACAGTTACCAGTGGAGCAGATAGGGGAGGCGCCTGTAGGTAGAGGAAAATGAGTCATCCAATTCATGCAGGGAATCCCTGACTGCCATCTGGCTCAGCTTAACCTGGGAGAGCACAAAGTCAGCACAACAATTGGAGGCAAGAGAGGACAGGAATTAGAAGTGCTGGTTGATGTTGTAGAGCAAGTGTCTCAAAAGCCCTTGGAGGAGATGGGTGGCCCCACCCGAGGATTGTATTACATATAGTGCAGAGGCTGCAGAGGGTTGAGGTGGCTGCCCTGAGTGCCAGCAGCAGGGGGTGCACTGGGTAAAAGATACCTGCCACCTTGGGTGCTGAAAACCAGAGGCAGTACCATGGTGGAAGCATGATGCGTGATTGAGGATGCAGGAGACCACACATGCAGTTCATACTCAAGGGGGGCAAGCCCAGAGTCCTGAACTCATCCTGTGTCCAAGTGAGTGAGAGTCACTCAAAATCAGAGTGTCAGCACCATTCTAGCAGCCCAATCTCACCCCATCCCATGAAAGCAATTCTGTGCCTGTCAGCTCTTTGAGACAAGCACTCATCAGCCTGCTTTCCTGGAACAGCAGCCCAACTCCAGGGCCCCAGGATGACCTCACAGGAACAGGTTTTGGAGCAATTTGGGGCACCGAGTCCACCCCAAGCACAAAATGGAGGGTGGGAGAGAACCCTAAAGGGTAGAAACAGGAACAGATACCTGCCAACCTCTGCCCAGGCTCAGGGAGCCTACCCAGACAACACTACCAGCTTCAGCCAGGCCCCAGCTCTGGAACAGTGGGGGTAGGGAGTCTTAAAAAATTTCATGGAAGGCACAGGGAGTGCAGGGCCCTGGAGCACAGGGACCCAGGCAGGAGCCCAGCTTACCTGGGTCTAAAGTTGGTATCACATTCTGTTTGCTTCCTGTGACAAAAAAGAGGGAAAAGAATAAACAAGAGGATGAATATGGGAGAGATTAGGTAAAGTGTGAACTGTTCTTGAGGTCTGAGTCCCAAGAAGGGATGTCCTGAGTTGAATTTTATTCAAGGGACTGAAAAGTATTTCACCAAAGAATTTAATTAATAAACAACAACAATAAAAATAACAAAAAGAGCTCTTACAATAAAGTGTCAACAACTTTGCATTGGAGAAAAAGAAGAAAATAAAAAACCTAGGCATAAACCTACCTAAGGAGGCAAAAGAGCTGTACTCAGAAAACCATAAAACACTGATGAAAGAAATCAAAGATGATACAAACAGATAGAGAGATATACCATGTTCTTGGATTGGAAGAATCAACATTGTGAAAATGATTATACTACCCAAAGCAATCTACAGATTCAATGCAATCCCTAACAAACCAGCAATGGCATTTTTCACAGAATTAGAACAAAAAATTTTACAATTTGTATGGAAACACAAAAGAGCCTGAACAGCCAAAGCAATCTTGAGAAAGAAAAATGGAGCTGGAAGAATCAGGCTCCCCAACTTCAGACTATACTACAAAGCTATAGTAATCAAGACAATATGGTACTGGCACAAAAAGAGAAATATAGATCAATGGTACAGGATAGAAAGCCTAGAGATAAACCCACACACCTATGGCCACCTAATCTATGATGAAGCAGGCAGGGATATGCAATGGAGAAAAGAGAGCTTCTTCAATAAGTGGTGCTGGGAAAACTGGGCAGCTACATGTAAAAGAATGAAATTAGGACACTCCCTAACACCATATACAAAAATAAACTCAAAATTGATTAAAGGTCTAAATGTAAGACTGGACACTATAAAACTCTTAAAGGAAAACATAGGAAAAACACTCTTTGATATAAATCACAGCAAGGTCTTTTTTGACCCACCTCCTAGAGTAACAAAAATAAAAACAAAAATAAACAAATGGGACTTAATTAAACTTAAAAGCTTCTGCACAGCAAAGGAAACCATAAACAAGACAAAAAAAAAAAAACACTCAGAATAGGAGAAAACATTTGCAAATGAAGCAACTGACCAGGGATTAATCTCCAAAATATAAAAACAGCTTATGCAGCTCAATATCAAAACAACAGACAGCCCAATCAAAAAATGGGTGGAAGACCTAAATAGACATTTCTCCAAAGAAGACATACAGATGGCCAAGAGGCATATGAAAAGATGCTCAACATCACTATCTTACTACTGGGCATATACCCTGAGAAAACCATAATGCAAAATGACACATGTAACCCAATGTTCATTGCATCACTGTTTACAATACCCACGACATGGAAGCAACCTAAATATCCATAGACAGATGAATGGATAAAGAAGATGTGGTACACACATACAATGGAATATTACTCAGCCATAAAAAGGAATGAAATTGGGTCATTTGTAGAGATGTGGACAGACCTAGAGTCTGTCATACAGAGTGAAGTAAGTCAGAAAGAGAAAAAGAAATATTGTATATTAACACATATATGTGGAATCTGGAAAAATGGTACAGATGATCCTACTTGCAGGGCAAGAATAGAGATGCAGACGTAGAGAATGGACATGTGGGCGCAGGGTGGGGAAGGGGAGTGTGGGACAAATTGGGAGATTAAGATTGACATATATACACTACCATGTGTAAAATAGATAGCTAGTGGGATCCTGCTATATAACACAGGGAGCTCAGCTTGGTGCTTTGTGATGACCTAGGTGGGTGGGATGGGGGGTGTGGGAGGGAGGTCCAAGAGGGGATATATGTAACATAGCTGATTCAATTAGCTGTATAGCAGAAACTAACACAACATTGTAAAGCAATTATACTAAAAAAAACCCCAAAAACAAAAACCAAAAAGCACACAAAGATTTATTTCTCACAGTTCTGGAGGCTGGAAGTCTGAGATGAGGATGACAGCATGATTGGGGTTTATAGACACCCTTCTTCTTGCTGTGTCCTCACATGGCAGAAAGAGAACCAGCTAATTTTCTGGCCTCTTCTTATTAGGGCACTAATCCCACTCATGAGGGCTCCACCCTCATGACTTAATTATTTCCCAAAGATCCCACCTCCAAATACAATCACATTGAGATTGTGGTGTTAATATATGGGTTTGGGGTGGGGACACAAACATTCATTCATCGCTCTATCTCTCTATTACTTATCTATCTATCTATCTATCTATCTATCTATCTATCTATCTATGTATCTATCTATCCATGTATGTATGTATGTATGTGTGTATGTATGTATGTATGTATCTATCTATCTATTATCAATCATCTATCATCTATAGGAAATGAGGGAAACTTTTAACAACAGTAGAATCTGTGAAGATTAAATAAGTGATCTTTGTTTTTTTGCAACTTTTTGTAACTTTGAAATTATTTTCAAATAGAAAATGTTTTTAAAAAGTAACTGCAACATCATGTATCAATTTTGGTAAAGTTAGATATTGTAGTGTTTCCTTTCCATTTTTTCTTTCTTTTCTTTCCCCCTCCTGCCCTTCCCCCTTTCCTCTCCCTTCTCATTCTCTGTCTCTGTCTTTTTCTGTCTCTCTCTTTCCTCTTCCTTTCTCCCTTCTTCCTGTCCTTCTTTCCATATCAGAGAGATAAATACAGTTAGGGAAGTTTCAGCTTACTGGCATGTTCTACAGATTAAAATAATTTTAGATTGAAGAGTTAAAGGACAATGTTGGCTAGATCCAGGATAGGTGTTTTGCCTAGGAGAAACGGCAACAGAGATGCCAAGTGGGGTGAGGTGATCCAGAACTTGTCTTTGGGAGTCTGTAGCTGATGACAAAATTGTGCAAAGAGCTTGAGTAAATAATCATGATAATGGCTATACTTTTAAAAAGTTTGCAGGAAAATCCCTGCTTTATTTTGATTTCAAAATGACCATATTTCTAAACTAATTTTTGTCAGGAGTATCACAGCATGTCATAGTAGTTAGTAATGTGGGAGAGAGCCTGGGTTTAAACCCAACCTTTTCCATTTACCACCTAGTTGATCTCGGTGGTAAATGGAACCACTTAACTGCTTAATTGTTTTGGTTCCTCAAATCCCTCATCTGTTTATAAAGTTTCTAGAAAAACAATTTAATAAATGCTTAAATATTAGTTGTTACTATTCTCATTTTGGGTAATATCTGTAGAAGATGTAGAATTTTATTCCATGTATTATAAGATGTCATCAGTTTTAGAAATAATTTTGAACAAGCCTGTGGAAATAGGGCAAAAAGGAAGAAGTCAACAGTTCCCTCCCCAGTTCCACTCTGATCCATCTCTTTGTAGGCCAGGTGGAATGTGGGACAGGGTGCTATTGAGATGGACTTTGCAGATTTCAAAGGGAACAATAGGATCCCAGAATAGCAGAGGTCAGGTGGCAGCACTTATTCACTTATTTTTATCACAATTATATATGCTGGATGGCCAGTTTTCCTGTTTTTATTTTCCATGCTGATGGGCTGTGTTTATTTTGTTGGGATGGGCTCAAATTGAACACAACAATCTTTGCCTTGTTAATTTCAGTGGATAATGTTTTCACTCTTGCCCATCTAGAAGTGGAGATGGTTTGTCTGTCCAGTGGGGACAGTACAACCAAATTTTATTGGTAGATCTTTTCCAGGTTGCTAGCTTGGTACTTTTCAAAATGCGCTGAGTAGCTGTTTGGAATTTGTCTCTGCTGACTCCACTGGGCTCAGTTTCAAATCTCTCCTAATCCACTAATGAACATTTATTAAAGTGGAAGAGCGACTGAATCAGTCTTTGGACACATTATTAAAATAAATTTGGAGCAGTGAAAAGATGAAAAGAGAACAATAAGGAAACACTTGGCCCCAACTCCACACCCTATTCTGTCTTTTTAAAGCTGATTTTTTTTTTGAGAAATGTCAATATTAGTAGGTTAACTTTCGTTAGTCTTTAATTTTGTTTTATCTTAGTTTTGTTTTATTATGTATGAAGAGACCCACATTCACCAACGTTTCCCCCCTTTTTCTCTTTTGTGGTTTAAAGTTCTGGTTGAGTAGGTCGAATGCCCATGAGGATTTAAATGATTAAGTAAGCAATGAAATGCCAAACTTTTATGATTCTGAAAAAGTACCTGCTGGATCAAACAGAAATTTCGATGCACCCTGATGGTTATCACTGCCCTGCTCCCAACTCCTTTGCCACCCACTCATGGTTCCCTGTGTCTAGGACACCCTGAGTCTACAATGACTTATGCTGAACTGCAAAGGAACCACCATGTACCTTTTCAAAAATGTCTACTCATCCTTAAAGTCACAAATCAAGGAAGAGATGGCTTCCAGATATGCAAATTCAAATTGTGTCACCAGCCAACCTTTATTCTGAAATGTCCCTGTTTTTCTACTACAGTAGTTCACTGCTTCTGCTGGCCAGTTATTCACTCAAATGTTGGGCAAACGGCTTTCTCTTAGACCCAGAGGATATACTGATGAATATTTCAAAATTCCTGGCCCCCAAGGAACTTGCACTCATTGGATAATTTATTTCATAAGAGGAAGCAATAATTATTTTTAGTCATTAAAGAGAGAACCTTAATTAAATATAACATTGTGCTTAGTACTTGTTTTTATCAGTTTCCATTTCTTCAGTAACTTTTAAAACAATTAATTAATTAATTTTTGGCTGCATTGGGTCTTCGTTGCTGCAGGCGGGTTTTTCTTTTTTTAGTTGCAGCGAGCGGGGGCTACTCTTCGTTGCAGTGCACAGGCCTCTCATTAAGGTGGCTTCTCTTGTTGCAGAGCACAGGCTCTAGGTACATGGGCTTCAGTAGTTGTGGCACACGGGCTCAATAGTTGTGGCTCACGGCCTCTAGAGCACAGGCTCAGTAGTTGTGGTGCACAGGCTTAGTTGCTCCATGGCAAGTGGGATCTTCTTGTACCAGGGTTTGAACCCGTGTCCCCTGCCTTGGCAGGCAGATTCTTAACCACTGCTCCACCAGGAAAGCCCTTCATTATCTTCTTAATTGGAAAAAAATGGTCACTGTACAAATCTATTCTCAAATTTAACCATGAATATTTGATTTCGCCTTCTCTCTGTATCTACCTCTATATCTCTCTCTCTCCACCTTCTCTCTCTACATCTTTATTTTTATATGTTTATACTTAGATCTATAGCTGTATAGATAGATAGATGTTTTCTATACCTGTATATCTATTTCTATCTCTTTTTATCTATGTGTATAGATACATGTTATTTCTTTTGGATAAGCTATATTGTTCATCTATGAGAAGTTGCCAATTAAACCAACAATTTTTCTAGTCATTATTTAAAATTATATAGCATTTGATACTTTCTGGAATGCTTTTGTAATATATTATCTCATATGATCCTTACAAGGAAGAATGATTATCTTCAAATGAGGAAACAGTGGCTCAGAGCAGTTATTTGTTTAAGGTCAGAAAGCTAGTGAGTTATCTCAGATATCAGTTATCTAAGATCAGAAAGCTAGTTAATGATGATGCTGAAGTATGAAGAAAGCGGTCCTTCTATTTCACTTATTTGTTTTGTGAATAGCTGTTGAGCCCTTCTGTATACTAGGCATTATTTTTGATGTTGGGGTTCAGCAGTGAGCAAAAGACAGAACACCTCTCAGCTTTGTAGAGCTTACATTCTGGTGAGGGAGACAAAAAAGGAATCATATTATATAGAATATAAAAAAAAGTGGTAAGGAAGGTGTAGGAAGAAGCAGAGTGGGATGGGGGATAAGGAGTCTTGAGGAGTCACAGTTTATAAGTTTAAATAAGATGGTCATACAGCTCTCACTGGGAAGGAGCTCTTTGGGCAGTGGTTTAAAGGAGGCAGATAACAAGTCACAGCAGTATCTGGGGGAACAGCAGGAGGAATGAACAGTGCAAAGGCACTGAAGCAGCATGCGGTTGGAATAGAGGGAAAAAGGGTTTCTTTGGGAGGCAAGATTGGAGATGCCAGGCATTGGGTGGGAGGGGTCGAGTGAAGGTGTTGGCTCACTGGATGATGGTGGCCCTGAAGGCTACCGTAAGGACTTTCACTCTTGGTGACATTGAGGTCCACTGGGTGGTTTAAGTGGAGGAGTAAACACGCTTTATCATCTGGCTTATTTTTTAAAAAGCTCATTCTGGTAGATGCCTTGAGAAAAACCAGTAGGAGGTCGTGGGTGGACACAGGGGATCCTACTTGTAAGGGTTTTGTAAACTGGGCCTATGTCCAACGAGCAGTGGGTTTATGGTCTCGGGTTCTGTATTCTAGTTGAGACTCTTCCTTCCACTAACTGTTGGGGGATCTTGAGACAATCACTTAATATTTCACTAGAAAGGGAAATAAAACTGAAAAGTTAGTATGTGTTTGGGCCAAGTTCCTCTTACTCCCTGTGATATGTTTGCTTTCATCTCCTAATGCTGGAGTGTGTGTCTCTGCTCACCCCACTTCTGTCCTCATAGTCTTTTTCCTATCAGCTCTGACTTCCCTTCCTGACCTTCCTCAGCACATGTGGAAGATGAGAGGCAATGGACAATGGTCTTGCTAGGTCCTGAGTCATTCTTCAGTTATAGGTTTCAACCCATAACCTATGCCTTTCATTAAGGCAGTCAAAACTGAGTGTAAGGGTATTTTAAAAGCTAAAAAACAAAAACAAACAAGAAAAAAAAGAGGCAACTTGAACAGCCTACCTAATCACTGAACTGTTTAATATTACAGAATGTATGGTACACTATAGAAGATAGACCACTGTGTCGGCAAGTCTGGGACTGGGGTAGGCCGTGTGTATACACGCATCGGCTCTGTTTTGGTTTCATTTCACATTTGGTGTCTGAAAAACCCTGTGTGCACTTTTTTACAAGCCTTGGGACAATTTACTGCCAAGCTTGCTTGAACTCTAAAATATGCTTCCAGTTTCTGAAAACCACAAATTATTTACCAAATAGGCAAGGAAATAGAGGTCATGAGTTCATTTCTTACATTTTAAAATTCCTTTCTGAGTCCTGACATCTCCCAGCAGTCAGTGATGTGTTTTTAAGCAGCTTCAATAAGGGAGAGGAAAGAATGGAAAGTGATGAAAGTTGCTAACTGCTATACTGCTGTATTTGCTTCCCTTGACGCTAAATGCCAAGAATCAAAGTTAAAATAGTCGAAGGTACATATAAAATAACCTCCCTTTCCAATTTTATTTTGTTCATAAAGAGTTAGCAGGATAAAACTGTCTTTGGAGATGTAAAATTATTTAAGATAAAAAAAATATTCCCCTAAAACAATAGAATAACAATCATTAAAATGAAATTAGAGAGCAGTATAGAAAGTAAATCTTTTAAGCCCCAACTGGTGTCAGTTTCTTACAAGCTATTTCAAGAGTGACTACACATAACTAGCAAATACACTCAGTAGAAAAGAGAGTAATGAGGAAAGGGTGATTCTATGATATATAAGGGAATAAGTAAAAACCTTAGACCAAATGAACAGGATAAAGAAGGAGGGAAAGATAACTCCTAGGTGTCTAGTTTGGAAAGATAATGACTCAGTTGAGTGAAGATGTACATACTTGAATGTTAAAAATTTCTTAATAGTTGGCAAAATTCTTGTTGTGTAGGTTTACTTATGTAGATGGTACATGGGTCCATCCAAAGGGGCTAGGACAAAATGTCACTTTTCTGATTCTGAGAACCTTTCTCTTCCAAATTTTATCTTTTTTTTTTCTCCATCCAAGGGGGAAGGGGAATGAGAGAGACTGGGTGCTGATGGGTCATTTACCTTGGCGAGTCCCACGTTATGGGGGAAGTAGCTTGTAGAGTCAGAGCAGAGACATCTCCCAGAGTTCTCCAAGTTGTGAATTGAGTACTTGGAACTGAGACACCAGATGTTTTCATGACATCAGCAGGATATAACTTAATCAAGGGGTAGGGCCAAGAAGGAAATTTGGTGACTGATGGTGGGGGGCAAGATCCCAACTTAGCTTAGCTATAATTTCAGATGCAAAGAGTACTCCAGAAAGCACTGTGCCAAGGATAGGAGTTTTTAAATTCCTTCATGTTTATGATTTTAATTATCCCTGTTTCCCAAAGTCATCAGCAGAAACAGTTTAGGAGGAAATGGATGTATATGCCGGAAGGGAAGAGAAAATTCAGGGGACTATATCCTATTTCACAGCCAGGCTTATGGCTGGGGAGGGGATGATGTAATTTAAGGAAGGGAGAGGGGCTGGCAGTTTCTGAGAGGAGAAGGAAGGAGAAGAGAGCAGATTTGGTCCATGAAAAAAAGACTCAGTGGGAACCCAGTCTGATCCCACTGGGATCTACAACACGCCAGACAAAATCCAGAAGCTAACAGCTAGAATAAATGTTTATCTCTAAACAGAAGAAAAATGGACCAGAAGATATTGAACTGTCTGAAATGATTTACATAATGGAGGTTCAGGTGATAAATAAGTTCATTTTCACATACACATATGATCTATGTAAAGTTCACTTCACATCCATGATGATCTCTCTAAAGACTTTAGAAGAATACCTGGCACCTATAAGAGCTCAATGAATGTTGATTCTTTACTTCTGACTCTACCCACAATTTGTGCCTGATTCTCTATCATTCTGTTATTGTGAATAATCTTTAACCAAGCTTTCTAAAATGTAAATCTGTGCTTTCTAAAGCTAATAGGTGAAGTAAGAATTAAGACTTTGTATTCTTAACTCTGCATCTTTGGAACTGCTTTCTCAATGTTCCAATGTACTCATATTAGTCAGGCATGGAGACTCTTCTTGAAAATGATTTTATTTATCTCGATTATAGTGCAATTTCAAACAAATAGTTTCTATTATTTTTCAAAAGCAGGTAAAATCTTCAAACAGTAAACACAATTTCTGCATCTTTCACTTGCTCTTGTTTTGAAGTTATGGAAGTTAATTTCCCTTTTAAAATTAACAAGATTAAAAAATTAATTTGTAGCACATTCCACTTGTGTTTAAAATAAGGTCTGTGGCAGAGTGATCATTCAACCTATTGGAATCAGGGAGAATCTATTGTCTTCAGCAGTTTGATTGTGATGTGCTTAGTTATGATTTTCTTAGGGTTTATTCTATTTGGGGTTAGCTGAGATTCTTGAATATGAGGGTTGTTCTCTTTAAGAACTTTGGAAAATTCTTGACCATGTTTTCTTTATATATTTTTCCTGCCTTATTCTTTCTTTATTCTTCTTCAGTGAACTCCAAAAATAAGGATGTAAAGTTTTGCACTATGACCTGCATGTAACCCATATGTGTATTTTTTGTTATCTCTGTGCTTTCATCAGTGTTTTATACTGATCTGTTTTGGGGATCATTTAATAAACCTTCTGCTGTGCTGTTAAACTCATCCAATGATGTCTTAATTTCAGACACTATTTTTCAATCTTAGAATTATGATTTTTTTAATGGATTCTAATTCTTTGATGAATTACTTTTACCTTTCATCACTTTTGTCCATATTTTCTTTAACATATTAATCATTGTATTAAAGTCTTTGGATGCTTACTACAATATCTATTCTTTTTTATTTGCATTTGCTTATGTTGTCTGTTCCACTTGGTTATTGGCCATATTTTCCTGCCTCTTTTCATGTTAGTAATTTGTTACTGTATTGCAGATACTATAAACAAAACAGGTGTCAAAGCTCTGTATGATGCTACTTCTGGCAGACAAAGTTAGGAGCTAACCACCTGAGCTGGGTCAGGGATGGGAGTTTTAGTAAGACTCCTTCCACCTCTAGTTTTGAGTTTTCCCCTTAGGCCCGTCTCTCCTGCACTTTTTTTTGTTTTTTTTTTTCTGTACGCAGGCCTCTCACTGTTGTGGCCTCTCCCGTTGCAGAGCACAGGCTCCAGATGCGCAGGCTCAGCGGCCATGGCTCACGGGCCCAGCCGCTCCGCAGCATGTGGGATCCTCCCGGACCGGGGCACGAACCCGTACCCCCTACATCGGCAGGCAGACTCTCAAACACTGCGCCACCAGGGAAACCCTCTCCTGCACTTTTGATTGAGAACTCTGAGAGACTGTAGAAGATTCTTTAGCATCTTGCATACACTACTTCCAAATTTGAGGGATGTCTTGGGGAGACCAGTCATGGTTCTGAGCCAGGCCCCTTTTCTCAAGTGGGACTTGTACTCCTAGTTATTATGAGAATACTGAGAATTTAGTCTACCTTACAGAAGTTTCATAACCTTATGCTCAGCACCACAATTCAGCAAAGGTACTATGAGCAAAACCGGCCAAGCATTTAGGGACACTTTAGTTTCCGAATCATTGCGGTCCCTTATTTACATGCCAAAATCTTTGTCATCCTACACTCCTTCCACATGGCCGAGGTCTGATCTTCAGACTATAGTCAGACTTGGCAAATGCCTCACGGAAGAAAAGACAGCTCACCTTGGTAAAGCTCTCTGCTCTATGGCATTTTTGTTCACTTAATTCCATCTCCATAATCTAATCTCTTTCAACACGATTTTTGAAATCAATTTATATTTTTCAGTTGGTCTAGCAAGAATGTGTTTTGCTGCAACCAACTGCATTCTACCTGAGTCTGGAAGTCCCCTTGGGGTCAACTTTTAAGAATTTGGGGCAGCTATGTCCTTCCAACCTAATAGCCTATAAGGAGATCATCACCTGTTTTTCTAGGAGCTTCAGATGAGACTACAACCAAAAGAAGTGTGGATGTATGTGACAAATAGAGTTTAAAAATTAAATTTGTATGCTAAAAGTTCAAAAAGAATTATATTTTCTGGCAATTTACACTCCTGTCACATACAGGAATAAAGACTGTGCTCCAATAGCCAAATTTATCACTCATTCTTTTTCAATATGGCAAATATTTGTTAAGGTGAATACTGTATGAGGAAATACTGCAATATTTGAGTATTGCAGGTAATAGTGGGACCTTAAAGGTCTTGGCATGGGACCTATGGACATGAAAGGTTTGATTCTTCTTTTTTCTCTATATCGAGTAGAGGGGGAACAGGAGTACTGAGAGATATTTGGCTGCCCGCACGTGGAGCCTGCTCTGCAAGCTTCAGTGCAAGAGGGGCTGTCAATCTGGATGTGAACCTGGGAAGGTGTTGGATCTGGGGAACATCCACTGAGTCAGTGGACCAGTGTCTAAGGAAGTGGCTGTCTTTATCCTTAAGTATGGTGGCTGTGTTTGTGACTTCTGTAGACCCTTTTGAGTGTCCTTAAGAAATACTCCTTTTGGAATTGAACTTCTGGAATCCTTTACTTGGGTCCACTCTGGTTTTCGCTCTGGTTTCTCTACCAGCATGATATCCCAACTCTGCTTTCCATGTAAATTTCCCTGACCACCTGGTTGTACCATGGCATTTTAAAACAACTAATCAGACTTTGATTTAAACCTTACAATGAATTTATATGGCTAGGCCTGGCCTAAGTTCCACTTTATAGACAAGGAAATCATAGCCTGAGAAATTAAGCACACTCAGAAACAGCAGTGACAAGATTTAAAATCAGGTCGTTTTACTTCTTCTTTTTTTTTTTTTTTTCTATATCATTATGTGAATCGATCCCAGTTCTGAGCTGACAGATGGCACTAGAGCAAAACACTTCTTTACATCTGGTATATAGTTGAAAAGTGAAGATTCTGCACAAATAAATATGAAAGGAATTTTTACCGTCTCCCATGACTTCCTTTCTGAGGCCTGGCACTCTCCAAGCTTAGGTAACAGAATGGGGAAATATAATTTAACTCAAAGCAGAGAAAGTTATAGACTCACAGTGTCACAGAGCATGAGGTGAACATCCTTGGAAGTGTGGAAGGTCTGATGGTCTTGGAGATGGCTCGAACTTGAGTTATGCTAGTGAGGTGCAAGTTCTTCCTGCTTTCCCTTCAATTTCACCTTCACTTATGCATTGGATACCTTTTCTTCCCCCATTGGTCCATCTAGAGGAAACTGGACAGAACTGAATGTCTGGATGTCTAGCTGAGGCAAAGAGAAGAGGGACTTGGAGGGGTGAAAGTTCCTAGGGGAGATGTTCTGATAAACTGGAAGAAAGACAATTAAATGGGGGAGCCAAGAAGTGAATGAGGGACTTATAAGTTCACTGAGGAAGAGGATCAGCTGTATAAGGCAAAGCAAACTCATTGGAGCCAATGTTCTCGTTTGGTAATTTTGTAGCTTAAAAAATGGTAAAATATTAGCAATTTTATATGATTTGACTCAGTATTGTATAACTGCTTTTCTATTCTGAAGCAATAATCTTTGACAATGTAACATATACACATATACAGTTTGAAAATACAATGTCCAGTTTCTAATATATTAAATATTTCAATTAGCCAATTCTCAGTCATGACTTCATCCTCACTTGAAGATGTGATATATTAGACAGATGTTTGCAGCGCTAATAATATTACCCTGCAGCTACAAATGCAGATGTCATTAGGGGGATTGCATTGGCAACTTAAATAACACTAGTATTTTGCCATACTTAGAGTTTCCACTGGGCCAGCTCACATGTTTCCACATTTGACTTTCAATCTTTTCCTTGTTTTGGACATTGAGCTGAGTTCCCTTTCTCTCTTGGGAACACAGTTATGTATTTTTTTTTAATTGTGCATTTTAAAAATTGAAGTATAGTTGATTTACAATGTTATACCAATCTCTGCTGTACAGCAAAGTGATTCAGTTATAAACATATACACATTCTTTTCTATATTCTTTTCCTTTATGGTTTATCATAGGATATTGAATATAGTTCCTTGTGCTATACAATAGGACCTTGTCATTTATCCAGTCTAATTGTAATAGTTTGCATCTACCAACCCAAAACTCCCAGTCTATCCCTCTCCCTCCCCCCTCTCCCTTGGCAACCACAAGTCTGTTCTCTATGTCTATGAGTCTGTTTCTTTTTTGTAGATAGGTTTATCTGTACCATATTTTAGATTCCACATATAAGTGATATAATATGGTATTTGTTTTCCTCTTTCTGACTTGCTTCACTTAGTATAATCTCTAGTTGCATCCACATTTCTGCAAATAGCATTATTTCATGTTTTTTATGGCTGAGTAGTATTCCATTGTATATATGTACCACATCTTCTTTACCCATTCATCTGTCGATAGATATTTAGGTTGCTTCCATGTTTTGGCTATTGTGAATAGTGCTGCTATGCACAGAGAGGTGCATATATCTTTTTAAATATAGTTTTGTCCAGGTATATGCCCAGGAGTGGGATTACTGGATCATATGGAAATTCTATTTTTAGTTTTCTTAGGAACCTCCATACTGTTTTCCATAGTGGCTGTACTAACGTACATTCCCACCAACAGTGTAGGAGTGTTCCCTTTTCTCACAGTTATGTGTTTTCAAATACATTTAGTTATGTTTTTAAAAATGTCTTCTAGCAAAGGCATGTCTTTCCTTATTGGAAAGTCTTCCATGTTGCTGCAAACAGGGGGCATGCCAGTTTGAGGTGAAAGAAATAGAGAGATTTCATAAATGATGAATGATAAGATTGCAATGGTTTTCCCATAAGTAAGCATTTCAAAATATATATGCAGAAAGGCAGTAAAAGAATAAAATGTAAATCAGATTATTTTAAACCATTATTTTCAGGGCCAAGGAAGAAGTTACGAGAATAAAACCTTTAAAAAACATTATAAGATATTTGATGGTGTTTTTAGTGGAAGTAATTTAGAGATGATTGGGTATTGTTATTTTTTACTTGATTTTTTAGAACAAAAGTTTACCAAAATAGAAAGCTTTGCCATTTCGTTTCCCCACAACTTTAAAAAGTAACCTGTGAGACTTGGGTCAGCATAATTTTTCTTTTTTAGACCTTTTGCTTGCAAATTCATCCACCATCAAATTGCATTGTACTTCTTCCTCTTTTGCCTACCTGTGGCTGACCCTTTTGTAAATAAATCCAAAGCCCTGTCTTCCTCTTGCCTGTTGTGTTGAGTGAACAGTAAGAAATCAGATACCTGAGTCTAGTGGCTTGATTTTATACAAGTGGATCTTGTTAGAACATTTCTTTATGCCTGGGCTATTAGGAGATTTATTTGTAACCTTCCTTGCCAAGAGAACAATGGTGGTATTTACTGTTTCTACCGTCTGTTGGTCTGTTGTAGTTTCAAAGAGCTTTTCCGACTCTTGCTAAAATGACTGAATTAAGAAATGCTTAATTGACTGATTAAAAAAACCAACAACTCATTTAAATCATTCAGCTATTTGGCCTATACCAGTCCATACTTTCTATGATTGTATATTTTTGATTTTCTGTTCTATTTGTTGGCAATGTGTAGATGCAGCTTTTTTTGGTGCTAATTATAATTATATGCTCCTTTGAACTCCAGTTAATCTACTTGTAAAATTGTATAAAAAAATCTATCATAACTCCTTTCAAAGAGAGCACTGTATGTAAATGGAGGGTATTTTGAAACCACTTGAGAAGTGGGGCAGAGATCCCAGAGGAACAGGCTAAACTGCCTCTAGAAAGAATGGTTCCTATGAGACTTGTAGGGCATCTTAGTAGGGCACACAACTTTGGGACCAAAGCTGAAATGCTCAGGGCAGTGGCCATGCAGGGGAGCATCCTACCAGTCATGTCTATTTTCTGCCCCTCTCTTACCTCTTCCTGGTCCCACCCCATCCTCTCCTCTAAATAAATGTTAAAGATACCTTTACATAGCAAGGTGTGCCAAAATATACAGCTGTTCAGGTTGCTCATATATCTTGGTTTAGGCTTGGTCAGTTGAGGGAGTAATGAGGAAACACATTGCTCTTGTGATTTTGGTCATTTGTTTCTCCATGTATATTGGTGTTAATTGATTTTTTGCCATTGTTGTTGCAAAATACTTTAGAACTCTCCCTCCTTCTTTCTTTTTCCTCTTTCTCTTCTTTCAGAACGCCACCATGTATTAGATGCAGGTAACTATTAAAATGCTGTGAACAGTGATTTGTAATGTTTTACCTGATGGGGGGTTGACCTCCTTGGGGAATCAGGGATTGGGTTAGAGATGTAGTTGGAAGAGTGGGGAAGTAAGATTCCTCCATCTTCCCAGGCTAGAGAAATTATGCTGCAGCCACATACCCTGAATGAAAAGGAGGTGTTTGTATTTCCACCATCTTTGAGCTCTGATTGCTGATGTAGTCATCTTTAAAGAATTCTGCTGTTTACAATAAAACTATAATCTCCCTCCTCTCCCCTGTGTTCCACAGCTTCTGATTGCAAGATTATTCTTCGCATCTTTGAATTGCAAGGACGCTTTCATTTTCTTTCCCCTCCATGTATTCTTTTATTCCTGCTGCTTCTCTTTACACTTTTTGCTACAGGAGTGCTGAACCTCTTGGTAGGACATCTCTGTCAGCCATCTAGCAGAAAGAGACTTTTTTATAAGTTATTGTATTCTTCAAAAAGTGGCTGCAATATTTTTGGTGTTAGGCAGCAAACAAAGCCTCCAAATGATTTAACATTGCTTACATAATACTGATATTCATTTACTGGAAGAAAACTTTGTGTAAGTGTGTGTATATGTGTGTGAATGTGTTTGTGTGTATGCGTTTCTCCATACGTTCTTCCTGAGTACCTTCTATGTGCCAAGTATGATGCTAATTGACATACAGTTGAGAAAAAAGCAACAATGATCTCTTCCCTCAACAAATTTACAATCTAGAATAAAATAAACTTCACATGTTCAAATCCATAATGATATAATTACCATATGATAATTACTGTATTTGAGGAAAAGCAATAAAAAGTACACAGAACTTATAAGATGGTTTAATAGGGGAACTTTATCTAGCTTAGGAATTGGGATAATCCTTCCTAAGAAAGAGGTAATCGAGATGAGAGCTTAAGGATGGGTAGGAACAGAACAGATGAAATATGGAGTCGGGAGCTGGGGTAGAAATGAGAGAGAGGTGAGGAGTGTCGAGGAGGCTGATGGATGGAGAGGAAGTGGTAGTGTCATTGGATTGTAGGTCTTGATGCAGGGAGAAGTATTGCAGTGAGGGGACAGCAACAAGGCAACTAGGAAGAGAAGAGGTTAAGGGTGGTGGTGGTAGGTTGTGTGTGTGTGTGTGTGTGTGTGTATGTTATTGTGGAGGTATCTCAAGTGCAGTTTCTAATCATGACCAAATTCATGGTGTGATTGTGGAAGTTGAGGCTTGAGGTGGAGTGATGGGAAAATCACTGAGTATCAAGTTAGGACCCTGCTGGCCAAGGTGTTGGTGATGCATCCATGTGATGTTGAATTTGCCCAGTGCCTCTGCAGGCTTGAGATGAAAGGAAAACTGAGCCAGTGGTGACTACAGGGAAAAGATGCTCTTCCGGCCATCTGCTCGGAGGACCAGCTTACAAAGAGAGAGCAACCATTTGTCTGGAAGAGGGGTTAGGTAGTCAGGAAGATCAAGGTAGTTGGGTAGACAGTGGGATCAAGGAAGGGTGTCTGTGTGTGTGTGTGTGTGTGTGTGTGTGTGTGGTAACTTTGAGATAATTATGCATTAGAATCATGTAGAATGAGGTAAGAAATCCTTAAAATCCATACTCTAAACCATTCATCCAAACTTTGAATTTCTTCTATAACAGCTTCCCAAATCACAGTCAAGTACCTGCTTAAAAACTTCCACCAACAGGCAAATCACTACCTTCTAATGCAGAGCATTTCACTCTTGGTGGCTTTTTCTATGGGGAAAAAAAATGGTTCTGTAGATGGTAGATACTCTAACAATTCTCGCACTTTCTAGGTAAATGTGTAGAAACAAAGTGATCACAGGTGTATGATGAGGGTGGGAAGGTAGACTGAAAGGTTATTTTATTTAAATTTTTGAGAATGAGAATTTGTGTAATACTTGTGTGATTTAAAATATAAATACCAAATTTATATTTTTAAAATTTCAACAAAGCCTGAAAAGTTAATTTCAAACACAGTACGGTGTGTGCTGTGGACTGAATTGTGTCCTATCAAAATTCATAGGTTGAAGCTGTTGAGTAAAAAAATATATTCACAAACAAAAAGTTGAGAGTTATGTTTTATTTTGTGGGAATTTTTAGGACTTCAAGCCCAGGAGGCAGCATCTCAAGTGACCCCAAGAGAACTGCTCTGAGGAGTTGGGGGGCAGTGGTAGGATATATAGAAGTTTTGCAACAAAGGGCAGGTAGTAGGAACAAAAGATGACTATTAATTAAAGAAAACTAGATATCTTGTTAAGGAATTTAGTGCTTTTCTACATATGGGAGGATTGCAAGAGTCTGGGCTCACTGAAATCATTCCCTTGACATGTACCTCAGCTATCTGGGGCCAGGACCCTGTGTTTTCACATCCTGAGTTTCCTCAGGGCTCACCATGGGGAGTGGCTGCAGTCTGATGGCTGCTAGATGGCAGGTATTCTTTTCTTTCCTGAGTTCCCTCGGGGCTCACTAGCTCACCGTCATTGGTGTCTGCATGGCTGTAATCACTGATGACTGTGACATCCTTTGTTTTCTGATATGGTGGGCAATATTCCATTTATCAAAGCACTAACTCACAATGTGATCATATTTAGAGATAGGGCTTTTAGAAAGTAAATAGTGTTAAATGAAGCATAAAGTTGAGGCCCTATTCCTATAGGACTGGTGTCTTCATAACATGAGATACCAGAGTGTTCTCTCAATATCTCTCTCTCTCCCCACCACCAGCCACCCACTATGTGAAGGAACAGCAAGAAAAAGCAGATATCTGCAAGCCAGGAAGAGGACTCTTGCCAGAAATCTAATCAGCCTGCACCTTGATCTTGGACTTCTCAACTTCCAGAACAGTGAGAAATGAATTTCTTCTGTTTAACTTACCCAATCTATGGTATTTTGTTAAGGTATATTGAGCAGACTAATACAGTATGGATAGAATTATGAATAAATATAATTAGTTTTCTGACTGAGTTTTTTGATAAATTACCAATTCTAATTGTGTTTTATATTTTTCTTATTTGAATTGTAAGCAGTTTTAGGTTTACACTTGACAGAATGAATGGTAGCACTCGAGAAGCAGATTGAGTCAAACGATTTATAGATAGTTTAAGTTAATTTAAAAATATAAATTAATTTATTTTTTTGGATGGGGTCTTGACTTACCTGTATCCTGAAAACACTGATGGTGTTTTTCTTGCCTTAGAGTAAGTTTTGAGTCCAGGGGATAGTGAAAATTCTTATGCTGCGGACTCTGTTGTACCTAAGGTTAATTCTGTGCCAGGCAGCTACTAAAAGCTCTTCCAGAAATGTTTTCCCAAGTCATCATCCCACTAGGTAGCAAATACTACTGCATCTACATTTAAGAAAATTATTACATCATGTTAAAATGATTAAATTACCATTACATGCCTGGATCTTATCTTTTCACTAAAGTATTTTTTATTACTATTTTTTAACAGGGAGAACTTGTTCTTAAGATTTTTTCCATGAGAATTGGAGACTAATTTCTTTGATTTTTCTCCTTATACCCTCCCCAACAGAAGCTGTATGTTTTGAGAATAACCACCGGGTTATAAGCAAAATAGTCCTAAATAAATACAAATATCTTCTAATGAATGGGCATTTCTGGTGTGATCTTAGACTTGACAACAACAAATTGACTGGGCCAAGAATGCTATCAGCATCCTGTAGCTCAAATCTCAGGTTTTATCCACAGATGCACCTGTCCTATAATGACAGTGCCTTCTTCTTCTAAAATATAAACAAATAAGTGCAGATGGATGTTCTAATCAAGGGCCAGAGAAGAAATTTGCCATCTTTGAATGGGTTTTGAGGTTACCATTAAACACAATATATACTTGTGTTATCAATTGCGTGAAAATGCCTATAATTATTTACTAGGTAGAATCCATGTTTGCTAAGAAAATCTGTTTTTTTCTATGTCTCTTTGTGCATTGCTTTTTGATATTGATAAAGAGGTAGATCCATTCATTCCACAAACTTTTACTGTGTACTTACTATGTGCCTGGCATAATGGGAAATGCTGTTGATACTCAGATACAAGGCACAGTCCCTGCTCACAAGCAGATATGATAACTGTTTATTAAATAAAGGCAGCAAGGGTGGGCAACTGACCACATGTGAAAAGGGTAAAGAGGGACTGGAGTCTAGGAAGACGTACAGATTTCTGGCTTTAGTTATGGAGCTGATGGGGAATATAATTATTTTGAACAAGAATATGTTGGCATCTTATTTCTAAAGAGTGACAGGCTGGAAACCAGATAAAACTCCCCAATTATAGCTCCTTTAACATATTAATGAAATGTACTTTGTGATTACAAGCAGGTGATTTGAAGACTGGATTCATTTCTACCCCTGTTACCCTGGGGAATAAGAAATGAATTTCATGGACAAGCAGCTCATCATTTGAAAGAGCTGTTAAAGTTGGGTTTGTCATTGATTACATAGGTGATTTACAAAGAAGTTCAGTGTTTGCCTCACATAATGGGCTGATCATTGCCATATTTGTTTTCTATTAATTGATATATATTTTGTTGTTTGTTTTTGGTATTCTGACTCAAACTGAGTCCATGTATACACACTTATATAAGCTTATTAACATAAAATTGGATCTGGAGAAAGAGAGGCTTTTAATAAATGAGTTATAATTTTCTTTAAAGAATCCAAGTTACCTTAAAGTGCTTCCTCTAAAATAGAATTATCGTTGGAAGACAGTTCTCCATAAGCTTTTAGTATTTCTAGAGGTCATGTGAGTGAGGGACTGACTGCCTTTTGTTCTGGAATATCTTTTCATGGATATGTGTCTTGTGAATAGCCTTGGAAGATAAAGATAGTGTTTCCCTCTGGGGCAAAGGACAGGCTTGCTTACTGCCCATTATAAAAGATTCAGGTTTCCTAAATTCAGGGTTCCTCTACTATAACACAACCCACCATGTATGCAGATGTCATCTGGCTCTCTTTTCATCATTCTGCAAGAATAGGGACCTGGGGAACTGGCACCAAAAATCTGGACACTGTGGCTATTACTACTGCTGTGATTAATAAACTTTCCTTTGTCTCTGACTCAGGACTCTTGTGTCTTCTATCCATGAAACTTTTGGCAGGCTAACTTGTCAGCTTGCAAATAGGGTGAATTCTCAGACCCCTCACAGTTCTTGATAGTTACCATATTTTGTATTTTTATCTTCTAATCCATAGACTCTATAATGTACTATCAAATAGAAAACATTTCAATTTTTTCAGCATTAATAAGGTATAACTCTAAGTTGTAGATCAAATAACAAAAAAAAATTATTCACTTTTTCTTGTGACTATTCTTTTGATTGCAAATGAATGTTATGTCTGTGATATTTCACATTTATCATATATCATAATTTAAAAATTTTATTGAGAAATATTGGAGTATAAGAGGACTTTCAAAAGCAATAGCTTTTGTGGAAATGTGAAAGTTAACAATTGTTTATAGATCATTTATTTTCAGTACACTTAACTCTCATGTAAGCACCATAAATGTGTTTTGCTTTCTTTTTGTTTTTATAATCAACTTTATTGAGGTATAATTTATGTGCAATATAGACTGCATCCATTTAAAGTGTACAATTTGATGAGTATTGACAGTTGAATATGCCTGTAAGACCCCCAATATAATCAGGATATGACACTTTCATCACCCCAAAGGATTCCTAGTACCCCTTTTAATCCCTTTTAAATGAATTTTGGTAACAGGTGAAAGCCCTTTAAATGGGACAGTCCAGAAATAATTTCTACTGAGAAATTTTTGCCATTTTCCAATTTTATTTCCTTTTTCAATCATTTCAAGAATTAATATTTGACTTTTTTTTCCTTAGGTATTTTCTCTGACTTGTGTTTTTCTTTTAGCAGTTCCCCTGTCTAGTCTTTTTCTCTCTTTCATATGCCTTGGAGTAGCAGGGCTGAGTAATATTCTCATGAGCTCATATAAATGGGATAAATAGTATGCATTTGAAACAAAGATTATGTTGCCCTGCAGAAAAAAAATCACATTCAGGAAAAAGAAGATGGGTGTTAGTGTATTCAAGTGTGGAAACTAACCATGGAAGCAATGAAAAATGGTAATTATTTGTGTAATTAAGTGATGAATTATATATAAATTGTATACTTCTTTGTTCACAGTCACCATGATATTTGATTTTAGGGTTTTTTTTTTCCTTCTCTCAATAATTGTTACATTTTCTAGGGAAGATTTACTCAAGTATTTGTTTTCATTTGCCTCTTTATAATCATGGCTCTCAAAATCCAAGGGTGGACTTTGAACAGTGTTATTTTTTCTCAGCCATGTTAAATAGGTCACAAGGGTTACTTTGTCTTGAGACCCTTCAAAGAACGGAATATAAGCAGTTTGCAAAGCAACTTTTCCAAGGCAACAGTTGTAGGTGAAGCACAAGACACTTACATATTCTAATTTTAAATATGAAATAGAGCTAAATTATGTGTTTGGTTAGAGTTGTTCCAATTGTCATATGACTCAAACAACGATTTCCTCTCTTCTCTCATCAGTTTGAAAAGTAAACTTTATTTTTTAAAATTTGGATGGAAATCAGAGTCTTATGTCTTCTCTATCTAAAAAGGACGATATATTCTGAACAGTTTGGAAAACTATAAAATTGAAAAATTGAAGTCAGTTATCCAGAATTTTTACATCACTCCTCTCTCAACCTCCCACTTCTCAATGGTGAGGGTTTTCTTCCAATTTGAGGAGAGAAACACGCAGCAACTATAAATGTGTAAAATAAAGCAAGTCTCTCTGATTAGTCTGCAATCTCTCTTTCTTTTTGCATCTGGAAATGTTTAGGTAGACATGTCGAAATCCACAGCATGCACATTTCATCCCTGTGTGTCTGTCTGCATCTTCCATGCAATTTTGCAGCCATGCCTGTCTTTTGTTAGGGCTGGGATGATCAAAACAAGAACAATAAATATTTAAACCAACATTCCACCATCCCTTTTCAGATTTAAATATGGGGCAATTTTTGTGCCTTTTCCAAAAATAGCCTACCGTAAGGAGAAATTGGTAATCAGAATTTAAGCGGGAGGGTGAGGGGCTTAGGAGGCCTGCTCCACACACAAACATATTCTGTAACCTTTATTGTACTTAAGAACAACATTATTCTATTGGATTATGAATTTCTAGATACTACCCTACGGTTAAACTATAATGAGAAAGTGCTTGGTTTAGCGTGGGGCAGGGTAGTTGGGGCTTTGTTAGAATTAGATCAACTTCTGGTGCATCAAACACCTAGAGGGATATCTTTTTGTGAATCACCCACCCAGATAGAGAAATTTTCTAATTTACACTAAAGGTCCAGGATGTGCCAGCAGAACATTAGGTGACTAGGTAGCCATTATACCTTCACATAGATTGAGGTTTAACACCATCCTATTTTCCCTATTTTGTTTTCAGCAGAAAACACCTGAGATCCCTGTGGCACTGTACCTGGTCAGTATTATCCACCAATTCATATGCATGGAGTGCTTTGATCCAAGGAAAAATAATTTTTGGTTTCTTTTGTTTTCATTGGTTTGTTTGTTTTCTATCACTGCTATTCCAGTTCATAGAGGACAATGTTGTAGTTGAGAAATAAAGCAGGCTTGTGGGGTCAGAAAAAGGCAAATAAGTTGTTCACTAGACTGAGAAAGCAAAGCTCAGGGAAGAATGAAAAATTGTAGTGTGCGTTGGAGTGGGGTTGACAGAGCAACTGGTTTGTAGATAAGATAAAGGCTAGTTCAGGAACTAAGTAGCCTTCATAAAGCGAGTGAATGTGCCTTGGTTTCCCTTCCATGTACAGATCGAGTGTTAAGCAGGTATGGCAAAAGGACATGACAGGCTGGAGAGGCTGGTTTTGGATTTGGACTAGGTCATGATTTCTGGTCCAGAGAAGCTAGTTGGTCATGGAGGAGTCAATGGGCACAGTGGGTCTAGGGAGGTAAGAAACATGGAAGTCAGACAATAGGAATCGGAAACCCAGAGAAGAAGCTTAGAGAACCAAGAGCCTGGGACCTATGAGTCTGCAAAGAAAAGATCAATTATCCTGGCCAAAGATTAGGAAAAAAGGATGGGATCAGGCTCTCAGCACACGGTCTGAGCTGTGCAGAACCAGGAACAAGAATAAAGCTTGATTTCAAGGTGTAAGTGCCACAACATCTTCTCTTTCCTGTGTGTGCGCAGAACTGATGTGCGATTTCAAGGAAGCCTGAGTGTGCATTTTGCAGAATGTATCAATAAGTTCTGAGGACAGTGTTTGAGAAAACAGAAAGAAGTTATTTTCTGATGCATAGTTCAAAACTGGAACATATCTGTAATTATATTAAAAAAAACAGAGGGGCACTTTTAAAGTAGATGATAATGCTCAGGAATGAAAAAGGTGTAACCTCTTCAAAACATCAGTTCTTTTTGTTGAAGGTTAGAAATATTTGCCAATTAATTTACTCATTAGTTCATGCACTTTTTCACATTTACTAAATGTCTACTATATATACTGCCTTATAAAATCTTAAAAACTTTAATGACTAACTTTTATTATTTGTATGTTTAGATTTTCAAGAGTGAAGAGTCAATTATTAACATTAGCAATTAATAATGGAATGACTGTTTAGGCAAGTTCAAGCTCTGGGGAATTATGAAACTTACCAGAAAACATTGATGGCAATGGAGGGAAATAAAATAAAATCACAAAACTTGAAGTGATGAAATATTGATTTGAGAATGTATTATCTGAACCACTTATCTAGGATAATGGAAGTTGGACATCTGCGTGGAAGTTGTGATTGATTGTGTAATGATAGAGAATTTGGTCAAAGCCCCTACACTGGGTGAAAAGCAATTGATTTGGTAGCTTCCTCTATATTTGTTATTTGAGCTAATTTTAGCAGGGAATGACAGAATAAAGCATTTATTTATATTAATTATTTGAGATAATTTTAGTATGGAATGCCAGAGTAAAGGCATCTTTTGAGACACAGGCTGAAGCTGTGGGCCAGAAATAAAGTCCAAAAGGTTCTCCTTACTTCCTATTTGTGACTTGTGGTTCGCTGAGCCAGTCATTGTATTTTCCTGGAAGAATGACTATTTTTATTTAGTTCTGTTTTAAACACAATGAGAGTATGTGTCTGGGTGTACATGGAAACACAGCATGAGATGTATTGGGGTAGCAGGGAATAAACAAAGAACTCAGGAATGCTCATCTATAAACTCAGAGCAAAGATTATTTTAAGTAGAAAATTATTTTAAATGACACATTATTACCAGGAAGTTTTGTATTTTTTTCCTCGACCAAAATCTAGGTATGAGTTATTTTAATCAGATTAAGGGTCTTGAAAGGAGTCAAGGTAGGCATTTAGAAAGAGATATTTTTGTTTATTTGTTTTGGTAAAGACGAGGGACTTTGGGCAGCTAATGGACAAAATGATGATATTGGCTCTAGGAAGACCCATAGATAAGAAGCAAGGCAAGGAAAAAGTTTCAGAAAGCGAGGTGAGAGGAGGATTGCTGTGTGTGCCTTGGAATTGAGGGCCACCAACATTGCCTCTTCTCCCTAAGGTAATTATCAGAACTGTTTGTGTTGTAAGTTTCAGGGTCCTTCAATTTGTCCCTGTATACATGAAGTAGGTAATTCAGCACAGTCTCTTGTTTTGATGGATACTCCCTATTTAAATTCTACTCTTTCTGGGAGTAAAGGAGAGAAGAAAAAAAATAAGAAAGGAATAAGAAACTTATAAGACATTTTAATTTTTATTCGCTTTCTTGTTATGTCATTAATCTTTCAGAAATACATGAGTCTTTTCCTGATTTCTAGGCTCAATGAATGCTAAAATTATGCCAAGAATTAACCCTCTGCTGATGCAATAGATTCATGTTATATGAATGTTTAAGATATGAGAATTTAGCTTGACTAAGGGAAAAATAGAATAAGAATATACACATAGGGAGTGATTATGCCTTTCATTCCATTCATTGAGTGTGTACCCTGCCACGAGAATGAGACGGGAGACTGAAGCTGGAATCTCTCAGCCTCATCTAGTTCCTGGATGCTATTCTTGGCATGAGCGTTGCAGAGTGCTGAGATTCTGGTGTTATTTAACCAACCAGTGGATCGACCAACAAGGGACCCTTATTTAGTCCTTCTTGTATCAATCCTTCATCTGCAATTTCAGAGTCTAAAAACTATGGGAAATTAACAGGTTTTAATTTTTTAAATTAATTTGGTGGCAAAACCTAACCTTAACTGATGTGAACATTCTTTAATAGTCTTTGTCTCACATAGCTTTAATATTTATACACTTACCTCAGAAGTAATGTGTTTGAATACTGAATGCTTGAGATGTATCATAAAATATTGCATATATACATATTGCCTAACATTCTAATAAATTTGGACTCAATGGCCAGATTAAGGAAAAGAGAATTAGTATATTTAATCCTCATAACAACCTCATAAGGTAAGTACAATACTTATCTCCATTATACCAACAGAGAGACCTAGTGAGGTTAAGTAACCTACTCAAGGTCATAAAGCTAATAAGTAATGAATCAGCCTTGTTGAATTTTTAAAACTGTTTGACTTATGTTTCCCTTCTTTTATCTGAAGGTAAATGTGGGAAAATGCCCCAGGAGTGTATGAAGTATATATTCTAAATCCTTTACTCCTCCTCTTCTAACCTCATTTCTTAAATATACTGATGTATAGTTTTGTATAGATCTTTCCAGACATTTTTTTCTGTCCCATACAAATGTAGACACATACAGAAAGTGTAAAATATGTCTATAAACTCGATAGGATAAGAAATGCATCTGTATATTCCTCTTAAATGTCATTTCTCTTTTAAGCCCCCATTCTGGGATTAGAAGATATAAATATCTTCAGAACATAGAATGATCTCAGTCAATCCAAGATTTCCTCATGGAAATCATCTCTGCCTTCCCACCTGAAGGTCGGGTCTGAAATCAAGAATGAGTTTGTGAGGGTTGCATCTGCTCTTCTGTTGTTGTTTTCTATCCACACTAGCAGCTTCTAAGATGTTTTATTTTTTTCCTTCCTTGCTGTAGGCATTATAAGATATAACTTTAACTTATCAGATGCTATATTAATATTTACTACCATATGTGTAAGATTAGAATATTATAATTGTATAATTTCATTTACCCCTCTTTCCAGGTATTTTTCATATTGTCATATATTTTATTTCTCTATATACATCAAAAGTTTTTTCTTACTTTAAATGGTCAGTTGACTTTTAAAGAAACTAAGAAAAATCATTTTTTATATTTACTGGTATGTTTACCATTTCTTATGTCTTTATTCCTTCCTGTAGACCTGATTTCCCACTTGGTGTTATTTCTATCAGTCTACAGAACTTCCTTTAGCATTTCTTGTAGTGAAGTTTTGCCTATAATAAATTTTATTAAATAAAAATTTTCTCAACTTTGTCCGAAAAATGACTTTGTTTTCATTTGTTGAAGGATATAGTTACTGGTGAAAAATTAAGTTGAGAGATTTTCCATTTAGCATTTTTAAGATGTCATTCCATTATCTTCTATCTTCCATCATTTCTTGTGAGAATTCAGCCATAATTCTTATTGCAGTTCCCATGAATATGATGTGTTGTTTTTTCCTCTGGTTGCTTTTAATATTTTTCTTTTTAATCATTGGTTTTCACTAGTTTGAAAATAAGGTGTCTAGATGTGTTTATCTTTGTGTTTGTCTTGCTTGAGATTCATATTTTTGGAAGGGGTCTGTTGATGTCTTTTTATCAGTTTGGAAATGTTTTAGGTATTTTCTCTTTAAATATTTCTTCTGTCTCATTCCCATCTCTTTCTGGGACTTCAGTTACACATATGTCATATCATAAAATATTATCCCACAGTATTGCATACTCTATTTTTGTGCATTTCTTTTTAAAATTTTTATCTTTGAGTTAATTAACTGGTTCTTTCTTCTGTAGGTCCAGTCTGGAGTTAAGTCACTTTAATGAACTTTTTATTTCTGATATTGTATTTTCAGTATATAATTTCCATTTGGTTCTTAAAATTTTTGTTTGTTTGTTTCTACTGTGCTGAAATGTCACATCTGTTCTTCTATTTTGTCCATCTTTTTCTCTAAATTCTATCAGAATCCTGTTAACTGTTTCAAAGTCTTTGTTAAGTTCAACATCTAAATCATATGTGGGTCTGCTTCTGATTAATTTTTTTTTCTGTTTGTTTGGTCATATTTTCATACTTTTTGTATGCCTATTAATTTTTGATTGGATATTGAACATTTTGAATAATAAACTTTCTGGATTATGTTATCTTTTTCTAAAGAGTGTCAAATTTTGTCCTGAAAGGCTATTAATTTGCCAGCATAGTCCCTTGATCTTTTGGAGGCTTGGTTTCAGGGTGTGTGGATCCTTGTTTTGTTTTTTGCCCTTATTCCCATGCCATAGACTTTAGTCAGGATATGTGTTTCTTACTCCTAAGGTGTTGCCATTCTAGAGTTTCAATGGAAAGCCAAAATATCTATCAAGCTTTATAGCCAGGTTAGACTTGATCTACAAACTCTCTTCACTACTAAGCAGCTGCAGATAGAGGTTTTTTTTTTTTTTTTTTTTTTTTTTTCAGTTCTTAATTCTTTCAGCTGCTGCTTTCAGCTGAGTTCCTTAGATTCTCAGCAAAACCGTACGCAGTTTAGGTGTACGCCAAAGATTTGTGGGACATTTCTATGCAGGTTTTAGAGTATTTCCTCTGTGTTTCCTTACTCTCTGAAATTTTTCTTCCAATTTACTGCTCTGCTAACAGCCCTAAACTTCAAACTTTGTGTTCTCTTCCCAATAGGATATTGTTTACTGGTTTGTTTCTATTCTACCTCTAGATTGCAATAAGCCTAAGAATGTTCTCAAGGGAAAGCTCAACGAATTATGGTGCTCACCTAGCATACTTCCTTTCCCTTCAGGATTATATCTTCTTCAGTTTTTCATGCTTTTGGATTGTACAATGTTGCCTTCAAACAGTTGCTGTTTTATATTTGTGTAGAGTTTATAATTGTTACTACAGAAAGTTTCATCTGATACAAGCTATTCCACCATGAAGGGAAACAGAATCTCACCATAAACTAGTATCTAATATTAACGGACTGCCTGTCCTTTGCCATGTGCTGTGTAGGAGATTTACATATATTAACACTAATTTACATAAAAATAGTACAAGGTAGGTATCATCATCATTATCATCATCATCATTATTTCACAAAATAAGAAACTGAAGCAAACAGTGAAAGTTTATAAAGTAAGGGACAGATGCAGGATCCAATGTCATATATGTTAAATATAAAACGTGTTATTTTTACTATTCCAATGATTCCCAAACTTAGCAGTAGATTGAAATTTCCTGGGGAGCTTTAAAAATGCCAGTGCCTTGGTTCTAACTTTATAACTAGCCTTTGCTATTATCCGGCTATTGAGATCTTAAAATTTCCCCCAATGTTTCAAATGTGCAGTTGAGATTAAGAACCACATACTTTTTTTTTTAATTGAAGTATAGTTGATGTACAGTATTATATAAGTTACAGGTGTGCAATATAGTGATTCAGAATTTTTAAAGGTTATACTTCATTTATAGTTCTTATAAAATATTGGCTATATTCCCTGTGTTGTACAATATATTCTTGTAACTTATTTTATGCATAATAGTTTGTACCTCTTAATCCCTACCCCTGTATTGCCCCTTCCCTGTTCCCTCTCTCCACTTGGTAACCACTAATTTGTTCTCTATATCTGTGAGCCTGCTTCTTTTTCGTTATATTCATTAGTTGTATTTTTTAGATTCCACATATAAGTGGTATCATACAGTATTTTTTTCTCTGTCTGATGTATTTCACTTAGCATAATACCCTCTAAGTCCATCCATGTTGCTACAAATGGCAAAATTTTATTCTTTTTTATGGCTGAGTAGTATTCCATGTGTGTGCCTACACACACACACACACACACACACACACACACACACACTACATCTTCTAAAAAAATATCTTATTGTAGCTTTCCTGTTACATCCCTAAATAAGATAAAAACATTCTTTGGAAATACACAGAGTTCCAGTCAAATAATAGTTTTATGCCTATAATTTAGAAACACAATCTGATGCTTATGTTGATTACAGAACAGGGCAAAGAAGCATTTTTTTTAAAAAGGTCATATTGGTCTTCCCTGGTGGTGCAGTGGTTGAGAGTCCACCTGCCGATGCAGGGAACACGGGTTCGTGCCCCGGTCCGGGAAGATCCCACATGCCACGGAGCCGCTGGGCCCATGAGCCATGGCCACTGAGCCTGCGCATCCGGAGCCTGTGCTCCGCAATGGGAGAGGCCACAACAGTGAGAGGCCCGCGTACCGCAAAAAAATAAAAAAATAAATAAATTAAAAAGGTCATATTATCAGGGGAAATGAAGTAGCATTTATTGAATACCTACTATGAGTTAGGCACTGTTAAATGCTTCCCTGAATTGTCATATAAACTACTAATTACAAGTCCGTGGCACAGTATGATGAGTTGAATTGTGTCCCCCACAAAGATATGTTCAAGTCCTCACCCCTTAGCACCTGTGACCATAACCTTATTTGGAAATAGGGTCTTTACAGATGTAATCAAGTTAAATTGAGGCACACTAATAAGGGTAGGCCTGGAATCCTATGACTGGTGTCATTATAAGAAAAAGGAGAGGCAAACTGCATACAGTCACTGAGGATACACGCAGGGAAAAAAGTTCTGTGATGACAGAATCAGAGTTTGGAGTGATCCAGTTACAAGCCAAGGAATGCCAAAGACTACCAACAACCACCAAAAGCTAGGAGACAGGCATAGAACAGATTCTACATCAGAGGCTCCAGAAGGAACCAACCTTGCTAACATCTTGATTTTGGACTTTTGGCTTCCTGAACAGTGAGGGAATAAATCTCTGTTGTTTTAAGTAATAAACATAACAAACAAAAAAACTCCAAACAAAACCTGCTTTTCTGTGCCATGCTTCCTGTGATACTACTAAATCTTAAAAGCAAGCCAGTTCCTACTAATTTTATCTTTTCTTTCTAAATAATTATAGAATGGAAAGATGTTTCATGCCTTTAATATTCTGATATCCTGGTATTTAACAGTGAAAGAAAGCCTTCTTGATTATTTTAAATTAGTTTTTTTAAAGCCAATCTATTACTAAGGGTTTTGTGCTGTTATCTATATGATCATACTATTTATGAATATACCTAATACTTTTATTTAGCATCTAATAAGAATTTTCTATTTGTTTACTTGTTTTGTGTTTAAGAATAGGTAGGTTTCCAAGAACTGTTGGGGTATTTCTTACCTTTGTTAATCAATGGAAAGGAAATAAACAGGCAATAATTAGAATAAAAGCTAACATTCCCATGTGAAGCCACTTGTTGATGTTTTTTGACCCATTGTATTTAGTGGCTACATGATGGAATACAGAGCAGTACACTGCGGAAGATGACGGGTTTAAATGGAGAGTTTGGGGACTTCGGTTTCAGATATTAGCCTGGTTTGTGTGACCTGACAGACTCTCAACTTCTCTGGCTCTCAGTTTTCTACTCTATAAAATTGACAACTGAGGTCCTTTTAGCTCCAAAGATTTAAAATTAATTTCCTGACAAAATACCCTTTCTTTGCTTGCTGTCATGAGACTAGAACAATTACTAGAATAAGACATATATGCAAACATCAAAAGTAAGAGTATACCACTGGAACAAGTTTTTAACTGCACTTATGTCAGTGAATAAGCTCTATTATAGACTGATGGTTTGGAGGAAAAGTTGATGCTGCTAAAAGTTCAGTTCATCAGAGAAAATTCCAGGTAGAGTTGGCTCAATGAATGCAGAGGATATGAAGAACAGTGATAAAATTGAATAAATATCTAAAGAGCCACATCTAACCCTTTGCATCACGAGGGGACCAAACATGTCTTTGTTGGGAAATCTCATGACACTACACCGTGTTTTCACCTGGCAAGTAATGCCGGCACAGTAATCACCCACATTCAAGCCCTTCTTTCCAGAATGGTAACACTGTGATTTGCTTTAGTCAGGATTGCTATTCTTACTGGGGGAGCTATGACTGGGATAAAAATGGTAATTAAGCCCACCAAGAAATGCTGATTTTGTTGGCTGGCCTAGGATTTGGCCTAGGATTTGGGAACAATAGATGGGACAATAATGTGGTGCTTGGGAGCAGTTTTGCTTTGATATGGATATCATTCATAGGTTAAGCACAAAGCTATTTTCACTGGTAGTTAAACTTTTGTCAATTGTTGATCGGTAACAGTGAACTGGATGTCCTACTGAAGTAGCATGGTTCAGTAGGCAGAATATCGATTGAATTAGCGTGTAAAACTATTTGTACCAAAGTATGTCTATTTTGCGATTGACTGGCCTTGTGAATTTGTTTTCATCCTTCAGCATCTTGGTGTATGTGTGCATGTGTATGTGTACTGGTTTGCTTAGGGATGTATATGCAGGAGATAAGATATCTTTTATAAGATGAGTTTGAAATATGATAAAATATTTAAAGGATTAACCTAAAGAGGTGGTCAAAATAAAAAAAATATCATTCAGAAAATAAAAATGATAAAGAATATGAGAAAACTGAATCACAGCATACGTTTATGTAAAGATATTCAAGAAAGAATATTTGTAATGTTTGAGAGCCCTATCTTAAGAACAGCAATGTAACAAAGGATAATGAGAGAATGTAGCAAAGGATAGTTAACTGATAGATTTGCTAGTATATTATATATTGCTTTAGTTTTACAGTCTTTGGATAGTTTTAGTTACACAAGTTCAGTTCTCTGGTTTGTAAATCCATATTGCCAGTTTCTAAGTGAAATCCAAGGCCATATTCTTTGAATATGTCTTCCATAGAACTTTGTACAGTGCAATTCCATTTTTCTAACTGTATTTGGATTAAATGCATGGTAGGAATCTCTGTCTTCATTGTGTGTGTGTGTGTGTGTGTGTGTGAGTGAGAGAGAGAGAGAGAGAGAGGGAGAGGGAGAGGGAGAGAGAGGGAGAGAGAGAGAGAAGGAGAGGGAGACAGAAGGAGAGGGAGAGAGGAATTTGATCCTTTACTATTAGGCAACTATTTTTATGTACCGTCATTTTAAGAACAAATATACAAGTTAAATGTAATCTAGATGATATTGAGAGTAACATGGCTAGACAGTGATAATTCCAGAATCCTTCAGACAGGGGTATTTTAAGGTTTTACAGAGGAGTAATCCTGCTTATACTTTTCCATAAAATAGGGGAATCTGTTTTAAGTTTGGACTAAACTAATAGTTTCTTTTCTTTCTTACTTGCCATAAGGGTTCAAGTTTAAACCCTCTGTTCTAGAATGCAAGTTTACAGAACCTGGAATAGGGGAAGAATAGGTATGCAGGAGGTACAGCCCCAGAAGCAGATAGTCAGAACAAAGTACTCTACAGGGAGAAAGAAAGATTACGGTATTATGAAATGCCAACTGCAAGATGGAGAACCAGGAAAGCCTGCAGTATAATTCAATCAAAGTAAAGAAGCTGAGAATTAGGGGAGCCAAAGGTGTAATCCCTAGTCTGAGGCCAAAAGCTTGAAAAACAGGGTAGGGAACCACTGATGAAAATACTGGAGTCAGTCGACCTGAGACCCAGAAGCTCTGATGCCTGAGAGAAGGAGAATATGGAAGTCCTAGCTCAAGAAAGGAAACAGTAAATTTGCCCATCCTCCTCATGTTCTCCTAGGGCCTTCACAGTTTGGATGGTGCCCACCAAAAGTGATGAGGGTAGATCTTTTACTCAGTCAACTGATTCAAAAACAAATATCTTCCAGAAATACCATTAAAGACACACAGAAATGTTGTTTACCAGCAGTCTGAGCATTCTTTAAACCATTCAAATTGACAAATATAATTAACAATCACAGTGCAAAAACACCCTTATTTTCTCATCATTCAGATGACGAGAAGTATGAAATAAAGGTATTAGAGCGGATGCGCTCCCTCAGGAATTCAAAGAGGTGATTCAGATCAAAGGAACCACTTCTGAAGGGCCCCCAATCCAATAGCACTGGTGTCATTCAAAGTAGAGACCGAGGCACCAGGGATAGTACAGCCAGAGCCAAGGCCATGCCAGGACACAGCCAGAGGGTGGGCAGGTGCAGCCCAGGAGTGAGGCATCACTGAACGAGTCGGCTCGCAACCCCATCTGGCAATTTCCAATCTCCAGAAGGGTGAGGAAATAAATACACGTCCGTTAGTGCAAGCCTCCAGGCTGTGGTGTCTTCGGATGGGGACACGCTAGCCCACTAAGGCAGACACCTGGGGAAACAGTGTGGCAGTTCCTTACAAAATGGCACATGCTCTATACAATCCAGCTCCTTGAGGTTTACCCAAAAGAAGAGAACACTGGTGCGAGCACAGGGCAACCTGCACAGAGATGTTAATGGAATCTGCTTTCCAAACTGCCAGAACTCAGCAGCAAACAAATGCCAGTTGGTGGGGAAGAAAGGTCAGTGAACTGTGGTCCATCCAGACACTGGACTAGTAGTATTCAGCACTCGAAAGAAAAGAGTCGGCAGGCCGACAAGAGACGTGGAGCTCCAAAGTCCTACTGACGGAGTGAAAGAAACCAATGTGAAACGGCTAAAGACCTCAGCATTCCAATGAGAGGGACACTGTGGGAGGGATTAAGCCACGGAGACCGTGGAAACAACAGGAGTCAACAGGGATAAGGGTGGAGGAAGGGAAGACTAGGCGGAACAGAGAGCAGGTTGAGGGCAGGAAAGCCAAGCCTTATGTGCAATACTCTAAGGGGTGGATGCAAGACATGATAAGGGAGGGGTCAAAATCCATGGAATATACAACAGTCATTGTGATGCCTAATGGAAACTATGGACCTTGGGGGAGGAGGATGTGTCAAAGGGGGTGCATCCCGTAAAACAAATGTACCCCCACGGTTCTGGATGTCGATGGTGGGGGAAGACTTGCCTGAAGATGGGGGTAGGGACTAGGGGGGACAGAGGACGGGTCCATTCGGTTTGACCCCAAAGAAACCCGAAAATGTTTGAAAATACAAGAGTATTTAAAGAGCAAGAGGGACTTCCCATGAGGCCCGCCTACCTATTTCCATGTCTATGGCTTGGGGGAGAATATGGCCTGGGCCACACCCACCTGGCAGAAAAGGCCCCCGCAGGAGTGACCCTCCGGGCTTTCTGTATTCCCCTCTGCAGGCCAGCGTGTTCTGAGGTGCACCCGAGAGAGGACTTGTTGCCTACTGAACTGGGTTCTCTGGCGGGTCCTGGAAGGCTTTCAAAAAGCAGCTTTCAAGACCTGTCTTCTTCTGAGGGTCTATATTTCCATCGCCATCAAATGTGAAGTCTTCAGAAACTCTGTAGGGGGAGGAAGTCTGGGCGGCCAACCCTCAGCCCGCCCCTTGCCTTGTGCGTGGGCGGAGCCCAGCACCCCCCTCCGAGGGCTGAGGAATCACGCGACTTCCGGGTGGGCGTGGCCCCAGCCCCAGAGCTCTATATAAAGCGGCTGGGCCCTTCCTGTTATCCAGGGTTCCTGCCTCTGAGGGGACTGCAGCCGGAGGGAGGTTCTCCGCAGCGGACTGGAGAAGAAAGGACCCAGGGCGAGAGCTTTCTGACCTACGGGCTTTCAGCCAGTCAGTCAGTGGGGCTTGTTTAAGGTACCGAGTTTGCGGGCATTCTTTATCCACGCCTAGAAAAGGCATCTCCAAGGGTAACTGTCTTTACATTGTGGGAGGCAGTGGAAACCTGTGTTTCTGTGTGTGTGTGTGAGCATATAAATACAGCAGCAAGGCTGACCTTCCCTCGTCTCGTCTTTGTCATTGCAGGTCTCCGATTAGAGGAGCCCGGCCCGAGCCCCCGCGTCTTGTGGCGCCGGGATGGCCAAGGCCAGCGTGTCGCTCCCAGGCAAAAGTCGGGTCACAGGTGTGTCGGGTGAGGGAGGAGTGGTGCCCTTGGGCCCCGGCCCCAGCCTCCTGGACCGAATCCCGCAGGGCCGATTTGAGGAACTGAGGAAAGCCTGTGATGAGGAAGGCGAGCTCAGGCGTCAGGACGGCCTGCGTCCAAGGGCAGGTGAAGAGACAGACTCCTCGTCACGTCCTCCTGCAGCCAAGAGACGGAAAGTGGCCACCAAGGGGAAGAGGCCCGGGAAGCGGGCGGTGGACGAATTGGAGGCTCAGAAGATGAGAACCCTCGTGTCTTCTATGAGCCAGGAGCAGCTGGACCGTTACGAAGTGTATCGCCGATCAGCCTTCCCCAAGGCCACCATGAAGCGTCTGATCCAGACCGTGGCCGGCTCGACAGTGTCCCAGAACACAGTCATTGCCATGTCCGGAGTGGCCAAGGTCTTCGTCGGGCAGGTGGTCGAGGAGGCCCTGGACGTGTGTGAGAAGTGGGGGGAAATGCCCCCACTCCAACCCAAGCATATGAGGGAGGCTGTTCGGAGGTTACGCTCCAAGGGGCAAATCCCCGGCAGCAAGCACAAGAAGATCCTGTTCTTCTAGGCCAGAGCCAGCGAGGGCCTGTCGCTGAGGAACCAGTCCCGCTGGCAGAGCAGCCTCCTGACCCTGAGACTTTGCCCCACCCATGCAGCTCCTGTATCTCAGGCCACCAGGGATTTCCCCAGGATGGATAAACAGAAGAAAATTGGAGAGAGAAGATCCACCACACCTCCAGCTGCTTCTCTGAAAAGACCAAGAACACCCAGAAGCCTCTAGACAGCTGGAGGAATCATCAGGAAAGAGAGAAGACCCAGTGTACGCGTATCAGAAATGAAACATGGAACATCGCTCTGGAACCCATGGGCAATGGAATTGTAAGAAAAGGATGTTGTGAATGGTTCCGCGCCCATCCATCTGATAAGCCAGAAGAAAGGAACCGATTCCTTGAGAGACACCCCCTGTCACAACACACCCACGAAGAAACAGACCTCTGCAAAGGCCTCTACCTGTCATAGACATTGAATCCGTACTCAACAACCATCCCTATCCCAGAGAACCAGGCCCAGAGGAGTTCACTAATGGATTCTAGCAAACACTTAAAGCAGAAATTATACCGCTCCTCTACGATCTCTTCCAGGAGGTGGAAGCTTAGGGATTCTTCCTAACTCATACCATGAGACCAGCGTTAGCTTCATCCCATGAATGGTTTTCTGGCAGTTTTGAAGGTTAAGAAAAGCTATATTGTAGGTAATTAGCTCCTAGATTCTGCTTTGTGGAATCACTTTTTGGCCAATGTTTAATAGGTGCAGCATTTAAAAAGTGCCTTTTAGCCAAAGAAGGTGGGAAAGTGATGCATACTTTATAGTTCCTTTTTGGGAATCACAATAATCGTTAGCATATTAAGTGATACAGCATGATTTGAGGTACAAATGATCTGTTTAACTTTTTTAATGCTGTTTCTTCCATACTGATTTGACTATGAAGCGTGTTCCACTTCATATCATCAAGCTATTATGTATTATTCTATATATTTAATCTGGAATCATGCATGCAAAGACACACCCATACATACACACATTGAAGTATAGGCTTCTGGAGGTCATCTTCTTGGATTTGCACATTGGTACTGGCACTTGCTCTGTGACCTTGAAGAAGATTTCTAACCTCTCAGTGATTCAGTTTTCTTCCTTTAAAGTGAGGTTAACAGTAATGTTGTGAATATTAAGTGCATTATTTCATGTTATGTGTTTAGAAAAGTACTTGCTATATAATGAATATACAATAATGTCAGTTTCTAGAATAATTATTATATTATTACATTTGTTGATAGCTTGCTTTTAAAAATGTGATATGTACAATTTTCTTTATCTTACTTTCTTCAATCAGTTATCATTTTAAATCAAATGATTTACCTTAAGTCAATGTCTTTATATTATTCTATGGTGTGAATATGTCATGAATCATTCAGCCATTCTCTTCCTAGTCAACTTTAAAAAAAATTTCCAGTGTTTTACCATTGTGAATAAAGCTAAAATAAACATCTGAATATGTATGTTTTTCTGTCTTGTTTTTTTCCCCTTTAAAAAATTAAAAAAATATTCTTAACTGTGGTAAAATAAACATAACATAAAATTTACCATCTCAACCATTTTTAAGTGTAGGTACATTCACATTTTTTTGCAACCAATCTCCAGAACTTTCTTTATCTTGCAAACCTGAAGCTCTGTACCCATTAAACCATAAATCTCCACTACCCCCTCCCCTGCCCAGCCCCTTGAAACCACCCTTATCCTTTTACTATGAATTTGACTACTCTGGGTACCTCATATAAGTGGGATCATACAGAATTTGCCTTTCTGTGACTGGCTTGTTTCACTTACCATAATGTCCTTCAGGTTCATCTGTATTGTAGAGTGTCAGAATTTTCTTCCTTTTAAGCCTGAATAATATGCTCTTGTACGTATATGCTACATTTTGTTTATCCATTCATTTGTTGAAGGACTTAGATTGCTTCTACATTTTGGCTATTGGAGTAATGATGTTATGAACATGGCTGTATAAATATTGCTTCGAGACCCTGTTTTCAATTCTTTTTAGTGTAAATCAAGAAGTGGAATTTGGGCGTCACATGATAATTCTGTTTTCAGTTTTTTGAGAGACTGCTACACTGTTTTCCATGGCTAAGCCACCATTTAACTGTATTGATTTTTATTTCTATTGGTTTTGTCTTAACATTTTGAGCCCTGAGTGGATTAATAGCTTTAAGAGATTATTTGTATAGGAATAAGAAAAAAATGGTAACAGAACCAGTGAAATCTAGAACATAAGGAATCATCTAGGGAAGAGTCTAGAAGGACTGGGTTTAGAATTGATGTAGATACTGTCTAATACATCATAAGTAGTTCTTGGTAATTAATCTCTGCTGTAGGAACTAAAAGGCCAATCTTTTGACATTTGTGTGTACAATGATTATATTGTCATGTGTTCATGGGTGTCTGAAGGAGCTTTCTATCTGAAACTGTCAGTATCTTTGCTATTGACAGCAGTAGTTTCTTATCAAGATCCAGAATTTATTTTTGAAACAGATGTTTTATTTTTCTTATTCTTTGTCTTTCTGTGCTCTAGGTTTTAGATATACATATCAGCATATAAATAACCTTTGTTAGCTCACATGGCTTACTTATTATATAATATCAAGTCTATTAAATGATGTACTCTATACGATATTTCTAAATTATGTTACAAAAATAATTTCTATTCAGTAGCTACCAGAAATCAACAATATGGCAGATCTCAGTTTTGAAAAGTCATAATTACTACTTATTAGAATAGATTCAGAACCTATCAATGTATGTACATTTGTTTATCATTGAGACTGTAGGATCAAGCAGTGCTTCTCAAGTCTTAATGCCCATGCAAGTCACTTGGAGGACTTGTTAAAATATCAGTTCTGACTCAGTAGGTATGGGATGGAGCCCAGAATTCCTTATTCCGATTAGGCTCCCAGGTGATGCGGCTGCTCCTGGTCAGCAGACCGCACCCTGAATAGCAAGAGGTTAAAGGACCAACAGACATCTGATTCTTATGGCACAAGTCAACGTTTTTAGCAGCTTTTAATCTAAGAATTATCTCTGTTGGGAATGGGTTTTTTCCTAAGGTCAGAAAATTCATTTAACTCTAACTTGTTCAGTTAAGTTGATTCTCTTTTGTATCTCTCTTCTCATACCATAATCACTAAATTCTTCTCCTTAACTCCAGTCAACAAATTTCTTTCTTTGAATGTCTAAATTTTTCTGTTTGGTACTATACTACTTTGTTTCTCTGATCCCCTATATTGATAATATCTTGTTATCAACACTTCAACTTTGAACAGACTTTATACATTAAGCTAATATATATATATATATTATGGAGATTTCTTTTTCTTTATTGAGAAACTTAAGACTTGGGTACATCAAATAAAACCAATTTCTGGGAGAAAAAAAATAAAAACCCACAATAGAAAAAATGTTAACACTGTCTGGGACATATCAGAACCCAGAAAATATTTAGAATTATGATAAAATATTGTGGTAGTCAGAATTCTTATATGGTAAAGAGTCTCTATTCTTACATGAAGATTATCTACATCTGATGATATGGGAGTGATATGCAATATTGGACTATTCATCTTATGGAGACACTGCATTTATCAAGATTTTCCAACATGTAATTATTTCAATTAGATTTTAGAATTTAGAATTTAATTCATTTCATCATATAATGTCAATACTAGTGCTCATTAAAAAAATGGAAGAATCATGTTTACCAAAGCATAGACCTGGCTATCAGGAATCAGACAGAATTTCCTGACTTGGGAATTCTCAAAGATCTGGAGGAGTTCAGATGTTGAATCCTGGTTTGGGGACCTTACTGCTTTGCAAGAGGAGACTGGAAATGATGTTGGGTGGTACAGAATGCAATAAAAAGACACGAGACTGCCATTGACCTTAGGGGTAAATGTGAAGCACCAGCAACAGAGCTGACCACTTTAATAAACAGTGAGTAGATGTTCAGCTCATTTATAGAAGAAAAGTCAAAGAAAGTATGAGTCAATGCCTACTCAATTCTGAGTGTCTCCTTTACTATGGGGTTTGATCTTTCTATCAACCCTTCCTACTTTCCTTTTTATCCTGTGACTCTATCTTTCCCCTCTGTTCTTCTTTCTCTTTTTTCTCCTCTTCACCTCTGCAGTCATCATCGCAACATCAATACTCTTCTCGTTATTACAAAGGAAATCACAGTTATGAAGTTAGATGTGAGTCTGATGAAAGCTATTTTTGATTAACTGATTCTAGTGACATAGATATTTTCCAAATAGATCTTGGCCTGAAATGTATTGATTTGGAAATTAACAGTAGTTAAGAAATATCTTTATTAATGTATACTTGCAGACTCAGAACTCAGAAGTATAGCTGTAGCAATGGAAGCATTTCACACAGGACAAATGCATTATAATGAAAAAAATAAAAAGACCACTAACTTTGAGAACTTATAGCAAGGTGTCTCTAATTCTTAATATGAAAAGATATAAAAAAAGCTATTTGGTCAGTGTGAATATAAACTATCACAGTTAATATATTTACATTGCTATTAGACCTAAAAAATGGTGTTTAGAACCTAAGCATTTCTTACTTCCTAATTATCCTGTTTACAGTAGAACATAAAAGGTATTTAAAGATTATATGGACATTAATTCTACACTTTACTTTCAGTAAAACATTTTTTGTTTATTTTTCCCATGTAGATGGATAATAATGAAAGCAATTACAGTCAGAACTAGACACACATACACATGCACATGCACATCGTGTTTTAACTCAGAATAATTTAGTTCACTAGGTTTGTTAAAATAGTTTCTATGTATATATAAATTACAGTATACATATTATAAATATTAGATAATATATATTTGTATTGATTTTTAAATGTTCAAATATTTCTAGGAGAAGAGTCATGAGATATTAGAAGAAAAATAACTAGAACAAACAGCAATATATTTGTTGTAAACTCTGGAAGTCATAAAAGAGATCTTTTTTTGTGAGTTCTACTGAACATACCTGTGAAAAACAAAATACGAGCAGGGCTTAACTTCTGCAAAGTTAGAATTAATCTCTCTAAATTTAACATCGTTCTACTGCAAGAATAAATTCTCATCTAACACATGCTAAGTATGTAAATAAACTAAATGTAAAAGTTTAAAATTTTTCAGCCCTTTCTCTTCTAAATCCCTCTAAGACATTTTCATTTACGTTCAGCTCATGAGTTCTTCCTGATCTCCCATTTTAAACTAGCCCTGTCACTCTGTACCAAATCAGCTTCTACTTCCTGCGTAGCAGTTGTCAGTACTTGAAATGATCTTGTGTATATTTTTACTTGCTCAGTATCTATCTAATCCAGGGGCAAATCTGAAGCTTACACAATTTTAGTCATCCTTTTAAAGAAAATAACTCAGAATTTTGAGTACAAATTAAATACAAGATCTCTTGGAAAGACCCTGGCAAATAAGATGCCCTGGAGCTTTGCTTTCTTATTTTCAGAGTAAATCCATATTCTGGTCTCACCTATTAGCTTGTAAGATTCCCCAAGAGTAGAGATTTTACGTCTTGGTCACTGCTATAGCCCCAGTACTTTGTATGCACTTAAAACACATACAAATGTGTTTTTTTTTTTTTTTTTTGAATTTTTGAATTTTTTGAATTTTTGAATGAATTAAGGCAGGTGCATGCTCCAATCACTTCCTTCATTGCCTATAATTGCTTTTCTCATAACAAAGACAAATTTCTGCTATTATAAATAACAGGGCACAGTGGTCCCGTATTACCTGTATTGTTTTATTTGTGTTTCTGTGTTTGTTTTGCTTCGGTGCTTTGTGGAAAAGCAATTAATTCTAATAAGGACTGCATTTTTCTGTTTAAATTGTACTCCATCATGGCATCTCTCATGATATAATGCCCTCTCACAGGTAAAGTATGACTGTGAAAATTAGCAACATCATTTTTACTTTCCCTTTGAGGATTTTATGGGTATTTGCTAAATTTTATTTTCTGAGTTTTTTCCTTAGTGAGCATATATTGATTTTGTAATTTTAAAAAATGAAATGAATTATTTTTTAAAAAAGTAAGCTTAGTTCTCACTGTTTACCTGAAATATCACCATTTTAGAGAACACCTTCACCATGTGAAATTCCTGTTTATATTTCTTATGACTTTATCCTCATTTTTGCCTTCAGAGTGGTGGTGGTTTATTTGACACTACAGGTAGATATCTACTAAGAGTTGAAGTGCTTACTAATGCACAGTTCTCAAGTCTGAATTTTATAAAGATGAATTATTCTTCTTGTTCTTTGGAGACATCTTGAGATAACATGTGAAACAGCATTACTCTTAACTCTTGGAATACTAGTAACTACAGGGAGGGGTGGGTCTGGACCCACAGCTCTTCTTATTCTATTTCTTCTCTGAAATATTTTAAAGGCTTACATTTTGCCAGTTTAGGTATACTTAATTTTAAGTAATTAACTTCAAAGCATCTGGGACAATGTGCTATGATTATCTGATTAGAAAGTTTCACTGCTCTTTCATTTATGCAATAAGATATATCAATTCAGATAGTGTCTGAAGTGGAGAGTTACACATTTGGTTTGAATGTGGAGGTGGATTGAAGCCTATGGCTTGGTGACTTCTGGGGAAGTCACCAATTGTAGCCAAAATTGTAGCCAATTTTAGGACTGTTTTTTTCTTGTTAATATCACTCAGAATGTTCCAGACTAACTAAATTCATACCAACACTGTGAACTCTTGCTTATATCAGTCTAAAATGACTATAATTAAGAAGCTCATCTACTGTCCCCAAAATAAGCAAATGAAAAATCATGTGCTTGACTCTAAGTTAGACAGAAATGACTTTAAGATTACTTATTTGATTTGAATTATCCAGAGCAGACTACTTCATTAGTTTTGTCAATCAACAGATTTTCTTTAGACATACTAGATTCAAACAGGGATATATAGAAAGCATAATCAATGAATATTTATTGAGGGGGTTATAATCTAATCTGCTCATGAAGACAACAGTTTTCAAACATTAATTGAACAGAATTGGATGCCAGTGAATCAGACTTCGTCTACATTCAGTATTCTTGATGGAGCTTCTAAGAATTGTTTTTGAATTAGCAAATTGGAGTTCTATAATCTGGCATGATGGACCTGCATCTTCAGGGAGTTATCAGTAGTTCTCATATTGTGGACGGAGGTGCAACAGAGAGGGCTCCACACCAGAGATTAAAATTGCACATATTTGCTTGTTTGTTGGATTTCTCTTTTTTTAATGTGAATGTTTGCTTGATATCTTACAGCAATGATGGTGTAGAACAGTGGTTCTCAAACCTTAACATGAATAAAAATCATATGGAGGGTTTTTCTTAAGAGGAATAGGTAATTTCCATTTTTAACAAGATTCTTAATTCTGATGGTCCAGAAACCACACTTTGAGAAAACATTGTATAAGGTATTGATGGACTAATGATCACTGATACATGCAGTTTAAAAGTTATAAATCTATCAGATTCATCATTTTACATTTTTCTTGTTCAAAAAGTGAGAAGAGATAAATCCTAAAGGTTTTCTGCTAACAAAATGAAAAGACTGTTCATATAGTTTCTGATATTGTAGAAATTAATTTGAATATGGTAAAATTTGACCATTAACTAGCAAAAATAAGGGATTTTTAGAATTGACGATTTAGTTTCCATGCATCCTTCATCCAGTTACCTTTATGGTAATATCTTGCCTACTATAGACAATATCAAAACTAGGAAATTAACATTAGTCCAATCCAAGGAATTTATTCACATTTCACTAGTTTTACATGCACTCAACTATGTATATATAAAGCTGTATGCAATTTTATCACACATATAGATGTGTGTAACCACCACTATAATCAAGACAGGGAGCAGTGTCTTGATCTACCACAAAGATCTCTTTACCTCTTTATAGCAATATCCATCATCCTCGTCCATGTCCCTAAACCCTTAACCATTCATTTTTTGGAATGCACAGGTACTATTTCTTGCTCTTCAGAGCTCATGTCCTTCTTATACTGACTAAGGTAAAATTTAAAGCTATGAGATTTCGGAGAACAATATGGCCACCAGATGTGTAGTGAACAGGTTTTAGTGCCACTTAAGATAAAGTGAGAGCACTGATTTGTATATGATGGATATTTGTTTACATAGCACAATAGAGTGGCAGTTATTGCTAAATGTAGTGCATACATTTCTATATTTTTCCACTGCTACGAAAAGAGTTAATTCTAGTTTTGAAAGGTCTGGCCAGTGCTTTAAAGTAGAATTTCTAGGAAGGTTTTTGCCTTCAACTCTCCTACACTCATCCAAAATATTCCAGATAAAAGATACCAGAAACTCCATGTCTTACGTATCAGGTGGTTTTGATTAGAGGAAAAATGCCTGCCAGCTGTGTCCACACTATTACTAGTGCCAATGGGCCGTCACCATTAGTCTGGCACTAAGATGAGAAGTGAGATTTTGGTGTCTCAGTCTCAAATAAAATTAGATCTTAACAGTAAGAGTTTAAGCAGTTGGGACAAATGTCTTTGCATAGTGAGGGGTATGCCCAGCATGAGAGGACTGGATCTTAACAGCAGTATCTGGCAGCAGAGGACCTTGGTTTGGGCTCTTTCAGAAGGAGCAGCTATGTCTTCTGATAAGCTTTTGTATAAATCCAGTCATTGATCATGACACTGACACTTTGTGAACTGACTCCTTTGGCGTACTGCTCTAAGGCTTTGCAATGTTGTCTCCCTGATATTTGTGACCATAATAGAAAGCAAGGGACTGCATTACTATTTTCTTTAATTTTTACAACCTCCTCAAATCTATTAATATTATTGTGGCTTAATACTAACCCAAATGGACTAACTAGGTAGGCAATACAGATCATTTGCACCCATTTTCTGGCGCTTGATGGTTTTCTTAAGTACAAAATCAGCTAAGTGCCTGAAACTCTGCATATAGATTTTCCTCGTTTCTTACTTCCATCTTGCTCAGTGGTTCACAACATTTAGTGTGCCGAAAGCTGAGGGCACAGGATTGTAGACACCAAACCTTGTATTGTGCCTTATTGACAGTTTAAGAAACATTCAGTGGTTATTTTTTTTTAACCATATAGGATTTTTATCTTGCTATTTAGGAGCCAAATTCCTGCCTAAGATGAGATTCCACTTACATAGTTTCACGCATTATTTCTTGTGACTGTCACAACAATCCCATGAAACAGCAAAGGCAGACATCTCCATTTTGAGAATGGGTAAATGTGGCTGAGAACTTACATGGAAATAAGCTTTTGAAATGCTATGTATTAATCATTGTACTTTTCTTTTCTGCATTTCCTTGTATGTGATTCTTCCTCTGAGCAAGGAAACTTCCACTTTGCTTGGAGTTGAATTCTGATTGTTGTACCAGCAATGCAAGAAGAAGAATCGGTCAATATCTGTAAAATCTTGATTTTGTTGAGAGCAGAAATGCTCACGAAAATCAAAAAAGATCCTTGAAGGAGGCAGGATATAGAGTTTATGTCATAACACTGGCTTGGAAAGGGAATAGAAAATATCTTAAGAGTCTGATTTGCTAGGAGACTAAGTCAGACATCCTGGTTTCCCAGGAGTAGGAAAGGACATTTGATGGGATTTATCCTCACAAGAGGCCATTGGCGGTGTGGACCACACCTGGCAGCCCCACTGAGAGAGTCAAATCAGCACTGAGGAAATGCTGAGTTCCATCCAAAGTGGCCTACATGGATACTCCTCTTTTCAATGGCCAAGACACTTGGTAGCTCTAATCGTCACCTGTAGAAGGACAATATAATATGGAATGATAGGAAATCCCCTAATCTTAGTACTTAGGTGGAACTGAATGGTGGTGAGAGCCATCTCTTTTCCACATAGTTTGCCAAGGATGGAGGAAACAGGTAAACTGAGCAGGGATTTGCCTTTTCCCTCTACAGCTCCTGCACTGCCTGCTCTACCACATCAGCTCTACCTATTTGCTGAATATCATCCAAATAACAGAGGTGTGTGAATGGCTATGTGAGATAGGGAATACAAAGCAGGACTCAATGGGAACAAGAGAACACATTTATGCTAATGTTTCAAAGACTCAGACTGGCTCAAAAGAGTCACTATCTTCCTTAACACAGTGGTCAAAAAAGCACAAGTTGCTTTTAGCTCTGAAAATGCAAATTATCTCAGTCCTTATGCAGAGATTTTAAAACATGGTATTATTGTTATTCTTTTTGATGTAATCCATGCAGCTTGCATCTGCCCAAACAAATAATGTTTTAGGCCATTAATATTTATCTCTTGCCTACAAATCTGTCCATTCTTTAAGGAACATTTATTGATTGTTTGCCAAGACTAAGTGCTGAGGATACAAAGATAAAGAAGATATGGTTAGATAAGGATTTAAAGAGGATATTATATTCAAGTAGCATATAAAAAGTAAATTACATATGTATTGTGGCAAGCATTAAAGTAGAGGTATGGACAAAGCATTGTAATATGGTCGTAGGAGGATGGAGTAACTTCTTCTTGCTATATGCTTTGGTGCTTGAAAGATGAGTGAAAGACTGAAAGGTAGAGAAAGGGGAGATAATAGAAGAGAATGTTCCAGTAAAGAGAATGAGGACATGTAGACCTATAGCATAGTGTGTGTGGGGTGGAGTGATAGGAAATAAACCTCCAGAGGAAAGATGGGGGTAGATGATGAAGGGCAATTTGGCCAAGCTATAAGTGGGTTTGGAGGTGATGATGAACTTGGATGACCCTCATTATTTCATCTGTGCTGACCTCTCTAACCTCATCATGTGCCACAGGTTCCCTCAAACTTTTTCAGTCCCATGAGCTTTCTTACCTTGGAGCCCTCATATATGCTGTATTTCTGTCTGAAAAATATTTTTCACCTGACTGTCCTTTCTTGACTTTGTCCACACGTATCATGCTTGGAAATCTGGTCCTTTTCATTTCTCAAGTTCAGTTTAATTCAGAAAGATCTTCCTTGCTCCTCTGACCAAGCTAAAAAACGTGGGCTTCCACTTGTTATTCTCATTTTAATTTTTCTCATAATATTTATCACAATTTAGACGTATATAAACAATTTATAATGTACATAATCTATAATTATTTTTGTTACCTTGGTTTTTACCTTCATCTTAATTCCACACCAAATCCTTAGAATACTTTTCCTTCTCTTCAATGTGTTTCAAAATACTATTACTCCATTCAGATCCTAGTGCCCAGAGGAAAAATCAGGTTGGAGTATGAAATTTAGAATTATGTCTATAAAGATAAAAATTTTAATCCAGGGGAAGGGAAGAAATCACCTAGGAAGAAAATATAAGGGGCAAGAGAACTCATGACATAGATTGAGGATCATGTAGACTCTGGTGGAAGACAGTTAGGTCCAGCTTGGATATCACTGGCTAAGATATTAAGATGTCATAAGGATACCTGATTTGATTTCTTTATTTTTTAAATTTAATTTTATTATTTTTTTATACAGCAGGTTCTTATTAGTTATCCATTTTATACATATTAGTGTATACATGTCAATCACAATCTCCCAGTTCATGCACCACCAGCCCCGACCCCCCCCACCACCACTTTCCCCCCTGAGTGTCCATAGGTTGTTCTCTACACTTGTGTCTTTATTTCTGCCCTGCAAACCGGTTCATCTCTACCACTTTTCTAGATTCCATATATATGGTCTAATATACAATATTTGTTTTTCTCTTTCTGACTTACTTCACCCTGTATGACAGTCTCTAGGTCCATCCACATCTCTACAAATGAGCCTATTTCTTTCCTTTCTATGGCTGAGTAATATTCCATTGTATATATGTACCACCTCTTCTTTATCCATTTATCTGTCGATGGGCATTTAGGTTGTTTCCATGACCTGCCTATTGTAAATAGAGCAGCAATGAATATTGGGGTGCATGTGTCTTTCTCAATTATGGCATTCTCTGGGTATATGCTGAGTAGTGGGATTGCTGGGTCATATGGTATTTCTATTTTTAGTTTTTTAAGAAACCTCTATTCTGTTCTCCATAGTGACTGTATCAATTTACATTCCTACCAACAGTGAAAGAGTGTTCCCTTTTCTCCACACCCTCTCCAGCAATTATTGTTTGTAGATTTTCTGATGATGCCCATTATAATTGGTGTCAGGTGACACCTCATTGTAGTTTTGATTTGCATTTCTCCAGTGATGAATGATGTTGAGCATTCTTTCACGTCTTTGTTGGCAATCTGTATATCTTCTTTGGAGAAATGTCTATTTAAGTCTTCTGCCTATTTTTGGATTGGTTTGTTTGTTTTTTAGATATTGAGCTGCATGAGCTGCTTATAAATTTTGGAGATTAATCCTTTGTCAGTTGCTTCATTTACAAATATTTTCTCCCATTCTGAGGGTTGTCATTTCATCTTGTTTATGGTTTCCTTTGCTGTGCAAAAGCTTTTAAGTTTCATTAGGTCCCATTTGTTTATTTTTATTTCCATTTCCCTAGGAGGTGGGTCAAAAAGGATCTTGCTGTGATTTATGTCATAGAGTGTTCTGCCTATGCTTTCCTCTAATAGTTGAATAGTTTCTGGCCTTATATTTAGGTCTTTAATCTATTTTGAGTTATTTTTGTGTATGGTGTTAGGGAGTGTTCTAATTTCATTCTTTTACATGTAGCTGTCCAGTTTTCCCAGCACCAATTATTGAAGAGGCTACCTTTTCTCCACTGTATATTCTTGCCTCCTTTATCAAAGATAAGGTGACCATATGTGTGTGGATTTATCTCTGGGCTTTCTATCCTGTTCCATTGATCTATATTTCTGTTTTTGTGCCAGTGTCATACTATTTTGATTACTGTTGCTTTGTAGTACAGTCTGAAGTCAGGGAACCTGATTGCTCCACATCTGCTTTTCTTTCTCAAGACTGCTTTGGCTATTCAGGGTCTTTTGTGTTTCCATACACATTATGAAATTATTTGCTCTAGTTCTGAGAAAAATGCCATTGGTAGTTCGGTAGGGATTACATTGAATCTGTAGATTGCTTTGGGTAGTATAGGCATTTTCACAATATTGATTCTTCCAATCCAAGAACATGGTATATCTCTCCATCTATTTGTATCATCTTTAATTTCTTTCATCAGTGTCTTATAATTTTCTGCATACAGGTCTTTTGTCTCCTTAGGTAGGTTTATTCCTAGATATTTTATTCTTTTTGTTGCCATGGTAAATGGGAGTGTTTTCTTAATTTCACTTTCAGATTTTTCTTTTTTTTTTTTTTTTTTTGCGGTATGCGGGCCTCTCACTGTTGTGGCCTCCCCCGTCGCGGAGCACAGGCTCCGGACGCGCAGGCTCCGGACGCGCAGGCTCAGCGGCCATGGCTCACGGGCCCAGCCGCTCCGCGGCATATGGGATCCTCCCAGACCGGGGCACGAACCCGCATCCCCTGCATCGGCAGGCGGACTCTCAACCACTTGCGCCACCAGGGAGGCCCACTTTCAGATTTTTCATCATTAGTGTATTGGAATGCAAGAGATTTCTGTACATTAATTTTGTATCCTGCTACTTTACCAAATTCATTGATTAGCTCTAAGAGTTTCCTGGTAGCATCTTTAGGATTCTCTATGTATAGTATCATGTCATCTGCAAACAGTGACAGCTTTACTTCTTCTTTTCCAATTTGGATTCCTTCTATTTCTTTTTCTTCTCTAGTTGCTGTGGCTAAAACTTCCAAAACTATGTTGAATAATAGTGGGGAGAGTGGGCAACCTTGTCTTGTTCCTGATCTTAGTGGAAATGGTTTCAGTTTTTCACCATTGAGGATGATGTTGGCTGTGTGTTTGTCATATATGGCCTTTATTATGTTGAGGAATGTTCCCTCTATGCCTACTTTCTGCAGGGTTTTTATCATAAATGCATGTTGAATTTTGTCAAAAGCTTTTTCTGCATCTATTGAGATGATCATATGGTTTTTCTTCTTCAATTTGTTAATATGGTGTATCACATTGATTGATTTGTGTATATTGAAGAATCCTTGCATTCCTGTGATAAACTCCACTTGATCATGGTATATGATCCTTTTATTGTGTTGTTGGATTCTGTTTGCTAGTATTTTGTTGAGGACTTTTGCATCTATGTTCATCAGTGATATTGGCCTGTAGTTTTCTTTCTTTGTGACATCTTTGTCTGGTTTTGGTATCAGGGTGATGGTGGCCTCGTAGAATGAGTTTGGGAGTGTTCCTCCCTCTGTTATATTTTGGAAGAGTTTGAGAAGGATAGGTGTTAGCTCTTCTCTAAATGTTTGATAGAATTCACTTGTGAAGCCATCTGGTCCTGGGCTTTTCTTTGTTGGAAGATTTAAAATCACAGTTTCAATTTCAGTGCTTGTGATTGGTCTGTTCATATTTTCTATTTCTTCCTAGTTCAGTCTCGGAAGGTTGTGCATTTCTAAGAATTTGTCCATTTCTTCCAGGTTGTCCATTTTATTGGCATACTGTTTCTTGTAGTTATCTCTCATGATCCTTTGTATTTCTGCAGTGTCAGTTGTTACTTCTCCTTTTTCATTTCTAATTCTATTGATTTGAGTCTTCTCCCTTTTTTTCTTGATGAGTCTGGCTAATGGTTTATCAATTTTGTTTATCTTCTCAAAGAACCAGCTTTTAGTTTTATTGATATTTGCTATCATTTCCTTTTCATTTATTTCTGATCTGATCTTTATGATTTCTTTCCTTCTGCTAACTTTGGGTTTTTTTTGTTCTTCTTTCTCTAATTGGTTAGGTGTAAGGTTAGATTGTTTATTTGAGATGTTTCTTGTTTCTTGAGGTAGGATTGTATTGCTATAAACTTCCCTCTTAGAACTGCTTTTACTGCATCCCATAGATTTTGGGTCTTCATGTTCTGATTATCATTTTTTTCTAGGTTTGTTTTGATTTCCTCTCTGATTTCTTCAGTGACCTCTTGGTTATTAAGTAGTGTATTGTTTAGTCTCCATGTGTTTGTATTTTTTACAGATTTTCTTCCTGTAATTGATATCTAGTCTCATAGCATTTTGGTCAGAAAAGATACTTGATATGATTTCAATTTTCTTAAATTTACCAAGGCTAGATTTGTGACCCAGGATATGGTCTATCCTGGAGAAAGTTCCATGAGCACTTAAGAAGAAAGTGTAATCTGATGTTTTTGGATGTACTGTCCTATAAATATCAATTAAGTCCATCTTGTTTAATCTGTCATTTAAACTTGTGATTCCTTATTAATTTTCATTTTTGGTGATCTGTCCATGGTGAAATTGGGGTGTTAAAGTCCCCTACTATTTTTGTGTTACTGTCAAATTCCCCTTTTATGGCTGTTATTATTTTCCTTATGTATTGAGGTACTCCTATGTGGGTGCATAAATATTTACAACTGTTATATCTTCTTCTTGGATTGCTCCCTTGATCATTATGTAGTGTCCTTCTTTGTCTCTTGTAATAATCTTTGTTTTAAAGTCTATTTTTTCTGATATGATAATTGCTACTCCAGCTATCTTTTGATTTCCATTTGCATGGAATATCTTTTTCCGTCCCCTCACTTCCAGTCTGTATGTGTCCCTAGATCTGAGGTGGGTCTCTTGTAGACAGCATATATACAGGTCATGTTTTTGTATCCATTCAGCGAACCTGTTTCTTTTGGTGGGAGCATTTAATCCATTTACATTTAAGGTAATTATCGATGTGTATGTTTTTATTACCATTTTCTTCATTGTTTTGCATTTGTTATTGTAAGTCTTTTCCTTCTTTTGTGTTTCCTGACTAGAGAAGTTCCGTTAGCATTTGTTGTAAAGCTGGTTTGGTGGTGTTAAATTCTTTTAGCTTTTGCTTGTCTATAAAGGTTTTAATTTCTCCATCAAATCTGAATGAGATCCTTCCCGGGTAGAGTAATCTTGGTTGTAGGTTTTTCTCCTTCATCACTTTAAATATATCCTGCACTCCCTTCTGGCTTGCAGAGTTTCTGCTGAAAGATCAGTGGTTAACCTTATGGGGATTCCCTTGTGTGTTATTTTTCTTTTTTCCCTTGCTGCTTTTAATATTTTTTCTTTGTATTTAATTTTTGATACTTTGGTTAATATGTTTCTTGGTGTGTTTCTCCTTGGATTTATCCTGTATGGGACTTTCTGTGCTTCCTGGACTTGAATAATTATTTCCTTTCCCATATTTGGGACATTTTCAACTATAATCTCTTCAAATATTTTCTCAGTCCCTTTCTTTTTCTCTTCTCCTTCTGGGACCCCTATAATTCGAATGTTAGTCTGTTTAATGTTGTTCCAGAGGTCTCTGAAACAGTCCTCAATCCTTTTCATTCTTTTTTCTTTATTCTTCTCTGCAGTAGCTATTTCCACTATTTTATCTTCCAGATCACTTATCAGTTCTTCTTCCTTAAATATTCTGCTCTTGATTCCTTCTAGATAATTTTTTTTTTTTTTTTTTTTTTTGTGGTACGCGGGCTTCTCACTGCTGTGGCCTCTCCCGTTGTGGAGCACAGGCTCCGGATGCACAGGCTCAGCGGCCATGGCGCATGGACCCAGCCACTCCACAGCATGTGGGATCTTCCCAGACCGGAGAACGAACCCGTGTCCCCTGCATCGGCAGGCGGACTCTCAACCACTGTGCCACCAGGGAAGCCCTAGATAATTTTTTATTTCAGTTATTGTGTTGTTCATCATTGTTTGTTTGCTCTTTAGTTCTTCTAGGTCCTTTTTAAACGTTTCATGTATTTTCTCTATTCTATTTTGAAGATTTGGATCATCTTTACTATCATCATTCTGAATTATTTTTCAGGTAGACTGCTTATTTCCTCTTCATTTGTTAGGTCTGGTGGTTTTTTACCTTGCTCGTTCATGTGCTGTGTGTTCCTCTGTCTTCTCATTTTGCTTAACTTACTGTGTTTGGGGTCTCCTTTTTGCAGGTTTCAAGTTCGTAGTTCTAGTTGTTTTTGTTGTCTGTCCCCAATTGGTTCAGTGGGTTGTGTAGACTTCATGTTGGAGGGTACTAGTGCCTGTTTTCTGGTGGATGAGCCTGGATCTTGCTTTTCTGGTGGGCAGGTCCACGTCTGGTGGTGTGTTTTGGGGTGTCTGTGGCCTTATTATGGGTTTAAGCATCCTCTGTGCTAATGGGTGGGGTTGTGTTCCTCTCTTGCTAGTTGTTTGGCATAGGGTTTCCAGCACTGTAGCTTGCTGGTCATTGAGTGGAGCTGGTTCTTGATGTTGAGATGGAGATCTCTGGGAGATTTTTGCCATTTGATATTACATGGAGCTGGGAGGTCTCTTATGGACCAGTGTCCTGAACTTGGCTCTCCCATCTCAGATTCACAGCCCTGACACCTGGCTGCAGCACCAAGAGCCTGTCATCCACATGGCTCAGAATAAAAGGGAGAAAAATAAATAAATAAAGAAAGAAAGAAAGAAAGAAGAATTTAAAATAAAATAGTTATTACAATAAAATGTAATTATTAAAAAATTTTAAATAGTAATAAAAAAGAGAAAGACAGAAAGAAGAGAGCAACCAAAGCAAAAAACAAATCCACCAATGATAAAAAGTGCTAAAAACTATACTTAAAAAAACCCACAAAAACAAAAGAAAAATGGACAGACAGAACCCTAGGATAAATGGTAAAAACAAAGCTATATAGACAAAATCACACACAGAAGCATACACATACAGACTCACAAAAAGAGAGGAAGGGAAAAAAATATATATATCATGGCTTCCAAAGTCCACCTCCTCAATTTGGGATGTTTCCTTGTCTATTCAGGTGTTCCACAGATGCAGGGTACATCAAGTTGACTGTGGAGATTTAATGCACTGCTCCTGAGGATGCTGGGAGAAATTTCCCTTTCTCTTCTTTGTTTGAACAGCTCCTGGGGTTTAGCTTTGGATTTGGACCCGCATCTGCATGTAGGTCACCTGAGGGCATCTGTTCTTCGGTCAGACAGGACGGGGTTAAAGGAGCAGCTGATTCGGGGGCTGTCTCTCACTCAGGCCGGTGGGAGGGAGGGGTACGGAGTGTGGGGTGAGCCTGCGGCAGCAGAGGCTGCCATGACATTGCACCAGACTGAGGGGCGCCATACGTTCTCCTGGGGAAGTTGTCCCTGGATCATGGGACCCTGGTGGTGGTGGGCTGCACAGGCTCCCAGGAGGGGATAGTGACCTGTGCTTGTGCACAGGCTTCTTGGTGGCTGCAGCAGCAGTCTTAGCATCTTGTGCCCATCTCTGGGGCTCCTTTAAGCGACGTTCTTAATCCCCTCTCCTTGTGCACCAGGAAAAAAATAGGCAAGAAAATGTCTCTTGCCTCTTTGGCAGTTCCAGACATTTTCCCGGTCTCCCTCCTGGCTAGCTGTGGTGCACTAGCCTGACGTGAATCTTTTGTAGACAGCATATATATGGGTCTTGTTTTTGTATCCATTCACCAAGCCTGTTTCTTTTGGTGGGAGCATTTAATCCATTTACATTTAAGGTAATTATCGATGCGTATGTTCCTATGACCATTTTCTGAATCGTTTTGCATTTGTTTTTGTAGGTCCTTTTCTTCTCTTGTGTTTCCCACTTAGAGAAGTTCCTTTAGCATTTGTTGTAGAGCTGGTTTGGTCGTTCTGAATTCTCTTAGCTTTTGCTTGTCTGTAAAGCTTTTGATTTCTCTGTCAAATCTGAATGAGGTCCTTGCTGGGTAGAGTAATCTTGGTTGTAGATTCTTCCCTTTCATCACTTTAAATATAGTGTGCCTCTCCCTTCTGGCTTGTAGAGTTTCTGCTGAGAAATCAGCTCTTAACCTTATGGGAGTGTCCTTGTATGTTTTTTGTCATTTTTCCCTTGTTGCTTTTGATAATTTTTCTTTACCTTTAATTTTTGACAGTTTGATTACTATGTGTCTCAGTGTGTTTCTCCTGCCTGGGACTCTCTGTGCTTCCTGGACTTGGGTGGCTATTTCCTTTCCCATGTTAGGGAAGTTTTTGACTATAATCTCTTCAAATATTTTATTGGGTACTTTCTCTATCTCTTCTGCTTCTGGGACCCCTATAATGTGAATGTTGTTGCATTTAATATCCCAGAGCGCTCTTAGGCTGTCTTCATTTCTCTTCATTCTTTTTTCTTTTTTCTGTTCCATGGCACTGAAGTCCACCATTCTGTCTTTCAGGTCACTTATCCGTTCTTCTGCCTCTGTTATTCTGCTATTGATCCCTTCTAGTGTAGTTTTCATTTCAGTTATTGTATTGTTCATCTCTGATTGTTTGTTCTTTAATTCTTCTAGGTCTTTGTTAAACATTTCTTGCATCTTCTCGATCTTTGCCTCCATTCTTCTTCCGAGGTCCTGGATCATCTTCACTATCATTATTCTGAATTCTTTTTCTGGAAGGTTGCCTATCTCCACTTCATTTAGTTGTTTTTCTGGGGTTTTATCTTGTTCCTTCATCTGGTACATAGCCCTCTGCCTTTTCATCTTGTCTCTCTTTCTGTGAATGTGGTTTTTGTTCCACAGGCTGCAGGATTGTAGTTCTTCTTGCTTCTGCTGTCTGTCCTCTGGTGGATGAGGCTATCTAAGAGGCTTATGCAAGTTTGCTGATGGGAGGCACTAGTGGTAGGTATAGTTGACTGTTACTCTGGTGGGCAGAGCTCAGTAAAACTTTAATCCACTTGACTGCTGATGGGTGGGGTTGGTTTCCCTCCCTGTTGGTTGTTTGGCCTGAGACAATCCAAACCTGGAGCCTGCCTGGGCTCTTTGGTGTGGCTAATGGCTGACTCTGGGAAGGCTCACACCAAGGAGTACTTCCCAGAAGTTCTGCTGCCAGTGTCCTTGTCCCCACGGTGAGCCACAGCCACAACCCGTCTCTGCAGGAGACCCCCCAACACTAGCAGGTAGGTCTGGTTCAGTCTCCCCTGTGGTCACTGCTCCTTTCCCTGGGTCCCGATGTGCACACTACTTTGTGTGTGCCCTCCAAGAGTGGAGTCTCTGTTTCCCCCAGTTCTGTCAAAGTCCTGCAATCAAATCCCAGTAGCCTTCAAAGTCTGATTCTCTAAGAATTCCTCTTCCCGTTGCCAGACCCCCAGGTTGGGAAGCCTGACGTGGGTCTCAGAGCCTTCACTCCAGTGGGTGGACTTTTGTAGTATAAGTATTCTCCAGTCTGTGAGTCACCCACCCAGCAGTTATGGGATTTGATTTTACTGTGATTGCGCCCCTCTACCGTCTCATTGTGCCTTCTCCTTTGTCTTTGGATGTGAGGTATCTTTTTTGATGAGTTCCAGTGTCTTCCTCTTGTTGATTGTTCAGCAGTTAGTTGTGATTACAGTGCTCTTGCAAGAGGGAGTGAGTGCACGTCTTTCTACTCTGCCATCTTGAACCAATCAGTAAAGTATGGTAACTCTAAATCTCAGGGCAGCATGTTTGGACCTGGTCTGATTTCTTTGACGTGACCTAGAACAGAACATCAAAAGTCTTATCTAGTTATCTCATCTGCTTGTCATAAAGGCACCTTAAACTCCACATGTCCAAATCTCAATTGCTGGTCTTCCTCACCAAGTAAATTTCTGCTTTCCTGCTTGTCCTTCCTCTAACTCAATCACTATGCCAGTCAGAAATGTGGGTTATTTTTGACTCCTCCTTTTCTGTCATCTCTCTTCAAACATTAGTCAATTCCAACTGTGATAATATTTTGAAGCTAGTATAAAAGTATATAATTGAGAAAATTTGTTTAGTCTAGATAATTGGGTATGTCTTTCCTGAAGAAATCACTTTTGACCTGAAGTTGAAAGAATTAATTTCCTTCATTGAGTGGAAGAATGGGAAGAAGGAAGTTGTTCCTGGTGAAGTGAACAGTAGCCTTGAGAAACATGCATAGTTGAGGAAAGAAGGGAACACCAGTGTGACTAAAGCAGAGGGAATAAGAGAAAGTATAATATGGGAAGAGGTGGAGAGGGAAGCAGGATCACATCATGCAAAACGTGGCATGTTAAAAATTCTGGTCTTAAATGCATTAGGGCACAAGTGAAGGGTTCTAAGCAGAGGGATGACCAGATTCAGTTAAAAATTTACAATATCCTGTTGGCTACCATGTGGACTAGTATGTAGGTGGCATAGGAGCTGTGGGAAGGCTAGTTACAAACAGAATGCAACCCTGTGATAAATGATGGTGATTTGGATTAAGGTCCTGGCTATGGGGACAAGTGGATAGATTCAGGAGATATGAGTAGTCAAATTGACTAGCAATCAAAATTTTGCTTTGTCTGACACATTCGCCTGGGCTTTGCACCACTTCCATTGTCTCATTCTCCTTCTGGATTGTCAGAGTTCCTGCTATTGCTCTTGCACACTGAATGTGTTTAACAGAGCACCTTGGTCTATGCTTTGAGCTTCTCCCTGATGTATTCTCAATCTCCTTTCCCACTAGCTCCTGATATCCCTGCCAACTGCATACATCATTTTTTTAAAGATACTTTTCGTTGGACTCTGTAACTTTTATTATTCTCCCTTACTCTCCTATTGTATCTTCCCCTCTTCTTTCCATGTTAATAAGATGCTATTCACGACCTACATCAAAGTTCATCTTTACCATAAAATTATTCTGATTTTTTTGGGGGGGTGAGTTATTGCCTCAATAAATTTTATTGGAAATGAAAACAATTAGGGCAATTGGAGTTTAGGGGAAGAAAAGGTCATTTGGTGCTAAAAAATTCAGAATAATTTTATGGTAAAGATGAACTCTGATGTATGAATAGCATCTTGAATAGCATCTTATTCAAGCATTCGCTTTCAGGCCCATATTCAAGCAATCACACTCAGACCCATATTCTACTATTTCTCTATTATTTTCTGTATTTCAGAGAGCTGGCCTTTGACAGTATGTTGGCCAGTCTCCCTTGGCAAATGGCTTCCCTCCATGTTAGGTCATTTGGAGACATTGGAGGAAGATTAGAAATTAAGAGAAAATAGGAAGTCAGTTACAAATCCTAATAAACTTATCTGGATTACTGACATGGGAGAAGAACTTACTGCTGCTCCAAGAGCTACTGAAGCACCATAATGCTGAATCTGGCATATCACATGCACAGAGAAGACAAATGGGACACCATAATCATAATCTCAAGTATATGGCAAATACCTCTTCTTGGAAAGACCACTGTGGCCAACCCAGAGTTCACACAATGCCTAATCAATTATCCCAGACACCATCATCCAATCCATAGCACATGGGTATTTCACTTTCTTAATATGGATGCAAATTATTTTTTTTCAAAAATATTAAAAGGAATTACCATTTTTCTTAAGACTCAACCCCTAGAATGTTACGTCTGTTGTATCAGGTTCACTGCCTGGAAGTAAACTTACTGAGTGCTTTTTCTTCAGTTCCAGTGTCTTACTTTCTTTTTATTCCTTCTGTATTCTCTCCCACAGGTGTCAGATTATGACTTCTTTGGGGTTCTAGCTTCCTCTAGGAAGCCCATCCTTCATGGTCTTAGACCTACCAGGCATCTCTCACATAGGGTTAGTTCTCACTAGGCAACTGAGCCAATGGGCTGTGGTAATATCATCAAAGCATCTCAATGTCCTTCCAGACCTAGGGAGAGTAGTGGCCATTGTTAACTTTTGTTATGCCTTACCTCTCCCTGTAAAGTGGTTTTACCTGTAAGCATTTGCAATTAATAATTGTAATTAATTTTCTCAAGTCAAATTTCTTCTGTAAAGTTTCTTGCATCATCTCTATTTTCTTGACTACATTTTAACTGATAGAGTGATGTAGTAGGAAAAACTCTGTATTCAGCAAAGAAATAACTTAAAAAATAATTCTTACTTTGCTGTTTACTAGCTATATTTTTGAGCAAATAATTTCACCTCTCTTAACCTTAGTGTCTTCTTTTTTAATATGGAATTGCCTATACCATGAGGTTAACACATGATAATTAAATATGGTAATGGATATGAGAGTACTTCATAAAGTGCCAGGTAGATTTAAGACTCTATACGCCTCATTTGACATTTTTGTTGTTTACCTTTTACTGAATTTGTTTCCTATGTTTATAAACAGATTATCAACTTCATAAGGGCTCAGATCTTTTCCTGTATTCCTTTGTATAACCTCCCAGTGACTTTTACGTTATTGTTGCTCATTGTATAATAGTTGTTCAATAAATATATATTGATAATCTGTGTAAAACATATCACAATATTTTCTAACAAGTACAGTTCTTATACTTTTAAAAAATCTCAAAGAAACCGTGTTAATATGTACATAGTGGATTTAAAAGTTTGAAACAGCATCCCAAGGAATAGGTTTTAATTCAGCCACTTCTGTGAATTGAGACAGGACACAGTGAGAGAAGAAAAGATTTTTGCCCATTGGAAAAGATATTTTTAGGTTACTCTTGAAAGGTTTTTTTTTCAGGATTTTGATGTTATGAAAAGAAAAAAACCCAGAATTCCTCCATTGATAGTCATAGCAGAAGGCATTAGTAAAACACATTTGCCTTCCAAGGGAGTCTCTCAGGAGCGTCATGCCTCTTGGGGTTCCAGCTTTGTACAGATTTCCTAATTGTTGCAATTAAAAACAGAAAAAGGCAGTATCAGAAGAAACAGAAATAGAAAGCAAGAGCTATTAATGGTTGAGCCCGAAAGCATATACTTTAAGAATTGGACTTTGAGCAAATTCAGACAAATAAAACAGCATGCAGTCAGTATATTGGTTTAATACAAGGAGGTGATTGGTGTGAAGGAACAAAGGATGTAGAAATAGACAAGAGGCAGAAAGCAGGTGGGCCCATCTCTTGGAGAGCTTCACACTGAGGTGATGTTCTCTTTCTAGATGAAGACCATGAATTTTGGCTTTTCTCAAGAAGTCATTAACACCAGAACCACTCTGTAATTATTTTTACATATTATTTACAATTAAAAATAGCAGCATATCTTAAATGATGTGTACGTAATACACTCAAAACTTTTCATTTAGTTCTCAATCATCTTACTGTGTCTACACAATTTCAGGGTAAACAGTCTATTGGGGGGAGGTGTTTTGATTAGGATCCTGGCGTGATAGATCCAACTAAGGTTGAAAGCATTGTTCTCCAAAGACTGCTTACAGCAACACTGTTAAAGTTTATATTTTTGGCCATTTCAGTTGTGCGTGACTTCTTTAAATTTTGGAGTATGTTGTTTAGTGTCCATTTGTATGGTTTTTATTTGTCTACGTGGAAACATGTACATCCTTAGATACTTTCCGCAAACCCTTTCCTGAGTTAATGGCATTTGTGCATTTGGTGGCTGGTAAGTCATGCCTTTAGGAGATGCACGTTCCTTCCTTAATGGTTACTTTTCTCTTCCTAACTAGAGAAATTCCACTGGGGATGAAGTGAGTAAAAAATTAGTGGTATTTTACAATTTTCTAGTTTAATCCATGGCTAAGATCAACATGAGTTCCTAGAATTTGGGGGAAAATGAGTAGAATTTTAACTTCATCATCTTTACCACTAATGATTTAATAAAACCATTTTTCCTTTGTAGATAGGAGAAACCAATATTTATAACTCAAAAGAGCTGTCATAGCGCTAGGTTTATTTTTAAATTTATCATAAACATAAAAAGCAGTGGTTACTGTTAAAAATAGGTTGGCTGAAGCTTGAAGTGTAACTAATTGAATGGCAAAATATATTATTTTTCACAACCCTGCGACTAAATGTATCTTATTGGGTATCAGTAAGATCATCAGTTTAAGACTTGCAAATTTGAAGTGATTCCTGGTTACTGTCTTTCAGGATTCTATTTATTTTTTGATAAGTCTATCTGCCTAATCTTTATTTCCTAGCTAATGATTTTTTTTCCCATTAGGTTCAAAAATCATTACTTTGCCCTTTGGGAAAGGGAATTATTCTTTTAAATATATTATAATAAACTACCATATTAACCTCTGCATAATAAAAATATATTAAAATATTACTTGGAACCATTATTTTGAATATAAATGTTAACTTAATTATGTAATGGTTAAAGCAGGAATTAGGAGGCAAATTTACTATGGATTTGGTTGTATTTCCAATACCATAAGCTTGAAGAGACTCTCTAACCCTGATTTCCAGTTGAAAATAAAACAAACAAAGAAACCCTGAATAACAAAAATTTCATAGTACCTATTGCTTCACTTACTTGATATTAATTGGTTTGATTAATTTATTTTCACTTAAACAACTTTTTAATCATGCCGACTCAAAATACAGTTTTTCTTATAGTATAGCAACAGACTCTTTCTCTGTTTATCCTACTTCAAACATGTACATATGTTATGTTATTTATCTTCTAATGGCCAAGTGGTAAAATTTAAGATAGTTAAATCTTTTTCTTAATATTCTTTTGGCTGAATCTTCTAAAATCATTTGGGGAACAGTCATTCTTGTTGGCTACAAGCCAACCAATCAATCAATAATTTGAACCAATCAATAAAAATCAGGGCTCATATTATTTCTTCTGCTTTTTAGAGTAGGCATAGATGATTTGTTGATCCCTGAAAATTTCATAGGGACTTTTTAGCAAACTTAGGGCAGCTCTGGTTCTGACATTTCCTTGCTCCAAAGTCTTTAAAGGTTTCATGTTGCTATGGAAACGAGACATAAATTTCTCAGTCAGGAATGCATGACCATTGTCTGAAAGGAAAACCTCATTCAAAGTTTGCTGCCCTCTCTCCCCAAATTCCCATGCTCCAGGCCATTGAGAGGACTCCACTTTTCCCAAACACACTTCCTCCACTCCCTTAACACAACTTTCTTCAAGTAGTTTTACTTAAGTTTCATGGCTCACCCTCAAATTCAAATTCTTCTTGTAAGATTTTTCTGATCTCTGAAATGAGATGTAATTATATTCACCTTTGAATTCCAATAATGTGTTGATTAAATTGTTGGAGATCCTTATTATGTCTGGAATTAAGAGCTATTTATGTACATACATTTTAGCATCTTCAGGATAGGGATTGTGTCTTTCTCATCCTGGTATTCCTTTTGTATCTATTGTAGTCCTTTGTACATAATAAATGGGAAGATCCTGAACGCTGAATGTCAGGATATATGGAGGCCAGTTTCACCCTGTAACTGTGCTATAGATAGATGTTGTGGGCAAAGAGGGCGGGGTAACTATTTTTGCTTAGAGTAGTGTGGAGGTCACACAAAAGATAGGAACTTTGAGCAAGGGCATGAACAAGGAGCATGCATTTTGCCACAAGGAGCAAAGAAGGCTATTTTCCTGGTAAAGATAATAAAATATACAGATGAAGTTAAACATGGAAAGGGAGGGTCATTTTAGCTGAAGCCCAGATTTTGTGAGAATATGTGGATTATGGCAGGTGAGATCGAAACGTCAATTTGGGGTCAACTGTGAAGGGCTGTATATGGTGCATCAGATTTGGAATTCAACTTGAAGGCAACAAGGAGATGGAAGTGTGAAAAGTAGGTATGTGATGGCAATCAGATTTGTTTTTTGGAGAGATGGGAATTCTGGCAGCAGTGTGACAGGGAAATCAGTGACTGTGGCGCTGGGTCTTCTACCAGAATCTACAGTTGACAATTTCCATTCAATCTACATTGTTTGGTAACACACAATGTCATAGCACCTAATTAAATTAACACCTGTAAACACGTGGAAGGACACTCCCATTGACTATTAGATTTTAGAAAAGTTGAAACAAGGGCAAAGCATACTATCTGAGTGTAGTGTATATAGTTAGAAACAGTACATTTAATATACAATTTCATATTTCTGAAATAAAGAAGTACCTGTATTTGTATACAAGCTCTGTATTTTAAAAAAGAATATGGAATTTTAATGCTCATAAATGTACCTTCTGAAAGTCTGGGAAGGCAATTTTAGGTGAGGAGGCTTTGTTCAGATCACTTACAGAGTCTCCAGGCTGCAAGCAGAAGCAGGATCTCTATTTCTTAATCAACTTCCTCATCTCCATTAGGTTAGTTCAAAATGCTGTTTAGATAAGGTGAATTTTTGCTCTGACTCTGCTGCCTTAATCTGCCATCAACCTCGGATACTACTTCTCCTTTCTTCTGTCAACACTCATTGTTTTTCAGCTTTTCAGTTCTTAAAATATATGGATCACATACATTTCTTGTTGAAAAGAATGTGTTTCTTTTGTCCTTGAAGAGTGATACAGTTATTCATTTTTTGTGATTCATAACTTCCTTCAGCCAAGGATGCCCTTAAGAATTGCTTGCCAGATCAGTTATCTGAACTAGTTTTTATTCGAGTAAAAATGGGTTTCAGTGTTTGTTGCCATGGGGGAGACTACACTGGTGCTAAAACACAGAACAGGGCACCTGTTTTAAGTGTGAGCTGAAGGGGACAGAGATGGGCCCTGAGCCAATGGAAGGTGCCTTTATGATCTCCACGTCCTTCTTCATACCAACTACTAGCTGAACTGCCTTTAAATTCCTCTGACTACTTACTTATAAAATGCATCAATTCATGTTAATAGTGAGGGGTTTTGTTCCAGGTTATAACTAGGACTCTAATAAATGTCTCTCATCTAAAGGTTAGGGAACACAACCTTAGTCTGATTAACAGAGAAGAGGAAAGAATCCATCTCAAAGATGGGCTAAGATAGAAAGTGATGCCATTTTGTGGCCTTCTCTTTGGGAACATTTTTATTTATAGCCATACCTTCCAGTGAAAGTTTGTCCTGTCTGAACATCTACATCGCTGCCAAGCAAATGAGATTTGGATACAGCTCCAAGCCTTTAGTTTCTATTTTTATAACAAAATCTGTCCATAGCTGCCTGTTTATATTACTTTCATCCTATCTGGGCTCGGCAAATGCTGTATATTAGGATAAAAAAAGAGACATAAGGGGTAGGGATAGGAAGAATGAAGTATGTCTACAAATTCTATGTCTCTGAAGAATTTCTGAGGATGTAGGTTTAAAAGACCAGAAACGTTTTCAGAACTCCAGAACATTGTGCTCAAGTGAATTTCTTTTCATATGATTTTAAAGATCTACTTTTCCTAAGTAATGCTCAGTTTTCATTAAAATGTAAATCAATAGATTTCTATATGGGGGATTATTTCATGTGACTTTTATTAACTTCAAGTTTCATAAGAACTTTAAACAGTTCAGTTTTATGATCATGTCCAAATTTTACTTGTTTATTAAGTAGTGGGAGCTTTGATGTGTGGGAATTTGTGATTTGGGGGGTATAAAAAGTTAATTTTTATATAGTCATAATAACTATGTGTTTTTTTGTTTTGTTTTGTTTTTTGCTGTGCAGTAATCCTTTAGAGTATAAGTAAATGTCAAATGACAGCAATAGAAAAAGAATTTGTTAGGTGGCAATATTTTTTTAATTTTTTAAAATTTATTTATTTATGTATGTATTTATTTATATTTTTGGCTGCATTGGATTTTCACTGCTACGCGGGGCTTTCTCTAGTTCTGGAGAGTGGGGGCTACTTACTCTTCTTTGCAATGCATGGGTTTCTCATTGTGGTGACTTCACTTGTTGTGGAGCACGGGCTTTAGGCTCACAGACTTCAGTAGTTGTGGCATGCAAGCTCAGTAGTTGTGGTGCACGGGCTTAGTTGCTCTGTGGCATGTGGGATCTTCCCGGGACAGAGATTGAACCCATGTCCCCTGCATTGGCAGGTGGGTTCTTAACCACTGCGCCACCAGGGAAGTCTCTAGGTGGCAATTTTTCCTGTGAAAGAAAATACATTCTCCTTGCCATGGACAATTCAGTTGTGACTGTGCTGTGAGTTCTGGCATATTAAACTAGTAAGTTGGCAAGTCCTGAGTCAATCCCTCATGAATGGGATTCATACCCTTTTATTGGGTTAGCCAAAACGTTCATTTGGGTTTTTCTGTAAGATGTTATGGAAAAACCCAAACGAACGTTTTGACCAACCCAATAAAAGAAGCCTCTGACAGCTCCCTTGCCCCTTCCACCATGTGAGGGCTCAGTAATAAAGGCACCATCTATGAACCAGGAAGTGGCCCCTCACTAGACACTAATCTTCCAGAGCCTTGATCTTGGACTTCCCAACCTCCAGAACTGTGAGAAATAAACTTGTTGTTTAGAAACCTCCCAGTCTGTGGTATTCTGTTATAGCAAGCCAAACAGTCTAAGGCAGTACGTTAAATTCTATTCTTCCAAACCATACTCCAGTTACTTTCTAAAAGCACAGCTTGGTTAAGGTGAATCTCCATGAAGTCCTTCAGTGTTTCTGTGTCTGCCCCAGTTTTATTGAGATATTATTGACATATAAACTATGTAAGTTTAAGGTACACGACATGATTTTATACACATATACACTGTGAAATGATTATTACAATAGGTTAGTTAACACTGCTCCATCCCCTCACATATTTGTATTTATCTTTCTTTTTCTTACTGTTGTTGTGATAGTATTTGAGATCTACTCTCTTACCAACTTTCAAGTATGTAATAGAGTATTGTTAATTATAGTCACCATGGTGTACACTAGAGCCCCAGAACTTATACACCTTACAGTTGGATATTTTTACCCTTTGACCAACATCTCCCCATTTCCCCCACTCCCCAGCCCTTGGCAACCACCATTCTTCTGCTTCACCATTCTATTTCTATGAGTTCAGCTTTTTTAGATTCCACCTGTAAGTGATATCATAAAATATTTATCTTTGTCTGATTTATTTCACTTAGCATAATGCCTTCAAGGTCCATTCATGCTGTTGCAAAAGGCAGAATTTTCTTCTTTTTTATGGCTGAATAATATTCCATTGTATATATACTTTATCTTTTTTATTCTTTCATCTGCTGTTGGACACTTAGGTATTTTCCGTGTCTTGGCTTTTGTGAATCATGCTTCCATGAACATGTAGGTGCCAGTATTTCTTGGAGATGGTGATTTTATTTCCTTCAGATATATATCCAAAAGTGGGATTGCTGGTTCATTTTCTATTTCTGTTTTTAATTTTTGAGGAATCTTCATAGTGTTCTCCATAGTGGCTACACCAATTTACATTCCCACCGAGTAGCTTCCTTTTCTCCACAGCTTCACCAACACTTGCCTGTTATCTTTTTGATAATAGCTATTCTGAGAGGTGTGAGGAGGTGTCTCATTTTGGTTTTGATTTGCATTTCCCTGATGATTAGTGATATTAACCATCTTTTCATGTACCTGTTGATTATTTGTATGTCTTATTTGGGAAAATGTCTATGCAGTTCCTCTGCCCATTTAAAAATCAGATTCTTTCTTTTTTTGCTATTGAGTTGTATAAGTCCCTTATATATTTTGGATATTAACCCCTTATCAGATATACAGTTTACAAATATTTTGTCCTATTCTGTATGCTGTCTTTTCATTTTCGTGATTGTTTCTTTTGCTGTGAAGAAGTTTTTAGTTTGAAGTAACATGTTTATTTCTTGTTCAAGTATTATTATGAACTATTGTGTGGTGGTTTCTATAAAGATGGCTACCAATAATTTCTTCATTCGTGGTACACATTTGTCACTCTTCATGTCAAGAGGTAGGGTTGGGGCTTCCCTCGTGGCGCAGTGGTTGAGAGTCCGCCTGCCGATGCAGGGGACACGGGTTTGTGCCCCAGTCTGGGAAGATCCCACATGCCACGGAGTGGCTGGGCCCGTGAGCCATGGCTGCTGAGCCTGTGCATCCGGAGCCTGTGCTCCACAACAGGAGAGGCCACAACAGTGAGAGGCCCGTGTACCGAAAAAAAAAAGAGGTAGGGTTTATTTGCCCTCTCTTTGATTCTGTGCTCGTTTTGATTGGCTTTGACTATTAGGATGCAGCAGAAGAGAAGTTCTAGCTCAGGATGCAAGAAGTTCATAACCTTTTACTTCCTGCTTCTTGGAACCCAGCTATGTTACTGTGAGAAACCCATGCCACATGGAGAAGAACTAAGGCCCTCTGATTGACAGTTCTGGCTGACCTCCTGGGCAACAGTCAGGCAATTTTCCAGCATGTGAAGGAGCTGGACAAGTCAAGATCAGTCAAGACCTCAGACAAGTATGGCCCCAGTAGTGACCACAGGGAGGAGAACTCACCAGTCATCTCACAGAATCATGAGAAATTATAAAGTGGGAGCTTTCATATTATACACACCAAAGAGCTTTTGAGTCCATTTTTCAGCACTGAGCACTGCTCTGTGTAGTACACCTGCTTAGTGACACTGGTACAGTTACTTAACTGCCCTCAGCTCTCATTTCATGATTTGTAAAATAGGGGGGAAACCCTACTGGATTCATATGGTTGTGATTCAATGAGACAATGATGGAGAGTTCTTTATTCAGTGACTGGCATCTGGTAGGCAATCAATTTAAACTTATTTGAGTAAATATAATATTAATCTCTGCTAAACTGTAAAGAAATGTCCAGTGAGAAAGAAAATAATCAACCTCATTTGTAATCAGAAAATGCAAAATCATGTGATAGAATACATCTCAATTCTATACTTTATTGCCATGAAAGTAGACTTACATTTTGTTATTGCATTTTTCATTTCTTCAGCCTGCCTCTTTTTCATCTTTGCATTCATATCAACATATTTTCTTCTATGAATTCCCACTCTAGTTTTACATAACACAGCTATTCTTGTATCTTAGTGAGAACACTGAGAAGATAGTCTCTTATTAATTTTTAGCTTGCAATATTTTTTTGCAGATGTATTCTCCTTTTCCATTGGGTGTGGAATTATTCACAGACCTCATAATAATTGTCTTATTTTTTAATTCAATAAATATTTACTGTAAATTTACATTCATATTTGTAAAAACTAACCAGGCTAACACAGGAAGAAATCTTAGACACCATTTAGACCACAGTTTTCATTTTATAGATTGGTAAATTGTGACTCAGTGTTCAATGACTGACCTAAACTCACAAAGGCATTTGGTACCAGAACTTGGATAAAAATGTAGGTCTTTCATTTGCCAAAGTCTAATTGTACATGTTAAATATCATGGCAAGAGGGAGAACAGTAAAGAATATGGCACTTTCAATATTTTAGACTAAATATGAACCTAGGCTTTTACTGGAGATAAATGTCTCCATGACATTAAAAAAAACTCCTGTATTTATTTATTTTCTTCTCTTGTGGAAGTAACTGCCAATCTACCTTTTTTGAAGGGATAAATTGGGCAGTTTCTTACTGTTTTTCCTACAACCATTTTTTTCTCTTTCAACTCCATCCTTTGTTCCTTGTTGCTTGCTTTGAAAGGCATGCCATTAATAGAAAGTATGGGTTCTAGTTTTAAGAGAGAATCATCATGGGCTGGTATAAAGAACTGGAAATCTAGGTGTTTAGGAAACCAGTTTTTAATCAAATGGAAATCTCAAAACACATTTGAACTTAAAGACGTCTGAATTTTCTGTCTCATTGATTTAATTTTAAGAAGTTTGATGAATTGAAAATAGAATACATATAGTTCATTGGATTTAGGTAGAACTATCTTGATTTGTTGTCAGAGATAATTTCTCTTTCATTTAAATTGTTTTTATCTCTAGAAAATTTACATAGGAAAGAAAGTAGCATCATTTGAGCTAGGCTGCAGATTAACACCTGTATCTCTCAGGGTGCTTGATGCAACTAACAATTTCCATTCTAGCTAGTTAAAGCAGACAGGGATTTATTAGAGGGTGTAGGACTGCTTATGTAATTTGCAGGAGTGCCAGATAACCAAACTTGTATGTTACAACAGGACATGAGCCTCTTCCAATAGAAACCCACTTCTGAGGCTGTGATTGCTTCATGGCTCTCATGAAATTAAAGACTGAACCTTAAAAAACCTCTGCTGCCACTGCTGCAGAAGACCACGGGTGAGCCTAAGGCTTATAGTGCTGAATCCATCTTCCAAGTCTCTGTGGTTGTATCTGCTAGTAGATATTAGTTCACATGCAGAATCCTCACTTCCGGGGAGACTGTGAAATCCTCTAGGTTCTGATTTATATAGGGAGGCATGCCATAAGGAGATTGGGATGGAGTTGACCTCATCAACATTGCTGAAACTTTAGACAATAATCTACATGTTTTATCTAGAAAGGAGAATGGACCCTAGGCATCCCCTTTATCCTTCTCTATGACTATCTTAGCATGGACAGGTTTATTAGAACCTGAGAAACTAAGAAAATGTACTTTATATAAAATATACTTTGAATGAGAATAGGAGAAAAATAGGAGAAAAATCTTCTAAATTCCATTATGTAACTTGGTTTATATTCAGCAAATTCTACTTCAGCTCTAGAGGGAGTATTAAGAGAGATTAGAAGACGGGCAGTCCTTACTTTGCATAGTTCCAATATGCATAAATTTCAGTTACCATAATCTAGTTGAGTAGTACAATATAGTTCAAATTTCAGTTACTATGGTACATTAACTGTGTGTAATTGCATAAAGTATAAACTTACTGCTAACTCTGTAATTCACAAATCACTAGTAGATGCCAGATGGGAATCATGATTAGTGACCAATCATATCACTTTTAAAGCCTATTGGTAATTAGCTACTGTACATCAGTTATTTGGTTCACATACCAAGAGCAAAGTATGTAATTGTGTTGCCTCCTTCAGTGATAAACCTACATGACATTTTACAAAAGCAGATAGGGGGAAGAGGAAATTGACCAACATAGATGAACACCCAGGGGAGAAACAAAAACTGATGATGCTGAGAGTGAAATTTGCATGAAAGTAAGTGGAGATATAGAAGGACTAGCTGACCATGGAAACCTTGACACTCCCACCATTTGAGAAGCTCTAGATGTGCAGCCAGAGGAGCTTGGTGATGGAGAACTTACCAACATGGATGAGGAAAGTGGCCATGACGAAAAGGATGAAGATATCTCAGAGGAAGTGACATTGGTGTAAAACCTCACATTAGAGGAACTTTTGGTGATATCTCACAACATAAAAACGTAAAGGAAAAAATGTTGAAAGCTAATCCAAACTTAGAAAGGGGTGTGACAATTTACCAAGAAATAGAAATGATGATCATGCCATATTGTGAGTTGTATGATGAAGAAAAGCAAAGGAGGTTCAAACTGCCCTTGAGAAATTTTTGTTTTGGTTGTAAAAAAATAAAACACTTTAATTCTCCATGTTTCTCATGTTTCCAATTAGAGTGCATTAAATAAATATCAGTTTTGTTATTTTTCATTTTCATGTACATTTATAACCAACAGAAAATTTAAAATATGTTGCCAAAATTTTTTAAAGGTCATGGAAAGTTGTAATTTTCCCCACTGATTATGGACCATATCAGTTATTTATACAGTCCATACTACCACGCAGAAAGAGGATTATCTACATAAAATGAGGGCAAACAAACATCCCATATTTCCATCTTGAAAGACAGCACTTTCTGGCTACGAGAGGTAAGATGTTTACCTTACAGTTTAAACTAATCTTAAAAGTCATGAAGTCACTGCTTGTCCATAGAACATTTGAATACAAATTAGAAAAAAGAAAATTTCCCTCAACAATGATATCTACAACAGAAATCGTATCCCTTTAGGTATAGCACTGCAGTGCATTGTACTGCATGGTGATGTAAGGGTGGCCTGGGCTGGTTTCAGGGACTCTTAGTCCAGGCTACGAAGATAACAATACATGTAGCTGGATCACAGGAGCTGAGGAGAGAGCTATCACTACCAACAGAGCAGGCAGAAAAATCTTCAAGGTGAACATGGGTGTCGATCAGGGTCATGAAGGTTAAAAACTAGGGCTGGAATTAGGGGGAAGCAAGTAGGTACAAATTATGAAAATGCAGTGTCAGATCCCGTCTTCATTTAAATTTCTGATATTTTATTCATCATGAATTTTTTTGAATTAATTTTTAATTTTTAAAAATATTGCAATAAAATGTTATTTAGTTTGATTACTGTTTTTTTTTTTTTTTTGGTACCTTCCCTTAAATTTTGTGCTCTGGTGAGAGCTCACTGTATTCGTCACCATAGAACTTTATGAGACAGTTTTATACCTGGCAATTGCAGATTTGCTATAAAAAGCAAGGGAAATAGCATGGTCAGGATTTCAGGTACTGGAAGAAGAGAAGAATTCTCATTGTTTTTCCTAATGTTCTTTTTTGCTATGAATTTAAAATACAGGTAGTGTTTATAGCTCAGTTTTTGTTACAAGCAGCAGGAAGCTGTAATAGTCTCTGAATATCTGTCAGAATTTGAGCACATGACTGTAATTTTATTACAAGCTAAATGAGACTTTTGTTGTGTTTAGAAATTCAGAAGTATCTTGACACTCAAGTAGAGTTGCTGGACTTAGCAAATTAAAACATGAGATGCCCAGTTATATTTGAATTTTAATAAATAACAGATATTTTCTTAGTATAAGCATACTCCATAAAATATTTATGATAGACTTATCCTAGAAAATTCATTATTTATGTAAAATTCAAAATTAACTGAGTGTTCTGTATTTTATCTGATAACCCTATACCCCATGCAATTGCAATGGTTTAGGGAAGGTTTATTCCTATCTTTTATCTTATCTGTTATTTTGCAATGTACAACCCTCAACACATTAATGAAAGTCACATATTAATGCTTTGAATGAAGTGATTTTGCAAACAGTACATTTTTTAATATGTTTACTCTTTGAATAAAATAGCTTCTTTTAATCAGGCATGCTCCTCTTTTTCTGTCTTTTTCATGTTGTAATTTTTTTCCTCCTTTGGACTTTTAGCTCATCAAAATTAGGCTAATAGGGGTCAGCCTTTGTCTTTTCATCTTATTCCTTTGACAGGCAAGAACTGAAAGGGAAGCAACATGAGACCAAAATATGAATTCAGGCATCCAGATTGCAACTCAGTATTGCTTATTCCCTTGTGCATGATGCATTAAAGTACTTAATTTCAAGCAACTTTCCTTTCCTATTCCATATGATACTGACCCCACTGTGTATTTTGAATTATGGCAGGTTATCTACCATCTATCTATCTATCTATCTATCTATCTATCTATCATCTGTCAATCAACTATCTTTATATCTAGCCAGTCATCAATCACATTTCATATTTGTAGTATGATTAATTGGATGGCTAAAAGCTAATTCAGCATTCAGTGACAGAGTTAGGAAAAGTGCCTCATGTTAATTATAGTAATTTACACTTTCCGTTTAGATCAGGGAAATCTTATTACACTATATCTTTCACTCTTCATTTTGCTTTGGAAGTAAGTTGTTCATTTCCTTTGCTTTCAAATTTTCCTAATCCTATCTTAATGCCAGAGCTGACACAGGGCATGGTGATGAATTTGAGGAAGCCGCTCTTGGTGTCATCCCTCCTCTGATGGGCCCTCTTGCCTCAAATTGCCAGATACCTTTCCTGCCTGGCAGGAAACTCGTGCCATTTCTAGTGTACCTAGGCTTGTTCTTGCTATTTAAGTACAGAACAATGGAAATAACCAATCCTTTGTCCTGCTCATTTTCTCTGATATTTAAGTCATGGGGAGAAAATCCACTCTGGTCCTGCTCCCAGTGGGTTTATTTCATAGCGTGGATTTCATATTCTTAGGGCTAATGAAGTCACTGGTTAAATTTGTTGGGCTGAGAACTGGTCTAGCAGGGGTAGGAGTAAGTGCATAATGTTTAAACACCCCTGGACCCATCAAGAGTATTGATGACATGCCAGGCACGTTGTCATTTTAAGTGCTAAGGATACAATCATGAATCCTTTGGTTTTAAAGAGTTTGTATTATTGTAGGAGAGATAATCATACACAAATAATTTGATTCTAATGTTATTTAATGCTGGTGTGCAGCACAGATAATTATTTGAACTAAAGTAGGGGTCAAAGGTCATTTTTTTCAAGCAAGGCAGGAAAGAAGTTAGTGGCAGCACAAATCAGCAGTGCGGTTCCAGGTTCACACAGTACCGTTAGGTGACCTTTGTCTCATATCTGAATGTTGACTGACTGTAACACTAAACACCATGCACTGTGAACTTTGATTTTGAAATCAGATTGCTTTGGCAGCTAAATACCAAAATGATGGGGGGAAATTTAATCTCTTTTTCTTCAGACTGTGTGACTAAAGTACCCTTCCTTTTCAACCATGGCCCTTCTCAATAGTCAGGTATGAAAAATAGAGCTCCAACTAAGAAGAGGTTAGCTGTGAGATCGATTAGATCTGGCAGGAAACACTCAAGTTTGGCAGGTTTCCGAGCAGTCATGTAGTTTGTGAGCCAAGCAGAAATGTCCACTAAGCTAAACACTAAGGACCTGTCGACATTCAACGGTCTGCCAGCAGTAAAAGTCAATGAGCTTTCGAGGGAGGTTGTTCCAGATTCTTGAGCATCCTTACAGCCAGAGCTATCAACTGTAGATTTTTTTTCTCTCTTTGAAAAATGGCTTTTTTTCTTAGCATAATCCTGGGCAATTTTTTAAAACATCTTTTTTTTTTTTTCAAAAAGCAGAGAAAAAAATAAGACAGTTGAAATATCAATAAGTGACATCTGAAGCGTTATGGTCATAAAGTATTTGATGGTATTAAAAAAAAGAACTGAAATCTTATTTAAAGGAAAGTCTGAGCCCTGGGATAAGGGCTGTCTTCACAGTTCCACAGGGGTAATTTAGCTCCTATCTGAACCTGACTTTTTATTTTTTAATATACATTTATTTATTTATTTGGCCGTGTCGGGTCTTCTTTGCTGTGCACAGGCTTTCTCCAGTTGCAGCGAGCGTTGCGGTGCACGCAGGCTTCTCATTGCAGTGGCCCCTCCCGTTGCGGAGCACGGGCTCCAGGTATGCAGGCCTCAGTAGTTGAGGCATGCAGGCTTCAGTAGTTGTGGAGCACGGGCTCAGTTGCTCCGTGGCATGTGGGATCCTTCCGGACCAGGGCTCAAACCCGTGTCCCCTGCATTGGCAGGCAGATTCTCAACCACCGCGCCACCAGGGAAGCCCCTGAACCTGACTTTTGAGCTCTGGGAGCGTGGCAGTGAACTTTATTGACAACAAATCGGGTTCCAGTGTTGTTGCTGGCTGTTCTGAAGTTAGAGCCTAAAGGGGTGTGAGAAGACTCTGTTCTTTTTGAGTCCAGGCAGTTCAATTTGATTCAAGAAATATTTGTTGATTATGCCTGTGTCCTGTTTACAGTAATTGGGGTGGTGGATATTGAGGGGAAGGGGAATAATTCAGAGATCTTTAATTCACACTTCTCAGGTCAAATCTAGGACACCTCCCAGAGAATCCATAAGTTGTGCTGAGTGAGGGATTTATCTGAATCCTTGAAAATGACTATATTGAATGTGATTTATTTTGAAGTTCTTTGGCATAGTCAGTGAGAGGCACATGCACAGAGACACACGGTATACTCTAGCTCTTGGATCAGTTAATTAACATTTGTAGTACGCTGACAAAGAATACACACTCCAGAAGTGGTTGTTTAGCATTTTAAAAAGTAATCAAAGCCCAGTAAGCCTCCAGAGGTGGCGGGTAAAATTGTGCCAGCTAGCTTCCTTTCTGATCAATCCTAGAAAGTTAAAAAATTGCATAATGGATGCTGGTGAACAATTCAATTCAAGTTGGGGAAACAATTCATGTTCAAGACATGTGGGTTGGCTGGAAATATTTTTTTCTGGCTCTATTGATGTATACTTGACATACACCATTGTGTAAGTTTAAGGTGTATAATGTGTTGATTTAATACCCTTGTATATTACAATATGATTCCCACTGTAGTGTCAGGTAACACCTTTCTCATGTCACATAAATCATCATTTCTTTTTTGTGGTGAGAACATCTAAGATCTACTCTCTTAGCAACGTTCAAGTATATAATACAGTATTGTTAGCTATCATCACAATACTGTGCATTAGAGCCCCAGAATTTATTCATTTTATAACTGGAAATTTGTACTTTTTGAACATCTCTCCATTTCCCTGCTCTGCAACCCCTGGTAGCCATCATTTTACTCTGTTTCTGTGAGTTTGGCTTTTTTAATTTTAATTTTTAATTATTAAAAAATTAATTGAAATATAGTTGATTTACAATGTTGTGTTAGTTTCTGATATACAGCAAAGTTTTGTGTGTGTGTGTGTGTGTGTGTGTGTGTGTGTATATATATATATATATATATATACTTTTCCGTTATGGTTTATTACAGGTTATTGAATGTAGTTCCCTCTGCTATAAGGTAGGACCTTGTCATTTATCTATTTTATGTATAGTAGTTTGTATCTGCTAATTCCAAACTCCTAATTTATCCCTCCCCCACCCCCTTTCCCTTTTGGTAACCTTAAGTTTGTTTTCTATGTCATGACTCTGTTTCTGTTTTATAAATAAGTTCATTTATATCATATTTTAGATTCCACATATAAGTGATATCATATGATATTTGCCTTTCTCTTTCTGAATTGTAATACTTCACTTAGTATGATAATCTCTAGTTTGGCTTTTTTAGATTCCACATATAAGTGGTATCATGCAATGTTTGTCTTTCTCTATCTGACTTATTTCACTTAGCATAATGCCACAAATGGTAGGATGTCATTTCTCTTGGATGAATAATATTCCATTGAATATATATACTGCATCTTCCTTATTCATTCATCTGTTTCCATGTTTTGAATATTGTGAATAATGCTGTAATAAACATAGGAGATCAGACATCTTTTCAATATCTGGTTTTCATTTCCTTTGGATATATACCTAGAAGTGGGATTACTGGATTATACGGTGGTTCTATTTTTAATTTTTGAGGAACTTTTACACTGTTTTCCATAGTGGCTGCACCAGCTTACATTCCCACCAACAATGCACCCTTTTTTCTACATCCTCACCAACACTTGTTATCTCTTGTCTTTTTGATGACAGCCTTCTAACAGGTATGAGGTGATATCTCATGGTGGTTTTGGTTTGCATCTCCCTGTTGATTAGGGATGTTGAACATCTTTTCATGTACCTATTGGCCATTTATATGTCTTCTTTGGAAAAATTTATATTCAGTTCCTCTGCCCATTTTAAAATCAGATTGTTTTTGCTGTTGAGTTGTATGAGTTCCTTATACATTTTGGATATTAACTCCTTATCTGAGAGATGGTTTGCAAACATTTTCTCCCTTCCTGTAGATCGCTTTGTCATTTTGTTGATTGTCTCTTGTTGTGCAGCACCTTTTTAGTTTGATGGAGTCCCAGATATTTATTTTTGTTTTTGTTGCTTGTACTTTTGGTGTCATACCCCCCAAATCATTGCCAAAATCAATGTCAAGGAGTGTTTTTTTTCTGATTGCTTCTAGGAATTTTATGGTTCCAGTCTTAATTTAAAGTCTTTAACCCATGTCAAGTTAATTTTTGTGAGTGGTGTAAGATAAGGATCCAATTTCATTTTTCTGAGTGTGGTTACCCATTTTCCCAACACATTTATTGAAGAGTATTCTTGGCTCCTTTGTCAAATATTAATCAATTATATATGTGGGGAATTATTTCTTGGGTCTTAAATCTGTTCCATTGACCTATGTGTCTATTTTTTGCTAGTATCATACTGTTTTGATTACTATAGCTTTGTAGTAACATCTGAAATCAGGATGTGTGATGCGTCCACCTTTGTTCTTTTTCTAATGATTACTTTGGCTATTCAGGATTACTTGTGGTTCCATTCAAATTTTAGTATTGGTTTTCCTATTTCTGTGAGAGATTCCATTGGAATTTTGACAGGAGTATTTTGCAGGCATGATCACCCTTGTGTGAACAGGAAGACACTAGTGAGCCTGACAGTCCTGCTGTATATTGTGGTAGGGTTAGGATTCCCATAAGTTCTGTGGCAGCTGCATGTGGAGAATTTTGCTGTTTGATTCTGTCTACCCTGTTTGCTGAATCCCACTGCTGGGAAATTGTCACATCTACTTTGAATGAACTTATTAAGCAAAGTGGGGTATATGTGCCTCCATGTCAGAGAGTAGAGACTCAATTTGGTTTTCAGAACAGGTACATGACTGTATGTGTGAATGGATATGTAATTATTTTTGTCTTCTTGTATGCATGCTTATCCTATGGTTGAAACATTTCAGGAGAGAAACTCAGTAACCCTCATGAATGAGGTGAACTCTCTGTGTTCACCAGTGATGTCTAAAAAAAATTCTGATATTCATGAATGGGTTTTGGTCAGCTCCCATCAGTGTATTTGCTATGTCAAGAAGTACTTAAGTTTTCTCCTTTAGTAACACTGGAGGGGAAGAACTTTGCTAATTAGAAAGATGACTGGAGAATATGATGTGGTTTATCTCTAATTATTTTCTTCTTTACCTTTAGATGAGACTTCTAAAAGGTATTTGGTGTTTGAAGAATTTTCAAAAGAACTTTCCTTTTTATGCTTCATCTACCATGACACTTTTTTTTTTCTCTCTGGGATCCATGTCAGAGAAGGGTATTTTGAAAGAAAATTCTGTTGGTGTGATTAAAAGAAACATTCACAATGTATAAAAGCAGTTTTATCTGGAAGAAGCCTAGTGCTGAAATTGAGGTCAAGCAAAGGCTGGGAAATGATTTCCCAAAACCTATGTAAAGGGCACATTAAAAAATCGTGGGACTTCCCTGGTGGTCCAATGGTTAAAAATCTGCCTTCCAATGCAGGGGACACAGGTTCGATCCTTGGTCAGGAAAATAAGATCCCACATGCTGCAGGGCAACTAAACCCGCATGCCAAAATGAAGATCCCCCATGCCACAACTAAGACCGATGTAGCTAAAGAAAGAAAGAAAGAATGAACAAAGAAATAGAAATACCTTAAAAACATCTTATCCACAAGCTTCTCTGGATTTAAATACACATAGTAGACATTTATTTGGTGACAAAGTAAAATGATATTTTGCAGACTTCACATGAAAATTAGAACATTTTGCTTATAGTTCTAAAATTAATACTATAGGAACACTAAAGAACAGATCAAGAAAAAAGCAAACTTATTAGGTAAATAATAAAGACACTGAAAAGAGAAGAAGAAAATTGCTTGTTTGAGATATATTTGTCTTTTCAGAATTCTTGCCCTTTTGCTTATATTTTGAGTGCAAGCACTCTGAGTTTCCAGGAAATGATGAAATGATTTGCCTTACAACATTCTCTTCCCTTGCTTGAGTATGTTGCTCATGCTCTCATGCCATTAAGTAAGAAATGACTCATTATGTGTGCTTTCTTTTCTTGCAGAAAATGAATTTTATTAGCACCTAAAGTTTGCACATAACATTTGCAACCACTTCATTTGTTGGAAGCAGGTAATAAAAATGAGATTTCCTTTAACAAAATGATATACTGACATTCATAAAAATGAAGTATAGAATCAGTCAGCCAGCTTAGGAGAAGGCCCTCTGACAAATGATAAAAGTTTAAATAGCATAAAGTACAATGTCAAAGTTGTTCAAGTAATAATATGCAAATTTCTACTGAGAAGGTAGGGAGAAAAAGACAATTATTTTTACTGTAATGTACCCTATAAGGAGCCCAGATTCTGTATGACTAGTTTGGATATGGCCAATGAAAACCAAGAGTTGGTACACTCTAACTTGCTCTAAAAAATTTGTAACAAATTGAGACTCAGAGAAAAATTAATTCTACAGGAACCATAATAAAAGTGGGATAACTGGTTTTTGTCCTTTAACTGGTGTGAATTTAAACAAACTCCATAATCTTAGGATAGAAGATCGCTAGACCAATAAAATATTGATTAAATAATAAATCAATTTCAAATAAATGGATCTGATTTCTATAATTTTCTCCTAATTAAATTAATGTCACATTTATCTTTACTTTATGATCTTGCAACTAAATTGAATTTGTGGGAAGTAGAAAACATTATACATTTGTTTTCATACAAAACCTTTTATCAATTGTCTTCATTTCCACTTTTTGCTAATGAAGTGCTAATGACAAAACTGTTCAAGAAATAGTGGCTCACTCATAACTGAATGATTTTTTTTTCCAGCATAGAATGGGCAATATCTGAAGGTCTGTAGCTCAAGATAAAGTAGCTTATACTTCACAGATTTTTATAATGCTTTGTGAGAAGATTATGATACAAACATCATTTTATTTATTTTTTTAAGTTTCTTTTACGGTTTTGCCTCTGGGCCACCATCTATCTTTTTCAGTTGAACCAGGATGTGAAATTGTTAATTTGAAAAACAGCATAATTAAAACAAAATAGGAAGTCACTGTCATAAATGCCTCAGACTATGACAGTCAAAACTCTTTACACATGATTTTTATTTTTGTATTTCATTACTTTTCTCTACTAACCAATATCACTGACAGTTTTTACGTACAAATGAATAAAAAGAAGTAATTTGTGTAGAATTATTGAATTTTACAATTAAAAGGAGATTTACACTTTACCTGTTCCAACTTCTTTACTTAACAGGTGAGAAAGTGAGGGATATTGTAGGTTAAATGACATGTCTATGGTTACACAGGTCTTATGCCTTTAGTCTATTGCTTCTTTCCCTAACGTTGTGTTCAATTAGCTCATTGTGTCCTGGAAGTTCGAAAGCCCTTTGAATACTTTGGCTGCTGGCTGTCCCCTATTTCTCCATCTGTGGTGGGCATCTGTTCTACATGCTTTGTGCTCCTTCCCAGGGATCTGAATGCTTATTTCCCATCTGACTCACTATCTCTAAGCCGGCCAATCCACCCACTTGCTCAAAGGGCTGAGTCCTAAGAATCACTTGGCTCAGGGGACAGCAGAAGGTTTGCAGTGGCCGGGATCTCTGCTGGTACTACTAATTATTCTTGCCCCATGGCTCATGCACACATGAATACACATTAGTTCTATTATTTAACTGTTGGAAAATGATTTTGAAAAATAATCTAAAGTGGTGTATATTTTTGCTAGTTTCAATAAAAGGGGGCCCTTCCATGTTCATTGTTTGATACATTTTTATAATTACATTGAAAGAATCCAAAATAAAGCATAAATCCAAACCTTAATTTTAATAGAACCTGATCAGACACATAGTCTGAAAAATAAAATTAACTAGAGAGATTTTTTTTTTTTTTTTTTTTTTTTTTTTTTGCTGTACGCGGGCCTCTCACTGCCGTGGCCTCTCCCGTTGTGGAGCACAGGCTCCGGACACACAGGCCCCGCGGCCATGGCTCACGGGCCCAGCCTCTCCGCGGCACGCGGGATCCTCCGGGATCGGGTCACGAACCCGTGTCCCCTGCATCGGCAGGCGGACTCTCAACCACTGCGCCACCAGGGAGGCCCTAGAGAGATTTTTAATTAAGATATTTTTTTGCCTCAGAAAATACAGGTTTTGAAAGAACAGTAGCATACATTTGAGTTATCATATTTGATTTTCTTTAGCTTTTTATTTGCAGGGAAATAGCCATCCAAAATTATATGCATTTAACCATAGATAGAAAGCATTCGAGACCTATTATTTTTATATTTCTTTCCTTTTTTTTTTTCTCTTTTTGGTGTGCTTTCTTTTCCTGATTTTGATATTAGAGTATGCCAGCTTCATGAAATAAATCTGTATATCCTCTCTTCTACCTTAATGAAGAGAACACAGATAAGAATGAACAATCCAGGGACTTCCCTGGTAGCTCAGTGGTTAAGACACCATGCTCCCAATGCAGGGGTCCCTGGTCAGGGAACTAGATCCCACATGCATGTCTCAACTAAGAGTTCGTGTGCTGCCACTAAGGAGCCCTCCAGCTGCAACTAAAGACCCAGAACAACCTAATAAATGAATAAATAAATATTAAAAAAAGTGAACAATCCAGTTTCCAGGGGATATACCTACTTTAAACTATGTTATTATAATAATACATGAATCCCCTGCGATTCAAATTCATTCAGACTCTAAGTTGTGATAACGAGAGTTCCAGTAGTAAGTTCAGATTACAAGGACAATTGTGAATTAATTATCTGAATACCTTCATGTCTTAAATTTTGGATACCAGGTAGTAAGAGTTTGGAATTGTAGGTATACCTTTCCTCCAAAGAGAACTATGTTACCAATTTTATCTGAATCTTTTCTGTTTCTAAGTTTGGAGAGTGAGAGTTTTAATAGAAAACATTACCAGCATTTTTGAGTCTGTAAGATTAGACCATTCCACTACAGGTTTCCTATGGACACTGGATTTTTTTTTTTTTTTATCATCAATAATCTTGAAAGAGAGTTTTGGGAGAGGGACTTTAAGTAAGGGTGAGGTAAAGAGCCTCTTTTCACTCGGGGTTTTAGGAGTGAGTTTGCCTCTAGATTTTAAAGCATGATAACATCTGGGGTAAATCCAGTGAAGGGCGTGTTAGGTGCGGGGTGGGAGCAGTGGTATGGCTCTGTTCAAGGGAAAGTGGCTGCCAGGTGTAAGAGAGAGAGACGTGTGTCTGTAAGATTTGGGTTTCTGCTTGTGCAAGACTCATAAATGATTCCTCTTACTCTATAACCCATCCATGGCCTCTGACCTCCAGCACTGCCTATTAAAATGTCACCTGATTTCACTCATAAATAGAGAGTTAAAAAGGAGCTCGTTTCCGTGTTCAGTTTGAAACAACATGGGTAATGTCCAATTCCCAGACTAGAGACAGGAATTCCTATAGCAGTCACTGGCTATAGACAGCAATGTCTAAGAGTATGATATTATGAGAGGTATCAGCAGCAGAGGCAAAAGTTTGGCAGCAAAATACGATACCCTGAGTGGAAAAGGGTAATGCTAATATAAAAGCTAATGTTATTAATAATAATGGTGATGATGATACATGACTGAATGCAATTAAGGTCTATGTGCTGGGCACTGTTTTAAGTACTTTTCATGACTCATCTCACTTGATCCTCATGACAACCTTATGAGTTACTATTATTATCCCCATTTTGTAGATAAGAAAACTAAGTTGCAGAAGACTAAGGAAAGTCTAAGATCACACAGCTAAGAAATGTCAGAGCCAGGTCTGGATGCCAGGCAATCTACCTGCAGAGCCCCTGTTCCTAATTGCCATATTATTCGACAAAATGATTCCACAGAGCTAGGGGAGCTTTCTTTACATGAGAGCTAATATCTGGAAATAAAGCTGGCAGAGTCTTTTTTTTTTTTTAAAGAAGTAATGGTCTTCATTTGAAATCTTATTTCCAAACAAGTAAAGTTTGAGATATTTGGATTATACTCTATCTTACTGTAAATTTTATTGGTGTTAGTAGTGAATGTCTTCAAGAAAACATGATTTTCTCTTAAGAAAGTCTTCAGGATATTTCAACACATCTTTTAGGTATAAAACCTATTATGACATATAAGGAAAATGGGAAAGTTAATTTCACAACATTCACCTCTGACATAGCTTCCAAATTATGTTGATGTTTACCTTGACACTTAACATGACATTGTTTTAGATTTTAAGGCCTGGAAAAAAGATTTTTTTTATTTTTGTATGTTTCCACAGGAGATATATGCACCTAAGTGAACTGTGAATTATTCTATTTGTTGTCACATATTTCTTTGGAAGCACAGCCATAGTAGGTACCAGCTGATGGTCTAAATAGTTGTGGGTGTTAACATAGTATCATGGCCTGTTAGGGCTGAAAGAGACCTTGGGGCCAATCCTGTCATTGGGAATGAGGATGGGAAAACTGAATCTCAGGACCAAGGACAGTGGTGGAAACTGTGGTATCCCCAGTAGCAGTTATATATTGTTTGAGAGGGTGGAGAACATAGAGTCGATTTGATGCCCAATCACTTTGACCTGCAATCACACTGTTGGTCATTTGGAATGCGTGTACTGAGAGAACAAACTGGAAGCTAGAATAAAGTAGGTTGCTCTTGGATTAGGAGAGGAATCTTATTTTAGATTAAACTTTACTCTCCTCACACTTATTTTTCAGGGCTAAAGATGGAAAATATTTTCATTCCTCTCCCTTCACCTTACCTTTTTTTCCTCCACCTTAGAGTCATTACCGAATATTTTGGTTTTTCTTCTGATGTTTGAGAAAGAAATAATAATTTTTCCATTTGAATTTCCTTTCAATTTGCCTAATTAAAATTTGATACCATGTATCAAGTGATTCATCTGTAGTATTTATATCCAGTCATTTGGGCAAGAAGCCCTGCATAAAAGGAATTATGTTGGGTAATACCCAATTATGCACATGCAGATCAAGCAGATATGTGCTCTTTAAAATCTGCAAATGCCATTTCAGGAAACAAAACAAAAAGTGAAACAGAAATATACTGTTCCTAGCTAAAAGCCTTTGTTGGAACAAAGTTCTAGATAACAACAATAAAAGAGCTAAACCAGGGCTTCTCTATCTTGGCACTATTAACATTTTGGGCAGGATAATTTTTTGTTGTGAGAGTTGTCTTCTGCATTCTAGAATGTTCTAGCTCTCTAAAATGTACTCAGTGATGTTTTATAAATGATTCTCATTTGTGCATGCATTTATTTTAGAGACTGCAATCTAACAATGATAAACAGCATGACCTTTCAAATTTCTAAAAGTACAGGTTAAAAAATCTAATAGGTTCCATGTCCTGGCTATTGTAAATAGAGCTGCAATGAACATTGTACATGACTCTTTTTGAATTATGGTTTTCTCAGGTTATGTGCTTAGTAGTGGGATTGCTGGGTCATATGGTAGTTTTATTTTTAGTTTTAATAGCCAGGACATGGAACCAACCTAAATGTCCATCGACAGATGGATAGATAAAGAAGATGTGACATGTGTATACAATAGAATATTACTCACCATAAAAAGAAATGAAACTGAGTTATTTGTAATGAGGTGGATGGACCTAGATTCTGTCATACAGAGTGAAGTAAGTCAGAAAGAGAAAAACAAATACCATATGCTAATGCAAATATATGGAACCTAAAAAAAACCCCCCAAATAGTACTGATGAACCTAGTTCCAGGGCAGGAATAAAGATGTAGACACAGAGAATGGACTTGAGGTCACGGGGTGGGAGATGTAGACACAGAGAATGGACTTGAGGTCACGGGGTGGGAGCGGGAAGCTGGGATGAAGTGAGAGTAGTATCGACATATATACACTACCGAATGTAAAATTGTTAGCTAGTGGGAAGAAGCAGCATATCACAGGGAGATCAGCTCGGTGCTTTGCGATGACCTAGAGGGTAGGATAGGGAGGATGGGAGGAAGACTTAAGAGGGAGGGGATATGGGGATATATGTATGCCTATGGCTAATTCACTTTGGTGTACAACAGAAACTAACACAGTATTGTGAAGCAATTATACTCCAATAAAGATCTATTAAAAATAAAAAAACTAATAGGTGTTCACATGAATAGCAATTTTCAAAACACTTTAAAATAGCATCTAGTTTTTCCCTCATAAAAGCCTTGTAAATTATATTAGATGTTTGGTAATAGTGTTTCCATCTTATACGTGAAGAAACAAAGTCACACTTAAGGTCATATAGCTAGTTCATGCAATGATAGATTTAGAGGTTGAGTCTCTTGCAGTTGCAAAGCTCCTGTCAGGTCATCATGGTGAGTGGGGAGTGTGTGGCTGGGAGTGCTTTGGTTCAAATCTTGGTCCTCCAATTACTAGCTTTGGGTAACTGGGCTAGTTGTTTAATCACGCTATTTTTCAGTTTTCTCATCTGTAAAATAAGGATTACCCTATATAAAGTTAGAAGGTGCTTCAAAAGGTATTGCGAGGAATAAATGATCAGTGCTTGTACATAGTAAGTGCATAATAAATATTAGGTATTATTACTAACAATAGTAATGAGAATTATATAATTCTTCCTATTATTAAAAACAAATAATATAAAGATAGACTGCTTTGATTTGGGCCAAGCCCCATCACTTATGAGCCATGTGACCCTGCCATACTGATGTATCCTCTCTCTGCCTTAGTTTACCTGTCCATGGAAGATAGAAGGTGATAATGATGGGAACTGCCTTATCTCCCAGAGTTTTTGTGAACATTAAATGCCACATAGTAAAGAGCCACTACATGTAAGTAATAATAATAATAGTTATTATTATTTACTAAATACACTAGCATATTTTCCAGACTGAGCTGGATTTAGCCTTGGCATGAATAGTCTTGTCTGATACTACCTTTAACAGTCACAACTTTTGTTTGTAAGCCAGAGAAAGCAAAGACTAAAAGGAAGTTCTTGGACAAATACTGTTAGACAATCAGGGTAAGGCTGGAGGGAGGTCTGAGTCTGGTAAATGGTCAGACACGAAGAGAAGCCAGAAGTCTGGGATCAGAAGCTGTAGTGGGAGTCGCCCAGCAGGATCAGAGTGGATGCTGTCACTGTGGTCAATAGCCTCCAGGTCCTCACAAGCACTGGAGAGTCAAAAACCCAGGAGAGGGGACTACCTGGTTTCCCCTGGATGTGTGCAGCTGGAGGCAGAGATCCAGAATCCTTGGTCCCTGTGGTGCATGGGAACACCCTCTCTCCAGAACTACACAGCATGTGGGAGGTAGTTCTAAACAGACTTGGTGGTGTTATGAGGAATCCTGAATGGTGGGAAGACAAAGGGCTGTATCTCTTATGCTTTCTTGCCAATGTATTTACTAGAGAAGTGCGGGAGAGAGAGACAGAGAGACAGAGAGAGTGAGAGAGAGAGACACTCTGAGGCTCTGGTTTTCCCCTCTAACAATTAGTCACTATGATCCTATAAGTGAAATTTTATTTTTTTAATTAAAAAATTAGATCATGGGCTTCCCTGGTGGCGCAGTGGTTGAGAGTCAGCCTGCCGATGCAGGGGACATGGGTTCGTGCCCCGGTCCAGGAAGATACCACATGCCATGGAGCAGCTGGGACCGTGAGCCATGGCCACTCAGCCTGCACGTCCGGAGCCCATGCTCCGCAATGGGAGAGGCCACAACAGTGAGAGACCTGAGTAGCGCAAAAAAAAAAAAAAAATTAGATCATGAGCTGCTTGTAAATTTTGGAGATTAATCATTTGTCAGTTGTTTCATTTGCAAATATTTTCTCCCATTCTGAGGTCTGTCTTTTGGTCTTGTTTATGGTTTCCTTTGCTGTGCAAAAGCTTTTAAGTTTCATTAGGTCCCATTTGTTTATTTTTGTTTTTATTTCCATTTCTCTAGGAGGTGGGTCAAAAAGGATCTTGCAGCTCAATATCAAAAAAACAAACAACCCAATCCCAAAATGGGCAGAAGACCTAAATAGACATTTCTCCAAAGAAGATATACAGATGGCCAACAAACACATGAAAGAATGCTCAACATCATTAATCATTAGAGAAATGCAAATCAAAACTACAATGAGATATCATCTCACACCAGTCAGAATGGCCATCATCAAAAAATCTAGAAACAATAAATGCTGGAGAGGGTGTGGAGAAAAGGGAACATTCTTGCAATGTTGGTGGGAATGTAAATTGATACAGCCACTATGGAGAACAGTATGGAGGTTCCTTAAAAAACTAAAAATAGAATTAACATATGACCCAGCAATCCCACTACTGGGCCATATACCCTGAGAAAACCATAATTCAAAACAAGTCATGTACCAAAATTTCATTGCAGCTCTGTTTACAATAGCCAGGATAAGGAAGCAACTTAAGCGTCCATCGACAGATGAATGGATAAAAAAGATATGGTACATATATACAATGGAGTATTGCTCAGCCATAAAAAGAAACGAAATTGAGTTATTTGTAGTGTGGTGGATGGACCTAGAGTCTGTCATACAGAGTGAAGTAAGTCAGAAAGAGAAAAACAAATACCATATGCTAACACACATACATGGAATAATAATAAAAAAAAAAGTTCTGAAGAACCTAGGGGCAAGACAGGAATAAAGACACAGACCTACTAGAGAATGGACTTGAGGATACGGGGAAGGAGAAGGGTAAGCTGGGACAAAGTGAAAGAGTGGCATGGACATATATACATTACCAAACGTAAGGTAGATAGTTAGTTGGAAGCAGTTGCAGAGCACAGGGAGATCAGCTCCGTGATTTGTGACCACCTAGAGGGGTGGTATAAGGAAGGTGGGAGGGAGGAAAATGCAAAAGGGAGGAGATATGGGGATATATGTATATGTATAGCTGATTCACTTTGTTATAAAGCAGAAACTAACACACCATTGTAAAGCAATTATACTCCAATAAAGATGTTAAAAAAATAAAATTAGATCAGTCTTTCTATTCTATGCCTGAGTGTTTTGAGTAGAGTCACGGTCAATATGCCACTAATGGGAATGACAATGAAAAATTACTATTGAAGGAAATATTTAAAATGGTAAAGGAGAAAAAAGTTAAATCACTTCAACTACTTTTTATGGGACCCTTTTTATGCACCCAACACCAGACCAGGGCTGAGGACTGAAGATGCACAGAGCATGGGTTTTTTCTCTAGGAAGCTAGTAATTTAACTAAAGCTAAAGATATGTTAAAAACCAAACCAAATAAAAGGTAGCTCTAATAGTGTGTGAAAGTGTTTTAATGAAGATATATACAAAGTGCTTTGGGATAACAGAGTAAAGACATGAGTAGTGTAATAATGTGAGCTCAGAGCTAAAGTAACACTTGGCCAGGAAAAAAAAAAGGGGAAGACGATATTCCAAGAAGAGAAAAATCAAAGGTGAAAGAAAAATCAGAAGAAAAAGGAGCAAATTCCAAGCCTGATGTAATTACCTGTCCCATCACATCTTGTTTGTTTTATTGTCATTTTATGTCCCTTGTGATTTTTTTTAAAAGAGATGAAGTTGCTGTATAACAGTTAGCTGTCCCAATAGATCATGCTTGATATAAAGAGCTATGTTTCTGGAATAATTTCATACCAGTAGTATTTCTGAAAGTGCCCTCAACCTAGGACTGCCATGGAGAGAGCTGTTTATGTAGCTGCTCTTTGAGGAAGGGGAGAAGTGCCAGCATTTAATAGGGAACAAAATATCTCCTCTGCCATTCTAATTCCATTTCAACATGTCTTTAAGCTCATTTTGATAAGACTTAAATCAGCATATTTGGCTCAGGTACAACTGTGGTTATATCTGTTCAGATAAGTGCTGCAGAGGGTGGCACAATTGTGGAATGATTTAGCAGCCTTAATTACCTACTAAAATTAATTAAGGTAAAAGCGGGCATTAGGACAAATGACCCATGTGGGCAATTAGAACAGTTCCAGATACATAAGATAAATCTGCCTCTCTTTTCTGCCTAAACGCAGTAAAACCATTCAGAATTTATCTCCTTTGAAAAAGTATTAAAAGAATCAAATAGGCTTTAAAAAGACAAGTGTAGCCTGACTTTAAATAAAAGGTGGGAAATGATGATCTCAGTTTTTGGTCTGCTTAGATCAGGGCTTGGCAGACGTTTTCTGCAAAGGGAAAGAGAGTAAATATCAATATATTAGGCTTGGGGTCTGTAAGACTGGGTGACAGCTGTTCAACATTGCCCTCATAGGGTGAAAGCATCCATAGACATCATGTAAAGGAAAAGAAGTGGCTGTGCTTTAATAAAACTTTATTTATGGACACAAATGAAAACATCACCTAATTTTCAGGTATCATGACATAGTCTTTTGATTTTTTTAAAATGATTTATAAATATGTAAAAACTGTTCTTACCTCTCAGGCAGACCAGATTTGTCCAATGGGCTGCAGTTTGACAACCTTTGGTTTTTTTTTTTTTCTCTTTTTTTAAAACATCTTTATTGGAGTATAATTGCTTTACTATGTTGTGTTAGTTTCTGCTTTATAACAAAGTGAATCAGCTATACATATACATATATCCCCGTATGTCCTTCCTCTTGCGTCTCCATCTCACACTACCTATCCCACCCCTCCAGGTGGTCACAAAGCACCTAGCTGATCTCCCTGCTTCCCACTAGCTATCTATTTTACATTTGGTAGTGTATATATGTCAGTGCTACTCTCTCACTTTGTCCAAACTTACCCTTCCCCCTCCCTGTGTCCTCAAGTCCATTCTCTACATCTGTGTCTTTATTCTTGTCCTACCACTACGTTTTTCAGAAGCTTTTTTTTTTTTTTTTTTTTTTTAGTTTCCATATATATGTGTTAGCATATGGTATTTATTTTACTATTTCTGACTTACTTAACTCTGTATGACAGTCTCTAGGTCCATCCACCTCACTACAAATAACTCAATTTCGTTTCTTTTTATGGCTGAGTAGTATTCCATTGTATATATGTGCCACATCTTATTTATCCATTCATTTGTCGATGAACACTTAGGTTGCTTCCATGTCCTGGTTATTGTAAATAGAGCTGCAATGGACATTGTACATGACACTTTTTGAATTATGGTTCTCTCAGGGTATATGCCCAGTAGTGGGACTGCTGGGTCATACGGTAGTTCTATTTTTAGTTGTTTAAGGAGCTGCCATAGTGTTCTTCATAGTGGATGTACCAATGTACATTCCCACAAACATTGCAAGAGGGTTCCCTTTTCTCCACACTCTCTCCAGCATTTATTGTTTGTAAATTTTTTGATGATGGCCATTCTGACTGGTGTGAGGTGATACCTCATTGTAGCTTTGATTTGCATTTCTCTAATGATTAGTGATGTTGAGCATCCTTTCATGTATTTGTTGGCAATCTGTATATCTTCTTTGGAGAAATGTCTATTTAGGTCTTCTGCTCATTTTTGGATTGGGTTGTTTGTTTCTTTGATATTGAGCTGCATGAGCTGCTTGTAAATTTTGGAGATTAATCCTCTGTCAGTTGCTTCATTTACAAATATTTTCTCCCATTCTGAGGGTTGCCTTTTCATCTTGTTTATGGTTTCCTTTGCTGTGCAAAAGCTTTTAAGTTTCATTAGGTCCCATTTGTTTATTTTTGTTTTTATTTCCATTTCTCTAGGAGGTGGGTCAAAAAGGATCTTGCTGTGATTTATGTCATAGAGTGTTCTGCCTATGTTTTCCTATAAGAGTCTGAGAGTGTCTGGCCTTTATTTAGGTCATTAATCCATTTTGAGTTTTTCTTTGTGTACGATGTTAGGGAGTTTCATTCTTTTACATGTAACTGCCCAGTTTTCCCAGGACCATTTAATGAAGAGGCTATCTTTTCTCCATTGTATATTCTTGCCTCCTTTATCAAAGATAAGTTGACCATATGTGAGTAGGGTTATCTCTGGGCTTTCTATGTTGTTTCATTGATCTATATTTTTCTTTCAGTGCTGGTATCATACTGTCTTGATTACCGTATCTTTGTAGTATAGTCTCAAGTCTGGGAGCCTGATTCCTCCAGCTCCGTTTTTCTTTCTCAAGATTGCTTTGGCTATTCTGGGTCTTTTGTGTTTCCATAAAAATTGTGAAATTTTTTGTTCTAGCTCTGTGAAAAATGCCATTGGTAGTTTGATAGGGATTGCATTGAATCTGTAGATTGCTTTGGGTAGTACAGTCATTTTCACAACGTTGATTCTTCCAATCCAAGGACATGGTATATCTCTCCATCTGTTTGTATCATCTTTACTTTCTTTCATGAGTGTCTTATAGTTTTCTGCATACAGATCTTTTGTCTCCTTAGGTAGGTTTATTTCTAGGTATTTTATTCTTTTTGTTGCAGTGGTAAATGGGAGTGTTTCCTCAATTTCTCTTTCAGATTTTTCATCATTAGTGTATAGGAATGCATGAGATTTCTGTGCATTAATTTTGTATCCTGCTACTTTACCAAATTCATTGATTAGCTCTAAGAGTTTTCTGGTAGCATCTTTAGGATTCTCTATGTATAGTATCATGTCATCTGCAAACAGTGACAGCTTTACTTCTTCTTTTCTGATTTGGATTCCTTTTATTTCTTTTTCTTCTCTAATTGCTGTGGCTAAAACTTCCAACACAATGTTGAATAATCGTGGTGAGAGTGGACAACCTTGTCTTGTTCCTGATCTTAGAGGAAATCGTTTCAGTTTTTCACCATAGAGAGCAATGTTGGCTGTGTGTTTGTCATATATGGCCTTTATTATGTTGAGGTAACATCCCTCCATGCCTACTTTCTGCAGGGTTTTTATCATAAATGGGTATTGAATTTTGTCAAAAGCTTTTTCTGCATCTATAGAGATGATCATAGGGTTCTTCTCCTTCAATTTGTTAATATGGTGTATCACATTGATTGATTTGCATATATTGAGGAATCCTTGCATTCCTGGAATAAGCCCCACTTGATCATGGTGTATGATCCTTTTAATGTGCTTTTGGATTCTGTTTGCTAGTATTTTGTTAAGGATTTTTGCATCTATGTTCATAGGTGATATTGGCCTGTAGTTTTCTTTCTTTGTGACATCCTGGTCTGGTTTTGGTATCAGGGTGATGGTGGCTTCATAGAATGAGTTTGGGAGTGTTCCTCCCACTGCTATATTTTGGAAGAGTTTGAGAAGGATAGGTGTGAGCTCTTCTTAAATATTTGATAGAATTCGCCTGTGAAGACATCTGTCCTGGGCTTTTGTTTGCTGGAAGATTTTTAATAACAGTTTCAATTTCAGTGCTTGTTATTGGTCTCTTTATATTTTCTATTTATTCCTGGTTCAGTCTTGGAAGGTTGTGCTTTTTTAAGAATTTGTCCATTTCTTCCAGGTTGTCCATTTTATTATCATATAGTTGCTTGTAGTAATCACTCATGATGCTTTGTATTTCTGCAGTGTCAGTTGTTACTTCTCCGTTTTCATTTCTAATTCTATTGATTTGAGTCTTTTCCCTTTTTTTCTTGATGAGTCTGGCTAATGGTTTATCAATTTTGTTTATCTTCTCAGAGAACCAGCTTTTAGTTTTATTGATCTTTGCTGTTTTTTCCTCCATTTTTTTTCATTTATTTCTGATCTGATCTTTATGATTTCTTTCCTTCTGCTAACTTTGGGGGTATTTTGTTCTTTCTCTAATTGCTTTAGGTGTAAATTTAGATTGTTTATTTGAGATGTTTCTTGTTTCTTGAGGTAGGATTGTATTGCTATAAACTTCCCTCTTAGAACTGCTTTTGCTGCATCCCATAGGTTTTGGGTCACCGTGTTTTCACTGTCATTTGTTTCTAGGTATTTTTTTGTTTCCTCTTTGATTTCTTTCATGATCTCTTGGTTATTAAGTAGTGTATTGTTTAGCATCCATGTGTTTGTATTTTTTACAGATTTTTTCCTGTAATTGGTATTTAGTCTCATAGCATTGTGGTTGGAAAAGATACTTGACTTGTTTTCAATTTTTTAAAATTTACCAAGGCTTGATTTGTGACCCAAGGTATGATCTATTGTGGAGAATGTTCCATGAGCACCTGAGAAGAAAGTGTATTTTGTTGTTTTAAGGATGGATTGTCCTATAAATATCAATTAAGTCCATCTTGTGTAAAGTATCATTTAAAGCTTGTGTTTCCTTATTTATTTTCATTTTGGATGATCTGTCCATTGGTGAAAGTGGGGTGTTAAAGTCCCCTACTACGATTGTTTTACTGTTGATTTCCCCTTTTATGGCTGTTAGCATTTGCCTTATGTATTGAGGTGCTCCTATGTGGGTGCATAAATATTTACAATGTTATATCTTCTTCTTGGATTGATCCCTTGATCATTATGTAATGTCCTTCTTTGTCTCTTGTAATGGTCTTTATTTTAAAGTATATTTTGTCTGATATGAGAATTGCTATTCCAGCTTTCTTTTGCTATCCATTTGTATGGAATATCTTTTTCATCCCCTCACTTTCAGTCTGTATGTGTCCCTAGGTCTGAATGAGTTCTCTTGTAGACAGCATATATATGGGTCTTGTTTTTGAATCCATTCAGTGAGCCTGTTTCTTTTGGTGGTAGCATTTAATCCATTTATTCAGGTAATTATTGATGTTTGTGTTCCTATTACCATTTTCTTCATTGTATTGTGTTTGTTATTGTAGGTCTTTTCCTTCTCTTGTGTTTCCTGCTTAGAGAAGTTCCTTTAGCATTTATTGTGAAGCTGGTTTGATGGTGCTGAATTCTCTTAGCTTTTGCTTGTCTGTAAAGGTTTTAATTTCTCCATCAAATCTGAATGAGATCCTTGTTGGGTAGAGTAATCTTGGTTGTAGGTTTTTCCCTTTCATCACTTTATATATGTCTGCTACTCACTTCTGGCTTGCAAAGTTTCTGCTGAAAGATCAGCTGTTAACCTTACGGGGATTCTCTTGTATGTTATTTGTTGTTTTTCCTTTGCTGCTTTTAATTCTTTTTCTTTATATTTAATTTTTGATAGTTTAATTAATTTATGTCTTGGCATGTTTCTACTTAGATTTATCTTATATGGGACTCTCTGTGCTTCCTGGATTTGGTTGACTATTTCCTTACCCATATTAAGGAAGTTTTCAACTATTATCTCTTCAAATATTTTCTCAGTCCCTTTCTTTTTCTCTTCTTCTTCTGGGACCCCTATAATTCAAATGTTGGTGTATTTAATGTTGTCCCGGAGGGCTCTGAGGCTGTCCTCAATTCTTTTCATTCTTTTTTCTTTATTCTGCTCTGCAGTAGTTATTTCCACTATTTTATCTTCTAGGTCAGTTATCCATTCTTCTGCCTCAGTTATTCTGCTTTTGATTCTTTCTAGAGAATTCTTTTTTTTAATTAGTTTCTGTTTTAAAACAAAGTGAATCAGTTATACATATACATCTGTGCCCATATCACTTCCCTCTTGCATCTCCCTTCCTCCCACTCTCCCCATCCCACCCCTCCAGGTGGTCGCAAAGCACCGAGCTGTCCTCCCTATGCTATGTGGCTGCTTCCCACTATCTATCTGCCTTATGTTTGGTAGTGTATATATGTCCATGCCTCTCTCTCACTTTGTCATAGCTTACCCTTCCTGCTCCCTATATCCCCAAGTCCATTCTCAAGTAGGTCTGTGTCTTTATTCCTGTTTTACCCCTAGGTTCTTCATGACTTTTTTTTCTTAAATTCCATATATATGTGTTAGCATACAGTGTTTGTCTTTCTCTTTCTGACTTACTTCTCTCTGTATGACAGACTCTAGGTCTATCCACCTCATTACAAATAGCTCAATTTCATTTCTTTTTATGGTGAGTAGTATTCCATTGTATATATGTGCCATATCTTCTTTATCCATTCATCTTATGATGGACACTTAGGTTGTTTCCATCTCTGGGCTGTTGTGAATAGAGCTGCAATGAACATTTTGGTACATGTTTCTTTTTGAATTATGGTTTTCTCAGGGTATATGCCTAGTAGTGGGATTGCTGGGTCATATGGTAATTCTATTTGTAGTTTTTTAAGGAACCTCCATACTATTCTCCATAGTGGTTGTACCAATTCACATTCCCACCAGCAGTGCAAGAGTGTTCCTTTTTCTCCACACCCTCTCCATCATTTATTGTTTCTAGATATTTTGATGATGGCCATTCTGACTGGCGTGAGATGATATCTCATTGTAGTTTTGATTTGCATTTCTCTAATGATTAATGATGTTGAGCATTCTTTCATGTGTTTGTTGGCCATCTGTATATCTTCTTTGGAGAAATGTCTATTTAGGTCTTCTGCCCATTTTTGGATTGGGTTGTTTGTTTTTTTGTTATTGAGCTGCATGTGCTGCTTATAAATTTTGGAGATTAATCCTTTGTCATTTGCTTCATTTGTTAATATTTTCTCCCATTCTGAGGGTTATCTTTTGGTCTTGTTCATGGTTTCCTTTGTTGTGCAAAAGATTTTAAGTTTCATTAGGTCCCATTTGTTTCTTTTTGTTTTTATTTCCATTTCTCTAGGAGGATCTCTAAGATCCAAAAGGATCTTGCTGTGATTTATGTCATAGAGTGTTCTGCCTATGTTTTCCTCTAAGAGTTTGATATTTTCTGGCCTTACATTTAGGTCTTTAATCCATTTTGAGCTTATTTTTGTGTATGGTGTTAGGGAGTGATCTAATCTCATACTTTTACATGTCCCTGTCCAGTTTTCCCAGTGCCACTTATTGAAGAGGCTGTCCTTTCTCCACTGTACATCTAGAGAATTCTTACTTTCATTTATTGTGTTGTTCATCCTTGTTTGTTTGCTCTTTAGTTCTTCTAGGTCCTTTTAAAATGTTTCTTATATTTTCTCCATTCTATTTCCAAGGCTTTGGATCATCTTTACTATCATTACTCTGAATTCTTTTTCAGGTAGACTGTCTATTTCCTTTTCTTTTTCTTTGGTCTGGTGGGTTTTTACCTTGTTCCTTCATCTGCTGTGTGTTTCTCATTTTTTTTAACTGACTGTGTTTGGGGTCTTCTTTTTGCAGGCTGCAGGTTTGTAGTTTCCATTGTTTTTGGTGGCTAAGGTTGGTTCAGTGGGTTGTGTAGGCTTCCTGGTTGAGGGAACTACTGCCTGTGTCCTGGTGAATGAGGCTGGATCTTGTCTTTCTGGTGGGCAGGAATGCATCTTGTGATGTGCTTTGGGGTGTCTGTGACCTTATTATGATTTTAGGCAGCCTCTCTGCTAATGGGTGGGGTTGTGTTCCGGTCTTGCTAGCTGTTTGGCATAGGGTGTCCAGCACTGTACCTTGCTGGTTGTTGAGTGGAGCCGGGTCTTAGCATTGAGATGGAGATCTCTTGGACAGCTTTCACTGTTTGATCTTATATGTTGCTGAGAGGTCTCTGGAGGACCAATGTCCTGAACTCGGCTCTCCCACCTCCGAGGCACAGGCCTGACACTTGGCAGGACCACCAAGACCCTGTCAGCCACACGCTGTATGAGGAGGAGCTCCTTGATGAGATGCAAAAACCACAGGCCAGCTGTGAACTCAAGAGTCTGTTTCCCAGTTTACCTTTTCGCCTCATTGTAGCCTCCACTGTCTCTCTCTCTGTCTCTCTCTGGCCTGGCTAGCCACTTGGGGAAGGAAGAGGAGGAAGGGGAAGGGAAGGGAGAGGAGAGGAGGTGGTGAGGTGAGGGGGCGATTAAGGGAGGGGAGAGGGTCCCCGGGTAGATGAGGAGGAAGAGGAGGAGGGAGAAGAGGAGGTGCGGGGAGAGTGCCAACTTTGGCCACTGCCGGGGGTAGCACGCAGGAAGCCACCTGGTTTTAATAATAAAGAAATGAAGAAATGAGGTGACTAAGATCTATGGTTCCATGTGGCCCAAATATGACAAAAATAAGTAATATATGCCTTAGCCTAGCATCAGAGTATAAAATGACATGGGGGAGCAAACCACATTTTAAAAATAGTATTTCATCAGGTTATGTGGCTGTTCTCCCAGATGTGGTTCAATCACATATTAATGAACCTTCTTCAGAAATTATTCACCAAAAAGTCCTATTTATCTTGTCTGTGCAAGAATGTGACTTCAAATATCACTTGAGTCAACTTGTTCAAATGTCTGTTAGTTTCAGTTGAAATTTCTTCTAAATCAGTTCAAAATTTTTTGATAAAAACTGATATTATTAGAAAATGAGACATAGACGCTATACCTAATAGCACCAACATGTACCCTATTAGGAGTGTTGAGGAAGAACCATGGTTCTGTAATATTATAAGAGTATGCTTAGACTAGTATTAAGTACCCTTGAAAAGAGTGGCTAGGTTAGGGTTTTTGTATTGATTTTGACCTAGGCTCTCTTTTTCTTTTGTTTTGCTTATCTGAATTATCTGCAGATATGCCGTGGCTGTGTCTGTGTCCCACACTATCCTGGTAGATTCCTGGTATTATTATTACATTGTTAGCAACTTGCTTTTTCTCTGGTTACAATGACACTGAAGCTGAGTTTTCTGCCTCACCCAGTTTCAACATTCCTTCCTTATTGATAAAGTTGTCCACTAACTCTTTTTGTACTACACCATTTCTCTATTTTTGTTTTTACTTGCCAATTCAAAATCCTGTGGAAAGTTGGGGGTGTTATTATTCTCCAATATGAGGTATTCTCCTCTAAGAATTGCTCTGAAAAAAAAAATTAGTGCAGAATGCTTCTCCCATATGTGTATAACTACTTTGTGGTGGGAAGGGGTTTGTAAATGTCTTGAATTTTGATGGGAAAGAGTTTGGGGTTAAATATTGCTTGGAGAAAATCTATCCTGGTATGCAAGTCCTATTAGGAACAGGCCCCCAGACCTTACAATCATACATATTTATAGTCTTAGACACCCACACACACATACACACACATATATATAGTTATTACATATGTAATTATAAATTATATGCATATGTTACTGTATACATTACAAACACTTAGGTCACAGAATTTTAGAAGGTTAAGATAAAAATAAAAATAGATGTTCTAGTGTTTTTCTTTTTCAGTCTTGTAAATTGCTGTGTGCACTCTGGGGTGCATCCCCAACCCTGGAGATCAAACATCTCATTAGCTCTTGTAGCTGAGATTAAAGGCCATCTGTTTTCTGCTTCACTAAGGTTTTGTTGTTTAATGGCTTCACACTTACAGTGGTGCATGGCACACTGAATCATATTGTTGTCCATTTGGATACGAGAGTACAGAATTAAACATCTAGGATATTCTGTTCAGCTGTGGCCTGTGATGAGTTTGATGAGTGTGGCGATTTCCATGATGAAGCAGGTTGTTTGTGGAGCACAGTCAGGCTGATGCAGCTTGGGCATGAGCAAGGGGCTTCAGGGTCAGGTATTACAATGGCAAACGCCACAATACGATATCCATTTATTTTGGCACGGGCTGAATTTTACATTCATTCTGAGGGCTGACTTTAGGCAAAACTAGTGAGTTTTGAGGGAGTTTACAGTTTTCCTAATTGCACACTAAGAGCACTATTTAGCCCTTTTATGGTGGATGCATTTCATTTACGCTACAGGATGGAACCCAGCACCATTCATACATGAAAGTATCTAATCATCTCCCTACCATGAGTTTAAGACACTGTAATATCCCTTCCCTGCATAGTTGAATGTAAGTTCTCCCCTAAATGTTGAATAAAGTAATTGCAAGCATTCGTGATTAGACAGTGAGATGCATAGAGGTTGGAAAACTTCCTGGCCCTTCTGAACTCACTGTGTTTGTTGAAAGACTTGCCTATTCTCAGCTTCTAAATATGTTCTCAGTTATTTGAAAGAAGAGATCGATCTGCCACACCAGGTTTAATTTCCGAGAGAGTATTGTCACAAAAGGTGATGTTGTGAAGAAAATGAAAGTAACGCATGATTTCGTTTAGAAGTGCTAAGGATGTACGGCCAGCAGAAGGTGAAGAATGATGTCGGAGAAGGGTCAATGTATCTTTTGCACTGGTAGACAAAGGAAATTGGATTTTGGGGAAAATTATCTGCGAAATTGCATTCTTTCCTCCTTATCTTGAATCTTACATCTTTATTCAGTTTAATGATGAGGATCTAGAAGTAAATAGAATTAATTAGGGCATTTTGAAATGGACCAAAATAGAGACTATTTTAAAATTATATTAATAACAGAATGAACAGAAATGGGCATAAATAGGTGAGTAAAGTGGTAGTGCTCATTAGAAATGTACAAACAATAATATGGTACACAGATGGGTTGATATTTAATATTGCACTGAAGATCTGGAATGAACATAGAGTTTTAAAAAAATTGGAAATGGCATTTCACTGGCAAGCAGAAAAAGTAATAATTGACTATGTGGGACATTTCCTAATTGAGGGCTTAATAGACTCTGGCTTAATAGACACTTCTGAAGTTTGAGTTAAGATCCAAAACTAATAACTTTTATTTTAATTAATTATGTTAGTGATAGATTTAAAAATATTTGAGGTACATCTTGGTGATGGTTTCCAAAACAGTTATGAAACATACTAGCAAGACAGTAATATCGACAATATACTGGTAGTTGCAAATGTATACTTTGAGAACAACAAAATATGGGGATATCAGGATTTGATTAAACAGCCAGGCTAGGAACCATATGTTTACATTTGAGTTTCTGCCATCAGCAGTGCATTTAACATGGGCAGAAAACGTACTCTGGAGCAAGTAAAAAAATCAGAGCAGGAGGCACAAAAGTCGATAGGGAATATGACTCCAACCTCACAAACCAAATTCAATATCTGTACTACTGTACAATTTTGCTAAATGTATTCAATATTTGTTATTCCTTCAAAGGTATTTTGGATGTTAATACAGACTCAAGTGAGAAATAGACGCTTTGCTAACTTCAAGGCCATTTTTTCTCTTAAACACCTTTATTGGAGTATAATTGCTTTACAATGCTGTGTTAGTTTCTGCTGTATAAAAAGTGAATCAGTTATACATATACATATGTTCCCATATCTCCTCCCTCTTGCATCTCCCTCTCACCCTCCCTATCCCACCCCTCTAGGTGGTCACAAAGCACCGAGCTGATCTCCCTGTGCTATGCGGCTGCTTCCCACTAGCTATCTGTTTTACATTTGGTAGTGTATATGTGTCAGTGCTACTCTCTCACTTTGTCCCAGCTTACCCTTCCCCCACCCCGTGTCCTCAAGTTCATTCTCTATGTCTGTGTCTTTATTCCTGTCCTGCTCCTAGGTTCTTCAGAACATTTTTTTTTTTTTTTAGATTCAATATATATGTGTTACCATATGGTGTTTATTTTACTCTTTCTGACTTACTTCACTCTGTATGACAGTCTCTAGGTCCATCCACCTCACTACAAATAACTCAATTTCGTTTCTTTTAATGGCTGAGTAACATTCCTTTGTATATACGTGCCACATCTTCTTTATCCATTTGCGTGTCGATGGACACTTAGGTTGTTTCCATGTCCTGGCTATTGTAAATAGAGCTGCAATGAACACTGTGGTACATGACTCTTTTTGAATTATGGTTTTCTAAGGGTATATGCCCAGCAGTGGGATTGCTGGGTCATATGGTAGTTTTATTTTTAGTTTCTAAAGGACCATCCATACTGTTCTCCATAGTGGCTGTATTAGTTTAAATTCCCACCAACAGTGCAAGAGGCTTCCCTTTTCTTCACACCCTCTCCAGCATTTATTGTTTGTAGATTTTTTAATGATGGCCATTCTGACTGGTGTGAGGCGATACCTCACTGTAGTTTTGATTTGTATTTATCCAATGATTAGTGATGTTGAGTGTCCTCTCATGTGTTTGTTGGTAATCTGTATATCTTCTTTGGAGAAATATCTATTTAGGTCTTCTGCCCATTTTTTGGATTGGGTTGTTTGTTTTTTTTGATATTGAGCTGCATGAGCTGCTTGTATATTTTGGAGATTAATCTTTTGTCAGTTGCTTCATTTGCAAATATTTTTTCCCATTCTGAGGGTTGTCTTGTCACCTTGTTTATGGTTTCCTTTGCTGTGCAAAAACTTTGAAGTTTCATTAGGTCCCATTTATTTATTTTTGTTTTTATTTCCATTTCTCTAGGAGGTGGGTCCAAAAGGATATTGCTGTGATTTATGTCATAGAGTGTTCTGCCTCTGTTTTCCTCTAAGAGTTTTATAGTGTCTGGCCTTACATTTAGGTCTTTAATCCATTTTCAGTTATTTTTGTGTATGGTGTTAGGAAGTGTTCTAATTTCATTCTTTTACATGGAGCTGTCCCGTTTTCCCAGCACCACTTATTGAAGAGGCTGTCTTTTCTCCATTGTATATTCTTGCCTCCTTTACCAAAGATAAGTTGACCATATGTTCATGGGTTTCTCTGTGGGCTTTCTATCCTGTTCCATTGATCTATATTTCTGTTTTTGTGCCAGTATTATACTGTTCAAGGCCATTTTGAAATAGAAAGAGGCCTAATGCTAAGTTTAGACTACAGGTCTGTGATGTTTCTTGATTTGGTATCACACTGTCCCATGAGTTCCAACAATAAGTATTCTTTAAAAAGGCTCACAAATCTTCTTGAGCATCAAATATCTCATCACAAATAATATCTGGGTGAATTGGATGTAAATATGCCAAAACCATGAATAATAGATTCTTCTGGGCTTATAAATGAAGGGGAAGTGTACGTGGTTAACTGACAAGAAACTGTAACTGCAGTTTTCTGTTAAATGTTTGAAGAGGGAACTGTTTGATTCAACAGTTTATCGAGTGACTCTTTTCTGCTGGACACCTCTTTCCTGGTTGTGTCAGCTGCTCATTAGGTAGAATTTGACCTGGTCCCCAAGCTTTATATATTTCCTTGGGGCAAATTAGTTTTCTTCCTCTCTTTCTGTGGGCCTTTTCCCATATTTCTTAAATTCCGTGTATTTCAAATGACTATATTCTTTCTTTGCAATATCTCCCATACTTATCCATTTTTTTCCTTCTCTCTCTTTCCCTCCCTCCCCTTCTCTGTCTCTGTCTCTCTTTCTCTCATACACTCAAATATTATTAGAAAAGTCCCCAGGGAAGCTGGAGGTCATCTTATATACCTGTGAGGACAACAAATGTCAGAAAGTTGACTTTGGTTTTAATGAGAGATTCGGTTCTGGAGAGTATGTCTTTTGACTTTCAGGTCTATGCTTTTGACTTCCTCAAGGATGAGTCTTATCACCTTATATTGGGACATCTGTGAAAGGCCTCTGGATTCTGATAGCTTCCCTTTTCAATGTCCTCTGCACAACTTATTAAGAAAAATATCTGTTTTTTCATTTAACAAATATTTAACTGATATGTACCAGGTGTTTTCCTAGGGTTTGGACACAAGTCTGTCCCTGGTAGGACCAGCTACATAATTTAAGGGACTCTGTGAAAAACAAAAATTCAGGGCCCCTTGTTCAAAAATGATTAAGAATTTCAAAATGACAAGAACTAGCACTAAATCATGTGTAGGGTTCTTCTGAGTCCAGGGCTCTGTGTGATTGCCTGCACTGGTCTCACACCCATGAAGCTGACCCTAGCTCCTGGATTAATTCTCATCTAACACTCTTTTCTTCATGTCACTCTGCTTAAACATTTCTAAATGGTACTTAGTAGTTTTTAAATTCCAAGAATCTTTAACCTTTTGTCCCAAACCTGACTTTTCATCCTTACTTGTCCTGCTTCCACTAAGTGAATGCTGTCTGCTTAACTAATAAGATAATATAGAGGGGGAAAATTCACTTTCTTAGCACCTAGAAGCAGAATGGCAAATTGTTTTAGGGAGAGGCCTTGGTGAATCTCTCAAAAGGGAGAAGTGATCCTCAGAAAGACACGGGGATGGCAAGAGAGAGAGGGAAGCTCTCTACAAGAAGGAGAGAGGGAGGAGGGGTGATGGGGCAGGGTCCCAGGTGTACAGTCTCAGAAAGAAAGACTCATGGTTTTTTTGGAAGAAAAATTTCCTAGAGAAGAAGCCATTTGAATGGGAGGTATGTATTTTTGTGTTGGTTATTGTACCATGGAAAACCCTCTTCCACCTTCCCTACAAAATCTCCTGCTAGCTTTACCTTGCTCAGTAATGCATTTGGTAAGAATGGAGTCTTTTGGACAACGCATGGAATTTCTGCGTCAGTGTCAGCGCTGGTTTGTAACAAAATCAGTGACTTCGTGAGGGGGCTACCAACAAATGGATTTTGCAATTTATTTTACCATTTCTTGTATGTGTCTGAAATATACCATTTCCCCACCCTACCTATGCCTTCCCCCACTATTCCTTCCTCTTTGTCCTTTGTTTCCTTAAAACCTGTACATTCTTTAGGTCCAAATCAAGCTTTTCTTTCTATAAGAAACCTTAAGAGCTATTCTGCCCTAAAATGACTTCTTCTGTTACAGATACATTTTGTTTATTACTAACCACTTGGCATTTCCTTATTCCCTCTTTCTAGATAGATTTTTTTTATATGACTATCCTGATCCTCCTGTACACAAGAAGCTCACTAAGGACAGGGTTTGTCCATTTACCTCCTTTTTTCATCACATCCAGCCCAGTACTCTGTCTACAGTTGAAAGGATGCTGATAATAAATGAGAGAAACTTGTTTGGGCTACAGAAAACCTTAATGTCAAAGGGAATGAAAAGTGGAACAGAGTCTGCTTGGGTTTTAGAGACAGGTCAAAAAAGCCATAGCTAATCCTGGGTAATCATGTTTGAGAGAGGCCAAAACATTTTATAAAAGTCTGTTGGTAAATAGTGTCTTCTAAAAAGTGGTATTTTGGTCAGATACATTCATAAATCTAAGACTTTTTCATAAGCTTCCTGAAGCAAGTGGCAGATATTTCAATAGAGGAGTTACAGGAAAAATGTAATAAGGCACACATGGAAAACATACAGGCTTTTCCAGAACATTTCTGTTCCAGTGATAATAGGCTGAGAATAATCACAGATTCCTTGGGAGGAACTTGTGCCCGATATATGTACTGAGAGCATGTTCCATGCCCATAGTCATTGTGCTTAATGAACTCCATATTGTTTTCATGATAGTGTATGAAGTTATTTTTCACATTCATAACATTCTGTAGGTACTGTCTGAGCAGACACTTGATGGGTACAACCTGTGATTAGTAGAGCCAATATTTTGATGCCTAGAATGGGCTACAGGCAGGTAGGTAGAACATCTTGGAGAGTTTAATTTTAAATATTTTTATTTCTACATAGAGATTTGTTAGAAGAGAAGGAAGTTGAGATCAGGTGAGAAAGCAGGAACCGACCTTGTTGGAAGAGAAACTCTCAAGTAGGAATACATTTTTGTTATATTAACAAATGTGATAACTTGATACCAGAAGACTTTGGTAACTGTGAAGTCAAACATGGTGAAGGTGGTAGAAGGTGAGTAGATGTCTACACCGCAGAAGATTTAAATGACCTTCCTGTATGAAGTCAGGAGAGTCAGTAGCAATATGGATCCAACAGTTTGGGAATTTAGAAGTCTCAGTAAGAAACAGCTTACTCTTTCAAACAAATTTTTGTCTGAAGTTCTTTTCCCCTAGATATCTACTAAGGAGGCATTACCTTAGAGAATTATTAAGATGCCTAGGCCTACAGGCTTAGAAGCTTGATTTTGTCAGGCAATAGAGAATCATCTATCTCTAAGGCTCAGATTTATATTAATTATGCTTGAGGCTGATATATGGATGTAGAATGCAAATTCATCCATTTGCTGTGAAAGCTGTAACTGTCATAGGAACCAGAGTATTCATAACCTCAGCACCAGTACATTCTCTCCTTATAGGTCAGCCTGTAACGGAAGACACATTCTATTCAGAACACTTGCCAGCAAGGCATCAGAGCATAAAGCATTAGTTTGATGAACTGCAATGTTTCTCAGCAATAGGCTAAATTAGCCTGTTGTTTTCACCACCACAATAGAAAAGATCTTGACAATGGACTACAGTATTCTCTGTCTGCTGGCTGGGCCCATTGCTTATTCAAAATGCTTTGAGGAGCAGCTCAAATGTACCTTTCTGATTCTTCTTTTATAGCTTCCATAACCCACCAAGCCCACTTTGGAGCAACATAGTCTTTCTTTAGACTTGTAAATGAACTCCCCTCTGATCATATTCAGATCCGTTATGTTTAAGCCCTTAATGTGACCTTGCAAAATGCAATGACCTTTTCGAAATAATCTTATTTTATTCTTTTCCAGCTTCATCGATGATTACTTAATTTAAACTTGTGGACAATAAGGAGACAAATCCTTGTCATTGTTGGTGGTGGGGCTCTGGTGGCATTATTGAGTAAACTGGGGTTGGGAGAGACAAGGTCTTCAAGAAGGAAGGTAGAGATTAGGAAAGGTTTCCAGTCACAGGGGAAACCAGCCTGTGTTTGGAGTGGGAAAACTTGGGGAGAAAATCAGCTTACCTCAGTATGCATTAGTGCCTAAATTCATGGCAGTGAGAAAATGCAAATGCAGATGAATGATGGGTCTATTCTGGTCAGGACAAGATGGTGTAAGCTGGACCTCATATAAACTAAAGACACGGATGCCTGAGGCTTGGAGGAAAGGCCTGGCACAGGGAGTGGGTTTGGTAATTCTTTCTGGAATACCCAGTCCTATCCTGATTGATGAAGCCCACAGATAGGAGAAATTTTCACTTTGCTTCTTGTTGTCTAGTCTACCCTTCTTTCTAATAGAGACAAAGTAAATTGGAGCATGGAAACATTTTTCTTATAAAGGTTTAAGTAAAATCTTAACTAGTAATCATGAGTGTATTTTTCATTTTCTTTTTTACCATCATATTCTGACAGAATTAGGACAAAATTTAATTTATTTTGGAAAGCACTATACCACTCCCCACCAAAAAAAAAAAAAAAAAAAGCAAAAACAAATATCTTTTGGAGGGGCTGTATCACTGGTTTCAGATAGATTTGGTTAACAAGTCTAAACTTTGTCCTAAAGTAATATTTAACCATTGTTCTGTAAATTGAAACCAAGATTAAATTCCTAACAAGACAAGAAGTAAACTAGTTGTCTAAATTACAGGTTTCTTTCTTTTCTACCCAAGATAAAGCAGGAAAAGTTGCAGTCATATAGGCTGTGCAGCACATATGCCCTTTGGACAGTGCTGTGCTGCATACCATGTGACTTTAGGAACTAAGTTTTGCAAATATACAAGAACGGACTCTTTGCAAATAGCTCTGGTCATTGACCAAACGTGAACCAAACCATTTAATTCCATTTTAGTGGCATTAAACTGATTTTAATCCTCTGTTTTCACCAGGCCACTCTTCTGCTCCTATCTTGATGTTTTCTGTACAAATTGTTTCTCAAGGAGGTACTTCAGAGGAGTAAGGGATGGTGGTGGAATTACTTCGATCATGGGAAACACAAAGACATTTAGGGCTGCATTGGAGTCCTGCTGTAATATGTGTCTGGACTCAAGCTGTGGATTTGTTTAAATATCCAATATGATCATTTTAGAAGATCTCTCAGTTAAATAAGTGACTGGTCTTCGATGTCCTTCAAGAGTGGATTTTCTTATGTTACACAGCTCTCTATAGTATGTTGTTGGGTCGCTTGATTTTTTTAAATTCTGATAAACTTTCTTTGGATATGAAAGGTATAAGGACAGTCAATTCTGCTGTAACATGGCACGTGTTCCTAAAAATCACCCTCCTGTGCAAAATCACACAATATAACAGATAGCGTTTGTAGGGGAAATGGGGTTTGGAGTATGACCCTCAAAAACTTTGTCACTGACACATACAAAGGTAGAAGCCTAATAAAACAGGTAGTATGATCTTATACATCTTACATATTCTTATACACATCTCATTCATTCATAAAGAGTTAAGAAACATAAATACTACAATACATATTGCACTTTAAACTGAATTTGCTTGTAGAATCGGTACAACTTGTGAGTTATTGTGAAGTGGTAGAAGGGCAGTTATTTTGATTTGCAGGCTTCCTGATGGTTTTCTACAAAGTGAGACCATGGAGGAATGAATAGGAACTTGGGGGTATTGGAGGCCATGAAGAATGAGCTTGAGGACTGTATTTGTTGACTTAAATCACATGAATACAACTTGTGGTCATGATTGCCTGTGCACAGGAAATAGAGAAGTTCAAGAATATAACTAAAAGTCAGTTCAATACCAACCTCCAAAGGTCTCATTGACTTAAAATTAACTTGAGACTCATCAGCAAAAAAGGAAACCAGATCATGGGTATTGTATGAAGTCTATTTTACTATTGAAAATAAAGACTGAAAAAAACTGATTTTATGCATCATTTATTTGCCATTAAATTTATTTTTAATGATTTATTGATTTGTAATGACAGAAAAAAATTATACAATGCTGGAATCTCACATTCTCTAAATAAGTTCTTCAGTTAAAAAATAAATACATATTATATTATTGTATAAACATAAAAAATACAACATTAAGGAAAGCTGAATAATAAGATAATATTTTATATCTGTTTGTAAAGTTAACAGAATTTAAAGTATTCAGTTTATATTCAAACATTTGATTCTATATAAATTTATGCTCTTTTTCTCAAAAGGGCAAATGGGCATAAAACTTGAGTAAAATCCAATATATAAGACTAGATCTTGAAAACTTATATAATAATTAAAAAAAAGATTCAGGTAATACAAAAGAAAAGATATCTTATTTTTGTATTAATTAGCATAACAGTCAAATAAAGGCCAGTACAGAAAATGTATTGCATGCATACTCCAAAAATCTCGAGTACCAGGAAAATTCCCTATGAGATATCTCAGCCAAACTCAATAAAGCAATTCGTATTATTCTGAGTTGACATTCAAGGTGTATTACCTAAGCCTGGATGGGTGAGTAGGCAGAAAGAAGTTGAACCCAGGACCTGTCAGGGGCCATGTCTTTTGACAGTTTGCAGTGAGGGAGAACTAGAGGCTTAATTACAGAGAGATGCAGAAATAAGGGACAGGTAGACCATGGAATCCTTGCATGTATCCCCAGTTCGACTCCAAGCTTGTTGTTTTATCTGCTTCACCAATTTCATGAATCAATATATTTCCATTTTCGTTTAAGCTGCTTAAGTTTCTGCCAGTGGTAACCATACCACTGTAAATACTTATTTGTTTATAACATACTTAGGGCTTTTTGTGGCTCTGCAGCCTTAATATTCCTCCCTAAACACTGAAATATTCTTTCAGCACACTTCTGAGCAATTCATCTGATGCTTCTACTCGTTAGATCTCCATATAAAGTGGAATCACTAAGTCGTAGAAAACAGTGCCTACTTGAGTGACAGAAAATAAAATTGCTATCTAAAAGACAAAAATAGATACTGACTAGCTCCTCCTGAGTCCAGGAAGAGACCAACTCCTTTCCAGGGAAGAAACAGCTTCCCCTGAGAGTACTCACAGTTGGCTTTTTGTGAGTAGAGAGTGTATGGAGAATGTGCCCAGGCTAGTCTACGTAGGCAAGGTTGAGGTAAAAAGAAGCCAATTGCTCTCCTGAAAAGAGAAGAAAGGAGTTTTTAAACTGGACAAAAGTCAGAGTGAGGTCATAGGGTTTACCAGCACGTCTGTGTGTAAGAGGCAACAGAGCCACTACCTGTGTACACGTGACTATGCCTGGACAAAGATCCACGTTATTTCCATAAAGAATTTTCTGGGTTTCTGAATAACTTGGACTTTCTGGTTAACAAAAACTTAGTGTCATGTTCAGAGTTGGAAAGTTAAGCTCCTTTATGCTACTTCTGACGTGTTCATTAGATTCATGAGTTAAGCATCTTTGGGTCAAGGTTGTTCATTTTGGTTCAGGGCTGTCTTGAGCACACAGGCTCTACTTAGCTGACCATCACTCCTTTTGGAATCAATTGCATTACTTCCTTAAAACTGTTTCTGCTCATATTTACTTTCAATTTTGTTGAATCTGGGGTCTTAAATTAAAAGTCACACTCATTATCATTTAAATCTTCTAGTTCTGTATTGAGATGTAGCAAGGTGAACCTTCATAGGGGGCATGGGGAAAAGTTTTAGCCTATTAGCTTTGAATCCTATATGGTTCCTTCCTGGAAAGTTCTGACATAAGGCCAAATACATGAATTTTGTTGAAAGTATATTTATTTTTTTCTGTTACTTTGATATTTAATATCCTAAAGGGCACAGACCATAATATCTCTAAATTATGGGCAATAAACTACCATTATTTTAGGAACCTTACATGAGATACACCATAGAAGACCACAGAGCGTACCAAAGGAGCCTAAAGTCCTCTGCTGACAACTTCTGAGTCAAAGAAAGAATTAAAAGAAAAAAAAAATTTTTATAGTTGTAAAGCAGGGTGACTGAATTGGGAAGAAGATTAATATAGAGGAAATAATAGTATTAATTAAGAAATAATCTGCATATTTATTTACAGTTTCCTTTGCTGTGCAAAAGATTTCAAGTTACATTAGGGCCCATTTGTTTATCTTTGTTTTTATTTCCATTTCTCTAGGAGGTGGGTCAAAAAGGATCTTGCTGTGATTTATGTCATAGAGTGTTCTGCCTATGTTTTCCTCTAAGAGATTTATAGTGTCTGGCCTTATATTTAGGTCTTTAATCCATTTTGAGCTCATTTTAGTGTACGGTGTTAGGGAGTGTTCTAATTTCATTCTTTTACATGTAGCTAGCTGTCCAGTTTTCTCAGCACCACTTACTGAACAAGCTGTCTTTTCTCCATTCCATAATCTTGTTTCCTTTATCAAAGATAAGGTGACCATATGTGCGTGGGTTTACCTCTGGGCTTTCTATCCTATTCCATTGATCTATATTTCTGTTTTTGTGCCAATACCATACTGTCTTGATTACTCTAGCTTTGTAGTATAATCTTAAGTCCAGGAGCCTGATGCCTCCAGCTCCATTTTTCTTTCTCAAGATTGCTTTGGCTATTCGGGGTCTTTTGTGTTTCCATACAAATTGTGAAATTTTTTGTTCTAATTCTGTGAAAAATGCCATTGGTAGTTTGAATCTGTAGATTGCTTTGGGTAGTATAGTCATTTTCACAATGTTGATTCTTCCAATCCAAGAACATGGTATATCTCTCCATCTGTTTGTATCATCTTTAATCTCTTTCATGAGTGTCTTATAGTTTTCTGCATTCAGGTCTTTTGTCTCCTTAAGTAGGTTTATTCCTAGGTATTTTATTCTTTTTGTTACAATGGTAAATGGGAGGGTTTCCTTGATTTCTCTTTCAGATTTTTCATCATTAGTGTATAGGAATGCAAGAGATATAAACAAGATGGAAAGACAACCCACAGAATGGGAGAAAATATTAGCAAACAAAGCAACTGACAAAGGAGTAATCTCCAAAATACACAAGCAGCTCATGCAGCTCAATATCAAAAAAAAACAAACAACCCAATCCAAAAATGGGCAGAAGTCCTAAATAGATATATCTCCAAAGAAGATATACAGATTGCCAACAAACACATGAAAGGATGCTCAATATCACTAATCACTGGAGAAATGCAAATCAGAACTACAATGAGGTATCACCTCACACCAGTCAGAATGGCCATCATCAAAAAATCTAGAAACAATAAATGCTGGAAAGAGTGTGAAGAAAAGGGAACATTCTTGCAATGTTGGTGGGAATGTAAATTGATACAGCCACTATGGAGAACAGTATGGAGCTTCTTTAAAAAAATAAAAATAGAACTACCCTACAACCCAGCAATCCCAATACTGGGTATATACTCTGAGAAAACCGTAATTCAAAAAGAGTCATGTACCACAATGTTCATTGCAGCTCTATTTACAATAGCCAGGACATGGAAACAACCTAAGTGTCCATTGACAGAAGAATGGATAAAGAGGATGTGGCACATATATACAATGGAATATTACTCAACCATAAAAAGAAACAAAATTGAGTTATTTGTAGTGACATGGATGGACATAGAGTCTGTCATACAGAGTGAAGTAAGTCAGAAAGAGAAAAACAAATACTGAATGCTAACACATATATATGGAATCTAAAAAAAAAAAAAGGTCTGAAGAACCTAGGGGCAGGACAGGAATAAAGACGCAGACATAGAGAATGGGCTTGAGGAAACAGGGAGGGGGAAAGGTAAGTTGGGATGAAGTGAGAGAGTGGCATGGACATATATACACTACCAAACGTAAAATAGATAGCTAGTGGGAAGCAGCCGCATAGCACAGGGAGATCAGCTCGGTGCTTTGCGTCCATCTAGAGGGGTGGGACAGGGAGGGTGGGAGGGAGAGGCAAGAGGGAAGAGATTTTCAGATATATGCATATGTATAGCTGATTCACTTTGTTATACAGCAGAAACTAACACACCATTGTAAAACAATTAAACTCCAATAAAGATGTTAATATATATATATATATATATATATATATATATATATATATATATAAAGTAAAATAAAAAAGAAAAGAAATGCTCTGCAATGTTCTCTATCTCTGTTTCTTCCTTTACTGAAAAATAATTATTTTGAGTTGCAACCTGTTAGGTTTGGTTATTATTAGTAAACATCAGCTGATTTTGCTCCTGCCTTGGCATTACAATTTCAAGTTTGCAACTTTCCTGAATTTAAATAACTTAAATTTTAAATTAAAGAAACATTGCATATTCCCAAAGCACGGTTCCTGATAAAAATAAGTGACATTTACTTAATTTTTGCACATGAGATTAAGTTTTTGGTTAAAGACCAAGACTTTTTTTTTCCATAAGATGGGTTATCTTTAAAGATAAATCTATGTCTTAGTTTAATTCTTCAGTGCACTCTCATCCTGTGAATAATGCCATTTTAATGAATTTTACATTATTTTCAAAAACCTGAGCATCCTAATACATTCCTATAAATTCCATACTTCGGGAGTTTCAGGACAACTTTAAATCTAATTTAATAATAGTAAAAAAATGTTATTCTATTTTTTTTGATAGCTTCTGAACTTTATATATGTTACAGCTATGAGCAAGCCAATCAGTGGAATCAATACCATGTCATAGACATTATGATTAAAATCCAGACCCTAGAAGAGGGGAAACAGAGGTAAAAATAATAAGAAGATAGCAACAAGATATACAAAGTCGGGCTGCCCTTTTGAGAAGCACACAGAAAATGCACAGGGTACAGTGGTCACAAATTTCATTGTTGACTTTAGGACAAGTTGACATTTTCTTTTCTTTTCTTTTCTTTTTTTGTGGTACGTGGGCCTCTCACCGTTGTGGCTTCTCCCGTTGCGGAGCACAGGCTCCGGATGTGCAGGCTCAGTGGCCATGGCTCACGGGCCCAGCCGCTCCAAGGCATGTGGGATCTTCCCGGACCGGGGCACGAACCCGTGTACCCTGTATCAGCAGGCAGACTCTCAACCACTGCGCCACCAGGGAAGCCCAAGTTGACATTCTTGTTTTTATTTTTTTAATCAATATTTTTTTCCTGATTTTCTTATCCTGTTATTAGTGTAAGGATACAGAGAAAATGTACACTTTAGCTGCTGTTAAAGATAATAATTGTAAAGGGAGATGGACCTTGCTGAAAAGACACTTTCTAAATTCAGGTTCGGGGGAAGGAGGGAGCTCCTTGTCGTAATAAAGGAAGGAGAGGGAGCATGAAGCAGGTATAGTGTTGCAGAGGGTGAGGTTGGAGAGGACAGTCAGTGGCTGGGGTTTGAAAGCATGCAGTTAGGGAAAGAGACAGTTGAATGAAGATTTATTTTTAGTGGAGTCCTAGGGATCCAACTGAAACAAACTTTCAATAATCCTACCCAAATTAAGATATTCCGGATGCAGATAGATTTCTTAAAGAAGCTGGTAAACGAGTTGAGATCTGAGTTAAGGTTGCATAGGTGTCAAAAAAGTTGAGTTTAGTAGCAAAGGTAATTGTCTATTTCTTTTTTAAAAAATTTATTTTATATTGGTGCATATTTGACTAACAATGTTGTGTTAGTTTCAGGTGTACAGCAAAGTGAATCAGTTATACATATACATGTACCTATTCTTTTTCAAATTCTTTTCCCACTTAGGTTATTGCAGAATATTGAACAGTGTTCCCTGTGCTATACAATAGGTCCTTGCTGGTTATCTATTTTAAATATAGCAGTGTGTACATGTCAATCACAAATTTCTTTGAATGATAAAAACTACTATTAATACACAAAAGTAAAGTTTCAAAATTAGATTTTATTATATTTAATTAAAAAGCCTTGTCTTGGGCTTCCCTGGTTGTGCAGTGGGTGGGAGTCTGCCTGCCGATGCAGGGAACATGGGTTCGTGCCCCGGTCCAGGAGGATCCCATTTGCTGCGGAGCAGCTGGGCCCGTGAGCCATGGCTGCTGAGCCTGCACGTCTGGAGCCTGTGCTCCGCAACGGGAGAGGCCACAACAGTGAGAGGCCCAAGTACCGCAAAAAAAAAAAAAAAAAAAAAGCCTGTCTTAAGTGATATACTGTCTGTATAGAGCACATTAACAGAAACACAGTCAAGTCATAAAAATTAATTAAAAGAGATTAAATTGATAGTACTAAAAATGATGGAGGGAAACTAATTCACAAACTGCAATATACAGATTAAAGTCCTCTTCTCTGCTCTTCTTTACCAATATCTTCCGTATCCTGTGGCTGCTCAGAAAGCATTCTATTTATTCCTCCCTCTCCAATCCCCAAACAGACTCTCAACCCCATCCCAATCTCCAATTCCAGTCTAATCTCAATAAATAGCAACAGATATTTATTCAACATCTACAACTAGTTAAGCAATCTGCTGAATGATGAAGATACATCCATCAGTGGATAAAGCAGAAAAGGAGTTCCTGTCTTCACAATCTTCTGCCATTCATTCTAGTGTGGGAAATAGACAATAAAAAAGAAAAATAATTAAAATATATAATATCTCACAAATATATATGTGTGTGTGTGTGTGTGTGTATATATATATATATATATATATATATATATATATATATATAGTGTCCAAAACATAAAAGATGAGAACCAAAAGCAGTGATGATGAGTCTGCCATGTCTGCTGGAGGTGGTGGTGGTCACTGAAGTTCTTACTAAGAAAGAGATTTTCAGAAGAAACTTTACAGAAGTGAAGAAGCAAACCATGCAACTATAGAAGGGAAGAGTATTCTAGGCTGAGGGAATGTCAAGTACGAAAAGCTTGTTTGTGTAGTAGTTCTGGCATGTTCAAGGATGGGAAAGGAGGCCTGTGTGGTGAAGAAGAGAGTACAAGGAGTAGATTAGGGGAAGGGTCAGAGAATGTGTGTGACTTTACATGTAATAGAAAGACTTTTCCTTTTACTCTGCATGAGATGGAGGCCATTGGGAATTTCTGAGTAAAAGAGCAGTACTACCTTATTCTGTTTTAACAGTTGAGAATAGAAGCACTAGAGTGAAGGGAGACAAGATAGACTCAAGAAACTCAATCAGGAGACTTTTACAATAATTTAGGAGAGAAACAACAGTGTTTTGGACAAGGGTGATGGTAATGAGCATGATAAGAGATAGCAGGATCCTGAATACACTTTGAAGTTAGCACCAATGGAAATATTTTTGATAGACCATATGGGAGTTGAGGAAAAAAGAAGAATGAAATTGTTGTCATCTAGGACAGCAAGCACTGAGGATGAGTTAGTTTGGAGACGAATACTAGAAACTCAGTTTTGAATATATTACGTTTGAGATGCCTGATATATACTCAAATGGATACGTCAGGTAGGCACCTGGCTATATGAGTTTGAGTCTGGATTTTGGAGAGAAGTCTGAGCAAGAGATATTAATTTGGGAGAATATAGGTGGTATTTTAAACTATGAAACTGGCTGTGAACACTAAGAGAGTGAATGCAGACAATATAAGGATAAATACTGAGCTTTGGGCATTCCAAATTTTGGCATGGGGTGAATAAAAGGGACACATAAGAGACAGGAAGGAATAGCCAGGGAGATAGTGAGAAAACAAGACGAAGGTACTGATCTGGACACAAAAGGAGGAAAGTGTTTCTAGGACAAGAATGTGATTAGTTGGGTTAATGCTTCTGATAGCTTCAGTCTAATGACTAAAAAATGGTCATTGGGTTTAGTGATATGGAGACCTCTAATGACCTTGAGAAGAACAGTTTCAGTGGAGTTATGAGACAAATCATGATTGGAGAAGTTTCAATAGAGAAGGTGGAGAAACCTTAGAGACAGTGAATTATAAAGAACACCCTTTTCAAGGAGTTTTGCTATAAAGAGAAAAAGATAAAGAGAGCAAGAGTTAGCAAGGAAAGTAGGGTCAAAAGAGGATTTTTGTTTTATCTATTTATCTAACTACCAATCTATCTATCATCAACTGTCTATCTATCATGTATTATATATCTCTATCATGTCTTCATTCATTCATTCATATTTATTCAATTGCCATTTCTCAGAGTGGCAGGAAGCAAAGTTGTTGGTTGAGAGTGAGAATTGTAGGCAGTTTTGGAGGTTTGATGAGGGAAAAGCAGGGATGAAATGAACATCAGGAGAATGGAGGAATTTGGTCTGGCGAAATATAGTAGCTAAGTCAATCTTCTCTTGGAGTACGACAAGACCTCTGAAGTGGTCCCCTTAAACCATGAGATCCTGAAGGAGGCTTATTCTGTGTTACTGCTTCTCGTGCTCAGCACAGATGTGTTCAAGACAGACATTTTTCTGATCAAGGCAACTATGTGAGGCTCATCACATGCCTCAGCGCTATCACCAGAAACATGTAATGCCATGGATCATTGTGTGAACGGGCTCAACATCCAATGTAGGGGCTCTTCTGCTGATGATAGAGTACTTGGAGGGATGTTATACAGGGGTTAGACAATTGTCCCAAAGAGGAGGGGTGCTATACTTCCTTTAGAGAAACCACTACATCATTAGTAATAAAAGGGGAGCAGCACCTTAGCACCCCTTCAAAAAGCCAGTATTAGGGCTTACTTGAGTGGTAATGATCATAAATTTAGACCAGATAGAATGATTGTGTTTTTTTCCTTATCCGTGTTCAGCAACACAAAGACAGACATGGAGCAAGAGGCTGTAGTTTGCTCAGACGCAGTTCTACAAAGAGAGGGGCAAGGGAGTTGAGGGTATGTGCAAGGGAGGGGTGATGATGACTGACCAGGGTAAAAGTTGGGGAGGAGGAAAGAGGATATGAGGCCTGGGAAGAAAGGGAGGAAAGAGAGAAAAAAATGGCAAGATGGTGTAATTGCTGAAGCAGTAGAGAGAGTGAAGTAGAAAGGTAATATGGATAGTCACAGACTGGAAGACTAGAAATTAATACTATGGAGGGTTTGCAGTTATTGGAATAGCAAGATGACAAGGCATCTGGACCCCACTTTAACTCCTTCCACTTTTCCTTTTTCTTCTTCTGTCCAATAGCTCCATCTTCTAAAAGTAAATCATCCCTTACAAGCTGTAAAATGCAGAATCTTACCCAAAAGAATGGAGTGGGGAAAGACAGGGTGATGGTGAAGAGGCCATGGAAACCTACAAAGAAAGAGGGTAGACTGTAGGGCAGCTGAGATGTTGGAATACTTCACATTTAATATCTTTTCTTTTTTTAACTCTTAAAAATCATTTATTTTTACAAACTTGAGTTATTGATTGATAACTATATTTCAATAAAATAATTTTGTGTCTCTTTGTCTACAGTATGGATGAGCTGAAAATTGAGAAAAATCTATATGGTCACCAGTTGTTTAGATAATGCAACACCCATCAACAACTTGACTCTTTTTCCACTATTGAATTGACTAATTGTTTTCTCCCACTGGAAGAACACAATATGGATTTGAAGGCTTATACAAGAGCCCAGATTGCCTGATAACATATCAAGGGGATCTATTGTTCTATATTACACATTTTCTTTTGTTTAAACTTTTCTGAGAAGGCCATTTCTAAACAGAGAAGAGGAAGGGGGGAGGAGAGCTTTATTTCTTTTGGGAAAGCTAAAGATAGAGTTAGGAAGCTGCTGAAGTTATGGAAATCCTTAAAAATATAACCTCTCATATGAAGAATAGTGGGAAAAGGCAAATAGTTCTGAGAGTCCTTAGAAGCTAAATGTTCTGGACTAAGATAATTATGGGTCATTAGTGAAAACTAATGAGGATTTGATCTGTACTATCTAACCACAAAATGAAGATAACTTACCAAGTTAAGCTAATGCATTTGTATTTAAGAGACATTTTAAAATTATATCTTCATACATGCATACTTATACACACATATATAATTATATATCTTATCTCTATAAATATGTTATATATAAATTTTATACAGATAGTATATATTTTATATATTAACTATATATGTGAATAATATGTATATTTAACATAAATTTTATAGACTCTCAGTAATAATTGGCTATAGGCTCTTGGTGAGTTCAGTAGATTTTTGGCGAAATGACTTCCTCCACAGCAGTTTTATTTCTCGGACAGAATCTTTGCACTAGAGACAGTAGAGTTGGAAAATTTAGTCTTGCTCCCCTGAACTGGGAGAATGTTTCAGGACCCTCCATTTGCACATACCCTTCCAAGGCTCTGTTCTTGATTTTGAAACCACAATTTTGATTTTGTTTTTGTTTTTTAATTGAAGAAGTTCCCCAAATTGATAAACTCTAGGACTAAAGAAGCCTGGGTCCAACTCTACCTTTGACCATTTTAAACACAAAAGCATCCAGTCTAGACAGCTGAATAATTCTATATGTTCTAATTCTAATGTAGTCCGGTATAATATAAAACCCCAGACTCATTAAGTATTCTTTCCTTCCCCAGCTCAGGTCCAGATCAGGCTATGAAAGTTTGAGGCCCTAGGGGTGTGGGGTGGGAGGGCTCTGCTGGCTTCTCTTGTCTTTGCTCCCCTCCTGCTCTGGTCTCTGGTTAGCTTCCGCTGTTGATGTCTCTAAAACTGGTCTCCGGGGGAATAGTCACAGGTGGCTGGTGCAGTAGCAATGTGGTGTGTGTGTGCCTGATCCCACGGCAAATGATCCCAAATCGTCTCCTTGTCTCTTATACATTGCTTTGGTGGATTTCTTGGCAATTTTTTCTACTGAGTCGTCTAGGCTCCTAATCTGATGAGGACAATATCTTTCCTGGGCTGGCTATCTGAGAGTTCTCCTCTGCCCCTAGATTCCAGTATCCACCCCTCTGTTTTGGTGTCCCTTTGCCCTTTCAGATCAAGTGCTCCATGGTATCTCTTCTAAGGGCTACCCACAGCAAGGTCCATATTTGGAATTTGAGAAACTTCTCTGGGTGTGGAAACACAGCTTGACCCAATGTATTCTCCTCCTCTTTTTCCGAGCCTCAAATTTCACAAGTGTCTCTAAATCACTTTTCCTTGGCTTGAGGTTGAGGGGAAGCACCACCTCACTTCCCCATGAATGTGTGTAATTGTCAACATAACTCACTGATAATTCTCTCTAAAGAAATCATCTCAGTCCTTCAATCTTTTTAGACTGAGGACAGCTACTAGCTAATGCTGGCAGGACCACTTTGGTATTCCTCTCTTCTCTCCTCCACACCTCTCTGAAAATCCTAAAGGAATGGTTTAGACTAGCATCTGTCTTACATCTAGGTGGACTTGGAGCTTATTGTTTTGTGCTTCACCTTGGAGGGGTTATGTGGAAGCAGGAACACTGGCATTTAATAACCTGTTCTAGTTCCAAATTGGAAAATACATGAAAATAGAGATGAAACAAATCTGGAAGTATATTTCAGCAAATAGAACCAATGTACAAAAATGGCAGGATAATACTGTAATGTGAGATGCTGTCCACCCAAGTCTGGAGGGACAACTTGGAGCAGTGTGCTCAGAATAAAACCTTTCCATTTCTGACTTGGACAATCAGGCACATCGTTATTTAAAGTGGCCTATAATTTCCTTTTCTAATCTAAGTTTTGACCTCTTGGTATACCACTTAAAAAGAAAAAGGATAGCTGTATGCAAATGCAAAATCTAAGAACTAAGGGTTACTTTTTCATGTTGTAAATGGGTCCACAAGGAAAAGAATCTACCTCGGTCTCAACAATTTTATATGCTGGCTATTTCCTTGGTCATATAGATCCGATTCTACATCAAAACCTCCAGGCCTCTACAATATCCTAGAAAAATGTACTGTCCAAACACCCAGCAGGTTAACACCTTCTAGCCTAAACTGGTCCTCATGAAGAAATAAGATTTTTATTCCTATCTCCATACTGTGTTTGACATAGAAATAGAAATTTATTAGTTTAAAAGACTGTATTGGGTCACTGGGATAAAATGATTAAAATGTTAAATGCTTTTAATACAGATGATCCTTGGTTATCTGTATCATAATGGCAGCATTTGTGAATTATCTCAGATGTCAGTTACTTGTTAGGGAGATAGGACAACAAAGGACTTGAACTTGTAGATACTGGTACACATTCTTAGTTAGAATCAACTGCCATAAAACTTACATCAAAATTAATAATCTGCTAGAAATTTCTCCATTTGGCTTGTTTTGATGCAAGATCGACTGAGCCAGGCTAAACCAGAGTTAGGAGGTCTCTGGAGACAGACTCTGGAAGATTTCTGTTGATGGCGCGGAAGTGTGGCGAGCACTCTCGCAAGACCTGAAGGTACCGCGGCGGTAGTGGCGGCAGCAGCCAGAGGAAGGAAGAGAGGACCGGAAGTGCTTCATCTTGAGCGTACAATGCCGGAAGCAGCCTGGCTTTCTTTACCGGAAGCCCTTTGCCCGGGGATAGGAAAACGGCCCACCTGGCTGGAAGCCCTACCTCCTTGGACTCCCCAACTCTTCCAGAAGTTTTTCTGTCACCTGTGCTTGCCCCGTTCTTTTTTCCCGTTTTATCTGTATACCGGAAAAGGGTACATGAATGTCTTTCTCCTAGCTCCACTAAACGAGTTAGAGCCAGGCTTCCTTCCCTATACCCCCATGTAGCTGCAGAGTACCACCTGGGGGTGGTTGGACTTCTGGACTCCCTAAGGAACGGGGAGAGGGCTCAGAACTCCGCTTCTGCTTCTGCCACCAAGACGCGACCTCCTCAGCCTTTCCCCCACTGCTGCCATGCACCCTGCGGCCCTCCGTCTTCCTGCAGTTGTGGCCACTGTGCTGTGAGGACCGGCTCCTGTCACGGGGCTCATTCGAGCGACTTCAGACCAGAACGGCAGCATGGACTTTGCAGACCTCCCAGCTGTCTTTGGGGCTGCCTTGAGCCGGGAGGGACTTGAAGGGTTCCTTGTGGAGGCTCGCCCAGCCAACGCCTGCAGCCCCATTGCTCCACCGCCCCCAGCCCGGGTCAGTGGGTCAGTTTTCATGGCACTGCTTCCAAGATTTGACTGCAACTTTGACCTCAAAGTCCTAAATGCTCAGAAGGCTGGGTATGGTACAGCTGTGGTGCACAATGTGAATTCCAGTGAACTTCTGAGCATGCTGTGGAATAATGAGGAAATCCAGCAGCAGATCTGGATCCCGTGTATGTTTATCAGCGAGAGGAGCTCTAAGTACCTGTGTGACCTCTTTGTCTACCAGAAGGGGGCTCAGGTGCTTCTGGTCCCAGATGATGGATTCCTCTTGGCCTATCGCCTCATCCTTTTCTCGGGGATTTTGGGAGTGCTAATTGTGGGCATGGGAGCGATGTTGAGAGTTCCTTGTATTCAGCTCCAGAAAGAGCGCCAGAGACAACTACTGACTAAAGAGCAACTGAAACAGATTCCTACACATGACTCTCAGAAGGGAGACCAGTATGATGTCTGTGCTATCTGCCTGGATGCATATGAGGATGGGGACAAGCTGAGGGTACTTCCCTGTGCTCATGCCTGTCACTGCTGCTGTGTGGACCCATGGCTCACTAAGACCCAGAAGACCTGCCCTATCTGCAAGCAGCCTGTTCGCCGGGATCCTGGGGAGGAGGAGCTGGAGGAAGGAACTCACGGGCAAGTGGGCCATGGGGAAGGGGGCCCAAGGGGCCACCCTGCCTCAGAACGGACCCCACTTCTGGGCTCTAGGACCGCACTTCCCACCTCCTTTGGCTCCCTAGCCCCAGCCCTCTTTGTGTTTCTTGGGTCTTCAACAGATCCCTCACCCGCTCCATCCTCCTCTTCCTCTTCAGCTGTCATCCTGATCTAATACTCCCTTTCTTTCCCACTTTTGGCAACCTATTTGCATAGCCCCTCTTCCTCCCTCATGTCTTCTCTGTTGAGGGATAGGAGATATTCCTACGCCAGTTTTCTCCCTAACCCGACCCCATCCTTTTGAGGGGGTTCGACGTGCAAAGTGACTGGGTCTTCACTTACTGCATTAATAAAATTTTTTTGTGGACTTAAAAAAAAATTCAGATGCATGTGAAAGCCATAGGCAAAAGCTGTCAAAAACAATTTAAAAGAACATATTTTTTATTATTTGTGTCAAGGATGAAAAGATAATTAGAAACATTATTTTAAGTAACTCTTAAGAGTATCTTAAATTTACGTTGGGATATTAACATTTCACATTTGGCCTCACAGTGCAATTTCTGAAACCTAAAACTTTCAGTGCCTCTCCTTTAACCATTTTAGATCGGGTGTATATGAAGTAATCTACACTTGTCTAAATGTTTAATTGTCATCAGTTAATGCCTGAATTGTGCAAAGCCATTGCAATGTCTCCATGGTCATGAGAAAAAATATCTTGGTTGTAGGTCTCTGGTCCTCTGCTTTTCCTGTAAAGTGACTGTGTAAGAAGATTCTGTTGTTCTATAGCTTGTTGGCATTAGTATTCTAATCCAACTAATTGGGGTGGAATTTTAAGAGAATGCTTTTTAGCTTTGTCTTTTCATCTCTTGGAATTAAAAAACTATTTAAATGAAGGAAACATGCAACATCAAATACTTTTCACCTGAGACTGGTAATTGTTCAGCCATACCAAGTATCTTCTGTGACTGGAGGTGCCCATGTAATTGTATAAAATGGAAGTTAGCTAATAGGGGATCATTAAATATGTCCTTTCTTTTTAGAAATTAAGGTCATTTTCACCCTTTAATGATTGTTAATGTTAGCTAAGCTAGTTTTCATTTGCATGGCCAATTTCAACTCATCTCAAACTTCCAGGCACTACATTGAAAATGCAAATGACTAAATACTCTCAGTATAACTCTGTTATTTGGATTATTTGGATTAGAATGTTCTGTTTCATGCAAGCCTTGAAATAAACACTTAAACCACACTGAAAACCTTATATCTTGGAATGCAGAATCAATAGTCATAAGAAGATTTACTATTTAAATTAATACATGTTTTTGTTTCCATAAAGATGCATTTAAAATCATAATTTTGGAGCTACGATCCTATTAAATCAATTTTTGATACTACTGCAATTGATTATTCTATTCACTAATGTTATGCTCCAGTATTTTTGATTTTGTATTTCTCACAATATGCATTCTTTGGCAGGAGATTGCATGGAAACGTGTGCATTGGTAAGCATTACCCAACATTGAGGGCTGCAGTATGTTGGGGTCCCCAAGGAACAGACTCTGAGGTGGAGCTTTGTGTGCATAAGTTGAGTGAGTTTAGGAAGCAGAACTGGGCAGAGGTAAACGTTGGAGGATGGTGTGGTTGCACCCGAAGCCTCAGCAGACCCCCCAGAGAGCACTGGAACTGGGATGGCCTTGCAGAATTGTCCCAAATTGAAGCAAAGAGCTGAATCCACATGACCCTGAAGTAACCAGTCATTTCTTACAGGCTGTCACAGGGGAAGAGGAGTGGCCTTGGGCTGAGTAGTTTTGTTCATACAAGTACAATTCCTGGAGAGAGACTCAGCTTTTTTTGCACAGTTACTGTATGAACACATGGAGTGGCATGCAACATTCAGAAACGATGGAGTGAGGGCAGGAGGAAGAAGAAAACGAAGGCTGAGCTAAGCACACCATAAGAATTCAGGTTCCTCTTCTTTCTGCTGTACTGTGTTCTGTTTTATAGTAGATCATAAAGAAGATAAAATTCACAGATTCTTGTTTATTCTGCCATCAGTATTGGTGATCACAAATGCACTAATTATTGTTTGGACTAGATGAAGATACATAAATTCAGCATTTCTCACTGTCCATCCTATTTTTGCTACAATCACATTTTTTTTTTGGTCAACCGATTAAGCACTGTTGAAATTACCTGCTTTCCCTCAGGTAAGAGAGATCCTTCTATGCATCATGGTTCTGTGTGGATTCTCTCTTAAGTGCTCACAATGACAGAACTATTTCCTTGGATTATTTGGGGGAAACCTAAATCTCCCACTCACCATTAGAAAGCCCCATCCATCTATTATTTACAATGGCAGGGCTATGTTCCCTAGGTCCTCATTTCCATATTGCACATAATGGGACTCAACACCTTAGAGACTGTGATGGAATATTTTACTCAACATACCATAGGAGAGCATTTCTTTTGGTAAGAGTTTTCTCTCAATCCTCCTCAAATCACTTTTTCTAGGTCCCAGGTCGCAACTCTGTTCCCTTCATATTTATTTTGCTAGTTTCCTCACATGGATATACTTTAATATTTGCAGAATTCATATGATGGAATATTTGACAAATAAGGTATATCTTTGAATTTAAATTCATGTATTTTTTCCAGTCAAAACCATTTTACAAAATTTTTAGGACTTTAAAAAAGTGATTTGTGAAAATGTTTTTTAAAGACAATGCAGAATTATTGACTTAATTTTATTTTTTAAAAGATACTATTTTATTTTTCAAGTTTGTTGTATAGCACCTCCTTAGACTGTAAATTCTGTAAGGGAAGAAACAATAAATTTAACCTCATTATCCAGAGGTACAAGCCAGAGATTGTCACGTACCTGAATGAATACATAAATGAATATTTTAAAATCATTTCTTTAAAATTTGATTATATGAATGAGGTTTTAAACATTTTTTTTTCATAACGAATGTGTCTTGTACCAAATCAATGTGGAGAGAAGTCAGTGGCATGTTCTTAAAGATGTATTGATGGTAACAAGGGCACTGCAAAGTTCCGTTGTCTCTGTCCTTTTCCCAGATAGCCATCCTAACTCCACACATTTAAAAAATCTATTCATCCATTCATTCATCCACACCTCCATCCTTCCACCCAACTAATCAACCAGTCATTCATTCTGTAAATATTAAGTTGTATACTGGTTATATAAGAGTGTCAAGATAGATATGACCCTGCCCTCATGTGGAGAAGAAACTATTAAGCCCATCACATAAAATATGAGAAACACTGTTATGGAAAAATAAACCTCTAATAATTCTCAGAGTAGAGACCTTTAGATGGGGAAAATAATCTAGAAATCATGGGGGAGGAAATAAAAATTATGCTGAAACCTCGAGGGTGGATAGGGGTTGATCAAGAAATGAGGAGAGGCAGACTGAATCATAATGTCTGTAAACCTAAAGGGAAAGAGATCATGATGTGTTCTAGGACCAAAAAAAAAAAGACTTTCAGTATTTCTAGGGCTTGAACCATGAAGAAGGGTGTAAGGAGTGATGAGGCAGCTAGTATGAGTAGGGGCTGGAACTTGAAAGGCTCAATAAACTGTGTCAACTTAAAAATATGCGCAACCTAAAAGTTGAGAGTTATGTATTACTCGGTGGGAAGTTTTAGGACTTCAAACACGGGAGGCAGCATATCAAGTGACCCTGAAAGAACTTCTCGGAGGAGGAGGTGGAGGGGAGAGCCAGGTTATACAGAAGTTTTGCAACAAAGGGCAGGTAGTTTGAAAGTCAAAAGATGATTGTTAAAGGAAAACCAGATATGTCAAGTTAAGGAATTTAGCGCTTTTCTATGTGAGAAGATGCAAGAATCTGGGTTTTTATTTTGAAAAATATATTTTAAAAAGCAAATTTGGCATAGCTTATATCCTCTGACAATTCACATATGATAGAACTATGGTAAAAATCTTGTTCATAGTGATTTTCTGTCATTCTTAATAAAGTATAATTGGATAAATCTAAAAAAAACAAAGAATCTGGGTTCACTGAAATCATTCCTTTGATATGCGTCTCAGTTATCTGGGGCCAATATCCTGTATTTTCTAATCCTGAGGGCTCACCATAGGGGGTGGCTGCCTTCTGATGGCTGCTAGATGGCAGACCTTCTTTCCTTCCTGAGTTCCCTCAGGGATCGCATTGGAGGGCTGCAATTGCTGATGACTGTGATATCCTTTGTTTAATGATATGGCAGGAAATATTCCATTTCTCAACTGGTTAGTGTTTAAAGTTCTCATCATGACAGAATTGTAGAGAATGGGCTACTAGGTGGGGAGAGGGGGCAAGATGAGGGCTGGGAGGCCAGTTAGAAGATAGTGCAATAACCCATGTGAGGGAGATGGTCACCTGACCTCAGGTAGTGGCTGTGGGATTTTGAGGAAAAAACTAGCAGGTAGTGGCTGTGGGATTGGGAAGAAAAACTATCTCAAGTAAACTCTCTTAGTTACAAAGAACTGGGAGAATGTGAAAAGATCCAAATGAAGAAATCTTCACAATCAGTAGACACAGGTAAAACTTTCATCTCTATGTGGGCCAGTTGTATCATCTTTGTAAAGGCGATAATTTTTGATAATTTATTTTTGAGAGCTGTTGTTTAGTTTTTCTTTTTAACAAAACTGATTAACCTTTCTAATGTTGAAGAGATAGAAGAAACAAAGAGGGAAATTTAAATAGAGGAGTGTTTTCTGGTATTCTGTATGTTTATCATATAACTTGGGAGCAAAATCAAAACAAGATGCCAGACTGTGCTGAATATACGTGCTCTCTGAGCCTATGAATATAATGTGGTCAGACAAACCACACACAGAGTCAGGGTCTCCTATGATTTCTTTCAAAGGGGATGAGAAACCACAGACAAGGATGAAAAAGCTGGGAGTGCATTTCAGGTCTGGATCTTCTTTCCTCTTGATTGAAAAGGGCATGAAAAGATTTGCAACAATAATTTCGGGAGAAGACAAATTGTAGTAAATAATAATTGTTGCATGAAGACACTGCAATATTGGTTTATAAAAGCCCATTCAAAGTTTTAAAAATCATAGATATATTTCTATAATATTTATTTAGTACACTGGTATGATGTTTAAAGGATCTCCATTAGTAACTTTGATCTTTATTCAACAATTGACCATGGTTAGTAATTATTTGTGGCTGATTTGCTCTTGTTATAACTGTAGGTTATTATTTTTATGAATTTCAAATTGCCTATTTTTTAAAGATAATTTTATTTACCTAAAGATGAAGAGGAACTTTGATTGTCTGAGATTGCCTGCAGTGGCCTTAATAGTCAAAGAGATGGTTTATTTTGCCTGGAAAAGGAAATGTGACCCTGGGATTACACCCTTGAGAGATGATACTTCAATTCAAATTGGGATTCACAGAGTAATTGCAGCCTGTGGTAATGCATCTTCAACATCTTAAAATAGCTGTTAGCTGGGTAGAGCTTTCCCCTAGAGGAATGGCAGTGTTCACTAGAAGATGTCTTTTGTCTCTTTCAAACCACTGGAGCAGCCTTTGAACAATGCACAAAGAAACACAATATTTAATATTTTCTGGATTGATCTGAGAATTCACTGAGAACAAATATATTATCATCTGTTTTGGATTGTGCTGAAAATTAAAAAAAAATAAGTGAAACAGTAAATAAAATAATATCTGGAAAGACTTCATATTTGGCTTATTTTTTGTGTGCCTGCTTCCAATAGTAGGCATAAAATTTGGACTTCCTGGAGCTCTTCCTTAATGTGCAAGCAAGTAACTGAACAAATTCTTCATGTATTGGGTCATTAAACCCACAATCTCTGTGTTCTTTACAGAAAAACACATAAAGTATACAAATGTGTCATCATTTTTTTCCTATCCCTAGTCACAAACAGTGACTGGCAGCAAGCAGTGAGATATTTCTTTATTCTTAATTGCACAAATTGAGCCAATGGTTTTCTTAAATATTCAGTGAACTGAGTTATTTGACTTTTTTTGTTGGTGAGAATTTGGACAAGAAATTAAGAAAATCTGCTTTTAAAAAGCCCCTTAGAAGGTCCTTTATTCACATAGAGAATTGTAAAACAGAAAAACGTGAAGAGGGAGTGGAATGTGGCAGGTGGGAGACTGAGCCACACCTAAAAGGCAAGAGACTATGAGGGGTGATGCCGGGGTGTTTACAGATTCTTTTCTCATGTCCAAAACTGATGGATTGCAAACTGCCCCCAAGGAAGCCTGTTGGGAGCAGAGTACCTAGGTTGAGATGAGAGAGCATGGCTGTCCGAATGGTTATGAAAATACTAAACCCAGAAGGAAAGACAAAAGCCAAGTCAGAAAGCAAGTGGAAAGACTGAGTCCAGAGAGAATGGATTTATAGCAAATTGGAAGAGCAAGAAAGTAAGTGACAGACTGGTAGCAAGGTTGGGTGATCAAGGAGACTGGGACAAGAGGATGGACAAGGTGTTTTCGGGTTTATCCAGTCAGTTCAGGAATGAAATCTGCAAATACTGAGAGGCAGCTAGGCAGTTAATTTAGAAATCCTTGACTACAGCAGTAGATGCTTAAAGGAAACCCATTGGGTTCAATAGAGGACAGGCAGGAACTTGGCATTAAGAATAAAACATCAGAGGCTTCAGTGCCCAGAGTCTCTGAGAGTAGGAACAGAGGGAGTTGCAAGCCAGGCAATGTCAACAGGCAGCACAACTCTAGAAGCTGGGGAGTAGGGCAGATTCATTCAAACACTATGCAAAGAGCACTAGTTGCCTGGTGGGTACACTGCATAGGTTACAAGGAGATATCAAGGTTGGTTCCTTTTCCTCAGGAATCTGAAAATCTGATAGGGATGTTACAAGCAGCCACTCCCCTTTCTAAACCAAAAAAAGGGGAGATCTCTTGCAGAGCTACCTCTATATATGGCTTTACATTTATTTTGTTTTATGAGATGTGGGCTTCAAACTCCAGCTAGCCTGGCCCAAAGGCTTGCATATGGCGTGATTTGCAAGAGTTCTGAGAGAAGAGATTGCTGCATGGATAGGAAATAGACTGAGACATTTTCTTGACATCCTCCCTAATTTATCTTCTAAGCATGTAACCATGGGATGCTGAGAAGCACAGTAGTTCTGGAGCCTTCTCCTTGGCCACACCAAGCACAAGACCCAAGATGAAACTTCAGGAAAGATCTTTAGTGTGTTATTGATGGAAGAGATAAGGTTTGATTTACTAAGAGCAGTATCAGAAGCCACTGTAACCATGTTATGAGGAAGTCCAGGAAAGTCTTAGCCACTGTAAGGAATGAATTTAATTCCCCAGGAAATAAGACCTAACAGTACTGTCAGCAGCCTAGTGTGATCATTGTCAACTTTCAGTTGTCACATTATGCCTTTGCAGCCATTTTCCTTCTGCTGCTGATAAAGAATGTCTCTTACTTTTCCATGACTGACCCAGTAGGTCTATTTTTGGTACTCAAATACTTGAATGTACTCTCTAGATATTATGTTTATGTGGATGATATTGGGATACACAGGCAAGAGTCTACAAGCAGGGTGCGGGAAACCATATGCCTTGAACCAATTCATGTCATTTTCCATTTCTATAAATAAAGTTTTGTTGAAGCATAACCATACTCATTCACTTATATATTGTCTATGGCTACTTTTCTGCTACAACTGAAAAGTTGAATAGTGATGTTTGGCCCACAGCCAAAAGTATTTACTATATGGCCCTTTGTGAAAAAGTTTGTTGACTCCTATTCTAAACCAGTGTAGTGCCCAGTGATTAAAAGAGACTAGTTTCAAATCTCACCTTTTCTATTTCCTAGCTTTGTGACTTTGGACAGTTTATCTAATTCCACTCTTCAGTTTCTTTAACTGCAATGTAAGGTAATAGCTCCTATTTCATAAGCTTGATATGAGGATTAGATTAATTAAATCATAAAGAGTACTTATAATGGTACCTATAGTACTGTAAGTACTCAGTAAATATTAGCTATTGTTATCATTAACTGACATAGTGCATTCTTATTTTTTGAATTTAATGTATTTTTTTATACAGCAGGTTCTTATTAGTTATCTATTTTATACATATTAGTGTATACAAGTCAATCCCAATCTCACAGTTCACCACCCCCCCCCCACCACTTTCCACCCTTGGTGTCCATACGTTTGTTCTCTACATCTGTGTCTCTATTTCTGCCTTGCAGATTGGTTCATCTGTACCATTTTTCTAGGTTCCACATATATGCATTAATATATGATATTTGTTTTTCTCTTTCTGACTTACTTCACTCTGTATGACAGTCTCTAGATCCAACCACATCTCTACAAATGACTCAATTTTGTTCCTTTTTTATGGCTGAGTAACATTCCATTGTATATATGTACCACATCTTCTTTATCCGTTCATCTGTCGATGGACATTTAGGTTGTTTCCATGACCTGGCTATTGTAAATAGTGCTGCATGAATATTGGGGTGCATGTGCCTTTTCGAATTATGGTTTTCTCTGGGCATATGCTCAGTAGTGGGATTGCTGGGTCATATGGTAATTCTATTTTTAGTTTTTTAAGGAACCTCCATACTGTTCTCCATAGTGGCTGTATCAATTTACATTCCCACCAACAGTGCAAGAGGGTTCCCTTTTCTCCACACCCTCTCCAGTATTTGTTGTTTGTAGATTTTCTGGTGGTGCCCATTCTAACTGGTGTCAGCTGATACCTCACTGTAATTTTAATTTGCATTTCTCTAATAATTAGTGATGTTGAGCAGCTTTTCATGTGCTTCTTGGCCTTCTGTATGTCTTCTTTGGAGAAATGTCTATTTAGGTATCCTGCCCATTTTTGGATTGGGTTGTTTGTTTTTTTAATACTGAGTACATGGGCTGTTTATATATTTTGGAGATTAATCCTTTGTCCATTGATTCATTTGCAAATATTTTCTCATATTCTGAGGGTTGTCTTTTTACCTCATTTGTAGTTTCCTTTGCTGTGCAAAAGCTTTGAAGTTTCATTAGGTCCCATTTGTTTATTTTTGTTTTTACTTCCATTTCTCTAGGAGGTGGGTCAAAAAGGATCTTGCTGTGATTTATATCATTGAGTGTTCTGCCTAGGTTTTCCTCTAAGAGTTTTATAGTGTCTGGCCTTACATTTAGGTCTTTAATCCATTTTGAGTTTATTTTTGTGTATGGTGTTAGGGAGTGTTCTAAATTCATTCTTTTACATGTAGCTGTCCAGTTTTCCCTGCACCACTTATTGAAGAGACTGTCTTTTTTCCACTGTATATTCTTGCCTCCTTTATCAAAGATAAGGTGACTATATGTGCATGGTTTTACCTCTGGGCTTTCTATTCTATTCCATTGATATATATTTCTGTTTTTGTTCCAATACCATACTGTCTTGATTACTGTAGCTTTGTAGTATAGTCTGAAGTCAGGAAGCCTGATTCCTCCAGCTCTGTTTTTCTTTCTCAAGATTGCTTTGGCTATTCGGGGTCTTTTGTGTTTCCATACAAATTGTGAAATTTTTTGTTCTAGTTCTGTGAAAAATGCCAGTGGTAATTTGATAGAGATTGCATTGAATCTGTAGATTGCATTGGGTAGTATAGTCATTTTCACAATGTTGAATCTTCCAATCCTAGAACATTGTATATACCTCTCCATCTGTTTGTATCATGTTTAATTTCTTTCATCAGTGTCTTATAGATTTCTGCATACAGGTCTTTTGTCTCCTTAGGTAGGTTTATTCCTAGGTATTTTATTCTTTTTGTTGCAATAGTAAATGGGAGTGTTTCACTTACTAATATATTCTATGTATGCAAAGGGCTAGGCAGTGAATCTGGGCATTGGAGATGAATTAGGGTATATTCCTTCCCTTGGCATGATGGAAAACATAGATGTATACATTGCTAATTATAATGTAATCTTATAAATAGATGTATGTTCCATGTCAGTGCAAGTCTGAAGGAAGGTCAGTTTGAGTGATGAGATTTGGCATGAATCTTGAAGTATGAGTGGATTTTTGTAAGAAAGATCCTGTGCAGAATGGTACAATGGGCGAAAGGAAGAGACTGTGCAATATTAGGGCACTGGGAAGGTGTGGGGTAAGGTAAGGAAATATATGGTCTATGTGGAGAAGTAGCAGAAGAGGAAAATGGAAATGTAAGAAATGGGAAGAAGAAAAGCGTTTTAATGTAGGTAGAGAAAAATTGAATGTTTGAGCTGACTTGGTGTAAAGGGTTAATTGAAGAACAATGGCACAAAAGCCAGTGTGGAGACCAGCTTTTGAGAGTGTCCATTGACGGGACATAGAAAGCAGACTTGAATCACAGAGGGTGCTTGAAATGGAAGAATTCAAGGTGTCTTATTCATCACTGCATCCTCCATGACTGACATTGTATATGTTCCTTAAAGGAAACTTCAGGTTTCTCACCCCCAGTATTGACAGTGAAACTGAGCAGGACCCTGTGGGGCTCCTGGGCATGGAAGACTTTCTGTCCCCTGTTTCTTGTCTCCAGCCTCCATGACCTTCCCTGAGTTCCAAAGGACAGATTCCAAAGGACAGAACAGTTGCTAATCCAGAAAAGGAGGGGATGCAAAGACAAGGGAGAGGCAGCCAAGAAACAATGGTGCAGCCTTGGGGCAGGGTCCTGGTTCCACCTCAAGGGATAGCAATGTCTTTAAACTCTTTAAGATGTCAACATTCTTCATACCAGAGAAAGACCACCTGAGGCTACATTAAAGGAACCAGAGAAGTTCATAAAGATTACCTGAGACCAGATTAGAGGAGTGCAGGCCCTGCACACACCCTAATCTTATCAGCACCCCCATCCTTGAACCTTGCTATAAAACTCCTCATCAAATCCTCCTGGGTTGGGACACATAGTTTTCGAGGGCAGGAGCCTGCTGTGTCCCCATTTGTCTGGCAAAGCAATAAAATTTTTCTTTTCTACTTCATCCAAAACTCTGTCTCTGAGATTTGGTTTGACACCAGTACAGGTAGACTGAGCTTTCAGCATTAACAGTAAAAATTTAAAAAAGTGATTTCTACTGTTTGAAGGAATTGGTTTAAAAAGAAGGCTAGCAGTCAGAGAAGCCCCCTCTGGCACTGATGTGGAGGTGGTTGTCTTTAAAGCAACCCCGCTGCAATATTTCTAGGTCTCTGTGACTGCCTTGGAAGCACAAGTACTGCATTTGGGAGGCCTGTGCTATTGTTTAAATTTGTTTTCCCTAACTATATAGCTTTACACACATCACCCAGTGTCTTGAGAAACTTGTCCATAGCTATATCCTGGGATCAAACATATATGCTGGGACTTCCCTGGTGGTGCAGTGGTTAAGAATCTGCCTGTCAATGCAGGGGACACAGGTTCGAGCCCTGGTCTGGGAAGATCTCACATGTCACGGAGCAACTGAGCCTGTGCACCACAACTACTGAGCCTGTGCTCTAGAGCTCGTGAGCCACAACTACTGAGCCCATGTGCCACAACTACTGAAGCCCATGGGCCTAGAGCCCATGCTCCACAACAAGAGAAGCCACTGTAGTGAGAAGCCCACACATCGCAATGAGGAATAGCTCCCGCTCTCCGCAGCTAGAGAAAGCCCGTGCGCAGCAAAGACCCAACATAGCCAAAAGTAAGTAAGTAAATAAATAAATAAATAAATAAATTTAAAAAATGTCCATAAAACAAACAAACAAAAACCCATATATGTCTCTGTAGTTCCAGAGCTGGGAAATTTTCAGTTGATTATGCATAGGCCCTTTAAGACTAAATCAGGAGCCACTGTTCCCCTTCCTACTTCAGTGTTCCAACCTTGAAAGCATCAGAAAGGACGATGAGAAGCAGTCTAACACTTTTGGTTTTTTTTTCTGAAGGAATATACTATGAGAGTCAGGACAAAAATGTGTTCTTTTGTTATTGTGCTAAATTTGACTTTTGGTAGAATACACACAGGAATTGTCACAGAGATTGGATGAGTACACCTATTTCTTACAAAATGGAGGGTATCATGCTTTTAGTTACCCGCCAAGGTTACCCATCTTGTAATATCAAGGGTGATGGGAGAATATCAGTATGACTGATGAGAGAAACTCAGGCTTTAAGAGATGTTTCTTCCTATGGATTTTAACTATCCTTAGGAGATCGTATTCTCAACAGGAGCATACACCCAAGATAGAGGCCTGTGTACAGGGGGTGGGTGGGAGAGATAAAAGAAAGGGGCATGAAGTGAAAATAAGCCTATTTCAAAGTGAAATCTTATCATTTTGCTGGGGGCAAAGATGATATCAGTTGCTTTAGTCCTGAAGCAATCTCGGTTAATTATTACAACCAGAGAGAAAAAAAATATATTGTTCACTATTAATCATGAGTTATTTGAGTTTTGTTTGGTATTTGGCTACACAGAGAGTTAGCCTAAAACAATACATGGAGTGAATCAAGAAAGCTGATAAAATATGTATACTCTGCTGTTTAATCTGTTGGGTTCTTTGTGGTTTCAGGGAGACAGGTGCTGTAAGTCAGACCCTTCCTGGAATAGCTAATATGAATGCTGTGATTTCACAGAGTACAGCAATTTATTATTGAAGTTGAAACATTAAAAATGTACAGCCAGCCTCCTTATATTCTTGAGAAATTAATTCCTTGTCTCTCATTATTAACATTGTTTTTGTTTAAAAGAATAAAAATATTTCCATCTTTACATGAAAATAGATATGATGACAGTATGTTAGTATGGTGAGTATGAGAAACTGGGCACAAACTTAAAAAGAGAGTATCCTATTTTTTTTTTTTTTTTGTGGTACGTGGGCCTCTCACTGTTGTGGCCTCTCCCATTGTGGAACACAGGCTCTGGATGCACAGGCTCAGCGGCCATGGCTCACGGACCCAGCGGCTCCACGTCATGTGGGATCTTCCCGGACCGGGGCAGGAACCCATGTCCCCTGCATCAGCAGGCGGACTCTCAACCACTGCACCACCAGGGAAGCCCCCAGAGTATCCTATTTTTAATAATACATAATGACAACCATTATTTTATACTCCACTTTCCCTACACCTCTTAGCACTGTGACTTTCTATTGTGACATATTAAAAGTGTGGAAATTCTAGATTTTTCTAAGCATCAACACTATGCAGTGACTTGTGAAGACTATCAGAGAGATGTTAAAGGAGACATAGGGAGAAAGCAAAGAGAAAGTATAAGGAATCATGGGCTCTCTCTCTCAGAAGATTTTCCAGGGAAATCTTTCTGTGGGGACTGGTCCATCTATTTCAGGCTTTTTTGTTAGCCTTCCTGTCTTTTTCACCCTCCTTATCTAACCCATTAGCAAATACTGTGGGTTCTATCTTTAAAATAGATCTCAGGTTTGCCAGTGGCTCACTATCTTCTTAGCTCTATTACTTTTCACATGAACAATTATAATAACGTCTTATCTTCTCCCTGTTTTCACAGGTGGCCTGCTACATCTCTTCTCTGTAGAACAGCCAGTTCCTGAGTTGAAGATCAGATCATATCAGTTCCCTGAATGAAACTTCTCAATGTCTCCCAATCACTCTTAAGGTAAAATTCCAACTCCCTCCCATGGTTCATGAGATCTTTGTTGGGCAGACTTCTAGAAGGTCTCTCAATGACCCCTGCCTCCTGGTATTCATGCGCTTACATAATTCCTTATGTAGTGTATGGCCTAGACCTACTCATTTGTTCTGACAAATAGAATAAGGCAAAGTGATGGGACCTGACTTCTATGATTAGATTACAGAGACTGTGACTTCTATTTTACTGGCAGATTCTACTTCTCCCTTTGCTCACTTTGATGAAACAAGCTGCCATGTTGGAGAGGCCCACAAGACAAGGAACTGTGGATAGCCTTTGGCCAAAAACCAGTGAGAAAGTGAAGCCCTCAGTCCAACAGTCCACAAGAAACTGAGTCATGAATTCAAAACCCTGTGAAAGAGCTTGGAAGTGGATCCTTCTTGAGTTGAGACTTCAGATGACCACAGTCTTGGCCAACACCTTGATCATAGCCTCTAAGAGACTCTGAAGCAGAGGATCCAGCCCAGCTGCACATGGATTTCTGCTCTACAGGAGCTGTGAGATACCAAATTTTGTTTCAAGCCACTTATTCTTGAGGTAATTTGTAACACAGCAACAGATAAGTAATACATGGCCCTGTAGGACCTGGCCCTTGGCTGCTCCTCAGACCTCACCTCCGTCTTCTTCCCTCTAACTTTTCTCCAACAACTCTACCTTTATTTATTCTTCTTGGACACAGCAAGCTTATTCCAACTCATGGACTTTATGCTTATGTTTCCTGTGTTTGGAATGCTCTTACCCTAGACCTTCATATGGCTGTTCTTTCACATTTTTGGACTTTGCTTCAGTTATCACTTTTACATAGAAGCCCTGTCTGGTCTCCCTCCATGGAGAAACTACAGCTACTGTCTCCATTTCCCTCCTTTCTGCCCCCATCCCCTCCTCTGTCCCTTTATCCTGCATTATTTTCCTTCCTATTCTTACTACTTTTTATTTGTTTGCTTTTTATTGTCTGTCTCGTGCATTAGATTTTAAGCTCCATGAAGGTCAGGTTTGGTCTGTCCTCAGTGTCTAGAGTATATACTAACTCATTGAATATTTATTGAATTTACTACAACAAGTGGCATTTCTTCTTCTATAAAATAATGATGTTGGAACAAATGCAATTAAATCCACATCTATATCTAATCTTCTTGCTTTATGATGATTATAGCAAAAAGATGAAAGATAGCAAAGAAAATTAGACCAGAATGAGATTTGGGGTAAGGATATTTTTTTGGAGAGAAAAACATGGGGCGTGTGAGAAACTGTGGATAGAGAGGATGTGAGATTTATGCCCTTACACAAATGCCATCTGGTCCAGAGGTGCCCCATAGAGCTTTCTGTGATATAGAAATATTCTATTCTGTGCTGCCCAAGGCAGGAACCATGAACTGCCCATTGTTACTGAGCTCTTGAAATGTGGCTAGTGTGACTGGGGAACTGAGTGTCAATTTTTATTTCATAAATGTAAATTTAAACGGCCCTTTTAGATTCTAAAGGGTATAATTCCTCTTTGACACTATGATCTTACCTTCATAATCTGCTCCCAGATGAAAGGTAAGGGCATATAAGGGTAGCACAGTTGTGTGGGTAGATTGACTGCAGAGACTGCTGAATGACAAAAGAGGGTATATCTTACATGTACTTGCCATGATTTATAGATTTTTAGATTTATATCAAAAAAGAAAATTAGAAAAAAAATTTTTGCATAGAACCGAAAAGATACCATGGAATAGTACTCCTCAGTACTAATTAAGTGCCTTGCTATAAGAATGACAATTTTCTACATGTTTGAAAATTTTCTCTTCCCCCTCATTTTATTTGTTTCTATTTTTTCAGTTCTATCACTGTGGTTTTGAACCCAGGTGAAAGTAATCAAAATAAATGTTCAGTTTTTCTGCCACATGGAGAGCAAGTGTTGATTACTACCCAAGAATATCTTTGTGGATGATTCTGAACTTGAAATAATCCATTTGATTCCCATGTTCTTTGGGTTTATGATGTCTCTCTTGTCATCTGGAATTTAAATCTCTGAGCTTCTGTATTTCTGCCCCTCTCTTCTTAATTATTATCCCCTTTGCCTCCCAGAGAGAATCTGAACCATCTTTTAACAAGTGCTAAATACAATGAAATATCAACAGCCTCAGCTACACATTGTACTCAAGGCAACACTTCCTTAGACTAGGTGCTCAGCTGTAACTCCTGGTTTCTTAAAGAGCCCACACCCTTATTTTTTCTTTGTTTGATAGAGATGTTGAAGGACACGTTTATTTCCCCAGATAATAATAATAATGACTCAAGGATGTTTCCCTTAATAACACACTCATGGAATGCCATCTGTGGTAGGTAGTATGTTACACAGGACTTGAGATGAAAAGACTGGATTTAGATTTATGCTCTGCTCCATATTCATCTGTGACCTTGAGAAAGTTGCTAAACATCACTGCTTAGTTTCCATTCTCTTACAGGCAAAACAGGGATGATAATATGCATGTCGCTGTGGGAACTTGCTAAATCCCTCTATATGAAAGCACTTCACACACAGAGTGAGGTGACGTGAGACTAAATTAACAACAACACAAAAAGTTGGGAACTCATCTTAGTTTTAGGAACTGTGATTGAACTTTTTCTCTCTTGGGATGTTTATCAGCTCCTCCCTCATCCTGAATTCCCCCTCCTAACGTGTAGGTCACACCTCAGATGTTGCCCTTCAGAGAGGACCTCCCTAACCTCTCTGTGTCTGTAACAAATTACCTTACTTTAAGCATAGCTCTTAGTAATGTCTGAAATGATCAGATTTATTTATTAGTCTCTGTGTGTATTACCTGCCACTCTTCCCACACCCTTGAGGATATAAATTTCTCAAGGACAAGTATGCTCACTATTTTGTTTACTTTTGTATCCCTAGTGCCAGAAACATTGCCAGCATATAGTAAGTGCTCAATACATAATTTGTTGACTGACGGACCCCCAGGAACACTCTTAAATTCATCAGAAACTAGCTGCTTTTTCATAATAGGTAATATTCACTGAATTTATGAACTTTCTCATGTATTATTTACTTTTAACAGCTTGGCTGCTATGAAAGCCATATTTCCTTCTAGATTCATTTTGGGTGGCTATGGGAAATACAGATAATTTGTCACCCTGAATCCAGGTTAAGAATTTTGGCAAAGAGTTCTACAGCTCACTACAAAGCTCTGTTAAATTCCCCACTGGATATCATTACAGCTTATAGTCTGTTAAGATAGATCTAGATATATGTGTAGACCTATAAAAGAGGTCATTAGTGTCTATATGCTACACTTTTATCACACAACCCTCAGTGGAGTTATTTCTCTGTAGGTTGTATAAAATTCATAAAGTAATTTTGGACTGCATGTAATTAATAATCAAATATTTTTATTATGCCACCCTTGCTGGCATGAGTTGAAATAGTGGTCCATCAGCAAACTTTTCAGGAAGTTTTCTCTTGCTCTTTGCTAGTGCCCCAGCAAGGAGACTTCTTTTGTGATGGGCACCCACCTCTTCCAGCCTCTGGGGAACAGAAGGAATTTCTGGTGCCCCTAATGTGTCACTATCCTAGAGAATGTAATCTGCTGCTTAACACATACAGCCAACAAAGAGAAAGATGCTCAAAGTAACACAGTGATTCAATAGCAGAAGAATTACTAGACTTGACCTCCCCCTTTTGGGGTGAGACTACTATATTTTGGCATCACTTGATAAATTCAAAGCATTTCCTTGTGGCAGATGTTTTATTTTTATTAGTGGACCGTAAAGCAGGAAAACTCCTCCAAGTCATGTGACGTATCAGTCGAGGAGCAATTCCCAAGGGTCTCTTTTAACTCTGAGGATTTGCAGAGAGGAGTTAGAAACTTTCCCATACATAAATTAGCCAAGAGTGTTAATTACTTTGCTTTCACGATGTTGGGGCCCTCTGATGGTTAATTTATGAACCACCATGTTAAATAAAAACAAGAAAGTTTTTTTTTTTTTTTCTGTCATGTGGTCTATAAGTGACAATGGCATCCTGGCATCAGGCACATCTGTTTCGAATTACTTGTAATATTTAAGAAGAAAAATATTAGAGGTGCTGTATTTTAAGAGTGTTTTTTGTGACACATTTATAATAATTTTGAACTAAAATTCTCTTGGTAAATGATGCTATCTGCCAATCAAAAATTTTATTGAGTCACTTTTTCTATGAGCCCGAGTATGCAGGAGAATAAAAGAGCAATAGAAGCAAAATGCAGCTGGACCAGAGACTGTCCTATGTTTGGCCACTGCTCTGCCTGATTTGGTCTTTAGTTTTCAGAAGTTTGACAGTGATGTGTCTTGGTATGGATTTCTTTTGGTTTACCACATTGTGGTTCACTCAGCTTTTTGAATATATACATTTATATCTTTTGCCAAATTGGGAAGATTTAAGCCATTACGTCTTTGAGTATTTTTATCATCTTTATCAAGGACTCAGGTCCCATAAATATTAAATCTTTTGTTATAGTTCCATAGGTCTCTGAGACTCTGGTAATTTTTTCCAATCTATTCTCTCTCTCTCTCTCTCTCTCTCTCTCTCTTCAGATTTCATAATTTAATTTATATTGATCTATCTTCAAGTTTACTGATCCTTTTCTCTGTCCCTTCCATCCTGCTGTTCAGTCCATCCACTGAAATATTTTTTTCCAGTTATCATATTTTTCTGTTCTAAAATTCCCATTCGGTCCTTCCTTATAGATTTTATTTCTTTGATGAGACTTTTTATTTTTCACTTGTTTCAAGTGTGTTTGTAATTGCTCATTAAATCATACTTATCGTGGTTGCTTTAAAATTTGTCTCAGTGACTTCAGCATCTTTGTCATGTTGGTGTTGGGATTCTTTGTTACTGCTGGATGATGGCCGGGGTCTAGTTCCCCAGTAGATCTCCACTGATACCTCTCTGGCTGGGAAGCCTAAGAGTAACTTGTTACTACTGCACACATGGCCTCTACTGACCCCACAGAGCAGTGGGGTGGCCTCATTACCCCTGGGTAGTGGTGCAAGTCCTCCTCACCACCAGGCCTCCACTGACACCTGCCTTGCAGGGAGGTAGAGACGGGCCTCATTATTACCATCTGTGGGACTGCACAGATGGAGTGGGGTGGGGTCCTTCTTACAGCCTGGAGAAGGTGGAAGTCTATGTTTCCCATTCAGACTTTGTTGAAGGGGGTTGGAGTGGGCCACACATTTCATTTAATCTTTTTCATTTAATCTTTTCATTTAATCTTTTTTCATTTAATCTTTTTCTGATATTCATCTGAAGTCAAGTGCTCCTTGTTTAAAAGTTTGTCTTGCTAGATTCTCTTTTCCTGGTCTCTTGGCTATTGAGATCAGGCTTTCATTGGGGCTTGTTTGGGTCTGCATCCATTGAAGTATTTCCATGTTGTCAGCTTCAGCTTCTTCGGCTCCAAGTCTGGGACATATGAGGCAACAAGAAACCACCCAGGGGACTCACCACTGGGTGATTCCTTGAGTCCCGAGATCCATAGTCTGTCTGCCTTCTACTCTCCACATTTCAATATTTTCTAAGGTTTGTTTATAGATAATGTCCAAGAGTTTTAGTTGTACATAGTGGAGGCATAGGCAAAAGTGTGTTTACTCCATCTTCCTATAAGTAAATCCTTCCATGATTTCATTTTTACTTTTATTTATTTATTTTCATTTACAAATACATTTTTGAAGCATTCAGAATTTACTTTGGTGTAAAGAATAAGAGGGGGACCAAGTAAAGCCACTGCCTTTTCCTTCTTGCTTCCTCTTTCAAGACTTCCCTTAAAATCCTCCTTGGGTCTCAAGCAATCAGTCATTCTGTCTGAATCATCCCTTTGCATTTTGTACTTACCTCAATGAGCTCTTTTCTTGCCATGTTATAACGGTTTGTCTTCCCATGTGATATTCTCAAAGGCAGTGGAGAATTCTGGATCTTTTCCTGTCCTCTCCTTCCTACAAGCACTTAGGCTAGTGGCTGATGAGGAGGAGACACTCAGCTGATGCTTGTTGAATGACTGAATGAAGGAGAGAATGTTTTACCTTCAGCTACAATTCCTTGTATCTTTTGGACACACGAATGAGCAACTTCTCACCTTTGATCATAACAGAATTTTCTTAGTAATACTGGACCATGGCCATGGCCTGGACAACCTCTGTGTAAGCCATCTCTAAAGAGACCTAGGAAAGAAAGGAAGGACAGATATTGGACCTGACTTGAATGGTCTTAAATTAAATTTTATACAAGGGGGCTTCCCTGGTGGTGCAGTGGTTGAGAGTATGCCTGCTAATGCAGGGGACACGGGTTCGAGCCTTGGTGTGGGAAGATTCCACATGCCGCGGAGCGGCTGGGCCCGTGGGCCACAACTGCTGAGCCTGCGCATCTGGAGCCTGTGCTCTGCAATGAGAGGCCGCCATAGTGAGAGGCGCCTGTGCACCGCGATGAAGAGTGGCCCCCGCTTGCCACAACTGGAGAAAGCCCTCGCACAGAAACGAAGACGCAACACAGCAAAAATAAATAAATTAAATTAATAAACTCCTACCCCCAACATCTTCTTAAAGAAAAAAAAAAGGAAAAAAAAAAGAAGAGAGGGTTTAAAGAAGGAACTGTGCAGTTTTCAAGCAGAATTTAGAGGAAATACAGAGGTCCAAAAATAGTTTAAAAAAAATTTTATACAAGGTATGGTTCCCTGTATAGGAAGTTCAAGTATAGGCAAAACAGATCGATGGTGACAAGAGTTAACAATTGAGCATCCCTCTGGGGTAAGTGTAGGGTATTGACCAGGAAGGGAAATGAGGAAAACTTCTGAGGTTCTGGAAATATTCTATAATTTTACCTGCATGGTAATTACATGGGTTCACACATGTAAAAAAAAAAATGGAGTTGTACCCTTAAGCTAGTGAACTTTAGAGTATGTTCCTCAACAAAAAGAAAAAAAAATCAGTATGAGAAAAAATAAAGATAGGAACCAAGCACTATTTTTTCTCTCCAATAACCAACCAATTATCCTAATGGCATTTATTAAATGATCCATGTTTTCCTCATAGAGTTAAAATATCAGCTTTATAATGTATTAGATTCTTGTATATGTCTGGAGATGTTTCTAAATTCTCTACTCTGTATGTTGATCTATTTGGCCTCCAGTTCTGAAACGTTTTGGCAGGTCTGATTTATCCTTTTTAAAAATTTATTTTATTTATTTATTTTTGGCTGCCCTGGGTCTTTTTTGCTGCATGCAGACTTTCTCTAGTTGTGGCGAGCAGGAGCTACTATTCATTGCAGTGCACAGGCTTCTCATTGTGGTGGCTTCTCTTGTTGCAGAGCACAGGCTCTAGGTGTGCGGGCTTCAGTAGTTGTGGCACATGGGCTCAGCAGTTGTGGCTCGTGGGCTCTAGAGCACAGGCTCAGTAGTTGTGGTGCAAGGGCTTAGTTGCTCTGCGGCACGTGGGATCTTCCTGGACCAGGGTTTGAACCTGTGTTCCCTGCTTTGGTAGGAAGATTCTTAACCACTACACCACCAGGGAAGCCCTGATTTATCTTTATTAACCTTCTTTATAAGAAAATTTAATGGTATTCCTGCATTTTGTTTTACAATATGGATTTTAGAATAAGCTTGTCAGTTAAAAATAAAACGCCCCTTTATAGTATCCTATTGGAAATACTGAATATATCAGTACATTTTGGGATAATTGGGCCATTTAAAATATTTAGTCTTCCTCTATGAGAGCACAATGCTCAGTATATTGATGTCTTCTTTTATGTATCTCAGGAGAGTTTTAATATCTTTTTCATAGATCTTTTGCAAAAGCCTTATTAGGTTTATTCTTTATTAGATATTTTATTCTTTCTTTAAGGTGTTATGGTATATGAGATCTTTTCTTCTATTACTTTCTGTTGTAAATTGCCTTCTTTGCTTTTTCTTTATGATTTGCTATTTTGTCTCTTTTCAGTGATTCAATTTTGGAATACTTTTCTCCTGATAATTTAGAATTATTTCAATTTTGTATTTAGAATGTAACTAAATCCTATTTTGGGTTTGTTTTTCATTTAGAAAATATCCATTGTTCTTCCCTATAAAGATGAGAACATTGGCAAACTTTTAATATCTTTTCTTCCTTCCCTGCAACACAAATTTGGCTGGTATATCTGTATTTTCTTTATCACCTTTAAATAATCTCTTTAAGTGGATTCTGGATTCTTTATTCTCGATTCTTTTAAACACATCTATTTCCCAGAGCCAAGACGTTTTGACCTATAGCTTTTGCTGAAGGAGAGTGATGCTTTCTTCCCTTTGATGTGAGTAAGAGTTTGGGTATCAACATAGGAAAGTCTTGAGGGAAAGGATATGAAGGTGTTAGATCCTTGGTTTTCCAGAAGGAAAGTCAATTTTGGCCTCTATGTACCCCTTTCTCCCACCCTCTATCCACCGCCTTGAGAAGAAATTAAACTCACAGAGCCCTGTGTATCCCCAAGGCTGGGAATGTATATGGAAATAAGGAGACAGCTCTCTTGATGGGAAAGTCTCAGAATTTTGCTGCCCTAGGAGGTGAAGAGTGTGACATTCCTACCACTCTCTCGGTGACTTCAGGTAAAGGCTCCCAGCTACTGGCCTAAGAGTGTCACAGCCAGAAAGGGAAGGAGCAATCAGAAGAAGCTCCTAAAGAAACAGAGATGTTGGAGGAGACTACTAACAACCTGAAGAAAAATAAAATGCCTTCTACGGAGAGTCATGTTGAACCAAAAAATAAGCTTAGCTAAAATATAATTTAGGTAAATTTTAAAAAGTTACCTAAAATATAATTTAGTGCCTGACTCAAAGTCTGGTTAATGTTGTTCATTTTGTCAAGACTGAATTCCATATCCCTGACTATATTTCTGCACTGCCTAAACCTTTTGTTGCTTCTTATGTGATTTTTATGTCCAAAGTAAATTTCATTTTCTCTTTAATTTCTAGCCCAAGAATTTTCAGTTCAATTTTTGGTTCTTCCACTGCTTTATCCCTTTTTTGAGCTCTTTTTTCAGAGAGGTGATATTTCCTTTAACATCTTTGACTTCACACAGATTTTCTTGTTCCTAGTTATCACTTGTCCCAATTAAAAAAAAATGCCAGCAGCCCACATATTAACTAAGGCTTCCCATATTTTGTTTATAATATTGAGGAACTGGTAAGCTTGTGGATCCATTTTGCAGTGGACCCACATATATTTGTGGCTATGGTCACTTGCAATTCTTTGCAAAAGAGAAGAAAGCAATTAGAAACACCTATTGTGTGCTGGTACAATGCAGGACACTTTACATACTTTTTCATTGAATCTTTGAGAGCAAGTGAAAATGTACAAAAAGAAAAATCTCTCTTTAATTCAAGCTTCAAGCTCTTTCCATTATCGTGGAGACCACTTCCTGCCCTAATACAAACTACTTCCTCCTCCTTATGGATACCAGAAATTTTACTTAAGACATCTTTCTTTTTATCAAGACTTTGATCCTTTAGAAAACTATGAGTCAGACATTCTCCAGTATTTAAAGGGATTACAAGCTCCTTGCACATGAACGTGGATGACATGTGAACATTTTGCCAATAATGTGAGATCTAGGCACTCCAAGAAGAGTGTCAGAGATTTTTAGCAGGAAAACAGCAAATAATGAGGAAGACAGTAGAACTGAATACAAAACATTTAACAATTTTGTTCTAGACTGAACCTGTGTAAGTGCTGAGATGGAGGATTGTACCAATATATAAATGCCTTTTAATTACTAGTTCTGCCTAAAGGAGGGAAAAAGAATTGTATACAAACTGTAAGAACAGGTGAGAAATTGATGAAGAGAAATCCAGCTAAAGATGAAGAGGATGCTGGCTGCAGCAGTGGTCCTAGAACAGGTGTATGTATCATCAGAGAGGCTGGTTATAGGTGATGTAATGTGAGGGGCCCTGGGGAGGATTCCCTCTGCTTCCACTCTCCCTCCTTTTCCCTGTTCCCATGACTCACAACTCCACCTTGAGTGGACAGTTCTATCACCAGTTTGTCTTTTTCCTGCCAGAGTTCACTTCAGTTCAACTCACCGTGGGTCTAGACAATAATTATGTGTGATCCTTGGGGACCATAGGCTGGATTATTTACTGAATATTAGTTAAGGTTATTCCTTTCATCTAAAATATTTTCTTAGTCATTTTCACAAATTATTTAATGATTTCCTTTCAAGAGTACCTATTATCAATCTAGCTTAAAATGCTCTGCCCCATAGCTCTTCTTTCCACTGTTGCCTTGCAGACAATAGATTACATGCTATGTAATGCTTCACTGGGCTTTTCCTACAACTATCAGACTGTAACCTTTTTAACTGCAGGGCCCTGCCTTAAATAAGCGTCTATCACAGTATACGGTTGTCTGTGATACTGACCTAATACTTGCTGCCTGAAGAAAGGATTAAAAAATAAGGAAAGAGTTTACTCAACTTTGGTTCTTCCTCCTCACCTGTAAGCATATCTATAATTGTAGACTTCCTTGCCCACTTTGCTTTTGTTCCAGAGATAGAAATTTCTCTCCTCAGAAGCAAATTATCTGCCTCTGCTACAGATTCGTAACCTTTGTGTCACCATTTTCAAGAATGTTTAGTCCCTCCATTCTTCACTACTTTCTGAATTCTCTCGGCACCTCACCCTCTCAACTGTCTCTCATCTTTAAAAACCTAACCAAAGAAAGAAACAGACATCCCTCTACAGTATTTTTAATGGATTAGTTGAAGATGGTAACCCATTATCATAATCCTGCCTCCAAGTGAAGAAGGCAGAAGTAAGATTGTCACTGTTGATGGAGAAAAGGGAGTGGTTTCAAGGCATGTTAAGCAATTTCACTTTTAGCTGGCATGTGAATCTGATTTTCTCACTCTTGCTATTTCTTTCAGTCATTCTCATTGATCCTCTGTTTAGCCTCTTTATCTCTTTTCTCCTCACATCCAAGTTTATGAGACATCATTGGCTGCCTTATGCCTTCCATGCACTCCTGTCCTCTTAGTTATCCCATGGTGCCCTTGACACTTGCTTCTGTCACAGTAGTCTGGTGAAACACCATAACATCCTCCATGTTTTCCTTGTTACCAGGCTAGTGGACATTTTGCAGTATCTCCTGGCTGCATTTGACTCTATGTTCCACCCCTAAAATTTGAGACTCTATCTTAATTTAATTCCAGATCATCTCTCTCTTCAGCTTCTCCTTCTTCTCTGGTTGTTCCTTCTCAGTCCTCCCCCATGGACATTTCTCCCTCTGCTTCCTCTTTAAAAGGTAGAGTTCCTCAAGCATGTGTCAATGCCCTTCTTACCACACTCGAACCCTCCTTGAGAGAGCTTATCTTTCCTTATGTCTTTAAACACCTCCTATATGCTAATGATGTTCAAAATTTTTATTTCTAATCCTGATCTGTCCTTGCACTCTAGGTCGTATATCCAACATCTCTCATGATCACTGACTTACAACAAATCCAAACAGGACAACTCCACCCCATCCTGCTTCTCTTCCTGTACTTCCCGTTTTGAGGAATTAAGGAGACTGGATCATCAACATAAGGGTCACTTACGGTGAGGGTTTATTCCTCTCCTTCACCTCCAAATGTGGTCTCTTATCAAGCCCCACCTATCCACACTGCCACTGCTTCAAGTTCTTTTTTTCCATCCTCACTGCCACTGATTTCATTCATGTTCTTAAACTTTTCCTCCCGAATTATTGCAAGAGTCTAAAACCGTTTCCCATAGTACATCAAAATGACCTTCCTAGAATGCATTTCTGCCTTGGATGAAGCTCTAGCTCCCTAGAAGACTGAGAAGCACTGAGGCTTCTTCGTGATCTGGCCCCTGCCAGCTTCTCCTCACACCTCCCACATCTTCTTCCCTCCCTCACTCTGGGCACCAGCTGTGCTGAACATGAAATATTTCCCATAAGTCTTACTTGTGCTTGCCATCTGCCCCAACATCTTCATTTCCTGCAGCCATCTCTCATTCTGGATAATCCTTAGTTTTCCTTTACGACTTCAGTCAGGCATCCTGACCTCTGTGAAAATTTCCCCGCATCTTTAGCCATCTCACCCCAGACTAGGTTAGGTGCCTCTTGTTTATTCTCTTAGCTCCCTAGGCATGTCTGTTTCTATCACTGTTCTTACCAAACTGCAATATAAATGCCTATTTATTCATTATTTTTCTTTACTTATAAAGCCCTTTCACTGCTCTGAGAAAAGTGATTGTTTCTTAATTTTTCTTTGTATTTCTTAAAACTAGCACAAATACTTTTTTATTGATGCATGAACAAGACTCTAATCTAATTAAAATACCAAATTTTTTAAAAATAGATCTTTATTGGAGCATAATTGCTTCACAATACTGTGTTAGTTTCTGTTGTACAACAAAGTGAATCAGCCATATGCATACACATGTCCCCATGTCCCCTCCCTCTTGAGCCTCCCTCCCACCCTCCATATCCCACCCCTCTAGGTCATCACAAAACACAGAGCTGATTTTCCTGTGCTATGCTGCTGCTTCCCACCAACCAACTATTTTACATTCGGTAGTGTATATATGTAGGTGTTATTCTCACTTCGCCCCAGCTTTGCCCTACCACCCCATGTCATCAAGTCCATTCTCTATGACTACCTCTTTATTCCTGCTCTGTAACTAGGTTCATCAGTACCATTTTTTTTTATTCTATATCTATGTGTTAGCATACGGTATTTGTTTTTCTCTTTCTGACTTACTTCACAAGCTAGAAACAATAAATGCTAGAAACAATAAATGCTAGAAAGGGTGCGGTGAAAGGGGAACCCTCCTACACTGTTGGTGAGAATGTAAACTGATACAAGCACTATGGAAAACAGTACGGAGGTTCCTTAAAAAACTAAAAATAGAACTACCACATGACCCAGCAATCTCACTACTGTGCGTATACCCTGAGAAAACCTAATTCAAAAAGAGACATGCACCACAATGTTCACTGCAGCACTATTTACAATAGCCAGGACATGGAACCAACCTAAATGTCCATTGACAGATGGGTGGATAAAGAAGATGTGGCACATATATATAATGGAATATTACTCAGCCATAAAAGGAACGAAATTGAGTTATTTGTAGTGAGGTGGATGGACCAATTGTTTTAATCGAATTGTTTTAATCTAAATTCCCTTCTAAGCATTGCTCATTTGCAGACATCATTTTCCTTAATGTGTCTGCATTTTTATAGTGTTCCATTAATCTTAACATTATAGAATAATGATTCACAGTCATCACAATCATTTAAATGTAGGAGTGATATTCCATTAAATTGATGTATTATCACTTATTTGTATGTTTCTCTATTACTGACCACTTTAACTGTAAGCACTTCTTTTTATTTATAAAGGTAATGATTCTACAAATCTGACGTGGCATTTTCCCCCATTCACCATCAATTAGGTGCTTAGGGGAAAACTAGGATCTTAAATAAGAAAAGTGCACTATCATCTGGCCTGGCCTGCATATATTGGAGGATGACATACTCAAATATAATTTTCTCTTCTATCATTTCAGTTTTCCTGTAATATTTGATTTTTGGAATTATTAAGATGAAAGTCATGCCAAAAGCAAGGAATTAATGCTGGCACATCCTCTTAGCACTATTGGAGCATGTCTATTAAAATTGGACTCATATCCTGTTTGAAATCTGTACCAGGTTTCAGCTTAGAACAAACTGGCACTTGGGTTCTTAATTCTTAACCTGAACAAATGCCTGCAGTGGATTGTCCTGTTCTCTCTTGCTTTGGGTTTGCTCCCTTAGAAGCAGTTGCTAATGGTTGAATGCTGGCTGAGGTTAGAGAGCTGCTCTTTTGCCCCAGAAAGGAGGTATAAGACTGTGTTATGGACTGAATGTTTGTGCTCCCCCAAAGTTCATATGCTGAAACCCAAACCCCCAATGGGATGGTAATAGGAGGTAAGGGCTTTGGGAGGTAACTAAGTTTAGATGAGGTCATGAAGGTGGGTCCACTGAGATCAGTGTCCTTATAAGGAAAGAAACAGACTACAGCTCTCTGCCATGTAAGCACACAGTGAGAAAGTGGCTGTCTGCCAGTCAGGGAGAGGACTCTCACCAGGAATGAAATTAATCGGCACCTTGATCTTGGAGCCTCCAGAAATAAATATTGTTTAAGTAATCCAATCTATTTGTCATAGAAACCTGAGTTGACTAAGACCATATAAACTGGAAGAAGAGGGTTCCAGCCATTTTGAGGATCGAAGATGCTCAAGACTTCAAGATTTTCTTCTTAATGTTTACAATTGGATTCCAAATTTTTTATCTTCCTGGTTATTCATCTTTCAGTAAGCTTCAGTATTGACAACTTTCTTAAATGTAAGATTCCCCAAGGACACTATTCTAGATGTGGTCTGGTTAACATTGAGAAGTGGGCCTATTACGTTCCTAATTCTGACACACATTGTCCACTAGTATAGCCAAAGCTTACATTTTTGTTTCTTTTTAGTAACCTCATCATTATTTAAAAATTCAATTCAATGACTATTTATAATAAATAATGTTAACTCTGTCCTTTTCAAGACAATCTTAGGTTTTAAAATGTGGAGCGAGAGGCACAAATCTGCTGGTTAGGAGTGAGAATTTCAGGCCCTGTAGGAAGGGGTGAAGGTGTCCTTATAGGGCAGTGGGAGAGCTTCTTTTGAATAGACTGGATTTCATCTCTCTGAACTCACTCCATATGCTTTGTTTACTCAGTCTAGGCATGTGGTCAACCTTGATTAGCACAATTTCACCTCATGTTGCTACTGCTATTCTTTGTTAGAGAAAATCTCATCTCTCTTTACCAATTGTATGCCCAGTTGACAATGAAATGTGCATTACTTTTTTGTTCAGTAATTAATTAAATTAATTCTTTCTGCTAATTTTGAGTTTCCAATATATGTCCTACACTTTGGGAAATATAAAGGAGCATATAACATGCTCTTTTATGATTAGATTAGATTTTACATTATAAAATGTTAGATTGACAATAATCAAATGTCAAAGTATTTTGGGGGTGAACTTCTTGCTAAAGCTGAGTATCATGACAGACATACTACTGCTCATCAATATTTCTAATTCTCCTTTCCTTCTTGGCCTTTTTGAGTATTACAGTTCCCTGACCCTTAAAGGCAGGCATGGCCAAGAGCCTTCTATTGGTAACAAAATATGAACAGAGTGATGTGTGTCACTTTTACAAAAAATTACTTAAGAATAGTGTGGTATCAGCCCTGCTGCAGTAAACTATGAAAGTTTCTTGAGAGGCTGGGATCATGAGTTGGTAGAATCTACATAATCCTGGGTCCCTGAATATTACAATGAACCAAGCCCCTATATGACTAGTGTTGGACAAGTAGCCTGAATGACATTCATAGCAGGGACTCACTAAATATTTTTGGGCAAAGCCATGTATGAATAAATGAAAATCTCTTAAGGTAATTGTCTCCAATTGTGGTGCTATAACAAAAATACCATAGATGAGTGGTTTATAAACAATAGAAATTTATTTCTCACAGTTCTGGGAGATGGAAGTCCAAGATCAGGGTGCCAGCACCGTCAGGTTCCAGTGAGGGCCTTCTTCAGGGTTGCAGACAGATGACTTCTTATATCCTTACATGGCAGAGGGCAGAGCAGCAAAACAAGCTCTCTTGTGACTCTTATAAGGGCACTAATCCCATTCATGAAGGCTTCACCCTCATGATGTTGGCTAATTCTTATCAACTCCCAAAGGTTCCACTTCCTAATAACATCACATCTGGGGGATAGGGTTCAACATATGAATTTTGGAGGAACACAAATATTCAGCCTTTACTGCTTTCTTTAACAGTAATGCAAAATCTTGGCTCTGATATTGGCAGAAGTTGTCTTTATTCTGTAGGGCTAGCATTTTTTTTCTAATATTTATCTCAGGATCTTTATGCTTTCTCTATGAAAATTAAGTTTGAAAAAATATTAATTTTTTTAACCAAAGAATATAAGTACTCAAAGTTAATCATTTTCTTGCTTATGTAGATGATCCCTAAATGAGAGAGATGTGAACTTATCCTATTTTGCTTCAATTTTCTTATATGGAATGTTTATCCTTTAAAAACTATTTTTGAGAAAAAATGGCTCTTTTTCTTCTTAAATAAATATTGTCCTACTAAGAATTTTACATGATGCATTGACTAAAGCTATGCCTGAAATATATATTTTACTACACTTTGAATAAGTAAGCATGTATTTCACAAGAAAGAAATCACAGAATCTGAAAGCTAAAGAGAACCTGGACATTATGTACTTTATTCCTTCTTTGTAACAGAGATAGAGAAGTTAAAGTCAGAGAAAGTAGAAGAAAGGTCCTATCTTTCAGAAACATCCTGTTTTGGACCACAGAAATATTTAATTAGTCATTTTTTTGTCTATTAAAATGGAAAGCTTTACAATCATACTAGGAGAAATATTTTAGTGTTTAAAGTGACACTATCCATTTCAGATTTTAGATAACAGTGATCAGAGTATTTTATTTTATTTTATTTTATTTTTATTTTTTTGATCAGAAGCATTTTAATTGTCACTTTGATATTTACTACCTACAGTAGTAGAGAGAAACGGAAGTGCTTCATCAGTGATTTATTGATGAAAGGAATAACATTTATCGGATGGGTAAATGATTTTTAAGTGACTAACATGGACTTGTCAATCTAGCAAAAAATGAAAAAAAAAACAGAAAACATCATTTCTCCTTTTAATTATTTTTTACCATTTTAACAAATGAGGGTGAGTGTGATGCATTTGTACTGGTTCTAATAATGTCAAGTAGTTCTCACCATGTCACTAATTTCAGATGTGACTGGTATCTGGATCTCCCTGGGACCACCTTAGTCAGAAGAGTGGTTCACGGGAGAGTTCCTAGCTAGAAATATATTTGAGAGCTGGTATCTCAAATTATGCCAGGCTCTTGGTAAGTATTTGTTAAAATGATACTAGGAGGTTATCTTTAAACCTTGTCATATGGGGAAAACAGTGGTCTGTTGAGTGTAAATTTATTTGCAAAGTTACAGGCTATGGAAAGGGAAAAAATGTATTTCATAATTATGTAGAATATCAGGAGAAGCAGAGTATTGTTCTTGAGAGAAGAAATGCAGTGCAGTAGAGGCTACAGTAGCAGTTGGAGACATTTATTCTTATATTGTGAAAATTAGCTTAATTCTGCAATTAGCAAGTGAGTGGGTGATCTTTTTTCTTCCCCTGCTTAATTTGATTGACAGGTTTATTCTTGATTGTAGCTTAATATGCATTATTTCCAAATGTGCACTAAAAGAAAGGAAAATGGTTTACTTCCCATTTTCCTTGGTGTCAGTAAAAGAACTATTCTGAGAACTGGACTGTTTGAACAAAATGAAGATTATGCACAGAACACTTTGATAAACTAATCAACACTTCTTTTCCACATTTGCATTGAAAATCAATTATTTTCATCAATTTATCATATGCACTAAAATGAAACATGAATAGAAAGGCCAGTTCCATTTTGTTTTCCATTGTTTAAATAGAACCCTACTTAGTACTTGTGTATCATCTATTCATTTAAGTATCACCTTAGACTCTTAGCATCTTTGATAAAGCATTATCAAGAGTCAGGCATTAGGTATACTTGATATATAAGCATTTCTGCAGTTAATTTGCATGCATGGAAGAAAAAATGCATAGAGGTTTTGTGGGTTTTTTTGAATTTTATTTTATTTATTTTTATATAGCAGGTTCTTATTAGTTATCCATCTTATACATATTAGTGTATATATGTCAATCCCAATCTCCCAATTCATCCCAGCACCACCCCCAGCATAGAGGTTTTTAAAATACTTATCTGAAATAAGACATTCATAAGAAATGTATTTTATTTTTATCAAAGTCACAGAATTTCACAGCTAAGATCTGTTCCATGCAAGGAAACATGCCTGAACTATACCTCTGCCATGCGTATGCCACTGTACAAAATTACTGATGACATATAGAAGTGATGTATAGTAGTTACTAGTTTTGTTTTAGGCAAAATGACAGATTCTGAAAGACACAGAACATTGACCCTGTCACAATCCTTTGAGCTCAATGTTATTTGAAGGATTGTAGACCCCTTATTGATACTTTCCACGTTTAAAACCACAACAAATACTGCTTTAGGAAACACTCCTACAAAATTCGTCAAATAAATCATTGTGGTGGTACTGAAAATTGTTTCAATCATGTTTAAGTAAATAATTCTATGTTGCCTCTTGTTGGATCTTTATACTGTCCATTTCTAATAAATAAAAATTATTTTATTGATATATAGCCAAAGTGAATAGTTATATCATTATGTACATTTAAAAAAAATAAATTCTCACAAATAAATATATGGCAGACAACATCAATAGCTCCAAAATTGTAGGGCAAATTTATTAGAATGGAAACTCTTCAGTACTTATAAGTCTAATAAAATATATTATATAGCTATTCAAAATTTATAATAATCAGATGGGTGAAAGAAATTGGAGTAAGAAGTAATATTTATACAATAAGTTTAAAAGATCATCTTTTTATTTTATCTCAATCTTTGGGTTATTATATACATATATATATACACACAAAATTCAGAATTGTCTTTTGTTTTACTCTATAGACTGAATGTAACAACACTCTCTATTGGTAAGAAATGTCAACAATCCAACGTCTTTGTACCCGTGGCATTTTATACATTCTTTTCACGTAACACTTATCCTCCTTGTCTTGGAGGCTTTCTTTCTGTTTCTTACATCTCTCATATCCAATCAGCAGAGAATATTTTCAGGCCCAAATGGTGCTGACAACCGAGGCTGCACGATCGTTAGGCAAAACAGGATGTCTTGCAACATTTTATAAACAAAGTTTTGGTACCCTAATATCAAACACCTCCTGGGTTCAGAAATCTACTACCGCTCTGCCCCACCTCCGCTTCCACACCACTACAGTATTTTCTAGTCCTAGTACTGTGTTGCTCTAGATTTCACCTAGTTTTCCTTTATAGAAAAACTCGGTGAGAGAAAGATGGGTTTTTGTTTTGCTGCTACAGGGAAGTGCTCAATTCTGCAGTTCATAGATGGCACGCACTCTGCTTTTTAATAAGACAAAGCAATCAACTTTTTTCTTTTATCTACTCTTCAAAAAACCAGTTATGCCTTGCTGGGCATTTCCAGTCTTTATGCCCTATTAATAAGACCCTGTCACCAAGGTGGTAGCAGAGACTGTGGGAATATTAATTTCTCTACTTGAATCACTTATAAACAGGGCTCACAGGACAGATATTTTATCCTATGGTTGAAATCAGTACAATAATGTTATCTGACAACTTTTATCACATTTTTTTTGGTAAGGTATTGAAAACTTTTAAAAACGTAAGATTAGGTCTCTGTAGCTTTAACTAAGGCTCCCTAAGATAAGGAATGGAGCAATTAACCATGAATGTAATGTGGTGTAGAACATTCAGTACTGTACAAAGACCCAGGAGGCCTGGGTTCTTGTGCTGCCTTTGTCACATACAACCCTGTGACTTTCCTTATGCCAATTCACTTCATGACAACAGGATGCTAGCTCTCCCTCGGATAAACCTTTGAATTTGTTCTCCTTCACTACCACATAATCTAGACCAAGAGATCCCAAATGTGGTGTGTAGATCCAGGGAGATCCTCAAAACTCTTTATCAGTAGGACTGCAAGGTCAAAAACTACTTTCATAATAGTATTAAAATTGAATGTCTTTTTCACTGAAGGTACAAAAGCAGTGGAGTGTAAAACTGATGGCACCTTAGTGTGAATCCAGGCAGTGGCACTAAACTCTAAGTAGTCATTGATCTTTTTACCACCACACATCCACCATGTAAAATAAAATTGCTAGTTTCACTTCAAGATGTCTTTGATGAAGCAGAAAAAATTATCGATTTTATTAAGTCTCTAACCTTGAGGACGCATGGTTTTAATATGCTGGTGATGACGTGTAATGGTTTCTGAGGAAAAACACCTATCCAAATGCTTGAGTCGTGAGCTGAACTAGTGGTTTTTTCATGGGACATTAATTCCACCTTCAAGAACAGCCAACAGACAAACTATGATTTTTCAGACTTGGCTATTTGGTAAACGTTCTCCAAAATGAATTAAGTGAGGCGTGTCCCTTCAAAGAAAACAAAAGAAAGTATAGCTAAGAAAAAGTTGGAGATTTCAAATGAAAATAAGAATTTTTGAAAATGTGTTTTCACCACTGTTTGAGGGCTTGACAATTTGTAAAGACTTTTCTGATAAGATTGCTGGTTGTTACAGATGCATGTTTGTGTCCCCCAAGATTTATGTTTTGAAGCCCTAATCCCCAGCGTGGTAGTATTTAGTGGTGGGACGTTTGGGGGTTGTTAACGAAACAAAAAACAGGCCCAAAATGGAGTTGTTTATGCTTTGCCCCGTGTCACCAAACCAAGACTTAATTATAGTTTCGGCTCTCCTGGAAGAGACTCTTAAATGAGTTAATCAGGAGTTGCCTATCAGCAGCAGTTAGATAATCTGCCTGGTAGACCCTTGGCATCCTCTAAGAAAAGTTACCTTGAAATAGCCAACCTGGCTTTTTGCCTGGTATAACTTCCTGGTTCCCACTTTCTCTGCTTATAGAAGTCGTTCATCTTATACAGCTCATCAGAATTCCTTCCTATCTGCTAGACTGGATGCTGACTGATTTAAATCGATGTTTGTTCAAATAAACCCTTACAATTTTTAATATGTCTCCGTTTATCTTTTAACAGAGGGAATTAGGTTTAGATGAAGCCATGGGGTGAGGCCTCCATTTGGGGATTGGAACCCTTATCAGAAGAGGAAGACAGACCAGGGCACACTGTCTCCTGTCTCTCTATCTCTCTGTCTCTGTCTCTCTCTCTGTGTGTCTCGTTCTCTCATTCATCCATGTGAGGACACAGCAGGAAGGCAGCTGTTGGCGAGTCAGCAAGAGCGCTCTCAACAGAAACCACCTTGAACTTGGACTTATGTCTATTGTTTAAGCTAGCCGGTGTGTGGTATTGTGTGATAGCAGACCGAGCAGATGAAGATACTGGTGATGTTAATGAATGTGATTTTTTGATAATGTGTAATAAAATAATTTAAAGTTTGGAAGACCCATATTGATGATCTGAAACAGCTATTGAAATACTCTACTCTTCCAAGTAGACATCTGTGTGAGACCAGTTATTCTTTATACGTATATACTTCATATACAGTCTTTATATACTTCAAACAAAGCAACATGTCATAATAGATCGAATGCATAAGCATAAATAAGAATCCAGCTGTCCCTCATGTACCAAAATGTTCATAGCAGCCCTATTTACAGTAGCCCGGAGATGGAAACAACCTAAGTGTCCATCATCGGATGGATGGGTAAAGAAGATGTGGCACATATATACAATGGAATATTACTCAGCCATAAAAAGAAATGAAATTGAGCTATTTGTAATGAGGTGGATGGACCTAGAGTCTGTCATACAGAGTGAAGTAAGTCAGAAAGAGAAACAAATACTGTATGCTGACACATATATATGGAATTTAAGAAAAAAAAATGTCATGAAGAACATAGGGGTAAGACAGGAATAAAGACACAGACCTACTAGAGAATGGACTTGAGGATATGGGGAGGGGGAAGGGTAAGCTGTGACAAAGTGAAAGAGCAGCATGGACATATATACACTACCAAACGTAAGGTAGATAGCTAGTGGGAAGCAGCCGCATAGCACAGGGAGATCAGCTCGGTGCTTTGTGACCGCCTGGAGGGGTGGGATAGGGAGGGTGGGAGGGAGACGCAAAAGGGAGGGGATATGGGAACATATGTATATGTATAACTGATTAAATTTGTTATAAAGCAAAAAAAAAAAAAAAGAATCCAGCTGTCCTTAAGCCAGATGTTAAGAAGATATGCAAAAATGTAAAACAACGACATTCTTTTCATTTTTTAATTTTGCTTTGGGAAATATAATTATTTTTCATGAAAACAGCAATATTTATCTTAACATGCAAGGGTTCATCATTGTTACTTTAAAAAGATTGAATAAAACATTTAAAACATTTCTCAGTTTCAATTTCCAATGTGGTAAATATCAATACAATCCACATAAACAAAAGCCCTTTGACATCTTTAACAGTTTTTTAAGACTGTGAAGGGGTACCAGGGCTTCGAAGTTTGAGAACCACTGATCTAGACTATCCATGTGGCTTCACCCTGTCTTTGATCTGTCAGCCTGGCTCCTTCAGAGTCACTTGGACAACACCTGACAGGACCATCCTGAGTCCAAGTCACAAATTCATATCCATTATGCCCCAGCATATGAAGTCAAGATTCTGATGTGGTGCTGGTCTCCTGGGACCTCCACTCTACCAAAACCCACCACAGTCTCTATATGATGGAGGGGCACTCCCCTTATCCTCAGGAGGTTCCAGCTTGTCTGCTGCCTGAGCTATACTGCCGATAACCTGTGGACCTTTCTGCCTGAAGTATTCTCCAAAAGCTCAGTCAGGAGCATGTAAAACTGAGCACGGAGCCGTTCCGGTTTTCTATACTCTTTTCTAGTGCTGGCTCCAAACAAACCCAAACCAACCAAACATTACAACAAACCGTCATGCCAAACACCCCTGGTTCCTCCCCCCGGTTCATCAGACAAGCAAGCTTAGTCCAAACGGCAGCTGAATTTCAAACTGGATGCTTTACCCTCACGGCCATTTCTTTTATTGATTGAATGTTAAGGTGCGAACAAAAAAGAAACTTTGCTTTTCCAGCCAGTAATCTTTTAATTTCAGACTGTGGGATAGTTTTCTCCATGCCCCTGGATGAATGCTTAGGTTTGCCTCAGATTTTTATTCAATTATGCTTAGATAATAATGAGCTCAAATAAAACTCCAAAGAACAGACTCACTTCAGTCATGAAAACATCCAGACTGGAGTAATAATCAAATTCAAAGATTGAAAATTAATGTTTCTTTCTGCTTGGCTCTATCTTGAAAGTGCTGCTTATTCCAGATTCATCTCTCTATCTCTCTGTCTGTCTCTCTTTACTATTGGCTCAGGACAACAGCATCAGACTCCCTCTTTATTTTTTATTTTTTTTATTTTTTTGCGGTACGTGGGCCTCTCACTGCTGTGGCCTCTCCCGTTGCGGAGCACAGGCTCCGGACGCACAGGCCCAGCAGCCACGGCTCACGGGCCCAGCCGCTCCACGGCATGTGGGATCTTCCCAGACTGGGGCACGAACCCGTGTCCCCTGCATCGGCAGGCGGACTCTCAACCACTGCGCCACCAGGGAAGCCCTTTATTTTTTTTTAACATCTTTATTGGAGTATAACTGCTTTACGATGGTGTGTTAGTTTCTGCTGTACAACAAAGTGAATCAGCCCTACGTATACGTATATCTCCATATCCCCTCCCTCTTGCATCTCCCTCCCACCCTCCCTATCTCACCCCTCCAGGTGATCACAAAGCACCGAGTTGATCTCCCTGTGCTATGCGGCTGCTTCCCACTAGCTATCTATTTTACATTTGGTAGTGTATATATGTCCATGCCACTCTCTCACTTCACCCCAGCTTACTCTTCCCCCTCCCTGTGTCCTCAAGTCCATTCTCTATGTCTGTGTCTTTATTCCTGTCCTGCTCCTAGGTTCCAGACTCCCTCTTGTCCTTCTATTTTGCCCAGGTAAAGCAGGTATTAATAATGGCTGATGTTTTATTAGTGGCAGAATTTTACAGGTTGTTAAAATCTAAGAATACTTCTCTAAGTTTTGTAGGTAGGTTACCCTGAGTTCCCCAAGCGAATCAACACCTCCTTCCCTGTCTTCCTCTCTCCATGATTTTTCTTACTTTTCCACCATCCAGCAGTGGAAAGGTCTGGTCTAGCATCACAGGGCTCCAGGATCCTACTCCACTTTCTGTGTTCTCAGCCTTGGGGGCTCAGCTGAATCAGTAAATATCTCATTTGTAACCATGAGTCACATTCTATTTGGTATGAGCACAAATCCATCAAGAACATTTGTGTCAATAATAACTGCTTTCTGATTGGAAGCTAATATTAGCGTTATTATAGAGGTCTAGTACAAACATATAGAAGGGTTTTTTAGGGGCCAGGGAAATTAACTCAGGACTAAAGAACAACTTGGCAACAATTTAGACATAATTTTGGCATCTATGTGTATGTCTGTTTCCATAACTAATTATATATAGTTACATATATATATATATACACATACCATATGTAATATATTAATTACATATATGTGTGTATGTGTATGTGTGTGCACATAGAATACTTGACAGTCTATTTGGAACATTAAAATACATAGAAAAGTGGCAGTGTATACCATCGAGAACACAAAACATCAAAGAGAAGAATCTGTGGGTGGTGGCAGAAAATAAAAAGACCATTTACTGGAAAAGTCATCTGAAGGAAAAAGTAGTGGGAGTAAAGCAAATTGTAGACTTCAGTTTTTCAAATGTAAAAACAAAATGGTAGAAAAATTGTTCTATTTAACAGATTTAAAATGACATCATTTTGAACCATCAATGTTCTCCCAGTTAAAATTTCTCTTGCCTCTGTGTCCTCTTTTCCCATCTCTACTTCCATCATTTCCCCACTGAATTTCTTCAACATCGTGCAGTAATTTATATTCACTTATTTATAATAAAAACCTTATCACACCAAGCAGGAGAAGAGAAATGAGCCTTATGCTTAAAAAAGAGTGCCAAATATCTGATCAGCACAAAGGGAAGAGCAGGGAAGGAACTAATTGTTGCCTTAATGCATTTTGAGACAATAGTAGGTCAAGGATTAAGACAGGGAGATAATTCAGAACTGAGTACCTAACGTGGTGACTAATGTTTCTCAAAGGAGCACAAGAGGCAGGTGATGTGATTCGAAAATATTGATGAGTTTTACTGAGAGTTCTTGCAAGTCTGGTGCTGCATTCCATGATCTAGTGCCTCTACCTAGTGACAGAACCATCCTATATGGCTAATCAGTGGACACTGCCTGGTTAATGTCCCACAGATTTTCACTGTTCAATAAAATGAACTACCTATAGACTCAGCTACTCACACATTTTGGTTATTCTGGATATGAGTGCTTTTGTATCTCTCATATCAGTGGTAACTTTGGAAGTCTTTTGAGCATGAAACTAATAGATTAGAAATCAAGAAATGGTGGCAGTAGTTTATACAAATATATCAGGGTTATATCACGAGACAGCTATTACAAAAGAACTAAAATTCTTTTTCCCCCCCCATATTTTTGTGTGTAGGCAATCCTAATGCAGGAGTGATGGAGATGGAGAAATAGTTAAAAAATAAAACAACTCATTACCTTGTGCTATTTAATTAGAACATTATAAATGAACTTAAAAAGCTCACTATAATTTTTTAATGCCAGAATAACAAATTACCTTACTTATGCATATACTTTGCAGTTGATGATTTTTTTTTATTCCAGAGTTCTGAAGATATTGGTGACAAATGAGAATTATGAATGTGTTCAAAGCTAAGTCAAAACAGAAACAAGTTTAGAAGGAAGACAAGAGTTTTAGAAACAAAAAACATACTTATGCAATCATTATAAGCTTCCTAATTTAGCCACCTGGCTATCAGAACACTTTGAAGCAAATAGTTCTACAATCATTTCAGAAATCAAAAGAGGTCAAGATGTTCCCTGGTAGCAAGAAAAGAAAGCAGGACCTAGGGAAGCAGGCTTTTCCCTGAGTGAGAAGTTTACAACATCAATACAGCATTTGTTGATGAGGCATGTCCTTATATGATTATTCGATTGTTTCAGTAACTACCTATATAGTCACCATTCATTGACATGGTCCTAGAAGGAATATTTCAGGATTCATAATAAATTACATTTTAAATATCACATTTCTGCATTAAAGATTGGATTATAAGACAACCTTTTAGATCTTTTCATTTTTTATTACATTTATGACTTTTATAATTGTCCCTACATATATATGAGAAGTGAATGTGGAATGAGGAGATTCGAGGGCAGCATCGTTAAACATTCCAATAAAAGGCAATAGCACAAAAAGGGGTGAAGGCATGGGGAAAAACAGGTCTTAACAGTATTAATTGAAGCTTCTTGTCAATGAAAGAAGTTGAGATTGTTATTAACCTTATTATCAGGGAAGTACATCACACCCAAACCCACATCTTTCTAGTGATTCCACAGTTCACCTCCCTGGTTGTTACGCTGCACCTCCAAGCTCATGCCGTCATGCTTTCCTCAGCCCTGCTGTTTACTTGATCTTCCGAGTTGCATGTTTTGTGTCTCTTTTCTCTTACTTCTTTCCCTTCTCAGGAGTGACTTTTTTTTTTTTTTTTTTAACAGACTCTCTACTATTCCTATCCAGTCTGCAATTTTTTTTTTTTTTTTTTTTTTTTGCAGTACACGGGCCTCTCACTGTTGTGGCCTCTCCCATTGCAGAGCACAAGCTCTGGATGCACAGGCTGAGCGGCCATGGCTCACGGGCCCAGCCGCTCTTCAGCATGTGGGATCTTCCCAGACCGGGGCACGAACCCGTGTCCCCTGCATCGGTAGGCGTACTCTCAACCACTGTGCCACCAGGAAAGCTCATCTAGTCTGCATTTTAATACCCAAATTCAGACACGAAATAACATTCCCTTCAGTCCTGACTGCTACTTCCTCAAATACTCCTTTCATCTTTACAACTTAACTGAGATTTTCTGTCTCCATTGAAATTCTTCTCCTCCACCACTCCCCTCCCCAGTAAAATCCAATCTTAGAAATGCCTCCTTAGAGTATTTGTGGGCCTCATTCTCTCCCAACTTTCTTATGGCTTACAAGAAACATTTTATTTTGAAGGAGTGATAGAAAATAGATAAAGCACATCATGCTAAATTTTTTTGTATAAGTTAGTGTCCATTATTGGTTCAAAGGTTGATATAAAGCTAAACTTCATAACCCAACATTTTTGCCTCTAGGTACTTACCCAATTGATTTGAAAACTTATGCCCACACAAAGCTTGCATACCTGCACATGAATGTTCAGAGGAGTTCCATTCATAATCATCAAAAACTAAAAGCAATTCTTATGTCTTTCAAAAGGTGAATGGAGAAATTAACTGTGGTACATCTATACAATGGAGTACCATTCACCAATAAAAAGAAATGCACTGTTAAGCCATGTGAAGACACTGATGAATCTTAAATGAATATTGCTGAGTGAAAGAAGCCAGTCTTAGAATGCTATGTACTTTACGTTTCCATGTATGTGAGATTCTGGAATAGGAAACACTATAGAAATAGAAACTAAATCAGTGGTTGCCAGGGAAGTACATCTTTTCTCAGTCAAGTTTTGACATGACTGCAGCCTTGTGAGAGACCACGAGCCTAAGGACCCAGCTAAGCTGTACCAGGTTGCCTGTCCCAGAGAAACCGTGAGATAACAAATGTTTGTTTTAAGTCACAAAAGTTTGGGGTAATTTGTTATGCATCATTATATAACTAATCCAGTCATATATATTTTATATAACATTAAAATCAAGTCAGAAGATGAGCTTTTGCTTTTAAAGAAGAAGGATGATATTGAAATGTTGTGAAAATACTTTGTCTTGGATCAATACATGTTAACAGAATTATCACTGTAAATAGGACAGTTTGAAACCACACACAAAGAATGCTTTGCCTGCTACATATTCAGAATAATGATACTTTTCAGTATGAACTCTATTTCAAAGAAGTTTCTTTAAAACAGGAGTTATTGCATTTTCACTTGATTTTCCCCTAAATTAGCACTGACTCTCCAATCATTTGTAGAAAAAAAATTGTGCTTTTAAAAATGAAATAGGACAAAAATAAGTGTTTGGTGCCACATTCTGCTTCCTCCTAGATGTGTCTACATTTAAACTCTACAAAAACAGTCTTCTTTCACATGTTTTATGCTAATGACATGGAGAAGTGGAAAGGCATAGTTCTAGATAAAGAAGACTGTTATTCAGACTCACAGAGATAAATAAGAATCAAATAGCATCTAAGATAGTATAAAATGTCAAACCATAGTTTGCCTGGTTCCTCATTCATATGTTCAAAATGGCTCTCTCCACTGGGCTCTTTTCTATACAAATGTGGTCCATTTCCTATACAGATATTTTCTTTGCTATTGCTCCCCATATGCACAGATTCATCTTCACACCTTCTCATACACATTTTGCCTCTTTTGGCATGTGTTCTGTTTGCCTGCCATATGTAACCATCCTTGCAACATTTCAAGACCCAATTTAAAGTTTGAAAAATATCCTTCCCCTCACTTCGCATTTCTATGCCTTTGGAACTTGGCATAAAGTCTGATCTCCTTTTCCTTTTTTTTTTTTTTTTAGCTAGTTAATTTCAAACATGTATTTCCTAGTACTTTTATCATTTTTGGTCCAACTCTGAGTTCAGAGAACACAAAAATGTAGCAATGTATCAGAGAAAGCTCTTTGCAGTACAGTGAGGGCAATCCTAGTAGACAGGTGGTGTCTTTGTGGGACAACTGGATTAGATTAGAAAGTGCTCATCCAAGATTTTCAGCTGATTTTCAGATTTTTATATGTGAATCTCCCTTGGCTTAAGAAAAGTACAGCAATAAGTGACCATTTACTACCATAGAATTGAAGGTGTGTCACACGTGAGATCAGATTTAATTCATAATTCATAGAATGGCCCTTGGAGAATTGCCTCCAAACTAAAATTTTGTTTCCTGATTCATCTGATGGCTCTCTATGGACACAAGCAAACTATCCCATCACAATTTATAACACCCACCATGTCACAGACAAGGACAAATATCTGTGTCATTACTCCACGTTGAGTCTTCTACACCATCTCCATTTTCTAAGATTTAGGTCAAGTACCACTTCCTTCACAGATCCTTCATGAGTACACACACATTGATCTCAGGTTTTCTAATCTCTTGAAACATTAATTGTTTTTCTCATTTTGACTCTTAATTATAGACTTACACATCCTGGAATACTCTTCCTTCTCTCCTTTGCCTGACAAACACGTACTTGTTTTTAAGGACTCATGCTAAGTGTCACCTCCTCCATGAAGTCACCCCTAACCACTCCTACCCTCTGGCACCCAAGGAAGTAAGCATCCCCTTGACACTGCTCCCATATCATCAACTAACTGAGAATAGAGCATGTGTCCCTCTACTTGATAATATATCAAGGTTCTCACCTCCCCATTGCAAGAGTGAACTCTTTCTAGTAGGCATTTTATCATGTTCGACCCTGCCACACCAACACTTAGCCCTAGATCTAGACAATTAACAAAATTCAATATATATATTTGATGAATTAATAAATAAATGAACACAAATGAATGAACATGTAAAAAATAAAATGCATTGTTATGTGCATCAAATAATAACCAATGCATATAAATTAATTCATTATGTGTATCAATTCATCAACCAATAATGTTCATGAGTTAATCATTATTTTTATCAACCTGGAACCATCAAATCAACTAATAATATGTAACAATTAATGATTATGTGCATATTTATTCCTTGCTGAAAGGAGGGGAGAAAATAAGTGCATAAGATACATATACGGACTCTCCTATTTAACTGAGGGAGGAGATTTTGTTCTATTCACTGGAGTAGGCTGAAAGCTTGTGTCCCCTGAAAATTTGTATGTTGTAACCTAATCTCCAATAAGACGGTATTTGGAGGTGGGGCCTTTGGGAAGTGATTAGGTCATGAGGGCAAAGCCTTCATGAATGGGATTAGTGCCCTATGAAAAAGACCCTATTAGAGGGCACAGCAAGAATCAACTGTCATTGAAGGAGCATGTGGGACTGCACCAGACACCAAATCTGCCAGCACCTTGTTCTTGGCCTTCCTAGTCTCCACAACTGTGAGAAATGAATTTCTGTTGTTTTATAAGCCACCCAGCCTGAAATGACTAAGGCATTCAAATTTTGCATATTTTGAACAAAATACTTTTCATTAGGAATATAATTTTTTACTCAATTTTAAGGAAGTTAAGAAAATAGAAAAGAAAATGAGGAAGAAATTACTAAGAGGAGAAATACCAATGAACCCAGTGTTTTAATCACAGTGCCTGATATATTTCCTTTACATGTTTTTGTGCACTTATTATCATGTTTTTACCATTGGTATGTCATTAGCTACATAATATGCAATATAATAAGCTGTCACAGTTTAATTTATTGAAATCCACCAGCCAGTGACCATGAGAAAACATGTGAGTGAAGCAAAGGTTATTTACCTTGAGGCAGCAAGGGAGAGTGCTTGTCAGAGGAGTGCTTGTCAGTGCTTGTTGAGGTTTCAAGGAGAATTTTGGAAGAGTTCTGTTAAAGGATCTGGGCTTGTGCTGAACGATTCTAAACAGGGCTTAAAGAAGAGGAAGCCATTTCTGAATTAAATGCTATCAGAAATCAGGGAGCAATTCAGGGATTAACTAACTTGGCAATTTTTCTCTAGGAGGTGAGACGATCAAAGCAGTGCTGGTTGTCATAAGTAGTAGTCACTTGGGTTAGTACAAAGAGGGGGCTGTTTAGTTGTTTTTGTGGTTGCTGGGTGTCCTTGTGTCTGTCTTGTTTCAGACTTGGTCATAATCATACCTCCCTGATGATGTCTTGTATTTTTTTTTTTTTTTTGCGGTATGCGGGCCTCTCACTATTGTGGCCTCTCCCGTTGCGGAGCACAGGCTCCAGGCGCGCAGGCTCAGCGGCCATGGCTCACGGGCCCAGCCGCTCCGCGGCATGTGGGATCTTCCCGGACTGCGGCACGAACCCGTGTCCCCTGCATCGGCAGGCGGACTCTCAACCACTGCGCCACCAGGAAAGCCCGATATCTTGTACTTTGATCCTCACCGTGTAGCTCTAACTACCGACTGCCAGGGCTGATTTTCACTTTCTGAAATGATATATTTATTATTAGACATTTAGTTTTCCACTTTTTCAATTCTCTGATGTGATATGTTGAGCAATATTATAAATATAGCAGTAAAAAAAAAAAAAAGATCCCAGAGATGTCTATTAGTATCAAGTTGAGGTCCATTTCTCTCTGTCTTTCTATTGCTGTTATTTTCCTGCCAAATTGCCATGAACCACTTTGAGCTATCAACAAGAATGTATGATACTGTATCTCCATCATTATTGTGTATTGCATATTTTAAAAATGGTTTATTTAATAGGCACAAATGGAATACAATTTTTGACTTTTTTTGAGTTTCTATGACTATTGGTGAGGTCGATTTTTTTTTTTTACATATGTCTTTATGGGTAACTGAAACTATTTTGGGGAATAGTGAGAACTGCCTCTCTAAGATGTTGCTATTGTAGATATTATTATCTACTCAATTTCTTAACATTCATTTTCCTATACAGAGTAGGATCTTTGGACAGCTTTGCATATATTTGTTGAGACTAAACTGAATATTTGATATTCTTAGAAATAGTGTTTTAGTAGACAAAATAAATAACTTCTTCAGGGCAAAAATTTCAACTATTGACAGAAATCATAATAATTATATTGTGAATAAGTGAATGAATGAATGAATAAATAAAAAAATTATAATCATACAAGATGCTAAAGGGTCATTTTTGAGCTACATGCTTCTTTACATAATTGGCACACTTAAATTTCCAAAATGAGATGACTTTGTTTGTTTTAAGTTGCTAAATTTGTGGTCATTTCTTATGTAGCAATAAGAACCATATTAGTTTTCTATTTCCCAAGTGTTTTTGATTGGAACTCCATTTGAAAAACAAAAAAACTTTCCAGAAGAAGGACTCGTGTCCATGATGTTTGTATCTGAAATTTTGTTTTATGTAATCTTGGTTTAAATTAGCATGATAAAATTCTAGACACCAAGTGTATTGTTATAAGTACCTATTAGATGAAGTAATCCTTAGGCAAATGAGAATTTCTAAATGTTAACATTTCAGCTCTACATCTTTCCCAAAATTGACTTACAAAATTAACTAAAATACAGTTTGATTATATTTGTATATAATTTAGGTAGAAACATAACCAAATATAAACAGAACTCCTAACTTTATATTCCTCTTTATCAGTTATTTTGTATTGAATTTTATATCTGATTGTAGCTTTTGGATAGCAATGGAAATGTACTTAATACTAAAATACTTATTTTAAATTATTGTTTGTTTTATTTTAAATATTTTAACAATTATTTTAAATATTGAAACATAGTAAATATTATTTTAGACACTCAAGCCTAATGTCGAATATACACGTCAACATACATGTATATTTTATACACATATATAAAACTGTGTACTTTAAACATATGTATGTATATATATTATTATGTTTATGTACAGTTAAAATTTATGATACCTTCAGAAATATAAACAATTGTTTCTCCTCTGATTCTGAAAGTTAGGCCTCACCAGAATCCCTGGCTCTGAATATGACATGCTTTATTCACTTATGACAGTCTTGTAACATCAATCATGTCTTGCAATGAGCAACTGCATCCATTATGTTGCCCAGTAGTTTCCCCATAATTATTTTTCAAGTCATTTCCAGAGTACTTCATAAAACATTTTTAATGCCACTATATAGGAACAGATAATAAATTAATTCCATTTTAAGGGCTTTAAAAATGTAGCTTTATTTTAGGTTGCAGTAAATTTTGTACTATTACTTTTACCAGAGGCATGATATACAGTGTTTTGGTTTTTTTTTTTTAAGATAAGTGTTTCACTGTTGTAACATGGAAATAAAATTGCAGTAAAGCAGTGAAGTGTTTTGTTTTTGTTTTTTGCATGGGGAGGGGAAAAAAGAAACCTTACCGTTCCTTCTCCCATATGCTTCAACTTTTATGTCTGTTTTGCCATCTATTCCATTAACATTATGATTAATGAAAGCTCTCCAGAATTTCAAATACCTTGAAAAGTAGTCGATGCCTGCTCTTTGGAGGCTAAATTGAAAATAAATAACAATAAAAACAGGGTGATCCAGACTTCTGAAGTCTTTAAAGACACCACCACTGTGATCTTTGTACCACTGCTGCGGAAAAGAGGACAACATTTCACATTTCTGGCACTACTAACGACAACACAGCAACTAAAAGAAAGCATGAATTTCTGGGAGCAGCATTAGGATACAGGACTCCTGCTGAGCTCACCAGTTCCTTGCTCTGCACAGCTGCCTTCTCAGCTGGGGGCTTTAAATCAGCACTGTGAGAAAAGACAGAAATGACCATAGTGCATTTGCCTCACTATGAGAAAAAGGTAATGTTCAATTAACGCTTCAGCCTTCTGTTTTCCAACTGACTTATTTCTGTCTTTTGTTTGCATGTTTTGCTTTGGGTCTTTTGTTGTTGTTGTTCCTTTTCATTTCATGGAATAAAATGCTTAAACTAAAAATATCTTTGTTCTTGCAGTTATGCAAGGGTACTGAAATTCTCATGGCTTTGCTGAGATGAATAAGAGTTGGAGGAATCATAGTGCTTTTAAAAAATATGTTTATTCATACCCATAGGATATTAACATACTGTTCACCTAGCTAAGCTTGCATGTAACTGTGAAAACATCACAAGGGAAAGAGTAGAGCCTGCTTTAAAAGTATTTCAATAAATGCAACATCTGACTTGCTGAGAATGCATATATTTACCTTATCTGCTGCTCTGTTGTAGAATTGTATATACCGTGCTGTTAATGGTGAGCTCTGCTTTGAGGCTGGTTTGAATACTGATAAAAAAGAGTTAATTTCAACAAAGCAACGTTTCTAATCTTCCAGCCACAAAGAAATGCATTATCTTCCTTTATACTTGTTACACATTGTATTTGGAATTGCATAGATACAAATTAATAAACATGATTTTATAGAATACTGTTCTTCATAGGGTTACATGGTTTTGTGTACTTAGAGATGAACTCATTAGGGTTCTTAGTTGTACCCTTTTTTTTCTCTTTTTGAACAATTTATTTTATAAGCCCAGAATGACACTAGAAAAAAGAGCTATGTGATTGATCTATGTATGTGTGCATGCATGTGTGAGTATATGCTTAACTCTGACTTTGTGGGTCTTATGAATTTCCTCTCAGATTTTCATTAGCCTTCTGGTTGGAAAGATGGATGCTTTCAAACTTGAATAATATTCTTAAGAAGGAAGTTCAGGGGTTGAATGTTCATTGGAAACATGTCAGTATAGTTTTATTTTATGGTTTGAACCAAAATATTGATTACCACTATTTTAGTAATTGTTCAATATAAAATCTGGTCAGCAATTCATTTTAAAAACATTTACTATGTACCAGGCACTGGGCTTGGCAACAGAGACAAAAAGACAAGCATGTGGTTCTTACTCTTAAGACTTCTATAGTCTAAACCTTTTGATCAAGGAGCTATTTTCTGAAGAAGAATCTGATGTTTAATTTTCTTGCAGTACAGCTCATGTTAGAGGAAAATTTTGAAGAATTTATTAAATCTCACATCAAAGTAAAATATTTGCCTAGTCGACAGTTAGTCTACAAAAGATTAATTTTTAATTTTCACCTACTTGGGCAACAGCTATTTATTGAATGACTCTATTGTATCAGGCACTGTTGTAAACACTTGGGGCACAGCAGCAAACAAGACAGAACCTCTCCCATGGGGCTCAATTACATTCTAGCAAGGGACTGAGGACAAAGAGGTAGCATGAAATTTCAACTTGTTTTTAGAAAGACAAAAGGGCAAGGTGACTGAGAAATTGAATGCTGACTTGATACTATAGCAATTCATCCGGCCCTCTTGGTTTTCATATTGGACAGTGCTAACCCAAAGGAAAAGAAACAGCTCTACAAATATCCATAAGCCCTTTCAAAATACTTGGAAGTGACTTTAAAGGCAAACAATAAATAGTTTGTAATAATATTGTTCTTCCAAATTTAGTGTTATGAAGACTGTGCAAAAATTATTTTATATGATTCACACAGTGTAGTGATTTTAATTTTGGGACACTCATAAGTAATTAAGGTTATTAACAATAGTTTACCTGGAACTTTCCCTTGACCTACCAACTGGCAAAACACACAGTTTATTAATGTCCACGGACATTGTTATACCTTCTCTGCTGGCCTGCCTTGCTTACTAGTGAAACCTGTCCACTGAGCACGCTTCTGAGATTCCACCACAGAAGGCATTTGGAAAATATTTATATCTAGTTTCCTATCATCTCTCTTTCTCATTCTGAATATCTCATTTTTCTATTTTAAGACTGCAGAGGAATACATTTTCTCTATTTTCTTTCTTGACCTCTTTCTTGATTTATTTTTTTCTTTCCTGATTTCTTTCTATCTCCTTTCTATTTATATGTATGTATGTATGTGTGCATGCATAATCTATCATCTATCTATCTATCTAAAAATAAGCATCTAACATTTTAGCTCACATTCAGGTATTTCAAATTCATTTTTCCATTGTTACCTCTGTTATAACAGGTGAAAAACTAAGTTCTCAAATTTTTGGGTTTTCTTGCAGTGAAAGTGATCATATTCATTGGTTCTGGACACTGAGACTTGAGCATAAACTTGCTAAGAGCTCTGTTTACCTAATATAAGGGAAAGAGATGTCTGGCATGGCTCCTTTTCTCTTCTTTCTTGAAGGCAGACCAGGATGCCGAAAGCTTCTGCATCCATTCTGTGACCATGAGGAGACAAATATGAGCAAATTCTAAAAGAGTTTCAGAAATGCCAGCTGTAACATGCTAAAACCACTGAATCAATGCCAGCTGCCTCTCTCAAGACTCCTTGTTAATGTCAGAAAAAATAACCAATATTTACCAAGTCACTATAAATGGTGTTTTCTGTTACCTTTAGTTGGAAACATTCCTAATGGATGCTGCATGCATAAATAATTTATAGAGGTTGTTGAAGGTGAGCATTATCTTATAAAATAAAACAGTTAACAATAAAGGCAAAATACAATTCTTATCTTCAGGAAATTTATGGTGAATATTTTATATGATAAGCAAATAAGGATCAAGAGACTTTCTGATATTTGTCCAAGGTCTGAGGTCAATTTGTATTGGCATGTTTCTTATTGGTTCTTGGTGCTCATTTTCTTACATATAAAATAATAGATTGCATTATTTCTAAGGTCCATTGCATGTCTAAACTTCTGACTTTATTATAATTAAATGCATTTTAAATTTATCGATTTATAACACTACCTGTTGAATATTTTAAAATGTATATTCCTTGGATACTTCTGGTATGCAAGAAATCATTGTAATTTTACTATTCATACTTAGGATTCTGTACATTCTATATTGAAAAAATTGGACTATGAGTTAGAACCTTTTGATATACCATTATCCACTCTAAAAATCTAATTTATTTAATTATTACCTACTGATATTAGCATAAAATGATATCTGGAAACCTCCTTTAGGAAGAATTTTCCCCAGCACAACTCTATATAACCTCATTAATTTCCCCCCCCTTTTTTTGAGTACAAAATCCAGACAAAATAATTCCACTAATATGGAGGTATGTCTGACACATTAGGTTTTCCACTCCTTTTGTGGTATGTCAGTGCAATTATATGAAGTTGGCATAAAGACATTTCATTGATATCAAGGAAACTGTTCTCAAATTGTTTTGGGGATGCAATAAAGCATAATAAAATGTTGCTATACTATTTAAAAGAATACATGAGCGAATGTGAATTAAAGAGGAATTGATCATAAACAACTCTGATCTCAAGATCTATTTTATATTTTCATCTCATTTTGCAATAATATGGGGTTATACAAGCTGATCAAATGCCAGCGTCTCTTACCAAGCTTTTTTTTGGCCATGATAAGTTAACACTTAACTCAGATTTGTAATTTGGCTGTTGTTGGAAACTGAGATGTGCAAAGGAGCTGTTACTGAAAATAGAAAATAAGTAAAACAGAGACAATACAGAAAGGAGAGATTTGATAGACAGTAAAAAGCTTTACTGCATAAAATGAAAAAAAAAGAAAATGTGTGTATTTGTGTGTGTGTGTTGCGTATGTGTGTGTGCTGGTGTGTGCGTGTGTGTATGCATATGCAGGCATGTGGGATAATTAGAGAAAGGGAATGCAAATGCATCTATATGGAGCTTGTTTCCTCTTGATGAAATGAAGAAACTATTGCCAGATAATTGTTACCACCTCTTGTTTTCAAGAGTAACATGCAGCCCACTAACTGGAGAGCTAATCTGGTACTTAAAAATGAGGGTTTCTTGCTTTCTTTGAAGCAGCATAGCATCTCTGGGTGGTAGTCGATTATACAACAACAGAGATGCCTTTTCTTTACATGCTGGAAGCAGTCATCACTGTTGCCAAGGAAACATCTTCAGGAAGCAAGGGTCACCTTTGGAAACAATCGGAAGACTTCAAAACCAGATCAATAGATAAACACCAAGACCTGAATTTCCTAGCAAATTGGCTCCTGTTTTAAATGTCATTTTCCAATAAACACTTATGTGATTACTATGTACTGGGAAGTAGGAAGGCCAAATTGAATGTGTACTAAGTCTAGTCCAGTATTTGCAAGCTCTGCTCTTAAAGGCCTGTGGTTTTTGGTAGAGATGCTTTGAAAGAAGGAATGAGCAGGATTCACATCTTAGATGACGGACTGACATTCGGATTTGAAAAGAGAAACTGTATATGGGACTTCAAAGAAAGTTTCCACTCATTAAAAAAATACAGATTCTTTATTCATACAAGCACACTTGATTATACTTTGTCTAAATTAGTGAGATTTTTATTTTACTTTCTGAGAATGTTTTGTCATATATTAGGTTTGTGCAGATTTTGTGTTAATAATGTACAATTGTGTTCATTAATTCATTCTTTTATCAAATATTTATGACTTCCTACTATGAGCCAGATACTACTCTGGAGATGAGAAGGGAATAGAACATAGTCCCTGCATTTAAGGTCTGGAGGATTCAATCTGAGGAAGATGGTAGCTACAGATACAAACAATGGCATTACTTGTAGAGGAAGCACAGCAGGATGCTTATAATTCTTCCTGGGGAGGTGAGGAAAGGCTTTTGGGGAGAGAAAATGCTTGATCTTAACTTTGAAGGATAGATAAACATTGAGCAGAGAGTCCAGGGCTGGAAAGGCATTCTAAGACAGAGACAACAGCAAATGCAACGTGCAGAAATGTGAAGAGCAGATTTCATTGGTGTTCTGTTGATTGGAGATCAGGATGTATTTGAGAGTGTGTTTGGAGATGAGGTTGGAAAAAGAAAGTGGACCTGGATTATAGAAGTCTTTATATAGTATGAAAAAAGTTTATGCCTTATTGTTTTCCAGATAGATATAATCCTATTAGATATAGCTAATAGGATTATTTAATGCTATAATAAATAGAGCTTTAACTAGTCTGGTATTTTTCCCTCTTTTCTCCTTTTACTATTGAGAATTATTTAGAAACACCTATGTGCTTTCAGATGGCTTAAGGAATTGAAATTTCTGTGACTGTTTATTATATGAAAGCAAGAATTGTGGAATCTAGAGATAAACTGTCTTGCTATTAAAATTCACAATAACATTTCATTTATTGAAATACAAGTAATAGAATTTTATAATAGGAGTTAGCATGACCTCCACTTTTCAAAGTAACTAGTAGAATTAAGTTGTCAGTAGCAATCATTTCTTGAAATCACATACCTTTATTTTTACCAGAAAATTCAAAAGCGACAAATGCAGATAGCTCTTCTGACTACTCATGTGTTGTATTCCACACTGAAATGCACCTTGTTAACTCTTCCTTTATGAGGGACAAGAATGAAACTTTGCATATAAGAAATTGTGGAGGGTATGTTCGAGAGCTAAAGCTTTTTGGCATCATTTAGGTTTGCCACCTGTTCTAGCTTGCATTTGCTGAATAAATTAGATGCTCTGGGGAGAGTGTATGTGGCTGATTGGTCTGCTTTGTTACCAAGGCAACCATTTTTCTCTCTGCTCTATGACTCTGAAAGGGTTTATAACCCATTAGTGCTCCTCTGGGCAGGAACATGAGAAATTTTCTTTTTTTTTTTTTAATTCCTTGTCAAGATGATGGGATTAGTGGAATTCAACAGAAACTCTTACCATATTGTTAATTTGGACAGTACATTTTCCAAATGTTTGAAAAACTGAGGTCCAAACCTTGAAGGCACATAAGTAACAGCTAAGTGAGGGGAATGCTAATGATAGCTAATTAAAAAAAAAGGAAAACATTTTCAATCTCAAGTGGAGTTTGTCTAAGGCAATATATGTAAAAATACAGATTCTCTGAATTCAGTCCAAAAGGCAGTAAATGAAAGGCTATTTTCCCGAATTATTCCAGCCATTACTTCTATCGGGGTTTTCTCACTCTGCAGAGACAACGGCACATGAAAGGGCATCAATTTAGCAAAGGCTTTGTCAGATCCATCAAAGCATAAATTCAGTGGCTAAGTGATCATTTTCTGAATGCCAAAGGGCTAAGGGGACTGATGCTGATGGCTGACTGTGCACTATGGTAACGGCATCTGAAACCAACACAGGTTTTTATCCACAAGTGACATTTAGACCTCAGCACAGTTTTCTTCTATTTTGCAATCTATATTTATCTTTCCTCTACTCCTTTGTATGCTGTTCCTTTGTATCCCAAATCTTCATTTAAAAAAATTGGTAAACCTCCCAAATAGATACATTTCTCCAGCACCTACCTTGTACCAGGAATTTGATGTTTTCCCACTTGCTTTCCTCCTCCTGTCAACTCAAGGAGGTGGGTATCATTCATCCTATGTTACAGTTGAATAGACTGAGCCTCAAGTGGATTACATAACTTGCTAAAAGTAGTGGGGTGGTATTCATATTGAGTTCCAACTCATTCTAACTCCATGCTTTTCCACTGTGCTGTAGTGTCTCTACATACAGTTCTGGAGTAATACTAACAATGTCCTTTCTGAGCATTGAAATACGGTGGAGAAAAAATACATATGGAATATTAAAACATTCAAATTAAACCTCTTGGAGGGCTTCTTGTTCTATTACTTTGCATTTCTTCACAAGTAGAATGCAATTCCAGGTTCCGCTTAATTCACTATAGTGCTGAAGCTTTTGTACATATTTATTAAGAGAAATGGCTTCATCATACATGGCAATTCCTTTGACACTTTTTAAAATTGTCTTTCTATAAACACTAGAGAAACTGTTTAAAATGGAACTTTAAATGCCTATCTGGTAACTATTTTACTTGTTCTTTTCAGTTGAAGAACACTAGGATCTCTGTAAGAGATTAGGCTCCTGTTTTGACTATGGACAAATCTGAATGCAATTAGATTTACTCTCATTTCTCATTGTCTACAGATTTTGATTCTGTATTCTGATATTTCAAAGCCAGAGCTGATATTTTCAAATAAGTAGTTCTTTGACAGGTACCAGAACATTTTAAGGTATGACCACACCATGAATAGGCAATGTTTAAAAGGTACAGTTCTTTGTGTTCAATAAAACAGCACAAATGTTTTACTTGGTGTGTAGGCAAAGGGATTGCTCTTTGTTAAGCATATTGTGAATGACCCCTGCTAAGGTTAAAGATTAACAAACACTTTACTAGAGGATTAAAAACATGCAGGAAGAGCAAAGTTATTACTCTCCTAGAATATGGGGATTTGGCAAAAGAAGAAAATGCAGACTTTAATTTGTTGCAAGCAAATTGGATTTGCTTTTTTCCCTCCTATTTCCAGCATCAGTTTAATGTTTGAAAGTTTTTCCAAGAATAAGGTAATTATTTACAATCTGAAAAAGAATGTTGTATAAAAGTATTATTTGCATTTTCAGAAATACCTTTATTTAAATATATCGGCTTCTGTCATTTTCTTGCAGTTATCTAGACTGAATTAAAATACTACTTTTGTGCTCCAAATAGCACGCTAATGCCCTAGTTCATTCAACATGCTTTCAGCAACCATTTGTGGTCTTCTCCATGGTCGGTACTCTGTTAAGTGCTGGGCACCCAGAGGTGAACCCACTGTTCCTCTCCTGTTGAGCTAAGCTTTGTGGGGCACATCTACAAGACATCAATGATCCCAGTAGGGTAAATGCTGTTGTAGAGTAATGAACTTGTAGATCGAGAGACACATTGAAAAGGGTTTCCAAGTAGATCCTTTCAGCACCTACTCACTCCTCATCCGAATCCTCCTCAGTGTATTATACTGGTGACCACTGTCTCTACCACACACTCTCGAGTTTTTGCCCAAATCTCTGATGCATCACAGAGTGGATATTTGCAGTTATAATTTTTGTTTATCTCAATTCTGGTGTTCCCTTCTGCCTGTGCTACATAAGTCAATTTATACAATGATGCTTTTAGAATGATTTACTTTGTTATGAATGTATGGCTACTCCTCTCACTGAGATAATCCTGCCCTAATTCTCCCAACATTACATTTTAATTACTTACCTGCTGGAAAGCAGGCTTTTAAACTGTTGACCTATCCATCAACTCCAAGTGGCGAGGTGTGTAGGAAATATTTCTTCCTGAGGGATCCTGTTGAATGGAGTGCTTGTACTAGATCCCTCTAAGACCCTGCCCTTAATCAGATGCTGCTCTGCACCGGTGCCTGCCCATCTCTGTGGAGCATTTTTGTAAGATGTACAATCAAGTTGCATGATGCCAACCAGAGGCCACACCACCAACAAGAAGAGCAGCTAGCTTCAGTCACAAAAGTCAGCAGGCACCTGCCACCCCCACTGCAAATCAACATTTCTGGGGTTCAGATTTATTTTGATGCCGTTTTAAATCTAAATTTTAAGCACACTTCTTTTTTTGTACAAAAGAAACATATTGAACATATTGTTCACCAACTTGCTTTGTTCTCAGAAAATTTGGAAATATTTTGGTGTACTCAAGTCAAAAAGGAAATTTAGTAACAGATTCTGGGCAGTCCAAACCAAACCTCCAGAAGGAAGGAAACAATGGCTGTTTGGGGAGCTCAGAAGCAGCAATTCAAGGGACCATTGCTATGATGTAACTCAAACTCACGCTGCCGATTGTCTCTGCTTGTCCCTGTTCTACTTCACAAATTCCTAAAGAAGAGAATTTGGGTCTAGCTTCAGTCACGTGTCTGTGCGCTGGACTCAATCAACCATGGTCAAAGAGACTGGTAGAAGTGACCACTGGGAGAATGATTACAAGTGTTCCAGCCAGCGCAGCTTGTGTTCTACAATTAACCTTGTCCTTTCTTCATTTCCTTGAAAGGACCTGGTATCAAAATAAAAGGGGCTTGCCAGTACTGACTGTCAATTTATTGTCTCAGGTCTGAACTACTAGCTAAGATCTCTTTTCTTAACTGTAATTTCTCCTTTTTAAACTATACTGACCACAAATTAACCTCTCTTATTTATGGCTTTCTCTTTCTTTTTCCTTATGGGCAATATTGTTTTGCAGGAACATTCTTAACTTCACTGATCTTGATTTTTCTTGAAACTGATTCTGGTTCTCTACCTGATTATGTCATCTCAAACTTCCAGAATAATAACTCTCTTGATACTGAATTGTCTCCTTCTTAGGGCATTTGTAGTTAATTTTCCAGTGGCTCTGGAGTGGGTCCTTGATAAGTTGACTCTTGAAAGTAGAGGGCATGAAAAAAAAATTATGGAAGGATGAGGAAGTACAGTACTTTAAAAGGACATTAAGGATACAGTATATGTGTGGACATAAGGATAGCTGAGTCTGAAGAGGTAAGAAAAGCTCATGACAAATTTGAAGTCAGTGACAGTCCCATGAAGAATTTAAATAGGGGAATGACATAATTAGATATGCATATCAAGAAAAACTTAGCTTGGTGTAAGACCTGGGGGCCATTTAAGAGTTATTAGAATAACTAAGGAAAATACAAAGAGAGTCTAAAGCAAGGTAGTGGTAGTGCAGGTAGAAAGTGGAAAACAAGTGAGATGTTTAGGAGGTAGAATTCATAGGACTTTACGGAATAGTGAGGGAAAATAAGTTGTTGACTCTGAAGGCTCTGGTATTTAAAGAGGTTGAGGACAGTGTCACTCATCAAAAAGAAAATACAGAAATGTGTGTGACTGAAGAGTGTGCGTGTGTGTGTGTAGGGGTAATACATTTACTTTGGCTTAGGAGTCTGGGCCATTTAATTGGAAATTTCCAAGGAGCAGATGTGTATGCGAGGCAGGAGCTCAGAAAAAAAATCTGGGTTTGGGTCCAAAATAATTAGTGGACAAATCTAATGAGGAGTAGATGAGACTGAATGTGAAGTAGATTATTCAGGAAGAGTGCAAAAAGAAAATTAAACGAGGGTTAAGGAGAGAACTCTAAAGAATAATTATTTTCACAGGATGAGAACAAAAGAGGAGCCAGCAAAGAGTTTAAAAAGAAATTCACAGAGACTGGAGTTTACTTTTAACCACGCAGGAGAGAGTGATGTATTCAAGGTTAAGGAAGAAAATAATTCTGGAAAGGAGTGTATGATTAACAGTACTAAAAATTACAGGGAGGCCCAGTAGAATAAGGCATAATTCATGTAGACACGGGTGATTACTAAACGATGCTTCTGAGTACTTCACTCTCGGAAAGTACTGAAGTATTTAGATTCTCCCCAAGAATGTATGTGACCCCTTGGTCAAGGCTGGCAGCCTTTGCATTCCTATGATGTTTGTGACCCTACAATCTGAGTGCTGGGTTCTAAACAGAATGGCATGTGGGATTCCTAACTTCTTTTCTGTGCCTGACCTCTCAAAACCACAAACCTCTGAAGGCTATTAACTGAAGAGTTACAAAAAACAGGAAACAAGTCATTGTTTATTTTTAATGATAAAATACTATATCATTAATGCTAAGTTTCAGAAAATATGGAAGTATTAAACAAAGGAAGAAAATATAAAAGTGTGTATTGAAGGACATAAAGTATGCCAAGATGAAATGTCCTGTCCAATGATAATTATTGCTAATTAATTCTTGTATATTCTTAAATATTTGATTTTCTACTCTCTGGAGTTTCTTCTGTATATATACATTTTTTAAATAAAAAAAATTTACTATTCATACTATTCCTTATCAGTATTTTACCTTGACTGTAAAAATGTTATTTACATCTTTCTATATACACAAGAGCCCAAGATTTCCATCATGCATTTTAATGGTCACCTGGATTTTGTTGGTCCTCCTGTGATTTATATAACTAATTTCTTCTTTATTGGCATTGAGGTATTTCCAATTTTTAATATCGTATAGAACATCAGGCTGGGTACATTTCTACAAGTATCTTTACACATTTGCCCACTGCTTCCTTTGTATACAGTATCAGAAATGGAATTTCTGTTCAAAGGTAGGAATATTAACATTTTGATAGTTGTTGCCAAACTCCTGCTGATAGCTTAGGAGGGTATTACTTTTTCTACTGTACAGTTGCCAACAACAGATTTAATAAATTTTTTAAAAAAATGTTTGCTAGTTTGATAAACTATCAGAGTCTTAACCATTCATTGCCTGGCTTCCCAGATCTTGATCCATATGGAGGGCTCTTGTGCTACAGCTACCCATGTCTGGTGTTACAATAATGACAACTTCACAACTCCATCATCTTTCTAAAGGGAAATTTCTTATATTTAAAAAAGGGATACATGATACAAGATGGCGGAAGAGTAAGACGCGGAGATCACCTTCCTCCCCACAGATACACCAGAAATACAGCTACACGTGCAACAACTCCTACAGAACAACTACTGAACGCTGGCAGAAGACCCCAGACCTCCCAAAAGGCAAGAAACTCCCCACATACCTGGGTAGGGCAAAGCAGAGAGATTCCCGCAGAGAGGAGCGGTGCCAAGCGGCACTCACCAGCCCGAGAGGCTTGTCTGCTCCCCCGCCAGGGCCGGCGGCGCTGGAGCTGAGGCTCGGGCTTCGGTCAGAGCGCACGGAGAGGACTGGGACTGGCGGCGAGAACTCAGCCTGAAGGGAGCTAATGTGCCACAGCTAGCCGGGAGGGATTCCGGGAAAACTCTGGAGCTGCCGAAGAGGCAGGAGACTTTTTCTTCCCTCTTGGTTTCCTGGTGCGCGAGGAGAGGGGATTAAGAGCGCCGCGTAAAGGAGCTCCAGAGACGGGCGTGGGACGCTGGGGCTGCTGCTGCCGCCGCCAAGAAGCCTGTGTGCGAGCGCAGGACACTGTCCACACCGCCCTTCCGGGAGCCTGTGCAGCCTGCCACTGCCGGGGTCCCGGGATCCAGGGGCGGCTTCCCTGGGAGAACGCACGGCGCGCCCCGGGCTGGTGCAACATCACGCCGACCTCTGCCGCTGCAGGCACGCCCCGCACTCTGTGCCCCTCCCTCCCGCCCGGCCTGAGTGAGCCAGAGTCCCCGAAGAGGCTGCTCCTTTAACCCTGTCCTGTCTGAGCGAAGAACAGACGCCCTCCGGCGACCTACACGCAGAGGCGGGGCCAAATCCAAAGCTGAGACCCAGGAGCTGTGAGAACAAAGAAGAGAAAGGGAAACCTCTCCCAGCAGCCTCAGAAGCAGCGGATTAAAGCTCCACAATCAACTTCATGTACCCTGCATCTGTGGAATACATGAATAGACAACAAATCATCCCAAATTGAGGAGCCAGGAGTCAGTGCTGTGCCTCTGAGGTGGGAGAGCGAACTTCAGGACACTGGTCCACAAGAGACCTCCCAGCTCCACATAATATCAAACGGCGAAAATCTTCCAGAGATCTCCAACTCAACACCAGCACCCAGCTTCACTCAACGACCAGCAAGCTACAGTGCTGGACACCCTATGCCAAACAACTAACAAGACAGGAACACAACGCCACCCATTAGCAGAGAGGCTGCCTCAAATCATAAAAAGTCCGCAAACACCCCAAAACACACCACCAGACGTGGACCTGCCCACCAGAAAGACAAGATCCAGCCTCATCCACCAGAACACAGGCAGTAGTCCCCTCCACCAAGAAGCCTACACAACCCACTAAACCAACCTTAGCCACTGGGGACAGACACCAAAAACAACGGGAACTACGAACCTGCAGCCTGCAAAAAGGAGACCCCAAACACAGTAACATAAGCAAAATGAGAAGACAGAAAAACACACAGCAGGAGAAGGAGCAAGATAAAAACCCACCAGACCTAATAAATGAAGAGGTAATAGGCAGTCTATCTGAAAAAGAATTCAGAATAATGATGGTAAAGATGATCCAAAATCTTGGAAATAGAATAGACAAAATGCAAGAAACAGTTAACAAGGACCTAGAAGAACTAAAGACGAATCAAGCATCGATTAAAAACACAATAAATGAAATAAAAAATACTCTAGATGGGATCAATAGCAGAATAACTGAGGCAGAAGAACGGATAAGTGAGGTGGAAGATAAAATAGTGGAAATAACTGCTGCACAGCAAAATAAAGAAAAAAGAATGAAAAGAACAGAGGACAGTCTCAGAGACCTCTGGGACAACATTAAACGCACCAACATTCGAATTATAGGGGTTCCAGAAGAAGAAGAGAAAAAGAAAGGGACTGAGAAAATATTTGAAGAGATTATAGTTGAAAACTTCCCTAATATGGGAAAGGAAATAGTTAATCAAGTCCAGGAGGCACAGAGAGTCCCATACAGAATAAATCCAAGGAGAAATACACCAAGACACATATTAATCAAACTGTCAAAAATTAAACACAAAGAAATCCTATTAAAAGCAGCAAGGCAAAAACAACAAATAACACACAAGGGAATCCCCATCAGGATAACAGCTGATCTCTCAGCAGAAACTCTACAAGCCAGAAGGGAGTGGCAGGACATAATTAAAGTGATGAAGGAGAGAAACCTGCAGCCAAGATTACTCTACCCAGCAAGGATCTCATTCAGATTTGATGGAGAAATTAAAACCTTTACAGACAAGCAAAAGCTGAGAGAGTTCAGCACCACCAAACCAGCTTTACAACAAATGCTAAAGGAACTTCTCTAGGCAAGAAACACAACAGAAGGAAAAGAACTACAATAACGAACCCAAAACAATTAAGAAAATGGGAATAGGAACATACATATCAATAATTACCTTAAATGTAAATGGACTAAATGCTCCCACCAAAAGACACAGACTGGCTGAATGGATACAAAAACAAGACCCATATATATGCTGTCTACAAGAGACCCACTTCAGACCTAGAGATACATACAGACTGAAAGTAAGGGGATGGAAAAAGATATTCCATGCAAATGGAAACCAAAAGAAAGCTGGAGTAGCAATTCTCATATCAGACAAAATAGACTTTAAAATAAAGACTACTAGAAGAGACAAAGAAGGACACTACATAATGATCAAGGGATCAATCCAAGAAGAAGATATAACAATTGTAAATATTTATGCACCAAACATAGGAGCACCTCAATACATAAGGGAAATATTAACAGCCATAAAAGGAGAAATCGACAGTAACACAATCATAGTAGGGGACTTTAACACCCCACTTTCACCAATGGACAGGTCATCCAAAATGAAAATAAATAAGGAAACACAAGCTTTAAATGATACATTAAACAAGATGGACTTAATTGATATTTATAGGACATTCCATCCAAAAACAACAGAATACACATTTTTCTCAAGTGCTCATGGAACATTCTCCAGGATAGATCATATCTTGGGTCACAAATCAAGCCTTGGTAAATTTAAGAAAATTGAAATTGTATCAAGTATCTTTTCCGACCACAATGCTATGAGACTAGATATCAATTACAGGAAAATAGCTGTAAAACATACAAACACATGGAGGCTAAACAATACACTACTTAATAACGAAGTGATCACTGAAGAAATCAAAGAGGAAATTAAAAAATACCTAGAAACAAATGACAATGGAGACACGACGACCCAAAACCTATGGGATGCAGCAAAAGCAGTTCTAAGAGGGAAGTTTATGGCAATACAATCACACCTTAAGAAACAGGAAATATCTCGAATAAACAACCTAACCTTGCACCTAAAGCAATTAGAGAAAGAAGAACAAAAACATCCCAAAGTTAGCAGAAGGAAAGAAATCATAAAAATCAGATCAGAAATAAATGAAAAAGAAATGAAGGAAACGATAGCAAAGATCAATAAAACTAAAAGCTGGTTCTTTGAGAAGATAAACAAAATTGATAAACCATTAGCCAGACTCATCAAGAAAAAAAGGGAGAAGACTCAAATCAATAGAATTAGAAATGAAAAAGGAGAAGTAACAACTGACACTGCAGAAATACAAAAGATCATGAGAGATTACTATAAGCAACTCTATGCCAATAAAATGGACAACCTGGAAGAAATGGACAAATTCTTAGAAATGCACAACCTGCCAAGACTGACTCAGGAAGAAATAGAAAATATGAATAGACCAATCACAAGCACTGAAATTGAAACTGTGATTAAAAATCTTCCAACAAACAAAAGCCCAGGACCAGATGGCTTCACAGGCGAATTCTATCAAGCATTTAGAGAAGAGCTAACACCTATCCTTCTCAAACTCTTCCAAAATATAGCAGAGGGAGGAACACTCCCAAACTCATTCTACGAGGCCACCATCACCTTGATACCAAAACCAGACAAGGATGTCACAAAGAAAGAAAACTACAGGCCAATATCACTGATGAACATAGATGCAAAAATCCTCAACAAAATACTAGCAAACAGAATCCAACAGCACATTAAAAGGATCATACACCATGATCAAGTGGGGTTTATTCCAGGAATGCAAGGATTCTTCAATATACGCAAATCAATCAATGTGATACACCATATTAACAAGTTGAAGGAGAAAAACCATATGATCATCTCAATAGATGCAGAGAAAGCTTTTGACAAAATTCAACACCCATTTATGATAAAAACCCTGCAGAAAGTAGGCATAGAGGGAACTTTCCTCAACATAATAAAGGCCATATATGACAAACCCACAGCCAGCATCGTCCTCAATGGTGAAAAACTGAAACCATTTCCACTAAGATCAGGAACAAGACAAGGTTGCCCACTCTCACCACTCTTATTCAACATAGTTTTGGAAGTTTTAGCCACAGCAATCAGAGAAGAAAAGGAAATAAAAGGAATCCAAATGGGAAAAGAAGAAGTAAAGCTGTCACTGTTTGCAGATGACATGATACTATACATAGAGAATCCTAAAGATGCTACCAGAAAACTACTAGAGCTAATCAATGAATTTGGTAAAGTTGCAGGATACAAAATTAATGCACAGAAATCTCTGGCATTCCTATATACTAATGATGAAAAATCTGAAAGTGAAATCAAGGAAACACTCCCATTTACCATTGCAACAAAAAGAATAAAATATCTAGGAATAAACCTACCTAAGGAGACAAAAGACCTGTATGCAGAAAATTATAAGACACTGATGAAAGAAATTAAAGATGATACAAATAGATGGAGAGATGTACCATGTTCTTGGATTGGAAGAATCAACATTGTGAAAATGACTCTACTACCCAAAGCAATCTACAGATTCAATGCAATACCTATCAAACTACCACTGGCATTTTTCACAGAACTAGAACAAAAAGTTTCACAATTTGTATGGAAACACAAAAGACCCCGAATAGCCAAAGCAATCTTGAGAACGAAAAATGGAGCTGGAGGAATCAGGCTCCCTGACTTCAGACTATACTACAAAGCTACAGTAATCAAGACAGTATGGTACTGGCACAAAAACAGAAAGATAGATCAATGGAACAGGATAGAAAGCCCAGAGATAAACCCACGGACATATGGTCACCTTATCTTTGATAAAGGAGGCAGGAATGTACAGTGGAGAAAGGACAGTCTCTTCAATAAGTGGTGCTGGGAAAACTGGACAGGGACATGTAAAAGTATGAGATTAGATCACTCCCTAACACCATACACAAAAATTAGCTCAAAATGGATTAAAGACCTAAATGTAAGGCCAGACACTATCAAACTCCTAGAGGAAAACATAGGCAGAACACTCTATGACATAAATCACAGCAAGATCCTTTTTGACCCATCTCCTAGAGAAATGGAAATAAAGACAAAAATAAACACATGGGACCTAATGAAACTTCAAAGCTTTTGCACAGCAAAGGAAACCATAAACAAGACCAAAAGACAACCCTCAGAATGGGAGAAAATATTTGCAAATGAAGCAACTGACAAAGGATTAATCTCCAAAATTTATAAGCAGCTCATGCAGCTCAATAGCAAAAAAACAAACAACCCAATCCAAAAATGGGCAGAAGACCTAAATAGACATTTCTCCACAGAAGATATACAGACAGCCAACAAACACATGAAAGGATGCTCAACATCTTTACTCATTAGAGAAATGCAAATCAAAACTACAATGAGATATCATCTCACACCAGTCAGAATGGCCATCATCAAAAAATCTAGAAACAATAAATGCTGGAGAGGGTGTGGAAAAAAGGGAACACTCTTGCACTGCTGGTGGGAATGTGAATTGGTACAGCCACTATGGAGAACAGTATGGAGGTTCCTTAAAAAACTACAAATAGAACTACCATATGACCCAGCAATCCCACTACTGGGCATATACCCTGAGAAAACCATAATTCAAAAAGAGACATGTACCAAAATGTTCATAGCAGCCCTATTTACAATAGCCCGGAGATGGAAACAACCTAAGTGTCCATCATCGGATGAATGGATAAAGAAGATGTGGCACATATATACAATGGAATATTACTCAGCCATAAAAAGAAATGAAATTGAGCTATTTGTAATGAGGTGGATGGACCTAGAGTCTGTCATACAGAGTGAAGTAAGTCAGAAAGAGAAAGACAAATACTGTATGCTGACACATATATATGGAATTTAAGAAAAAAATGTCATCAAGAACATAGGGGTAAGACAGGAATAAAGACACAGACCTACTAGAGCATGGACCTGAGGATATGGGGAGGGGGAAGGGTAAGCTGTGACAAAGTGAAAGAGTGGCATGGACATATATACACTACCAAATGTAAGGTAGAGAGCTAGTGGGAAGCAGCCGCATAGCACAGGGAGATCAGCTCGGTTCTTTGTGACCGCCTGGAGGGGTGGGATAGGGAGGGTGGGAGGGAGACGCAAAAGGGAGGGGATATGGGAACATATGTATATGTATAACTGATAAAAAAAAAAAATTATCTTTCTAAAAAAAAAAAAAGAATACATGATATTTAATGGAAAAAATAAATAAATAAATAATAAAACACGGCAAGGGACTACAATAAATAAAAAAAAAAAAAAGGAACATATTTGGGTCTTAGGTTTCAGTAGCAGCCACTCGTTGACAGCTGCTGGATGGACCTCCTTCTTTTTTTTTTTTTTTTTTTTTTTTTGCGGTATGCGGGCCTCCCACTGTTGTGGCCTCTCCCGTTGTGGAGCACAGGCTCCGGAAGCGCAGGCTCAGCGGCCATGGCTCACGGGCCCAGCCGCTCCGCGGCATGTGGGATCTTCCCGGACTGGGGCACGAACCCGTGTCCCCTGCATTGGCAGGTGGACTCTCAACCACTGCGCCACCAGGGAAGCCCGGACCTCCTTCTTTAAGTGATACATCTACTGCTAGAATTCTTTGCTAGCATCTCTTAGAGTATGTGAAGTTTCCTAAAATTTTATTTTCTCTTTCATTACTGCCTAAGTCTACTTTTCCAAAAATCTACTCTTCCTCTTCAAATATACCAACAATGTTTACCTTTACATTGGCCTTTTATCTTCAACTGGTAAATAATTCACATTTTGCTAGACCAAACAGAAAATAGATTCCTCAACCTGGACAACCAAAGCAGAAGTTCCTTCACAAATGATGGTGATAATAGTGCAAATCAATTTAAAGGCAGACTTCTTGGACAAGGCATGGGACAAGATTTTGTAGCTTAACTTCCAGCCTCCAGAAATTAACTTGCACATGGGACTTTATTCCTTTTTGAATCGCTCTGACCAGCATTTTATTGAGAGAACTCATACAATACAGGCAAGTTTTCTGTCCCATCTTTGGCATCTGGTGAGAGACTTCTGTGACATAAAATGGAACTCTGTAACATTGACTGGAATCACTTAGGGATAAATGACATCACAGGAATGGCTGAGGCAATTCCAAGACTCTCAAGTTTCATGGTCCTTACCTCCTCATTCCACTGGGGCTGTCAGTTGGAAACCTCTAGTCTTACTTCTATATACAAGGTTTAATCATACAGATACCTTCATAATTATTACTCTCTCATTTCTTCACTAGAATACAAGCTGTTTAAGGTCACAAAACCTTTGTATATCATCTCTGTACTCTCCATACTCCTAAAGGACTTATTCAGGATTCAAGAGATACTGAATGAATTAGCTTTTAACTGAGTCATGCTTTCAAGGGAGGAATGCAGACATATCAAAGGTATAAAAGTTTCCTAAGCTTTTTCTTATTTTATTGCCACCAAGTTTATTCAGTCTACCTTCAATCTCTTATACCTCAAAGCTTTCCCAAACAACAGAGAAAGAATAAATGGCTAACCCGGGAAGCGATTCCTCAGGGCACAAGTCCATTTTACATCCTAGATATTTGGTGCTACTCAGAATGCATCTGATATCTAGTGATTCAAAGGTGTCATTTTTCCTTTTATCTTGGGAGTGTTCTGTTCTTGGTCATGGCCTCACCATGTCATGATGCTGATGCATTCCTTTGTTTCAAAGTTTTGGTCCCTTTCCTGTTTGGAGGCAACCCTATTCAAGACACTGTTTGATGGAGTGATTTTTGTAATATTATCTGGAGATGTTATGAAACATCATTATTTACATTACCTGGAAAGCAAACCCAGTATCTCCTTAAATAATCTGAGTTTTGAACCATTTTCAAAAGAAGAGGAACAAGATGAGTTCTAGCTTTATGAATACATTATCACCTTGGAATCAGGTCCATTTGAAGGGATTATTCACTTTGGGGTCTAGGACTATGAACAGAAAAAAAAAGGGCTCTGTTACTTTTTCTATTCCTGCATCTGATGACACAGCCTCAAGTGGAATATTTATATTTATAATAATTTCTGTGTCTTGTGTAAAATAACAACTGTAGATTGATATCTATTCTCCTTCATCTTGAATTTATGGAATTCTAGGCAAGAACAGAAGCTAACAACTCATGAAATTTGATTTACAGGAAGCTTATTATTTAGTAAAGATGAGAGAGACAGTAAGATAAATAGAGGAAAATGATTTTTGGGAAAAGATGCAGCATTTTGGGGTGTATGATTTTTGCCTTTTGTTCATGTCAGTGGTTCCCAAACTTGTCTGCATGTGAGAAATCCCTGAGGTACTTTAATGATCACAACAACAACAATTATAATAAATGACAAATAATCAAGGCCAAGGGCCCATTCCAAATATTCTGATTCAATTTTGGGGTTTGTATTTGGATACTGATATTTTTAAAACCCTTAAGTGATTCTAACTTGCAACCTGGTTGAAAGCCACTGGTCTATGTAACAATATCCCACTATATTCTGATATTGTCCTTGAATGTTTTCTTAATAATTCTGTTATGGTTTTCTTAGTTGCCCACAGCATGTGTAACATTGCATCTCTCAAACATCCTTTATGTTTATGTTAAAGTAAGAATACTGTGCTTTTTATAGATAAGAAAATTTACTGTTGTTATATATTTTCTCTCAAAATGGATTTTGAGGGAGAATGACGGCCATTCAAGTATGTGGGGAATGCAGTGATTTCTTTGGCTTCTCTTTGGTTTTATCAGGGCTTTGTAGAAAGGCCCTCAGACACTGTGGAACCCATCACTGATCTGCTAATAAATACATACTGACTTGTTCCACAAGATGCCAACTGAGTGATCTGCTTTCAGTCAGCTAGAAACAACTTTAATCCCTAACTGAGGTGAGCTTCTCCTAACCCGATGTACTTCAAAGTAAATCGACTCTTATGCTATCCAATCACTATCTGCTTCTTGGCCACCTTTGGCCCCTGGGTCTTCAGGAAGGTCACATGACATTTCTGCTCTGTAAAAATGAGGGAGATAGATGACAGGGCTTCTATAAGACACCCTTTTAACTGTAGGTTCAATGAACTGTGTTCTAAATAAACACTTCAGTGACCCACTGAACACTATTCATACCTAAGAGCAGGAATAATAGTCTTCCTCTCTTCTGTTATTTTTTTTTTTGGTGCAGTTAATTATAGCAAAACCAAATTGTTATGAAGGGTTGTGGACTCCTAGCATGTGCACATGCATCCAGTAATTTATTAAAAAATATAGAACTGATATCTAATATCTAAGCCCTGCTGCCGGCTGTCATGGGAGTTATACACTTTGATAAGACACAGTCATTGGCCTTAATAAATTTACTATCTCTTATCAAGGAGCTAAAGCAGGTAAATAGAAACAACACACTACAAGGTCACAAGCCTATGAGATTGGTACATTCTAAATCCAAGTACTTAGAGGGAATCATTTTCATCAGCATGTGACGTGGAGGATACTGAACAAATGAAGAAGCCCCCCAACTCTTCTCTTACCATCCTTTCTTGCCAATTGTAATCACTGTAACCAGAGCATCTTTTCAAAAATTATTTTTTTAATAATTGTAGATTCACATGTGGTTGCAAAAAATAACACAGAGAGATCCCATACACCCTTAATGTACTTTCTTACAATGGTAATTTGCCAAACTTGCAAAAAGTAGTACATCAGAATGAAGGTATTGACATTGATAAAACCCACCAATCTTATTCAGATTTTCCCAGTTTTTCTCTTATTAGTGTGAGTGTGTGCATGTGTATTTAGTTCTATGCAATTTTATTATATGCATAGATATGAATTTGTAGGTTCCTGTACCCACCATCATATTGAAGATACAGAGCAGTTTCATCACCACAATGATCTCTCTCTTCATTCTTTTATAACCACTCACTTATTTCCCTTTACCCACTCCTTCCTTATCCCTAAACCCCAGCAACTGCTAATCTGTTCTCCATTTCTATAATTTTGTCATTTTAAGTTATGTAATTTGAATCATACAATCTTAAATCTTTTGAGATTGGCTTTTTCACTTAGCATAATTTCCTTGAGATTCATCCAAGTTATTACATGAACCAATAGATATCTCTCTTTATTGCTGAGTAGTATTCCATAATATTCCATGGTGTTCCATGGTATTCCATGGTATGGATGGACCACAGTCTGCTTATTCATTCACTCACTGAGGGCCATCTATTCTGTTTTTAGTTTTTGGCTATTGTAAGTAAACCTGCTATGAACGTTCTGGTACAGGTTTTAATTTTTCTGGGATAAAATGCCCAAGAGTGCACTTGTTGAATAGTATGGTAATTGCACAGATGATCTCTTAGAATACAATTTAATTGAGTCACTTCCACTTTTTAAATCCTTTCAACATCATCTGACTACTCTTAGCATCAAAAGAGTAGACATCGGCCTACAAAGTCCTTAAAAATCTGGAGTCCACTGTACTTTCTCTTCTCATTTAATGCTTTTTCCTTCCTCTGCCTCTCACCTCCAGACACATGGGTCTTCTTTTAGTTTCTTAAATGTTCCATGTTTATATCTGACTACAGATGGCCTATAATAGTGATAGAAAACCTTTTATATGAGTAGAATGCCAATGGGATGGTTGGTTTGCAACTGGATTGGATGAATATGAGTTCTTTTTCCTGATCATCCAGTTCATAATCCCCATGCTCTTCATATCAAACCTAGTCCTCTTGGAAACCTACTATTTTTTTCCATAATAAATCTCATGACACTCATGTTCACAAGGGTAACTTCTTCCCTGAGCTCCACTTACAACATCTCATTGGATAACATGTCCTAACAATTCAACTTTCTATCAAGTCAATATGTATTTTTGACTTAATCTGTGTTAATGGTTATTTATTTTGGTGGAACAATTCTTTTACTTTGGTGGTAAGAGTTAGTATTTTCACAATTTGAAATTTAGTATTGAAATAAGTTAATTTTGTTAATATGGGGATATCTGCTCAATTTGAAATGATGCATTGTTTCTCACAACAAAAATATATGGCTAAAATTATATATATATATATATATATATATATATATGTGGCTGATTTGATGATCTTTAAAATCAGGACAATAGAATAAAGTCTAAAATTATAAATGAACATAATATTTATTAGCTTTCAGTATGGTCCTAAATGTGCAAACTAAGCCAATATCAAATTCATTTAAAAGTAAATGAAAGAATTATTTAATGAATAATTTTAGTTAATTTTTAAAGTGATTGTGTTCTCTTTTTCTCTGTATCATTTATCATGCCTAATATTTTCTTCACATGCATTTGGACTAACTCCCAAAATAGTTTAATATTGAACAGAATATAAATAAATTAATCATTTAAAAATACATAGTTTGCAAAACTTTTTTTCCTTGAAGTTTTACATCTTAACTTTTTTTCTTCATCTTTTATAGTTTACCTATTCTTTCTGATTTCTGCATTAAGAAGAGATTAGAACAAGTAATCACATTCTCTTCATTCCAAGATTTAGGTAAAGGGTCTTTAAGTCATCTGTAAAGTGGGGAACGTTAGACAGTGATATATTTGACTTTCATTTAACACTTGCAAACTGATATATAATGGAAGAAATGTTACATTTGAGAATTTACAAAAGAACGTATTATAATGAGATGGTTTTGCCTTGGTAACTATAAATTTTGAAACCATCATTCTTTCATGGGATTCAGATTTTCAATGGAAATAAAACTTCCTGTGGCATCTGAATTATCTTATGCAGAATATTTAACTATTATTTCATGATGCATAAACCTTTAGAAAGGTAAATCAGTAACATGATTACCTCTAGCAAAGGACAGTGAGAAAAAGAGAAATTTAATCTGTAAATAGTAGATAACTTAATATGCTTCACAGAGAACCTCATATTCTCTACATTAATTTACAGAATCATAATTTCATTTATGTACCTTGCTGAATTTCCAAAGCACTAACACTGGATTATCAAATGAATAGGAATCTATATTTCCATATAATTGATCTGAAGCTTAGTAGTCTTAATACACACATTGAAATACAAGATTTTTTAATAACCAACAGAGGTTATCAGTTCTCAATATTTGTTGCCTTTGAAATATCATTAAATTATTCCCATTTTCCATTCACTTATTTATTCATTCATTAAATTATTCACTGATCTGACAAATACTTATTATGTACCTACCAGGTCCCTAACACTGTGCTAGGTACAGAGATGCATTAGTGATCATAAAGCACATGGGGTTTCAGGCAAAGAGACTGGTAAGGGAAATTGAGACTCAAATATAGTAATAATTGTGTCATTTCAGATTAATAAAAGTGTTCAGAAGGAAAGGCTTCCTGTGAATTAGAGCAAAGATCCTGGTTTATGTTGGGGGAGTCCAAGAAATGTTCTTGAGGATTGAAGTGTTAGGTTAGATCTGAAGGGTAAATTGGAGCTAAAGGAGAGGTAGGAGGAATGGGTTGTAAGGGGCACACCATGCAAAATCCAAGTAGGAGGCAGTATGTCATATCTAAGACATGGAAGAAGGCAATTGTGTTAAGACAGAATAGAAAGTACTGTAGGTTGGGGGTAACAGCATACTCAGGGACAGGATCAAGCACTATAAACCATTTCAACACCTCTGTAAAGAAGAGCCATGTTTCCTATTGCAAGTTAGCACCAATATTATACATGAGTTCAGGTAGTTAATATCAGAACAAAGGACAACAAATTATGAAATTTTGGAACATAAAACATAAAATGTAATATGGAATATATTTCACCAAGTTTCCAACTCCATGCTCACGATTATTTTTCATCAATAAAAAATTTGGTGATTTGGAAAATAATATTGGATCTCTATATCAGAAATGCTTCTGGCTACAAGACACAGTGGCTTAACCATGGCTTAAACTATATGGACTTATATTATTTACCTACTAAGAAATTCAGAGAAAAATCTATAAATCACCAAGGACGCAGGTTCTTCTTATCTTTCTTTTCTACCACACTTAATGTCCTGGCCCCTCATGGTTATGAGGTGTCTGATATTGCTCCAGAAATCAAAAATGAAAACAACAACAACAACAACAACAACAAACCAACAAAAAAACTATGTTCAAAGCAGGAGCAAAAGGGAAGAGGGAGTACAAGCAACTTATAATTTCATACCTGTCACTTTTATCAGGAAAACAAAACACTTTCCCACTTACAGAAATTGAAAGCAGTTCTCCACTTTTATTTCATTGGCCCCAATAAAATCATGTTCCCACCCCTACCTGGAAGGAAGTCTATGAAAGTGAGAATTTGGCTTTTTTCAGACTGTAAAAGGAGGACAGTTATGGAGAAAAGAGGTAGAATGCTGCTTGGTTGGTTATTCAATCAACTGTGCAAATGCATAAAGAGATTGGGTTTTTGAGGCTACTTACCTTGGAAACCAAGAACATTTTTAAACCAAAATTAACTATTTTTATTAATTAAAGAACTAATAAACTATATTTATTAACTAATTTTTAAAACCAAAGTAATTTATTTTGGACATAATTATCTACTAGATATCTGTTTCTCCAACTGAAGCTTTGTGAATATTCTACAATAATGTATTGAATTTGTTTTTATTTTGATGATGACAAAGAGAAGAGTAAGGTTGGATTCCATGATCATGTGTTGAATCCCATCGATGGCTGCACTAGAACTGTTCCTCATGTTTTTTGATGCTTGGATCACGTTGTACAACGAAGTGAATCAGCTGTAAGTATATATATATCCTCATATCCCCTCCCTCTCGAGCCTCCCTCCCATCCTCCCTATCCCACCCCTCTAGGTCATCACAGAGCTCAAAGCTGATCTCCCTGTGCTATGCAGCAGCTTCCCACTAGCCATCCATTTTACAGCCAAATGCCTTTAAAACCATGCTGTGGCAGTCAGTACAATATTTAAATTTCAAACAGATTAAGTTTCAAGATGATTCATCACATTAGGTTAATAACATCGATTTTATTTTATTGGCTTTATCATTTGGTTCCTATTTAATCTGTTTCTATGGCTAAGTCCTCTGAGCATAAGATGTTTAATCCTAGTTTTATATTTGTACACATTTATAAGTATAAATGTCAAAGTAACACAAAACAACAGTGGATAGATGGGTTAATATTTTTTTCCTTTAAAAGGGTTCTGGTTAGATTTTAGAAATATCATATTAAAGAGTTAATCATGGATAACCCTGAAATTACCATACCATGCCTCTATGCCAAGGAAAACTAGATATGTCTATTTCTGCCCTACCCTACCTTTGTTATTCTACATTATTAAGAAGTAATTGCTGACATATATTCACTACTAAATGTAAAACAGATAGCTAGTGGGAAGCAGCTTCATAGCACAGGGAGATCAGCTCCATGCTTTGTGACCACCTAGAGGAGTGGGATAGGGAGGGTGGGAGGGAGATGCAAGAGGGAAGAGATATGGGGATATGTGTATGTGTATAGCTGATTCACTTTGTTATACAGCAGAAACTAACACAACATTGTAAAGCAGTTATACTCCAATAAAGATGTTAAAAAAAAAGAAACAATCGATACACTCTTCCTTTGTGTTTTTACATTTGTCCCATGAATTTCATACTCTGATCTAAGGAACAGATGATCCAAATGCATCAGAATATCTCTGAGTAGTGTCTGCTGTAGTCCTTCATTAACTGTGCACAGTGAATGTTTACCTAGAATTTTTAAGCTGGTCGTATTTAATTTACTGAGGAAAATTAGGAGTGTTAATGCAGAGAAAACTTGTGAAGAAACTTGATAAAGAAGCTCTAATCAAAATAGAATGAACCAGCTCAAACAGAACCTTTGTGCTCACAGTAGGTGATGGCTCATTTTCATGGAACAGCACAGCCAAGACGAACCTTAGAGGTTATTTACACAGAGTGCATCATGCTGTCTCTGGGACCTCAGGAGGCTAAGGGCCTTACTAAAGCCGTTTCATAGGCCAAGATAAACATGAGGATTGGGATCCTGGTGTCTTAAAAGAGTATACGTCTTTATTCTTTGTATCATATACTTTTTTGAAAATGGAACTGGCTATTTGGGAATGGGAGTGGGGAGTGAAAGCGTATTATTACAAACTGGTTCACTAAGCGTTGGCTTATGCCCTTTTTGCTCAGGTTCTGATTGCTGTATGATTGAATAGCTCAACACTGTACTCATAAATTATGGTAAAACTATAAATAGATCAACCTGAAGTATACGTTTAGAGAAACAGATACTCTAGTAAGCAACATTTGCAAGCTTTCCAGGAAAAATGCATCCGTCCTTTATAATCAAGGGAACAGTATTCACCACCACTACTATTTTAGAGTCTCTCACACAAATCCCTAAGGTTAATTCCACAAAATATTTTATCAGGAAGTATTCAGATAAAAAAATTAGTACACACAGCATGCTGATAAGGTTGAGTTCTTCATAAAAATGACAGAGTACATTATAAATAATTATGAAAAAAAATAATGCAGACTCTGAGAAGTTTGAATGTTTCATACGCAAGTCACAGTTCTGCAGAAGGATAAAAAAGGAACTGGAACATAATTAAGTCATTCAATTCAAGACTTTGGAAAAGAAATCAGTTTTATTTTGAGCAAATCTTTCTTGAAAGAGGCCTTTTGAGTAAGCTGATGTATCTTGACAATCATTTGTAGTGGTCATGTTTAGGTTGGGGGGCGTATTCATTCTCATCCACTGCTATAAAATGGCGAATTAGGAAATACATTGATCACGACCTAAATAAACATCACAGGGAAAATATCTGCAATTGGAAATTAGACTTCCCCATTAAAACTCGAAATCTACAAAATGACTCCTTAACACTGATGGCTGTGGTAGCTGAGCTGCTTTCCTCTTTCTGGAGCAATCTGTATGTGTACCTGTCGGCCATATTTTCTTTTTTAGCTACTGTTGCTAGGGCAACCACCTCCTTTGTACAAGCTAGGGATAGCTGCTGCTTTTTGGAAATGGACTCTGGGCTGGTAGCCAGATTTTCAATTCTCATATTCAGGACTTAACTTTAGCTTACGTAACTCTTTCACTGGCCTGAGAAAATATTGAGTGCAAAAGCTTTTTAATTTTTTATCTCTTAAAGGAAGTGGAAACTAGTACATGACTGAAATCTAGAAATACACTTCTGCCTGGATGTATGCTGTGTTGCAAGGAGAGCAAAGAAGGATGCTTTTAAAAAAAATCAAGGGCAGAAAAACGTTACCTATGTTTTTCAGAACACCAGTATTCAGAAGGTTATGACTTAAGTCCAGTTTACAGTTCTCTGATTCTAATCCAATGCAGAGGAAAAAAATCAGTTCATGCTAATAAGAGGCAGTGGATTTTTAGTATATCCCTTACTATTTTCTTCTGAAATGCAAAATGCACCATTACAAAAGAAAAAAATAAAAGCTTCCTAATCCAGTCTCCTTATAACCATTTGAAAAAACCATGTTCCTTAATCGTTTGAGCTTCTCCTATTCTTAGTTCCTTTATTCCTAAGTCTCATTAGACTTCAAGATTTGAGAAGGGACTTCACAGATCTTCTGGTCTAACTTCTGGCTCTACTATTCACCATCTTGAGACACTGTTCATTACATTTTTGAGCTCTTAATTATTAGAAATTTTTCGTATTTTGATGAAGTTTGAGTTTATATCCATCTCTGCTTTGAAGTCATACAGAAACAAATCTAGACCTTTGTTCCTAAAAAAAACTAAAGATAGTTAATACACCTCCCCAAGCTACGGAGGTGTGTCTTCAGAAGATCTGCTGGAAAAGTGGCCCTGATTGACAGCCTCCAGTGGCTGCATCTTTGGATCCACTGGGGCACTGACATGAGGACATCCTATCTCTAGTCTGCTCCCACTCAGATAATGAACACAGCTGCCATACTAGAATTACACTGTTCTGGCCCTTTAGAAGCAAAGTTTGCCTTAGGGACTTTCCATAGATCTGGCCAAGACTTTTTCAGAAGTGAACTGTGTTCTGAGGCTCTTCCTATACAATCCTCCCTTTCTTCTTTCCTTCACATGTGTCAGTGCTACGTCAGTCTGAAGACTCTTCCTACCCACTCCCACTCTCTTCCCTCTAACCTTCATGGACATTTTCCAATAAATGTCTTGTATATCCAGTCCCATTTGACACCTGCTTCTTGGGGGACTCAAACTAACCTACTAAGAGTTTCCTTTTTCAGGATAAATATCCTCAGTTTATTAGTCTTTTTAATACATATGTACTGCTTTGTAGATTTTTCTTTCTAGATGCATTCTAGTTTCACAATGAGGCACCCATGTAGAACAAACAACTCCCAGAACTGTCTGAAGAATGCAGATAAAACTGTACTTATTTTTACTTCTTATATTCTGAACAAATATTTTAATTAATGCATTTCAGGATGACATTAACATTTTGGGTAACTATATCACTCTGTTGATTCATAGTGAGCTTGCAGAAAATCAAATGAACAGTTTGGATTCAGTTAAATAAAATTCAAGGGTACTTTAGCTAGTCCATTCAAACCCTTTGGGATTTGAATCCACTAAGAATTTTTCACATCCATTTTTTTGTAATAAAGTTCCAACTTCCCTTTAATTGCCACAGACAATTAAAAAGCTAGGCATAGGTATTTACATCTGTTTTCAGTTTGTTGTACTTGATAAATTCAGGCCATCTTACCATTCATTATATTAGCTATTCCTTGTATCTCCTACCACCTTGAAATTCCATAAGCATGACAGCAATATTTAAATCAAAAATATTGATCAAAATGAACAGCCACAACTGAGGAGAATCTAAAGAAATCTCTCTTTATATTAAATCAATCATTACCTTTGGACAGGGTCATTAATTCAATTACATGTTTGCCCAGTGATATTGCCATTCATAGCATGTTTCTTCATTTTTCCATGAGGATATCATAAGAAATTTTCAAATGTATTAAATAAATATAAATAAATCTCACCTGAATGTGTTTTCTTGGTTTACAGATAAACTATATCTGTCATATGATGTGTTTTGAACCCATGTGGGTGCTCAGTATTTATTAATCCTTCCTCTCCTTAGAGCATAAAATCCATATTTGAAGGTGTTCTAGAAATATAAAAGGGATAGGGGTATTTTTTGAGTATTTCTAACTAGTATCACAGAGTTTACCTTGGTACTATTAGCCATGTAAAAATGTTAATAATATTTCAAGTTATTGTATATAAAAAGTGTAATTGTAAGTTCTCCCCCTCTTGCTACACTGTTTAAAATTAGGTTCTTTAAAGAAGAACAAAGAAAATTTTAGCATGATTAAGAAATAAGAGATTACAAAGGCTCAGTTACATAGAATTTCTAATTTTTTTTTTGTTGTTTCTCATTTATCATTGTTAAAAGAATTTGGAGATTTGTAACACAAAATTATCTAATTCTGAGCAATATCGTGTCTCCCATTGATAATCACACAGGATGTGGATTTGGGCTTTCCTGTTTTTCCCACCTTTTATTAATACAAAGCATTTGTGAATTTTATGTCTGTTCACATGAATACAGTTTTCCAAGCAGAATACTTAAAAAGAGAATTAAATTGACAGCAATGCATTTATTCTAAAACTATAATGAAAAAGTACACGGTTGGCAAAATATAGTGTATCCATTTTGTATGAGGTTTATGCACGTATACATGGCAAATACGTGTCTAAACTCAACTCTTTCATATGTTTTCCCCAGTTTTCTATGGTGAGAGGGAAAAGTTTTTATTTGTTTTGTTTTGTTCCGTTTTTACGATGAGAAGGCAAGTTACTGTTTCATGCCCTGTTCAGAGAGTAGCACCAGTTTTAGAAGAGATAGTTTTTAACTTCTGCTTGAAGTTGTATGTTAAGAGATAATTTATTCCCTCTTGAAAAATATAAATTGTGTCAAATTTTGTTTTCATATACTAAACTGGAATTTCCTTCTTACAACTTGCTCAGAGATTACATATATATCTTTAATCTGTAGGCTATACAGCCTATGTCTGTTTTTCTTTCTTATAACAACTGTTTAAAATTTGAAGACAGAAAGTACTTTCTTCTCCAGAAATGGTTTTCTAAATCCTTCATAATCTTGGACACTTTTTGGATATTGTCAGATTAACAACATTTTTCCTAAAATATATTGCCCACAAGTAAGAACAACTTTCTGGATGTGGTCTCATGAAACCAGGCATACGGGATTGATTTTACATTACCAAACAATAATTTTCATTTAATACACAGTTACTAACAAACTACCATAGGATCTTTATAACTTCAACCAAATGCTACGTTTAATCTCGATCTTATTAGGAAGATGCAGGGTTATAGAATCATAGAATTTGAGTTAGAAAAGACTATCAAGGCTGTTAACGCAACCTTGTCATTCTTTTACTTAGGATTCTTCACTGCTTCCCTGTCATTTTCAGTAGAGCCCAAGCTCTTAAAGGTACAACCAGCCTTGTCTACTTTTGTCTCCTCCTTACTCATCTTTTCTTTTTCAGTAATATGTTGTATATTTCATAAACAGATTACTTTCAGGGGCTTTTTTCTTATGCTTTTCTCTTTTCCTAGACTGCTCTTTCTAACATGGTTTCTCAGCTATTACGTAGCCTTTAAGAATCTTCAGAGATATTGATTCATCAAGGAAGATTTTAGCCTTTTCAAAGCCCTAGGGCTGGATTAGATGCTCCTTCTCTTGTACCCATAATCTTTCAAATAACTCTGTCACTACAGTTAGCACATTGTATCGTGATTTCTGATATATTTTCTATCTAGAATACTGAGTTTCTTGACTAGTAATATTTATCTTTTTATTAATAGTATTTAGTAAAACATCAGGAGCATAGCATAAGTGAAATACATGTTTACTAAGGAGAAAATGAATTTTATAAATTAGGAAATTAAGTTCCAGAGCAATTAATTGGCTTGTCTAAGGACACAGAGCTGAATTTTGATAATTAAGACATAGAAATGAAATTCAATATAGCTTAATTTGTTTAATTACTGAAAATTTAGTTTTTGCATCTTAAACAGAAGAAACCCATGCAGATGTATATCTTATGTCATATCTCTAGAAAGGCAACATACTTTTGTAGAAAGCAGGGTGTTAGCCCAATGTTTATGTATTAGGACTTTTCATGGAGAGCATAGTCTCAGAGAGGCAGAAGAGAGAGAAAAGGGGAGTGAGACAGGAAATGCAGAGAGCAAAGATGAAGGGGGTGTTTACTGAGCTAGCCATTGTTTGACATCAGGACAATGATGTTTGATTTGGCAGAACTCTTGTTGAAGAGATGAAATGATCTACTGGGTATCATGACAGTCCTTCTGGAGGAAGAGAGGGAGATAATTTGTCTGCTATGTTTCTCTCCCACTGGTATAAGTTTAGTTCCATGGGGACTGTTTCTTTATGCTTCCGGACTAAACATGTACGGTTGTCAACTTGTTCCTAGGATGTTTTAAACGTCAGAGAGGACTTGTTTAATGTGCTTCAATTTCTCTATTTTTACATGAAAAATGCCTCAAAACATTTTTGTGTAGCTCAGATTTGTCTTATTAGATTTTGACCTATGGGGTTAACTCCTTGCTAAAGGTGAGACTGGTATTCTGACTCTTTTACCCCAAACATTTTGGGCACTAGAGTGGAGGAAAGGAAGTAATGTGTATCTGAAAAATAGAAAAATGGCAATTATGAAATAGAAAAAAATAAGTTAACAACTTAATTTCCTGTATAATAGATACCAAATTGTAGAGTATTTTTGTGGAAGTGTTGTTGTCCATAGAGTTTTCTAAGGAAATTTAGTGGTCATTCTCCTTCGCCATTTTCAGAAGTTCTACACTGTTTTCACATTCGCAAATTTGATAATTATCATTTACTAATTTCTCTTACTCAAAGAGATAGTATATTAAACAGGTTTTGTAATGGATTGTTGCATTGCCAGAAAAAAAAAACTCATAAAAAGAATGTTTAGTCGAGTCTTTTTGATTCCCTTTTCGAATCTCCAGATACAAGCATGGTTGAAATTTTGGTATGTGTTCTTTCATATTTTTATACAATATATGTGCACGAAAACCTGGGGAAATTTTTTCTACATATGTTGCTCTGTAATTGCATCTTAAGCTTTCTTTCTTTCTTTCTCTCTTCTTCCCTTCCTTTTTCCTGTCTGCTCTTCCTTCCTTCTTGTAATTACAAGCAATCCTGTGACGAGTATGAGGATTCTTTTCCATAACTTTGAGTAAATTTGTATGTAATCACTAAAAGTGAAATTGTTAATCCAAAGAGAACGCATGATACTTATTGCAAAGTATAGAAAACAAACTTATGGTTACCAAAGGGGAAATGTGGGTAGGAGGGATAAGTTAGGAGTTTAGGATTAACATATACACACTACTATATACAAAATAGATAATCAACAAGAACCTACTGTATAGCACGGGGAACTCTACTCAGTAGTCTGTAATAACCTATATGGGAAAAGAATCTGAAAAGGAATATATAAATATAAATATAAATATATATATATATATATATACATATACATATATATATATTTACATATACTATATATACATATATATATATATGAATCACTTTTGAATCACTTTGCTGTACACCTGAAACTAACACAACATTGTAAATCAACTATACTCTAATATAAAAAAATTTGCTGTACCATTGACCCTCTTTAATTAGTTGAGAATTCTTTGTCCCTCTCATATTTAACTGTTTAAATATCTTGATCTTTGCCACTCTGATGCATGAAAAATATCTCATTGTTCTACATTTATTTATCATTTAAGGTTTGTCACCTTACTATTTGTTTAATGGCTAGTTCTGTGAATTGCTTTTTGCAGGTCTTTTCATGTTTATTAGAAAGTCTGTGAATTGTTCATGTTCTTTTCCATTTTTAAAACTAGGACTGTTAATATATTTCTGCTGCATTCAGAAAAATTTCTTCCACTGTTTTTAATTTTGTTTATGGAGAGTTCTAATTTGTTTTATGGGGCTATTTGCTCTTAGAGCATTTAAATTATTAGGTTCTCAAATGAATCAATCTTTTCTTTTAATGGTTTCTGTGTTTCATGTCATTATTAGAAAGGCCTTTTTCATTTTAAAGTTATAAAAATATTCTTTTTGTTTTTACACTTACCTCTTCAGTTTATCTAGATTTTATTTTTGAGCAAAGCAAGAGATTGTGTAAAACTTTAGAAGATGGTTGCTTTAATTTCTATACACAATACATTAGTTATTCCACTTTTTAACTCACAGATCTTAAATAAAATCTCTATTATATTCTGTGGTTTCATAAGTCTTTTCTCCTGGCTCTGGGCTCTTATCTATCGATCTCTACATATTTTGTGTCATTATCATATGATTTTATTATTGTGACTTCATAGTATACTCATTCATTTACTCAGTTCTTCACATGTATTAAGCACTGTGTGAGGATCTGGAAATGTAGCATGGAGCAAGAAAGATAAGGCCCTTGCTTGTATGGAACTTAGTGAAGAAGATGGATTGTAACAAACAAATAAAGGAAAAATGTATTACAAATTGTGCTAAATTCTATAAAGCTAATAAGATGGAGTGTCACAAGGCTGCTTTAGACAGGATGCTTCTGGAAAAGGTCAGCTGATTAGCAACCTTAATTCTATCTGCAATCTTAATCTCTTTTGTCACATAACTGAACATATTCACAAATACCAGGAATGAGGACATTGACCTTTTTGGGGGGGCCATTATTTTGCTACCCACAGGAGAAGAGGAGATTGCAGCTCTGAGGGAATGTGTAGTACTGGATGAAAATGCAGGAGATGGAAAAATACAGTCTTGTTTACCATGGTGAAGAATTCAGATTTAAACAAGAACCAGCCATGGGAGTATTTCAAGAGTCACCTTCCATGATTTGATGTAGGTTTTAAACAACCTTTTTTAAAATCAATGTTTTATTGCTAATGCCAATGATTTACTATTGGAGGTGAACTTTAGAACAAGAAAGATAAAAATATTTCTAGAAAATATAGCAGCAATTTTGATTGAACCCACACTGAATTTATATAACTATTTGGCAAATGGTATTTTCATAATAGTGGGTGTTTCACTGTACAAAAATCTATCCTTTCATTTATTCAAAATTCTTTTGCGTTAATTGTTTTTTTTTTTTTTTTTTTTTTTTTGCCTTCTGTCTTGGAACTGTGTATTTCATGTTAGGTCTAACCTTAAATATTATATAGAATTTAAAAATATTTTAATATGATATAATTGATAATTGTTACCTAAATTAAGTGTTATTGATTTTTGTATTTACTTTTAAAAAATCTGGCAACCTAGTAAAACCTTATTCTAATATTTTTCACTTAATACATTTTGGCCTTCTAGTTAGATGATTTTCATATAATATTTATTCTTTCCTTTCAAAATTTATACAGCTAACATCTTTCTGAAATTGCACTGACAAGAGCTTATTGAACATCAATTAATAATAGAAATGATAAGTGTAGGTGTTGATTAGTAATGAATGCTTAAGTTTTTAAAATGCCTTATTTTAGCATTCTCCATTAATGTGTAACACAATAAATTACATCACTAGATTTCTCAATATTGTACTACTCTTATCTTCCTGGAAAAAATGAACACTATTCTTGGTAAAGTACTATTTTACTTCTGTTAGATTTTATGAACTAATACCTTTAAGATATTAATAAATCATGTATATGCATGTCATGTTGATGTATCATAGGTTTGTTTTTTTTTTGTTTTTTTTTTTTTTTTTTTTTTGCGGTACACGGGCCTCTCCAGTTGCGGAGCACAGGCTCCAGACATGCAGGCTCAGCGGCCATGGCTAACGGGTCCAGCCGCTCCGTGGCATGTGGGATCCTCCCGGACTGGGGCACGAACCCGTGTCACCTGTATCGGCAGGTGGACTCTCAACCACTGCGCCACCAGGGAAGCCCGATGTATCACAGTTTTTATGCCATCTTTGTTCATTGAACATTAGAGTTATAACAGCTTCATAAAAAATGTTTGAAGGGTCTCATGTTTTCTATGCTCTGGAGTAAAATAAAAACTTGACCCTTTGCCAAAAGCTACCTATAAAGTTATGAGTCAGGTGCTTTTCTTATTGGACTTTGTAGGTTTTCTCAAAAGTATTTTATTAGGTGATGTTAGTTATTTATTTTTTCCAATAATATATTTGTACTTATAAATTTATTGGTACAATGTTATACTTTATTCCTCTACAACATTATAACCCTCTTTGTCTCTATGATTACTTTTTTCTCATTTATATATATTTTTCTCATCTATATATTCTTGGGAATGGTTGCAAAATGTCGCTATTTTCTTAGTATTTTTTAAAAATCGTATTCTAAAATCTACTATACTTATTTAAAATATCAATTTTTTTATTGTTCCTGCCATTCAACATTTTTGGGGAGATTGACTACAGAAAACATGTAGTGGGATAGGTTTTTCATAGAATGAGAGACTCACACTCTATTCAAGAAGAAGGGAATCCAGTTTGAGTTTATTTTTGTTTATGGTATTAGGGAGTGTTCTAATTTCACTCTTTTACATGTAGCTGTCCAGTTTTCCAAGCACCACTTATTGAACAGGCTATCTTTTCTCCACTGTATATTCTTTTGTCCTTTATCAAAAATAAGGTGACCGTATGTGCATGGGTTTATCTCTGGGCTTTCTATCCCGTTCCATTGATCTATATTTCTGTTTTTGTGCCAGTACCATATTTTCTTGATTACTGTAGCTTTGTAGTATAGTCTGAAGTCAGGGAACCTGATTCCTCCAGCTCCATTTTTCTTTCACAAGAGTGCTTTGGCTATTCGGGGTCTTTTGTGTTTTCATACAAATTGTGAAATTTTTTGTTCTAGTTCTGTGAAAAATGCCAGTGGTACTTTGATAGGGATTACTTTGAATCTGTAGATTGCTTTGGGTAGCATAGTCTTTTTCACAGTGTTGATTCTTCCAATCCAAGAACATGGTATATCTCTCCATCTATTTGTATCATCTTTAATTTCTTTCATCAGTGTCTTATAGTTTTCTGCATACAGGTCTTTTGTCTCCTTATGTAAATTGATAGAGCCAGTATGGAGAACAGTATGGAGGTTCCTTAAAAAACTAAAAATAGAGCTACCATATGACCCAGCAATCCCATTATTGGGCATATACTTTGAGAAAGCCATAATTCAAAAAGAGTCATGTACAATGTTAATTGCAGTTCTATTTACAATAGGCAGGACATGGAAGCAACCTAAGTGTCCATCGACAGATGAATGGATAAAGAAGATGTGGGGCTTCCCTGGTGCAGTGGTTAAGAGTCTGCCTGCTGATGCAGGGGACACAGGTTCGTGCCCCAGTCTGGGAAGATCCCACATGCCGTGGAGCAGCTGGGCCCGTGGCCCATGGCCACTAAGCCTGCATGTCCAGAGCCTGTGCTCTGCGATGGGAGAGGTCACAACAGTGAGAGGCCAGTGTACAGCAAAAAAAAAAAAAGAAAAAAAAATGTGGCACATATATACAATGGAATATTACTCAACCATATAAAGAAATGAAATTGAGTTATTTGTAGTGAGGTGGATGGACCTAGAGTCTGTCATACAAAGTGAAGTAAGTCAGAAAGAGAAAAATAAATGCAGTATGCTAACACATATATATGGAATGTAAAAAAAATAAAAAAGTCATGAGGAACCTAGGGGCAGGATGAGAATAAAGATGCAGACCTACTAGAGAATGGACTTGAGGACATGGGGAGGATGACGGGTAAGCTGGGACAAAGTGAGAGAGTGGCATGGACATATATACACTACCAAACGTAAAACCGATAGCTAGTGGGAAGCACAGGGAGATCAGCTCTGTGCTTTGTGACCACCTAGAGGGGTGGGATAGCGAAGGTGGGAGAGAGGGAGATGCAAGAGGGAAGAGATATGGGGATATATGTATATGTATACCTGATTCACTTTTTTATTAAGCAGAAACTAACACACAATTGTAAAGCAATTATACTCCAATAAAGATGTTAAAAAAAAAAGAAGGAAATTTCTACATCCATTATGTATTTCTCTGCTTAGACTGAATGTTTTAAAATTTCAGCACTTATGTTTTTAAATTCCTTTGATTCTGTTTTTGATTTATTTGTGATAGTATCTTGCTCTTGATTTATGGATGCAATATGTTGTCAGTTTCTACTGTGAATACTAATATTCCCTCTGCTTTTCTATATTAACCTGCTTTCATTAGAGAAAGGGAACTTATTGTCTTTGTTTGAGCTTTTTTTCAGGATATGAGAGTCCTCCAATGTCACATTATCTAATAATAGTGCCAATTTTTTGAATTGATGGCATAGATCCCTATATTGCAGCTGGTGTGGACTTCCTCGATAAAACACTAAGTTAAAAGTCTATATTTCTCTGTCACCAGGTAGATGGGCTATCTTTTTCTCTCTGTTACAGAATCAATTTGCATTGCTCCAGGCACATTTTTAAAGCTATATAAGCACTTTAGGTTTTTTGTTTTGTTTTTATTTGTTTTGGTTTTCTTCACTATGGAAAAATCAGACACCAATGTCATGAGAAGCCATTCTTTTCCTGGCTGTGATAGAGTTGTTAAGGTTTTGTGGTTTGCTTCCTGGTTTCTGCTTTCTAAACCCACCAAACTTCCATCTTCTGATGGCATATTAGAAGTATTTGTTTCTGGACTGAATTTTAGTTGCCAGTGGTAAGAGTGTAGGGAAGGATTTACTGTAAATATTACAGTTTCTCGAGACTTTATGTCTGTGCTGAATCATTTTATCTTGCATGTGCATTGTGGCTGGAAGTTAGCTGGAGAACTATGTATCTTTTCTCCCTCTCCTAACACCAATCAAAGTCTGCTTTGGCAAAATTCCCTCTTTTCTTAGTGACCCTTCCAAGCCAAATCCAAACATGTTGTAAATGCTACAGTCAGATATGTCTAGGGAGGACAGAACTCTTGAAATTTCTCTGCAGTCTTCCACATGGCCTCCCTGTCACTTCCTCTTTCAACCCTAAATTTTGGGGTTTTTTTTGAAAAATATATTACACTTATTCTTTAGGGTAACTTTCCTCTGCCTGAGTTCAGTAATGAGTGTTATCCACTTGATGTCAAAGAATTTTCCATATTTTTCTATTGATAGTACATGTCTCTTGTATAATGTCTTTATTTCTTTCCCTTCATTTTTCTTACACGTACTATTAAAAAAGTACCTAGGAAAGAAGATATGTATCTAGATCTGCATGTCATCACAAAACTGGGATGTGAAATTGGGTTCCTGTAACAATTAATTTGATTTTTCTATATGCTCTCCTTCTTCCAGGAATTTCTTTCTAGGGCATTCTAAAGTCTCATACATCAGGATGTGGTTTGACAATATTTATGTAAGTCATAGAGTTAACATAAATTATGTCCAAGATCTGTGGTTCCACAGTGATGGAGAACAATTTGTTAGGCACCTCATTGAAATGGGTGGGATTAATGGATCTGTTTGTTCTGAAGCCTTCTTTTTTCAGTCTCTGGAAGTGCAATTATATATAAATGCTTTCTATATTTCCTACAGCTCCATATTGGAAGATTCAGGACTGAGAATTCAATTCCTTCAAAAACTAATGTAGAACTCCCTATTCTTCCAAAATGCCTATTCAATTTTTATGGCTATGAGATAATTTGCTGGTTTAATCTCCTATGTTCAGGTAGCTATATTTATTTAGCTATGTTTTGCAGATGTGGCAACTGACTTTCATAAAATTTAAGTAAAATCTCAAGCTATGCTGAGTAAATGCTGGAATTCAAACTGTCTCCTAATATACGTCTGTTTTCCTATATAAAATACATCTAATATACGGCTGTTTTCCTGTCTAAATATGAGTGAAAACATTTAGTCAAAAAATATTTTATCAAGTATCTAATCTTGCAATATACCAATGTGGCCAGGATAGGCAAGCAAAAGTAAATATTACCTGAATATAAAGAGCTTGCAATTTTCTGGTTGAAAAAAGGCACAATGAAGATATAAAATTATAATAAAATTATTTCTCCATATTTGTGCTCATTAATGGAGAAAATAATCATTATAAACAACCAAAACAACAGCAGAAAGATCCACAGTAAGCCCAGGGTTTTAGAGTGAACATAATATATTTACAATGTTATAGAATAGGAACTTGTTCATACATGTTAATGTATAAAGGTTTCCTGGAGCATCCTGCAGTATTCGATCTCTCTAGAAACTGTTGCCTGCCTTGTGTCATTGTGGAGGCTTCCTGGGCTCTGGACGGCTTCTTGGCTCCAGCTCTTTACCTTGGATATTGGCATCTGCCCCACTTGGCTCTGTACTTCCTTGACCCCTGGCTGACCCGGCCCACCCCTGTGACCTGGGTCTTTACCAGAAGCTGAACCTGCTGCTCACTTGCTGCTTTTTAATACTGACTCTGCAAATTCCTGATCTAAATTCTGCTTAGCCTGGCAGTGAGTGTCAGTAGGACATATGTAGGCAAAGCAAATGGAGGATTATATAACTGATCAAACAAACAGCTCTTGCCAAATTCAGTTCAGGCAGAAGCATTTATTTTGATGAGGGTTAAGTATATAGAAAATGAGTCTTTTAATCAGAACTCTTAATTTAGTGATTTCAGGGTTTGATATCCATACAATAAAGAGGCCTTAACTTGCCTTTTTGAGCATGCAATTATTGCTCAATGCATTGAGTAGAGACAGACACGAAATATAATCTGTATCCCAAAGATCTGTTGTAGAAAAGATAATTGAAAAATAGTAAATCTCAAATGGTATCATTCTGGATATAAGACAATCTATAACAGTGACATAGTTTTAAAACTTTAAAGTTTCCCTTTTGTATTTGGAGGGTTTGGGACCACAGGTTCAAAATCCCAATGTTAGCATCTTGGCTAGGATGTAATCTATTTTTTCTGTCTCTCTCTCATTTTCTGCTTTCCTCTCTGCCTCCCTCTCTTCCTATTCCCTCTTTCTTTTTCTATCTATCCCACTCTGTCTCTGTCTCCATTTCTCTTTCAAGCTGAATATATTTATTATAGACAGTAGTTAGGAGGAACTTGATTGCCAACTATTATCAATGTCTTCAGAAAAGTGTTTTATGCCAAACAAGGTTGCTAAAAATGGGAGAATTTCATCTGCTTGTTTCTAAAAGATGGTTCCTGGGTAATATTATAGAGGAAAAGATCCTATCTCTCAAACAAAGACTATTCTATCCCAAGTATCAATCCACTGTTAGAAACAAAATATAAAGAGGTCAAGCTTTATAAACATTCTAGATCCCCTTCATCTCCATCTACATTCTATGGCCATCATCAAAAAGTCTACGAACAATAAGCGCTAGGGAGGATGTGGAGAAAAGGGAACCCTCCTACACGGGTGGTGGGAATGTAGATTGGTACAACAACTATGGAGAACAGTATGGAGGTTCCTTAAGAAACTAAAAATAGAGCTACGATATGATCCAGCAATCCCACTCCTGGGCATATATCCAGAGAAAACCATGGTTTGAAAGGATACATGCACCTCAATGTTCACTGCAACACTGTTTACAATAGCCAACACATAGAAACAACCTAAATGTTCATAGACAGAGAAATGGATAAAGAAGATGTGGCATATATATATATATATATATATATATATATATATATATATATATATATATATATATATATATATTACTCAGCCATTAAAAAGAATATATATATGTGTGTATATATAGATAGAATATATATATATATATATGTATATATATTCTAGATAGAATATGTATATCTCTATATATATATCTATAAAGAAGATATGGTATATATATACATATATATTACTCAGCCATTAAAAAGAATGAAATAATGCCATTTGCAGCAACATGGATGGACCTGGAGATTATCATAGTAAGTGAAGTCAGTCAGACAGAGACTGATATCATATGATATCACTTTCATAGACATATATCATATGGTATCACTTATATGTGGAACCTTAAAACAATGATACAAATGAACTTATTTATAGAACAGAAAGAGATTCACAGAATTAGAGAATGAATTTGTGGTTACTAGGAGGGAAGGTGGGGGAGGGATAAACTGGGAGATTGAGATTGACATATACACACTACTATATTCAAAATAGATAACCAACAAGGACCTACTATATAGCACAAGGAACTCTGGTCAATACTCTGTAATAACCTAAATGGGAAAATAATTTGAAAAAGAGTGGATGCATGTATATGTATAACTGAATAACTTTTCTGTACACCTAAAACTAACACAACCTTGTTAATCAACTATACTCCAATATAAAATAAAAACTTAAAAAATAGGCATTCTAAAATTTATATAGTGGCATTTAATTATGGCTTTAATTTGTATTTCCCTAATAACTAATAATGTTGAAAATCTTTACATCTTTACATGTTCCAATTTTCCAACTATATATTTTCTCTGGTGAGTATTTCTTCAAATATTTTGCCCAAGTTTTATCAGGTTGTTTTATTATTGAGTTATGAGATTTCTTTATACAGTCTAGATACATATCCTTTATCAGTATGTGTTTTGCAAATATTTTCTCCCAGTCTGTAGCTTATCTTTCCATTTTCTTAACAGTGTCATTCAAAGACAAAAAGTTTATTTTTGACTAACTCTAATTTATAATTTTTTAATGATTGGTGCTTCTTCTCTTCTATCTAAAAAATGTTTGCCTAACATAAAGTTATAAAGATTCTCTCCCATGTTCTCTTTTGGAAATTGTATAGTTTTAGGTTTTAGAATTAGGTTTCTGAAATATTTAAATCATTTTAGAAAATAATTTTGCAGTTTCTGATAAGTCAAACATATCTTTATCATTTGATCCAGCATATCACTCCTAGGTATTTACTCAAAAAACAAAAACCATAACATATGTCTGTAAAAATTTCTATACATGAATGTTTATAGTAGCTCTTTTCATAAATACCAAAAAATGGAAACAGACCAAATATCCATCAACTACTTGGTAGATAAACAAATAAACAATTTATGGTGTACTTATATAGTACAATAAGAGGAAGAAATACTAATACATGCAACAGCATTATGCAGGTCAAAAGCACTATGCTAAGAGAAAAAGGCACAAAAACTGGTATATTATTTCATTTATATGACCTTTTAGAAAAGGCGAAACTTTAGAGACAGAAATCGAATGGGGGAAAAAGATTGATTACAAAGTGGTATAAAGAAACTTTTTGGAAAAATAGAAATTATATTTCAATTTTGCTGGAGGTATGTTCAAAACTCTTTGAACTGAATATCTAAAAAAGGCGAACTTTACTAATTGTAAATTATACCTAGAAAAACCTGAGTAAATAAAATTTCTTTTAGAGCTCAAATTTTTGCACAATTATTTTCACAGAAAAATAATTGAGTCTATTTATATCTCTTCCTCTCAATTTTTCACTATGAATGGACTAATTTTTCCCAGGAGGTGACAGAACCCAACAATCAATTCCCAGCTCTTATGGAGGTGCTAATAGGTTATTACAGAAGTTTCCTTCATTCATATTAAAAACAGCAGCTATGTCAATGTCTCAGACTAGAAAAATCAGACACCCGTTAGCTTTTTGCTCGTTTCTCTATGTATTCCCAATAAGTTATCTGTCTAATTATTGCTGCTTTTACACTCTTTAAATTAAATTCAGTTCTTTCTTTTTCCTTTCCCCTCACTATCGTAGTCTAGAATTTCATACGATTCATCTTGGACAAATGCATTCTGGTTTCAATAGCTTTTCCTACCCCTAGGCTCTGACTCTTCCAATTTATATTGAATATGATGATTCAATAAATCTTAAAATGCAGACATTATCAAGTTACCTAACATGTCATGGTTATTTCTTCCACTTGCCTTTTTCTTAATGTGTGTAGGTATATAATTTATTTTTTTTAATTTATTTTATATTGGAGTACAGTTGATTTACAATGTTATGTTAGTTTCAGGTGGACAGAAAAGTGATTTAGTTATATATATATATATATATATATATATATATATATATATATATATATATATATATATATTCTTTTTCAAATTCTTTTCCCATATAGGTCATTACAGAATATTGAGTAGAGATCTCTGTGCTATGCAGTAGGTCCTTAATTGATTATCTATTTTATATATATTAACATATTCACTTGCTTTTAAATGCTTTTGGTAGCATGGCTCACTTTGTTCTATAGTTCCAAACAAAATGTTCTCCAAAGAATAGGTGCCAAAACATGTTTTGGGGGTTCATAACTATAACATTTACCTGAATATAAGGTAAGGATATATTTTATCCAAAATGATTCTCCCAAATGGAAGATACACTTCTGCCCTTCCAAATCTTCCACATAATGGAGTACTCTCTCCATGACTTTATTTTGAGCAAGAAAAATATATTTGGGAAAGCCAGTTAGCTTTTAATAACATCAGTAATTGCTGGTTTGGATGTCCATAGAGGTGTCCTGGTGGAGTCAAATATGGATGCTAAGAAATTTTACATGGATATAGTGAGGGGTGTAGTATCACAATCGACAGATTGTACATTGTAAATAGCCTTTTTAAATGTTTACATGATTTTATGAATTAAACTAAGAATCTATTTGACAATTTTATCACATTAAGTTCAAGTTGGCCAACATCTTCCTTACATCTTTTTTGGATTTTCTCATTGAGATCTGTCTATCTATCTATCATCATCAATCATGTAACCAACCAAATCAATTGAACACAATATTGATCTATCATCAGTCTGGATTATCTTGACTATTAAGGAAAGCATAACCAATTTACCTTCTCTTTCAATTTTTCAAACTTTAAAAGAATTGGGAACTCTCTTTCCTACAGGGTTCAACAGTAATTGTCAGGAAGTTGGGTTTATGGGGTTCTCAATGCCAGAAAAATTTGGAGAGTATCCATGCTTATGCTACCTCTTTTCCTCATTAATCTATGGGAGTACCTTCATAGAAAAAGTTACTCCCATAGATTGCTTCATTGAAGCTTTATAGAAAGTTGATGTTTTAGGAATTTTTTAGTAATTTGTATTTTTTAATCATCTTCAAACTTCTGTTAGAATTTGCCCTTCTCCTATAGCTGTTTTTTACAATGTGAATATAGAATGTAGCGTATATTCTGGATGAAGTTAGCTGAGATTTATCACTTTTCCCTAAACTTCTATTGGTCCTCCATCAAATGGAAGAGGAGGGCCTGACATAGTGTGCATTCTTTTCAGGCTTTAACAATATTTGTTCACACATAACCATAAAGGATACTTAAATAGGTGAGACATCCTCAAAATGTGCCATAGACTCCTTTCTTTTATGAAATACATATTTTATTATATACAGTTGGCCTAAAAGTTGGGTGTCATAGTGAATGTTTATTGTGATTTGGAATAGAAAATATGATGCTAAAACTTTTATTCTTTTTCCCTCTCTAATACAGAAGCACTTGTAAGGGGTTGAGATCTATCCACATTGCTTACAAATGTTAATATAAACAAGGGTAAGTCTGCACATTAGCTGCCTATGCTTAATTAGTAACATTAACAATTGGGGTCATATATCTACATTTCTCTTGTGAGGAGAAAAAGAATTAGAGCTGGAAATGGCTTCATGATTCTGTGAAAAATACATCAGTAAGTATCCTGGCTATTGTAAGTAGATGCTACCAATTAACTTCGTGACCAGTAGAGACTTCCCTGTGGCCTTGAGTCTCCTCTATTCACACTAATAGTCCCAGCCATCCAATTCCACAGAGGACCTGAGAGGCAGAGTGTGTTCTGTTCTCCACATCTCAGTTTGTGGAAGTTATTACTTTCCCTTCCATACTTAAATAGTTCACATTCTTGTTCTTCCATGGCTAAATATCTTCTATTCCAACTCATATTTACCCTAAATGGAGGGTCAGATAATTGTCAATTGGAAGTATGATGCTTCCACTGCTGCAATGAAAGTCCATCTGTTTTTCAAACTACAGAGAAATGGCACAGTTATCTTACAGGAAAATGATCATAGTTTTCATACATAAAAATCACAGTTCTTAAAGGGAACTTATAAATCTAAAACAGAAGTGGGCTGCAGGAAACTCAGATTCTCCCTTCAGTTTATTTATTTATTTACTTATTCATTCATTCATTCATGATGTCTTTCTAGTTTCATCCAAGAATTATTACAGACCCACCGTGTATCAGGCATAGCCCTAGAATTTCTTGAGGTCTAAACACAGTGACCACATGGCAGCAACTTCCAGGTAAATAAACTCAAAAGGAGTATCTCAATTGTGTACTAAGTAGTAATATTAACACTAGATCTTCTCCCCACCCAACACACAGCTCACGTTGACACATCGAAGCTTAGGATAAATCCTATAAGTGAGGAATCTTTGTAACTTTAAGCTCTAGTGTTACTCCCTGAATCTTCAATAAAAGTCTATTTCTCAAAACTGCCTCATGAGAGTGATGTTTGCCAAAAATCAAGATTAAAAGTGACTGTGTATGAAATCAGGTAATCGCAGGGTGAAGGGAAGGTACTGTTGCTAGAAAAAAGTTAAAGTGAGTTGGGGAAATCAGGAGAGTCAGGGCTCTGAGTTGGAAGCTATAGATAATCAGGAGAAATTTACCCCCTAACCAACCCCCTGTTATTGGACCTGAGTCATTTTATTTACATATTAAAGCACAGAGGACTTGGAGATGCTGAAGTAACCACATGGATGGAGAGAGAGAAAAATTCTGAAAGAAATAATTATAAATTCAGAGTGCCCCCTCCCCCAATCATGAAAGAAATATTATGACCAGAGTTCTTTTCCTTTAGGAATTTCATTGACAAAACAATAGTGGAAGGACATCTATCAAAAAGAATTAAAAAATGTTTCAAATAAACACAAAACTAAAACAAACAAAGAAAAAAAACCCTATAAAAGTGTCAGAGAACAACGTCAGTATTATTAGGACCTGAAAGAAGAAAATATTTTCCCTGAAGAACACAGGGAAAAACAAAAGAATTTGTCCTTCATCCTAATTGCTTTAGAAGAGGCATCTAAATAAGGAGATCTGTGGGGAAGGAATGAGGATATATGACTGTTACTGGTTATTAGAGCCATGGTTTGGAAGGGATTCAAAGAATCAACCTGTGTTGTAGTTTTAAATGTGGCCTGTGGATCCAGACTCCCCAGATTTGAATCCCGTTTTAGCTTAACCTCTCTGTCTCTTGGTACTATATTCTAGAAAATGAAAATAATGTCATCTCTTTCAAGGGGGATTAATATCTACAAAGTAATTGGAAGTACTACTACAAAGGGCCTGGAAGATGATAAGGGCTCAGTAAATGTTATTGATTAGGTATTAACAAAATTACTGAGAATTCCCCTCCAAAAGCTGCAGGTAAGGAAGCGAAAATGACATCAATGGAAGAATCCCATTCTCATGGCTGAACAATCATACAACTGGATGGATATAGGAAGAAACATCTAGAAAATTATTATAGAACATTTCAGGCATTTATTGGTAATTTCCTAAATGACATAAATTTTATTGTGAAAAACGAATGTTCCATGTTATTAGGGAATACACCTGGGGAATTTTGAGGGGTTGTGGCTCTGAGGACAGGTGAGATGCAGTAAGAGGGACACATAGATTGAATTTTGTAAACTAGGGTAACTGTACGTCTCACTTCATTTATTTCTCATCCATTAGGGATCACTGTCTTTCATTGTCTGATGTTTAGTATCTTGAAAACTCTTCTTTCTTGTTCAGTTTTTCGTTGTGTCAACTAGGCATGTAAATCCAGTCACTGTTCCTTCAGCTTGGTTAGAAGTGGAAGTCTTCTTGAGAGTATCTCGATATACTGTCCTACCTTTGCCTTTCGTCCCAGGCAGAGCCTGAGACAGGACTTAGGAGAGGTAGTTTATTTGGAAGGTGATCCCAGGAGGCAGAATAAAGTAAGACATGATGGAAGGAAATGCCAGGTTTGTTGATTACTGCCATACTGGAGCCTCTAAAGATTTATCCCAAGGATGAATAGGAGTTTGAGGAGACATTTATCAACTAATTCACATTTTCCAATTAGGTGAGGGTGGTCCCTGGCTGTATCATAGTCTATATTTTTGTTTTAGTTTTATAGTGAAGTCCTATGACTTTGCAAAAAATTCCTGAGCAGCAAAGTGGAGATGTGGCTGGAACTTGAGGTGGACTGTTGACAATGTATAGGGCAACTGTCCCTGGTAGCTTACAGCTGAAATTGTTGGGCTGAGTATATGTGGTACAAATAATGTTGACTCCACTTCCACCCTGGGGTTCATGTTCTTCACCCAACACTGGCCTCTCATTCTCACTATTCTTCTTCTTCTTTATTCAAAATAACATTACTCCAACAACTTTTTGTTTAACTCATTTATATCAATGTGAGCTTTTTCAAAAAGTGTGCATATTTTGAAGCACAGGAAAGATTAGTTCAGACCTGCTTTATTTTTTTATTTTTATTGTTTTTAGAACTACTTTATTTTTTAAATTAATAATCCGTTTATTAAATTTCAAATGAGAAGCACTAAAGCTCTTATTCATCATCAAGCTTTTAAGTTCAACTACTTATCTCATCATTCTCCTGATAAATCAAATAGATTTTAATGATCACATTAAAGCCAATTTTACAAAGTAATTCAAAACATTTTAATATTTAAAAATAATTTATAATTTTCATGTATTTGATTCTCATTTTGGGGGCATCATTTTACTCACCCAAAATAAAAATAAAATTCCTATGTACCAAAATAATTGTTGGAAGGGTAATAAATTAAACTTATGCATTGGAAGAGTCTAATTTTTTAAGGTCTAAATTTTTGGTAAAACAAGTGGAATTTCAAGTCAAAATTATGAGTCTAAAACAATTACTCATGTAAACATTTTAAATTGAAATTACAAACTAATTTACTCCTGAAATAAGCAAAATGATCTTAAAAGTTACATAACTATAAAACATAAAATATATGAAAATTATTCCTTAAGACAGAATTATAACTATTGTGCGCTAGGTTAATTTTGTCATTTAATACCTACTTTTATTTTATTATTATTATTATTATTTTTTGCGGTACGCGGGCCTCTCACTGTTGTGGCCTCTCCCATTGTGGAGCACAGGCTCCGGACACGCAGGCTCAGCGGCCATGGCTCACGGGCCTAGCCGCTCCGTGGCATGTGGGATCTTCCCGGACCGGAGCACGAACCCCTGTCCCCTGCATCGGCAGGTGGACTCTCAACCACCGCGCCTCCAGGGAAGCCTTAATACCTACTTTTAAAACCTTAAATGTTAAAAATGGTTAACCAGTGGGGAATCATTTATGCCATTTCAGGAGATTTCAGAGTCTGTTTCCAAGCTTATTATTATTATTATTATTATCATTATTATTTGGCTAAGTGCTCAGTTGGCTGAGATTACATGACAACCGGTTATTTGGACAAGATGTGAGACTTTGGAATTGCAGATTTTATCCATATTCCCGGCTGAGCCCATTTTACTTCATAGTTGCTCTGTAAATGGGGATCTCTCTTAATTCTTCTCTCCTGTGTTAAACCTTCACATTGCTAAACCTCTAATTTATTGAAATCCCCAGTTAGATTTCTTTAGTCAGACACATCAGTTTTGCATTTTTTAGTCTATTAATTTATGCTATTTCAATATTAATTTATCCCCCCAGAAATTATTTTTTGTGTCTAGTATGTGCCAGGCACTGCTCTAGGCTTTTGCGGATATTGTTGAACAAGACGAAAGTCCCTACCTTGTAGAATGTACACACTAGCAGAAGGAAATAGTTGCTAAATGACAAGGCTATCAAGTAAGTAAAACATGTCATAGACACACTTGAGTAAATTATTCGGTATGTTAGAAGGGGGAAAATGTTGATGGATAAAGAAAAACATAGAGTAGGGTAAGGGATTGTGAGTGTTATGGGGAAGGGGTTGTCAAGATTCAAAACTACATAAGATAGTCAGGACGGGTCTCCTTATTAAGTGATATTGAAGAAAGGGTTGAAGTAGTTGAAGGATTTAGGCAAGTGAATATTCGGGAAGAGTGGTCCAGGCAGTGGGTATAGATAGAGTCAATGACCTAAGGCTAAAGCAGCCTTTTGTCTTTGATGAACAACAGTGATTGGGAGTGACCAGGAAGGGATCAGGGGAGATATGAGTTCAGAGAGATAATAAGGCCTTCGAGGAGATTGTAGAGACTATGTTTTTCTGTTCCAGGTTATGGAAAACCATTGCTGGGTTTTGAGTAGAAGAACAACATGATCTGACTTTGGTTTTAAATGAATTCCTGTGGCTTCTGAATTGAGAATAGAGTGTAAATGACTAGCAAGGTCTAAGTAGGAAGACTTTGGGGGAAATCTATGGCAGTAATCCAGGTAACAAAGAATGATTGCAAAGTGCACACTGGAAGCAGTGGATGTGGTCGAAATTATGGTTATATTTTGAACATTAAGTCAATAAAATTTCCCTTTACATTTAATGTGGGATGTGAGAGAAGGGAAAAAGTCAAAATGGCATCAAGTATTCTTGGCTTGAGAGAATGGAGATTTGGAATTGTTATTAAGTACTATGGAGGGCACTTTGACACGATTTAGTGCATGTTCAGTACAAGCTACTTAAAGGACATGCAAATGAAGTTGTCAAATTGACAGCTGCATGCATGTTTCTGAAGTTCGGGAGAGGGATCTGGACTAGAGCTACAAATATGGGAAGTTAGCAAATGGATGGCATTTTAATCCATGAGAGTATATGGCTTCAGGTAGAAAAGGAAAAGGTCAAGGACAGATGCATGGAGAAATCCAACATAGAGTGGTTAGGCAGAAGATGACAAACGAGCAAAAGATACCCTTTACAGGCCACCAGTGATGTAGGAAGTAAACCAAAAGATTTCGGTATCCTGGAAGTCAAGTAAAGGAAATGTGTTCAGGAGAAAAGAATGATCATCTGGGCCAAATGGTGTGAATAGTTTGGTAAGGTGAAGATCAGATAAGTCAGGACAAGTTGACCACTGGATTTAGACATGTGGAGGACTTTGGAGACCTTTATGAGAGCAATTTCAGTGAACTGATATGGTCAAAAACCATATTAGAGGAAACAAAAACAAAGGAAGAGAGAAATGGAGACAGTAAATATAGGTACATTCAGAAAGGTTTGCTGCAAAAGAGAAAGAATGTGGTAAATGTCAGGGGTGTGTGGTCAAGAGTTGGTTTTCTTAAAATGGGAAAATATGCAGCATGTTTGTATCCTGTTGGAAATGAACTGATATAAAAAATTGATTGCATAAGATTGAGAACACAGAATAGCTGATCTGATACCATATCCTTGAATATGCAAGAGAATATAAGTTTCAGTGCACAAGTGTGGGCACTGACATTGAATAAGAGCATCGACACTTCATCTCTGGTAACAGACAAGGAGGAAGAGTGAGGGGTATAGATGCTGTTCAGTGCATAGAAGAGGTTGTGCAAGTTTGTGTTTCTATTTCCTAATCGAAATTGGGATCAAACTTATATTTATGGACTGAATGTTTGTGTTCCCCTCTGAAATTCATAAGTTGAAGAAGCCCTTCTTGGCTCCCAACGTGATGGTATTTGAAGATGGGGTCTTTGGGAGGTAATTAAAGTTAAATGAGGTCACAAGGGTGGGTCTTAATATGATAGGATTGGTGGCCTTATAAAAAGATGAGTGAAAGTTTTCTCTCTCTATCCTCACACACCGACAAGCAAAAAGTCACATGAGCATACAGTGAGATGGTGGCCACCTACAAGTCAAGGGAAGCAGCCTCAGAATGTAACGTACCGTACCGCCACCTTGATTTTACACTTCCCAGCCTCCAGAATGGTGAGAAATAACTTTCTGTTCTTTAAGCCACCCAGTCTATGTATTTTGTTATGTAGCTCAAGCAGGTTAATTCAGTTCTTAACTGAGGGTCAGATTAACGAAAATGACATGGGTTTAAAGAGAGAGGAAAAAAAAATCTATCTAGTTGAGTGGAAGGATACATTGATGAGAGGTATATAATGTGATTGTAGCATTAAGGATTCACTGAGGTTTGTGCTCATGGGTTTAAAATAACACTAGAGTAGGTATGTATTTTTTTTCTTTCAGACACACCAGCTACATGGGTTCCAGGGGACCAAATAGGTGTATGGTCATGTCTAACCAAGGCTATGGTTTTACCATGTGAAAAATCAAAGTGAGAAGGGAGAAAGGGAATAGAGAGTGGCTACAGTGGCATGATTACAGTTAACTGTGGAATTTAAATTGGCTGGTGGAGGGGGGTGAATGATGGTATTAACAGGCCTAGGGACAGGAGATGAGTGGTAGAATCAAAGATTCAGAGAATCTGTCAGAGCCAGTGGATGGATGCTGGTGGGATGATGAAAGGAGGGAAGGAAAGGAAAAAAGTTGTGAATTGGGATGCTTAAATTGAGATTATGGAATTTTTTGTAGTGACAAAATCTAGACCAAGATCATAAAAGTCAGTTATTGAGGTAGGTTGCTAGATAAAATCATTACATTGTTGGAGGATAAAAACTCAAAAAAATGAAGAAAAGGAACTGTTGGAAAGAAAATCTACATTTACATTTGCAGGTTTGATATTGGAAAGAGTGACAAGAACCCAGGAGTTAAAATCATTGAAGTACAAAGGGGAATAACTGGGAGCCCATAGAAATCAGTAACAGTGGGGGCAGTGGGTGGTATAATCTGATTATGTCAGAATCAAAGCTGAGAGATTTTAGGGTGGAATGACAGAGAATCATCTGAACATGGACATGGGCCTTGGGAGAAAGAAAACAGTCCCCGTGAGAGAGCAACATAGGAAGCAGTGTCTTTAGAACAAAAATCAGAGATTTGCACAGAGCAAAGAGAAGATTTAGAGAATAGATTAAGGACACAAGATATTCTGTTGTTATGGACCACGGATTCTGGAGGGCACAGTGGAAGGGATTTAGGAGTTGGGGAGAGATGGGAGAAGAGAGTCCTAGGTGATGTACAGAGATCTGGGTGGAACCTTAGACGCCTAGAGACAAAAAGTGGGGGAACTTGGAGCAACTGACACAAAGATAAATGGCTGGTTATTGAGATGCATCCAGGTAGATTCAAGGCAGGTAATAGTGGTGAAGCTGAGGACAGTCAGAGAAAAGGAGAGGTGGGTTCCTGTTGACCTGTGGTGATGCAAGTTGAAGGCGTACACTGGGTGTAACAGTTAACCTCAGTTAGAGGGGACACAATCTCACTTGGGTGTGTACTTTGTCTCTTGATTGACCTGAACACTTCTTTGGGAGCTGGTGCTACCTCATCTGTGACTCTCCTTTACTTCTGATGAGGGTAAAATGCACCCAAGACCTAGGGGCAGTGAGGTCTTAGCACCTATTCTTCATCCTAAGTGAGGGTCTCACTACAGCTTTTTTTACTCTTTAATTCTTCCCCATCTAATCCATCCTCTGTATCAGTGGTCTCCAAAATAGAGACAGTACATGTAAAGTTATTGAACAATATTAAAATTTCTATTTGCATTTATTTTTTACGTTTACATTTAAAATTTTTGTTTTTTCCAGTTTTATACATAGCATCATTGAGACTTACAAGGTTCATAAAGTCCATCCACACTTTTCACTCCTCAGAAGCAACCATTATTTTTACATTTTTAGTTTTCTATTTTGGTACTTATCAAAATAGAGAGCTTTTACCAGAAGAGAGAGCTCTTAGGAATCTTATTATTCCTTAAAAAATATTTTAAAACATTCCTTCTAGTTTTAGTCCCTATTTTTTCCTTACTTCTGTAAATTCCAGGTGCCTCAAATTCCTTAGCCTTTTAAAAACTTTGCAGCATAAATAAGGATTTTTAAATTGACTTTTCATACTGTTAACTTATATTTAATTTCTCTTAGGTCTGCTAAGCCATGCATCTCTAGTCCTTGTACTTTTCAACTTTCAACATTTTATTGCTGTGGTTTCCTCTCCAATCATTTTTGTGACTTTTAAAATTATATTTCAAGCCTTTTAAAATTCGATATTCTTAATGTTTTTTATTGAGGTTTGGGAAAAAAACTAAAGTAGATGAGTATGTTAAATATGATTACTTTACCTGGAAGTATTTTATAGGGTTAAGCTTATTAATATTTATGGTATATAATGATATAATTAATACTTGAAAGCACATATATTTTTTAGATTGGTTGTATAAGGCTAATCAATACTCACACTGGGTCGGAGCGGTTTTTTGTTTTTTTTTTTTTAATTTAATGAATTGAAAATAGTCTCAGAGATTCAGTGGAGCTTGCAGGTTTTCTACTAAACACCTGTGTTCATTTGAAGCATTCATTCCTATATATTTAATATCTTTATGAGGAGCAGTTATATAAACTCAATAGGCAAACATCAAAACGGTGGGGCATCTGTCCATTAAAATAGTGGAAAATTGAAAAATTCAAGATATCAAACACTTAGATGCTCTTTTGCAGTAAAAAAATAAACAATTCTAAAGACTTGGCTTTGGAGATGAGAAAAGATCAAGTGAAAGGCTGATTTTACATCCATTCCCAGGTGTAGAAGCCTTATAATGTGGCAATAATTTCACAGATTTGCAATATAGCTGCAGCATAATGATTTCTGTGAGAATAGGGTGCCACCAACAGAGTCTCATGGAAACTGTGTACCTGGAAAGAATTCACAAAAACATTAGGTCTATATATGGAAATGAGACCAATATTTTTTCCTGAGAGCCTTTAGATTAAATCTTAAATGGATAATTGAGATTTCTATTGCTTCCTCCCCACATAGGGCTTGCCATTGGATTTTTCATACATAGGCTTTATTCTTGATTATCCGAGAAGGTTGGATTCCTTTTCCTTTCAGGAAACATATGGAATGTTTTCTTTGGGGCTAAATTTTATACTGTCGCACAATGACAATTTTTCATTTAAAAACATTCCTTTACGTTTTGTAATTGAGTAAGACAAGATAAAATAAACCTTGATCTTGGTCATTTCCTGTTCCTCTTCACCCTGTATCCACATGAAGATATAATGACATTTGAAATGTTCTGTTTCTCAAATCACCTATTATCGAACTACATTTCAACAGGGAAGAAGCTTTAAGCTAGCAAAGTCATAAAATGTAAGAGCCAAGGGTGTAGTGAGAGACAGTTTACTGTTTACCTCAGGAAAGCCCAACAGTGCTTTAAAAAGTAAAATATTTTTTTTTTTTTTATGTCTGTGTTGGGTCTTCGTTTCTGTGCGTGGGCTTTCTCTAGTTGTGGCAAGCGGGGGCCACTCTTCACCGCGGTGCGCGGGCCCCTCACTATCGCGGCCTCTGTTGTTGCGGAGCACAGGCTCCAGACGCGCAGGCTCAGTCGTTGTGGCTCACGGGCCCAGTCGCTCCGCGGCATGCGGGATCCTCCCAGACCAGGGCTCGAACCCGTGTCCCCTGCATCTGCAGGCAGACTCCCAACCACTGCGCCACCAGGGAAGCCCAAAAGTAAAATATTTTAACTGCAGTTTAGTTGACACTGCTCTGTCTATCTTCCTCTAAAAAAACTTCCCCTCAGGTAGGGTGAATCAGGTACATTTAGGATTCAGCTAAGGGGAGGTAGAGACAAGGATACTGCTGGTTTGTATTCAGTGGGTTATATGTGAGTGGTTTCACATTCATGTATGTTTCCGTTACTGTTACCTATTTCAGTATATCATTTCCTTTATAAACAGCAGTGGAAATATCTGTGTTGTAAAATAGAAACACATTTTGAAATGTGTTATAGACTGAGAGTTTGTTTCCACCCCACCCCAATTCATTTATTGAAGCCCTATTCCTAAATGTGATGGTATTTGGGGGTAGGGCTTTTGGGAGATAACTAGATTTAGAAGAGTCATGAGGGTCAGGTCCTGAAGACAGGATTAGTGTTCTTATAAGAAAAGGAAGAGAGACTAGAGCTTTCTTTCTCTCTCTCACTATGTAAAAATACTTTGAGAAGATGGCTGTCTGCAAGGGAGGAAGAGGGCCCTCACCAAGAACCCAGCCATGCTGGCACCTTGATCTTAGGCTTCCCAGCCTCGATAACTGTGAGAAATAAACGTCTGTTGTTCAAACCAGCCAGGATATGGTATTTTGTTATAAGCAGCCCAATCATACTAAGACAAAATGTATAGAACCACAAAGAAGTCAATGGAAAATGTCCTTCATCATCAGATGTGTAAAACTTAAGTACAGAATTTAGTTCTCACTGAACTAATTTCTTTAAAAAATGGACTAAATAGCACAGCAAATCCAATTATAAATGTACCAAATTTTTGATGGAAAGTCTGCAATATGCATTTTATCAGAATTCTCATGTTTTTAGGACAGATACATATGCTGTACTACAAATAACACAATTGTCCATGTGTGGAGTCATGTATTTCATACATCTCAATATATCAGATCCTAGTGGATCTGTCCTGGCTGAGGTTTGACGGTTCAGTGTGAAACTGCATGCAAAATTGCCACCAACATCACAGTATGTCCTAAAGAAACCAAGTATTCCTACAATATCATCAATAAGTCAGTGTGTGCTTGGTTGCACAATTATGTAGCTCAACCTCAAATAATGACAATTTAATCTGAGAGCACTGTTAAAGAATGAGTTTTGAAAGAAATTTAAAATCATGACTTTCAGAGAGAGATAAAAACAAACATACATTAAGGATTTTATTTAACTCATTACATTAATTAGGAAATTGGGATGATGTTAAATCAGCTCAAAGGGAAATCCAAAGAATATATATACATATATTATATCTATCTGTCCATCATCTATCTGTCTATTCATATATATATATATGTGTATATATATATATATATATATATATATATATATATATATATATATATCAGGAATATTGAAATGGATGTGAAACTGGAGATAAAACTAACTTTGTCCACAGTGGGGGAGAGAAATCCATTGAACCTGTACTTTTCATAACCATAAACAAGAATTATTGTGTATTTCTATCAATTATCTACAATTTACTAAAATACCTCCCAAAGTATCAGAATCAGATAAGCCAGCAGGGTGTATCCTAGACAAGAGGTAGGCAAAATTTTTCTGTAAAGAGCTAGATAGTAAATATTTTAGGCTTTGTGGGCCATACTGTCTGTGCTGTGAGTACTCAAGTCAGTCATTGTAAAGCTAAAGTAGCCACAGATAACATAAAACAAATGGATATAGTTGTGTGTTAATAAAACCTTATTTACAGAAGCCGATGCTGGGCTGAATTTGGCTAGAGGGCTGGGTCTGCCATCTCCTGCTTGAGACAGTACATAATTGTCCATGGAAGCATATCTTTCCCCCATACCACTTTAATCCAAGTTCAAGGCTTGGGAATTCCTCACTACACAGATAATTTGAAGCTAGATTGCAATTTTGGGAGAAGGCTAGCTTAACTTCAATTAACACTTACTCTGAAATCTAATCACTGGATCTGTGCTTCACAGAAGGAGGTTAATTAGAATTCCCAACTAAATGTTTCAAAACTCAGGTGGCCCCTGGACTTCGGTATTTTTCCCTTGGTCCTGCATTATCACTCAAGCCCATTATGTCTCAGGGCTTTTCTTTCATAATTAAAAAAACATCCCAAGGGGAAAAAAAGATTTGAGTTCTGACCTTATCCTTATTATTTTTTTTTTCTTCTAGGTTTTGGCCTGGTAAATATTTTCTTAATGATTGATACTTTTAGGATGATTTAAAAAAAAGCATATTTAATCCTTATTTTTCATTATCCTTGTTTGAAGCATTAGTCTGAATTATCGGTTGACATTAATGTTCACAGAAGTCCCATTTTGTTGAAGCTTTAAATATCTATTTAGTATTGCAGAAAATAACCTTCCTTGAATGTTCTTCCAGCTTTGTAGTCTCACTAATAGGAATAAAACATATTATTTTGCTCACTCTATTCTATTCTGAACCATTTCTTTTCATTTTACAAAACCTAAAATTAAGATCCTTTCTTTGAAAAGATATGAAAAGGCAGTTACATATTATTCAAAATATTTTAGCACTGGTTTCATAAATGAGGGAGTAACTTCACATATTTAAAATATATTTTGATTTACAAATATTGGATAATTATTAAGAAATGAATCTACTATATAAAATAAATTTTATGTCTCTGACTATGATTATTTTTGAAAGAAGTATAGTCTTCTATATCACAAATTATAATTTTTCTTTTTACTAAAACACTCCAAGGATAAAAAGAAGCAAAATTATGAGAACACACTTATGATAGAGGTAAGAAAGTCTATTTTAAATCAGTAAATATGCCAAAAGGTTTAAATTATAAGAGTATAAGCTTATTTTTTAAATACATTAAATTTTAAAAATGGTCTCTATGACTGAAGATGCATTACACAAAATTAAAAAAAAAAAGACACAGGCTAGGAGAAGACAGTGGTAATTTATGCCATGTTAATTGGTATGGACCCAGAATAATTATGAAAGTGTAACCAATGCCAAAGAAAAATTGGTAATGATATGAATTGATTGAAGCTGAAATCCCCATGGCCAATAAACTGTAATAGTCATTAAACAAATGAAGAAATGCACAACCTTTTACATGCTATCAAGGGAAATAAAATTAGAACACAATGAAAAATAATTTCATATACTTAAAAATAGCAGAAACTAACATCTCTTCTATCCACTACTCATTGACTAGAACTAGTCACATGGTCCCACCTAAATCTAAGTGGGGCAGAAATGGCTGAAAAGCAGAGAGATATATCTGTTAAGTGACACAACAGGTTAGCACTATCAATACCATGTATAACAATTTGGTAATGTCCTTTGAAGGTGAAGTTGTGTGTAATCCATGACTTGACATTTCCATTTCTAGGAATGGAGATACTTCTGTACATATGCAAAAAGTGATATGTACAAAAAAGTTCTTAGAAGCATTGCTTGCAATAGAGAAAAATGTCTATCAAATACAAAAAAAATAAAATTATTTTGGCATATCCATACAATGGAATGTTTTATAGCCATTAAAATGAGTGTTCTGGGATCCATTCATCCACCTGGATAATTCTTAAAAGCACAGCCACAACTACTGAGCCCTCATGCCACAACTACTGAAGCCTGCACGCCTAGAGCCCGTGCTCCACCACAAGAGAAGCCACTGTGATAAGAAGACCGCACACCACAATGAAGAGTAGCCCTTGCTCGCTGCAACTAGAGAAAGCCTGTGCACAGCAATGAAGACCCAAAGCAGCCAAAAATAAATAAATTAAAAAAAAACATCTCTTCTATGAGAACTTGTAAAATATTGAAAACAATACTGTATGTTGTTTAAGGATAGCTATTGATGGCTAAAAGCATGAACAAATGAACAGAAAGTAAGTTTTTTTTTGTTTGTTTGTTTTTGCTGTACGCGGGCCTCTCACTGTTGTGGCCTCTCCCGTTGTGGAGCACAGGCTCTGGACGCACAGGCTCAGTGGCCATAGCTCATGGGCATAACTGCTCCATGGCATGTGGGATCTTCCGGACTCGGACACGAACCCATGTCCCCTGCATCGGCAGGTGGACTCTCAACCACTGTGCCACCAGGGAAGCCCCAGAAACTATGTTTGATATCTTTAGGAAGACTCATCGCTGCAGAGAGAGGGATGGGCTAGATATCATAGTGGAATACAAAGGAAGCATTAACTCCTTAATGGTCCTCTGAAGTGTCAATTTAAGGCAGATGAGGCAAAATATTCAATGTGGATGGTTCATATATGGGCATTTAGAATAAAACTTTCTCATTGTTTTTTTGACATTTTTCTAATTAAACAATAAAATAAGGGGATGGAAAGAGTGGCGGGGTGAGCCTGGAGTGTCTGGCCTCAGAAAGCTCTTCTAAAGCATGCATGCATAGTTAAAACCTGACTTAGACAAATAGCCATATTTTACAGTGATAAGATTAAAAATTTCAATTACCATTAAGTGAAATTGATGTTCAGAAGGATGGAATATGTCACTGTCTCCTCCAGCTTCTCAGCCACTCTAGATTGTACTTAAGTTGCTTTGACCTTGTGCTTGACCCCACAAGGAACTTGTCTCCTCTGAACTCTTGATATTTCCTATAAGAGGCTCCTGTTTTGACAAAAAAATCTCACTGCCTTTAAAATTACTTTGAACAGTTTTGTGCATATTATTTGGGTCCATCCTGAGAATGCAAGCATCCAGAGGTCTGTAGGAATGCCCGGTTATACTTATATAAGTGCCTACCATGGTGCTAAATTTATGAATGAACTCCCTCAAGATACCTTATGTCATTCAGAGGTTTAATGTAATCATCATGCTCATTGGTAGAGTGATTATAAGCAGTGGGGTGTGTGTGTGTGTGCGCGCACATGCACAAACGCTTGGCAGGGCTGGGACAAGGACAGAAATTTTTCCATACAGGTTCATTTGCTCTCTTAAGTTGAGGATGGTGGAAGCACCTAACATGATTAGGTATGTGTGTCTTGTATATATGTGTGTTCCTAAAAAAACCCTCATGTTCTGTAGAATCATCAGATTAAAATTAAAGGGGTTTGGGCCAAAAACAAGGTCAAAAGTAAGCCACTAAAAGCACAGGCTTCATTGTGACTAGTTTACTAAGACAAGAATACTCCTAATAAAAAGCCTAGTAAAGCTAATCAGATTCTCTAATGAATAAACATATAGTTCAATACATATTGGACTTCGAAAAACCTAAGCATGGCACTATCTTGATGGAAAGGTTGAGATCACTGAATTATGGAGATAAAGGTAGAATGCACAAAGATACCACAACATCTGCCTTCCAAGACAGCTAATGGCTCAGCTGAGTCCAAGACAAGAATATGGGGTGAAAGGGTATCACGTAGAGTACTAAATTTTTCCATGGCTGGCCGCATTCAGCTGTGGTAGCATATTTTGAGTTTAGTTGACATTCTATGAGAGTACAAAGCATGTTTACCTTGTTTTATTAATTTTATGTCTTTTGTTATCAAAGTACTTTAAGACTTTCTTCTGGCTATTTTTTCTTTTTTTTCCTTCTTAAGATTGGATGCTTTTAGTTTCTTGCCATATCTGAACTTTCCAGAATTTTGTTTTTATATAATGCTTAGTGAAGCACGATGAATCACTATATGCGCTTTCGTGTAGCTACGCACAAGTTAATGTATTCTAACTCTTGTTTTGCTAAAGTTAAAATAACATTTTTACATATATTTATATATTTTTCTAGTAAGTAAGGGATTTGTAAATAATATCTATTTTAGATAGTAAAACAACATGAATGCTATGTTAATAGTATATATATAATAAATTCAAAAAGATAATTGGATTGTAATGTAGATTTAATAAGTACATGTATATTTCTATTTAATATTAAATTGTATTTCTAATTGCTTTCTTAGCAAAAAGGTTATCTTTCATGAAGAGTTTTCAAATGAATTTTAGACAAAGCTCCTAGGCTGACAGAATAATGAATTTCCATTAATGTGGTGACTGATGATTGATTCTAGTCATTGAATATCTTTTCCCAAAGTTACACTATAGAGACTCATTTTTGGATAATAATCAGCCATACCTGTAATAGCTTTTCACTTTATAATTTGGGTTACTCCACTGAGCAGCCTGAGACATTGAACTGATTACAGGTAGATTACCTTTGTGTAATTTGCTTCCTTGACTATGTGTGTGGGTAGTACAAACACTGAATTCTACCTTGAGTTTAGATAATTCTTACTTAGCCTAACACTGTATTAAGGCTTTTAAAATATTCTTTACTAAAAGTATTCCTTAAAACTCTAACCAGATGTTTAAAAATAGAAATGAATACATTCAGGCTGAGACTGCTACTCAGCTATCTTTAACTATAATAATTCACTTTTAAGTAAGATTTTGTATGATCTGCTGTGATCACATAACAATTTAACAAAATTAGCATTGTGTATTTTGTCTTCAGATTTTTCATTCCTTATTTCCTTTGAACATAGCTTTAATGTTGCTCTAAAGTGAGTTAAACAAACTAAGAAGAATATAATTTTTCTGAACTGGTAATAAAATTTTCAAACCTTAGGATTTTAAGATTATTTCTATATTTTCCAGCTTGACCATGAAAATGAATCCCCAAACCTCCTTTGAAATGATTATTGAGCTATTAAGAAGCACAAATTAAAATAATTTCTAAAATTGGAGTATGATATTAATTGAAGAAAACTATGGTCAAAATAAATGTGTTCTTCCAATCTCTTTTTCCTTTTCAAAATGTTGGTATATAATGCTTTAAAAAATATATTCCAAAGTATTTAAATACAGATAAATTGGAAGACTCAAAATTAGTTCTCTTTATTGTGGGATTAGTTGGCTTAATTAAAATAGCTCTATTTTCAGTGTTCACGGTAGATTGTATTTTTGGAAAACACTTTAAAACTTATTTTTGGTTATGATTAATAGTCAAAGATGATTTTCACTACTTCTACTTGCTGTAGTGACTAAAAGTGAATAGACTGTAAATACCAAGTGTTTGAAAGGATGTGGAGCAACTGGGACTCTCATACATTGATGTTAGGCATAAAGAATGGTACAACCAGTTGGAAGAATTTGGTAATGGTTTAGTAAATTTATATACATGCTTATTCTATGACATGGCAATTTCACTACTGGGTACTTACCCAAGAAAAATAAAAGCTTTGGGCCACAAAAAACATATGTACTATAGTATTTATATCAGGTTTGTCCTATAATAGCCCAAAATGAATACAACCCACACACTCATCCCCAGATGAATGGATTAACAAATTATGTTATATGCATACCTGGAGTACTACTCAGTAATGAAAAGGAATAAACTATTTTATTATTATTATTTTTATGGCCACAGCGCACAGCATGTGGGATCTTAGTTCCCTGACTGGGCATTGAACTCACACCCCGTGTTTTGGAATTGCAGAGTCTTAACCACTGGACCACCAGGGAAGTCCCAGAAATAAACTATTGATGTACACAACAGCATGTATGAAAGTCAAAACATTTCCCTGAGGAAAATAAGCAAAAAAAAAAAAAAAAAGAAAAAAGAAAAAAAAGAAAAAGAGTATATACTATATATTTCCACTTATATAAACTTGCAACATACACAAACTGAAGAATGGTGATAGAAATCAGAACTATAATTGCCTGGATGAAGTGGGAAATGGACTGGAAAGGGACATGAGGAAACTTTATAGGGCAAAGGAATTGTTCTATATCTTAATTAAAGTGGTGTATACATGTGTGACTGCATTTGTCAAAATTCAATAAACTGTATACTTAAAATCAGTACATATTATTGTATATAAATTGAATTTAATAAAAGTAGTAAGAGGACCTTCAAGAAGGTGGAAGAGTAAGACATGGAGATCACCTTCCTCCCCACAGATGCATCAGAAATACATCTATATGTGGAAGAGCTCCTATAGAACACCTACTGAATTCTGGCAGAAGACCTCAGACTTCCCAAAAGGCAAGAAACTTCCCACGTACATAGATAGGGCAAAAGAAAAAAGAAAAAACAGAGACAAAAGGATAGGGACGGGACCTGCACCAGTGGGAGGGAGCCGTGAAGGAGGAAAGGTTTCCACACCCTAGGAGCCCCTTCGTGGGCGGAGACTGCGGGTGGTGGAGGGGGAAGCTTCGGAGTAGCAGAGGAGAGCACAGCAACAGGGGTGTGGAGGGCAAAGCGGAGAGATTCCGGCACAGAGGATCGGTGCCCTCAGGCACACACCAGCCCGGGAGGCTTGTCTGCTCACCCGCCGGGGTGGGCGGGGCTGGGAGCTGAGGCTCAGGCTTCGGTCGGATCCCAGGGAGAGGACTGGGGTTGGCGGCGTGAACACAGCCTGAAGGGGTTAGTGCACCACGGCTGGCCGAGAGGGAGTCCGGGGAAAAGTCTGGAGCTGCTGAAGAGGCAAGAGACTTTTTCTTGCCTCTTTGTTTCCTGGTGCGCGAGGAGAGGGCATTAAGAGCGCTACTTAAAGAAGCTCCAGAGACGGGCGCCAGCCGTGGCTAAAAGCGCGGACCACAGAGACGGGCATGAGACACTAAGGCTGCCGTTGCCACCACCACCTGTGTGCGAGCACAGGTCACTCTCCATACCTCCCCTCCTGGGAGCCTGTGCAGCCCGCCACTGCCAGGGTGCCGGGATCCAGGGACAACTTCCCCGGGAGAGCGCACAGCGCGCCTCGGGCTGGTGCAACGTCACGCCGGCCTCTGCCGCCGCAGGCTCGCCACGAATCCGTACCCCTCCCTCTCTCCCCCCGGCCTGAGTGAGCCAGAGCCCCTGAATCAGCTGCTCCTTTAACCCCATCCTGTCTGAGCGAAGAACAGATGCCCTCAGGCGACCTACACACAGAGGTGGGGCCAAATCCAAAGCTGAACCCCGGGAGCTGTGCGAACAAAGAAGAGAAAGGGAAATCTCTCCCAGCAGCCTCAGGAGCAGCGGATTAAATCTCCACAATCAACTTGATGTACCCTGCATCTGTGGAATACCTGAATAGACAATGAACCTTCCCAAATTGAGGAGGTGGATTTTGGGAACAACGATATATATATATTTTCCCCTTTTTCTATTTTTGCGAGTATGTATGCGTATGCTTCTCTATGTGATTGTGTCTGTATAGCTTTGCTTTTACCATTTTTCCTAGGGCTCTGTCTGTCCGTTTTTTTTGTTTTTGTTTTTTTGTTTTCAGCACTTGTTATCATTGGTGGATTTGTTTTTTGGTTTGGTTGTTCTTTCATTCTATCTTTTTTTAAAATTACTTAAAATGTTTTTTAATAATTATTTTTCTTTTTTATTTTAATAACTTTATTTTATTTTATTATCTTTTTCTTTCTTTCTTTTTTTCTCCCTTTTATTCTGAGTTGTGTGGATGACAGGCTCTTGGTGCTCCAGCCAGGCATCAGGGCTGTGATTCTGAGGTGGGACAGCCAAGTTCAGGACATTGGCCCACCAGAGACCTCCCAGCTCCATGTAAGATCAAATGACAAAAAATTCTCAGAGATCTCCATCTCAACGCCAAGACCCAGCTCCACTCAATGACCAGCAAGCTACAGTGCTGGACACCCTATGCCAAACAACTAGCAAGACAGGAACACAGCCCCATCCATTAGCAGAGAGGCTGCCTAAAATCATAATAAGTTCACAGACACCCCAAAACACACGACCATATGTGGACCTGCCCACGAGAAAGACAAGTTCCAGCCTCATCCACCAGAACACAGGCACTAGTTTCCTTCATCAGGAAGCCTACACAGCCCACTGAACCAACGTTAGCCACTGGGGGCAGACACCAAAAAACAACGGGAATTATGAACCTGCAGCCTGCAAAAAGGAGACACCAAACACAGTAAGATAAGCAAATTGAAAAGAAAGAAAAAAGCACAGCAGATGAAAGAGCAAGATACAAACCCACCAGACCTAACAAATGAAGAGGAAATAGGCAGTCTACCTGAAAAAGAATTCAGAAAAATGATAGTAAAGATGATTTAAAAATCTTTGAAATAGAATAGAGAAAATGCAAGAAACGTTTAACAAGGACTTAGAAGAACTAAAGAGGAAACAAACAATCATGACCAACACAATAAATGAAATTAAAAATTCTCTAGAGGGGATCAATAACATAATAACTGAGGCAGAAGAATGGATAAGTGACGTGGAAGATAAAATAGTGGAAATAACTATTGCAGAGCAGAATACGGAAAAAAGAATGAAAAGGATTGAGGACAGTCCCAGAGACCTCTGGGACAATATTAAATGCACCAACATTCGAATTATAGGGATCCCAGAAGGAGAAGAGAAAAAGAAAGGGACTGAGAAAATATTTGAAGATATTATAGTTGAAAACGTCCCTAATATGGGAAAGGAAATAGTTAATCAAGTCCAGGAAGCACAGAGAGTCCCATACAAGATAAATCCAGGGAGAAACACGCCAAGACACATATAAATGAAACTATCAAAAATAAATACAGAGAAAAAATATTAAAAGCACCAAGGGAAAAACAACAAACAACATACAAGCATATCCCCATAAGGTTAACAGCTGATCTTTCAGCAGAAACTCTACAAGCCAGAAGGGAGTGGCAGGACATATTTAAAGTGATGAAAGGGAAAAAGCTACAACCAAGATTACTCTATCCAGCAAGTATGTTGTTTATATTTGATGGAGAAATTAAAACCTTTACAGACAAGCAAAAGCTAAGAGAATTCAGCACCATCAAAACAGCTTTACAACAAATGCTAAAGGAACTTCTCTAGGCAGGAAACACAAAAGAAGGAAAAGACCTACAATAATAAACACAAAGCAATTAAGAAAATGGTAATAGGAATATACACATCGATAATTACCTTAAATGTAAATGAATTAAGTGCTCCAACCAAAAGACATAGACTGGTTGAATGGATACAAAAACAAGACCCATATATATGCTGTCTAAAAGAGACCCACTCCAGACCTTGGGACACCTACAGACTGACTGTGAGGGGATGGAAAAAGATATACCATGCAAACGGAAATCAAAAGAAAGCTGGAGTAGCAATTCTCATATCAGAAAAAATATACTTTAAAACAAAGACTATTACAAGAGACAAAGAAGGACAGTACATAATGATCAAGGGAGCAATCCAAGAAGAAGATATAACAATTACAAATATTTATTCACCCAACATAGGAGCACCTCAATACATAAGGAAAATACTAACAGCCATAAAAGGGGAAATTGACAGTAACACAATCATAGTAGGGGACTTTAACACCCCACGTTCACCAATGGACAGATCATCCAAAATGAAAATAAATAAGGAAACACAAGCTTTAAATGATACATTAAACAAGATGGACTTAATTGATATTTATAGGACATTTCATCCAAAAACAACAAAATACACTTTCTTCTCAAATGCTCATGGAATGTTCTCCAGGGTAGATCATATTTTGGCTCACAAGTCAAACCTTGGTAAATTTAAGAAAATTGAAATCGTATCAAGTATCTTTTCTGAACACAGCGCTGTGAGACTAGATATCAATTACAGGAGAAAATCTGTAAAAAAATACAAACACATGGAGGCGAAACAATGCACTACTTAATAATCAAGAGATCACTGAAGAAATAAAAGAGGAAATCAAAAACTCCTAGAAACAAATGACAATGAAAACACGATAACAGAAAACCTATGGGATGCAGCAAAATCAGTTTTAAGAGGGAAGTTTATAGTAATACAATCCTACCTCAAGAAACAAGAAACATCTCAAATAAACAACCTAAACTTACACCTAAAGCAATCAGAGAAAGAAGAACAAAAAACCACAAAGTTAGCATAAGGAAAGAAATCATAAAGATCAGATGAGAAATAAATGAAAAAGAAATGAAGGAAATGATAGTAAAGATCAATAAAACTAAATGTTGTTTCTTTGAGAGGATAATCAAAATTGATCAACCATTAGCCAGACTCATCAAGAAAAAAAGGGAGCAGACTCAAATCAATAGAATTAGAAATGAAAAAGGGGAAATAACACCTGACACTGCAGAAATATAAAGCATCATGAGAGATTACTACAAGCAGCTATATGCCAATAAAATGGACAACCTGGAATAAATGGACAAATTCCTAGAAATGCACAAACTTCCGAGACAGAACCAGGAAGAAATAGAAAATATGAGCAGACCAATCAAAAGAACTGAAATTGTGACTGTGATTAAAAATCTTCCAACAAACAAAAGCTCAGGACCAGATGGCTTCACAGGCGAATTCTATCAAACATTTAGAGAAGAGCTAACACCTATCCTCAAACTCCTCCAAAATAAAGCAGAGGGAGGAATACTCCCAAACTCATTCTAAGAAGCCAACATCACCCTGATACCAAAACAAGACAAAGATGTCACAAAAAAAGAAAACTAGTGACTAATATCACTGATGAACGTAGATGCAAAAATCCTCAACAAAATTCTAGCAAACAGAATCCAACAGCACATGAAAAGCATCATACACCATGATCAAGTGGGGTTTATCCCAGGAATGCAAGGTTCTTCAGTATATACAAACCATTCAATGTGATACACCATATTAACAAATTGGAGGAAAAAAATATGATCACCTCAAATGATGCAGAGAAATCTTTCAACAAAATTCAACATGCATTTATGATAAAAACCCTCCAGAAAGTAGGCATAGAGGGAACTTACCTCAACATAATAAAGGCCATATATGACAAAACCACAACCAAAATCATCCTTAATGGTGAAAGACTGAAACCATTTCCACTAAGATCAGGAACAAGACAAGTTTGCCCACTCTCACCACTATTATTCAAAATAGTTTTGGAAGTTTTAGCCACAGAAATCAGAGAAGAAAAAGAAATAAAAGGAATACAAATCAGAAAAGAAGAAGTAAAGCTGTCACTGTTTGCAGATGACATGATACTATACATAGAGAATCCTAAAAAAGCTACCAGAAAACTACTAGAGCTAATCAATGAATTTGGTAAAGTAGCAGGATACAAAATTAATGCACATTAGTCTCTTGCATTCCTATACACTAATGACGATAAATCTGAAAGTGAAATTAAGAAAACACTCCCATTTACCATTGCAACAAAAAGAATAAAATACCTAGGAATAAACCTACCTAAGGAGACAAAAGACCTGTATGCAGAAAATTATAAGACACTGATGTAAGAAATTAAAGATGATACAAATAGATGGAGAGATGTACCATGTTCTTGGATTGGAAGAATCAACAATGTGAAAATGACTATACTACCCAAAGCAATCTACAAATTCAATGCAATCCCTATCAAACTCCCACTGGCATTTTTCAGAGAACTAGAAGAAAAAATGACACAATTTGTATGAAAACACAAAAGACCCTGAATAGACAAAGCAATCTTGAGAAAGAAAAATGGAGATGGAGAAATCAGGCTCCCTGACTTCAGACTATACTACAAAGTTACAGTAATCAAGACAGTGTGGTACTGGCACAAAAACAGAAAGATAGATCAATGGAACAGGATAGAAAGCCCAGAGATAAACCCATGCACATATGGTCACCTTATCTTTGACAAAGGAGGCAAGAATATACAATGGAGAAAAGACTGCCTCTTCAATAAATGGTGCTGTGAAAACTGGACAACTACCTGTAAAAGAATGAAATTAGAACACCTGGGAAAACTGGACAGCTACCTGTAAAAGAATGAAATTAGAACACCCCCTAACACTATACATAAAAACAAACTAAAAATGGATTAAAGATGTAAATGTAAGACCAGACACTATCAAACTCTTAGAGGAAAACATAGGCAGAACACTCTATGACATAAATCACAGCAAGATCCTTTTTGACCCACCTCCCAGAGAAATGGTAATAAAAACAGAAATAAACAAATGGGACCTAATGAAACTTAAAAGCTTTTGCACAACAAAGGATACCATAAACAAGAAGAAAAGACATCCCTCAGAAGAGGAGAAAATATTTGCAAATGAATCAACTGACAGAAGATTAATCTCCAAAATTTACAAGCAGCTCATGCAGCTCAATAACAAAAAAACAAACAACCCAATCCAAAAATGGGCAGAAGACCTAAATAGCCATTTCTCCAAAGAAGATATACAGACTGCCAACAAACACATGAAAGAATGCTCAACATCATTAATCATCAGAGAAATGCAAATCAAAACTACAATGAGATATCATCTCACACCAGTCAGAATGGCCATCATCAAAAAATCTAGAAACAGTAAATGTTGGAGAGGGTGTGGGGAAAAGGGAACACTCTTGCACTGCTGGTGGGAATGTAAACTGGTACAGCCACTATGGAGACCAGTATGGAGGTTCCTTAAAAAACTACAAATAGTACTACCATATGACGCAGCAATCCCACTACTGGGTATATACCCTGAAAAAACCATAATTCAAATAGAGTCATGTACCACAAAGTTCGTTGCAGCTCTATTTACAATAGCTAGGACATGGAAACAACGTAAGTGTCCATCGACACATGAATGGATAAAGAAGATGTGGCACATATATACAATGGAATATTGCTCAGCCATAAAAAGAAATGAAATTGAGTTATTTGTAGTGTGGTGGATGAACCTAGACTCTATCATACAGAATGAAGTAATTCAGGAAGAGAAAAACAAATACCGTATGCTAACACATAAATATGGAATCTAAAAAAAAAAAAAATTGGTCATGAGGAACCTAAGGGCAAGACGGGAATAAAGATGCAGGCCTACTAGAGAATGGACTTGAGGACATGGGGAAGGGGAAGGGTAAGCTGGGAAAAAGTGAGAGATAGTTAGTGTATATATGGACATATTTACTACCAAATGTAAAATAGATAGCTAGTGGGAAGCAGTCTCATAGCACAGGGAGATCAGCTCAGTGCTTTGTGACCATTTAGAGGGGTGGGATAAGGAGGGTGGGAGGGAGGGAGAGGCATGAGGGAAGAGATATGGGGATATATGTATATGTATAACTGATTCACTTTGTTATAAAAGCAGAGACTAACACACTGTTGTAAAGCAATTATACTCCAAGAAAAATGTTTAAAAATATATAATAATCATAATAAAAGTAATAAACAAGTAAAACCAAAAAAGTACTGTCTAGTAGTATTTAAAATAATAATAATTGGCTTGTGTTGAATTTAAAATAACTGCAAATTTATATGGAAAGATCCATTTTGCATCAAAAATGTGACCATGGTGACAATACAATTTAATATCTAAATTAGGGCATTTTTGAAAGTAAAATGTATACTATCCACCATTTTCCTCAATTCAAATGAGTAAATCAGGACTTTCCTAAGAATTAGGAAGTATTGTGACCATAGTTATGATACATTTACAAAAATTTTGACTTAAAGGTCTATAGAACAACTGCTTGTGGAGGTAGACTCGCTGCCTGATTACTTATATCTTTGGAAAATTCAAGGGCAACCAATAATTTTCAGGAACTGTCAGTACCATGATGACATGGAGACCTTCAGTATCTCCCACTTACCAGTTGTATGGTGTGAATCAGACATACTCAGTGACGTCTACAAATCTGATGATTCTGTTACTGAAATAACTGAACCAGTCTTGCTCTGTTCAGCTCTCATCCACACTCACATCTGAGCTCACAGGCTCATTAGATTGCTCCGTTGTTCACATTCCAGACTTTCCCAGATGACACATGGAATTATTCTACAAGTTGGAGTGCTAGCCTAAAGAATGTGATTTATCTCTCAGTCAGTGACTAGTACATGCTATTATTTTCCCCAAAGTCAGACCTTGATAGAAATATTTACAGGGTCGAGTGGGGATACCAAAAAGTAGAATTATGATGAAATTTGACTGGGAAGGGGCTTTCTGGAGAAGGTGATATTTGAACTGGGTTTTTAAGGATAGGTAAGCATTATATAGGCAGATAAAAGCTTCTGCCTACTTCTTTGGAACAATCACACTGGAGCCTTTAGCTGCCATGCCAGGTATCTGACTGCCCCCAGGCTATCATGCTGTGAGGAAGCCCCAACGTACCACCTATAGAAGGACCACATGGAGTAGCTCTGACACTGCATAAAGACAAAGTGATGCTTCACTCATCCCAGTTGCTTCAGTCCCAGTGTTCCAGCTCCAGCTTCCCCTTGACTGCAACCTCAAAAACACTTAGTTCCTGACCACCTTCTGAGTCCTGACCTCCAAAAACCATGAGAGATAATAAAAATGAGTATTGTTTTTGAAGTCACTTAGTTTTGGGATGATCTGCTATGAAGCAATAGGTAACTGGAAAAATATGGTAAAGCATAAACCCCTGGAAGAGAAATTTGACGTAAGTTTAATAAGCAATGAAGACCCACAAAAAAATCTGTTGGGTAGAAGAAGGATAAATGTGGTATCTTAAGAAGTTCAGACAAATAGCAGTGTTCAGGATCACCTGATACCAAGGATGCCTGGAAGTAGAGAAATGATCTCAGAGTGTTCTGGGCACCAAATGAACAGTCTTTGGCAAGGCTGAGATTTTGCTATTTACAGAAACATTTCTCAATTTTAAGGTAGAAATGTTTTAGAAAATTTACACATGTGATTTGGGGAATTTATTCATATTTTAAAAATCTTGACCTCTTAATGAACACCCTACTGAGTCATTTTATGAAAAATATATTTACCTCTTTATAAATCTGTTTCATAAATGTGGGTTTTCATTAATTGGTTCAATGACCTTATCTATTAGACATTTTGTTCATTATTTTAAAATCTCCATTTAACACTGCGACTTTGTAGAAACCAAGAGATTTCATTAGCATCACATGATACAGCATTAATGAGCTAACATCAACCTTTTTCCCAAAAAATGATTTAAAGCAGCAAGCTCTAATATACATTTCAGCAATTAGTGCATTTCACAACATTGTACCCTTTAGTCCAACACCATTAGCACATCAGTTATATCAAAGTGGTGAGCTTTTGTACATATTTCTATTACTGTTGATGTTCAATAGAAATCTCTAACTGTGAAGCATGTGATTTTCCAGCACAGATAACCCATGGGTCAGTTTCTAATCGAGGATCCCCTCCATCTCTTATTTTGGAAAGAAAAGAGGGGTTGTCTCACTGCCCTCCTTGTGTCTGGTATAAGGCTGCTTCCAAACATCACCCTTTCCCTGTTCTCTGCCCTATCATAAACCATCACTCACATCCCTGCTGTTCACCCACTGAAGCTGTTCCATCAACAACTCTCAATCTTGGCCATTTCCTGTCTTTGGGCCCTACTGAGAGGTATATGTGGAGTGGGCTATGCTTCCCTTCATTTCCTGGTGTTTTGTTCTCTAGAGCTGTATTGCAGAAAGCTCTAGAAAGTGTCAGACTCTATCAAATGGTACCAAGAGAACCATTTAAATCAGAAGAGAAATATTTTAAATTTCACATCAAATATTTGATCACTTGTGCCTCAAAAGCCATATTTTATGTTCAGAGTGTTTGGGAATGTCCACCTTGATCTTGTCTCTGTGTCTCTCTTTGAGAGCAATTTTCTCTTTTTTCTAATCTCCATTATCCATTAAGCTTTACTCTTCTTTGGGGAAATTCTACTCACTACCCATAGATTCAGTCCCAGGATCCAGCCTCTTGTTTTATGTTTTCCAAAGTCAAGAGGGTTTATTTATTCAAAAGTGATTAAGGGTTAGGTGGGGCAGTGCATCAGCAGGAGTGTGTGGTGGCATTTAGCCTTCCAAGTGTCATAGGTGGTTCAGAGCTCTCTCCAACTCCCCTTACCCATTTATTCACCAGTATAAATTGCAGACTTTTATTCTTCAGATTAGAGAAGCTCCTCCTCTCTCTCCACCCCCATTTCTCAAGGTCAAATGTTAATTGTCATAAATAATACAACCAAGCTCCTAGCATGGAAAAGCAGAGGCATTCCTGACTTCATTTAAGTTGGAGATGTTACTTCACATTATTTTGCAAGCAGTGTTAGTTCACTCAGTTCAATCTTTGCCTCCTTCCCTTCCACATTTTGTCCCATCAGGTCTGTTTAGAATTATAATAGGTCTTGAGGTGAGCCTCTGAATTTTTAAAAATGGCCATTCTCTTTAGCTACAAAAAATATTTAGGGAAATCTAGAAATTAGCTGAATTAAATATTGAAGAAACATAACTGTTCTTTGGGAGAAAGGGGAAGGGTACGTTTAGTTTTCCATAAAATAGAAGAAATCCCTGAGTAACTTGTAATTATTTTTGCTTAATGCATGTTTATTAATAAAGCTTAGTGCAATATTGCTTAGCACCCTATTTTATTCATTTATCCATGGGATTAGAATATATTAAATGACTAAGGGTTTGCTATGTGAAGATTTGGGATAAGAATAAGAACATTTCTGACTCTCAAAAATGCAGCTGTTGCAAACCCAAGACTTTAGAATGAGGAAAAAGAAAGGTCAGCGTGACTGGAGTCTAGTGTATATTTTCCCAATGATTTTTTGTTAGAAAATAAAGAATGGAGAAAGCGAGTATGTCTCATATTCAAAATTTTGTATTCTTGCTTAGAAAAAGAATGGAGATTAGAAGGATGTTTTAGATCTTTCTTCTCTTGATCCCCAACTATGTCCAAGACACATCCCATATCAGGGAAGATTGGAGAAATAAGAGAAGAACAATTATGGAGGAGATTTAGAATATTTTGTACCTTTTTAGAATTAAAGAGTAAGAGAAAATCTTTTCAACTTTCTTCACCTGGGAATTTGACCTGGCTTTCTGGCATGTCACTGTGGTTCAGCTTTTGAGGTGCTGATGTTGAAACTGGTACTTTAGCTAATATCTTATTTTCTCCTTTCTGGGAAAGCAAGCCTATAATGTATTTAATGGCTCAGGTAGAACAGCAGGAAGAGTTTACTAATAAAAGATTTTGGAAAAAGAAGTAGGAGAGAGAGGCTGGCATGAGTTTTAGTGTCAGCGTGCAAACAGTCCCCCTGGAGGGCGTTGCTGTATCCTGCCAATCACATAGATTCTCCCAGCTGTCAATCACCAGGCTGCCTAGACTCTGCCAGCTCAAGGAACTTGCATATTCTGTGCTAGAGGCTTTTTTTTTTTTTTTTTTTTAAGTAGCATAAAGCTACATGAAAGTACTGTTGAACAGATAGAAATATAACAACATGCTTGCTTGATGAATTTGCAACCAAATAAAGCATATACTCCTCTTCTAATGGTCAAATTCTTTCCACTGTATTAATTGGTTTTGATGTACTTTATACTTAAGAATGGATATATGTGTGTAGGAGTCTCTGAGGTACAGTGATCATCTTACTTTTTAGGAATCTTGTAGAAAATAAAATAATAAGATTTTCACTGAGGTCATGACTTGACTTTCAATGATTCTTGGTTATCTCTTTCACACACACACACACACACACACAATGTGAGTTTTGTTCATGGGAAAACTTTTTTTTTCCTTTAATAAATTTTATTTGTAATAAAAATAAAAAGCCAAGAAAGACTGGATGGGTTGGGATAATGGAGTCATTGCCTATGTGAGAAAGTAAAACGCCTCTTTAATTTTTATATCTTAAAAATGTTTTATATGGAATATTTCAACTATAAAAATGTATGCAGTTTGAAATATTCAAATCTAAGTTTTTGTTCAACTTTAAATGAGTCCATTACAAGAGAAAATTTGACCTTCTTCCTTTCCTTGCAGCTCAGTAAATATGTGACATAGTTGCTTTCTTAGTTCAGACATAGCCTTTTGGAGAGTAATCAGTGAAATGATCAAATACAGAGACCTGTATGTAATAGCTGAATTGTGAGTAATTATCCTATTTACAGAGAAAATTTAGATGTTAACTTGAGGGGCTAGAAAACTGGTAGAATTGCCAAGTGAGAACATGTCGTAGGAGGTAAAATAGAATGAGATGCCCCTGAATCCCTTTGTGGATGGGATGTTTACTTGGCTTGGAGTGGAGATCCAGGACAGATGACTTCCTACTGAGTGGAGAGGAGAAGTCTACTCTCTTTCCCTCTGTCTTGATCAGCCATTAACATAGAGTTGAGTATGACTCTTGCTTCTTCCCTTCTTTCCATTCATTTTTACTTAAATGTGCACCTGTAGGTGGAAGGCTCTTCCCTCTGCAGCCTTGGATTCTGGGGGCCTCAGAGGCTCTCTGACACTTGGGTCTGCTGTGGCTGCTTAACTCATGGTGGTGTCAACATTTGATTCCATCTTTTCTTCTATATTTATGAGGGTCAAAAATGTATTACATCTATAATCTATAAAAATTCCATAATTAGTGGATGTTTAACATTATTTTACCTACAGGTAAACTGGATGATGTGAAAAAGCTAGAAACCTAGCATTTGAAAAATAAAAACTGATATTAAAAAAACAGGTAAGATTAAACTCCTATAATGCACAGATATCTCATGGAAAAGTCAAGTTGTTTACTTTTGCATAATTTAAACAAACCATCCAAAGTATCTCTAATTAAATTTATTTTTATCCTTCTTATGGGTGAGTTCAGACTTTCCACTATGTATCTGTGAACACAGCCTAAGGAGTAAACACAATTCTGTCTGTTGACATAGAGAAAACAAGCCTTGCTGATAGCAATCATATCTCCTAATTCAATAACCCTCTCCCACTCCCACCCTAAGAACATAGCACAAAAAACAGGCCATCAGTCAATCCTCAATGGATGCTTTGTATTAGCGTGCGATTTGAAAAAAAAAAAAAAAACCCTATCATTATCTATCTATCTACCTCTATTTCTCTGTTCACACTTTAAATATGCCTAATGACTGTGGTGGCAGAATTTTATTTTCATAGCAATGTGAATAAACATATTCCTAGAACATCACTCTTGTTAGATGTAAAGTGAAGTAGTTAAGGAAGGAACTATTTTTAACAGGTAACTTGCTTGATATGGTCCTAATACAATGCTATATATAATTGGAAGCTTAATAAATTACTTGGATTAATTCTATCCTGCTAAAGAGCATTTCTGTTTACCATTTCAGATTTTTTGTGGTTAAGATTAGGCAGATGCCCGTTCTACATTATTATGAAGATGTTGAACTAAGTCCAACATAACCTTTGCTGGGAGATAATTCTCCATCATTTTTTCACAGTTTTGTGCATCTTTAGAACAGAAGCACTGACAATTTTTCATCTTAGCTATCTTTTCAAATATATATGTGTAGTAAACAACCTTGGGAGATAGAAATACTTCACCTCTGGAGCAAAGGTCAGGTTTGCTTGCAGCCCATGATATAAAAGATTGGAATTTTCTAAGCTTGAGGTTCCTCAACTGTGATGCAAACCCACCACAAGCACAGCATCCACTTGGGCCCCTCTCTTTCACCCCATGAAACTTGGAGAGCAAGCGGAACCCACACAACCACGAGGTGCGTGCTTCCTGCTACACTGTGAGTAGTAAGTCCTTTGTATCTGTCCCAGGAATCTCGTGTGTTTGGTCAGCTTCTGTGAAAATGTAACAGGCTAACTTGTTATGATTCTAATGGAGTAAAATCTCAGGTCCTTCACAGTTCTTGACACACTTCTGATGGGATAAACAAAACCATGTAATGTGACATTTTGCCAGGAAAAGAGAAAATTTAAGGGGCTCCTGACAAAGTCTCCTTAGTGTCCTTCTTTGTAATTAGACACTCAATTCACTTGTTTTTCTATTGCGTGTTTTTTAAATAGTCAAGAAAACTTGGCCTAAGGAAGACCAAGGCAAGTAAAAGAGGAGAGTGTTTTCATAAGGTTCAGGAAGCTCTCTTGGGGGAGAGGGATCAAGTCTCAAGTGTACCACTCTAGCCATTAAGTAGATAGAATGCCAAATATGTATGATTCTTCATAGAAAGAGACATGGTTTTTTGTTCAATAAATATTTTGCCTACATTTTATTAATATCAGCCCACTTTTTAAATGGAAAGGCAAATATGTGCTATATCAATATTTTATCTTTGTATACTAATCAGCAGTAGTGCATTTGATATATTTTCCTATAAAGTCAAGTGATATATATATATCAAATATACAAACAAATATATATATATATATATATATATATATATATATATATATATATATATATATATATATATATATGTTTCTCCTTTCAAGTTTGGATGATTAACTCTCAATAATTGATTTCTTCCATCCTGACCTTTCTTCCACTCACCCTGTTTGGATATACTTTGTAGTAAACAGTTGCCATTTTAATGATAACTTGTCATTTTGACATAGCAAAGAAAGCAGTTATTTAAGCTGTAAGTTTTACATGCTAATATGTGACTAAAAAGCCACAATCACTCCTATTTTTACATATCACAGAAAGTCTCTAAGTAACCAGGCTTTGTCAGTTGAATTGAGACACTTGAAGATAATCTGTCTTATAGCTAATATTAGTCATTGTCTCAAGTCTAGAAACTGGCATTAACCTTATAATTCATTTTCAATGGCAGTTTTTGTTTTTAGCAGAAACATTTAGTAAAACGTATTGACAGACTCAAGCTCCACTATAAACAGATCACTCAACCCAGAGAGATCTCTTGTCTGTCATTCTGAGAAAGAAGTAGAAAACTGACAGATGGGCACACAGTTCCTCTAGTATCTACAAGGACAAGGACTAGCTTGATATATTTCCTTCTTAAGCTGCATTTAAAAGACAATGAATTGTACTCCACAAATTGAAACCTTGTTATAATTAAGGAAGAGTAATTTATAATCTATAGTCTTATCATCTCAAATTAGATAAAAGGAAAAGCCTGTGTAAAAGTATACAACCCTTAAAAATTAAAATGGCCACAGGGTACCAGTGTCCACAGTCTTCATTTTTGAAGGTGTTTGTGCTTTACTCCCTGGGTGGTTTAAGACTGTTTTTAGTTGTTTGAGAATCTTTGAAATCAACACATCATCATAGCTGTCCTGCTATTACTATGATCATGTTTTGATCATCTGCACTCCAATTAGGAATCAAGTTTGTTTATTTATTTATTTAAACTGATCTAGTACACTTTTCATTCCACCATTCTTGAGTAGGGCAACATCAAATATGACAGATAGAAAGTTTCTCCCAAGAGTTGTAAAATGTGTTTGTTTGGTTTTTAGTCTATCTCTTTCCTTTTTGTTTGTAAACCCTAAGAATTTCTATGGGTCATTCAGAGCTTGATCAGAAAAAAGAGGCTCCAGAGGATATGTATATTACAAGGGATTTGACCTTACACAAGTGTGGGGCTAGTTACCCAATCTATGTGAGGCTGATTGTTCTCTGTGTGACACTGGTGGCTGAAGTCCACAGGGCTGGTGGTCCGGAAGGAAGAATAGAAACAGAGTGGGGGACTCATGGACAAAGTGGAACCAGAAAAGGCAGGGCAGGATGTAACCATGAGAACGTACTGGAACCTACATTGATCTTTCGCTGCTTCCAAGGCTCCAGTTCCCTGGTGAGGCATCCTGAGAGAGAAGTTTGGGTCATGCTCAGGGAAATCAGTGCAATCTGGGAGAAGTGCTAGAGATGCTGACCCAGTAGGTGTGGCAGGAGCTGAAGGAGCTGTGGGTGGAGGGAGCCCAGCCTGAACCAGGTGAGCACAGGTGAGCAAGCACGACTTCTGAATACAGGAACACGCTGCTGCTTCATGTCTACCTTCCAAATCTCATGCAAAATTCTACATTAGGCTCACACTAATTCGGAATCATGCAGGGAAGGGAATCCTGGAAAGCAGAGTTCCAGGATAGCTCAGTGGACGACACACTTCAAATCTAAAATTATTCCAAAATAAAAAGTTTTATTTTTAATTATTTATTTATTTATCGAAATAGAGAGCACTTACAATGTTATGTTAGTTTTGGGTGTACAATACAGTGATTTGATATTTTTATAGATTACACACCATACAAAGGTATACTTCACTTATTTCATCCCCTCCTCTGTGGTAACCACTAGTGGGTCTTTGGTATCTGTGAGTCTCTTTCTGTTTTGTTATATACAAACACTGTATGCTTTCACTTATACCTGGAATCTTAATAAACAAAACAAGTGAACAAATTAAAAGTTTATATTTAAAAAGTGAAAATAAACATTTTATTCTGCTGATAGTAGGATCATACTAACATACTGCTCCTCTCTCTTCCAGCATTATAGGGTAGATTTTCAGGTCAATACACACAAATCTACCTCATTTTAAAAATGGCTACAAGTTATGTTAAGATGTTAATTACATATTTTAAAGTCATTCTGTTGAACTGATTCCAATATTCTTGCCTTAACAAGTAATGCTGCAAAGAGCATCTTTTCAAATATATCCTTGTACATTTATATGAACTTTATGTATAAAGGTTCATATAAATGAACCTTTCATGCATGTGAATGTTTAAAATTATCAAAAGTAAGAATGTTAACATTTTAAATGTCAAATTGTTCTACAAATGGTTGTTGGAATTTATAAATCTATCAATAGTACATAAGAGTAGTTTTTTACTCACACTCTTACCAAACTGGATATTATCATTAAAAAAAAATATTGCCATTCTAGTAGAAAACAGGTGGTGTTTCAGTTGTGTGATGAAGGATGTAGAATGTTAGCCATGTGGCTGGGGAAGGAGAGAAGAATGGGTAAGATGAAATCATGGGTAAATACATAAAAGCACAGAGGGAATGCTACTCTCAAAATGTATTTTTCAGGAAAGCTGAAATTTAGCAGGGAGTTGAGGGTCAACCTGATATTGGTTGTCATGAAATGTTTGAATTCATATTAAGGAGACTGAATGTTTTTCAAAACCATTACAGTTTTTCAGAAAGGAAGAACATACTCAGATTTTTATTTTAGAAATATGTCTATAAATGAAATGTAGGAGTCTGGCTTAACTGGGGCTAAAGCTGGACAAAGGATAATTAGTTAAGAGGTCCTTGATATGATAGGATACATATTAGCACTAAGGCACAGAAGTGCCTTTGAGAGAAGCATTGAAGACAGAACTACAGGACTTAGAGGCTAATTAGACATGAAACGTAAAAGAGATGGCGTAGACTAGATTTTAATAGAAATCTCAATTTTACTTTTGCAAAATTAGAGACTGCATGAAGAGAAGCAGATCTGGGGAAGAGGTGATGGATTTTGTCTTAGATATGTTCCTTGTGAGATGCCTGTAGAGTTCCAAACTGAACATGTACAATAAATAAAGGGAAATGCAGGTTGCAAGCTCAGTTCTGGCTTGGAGATACAGATTTGAAAGTTATCAATGTATAGGTGGAAGAGGACAATTTTGGCTGGATAATTCTCTGTTGTGTGGTTGTCCTATGCATTATAGGATGGTAAGCAGCATCCCTGGTGTCTATCCACTAGAAATCAGTAACAGACTCTAAGTTGTGACCATGAAAAATATCTCCAGATATTACCAAATGTCCCTTGAGGGTAAAATAAATTTCCTCCATTGAGAACTACTGGACTATGTGAAGTGAGATGGAGAAAAAGTCGATGGTAGATCCCTGGGGAACATTGGTATTAAAATGTGTCAGAGAAGGAGCATGGGAGAAGCACCAGGAAGGTAGAAGTAGAAAAACAAACAAACAAACAAAAATGGTATCATTAAAGAAAGAGGATGGAATGTGTAAAAAGAAGAAAACAGACATCAATGTCAAATACTGACAAAATGTCAAGTCAGTTAAAGACTAAAATTGTCAAATATATTTGGCAATTTCAAGGTCACTGGTGACATTAACAAGAGTAGTTTTTTGTATGTCAGCTTCAGGTGCCACTGGAACCAGTTGTTCTAAAATGTCTGATACACTATTTGTTTTTGAGTGATGGCTATCTCATTGCTTTTCCTAGGGTTTTGCTGAAAGTTCTGTTAACTTTTTTTACCCATACTCAGTCTGAGTATTTCCTTAGAGAAATACTGAAATCTTTCTACATTTGTGTCTCCTGACTCCATTTTCAGATTTAAACTTTTAATAACCAAATACCATTCATACTTTAAGGCAACAACTCTCAGTTTTTACTCTTTTATTGAAGTGTCTTCATTCTACAATATTCAGAGTTTGTGTCCTGGTGCTAGTTGGACTGGTTGTAATATCAGGATGAGTTCTCTCTAGTGGTATGCTGAAGCTGTCTCTCACAGGCTCATGACAGCTGATTGTTAAATTTTCAGGAATTTTTGAGCTAGTCATTAAACATGACCATTATTAGAGACTAAATTATAAAATCTTACACTTGAATAATTTAAGAACAAAAGTAATAAATATTCAGTACTGATGGCTTTCTAATTATTTTACTATTATCTATTTTTCTGAGGTTATGTCTATTATATCTATAGGGTGAAAATATTATATAATGTGGTGCTTCTATGCACCTCTTCCCAACTTTACTTTCAGTGATATCAGGTTGGGAGCTTGAAATCAGCAACAGTTGGAAGTATTTACATTATGGATGTTGGAAAAAAACCTACAAATCAGAGCCTGAATATATGAATATATACATACACATCACACACATACATCATTACTGGTTAATTATAAATGATACAACTGAGAAACAGCCAAATGAAAGAGATGCATAGGGCAGGTGTGGTGGAGAGGAGATGGCACGTGGAGCTTCCACACCCGCTCTGGGAACCTAATGTGTTTATCAACCTGGGAAGTCCCTAATTTACTTTTTGATTATCTAGATTAAAGAAAGTGATGGAAAAAATGTTAATAATGCCAATTAAACCTAAGAGTGCCTTATGTCAGTAGCTATTACATTGTGAATAGCACAAACATGGAGGAAATATTCTGTTATCCAAAGACTATTATTATCCAATCAGCAAAGAAGTCACTTAGGACCTTGACGATTGAGCAAAATTCCAGGTCCTTGGTGAATGAGTGAAATTCCAACATATGCCTATGTCATTTCAATGTCATCTTACTCATTAATAAACCAACATTCATATCAACCAATATTCATACTGGAATTATGCTCATTAAATTAATAATCTAGATTGTCCATACAAGAACTTGGCAAAAATCAATGAAAGCATTTTGTGAGAATCAATTTGCTGTAAGAAACTTATAATAAAGAGTAATGCATATCTTATTACTTGCAGGTTGTTTGCTAGACATCCTTTATATCAGTTAAATTTATAATAGACTTAGGTTTGTATATCTATATAAATATCTATGTTTACACATATATATGCATATTCACATATTTTTGTTTATTTATTTTCAGAAAGCCAATGGTTAAACATTTACCAGCATTACATTCTTATAAGATTTTCCCAATTAACTCACAGGAACTGCCTTATAAAGTTGATATGTGACAACATCTCAGGGGAATATACTTCAGATTTTTCAGAAATTGTTGCTATATGTTGATATTTCTAAAATTGGGCTCCTTTCTGTTCCCACTCACTGCCCTTGCCCAAAATTTCATTTTATCACATCTCCAGAAAATTACTCCATGTTTCCCTTACCATATCTACTTATTGTAGAATATTTATCTTGAAATTACTTAGCCAATTTTTATTTTGAAAAATTCACTTTGTTTTGTAGGTTTATCTTTCTTAACCCTTTTCTGTGACACCAGTGCATTCTATATAAATTTAATTGCACATATTGACGTTCTATATATTTGGGTCTCATCATTGAATTTTCCCTTCTTTTTAAATTTTCTCTAGTGAATCTGGTCTCTCATTCATGATCATTTTCCCTATTTGTAAGTGCTGTCTACTCTGTAAACATTCATAGGTATTTATCCCAACTTCAGTAGAAAAGGTGAACAATGATCTTTTAGTTGCTGAATAGGATAGGTCCGTTCAACGTTTCAATGATTTGGCTTCCTGTGTTGTTGGGCATTATTGAACAAAATCACCTTGAAAATCAATAGTTTCTATGATGATCCTTTTCCATCTTTCTGCATCCATCTTCAATTTATCTTTTTCTATTTCCTTCATTAAGTCACTTCTCTAGGCAAAGTATCCCTAACCATTCTCCAGTCCTCACACCCTAGTTCAAGTTGTTGTACTCTTATACTCTTATGGAATAGTTTTGTTTTTTCTTTAAAAGCAATTGTCATTTGTTTGGCGTTGAATTGTGTATCCCCACACCTGTCAAATTCATATGTTGAAGTCCTAACCCCCGGTACTTCAGAATGTGACCTTATTTAGGGATAGGGTCATTGCAGAGGTGAAGAGTTAAGATGACATCATTCTAAAGTAAAGTAAGCTCCTAAACCAGAATAACTGGTGCCTTATAAAATGGTGAAATTTACACACACACACACACACACACACACACACACACGTTGCCATATGAACATAAAGGCAAATATCAGGGTGATGTATCTATAAGCCAATAAATAAGATTCCCAGCAAACCACCAGAAGCCAAGAGAGACACATGGAACAGATTTTTTTTCTCACAGTAAAAAGCAGGGACCAACCTTGCTGATAATCTTGTCTCAGACTTCTAGCTTCCTGAACTGTGAGATAATGAATTTCTGTTTTTTAAGCCACCCAATTTGTGGTACAATTTTATGGCAACGAACAACCTAATACGTCACCATAAATTATATAATTATGCATTTATCACTGAGATTATTTAGTAAATATCTTATCTGCACATAGGAACAAAAGTTTTTTGAGAGCAAGTGTTATGTCTATTTTGTTTACAATTATATTCCTTTTTCTTATTGCATTGCATATAATTGATACTTAATAAAAACTATTAATTGAATAACAATCCTATTTCTCAACAAAGAGTTTACTACTATAATGATTAGGAGAAATTTTGCATACAATTTTTCTATCAGATATTCTGGTTGCAAATTCAAGGGGATACAGGATTTCTTCTGAAACACTGTGCTTGAGATGGGGAAAGAAAGGAAGCTTAGTTGAGTGGGATGTAAGTATCTGACGATAGGGGTCTTTTATTTTCACATAGGCTATATTTACTCATTTTTGGACATAGCAACAGAATATGTGCAAAAGTCTGAGACAGTAGTGTGTGGAATGTGATGACAGCACCATATGCGGAATTGTGTGTTATCTGGATGACATGCCACATTTTAATGTTTAGTTTAAGAAGATCTGATTTTGACAGTAAGAGTTGGGGATTAAAAAAATAGAGCTAAGGAATAAATATGAACTAGAACTGTGTGATAATAAAAAAAAACCTAGTTGCTGTATGATAACGCAGTATTTTCTATTTTTATATATAATGTTTTCATATAAAACAATATTTCATCCCTCTCACCCACCTAATCTGCATTATAAATGGACATTGTCATTTTACATGTGAGAAATCTGTCCCATTTTTCTCTATTTTATAATATTCATTTCGGGTAATTGTTTTATTGTTGAGTTTAAAGATACTCTTTCTTAGCTAATTTTAATGTCATCTAAATATATTGAACCATTATCACAACAGAGTTTTGGCCACTGATTGACTTATATAAATTAGAGCATAAATTAGCATAAGGAGTTAGACAAATCAGAATTCATTCCAGAGAAACATATGCCCCTTCCATGTTTGGTGTCACTAACATTAGATAGATAAAACAAATTTGATTACAAAATATTTTTTTCTAAATACATATATATTATCATATTTTTAAGCAGAATATTTTATTCATGAGTATAGTTAACATATGCATTCATATTCCTGTGCTAATTAATTGTAGTTCTTCCCCCATCATCCCAGCATATCTATGTAATTATGACATCACTTGGTAAAAATACATTTAAGCAATTTGTGTAATAAGGTATTTTAATCTTCCACTAATATACAATTTCATATATGGAGTAATGCAAAGAGATTCAATTTTATACATTTCAAAAAAGAATGAGAAAGTAGTTCTAGTAAGCACACACACATACACACACCAACACACACATGTGCACATGCACACACACAGATACCAACACTTAGGAAATCATTGAATCTAATCATGATGCTTTGGAAAGTAATTTTGCCAAGTTTAAATTAATTAAAAATTTTAAGTTTACAAAACAGTCCTTTAGGGATTTCGTTTTATGGAAGTTAAGATAATTTGCAATTCTATAAAAATAATTTAAAACAGATTTAAACACTCAAAGCTTTTCTTGAAACTCATAAAACCTTGCATAATACATATTTTAAATACACATGAAACTAAACATGAAGTTTAACTTTATCTATTTCTAAGTGATAGATTAAGTATTTAGTATTTAGGAGAGGCTTCAAAACAAAAAAATCTTTAAAAAGAAAAGTATCCACACTCTTAAGTATTACTAGGGATTTTCTCTGATATCATTTTAAGACCCAGTATGACAAAATAAGCATTGTGTTCAAAAAAATTATTTTGGAATTTTAAAAGGGTAGACTAGAAAGATACAGTTTTATTAGGGAATCATTTAATAAATTTTAAGCATTAAGATATAAAACTCCCAGGGAAAAGTAGTAAATAAAATGATCCTCTCCTCTGTAAGGCCAAAGAGTTCTTTGTTCTCTCTATTATCCTAGAGCCAAAGAATAATAGTACTGGCGAGATGAGAATTACTGACATTGATCACCAAAAGAAAGACAATGTGCAAACCAAATGAGGTCAGATTTATCTCTGAATGGCCTTCCAATTAACCTTGACCCATTTGAGTTGAAAAGTCAGAGCTGGGCACAGTTTTCATGGAAAGGCCGGAGTTGTACTAAATAAAATTGAACTTTTCTATAGTTTCCATACTGAGTGTATTAATTATAATTAACCTTGACCCATTTGAGTTGAAAAGTCAGAGCTGGGCACAGTTTTCATGGAAAGGCCGGAGTTGTACTAAATAAAATTGAACTTTTCTATAGTTTCCATACTGAGTGTATTAATTATAAGATACCATTTAGAGAAGCCATAAAAATCACCATGCTGAATAATAACACATTGATGGCTATTAAAGGGTGACAAAATGCCTTTGGTGTTCCTTGTGCACTCGAGTCAGGTGTTGGTAATGTATTTGTAAGATGGAATGAAGCACTACAAAATAAATTTTTTTTCTCTTTCTCCTACTAAACAGTTTTTCTTTCTTCCTCTATTAAGGAACAAAGTTAGAAAATAATTTTGAATAGACTTTGTGGAACTTTCTCAGATGTGAGCCTGGCAGATTATAGGTAGGAAAAAAGATGTTGAAACCATTTACAATGTTCTCTTTGGCTTTTATCTGGGCTTCACCCAAGCTGACAGCAGGTTGAGTTGATTTGTCTAAGTGCCTATCCATTTATTGGGAGGAAGAGGTCAACCGTCTCCAAGCATCTGTCCCCAAGATTTAGAGTTTGAAAACAATTTTGGAATGGATTTGAGTGAACCCAATCAGAGTACAGAGGCAAGGAAGTGAATGGAGGCCCTGGAATAAAATTATCACGTTGTTAGAGAGAGACAGGCATCCAGTGTGTTTGATTAGGCTGGGAGATTGGGAGAGAAGAAAGGAGAAGTGTTGCTGGTCAAGTCCTGCTGGGAATGATTTGCACCTAGGAAAACTGCTTTGTGTGAGAATTAAAACAGCAGGCAGTCACAGTTGTGATAGTACTTGGGGTTCAGTCAGATTGCCCTAGTGCCCTCTGATGAGCTGAGTTTAACTAAAGAAATGCTTTGGCATCTGTGCCTTGTTTCTGCGGTAAGAGTGTTCTCAGAATTTGTCCTGAATCTGTACAGCTTCCAACCTTCATGTACGTGGCATATTCGAAAGAGTTTATCCTCTGGACCCTGGCTAGACTGCTGGGGACTCCTTTCCACTCTTTTTAACTGAGAAACGTGTCAGTTGAAGACCTGATACTTCGAGGACAGGCTACCACCTGCCACGCCTGTTAGCTACTGGACCAGGGGAATTTTGTTTAGCAGCAATGTTTATCACAGGCACTGTTGATCAACAATAAAACAGATGTTAGATTTTGAATAAATCAGCAGCAAGTTATACATCTCAAGCAGGAGAAAATATGCTAGAATTCAGAAGGGCAGCAATGGAACAATCATGTCATTAGATGAATGTTAATATAAGTGTAACATAATAGTTACATAATTTGAAGTTATTCAACTTGGCAAAAGTATAAATAAAACATAACTCTGATGATAAATAAACATTGGGAATTTTGATAACCTCATACTAATATTTGATTTGTAATAGGTTAAATTTCTTTCATTCATAACTTCACATATTTATCCATCAATTTTATGCTGACAGTTTGTCAATGTTCCAAAACTTACTAAATTCCTGAAGTGGTACTCTGTTGTTGTTTTTCTTTTCTTTGAGAAAAAGGTAAATCTGAATTCTTTTATTTAAAAAAGTGTTCCTTATAGATGCTAAGCAAGAAATATTATCAACAATGATATTTTTACCTTATGTATATACTTATCAAAATACTATTACATTTACATTAAAAGAAATAATAGAGAGAGGGATTTTTAATAAGCTTTCCTTTTCATATGAAGTTTGAGAATGTTGGATTACACTGAAAAACTGTATATGTATCAAATATATTTTCATGGCCAGTCATCACATAATCAACATTAAGATGTATAAAAAACCCATCTCCTCATGATGGCTAGATTGATACTACACAATCATTTGACTTCAAAATGAAAATTTTATTTCCAAAATAAAGGTATTAGGCAAAATTAATTCTAAAGAATAATACATACTAATTGTGGCAAAGAAATATTTTAATAGCAGATCAGCACAAAAATACATATATCCACTTTGTATGTTTAATTCTAATTCAGAGCATTCACTTTCTTTGTAGAATACTTGCTCAGTCTGGTCTGTTTTTGTGTTGCTTTCTCAGTGTAATTGATCTGGGGAGTCTGGTTTGCCATCACTCTAAGAATTGGATAGATTGGATGAACATGAGAAAAAATGGAAGAGAAATGGAAGGAGAATATTGAAATGGACAAATGAGATGTGAAATAGGGGAGGGTCATTATTCAGAAAGCAAACACAGTATTTCATTAATTTGAAAGCTTTGGCTCTTAACAAGTCAGATTAGTTTATTAAGTGAATAACCTCTTTGGCAGAACTTCTATCAGCTATATCTCTACTTAAAGCAGTATTTCTAAATAATGACCTTTCATTTCAATTCATTTGGAAGTTTAGTTGGTCATGAGAAACTTCAGTGCCTATTATAATATTCTTTTCCCCTGCTCCTCTTTTTTTTTTTTTTAACCAAGAGCTCTTACCAAATAATCTGAAGCTGACTCATCATTATCAGTTTTGATAACTATTACCAGTTTTGTTCCTCCTAGGGACATTTGAATTTTACAGAAATCAAAACTTACATGTTGGTAGTAAATTGTTGATGTTAGTCTAGCAGATTTTTTTTAATCAGTGTTCTTAGTATTACAGGTAGAATGAATGTGTACATTTTGAATTGCATATGAAGAAGTGGTGATGTCATAATCTGGATATGTTTAATTTCCTACTCTTTGGTTCCTCTTGTATATAACCCTACAGGGGGTTAAGAAGAGTTAGAAAGCGTCTGTATACCTGACACTGTGTGAAGATTACTGGCTTTACCTGTAATTAAAGACCCATGGCTTTATAAGACATCTTCTTCAGCAACAAATTTGAGAGACTCAAACACTAACTGGGACATAAATATGAATTATAAGGCTAAGGGATAAACTTTGAGTGTCTGCCGCACAAAGCCTATGTTCAGTACAAATATACTGAACAATTGCATACATGAAGAATGAATGAATGAATAAAAAAAATAGACCAGTGGCTTTCTGATCTCAAAATATTTCTGGACTGTTTTCATGGATAATAATCAGAACCTCAGCACAGATTTTATTTCAAGTTAGACTTTGGAATTCTGAAGTAGAGAGAAGAAAGATGGGCTGAGTGGTGTGGTGTGAGAAGGTTGGATACTGGGCCGAGGGCAAGCGTACTTGCCATTTGAACTGTGGCAGAGCAGTTGAGTATAGGTCCGCACCCCAACCTTTGCAAGCTGGGATGCTTTGCTATCCATTCTTTTGATACTTGTCCCTCCTTTTTCTCTTCTAGAGCTCTCCTGCATTACTTCTGAAAAGATTTCTCATTGCTGGACACTTGCTTCTAATTCAAGGGAACACATGACTCATTTGGAGGGCTGTGGCTCTTCAGAGGAGTAGAGTTCCTCAGAACTTAGAAACCAAAAATATTGACTCTACATCCTTCGATGACATCTGTATACAAGGAGGAAATAAGATTTGTGCACTTGTTTAGAAATCAAAGTATAATTTATGATATTTGTTTCCACGGGAAAATGTGGTCCAAGGTTCATTTAGCTTCAAGGCATTTTTAGAACATGACACGTTGGTGAGTTGGAGATAATGATTTAGAATTCAGATTTAAGCAGAAATTAATTAGCAGAAATGTCTGCAACTCTTTCTATAATATAGATACAATTATTTTCCTTGCTTTTTTATAAGTATCAATTTAAATTAATAAACAAGACTCAAACATCTTTATTAAATCTAATTTTATCCTTATTTAATTGAAGAAAGGAAAATTTTAAAAAGGTAACTAAAAGAATGAGTCCTATGTTTTATGTAAGCATTTTTCATATTCCATTACTGTTATAGATAATAATAGATATAGATTTTTAGATATATCTGAATAACAATTGGTATTTGAAAGTTAACCAACATAGGAAATTTTTACATTCTTGACAAATTCCAAAGCAGGGAAAAAAACAATTGGACTGAAAATCAGAATATACATGCTCCAAAAAAGTCATTTATAAGTCATTTTAAGTCTCCAATGTTTTAATTTACTTATAGGAGGAGTCCCATGGAAGATATTAAACTGCATTAGAAAAATAGGCTAGAAGATCAATAAAATAGCTAATTCTATAAAGGCACATGGAAATATTTTGACTGTCACTGAAATAAAATAATAAATAACAATTAAGTGAATAAAACTACTATTCTGTTTTGTAAAATAATAGGAGCTTTGCTACCAATTTTCATTTATCTCCCCTTGGTCAATAGGAACTTGCAGAATTTTTCTTTCCCAAAGTTTATAAATGTGTGTATGTGTGTGTGTTTGATAATGACCACAGTCAAAGTTTATTTTCCCTCTCATTTACATCTCAGATTTGTTGTTCAAAAATCCTATTTCATCCTGTCAACAATCCCAGACACAGAATAAATTGGATGCTTGAGCTGAAAACGTACACCACACACACACACACACACACACACACACACACACACAGGATAGTTTGTACTTAAACTTCTTAGCAGAAAGGGAGTGTTTTTGACCCTGTACTCAGACGGAAATTTTCCTATGAAAACTTCATTCTAGAGCTTGTGTCATCACCTTGTGCCACACTTTCTGGCATCCTCCTTTTTAACAGAGCAAAGAGTACATTCTAAGACCAGAGTTTACTTTTCTATGTCTACCTGTCAAGCGGTGAGGTTCCTAAGAAACAGTTACTACTGAAGCCGCTAGGTGGGCGGGCCACACTCCAACGTTAAGGAGACAATGTGTCCAAGTGGATTTAGACAGTTTGTTACTAACAGCACAGAGGATGGCTTCCTGTTTACATGCTTCCCCTTGTCCTCCAGTTCCCAGAATGGTGGTAAGGGACACAATTGATCCTGGCCACACCTGAGGAACACTGACCTTAAGAAAGCCCAATCTTACAAGGAAACTGCTAGTCTCTGCCAGTCCTTCCCTCCAGAGGCATCATCATCTTTATCACCCTGGAATGTGTCAGGAGATAGGAGGGAGTCTCTAGCTTTATAACCCTGGAATTTAAGCAAATCTGCCCCCTGTTAAGAAGCAGCTTTGTAAACATCCTTGAATAAAGTTGTCAGTGCCTTTTGCTCAGAAGGTGTACAGATATAGCAGATCCTTGGAGAATTATCTCCCAACACTATCTTTCTACTTTGCAGAAACTTTGCTCTTGTTTTGCATTTTGCATGTTTTTAATGTATTACAGAAACAAAATTTTGTTATTTTCTTAATTATTCTCCAAGGCAGCAATTTCACGTGCTTTATTAGCTAGAAATAAATGAATAAGCTGGCATTTGAGGTAAAGGGATTTTGCAATTAAGGAAGAATAAAAAAGTACTTTTTTTTCTTGAACAAAACCCAATTCTGATTACTTTTCCATGATGGGGCCATGTTAGCAGGGCATTTGCTTTACAGATAGAGATAAATTTGGAAGTATGCATGCCACTTTGGAAAATGCTAATATAATGATGACTTTAAAGACATAGAGGTATCCATGTACCCCTAAGGGAGGAATGAGAAAAAACAAAAAAAAAATCATGTTGTTTATATGAAATTAACAGATACTAAATTACTAGGTACAAAGTCATTTTTCTTACCTTTGTTAAATCAAGCTCAGGTTAAGTCAAGCCACCATCAAATGTGCTTGTTGATTAAATATTCTTCCCCATGGCCAGACATCTTGGGATGATGTGACAGCCGTGCTCCATGCCTTGCAACAAAGTAACACTGAGATGGAAGTTGGAATTACATGTCTAGCAGCTAGCACTCACATATTTGTTGCCAGAGTTTATGAGAGCTTTGGACTGGTGAACAAACATCTGGCAGAAAACCTGCTCATACTGGTACTTTTGCTTTATAGATTCTTGAGAATTTTTACAAATGCTTAACTTTACTCACTGACAGATATCTACAGGGAAACTCAGAATTAATACTTTGTAGAGAATCAAAAAGTCAGGATGTGTTCCTTGTTTCAAATTTGGCTAGGCAGTTGAGCAAAGGGGCTTAATCCTTCTTAATATTGGAAACTTGTTGTTTAGGTGCAAAGCTAGATTTGGGGCTCCATTAAAGAAGATACTTGCTGTTCTACTAAGCAAGCAGTGGCCAGCACAGTATTCTGGTTCTAACAGGAGGCAGAATCTTACATGATAATGCATCTGGTCCTTCTTTTTCTAGCAGCAATGCTTGGAGAAACACCTCTGCTGAAGGACTAATTCTAGGTGGACTCTGGTTGGTGTGCTGGAGGATGAACTCATCTCTGTGATGAAGACCTCATCTCTCTGAGCCCTTGGAGCTTTATGAAAGGCTAAATGTCAATCCAGGACAACTGTAAAGACTAGTCCTACTTGCTCAGCAAACGGCCTCCAAAAGCATAAAGGTATGGGCTAATACCTATATGACTCTGAGGAAATCGTTCTCTGTTCGTCATCCCTAAACTGAGAGTAAAATGCTCATCTTTTTCAAAGTTAATGAATGATGAAATGGAATGTGTTCATTAATGAGAAAAGTGGTTTGAAAATATGTAATGTGGTACGTAATTATTAAGTATAATTAAGGAGGCAGTATAATCCTCACTAAAGTCTAAATATTAAGGTTAAATGTAAAGCCTTCATTAGAATTTTTACACTTGAAATACTCAGTTACATTATTATGCATTCCTAAAAGGACACTGCAGTTAGACATTGCAAAACAATATCACAGTTACCAAAATACAAGGTCATGAACCCATGTTCTTAAAAACAATTGCATTATGTATCTGGAATATATGTATCAGAATTATTCAGTTTAAAATAATATGACAGTACTTGACATTAAGGTTTCATCACAGTTAACTCAGGGAAAGAATATTTCGTTTAAGATCATCAACATGTGGTCAGCTTGAAATAAGAGCTTCTCAGTGGCATGAAAATTGTGGTTTTATAACGGGTAACACAATCAGACTAAAATAAGCCTTACCAAAACCACATTCTGTAAGGATATTTGTGCTTGATTTTGCTTATTCTGGACACCACAATCTTGATTTTAGTGGTTAGGGAGGTTCCACCTAAAGCAAAACAGGAGCATGGGTAGATTCAAATTGCTTACATATTATTCAGTAGAAATGCTATATGCAGCTTACTTGGTTGTTGGATATACACTTGTAATTGGTAGGACACATGTCACTAGAATACAGTGCAGTAATAACTGTATCTCTCTGATTTCAAAATTAAAACTGGTAGAGGCCCCATTTTCCAGATTAGGAGCAAATCTGGGATTTTTCTAGAGCAACTCCCTTACAGCCTGAATTCTGCAGTACCGCAGAGACTTATTCGATACTGTTCCAGCTTCCCAATTCCATTTAAAGGCAAACTAGAGAGTTCCTCAGTGCTCGGGGGACACCAGGTGTTTTCCTGTTTCCACTTTCATTGCTGCCATAATACATTTCTCCTGCAAGCTGTCCCCATGCTGCCCAGTGTGGAGACAACACGCCCAGGCTGGCGTAGACCTCTGCCTGATCGGAAGGTGGAGGGACTCATGCTTGGACTTTTCCAGTCAGACTTGCTGGTTAATACTCACGTGCTCAGACATTTTCCCCAGAGCATGTGTTCTTAGCCAGGATGGCCTGTCCAGACTGGCTAAGAACCAACCTTCAGGGGCTGGTTCTGGGAAAACCAGGCGACTGGAGTCACAGCCCTGATCTCCCCTCCCGCACACTGAAGTTCCCTTTGGGGGCCCTTGCAGTCCTTTTCTGCCACTGTGGTTGGGATGATCTCAGTCTAAACTAGAGGGTTCTCATTTTTACCGATATGTTATTAAATCTTGATCCTGGTTCAGGAGCAATAACAGAATCCTCAGCTCTTGACAGGAAAACAAATTTTCCATTTATAAACCTAATTTTTAAGCATAGGTGAAAGATATTACTCTTGAATATTTTCATCTGCTGGATTTCATTAAGGAGATTTTGAGGAATTTGTGAGGGTGAGGGTGGGTATGAGACCATGAAGGGCAATTTCCCAACACGCAAGAAAAGTCACAATCACTTTCAGCATGAGTTAGGTAATTTTCTAAGGGTAGAAAAAGAAAAGATTCTGTTATAAAATGACAGAGCCCTGGAAATCTCATCTAAGGAAGTGGAAATAACTTGTCAGTATTTTTTGTTTCTTTATGCTCTAAATCCATTTTTAGTAACAGTGGAAGCAATTTGAAATGAAATACAACACTTAAAGCAAATGAAACGGAAAAGGATGCCAGCAGTAAATGGCAAGAAGAAATATAGTTCAGTGCGTTCTTCAGAATCTTTCCCTTGAGACTAAAGGTTGAAAGTTTCTTATTCTTATTTTTGAAATTTTACAATCGTGAAGCTACCTATTGATATTAAAATTAGTTCTATTACATCATGTACACTTGTCCTTTTAATAGAACAAGTTTGGCCTCAAATAGATATGAGCTCAGATCAAATCCTTGAATTTCTCTGAGACATTTTCTGTTTCCTTAGACTTAAAGTTGAAAAAAAAATCCTTGTATTTTATTTATGAGGATTAAAGACAAAGTATCTGATACTGAACCTTTCCTATGTGGTAGGCACTTAACACATAGTTGCAACTATGATTATTATATCTGATAATAGCAAGATAATAATAATAATTATTTTAGTCTTTGGGGTGTTAGTTATTTCTAACCTTTGTAGTAAATGCTTCTTAACAGAGTTTTTATCAATAAGTCCAAGTATCCAAAGTTGTTAGAAACAAAGGTATTTGACAATAACATGATCATAATCAAAATGGAAAACAAAGCCATCTGGCAATAAATAAAGATGTTCTCAGCCTATGTTATAACCACACCGACTGGAGGGTAAATTGAATGGAATCACTTTGGGAGTCAGTGTTTATAATGAAACTAATTAGTTTATCTTAGAGAAATATTGAAGTAGACACAGTTTGCTAGAAACAATGTCTACAATTAGGAAGAAGTTTGGTGTCTGGCATCTCCAGTTTCTGTGTTTCTTTGAAATCTCTGTTGCCTGCCTTCTATGTCACTCCTTGTGTCTTTTCCTTGTAGCTAAACTTAAGTATTTTTCTTTGAATTCTATCTTCTGGTCAATTGTGCTTTTGTCTAATGGACTTCCATAAACCCTCCCCTAATGGATATTTTAACAATTTAGCAAACATTTTTTGACATTTTCTGTATAACCTACATTGTTCAGAGTCCTAGGATACATACATAAATAAAATTTGGTCCGTGCTCTCAAAGAAGTTGGTCTACTTCGAGAGACATCAAGGAAACAAATGATCTTACCATAATAATACAATTTCACACTAACATGTTCTCTTAGGGTGACATGGATGTGGGGAGAAAAAGTCAGAAAATGTTTCTTGGAGGAAAGTGAAGTTATCTCAGTCCTTATGAATAAAAAGTTTACAAGAAAGAGAAGAGTGGGGTTGGAGTTCCCAGAATAGGGAACAGCATGAACAAAATAACAGAAGCAGGTATGTGGGTGATGTGTGTGGGAAACAAAATATAGTTTGGAAAGTACAGGGTTAGGAGTAGCAGGTGATAAAGCTAGAGAGATACACAGATGCCTCCTGTGTTTGCAGCTAAAGTGCTTCGATTTCATCTCAAAGACAATTGGGAGCACCTAGAAAGACAGGGTAAGTAGGAAATGACATTTTATTTAGCGTTCATAAGTACTGAGTGGTAGTCACTAACAATACAGACTGACTCTGACCCCTACTAAAGACGTTGAGAGTTCAGAAAGACCTTGACAAATATAGAAAGAAGTATTCAACGTCTATATTAATCCATCACATGGATCCCATCCCATTCACCCAAAGCCCAATATCCCCTGAGAAAAATCCAGAGGAGTCACTCTTTACCAAGGAATTAAGAAAATATTGAGGAAACCATGCGTTTTGTTTAGAATAGTGCTTTACTCATTGCTTTCTCTGAGCCAGAAATGCTGGTGGAATACTCTACAAATGAAATGGACTTTTAGCTTGGATTCATCCAGAGAGAAGAGCCTACAGCAAAAGATGCTGTTAAGGAACACAAAACCAAAAACTCAGGGATGAGACAGAGAAGAAGAGAACAAATATCAGGGTGTGACAACAAACTGGTCCCTGTTTGGAATCACATAAAACTGACAACTAGATCTTTTGGGAGTGACTTATAAACAACATCACAGGACAGTGCATCCAGGGGATGAAGGGAGAAGAATTTGTCCATCAACTACTGTCTCCCTTGTACTCCTTCATTTTGCCTTTGAAGTCCCCAAGACTGTCACATGGTTTCACATCTGAAATTTCACAGGAAAACCCTTGGGCAGGAAATGAGTCACATGTGGTAATGTTGGCATGAAGTAATACACTATTGGGTTATACTAACATGAGGTTAGTCAGCGCCCATACAGACTTGGTCACTTCTGTTGTGGCCTGGTGGAGATGGTTGCGGTCAACTGTCCTACTGAGAAGAATCTGCAGACTCTATACGGGTACCCCGAGGTCAATGGGGATGAGACAACCACCATGTGGCAGAGATGGACAAGGTCATATTTGCCAGCAAGGGCTAAGTGGGTATGATTTTCACAACAGAAGGTGAAACTGGCATTATAATTAGACCTCTGAGATTTGTATAACCGCCTAAGCTCTTTCACATCAGCTAACTTATGGTAAGGTATCTAAAAGTGATACTGATGGTCAACTCAATATCCTCTTTCTTCAGTTTCTTGTGTTTTTTTTTAAATGACCTAATTCCTTTTTTTAATTTTTATTTTTAAAAGAACTTCTTTCTTTCTTTCTTTCTTTCTTTCTTTCTTTCTTTCTTTCTTTCTTTCTTTCTTTCTTTCTTTTTGGCTGTGTTGGGTCTTCGTTTCTGTGCGAGGGCTTTCTCTAGTTGCGGTGAGCGGGGGCCACTCTTCATCACGGTGCACCGGCCTCTTCACTATCGTGATCTCTCTTGCTGCAGAGCACAGGCTCCAGACGCGCAGGCTCAGTAGTTGTGGCTCACGGGCCTAGTTGCTCTGTGGCATGTGGGATCTTCCCAGACTAGGGCTCGAACCCGTGTCCCCTGTATTGGCAGGCAGATTCTCAACCACTGCACCACCAGGGAAGCCCTCTTCAGTTGTTTTAATATAAGTATCCTGACTCTCATGAATAGAGGTCTGGCTTGAGCAAACATAATTGAGAGTATATGGCCCTTCTCCCAATATTAGATAAATCCTCAGTGTGTTCATGGACACAGAATGTTTTGAAGGAAGAAAGTAATTGAGTTTCCCTAGGGAAGAACTCTATAACATGACAAGAATATCCAGGAAACTCCTCCTTAGTCTTCCCCATATGACTTTTGGTTATTTGCACAGATGGTAGATAGTGTGAATGGAAAACACCCAGTCTTTTCACGAGTGACTTGTGTGGGCTCTGAAGGGACACTAATATCTCAAGACTCAGAATATCAAGAGATCGAGATGTAGTGTCTTCCAAAAGCCATGTGGGACCCTAACCATATCCTAAGCACACCAGGTTCATAAAGTACCATTGGAGGTAGATGTCCTTCACACCAGGAAGAATCTTCACAATGATCAACATTTAAATTACTCTCCTGTAAATTCTCTAAATCCTCTTCTCTAATCTGTTGTCTCATCTAGAACACTGTGTCACATGCACTCCCACCATCATCATCGATGAACCCAATCACCTGCCTTGTCTGGGTTTGCATCTACAAAACAGAGCAGCTAGTAGAGAGAACATACACACACATACACACAAATCAGACCAATGTCAATATAAATTAGTCTTCAATACTGTATTTCTTTAGACTATTTGCTTTCATTCTACTTACAGCAACAACTTCAAATCTTTTATGATCTTCTAAAACCTCAAACAGCCCATTTTAATCAGTACTTTCTGGGAAGAGAACCTTCCCTCCTTCTTGAATAACTCAATAAAAGTCACCAGACAGGAATTCTCTCAATTTTCCACCAAAATTATAAAAGTCAAAATGTGTCTATACTCACACTTCTCTTTTTCTTTCACATCGCAGTACAGAAAGTGCCCCTTCATGTTTCAAAGGCTAATTTTTCCACGTATGACTTGGAATCTAATTCCCAGAAAACTTACACTCACAGTGATCTCTCTCATGAGTTCTCCACCTTTTTTCCCTTCCAGACCCTGCTTGAGTCTCTCCCAGCATAGGAATACTTCCCTGGACTCGATATTATCCTCAGACTGTGCTATCTCAGCACCCCACCTTCTCTTTGTAGCTACAGTTTAAAAGGGGGTTTACATAAGAGTTATGAGATACAAACACTTGAAAGAAGGAATAAGGAAGATGTAGACCAACCTTCTCAACCCACAAGTACATGGGGTATGAGGAAATGAGCAGCTTTACTCGAGAACAAGTCAAGGGAAGATGTGTCCTTGGCAGAAATTCAGGTTTTCATGAAGTCAAAACATGGGGTTAGCATGGAGAAAAAAGCCTGGCAAGAGAAATTTTAGTAGGCACAATGTTTAGTAGGTGGGAAGAAAGTGAGAAAGAGAGAGAGAGATAATGAGAGCATGAGATGAATTTGTCTTAAGTCGAGAGAGCACAGTGAGTTATGGATATGAGATTGGTAGAACGGTGTTTCCTAATGAGAAAATTCAACTGCACTCGGGTTAAAATACATATTCCTAGTTTTAACCCCAGGTCTAATCCCCAGAACTAGAAAGTTGAATTTTTAACAAGTGCAGTGGGTGATTTTTATGATGAGGCAAATATGAGAACTGTAGCTTTAGAGTGTGTGTTTATGCCTGCATGTGTGTGTGTGTGTGTGCACATGTGTTTATGTGTTTGAGTGCTGATATCTTGAATACCAGCTGTTAGAGATGAGGAGCTTGGAGAATCTGAGTTCTAAAAGTTTCTTGAAGCTCCATGGATCGTTGGGCCACACAGAGTCACCTGTGGCTTGGGCAGTTGGTGGTTTTTCCTCAAGTTATGGTCCCTCAGAGGTTTCTTTTTCTCCTCAGCTGGCATCTGCAGTTCGTGCAGCAGAAATGAGTGCAATGAGGCAAGTGAGTCTGAAGTTCTAACTGTATCATAACGATGCTTTAGAGGTCTGGAACCTCAGAAGGTTGCAGGAATTTCAGTCCAACAACGGTGTTTGCAGGGAACATCTGGGTTGATATTCTTGTCTCACCCGAGTAGAAAGCTTTTATCATGTTCAGCCAAAACCCTGTTATAAGGCTAAATTAGGGCTGTGGTGGTGGGAAGATGAGGGACAGAGTCAAGAAGTATTTGAGAGGAGCTTGTAATTGATTTTAAGGGAGAGACAGAAAGACACAAGAATTTTCTGCCTAGGATGAGGAGGAAGTTTGCCAAGGTAAGAGAGATCAGTTTTGGATACCTTGAGTTTGAGGTGTCCTTGTTACATTTACATGAAGATGTTCAATGTTATATATTTCTAGAACTTAGTAGAAAGACATGAGTGGAAGATTTGTATTCCATAGTCTGATGGTTAATTTTATGTATCAATTTGGCTGGGCCATTGTGCGTAGCTATTTGGTCAAATATTCTGAATGTTTCTGTGAAGGTGTTTTTTAAATGAGATTAATTTTTCAATTGATGGAGTTTGAGTAAAGCAGATTGCCCTCCATAATATGGGTGGGCTTTATGCAATCAGCAAAGGCCTGAATAGAACAAAAGGCTGACCTTCCCACAGCAAGACAGAATTCTGCCAGCTGACTGTCTTTGGACTCAGACTACAACTCTTTCCTGGGTCTCCAGCCTACAGTCCTACCCTACAGTCCTACCCTGTATACACACACACATCCTGTTAGTTCTGTTTCTCTGAAAAACCCTGAGTAATACACATAGTAATCAGTATTTAAGAATTAATAAGTAAATGTCTTACAATGGAAAAGGTTAACTTGAGAAAAAGAGTGGCCTAAAAAGATAAGTGGTCTGAGCATAGAATCATGGCTGAAATAACAAGGTTTTAAATGATGAACAACATAAAAGCAGGACATAAAGAAACCTGAAAAAGACTGATCAGGGAGATGTGAAGAGTGTCACAGAATGAACTGAACAATCTAATAGAACATAGAGTATTAGGACAAAGGGAAGTATTGTGTACAGTATTAAACATAGCAGATAGAACTGAAATGTGGTCTTATGATTTGGCAATTAGAAAGTCCTTGGTTATCTTAGCAAGACCAATTTTGGGAAGCAGAATCCTGTTTTCAGTCTGGAAAGGAATTAATTGAGAAGTGAGAAAGCAAAGAATTATCTTGGAAGATTTGAAATGAAAAGAGAAGGAGCAAAATCAGTAGCTAAAGAGAAACTTAGGTCCAAGAGAAAAGTATCTACCATTTCTTTTTGTTTTTCTTTTGCTTTAAATCTAAGACACCAGCAGCATATTTTCTAGCTGGAGGAACATCATCACAGAGGGAGAATGAACATTTGAGCATAAAGGAAGGACGCCAGTTCCTTGAGGAGATGATGCAATTGAGATTAAGGTTATCTTGAATATGAGGGGATATATAATCACTTTGGAAATTAGAATAAAGCCGAAGAATGTAGGTCAGATATAAAGATATAAGCATGGGAGGTATAATGATGAAGAAAGTCGTAGAAGTAGATCTTCATATGAGAAAGAGGTGGTAAGGGTTAGTGTGGGGAATTCATCTGGTGGCAAATTTTTAAAATTGTGAAAACATGGATGGACCTTGAGGACATTATGCTAAGTGAAATAAGTAGGAGAAAGACAAATTCTGTATGATCTCATTTATATGTGGAATCAAAAACAACCACCACCAAACTCATAGATACAGAGAATAGATTTGTGGTTGCCAGAAGTGAGGGGAAGAGGGTGGGAGAAATTGGTGAAGGGGGTCAAAATCCACACAATTCCTGTTATAAAATAAATAAGTTATGGGGTTGTAATGTACAGCATGGTGATTATAGCTAATACTACTGTATTGTATATTTGAAAGTTGTTAAGAGAGTAGATCTTAAAAGTAATCACAGGAAAAAAAATTGTAACTATGTACAGTAACTGATGTTTGACAAATGTTAACTTATTGTAGTGATCATTTTGCAGTGTATACATATATTCTATCATTATGTTGTACACTTGAAACTAACACAATGTTATATGTCAGTTATACCTCAACAAAAAAAAACTAAATGAAATTTAAAATTAATAAAATTGTTGCTTAATAGAGGGAATCGGTTAAAGACAAGAAAACAAATGATAGATTATAAAGAAGGGTTCAGATGGAAGCAACCTAAATGTCCATCAACAGAAGAATGGATAAAGAAGATGTGGGAAATATATACAATGGAACATTACTCAGCTATAAAAAGGGATGAAATAGTGCCATTTGCAAAGACATGGATGGACCTAGATACTTTCATACAGAGTGAAGTAAGTCAGAAAGAGAAAAATAAATATTGTATAATATTGCTTATATGTGGAATCTAGGAAAAGGGTACAGATGAACTTATTTGCAAAGCAGAAATAGAGACACAGATGTAGAGAACAAACTTATGAACACCAACGCAGGAAAAGGGGTGGGATGAATTGGCAGGTTGGGATTGGCATATATACACTACTATGTATAAAACAGCTAACTAATGGGAACATACTGTATAGCACAGGGAACTCCACTCAATGCTCTATGGTGACCTAAATGGGAAGGGAATCTAAAACGAGAGGGGATATATGTATACGTATAACTGATTCACGCTGCTGTACAACAGAAACTAACAAAACACTGTAAAGCAACTATACTCCAATAAAAATTATTTTGTTGGTCAAAAAGTTTGTTCGGGTTTTCCCACAATATGGAAAAATCCGAACGAATTTTTGGCCAACCCATTTTTTTTTTTTTTAAGAAGGGGTCAGATTACAAGAAAAATCTGTACTAGCAAAAATCTTTGGGTTGTACCTTTTTCTTTAGAGTACTAAGGAGCCTAAATTAAGGAGTCAGTGTTGTGATCTTTATCCATTGTTTTAACATAAGGAAACACCAGCAGGTTAGATGAGGCTCCTTGCAGGGAGAAATTAAGATAATCATCACTGGAGTCTAGGCTGAGTGAGGAATGAAGTGATGACAGAAGGGAGCTTGTAGAAGGGATAAAAAGAAGGATAAATTGAAAAATCTTTTCCCCTTACTTTTAAATCCAACCTATATTCTTAAGGCAGACATTTTCCCTTCCATGACTTGAAGAGTCATCCCAAAATCCACTACTGGTACTTGCTAATTGACTCAGAATTATTCCAGGTGGCTACAATCCTCACCATCTGCTTTAAACCCTCTCTCCAGTCTGGGATCCTGGATTTCTCTGCCATTGGCATCATATCTTGGAAGCTGTCTCTCTGCCCATCCCGAGCAGATTGATTACCTCTTTGGACAGAGTCTTCTGTTCTTTGGACAATTGCCCCAAATGTGCTGCTTCTCAAATTACCCTGATGGCAACTTTGACCAGCAGTGAGTGGTGGCCCACATTTCAGCATAAGCTCCCAGGACACTAACTGTGCTTGCTTGCACTGGGGGTGAGGAGCATTGAAAGTTCATGGTATGGTTTTATGTTAAGCAAAATTTTGCCCAAATTTCTCATGAAACCTGAAACCTGATTAATGCATTGGTGATATTTTATAGTATCCAGGATCATATAAGGATAAAGTATGAATGTTAGAGGAATATCAACATTAAGCATTTGTAATGCTTGAAAATCAACATAGCTATTTGGTTATATGAAACATAGCTCCTTTCAGAAGATAACTTGCTGGAGGTTAATCTCCCATATTTTACATACAATTCAGCTAATATCTATCCTGAGCTCTTTTATGTATTGAATAATCATTGTACCTACTATAATGTAAGAGCATACCTGGTTAGGGTTATCATTATTTTGGAGATCTATTGGTTTTTGAGTAAATTTGAAAGTAGGAAACAATTAAGTTTTGTCAGATGGAGTTTTGTAGAGGGTCCAGTTGCAGACTTGATTCTGCCTTCTTTTTCAAAAATTATAATTTATTTGTTTTACCAGATCTTTCATCTAGTACAGAAGTTCCAAGGAGCATGTTAGTGCTTTGTGTTGCTGTGTAATGAATACTAGAGATACCATTCTTCATTTATCACAGACGTTTGAATAAGCATTATTATATGTTGGAAGCAATAAAGGACTTGGTGTCAGAAACATCTAGGATTTGTTTCTTCCTCTGTCAATAACTCATGCTGCCACCTTGAGAAAGTATGCAAGTTTTAGGTATCTAGTTTCTATATTTGTCTTTAGAAATAATAATTTTGGTCTATTGCTGCCATTCTTAAAGTAGATGTAGTCATTTGCATTAAGTTATAGTCAAATGTTATCAATTTGACTATTTTAGTTTCACAGTAATGTTAACTACACATAAAATTTACATAGTGATTTTTCTCCTGTAACTTTTTTTCAATGATGTTTAAGCAAAGAGAAACTTTTGATAGAGTAACTACAAGCATGCCAACACTTCTATTTTAAAGTGTTTTCTGGCTTTTGTTTTACATGTAAAAGTGATGAACATTTTTTATGTTACCAGCATGTAGTAGAAACTAATGGCAGAAGAAAAGTCCAGCGCTGTCATCATTATAGAAAAAATGAGGGTTGAACATATCAGAAATTCTCAAGCTGTATACTTGCAAATTCTACTCAGTTGTGGCCATTGCCTCATAACTGAGAAACCATCTTTCATTAGGTCACCATTGTTGTTACAATCTATTTTAAGACAAATTAATTTAAAATCTATATATTTCCATTTCATTAATATCATTAGAAGAATGATACCCACAGAAAGAGTCACTCAACTGTTGTAAACAAATTTTGTTTAGTTAAATGTTTGCATATTTATTTTTGGAAATATATTTTAATATTAAATGGAATAATACAATTTCCCTTCTCAAATTTCTTTATACAAGGTAAGAACTTTCTAATAAAACACCAGTCATTTCTACTCTCATTTCAGTAACATGTGAAGTTCATTTAGGTACTTTGATAGTTCTAACTCTTCCTGCTAGACAGATGATAAACCCTCTATTTTAAATCATCATATAAATGTTTTTGGATGCAAAAGAACAAATATGACTTAGAGCTTTTCAAAACTTGAGTATTTCACTGTGGAAGGCAAATTAAGTTTTCTATTAAAAAATGACATTGTAGTCATTATCAAATTTCTTCATAATAATTAAAGAATAGGTAATGATGTAATGATTTAAGGACGTTTACTTCACTCACAAAAGTGGTTAAGGAATCCTTCAATTTGAAGGAAAAACTTTCTAGAAAGTGTGTAACAATTCAGCATACATCATGTGATGCTGGTATGTGACCCATCTTTCTCTAAATGGGCAACATACTATTTTTTTCTAGTTGCCTCAAGAGTAGAATTAAGCCAGACTACCTAACTACCTACCTACCTACCTAAGAACCAACTAACTAACTAACTAACTAACTAACTAACTAACTAAGTTTTCCTCTATGATTCCATAAGAAATCTCTGACAACAAAGGGCACAAAAATCATTGCAGTGTTCACAAAATGATAACTCTTCTATGACCATTACCAATAAATACAACAATTGATTTTAACCCCAACACCAGTAAATCTATGAAGATGAGTGCCCATTATAAGAGTACTAACATTGGTATCTCCTATTCTATGAGATATCTTGTCTGTCACAAGTTCCAGACTAGATCTGGTAGTTAGGTGAAAGAAAATATTATGTTCATTTTTGAATTTGAACCCCAAAACCTTTAAAAACAATTCTAATGCATAGGAGTCACTTATTTTTTAGCTATTGTATGCAGCTTTCTGTTCTTGACATACAAATAAACATCTTGTTAGAATACTTTGTGTTATTTGTGAATAACATATAGAAATGTTAACTTTTTTTCTTCAATATTTCCTCCAATTACTTACATTATAAGACATAATATGCCTCAAGGAAGCTAAGATATTACAGAAAATACATAGAGACTTCGAGTTTTGAAAATCTAGGGCTTCATAAGAATTAGGACATAGAGGAAATGATGAATCTTAATGTATAAATAAAGGTTTCTCAAGTTGGTAGAAGAAATGTGGAGTCAAAAGAGAAATGAGGATATCCGAAAAGCTGATAGGTTGCCATACCCTGAGTACCACTTCATGGGTCTAGATCTAAATGGCAAAGATGCTGGAAGTACACAAGATTAACTTGTGGGAGCTGTGTGTATAAAGGCCTGAGTCAAGATGCTTGAGGACAGTTATACAGACAGACCTCAGAGTAGAAATGGCTGCAAAGTGTTCCTGAATAGTGTTGAGGAGTTTTTCATAGTCCAATGTAAATTGCAAGCAGGGAGATAAATTCCTATGTGCCAGAGAGGGACACAGAAAGTAAAAATAAGTTGTTTTTAATCTAGACACATTAAGAAAGAAATGAGCAACAATGAGTGACCTGTATGGGCAGATAAACTGGAGGGAATTATAATAGTTTCAGAAGATACCATCAGGGACAAATGGTGGTACAAATCAGAAATTCCACACCCACTCTTCAGGGAAAAAAAAAAAAAAAAAAAAAAAAAAAAATATATATATATATATATATATATACACATACAATCTTAAACAAAACTCCTGGAAATGGGACTCTAATAAAAATTGATCAAAATTATTATTTTATTCCACTCAGGAATTTGAAAGAAGAATTAGGGTGAGTTGTAGAAAAAGAATAGCATTTATTTCATATTGTACTCAGTACAGAAAACGTGTTCCCTCCATTTTTCTAAGAATCACTGTATGCTTGAGATTGATTTTAAACAATAAGACACATGGGCTTCCCTGGTGGAACATTGTTTGAGAGTCTGCCTGCCGACGCAGGGCACACGGGTTCGTGCCCCGGTCCGGGAAGATCCCACATGCCGCAGAGCGGCTGGGCCCGTGAGCCATGGCCGCTGAGCCTGCGCGTCCGGAGCCTGTGCTCTGCAATGGGAGAGGCCACAACAGTGAGAGGCCCGTGTACCACAAAAAAAAAAAAAAAAAAAAAAAAAAAACAATAAGACACAGAATAGCCAAAACCATTTTGAAAATTTGGAGGACTCGTGCTTCTCAATATCAAAACTTATGACAAAACTATAATAATCAAAACAGTGTAATATTAGCAAAAGACTAGACATATAGATCAATGGAATAGAAGTTAGAGTCTAGGGAAAACTCCTTACATTTCTGGTCAAATGATTTTTGACAAGTGTTCCAAGATAATTCAATGAGGGAAAGACCAAAAGAATGTTGCTGAGATAACTGAATAATCCACATGCAAAAGTAAAGTTGGAGTCCTTCCTCACATGTTATACACATTAATTCAAAGTGGATCATAGACCCAAGAATAAGAGCTGAACTATAAAACTCTTAGAAGAAAACTGTAAGAAGAAAAATTAGATGAAGGAGTAAATCTTCCTGCCTTTGGTTAGGTAAGAGTTGTTGTTTTTTTATTTGCTTGTTTGTTTGTTTGTTTAGCTATGACCTCAAAGCACAAGCAACAGAAGAAAAAAAATAGATTAATTGGACTTCATTAAAATTTAAACCTTGTACTTAAAAAAGACTCCATTCAGAAACTGAAAGAATAAATCATGGAATAGGAGAAAATATTTGCAAATCATTTTTCTATTTGAAACTTTTATATAGACTATGTAAAAAACTCTTAAAAATCAACAACAAAAAGACAAACAAAGTAAAAATGGGCCAAAAAATTGAATATACATTTCTCCACAGAAGATATACAACTGGGCAACAGACACATGAAAAGATGCTCAACATCATTAGTCACTAGGAAAACACAAATTAAAATCACAATGTGTGGGCCTCCCTGGTGGCGCAAGTGGTTGAGAGTCCGCCTGCCGATGCAGGGGATACGGGTTCGTGCCCCGGTCTGGGAGGATCCCATATGCCGCGGAGCGGCTGGGCCCGTGAGCCATGGCCGCTGAGCCTGCGCGTCTGGAGCCTGCGCGTCCGGAGCCTGTGCTCCGCAACGGGGGAGGCCACAACAGTGAGAGGCCCGCATACCGCAAAAAAAAAAAAAAAAAAAAAAAAAAAAAAACCACAATGTGTGATATCATTCCACATCCTCTAAGATGGCTAAAATTAAAAAGATAGAAAAATAACAAATGTTGGCAAGAATGTGGAGAAATTGGAATCCTCATATGTTGCAGATGAGATTTTTAAATGTTGCAGCCACTTTGGAAAGAATTTTGACAGTTCTCCAAAATGTTAAAAATAGAGTTACCACATGACCCAGCAGTTCCACTCCTAGGTATGTATCCAAGAGCAATATGTCCACATAAAAACTTGGACATGAATGATCATGTGGGATTATTCATAATGCTCAAAAAGTGGGTACAATTGAAGTATCCATCAACTGATGTAATGGATAACCAAAATATCATATATCTACCCAATGGAATATTACTCAGCAATAAAAAGGAATGAAGTACTGATGAATGTTACAAAATGGATAAACATTGAAAAAATTTTACTAAGTGTAAAAAGCTGGTCACAAAACCCACGTATTGTATGATTACATTTATATGAATAGCATAGGCAAATCTTTAGGGACAGAAAGTAGATTAATATTTGCCAGGGACAAGAGGAAGAGTGAATGTAGAGTTATTACTAATGGATGCTAAATTTCTTCTTTGGTGTGATGAAATGTTCTCAAATTAAATAGTGGTGATGACTGAACAACTTTGAGATATTCTAAAAAGTACAAAATGTAAAAGGATGCATTTTATGTTTGCAAATTATATGTCATAAAAATAATAGACTAGAATAAAAACAAAAGAATCTTAAATTATTGCCCATGACTCTGTCAGAGAATTGTTGTCAGTGACGGGGTAGACTCTCAGAATTCATGGCTAACTTGAAATTTCCATGGTTGTATGATGAGAAGAAATTTGAAGTCATTCTATAGACTGTTTTGAACATCCTGGGAAAAATAAAGTGTGATTTTCAGAAGCAAGGAAGAATGAGTAAAAACTGGCAATATTCAATTTTCCCAGTGACAGTTCTGAGAACACTTAAACAAGGAGATTTGTGGGAGGTGATTTTTAAGTCTATATCTTGAAATAGGAATTTCTAAAATAACCAAATCTTTTCCAGGAGAGAATAGAAAAAATCTAGTAATTATCTTCCAAATGAGGTAGAAACAACTAAATTAGCATGCCCCTTAATATCACTAAGCATAGTGGATTGTGTACAATTACTACACCCTCCTCCTCCCCTTTATCCCCTTGTCAAAGGGAGTGAGGACATTATCTATAGCCAGCTGTACTTACCTAGCCATGAAACTCTGGATATACATTTCTGCATCTGTGTATGTTGGGGTTGGAGTGGAGCTAATGATATTTACAGAGTCACATGTTGATGTGCCTGTAAGTGTTAATATTTTGGAGAAATGGATTCAGAATACAGTTTCAAGATATAGTATCAACTATCAAAGATATTTTACACACACACACATACATACACACACACACACATCACTCTTCCCTGGATATATGAATCTTAGATTCAATTGGATCTCATATTCAGTTAAAGAAAAATGTATTGGGAAATAAATAGACTAATATTGTTTATTCTATATGATGGAACTGATGCTTAAAATAGAATTTAATATAAGATATAGAAATCATAAAAATACACGTGAGTTATGGGCTTAGGATTGTTGATCTGTAAAATGGTCTTCTTAAGTAAAGCAAACATAAATGACTTCAAGATGCTGAATATGACCATCAGCATCACCGTATTGATTGCTGTAATGTCTAGAGCCTATAGTTAAGTGTTTGTTTTGACAATAAGTTTGAGTGTTTGTACTATGATATTTGTGCTTCTTCTATGCCCACTACACAAGTGAGTCCCTAAGTGTGATATTCCATTTTTATTTCTTTTTGTGTGGCTGGGTGGTGAGGGGATATGAGAAAAGCAACATACAAAAGCTACAGAAGAGCAATGCAGTTTTTTTTTTTTTTTTTTTTTTTTTTTTTTTTTTTTTTTTTTTTTTGCGGTACGCGGGCCTCTCACTGTCGTGGCCTCTCCCGTTGCGGAGCACAGGCTCCGGACGTGCAGGCCCAGCGGCCATGGCTCACGGGCCCAGCTGCTCTGCGGCATATGGGATCCTCCCAGACCGAGGCACGAACCCGTATCCCCTGCATCGGCAGGCGGACTCTCAACCACTGCGCCACCAGGGAGGCCCAGCAATGCAGTTTTGATGTGTGTTTATGCTAAGAAAGATTACCTGAATTCTCACAAAGAAGAGGACCAGTGAAAATATCACTTGAAGATGCAACAGAAATGATGATGTAAATAAGCCACGGCCTCCAAATCTATACAAGCAACTCAGCATTGCCTTGTGTGCGACAGCATGTGTCTCACTCATGCTGGTCCAAAGCATCAGTTCTTGTGAGAAGCACTCACTGGAACATCAGGTTTACAGGCTTCCATTTCAATTTTGAAGCCCTGGGAACTACATAAACCTTGGATTAAGGACCGTTGGTTTAAATGAACTCTAAAATCCTTTCTAGTTTCAAAATTTTATGACTCTGTATTGCATATGGGAGGAGGCCTTATTAAGTTGACACTCAAATGTTATTTTACTTGAACTTGAAGCCTTGTTAGATAAATTTTTACTTTGATAAAATGACAATATTTAGTTTTACAAGCTTTTTTTTCCTATAAAACTGTTGAGAAAGCCATTTCATTTATGACTCAGTTAGAGAAAATCTTTTCATTTCATTGACTCTTACAAGTGCCAATTTGATAGCAATAGTTTCCTCTAATGGTATGACAACAGTAATTTCACTAGGTCTTTTAGAAAGCAGTGTGGTGACTCAACTTATCAAAACTTAGAATAGAAAAATAAGAAAATGTTGTTAAAATGATTACCATCAGGGATTTTCAGCTTCAGCTTTCCCATGCAAAGAGGTTAGATCATCACTCCATCCTTTAAGCAAGAAAAATCTAGACAAACTGAAAATCAGTGATTTTTTTTTCTTGAATCCATTAAAAAGTTGAGATTACCGACTAAACCTACACCTGCAAATCTGAATAGACAGGTGCATTCGGAAAAGCACAGGTGACATCTACTTCCCTGGAGCAGAAGCTGCTGGAATCACAAACTTGTAGGAACATGAAAATAGTAATTTTGACCAGTTGCTGGAAACAGAGTGTGGATTAATGGGAAAGTGAGAAACTCGTGGTGGTGCCCATTCTTTTATGAGCTTTACCTCCAGGAACCCCATCAGGTTCTAACGATGAAGAGTCAAGAAATATTACTCTGTGGTGTTGGCAGGAGAAGAGGTATAATCATTGTGAAATACACATAGAGCTTTCTCCATGACAAAAGCCTAGTCCCTAAAAAAAGGACTTTATTAGAGCTTTACCCCAGTTGGGGGAAGGGAATTACTCCCACTTCAGTTGCTACTGACTTCATGTTTCACCTAAGGGAAACACAAACAAACAAACAAACAAACTGTCACGGGGATCAGAGGTTCAAGAAAATAGACTTGGGATGTGGTAACCAAAGAAGAGAGTAGGTGGCAGGAGGAAAAGCTATATCACTGGAAAAGCATTTCTGTGGGTCATAGCCCTAAGACACATGCAGTAAGAGACTGAGATTTAATCAGATTACAGAATTCCCCTTTCCCTCCTCCACACATGGTTTACCACCATCACCTCCTCTACATCAACAGGGCTACAAAAACCAGCAGTTCTGCAAGATGCAAAATCTCTCTGAAGAGGAATATTTAGGGAAACCCAAAGACCAGAGAACAGACAAAAACAAAGGCACTCAAGGAATATGAAGTCTTTGTCACCTAAAGCTATAGCAAACATTCAACAAAGCTCAACTCCTGGCCAGAATGAAGTAAATCCTCACAGTAAAAGACTATTTATCTCAGTTCATATTACCTGAGTGCCTGGCTTTCAGCAAAAAATTACAAGAATGCCCAAAAGCATGAAAACAATGCAGTCTGAAGAGAAAAAGCAAGTGCCAAAATCAAATACAGATAAGACACACGTGTTGAAATTAGCAGTAAGGAATTTAAAATAATGATGATTAACATGCTAAAGACATTAATGCTTTAATGGAAAAAATAAGCTACATGTACAAATAAGTGGGTAACATAAGCACAAAGGTGAATTACTAAGGAAAAATCAAATGGAAATGCTAGAAATTGAAAAAAAATAACTATAATAGAAATAAAAAATACCTTTGAGGGGCTCATCAGTAGATTCAACATGGCTGAGAACAGCATCAATAAGTTTGGACACAGGCCAGCTTGTATTTCCCAACCTGAAACACAAAGAGAAGGAAGACTAAAACAAACAAAACCAGAACAGAACATCCAAGAACTGTGGAACAATAAAAACAAATGTAATATAATATGCAATTAGAATACTAGGAGTGGAAGAAAGATAAAATAGAACATAAGAAATATTTGTAGTATGGCCAAAATCTTTCCAAAATTAATGACAATCACAAAACCACAAGTTTAAGAAGCTCAGAAAAGACTTTCCATGATAAATATCAGAATCTATACCAAAGCCTAAACCCAAAAAACCCCTTACACATAGGCATATTACATTTAATTGAAAAAATTCAAGGGGACAGGGAGAAAATCTTGAAAGAATCCAGAAGGAAAAATCACCTTATCTATAGAAGAACAAGGACAAGAATTATTTTTGTACAGAAGAATTCTGGTCATAAATCATAGAAGCCAGAAGAAGATGAAGTAAAATATTAAAAGTGCTGAAAGAAAACAAACACTAACCTAGAAATCTATATCTAATGAGTTTCTCTTTCAAGAGTAAAGGAGAAATAAAGACTTTTTCAGACAAACACCGAGGAGCTTCATTACTAGTAGACATGCTTTGTAAGAAATGTGAAAATTCCTTGAGGCAGAAGGAAAATTATATACAATAGCAACTTGGATGTGCACACATAAAGAACATCAGAAAGTAAATAAATGAAAGTAAAAATAAAATATTTTATTTTTCTCATGCTTCATTGATTGAAAATACAACTTTGTTTAAAGTAATAATAATAACAATCTATTGGATGATCCTAGCACATGGATAAGTGAAATAAATGAAAGCAGTATCACAAGAGGTGAGAGAAGAAATTAGGAATACTATGTTATCAGGTACCTGTACTACAGGTGAAATAGTATAATGTCAGTTGAAGGTGAACCTTGATTAGTTAGAAATGTATCTTAGAAACACCAGGGCATTCATTAAAGTTTTTCTAAAAAGCAGCTCAGCTTTGTGCTCTATGATGACTTAGATGGGTGGGATGGTGGGGGGAGGGAGGTCCAAGAGGGAGGAGATATATGTATATACATAGCTGATTCACTTCATTGTACAGCAGAAACTAACACAACATTGTAAAGCAATTATACTCTAATAAAAAATGCAGTATAATTTATATGCTAAGAGAGGAGATAAAATTGCCAGTTAAAAACAGAGAGAGAGGGCTTCCCTGGTGGCGCAGTGGTTGAGAGTCCGCCTGCCGATGCAGGGGACGCGGGTTCGTGCCCCGGTCTGGGAGGATCCCACATGCCGCGGAGCGGCTTGGCCCGTGAGCCATGGCCGTTGAGCCTGCGTGTCCGGAGCCTGTGCTCCGCAACGGGAGAGGCCACAACAGTGAGAGGCCCACATACCGCCAAAAAAAAAAAAAAAAAAAAACAGAGAGAGAAAAGAAAGTGTAGGAACGGATAATGCATGAATAGAAAACAGCTACAAACATGGTATATATTAATCTAACTATAACAAAATCATTTAACATATGAATGGTCTAAATACACCAAGTAAAAGACAGAGATAGTCTACACAGATATGAAAATGAAGCATAAACTACTATGTTGTATACAAGAAATCCACTTTAAAAAAAAGGTCCAGATTGGTTAAAAGTAAAGAGATAAGATAGAGAAATATATGTCATAAAGAATAACCAGAAGAAAGTGTAGTAGTTATATTAATTTTAGACCAAGTCAATTTCAGAATGACAAAGATTACCAGAGCTAAATAAAGGCAATGAATAATGATAAAGGCATCAATTCTCCAAGAAGCATAATCATTCTAAACGGATATGAACTTAGTAACAGAATATCAAAATAATTGAAATATTTATCAATTGAACTCTGTAAAGACAAAACAATGACATAAAAATATGTTTTTCAGTATACATATTGAAATATACTTTCACATTATCAATCATTACATACTTATAATTTTAATTTTGACTGAAATTGTTTCTAGGGATTAGAACCAAATACATCTACCAATCTGAGAACAGATGAAACTGTTTCATTGCCTAAAATGCTCTCTTTCATATAAGGTGAATAGAATCAATGAGCAAAAGCTAGATTCAAGAAGAATGTGAAGCAATTATAACATGGACTTAAATAGCTAGAATATATAAACATATAACTATTGTTTGCATCTGGTAAGAGAAAGTAATAAGTAATGGTATAGTGATCATTATTTTGTAAATGTACTAATTATTTAAAAGCATGAACATTTGGTCAATTCAATATAACATTATAGGCATAGCTTTATGCCAAGAATGCAAATGTTTACTTATTAAATTGATGATTAGATCATGTAAAGCTAATAAGTATATCCTCACCGTGATTGGTTCTCTGAACAATAAGTCCTATTCAGATGATAAATGAAATTATAGATGAAGGTACTATAATTTATATCAAAATATTTATTCAACAAATGCTTATCAAAGTCCTACAAAAATCCTTGCCCTTTTATAGTATACATTATATTGGGAGAGGTATAATGCAAATGAACAGGAAAATTGATAAAGAATAAGTATTAATAAAAATGGTCTTAAAGCATTTCAAATAACACTTTGACTATCTGTGGCCAAGACCAATAGATTTAAAAATATATATACTGCTGGTTTAACACAACTTCTGGGAACAAATGAGCAAATTTAACTCAGTGTTAAAAATTCATCTACTTTTTGGTTATGGATGCCTGGACTCTGATGTCACTATTATTGTGAAATGGAGGGAGAAGGAAAAAAGAAAAAGAACTGGTAGACGGAGAAAAATTTCAATAAGTTCCTCTCTATGGCCATCTACTTAAGTAAGCATTCTCTAAATCCACCTTAAAAGGAATTTCTTTGGTTTCAAGGAAGTAGAATAGAGAAGACAAAATTACTAGTCTGGATATAAAGATTCTCTTTTTATTTACCCAGTGTTTTCATTCCCAGTTTATCAAGCAATGAAGCAGAGTTACAAATTTCTTGATTGGATAAACCTATAACAACTTAAAATACATTTGTTTTAGGAATGTGATTAAATTATTTTAATATAGTTTTGATACCTCTAGGACAAAAATCTTTGTATAAATTATACATATTTTCTTAGGAGAAGAAATATTGATTAATAGTATTTGTGAACTGTGTTAATTATATAAGGCTAGTTTTTTTCTAATTGTTCAGGGTTTTGGTTAAAATCTTAGCTTAATCTTCTGGATCCTTGGATTTAAATAAAAATTGAACTGAATAACTGTTTTACTACAAGCCCAGTAGCCCAATAATAACATAGTGTATAATGTTTTCTGGCATTAAGTTCATTTGATGCTGTTATCATTTCATATCACCCTGAATAGCTTCAATTGAATAAAAATGGAAATGAGTTATTTAGGACATTCAATGGTGACATGAAATCACATTTTATCCATTATCCTTGATTTACTTTATGTAAAGTGTTCAGGCAGAGGTCTTGAAAACCCTCTTTTAGAAGTGTGGCTAACCTTTTTAAGGGAGGAAATAAAACAATTTCCGTTTGGGTCACCAATCAATAAATAAGCAGCTTGGTTCCAATTGCTACTGCACTGTCAGGTAGAAGAAGTTATTAACCAGTCCCTGAACAGAATATCTTATTTCCATTACTTTCATCTCTCCTGATGAGCAGATAAATGGATAGGAAAAAATGAGTTGACCAAAATAAACAGAGCTGAAGAGGATGTATTTGCAATGCATCAAGGTGTAAATGAAATTCATAACAGCTTCCACTGTGTCTGAACACAGTTGAGTAAAATCAAGTCAAAGGAACAGACTGGTTATGCGTGAGAATATGGCCCAGTTCATGTTCATTTTGGATTCAGGAAAGCTAACCACAGCTGAAAAAGAAGACATAGATCCTAGCTTCAAGGATCACAAGGCTATGAAAACAGAGAAAGAAAGAGTCAACTGAAAGTATACGAGTGTGATATGTACCCGTAATATTAAGGCCAGGAAGCCTTCTTGGATTGTTTTTAAGAATTCAGGAGGGTTTCTGAGAAAACCATAATTCAAAAAGAGTCATGTACCAAAATGTTCATAGCAGCCTTATTTACAATAGCCCGGAGATGGAAACAACCTAAGTGTCCATCATCGGATGAATGGATAAAGAAGATGTGGCACATATATACAATGGAATATTACTCAGCCATAAAAAGAAACAAAATTGAGCTATTTGTAATGAGGTGGATAGACCTAGAGTCTGTCATACAGAGTGAAGTAAGTCAGAAAGAGAAAGACAAATACCATATGCTGACACATATATATGGAATTTAAGAAAAAAAATGTCATGAAGAACATAGGGGTAAGACAGGAATAAAGACACAGACCTACTAGAGAATGGACTTGAGGATATGGGGAGGGGGAAGGGTAAGCTGTGACAAAGCGAAAGAGCGGCATGGACATATATACACTACCAAACATAAGGTAGATAGCTAGTGGGAAGCAGCCGCATAGCACAGGGAGATCAGCTCGGTGCTTTGTGACTGCCTGGAGGGGTGGGATATGGAGGGGGGGAGGGAGATGCAAAAGGGAGGGGATATAGGAACATATGTATATGTATAACTGATAAAATTTGTTATAAAGCAGAAAAAAATTAAATTAAACTTAAAAAAAAGAATTCAGGAGGGTTAGACAAGTGAATGAGAAGGAGATGTTATTTTATGTAGAAAGAAGAGAAGGGCAAAAGAAAGATTTGAAAAAGCAAGACAGGAAAGAAAACTATAAATATGTTGTTTAACATGGCTTGTGTATAAGGTTTGGATAGTTATGAAGTAAGAAATGAGGTGAGATTATAAAGATTGATTTTCCAGAGAAGGTTAGAGGAAGGGTGATAGCTAAAGGAGATTCAGAACTGATAGTTATTTTATCAGGGTGAACCAACCTACATATAGGTTAAGGGGAAGCAATTCAATAGAGAAGAAAAAATAAAGGACACAAAGATTTGTAAAGTTATTTCTCAAAATGAGAGTCCTACCGTTTGTGTCTCTATGTGAAGAATGTGAAGGGGTATTGAATCCGTAGCTGTGGGAGAAGGAAGGTGAAAAAGTTCTTGACAAATTGTTTCCGGTGGTTGCCAGCCAGGGACAATTTTGCCTCCCTGCTGTATATATGGCCATATCTGGAGACATTTTTGGTTGTCACAACTGGTGGGGCTGCTACTTTCATCTAATGGGTGGAGACCAGGGATGCTACTGAATGTCCTATAATACACCCCTACCCCCAATATCAATAGAGCTGGAGTTGAGAATCTGGCTTTAGGAAGTAATAGATGATGTTATTTGTGGATTTAGGGGTTTAAGGATTAGGTAGGAACTTCAAGAGAATCGAGTAAATTTGGAATAGTGCCGAGTGGATAACAGAAGTGCTTAAAATGACCACGGGGTGGAAAGATGAGTGTCAAAAATCTAGTGCATCTCAGCTAATGGGCAAAACTGAACTGAATTATAAAAGAATAGGGCAGAAGACAAGCATTGTGCCATGGTTACAGAAGGGTGGGCACCAAGTTTACTTTCTGGGAGGAAGAGTTGTGCCACATAATGGTCAAGATGAGGTTGGCGCCATTCCACTGTGTGCCTGTCTCTACTTGTTCACCAGCCACTCAGACATCAACCCACTTGCAATCTGCCTTCTGCCACCTCTTCTTTCATGAAAATGCTTTCCCCTAGGCTGTCAATAACTTTATCCCTTATTCAAGACCCATGCTTCAGCACTTACTTAACCATTCAACATTTGTCATTGTTGACCACTTGATCCTTCTTGAAACGAGCTCCAGTCTTGTCTTTTGTGCTGTGAAAACTTCATGGTTTTCTAGCCTCTAATTTTAGTGTTTTTCCTGGCTTCTATTTCTATAGAAGATTGTTATTTTTTCTTTTTAAAAGTCTCTATCTTAGGTCCTCTTCTTATCTCACTTATATCTCAGTCCAAATGTTCCATAAGCAGCTTAAATCCCAAAGCCCATACAATCAGAATTGAACTCCTTTTTTTTCCCCAGATAAACTCCTCTTCTTGTATTTCTTACCATTGAATGATGTCAGCATAAAATAGAGATATTAGTTAACATAACGAATGTGACAGAAAGCCCAAATTAATGTTGTTTTCACAATTCAAGATTTTATTCTGTCATATACAAAGGTCAGAAGTCAGCAATTCTGGGCTTGTATGACAGAGTCATGGATTTTTTAAAAAATATTTTCTTCCATATTATCCCTCTGCCACCCCTATATTGTCCTTCCAGTTTGCATTGTCACAGATAGCTGGTGGAGTTTCTGACAACACATCAGACTAGCCATCAGAATAAAAATAGAGAACATATCTGCTCCATTTAAGGGCACCTCCATTTAGGTGCACACATCACTCCTGCTTATAGCCCACTGGCCAGAACTTAGTCACATGACCACAGGAAACTTTAAAAAAGCTGGTTAATGTAGCCATTATTCTAGGCAGCCATGAGCCAGCTGAACAGATGATTGTAGTGTCACACAATGGACACTGGAATACTAGCTGCCTTGTTATGTAGTCCAAGAATAAAAAACCTGGGCACAATCTTACTTTCTTTTCCCATTTTTACTTCTTATGTCTACTCAGTCCCAAAGCTACTGATTCCAGGTCTCAGATTCTCAAATATGTGTATTTTTTTTCTATTCCTACTGCAATAGCTTCTTAACCAGTTTCCTTGTATGTAGACTTGGATCTAACAAATCTATTCACAACCTTGAAGACAGATTATTAACACAAATGATCAAACTCCAAAATTTAAAGTTACTCTACTTTAACAAATTACCACTAACTGCAAGATCATGTCCAAATTTATTAATGTTATGGACCTTTATGTCTTTTATAATACCCTTGAACCTTAAAGTACAGAAATATCATTTCTAAAATGCTATATCATAATGTTTTAAAAGCCTAATAACTTTTTAAGATTTCAGTGTGTTTCCAGAAAACTTAATTTCTCATGATAAACTCTGGCTCAAAGATTCTGCTTTCCAGTAGTGGTTCATTTTAAAAGTGGATGGATGGATGATGTTTCTGTTTATTTCTGGATCTAGTGCAGGATGTAGAACTCAGCTACTTTACTTGAATGGTAGATTAAAAGTAATTACAAAGTAAGCAAATTTCAAAGATTGGACCAGGGCTGAAGCTACAATTTCCCACTTAAGGACTGCTACAAGGACTGCTCTGACTCACATTTGTCAGAGATGTGGCCAAGATAGTGAAGGAAGAAGACCAGCTGATGTCACCTCCTCTCATGGGCACACCAAAATTTCAACTACAGTAAGTCCCGTACATAGAACAAGTTCTGTTCTATATCTAAATCCAATTTGTTTGTAAGTCCAACAAAGTTAGCCTAGGTACCCAACTAACATAATCAGCTGTATAGTACTAAACCATAATAGGTTTATAATACTTTTCACACAAATAATACGTAAAAAAACAAACAGACACAAAAAACAAAGGAAACATTTTAAATTTTACAGCACAGTACCTTGAAAAGTACAATAGTCCTACAACAGCTGGCATACGGGGTGGCATCGAGTGAACAGGCAAGAAGAATTACTGACTGGAGGAGTGAGAGAAGGTGTGGGTCATGGTAGAACTGATGGATTGTCAGCAATAGGAGATGGAGGGCAAGCTGCAATTTCACTCACACCTGACGTTGATGGTACAGGTTCCAGTTCCTTGCTGGATTCAATTCTATTTACTCTCTTGAAAAAATGATCCAGTGATGTCTGGGTAGTAGCTCTTGTTTCCTCATCATGGATGACACAGTAGCACTGGAGTGAATTCTGAATGGCTGCTGCAACCTTCGTGTACCGTTCTATGGTCAGGTCCTCTGCCTCAAAAACTAACAATGTCTCCTCAAACAAAGAAAATCCCCTTGCCATTTCCTGCGTTGTGAATCTCTTTGGTTCTTCAGTTACTTCTTTTTCCTCTTGTCTCTCCTCGTCCTTTCTCGGGGCCTCCAATTCCTGGTGAGTCTTAGCAGTATCAGCTACACCACCGCTGTTTTTACGCTTGTTTCCAGACATCCTGGGTTTGAAATAAAGATACTGTACTACTATACTCTATACAGTACTGTACAGGAAAGTACACAAAAGCACAACCACTTGTAGAGGGTGCACACACGTGACAATGTATGCCAGACACCTGAACTAACTTATGTGATTGGACATGCAAATGCATGTTTGCATCTTTGAAAGTTCACAACTTGAAGGTTCATATGTAGGGGACTTACTGTATTTACAGAGTAACTATTTATGAGAACAACCTGAAGACTAGCAGAAAAGATTTTCCACAGTTGAAAATATAAAGAAGTAACCACAACATGAAGGGTAGGAGGGGTGGAGACATGATATAGTCAAGACACATCACACTCAGGTAAGCAACCCACAAATGGGAGGATAATTATAATTACAGAGGTTATCCCCAAGGAGCAAGGGGTCAGAGTCCCACATCAGGCTTCCCATCTGGTACTGTATCAGAAGGACGAGTCTCCAGAGCGTCTGGCTTCGAAGGCCAGCAAGCTCTTAAAGGGCACACACAGAATCTCACATACCCCAAATCCCAGTAGTCCCAGTGCAGAGGCAGTAATTTGAAAGGAGCATGATCAGACCCTCTTGCTGATCTTGGAGAGTCTCCAACAGAGGCAGGAGGCAACTAGAATTCCAAATGGGCAACCGTTTTGGGGAGCTAATTCTACCACAAGAACACAGGCACCAGCAAAAGCAATTTTGGAATCCTCCCTCTACTCTATTTGTGTTGGGGCTTAACTGTCCACCTGCAGGCCAACTGTAACCCTGGGCACTCCTGGGGCCAGCTACAGCAGAGCTGGCCTCACCCACCAGCTTCACCTACCAGAGGGCCAGTAACTACCACATGAGGCAAGGCCTGGCAGCCAATCAGGCCAGGGACTTAGCAGTGCACCACAGTAACCTGCCCTACCACAACAAAAGGGCACATGCAGCCCACATAAGGGGCATCCCTAGAGCATATATCTCTGGTGACCAGAAGGGACTGTGCTACTAGACACCATAGGAATCTCCTGCATAAGGCTACTTCTCCAAGATCAGCAACATAACCAATTTATCCAATACATAGAAGCAATCATAGAAAATTAGGCAAAATGAAGAGACAGGAATATGTTCTACATTAAGGAACAAGACGAAACCTCAGAAAAAGAGCTAAACATAGTGGAGATAAGCAATCTATTTGACAAAAATTTCAAGGTAATGATCATAAAGAACTCAATGAACTTTGGAGAAGAATGAATGAACACAGTGAGAATTTTAACAAAGAATTAGAAAATATAAAGGAGAACAAACAGAGCTGAAGAGTACAATATCTGAAATAAAAAATACACTAGAAAGAATCAACAGTAGATTAGATGATACAGAATAATGGACCAGTGAACTGGAAGACAGTGTAGTGGAAATCACTGAGGCTGAACATAAGAAAGAAAAAAAATAAAAATGAGGACAGTTTAAGAGACCTCTTGGACAACATCAAGCATGCTAACATTTGTATTATAAGGGCCTCAGAAAGAGAAGTCAGAGAGAAAGGGGCAGAGAACATATCTGAAGATATGATAGTTGAAAACTTCTATAATCTGGAAAAGGAAATGGACATCCATGTCCAGGAAGCACAGAGAGTCCCAAACAGGACCACCTCAAAGAAGACCACACCAAGACACAATGTAATTAAAATGGAAAAATTAAAGATAAAGACAAAGTCTTAGAAGCAGCAAGAGAAAAGCAACTAACTAAGTATGAGGGAGCTCCCATAAGATAATCAGCTGACTTTTCAGCAGAAACTTTGCAGGACAGAAGGGAGTGGCATGATATATTCAAAATGATAGAAGAAAAGACCCCCCAACCAAGAATGTTCTACCATTCATTTTAGAAGGCTTTCCTCAGATTGTTGATAATTATTAGTTTTCTACTTATTTTCAATGGTGAAGAGCACCTTTCAAGAGCCAACTTCTTTAATTCCCTAGATAAAGTGAAATATACTCAGTAAAGAACCTGGTAACATTCTGTATTTCTTTTTCAAAATCACCATACTTTTAATTACATGCAAACCCAGTACCTTATTTGAATACCATGGGACCTGAGAGAGAAGGAAACAAACTTAACATTGGTGCACCTGACATTGGAAAGTAGCTGACCTTCTTAACCCTCTTCTGACAGAAACAAAGGTAACATGTTTCCCGAGGAGAGTACAGGTGGAAATGCTGTGCTGTCCTCTCAAGGCTAGGCTAAATCTGATCAAGAATACAGGGAGAAGAAAAAGGTGAGTTTATCTACAAAGTGATTTTAAAGGGCAAAGTAAAGTGACTAGTCAAAGATCAGCTATAAGAAAGGGTATTCTGATGGAGATAGGAGAGACTTACACTGGGAATGATGGAATTTTCACTTCCTCTGGCTCTTTCAACACTAAGTCATTTATTGTTGTTTGGATCAATTTATTTCTCTGCCTCTTTTCTGACCAGCTTTAACACGAAATAATATCCCTCCTACTTCCCACTATTGTAAGTACATAATAGAATCACAGTAAATACTTGCTTATTTTCTAACTAAATAGAAAAATAAAATCCTCAATTAATTGTATAGAAGGAAATTAATTCCTGTGGTTGGCAATACTGTAGTAATCTACAGGGAAATACAATAGGGCAAGATAGAGAATTATATCATTAATAATAATTAAAATAATAATAATAACTGTATGGAACTAACTAAATGACAGTTACTGTCCCAAGTGCTTTACATATGTTAAAATATTTCTTCTTCATAACAACCTTATGAAGTAAGCACTCTTATCTCTTTTGCATATACAAGGAAATGCAGGCACAAATTTTAATTTTCAAACAAAAATATTTCAGATGAACTAATACTTTTTACAAAGGAGAAATGTTCAAGAAGTGTTAGAAATAAACGAATCTGAGAAAGTGGGCACCATTTTAATAAATAGCCACAAATACACATTATTTGTGCATTTAAGATACATTCTGAAAACTTTTAAAGATTTTTTTAATGAAAATAATATATACTCTAATCTTAAGAATTCCTACGATGTATTGAGTTTTTATCATATCAGGTGTGCCTCTAAGTTCTTTCCTTGTACAATCTAATCTGATCTTTTTGGCACCTTTGAATACCCTGTATGAATCAGGGTAGGCGAGGTTAAACTGTCTTCATGGACAAATGGAACAGCTCAGTGGCTTAATGAACACAAGTTACTCTCTTATATTATGTATCCAAGGTGGGCTTACTGAGGCTTTACCCCATGTTGTCTGAGGACATGACCAGACCTTGTGGCAGAGGGACAGAGCCCATGTATATCTCGTGCTGCTCCCCTGATCCATCAGTTTGAAAGTGATGCTCATGTAATTTCTGTGCTTACTTCATTGGTGAGACAAGGTCATGTGGTCATGATTGAATTCAATAGGTTGGGAATGTATAGTTCTTCCACAGGGAGGGGGACCAAATTAGAGGCATTGAATTAATGAGACAGGAAATGCAATCTACCACAGCCTCTTCCTCTATGTGAGGAAGTTTGGACACTACAAGTTTAAGTAACTTGTCCAAGGTCACACAACTGGTAAGCTTTTAGATCAGGATTCAAACAGTTTGATTGCCAAGGCATATTACAGTCGTGGTGTGTGTCTCTGTCCTGCCAGAATGTGGTTAAATGCTTTGAGATTCCTGTGGCATTGAGAAAACATGAAGAATTAGGTTTTCCAAAGGTATTTACAGAAAATCCATGTTTATTAGAATTATTCTACATTAATAATGGAATTCAGCGGTTTGTTTCTTTCATTTCTCCCTTCATTTGGCCATGTCACAATCAAAACTTCCATCTTTGCACTCAGTTCTCATCTGCTTCGTCCTGCATAACCAAATCTACTTGATTATTTGGAGGTAGAAATGCTTAGGAAAAGAATGGCAGTATTTAATGAAACATAAGACACCATGAGGTCATGGGAAAACAACATATAGTGTTTCCTAACTTTGAAAATAGATGACAATTTGGTTCCAATCACGGTGGTTTTAGTTCCTGAGATCATTTTACATTGTTATGCTTTCTAACTAAAGAGTTTGGGTGGATTCTGGAATTACTCATTTTTCTTTAATTACTATGAGATATCATAATACCATTTAATTAGACAATCTTATACAATGCTTGAGGACAAAATCTTTTATGCATACTTAATACTCAGAATAGCATTTGTGACATTTATATGGTTCTCTCTAGAGAATTTATTGTATATAGACATTATATAGAATATTCCTTTATATGGAATACATTTTACATGAATTTGGATCTTTCTTCCCTCTCCGTAGCTACGTACCTATGTTTCAAATAATGAATATGTTCTTAAGTATATTTTAAAAATAATGTGGAAAAAGTTTATAACCTTAGGCTTGCATATTATTTCATTTGTTAAATGTTCTGGGAGCATAACAATTGTAATATAAAACACGTACTTGGGGGTGCCTGGGATTAACTGTTTAATCATTTTACTTCTGACTTTTTGTTGACTGCATATGGCAGTGGGGTTGGAGGAAGAAAAAAGCTAAGAAAAAGATTTTGAGAATGTAAAGTAAGAGATAAATGAGGGCTTAAGAATACTGTTCCTAGGATGTTAAAATCTGTACAATGCTATAATATGTTATAGCATTTGAGATTGATCAAATTAAAAATCTTCTTATAACATTGGCACCTCTAGTGTATATTCTTCCCCACTTGAATATCAGCTTCCTGGGTGTAGGGGCATATATTACTACTGCCCAGCAAAACACTTGGTGGGAAGTATCAATGTATACCCTATGTTATGTACTGGATAAATAAATGAATAGATCTTAAGAAAAATAGCAAAATTCCTGTCACAGAAATTATATTGAAATTACTGTGGAGTTATTTATTTGCAATAAGTATAAACATTTATAATTTATTGAAGATTCTTTTATTAATGGTAAAAGAATATATTATTTTGAGGTAAAACTTATACTGAAAAAGCAACTATACTTTAAAATAAATTTTAGGAAAAACAGTCATGGAATAGGAAAGTTATTTTGAGCTACTTTTTCTTTTTATACTTGACTTTCCTGGTAATGTTTGATAGTTTTACAACTCACTTTTCAGTAATAAATGCTCACTATTTCTCGTTTCAGAAGACTAACTGCATTGTAGGATTCTGTTAAATTTTCCAAGCACTGAGTTCAGATTTCTACAGTCACAACAACATCTAGTTGGAGAACAGATTTTCCTTTCTTAAATATTTTCTTTTAAATGTAAGACAGTCTCACTTCTAGGCTATGTCTCATTCATATTATTTTCATTGGCAATACAGTCATCCAAGAACAAATTAAACGTTTTTTATTCCAAGTTATTTTCTGATGTATTTACCAGATTGCTTCAAAGTATTTAGTCCATTTGGCTAGATAAACATGCATTTTTATAATGAAAACTCAATATAGGACAATAAGGCTCTGTTCAAATGAAAATAATTATTGTTTGACCTTATAACTTCCTGATACCTAAAATTATTTTTAAAAATTGTGGCTATAGAGTTTCCTTTTGTTTCTTTCCATGTGCATGGATATGAAGCTGGATTTATTAACTATATATTTTTATGTAATGATATGCATTTGAACAAGAACTAGTCCGTGGACTCCATATTTTCAGAAGGGCTTTGTGGTTCATTAAACCAGTATGACAGAAACAATTCATTTTTTGTGAATTGTAATTTATATAACATTTATTTTTCTCATGTAATCCTCTCAACAACTATATGTTGCAGGCAGAATAGTTGTTAACTTCTCAAGTTAGTAAGACTAAAACTTAGGTTGACTACTGAAGTTTACAAAATTAGTGAAAACACAGTCAAGGCTTCCAAATTCAACTCTACCTTCTTTTCAGCAGGGCACATGATCACTGAAACATATAATCCAATCAGCTATTAACTTCTTTAGGACAGAGGACAAATTCCAGCTTGGCATTGTTAACATAGATCTTCCTTGACTTACAATGGAGTTACCTCTCAATAAACCCACTGTAAGTTGAAAATATTGTAAATCAAAAATGCATTGAATACACCTAAACTACCTCACATCATAGCTTAGCCTAGCCTACCATAAATGTGTTCAGAATACTTACATTAGCCTTCTGTTGGGCAAAATCATCTAACACGAAGCATATTTTATGATAAAGTGTTGAATATCTCAGGTAGTTTATTGAATACTGTACTGAAAGTGAAAAAAAAAACAGTATGGTTGTCTGGGTACAGAATGATTGTAAGTATTTTGACTCTACTCTCGTGATCCTGGGGCTGACTGAGAGCTATAGCTCACTGCCACTGCCCAGCATCACAAGAGAGTATCATACTGCATATCACTAATCCGGGGAAAGATGAAAATTCAGGATTTCTACTGAATGCATATATTTGCACCATCATAAAGTTGAAAAATCATGTCAAACCATGTAAATAGGAGACTGTCGGTAGTCTCTTAACTTTCCTCCTTAAACGTTTTGCAAAATTCTACAAAGCTAACTTTTCTGAAATACAGTTCATTAATTCATTTATTGTTCAAAACAAAATTTTAAATCTTAAACTCCAGGATATTCTAGAGTCTGGTATCAACCATCTTTTTCCCCTCCTGCTTTCTTCCTGCTATTCTAGCCAGGCAAGAGTAATTCTTCTTTCTTACACATAACTACCTGACTATTTATTTTTGCTCAATCTTTTTTCTCTCAAGTCCACTTTCTAGCATTTTATCCCATCAGTGCTCTAGCTATCAGTGGAAGCATTACTCAAAACATCACTGCCTATACCACAACTTTTTCTGATTTTCCATCTCCTGTCCTCTTCCACCCTCTCACCCAAGTAATCTTTTCATACGATGTACTCTGGTAAAATTTTATCTGTTTTAGTCTTCTTATGACACTTCTTGGTTTCTAAATAAGGATCCCCTACTTTGTGGCAGTCACTTTCATGTAACCCAGGGTGGCGGTGGGGAGAGGAAAATAAAATTTGATCTCTTAATTTAAGGAGATGTAAGTCTAACGAGAAGACTGGCGAGTAAATCAAAGACTAACACATAGTGTGGCCGATGCAGTATCATGCTAAGAGAAGTGAGATACTATGGGCAACTTGGCAAACAACTGAAGACTGAAAGAGAGAATGTAGAAGAGAAAGTTGAAGGCATAGGGTTTACGAAGGGAGAGGAGTCAATGGCAAGCTTAGCGACCTGTGCCATGATATGGAGTTCAGGATGCTTTTCAAACTCTCCCTTACACATCTTACTACCACTACAAATTCTCTTTTACAAACATGTAAGGCAGTTTCTCCCTTGCTAACCTGAGGGAAGTATTCAGTCCAGTATATTCAGCCCTTAGTTTGGCTTAAATGTCTTTTTAAAAAAATATATCAAAACCTGCTTAAAATTTGCATATTCTGTAATATGATATGAAGTTGAAAGTAGCAAGAACTAAGTGGTCACACGTGAGAATTTTGGGGGGCTTAATTGTATAATGGTAGTGAGATCAAAAAAGATGAGATGGAAAAGTGAGACCAAAATTACACAGCTATTTTATCACACACTCTAGGAAGCTTCTTGGTATTGGCTGGGTCTGTGAGAAGCAACTGTAATTTTCAGGATCAATTCAAACTTGTAAGATGTCAAAAAATTTGAAGGTACTTTTCTTCCAATTGGCATTTTCTTTTTCTGTGCTAAATAAAACTTTGTCCTATCACTTTTCAAATGATCACATCCAGGAAAATGTAAATGAATAATAGTTCATGAAATTAAATATAGTTATAATATTTTCTCTGCAGTAAAAATAAAGGAGGTCACAGATTCAGTCATATAAGACAATGATTAAGATTACTTGTGAGATCAAGCATAACAAATTTCAGAATTTGGCAGAAAGTGCAAGTCCAAATAATGTATCTAGAGATTAAAAATATACCAATGAGAAATTGCTTTAAACCTATAGTTAAAATTATACATAAGGGACTAGGAATTTGGATTAAACAAACAAACAAACTAACTAACAAAACCAAAAAATTTGGTTCTAGTTCTTCTTTGCTCATCAGATAACTTATTTAACTTCCCTGGACCAGTTTTCTACCTATACAATGGAAGGACTGGACCAGGTCAGTGGTCTTTTAAAAATAACAAAATGTATATATGTAAGTAGTCTGTTATTTCCCTTTGAAAATGTGACACTATGTCTCTTAGAATCACACACACTGAAATTTACCATTAATGTCCAGACTGCTCTTTTTGAGGAAATCTATGAAATTTCTTCCATCTCCTTCTTCCAGCTTCCATAGCTTTATAAATTAGGGCACCACAACTTTGCGGATTCTAGATTGTATGAGAATTTATTTATCATTTTTTTATAAGAGTCTTACTTTGGCATTTAAAAAGCTAATACATTTTCCCTTCAATGAGTAAACTCAATTAAAATGGTGATTCCTTAAGAATTTGGATACTACAATTCCAAATGCTCTATAAATTCAAACTCTATAAAATACTGAATCTTACTCAGTGGTAAGATTATGATATGATTATGATTATGATATAATGTCTCATACACAAGGAAACCCTCAAGCTATTATAACTTATATTTCAGACAATGCAAACTTAAAGCAAAAATCCTTTAAGTATCATGTAGAAATCAGAACATGTTTCTTAGTTACATACTATATTACTATGATATAACTAGATACTTAACATATGAAACAATTTTGACAGAGGAAGTGTTTTTCAGATTCTACTGTAAGAGTTTACTGAGCTCTAGGAAGCCAGCTACTGTCCAAAGCTTTGAGTGTATGGGATTTGCAGCTCTAAGACAGCTATACTATCCTTAAAAAACAAAACAAAAAACAAAAAACTATGAATAATTAAAGGATATGGTTATTTTCTAAATTGTATGTAATGAAATGAAATAATCTGGTTCTTACAGAACAAATGAAAACAATAATACATTTATCTAATAAAGACACATATTCATAAAATGCCATAAATAAATCCACATAGTCATTACCTTAGTTTAAAATGTGTATCTTATTACATATAACAAATGATAAATTCAGATTATCCTTATGACTATGTTATAATGCAAAGCAGTAGAAGGTCCACATAAAGAATCTCTTCATTTCAATTTTTCTAACAGAAGATATATTTAAAAAGCAATGTAGCCTTTCTCACCTTCTGAGATGGCCCACACTCTGTCTGTGGAGTGTGTTTCTCTCTAAGTAAATCCACTTCTTACCTATCACTTTGAATCTCACTGAATTCTTTCTGCCACGAGACATCAAGAATCTGAGCTTCATTAAGTCCTGAGACTGGGTGTGTGACCTCACTTAAAAGATTGTGGGTTCAAGTCCCAATCTGTGTTTTGGCTGGCTTCGAGCCCCGGCCCGTGGGTCCAAGTCCCGATCTGAGTTGCACAGTTTCACCTGCACCCCAGATTCCATTAGCTGCCCCCTCCCATGTTCCTACAGCCTCTGTGCTCACCCCATCCTAGTGCAACAAAGGAAGCCCAAAATTCTTCTTGACAGCCCAAACCTGATGCAGGGGCTTTTCCTGAGAGAGGAACCATGAGGCACGTGTATCTTATCAGGAGAGAAATGAATCATCTTTGTGGGTGGGAGGAAATAGACCCCAGCCTCCATGACCTTCCCTGAGTTCCAAAGGGCAGATTCGAACAGTTGCTAATCAAGGGAGGAAGAGTCAAGAAACCACCTGAGGCAAGATTAAAGGGACCAGAGAAGCTCATCAAGATTAGGAGACCCACTACCTGAGACAAGATTAAGGGAGTGCAAGCCCTGCACACACCCTAATGTTGTCAGCAACCCCACCCTTTAACTATTGCTATAAAACTCATCAAATCTTCCTGGGTTGAGACACACAATTTTGAGAGGCACGAGCCTGCTGTGTCCCCCTTTTCCTGGCAAAGCAATAAAGCTATTTTTTTTCTACTTCACTCAAAACTCTGTCTCCAAAAAAAAGGAAAAAAAAGCAATGTAAATATATACATTAAAGTTTTTCAACAAAGTTGATTACTGAAGCTGAAAATTATTACCAGTACAAGTGATAATACCTATTATGACATTAATCCAAGTAGACTGCAATCTAATGACCAAATTAGTTTTAAAATTAGATGTCAATTTTCAAAGCACATGGAGTTTGAAAGATAACTTAACTTGGTAGGTTGAAGCCTTCTGTGGAGCAACACTAGCTGGGTTTGAATGCTGGTTCCAACATTACTGCTGTGACCCTCGCTAGCTGTGTGGTCCTGGAAGTACATTTGAATGCTCATGTCCTCATCTGTGAAAGGGAATGATTATGGTACCTAGTCTCTAAGATTATTGTGACAGGTAGTTGTGGTGATGTGTATGAATCACTTAGAACAGTGTCTGGCAGGTGGTAGTTGTGATAAAAAGTTTGTTATTATTATTAATATTATTATATTTTATCTTGACCAATGAGTAGGTTTAAATTTATATTAAAACCACACACAATTTAATGTTCCAGTTTTCTTTAGCACCAAGGCACAAAATTCTGATTGAGAGAGTTAAAAATGAGATTTAACGTAGTTTCTCATTTCATTACTTGCAAATGCCAAGTGGTTCTCAATTTTTTTTTAAGTTAGACTCCATCAAGACAAAATTTACTGATATCTTGTTTTTAACCAGAAAATAATGTATCTACATTCATAGATTTGTTACCTATTTTAAAGGATTTGAGACACTAGGTTAAGAGATTCTTATATAGTTAATAATTATTGAGTAAGGTTTATTCTTTCTCTGATGAAAATATTGAGGAATTTCATGTTTAATAAAGATTCATCTTCTCTATGTATCCTCTCTCTCTATAAATAATTACTTATATCATCACATAACATGATAAATGCCTCATTATTCTTTCTCCATGAAATACTTTAAAGCTTTAACAGTTGATTAGACAGTTATAGGTATAAAATTTTATGCTAAAGACAGCTCTGAGATGCTAATTAAAAGGTCACATAAATATGGACGCCAACTCAATTGGAAAGGGTTGGAAGAGACACTGATTACATCAGTCACAAAATGATGACACTTAGAGCACCCATGAAATATTTATTTAGAGCAATTGAGGTGTGAGGTTTTCTTCTCCCCAGCAAAAAAATGCCTGCTGAGTATACAACATTTTTTGCCTCTAAAGTCTCTCTGCTGTGATGGTCACTTCAGTGATTAAACTTGGTTTTATATAATTAGTTTGTGTTCTAGACAATAAAAGTAATATTCTCATTTCATAGTGTAAAAATATCAGTGAATTTAATTTAATTGATTTTCCTTTCCAAGACTATGGGTGTGGGTAACGGGTAACAGAATACTCCTTTCTGTACTCTGCCTAGTGTAATCCCAGAACTTCATCCCCTTCCAAATTCCTCCCATTTATTATTGTTCTCTTTGGGGAGGGCTTAGGAATTGGTCCAAAATGTCTCTCCTGAAAGATTATCTGAGTGTCACCACTCCATGTGTCCTCAAGATAAAGTACTTTTTTTTCAGCTATTGGCACCATGGCACGTTTATGTATGTAAACTCATTCCTTATCTATTTGCTACTTTGGGGAACACGTGTGTTTAGAGTACTCAGTTTTGGGTTCACTTGGTTGCATGAGTCTATATATATAAGGTTTACCTTTTAGAATGGAAATAGAAAACTTCATAAAACTTGCCTATTCTTTGAAGTCAACCCCCAAAGTCGATGATTTATGTGTAAAAGTCAATGAATATTGACAAATGTCTACAGCTCTGTACTCACTACAACTATCAAAAGGTAAAATATTTCTATCACCCCCAGAAGCTTCTCTGTGCTCCTTTGCAACCATTTTTTTTCTGTTTTCCATGGTTCTAGCAGACACTAATCTGCTGTTACTATATTTTTACTTTTTCTATAATTTAAGTTAATGGGATTATAAAGTATGTAGGGTTTTGTACCTGTCTTCTTGTACTTAGCAAAATTCTTTTGAGATTCATCCCTATTTTTGCAGGTAGCTGTAGCATATTTTTTTTTATTAGTTTCTGCTTTATAACAAAGTGAATCAGTCATACATACACATCTGTTCCCACATCCCTTCCCTCTTGTGTCTCCCACCCTCCCTATCCCACCCCTCCAGGCGGTCACGAAGCACCGAGCTGATCTCCCTGTGCTATGCGGCTGCTTCATGCTAGCTATCTACCTTACGTAGGGTAGTGTATATATGTCCATGCTGCTCTTTCACTTTGTCACAGCTTACCCTTCCCCCTCCCTATATCCTTAAGTCCATTCTCTAGTAGGTCTGTGTCTTTATTCCTGTCTTACCCCTATGTTCTTCATGACATTTTTGTTCTTAAATTCCATATATATGTGTCAGCATACAGTATTTGTCTTTCTCTTTCTGACTTACTTCACTCTGTATGACAGGCTCTAGGTCTATCCACCTCATTACAAATAGCTCAGTTTCATTTCTTTTTATGGCTGAGTAATATTCCATTGTATATATGCGCCACATCTTCTTTATCCATTTATCTGTCGACGGACACTTAGGTAGCTGTAGCATATTCTTTTTAATGGCAAAGTAATATTTCACTGTGTGAAGATACCGCAGTTTGCTACTCCATTCACTGGTTGATAGGTATTTGGTTTGTTTCCAGTTTTAACTATTTATAAACAAAGTTTCTATGGACATTCATGTAAAAGTTTTTTTGTGGACATATGTTATACATTCTTCTTGAGTCAATTCTAGGAGTGTGTTAGATAGGTCATATGGTAGCAGCATCTTCAACCTTATAAGAAACTGTCAGGTGTTTTCCAAAGACTATCATGCCTATCCCACCAGCAATGTGTGGATATTCCATTGTTCCACATCTTGTCAACATTTGTTACTCACTCTGTTAAATATAAAGTCATTGTAGTGATGTATGTCTTATCATTGTTTTAATTTGCATTTTCATAATGAATACTGATGTTGAGCTCCTTTTCATGTACAGCTTCATTATTCGTGTACATTCTTTGATGAAGTGGTTGATCAAACTTGTTGCCCAAGTTGTTACTGGGTTTTTTCACTGGGTTGTTTTTCTTCTTAATTTCACATTGTAAGAATTCTTTCAATATTCTGGATTCCAGTCCTTTATCAGGTTGAGGTTTTAGACATATTTGTTCCTGCCTGTGGTTTGCCTTTTTATTTTCTTAACAATGTCTTTCAAAGCTCCAACATTTTAGATTTAATGAAATGATTTTATTAATTTTCTCTCTGATGGTCATGCTTTTTGTGTCCTTATCTATCTTTGCCTAATCTAATGTAATGAAAACTTTTCCCTACTTTTATCTGTGCATTTTATAGTTATCATTTTAAAATTTGGGTCTATTATTCATTTTGAGATAAAGTTGAGTTGCGTTTTTAAAAACATGGCTGTTATGGACTGAATAGTGTCTACCCACCCCCTAAATTCATATGCTGAGGGTCTACCTCCCAGTACTTCAAATATGACAATATTTAAAGATTGGGCCTTAGAAGAGGTTATTATATTAAAATGAGTCTGTTAAGGTATGTTCTGACACAATCTGTCTGATGTCTTACTAACTTCTTAACTTATAAGAAGTAATGATAGTGGTTGCTATTACTTTGTTCTGCATCTTAAGGAAAAATGTCTTGTCTATTTCACCATTAAGTATGATGTCACTGTAAGTTTTCATATAGGTTTTTTTCATATCAAGGAAGTTCCCTTCTATTTCTGCTTTTCTGACAGTTTTCTTTTTTTAATCATGAATGTTTATGATATTTTTAAAAGAATATTTTGCATTGATTGAGTTGATCATATACTTTAAAAAATGTTTAGCCTAATTATATGATTTATGATTACATTGATTGATTTTTAATGTAATACAAATTTATCATTTTGACATTAAACCCAACTGGTCATGATGTATTATAATTTTTATATATTACTGGATTATATTTGGTAAAATTTGTTTAGAATTTTCATATTGCTGTTTATGTGGGATATTGGTCTCTGGTTTTCCTTTCTTTTAATGTCATTCTCATTTTGGTGCCAGTGTAATTGAGGCTTCATAAAATGAATAGTATTTTATAGAAGGCTTTCTGTAAGATTGATAGTATTTTTCCTTAAGTGAATGGTAGAGTTCACAGGGAAGCCATCTGGACCTGGAGTTTCTTTGTGGGTAGGTTTGCCAATTATGAATTCAATTCCTTTAATAGACATAGTGCTATTTAGGTTATTTTGTTCTTACTGAGTGAGTTTTGGTTGTTTGTATCAAGGATTTTGTCTATTCCATCTTAAATTATTAAAGTTATTGATGTAAATTATTTATAATATTTCTTTATTATTCTTTTAATGTCTACAGGATTCACAGTGATGTCCCCTCTTTTCTTCCTGGTAATGGAAGGTATTGGTAATTGACAGCTTCTCTCTTTTTCTTAACAGATAGCTAGAAGTTTATAAATTTTATTCATCTTTTCAAAGAGGGTGTTTTAGGTTTCATGAATTTTTCTCTATCTCTTGATCACTTTCTAATTCATTGATGTCTTGCTCTTATCCTAGTCACCTTTTCCTCTGCTTGCTTGGGTTTTATTTGATGTACTGTTTTCAACTTCTGATTGTGGAATCTTAGATCATTGATTTAGACTTTTCTCTTTAGATAATATAAGCAACTGATAACTATGAACTTACCTCCAATATTGTTGCATCCCACAACTTCTGATATGTTATACTCTAATTTTCATAGAGTTCAACAAATTTTCTAATGTCCTTTGGGATTTCCTTTTTGATTAATGGATGGCTAAAGAGTAGGGTTGCCCAATTTAGAAAACTAAAAACACAGATGTCCAGTTTGAATTTCAAATTGACAATTTATTTTCAGTATTAGTATGTGCCATGTAATATTTGAGTTCTATTTATATTAAAGGACTCATTGCAAACCTGAAATTCATATTTAACTGAGTGTCCTGTATTTTATCTGACTACCCTATTTAAGAGTGTGTTGTTTACCTTGTAAATATTTAGGGATTTTCCAGATATCTCTCTTCCTGAAAATGTATTTTATTTTCATTTGTAAAAAAATATTTTTCACCCAGTATATATATCTGGTTTGACCATATTTTTTTCAGCACTTTTAAGAGGTTAGTCAATTGCCTTCTGGCTTGCATAATTTTGACAAGGATTCATCTATAATTTTATCTCAATTTCTCTGTATTAAATGTATCCCTTACTACATTTGATGGCTCTTATGATTTTCTCTTTGTACACAATTTTGATAAATTTTCTTACAATGTACCTTGGTTTGGTTTTCTGTTTATTTCTTATACTTGGAGTTTCTTGAGCCTCATAGGCCCCTTGGTCTCAATTTTTTATAATATTTTAAGGAAATCAGCCATTATTTTTTCTTTCCCCCTTTCTGTGTGTGTATGTGTGTGTGTGTGTGTGTGTGTGTGTGTGTACGCATGCATGTGTGTGTTATATATTTTTTTCTCTCTCTCTCCTCCTTCTGGGATTTGAATTACATATGTGTTAGAATTCTTGATATTTCCCACAAGCCATTTATGCCTTTCTCATTTTTATTTTCTAGACTTTCTTTTCTACACTTTATTTTGGGTAATTTCTTCAACTCCACAGTTATTTTCTGTGTCCAATCACTATTAACCTCTTTCAGAATATTTTTTTATTTAGGTATAATATTTTTTATCTCTAGAGCTTTCATTTGAGTCCTTTTCATATCTTCTATTTCTCTTAACATTTCATGTCTCCCTTTACATTCGTTAGAACATTTATAAGATTTAAAATAGCTTAAGCTCCCTGTCTACTAATTTTGTCATCTCTGTTATGTGCGGTTCTCTTTCTGTTTTTTTCTCCAAGTTATGGGTCATAATTTTCAGTGCCTTACAATTTCTAATAGCGTGCTAGATATTGTGAATTTTATAATTTTGGTGGCTGGATCCTTTTAGTTATGTTTGGCTTTTTTTTCTAGCCCAGAGTAAATTTGTGAGGGGGATCATTTTTATCATTCTGAAGCTTTCTGTCAGCTTTTTAAGATAAGCAGACTTCATTTTTGGGGTAATTTAATTTCACTACTCAAGTCAAAACTCCTCAAAACTCAATTCAGTGCCACACATGCTACAAAGTCTCTCTCCTCTGATATTTACATCACTTCAAATATCACAAGAGAAGTTTTTGAAATTTAAATGAATACCATTTTAATTATAATGTTTAAAACCATAACAAAGTGCTTAAGATCTACAGTCTTCTATTTAGGAGAAAGTTATGATTAGAGATAAGCAATGCTCTTGTTTCCAGGATAAGTAGAACTCAGCAAATATTCATGTATTTCTTTTCATGTCCCATTCTCCCTTGCAATCAAGCTGTAGCCATGTAACTGAGTCTGGTTAATGAAATGTGAACCCTACCTCTGGTCTAAGGCTTAAGATTCTATATGCTCTTCCATTCCCCATTTTCCTTTTACCCGTTGATTATGAAAAACCACATTTTGAGATGGTGACAGTGACATGACAGTATGGAAACAGCCTGGACCCGGAACCATTACACACAGCACAAGTGACTATGGTATCATCTTTCCTACATCAGTTCATGTGTGCTTGAGAGTTAAGCTTTTGTAGTATGAAGCAACTTATATTTTAGAATTAATTTGCTAATGAAGCATAGTCTAGCAAATACTGCCTCATAGAGTCCTTAAGCTGAAAGATTTAGCCAATATTTAGGATAACTGAACTCAGTGTTGGTTAGAATGAACACTGGATATATATTGTACACTCTAATTACTTGTTCCTGGCCTCCTAGTGAGAGGACTTTTGGTGCTCTAATACCGCACTGATACTTTATGTTGTTATCACTATAATTAACCTTGAAATAGAGGTAAGTAGCTAGTATCACACAGTATTCTGCTTGAGCAAACCAATGTTTTCTTCCTGGATAGAGCCGTATCCCCAGCTCCAGGGAAATATCAGTTGATGGAGAGAAAATTAAGTCAAAGTTATGGAAAAAAAATCCATACATGCAAAACCCCAATCATTTTGGGGGGAATGATTAAATATAAGGGGATAACTGAGGATTATGTGATATTTAAAAAAATCCTTTAATCCAATGGCAAACATCAAAATGAACAAATAAGAAAAGGAATTTGGAAAGGAAAAAGTGTCCATTTTCTACATTGCTAACAAATTCCAACAAACTTAGTGAGTTAAAACACACATGTTTATTACTTCCTGGTATTTATGAAGAGTTGAAGTCTTGGCATGGTGTGGCTGAATCCTCAGCTAAGGGTCTAACAGGGCTGCAGTTAAGGTGTTAGTTGGATAGCATTTGTATCTGTGAGCTTGGCTGGAGGAAGCTTCTGCTTCTGAGCACACTTATGTTGATGGCAGAATTCATTCACATGTGGTACAGACTGAGGGTCTTAGCTTCTGGCTGGATGTTGACTGGAGACTTCCTAAGCTCCTAGAGGTTTACACAGCTCCTAGGGGCTGCCCACGGTGGCTGGCCCATGATTTTTCCCATCACGACCACTTACTTCATCATATCAGCCTGGAGAATCTCTTAGTAAGTCTGCTAGCAAGAAGGAGCCTTATATATTGTAACATGATCATGGGAGGGAAAATACAAGGAATCCAGTGCAGTAGAGGAGCTAAGGGTATTTTTAAATGGTAATTACAGCACTCCCTCAACTCTGCTTCTTGTTTCGGCAAATGCAGGCTAAACTGGAATAAAAGAAAGAGGGCTCCAGAAGAAATATCTCCCCCGAAAAAAAGTCAGTTAAATGATGTATTCAACATAGTAAGTAGACAAAGCAAAAAAAGATGCAACTATTAATTCTAGTGAAAACAAAAAGCTGTATAAGAAAGAAAATAAATGCTAAATATTGAATTCAGCAAAATTACAGTAAAATTATTTTGGAAGTTGGACAGAGGAAATATGTATGTGTAAGTCCATGGTTGGCATAGGAAAAAACATATTTGAATCTTCATATTCTATATTAGGGAATCAATAAATTACTATCTGAAACTTGAAAAAAAAAAACAGTATAAGTACATTATGTACCAATCTGACCCTAAGTAGATGGAGTAATGATGGAGCTGAAAACCATTGCCTATAGTGGGTTAACAGGAAGATGAATATATGAAAGACAAGGTCTACTGTTTTATGTTATACTTTTCCTAGTTTATTTGATTTTTAAAACTATGTACTTGGGTAATCATGATAAAAATAAAAAAGAAGAATGAGTATAATGAGAACCTTAGCATTTTAATCCATATAATTTAACATTGTTTGAATTTTTTTTCAAAAGTCATATGTCTTAAATTTGTTATTAAAAAATAATAAATCTCTCTACTTCCTCCAAAACCTCTACAGCTTTTTTATTTTTGAATTTTATTTATTTTTTATAGAGCAGGTTTTTATTAGTTATCTATTTTATACATATTAGTGTATATATGTTAATCCCATTCTCCCAATTCATCCCACCACCTATACAGCTTTTTTTCAATGAATTTTGAGGAGACAGAGAGAATCTCCTGTGAGGATGAGAAAGAATGGGAGAAATAGTAGAACTGTTTGTGGGAAAGGGAGCTTGTGTACAGTTAGGAAGAATGCATTTCACTGGTTTTGCAATTTTTCCCAGCCTAAGTGTTATATTAGAAGAAAGTAAGAAGTGGACAAAGAACTTCATTAATTGCCTACTTTGTGCTAGGCACTGCAGAGGTGCTTTACTGACATCTCTTCACTTACCTCGCCTGACAGCACTCTGAGACAGATATTGCTCACCCCGTGTCACAGAGCAGGGGCCTAATGATGAGAAGTTAAATAAATTGCTTAAGCAAAACAAGCCTCTTAGTGTCAGAGCAAGAACTGAACCCAAAGGCTTCTCTGACTCAAAAATCCTCCGCTATGGGTGGCTCTAAAATGAAGCCCTGCTTAGCACCAATCCTTTGTGTGCAAAACTGGCTCCATTTATTAAGTGAAAACCTCCTTCACTGTCTTAATTCCATATGCCCTCTGTAATCTTGTTTATATTAATTCAATTAAAAATCAACAACTCAAAGGTAAATTTCAGTTTTGCTCTTGTCAAATGTTCAAGACCAGAATTTTATATATATTTTCATTAAACCTGATGTAGTCAAACAGTACAAGAGTAGGTTATTGAGTGTAGGTGGTTAATTAAAAAAAAACTGTTGTGTTGAATTCTTATGTCGTTTTTAGCTAATTATATGGCAACTTGGTTTATCTGCTGCTATTCAATTAAATCTAAACATAAGATTTTAGCAATAAGTCAATATTTAATAGAATCATTAGCATTTATTTGATGTTTTGTTAAATCTTTGTGTAAGACCTTGCTCATTATTAGTTTAAATAGATTTATTGTTGGCTTTTGTGTAGCATATCTATTTTTAAGAAGAGGGATTTTGTTCTAACTAGTGTTCATGATGGAATCCATATTTTTTGGCTTATTTAGGATTCGGATGAGCAGTTTTTTGTCTTCTTTTTTTAACATTTTTATTGGAGTATAATTGCTTTACAATGGTGTGTTAGTTTCTGCTGTATAGCAAAGTGAATCAGCTATACATAAACATATATTCCCATATCTCCTCCCTCTTGTGTCTCCCTCCCACCCTCCCTATCCCACCCCCCCATCCCACCCCTCTAGGTGGTCACAGAGCACTGAGCTGATCTCCCTGTGCTATGCAGCTGCTTTCTACTATCTATTTTACATTTGGTAGTGTATATATGTCCATGCCACTCTCTCACTTCGTCACAGCTTACCCTTCCCCCTCCCCGTGTCCTCAAGTCCATTCTCTACATCTGCATCTTTATTCCAGTCCTGCTCCTAGGTTCATCAGAACCATATATTTATTTATTTTTAAGATTCCATATATATGTGTTAGCATATGGTATTTATTTTACTCTTTCTGACTTATTTCACTCTGTATGACAGACCCTAGGTCCATCCACCTCACTACAAATAACTCAATTTTGTTTCTTTTTATGGCTGAGTAATATTCCATTGTATACATGTGCCACATCTTCTTTATCCATTCATCTGTCGACAGACACTTAGGTTGCTTCCATGTCCTGGCTATTGTAAATAGAGCTGCAATGAACATTGTGGTACATGACTCTTTTTGAATTATGGTTTTCTTAGGGTATATGCCCAGTAGTGGGATTGCTGAATCGTATGGTAGCTCTATTTTTAGATTTTTAAGGAACCTCCATACTGTTCTCCATAGTGGCTGCATCAATTTACATTCCCACCAACAGCACAAAAGGGTTCCCTTTTCTCCACACCCTCTCCAGCATTTATTGTTTGTAGATTTTTTGATGGTGACCATTCTGACTGGTGTGACGTGATACCTCACTGTAGTTTTGATTTGCATTTTTCTAATAATTAATGATGTTGATCATTCTTTCATGTATTTGCTGGCAATCTGTATATCTTCTTTGGAGAAATGTCTATTTAGGTCTTCTGCCCATTTTTGGATTGAATTGCTTGTTTTTTTGATATTGAGCTGTATGAGCTGCTTGTAAATTTTGGAGATTAATCCTCTGTCAGTTGCTTCATTTGCAAATATTTTTTCCCATTCTGAGTGTTGTCGTTTCATCTTGTTTATGTTTTCCTTTGCTGTACAAAAGCTTTTAAGTTGCATTAGGTCCCATTTGTTTATTTTTGTTTTTATTTCCATTTCTCTAGGAGGTGGGTGGATGAACAGTTTTAAAGAACCTCTAAACCAACTATGTTGGCCCTAGATCCTCTGCATTTATAGCTGTGACAAAAACAAGCAGAGGTGTTGAAGAACGTTGATGTCGGAAAACCATAAAGGGATTAACATCTAAATGCTGAAACAGTTCTGTTCATTGGTCTGTTCCTATGCAGAAAGAACCGTCTTGCCTACAAACAATGGGGAAAATGATCAGAGCTCTGTGCTGCTGACCCCAGCATGGCTGTATTTTCACTGTGCACCAGCAGGCAGAACATAACAACAGACCGTGACCTCTGCTCTTCCTGGAGGCCCCTAGTCTTTATTGCAGAGGATAAGAATGACAACAAAACACCTGGGTGTGCCTATGTGTGTGTTTTCATTAGCCATTTTATCTCTCCAATTGCGAAATGAAAAATATATCTGTTTGGCTGATTATCGATCACAAACAATCTCATCAGAGTTATGTAGGTGACATATATCTAAATCCTTAAGCATATTTTGAAAAGAAATGATGAATAAAAATACGAATATTTCAGACTATAAAATATCAGCTTTTATGAGAAAATAGTATAAAATTAGATTTTCCATCTCTATCTGAATGGATACTGAATTTTCCACGACATTTACATTTCGTAAGAGGACTTACAAATAAGTTGAAATGTGAAAGTTACAGATATTTTTTCCTGGAGCACCCTGGCTCTGGTGTTCAAGTGGAAGGAGTGCACATGTGTGCGTGTGTGTATGTGCATGTGTGAACACTGAAGAGAAGGCTTTCATGTGAATGAGCCTGAGGGTGCGCAGGTTTTGCACTAGGTCTGATTGATGCTCTCCCATATGGTCACTAACTTGATGGACTCTCACCAGCCTCTTTTCCTGTCTCCTGGGCTGGAGCTCATTTAACTGAAAGCATGATGAAGGCGACAAAAAGGGACCAGCTGAGCCATATAGCCTTTCTTTGGCCCTAATAGATCATGTTAGCTTTTTGCAGATGTTGGGTTTCCAAATCAATAATCCTGTTGACGGCAGCTCCCAGCAGTAGCTATTAGATGATGTAATTTGGAATTTGATTTGCTTCTTAGGTTAAGACAAACAAATCTCATTTGCAGTGTACAATATCTAACATCATGAAAATAGTGCCTTCTGTTTTGCTTTCTCAGCCAAGGGCATTTTATAGAATGGAAGTCAAGGTCATTGTGACAGTCTTCTCACTGCAGAAAACTGCAGCCACAGACTACATTTTGAAAGCCTGCTTTTTTCACTTATTAGGTTATCACAAGTGGTAGCCATGCTAGCAGAGGTATCTGTAGCTTTGCATTGTGTTAGGAGAAATAGAATTACCCGATATTGCAGCTGCACTTTTGATTTGTCATTTATTTGGAATAAATAGAGAGTGGTATGCCAGTTGCCATGGAAACCAGTTCCACTTTGGAGCAGTGTAAGACCTTTAAACACGTTTGAAATTGCTTCCTTCTCATTATGTTTCAGCACTGAAGAAGGTGTAGTGTGCAATTAAACAGAAATGAAGTTTTAATTAAAAAATTAAATTACATTTTATGGATTGTCCTTTGTGTACAATAAGCTTAAGAGAGCCTTGCTACCTGCAAAGCTGACTGGATGTATATTTTGAGAAGAGAAAAGGATCATCCTCTTACTTCTGTGTGCATGTTTGAGTGTGCGTGTGAGAGAGGGAGATTCACGATGATTTGTCTCTTAGAAGTTTATTGCCAAAAAACCCCATTCCATTTAGAATGTTCTGGAAATCTTGGTAAATGTGTGCAGCGTTATAAAAAGAAAAATATATGTTTGGATTTGTTTGTAGGGTATAAATCAAGAGCATTAAATATTATGCTGACACAAAAAGACAACATTTAATTGTTCCGATTTTGAAAGAGATTCTTTTAAGGAAAATTAGTGAAAATAAGAAAATGCTATATAGTCTGGGTCCTGATATATAGTCATTACAAAAACAGAAATATATGCACATGAGGCAGCCAAAATCTGAGGATTTTACATGATGAAAGCTAAACGTAGGGTTATATTTTTAAAAGTTAAGTGTATTTTGTACATTAAAAAGTGAAGTTCCTCAGCTTCTGAAATTGAAAAAATATGTTAATTTAGACTTATGTATCAATTATATAAGTTGTCCCAGAACTATAAACATAGATTATTCAGAAACCATCAGAGAATCACCTTAGTTATAGCCAAATGCTAAAACCTCACCTTTTTACAGCTCTTTATAATATATAAAGCACACCCACATACATTATTTCATGTGCTCTGTCAACAATTCTGAGGTAACAGTATAGCAGCTATTGTTTCCATTTTAAATATAAGTGACTTGTTTAAAGTTACCCAGGTATCCATGGAACCCCTGAAAATCAATGTCTTCTGACCTTTCCATTTTGAAAATTATATTTCATATCAGACTAAATTTACAAAACATCCTGTTTTCTCCTGACTCATTGAGGAAGGTATTATAAAGTATTTAAGGATACAATTTAACTGGTCTTCAGAATTACAGAAAGTGTGTGATTTTAAATTAAGCTTTTTTGTCTTCTAAGCATCCTATCATAGATGTTTATTTTTTACAAGTTTAAGAAGAGTTTACTGGTTATTTCACATTATTCAGCCATACTGGCCATGATTCAATTTTTATGCAATTGAAATATTCCTGCTATACCAACTTACAAGATTGTTATTTTTGCATGTGTGACATGTCCACTTAACTAGGTGTTATTTATGTTTAGTAGTTGTCTGCTCAATCAGTCCCTTACTGGCAATGAACCCCTGTGGCAACGGAGCCCCATACTATAAAAATATTTTATGAAGAACTGAAAAAACCGTGGTCTGTAATAGCAGGAGCTTCATTGGTGGTGAGCAGCTGCTGGCCCAGCAGTCCTGGGACTTTCATGAGGCTGCTATGAATATGTTCACAGCATGCTGAGGCTACTGCCATGCTGTTAAGATGCTACATCGCCAAATCCCGTCTGCTGGAGAGCACTGGCTTCATCCTACTTAATACAGAACCTTTCTTAAAGGAGATATGTTTCACTTCTACCAAATAGATTTACGCTCTTCAGTGTATAATCAATGCCTTCATAATATCCTGTACAGAATTTAACACTTGGAAGATATTATATGAGTTCTTTTTTTGTTGTCAAATGTGAAGGTTCTCTTCTATCACAGATCATTGATCATTAAGTAGCTAGATTTCCAAAGGAACAAAGGGGGGGATCTGCTGTGAAATTATTTCAAGGCCTATTGTCCAAGTTTTGGAAGATTTAACAAAGTGTTAGCTCATGGCTGAGATGACTGCCATGGCAAATGTCAACCAGCTGGAAAACGTGGGAGTCTAGACTATTCTTTAGTAAAGAGAGCTTGACCAAAGCACCAAGCATCCAAGGCTTTCACACTGGCACCGATTCTCATTTTTCTGAATCTCAAAGCTGGTACTCTGACCTAAAATGGCAGCAGATTGCTTGTCAGAGTTTTTATACTGATGCTAAATAACCACCCAGAAAGCCAACACTGAAATTTAAATAGGTTGTATGAATTTTTTAATAATAAACTTTTAATTAAGTGTAAAATGTAACAGAAAAGTGCACAAATCCTAAGTGTACACAGTTCAATGAATTTCATAGAGCAAATAATCTGTGGAACCAGCACTGTGAACAACACAAACTATTACTCTGATTCTCATAGGATCTCCTGGAGCCCCATCCCTAACTATCAGCCCCAAAGGTAGCCAGATATATTATCTCTTAACAGCATAGATTAGATTTGCCAAAGTTTGAACTTTCTATAAATATAGCCATACAATACATATTTTTGTGTGCTTGGCTTCTTTCACTTAAAGCTACATTTGTGAAATTCATCCATGTTTTTGTGACTGCCTGTATTTTGGGACTGCTTCATTTCTATTACTGCACAGTATGTCATTCTATTATTTCACAGTGAGTATATCCTGATTCATTTAATCATTTTTCTGTAGAAGGCTGTTGAAATTGTTTCTGGTGTGGGACTCCTATGGACATTCTAGTACATGTATTTTGGTGAACATATCTACTTATTTCTGTTGGGAATGTACTTTAGGGTCATTGAGTTGGTATGTTTGACCTTAGTAGATACTGATGAATTGTTTTCCAAAGTGGCTGGACAAATTTACACGCCCACCAATGGTGTACAAGAATTACAATTGCTCCACATCTCACCAACATGCAATTTTTAACTGCACTTTAATTTTAGCCATTTGAGTGGATGTATAGTGTATCATATTGCAGCTTTAATTTTCATTTTCCTGATCACTAGTAAAGCGATTTTTCATATGTGTGTTGGCCATTCATGTTTTGTTTTGAAGTGCCTGTTGAAATATTTGCAATTTTTCTATTGACCTGACTGCCTTTGTCTTATTGCTTTGTTGGTACTGTTTCTGTAGTCTAAATTCGTTTTTCTCTAACACATGTTTTGCTCATATTTCTTCCCACTTGAAAGCCTGTCTTTTTATTCTCATAATGTGGTCTTTTCATTCATGGCAGGCACTTTTTTACTTCTATTTTAAAAATCTTTAAGATTATTTAAGAAAACCACCCTGTTTTCTTCTAGGAGATTTATTGTTTTAACCTCTCACACTTAGGTCCATAACGAAGCTGAAATTGATTTTAATTTATTGGTAAGTAGTTTGGTAAAAAAAAAAAAAAAAAGACCCCAAAAACCTACAGAAGTTTATCCATTGCATTGCAGTGTCATCTGTGTCATAAACTGAACAATCATATATGTGTGGATTTGTTTCTGTACTGTCTGTTTGGTCCTAATGGACTATTTTTTATTTCACCAATACCATCTTGCCTTTATTACTATAAATCTTTTATGGGTCTTTTAATGTGGTTATGTCAGTTTTCAAAATTTGCTCTTCTTTTTTAGATTGTCTAGACTATTTTGGTTCTTTGCATATTCATAGAAATTTTAGGTTCAGATTGCCAGTTTCCACAAAACAACCTGCTGGAGTATTTATTCATATTGTTTTGGTCAATAAGATCAATTTTTGAGGAATCACCAGCTTTACAATCTGAGCATTTTACATACTCCATTTATTTAAAAGGTGATACCTTAAAGAATAATTCTTTAAATAAATTATTCTGTGCCAATTGAATAACCATAGGGATAAAGGTTAACTTTGACTTCTATACATTAAAGCCTTACACTATACATTAAAGCCACTTCTAGCTGCATTAGATTAGAATGTTATTAGATCTGAATGTTCAAAGTGAAAAATTACATCTCTATAAAATAGTACTTGTGACCACATTTACGACCTTGAGATGGAAAACTTTGAGTACAAAAATATTTCTTTTTTTTTTTTTTTTTTTTTTTTTCGGTATGCGGGCCTCTCACTGTTGTGGCCTCTCCCGTTGCGGAGCACAGGCTCTGGACGCGCAGGCTCCGGACGCGCAGGCTCAGCGGCCATGGCTCACGGGCCCAGCCACTCCGCGGCATATGGGATCCTCCCAGACCGGGGCACGAACCCGTATCCCCTGCATCGGCAGGCGGACTCTCAACCACTGTGCCACCAGGGAGGCCCCACAAAAATATTTCTTAAACAGGACACTAGAAGCATTAAACAAAAGGAAAAGAATGAGGCAAAGGATCTTGACAAATTTTATTTTATCAAAATACAACATTAAGGGTATAGAACTTAGAAGAAAATACTTTGAATATATATTACCAACCAAGGGCTCCTTTCTGGAATATATAAAACACTAATTCAAGTCAATTAGAAAAAATATTACTCAAGAGGGAATTATTAGAGGAAAACTTTCATACATGTTTTGCAAAAGAGAATATCCAAGTGTCCAATAAATACGTGGAAAAGTGCTCATCAGGGAAAAGTAAAATAAAACTTTTTCATTGTTAATAAATGGTGTTAATTATCTATCAGAATGATAAAAGTAAAAAGAACATTAATATCGAGTGTCAGAAAAGATGTGGGTCTACAGGAGCTCTCTCATACACAATTTGTGGGAATTTATTTTGGTAAAGTCACATTGGAAACCTGACATCACTTCTTAGAGTTGAATATACACAATCCTTAAAGCCCAACTATCCCATTCATAGGTATTTACACAATAGACATCCACACCTATACACCACAAATCATGAACGAGGATAGCAACATTAATTACTTTAGTCAAAGAATAAAAACAGCTTCAACAACATAGATAAATACAGCAAATATAATTGTTGAGAGAAAGAAACACAATCCAAAATATGACTTGATTCATATTAAGCTCAAAAACAGGCAAAACTAATCTATGGCTTTAGAAATCAGTATAGTCATGATATTTAAGATAGAGGCAAGAGAGGAACTTCTGCAATGCCGCTGTTGTTTAATTTCTTGATCTGAGTGGAGATGACACAGACACATTCATTCACTGATACTCCTTTGAAGTGTGTATCTATGATTTGTGCACTTTTCTGAATGAGTTTTAGGTATCATTAAAGATATTAATGTGTATTTACATATTTATTACATAAAGCTATATATATATATATATATATATATATATATATATATTTGTTTCAGTATTTCAGTATTTCTCCACTTTATGTGTTAGGATACAACATTGAACACAGCAAAAAGGGTGTCTATTCTTCTGGGTTATACTTTCTTACAATCTCTTCCCCCCTCCCCGGGCTTTATTGAGATATAATTAACATATAATCTGTGTAAAGTTAAGGTGTACAATGTGTTGATTTGATACACATATATATTGCAAAATGATTACCACTATAGTGTTGACTAACATTTCCACCATCTTACAAAACTACCTTCTATTTTGTGATGAGAACGTTTAAGATATACTCTCTTAGCATCTTGCAAGGACATATACTTTATTAATAACTATAATCACCATGTTGTGCATTAGACCTTCAGTATTTATTTATTTTACATCTGGAAGTTTGTACCTTTATGGTCTTTTGTGGATGCATACATATCTAGAAAAATATAAAGATGTAGATGGAAAAACTATAGCAACTTTAGTGTAGTGACTGAATTTGAAAGGAAGTTAAAGGCATGGGGTTAGACAGGAAAATAAAAGAAGACTTCAATCATAGATCAAATATCTAATATTGCAAAATATTAATTTTGTTGATTTGTAAATTTGTTAATTCATGTTGAAAGGTGCACTTTTATCTGTAACTGTGCTCTTCTAAATATTCTACCAGAGTGAAAAACTTTTACGTAAAAATATTTAAAAGCACATTTTCTAGACATCAGGAGCACATGAATGAAACAAAACAAAACAAAATTAAAAGGTACCAAAACACAGTATCTTAAGGCTCTCACCAGCTAGTGTCAGAGTTACAAATGGTTGACTTGGGGTAAAAGTTTTATTTGACAGAGATTCACAAGAGCAGTAAGCAGGCGCCTTGATCATAAAGTTTCTTGAATGCGACATTGGGGAAAGAGAACATTGTCTAAGAGCAATTGAAGAAATTCAAGTAGCATCACCTTTATGTCTAGAAATGCCTCAACTGACTGTACAATGTATGGGGAACTGGATAGGAACAGCATAGGGACCATGGACATGAAAAGAAAGGTTGAAGCAGACATCAGGGAGAGAAATGATAAATTTCAGACCTACAGTAGTGATGGTGGGAATGTAGAAATTTGCAGTCGTATGAGAAAAAGAAAACACAGGCAAGTATGCTATATATGATAACTGATTGAATGTGAGCATTTGAAGTAGATAATGAAGTCAAGAAATATATCGAGGTTTATGAAGTTAGCCATCGGTGTAGACAAGAAATCCCGACAAAATTCAGTGGAAGGGCGCTGCCTCAAGTTTGCCTTCATCATTGAGGTTCAAAGCTTAGATAGAATAAAATATAATTCTTGACCAAAGAAGTTTTCAAACTAATGGGATTCAAGGGATATTATTAACAAATAATTGTGTTATTTCCAATTCACAAAAGAGTATATAATTTAGGCGGACAAAATTTGTCCTATGAAACAATCTCTGTGGCCCTTGGTTATGTTCTTGCAAAAGGGTAGTGCTGTCTGAAGGATGTGGTGAAGAAAATGCCCCCGTTTCATTACATAATATTTTCCCATCCATTTTAAATATTAACTTGCCAGGTCAGCATCATTAAATAAATCTTTCTGAGTCCTCAATTTTTATATTACTTTAAAATTGTTTAAAATATTGTGTGGGTCCCTCCCACTTTTACATGCACAATAAAAGAAAAAGAAAGCCTTCTTTGTAAAGTTTATTTTGATATTTTGTTGGACAATCTTAGCAATTCTAAGCACAGAACTCAAAGTTATTTAAGGGTTTGTACTTTTTTGATTTTTGTATTCTTAGTGACTTCACAGTAACTCGTTTATTCACAATTTCTGAATAAACAAAAAGCTTGTACCACAGTGCCTGCTACCACATGCAAATGTTACATTTGACCTCATGCTAGACAGGGTAACTATTCAAATGAATTACATTTTTGAAAGAAAACGTTAATGTGCAATAAGGCATGCATCTTGTTAAATAAAAAGTGTCTACGATTATAAAATCTTTTATCTAATAAATTGATTCAGCTAAAACAGTTTTGAAATAATCATAAGTTTTGGATCAGTAATGCACATTCATCAGTATGTTAAATAATTTGCAATTCTTACTTCCCTTAAGCACAAAGAATTTCCTTCTCCCAAAGCCTACTGGTTATAACACAGACATTTTCCAGGCAGCCTATCTTCGGGCACTGAATAAAATGTGACCTATCCTAAAAGGTAGCACAACTGGTAAGCTCAATAATGAGTGTCATAATTCTATAGAACCATTTAAAATATTATCTATTTATTTCCCATTGAGTCCAAGTGAGCAAGTACACAAATGAAGAGATCATTTCAATAAGGAAGAATGTTGAAAATTTATAGAATAACCTTTATGGAAAAGCATACAAAGCAGTATGCCATATGTTGGCAATAACTGATCATTAGTTAAATATTCTTATTGTATATAAATATTTGGTTTTATTTTGTGATATCTGGGGAATACGCTTTAATTTATTTATATACTTAGACGTACATCATGGCAGATGTTTTTAACTGGTATTCCCCTAACCATGTATCCATTTCCCAGCAATTTAAAGTTGGTTTAAGCCAACAAGGCAGTCCTATTATCCTTTCATAAATACTAAGTTTTCTAGCTAATAAAGCATTATGCAAGTGAGTGTAATTTAGGAATGCAAGATAAACGATTGAGAAGTTATCCATAACCATATTTTTAGTTTTTTATGCTTTTAAAAGTAATAAATTTATTTAAGTGACAGATTTTAAGCTGTAATTCTACTTAGCAGAATGTATATTGAGAGCCCTATTTTCTTTTATTTTTCCAAAGACTTTATATTTAGTTCTCTAAAATGATCAACTGAAGAATCCAGATGGATGGTAGGAATTTATTTCATCAGTTTTTGTGACTCATGCTTAAAATTGCTCATTACCATTTTGCCCTTTTATAAAGAACAATAAAGAAAGACATATGAGTCCTGTTTTGACCAAACAGTTGAATGACTAACCAAGGATTCACTTGTCAGTTCCTTCAAAATAATTTTTTTTTTTTTTTTTTTTTTTTTTTTGCGGTATGTGGACCTCTCACTGTTGTGGCCTCTTCCGCTGCGGAGCACAGGCTCCGGGCACGCAGGCTCAGCAGCCATGGCTCACGGGCCCAGCCGCTCCACGGCATGTGGGATCCTCCTGGACCGGGGCACGAACCCGCGTCCCCTGCATCGGCAGGCAGACTCTCAACCACTGCACCACCAGGGAAGCCCCAAAATAATTTTTAATAAATTATACGTTTAGTGACTGCCTTAGCCATTTCTTAAAATAATAAATCAATTATCACTTTTAAATAGTTTATCTTAGGAGGTAATTAGTAGCAGCCACTGTTGGTTAACTATCTAGCATACAATTTTTTCTACCTAACAGAAGTGTAATTTTGTTTGGGACCTACTCCTGCCCCACACAGACTGTAGATCTCATGGTAATAATAAACATAACTGTAATATCTACGCTATGGAGCTCTTATGTATGCCAGGTCAGTTTTATGCACTGTAAATTTAGGTAACCCTCACAAACTCTATGAGATACTATAATTATCACTAATTTGCTGAAAGCTTGAAGTAATCTTCCATGGTTTCACAGCTAGCAAGTAACAAAGCTGCGATTCTAACCCAGGCAGAGCTAGGGTCAATGTAGGGGATGCCCACTCCAGCTGCAAAGATGTGCTCTAATTTTCTAAGCCAATTGTAGTAAGCATTTTACAAAAATTGGAACACAGACCCAGTTTTAAACCATTAGGGATACAGAATTCCATGGGAAACTCTTAGCAGTACAGAGATTGGTTTTGACTTTGAATAGCCCAATCAGTTGTATTTGGAAGAAAAATCCTAAAGAGAAGACATTTATTCCAGGCTTGAATTTCTTCCTCTTTTCCACTGGACAGGTATAGAAGGTATGTCACTGAAGCACAGTATCAATTATATTACAAGCGAAAGGCAAGCCAGGCTCATTGCAACTCCTAAGCACAGGGGAGAACTATAGAGAAGGGCCATATTTATTGAGAATACTCTGTGCAATAAGGAAATTTTGAGTAAGTACTCTGCCAAACACTATACAATGCGATCAGCATATACAGTAAAATAAAATACTCCCTATAACAGATGTTCCAGTGGCACTGAGAAATGAGATTACAAATTAATATGTTCAGTATGAGTCCATATAGGCTCACTATTCATGGATGTGGGTTCCTACTCCTATGTACATATAGACAGGTTCATTTAAACACACATGTGTCTGGCTAGTCTATACTTAATTACATGGTATTATCATGCACATGTACCTATTTCACTTAATAATCTAATATGTATATAATATGTATTAACAATAATACTATTATATTATTAATATATAATATTAATATACATTATTGTATAAGGTTAATTTATATTAATATACTGATATGTTATTAAACACTCAGGAAGAAAGATTTTTAAGGGCTGCTTAGTACTTCAATGTATGAATGAGGGTTTACTTAATTTTGCTCCAACTTTTACTAATATATAAATAACATTTAAATTCATAAATGCATATAGCTCTTTGTATTTCACACACCCACAATTACTAACTTAGGAAAAAGAAATATGTACATTTTAAGAATTTTGATGTCATTTGCTTTTGTGAAGCATGAGAAAGTATATGTCTTCATACCTGTCCATCACTTGACATATATTTTCTTTTTCATTGAAACAAAATGTATACAAAATGAAATGTTCATATCTTATGTATGTGATTCAGTGGATTTGGATAAGTGTATATACATCCTGTAACTACCACCACAATTAAGTTATAGATATTTCCATCATCCCAGGCTGTTTCCTCACACCTTCTTCAGTCAACAACCATCCATGATGGCCCCCACTGTTCTGATTTTTATCATATTAAAAGGTTTTTTTTGTTCTGCTTCAGATATATAGAATCCTATAGTATGTTCTTTGTGTCTGACTTCTTTTACTAAAAATAATATTCTTGAGATTCATCTATATTGTTTGTGTATCACTAAGTTGTTCCTGTATTGTGAATCAGTATTTTATTATGTGAAAATACCTCGAATGATCTTTTTATTTTCCTGTTCATGTATGAACATTTGGGCTTTTTCAGTTGGGAGCTATTATGAAAAAAATTACTATAAAACATTCTTATACAAGTTTTGTGGAAATGCTTTTGTATCTCTTAAGTAAACATCTAGAAGTAGAATTGTTGGGTCATGTGGTATGTAAGTGTTCAACTTTAAAATAAATTGCCAAATTATTTCCTAAAGTGTTTCTAACAAGCAATTTATGATGGTCCCAGGCTTCAGTTTACAATAGCAATACTAAATTTAGATATATACTTCTAAAAATGATTTTAATTTTTAAAGATAAGAGAATTTATATGAATATTCAAGATCTAGACATCTTTAGATATATTTGACTAGACCACAGAAAAGTACATAATAACTTCAGTGAAAATGCCCTCTGACCTAATTGCTAGAGTGAATATTATTAGATGTTCAAAAAGCATTCTTAAGACTTTATATGTCATCTCATAATTTTAAAGTAGGCTCATTTGCTTTTGTTTTTAGAGTTCTTCACACAGCTATATTTGTTATATATTTTTTGAACAATATGTTTGATTTATTAAAATTTTTCTGAAAGTCTTATAAACCTTGGTATTCTGTGCTCTAAATACAAAATAAGTTGAAAATAACAAGAGGAAAACAAAACAAGTGCATCTTGGATTTTTGTACTGGCAACAAACTTCTCAAAACAACTTTAATTTTCATTTTTTAAGAATCTTTAAGTTTTGGAATTTCTTGAAGTTATAAGATCTTTATGATGAACTAGAAACTTTTTCCAGAATGTATTAATTACAAGTCAAATTCACATTATAGTGTAGAAAAAACATAACAGAGCAAATGACCTTTAATCACCAGAAGTAATGTAATGTGTTGGTTGATATCACTTTTCTCATTAGCTTTGCTGTACATCAGGAAAATAGTCAAACCAGTATTCTTTACCCACACAGTATCTGTTGCCCTTTATTCTTGTGAGAGATTGATTCCTCTATGTCAGAAACCCAACAATTTAACTGAACTCTCTGCTGAAAGATGTCATGAGATTTTCCAGACAGCCCCGTAATATTGACATCTTGCCGACCTTTTCACTAATCTGTAATTGGGCTATGTGGGCATTTTTTCTTTCATATTTCTTACTTTTGACAAATACATAAAGAGATGATAGAATCTTTTAAAGGTTACAGAGATTTTAAGGGGAAGATAGTGAGCTAACACAAGCAAACCATTTTACGCTAATGATCAATGTAGATCACTAAGAAATTGTTTTATAATAAGAAGGAAAAACGTTTTTGGCTATCACATTTGACTCCTACTATGAAGAACTTACTTCTGAGAACTTTTCATTATTATAACAACTACCTGGAAATTCTTCGTTTATAATTATATATCTGGAATATTAGTGGGTTAGACTTCTTGGAAACATAATATTAAAAGAATTTTTGTGCATAGAGTGCATAACCTTTCTAATTTTTAATGGGTATATTATACAACTCTCTCTTCTTTGCAATGTAATCTGCAAATTAGAGCAGATATATTTAACTTTTGTTTGCCTTTTTATTTTTTGAGATGTGGAAAATTTCAAATGGAGTTTAGGCAAGTTTCCTAAATTATAGCAGAAATAGAATAAGAATCCCAGGTATTTCAATCCAAATTTTTCCCCTTTTTACTCTTTCTCTCTATTATCAAATAGTTATAAAAGATTAATATGTTGGGTTTGGAGAAAGATGTGATTATTAAAAACTACTTAAGGAATTGTTGTTAAATGTTGGAGCTGAAAACTGTGTGAAGATTTCATCCCCTAAGACATTTGTTTCTGAATGAATTTACTGGACCTTTCAGGACCTATGACTAAAAGGAGTTTGTATATGGTGGAGAGAGGTCCTGGATAGTTCTTTATATGGTAGAGAGAGGTCCTGGAGAGTTCTAACACAGAGAGAACTTGGGAGCTATTCCTGACTTCTTCCCTGTCCTCAGTCATCATGTTGCCAATTATAATAAAAGGTATTTTTTAACCTATTCATCCATTCAAAAATATTTATTGATTACCTACTATGTGTCTCTCCTTATTCTACATGCTTTTTATACAAATTCCCAGCTCTCATGGATAGAGGTGGGGAAACAGATTATAAGCAACATAATTAAATACAATAGATGGAGTAATATGTAGGAACAATAATAGGGTAGGAAGGAGGATAAAGAAGATTGGAAGGACTGTAATTTTATATTTGATGCCCAGGAAAGGCTTCTATGAAAATGTTATATTTGAGTAAAGACCTGAAGGAGGAAAATGAATGAAACCTACAGATATTTGGTGGACCAGCACCGAAAGGAGAAGAAGAAAAATCACAAAGTCCCCGAGGCAGAGGCGATGTATTAGATATTAGACATATATTTTGAAAGGAAAGTCAACTGAATTTGCCAAAGTATTTGATACGATGTGTGAAAAAATAGGGGAAAGCAGTCAAGAATACTCAAATTTTTGGTTTCAGCAACTGGAAGGATAGAGTTTCCATTAACTGGTATGGACAAGACTTTCCATGGCTACTGCCATATTTTTAATTTAAGCCCTTGTAATTTCTCAACAGGACACTACAACAATCTCCTCATCGCTCTCTATTCTACTGTTGACATCTCCCAAACTACTTTCTACCCCATCACCAGTTTTCTCCTTTCTAAAGCACATCTGATCTTATCATGCTTATGTTTGAAATCTTTCAATAACTTTTTTCTTTTTAAAAATTTTTATTTTATATTGGACTATAGTTGATTTACAATGTTGTATTAGTTTTAGGCATACAACAAAGTGATTCAGTTATGCATATCATATATATATATATATATATATATATATATATATATATATATATATATATATATATATATATATTCTTTTCCCATTTAGGTTATTACAGAATATTGAGCAGAGTTCCCTGTGCTCTACAGTAGGTCCCTGTTGGTTATCTATTTTAAGTACAGTAGTGTGTACATGTCAATCTCAATCTCCCAATATATCCCTCCCCCACACCTTTCTCCTTTGGTAACCATAATTTTGTTTTCTGTGAGTCTGTTTCTGTTTGTAAATAAGCTAATTTGTATCGTTTTTTGGTTTTTGCTTTTTGTTTTTTAGATTCCGCATATAAGCTATATCATATGATACAAACCAATCAAAAAATGAGCAGAACACCTAAACAGACATTTCTCCAAAGAGGACATACAGATGGCCAAGAAGCAGATGAAAAGATGCTCAACATCTCTAATTATTAGAGAAATGAACATCAAAACTACAATGAACTATCACCTCACACCAGTCAGAATAGCCATCATCAAAAAGTCTACAAACAATAAATGCTGGAGAGAGTATGGGGAAAAGGCAACCTCCTACACTGTTTGTGGAAATGTAAATTGGTACAGCTACTATGAAGAACAGTATGGATACTCCTTTTAAAAGTAAAAATAGAGCTACCATATGACCCAGGAATCCCATTCCTAGGCATACATCTGGAGGAAACCATGGTTTGAAATGATACATGCACCACAGTGTTTAATAACTCTTACATGACTGTGGACAGAGATCCAAACTCTCTTTTGGCTCTGTGCCTTTAATCTTACTGCTTCCTGTGAAGATAACACCACTCTTTCATTTTTTACTTAATTCAACTCCCTTTCTTTCCTTCTTTTTCTTTCTTTCTTCCTTCCTTCCTTCCTTCCTTCCTTTCTTTCTTTCTTTCTTTCTTTCTTTTCTTTCTTTCCTTCCTTTTTATTGTTTAACTTTTATTTTTTTTCAAGATCCAAATGTGGCTCTTACTCATCCAGCAAAATTTCCCTCAGTTTCTAAAATACATCAGGCATAAAATGTATTATCCTGTATTGAAATTTACCTTTGATTTATGTTACTTAAAATTCTTATTGAAATGTATAGTTATGTGCAATAATGTTTTAAAATGCAAGATTCTCCCTGCTTACAAAGAAAACACTAGACTATTTTATATGTAAAGTATTTTTTTGCTACTTAAAAATTTGTACTCATCACCTAAGTATGAAAGCCTAAATCCTATAATTTCCTTTGGCATGTTTTATGATGTCATATAAATGACATCAGAGTAAGAAATTATGTTAGTTATTTAACGCTGCCTAATATATCATCCCATACTTAGTGACGTAAAGCAACAATGATCATTTATTATCTCTCACTGTGTGTGTGGGTTATGAATTCAGGGATAATTCAGTGGGGGAAGTTCTAGTTTGGAGTTTCTTATGAGTTTGGTATTATTTAAGGGCTTGACTAATGCTGGAGAGTCTAATTTATATGGTTTATAAATGGCTTCTCCATGCAAGCCTCACCAGGACACAGAGGCCAGATTTTTCCAGAGTGACTGAAACAAGAGTAACCAATATGGAAGCCTTTATGCCTTGATCACACATAACTGTATTTACCTATGCATGTTTTTCAGTACTCTTAATAATGTCCATGTTTATTGTGTTACTTACATTGGGCAGCCAGCCATGATTCTGTGTAGGAGGAGACCACTCACATTTGTAAATATCAGTAGACTCGGATTGTTGTTCATTGGTCTATTCTCAGAGAAAGAATATTATAGATTTCCCTCTGGGCTCCAGTGATTTATGTTCTTCCCATGTTCAAAATATTCTCACCCATAGAGGATGTATAGCTCAGTGGTAGAACATTTGACTGCAAAATACTCTCACCCTCATCCAAGGCTCCCAAAGCCATCTTATTATAGCAGCAGCTCCAACTCTCAGGTCTCACCATCTAAACTAACCCATGTGTAGAAGTGTGTTCCTTATAGTTTCTCAAGTATATTCCCTTAAGATAAAAAGACTTGTAAATTAAGAAGATAAATTATTTGCCTCTCTGTGTGTCATGCACCCAACTTAGTGTCCTACCCTTATAGAAAAGAGTAGGATCATTTATTATAAATAGTCTCATTCAGAAAAGGGAAACACAAGAGGCACACAGGAGTTGCTATTCTATAGCAATTTTGAAACCTGTTGGGCATTTCTTGGTACTTCCTTGATTAAGACTCAGTCCTACTACTCTCTGGTAATCGATCTCTATATCTCTTGGCTCCATTCTCTAGGGTTCCACCTTCTTAACCCTTAGGGTTTTTTTTTTTTTCCATAAATGACATCCCGCATTTACACATGAGTAGGTATTAATAGATAAAATATTAATAGTCAATCTAAGAAAGAAATACAGAATTTTATTCTACCCAACCTAAGGATTATGACCCAGGAGAAAGTGTTTAAGAAAGCTCTGAGGACCCTTCTGAAGAGGTAAAGGGAAAGGCTAGTATATATGTGATTTGGGGGAAGGGGGTACATTCAATCAATCACAAATCTCAGTAGAAGGCCATTGTTATTTCTGAGGAACAGGTATCATAATCGTTTGGGTGCTTTTCTAAGTATGGGAAGATGAGAGAAACTGGGTTCATAAAATTTTCTCCTGAAAATATTTACTATCTGAGGTTCTGCCAGTTTTCCGGGAGCACAAAGTGCCTCATTCTGATTGTTGCCCCAAATTTCTTTCAGGGTGTACTGTAGGTCAGCAACTCCATTGGCCAGTGACATGATTCTTGTAGAATTGGATGGTGGGTAATATTCTTTATTTTACAATACCCTCCCTTTTGTTCTTAATTTTGACCAAGATTTGGGAAGCATTTGTCCCATGGCCCTAGAAATGTTCATTCCCAAGTCAGGTGAGGATTTCTCTGATAGGCCACTCAACGTGCTGTTACTGGATTAGACCCAGTTAAAAGTAGCCAAAATCTTCTGGACCACATGTCTTACATGTGGTATGTATAGGAAATCACTCTCTGTTGTTGCTTCTTCCCACATGTAGAGTTTAATTATTGCAATCACTGATCTTATAGAGTTATACATTTGATCAATTGTTTCAAGTCACCTAGTCATCATTATTTTTATTGGAGGCTCAGTGATACATTGGTAATGCAAGAAACAATGACTTGTAAAATAGGTAGATTACAATTAACATATCTAGTGACTTTAATAACCACATAAGTAAGTATTTAAGCTAAAAACTTTTATTAGGTGCAGCCCAGTACATTCATGAGTCATCTGACCCAGTCTGTTCTGTACCAATTGCTATCTTTAAGGGAAATGATATATTGGCATTGTACATAAAGTTCACCAAAGATATCTGCATGTACAAGGTGAGTGGCAGGTCATCGTGACCCCTTACAGCATTTAGAAAGGAATGTTATCTTCTAAGGAGTAACGTGGCTGGTGCAAGAAGAAAAATTAATCCTTATGGTTGAGCAGGTATTTCTGCCATGGGGATGTCTGCTTAAATTTTTCTTGCCTTAAAATATGAATTTTATTTCATCAGCATCTTAGTACATTAGAGCCGCTATATAAAACAATGCCATGGACTAGATGGCTTATCAACAATAGAAATTTATTTTTCACTGTCCTGGAGACTGGGAATTCCAAGAGCAAGGTGTTGTCAGCTTTAATGTCTAGTGAAGGCCTGTTTCCTGATTCATAGATGGGTATCTTATTGCTGTGTCCTCACATGGTGGAAGTGGCACGCGAACTTCCTGGAGTCTCTTTTATAAGGGCACTAATCCCATTCATGAGAGCTTTGCCTTCATAACCTAATCACCTCCCAAAGGTTTCACCTTCAAATACCATCATGTTGAGAATTAGGTTTCAACTTATGAATTCTGGGGGGACATAAACATTTAGTCTATAGCAGTAGGTTTCTTAGACTGCTTTCTGTGCACAGAAGTTTGGGGTTCCAAGACCTATTTTCATCTGGGATGTTTATACTTTATTCAATCCAAGCCAATACAATTCTCTTAAAAACTTTGTAGTCTCTTGAATATTTCTGAGTTTACTCATTTGTCAAAAGAAAACACTAACAAATTCCTCTGGGTAAAGCTCTTCTCTACCTTAGGTTTCTGTTGAGACTTCAGAGGGACAACTCTCCCAGAATTCTTAGCTGTGTGGTTTTAGAGAGAAGATATAGTTGGCACATATTTAAAATGTTTTGAGGGCTGAGACACTCCCAGAATGACTTAAATATTTATTGAGGCTTTCTCTTCTAAGAAATTCTGGTGAAATGTATTTAAATAAAATATATGACCTAAGCAAGTTAATACCCCAGAACCAAGGCATAAATGATTTATAAAGAAAGAAAAGTTACTTACGGAAAGTACACATGTGACTGGAAAATTTAAATTTTGAAAACAGGGAAAGGGAGTTTTTTAGTTCCAGAGGGTGTGTGTGTGCACATGTGTGCATGCATGTGTGTGTGTTGATGTAGGAGGATGGTGATGGAGAAAAATGATGAAATAACATCAGAATACTCATAAACATTACCTACCAAGAGTAAAAAATTATTTATTTTCATTTTCTCTATAAAGATTGTGGGAAATCTCAACTTACATCTGTCACAGGACAATTATAGGGACCCAGGTGCTCTGATTTATAGCTAAACTCATAAAATGCCATAAGATTAACAAAATAAAGGACTAATTATTCTTCCTTTTTTTTTTATGAAAACCTCTCTGAATTAGGTATTTGTCTGTGTCTCAAAAGACACTGATTAAAATTATCCAGAGAGGTTTTATTTGTATGTATGATTTTGAGACAAATATGGACAGCAGTAAGAAATTATTTTATCTATGGGTATCAATATATTATAAGTAGGGCTTCCCTGGTGGCGCAGTGGTTGGGAGTCCGCCTGCCGATGCAGGGGACGCGGGTTCGTGCCCCGGTCCGGGAGGATCCCACGTGGCACGGAGCGGCTGGGCCCGTGAGCCATGGCTGCTGGGACTGCGCGTCCGGAGCCTGTGCTCCGCAACGGGAGAGGCCACAACAGTGAGAGGCCCGCGTACCGAAAAAAAAAATATATATATATATATATATATATATATATATATATATATTATAAGTAATATTCCTCTCCCTACAATTACTATGAAAATGTCAAAAATTGCAGATGAATGAATAAAATAACAAGACCAAATAAGCATGAAAGCTGGTTTAATAACCTTAGCTATCAAACTAATTGTGAATAACTGGAAACACTTCATTCAGAAGTGTTTTATAGAGTGATTAAATGTGATTTGCATAATTTTGTTTTAGAGTCAAAATAGTCTGAAATACTTTGTAAAATGGAAGCAGAAAAGCACATCTGAACCAAATATTTGACACAACAGTGTGGGAGAGTTAAAATTTCATTTTATATAATTTAATGGAAGATATATCTAAAAAAATTAGTCCATGTATTTATTCTTCTAGTCATTAAATTATCCATTCATTCAACAAATATTTTGAACTAGCTCTTGCCAGGTTTCAGCATGGAAATTCTCATATAATTGCCAAAATTCAAATTGGCCTCACTGAAAGAGAAAATAAACAAATAAACATTCTACATGTAAGTAAAATTTTAAAAGCCAACAATGTGCTGAGTAGTCCACCTACAGGAAATGAATGATTTATTTTATAGCTAGAATTTCAAAGTCTTTAATAGACTAGTAGACTTCTACAATATTAGGTTTTTTAAATTGCAAATTTACTAACACTGAAGAGAGGATAAATATTGCAAAAGGATAGAAAATAGTTTTTTAGTTCTTTTCTGATTTTTTAAAAATAAATCTTTATTGCAGTATAATTGCTTCACAATACTGTGTTAGTTTCCATTGCACACCAAAGTGAATCAGCCATATACATACATATGTCCCCATATCCCCTCTCTCTTGAGCTTCTCTTCCATCGTCCTGATCCCACCCCTCTAGGTCATCACAAAACACGGAGCTGATCTCCCTGTGCTATGCTGCTGCTTCCCACTAGCTAACTATTTTACATTTGGTAGTGTATATATGTCAATGCTATTCTCACTTCACCCCAGCTTACCCCTCCCACCCCATGTCCTCAAGTCCATTCTCTATGTCTACATCTTTTATTCCTGCCCTGCAGCTAGGTTCATCAGTACCATTTTTGTTTTTTAGATTCCATATATATGCATTAGCATGTGGTATTTGATCTTTCTTTCTGACTTGGTCCACTCTGTATGACAGACCCTAGGTCCATCCACCTCACTACAAATAACTCAATTTTGTTTCTTTTTATGGCTGAGTAATATTCCATTGTATATATGTGCCACATCTTCTTTATCCATTCATCTGTCGATGGACATTTAGGTTGCTTCCATGTTCTGGTTATTGTAAATAGTGTTGCAATGAACATTGTGGTACATGCCTCTTTTGGAATTATGGTGTTCTCAGGGTATATGTCCAGTAGTGGGATTGCTGGGTCACACAGTAGTTCTATTTTTAGGTTTTTAAGGAACCTCCATACTGTTTTCCATAGTGGTTGTATTAATTTGCATTCCCACCAACAGTACAAGAGGGTTCCCTTTTCACCACACCCTTTCCAGCACTTATTGTTTCTAGATTTTTTGATAATGGCCATTCTGACTAGCGTGAGGTGATACCTCACTGTAGTTTTGATTTGCATTTCTCTAATGATTAGTGATATTGAGCATTCTTTCATGTGTTTGTTAGCAATCTGTACATCTTCTTTGGATAAATGTCTGTTTAGGTCTTCTGCCCATTTTTGGATTGGGTTGTTTGGGCTTTTTTTGATAATGAGCCACATGAGCTGCTTGTATATTTTGAAGACTAGTCCTTTGTCAGTTGGTTCAATTGCAAATATTTTCTCCCTTTCTGAGGGTTGTCTTTTTGTCTTGTTTATGGTTTCCTTTGCTGTGCAAAAGCTTTTAAGTTTAATTAAGTCCCATTAGTTTATTTTTGTTTTAATTTTTGTTACTCTAGGAGGTAGGTCAAAAAAGATCTGGCCATGGTTTATGTCAAAGAGTGTTTTTCTTATGTTATCCTCTAAGAGTTTTATAGTGTTTGGTCTTACATTTAGGTCTTTAATCCACTTGGAGTTTGTTTTTGAGTATGGTGTTAGGGAGTGTTCTAATTTCATTCTTTCACATGTAGCTGTCCTGTTTTCCCAGCACCACTTATTGAAGAGACTGTCTTTTCTCCATTGTATGTTCTTGTCACCTTTGTCATAAATTAAGTGACCAAGTGTGCATGGGTTTATCTCTGAGCATTCTATCCCGTACCATTGATCTATATTTCTGTTTTTGTGTCAGTACCATACTGTCTTGCTTAATGTAGCTTTGTGGTATAGTTTGAAATCAGGGAGCCTGATTCCTCTAATGCTGTTTTTCTTTCTCAAGATTTCTTTGGCTATTTGGGGTCTTTTGTGTTTCCATACAAATTGTAATTTTTTTCTTGTAATTCTCTGAAGAATGCCATTGGTAGTTTGATAGGGATTGCATTGAATCTGTAGATTGCTTTGGGTAGTATTGTCATTTTCACACTATTGATTCTTCCCATCCAGGAACATGGTATATTTCTCCATCTGTTTATGTCATCTTTGATTTCTTTCATCAATGTTTTATAGTTTTCTGAGTACAAGTTTTCACCTCCTTAGGCAGGTTTATTCCTAGGTATTCTTTTTGTTGCAGTGGTAATTGGGAGTGTTTCCTTAATTTATCTTTCTTATTTTTTGTTGTTGGTGTATAGGAATGCCAGAGATTTTTGTGCATTAGTTTTGTATCCTGCAACCTTACCAACTTTGGTGATTAGTTCTAGTAGTTTTCTGCTGGCATCTTTAGGATTTTCTGTGTATAGTATCATGTCATCTGCAAACAGTGACAATTTTACTTCTTCTTTTCTGATTTGGATTCCTTTTATTTCTTTTTCCTCTCTGATTGCCGTAGGTAGGACTTCCAAAACGATGTTGGATAAGAGTGGTGAGAGTGGATATCCTTGTCTTGTTCCTGATCTTAGTGGAAATGCTTGCAGTTTTTCACCATTGAGTATGATTCTTGCTATGGGTTTGTCATATATAGCCTTTATTATGTTGATGTAGGTTCTCTCTATGCCCATTTTCTGGAGAGTTTTTATCATAAATGGGTGTTGAATTTTGTCAAAAGCTTTTTCTGCATCTATTGAGATGATCATATGATTTTATTCCTTAATTTGTTAATGTGATGTATCACATTGATTGATTTGCATATATTGAATAATCCTTGCATCCTTGGGATAAATCTCACTTGATCATTGTTTATGATCCTTTTAATATGTTGTTGGATTCTGTTTTCTAGTATTTTGTTCAGGATTTTTGCATCTATGTTCATCGGTGATACTGGTCTGTAATTTTCTTTTTCTGTGATATCTTTTCCTGGTTTTGGTATCAGGGTGATGGTGGCTTTGTAGAATGAATTTGGGAGTGTTTTTCCCTGTGCAATGTTTTGGAAGAGTTTGAGAAGGATTGGTGTTAACTCTTCTCTAAATGTTTGATAGAATTCGCCTGTGAAGCCATCTGGTCCTGGACTTTTGTTTGTTTGAGGATTTTTAATTATGGTTTCAATTTCATTACTTGTGATAGGACTGTTTATATTTTCTATTTTTTCCTGGTTCCGTCTTGGAAGATTGTACCTTTCCAAGAATTTGCCCATTTCTTCATGGTTGTCCATTTTATTGACATATAGCTGTTCCCAAAACCTATGGGATGCAGCAAAAGCAGTTCTAAAAGGGAAGTTTATAACAATTTAACCTCACTTCAAGGAACAAGAAAAATCTCAAATAAACAATCTAACCCTACACTTAAAACAACTAGAGAAAGAAGAACAAAGAAAAGCCAAAGTCAGTAGAAGGAAAGAAATCATAAAACTCAGAGCAGAAATAAATGGAATAGAAATGAAGAAAACAATAGCAAATAAAACTAAAAACTGGTTCTTTGAGAAGATAAACAAAATTGATAAACCCTTAGCCAGACTCATCAAGAAAAAATGGGAGAGGACACAAACCAATAAAATTAGAAATGAAAATGGAGAAATTACAGCTGACACCACAGAAATACAGAGGATTATAAGAGACTACTTTTCCAAGCTTTGATGTTGTCTCAGCTAGGGAAAACGAATGAGCAAATGTATTTCTCTGTATGCCAATTTTATTAATAAAAAGCACTTTCTTTCTAGACTCACTAACTAAAGTAGAACAAATAGCCTGAGAAGACTATTTGGGATAGCTGACATTATTAACATATCCAGGGCAACAAGTTTTATCCTTGTTCTATATTATGTGGGGCTCTAAAGTATTTTCCTGACCCTATTGCTCACTTTTCTTAGTCTAGCTCTGAAGAGAAGTGATTGAACTTTAGTGCACAGGGATGTGGACAGCTAGTTTCAAAGTTTTGAAGAAATCATAGCATAGCAGGAGAAACTAAACAGCAGCAAGGAAGAATGATAAGAGCTGAAGGATTTGACTGGTCTGTTAACATCTCCCCTTTCTTCGCATTCCTAATACAGACTTTTCAAATGCAGGTAGGAAGTGCTAGTGAACATAGACAAGCTTAGGATCAGTCATCATATGTACTAGCATTGTCTTTATTTGCTTAGTAATAGTTAAAATAACTGTAATTTTAAGTTGCTTGATATTGCAAGGAATTGATCTAAACATTAAAAGTATCTTTAACCCATGTGGTAAATTTGATCTTCATTTTGTAGATGAGAAAATTGGATCTTAGGTGAGTTAAATATTTTGCTCACATTTCTATGGGCAATATATTGCAGAATTGGATTTGGAATTAAGACTGAACCCAAAACAATTAGGCCACACTTAAGGACAGTTCCTTATTTTGCAAAATCTAAAGGTGAGAGAATTTTGAGGTCCACTTACTGAAAAAGAAACTACAAAACTAAAAACACTGAATTAGATATGTCACAATGCATTATGTCACAATGCATTATGACTTCTGGCCCTGCACTTTCAGGTCATGATTATGGGTAATTTGTCACAATGAGCAGTAAGAATGTTACTGGAAATCATGCTTCCTTTGGGATGACCAGCAATTACTTAGGCATACATAGAGTTAACTGCAAACCCCCTCCATATATTCCACTATACCTCGATTGATTATATACCTTGTTGTGCCCTGGCCAATACTCATTCTCATGTACTGTCCCAGTGTGTTTATTAATTATCAAGTGTATCTAAATTTGAATAAACCAAACAATCACCCCTAACTAAAACCAAACTGAACCAACCCTAACTCACACCTTAGCTAGAGAGAAAATTCCTTCCAGTTTTAACAAATATACAATAACCAATCATCATCCGAGTTGACTTCTAGATACTTAAATAATTTTTCAGTAGTTTAGATTCTTAAAAATATGTTTGATTTCTACAGAAAGTTTGAAGAGTGATGATGAATTTATTTCTGGATTTAATAGAAGAAAAACAACAATGAATAGATAAATCTAGAAATAAAAAGGAAAAGCAAAAGCAAAAGCAGCAATAAAAATAAGAGAAAGGATACATCCTCAGTCATCAGGCCATACACTCTAAAAGTAGTGACCAAAGGGAAAAAAAACCCAGAAGATTAAAGAATGACATGGCACAACTTCTCATTCCACCTCTACCTTCTAGACATGAAAGTAGATAAAGTCAGTGAATTAACAAAATCCCTACTGTTGTTTCTCAAAACTTCTAATTTGAACAAAGCAAGATGAAGGTTGAAAGAGGCAGCCAGGGGAGTAGCCTAGTGAAATTTTTAGAGTACAAGTTTATAACCAGCATCAAAATCCTCCAACAGAAGAAAGAACTGCTAAAGGGAACATAATTTTCCAGCACTTTATACAGATTTGTGGGAACAATTTGAAGTCCAAATACATTCCAATATGGGAGAAACATAAGGACCCTGACTCGGAGGGATGAGAACATCTTACAAAATTTCAGAAGTGAATGTGGGCTCAACACCCCATAAATGCTTACAGCTACCCAGCTTAGATACTCACTCTTCCTCTCCTTGCACTGTTGGGTTCAAAATGGCAATAACATCTCCAGAAACCAATCATAGCCTTTAGCTCAAAGTATAAAACAAGTGGGTTACATATCATGTAAGAAGTATGTCAAAAATAGTTCATGTGTGTGGCACCTGAGAAAAACGTTCATGTGAATGATGCTTGAAATAACCATAAATAGCACAGTGACCATGCCATTGAATTACAACTACAGCAAAGCAAAAAAAGACAAGAAATAGCATCCAGAAGAGAGATAAAGAATCTCATTAAAAAAGATTAGTTTAGGGCTTCCCTGGTGGTGCAGTGGTTAAGAGTCCGCCTGCCAATGCAGGGGACACTGGTTCATGCCCCGGTCCAGGAAGATCCCACATGCCGTGGAGCAGCTGGGCCCGTGAGCCATGGCCGCTGAGCCTGCGCATCTGGAGCCTGTGCTCCACAACGGGAGAGGCCACAACAGTGAGAGGCCCGCGCACTGGATAAAATAAAAAATTAGTTTAAATTTTATCAAAATGGAGGCATGGTTTTTAAAGTGGTCATATAGAGCAGTCTACATCCTGATTCTCATGGAAAAATCTTCAAACACATTTAGGAATTTTTCCCCATATTTAACTTCATTTTTTCAAAATATTACATGTACAGTACAATATAAAGCTTTATAAATTGTGAACATTATTGACTTTTTCTAATGTTTGATAAGGGTTTTAAGCAATTAAACTACTTTTTCCCAATACATTTGTATGCCCGTGTAATGTTAAAATATTGTTCAAATTTTTTCATTACTATGATTAGGTAAAAGTAGTATGATTGTATATATTCTTTCCTTTACATTATGAAACTTTTCAGTTTCCTTGAATCTTTGGATAAGTCTTTCTATACTTTCTATCACCCCTTATAATCTGATTCTCCAAAAAAATTTTTTCCAATAACTTGTCTGACAGCATACCTGATCCTTTTTATTGCCTCACAGTATGTCCCCATATATCCTTTATCTTCATGCTTTGATTCTAGGCTAGCACTGACTGCTTTCAAGGTCTGCTACAGGATGTCATTCTGGAAATTCTCTTCATTTTTTTTTCTCATGTTAAGTCCCTGATTTCTCTGATTCTATTTATTACTTCTTCATTTTAAGAAAGTTATCTCTATAGGTTGTTAAAAATGGTATTTGGCTTTAATTCTCTTATAGGTGAATCAAAATAAATGGGAAACAGATATTGTTTAAAGCACACATATTTCCTCTGAAGACTCTATGAAATAAAGAGGATATTCAAAGACAATACTCTATTAGCTAATTTCCAGGAAAACAAAATTAAAATGTCACTTTTTTGTTTATATTAAAAATTAGTTACACAGATTTATAGTAACATATATTACACTATAAATTGTATAAATTGTGTAATTATTTGGTAAGTATAACTAGTGTGAACTGTTTAGGCTTAAGTTTATCTCTAAGAGAAAACCTCTAAACAATAGTGACCTAAACACAAAAGATTATTTCTCTCTCATTCAATATATCCATCCTAGCATTATATCAAATAGGCAATAGAAGCATACAGAAAATTAAATTTTTATATTACATTTGATCATGTAAGTCTAATTTTACTCCTTTATTAGAATATAATCTAAGGACAAATGCAAAGAGTTCTTCCACTATAAACAGGTTTGAGGTGTTGGTGGTATTCACGTAGAAACTACAGAAGAAGTTTGTGTATAATGTAGATGGGGAGAATGAATACATATTTTGATGTTTGAAATCAGATTTTTACTGTGGGAGAAGGATGTATTAATAGAGAGTGGATGAGGTTGAAGAACGCTGTTGTGCTGGATGTCAGTTGGAGATATCGATGTGAATACATGAGTTTTAGAACAGTATATTTCTCATCTCGGTTTACTGAAAAAAAGCTATAAGTGATAACCACATAAGCTTACCTAGAGGAGATCATGTTTTCTAAAAACCTGGTCCCACTAACTGGAACCAGTCACTTTAGAGAAATACCTGATTCCAAATACAAAATATATAAATGATGAGGTAAGCCCAGGATATCTTACCATACCAGAAAACAAGAGATATTCAAAGAATGATGGGTACCTGTCAAAAACAACAACAGATTTGATGTGAATATACTTCCACACTGAGCATCTAATTTGAGTATAAAAAAGAAAAATGGTGGGAATGAATTATAGCACATCAAATAACAAATAATCCATATGTCCTGCATGTCAATCAAAAAGAGAGTTTGCTGAGAAGTGAAAGCTAGCTAACGTGTGTAGAAGAAATAATATATTTTTTAAAAATTACCATCTTGCAAACACCTTTGTATTTATTAATTGACTCAGTCAAGGTTGATCAGTGGATGCTAAAACCATTGGGTGAAAAGTTGATAAAGAACAGGATATTCACAAAGCCTGCAAATATCACCTCACAGAATATTTAATGATTTCAAAGTGAAAGGGACGTCTGCAAAAGAGAAATCTGGCAGGTTAAATTTAGCCAAACTTAGCATCACAATATATGACCTGCTAACATGTATGCCTCATAGAGTAAGGCAATGTGAAGTATGATGTAGAGTACTGTCACCCATGTAATAACATGCCCAAAACATTTACCTGAGTCAATTTATGTGGAAAGATTCCAGAATGTTTTATTCTACAAGAAAGATTGCCTGAGCACTTGAAAATAAAAGTCATGTAAAATGAAAACAGACTGAGGCAATCTATTCTACATTCAAGGAGGTTCAGGATAAAAACTAAATGTAATTTGCAATCCTTGTTTGGATCTTGGTGAGAGAAAAAGCTGAACAGGAGGAATTTTGTGACAAACGAAAATGTTTGATTGTGTGCTGTTTTAAACATAACACTACCTAAAATATTCAACAACATTCTTGAATGTGATGATATTATGGTGGTTATTTCCAATTTAGGAGGTGTATGCTAATATTTAGAGGTGAAGTTTCATGATGTCTACATCTTATTTTCAAATGTTTGAGCAAAAAATAGTATGTCTGTGTGTATGTGTATTTCTTCCTGCATTCAGCTTGTTAAATCATGTTTTTCAAAAAAAATTATATTTATTATCTAAGTTGTCAAATTTATGAGCACACTATTCTATATTTTTTAAAATAAATTTTCGAACATACTAACCTCTTACCTTTTTAACAAAGGATCCCTAGTGTTATCCCATTTTTCATTCCTAATGCTGTTATTCTGTGTTTTCTTTCTTTTTTTCCTCTGTGACTAGTCTTGCTAGTGGCTTATCAGAACCAGTATTTGGCTTTGTTGATTTTCTTTACAATATGTCTACTTTATATTTTATTGATTTCTGCTTGATAATTTCCATCTTTCTAAGGTCTTTACAGATAATTTTCTGGATTTTTGTGGTTTCTTAAAATAAAGTATGTATCATTCAACTTTTCTTCTTTTGTAATATATACGTTTAAAGCTTAAAACGTATTTCCATTAGTACTTAACTACATTCTCCAACTTTGGATATGATATATTTCAATATCATTAAGTTCAATCTAGTTTTTAATTTTCTTTGTGATACCTTCTGTGACATATGGATGTTTAGAAGGGCTTTGCTTAATTTCTAAATATCTGGAGGTTATTCAAAATGTGTTCTATTTTAGTAAATGCTCTTTCTTCATTTGAAAAAAATGTGTGTTCTCACATGTTAGATGCAGGATTTGATATGTGTCTATTAAATCAATGTAATGTGTTTCATGTTAAAGAAGGAGTGTTATAAGCTCCAATTTTTTGACTTTGTATATTTCCCTTTTAAGATTTGCCAGTTTCTGCTTCATGAATTTGGAAGTTATATTATTAGGTGCATAAACATTTAGGTTGTTATGCCCTCCTGGAGGACTGAACTTATTCATCTTTATTTTTTGTAATACCCCATGGTTTTAAATTTATTTTGCCTGATATGAATATAACCAAGTCAGTCCTTTTTGTTGTTGTTATATTTTAAATTTTTTTTATTTTTTGGTATGCGGGCCTTTCACTGTTGTGACCTCTCCCGTTGTGGAGCACAGGCTCTGGATGCACAGGCTCAGCGGCCATGGCTCATGGGCCCAGCCGGGGATCTTCCCGGACCGGGGCAGGAACCTGTGTCCCCTGCATCGGCAGGCGGACTCTCAACAACTGCGCCACCAGGGAAGCCCTGTTGTTATTTTTTAATATAATTACATGGTACAACATTTTCCATAATTTTATTTTTAAATTATCTGTGTCCTTGAATTTAAAGTGTATATTTAAAGCACATAATTGGGTTTTATTTTTTTGCATTCATATTAATGATTTTTATCTTTTAATTGGAGTATACAGAGGATCTTGTGTTTGCCTCAAATATTTAGAATGCCCATTTGATTCTTTCATATGGATGTCTGTTTAAAATTGCCATCTTTTCATCAATTTTGTCTTTTTCTCATTGTCTTGCATATACCAATAATAATTATATTAAACTTTTCATTATCCACTATCTGGGTCATCTACAAATCTGTTTATATTATTCTTTTTTAGAAACAAAATTATTGGCCACATTTTCTTGCACTTTATAAGGCTAGAACATTTTGATTGTTTGCTAGATAATATTTAAAAGAACCATGGAGGGCATCACAGATTGGGCTAGGTTTTTGTTTTGTTACCCTTTCAGTAAGACAACTCTTCTCTTTTCTCTCATTCCCTTCTCAGCTGTAGCCATCCAGATTGTGACTGAAAGTTTAGCTGGTCTCTTTCTTCTCAGTCCTGAATGTCTGTAGAAGAGTTGGTTCTGCCCTTTGTGGGTTATCAGCTTAGTTCTTTAGTCTTCCTTCCTATCCATCTTCAAATGATAGCTTACATATTAAAAAAATATTGGTTATATATTTATGATGACCTTCTATCCTCTGTGCAAACTGTCTCCTACACACTGTGGGAATGTGGGATATTTCTGTCTTTTAAAAACTGTTCACCTCTTCCCTAGTCTCCCATTTTCCTGAGCAATACCACATGCCCTATAGGGAAAACTGGCTATTTGTTTAGAGTTCTTTTAGCTTCCATTGTGTCATATTAGACCCAAGAGACAACGAATAGTTGGCTCTCTTTTGTCCTGTTAGAGGCTGTCTGCCAGGATTAAGCTTGATCCTCATCTGTGTACCAAAGTGATTAAGGCTGCAAGCATGAAAATGTCCTGTGAACATCTGCTTACTTATGAAGGGCTTTTCTGTGTCTGGAATTTTAATTTCATTCTTCTTGCCTCCACAGTCTCTGAGATCTGTAAAATATGATTTTACAAAATTTATCTATTTCTTTTTAACAATTGCACCAGGCTTTTTGTTACTTACTCTATTTTACTTAGAAATGAAAATCCTTCCTCTTTCCAAAATTTTTTTTTGTAATTACCATCTTACTCTGTTTTTTTATGTTTATTCTATATATTAGTAAACCAATTTCTTTTTTATTTTATATGTTCTAGAAATTATATATAAAATTAACTCATATTATACTGTATTTTTGTTTATTTTGTTCAACTTTATATTAGTGAATAAAGTTCACGTTTACATATAGTTGTAGTTCATTCATTTTTATTGTTATTTAGGATTTCATTCTATGAATATGCCAGAAGTAGTTTACATATCCTATTGATAATGGAAATATAAATAAGTCCAGAGTTAGTTAGTGTGGCACTCCAAATCAGGGATGCTGGTTTCTTTCTTGTTGCTTTGCTATATACTATTTTCTTTCCCAAGTTTACCTCATAGTCTCAGATGATTTCTTGTGCTCCAGCCATGCCATCTACATTCTGGGCATTGGGAAAGACAAAAAGAAGAAGGCACGTAGAGTCTTTTACGAACTTTTTTTATAAGCTTGGCACATCATTTATACTACTCTCAATGGCCAGAATGTAGTCATTTGGTTTTATCCAGGTACATGGGAGGGTAGATATACATTTTTCATTTTAGGAAGTCATATTTTTAGGTAAAATTGGAGCCCACTATTATGGAGAATGGCTATAAGTTGACAATTACCAGTCAAACTCATTAGTAATAAGTAATCTAAAACCACATATCTATGTAACATTTATAGTTAGTTTGTGTTTTCTTAGACTGATTTCAAACTTACAAGAAAATTTTTGACATTCAAAATTGAGAAACTACTATGCTCATATTGGTTAATTTAAACACATATATTTACTAAAATTTAATTAATGTATGTGTTTTAGACACTTTGCTGTTGTTGTTGATATATGATATGGACAGAATGTTTGTATACCTCCTAACTTCATATATTGAAATCCTAATCCCCAATGTGATAGAATTTGGAGCTGGGATTTTTGGGAGGTAATTAGCACTCATCAATGGGATTAGTACCCTTATAAATGAGGCCCCAGGGAGCTCCCCTGTCGCTTCCACCATGTGGAGACACAATGAGAAGACAGTCATCTATGAACAAGTGAATGAGCCCTCACCGGACACTGAACCTGCCAGTGCCTTGATCTTGGTCTTCCCAGCCTCTAGAACTGTGGGAAATAAATACCTGTTGTTTGTAAGCCAGTCTGTGGTACTTTTGTTATAGCAGCCTGAATGTACCAAGACAATAAAACATGTTGGGCTTCACTGGTGGCGCAGTGGTTGAGAGTCCACTTGCCGATGCAGGGGACACTGGTTCGTGCCCCGGTTCGGGAGGATCCCACATGTCGCGGAGCGGTTGGGCCCGTGAGCCATGGCCACTGAGCCTGCACGTCCGGAGCCTGTGCTCCGCAATGGGAGAGGACACAACAGTGAGAGGCCTGCATAGTACCGCAAAAAAAAATAATAATAAATAAAAGTTATTTTTGATGACTTTTCTTGTAATGATTATAGTATATAAATGTGCTACTATTAACACTATAATATATGAAGGTAGAGTAAACTCTGAAGAAACTAAGTGATGAGAAATCCCAATGTTTATTTTCCATCGATAATATGTGATATTTAACCAACTGTGTATTATGAATAAACCCAGAATAACCACATATATGATTTACTGACATTCAAAAATAGCAACATGTTTTGATTCTGAGTTATAGGGGTATCTTCCTTTTAAGAAAAGAAAAACAAACCCAGTAGTTCTAATTATATATTGCATGTTAAATCAAAAGTTGAGCTTCTTGACAGTTTTGATTTCCCTAAGATGTCAATTACTATAAATTCATAGTGTTTACACTCTCTTTTTTTTGTGTGGGATAAATATGTTTGGTATAACTGTCTTTTTGATAATTACAGGTCATAAAAGATTGAGTTAGCTTCTGGGTGTTTAAAATTCTGTGAATGCATAAGTATTTTAAAAATGATCTCTGCATACCTCAGAGTATGGTAACATTAATATATGGTATTATAGTTCTTTTGTGAGTCCAAAGAAACCAAGAAGATGACAACCAAACAAATACTTAAACTTTATACTTGAGATTAATTTGAAACTCACTTTCAAGCACTGTTGCAGACCAGGTAAAACCTTTTGCCATGAGAATATAAAGACAGCTGGGTTCAGGTAGTGATGTGAAACTCTTGAGGTCATAAGGAGGCTACAAGGTGAGATAAACACTTACTTTTTAATTGTCTGCCTTCCCTTTCTAGCAATACTAGTTTAGACAGAAAGTAAGAACCCAGGCAAAGCAAGCAAAGTTGATTATTTGAGATCTGCTAAAAGACATGTATTAGAGAATGATACTGCTCTTCTTGAGGTGGAAATTATAGTTCTCATTTCTTCTGTGTATTTGGTGGTTTGAAATTGTAATTGACTCTTCTTTCTGGAAGGATATAAAAGTGAAGGGCATATCACAGAGAAATGAGGAATGACAAAAATCTGCCAATCATAGTAGGAAAATGATTGAAACATAAAAATGAGCTGAGAATGTGATGTCCAACAGAAACATGTTTTTGGAAAGAAAGAGGAGCATGGAGTCTTCTGTTAAAGAGAGCTAATGCAGTAACAAGTGTTGGTGTTGACTATGTGTCAGGCACTCTTCTAAGTATTGTAAATGATTAATCAGTTTCATTCTTACTAATATGAAGAGGTAAGTATGTTTCCATAACCCCATTTTACAGATGAGGAAGTTGAGTCACATAGATGTTAAATAACTTGCTCAAAGTCACACAGAAAGTAACTGGTAGATCCAGTTGAACAAAGATCCTGACTCCAGAGTTTCCTGTCTCTGTATCTTTACTGCCTTCATGAAATGGACCAAAAGTAAAGATGGGCTTTTCAGGTGTCAGAATTTTCAAACTTTCAGAATGGGTAAAGGAACCAACAAAGAATAATTAGAGGGAACCAAAACAGCAAAGACCTAATATCATTGGATTGGGAGTATAAGTGATTTTGCCTCCCAAAGGATCAAAATGTTACTCAGGAACCCATACCTAAAGAGTAAATTGATGTCAAAATTTGAAAGATACCATGGACCTCATTCTGTCATTCAGCTTTGATAAACCGAATATAACTCAAGAGTAATTTGTCATTATCATGATTGAGCTGCCCGCACAGAGGTTGTGAAACAACTGATTCGAGTTTTGAGAATTCAAGAGATCTCTTGTGAGACCACCTAATAAGGGCAACTGGGAGAAAGGTAAGAGTAGACAAGTATATTTCTCTGTAAACATCTATTGTTAGGAGAAGATGACAAGTCATAGAGTGGAAAAGTACATGCTTTTTGGAATTTTAAAGTCATAGTTTCTTCTTCCAAATAGTGTCTCCAGGATTTTTTATTTTCTGTAACATCAAGGACATAAGTTGTTGGAGTCTGTTTTTATTTCCCATAAAAATCAGGACAAGAGTATCAACTTGATAGTGTTGTTTCAAGTGTTACACAGAATGCCGAATGTAAAGTTTCAGCACAGTGCTTGACTCTCTATTACTAATATTTTCTGATTACCTTCGAAACTGTTTCTGCAATTTTAGCTTCCAAATACTATTTCTGATATTTATGCCCTGACTTACAGTAAACTTAGCAAAGCTCATAAAGGAAAGAGGAGAAAGAAAGGAAAGGAAAGGACTTTAGAATCTGTTTTGCTGACAGCAGAGATGATGCTGTTCTAACCTCAGATACTCCAGGAACAGTCAGGGCAGGTGGGAGATTTAATCAGAGTCTGAGCATCCTTTGGGATATGTCCCTTGGTCTTGGTCACATGGGTGAAGAGAGCTTTCCAGAACCACATCATGGCACAGTCCATGGACAAGAGACATTTGATCTGACTGTTACTCTCATTTCATGATCCAGAACTAAGTCACAAGCTGGAAGAACAATGCTAGTATAGAGTGTCTGGAGAGACATGAGCTCAGGAGAAAACCTAATATTTAATGTACAACATTATAAATGCTATGATAAAGGGATGAACACATTGCAATGTAAGCAGGGATGAAGGAGCAACTAAGTCAGCATTTTGAAGTAAGGAATATCTTTTCCCAGTCCTCATCTTTACTGATTTCTATTAGTATCCCATAATGTTGACAAGATACACATACCCTTTCTTATTGATTCATGTGAAAGTGTACTTTCCTGTGTGAATTTTAAGATATGTGCTGTTTTTCTAATATTTTAAAATTTCACTCCCTAAATTTTGATATTTCCCCAGAGGTTGCTCTTGGGTCTACCATGCTGAAGTCATCATAATGGTAGAGTGTGTTCTTCAAGCCATTTAACTTAAGGGTCTCTTATCTGAATATACCACTTTCATTTCTTCAGTTTTTAGATGGTAGTTAAATATAAGAAGATGTTTAAAATCAATATAGTTAAAAATTGAAAAGGGAGAAGGGTGATGAAGTAGATGGCATCAAATCCTGGGAGGAACAGAGACGGTGACCCAATACCATTAAAATGAAGGAGCTGAATTGAAGAGAGGAAGGATTCAGATGAGAAACTACGACACTAAAAATGGGCTATAAGTGTTATGAGATGGAGTTTTGTAGGACATATGTTCACTTAAATAACCATTCGAATGGGCAAGACTTTCTAAAGTCCTCCCTTCAAACATGATTTGGAGTTCTTGCATCACACCCTCCACCCCACCCAACCATGGCTAAAAAGCGCTAAGAATGTTAAATTAATAAAAGGTGTTACTTCTTTTCCTATTGAACTATTCAAGGTATTTTTTGTGCCTTGAATTTGAATTTCATCCAGAAGCTATCAGTAACACATTTAAGAAACATTCATTGATACCAAGTATGGCTAAAAAAGAAAGAAAGAAAGAAAGAAAAAAAACTAGTTGTAGAGGCAGAACAATGTTTAAAGTCCAGCAGGGCAGACAGACATATGGGAACTAATTTTTAGGATGGTTAATGTTATAATGGAGACATATGTAAAGTGATATATAAAGTTATGGAGGAGTGGTTTGTATTCTGTGGATTGTGAATCACACACTCAGATGCTCTTTGTGGAAGGGGCAAAAGAATGGAAGTCTGAGGTCTTCACCCTCTCTGTCCTCTCTCCCACATCTTCCTTCCACTGCTTCAGTCAGAGCAGATTGTGCTTTTTTTTTTTTTTTTTTTTTTTTGCTGTACGCAGGCCTCTCACTGCTGTGGCCTCTCCCGTTGCGGAGCACAGGCTCCGGACACACAGGCTCCGCGGCCATGGCTCGCGGGCCCAGCCGCTCCGCGGCATGTGGGATCCTCCGGGATCGGGGCACGAACCCGTGTCCCCTGCATCGGCAGGCGGACTCTCAACCACTGCGCCACCAGGGAAGCCCAGATTGTGCTTTTTAACAGTTTATACTTTCAAATTCTATTTTCAGTTTGTTTAGAGAAAGGATTCAATAGACAACAAGAATTAAACACCATTGTTTCAAGATCACCCAGAGAGAAGCCACTGATTCTGCCTGAGTGTTATGGATGTAGATCATGAAAGGTTTCCTTGGCTAATTCTATATTTTTAATATTTATTGAAAAATATATTTACCGAGTAAATATGAATAAAAATACTATAATAAACCTCAATGTACCCACCACCTATTTTTAAAACAGAAAAATGCCATAATTATGGGTTGAGACCTCTATGTACCCCTTTAGATCTTAGCCCCATCCTTCCTGCCAGAGGTGACTATTAAACTGAATTTGGAGATTATCATGCCCCTGTGTATATTCCCAACAATATACTACATAGTTTTACTGAATTTAAACTTTATATAGTTTATTGCCATGTGTTTTTCCCCCTTTTTTTCCCTCTGCATCTTTCTTTTTTCAATCATTTTTTTTATGGGATCCAACCATGTTGACAAAAATAGCTTTATTTTATTCATTTTCACTAATGAATACTATTCCATTGTTTGATACTAACATAATTTATAATTAACTCTCATGTTGATCTCATATATTTTTTCTATTTTAAATAAAGCTCTGTGGTAGGCAGAAGTCTGAGATGGTCCCCAAGATGTCTAACCTCTGGTGTATACACTGTGTATGATTCCCTACTAGCGATTGTGGGCAAGACTCTGCATATGATAGATTTCACTCCGATAATTAGGTAACATTCTAAGCCAAAGCTGAAGAGGTTTGGAAATGAACTTAAGGTTGAAAATCAATTGACTTTGAGTTAATCAAACGGGAGATCATTCTAGGTGGGCTTGACCTAATCTGTGAGCCCTTAAGAGGGACCAGACTTTACCTAAAGGAAGAGATTCAAATCATGAAAAATATACTTGTCCTGGCCTTAAATAAGCAAGTGCCCATGGTGTGAACTGCCTATGGAGAGGGGCAACCTCTAGGAACTGAGGTCCAGGCTTACAGTCACAAGGAACTACTTCCTGCCAACAAGCTAAATAAGCTTGGAAGAGGATCTCCAGCCTCAGATGAGATCCCAGCCCTGGTTGACATAGATTTGAGCCTTGGGAGACCCTAAGCAAAGGACCTAGCTCCTGACTCATGGACACTGCAAGACAATCAATTTGTACTAACTTAAGCCACTAAGTTTGTGGTAACTTGTTATACAAAAATAGAACACTAATGCAGCAGCTACAAAACTTTTGCTATATATTTCCTTGTACACTTCCATGAGTGTGCCTCTGGGTTATGTACTGAGGGCTGCATTTGCTAAGTTGTAGGTTGTATGTGTCTAACTTTGCCAGATAGTGCTAAATGGTTCCCATAGGGGCTAATCCTCTTTACTGTGTATAAAATAACAGCTGACTTTCTTAGGTGGAGAACTAATTTTCAAATTATCCATCTTGTAACCAAGACTTCTCTGTGATACTTCATTCTTCTGGGAAAGCTCTTTACTAACACAGTCTCATAGCATAATAGAATATTACTAACATTTTTTTTCTTAAGAATGAGTATGGTAGATGAGCCTCTAACATTGCATAGTATAATAACCGCATTCTTTTTTTGTTTTGTTTTGTGGTACGTGGGCTTCTCACTGTTGTGGCCTCTCCTGTTGCGGAGCACAGGCTCCGGACGCACAGGCTCAACGGCTATGGCTCACAGGCCCAGGCGCTCTGTGGCATGTGGGATCTTCCCAGACCGGGGCACGAACCCATGTCCCCTGCATCAGCAGGCAGACTCTCAACAACTGCGCCACCAGGGAAGCCCAAATAACCGCATTCTTAAAATCAGAAATATTACTAAAATAATAATTAAGGATGCTAAGTTTTAATATGTAACTACTTTTTTTGTTGTTGTTTTTGTTTTTCTATTTTTTCCCTGAGATACAACAGGCTATTGGCTCATGTAAAATATACACTGAAAAACAAGACAATACAATGTCTGTGTCCAGAGTGCTCTCCAAATTTATGAGTAATACTAAAATAATCAAAGATTATTTATACATGTTAGAGGCAAGCACAAAAGAAAGATTACTAATTTTGCTTCTGCAGATCTATATTTGTACATGTTGCTAGGCAATGGAAGAAAATCACAGCCCTAAAGCTCTAGATTGTCTTTTTCCAACATCCATTATTAAAACAAACAAACAAAATTCCCCCTGAAACAAATATATGCCGTGATATAATTTTGCATAATTATTTTTGGAATGTTGCTAAATGTTAACACCTATCTTAGGTGATAAAAAAATTAATTTCCCAGAATTAGAAAATGTGAAAATTTGCTTCTACTTTTCTCTTGCTTTTCTTGTGAAACAATTTCAGATCTTTTATTTACTATTATTTTTAGAACAACACAGTTTTCTTCTAAAAGGCCAAAATCATATTCAGTAGTCTTTTGGCATACATAGGTTTAATATTTGAGACCATAATTTTTCATGAGTGATATTGATGATTACCTATATTCCTTTGTAATTTTGCTGAGGCATACATGTAGGAGTGGCCTTAGATGACCACTCAGCATACTTATCACACATGACACACTTTTCTCTACATAGGCTCTCTTTCCTGTGAATCAGGAGACAAAGACCTTTGTTTTTTGTGAAATTACCACCCCTCACCTCCACACTCACACATTATTTCAACTCCAGTGGTAGATAAAGCAATGAGGTTTGGTTTAAAACACTTCTAATAATAAAAAAAAGAGCCTCAGTAATGGCCAACTTTGAGACTGAATGTTTGAATGTCACGTATCTCCTTTTAACATTCTGTGCCATTTATTGTGATATCTGTAGGCAAGGATCTGATGGGCCTTTTTATTTTAATGAAGGCATTGGATGTACATAAAGCATTCTATAAGGAACATCTTCACGGTTCTTTCTCTCTTTCTCTCTCTGAGAATGGGCACTTCCTGTGTATTTCTTCATCTACTGTGAACCTACCTTTTTATTGGAACTGTTTTCAATGTCTTTTGTTTTAGCCCTTCTTCAGCCCCTCTACCTGAGCCTAAAGTGGGGTCCCCTACCATGCGTTGCCATTATATCCAGCGCATCCCTTTCTGAACTTCATCACATTATGCTGTGACAGCATATTTATTCCCACCCCCATCCCTAGACTGCATATTTCAACATGACAAAGTCCTTATTGATCCACTATCTGTGATGTTGTTCGGTATTCACACAGTGCCTGGAATATAATAGTAGGAGCTTAATAACTGGATACCGAAAACAGTTGTAGTGTGGTAGTTAAGAGCATGAATCCTGGAGTCACACTGCTTGGGATGCAGTTCAAGTTCTCATATTGATAAACCGTATTTACCTTCAAGACCTCCACATAGCATGCCACATCTTACATACTGCTCAAATCTATGGGACATCATTCACATGAACTATAATATAAATGGTCAAGCCTGGAGTCCTCTTTGTTGATGATCTCCATTAGTCTGATATTCTCAACTTTAATTAGGATAACTATTGCTCCTACATCAAATAGCTGTGAAGATTCAAAGAGTTAATATATGTTAGGTATCTACAATACTGCCTTCTATGGAGTAAGAAGCCTGTTATCTTCTTATAACTATTATTATTATATGAGATGTGAAACGGTCACAACTGTTGTCTAGCATTCCATTAAGTGAATAAACCATTTACTCTTTCATTACATTTTAATGAGTGATCATTAGGTTTTTGTCCATTTTTTAATGACTAAAATTATTACAAAATAAAAAAACATGCTAATACATGTCTCCATGAGCACTCATCTCTAGGACAGATACCTAGAAGTAGAATCTGTGGGTCCAAAGATAGGCACATGTTCAATCTAACCAGATAGAGACTAATTGCTTTCTATGAGATCATCATATCAACTTACCCTCCTACCAACACACTAGCTGTGTATATATTCCTGTTTCTCACATCTTCATCAAGACTTGGTATAATCTTGGCCATGCCGATGGTAGGAAATACTTCACTGGTACTGTATTAGATCTTTACTGCAACCATAACAAATTGCCACAAATCTAGTGGCTTAAAATAACAACCATTTATTATGTCACTGTTCTGTAGATCAGAAGTCTAGGTGTACTGTGTCTCAGCTGGTTCTGTGTTTAGAATCTCACAAGGGAAAAATTGAGGTGTTTACAGGTCTGTGTTTTGTTCTAGATTCTTTGGATGATTCCACTTCCAAACTCAATCACGTTGTTGGCCGAATTCAGGTCCCTTTCTCCTTACTGACTGTGGGCCAAGGACCAGGTTTTGCTCTGAGATGCTGCTTGCCTTTCTTCTTATTCTCCCCATGTGGTTCCCTTCCATCAACAGTGGGCCCAGTCCCATCACACTTGGAATTTCTTAGACTTCTTATGCTTTATTTCTCTCATTCCAGCTAGAGAAGTTCTCTGCTTTGAGGGCTCATTTGATCAGGTTGAGCCCACCTAGGTAATCCGGACTACTGTCCCTATGGTGAGGCCTATACCCTTAATCACATCTGCTTAAGTCCTTTTTGCCATGTAATGCCAAGTGTTTCTAGGGATCAGGGTCTTTGTATCTTAGGGGGTCATTATTCTACCTACCACAGTTCTTTTAATTTGCCTTTTGCTGATTACTATTGAAAATTAGCATATTTTCTATGTTAATCACCCATATTGGTTTCTCATGATTTGAATTGCCTATTAATATACTTTTTCCAATTTCTTATTGGATCATTTATCTTTTCCTATTAATTTGTTGTGGTTTATTATATACTGTGACTGATAATATTTATAAGTATGTGCATTGGTATATGTTAAAATTATACCTTAACTTTTAAATAAGTTTATGATGTCTTTTTTTTTTTTTTTTTTGGCTGTGTTGGGTCTTTGTTGCTGCGCATGGGCTTTCTCTGGTTGTGGGAAGCCGGGGCTACTCTTCCTTACAGTGCGCAGTCTTCTCATTGCGGTGGCTTCTCTTGCTGCAGAGCACAGGCTCTAGGTGTGTGGGCTTTGTTAGTTGCAGCACGTGGGCTCAGTAGTTGTGGCGCACGGGCTTAGTTGCTCCGTGGCATGTGGGATCTTCCCCAACCAGGGATCAAACCTGTGTCAACTGGTAGGCAGATTCTTAACCACTGTGCCAGCAGTGAAGTCCTATGATGTCTTAAAATAGTAAAAAAAATCAAATTTTAATGTGGTCAAATTTAGCAATCATTTTTCCTAATATTATAAGGACATTGATCTATATTATCTTCTAAAAGTTTTTCAGCATCCTCTTTACCCTTTTTTTTTCTGTGTCTTTGAATGATTTGAAATTGATATTAATGCATATGGCATTAGAGGTAGGTATAATTTTATCTTTAAAAAATTTGCCACAGCACTAATAGTACCAATGTCTATTTTGGTAATGATGTCAAATCATCATATACAAAATTTGCATAACTTCTGATTCTTGACTCTGTGCTTTATGATTACTCTCATAATAATATATAATTCTTGAATATAATAAATCTTATTAACTAGTAAGGAAAATCCTTACTTATTAATCTTAAGTTTTCCTTGGTTATTCTTTCCACATTTTCTCATACTTGTATATTTTAGGATCATTTGGCTAAATTTTGTAAAGAATCTTTAGGAATTTTAAGTACTGTACTGCATTTGCAGTTCATATGACCAAGAACTATCATCTTCATAAGCCTAAAAAAAAAATTATTCTCCATGTGGGTATTCTTTCATGTTTTTTTACTTTCTATTTTTTTAATTGAAGTATAGTTGATTTACAATGTTGTGTTAGTTTCAGATGTACAACAAATCATTCATATATATATACATATAAAATGCATATTCTTTTTCAGGTTCTTTCCATTATAGATTTTTACAAGATATTTAATATAGTTCCTTGTGTTATATAGTAGGCCTTTGTTGTTTATCTATTTTATATACAGTATAGTGTGTATCTGTTAATCCCAAACTCTTAATTTGTCCTTCTCCCACCCCATTCTCCTTTGGTAACCATAAGTTTGTTTTCTACATCTGTGAGTCTATTTCTGTTTTGTAAATAAGTTCATTTGTATCATTTTTTAGATTTCACATATAAGTGATATCATATGATACTTTATGATTTTTGACAGCTGCTATGATCTCAGTGTTTGTGTCCTTCCAAAATAGGTTAAAATCTTAACCTACTAAATGTGATAGTTTTAGGAGGTAGGGCCTTTGGGGCGAATAAACCTGAGGGAGTCCTCATGAATGGGATTAGTGCTCTTAAAACAGGTTCCATACAGCTCCCTAGCTCCATCTGACATGTAAGAATACAAGAACAAGTCTGCAACATGGAAGTGGGATCTCACTCAATCACACTGGCACCCTGATCTCAGAGTTCCAGCCTCCAGAACTGTGAAAAATAAACTGTTGTTTATAAGCCACCCAGTCAATGGTATTTTGTTACAACTGCCCAAACGGACTAAGACAATAACTTTTTTTTTCTCTAAAGTTTTTTTGTTGTTGTTGTTATTGTTGTTCTTAGACTAAATTCAAGAAGATTGTGGCTTTTGTTTTTACTCTAATTGATATTACCTTTTCAATTACATTATCAATATGTTATTGCCTGAGTATAGAAATGTTACTGACTTTGTATATTGATCTATATCAGGTAAACTTTCTAAATTTATTCACATTTAATAGTTTATAGAGGCTTTTTAGTTTCTGTGTTGACAAAAATAATAATTACAGGTATTCATAATTTTGGTTCTTTGTTTCAAACCTTTATGCTTTTATCTATTTATCTTGTCTTATTGCACTGCCTCAAACTTTCATAAGATTTTGAAGAGTAATGATGAAGATAGTCATTATTGTTTTGTTTATTCATTATTTATTTATTTTTAAAATTAGTTTCTGCTTTATAACAAAGTGAATCAGTCATACATATAAATCTGTTCCCACATCCCTTCCCTCTTGTGTCTCCCTCCCTCCCACCCTCCCTATCTCACCCCTCCAGGTGGTCACCAAGCACCGAGCTGATCTCCCTGTGCTATGCGGCTGCTTCCCACTAGCTATCTACCTTACGTTTGGTACTGTATATATGTCCATGCCTCTCTCTCGCTTTGTCACAGCTTACCCTTCCCTCTCCCCATATCCTCAAGTCCATTCTCAAGTAGGTCTGTGTCTTTATTCCTGTTTTACCCCTAGGTTCTTCATGACATTTTTTTCTTAAATTCCATATATATGTGTTAGCATACAGTATTTGTCTTTCTCTTTCTGACTAACTTCACTCTGTATGACAGACTCTAGGTCTATCCACCTCATTACAAATAGCTCAATTTCGTTTCATTTTATGGCCGAGTAATATTCCATTGTATATATGTGCCACATCTTCTTTATCCATTCATCCAATGATGGACACTTAGGTTGTTTCCATCTCTGGGCTATTGTGAATAGAGCTGCAATGAATATTTTGGTACATGTCTCTTTTTGAATTATAGTTTTCTCAGGGTATATACCTAGTAGTGGGATTGCTGGGTGATATGGTAGTTCTATTTGTAGTTTTTTAAGGAAGCTCCATACTGTTCTCCATAGAGGCTGTACCAATTCACATTCCCACCAGCAGTGCAAGAGTGTTCCCTTTTCTCCACACCCTCTCCAGCATTTATTGTTTCTAGATTTCTTGATGATGGCCATTCTGACTGGTGTGAGATGATATCTCATTGTAGTTTTGATTTGCATTTCTCTAATGATTAATGATGTTGAGCATTCTTTCAGGTGTTTGTTGGCAGTCTGTATATCTTCTTTGGAGAAATGTCTATTTAAGTCTTCTGCCCATTTTTGGATTGGGTTGTTTGTTTTTTTGCTATTGAGCTGCATGAGCTGCTTATAAATTTTGGAGATTAATCCTTTGTCAGTCACTTCATTTGCAAATATTTTCTCCCATTCTGAGGATTGTCTTTTGGTCTTGTTTATGGTTTCCTTTGCTGTGCAAAAGCTTTGAAGTTTCATTAGGTCCCATCTGTTTATCTTTGTTTTTATTTCCATTTCTCTAGGAGGTGGGTCCGAAAGGATCTTGCTGTGATTTATGTCATAGAGTGTTCTGCCTATGTTTTCCTCTAAGAGTTTGATAGTTTCTGGACTTATATTTAGGTCTTTAATCCATTTTGAGCTTATTTTTGTGTATGGTGTTAGGGAATGATCTAATCTCATACTTTTATATGTCCCTGTCCAGTTTTCCCAGCACCACTTATTGAAGAGGCTGTCCTTTCTCCACTGTACATTCCTGCCTCCTTTATCAAAAATAAGTTGACCATATGTGCGTGGGTTTATCTCTAGGCTTTCTATCCTGTTCCTTGATCTATCTTTCTGTTTTTATGCCAGTACCACACTGTCTTGATTACTGTAGCTTTGTAGAATAGTCTGAAGTCAGGGAGCCTGATTCCTCCAGCTCCGTTTTTCATTCTCAAGATTGTTTTGGCTATTTGGGGTCTTTTGTTTTTCCAAACAAATTTTGAAATTTTTTGTTCTAGTTCTGTGAAAAATGCCAGTGGTAGTTTGATAGGGATTGCATTGAATCTGTAGATTGCTTTGGGTAGTAAGTCATTTTCACAATATTGATTCTTCCAATCCAGGAACATGGTATATCTCTCCATCTATTTGTATCTTCTTTACTTTCTTTCATCAGTGTCTTATAATTTTCTGCATACAGGTCTTTTGTCTCCTTAGGTAGGTTTATTCTTAGATATTTTATTCTTTTTGTTGCAATGGTAAATGGGAGTGTTTTCTTGATTTCACTTTCAGATTTTTCATCATTAGTGTACAGGAATGCCAGAGATTTCTGTGCATTAATTTTGTATCCTGCTACTTTACCAAATTCATTGATTAGCTCTAGTAGTTTTCTGGTAGCATCTTTAGGATTCTCTATGTATAGTATCATGTCATCTGCAAACAGTGACAGCTTTACTTCTTCTTTTCCAATTTGGATTCCTTTTATTTCCTTTTCTTCTCTGATTGCTGTGGCTAAAACTTCCAAAACTAGGTTGAATAAGAGTGGTGAGAGTGGGCAGCCTTGTCTTGTTCCTGACCTTAGTGGAAATGGTTTCAGTTTTTCACCATTGAGTACAATGTTGGCTGTGGGTTTGTCATATATGGGCTTTATTATGTTGAGGAAAGTTCCATCTATGCCTACATTCTGCAGGGTTTTTATCATAAATGGGTATTGAATTTTGTCGAAAGCTTTCTCTGCATCTATTGAGATGATCATATGGTTTTTCTCCTTCAATTTTTTAATATGGTGTATCATTTTGATTGATTTGCATATATTGAAGAATTCTTGCATTCCTGAGATAAACCCCAGTTGATCATGGTGTGTGACCCTTTTAATGTACCGTTGGATTCTGTTTGGTTGTATTTTGTTGAGGATTTTTGCATCTATATTCATCAGTGATATTTGCCTGTAGTTTTCTTTCTTTGTGACATCGTTGCCTGGTTTTGGTATCAAGGTGATGGTGGCCTCGTAGAATGTGTTTGGAAGTGCTCCTCCCTCTGCTATTTTTTGGAAGAGTTTGAGAAGGATAGGTGTTAACTCTTCTCTAAATGTTTGATAGAATTCGCCTGTGAAGCCATCTGGTCCTGGGCTTTTGTTTGTTGGAAGATTTTTAATCACAGTTTCAATTTCAGTGCTTGTGATTGGTCTATTCATATTTTCTATTTCTTCCTGAGTCAGTCTTGGCTGGTTGTGCACTTCTAAGAATTTGTCCTTTTCTTCCAGGTTGTCCATTTTATTGACATAGAGTTGCTTGTAGTAATCTCTCATGCTCTTTTGTATTTCTACAGTGTCAGTTGTTACTTCTCCTTTTTCATTTTTAATTCTATTGATTTGAGTCTTCTCCCTTTTTTTCTTGATGAGTCTGGCTAATGGTTTATCAATTTTGTTTATCTTCTCAAAGAACCAGCTTTTAGTTTTATTGATCTTTGCTATTGTTTCCTTCATTTCTTTTTCATTTATTTCCGATCTGATCTTTATGATTTCTTTCCTTCTGCTAACTTTGGGGTTTTTTTGTTCTTCTTTCTCTAATTGCTTTAGGTGCAGGGTCAGGTTGTTTACTCGAGATGTTTCCTGTTTCTTTAGGTGGGATTGTATTGTTATAAACTTCCCCCTTAGAACTGCTTTTGCTGCGTACCATAGGTTTTGCGTCGTCGTATTTCCATTGTCATTTGTTTCTAGGTATTTTTTTATTTCCTATTTGATTTCTTCACTGATCACTTCGTTATTAAGTAGTGTACTGTTTAGCCTCCATGTGTTTGTATTTTTTACAGATCTTTTCCTGTAATTGATGTATAGTCTTATAGCATTGTTGTCAGAAAAGACACTTGATGCAATTTCAATTTTCTTAAATTTACCAAGGCTTGATTTGTGACCCAAGATATGATCTATCCTGGAGAATGTTCCATGAGCACTTGAGAAAAATGTGTATTCTGTTGTTTTTGGATGGAATGTCCTATAAATATCAATTAAGTCCATCTTGTTTACTGTATCATTTAAAGCCTGTGTTTCTTTATTTATTTTCATTTTGGATGATCTGTCCATTGGTGAAAGTGGGGTGTTAAAGTCCCCTACTAAGAGTGTGTTACTGTTGATTTCCCCTTTTATTACTGTTAGTGTTTGCCTTTTGTATTGAGGTGTTCCTATGTTGGGTGCATAAATATTTACAATTGTTATATCTTCTTCTTGGATCAGTCTCTTGATCATTATGTAGTGTCCTTCTTTGTCTCTTCTAATAGTCTTTATTTTAAAGTCTATTTTGTCTGATATAAGAATTGCTACTCCAGCTTTCCTTTGATTTCCATTTGCATGGAATATCTTTTTCCATCCCCTTACTTTCAATCTGTATGTGTCTCTATGTCTGAAGTGGGTCTCTTGTAGACAGCATATATGTGGGTCTTGTGTTTGTTTCCATTCAGCCAATCTGTGTCCTTTGGTGGGAGCATTTAGTCCATTTATATTTAAGGTAATTATTTATATGTATGTTCCTATTCCCATTTCCTTAATTGTTTTGGGTTTGTTATTGTAGGTATTTTCCTTCTGTTGTGTTTCTTGACTAGAAAAGTTCCTTTAGCATTTGTTGTAAAGCTGGTTTGGTGGTGCTGAACTCTCTCAGCTTTTGCTTGCCTGTAAACGTTTTAATTTCTCCATCAAATTGGAATGAGATCCTTGCTGGGTAGAGTAATCTTGGTTGCAGGTTTTTCTCCTTCATCACTTTAAATATGTCCTGTCACTCCCTTCTAGCATGTAGAGTTTCTGCTGAGAGATCAGTTGTTATCCTGATGGGGATTCCCTTGTGTGTTATTTGTTTTTTTTCCCTTGCTGCTTTTAATATGATTTCTTTGTGTTTAATTTTTGACAGTTTGATTAATATGTGTCTTGGCGTATTTCTCCTTGGATTTATTCTGTATGGAACTCTCTGTGCCTCCTGGACTTGATTAACTATTTCCTTTCCCATATTAGGGAAGTTTTCAACTATAATCTCTTCAAATATTTTCTCAGTCCCTTTCTTTTTCTCTTCTTCTTCTGGAACCCCTATAATGCGAATGTTGGTGCATTTAATGTTGTCCCAGAGGTCTCTGAGATTGTCCTCTGTTCTTTTCATTCTTTTTTCTTTTTTTGCTCTGCATCAGTTATTTACACTATTTTTTCTTTCACTTCACTTATCCGTTCTTCTGTCTCAGTTATTCTGCTATTGATCCCATCTAGAGTATTTTTTATTTCATCTATTGTGTTTATAATCGATGCTTGATTCATCTTTAGTTCTTCTAGGTCCTTGTTAACTGTTTCTTGCATTTTGTCTATTCTATTTCCAAGATTTTGGATCTTGGATATAGAATCTTGGATCATCTTTACTATCATTATTCTGAATTCTTTTTCTGGTAGACTGCCTATTACCTCTTCATTTGTTAGGTCTGGTAGGTTTTTATCTTGCTCCTTCAATTGCTGTGTGTTTTTCTGTCTTCTCATTTTGCTTATCTTACTGTGTTTGGCGTCTCCTTTTTGCAGGCTGCAGATTCGCAGTTCCCATTGTTTTTGGTGTCTGTTCCCAGTGGCTAAGGTTGTTTCAGTAAGTTGTGTAGACTTCCCGGTAGTGGGGGGGACTAGTGCCTGTGTTCTGGTGGTTGAGGCTCGATCTTGTCTTTCTGGTGGACAGGTCCACGTCTGGTGGTGTGTTTTGTGGTGCCTGTGGCCTTTTTATGTTTTTAGGCAGCCTCTCTGCTAATGGGTGGTGTTGTGTTCCTGTCTTTCTAGTTGCTTGGCATAGGGTGGCCAGCACTGTAGCTTGCTGGTCGTTGAGTGAAGCTGGGTGCTGGTGTTGAGATGGAGATCTCTGGGAGATTTTCGCTGCTTGATATTATGTGGAGCTGGGAGGTCTCTTGTGGACCTGTGTCCTGAAGTTGGCTCTCCCACTTCAGAGGCACAGCACTGACTCCTGGCTGCAGCACCCAGAGCCTTTCATCTACCCGGCTCAGAATAAAAGGGAGAAAAAGTAGAAAGAAAGAATTAGTAGAAGAATGTAAGAGAGAAAGAAAGAAAGAAAGAAGGAAAGAAAGGAGGGAAGGAAGGAAGACAGAAAGAAAGAAAGAAAGTAGGGAGGGAGGGAGGAAGGTAAGAAAAAGAAAGAGAGAAAGGAAGAAAAATGGGAGGGAGGAAGGAAAGAAAGAAAGAAAGAAAGAAAGAAAGAAAGACAGGAGGGAGAGAGGGAGGGAGGATGGAAAGAAAGAAAGGAGGGGCAGAGGGAGGGAGGGAGGAAGGGAAGGCAGGAAAAAATAAAGAGAGAAGATAAAGTAAAATAGAATAAAGTATGATAAAATATAGTAGCATTATTAAAATTAAAAAGTAATTAATTTAAAAAAAATGGACGGATAGAACCCTGTGACAAATTGTGGAAGCAAAGCTATACAGAGAAAATCTCACACAGAAGTGTACACATACACATTCACAAAAAGAGAACAGGTGAAAAAAATCATAAATCTTGCTCTCAAAGTCCACCTGCTCAATTTGGGATAATTCGTTGTAAAAAGAGGAAAAGGGGAAAAAGTCTTAAATCTTGCTCACAAAGTCCACCTCCCCAATTTGGGATAATTCGTTGTAAAAAGTGGAAAAGGGGAAAAAATCTTAAATCTTGTCTTCAAAGTCCACCTCCTCAATTTGGGATGATTCGTTGTCTATTCATGTATTCCACAGATGCAGGGTACATCAAGTTGTTTGTGGAGCTTTAATCAGCTGCTCCTGAGGCTGCTGGGAGAGATTTCCCTTTCTCTTCTTTATTCTCACAGCTCCCGGGTCTCAGCTTTGGATTTGGCCCCGCCTCTGCGTGTGGGTCGCCAGAGGGCATCTGTTCTTCGCTCAGACAGGACGGGTTTAAAGGAGCTGCTGAGTCCGGGGCTCTGGCTCACTGAGGCCATGGGGAGGGAGGGGCACGGAGTGCGGGGCAAGCCTGCAGTGGCAGAGGCCGGCGTGACGTTGCACTAGCCCGAGGCTCTCCGTGTGCTTTCCCGGGAAAGCCGTCCCTGCATCCTGGGACCCCGGCATTGGCGGGCTGCACAGGCTCCCCGGAAAGGGGGCATGGACAGTGACTTGCGCTTGCACACAGGCCTCGTGGCGGTGGCAGCAGCAGCCCCAGCGTCCCACACCCGTCCCCGGGATCCGCGCCTTTAGCCCTGGCTCGCACCCTTCTCTGGAACTTCTTTAAGCAGCGCTCTGAATCCCCTCTCCTCGAGCACTAGGAAACAAAGAGGGAAGAAAAAGTCTCTTGCCTCTTCGGCAGCTCCAGACTTTTTCTCGGACTCTCTCCTGGCTAGCCGTGGTGCACTAACCCCTTCAGGCTCTCGCCAGCCCCAGTCCTCTCCTCGCGCTCTGACTGAAACCCAATACCCGAGCCTCAGCTCCCAGCCCCGCCCGCCCCGGCAGCCGAGCAGACAAGCCTCTCGGGCTGGTGAGTGCCTGAGGGCACCGATCCTCTGTGCAGGAATCTCTCCACTTTGCCCTCCACACCCCTGTTGCTCCTCTCTCCTCCGCTACTCCAAAGCTTTCCCCCTCCACCACCCGCAGTCTCCACCCACGAAGGGGCTTCCTAGTGTGTGGAAAGCTTTCCGCCTTCACGGCTCCCTCCCACTGGTGCAGGTCCCGTCCCTATCCTTTTGTCTCTGTTTATTCTTTTGCCCTACCCAGGTATGTGGGGAGTTTCTTGCCTTTTTGGGGGTCTGAGGTCTTCTGTCAGCGTTCAGTAGGTGTTCTGTAGGAGTTGTTCCACGTGTAGATGAATTTCTGATGTATCTGTGGGGAGGAAGGTGATCTCCGCGTCTTACTCTTCAGCCATCTGCACCCACCTCCCCATTCTTGTTTTGTTTATTCTTAAGTTTCACAGATTTTTTGACGTATGTGTTTGATATATACCCTTTTTCAAATTAAAAAATTTCCTCACGTTCCTATTTTTCTCAAAGTTTAAAATTATGTATTGTATTTGATTTTATCATATTCTTTATTATCATATCTGATTTATTTTTGTATTTCTCTTTTAATTGATTAATATTATATATTATATTAATGTTTTACTATAATAAAATATCCTTTCATTCCTGCTATTAAACAAACATTTAAAAACCCTATTAAAAATACATTGCTGAATTTAGTTTACTCTTATTTTATTAACGGATAACATCTTTGCTCATAAGTGAAATTGGCTGAAATTTTCTCATACCATCTTTGGTTTGAATGCTTCATTAAATGAATTAAAGAAATAGAGACAATTTCTTTTTCTATATCTGAAAATAGTGTGCATATAAATTAAATGCTAATATTTCTCTGAAGGTTTCATAGAACATATCTGTTGAATTAAATCTTACAGTTTTTTAATTGTTTAATATTTCTATTTCTTTAACGTTTTTAGATGGATTCTTATTTTCTGTTTCTTCTTGAATCACTTTTGATTTATTTAGGAATTTATCAATTTGCTATAAGCTTTCATTATATATGAAATATTGTCCTAGATTTCTTTCCAATTTTACTATGTGTGCCTTCGCTGTTATTTCCTTAAACCTCTTTGTCTTATGTCTCATGTCTTTTCACACTTCCTTAATGTTTTCTGTCTTCATGGTCTCACCTACAACCTCATCCATAAGGTGTCTCAACCCTGATCACCATATCCTCCTGAGGCTGTGGTTATTGTACCTGTCATTTACAGTCACAATTAGATGATGGTGTTCAGAGCAGTGGCAAGAAAGTCACCTGGTTCTAAACGTTTTCCTCTCTGCCTCCATCATTTACATTCTCCTCCCAATGTTCAGGATCTGTTAGCGCTGGCAAGATAGCAACTCCATTCTTGCCTGCTCTTCCCTGAACATAGGGAGCTTAAAATGTCCATGTGGGAGCTATAGGTTTTAATAAATGGGACTTTTGCTGTGTCTCTCTGTCCCATTCAGTAACAGGATTCAAGCATTGCATGAATGGGAAACACAGATTCCCCCGGCAATGCTAACTGCGCACAGACACTAAGTGGCCACTCCTATATTTACCCATTAGTTTGTGGACTCCTGAATTCTTACTAGTGGGGAGATAATGCCATACAGAGGTCTCTGAGTGCACATGTTCTATCCTGAAGAATGGCATCCTATCCTTACACAGTGTTACCTCCCAACTGGCCACCAACTAGCTGATTGTTCTCTTTGAAATATGGCCCCATCATAATGGGGACTCAGCTCTGTCTCTGTGAATGGTAGGTTGGTTTTTCAGCAGGGACAGTACTAGATCAGCTTTAGTAGGTTAAAGTCCCTCGTGTTAGTTAAGTAAGTCCTAAACTGGCCAGTATTTCTCCAAGTCATTACCATGAGGCCAGTGTCAATAATCTCATGATGGGGGGCCCTAGGTTCATTAAAGAATTTCAGTGCTTCTGGGAAATTATGGAAGTTACTGGAAATCATATTATATCCATTTCATTTCAATCTGAATTTTCTTATTTTATTAGATAAGCATTGCATTTTAATGAGAATGAAAAGCCTTTAACAGAGTACTGAAAGGAAATAATTTGTGCATTTTAATTTGCTAGAAACCCAGAAAGAGTAAGACAGTATTCCATAGAGCAATGAGCCTTAAATTTTTGTGTGCATCAGAATTACCTGTAAGCCTTATTAAAATACAGATTACTGGGCCGTACCCCCAGTTTCTGACTCAGCAGGTGCTGAGTTCGGCTGAGATTTGCATTTCTAACTAGTTCCCAGAGATGCTAATGCTGGTGTTCCTCCTGGGAACCACACTTTAAGAACCACTGCATAGAAGATACTGCTTACCTGGCTTGCATTTTCTAGATTCTAGGTTCTTTCATTCAGTGGGTAGAAATTTCCATGATGTTCTTTTTTGTCTACAGATCATTTTAAGGGTTCACTAGCAAAGACATTTCAGACTTCCACCATTTTTGGTATGATTTGATTCCTCTTCCTCTTTAATTCTTATATTTTGATAGTTCAAGTTTTGCTAATCTTTTTGTATCCTGCTCCATTGTTATTCCATGAAGCAAGAGCTATTGTGTGTCTTTCTTGTTTGAACTGACTAGGAACCATGAAATCTCTACCCCGGCAGTGACTTGTTAGATGCCTGATAAAGCTCTGCCTGCTTTTATGTTTCAATACCTCAGGGGACACTTTCAAACTCTCTCCTCTCAATCCTCCAAAGCTAAGAACTCTGATTTTTGTGCCATTGCTTAGAAACCGGTTTTTGCTTTTTGGTCTATCTTTCATTTGAACCACATTTCTTTTGTTTATCAAAACACAGAGTGCACAAACCATAAAAGCAACCAGCTCTGGCTCCCAGTCTAGATAAAAGTTTTTCCTCAACATCTAACATACTGGCGAGGAACGTACAGACACTCCTATTAAGGCACTCACAGCAATTTTTATATCTTTTTTGCAGTTGTTCAATGTCTACTATAAATACTGAGTCTTCAAACAAAAATTCCCAAGTAAATTCTCCAAAGTGTCTCAATAGACTACTTCTAAAGACTTAAAACTTGGAAGTAGTTTATCTCTCTCTGTTTTTTTTTTTTTGGACTGACAGCTTTCTGTCTCTCCCTTACACACATTTTAGGTGACTGCCAGGCTGTTGAGTGGAAATGTTTTGTTGTGCTAATTCTTTGGTAGCAAGGATAAGATGATAACCCCTGTCAAAGGTGAAACCAGAGCTTTTACTGAGCAGAAACACTGGGACAATGACACCTTGTAATGATCCTCTGGGCTGCCCCAGCTCAAGTATATCACTACTTAAGCAATTTACGTCCAATTTTATGCACACTACATATATCCATTGTCTTATGTAATATTCACATAATAAAGACTCAAAAAATATTCATATAATAAACAGAAAACATGTGTTACCATACCTCTCTTAGCTTTCTACTTTATGAGCATGCATTCCTTAACATCCTCATTTTATTTTTTTAATGGCTTACAATATAATTAATAACCCAAGTGAGAAGAGTTGAAACTTGGATATGAAGCAAACTATTTTTTATTTGCTGCACTTTAGGTAACCTCAGTCCTCCAGAGCTAACATTTATTATATCTATTCTTCTCTCACACATTCTGCTTATACCTTATGCAAATTAGAAGATCATAAAGCATCCCATGGAGATGTTAGCTTTGCATGTTTTATGACACTATTAATGCATCTTTGCACGTCTAAAATGACACATTGGCAAAAAAAAAAAGATTAACCACTATGTTTTTTACAAACTGGAACTAATTGTCTAACTAAGTGGATTAGTTAGAACCTGTTAGCCTTGTGGGAGCACATGTTGAATTGTTTTCATGCTTTTCTAATTTTATTATAATAAAGTTTCTGCAAAAGAACGGCTTTTAAACAGAGTGCATCTTAACTTATAGGCAATAAGACTATGTCTAGTTTCTCAAAATATATGTTTAAACTAATAAAAAGGACTAATGAATACATTATTACACTTTTATGGTGCATATTTTTGCCCGTCACATTAATATAAAACTAGGGACTTGCAAATGATTCAAAATTTAATCTGAAAAGTTTGCTCTGACTATACTCATTATGAAAGTTTGACCTTTTCTCTCCCATCACTTGCTACTGTAGCTCAGGGAAGAAATAATGAATTTCACTTAATCACTTACCTTGCTATTATGTAGCTTTCAATGGTGCTCACATTGGGTCTGCTTTAAATTTTGCAGAAGTGAAATTCATCACCATGAGAATAAAATTTTTGTTTTGCTCAGTTTAAGTATATTCAACTTGAGTATTCTTACTTGTGAAGAAGTCTTAAAATGGATGACTTGATGTGAACATTACAGGACACTTTGGTCCTCTCCAAAACATCCATTAAGACATTTGGTCCGTAAGACTTTGGTCCATGCCAAAAGGCCTTTGAGATTTGGTCATATCTAAAATGTTTGTGAGTATATTAGGTCTATGCCAAGTGATTTTGGACAGGTCCAAATCTCAAGGACGTTTTGGTGTGGACCAAATGTCTTAAGGATGTTCTGGACAGGACCAAATGTTTGCTAATTGACTTGAAACATATGATTAGTTTTTAATAAACATAGTCTAGATATTTATGATCTATTACCTGTTCACAAAGTAGTAGATATATTTTAAGTCTTTTATGATGTCAGTTATCCCATACTCTGTTTGCCAAACTTCCCGACATTTTCAATTTTATGTGTTGTTTGCATTACTTAGTGTAGAGACTAAGCTACAGTACCAGGAAGACTACCATGTAGAATCTCAAATAAGGTAGAAGGTTAGTTTTCTCTTATGTAATAGTTCAAAGCAGATCAGTGGTCCAGGGTGGGTAGGCAGCTATATTCTACATGATCATTCAGTAATCCAGGCTCCTCCTCTCTTGCTGCTCTGTCATGCCCTAGGGTCTTTTCTCTTTTCCACGTTCTGGCTTTCAGGAGAAGAAAGAGTGAAAAGGGAGACAAGTAATTCCTTAAGGAGAATGAGTTTGGGACAGCAATTGGCATCCTCCTATCTTCCCGTTTGAGAAATAGCAGGTTGATTTTACTATGTCCCTATTATAACTTATAATTATATAAGTTATAATTCTTATTATCTATTCAAAATTGTTTTAAAATATATAGTCTTCAAAATTGCTTTGTGATTAAAATGTAGCCATGTGTAATTGAAATATAAAATTACAATGTGGTAAAATATCCACTTTATGCATATATCTAATAAGAAAGTTATCTATGGTACACATATTCAAATCTTTCTGTCTGTAGCTCCATGGGATTAATATTTCCACCTAACTTGACCAGTTTAAAGTATTTATATTCTTTAGGGGGTTACAGGAACTGTTAATGTTCTTGAACTTTAAAATATAGTATTTAGATTCCTGGCACCATCCCTCTCTAGCATTCCTCATAAATAAGTCAGATATAATAATTGTGACCTCACAAATGCATTTGTTGATTTATAGCATTTACACATTTACTATAAAAATGTGGCTTTAAAAATGAACATTAAACCAAATATTAAACACTATTGACATTAATTACTAAGTTTGAAGGAGATTTTAAAATGATGAAATATAACTTGATATTCAAATCATGTTATAGAATTATGTTTATTGAATGGATAAGTCTTAAGAAAACCTTTTTTTTTTTAATGAGTAATATCCCAGGAAGGCAACTAATATATATATTTCTAATATTTCTATTTTCCCCTATAATGGTCTATATTATGTGACATTTTTTAAAAATTAAATGGATAAATGTGAAAACAGCAGTGGTATTTTTTCCTAGATAATTCTGCCTACTGGATTTTTGACTTGGACATTTCCCCATCTTTAATTGTGAATTATTCTTCACCATAAGTAAGTTTTTACCTATAAATGAATTTGCATGAACATGAATTGGGATCTCCCATAGCTGTAATATTTGAAGTTATTTTAATGTTACAATTAGTTTGTAAGCTTATTTGTTTTAGTCAAACATCAAGACTTTAGAAAATGTTTTATAATTTATAATTTTACTCAACATTTTTTGATTTTATTTGTCAGTTTCTTTATTATTCTCTCAGTTAATAATCCAGCATGTTATGATGGAAATTGATTTCTCCTAGGAATTAGAAAACTTGATATCAAACTCCAGCTCAGTAACTATTTTTGTTCTGTGACCTTGAATAAGACATTAACAGTCTCTGAGTCTCAATTTTTTAATCTTAGTAGAAAGGGATTAGAAACTCCTAATTCCATTTCTAAAATTGTATAAATCTATCACATTTTTAGAGAGTTTTATGTCATATTGTTACATTTATAAGATATAAAGATGATTCAGATATAGTCTTGCTTCATGGGGAGCTTATTTTCTCATAAAGTGATCATTTGCACCCAAATAGATCAATTAATACTTAAACTAAATGCCACAAGAGAAATGTAAACTTTCAAATTCTTTGAAAAAAGTGAGAGAAGAGCATAAACCTTCTATCAAAATGGTATGCTATTGTAATTTCTCATCAATTTACAGATTATATTTTCCAAGTTTCAAACAATGTCACTTCCTTTCTATGCAGCCCCATATTGTCCATTCTTCTAACTTTTCTCCATGCATTCGTTTGCTTCTTTTCCAACCCCCTGCATCCTGATAATTACATCTTGATAATTCCAAGGGAAGAAAAAAACAAAAATATTTTCTCCTGGAAAAATAAAGTCCAGCCTCCCTAAACTGGACTCATAACTTGACATATGTTGGCCCTATACCTTTCCAACATTAACTCATTATTTTTCTGTACAACTTTTCCCTTTAAATAGATGAATCTCTGTGTTATTAAGCTACACAAATGTAAATTATTTGCTGAAAATTTGATTACTGTGGACACCTGTCTAATAAACAATTTTCTATATTTATTTTATCCTTCAACATTACTGTGGAATAATATGACTCAAGGAAGTACTCACCACTACTCATCAGACACCATGAGCAATATCTTCTTCCTTGTCTCTGAACAAATTTTTTTTTTTTTTTTTTTTTTTTTTTTGCGGTACGCAGGCCTCTCACTGTTGTGGCCTCTCCCGTTGTGGAGCACAGGCTCAGAACGCACAGGCTCAGTGGCCATGGCTCACGGGCCCAGCCGCTCTGCAGCACATGGGATCTTCCCGGACCGGGGCACGAACCGGTGTCCTCTGCATCGGCAGGTGGACTCTCAACCACTGCGCCACCAGGGAAGCCCTCTGAACAATTTTTAAAACATATTTTTTAAAACATAATCTAAAAGAGAAATACTGTGTGATATCATTTATATGTAGAATCTAAAAAAGCCAAATTCATAGACACAGGGAGTAGAATGGTGGTTAGCAGGGGTTGTGAGTCAGGAAAATGAGGACATGTCTGTAAAGGGCACAGACTACAAGTTATGGGATGAGTATGTTCTGGGGATGGACTGTACAGCAGAGTGACTATAGTTAACAATACTATCCTATACACTTGAAAGTTGCTAAGAGAGTAGATCATGAATTTTCTCACCAAAAAAAAAAAAAAAGAAAAGAAATCGTAATTATGTGAGGTTATGGTGGTGTTAGCTAACCCCACTCTGGTGATCATTTTGCAATACACACAGTATCAAATCATCACATTGAATCATCATCCTAAACTTGCACAATGTTAAATGTCAGTTATAACTCAATAAATCTGGAAAAAATCTAAAGAGAAACATACTCTAGAGACAAATATAGACAGAGTTTAGGAATTTGAGGATACAGTTAATGCCAGACATCAAAAAGGAGGAAAGTGAAAGCATAAGGCTTCTTTTATTTATTTAATTATTTATTGCCATGTCAGCCAGTCAAATAAGGCCATTGTGGTTGGTGACCCTTAACTCTTCTGGAGACTTTCATTCTGACCCAAACATACTTTTTCCTGGGGTAAGTAACTTTTGACATGTAAAAATAGTCTTCCAATATTAGATAAAAGCATCTTCCATTGAATCTATTGTTTTACATCAGAAAGACCACACATGACTAGATAGAACTCTGGCTGTGAAAAGTATCCACCTTCAGAAACTAGAGATTGTAGAAGAGAATAACAATTAAGTTAATTGTACTTAACTTCCAATTAAGTAAATGGAAACAGGCCATATAGGACCAAATAATATTGCAAAGCATGAGTGATAGTAAATATAAACACAGAACACTTTTGTAAAAGGTTATTTTGGGAAGTATACTTTAGAAATCACTGAGTTTTGAGATTTCAAAAACTGGAAAAGTTGACTCCATTAAAAAAGATTAAATTATAATTTTATATCATAAGAGATTTTCAGACTGAGATGAAAATACTATATGAAATAACGTAGTAGCATAAGTAAACCATAATAAGGTAGTATTGTATATTACATTTGTATTGTTAAAGAGTACAGTAGATTGAGTGATGTTACAGAAGTAGGATAGAACACAGGAAATCAGAAGATAAGTTTTGAGAAAGAGTGAGAACATGTATAAGAGAATAGAAGCAATAATTTAAAAAATATATTTAATCATAAAATTTTTGAGATAAAATTTTAATTATAGATTAAAATGGTCAGTATCAAATGGCCTACCATATGGTACTAGTCAAAAGAAGCAAAACCTGATTTTTGTTAAACATATTCTGATAAAAATTTTTGCATATCATATTTTCAAATTTAAAATAATTCAAGTAGAATATCATTCCTATGAAAACAAATAAAAATGACCTCATATTTTTTTCTGTCATGACACTAACACATTAGACCTAGGGCACAATGTCTAGAGCAATTTGAGAAGAAAAATCTTTGATGCAAGTGTTGTATAGAAAGCTATGAAGATCACATAAGGAAGCAAACAAATGTTTTGGGTTTTTTTTTTTTCTGGTTTATAAAGGTTTATACCACATACCATTCATATATCCTACCCCTCAAAAATATGACTGAAATCTATCAAGTGTGCAAACGAAAGCAGAAATTCAAGAATGAGGAAATAATGTTTCAAGGAAGTCACAATAAATATCTTGTTTGATCTAAATAATAGCAACTATCATTTACAAATGTCAATTGCGTTGAAATATTATACACAATTCCCAAATTACTTAGTAAAATAACTTTGAAGTTAATAAGAGTATGTGATATATAATAACCATATATAATATTATATATTATAATATAACATAATAATAGGTAATGCCAGATGACATCAATAATAAAAAAAAATGATGGGAAGAAGGTTAGATGAACATAAAACCTTGCTAGATTTACTTCTTTTTAGGGGTATTCAATAAATACACTTTTTCATCCTTGACAATAAATTCAAGCACTTAAAACTAAAATTAGATATATCTAACATTAGATGTAGCAGTGTGTTCTGATATAATTCTGTATTATATCAAAATAGGTTGTTTTATATCAGAATACACTGTATTGTATCAGAAGCTAGAGAAAAAACAGGTGGCACCTCTAAAGTGTTATTGAAGAGAATTTAATGAAGGATGTTTGCAATGGATTGAACAGGATTAATGAGAATCATCAAAGATTGTTTGAATGATTAATGGGAAACATCATAAGTCAGCATTCCAGGTCCAGCAGCAGCAGGAAATCTTCTATCTACTATCTACTAATGTACTATCACTAAAGAAGCCTAAAGAAGCCAGGGGAAGAAGCCAAGGGAAGAAGTGGTTCTCACCTTGTTCAGGACTGAAGTTGTAGAAAAGCAGCTGTAGCCAGCAGTAAATGGGCACAGTCTCTGGCAAATCATGGCCCACTGTGGAAGGAACCCATCAGAGAAGTACCCCAATTTCTCTCTCCACCTGCTTCTGATTTGCTGCTGGTGCCTCCCATTGGCCAAACTCAAATGGAACCTGGGAGTGTTGTGGCCCAGGGGATGCAATTCCAAAGTACAACTTCTTGGAACAGAATGTAGGGTAAAAATGGATAGAGAGTACATCCACAGGGGCACTAACCAAATGGAATGAAATACAATAAAGGCTTTAAAAATCAGTTGAAAAGTTAAATAAATAAGCTTCATTCTATACAAGTATTAAAAAAAATAAAGACATGAAACGCTGAGGTCATTTCTATTAGGTTAACTGGTTTGGTTTGCTCTCAGTATTCAGATACGATAATGGGAAATTGGTTGTTCAAGGTACAATGTTTTTGCTGGTCATCCTAAGACCTGTCCTTTAGTCAGCATGAATCACATGTGACTCAGATAAAGGAGACTGGGGATAGAGTTCTGGACTTAAGATATTTTATAACAGATACTGAATCCATAACTTATTTCTAAATCTGAGATTAATTTCTCTGCAATTTACATTTTGTGCCCAGACAAGAGGTTTTGGACTCTCATTTAGAAACCAATTGCTGAAATCAGAATACAAAGAGTAATCTTTTATTTAGGTGTTTGGGGTATCTTAGTGCAAAATTTAGGCTTGTCTAAACTGGGATTTGCATTATCCTCTATTCTGGGGCAACTTTGAGCTATTGATCATCAGGATTCATTTATACTGTTAAGTAAGAACATATAAGGGATGCTATATGAGGTAGATGGCAAGACTGAAATAAAAGAAGACATAGGAAAAGACAGTAAAATTCTATTAAAGGTAAAACAAAGGAACGATAGAATTGCCACACCATCGCATCTTGTTTAAACAAGGCAATATAATAGATGGGTAAATATATGCAATTACCATGACTCCAAATTTTTATGTGGATAAGAGCTCATAGAAATGAGAAAGAAAAGCTAAAATTTCCTCCACTTTCCAAAAAAGACAAAGGGCATAAACAAAAATTTGTAAAAGAAACACTACCAATATACTTGCAAAAGTATTCAACGGTAGTGGCAGCAGAAAATGAAAATCAAAGGGATGACAGTTTTTTTCTTTAAACTCTTAAATGATTAATAATAGGTATTTTACTCATTATTTATAAAGATGACAAAAGTTACTTTCTCCATGATAATTAAGGTATAATTTTATCATTGCTTGAAAGTAATTACTCATCAAATGCATTATGAAATTTTACTTCCTTTTGATAAGTAATTTTGGATGATAATTTCAGTTTTAGGAAACTTACTGAGAATACAAACTACAATAAACATTTTTACCCTGAGATGTTCATCATTGTGCTATATATATATATATATATATATATATGTTATACACTAAATATAATCTAGATCCCTAGAGATAGTGTGTATATAAATTATATGAGGAAATATGCTGTATCTTTAAAATGTTGGTTTTGTAAATTTCAAAACAGTGAGAAAATGGTTGTGACAGTGCTTTAATAAGGGACACAAACTTGTGTAAAGAAAATATAATTATATACATATATACATATATTTATATATATCATATATAAACTTACATGTATTTGCATGTATATACATGCATAAATCTGTGTATTCACACATCTGTATGTGTATTATATATATGTATATACATATCTATATTTGTATCTTCATACATACAGCTTTGCATAATAAATACTAGAAAATATGCAAATATTCTAGTGCTAATTTTGTTGGAAAGGAATAAAATATTGCACGTACCATTCTATCATTCTGCCAATTTTGACCTCTATGGCTACAAAGCTATTTTCTTCCTTCTTCAACATTTCTGAGAAATAACTTTTATGCTCTGAGAGTATCTTAAGTAGAATAAGGTAAATTCATATATATTAGAACAGATGCAGTATGCTGATCCACTTGGTTGCTGTAACAGAGAAATATCTAATTCTGCTCTTGTCAAGAATTTGCATGTATAAATTTTGTGGCAATGAGAAATGACCTTACATGTTTTAAGTTAAATTTATAGGAAGTATACTGGGATTAACTAAGGACTAGATTGTTTTTCTCAGATAAGAAAATATGTATTTCTGAAGACTCAGGCTTTATTAGTAAAAACTCATAACTCAACTATGTGACATCTGGTTTAAAAAAAGAAAGAGAAAAATATGTGGGATTCAATCAAGTTTGCATATACTGCTGTCTAGATAGTGTGGATGCTCAAATGTCAAATATAGATTAGAAGATATAAATGGGATTTTTCCTTCTGACAACAACATACCTCTGATACATGGTATTAAGAGGAGAAAAATATATAAATCCTCTGGAACTGCTAAGAGTCAAGGGATTGAAATTATTTTCTTTTAGAGAAATATATTTGTCAAATTATAGTAAATGACTTCCCCAAATATTCAGGAGTTAAGTTAATCTATATACTCCAAAGTTAATAGTAAAGGCACTATGAAAAAAGGAGAGGCATTGTTATTTGTAAATTTGGAAAATATTAGGTTAAACAAAGACTTTTTTAAAAAACTGGGAGACTTCTCAGTGTTTTCAATATAACAAATAATAACTAACATTACTGAGAGCTTGCTCTGGGTCAGGTCACCATGATAAAAATCTGTGTATGATCTTTGCAACAGTCTTCTGTGGTAAGTATTATTATTATTATCCCCATTTGAGGGCTAAAGATATTTAGACTTAGGTCAAACAATTTGCCTGGATTTACATGGACAGTAACTGCTAAAGAAGTTGTATGGACCAAAGCAGACCAAAGTGGAAGTCTGGATACTGAATTACCAGGAAATATATATCACCTCTCCTCACTATCCAATGCTCACTGATGGTCTCGAATAATAGAACATAGTATACTGTGTTTCTCAAATGAACTGGATCTCAGACCTTATATTTTATTCCCAACTATCTGTATCCTTCTGGATTGCACAATCCATTTTGTAAATATTCAAGTTTTATGCCTTACCTACAATCTATTGCTACATTATTAAAACTTCTTTGTTTTAAACAGTTCATTTTTTTTTTCAAAATCAGAGATGGGTGTGGTATGGAAGAAGGAAAATCTGAAAGTGGGACATGGAAAAATTAGATATAGAAGAAAAAATGTATTGTATTGGGTAGAGGATAGAATACCAATGAAGAATTTGGTTATCAATTTAAATAAAAGTGATCTCTTCCTTATTATTTCTATTAAAATCATTATTTAAAAATATGCATTTTTAATAGTTTGTTACTTAGATAATTATTTGGGCCCTGAAGCAATTCTCTGAAGAAAACCTTGTAAAAGTTCAAATAAACAAAAATAAAGTCTGAAGATGTTTCCCTGCTGATTTTTTTCTGAAAATTATAAAATAACAGGAAGATCACAAAAGATTTTAAGTAAACTCCAGCATGGGGTATAAATAAAATGAAGAAAATGTCTTCCTTGACTTATTTAAGGCATGTATTTTCAAACTTTTTCTTTATTCCTAAAGCCTTCTCAATCAAGGAGTTAGTATAACTCAGTAGGAGCAGTAGGTTGGTAAAATTTAATACCAATTTTGCATAAACTACAGCTGTTTCTCACTTGGACGTGAGAAGAACAATGTAATCCAGCTCAATATAAAAGACCACATAAAAGTATACTAAATTCCTTATTTTGACTCATGGTAGTAGCATAGCAGAGGGTATCTGCCCTTCATGTACATTTATTTGTCTTCAGATTGAATTATTCATGGTGAATATCTTAGTGAAAATCTAGTCCATCTTCCAGAAACCATTCCTTTTTGCCTGAACTTTGGGAGGAGATGAATTAGGTCTACTCAGCAGGACTCAGTCTCACTTTAAAATAAACAGTTAACTTTCATCTAATGATATTTCCTTGTGTTGGGAGCTCCCAAACTAAAACATCTACATCCATGACATAGTGGACTTTGAGGAGAGAGTCATCAAAATGTTCTCCATCTTGACATAATTGCAATCATCCTTTCTGATAGGATTTTAGGGTCCACAGGATAGCTCAGATGTCAGTGCTTCTCTGTGTTTGAACAAGTACCTGCAATAACTTGGAGTGAGGCCAACCCTGGATCACTTGCTAATGAAAGAGAAATCTTAGAAAGTGATGTCCTTGGAGAAGTAATTCACATGGACATAAAATTCCTTGTGTTCAGGTTTTGATTTGAAAGTAGGAGAGTGAGAAGCCCATAGAGATAGAATAAAACAAGGGAGCTTAGGAAATACATTTTGGCACAAAGTAGTCATTTACTGATGCAAAGATGGTAATGTGAGATTTTATTTTCTTTACAGTTGTGATATCTTTGTGGTAATATTTTTTTTTCATCAAGCCAGGCCTAACTATGTGGAGTCTAGATCAGTGTTTATTATATGCACAAGTGCCAGGCAAGCCCCCTAAGAATCATTTTTGTTACAATTAAAAACACAAAATGAGGCCCCATCCAAAGAAATTCTGATTCAATGGAATGGGGATAAGATTCAAGAAGCTTAACAACAAATACAACAATAATAATGTAATAATAAATCCTTAAAAGGTCTGGTACAGACACAGCAACACATGTCAGTCCCCATCAAACTGAAATAAATGAGATACCATGAAATAGGTCAGGTTGAATCACTAAATAATTAGGTTGACATAACATTTTAAGTCCTGGAAATAAAAGTGGGTCAATGAGGCGGGTTGATAATTTCCCTTAACACTAATTCTCCCCTCATTTCATTTTAATAGAATTTTTAGCTAAGCAGATAAACAACAAAACTTAAAGTTATATCTCTCAATCTTTCTTGTATCTATATGTGGTCATGTGACTGAATTATGGGTAGTGGGTGGGGAGAGGAAATGTCACATGGCAGTTTAGGAAACGTTTTGTCCCATTCTTTCATCATTCTTTTCTCAAATTTGGCTGTTTGGATTGTAGAAGCAGCCAAATTATATCCTCAGAAAATGAGCCAATCTTGGAAATGGTGATGTGGTGGCTGGAAGGAGCCATAATTCCTGAGGACTTCATAAATAAGAGCTAACACATCAGCAACTAACCCAGATACCCCTGAGCTTTTTTATTGTAGAGATTCACAGTTTTAACTTGCCTTTCACATTATTCTTCACCTACAATATTTTTAATTTAAAAATTAAATGCACAAGAACCAACGTCAAGGGTGCATAGTATAGAAGAGAAGATGTTAGCCTGGGATGCCAAGAACAGGATACAGAATGATTCAGAAACAATACCTTCCTTGAGTTGGTCCTATGTCATTTGAAACATTAGAAAGCAATACTATTAAACATCAAGTTTGAGAAATGTGTAGTTTAAAGATATAGCACTAAAAGAGTGAGATTGCTAAGGGTTTTAGAGCACTGACAAGTTATGCGAAAATAGATAACATGTCAGTTTGCATTATTACTGCCTGAGGACAATTTTGATTGTTCTAAATGAGTTTTAAACAAGACAAGGTTGCCCACTCTCACCATTATTATTCAACATAGTTTTGGAAGTTTTAGCCACAGCAATCAGAGAAGAAATGGAAATGAAAGGAAACCAAATTGGAAAAGAAGAAATAAAGCTGTCACTGTTTGCAGATGACATGATACTACATAGGGAATCCTAAAGTTGTTACCAGAAAACTACTAGAGCTAATCAATGAATTTGATAGAGTAGCAGGATACAAACTTAATGCACAGAATCTCTTGCATTCCTATACACTAATGACAAAAAATCTGAAAGAGAAATTAAGGAAATGGTCCTATTTCCCATTGCAACAAAAAGAATAAAATACCTAGGAATAAACCTACCTAAAGAGACCAAAAACCTGTATGCAGAAAACTATAAGACACTGATGAAAGAAATTAAAGATGATACAAACAGAGAGATATCCCATGCTCTTGGATTGGAAGAATCAATATTGTGAAAATGACTATATTATCCAAAGCAATCTACAGATTCAATGCAATCCCTATCAAACTACCACTGGCATTTTTCACAGAATGAAAACAAAAATTTTCACAATTTGTATGGAAACACAAAAGACCCCGAATAGCCAAAGCAATCGTGAGAAAGAAAAATGGAGCTGGAGGAATCAGGATCCTGGATGTCAGACTATACTACAGAGCTACAGTAATCAAAACAGTATGGTACTGGCACATAAACAGAAATATAGATCAATGGAACAGGATAGAAAGCCCAGAGATAAACCCATGCACCTATGGTTACCTTATCTTTGGTAAAGAAGGCAAGAGTATACAATGGAGAAAAGACACCACCTTCAATAAGTGGTGCTTGGAAAACTGGACACCTACATGTAAAAGAATGAAATTAGAACACCCCCAACACCATATACAAAAATAAACTCAAAGTGGATTAAAGACCTAAATGTAAGGCCAGACACTATAAACCTCTTAGAGGAAAACATAGGCAGAACTCTCTATGACATAAATCACAGCAAGATCCTTTTTGACCCACCTCCTAGAGAAATGGAAATAAAAACAAAAATAAACAAATGGGACCTAATGAAACTTAAAAGCTTTTGCACAGCAAGGGAAACCATAAACAAGATGAAAAGACAACCCTCAGAATGGGAGAAAATATTTGCAAATGAAGAAACTGACAAAGGACGAATCTCTGAAATATACAAGGAACTCATGCAGCTCAATATCAAAAAAACAAACAACCCAATCCAAAAATGGGCAGAAGACTTAAACAGATATTTCTCCAAAGAAGATACACAGATTCCCAACAAACACATGAAAGGATGCTCAATATAACTAATCATTAGAGAAATGCAAAGCAAAACTACAATTATGTATCACCTCACAGCAGTCAGAAAGGCCATCATCAAAAAATCTACAAACAATAAATGCTGGAAAGTGTGTGGAGAAATGGGAACCCTCTTGCTCTGTTGGTGGGAATGTAAATTGTTACAGCCATTATGGAGAACAGCATGGAGGTTTGTTAAAAAACTAAACATAGAACTATCATATGACCCAGCAATCCCAGTACTGGGCATATACCCTGAAAAAAACATAATTCAAAAAGAGTCATGTACCACAATGTTCATTGAAGCTCTATTTACAATAGCCAGGACATGGAAGCAACCTAAGTATCCATCAACTGATGCATGGAAAAAGAAGATGTGGCACATATATGCAATGGACTATTAGCCATAAAAAGAAATGAAATTGAGTTATTTGTAGTGAGCTGGCTGGACATAGAGACTGTCATACAGAGTGAAGTAAGTCAGAAAGAGAAAAACAAATACCATGTGCTAACACATATATATGGAATCTAAAAAAAAAAAAAAAGTTCCGAAGAACATAGGGGCAGGAGAGGAATAAAGACGCAGATGTAGAGAATGGAGTTGAGGGCAAAGGGATGGGGAAGGGTAAGCTGGGACAAGGTGAGAGAGTGGTATGGACATATATACACTACCAAATGTAAAATAGATAGCTAGAGGGAAGTAGCTGCATAGCAGAGGGAGATCGGCTCAGTGCTTTGTGTCCACCTAGAGGGGTAGGATAGGAGGGTGGGGGGGGAGAGGGAAGAGGGAAGAGATATGGGGATATATGTATATGTATATCTGATTCACTTTGTTATACAGCAGAAACTAACACACCATTGTAAAGCAATTATACTCCAATACAGGTGTTAAAAAAAAATGAATGTGTGTATGTGTGTGAGTGTGCAAAACTGTGTGCATGTATTCATTGAAATTTAAATATAAAAATTTAAAGAAGAACCTTAAAATGAAAAGTAGAACCTTTATTTTTGTATTGACTTGCCATTTTACAGGGGGTAAATGACAATAAATATCATATATATTATGATAATTAAATTATACATTTAGAAGACATGAGCAACCTTTTTGAAGTATATGAGTAGTAAATGATAATTCTGCTTAGTTATTTTTGATACCATGATTTAAAAAACTTCATAAAAGCATCAGTGCTAAGAACAAATGTTAACTAATGGTTTTATTAAAATTAAATCCTGGTAAGAATCTAAGATGACATTTTTGTGACTTTGAATTCCAGAGAAAGTATTTCTGGTTTTGAAAATAGATTCTGGCCATTTATTTGAATAATCTAGAATTTAATTTCTCATTCTTCAGTCAGCTCATGCTGATTGTTGTGAGGAAATTGCTTAGATTTCATAGTATTTTCAATGTATTAACACTTCCTCATGGGCACATTTTTAAGAATAAAACATTTTTCTTTACATAATTCATGTTTATAATAATGAAAAGGAAATTCAGACAAGCACATGGAAGAATATGAGAAGCACTATAATAAAACCTTCTTGAAAGAGCCACTTTTACAATCTTTGTTTATATTTTATCTATTTTGTTGCCTTTATTTTTTAAAAGTCTGTGTTGAATTGTGTGAGTACTACAAGCTCATTATATAAAGTCAAAGATGAGATGTAACAAATTACATGTAGTAAAATCTTAGTTTTTTCCCTATGCCCAGCCTCTTCAAGTAAACACTGTTAGCAATTTACAGTGTGTCTTTGCAGACATTTTTCTGTGCACTCCCAGATAGATAGATAGATAAATAGATAGAGAGATAGAGAGAGAGATAGAGAGGGTATTAACACACATATACATACAGAGAGACACATATACAATACTTTCATAGGCACATTTTTACAATATATATGCGGTAAGGCTCTCTCTTTGTACACAAATATATATTTCTGTGACTCAAATTTTCTAGCTAATAATATACGAAATTTCAGACCAGATGAACATTAGTTTCTTCATTTTAAAATTCTCTAATTAATACTGGTCAGATCCAGTAATAGAAACCTTAATTCTAAATTCCAAATCTAGTGTTCTTTTGAAGTACTTTGAAAAGTGTGAAAATAAGAGCGATTATGGGAAATCAATTCTACACTGTCTTGAAACTCCTAGACAGTTTAGAAAGGTTAAAAACAAAGATATGAAAAAAATTCAGATTGTAGAATAAAAATTAAAAGTCTTTATTCACAGATGACATTATTGACTATTTATGTAGAAAATTCTATGAAATCTATAAAAATGCTACCAAAACTAAAAAGTGGGTTTGGCAAGGTCACAGGACACAAGATCAACATACAAAAATCTATATACTAGAAATAGACAATCAGAAATGTAACTTAAATTAGCTTTGATTTACCAAAGATTATTCTGGATCTTGTAAACTTAAAAAAACATTTGGGTTAGTTTCTATAGTTCTGAGAGTATACTTGGTTTATATAAATGCTTGTTTGCCTTTAAGCCAATTAGATTGCACTTTTTACAAATTAATTTTGGCAATACCTTCCAGAGGTGGAAAAATATCACACATCTATAGCATACATATATGGATATACATAAACATATAGATACAATAAATGGAATATTGCCTGTCATATCAGTAAACAAAGGATGTCACAGTCATCAGTAAACAAAGGATGTCACAGTCATCAGTAAACAAAAGATGTTACAGTCATTAGTGATTGCAGCCACCACCAGACAGTGAGCTGGTGAGCCCTGAGAGAACTCAGGAAGGAAAACAATACCTGCCATTTAGTAGCAATCAGACTGCAGCCACTCCCCACAGTGAGCCCTGAGCAAACTCAGGATATGAAAACATGAGGATACTGGCCTCAGATAACTGAGGTGCATGTCAAAGGAATGATTTCAGTGAGCCCAGACTCTTGCATCTTCCCATACATACAAAAGCGCTAAATTCCTTAACTTGACATATTTGGTTTTCTTTAATTAACAATAATCTTTTGATGTTCAGACTACCTGCCCTTTGTTGCAAAACTCCTGTATATCCTGACTTCCCCCTAACCTCCACGAAGCAGTTCTCTCAGGGTCACTTGAAGTCCTAAAACTACCCACGGAATAAAACATAACTCTCAAATTTAGGTTGTGAATATATTTTTTTTTAGTCAGTAGATAGATGCAGATATATTATAGCTTTCATTTAAAAATTTTAACCATGAGAGAGGTATGATATAATGCAGATATAGTGTTATAGTTTTATAAACCACTAGTTTATAAAAGATCAACTGGATCCAAATTCTGTTTCTGCCAAATAGAATAAGTTAAGGTTATCTACACAGATGGCTAAAGCTTTGACTGACATTTGTAAGAAAGACTTTTAAAATTTTGTATTCACCTAATTTCCAAATTAGCTGCTTTTTTTTTCTGATATGGAGTCTCTCTATGAAATTTGCATTTCAAGAGATGACTCTGTGTTCCTGGAGGAGATCAAGAACTGATAGAATGGTTGCATCTCACAAGCGCTGAGAAAGGATATTCTTCTCCAAGAAAGGCTTTTGTTTCCTAAATCCAGACCTTTTACAATATCCAGGAAACTTTTGACATAACTAGGGGGTGTTTTGGGATATGTGGGCTTAAAATGTTTCTAGAGCCATATATCTGTTATTGTAAAGACTGGATTTGTAAGACAAGTGCTTTTGTTTTTACTTCCTCAAAGAACTGGGTTGCAACCTGAGTGATATCAAGACCCTGCCATTTGACTACATTACCTTTGATTTGCCTCTTTATATCAAGGAAAAAAATCTTCAACTAAGATGGAAATCAAAAGATTCCTATGGTCTAGATTTAGAATAGTGTTTCCCTGGAATGTTTTAATAAATCCTGGAAGGCTTCAGAATGGTTTTCTTTCCCTCTGGATACATAGTTTCATGTTAGCTTGAGGAAGAAGACCTAAAAGCAGTCACTGTCAGTTCAATAGCAGCTTCCAATTTGGCTAACTTTTGACCATAGAGCTAACTTTAAAAAATACTTTAGAATATCTTGTCAGATTTCAGCTGGACAAACAGTAAATATTCCTGGCAGTATTGAACAACCTCATTCACACACACACACACACACACACACACACACACAGAAATTTAAATAACAATACCATTTATACTAGTTTCAAAATATTATGTACATAAGGATGCCTCTAATAAAAGCTGTGCCGACTCGTATACTGAAAACTGCAAAACCACTGAGAGAATTTAAAGACCCAAATAAATGGTTACCATGATCCTGAAACAGAAAACTCAATAGTGAAAATATGTCAATTTTCCCCCAAATGACCTCTAAATTCAACACAATTCCAATCCAAATCCTCAGTCTTTTTTGTAGAAATTAACTAGCTGATCCTAAAATTCATATCAAAATGAATAAACACCATTGAAAGAGAAAGCAAAGTTGGAAGACTTATGCTGCCTGATTTCAAGATTTATTTTTAAGTTAGAGTAATGAGCAGTGTGGTTTTGATAGACAAATAGATCAATGGAAAATAGAGTCCAGAGATAGACCTATACATGTATGGTGAATGGATTTTTGACAAAGATGCACAGGCAATTCAGCAGAGAAAGGATAGGTTTTTCAGGGAATAAACAGTGCTGGAACATACCCATTTTTGTTTCATATACCAATATTAATTCAAAATGGCTCGAAGATCTTCATATAAATCTAAAACTACAAAAGTTAGAGAAGAAAACATAAGTGACTATCTTTATGACATATTTTGGTAAATAAAGATGTACTGGAGCACAACCATGCCTCTTTATTATTGTCTCAGGTTGCCTTTGCAATAAAACAGCAGAATTGAGTTACAGGCATCATATTGTCCACAGATCCTAAAGTTTTTACTCTCAGGCCCTTTTCTGAAGTTTGCTGACTCCTGCTATAGATTATAAGGAAAAAAACCCAGCGAAAACTGTCTTCTTGGCTGAAATAACTGCATGACTGGGAGCAGAGTGGCTTCAGCTTTGTCCTAATGCTGCAGCTCTGAGTTTTATGAGTCGAGTTATCTTCAGAGAGTGGCTGCAAGGCTTCAGGGCAGCAAGGCACAGAAAGTAACATCCAGAAGGAGAATAAAGAAGTTGCTCCTTCCTAGGGTTTGGTCTTTAGTTTCTGGAGACTTTACTCAGATGTTTTCAATAAGCTAAATTCATGTAACCCTGGTGAAAATGACAGTGTGACAGGGGAGTGATAGTCTTCTTCCTGAATCACCCTCTTTGGATGAGCTTATGACTTGGGACCACATTTCTGAATCATCCAGGGGTGGGGAATGGAATTACCTGTTGACTACTCAGGGTCATTTTATGAGCAGGGATAGCTTGGTGGGAAGTGGGATAAGGTGGTAGTAGTGATTCTCCATGTGTTCTTTCTCCTATTACTCCAAAAAGTACTGTTTGTTTCATTTTTGTAAAATTGGATATCGTTCTAAGTTTTTTTTTTTTTTTTTTTTTTTTTTTTTTTTTTTTGGTGGTGGTGGTGGTTCCTTTGCTAAAAATGCTTGTAATTAATTGGAGTTTCATCTTTATGAATATCCTCAGCTTTTATAATAAAAATGAAGCATCTTTCTACATATAGTATTCTAAAAATTTTAATTAAAAATGTATGTTCAAGTTTTAGATGCCTTTTATTATATTTTTAAATACTATTAAAATTTAAAATCTAGAGAAATGATGGATTATATGGTTAGATTTTATAATACCACTTCATTTTTGCATTTCTGGAATGTATCCTTTTGGATTATGGAGTATTTATCTTTCAGTATACTTTTAGAATATCTTTTATTTATGATTTTTTCATCTCTAGTCATAAGTAAGGTTTAAGTTTGTATTTGGGGCTTTCATTGGATTTTGATATTAGTTATATAAACTGTAATATTAAAGCTCTGTAAAATAGTTTTCAAGCATTTTATTCTTATGAATTGGAATTCTATCAACAGAAATGAAATATTTCCTTCCATGAAGGTTTGATATGACTGACTCTTAAAACTGTCTTTGCCAGGCACATTGAAAAACATCACTATGATTTATTGGTCTAATAACATTTTATTTCTCTATTCAATCAATTTTAGTAACATATATTGGAATATATTTAAAATCTTAATATATTTAAACCTTTAATTTTTCATTCTTTTTAAAATTTTATTTAAAGAACATACTAGTAATAAGCTCAATAACATGTATATTCATAAATCATTGTATACAAATAATTATAAAACAATACTAAGCATTGCTTTTCTTCTTTTAGGGACTAGACATATTATATCTATTTTATAAATATTTGGCCTCAAACCTGGACACTTTATTATGAGAAAAGTTAAAATTAGGTCTTAAAAGTTTTATGAATAGTTAACATGAGAACCAAATGTTTTCTTCTTCTGAAGGAAAAAAAAAGAAATACCAGTGCCAGTTACACCACACATGAGCTACTATAGAGATCAGATTCCCTCTCTCCATATGCAGTTTTATAAATATTTTTTAGCTTACATGTTATTGTAATTATTTTGGGCTTCCTCCTTGTTTTAGTGACCTTGATATAGAAATATAAATATTTAAATAAACTGTTTTGCTTTAGTAAAAATTTAAAATCACCTCTTAGGCATGATTATGTCTCCAACACTATATATTAGAACCACCATCCATCTCTTAGCTTCCTAAAACTTTTCCTAGACTGATAGTTAGTCCCTTAATAAATGGTTTCAAAAAAGAACAAAGCTAGTCCAACTATTTAAGTTATTTTTTTTGCCAGAATTTTAATAAGCAGACTGTAAGCCTTCTAGAAAGCTTAAAATTTAATAACCAGACATCCCTACTCAAAGGCAATTGAAATCAGTTTTCCCCTACATATACTTTTTTATTGCAAAGCTATTTACTACTTAGCATCCTGAAATGTTGTGATCTGTAATGAAAAGATAATTGAAACATAGAAAAACCTTCAGGATTAACACAGGACTGCATTGTTTTCCCTTGCAGGAGAGCAGGTGCATTCTGTCAGGCCTAAAAATAAATTTAAGAATGCAGTTTCCCCCTAGAAATCTATTTGTCTACTATAAATGTGTATGACAATATTATACTCATATTAAAATTACAGAAGATTTCTGGGATTGTGGCTTTTCCTCTGGATATTTAGCGTTTCTTTAAATAGCATAATCCCTTTTTTTAAACCATTACAGTTTATAGAGCTCATTTAGCTGGATGAGATATTAGACTATTAAGTATCATTAAGAAAATAAATTAACACTGATATCAGGAGGCAAGTGTTTATAGCTTCTGAATGATATATTGCTTTTAATAAAATTGAAAGAATTAATTTTCAAAACACATTAGGACTACCAAAATTAGAATTCCTTCAACATTCAAGGTCATGAATGTGAATGATTGCTTTACAATGGTTCAGCTGCTTCCCAACCCCTCCTTTTTTTATGCCTGAAGCTCCTGCATACTTATTATATAATTAATTAATTAATTAATTAGTTATTTTTCTTCTCTTGGAGATAACTTGGGAGTAACAAATTGTACCCATTTACTATTGCCCTCAAGCATGTGGCACTAAAATCTCTGTACCCCTCTCTCAAAAAATAGATTTTATGCAATTATCATAGAATTTCTGTTGAGTCTTCTCTGGTCAAAAAATAGCTGCTTAGATTTTTTCAATATTTCTGCTAAATTGTATGTAGGGACTTTACCATTTTATTGGCTTCCAGTGGGGTAATTATTGGATCTCATTACTGTCAATTAATTTTTTTCCTGAGAGAGGTTATAAAGGGGGTTTCTATGAAATGGACCAAGTTTTAGTTAAAACTTTCTCTACCTAGCCACACCACACATATCAAAAGTGAGACATATTTCTAGACATGTTTAGACATAATGATGAAAAAAGCATTTTTTTCAACTAAATCCCTTGTGTTATTATCTGAATGTTATTTAGTATAATTTTATATAATAAATGGCTAGTACACTTTTGACTGGTTTTTAGGTATATTCTTGCCATGTAATATCTTCCTCATTCCTTATAATCAGACACTGAATTTATAACAATTAGGAAAAATAAATCACCTCTGATTTATGTTTGACATATGGCCCTTTGCTATTACCAGTTTATGTATTTATTTCTCTCTCGGTAGAGTCCATGGTTCAGGAAAAGAGTTTTTCAAGGATATTCTTCTATTTCATAGTTCCAAACACATCAATTTGAGCATATTACATGCTCAAAAAGTATAAGTTGAAGTGAAGTAATTTACAAAATTTAGGTACCAGAAGAATGTTATAAATCTGAAAGAATTGACCAAGGAAAGTTCACCGAATTAATTCCAACTTAAAAGGGAGTGAAGGAGCCATTTCAATTGTCAAATATACTCCTCAGGACCTTCTGGATCAGTCCATCCTGCACAGTGCAATAACATGCCAGGTTGGATATCTGGAGATTTGGTTTCCCAAATATTTCCTGAATATTTTTCCTGAGCCTTAGTTTCCATCTGCAAATGGATACATGTATGTATACATGTGTATGTGTGTGTATGATATATACAATGATAAAAGTTTTCATCAGTAACATACTTATTATAACAGTGAACAAAAGATAATCTCATAGGATTAAATGGTCTATTGCAGAGTACTTTTATGTTGATGTCTTTAAGAACTACTTGTTTATCTTATAATAACTAAAAAAGAAATAAATATATTTTAAAAATATAAGTTGTTCAATAGCACAATTTGTGGTCAAAGCTTTTTAAAAAGCAAACTGTAAGACTGTTAAAATACTATTTAAAATGTAAACTTACATAGGACATACAATACCATTATTTTTCCAAAAAATTTTAGCCTAAAGATAGGTGTATTTAAGTAACAGAATTAAAACTTTGAGTGATAAAATATCTCAGCTGCTATATAAAAGTATGTTTTTATAAATAGAAAAATTCAACTGATGTGGGAAAATACCACAGGTCACATTATATGTGTTATATTTGTGTATGTACATATTATGTTTTAAATATTTATTTATGGAAGCAATATTACTACATCTAATCATGACTTTCTTAGTCACAATATATTTGGTAATCCTGTAAAGGGTTTGTGGTATTTTATACACACACAAAGTTTTTACAATTTCATAAAATACTTTTAATCTCTGACATAAAATTATAGGTAAAAGAGTAAGAGAAGTAAAAAGGGAAAACTAATCTATTTCTACTCATTTATTCATCATAAAAATTGAAATAAAAAAGCAAAACACTCCCTCAAATTTAAATTAATTTAAAGGAAACAGACTGCTCCCTTTAGTGTATTACTATCTGATATTTTTTTTTTCCTTCTGGACAGAAGCCTCATTGAACTGACTGCTGTTTGGTTATTCCAGCAGTTATGATAGCAAGAAAGCTTGCTTATAATGTCCGGGCATTGAAGAATGGTGCTACTTTAATTTCGGATCTCCTGTGTCCTCGGCTGGACTGTAGCCTTAGGGGAACATGCATAGATAGGTGAGGAGAAAGGAGACACCCATTTAACTGGCTGGAGCTTTTGAACAAACCCTGACAATCAATACAGCAACAGATGCCACTGCCAGCTTGTCCTGACATGCTATTCCCAGCTTGGGAATGAGTTTATTGACTTTGCCTTGGAGAAGTCTTTTAGGGTTTCTCCAGTGTCATCTACTTTTATTGCTGTCCAGAGGCAAGATCTAATAAACTGAAGGAAATAGAAGTGTTATATTTCACAAAGGATGTCCTTGTGCTATGCAAATTGAAAAATGAAAAGAAAGAGTGGCTTATTTTTATAAGTCCTTGACCCCTACCCTCTCATCTATTCTTCTTTTCTTCTTTTCCTTTTTTTCCCTAACATTTAATGTCATTATAGAGAGAAAAATATAAACAATCCAAAGGTAATAGGAGTAGAAAAATAAGAAGGAAAAGGCGTTTAAAAGATGCATGAATATAAAGGTAAAGACAGAATGTAGAGATGAAAAATCCCTTCCGTTACCAGTCACCAATATTAACTTCTGATTCAATTGCAAATCTAAGTATAACTTCCTAAGTAAATGTTATGTACTTGTTAAATTAAAGTAAAAATTAGCTGATCAGTTTTCTGTACATCCAGATACAGTTATACTGCATTTATAGTTTAGAAATTTCATCTCCCTTTTGGGGAAATTTTGTTAACTCATCAGTTTGAATAATATAATTATTATACAGGCACTATATTTACCATGATTTTATTGTATATATTTTTCTATCTCACATATTGAAATGTCAGTTTCATCACCCAAGGAAACATGTCTCTTTTTCCTCACTCTTCCATCAGCAATGCCCAGTGGGTTAGCCAAAACCCAGTGAATACTTGTTGAATAACAGTATCTTATATAATGTGGTTTAGATTTCTATAGAATTAACTAAAATAATTTTTCACTGAATACAGTTCATGAAGTACAGTGCTCAGATCTTACAATATAGCCGAGACACTGTTTGGTCAGCATATTTGAGAATCTCATCTCTTTTTGGAAGCCAGTGGTTTGCAAATATTTCTTATCTATGGAAATTGTTCTTTCAAATAAATGTGTGTGAGGAATCCCAATTTAATAAGAAAAACAACAGAGAATTATACTTGTTAAAAGGAAATTTGAATGCCTTTGGTCAAACTCATTTGCCCTTCCTCTATTCCCACATAGCAACCCTTGAAGTATCTTCAAAGAAATTAAGGAGCCCAAAGCAAAACATTTGAACCATGTTTTGAGAGATTAACTTTTTCTTTTTGAAGCTTGTGCTTTCTATCATTAACTTATTAATTTATTGATATAAAATACAAAATAAAAATAATATTAGAATATTAATATAGTTAATTTAAACTTATGAATCCTCCAGTTATGTCACATGCCCTCCATAGGCTATCTTTCTTTTTTTTTTTTTTTTTTTTGCGGTATGTGGGCCTCTCATTGTTGTGGCCTCTCCTGTTGTGGAACACAGGCTCCGGACGTGCAGGCTCAGCGGCCATGGCTCACGGGCCCAGCTGCTCCGTGGCATGTGGGATCATCCTGGACCGGGGCATGATCCCGCGTCCCCTGCATCAGCAGGCGGACTCTCAACCACTGCGCCACCAGGGAAGCCCTATCATTTTGAAATAAATGCTTTCTATAGGCCTTTATAAAATGTATACTTGACTTCTATTTCCTGTAATAGTGAGCTAATTTTTTAGAATCAGTTCTCTTTTATAAATGCTCAATATATTTTATTTAATTTCCTTAATTGAATTGAAGAGTTTGAAAAGAGTGGGGAGCAGCCATGATAATTTTAGTAGAAAGTTATGAACTCAGAGAGGTAAAAAGAATACCAGAGCACCACAGCTGCTTTTGTCTTAAACCGTTGTCTGATACGTTGTAATTGGTTTTAGCTAATTAAGAGCTAGAGGCTAATCTAGGCCCAGGACTATCAAGGTGGGGAACCTTGTAAGAAATCCTCCCCACATTTATTTTAAAATCATAGATCTCTTCAGAGTAAGCACGAACCAGAAGTACACCCTCCTCTCCTCCTATTTCTCCAAGCTCATGGTTCTGAAGAAGAGGGTCATAAAATCAATCACATAAGTGAAAAAATATACTAAGTTCATAGAGTGGAAAAAGTGGAATTTGAATTATCTCAATTTTCTCCAAATTGATGTTTGGATTTAATACCATACCAATCAAAATTCAATTTGGTTTGTGAATGTGTGTCCATGTGTGTTTGTATAACGTATCAATCATATATATATATATATATATATATACACATAGGTTCAAATGTGATCATAACACTTTTGGGAGAACTTTTTGTGAAAGATCAAAACATATTGTAAAGCAATAGTAATAAAGCTGGTTTGGAATTGGTACAGAAGCAAACAGACCAATGGATGGGAATAGAAAGTATCATATATTTGACTACAGCAAATATGTCATCATGAGTAATGAAGAAACTAAAGTTTTGGTTTTTAACTTTTTTCCGTTAAATGGCTCTGGGAAAATTGAGTATCCAATTAAAATAAAGTTTCAGATTATTAAAGACTTAAAAGTAAAATTTAAAAAAATTAGATAATCTACAAGTCATGTGAGTGCTTAAGTAATGAAAGAACATCTTCAACTATCTATAAACAGTTCTAAACATAGAGAAAAATGCTGTTAAAATTTACTATGTTAGTATTAAGAACTTTTGTTCTTAAAATACCTAAGGGAGAAAGGACAAGCCGTAAGGTAAGGGGACTCTATATTAGAAAAAACAGCTTCCCTGGATGCTATAGCCACATAAAAACATGATTCTGTGAATGAGACACAAGGTGTGTTTCAGCTGCCATTTACCTCCTTGGGCTCATGCCGTGATGCTTGGTATCACAATATATATGAGGTGATATTCATATGGTGGGAGAGGATAGTTACTGTACATATAGCCAACAAAGAATGGACACTTAGACCATGGAGACAACTCCAGTGTTATTAAGGGCAACACAGAAAGTGCAATAGAAAAACATGAGCAAAAATCTTGCAAAGGCATATCATAAAGGAAAAAAAATATTAAAGGCCAATAATATTATATATATGCTTGCTATCATTAACAATCGGAGTAATAAAAATGAAAACCATTATCATTAAATCATAGAAAATATCATTACATTCCCTCTAGGATTAATTAACTTGGAATATGAAGTGTCCGAAAGGTTGTGCAGCAATGCAAACTCATCTACTGCTATAGGAATGAAATTGGTACAAGAGTATTGATAAATAATTTAAAGTTTCAAATACCTTTTGAGTAGTTCAACTTTAGGTATAATAGTATAGAGTAGTATATTGCTACTACATATATGAGGATATAATTACAAGAATGTTCAACGTAAGTATTACTCAAAGTAGCTTCAATCTGGAAACAAACCAAGTGTTCATCAACAATACAGTAGATAAGAAAATTAGGGTGCATTCATGTAAACTAATATTATAACTATGCAAAAAAATCATATTTATATATGTGCACATATATCAGAATTTCAATTATATGATATCAAAAAGAAGTCAAAACAAAGGCATACTACATAGCAACACATACTAAGGTACTCAACTAAAGAATACCACAGAAATTATTGATATCAAACTCAGGAAAGTGGTTATATCTGGAGGGAAAGAGGTGTGGCTGAGGAGAAACTTTTGAGAAATTTCCACATGCAGGCAATATTCTATTTTCTTTTAAATCTTGGAGGTGATTTCTCTCGTATTCTTTATATTTCTTGTCCATAACAGTTTTTCTTCATATATGTTTTGTACTTGCTTTGTTTTATATATGCTCTCTTTGTGAATAGTTCACATTTTTTAAATAAAGAAAATTCTTCTTAATTGGATATTTGGAAATTTACTAATTTACTGGTTGGGGAGGGGTATTGGTTTCCTGGGGCTACTTTTAGAAAGTACCAAAAACTGTGGTGTTTAAAACAACAGAAAATTTTCCACTTACAATTCTGAAGGTTACAGATTCAAAATCAAGGTGTTGGCAGGTGCATGCTCTTCCTGAAGGCTCTAGGGGAGAATCTTTTCTTGCCTTTTCCTAGCTTCTGGTGGTTGCCAGCAATCCTTGGTATTCCGTGGCTTACAGCTGCATCACTGCCTGCGTCTTCACACTGTTGTCTTCCTTCTATGTCTCTTTCTGAGTCCAAAGTCTCATCTTCTTATAAGAACAGCAGTCGTATTAGTTTTAGGGTGCCTTCTAACCTAGTATGACTTCATCTTAATTTATTACACCTGCAAAGAGGTTATTTCCAAATACATAAGGTCATGTTCTGAGTTTCTGGGTCATGTGAATTTTGAAGGGATAGTATTCAATTCAGTACATAGGTATACTGTTTAATAAGTTCATGGCTTTTTATAAATTGTTTTATAAACAGTAATATGAAGCTTTAATTAACTATTCATCTCTAAATCATGAGCCACAGAACTTGGCCCAAGGTTTGAAATCTTTACAAACCAAGGTAAAACACACATACCTAAAACTGGAAGAAGAAAAGATGATCTGGGTATTTTGAGGAAGGAGTTTAATGAAAATTGCATCATGTTCTCTATGGAAACTAGGCCAAAAGCAATAGCAATTTCTTATTGAGGATTAGAATAATGTTTTGCATTGCCTGAATCTACCTCAGAGGAGTTTTAGTTCTGTTAATCACTGAATCTATCAGAAGGAATACCCTACTCTAATTCTTTAAAAATCAATTGTTCAAAATTAGATAAACATAATTTGGGACTGAATATCCCAAAGATAATTCATGTGTAGTTAATAATTTCACAAGCTGAATTTTTTTTTAGTTATAGCTTTTTGTCCTTTATATTTGAGTAAGCATTGGACTTCAACATAATTTGTGCTTTATTTATGTTCATTAAATAATAATCATGACTCACTGATTCACATTTTGTGGTAGTATATGACATCTTTGAATCTAAATACATAACAAAATTGTTTTTTTCTTATGGATAGGTTAAATAACTTTTTCTTTGCAATCCTTTTAATTTCTGTATCCACAGTCTGTCAGCTTTCCATTAGTACCTGGAATGTTGCTACTCAATACTCTTAAAATATTGAAATATGAGATTTCTATTGGAAAATGTGAGTAATTGTCTCCAAAAGCAAATAGTACATATGCTGTATCTCCTCAGAAGCTCAGCCCGCAAAGAAAAACAAAATGATGTGGGAGCAGAGTGGGAAAGAGAAGAATGCATCTCAAAGTTTTAAAAAACAAATTGGCTCCTGGCAGAATCAAAGGCCTGGATTATATTCAAAATATCATAGAACGCTAAAACCAGAAGTTATCTTACAAATCATTATCCAACCCAATCCTTTCATTTAATACATAAGGAACCTGAAACCCAGAGAGAATTAAAACCATGCTTGAGGATTCCCAGTTAGCCAAGCACAGATCTGTTTTATCCTATCTGCAGGACTCAAATAGATTTGTAAGTATCCCTGTTTTCCCAAACACCCCAATCTATCACTGTCCTGGTTTAAAATCCAAGAAGACCTGCAGCATTAGTACATAGTGTGACGTTGCTGGCAGCCTCAGGTCAGAGGTGGGAAAGTGAGTGGTCACAAGTGAGAAATTAGTTTTATATGTTTATGTTTATGTGTTATGTTTTATGTTATATGTTTTATGTTCATTTTTCACCCTTTACAGTACCATCCTGTATCTATTTAGATTATTCTAAATAGCATGCTAACGAGAGCCTGATAGGTTGAGGATTTAAAATTTTTGGGAGTCCTGTGAATAATTGTGGATAACTGTAATTAACTGTCCTTAGAATGAGAGTGACATATTGAACATTTGCATTAATCAACTTTATTTCTTCTGAGCACTTCTCAGCACAGGTGTCTGTACTAGGCTTCATTCACAGGCATGTATCTCCACATCCTAATTTCTACCTTGGTGCCTTTAGGTCACACAGGAGGTTTTGATCTTTTTTCTTCCTTACAGACCTATTTTATTTTAACCTGGGTCTATATTTTGGAGAGATATTTAACTTATTTGATCTATCAGGATATATTTTTCTTTTATATGGATTGACGGAAAGAAGCAATAATAGACAATAGGAAATTTTAAACTAAAACCTTCTTAAAACAGTGTCCTTGATTTAGTATTCTGCATATTTAGTGACCATAAATAGAAAATCTGTTTGATACATGGATTTTTGTCTTAAATTTGTGCCAAAAATACACCCTGAACCTATTTCTGTTCATGCACATGAATGGGTCATCTTTTTCACCCTGAACCTATTTCCGTTCATGCACATGAATGGGTCATCTTTTTTTTTTTTAGTGTATTTTTGGGGATAAATAATGTGCTCTAGTCCAATCCAGATCAATCCTTGAGTTTTCACCAGCTGCAGGACTCAACAGTCCATTTAGGACACTTTCAAGGCCCCAAATTTCCTCCTCTTAAATGCTCAGATCTCTGGCTTCTTAGCATCTGGAGAGAGGTGGAGTCCAGTCCATGTGGTCCTACTCCCATGACAGCTGACGGATATTATTTGCTAAGTAGTAGCTCTCAATGAACCCCAATTTGAAGTTTTAGATGAATTTCATTTTCTGGACAATGCCATGATATCTATGAAAAATATTGCCATGTTTGCAGTACTTTTCCACAGGCATTAATTTTTCAGTTTCGTGTCCCAACGAAAAATGAACTTCATGCTAAATTGGTGGATGCCCTCAAGGTCAATGCCTATATCTCAGTCAACCACAATTAGTACCAGATCACGACAGCATGTGTTGGTGGCAGGGAATTGGCTACTCTATAGAAAGACCACTGTTTAGCTACACTCTCTTCTGGCTGCTGGAGTCAATCAAGTGAGAACAATCCCCATGTAATTTTTAGTTAATGGGAATCAATACCCTAGTTGACTTGAGCACCAGATATGACAGCTTTACTAATTAGGTTTTTCAAGTCTCACATAGAACCAATTCCAAGGTTCTAAAAGGACCAGTTCCAGCATCAAGCACATCAAGAATTAGGATCACTGCCTCCCTTCCTCCTTTCTTGTTGAATGCCAGGATTCATTCCAGACCGCCATACTTTTGGATCATGATGTGGATGTTCTTTCAGAGGCCTCCTTGCACTTCTTTTCACTTGCCTTAGGGAAAGCGATCACATTCTCTTCACTTTGATTTTAACAGTTGTGAATCTCTGAGAAAAAGCGTTGGGAATCTTGATGTCTACTACACTCACTGCCCCCATATGTAAACTGATCCATGCCCTCCCCAAAGCTCTTCATAACCCAACTGTGTTGAACTTCCTGACTGACCATTATGCATATTTTATCTGCTAAGTGGAAGAGTTACTCAAGAACAGCTCTAGAAACCTCCTTTATCTTTACAGAGAGTGGATAACAGCTTTTGGCTGGAGACAAATAATAGATTATTTTCTAACTGTACACCTTACTATACTTTTTTCATTTATACTTATAAATGTGAAAGCAAGAAATGATCACACCTTGAATTTAATAAACAGCAATAATGTTTGAACAAGATAATATCTCTAAAAGATGTGAAAGGTTATCCCTGATTCTTTGATCAAGGAAAATAACAAACAGTCATGGAATATGTTCACAGCTACTATATTTTTTTTTAACAGACTTAATTTTTTTAGAGTGGTTTTAGGTTTACAGGAAATAAAATGGGCAGATAGTAAAGAGACTTCCCATAAACCCTCTCTTTACCACACACACTTTTTTCTATTACTAACATCCTCCATTAGTGTAGCACTAATGCTACAATTACAATTGTTACAATGGATAAGTCAATATTGATATTTTATTATTAACTAAAGTCCAAAGTTTAGAGTCCACTCTTTGTGCTGTGCATTCCATGGGTTTTGTCAAACATAAAATGACATATATCCATTATTACAGTATCATACAGAATAGTTTCATTGCCTTAAAAATCTCATGCTCCTCCTATTTATCTCTTCTTTTCTTCCTCTGGAAACCACTGATATTTTTACCAAATATAGAGTTTTTGCCTATTCCAGAATGTCATATACTTAGAATCATACAGTACATCATACAGTACATCACCTTTATAGATTGACTTCTTTCATTTGGCAATATGTATTTAAGGTTCTTCCATGTCTTTTCATGTGTTGATACCCCATTTCTTTTTATAGCTGAATAATGTTCCACTGTAAGCATTTGCCACAGTTTGCTTATCCATTCACCTACCAAAGGACGTCTTGGTTGATTTCAGTTTGGGGCAATTATGAATAAAGCTGCTATAAACATTCATGTGCAGGTTTTTGTGTAGACATAATTTTTCAACTTATTTGGATAAATACCTGGGAGTGAGATTGCTGGAAAGTATGGTAAAAATATGTTTAGCTTTGTAAGAAAGTGCCCAACTGTCTTCCTAAGTGGCTGTACCATTTTGAATTCCTACCAGCAATGAATGAAAGTTCCTGTTTCATGGCTACATTTTACATTTGGAATTCTAATTTAGTAAACTAATGTTTAATAAATAAAGAACCAACTGTCTACAGAGTTGCAAATGAAAAATTTTTAGAAGATGGATATCCTGAGTTAGGTTCAAGTTAACAGTCACAATTTACCTTCTCTTTCATGTTGGGCAGTAAATTTGAGTTTTTCTGCTTCAGTAGTTAACATACTTCTTCTAACTTGTCTCCCAAAATCCACATTGAAATCCTGACCTCCCCAAGAGGAATGTATGCTTTTTTACATATGGTATTTGTTGATATCTTTTCCTTCTTATATCCCACGGCAAATTTGGCTAAAACTCATTTAACTACATCTGTAAAGCAGCTTCCAAGTTATTTTTATTATGAAATATTTGATTTTTTAAAGAGAGCTTGAAATAAATATTTTGTTACTTGAAATTATTCAATTTTATTCTAATTCACACTATGATTCATAGTTTTATTCTAATATGTCTATTCAAATATATTGACTTTTTTCAATAAACTATGGAATTTTCTAACTTACAATTCTGAGTCAAGAATATATTTATGGAAATAAGGAACACAGGAAGGATTTGTACTTGGGAGGGCCCCAGAGGGTCCTGCTCGGTTTCAGGCCTGTTTGAGCTAGTATGACAAAACAAAAACAATTGAATATAAAGGTTAAAGTAAAATAAACTGATCTGGTAAGGAGTCAGATTTGTTCTTCCTGATTACACATTGAATTTCTTCAATGGACCAGGCACTGTAATAGGCACTAGAGAAACAAGGATATTCTGTGTCCTCAAGGATGTTCCCTTCTAGTTTACGAGGAGATGGCATGTGGCTGACAGGGTCTTGGTACTCAGGCTGAGTGTCAGACCTAAGCCTCTGATATGGGAGAGCCGAGTTCAGGATATTGGACTTCCAGAGACCTCCCAGCCCCACATAATAACAATTGGTGAGAGATCTCCATCTCAAAGCTAAGACCCAGTTCAACTCAACGACCAGCATGTTTCAGTGCTGGACACCCCATGTCAAACAACTAGCAAGACAGGAACACAACCTCATTCGTTAGCAGAGAGGCTGCCTAAAATCATAATAAGTTCACAGACACTGCAAAACACACCACCAGACACAGTCCTGCTCACCAGAAAAACAAGACCCAACTTCATCCACCAGAATACAAGCACCAGTCTCCTCCAACAGGAAGCCTAAACAAGCCATTGAGCCAACATTACCCACTGGGGGCATACACCAAAAACAACTGGAACCACGAACCTGCAGCCTACAAAAAGGAGACCCCAAACAGAGTAAGTTAAGCAAAATGAGAAGACAGAGAATTATACAGCAGATGCAGGAGCAAGGTAAAAACCTACTGGACCAAACAAAAGAAGAGGAGATAGGCAGTCTACCTGGAAAAGAATTCAGAGTAATGATAGTAAAGATGATCCAAAATCTCAGAAATAGAATGGACAAAATACAAGAAACATTTAACAAGGACCTAGAAGAACTAAAGAGCAAACAATGATAAACAACTCAATAAATGAAATTAAAAATTCTCTAGAAGGAATCAATAGCAGAATAACTGAGGCAGAAGAACAGATAAGTGACTGGGGAGATAAAATAGTGGAAATAACTACCATAAAGCAGAATTAAAAAAAAAAAAGAATGAAAAGAAATGAGGACAGTCTCAGAGACCTCTGGGACAACATTAAATGCACCAACATTTGAATTATAGAGGTCCCAGAAGAAGAAGAGTAAAAGAAAGGAATGGAGAAAATATTTGAAGAGATTATAGTTGAAAATTCCTTAATATGGGAAAGGAAATAGTCAGTCAAATCCAGGAAGGGCAGAGAGTCCCATACAGGATAAATCCAAGGATAAATACACCAAGACACATATTTATCAAACTATCAAAAATTAAATATGAAGAAAAATATTAAAAGCAGCAAGGGAAAAGCAACAAATATTATACAAGGGAATCCCCATAAGGTTAACAGCTGACCTTTCAACAGAAACTTTGCAAACCAGAAGGGAGTGGCAGGACATATTTAAAGTGATGAAAGGGAAAAACCTACAGCCAAGATTGCTCTACCCAGCAAGGATCTCATTCAGATTCAATAGAGAAATTAAAACCTTTACAGACAAGCAAAAGCTAAGAGAATTCAACACCATCAAACCAGCTTTACAACAAATGCTAAAGGAACTCCTCTACGCAGGAAACACAGGAGAAGGAAAAGACCTACAATAAGAAACCCAAAACAATTAAGAAAATGGTAATAGGAACATACATATTGATAATTACCTTAAATGTAAATGGATTAAATGTTCCAACCAAAAGACGTACACTGGCTGAATGCATACAAAAGCAAGACCCATATATATGCTGTCTACAAGAGGTCTACTTCAGACCTAGGGACACATACAGACTGAAAGTGAAGGGAAGGAAGAAGATATTCCATGCAAATGGAAACCAAAATAAAGCTGGAGTAGCAATTCTCATACCAGATAAAATACACTTTAAAATAAAGACTATTACAAGAGACAAAGAAGGACACTACATAATAATCAAGGGATCAATCCAAGAAGAACATATAACAATTGTAAATATTTATGCACCCAACATAGGAACACCTCAATAGGCAAATGCTAACAGCCATAAAAGGGGAAATCAACAGTAACACAGTCATAGTAGGGGACAGTAACACCCCACTTTCACTAACGGACAGATCAACCAAAAAGAAAGTAAATAAGGAAACACAAGCTTTAAATGACACATTAAATAATATGGACTTAATTGAGGACATTCCATCCAAAAACAACAGAATACAGTTTATTCTCAAGTGCTTATGGAACATTCTCCAGGATAGATCGTACCATGGATCACAAATCAAGCCCTGGTAAATTTAAGAAAATTGAAATCATATCATGTATCTTTTCCGACCGCAATGTTATGAGACTAGATATCAATTAGAGTAAAAAAAAAAACTGCAAAAAAATAAAAACAATGGAGGCTAAACAATAAACTACTAAATAACCAGGAGATCACTGAAGAAATCAAAGAGGAAATAAAAAACTACCTAGAAATGAATGACAATGAGAACATGATGACCCCAAACCTATGGACTGCAGCAAAAGCAGTTATAAGAGGGAAGTTTATAGCAATATTATCCTACCTCAAGAAACAAGAAATATCTCAAACAACCTAATCTTACAACTTAAGCAATTAGAGAAAGAAGAACAAAATATCCCCAAAGTTAGAAGGAGGAAAGAAAGAAAGTTCAGAAATAAATGAAAAAGAAATGAAGGAAACAATAACAAAGATGAATAAAAATAAAAGCTTGTTCTTTGAGAAGATAAAAAAAAGATAAACCGTTAGCCAGACTCATCAAGAAGAAAAGGGAGAAGACTCAATCAACAGAATTAGAAATTAAAAAGGAGAAGTAAGAACTTACCCTGCATAAATACAAAGAATCATGAGGAAATACTACAAGCAACTATATGACAAAAAAATAGACAACCTGGAAGAAATGAGCAAATTCTTAGAAAAGTACAACCTAATGAGACTGAATCAGGAAGAAATAGAAAATATGAACAGCCCAATCGCAAGCACTGCATTTGAAACTGTGATTTAAAAACTTCCAACAAACAAAAGCCCAGGACCAGATGGCTTCACAGGCGAAGTCTATCAAATATTTAGAGAAGAGCTAACACCTATCATTCTCAAACTCTTCCAAAATATAGGAGAAAGAAGAACACTTCCAAACTCATTCCACAAGGCCACCATCACCCTGATACCAAAACCAGACAAAGATGTCACAAAAAAAAGAAAACTACAGGCCAATATCACTGATAAGCATAGATGCAAAAATCCTCAACAAAATACTAGCAAACAGAAACCAGCAGCACATTAAACAGATCATACACCATGATCAAGTGGGGTTTATCCCAGGAATGCAAAGATTCTTCAATATATGCAAATCAATCAATGTGATACACCATATTAACAAATTGAAGGAAAAACACCATACGATAATCTCAATAGATGCAGAAACAGCTTTTGACAAAATTCAACACCCATTTATGATAAAAACTCTCCATAAAATAGGCATGGAGGGAACTTACCTCAACATAATATATAGTCCATATATGAAAAACACACAGCCAACATCTTTCTCAATGATGAAAAAATGAAACCATTTCCATTAAGATCAAGAACAAGACAAGGTTGTCCATGCTCACCACTATTATTGATGCTGAGCTTTCTAAGGGAATGGAAGGATTATACATGGAAGGGGCTGCAGAGTTTCTAATATGTGTCAGCAAGATCTGGGGAAGAGGACATGGGAAGAAATCCTGAGGTGTTTTCAAAGGGATGCAGGATATTAAGTTAGATAAGAGAGAGTTAATAGACATTGGGGTAGTCCTGCAATACAATAACACCTTGGCAAGGACCCTGATGATATTATGTTGGGTGGCAGAGAAATTGTATAATATCCTCCAAACTGACAAAGAACCTCAAGACCAAGAAATGAAGTGGGCAACTCTATCAAATGCAATTATGAAGTTTATTGTGAGTAACTTACATACAGGCAGGAAGGATTGGGCAGGTGGATGATCCAGAAGCATTCACAGCTGCACTTGCATCACTGAAAGGGGTACAAGGGAAATTTAAAGAGGCCAAAGTTAAAAATAGAATCTGACTACCAAGTGAGAAACATGTCCACACAGAATGGAATTGGGACTTTTTCCTCCCTCAGGGTCTCATGACTATTAACCACCTGCATCAACAAAAGGTACTCTTCCATGTTTCATATCCAATGAAGGCAAGAGTTAAAGTTGATAGGGAACTTATCTGACTTGGATGCATTCTTTGTTAGTAAGATAAAGCTCAGTCATGCAGAGACAGGAGTGGGTAGGACTATGGGCCTTAGATGGAGCTGACAAAATGGAGTCAGTATGGTTCAGCCATACATGTTACTAATAGGCTGCTAGGATGACTCTTTGAAATTGAGTAAAAGCAATTGCTCACACTAGGTATAAGTGCCGTATGGTAGAGAAATAGGTCAAAAATGGGCATGCCAGAGTGTATATCTTATGCATGGCTGGAAAACTTACCAGCTGACCCTGTTCCAAGAGCAGATCCAGAAGACACTCCATTTACATGTAATGTATACAATCAAACCAAAAATCATCATTTCATATATGGTTCTATATAAGTTTTCACACTCAGAGCTCACCCACTTATTGAAGGATAGACTGAAAGTCTATGAGAAAGGACCCTGCAACGTGACAGCAAAGGCACTATGGAGTGATTCTCCCAGTCACACCCTCAAGGGATCCATCACCTTTTAGTCATGTAATTGCATTGGGGAAAAACTTTTCAAGGACTGCTGAACACTGGCTCTGAATTGACATGGGCTATAGGCTATACTACTTTCCCTTCCTCTATCATATCATAGTTCAAAGGCACCTGAACCATTTGGATATTCTGCAGAACAACACATGGATCCACTCTATTGCTGCCATCATGTGAATTGCCCCAGATGAGCAAGACATGACCAGTGTACAGGAAGCCTCGGTGAAGACATCTGAGAAGGTGAGAAGTAAATCCTACCAAGATTTAAGACCTATCATATAAGTTAAGTATGCTTGGGTCCAGTGGGCTGAAGTATGACAGAACATCATCTCCTAATAAAGGACACATTTTTGCATTGCAACACTTCTGCCACCAAGAAAGAAATCTGATGCTTGGTAAGAAGTTCTTAGTTCAGGAGACAACATATTCTGCACTTCTCCAGCCCATTCACTTAGTGACATGAAGATCTGCCCACTGTGAATTGGATCCAGATAGAGAAATAATTCTGCAGCAAATCCAGGCTGTAGGACAATAAGAATGGCTGCTGGAGCCATAAAATCAGGTGGGCGTTCTAGTATTAGAGATAACCATTATGGAAAAGATACTTGTGTGAATTTTAAGCCAGCCCCACCCCAATAGAAAGGTCATGACATAGAACACCTAGGATTCTCAGACAAAGGATATCATCAGTAACATATAAGTATACACTATTTGAAAAGCAGCTCTTGGTGACCTAGTGGGTAGGATAGAGATGGCTTATTTGACTATGTGATATCAAATGATTTTGATAGATTCTGTCAGACCAACTAAGTTCTAAAGATGGGTAACCCTACGAAAAGATTACTGCAAAGGAAAGGGCTACACTTGGGACTGAGCATGAGGAGGATCAGGGGGCACTAGTAAACTACCAAATATGTGGCCCAGACCTCTATCTGATCATCCATCAATGTGCCAAGCGAAACTCCAAAGAAGCTAGCTTGTAGAAACAGCTCAATAGGGACTCATTAGTGAACAAAGATAAAGGAGCATGAGTTCAGTTAAGAATGCTTTAAGTTTCAGATGCTTTAAATTCATCCAGATAGGAATGTTGATTAGAATGAGAGCTATGAAAGAAACAGAGAGTAGAAAACTGGTTGCAGGAACTGGGGGAGGGGCTGATTGAGAAAATAGGAAGAGGTTGGTAAAAGAGAGCAAACTTTCAACTATAAGACAGGTAAGATCTGAAGATCTAATGTATAACATGGTGACTCTAGTTGATAGCACTGTATTACATAATTGAAATTTGTTGAGAGTAGAATTTAAATGTTCTTACCGAAAAAAGAAAAAAAATTAAATATGTGAGGTGAGAGATATGTTAATTTAACTCAATGGGGAAGTCCTTTCAAAATGTATACATAAATCATGATGTTTGCAGTTACATTTTAAATACCTCACACCTCACAATTTTATTTGTCAATTATACCTCAGTAAAGATGGGGGGAAAGTGAATGAGAGTTATAAATAGAAGTCTATATTGAGTATATAAATTTGGACATCCTTTGTGTAGAGAGAGCAATTGAAGCTATAGGAGTAAATGAATGAGAATAACAGGACTTTGATTCCAGTCTTGAGGCACTCCAATATTCACTGTCTTGGAGGAAGAATATTAGCCTGCAAAACAGACTCAGAAATAGCAACCAGAGACATAGGTGGAAAACTTGGAGACTGGGGTTATGAAGCTAAGGGAAAAAAGAGTTTTGTAAAGAAGGAGATAACTAAAGAGTGTCATAAGTAAGATGAGAATGAAGAACGTTCACAGAATGCAGTGAATTTAATAGTGACAATGCCAATTATTTCAGTGACAAAACTGAACAGATAACTATTTGAATAGTATTGATGTGTGTGCATGTGTGACACGAAGTAGAGGCAGTGAGAATAGTCATCTCTCTTAAAATATTCAGTTGTAAATGAGAAAAAAGAAATGAACCTGTGTCTGGAAGGACTATTAGATCAAAAATGCATTGTTCATTTGTTTATTTGCTTATTTTGTTTGGTTTTTGGAATGTGAGTGAGAAATCTCCAGCACAATATTTCCCAAACCACTTTTTAACATATTCGATCAGTCACAGCACCTTCTCCATACACTGCACAAATCTTTTTATGTGTTTCAGTTGTGTTTTTATCTTTCTTGAAATAATAAAGCATAATATGCTGAAAATGTTACTTTTTTTCTTCCATTTTCAATATTAAAATGGCTACACAAAAATTCACTGATTTTGATATGTCTTTTTTTAAATGCACATTGATATGACAGCTGTCACTTACAATCTAACAAAATCATTTCGAATGAAGCTAAAGACAACTAAGTGCTACTAGAGCCATCTTACAGGAAAAAACGAACAAACATTTTGGCCAACCCAATAAAACACTTCGGGAAAAAAACCCAGAACTTGCTGCTTTTAGAGCACAGGTAAAAACCTATTGCATCTGGGGAAATTAAACTAAAAAATTAAAACCCTACTAGCTGGGGGGAGAAAGCAAAGAGGTTGGGCCCAGAGCCACTGCCAGGGGCCAGGTCTGATAACTGAGGAAACCCCATCCTTGTGACCCAGGGACACAGTGTCTGCCTAAGACTGAAGAGTAAGCAGAATGACAGGAAGTGATTCTTCTCCTTCTCCTCCAAAACCACCACCAGGCTAATGAATATGAGGTAACAAGTATTACCAACTTTGCTTGCAGAAGGGAAAGAGCATAGAGAAGGACACTCCAAGGCATGATGCAAAGAAGAACCAAACGAATGTGGAATGGGCCTTGTGAGGGAGGACCCCTCCTAAAAACCAGTCTCACCTCTAAAGATAAGGTAATGTGAGAGGAATTTGATGCATTTGGTTCTTGAGGGTAACTATAGCAAGATGAAATAAAAAAGGAAATAAAAAAGCCAACTTCTGCCTAGATTGACTCCATTTCCCACACCAAAATTGTAGCAGAAGGAAAAGGTGCCCACTGTAGTCATAACAATTAATTTGCTTCAGTCTCTACTGATCAAGGCAAGATTCCTACTTTCCACACACACACACACAAAATTATGAGTGATAGAAAAAACTAAGTAAAAACAGCACATGTCAAGAATCGGGAACAGATATGACATCAGACATGGAATTTAAAATAATTCTAATGAATATGTTAAAGTCTCTTGTACACAAAAGACTTTTTATATGTATGATCCACTGGGTAACTTCAGCAGATACACAGACATTGTAAGAAAGAATCAAATGGAAAAACACATTAACAAAGATGAAGAATACCTTTGACAGGCAGAGAAAATATCAGTGAACTTGAAGATAAGTCAGATTGAAATTACACAAACTGAAACACACACAGAAAATTGTAAAAAAAAATGTGGAACAACAAATAAATGTGATACAAAATTAAATCATCTGAAATACGTGTCATTGGAAACCCAGAAACACAAGAAGTAAGAGTTGAGACTTTTAAAAAATTGTCTATACAGGTAATTCTAAGAATATATCAAAAGATACTAAAGGTAAAAAGTGAGTTTAGCAAGATAGTCAGTTACAGAGTTAATATTCAAAGCCAATTATATTTCTATATGCTAGTGATGAGTATTAAGAAATTAAAATAAAGTAAAAAGTACGATTACCCAAAGTACTAATACATGAAATATGTATAAATCTCTCAAAATATATTCAAGATCTGTATATGTGCTGAAAATGACAAAATGCTGTTGAAATAAATTAGAGAAGATGTAATAAATGGAGATACCACACTTAAGTATGGAAGGTTCAATATAGAAGCTCAATATTGTTAAATGTCAATTCCTCCAAAATTGAACTGATCTATTGGCTCAAACCAATTGCACTTGAGACTACTCAAGATTTTTTTTTGTATAAATTGACAAGATGATTCAGCCTATGAAAAAATTAATCCATTGTCAATTTAAGAAAGAAATGGAAAATTTTATTTGAACTAACCTGAAGATTATAACCCAGGAGACAGTCTTTAAGAAAGCTCTGAGGACTGTTCCGCAGATGTAAAGGGGAAGGCCAGTGTACATGTCATTTTGGCAAAGGGATACATGCAATCAAGCACACATCTCGGTAGAAGTTTACTGCTATTTGCAAGGAACAGATATCTTAGTTAATGGTTTTATTGTTTTTCTAGGTATGGGATGCTGCAAGAAACTGGGTTCATATAATTTTCTCCTGAAAAGATTTAACTATCTGAAGGTCGTTCTGCCAGTTTTCTCAGAGCACAGAGTGCGTCATCCTGATCTTCATACTGCATATGAAGCAACTGCAGTGGCTACTGACTTGATTCTTGTAGAACTGAATGGTGGGCAACCTTCTTTACTTTACAATCCCCTCCCTTTCAGTCTTAATTTTGACCAAAGTTTAGGAGGCTTTTTGTGACAAATTTGTCCCATGACCCTAGAAATGCTCATTCCCAGGACAGGCAAGGATTTTGTTTATGGACCCCTCAATGCATTATTACTGGACAAAGCCCTGTTAACAGCAACCAGAAGCCTCCAGACTGTCTGTCTTTTTAGTCTGTTATGGTCCAGGAAATGATTCCCTCTTGCTGCTTCTTCCCATATCTAGACTTATACTATTTCAATCATGGATTTTATAGAACTATGTATTTGGTCAAACGTTTCAAGTTGCCTCGAAATAATTATTATTATTTTTTTACTTTTATATTTTTAAAATTATTTATTTATCTTTGGCTGCGTTGGGTCTTTGTTGCTGTGCACGGGTCTTCTCTAGCTGTGGCGAGCGGGAGCCACTTTTCATTGCGGTGCACGGGCTTCTCATTGTGGTGGCTTCTCTTGCTGCAGAGCACGGGCTCTAGGCGCACAGGCTTCAGTAGTTGTGGCGCACGGGCTTAATTGCTCCGCGGCATGTGGGATCTTCCCGGACCAGGGCTCGAAGCCATGTTCCCTGCGTTGGCAGGCGGATTCTTAACCACTGAGCCACCAGGGAAGTCCCGACATAATTATTTTTTTTTTGGAGGCTCAGTCACACATTTAGTAGTGCAAGAAACAATAATCTTGCAAAACAGGCAGATTACAAGTAATACAGCTAATAATATTAATAAGGTCATAAGTAAGTATTTAAGTTAAGAACTTCCATTAGGTGCAGGCATCCCAATATCTCCACAGGTCATCTAACCCAGTCTGTTCTGCACCAATCACTATCTTTAAGGGAAACTAACCCAGTCTGTTCTGCACCAATCACTATCTTTAAGGGAAATGATATACTGACATTGTACATAAAGTTCTCCAAAGATGTCTGCATGTACAAGGCAAGTGGTGGGTCATTATGACCCCTTACAGGTTTGAGAAAGGAATGTTATCTTTTTTTTTTTTTTTTTTTTTTTTTTTGCGGTATGCGGGCCTCTCACTGTTGTGGCCTCCCCCGTTGCGGAGCACAGGCTCCGGACGCGCAGGCTCCGGACGCGCAGGCTCAGCGGCCATGGCTCACGGGCCCAGCCGCTCCGCGGCATATGGGATCCTCCCAGACCGGGGCACGAACCCGTATCCCCTGCATCGGCAGGCGGACTCTCAACCACTTGCGCCACCAGGGAGGCCCAGGAATGTTATCTTTTAAGGAGTTACATCCTGGCGTCAAAAGAAGAAAATCGATCTTTATGATTGAACAGGTATTTCTGCCATTGAGGAGGTCTGGTTAATGCATAATATAGATGCCCAAAGCACACTAGAGGGGGAGGGAAGAGGCCCAAAGGAGCAGAGAAAAAAATTATATTTTTTTCTTATCTTGCCTTGAGATATGAATTTTATTTCATCAATTCTAAAGTGTATAAGGAAAGAAAAAAAGGAAAAACATCCATTTGTTAAGTGAAGTTGAACATAAGAAAAGACACGCTGATACTTAAAAGTGTTAATTTCCATGTTTAGGGATACTTTGTGAGGTATGTTTTATAGGTAAAGAAAATGAAGTTCAGAGAACTGTATTGCTTGGAGACAGCTAAGCAAGTTGTAGGGCTGATAATTGAATCAGAAATTCTCATATCAAAATGTTTCATTAAATTACATCAAAGCTAACTCTCAACTCTGTCAAGGTGCCCCTCTGAGTTTATAGTATAATTTACAAAACTACATTTGTAACCATGCAAAGAGGCTAAGAGTATGTACTAAAAAATAAATCAAATGTTTGCAACGTTTAAAAATTTTTTTTAAACAGCTGTTTTAGTTATATAATTTATAATAATAATTATTACTTTTTTCTCTGACTTCATTAACTTATTGTCTTTTCCAAATGACAATATTTCAAACAAGATATTGACTAATAATGTTTACACTCTCAGAGCCTGGGGCAGACTGTCAGAATTCATTTCCTGGAAGGGGTTAGAATCACTATAGTTTATGGTGACAATTTAGGAGTGAAAAGTTCACTGAGATGGGAGAGGAGTCTCCTGAAATCTTCCAGAGACTGAGATAAACTAGTTCATAGTCAGATGCTCCCATCTATAATATAAAAAGTTGGACTCCAAGACAAGCAAAAAATAATATCATGGTATGTATCTACAAAAGTGTTTTGGACTTGAGGATATGATGAACACTAAATTTTAAAATGATCTGATGTTTTAAAAATTACTTGGAATGAAAAAGAATTTTAAAGGCTGCTGCAAAAAAGTATTTTGAAGGATTTTAAAATGGACATTACAAACCAGTACTATGACATGCTGTTTGAGAGAGAGAGGAAATATTTAGCTCATATTGTCCTTCATCTTCTTTCCAAAGGAAAAGGATTTTCTGGTTTAAAAAGGAAGTTTAGATATTTGTTAGTCTAAACCAAAGCCTGGAAGACTTGAAGAGGTTGTGTGAGAACTTAATTTGTTCTACTGGCCAAGGTTATCCTTTGTTCCAGAAAGGATTTGAAAATATGAGTGCCATCTACTAGCCATGCTCTTAAAGACTGTGCAAATTCAAAGGACACTTGCAAGTGGACAAATATAGACAGATTTATTTATGATTATCCTCCATTAGAAATAAGCTAGAGAGCTAACATCATTTCTTTAAGTATTGTCTTAGGAAAATAATATTCTTGTTTTGTCCACAATATTTCCTGCAAAGTGTGTTAGTGTCCAATGTTACCAGAGTCAGTTTTACTAAAAAGAGAAGAAGACTTCCTTTTTTGGCAGGAACTTTTAGAGCAATGTGTTAGTGAGATATACATCTCTACTTCTGATGAGGCAGTGCAAAAGTTGAGCCCTTGTTACAGATTGGAGTGGTTGAATGCATGTATTCCTTATTTGGATGATGATTTAAGACAATTCACTCTCTGACTTTCCTTAAAAAGTAGATGAAGCAAGATCTAAGAGAAGCTATTATGTGTGGTCTAGTATCAGACACAAACAGTATACCTGGACATCACAATAGCTGGCATCAAAAATTCAGGAAAAAGTTGATTGCAGGTGAGGCTTTTGGTTCCCACTGCTTTCTTTTTCACTTCACCCCAGTGAAGAGCTTTGCTTAAATTGTTTAGAGGTTAAGAGCCCAAATTTGATCTGCTTACATAGATAAATTAAGGAAGAATGGAGTCTATTTTTGCTACTGGGATTGGGCTCACAGCTAGTGGCAAGAAGAAACTTCTGGATTTCTTTGACTTGTCTACCGTTCCTCACCGGGGCTTGTATTGCCTACTATGCTTTTATATCGTCTATTATATAATACAATTCAAGTCTGAGTTTACCTCTTTGAGTTTTCTGAATCAGAGCCTTCTAGAGCAAAAGGAATTCTAATTTTCAAAATGAACCAGAACGTGTATTTCAGTGCCATTATATCAGCTACTATTTTTGCCCTGGAATAAATTTAATGCAGGCAATCATTGCTTCATTTATTCCAACAAACATTAGGTGAGCACCTACCTTGTGCCAGGCACTCTCCTAAGTATGAGATTGCAGCATTGATTCAAACACAAAAATCCTCATAGAGCTTGAATTATAAGCATTAGTGAAGAAATATTTGTATGGGAGTAAAATAAGAAGGTAATAATCACTGAGAGCTCAAATTTTCTTTTATGAGACCAATAGACCAGGAAAATGTCAGAGTTGAAATCAAATGATTTGATAAAATTTCTTTTCTTTTTTTCTTTTTTGGCGGTACACGGGCCTCTCACCATTGTGGCCTCTCCCGTTGCGGAGCGCAGGCTCAGCAGCCATGGCTCATGGGCCCAGCAGCTCCGCAGCATGTGGGATCCTCCCAGGCCGGGGCACGAACCCGCGTCCCCTGAATCGGCAGACCGATTCTCAACCACTGCACCACCAGGGAAGCCCTTGACAACATTTCTTATACATATCATATATCTTGTATATAAAGCAGAGAAATAAAGACTAAATTGCTGCACAGTTGGGAGTAATATTCAATAATTGTAATTAAAGAAAATAATTTCTAAATAGCAACAATAGAGAGATTTGCAGTGGCATTTTGATGACCTTGTTTTAGCCAATATTTTACAGTGTTTTTTAAAATGTATAACATTGTATTTTATGTTGGAAAAGAAAAGTGCAATGCAATAAAAACATAACTGAGATAGATTAAAATGAATGTGCAGAAGTTGCTAGGAAAGACAGATCTAAAATATACTCTGCACATATGTGAATCTTCCCATAAAGGCCTCATTCTTTCCATGTCCTTCTCTCGATAGCCCCCTCCCAGGTGCCCTATACACTGGCAACTTTCACTTTCTCACTGTTTACTGAGTGATAAACAAAGCATAGAGGATTTGAGGAACCACTTTTGGATTCTGGAAAATTACAGTTGAAATTCTAGCCTCTACCACATATCTGAGATATAGTAATGCAAGAAATGACGGTTGTTTTAATTTATGATTATTATCATCATTATTAATTAATATTTTCTTCTTCCCCATGACATGGATTTAGCAATATGATTCATTTACTTTTTTATCTCTAGTGCCTTATAGTGTCTGGAAAGTTCTAGGTTTTCAATACACGTTTTCTGAGTGAATAAGTGAATGAGATAATATCCCATTTATAAATGATATAAAGTTTAAAAGAGGGTAGTTTTGATAAAAGAACAAAGTCATGAAATATTACCTATTAGAATAGATCTAACAGGACAAAGTGTTATAAGAATAACTTAAATTTATAAGTATCTTTTAATGTTCAGGAGCAAATGAAACAAATATAGGATAGAAGGCATATGAATTACCTGAACAAATAATACACATCAGTACGAGGGGTGTGCTGAGTCATATATAGTTACATCAAATGAGATATGGGGGGTTTAAGTGGAGAAAATGGGTTAAGTTCTTAAAAATACAAAGCCTGAAACTATATTCCTGGGTTAAACCCTGGATTTGGAGAAATGTTAACTTGCCAATGACTACATCAAAGTCAAGCATGGATTATTAGACACAGATGTGAAACAAGAAAATAAAAGAAGCTGCTCTTGGGTTTGCCTGGCCCAGTCAAGGCTTTGGCAGTATGACATTTTCCTCTTGTTGGAATTGTATGAAAGGATCCCTGGAAGGCAAATAATCCTAATACCTAACTTCTTGATAGATGATTTCTACAAGTGGATTTTCTTTCCTTAATGAATAAAACAGACTATACATGGGGGGCAGCACTGGGGAAGTTCATGAGAATAAGGCTCATGTCCAAATGCTTTTCTGTGAATTTCATTGCATCTCTTAATGTACTGTTTTCCCGAAAGATGTCAGTATTGGTCACAGACCTGATCTCAGATTTTGACTGCAATACTTTACAGTATGTGCGGGCTCTGTGCAACTTAAAACTCTAAGAGCAGGGATCTTATATATAAAACAGAGGTATGAAAACCTAGCATTATTACAGAGATTAGCTGAGATAATGGATTATTGTAAAGATTAAATCAGATAATGTGTGCAAAAGATTTAGCTTTGTACCTGACAAAAAGAAGGTTCAAAATGGTCTCTACTAGTGTGTTTCTCTTCTCATCTGCTAGGGAAGATACTCATCCATAAGTGTAAATTACCAGACAAGTGTCTTATATTAAGAGTGTTACTCATGAAAAAGAGCTTTTTAAAAGTAGAACTGGATGGAGCTAAATAATTCTAACTTCAATAAAAGATATTTGGGGCAAAATAATTTTAATGCCAACAAGGTGCTTCAAAAAATGAGAAGAATGTGAGATTTTATTTAAATGGTATGGAAGAGGCAGAGAATATCACTCAAATATTGGAGGAAAAAGTAATCAGAGAGATGAGATTAAGATGTTTTCCCTTCAAGGAAGGCAATATTGTTTGATGTGGAGCAACAGATTTGCAGTATTCATTAGGATACTCTTTCTTTGATATATTCCTCCAGTAGATTCTAATCACTAAGTCAACTTTGGGGAATTTTTATTAAAGTTTATCTTTTCAATTTATTTGGAGAATTCTCTAAAATGTTGTCTTATATAATAACTCTACATGCTTGTCCATGTATTCAAATATTATTTTATTCTCCTCAGTACAATTATGTAGTTTGTGTCCAAAGCCTTGTTAATAAGATTTACTGTACCCTGCTGTTTACACTAAATCTATTGATCTGTGTGCAACATATCTGAATTTTCTCATTACTGATTCTGATAGTTTTTAGATTAATGTTCTCATTCTCTCTCTCTCTCTCTCTCTGCATTTGTCACACACACACACACACACACACACACACACACACACACACACACACACCTGTCTCTGTCAGGCATTATGCTAGATACAGGGAATTTAAAAGTAAATATAGAAATAGAAATAAGGATGATACACCTTTACTACTATTATTTAGAATAGTTAAAATTAAAAACAGGACAACACAAAACTGGCAAGGATGTGGAGTATCAGGTACACTCATTCAGTGCTGGTAGGAATGCAAAACAACTCTGGAAGACATTTGGTAGTTTATTGCAAAACTAGATATACCTTCATCCTATTATGCAGCAATTTCAGTCCTTGGTTTTTACCCAAGTAAACTGAAAACTTATGTTCACACAAAAACTGCACACAAATGTGTATAGCAGCTTTATTAACAATTACCAAAACTTGGACGCAACTAAGATGTCCTTCAGTAGATGAAGGGGTAAACAAACTGTGGTACATTCATACAGTACAATGTTTTTCAGTGATAAAAATAAATGAGCTATCAAGTTATGAAAAGACACAAGGAAATTTAAGTGTATATTGGTAAGTGAAAGAAGTTGATTTGCAAGCTCCACATCCTGTATGATTTCAACTTTGACATTCTGGAAAAAAGCAAATCTATGAAGACTGTAAAAAGAGCAGTCGTTGCTAGGGGACTGGGTGGGGGAAGAATAGAGATGGTTAGGTTGAACACAGTATAATATAATGATTCTGTATTATACTGCAACGGTGGATACATGCCATTCGACATATGTGAAAATCCATAGAATGTACAACACAAAGAGTGAGTCCTAATGTAAACTTTGGACTTTGGATAATAGTTATGATTCAATACTGGCTCATCACTGTAACAAATGTACCACCCAAATGCAAGATGTCTTGCCCTAATGCAAGATGTGTACAGGAGGACATAGGGGAACATTCTGTACTATGCTCGATTTTTCTGTAAACTTAAAACTGCTCTAAAAAGTAAAATCTATTAATTAAAAAAATGAATAAGATAGATCAGTTCCCACCCTCATGACACCTGCATTATGGTAAAGGGAGGTAAACAATGAATAAAAAAATGAATGCAGATTTTGATAAATGAGGATTGAGGAAAGTATGCACTCTCTCTCGGTAGACTATGGTTTGGCGTTGGGCTGGGGACTTTTAGATGTCATGGTTAAAGTTCTCTCTGTCACCCTTAAGCTGAATTAAGATCAGCTGTTTCTCGGAGAAGCAGTTTGCGTCTACTAGTTTTACTCAAAACTACCTTCCCAACACGAATTTGAGAAAACCTGGCTTAAAACAGGAGAGCTTCTAACCAGTTTTGCTACTTCTTCACCTACTCATTTCCAATTCTTAAGAGACAAAAAGTGACATTTTGAAAATATTAATTAGATTATATCACTTCTCTACTTTAAAAATCGTTGTATGATTTCTCATCTAGAATACAGTATTCCAACAAGACCTCCAAGGACCATTGCTAACAGGAACTTCCTTCCTTTTCAACTTAACCTCACTCTACCCTCTCTTATGCTTCATTAAAACGTCATCCTCACTAAGCTCCCACCTGGACCCTTTTTACCCTCAAATACATTAAGCTCTTCATGACCTCAGGACCTTTGCACTTGCTCTTCTTTCTCAGGATTTATCTCCCAAGTGTTCTTTTAAATAGTTGTGATGATCAACACTAGGAAAATATTTTAACAAAACAGGCAGTGGTAAAATGAATGCTTTTTTTTATTCCTTTAAGTATTCCCATGGCTTTCCCTCCCTTAGTTCAGGACTTTAACCAAAATTCCTTTTCGCTGAGGTCTTCCTTGCTTTCTCTGTGACACATATCTCCTTTCTTGCCTTTTCCCCTTTAGTCTTCAAACTTGCAATTACTTTTCTTGTGATGTTGTTAAGTGTTTGTATTTCTAACCAGAACATAATCTTCATGAGGGCAGGGATTTTTGTCCCTTTTGTTCATTGTTCTGTTTTCAGCACCAAAGCAACACTTGGCCAGTAATGACACTCGATAAATACTTGATGAATGAGTGAATAAGAGCATAGTAGATATTGATAAAATGCCATCTTTTTTTGTTAAAATTATAAAGAGCTTTAAGCATCACCTTATTTTATATTCTCTCCGAATATATCATATAGCTACTACATAACTCATAAAACTGTATTTTCTTTTCCTAGATTTATAAATACTTTATTTTTTTTTTTTGAAGTACGTGGGCCTCTCACTGTTGTGGCCTCTCCCATTGTGGAGCACAGGCTCCGGATGCGCAGGCTCAGCGGCCATGGCTCACGGTTCCAGCCGCTCCGTGGCATGTGGGATCCTCCCGGTCCAGGGCACGAACCCATGTCCCCTGCATCGGCAGGCGGACTCTCAACCACTGCACCACCAGGGAAGCCCTATAAATGCTTTTAAATATAGGTATTGTTTTCCATTCACTGAAATCTACCTGGGGCTCACATTGAAGTTTGTATTGTGTCAGTCATTCTGTTCACTACTGAGAGTGAATAAAATTTTAACTTTTAATATAATAAAGGAAATAGAGAGACTCTCTATATATTTTTTATTCCAAAGTTAGACTTTTAGAACTAGGGTTTGGCCTTTAAAATTTAAATGAAGGATTCTATCCAGTTCTGCATAAGATGGTAAATATAAAGAATGCATTGATTTAGAGTGAAGTCATTTAAGAGAGTTTAGTGTATATAGGATTTTTTAATGTTGATTATTATTGACAAACTAGGGTAATTGGTATTATAACAAAATATATTTTTTTGCTGCAATAGTCAGAGGCAGAATATTGGGTTATCTTTTGGAGTACTTTGGCTCAACTCAAATGAAACCTACTCTAGTGAATTTAAGGGAAAAAGGTAGATATATCACAAGAATAGTGAGGCGCTGATCAAATTAAAGGAAACCCTGAAAAAACAGACCTTGGCTAGGACAGATAATATGGCAATATCAGGAAATTTTGCAGCAGGAATTGGGTTCCAACCAACTTCTGTGCTTCTCCAATAGAGAATCAGATTGAATTGAGACTCATTCCTACACCCCAGGAGAACTGTGATTGATCAGTCCTGCCTGATGCCCTGGAATGTGGGAGCAAAAGCTAGAAAGCAAGACAGAGGACCACATTCATAAAGGATGGGGAAAGTGTGTCAAGCCAGCCAAACAAAAGAACCCATTCTGCTGATTGATTAAATAGGCCAACGTCTGTACCTAATGCGAAGAAATCACTGAAAAGAGAACTAAAATACCAATTCATAGAGTTACTATTATAATGCCTGAAAAGCAGGGATTTTGATTTTATTTTTGTTTCGTTTGAGTCATATTTATATGTCTGATAACTTTTAAAACTCAGAAATACTTGTGGATCTAATCAAGCCGGAGATGCCTACCTACAGTCAACTCAGGCAAAAATTTGAAGATACAACCTAACGATATTCCTGAACTTTGTTTGATAGGTAATATTGCAAAGTTTTGCAAGAGAAAAAAATGAGCTCTGTTTGGGGGAATGTCTAAGATTAAAATTTCATTATAATCCCAATGAAAATAAGATTTCCTGGTGTTCATTTACCTAACTTTTAAAGCTTTGGCAATTGTAGCGACCTTACCATTGTTAACTCTCACATTCTGAGTAAACGTAGTATTACCCCACTTATATCTGTCACGTACAAGGATCACTCCCATGTCTGTATCTTTTTTTCAGTGCTTGTATGGTTATAGGGAGAGTTTTTCTCATAGAAATAAAAAATCAAGTGATCCCTTTCCTATATTAATGTGTTTCCTCCCACTGTCTACAGTTTTATTTATGTGAGTGTCCATGAAATGGTTTCTTTGGTAACCAAAAGTAGCCTGGATCTGAGTGGGTATAGTACAGGTTCACACTTTTAGGCATCAATTGCTTTTAAAAATTAACTGTTCAAAGGAATAGTCAGTAAAACACATGAAAAATGAATACCAATTTTGCTACAGAATTAACATCTTGCTAGTGTTTTTCCATTTGAATATTTTAGCATCTTGCTACACACTAGATACTCTTGTAATTAGTTACAATTCAGAGAAAATTGTTATTTATTATAGATGTCATTTTAGGAATCTATAGTAGTGAAGCAGTTTCGCTTTCCAAATCCATTTACAATTAATTGCAATATTCTGTAACTATCATCTGAATAACATCTAACACTCAAATGTTTAATGATACCAAATCACAGGATAAACAAAATGAAACTCAATGTGCCATCATATGCCAGGCTGCCACAGGCAAAGGCTAAAATAAATGTCAGAGGAAATGAAAAATTGACTGATTTTAGTACAATCAAATATGTTTTAAACAGCAGCTGGTTATCATTGTTCATTATGAAATACTAGCAAAATGTCTTCATTCTGATGTCTAGCTTATCTCTGTGGCCCTATTTCACATGAAAATAGTAAACAGTATCTCCTGCTGAATTCATTTTTATTGAACTGTTGTTTCTGTTCTATTCAGCTGTTCCCTCGACTCTCCCAGACCCCTTTGTCACACCGTTTGTTATCTAAAAGATTTGGTTTTAATGAAATTTTATATGCAATGCTATCACTTTGGTAATCAATGTATGTCACACTTATGAAATTATGAAATATAGGCTGCTATAGGAGCTAACCAAAGGATGAAGAGAGGTTAGTGGATGGAAACTGATAACAGCATGTTAATTTAGAACTTTGTTGGCACCTTAGTGATCATTTTAATAATTACATTTTTTTTCTATCCAACCTCTTAACATTGCCATGCAATTCAGGTAGTAAATAATAAAACTCCGTCAAGCTCATATCCTCCTCTTTTTTCTGGACAGTTTTTCTAAAATATTATAATTAAATTGACTCTGTTTCCCTTGCCAGGAAAACTGGAATGACAGCTCGTCTGGTGTTTCTGTTACATCATCAGCTTCTCCTCCCACTCTCATCCCTTCCCATGCAATGCGTTGTTATTGGCAGGCTTTGAGTAGCTCTGTCAAAATTACTGAATCACTTTGTCCTATTCTCTTCTTTCCCACCTAACAAAATGCTTAAAACAGCAGCTCTACTTTCCCTCTGTGGCATTCGTTACTCACATTATCTGCCACTACATTTTGAGATTAACTATGAGAAATTACAAGATTGAAAAAAAAACCCTCATTCAAATAAACATCATTTCTGACTCTGGGTCTCTCACTCCTTTTTCTTTCCCTTTCTCTCTTCCTTCCTTCCTTCCTCCCTCCCTTCTTTCCTTCCTTCCTTCCTCCCTCCCTCCCTCACTCTCTCTCTCTTTTCTTTCTCTCTTTCTCTCTTTCTTTCTCCCTTTCTTTCTTTCTTTCTTTTCTCTTAATCTGGTATGTTGAAATTATGCTTTATACTGACAGGGATATTCTCTCACCTTGTAAATATTTCCTCAGATTTGAAATTCTGTGGAAAATAATGCCTTTTGAGTTAGTGCATATAAAAGAAGATTCCTTTGCCTTGATTATGTAAGATCCAAATGTTGAGGAAGATCTTATCTGCCATAATCTGGCAAAAATTTATTGGCCACATATTTTTTTTTCCGTTCTTTTACTGACATACAAAAAATAATTTAAAGTATCAGCATATTCTGAGATATATTTCTAGAGGTCTGCAAATTTTATGCATTGAGTTAAAAGGCAGTCATCTAGATGACCCAGATTACTATTACATCATTTCACTTAGAACTGCCTCATACATGAATTCTGCCAGTGCTCATGTTGGCAATCGGTTTCAAATTATTGTATTACAAAACAGTTGCTCAAACAGAGGTTTCAAGTAGTTTCTAGCAGGAAGCATAGTTGGCATATTGAGTCTTAAGGCACAGCATTGATGAATATGCCAAAAACAAAACAATTTGAGCCAAGTAATCTATTTCCTATTCAGGTCAATGATCATTCCAACTGGATCATTGCATGGACGTTTAGCAACATATGACAAATGAATTTCTCTTGTTTCTTCTAAACAGGGGAAAATAAAGGATTAGGAGATTTAAGCAGAGGTCCTGAGTTGGGAAAAAACTGATCATTGATATGAAGCTGATAAGAAGACAGTACATCAGGAGTAAAGTGAGCTGGGTGGATAATACTACCAGATAAGCTAGGATATAAGCTGGATGCAGTTTAAGCAGAGTCTTTAAAACAATTTTAATTTTATGTTAAAGGATGAATAAGTTAAAGAAGGCATTTTAATATTGAAACAGCAATATCTATGTTCAAAACATCACTTTGCTATTGAGAGGAAGATGGATTAGAAGGGGAATGAGAATGGAACCATGCACATTAAGGAGGTTATTGCAGGGCTGAGGAGAGGTGGGATTTTGAGCTGGGAAGATGATAGTGGAGCCATGAATAAGTGAAGATTCCAGATATATTGCAGAGAAAGAAATAATAGGGCCAACAGAGGAGATACTGGAGTTAGGAAAGGGAGGAACAAGATGACTCTAAGGCTTGTGGGTTAAGTAGCTTCCTGAATAGTCACATCATATAAACCAGGTGGTAAAAGGTGGGACATCACTAAGATTTAAGGGGGAAATCAGGGTTTTGTTTTGGAAATAATGGAGTGGAAGTGTCTGTAAGACAGTTTGGTAAAATTGACAAAAGGGATTGGGTATATGAATCTGAATTTCCATGACATGTCTAGGTTGGGGACATTAAATTTTTTTTTTTTTTTTTTTTTTTTTTGCAGTATGCGGGCCTCTCACTGTTGTGGCCTCCCCCGTTGCGGAGCACAGGCTCCGGACGCGCAGGCTCCGGACGCGCAGGCTCAGCGGCCATGGCTCACGGGCCCAGCCGCTCCGCGGCATATGGGATCCTCCCAGACCGGGGCACGAACCCGCATCCCCTGCATCGGCAGGCGGACTCCCAACCACTTGCGCCACCAGGGAGGCCCGGGGACATTAAATTTAAGAGTCATAAAGATATAAATGATAGCTGATGTCATGTGAGTGAATGGGGTCATACAGTAGAGCATGTGAGACAAATTATAAGAAAACATAAGACTAACTGCTGAGGAGCTCCGAATTTAGATGTTGAACCAAGAGTGAGTAGCAAGGAATAAAACACTGAGAAATGGACAGTGAGGCAGAAGAAAAACTAGGAAAACATGGCATCATGAAAGTCAAAAGAGAAGATTCCAAGAAGAAGTGATAAATGCTATCAAAGGTTACGGAGAAGTAAAAGGAAGTGAGGAAAACAAGAAAATTCTCCTGGATATGGGACACGCAGATCACAGAGATGTCTAGAGATCTTGATTCACTATCCTGTACTTTCATTGTAAGAGTTTGTGTGGGAGTTATATTTCAGAGTGAATGAGAAGTGAGAAATTGAAGATTTTGTGTATGGACAACTCTTTTGTTCAAACCAGTTTTGAGTGCAAAAGATGCTGGAAAGAAGATATAGTGTCATGAGAAGGTATTCTTAGAATAAGACATAGTAGAGCACACTTGGTTCTAGTATGAACAATCCAGAAAAAGAAATAAGTTAATGATGTAGGTCAAGAAAGAGACACCTGCAAGAGAGTGAAATCCTTGAGAAAGTTATAGAAGATGGGACCCAGAGCCCAAAAGGGATTATCAACCAAGCTTATGAGAATAGATGCATACTGTTGTAATTGGAGGTACCATAAATAAATAAGTTTGCTAACTGAATGTGTGTGTGTTGAGGGGGTGACGGGGTAAATAAAGGATTTTTAAGGAGAATAAGAAGGAGGGGATACTTAAGAAACAACAAGGCGTTTCCAAAAACTGCTGAAATTCTTTTGATGTTTTGATCAAGCATTTAAAGTGAAACTGCTCAGATAGTTGTATGATCTTCTTTAGGAATACTAAGATTCTTTCATGCACTAAAGGAAAAGGATGTTATTTGGTGTCATTTAGGGTTGATTTTTTTTTTTTTTTTACTGGAGTGTAGAGGAACAAGAAAGAGGTAAGGAATTAAAGGTTTTCAGTGGACCAACTATAATAATTGATCATGAAATGTAACCTGAGAAAAGAGAGACATGCGAATAGGATAAGGCTATTGATAATAAGAAATTGGTGGAATCAATGGATTGGGTATTTTGATGAGGTGACAATATTGTTGATATGTGAATATAATAAGCAAGTTAGAAAGATAAGAGATGACAGTAGAGAAATTGGATATTTCAAATTAAGATATTTTGGGTGATAAAAGTATGTAAATTATAATTATGGAGGTAGAACCTGGAACTGAGTGAAAGTAAAAGTTACTTGACCTCCAGAGGTACAGGATGAGGTTTGTTATAAAGAGATACCCACATGGATTTTGGACTCACCAAGAAACACTAGGAGTCAGGAGTTAGAGTCTTTCACATAAAAAGATGGCAAGGGTGTTGGTATATAGCAGGATTAAGGAAGAAGGACAGTATTCTTGAAAGCATGTGGCTCAAAGAGACAGGTCTTCTTCTTCTTGTTGCCCTAGAGGAGGAAAAAGAGGAAGGAATTGCTTAGAGGTGTCAACTGAGCAAGGAGAACACTTTCCACAATTTCTGTCCCTGTATCATTAAAGGACATAAAACAAATCAAACAACTCAGATTCAGACAGTGAAAGTCAGTTTCCAGTTAGCATAAAAAAATGGAGATAATATGGGGTCGAAGGTATAAGGACCTTTACTAATAATAGTTAATATTTACATTTATTTTCTGATTTAATTATCATAGTCATCCAACAAGGTAGAAACTCGAATTCTCTCTATTTTACAAGTGAGGAACTCATAGCACTAAAATGTTGAATAACTTTCCCAAGGTCACATATCTAGTAAGTATTGGTGGCATGATACAAAATCAAGCCATTTGACTTCAGATTCTGAGCTGCAAGTCCATCTGTTCCAAAAAACTGAAAGACTGGATTTCATTTGGGAGTATACACTACCAAAAGAAGATAACACTGGGAATAACCATGGGATGAATGGAGAGACTACTCTTAGGGCAGAAACTGAAATACTAAGAATGTGAGGTCTGATAGTTCAATCCTCAGTTGGAGAAGAATGAATATAATCAGTTTTATAACAGTGGTTGGAGCTTATTTCATCATGGCAATGATGCTCCTGGAATACCTACTCTATAAGTTGCACATATGGGTGACTTATCACAGAAAGCTGGGTAAAAGTTTTAGAATGCAGTAGACATTTCTAGTCTACACAAATAGCTCACAAATACCCTTCCTTTTTGGTCATATGAGAAAATATACTTTCAGCCTCCTTGCAGTTAGGAATTGCTACATGATTAATTCTGTCCAAAGAAAAGTGAGAAGTGGGGATGTGTGGTTCTTCTAAGCTAAGGCACTTGAAAGTCTCCAAGCAATTCTCCAGGTATTTTTCTTCCAACATTATGGAAAAAAATGGAGGTCTCACTGGTCCAATGATCAAACAGCAGAGAGAAATAATTGAGTTGCCTGGTAGTTGCTGCCATGGAATGCCGCAGGAAGGAGAGTTATCTTGGAGAGTCACCTCCTTTGGCAGGGCGACTATGATGTTGTCACTGACATAGTCTAACTGGTCCTCAAAAACACAGAGAGAGTGAGAGGAAGGACCAGATGCAGAGAACAACATGGAAAGAGTCACCAAACTTAGAATGAGCAAGTAGCCCTTTTCTAAAAATCAGTGAAAGAGATTTTTCTTTTCTTGTTTTTAAATTAATTTTTATTGGAGTATAGCTGCTTTACAATGTTGTGTTAGTTTCTGCTGTGCAGCAAAATGAATCCATTATACATATACATATATCCACTCCTTTTTAGATTCTTTTCCCATATAGGTCATTACAGAGTACTGAGTAGAGTTCCCTGTGCTATACAGTAGGTTCTTATTATTTATCTATTTTATATATAGTAGTGTGCATATGTCAATTCCAATCTCCCAATTTATCCCTCCCCTCCACTTTCCTCCTTGGTAACCATAAGTTTGTTTTCTACATCTGTGACTCTATTTCTGTTTTGTAAATATGTTCATTTGTACCATATATTTAGATGCCATATATAAGCGATATCATCTAATATTTGTCTTCATCTGTATGACTTACTTCACTGATTATGACAATTTCTAACTCAATGCTTCTCACTCTGTTTCTTCTCAGATCACCTGCTATGGTACTGCATATTGAACATCTTTTTTTTAGTAACCTTCTGTTTTTTCATGGAACGCCTCACATCTCCAGAAATTATAATTTAGGAAATGCTTTTCTAAATCTCATTTTTAGTGTGTTCAATTACTATATTAACTACAACTGTAACTCTTAATTATCCGTTCTTATTTCAACAAGATAAATACCCAGAAAGATGATGAACACAGGTGAGGAATATATTAGAATGTCTCACATTTTTATATATTTCTCTCTCAGGAGATCTAAACTACTTCAATGAGAGGTTGAATCCATCCATCAATTAATCCATGCATATGTGCTGATTGGTTGAGTTACTAGATCACAGAAATAAAAGGTGCTTGAATAAGTTGCTTCTCAAGGAGTTTCAAGGAAAACTTCAGTCTATGGTATGGCTTTGGATTATATATAGTATAAAGTCAACCAACAATATAGTGGAACTTATTCCTACCAATAAGTGTGTTTTTGGTGGTCAATCACAGTGATTACATTTATAATTTTAAATCTGTTTAAAAATCACACCAATACTCAATTTATAGAACACTATAGAAATAAAAATACATAAGCAAAAGTATTTACACAGGCAGATAATATTTTCTTGCTCATAATAAGTTTATATTGTTTTTAGGAAAAGATAAACACATGAGAAGTTAAATCATATTAAATATGCTTCCACAAGACCCGTTGGTAAATTCCAAAGAAAGACCAGGAAAGGAGAATGTTCCTCTCTTCATTCATACCAGTCCCACTGTGGCTTGATTGTTCTGTAAGACAGAAGGACTTGCTAATATTCTTGGTCAGAGATGGAGAAATGGATTTTAAAAAGCTTACAAATAGAAATAATCTACTTCTGTGCTCCAAAGGACATGATCTCTCTATTCTACTTTTTCCTTTTCTGTAATGATTTCTCACATTTTCTCTTCCCCCATGTCACAAAGATACCTAAAAAGTGATGTCTCTCTTTCTGTTTTCTACCTCCTCTGGGTAGTAGAACAAGTTAGGATTTCCCAAGGAAAGCTAGTTCTCTCTCTCTTTCATAATCTCCTTCTTTCTCTCTATTTTTGTCAGTGTAGGACTTGGAGATTCCTGGAAACATGGCCACAGCTCTCTCTTGGTCTTTAACCTCTAGGATGAACAGGAAATAAATGGTCAGAGATTTAAGACACTCAATGCTGAGTGGAATCACAGGGAAGCATTCAATGCGGAGTAGGAGATGAGAGCTGAGTTTTGGAGTAGGACAGGCAAATAAGAGGTGGGAGAGTATTTTCAAAATACAGAACAAGAAGTGAAACTAGATAATTAAACAGGCACAGAAGCAGAAAAAAACTCTGACACAGTATTTGGGGCCCTGTAGAGAATTAGGTGGGGAAATATTGAAATATACAGCCTGGAGGTGAAATGTGAGCTTATAGCAAAAAGAGCGAACTTCCTGCTAGGCAATGAGTCAGTATACCTTTTGTCACCACACACTCCTCTCAAACTACTGTACAATTTCACTTTATGCACATCAAAAATATTCTCAGGAAAGTGTTTTATACACTCTCTCTCCACTTTTTTATTTCTCATCCACTTTTCAACCCACAAGGTCTAGCTTCTTCTCATTGCCCTATCAAAAGGTTATATGACCTAAGTGGTTCCAATTCCTCGTATGATGTGATGATCTCTCACCTTCATCTCAACCTTTATCTTTCTTAAAACACTCTACCACCCTGAATTTTTTAACACCTTAGATCATTGTTATAACTAGTAACTTAATGATCCTCTCCCTTTTCAAATTCTCACTCTACTATTAATTTAATGATCCTCTCCCTTCTCACTCTATGATAGAGTGCCTTGTACTACTTGGCTTCTAAATGTTAGGATTGCTAGTAATGGGTTTAGGATCACATCATCTTTTATATCTACCTTCTTGCCTATTCTTTAATGCACTAAAAAATCTTAAATGCGTCTCTCAGCCCAGACTTTCACACTTCTGACTTTTTATGTCCAACTTCTTACACAATGCCTCTCCCTTTTATTTTACCAATACCTAACCTATTTATGTCACAGTAGTCATCATCTTACCCAGACACTCAAGTTAACAGTCAAGCATTAATCTGGTTTCCTCATTTTTTTAAACTACATACTGAATTAACCATTTTTTAGCTTGACTTCCAAAATACATTTTAATTCCACTAGTTGCTTCTGTCTCCACTGCCAGAACATCACTGAAAGCTTAATTAACTTTTACCAGGACTCCTGAAATAGTCTTCTTCTATGTGATCCCCTTAGATCCACCCCAATCCTCCTATAATCACTTCTTTACCGAATGTCTCCATCAGACTTTTTTTTGTGTGTGTGGTACGCGGGCCTCTCACTGTTGTGGCCTCTCCCATTGTGGAGCACAGGCTCCAGACATGCAGGCTCAGCGGCCATGGCTCACGGGCCCAGCTGCTCCATGGCATGTGGGATCTTCCTGGACCGGGGCACGAACCCGTGTCCCCTGCATCGGCAGGTAGACCTTCAACCACTGCGCCACCAGGGAAGCCCTCCACTCAGACTTTTAAACATCCATCAGGCCATATCTTTTTTTTTTTTTGGCTTAAAAGTTTCCATTGGTTTACCATTAGAAAAAAATCCAAAGCCCGTTTCAGTGCCTACCATACTCTGTTCAATCTCTCTCAACCTTCACTTCATAGAATCTTCCATGGTTCACTCTAAGCTGCAGTCATACCCAAGCTTTCCAAATACTCCCAAATTATTTCCTACCTCAGACATTTTGCTGCTCCCTGGGCCTAGAGTTATACAAGCTCTTGTCCAGTGTTATAGCACCTACTTATTTCCTCTATAGTGCCTATAATTTTCAGATCTTAATTCACATGAAGCTTAATTCATATGAAGCTAACATTTATTGTTCATTTTCCACAATAAAATGTAAGCTCATTGAGTGCAGGTACCTCACTAGTTCTCACTTACCACTTTATTTTTAGAGCCTAACAAATTGTTTGGTAGATGGTCAAATCAGTATTTCTTGAATGAATGAACATTTGTTGTAAGGCCATGGATCATACTGTGGACGGTTAAGGAAAGCATTTTCAAAATGATTAATCACTTTCTGGCTTAAATTTCTTATATTTCTTTTTTAAAAAGTTAAAATTAAATAAATGCCAAACTTGTTACTATTATTTACATTTATATTTATTTTTGCTCTCAGGACATTTGGCATTTTACTTTTAAAGGATCATTTTTATTTATTTATTTATTATTTTAATTTTTTTTTTTTTTTTTTTTTTTTTTGCGGTACACGGGCCTCTCACTGTTGTGGCCTCTCCCGTTGCGGAACACAGGCTCCGGACACGCAGGCTCAGCAGTCATGGCTCAGGGGCCCAGCAGCTCTGTGGCATGTGGGATCTTCCCGGACCTGGGCATGAACCCATGTCCCCTGCATCAGCAGGCGGACTCTCAACCACTGCGCCACCAGGGAAGCCCAGGATCATTTTTATTAATATGTTATTCTGTCAGTCACCCATTTATTGGATCCTCAGTAACAGCACTTACAAATGGGTACAGATTATTAAAAGATGCATCATATACTAGGTTGAAAATCCAATAAATACTGTGTATTACCTTGCTCTTTCTCTAAAAGCAATTAGGTGTTTATGATATTTGCTTAAAGCCTAATGAGTATCAATGCTTCTTTTCACTTTTTATGACTTCTTAAACATGAATTTGAGCACAGGCCTTCTGTTTTAAACAAATGAATAAAACAAATTATTGAAACTTCAGGGAAAAACTCACTCAAAATGCAAATTTAAAGAGATACATGTGAGTGTAAAATGTATGTGTCTACATATATTGCACACATACATATATATGAAGAAATAAGACTCAGGATTTCAAAGGCAGGTAAAATAGATAACTTTTCAGGTCCTTTCAAACCTTGAAATACAACATTTGATGAATTGTATCTGTTGTCTAAGAGTGACCAGAAATCACCGAGATCAAGTGAACATTTTCACTTGTTTGAATCAAATGATTCTGTTTTAAAAACAGATTGAAATTCAACAAATTCACTCAACTGTTTGGATGCCTGCTGTGTACCAGGCTGGGTGCCAGGTAATAATGATTCCAAGATGGAGGAAGCATATGCCCTGCCCTGGGGCATTTCATAATCTTGTAAATGAGACTGCCACGGCAAACAAAATAGGCACTGTATCTATAATATGAGAAAATTTAAGGTTCAGACATAATAGATGAAAAGATGTCTGTGTAGATTTACTTTGTGTGGTAAGGAAATGTTATCAGAGAGGTTTACTTCATGCAGCACAAGTAATACTCTAAGTCCAATCACTGGGGTATTTTACCTCTCAATTCAGTTAATGAAGTGCTCTGCTTTACATTCATACCTATTGGTCTAGCTATTATTTTTCCAAGGATCTGAGGATATGACCATCAGTTCCTTGTTCCTCCAGGTCTGTTCAGTGTCACCTCACACTCAGTCTAATTTGTGAATAAAGCTCAGTGGTGTCCTAGAAAACCCCTTTTCACCAGTGATGGATAGGTTAATCTTGCTGCACCAAAATCCATATCCAGTACCCTGGGAAGCTGAGTATAAGCAAAGCTGCAGTCTTTTGCTTTAATCCCCTCCTGAATTATTTTGGTCCATGTGACAGCACTTCTGTGAAGAGGGAGTTTCCTCTTCCCTCTACAGTTTCTTCTTTGGGACTAGAGACCTCCTTTATGAGGCATCCATTTGCTTATGTCTAGATAGACTTTCTCTTTCCAGCTCTCTCCTTCATGACAACCTTATTCCCAGAACTCTCAGCATTTGCTTTATTCCTAAAATTATGGAATAATTCCAAAATAAAACAGCATTTTCAACTTAACCTGAGCATCTCTATTTCTAGAAAGGTCTGTTTAACACTCCATAATATCATATAGTTTCCATTAGAATGTCACATAATTTACTGGACCCATTTAAATACCAAGTACAAGGTCACCACACATTATAGGACATTATTATGATGTATTGGTCATGATGCAAACAGTTGAACAGTCCTAACCCTGATTATTTTCTTGACTTTTTTCCTTTTCCTCTGATCTGCCTCTGAGTTTCAAGTATACCCAAGCAGCTGTATATGCATGAGTAACAAGTAACAAGTAACAATCCAAAGGAACTGTTTCAATCACTATCAGGTAGGAAAAAAAAAAGAGTATTAGTTAATTACTAATTCAAAATTCATTCTAATAAGGTAAACTATGTTAAATAATTTATATGTTCAATGTACTTTTAATTTATGAATAAAATAATAATTCTTGAAAAAAACAAGTTGTAGACTTTGTTGTACTTAAAATAATGATTTGACTTTTGGGAAATTTGTAAATCTTATAGACACAGACCTCAAATAGGTTGTGAGAAAGTTTTTTTGGATGTGTTTGTTTTGTTTTTTGGTTAACACCTCAATACCTAATGTGTTCTGAGCACTAATGATGTTTTGAAATTTGCAGTAAGATGCCTTCTTGTTAGTGAGAACGTAATTAACCAAGGAATGGAAGACACAGTGTAAAATAGTGGAAAGGTCATCAGGTTTGTTACCATGAGGTTCTTTTGTCTTTTCTGTTTATTCAATAATTCTTAATGATTTGGAAGTTATGTATCGCCTTGAGAAGCTAATAAAAATATAGGCTCTCTCCCCATTAAAATATATATATATATATATATATATATATATATATATATATATATATATATATATATATATATATATAGTCTGTGGCAATTATTAAACCATTGTCTCTCAGCTTCAACCCTATTCTGTATACCCTGCTTGCTGATTGAGGAGCTGGAACACGGACCACTGCATTTCTGTTCTGTCAAAACCGTCTCTCTGTTTGGCTCTTCCAATAAAGGTATCAGAGGAAGCTTGCAAGTCTGGAGGAGGAAGAGACTTGTTCCTTCCTCTCTGCCTTACATGGGCTTCCTGTCTGCTTGTACTTCCTGTGAGCATCACTGCTACATCTTCTCACCCTGGGAGCAGCAGCTATTTTTGTAGCAGCGGCTGAATGCAGTCAGCAATTCTGGCAGCAGTTGCAGAATCAGCTACATCTTGCCTTCCACCCAGGGACACATGTTTAGCCCCTCCTGAGAAGTCTGGTTTTTGGCTCCCAGAGGCCCCTCCTTTAAGTTTCTAAGTTGTTGTCACTATCGCATTGATTCTTGAGCATTTGGGCTTGTGGTAGTTTGTTTTTTATAGTTGTTACCTTCATGATAAATGCCCTAGCATTTTCTTCTCACTCTTTATACTTAGTTAACAATTCCTTAATTCTTTCCAGTCAGGTAGCTGGTGTGTTTTCAGTCAAATAGGCTCTGGCTGATATGTATTTTCACACACACAAAAAAAAATTTCTTCAATTTTCAGAAGGTTAATTTACCCTAGGTTAAGAAGTGCTTAATCAGTGGATCTCTGAATCTGTCTGTTCTAAAATTCAGTGATTCTTAAGGATATATGATTGGGGACATAATAAAGACAGAAAATGATCGTGAAAATATTAGTGAAAATATAAGAAATAATATGTGAAGGTGTAAAACAATCATCAAGCCCATTCTGTACCTATTTTGAACTGGAAATGGATTAAAAACAGAAGGCATTATTTATAGGGAAGTAGAAGAGAAAAAGGAAAGTTTTTATGTGATGGAAGTGGGGGGAGTAGTCTTGGCAGATGGTCCATAGGCATAGAGTATGGATTTTGACCAGCTGAAGGCAACAGAAAGCAGATGAGTGAAAAAACATCTTTCAGAAAGATTATAAGTGCATGTAATAGAATTGCAAAGGAAAAGTATTTAAAATAACCAGTCACCTGTGGAGTCAGTCTTGATACGCCACAGAATTTCTTATCGCAGCAATACAGTTGTTCAAATTTAGAACTCAAAATGGTTTTCCTACAATATTCTGGCAGTAATTCCTGCACATCCATAACTGTCAGTAAATTGCATTGTCACTATTAGGAGGTGGCTAGCAGCACATTGCTTTTATAACAGAGGAATTCTCATTTGTGATATCTCAATTCTCCTAATTCCTTCATTTTTTTCTGACAGTAGAAAAGGGTTACCATACCTGTATAGGGTTAGGGGCCAGAGGTTGCAAAAAAGTGAAAACCAAAATCTAGCCCCTTTCCTCTGAGAGCCCGATTCCAAGTAAGGGAGACAGAATCAAGTTTAACAAAACTTGAATAAGCCGCACAAGAAATTAAAGGGAGAACTAAGTGCTAGAAGTAAGAGTGGTCCAGGACACACTAATGACTGATCATTCTCATTGTCTTGCCAAATATGGTTTCAGGCCTGGGGATAAGAAGGCTCTTTGAATCATCCCTCTCACTGTTGCAACTCACTGTTGTTGAAGATAACCTGCTGCATTCAGTAGGATGAGGAAGAACAAACTTGGAAAGCCTTAATCTGCCCTTCAGTCCAGGCCATGGGGGATGGGACTGAGTGATGAAAAGCTCCATGCGACCATCCTCAGGGCAGCACAATTCAAAGTGACTGCCACTGCATGTGTTTCTGCTTCCTTAACTGTTATAAAGAGGAAAAAAAAATATACCAAAAGAGAAATGTTTAGAAGGGAAACCCAATCAGTACATATATTATTGCAAAGAAAACACTCCACTACTTCCTAAGTGACAATGGAGAGGATAATAAGCTGGTTTTATTATATTAGAGAGTGGTTTATTTAATTTAATTTAATTTTCCACCATTGTTTGGGGAATAGGTGGTGTCATCACTTTTCTTACTGTACTTTGCATCCCTTCCTGTCCTCTTTAGTCAACTCTCTTGAGCCAACACCTTGGATCCATCTATAGCAAGGTCCAAGCTCTGTGGTTCAACACGGTCTCTGCCCACTTGTGATTAATGAAATTTAAGTTGATTTAATTAAAAACATTTCTAAAGAAAATTTCAGTTTCTCCATGGCACTGTCTAAATTTTAAGTGTCCAATAGCCACACGTGTTTAGTAGCTGCATCTTAGACAAGCCAACCTCCATCATCCTAGTGTTCCAAAGAAACATTCTATCATTTCAGAAAGTTCCCCTAGACAGTGTAGACTCTAAAGCATTAGCCTAATAAATATTCTATGAAAGTGCCTTTCTTCCATTTTTCATCCCTATTAACCTAGTATGATAAAAATTAGTGCTTGTAACAATTTTTTCCCCCTATTTGTCATGGGAGGGACAGAAGATTTATTAATGTCTCCAGCAGCATATTCAAAGCATTAGAGCTGAAAGGTTACAGTCTAGTCTGGCAGACAAGATATCTTCCAAAGCCTTGATACAGAAGATTTGGGAATCATTTTCAGGGACTTGCCTTATGAAGTAGTAGTGCCACCAAGTGTTGGGTGAAAGAGGTTAAATTTTTGAAAAATAGTTGATAAAAATTCAGACTTAAAAGGCTTAACAGAATTAACCTTAATGGCCATTAAGGCTGTACAGAATCACATTTCAAAGCCTCATATATCATTATTCATTTATTTTAGAACATAGTAAGAGTAGATATAGTTACAAATATACAGTGTTTAATATCATTTTTATTCTAGATAGAAGAGAGATATAGCATAACAATTTGGAATAGCTTGAGGGTTTTCTCCTGTGCTTTGGCTCAAGTATGTTTAGATACCTTGAAATGTACAACACTGATATTGTATGTGGCATGCATCTAAGAAATAATTTTTTAATCAGTGGCATTGCCTATGAGCTTCTATATCTTTCTGACTCTTTATTTCCCCAATCCCCACTACCTACCTTCTCTTCCTTCACACCTTGTAGATAACAGTCTGCCTCTGTGGAGATTTTCATATAAATTGACTTGCATTTTATGACTGTAAAAACCATAGAGAGAAAAATGGTGGTTTTTATTCTCTGTGTTGTCTTTGTCACAGATTGAGGGAAGAAAAGCCCAAGGTTTCTCCACCTTATTTATAACTGCAGAAAAAACCAATTTTACTTGTCCTCCGTTGCCATGGTTACAAGCTTTCCCATTTCAACAGGTCAATACAAGCTTTCAGTTTACATAAGGTTGTGGGTAATTCATCTCAGCATTGCAATAATAAAAAAACCTGCTCTTCTCTCCTCTTTTAAAAGAATAATCTATCAAACCCCTGAAAGTACAATTAGTTCTGATTTCCATAATTTATTATTCTCAATCTCATTCTCTTGTTTTCGGCTTTGTGCTTAGGTTTAAGTACTCCAAAATAAGTGGTTTTGGTTGTATAGCAAAACAGTTTTGTATACTACTGGAGCTCTAAACTGGCTATTTTACTAACAATGCTCCATTTATTTTATGATGAATATGTTCAACAAAGCTAGCATTTAATTGGACTTCACTTAAAAAGTATAATATAGGTCAGATGGGAGAAATTTTGGCCAAGTATTAAAACATCTGCTGATACATTGTTCTCATTGTTCATCAGCTACAGGTATGTTGTTGGTTTTTATTATGCCCAGTAAAAGAGAATAATGGAAATCATAACGTTAACTACATTGAAACTATTGTCAGGTGGAATTCAGCTTCTTTGGGAACAAATAAAAGACTTTGAGTTGGGATAATGGGGGAGAATGAATGAGAATCCTCCTAATGAGAGGCAGAGAAATTATTATCCATTATGTGGGAGAACCAAGTTATGAATAGATTTAAAAATCATGTATGTACATGCATGCACACAATATATACATATATGGCCTTTTCTTAGAAAGGGGATGATTTTTTATTCATATTTTTTAATTTTTATTCATATTTTTTATTTTTTATTTTTTTTTTGCGGTATGCGGGCCTCTCACTGTTGTGGTCTCTCCCATTGCAGAGCACAGGCTCCAGACGCACAGACTCAGTGGCCATACCCCACGGGTCCAGCCTTTCCGCGGCATGTGGGATCTTCCTGGACCGGGGCACGAACCTGTGTCCCCTGCATCTGCAGGTGAACTCTCAACCACTGCGCCACCAGGGAAGGCCTAATGTAATTTTTTAAAACTTAAAGGTGATATACTTCTTACATATATGCTATGTTTAAGTATTTTTGTTTTCAAATTATTGGAGCATTTGACCTAAGACCTCTGCAAAGTATGACACATGCAGCTTAAATAATGCTGAACATTAGTTCTCTTCTAAGATAGTTTTCTAGAGTTCAAAACAGTTCATTCTTTCTCTGCATATTCTCCAGTGTTATATGTGCAGGTAATTTCCTACTTTTGTAGGGTTATACTCACCATTTCTGAAACCACTTCCTGAAGTTGATTTCAAGTACTACTAGCTGCTAAAATCCTTTCATGATACACTTTGTATCAATCAATAATGATTTAACTAAAGATATGACATTAAGGATTAGTGACATTTAATTATCTCACTTAAAATTTTTTTTTTTTTTTTTTTTTTTTTTTTTTTGCTGTACGCAGGCCTGTCACTGCTGTGGCCTCTCCCGTTGCGGAGCACAGGCTCCGGACACACAGGCTCCACGGCCATGGCTCGCGGGCCCAGCCGCTCCACGGCATGTGGGATCTTCCGGGATCGGGGCACGAACCCGTGTCCCCTGCATCAGCAGGCGGACTCTCAACCACTGCGCCACCAGGGAAGCCCCTCACTTAAAATTTTTGCAGTAGATAGTTCTGGGCTGATTCAGTGCTTAGCAGTGCCAACAGGATCTAATTTCTTTTTATACTCTGCTACATTATCCTAAGTGTGTTGGCTTTCTGTCCTCCTGCTTGTGCCTCATGGTAACAAGAAAGCTCCTGCCGTTCCAGATATCTCAGTAGCATTTCCAGAAGATATATTATGAAAGAGGAACATCAGCAAGTTTTTGTCACACACTGCTAGTTTTTTTTTTTTAAACACTTAAAAAAATCAATTTATTGGGCTTCCCTGGTGGCGCAGTGGTTGAGAGTCCGCCTGCCGATGCAGGGGACACGGGTTCGTGCCCCTATCCCGGAAGATCCCACATGCCGCGGAGCGGCTGGGCCCGCGAGCCATGGCCGCGGAGCCTGTGTGTCTGGAGCCTGTGCTCCGCAACGGGAGAGGCCACAGCAGTGAGAGGCCCGCGTACAGCAAAAAAAAAAAAAAAAAAAAAAAAAAAAAAAAAAAAATCAATTTATTTAAGCTAAAAAAGAAACAAAAACAGTTCACCCATTTCTGGTTTTGTTTTGTTTATAATTGTTTTGTTTATAATTAGAGGGCAAAAGACTTAGATTTCTTACATCAAGTTGATCAAACCTTAATCACATATTCAATACCTATAACAGAAGTCAGACTCATCTCCCCTTCTGATTGCTGCCTAATTCATGGACAAATTCAGAGTCTGGTTATTAGAGAAGAGCGAAATGCCTGTTAGGTAAGTAGTCAGTTTCTGCCAACACGTGTCTCTTTTTTAATTTTTATTTTATTTTATTTTATTTTATTTTTTACGTGTCTCTTTTTTTTAGTAATCTGGGCAGAAATTAGGCAATTCATGAAAAAAAGAGCCCTCAAAATTTTCCCAGACCTTACTATATTTGACAAAGTTAATTTGCTTTTCTTTTAAATTGATAATGGCATGAGTTCTATAAAATGGACCAAAGTACAAAATAAAATTTAGAAAAAATGCATATGCATATTTGCTTACACAGGAAACAAAACTGTCAATACAAAGAAGGTGGCGTAGAAGAGCTATTAGTTCAGATTTAACTAACCTAATCTCATATCTTGCCCTACGAGATGCTCAGTACATCTTCTGAATTGACCCCGTTGGAGGACGGGAATTCTACTGGCAATAGACTTAACAGCAGATGCTTCATACTATCTTCCAAGGCAACTGTTGTAGGTTGGGTTTCCTTCAAGCAGGCCCTAGACAAGGATTATGTGAAAGTAATTTACAGAAAAAAAACAGTAGGGAAGTAGGAAAATAGAACCAGAAATGGAAGGAAGTCAAAGAAGGGAGCACTTTCAAGTTGAGTCCCACAGAGGGAAGTTTTGGCTCAATCTCACTGGAGAACTCTGGATGAAAATCACAAATCAGACTTGTCTAGATGAGCAGAAGAGATCTAGAGTTTCTAGCCCACCACTTTCCCCAGTATTTGATAGAAAATGTGCTGGCAGGGGGAGGGCATACATTCCCAGTCATTGTACTTCTATGTTCATCTAGGAAAAGTGAGATTCAAGGACAACTTTCCAATAAAGAGAGGCAGGTGCCAGCTTTTGGAAGTGGAACACACCAGAGAGGAAATATTGAGGGTATGAAAGCAGATATGGTAATAGTACTAATAGATCTGTGCAGCAACTGGAGGTAATGGGATGAGGATTACTCTTCTCTTTATTGAACTGGTCTGGAACTGAACCCGCAATATCTCCAAGTATGACTGTGCTTGTTATCAAACTAATTCCATATTATGTCAGCATTGTACCTTGTACACACTTCTAATATCATTAATTTACTTAATGTATTGATACCACCCTTTATAATATTTATTTATATTTATGTCCATCTCTGCTACCAACTTGTAAAATGTCTTAGTGCAAAGATTGTGTCTTAATTATTTGGAATCTTGATTCTAGAAAAATGCAGAATACATAGTAAATCTCAGAAAATGTGTGTTGAAAGAAGGTCTAATTGTGAATAAATAAATTAATAAATCAATGACTGAAATGTAATTTTAGAAATTTTGCCTCAGATAAACCAAGATACGGCTTTACACAAAAAGCTGCCATAACTAGTCTCAAGTGTCAGTGATTTCATGACTTAATCAGAAAACACTAGTGTCTACTCAATATGAAAAATAGTCTGCTTGGTGCAACAATTTCAGATCTGTTGGGACAAAAAAGCACTAACATGTTGACATAAAATTTATTTTATCTTCGTAATGTTTTGTAGTAAAATTCTCCATAGTATTTGTTCACCTTATTGAATTGCCTCTTCACCTTATTGAATTTTATTGTGTCTGTACTGTTTATCTCCTTTTATTTACATATTTTGAATGGCTTAATATTTATTGTGTTATATTTAATACAAGTTGAAAATAACTTATTCAAATAATGAATCAAGGAAATCAAAAAGATTAATCAGAGAAGACTTCAGATAAGAGATAAAGACAAAAATATACAGTTCCACTTTTCCTTCTTCTCTATATGATATTCTTAGAATAAGTAAAAGGAATTAATAACTTTGCCTCCCATCAGACAGTAGATAATAAACAAAAGCATTGGGCAGTAATTTAAAAGAGCTGCTATTTGAGAAATTTTAGATTTTCAGAAAGTATTCCAGTTTCCTTACACACACATATATATATATATTTTACAAAAATGTTAGTAATTGGTAATAGTGCTTTAGTTGAACTCAAGGTCTATAGATCTTAAAGAAAGAAGAAAATATTCACAATTATTTTATATAGCTATTATAATTTTGGGACCAAAATCTGAAAACGTAGCCTTTATTAGTCACCACTGTGAACAAGTCAACCTTACTAATACAGGTTCAGAAAGGTTACATAAAGTTTTTGAAAATGAATTCCATCCTTACCACAAAAACTTTTTCCCCCTAGATGTATATATTATTTAATATTAAGAAATCTACTAATGCATTTTTTTATGAATAATAGTCATAAGAGAAAATAAAACATGTAACCATCTTAATATATGATTAAAAGGTATATGGATTTTATTTCAACAGCCATTCTTTAGGTAAAGTATTTCCAATTTATCATAAAAGCTCAAAATATTGTCAATATAAAGTTTATTGATAAAAGAGACAGGGAAATCCCTGGTAAAGTAAATACAAGCCTAGAGGGCCTAGTATCAATACTATTATTTAACTGAACTGGACAGTAAATTCACAAAGGCAATAATCTGAGAGGTGGAAAGACAATAGCATGAGTATCATCAAATCCTAAATTATTTAACTGTTGAGCTACAAAACTCAGGAGAATCAACTCAGCAACTGCTGTTAATTAATATAGACTGAATAGGTAGCTGAATACAAAATGAATATTTTAATCAATAGCTTTCCTTTTAGATTAATAGCCAGGTGGGTAATAGAATGAAAAATATGTTATTTATAATAGGAATAAAATATGTTAATTGGAATAATTTTAAGAAGATATGTGATAAATCTACATACACAAAGTTTTCCCTGCACACACATCCTGCTCACCCAATAGAGGAACTTTAAAAGATAATTTGAGTAAATAGCAAATGATGACATGCCATATACATGTATTGGAAGACTCAGTTTTGTAAAGGTGGAAATTCTATCTATAGTTCTATATATTTAACACAGTTCTGAGAAACAACGTCCTTTTATGAAAAAAGGAACCATATAAATGTTATCCTAAAATTATACTACCACCCTAAATATATGAGATGAGCCATTAAATAGTTTAAATAAATGAAGAAAAAAGGGAATAAGTTTAACTAATCCAGTTGAAAATCATGTTTAAATCATTAACTGTTAAATATTATTGTAGTGATAAGAATAGACAGGAAAGTCAGTGGAAAATATTTTATATGTATAATAAAATATATGAGTATATATTTGTGTATTTTATAATATATATGTTTATACACACATAAATTTTATACATAATTATGTTACTATTTTGATCTTTGGGACTAGATACATTGATTGTGTGTTAAAACAATTAACTATTCAAAGAAAAAATAGATGAAATTATTTCCCTTGATCACACTTAATTTCAAAATAAATTCTGGAAATATTTCAGAATTGTCTAAAAGTGAATAAAAGCCTTAAGAAAATAATTAATGTTTATATTAATTCTTACAATGATACCAACAGGAAGCCAGAGATATTTAAACTTACAAATTTTAAAATTTCAGTTTATAAAAAATAGCTTACTCTATTACTTAATCTAAAATTCCAAATCTAAGAATTTATAATGAGAAAATAAACAGAGTTGTGTAAGTATGTATGTGCAAGTATTTATTTGCAGCTTTATTAATAATGGTGGACAAATGGAGAAAAATATGACAATATAAATAGGTAAAAAGAAAGCTACATCCATTTGCAGCAAATAAAATGATGTGTATATTTATTTTAATGGAAACAGCTATTTTTAAATGAAAATACAGTTATAACAACATCATCCATTTTGTTTATAAGCTGATAGGAAACTTTTGTGAAATATATATACAAAATATCAATGGTGGTTTTCCTTGGTGGATAAAGTGATTTGTATTTATACAGTTTTTTTTTTTAAAGAGTAACTTTTTATTGGCATTACAGCAAACTTCACATAAAACATATATTCAAATTATGATACTTCAAAGCTAGAAGGGAATAAGATACACCTAACTGTACAAGTTAAATATTTACAATAATAAAATCAAGAACTTTAGTTAAAATTTATCAGAAAAATATCAAAAGACTTCTGACAAAACAAAAATGATTAAAAAGAAAAAAAAAGTGACCTGCTAAATATCAATACTTGTTAATTTTAGGAACTCAGTATGAGGAATAAGCTATATTTCTTTACAATTTAAAAAATGTCCAGCTTTGGACGTCTTTTGACATTTGTCTCGCTGTTTTGCTTACAAATTTCAGGCTGCCACATCTCTGGCTGGCTAGCTGGCAGTGATGGTCTTTTCTGCTCTCACATGTTCTTTGGGCTTGGAATAGTCCCAGGGCCGGCGATTCTCGGTGAACCCGTAGAGTTTCCTAAGTGCCACGCGAGCAGCTTCTTCTTCTGCAACCATCACTGTCTCCCCAGGTCCTTCTGCAATCAACTTTTTATCACAGTATAAGCCAACAAAATACACAGACAAAGCTGTGGTGCTTCCAGACTGCCTAGTAAGTCTAGATTCGGGAGCTGAGATATTCCTTTTCTTCAATTCTTCTACCAGTAGCCCCATGGGATTTATTATCTTCCAAATCTCAAAGAGTTCTTTGCCAGTCATTTGAGTAATTAAGAAGTCCCTGATGAAAAGTGCCGTCCTCTCAGGTCCGCTGCGCTGTAACAGGACTCCAATCACTGCAAAGAAAGTCTGCCTTAACACAGCTGGGGGGACTGGGAACTCTGCACTCAACGTTAACTGCTCCACTGCCAAGTTTCTAGCTACGTGACACACAACTTCCTCACTGGTGAGAAAGTCAACTAGACTTTTAACGCCTTCAGTGGACAAGTCTGAGAATGCATCCTCAAAAAACTGTGTGAGGCAGGTTCGTGAAAAAGATGTCCCTTGTTCAGATAGTTCTTGATTGTCTTTAAGGTTCAGAAGAACAGCTTCTTTATCTATTCCAAGTTTTTGGCGTCTGGCCTCCTCACTTTTAATATAGCAGCTATTAACAAATGCAGTTTTGAGAAGATCTAAGGAAAAGGTTTCCTGTAACCGATGGCCAAATGCTTGCATTTCAGCATGGTAATCCCAGTTGGGCTTCTCTGAACGGCGCACGGGCGGTGGCGGGCACCGAAGCAGGCGCCACCGCTCTAACTCCTTCTGGAAGCGGAAGGCGGCGCGGAATGCCTTCTTCACTCCCCGAATCGGCGGGGCGACAGCGGGTACGGCCGGTGCCAGGAGGCAGCGAGGCCTCTATACAGTTTTTATTGACCTACTATATTTCTTGTTTTCTACAAAGAATTTTCAAGACTGTTAATAGCAGAATAAAACTAATGATATGAGGGGAAAAAACTCCTGCAAAAAAGAGCTATTTATTTAAATCCTGACCTTAAATATAGACCATTCGAGGTGAGGCTTAGAGCCACCTGGGGCCATATAAAGTTGCTGGAACATCAGATGAACTAAAAAGAGGCATTATGTAAGGCCATCCAAGGTAGCATTGCAAAATTTAAGTGCCAACATTAATGCAGAAGTAAGTTTGTAGGTTTATAAATGGTTTGATCTGCTATCCCCATTATTTTTGCTCATCTTTTACTCCTCAATGTCACTGGCAAAGAAAAAAAATATTACTGACCACACTCTATTCATTATACAGTTTCCAATAAGTAACTGCAATCCCTCAGCTTTGCTCTTTGTCATTTGTAGCATTTACCACAGTTTGCGATTTATTTATTAAAAAATTGAATGAAAGAAAATTGAATGGATGTTAGTTGGAAAAAATGGATGAATACACGAATGAAGTCAAAATAGAGGGCAGTGGGAAGAATGGATAAAAAGGAAATAAAGAGAGAAATTGGTGTCTGAGACAAATAGAAATATGAGAAACAGTTCAAGATAAAATGTTTTTTACTGAAAGTATAAAACAGTGAACATTGGGGCACTTTTCTTATGTAGAATCCAGTGAATTTTATGTAAAAGTGTGGCAACTTAAAGGAACACGTGAAGCTGGAAATAAAAGCAAGCAACAGTATGTACTTCAAATTACTTGGTTAAATAGCAGGATAAGACCATGATAGAAATTGTTAGATGTATAAAAAGCTGTAATATAATTAATTGATATGTTTTTATTGATAACTATTGTCTCTGAAAGCTTAATATGTTTTTAAAAATGACCAAAGCTAAGACCAAGTATCTTCCAAAACACAAAGTAAATTTATTATTAGATTTACTAAGAAAGCAAAGCTATTATTTTACCATATGTTCGATGAAATATTTCTTTGTATTCCTAATTTGCTATATGATTCTTAAGAGTGGTATCGCAAATTGTTGCTGAATATTATTGAAAGACTTTGTCATTTATTAGTTGATCATGATGTTTTTCTTCTTCTTTAATTTAGTCTCTATGTTGAATTGGCTAAGATGTAAATATGTAAACCTTACCTTGAATTCCTGGGATAACTCCAAATTTGTCTTTATGCTTGATCTTTTGTTTTTTGTTTTTTATTTTGGTTGTTACTTCCTTTTAAAACGAGCTTAATTCTCAGTCTAATGTTGTAAAACTGGTAGTATAAAACCACAAATTTAATATAACATATTACTTATAGAGACTTTCCTAGAAACTACCAATCATGTGTGAAGAACTACCCATCAATCAACTACTGATTAAATAAAAAGGAATGTTTTCATGAAGAACATCACAATCACAAAGCTAAATTTTGGAAGTGGAACTGACTACAAAAACTAGATGATGTTTCATCATCCTACTGTTTTAAACAGAGAGTCAGATCCTCAAATACATAGCATATTGTAAATGCCTACTCATTTTTCAATTTTGTAAAACGTAGATGTGAAGTAACCTAAAAACTGGTAAGAAAAGGGTAAAAGAGATATTATGCAACTCATACATAAGAAAATAACTACCACCAGGAAAAACCCATTCATCATATTTTTGTATGAGTTTAAACAAAGTATATTAGGTTTTATATTTTAAGAAAATAACCCTTTAATGTGAGCATCAAAGACAAATTATTTTATTTGCTTGAAAACTTAACTTTTGTCCATTTGTAAAAAAGACAAAAATCTATGAATTTGTAGACACTAGTTTTGTATAATTTTATAGGCGTTCAATACTTTTCACTATTAAACTGTGAATTGATTTCAATAAAAATTAGTTAATGTATCAGCTCTGAAAATATATCCATTATTTGAAACATTACTTTCCCCTAGTTCTTTCTTTTAAGTCTTAGGCCATTGCTATTACCTTAGCTTAATTTAAAATCTGTGCTTGTTAGTCCTCTGAATATTGTACAACCAATTCCTAACCCCTTGGGTTTTTTACCATTCTCCCCCCTGCCCCGGAGCCTTCTATATTATTTTCTCCAGGAATGAATACATTGGTGGAAAGCCTTTCCTTTAATTATTGACCTTGAACTGTGGAATGCATTAGTGAATAAGAGAAAGGCTTATGCTTCTGAAATGTTGCACAGCTGTCAATTTCTTTAGCATAAATTAATGAACATTGCTGTTTAGACACCTGGGTTATAGTTCCTGCTCTGTAGCCAACTAGCTGAGTGACATTAATCCAAGCCCACATGGGACCCCTATGCCTTCATCTCTAACATTAAAGATTTGTACAAAATTACCTCTAAGATTTTTAAATTTTTAATGGTTTTAATTATCAACTTCATTCATTTTTTTAACTTCCCTCTTTTGTCTGCCTTGTGGATGTTGACACCTCCATTTCCGTGTAAATATCCTACAGGATAATAAATAAAATTCAAATTTATAATTTTTGCTGCAAAAGGAGCTATGGTAAATAGCACTGCGTGTGGAGAATATTGAAATTAGTGAGTAAAATAGCCTTTGTATTATCCGTGGATTTCATTTATGAAAGCTAATTCCTTCTTGTAATGCCAGGTCTTGACTGTAAAATTATTTTACTATTTAGATACATATAATGGCTCAGTTTATGATTAGGTCCTTACCATAATAACTAAATTAGCAATACGATGACTGAGGTCTTTGTTTTTGATTTAGGTATTTATGAAAAAGAAAAATATAATCTTTATCTCACCTCCTCATGTAGGCGTTGCTTTTGCATTTTGTGTACTTATATTTGCAATCGCTACATTACATGGTAATTGTTCAATTCCTTCTTGTCTCCCTTGACTAAATTGAAATCCTTAATTTTAGGGACTATGTCTTATAATTCTTTGTTTCCTCAATGTCCAGGGGAATGCCTAGCTGAAACTGGGAGCTTAAGAAATGCTTATTGTATGGATGAATGAAAATCAACTTCATAAAAAAACTCATTTACACAACCTTAGTCTTGTTTCAAATATACATCGTGAAAATACAAGTGAATGACAACTTGATTTATTTATGGTTTGACATATTTGTGTAAATAAATGCTCTTTACTAATAAAGTAAATATTAATAATGATAGCATGAATCAAAATTAGAAAACCCTTACAAAGCCCTTAGTAGATACTAGGTTAGTAGGTACTAGTTACCTGACAATATAAGACAGTTATACTCCACACTCAATTTATTGCAATATGTTGGTTTTTTGAAGTATATGAAGAAAATCCAGCCAACACAAATATGTAATTGGAAATGAGATTACTATTTCATAGTTTTTTTTTTTCAGATTATTGTGGGTATTCTTGTTTTGATACTACACCAAAACTTGATTGTCACTTTTTAAAATTTAACTGAAATGTGGAATCTAAAGCCTCATCCATTATTTTTTTATTTCTTTTGTTAAATTAAAATCAGTTGTTTATCTTGCATTTTGAATGGTTTTACTCGTGCATGATTTTGTACCATCATGAACTGACCATTCAAATATTGGTTCACTAAGATATATAAATTTTCCAAATGTTGACATATTTTGTTACACATTATCAGAATATCTCAAGAGAAATATTTTTAAGTACGCATTGGGAAGTATCAAGCTTATATGGTCGGTACAAGTTTTCAGAAAACATTTTTTTCTTGAAAAGTTGATTGTTATCATTGCCAACAGAAAATATCAGTTTTCCTTGAAATGACAAACTCTCTTTTCATTAATTTTTGAGAAAATGTCTGCTGTGAAAATGTTTGAGTATGAATAACCATAATTTGTTGCCTGTCCTTTCAAGGAAAGTAGTATTCTGTGAAAAAAAAAGCAGCTAGTTCAGTCCACAATGCAAACAGTTGTCCAAATAATTTTCCTCCAGCCAACCATGTACATTCAGGATGCAGAGGGCTTTAAACATACTTCCTCATTTCTTCACACAGAATGTTAGAACTATGTGTACTGATGTGTAGAGACTTAATCAAATCAGTACTTTTTCTGCTGCATCAATTCTTAAGTGAGGGCTTCCCTGGTGGCACAGTGGTTGAGAGCCCGCCTGCCGATGCAGGGGACACGGGTTCGTGCCCTGGGCTGGGAAGATCCCACATGCCGCGGAGCAGCTGGGCCCGTGGGGCATGGCCACTGAGCCTGCGCGTCTGGAACCTGTGCTCCGCAAAGGGAGAGGCTGCAACAGTGAGAGGTCCACGTAAAAAACTTAAATGAAACATTATTATTGTTATTATATAATGATTATATAATTATATATTATAAGGAACTTTTTGGCCAACCCAATGTTATTAGCTCATCTGTAACAGTGGAGAATACAATGACTATTAGTTTAGATTTTGTTCTTCCACTTTGTTTTGTGATTAAGGTGCCAGAAGTTATATCCACCAATGTTTTTGCATGATTGGTGCAAATACCAATTCAATGAAATAGGGAAATAACACATAATATCGCTGTGGAAGAGTTTTGATTTTGGATATATCTTGAGAAACTTCAGGGGGTTGAGAACTGCTCATCAAGTGATTAATCAAAATCACATGCAGAGTAAAAATGCTGGTTAAGAATATAAACTTGGGGCTTCCCTGGTGACGCAGTGGTTGAGAGTCTGCCTGCCAATGCAGGGGACATGGGTTCGTGCCCCGGTCCGGGAAGATCCCACATGCCACAGAGTGGCTGGGCCCGTGAGCCATGGCCGCTGGGCCTGAGTGTCCAGAGCCTGTGCTCTGCAACGGGAGAGGCCACAACAGTGAGAGGCCCACGTACCGCAAAAAAAAAAAAAAAAAAAAAAAAAAAAAGAATATAAACTTGGATTTAAATGCCAGCCCTATGTCTTAATAATTGTGTGAATGTGGGTAAGTTTTTCTAAGATTCTGATTTGCAAATTAGATGAGTGTTAAAATCTATGTGTTATGGACGTAAGTCATGTATTTGGCTTCTGATTTTTATTAATAGAGATATAATTGGCATATAACATTGTATTAGTTTCAGGTATACAACATAATGATTGGCTATCTGAAGGCTGGAGGTATCCAGGAGCATAGGATAGTGAATAAAGATTTGTACTAAATTACCTCTGATAGGTGGTGTGAGTCAGACTCCTTGCTGAGGAGTCTGGGATATGGGGGCACTCGGGCGTGTCTCATTCCAGGACTCCCCTCCAGCATGTTGAGACCCCAAGACCCTGGGAGATCAGGCTTCCTCTAGGAAGAGTGGTCGGTGCACCACCCAGCACCTGGGACCTGATTCCACTTTCCTCTGGGGCAACCCTGATGCTCAGCACATCCCAGCCCATCCTCTCCTTGTCCTTCTGCCAGGACCCACACTAACTCCCCACACACACCCAAAATCATATAGTGCACCCTTGGGACCCACAACTGGACTCTATTTGCTTTCCTGCAAAACCGCATGCTCCACCCACCTGGATCAGGCCCTAGCTCTATTCCCCAAAATAAAAAAAAAACAAAAACAAAAATGAAAACAAAAACTGAAATTTTCACTTCTTTTTGTGATGTAGAAATTCTCTGGTTATAGAAGTCTCCTTGGGGAGCAAAGACTGTCTTTCCATATAGTAGCTGGAAATGCTAGACTTTTGTTTTCCCACTTACTCAATCTCCTTTTCAGCTAGATCAGAGGCATCTAATCTATAATCTTCTGATCAATTTACCTATTCCAGATGTTGACTGCACAGATAGTAATGTGGAAGAGAATTGGAGAGCTCACTCTGGGATAGGACATGTGGTGTTGGTGAAACAGAAGGTAGAGTTCCTGGCACAGAAGGGAAGGACTTGTATGAAGATACGGGTAGCAGTTGCGAAAATACTGAAGTTGCTGATGTATGATTGTAGCTTCTCATGTTTGGCTACAACAGTTATTTCTTCATCAATGAGTTCTGCTCATGGTTTAGGCAACTATTCTTGAAAGCTTAGGCCCTGAGTCTGCTCTCCAGCTTTCCCAGCAATTCAGAAAACTGCTGGGTAACCTTAAATGGTGTCTGCAGCTGTTGCTTGTAGTCAAAATCCTGGGGGAATAAAGCATCTCATAATGTTGTGAACTTAAATGAGATAAGCTACGTAAAAAACTAGGGAAAATTCCTGATTCATAAATAAATGAATAAATAAATACATGTTAGGTACCTAAAGATGGGCCCCATATTCCTTTGTTTCCCTATATATTTTTCCAATATACCACAATTATTCTATCAAAGTAAATGGCAATGTGGGTAAAGATTGATGAATCCTTAATTCTGTTTGTATTTAGTGGCTATTACACAGAATAATTTCAAACAGTAGGCATTCATATAGTGGTACCTAGACCCTTTTAACTTAAATTATCTGGAATAGGGATAAGACTAGAGGTTAAATATTATGGTAAGTAATGTTGAAAATAATTAATGGCTCAAAAGCAGGAGAAAAATTTCTTGTTCACTGATGGGAACATAAGTTCTCTTTTTTTTTGACCATGGATATAAATAAAAGTTTAGCCATTGTTACTATAAAAACAAAGAAATGCAGGATAGTATAGGAAAGGAAGGAAAATATGGCTAAAAAATGAAAAAAAGATGAAAATAATGATTAAGGAAGAAAAATGGAAAAAGCCAAAAAATGCAGAGATACTATTTCTCTGGTCTTAGTCCACCAGCATATGTTTGAATCTTCTAGGGGTGCTGGCCATTGCCAGTGGGTATGTCTAGTTTCCCACATACAGGTGGCCCTTGAATTTTATACTTTTGACCTTCAAACAGCCTGAATGTTAAGATATTAAATATTGTAACTCAAAGTGTTTTTAATATGCCTATTCAGACAGTTTTGATTTATCCTTTGGGGACCTGCTCTAACAATTCATAGTTCCATTTAGGAGTTCTGCCATCTTGGAATAGTGAGGTTTCTGTAAGCCCATATTTCAATATTTCACTGCAGTAATTTCTTACAGGTTTCTCTGCAGCCTAGTGTATCTGCAAAGTTCCTCAAGGACATCCAAGAGAGACACAGAGAGAAGATGACAGAGGTTCCATTTATATCCATAGTACATATTGTCTCTCCAGATCATGTCTGGATTGAAGAATGTATTCTACTAAAAAGTTGGAATACTGTTTTATCATATTCCCTTTATTATTTTATGAAAATTACAGAGTGATGAAACAATAAAAATTAAAAAGTGACTCACAAATTGATGTCTACTGAGAAAACTTGGGAATTATTTAACCTGACAAAAACAGGGAGATTTTATTCTCAGCAAAATCACCGATAGATTTAAACTGCTGAACAGTTTCCAGTTGCCAAGGAAATATATCATATTAAAGAAAATGTTCAAATACTGGAAATGTTTTGAAAATATTTGGACATAAGTTTCAAGTGTGATTAGAGCCTTAATAGTATTTTTACCTCTTTGAGAACCAAAGTCATTTTCATAACATTTTAGTATTTTTGGACTTTTGGACTTTGAAGTTAATTCATATTTCCAGAAGAAGCCATGTAAGAAAATAGACAAGACTCCCTGCCGATTTTTCCTTCTGTGGTGTGTGTCATTGCCTACACCACATAATCTACTGTCCTGAGTTATAGAGGTAGTATCTTTTTAATTTTTATATTCTATTTCAAAATCTAACAAATGCTTAGTCATAGCTGGCATTCAATAAATATTCTTAAGGTGAAATAAATTTAATGGTAAGACGGATCATGAGTATCATATATTAAATAAATAATTCAATAATGAAGTTGTCCCCAAAACGTTAACCAAAAACTCTAAATAGGTGAGGTCACTGTGCTAGAACTTTAGGTGGGTGGTACAGAAGTTAGTGGGAAAAGTGTACATTTTGGAAGCAAGAGTCTTGGACTGGGAACACAGATTTTGAATTCAGATAGGACTGAGTGCAAGCCTCCCTGTTACCACTTAAACTTTGGACAATTTGCATAAAATCGCTGAGCCTCTCTTTTTCAAATTGTAAAATGTGAATAACGAGAATATCTATATTGGAGATTGATATTGTTCCTTCTCAAAGCAGCTTGTTTCAAATTTAGATAGTTGTGCTCCTAAATTATTTCCATAATTTAATTTCATGATTACTTTATCATTTAATTTATCACAGCAGTGCATTCACTATGTGAAAATACATTCAGCTGTATGATTAAAATTTGCATACTTTTTGGCATGTTATACTTCAAGAATATTGACAAAAATAAAATACATTAAAAAAATAAAGTATACATAAATTTGATAACAGAAGTAGTGGAAGAGGATACCGAATAAAAAATAAAACTCTCCTTTCCTTTACTCAAGCTAAGTTCCAATCCCAGTCCTCAAGGGATTTCAATTTTAAGCATTTCTGTCATACTTTTTTCTAGTGGTTCTCTTTCTAAGTGTAAATGATATGCTTATGTCTCTATTTCATGATTAATCAAGTTAACATATTTATTTTAGTTTTTCTCTTGGTTAAATTATGTACTTGATTCTTTATTTAATTTATTCATTGACATTAGACTTTATATCATGACTTGCCCCTGTATGAGATCAAGTATTTGTGTGTCACCTCCTTTTCCCCTTCTTCCAGCTCCTGTCTCCTGTACTATTATTTTTATATTGTTAAGCTTTAAAATACTCTGTCATACAACTATAGCCTTCTGTGGTTGTCAACTTATTGAATCAATGTATAGATTAAGTATAGAAGACAGATGTACACTGGACACTTCTCAGTGTACTTTTCATAGTATAAGAATTTTCATTTTGTAGCATGTCTTTTTCTCCATTAGATAATGAGCTTCCTGCGATCAGAAATCATCTAATTTTATTTTAATTAATATCCCAACTATTTGGCATAGTTACTGGTTTCCACAAATCACTGAAACAAATCCCAGAGATAAACCCAGGCACATATGGTCACCTTATCTTTGATAAAGGAGGCAAGAATATACAATGGAGAAAAGACAGCCTATTCAATAAGTGGTTTTTGGGAAAGTGGACACCTACATGTAAAAGAATGAAATTAGAACACTCCCTAACACCATACATAAAAAATAAACTCAAAATGGATTAAAGACCTAAATGTAAGGCCAGACACTATCAAACTCTTAGAGGAAAAAATAAGCAGAACAATCTATGACATAAATCACAGCAAGATCCTTATGACCCACCCCACCCCCCAGAGAAATGGAGATAAAAACAAAAATAAACAAATGGGACCTAAGGAAACTTAAAAACTTTTGCATAGCAAAGGAACCCATAAACAAGATGAAAAGACAACCTTCAGAATGGGAGAATATATTTGCAAATGAAACAACTGACAAAGGATTAAACACCAAAATTTACAAGCAGCTCATGCAGTTCAATATCAAAAAAACAAACAAACCCATCCAAAAATGGGCAGAAGACCTAAACAGACATTTCTCCAATGAAGATATACAGATTGCCAACAAACACATGAAAGAATGCTCAACATCATTAATCATTAGAGAAATGTAAATCAAAACTAAAATGCAATATCATGTCACACAGGTCAGAATGACCATCATCAAAAAATCTACAAACAATAAATGTTGGAGAGGGTGTGGAGAAAAGGTAACCCTCATACACTGTTGGTGGGAATGTAAGTTGATACAGCCACTATGGAGAACAGTATGGAGGTTCCTTAAAAAACTAAAAATAGAACTACCATATGACCCAGCAATCCCACTACTGGGCATATACCCTGAGAAAACCATAATTCAAAAAGAGTCATGTACCACAATGTTCATTTCAGCTCTATTTACAATAGCCAGGACTTGGAAGCAACCTAAGTGTCCATAAACAGATGAATGGATAAAGAAGATGTGGCACATATATACAATGGAATATTACTTAGCCATAAAAAGAAATGAAATTGAGTTATTTGTAGTGAGGTGGATGAACCTGGAGTCTGTCATACAGAGTGAAATAAATCAGAAAGAGAAAAACAAATACTGTATGCTAACACATATATATGGAATCTAAAAAAAAAAAAAAAAAAAAAAAAAGAAGGTCATGAAGAACCTAGGGGCAAGATGGGAATAAAGACACAGACCTACTAGAGGATGGACTTGAGGACATGGGGAGGGGGAAGGGTAAGCTGGGACAAAGTGAGAGAGTGGCATGGACATATATATACTACCAAATGTAAAATAGATAGCTAGTGGGAAGCAGCCACATAGCACAGGGAGATCAGCTTGGTGCTCTGTGACCACCTAGAGGGGTGGGCTATGGAGGGTGGGAGGGAGGAAGATGCAGGAGGGAAGAGATATGGGGACATACGTATATGTATAACTGATTCACTTTGTTATAAAGTAGAACCTAACACACCATTGTAAAGCAATTATACTCCAATAAAAATGTTAAAAAATAAAATAAAATAAAATATATACTATAAAAGAAAATAAAAACAAATCAGGGAACTGGTCTTTAGAGAACGAGGTTATTCACTAGCTTATTAAGTCAGAGAAATGTTAACAGACAATAAGGCAGGGCCAAGTGACTGGAATTAGTGTGATGGATGGTTCAAAGTGGAAGCTTGTTGCAAGCTAGAGAGAGGATAGGATCTGCCTTTGGATGACAGGTTAGACCAGACACAGCAGCAATGTGGACAGATGCTAGGTCTCCTAATCCAGTTGATCCACTGCTCTCATCCTCCCTGCTCACAGGCAGGAGTGACTGGAAGCTTAAGGTGGGCATGAAGTTCAAGCATCTCAGTTATCAGGTGTATAGGGTAAGCCATTGATGAGGTAGTGATTTTTTTCTCTTTGAAATAGAAAAAACATTCTATTTTAGTGCTGATATTTTCCCACAACCTGCATACACAGCAAGGTTTCATTTAGAAATATTACTCTAATATGAAAATCGTTGCAGTGCTAAAAGACTTAATTATGTGAATTTTTAATTTTATTTTAAGAAGTTCTTGCTCTCTTTCTCTAAAACTTCAGTAAATTGCCACGAAGATTAAAGTGATAACAGATTTAGAATTATTTTAATTCCATTTTTATTGTCTTTCATTTGGAAATGAGCAAAACTATCTTTCTACTACTCATCAGTATATACCTGTTGTCATTATATTATGCATATCACACTATTGTGATTTAAGTTATAATTTTAATTATATTTGTAAAGTATTAGAAAATGTATTAAAACAACATTTTCTTAGGTAAAATATAGTTTAAAAATGTGTATAGGTATGTGTCTATGTGACAATAAATAAATAAAACAAAATTTCTTCAATTAATTACCGAGAGATTGGAATATATCTTTTTGTGAGTGTCTAGTATGCAATACTTTAAGCTTAAAAGATTGTGTACTTCATTGCAAGTATGCAAACAGGTTTTCTTTATATTAGCTCCTGATGCACCCGGAAATCAGAGTCCTCTGTTCCTGCCTGATCTTGCTCTACTCAGCTGTAAGAACAAAACCCAAAGTCTCAGAATTTTCTATATTTAATTATTTCCTCATATATTTATTTAAAAATCATTTATTACATGCATGCTGTATCACCAGATTCAGTTCCTCTTATTCCATTTTTTTTTTTTTTTTTTTTTTTTCGGTACGCGGGCCTCTCACTGTTGTGGCCTCTCCCGTTGCGGAGCACAGGCTCCGGACGCGCAGGCTCAGCGGCCATGGCTCACGGGCCCAGCCGCTCCGCGGCATATGGGATCCTCCCAGACCGGGGCACGAACCCGTATCCCCTGCATCGGCAGGCGGACTCTCAACCACTGCGCCACCAGGGATGCCCTCTTATTCCATTTTTTACCTCTGCTTTCTTCTCCAAATATTGGCGTCCCAAAGCTCCCAGCTCACATCTTTTCATTTTGGCAAGCCCAGAGAGAAAAAAAAAAATGCATCTCTCTGAAGGATTTCAACATGTCTGGGCATCGTGTCTCACTGCCTGGCTTAGGTCACAGGTCCACCCCTTAGTCTATTGCTGTGTGAGTGAGTGGCGTAGGATATGGCAAAAAGAGGCACAGAAGAGGATATGCTGTCACCCATTCCATGGTCACAGGTCTATTTCTGTGTCCAGAAGGTAGGCTTGACCTGCCTAAAGCACATGTGCTCAGGGTAAGGGGAAAGCTGTTCCCTAAAGGAAAGTCAAGATGCTGCTACCAGAAGGAAGTGGATGAATATTGGACCACTACCCAAACTCACAGATGTCCACTGCACTGAATATCTAGCCTGAAGTTAGAATTTGGCTCTCAACCTTTTAATAATACTAACTTTAATAATATAGAATTGATGGTAATATAGATACCTTGTCTACGAAGTACACATTAATAGGATAACAATAATTTCAGATAAAGGTATATATTACTTAAATATTTACATTATTTTAAACATTCTTAAAGCAGATGATAGAAATGATTAGCCAGTCACAAATAAATCTATGCATCAATCTTATTTATTTGTCGAACTGGATAAACTTAAACCACCTTTCTAGGCAATCTTTTGTACCTGAAATAAGTTATGATTATTATATGAAACTTTATTCAAATATAAAGCTGATAAAATTGATTAAGCAGTTTCTGTAATTTGGACTGTTGGGTAAAGGCACAGACTATATCCAAATCCAGACTTTATCACCTACCAGCTGTGTGATCCTGGGCAAGTTACTTGACTTCTCTGTTCTTCACTTCTCTAGATTGTAAAATGAGGCTAATTTATAATTGTACCTGCCTCATAAAAAGGTTGTGAGAATTATTATAATAATAGGTAACATATGTAAAGTGCTTAGAACAGTGTCTGGGACCCAGCAAGTGCTAGATTAGTATTAGTCTTTCTTATGATTATTGCTTTGATAAAAATAAATGGTAAGCACACTTTCATTCTCAGGCTCTATAATATAAGCTTTCTAAATGTCATGATAAAACGTCTAAGAAATATACATCTTCTTTTCATCAATGTAGAAATTACTTAGCAAACAAGCAATTTGCCAGAAGTCAGACATCTTTTAAGTGGCAAAGCCAGAACTTAAAGCCAATATTATCCTATGCCAAACTTTGTCATCTTACCAATTATAATACTCTGCCTCTGAGACAAATAATATAGTGCGACAATCTCTATCAACTAACCTGGAAGACAGCGATATATTCTAGCCATCTTCATATTACATTCCTCAATCTAATTTTTCACAAAACTATTTTTTTCATGAAATAATAAAAATAATTCCAAATTAAAGGAGTGATATTTGAACAAGCTCAGATATTTGATGACACAAAATCTAAAAACCCAGTGCATGATAAAGCATCATAACATTAAAAGCACATTGACATGTTACCAATGTTCACCGCTAGGTGGTGAGAATATTTCTTCTTTATCAGTGTGTTTTTCCAAACATAAGAGGAAGCAACAAATAATTGAAAGGGAAGCTAGTGGGAAAGGAGTAGGGCCTGGAGGTGTGTGACAAGCCCTAGTGCTGGAATGCTGGCATGCAAACCCAAGGCAAGCCTTTTCCTTGGGAGTCAGTAAAATTCCCTACAAATTAGCCAGAGTCACAGATATGAGTCAAATTCTTAGGATCCCAGCAAATCACTTTAGAAAAGAAAAACTTTGCCCATTTAATGTAAAAGCATCCTTTGTAATTGTCGGAAACTCTCCTTTTGGAGCTTCTAAATTCTCCCATGACTACTTGAGGTGCTAGCTCACATACAGGAAATGTTTTAAATGCAAGAGTGCTATGAATTTCTATTGCCAGGATATATAAATCTCACATGCACACACACACACACACTCATTCACACACTCAACCATGGGGTGGAGAGTGGACAGCTTGGCAGATCAGAACATCTTGTATGGGGGTGGCCTCACATTTCAAGTCAAGGCTGCTCAAGTGGTGAAGATGACAAATGGGGACAACAGATTGTGAAATCTAAGCTCAAGAGAGAAGAATTTTTCATAAGGGGAATAAAATCAAGTATGCAGCTTATGGTTTCTGGCTTGGAAAGAACATTAAATATTAAATATTCCAATACTTTCATTTCAAAAATTAAAGGATGAAGTTAAATGACCTCTTCAAGGTTACACTGAAGAGAAAGGGCTAAAATTTAGGCCTCTAGCACTGAGAGTCTTCCCTCTACTAATGCATTGGGCTCCCACTAAGTTTAAATATGAAATAAGCACAACTTAGTTGAAAAGTGATGCTTATTTAGCTTAGTAGGTGGGATTAGATGGAAGAAGAATTTTACCATTTAAATGTTTTATACTAAAAGAGAGAATATTTAAATTCCTACATTCTTATCTGAAAAGATGTCGCATTTTAAAATTATGATGTCTATCATTTTTTTACTTTTGTCTATCCTGATGGCAATCAAGCATGTTGTAGTTATAAAACAAGCATTCTAAAATCAAGAATCTTTTGTCTAATTTGGAATGGAAATCAGGAAACTTCCACTTGAACAAAAAAGATAATTTCTCCTTTTCAATTGTATAGATGCTACAATGTTAGTAAATACTGTAGTGTTGGTAGATATTGTAGTGTTTGTTAGTAGATACAATGGTGGTTTTTGTAGTTATGGTGCTGTTAGTAATATTGTAGTGTTAGTAGATACTGTAGTGTTAGCAGATGCCATAGTGTTAGATACTGTAGTCTTGGTAAATATTTTAGTGTTAGTAGTTACCATAGTGTTGGTAGATACAGTATTATTAATAGATACAGTATTGTTAGCAGATACAGTAGTGTTAGTAGATATGGTAGTTTTAGTAGATACTGTAGTGACAGTAGATACTGTAGTGATAGTAGATACAGTAGTGATTGATAGTAGATACAGTAGTGATAGTAGATAATGCAGTGAGAATAGATACAGTAGTTTTAGTAGATACTGTAGTGATAGTAGTACAGTAGTTTTAGTGGATACTGTAGTGATAGTAGTACCATAGTTTTAGTGGATACTGTAGTGATAGTAGATACTATAGTGAGAGTAGATGGAGCAGTGATAGTAGATACTGTGATGATAGTAGATACAGTAGTTTTATTAGATACTGTAGTGATAGTAATACAGTACTTTTAGTGAATACTGTAGTGACAGTAGATATTGTAGTGATAGTAGATACTGCAGTGATAGTAGATACAGTAGTGATAGTAGATACTGTAGTGATAGTAGATACAGTAGTGATAGTAGATACTGTAGTGATAGTAGATACCGTAGTGATAGTAGTGTCATATTTTTAGTAGCTACTGTGGTGATAGTAGTATAGTATTGTTAGTAGATACTGTAGTGGTAGTAATGTTGTATGGTAGAAGATTCTGTAGTATTCTGCCTTATCAGCCCCTGGTGACTCCCAGCTGACACCTTACTGGGAATTGCTAGCTGCTGCAGGAAATTACCTCCCAGGACTGGCTGATGTGAGGACACAAAGGCCCAGCCATGCTTTAAAGGGCCACTCCATCTCCAGAACTTGCTCTAGGATCAACTGAGACCTCATTTACCCCTGCACTGAGAAGCTCTCCCCTCCATATAGCTCTACCTTCCTGACAGATGTATCTCTTGAAAGCAATCCCCAATAAAATCTCCTTCTCACAAGCTGTTTCCAGGAAGCCCTTCTAAGACAGTGGATACCAGAAATGTTTCTAAGGAGCCAACCGTAAATTGAGATTTTACTGATGCAACACTCACTATACAACCAGCAATGGAGATCTCATCACTGATAGCAGAGGGATGCTGGAAAGTTGCACTACATGTTGTAATTATGCAATTGTTATAAGTTTCACCAGTAGAGAACTGGGATGGGATACTGATAGAAGGAGATGCTTTAGCTGGTGTAATATCTCTGGTGCTGGAGAATAAGGAGGAAAAATGTAACTATAAGGACTATGGAATAGGATAGCTGTTGCTGGATATCACTGAACCTTGAAAAGAGATGCAATAGGTAGACTTTCTAAAATGGTCTGCTAGAAATGTCCAGTCCTAATCCTAAGAACCTATGGGTATGAACAGACATCACTCCCATGATTATGTTATATGGCAAATTTGTGTCTAAGACAGGAAGATAATCTGAATGGACCTGATCTAATCACATGAGCCTTTAAAAGCAGCTTCTGATGACAGGGAGAGTTGAAGCTGGAGAAGGACTTGATGTGCCATTGCTAGATTTATTTATTTATTTATTTTGCAGTACGCGGGCCTCTCACTGTTGTGGCCTCTCCCGTTGCGGAACACAGGTTCCGGACGCGCAGGCTCAGCGGCCATGGCTCACGGGCCCACCCACTCCGCATCATGTGGGATCTTCCCGGACCAGGGCACAAACCCCTGTCCCCTGCATCGGCAGGCGGACTCTCAACCACTGTGCCACCAGGGAAGCCCCATTGCTAGTTTTGAAGATAGGGCCACAAGAGAAGGAATAGTGGCAGTCTTACAGAGAGTCTACTAGCTGACAGCCAGCAAGGAAATAAGAATCTCAGTCCTACAATAGTGATGAGCTGACATTTGTCAAAAATTTGCATGAGCTTGGAAGCAGATTTTTTTTTTATTCCTCAGAGCCTCCAGGGTATGAGCCCAGTCCATCTCACATAGTGATTTTGACCTTATAAGGCCCTAAGCTGAGAACCCAGTCAAGCCCACCCAGACATTGGACCTACAGAGCTGTGATAAAGGTTGTAAGCTATGAAGTTTGTGATAATTTGCTACAGCAGTGGTAGAAAACTGATATGAGAGATAACAAGAAGTTCAGGGTGTTTAATCATCAATTTACTTTAGGCAAATGTGTTAGCTTTCTCCATATTTTTCATCAGTAATTCAGGCACACAAACTCACAGATTCCTTTGTGTCTGTAACTCATAAGTGATGTCCTCTGTTTGATATTACAGATAATTTTTCAAAAATAAAATTTCCATAAATGTGAAATCCTGCTTCCTCTATGGCTCCCCTTCCCCCACACAGCTAGATCAGGCCAATAAGTGTATTATAAATTGTACCTAAAAGAAATCTTCCTGCATCAGGATTTTAGCCTTTTTAGATCAAAATTCCACCTCTCTCTTTCTTTTCCAGAATGCGCTATGTGTTTCTTGGTATTACAGTGAAAATAGAAACATTGTTCCCTAGAGTTGTGGATGTGTATTCCATTGCTTACATATTTGACAGAGCTGACCTTACCCAAACAATGATAAAACTCTGCTTTTAAGTTATTTGAGCATCAGGGACATATTCTGATAAGTGTCCAGGGTCAATTTGGAGTAGCAAGCTCCTTAAGCGTTCCAGAGACAGATGCCTGAAAATTTCCAAACCCTGTAACATAGCCTGCATCTTAATGACACATTTGAATGAGGAGACATATGTAAATTCTGCGTCAGTTAAAGAAATATGACTTGAAAGTGAGTAAATGGTCTAACACAGCAAAAAGGACTAAGATCTCATTATGAAGTCTGCTAAACCTTTTATATAGGAGGAAGTCTAGTTTTCTTTTTGTTTTCAAGGGATCAGACTACCTTTAAAAACTTTGTTTTAGGGCTTCCCTGGTGGCGCAGTGCTTGAGAGTCCGCCTGCCGATGCAGGGGGCGCGGGTTCGTGCCCCGCTCCGGGAAGATCCCACATGTGGCGGGGCGGCTGGGCCCGTGAGCCATGGCCGCTGAGCCTGCGCGTCTGGAGCCTATGCTCTGCAACAGGAGAGGCCACAACAGTGAGAGGCCCGCGTACTGCAATAAAACAAAACAAACAAACAAAAAACTTCGTTTTATAGGAATGTTATCAATTAGACTTTTCTAACACTTCTATAACTTTGTCTTTTGCTTATTTGTTCCATACATTAAAAAATCCTTTGTGACCTGTGCTCTAGAATGAACTGGTCATATTCAGGTCAATCGATTTCTTTTGCTGTGATAGCATTGCTCTTCATCCTCAGTAATATACAGGGCCACTCTGTTACAGCAGTCTCTGACAAGTTAAAAATGATTGTTCAGAATTAAATGCAAAAACATTGTTTCTAATGACATGCAAATTGCCACTGGAGTGTCAGAGATGACTTCTTACCAATAGGAGGGAATTCTAGCTAAGGTTATTAAAATAAGATCTACCATGATATATTTTTTTAACTGTTTGACTTACATTACAGAAGAACTATATATATTAATTGAGACATTTTAAACACTTTGATAGAATGCAAAATCTATTTTCCGAGTAAATGTAACATTTTATTTCCCTCACCAAATTCCTGTGGGCCTAAAGTTTTACTTAAATATTCTGTCTCTCTATATATAGTATACATATATTCTTCAGTGTTTTTGTAATATGCTAAGTTATTAGAACAGTTGTTCAATAAATATTTGCTTTTTAAAGACTTCTTTGCTCTACAGTGAGTTTTTAAAAAATAAAATTAGGAAAGGTACATTTTTTTTCACTAAGATGGTTAAATTTAAAAATGTCTTCCTTTTTAGATTTTAGTATTTTCCACTATGTAGATTACTTCTGAGCTTATTCCCAGTAAGCAATAATATCATATTTAATACTTGTAGCTTGTTTTCTTTTTACTTTGAAATTTATACCACTGTTTCAATTTCACTTTCCTTTAGGCACAAATAGACTGTTACTAATTATGCTATAAAGTCTGTTTAATCGACATTAGAAATATCAGTTATACAGAAGACACCAAGCAAAAATTAACTAACTTCTCTTTTACTTTTTCCATTATGCTCACACTATATAAACAAATCATTTTGGAAAAATTATACTCTAATTTTGTTAGAGTTTTTCTATGCCATTTAAGCATGATGACTTGAAGTAGATTACCATATAAACTCAAATTTTCCATTTTTTATTCCCCTTATTTAACCTGATGAATATATAGGGTCAATCTTTTTCATTCATATTACTCTAGTGATGTGTTCAGTTTCACAGGGAGAACCTATGTGATAGGTGGCATTATAATTAAGTTATATGAGGGCCCCAATTCCTACTTTGCTTAACTTAACTTGAATTAGGCTCCATTCATTCAATTGCAGTTAAAGGATCCCAATGAACACAGAAATTGGTAGGTGGAAGTGTTTGGTTTCTTTCATTTTTGTTTTTATTATTTATTTATGTTTGTTTGTTTGCTTATTTGTTTTGTTTTTGCCAGTGGTGGGTGATGGAAGGGACATGCACTAATAATGATAGTCTAAAATGTATGGAATTTTCTGAGTCAAGTATAAGTGTGGGGTACTAATAAATTTCCAATTTCTACCTAGGAAGTTATTAATTCCTGTTACTTAGTGCCAAAGTAATTGATTTAAATAAGTCTTGATTCAAGCCATGTTGTTTACCAAGGCTAGAACTTTAAGGAACAAAGTAGAAAAGTTTCAGGATTTTGTAAATTTTGCCTACTTCATTCTGCAGTTAGATCCTGCAGTAAAGGGACATGCTTCAATACAAGAAGGATGTCAAAGTAAATCACTCATAAATAGTTTTTATGATGTGCTTCATATTCAGGAACACAAAGACTTACTTTTATTTACAATAATTCTAGTTTCAGGAAGATGAACAAGTAAATTGACTATCTTACAAAACATAAATTGAAATTTGGGAAAGAGTGTAAATTTAAGAAAATATTGGTAAGCTAAGAGCTGAATGTTTTATATCATTTGATATTAATTTTAAATCATCATTAATTTATATATTTACTCTTGTTTATCAGCTTTGATTGGGTGTCAATAAATTGAGGAACTATGATTTTAGTACTAATAAACCAAAGGAAACAAGCAAAGAATGTGTTCATTTCTTTCACCTCCTATCAGTCTGGGACAACAGTATATTTCATCCTTCATTCTTAAAAGGACAAATTGTAATTAGAGCCTTATATTTCCCTAGAACAAAGAGAGGCTTATAAGGGTCATTCTGAAAGCCATGGTGGCTTTTTTGCCTGCTGTTCACATTCCAGAATGCATGAGATGGAAATAACTGTGCATTGAGCAGAATGGGTGAAGCCAAATTCTCTATTTTACACTAAAGACTGTTTGAGCAGGGGATCAAATCCAGCTAGCCACCTAACTTTGTGAGTAAAGTTTTATTGGAACTCATCCATGCCCATTCTTTCCATGTCATCCATGGCTGCTTTGGTGCTCTCATGGCAGACTTGAACAGTTGTGACAGAGATCATATAGCCCTACATCCAAAAATGTTTACTATCTGGCCCTTTAAAAAACATCTGCCAACTTCTAAACTAGAAAAATGCCACACCCTTCCTATCAAAACAGAGAAAATTGCCCACATGATGAGAAATTAGGAGTCTGAAAGCAAGGAGCAGATTATCCTGCCCTATTTCCATGACTCCTCAGAAACAGAATCCAAGAAGCAGATCAACTGTTAGGAGGATAGATAGAGCATTCACGGTTCCATTCAGAGACACAAATCTTAAGGCTGGAATTCAAAGTCAAGAACCATGACTTGCAAGTTAACCTTTCTATAATCTTCCTTACTGAAACATGAAGTCTAAAGTATGTAAAGTGATTGTCAACCCATTTAGTTTTAATTACGGAAGGAAAAACTCCAAAAATAGCAAAAAGAGTAGCTGGTGATATTCCAAACACCTGGCAATTCTTAGGTCTCCAGACCTCTCCAAAAGTAAGTGAGATGTTTTATCAGTGAACAGTCTGGGAAGGAAGCCCTTGCCAAAATCACTTTGAGATGTGAAAATAGAGGTCAATTTTTTAAAAATGAAATTTCTCCCCTCCCCCCAGTTCCTAGATCCCTTTACCTGTTCCTGTCTGGGATGGGGAATTGGGCTCTCACCCCACTGATAAAGATGTATAAATCAGTGGCCACAGAAAAAGTTTACCCCTTCCTTGTTTTACATAAATGTGAGTGTTTATTAAAGCGGTCTTCCATTAATATTTATATCCAGAAAATTGGAGGTGTTCACGATTTGGGATCATTAGCAGCCATAGTTCACTATATTTTTCAAACCTATTTAAAAACAATTTGCCCATAAGTATTGAGCATGTCTGCTAACTGGATTTCTGGGCTTTTATTCATTTGTTCAGCAAACATTGGGCACTTATCTTGTACCAGGCACTGTTCTAGGCACTTGGGATGTCAATGAACAATACAAAAATCCCTCTGAATGGAGCTTACTTACATTCTATTGGGGGTGGGGATATAGACAACAAGCTTAATACACGATTAAAGCTTATATTATACTAGAAATTGAAAAGTACCAGAGAGAAATAGAAAATAAATTGGAAAGATAAAGAACATGATAAAGGCGATTGGAATGTTAAGTGTCAAGTACATTTTTAAATAGCATGGGTCAGTGTAGACCCCATTGAGCAGGTAACACTTGAGCAAACACTGAAAGGAATAGCCATGAAAGCAGGGCTGTGTGATCCACTGCCACTGCTGCAGTCACATCTAAGTGGAGTTCTAGTGATGCTATTTCAGCTTTCAATTTTGATTCTGAAGGGCTTCATAGGATTATCTCTCTTAAGGTTGTTTGAAATGCTGCCATTGTATTGGTATTTCCAGTGACACTTTAACAATGATGGGGAAAAATCCAATTTAGTCAGTGCTTTCACATTTTTTTTTTTTTTTTTTTTGGAACGGGAATTCATAACATGTATGGGAAATCAGGGGAATGATTTCATGAATCTTGACATAAATGAGCTTTGAATATTTTCCATTATTGAAAAATATATGTTTTTTGGTACTCCAAAGTGTAACTGAGATGTAGAAAACTGATCTTAAGAACCCCGCCCTTTCTTAATTAATAAAAAGAGAGACTGGAATCCATGTGCCTGGCTTTTGCATATTTTTTAAGTTAATGCTACATAAGTATTAATTAACCTACTTATATACCAGACTTCAGTAAGTTTGACAGCTCACTGCTGTTGATGTTGGACTTCTTTTAATTATTTAATGGGGCATCTGTGATCGGCAGCCCAGTTCCAATATTCTGGCACTGAGGGAGTGATGCTTCTGATCTGATGATTAATGTATTTGAGGAAAAATATCTGTTCACACTATGGTGTTAATATGATGTTAATATTAAAGAATGTTTTCCATGATTCTGAAGCCATATTTTAGTTGTTGACTGATGGCATCACACCCAGCAGTTGTTACCATGGTGTTCCTCCTCTAAAGTTATGGGAGATATGCTAGAAGGCTTAGCACATGAGGCTTCTGATGTCTAGGAAGGGAGAGAACAGTGTAAATGATTCCCTCCAGATAAAGTCACACATATTTACTTTTCAGTATCTATCCAATTGTTTCTACTATGCTAGGATTCTTTATTCCAAACAAAAGTCTTTTGTAATCAAGGCTTAATCCAGGAAGAGAACTGCTCCTTTTAGACTAATTTTTAAATGGCTTAAATCACCTGATTTTTTTTTTTTTTGCGGTACGCGGGCCTCTCACTGTTGTGGTCTCTCCCGTTGCGGAGCACGGGCTCCGGACGCGCAGGCTCAGCGGCCATGGCTCACGGGCCCAGCTGCTCCATGGCATGTGGGATCCTCCCGGACCGGGGCACGAACCCATGTCCCCTGCATCGGCAGGCGGACTCTCAACCACTGCACCACCAGGGAAGCCCCACCTGATTTTTATTTTAAAAATTGGTAGCTACTATTACTTTAGAAGAAGACTACTTTTAATTTTATGGCTGATGTCCAATATCAAATTTGTTAAATTTACAAATTTAAAATCTTAGCTCTTACTTAAAATATAATGTTCAGTTTATAAATTGTATTCTATTTATAAGTCCATGAATATGTAACTACTTTTAAGAAGCCTTAGATGAATGATTCATCACACTTATAATGTCACTTTAAATAAACACTTCCCAACAGCTTAAATTGCTTTCAAATTCAAAATATTTTTTTTGTTTGTAAGAATTTTTTAATCACTTGATTTGATAAACATAATCCTTGTGAATCCTTAAACAGTCTTGAAAGCACAGTCAGTTACCATTCTGACTCTACAGCTAAAAGAAGCCCTCATGTGAAAGCACATATCAGCTGTGGACCAACACTTTCGTTCTCAACAGGGGGACTTTCTTTCCTTTATTAGGTCCTTAGGCTCCATTAACTATATTCTGAGTTCTCCACATTTGAGGAGGTTACCTAAGGTTCTAATTGCAATCTTTTTTTAAAAAGCATATTTCTTTGTACTTTATTAATGCAGACTAAGTTCTCTCTTTTCTCTTAAATATTTTTTCCCTGTGACTTAAAATTTAAGGCTTGGCTAAGCCTTAACATCTTCACTGTGCAACTTACTGTACTTTTTCTCATTTTTGCTAATCACTCCTTACTAATTAATTTTAGTATTTTCAGTGGACATCTTTAAGGGAAACAATCCTTTCATGCCTGTGAGCAATGGGTGAACTGGGACTGGAGGATGTAAAGAAGTTATTTTTCAGTTGTTAATTTTCTGGGCTACTTATACTTTTTGGCTTTTCAAAAATTATTTTGAAGTTTTCTAATAATTCTGCATCAACTATCAAAACATTCTTTTTCTTTTATCCTATATACTTTAAGCTATAACTTCTAAAATAGATATGATCAGTTCCTCCTATTCTTCCTCTTCTAACTTTCATTATGGCTGAAATGTATTTGTGAATAGCTCTAGGTTTTCCCCTACATACATGTGACAAGCAAACTTTTAAGGTGGACTTGATGTTCCTTGTCTCATAGTGTTAGACTTGTATGATTCCTTCCCCTTGATCATAGGCAAGACCTGTGACTTGCTTCTAACCAGCAGAATATTTGGATTATGTGTATGCCATTATATTACACATATTGCATATTGAATTATATTACACAAGATTACATCGCTGGTCTTCCTGGAGTCTCTCTCTCTTGTTGGCTAGAAGGAAGCAAGCAACTATGTTGGGAAACCCCAGATAACAAGGAACTGTAGATGGCCTCTGGGAGCTGAGAGTGTGGTAATAGCCTGTAAACTAGCTCTCAGTCCAACATTCAAGGAATCAATGCTACCAAAAACTGTGCGAGTAGCGAAGCATTTGCAACCTGATAGAATCAGAGAGAGAATACAGTCCTAGCTGACACCATGACTGCTGCCTCCTGAGACTCATAAGCAGAGGATTCAGATAAGTCATGCCAGGCTTCTAACTCACAGAAACTGTGGGATAATAAACGTGTGTTGTTTTAGGCCATTAAGTTTGTGGTAATAGCATTATGTTATGTAGCAAGGTATAATGAATAAAACACAGCACAAAAATTCAGACTAAATTATATTTACACATCTACAGTGCCTGACAAATTTTTGGGTATTGCATCTCATTGAGGTATTTTATGCTTTTTAAATGATGATTTATTTAGTTGATTTTTTTTTTAAATACCACATCCTCACTGTGTGAAATATATTGAATTGACATTGTGGATCCACCAATTCACTCAACCCATATTCATTGAGTCCCCACTATATGCCAACACTCTCCCAAGTGTGGAAAATATAGGATTAAAAGAAATACCTGCAGAGATTTTGTTCAAGATGGCAGAGTAGAAGGACATACTCTCACTCCCTCTTTCAAGAACACCGGAATCACAACTAACTGCTGAACAATCACTGACAGGAAGACACTGGAACTCACCAAAAGAGATATCTCACAAACAAAGACAAAGGAGAAGCAACAATGAGATGGTAGGAAGGGCGCTTTCACAATAAAATCAAATCCCATAACTGCTGCGTGGGTGACTCACAAAAAGGAGAGCACTTATACCATAGAAGTCCATCCATTGGAGTGAAGATTCTGAGCCATACATCAGGCCTCCCAACCTAGGGGTCTGGCAATGGGAGGAGGCATTCCTAGAGAATCAGATTTTGAAGGCTAGCAGGATTTGATTGCAGGACTTTGGCAGGACAGGGGGAAACAGAGACTCCACTCTTGGAGGGCACACACAAAGTAGTGTGTGCATCAGGACCCAGGGGAAGGAGGAGTGACCCCATAGGAGACTGAACAAGACCTACCTGCCAGTGTTGGAGGGTCTCCTGCAGAGACAGGGGGCAGCTATGGCTCACCGAGGGAAAAGGACACTGGCAGCAGAAGTTCTGGGAAGTACTCCTTGATGTAAACTCTCCCAGAGTCTGCCATTAGCCCCATAAAAGAACCCGGGTAGGCTCCACTGTTGGGTCACCTCAGGCCAAACAACCAACAAGGAGGGAAGCCAACCCCACCCATCAGCAGGCAAGAGGATTAAAGTTTTACTGAGCTCTGTCCACCAGAGCAACAGCCAGCTCTACCCACCACCAGTCCCTCCCATCAGGAAACTTCCACAAGCCTCTTAGATAGCCTCATCCACCAGACAGCAGAAACAAGAAGAACTATAATCCTGCAGCCTGTAGAACAAAAAAACACATTCACAGAAAGATAGACAAGATGAAAAGGCAGAGAGCTATGTACCAGATGAAGAAACAAGATAAAACCCCAGAAAAAAAAAAAAAAACTAAATGAAATGGAGTTAGACAATCTTCCAGAAAAATAACTCAGAATAATGAGAGTGAAGATGATCCAGGACCTCAGAAGAAGAATGGAAGCAAAGATCGAGAAGATGCAAGCAATGTTTAACAAAGATCTGGAAGAATTAAAGAACAAATAAACAGAGACGAAAAATACAAAAGCTGAAATGAAAAATACACTAAAAGGAATCAATAGCAGAATAATTGAGGCAGAAGAACGGATAAATGACCTGAAAGACAGAATGGTGGAATTCACTGCTGTGGAACAGAATAAAGAAAAAATAATGAAAAGAAATGAAGACAGCCTAAGAGACCTCTGGGACAATATTAAATGCAACAACATTCACATTATAGGGGTCCCAGAAGGAGAAGAGAGAGAGAAAGTACCCGGGAAAATATTTGAAGAGATTATAGTCTAAAACTTCCCTAACATGCGAAAGGAAATAGTCACCCAAGTCCAGGAAGCACAGAGAGTCCCATACAGGATAAACCCAAGGAGAAACATGCCAAGACACATAATAATCAAATTGGCAAAAATTAAAGACAAAGAAAAATTATTGAAAACAACAAGGGGAAAACAACAGATAATATACAAGGGAACTCCCAAAAGGTTAACAGCTGATTTCTCATCAGAAACTCTACAAGCCAGAAGGCAGTGGCATGATATACTTAAAGTGATGAAAGGGAAGAACCTACAACCAAGATTACTCTACCCAGCAAGGATCTCATTCAGATTTGATGGAGAAATCAAAAGCTTTACAGACAAGCAAAAGCTAAGACAATTCAGCACCACCAAACCAGCTCTACAACAAATGCTGTAAGTGGGAAACACAAGAGAAGGAAAGGACCTACAAAATCAAAAGCAAGACAATTAAGAAAGTGGTAATAGGAGCATACGTATCAATAACTACCTTAAATGTGAATGGATTAAATGCTCAAACCAAAAGACACAGGCTCACTGAATGGATACAAAAACAAGACCCATATATATGTGGTCTACAAGAGACCCACTTCAGATCTAGGAACACATACAGACTGAAAGTATGGAAAAACATATTTCATGCAAATGGAAATCAAAGGAAAGCTGGAGTAGAAACACTCATATCAGAAAAAACAGACTTTAAAATAAAGAATGTTACAAGAGAGAAAGAAGGACACTACATAATGATCAAGGGATCAATCCAAGAAGAAGATATAACAATTATAAATATATATGCACCCAACATAGGAGCACCTCAATACATAAGGCAACTACTAACAGCTCTAAAAGAGGAAATCGACAGTAACACAATAATAGTGGGGGACTTTAACACCTCACTAACACCAATGGACAGATCATCCAAGCAGAAAATTAATAAAGAAACACAAGCTTTAAATGGCAGAATAGACCAGATAGATTTAATTGATATTAATAGGACATTCCATCCAAAAACAGCAAATTACACTTTCTTCTCAAGTGTGCATGGAACATGCTCCAGGATAGATCACATCTTGGGTCACAAATCAAGATTCAGTGAATTTATGAAAATTGAAATCATATCAAGCATCTTTTCTGACCACAATGCTATGAGATTAGAAATCAATTACAAGAAAAATTCTGTAAAAAATACAAACACATGGAGGCTAAACAATATGTTATTAAATAACCAAGACGTCACTACAGATATCAAAGAGGAAATAAAACATTACCTAGAGACAAATGACAATGAAAACACGATAATCCAAAACCTATGGGACACAGCAAAAGCAGTTCTAAGAGGGAAGTATATAGCTACTACAAGGCTACCTCAAGAAACAATAAAAGTCTCAAATAAACGATCTCATGTTACAACTAAAGGATCTAGAGAAAGAAGAACAAACAAAACCCAAAGTTAGCAGAAGGAAAGAAATATAGAGCAGAGCAGAAATAAATGAAATAGAATCAAAGAAAACAGTAACAAAGATCAATAAACAAAATTGTAAACCATTAGGCAGACTCATCAAGAAAAAGAGGGAGAGGACTCAACTCAATAAAACTGAAAAAGGAGAAGTTACAACAGAAACCGCAGAAATACAAAGCATCCTAAGAGACTACTACAAGCAAATCTATGCCTATAAAATTGACACCCAGGAAGAAATGGAAAAATTCTTAGAAAGGTATAACCTTCCAAGACTGAACCAGGAAGAAATAGAAAATATGAACAGACCAATCACAATGAATGAAACTGAAACTGTGATTAAAAATCTGCCAACAAACAAAAGTCCAGGACCAGATGGCTTCACAAGTGAATTCTATCAAACACATAGAGAAGAGCTAACGTCCATCCTTCTCAAACTCTTCAAAAAAAATTGCAGAGGAAGGAATACTCCCAAACTCATTCTATGAGGCCAAGATCACCCTGATACCAAAACCAGACAAAGATACTACAAAAAAAGAATATTACAGACCAATATCACTGATGAATATACATGCAGAAATTCTTAACAAAATACTAGCAAACAGAATCCAACAACACATTAAAAGGATCATACACCATGATCAAGGGGGATTTATCCCAGGAATGCAAGGATTCTTCAAGATACCCAAATCAATCAATGTGATACACCATATTAAGAAAGTGAAGAAGAAAAGCCATATAATCATCTCAATAGATGCAGAAAAAAGCTTTTGTCAAAATTCAACACCTATTTATGAATAAAAAGTCTCCAGAAAGTTGGCATAGAAGGAACCGACCTCAACATAATAAAGGCCATATATGACAAACTTAGAGCAAAACATCATTCTCAGTAGGAAAAACTGAAAGTATTTCCTCTAAGATCAGGAACAAGACAAGGATGTCCACTCTCACCACTCTTATTCAACATAGTTTTGGAAGTCCTAGCCATGGCAATCAGAGAAGAAAAAGAAATAAAAGGAATACCAATTGGAAAAGAAGAAGTAAAACTGTCACTGTTTGCAGATGACATGATACTATACATAGAGAATGCTAAAGATGACACCAGAAAACTACTAGAGCTAATCAATGAATCTGGTAAAGTTCCAGGATACAAAATTAATGTACAGAAATCTCTTGCATCCTTATACACTAATGATGAAAAATCTGAAAGAGAAATTATGGAAAAACTCCCATTTACCATTCTGACAAAAATAATAAAATACCTTGGAATAAACTTACCTAGGGAGACAAAAGACCTGTATGCAGAAAACTATAAAACACTGATAAAATAAATTAAAGATGGTACTAACAGTTGGAGAGATATACCATGTTCTTGGATTGGATGTATCAATATTGGGAAAATGACTATGCTCCCAAAAGCAATCTACAGATTCAATGCAATCGCTATCAAATTAACACTGATATTTTTCACAGAACTAGAACAAAAAATCTGAAAATTTGTATGGAGACACAAAAGATCCCAGATAGCCAAAGCAGTCTTGAGGGAAAAAAACAGAGCTTGAGGAATCAGACTCCATGACTTCAGACTTTACTACAAAGCTACCGTAAACAAGACAATATGGTACTGGCACAAAAACAGAAATATATATCAATGGAAGAGGATAGAAAGCCCAGAGATAAACCCACGCACCTATGGTCAACTAATCTATGAAAAAGGAGGCAAGGATATACAATGGAGAAAAGTCTGCCTCTTGAATAAGTGGTGCTGGGCAAACCAAACAGCTACATGTAAAAGAATGAAATTAGAACACTCCCTAACACCATACAAAAAAATAAACTCAAGATGGATTAAAGACCTAAATGTAAAACTGGACGCAATAAAACTCTTAGAGGAAAACATAGGGAGAACACTCTTTGACATAAATTACAGCAAGATTTTTTGATCCACCTCCTAGAGTAATGGAAATAAAAATAAAAATAAACAAATGGGACCTAATGAAACTTAAAAGCTTTTGCACAACAAAGGAAACCATAAACACGACGAAAAGACAACCCTCAGAATGGGAGAAAATATTTACAAACGAATCATCAGACAAATGATTAACCTCCAAAATATATAAACAGCTCATGCAGCTCAATATTAAAAAAACAAAAACCCAATCCAAAAATGGGCAGAATACCTAACTAGACATTTCTTCAAAGAAGACATACAGATGGCCAAAAGCACATGAAAAGCTGCTCCACATCACTAATTATTAGAGAAATGCAAATCAAAACTACAATGAGGTATCAGCTCACACCAGTTAGCATGGGCATCATCAGAAAATCTACAAACAACAAATGCTGGAGAGGGTGTGGAGAAAAGGGAACACTCTTATACCATTGGTGGGAATGTAAATTGATACAGCCACTATGGAGAGCAGAATGGAGGTTCTTTAAAGAACTAAAAAATAGAATTACTGTATGACCCAGCAATCCCACTACTGGACATATACCCTGAGAAAACCATAATTCAAAAATACACATGCACCCCAATGTTCATTGCCACACTATTTACAATAGGCAGGTCATGGAAGCAACCTCAATGCTCATCGACAGACGAATGGATAAAGAAGATGTGGTACATATATACAATGGAATATTACTCAGCCATAAAAAGGAATGAAATTGGATCATTTGTAGAGACGTGGATGCATCTAGAGACTGTCATATAGAGTAAAGTAAATCAGAAAGAGAAAAAAAGTTCATATATTAATGCATATATGTGTAACCTAGATAATGGTACAGATGAACTGGTTTGCAGAGTAGAAATTGAGACACAGAAGTAGAGAAAAAATGTAAGGACACCAAGGGGGGAAGTGGCAAGGGGGGAGTTTTGTGGTGTGATGAAATGGGAGATGGGGATTGACATGTATCCACTGATGTGTATAAAATGGATGACTAATAGGAAAAAAAAAAAGAAATGCCTGCCCAGATTGTTTACTTAACTGGTAATTCATTTAATCCAATTAGAATATTTTTGATAATTTTAATAAATATTTAATAATTACAGATATGCTTATAGTCCTATCCTACTCTGGATAAAATAATGAGACCCAGAAAATGTATGTTTTTCCCATAACTCAGTTGATGAATTCCTATTTGTGGAAAATGGTGATAAAAGGATAATTGTAATAATGACAAGCTTGTTTAATGAAAAAAAATGACCAGTATGTCAGAAAAAGAACTGGCTCATTAATCTTGTTTAGATTTGTTAGCCAGAAAATCATGTAAATTTTTTCTTCTTTTAACCTCTCAGCTGCTGTGAAAGCCAGCTAACACTATCCATTCACACACCTCATCTTACACTGCTATCTCCATCACCTATGGGTAGGAACACATATTGTCCCTAAAACTAATTCCTTCCTTTAGGAATTATTTTACATATTTACAAATAAATCTGGGTTCTAAACATATCAATAAATTCAGTTCACCCAAATATTTTCCCATTGTCTAAGTTTATATTGTCATAAATTTACTCTGCCATATGCTTTCAAGAATACTGATTAGGGCTCCAACACTAAGAACGTATTTTCCCACCTGCTAGGCACACATATAATTCTTGTAATGAGAAATTAAAGAATCTATTCTTCAATTAGAAACTAAGTTTCAAATGCAGAGTTGATTGTTGAGCTTTCCAAAGAGTCAACATTTTTTTTGTCTATTTTCTCTGTTTTTTAAGTTATCTGTTTCCTTTCTATCTCCAATTTGTATTATTTCTTTCTTCTGATTACTTTGTTTAGTTTGTTCTTATTTTTTCTAGTTTCATAGGGTAGAAATTTAGGTTATTGATTAAATAATTTCTTTTAGTATAGGCATTTACAGATATAAATGTCCCGTTAAGTACTGCTTTATCTGAATTCCATAAATTTTGGCATGTTATGTTCATTTCATTCATCTTGAGTACTTTTAAAATTTTCTTTGTCAGTTCTTTTCTGACCCATTCATTATTTAGGAGTGAGTGTGTGTTTAATTTCATCATATTAGAGAATTCCTCAAATTTCCTCTGTTATCTATTTCAAATTTATATTATGATTAAAGAGCACACTTTATATGATTTCAATCTTTTAAAATTTAATCTTCTACCTGGTTGTTCTATCATTATGAAAAATGAGGTATTGAAGAGCCCAAATATTGTTGTTGAATTGTCCATTTGTCCCTTCAATTTAGATAGTCATATCTATTTAGATAATTCTAAAATTCATTACAAACTCTTTCTGACCTATTTTCTTTGGAAGTTTAAATGTTTTCTTCAAAATTTGAAACTTGAAGCTCTTTGTATAGAACATACAGAATCTTTTAAATAAGGAAATACAATTATCAACATCATGTAAGGAAATGATAATATTCTATATTCAAATGACATTTGGTACAAAAATTTATAAGATGCAAACCAGAGATGGATCTCTTGAAATAAATTTACATTCATGACCCATACAACCCTATATCTCAGGTTCTAGGAAGGTATATACATAATCTACCTCATTATTTAATAAGGAGCTTTATCAGCTCACTAGCATTGGGTAGATATGACTAGGAATCAAAGATCTCCCTATATCAGGATGAACAGAAATGAGAGACTCTCATGAGGAATGAGAGCTGTTGATGGTTTAGTTACACTCTATCAGAAACAAATGCACAGGACCAGAGTATTATTGATAAATTCTGCACTATATCCTCTATGGTTTATTGTTAAGTATAAACTGCATATATTCATACTAACATAAATTATTTGCATCCTATGTTGTTTGCAGAAAAAAGATAAATGCTTGTAAATATTTGATTGCTTCCTCCCCACCCCCCAAGTACCAAAAATCTGGGGTATATAAAACATTTTTGTCCCTTAGGTGAAAAACCAATATCTATTTTCCGTGTATATTGATTTAGTTATACAGATTATCCAAGTTGACATTACTCACTTGAGGGTAAAATTATTCATTTGCATAGCAAAACAGAGATAGGTTGTTAAGATGAAAACAAAGATAAATGGTATTTAAGACTGTTGTGGAAAGCTCAATTATCTGAAACTTCCACGGACCTTGGTAAGTTTTTGCTTTCACTGTTATAAATACAATAAATGTTTAAAACATAGATGGACAAGGCCACCATGTTACACAACTTGATGGTGCTGGAGAGCACCATAAAAATCATAGTAAATGTGAATGCATAATGAAATTGTGCAGTGTACAACATATATGTTATGAAAAAATATGTTTCCAACGTATTACCATATTTGTGTCTAAGTTATCCTGAAGTTGTTCCAATTTTTTGCTTTTAATTTTAGTTGCCTTGGCTTGCATCTTTGATTATAAATTAGAGAATTTTCATTTTAATTTTTGGCTAGAGTGGAGTGTCATTTTTTTGATGGAAAAAACTTTGGGCTTGTTATAATTTATATTCCTTCTACTTGTTTCAGAAGTATTGGTAAGAATTTGACACATGAATAAGAAGAAAATTAGAATGCCTTGGTTATAAAAAAAGAAAATATATAGCTTGGCTCTATTATCATTAGCTTCCGGTCTACATGGACAGAAATCGTATAGTAAATAAATGAAAAGTGAGTTCAAAAAGTCAAACATGTTAAATACAGTTAGGTATGTGTGTGCATGAAAATGTAATAACATATATTATTTTAAGTGTAAATTGGTCCTTAGCAACAAAGAGAAAAAATTAAGTAATTTTACCCACAAATAAGCGGTACTTAACTTAGAAATTCATGGAAAAGAAATTACTGTGGTTTCACCCCATCTCCCCACCCCACCCCCGATATAACCTTGGACACACATTTGTGCATGTCCACTAAACGCATGTGACAGATGGGGAGGTAAAAACTGATTAATGCTGGTAATAACAGAAATGGAAGGCAGTGCTGTCTTGGGTTCCCCTGGTCTCCCTCAGGAGTCCAGAATGAGTCATACTCACTGTGTCTGTTCACATTCATAATCCCCTAGATAAAATGTTGTAGTTCTCAGTCTTTCTTGCTATGGCAAAATCATTCAATAGCTATGTGTATATGTATATATACAGATATATGCATTATATATGATATTTTATTATATATGTAACATACATTTTTTAAATTTTATTGAAGTATATTGATTTACGATGTTCTGTTAATTTCTTCTGTACAATGAAGTGACTCAGTTATACATATATATATATATGTAACATTCTATTACACATAATATAATACATATTTATACATTTTTTTTCACTTGCAAGAAAAGTCTGTTACCTAAATTCTGTAGTTAGCCTTGGGATTTCACTCATAAAACCTAATTATTTCTTTCTGAATAATTCTTTCTTTCCATGCATATAGAGCATATTTGACCCTACTATCATGTTTATATAACCAGATGGCTCATAAATAAATCATTATAGCATTCAAGATTCCGGGTTCTTAAATATTAGGTTATTTCATTTGCCCTACATTTTTACTTCTTGAATATGACTTGATAAGCTAAACTCATGTAATATTAATGTAAGTTTAAAATTAAAAATCTTCCTCAAAGTAACACAATGTACTGGATAAATTATTGTGCATGTTACTCTTCAATAGATATCTTATACATTGTAATTTGAAAGCAAACACATTAAAATAATTCCATACTTTTTGAAAATATGTGGATTCTTATTTGAATCTATTTGTCATTTTTCTTTACATCTATTTTTCTTCCTATGAGTCTCTATGTTGTATATAATTGGAAACTTGTAAAAAGTGAAATATAGAAAGACTTTGAATAATTTTTAATCACTTTTACATTATAAAGCTTATTTTTTTCCAAACACCAAGATATAGTTGATTTCTATACAACCTTTTAGAAAGCAGCTTGTGTACAGCAAGTAGAATAATATATTCAATAAAAGTCTCATGCTCTGTCAAGTTTGATTATAACTCCTTAAATTCATATATGATTTGTTTTGACTCTAAAGGGACTTTTTTCACATTGGTCGAGCAGGAATAAACAGGCTTGCATTCAAATTCTGTCTTGACTATTATTTGGGTCTATGACCTTCAGTAAATTAAATATTCCCTTTAATTTATGCTTTTTCATATGCAAAAACACAGTAATAAAACCTACAGCCTGTGTTGTTCTGAGTACTAAATAAGCACATGTATAAAACTTATAGTACCTATTGCATAATTATAAGTATTAATTCCTTCCCTGCTGTTTCTATAAAGTAGGAGTATGGGATTTAATTTACAGAGTTGTTGCTTATAATAAATAAAATTATGTATAAAGGGAATTCAAACTGTGCTTTGGGCTAAACAAATGATACTCTCTCTTGCTCTTCCCTTTTCATTTTCTGGGTAAAACTTCTCTCATTCTTTAAAATTCAGTTGGGATGATGTTTTCTTCTCAAAATCCTCCCTAGGTTAATACCCCTAGTTAAGGCAGAGTTACATATTCCTCTTTTTGTACTCACATAGAAAGGCACATGAGTATCTGTGAGACTATTAAGTATATTATACTATATTTATCCATTTATCCATTTATATATATATATATAGTTTAATCATAAAATTTTATATAGCATTTCCCCCCCTTTATCTAAATGTTCTCATAACTAGTCTTAATTCCTAGGATGGTTTTAAATCCATTTCTCTTTCTTATTTCAGAGATGGATATTATAATAGATTTTTTCTTCTAAGAAAGTACTATGAAATCTGTAAGTTCTTGATGTTCAATAAACATCTTTTCCTATAAGATATATCAAATTTCACAATAATGTAAATTTTCCTGTATTAGAAACATAGAAAGACTAGGTATAATCAGCTCTTTCGTGATAGTATTTCTTGAATTCATCCTAAATTCTGAGACATAATTAGATACGATGGTGTTTATATTCTGGTATATAAAATTTACTTATTCAAATAATCATATATGTGAAAGATAAATACCAAAAAATAAAGGTCTGTGATATTGTACCATAAAAAAAGGGAGACTTGAGCTAATTAAAACAGTATATGACAGCTTTAGAAGGAAGTGGGGATTTAACTAAGTTTGAAGAATTAGTAGTATTTTGTGAGATGAGATAGAAGAAAAGAGATTTACAGGCAGATGTAATAGTTTGTACAAAATTCTGCAGTGGAGAAATGGATAACCAATAAGGGGTCATACTAATATCTTCTATTCTAGTGGGATGTGCTTGTTCTTTCTTAACCGTCTTTCTCAGAATGTGGGAAAGAGTTTCAGAGGCTTCAGCTACGTCTTTTTTTTAGTGAGAAACTCCTGTCCTACAGGCCAAACACCAACATAAGTATTCTGCCAACTCCCTAGTAAGCTTATTCCAAAAATTCATTGGCAGGGAGAGATATAACCACTGGGTCCATCCATGGTCCCAGTAGACCTCGCTGAATGGACTAGAATCAGGACCTTATTACTTGTCCTCCATATGTTCCCACTCTAATAGGGAATTAATGGTGAGTCTCTGAATCCCAGAGAATCTATGTCAACTTCTATGCATGTTCAATTGTCCTTAAAATATCTGGATGTTCTCTTTCCCTCTCTGTACTATAACTCAAGTTAGTCACCATAGGTCCCTTTGGGAAAAGACTGGGGTATTATTTTACATAGTTGTTCTAGTATTTCAGGGTCTTTTGCCTGGGGACACGACACTCCCTTACAAAATGTGTTTTAGGTCTAAAATTTGGTCCAGGTCCAGAAACTAGGCAAAGGGTCATAGCTTCTTACTAAGGCAACTGTCATCAGCTTCCTGATCATCTTTCCTACCTCACCATTGTTATTAGGGTGCTCATTTCTATACAGAATCTCCTTCCATCAGACCTGCCAGTAGTTTCCTAGTGGTACACATACCCCTACCACTAGTGCATCCTTAGTGCTTTAAATACCTGCTAGACTTCCTGGTCTTACATAGAATAAAAATTCTATCATGTCCAAGTCTCTAAATCTTTGACCCTTTCTTCTATTGTTGACCATAATAGTTCAGACATTTTTACTTCGCTTAGTTTTGGTCATCATTTTCTTTAAGCTTCTTCAACCCATCCTAATAGCATATTTATCCCATCTCTCAGGGTTCTTGTCAGGCCCTTAGATCCAGTATCCCAGAAGAATATTATCAATTTGGTAAACTCTTCCTTGCCCAACTTTACTTTCCACCCCTTCTTGATCCAGCACCCTTAGGATCAAGTCATATATACACTAGCTGGTCTCCTCTGACTCATCTTGCTTAGGTCCTGTAGCTCCTTCTGCATATACTCTCTTTTCTCCCTAGAAAGGTCTAGGTCTTCTCTAACCTTAGTATATTATGACCATGTGAAGAAATGTGGAGACAGATATTGAGAGAACTCTTTTTTTATTGCAAGGAAGGGTCTTCTGGATCATCTTCAAAGAAAAGGGCATTTACTATCCCTCAGCAGTGTGGGTTTGGGGAATGCAAGGTTTACAAGAGCATTAATCCTGATGTCACCATACCCTGTACCAGGGTCCCATTCTTTTCTATCAAAGTCTTGACCTCAACAGAGCAGACCTGCCTAGTTTGAGAATTTATCCTTATTTGGAACTTTTATGTCTGAGTTCTATGTTTTGTCTTTAGCTTTCTTTACTTACCAGCTTCAGAGGATGAGATATGCCGAAAGGAGGACCTCTGACTTTCACAACTGTTTTTATTAAATCATAATTATTCACCCTAAACAAGGACTATCCAATTCCACTGTGTTATAATCACTCTTTCCACTATGTTTGTCATTACATTCACCAGTGCATTTCATTCTACAGATATACAATCCCAAATTACCACTAATAAAAGTTAAATAATTACACTTCAACCTGCCAGGGACTCTTATGCTCCACATACAACCAGTGATGAGGTCCTCATTGCCAACTGGGTAGTGACAATGCTCTGTAATCCACCTCCAATATCCCATTGTAACATCCACTTTCTTGGACCGAATCTGATACAAACTATTGCTGGTCGGATTCCCTTGGGACGTAGATTATTGAGTGCAGGAAACTTATATGTAGTAACTCAGTGTTAATACTTCTTGAGGAAAGGGAAGAAAACAGGGTGTGGCAGAAGGAGGTTTAAGAGTTCAGTGCCATTATAATAAAGCCATACATCACCCACAGTAAGCTCTGAAACTAGAATCACTCTTTACAGGCCTCTGAAGTTTGATAGAAGGGACAAGGTTTTATAGTCTCACACTGGCCATTCATTCATGTGGTCTGTCCCTTGGAGGGAGAAATGAACTTGGGCCTGACAGTCCTTTTCAACAAAGGACAAGACCTGGAAAAGAAGGACAGCTGAGGACAGTCTGCAGCAGCATTCCAAGTATCTGAAGAATAAGTCCTTCAGTCCTGAAGGGGATCTGCATGATGTGGCTAAGAGGCAATCAACATAGGACACACCATAAGAGGATAATGAGAACAAATGATGAATTTAGCCTGTACCAGTGCAGAAGCAATTATATTAACTATATTTGAATCAACACTTTTCACTAGATTAAAAGTAAAGAGTAGTTGGTATATATACATTTTTCTCAGAGCTAGATCTCATAATAATATATTCAACAAATAATTTTATTGATTTCACATTAAATCAAGTCATAATGTCCTCAAAATATTGTATATATATAATATATAGAAAATATAGTATACAATGCAAAATATAATATAACACAAAACATATAATTCAAAACATTGCATGTGTGCTTATGTGTGTGTTAACTGACCCTACCTGTTGCAGTAAGTATTTTGCAACTCAAATTTGGCAAAGCAGATAAGTAACAAATTGAGGATTTTATGTCTGTTATTGCCTGATAATATTGTATACTGAAAGAAAAACAAAACAAAATTATTAAATAATTACAGGAGAAGAGAAGCAAACTCTTTAAAAATCTCTTGTTAAAGTAAAAGAGAAACTAAAGAAAAAATATTTCTTTTTCTTTAAGTTTCTTGCAGTGGGAATAAACAGCCTTTACAGCTCTCTATAAGATATCACTTACTTATAATCCAATTATAGAATATTATAATTGGATTATAGAATATTCTGATAGTATACATAGAGAATAGGTTTAGTTAAGTTGTTAAACTGCATTTATTGCTTTGGATCATAGGAGATTGGAAAAAGAACTTGGATCTTAATGCTCTGTCATATTTCAACTATGACCTTCACAAAGAGAATGAAGGTGAAATGTGGTTCATATTCTTTCATCAAAATTGAAAAAGAAAATATGCCTTTTCTCTCTAGAGTAGCATGAAATTCTATAAAATAGATACAAAAAGTCAAGCAGAACTGGAACCTAGTATTTGATTACACTAACCAAAGAAAAGTACAATTTTTCTTAAGGATCAAAAGTAGAAGGAGGCATGAATGGCTGCTTTCTGTGGATGACTAGTTGCTGAAGACATTGAGAACTGTTTGAGACTGCTATATGAACATGGCCATGAAGTGCTAGGAACATACATTTTACAATGGCTAGAAATATGTCCGCTACATTTTTTGTCAGAAACATGAAATGCATTCTTTATATTTTTATCTTTACACACATACTTCTATTAGAGAAATATAATTAGGTAAGTTTTGGAATGGTGATGATTCAGTTTATTATTTCACTAGAGAATGTGTGTTGTTCAAATAGATTCTGCTATCTAAACTACCAAAATACATTGGCAAACCATGACAGAAACATGGCAAAGAGATGGAATGGGAGAATTGAGACCATTTGAAGATTTAGCATAGGTATCACCTCAAATGGAATTTCCTGTTGAATTTAGCAATGGTTCATTGTTTCTGCCTGTATATTGTTTATGTGAAACTGAAGCTAAATAAACCAATCCATGACCTGATTTATCTGCCAAATGGATTGAACATTTATTCTCTCTGCCTCAAAGGCTTGTCATTTCAGTTTAGCCTTGCAGATGGTACATCCATTTCCCTGAAACAGAGCCACTTTATAGCAGCTTGCCAACATTTCCTGTTATTTAAAGTTCACCCTCAAAGTACACATAGCCATGCTTCACTTTCTCAGCCAATATTTCACAGCATAAATGTGACATCTATTTTTCTTTCAGGTCACCCTAACAGAGTTGAATGCTTCATTATCAAACATTTCTCTTAAGCTTACTAGGAGAAAATTATAGTGTCAAGAAATTGACTTATATTTTTGAGAAATGACTTTATACCAAAAACCTAGAGAATCTTTATGAAAGTGCTTGACAGTAAGTATGGGATGAGAGTTTGTTGGCATTTTTCTAAAATAGTTCATGTTTTCAAATGCAACATGAAAAGCAGCTTCTGCTTCACCCAGATGCTTTGAGATGGAATACTTCTATTATAAAACAGAGTTATGTACCTTAAAATATAAGCAAATAAGACATAGTTTCATTGATGTCAAATACTTGAAAGAGCATCTTGGGCTTTGGTGATATTTTATTATATGTAGAATGAGAATATATTTTGTAAAGGGTAGAACAAGATTGCTTTATTAAGTGGAGGAAGAAATGTTTGTGATATCAGATAACTAAATCTATTACACTTATATGGCTCTCATTTTCAAAACTTCCAACTCTTGAAATTTAAAAGGCACATTTTTATTTCTCTGTTGAAATGAGTAACATTTCACACTGAAATATTAATAATCAAACACGTATTTCCACAATTTAAGAATGACTACCTTTCTCATGCTGCTTGAATGAGAGTAAGTTGATACCAATGACCTAAAGATTGTCATACTGAGTGAAGTAAGTTAGACAAAGAAAGACAAGTATCATATGATATGCCTTATATGTGGAATCTAAAAAAAGGGTACAAATGAATGTATTTACAAAACAGAAATAGAGTTATGGATGTAGAAAATAAACCTATAGTTACCAGGGGATGGGGGGGATAAATTGGGAGGTTGGGAGTGACATATAGACACTACTATATATAAAGCAGATAACTAATAAGAACCTACTGTATAGCACAGGGAACTCTACTCAATACTCTGTAATGGTCTATGTGGGAAAAGAATCTATAAAAAGAGTGGATATATGTATATGTATAACTGATCCACTTTGCTCTGTACCTGAAACTAACACAACATTGTAAATCAACTATACTCCAATAAAAATAAAAAATAAAATAAAATAAATTAATTTCAAGAGAATATTCTCTGAGGTGAACACTAGTTAAATTCTGAGTGCCTAAATGAGGTACTCAATGCAAGTTGAAATAAAAGGTCTTTATGAAACTTCCGAAAAAAATAGCAAACTAAAAATATAAAGAAAAAATAGACTATAAGAGGTATTTAACTGTGAAGTTCTTAATATCAGGGAGTTAGGTTGGGCCAGGGAGCCTGGATTACACAAGGAAAGGAAATAATTATTAAAAGGAAGGAAATAATTGTTAAAAGGATAGTCTCAGGCAACAAAAATCACACCTCATGATTCAGCCTAGACCAGATGTAAAAACTAGAAGATGGTTATTGTTGCTATCATATCACCTCTGTTTCCTTGGACATTTTTGTGGTTATGAAATCTATACAATTTAATTAGAGTAATGATACTAGCAGTGCCTATGGATGTCATTGAAGGGAAGTTTTTTTAATAGAAAAGAAAGGAAAACTTTACCAAGAAATATATATGATGATTTTGGTATAGTGCTTAATGCAATAAACCTAAGTGTAATGCATACTGCTGTATTCTGTATCCCTAATAACGCTCATTGACCCAGTATTTAAATGTTTTGCATGCATATTAGGTTATGTTTCAGAACTTGTTGGCATTTTACTTACTTAACTTGCATACAAAAAGGTAATTTAAAAATATTCTCTGGTTATTTACTTTATCCCACAATAATAGAATTGATTTTTCCTTTTACATAAATTTTGCTGCCATTAATTCTTTTTATTGGAGTATTTAAATTTTTTTAATAATGAAAAAAGTTTGTCATTTGTTGCTCCTAACTGACTGAATATTCAAATACTTTTTCACCACAAATTTGTTAAACTTGGTTACCCTCTTTTGAAGATAACCAGTGTATATTAACTTCAAATCATTAATTTCATATTTTATTTCTCACTGTAATGATCTAATTTCTCTGTTGATATTGGAAAATAGGCGTCAAACTGAAACCTATTTTAAAACAAAACGAATGTATCTGCAGGCAGCCTGTGACATATCCATTGATTTTTCATGCAAGTATATCAATGTGTGAAAAGTTCACATACAGATACAAATGATTCTGTTAGCACAGGCTTAAGATAATTCTAAACAGGTAGCAGGAAATTGTAATCTATTGCTTCATCTGCTTGATTTCAGCTTTGTTCACTTAACATTTCAAAATAATATTAAAGGTATCTGTGTGAAACGTCAAGTTTGTTCACATCTTTTCTATTTGTGTGAAGAGGAAGTAAAGTCTATTCTTAGCATGGTGCTGTAGAAGTCATTGTCAGAGGCTCTTCTGTGGGTCTCTTGCTTTGACTTCACAAAGGCTCCTTATGTAGCTAGTTGGCTGTGTGGCTTCTGAGTTCTCAGACTCTCCAGCCTCTACATGGCTGATGCTGTCCACTCAGCCCAAAGCTTACTTGGTTTTGTCAGTTACAGAATGGGGATCCTGGGAATTAAATCTCATTGGTTTAAATATTACCTACTACTAGGCTGAACTGTTTTGATTTATTGCATATTTAGATGTTTACCTTTTATAGGAAATCTCAATTTAATGAGAAGCAGAATGCTATAGAATGTGAGGTAATAAATTTATTGTTTCCCATGTACAAGTGAAGGGCACTTCCATATCTAGGGCAGACACTGGCTTACAATTCAGTACTTTCTCTGAGAGCATATATTGTCATTTTCTTTCCCTTCCTCAAGACTGGTGTATTTGGAAATTTACATTTACTGTGAGAAGGGAAAATAAAATGCTTTAGTATTTTATTAATTTCTATTCAAAGCCACAATCTATCATGGGTATTCTTTTTGACTCAAGGATATTTTAGAGACCATACATAGGAATCTTGTTAAAAAGAATTGTTCATAAGATGTGGAAAGCAGCAAGAGAATAAAACTCTCATTCAAACAAAGAGAAAATTGCAGATAAACTACTAAATCATATTTTTTTCTTTAATCTATCAAAGAAACTAATCAACAAAGTAAACAGAAGAAATAAATGAATCAACAAAGTAAACAGAATTTTAATCTATCAAAGAAACTAATCAACAAAGTAAACAGAATTTCAAAGAGCGACAAGCCCCTCTAAGGAGAGACAGGATACCTTAGCAGAGTACAAGGGAAAGAAGTGACCACCACTCAGCATGTAAGAAGAAATAGGCTAACATATTTGTGAGTTTCTAAAAGCCAGGTATGGGCAAGTGTAGTAGTTTCCTAGGGCCGTTGTAATAAATTATCACAAACTGAGTGGCTTAAAACAACCAAAATTTATCCTCTCTCAGTTCTGGAGGCCAGAAGTCAAATTAAGATGTTAGCAGGGTTGGTTCCTTATGGAGGTTATGAGGGAGACTCATGTCTGGACCTCTCTCCTAGCTTCTGGAAGGTGTCAGCGATATTTGGCACTTCTTGACTTGTAGCTTCCTCACTTCAGTCTCTCTCTCTGTCTTCAATCACCTTCTCCTCTGTGTATCTACGTCTTCTCTTCCATCTGTCTCAACATCCTTCTGCATTCCTCATATAAGGGTACCTGTCATTTTACCTAGGGCCTACCCAGATAATCCAGGATGATTTCTTTATCTCAATATTCTTAACTTATTTGTATCTGCAAACACTCATGTTCCATATAATGTAACATTCACAGGTTCTGGAAATTAGGATGTGGATATATATTTTCAGTCACCGCTATTCAAACCAATACAGCAAATGTATCAGTTTAGAATGATTGAGAGTCCAGACATTAAGAGACATTGAAGCTCCTTGCAAGTTCTTTTAAACAGGCTGCCGTAAGATGCTCATAAAAAAGATTGGGAACAATGAGTGAGTGAATGAGGCAAACAGGTGGTGACTGGCTGCCACTGCATAACAGTCAGGAAACTCTGTTCCCCCAATTTAAGGAATTGAGATATTCTTCCAAATGAAACAAAAGCCTTAAGCCACTGGGAAAGGGACAGAAAACTTTCTTATCCACAGGGACTGGGCAAAGATCTGCTGATTTGGAGGGAGAGGGAAAAGCAAATTTCATCTGAGGCTTGAGCTCAAGATTCTGCAACAACATAAAGGACTAGATAGTGGCAGCTTTACTGCTAGAAGTATTAAAGCTTATGGTTCACTTATTTGGATTTCTTTCTGATTTAGGTCACCACAGAGCATTGAGTAGAGTTCCCTGTGCTATACAGTAGGTTCTCATTAGTTTTCTATTTTTTACATAGTACCAATAAAAAGAAGTGAAAATGGGTCATTTGAAGACATGTGGGTGTACCTAGAGTCTGTCATACAGAGTGAAGTAAGTCAGAAAAAGGAAAACAAATATCATATATTAGCATACATGTGGAATCTAGAAAAATGGTACAGATGAACCTATTTGCAGTGCAGGAATAGAAAGGCAGTTATGGAGAATGGACATGTGGACACAAGAGAGGAAGGGAAGGGTGGGATGAATTGGGAGATTAGGTTTGACATAAATACACTACCATGTGTAAAATAGATAGCTAGTGGGAACCTGCTGTATAGCACAGGGAGCTCAGCTCAGTGCTCTGTGATGACCTAGTTCAGTGGGATGGGGAGAGGGGAAATCCAAGAGGAGCAGATGTATGTATGCATATGGCTTTGCTGTGTGGCAGAAACTAACACAACATTGTAAAACAATTATACTCCAATTAAAAAAAATAGTGTATATATGTCAATATATGTATACGTATAGCTCAATCAATTTGCTGTACAGTAGAAACTAACACAACACTGTAAAGCAACTATACTCCAATAAAAATTAAAAACAAAGATCAGATCAGAATGTCAGGTGATAAAATTAGTAAAGACATTAAAATATGCACATAACTATAATTCACATATTCAAGAAGGTAGAGGTAAAATTGAGCATTTTTAAGTAAACAGTAAAGATTTTAAAAGACCCAAACTGAACTTTTCAAATAAAAACTTCAATGTCTGACTTGTGGTTGCCAAAGGAGAGAGGATTGGGGGAGGGATGGAGTGGCAAGTTGGAGTTAGCAGATGTAAACTATTATATATAGAATGGATAAGCAACAGAGTCCTACTGTATGGCACAGAGAACTATATTCGATATCTTATGATAAACCATAATGGAAAAGAATATTAAAAAACAATGTATATATATATATATATATATATATATATATATATATATATGTATAACTGTATCACTTTGCTGTACAGCAGAAATTAACACATTGTAAATCAACTATACTTCAATAACAATAAAGATAAAAAATAAAACAATTAAAAATAGCTTATGGTTCACTGAGGTAATGATAGGATCAAGAAAAAGAAATCCAGTTCAACTACTGAGTAGATTTAATAAACCCCAAAGTTATCAGATTGACAGGAAAATGGTGCTCCTTTCTAAATATATATACTTAACACTCATCTGTTTATGATGATGAGTATTCAGTCAAACTTTATTAGACACACAGAAAAGCAGAACAAATGACTGTTTTTCAAGAGATATAGGAAATGACATAACCCAAATCAGAAAAGATACAGATGTTGAAGCTATTAGGGGAATTTTAAAATAATGATCTTAGATATGTTAAAATATCTAGTGGAAATGGTAGACAGCGTGTATAAATAAATGGTGAACTTCAGCAGAGAGATAAAGACATGACAAGAAATGCTAGAAATTCTAGAATTAAGAGATGATATCAGAGATGAAAAATTCCTTTAAAACACTTTGAAAAATGCTGAACTTGATAATAGTTCAATAGAACTTATCCAAAATTAAGTGTTGAGGACAAACATGAAAAACAAAGTAGAACATCTAAAATATATGGACAAGGCTTCCCTGGTGGCGCAGTGGTTGGGACTCCGCCTGCTGATGCAGGGGATACGGGTTCGTGCCCCGGTCCGGGAGGATCCCACATGCTGCGGAGCGGCTGGGCCCGTGAGCCATGGCCGCTGAGCCTGCACGTCCGGAGCCTGTGCTCTGCAACGGGAGAGGCCATAGCAGTGAGAGGCCTGTGTACTGCAAACAAACAAACAAACAAATAAATAAAATATATGGACAATATCAAAATTTCTAACATGGGAGTAATTGAAGTCCAAGAAAAATAAGGGAGAGAGAATGCACAACAATGGGGGATTTGAAGACATAATGGTAAATATTTTTCACAGTTAATGAAGGACAACAACTAAAGGTCAAAGAAATTAAGCAAACCCCAAGAAACATTAAAAACTGCATATAGAGCCTCATCCACCAGAGGGCAGACAGCAGAAGCAAGAAGAACTACAATCCTGCACCCCGTGGAACAAAAACCACATTCACAGAAAGATAGACAAGATGAAAAGGCAGAGGGTTATGTACCAGATGAAGGAACAAGATAAAACCTCAGGAAGGACTTCCCTGGTGGCGCAGTGGTTGAGAATCTGCCTGCCAATGCAGGGGACATGGGATCAAGCCCTGGTCTGGGAAGATGCCACATGTCGCAGAGCAACTAGGCCCATGAGCCACAACTACTGAGCATGCACATCTGGAGCCTGTGCTCTGCAACAGGAGAGGCTGCGATAGTGAGAGACATAAACACCGTGATGAAGAGTGACCCCTGCTTGCCTCAACTAGAGAAAGCCCTCATACAAAAATGAAGACCCAACACAGCCAAAATAAATAAATAAATAAATAGACAGATAAATAAATAAATAAATAATAAAAACCACAGGAGAACAACTAAATCAGGTGGAGATAGGCAAACTTCCAGAAAAAGAATTCAGAATAATGATAGTGAAGATGATCCAGGACCTCAGAAGAAGAATGGAGGCAAAGATCAAGAAGATGCAAGAAATGTTTAACAAAGACCAAGAAGAATCAAACAACAAACAAACAGAGATGAACAATACAATAACTGAAATGAAAAATACACTAGAAGGAAACAATAGCAGAACAACTGAGGCAGAAGAACGGATAAGTGACCTGAAAGACGGAATGGTGGAATTCACAGCTGTGGATCAGAATAAAGAAAAAATAATGAAAAGAAATGAAGACAGCATAAGAGACCACTGGCACAACATTAAACGCAATAAAATTCACATAATGGGGGTCCCAGAAGGAGAAGAGAGAGAGAAAGGACTCAAGAAAATATTTGAAGAGATTATAGTCAAAAACTTCCCTAGGGCTTCCCTGGTAGCGCAGTGGTTGAGAGTCCACCTGCCAATGCAGGGGACACGGGTTTGTGCCCCGGTCTGGGAAGATCCCACATGCCGCGGAGCGTCTGGGCCCGTGAGCCATGGCCGCTGAGCCTGTGCATCTGGAGCCTCTGCTCCTCAACGGGAGAGGCCACAACAGTGAGAGGCCCGCATACCGCAAAAAACAAACAAACAAACAAACAAACAAACAAACAAAAAACCTTCTCTAATATGGGAAAGGAAATAGCTACCCAAGTCCAGGAAGTGCAGAGACCCATATAGGATAAACCCAAGGAGAAACACACTGAGACACATAGTAATCAAATTGACAAAAATTAAAGACAAATAAAAATTATTGAAAGCAGCAAGGGAAAAATGGCAAATAATATACAAGGGAACTCCCATAAGGTTAACAGCTGATTTCTCATCAGAAACTCTACAAGCTATAAGGGAGTGGCATGATATACCTAAAGTGATGAAAGGGAAGAACCTACAACCAAGATTACTCTACCCCACAAGGATCTCATTCAGATTTGCTGGAGAAATCAAAAGCTTTACAGACAAGCAAAAGCTAAGAGAATTCAGCACCATCAAACCAGCTCTACAACAAATTCTAAAGGAACTTCTCTATGTAGGAAACACTAGAGAAGAAAAGGGCCTACAAAAACAAACCCAAAACAATTAAGAAAATGGTCATAGGAACATATGTATCGATAATTACTTTAAACGTGAATGTATTAAATGCTGCAACCAAAAGACACAGGCTCACTGAATGGATACAAAAATAAGAACCATATATATGCTGTCTAAAAGAGACCCACTTCAGAACTAGGGACATATACAGACTGAAAGTGAGGGGATGGAAAAGATATTCTATGCAAATGGAAATCAAAGGAAAGCTGGAGTAGCAATACTCATATCAGATAAAATAGATTTTAAAATAAAGAATGTTACAAGGAAGGACACTACATAATGATCAAGGAATCAATCCAAGAAGAAGATATAACAATTATAAATATATATACACCCAACATAGGAACACCTCAATACATAAGGCAACTGCTAACAGCTCTAAAAGAGGAAATCGACAGTAACACAATAATAGTGGGGGACTTTAACACCTCACTTGCACCAATAGACAGATCATCCAAAATGAAAATATAAATAAGGAAAGAGAAGCTTTAAATGACACAATAGACCAGATAGATTTAATTGATATTTATAAGACATACCATGCAAAAACAGCAGATTACACTTTCTTCTCAAGTGTACATGGAACTTTCTCCAGGATAGATCACATCTTGGGTCACAAATCAAGCCTCAGTAAATTTAAGAAAATTGAAGTCACATAAAGCATCTTTTCTGACCATAACACTATGAGATTAGAAATAAATTATAGGGAAAAAAACATAAAAAACACAAACACATGTAGGCTAAGCAGTACATTACTAAATAACTAAGAGATCACTGAATAAATCAAAGGGGAAATCAAAAAATACCTAGAGACAAATGACAATGAAAACATGACAATCCAAAACCTGTGGGATGCAGCAAAAGCAGTTCTAAGAGGAAAGTATATAGCTATATAAGCCTACCTCAAGAAACAAGAAAATTCTCAAATAAACAATCTAACCTTACACCAAAAGGAACTAGAGAAAGAAGAACAAACAAAACCCAAAGTTAGCAGAAAGATAGAAATAATAAAGATCAGAGCAGAAATAAATGAAATAGAAACAAAGAAAACAATAACAAAGATCAATAAATCTAAAAGCTGGTTCTCTGAGAAGATAAACAAAATTGATAAACCATTAGCCAGACTCATCAAGAAAAAGAGGGAGATGACTCAAATCAATAAATTTAGAAATGAAAAAGGAGAAGTTACAACAGACACTGCATAAATACAAAGCTTCCTAAGAGACTACTACAAACAACTCTATGCGAATAAAATGGACAACATGGGAAAAATGAACAAATTCTTAGAGAGGTATAACCTTCCAAGACTGAACCAGGAAGAACAGAAAATATGAATGGACCAATCACAAGTAATGAAATTGAAACTGTGATTAAAAATCTGCCAACAAACAAAAGTCCAGGACCAGATGGCTTCACAGGTGAATTCTATCAAACATTTAGAGAAGAGCTAACATCCATCCTTCTCAAACTCTTCAAAAAAATTGCAGAGGAAGGAATACTCCCAAACTCATTCTATGAGGCCAAGATCACCCTGATACCAAAACCAGACAAAGATACTACAAAAAAAGAATATTACAGACCAATATCACTGATGAATATACATGCAGAAATTCTTAACAAAATACTAGCAAACAGAATCCAACAACACATTAAAAGGATCATACACCATGATCAAGGGGGATTTATCCCAGGAATGCAAGGATTCTTCAAGATACCCAAATCAATCAATGTGATACACCATATTAAGAAAGTGAAGAAGAAAAGCCATATAACCATCTCAATAGATGCAGAAAAAAGCTTTTGTCAAAATTCAACACCTATTTATGAATAAAAAGTCTCCGTGAGGCATCCACGTGGAATATTCCGTTATCGTGAAGTATTTTTATATATCTGTGTTCTGAGCTCTGGCTGTGGAATTGAACTTTTCAGGCTGGAATTAAATGCCGTTTTGCAAAAAAAAAAAAAAAAAAAAAAAAAAAAAAAGTCTCCAGAAAGTTGGCATAGAAGGAACCGACCTCAACATAATAAAGGCCATATATGACAAACTTAGAGCAAAACATCATTCTCAGTAGGAAAAACTGAAAGTATTTCCTCTAAGATCAGGAACAAGACAAGGATGTCCACTCTCACCACTCTTATTCAACATAGTTTTGGAAGTCCTAGCCATGGCAATCAGAGAAGAAAAAGAAATAAAAGGAATACCAATTGGAAAAGAAGAAGTAAAACTGTCACTGTTTGCAGATGACATGATACTATACATAGAGAATCCTAAAAATGCCACCAGAAAACTACTAGAGCTAATCAATGAATTTGGTAAAGTTCCAGGATACAAAATTAATGCACAGAAATTTCTTGCATTCCTGTACACTAATGATGAAAAATCTGAAAGAGAAATTACCATTTACCACTGCAACAAAAAGAATAAAATACGTAGGAATAAACCTACCTAGGGAGACAAAAGACCTGTATGCAGAAATCTCTAAGACACTGATGAAAGAAATTAAAGGTGATACAAACAGATGGAGAGATATACCATGTTCTTCGAGTGGAAGAATCAATATTGTGAAAATGACTATACTACTCAAAGCAATTTACAGATTCAATGCAATCCCTATCAAATTACCAATGGCAGTTTTTATGGGACTAGAACAAAAAATCTTAAAATTTGTATGGAGACAGAAAAGTCCCCGAATAGCCAAAGCAGCCTTGAGGAAAACAAAAACGGAGCTGGAGGAATCAGACTCCCTGACTTCAGACTTTACTACAAAGCTACAGTAATCAAGACAATATTCTACTGGCACAAAAACAGAAACATAGATCAATGGAACAAGATAGAAAGCCCAGAGATAAACCCATGCACCTGTGATCAAGTAATCTATGGCAAAGGAGACAAGGATATGCAGTGGAGAGAAGACAGTCTCTTCAATAAGTAGTGCTGGGAAAACTGGACAGCTACATATAAAAGAATGAGATTAGAACACTTCCTAACATCATACACAAAACTAAACTTAAAATGGATTCAAGACCTAAATTTAAGACAGGACACTATAAAACTCTTAGAGGAAAATATAGGAAGAACCCTCTTTGACATAAATCACAACAAGATCTTTTTTGATCCACCTCCTAGTGTAATGGAAATAAAAACAAAAATAAACAAGTGAGGCCTAATGAAACTTAAAAGTTTTTGCACAGCAATGGAAACCATAAACAAGATGAAAAGACAACCCTCAGAATGGGAGAAATACTTGCAAATGAATCAATGGACAAAGGAATAATCTCCAAAATATATAAAAATCTCATGTAGCTCAATATTAAAGAAACAAGCAACCCAATCCAAAAATGGGCAGAAGACCTAACTAGACATTTCTTCAAAGAAGACATACAGATGGCCAAAAGGCATATGAAAAGCTGCTCCACATCACTAATTATTAGAGAAATGCAAATCAAAACTACAATGAGGTATCAGCTCACACCAGTTAGGATGGCCATCATCAGAAAATCTACAAACAACAAATGCTGGAGAGGGTGGGGAGAAAAGGGAAACCTCTTGCACTGTTGGTGGGAATGTAAATTGATAAAGTCACTATGAAGAACAGTATGGAGGTTCCTTAAAAAACTAAAAATATAATTATGATATGATCCAGCAATCCCACTACTGGGCATATACCCAGGGAAAACCATAATTCAAAAAGATACATGCACCCCAATGTTCATTGCAGCACTATTTAAAATAACCAGGTCATGGAAACAACCTAAATGCTCATCGACAGATGAATGGATAAAGAAGATGTGATGCATATATATGATGGAATATTACTCAGCCATAAAAAGGAATGAAATTGGGTCATTTGTTGAGACGTGGATGGATCTAGAGACTGTCATACAGAGTGAAGTAAGTCAGAAAGAGAAAAACAAATATCGTATATTAGCACATGTATGTGGAACCTAGAAAAATGGTACAGATGAACCAGTTTCCAGGGCAGAAGTTGAGACACAGATGTAGAGAACAAACGTATGGACACCAAGGGGTGAAAGCCACGGGGTGGTGGTGGTGGTGGTGGGATGAACTGGGAGATTGGAATTGACATATATACACTGATGTGTATAAAATTGATGGCTAATAAGAACCTGCTGTATAAAAAAATAAATTAAATAAAATTCAAACATTTAAAAAAAAAAACCAAAAAAAACTAATACTGAACTTTCTTTGGGTTATTTGTATGGAAATATGTTAATATAAATGTTTCAGACATTACATGAAATTCCTAAAAATCTTATATGTTCTGGTATAATGTTATAAGTCACAATTCTAGTTATAAAAAAAACCCTGCATATATGTGCAAAAAATGAAACAATTCAATTTACATCTTATACCAAAAATGAAACCCCTCAGAATACATTGTAGTTCTAAATGTACAGTCTGAAACTATGAAACTTATAAAAGGAAATACAGGAGATAATTCTTGTGGTCTTTAATTAGACAAAACTTTTGTAGGTATATGACTAAAAGCATGGAACATAAAAGGAACAATGCTAAATTGTACTTCATCAAAATTAAAATTTGTCATGCTTTCAAAGCAGTGTTAAGGAAATGAAAAATAGTAGTTATTTACTGGGGGAACTACTTGAAATATCTAATATTGGAGACTTGTTTCTAGGATAAAACTGAAATTTTTACAACTAAATATTTATAAGAAAATTACCTCAGTTTTTAAAAATGAGCAAAGAATTTGAGCACACCCTTTTCCTAAGATATGGGTGAAAAATAAACACACAAAAAATGGTGCACAGCATTATTAGTCATTAGGAAAATGTAAACACTATTAGATACCATATACATATATGAAAATCACTACAATTAAGAAATCAGATAACAAAAAGGCTGGTAAGAATGTAAAGCAACTGGAAATCTTTAGATTTTAAAATGCAAAATAACACAGCTGTTTGGAAAACAGTCTGGCCATTTCTTATGAATTTAAACATTACTTACCATATGACCTTAAAATACTAGTTCTAGCTATTTATTCAAAAGAAATAAAAACAAATGTCCACACAGAAATCTGCATGCAAATGTGTTTAGGAACTTTATTCCTATGGGATATGAGAACCCAATACTGAGGACAACTTTAGTGACCATCAACTGTTGAATGGATAAACACATTGTAGTACCTCCGTGCACTGGAATACTTAGCAATTAAAAAAAAAAAAGGAACTACAGGGAGATATATGCAACAACATAGATGGTTCTCAAAAGATTTATGCTAAGTAAAATAAGTCAAAGTATACACACTGTATGATTCCATTTATACAACATTAAGGAAAAGACAAAACTGTAGAAGCAGAAATAAGATAACTGCTTTCCAGGAGCTAAGGTTGAGAGTAGTGGAATGTCTGCAAAGAGGCACCAGGAACCTTTCTGTGGTGATGGAAATGGTCTTTATCTTAATGCTGGTGACAGTTACATAATTGTATGCATTTGTCAAAACTTGTCAAATTCTACATTTAAAAGGAGTGAACTAAATGTAATCTGTCTCCAATGTAGTTACATAGAACTTTATTTGTAAGAAAGTAAAACTGATAATACATATCAGTTACACAATAATAGCTATTTCTAGAGGAGGAGGTAAGGGGTCTAAAGAAGAAAATCTAGAGCATTTAAATTTATCTATAGCATTTTGTTTATTAAGAAAACATCTGATAAAAATATAATACATTTTTTTTTTTGGAAATGAAATGGGATTTAGTCTGATCTTGTGAGCAGGAGGGTTCTAACAATATTACCTTTTTTGTGATAAAATGAACACAAAATTAAAATAAACCAAAACAACGAAGGATATTTTTTTGTTCTTATTCTCAGATGTGTTTCATTTTAGCTTACCTTTAAATTTTTTTTTAAAAAAGAGGAACGAAGTGTGATACACATCGACTATTGCTCACAAACCTGTTTCTTTTGCTGCCTAGCTATACACTAATGCTATAATTTCCAGTCTCCATAGGCATGGGTGTATCCTTGTCATTATGTTCTGGAACAGCAGGAGTTCACACTAGTTGTAGGCCTACTCCAGGTAGAAATATCTGAGGTCTCATCCTCCATTCTATCTACCCTCTTCTGTATTAATTTAGAGAAGTCCTGTGCACTTCTGTACTGAATTGAATAACATACCTCAAAATTTATGTCCATCCTCAACCTGTTAACATGACCTTATTTGGAAATAAGGGCTTTGCAGATGTAATCATGTTAAGACGAGGTCCTTGTGAACATGGGTGGTCCATTAATCTAGTAGAACTTGTGTCTTTATATAAGGACTGTGATCCTTATAAGAAGAGAAGAATTTGGACACAGATATACAGGGAGAATACCATGTAATGAAAGAGGCAGAGACTGGAGTGATGTACTTACAGACAAAGAACACCGAAGATTGCTAGTAACCACCTAAAGCTAGGAAGAAACAAGGAAGGATCCTTCCTTAGAATTTTCAGAGAGAAAGCATAGCCTTGCCAACACCTTGATTTCAGACTTCTGGCTTCCAGAACTGTGAGGGAATAAATTCACTCTGTCTTAAAGACATCCAGTGTGTGGTAATCTGTTATGGCAGCCTTAGGAAACAAATGTATTTTGGAAACTATGTGTTGAAGACAGCAGCCCCCAAATATGCAAGGGACTGAGTATTTAAATCATTACTTCCAAGAGATTAGCGCCCAGTAAGAAATAAAATTTTAGGTTTTACGTATATGAGAAATAAAATTTATTGTTAAGCAACTGAAATTTGTGGTTTTGTTTGTTGGAGGAGCTAGGGAAAATCAAAATAATACGTTTAAGCTCAGGAAAAGACAGTGCTATGAAAATCAACATTGTTCTCTGTGAGAATATGTTCCCTCCCTACCTCAATTATCCTAACAGGAAGGCAAACTGAGGGCATGGGTATTTCCTGGCACCAAACATTCCCTAATTCCTATTTAAAAGTCAACAAAATACACATTAAAAAAAATCTGATCTAAACCTCCATATGCTAAAAGCTTGGAATAGTTTTGCTAAATATGTCTGTGAGACTTGGATTGAAGGAAATAGTTGATCTGTGTATGTGAGAAAGAGAGAGAGAGAGAGGGAGAGATTCAAACGATGCGTAGTGATTCTTGTAGATTTCACATGACACAGCCATCTCTTAATCACACCTTCCCCAAAGCCTCTAACTCAGAAGAACAAGGGCCACTCTGGGTTTTGGGGCTGGGGGCTGGGAGTAGTAGCTAATGAGAGACTGAAAAGCCCATCACTTAGAATACTGCAAGGGTTTGTAAATCAATGGCATAGGTAATGCATCCACAGCTTTGACAGAGCAATGTATTTTCTTCTAATGACACAAAATGAGAAATATCATCTCCCATCTTCTTTCAGTCTGAAATGAAATAAACTTATGAAAAATATGGATAGAAAATGATACACTTTTGAACATTACCTAACTGAACCCCAAATTAAAAAGAGTTTGGCGCTGAGAATCATTGCACTCAGTATCTAAGACATAGAAAAACAACAACAACAAAGAAAAACAACAAAAACACAACATGGGGTGTATGATGCTGTTCAATCAAAACTAGTAGGAAATGTTATCAGGTTTGAATTAAGTAATATCAAAGCAACCCTTTAATTTGTATGTTTTGTGTTTTGCCATCTCCTCCTCTCCTAAATAATTGTATGTGTATGTATGTGTGCTCTACATGTATAACTTATATTTGGAAAATAAACATGGAGAATGAAGTTTAAAATCACCTGAAAGCATATCATGTCAAGAAGTGATTTTAATTCCTGTAGACCCTTTTGCAATTTTAAGATTAATAGGCAAATATCACTCAAATTTTCATCAAAGTCATTCAGGCAATACATCATCAGTGTATTAATGTCATTAAATATTACAATAGTCATTCAAAACTATTAGGATGAAATCACTGATAATTATATGCTATCCATTAGGCTGTCTCTGAGACGTGGCTTCAAATCATGCCTTCAGACGACCCTTGATAATGGACAATGAATCTTCCAATAGCTAAATGTGACTTTAGTCATCTTTGCATTATTCTTCACTCCTTACCTAAATCTTTTTAGCAATCACATTTATACTTTTCTACTTTCAATATGTTTTTGTTTTGCTTTGATTTGTTTTGTTTGCAATCACTTTCTTCCCATCAGCTCTACATATAATACCCTGTAGGCTTCCTCACATACAACTAGGCTTACTGAAATCATGGCCACCAGCTAAGTTCATCTTTACTATGATTTCAGCTAAATTTATCCTATGGATTATAGTGTTGTAAGATCAATCGTCCTCAAGCAAAGTTGTAAACATTTCCATTGACTATTTCATTAGATCCATATTCCATAGTCTTAATATTTCAAAATCCTACATGTATTGGCACCATACACCTTTCCAGAATTACAGATGACTGAACTTTAATAAGATTTATGCAATCTATACAAACTGGAGTAAAAGTATTTCACTAGTAGTTACTCAAATTTTCTATCCTCTGAATTTTTGCTTGGGTAAATACATTTCTTTTTTCTGTCTGAAAAGGCTTTCTTTCTTCACATATTTACCTATCAACTCTATTCATTCTTTAAAAAGTAATTCAAGTATTACTTCCTTCATGATATACACTTGGGTTCTTACAATGCACTTTGAATTATGACTTTATCAATATATTTTTCCATCAACCTAAGAGTTTATATTCCCTCTAAGCCTTTAATAGACACTGTTTATATTTATGTGTATCCTCCAGAGAAACCAGCACAAAATTAAGGACATGAAACTTTCCAAACAACAATTATTTATTTGAATGTAATTTACATAACTTCCCATTTCAAACTGAAAACTTTTCATGCTGAAAAAAGTCTTTGACAAATAGAAAATATGGATTACATTTATTTTGTAACACTATCTCCAACCCATTAGCATAAAGAAATATATCACTAGAAGCATAATAAGAAACAACTGAGAATTAATTATGAAATATTGTTATCTCCTAAAAGTAATTGGCAGGAAAAAAATTGCTTTCAGGAAATAGCCATAATTGGAAACACTAAAACCCCTTCCACTGAATGGAAATAACCTTACCCTGTACTCTTCTGAAAATCTCAATGCCAATTTCCTTACATATTTCTAAAGGTAACCATTAGAAGATTTAGGAAACCACTGTAATTCATGATAGGATAAAAGCTAGCCATGCTTCTCCTAATAGTATTGCTGTATTCTTGAGATAAAGAGAAACTTTAGGTGTTAAAGACATTTAATCTACTATCTTAAATGATGCAGATTTTCTTCATCTTATACTAATTTTTAGTTTCAATTTCATCAAGACAATTATATTTGTGTTGTTTGCAAACACACATGTCCCCTAATCAAAGCTTGATGTTTACGTTTAAGGTTAGACCAGAGAACCTAATCAGCTGTTGGCAACAGACTGATGGACTGAAGGAACTGTGCCTAGCACCAAGCATGTGACTGAGACAGCTTTTATATCTTCATTAGTCTTATATTCATGTAAGTGTATTTTGTAAACCATCAACATCACCTTCGTTTCTGAATATTCTTTTCCAAAATTCATAATTTCCTTCTCTTTGAATATTTCCCTGCTACATATGAATATTTAAAACTTTCTCTATTCTTCACTATATCTTTCTTCCTCCCATCAACCTCAGTCAAAATATCCTCAGAACCTACCACACAATCTTGGTACTAGCCAGGAAACTTACTTTCTTATAAAATAATAAGGAAAGTTCTGATACCCATGGCATTACCCATTGGTCCTATAATGTATCTCATTAAGTAGAGTAGACCCACTATACAAAACAGTGGGATGACTCAAGAAGATTCAGGTGCAGAGCTAGCTGGATGGTTAAATCTAGACTGGGATGCTATCAAATTGGATGCAATGTGTGCTTGGAATCAGTGAACACTATTTGATCTATTGTCTCATTAGAAAAATATTTCTCTGCTCAATCCCTTGGGATCTTCTTAAGTGAAAGGAAAAAAGTTTTGCTTGGGGGCTTTCCTGGTGGCGCAGTGGTTGAGAGTCCGCCTGCTGATGCAGGGGACATGGGTTCGTGCCCCGGTCCAGGAAGATCCAACATGCCATGGAGCGGCTGGGCCCGTGAGCCATGGCCGCTGAGCCTGCGCTTCCGGAGCCTGTGCTCCGCAATGGGAGAGGCCACAGCAGTGAGAGGCCCGTGTACCGCAAAAAAAAAAAAAAAAAAAAGTTTTACTTGGTAAATAATAGTGATTTTATTGAATTGAGAGTTAGCATTGCAACCTGGCCAACTTAAGCTCCTAGTTCTCCTAAACAAACAAACAAACAAAAAACAAAAAAAAAAGGAAAAAAAGATGGGTTATGGTGAAGATTTGAGTGAACAATTCTCCCTATCAAAGGGAAATAGTGTAGCTGCTGCAAAACAGAGTTCGTGCATCCATGTGTTTGTAGGACCTACATATGATTAGAATCCTCAGAAATGGAAGTGAGGACACAGGCAAAGCAACCAAGCTACCACAGTAAGCAGCAAGATTCAAATAGCTATGTTTCTCACAAAAAGTTCATGGGGTGGGTGATATAGGAGTAAAGGCACACATACTGTTTACAGCCCTCACACTAGCTGAAGTTACACATTCCATATATATGTAAATGGAATATAAACTTAACTTTTTAAATTAGCTCAGAGATGACAGAAAATAGACAGGATTTAATGAGTTCAGGAAACAGATTAATAAATCAAAATTTTAGATTTGGAAATAAATTCAATAACTGGTGAGTTTCGGGTTGTCTCTTCCAAGAGAAGTGATATGATTTTGGTAATGTACAGACATAGCTGGGTTATGATAGACAGGACATTTCTTTGAGAAGCAGAAATACGAGAAGTAGGTATATGTATGTGGGATAATCAAAGGCTATCCTCAAAGTAGGCCTCTGAGGTAAATTTAATTTGAGTATATACCATACCAACTTTCTATATTTAGGGACCATAACGTTGTTCGAGTTTTCATGAGAATTGGTCATCATTTCTTCTTAGGGAATCTAAAGATGCTAGACTGCTGTTTTGCATGAGCAAGGTAGTATAGCATTATAGCATAGTCACTTACCTGAATGATGCCATCTGGGATATTTCATCTAATTTTAATGATACAGAGAAGCAAAATTTGGTTGATAATTCATTACCATAGCAACAGCATTCTGTGTCCCCAGTAGTGGTTCCAGCAGTTTCTTCTAGGACTCAATGGGGCAATACCACCATGATTGGGTGATTAAAATATCATATTATATATATATATATATATATATATATATATAATATTTAATTTTTATATATAGTTATATATTATACATAGTTATATATATATATATATATTCACTAACATGAATTTAAAAATATATTTAAAAAGTGTGGTAGATCATGTCAAGGACTATTAGTAACAGGTTAGGAAAGTTGAAACCTATTCATACATTATACTGTTCAAGTTGGACAGATCAATTAACTCATCTGCTTTCTTATCTGTAAAAAAAAAATGCTGTCCCAAGAGAATTCTGGAAATTATTCACTATTCCAGGCACTGTTTGATTAAAAAGTTGTGTTTGAAGTAGTTTTCCATTAATGTTGATCCTTAGCTGAAAATGGAATGCGATTAGAAACTTTTTTTTTTAACATCTTTATTGGAGTATAATTGCTTTATAATGGTGTGTTTGTTTCTGCTTTATAACAAAGTGAATCAGTTATACATAAACATATGTTCCCATATCTCTTCCCTCTTGTGTCTCCCTCTCTCCCACCCTCCCTATCCCACCTCTCTAGGTGGTCACAGAGCACCGAGCTGATCTCCGTGTGTTATGCGGCTGCTTCCCATTAGCTATCTATTTTACGTTTGGTAGTGTATATACGTCCATGCCACTCTCTCACTTTGTCACAGCTTACCCTTCCCCCTCCCCATATCCTCAAGTCCATTCTCTAGTAGGTCTGTGTCTTTATTCCCGTCTTGCCCCTAGGTTCTTCATGATCTTTTTTTTTTCTTAGATTCCATATATATGTGTTAGCATACAATATTTGTTTTTCTCTTTCTGACATACTTCACTCTGTATGACAGACTCTAGGTTCATCCACCTCACTACAAATAACTCAATTTCGTTTCTTTTTATGGCTGAGTAATATTCCTTTGTATATATGTGCCACATCTTCTTTACCCATTCATCTGTTGATGGACACTTAGGTTGCTTCCATGTCCTGGCTATTGTGAATAGAGCTGCAATGAACATTTTGGTACATGACTCTTTTTGAATTATGGTTTTCTCAGGGTATATGCCCAATAGTGGGATTGCTGGGTCGTTTTGATAGAAGAATTTATTAGCCTTAAAGTTACTAAAATTTCTGTTGTGATGGTTACTTTCTTTTCTTTCTTTCTTTCTTTTTTTTTTCTGACGGTACGTGGGCCTCTCACTGTTGTGGCCTCTCCCGTTGCGGATCACAGGCTCCGGACGCACAGGTTCAGAGGCCATGGCTCACGGGGCCCAGCCACTCCGCGACATGTGGGATACTCCCGGACCGGGGCACGAACTCGCGTTCCCTGCATCGGAAGGTGGACTCTCAACCACTGCACCACCAGGGAAGCCCGTGATGGTTACTTTCTATCTGATTAGTTTATTTTCTTAAACTGAGTATTAGATTGACAGTAGTTAATGGTATTTATTCAGGGGAAAAGAGTCTTTACCGGCAACACTGAGAAACTAACTTCCTTGAAATGCACCTGGAAATCTTCCCAGACTTTGGAAACCATCTATCATCCAACAAGACTCTAGAAGATGTGTTTTGTTCATGCTGCTCTTGCTATAAATTTGAAACAAAATAAATGTGCATCATCTGCTATGTTAAAAAAGCAGCTAATGTATATATATATATATATATATATATATATATATATATATATATAACCATATATTAAGGTAAGATATTGGGGAACAGTGTTTTATTGTAGAAAACAGTGGCATAAAATGAGAAAAAATGTATGAGGATGTTATCCAGTTATGTTATGTTTAAAGATAAACTTTACTCTGATATGTTTGATAACTAGTTTAAGTTTTCTAAGCAGCATGACTCACAGGGTAGGCTGAGGTTGGTAACTTTTGTGTCAGAGGTAAGCTCTCTCCAGGTAAGATAAATGATTCATTTGAAAACAAAATATAAACGCTGGACATGACTTGCTTTGGGCAGCAGAAGAGGTCAACTTATCAGAGATAACACTTATTTAAGTAAGATTTCTCAAGGAGCTGTACCTGCCTTATCATTTCTAAAATACCTAGAGATTGATGTCTTCATTTTGGTATGCTTAGTGATATAATTAGGTTCTGGAGTTGAGCCATAGGTTGTTTTAAACACTGTAAAAGTCCATATATTTAATAGAGATACTGTAGGAATTGAGGACTCTTCTAAGCTGAATTTTGTCCCTCCCTCAAATTCATATTTTGAAGTCCCAACCCTTAGTATCCCAATATGTGACTATATTTGCATATAGAGTCTTTAAAGAAGTAATTCAGTTGGAGGGAGGTCATTAGGGTAAAGCTTAATCCAACACCGAGTTTGTCCTTACTAGATTAAGGTAAAAGAAACCTACAGAGGAAAGAGCATGTAGACACAAGGAGAAAACAGCCATCTACAAGCCAAGGAGAGATACTTAGAAGAAACCCTGCCAATGCCCTAAACTAGGACTTCTAGCCTTCAGAACTGTGAGAAATTCTTTGTTGTTAAGCCACCCAGACTGCAGCACTTTGTTATGGCAGACCCAGGAAACTAATACAAGAATACAGAACATATGAGTTCCAGTGTCAATGGTCCAATTACTAGTTATTTTACCTTGCATAATTAATTTAAGCACTTGAACCTCAGCTTCTTCATGTGTAAAAGAAAATATAGTCCAGTTTTTTTTTGTCTATACTTTTTAACTCTATAGTGAGATAGTGGGTCAAGATGGCAAAAGTTTTAAAATTTATTTTTATCTAAATTTACATATTCAATGTAATATCATTCAACTGTGATTTCAATATATAAAAATATATTGAGGCACACAAGCCCTCAGAAAGTACATTATCTAGGTAACACCTTTTCTGAAAATCGAATTAAGGATGTGCTTTTACCACAAAATGAAAATGCAAAGATGGAGAATACAGAATACAAGAAAAGTTGGTAAACTAAGATGCTTTCAAATTATGGTAAGTCTAAATGAGTCTTCATAATGTGAAGATTTATTACATTTTATATAAAATGGTTTCAATATGGAGCGCATATATTACATTTCAAAGAAAGTGACATTCTGGACATTTCTGGATAATTTTATCTGAAGTTTTGTCTTGGGGATAGAGGATTAAGAAATAATAATCTCAATTTATGTTTGAATCTCACTTTTTCTCATTTTCGCCAGAAACTTTTACTGCCAATTTTTATTTCTGACTCCTTTGTAGTTACACTCTGTACTATATTTGTAGCTATTCCTTGGTCTTTGGATACCTTCAAATATTTCCATTAAAAACAAGAATATGGCCAACTAAATAAGTAAGTCTTTTCAATCACACATGCTATTTAACTACTTTTTAAATTTCTTCTTCATAAACTTCTTAAAGAGTTAATTATATTCACTGTCTCTAAGAACTTAATAGAAAATGGACCAAAACATTAACAGATAATTGACAGAAAAAGATAAATTAAAGCAGCTAATACAAATACAAAATTATTCAAATCTCATTAAAGATTAGGAAATATACATCAAAATATTAATTAGAAAATAGTTTTGTCTTTTAGATTTTTAAAGGAAAATATTTAATTGCACATGAGATTTATAAGAGTAATGGGATAGCATATACACTTTTGATGGGAATGTAAATTTGACTTTTCAAATGGTAGTTTGAACTTATAAATTAACACATTTTTGAATAACAATTTTATTTCTGAAAATTTATCCTGTACTAGTGCTAGCATCAATGAAGATTTATGTGCAGTGATGTCCTTTAACATTTGTAACAGCAAAAACCAAATCAAATCAACCCAAATCTGGAAATATCACAAATATGCATAAATAAATACATGTAATATATCTGAGTATTTACAGAAAATAGAGTGATTAGCAAAAGTAAAATAAGCCTCCATGCTTTCACTTAGATTTTTTAAAAAACTATTGTTTATTTATAAAAGCAGGGTGCAGAACAATATGTAGAATATGTAGAATGTGATCTTTTGCATGGAAAAAAAATTGTGTGTGTATATGTGTGTGTGTGTGTGTGTGTGTGTGTGAGAGAGAGAGAGAGAGAGTGAGAGAGAGAGAATACAAGTTAAGAAAGATATCTTATGCCAACGAGCACAAAAAGCACCTGGGAATATATAATCATCCTAAAAAATTTAATATCTTCTGAATTGGATAGGAGTGAAATATAAAGATATAATTATTACTAAATTATATATATTTTAGATTTGTTAAAATTTGCTGTATTACTTTTCTAATAAACATAAGACTATTTTAAAAATAAATATATTTAAGTGCACAAATAATATAAAGATATTTTAACAAAATCTATAATTTTATATACATATGCTATATAATATCATTTAAAATACACTGAAATACTGTGCAAATTCCATTGCCTTAAAAAGAAAATATAAACATCAAGATACTTTTGGGAAAAACAAAGAAGAACACTTTTGAACCACAGTAAACAAAAAGGGAAATGTATTGAAAGGATTCCTGGACTGCTCACAATGTTGAAGGAACGATCAAACAGCTATGCCTTAGGATTGGCTCTGAAAAAATCTGGAACTGGAAGCAGAGATGCTTTTCTTCTCTTCCGTCTGTGTGTCTGCCTCATTCTCTCAAACAGCCTTCCCCCCATGATGAAGTTATACATGACTAGTAACGGCTTTTATTAAGGACCCCTTAAAAAATAACATTCTCATTGTCTTTAGTAATAAAATAAAGAAAAAAACAAACAAAAAACACTCCCCAGGGATGTTCTCTGATTGGCTCTGCTGCATTATAAGGAGACAGGTGCAACCAGTCTATATCACATGTTTAAATAATATACACACTGATTTTCTTTTTCGTCCTGATCCCCAAATGCCCCACCTCTCATTGTGCAACTTAATTATACAGTCACCAACATACTTACCAATGATCACCAGATCAGCTTGTGATCAGGCTCAGAGCCCTATCACTAGCCACAGGCAAAAAAGGCGTCTCTTACTGAAATCATGTGAAAGAAGCTGTAATGATGACACATCATTACCCCGCTAGGGGAAAGGCATGGGAGAGATCCTCAGAAGGAACTGACACCTTGATTTCAGACTTTTATCCTCTAGGACTGTGAGATAAAAAACCTCTGTTGTTTAAGTCACTCAGTTTGTGGTACTTTGTTAAGGCAGCCTTAGCAAAAGAATACATCCCTCACTCTATTTTCCCTGTAAAACTTTATGACCTCTGCCCCCCAGCTTGCTGAGTTCCCCCGGGAGCCACATTCCTGAACATCTGAGCACCTCTGCTCCCAGCAGCTGAGGTATGTGATTAAGAGCCTGTTGCTTTTGCTTCCCCAGCTTGTTTTTGTCAGTTCATTTGCTACCACCGTAAATAATTAATTTCTATATGTACACCAAATTAGATACATGAGTGTAAAAAGAAATGAGGTTTGTTATCTCTGTGAAAACTAAATGAAATGTTTGGGAAAGATTGATAAAACTAGTCACACACACACAAAAATACCCTTGAATTTTGTGTATATAAATTAACTAAAATAGTAAAGTAAACATTATAAATATCTAAAAGCCATCTGAATGCAGATTAATAGCATATTTAAATCTATATTCCACTTTAAAGAGACTAGAAATTTTAAATGATACATATTGGATTTGGTAGATGTAAAAAAATAATTGATGCAGAAATCTTATCAATCGACTTCTGCTCAAAACTCTACATTTAATTTAAAACAAAATATTGAAGACACATATATGTATCTTTTTCTAAGTAATCTCTTTAACCAATTTCTTAGTTGACTATGGGTTTCATCAGGTTGAATTGCAGTCCCTGATTTTTCTTGGGATGGACAGGCTTGGGCTCAAGTATGTTTTACTTTAGCAGCACTTTAATTAAGAAGTAACCAACACATAGCTGATATATTTTTGCAGAGTCACCTAAATGGCTTTTTGTGTATATGTGAATACATGCCTGGAGGTTCAAGGACCAGAATGTTATAGTTTGATGATATTGCTTTTGCATAGTCCAAATAGCTCTTTCACTAATCCTGAATGTCTGATACCTCAGCACCTACTCTCATGTCCCCATTTTGTCACCTGTAATGTACCAGTTCTATTGACAGTTCCTCTTTCACTCAGGACTCGATTTTTAAAGATACACAGCTCAATCTAAGCCAGAAAAAAAAGAGAGAGAGAGAAATTAACTGGAAAAATACTAGTGCTTTTCACTGAAAGGAAAGTGTAGAAAGTACACTCAAGTGTAGAAAAGATGGGGACAAAAAACTTAGCAACTGCAGGCACTCTAAACAGTGGTGTGAGCCTGGTCAGGTCTCTCCATCTCTCATCTTTGCCTCTCTTTGATATCAGTTTTATTCTCTGCAAAGGAAAGTTGTTACTTTTTATGCAAATTTATCAGTTCCACAGAAATATTAGAATAGGTAAACAAATGGTTTGTATGGCTTCAAAGACAAGGTGCAGAAATGAAGCTTTGTACAGCATCTTTAGCCCTTCATTTCTCTGAGTAAATACTGGCCAGAGGACTTGGAAGAGCTCCAAGGACCCCTGACTGTCCAGTAAGGTCACTGACCCTGAGGAGACCTGGTCAGCTCAGAAAATCTGAGAAATCACTCATAGGCTTTCTCCTATACAGCAGGTCCCTGTATACAAAGCATCGAAAGGAAACATCAAATTGGTAGGTCATATCTTTACCCGTTGTGATATAGGGGTCATTCGACATGACAAAACACACATTCACAAAGGCTTACAATGTATTTATACCTCAGGAGAACTTATGATCAAGTTCCTCCTTATGAAGAGAACCTTGTTGCACCGACCACTACAATATCAAATCTGCTTTCTCCAAAGTGCCAGAACAATAGTTGTCAGAATCTTGGGATTTTCCAGTTTCCAAAATCTCCTTTGGGAAAATAGTTTTCTTTGTGTCAAAAATTCTAAGAAAGAATGCTGATGGGCTCGCTTGGTTTGCATGCTTACACTTAGATGATTTATTCTTTCCAGATAGGTCAGAGTCATGCATGAAGATAACAGTATTTTTCAAGACCGTAAGTAAAATGGGTAATGGGGATGGAATAGCTCCCTAAAAGTAAAGGAGCAGATTACTCAATAGAAGGAAAGGAGTCTAGGCAAAAAAAACCAAGACCAGCTACAGAAGATAGGCTGAAAGGAAACACTGACAGCTCAAAACACATAGAAAAGTGTAATAAAATAATAGCTATGGACTGAAATTTTATTTATATATGAAAATACCCATTTAGGTTTATATAATCACAACACTTTTACTTAGGGTCATTCAAAGTCATGTGTTTTTTCTGTGTACATCTCTATTAATGACTGTTTAATTTCATCCTTTTTTCCCCTAATTGGCTTAAAACAGACTGTCCATGAAACTATTATTTATTAACTACAGGAGAATATTTTTACATATTCTATTGCTTTCGTTCATCAAGGTGAAAAAATTCCCTTGTATTCATTTTATTGTGCATTGTGGGTGAAAATAATTTTTAATTTATCTACTGAACTAATTTATGCATGAGTTCATTTTCCCAATTGTTTTTTGCATTTCTACGTGAATATTTACAGTAAAAGAAATAATTCCTTTTAAAGGGTTGACCCATATACATCAAATGCTAACCTCACTTAGAAATCAAGAATGGTAGCAATTTTATTTAGGAGAGATTCTGGGACACTTTCACAAAATCTTACACTTATGCCCATAAATCTTTATAATCATCAGGCATCTCTTTAGGAGAAACACTCATAAACTAACAAAACAAAATTTAAAATAAAAGGAGAAGTGTTTTTAAAGGTATTTGACACAGTTTTGAAAACTAAAGCCATTTTTTTTTATTATGCCTGGAAATTTATTTATTACATCTTTATTGGATTATAATTGCTTTACAATGTTATGCTAGTTCCTGCTGTACAACAAAGTGAATCAGCTATATATATATATACCTATATCCCCTCCCTCTTGAGCCTCCCACCCACCCTCCCTATTCCACCCCTCTAGGTTATCACAAAGCACCGAGCTGATCTCCCTGTGCTATACAGCAGCTTCCCACTAGCTATCTATTTTACACATGGTGGTGTATATATGTCAGTGCTACACTCTCAATTCATCCCACCCTCCCTTTCCTCTGCTGTGCCCAAAGTCCGTTCTCTACAACTGTGTCTCTATTCCTGCCCTGCCACTAGGTTCATCAGTACCATTTTTCTAGATTCCATATATATATATTCATTAATATATGGTATTTGGAAAACTAGTAGCTCTTAATTTTGAAACTCATAGCTGTTGATTTTTTCCTCAAACTGGTGGTTAAAGCCTCTTACCTAGGGCAAGGAGAGCAGTTCTCCTTGAGAGAAGTTCTTCAAATTACTGTCTTAGGCTGGTTTTGAAGCACCAATGACAGTTTGGCATTGCTTGTGGACTTGAAGTTCACAGTTACTCTGTCCCTACTAAATTGATAAAGGGTAGGAGAAAATATGTGAAAGGAAATGAGTAGAAGTGTAAAAGCATCTTATTTAGGTCATTTAAAAATGTTAATGTTCAATTGCTCGTCTGTCAACTTGAATTTTTAACCTACTTTTGTCTACATTTTTTGACAAAAAATGTGGGAAATCATACAAAGACAACTGAAGTCATCTGAACCTATAACCTCACTTGTATTTTAGAGGCTGACAAAACCATTGCCTGCCCCTCATCTTCTATCCCTCTCACAAGGGAACAAATGAAGAGAGGAGCTAAGAACTGCCAATGATAAAATATTATATTCTTTGATTTTCTGGAGGCAGGGATCTAAACTCCAACTTAATTGGAATTTTTCATGAAATTCTTTCAAGACTAATATACGATTAATCCATTTTTATTTATAGTCTGACCAAATTTCCTAAGTTCTGACTTCAAGTGATTCAGAAATTTCTGTCAGAATTGATTACATGAAAGTGGAGAAGAAAAAGAATATATATATATATATATATATATTGTGTTTGTGTGTGTGTGTGTGTGTGTGTGTGTGTGTGTGTGTGGAAAGAAAATGGCTCAGCAATAAAATCAGAAATGGATATAAATGTTGCAGGAAAGGGAGTGGACAGTCAGGGTATGTGAGTGATATGGTATGGCTAGAACTCAGGGCAGCAGCAGGACAGCTTATCAGGTTTCCATCATGTTGGGTTTGAGCCTTTTCAGCAGAACATCCAGGCAGAAACTTTTGCCTTGTCTTCTGGGCTGATAGAGTACCTTGGATAATTGTGAGTCATAATATTTATTCCACTGAGTTGGAATCATAGGTTTATTTATTTTTTCTTTGATTATACTGTGAGATGATTAAATCCAGAAACCATGTCTTCTATTTCTTTTTTTTTAATCCCAAGGACATAATAGGTGTCCCCTGCCATTTTGTTTTGTTTTGTTTTGTTTTGTTTTAATTTGTCAATGAGAATAGCAAGACCAAGGGATGGTGAAGATTAATGAGTCGAGGTCTAAGAAGTGTTTAGAAGAGGGTCTGAGTCATAGACTTAATAAATGTTAGCAATTACCCATATGCAAATTTCTCATTCCTCATCGTATAGTTTTTACTTTTATGAGAGATGAAAATTTTCCAAAATAACTTTCTGGGTTCCAAAATGATGTTGAGTGCCATGGTAGTTCATTTATGAAACTGTATTGATGTGAAACAAAGATAACTAAAGTATTACTTGTCCATTTTATACTTTTTCTATTTTAATCCTTCTGAGGAAATGATATTTAAATAAAAATTGTAAATCTCACAAATATTTACTTATATAATCTTATAACTATACAAAATAGGTTAATCATGTTTCAGATGTTCCAACAGGATTTTCATGATTAGAAATCTTACTTGTGAGATTAGTGTGTCTCCTCCTACCTCTACACTTCTCAGCAGTCTTCGGATACTATCTTCAGATCCTTTAAGGACTACATAAACAGTTCTAGGTTTTAAATTGCTTAATTCACCTCCTCATAATTATTCTCTACATATATGAAATGCAATTCATACTCAAAAGATAGAGAAAACTATGTAATCACAACATTTTCTGCTATCACCATGCTTTTAGTGTTAATGCCACAGCCCAATAAATAGATAAAAAAGTAGCTGGCCTAAATTATCCTAAAAATTTGGCAAAATACTTTAATTCATTCCATTTTCCACATCTTGATTTATTGTTAAGCATCATTTATTCACTCAATAATGTAAATTAATTCCTATGAGGTGAAATCCACTAAGCTTAATACATTTATGAACATAAAGTACACAATCGTTAACTACCTATAAGGATTTTACACAAGAGAATGGAGGAAATGAGAATGTAGGAAAATAAGGCAAGAATGTATAAAATGTTAAGTAATATGAGAAGTAACCAAACCAAAAAGTTATTAAATAAATGAATGAATGAAATGGTACAGGTCAAAAGCGAAATAGTGTAGGTAGAATGTACTATTAATTCATAAAAACTGGGCTTTCTAAGTCTATTTTTATGGAAGAAATATAGATGACATAAATTAATGGGAAATTATATAACTGTAACATGTATAAGGGCATCCTAGTCATTTTATTTTACCTGACAATTTGTTAAGAAATTTTTATACCAATTTATTTAATAGTTGATAGTTATGACATTTTTCTGAGCACTTTCTTCTGATAAAGTTACTGAAGTTTTAGATATGTGACTTGTTTAAGATCACAAATCTTTGAAGGTTGTGGAGGTAGCATACAAATATAGGATCCCAATATTTCAAAGTTTATGTCTAGCTTTTACCACCCTGATACCTTCTCACCTGGGTTGTGAAGAAGTAGCAAAATTTGAAAAGGTAGAATAAAGAAAATAGAGTATTCTGAGAAAAGCAGAATAAGGATTTGAGCAAAGTACAGAATTGGAAAATACACACACACACAATACATACTATGCTAGGACTTGGGATGCAAAGAGGCAGACCAAAATTCAAGGAGTAGTTGAGGAAAAATACTTAATAAAAATTATGAAATTAAGTTTTACAGTCAAGAGACCTAAAGGCTACCTTTAGGAATCACAACCCAATGTGAAAAAGAAGACTCTATGCATCTACATAGTCAAGAAATTAATAAAATAAAGTAAAATCAAGATCAGACCAGGATGATCAGAGTCACCAAGGGAGGCTTGTCCTCTGTAAGTCAGGTGACTACATGGAGGTATCAGAAGATAGGAAGAAAAGACAAGGTCTGGTCAAGAATTCAGGACTAGGGCAAGTGACTGAGTAACTGTCTCAAAGCACTGGCATCAAGAATAAAACAGGAAATTATTTACAAGCTGTGTGGATAACTTCCATTTCCCTAGGCTCCTGGAAATATGAAGGACATTTATTACAAAAACATTCCTGGCTTCTCATCACACCCCTCTCACTTTCTTCACTATGGAAAGAAGAAAACTGTCTTATCTGATAAATGACTTAACCTAATTAAGAAGAAATACCTGAGCATGTTCTGCTCAGACCTTCCCATTTCAGAATCAGTGGAAATTCCAGAGGAATTTTTTTTCTCTGTATCCAATGACCTACAATTTCATGTGGTGCAGTGGTAAAGTATTAGTGAACTCATTTGTCTACAGAAGTAAAGCTACATTCTCTGATGAATGTATGATTAATAGAGCTGACATTTTGATCTCCATCAAATCCTGTTTATTTCTCAAAGGTTTTGAACTTGGGGAGAGGAGTATAATTTATTGTCTCCATAAAACTCCAATCAAGGAATTCATATAACAATGAGTATATGCCCAGAGCAAGGACTATGTTGTATCTAGAAGTGACAACTGCCTGGAAAATGTTGATATTTGACATGTTACATAATTCTTTACAAAAATCTATACCTATACATTTATTTTATATGTTTTACATTGCTTTCAAAACAATCAAAATATAAGCTGGGTAGGGACAGAAATTCCCTAAGATAACATTTTGACAAACCTCAATATTTTTTAAAAACTATTTCCTCTAGGCAATATATGACCATTCCTACTCCACTGTGGGGTTATTTGAGAAATGAAATAGTAGAGGCAAATAGAGATAAAATTTATAATTTATTTAGATAAACTTGACTGGGAAAAATATTCTGGATCTATATCGACAAGATATTTGTTGCTGGTACTTTTCTGAATTAGACAGAATTATCCACCCAATTATTAGCAAACAAGACAGCCTGAAAGTTTCTCTAGGGAGACAGAGACATACTCCTAAAAAGACACATTCTTGATGGAGACAGGTCAACTGGAAAAGATAGAATCTGGAAGAAACATGCTCAAGGCTTTCTCCCCAAATTCAATCAGATATCACTTTCCCCATACAAAGGAGAGGGTATGGGACTGAGCAAAACTGGGAAGGTTCTTCCTACACATTTTTTGTCCTTTTTTGTTTTCTCCTGTGGTCCGGGGTGGAAGTTCTCTAGCACGTACAGACATGTGAATACAGGTAATGTGTTCCTTACCAACAGTCAATAAGTCAATGGGTAACTTCATGTTAGTGCTTCTCATTCACCTAATTCTTTGCTAAATTCTGCACCCTTCACACGTTAGAAAGCTAATTATTTCCACCATCAAATTACATTGAACAATCTCTTTACCTTGTAGTCATATTTACAGTCTTAAGTCATTTTAGTCCTTTTGACCTCACATACATGACTCCATATAATTTCAGGAAAACTTATGACTAGAAAATGTTCTAGTCTGCAAGGCCAACTCAGCAGTCTAAAATTTTAGTCTAGAATAAAAGTGTAAAAATATTTCTGAAATTTAAAGGTGATTAAAGCCTGCATCTCATTGCAGATGAACTTAATTTGCAACTTTAACCATTAATCATATTGTGAATCATAGGAATAGGTAAAAGAGAATGGGAAGAGTTCCTTGCCTCTAAAATCATTTATAATGAATTAGTTTATAGGAGCTTTCTGTGTAAGTGAAAGTGTATGCAAAGCATGGATTCAGAATCTAATTTTTAAATGAGTTATAAGGCCTAAAATCCAACCAGAGCCTAAAAGACCATCTGAAAATGTGACAACTGAATATACTGATCTCAAAACAAAAGTTATGGCTAATAAATGATATACAACTTATCAATTTGATACAATTGATACAATGTCAAGATTCATGATGACATTTTCTTTTTCTGATCACAAAAAGGCTTAACTGCATTCCAAAGTGAGGACAAAAAATTATAGTAGTCATAATTATGTAGCTTGCTATATCTTTAATGTAGAATGAAATACCTCATTTGACAACTCTATACCAGATGGAATGCATATTTTTTAGAAAAGAAAAAAAAAACTTAAAATGCTAATCTATAAAGTCTTGAAAGAAAGGCTGGTATTTTGGTTTGAGACTAACGTGCTGGGAGATTGCCAAAAGAAATAATTGAATCATTACCCTTCAGCATATCAACAACTTCATATATATCCATTTCAATTCATTTCAAATTCAATTTTGGCAGAACAAATAATTGAAATTGACTAAGTTGAGGAAGTCTATATTAATTTATTATTGTTAAACACAACATCAGGTTTCAACCATAGTTTCTCACTCAAACTCTGCTGCTCCTTCCAGAAATCCATACCCGTGATTAAAGGCAGATACCAACTCTGCAAGTATAACAAGTTGACTAAAGATGAAACCGAAAGCTGTACTTTAGAAAATGTACCAATATCAGACTATTTTTAGGTAGTTTTCTTGGAGACACATTTTTTTTTTTTTTAATCACCATCAGGGTTAGAATTGGGTTGTGATTCTTCAAGGAACTGGTCAATTTTATTCTCAGCCTTCCTTAAAAAGTTTGATTCCAGAGCAAGATGTGAGGACTAGAGAAGGAGAACCTACATGAGGATAGCACCATAATTATATATTGCTCCCTTCCCCTATCTCTTCTAGTCCCCCCTTACTCTCCCATACCACACTGTCTTTTTAACTAGAAGAAAAGGGAATGTGATACAAAATTCACAGACCCTTAGATTACCTGTGCTGGACATAACTGTGCCAGTAGGAGACGTGATAGGCAGAAAGCAGGAGCATGGTCCACTGAGGACACAGGATCTGCAAACACCATTAGTTGACCACCTGTACCCTTTTGCATAAGGTCTCCTTCTGTGTCCTATTGAAACAACTCCCAGACACATATTTGGATCTTACATCAAGACAGAGCTATTCAAATTCACTCTGCTTCAAGTAATTATTTGCTTCACTTTCATATGTTTTTTTCTTCCATGCATGAGGTCTTGTGGAGTATTTCTTTTAATTGATACAGTTGGATTGGGTGACTGCCATTTTAATCTTTGCCAGACCCTCTGCTCTTCTTGGTTACCTCCAACTGTGCACTCACTTAAATCTTGCTTTTGTAGGAAATATTTTTTAAAACCCACAAAACAAAAAACTAAAACAAAATCTACAGCTCTTTCCTCTTTTCTTGCCTGTTTCTTTCTCCTTTTTTTTCATAAATTTATTTATGTATTTATTTTTGGCGGCATTGGGGTTTCATTGTTGCACGTGGGCTTTCTCTAGTTGCAACGAGCGATAGGGGGCTACTCTTCATTGCGGTGCATGGGTTTCTCATTTCAGTGGCTTCTCCTGTTGCAGAGCACAGGCTTTAGGCATGCGGGCTTCAGTAGTTGTGGTGCATGGGCTTAGTTGTTCCGCGACATGTGGGATCTTGCCAGATCAGGGCCCGAAACCGTGTCCCCTGCACTGGCAGGTGGATTCTTAACCACTATGCCACCAGGGAAGTCCTTGCCTGTTTCTTTCAATGTCGGACTGAAAGGCACATGGAATAAGTTCCTTGAATTTGCTAACTTCACAAATCTTAATCCTGTACTTAAGCATAAAACATAGAGCTATATTTATAAATAATTTTAAAACGCTTATTTCTTTTTTATTGTTAAAATCCTATTCCTTCCAAATATCCCTTTATCAGAGTCCAAGAAAAGTTAGACTAGACTTAATCTGAAGTGTGAAAATTAGAAAGTCATTCGTGGAGATGAGCCTGCAGCAAAAACAAGGCACAGGGTTAACCTCATAGAAAACTTAGTCCAGGTTGGCTGGAGAACTACATAAAGCATCCTTCTGTGATGCATACTTTACCCTCAATCCATGATACTCTAGTAGAATAGAGTTAGAAGTACTACTTGGTTTCAGTGGATTGTAGTCATTTTTAAAATGAAGGATGACTTGCTTGGAGATAACTAAGAGAGAGAACCATCTTTCTTCACCGATGTCATACACCTTAATGAGGCAAGAGCTGACACTGGAAGTCGGATGCAGAGAAAAGCTGTGCTCAGCAAAACGGGGTCGTGGGAATGGCAGCAGCACCATGAGTGTGAATGTTTTGGCAAGGTAGCAGGCTCGAGCGGAAGAAGCTGAGATAACTGTCTCAAAGTATTTGAGAAACAGCTCCCTAGGGAATGCTTACGTTTCTGGGGAATAAGTTAAGGAAGGAGATGGTCAATTTTTAAAAATCGAAGTGGTAAGACCTCCTACTAATTGTGACAGAAAGAGAAATTTGGACTATGTTTTTTGCCAGAAGTTGTTGAGACCTGGGACTTGGAATAAATGTACGATTTGATTTGGAAACCAATTTACTTAGCATTAGCCTATATGAGAGATTAGTATAAGAGGAGTTAAAAGTATATGGGGGTTAGAATTTGGCGCCCCTTAAAGGCCAGATAGTGAACTTGGCTGCCATTATGGAGGTAGCATAAAAAAAAAAAAAAAAAAAGGTTTTTAAGGCAGAGCAGTGAAGCTCTAAGATTGATCTAATTAGCCATTTATGTGGAGACTGGGTAGATAGATATGCATGGAAACAGGTAGGAAGATGGACAAACACTGGCACTTCCAAGATGCTGATGTGGTAGCTCAAGCTATAAAATGTATGCTAAATATTCATTAGACATTTATTTACTCTTAACTATTAATCATACATTATCTGAATGCCAGATGATCTGGAAAGATGCAAAAAGAAACAATCATTTACTTAATACAATGAATAACTGACTTTAGAAGGCAAACATGTAGCTAGGTGTCACTGTTTTGTTGTAAGCATTATTCTCTCGCTACTTATTCAGAAAATACTTACTAAATGTCTAGTGTTAGCCAGGCACTTTGTTAGCCAATTGTGATAGGTGTGGAATGAAACAGATGACTTATGTCATGAATTGTATATATAGAAGCAAACTTACCTGAAAATTTGTTGTGATGTTCTCAATAATAAACCAGACAGAATTGTTATTTGCAAAATGCTCATGCTAAAATTCATAGCTGGACATACACACACACAGAAGGTACAAATTCTTAGGCAGTTCTATAACCGAGCAAAAGGCTCATGTGCCTGCAGTGCAGAAAGCCAAACTCTGACAGTGGGGGTTTGCAAAAGTAAGAATTCATTGCAGGGCATCCAGCAAAGGACTGGGAAACAAGTCTCAGATCCACTCCAACTTGGTCTTTGAGTTAGAGGTATCTGAAAGGGGAAGAACAAAGAAGCTAGGGTTAATCACCATCTTGTGACATTTCTGTGAAATGTCTTAATCTTAGTTTTGGGAGTCAGGATGTCTCTGGTTTACAATTCTCTGGCCAGGTGGTCCATGGCTCGGTTAGCTCATCTTGCCCTGGAGAAACAACCTGAGTTTGTAAGTCAATGATGATATTGATAACAGCAATTATAGTACATCAGCAGTGTTATCAACAACAGCAATTTTAGTCAACTGACTCTGGTTAATTAGTGTTCAGTTAGCACAAAATTGAAGTCAGAGGGGACAAGAAAGACAGTAAAGTTTGGAGAGAGATAATAATTATAGACTCAGTAAGGGAACTTGATTTTAAGGGGAGTCGGTTTCAGTTCAGTCTGTAAAGTTATGTGATTGCACCCAAGGTGGCAGAACAAGAGCTAAAGACTTCTGTTTATGAGACAATCAAGTAGATATACTTTTCCCTATTCCCCCAACTAAGTATAAGTAAATCCCGTGGACATTATATAACAAAAATAAGAAGGCTGAAAACCCTGGACAGAAAAAAGCAGAATGATAAGGACTTTGGGGCTGAGAAAGGACCTGATGGAGACTTTCTTGAGATTTCTTTTTCCTTGTATAATCCCAAAGAAGCTGTAACCTAGCAGGACCCTATGGAGCCATCCAAAGACAGACTCCCTCCCCCTGCCTATTGTTCGCAGAAAGACTTTAGCCTGTGAGGCTGATTTTTCACAAAGGCAGAAGCAATTAAATGGAGAAAAGATAACCTTTTCAACAAACTGTACTGGAGGAAAAATGAAACATGACCTAAGTTTTAAACATTATACAAAAAGAAACTTGAAATGGATCACACAATAAAATGTAAAACATAAAACTTAACAACTTTTAGAAAAAAAAATAACACTATCCTCAGGATCTAGGGCTAGGAAAAGAGTTCTTATACCAAAAGCATGACCCATGAAAGAAAACAATTTACTCATAGGAAAAATACACCGAAAAATAAAAAGAAAAGCCTATGACATGCTGCCAGGTATGTGTACAGGATGAAACTTTATACACCTAAAAGAAGAATGCCAAACTGAGGTCATAACAAAAACAAACAGAAAAACAAAGTGGTCCAGGCTGTGTCAAATTACGGGAGCATCAGCTGAAGCAAGCACAGAATTTTATAAGTGTGGGTAGTCAAAGAACAATTCCTAAGGAGTTGTAAGCTGAACAATTCCCAAGAGTCTCAAACTGCTGGATATGTTTCATTCTGAACAGACAGGGTTAGCGAGACCTCAGAAACACATGGTGGTGTTCATGAAAGGCACCATAATAGGTATGCTTTAGTGGTAGGGTTAAAACAGTTCTAGGTTACTTTAGGCCCTCCAAACAAGAACAACCTGAAAAAAATCTTAGAAAAGATCAAGCTGATCTACAAGTAATTTAACTGTTAAAATAAATGTGATAGCGTTTAAAAGACAAGAGAAAAAGCAAACATTCAAATGCTAACATCCACAATGTCCAGCATTTAGTAAAAAGAGATAAAAGACATGTTCAAATTTGCTTGGGCAGAAAATGAATCTTCTCATCTCAAGCAATTTCAAGGGGCAGGGATGTCCTAGAATTCAACTCAAAAGAGGACCCTTCTTCTTTTTCTTCTGGAATCTATTTCTGTGCCAGAAGTTATAGCTATTTGTAAGTCCAGGATAATAAGCTTGGAAGTTTTTTCACCAGAAAAGAGAAAAGAGTAACACCACCTCTTCTAATCCAGGTTGAAATAATGCTGAGAAAAGAAGGCCGTCGATATTCTTGGTTTAGGATATGACATAACCACTTGGATCAAATCATTGTGGCTATGGATATAAGGTGTTATGACTGAATGAACAGGAGTGGAAAAGTATTGTGCTATGTTAATGACAATGCAGAAAAAAACAAAAGCTTATATAACTTTGTTAGAGAATAACTTCCTTATTTTCTTTCTTAATGTATATGTTTATCAAATTTTGTCTTGTTAAGATGCCTTTAATCGAAAGAATATACCCACAATAACTAATTAAAACATATTCTTAAGTACCCAAAAAGAAACTGGAAGCCTTCTAGACTGTAAAAAAAATACTCAGTTTCTAAATGTAAGAAGGAAGAGTTGGTTTTTTTTGTTTTTTGGAAGGAACATGAATATTATTAGAGAGAAAATGGATTGGACTTGAAAATGATCTCTTTAATCTCTCCCTTGAGTATGTTTATCATGCACACTGGAAAAATAATTTAGGACTTAAAAATTAAATTGTAAAGTATATTATATTATGTGAAAATAAGTACATCTGTTAGAATCTTTAAATTTGAATATCTTGCCTGTGTGCATTAAGGCTTTGGAAAGATTTGATTATGATGGCTGTTAGGAAGTCTTAGATTTTGGAAGGGACTACTTCGAATCTTATAAGTAACAGAATTCAAAAAAAAAAGATAAACAGTTGCAGACACAAAGCCTTTCCATTATGATTGCTGCTATATGGTTGTGATTAATTCTTACCCTCAATATCCCATGAAATACTCAGAAAATACAAGCCAGATGCAAAAGTCACATTAATGTAATACAACAAGAAAAAGAAAGGATACATGGTAGAGGGTTGCCTGCTTGGTGATTGTAGGAAGTAAGACAAAATACAAGACAAGCAAAGCAATGAAAATGTGGGTTCTAGTATTTTACGACACTCATTTGTGACTTCCGGCAAGGGAAGAAGTGTGACTGACTCCAGCTTATCATGGAAAATGGATTCTGTGTAGTCAGACAACCAGGAATTGAGAACATATGAGAGAGAGGCCAGAAACTGGGCTTGAGGCTGTTCACAACCATGCACCCCCGTCTATTAACTGAGAAAAGCAACTGTTTTCCCTCAAATTACTTTCTCTTTTCATGTACATATAGTCAGAATCAAGATTTGAAAAAAAGTAAGGGTAATCCTCTTTAGTTAAAGAAGAAAACAGAGCATTCTGTGAGATATGAAGGGAAACTAAATGCTCATGGCAAAATATCAGAGTCTAACAAATCTGTAAGAATCTCCTGAAATGCTAAATCTTTCACTTTCACAGTGATAGAAGAAACTTATTTACGTTCTTTGCTATAAAATCAAAGACCTCGCCTCCCAGGAAATAGAACTGGTAGTGGAAATTTCCTGTGACCTGGGAATACAACCGTCTCATCATCCCCCAAACAACAAAGTCATTTGAAAGTCATTTGGGGGAACTCTGTGCCTTTCTGAGTCTGGAACCCACCAGAGGGGAGCTCATCCATCTGCATCTCAGTTAACTTGCTTACTCAATGTGAAAAATCCATCTCTCCTCCAAAGTGCAAGTCATTTTTTCTCTTCAAAATTTTACTCAAACTCTGCCCATCATCTCTGTAGTAGTTCTCAAAAGCCTCTTGTCTAGCAGTCTGCAGTCCTTCCTAATGAGTCCAATTTTACTGCAATTTATTCCTCATGGCAAATGGGAAAATATGCTCTGGGTGCCAAAATCTCTTGGCTAAAAAATATTTTGCAAACATTGCAACTGGAGGAAATTCACTCATAGTATTTTCCTATGCTTTTTACCATACAATTTTACAAACAGTAAATAGAATAATTAATATGCTTAGGCAAATATTTCCTGTAAGATTCATAAGAAACAGTTTTGAAAATGACATTTAATTCCAAACTTTAAGGTATCTGATTATCTTTAAGATTGTGATAAGATTTATAAACTGGGTCAATATTAGCTCCACCGAAAATTCTTTTCAACTTTTGAATGTATATTTCACATTATCATACAACCTGTTCATAAACAAAGGTTTACTGATATAATATAATCAGAAATAAACAGAAGCAGTGTCTCTAATGTTCCATATGACTGATGCATGCATTTAAATGCTATAGGGGTTAACAGGAGAGAATAATTCTGACTAATATGATATAAACCAATGTGAAAATACTGAAGATCTAATACATTTCAAATATTCCTTAGAGGGGAAATATAGTATATTTCTCTAAACTACCACTTAAAATTTTCAATAATAGAAAAACTGCTTTTATAAGATATTATTTCCCTGTTTACATACCTTTATCAATCACTCAAGGAAATCCTCGAAGTTTTAGTGAGGATTTGCTGGTGGTTTATAGAACTGAGTGTTCTACTCATGGAAGCACGAATGGCAAGTGGTAAATGAATGGATCAAGAATCTACATAAGATGATTAACTAAGTAGGTGACACTTCATAAATGAGGAGACTGAGACTGAAGGAATTAACTTTCCAAAGTCAAGGTCAGTCTGAGGTTATAAATTTTCTCTAGGGTGGCCTAATTCTCAGGGTTATTTTTTTACTTAAATAAGAACGATGTAAAGTCAAATATCCTCTAGGTATGAGATTACGTCTTAAGTTTCCTTTACACTATCTGATTTTTACTGAAGTGAATTACAAGGGTAGAAGTATGCAGCTGTCCTTGGGCACTGCCCAAGAGCTTGGGTGCAACAACAAATATATGTATTTTGACAAGTTAAATGGCAGTTTTTAGGGAAAAAATAATATTTGTTTTTGTTTTATCCAGGAACATTGAAAGATAGCCAATAATGTATCAAGATCAGATATAGCAAACTATGTCAAACCTTACATTTTGTAAAACCTACTTTTCTTTCTGCTTTGGAATAAGTGAATCCTTTTCTTTACATACTTTTGAATATTTTTTTTTCTATCATTTGATAGAAAATGATTCTATCAAAAATGTGCATATTGTTCATATAAACATTCTCTATCCTCAGTCACTACAATCTTTAATTCTCATGACAACAGTGAGTAAATAGCTGTATCTTATAGCCTTTTAAACTATACTCCTCAGAATATTTTTATCATAATTTCCTAATGAGGCCCTATTGCAATTAAAATTTTGAAAATAATGATATATAAATTCAAAAGGCATAAATAAGATATTCAGAAAAAGAAGGAAAGGAGAACAGTCTAAGAAAGCAATAAAACCATTTTCACAAATTAGATTCTTCAAAAAGGAAAATCACTAACATTGTAGAAAACTGAGACAACAAATAAAAATTTCAGTTACATGTGTACCAGAAACGTGTTAAACATTTAATCACATTTAGATCTTCAAAAACACCACAGGAAACCTTTATTATTACCCTGCTTTTATAAATGAGAAAAATGAGGCTTAAAACTGTTTATTCCTCATTCATTCATTTATTCAACAAATAGTCACTGAATGCTTGCTATGTTTGAGTAAGCAAAGATATGCATATCCCCTAAGGTCAAGGAGTTTACAATCTAGCAGGTATATTTCTAGGTCTCTATAAGGATTAAGAGGAAAATGTAGGCAGAATATGGAATGGTGGGTAATAACATAAAAGTTGGTGTCACTCTTTTAAACAGGTGATCAGTTTGACAGCTCTAATATGCTAGTATCTGAGTAGATATCTGAGTCAAGTGAGGCAAAGAATCATGGTGATGATTAAGTAAGAACATTTCAGATAGTAAAAATACCAAGGACAAAGCCCCTGTTGGCAGATTACCAAAAGTGACTCCACTGGTAAATAATGGGGCCAAAGCTTGAATCCTTTCCTCACCTGTGTTCTTATCAGCTACACATAGCACCTTCTGGAATTTTAGTGCCTTCTCAGAGACATGAACTAAAGCACGGCATATTATGAAGACATATTATAATAAAATGTATGATTTGCTTTAATATAGTGTAATATAATGTATATTTAGCTATATTTTTATTTTATTATAAATCTATTGATATATTTCTACTAATGAGCATTCTATGTTTGAAAATGGTTTAACATGGTAATTTCCTGTTCCTATGCATTTATATAATATGGTTACATTCTACTCTAAGAAATTTCAGTATTTGATTACTGAAATTAAAAAAAAATCTTTTTATCTTAAATGATTGCTTAAATTATAATTTTCAGAAAATAGTCACTCCCTTAGTGCATTTGTCTTTACTTTTGGTCACTAATAGAGCTCCTGGACCCAATTTCAAAGTGTGTGTGGGGGGTTTGCCCACATCTCCAAGAAATCACACATCAGCTGAGTGTCCTATAATTCTTCTCAATTCTGACACTATCTACCCAGATATAGCATCAGATTCCACAGGTTAAGGGTTCAGTCCCCCTCCCCACTTCAGACACCAATCGCAGATGCAAGTTGTCATCTCTACTTCTGACCAACTGGCTATAGATTAAGGGTTCCAACAATACCCTCCTTGGACTTCAGATGTAGTCAAAGTTCAGGTTGTTAGATCATAGATTTCAGCCACCCTTTCCCTGGGTTTCTTTAACTTGCTAGGGAGGCTCACAGAACTCTGAGAAGCTTTGTTCCCAGTGAATCTGAGGTTCTTGATGTCTAGTCGCAGAAAGAACTCAGTGAGAGGCAAAGTGATAGATAAGAAGTGGATTTATTTAGAGGGAAACACACTCCACAGAGTGTGAGCCATTTCAGAAGGTGAGAGAGCCTTGGGAGAAACACACTGACAGGCAGAGTGTGGGCCATCTCGGAAGGCAAGAGGCCTCAAAATATAGCGTGGTTAGTTTTTATGGGCTGGATAATTTCATAGGCTAATGAGTGGGAGGATTATTCCAATTATTCTGGGGAAGGCACAGGGATTTCCAGGAATTGGGCCAACTCCCACTTTTTGACCTTTTTTTTTTTTCTTGTGGTACGCGGGTCTCTCACTGTTGTGGCCTCTTCTGTTGTGGAGCACAGGCTCCAGACGCGCAGGCTCAGCGGCCATGGCTCACGGGCCCAGCCATTCTGCGGCATGTGGGATCTTCCTGGACTGGGACACAAACCCGTGTCCCCTGCATCGGCAGGTGGACTCCCAACCACTGCGCCACCAGGGAAGCCCACTTTTTGACCTTTTATGGTTGGCCGCAGAACTGTCATGATGCTGGTCGTTGTGTCATTTAGCATGCTAATGTATTATAATGAGTGCATAATGAGGGTCAAGGTCTACTGGAAGTTGAATCTTCCGCCATCTTGGACCTCGTTGGTTCTAACCAGTTTCTGTCATGTCCTGTGGCTATGTCATTCTTTTAAAGGTTGTGCCCTGCCCATTCCTTCCTGTTTCAATTTTACTTACTAGGTCATTGGTTTATTATAAAAATATATATATATAACTCAGGAATAGTCAGATGAAGAGATGAATAAGGCAAGGCAGGTGAGAAGGGCCTCAGAGCTGCCCTGTCCTCTCCAGGGTGCCACTCTCCCCACATCTTTATGAGTTCATCAATGTGGAAGCTCTCTGAACCTTACTCTTTAAGGGTTTTATGGAGGCCTTATTATGTGGGTATGATTGATTAAATCATTGGCCATTAGTGATAGAACTCAATTTTCAGCTCTTTCTCCTCCCAGGAGGTCAGGGGGTGAGACTGAAAGCTCCAACCCCCAAATCCCAGTTGGATACTCAGGCAACAAGCCCCCAATCTTAGGTGCTTTCCTAAAGTCACCTCATTAAAATAACAAAAGACATAATTATTTTTCTCAACATTTAGGCAATTCCAAGGATTTTGGGAGCTGTGAACCAGGAACCATGGATGAAGACCAAATATATATATATAATATTTTGGTCATCTGAATAACTAAATATATATTTTTCTAATAAATCACAATTTCACAGTCAGCATGCTATTACATTTTCAGTGTAAAATATGCAGCATGTAAGAGGTAAAAAAATTTCTTCCTCCTGGTTGCTTGTCACAAATCTCACTCTGAATAAAGTGTTCATTTTAACAGGTCAAGTACCTGATAGAAGATGTTGATAAATGGTGGATTCTAAATTGGTCTCTAAAAAGTACTATTTTAGACTCCTTTCTGCAGTGGAATTTCTCTGGTTTCCCATTACTTCACCAACATTGGATTACTCAGGCATTTTAAGTTTTAACAATTAAAAAGCAAAAATAATAAATTCTGTTCTTTTCCCTTTGCAATTCATTATTAGTGAGGTTGAACTTTTTTTAATAAATATATCAGTCATTTGTATTTTTTTTTCTGTAATTGCATATTAATTTTTTTTATTTCTCTACTGGCTTGTTCACTTCTTTAAACGTAGATGTATGTGCACACACACGTGTATAATACATGCTTACATATATAATATTAATACTTCAGATTATTACTAGTATTAAAATATATTTATCAATATTTTATTTATCATTTAACTTTTTAATGGGATTTTGTACAGATATTCCAAATTTATCAATGGATAAATATTTCAAATTTCCAAGATTTAATATGGAGAATTACAATTTATGACCAAATACTGATTTTCCTACAATGTTCCAAACTAAAATTTTCACCATTATCTGTCTTCTGTTTCTACTATTCATGATAATAACTTTTAAGGTCTTCACTCTCAATTGGACAATTGCTGTAGAGCCCAGTCAACATTTTGAATTAATCTTTTCTTTGTAAAACATTTTATACATTGTTATTCAGATGGATTTTCACATGGTCATATCATTTATGTACCAATGTTCATGGAATATCTTATCATTTTCTTCAGTAGCTTCTCCCCACATGCTTTTATTTATTTTTCCAAAATGCTAATGAAACATCTCACAAAAAACTAAGTGAAAAAAAAATGAGTTTTATGGTCAAATAGGTTGAATAATTATTGTATTATATATCTGTTCTCTGCTCTTATTCTGATCATTCCCTGTGACAGTCACAAGTCATATTAAAAGCTCTGAGAAGTCTTGCAGTAGAAAAATGAGTTTACCAAGCATTTCTCAAATTTATATAACTATGATATTTTTTCTCATTACAGTCATAGACACCTAATACAAAACCTTTGGAAAGATTAGTCTGAAGAGAAAACTTATTAACATAATGGTAAATGTGCTCTACATTTGACCTCAAAATACCTCTCCATTTATACCACCTTCTATGTTGCCAATATATTAACACCTAATCATAAAAACACCTACCTTCCTTTGTTTTGAGTCCTTTCTTTATATGATACTGTTTTACCTGGTACTTCATTTCTCCATGTCTCCTTGTTGGATGAATCTGACCTTCAGTAGAGGCTCCATGTAAAAAAACGATCCTACATGAAGACCTTGTTTCCTCAGTTGAAAAGTAATCTTGCTTTCAACATGTGTAACATTTTTAGAATGCTCATGGTATCTAATATGAAGTGGATATTTATTGGTAAACCATCTTGCCTACAAGTTCATTTTTTGCAATATTTAGGTCATGGTACTTATCACAGCACATGGTAGATGTTCAGTTGGCTTTAGAACTAACACACTGTGTGGTGGAAGAAAGGTAGGTAATACAGCTGCCTTGACTTCTCTCTCTGTGTATTAACTCTTCCTTTCTCAGTTACCTATTCTTTTTCTGATTAAGTGTTCTGATGTAAGAAGTATTTATTAGTTCTAGTTGCTTCCTTGAGGAACAGATAAGAGACAGAAAGCAATTTTTTCTTCCAAAAGAGGAAGGTAGTCAATACATTAGTAAATTTAGGTCATGATTAAATTGGCATGAGCTATTCATTCATGTCTTAAAAATCAATGATTTTAATGGTGCCATTGAAATGAGTTGGATAGCCTTTACTAAGGTGAATTTGTTACTACATTTTGGATATAGTTATGGAATACACAGATTACGATACAGAGCAGGATTCTGTGGGGCTCCTGGGCACAAAAGCCTTCCTGTGTCCCCCATTTCTTTGATTACAGGAAATAGGCCTCATTCAGCCTCCATGACCTACCCTGAGTTCCAAAAGGCAGGTTCAAACAAGGGAAGGGAGGGGACAAGGGAGGAACAGTCAAGAGAAACAATAGTGCAGCCTTGGGACAAGGTCCTGGTTCCCCATCAAGGGATACCACAACAATATCTTCGAGCTGTTTTGCAGATACTGGAGAAGGTAATGGTTATAACAGTTAACAAAGGTATGCTGCACACAAGCTCATGGACCCCAGACTACTTGGAACCAGAAGGTTGATGATGCTGACCCCCACTTACCTCACCACCAACCAATCAGAAGAATGTCCTCGAGCTGATCACACCCTCTTTGAACTATTACTATAACACTTCTCACTACTCCCTCCAGGTTGGGACACACAGTTCTGAGGGAATTAGCCTGCTGTGGCCCCCTTTGCCTTGCACACAACAAAGCTATTCTTTTCTACTTCACCCAAAACTCTGTCTCCAAGATTTAATTCAGTGTTGGGGTACAGAGGCCAGATTTGGCTTCAGTTAACTTCAGAGTCCTCTTCTAATTGAGACGCTATAAACATTAATGATAAATTGCTCAGATAAAAAGGGGTTTATTTCTAATATAAGACAATTTTTATATTCTGTGGCTTCTGCTCTCTTTGCCTCTTCCTATATCCCACTGACTTCATGTTGTTAAAAAGAAAACCACAGGCCCAAAGTGGAGTCATTTCTGCCAGGCCACGTCAACAGACCTGGGCTTAGGGCTTGATGCTTAGCCTAATTAAAACTTCAACCTTTCCCAGAAATGTAGTCTTAACCTGTCAGTCAGGAATTTTCTGGTCAGCACTAATAAAGTAATCTGTCACATGGGCCTTCTTCATCCCCAAAGATGAGATAATCTGCCACACAGACCCCTTCCTTCCCCCATAAGTAGGTTATCTAAACCTGAAATAACCTTTTTTTGTTCTTTACTTCCTTGTTCTTCCTGTAAACAACTTTCCCTTTCTGTAGGTCTTTGGATCTCCCCTCTACATGCTATATGGGAGACTGTCCAATTCATGAATTGTTCAATAAAGCCAATTAGATTTTTTAAATTTACTCAGTTTAATTTTTTTTTTAACAATATTTTTTGCATTTTGGCAGAAAGATCTAAACATGGGATGGTAATAAAATATTATGAGATCTGTATGATTTCCTAATAATTTTATTATTTAAAGATAATGCCAATAATTAAATAAAAGCTGTGTTTATATAAAGTAAAATAAAGAATTGGAAAAGCAATATCTAAGTTTCCTACCATACTGGTAATTCTATAAATTATAAAGCTTTCCAAAATCTTTTAAAAGAAAACAATGGATTTGGCAAGAATTAGTACAATGATTAAGAGCATGATCTATGTAATGGAACATCTAATGTTGTTTTACATCTTTACCTCTTACAAGCTGAACAGCAAAGGACTTGTGCATTTAATTTATTGGCATAAAATTGTTCATAATAGATCTTTATAATCTGATGAAATAAAATTTATATTTTAAGGCAAGACAAGAAAAATTTAAACAAAAATTGTCTCTGTCCATTTGAGCCTCCTCCCTCCTCTCTAGTGTGCATTGGGCATCCGCATTATGCATTAACCAGACATCCCCAATGGCAGAAATACCTGCTCAACAATAAAAATAAATTTTTCATCTTCTGGCACCAGCCATGTTACTCCTTAAGAGATAACATACTTTTCTCAATCCTGTAAGGTGTCACAATGACCCACCACTTGCCTTGTACATGCAGACATCATTGGGGAACTTTATGTACGATGCCAATATATCATTTCCCTTAAAGACAGTGATTGGTACAGAACAGACTGGGTCAGATGACCTGTGGGGGACATTGGGCTGCATCTAATGGAAATTTTTAACTTAAATACTTACTATGACCTTATTAATGTCACTAGCTATATTACTGGTATTCTGCCTATTTTACAAGACTAATGTTTCTTACATTATCAAATGTGTGACCAAGCTGCCAATAAAAAAATGATGACTAGGTGACTTGAAACGATGGATGGAATATATAATTCTATAAGATCAAATGATCATAATAGTGTAACTCTAGTTATGAGAATAAGCAATGAGCATTTTCCTGGACCATTATTGGCTAATAAGACAGGCAGTCCAGAGGCTTTTGACTACTGTTAAGCAGGCCTAATCCAGTAACAGCACATTGAGTGGCTTATCAGCAAAATCCTCGCCGACCTAGTAATGAGCATTCCTAGTGCCCTGGGACAAATTGGTCACAAAGTGCCTCCCAAATCTTGATCAAAATTAAGACCAAAATGGAGGAGATTGTAAAATAAAGAATGCCGCCCACTGTCCAGTTTACAAGAATCAAGTCATTAACCATTGTAGTTGCTGACCTACAATACACCCTGAAAGGAATGCAGGACAAAGATCAGTATGAGATATTTTGTGCTCTGGGAAAACTGTCAAAACTGCTCTCAGATAGTTAGGTATTTTCAGGAGAAAATGTTGTGAGCCCAGTTTCTTACATCTTCTCATTCTTAGAAAAACACTAAGATATTTGTTCCTTGGAAATAGCAGTAACCTACCACAATGTATGCTAGATTTCATGTACTGCTTTGCCAAAATGGCGTATATACGGGCCTCCACCCTTACCTATTTGAAACAATCCTCAGAGCTTTATGAAGACTGTCTCCTAGGTTTTAGTTCTCAGATTACCTCAATGAAAGTTTTCCATTTCTTTCTTAGATTAACTATTGACTAATTTTTTTTTATCAACAAATCCATTTAGTGTCTATTAGCGTATTCCTTGTATCATTTCTAATATCAGTAATGTGTATTTCTCTCTTTTTATCTTGATCAATATGTAGATATTTATTGATTTTCTTATTCATTTCAAAGAAACAGCTTTTGGTTTCATTAACTTTTCTATTCTATTTTCTCTTTTGTTTTACTTTAATCTTATTTTTATTAATTTTTTCTTCCCATCTACTTACATTGGACATAATTTGGTCTTCTATTTCTAATTTCTTAGGATGGCTACTTAGAAGATTGATCTTCTAACATAAACTTAAATTTGTTGCAAAGTACTGCAACCCATAATCTTTAATAAGTTGCATTTTAATTTTTATTTGATTCAAAATATTTTAAAATTTCCCATGCCATTTCTTCTTCTTTCTAATTTATTTAAAAGTATTATTTACTTTTGCTCAGTTTTATTGAGGTATAATTGACAAACAAGCATTGAATAAGATTTAGGTGTACAGTTAATGACACAGGAGTGTTATTTAATATCCAAATACTCATTGATTTTCAAATATCTTTATTTAATTAATTTTATTTCATTATTTTGAGAGAAGATGTTACATGTAATTAATTTAATTGAGGCACTTTTTGATGTTGATTATTATCTATCTTTGTGAACATACTATCTGAACTTGAAAAAATATATATTCTGCAGTTGTTGAGTGGAGTGTTCTATAAATATTCACCAACTCAAGTTGGTTGATAGTGCTAAGTCTTCCACATGCTTGTTGTCTATCTCATTTATTGAGAAATGTTGAAATCTCCACCGAAATTTGTGAATTTGTTTGTTGTGTTTTCTGAACTGTTATTTTTTACTTTATGTACTTTGGAACTCTGTTATTAAGTTTCTAAATAAACATTTTGGATTGTAATATCTTCTTGATTAATAATTAATCCCTTATTATTGAGAAATTCCTCTCCATACTTATAATAATATTATGATTTGAGACTGTTTTTTTTCTGATATTTATATAGCTATCCAGATTTATTATGATTAATTTTTACTGTCACATCATTTTTTTTTTTACTTTAACCTATCTTGGCCTTTAATTAAAATGTGATTCTTTTAGACAGCATGTAGTTGGATTTTGCTTTTTAATCCAGTTTGAAAACGTCTGACTTCTAGTTGGAGAGTTTAGTCCATTTACACTTAATATAAGTATCATATGGTTAGATTTCAATACACTATTTGGTTATTTGGTTTTTTACCTAATTGATTTTTCTTTATTCCTCTCTTTACTCGTCTTCTTTAGATTTATAACTGGGTGTATTTTAATCTCCAATATTATATATTAAAAACCTTCTTTGTTTTAAATTTTAGTGGTTGCTCTCAGATTAATAATATGTATTTTATCATATCATAATCTACCTTCAAATAATAGCATAGCTTTTCACATATAATGTAAGTACCATACAACTTTGTACATTCATTTATCTCCTCCCATCCTTGTGTAATTTTTATCTTACATTTTAGTTCTACTTTTATTTCTACACGTTGCACATAAGTACAATGATATATTGTTATTATTTTGCTTTAAACTGCCATTTGACTTTTAAATAAATTTTAAAATTAAAAAAAAATTCTTTTATTCCTCCCCCACAAACTTGTTATTTTGGAGCTATTTTTTTCTAGGACTCCATCTGGTGTTATTTTTCTCCTCACAAAGAACTTCCTTTAACATTTTCCATAATGTAGATTTGTTGGCACTAAATTTTCTTATAGTCTCACCAAAACTGTTTGGATTGGCTAAGGTTGTTCTTTAGTAGTCCCCTCCCCTAAAAAAACCTTGTGTGTTCAAAACTATTCAACTATCACATTTGTTTTTGAGGACTATTAAGTTTGTCCGTGGTTCACACATTATTTTTCAAAAGATCTTATAACTATCACAACATTGTCATCTGTTCTTGAAATTTGCTATGGAGGTGCCAGGGCCTAATTCTCTCCCCCTTTAAATGTGCCTTAATAGTTTTGCCTGATTGCCCACAGGATTCTTTAATTTTGAAGCTTAGTAATTTAAGTAATGTGTATCTTAGTGTTCACAAGTGTGGGTCAATTTTTTAATGACATAATGGATGCTCTTTTGTGGAGTTTCTAGGCATCTTTTGTTTTAGAAAATGTTTCTGAATTATAAATACACATTTTATTATAATAGTTGAATTTAACTTCAGGGATTCCAATTTTATATATATTGAATCAATTTTGTGTTTTATACTTATAATTTCCTCTCAAATTAAAAAAAATACCAACCCATTTTGTTTAATTTTCTTATTTCTAGCTTCTATATCTTTTGGTGCTGTCCTAATACCTTTTCATCCATGCTTGCTTAAATTTTATTGTATTTCTTTGAAATAAATCTTACTTTTTCTCATACATCTTTCTTGAGTTCTGCTACCTCAAACTGAACTACTTTTTCTGTCTTTCAACAATTCCTTGAATCCTTGCATTTCTGCTTTATGTTCTTACTTTTTAGAGATGATTGCTTAAATTTCACACACAAAACATGTAATTTCAAATGTCCTTTTCTACATGGCAACATTTATCTTGCGAGTATTTCTTTATCTGTTACTAAGTCATACTCTTCTATTTCCCTTATTTATAAAATATTTTATATAGACATTTTATCAACTCCTTTTAATATTCACTATTGAAGAGGCTGGGTTTCCTCTCCACCTACAACTATGTATCTTCTTTAGAGACTCAGTTGGCTTTTGTCTTCCTGCCATTAATTTGGAATCTATCTATAGTCTTGCCAACATTTTTAAAAATATTTATTTATTTATTTATTTATTTGGTTGTGCTATGTCTTAGTTGCAGCCAGCGGGCTCCTTAGTTGTGGCATGCAGGCTCCTTAGTTGTGGCATGCAAACTCTTTGTTGCGGCATGAATGTGGTATCTAGTTCCCTGACCAGGGATCAAACCCGAGCCCCCTACATTAGGAGCACAGATTCTTAACCTCTGCACCACCAGGGAAGTCCTGCCAACATTTAAATTTGCATATTTTTTTGTTTTTCCTAAATTTCCACAAGGATGAGGGGGAAATGTTGATTGAACATTCATGTGCATATTAGAATTATCTCTTTTAAAATGTTTAGCAACATATGAGTTTATTTATTTTGTTCTATTACAAAATAAACAACTTGATAAAATTTATACATTTTTAGGTACTGCAGACCCATGGGTTCTGTATTCACATATTCAAACAACTGAGAATCTAATGAACATACATGGACCTAATGAACATTTGCAAATTTTAGTATCCATGGATTTTGATATCCATAGGGGCATCCTGGAACCGATCCCCCAAGGATACAGATGGATGACTATAATCTCAAAAGTACTTGGAACTCCTCACTGTATTTTCACTGGCTTTTTCACCTTTTGAGTTCTCATCATATGCTTTTTGGAAAAAGTTTCCAATCACTGAATTAAGTGGCAATAAAATCCCAGCAATTTACAGAACTGAGTTTACTACTATATCTGAAGTCCAACGTCCAGAGTCCTTCTACCTCAATTACAAGGATTGCACATTGTCTTTTTGTATTGCACTATTTTTCTCAGGCTTATTTAAGGATTGACTATAGACTGTTACTGTAAAGTTATGGAAGTTTTTCCTTTTGTTTCTAAAGTCCCCACCATACATATACATCCATTTGAGAGAGTACTGAATCCTAACTACTAGACCACTAGAGAGCATCCATATACATCCATTTGTGTTGTCATGTTCCAGAATGGCTACTGAATGCCAATTTTTTTGGAAGACTTGTTTTCTGTTTCAGAACTATTTGAAGATGGGGGCTGTGGGAGACATAATGAGGTAGAAAGGCTGTAGGCATCACTTCATAAAGCAGGCTGGTTAAGAGAAATGTATTTCAGAGTCCCTGCTTCAAAGCTCCTATGTGGGAATAATTGATAGGCTAATATAAATCTAATTGCCATAAACAAAATCAGCATAATTTGAAGATATTTAAAAATATATGCACTAACATGCTTTAAGTCTTTTAATAACTTTTAACTTTTTCTTCTTTCCATATTTGCATATTCACATATTCCCTCTGAAACATATATCCCATTGAAGATATATTTCAAACTTAAATTTGTTTTTATTCATGGGATTTGAAAGATATAGCAATGACTGGGTCATAACTTTTGCCTGGTGATTGGATTCATCTTATTTCCATGGTGATTAACATGGAGCCCATTTGCCAGTCTATTAAATATAACTTACGTTCAACTACTGGAACTGGAGCCAGATTTTTGGTTAACTGTAGTTCTGCTGAAAAGAATTTAAATGTGGTAGTCCCTTGTAAAGCTTGGCTTGTTGAGACACTTAATGACAGTACTTTTTCTTAATTTTCTCATATCTACCCCACCACCTCCTCACTGCACACATCAACTACTTCAGTTAGGATAATTGATATACAGCAAGGCTCAAAGTTTGAAAACCAAGATAAATGATTGGCCATGACCTTCATTTCCCTGCTCACCTTCCTTAGATTACTGGTCCACCAGCTTTTCTCTGTTTCCTTAGTGGCAAAACATAGAGGTAGTTGCGTTTTCTATTTGTGAGTTACTATTTGTAAGTTACTATTTGCATTCATAAGAACTGGTTAAATGTCCACTTGGATCAGGAATTTTTTTTTTCTGTACATGGAGAAAAATCAGGCAAAAGGGAGCTTAAAAATTTTGCATGATGCATTCAAGTTTATCAGAATAAGAATATAATTTCTGTGTGTATTTAGTGAAGCCTGAGGGGGAACTTTGAACTAATTCGGGTAGGTGAGAACTTGATCTCCAAAAGACATCAATTCCTTAAGAAACCAGTTTTGCTTTGGAGAGAAAAAATAATTTTCTAGTTTGGTGAAAGGAAGGCAGGCATAAGGCAGGAAGGTAATAAGAATTTCTTAACTGAGTGAAATCACACCATACTGAAGACATTTGTTTATCTAACTAGACCCTCAAGATTGAAACTGCATACTTCAAAACTTAACAGCTCCAACTTCTGTATATTCTCCAATGCAGCTCAGACATTTAAATATATATATATATATATATATATATATATATATATATATACACACACACACACACATATGGTTTAATGGCATCAGTGTATAACATTTTATATGTAAATGTCATAAATTATTGCATAATAACTGTAAAAAATATTTTTTTCTGTCATGTAACTAAGCTCAAAGATGTATTGATAAATCGGTAGTTCTAGACTTTGCATCTTAAACTCTGATCCTGTGACCAAATACCCAACCCCTTGTTATTACACCTTACTACTTTACCTAATCTTCTGTTAACCATGCTCCCCCATCTGCTTAACTCCCATACAGACACTAGAAGTCATCTATCCCAAACATTGTTTATGTTACAAATGATAAAATTGAACTCCAATATGGTACTTACTGGCCTAAGGATACAGAGCCAATTAGTCATAGAGTTGAGGAAAACACAGGAGTCACCAGATGTCTTGTTCACAAAGTTGTGTGTGTGTGTGTGTGTGTGTGTGTGTGTGTGTGTGTGTGTTAATCCTGGGTAGTGGGGAAACAGGGGTGGGAAGAGAATGAAATGAAATAGTATTTACTTCATTGTGGGAATGTTCTGTAGAAGATATAAAAAAAACATTTCTTGAAATATAAAGGCAAAGAATAGTTTCTCCTCCATTCTCAACTTTCTGCTTTGCCCATTCAATCTCTTGTTCTTTTTGTTTTGAAAAATAATCTTACTTTTTCCTATCAGAAGTAGTCGAATTTGTTAGAAGTTTCAGTAGTTTTGCAGGCTTCACGCGAATAAAAAAATAACAGGTCCTGAAGGTAATAGCTTTTGGACATAGAAGGTCTTTTGCCTCCATTTTTTAAGAATTTCCCATGAACAATTCAAAATAGGAAACAATTTTGGGGAGCAGCCCATAAAACATGGAGAATTTCATGCCCAGAATAGCGTGTATATTTTATATTTCTCTCTGTTTCCTTTTCCACTCTACAATTGATTGTGTGATTTAGTGATTTATGTGGCATATAAATTTGGGCTGATGGTAGTGGTGAGCCCTGGGTGTAGGTAAGAAGGCAATGAGAGAATGCAGAAATCGTAAAGAGTAATGAAACTGATTATAATCTGTCTGATTTTAATTAACACCATGAACTGGCAATTTGGAACAATTACAATGATGAAATACACCTCTGTGCTAGGGTGGACAGCTCCCACCATCTGCAAACCCGTCAGTGCACCACTGGCTGAGAAATAATTGATATCACTTCAATCACTTTGGCTATTTGGAGCTTAAAATAGATTCATTAGGAAAGCTCCTGGGAATAATATTCTCTGAGTTCTTCCACTTTCAAGCATGTTTGTTTGTTTTCACAGCCTTCATAACTAAAGATAAGATTGACTAGATGCAGAGACTTTAGTCACATTTTCTTTCCTATACCAAATTAACTGTGTCAATTCACTGTTTTCTGGAATAGAGAGGTACTCTTAGAGCCTGACACCAATCTGGACTTAGTCATTATTGCTTGGATATCCAATTGATTTTTATTTTTTGGAAAGTGGGTAATCTTTATATTTATGTTTTTCAATTAGAAGATTATTTTTGAACAGTTTTAGGCTTATAGGAAAATTTAAAGGAAAGAACAATTTCCATCTCCCCACTCACTCTTCCCCTTCTCCTCTTTCCCCTATTATTAACATCTTGCACTAGTGTGTGCCATTTACTATAATTGGTGAGTGAATATTGATGGATTATTATTATGCTAATGTCCATAGCTTACATGAGGCTTCATTTTTGGTATTGTACATTCTCTGGGTATTGACATATGTATAACAGGTATCCATCATTACGGTATCACACAGAGTAGTCTTACTGCCCTAAAAATGCTCTTTTATTGTGTCTGTTCAATCCTCCCTTCTCTCTCACCACTGATGTTTTTACTGTCTCTATAGTTTCGCCTGTATGTAGTTGTTTTGGAATGGCTTCTTTAACTTAGTAATATGTCTTTAATATTCCCCTATGTATTTCCATGGCTTGATAACTCACATATCTTTTTAACACTGAATAATATTCCATTGTCTGAATGTACCATGGTTTATCAATTCACCGATCCAAGGACATCTTGGTTGCTTCCAAATTTTTGGCAAATATGAATAAAGCTACTATAAACATCTGTGTGCAGGTGTATGCATAGACATAAATTTTCAACTCTTTTGGGTAAATACCAAGAAGTGAGATTACTGGATCACATGATATGAGGATGTTTTGTTTTGTAAGAAAGCACCAAACTGTCTTCCAAAGTGGCTGTGACATTTTGCATTCCCACCAACAATGAATCAGAGTTCCTCTTGCCCCACATCCTTGTTAGCATTTGGTGTTATTAGTGTTTTGGATTTTAGCCATGCAAATAGATGTGTAGTGGTATCACACTGTTGTTTTAAATTTCACTTCCCTAATGACACATGATATTGAATACCTTTAAATAGGCTTGTTTTCCATCTGTATGTCTTCTTTGAAAAAGTATCTGTTTAGATCTTTTGCCCATTTTTTAATTGGGTTGTTTGTTTTCTTATTGTTAACTTTTTAATAGTTACTTGTATACTTGGATACAAGTCCTTTAACAGATATATGTTCTGCAAAGATTTTCTCTGAGTCTGTGGGTTGTTTTTTCATTCTCTTAGCAGTGTCTTTTGCAGAGCAGGAGTTTTTACTTTTAAAGAAATTTAACCTTTGATTTTTTTTTCCTTTCATGCTTTTTGCTTTATGTATTGAAAAGTCATCCTCAAATCCAAGCTCATCTAGATTTTCTCCTACAGTATCTCCCAGGAGTTTTATATGTTTGCATTTCATATTTAGGTCTGTGATCTATTTCGAGTTTTTTGAGTTCATTTTTGTGAAAGGTGTAAAGTCTATGTCCAGATTTTTTTTTTTTTTGCATGTGCCTGTCTATTTATCCAACATCACTTGTTGAAAAGGCAGTTTTTTCCATTGAACTGTCTTTGTTCCTTCATCAAAGGTCAGTTGACTATATTTGTGTGGGTCTATTTTTGGACACTATTCTGTTCCATAGATCTATTTGTCTATACTTTCACCAATACCACAGTCTTGAGTACTATAGCTTTATAATATCAGTCCTTCCATTTTATTCTTCTCCTTGAATATTGAATTAACTATTGTGGGTCTTTTGCCTCTCCATGTAAACTTTAAAAGCACTTTGTTGACATTCACAAAATAACTTGCTGGGATTTTATTTGGAATTGTGTTAAATTTGTAGACTAATTTGGGAAAAACTGACATCTTGACAATATTGAGTCTTCCTATACATGTAAATGGAATGTGTCCCCATTTATTTGTATCTAAATTTGATTTTTCTAAAAAAACTCTAATAGTTTTACTAAAATACATTTCAGAATTATCTTAGGCATATGATCTGTCTATTAACTATTTAGTTATTTTTATTGTTTTATGAATATTCTATTGAATAATAGTTTTTAGTATGAGTCCATTCCATTGCTTTTGTTTTATCTTTTTGGACTGCTAGTTTATGTATGTTGGCCCTTTTTTCTACCTTCTATATTTATTACTTTATCTCAGATTCACTTGTATTTCTTCCTTCATTTATTTTTAAATTTCAAAAATGATTATTTCTATCTTATATAACTACAACAATATCCATTATATTTTCTCTTGTGCTTTTTCTAATTTTTGCCTTGATTTCTCAAATTATTTTCTTTTTAACGTTTTTCTGAGTTTTATATCCCCTCTTCTCAACTCATTCTTTAGATCAACTTCCTCATTTTGAGTTTTTAAAAATATCTGACTTACATTATTCTTTCATAGTTTCTATTTTTAATGCATTTAACATTTTGAAATTTAGGTCATAATTTTATTTTGTGGTTTCATCCTTTTAAAGTGTTTCATTCTCTATATATACTTTATTATGCTTAATATCCATATAAAGAATTTGATTGCAGTCACTTTTGTTATGGGTTTTAATGAAGTAAATTTTTCTATACCATTAGAAGGGAGGACGGTGCAAGATAACTTTTCCATTTCTAGTGCTCTAGAACTCTCTTGTATTGTTTTCATTAAGTGATCATAAAAGGGGGAAAAATACTTGTTACTTTCTGAGATCTGCCTTATCTGCTTCTTCCCTCACTTTTATCTGTATCTTCTGTTCTTTTTGTCCTGGATATTTTACATATAATTTTTCCTTTATATTAGGCTTTATTCTGGAAGAAAGAGTACTAGTTTCTAAAAATGCCTGGAGCTCAGACTGCTTTCAGAATTTACTAGGATTCCCTTGCATTTTATTTGCCAACTGGATTCTCCTGAAACCCCTCTTATTTTCAGCTTCTGTTCTCAGAGGTGTCTGCTCACTAGAAGAGGGCTTCTCTTCTCTTGTCCATCAGATATGTCTTTGCATTTCCCTGCTTCCTAGTACACGTAGATTCACAACACATGGGTCTTTTAACTGTCTTGCTTTGCTCCTACCTACACATATGTTGCCACCAAATTTTATTTTAGACATCATCTTTGGGTTTATAATATTGATATCCTACTTGCTTTGCTTATTTCTATTGGAGGATTCAGGGGTTTCAGAAACTATGCCACTCTAGCCACCATCTCCCCAGAATTCATTCATAGACTATGCAATATTCTCTTAATGCTACGTGGCTCAAACTGTATCACTCCCTCACCACTTTGCACTCTTTTCTCAGTATATGGCATTTAGTCATTCACTCTTTCAACAAATATTTATTGAGTGCCAGACATTTTGGGGACACAGGAGATTTAGTAGAGAGAAAAACTCATAAATCTTACATTGTAACTGTGGGAGATTAAAAAAAAAACGAAAATAAATAAGCCTCTGTATAATATATCAGAGAACAATAAGTGTTATGAAGTAAAATAAATAAAATTGGATATACAGAATTAAAAGCACAGGGAGAAAGGAAACTCCTTATTTTAAGTAGGGAGGCAGAACAGATCTCCAGGATAATTTCACATTTAAACAGAGACTTGAAAAATGTGAGAGAATGAGATTTGTTGTTCCCCGGATGCACAGTGAATGAAAATTTCAAACAGAGGAAATAGTAATCCAAAATTCCCTGAGGCTAGTGCATTCCTGAAGAACAGTAAAACAGCAAAATATCCAGTATGCATGAAAAGGAGTATGTGAGGGTTGAGTGTAAGAAAAACGCCATAGATGTCAATGTGCAAATCCCGCAATCTCACAGGCCCTTACAAGGATTTTGGATTCTATTTTGAGTGATATGGGAAGTTATTATAGAGTTTTGTGCAGATTAATACCATGATTTGGCTGATATATTTAAAAAAAGGATTATCAGTTTTGGGGAGAATACACTTAGGAAAGCAAAGGCAGAAGCAATGTAGAGCAGAGACCAGTTATCAGTCCATAGCAATACTCTAGGAGAGGGGTTATAAAGCTTGGCTGAGGGTGGAATGGGAACTAGAAAAGATGGTAACAAGTGATGAGAATCTAGATATATTTGAAGGTAGCAAGTTTAAGATGGTGACCTTGATCTGAGAAAGCATTGCTGAGTGTTGTATCTTTATATGCAAATCCCATGTGGAAGTCTTCAAGTGGCCTATATGAATGCCAGCCACATAATTCCCAGTCCATTTGAAGCACTCCAAAAAAAAAAGAATAATAATTGTTATTTTTACCTTGCATCGTTCAGAATAAATTTAAAAGATAACTATCCCAGAAACTCTTCTCATATTCTTTTTTTCTCAAATGTTATCATATCTACGAAGCTCAGAAGCCTCTAATTTTCCAACTCTCAAAAAGCTTTTTCTCCATTCCTAGCTCAAACAGGTTCTCTCTTTTTCTTTTACATCTCCCCTGTCAACTCTTTGTTACAAAACAGATATGGCTTCTTTCATCAAGTGCTTTCCCTTTTTCTCTAGTCTTTTTACCTTATGGACCTCTCTATCTGCTGATTTTGCTTTTCTGCAGCAGAAAAGAGAATGCACACTCAGGCAGGGTTCACATTTGGAGGTAGGGGAGAGGGGAAGAGGTGCACAGAGGAAAATGAGAGGAAGCAAATGATCAAAACCCTGATTTTCTTTATCCAGTGGCTGGATATATAGTAGGAGCATTACATATTAATCATATCCCTTTTTTCTTTCCTTTTTCATGTATCCCATCATAGTCTTTCTATGTGGCATGATGGAATAATTTGTGGCAGTCTAACAACTTAAGAAATCAAAAGCCACTTCTATTCCCTCAAAACCACCCCACATATGTACTTCTGGGGAAAAAATGACATTCTGAAATGCTAGGCCAAAGACACTGTACGAAATGCGAGTTTAAAAACATTAGGGAATATATGCAACTCTAATGTAATGGCATCCTTGTTGTCCTCTCATTCTGTTCCTACCAGCCTTATATTAAATGTGTTTTCAAGAAGCTCCAAGATGGGGGGACAAATAGTTTTAGCATAAGAACAAGAGGGAGTAGGGTTGCATCTTTGCCTGCAGACCCTCTCAGGATAAATTTTAGGGAGGAAAAAAATTTTAAGAAACATGAGATGATTCTTTTTGAAGGCAGGGGTCTTCAATAGAGGATCCTACTTTTCTCTGGCAAAATTTTGAAAGCATGGAGCAATGTGAAGTATTTCATGATAAGACCTGAGAAAAATGTAGCAGTGTTTTCCTACAGAGGAGATGGTGAGAACAGCTTTATGAACGGTCTGCAGAAAGGGAAGAAGAAGCCAGTGTCCCAACAAGAGGCCTGGTGGAGGAGAAAAGTGAAATTCACTATGAAGGGAATGTGGCTTGTATTGTGGATGGATGTCAGTTTAGAACTTCTCTGAAAGTAGATGGCCCAGGAATCACACATGCCACTTTAGCTCCTTCTACCAAAGCTTACTCAAATGCCTGTCTACATTTATGCAATCTCAGCTACAAAGAGGCTATGAAATGAAATTTCTAGATGGGTAGTTGACATACCAAGTAAACTCCTGAGTCCTATTTCTTAAGGGATAAGAGGGCAGTAGATACTAATGGGAATTTAAGCCACATCACCCCATAGACAGGATTAGGCAGAGAGAACCTGGTATATCTGGACTGCACTTATTTATATGGTTTAACTCAGATCAAGTTGTTAACTCAGAATCACAAGTTATGTTTAGTTTAAGAATAAATTAAAAACATTTTTGCACACCTAGATAATATGTGTGAGACACAGTCATAGATACAGCTTTAAGAGGATATATAATCTAGTCCATGGGTGTGACAGGTTAACACTGGTACATCTCTGAAGTTTCTCTTTCGGGGAGGGAGAGATAAGTTTCTTTTATTTTTATAGAATTCCTGAGGTCACCTAAACATGTATCCAGCTACAGTTCTTACAGAGTCATAGAAGACCACTGGAAAGAATATGAACTTGTCCACAAATGAGGTCCAAAAATATAACAGCATTGCCAATGGACTGGGGAAGGAGAAGGGGTTAAGTGGAATAGAATAAGAGAAAATGGAGCCTTACAAGGATAATGTCAGTACTAGTCTTGTAGCTTAGCTAGGCAAAGCCATACTCCCTGAGTGTTGAAAAGGACGATTGTTTCAAATGTAGAGTCTGTACTTGAACCTGATCAAACCCAAGTCCTGGAGCTCCATGAAAAAAAAAAAAAAAAAAAAACCCTCTACTACTCAACAGCTCAGGATGCTCTGTTTAATTTTCATTGCTCCTTTTCAGAGTGAAAAATCCTCTGTGAAAGGGCTGGATCCTTACAGAGGAATATCTGTTCTTCCTAGTCAGAGAGAGAGGTGAGTATAGGATGTAAAGAGACAGATGATGTGAGAAGTTCCCACGAGTGATAGTAGAAGGCAAATGTCTTGGACCATCAGAAAGCAAAGGTGAGTCACTTGTTTTATGTGAGAATTACTGACTGCATTAAAAGCCCAGTGGTACAGAGCTGTCTGTAGAAACAAGGGCAAGAGAAGAAGCTGGACCCTCCAAACTATCATCCACTTTAGATTGGATTAATGTCTTATGACTTGATAGAGGTTCCTTTCAAACGATCTGAGCTGGGGAATTTAGTCCTCATGTAATTACTCTGCCTCAAAATTTGCCAGGGTTTCAAATTCTGTCTAGAATGCCTATCATGCTGTCATCTCGGGAGGTTGTGTCCAGTTACACAGTCAAGTCCACATTCATCTCACAGGAATCAGGGAGGGGCTATGAGCATATGCAGCTGCATTTTTTTGTTTGTGGAAAATGAGGGAAGGATATTCAGGCACAACTAGAAATCTCCTCTCTAAATGTAAATATCCAGCAATAAAAAAAAATTAATATCCATTCAGTAGAATAAAATAGTCTGTATCCATTTATAAATGAATAATCCCATGAAAAAATTTAATTTTTTTGGTTAATGGAATAAATATAAGATAAAATAGCATTATTCAAAATAAAAACTCAACTAGAATGCTGGAGAGAGAGGGGAAGGGAAGGCAGAGAAAAAGAGAGAGAGAGGGAGAGAGAGAAAGAGAAATGTAATTGGTGGTTAAAACTGGATAGTGGATCTCTAGATGTACATAATGCTAAATTCTTATTTTTTTGTGAGAATAAAAATGTTTCTTTTATACTGAAGATGATCAATGAATGCTTCTTTAAATCTTCTGCCCTCTGCCTTTCTTCTATATATTTGTTCAACAGATAACGTTTTTAAATGGAAATGCAAGCTTATTTTAACATGTCTTTATCATCCTATTTTTTTCATTCTTTGCCTCAGAAGTAGTAAAACATGAATATTTCATGTCAATTTTAGGGCAATTTTTACATATGGAATAGCTTCCTTGCCTGATAACTTGACATCTCTAATTCTGGACATTATAGCAATTATATGACACTAAAAAATCTCACTAAAATGTACATATCCTATGTGCTGGCCAAAAATAAATAAACAAAATGAGAAAGGGAAATGGGAGAGATGCATGAAGATCAAAGTGAAATAAATATATCTATATTAGAGAGACCTTAATTCAATTTTTACAGCTCTGACTACATTGGCAGAAACTGAATGATTTATATGCTCAGGATACATTGATATATTTGCAGACTTTGAATGCTATTTGTTTTGAACTCACACACATAGTGACCTTACACTATTTTTTCCCCTCTGATTAGGAAGGACATGGTTATCTCACTAATAGAAATGTGGTCTGTGAGAGTACCCCAAGTAATAGATAATTCCCATACTGCCTAAGTGCTTAAGTGAATTTGAAGCATGTGTTCAGCTTGAAAGCCATTTGGATAGAGCAACCAACCACACACAATTGCTAGGAAATTACACAAGGGAAAATGCAGAAAATGAAATTGTTGGCAAAGATAATTACCATAAGTGCAGAGTCTGAGAGCAGAAGGCGTTATGGAATAACACACTGTCTATTGTGAGCTAGTAAAGAAAAGATGGTTTACATTTGGAACAAAGTGACAATAGTATAAGACTCCTTAGTGTATTGGGCAATAAAAGTGTAAAGGCTTTTTTATTATTATTATTAAGGTCACCAAAAAGTTATAACCTGAGAGAACTGGCTCAGTGGGCAGAGTTGTAAGTGTTTTAAGGGTGATAATCTTGTGGTTTAGAATGGCATCTTTTGGTCTGGATAATACTATTGTGCTTTCTCTGGATCTCCCCTTCGTTAGTGTGAGAAAGGAGCAGTGAAGAAGATAAAATAGCAGCATCACGAATATCAAACACCAATAAAAATATAGATAAGATTATAAATTTGAAACCAATACCAGAATTCTCACTATGTTGGAAAATGAAGAAGTAAAATACGGAATGCTGAAAGTGAGGTAGTTATGGGTATTATATTCAGAATGTATCCACTCTGAGAATTCCAGTTAAAAATAATCTAGCAGGAACATTCAAAAACAAAGTCCAAAGACTTGAAAATATGATTTTTGGAAATTTTTATTGATAAAAGATATTTTGCTTTTACCAAAAATAATTTAAAACTCTACATCCAGTTCACATCAACTTTCTGAAGTAAAACACTAGTAGTTTGGTCGACAGTGGAAAGCAATGAGATAGAGAGACCACAATGACAGCATTAAGAAAAAGAGAGGAACATTAAAGGGTAGCATTGGGTTAGCATGATTCATAAGGAAATAATCTGATAAATAACTTAGTTTGAAAAGATAAAAGTAAGACATTAACCCCTCACTCTATTTTGAAATTCTATAATCCACAATTAATTGTAAAATGAATTTTTTAAATCTCATGTAAATTGATTTACATGTTAAAAAGTGGAAAAGAGTCATCATATGGCTTTCTGACATGATAGGGGATGTTGTGATGCAATATTATTTTTTTTTTACTTCCCTTAAGGCCCTAGTATTGAGCTACAATGGTGTAAGCTAATGTTCATTTTCCATTTGACATATAGTCCAATCCTCTAGTCAAAAACCAAGAGCATGTCAATCATAATCCTCATATCCTTCAGTCGATTTGTTTTTTTTCCCATCATTGTCACTTTGATTGATTTCCCATTAAAGTAGAGGCATTTGAGTGTACATTTTAGAAATGGATTTTGGATTCAGGTTCAGTAAAGCTAATGAGTATATCTTTCTTCACTACCAAAATCCAATTAAGATGAAAGAACTACAAGAATAAGAGATAATCCGTAACTGCTAGGAAACCTCTATGGCTATCATTAATGGACGTGAAACAGGAAAATGTCTAAAATATAGAAAAAATAAATTCGATTGCTGACAAATATATGTGTACGTATACAGCAAAACCCTTAAGTCAGATACAGCATGACCTAGGATAAAGTATCCCATGGGCCAGGTAGAGGGATTTTGACACAAGATTTCAGAATGGCTATTCCAGAGTCCAGTTTCAAGAAGCCAAGCACCAGTGTCTGTCCTAAGTAAAGCCATAAACAGATTTATAAGTTATGCACATCACCTGCTACTTACAACATTAGAAATTGAGGCCAGACAGAGAAATAGAAGGCACCAGGTAATTTCCTGCCAGAGTAAACAAGGAGCATCTTTTCACTGAGAGCCAGATCCCTGCAAACTCTCAGATTAATCATCATGCAGGTGGAGTACAGTGATTTGCCTAGAAATCAATTTAAAAAGGGAAAGCAAGCAAATTCAAAAAGAAAACACATAAGAAAAAAGGGAGAGTGAGAGGACAAGGGAGAGGGAGAGAGGCTAGAGGATGTATCCAGACGTTGCAATATTTGTTTAAAATTAATTCCAGAAAGGGAGAACAAAGAGGGAAGACAGAAAACAATAATCAAATAACTATATAAAAATTCTCTAGTGTAAAAGTGACTCATGCTTCAGACTGAAAGTACTTACAAAATGTCTTCCAAGCATCTTAGGCTTTCCCAGAAAGATTTTTCAGTGTCTGGAGAATTTGGGATGGATTATCTAGTTTTGCCTTGGGGGACCTCTTGCTGCCTGTGTTGGGACATGGACCTGAGCTGGAGTGGATGTTACACAGGCAACTTTTTCACTCCCCACTTCTTGCTCACTCCCAGTCTGGAGAGTTTTTGATGCTGGTTCACCATCAAGGAAAAGCTTTTTCCTCTTTCATCCTTTCCAGCATCTGTGCCCAACTTGTTACCTAACCAAATTTGGGTCCCCTGGCCCATGTGCAGTAAAGCCAATCTACTGACTTTGTGTTGTGGTGAAGGAAAGTGCAACGTTTATTTCAGGTGCCAAACAAGGAGTCCAGGCAATTATTGCTCAAAAGACCTGAGTTCCCCGATGGCTTTCAGGGAAAAGTTTTTAAAAACAGGGTGAGGGAGGGCGGTTGTTGAGTATGTGATCAGCTTGTGGACTTTATTCTGATTGGTTGGTCGTGAGGTAGGTAATCAGGAGTCAACATCATCAACCTTCTTGTTCCAACTGGTCTAGGTACTACTTGCTTGTGGGCCACGTACAGTTAACTTCTTCCACCTGGTAGGGGTTTCAGCATCTGTAAAACTGTTCAAAGGATTTGGCTCAGAATGTCATCTATAGCCCTTGAGGAGGAACTAAAGGTCCTTGATTATTATTATTTTTTTTGTCTTGCTTGACTGTTTTCCTTTGTTTCTGCATTTTCTCACTTCTCTGATTAAATGTATTCTTTGGAACTCAGGGGGTGTGTAGGAGGCTACAGTTTTTCTACAAATAAGAGTAAGGCATAGGATGTGTGGGTCTGTCCTGGGAAGTCCCCATAAGGTTCTGCTTGGTTGCAAACTGAATATAGTTGGTCCTGCAGTACCTGAACTGCTTTCTATCACCTGCTGCTGTCTTCTGTCATTCTGACTATGCTCCTCTATTTATGCCCTCTGATGTTTCTACTGTATTTATTCTATTGCCTTTCTGGAAGGATAGAAAACACCAAATTGTGGTGCATTCTATGTGTAAGACTAAGCCTACTTGATAAAGCCAAATCATGACAAAATAAAATTTACTGTTAGAAACTGAAGGTAGTGAATCTGAGGTCACTGGGTCTATTTCTCAACAACTCAGCAGTTACAGGATATGTTTGGAAAAATACAAACTTTGGGGAAAATCTCCTCAATTATATCTTAAAAAAATCCCTCAAATAAACAATTACAAATTATATAACCCTGATGATTGTGTTCCCAATCAGATTTACAGAGATGGAAAGGAGAGAAATTATATAGAAGTAAAGAAATAAAGAACTTCTGCAGTATACCCTGTCACCATGTACTACATAAACAGGAAATATATTAAAACTGTATGAACTGTGTTATTGTTTGATTTAAATCCTCTATTTTAGCGATTTTTCCAAAAGCATAGCTAACAATTTCAAAGATAGCTTATGTGCTGGAATATAAAATACATTTGAGAATCTAGCTTCATTTACTGAGACTTCTACTGACTTAATGTAATTAATAAAACATTAAATAAAGTCATTGATAAAAGGGTTGAATAAAACAGGATGAAAATTTGTTTTTAAATCTCTGAGTTATGACACCTATAAATTGCCCACATGTATTGAATAACCGTTTAATTGTCCAACTTGCATGTTCATCATATTTCCAATAATATTATAGAATTTCTTATTGAATGTTTTGATGAACTTAAAGGAAGCATGCTGAGGTGAAATGAAATATAGAATCAGACAAATATGTGCTATAGCACTTACTATCAATATGAATTTTAGTACAATATTAATTTTTCCAAAAAATGTACATTTCCTGTCTACAAATGGGAATTGAGTCTGAACCGGGCTTGTGACTTGTTGTAGCCAATAGAAATGGGTAGAAGGGACTCTGGGCTAGATCTGACCTTAGCCTTCAGAAGACCTGATACTTCTCTTTCACAATGAGAGTATCTGATTTTCCAACTGTAACACCTTGCCTTTGTCTTTAGCCCTCTAGTCTTGGGTGTAAACCCTTTTGATCAGACCAAAAAATACTTTAAACAGTTCTATCCTGATCTTTATAGGAAGCACTGTACACTTTCCCAAGAGATTCTGTCTCTGATGTTACATATCAAATCTGGAAAATCAAATTCTGTTCCATGAAATGCACAAACCTTTAGCCACATGTTCCCTATAACCCCTTCCAGAAAAAAGAAAGCTCTAACTATATCTCTAGCCTTCTGCTTTATGAGAATAATAACATTGAAAAATATATAATATCCCTCACCCCAAATCATTGAGGAGAATAAAACATATTTATTAATATTTCTCTTCCTGACTCATATCAAAATTCTTATGATGTCTTGTGCACATGCTGCAGAACCTTCCCATTACTCATGTCAAGCCACCTTAATCTTGTCACCATCCTCCTCAACAGTTGTTATTAAACCCTCCTCTCAAAAGCACAGGGGTAGGGAGGTGGCAAAAAGAGATGGAGTTGCCTCTCCAGGAACATTTTCCAAAACCAGCAGCTTTACAAAAAACATTGAAGGTATTTTCTGGACCAAAGAATTGTTAAGAATGTGACAAAACATTCAAGGGAGACTTCTGAAAGAAATGCCTATTAAGTGAAGGAAACATTACCAATCAAACCTTGAGATTCATAAGAAAGTCAGAGGTGCCTCTTTTTCCTTGTAAACTTTCCTGTTGGCCTACACTCACGCCATACACTCCCACACCGATGTGAGAGCCTGCCTCTAATTCCTCCTGCTGTTTGGGTTTTTTGGATTGTTTTGTTTTATTATGTTTTTTTGAGTGGAGAGTTTTTACTGGAATGTCCTCGTCCAAGTATGCATCCCCATCTAGACTATGGTCTTACTAACAGTTGTACCTCTACATAAAACTTGCTGTCCTGGGAAAATCTTTGTGCAATTGGTATGGTTTCCAATGTGTGCAGATTCTGTTCTTTTTTTGTTTTTTGTTTTAAACTCTTTATTGGAGCATAATAGCTGTACAATGGTGTGTTAGTTTCTGCTTTATAACAAAATGAACCAGTTATACATATACATATGTCCCCATATCTCTTCCCTCTTGCATATCCCTCCCTCTCACCATCCCTATCCCACCCCTCTAGGTGGTCACAAAGCACTGAGCTGATCTCCCTGTGCTATGTGGATGTTTCCCACTAGCTATCTATTTTATGTTTGATAGTGTATATATGTCCATGCCACTCTCTCACTTTGTCCCAGCTTACCCTTCCCCTCCCCATATCCTCAAGTCCATTCTCTAGTAGGTCTGTGTCTTTATTCCTGTCTTGCCCCTAGGTTCTTCATGACCTTTTTTTTTTTTTTTTTTTTTTTAGACTCCACATATATGTGTTAGCATACAGTATTTGTTTTTCTCTTTCTGACTTACTTCACTCTGTATGACACACTCTAGGTCCATCCACCTCACTACAAATAACTCAATTTCATTTCTTTTTGTGGCTGAATAATATTCCATTGTATATGTGCCACATCTTCTTTATCCATTTATCTGTTGATGGACACTTAGGTTGCTTCCATGACCTGGCTATTGTAAATAGAGCTGCAATGAACATTTTGGTACATGACTCTTTTTGAATTATGGTTTTCTCAGGGTATATGCCCAGTAGTGGGATTACTGGGTCATATGGTAGTTCTATTTTTAGTTTTTTAAGGAACTGCCATACTGTTCTCCATAGTGGCTGTATCAATTTACATTCCCACCAACAGTGCAAGAGGGTTCCCTTTTCTCCACACCCTCTCCAGTAGATTCTGTTCTTTTGACTTTATTGCTTTTCTGTCCCTTCCTTGTAAACAACATCTCAAACTAATTTTGACTGCCTCTATCTCCAAAGGATTTGTTCTTTTTTCCCCCCTCTCTCTTAGGCACTGTAGAGCTGGAAGCAAACCTAGAAATCATCCAAGCTTTCTCATTTTAAAGAAACTGAAGAGTAGGAAGGTTAAATGAATTGCCAAAAGTAACCCAGGGAGTTAGTAGAAATTGAATGAGAGTCCACATGTGATGTTGACTCAGGGCTCAGCATTCTTTAACTATTAAATAATGCTTTATGGATTATTTTACCAAAACACTCTACAAACCTTTTACTTTCTAATTCACAGAGGATAAAGAAGTGATCATAAAAGCTTCTCATCTTAGAGCAGCTCAAAATTACTGGCTAGTTTGGAAAACAAAATGACAAAAACAACAACAAATGATAATAATCTCATGGACAGAAGAAAATTTGCTCACAGTATGTTTCTTCAACCTAGAGAAAAACTGTAATAACTGTAGGCTTCCTCCTAAACCACCAATATGGAACATTATGTGTGTCTGTACCTGCTCAACAGGTCTTTTTGAACCCCCCTTGGGAGGGGTGTTCTTGGAGAACCTGCTTACAAGCATTTTCTCTCTCTCTCTGTTCATCTCTATTCATTTTCTAAGAGCGTCAGTAATTACCAGTAATTAGTACCTACCTGGTAGCACTTTCAGCCTCTTTCAGCAAATATTACAACTTCTGAGTCAAATAACTCACTCTTTCCTTTCACAGTTGGCAACTTGCTGCCAGTCTCTGCACTCAGTTTGGGAGAAATCCATTGCTTCTCAATGGGCATTGTATCCCTTGCCTTCCACTCTTCTATTTGTCATGGATTTATCCTTCCTGGGGAAATTTGTATGATTTTCATGTAGTATAGGGTCGTGGGGCAGTGGTTTGCAGAAATTTCCCTATTTTCATGGCAAACATTTTGTTCATTCATTCACTCAGCACATAGTTGTTGAGTACATATTGCCATGGCCTATCGAAGATGCTGGTGAACAGAAAAATATTCAGCAAGATTGACAATGCCCCTGACTTTCTGTAGCTTTCAATATCTCACAGAGATAAATGTTCTAGAGTTTCATAATAATATAATAGAAGAAATAAAAAGTAATAAAAGGAAATAGAGTGGTGGCAATTTCCCAGGTTCCAGAAAAGTCTATCCGGGTGGTATGGCTTCTAAGCCAAGACTTAGGATGGAGCTAGCCAACAGAAGCAGCTATATAATTTGTGAGGCCCAGTGTAAAATGAAAATGTGGATCCCATATTCAAAAATCATTGTGGATTTCAAGAAAGCAACAGCAGAGCATTGAACCAATTACGTGGTTCTGTGTGATTCATGAACCTGGCCCTACTAGCCAGAGAAGAGTAGGGTTAGAAAGACTATCAGGAAGAGAGAACTTCACCAGGCCATGTGTGAAAGCCTGGTGGTCAGAGAGAGGATACTGGATGTGAACAAAGCCTGCATGGTTGCAGAAAGAAATTTATAAGTGAGACAATATAAACACCTTGATGTCTTCCCTCCACCAATCTTAGTAAATTTCTAGTTCACTGTGTCCCAGGTACTGTTCTAAGTGTTCCCTGTGAACTGAACCATGTAATTGTCACAATGACTCTATAAGAGAGACCATCCCATTGCTCCCATTTTACAGATGAAGACCCTGAAGCAGAGAAGTTGAGTTACATTGGCAAATTCATGTTATAGTACTAAGGGGTGGTGCTCGGCTTCAAACCAAGATAATGCAGTTACCAGTCTAGATATACTCAGTAAATATACTCCTTCCCTGCAGTCGCACTGCAGGGAAGGAGTATGTTTATAAACTGTATAAATCTGCTTTCAGTTCTTATAATCTGCTGACTTCCCCTTTACCTACATGAACACTTCCCTATAAAATCTTTGAATGGTTTTTCTCCTATAGATTAATCTCCTCTGAATTCTGATTCCTCTCTCATAGGACTTGTCTTTCTTTTCTTTTTATTACTTATTTTTTTTATGTCTCGCCCCCTCCATCTTCTCCCTCTGCCTATCAGAGGTTCACTCTGGAGGCCGCCACCTTTTCTTTGTTTTTACATTGTACCCTGCCTTCCCCCATACTTTCTGAAGGTGATGGCCTTGCATACAATCTCCCCCTGCACTGCTCAAGGTGACTCCCTCTCAACCATTTCCCCAGCCCCAAGGTTTGGCTCACTCCCTCCAGACCTCAGGAAAAACCCATGGGAAAAAGTTGGTGGGTGGGTGCCCTTGTTTTGTAGCTTGGTACCTTGGAATTCTGACCTGACACACTAGCTATTCATTGTTCTGTAAACATTTGTCTAGTTTCTCCTAGTCTCCATCTGGGAAAGATTCCTCCTCCTTCTTCAGTCCTGCCTGGGATGAAAGCATTTGGTGGTAAGTGACTCCTTCTTTCCTGGAGTTTGCTTCATTTCGATTTCTTTGTGTTCTCAGATCTCTGTTAAGTTTAAAAAACTATGATTTGTCACTTATCTGGATTGTTTTGGTTGTTTGGGTGGAAGTAATTGTCTCTTGCAACTTTCTACCTATGAACAGCAGAGGAAAGCCACAGGTTTTTATACTAAAGAAATGTTTTAAAGTGCCTAGAGGCAGCTCATATAGGGAAAAAAAAAATTGAATTTGGAGTTTTGACCTAGATTTACATTTTATCTATACCGTTTGGCAGCTACAAGGTCAATGGATTAATCTTTATGAATTTTATTTTCTTCCTATGTGAAAAGGTTGTAATAACATTTATGTTATAGGCTTGTTATAACAATTAAACTAGGGTATTTCACATGTGGTAGACATTCAAATAACTTTAATCCCTGTCTTAGTCTGCTCAGGCTGCTATAAAAAAATGCCATAGCCTAGGTGGCTTAAACAACAGACATTTAGTTATCATAGTTCTGAAGGCTGGGAAGTCCAAGATCAAGGTGCCAAACAACTTGGTTCCCAGTGAGGGCTCTCTTCTTGGCTTGCAGACGGTGATCTTCTTGCTACGTCCACACATTTGGGGGGCTGGCAGGCAGAGAGACAGAGAAAGAGACAGAGAGAAGTAGAAGACATATCACCCCTTGTGATCTAGTCTCTGAAGTCATAAAGCATCATTTCACCTCACACTATCAGTCAAGGCACTTACAAAGGTCAATGGGAGGCAAAATAAATCTTACCCTTTGATGGAGGGGGGGATACGTCCCATTTTAAGGAGAGCCAGTGGGATGAGATATACATTTGTGAGGCCATCTGTGAAAGAAATACTAATTGTGCTCTCTACAAAATAACCTGGCTGTCAAATGATCTAGTTGATCTTTATTACTTTTTAAAATTTCCATGTATGCTGTGATCTGAACAGAGTAGAACTCAACCATTACCTCTTAGATTTTATTCTTAATGGGTACAGAATATTATCTCTTTTTTTTTTTTCCTAGCCACTTCACAGCTTGGAGTGTAATCATACAGTAAATGCAGAAGGCGTTCATCATAGGCTGATGCTAGGCCATCTCTCACCATCTCTATTCCTACATGTAAGCAATTGATTTCTAGAATCAAGAGCATTGCTTGAATCTTGTCTTTGGTCATTAGATTTATTCCATTTCTTTAGATCCTTAAGCTCCATTCAATCTTATTCTTATATGTAAAAATAATGCTACATAACTCAAATATGAGAAACATTTTTTAAAAATCTTATTTTATGAAAACATTAAGGAAACAAACGTCAAAGCTCTCACTTGACACAAAGTCTTCGAAGAGATCTCTCTTGAGGTTACTTTAATTTTTCATTGATCAAACAGTAAAACATTAAACTATCAGTGATTAATCCACCTAATTTTCTTTAAAAATAACCCATTTTCTTAATCTTAACCAGGGTATTATGAAAAACCATTTTAAATACTTTTCTGTCATCTGTGTAGACTGTGCTTACAGTGTGTCCATTGTTTTACTAACATCGCAATCACGTAAACCAAGAAAACATTTTACGTTTTCTTATTAAGTTTATAATGAGTCTGATGAAAACCAATTAGTTATATTTGTCAGCAAACAGCCAACAGACCATATATAAAATTGCTTTCCCTAGTATTTTGCTTAGTTAACTTCATCATTTGTGTAATCACTGCTTTTGCCTATATGGGTGAGAAATGGCATCGGTCAACTATAAACTGCCAGAATATCACCTATGTTCAAACACTGCTGACCAAAAGAGGTCTGAAACTTTCACTTTTGTTCACTGCTGCAATTTGTTTATGGAACTGAACTTGGATTAAATTTTAATAGCCATATTTTCTTTTACAAGTTCATTGACCAATTTCCATTGTATTCATTCTACAAATATTTATGATTATTCCATTTTCCTCACTAATGGATGGTCTCTTGAGCATCTTAGCAGCCCAGCTGGAATGAGAAAGCTATGGGCTAGAAGCATCCCAGAGATTTTTTTTTTTTAATTTCCCCCATTGGCACACTGCTGATGTGTGTGTGTGTATGTGTGTGTGTGTAACGAATTAGTTGCCAACTTTTAAAGTTTGAGAAAATTGGATCCACATAGGCAAACATTACAACTAGCTGGAACAGAGTCAATTGAATTATATGTATTCTAAATATCTACTTAACACTTAAAGAAGCCAAGATTCAGAGAAGTCAAGAAACTTATTGTGGTTAAAGAGGAAGAAACAAACAAACAAACAAACAAACAAAAGTCCTTACTGCTGGAGTCAGTATTCCAACTGAGATCTTTGACCTCAACTCCTGTGTTCTTTCCAATAGATCCTGCAAATCGTGCAACCATAGTTTAGAGATGATGCTACTAAGGTTTTCAGAAGATCTGTAATTTGCCTAACATAACACAGCTACTAAGTAACAACACTAGAAACAAATACACAGAAAAGTGCTTTTTCAACTAAAACTCAAACCCCCATCATTTCCGGGTGTACTTTTTCCTTAGCTAAGGGTACAATCTTCCTGTTTATTGAGCTGTGGTCCAGCCCACTCTGTCCTCATAATGGATATTAATTCTATAGCCAACCACCACCACCCAACTCCTCCTTCCAGTTCTGATGTTCTCTGGTGCTTATTAAATTCCATAAGTATTTTCGTCTCATGCCAGAATCATGTCCAAGATAAAAAGATACTTCCTAATTAACCTCCCCTATACTGTTAAAACAAGGAGCCAGTAAAGATCAGGATGCTTCTATTAATATTTACATCCAACCATTATTTCTTAAATAACTAAATCTAGTGTACAGGAGAAATTGTTCCAGGAGTTGGAGGAATGGTGATGAACAGACAGACAGCATTTCTGCTCTAAAGGGGCTGACTTTATAGTAGGGGAAGGGGAGGGATAGGGAAACAATAAGATCTTTGAAAGAAAATATGTTCTTGAAGTAGTCAGGTGAGGGGCAAGAGCACAATGGCAGGAGTGATGGGAATGGGAAGGGTATACATATGGGTTCTCAGAGAAGGTCTCATTAATGTTTCCCTTTCTGACTTGAGACCTGAATATAAAAGAAGTTGCTATCTGTGGTCTCCGGTCCAACTGCTATGCTTCTCTTCTTCCACACCCTACTTGCGTTTACGTACCAGGAGATCACATGCCACAGGGGTCCACCCCATCACCAGGGGATACATATTATTTAGTTTAAGCAACTCCTGACAATTTAGGCATTCTCACATACCATATTTAGCCTTAGACAAAGATGTAAAGGAGCATCTCCTGAGGGTTTTTTCAGAAATTTTTCATTACCAGAAGTGGCCATGTCTGGAGAAGCTACATCCGTCAGTGACCATGAGAGGGGTTGCTTCCACACTGGATGGAACAGTGGACAAAGATAAAAACACCAGTCTTGAACATCATTAGGCACTGAATCTATCCAAAAAGAGTCTTTGTCTGAACTTCCTGCTGTAGAAGAAACAACCTACTTCTTGCTCCAAACTGTGTTGTCTGAAGCATCCTAACTGACACAGAAGTGATGCAATGAGGTGTGAGTGTGTGTGTGAATTTTTATGGGCACATGGAGAGTGGTGTCCTTCATGGGGGCCGTTACGCTATTATCTATTGAGTGTAAACATTTCTTAGGATAGATAGATAACATGGTATGAGAGACAGCCAGAATTAGAAGAATATTAAAGAGGGATTAGAACATTTAAATGATGTGGAGCGACAGAAGCTACATGACTAAGGAAAACATTAGTAGTTGAGGACAGGTAAAATTAGGTGATCTGGCTTATAGTTTCTTATGTAAAAAACTGTTGTGAATCTAGACAACTTCTTTGGACCAAACAGGGATTCTGGATAGAATCCAGCTAGATTACTTATTTTATGGTTTTATGATTACTTAATTAATGGTTATTTGCAAACTTCAGTAATTAATTTCCATGAGTTTACTGAGACTATGTCATATTCATAATTCTATTACTTTAAAATATATGTGCATTTAAAAATAATTAATTTTGTTTAAGATATATGCTAGAGGAACACCAGTAACTCTTAATTCCATTCTGATAAAATCTCTGAAGTCACCAATTACAAACAGATCAGAACAGTCATTTCTGTTTACAAAAGGTTTTTTGTTTGTTTGTTTGTTTGTTTTTAACATCTTTATTGGAGTATAATTGCTTTACAATGTTGTGTTAGTTTCTGCTTTATAACAAAGTGAATCAGCTATACATATACATATATCCCCATATCTCCTCCCTCTTGCATCTCCCTGCCACCCTCCCTATCCCACCCCTCTAGGTGGTCACAAAGCACCGAGCTGATCTCCCTGTGCTATGTGGCTGCTTCCCACTAGCTATCTATTTTACATTTGGTAGTGAATATATAACCATGCCTTTTTCTAAATCAAGAGGTATATCAGTCTTTTCCGCATGATCTGAGAATATTTCCCCTACCTCCTCCTTCTGTCTGGAGAGCTACAGCATCCTTCTCATGATTACTAATGATAGCCAACACCTGGAAAATAGGAGTATTTATGCCATCTACTGGAAATTATAGGAAAATGCATTTTCAAATACCCAGATGTCTTTCAAAATTTCCTAAACGTAGGCTATTTTGATTTGTATTCACAGAACTGAGACATCCTTCAAGTTCTCTGAAAATTTGAGAAATAACACCTTGCTATTAATTTTGGGTGCACAGCTCTGCTTTGTCTTTGTGCAGTGGAACTAGATATTATGGGATGGCATAGACCCATCATCCTATCATTTGCAAAAGTAGGGATATATCTGAATTAGTGTTAAATTATTATTTGTTATTCGGTTCTTGTCCATGTTAAAATAGTTACTCATGAAGTCAAGTATCTTTTAACTTCCATCGCTTTTTGTTACAAAGAGGTCAACATGTTTATTATGATTAAACAATTGTACATCTGCTTGTAACTCATATACATGAGTTTTATGGCTATATAAACATCAGTTATATTCTTGCAGTTTGCAGATTTCCAGTCTAATATCTATCTTTTCGTCTATTTTCTACAAAAAAAAAAAAAAAAAAAAAAAAAAGCTCCTGGGGCTTCCCTGGTGGCGCAGTGGTTGAGAGTCCTCCTGCCAGTGCAGGGGACGCGGGTTCGTGCCCCGGTCCAGGAAGATTCCACATGCCGCGGAGCGGCTGGGCCCGTGAGACATGGCCGCTGAGCCTGCGTGTCCGGAGCCTGTGCTCCGCAACGGGAGAGGCTGCAACAGTGAGAGGCCCGCGTACCGCAAAAACAAACAAACAAACAAACAAAAACCTCCTTTCCACCAACTCAATAATAACAATAATAATAATCTTCTTCTGGGTCTTTATTCACTGAAGTTTAGTAAAAAGAAATTTAGACCAGGTATTCTAGACCTCATGTAATGTTGTTTTAGATAACGGCAATATGGATATGGAGACATATATATTATATGTCTTTGCTATGTGAAAGACATTGTTAAAAGAATGAAAAGATAATCCATAGATAGACTGAGGTTTTCAAATCAGCTTTCTCTCAAAGTACTTGTATCTAGAATAGAGAACAACAAAACTTAACAGTGAGAAAGCAATCATCCTAAGTAAAATGAGTAAATAAACTATCTAAATAGACACTTCATCAAGGCCTAGGGATGGCAAAAAAACATGTGGAAGATACTCAGAATAATTAGTCACTGGGTAAATGCAAGTGAAAACCACAATGATATTCCAGTAAACACTTAGTAACGTGTTTAAGTAAAAAAAAAATCTGGCACTAACAAAGTGATGATGAGGCTATGGGCCGCCGGCACTGCTGTCGTATATAGATGCTGTGAATACCAAACAGCACAGCCATTTTGTGGAAAACAGTATGGTAATTTATCACATAGTTAAACACACATTTTCATATGGCCTAGCAATCTCACTTATTGGTTATTTTCCCAAGAGAAATGAAAACTGGTGTTCACACAAAAACTACATGCACGTTTTTATAGCAACACTATTCATAATAAAAAAAAAACTTGAATATAACCCATATGATTTTCATTTTGTGTATAAATAAAATTTAATACATCCATACAACAAAATATTATTCATCAATAAAAAGGAATGAATTATCGATTCATCAAATAATTAATCTAAAATTATTTTGCTATGTGAAAGAAGCAGACTCAAGAACTACAGATTGTTTGGTTCCATTTATATAACCTTCTGGAAGAAGCAAAGCTATGGGAACAGAAAAAAGATCAGTGCTTGCCCAGGATGGTGGGGGGGGCTTGATTAAATATGAACGGCAGAAGGTAATACTTGGGGTGGTAAAACTTTACTGTGGCAAAACTATGGTGGATAAGAGTCTATACATTTGTCAAAGCTAACTGAACTCCACAAAGAGTGATTTTTACTATATGTAAATTCTAAAAAATCAACCAGGATATACAAAGAATGCAAAATGGAATGCAATACATGATGTATTTAAAAAAGCATATTGAGGTTGGGAAAGAAAATAAGTAACGTAAGTAACTTTGGAAACCAGTATTTTGATGAGATAATAATCTAAGACTGAAGAAAATAAAAAAGCACTGTACATAAAATATATATTTGTGTTAATAAATCTTTTTTTTTTCCCCAGGAGTATGGGTATAGGAATCCTGAAAATGTGTTTTGCATATACTAGGATCTAAAAAGTAAGTAAATATTTTGTAGGTAATGAGAACCAGATTTCTTACTGATAGATAGGACAGATAGAAATAAGGAAAGGAGAAAGGCTAACATTAACCCTATGTAGGAATGGAATAAGAAGTATCATTCAAAGCCTATGTTGTTAATAATAGATAGATAGATAGATAGATAGATAGATAATGTCTGTGTGTGCATCGGTTGATATAGATACATACATGTCCTTGTCTATCTTCTGAGGTCTAGATTCAGTGACACTCTAGTAGCTACGAGTGTACCTGGAGCCCAGGTCTTTGTTTCTACATATTATGCTCCAATTAAGGGCAGGATGGCTTGGAAAAATTGGTTGATTCCAGGTCTGGGGCAGGGTAAACACAAGATGAACCTGGAGTAAGATATAGTCCTGGAAAGTAAAGAATTACTCAAAATAATAAGGTGTTAACTATGTGAGATGATGGATGTGTTAATTGCCTTGATCTTGGTAATCATACCACTCTACATATGTATATCAAATCATCATTCTATATACTTAAAAAAATACAATTATATTTGTCAATTATCATCAATAAAGTAAGGGAAAAAAAAGAGCAAAAGGGAATGTTGAAAAAGTATAGGAGTCAACCTGAAAAAGCTCCTAATAACCAAAGCTGGAATGATTTAAGCAATAAAATAAATAATGATAATATTGAGTAAAATCCACAGAAAAAAGTATGTATAAGTTCATACTGATAAAAGTAAATATTTAAATAATTAAATGAGGGAGAAGGGACAGCTCTCCCTCACAGAATAACTTCAGTTAATAAATGTAGAAAAAAATAAAGGAAATTAAAAAATCACCAATAACACAACATAGAATTGTTGTAGTCAATTCTACAAATGAGTGCTAAAATCGACGGGCAAGATGGTGAGAAAAATCAGGTTCTTTGTTAACTACAAAAGGAGAAATAATAATTACCAGGGGAGAAACCCAGCAGACACCACATTAAGTGATCAAGGTCACACCATCAATATCAGAATCAGAAACTCCTGGATTGAAGCACTCAGAAGGATGAATCATTTCTGTGGTATTCTTGCTCCAATGCATAATCACTGTCTAAGCATTAGATAAATAAGATTAACCCAAATTGAGGGACATTCTATAAAATAATGTACTCGAACTCTTCAAAAGTGTCAAGGTCATGAAAAACAAGGAAAGACAGCACTTTCATAAATTGGAGGCAACTGAGCAGACATACAACTATAAGGCAGTGTTAGGATCCTAGAACTGGAAGAAAAAAGTGGAAATACCACAAGTGAAAATTTCCAAAAAGTGGAAATCCAAGTACATCTTCAGGTAAGTTTATAATATTATATCCATGTGGATGATTTCACTGTAATAAAATTATTATATTATGCAAGATGTTAATATTAGGAGAAACTGAATGAAAGGCATATGGGAACTTACTGTATTAGTTTTATAATTTTTCTTTAAATCTAAATTATTTCAAAATAATTTTTAAAATACTGTAAACTACTTTTTTTTTTTTTTTCTTTTTGCGGTATGCGGGCCTCTCACTGCTGTGGCCTCTCCCGTTGTGGAGCACAGGCTCCGGATGCGCAGGCCCAGCGGCCATGGCTCACGGGCCCAGCTGCTCCACGGCATATGGGATCCTCCCAGACCGGGGCACGAACCCGTATCCCCTGCATCGGCAGGCAGACTCTCAACCACTGCGCCACCAGGGAGGCCCTAAACTACTTTTTTTAAGGTAACTATCTTAATAGTTATCTTTCAAGGTTTGTGTGTGTGTGGTGTTTATTTCAAATTTAGAAATGAGCATGTTTTTTGACATTTCATCTCAATTTTTTTTACTTTCGCACGTTACCATATTTGGTTTTCTCTTTTACTTAAAATATTTTTGTCATTGTACTTTATTTTTCATTCAAATGTTACTTTTTTAACTTCTCTCAATTTTTCTTTATTATTTGTAAAGGTCAATCTGACATATCAGTTTTTTGGAACAAACTTTCCATTTTGTTGGTGAATTGGTTTTGTTTTCCATCTCCTTAATATATTTTTACATATTTATTGTATGTGCTATATACCACTATCTTTAGGTTTTCCTTTTTTTTTTTTTCTCTATCCTCTGAAATTTGTCAACCTAACTAAAGAGGTAAACCAAGGTAAGCTCAAATTACCAGAAACTGAGTTTATTTGGGAACAGCAGAAGAACTGCAATTTGGGAAACGCATGCTGTAACCAGCTACAGGCAAGTCGGTTGAGCATTTGGAGTGGGCTGGACTTGTGGGCACAGAGCTGAAAGAGGAAGAAGTCCAGAGTCTGAGCCATAAGTTCATTGGCTTGAGGATGGGAAGAGATTCTTGGGATATTCCTTGGTCAGGAGATAAATCTGTCTATTGTAAATCAGGCTTTTACCTGAAATCTGTCTCACAGTTCTTAATTTCTGTTTTTCTGAGGGTACCTGCATGAGATTTTCCATGTCATTTCCTCTGGTTCCATTTTAGATTGAAATCCTTTCACAAATTAAACAATAAATATTCCTATAAATCATTTTTTTTGTAGTCCCCAGTGTTTGATGTAGTGTCTTTATACCATTCTGTTCTAGATAGTTTGTAATTTCCATTTTTAGCTAATATTTAAATCAGATATAATTTAGGAGTATATTTTTGAAATTCCCAAGTATTTGGCCTTTTCATTATTATTTTTGTAAATACTGTTTTGATTGCTAAATTTATGGTACTGTGGTTAGTGAACATGGATTAAATGTATCATTTTGAGAGATATACTAAGATTTTCTTTTCACCAATTACATGGGCACCTTTATGAATATTTCTTTTGTATTTGTTAATACACATATAATCCTTTATAGATGTGTTTATTACATTCTTTATAGTTTTGTACCTGAGTTTTCTTCGCTATATTTAAAGACATTCACAATTATTACTAATTCATCAGCTTCCACTTCTAGTATTATTAGTTTCTGATTTTCATCTTTTGAGGCTATGTTATGTTTTAGATGTACAAGTCTGTGATTCTTAGAGTTTCTTGATGGTTTTGCTTTGTTTGTTTTCCAGACTTGAGCTGACAAAAATTAACTGGATATAGAATTCTGGATAAGATTTTTAAGCCACATTCAGTCCTCAAGTTTTTGTATGTATTATGCTATAGTCTTTTTCCACACAATGTTGCTGATAGGAAGTCATGTAAATCTGGCTTTTGTTTCACTCTAGGAACTTTAAAAAAATTGTTTTCTTCCTTAGAAGCTCCTAGATTTTGTTTTCCTTCCTTATCTTTTATACTTTTTTTAACATCTTTATTGGACTATAATTGCTTTACAATGGTGTGTTAGTTTCTGCTGTATAACAAAGTGAATTAGCTATATGTATACATATATCCCCATATCCCTTCCCTCTTGAGTCTCCCTCCCACCCTTCCTATCCCATCCCGCTAGGTGGACACAAAACACCGAACTGATATCCCTGTGCTATGCTTCTTGAGAATCTGGTATTTGTGAAGGTACTGGTTGTTTTTGTTTTTATTTCTTTCTTGGTCTTCAGTGGACCCTTTCAATCTAAATACTCAAGTATTAGTTCTTCAGAATTTTTGCTGATTATTCTTTTTTAAAAATACCTATCTCTCTTCATTTCTTTTCTCTAATTCTATAATTAGGCAGATGCTAGGACTTCTGAGCATGCTTTATCCAACTCAATTCTTCTTTTTGCCTTTCCTTCTCTATCATTTTTGAATTGCATTCTGGGAAAATTACTCAGCTTAATCTTCTAGCTGATAAGTTTTTAATTCTTATCCACTTATTCAGACCATCTATTAAACTTTAAATGGTTATCAGCAAAGCAAGTGTATATACAGATACTGTTATACAATACCTACAATATTTTTAGTTGGCAGCTTTATCTTGTTTCTTGAATGTGACATCCTTAATAGTCTTCCTGAATATATTAATTATTCTCAACCTAATGTCCTATTTTGTTGGTTCTATTGATTGTTTTACAGATACAGTGTCTCCTACTTATTGGACTTCTTATCCTTATTTGCCAGTTTTGGCTTTGTCTAAATATCTGTTGATTCTTGACCATGCCCTTATGTTAGTAGTGACATTGTCTCTGCCATCTCTTGTGTACAGCCTGTGGAAATGTTTGGGAGCCACTGTTATTTTTAACATCCTCACCTGGGGTGTGATGGTTTGAGAGCATACCAAGAATTAAATACCTCAGTAGCTATTTTTTCTGCATGTGAGTGCTCTAGTTATTTCCATGGTTCACCTCATATCAGGGGCAATGTCCTATCTTTCTGACATGGGTATTTTTCCCTTTGCTCTTGTTGCGTGCAGATCCCTTGCTTCTTCTTCCTGGACCAAGGAAGGATCATCATATCCCTATTGTCATTTGTATCCAGGCATCCCTTGATTTCCTCTTTGATTTCTCCAGTAATCTCTTGGTTATTTAGTAACGTATTGTTTAGGCTCCATGTGTTTGTGTTTTTTACGTTTTTTTCCCTGTAATTAATTTCTAATCTCATAGCATTGTGGTCAGAAAAGATTCTTGATATGATTTCAATTTTCTTAAATTTACTGAGGATTGACTTGTGACTCAAGATGTGATCTATCCTGGAGAATGTTCCGTGCACACTTGAGAAGAAAGTGTAATCTTCTGTTTTTGGATGGAATGTTCTATAAATATCAATTAAATCTATCTGGTCTATTGTGTCATTTAAAGCTTCTGTTTCCTTATTTATTTTCATTTTGGATGATCTGTCCATTGGTGTAAGTGAGGTGTTAAAGTCCCCCACTATTATTGTGTTACTGTTGATTTCCTCTTTTAGAGCTATTAGCAATTGCCTCGTATATTGAAGTGCTCCTATGTTAGGTGCATATATATTTATAATTGTTATATCTTCTTCGTGGATTGATCCCTTGATCATCTTGTAGTGTCCTTCCTTGTCTCCTGTAACATTCTTTATTTTAAAATCTATTTTATCTGATATGAATATTGCTATTCCAGCTTCCTTTTGATTTCCATTTGCATGGAATATCTTTTTCCATCCCCTCAGTTTCAGTCTGAATGTGTCCCTAGGTCTGAAGTGGGTCTCTTGTAGACCACATATATATATGGGTCTTGTTTTTGTATCCATTCAGTGAGCCTGTGTCTTTTGCTTGGAGCATTTAATCCATTCACATTTAAGGTAATTATCAATACGTATGTTTCTATGACCATTCTCTTAATTGTTTTGGGTTTGTTTGTGTAGGTACTTTTCTTCTCTTGTGTTTCCCACTTAGAGAAGTTCCTTTAGCATTTGTTGTAGAGCTGGTTTGGTGGTGCTGAATTCTCTTAGCTTTTGCTTGTCTGTAAAGCTTTTGATTTCTCCATCGAATCTGAATGAGATCCTTACTGGGTAGAGTAATCTTGGTTGTAGGTTCTTCCCTTTCATCAATTTAAGTATATCATGCCACTCCCTTCTGGCGCGTAGAGTTTCTGCTGAGAAATCAGCTGTTAACCTTATGGGAGTTCCCTTGTATGTTATTTGTCTTTTTTTTTTTTTTTTTTTGCGGTATGCAGGCCTCTCACTCTTGTGGCCTTTCTCATTATGGAGCACAGGCTCCAGACACACAAGCTCAGCAGCGATGGCTCATAGGCCCAGCCACTCCACTGCATGTGGGATCTTCCAGGGCTGGGGCATGAACCCGTGTCCCCTGCATTGGCAGGTGGACTCTCAACCACTGTGCCACCAGGGAAGCCCCTATTTGTTGTTTTCCCTTGTTGCTTTCAATAATTTTTCTTTGTATTTAATTTTTGCCAATTTGATTACTATGTGTCTCAGCATGTTTCTCCTTGGGTTTATCCTGTATGGGACTCTCTGTGCTTCCTGGACTTGGGTGGCTATTTACATTCTCATGTTAGGAACGTTCGACTATAATCTCTTCAAATATCTTCTCGAGTCCTTTATCTCTCTCTTCTCCTTCTGGGACACCTATAATGTGAAAGTTGTTGCATTTAATGTTGTCACAGATGTCTCTTAGGCTGTCTTTTTTTCTTTTCATTCTTTTTTCTTTATTCTGTTCTGCAGCAGTGAATTCCACCATTCTGTCTTCCAGGTCACTTATCTGTTCTTCTGCCTCAGTTATTCTGCTATTGATTCCTTCTAGTGTATTTTTCATTTCAGTTATTGTATTGTTCATCTCTGTTTGTTTGTTCTTTAATTTTTCCAGGTTTTTGTTAAACCTTTATTGAATCTTCTCGGTCTTTGTCTCCATTTTTTTCCCGAGGTCCTGGATCATCTCCACTATCATTATTCTGAATTCTTTTTCTGGAAGGTTGCCTATCTCCACTTCACTTAGTTGTTTTTCTGGGGATTTATCTTGTTCCTTCATCTGGTACATAGCTTTCTGCATTTTCATCCTGTCTATCTTTCTGTGAAAGTGGTTTTTATTCCACATGCTGCAGGATTGTAGTTCTTCTTGTTTCTGCTCCAAGTGAGCTGTTTTGATGTTGGTGGCAGGTTATGCAATTCCTTACAGGAATTCCAATTAATTTTGTTGTGCAATATTCCCAACAAAAAGGATTTTTTTTCAGAACGTCTAGCATATTCTTTTATGTACCTTATTTTAAAATAAATTTCTAAGACCAACATTTCCATTTTGAATAGGTTTTTTGGAGAAATGAATCCACCATTATATTTTTCCATTGCTGATGACCAGAAAATTTTCTGCAGGCTACCTCTGGCTCCATTCGTTCCAAGTCTTGCTGCTCCCTCATTGCCCTCACACACCTGGTGTCAGTGGCTGCAGGGCATGTCTCACCTCCCAGAGCATCCTCCAGGCCAGGGCTTGCTTTCCACTATGCACAGTGAGTTGGCACAGGGAGTATTGGCATGTCCATGGCAGCCCTTACATGCTGGAACCAAGCAATAAATTCACTCTGCTCAGAGTGAATGTGAACTTTGTAAATACACCCCCACTAAACCCAAACTACTTATACCCCCAAGTCAGCCTTTCCTTTGTTGCATTTCAGTTATACTTATGGTCATTCATCAGCAGTGGACAAGAGAGGAAGTGTGAAAGCAAGTGGAGATAGTTAAATGGCAGGAGACAGTGGACATAGTCAAGTCTAGTTAAAAAAATATTGTACCTTTACAATTTTACAAAAAGCTCATGGTGATATCACAGCATACCCTGCTGGGGTCAATCCTTGTGTGTTGAAAGAAGTGTATACAAATAAGGATTCTGACATGTCCACACTGCTATATTTAAAATAGGTAACTAACAAGGACCTACTGTATAGCACAGGGAATGCTGCTCAATATTCTGTAATAATCTAAATGTGAAAATAATTTGAAAAAAAATAGATACATGTATATGTATAAGTGAATCACTTTGGTGTACACCTGAAAGTACTAATACAACTTTGTTAATCAACTATACTCCAATATAAAATAAAAATTTAAAAAAAGTTCTGAAGCTTGCTGGGCTCAGTGCCTTCATGGCAATGCACTTGAGTTAAAGCAAGGTTACTTGGATTTAAAAGTCATACTAAGACTTTATTTTCTTCTTGTTTCTTTGTGTTGTACCTCCCCCTTCTCACCCTCATTTATTTTGCCTTTAGAAAGAGTGTTTCAGTAAGAATTAATCACACAGACTATAAAAATTCATCCAAAGGGAATGTAATGTGAGTTATTTTTTTAGGCAGCAATTAATATGCCCCAAGCAACTCTCTTCATGTTCTGGAATTCTTATATTATACTGGCAGACCCATAGTAAGGTAGGTGGGGTGTTGTTACTATTGGCTAACACTATGGCAGATTTAGAAAGCTCCCCATTAAGGTTGTGCCATTAATAGATTATGGAAGGTTTGAAAGAACACGTGAGGAATTTGGGAAAGCTCACAGGGGTACCATTGTGCTGTCTCTTTGAATTAATGCTCTGGTGTGACATTTGGGATTATTATTGTCAAGATAAACAAAGAATATTCACTCTAATGATGACTATGTTGCTATTATAAATGGCCAACATTATTCCAACTATGGGTTCACTTTCAGTTTGTACAATTATACTCTGTTTGACTACCATTATCATATAGATGTAGCTTAACAGCACATTTCTAGTAAGCTATTCTAAACCTTTGAATAACATGGTGGGCTTATAAACAGCTTGGTGTGAGGTGATTCCTGATAGCCTGTGGCAACATGAAATGTTTGAAAAGAATGTGGAAAACATATATATCTAATTTCAGAACTGAAGTTTAAGATCATGCTGGTATTACAATATTTTTTTTTCCTGGATTGCATATGATCCTTGCAGATACCTTAAGCCTCTGGAATCTGTTATTCTCTTCTAACAGTATCTACATTTTTGCAAAAGCTGCCTATTCAAGGCTACCACCAAAGAAGAATTTTCTATTTGTGACATAAAGGGAATTGAATTATATCCCCAAATAACAAACATTTATTTTGCTCAGAGCTCTGTTCTGTATGACGGAAAATTAGATTATCATTCTTAACTCTCAGAATCTTCTAACTAATGGAAGATACACAATGGCACAAAGGAGTGCCTGCTTCCTCAACAGGTGTTTATGGAGTTAAAAAGTAAAAAGAAAAGAAAAGAAAAAACAAAATTCATTTAATAATATTCAACATGAGTCCTTTTTCTCTCATTTTCTACACAATTTCTCTCTCTCTCTCTCTCTCTCACACACACACACACACACACACACACATACACATACACCTACATGCATTCACATATAAGATCAGGATGAATAAAACAATGCTCACTAGCATCACTATTATTTAATATTTACTGGAAGAAGAAGTCAATGCAAGGTGGCTAAAGAAAAATCAGAAGTTAAATATTAGGGAAAAAAGGAGTCAAATTATTGATTGCATCTGATTTTACTTTATAACTGAAAACTCCTAAAAAAAATAGCACTGCTGAGAAGGAGGAGAGTACCAGAACAATAAAATATCATTAGAACCAATAAGAAAAGCCAGCAAGACAAATGGATACAGATAAATATAAACATCAATTTTACTATTTCTAGAAATAACAAACAAAAAATATAATGGAATCAAAATTTTATCTGTAATAAGGAGATAAATATATAAATGAGAATAAGTCTAACAAGATATGGGCAAAACGTATATTAAACCTAAAACAGATATGAATAGTTAATGAAATAAACAGGAAATAACTTGTTTTTAGGTAATGAAATTAATGATGGCATTATCGATTCTCCTCAGTTAATCTCTATCTTCCATGTGACGCTAAAGTTCATTTGTAGACACTAAATACTAAAAAATCACACAATCCTGAGAAAGAGTAGTAAAATATTATATTAGTAGTAGAAAATATTAAATGAGAAATTTTTGTGGTTAAACATCTTGGTCACTAAAAAATAAATAGACACACAGCTTAATGGTCATTTAGAAGCTAGGAAGAAATCAACATAGGAGATTTGGTTTGTGAAATGTTGTGGTGTCTTATCAGTGGGGAAATATAGGTTAAATTTCTACCTGCTTCTTAATACAAAATAAATACTTAAAAATAAATTCATAAAGATACTTGAAAAAAATTGATGATTAGGTGCGTGAAAAGCTTTTTTAGAAGAATCATAAGTCTAGAAACCACACACATACACACACACACACACTTTGGTGATTTTGAAACCTAAACATTTGTATGTAACAAAAAATACTACAAGCAAAGTTAAAGCTTATTTGGAGCAAAGTTGTGACTTCAACAGTTTATCAATAATTAGAACAATTATTCTCATTGTTGTGTGAAATTTAGAAATAAAAATAACTTCAAAAAATGTGCAGAAATTATTTGTAAGGCATGTGATAAACACACTGAAAAAAAAGCTTTTATTTCTGAAATTCAACTTGATTAGATCTAGATTGTCATCAGGGAAAATAACAATCTGATGTTAAATTCAAATTCTGTTCAGGGAACCTTGGGAGATTCCCTTTAACAATGGTGAAAAAAGGTAATTGTTCAAAATGACACACACATTACATCTACTATCTAAAACTCCCTTCTCATCAAGAATCACTTCTTTGAATTCCTACATTTCCAGTGCTCTTCCTTTCCTCTGTCTCTAGGTATTCAAAATATTGAAGAAAAAAAAAGAGACTAAAAAAAGGGTAGCTGTGCATTCTTAGAGAATGAAAAATACTACTTATTCTTGTACAGCATACTTTCTTAGCTCAAATGCTGTTAAGGAGCAAAATATCCTATAATTTCAAAAATCACCCAAACCACATGGGCAATGTTGAGAAGGACTTTTTTGGTCCCTGAACCCTTAATGTTATAGTGGTGTCTTCATGATGGTCAGTACATTCCCTTACCATATCAAAGGACACTCATAATAACTGAGGACATTCTGACATTTTTCCAAAAACTTTGCAATTTTCCTGAATTCTTTGGTCAGGTTACCTCGTGACTAATTTTTCAACTGAATTTCAATTCTGACAAAAACTTGTAACCTTCCAGGTAAAAGTCCATTTACTGCCTCCATGAGACCCTTAACTCACAAGTAGACACAATTGTGTGTCTATTTAGGGGAAGTAATGCCTCTGTTGTTACAACACTCTCCACAAAGATAAACGAGCCAATCAGCTGCTAACTCCCAATCTGTAAGCCATCACTTACATTCCTAATCGTTCTTCCTTCCTGTTGGCTGTTACACAGTTTCTACACATTTGGAGCAAATCAGATTGATACACAGTTGATCTAGAAGAGGGAAAAGTGTATTCAGACAATTGGGAAGATGAAACAAAACCTTGTAGATTTATCCTGCAAACTGTAGTCATATCACAGTTTCAAGAGTTTATTGAGAACTTTGAACCACGATTCTCCTTTTTGGAAGCACATTAAAAACACCTGGTGAGATAATTTACCTATTGAATCCCAGGTTCCATCCAAGACTAGATGAATCAGAATCTTTAGTACTAGGGCTCATGTATGGATTTCATTCATTCATTTCCATCCAAGACCAGATGAATCAGAATCTTTAGTACTAGGGCTCATATATGGATTTCATTCACTCAAAGTAATTTTAATGTGTAGTCATGACTGAGAGTCAGGAAATTAGGTAGTCATTTCATAGCTTTTTTCTCAACTAAGATAGTTATCTCTGAAGAATATAAACTATACCTGCTCTGTACTTTCCATATCCTATTTTAATGCCATCATTCTCTCCTTCTTCTTGATAAATACATTGTCATTAGCATCATCACACTCATGTCTGTAGCCCCAACAGAAGGGAAGGGCATGTTGAAATTAAGGGGTTCCAGTTCCCTTTTAGGCAGTTCTAGGTGGTAATAAATTTGTAGGCATATTGTTCTGAAGCCCCCATTTCACACATCCCACCTTCAACTTGTAAGAAAGTTGCCATCATTTGATATCACTTACATGGGTGGTGTTGAGTCCTTAAATGATCCCCCTGTCTCTCAGCAAGGTCCCTTTAAGATTAAGAGTGCAGTTGGCAAAGAAGCTGAAAGGAAACTCTGGCCTTTATCATCTTTGTAACTTATTTAGTTTCAGTTGCAAAAGAGTTCACATCTGAGCATCCATTTACAAATTTCAATGTGTATTATTTACTTTGACTCTGGATTTTCTTATAAAAATCTCTGTGTCCTTATGAATATGTATCCCCAAATCAGTATCTTAAGCACCAGTTGAAAGCTCTTGTGTCTGCCTAGGAGTAGCCTGGTTATATCCAGTCTTAATTTGATCAGGTTGGTTGGCTTTTTCGGAAGTGTATTTCTTAACTCATAAAATACTTTGTATTGCTTGTATTGAAGGAAGGGAAGAAGATCTGTTGACCTCAGGTGAAACTTTAAATTAATCTTCACATTCAGAGATGACAATTTTTCTTTTATTTCTCTTTTTCATTTGCTGAAGCTTTGAAATTATTGCTCTTGGAGTTATTGCAATATATTCCTTCTTGAAAGTGATGACACATTGGATAGAATGTTGACCCAAATTAAGGTAAACCAATACTGTTTTATTAAAATATAAATGGGGCAGTTTCTTAATGGTTTAAAATAGTCAAGGGCTCACAAAGGGGGATTTACAGGATAGAATGGATATTTCCTTAAAAGAAGTTATATTTCTCCTGTTAAAATATGTATCACTGTCACTTTCAAGTATATTTTTGAATGTTGCTCATTCCTGCTTTGGTAGCTATAACAGACTTTTTCTTTTTTTCATATCTTTAGAAGAACTGTGACATAAAAAAAATTACAACTTAATGTTGTAATGTTAATATTCCTAAAAGGGGGATGTTGGAGTAAGTAAAAGGGAATTGTAGAGATTAAACAAGTTTCATAAAAACTTTTGAATTATACCTGTTCGTATTTTCTCTTATTTTATGATGTCTTATAGGCTGGGCATTTGGACTAGATTTTTATTTTTGTGTCTTGTTATAAACATATGACGCAGTTTGAGGTCAAAGCATATACTACTTTATGTTTATAGCTTTCATTTCTAACTATTACATTATTGAAAATAGTGAAGTAACAACTACAATAAAGAATTTTATCATTGTACTAACTAACATTGGTCTCCAGTGCCTTGAAATGATTTGAAGCTTTGAAGTATATTTCCATCCATAAAACAAAAAAGTAGGCATGGAGTGAAGTTGAGAATTATTTGAATAATCATCTTGATTCAAATGTTAAGGTTACTGAAAAATGTTTATTTGAGAATCACATGTGGTATTGTCCTTTGAATAAAATGATAATTTTATTTTATTGGTAAAATGGTTTATGCATATTATTTTTATTGCTTTATTATTAAACTGTAAATCTGTTTTAATTTTCTGGCCTCTTGCTGAAGCATTATAGATTAATACTTAACTAGAATTTCATAAATGAAGTATTTGATCTTATGTTTAATATAACTGTTGTCAGTTAACATAAGAAATTCTAATCCCTTTCCCACTTACATTTTCAAAAACAGATTGTGTTTTAGAGCTGGTGCTATCAATAAAACACATAACCATGTATATATAAAGTAGTATCTACAGTTATGGTAAGTTACATTTATAATGCAGGATGTTCTGATACAATTTGAAACAATAAACAGATACAGTAATCTGTGGGATAAACTGCAACATTTGGTTTGCAAATATTGTCCATTGCCTTGAAAAACCACTTGGTTTAAGCAGGGAAGGGGCAGGGGTTTATTGAAACCTGGCTCTGCAACTATGTAATCTCCATGACCTTGGATATATTTAACTTTTCCGCCTTGTTTGTAAAATAGGGATGACAGTACCTACTTCATCAGGTTGTGATGAGAACTGAATTTGAATATGCCTAGAAATTCTCAGAGGACCGTGAAAGTCATAGTAGCTTCTGACCCAGTATTATAATCTCAATTCTTTTATTCAGTAAACATTCCAATATTGGATAATTCTGGATGCTAAGGATGTTTGTCCTTGTCAGTAGCCATTCTTGTTGAGAATGTGACATTGTATTCTTTTGGCAGTAGGGGTAGAACAGGAAAAATCAGAACAGATGTGTACCTAAGATCTTTCCTTTTAAACAGTTAATTTACAATTTATCCATAATTTCTGCCTTCAGTATAACAATTCCCATGATAAAACAAAAATAACCCACTCAAAAAACCCCACTAAATTGTCAAATGACCCAGCAAACAAACAAGAAAGAGAGAGAAACTCCAGGAATTTGGGGGTGGGGGGAGTATTAACTAAGTCCTTTGCACAGAGCAAATGCTCCTAGACCCTTTCTAGGCATCAAGTAAATAACAGACTGAACGTTACAATTTCCACTTTTTCTTACATATACGTATACAAAACTTTGTAAAGTTTTGTTCAGCTGAAAATTCACTAGAATGGAAAGAGATTCTCACCTCTAAAGAACCTTGGGTAGCAAGATTCACACAAAGCTCTTGGTTTAACATAGTTCCACTACAACAGAAGGATTCAGGTACACCTGAGAATTAATTACAGCGAGTTCCTCTGAAGCATCATATATGTTAGACATTGCTCATCTGAAGTATAGAAACAGTCAGAGAATCAACCAGAGAATGACATTCTAGCAGAGTCAGCTGCCAGTATTTAGTGTTGCATTGGCCACTGTTACTGGCATCAATGAGTCATCGGTGCTCCCTGGTGTAAAGAACTCAGTACCTCCTATCTTGCAGGTGACTCCTGGACTTGGAGTTTGTATTTGGGAAGAGCAGACTCAGTGGCCAATCATTTCTCCTTGAATAAACAGAGTCAATTCTTTCCCTTGGTAAATGGCACTCCAGCCCTGCACCCACTCATAAGCAAGGTACCTTAACTGCTCTACACCCCCCCTTCCATAGGTCACTTTACTAAACCCAACAGAAACACCTGCTTCTAAGGAGATTGCCTTTAGTTTCTTAAAGGTGAACAAGAAATGAAATAATAATTTCTAACTGTAGCTGGACTTTCTCAGCTCCTGTAGTGAGCTTTAATAAGTTCTGTCTTTATTTATCAGTGGAGACTCCCAGGGCCAGTATGCAGTGTGTTGTTTCGTTTTCTTCTCTGCTACTTTTCCTATTATTTCCAAGAACACTTTATTGCCCACCTACTATCTTAACACTCCTAAGCTTACTATATGTACATGGACACATACCCGCATATACTCACCCACAGTTGAAAACACAGACGATGACTGTCTAGAATAGCTTTATGCACATTGGTATAAAACTCTGAGAATGTGTGCCTTGGAAAATCATGAAAATACCTAGAAATCTGTGCCAACAGACAAACTTCTTTCTAAAGAAATAATTCCTGTTGAGAACTTGATTCATGAACAGTGCTGATTTTGTAGCTGTCAATAAATTCCATTTTGTTGATGAAGAAAAAGTAGACAGCAAAATCAGTACATATCTTTTATAATATGGGTTTCATGAATGTTAAAATTAAGGTTTTTTTTAATGTTATGAAATGTGTGTCAGATGATAGGGGAGATTTTGGGTATTCTGCTGCCATTTCCAACTACTACTACCAAAGAATACCCTTGGAATATTGACTATTATGTTAATGAATATAACAAAGTTTATATTTCTATTTATAAAAATACATTTTAATGTTTTTTAATGATACATGGAAAAATACCAAGAGTGAAGAGCACTAGATGGTGCTGTGGCTGCAGAATCATTTTTAAAAGCTGACTTTAAATCACATAGAGTAAATGGATCCTTGAGAGAACAAAGAGACCAAGGATTCTATTATATCTGACATGAAGTAGAATGAGAAGATTCATCTGAGGGAGAATCTCATTCTTGAATGACATGTCCACATTTTTGTCCAGCAATCTAAGCTTCTGCCTCTGCTTTGTTTGGTAGAACATACAAACATAAGCATTTATGGTCATTTGGTTTTAGAACAGAGTCCATCCTTTACAAGAAATAGAAATTCAGAGCAGGTTTGCCCCCTGGTGTGCATGTCTCTGAATTACAACTATATTTAACAATGTAAAATTTAAATTCATGGAGAGTGATGCAAATAAAGAATTGGGAAAATGAATAATAAACAACACATTTTTTATTTAGTTGACAACAATCTAAACCATATATTTTCTGACAAGGCTGTCAACTTAGGTATTTGTATTAGTTTGCTAGGGTTGCCATAACAAAATACCACAGACAGGGTGGCTTAAACAGCAGAAATGTATTTTCTCAGAGTTCTGGAGGCTAGAAGTCCAAGATCAAGGTATCAGCAGGTTTGGTTTCTCCTGAAGCCAGTCTCTTTAGCTTGTAGATGGCCCCCTTCACTGTGTCCTCACATGGCCTCTCTCTGCATGTGTACATTCCTGATGTCTCTTCCTCTTCTTGAAAAGACACTAATTGTATTGGATTAGGGACCAACCTAAAGACCGCATTTTAGCGTAAGCACCTCTTTAAAGATCTTATCTCCAATATGGCTGTATTCTGAGGTACTGGAAGTTGGGACTTCAAGACATGAATTTTAGGGGGACACGATTCAGACCATAATAGTATTTAATTCTAGATTTGGGAAGGATACATAAATATCAGTATAAATCATCATTGATATTTTCAAGACAATACAATTTTTCCATCATTTTCCCCCCCAGGGAACTTAGGGGGATTGCACTATACTTTGTGAGTCTCCACCAATAAGAAGTGTTCCACACACATAGTAAAGTCTCAAATTTTTGTGAATGAATGAATGAATACCATGAGATGAGATTATTTACATTTAGCCAGCTGATTCTTTACTCTCTCCTTGTCATTTCCTTCAGCTGTCAATTTCATTACATTTTCTGAATCTGATAGAGAACCTTTGGAAAAGGACCGGGGGATAAAGGGACAGTTGAAAAAGAAGAATAAAAAAGCAGATAAAACCATAGTCCTGCTTTCCTTAGTCAAGTAATATGAGTACTGTGGAGAGTATAATCAGTGTATGAAACTTGAAATTAAATTTTATTTTACAATTTTGAAGGCATGTGAGTATGAGACGTAGTAGAAAAGAGTGTGGTCTTTTATGGGTAGGGGATGGTAGTGTCTTTTTCTCCCTTTGAACTGGATTTATGTCAAGGTTTTAGAGGGTTCTAATAGGAGATCAAAAATACGGGAAAAGTAAAATGAAATGTATTTTGATTATGAATGATATTTAAAGTGAAGAATATGAGAATTCATATATTCTCCCTAAAGCACAGATAATTTTAGAGTAAAAGGGGTTTCTGAAAGTGTTTTCCTTGGGTGGAAGAAAACAAATGTAATCAGGATGGGACCACAAGACACTTCAAAGTGTGTGGAGATATTCTTTTTTCTAGACTAGATAGATGGTAGCTATATGGGTATTATTTTATTATCACTTTTGTCAATTACATATATATCGTATATATTCACTTGTATGTAGACCGTTTCACTTTTTTTTTCCTTTAATTATTGACTGGGAATTAAAAGACCTTAGTACTAGTTCTAGAACAGTCATGAAGTAGATGTGAAAACTTTGACAAATCTTTTAATCTCCTCTGAATTTTCTCTACTCAACTTAGGGCCCTGCCTAGGCTGGGCCAGTGTTTGGCTCTGGAACATCCTGTGATTTTTCTTTCTGCAGGAAAGGAATCATAGACACACCCTCAGGTAATAGCTGCCACTCCCAATTTGGCCTAAGAAAGCATGGCTCACCCCTTGGTTATTGTGGCCCAAGGTAGAAACCATTCTTTTTTTTTTTTTTTTTTTCTTTTTGTGGTATGTGGGCCTCTCACCGTTGTGGCCTCTCCCGTTGCGGAGCACAGGCTCCGGACGCGCAGGCCCAGCGGCCATGGCTCACGGGCCCAGCCGCTCCGCGGCATATGGGATCCTCCCAGACCGGGGCACGAACCCGTATCCCCTGCATCGGCAGGCGGACTCTCAACCACTGCGCCACCAGGGAGGCCCTAGAAACCATTCTTATCCACTCCTTCTCCAATTCCCTGTGGCACAGAGACCAACTATACCATTTACAAACTTGGCCAGTGGTTTAGAGAGAGAATTGGAACACAGAGAAACTCGGATTGCCTTTATGCCTCATCTGGTTTACAGAGCCCTCATATATTGCCCTACCTACCTACCAGTCTCTTTGCCCACTTATAAGGTTACAGTCTGTGGTAGAAGACACTTTTTATCTACCATTCAGGCAGGCATTACACATTCCTAGATTCTTAAGTGTCCATATTCAAGAGAGAAAGGCATAAAGAGAAAACAGTGATGCTTCCTTCCTGCCTCTGATCCCCATCTCAGCTGAAGACACTCCCTTCCAAAGCCTCTTTCCCAAGTTTCATTTCCTACCACAGGATCTTCCTCTTTGCAAAATGTTTGACAACAATTCCCAGCAGGTGGGAATTCAATCCATCCTTAGAGATCTGGGCTCTTACCTTTTGACTCAAAAATGAAAAATAAAAATAAAAACAACCCTGCCCCCTACAACCCACAATCTCTTTGGAACTCAAAGACATAACATAATTATGAAAGATACTCTTCTGCTACTTTGTAAGACTCCCTTTTAACTCAAAAAGATCTCCAAAAATCTGGATTTTTCAGAATTAAATACCAGCTAATGGAGTAAATGGTCTAGTTCAAGATGCATCTTGAACACTTCACTTCTTATCACTCTTCCTCCAGGGTGCAGTCCATCCTGCCTGTACATCATTTCCACAGTCTGTATGGTCCCATCTCCTGACTCTATGCACATCTGTTCATGGCATCAGAGACATCTCTCCACAAACAGTAATTTGTAGACACAGCACATTCTACATCATAACAACAAAAATAAATAATTAAAAAGTAAACACATTTCCCCAAAGTCCATGTGGACTACAGATAAACTTCAGTGGTCAACACGGAACGTTTCCACATCATGGCACAGAAGAGTTTAGACAGGTTTTCAAGCATCTTTTTCACTGTCTCTTCTGCCTGTTTTACTTTTGTCCCTCTCAACGGGGCATTTCATGTGGCTCCCCCCAGAAAGGGGCTGTTTGCAGTAAAGGGGAATTTAAGTTGTTGGACAAATCCCTTTCAGGTTTAAAATTTGGTAAATTTGTCCAGCTTCATTCATAAACGTGAAAGTTTCAAGTGTCAAGGGCAAAGATCAGGGCTTAATCGTATGTTGTCCTCCACTTCCTCTTCCTAGCCATCTCTAAGAGGAGTAACTTCACATGGTGACAAGACCTAAAAGTAACAGTACAGCCTTGAGATGTTGCCAGAAGGTTTTACTTCCCCTTTATCAGCATGTTGCAAAGATCACTTTCTTTTCCTTGTATTATTGGTAACTGAGATTTCCTCAATGTCCACAAGCCATTGGAGGTTGGGTTTATCTGAGACACTGAATTGCAAACAAAAGCATAAAAGAGTCACACACATATCATCTTATCTCCTTTTCCTTTTTTAAAACATTTCTAAAATGAAAACAACAAGACACAACAAAATAGTAATATATACATATATAAATAAATACAGACATATGCCCATACTGCCTAGATTAAATTATTGGCTGGCAGTGAGTTCCCATCATATTGGCTGCAAGAAAAGAAGGTCACTCTTACTTCTGTTCAGGCCTTTTATCAACTCTTTCATTCAATCAACTTTGCTATGATGGTTACTAAATATAAAACACACCTATCTGCAAAGAGCTTAGAGTTTTATTGTGGGTAGCAGCATATAAGAAAAGAGATGATTTTAATACTGGTTAGTGTATGTTGGGTATTTGCAAAATACTAGAGCAGGAGATGGAGAGTGTGATTAGTGCTTAGCAGAGAGAACTACCTTACAGTCAGAAAGCCAAAGAAGTGGGAAAAAAAGGATTTCAGGCTGAATGAGCAAATCTACACCCAAAGGCAGGGGGTGGGGCGCGGGGTGTGGGACATGACGGGGGTGAGGTAAACACTGGGAACTGCTGATAAAGCAGGTGGAAAGTAGAATGCATGCTGCTTGGGGAGCGAGGAGAAGAAAAGTTGAAAGAGATGATGTCACTGAAAAACTTAACATCAAGATCCTAATCAAACATATGCCTAATGAATATATTATAGTGGAAAATCTTATTAGCTAGATCCTCCGATTCTTGTAATCATCTTAAAAAATGGCAAAATTGGTGTTAGAGAAAAAAGTTTCCAGAGTGGTTGGTGGAGAGAGGAAAATAACCAACAAAGCAGTAAGGAGATAAAGGACAGAAAGATATGCTATGCTGTGATAATAAAATAATAAAGATATGTACTACCGGGCTTCCCTGGTGGCACAGTGGTTAAAGGCCGCCTGCCGATGCAGGGAACACGGGTTCGTGCCCTGGTCCGGGAAGATCCCACATGCCGTGGAGCGGCTGGGCCCGTGAGCCATGGCCACTGAGCCTGTGCGTCTGGAGCCTGTGCTCCGCAATGGGAGAGGCCACAACACTGAGACGCCCGCGTACCCCCCCCCCAAAAAAAAAAAGTTTCTTAAAAAGTAAAAAACACATTGTGCACATTTTCTTTAAAATGTTCAATTTGTGACTTAGAGTCAGTATATATTTAAATCAGATTCAGACATTGTGCATAGTTTCATTTAGTAACCATTGAATAATTTCAATGCACACAAAATGTTAATCGTATAACCAAAATTATCATTTTCTTTTCTATTCAGGATCCTAATTGCAAACTAAGAAAATAGACTAGTGCATTTCGGGAGCTTTTGAACCATAAGGATTGAAATCAAAGGCTATCAGATAAATCCTCAGCTATAAGAATGAATGAACTCTGTAATGCTCAAATGCGCTGATGTTTGGACTGTACATTGCTATAATATAAAGAGGAAGAAGCATGCACAATTTCACACTTAATCAAACAAATTAGAATCAGTGACATCTAATATTTTCAATTATTTCCTCACACAGTCAACTCTTTCCAACTTCACAGATAGAATATATTAGAATATGTTTATAGTAAAGGTTATTTTTCTTCTAACATTTGGAATTTAAAATGTTTAATGCAATATACTTTACATTCACAAAAATATTCAGAACTCAAGAGCACTGACATTATTTAAACACTTTGTTATGTAACTTTTAAAACTGATTCAAATAAATCCATATTTAAATTTCAAAGTGGTTGAGTAGTGCTTCAATAAATATGACAACATAGAAGTTTTCAGACTTTATAGTTCCCTGTATATTATGTTTGCATGTGTGGGTATATATGAGTGCTGTGTCTCAGTGAGTGTAACCTATCTAATTGGTTTCACTTTGACACATCTCATTTATTTAAGGAAGGGAAACACTTTAGGCCTCTTTGCAGAATTTCCTCTTGGGGGCCAATGTTCCTGAATGTATGCTTAAATAGAATGCTGCTTTTACTTCAAAATGTGTAATGTGCAATGGCCTATGGCCTACTGTTGTGTTCCCATCAAGTATTTACTAGAGAAGTTATTTTTTTGCTATTTTTTCTTTCGATCAGATGAAATTAAGGCATGCACCTTAGTATTTATACAATTAGAAGTAATTTTTGTCATTTGCCTTGACTTTTGTGTCATGCTGCCATCTTGTGGCCAATTAAAAAATATATATTCCTGGCCAGTATACCAAAATCACCCCCAAAGCATTGCATAGTGTAACTTCCAACATCATGGAAGATATTTACTCTCATAAGGATTATCCTCCTAACTATCTCTCAGTAACAAAGCCATAATAGTTCTTTGTGACATCTTAAAGTTTTAGGTAATTTACCTGAGAATTTCCTTACTTCCTTTGATATTAAATTCTATATAAATTGATATTAACAGCTGCCTAAAAAAGAAGAAAACACTTTTAAGTACTTTTTTCACACAAATATATTTCATGATGTATATCCTATTTTGTGCCTGTATAAAATAAAATCATTTATATTAAGAATTTGCATAATTTTACACTTTTAGATTGAACGTATGAGATAAAGATAAATTATATCTAAAGCTAAAGATATGTGGTACTTGACATTATTACATGCTCTGGGTTACAGAATAATTACAATATTTGGTTAAATTTTATAGTTGTCTATAGAGCCTATAGTTAGGAAATAATTTAATCATATTTTTTTCTTAGATTAGGCCTTTTAAAAAAAATACTGGTTGAACTTTTGTCCTTTTTAAAGGCTTTATTTTTTATAGCAGTTTTAGGTTCACAGCAAAATTGAGGGGAAGGTTCAGAGAGTTCCCATATACACCCTCCCCCCCTCACATGCACAACCTTCCCCATTAAAAGTACCAGAGTGGTACTTTTGTTATAATGGATGAATCTACACTGATGCATCATTATCACCCAAAGTCCATAATTTACTTTATATTCACTCTTGGTGGTGTACGTTCTATGGGTTTGGATAAACATGTAATGACATGTATCCATCATTATACTATCATACAGAGTATTTTCGCTTCCCTAAAAACTGTCTGTGGGGCTTCCCTGGTGGCGCAGTGGTTGAGAGTCCGCCTGCCGATTCAGGAGACGCGGGTTCGTGCCCCGGTCCGGGAGGATTCCACATGCCGCAGAGCGGCTGGGTCCGTGAGCCATGGCCGCTGAGCCTGCGCGTCCGGAGCCTGTGCTCCGCAACGGGAGAGGCCACGACAGTGAGAGGCCCGCGTACCTCAAAACAAACAAACAAAAACAAACAAACAAACAAAATTGTCTGTGCTCTACCTGTTCGTCCTTCCCTGCACCCTAACCTCTGGCAACCACTGATCTTTCTACTCTCTCCTTAGTTTTGACTTTTTCATTTTTCTTTTATGTTAAAAGCAAGATATTATACACAGCCCATTGTCGGTATACATAAAAACCTTCTCCCATCACTTCATCCCCGAGATAGGAATAGAGTGGGTGGGCACTTTGAGCACACAGTTGGCTCTACCGAACTGCCTGATGCCGCTCCCGAGTAAGATTTTGTCCAACCAGGTTTGGATCCTAGCCAACCATGACGTACTTTCAATCCAGCTGCTGTTCACTCACATCCCGGTTCAGCCATTCGTCGGGGCTTCCCACCTTCCTCCTACAGTGAAAGAGCACTTGGTGGGATGTTCAGCTTCCACTTCAGTTCAGTCTTCATGGCCTCTTGGCTCTTCCAACAGGAAGCAGTAAGAATAGTGGGAAGAGTTTTATTACATTGTTCAAAATATTTAAAGAGCTTTCTGCTTTCAGTTTAGTCAAATATGTAACTAAACCCAACAATATATATCTTAAAATCCTAGCATATAACATAAGTAACTATAGTCAACCTGAGGGTCATGGATGATCATGCTTTACTGGGTAAGAATTGATACACTTATCTGTAGCTTTTTGAGAGCCAATAAAATAAATTTGAGAGAAATTACTAAATAGAGATTTGGTTACAGGTATATACATACATACATACATACATATATATATATATATATATATATATATGAATACACACATATTAGGACTCATTATGAAACAAATACTGTTTTCTGAAAAAATAGGTAGAGTATACTTTAAAAATAGAGGAGGAATAAGAACATATTAAAAAGTATTTTTGGGTAACTCACTGATAAGCAAAAGGATATCATGTGCTTGAATTAAAAACAATCAAAATACAGAGGAGTTTACAGAACTTTATATAGGCTTTCTTTCTTTCTTAATGGAATTACAATAACCCTTCCTAATAGAATGAAAATTGTTCTGAAAGCAGCCTTTTCTCAATGTGTGCTATTTAACCTGAGGAAAGTGTGTGACATAAAAAAATATTTAATCAGTCCCTGATCATGAAATGCTATTGGTAGACATTTCTGATGCTCACTCATATCTTGTTATTCTCCTGCTCTGGGCAAGCAGCAAGAAGGTCACCATTCTTAATTATTTCATGATTAGATGAGACCCTATAACTAGCAATTGGTTATTAATAGGTGGCCTGAACATTCCTGGTCTGAAACTTTTAATTCCAGCATGGGGGCCCTCCAGACCTTGTTTTCTCTACTGCACTGACCCAGGATGTCCCTGTTTCCGGTGCAGCCACTATGGCATGTTGGGGCCTCTATGTGTTTGGATCATTGTATTGAGGCAGGGAGGTCTGAAGGCATGAGGTGTCACCTGGTCTAAAGAGGACTTTGAATCAACCGAAAATAAACCTTTGTTGGGTTAAACCACTAAGATTTAGGGAGTTTTTTCTTATTATAATGGAGCCTGTCATGACTAATGCAAGGGACTGAAAAGTTCATAAATTTGTGCCTATATCGGTCACTTATTTTCTTAACCATGGACACATTTTGACACCACTGGACATTTAGATACAATGATTCTGTTCACCCCTCTCCACTCAGAATTCAGCACAAAGTACGATTTATTAGGGTCTTACTACTCAGCCTCATGTGATTTGTTCTGTAACACACGTGGCAACTGGGAACATCAGAAAAGAGAGGAAAATGGACTTTGAAGGAATTGAGGGGCACACACAAAAGGCCTACACAGTAACAAGGATGATAGGAGAAAAGAAGCTGAAGCCACAGGCTCCCCCTGTGTTTCCTCACCCCCTCCAAATGTAAGGAATATTTCTTCCCCTGGGATCCTGCAGACTCTTTCCCATCCCAGGGCCAGAGAAGAGCAGCTCTGGTCCTGGGATTGCTCACATTTCCTCTGTTTCTCTTTCAGTAGTTCTCAGTTGCTTCTAAAAGAGTGTTTCCTTATCAGCGAGGGCAATAGTCTTGTCTTGGTTTTGTGGACTCTCTTTCACAAGACCTAATCTGGCCCGAGCTCTGAGTATAAAAGAGAGTGACAAGCTCTTGTGTTTAACACACTATTACATTTTGTCACATCATTGGGGCTTACAGGTTTGGTTGAGTGTAGACTTACTACAGCTGATATTGAGAAGTTGGTGCTGCTTAGAAATGATACTAAATTGAGCCACTTATTTAGCCCAAGGATGTTTTCTCTCCAGTGAACCTAGAGTATAATCTACCTTGCTGACATAATACCCATGCCTCTTGCGTTGCACAGCTCCAGGGGCGTACCCATTACCCCGGGGTCAATAGTAATGGCACCACCTCCTGACACTAAACCCACATTGGAACACATTGTGATCGTACCCCATGGAGCTGTCCCATAAGTGGCCCTAAATGCCAGGCACAAAGAAGATGCTTGATATTGATGCATCTTAGTTTCCTCAAGCTTTCATAGGCTTTTATGAGGGGACAGGTGCCTACTAACATTTTATCATTTGGGGGAAGCCGGTTTTTAACTAGGATATATTTGATACATTTTATGCAAGCAAAAAGGTTGCCTCAATAGTTCTGTTTATAGGTGTCAATTTGTAATATTTTTTGTTGTGTCCTGAAATCTTTTTTAAGTTAATTATAGGGACAGCTAATACTTATATACACCAGGTACTATTTTGAGATTCATGTATAATAATTTGAAAGTTATGCAACGTTATTATTTCTGATTCCTAGACTGAGAAAGTGAGGCACAGAGAGATTCACCACCTTTTCCAGAATCGCAGAACCCATAAATGTTTGAGTTGCCATTTGAACTCAGGCAATCTGGCTACAGAGTGCTTCTCCCTAAGTATAATATAAAGGTTATCCTGCTTCTGATATATTTATCTTGCCAACTCTATTCTTCTTCACAATCCTTTTGCTGACATGAATTGGTGTTGAAAATTTGGCTCTAAAAAATCAAACAACTTGGTGGGTTTCTCTGAAATACTTAATCAACACATTGGTCTATCCACACTAATGTGTATTCATGACCCATTAATATGACTAAGAAATGCTTTATGAGGCAATACTTGGCCATCAAAAAATTTGAAACATATGAAAAGGAACATAGTTTCAGGTTCTCACATTTACTTTTATGTTTCTCTAATGGCCTGTTTTCATAAAGAGAATGTATTTACTCTCTTCGATTATACTACCTGCCTTTAAAATCTAGTCTAATTGTATGACAGTATCCTTCACATTTGATATTTGAGCTTTAAATAAATAGTGGAATATATTTATTTTGAGTTTGTTTTTATGACTTTTAAGACAGCTTTTGTGAAAAAAGCAAATACAGTATGGAAGGAATCACACTCCAGAGAAAACAGCCAAGAAATGTGCCCAGTGGGCTATCCTACTAGAACCCAAGAGGAGTCAGACCCACCTCTATGTCTCAGACTTGACAGGCTTGAGATGTGCTCTGATTTGGTCAAAGGAAGACTGAGGGGGAGAGTGGAGACTGGCCTAACTTCAATGCACCACCCAGTTTCTTGAGTGCCAGAAGACTTTTAGGAGAGAGGCATCATGGTCAGAGAATTTCATAAGAAATTTCCAAGTCCTTGGGCCTAGAAAGCTTGGCTTTGTGTCTAGCTTACCAACAGCTGCATGACATTAGGGCAGTGACCACTCATGCCAAAACAGCTTAGAATCAAGTTCTGTTGTGGAACCTTGAGAATGAGGTGCTTTCAGGAATATCTGGATGGACCATCCTTGGGGCACATCATTGAGGTTCACACTCCAATGGCACAGTGAGTGACATGAGGATGCCAGAGAGGGGCTTCAAGAATGTCCAGCTTTAACAGGGAGGAATCCAGAACAGGAGAGACAAGTGTCATTGAATGTTTGTGGACTGGTTTGTGAGAGCCAGTGAAGCAGGCATTTGAGGGATTCCCAGTCATGTTTGAGGATTGGTGAGGCACAGACTACCATGGCTAACCCAACATGAACTCTCACTTTCCTTCCTAATAACAGAGCTCTGATTTTGGGAGTCATGTTGCCATTCAGAATAAAAGATTATACTTATCCTCCTCACAGCTCAGTGTGGCCATGCCCCTAAATTCTAGATAAAGAAATCTAAGCAGGTGAATCTTGTGAGGCTTCTGGAAATACTCACTTTTTTTTTGTTTTGTTTTGTTTTTAGGCAAGGCTTCTGAAATTTCTTTCTTGGCCTGGAAGATGAAGTGGATGGCAGGAACTTCAGCAGTCATCTTGAAACATGAGGTAAACATGGATGGAAGAAGTCATACACTGATTGTGAGCAGAAACTGAAGTTCTAGAGTCTTTTATGAATACAATGTATTTGATCTATTTTTCTTGAACTACCTAACTCTGAGCTGCTTTTAAATGAGTAAATGGTCATAATCATAACTGATAAATTAGTGTAAAGAGGATTCCTAATACAACAGTTACAAGACAAAGAATCAGTCAAATTAATAAAATATCCTGTGTATACACAGCCTAACGAAGCATGAAAGTGTTTTGACTGTGAGTTTAATAAACAATAATTAGACTGCACAAAACTGGCTTGGAGGGAAATTATCATTTAAACAACAATTACTGAGACCCTTATATAAACAATGCTCTTGCAGGCGTGGTAGGTTTAGGCAAAGAACTGAATACAACTTGGTGCTTGCTCACACCTCTGTGCAGAAGAAAGACATGCATTTTATAAGTAATATAAAGCAATTTTAAAAATTAAACTTTATTTTTTACAGTAGTTTTAGGTTTGCAGCAATTTGAGAGAAAGGTACAGAGGTTTCCCATGTATCTCCTGCTCTCACCCATGCATAACCTCCCGCATTCTCAACACCCTTCCACCAGAGTGGTGCATTTGCTACAACTGAGGAACCAACTTTGACACCTCATAATCATCCAGAGCCGATAGTTTACATTAATGTTCACTCTTGCTGTTCCATGGCTTTGGACAAGTGTATAATGACACGTATCCACCATTATAGTATCATACAGAGTAGTTTCACTGCCCTAATAATCCTCTGTGCTCCACCTTTTAAAACAATTTTAAAGGTGCTATTAGTATGCAAAGAAGTTATTATGTAATGGTTGGAGATCTCAAGTACTGAGACATGGCGGCATCTCATTTAAATAAATGCACAGTGTGTGATGTGTCCTTGGCTTGTCTTCTTGACAATATTAAGATATTAGTGTCTCTGTAAATCACTGGTTGTACACAAGCCAGGCCTCTTTAAAAATTCATGAAACAGACAGTCATACAGTCTTTGGCCTAACTCCAGGATATTGTTGGTTATTAGGTAGCCAGTTGATTGACGTAATACCTTTGAATTTACTTTCCAGTCACAGTGCAGTGTCCTTTCCCAAAAATCCAGTGTTATGATCACAAAGCTGATATCAGTAATATTTGATTTGTAGAGATTGGAAGAGATGTTTGCAAGCTGCAAAAATGATTGTGTCATTCTCAGATAAAATTTCCAAGCAGATTAGTAAACAAATTATTCTGAAGTATTGGAACACTTACAAAGAGAAGGGGTGATCACTAGAAACTAACATAAGTTCACTAAGTATAAGATTTAATGAAATCAATTTACATCCTGTTAGAGAAGGTGAATGAAAAAGAAGCACATGGATGTCATTTGCGGCAGGACATTAACAAAATTTCTCTCTATTTACCAGGAAACACTGGAACAATTTCAGCGAGAATGATGGTAGTGATCAGAAGGATTTACATCTAAAGAAATTACTCCTGATTTCTTTTTCTCTCTCTCTTTTTTTTTTTTTTTTTTTTGCGGTACGCAGGCCTCTCACTGTTGTGGCCTCTCCTGTTGTGGAGCACAGGCTCCGGACACGCAGGCTCAGCGGCCATGGCTCACGGGCGCAGCCACTCCACGGCATGTGGGATCTTCCCGGACCGGGGCATGAACCCGTGTCCCCTGCATCGGCAGGCGGACTCTCAACCACTGTGCCACCAGGGAAGCCGGACTACTGATTTCTTAAAGCCTCATTTCTTCCTGTCTTAGCTGTCTGTTCTTGTCTAGGTATACGCACGGGCAAGAGACAAATTGTGAAGAATGAAGGATAGGAAGACCTAATGGCAATATAAATAGAAACATTTTGCACAGGGTAAGCATGGAAATAGGTAATAGCTTACAAAGGTAGTTCTGAAAGCAGCAATAATTATTCAATGGAACACTTTCCTGTTATTTACGTATGATTATATTAGACCAGAGGACTTAAAAGACAAGGAAACCAAGTCATAAAAATCATTTAAAATTTTGGTTATATAATTCGTATGTATCAATATTTCCATAAGGTTTTATTATTATTTTTTGAGATGAAATTTGAGTCACCAGTGGCATTTATATAGTGTTAGTCATCCTCAATCCCAAATAACCTCTATAATATTGAATTGCAAGAGCCATGATTAGTGATGGACAGCTCTGGTTTCTAGATAATAACATTTGCTTCTATTCCTATATACCTGAGATGAAGCTTTATATACCCTGAGAAAACCATAATTCAAAAAGAGTCATGTACCAAAATGTTCATTGCAGCTCTATTTACAATAGCCAGGAGATGGAAACAACCTAAGTGTCCATCATCGGATGAATGGGTAAAGAGGATGTGGCACATATATACAATGGAATATTACTCAGCCATAAAAAGAAATGAAATTGAGTTATTTGTAGTGAGGTGGATGGACCTAGAGTCTTTCATACACAGTGAATTAAGTCAGAAAGAGAAAGACAAATACTGTATGCTAACACATATATATGGAATCTGAGGAAAAAAATGTCATGAAGAATCTAGGGGTAAGACGGGAATAAAGACACAGACCTACTAGAGAATGGACTTGAGGATATGGGGAGGGGGAAGGGTAAGCTGTGACAAAGGGAGAGAGTGGCATGGACATATATACACTACCAAATGTAAAATAGATAGCTAGTGGGAAGAAGCCACATAGCACAGGGAGATCAGCTCGGTTCTTTGTGACCACATAGAGGGGTGGGATAGGGAGGGTGGGAGGGAGGGAGACGCAAGAGGGAAGAGATATGGGGACATATGTATATGTATAACTGATTCACTTTGTTATAAAGCAGAAACTAACAAACCATTGTAAAGCAATTATACTCCAATAAAGATGTAAATAAAAAAAAGAAGCTTTATAATTTAAAGAAACAAGCACATTTTTGACTGTTTGGACTCAAAAGCATATACTTTCCTTATTAAAGATAAAAGTTTTTAAAATTAATCTCAAAAAGCTATTCTTAGTTAAAATTTATTACTGTCTATACTTTTCATTAAGATGTTTACTGTAACTTACACAATTTTATATGTCATTTATATCTCAATAAAGCTGGGAAGAAAGGATGTTTGTTGTAGTTTTTAACCTTGTCAGACTCACTGTATATGATCCTCATTGGGGTTTTCCATTTGTCTTCCAGCTACATATTACTTTTATTAACTCATTAAAACAATAAAGTATTAAAGTTTGTTCCTTGTCACAATTTTATTTCTTCATTTTGTCATTATGATTAAACCAAACTTTTACCTCTAGTTCATAATAAACGTTTTCTTTTTTCTTTTCTCCTGGGGCCTATGCTATTTTCTTTATTTCCCACTTCATGTGCAAAATTGGCCTTCTCTTTCCCTGGAGGTACAAAGAAAAGTTTTTCAAGTGATTTTGGTAAAAATACATTTTGAAGACAAACTATGTGTTGTCTTTTCCAAATCTTTTTGGTCTCCATTCTCCTCCATGAACATAAGCTCTTACAAGGCAAGGCTTTCATAGAGTCATTTTTCTAGAATATACACAGATATTTTTATCCTGCAGCACTTTGTATGTCATTTATTATTTCTTATGTTTATTATTTATTAAAAAATTAAATGATTAATAAATTGAAAGAAGGGAAAACTTTAAAAACGTTTGCTTTGTAAAAAGAAGGGATTGATTTAACTGTGAGATTGGCAAATTATTTTATGAATAACATAACATTATATGATTATACCCAAGCAACTCTTAAAAGCCCATGACTTTCTATGAGGTTTAATAAATTGTATTAGAAATAGAAATAAAATCAGTTGTAATATAAAAGTGTAACATATCAAGAATAAAAACTAAGAAATAGGCACTAAAATAAGTTGTTCATCAAGAATCAATATATAATTCACAGAAATGCAAAATGATTTTCCCATTATAGAAAACACAATCGGATTTATTTCAAGCATCTCTTTTCTTTAAAAAATGTTGTTTTCTTAAATTATTTTTCTAATTCCATTTACCTTGTGTGTGGGAGGAGAAATAGATTTTAACCCAATTAGGGAAAATTTCTAATGAAATTATATATTCTGGTGGAGAAATTGACAGCTTTAAAGTTTATAATAATTTTATTTAAGTCCTGACTTGAGTAAAAGTTACATCTCTGTAATTCCTAAGCACGTATTAAATAAACTTTTAGAGAAGCCACAGAAGTCTGATTTTTTTGCCCAATTATATGTTTTTCCCCTGTCTAGATTAACGTTTACCAAGATAAATCTTGTATTTCTCATAGAACAACAGATAACCTGTAATTCCTGTGGACATGAAGTTCTTTCCCTAATAAGACAATGGGATATTGCACCTTCCCTCTGCACCCCTGCCTGCCTTGGCCAGGACCTGTTCACACCAACATGTTGGGATGTGTTCACTTCTCATTTGATTCCAAAAATAACACACAGTGTCTGTGCATGAGGTGCAAGGCTTTGCTTTTTCCAAAAGGCCTGCATTTCCATGGAAACCAGACAGGCAAAAAAGAAAGGATAAGTGCATGAAATCATTCCGTGCTTAGAAACAAAGCTGAATGCAGACCAACTGCCTCATCTGAATTCAGCCTGTGAGAACCAGGGCCCACACTGACCCTGGGATACTGAAGGAAAGCTTGCTCCCTGCTGGCTTTAGTCCATGAGAAATACATCTCTTCCTCTCACTGGAGATATTTTAAAGGCTAGAAAAGCAGGATTTGAAATCCAAGAGCCCAGATTATTTCTACCTTCTGCTACTCTGGTAATCTGAAGTTCACATTTCCATCCTGTGAAATACAAAATCTTAAAAAAAAATTCCTAATTGCTTATCATTTCAAACGAATGTTCAAAGTTATTTAAATCTGAAAGCTTGGTGAACAATGCTTTGAAATCTTTAGGAACTACTATGCTGAACGAAAGATACTTGCTCACTGTAGCTTAATCAAGCAATGGATATTTGTCAAATGTCTATGGGAGACTTGTTATCAGCAAGCAAAATGTCTTTTAGTCAGAAACCAAACAACCTAGATCCAAGGAAAGAAAATTGCACCTATCTCTACCATCAGAGCTTTCTAGGGGAGTATGAAATTTTGATTTAATTGATATGGGAAATGCTACTAAAATTATGTGTATATCATGGACCCTAAGTTGGTTTTATTTTTTATGAAAACCACCCAACCATTTGTCATTAAGATAGAAAAAAAGTCTCCCGTGATTGTACTAAATAACTGGGGCTTCTATTCCCATGTCTACCTGACCCACACTTCCTTGGCATGCTGGTCACTTCACCCAGATGTTAAGAGGAATATTGCCTGTCTGATATGGGTACTCTGAGACACAGAAGTTCTAGAGAAGAGACCACGGACACAGGTTGCAGCTATTCAGTTTAGATTTCTTTCTTTAGCCATATCTGATGCTGTATTTGATGGATTCATTGAAACTCTATTAAATTTAGTCATCTGTGTGTGTGCAAGTGTGAATTATTCTTTTTTTGGTGTGAGACACGTTTGGGCATATCAGGGCTATTTTGCCACCAGAATTTATGTATTATAGCCAAATTAATACTAAATTACTAATAAATACTTAATATTAAATTAATTAAACAAGAATGCCATTGGACTGAGATGCAACCAATGACAAACAGCCAACGGGCTTTAAGCTGTGGATAATCAAATCATTTCCTTTTTTTTTTGTTTGTTTACACTTAAAGAAACTCACCCCCCAAAAGAAAAAGTCAAAGAAGACAAACATGGTCCAAGAACAGTGGGTAATTTGGGAGATCATTACATGTGCCACTCAATTTGAACTTTCCTACAGTTTTCCTGGACTCATGAAAGATTCTTACATATTGGACTGGATAATAAATAATGAGAAATATAAAGAACAATATCAAATAAAGCTTAAAAGTGGAGGATGAGTCCTGAGAAGAGAAGGTAACATAAGTTGGAGTGGAGAGTATTTGCTCCAATTTCTCATGGTGATTTTCTAGTATGTGGGAGAGTAGAACCAAAGAAAAGACTCATATATGACATTTCAGAGACTGCTACTGCAATGAAAAAAATTCATGTCGCTATTGGAAAGGGAGAGGGCAGAATGTAGACACTTAAAAAATTTTTTTTTGCGGTACACGGGACTCTCACTGTTGTGGCCTCTCCCGTTACGGAGCACAGGCTCCGGACATGCAGGCTCAGCGGCCATGGCTCACGAGCCCAGCCGCTCCGCGGCATGTGGGATCTTCCCGGACCAGGACACGAACCCGTGTACCCTGCATCGGCAGGCAGACTCTCAACCACTGTGCCACCAGGGAAGTCTCTGTAGACACTTTTAAAGAACACCTGTAAGACGTTCGAGCAATCACAAATAATTAGAAATTAAAGATTTGGACCTGAGGTCTCTGAAATTCTTTGTGTACAGGAGATAGTGTTTTGTTATTTTCACCCTTATTGTGGTGATACGACATTATGGCTTCTGTTGTTTCCTTAACCCCTGTGAACCTTTAACTCTGTTACAACACACTTCTCTGTGGGAAATTGTCAAGTCAACTAACAGAACAAAGACATAAAATCATTGGATTTTAAGTTTCAATAGTTTAGCCCATGTGTAAGGCAGATCCAGAAGAATACCTCCTGAGGCACAGCCAACATCCCTCTCTCTTGTGGCCCTTCACCCACTCCCAGCATACACACACACACACACACACACACACACACACACACACACACATAAGACACTAAGAGACCTGAAGGACTTTTGTGATCTTTCCAGTGGGTATCAGCAGTTCCAGCATAATGGAGCTATAGACAGAGTGGGGTGGGTTGAGTGGAGGAGTCTCTGTGATACTAGCATGAGGAGATATATACCCACTTCCAAGGACTGATAAACTTTGTACCTTGGGAACATAGAGGGGCATTGTAGTGATTGAGGTCAGTGTTGGAAGCCCGCATCCTGACACTTGCTGTAGGACGGTAGACAGATAACGTGATCTTTTGTTTCTCTGCTCCCTTAGATATAAAATCTAGGGAGGATTAAGTGAACTAATACATAAAGAAAGAATGTAGACCAGTGTCTGATATACAGTAGGGACTCTAATAATTGTAAATAATGTAAAAAAATCAATAAACAGAAACCTCAGTTAAATAGAGCTGGGAAACCAGAAAGGGAGCCCTCACACCCTGAGACAATAACAGAGCCCAACAGGAAAAAGAAAGACTCCTCTTCTTTCCTGGCAAGGACTCAGCCAATGAAAAGTCAAGGAATCTTTGTTTGCTATGGCCCTCCCAACTTCCTTTTCACCTCTATAAAAGTGTTCTCCTTCTCTTGCTCTGAGCGGACTTAACACATGGCTCACCAAGGTGTGGACCCCAAATTGCAATTCTTGGCTGATTACCAATAAATCCATTTTTTCTGGAGAAATATCTGGCAGTTATTTGTTTCAGGTCAACACTAATTATTACTACCTACCCAATATGACATGGCCACTAAGGGTAGATGATTACCTTTACCCCTAGAGGTTGTATCACACCTTCAGTTTCCAACTCATGCTATGGCATTATATGCACCCTCAGAAATGTACACTGATCTCTGGGGAAAAGGGAGAGACCAGGTGATAGAAAAACCCCCAATATATTGTGTCCGTCTGGAGTTGACTAGGACTAATATTCTTTCTCTTTGTAGAGACAAAGTTGATTTATAGAAAAGTAAGTTACATTATTTAAATATTTGTGGTTTTGAAATTTTATACTTGCTACCTTATTATTTTACCTGGATTACAAATTTCCCCTGAACCAGCTGCTTAGTTTTGTCTTAGTTACTTGGATTTTCTGGCCCTTGCTAATCTTTTCATAAATTATGGAAAATACCTTAACTCACTGAAGGCATAGAGTGGACCTGTATTATCATATTTTATGTGATTTCTGGGGAAAAAAATCTAATATTTTGGAAGTATAATTAATGAATATTTCAAAATTCTTAGCTTGAATTCTGAGCAAGTTTAGCAGAACGTTAACTGCATATAGGAAATATACCTATGCCTCTTTGGAATCCTCTCAATACTATATCATTTCTTTATTTCCTTTTTTTTTGATAATATAACAATCTATTTCTCTAGATTTTAAAATGTGTTGATAAATATATTATTAATTTATCTATTTATCCATTTATTCAGTATTTCCCTCACTCATTCATGTACTTTACAAGTTAAAATTATTTAAGAAGGAACATTTTTGTCTCCTTGGGATAAATGGAGACAGACAAGATTCTCAAAAACCATAGCTAGGATCACTGAATTAAAATATTTCATTTATAAGTGGGGTAATCAGATACCTCCACATCATTCATATTATTTAGATTAAAAGTTTTAAATGTGTTTAAAAATCACAAGACTGTTTATTTTTTAAACTAAGTTTAAACAATAAAAAATTTTGATAAAAGTAGCATACAGTGGTTTAACTTGGAAGAATGTGATTTACTTTTTGGCAACTTGAAAAAGATGTTCTGTAATCTTTTTCTTTCACACTTACTTTCCTTTTTTGATTATAGTGTATGTGCAATTATTCCTTACAGCAGTCATTAGTTTTCATATATTGTCATCATCATCACCATCAACATCATCATAAACATTTATTTTGCATCTAATTTGTTCCTGGAAACATGCAAGGGTACTGGAGAAGAGAATCTAGGCCAAGAGGAAGAGTAATCTTCACAAATAAATTTGACTCAGAAAACTTGTTTGGAAACTAGCTTACTGATGAAAAAAGAAGACACATTTAATTTTAATTAATGCATCATATAGTGGTAGAATATTTGATCTTCTAAGCAGTGACAAAACTCAAAATTAATAGTAAATGGTGCCAGGAATTTTAAAAGCTTGTTCAAATTTTATCAACACACATGCAACTGTAGTAGCATCCCTGAACATTATATGTTTTTATGTCGGTTAAGAAAATTATGTGAAGATCAATTCTCTATTTACCTTCAAACAAGTTTAAAATAAATTATTCTGTAACATTAAGACTGTTATATTATCAATACAAAGTTCTTTTTTTTAAACCATCTGTTCTTTACTGACAAGAGCTATAAAAGTATCATAAACAGAATTTGACTGATTCCTTACATAATTGCTTCCATAATTTAAAATCATGAAAACATGCCCCAAACTAATATGTTCCAACAGAATGTTCTAAAATAGCTTTTAATATAATGCTGCAGAAAGAAAAAATCAATTAAACATAAAAGAAATTTAAAAAAATACCTGACAATTTTATTTTCCAATTAAAAAATGTAGATGTTTGCCCCAGGGTCATGACATACTATTTAAGGTGATGACTTCTAACAGTTCTATTTTTAACACATGCCAAATGTTATAATAAGTGTCTTCAGCCTTTAATGAGAGCAGTATTTCCTCTAAATGGGAGCTGTGCAGTATAAAAGACTATGGAGTTGATCTTTGAAGTCCAAGTCTCATGACCTTGTCATGAGGCTGGCCACTTAAACTCATGTCACCTTGGTTCCCTTCCCAGCTAAACTAAAATATACCTGCCTCTTGGGGTTACTTGGTTGATTAAACGAGACTATATATTAGGACAATTATTCAATACAATATTATTTAAAAGTTTTTATTAATCTATATATTTTGCTAGCTTTAAAATATTTAATGTATTTCTACTAATCATTGATCCATTCCATATATTTATCTGATATTAACTCATTAATTTAGCTACTATGTATTTTTATAAATAATTTTCCAGTTATTTTAGAATTTTTTAAAATAATTTGTTTTATTTTAATTTATTTATAAACTTTTAAAATTTCTACAGTTCATTTTTTTTTGTATCAGAAGTCATCAAACCTTGCTTACTCTCATAAATATGACTTCTATGTCTCATTCTTTTCTCCATCTTTCTTGAGACTGTTATATATGCATTGCTAATTTTCAGCACCTCCTGCCATAAGAATTTTTTTTTTATTATTCTTAAAGCTATGTTCCTTTAAATTAAACTTTTGTAGAACTGGAGGAGATCATGAGGAAGAAAAATTGGCACCATGCTTTGGCGATAATTTATATTTTGCAATGTGTCAACACAGTCAAGATTCTTGTTCAACTAGTCATACAGTTATATTTAACTAAGAAATACCCAATTGTTTGATTTTAAATCTTATGTTTTAATTTTGTATGGAAACTCAGGAAAATTCATTTACTTTCTGTTTTACAAACGGAGATACCTTCTCCTTTTCTATTTATTGCTTAAGGAATAGTCTAGTTGTTCAGCAGATGTCACTAGAAGGCTGTTGTACTGTTATTTTATGTTCTTACAGTCATACTAGCAAAGCCGAAATACAGATATTTTCAATTGCTTTAATGTTAGAGATGTTTTAATGTCTCAGTTTTAGGTGAACATAGAAAAGAAAAATAGATATCCTTCAATAAAAATTTTTTTAAGATAAAGAAACAATTCATATACTTTCATTGCGGTATATATTTAGATGGCATTAAACGTGTATTAATGCAATGCAAGTCCCAATTAAATGATCATAGAAACTCAAACAGAACAGCAGAGCTTAATAAATGGTGAAAAAGATTTAGTGGCTTGTCCTCTGTCATTATCTATGTAAAGGTTTGTTAAAGAAAACTCTGTTGATGTATTTGCTATTTCTGAACTCTGTCATGAAAAATAAGACATGCCTTGTCTGTTGTGATTTTTGTTTAAGAACAGGAAGTTCGTAGAAATAGCAAGTTGACCCTATGGTCTTCTATCTTCAGACAGCTCTCCTTAGACTTTAATTTTTATATTGCTACCTCTACTTAAGCATTCCTTTTTAATTTTTTTAATCATCAGCACCTTGGGTTTTCATAAAGCTCTCAGTCAACAAGGTCTCTTGTGTGTTCCCAAACTTCTCATTTTTAGTAATATGAAACACACGTTCACTTTTTGGAATGTCCCTTAAACACTCCTTGGGCTGCTCTTCCAGACAAGGCATTCTCAATTCTTGAGTTCTTTCATTATTCTTATTCTTATTCTTATTCTTATTCTTATTCTTATTCTTATTCATTTGTATGTCTCTCTTCCATCTAGTTCCTTCAATGTGAATTCAAATTGAAGTGATTTACTTTGTCCATTAATAATAATAAAGATAGGGCTTTCCTGGAGGCTCAGTGGTTGAGAGTCCGCCTGTCAATGCAGGGGATACGGGTTTGATCCCCGGCCGGGGAGGATCCCACATGCCGCGGAGTGGCTGGGCCCGTGAGCCACAACTGCTGAGCCTATGGGCCACGGCTGCTGAAGCTCTCCTGCCTAGGGCCCATACTCGGCAACACGAGAGGCCACTGCAATGAGAGGCCCATACACCACAACGAGGGGTGGCCCCCCCTCGCCACAACTAGAGAAAGCCAACGCACAGCAACAAAGACCCAATGTAGCCAAAAACAAATAAATAAATACATTAATAGTAATAATAATAATAATAATAAAGGTAGCTTATGTTAACTGAATGTTGGCTTTATTTTAGCCTCATCCACAGCACAGGTAGCCTTCACACTGTTTTAAATGTCTTATTAGCCTGGGTTGGCTCACTGGGCTAACATATCAGTAGCACAGCACTACATATATACTTATAAATCCACTCATACCAAGTCCAGTGCAAAAATTCCTTATCTGGTTTCTCTTCTGGGCAGCTCCACCCAAGATTCAAGGGTACTTGAATCCTGATATAATTACTCTCAACACCTGCCCCCCAAATTCTCCAGTGAAAAGGAAGAAGGAATGAAGGAAATGTGGGCCAAGAATGGATCAAGATCTTGACCATCTTACTCACCACATCCCCTCACCTTTCATTGGCTAGAAAAATATCAAATATCTCCAAGTGAGGCAAGAGGGCTGAGTAAGGCAGTGCAAATTATGATTTTCCTTTTCATGATTTATAGGCTTTTGTGTTATAAAACATACATTTGAAAAGCAATAGTCAGCTTTCCTCATGACACTTTTATTTATTTATTTATTTATTTATTTATTTATTTTTGTTTTGCGGTACACGGGCCTCTCACTGTTGTGGCCTCTCCCGTTGCAGAGCACAGGCTCCGGACGCGCAGTCTCAGCGGCCATGGCTCACAGGCCTAGCCACTCAGCGGCAGGTGGGATCCTCCCAGACTAGGGCACGAACCTGCATCCCCTGCATCAGCAGGTGGACTCTCAACCACTGTGCCACCAGGGAAGCCCCTCATGACACTTTTAAAACTATCCATTGCCCTACCAAAATTTTGTACAAAATCATAGATTTTATACTGCCCTTTATAAGCTTTTAAGATATAAACAATAGCATAATAGCTCAAGAATGCTAAACAATAATGGAAATTATCAAAATATGTTCTAGAAAATTTAGTTAAAATGCGTTACTGTAAAAGATTCCTTATCTATTAATATTTTCTAAAAAATATATACTGAATCTATAATTGAACAGATTCTTTTAGTGGACTGAGTCATAGTTTTTGGTTAGAAATGGGATAATATGGTGACAATTATGCAGTCAATTATGACAATCATGTTGATTTTCCCAGGGGCACAGTTTTTTGTTTGTTTGTTTGTTTTGTCAGCAATTACTCCTTATATAATACTTTCTTAAGTCATTCAGCTTCCCCTTGATCACACTGAGGCCTATTTGACTTCAATTTACCTCCCCTAGAATTTTATATACCTTTGTCTTTTTATTAGGTCATTTATATGTACCAGAAATTGGCTGTAGTATTATACTTCATTGTAAAGTAGGTTAAATTGCTAACATTTGGCATAATAGAACACAAAATATGTGAAGTGATGCTTGGTATCATTTAAAGTAAATTATTAATTTGAAAGTCATGTCAATAAATGTACTTCTGAAATTCTATATGTTATCTTGATAGAACTAAAAATGCTGGGAATTATATGTAACTTCATAGAAATTGTTTTACGTGAAATATTTTTTAAAATATTCAGTTCTATGCATCTTTTTGAAATGAGTTTGACTATATATAATATGTATATGGGAGTGTGTGTTCAAGTGTATATATATATTTCCAGATAACAAAGCAAAAGGGTCCATTATTATTGCTTTATCTTCTCTGCCCTTGTGTTAGAGAAAGTCAGCACTCATGGTGGATACTGCCTAATGCATTTTATGCACCGTAAGAGAAATTGGCAAAAAGCTCCTGTTTTCCCCCTAGTTCAAAAACATAAAACAATTCATAAACTATTATCTGTATGTAGTGAAATGAAACGAAGTGTTTGCTCTGTCTAGCTTTTAAGTGTACATCACATTGCTGATGTTGAACAAAAGACACTTTCTGTAACTTCTTTAACTTGGATAGTTTCCAAAAAAGGATAGAGGATGTGCCAAAAGGATGAGAGAGTCATGATTGCTGGTAAAGTTTTTATGACTAAAGGGATGCTTGCAAACCTCAAAACCAAGTGTCCACTGACAGTCAGTTGGATCCATGTGCCTCTGCTAACAGAGGAAAATATAGAAATGCAATCAGATTGGAAAAGGGCCAGATTGGAAAGGTTGTAGTTGATTTTGGCAGCAGGAACAAACTCTTTGAAGGTTTCCTAAAGGCCTGAGGGCAGCCCTTAAGGGCAATTGTTTTCATTGACTAGAGTTCTTATCTGTGGTGCTATTTAAATAAGAATGGGGGGCTTCCCTGGTGGCGCAGTGGTTGAGAGCCCGCCTGCCTATGGAGGGGACACGGGTTCGTGCCCCGGTCCGGGAGGATCCCACATACCGCGGAGTGGCTGGGCCCGTGAGCCATGGCCGCTGAGCCTGCACGTCCGGAGCCTGTGCTCCGCAACGGGAGAGGCCACAACAGTGAGAGGCCCGTTTACTGCAAAAAAAATTAATTAATTAATTAATTAAAAAATAATAATAATAAAAAAGAATGGGCATCCTTACCTGCAGAGTTCCTCTGAAAAAATTTCAGTCCGTAACCTGTGGCTCAAAGAGCTGACTTCGAAAGACAAAGTGCTTAAGAAATTCCGTCACACTGTTGAGTTCAACAAGAAGAACGTATTTTGACTTCCCTCTGTACTTGCAATCATTATTTTCAAAGTACTTCTCAGACACAGCCATTTATCTACCTGAGCAACAGATTGCTCAAATAATTATCATTCATAATGTGGCCACAGGGTCTGTTAATCTTTTAATTGACTACTCTAGAAATTGTACATACATCAAAGGGTAACATTTCAGGGAATAAAAATGCATCTTAACATAGAGATTGCATTTAAAAGATTGTTTTTCCTCCCCAGTACTTTCTCATTCTGACATCTAAAATTGCTTTTCTCAAATCTGTCGACAGGTTCGCATACAACCCATTTAAATGAGTTTTCCGGCATTTGAGGAACCCATGAAGTTCAGTTTGCAATGAATTATAACTTTAAAGAAAAAATAATACAGCCAAGATCCACACATTCCACAGTTTTGCTGTAAATTAAAAAATAAAAATAAATTTGAATCTCTAAAGGTCCCAATTAAAATGGGAATAGAGTAAAAATGATTTTTCTCTTTGCTTTTATTCCATAAATGTGAAATCATAAAAAAATGAAAGTTTAGAGAATTATTACCTGGATATAGTGCTTCACACTGCCTTCTTTAGCTCCTCTTTTTTTTTTTTCCAGGAGAAGCCCATGGCACAACTGAATAATCAAGCTATTTCTGCTTTTCATGAGCTTTCTGAGGAGTAAAAATTCTACTCTTCTACAAATGTGATTTCTCTAAAAATAGTTAATTCTGAAATTAATTTTGGTATCTGAATGAATGAATAACTGAATCACAAGATTTTAAATCTTAACCTGTGGGAAACAGTGTTCATAGAATTATTGAAAAAAAATCCAGGTGCCTGATTTCTGTTCAACAACCACAAGAGGATATAGTGTGATGGTTATGATACTTCTTAGCTTTCTCCTTACACAACAAGACAGACATAAACTTCTGGACTCCAGGGAGTGGATAGTTAATTTGCATTTGGTAGTGATAATTCTTACTTGGCAGTAGCTGTTAAATTTCACCAACTATTCTTGACCCATTATTATAATATTACATTCAATAGAAAAATAATTTCTCCCTCTAAATAGTCATATAAGATTTAAGATTACAGATATAACATATTCTATGTAACTGATTAAAAAATTATGTTGATGAGGACCGAATTTTTTTATAGACTGAAATTCAAGATTTATATGACAGAAACTTCCTCACTAAATATACATACCCATATTTTATAGTCTGTGTAGAGCCATTGCTGTTGAATGCAAGTTTTGTGTTTTAAACTTTAACTTACTCTTCTTATTATAATTTCATAAATTCTGCTTTCCCTTAGCTTATAGTCACTCATTTTATTTATTTGTTTTTATGTCATTATTTTGGTTGGAATTTTAAAATTAGACTAGTAATACTAGAAACAAACATTGACATTTTGGTTTGGGGTTGGGGTGAAGAAAAAATTTTTGTTTATTTATTTTATTCCCTGGAATCTTGTTATGTAAAATTTCAGAAATAATCTATATGAAAAGATGTTACAAGATTTATATGTATATATATATATATATAATTTCATTTCCAAGTCACTGACTCTTCAGTTCAAAGCATCAGCTTTGAGGTTCATCAAAGAACTGTAGCCTTTGACTTGTCTTTGAAGAAACTATAGTGAAGTACATTATAAAAACACTTCCTCAGTATCAACAGTGAAACTTGAAAGGTGAGAAGTTAGAATGAAAATACTTAGTAGCCTAAAATAAAGCTATTAACTTATAGTTTTAACTACTAACTATAGGCCAGTGAGAGACTGTTACTATCCTTCTCATTCTTGTTTCATCTCTGCTTATCTTAATCTCCACTATTTAGCAGACATGCTATCAAGTGTTTGTTGAATAAATGTTGAATACAACAGATCAGGTATTCATTAAAAAGCCATCAGGTGAAACTTTACATGGTACACTACTGTCATGGCATACAGAATCAGGCCATTTTGCCCCAAAACAGGATGACATTCTCAGTGTGATAGTAGGCAAAGCCATTGGTATTATTTTATAGGAAACATCCATAACAAAATTTTAATCAGGGACTAGTTGTGAAAAATCACAGTTCAACCGATAAAATCATACTTAGAATATTAAATTTTATTGTCTATTATGCCACAGATAAATCAAAGAGAATAAGAACAATGTCACATATTATTAATTATTACAGCATTTTAAAGAATCTCATTCCAGAAAGGATTTGAGGTGAAAAATCTGAGATTAAGTGTACTGTTTGAATATGTATACTGAAAAATGAACACTGGTTTAACTACTACCACAAATAAAACATAGACTATTTCCATTACCCAAGAAAGTTCCCTCATGCTGCTCTCTATAAACCCCTCCATCCAAGCAAACAATGCTCTGATTTTGTTCACCATAGATTAATTGTGCTATTCATATCTACAGCTTTGTGTCTTGTTTCTTTCATTCAACATATTTTTGAGATTGTTTTCCTTGATACTATAGGTGCATAATAAATTACCCCAAACTAAATGGCATTTAATGCTTATTATACTCAAGAATTCTGTATGTGGATCAAAAGGGCCAATGGGGATGTCTTAACTCTGCTTTGTGATTTCTGTAGCCTCAGTTGGAAGATACAAAGGCAGGGGTCTCAAATCATTTGAAATTATTCACGGGTCTTGCAGTTGAGATTGCCTGTAAACTGGGGACCTCATTTCCTCTCCATGTGGTTTTCTCTGTGCTGTCTCTTTATTGGACTGGTTTGGACTTTCTCACATCACCTGAGTTCCAAGGGTGTTTTTCTCATGCGTAGGTTGGTGTTATGAGTTCTTGGGAAGAAAACCACAGAGGTGAAGTGTCATTCTTATCACATTAATCAATGGTACATGTTCTCAACATGACTTGTCACTGATGATGTTAGTCTTGACGAGCTGGCTGAAGTAGTGTCTGCTAGATTTCTCCATTGTATAGTTTCTGTTCACCCCTTTCCATATTCTACTTTCTGAAGCAAGTCAATAAGCTCATCCCACACTCCAGAGGTGGGAATTAAGTTTCATATTTGAGGAGGGAGTATTTACACAATTAATTTGCAATTCTTCAGGAGATTTCTCTCTTCTACATATATTCAATCATTTATTGATATCAGTAGATATTCATGAATTTCATTTAATATTGTGCTGTTGACTCTTGCTCACAATTTTTAGCTTCGGCCATTGGGAATAGTTTCAAGTTGTCTCCTGTGTCCCTTTGACATGTCCACAGCATTTTGCTTTTTAATTACTTTCTTGCTTTCTGTCATGACAAGATGCTCCATGCTCAGCTGGTATATTCCCTGCCTGAGACCTAGAATCAGCCACTTTTCTAAGGAACCCTGATTTCTTTCATTGGAGAATAGGGTTAGAATCCAAGATCCTGGCTGAGTTTGCTCTTTGCTACTGGGATGTCATTATTTCTAGATCCCCTCAGCAAGCAAAGTTAAGAAATATATGTGTTTATATTAACATATGTATATACACATTTCTTTATTTCTGTAAAATCTCCATCTGTATGTATATTAAGTTGAACATGAATTTATATTGATGTTTTCAACTATAATAAATTCCCACATGGTTTTTACTCGTCTTCTTCTTTTGCTGATTTCTAACCTCCCAGTCCAACAGTAAGAAAACTGGTTCTTACCATCTGCCCTACATTTACTTGGTTTAATCCCAGTATACATATACAGCAGTTTTAGAATTGTTAATGCACATACCTATGAGAAATGACTTTACCACCTAAAGAACAGTGTATATCTAGAGTAACTGTATTCTTTTGGCCTAGAATTTCCAACCAAAAGATCATTCTCCGAAGTTACCTCAGGTAGCACTCTCCCCACCCGCTGACCACTTTTTAGTAAGATTATATCATATATTTGTATTACAGTTGAATATTTGTTTTGCAGTCTGCATTCCATCCTGGGATTTCGCAGACTTCCTAGTTGTTGTTTTTGTTTTTCTTTTTCTTTTAATTTTCCTAGATTGTTTCACCTTTTGTGTTGTGGAGTTCTGTGGGTTTCATCAAAGACATTACCACCACCACCACCATTCACCATTACACTGAATAGTCCCACCAATTTAAAATATCTCCTGTCCCTCTCCTGGTCATACAGCCCCTCCCTCCAAACCTCTGGTGACCACTGATCTCTTTCCTGTTCCTGTAGTTTTGCCTTTTCTAGAAAGTCTCACTAATGAAATCACAAAGCATGTAACTTTTTTGGTCTGTCTACTTTCACTTTGAAAAATGAATTTAGGGTTCATCCAAGTTGCTCTGTGGATTAATGCTTGTTCTTTTTCATTGCTGACCAGTATTCCATTTAACTTGTATATTCCAATTTGTTTATCCATTCACCTATCAGAGGCCACCTTGGTTGTTTTTAGGTTTTGGTGACTATGCATAAAGTTGCTTTGCGTGCAAGTTTTTGTGTGAATACAAGTTTTAAAAACAGTTGAATAATTACCTAAGTGCAGGATAGCTGGGTCATGTTTTAAGTCTGTGTTTGACTTTCTAAGAAACTACCAAACTGGGGCTAAAATGACTGCCACGTTGCACTGCCACCAGAGGTACATGAGAGTTGTCATTGCTCCACATTCTCACCAGCATTTGGTATTTTCAGATTTGTGTTCCTTAGTTTCATCCATTCTAATAGGTATGTAATGTCTATTTCTGGTTTTAATTTGCATTTTCCTAGTGATAAATTATGGTGAGCATTTTTTCATATGCTTATTTCACATCTGTATATTTTCTTTGTTAAAGTCTCTGTGAAGTTCTTTTGCCTATTTAATATTTGTGTTTTTGTTACCTTATTGAATTTTAAGACATCTTTATATATTCTGGATACAACTCCTTTGCCAGATATATAATTTGCAAATATTTAGTTCCAATCTGTCACTTGTCTTTTCATTATTTTAATAGTATCTTTCACAGAGAAAAAGGTTTATATATAATGAATTCTAATGTATCTCTTTTTTTCAATGGAGAATGCTTCTGGTGTTGTATCTAAAAACTCATCATGAAACTCAAAATTACACAGAACTTCTCATATGTTTTCTTCTAGAAGGTTTATAGTCTTGCATTTTAGTTTATTTCTATTATCCATCTTGAGTTAATTTTGTGTAATGTGGGAGATATGTGTTGAAATTCTTTTTAAAAAATATATAATGTCCAATCATTTAAGTACCATTTTTTAAGAACACTATCCTTTCTCCACTGAATTTCCATCAAGACTGACAAAAGTAAGTTGACTCTATTTGTGTCAGTGTATTTCTATGTTCCCAATCCTAGTCCATTTGTCTTCATGTTTATCCTTTTACTGATATTCTACAATAAATTACTATAATTTTCTAGAAAGTCTTTGAATCAGATAATGTGAGTCCTCCACCTTTAAAATTTTTTTTCCTTAGGATTATACTTCATTTGACTTTCCATATAATTTTAAGAACACATTTATTGATATCTACAGAAAGATTGCTGCAAATTTACTGCTTTTATGTTGAATATACTGATACAATTTTTTTCTTTGTTAGCTTGGACAGAGGTTTATCAAGATTTAAAAAATATTGAGTCTTTTCCATGAACTTGGATTATCTCTCTATTTATTGAAAAATCATTTGTTTTGTTTATCAGTCTTTGGTAATCTTCTGCATACAGGGCATGCTCATATTTTGTTAGGCTTATATCTAAGTTCTCCGTTTTGGTGTTATTATAAATGATATTTTAATGATTTTGAATTCCTGTTATTTATTACTAGTATGTAGAAAAACAAAGTTTCTATATTGGTTTTTGTATCTGACTGTACTAAACTTGGATTTTAATTCTAGCAGACTTTTTTTTCCTATAAGAACAATCATGTCATCTGCAAATAAAAACAGTTTCATTGCATCCTTTTTGATTCTTCATGCCTTTTATTTGTTTTCCTTGCCTTATTATATTAACTAGGACTTTCAGTATTCTGTTAATAGGATTGGGGGAAAAGGTGATACTTGCCTTGTTTCTTATGCTAGGAGGTAAAATGTTCAACTACTTACTATTAAATATAATGTAAGGGGCTGGTTTTTAATACATATCTTTTCTTAGATTAAGAAAGTTACCTTCTATTTATAGATTTTTACTGTTTTTATAATGAATGAAAGTTGAATTTTATCAAATGCTTTTCTGATATGCCTTGTAATTTCTTTTTGTTGAGAGCCAGACATGTTCTATGGTGGTAGGCTTTTAATGTGAGAATTTATGTTAGTCTTTCCATGGGTTGCTCTGTTTTGGATATTTGGTGTAGCTGTGGGCTCCAGTGGCATCAAATCTCTATACTGATTTTGTGTCTCTCCTCTTTACTTTAGGGCTTCCCTGTACTTCTCTTTTGGTTGGGATTTCCTGTTGCTGTGCAGCCTTATTAGCAAGGCCATAGCAGGTACGGAAGGGGAGGCATTGTCTATCTTTTGATTGATACTCAATTTGTGGAGTGCACAGTGGGCCTGTATCTTGGAGTGGTGGCTTGCAGGAGTGTTTCTGTCCCTTTTTGAGTGGTAGAGCTTTTTACTCATTTCACTTAATCCCTTCCCCAGCTGCAGCAGGTATATTTCAGTTTTCTCCATCTATGTTCTTGAAGCCTTCTCCTCTGTAACTATGTTTTCTCTTTTCCTTTTAAATGAGACAGGAAGGCTGGAACAGAGCTGGAGTGGGGTTGATGAGGCAGTTCTCTCATGCACCAGCTAGAATGGGTTTTCCTGTTGGCCTCTGATGATGACATTCCTGGGGTCAAACTAAATCTTTGTTCCATAAGGAAGAAAGGTCTGGGTGAACTTCACAATGGCTACCGCTTCTGTCCCTCTGCTGGAGTCGTAGGGGTTAAACTTGATCTTCACAATAAGGACCTGAGAGAGAAACTGGAGTAAAGCCTTCTGGGAAAAGAGAACTATGACAGTAGCCCCAGGAGGTTCTTATTCTCTAGTTAGCCAACACTTGGCTTCTACAGTTTGTGAACATTTCTGCTTTAATCTTCTTACTGAATTAGGGCATTCTGCTGCTTCTGCTCTAGGTAAGCAAATGTTAGGTCCTGTGTTTACCCTGGAAATAACTTCTCTCTGGATTTCATGGTCACTGCTTGCTCCGAAACTTCTGTTCTCTGATGGGTCTAAGAAAATCATTGCTTTCTGTTTGTTCGGCATTTTTGCTGTTGTAAAACAGGAATGTTAAATTCCAAGCTCTATGGTTTGGAGCTAAAACAGGAAATCTTGTATCAACTCTTCTAACTATTCTTACATCTTCTTCTGTGAACCTCACTTATGCATTATGACAAAGTATTTAAAGCCACTTTGCAAAATATTGACTATTTGTTATTTACAACTTACATTCTAGGTAGTGTATTTCATTACTAAAATTCTTAGTTAACATAGATTTTATTACATATTATGGCATATGAGTATGATTATCAAACTCTGTACAACTGGTAAAATAGAAAATAGAGAATTAAGTCAGTAACACTTTGGGTGCCTGCCCTGGGAATATCTGCCTCTTGCTATCTCCTGTTATTATTTAGAAAATTGAAAATCTCATAATGAATGGTGGTCTTGTCAGCCATCTAACACTTAATTTTACCTTATCCACACAAAGGCAAGTTTATATTACAGCTTATAACAACAACGACAGCAATAATGCAACAATTAATTAATTCAAATTAATGCAATAATTCAAATACTTTAGAATTACTTTAAAGTTTCAAGAGAGAAACGATAGTTGTAAATATTGCTGAGAAGCCAAAGTAAATTAGTGGGGAGAGAAATATAGGTGGCATGTTGCCAAAAGCATAAATTCCTAAGAGTCATTAAAAAATAAAATTTTATGTAAAATAAAACCATTTCAAATACTCATGTTTTAGGAAGAAGAGTATGATTTATTTTCTCTGAGGGAAATGGCTTTTCATTTGCATTCAGTATTATAAATGTATAAAACTTCATGCACAGATGAATTGCTCCCTGGATGAGGGTTTTCACATTTCCCCATTGTCTTTCTGAGAAGGAGAAATACACCCTCCTTGGGCAGAAAGCTGTCATGTCAAAATGTGCTCAAAGGGCTGATGACTGTAGTTGAGATGAGCCTCAAATTCAAGGAGCCTAGTGTATTGTCCCAAATCATACACATTTAAACTTTTCACAATTTGAAAACTGGAATTTTTAGTTATGCTTCCAGTTCAAGAATAATAAGTGAAAACAGAAAGTTGCAAGAGGATATGTTTTTTAATAACATCATTGTGTGAAACATCACATGAGCTTTTAAAATATGTTTTAAACAACCTTGAGTGGAAGTTGCTATAGGCAACACAATTTTCAGTCACTGCTTTGGATTTTATACACTTAATAGTCATGGCTAATGTTTACTGGCAATAGGATTATCAACTGTCTCAGTTGTTGCCTGTGATTCAGAAGGTTCCTAGTCATGGGTCTTTCAATGCTAAAAATGGGAAAGTCACAAACAATCTAGGACAAGAGGTCACTCCAATTAGCACTTACCATGTCCTAGGTATTTACTTCATCTCTCCACATTTAATACACCCATAAACCCATGTACAGATTCCATGAGGACTATAACCACAGAGTTTGAATTCAGAGCCTACATTCTTTCTCATGGTGGCACATAACAGTCACTTTGGAGTTTAGGTATAAATAATCAATGGGAAGAACATAACACTCATTTGTGTGAGCTACCAGGACTATTGCCGTTCTATTTTTCCTCCAAAGGTGAATCAAAGGAAGCAAAATAGGTGGTGAGGGTGAAATACACAGGTGTGCTAGTCTAGGAGAGCATCTATGGATATAGATGAATTGGGTTTATCACAAGCAGGGTTCTCTGGGAAGCAGCTGTCTGAGATAGAGATTAGTAGCCAGAGAATTGTCTGGGAATGAACACCGGTGGACAGAAAAGTATGGTAACAGAAGGCTCTGGGAGAGGTGGGGCTGCCATGTAGTGTAGCCAATCCCCAGCTGACTTCACAGACACTGTGAAGCTGAAATGATCATCAGTAATGGCCTATGATGGAAAGGGGGTCCAAAAATGAGTCACCTGTGAAATTAGACTGATAATTTTCATGAGACCAATATACATAGCATATGACTAATTAGTCACTAGACACAGACTATGAGTGAGACAGTTACAGAAGAGGAAATAAATCAGGATTTTCTGCTGAAAGAGCCTCCAACAGCTGGGGGAATAAGACCACATATCTGAAGGGGTATCTGGGCAGCACATCATAGAATCTTTACTGCTGTAAAGAGAATCAAGACTTGCTATAGAGATTAGAACAAGTGAAATTTCAGAGAACATAATCAAAGATGAGAAAGGGCCTATAGCATTCTTTATTGGTATCCCTTTTGCTTAGGAAGTTGCTTGATTTTTTTAAATGTCAGTAAATGATGAATTTTCATTTGCATCTCTAAAATTTTGAATAATATACAAAAATAATGTCTCTGACATGACATATTCTCAAGCCAGAATTCCATTAAAGCATGAATAAAATTGTCATATATGTAAGGACCACAGTTTTAGTATCACATGCTCTGCAGTCACTCTTCCTGGATTGTAGGACTTTGATGCTCCTAAATGATCAAAGTTTTCAAATTCCAAATATCTTCAAATGGGCTGTCATGACTCTGGCTTTGAGTGGAATGGTCTTCCACATCCAGTCACAATTTCCTGGTTCTGTCCCTGAACTTCAAGCTTTCAGAGCAGTGGCTCTGTTAATGCTGTTAAATGTGAGAGCAGTTTCTAACTAAAACACAAGAAAATGAAATTATGTGCTATGGATTTTGGTCACCTGCAGCTATCAATCTAATGTTATGAAAACAAAGGTTATCGAAGGCAGGTAAAATATGTAGTATAGCTAAGGACTGTGGCATGTGGTGTCTCTCAACCTGCTTTACTACATATTCACTGTTTGAAACAAGTTATTTCATGTTATTTTCTACCAAAAGTTTTATAATTAAACAGTAATACCATGTGAATTAAAATAATGTTCTTATATTACTTAAGAAAAAATACAGTGCTTTATGAGATAGAATGGTAGAGATATTTGCATGCATACAAGTTGTATATTTTTCATAATAATTTCTGGTCTTTAAACTGAGTTGATATATCACAGTACAACCTAAAGTCTATGAACTTCTCTGTATTTTATGACAGTCTCTAAATGAATGTGTAACCAAGAGTACTTTTTTTTTCTTTGTTTTTTGGTTTTAGTATGGAGCCATTGAACAATTTCACCTTTATCAATGTCAAATGATGTCTATTATGTATCTTTATCTTCTATTTTGATTTTTTTCTCAAATTCTAGAAAATAAATAACTTCCTTGCTCATCATCTTTTGCTTTCCCTATCTCTTATATGTAGATTCTCTGGAAATACAGCTCCCATTCATGTGTCTTTCTTTTTCCCCTTTAAATATTCAATATTTAACAAGTGGTAAAATGTGGCTAAGAGCTACACATTTGTTAGTAAAAATAATCATGTTAATTTTTTCCTCCTGTCTGATTTCCTTGGAAATCAGACATGTTAATTTTCAAGGAAATTTGTAAGCATGGATTGAGAAACACTTAATGGATTTCTTTAATTGCCAAAGAAATCATAGAATAAAACTGGTGTAAGCAGTTGAAAGCAAGCTTTGAAAGGACAATTTATCAGAGGTATTTGGACAGAACTCTAAATGTATTTATTTCTTGGTCAAGTCCATGATAAATTTCTAAAACCATCTGGCAAGTTTTCATTCTTTAGTTTTTCTTGATTCAAATACTCCACCTTTTTCTGCATACAGTGTACTGTAGTAACTGTCTCTGTTTGCACCTAAAACATTATTTCTGTAATGCTCTACTTTCATTCAGCTTTAAGTTGATCTTTTATGACTTTGAAAACTTCATGCTTTCTGATAAATTGTGCTTCACTCCTTGTGGTTAAGGAGTAAGTACTAATAATGATTTTTCTACATGAAAACACATATAAGTATGACATGAGGTATGAGTTATAATAGTTATAATATATAGATATAGCTACAGATATAGATTTAGGTAAAAATATGCCATGTTTATTTCATCTGGTCAGAGTGATAGTAGCAGAGTTTGCTAAATACTTTCATGCTTTATTTTCACATTATTTTAATAGTCTTGTGCTTTGTTTTGTGCTGTTTTCAGATGGACAGAAAAGCACCTAACCTTGTATTTTTAAACTATAGAGTATTTTAATTTCTGGTCCTGCACTACTTTGACAAATCCATATATTCTTATATACATACCTAAATTCTACTTTCCAGGAAATTTAAAGTTTATGTTGCTATCAAGCTGGAGAACATTTTAAAATATATGGTTTGTTGAAGAAGTTTTAGGTAATTTTGGTAAAATTTATGGTATATCTGTACAAGTGTTATTTGCAAAAAAGAACCAGCATCTATATGTTACTTCAAATCTCTATCTTGGGTATACATTGCATTTTCTTAAGATCACAAATCATTTTCACACATATTATTTCATTTGCTGTTGGATTTTCTTAAATTGAGTTATTTTGTATCATTCTGCCTATGGACATCCATAAAAGCTTTCTCTATATTTTTGTCTAATCGAATGGAAACAAGCATATTCTTTTTTTACTGTAAAAACTGCTTGAAACTTCCACTTCCCCATCTCAATTATCTCACACTTTACTGTTTTTATGATATTCTGCATTAAAAGAGTACTCACTGAAAGAAATTTAATAAAGACTGATTTCTCTCTGACCTTTAAAAATAACATTTAGTGGCTATTTATATTTTGAAATATTTTGTTTTATGGATCACCCACCATCATAGAACTGATATTTTTTCAGGGTAAAAATTCAGTACTACATCTTGCTTATAGATTTTCCTAGGTAAAATTATTTCCTTAGTAGGTTTGCTATTTATATTTTCAAAAAATATTATGTAGCCTTCTGTTTTTCACCCTTTGTTTTTAAAGGAAAAATACAGGTATAGTGACTGTTAAAAGTTGATGGGGATGTGAATGGGGGAGGATGCTGCCACTATGCATTTGGGGGCTTAAGCCACTGTAATTACCTCATGCAGAGCTGAGAACCTTAGTACATTAATCAGATTGGAAACATTTTTCCAGCAGGGTTAAGGTTATTTAGCCCAGATTATTCTTTTGCCTACTAAGGATCTTTTAGAGGGAAAATAGTGTCATATCAACTACACAAAAATTAATATCATAAGACCTCATAATTAAGCACTATTATATTTAGAGTGATTTTCAGAGCATTGAAGTTCTAGTAATTATGATTCTCCAAGGTATGATGACATGTTATGATTATTTTAGAGATGGATAACCTGGGACAAGAAAGTTTTCACTTTGCCAAGATCTCATAGCTGGGAGAGACATTGAATGATTCAGATAAAAAATTAGAATAATCCTAACCCATAAAATAATCAGAGTATTATGTACTTGGAACTAGGTTAACATTATAGCATTACTCTTACAGAAAAATGTATTATAAAGTTGTGAATGTGAATGTGAATGTCTCTATCAAGTGTAATTCCTAAGGGTATTCTCTTTAAACACATGTCTGTGGGATGTGTTTCATGGTTTATACCACTGACTTCCACATTTCCCCTTCTATATTCATAGACAGCTTGAAACAACTCATTACCAACCTGATTTTATTTCCCTCATAAAAAATTTTGGCTTTGTTATCTGGATGTCAAATCATATTTTCCTTTTTTTAAAGTTTAGTAGTTTTGTAAAAACATTTCTACAGTTTTATAATTATGGCATGAATTTCCTAAGTTCATGGTATTCATTATAAATGTGTAAGTAAGTTCGAATACATTTTTTAATAAAGGAAGTTGATTTTAATTACAGAAGTTACTATGTGTTGTTTTCCATTGCTTCAGTTTTCTTTGTGTTGACCCCATGTTGGGTTTTCTGGGGCTATCTTCTACATCTTTGTGTTCAAATCTGTTGAATTTCTATTCACTTGTGATATTTTCAGTTTAGTTTCCTTTCCTACAATCAATTTTTTCTTTCTTTTGTAAATGTTTTCTACTGAATTTTAATTATTTCCCTTCATCAGTTTCCTTTTTGTGTTTTCATTTTTCTCTAATCAGTCATACCTGAGTTTCTCTAGTTCTCATTATACTCTTCTTTCACATCTTCGATTGTATTCTTGATTTTTTTTAGCTTATTTTTAAATAATATATTTTTGCTTTTCACGTTTTGTGACCATGTCTTTCTAGTGACTTCATGTTTGTTGGGATCTAATTCAACAAATTATTCTCTCTTTTCCTCGTTGATTTTTGAGTGAGCTAAAAATGACATTTGTTACTCATACTCCATGTTTGAACACAGTGGTTTTTCTGCACATTTACAGGGAAGCTTCTATGTAGGTGGTTGGGTGTGGAGCAGGAAACATTTTCTAGCTTCATGATTCTGTTTCTCTCTTTTGTTATCATAAAAATATATTTTTTAAATGTGCTTCTATTTTCTAAGACCTTCCTTTCTATTGCTTTCCTGTCATGTATTTGAAGCTTCTCTTACTTTTGATCCTAGTTTTTCTCTCCTTCACATTTTTGATTCTCCTCCCAATGGTTTCTTCTCCCAAGAAGAGCTCGGGCTGCTTATTCTGATGAGTTATTTCCTCCTAGGCCAGATGAGCACCACTGGACCTTCTTCAATCCTGTGGCCTTTATTGAACTCTTCCCAATGTCAGCTCTTGTCCTCAAGTCATCCCATCAAGTTTTTACTATGCATCACGACTTTTCTTTTTGTTAAGGATTTCGAGTTTCTTGGATCTGTGGTTTCACTGTCTTCTGTTTCATGCCACAGAGTTGCTCATTTCAGGTCAGCTTGGTTGCTGAGAGTGGCCCAGCTTCTTGGATTTTGAGGTTTATGGGATACTTTTCACTTTTTTTTTGGAAGATATTATCTAGGGGGTTTCAGCTGTGTCATTATAGTTGCTTATTTGCTTTGTTCTTTTATGAGGGATTCTCTGAGATTGAAAAACTTCCTTGATATTGAGATCTTGTTCTCATTCGTCCATCCACCTATTCCACAGTAAATATCAAGCAGTGTAAGGACTTTTGTAAAGGGAGGAAGGTTTTCATGGTTTATGTGGATATATATATATGGATACAGATACAGATATGTATAAATGTGAATATGTATATACAATACCCTCAAAGCTTTAGTCCTGTGATTCCAAATATTGTCCTGTCCAAAAATTTTTTTCATGATATAACTCTAAAAGCTACTTTTTTTCCCTTTCATGTCTCAACCTCAGTAGAAGCCACCTTGAAGCAGTTAAAAAACACTAAGTAGGAAGTTTCACCCTAAATCTAATCTTTACTTCAAGTCACGTTATTTACCTAAAAAGTTTTACTAGGTCTTTGTTGTCAAAGTTTTTTGAAATCCAATCCCTCATTGTTTGGGGTCTAAAAGCATTCAGTTTTTTCTATTTTGGAGATCCTCAAATTTCTGGACAATTTATTTTCTTTTGTTTACACTGTCCAATCAGCCACTTATTTCATGGGTTCATTTGTTCTTGTGATGTTTGTAGGCTACTGTATGTAAGAGATTTACCAAATACTTGAGAATTACCCAAATTTTAAATCTTTGAAATTAGTTCCCTTGCTGGTCTTAACATTATAAGATTTTTTTCCTAATAGCAGCATCTTTCAAGATACTATTTCTCTATAGGACAGAGGAAAGTAGGTTTTATGGAAGTAACAGGTCACACCTTGACTACAAGTGGCTTAATTATTTTATAAATGATTTTACTTATATTATGAAGATATATTTTACTCACCTCACTGTGTGATGTATGAAAAAAAGTTCTTGCTTACATCTTCCTCCAGGTGGTGCTTTAAATATCTGAGTTTCTTGCATTGTATAAGCACCCATGCCTGCTATTACAAGTAGCTTCTTTGGTTACATGGCAGGGAAAGAGAGGACTGCATATTTTTATTAGGTCCACAGTCCACTGACAATAACTCAGTTACATGACAAAACCAAACTATAAAAGAAGCTTAGTAATATAGTTTTCCTTTTTGATCAGGAAGGTACTAGAGCATGGGGAACCCATGATATCTATATAAAGGTAGTAAGTCCCTCTTTTTGTCATAATGTAGTGGACCCATATTTTTAGGACATTCCAAACACATGAAATATTTCCTCTTATTCTTCCTTTGTAATTTAATAAAATATTTTCCCCAAGTCAGCTCAAAAGTTACTTTAATTACCAGTTTAAAAAAAAATGGATGTTATAGTAGAATCCAGGATATGCAGAAAAACTTGAGGACAGGAACAGTAGATGATGAAGGAAATTGGAAGCGTGAAGTATGCAACAATGTTTCCAGAAAACTTGTATGAGAAGGCAGTAACTAATGCTCAGAACAAAATCTGAAAATTCTGAATGTGGTGGGAACCATAAGTAAACTTAAAACTTAGCTTCAAACCAGTAATGGAGTTTAACTTTTAATGAATATGTACCTATAAGATTTTTTTCTTAAAAATAGGACCATAGCACAGAAAAATGACATATAAGAGGCTATATATATATATATATATATATATATATATATATATATGTGCAGATTTTAAGTTTATCTTGGACGTTTGTCAACTTATAAAAGTTATATTCACACAGAACTATATTTTATAGGATAAAAAGTAATGATACTTCAATGACAGAAATTATATCTCTTGGAGTACAATGTGGAATTTGTAATTAATTAACTTAAGAAAATAGAATCAGAGAAATGTCTTTACTAATATTTTGAGAACAGAAAACTTAGTCAAAGACAGACTCAGTTTTAAAAACTCGGATGAAATACACTGCTTTATGAAATTTTGCATTCCGTAAAAATTTATTTTGTGAAATATGTCATACTAACATAGAAGACAATATAAAAACGTATTTACATTCTTAAGAATAACTGTAAAACCATAACTGTACAATTACCATTCAGGTTAAGCAACAGAAGATTTTTAGTATCTTTAAAAATACTTATGCTCCTGGACATGTTCCCACCCACATCATTTTCTTACTCTTTCCTACTCCAGAAATTATTGACTTTTGTAGTAATAATTACACTAATAATCTTTTAATAAAACAATACTGTACTAGATATCTGGGCAAGGTAAATAGTTCTTGGCCCTTTCATTAGACTCCCAGTGCATCATCCCAAAGGTAACTCACAGTTTGTTTGTATTTTCTTTTGTAAACTTTCAGTATACTGGGCTTTGGCCCATGCAGTAACAAGGATATAGATTTTTTTGTTGTTGTTGTTGTTCTTTTGTTGTTGTTGTTGTTTGTTTGTTTTTTGTGGTACACGGGCCTCTCACTGCTGTGGCCTCTGCGGTTGCGTAGCACAGGCACCGGACACGTAGGCTCAGCGGCCATGGCTCATGGGCCCAGCCACTCCGTGGCATGCAGGTTCTTCCTGGACCGGGGCACGAACCCGTGTCCCCTGCATCGGCAGGTGGACTCTCAAACACTGCGCCACCAGAGAAGACCTAGGTGTATTTTTTTTTTTTCTTTTTGGTACGCAGGCCTCTCACTGTTGTGGCCTCTCCCGTTGTGGAGCACAGGTACCAGAAGCACAGGCTCAGCACCATGGCTCATGGGCCCAGCCGCTCCGCGGCATGTGGGATCTTCCCAGACCGGGGCACGAACCCGTGTCCCCTGCATCGGCAGGCGGACTCTCAACCACTGTGCCACCAGGGAAGCCCGATGTATTTTTTTAATGCAAAAAAAAAAGCAATATCGTAACAGGGCTCTGTACTTTTCCACTTAATATGTTTTGTGATGCTTTCTATGTCAGTGGTATGAATATACTTCATTCCTTCTAAAAGTCGAGTGTTTCATTATAGACCCAAATGACAATTTATCTGACCCCTGTTTTTGGCAAACTGGTTGTTGTCAGGATTTGTTTTAAAATGTGAAGGTTGTTGCAATGAATATCCTCATACTTATATACCTGGCATTCTTATTTTAGAGAATATCTTTTAAATTATTCCCAGCAGCAGAATAAGTGTGTCTTTTATAAGCACAATTTTTTCAAGGTTGTTGGATGGGTGCATGTCAGAGTCCTTGGGGAGTTGTGCTGCACATTTTGAAGGAAACGCTATTCTTGGCATCCCCACTTTTAGTAATTGAAGAATTTCCTAATGGGACTGTGCCAGGCACATACCTTATTGAAGATGTTTTATAGTATAAAGCCTAAATAGAATTATATTTGCCTAAATTGACATGTACATGAGTAGAGCTCATGCTGTCATGAAGAAATAATTAAAAAATAAATGATTCCTAGATGAGTCAACTTAATCTAAAATACTGTATAACTGAAAATAAAATCATGAAATTTCTTTAGGTTCTTAAAAATAATACATTTTTCCGAAAACCTGGTGGTTTATTTATAATCCATATTAACCTTTCATAATAATATATAATTAAATAAGTTTAGTACTGCACATAAACTTTTGATTTCAACAAATCTTTTTCATACATAGTAACTAAGATAAACTACTGTCATGAATACCTGATGAGTAATCAGAAATTACTCAATGTGATTTTTTTTTTAAATAAACATGTAAGGTAACCAAGAACTAAAATAGTCTCAATTTATTTCTTTTTTCTGCACTATCATTTATTTCCAAGAATTGATATCATTCAAAGGAAGAGAGAAACAAATGATTCAGCACGTACAATTTCACCTTAATTGTCTCTGGTAAACTGAGCAGCTTAATCTGAAAAAAGTCCTTACACAATGTATTCAAATAGTTAAATTCTTGAAATAAATGTCTTCCCTGTGGGTAATCATCATACTCTGATTCATAGAGTGTCCTTATTGCACAAGAAGAGAAATGGGAGAGTGAACTCTGAAATGCATAGACAGTTGTCAAAAATGTTCTCCACTGCGTAGCATAGGATAAGAAATATGGCCCTGATATATATTTTTTTAATTTGTATTTTTTCTTAAATCAAGAAGACGTTTGTTTACCTAACTGTTTATTAAAGAATCCTGATAAATGAGGACTTTAAGTCCATCCAACCTCAATAATGGTGCTGCCAGACTATGCCTCTAAACAAAGTTGATCCTTCAACTACTGGGTGATTCAATAAAAGAGTAATGGACAGTCACTCTCCCCCTTTCAGAGTGCAAAATAACACATATTACTCTGGTCCTGCTTTGTTCTCAGCAGTAAGCTTTCCTTTCTCCTTTCTTCTCCCTTCCTTCCTCCCTTCTTTCCTTCCTTCCTTCCTTCCTTCCTCAATTCCCCCCTCCCTACCTTCCTTCTTCTCTTCCTTTCCCCACCTTTGGCCAGTTTGATGGTTTGACCCATTGTGAACAGGAATCACATATTAAGCTGATCTAAAACTATTGAAACCATAATATATGCTACCAGTCATTATTTTATTTATTCCCAAGCTTCATTTTAAAATTAAAACAATATAATCAAATCTCTGTGCTTAATAGATTCTTATTCTCAATATTTATCATGTTTGATAATAACTTTTTAATGGAATTATGTTTTGGAGCCAGAGTGGAGAGTTTAGAACAGTGTGAGAGTGGAAAGAAATTTAAAATCATTTCTTTTTCTTTCAAGTTTTCTCTCATTTGGTTGTTCAAGGATAAACCTTAAGTGGATATTTTTATTGAAGTGTTTTCAATTAGTATTAGAGATCCTGATTCAAGACATTTGCCAGAAAAAAATTTTCTTTATTGTCCTGATTTAAAGAGATGAATGTGAGATTGAACTCAGACACAAGGAGAGGTAACTAACTTTGTAATGCCTTTCGAGAAGTTTACTGAAACTGTTTTGTCCTCATTTGAAAAATATATTCTATAAAAAAATACTCATATACGTATAGATCATCAATGACACAGCTCTAAATCTTTATTACCTAAAATCTCAATGAGTGTGCTGTCTCTTTTTGACTTCTTTGCCTTGTTTTCTTTTTTTCCCTTGACGTGTCAAATCAGTGTACATCCTACAAATCCCCCGTGTTTTCTCCTATCAAACGAGGGCTAGTTTAGATTATTTCAGATTAGTGTTTTCCTACATAAGATAACAGATTCTTAACTTTATATAAGGGTAATAATAGGGCCTCTTGTGCTGTTATCAGAATTTGAAATAACTCAATGGATACAGTGTACTTATCTAAATGGTTATTTTTTCGATTTAACAATATTGCTGATTATTTTCCTTGAGACTGACTTTTCTAACTTTACTTTTTTTTTTTTTTTTGCGGTACAAGGGCCTCTCACTGTTGCGGTCTCTCCCGTTGCGGAGCACAGGCTCCGGACGCGCAGGCTCAGCGGCCATGGCTCATGGGCCCAGCCGCTCCACGGCATGGGGATCTTCCCGGACCGGGGCACGAACCCGTTTCCCCTGCATCGGCAGGCGGACTCTCAACCACTGTGCCGCCAGGGAAGCCCTATAACATCAGGTATTGATCACTTGGAAAATACTTCCTAACAATGAATCTTCCTAATAGTTACCCATTTTATTATGCACTATCAAAATACACACATACACTAAAATCCATTCTTTTTAAATATCTTCGAGTACTGTGAGGCTGTCAGCTGTCACTGGGGACACTGTTTTCTAAAATTCTAATTTTTCCCTGAAAGTTCAAATTTTATCATCAGCAGTAAATACTGTCAGGTGTTTTCTTTTTGCCAAATATTCATGTTTGAATAATCATCGTTTGTCTTTCAGTCATTCTTTCAAGTAAAAATGATGTTCCGTGAAAAAAGCAGCTAGTTCAGCTGACAGCTCACACAATTGCATGAGTGTTTTTGCTGTGGCTAACAATTATATCAGTATGTAGTTGAAATGCTTCATGCTTTGTTCCTATGTCTTTACACAGAATATTAAAGAGATATATTCACAAAGGTCAAAGTTTGATAGCATTAATAATTATTACTGTTTTCTCAAGGACATTCTTAAGTGAAACATGTTTTATTTTTCTTGTGAGTTCATGGCAGTGAACAATAAAATGGTGATTGGTACAGTTTGGTGACAACACACTTAAACACCAGTTTAAGACTAGTGCCATCTTAGTGTTATTTTGAAAGTGGTTTGGCCTTAGGAACACACTGAAAGTGTCTTTGGGACCCTCAATTTTTCACAAACCACACTCTGAGAACCACCAGGAAGGAGACATCTCACTTCTCCCCTACCCCACAGCAAAGCAGAGAAGTTAAATAACACAGAAGTTTATTCCTTTCCCACATACCAATCTGACCAATGTAATCTGGAAAGGGAATTCTTTTTCCCAAGATGAGTCAGGAAGCTAGTTTCTGCCGTTTTGTGGTTAACACCATCCCAAGGAAGTTGTCTCCATCAGCATGGCTGCCAGTCTATCCATGTTGCAGCTTGTGGGAAGAGGAAAGAAAGATTCATGGACAATTATTTTGTTTGTAAATCTGTAAAACGGAAGTTACACAACTTTCCAGCTATGTGCCATTGACAGCAACTTGGTTCAGTCTAGTTACTAGAAGAACTAGAAAACTAGATGCTATGCATATGCCCTAGAAAAGTAAAGGATGGGTTTTGAGTGTGTGTGTGTGTGTGTGTGTGTGTGTGTGTGTGTGTCTTGGTGGAGGGAGGGGATAGAGAGGCGATCTCCCATGAATTTTGAAATTCAAACATTAAAAACATATATATCTGAAGCTTCCAATTTAATGGAACAATTTATATTTCAAAGAAATATATAATTATGATAATTAAAAAATTAGTTTAGTAGATTACTGGGCAAAAAGAACCATAGAATCTTATTGGCAGAAAACTTATCATTTACTTGTTAGTTGAAAGAAAAACTAAGGACTTCCAGTTTTGGTTACCTCATCTAAGAAAAATACTTCAGAAAATGTTCTAAACAACTCTAAGTGACTGAAAATAGATACTTTAAGAGGAGAGAAAATGAAAGAAGAAAAGGTAGTGACTGATGACATTTTATATATAATTAATGCAATGATAGTGTGCTTGGGATTTTGTACTATCAAGGCTAAGCAATATTTGTGACATGGAGTTTTCATATAGCAAAGGAAAAAATAAAACTAAACTACTATAGATAACACAATAACATTTTAGAAAAAAACAGAACAGGTGAGCTGGAGCAAGGGGAAATGAATACATTCTTATAAGATTGAAATCTCTTAAATAAGGTAAAATATTATCTTGTGTAATGATAAAAGACAATTTTCTTGAAGAACACATTCCTCATAAAACTGTAAGCACCAAAGCATTTAGAATTCCAAACATAAAGCTTAATCAATTAGAAATGCAGGAGAACTTGATAAAAATAGAATGATACTCAGGGACTAGAATATATCTTTTTCAGAATTAGAAAGATCTAATAGAAATAAATAAGTGAGAACATATAGGAACTGAATACTGTAAAAACTCCACTCAAACATAAATATCTGAATTTGCATTCTATGAATATTGAATATATGTATATTTTATTATTGTCCAAGGTACACTTACAAAATTGCTCATGTACTTAGCTGTAAGTCTTAAAGTGTTTTAAAAAGTGCATATTTCAAAGGCTACAACCATGGTCATAAATTTAACAAACTTAGAAATAAATTGTAAAAATATGTTATAAAAATTTGAACTGCTTTAATATAAGAAACATGGTTATATTCAATGACCTGAATCCAAAAAGGAAATATTCCTGAAATTACAATATTCAGGAAAGGCAATAAAAGGGAATATAATTAATAACAAAACTGGTGACAGATCACTTGAACATGTTTTAAAAGCTTTTGTATGCAAAACTGACTAAAAATAATTGGGGTAAATCCTCATCTTGTATTAGCTAGCTTTGCCGCACTAACAAATAAGCCTAATATCTCAGTGGCTTACAACATCTAAGATTTCTTTCATGCTGATATCATAGGAGGGCTGTATTGGCTGTAGCTCTTCTCCAGGCTACATGGACCTAGGCTGGGACTCAGGCTGAGGTATCAGTAACCACATGGAAAGTGCCATTTTCATGGCCCAGGGAGAAGCAACAAACACACAACTACATTTAAAGCATTTGCTTGCACTTTGCCACTCAGATATTATTTGCCAAACAAATCACATGTGGTCAGTGACACACATATTACTTATTCAGAGTCTCTGAAATTCACCAGACAAGGACAGGGAAATTTCATCCTCTTATCGGGATAAGAAAGGAGAGAATGATTTTGAAAAATAAAATAATCTTCCATGTATCTTATGTTCAAAAACTCAACACAAATCAAAATTAGCTGGGGTAGCAGGCACTAAAAATTAAAGCTAAAATTAATATAAAATAATATCATGTTAGAAATGAGAAAGAATACATAACCACAGGTACAGAAGTGATTGATTCAATCATATTAATATAATTTACTACATGTGAATTTATGGAAACAAATTTAAGGAATAATGAAACAGATAATGCTCTAGCTCAGCAAAATTTACCAAATTATTAAAGAAGTATGTCCTTACTAAACTAATTATTAGATAAATTAATGTTAACTTATAAATGATGTTTTCACAGCTGAGATATATCTAATCTTAAAAAAAAAATGTTACTTAACTATCCCCAGAAACATTCATTTTACACTGATTGAAAAACTTTATACGAAAAACTTTGTATCATTAAAAATTGGAAATCGTAGATTATTTTAATTATAGATATATATCCAAATTTTAAATAAATTATTACCAAATATAGTCAAGTCGAGTGTCAGAATAATTACAATGTATTTCTTTTAATGGAAGGATAAAGTCAATAGAAAAATCATCAAAATAAGTTATTATATCAGCAAATTAATGGTGTTAAAAAAGTCATGTTATAATAATAGGTGCTTAAAAGGAGCTTGTGAATGTCTAGGAAACTTTCTTCAAATAGGCTTAAGTGGCATAGAGATAGAAGAGACTTATTTCATGTTATAATTCTAAACAGAAAATTAGGCTCCTTTTGCAAAGATAATGCTTCATTATAAACCACTCCAAATCTCAGTGGCTTCCAACAACCACATTTATTTTCCTACTGTGATGGTTAATTTTACCTGTTAACTTTTGACTAGGCTATGGTTGCTTGGTCAACACTAGTCTAGATTTGCTGTGAAGATATTTGTAGATGTGATCAACATTTATAATCGGTCAACTGCAAGTAAAGCAGATTACCCTCCATGATGTGGGTGGCCTCATCCAATCATTTGAAGGCTTTAAAAGCAAAGACTGAGATGTCCCAAAGAAGGAATTCTACCTCAAAACTGCCATAGGAATCCTGCCTGAGTTTCCAGTCTGCTGGCCAGCACTACAAATTTCAGACTTGCCTGCACTCAAAAATCTCATGATTCTTAACAATAAATCTTTCTTTCTCTGTCTCGATCTCTGTTTCTGTCTCTCTCTCCTCTATATATCCTATATACTATATATAGAACATATATGTAAATTCATATATACCTATGAATTCATAGAATGTCTTATATAGGATATATATGAATTTATGTATTTATATGGATATATATATCTATATCTGTGATATATATATATATATATATATATATATATATATATATATATATGAAATATATCTGGGATATCTATACCTCATTGGTTCTGTTTTTCTTGGGTTCAAGTCTACCACACATGAATTCACCCCAAGCCCAACTTGAAGGGGCAGTGGATTCTTACAAGTCTGCCAAAAGACAAGGCAATACAGCACACAATCTCATTTAAAGCCTCTGCTTGAATTGCATCTAATCACATTTCTGTCCAAAGCACATCTCTGACCAAGACAAAATCAGAGGGATGGGCAAGTTCACATCAACCCATGGAAGAAGGAGGAATTTTTTTTAGAAAAGCCTACACATGACAGTACCAAAATTCAAATGTCAATTTTTGTGTAAATGAGGGAAAAGAGGCATTCCATACATCATAATTATTTATTATTAGTTGGGAAATTTTGACTAATAAGTCAGTAAAGTAAAATAAGTGCTTTTAAAAAACTTTCAAAAATAATACATGAAATCATTAATTTTTGCTAGGTTAATTTGCTTTTGGAGAAATCCATTTTCTGGTAAATTACACTAAAAACAAAATAATTATTAGCATTTGTCTAGGCAAATGAAAAATATAGATAAATAAGCATACATTACAATTTTTATATTGAAAATGATGAGCTTGTATGAAATGTAAAAATGATTCCATTACAAAATGACAAAGAATCTTTAAAATATTTAGAGTTAAAGGCAACAGTAAAGATCTGGGCTTTAAAAATAAGTATTGAATCTTAACAGAAGACCTGAACTAGTAAAAATCTATACCATAATTTTGGAAGGGAAGATTTAGTATATATAAAATATTCAACCATAAGTATACAAATTAGTGGTAGTAAATATATTTGATACTATTCTACTTAGCATCTCAAATTTTAAATTAATTAATGATTTCAATTTTACGTGAACAACATGTATTGGAAAATTGTCAAAAATACTTTAGAATAAAGGTAATGAAAAAGATTTGTCTAACTAGATGATAAATTTTGGATAATGAGGACTATAATATTAACATTGACCAAAATATCTTTAGGGCAGGATAGAAATATTCCATTAATATTTTATTAATATTTATTGTTCCTTCCTATTGTCTTGTAACTTTAGGGACAAGTGGGGAATTGGATGTTAGCAGTGTGAGTTAACGCCTCTGATTCTATTTAACTAGGTTTTCAAAAAAAAATGAGCGCAGAAAAGAACTGCAAGAGTGAAAACGGATAGGATGTACAAATGCAATGTATTTTTATGTATTTATTTATTTATTTTTGTGGTACGCAGGCCTCTCCCGTTGCGGAGCACAGGCTCTGGACGCGCAGGCCCAGTGGCCATGGCTCACGGGCCTAGCCACTCCGCGGCATGTGGGATCTTCCCGGACCGGGGCATGAACCCTTGTCCCCTGCATCGGCAGGCAAACTCTCAACCACTGCGCCACCAGGGAAGCCCTGTATTGTCTTTTGATATATGTTAGAAAATTACCTCCTGAAAAAGTCTTAAAATAAGGAAGGAAATTTCAGGCAAACATGTGTGTACAAAATTGCAAAATATAAGTTTAGGAAAATGCATATTTTGCTTGAAGAATCATTGACAGTTTTTTTTTTTGTTAAACATAAGGTTATTAATGTATATTGATAAATTATCTTATATGTGTCATATAACTTGCTGAATTTAAAATTTATATAGATAAAATCTAGTCTCTAAAGAAATCTAAAGGTATTATTTTTTTCTGGGATACTAAAAATTTTAGTATTTGAACATCATGGATCAGTTACATAAAAAATATTGGCAATCTCTAATTAACCCAAATATTTTTAACATTATTTCTTAATAGATGCCTCTTAGTAGTCACTAATTCAAGTCATTAATTTATATGTTCTTATATGTTTCTAAACAGCCATTTGCATTTTGACATTGAAATATACAATGAAATAATTAATTTAATCTGCAATTGAAATGTATGCTCTTTTTCAGCATTGGATCACATCACAAGCAGAATCCCCAGTACCTCACACATAGGTAGCCTACCTCTATACCACCCAGTTTGGATATTTGACCTGTCTTTGAAATTCTACTTTGTAGTTGCTCAATTTCTCTTCAAAAATAAGGAAACATCTAATGATACTTCAACAAAGAGATAGGAACTGTGCACAGATTTATTCACAGTAGAAGCTAGTATAGATAGTCCCCATTGTCCTGCAGTCCTTTACAGAACTAACCACATAGATAAGCTTCAAGCAAGTTTCATTTTATGTTATTTGGTAAGTATCATTTTATGTTGTTTCAGTAACTAATGTTAAATTCAGAAGCAAAAATGAGAGCCAAATTCACAATGAAAATAGCTTTGTAAAATTTCAGTTTACAGCTAATTTATTCACAAAAAGGCACGTGATGATTTAGCATTTCAGGACATCTTCTGCTTCACATTATACTCCACAACTAGCATACTTTGCCAAATTTCCCAGTTCTCTTTATAGACTGTGAAATGGATTGCAAAACTATGGGGAATTTAATGAAAGGGGACTATGAAAAGTCAATATATCAATTTTAAAGAAATATTCAATTGAACTGGGCACTTTTCTAACTAAGGAAGACACTTAGTAATGAAAAGCCCATGGTTACTGTCCCCATGGATCATATATTTTAGTAGGAAAATAATAAAATATAGTAAACAAATGAGTAAAGTGTAAGGAATGTCACATGGTGATAGGAAAAATAAAGCATAAATTTCTAGGAGTATGTTTTTGTGATTATTTCAATGGGTAATCAGAAAAATTCTCACGGAGAAGGTTCTGTTTAAACAAAGACTGAGAGATGTTAGGAAGTATGTTATATATGTGAGGGGCAGGTCATTCCAGCAAATGCAAACTATCTGAGGCAACAGGGATGAAGAAGATTGTAGGAGAAGCTGGATTCGACTAAGAGATCAGGACTTTTGCATTGCTCCAGTGCCATGCCATTACTCCATGCTAAGGCTGAGGTGCCTTCTAGATATCCAAGTAGAGCTATCAAGTACACAGGTAAACATAAAGTTTGAAGTTCACAGACAAGGTATGGAGAAAATATATATTATTTTATTAAATATAGGTTTCTAAAAATAGATTTCTTTTTCTTTTTTCTCCTGATTGAATGAAGATTCAGATCTCAACGTTACATACAGTGGCATATATAATATATTATACAACGTGATGTGTAATATATATATAAATATATTAGATGTTTTTATCAATATATTTCTTTACATATGTTTTGTCTACTAGGAAAACAATACTGAGGTTTTATTGGAGTGGAATGATTGTTAATTTTATGTGCCAACCTGGCTAGGCTATGGTGCCCATTTGTTTGTTCAAACACTAGTATAGAAGTAATGTGAAGGTATTTTGTAGATGTGATTAACATCTACAATCAGTTAATTTTACTAAAAAGAAATCACCCTCCACAAAGTGGGTGAGCCTCATAAAATCAGTTGAAGGCCCTTAAGGCCAAACACAGAAGTTTCACTGGCCAAGAAGAAATTCTGCCTCAAGACTGCAGCATAGAAATTCTGCTTTAGTGTCCAGCCTGCCAGACTTGTCACTCAAGGCTGTATCAAATCCTGTCTGAGACTGCAGCCTGAGGGCCTGCACCACGGATTTCTGACTTGCTACCTCCAGAATTATATGTGAGCCACTTATAAAATCTCTTTGTAAAGATATTTATTTTAATGATGGATGTATGTATCCCAATGATTCTGTTTCTCTGGCTAGCCCAGACTGATACAAGTAGACAAATCAGGTGCCTGGTTTTTATTATCCTTTCTCTCTCTCCGTTGCATAACAGAATGCCTGATACATAGCATGCTTTCAACTTCAATAAGTAGTTGGAGAGCACTGAAATGGTTTTAGGAACTGGAAGGGTTCGTGATGTTGGAGATGAAAAATATCTTAAAGTTTTACATTTTTATGAGCTCCAAAACTCAGAATAATTATTCATATCCATCCACCCCTATATAGTGTTCAGCACAAAGTGTGTACCTAATAAATATTTGTGAATGTTAAATCTGTTATTTAGTAAGTTATTAAGTGACTGATGAGCAATCATTATCATTAATTTTATCTTCCCTAGAACATGGCACATCAAAGTAAGGATGGAAGAAAAATTACAGATCTAAAAGCATGAGATAGAGTCAAGCACAAGCTATTATTGATATAAACAATAATAATAACAAATATTATTCACTGAAAACCTTAATAATATCCATCCTAACACTTTTTAACAATGCCAGTAATATTATTTGCACAGTTTATAAAATAAAAATAATTAAATTACGAAAGCGAAATATATCATTCCTTTATATTAAATTGATTATTTAATATTAAATGTAATCGTGTGTAATTTTCAAGTGAATCGTCTGTTTATATGGTACATAACAAATCTGTTACAAATGTAGATATGTATCACTCTACCCTATTTAGAATACGATTTTGGAGAAGAACAGCAAATTTTGAAAGTAACTGAAATAAAAAGAAATATTTTAAATGACTTTTTCTTTTACATATTTGTCCACCATATGATTTGCTACAATGTTAAGAATGATATGGTCTATTAACAACATAATATCTATATGAATGTTCTTTTACTTTGTTTTCTACTTGCCTTTTTATTTTTCCCTCAAACCCATATAATTATATGCAAGCAATTGTTTTCTAATTTATTCTCTATCAAAATCAGGTCCGAGTACGTTATCTCACCATACATCCCACTTTTTAGTAATTGACAACTGAACCATTATTAATGTACTCTGAATTTTCCAAATAATAACCTGGTTCCAACATTGAGTTAATTGCAGTTTGTTAACACTATCATTCCCAAATCATTAATTTTGTATTTATTTGCTAAATGATAATAACACATGGCATATGAAATAAATTTTAACAGTATATTTTCTTTAAGCTTCTAATTAAAAATATATGCACTGATTTATGACTTTAATTTTTTATATTGATCTTTATAGCAAAATAAGCCACTTTGTCTTATAATTAATCCCAAGCTTTACACAAGTGGATAGCAGAAATTTCCACCTAAAATTTGAGATAGTAATTTTGAGGGGGGTATATTTATAGTCAGCCATTTTTTATTGATATCTTTTCACATACACCCAATTAATTCTACCATTAACAACAAGAACAGAGAAAGAACTTTGGTAAGAGCTTCTAAAAGTAAATTTAAAATATATTTCATGTGTGATAAAGAAATTTTATTCTAAATTTTATAAAGCTGGATAAAATAAGATCTCACTTTCAAAGGCAGTAACTTAAAAATGACAAATGTTTCTTTGTGAACATATAGCAGGTTTTATTGTGATGAGAAAATATAAATAAAGTTGTATTTTTTTTTCTATTTGGAAATTACAGACTGGGTTGTATTTTGCATAATATGGGATACTTGATTTAGATAGACCCTTGGTGAAATTTACACTTGATGTGGCTGCTCTGTTTTGAAAGGAAACAGCTGTTTTCCTAATGTTCCTGTGGTTTTATGAGCACAATGTTTGCTTTATGAGAGAAAATGGATTCAAATGAGCTCCCTCAAATCCCTCCAGAAACAAATTTCTCAAATGTTTTGTAACTTACTAATGCTTGATAGATGTTATATTACTGATTATTCTAGGTGTTATGCCTCGGGCTCCTTAAGCGCTGCCATTTTCTTGTTTATTTTCTTCCTAGGCTAGGGAATTGCTTTATGAACTCGGAGTCATAAAGGAGAGCAACAGAGTGGGAAGAAAGCCATTTGATATAATACTTCTTTGACTGAAAAGGAAATTGGATTTTTCCTATTGCAAAGAGGTCACAAATTTTATTGTTAAACGAGGTAAAGGATACTTATTTAATAAGACATAGGTCTAAAATGGAATAATTCTTTAATCCCAGGCACCCAGCAAGTGCTCAATAACAGATTTTTCATAGAATTTCCACATTTGATAACCTTACACTTTTATTATAACTTGGATGGATTGTTTTCCGTATTTGTTTTCAACCTTCCTATATGGATAAAGTAGACATTTTTAAACAGAGAAATCCTTATGTGAGAAGTAGAGTCATTTATATTTGACATAAGTTTCTGAAGTGATTTATAGCGAAGCTAAAATGTATTAAGCCAATGTGGAAATGAGAATGTCATTAAGTATATGTGCACCGTACTTACGCTGGCAAGAATTTCAGTTTAGTCTTTGTCTCAATTGTCTTAAGATGATCCTCTATTGTCCTTTTAGAGGAACTGCAAGGAAAGTAGAGAATGGAAAATGAATTAAATTTAGAATTGTAGAATATGTTAGGATGCATGAATTTTAAATCCACCCTTCAAAATATAATGAAAAAGCAGCATCTGAGAATCATGCCTCGATTTTAATAACTATAGACCCCTTATCCCATATGAATTGCCTATATATTATACGTATATTATTATCCTCTTTATAATTACTCTAAGTTGTCTAAGATTATATAAAAAACATAGGCAGAAAAAAGATCTAGCAGGAAACTGTGAATATGGAAATTTCAGAGTCAGTAAATAAAACGAGTATATCTGCCTAATTGAAAAATGATGATACATTTGAAATGACTGTGCCTAGTTTTTAATAACTTCATGACAAATCATTGTAAGTACCAGTTTCCTGTCTTTGAAGAGAGTGCAGAAAAAGAAGTATGAGTGAGAAAATAGCTGTTTTGAAGTGATAAAATTTCAAAAAAAAAAAACAGTAGTGTCAACACACTTCTTAATGAAACTTACACACTCGATCATATAAAGTTATTTGTCCTTGAAGGTCTATATAATTGAAGGTTGTCTATATTGCATTTCTCACATTATGATTTTAGCCGATGAGTTTCACATTTCTTGTCTCATCCTTTATTTCAATAGCCACATTACAATTTCCAGGAACTCACAAACCTGGGAAGTCAAATGAACACATTCTCTGTCCTCACCACTCCTTACAACCTTATTCCAGCTTGTAAAATTTCCAACGAATTTGGAAACTCTCAGAAGAGAATTTGTCTAACATCTGCTTCTGTGGAAATCTATCCCACAGCTTATTTGCCTACCGTCCTGTGGATTCTAAGTGTTTTCAACTACTACAGCTCTTGTCTTATATCCCTGGTAAATCCACTACCTCTTTACCTCCAATACTTAAAAATGCATATCCCTAACACACAGCTGTTGTGTATAATAGGTTTTATTGAAGGTCTATGTTTACTCAGTGGTGGTTCTGCACAGCGAAGCAAAGGGTACGTTCAAAATTGGATTTTTTTTTTTTTTTTTTTTTTTTTTGTGGTATGCGGGCCTCTCACTGTTGCGGCCTCTCCTGTTGAAGAGCACAGGCTCCGGACTCACAGGCTCAGCAGCCATGGATCATGGGCCCAGCCACTCCGTGGCATGTGGGATCCTCCCAGACCAGGGCATGAACCCGTGTCCCCTGAATCGGCAGGCGGACTCTCAACCACTGCACCACCAGGGAAGCCCTGGAACTTTTATCTTAGCTATGCATCTGCTGCTCCTTGACACAGGGCATTTCTCATGGGGCCCCGTATGATGTTCTTTTCCAACAATGAACTCACTCAGTTTCTCTTCACTACCTAACCCTCTTTCTCTAAATTCGTTGACTGTCTGGTTCAGTGACTTGAAACGTTACTCTTTTAAGCCCACTTGTGGGAAACACCAAATTCCTATTAATTTCTTTGTTTAAAGCTTCCTCACTGGTACAATGCTTGGAGTCTTTATTTTTTTACCAAAAAGCACTTGTCTTACTAACAGTAATGCTTTCTTCCCACAGTTATCAATTAAAATAATATATTTTTCTCTTATATATATTTATGGATTATAGTTTAATATATTTAGTAAATCAAATGTTAAGGTTAATATGCCTAAGATGCTTGTTTACAAATGAAGGGCAACTATAAAATGTTCAAAAATCTCTTTATGATAACATTAATAAAAACATCAACATGGCCTCCCTGGTGGCACAGTGGTTGAGAGTCCGCCTGCCAATGCAGGGGACATGGGTTCATGCCCCAGTCTGGGAAGATCCCACATGCCACGGAGTGGCTGGGCCCGTGAGCCATGGCCACTGAGCCTGCGCGTCCAGAGCCTGTGCTCCGCAATGGGAGAGGCCACAACAGTGAGAGGCCCGCATACCACAAAAAAAACCAACCAACCAAACAAGAAAACCCATCAACAACAACACCTGTTAGTTGATGCTCATGACTACAAATTTAGGTAAAATAAGATATTTTGTATACTAATTTACCTAACTTCTTGTTTATGTTAATATCAGTCATAGTATTAGTTACAATTAATATCAGCCATTTGGGGTAAACAAAACTGTCAGATTCAAATTTTTTGATGTTACATTTTTCATGGATCTATATATCAGTATCTATTGCCAAGATTTTTTTTTTTAAACTCTAAAAAGGCAAGCTTGGGACTCCCTGGGGGCACAACGGTTGAGAATCCACCTGCCAATGCAGGGGCATGGGTTTGAGCCCTGGTCCGGGAAGATCCCACATGCCGCAGAGCAACTAAGCCCTGAGCCTGCACTCTAGAGCCTACGAGCCACAACTACTGAAGTCCGCATGCCACAACTACTGAAGTCTGCGTGCCTAGAGACTGTACTCTGCAACAAGAGAAGCCACTGCAATGAGAAATCCGTGCACCACAATGAAGAGTAACCCCCATTCACCGCAACTAGAGAAAGCCCGTGCACAGCAATGAAGAGCCAACACAGCCAAAAATAAATAAATAAATATCTTAAAAAATAAAAATAAATAAAAAGGCAAGCTGTCTTTAATTTACAAAATGATACAGATGTACATAGCTAACTTTTTTTTGGGGGGGTCTTTTAATTTTTCTCCCCTTAATCCCGGACCAAATATTCTTGGAAGGCTTTCCCACACCTCCAAACCTGTTTAAGTTTGCTCCATATTCCAGATACCATCCATTTCAGCGTAAGACAAGCATGGTGTGTCTCCCTGTGGGGTGAGTGGTTTATAATGGCTGAACTCCACATTCATATTACATATTTTAAAAGGTATTTAATTTATTAACTTCAAGGTGCAACTATCTCCAATGGTATTTTTAAAATAGAATTTATTTTAGATTTACAGAAAATTTGAGAAGATAGTACAAAAAGTTCCCACGTATCCCATATCCATTTTGTCTATTATTAACATTTTCCATTAGTGTGTTGCTTATGTTACAATTAACAAACCAATATGGACATATTCACATCACCTAAAGTCCATTTTTCTTTCAGATTTTCACCTTCAGTAGGATTTTTCCCTTTATAAAATGTATGTGAATTCCCAAGGAATTAAACTGATATAAATGATAATAATGCCACTAATTTTTTTTTTTTTTTTTTTGCGGTATGTGGGCCTCTCACTGTTGTCTCCCGTTGCGGAGCACAGGCTCCGGCCGCGCAGGCTCAGCGGCCATGGCTCACGGGCCCAGCCGCTCCGCGGCATGTGGGATCTTCCTGGACCGGGGCACGAACCCGTCTCCCCTGCATCGGCAGGCGGACTCTCAACCACTGCGCCACCAGGGAAGCCCAATGCCACTAATTTCTAAATAAGGAGCTGCCAATATATATTTTTTCCTTTGAAGTACATGTATTTTAACCTTATGGATGGCTCTCAGAAATATTAGGCTATTTTGGTAAGTTGGCATCAACATTCTATCATTAAATATGATTTAGAAATTACCAAAAAAAAATCTTTCAGAATCTGAAAGACAGAAAAGACAAAGGGCATCTTGAAAACTGCTATTGAATTTATTTTGAGTTCTTTCAAAAAATCATTTTAAATACTTCTGTCTATCAAAAATTATCAGCTCAGAATATTACATTATGTAAAGACACTGTTTTCTTTCTCTTAAAACCATTAGATAAAATATTGAATCCTACTTATATAAACATATTCAGTTGTGAAAAGTATCTGTTCCAGCTGATAAAAAGTGCATAAATTTTCAATTTGTTTCTGAAACCACAACAGAGACTGTTATGTGCTAGGGCCTGAATGTTTTCTCCCCCTCCCCCTCCCCCCACACCCCAAATTCCATATGTTGAAGCCCTAATCCCCAGTGTGATGGTTTGGAGATGAGGCCATAAGGATGTGATTAGGTCATGAGTGTGTAGCTCTCATGAATATGATTAGTGCCCTTATAAGGAGAGACATGAGACAAATAATCGCTCCACCTGTGAGGATGCAGCAAGAAGACATTGGTCTGCAAACCAGGAAGCCGGCCCTCACCAGGAACAGAATCAGTGGCACTTTGACCTTGCACTTCCCAGCTTCCAGAACTATGGGAAATAAAAATGTCTGTTATTTCAGGCACCTGGTCTATGGTATCTGTTACAGCAACCTGAGCTAAGATAGTATGAAAAAATATATTATTTCTGAAGTAGTACTCTCCTCATTTATTCCTCCATGAGGTATGTGACAAAATTTGAAACAATTTGTTGTCACTGAAATTTGGTTACCATCCAGGGAGAAAGGCTGTAGCCTCCTGTGAATATTTTTAAAAGCAAAATGAGCACACTGCTGCGATGTGCTGGGCAAGCTGTTTTTCCGAAGCAATTAGAATTTCACTTTTTAAAACTTGTTGGTAAAGTGAATCTGATTAACTTCATCTTATTAAACAGACATAAGACTACTGATCAGGAAAAGATACGTTTCTTAATCCATGCTTGAATATACTATATTATAAAATTAATTATATGCTTGATATTAGTGACTCTGCATTTATAATTTGTTTATTAAAATGATTTTTAAAAGAGTAAAGACAATTTTCTTTTTCCGTAAAACAAGACAACAAGATCCTGGATTGTTGTCAGAGATAACGTCTGGCCAACTCCTATAACCCAGGTAGTTTTCTCACTGTTGTCAGATGCTAGTACCATCTAACATTATGAGCTTGCTTGCTACCATTATCATTTAAGACACAAAATATATATATTTTTTTATTTTTTTAATTTATTTTTAAAGACATTATTTTTTTATTATTAATTAATTAATTTATTTTTGCTTTGTTGGGTCTTCGTTTCTGTGCGAGGGCTTTCTCTAGTTGTGGCAAGCGGGGGCTACTCTTCATCACGGTGCACGGGCCTCTCACTATCGTGGCCTTTCTTGTTGGGGAGCACAGGCTCCAGACGCGCAGGCTCAGTAGTTGTGGCTCATGGGCCTAGTTGCTCCGTGGCATGTGGGATCCTCCCAGACCAGGGCTTGAACCCGTGTCCCCTGCATTAGCAGGCAGATTCTCAACCACTGCACCACCAGGGAAGCCCTATTTTTATTTCATTTTTTAAAATTTTTTGATTTGAAATTTTTTTATTGGAGTATAGTTGATTTACAATATTGTGTTGGTTTCAGATGTACGGCAAAGTGAATCAGTTAAACATACACATATCTCCAGTCTTCTTTTTTAAGATTCTTTTCCCATATAGGCCATTACAGAGTATTGAGTAAAGTTCCCTGTGCTATACAGTAGGTTCTAATTAGTAACCTATTTTATATATAGTAGTGTGTATATGTCAATCCCAATCTCCCAATTTATCCCTCCCCACCCCTTATCCTCTGGTATCCATAAGTTTGTTTTCTACATCGACTTCTGTTTGTAAATAAGTTCATTTGCACCCTTTTTTTAGATTCCACATATAAGGGATATCATATGATATTTGTCTTTCTGCATCTGACTTATTTCACTCTGCATGAAAATCTCTAGGTCCATCCATGTTGCTGCAAATGAAATTATTTTGTAATTTTTTATGGCTGATTAATATTCCATTGTATATATGTAGCACATCTTCTTTATCCATTCATCTGTTGTTGGACATTTATGTTGCTTCCATGTCCTAACTATTGTAAATAATGCTTTAATGAACATTGTGGTGCATGTATCTTTTTAAATTATGGTTTTCTCCTGGTATATGCCTAGGAGTGGGATAGTTGGGACATATGGTAATGTACAAGACATATTTATGGAAATATTTTTGTCCTTTGAGAAAGATCACTTAAAAAGAATGTAAAGTTCTGAAATGTAAAGAGAGTTGTGGAAGGTGCATCAGTCATATTAACAGAAAGTTTCTTGGTAGAGGAAGTTGGGAATGAGCATCTTGAGAGATTTTTTTCCCCCTTACACTTTTCCTTTTTTCACTAGTTTTTAAAATTTTGTTTGTTTCTGGTTTTGCTTTGTTTTGTCTTACTGTGAGAATGTAATAGACTGGGACCTGGGACTTCGGACCATTTGCTGGAGTGCTTGCACCTGGACAAATGTCTTCTCCAGCAACAGGATACAAAGAAGCTCTAAGGGACTAAAAATAAGTGCAGGCATGCACAGTTGGGGCAAATTCTAGACAACAAGATACCAAAAGACCAAAAGCCCAACTACTGCTTCTGAGGTGTTGAGAGCAAAATCAGGGTACTGGACATGATCCTTGCATACAACATCACCAAGGGAGTGGGCAGACCACCTAAGCCACCCTTCTTGCCTGACCCATGGCTCCAGCCCTATGCTCACCCCATTTAAGGGACCAACTCACCCCCCACCCCCTCAGGCAGCAAGCAAGGAAACTTGTTACTTTTTTTCGCTCCATCATGCTGCAGCACAAGTCCTAACAATGCCTTGCCTGAATTTCTTGTCTGGCGTCTTATCAATTTCTATTGAATAAAGAGTCTAAAAACTCAGGTTGGTAACAAGATCATACCCAAAGAAAGTGCCAAAACATGTATGTGCAGGATAAATATAACTCTAAACCACACTGTTATACAGCATCATCCATCAAGAGGCAGAATGTGGCCAGTGCCCCAAGAGGCTCTGTGTTCCCATGTTCAATCACATTACACATTTTCCTTTTCAGAAGTAACCATAAGCCTTGCTTTTGTGATATCCATTTCCTTGCTGTTCTTTATAGTTTTGTTTTCTCTGTTTTGGAACATAATATAAATTTAATAACACTGTAGCTTCTTTTCTGTGTCTTATTTCACTTGTTCAAAAATTTCTAAGAGACTTAGCTATGTGATTGATTGCAAAATTTCTTTATTTCCAATGATTGAATACTTTCATAATGTTTGAAAACATTATCTAAATATTCTGCTGTTGAGATATGTACATACATATATATGTGTATATATATACATATATATATATGTATATATATACATACATTGGGAAACAGCTGTCTTGTGATATATCAATTTCTTTCTAGAAAGGAAAGAAAACAGATGACATAGTCTTATCTTCATGTAAATATGTTGGTAATAGAAGCTCTGATACACCAACTAATGATTTTGTTCAAAGATAAATCCTTATGTAAGAGATTCTTTTGGCCTCTAGTTCAGAACTGCTTATGCTAAATGAACCTAGTACCTGTAGATTTATAGGGCATGGTTCCTGGGAAAATTTTACATGAACTCTGTAAATATCTGGATACTACATAATGTAATAAAAATGTTTCATAACCTAAAGTGCTCTCTCTTTGTGGGATGAATGCTATACTCATTTAGATAACTCATCTTCATTCTCAACAATCAACATGTGTCTGGTGAAGAAAATATCTAGGGAGCTGTGTGGATTCTCTTGGATCTCTCTGTAGTTCTCCTGGGCCTCTTGTTTGCTTGCATCCTAGAAATTATTTGTAACCTATGTCATTGGGTAATATCTTTGATCTGGTGAGTCAGATTGCCACAGTCATTCTTTACATTAGCTCAAGAATAGACACTGCTACTGAGTCTGAGCATGCATATCCCAGATGCTGTGGAGTTAGTTGACAATGGCTCACAGCTGCACCTGCTCTACTGAACTGCCCTTTGGCTGATGGGAGTCACTTTGTCTGGAGATACCTGGATGGAATTCCATCCTACAGTCATTCTAAAGACTCTCACTCACCACATCCTTTTGAAACTCTACTTCACACTCAGTCTTATAAGTTCTCCTCTATGTCTCCTACTTCTGCTCTCTCTCTAATTATTAGGTAGATTAAATTATCTTTTCTGACTTTTTTCCTTTCCCCTTTCCCCTTTAATCCAGCTTCGCATGTCTGTTTCTCTCCATAAGTCTTGCTCATATATTTTTAAATCTGACTCAGGAGAAGTTGATATTAATTTGGTAATTAATAGTAGCTGGTAATTGCACTGATGGTAACTGGTAATAGTTAGATGGTAATTATTTTGCATTTTTTCATTCTAAATGTAATGCTGTTGTGCATTTCTTATTCATGATTTTGCTAATTTTATTAAGACACAGAGAAACCTACAACATTCAGAGAAAGCATAACACATACCCATTGTTACTGCCTAAATAACAATGTGTGCATGTGACTATATGATCATAAATAAAGGAAAGGGAAGATGCAACTCAGATTGCTGAAACTAGTTGGAGGAGAGAGAAGGAAAGGATAAAACACAAGAGACCAAAAGAGGACAATGTTTACTGAGACAACTCTAAATTCGTGCCTAAATAAAAGATAGAAAGAAAGACTGAGAGAGAGAGTGAGAGACAAAGGGAGGGAGAGGAAGGAGGAGGAAAATTGAAATAATTGAGCAATATATCCCTTGAAACAAAACATTAAGTAACTAAAGTCTTAAAGCAGTTCCATGAACTGGGTATTACATGCCTAGTAGAGGGACATAAAAGAGGGTAAAAAACTTACTCCCCATACAGGAGAGAGAACACAGAGGTGTTTACTAAAGACTATACATTTTCTGGAGGCTCCTCTTATTTATCTTCTTGGCTTTTTCATCATTTTTTGGAGGAAAGAATATGTGTTTCTAAAATCACTAACCTCATGCTTTCTACTTGTACTGATTCAAATTTCCCTCCTTGAATAAAACAGATCTGGTGACAAATATTTTTTAGTCCATTTAATCTGTTGTAACAATATACCACAGACTAGGTAACTTATAAATAGCAGAAATTTCTCACAGTTCTGAAGGCTGGACGTCCAAGATCAGAGTGTCAGCATAGTCAAGCTAGGGACGTCTTCTGGTTGCAGACTTCTCATTGTATCCTCACATGGCAGAAAGTGGCTAGGGAGCTGCGTGACGTTTCTTCTATAACAACACTAATCTTATTTATGAGGGTTCCATCCTCATAATCTAAGTACCTCCCAAAGGCCTTACCTCCTACTACTATCACGTTAGGGATTAGGGTTTCTACATATGAATTTTGAGTGACACAATCATTTAGACCATAGCAAATATCATTCAACAAAATATGCAATGTCTCTGCTCTGCTTCTTGAATGATATCTTCATTTAGGTTGACCATTTTAAAATATATTCACCGATTTATTTCATTCTTGAAAGCAGACATATATTTCTATTCATGAATTTGTTTGGCATATCCATTCAACCATCCATCATTTATTTATTGGGTACAAGTGATATTGGAATAGAACTTTGCACGAGAGAGAAAAAAATTCTGGGTAGGGAAGACCATAAATGAATTCTTATAGATCATTAGGTAGTGATACATGATATGAATAAAAATACAGTAGGGCATAGACATCAGAGTGCTTTTGGTAGAGAGAGTGTTCCTGCTTATATAGACTGGTCAGGGAAAGCCTCTCTTATAAGATGAATTTAACAGGGACTTAAAGGCAAAGGTGAGTCAACCCCAAGACTTTCTTCAGAAAGAAAATTTTAGGAGGGAAGAACCACTAATTTAAAGGTCCTTTTCTGAGAGAATACTTGGTTACTATGACTGCAGCAGAGTGGGCTGTGGGGAGATTTGAATGGCATGAGGTATAAGAGATTATGGATTGGTAATAGATAAAATCAGGGTTTTGAGGTCATTTTAAGGACATTATGTCTTACTGTTGACCCCATGGAAAACCACTGGAGAGTTGATTGAAGAAAGGATATGATTTAACATGTTTTAAATGGGTCGTTCTGGCTGCTGTATTGATAATAAAATGTAGAAAGGCACATGTGAAAACATGGGAAGAAATGTTTGCAGTAGCATAAGAGAGATACAATAGAGGTTTGTACTAGAGTGGTAGCATTGAGGGTGCTGAGCACTGATGAGAAATGGTTGGCTTCTGGATGTATTTTAAAGGTTACATCATGCGTTTTTGATATATTGCATGCAGGTTGGCAGATTAATTTAGGAACCAAGGCTTATTTCAAGGATTTGTAGACTAGCAACATCATATACTGAGAGGAAAATATTGTGAAATCACCAATTTTGGAAGGAAAACAGGAGTCTTATTGTTATTTGTATAGAGTGTGAAATGTCTATTACTACTGAAACCTATAAGGTGGTGGAATCTGAAAGACTGTCCTGGGGCATTCCTGTGTTAGAGTTTGGAGAGCTAAAGGGACACCATGAAAGAAAACTGGGGACTCTTGTCCACTGATGGGAGAATAGAACCAAGAGAGTGTGCCATTCCAGGAGTCCAGTGGAAAGAATTCTTTCAAGATGGAATCAGTAAACTAATGATTCTGAAACTGCTGATAACTTCAGTAAAATGGGTATTGAGGATTGAGCATTAGTTTTAACAATCTGGAGATTATTGGTATAGTTGACAAAGGCAGTTCTGGTGTTACGGTGGGGCAAAACCTGATTGAAGTGGATTTAAGAGAACATAGGAAGAAAGGAAATATACACAATAGTTATTTAGAAGTGATGTGAGATATTTGGTTATAAAGGGGAACAGAAAAATAGTGTGGTAATCTATTACATGGTAGAGTCAGAAGGAATTTTTTTTTTTTGTAATGTATGATAGTAAAACATGTCTGAAATTCAGGTGTGACAAATCTGGTTGAGTAAAAAAAGAATGATGAGGCTAAAGAGAGAATCTAATTGATGGAGCAATGCCTTAGGAGAGATTGTGTCCTGTGCACACCAGGAGCAAGTGGCCTTTGACCAGAGTAGGATGCATTGCCTTTGGGGTCCATCATCTCTTACTGAAAAATTTTAGTATTCACCTGTCAGATTTGGTTCTAGAGAGTTGATTCCTGTAATTTGAATTGTTTTCTAGTGAACTTGTAGTCTGAATAGAGACTGAGAGCTGTAGTTATGGATACTTGTATTCAAATGCATTCATTTTCTATCTCTTGATGAAGCTTCTGTACTAGGAAGCCACCATCAGTGTCCATAGCTCTCTTTGGAGGTAATCATATATTGTGTTTTGTTTTGCATGGCCTGTATGACCTGGTGTGGTTGCCAGGCCTGTCCAGTAGATTATGGGGTTCATTTCTAAATCTTGTGTCCCTAACACCTTTAACACACTTACTTTCTATTTATTCTATTCTAAGTGGATCAATGCCAATTGATCCAAAAATCCACCTTGTCTTCAAGACCTTGAACCTCTAAATAAAACAGATGGTGCACTCTCACTTATTACTGAAAAAAAGGGGGTCCAATTGAGCTACTGTACCTCTCTCCTCAGGGTACCATATTTATTAGGTTAATTTTTTTATCCTTTTCTTGTGTGTGTGTGTGTGTGTGTGTTTCTTTTGACATGAATATGTCACAGTTACCCACTCTCTAGCTCTGGGACTGTTTTCTTCTCTGCCAACCTTTTTATTCCTTTGGTCATTTAAAGTGGAATCAGGAAAAGTTAGAGGAGATTATAGGATTATGATCCTTGGATGGAGTCTTTATTTTCCAGGAATTCCAAAATATAGTATTTTAAGCTTAAATAAATCTCAACCTTTAATGATTTCTCATTACTGATAAAAAAGAAATGTTACACAATTTGACCCCAATGCATTTTCATATCCTTATCTCTCATATTTATTTCTGTGAATTCTGGGTTCTAGTACAACTATATTTTTAATCTTAAGGGAAATAAGATACATATTATTTCTTCAAAGGTTTACCTTTTATTTTTTGCAAACAGTTCTGCCGAATTGCCAGGCTCATTTACAAGTGTGATCAGGCAATTTTGTCTTGACCACTGAATCAGATCTAATCTTTCCTCCCTCATGTTTCCATTTCTTAGATTAGGATGAAAGTTAGGGTGCCTGTCACCTGTATGGTTTCATTTCACAATGTATACAGATGCTTGTATTGAAAGGACTATGGGCATAGAGATTACTTATTACTTAGGTGAATTTCTGTTACCTCCTTGTAACATTCTAAAGCTATTAGAGAAATATCTCATTACAAGCTTTATTTTTCTTCTAACCTTTTTGTGTTTTTTTTTGCAGGGGGAGGGTTAAAGATTAATGAATGTGTCTTATTTAATTTTTTCCATCCCAAATACTTAGCCCACAGTTAACATATAAGAAGAATTTCATCAACTTTTGTTGAATGGAACTTCTAGTTATATTCCTTTAGCCCAAGTGAGTTAAATGTTACAGTGATAAGGAGATAAGAAATTCTGGATTGTACAGAATATTTAGAAATTAAGCAGGGAATATAGATACAAATGAATAGTTCTTTGGATACTATTAGATCATCAGATTGTAATAGGAAAAGTAGCAGAGTTTTCAGTGAGAATATCATCAATTGGTGTGTCTCAGATCCGTTGCCAAAACAAAACAAAATTCTTTTATAGGCCAGAGCTCTGCTCAGATATTCTTTGTAGCAGTAGCTTATCACAATGCTAATAAATATATACTCATGAAGAAAACATTCAATAAATTTAAATAAATTAGCAGGTTATGTTTTATAATACTCAAGCAATGAATCCAAAGGTGCAAAGAATTTTGCCTACTTTGATATGATCACATTTTTTTTTTTTTTTTTTGCAAATGAGAACACAAAGTGCATAAAAGTCAACAATTAATTCCTACAAGACCATAGTGACTTCTGAAATAGCCCACAAGCAGAAGGTTTGGTACAATGATTCCTCTCCTTGAAAGAATATTGGTTTTCTTCAATATTTTTTAAAATCTTAAGAGAAAATAGGCTATTAGTTGAGGAAGATAGGAATTTTCCTTTTCAGATAATTTATGTGTATGGAATTTTTTCTGTGAAAGGAGAAAATCAATGTTACAAATCTATTGCCTTAATTTAGAAAGAAAATAAATTCTTCCATTAATAGGTCTTCGTTTTTCATCTCTGCTTTGTTACTGCTACAAAATCTTTATAAAAATAGCACATTTACAGTCACTGCATCAATTGTTCTTTATTAGACAACGTTTTACAGATGCTGTAATTTAATTGTGTCAATGTTTCAACTTAAGAACTATAATTAATACAATGTGGGCACAGGTGTTTCTGGATATACAAATGAAATACTGTGACTAGTTTTGTTTTTTGTTTTTTTTGGCTGCACTGGGTCTTCGTTTCTGAAGGCAGCCTTTCTCTAGTTGCCGCGAGCGGAGGATGGTCTTCGTTGTGGTGCTCGGGCTTCTCATTGCGGTGGCTTCTCTTGTTTGTGGAGCCTGGGATCTAGGCACGAGGGTTAGTTTTATAATTAAGAAGCAAACTTCACAACAATGAAATGCTCAGAAACTCTGAATAGAATAACACTTTGTGAAAAATATAAATTTTAATACAGCAGGAGCGAGGAAGAAAAGACTCTTGTAGTGATTATTGAATCAAATATTTGATACAAGTTGCATTTGAATTGAATTTAGGTAGATGAAAGATATTAAAGAAAAAATACAAACTTACTTCACAATAATGTGTAAAAAATAATAAAAGGAACCTCAGTTGAACAATATACCACCAAAATGAAAAAAAGTTAAACAAAAGGAATATATCAATTGTGCCAATTATTTGTTAATTCGGGTGTCAGTGGTTGTTTGGTGCTTCCCTATACAGTGGATCTCAATGAAAGTTTAAACATTTCTACTCTTATACCTTAAGAATTCAGAAAATCAGGGTCTTCTTAAAAAAATAAATATGATTCTAATAAATGCTGGATGGAATGGCATCCAAAATGGACTTCATGAATACATCTTCCATTTAAAATCATTCCCATCTACGAAAAAGAGTTAGAAAATTTTTCTAAAGGTTTTCTTTTTTATTTTTATTTTGCTCTTTTTTTGTTGTTGGCAGTGGTTAAGATGGAGTCTTATTTCTTCCTCTTTTTTCTTCAGCTCTCTACATTTAACTTAGAAAAATTCACACATACACAAAAGATTTGGACAACAAAATAAAGGCTTAATTCCAGTAATAAAATAAGCTACAAAATAGCAGCACTGCTTTAGAAAACTAAAGTACCAGAGGTTTCTTGGTCTGTATCTGAAGTTCTATAGGCCAGAGATTGATTATTATCACTACAATTTAATTTAATTTTTTTTTAGCTGACAGAGAGCTGAGTGGCACACGCTGCATTTTCTATGACATCCTGCTGATAATGGAAGAATTGAGGCATTCTCTACCTTTGCTAAGAGCTGTAGAAGCTTGAGTCAGCTCTCAGCATCCTGCCACAATTTGGTGAATTGTCCCTCTGTTTGGAAGCTATAGTTCATAGATTGTGCCTTGGATTTATGGTGTTTAAAATCAAAGACAAATGGAGCTTCCTAAATGGAAAAGGAATACCCCAGGGAGCAGAATTGTGTTAGTGAGAACATTCTGAGGAAAATAGCAAAGTTTGGTGTACCCTTTACTGTGACTTAGATTCTTAGCCTGTTTCTCTGGGTATTTTTCAGGAAATAGCTGATCCTCAAAAAAAAAAAAAAAAAAAAAAAAAAAAAAAAAACCAACATAAAGTAAGTAAAACTGAGAATGGAGTCAGCATGTGACTTCCATAGATAATGTCAATATTTAATAACATATTAACTGGAATTTTTAAAAGACAGGAAATAAAAGACACTTAGCTAAGTACAGAGTGGGAGTTTGGGATTGACATGTACACACTGCTATATTTAAAACAGATAACTCACAAAGACCTACAGTACAGCACTGGGAATGCTGCTCAATATTCTGTAATAACCTAAATGGGAAAAGGATTTGGAAAAGAATAGATACATGTCTATGTTTAACTGAATCATTTTGCTGTACACCTGAAACTAACACAACATTGTAAATCAACTGTGCTCCAATATAAAATAATTTTTTTGAAAAAAGGAAAATATCAAACAAATCTATTTTGGAGATGATCACAAAGCAATTGTTAAAATAAGACTTCCAAAATGGAATCTTAAAAAAAAAATGTCTCTAAAACCAAGACTAAATAAAGTCCAACAGTCTTTCAAAGGGGGAAGGCCCACAAAAGATAATTCTTCCCAAGGAATCAGATCATTTTAAGATACTAAATTTCCCTATCCTCAACTTTCATGTCTAATGCTTCCTGAATTCTTCTCTAACTCTCTGCCTCTCTCCCCAACCCTATTGGATCCAGGGGGTGCTCTTACACTTGAATTTTCTTTTCCTGAGTCTGCAAGGTCAATCCTGAAAGTATGGGTTAGATATACAATATAATTGTCGACTTCTGATTTGGGAACTTTTCCCGGTTGCACAGTGAAAACCACCAGGCAGCTGCTGTTCTGTTTCCCTTAGTTACCACTTGTTGAACATCTTTGGGAATCTGTGCTGTATATCGTCCTTGCAGGAGCCTGCTTCTCCAAAGACATCCTGAGGTAGCTTAATGTTGAAATATGATTGTTTCACACAAAAGCAGTTTGCACAGTTTATTAGATTTTGCAGAATATTTTATTGCACAACCGAAGTGTGGTTATCACTGCTGTTATAGCCAAGAGTGCTTTTGTTTAAAGTGCCTGCTCCCCTGGTCTCTGGATGATACACATTCAGTTTGTAAACTTTAAGAAAATAACAGCATTTTCATGAAATAAGTTTAACCAGGTTTTGCTGTATTGGGGGCAGAAAATCAGTGTATCATTTGTGATTCTTTTAACACACAAGCAGAAATTGCATAGGATATTTCTTTGTTCAATATGGAGTATGATAATAATTGGTCTTCCGAAACAAAACAAAGTGTTTTGATCTGCTAAGAGACTGTCTTGAAAAGTGGGAATAAATATGTTAATGCTTACAGAAATAACTTGCCTTCTAATAAAACATATTTCTTTAAAAATGTTATAAACTTGCTTTTGAAAAAGAAACTCTGAGTGACTTAGTTTATGAGTTATTAAATATTTCTATTAAAAATTAATGGGAAAAGAAATACATATATATAGGTTGAAATTTTTATATTGTAATAATAAGAGAAAGAATTCTTATGGCAAAGAACAAAACTATTAAAATTAAAATATGGCTGTCAGAAATACTATTCTAATCTACTTGAAGAAATAATAAGTATCTCCGGACACACAGATTCACATAAACATCATTTTACTCTTAGCAGAGGATATAGACTATTAATGGAAGTGACCTATTAGAATATATAAGCCCTCAGAGCAAAAATTATATAGGGCATGTTTATGCATTTTTTAATTAAATTTTTTAACTGAAAATGTGCAGCAACATCTCATCATATTTAAAGATGGAACCTCTACTCTGTTGTATATATGATCTATGCCATTCAAGATATTTTATACCTAAAGAGAGCTAGTCATGTATTTTTTTTTTTTTTTTTTTTTTTTTTTTTTTTGCGGTATGCGGGCCTCTCACTTGTTGTGGCCTCCCCCGTTGCGGAGCACAGGCTCCGGACGCGCAGGCTCCGGACGCGCAGGCTCAGCGGCCATGGCTCACGGGCCCAGCCGCTCCGCGGCATATGGGATCCTCCCAGACCGGGGCACGAACCCGTATCCCCTGCATCGGCAGGCGGACTCTCAACCACTTGCGCCACCAGGGAGGCCCTAGTCATGTATTTTGTATAGTGCCCCTTTAAAGTGGGTTCTACACCCAATTCCAATGTGTTTGGGGGTTTTCTCTCCCATACCACGAAGAGATTCTCAGACACCATCTGGGTGTCCTACAATTCAACTCACTTCTATCACCATCTACTCGAAGATAGCAACATCAGATCCACAGATTAAGGTCTCAATCCTACAAGACTGAATCCACCACCTCCCACTTCAGATGCCAATCAGAAGCCCATGTTGTCACCTGTGCTTCTGACCTAGCCACTGTAGATTGGAGGTTCCATCGACCTCCTCCTTAAGTTTGATTAATTTGCTAGAGGGGCTCATAGAACTCAGAGAAACATTTTATTTACTAGGTCACCAGTTTATTATAAAAGGATATAATTCAGGAACAGTCACATGGGGAAGAGTTGCATAGGGCAAGGAGGGAAGTAACAGAGCAGGGCCTTCATGACCTCTCCCCAAATCTCCAAGTGTTCACCCACCCAGAAGCTCTCCAAACCCCACCCTTTTGGGTTTTTTTAATGAAGGTTCCATTACATAGGCATGATCAATTAGATCACTGACTATTGGTTATTGAACTCAATCTCCAGCCCCTCTCCCCTCCCTGAAGGTCAGGGGGTAGGTCTGAAAGTTTCAACCTTCTAAACACATGGTTGGCTCCACTGGCAACCATCCCCAACCTTAGGTTACCAAGGGGCTTTCCAAAAGTAACCTCATTAACATAACAAAAGACACTTTTTGTAGCTCTCATCACTTAGGAAATTCCAAGGAGCCCTGTACTAGAAATGAGGACAAAGACCAAATATATATTTCTTATAATAAATCTAATATCATACCCATACTATGGGTTTGTTTGATATCTATTCATGATTAGACTGATATGAGTGTTTGAAAAAATACTCCAGTCTCATTGCATCATATGAGAGGATACAGAATATAAATATATCTTATTACAAGTGATGTTTACCTTGATCAGGTGGTGAAAGTTTGGTCTTCCAGCTTTCGCCACTGCAAAATTACCATTTTCCCCTTTCCATACTCTATTGTTTTTCAGTGAATCACTAATTACTGTCTATAAACAAGCTGAGAGTTGGGAGGTAAAGCTTCATCTTTTGAAGAAGTCAAATAATTTCGGGACTTTTTTTTTTTTTTTTTTTTTTTGCGGTATGCGGGCCTCTCACTGTTGTGGCCTCTCCTGTTGTGGAGCACAAGCTCCGGACGCACAGGCTCAGCAGCCATGGCTCACGGGCCCAGCCGCTCCACGGCATGTGGGATCCTCCCGGACCGTGGCACAAACCCGTGTCCCCTGCATCGGCAGGCGGACTCTCAACCACTGCGCCACCAGGGAAGCCCTTTGGGGCATATTTTTAAGCAATCATAGAAATTAATAAGTATTTTGGGGAGATAGTTTGTGTATATAAAAATCTCCTTTTACTCCTCAAGGTTTCACTACTAATTTTAATATTCATCAGATTATCTTGTCTGCAGCAACTATTACTTGGTTGTTCTAATGGTAATTTTCTATTTCCCTCCTTCCTTCTACATTTTAAATTTGGAATTTCTCTGTAAGAATGAGCTGTTTTTCTCCCCCTTTTAACTATTTATTCAATCATTTATTTATATTGGTGGATTTATGGATATTTATTTTATTTGGAGGGTTATAATTCAATATTATTATTTACTTTTATCTCAGAATTTTCCAGTTTTGTCCAGCTGGAGCTCTTTAAGTTTGACTCCTGTGTCATTTTTACAGGTGTCTTCTGAAAAAAGAAAATATATTTTGTATTTCCCCTGCCTCTGTCTAAAAGCAGTCATTTCTCTGAGGAACCCTGGTTACTTTTAATGAAGAACGATATTTAGAAACTAATATCTGCATATGTTAGGTGTGCTTTTTGCTCCTGACATGTTGCTTCTTTTAAACCCTCCCATCAGACAGGGCTTTGTAATGTATGTATGTATACATCTGTATATTTATCTGTATAAATAAATATTAAAAAATTTAAAAATATATTTTTCTAAGTGTGTATGTATGTATATATGTGTGTAAATATATATGTACCTATGTATATATGTTTGACCATAAATTTATATCTCTTGTCTCTAATCTAGCATACAGGATTTATGTTGGGAAGTTTTCATGACATATATAATTTCTTTTATTAGATATCATGTTATTAGATTTTTATTTCTTCCTGATTGAGCTTTGGTAATCATTTCCTTTCAGTACATTTTCCCCATTAATTTAAAGTTATCAGGTTTCAGAGTAAGGACAAGATGGCAGAGTAGAAAAAGCTTGAGCTCACCTCCTCTCACAACCACACCAAAATTATAATTAGCTGCCAAACAACCATTGATAAAAAGGACTGGAACCCACCAAAAAAGATATTCTACATCCAAAGACATAAAGAAGAAACCACAATGAGATGGTGGGAGGGGCACACTCATGATATAATCAATTCCACACCCCCTGGGTGGATGACCCACAAACTGGAGAATAATTTTATCAAAGAAGCTCTCCCACAAGAGTGAGAGTTCTGAGCCCCACGTCAGGCTCCTCAGCCTGGGGGTCTGACATCAGGAGGAGGATTCCCCAGAGCATTTGTCTTTGAAGACCAGCAGAACTTGATTACAGGAATTGCGGAGAACTGCGGGGAAACAGAGACTCCACTCTTGGAGGGCGCATACAAGGTCTCACGTGCACGGGGACCCAGGGCAAAAGAAGTGATTTCTTAGTATCCTTGGCCAAACCTACCTGCTGGTCTTGGAAGTTCTCCTGGGGAGGCAGGGGGACGGGGGAAGCAGCTGTGGCTCACTCTGGGGACAAGGACACTTGTGGCAGGGGTATCAGGGAGGATTCATATGCATGAACTCTCCTGGACGTCAACATTTTGGTACCAGTTATAGGTTCCGATGGTGGGATGCTTCAGGTCAGATAACCAGCAGGGCGAGAACACAGCGCCACCCATCAGCAAACAGGCTGCCTAAAAATTTCCTGAGCCCACAGCTGCCTCTAGACACACCACTTGAGTTATGAGAATTAATTTAATATATGTAAAACTGTAATAATACTGTTTGACATGCTGAAAATATTCAAAATCATGAGTTATTTTTTTTAATATTTGAAAAATTGTTTTGTCATATTTTAATTGATCAATATTCCATCATTCAATTTTTAAAAGTGGTTTTATTTACATTTAAATTTTCTATTTCTCTTGAAGTTAAAACCAAATTTGTAATGCAAAAATTTGAAGTTATATTTATTTTCCTTTACCTATCAAAATGTCATTAGCTGTGTCTTTGTTTGAAAAGGAAGAAATCCTATAATGCTCTTACTTTTGCTCTATATGACAGTTTGGGGCTGCACTTGTGGCTTACCATCTTCATTCTGTCTCTAATCTCAAAAATTACAAAGTCTTTTACTCACCACCTCCAATTCTAACTGCATGAGGTAAACACTTAAAAATCTCGTATGTGTTTAACAAAATGTTGTTTCTATAGATATGCTATTGAAACACACATCCATACATGATATTTAAAATAAAGTTAAAACATAACAGTCATATTAGTGTGAAATGTTTCATTTTGACTGAATATATTTTGAAATTCTTCCAAGTCAATCTTCCCCCATTAAGAATACATCACATCATTTTAATTTTTTAATTGTTTCATAATATTCAATAACATTTTAAACTTAACCTCCATTACATTAGTTTCAATTTTTATTGTAATTACAGTAGTTCTGTAAGATAGTCTTTAGAATGTAATTAGAAGCCTAAAAGTGGATATGTTTCTTATCAGATTATTTTCTAAACATGCTGTAGTAATTTATATTCTCCAAGAGAAAAATAAAATTCTTCATTTTTTAAAACTCTGCCTAGCACTGGAAGTACAGATTTTTAAATAAATTCCAATGTCTTAGACCATGTTACTTAATAGAACTAGTTGGTCATGCTATTTAAACCTCATAAATGATTTTTCAATTAGATTTACTTCATGAATCACTTCTGAAAGCTGTATATCAAAATCACCCATTGTGTTGTGATTTTATAACCTATCTTTGTAGTTTAAGAGTTTTGCTTTATGTATTTCACTACTATTATTTTTGGTTCATTAAGACTTATAGCTGATCTAGCATTCTCAGGGTGTGGAAGTTTGGGTAGTAAAACACTTCCAAGATTTTCTTTAAAGGCAGCTCTCCCTTCATCCAGTTTATTGGACATTTGCTTTGCCAACCTCACAAATATATTTGCATTTATCTGAGATATATCTGACCACCCCATGCCTTTTCCACTTTGCTTTACTATTGAGTCAATCAGTTTTTATTATAAAATATAAAGCTGATGTCTTCTTCTTTAATCTGATTTAAGAGTTTGTCATTTGACAGGGATATTCAGTCCAAATTTTATGTTGGACTTTATTTCTGCTCTCTTAGTTTATGATTGATTAAGCCCCCCCTTTGCTTCAGCTCCACTGTGTAGGCCAGGAAGCAGCCAGTACCCCAAACTACACTACAGCCAAGTATGTTTGTCCTAACAATGCTAAACTACTTTGCCCAGATTCTTCCGGATAATGGTCAGAACTCACTATATAATACATATGTATTCCAGTGACTTCCTGAATATCAAGCCTTCTTATCACTTAAACTCTCTTTCCTCTTAGGTTTTGTACATTCCTTATCTTAAGCTACTTAGTTCCGTACACTTCCTTAGCCAATTGTCTCCTGTACACCTTGAATTCCTTCTATGTTTGCCAAAATTATATCATAAACCTTTTTTTATAGTATCACCTCCACCTACTTTCTCTAAGTGACATCTCAATGTTCTCTAAATGAACCCATATGTATTGCTTCCAACTCAAGAGGAACATATCTCTCCTATATTTCATGTATATAAAGACAAAGGTTGAAACTTGAAAGTAAAATTTCCTATCTTTTTGTAGATTTTAGTATTCAATTATGCAATCCTCTCCCTATGTTAAAGTTGTCTTCTACAGAATTACCATTATTCTCACTTGTCCATGGATAATTTGAATATTGACATTGTCTTCCTGTTCACTTCTATTTCTGTCAAAGCTCTCAAAGATTCAGAATCCATTGTATGATCCACTTAACACTTTGGAAACTCAATTTCTTGACTTTTTCACCCTTACTTTGTTCATTTATTCCCATGGTCATGCCTGAGGTTACAGCTTACCATAGATGACTTTAGGAATATGTCAGGTAAGATAAAATATAGAAAAATCAGGTCTAAGGCTGAAGGAAGTTAAGGAACTGTGACAAACAGAACATAATAACCCAAAGGATTTAAAATTCAAATTTCTTGTTGATTTAATTAAGCAAAACAAATCAAAGCAACTCTTCAGGTTGGTGTATTTCTTTCTGTTATCAGTTTGTACATTTTGATTAAAAACAATTACTTCTAAAAACACTTACTTTAAATATCTTATTCATCAACCTCTGCCTCATTTTTTTCAGCTTTCTACCTCTTGTACAATTACTTGTATAATTATTGAACCTCAGTGAGGCTTCTAATCAATTTACTGTCCTGATCCCAGCATCCACACACTCCTTCTCAAGACACTTACCTCTTTGTCTAGCTTAGTCCCCATGGTCCATTTCTAAATTGTATCCTTCAAAACATTATAATCCCTGTGTTTCTTTGTCCATCCTAAATACTTAGGAACACTTCAGTGCCAGTTGAACAAAAATATCTACCCTTTACCTATGTGAACTAAAAGAACAGAACGTTCCATACTAGCTCTGCTTCAAGCTGAACCAACTAAATCTCAAATAACCTGTACCCTCACCCCAGCAGTTAATTGCGTGTCCTAGTAAGTTATGTTTTGATTTTCTGGGATAACAGAATTGAATTTTCTCCTCTCCCCTCAAGCATCCTACTTCTCCAAACCAATTGTGTAAATGTTTCCTTCAATTTATTATCAGGAAAACATTCTCCCTGGTCTTATAAAGACTTTGACTCCTTCCATAGTTCTTCTTTCCACCAACATTGTCAATTTTCTATTCTACCAGGTAATTTCCAACCACCTTTTCCAAACTTCTTCTTCTCTACCAAGGGCATCACAAATGACCTTGTTGGCCAACATCAAAACCTAGGAATCATAGACAAGTATCATCATTATCCAACATCTCAAATACAATCTCAATAAGTCTTGTAAAGTTATTCAAATATATTATGAGTATAGTCATGATCTCAACTCTTGCATTTCTACTTACCTGGTTCAAGGCATCATTATCTCTCTCAGAGAACTTCTACAGTCTCCTAACTGGATCTCACCATCCATTCTTACTCCCTACAATCCAATATCAGAAATACAGAACCATCTCTTAAAAAGATAAGTGACAATATAACATTCCCATGCTTAAAATCTGCCAATGGTTTCTCATTTTAATTAGAATGACTTTTAAATTCCTTTCTATTTTCTGAAAGATCTTACAGGTCCTAACCACTGTCTACTTACCAATGTCATTTCCTACTATGTTTCATTTTATCCTTTATATATCACAGCTCAATGATCTTCTTTCTATGATTTGATTATGCATCCAGATTTTTAAATTCAATATTGTTATCCCAGGGATTCAAACACAACTTCAAGTTGATTAATTAATTTGTCTCCTCTCCTTGAATGTTCTTTTCCTAATCCTTTTCATAGACACATACTCACTTCCCATGTATAAGGTAAACCCATACAGCTTTCTTTTTCTTTTTTGCAATATAAGTGCCTGGCATAAACTTTGATTCCCAAGACCTCCACTTCAAAAGGGCATCCATTTTAAAGATGCTTATCTCAAATAAACACATTGCCAACTATAGACTAAATGAAGAGCTGGGCCAAATCCCCCACTGAGGCTCCTTTGTTTTAGAGACCTTAGTTGATTTAAATAACTGACCATTTGGGATATTGTCTTCCCACATGGTAAATTCTTTCTCTAATGTTTTAAATTCACCAGTAAAGAGTGAGTCCAAGAAACACTAGGCCCCCAACATCTTAAACCAAATCTGTTTTTGTGCCCAAGTTTCTAGTAAAATGCACTTATATATGCTGGGTTGAAAGAAAGAAAGAAAGAAAGAAAGAATGAATGAAAGAAAGAAAGGAAGAAACTGTGAGTCATCATTGACCCATTTTTGTATAAATGTCATACTTTCAATCTAATAGCAAACTCTGCCAGTGTTACATCATTACCACAGGATTCCCCTCTACTTTGCTCCATATCCTCTGGAAAAATTTTAGTCCAACCCACCATAATCTCTTACTTGAAGAGTCAATGCCATGATGATTGTGAATATAGCGTATTTAGCCACATGTTTAATTGTGATTCAAGAGCAAACTATGTAGACTAACAAGATATATAATGTAAATGAGCACAAAAGCTAAGCTGAGTAAATTATATTCTGTGCTCATGAATTTAAACTGGAAAACATAAGTCAAATGATACATATAACAATAGGAGCTAGGCATGGAATAATTAACAGGAAAAAGAAAAGACAGGTGCTATAGTCAATCCCATGAAGGATCATGGTAAAATGTACTTATAGGGAAACTAATATTATGAATAAACAGATACTAGATAGTAAGAAATATATACAGAACAACATCAACAAAAGTCAAGCTAATCAATAGTAGAAGAGAAATGGGAAAAGTGAAAAGATAACCTGTGAAGGGAAACACTCTGTGTATGAAAGAGTTTCAGAGAGAGAGAGATAGAGTAAGAGAGAGAGGATGCTCAACCCAAGGTAGCTTTGATAAATCACCCCAGCCCTTTTTTAGAGTTTGATCAGTTAAATGTTTTGCTTATAGGCAAAAGAAAACAATTACTACTTTCTTGTATTTTTTATGTTTTAATCTTTTTGCAATGTAACTCTGGCATAATGTTCAAAAAGTGTGCCAAACAGATCAATATCTGCTATCATGTCTCTTCCCAGATGCTAATCCAACTTGTTATACCCTTTGCACATCTCCACTTAAAATGTGCTATTACCTAATTATTTAATTAGACATATTATGGGTAGCATTAATTTGCTGGATAGTTCACATCACTAGCATATAATTATACAGCTGCATTCAAAATTAAATACTATGCATATGAATAAGTTTTGATTTATCATTTTAGAATTTCTTAATATCTTTAAATTAACATCAAGCTAAGACAATCTAAGTTTAAAACTCAGCAAATGTGGCAAATCACCTCTGTGTGTGTCTGTTCATGTATGTGTCAATGTTCAAGTTCATGTAGTTTATAACCAGAACAATTGTTGGACTAAATTTTGGTGTATGGAAGTTGTGAACACTTGAATTTAATTTTTCCAAGGTGATAAGTATACATCTCAAGAATCATATTTTAAAGGTATTTCCCTGTGTCTATGCTTATAGTAAAGTAAGGTGGTAGCTCTTAAAGAGGTTGTTTGGTGTATAGAAATATATGATATATGGTAGAACATATATATTTTAAAAACATGATCAATAACTTCTATTTTGTAAACCAATTTAAGATATATATTCATAATGTAAGGATTCATTAAGAAAATTTATGCTTCCTGTTTCTGATCCAGCACATAAGAGCTTGGCAGTCATCCTTCAATCTTAACAACAGTAAAAAGTGAAACAAACTGAAAATCAACAACTCTTCAGATCTGTCAGAGAACTGAGGTCAGAGGGCAAACAGCTGTCCCCCAGATTGGAGAGATAAACAGTTGGATGCAGAGAATCATAATTTACCTGAGCAGAAACCCATGAGTAGAAATCTCTGTGAGAATGGATACTGGGGTAGGAAAAGCTAATCTGTAGTTGTAGAGTTGCTGCCGACTCAGTGAAGAAGTCCAAGAGTTAAAAAACCACTCTTAAGAGACCACTCTTAGGGGGAGTTCCCCACACTTTTATAGGCTTTACCTCCAAGGCCCTTACCAGATTTTTATAGTAAAAATCTGAGGGAAAACCCCTCATGTTTCCATCAGAGGGAGGGAAAATCAGCCGTTTTGAAATGCCCAGGCATTCTATTCTTAACAAAGCATGCCCTCAAGAAAAACTATCAATATTTTACCAGAGCCTGAACTAAAGGTTTTTATCAGTACCTAATCAGCCTGGGAAAAGGGAAATGACCAACTTCAGCCTCTTCTAGCCATCCTGTTCCACCTAAGGTAGAGAAGCATTTGTGTAGTTCACAGGGCAGGGTTACAGACTCACAAAAAGACTGAGACCTAACCATAGGACTATAGAACACTTCTCCTCCCAAAAGACCATACAACCACATCACTAGTGCCTATTTTCCAGAGTTCTTTTTACCAAGTATATTATGTACAACTATGAAGAAAAAATAACAAGGCATACTAAAAGACAAAAATCACAAGAGACAGAGCAAGCATCAGAAACATAGTTAGACATGGAAGGGAAGTTGGAATTATCAGACCAGGAATTTAAAATAACCATGTTTAGTATGCTAAGGATTTTAACAGAAAAAGTAGACAACATGGAAGAATATATGTATAATGTAAGCAGATAAATGGAAATTCTAAGATAAAATCAAAAAGAAATGATAAAAATAAAAAAAACACTGTAACAGAAGGAAAGAATGCTTTGATGGGCTTATTAAGAGAATGGATACTGCTGAGGAAATAATCTGAGTTTGAGTATATGTAAAGAGAAACTTCCAAAATAAAAAAACAAAGAGAAGAAAGACTGAAAAACCAACAAACAAGAAGAAACAGAATACCCAAGAAAAATGAGACAACTACAAAAAGTGTAACATATGCATAATACTAGCACCAGAAAAAGAGAAAAGAAATGAAAAATGATTGCAGCAGTAATGACAGAGAATTTCCAAAAATTAATGGCATTAATTAAAAAACAGAGATTGTCATAGTAGATTAAAAAACAAACAAACAAACAAAAAAAACTAGGCCCAGCCATATGTTGTCTACAAGAAACCAACTTTAATATAGACACATGTATATTATAAGTAAATAGGTAATGAAAGATATACCAGGCTAACACTAATTAAAAGAAAGCTGGAATAGCTACACTAAACACAGAGAACAGACTTCAGAGCAGGAAAAGTATCATGGGAAAGATGGCATTACATAATGATATAGGGGTCAGTTATCCAAGGAGACTCAGCAATCCATAATGTGTACATGCCTAAAACAGGGTCAAATATGTATGTATGCGGGTGTATTTTTAATGACTCTCCTTAAAAGTATTACAATATAAAATACATAAAATGACAGAGAGACAGATGGCTCGATAAATATTATACATGTTATCTCACCTATGTATGAATATGTGTTTAAAAAGCATTTCATAAACTTAAGAATAAGTGTATTTATACATCTTTAGTAATTTATGAATAAAAGGATGCTTTATTGATATCATATAGAACATTAATCTCTAACCAATATCTGATACTCTTACTACAGAAAAAGCTTTCCATTAAAATCAGGAATTCACAAGGATTTTCATTATTATCACTCTCATTTAAGAACTCTCTGAAATTTGAAAATAATACAATCAGAATCTAACACAAAATAATAGAAAAAAAACCAATGAATTGAAGAACAGATTCTATTTTTCAGCTTGCATATTCACAATAGTGTGCATACTTGGAAGAATACTCAAATAATACTATTTTGTTATAATTTGAAAATTAAGAACAAAGAGGATCTGATGTATTTTTTGACAGTATATTAAAAAACATTATAGGCTTGATATTGGCATGAAAATACATAGAAAAATCAATGAACTATATAAGGGGAACACAAAAAGAAAAAGAGAAAATTGGAACTGTAAATTATAAGTTTATTTTACAAAACAATGTGAAGTAGATATTTGACAAATGGACCAAATACAATTTTTAAACACGTAAGGAATATGGTAAATTATTAGATGATAAGGTCATATGGAAACTAACCACAACATATACAACTGAAAATGTATGTTGCTGTGAGTCTTTCCTCCTCTTTCTTGGGGATGATATATTTCCTCATCTCTGCTCTCCAAACACATCTACTCCAGATCTCTCTCTGCATTACAGCTTCTACTGCCTCAAAATTTTACTCTTCTGAAATGTTTGTTAGACTAATAGTCTTATTGGCTACATGTCATCTCCAGGCCTGGCACCACTTTAATTTGCAATTTGGCTCATAAAACTTACAATATCTTTTTGATTTGCTAAAGAAAATTCTGTAAAAATATATATGATGGTTCCTCCTTGTATTAGGTGGTATTATATGTTAGAAGTCTGGCCCTCTAAACTAATGTTTTCTGCAATGTCTGTTGGTAGAGAGTAACTAGTTCCTATAAAGAAAGGATGTTTGTTGAGAAGTAGGGCAGTCACTATTAATTTCCTAAGCAATACATCATTCTTCTGTTTTACCATAGTGAACAAATTCTAATTTAGTTAGGGGGTAGCAATATAAATAAATTTATCATTTTAAAGTCCTTTGAAGATAACAATGACCACATGATACATTTCTGGCTGAAGTAAGAAAAAGTTTACTGAATGTGTGGTCCTAAAAAGATATGTTTTTACAAAATTCTTTTTCTAATGAAAAATATGACAGAGAATAAAGCTAAAAGCCTAGTTCTTTAATGTGGCTTCCTGAACTGCTATATCATTCTGGAAATACCTGGACTTTGGTTTCAAATAAACCTTATTTTTTCAAGCAAACTGTATTTGGATTTGATATATGTAGCCAAATACAAACTGAACTGATATAAAATACCTTAAGACTTATCTACTATACTTCACATTGTTCCCTATTTTAAAATATACCTTTATGTTTATGCATATAGTGCCCCAGATCCCATCCATAGTGACCAACTATGACCTATGTAGTCACTAGAGCATTCAGACTTTCTAAACAGGAGGAAACACACTATCTTATCCCCCTAGTCCATACAGATGAGATGTAATGAGGCCATTTCTTTCATATTTCCCAGTACTCAGAGGAGCACCCTTACAATTACAGTCAGGTGTACACCATTCTCATCTTGCTAGCTAATGATCAAATGGTGTCAACATGCTGTACGTATAACAGTAATGAAAAGTAAAACTGTAGTAGTAAGAAGACAAACAAATGAAAACAAAATGAAACAAGATGGAATTCATAGAGTTCTCCAGAATATAATCACACTGTAAGAGAGAACTTCTGCAAGAAAGAGATAATACTTCCTCTGAGCTAGCAAATTACAGATGTGGCACAGACTCTAAGGAAAGCCACTTATGGGTTGTCAGGTAAATTGTGAACTACATACTAGAACACCAGTTTTCACATACTTAACATTTAATGAACTGATTTCCATATTCAAAGATTTCTACGATGACAGTTAATGGCTGCTTGGAGACTGTTCCATCTCAACAATCTTAACAAATCAGGGATTCACTAACATGGAACTGATTTGTGGTCTAGCAAGACATTTTAGGCAAAGCAGTGCTAAATTCCTTCATCTGCAGGCAGAAAATTCTGGAGAGACAAGACTTCCTGCTGTGATGTTTGAATAGGCAGAGATATCCCTATTCAATTGGCCATGGGTTCTCCTGGCAATACGATCTTCCTGAAACTTCCGTGAAATTTTTATCAGATTCGTACTTGGGAACCAATGTTAAGACCAAGAGCAGGTGTGATCCTGTGATTTTCCATTTGCTTTCTCAATCCTCAGCACAGCTAGAATACCCATTCTAAACAGCTGCCTCTGGTATAGAAGGGAAATGAATGATGGGCTTCTGTTGCTTAGGAACAATATGGCACAGGGCTCCATCTTCCAGTGTTGCTAAGTACTAAACTGTCCTCATATCAGGCTCCTATTTAGAGAGTAAAGACAGAGACAAGCTGCAGAAAAACTTTGAACATCACCCTCATCCTCTAACCTTCCCCAGCTTTAGAATGAGAGTGGACAACACTAGGCCAGAGTGTGCTAAGAGGTGGAAAGTTGGGTGTAGAAGAATATAACCTACAAAGACCTAAGGTGCCAGAATCTCTTAGAGCTCCTTCTTCATATTCCCATTCTAATTGCTAACTTCAATCTCTTAAAAAATCTGTGCACTTAAGTCACAAAAAAACTACCTCAACAAAGATTGTGACTATTGTCAGTCAAAAGAGTACCTGGTTAGTTTTCAAATAAAATCTAGTAGTCCCACTTCAATAATTTTACTTGCTGCTTTAGGCAAATGAGATTTTATGATTTTGCCTAATTATCTTTTTACCTATGGACTTCTACCAGGTAGCTCAAGGCAATTTTTGTATCTTTTGAAGTCCAGTATGAATGGCACACACAGTCATAGATTCTTATCTTTGGCTACAAATCTCACCAATCTCTCACCTTCACTAGGCATGGGGTATTAAGTGATGGAATCAATTTATAATTGAGCTCTTTTCTCATTGCAAAGCATAGAACAGTTTTTTTGCAAACTAGTTTGGGGAAATGTTCACTATTGTCACTTTGTTATGAGTCATTACTCATATTTATTTCTATTTCAACCAGGGCTCATGTAAGCAGTCTCCTCACTAGCTAGTCTATACAACATCTTTATGTAATTAAAAAAAATGTATCAACCTTTCTCAGCAGTAGGAAGAATTCTATAGTACAGAGTACAAATTTAGTCTCCAATTTCCTTGGCCAGATTCTTTTGCACAGAGCACAAACACATGGTAGCAATGGCTATAGCTACAAAATATAGGAATTCACAGAATTTTCAAATTTAAAATAAAAATTAATGAAAAGATAAAATTTTTATTGAAAAGAGGTTCAGGGACAGGAGACAGACCTTAGGGAAACTTAAATATCAAGAAATCATGATCTCTATTTTTCTAGAGCATGCCTTTCTCTATCTTCATTGAAAAGGCACAAGTAATTTGGAGAGATCATGGTTTGCTGTTTCCTCATGGGCTCTATTCCACTATAACTTGACCTTTCCTAAGGCTTTGAATGTACAGTGTACCCATTTTGGGTTCATGTAATGTCTACATGACTTAAATTTGTGCTGAGGACATCTAATTCTATACCATATAATGACCATGCTTGTTCATTAAGGAAGAGCTGATAGCAGGGACAAACTTCAGGAAAGAGAGGGTTGCTGGACGTGCATGCAAAGCATGCTTACTTCCACTATGCAAAATTAAGCTGTTCAGAAAAAAAGATTCTAACCTAAATTGAACACTAAATAAAAGCAGGCAATGTAATTACCATATAAATAACAACTAAAAGATTGTTGTTTCTCCTAATATATGAAAAGGTCTTATAAATCAATAAAAATGATAACAAACAAATAGAAAATGGCCAAAAGTGTGCAAAGACAAATAAGCAAAGATTTAGTTTCAGTTGATAAAGTTTGTGGCCTCACCAATAATAAGACCAGTTAATGAAACCAGTGCCAGTTAAAACACTAGGCAATTGTTACCTATTAATTAGTTGTGGTAGAGGTGTAAACTCTAGCTGTTTTCTGGAAGGCAATCTGGAGATATATATGACAAATTTAAAAGTTATATTATTTAAACTAAGAGTTTTAGAAATCTCTTTAAAGGAAAGGAAAATACCCTGAAAGACTTGCATTTTGTTCAGCATGTATTTTGTGACTTATAGCATATCCTGAGTATAGTTCAAGTCCTTTGGAATTAGTGTAAGAGAGATGTTTATAGAAATTTGTTATATCAGATGTGGTAAATGAGATCAGAGGAGACAGACAGATTTTTCAAAAAATGGGGTTGGTAAAACTGGACACATATGTAAAATAAATAAACAGAGATACCTCTGTTGCTTTTCATATTAATTTCTAAAGGTATCAACATTTTAAATGTAAAATTTGCAATATAAAGTTTAGATAGAAAACACAGATTCTATTTTTTAAATGTAGGAAGATTTTATGATCAAGGCATCTATTTATAAGCAAAAAATAAAATGATTGCTAAATTTTACTATATAAAATAAACATTTTTGCATAGTTCAACAAAAAATTAGAAAAAATGATTATATATACATGTATAAAACAAGTTCTTAATATTAAAGAACTTCAAAGATCAATGAGAAAAACACTAACAACTCTGGAAAGATGGACTCATGACATCAATGGACAATAGGCAATAAAGAAATATAAATGGAATTAAGCATATCAATGCTTTATCTCATTGATGATACTTAAACTGCCAAATAAAACAATAAGGTTACAACTTTCATATACTGAATTTATGATGATGAAAAATGATGATGATACACAATGGGGATTAAAACATGAGAAAATATTTTTTATACACTGCTGGGAAGGAGTGCATATCCATTTCAGAGTTAAAATTTGCTTGGCAAGACTTTGGCTTCCAGCCGTTATGGAGTAATAGTATCAGATTAGTCTTCTTACGGAAAACAAAAAGAAAACTGGAGAAACCATATAACACTTTTTTTTCAGATACTTACTAGGCTGTGCAAGATTCTGATCAGTTAGAGAAAGAAAATAAATGAGGTAACTGTGTAATTGTGTATTATTTTCCTGAAGCCTTGTAACAAAGTATCAGAAACAGGGTGGCTTAAAACAACAGTAATTTTTGTTTCACAGCTGTGGAAGCTAGGAGTCCAAAATCAAAGTGTCAGAAGGGCCATCCTCCTTTTGAAGGCTCTAGGAAATAACTCTTCCTTGCTTATTCTTATCTTCTTGTGTTCCCAGGTATCTTAGCTTTTGTTGGTGACTGGAAGTCCTCAGCTTGTAGCAGCATGAGTTCAATTTCCACCTCCAACTTTTCCCTCTGTGTCTATGTCTCTGTGTGTTCTCTCCTCTTCTTATGAGAAAATCAGGCATATTGGGTTTAGGACCAACACTAATCCAGCATGACCTAACCTAACTAAGTACATCTGCAAAGAACCTATATTAAAATGAAGTTACACCCTGAGGATCTAGATCGGGAATAGATTCTTTATGGAGGTAATTAAGGTTAAATGAGGTCATAAATGTGGGGCCCTGACCCAATAAGATTAGTGTCCTTAAAAGAAGAGCCATCAGAGAGCTTGTTCTCTCTGTCCACTATGTGAAGACATGGCAATATGGCAGTTGCCTACAAGCCAGGAAGAGAGAATTCACCAGAAACTGAGTTGTCAGCACCTTGATCTTGGGCTTACCATTCTTCTGACCTGTGAGAAAAAAAATTCTGTTGTTTATACCACTCAGTCTATAGTATTTTGTTATAGAAACATGAGTAGACAAAGACACAGGTGGGCATGAATTTGGGAGACACTATTCACCCAATACAAATTATTTGACTTTATACCTGAAGGTGCTTTCCAGAACTGAGCAAGAGGTGTAAGGGAGATACCCAAAAAGAGCACAGTGATTATTCTGAGCTGAGGAGAGAGAAAGAGATCAGAACGTAGGGACACTGGAATGTCTGCATTTGAGTGACAGAATCCTGGAAAGGGGAAGTCTATTCAGAGAAAGAATTGCAGACATTACAACTGGTGTCCCCTTGTCTTTGTCTGAATTGTAAGCCTCATAGGCATAGGATAGAACACCCCAGTCTGGGAAATTAACAATTACCAGAAAGTTGTAAGATGAAGTATTATCAGCCTGCACACAGGGCTGGAAAACATTCAGTTTCCCAGAAGCCAGAATGAGGAGATGTTTGTGAGCACCTTGCACATCTAACAGAGATCCCAAAAGGGTCATACCCAAGTCATAGGTGCAAATAAGACAACAAATGCAATCTGCTTTAATCCTATCCTTACACAAATTAAAAACAAGTCTTGAAAAGACCATGCTGATCCACAAGTAAATTAATTACCCCCCAAAACAAAATTCAAATCTTTTTTTAAAGGAATGCAAAAAAATCTAGACACTCAATAGGAAAGAATTCATAATGTCAAGCAATAGAAATATCTAGTCAATGGAAAAAGAATAAGAAATGACAGAGATTATGGAAGAAACAGATGAGGACATTAAAACATCTGTTATAAATATGCTTAAGAATTTAAAACAAGACATGTATGAAATGAAGTGAGAAATAGATGATATAAAAATCAGGGAAAATTATGGAGCTGAAAATATAGCATCCCAAATTAAAACTTCACTGGATACACTCATTGGCATATTATACAATGCAAAGGAAAAATATCAGTTAACTTGAAAACACTCTAATAGAAAATACATAAAGTGATACTCTAATAATATTTTTTAAATGCTGAAAATATAAGTAATTTCTGTGACTTGTAATGTAAAAGAACCAGCATGAAATCATGTAATTGGAATATTGAATACCCTAACCAAAATGTGATTGTAAGGTATATTTGAAGCAAAAAATTTCCAAATAAATTTCCAAATTTGATGAAAAATATTAGGCCATAAATCCAAAAAGCTTGACACACCTTGGGGGTGGGGAATGGGAAATAAGAAAGCATAAAAAAGAGTTCATATTTAAATTGCTAAAAACAAGTGATAAGAGAAAACACATAAAAGCAACCAGAAAAAAGACAAATTACACTCATAAAACAATAAGAAATTTCATTGATTTCTTATCTAAAGCAATGAGAATCAATGGACAGTGGAATGGAATCTTTAAATCACAGAAAAAATACTCCATCAGCCTAAAGTTTTTACCTAGTTATAACATCGTTTAAAAAATGAAGATGAATTAGAGCCATGCTTAAATGTAAATAGCTGAATTATTCTTCAGTACACATATGGTAAAAGAATGTTAATGGAAGTTACTGCTATAGAAGAATAATTGATATCATAAGGGAAATTGGATCTACTCACAGCAATGAACACCTCCAAAAATGGGAAATATATAGGTTAAGAGTAAAGAGTGTTTTTTTCTTGTGTTCTGACATCTTTAAAAGTTTGCTTAAAGCAGTAATGATAATAATGAATTATGAGTTTTTAAAAGAAATACTGCTGAATAATCCCTATGTTATATACAGGATGTTTATTATTTGAAGTTAGATTGTGATATTTTAAAATGCACATTTTAGAATAAAGAGCCAGCACTAAACATTTAAAGAAATAAATGTAGCTAATAGTCCAATAAAGGAAACAAATAGAATACTAATGAATAATCAGTTAATCCAAAAGAAGGTAGGAAAAGAGAAGAAATAACAGAAAGGGCAAATAGAAAACAAAAATGGGCAGAATACCTAAATAGACATTTCTCCAAAGAAGATATACAGATTGCCAACAAACACATGAAAGAATGCTCAACGTCATTAATCATTAGATAAATGCAAATCAAAACTACAATGAGATATCATCTCACACTGGTCAGAATGGCCATCACCAAAAAATCTAGAAACAATAAATGCTGGAGAGGGTGTGGAGAAAAGGGAACCCTCTTGCACTGTTGGTGGGAATGTAAATTGATACAGCCACTATGGAGAACAGTATGGAGGTTCCTTAAAAAACTAAAAATAGAACTACCTTATGACCCAGCAATCCCACTACTGGGCATATACCCTGAGAAAACCATAATTCAAAAAGAGTCATGTACCAAAATGTTCATTGCAGTTCTGTTTACAATAGCCAGGACATGGAAGCAACCTAAGTGTCCATCAACAGATGAATGGATAAAGAAGATATGGCACATGTAGAAAATGGAATATTACTCAGGCATAAAAATAAATGAAATTGAGTTATTTGTAGTGAGGTGGATGGATCTGGAGTATGTCATACAGAGTGAAGTAAGTCAGAAGGAGAAAAACAAATACCATATGCTAACACATATATATGGAATCTAAGAAAAAAAAATGTCATGAAGAGCCTAGGGGTAGGACAGGAATAAAGACACAGACCTACTAGAGCATGGACTTGAGGATATGGGGAGGGGGAAGGGGAAGCTGTGACAAAGTGAGAGAGTGTCATGGACATATATACACTACCAAACATAAGGTAGATAGCTAGTGGGATACTCTACTTCATGGGATACTTTTCTCAATATTAGCAGAATATAATTTGGCAAAATGTTTGGAGCTTTGTCAGTCTTCTCACTAAATATAAATCTTGCATTTGTATACTTGAATTATTTTTCTGCATTCTTTTACTCCACACACACTGATTGTGTGGCTACTTGATATCTACGGTAAACATTTTGGCATAGGAAGGTGTAATTCTTCAAAATACTTTTGATTAATGATCGATTTCAGGATCTCTTTAAAATAATAACAAATACTGGCATTTGTAGATACTGGAATCCAGGATGACAGAGGAAAATATTATCTTGCTCTTCACTATAAACTAAGGGCTTACATTTTTGACTGACTCCTAAATTGCCAGTCAGCAATTTTTTTTGTTTTCATGTGTTTATTTTTGTTATGAAATATTGAATGAAGAAAGGTATTTAGGGTAAGAAGGTATTATAAAAATTGAAATAAATATTAGAAATTAAAATAATGTTCTCAGATCTCCTCCCATTTTCATAAGGAAGATCATAATTAATAATACTGAATAAATATATATAATATTTTTATATAAAATACTATATAAATACAAATTATATATATATATATATATATATATATATATATAAAATACTGTATTGTATTGATATACTAGTGATGCCAAACTTCCCCACATTCTATGTCAAATGGATCCCTTTCTTGGATGTGATTCTCATATCTAGCAGTTCATGCTTGCTTAGTCTAAACCTGGTAGAGAACACAGTTTAATGTCAATAATCAATATTAAAGAATAATTCCACACACTATCAGGAATGATGCATGAATGGTTACTTCCTGATAGTCTTCCTTTACAAAAAAGAAGAAAAACAATCCATTACTGTTTTAAGTGAAAGTATTGTGATATTCCATCCTTTAGGACATTGGACTTTGCAAAAATATATGTAGAAAATACAGTATTTTACATACTTATCTATAAACAGTTGCTAGTACAATTTTATTTTGTTTAAAAATACCAATCCTTATAAGTAAGTGGTATATTTCATTACTGTTTCTGAATTTCCTTGTAACTTGTATTCATGAAAAAAGTCAAGTGTTACAGTAATATCACTGCTAAGCATTTAAGGTATGATGTAACAAGAAATTGATTAAAAAATTAACATAAAATATCAGCAAAGATAAATAATAGTTCTAAATCACCTAATGTATTCTTTTTGGTTATGCTGAGTTTAATTACTTTTAAAGAATAGATAAAATGTTTTATGGTGACTTCAAATTCATGTGGTGATGCATCTTATTCTAAACATTATGTTCTCTGAAACTTATGGATATATATTACAAAATTAAGTGGCTTACCATTGAATTGAAGGTACCAATATCATCAAAAATAATTATTTATTCTCGTACATATTAAAGATCTTCTCATTACGCAAATTAAGTCTATCAATTATTATGTACATCCTTTGGATAAGAGGCAATGTATGATTATGTTGCATCTGTTCTGATTTGATTTAACTACCCATCAGTGACTATAAATTGTTGGGTAATTTTGTTTGATTGGCAAAATAATTTTAGTGCAGTTTAAGCAATATTGTTGTATTTGTGCCTGGATTTCCAATGTATTTTTTTCTTGTGGCATATCAAGTAAAAATATATTGATAGCCTGTTTACCTCATAAGTTACCTAAGCTTAACCTAGGAAAAATATGACTATAATTTTACTTCAGGTTAGAGAGTTCTGCAGTATAATAGACTAATAGCTTATCATTTTGAGTATTGAATTGATATATGACAATACTTTTCCCCATACATTTTCTTTTAGAGAAATTAAGCCATCATTCTTCATCTATGATGTGGGCAACATCCTTCAAGTTTTTTAAATAGAAGCTGTAATTGTTGTCTTTGAGAATTCTGTTGTATTCTATACCCAAAGCCTGAACATATTTGGTTGGCTCCATCTGTAATTTAGTTATAAAATCTGACTGGTTTCTTAAACCTTCTCTACCACTGTAACTCTAGTCTAAGCCACTGTAAACTCTTGTCTGGGCAATAACAATGACCTCTGAGTCCTCAGCTTCTTCCTTTGGCACTTCTCAGTCTATTCGTACCAGGGCAGTCAGAGAGGACTGCTCAAAAGCACATAATGGCAATCCATGTGATTCAAAATCAAAGTCCAAATGATTAATCTGAATCATAGCATGCTTCTCATTTTACACTTCTTATCCGGAACTTACCTCCTGTCACTCTCCACATTCCTTACTCTTGACAAATGGTCCCTGGATGTTCCTCCTGCACTCTCAGTATACTCCTGTCTCAGGGGCTTTGCACTTGCTGTCCTTCTACCTAGAGCACTCTCCTCCCTGTTATGGTCATGGCCAGCATGCTCACATCATTCAGCTCTCTGTGCACATATGACTGCTCCAGGTATGTTGTTCCTGGACATGTGATGAAAAAATACTCATGCTGTATTTTGGTGTCCCTTTACCTCATGTACTTTACTTGACTTTATAAATGTTAATATAATTTATCTCCACCTGGCATAAAACTTCTATAATTATTATCTCCTCCTCTCCCTTAAAATGGGTGCTCCAAGAGAGGAGAGAATTGAATTTCTTCCTGGCAGTATCCTCAGCAGGGAAGTCAGGGTCTTGTCCACAGTAGACATATAATAAATAATTGTTGAAGGAAGAGATTCTCCATGTATGTGAATTATTCAACTGAATGAATTTAAGAGTGAATTTGTATGTTGTTGAACTATATAAGAAGAAAAATTATATAGTTTACTAAGCATTATATAAAATATCATGAACTTTGATTATGTTTTAACAGCAAAGCTACAGTACCATAGGTATACTTTTTTCAAGTCATATACTTGAAATCACTCCATGGGCTTCCCTGGTGGCGCAGTGGTTAGGAGTCCTCCTGTCGATGCAGGGGACACGGGTTCATGCCCCGGTCCAGAGGATCCCGCATGCCACAGAGTGGCTGAGCCTGTGAGCCATGGCCGCTGAGCCTGCCGTCCGGAGCCTGTGCTCCGCAACAGGAGAGGCCACAGTGGTGAGAGGCCCGCGTGCCAGAAAAAAAAAAAAAAAAAAAAGGTAGAATAGAAAAAGAGTAACAATTAGATTAGACAATTTTGTATCCCCAGTAGATCTGCAAGAGAGAAGATTTACCACTTAACTGAATATTTAATGTACTTAATTTAAAACGTAATGGTGAGGAAAGTAGCTTAGCTCTTGCCTAGGCAACCTTCACCTTCTTCTCCCTGTGATCAGTTACATGAATTGTGCAGTTTCTGTCATTCTATCAATACCTTGCACTCTCTACCCATATATCTAAGACTGTTTCTAAGACACATAAAATTAAGAAAAGTAATATAGAGATGATCTATAAATATTGAAAGATAGATGCAGATCATACATGAAATAAATCCCAATTTTCATTTTGCAAATTCATCTCATTCATGTCAAGTGGAGGCATAGATAGTCCACATTCTTTCCCTCCCATGAGTCTGCTCTCTTATGCAGTGTTTCTGGCTTTTTTGTCTCCTTGATTCCTCAGCTGCAGACATTACAGTCAATAGGTGATACGTATACAATTCTTATCTCCAGAATGAGCCAGCCTTTTGTTTTCCTCACCAGGTTGCTCTAAAATATGTTGATCATACATCCTCCATCCTGGAGGATGAAAAAGTATTCTGCATTGCTCAAGATCCCTCATTCATTGTTTGAAGAATTGTGTGTATCTTCTGGAAGTCTAAGGGAATATCTGCTTCTTTAGTCACCACTTCATGGTACCCTTCCTGAAGTCTCATATTCTACCTCATAGAAATAAGTGTGTAGATAAAGGGAAAAAAGAATTCTGGAAGCTCTATAAGCTTGGTGCAGAGGGAGACGGGAAAAAAAAAAACACATCAATAATGAAAACAACATGATTTACTTTTTTATTGTCTCTAAATTTTCTTATCCTGCATAAGCACGGATTTCCATTTTCTGTAGAAGGTTTGCCTTTCAGAGCTTTCTTTGCAGGTGGTCTATTTGTCCTCAGTTCTTTCCCAAGCATCGTCACACTGCACCCCTTCCACTAATAATTTTACTTCCATATTACATCCAACTAAGAGTTTACTATATGAAGCCTTATTTGCATTTGCAGCCTATCAGGAATAACAAAATTTCCACAATGTTAACCATAAAAGAATTTCAACATTTTAATTTTTACAATTAATTTGTGCAAATTAATATTGATTATTTTAGTGAAAATAACTTTCTAAAATGAGTAAATGGCTTTTACAGGCAAATGAAAATAAACAAGGGAAATTTGTCAGAGTAAAATAAGGAGATGTAGCAGGAGTTAGGAAAAGAATCAGAAGAGTGAGACTGAAGTCTGTGGTTCAACACAAGCACACACAAGAAAAACTACTTGCACAGAGAAGTTTACAGCTTTCGAAGTGAGAAAAGATCTTAGGAAATACAATATTGCTCATTAGTAGAGAAACTGAGAAGAGTAATGAGTCAGGTTTGAAGAGTAGGTCATAAAAGAACAGATCTGACACCAAAACACAATGAAATGCAATTAAAATGTTCTCAAGACAATTCGTAAAAGAATGAAATGTATTGCACTAAGTTTTATGGCCTAATAAAACTAAAATGTACCTTCATTCTGTTGGAAAGGCTTATGAAGAGGAAGGAGAGAAGAGGTAATGTAAACAGGCTGTTTCTATGGCTTCTGAGGTACTATCTAAAGGGACAGATGAACTCTCCTTCATTTATAATAAAATAGAAACATACCGAAGTAGAAACACCAAGCTTGGGAATTTTTTAGAGTGGAAACAAATGCATCTATATCAAACTGAAATTCTAAAAAATCAAATTTAAAAACTACAATTCTGTGTAGCAAATTACACTGATATTTCCATCTACAATTACCTTAAATATTTATTCTTTCCTTTGCAAAATAAAATAGATGATGATGATAGGTAGATAAATAGATGATAGAAAGAGAGATAGATAGATAAATAAATAGATATTTCATGCTATGTTTGCCCAGGAAAATTGTTTTTCCAGTAAAATAGTAATAAAGAATAGAGAGTAATATTATCACATAAATATACATCTCTGCATGTAAATAAAATATTACTATTATACCATGTACTGTTTGATAGAATTGACTCATTGTTTAATCGCATTTACTCTTAAGAAAAAGAAGGAGAATCATGTGGTCCATATTAACATAATGTAAAAGAATTAGAATGTTGTTACTAGAGATCTAGAGATCTCATTTGCTGCTTATTTATTAACAGTTTAAAGTCATGTGGTCCTATGGGCTTCAATATGCTTATCCATAGAACTGGGTTCTTATCCTTCCTGCTCATCTGCTTTTAGGGTTTCAGTGATGACAATGTGATATTGCTTCAAATGTGATGACTGATGTCTTTGTAAGAAGCAGACAGAGGCAGACAGGGAGAGAACACCGTGTGACCACAAAAGACTGAGGGGCAGGCCGAGGGAATCTAGGGACAGCTGGCAACCACCAGAAGCTAGGAAGGGGCAAGAAAGGATTTCTTGCTACAAGTTTCAGAGACAGCATGGCACTCCTGACACCTTGATCTTGAACTTCTAGCCTATGGAACTGGGAGACAATACATATCTGTTGTTTTAAGCCACCTAGTTTGTATTACTTTGTGTTGGCAGCCCTGGGAAACGAATACAAATGTGTTTAAGAGACATACATACAAGATCCACTATTCAGTAATAATTAGTAAAAAATCAAATAATTTCATGAAACTACAACTTGATTATTGATGGCATTGCAACTCGTCACGAACCGATTTATCTCAGCTATTATTCCGCTAGTGTAGAAACGGTCCTGACATCTCTGTTGATGAAAAATATTACATTATTATTATACAACCTTATAAAAAATAAGTGCAATGAAGAAATAAATGTTTAAGTTGTGATTTTCTTTTATAAAGGAAACATTCATAGAACAAGGTTTAGGGTATAATATATAAACATTACTAATTTTAGGAGAAGACAAAAAATATTTATGTATTCTGTTTCTCTTTTGGAGTTTTTCCATAGCAATGATTCTGAGTATCACCATGACTCAAATACTGCTAAGGTCCCCTTTAGACAAATGTTTGCCCCATTTTAATAATTAATTGATTATAGAAAAGAAATAAATAGGAGTATAAAAATGCTATTTATAACTGATAAATCTTCAAATCTCTATGGCTTAATGCAATAGTTGTTATAAAACAAAATGGCCATGGGCTTGGTGCTCAAAAGGCTCTATTCCACTTGCTTATTTAGAAACCCAGTCTGACAGAGGTTCTGTTAGCCTTCAGTAGTTATCTCCCAATCACCCAAGAACATCAAATCATCAGATGACCTAAACTGATGACCATCTGTGCAAGGTCCCTATCTTTTTAATACCATGTGTATCATCTGGCATTACACATATATCCAGAGACTTACTGGTACAATTTGAACATAGGAGTTGAAAAAATAAACATTAATATGGAATTCTTCACCATGTTTTGGACTCAAAATTCTTCAAGCAAGCTTTATTACCTTGAAATCTGGTGACCTACAAAATAAAAAAGACAAAAGACTCTCCCAAACAATTATTATAATATGTGGATCAGAACCAGGATATATGCAATTAAAACTCCCCTTACAAAGGAAATCTAGCTGGGCACCTTTGTGCTCAGAGAAAGGCCCCTTTCTCTAAGAGGGAAAGTTGTTGATGAGACCCTGATTTTGCCCTTCAGAGGCTCTATTACCAAATACAAGCTCATTTGCCCAACACAGAGTGAGGCCAAACAATACTAAAAAGTCAGAGTTTGGAGCAGAGAAAAGTTTATTGCAGGGCTATGCAAGGAGAACAGTTGGCTCAGGCCCCCCTAACCCTAACTACCCAAAATGTTTCAGCAAAGCATTTTTAAAGGCAAGGTGAGGGAGGGGCATGGTTAGCTGTTGAAAACTTCTTGGTGTTGGAATCCTTTGTTCTTGCAGCTGTCCACATAGGTCAGGTTGTGATGGTCCTTAAACCTCCAACAAGACAAATGTTATTCTCTGTGCTGTAATTTTTGTCTCTATATGAATGGAAAAGTGTTATTTCCTTAAAGGTCAGAACCTTGAGAATGGGCTATCCTGTGTATTTCAGACTATGGGCAACATTCTTAACTCAAAGCAAAAACAATAGAATACAAAGGTTAGGGCCTCCCTGGTGGCGCAAGTGGTTGAGAGTCCGCCTGCCGATGCAGGGGATACGGGTTCGTGCCCCGGTCTGGGAGGATCCCATATGCCGCGGAGCGGCTGGGCCCGTGAGCCATGGCCGCTGAGCCTGTGCGTCCGGAGCCTGCGCATCCGGAGCCTGTGCTCCGCAACGGGGGAGGCCACAACAGTGAGAGGCCCGCATACCGCAAAAAAAAAAAAAAGAATACAAAGGTTAAAGTAAAAGAAACAGATCTAATATGGAGCCAGATTTGTTCTTCCCTATTACAGCTCTTCTGCATCCTTTATTCCACCCAGGTTATGGGTAAAATGTGTGTGTGGAGATGTTCTCTCTTTAGTGTGCTACAGTTCTAGAGTTTTTCAGCCCTGCTTCCTGCACTTGCAAATTTGGGGCTCCACATGGTGTTTACATGCTTGAATTGCCTAAGGTTATTTTTGTCCTTGTTTGGAGATTCCATTGGGAATACAATTTCCTAAAAGTGTTAGTGAGCTCCCCGTGTCTGCTTCCATGCAGTCTCATATGCAAATTTCTACATCCAAAATTGTTTCCTAGACCCAGTTCCCAAAGTCATTTTCAATCACTCCCTTCCTTCCTTTCTCACAAATGAATGGCAACTGCTTTGAGACCCTTTATCTCATTTGAACTCATGTCTGTTTAAACATTTTATTCAGTTGAGAAGTTTAACCAGCCTTTGTTGCTCAAAACAATTTCAGTCTCATTGCTTGCTATTAGAGTCTCATCCTTTACTTTGAACATGGAAACTTCTATTCTATTTGATCACTGTTTAAGGAAACAGCAGATTCTTATCTGTGCTCATTTCTTATTCATAATACCTTGCCAAAGACAAACAACACATACAATATTCTGATTCTTTTCAGTCACTTCACTCATAGATACAAGCTTAAGTGTATTTGGTTTGTCTTCTAAACACTGTCCCTTCATAACTAGATTTTCAGCCTGGCCATTAAGAAATTATCACATATTTATATTTTTATAAATGCAGCAAACCATTTCAAGGCAACAGTGCCTGTGTTAGTTAGGATAATATTCACTAACTGTTACAATAAAAATCCCTTAAATCTCACATGTTTTTTTTTCCCCCCAAATCAGTAATATGGCTAGGTTAACTAAAAGGGAAGCCAGAGTATCCTGACTGGAACTTTATAAAACTCTTCTCATCCTTACATTATTTATCATATCTACTAAAGGTTTAGTTTTGTGATTATATTAATGAGTGCACCTGTATTCATTATTTCTAGTACAATTAAAATTAAGTAATTTCATATTTACCCTGAATGCCTACATTATCACTTTATGTATATCAGGGTCTTCCTTCATTAAGGGTATTTTTTTTTATTAGTTTCTGCTTTATAACAAAGTGAATCAGTCATACATATACATCTGTTCCCACATCCCTTCCCTCATGCATCTCCCTCCCTCCCACCCTCCCCATCCCACCCCTCCAGGCGGTCACAAAGCACCCAGCTGATCTCCCTGTGCTCTGCGGCTGCTTCCCACTATCTATCTACCTTACGTTTGGTAGTGTATATATGTCCATGCCTCTCTTTTGCTTTGTCACAGCTTACTAAGGGTATATTTTAATATTTATTTTGCTTGTTGAAGTATTCCTCCTTGTGTATACTAATTAACCATGTAATTACCCAATTTCACATGATGAAAATACATGTAAAAGTGTGATTCTGTACATGTAAACATCATTTTTAAAATGCTAATTGCAAATATTGTAGAAATCTTTTATCTGGTAAATATTGTAGAAATTCTGTTGTAAAATATTGAGATGTGTGTTTTCATAAGGTGTTGCTCACAGTGACAGTTTTATAACAGTTAACATTCTGTAGACTTCCTGATATCTGGCAAATTATATTTATTCATCTCCAATTCAGTTTGACACCAGAAAAATGTCTCCTGTTGATGAATGTGCATGCCTTAGACCCATTTCTTAGAAAGGGTGACAATGCAAAAGCTACTGAAACCAAAATAATGTATTTTTTCCTGTCATATGTTTTCATAATCAACTTCCAGTTTTGTTTGTTCTGTGAAATCAAATGGGAAAGGTGTGTGTGTGTGTGTGTGTGTGTGTGTGTGTGTGTGTGAGAGAGAGAGAGAGAGATCAGAGGGCAGGTTTTTTCCTACAAATGTGGACACAGATTCAGTTTTAAATGATCTTCCACTTTCTCATGATACTAATTTAAGACTCTGAATATTTCCAGAAGTTTTGGCAATTTTATTTTGTCAATTTTATAAAGTACATTTTTCATAAAACCCCTTTAGAGTCCATTTTGGAGATATGGGTCTTATATATAATCTGGTAAAGTACAGAGTTCCTGATGTATTTAGTCAACTCAGTTTTCCCTCCTGATTCTACATATTTCAAGATGGAAGGACCTTCAAAATGCAAGCACACAAATCTTAGTCAGACACATCTGAAAAATGTTTTAAAAATCTCAAAGACGTATGTGGAGTGACATGTTGTCAGCAAAAATGAAGCAAACTTATTCCATCTTATTCCTTCCATTGATGACAATGAAAATTCTTGGGCTCTGAAAGGTAAGCAATAGCAAGTGGATTGGCACAGGAAGTCAACACTGAAGAAAGACCTGTTTGCTGGTGAGTTTCCTATTATTTTTTCCTTCTTTTGCCTTATTTCTCCTGAGGGTGACCCAACTGTGAACCATGTGTGAACAACAAACACTGCAATTTAAGCTACAAGTTGGAGAGTTTAGGGTAACATATTTGTTTTCCTCCGTGCCCTGCTCCAAGGACAGCATCATTCATGAAACTGCATTGCTGCAGCACTGGTGCAGGCACCAAACAGCTGAGACAGAACACCTGTGTCTCTGGCCAGAGGGACCAGGAGTTGGGTCAATTTTGTCCAGAGTGTGGGAAGAGTCCTGTTATTTTTCTCCCCCCCCTTTCTCTTGCTGCTTTGTTGTGTGTAGCTCTTTTTTTTTAATTTTTTGTGGAAATGTGTAGCACAGTTGGGGATAACACTCAGAGAAATCTGTGTGGCCAGAGAAATCAGAAAAAGTGGTTCTTGGGATCAAGAGAATCTGAAGGAGATCCTGGGGAGAAGTGAGCGTGATCCCTTGACCCTTTAATTCTGGGTGTGAGTCAGTAGAAATCTCAAGCTTACTCTTAAACTTTCCATTCACAGAGAAGATTCCAAGAAGCACTGTAGAGGCTTTGAAAACTAAATATTTTGTAAATCAGGTTTGAAAAACTACACCCCAGAGAATAATCCAGCCCACGGACAGACTTTGTACAGCTCAGGAGCTCACAGTTTTTATGTTTTTAAGGGCTGTAAAACAAGTAAGCAAGCAAATAACAAAGCAGAATATGTAACAGAGACCATATGTGGTCCACAAAACCTAAAATATTATGTAACTCTTTACAGAAAAAAATTGCTGATACCTGATAGGAACTCTCCAAATCCCACATGAACCTCTCAACAGCATGTGCACTGGATGACATGAACAACATAGCAAAGGCATGAAAACCAACCTGACCTTGGAATCACTGCTTCCAGAAAAGTGAGACAAATTTGTAGAATTAGCCTAACCTGGTTAACTGCCTACAAAAACAAGCAGACAAGATTTCAACAGACATTCTCCAAATGCTTTTAAAAGAATCAAGTGTCTCCAAAATAATATTAACACTGTCCAGATTCCAATCCAAAATTACTTGAGATAGTAGAAGCTGCAAAATGTGACCAATTATCAGCGTCAAACCCCAAGTTAAGAAAGATTTTAAAGTGCGTATTACAATCGTGCTCCACTTGGTAGTGTTGAAAACTATTAAAAGGAAAGGGAGGATAGAATTCTTAACAGAAAAATAGAAACTATATTAAAAAAACTAATTAAAAATGTTAGAACTGAACTATGTAATATCTGAAATAAAAATTCATCATGAGGGCTTAATAGCAGAAAATGTCAAAGAACTTGAGCATATATCAATAGAATGTATCCAATTTGAAGAAAAGAGAGAGAAAAAAGAGAAAGAATAGAGCCTCAAAGGTTTGTGGACAATATCATAAAAGTCAAACATTTAGCACTTTGAAGTTCTAAGAGGAAAGAAGAAATGAGTTTGTTTCAGAATTTAAAAAGAAGAAATAGTGGTGAAAATGCTCCAAATTTGGATTAAAATTATGAATGTACAGATTAAAGAAGTTCAACAAACTTTGGAAAGTATAAATCATACCCAGGAACATCATGACCAAGAGTTAAAACGAAAGATAAAAAATATACAATCCGAATGTAGACAGTGAAAAGGGCACCTAGCATATAGGGGAATAACAATTCGAATTAATGTGAATTTCTTTTTAGAACACATGGAATTTAGAAGACGTTGGAACAACATTTAAATTGCTTCGGGGAAGGGAAGGGGGCAAGTTTTCAACCCAGAAATCTAAATCTTATGACAGTATTCTTGGGAAATGAATGTTAAATAAAGATGATTTCAGATGAAGAAAAAATGAAAGAAGAGCTGTGAATAGTATTTCTCTACAAAAATGCTAAAAGAAATTCTTCTAGAAAAATGATTTTTTAAAACTCTTTAAGAAAAATGGTTGCAGAGTCAATCTTTGAACCATAAGAATGAAGGAAAAACATGTTAAATATTTGGTAGATATTAGACTATTTTTCTGACCCCCTTATTTAAAATAATTATAAATATTGGAAGCTAAATTTATAAATCTGTCTAGTAAGATTTTCAATCTATGTAGATGTAATATATTTATGACAACCATAGAATAAAATGAGGAGGAAAAAGACACCTATATGGCTTTAAAATGAACATTTAATTGAATTGGTTAAATAATAACTTTATTTAGAATTTTAAAGATTAGTTATTTATCTAGTAATTTCTAGAGCTATCAGTTAAAAATAAAAAGAGATACAGACAATGCATTATTCTACACAAAATCCTAATCAAAATCTCATTAGGATTTCGTTTTGTACATTTTGACAAGCTGTTTCTCAAATTCACATGGGCATGCAAAGGGAATACAATTAGCAAAATAATTGTGAAAAGGAAGAACATACTTGCTGGACTCACTACCTGATTTAAAGACCTACATTAATGCTGCGATTATCAAGTCATAGACAAATACAGCAGAACTGAGAGTGTAGAAATAGACTCAAACAAAAATAGCTGATTTTTGGCAAGCGTGAAAAGAAAATTCAATGAAGGAAAAAACACTCCTTTCAACAAATGGTCTGGAATATCTGTACATCCAAATACCAGAAAGCTAAATGATGCACACTTCATACTTTATGTAGTAATTTATTCAAAGTGGATACCAGAGCAATATGTAGAATGTAAAACTGTAATACTGGGACTTCCCTGGTAGTCCAGTGGGTAAGACTGACTCCACACTCCCAGTGCAGAGGGCCCAAGTTCGATCCCTTGTTGGGGAACTAGATCATGCATGCCGCAACTAAGAGTCCGCATGCTGCACTGAAAAAGATCCCACATGCCACAACTAAGACCCGGCGTGGCCTAAAATAAACAAACAAACAAATAAATAAATAAATAATGGACTGCATCAAAAAAATCTTAAAAAACAAAACAAAACTGTAACACCAGTAGAGGAAAACATTGATGAAAAATCTTGCAACATTTTTTAGGCAAAGTTTTCTTATATAAGATACCCCAAACAAGAGCCGTCAAAGAATACATTGTTAAAATGAACTTCATGGAAATGAAAAGTTTTGCTCTGCAACAGACAGTGCTAAGAGAATGAAAAGACAAATACTTGTATCCAAACATGTAAAAAAAAACACTTAAAAATCAACAACTAGACAGTAAATACCTCCATGAATATTCAACAAAACACTTGAACATACATAACACCAAAGAAAGTATACAGATGGCAAACATGCACAAGAAAATGTGATCAACATTATTAATAATTAGGTAAATACTAATCAAAATCACATGAAATATCACTATAAACCTATTGGAATAGCTAAAACATTTTAAAATAAAATGATAATAAGTACTGGCAAGGATACAGAGAAATTGCAACTCTCAGATTTCCTGTGGGAAGACAAAATGCTACACACACTTTGATAAAACTTTTCCCAGTTAATTATAGAGTTAAATATATACTTATCACATGAAGAGTTCATTCTACTTCTATGCTGGTAGCCTAGCCAGGAGAAATTGAAACTGATGTTCACACAAAACCTGTATTAATTATAATAATTTTATTCTTAAACATGAAAAACTAGAGCCAACCTTGTGAATAGATAAACACTATGTGATACACTGAAATACTACTTGGTAGTAAAAAAGAAAAAAATTAATATTCACAACACATGGGTAAATCTCAAATGTATCCTAAATGAAAAATGTCAGATTCAAAATGCTGCATACTTTATAATGTCATTCATATGACATTCTGGAAAAGGGACAACTACAAGAGACAGAAAGAAATGAGTTTTTGACAGAAGTAAAGGCTGGGTTTAGGGGCTGTCTATAAAGTGGTAGCAAAAAGAAATTTTAGAGGCAGATGAAACATTATATTTTGACTCTAGTAGTATTTATACAACCGTATGTATTTTTATAACAGAAAAATTGCATGAGAGTGAAATGAGTAACAAGCATAAGAGAAGTATTATTGTTCTTTTTAGTTTGGGGAGTGAATGACCATCTTAGCTCACCGTGGCAAGATTCAGGAACATGTGTTGATCTGCATGGTGTGGCAAAATATGTGGGAAGCAAAGCAGGTTGTATTCAGCCAGCAGAACAGGAACGCTGCCATCTCATAGATCCATAGATTACGTTTGTTTATGGCTAAGAAGGTCTATTGAATGGTGTGCCATTTCAGTCAGAATATAGAAGATTGCAATAAAGGTTCAACCTTAACAGTCATAGTTTCCTGGAACGCCTTTACTTTTACTATGTTGTTTACAAGCTTGGTTTTGGAGAGATAGCAGAAGCAAAAGGGAAAGATATGCCATTAACCGTTCAGCCCTTAAATGGTATGGATTTCTTGTACATGCTAGTCCTACCCTCAATAGATGAAGGACACAAATATGTTTGTTCAAAAGGGAAAGAAAAAACATTGAATTGATATCTCATATGACAATTATCATAACCTCTCTGATGGTTAAGCACAGTATTTTTAGTGTAGTGATTGGCTGAGTGGTATCTTGTTTTGTTTTCTACTGATTTATTCTAAAATAGAACTAGAATCTGAAGGACAAGTCTAATCACTAGCTGTGGCCATCAGAGGGCAGCAGAAGGCTTCCACAGGCTGACTTGAGAGCAAAGGCTTCCAAGAGGAAAGCAGTCTTGTGGGAAGGTCAGAGAAGCAAACAAAAACCCCATTGAGCTCAGGGACACTGCCATTAGAGGGGGGAGAAGTCATTTGACATATGCAAGCACAAGCTAATTGTCACAGAGAGGGTGGTTCGATCCCATAAAATACTTGATGGATTTATTCATTCGTTCTACCACCAAGAAATGTGTTTAGCACTTTCCGTTTTGGTTTCAGTTTCTTCATTTACGAAGTGGCTATAGTGCTAATAATAATGTCATAAAATATGTGAAAACTGCTTAGGGCTATTTGTGAAATATCACTGCAGGTTTTTTTTTTTTTTTAACACATATCTCTTAAGATACAAGATATGAATCTTAAACACAGCATTTCAGGAAAACAACGCTACCACCACAATAAAACCAACTACCTCTTATAAGCCTGCATTTTCGTTGTAAACAGCATTCTAAGTTCATATATCTTAAGTGTAAAAGATGTTTTTTTCCTTAGTATTAGGAAATGAAGGGCGATCAGTCACTGCTTGAGCATGTAAAATCAGTGCACAAATAATCAGGGCTGTGGACTAAGAATGCCTTCTGGCACGTTTAACCTGAGACCTGGAAGAGGATTTCTCTGAAGCTGAGAGTTTAAGGGCCTGCGGTAGGACAGGTCCTACCAGGTGATGGAGATTCTCAGCCAAAGGAAAACTGCCTGTTGGAAGATTGTGATACAGACAAAAATGTGGGATATTCAAAAAAACAGAAAACAATCCTTGTGGCTGAGCAGAGAGGGTGATGGGGATGGATTTATGGAATGTGAACAGGGAAATCAATCCAGAAAGACACATGTGGGGCTTGGAGGGTTTATTAAATATTTTGAAGCTTCTTGTAATGTCATTTGGAAAGTTTTAGAATGAATTCAGTAGAGAGAAATTAAACCAACCAAAATTAGAGTAGCACTGTGGGATAGAAGAAAGAGCAAAGACTTGGGACCATCACAATTTGGTGTGGATCTTGGCTCTATTACCTAAAAACTTGAAGGCCTTGGTCAGATAATTAACTCGATTTCTTCAAGCCTACCATTTAACAAAATAGGTAGCAAAGAGAAATCGGAACTCATGATCAGATGCATATTCACAGAGTCATAAAAACTATGCCCTTGTATCTGATAACAGCTTCATCTCAAGTGCAGACCTTATCCCTATAATTCTTACAGTGTCAGATGCCAAAACCTAGCCACGGGATTGGTTTTGTCAATACCTATCTTAAATGAGTGAATGAAAAAACATAACAAGGCTACATCTTAACAAATGCAGTGATGGTTTTTTGCTCATCAAGACCTCAGCAACCATGGCTGAAGAAAAATTGTTGTGGGATGGGTTTGATGTTAAACCTCATATGATTTGGGAAAATACAAATTTGTATGGTACAGAGCAGGAGACTTTTCTATCTCTGAAAGCAGGATTAACTATACAGTAAAACCCTCTATATGGATGTTAATATACTTATTTCAAAATTATGACAATGGACAGATCTACATAATTGTAGATCTGCTCCAAAATGTGTAAAAATTTCCAAAGTGATTAAATAAGGATAGAAGAAAAATAGAAAGTAGAGATATCACTAAGTCCCTCTTACCTATAGGTGATAATAACACCAGGATACCAGGAACGTATACTAGAGAGTTGTATTAATTATCCCTCCCTCTCTCCTATATAGACAATAACTACCACCACCATAATAACTCCCATGACTTCTAGAAATTCTCTCTCTCTCTCACACACACACACACACACTTGAAAACTGGCAAATGTTTTTATCAATACATTTACTTGCATAATGACATTTATTTGCATAATTTCAGACACATTATATATTGATTATTACAAAAAGCAAAAAAAGGTTCAAAATAAAAAGACAGGCAAAAAAACAATCAATTGCAAGCTAAAAATATCATGTGTGTGTGACTGTGTGCTCAGGTGGTAAGCAGTAATAATGTGGGTTTAGTTGTTATAGTAGAAAAGGTGGGAGTCATAGGAGGAGCAATGGAGTTGACCATTACAGTGGTTAAATAGGAGACAAGAGGCTACAGACAGAAGCTGAAGTTATGATTGCATGTGATCAAATTTCCCTGTACCACATTGGAAACTGATCTATTACCTCATAGTCCAATATTACCAATTTGTCCAACAGCAAAGTCTCAGAAAAGAGCAAATGCCACTGCTTGTACTCAGAACCATGTCCAAACTGAAGAAGAGAAATGTCTACTTCTCTTCTATTCAACTTATCTTTAGGTTCCTGAAATCTTTTACTGCCTTGTTTGAACGTTGGTGTGGAATGAGAGATGCTAGTAAATAGAATAGGGCACCTCATAAGTAGAAATATAGGGCCTTCTAAGTTTTCAACTATAGGCTGACTTCAAGGTTATCCAGCAATTCGAGTTTAGTACCCAAAAGGAGAGAAAAGGGATAACTATATCCTCGTGGGACATAAATATGTTTGTGTGAGTGTGAATATATTGGATTGACAAAAAGTGCCTTCAGTTTTTAAGTAAAAATAAGACACATTTCTCATCTTCACCAATAACTTTATTGAACAACGTATTCACCTTTTTGTTTCACTACATTCTGACATTTTTCAGGCAACTTCCTAATTCCATCTTCCCAAAACTTTTTTATCTTTTTGAGCAAAGAACTGTTCCAGGTTCCTTTTACAGTCTTACAGGGAAATTAAATTTTTTTTCCATTGAGAGAATTTTGTAAAGACCAAAATGATGGAAATCTGAAGGTGCAATGTCTGGTGAATATGGCGGATGAATCAGAACTTCTCAGCCAAGCTAAAACGGTTTTTGCTTGGTCATCAAAGAAACATGCGGTCTTGCATTATCCTGATGGAAGATTATACATTTTCTGTTGAGTAATTCTGGATGCTTTTCATTGAGTGCCACTTTCAGTTGGTCTAATTGGGAGCAGTACTTATTGGAATTAACTGTTTGGTTTTCTGGAAGGAGTTCATAATAGAGGACTCTCTTCCAATCCCACCATATGCACAGCATCACCTTCTTTGGATGAAGACCAGCCTTTGATGTGATTGGTGGTGGTTCATTTCACTTGCCCCATGATCTCTTCTGTTCCACATTATTGTACAGTATCCACTTTTCATTGCCCATCAAAATTTGTTGTAAAAACAGAACATTTTCATTACGTTTAAATAGAGAGTCACATGTGGAAATAGGGTCAAGAAGGTTTATTTCCACTTAACTTATGTGGAACCCAAACATCAAAGTGATGGACATAACCAAGCTTGTGCAAATGATTTTCAGCACTTGATTTGGATATTTTGAGTATGTTGGCTACCTCCCACGTGGTATAACATTGATTGTTCTCAATTAATATCTCAATTTGATTGCTATCAACATCAAGTGGTCTACCCAACCATGGAGCATCGTCCAGTGAGAAATCTCTGCACACAACTTCGCAAAACACTTTTGACATGTTTGATCAGTCACAGCACCTTCGCCATACCCTGCACAAATCATTTTTTGCATTTCAGTTGCGTTTTTACCTTTCTTGAAATAATAAAGCATAATATGACAAACATGTTGCTTTTTTTCTTCCATCTTCGGTATTAAAATGGATGCACAAAAATTCACCAATTTTGACGTCATTTTTAAAATGTACACTGATATGGCATCTGTCACATATAATCTAACAAAATTGTTTCAAATGAAGCTAAAGACAACAAAGTGCTACTAGAGCCATCTTACAGAAAAAAAAAAAAAATGAACCTTTTGGCCAATCCAATACTTAAAACTGCAGAATAAGACTTTTAACTTTTGGTCATGGAACAATAGAAATACTTAATCATACATGTGCCCACAAATTAAATCACAATTAAGTAAAAGGAGTAGTGATCAATGAAAACCAGATGAACAATAAAACCAAAAGTAAACCTATTTTGCTACACATTTGTTATGGGCTTTTTAAAAACTTCTTGGACCCAGAAGTACATCAAACTTTAATTGTAAAACAGATAATTTAGCTGTTAGCAACAACAAAAATTTCACAATACCTAAAATGTTCAAATTTGTGCTCAGAGGACAAAAAGACACTTTCCTGATTAAATGAGACATTAAAAAGAAATGATCTATGAAATTAAAACAAGGACAGATATGATGACAATAAACAATATTTCAAATAAACCAAGGAAGAATAAAAATGAAAGTTGAAATCTAGTCTTTAGAAAAAAAACTTAAAAAAAACATTAGAATTTATTTAAAAAAACAAAATCTGGTTCTTTTAAAACAAGATGATTAGCTGTTTATAAAGATGAATGACAATAATTAATATGTTCTAAGGAATTGAAGAAATATATTGAAGTGGTAAAGTAATTTGAACAGTGATTACTCTGAGGGAAAGTATTTAATATTTTAGTTTATCTATACATTGTGGAAGTTGGAAATAGGATTGTTCAAAAACCTTTGTGTTGTCTTAGGCACTGAGTTTTACACAGAAAAAAAATAAATATACCCTCTTTTCTGCAATATTTCATACTGCTAATTTCATGCAGCTTAATTTTTTAAAGTATCCATAATAATTTAAAAGTTTTGTAAAAATTAATATTTTATTATGAATTGAAAAAACAAGTAACTTAAAAATATTTGTGATTATAAAATTAATCTGGTTTTATTGCTACTGATGATTACGTTTTTAATAAAACAAAGATAATTCGTTTCAAAAATTTTCTGTGCCCTGATAGAATCTAAACTTGAATGTTTAGATATTATACTCTTGTTCTTCATCATCTGAATTACACCTAGGTAATTATATACCATTTTATAATAATTTATTGCATTGCATGAATATAAATATTGATTTTTTCAGGATGGTGAATTTAAAAATTCTGTTATTATTTCTACTATAGATTGTCTTCAACCATATATTTGTTAATTGATATAAATATCAATTTTCATAAATATATCATAAAGTCAAGTACTTTCTTAGAGATATAGTGCTTTTGATAAAGTTAAAAATATTTCTCAGCACACCCTTGAATGATATGGTTCTTTTGTACCTATAATTAAGTTTGCACTTTCTTGCACTATTTTGTCTTTTTTAATTTTTCACCATTCCAAATGTGTCTTGTTATTTCCTATATGTAGCCATATGCACACATACATTTGGCCTGAAATCATCATTTGGTACATACTTTGTTGAGCCCAATCCAATCATTCTTTGCAGGAGGGATCTCAAACACACAGCCTTTACTTGGCCTGTCAGATGTACTTTGCTGACTTACCCTTTGGTTTCAAATAGTTTTAATTAGCTATCATCTTATATCTTTTATGATTCATCATATACACATTCATATACCAAATTTGTCTTGAAAAACTCAATTATCTGGTAAAATAGGGCCCTAATACCCTTATGACACCAGTACCTGAGGCTGAGAAGGGCTCCATTATGCTTTAGACCTTAATTCCCAGCACTCTGCCTTAAGTATCATTGGTCATACATGCATGTTCATTCATAGTCTGGCCTCTACAAGAATCTCTGAGTTTGTGACAAGACAGATTTAGGTATTTAATGTCACTTCCTCAATGAAGTTTTGCATGATCGTCTTGGCTGGAGACTCTAGGAGAGTTTTCTGATGGAATTGCATGCCACTAATTGTGTGATGGGTCACAAATATTCCAGAAAACTGGCATATTTCATTAGCATTAGGATATTGGAAAGAGCGTATGAAAGAGTATTTGAAACTTTCATGTTGATGTTGTCATTTACGTTTAAAGCATATGTCTAAGTGAAGCATTCCATATTACTTCTTTTCATGAGGAAGTCAAGGAAGAGTGCAGACAGCAAGGGAGAGACAGGACCTGTGGCACATGCCCGAGGGTCTGTGAGTGGTGTGCTTTTGAGGTCCCAGGCTAAGACCAATTGGTCAATTCAAACCAAAATAGAGGAGTTTTGGTAAGCCCCATGGGGGTCGTATCTAAGGCATGCATCAGGAGAAGGCATTGGGAAATAGTGGATATGGCTGGCAGTTGGGGAAGTCACATCAGAAACTTAGATTTGCTTGTGACTCTCCCGGCTACTTTCCAGGACATGTGCTTGTAAGAGGAGCTAGTGTCAGTTTAAGGTCACTGCAGACCACTTGGCCAAAAAAATAGGTGCCATGGATGGGATGCACAAAAAATGGAGATACAGGGATTGTTGGAAAAAAATAGATTTTTGTCTATATTTCCTTGTTCTTACTTGTGGTGCCAGTGAATAATTTCATAGTAATAATATTACCTTAACTCTTAAGTGAACCTAACTAAATTTCTGGAACATTAGAAATACAGTCAGCCTTCCCTATCACTGAGTTTCCCATCCACGGATTCAATCGATTGCAGGATGCAAGGACCAACTACAATAGGCCATTTTACATAAGGGACTTGAGCATCTGAGGATTTTGATATCTGAGTGGGCTCCTGGAACCAATCCCCCCTTTACCAAGGAACGGATGTAGATAAAATTAATAAGGTAAGAGGTACAACAAATGATAACAGAATACTATGAAAATTTATATGCCAACCTAGAAGAAATGGACAATTTCTAGAAACATACAACCTGCCAAGACTAAATCAAGAAAAAATAGGCAATTTAAACAGACCAATCACTAGTAGTAAAATTGAATTTGTAAACAAAACAAAACAAAACAAAACAAAACTCCCAGCAAACAAAAGTCCAGGACTAGACGACTTCAGAGGAGAATTCTACCAAACATATAAAAAAGAACTTACACCTGTTCTTTTCAAATTATTCCAAAAAGTTGAAGAACATGAAGCACTCCCAAATTCATTCTGAGGCCATTACCTTGATATCAAAAGCAGAAAAAAAAAACTAAGAAAAATAAAATTACAAGACAATATTTTGGTGAATATAGATGCAAAATCATCAACAAAATATTAGCAAACCAAATCCAACAATATATAAAGAGAATCAACTTATGTGAAAACAGGAAAGTTACCACAAGGACTTAGATGCAAAAGATGGCTTCTTAGTCAGCATACTATCAGATAAAACACTGAAATCATCATTAAGTTTCAATAATAATATTTGTATAGGACAACTGTGAGGAAGTAACCACAAAATGCATATGGAAAAGCTTTGAAAAAATGTAAAGTTTTGAACTAACAGTAGAGGCTATGACCATACTCCTTATTCCGTTCAGAAACTACTCATCTATCCCAATGTTTGCAAATGTGGAGCAGGATCAGATATTCTCACTGATATTTTCAATTCCATTGACTATTTCTGGTGCTAATATATGTGTGTGTGTGTGTGTGTGTATATATATATATACTTTTTTGTTGTAGTATCTGAACTCCCAAACTATTGTGTTCAGGTTCAAATTTGGAAGATGTATGAAAATATTTTAAAAAAATAGGAACTAAACTTAGGTTAACACAGAAAGCATTTATTGTTGCCAGTGGTAATTAACTTTAGGAAATGGAGAATTCTGAGAAAATTCAAAATAAAAATAAAATATAGAGAAAAAGAGAATATATTTGTTGGCTAGTAGCAGTAATCATGAAATATGATGAATACCAAATTCTACTTGAAAGGTTATAATTTGGAAAACATGAAGAGGAGGATCCTTGTGGAAATAGAAGTAGATGCATAATTCTATGTTTCTAAGATAAAGGGAGAAGCAAGGTAAGGTGATCTTTTTTTTAAGGATGGGAAGAAAATTGTGGGGTCTCTAAGAAATAATTTATCAGTTTACAACTCTACATAAGATTTGTCTGATCTTTTGATCTTAGTTGAATAATGAAGTAAATGTTGGGTGAAGAAATAAAATCATGACATTTAAATTCACTATCAAGTCTTAAAATTAAATTAAAACATTTTTTTTTTTTTTTTTTTACAAATTTAATCAGTTATACATATACATATGTTCCCATATCCCCTCCCTTTTGCGTCTCCCTCCCACCCTCCCTATCCCACCCCTCCAGGCGGTCACAAAGAACCGAGCTGATCTCCCTGTGCTATGCGGCTGCTTCCCACTAGCTCTCTCCCTTACATTTGGTAGTGTATATATGTCCATGCCACTCTTTCACTTTGTCACAGCTTACCCTTCCCCCTCCCCATATCCTCAAGTCCATGCTCTAGTAGGTCTGTGTCTTTATTCCTGTCTTACCCCTATGTTCTTGATGACATTTTTTTCTTAAATTCCATATATATGTGTCAGCATACAGTATTTGTCTTTCTCTTTCTGACTTACTTCACTCTGTATGACAGACTCTAGGTCCATCCACCTCATTACAAATAGCTCAATTTCATTTCTTTTTATGGCTGAGTAATATTCCATTGTATATATGTGCCACATCTTCTTTATCCATTCATCCGATGATGGACACTTAGGTTGTTTCCATCTCCGGGCTATTGTAAATAGGGCTGCTATGAACATTTTGGTACATGTCTCTTTTTGAATTATGGTTTTCTCAGGGTATATGCCCAGTAGTGGGATTGCTGGGTCATATGGTAGTTCTATTTGTAGTTTTTTAAGGAACCTCCATACTGTTCTCCATAGTGGCTGTACCAATTCACATTCCCACCAGCAGTGCAAGAGTGTTCCCTTTTTTCCACACCCTCTCCAGCATTTATTGTTTCTAGATTTTTTGATGATGGCCATTCTGACTGGTGTGAGATGATATCTCATTGTAGTTTTGATTTGCATTTCTCTAATGAGTAAAGATGTTGAGCATCCTTTCATGTGTTTGTTGGCTGTCTGTATATCTTCTGTGGAGAAATGTCTATTTAGGTCTTCTGCCCATTTTTGGATTGGGTTGTTTGTTTTTTTGCTATTGAGCTGCATGAGCTGCTTATAAATTTTGGAGATTAATCCTTTGTCAGTTGCTTCATTTGCAAATATTTTCTCCCATTCTGAGGGTTGTCTTTTGGTCTTGTTTATGGTTTCCTTTGCTGTGCAAAAGCTTTGAAGTTTCATTAGGTCCCATGTGTTTATTTTTGTCTTTATTTCCATTTCTCTAGGAGATGGGTCAAAAAGGATCTTGCTGTGATTTATGTCATAGAGTGTTCTGCCTATGTTTTCCTCTAGGAGTTTGATAGTGTCTGGCCTTACATTTAGGTCTTTAATCCATTTTGAGCTAATTTTTGTGTATGGTGTTAGGGAGTGATCTAATCTCATACTTTTACATGTCCCTGTCCAGTTTTCCCAGCACCACTTATTGAAGAGACTGTCCTTTCTCCACTGTACATTCCTGCCTCCTTTATCAAAGATAAGGTGACCATATGTCCGTGGGTTTATCTCTGGGCTTTCTATCCTGTTCCATTGATCTATCTTTCTGTTTTTGTGCCAGTACCATACTGTCTTGATTACTGTAGCTTTGTAGTATAGTCTGAAGTCAGGGAGCCTGATTCCTCCAGCTCCATTTTTCGTTCTCAAGATTGCTTTGGCTATTCGGGGTCTTTTGTGTTTCCATACAAATTGTGAAATTTTTTGTTCTAGTTCTGTGAAAAATGCCATTGGTAGTTTGATAGGTATTGCATTGAATCTGTAGATTGCTTTGGGTAGTAGAGTCATTTTCACAATGTTGATTCTTCCAATCCAAGAACATGGTACATCTCTCCATCTATTTGTATCATCTTTAATTTCTTTCATCAGTGTCTTATAATTTTCTGCATACAGGTCTTTTGTCTCCTTAGGTAGGTTTATTCCTAGATATTTTATTCTTTTTGTTGCAATGGTAAATGGGAGTGTTTCCTTGATTTCACTTTCAGATTTTTCATCATTAGTATATAGGAATGCCAGAGATTTCTGTGCATTAATTTTGTATCCTGCAACTTTACCAAATTCATTGATTAGCTCTAGTAGTTTTCTGGTAGCATCTTTAGGATTCTCTATGTATAGTATCATGTCATCTGCAAACAGTGACAGCTTTACTTCTTCTTTTCCCATTTGGATTCCTTTTATTTCCTTTTCTTCTCTGATTGCTGTGGCTAAAACTTCCAAAACTATGTTGAATAAGAGTGGTGAGAGTGGGCAACCTTGTCTTGTTCCTGATCTTAGTGGAAATGGTTTCAGTTTTTCACCATTGAGGACGATGCTGGCTGTGGGTTTGTCATATATGGCCTTTATTATGTTGAGGAAAGTTCCCTCTATGCCTACTTTCTGCAGGGTTTTTATCATAAATGGGTGTTGAATTTTGTCAAAAGCTTTCTCTGCATCTATTGAGATGATCATATGGTTTTTCTCCTTCAACTTGTTAATATGGTGTATCACATTGATTGATTTCCGTATATTGAAGAATCCTTGCATTCCTGGAATAAACCCCACTTGATCATGGTGTATGATCCTCTTAATGTGCTGTTGGATTCTGTTTGCTAGTAGTTTGTTGAGGATTTTTGCATCTATGTTCATCAGTGATATTGGCCTGTAGTTTTCTTTCTTTGTGACATCCTTGTCTGGTTTTGGTATCAAGGTGATGGTGGCCTCGTAGAATGAGTTTGGGAGTGATCCTCCCTCTGCTATATTTTGGAAGAGTTTGAGAAGGATAGGTGTTAGCTCTTCTCTAAATGCTTGATAGAATTCGCCTGTGAAGCCATCTGGTCCTGGGCTTTTGTTTGTTGGAAGATTTTTAATCACAGTTTCAATTTCAGTGCTTGTGATTGGTCTATTCATATTTTCTATTTCTTCCTGAGTCAGTCTTGGCAGGTTGTGCATTTCTAAGAATTTGTCCATTTCTTCCAGGTTGTCCATTTTATTGGCATAGAGTTGCTTATAGTAATCTCTCATGATCTTTTGTATTTCTGCAGTGTCAGTTGTTACTTCTCCTTTTTCATTTCTAATTCTATTGATTTGAGTCTTCTCCCTTTTTTTCTTGATGAGTCTGGCTAATGGTTTATCAATTTTGTTTATCTTCTCAAAGAACCAGCTTTTAGTTTTATTGATCTTTGCTATCGTTTCCTTCATTTCTTTTTCATTTATTTCTGATCTGATTTTTATGATTTCTTTCCTTCTGCTAACTTTGGGATGTTTTTGTTCTTCTTTCTCTAATTGCTTTAGGTGCAAGGTTAGGTTGTTTATTCGAGATATTTCCTGTTTCTTAAGGTGGGATTGTATTGCCATAAACTTCCCTCTTAGAACTGCTTTTGCTGCATCCCATAGGTTTTGGGTCGTCGTGTCTCCATTGTCATTTGTTTCTAGGTATTTTTTAATTTCCTCTTTGATTTCTTCAGTGATCACTTCGTTATTAAGTAGTGTATTGTTTAGCCTCCATGTGTTTGTATGTTTTACAGCTTTTTTCCTGTAATTGATATCTAGTCTCATAGCATTGTGGTCGGAAAAGATACTTGATACAATTTCAATTTTCTTAAATTTACCAAGGCTTGATTTGTGACCCAAGATATGATCTATCCTGGAGAATGTTCCATGAGCACTTGAGAAAAATGTGTATTCTGTTGTTTTTGGATGGAATGTCCTATAAATATCAATTAAGTCCATCTTGTTTAATGTATCATTTAAAGCTTGTGTTTCCTTATTTATTTTCATTTTGGATGACCTGTCCATTGGTGAAAGTGGGGTGTTAAAGTCCCCTACTATGATTGTGTTACTGTCGATTTCTCCTTTTATGGCTGTTAATATTTCCCTTATGTATTGAGGTGCTCCTATGTTTGGTGCATAAATATTTACAATTGTTATATCTTCTTCTTGGATTGATCCCTTGATCATTATGTAGTGTCCTTCTTTGTCTCTTCTAGTAGTCTTTATTTTAAAGTCTATTTTGTCTGATATGAGAATTGCTACTCCAGCTTTCTTTTGGTTTCCATTTGCATGGAATATCTTTTTCCATCCCCTTACTTTCAGTCTGTATGTATCTCTAGGTCTGAAGTGGGTCTCTTGTAGACAGCATATATATGGGTCTTGTTTTTGTATCCATTCAGCCAGTCTGTGTCTTTTGGTGGGAGCATTTAGTCCATTTACATTTAAGGTAATTATTGATATGTATGTTCCTATTCCCATTTTCTTAATTGTTTTGGGTTCGTTATTGTAGTTCTTTTCCTTCTGTTGTGTTTCTTGCCTAGAGAAGTTCCTTTAGCATTTGTTGTAAAGCTGGTTTGGTGGTGCTGAACTCTCTCAGCTTTTGCTTGTCTGTAAAGGTTTTAATTTCTCCATCAAATCTAAATGAGATCCTTGCTGGGTAGAGTAATCTTGGTTGCAGGTTTTTCTCCTTCATCACTTTAAGTATGTCCTGCCACTCCCTTCTGGCTTGTAGAGTTTCTGCTGAGAGATCAGCTGTTATCCTGATGGGGATTCCCTTGTGTGTTATTTGTTGTTTTTGCCTTGCTGCTTTTAATATGATTTCTTTGTGTTTAATTTTTGACAGTTTGATTAATATGTGTCTTGGTGTATTTCTCCTTGGATTTATTCTGTATGGGACTCTCTGTGCCTCCTGGACTTGATTAACTATTTCCTTTCCCATATTAGGGAAGTTTTCAACTATAATCTCTTCAAATATTTTCTCAGTCCCTTTCTTTTTCTCTTCTTCTTCTGGAACCCCTATAATTCGAATGTTGGTGCGTTTAATGTTGTCCCAGAGGTCTCTGAGACTGTCCTCTGTTCTTTTCATTCTTTTTTCTTTATTTTGCTGTGCAGCAGTTATTTCCACTATTTTATCTTCCACCTCACTTATCCGTTCTTCTGCCTCAGTTATTCTGCTATTGATCCCATCTAGAGTATTTTTTATTTCATTTATTGTGTTTTTAATCGATGCTTGATTCGTCTTTAGTTCTTCTAGGTCCTTGTTAACTGTTTCTTGCATTTTGTCTATTCTATTTCCAAGATTTTGGATCATCTTTACCATCATTATTCTGAATTCTTTTTCAGATAGACTGCCTATTACCTCTTCATTTGTTAGGTCTGGTGGGTTTTTATCTTGCTCCTTCTCCTGCTGTGTGTTTTTCTGTCTTCTCATTTTGCTTATGTTACTGTGTTTGGGGTCTCTTCTTTGCAGGCTGCAGGTTCGTAGTTCCCGTTGTTTTTGGTGTCTGTCCCCAGTGGCTAAGGTTGGTTTAGTGGGTTGTGTAGGCTTCTTGGTGAAGGGGACTACTGCCTGTGTTCTGGTGGATGAGGCTGGATCTTGTCTTTCTGGTGGGCAGGTCCACGTCTGGTGGTGTGTTTTGGGGTGTTTGCGGACTTTTTATGATTTGAGGCAGCCTCTCTGCTAATGGGTGGTGTTGTGTTCCTGTCTTGCTAGTTGTTTGGCATAGGGTGTCCAGCACTGTAGCTTGCTGGTCGTTGAGTGAAGCTGGGTGCTGGTGTTGAGATGGAGATCTCTGGAAGATTTTCGCCGTTTGATATTATGTGGAGCTGGGAGGTCTCTTGTGGACCAGTGTCCTGAAGTTCGCTCTCCCACCTCAGAGGCACAGCACTGACTCCTGGCTCCTCAATTTGGGATGATTTGTTGTCTATTCATGTATTCCACAGATGCAGGGTACATGAAGTTGATTGTGGAGCTTTAATCCGCTGCTTCTGAGGCTGCTGGGAGAGGTTTCCCTTTCTCTTCTTTGTTCTCACAGCTCCTGGGTCTCAGCTTTGGATTTGGCCCCGCCTCTGCGTGTAGGTCGCCGGAGGGCGTCTGTTCTTCGCTCAGACAGGACAGGGTTAAAGGAGCAGCCTCTTCGGGGAATCTGGCTCACTCAGGCCGGGCGGGAGGGAGGGGCACGGAGTGCGGGGCGTGCCTGCAGCGGCAGAGGTCGGCGTGATGTTGCACCAGCCCGGGGCGCGCCGTTCGTTCTCCCAGGGAAGCCGCCCCTGGATCCCGGGACCCCGGCAGTGGCAGGCTGCACAGGCTCCCGGAAGGGCGGCGTGGACAGTGTCCTGCGCTCGCACACAGGCTTCCTGGCGGCGGCAGCAGCAGCCCCAGCGTCCCACGCCCGTCTCTGGGCTCCGCGCTTTCAGCCGCGACTCGCGCCCGTCTCCGGAGCTCCTTTACGCGGCGCTCTTAATCCCCTCTCCTCGCTCACCAGGAAACCAAGAGGGAAGAAAAAGTCTCCTGCCTCTTCGGCAGCTCCAGAGTTTTCCCGGACTCCCTCCCGGCTAGCTGTGGCACATTAGCCCCCTTCAGGCTGAGTTCTCGCCGCCAGTCCCAGTCCTCTCCCTGCGCTCTGACCGAAGCCCGAGCCTCAGCTCCAGCGCCGCCCGCCCTGGCGGGGGAGCAGACAAGCCTCTCGGGCTGGTGAGTGCCGCTCGGCACCGCTCCTCTCTGCGGGAATCTCTCTGCTTTGCTCTACCCAGGTATGTGGGGAGTTTCTTGCCTTTTGGGAGGTCTGGGGTCTTCTGCCAGCATTCAGTAGTTGTTCTGTAGGAGTTGTTGCACGTGTAGCTGTATTTCTGGTGTATCTGTGGGGAGGAAGGTGATCTCCGCGTCTTACTCTTCCGCCATCTTGGCAGGTGGATTCTTAACCACTGCCAATTAAAACATTTTAAAGTTTTGTAAAGAAAACAAGCAATTCCTTATTCTACAAATGATAATTTGATAAGTAAGCAGTGTTTTTTAAAATTAATTATTTAATTTATTTATTTTTGGCTGCTTTGGGTCTTCATTGCTGCACGCGGGCTTTCTCTAGTTGCAGTGAGCAGTGGCTACTGTTGGTTGCGGTGCATCGGTTTCTCATTGAGGTGGCTTCTCTTGTTGTGGAGCATGGGCTCTAGGCGCAGAGAATTCAGTAGTTGTGGCTCACGGGCTCTATGGCACAGGCTCAGTAGTTGTGGCACATGGGCTTATTTGCTCCATGGCATGTAGGATCTTCCCGGACCAGGGCTCAAACGCATGTTCCCTGCATTGGCAGGCAGATTCTTAACCACTGTGCCACCAAGGAAGCCCCCTCATTGTTTTTAATAAAAGAAAAAGGTTGAGAAATTTAATATATAATAATTAATCCAGACCTTAAATGAATGATACAATACACTCAAATTTTTAAAATTAAGATCAATAAGCAAAACCTCATTTTATAACCTTGACTAACAATCTCAACAAAAATAAGACGTGAATAAAATATAATTATTTTATGACATTTTGTTTTAATTATTGTTTTTGGTAGTTATTTGTTCTTCAGGACAAATAAATAGTTTTATTTCCAAAGAATAGGTATAAAAGGACTTGTGGCTTTTTTCACATTTTATTTGGCTTGAAGTGAACTGACAAAGTTAGATTATCAGGCATATTCAACTGTATAGCTTTTCAAATGAGTATAGAGTACAGAGTTCAATAGGGACAGACACGTTAATTATTTCTTGTTAAACAAATGTCACTCTCCTTGCTGTGACATTTGTTCATTCTTTAAGTAATACCTGTAGCAACAGAGAGGGGCAATTATTCCTCTATTAATTTGAATTAGTTTCATGTTCAAAGAGACATGTAAAATCCTGTGTTAGTATGTCTTTTTTTTCTAGGGTACATAATAAAATTAATTACTCTTTTGGAAATGCAAGTAATATTTAGACTACACAAGAGTACTTTTTCTGTTTCTTATAAATGTAAAAGAATTAAACTATATTTATACATATATGTAAGTTATTCAGTGTATTACTTGAAGTAATTAAAAATGTCTCTGCCCTCAAGAAAGTGTGTGAAAGTTAATTAATTATTAGAGGATTGAGAGGGTACATTTTAAATGAAAATTGTTCTTATATATTCACATATATGATGTATAGTTTATATTTACATGATATACTCAATTCCTGTGCCTATGTGTTAATAACAAATGAAAAGTGTGCACATAGGTAGTATAAACAGGCTTGACTGAAATGGATATTGAATCAAACGCCTGGGGCTCATGAAAACAATGCTTCAACACACTCCCCTTGGCTCTTAAAAGAGTTAGATAATCATTAAATTTCCCACATAAACTTCAAACAATGCTATACAACATGGTTTTCAAAATTTAGTTTCAGATGACATTTGACGAATGGTACTTGTCAGTCTCTCCTGGTTACAAGTAAAATACCAAGGGGGGTGTGCTTAAACATATAACAAAAACTCACCACCTGAAAACTAAGTGCAATAGTTGATATCTTAAAATTTCAGAGGGAATTCCCCATAACAGTAAATCCTGTAAAAGTAAAGAAGTGCATTGATGAAGCAGAAGTGATACACAGCTCAAATGAGTGGACAGGCAATAGATGAAGAGTGATAAAGCTACTTTGAATTTTGGAAAACACAGTCTCCACAAATAACAGGAGGTGAGCCGGAGAAAGGAATAGCCGTAGCATCAGTGCCTGGTGGAATTTAGACTTTTTCATCATTGTCGGCTCTTCTAATTGTCAGAGAACTATGTCATGGGAGGAACAGGAGAACGAAGGGAATTCAGTCTAGTAGAGCATTGAGTTGTGCAGCCATGTGTCTAAGAAGAGAAGCAGTCGATGCCCTGTGCTCAGAGAATAGCTCCAGAAACAAGCTGTGTGCCTCTGGGTCTCAGAAAGTTGGTGCCTGCCATGAACGGCCTGTTGGTGACCGAGCTCTGCTGCCTCTTCTGCTGCCTGCCCTGCCCCGACCACATCACCGCCAAGCTTGCCTTCCTGCCTCCAGGGCCCACCTACTCGCTGGTGCCTGAGCCTGAGCCCGGGCTTGGTGGGCCAGGGCCACCCCCTCGGGAACCTGCGGGCCTCGGCCAGCACCCCCTGGGGCGCTAGAAGCTCCACTTGCTGGAGTGCACCGACTTCTGGTACAGCCAGCACGAGCTGGACACCATCGAGATCTTGGCGACCAAGAGCAGCTGGGGCAACCGCATCTCCTGGGGGTACATGCACTGCGTGCCCAGCGCCGGGTACATGGCTCTTGCAGGGCAGCGCGGTGGACCTGGGCCAGATGAGCAGTTTCTGCATCGGCCTGGGCACGCGCATCAACTGCAACATCTCCTCCACTACTCCGGCTACGGCGTGAGCTTGGGCAAGCCCTCGGAGAAGAACCTCTACGCTGACAGTGGCCTGGCAGGCTCTGAGCATCAGGTACAGCATCAGCCCAGACAGCGCTGTCCTCTATGGGCAGAGAATCAGCAGCACAGTGGCCACCGTGGACCTGGCCTCGTGCTCCCAGTGCACCATGGTGGTGCTGCAGTTCCTGCTCACCTCGGGCATGTGCATTGCCTTCCATGAAACCAAGAAGACATGCTGCTGTGACGTGTTCCCCAACACCTAGAAGGTGTCCCAAGATGCTCTGCGTCTTTACTCCTGTCCTGCCCCTAGGTGCTTCACAACCTTTTTGTTTTTGTTTTTGTTTTTTAGATTCCATATATATGTGTTAGCATAAGGTATTTGTTTTTCTCTTTCCGACTTACTTCACTCTGTATGACAGGCTCTAGGTCCATCCACCTCACTACAGATAACTCAATTTCGTCTCTTTCTTTTTTTTTTTTTTTTAATGTTAGGGGTAGGAGTTAATTAATTAATTAATTAATTATTGCTGTGTTGGGTCTTCATTCCTGTGTGAGGGCTTTCTCTAGTTGTGGCAAGTGGGGGTCACTCTTCATCACAGTGTGCGGCCTCTCACTATTGTGGCCTCTCTTGTTGAGTAGCACAGGTTTCAGATGTGCAGGCTCAGTAGTTGTGGCTCATGGGCCTAGTTGCTCTGTGGCATGTGGTATCCTCCCATACCAGGGCTCGAACCCGTGTCCCCTGCATTAGCAGGCAGATTCTCAATCACTGCGCCACAAGGAAAGCCCAATTTTGTTTCTTTTTATGGCTGAGTAATATTCCATTGTATATATGTGCCACATCTTCTTTATCTATTCATCTGTCGATGGACACTTGGGTAGCTTCCATGTGCCGGCTATTGTAAATAGAGCTACAATGAACACTGTGGTACATGACTCTTTTTGAATTATGGTGTTCTCAGGGTATATGCCCAAGAATGGGATTGCTGGGTCATATGGTAGCTCTATTTTTAGTTTTTTAAGGAACCTCTATACTGTTCTCCATAGTGGCTGAATTAATTTATATTCCCACCAACAGTGCAAGAGGGTTCCCTTTTCTCCACACCCTCTCCAGCATTTATTGTTTGTAGATTTTTTGGTGATGGCCATTCTGACTGGTGTGAGGTGATACCTCATTGTGGTTTTGATTTGCATTTCTCTAATGATTAGTGATGTTGAGCATCCTTCAAGTGTTTGTTGCCCATCTGTATATCTTCTTTGGAGAAATGTCTATTTAGGTCTTCTGCTCATTGTTGGATTGGATTGTTTGATTTTTTGATATTGAGTTGCATGAGCTAAACAGCTATCCTTTGAGAAGCCCACATAGGAAGAAGTGTCCTCAGGAGAGAAACGGGTTTCTATTAGAGAAAGAACATAAAAGGGATGCCCAGAGAAAATACTATGGAGACCATTCTGAAAGGACGTATAGTGGAAACAGTTCAGGAATTTGAGACTCAATATTTGTTTTCTCTTTTCCCTTCTAGCATTCATTTTGAAATAACAACATCACAAATGGAAAGCTGATATACACAGGAAGGAACACATGTTTAGATTACTCATCTTCTATGTGCAATGAAAAGTACTTATTAATTAGTGTTGAGGCATGCTGACATTCATTGTGGTTGATATGATTAGAAAGGAAAAAATCAGAGAGATGTAAAATTTCTCTAATGAAAAAGTTTATCTGAATCGGGAGTTAAAATCATATAGTCATCTCAATATAAATGAATAATCTTTATAGCAGGGTTTATCCATATACATTTTGATAGGAGTATAAAGCTCCCAATACATCAGAAATTTAGTGTTTGAAGCTGATTAATTAGCAATTAAAATTTTAAAGTAAATTAAAACTCTGTAATTGAAAACTATACATTTTTAACTTAAAAAGACAAAGTAATGTTCATCATGAAGCAGTTTGACGAGTTCAAGTCCAGAGGACTGTGGGGATTCATTTCATGTAATGGATATTTTATAGACAGTTTTATTTTCTTTCAATGGCTTTATGGGAGATATTTCATTTTTCATTTCCCTTCATGTCAGTTAGAAAGTCATTAAATGAATATGTAATGATTCCTGATTAATATTTTAAGGCTCTAAATATTTTATCCATTCTTTCAAAGCTATAAAACAACTTCTAATTATGTTAACATATAAAGGAAGGGGGAAAGGTGGTAGAACACGGAAAACAATATTCAATAAATTTCAGGCCTATACTTTTAAATTACAATCATAAATTACTTAAATAATATCACATTTATGCTAAAAAATAACAATCAGCCGTACAATATTACCAAAGAATCACTGTGAGATAAATGTTAGCCTATGTCTCTATTAACATTATAAAAACATCCGATGATCTTCTTGATATAGTAACAAATCCTGATGTTACTTTGGCTCACATACTGTTCGATACACAGAAGCCATTTTCTGTATATTTATCGTTAAATGAAATATCTGTGAAATGTGTAATAAACAGTAACTGAAATAATTATTTTGATTTAAACACATCTTGATTAATTAGCATTTACTAATAATTATTAATCTTATGTATCATAAAATATTATTTAAGCTGCATATTTGAGCTGTTATGTAAAGTGTAATGACATACAAAATATTAATGTAACCATGAATCAGTGTAGCCTAATGGTTAAGATCATGTACACTGTGCAATCTGTCAATTTTCAAATGGTATTTTTATGAATTCCAACCTTAAAACAGGAGCAAGTTAAAACTTCTTGTGCCATAGTTTCCTATCTATAATATGGTAATAAGAGAACTTACCTGATAGAACTGTTGGGAGGATGAAATGATTAATTCAAAAACATAAATAAATTCTCAGCTCACATAAACATTCACTACTTTTGTTGCAGAGGACCTGTTACCTCTGGGCTTTGGGCCTGATGAGATGGACAGAGCAGCAGAGGCGGGTGGAGGTACGTGAGGCAATAATTAGTAATATCTGAGTTCTTCCAGTGCCTGAAGTAAGCTGGAGGGTGAGACAAGATCAATTTAATCTTGATCCTCTATTTCTAAACCCATTTGTACCCAGAACTGTGGTCACAAAGTCTGATTACAATTTCTGGATAGCAGCTTGTAATTTTAGCACAAGATTCATGTTGTGGTTTCTATAAGAAAATGAAACAGTTAAAACATGCTAATTATGCATTAACAAAATGCTCTTATTTTTTGGTAGAGAATGTTAAAAAGATTATTCAGCAAACTTTTATTAATTAAAAGAAATATTATTAATGGTAGGATTCTTAATTTATTTTACAGCATTTATGTCAACTACATTATAAATAAAGCATGAATATATGTTTATTTTAGTTTAGCATGATAATTTAAGCTCTGTTATGTAAATGTTTTTCTCAGAGGAACAAATATAATAAAATGCGAATTATGGACAGTTAAAACAGATGATACATGCTTTTTATTCTTTGTTAATTTGATATATTTCCAGTAAATTACTGTATTGAAATAAATTTCAAAATATTATTAGTAATTTATGCATAAATGTGAAGACTATATTCTGAAAATAAATTTATTATTTTATAGTTAGTTCTTATATTTATTCTTGCTTTATTGCTTTATAAAGGTAAACAAAAAAACAAAAACAGGAATATTCTTTCTAAGTGTTAAGAGCAAATAAAAACAGATTTTTCATTTAGAGATACAATTTTCAGAATTAACTTCAACACTACTAAATCAGTGGCATCCAGTTTACAGTATAATGCAAACCACATATTTAATTTAGAATCTTCTAATATCCACTCTAAAAAAACCCATAAAATGAAACCAATTACATTAATTTTGGTAATGTAGTATGTTAAATGTAGTACATCCAAAAATTATCCCTTCCACATGTAACTTATGTTAAAATTATTAATCTAAGATCTGTAGGGTAACAACTGATGTGTCCTAAGACACTGTGTAGTAAGTAGTGGAAATGTAATGAAAACAAAAAGTATGAGTGCTAGTCTAGTGCCCTTACTAGTATATAATCAAACTACTATTACAGTAATAATCCACTTTCCGTTTTCCTTGACTGCTTCCAGTATAGTCCTTTTGTCTCCTTAATGTGGCTTTAAACTGCCTTGCAACAGTTATCCTAACACCTACCACAGTACTTAAACCTGGTAGCCACTCAAAGCCAGTTGTTCTTTGCACTTCCATAAGATACTCTGTATTTGGAAAAACGAACATGCATAATAAATACATGGATGATTTAAGCTTGATTGTATGTTTATCTAATTTTAAAGAGCAAATATTTATTGGGCTATGAACAGTTATTACTAAGTTATTGTGCTTGGTAATCTGATAAATATACAAATGAATAAAACATAGTTTTAGCCCTCGAGGAATTTGTAATCTACTGATACTCAGTTGTTATATAATAGGGAACAAAAAATTAGCACTTAGGCTAATAATATTTCCTAAAAATACAAGATTAGAGAGAACTAGCTTAATGTGGATAATGTGAAAGTAGTGTTGTCAGATTTAACAAATAACAACACAACATAAATGCCTAGTTAAATTTGAAATTTCAGGTAAACAACAAATATTTTAAGTACCAGAATGTTCTGTGGGCTGTAACATGGACAAGAACTTATTTTTATAACTTCACACTTTATTCAAAATAAAGTGATTTATAAGTAATTTTTATAGTTCTTGAAAAAGTTAGATGAGTATAATTTATTTCAAATCACTTCTCATTGACTAGTCTCTTGCTCAACCTAATTTTGGATTTTGTGTGTGTGTATGTGTGTGTGTGTTCTTTTAATTACAATTCAGATTTCTATAATAACAAAGATTTGACATTCATCAAAGTTACATAGATTATTTTACAAATGATATGTGAATTCCCAGAAATTATTTGTTGTGAAATTGTTAAGACGTTTGAATATTTTTTACATTTTAATAAATTTAATATATATTTCAGAATTAACCCTGAATAAATTTAGTAAAATTAATAAATAAATTTCAAATTTAACCTTGAACTCTATCTTTAAAAATCTAAGTTAATTTCTTCTGAAAATACAGCAACTTTTGTTCTTTCAGATAGCTTTGAGATGAAAATAAATAAATAGTTAAGGAGAATAATGTAACAAATCTACTGCAAGTGTTTCAACGTACTTTTATTTTTAAATAGAGATTCCCAGAAAAATAAATTGTCTGAAAAAACATTTAACTTATGGAAAGCAGTTATATCAACTTTGGTGATAGCTGTAAACCCAAATTTAGGAAATAGAAAAAATTATGTAAAAAATCTCGGGGGGACTTCCCTGGTGGTCCAGTGGTTAAGACTCCATGCTCCCAATGCAGGGGGTCCGGGTTTGATCCCTGGTCAGGGAACTAGATGCTACATGCCACAACTAAAAGCCTGCATGCTGCAACTAAGACCTGGTGCAACCAAAATAAATAAATAAATTTTAAAAAAAGAAAAAGAAAATATCAGTTCCTTTCTTGAATGTGCATTTCTTAGATTGTTTCCCTTGAATATATTATCCATATGGCAGGTAGTTGACACTACTCTAACGAGTTCACGGGTAGTGTAATTCTTTCTTTAAAAGATGATTGTAAGAGGGCTTCCCTGGTGGCCCAGTGGTTGAGGGTCCATCTGCCGATGCAGGGGACGCTGAATCGTGCCCCGGTCCGGGAAGATCCCACATGCCGTGGAACGGCTGGGCCCGTGAGCCATGGCCGCTGAGCAAGCGCGTCCGGAGCCTGTGCTCCACAATGGGAGAGGCCACAACAGTGAGAGGCCCAAGTACAGCAAAAAAAAACCAACAAAACAAAACAAAACAAAACAAAAGATTTTGAGAAGTATCATTTTAGAAAGTTAAAAAGAGAAAGGTAGCTGCATATACCTGTTCTGTCATGAACTATTAAAGTGAGCCAATCACCATAGAATTTGATCAATTTTAATTTAAGTATCTGGTTTCCATGTGATGTGCAATGTTCCTTCTAAAATGTAAACTGATATCACTCAATGCATCGATTAGTCTCAAGATGAAATTAAAACACGTTGTCATATTATTAATCAAATATCAACACACCCTGACCTCTTCTTGATAGCTATCACTTAACACCATATTCATAAACAATGAACTCTCTACAGTGCCTCGAATGTACCTATAAAGATGCTTCTAACTATACCTGGAATTTCCTTTCACCTTTTCTTCATAATTGTACCTAACTCTTATTAAATCTTCAGAACATTACCCAGAGGTTGCTTTCATGCATCCATCTACCCAGCCACTCATTCAGCAAATATTAAGAGCAATCTATGTGAAAAGGTCTAGGGGCTGAATTGGTTGATAAAATAAGGTAAACCCCTCGATTTCACAAATGTTAGTGAAGACAGATGACAAACAAAGATTAAATATGTTGTGTTACCTATGAAGGAAAAAAAAAAGATGAGGAATTAGGAATAAAACAGGAGGCATTTCAGATAACATAGTCAGGGGTGGTCTCTCTGATGAAATGAGTTTGTGCAGCAAACTGAATAATGTCTGAACAGATAACTGGAATTTTAGGTGAGAGCATCAAATCAGAAACAGCAGCCAGTACTAAGACCCTGAGAAGGATCAGCACAGGTAAGGATAAGAAAGGAGTCAAAGTGACGAGGGAGAAAGAGCCGGAGAGGAGATGGGAGATCACATCAAATGGCCATAGTTAAACCTTCCCCAGCATCACCCCAGCCTTCCCCAGCTGCTGGTGCCTTCACAGAACCCTGCAACATTCCAACCTCAGGTGTTACACACCAAGTAGCTAATGACTTTTCTTTTGGCCCCAGGAGATAGTGTTCTGCAGATCCTGCACTTGCCTTCTATTATACTCTCAGCTCTGAACTACCATTTTGTATTTCAGCCCTTGCCACACTGGCCACACCCTTTGTTTTTTGAACACTTATTAGTAACCACAGTTTTCTGCAAGGCACCATTGTGTGTCATGTGGAGAAGCAAGAGTGTTGCACATTTTTTTTTCCTCAAGGATATTTATAACTATTTTTTTTTTTTTTTTTTTTTTTTTTTTTTTTTTTTTTGCGATACGCGGGCCTCTCTGTTGTGGCTTCTCCCATTGCAGAGCACAGGCTCCGGACGCGCAGGCTCAGCAGCCCTAGCTCACGGGCCCAGCCGCTCCGCGGCAAGTGGGATCTTCCCTGACCGGGGCACAAACCCATGTCCCCTGCATTAGCAGGCGGACTCTCAACCACTGCACCACCAGGGAAGCCCAATAAGTATTTTCTTCAATTAAATATTATGTAAAGAAAGTTTTGCTTAGTTTCGAGTAGGTGATGCACAAAAACTGCCATGGGAGTTGAAAAAAGGGAGATTATTCCCTTCAACTGACTTTCAAGGTGGTTGCAGGGAGAAGTGGCGGCTCAGGAGTGGACCCAGGGAGTCTTGCGGGGGATAGAAATGGCCTTTCTAAACTCTGAGGTTTGGGTGTACAGTTATTGCAGAGGAATGACCAAGTACCCTGAGTAGACTGTGAAATTCTGAAGTCTGTAATGTACCTTATACTTTGTTCCCCCAACAGTGAACTGACGATATCTCACCCAAAATATTCATTTGTATTGCTTCCGCTCTTGTCCAGCTCTCAGCCCTACAATTAATTCACTTGGTAGCGGTCAAAGTGATATGTAAAATATAGCTCATTACATCACCTGTCCCCTGTGATTAAGATCTTCCCCTGGTTCCTCTTTACCCTCTGATAAAGTCTACAATTCTTGGACTGGTTTTCAAACCTTCCATGACCCAGCCCAGGCCTATCAACTGGTCTCTAGTTTACATTAATTTTTTTTTCACCTATCGTGCTTCAACCAACCTGGCATTTTTTGTTTCCATAAACTGACCAAGCTTTGGGGAAACTTATGGCCCATCTACTAATCATTATTTTTCTTTTCCCAAGAATATTCTTTCCCTTAAAATTTTCAAGCCAAATATGTTTTGTCCTTCATACTTCCACTTGATGGTGTTCTTCTTTACAACAATAAAAATCAATCACCTAGTCACTTCTGTCCTACACTCTCTTTTAATCCTCTACATAAAGATTTTAATAGTTTGATGTGTTTTCTTGTTGTTTTTATTCACATCTTGTAATAAAAGCTGTATGAGAGCAAGAAATGTTGGTATTGATCATCACTCTTTTCTCTTTGGTTGGAACAATGTCTATTGTATAGTAAGCATTCAATGTATATGTAGGATAAATGAATCAGTGTTAAACACGTGAATGAGTCTCATGGCACATGGTAGTTAAAAGGCGAGAGACAGATGAGCATTGGTATAAAGTTGAAAATTTATAAAATCCTCACATGGAATGAGTAAAATTGAACATAAATGACTGGAATATGGGGAAATAAGGAAGGGTAAATTAGTGTGGGTTTATAGAGGATTGTGACTAACAGATTCATTTTAGGTTATGATGAATGTGGAAACACGTTTCTTTTGGTCCTTATCTCTCTTAGTGCTGATTAGAAGCAGTTTGCTAAACCTTGTGAACTGGGAAGTGAAAGAAGATACTTGTGAAGTAAGGGCTTTGGCTGATACTCCAGAGCAGTGATTCTGACATTATTCTTTGGCTGATGAGAATAGATACTTCGAAAGTGACAGTATCTTCACGTACCTCTATTGAAAATTTAAGAGGCCAAATCAACAGGGGACTTAGGAAAATGAGGAGAACTATTCTTCCTTATGGTAAGTTAATGTGCACAAGTTCCTTGTTATACTATGTTTTAAAATCCCTCGCACACTTCTAATTATAGAGTAATATTTTCCAGCTGTGCAATGTTCACCTACTAGTATATATTATATTTGAAGTTTGGTTCTTCTGAGGGCAGGTGAAAAAGTGGTAAAGTTATTAAGCCTGGTTCTGGTAAGCCACAAACTGTTCTAAATCTGAAGCCTGTCTTTTTTTTTTTCCTTTAATTTTGACATTGGTTTTATACAAAAGGGATTTATACACATGTTCGAATAATTTGTTATATTTGAACTATTCATGAACTTCCACAAGTGACCTAAGTTTGAACTTTTATTTGTAGTTAAGCCTTGCTAGAAGAAAGGCAGATCTCCTTCTAACTGAGAGATAATAAGAAGAATAGAGATAAAAGAAAGACCTGCAAATAATTCATTCACGAATATGTGGAATGAGGTTTGGAGAAGGAAAGATAACTTTCTGATAGAGGCTGTCTCTGGGGAATCTGGGGATTTGTTAAAGTCACAGTGTCTGAAGGACATGGTAGGCTCATACATGGTTTGGCTAATAATTAACTGAGTGATAAGCAAAGATGCTTGCACCTTCAATATGAGGGAGTCAACAGTTTAGAATCTGAATATGATTCTATGTAGGATTTTGTCCTTGATATGGAGACATTCAAATTAGCATAACTGTGGAAGATACACTAATAGGACTCAGTATAGGAAATAGTTTGCCTGGATATAGATAGATTTGTAACCATACAGACTTCAGAGAAAGAAACTAGAGAAAAACAAGTTTATGGTTTAGGTCAGTATCAGAGGAGTATAGGGAATGTTGTGATTGATTGTCTTGGGGTTCAATAATATCCTGGGCTTTATGAGAATCAGAAAGTCATGAAGGAAACCAACCATATTGACCAAGTTATTAAATGCCAACTCTAATTCTCCACTTTGCTAAATTATTGTCAATGTAAACTGGAATATACTTGCTGAAAGTTAGGATTGGCAATAGGTGTTAAAACTTAAAAAATTGTGCCTTTGGATATAGCAATTCCATCTTTTTGAATATACTCTTTATTTCAGTCTTTTATTGAAAATAATGCAAAATAGATGGTTTATGGAATCACTTTATATACAAAGACTGGCTAATATTGGTTTCTAATCATTAAGTATTATAAAATTAATGTAAATCTAATTTATTGTCATAGAAATTTATTCATACTATACTAAATAGTAAAAAAAAGTGAAAATTAATGCAAGTGAAAAATAAGAGATAATAAAAGCCCTCCTTTAGAATTTGACTAATGGAAGTGAACAGTTAAATAAGATGACTTGACTAAGGATACCCAATACATTAATATTATCTCTTAATTAAAAAATATTTTTAAGACAAGGTTCATTGGTTCGTATAGTCCATTTTCTTGCCTGAACTACATCAGCAGTGCAAAGTCTGATTTGTGGTTTCAATCGCTTTGAAGTATTATAAAAAATTCTCAAAGCCATCTATGAAGCCAATCAGGAACATAATCCTGTAGACTTTATCACTTTTCCTCATATTTTAATGTTTTCTTACAGATACCTAATTTAGTAACAATTTTATTGATTAAATTCATAAATATTTACATGTTATTAAAGTAGTTTTTAAAGAGACAGAATACTCTGTACACATATATCATGAGTTTGCTACTATTTAATTAAAATATGTAATGGTAGTAAAATGGGTAATTTATATAGCTAGGTTTGGGAACAAACACAACTGATTCTTGCTAAGCATATAACTCAAATAGTATGAGAAAAACACATAGTTGTACCAGAAGGAAAATTACTAATAGAGGATTCCAGTAAGGATTTGTTATAGAAGCTGGAAAGAGCATCACTTAATGTAAGCGTTGGTTAAATTGAAATAGGTAGAAAGAACTTCCACTGAAATTGATGTTAATAATAAAAAAAATAACGTTAGCCTCTTCTGCCTCCGAAGGTAAGAGGTCATATCATATACCTGAGTAAAACACTTTGTATACTGATTACCTTTATGTTATCTTACAGAAGCAAGATCACTAACACTAGGAAGTAAAACATTATAGTTGGCATCTGTTATAAGTTGTCCTTGCTTTCTTATCGTGGTAACAGGTATTAATAAACATAATTTCTATTTAGTTTTATTTCCAAGTTTCCTAAGATACTATGATCACAAACTTTAGGAAATTTCCTAAACAGGTTTATTTATTAAAATATATCATGGAAAAAGTAGGAGGGTTAAAATGAAAGAAATGTGCATCAATCTCTGTTTATTCACAGGGAAGTTTATTTAACCTCTTTGAACTTCTATGAAAAATGGAAAATAGACGCTATTACATAGAGTGATCATTAAGATTAAACATGGTCTTATACAAAATAAATGGTTCCAGTAATATGAGTTAAAAGACATTTGAAATGAGGAAAGCGTTACTGATTTTTGAGAGTTCAACTATAAAATGGATGCATGATAGAACTGAGAAATAATGTTGAGTCACCTTAAATAGATTAAATGCCTCTCAGGGCAGCAAAATCTTCCTGTAATATGATTTAATATATAGAGAAAGCCAAGGTTTTAATACATCTATTGTATCTAATGTAATGTTTCTCACATTTAAATAATAGAGTAACCCTTTTTGAAAATTCAAAAATAACCCAAACAAGAAAGACAGTCAAAAGGTATCCAGTGTCAATTTAAATATATTGTTAAAATATATTTTAATTAAATATATTTAAATCTAGATTTGATATGAACCAATTATGATTATAGCTCATATAAAACAAAAAAACACCCCCAAAACTAAGCAATCAAACCCAAGAAACAAAACAAAAAGATAAAAAGTAAGTGTGCAAATGATATTCAAACAAAACTATATTTGGTCCTTTTAAGATGGCATAGAGTTAGTCTCTCCATTCTCCTCCAAAAATAAGTATAATCTTTGGAAATAATGCAAGAGAAAACTGAAAGAGAACTCTGAAAAGTAGAAAGAGGATGGCAAATTGTCTAGGGACCAAAAAATGGGAGGAAGAGCATAGTGGGAAGACATCTTAGAATCTTTCCTACATTCTGAAGGTTAGTATGGTAAATGGAAGAAGACAACACTAGCCTGGCATTTCTGACCCCCTACCTAGTGACACAATATGGCCCAGGCAGACTCATTCATCTGCTGGACTGTCCTGACAACAGTACCAGGCAAGCATGGCAATGAGCAAGAAGGATTGATTGGGTACTTCGCTGATGCTGATGATTAGGAGCCAGAAGAAGCACTCTCCTTCCCCATCACACCTGAGACTCCCCTAGTGCACCCTGTGACATTGTGCAGCCAGGGCACTGAGAAGGGTGACCTGACTTCCACAAATGTCCATCCATAAAGAGCTCTTTGTCCTCCACGAGCCAGGGAAAACAAAATCAGGGGAGTATTCTGCCACAAGCATCTGGTAGTGAAGCACTTCCATTTTTGTGAGTTGGACACTCTTATCCCACGTATAGGCAACTATTGGTCTCACTTGGAAGAGCCCCTTCCACTGCCTTAAGCAGTGTGAACAAAGACCATCAGCAGGAAGTCAGCCAACAGACCAAAATAATAACATGGCTGCTCTGAAAATTGATTGTCATAGTCACAACAGCCCACAAAAGTAGACCCTGACCTGCACGATAAAACTAAATAGGGTGAATGCCTGCTAAACTAAACTAACTAACTAACTAACTAAATAAATAAATAAAATAGGCCTCAAACTTTTCAAATAACAGTCAAAATGTGCAGGATATAATTGAAAATCACCCATTTTGCCAAAAAATAGGAAAAACAAAACTTGAATTAGAAGTTCTATCATTTCTGCTCTACTTGAACTATTGTCAATTAGTTTTGAAGTTGTTCTTTAAAAACAATACTTGCTGTATTGAATAAGTCCACCTGTCTTTGTTTCTCATTATTTACAAACAATTAAACTAATACTACCTGCTATGAATATAAGGAAGATGCAAATATTAAAAATTATAATATCATAGTCTAGGTTAAAAGGACTCAATATATGTGTTTTTGTCATATGTGAGTATCTGATTAGGTAGCTAGATTAGCATAAAAATGAGAATGAAAACTTAAATAAATCCATAGAGATTTTGCATACTCTAGAAATATATCCTGGTATGGCTCTTGGAGAAAATGTACTTTGAAATATCTAGACACCAAAACAAAGATTGTGTCAGTCAGAAGATTTGTCATGGATGCTCAATAGTAGAAACAGGAAATGTAAAGTTTGATTTTTTTTTAAGTTAAAATGATTCTTCATATAATTTCAGTGACTCAGTTTCTATTTTAGATTATGTTTAACATATATTTAAATCTCTTATTGTAATTCCATGCCAGCAACTCACCATCTTGTTGTGATTTGGATTTATGTGATTTGGATATATGTTTTCTTAAAGAATAAGAATACACGAGTCAGGCCACATTAGTGTGCTCTGCTTGTCATAGCGTTTTTCATCAATGTAAAACTGTTTGACCTGAATTCATTATAAAACCCTGTTTATTTTGAGTCTACTAGTTTTATAAAAATATTATGCCAGTCCCAACTACAATAATCCTAGCTATCCTTTTATATCTATTTACTTCTTAAAGCCCTTATAGTATGGTTTAAAAGAAAAGATGTAAACTATATCTACTCTTGGAATATTCACCAGAAATTTTAGCCTGACAGTAACTCAATTTTAAAAAATCAATGTCTTTCAGACATTTGTGAAAAAAATAGTGATATTTAATAATTACTTAAATTGTCAATCAGCTTTCATTAAAATGTAAGGTAAATATTAAACATAAATGTTGAGTGTGATCAAAGTTAGCTTTCAATTTTGGATACATAATTTACTATCTGTGTTAATGTACATACTGCACTTACCCCCTTTAAAATGTAGCTATTTCACCCACAAAATATGAACAGTGAGAATGTAACATCCCCTGGTGACTTAAGAGAAGGCAGGAGGTAATGAGAAAATAAGAACAACCGGGTGGTTTATTTACTCTATAATCTATATTCTCAGATTGCATTTTAATTTTATTTACACTTTTTAATAATAATAACATAACTTTATCTTTAAATATACTGACTACATATAGATTTTGCTTTTATTTTAAATTCTCATGAAGTAACATATTAAAATTTAAGAAAAGAAAACTATATGATTAGATAGTACAAAAAGGGACAATTTTTAAAGACAAATTCAGATGTACTGAGTATATAGATTCAATAACTATAAGTGCATAATTTTGAAATTTGAAAAACTTGAAAAGGATCCATTATTTTGATAAAATCTTTATTCTTTTAGCACCACAATTTTCAGATAAAATATACTTGATTTTGAGATTATATTGATCATCTTGAAAAATAAAAAACTGTCTAAAGAACTTAAGCACCAGTCTTTTCTTAAGTTAATATACAAACAATTGCCAAGTTGAGAGTGTATTAATCAACATTATATATTAGTGAAGATTTAGAATGGCATTATATCATTTTGCAAATCCAGGTTGCAAAGGAATTGCAAATTCAGTTCAATATAATGTGTATATTCTTCATAATATGATTTCAGATTTTCTACACTAGGACAACCCCATTTGTTTTTCTACATGTGAAGACATGATTTTGCAATTAACTATGATCCCTAATTTTAAATGCCTGATTATAATTTGGAAAATCCTCTGCTGTCTTTATTTTATTTAGATGTCAAGGAGCACAAACTGAGTTGTCTGAGTATAGGTCAGGAAGTACACAATCTAAAAACAATAGTTGTGAATGTATTTGAATGAAATGAAGCCAAAATAGAGCTGTAATATTGTATATCTGTTCTCTGACTCCTTGTAAAATGTTCTCCTTCAAATAACAAACTTCACCTGTGACAACAGATAGTCTCCAAGACAAAGATGTAATATTCCCACTGTACCTCTTAATGATCTGAATACACCTGGTGCATGAAGTTTAGTGGGGAACAATACCATTCAGTATGGACTTAATATACACTGTATTGTTTCAAAAGATTGATTGGAATTTAGATAATCACTTTTAGTAAATAGTTAAACAGAGTTAAGGCTAGAGAAGGAGAGGTTGGTAGGTCAGTTCTGATTATACTATTTTCTATCACTTGAAACTTTGTGGTCTAGGAAAGATTACATGGTGCCATTCTGATGAGCAGTTTTCATTCTGGATACCCACAGTGGGCCAGCCAAGACTTTTGTCAGGGTTGTGTTGCAGTGCATGGCTCGTCCCATCTAATCCTCCTTCCATCTCTCCAAGCAGAGGTGTCACACCTGTGCTCTGCTCTGAAAATCTTCCTCCTTAGTCCACCTCCTTCCTCCTTTTACTGTCCACCAGTATTTTTGCCCCAAAATCTGTTGCACATCTAATTAGATTTTAGCCTCTGCTTATCAGAGAAATAACACTGATACAAAAAAAGTCCCTCAGTAGAAAATTATTGAGTGAAAGAATGAATGGATGAAATACTTTGGGCCTTAACTTCACATTACATACTTTACTTACTTTATCTGAAATATTATTTACCTCAATGTTACAAAGTTACTATTCTGGTGAGAACCACCATCATATTTTGGTTTATTTACTTAAGTAGTTAGATTGTCTCTTTTGAGTCAAAATAAGGCACCAAATTCCATTACATTTGAATAGATAGTTCAGTACACACAATTATATGGAGACTAGTTAAATTGGGTGCAAAACAATTCAGGAGCAAATTACAGTACTAAAAGGATTCTTCCCATTACTATAAATATATAATAATTATTCTACTTTTCTTTCAAGTTGATTGACTCTCCTGAGTTTAGCGAGAGAGATTTACATATTTGTCTTTTATGTTAATCTCTGAAGGTAAACTCTACAAAGCCTATTAGAAAATGAAAAAAATCTCCTGATTGTTTCTGATGTTGAACAATTAGCAGAAACCAATATTTGCATTTTAATAACATTGTAACCATCTGTTAAATGAATGCATTAATCTTGATTAGCTTGGTTCAAGACACTTGCAGTGGGGTTTACTGATGTGTTCACTGATAAGGAGATGTTTTCAGTCATGTATAGCTTTAATTTCTGAAGTGAAAAGTAACTGAAGAGAATAATGCAAGCTTAACTAAAGTGTTGATGGAGCGTACAAAAGAAAAACAGAAAATACTGTTGAAAAAACAAGAAATTTGAATATAAATAAGCTAATTCAAACTAGAAAAAGCAATAATTTCATTTTTTACATTGTATGTTACATAAAACAATATAAATCACCATATAATGCTTGGCCAACTACTAATGACATGATAATGTTTTCTTTTTTTTTTCCCAACCCAAAAATATGAAATATACACTTGTAGCCAAAATATTGCCCAAAAGTCCTGTGAGAAGAAAAGTAAAATTATTCAATTAATGGAGAATTACTCTACTAGATCATTAAAATGAAGATTAAAGAGACATTTAATAAGGCCGCATTGTACAAGATTCATTCCTAAATACACTATCATGTGTAAAATAGATAGCTAGTGGGAATGTGCTGTATAGCACAGGTAGCTCAGCTCCGTGCTCTGTGATGACTTAGATGGGTTGGGGGGAGGGGTGTGAGGAAGGTTCAAAAGGGAGAGGATATAGGTATACGTACAGCTGATTCACTTCATTGTACAGCAGAAACTAACAAAACATTGTGGAGCAATTTTACTCCAATAAGAAAAAACAAAACAAAACAAAACAAAACAAAAAACAAATAGTCTCTTTGCGGTTTTGTTTTAACAGTCTTCATTTGTTTCTGCAGTTCTAGTAAGATGGGCTACCACTGACCTCTGAATCATAGTCAATCACTAGAGATACACATGTTTATAATTGTGCATAAATTATCTTGAAAATAATTAAAATCTCTGTTTCCAAATAATAATAATAAAACCATCCCATGTGTAACATCACATGTAATAGTGAACATATTGAATAATCTCAGTAGAGGGATAAAGGTAAGGATTCCTAATCTCCTTACTTCTGGTGAACGTTACTTAAGATCCTGACTATTATACTAAGGAAAGAAAAAAATAACGTGCTTTAAAGGTCAAAATCAAAGAAGTAAAACACTCTCTGTTTGAAGATGGTATTAATGTTTATGTAGAAAATTTAAGAACTCTACAAAATAAGCACTAGAACTAAAAACAGATATTTTCAATATCATTAGGTACGAGGTTAATATATGGCCAGAAATAGGTCCATTTTTCTATTGTCAGGGTAATATTTAGAAAGGCACCTATGTAATATAATAAGGGAAGGAAAGTATTTTCAACAAATGGTACTCAAACAATATGGTTATCCATGTTAAAATACAAGTGGCTCTGGACCTTTTCCTCACACTATACACAAAAAAATAATGTCCAAAAATTCATAGATATGAATATCAAAGCTAAAACCATACAGTTGTTAGAAGCAAACACAGGAGAATATCTTTCAGGTTTGAGAGTGGGGAAATAATTTTTAAACAATAAAACAAAATCAATAACTTTAAATTAAAAATTAATAATTTAACATCATCAGTTATGAAAGGACGTGCAATTTAGGTACACAATTTCATACTAGGACATCCCCATGAAAGCATCTAAAATGAAAACATAGGCAACATCAAATGTTGGTGAAGATGTAGAACAGCCAGAACACTTACACGTTGTCAACAGGAATGTAAAATTATTCACACAATGTAGAAATGTCTGGAAGCTTCTCATAAAACTAAATATACACCTTCCCAGGAATTTTACTCCTCAAAATTATCAAAGATAAATGAAAATGAGCTCACAAAATGACTTGCACAAGAATGATCACTGCAAGTTTTATTCATAATAGCCCAAAGCTGGAAACACACTAAAGTTCCATCAGTTGGAAAAATGACTGAAAATATTGCAATATGGTCTTAAAAGGTAATGTCACTCAGCAAGATGAACATAGACTAAACTACTGATACTTGGAACAACCTGAATGACTCAAAAATATTTTATTGAGTGAAAAGAGACTGACACAAAAAGTATATACTCTTTGATTCCATTTATACTATGCTATATGTAATATAATTACATTAAATTACATTTATATGAATTCTAGGATAGACATAACTAATCTGTAATGCAAAAATAATCAAAGAGTAACTGTGTCTTGGGAATGGTGTGGGAATTGACTGGGAATGGCATAACAGGGAATTCTGAGGGAATAGAAATGTTTTACACATCATTAAATATTTGATTTTCACAGGTGTATGCATTTTTCAAATCCCAGAGAATGTACACTTTTGATGTGAGCATTTCATTTATGTAAAGCTTACATAAAATGTAAGAACTACTGAAGCAAATATTGAATTATTTTTAATAACTAGCATACTGAAATATTTAGAGAGGAGTTTAATGATATTTTCAATTAACTGTGAAATAAATTTACATAAAATTGATGGAACAATAAATAGGTAGATGTATAGACAAATGGGTAGATATGAGTAAAACACATAGAGTAGAATATTTCTTTTAGAAACTAAGAGGTGGTAATACAGGCGTTCACTCAAAATTTCCTTTACCTTTGGTTTGAAAGTGTTTATTATATAATATTGGAGAAGAGTGTTGCAAACTGCTTGTATAGGCAGTCCTTACTTTGCACAGTTCTGCTATACATAGAATTCAGCCATTATGGTTTGCTTAACTAACAGCAATCTCTCAGCAATACAATTTGAATTTCAATTGTTATAGTATGTGAACTGAGTAATTGCGTAAAATACAAACATCACTTCCAGCCCTTTAAAAATACACAAATGGATGTAAATAACAGATGTGCAGGAAAATCAATGATTAATCACCTCTTTTCTTGGTGACTGGTCATCTTATAAGATGCCTCTTAGTGCATCTTATTTAGTTCATGCACAGACAGCAAAGTGTGTGGCAGCATTGCCTTTTTGTCTCTTGGTGGTAAACCCATGTGATATTTTTAAAAGATAAATAATGGAAAGAGGAAATTGTCCAACAAAGATAAAAGGGCAGCAAAGAAGTACAAAGTAATAACTCTGGAAATAAAATTCTAATAGAATTTTATTAGAAGAAATAGAGTTATATAAGAAATAACTGACTGTGGGAATATTGGCATGACATATTTGAGAGACTCCAGGTATGCAGCCAGAGAAACAATAAAGACAAAGTTGTTGACATAATGTACTAGGAAAGTGATTGTCAGGGAAAGGATGAAGATGTCCCAGGAGTGAGTCAGAAAAAACAAAACAAACAAACAAAAAAAACACTGACATTAAAGGAATGCTTAGCAGTATTTCACAACATTTAAAGCACAAAGGAGAAAATGTTTGAAGCTAATTTAAACAATGTAAGTATATAACTCGATCTATGTGGTGAGAAGGCAGAAACTCTTCAAGCTATTATTGATGCTTTTTTTTTAAACAAAGAATTGAAACATCTTAATTTTCAATGTTTCTCATGTTTTAAATTACAGAGTACTAACTATACCTTTAATTATTCTTTCATTTCTCTATATGTTTATAAGCAACAGTAAAATGTATTTTAATGTTTTGACCAACAGTTTTAAAACTCATAGAACTATTGGACTTTTCCCATTGGTTATCATAATTATCTTGCACAGTTTTTATGGATCAGTAGTAATCTTTATAGTCGAGAACTGCTGTGCAGAGCAAGGACAGCCTATATACTAAAAAAACAAAACAAAACAAAACAAAACAAAAAAACAGACTTGAATATCACTGGCTACGGAGAAAAGTGAGAGTGAAAGCTTTCTTGTGCCCGATGTCTACAAAAATGTTAAGGAGTCAAGTTTAGATCAAGTTTTTTTCCCTAGTAAAATTCTATTACTTTTCAAAGGGAAGTAGTTTAGATGTCATCTCCACTGTGAAGGTTCCCCTGAATCCTTTCCCCTCCCAAAGAGATGACTGGTGGTTCTGTTCTGTCTGCACCTAGTACACACCTCACGAAGAATAAATAAAACATTTAACTTAACATATAAAGAGAGTGCTAGGCCTGGGATTGGGTCTGATCAGGTATTTTGACATGTTATTAACAAAAAAAAAAGAAAAGAAAGGAGAGAAAATGAACATTAACCATATCATATACTAAGAATTATAACATTATTTTAATATCAAATAGTGCTTAAAAATTCAAGGAAAAGAGGTAAATATCAAAGACATGGGATATGTTATGTGATGTCTACCTTACGAGTGTGGTGTGAATTTTAAAAAAATATTTTCTCTATTTTTGGTAAGTTTTCTTTATTTTGAAAATTAATGGATAAAATATACACAATTAGACTATTGTGTATTAGACTATTAGAACTTCATGAAATATTGTTTGTTTTTGAAATAAAATGTAATTATTCATTTTAAATTATTTTTGGGCTATTGATAACATAACTACCCCCATATTTTTTGTTTTTAGCATCTTCACAGTCTGATTTAAATATTCTTTATAGTCAACCATTCTATGACATTATTTTAGCTATAGTGTTTTAAAAGTAGAAGCTGATTGAGTTTTTACTCATTATAAGAGTAAATATACTCTTAAATTATGATTTAATTTTTTATCACGAAAAATATACATAATATAAAATTTCCATCTTAACCATTTTTAAGTGTGTAATTCAGTAGCTTTAATTACATTTGCAGTGCTGTGCAAATATCACAACCATCTATTTTCATAACTTTTTCACCAACCTAAACAGAAATTTGTACCTATTAAATTATGACTCTCCATTTTCCCTTCAGACCCACATCCTGGTAACTTATAACCTATTTCTGTCTCTATGGATTTTTCTATTCTAAATATTTTGTATAAGTGAAACCATACAATATTCGCCCATTGTGACTGCATTTTTTACTTAGCATAATATTTGTAAGGTTCATGCATATTGTAGCATGTTTCAGAACTTCATTCCTCCTTATGCCTTGATAATGAGAGTTTGTTTTTGAGGAAATTGATCAAATCATATTAACGGTGAAAATAGATATTTATTCATTATTGATAATAACATGCTACATTTTTTGTTTGTTATAACTTTCACCCCCCTTTTCTTCTGCTATGGGGTAGCAAACATTGTTATTTTACTGGTATTTTCTTTTGTTTGTACTTAATTAAGGATTCTTTTACTTTTATTTTTCATATTCAATTTTATACCATGTAGATATCTTCACTATTTTGTCCTTCACTGGCACCTATCCTCACTAATAAGCTAGTATTACTATGGTTTTATTTTTGCCATTACATTTCATCTATGATTTCTATGAGCCGTGCCAAAAAAAAAAAGAGAAACATATTCAGAAAACTGCCTTACCCAGGAAGCAGTTAGTATGCAAAACTTTCTATTAATGTTTTTATATTTACCTTGGTTTAGAGTTTTAGCTTCCAGTAGAATCAATTTCATATCATGGTTTATTTTTCCAATTAACGTTTCACATGCAATCAAATTTCCCTATCTTTACAAATTCTTCTGCTCTTTGAGGTAGCCTTTCTGCTTTTCTCACAGCAGAAGCCTCCTCATCAGCTGAAAAGATGCAGATGGGCCTCCTTTTTGAAGACATCATCAATTCTTCTCCCATACTCCCTGGCAAGATTTTGCATCATTCCCACTTATACTTTACAATGGAAATATTGATTTGGCACAAAGAAGACATTCAATACATTCTTAATGAATGGATCAGTGAAGATGCTCACAGCAAAATCCAGGGAAATCCTCATGCTGTACAGTGGATTGTGTACTTCTCTTATATTCCTAGTGCAATGATTTTATTAACTTCCTATCCATAAACAGAAATAAACTTAATCTTAGCAAGTTTTAAGTGAGAAAAGAAGCCATCCTAAGTTATGCAAAATGTTCTTTATACTTGGTTCCCAAGAGTGGTTCAAGAATCCCCTATTTCTCCATTTTTGTGGCAAATATTATTTCTGATGTCTAGTGGCCGGGGATTTCTTCTTACCAAATCGATTTCTGGAAGTATGACCTTGTAAAAATCATGTAATTTCTCTCATTTCTGTTTCTCATTTCAATATTAGTGAAATATTGAAAATAATGTCTATGTTTTATTGAGATTTAAATGTAATACCAATATTTCATTTATTGGCTTTTTTTTGAAATGCAGGCATTCCTTGTATATTTAGATATTAGATATTTAGTGGTTTAAGACATTGCACATACTTCTCTTCCTGTCATCTTTCTGTTTCTTTTCACAATACTTTATATTTTCTTGCTAACACTTACTCTTCTTACCTCCTATAGAAACTTTCTTGAATTATTTCTCTTCAGGATACTACCCCTCTGAAAAGGGGGAGGGTGTATATATACATAAATGCAAAAATATCTTTTCAAAAAAAATATCTTTTCATACATCCAGAAACTATCTTTGCTTGTTACATATATAAGAACCTGTATGATTGAGAATATATTTATTGTCTTTCACATTTAAAGAAAAGTTTGGTGTACAAAAAATATCTAGGCTTAAATTTAAATGTCTTTTTTATTTTGAAAATATTATTTGCTTGTTCTCTCATATTTGGTGAGTTAATCAGATAGGCAATAGACATTTTCAATGTTGCTTTTGAAATGTCTGATGTCAATATGACTCATTTCTTTTTAGGGTATCAGCTCTCTGGAATCTTTTAATAGTTTTCTCCTGGTGTTTAGAGTTTTTAAGTGTTCCTCTCAAGAGTAGTCGTGCCTTTTTCCTATATATCCTGTTTGGCACTTTTTAACCCTTTAAATTTGAGGACTTTTATCTTTTGTTAGTTCTATGTCTTTTTTGTCCTAGTTTTTAGTTCTTTTTACGTTCTTTTGCTATTTTATGTCTTAGTTTTTAGCTGTTTTGTTAGAATTATTCTATGTCATTTTTTCATCAAATCTCTCTCTCTCACTCTCATTTGTTTATGTCATTTGTTTATTTCCTTGATGTTGGCATTTTTACTTCTCCATAACACAACTTTTTAAAATATATTTTCCCTGGATTTACTACTTCCTTCTGCCTATGGAAGTGTTTGCTGACTGGACCTTCTGACTTACTGTTTGCCTTTAGTTGTTTCCATTCTGTTATTTGCCCTCCTTTTCTTTTTTAAAAAAAATTGAAATATTACAAGCACCATTAACAATGTATATAGTACATATGAACATATATATATATATATATATATATATATATATATATATATATACACATACCTATGATATATTAATTTGTTGTTTCTAACACACACACACACACATAATTTCTTATTTCTATTTTAAGTTACCAATATCTTCCCTTGAATTTCCAAGGCTGCTTATGATGTCCAATTTTATTTCTTTATCTTTTGTTTTATGATTTATAATTTATGTCACAAACATGGCTGAAGTGAATAACCTAACTTTATAATAAGTACACCTAAAGGTATTTGAGAAACATATATTTCTTTTGCTGAAAATCTGTTTCCCCTCAATGTATCCTTGAACTTTTCTATGAATGTGTATTTTATTTTTCCTTTTGGTGAAAAGTCTAATTGCTTCATTATATTTAGCGATTCTTCACCCTGGACTCTCATTAAATTCATCTGTAAATATATTTAAGAAATCAATCTTTGATCAGGTAAATTTCAAAATCTGAGAAAAGTCTATGGGTTTCAAAATCAATTTAATTAAACTATTTATGATGCAGGATTTATTGTTGACCACTGCTTCCTTTTTCTACCTTCCTTCATTAAGGAAAGGGATGCATTATTCTCTGAAAACAAAACAAAGCAAATATTTTTTCCCCTCTGATCCATGTATAATAATCAATCGAATAAGATTATCTAAAAGAACAATGTTAATCTGAATCTCTCTTCTGTAAGTGATCTAGCATCTTGTTTGGAAATTTAGTTTTTCATATGTTCTGACTGCAGGTATGCCATGCCTGTGTGTGTACATGTATATACCTATTTCCTTCAACCTTCCTATAAATATAGGGATTTTTTTCTTCACTTTATTTTTGTATCTTAGACAAGAGTATATCAGACATATGTATTTAATTGGGTATATTTGAAATTAATGAACAAGACCAAAAGAAGAGGGAAAATGTGATGTTCATGTAGGCAGATGCTAGTGTGCTCAAGCTTTCCTGCCTTAAGTTTACCTAGCAAAGAATAAGAGAAAGGAGAGAGCTCTAAGGTTTTCTTATTTATCAGCAATGCTTACTTAATGTTGTTTATAATGGGTTTATTTATTTATTTATTTATTTGGTTGTGTAGGATCTTAGTTGTGGCAGGTGGCCTCCTTTGTTGCAGCAGATGGGCTCCTTTGTTGTGGCAGGTGAGCTCCTTAATTGTGGCATGTGAACTCTTAGTTGTGGCACGCATGTGTGATCTAGTTCCCTGACCAGGGATCGAACCCTGGCCCCCTGCATTGGGAGCATGGATTCTTATCCAGTGTGCCACCAGGAAAGTCCCAGTTCTGTTTATCATGTTTGATGTCACCTGTCCAGATATCTTAAAATATTAACATAATAAATGACCAAAAGAAACTGTCATTTAAAAGCTACTCACTGCCCCTCTATCCAAATGGAGATAGAAAAATATTTTTAAATTATTTTCTTTTTTTATGAAAAATAAAAGTGGCTTCTGTCAGATAAGTGAATGTAGGAACCTGGAGTAGGGGTTGGGGAGAGGATATTAGCAACCATTAGTTGTTTGAGACAAACTTTATTCCAAATGCTCCTTTATTTAATCAACACAGAAGAGAGACCATGACCCAAACAAGACTTTAAATTATATTTATTTATTCCATCATTTTTACTCTTTGTAATTTTAATTAGTTGATTTCTTTCAGCTGATGAGTGATCCCAATTAGGCAAATAAACAAATAGGGCTGGATATTTTGGGACAAAGTCTGAGTCTTTTCCTTTTCCATAGATATCTGGTAACAGTGTTTTCTTTCAGAAATTTCACAGTAATACTATGAATTAGTCACTGTGGTCTCTTCTTTACAAATGAAAAAAATTCAAATTTAGTGATACTAATTAATTACATTTTGGCTTCACACATCAAATAGCTTGCTGATATACTCTGTAGATACTCTATACTAAAGAAGTAAGATATTCTTTTGAAAACAACCCAAAAGATCTTCTAAGGATATATATGTTGGTGCAAATAGTGTTGCTTTAGTACTAAAAGAGGAAAATGCCATTAAATCTATCGAGATTAAAAAAATAGTGAAAAAGAGTTTAGTGTCTTCTGGAAAAAATGTTCCATTGCATCAAATCTATCTATATGAATGTGCCACCAAAATGAATATAAATGTATACACACTTTGTAATATTTCATCTAGAATTATATAGCTTCCTGTTTGTTCCTTGATCCTGTTGAAGAGACATCACCATCACAAGTGATGGAGAAGGAGTAGTTTTTGTATGTTGTACAAATGTTGGGGTAGAGTCACCTGGCACTTGTACGATATTAACATAATATGTAGGTCTAATATTCTGTTTGAGACACTGATAGGATTGAAAATGTAAAACAGGTGGCAGAATCTGTATGAAGATCAAACTTTGAGAATATATATCTATATCTATATCTATATCTATATCTATATCTATCTATCTATCTATATATATATGTCATGGTCCACAGCTTGTGGGATCTTTGTTCCCCAACCAGGGAATGAACCCATGCCCTAGGAAGTGAAAGCATGGATTCTTAACCACTGGACCGCCAGGGAAGTCCTAAGAGAATATTTTAGTTTTACTTTTTTCTTTTAAGAAAAAGGAAATTCATTCCCCCTAGGTTAATGTCAGACATTATGTGTGTATCAGATGTAACTCTGAACCAATCAAGGAAGCCAGAGCGGAAGAGATTTTGGTTTAATAAAATAATCTTCCCAAATATGACAGAGTAGATTAGTCATTAAGTCATTCAGCCATCAAGAGAGAAGAGTACTTAGAAGATAGGTGAAAAAGACATAAGTCCTACTCCAACTCTCTTTTTCTCTCCACAATCAGTACCCTCACCTTCATTTACTTATAATAACTTGGAGAAGAGGGGTTAGTTTACTAAGCTACCTTCTGATCCAGTGAAGGGGATCTGAGAGGACATAATAAAAGCTCTGCATCATAACCGTAAATCGATGCTGACTGCTAGAGGTGCAATGACTTGCTAGGAAAGCACTCTAAGAAATAAACCTGCTAAGGCTACCATGGACTAGAAGTCTGGAGGAGTCCTTGTAAAAGACTTATTGTCTAAACAAATGCATTACCTGCATGTGGGCTATCACTCAAATCCTCAGAGAGAATAAATATCCATTCAATTAAAATTGGCACTCTGGAAATAGGTGTCGTCAATGAAAAATCTGGGTTATTGGTGGCACTCATTTTGTTTTACAATGCTGAAAAAATAGCCGCCTTTTAAACATTTGTAACTATTATAAAAAAGTGTTTAATTTGGTAAATTTAGTTATAACATATAATTTTTCTAGAAAAATAATTAAACTATGTATACACAAAACATTGCCACAGTCAAGATAGTGAACATTTCTTTCACCCCCAAATTCCCTCATGTCCACTTATGTTCCCTCCTTCCTGTCTCTTCCTGCCTCTCTCCTCCTCAAGCAACCACCAATCTGCTCTCTGTCACCATAGATTAGTTTGGCTTTCTAAAATTTTATGTAAGTGGAGTATGATCTCTTTTTTGTCTGGTTTCTTTCACACAACATAATTATAAGAAAATTATTCCATGTTGTAGTGTGCATCGATTTATCATTTATTTTTATTGCTAAGAAAACTTTCCACTGTATGAATATTACACAACTTATCAGTTCTGCTGTTGATTGACATGTGGATTGTTTCCCTTTTTTGTCTATTACAGATGAAGCTACTATGGCTATCTAATGTAAAAATCTTTGTCAGGATATATATATATAAAATCTCCCAAGGCAATAAGCTAAGGCAATTGTAGGGTCCTATTGGTTACTTCCCTCCTCACAGGGATAATTGTTCTTCACTTCTCGATGGCTAGATTTTTTTTTTAATATATAAATTTATGTATGTAGGCATTTATTTATTTATTTATTTATTTATTTATTTATTTATTTATTTATTTATGGCTGTGTTGGCTCTTCATTGCAGTGTGCAGGCTTCTCATTGCGGTGACTTCTCTTGTTGCACAACAGGGGCTCTAGGTGCACAAGCTTCAGTAGTTGTAGCTCATGGGCTCTAGAGAGCAGCCTCAGTAGTTGCGGTGCACGGGCTTATTTGCCCTGTGGCATGTGGGATCTTCCCCGACCAGGGATTGAACCCGTGTCCCCTGCATTGGCAGGCGGATTCTTAAACCCTGTGCCACTTGGAAAGTCCCTGGATGGCTAGATCCTGAAAACCATTTTTTTCATATATTTTGTTGTTGTTGTTCTATCAAATGGAAGGATAAATCTGGTCCCTTTTACTTTATTTTTTTCTGAAATAAAGTTCCACAAAGTGTTTTCTGTTTTTCAAATTATGTGTATTTCAGTGATACAGATGGTGGGACCTTGTTCCAGGACAGTAGTAATCTTCATAGAGCTCCTGCTATTGGCTTTTACCATAAACTCTAACAGTGTCATATCCTGTCACAAACATCACATTACATCAGAGTCTCCATGTTGCATAGGTCAATAGGCAGTGTGCTTGCACTTCAGCTTGGACCTGCTGTAGGGTGTGTTCCTCTGTATCGCACTCAAAGCTGACAGCCTTCTTTGTCACTCGGTAATTAGGTTGTAACAATATTCCCAGGTCTGTGACAAGTTGTTGCTACTACCTGAAGAGACCTACCAAGAATTTCTCTTTCCTTCCTAGTGGAGGGAAATTTGGGATACAAGCAATGATTTGTCTTCTATTTGGAGGGAAGTTTTCAGCATTCCCAAATTATTAACTCACTAAAACTTCATTTATCTCCTTTTAAATCTTCCTAGTGTTTGTCTTTCAATCTCTGGAGCATATATATCTCATCAAGACCTTTAATATATGTACTTATCCATCATTTGGTCTAAATAACACAATATAATCAAAACAGTGGATACTCTGTTACTCTGTGGACTGAACATATGATCCAGTTCTTTATGAACTAAATTTCTTGAAAGGTGAGTTAATGTAGTTCTGAGGCAAGAATGTAATTATATATTCCTGTCTATCTCAAATGGTTTTGAACTGCTTTTGATTATTCTTTCTCATTGGGAAAGAAAAGGTGAATGACTGTACACCACATCTCCTAATCCATGTTGACTGGTAGAAGAGCTTTCAGTAAGACTTCACCTTGGTTGAGTTTGTGTAGTACCCTGTCATCTTCCAGATCCATTCGGTTTGTAGGGAACACAAGAGTGAATTAAATGAGCATGCAATGGGATACACCATCACTGAATCATATGGGTCTTTATGGCTAGTGATATACAGAACCATTTCCCCTCGATAATGATATGGTTTTGATCTCCTCTCTCGGACAACAATTTGGGTAATTTTAGAGACTTCTACTTGGCCTTCCCAACTAATTAGCTCTTTATTCATAGGCCAAGAATATTACATGGTGATTCTTCCAACCATAAAATGTGTCCATTCCAATTATGTACTGGGAGACCAGAAAAATGACCACTGAGAGGTTCTATTGACCTACTGACTCACCATACGCCACACCAGACATGGTTCTCTCTTTGTTACTAGGTCCATATGTTATTCCTCTGTGGTGGGAATAATAAGGCACCCTAAAGATGTTCATGTCCTAGTCACTAGAACCTGTAAATATCTTGATATATGGTAATAGGGAATTAAGGGGACAGATGAAATTAAGGTTACCAATCAGCTGACCTGGAAACAGGATAATTATCCTGGATTATCTGGGGGGACCCAGCATTATTAGAATAATCCTTAAAAGTGGAGTAAAGAGGCATAGAGTCAGTCAGAGGAGATATGATGACATTTTGGAATCAAGATCAGAGAAATATGTGTGAATTCAGCCATGAATTGCTGGCTTTGAAGATGGCAGAAGAGGGTCATGAGCCAAGGAATGTGGGTGGCCCCTAGAAGATGGAAAGGCAAAAAAATGCATTCTCTCCTAAAGCCTTCAGAAAGGCAATAACCTTGATGAGAATGGTAAGATGTATTTCAGACTTCTGACCTCTAGAACTGTAAAATAATAAATTTGTTTTTCTTTAAGCCACCAAGATTGTAATAATATGTTACAGCTGCCATAGGAAACTAATATACCCCTTTAGTAGGAGACCATGAAGATATTTCATTTCCTGTGTAGTAATGTCAAATTTAACCCTCTATTCACAGTGCTCAAAATATCTGAATATTTACCTTTCTCCAGTTTACAGATACACTTGTAAAAGCTGTATCTCACTTTGGGAAAGAATAAATTGGATCATTACCAGATTCATTTGCTATGGCATTGTATGATCCTTCCCTCTGGGGAGTTGGATATGCCTTTAGTCACTGGGTTCTGAGTCTGAAAACTGCCTTAACTTAAAAAAAAAAAAAAGTGGACAAATTATTGTGATTGTTTTTAACTGGGTCAGCTGCATTCCGTCTCTTGAACAATACATCCTTCATTTCTTCCTATAGATGAAGCACTAGCTTTGTTGAATATGCATCATTCTTGCCCTAGGCTTGCTATCTTTTTTTAACCACCCTCAAAACTCATTGCAGGTCAGGCACCCCTGGATGCCAATTGGATGCTGAAATTATTGAAATAATTTGGCTCATCTTACTTCTGATTAATAATCACCACATTCTGACATCTATGGTTTTATTTTTGTTTATTTTATTTCTGTTTGTTTTATTTTCTTTATTTTATTTTGTTTATTTTTTTGAGGCAACACCTGTTTTTCTGTTTCTGTTCTTTTATTTGTTTATTTTTGGTTTCATTCAGTCTTTGTTACTGCACGTGGGCTTTCTCTAGTTGCGTGGAGTGGGGGCTACTCTTCATTGCGGTGCGTGGGCTTCTCACTGCAGTGGCTTCTCTTGCTGCAAAGCACGGGCTCTGGGCATGCGGGCTTCAGTGGTTGTGGCACACGGGCTTAGTTGCTCCACAGCATGTGGGATCTTCCCGGACCAGGGCTTGAACCTGTGTACCTTGCATTGGCAGGTGGATTCTTCATCACTGCACTACCAGGGAAGTCCCTGACCTCTATGATTTTATAGATCTATTTCCTCATTGTTATCAGGGAATCCAAGTCTACAACAACATCTCATCCCTTCAGCCCTCACTTACAGAGAAGACCCACTAATGACTTTGTCAACAATGTTGGTGTCCCTCTCACTTGTATTTTACTAATCATTATGGTAAAGGTGCTGCCCCTCAGGTCCTACCACAGATCATAGTCAGGGGGGTGCATTTCCTGGTCTTATATAGCATTCCATTTTCTCAGGACACTTCTTCCACTTTCTTCCATAGTAGTTTTGACATTTCTATCTCACTTAGTGTGGATCATCACTTCGTTCAAGCTTTCAAATGCCATCTTGCATAATGTTTACACTGGCTCCTGATATTTTGTCATGGGATTAAGTCCTGTATCATGGGGGAGAGCTTTAATACTGTTAAACTCTCCTTTATCGTACTTTACATTCTGCTGTCTCCCCTTGTTCTGGCCACCCCAGAATCTAGTCTCATGCATACTCTTAGATACTGTCCGTCAATATTGACTAGGTCCTGTGGCCCCTTCATGGCAAAGTTACTCTTCTCCTTTGCTGGTCCAGCATTTCCATGACAGGGATATATTTTGATATTACCTTAGTTAATGACCTGATGGCTGGGAGGAGATTTGAAGGCAAAGGTGATGTATCCTGTCTTGTAAGAGAGACGTTTCTACATTATCTTCTAGTAAGAAGGGAGTCCTTCACTTTTACAGGTAGGAGTGGACTGCCTTTGCATGCCCAGAAGGTACAAGAAATCCTGGGTTTCAGTAATTTTATGTACACAACCTAGTTGTTCCCATCCCAAATTTCAGAATCACATGTCACCTTAGGAACTTGACATTTTTATAGCTTACCTGCTCTCTGTGATCATTCAACTTTCTTCTAAGCTCTCTTAACCCTGTATTTTGCCCTGGACTTGATCCTCACCTTTTTTCTGCCCCAGGAGTATAGGAGATGAGAGTTTCTTTATAAGCTTCCAATTAAGCCCCCTGGATTTCACATTTTCTTCCAGATTTTGATTAATCATCCCGAGCCTTGCACTATTTTTCTTCAATGACTTGACAGCCCTCAGAGAGAGCCATCGGATCCTTTTGTCTTTACAATGAACACTTCTCACATTTGCACAAATATCTAAGATAAAACACCCATCACATACTTTTCTCCACTTCTATCCATGCAATTTACCAGTAGTGAGAACTTTACTAGTTGCCCTAGAGCAACTTTGTAGTTGTACTACAGAATGATTTGGGCTGTAATGGTGTTCTACCCTCAACTGGTGATAAGAATTTCACAATCGGTCTGCTTGAAGACTTTCCACTTCCAAGGCCACATTTCAGGGTCTTCTTCCTAGGACCATGCTTGGCTCCAAATCTCTGAGATTTGCTTCCCTGGGAAACAGATTCTGAGATGGAGATTTCCTTTCAGATCCAGTTAGTTGAATGCCCTCTGAACTATTATCTGTGAGGAAGAGAAGGAGGGCAGGACACAAGATGGAGTAGAGGGATAATTTTGACTGTGATGCAATTACAACAAGATCTTTAGCTGGCTGATAACACAGAGAGCTCTGAATTCTTTCTTAGAGACTTCTCAGTTGAGCCAGTGTGGTTGGTCTTTCATATTCCCATATCAGTCAGTCATGGGAGTGTACTCTTCTGGGGAGGTTTGTAACCTTTGGTGAGGGAGATCCCATGGGTTTGGAAACAACAGCATCACTTGTGTCTATGGAGTCAGGAGCAAAGAACGTGGACAGTGGGGCCATGAGTGTTTACATCTTGGAAAGGAGATCTGAAATGTGCACACAGCACCACTCCAGTTACAGATGGTGCTCTTCCCGTTTTCTCATAACAGATTGCAAATTGTCAATTTACTATATTATTCAGTTTCTGAGAGTGATGATTGATATGCTTCTGCTATTCAACAGTATTTTCTATGTCTGCTAAATCAGTTTGAGATCCATTAAGGATCCTCTGCAGTTTGGCCTCATTCTACATTTTTATCCTTATCATTCAGTATTACTCTTATAATAAGCATTATTCTCCAGCCAAACTGGGCTACATCCAATTTTCCCTTCACTGTCCCCAAGCTTCTGTTTGTACTGCAGTTATCTCTCCGGAGTAATCTTGTTTCTTATATTTATATATGTTTAAGACACCTAACTATAGTTTAGAGCTGAGGCACTGACAATTTATATATCTTATTTCTGAACAATAAAAGCTTGAATTATTAAGCCACTGAGGTGATCAGTTACAAAGAGGGACATAAACTAAAACAAGCAGAATATTTTTTAAATAAAAACAATTGATCACCATTAATGGGGAGATGCTATTTCAGTGACTAATTCTGTCTAATAGAAAGGAAGATGATAGATTAAACCAGGCAGAACACATTTTGGTGGTCAGTTTATTTTCCAAACTGTATAACTGATAGTGGTATCATGGGCTTGGGGTATTGGGATATTTAATTATATTTGTAAGAGATAATTAGTCACTGCATATAGTACAGTGAGGATAATATAAGCCCTGCTAGATATTTTAAGAAATTGAATTTTATACAAGGATTTGTAACCCCAGAGCTGGAGACATGGAAGTATACACAGAGACTACTTAGGTAACACAGCAATGATAACTGTACAGAGCAGCCTCTATTCCTAGGACCAAGGAAACAAAAAGATGGTTTGATATTATATGAATCTAGAGGCTCAGTGGAGGTTTCTCCTGGAAGTTAGATCCAGACCTCTCAGAGAGCAGAAAATTTCTGCTTATCACAGTGGGACTGGTTTGTGGAGTGCTGCTGGTGAAGCACCTTTGCTGTGGCATATCTGACAGTAACATCGGGAGCACCCCAAGTCATGTGTCATTCTGTTCCTCCTGCTTTCCAGTGTTGCTCTGTGCCACCTATTAGCAAATAGGTCAGAAGGCAGCTGGTCAGAAGGCAGCTGGGAAAGAGAGCAGTCATTTGCAGAATCACAGCCGCAAGGTCACCAAGCAGGGTATAGACAGATACATTTGGAGCAGAGAGAAGCCAGTTCCTATTTGGCCCAGGGTTGCATGAGATCAGGTCTGGTAAAAGACACACATGTTCTCTGTAATAGTCAAGGCAGAGTTCAAATGGACACCGTCATTAGTTTTGGCACACTGCTGAATTGTGCACCTCTACTTCTATTCTCTTGTAAGGTTATCCTCTTAAATTCCACTCCATGTCAGGCTTCTCTAATTACTTTCAGGATAGATCACTTTATTCACAGTTTTGCTACAATAAGATAAAGTATAGCTTCATGATTCCCAAGAGGTTAATTTATTTTAGTGTGTCTGCTCCTTTTTCAATGTATGGATGGCTACTGTGAGTGCATTGTATTCTTGACATGATTCTAGTCTTTACTTACTACTAATCTGTAAAACAGATTTTTTTACTATTTGAGCATTTATTGTTTAACAGCTACAAAGATTAAGGTCCATTATATATTGCACTTCAATTTATGCAAAATATAAGATTTGTATGAATGCACACAACTCTTATTTTATTAAAAAATCATATTTGTCCATGGAGAAAGATTTTAAATAGAGTACATGTTTATGCAGAAAATAATTCCACCCACACATATTTTACACCTTTCATTGCAGAATACAGGAAAACTTTAAGGCTGCATATTCTACAGAAATAGCATTTTATTAATAAAAAGTTCACAAGCGTGAACAACAATCAAATACATTTCCAAAAATGTACCACATATTGATACAGATTATAATGTTAGAAAAGGAGAAATCACATTCAGAAATACTTCTTGAGTTAAACAGTGTAAAGAACTGCTTTTCTTATTAAAATCCTCAGAATTTTCTTTTCTTTTTGACTTACTGGCCTCATTCTTCAACTCTTTAGTATGAGTTCTAAAGGCTTAATGGATCCGTTTAAACTTAATTTTATATGCATGAAATTATAGCAAATACAAATTGCCTTATAAATATAGGTACATTTGATCTTGGAAATAGTCTTCCAAGATTAGCAAGACAAAAAAGAAACTTAGAACAGACATGAACATTAACCATCTAAAGGAGAATAAACAAGGCTATTTACTCAGAGCTTGTTATAGCAGGGGAGTCAGCCCCCATCACTTGTATTTGGCAACAGCTCCAAGGCAGGCAGAGAACTGGAATGTTTTTAAATGGAAAAAAAAAAAAAAAAAAGCACTGTATGTGTCACAAGTAGAAGCTGTTGGCACGAGGACTTTGGAGGTAGGCTAAGTAGAAGAGTGACATCCTACGTGGTTGGTTAGGGGAACCGATGTGCTTTCTCTGGTTGGGTCCTAAATTGGAAGCAGAGGCAACAATTAGAGAAGTTGACAGTTGCTAAGTCCTGGCAGATTTGTGTCAGTTGTTGCAAAGGTTGTGGTTTGGTTTGCCAGCTGGTTGCTTGCTGCAGAGGCTATGGGTCAGTGTTTGATTTCTATATATGGTCCAGCCATTGTTCATTTGTATCTTCAGTCTCTCACAGTCCAGCACTTACTTATTTGAAAAAGGAGTGCTCAGCACTGAATAAACTGAAACAATCTCACGGGATATCAGTAACTGAGAATAATTGTCATCTATTGGAATTGGGAAAGCTGGCTCCTCACTAGTATATTTTAAAGAAAGATCTATCAGACTTTTTAATTTGAGGATTTGGAAGGAAATTTTCTTATACTGAGCTTAGGAAAGCAGCATGAGTATGCAGTCCTTTGTTTTCAAATAAAAACAGAGAAGATGTGATTGCCAGGCATAACACAAGAACCAGTTTCAAGAAACAGAAAGATCAATATGAATGCACAGAAAAAATGACCCTATTTTCCTTCTAAAATGTATAATGGAGAAAATTTAGGAAACAAAAACATCAAAAGCAGCAGCACTAAAACTTCAAAAGATTCTAATTGTTATACTCATAAGGATTACAACTATATTTTACCTTCAAGGGTGAAATAAGAGGATGTGAAAAACCCCAAAAATGCTAAAATCCAACAGAATGACACAAAGATAAAATTGACAAACATCAGCTAGATCCTAAAGCCAAACAATAAGAGAATGAAATACAAGAGAACAATTAGAAAAAGAGTCTTTTTTTTTTTTTGAGGTACATGGGTCTCTCACTGTTGTGGCCTCTCCCGTTGTGGAGCACAGGCTCCGGATGCACAGGCTCAGCGGCCATGGCTCACAGGCCCAGCCACTGCGTGGCATGTGGAATCTTCTCGGACAGGGACACGAACCTGTGTCCCCTGCATCGGCAGGCAGACTCTCAATCACTGCGCCACTAGGGAAGCCCAGAAAAAGTGTCTTAATATAGCAGTTGACTAATTTGAGTGTCCCACCCACCAAAATATATTATATAATATTTTATATATCTATATGTATTCATCTGCCTATTTGAGAGAGAGAGAATTTGAGAGACAGAGAGAGAAAATGATGGAGACTGAGACACAGAGAGAAAGAGAGAGAGAGATTAAGTCGAAAGACACTCTACTCAGGGAAATGTAGGCAAACTTCCTTGAAAATGACACTTGAAAGGGAAACACAAGAGATGAATAGGAGTTAAACTAGTTCAGGGAAGGGGATAACTAATTCTTTATGAAATAGCATGATAAAAGTTTACAGGAGAGCAGAGATGGGAGTGAACCTGGCATGTTTAAGTCACTCAAAAAAAATGTATCTGTATTAGAGGCAGCAATAAAATGGGTAATAAATAGGTAGAGGAAGACAGTGATTAAATAATACCTTTGTTGGTTAAGATTTCATCACTTCCCCTAAAAGTAATGGAAAATGATGTAATTCTCAAATAAAAGAGTGGAGAGGTGAGCAATATATTATAAAGAATTAACATTACTCATTACAGAGAAATGATGGGACTAGAGAGAGAATCCAGGGCAGAAGAAATGGAAATTAGTGGCTGCATGATACTATTTTGAAGAAAAAATCAGTAGAACTTTAAGACTGATGATTGGGGAGGATTTAGGGAAAGAGGTAAAGCACAATTTGCTGCTCTGGGTGCACAAGAAGAGAATCAATTACAGGCTGCTGGTCATGAAAATTGTAAATGTCTTGTAAATATGCCCAGTGAGGTTGGTCAGAAAAAGAGGTAGGGTGATATACAAGTAATGATAATTAAAAATGAAACATACTAAAGTGTTCAATGTTATTGAGTATTAAGATAATTGGTAGGGTTTTCATTTTCTTGAGTTTTATTTTTTTGTTATTAGTGAATTTTAATGGTCCCTCAAAAACATTTTTAATGAGTAAACATCATTTTTTTTATACTAGGTCCTTGTTGTTTATCTATTTTAAATATAACAGTGTGTACATGTCAATCCCAAACTCCCAATCTATTTTAAAGATATACTCAAGAAGGATGCAGTGAACTTTAACTAAACAAAGAAAAAAACTGAAGTGTCCTTAAAAATTTTTTTTTAACTCAAAGAAGTTGTTCAGTAAATAATATTGCATAAGAGCAGTAAAGGGAAAATTGTAGAAGCTTTGAAATGAACCAAAAGATTATGGAATGTCTTCAATGAAACACAAGGCATTACCAAGCATGGCTTTTTGGGTTATTCTGAGTCTATGGGAATTCTGAACCTTCCCTTGTCTTTGAGATCTTTTTAAAATTGTTAGTAACCTAATCATTGTTATTGACAGAATGCAAATTGTTTCACTGAAACACAGTTGATTAGCTTTTAGCACCTCATGGATATTGACACTTTTCCCACCTTTGCACTTATTTGTACAGCATCCCTAATGCTTTTATGTGTGTCTGCCTTTGGAATCTTCTTTGAAATACTGGTTACATCTTACTTGCTCCCTTTTCATTAGAGTTAAATAAAACTTTTGACATGTGAATATTTTATATTTTTACAAGAATCAAGATTTTTAGAATAATAATCTCTTTACTTTGAAGTATACATTTTTATTTGAAAACTTCTTTTAATTTTACTTTAGAAATAAAGGCTTATTTTTATAGATATAAAACACACACATATATGTAAATACCTGACAAATCTTCCTCTGAGGATTTTAAAGATGTACAATTCCAAGTAGCCCATGGACAACACATCATTTCTTTAAGACAGACTCCAATATTGTTGCGTTCCAATGTCTATGGAACACAGAAAACTTGTTCAATTTAATTTTCAATTGCAGGTTGTGATGTTTCTTTGTGGCATTCTTCAGAAGAATATTCAAGAGGTGCTTTCCATCACTACACCTTTTAGAGTTCTTCTTTTTGTCTATAAATCTAATAAGTAACCTCCTAAAGAAGTAAAGGAATAACAGCCTACTTCAATTTTCTCTGTGATGTATCTGTCATAGAAAAATTGACATAAAGCAGATCCAATTTCCTCATTGGTTCTATAAGTGCTGATTTCACTTGGACTAAACCAAAGCTCGTTGTTTTGCATTAGAAATTGTTATCCAAGTATATTGAAAAAAACTTTAGGTTCAGTGCAAGCTTAGCTAGGGAGAGAGATGTATATCACAATTGGCTTGTGGTGCCTTGTCCAAGTTATTGTTAGTCTCAACATCTAATTATAACTGTCTTTATAAATAATACAAGATCATTAAGGTTAATACCAGTGAAATTTTCTGAGATTACACTTTTGACACATCAAATTGTAAGCTAAGTTTAAAGAAATATGAATATTTTGTAAGGCAGTATTTGGAAACTAAATACATTTAGAAATAAAAAATTACAGACTACATGACTCTTGTTTCTGCAGATACCTTAATTACCCCCAATTTAATTGTTGGTAATTCATATTTGAGAAAAAAATTCTCTTATAATCAAGATACTATCTCTGAATCAAAGTAGCTCTAGATGGAGGACATTCATTATGTTGAAATAATCTCTCAGTGATAATGTGCGATATTAATTTGTTCATAAACATTGAAAGAAAAATAAACTCACATTTTAGAACTATACCTATTTCTATGATCTTGTACTAGGTTTTCCTATCAATAATTTTATGATGATTTATATCATTAAAAAGTTACAATAGCAAAGTGAAAATCTATAATGGCATCATCAATTCTGTGGGCAGTTTAGATTGTGTCTAACTTATCTAAACATATAATATAAAACTGTGTCTATCATATATGTCTCTCTATATATTTATTTATTAAACTATGTGTGTGTAGTCTGTATTTATGAAATTTAACACTCTCCTGACTCCAATCAGCTGTGAACAGCTGTGTGAGACAAGTAGTGGGTGTTCAGGCTTTGTATGATGAGGTGAGAGACAGTAGGCAAGAGATCATAATGCATCTTTGTGAGGAAGAGCCATGTATTTCATTTGCAAAGCATAAGTCATTTGCTTTGAGTGAGTATATCTGGGTTGTGTGTTTGCATGAATTCAAATACGGACAAAATCCTATTTTATAATGCTTTTCTTATATTATTTTAAATAAGGTTTGAATAATACTTATGAAACCTTGGAATGTACACAATATATGTAATTATTAAATTTTTGTGTGGGAAACAGCATAACCTTTGGATCCAGACAGACTTTATAAAACAGACTTAAAACATCCACATAATAGGTGGTTTGAGAAATGCAGGGAGAAATCTAAAGAAGCACTCCAGTCATTGCCATATATTATGTAATCAGTACTAATGAGATATTATTATTGTTGAAGCCAGATATGGGAAAAATCCTTAATATTGAATACCTCATGTTAGATCTTATTTTTATATGTTTTCAACAAATTGAAATGACCACTTTATATCAAAACATGATTTTAAATGATACATATATAATACTTTTGTTAAGCATATGCAGACAAAATATTGAGAAATATAATGTTCACTAATTAGAGAATAGTTTCTCTGATAGTTGGACTTAAGGCACATAGTAACCAATTAGTGTATTCTAAATGTTCTAAATGTTAGACATTGGATATTCGCCACTTAAAATTGAAGAGAAAAAAATGTATTAATACTATACAGATAATAAGTTAATCTACCTATCTATAAATAAGCATGACAGTGTTATTAATTAGGCAGACATAAGTCATACAGAAGTTTTAAAAATTAATAAAATGAAAGCAGTTTCCATGGCTACACTTTATCATTCCATTTCTTAGTGAAATTCTTTCAATGTATTTTTTCATTAATCCACCTTATTCAGTATACCAAGAACATATTATATTTCAGAATAATTTATTAGTACTTTTCTGCATGGGTAAAGAATGAAATTAATAAATGTAATGTTTATTGTGGAGCTACTTTATTTACAAGGCTAGATCATTAAAAGATCTTAACCCCAAGGGAAAGAGAGGAGAGAAAAGAATATATGAACAAAAATGAACATGAAATTAATGAACATTTAATTAATTCATTTAATTCAGTGGATCTAGAAAAAATAATTATAAATTTTAGGAAATAAAATTTCAAATGAAATTAATTCATTGAAAATTCATTGAACATGAATTAATTCATTAATTCAGTGGATCTAGAAAAAATAATTATAAATTTTAGGAAATAAAATTTCAAGTATATAAACATTTCAAGATAACAGAATTTATCATACCAGACAGGTAAAACAATTACAAAAGTGACTATCCAAAAAGACTGGTAAAAACATGTTTCCCATCTTAAGAGACACTCTATATTCGTATATAATATAAAGTTATTCATTAACTTAAAAATTTTATATATCTTAAACAAAGGGCTACAGATTGATCAATCTTTATTTCCTTTAAATTTTCAGATGTATTTTATTACCCAAAGCTCGAATAAGCTTTAAAATTATTTTCTTTTTGTTCTAAAATGTCCAAGTAGCTTTTTATTTATGTTTATATTTTCAAGCAAAAATTAATAATTAAACTGTGACTCAAACCATCCAAACATAAATCATGATTTGTTTTACATCTGTTTTTCTTGCAGTGTTGCTCTTTAGGATGAAACTAATAAGTTGCTGATGTTATAATATCAGATAAATAATAAATCACACATCTAATAATAAATCACATGTATCTAAGGTCTGATTGGTTCTCACAGATAGTATACTTATCAAATCACTACTACTGTGAATGCTTTCTTTTTATACAGGTGTACCTCATTTTATTTTGTTTTACTTTATTGCACTTAGGAAATACTGTTTTTTTTTGTTTTTGTTTTTTTTTTTTTACAAATTTAGGGTTTGTGGCAATCTATGCCATGATCCCAACAGCACTATTTTTAGATTAAGGTATGTACATTGTTTTTTCAGACATATTGCTATCATATACTTCATAGACTATGGTATAGTGCAAACATAACTTTTATACACACTGGGAAACCAAAATAAAAATCTGTGTGACTTGCTAATTGTGATATTCATTTTATTATGGTGGTCTGGAACTAAACCCACAATATCTGGAAGGAATGTCTATTCTTTTTAATATACAAATTGTCTAAAACCTCTGATTAAAACTTATACATATTGACGTTACCTTTATACTTTTCACCAGGATAGCACTTAATGCTAAGAAAAATCATACCTAACGTTAATGTGGTATCAAGAATTTCTAATAGTGAATGGTAACAGGCATATCAACAGAGAGATTAATAAATGTAATCCTATGTGCTTCCTAAGAAGAATATCTGGGTTAGCCTTGGGCAGACTTCAGCATCCTGTTTTGCCCTTGCAGCTTGACTTTTCTACCTGCCTGTAACTTCTCCAGGCTGAGCTGCTGCTTGAGCTCATGAGGATTAAAAACCAGAACGAAGGCTTTATCAGGACAACTAAAGTGACCAGGACTTAGCTCCTCTATTGACATGAGCATAGGTGGCAAGTAGCTGAGATCCCCAGGATAAAGACCTACGTCCAACTGTGTGATGTAAGACCTATAACAAAGGCCCAATATTGTGTGTTGCTTTGATATCTGGTGAACTTGGGAGGGCCTTGCATGGCCTAAGGGCAAGTTCCTCTCCCTGCTCTGCTTCCCTAGCCAAACAACTGTCCTTATCAAAGGGACCAAGCATGATGCCTACTTACGCCTGAGCAGTGGGCTTCAGTTTCCTGTCAGCACATGAGATTATGAAGACAAGCCAATCATATCCTTTGAAAGGACTCAAGGGCACCATGGTCTCTTGTTTCTACAAAGCCTTACTCCCTTGTCTGTTCACACTGTTCCATGCAGTCCTACATGGAGCAGCATCCTCCTTTCCTAGGTTGTGGGTACCTGAGACTAATCAATACCTGTTGTCCCCTCTGTCCAGGGCAGATAGTCATGTAATCATGTTTGGCTCTTCCCATAATCTCTTAGAGCAACAATCCCTCCCTCACCAGTAGGATGCATAGGAGATGATTAGAGTACACTGATTTTGGAGGACATTCAACAGGTATAAGTGCACATACGCCCTGGAGTGGAAGTGTAGCCCTATCAGTGAGAGTTCCGCAGAAGACCAGCTGACTTCCTTGGCTCCTGAGGAAAGGAGGAGACACTGGGTAAGTTTTACTCCTATAGCTGAAAGAGCCCTGACATTTGTATCAGAATCAATGAAGATGTGAAGGTATTTTCTCCTAGCGCTCCTACTGTCAATTTGCTGGCTGGAACATTGCAGGCCCACAGAGCTAGAGACCACTGCAGAGCCAGTTGCCTGGAGGAATTACTGCTGCTTAAACTATACCAAAAATCGGATCTGAGCACTTATGCAGAGCTCAGGCCAATGAGAGCACACTAATGTGTAGTTCACATCCAATATGTAGAAGTAGAAGTGCAGAAATGGACTGCTCTTAGAGAAATACAAACAACGAAAAGATAGATGACTTCAATACAAACAACAATAACAGCAACCATAATAATGAGTGCTTCATGAAAGTCCACTTTGTCACACAAAAATTTTCATATAACTCAAATATTATAATGTTCAGATTTGAAAAAAAAATAATGTATATAAATATATATATATATATATATGTATAACTGAATCACTTTGCTGCACACCTGAAACTAACACAACATTGTGAATCAACTGTACTTCAGTAAAAAAAAAATGTCCACACATTTTAGTGGACAGATAGAAAAAAAGCATGGTCAGTGTTAAAACGCCAGTGGTTAACCTGGACAACCAAATGAAAGATATATCTTAAAATTCAAAGCAAAAATACACAGACCTGGAAATCAAAAGGGACGAGAAAAGAATCCAGAGGTCTCAGTAGCTTGGGTCACTACACACACAATTTCATGGGAACCATTCACACAGCACAATCCCTAGATTTCTGTCTTGTGATGTTTCCATATCCAAGAAAATTTTCACATGAATAATAAGAGTTTGGAAAATGAAAACAGCAGAGGAACAAAGTGGGTGAGATAATAATAGAAATTTTCCCTGTTTTAAGGAAGAATCAGCAAGTTTAAAAGGCTCACAGAGTCCCAGGAAGCTTGGTAAGAAAGCGCAGATCTAGGCATATCCTGCTCTAGCTACAGAACGCCAAGGACGAAGGGCAAATGTCACAAGCTCTCAGGCAGAACATTAAAAATAATATGTACTGTATGGAGATTGGAGAGCTGACCCTCACCCAGCGGGACTGATCAGACAGGTTAGTGGCCAGGGACAATTTTGAATAATAGCCTGTTTATACTACAGAAAACAGAGAGCTGACCAAAATCACTGCACTTGTTGCCTCGGTCAGGGACAATATGACAGCTGGCCAGCAGAGGCATTGACCTCTGATTCCTCATTCTGGGTTGTTAGAACACAGGCCAGCACTGCATTGAAAGACAACTTTGACTAGGACTGCTTTTTCACTAAAGCCACACCTGAGGCCATAGGACATCACTTTTTAAAACAATTATTTTCATATATTAATCTTTTTTTTTTCTCTGAGGGCAAAAAGTAATTGAGTCAGAATAGAATGATGTGACATTTTTTTTCTTAAGTAAGTTAGTGAAATGAGATTTGTAACTATTTTGGCAACAGAAGCAACAAAACTTCTTGTTCCATCTTGTGTTGACAAGAGTCTGTCAGATCTCAGATTTTTTTTTTTTTTTTCTTTTTGCGGTATGTGGGCCTCTCACTGTTGTGGCCTCTCCCGTTGCGGAGCACAGGCTCCGGATGCGCAGGCCCAGCGGCCATGGCTCACGGGCCCAGCCGCTCCGCGGCATATGGGATCCTCCCAGACCGGGGCACGAACCCGTATCCCCTGCATCGGCAGGCGGACTCTCAACCACTGCGCCACCAGGGAGGCCCCTCAGATTATTTTGATGGGGTAGAAATGTTTAAGCAGGTGGTCAGTGTAAAACAGGTGTTCTAGGGAAAAGAAAGGGGAGGTTAGAAGTTATATTATGTGGCATCTGTGCCTCATTTTCAGAGGGCATGACACCCAGATAACTTAGAAAGTTTCAGAAAAGATAAGAAGCAGTCAGACGAGTAGAATTTTTTTTCCAGTTACTTCATGTTCGTCCTATAAAGTTGAATATTATCTATCTGTATTTATTTAATACATTTAACTTTTTGTCATTATCTTTTGCTGAAGACAAATTATTTTGAAATTTTTCTAGATTACTAGTACTGAGAAGTTTGTGCTTTTTAAATGTTATAGAATTAGTACAACAGTGGTTGAAAAAGTCCCTTCTGATATTTATTTTGGTAATGCACAATGTATTTAGGGAGTTTTCAAAGAGAAAAATGATGTCAAGCATTAGTTTTAGTAACTGAATTCTATTTGGGATATGAATACTTGCTTTGACATTTTTTTTTCTATTTCAAGAGATTGTGACTCAGTTTTTTCCCCATTTTATGTCTCTCAATGTTAGAGAGAACATTGGAGAACCATGTATCTGAGGGTTCTGGAAACACTTTGTTTCAGCACAGTGAGAAAAATATGCAAAAACATGAGTAGGCTTATTAGTATGCAAATATACCTAATAAAAATGCAATAATATATTTCATTCAATAAATTGCGAAATATTGTTTTAAACAGGAATACTTGGCTTTCGCTACAGTTTGGGAAAGTAGATGTTTGTATGTTGCAGTTTGCAGTGTAACTTGGTGAAACATTTCTGGATAGTAATTTATTATTTTCAAAACTTACTACCAGGGGGAAGCAGGAAGATGGCGGAAGAGTAAGACGCGGAGATCACCTTCCTCCCCACAGATACATCAGAAATTCATCTACACGTGGAACAACTCCTACAGAACACCTACTGAACGCCGACAGAAGACCTCAGACCCCCTAAAAGGCAAGAAACTCCCCACATACCTGGGTAGGGCAAAAGAAAAAAAGAATAAACAGAGACAATAGGATAGGGACGGGACCTGCACCAGTGGGAGGGAGCCGTGAAGGAGGGAAGGTTTCTACACACTGCAAGCCCCTTCGCGGGCGGAGACTGCAGGTGGCGGAGGGGGAAAGCTTCGGAGTAGCGGAGGAGAGCACAGCAACAGGGGTGTGGAGGGCAAAGCGGAGAGATTCCGGCACAGAGGATCGGTGCCCTCAGGCACACCAGCCCGAGAGGCTTGTCTGCTCTGCCGCCGTGGCGGGCGGGGCTGGGAGCTGAGGCTTGGGTATCGGCTTTCAGTCGGAGCGCAGGGAGAGGACTGGGGCTGGCGGCAGGAAGAGAGCCTGAAGGAGTTAGTACACCACGGCTAGCCCGGAGGGAGTCCGGGGAAAGGGTCTGGAGTTGCTGAAGAGGCAAGAGTCTTTTTTCACTTTCACTTTCGTTTCCTGGTGTGCGAGAAGAGGTCATTAAAAGGGCTGCTTAGGGAAGCGCCGGAGACAGGCGCGAGCCGCGGGTAAGGCGTGGACCTCGGAGACGGGCGTGGGCCGCCGCCGCTGCGGCCCGCCGCCGCTGCGGCCCGCCGCCGCTGCGGCCCGCCGCCGCCCACCGTCCGCCGCCGCCCGCCGCCGCCGCCGCCCGCCGCCGCCGCCGCCGCCGCCGCCGCCGGGGCCCGCCGCGGCCCGCCGCCGCTGCCGCCGCCGCCGCCCGCCGCCGCCGCCGCCCGCCGCCGCCGCCGCCTGCCGCCGCCCGCCGCCGCCGCCGCCGCCGCCGCGGCCCGCTGCCGCCGCCGCCCCCGCGGCCCGCCACCGCCGCCGCCTGCCGCCGCCCGCCGCCGCCGCAGCCGCGGGGCCTGTGTGCGAGCGCGGGTCACTGTCCGCCCCGCCTTCCGGGGAACCTGTGCACCCCGCCACTGCCGGGGTCCCGAGACCCGGGGACGGCTTTCCCGGGAAAGCGCACGGAGCGCCACGGGCTGCTGCAACGTCACGCCGGCCTCTGCCGCCGCAGGCCCGCCCCACACTGCGCGCCCCTCCCTCCCCTCTGCATGAGTGAGCCAGAGCCCCCGAATCAGCGGCTCCTTTAAACCCGTCCTGTCTGATAGAAGAACGGACGCCCTCCGGCGACCTGCGCACAGAGGCGGGGCCAGGTCCAAGGCTGAGACCCGGGAGCTGTGAGAGCAGAGTCAGGGAAATCTCTCTGTGCAGCCTCGGAGGCAGCGGATTAAAGCTCCACGGTCCATTTGATGTGCCCTGCGTCTGTGGTGTGCATGAATGGACAGCGAATCATCCCAAATTGAGGAAGTGGACTTTGAGGACAAGATTTAAGACTTTCCCCCCTTTTCCTCTTTTTACAACGAATTATCCCAAAGTAAGGAGGTGGACTTAGAGAGCAAGATTTCAGACTTCTTGCCCTTTTCCTCTTTTTACAACGAATTATCCCAAATTGAGGAGGTGGGCTTGGAGAGCAAGATTTTTGATTTTTCCCCCTGCTCTCTTTTTGTGAATGTGTATGTGTAATCTTCTGTGTAAGATTCTCTCTGTATAGCTTTGCTTCCACCATATGTCCCAGGGTTCTATCGGTCCGTTTTTTTTTGTTGTTGTTTTTGTTTTTGTTTTTTTTTTCAATAATTACTTTCTAATTTTAATAACGCTACTATATTTCATACTTTATTCTATTTTACTTTACCTGCTCTTTCTTTTTTTCCTACCTTCCCTTCCTCCCTCCCTCCCTCCGCTCTTCCTTTCCTTCTTTTTCTTTCCTCCCTCCCTCCCACCCTTCTTCTTTCCACTTTCTTTTTCTTTCCTTCCTCCCTCCCTCCCTCCTGTCTTTCTTTCTTTCTTTCCTTCCTCCCTCCCTCCCTCCCTTCTTCCATTCACTCTTCCTTTTGCTTTCATTGCTCCCTCCCTCCCTCCTTTCTTTCCTTCTTTCTTTCCATCCTTCCTCACTCGCTCCCTCCTTTCTTTCTTTCTTCCTTCCTTCCTTCCTTTCTTCCCTTCTTCCTTTCTTTCCCTCTCTCTTTCTTTCTTCTACTAATTCTTTCTTTCTGCTTTTTCTCCCTGTTATTCTGAGCTGGGTGGATGAAAGGCTCTTGGTGCTGCAGCCAGGAGCCAGTGCTGTGCCTCTGAAGTGGGAAAGCCAACTTCAGGACACGGGTCCACAAGAGACCTCCCAGCTCCACATAATATCAAGCAGCGAAAATCTCCCAGAGATCTCCATCCCAACACCAGCACCCAGCTTCAGTCAACGACCAGCAAGCTACAGTGCTGGTCACCCTATGCCAAGCAACTAGCAAGGCAGGAACACAACCCCACCCATTAGCAGAGAAGCTACCTAAAAACATAATAAGGCCATAGGCACCCCAAAACACACCACCAGACGTGGACCTGTCCACCAGAAAGACAAGATCGAGCCTCAACCACCAGAACACAGGCATTAGTCCCCCCCACCAGGAAGCCTATACAACCTACTGAAACAACCTTAGCCACTGGGGTCAGACACGAAAAACAACGGGAACTACGAATCTGCAGCCTGCAAAAAGGAGACCCCAAACACAGTAACATAAGCAAAATGAGAAGACAGAAAAAACACACAGCAGGTGAAGGAGCAAGATAAAAACCTACCAGACCTAACAAATGAAGAGGTAATAGGCAGTCTACCTGAAAAAGAATTCAGAATAATGATGGTAAAGATGATCCAAAATCTTGGAAATAGAATAGACAAAATGCAAGAAACAGTTAACAAGGACCTAGAAGAACTAAAGATGAATCAAGCATCGATTAAAAACACAATACATGAAATAAAAAATACTCTAGATGGGATCAATAGCAGAATAACTGAGGCAGAAGAACGGATAAGTGAGGTGGAAGATAAAATAGTGGAAATAACTGATGCAGAGCAAAATAAAGAAAAAAGAATGAAAAGAACAGAGGACAGTCTCAGAGACCTCTGGGACAACATTAAATGCACCAACATTCGAATTATAGGGGTTCCAGAAGAAGAAGAGAAAAAGAAAGGGACTGAGAAAATATTTGAAGAGATTATAGTTGAAAACTTCCCCAATATGGGAAAGGAAATAGTTAATCAAGTCCAGGAGGCACAGAGAGTCCCATACAGAATAAATCCAAGGAGAAATACACCAAGACACATATTAATCAAACTGTCAAAAATTAAACACAAAGAAATCATATTAAAAGCAGCAAGGGAAAAACAACAAATAACACACAAGGGAATCCCCATCAGGTTAACAGCTGATCTCTCAGCAGAAACTCTACAAGCCAGAAGGGAGTGGCAGGACATAATTAAAGTGATGAAGGAGAGAAACCTGCAGCCAAGATTACTCTACCCAGCAAGGATCTCATTCAGATTTGATGGAGAAATTAAAACCTTTACAGACAAGCAAAAGCTGAGAGAGTTCAGCACCACCAAACCAGCTTTACAACAAATGCTAAAGGAACTTCTCTAGGCAAGAAACACAACAGAAGGAATATACCTACAATAACGAACCCAAAGCAATTAAGGAAATGGGAATAGGAACATACATATCAATAATTACCTTAAATGTAAATGGACTAAATGCTCCCACCAAAAGACACAGAGTGGCTGAATGGATACAAAAACAAGACCCATATATATGCTGTCTACAAGAGACCCACTTCAGACCTAAAGACACATACAGATTGAAAGTAAGGGGATGGAAAAAGATATTCCATGCAAATGGAAATCAAAAGAAAGCTGGAGTAGCAATTCTTATATCAGACAAAATAGACTTTAAAATAAAGACTATTAGAAGAGACAAAGAAGGACACTACATAATGATCAAGGGATCGATCCAAGAAGAAGATATAACAATTGTAAATATCTATGCACCCAACATAGGAGCACCTCAATACATAAGGCAAATACTAACAGCCATAAAAGGGGAAATCGACAGTAACACAATCATAGTAGGGGACTTTAACACCCCACTTTCACCAATGGACAGATCGTCCAAAATGAAAATAAATAAGGAAACACAAGCTTTAAATGATACATTAAACAAGATGGACTTAGTTGATATTTATAGGACATTTCATCCAAAAACAACAGAATACACATTTTTCTCAAGTGCTCATGGAACATTCTCCAGGATAGATCATATCTTGGGTCACAAATCAAGCCTTGGTAAATTTAAGAAAATTGAAATTGTATCAAGTATCTTTTCCGACCACAATGCTCTGAGACTAGACATCAATTACAGGAAAAGATCTGTAAAAAATACAAACACATGGAGGCTAAACAATACACTACTCAATAACGAAGTGATCACTGAAGAAATCAGAGAGGAAATTAAAAAATACCTAGAAACAAATGACAATGGAGACACGACAACCCAAAACCTATGGGATGCAGCAAAAGCAGTTCTAAGGGGGAAGTTTATAGCAATACAATCCCACCTTAAGAAACAGGAAACATTTCGAGTAAACAACCTGACCCTGCACCTAAAGCAATTAGAGAAAGAAGAACAAAAAACCCCCAAAGCTAGCAGAAGGAAAGAAATCATAAAGATCAGATCAGAAATAAATGAAAAAGAAATGAAGGAAACGATAGCAAAGATCAACCAAACTAAAAGCTGGTTCTTTGAGAAGATAAACAAAATTGACAAACCATTAGCCAGACTCATCAAGAAAAGAAGGGAGAAGACTCAAATCAATAGAATTAGAAATGAAAAAGGAGAAGTAACAACTGACACTGCAGAAATACAAAAGATCATGAGAGATTACTACAAGCAACTCTATGCCAATAAAATGGACAACCTGGAAGAAATGGACACATTCTTAGAAATGCACAACCTGCCAAGACTGACTCAGGAAGAAATAGAAAATATGAATAGACCAATCACAAGCACTGAAATTGAAACTGTGATTAAAAATCTTCCATCAAACAAAAGCCCAGGACCAGATGGCTTCACAGGCGAATTCTATCAAACATTTAGAGAAGAGCTAACACCCATCCTTCTCAAACTCTTCCAAACAATTTCAGAGGAAGGAACACTCCCAAACTCATTCTACGAGGCCACCATCACCTTGATACCAAAACCAGGCAAGGATGTCACAAAGAAAGAAAACTACAGGCCAATATCACTGATGAACATAGATGCAAAAATCCTCAACAAAATACTAGCAAACAGAATCCAACAGCACATTAAAAGGATCATACACCATGATCAAGTGGGGTTTATTCCAGGAATGCAAGGATTCTTCAATATACGCAAATCAATCAATGTGATACACCATATTAACAAGTTGAAGGAGAAAAACCATATGATCATCTCAATAGATGCAGAGAAAGCTTTCGACAAAATTCAACACCCATTTATGATAAAAACCCTGCAGAAAGTAGGCATAGAGGGATCTTTCCTCAACATAATAAAGGCCATATATGACAAACCCACAGCCAACATTGTCCTCAATGGTGAAAAACTGAAACCATTTCCACTAAGATCAGGAACAAGACAAGGTTGCCCACTCTCACCACTCTTATTCAACCTAGTTTTGGAAGTTTTAGCCACAGCAATCAGAGAAGAAAAGGAAATAAAAGGAATCCAAATCAGAAAAGAAGAAGTAAAGCTGTCATTGTTTGCAGATGACATGATACTATACATAGAGAATCCTAAAGATGCTACCGAAAAACTACTAGAGCTAATCAATGAATTTGGTAAAGTAGCAGGTTACAAAATTAATGTACAGAAATCTCTGGCATTCCTGTACACTAATGATGAAAAATCTGAAAATGAAATCAAGAAAACACTCCCATTTACCATTGCAACAAAAAGAATAAAATATCTAGGAATAAACCTACCTAAGGAGACAAAAGACCTGTATGCAGAAAATTATAAGACACTGATGAAAGAAATTAAAGATGATACAAACAGATGGAGAGATATACCATGCTCCTGGATTGGAAGAATCAATATTGTGAAAATGACTCTACTACCCAAAGCAATCTACAGATTCAATGCAATCCCTATCAAACTACCACTGGCATTTTTCACAGAACTAGAACCAAAAATTTCAAAATTTGTTTGGAAAAACAAAAGACCCCGAATAGCCAAAGCAATCTTGAGAACGAAAAAAGGAGCTGGAGGAATCAGGCTCCCTGACTTCAGACTATACTACAAAGCTACAGTAATTAAGACAGTGTGGTACTGGCATAAAAACAGAAAGATAGATCAGTGGATCAGGATAGAAAGCCCAGAGATAAACCCACGCACATATGGCCAACTTATCTTTGATAAAGGAGGCAGGAATGTACAGTGGAGAAAGGACAGTCTCTTCAATAAGTGGTGCTGGGAAAACTGGACAGGGACATGTAAAAGTATGAGATTAGATCATTCCCTAACACCATACACAAAAATAAGCTCAAAATGGATTAAAGACTTAAATGTAAGGCCAGAAACAATCAAACTCTTAGAGGAAAACATAGGTAGAACACTCTATGACATAAATCACAGCAAGATCCTTTTGGACCCACCTCCTAGAGAAATGGAAATAAAAACAAAGATAAACACATGGGACCTAATGAAACTTCAAAGCTTTTGCACAGCAAAGGAAACCATAAACAAGACCAAAAGACAACCCTCAGAATGGGAGAAAATATTTGCAAATGAAGCGACTGACAAAGGATTAATCTCCAAAATTTATAAACAGCTCATGCAGCTCAATAGCAAAAAAACAAACAACCCAATCCAAAAATGGGCAGAAGACTTAAATAGGCATTTCTCCAAAGAAGATATACAGACTGCCAACAAACACATGAAAGAATGCTCAACATCATTAATCATTAGAGAAATGCAGATCAAAACTACAATGAGATATCATCTCACACCAGTCAGAATGGCCATCATCAAGAAATCTAGAAACAATAAATGCTGGAGAGGGTGTGGAGAAAAGGGAACACTCTTGCACTGCTGGTGGGAATGTGAATTGGTACAGCCACTATGGAGAACAGTATGGAGGTTCCTTAAAAAACTAAAAATAGAACTACCATATGATCCAGCAATCCCACTACTAGGCATATACCCTGAGAAAACCATAATTCAAAAAGAGACATGTACCAAAATGTTCATTGCAGCTCTATTCACAATAGCCCGGAGCTGGAAACAACCTAAGTGTCCATCATCGGATGAATGGATAAAGAAGATGTGGCACATATATACAATGGAATATTACTCAGCCATAAAAAGAAATGAAACTGAGCTATTTGTAATGAGGTGGATAGACCTAGAGTCTGTCATACAGAGTGAAGTAAGTCAGAAAGAGAAAGACAAATACCGTATGCTAACACATATATATGGAATATAAGAAAAAAAATGTTATGAAGAACCTAGGGGTAAAACGGGAATAAAGACACAGACCTACTTGAGAATGGACTTGAGGATATGGGGAGGGGGAAGGGTAAGCTGTGACAAAGCGAAAGAGAGGCATGGACATATATACACTACCAAACGTAGGGTAGATAGATAGTGGGAAGCAGCCGCAGAGCACAGGGAGATCAGCTCGGTGCTTTGTGACTGCCTGGAGGGGAGGGATGGGGAGGGTGGGAGGGAGGGAGATGCATGAGGGAGGGGATGTGGGAACAGATGTATATGTATGACTGATTCACTTTGTTATAAAGCAGAAACTAATAAAAACAATGGAAAAAAAAAAAAAAAAAAAAAAAAAAAAAACTTACTACCAATTTGTGACTGAGCTATTCCAATTTTATGAATTAATATTTAAAAAAATCCATCAATCAAATCAACACCAGATTATAAAGAATTTTTACTGAAATTTGTTTTTTAACACCTCCAAAAGGAAAACAATCCAAATGTCTAAGAAAATGTTAATAATAACATATTTTCACATATTCAGCTATGCAATACAATTAGGAATAAAAATGATGATTTCAAATGTGTTTGTTCTTATATTTATTGACATACAAAGATGGACATTCCTTATTGGTATATATACATATATTATTATTACATATAAATAATGATGATTTTTAGTATAAGATCCAAATATATTTTACACACAGTTTTACATGCATAATATATATATATATATATATTTTTTTTTACGGTACATGGGCCTCTCACTGTTGTGGCCTCTCCCATTGCGGAGCACAGGCTCTGGATGGGCAGGCTCAGTGGCCATGGCTCACGGGCATAGCCACTCTGCGGCATGTGGGATCTTCCCAGACCGGTGCATGAACCCATGTGCCCTGCAATGGCAGGCAGACTCTCAACCACTGCGCCACCAGGGAAGCCCTATATGTATATTTTTATCTACATATTTTAAATACAGTAGAAATATTTTTTACCATGTTTTTCTCTATTACTAAAAATTATCAAAATATTAATATACTTTTTCTTCAAGAAATTCTTTTTTTTCCAGCTTTATTGAGGTATAATTGCAAATAAAATTGTATACATTTAAAGTGTGCAATGTGATGATCTGATATACATATACATTGTGAATTAACTAACACACCTATCACCTCACATAGTTCCTCTGTGTGTGTGTGTGTGTGAGAACACTTAAGATCTACTTTCTTAGTAATTTCAAGTATATGATACAGTGTTATTAACTATAGTCACAAGGCTGTATATTTGATCTCCCAAACACATTCACCTTGTGATTAAAAGTATGTATCCTTTGATCAGTCTCTTCCCATTTCCCACACTCCACAGTCCTGGCAACCACCATTCTACTCTCTGTTTCTGTGAGTTAAAATTTTTTTAGATTCCACATATGAGTGATGCCATGTAGTATTTGTCCTTCTCTCTCAATCTTATTTAACTTAGCATAAAACTCTCCAGGTTTATCCACATCACTGCAAATAGCAGGATTTCTTCCTTTTTTTGGCTGAAAAATTATATATATATATATATATATATATATATATACACATATATACACATATAAATATAACTTATATCACATATATCACATTTTATTTAACCATTTTTCTCTCAAAAAACATTTAATACATTCTTATTTTAGACTTAAACTCCAAATCCAGTAAACAATCTGGTTTTTAATTGTCATTGAGCTATGAAGAATAGAGATGATGTGCCCAGTTTCATGGCTTAATCAATTTAGAAATGTTTTTCTCCTCTGGGAATATCAAAAAAAGAACATAATTGAATTATTTGTTTACTGTGCAGAGATTTAATGCTATTTCTAATTTTTAAGATGTTGGTTAATATGTGAAACCTATTCAGAGCAATAAGGAAGGAAGTAATAGGTCCCCTGCTTGGGGCTGATGGTGCAATGTTAACAGAGACACATAGAACAGACCTAATTCACAGTTTTCTCTTCCATTAAATAAAATGAACTTCAAGATTAGATCAATTTCAGTTAAATATATGGAGTTGATCAAGAACATTTAAACTTACGAATAAAAGGAGAAAATGGTAACAGGCAATTTTATGGCTTTAAATAAACTTGCCTCTAGGCTCAGTGATTTTATGTCAGAACTTAAACGAAACAATACAAAACAAGCAAAAAACAAAAATGCGATCATTATTTAAAGCTTTCTATCAGTAATCTGAAAGAAATTACTATAAATTGTTCCTGGGAAATGAAGTCTTAGTATCAATACCTGAGTCACAGCAACCTGTTATGTTTTGAAACAAAATTCTAGTACAATGACAGACAATATAACATACTTGAAAGGACAATTCAATTGTACTGATTATACTTTCATCATTAACAAGATACCTAAATTTGATCAAAACACCATTTGTAGTTTTCAGTATCTTTGTAAATATAAAGTTGAATTTGATTTTTTTCTTTAATATTAATATGATGGGGAAAATTAAACAATTCAACAAAACCAAAAATAGAATGGAACAGAATGGAGCAGAATAGAATAGACTAGATAGAAGAGAGTAGAATATTAGTTTTTTTTGTTTTACACCTGGTTGAATTCTTTCTCAATCACTTACTAAATAAACAGTTCTTGAATGAGCTGTCTAACTGGATTGGGGCTTTATTTATTTTAAAAATCTACTCACAGTGATGTGGAAATTAAAGGAAATAACTAAAGTTGAAAACATAGCTAGGTACTTGGCATAGCTGTTTTACAGTGGGAAGAGCATGACACACATTTTCTTTTCTTTGTTCCATCCATTCCGACCTTTGAACATTTTATCACTGAAAAATCATGGAAGGCATATCTAACACAGTTCATGAAAACACATCTAGAAGGAATAGCTAAAATAATTGGTTGCCATAATCAAAATATAATTATTGGCAAAGCAAGAGGATAGTCTCCACCAGCTAGATTTAAAATGGGAAAAAATAAATGTAAGCCCTGGTTTTATATTCAAAGATGCAATTTTACAAAGTAGGTTAAGAGAATCCCAATTTAACAGTAAATCGTGATGAAAATATCTGTTGGAGTCAGTTGCCTCTATGCTCAATATTAAATGCTGTTTACCAGAAGAAGTGCATGCCTCTTAAGAATCAAGAATAAAGTTGAGCTTAATGACTACAATCGTAATATTGAATTATAGGAAGTCCATAGTTTACTGTGTATTCATCAAAGCTGACCTGGAATATTTAGTGTTAAAATTGGCTTTTTTATAGTGGTTATGGACTGGTAAAGGAAACCATTAAAAACTCTCTTGTGGTCTTCCCTAGTGGCGCAGTGGTTGAGAGTCCACCTGCCGATGCAGAGGACACAGGTTTGTGCCCCGGCCAGGGAAGATCCCACATGCTGCAGAGCAAATGGGCCCGTTAGCCATGGCCACTGAGCCTGTGTGTCCGGAGCCTGTGCTCCGCAACGGGAGAGGCCACAACAGTGAGAGGCCTGCATACCACAAAACAAACAAACAAACAAACAACAAAAAAAACCCTCTCTTGCCTACTATCTATTCCCATGCTTTCTTCTAGTCAGAAAACACTCTCATCCACTGTCTCCAAAAGCTAGCACTCACATATTCCTTAAATGTCCTAGGAAGCTAATTCCTCAGATGTTGTACATTATTTTAGATCTAACACCTCTGAATTCAATACCATATAGTCTTAACTCTAGCACATGTCCTGGCTAAGCCCAAGGCTCCTTCCTTCAATCACCCTTGAAAGCTAGGGTGAGAATTTAACAATTCCAAACGAAAGTCATGATTAAGAGCTTGGCAAGCTATAAGAGCTGCCATCTCCAACATAGCTGGATAAAAAATGGAGTGTGCTACATTGTCAAGTAGACAGCTCTGTGAAGCTTTTCAAATAAGGGTTATACAACTTTCTTCCAGAGACCTTGGAATTAAGTTGTTTGGGTGCTTTTTGAGGTCTCTTTCAATGAAAAAATTATTTACTGAGGTCACATCCAATAAAAGTATGTAGATAGATCTGAGAACATTATGAATGGGTAATAAATTAAAGATCAATTCCAATTTTAATTGATATTCAAATTCAAGTGACATTTCTTGAAATCATGGTATTTTATAAATGTATTCCATAAACATTTATTGATTACAATTTATATGCCAGACACATGCAGTAGTGAGAAAATTGGACAAAAATATTTGCCCTCATAAACTTTCCAGTAGGAGAAAAGAAACAATAAAAATACATGTAATAGGGTTTCCCTGGTGGCGCAGTGGTTGAGAGTCCACCTGCTGATGCAGGGGACACGGGTTCGTGCCCCTGTCCGGGAAGATCCCACATGCCGTGGAGCAGCTGGGCCCGTGAGTCACGGCCGCTGGGCCTATGCATCCAGAGCCTGTGCTCCGCAACGGGAGAGGCCACAACAGTGAGAAGCCCGCATACCACACACACAAAAAAAGTAATAAATATGTAAAGTATATGTTAGTTTAAAAGTGATCAGGGTATGGAGTAAACAAATATAACATTGTAAGAGAGCTCTAGGTGCTGTAGTTGGGATGGAATGACAGCAAGAACCATGCTCTGCTAAGAGTTTTAACACATTTTACTGTATGCCTAAATTCAACGAGATTTTGATTTTCAAATAAAATAAGCCATACAGACTGAGAAATCACAGATAAAATATTTCAAATAACCAGCAGGTTTTACCTTAAAGGGCAGAGTCTATATATGTACCAAGCAAAAAATAGTTCATTTTTTTTTCCAGATTTGCAACCTTTTTATTAACTTAAAAAAATCCATTATCCTAGAAGGTTAAGCAGGAAAGAAGCTGAATGACTCCTATTTCACATGATTCTGCAAGACTCTTTAAAATCTAAATTCTTTCTAAGGTTGATTTATATTATAGCTTATAGTTCAAGTAAAACAAACATCACTAGAGTCCCACTCCTTGAACTGTACTTAGAAATTTGGTTTCAGTCTCCAGATGTTTGGAAGAGGGTAGTCCTGGGAGCACAAAAACAAAAACAAAACTGCTTTTGGTTGTTCTAGCTAGACTGTGATGTCTACTAATAAATTGCTTGGTATTTCACATATATGAATTTATATGCAGTTAAAGAAAAAAATCACTTCTAGAGGTAGATACCATAGTGCTAGATGGCTCCACACAATGAAGGCACAATATGTTTAACATTACCTGTGTGGAGTTTTCCTATTGCATGAGTACAACATAAATTTATTAAAGTCTATATTAAATCATGGAAAGTTTCAATTTTCTAAGAGCTGGAAATTCCTGTTTCAGCAAAAAATAATTGAAATGTATATAGTCCCTATGGTTGAAGATCTTGACCAGGGGAAAGCTTTGAAATATGAAATTATGTAGAGTATTGTAGGGGAATTAAAAACAAAGTCTCCTACCAATTCACAAAAACCTCTGCACAAAGGTAGAAGAGAAAGAAAACAGCTCCATTATTGAATAAGCTTTAAACTGAGATGCGACGTGAAATCACAGTCAATCCACTAAAGAGATTGCAAAGTCAGAAAGAAATCTCATCCTTTTATACAGCCAAGCAGACACAAGCCATTACATACAAATTTGCAGCATGAATGATAACTAGTCCTCCAGTAAGAGGGCTTGACAGCACTATTTGTCACATGCAGTGCATCCCAAATTCACCTGGCAATTAGGATGACCATTTGTATTAGCCAATTGGCTTTTTCCAAAGGGAATATAAAGTTCTCATATCTTTGTGTCAGAACTTAGAGAGAGGCACCAGCCCAAATTAGCCTCCTACCCTCACAGAAACTGGGAGATGGGGAGCCATTTTCCTTGATGATGACATTTCAAAGAGATGGCTCCTAGGCCATTGAAGAAACATTACTAGGTTGTAAAACTAAGAGACTTATTTAACTTGTAAAAAATGTTTACATACATTTCAGAGAAGCAGAGAAGGACTTTAAAATTACAAGTTTTCCAAAGTATATTTTCAAAGAAAATGGTGTCTCTTTCCCTTTTTTCCATCAGAAAGAATTTGTTTTTAAATATTGTATTTACCTTTACAGTATACATATCTTTATATTATGTACACAGTAATGAATATATCACTTTTATGAACATAAGATGAGAAATTTCATGCATGCTTATAATAAGCATGTATGTTTCTTGTCAACATATCATAAGGAAAGAAATTAATTGAGAAAAGCTTGATTCTGACAAAAAGGATTACAGCTGATAAGATATATTTATATTGAAGTAAATAATTACAACTTCCTGTATAAGAATTGCATCTTAATTCAGCATTCAAGCAAGAATATCACTGTTTGACCATCTTTAGTTTCTTTTCCTATAAATATCATAACAAAATAGGAGCATTTTCATGACTTTAAAAAATGTTTGTTAATAAAAAAAGTAGTAAAAAAATCAGATGCCACAGATAATTTAATTGGGAAACCCAATTGTGTTGCCAAGAAGTATGAGAGTAGATACTAATGTGTGTGATAATAATTTTTGAAATTGTGCCTCGCAAAAAATAATCATAAATTAGAAGACAAGGGAAAACCTTAAACTGATTGGGATTTAAATCAGTTTATAATGAGTAGTAGTATTTCTCAATAATCTCATAAAGAGTAATGGGGATATTCTTTACTGAAATTGAATTCCCTGTCTTCACATTCACTGAACAAAACTGAAATCAATTTGACTTACAAAACACTAAAGGAGGTATTTTTTCTTTTTTTCTTCTTTTTTTTTTTTTTTTGGATTTTAAGGTGGAAGCTGTTGTTCCTTTTCCTTGGACCTTTATACGGAACATATCTCATGGCAAACAATCTAATAAATGACTTTGTCTGGTTAGTTTTTTACTTTACAATTTTAAAAGGAGTGACATTTATGAAGCAATATTTCATGAGCTAACCAAATTGGATATAGAATGAACTCTATAACCAAGACATTTATAAAGGACCCACTGCATCACAGAAGCAGCAAGTTAGTGGACAGAAAACCATGGAATACTGGTTTTAGATTCATTTTATGTAATTTTTGATCACTTTTGTGATCTTAGGTTATTCATTTTTCAGCATCAACTATTTGAAAACAGCACTTACTTTTACTGTGTTTGTAAAATTAGACATACACATATAAAGTCTGTAATAGTTCCTGGTTTAGAATAAGTGCTCCAATAATTGTAGATATTCTGTTACTGTTTGAGTTTCCACATCACATTCCAGCTTCAAAATGATTCAGGAAATGTGCACAGCCTCTCTAATCACTGAAAGAATGTCATATAAAGTCTGAAGTGCATAAGCACAAATAAATCTATATATGTCCAACATATTTTTGAAAAATTTTAACCTAATCAGTATTTTGTTAACCTATATAATAAAGTATATAAAACAACCAAAAGAAAAATAGAAGTCTGCCTACAGTAATTTATACCTCACAATATAACAAGAGAAAGCCTGAACATGGAAAACATAACAGTAGAAAAATTAGATGAAATGAGGAATGAAGCTAGTGTAAAAAATGTATACCATTAGGTTTAGCAAGAGTAACATATTTGGATTTAGGCTTCCAAGTAAAATGCAAATAAAAGTATGTATACCTAAAATGTGTTAATTTACTTAACATGGCAACAAGGGAAGCCAATATATATTTTTTCCTATTATTGAGATCTAAAACAAGTTTCTCATGTAGGTCTTTAAAATGGGGAATTGTTTTAGATAAAGAAAAAAACATTCTATTGCCTTTATTATCAATAAATGACTTTCTTCAGTAAGCTACCTCATTTGTGAAATGTGAAATAAAATAAGTCATTTATTTATTTATTTTTAAATGTATTTATTTATTTTTGGCTGCGTTGAGTCTTCGTTGCTGTGCGCCTGGGTTTTTCTCTAGTTTTGCGGTGAGCGGGAGCTACTCTTTGTTGCGGTACATGGGCTTCTCATTGTGGTGGCTTCTCTTGTTGTAGAGCATGGGCTGTAGGCACACGGGCTTCAGTAGTTGTGGCATGTGGGCTCAGTAGTTTTGGCTCGTGGGCTCTAGAGCGCAGGCTTAGTTCCTCCGTGGCATATGGGATCTTCTCTGACCACGGCTTGAACCTGTGTCCCTTGCATTGGCAGATGGATTCTTAACCACTGCACCACCAAGGAAGTCTCAAACGAAGTCATTTATATCAAGGAGCTTTAAAATGGAGCCAGGAGGCTGTAAGGAGGTGTTATGCATGTCCTTACCTGGTGTAACCAGGAACTTTTGAACTAGGCCAAATTACAAATATTCCAAGGATTCTGAAAGAACTCCTGAGACTTGTTGGAACAGCTGACTTTCCCCCTCTCTAGGATAGCCTTAGCACTCAATCCTGTTGAGTCAATACTAGCATCTGCCTCTAAATCCAATTCAAATTCTTTGTAATGCAAAAATTCTTTCTTTGTCTTTAAAAGCCCCAGACTTTTGTTCCTCCTTGGGACACTGTTTGGATTGCTAAGGAAATCTTTTTGTCCTGAAGTGTAATTCTTTGATACCAAATAAATGCTTTCTTTCTTATTATTGACTCCTAGTTTTATTTAGGGTAACATATCTTAAAAATATTCTCCCTCGGAGTTAATACATAATACCAAAACAAAGAACAATAATTCTCTCATGAGCTAAAATAATGAGGTTTATGTATTACAGTTCTTTTTGTCAGTTTTAAACCAATATATAAATACAATTTCCATATATGTGTGTGATTGTGCATGTGTATGTGAGTGTATGATATGCATATTCTTGGTTTACTACCAAGATATTGATAGATACCAGTGAAAGAGAATAGATTATACTCCTTAAGAATTAATCCTACCAAGTTCATACATATGAAACAAAGCAGGACCCTGTGGGGCCTTCCTGGGGACAGACCCCCATTGCTGCCATGGCCCTTGCTCCTTGTTTGTAGATAAGCTGAGCCTCCTAGGTTTTCCTGAGTTCCAAAGAACAAATTTAATCTGAGAAGTGAGAAAATACAGAAACAAAGGAAGACAGCCAAGCAAGACAAAGTAATAATAGTTTAGTCATAAAACAAAGTCAAGGACCTTTAGTTCCTCCTCAAGAGCTCTAGATAATAACCTGATCCATATCTTTGAGTTGTTTTGCAGGTACTAAAGTCCCCACGAGGTGGAAGAAATTAATTGCATGCTGACCACAAACACTTATACCTCAAACCAATTGGGACCAGAAGGTTTATGATGCTGGCAATTGAAATACCACCGTTTTACCTCAGCACCAACTAATCAGAAGAATGTCCACAAGATGATCAGGTACCCTACAACCCTCACACTTAATGTTGCCTTTAGAAACCCTTCTTTGAAAGCCAAAAGGGAGTTCAGGTCTTTCGAGCATGAGCTGCCTATTCTCCTTGCTCGGCCCTGAAATAAACACTTTGATTTTTTCACCACAACCTGGGGTCGGTAGATGGGCTTTGTTGAGCATTGGGCAAGCACACCCAAGTTTGGTTTGATAATACATTTTGTTCTTTGATGCGACTTTTTATCCCTATATATGTGGAAAAGAGGATAAAACCTTTATATCATATGGAACAATGTAATAAAAAGATTGATTCCATTCAATCTTGCTTTGTTTAATAAACATAAAAAATCTATATGTGTTATCATTAGTTCCACAATAATGATGCTCATGCATTTTGACCAAAATAATCTTATCATTAGAAAATTTACTTTCTCTAAGCTTCAACAGATCTGTTAGGTTGCCCAGAGGTCTAAGTTTTTGTTCAAAATCACTGAAAGCCTACTGGCTTTCATTATCTGAAATGGTGTAATTATTTGAATTATACAGAAAGATCTTACAGCTTAATCTTTCTTTTTCTTATCAAGCACATTTTGTAATTTCTTTTAATTTACTTTTGTGAGTTACACTTTGAATGTTATATTTTTGAATGTGAATTAATTTTGTGTAAGCTAGAGTCATAGATTTTGTTATTTTGCCAGCTCCTTTTTGACTTTCAGAACACAATTACAAAAAAAAATGCTATCAGCAATATGGATTTTTATCAAGAATCTAGTTTGAGGAAAGCCATATAAAAATACATGTACTCAAGGACTAAATTCACTTATGATGTTAACTTGGATACATTTTACAAATATGCTTGCGACTTTTTTGAAAGTTTGCCTAATCTGAATGGAATGGAAACAATGCAAACAGTTGCATAAATTAGCAAAAAATTCCGGGAAAGACTCTGAAGGTCTTTTAAAATAAGAAATGTGCTCCTCTGTCCAAAATGTTTCAGAGATAGTTCTTTCAGTTTATTTTTAGAATTATGACTCTAGAATTCCATTTAGAAGGACTCTCATACAAATACAGAAGAGAAAAGGAGCCTAAAGGGAAGGTATAAGTGACTCACTGACTTATATAGCCTGAAGAACAGTTAGGTGAATCATACATAATGAACTTGGGTGAATAGAAAGGGCTAGTGGAAGAAATATTGAATTATATTAATATAAAATGTCTGTATCCAGACTACATGTGTTTATTTATACTACATTGGTGAAATAATGCATTGAAATAACAGGATGATTTAATGGCAATAATTTGGAAAAAGAAAGAGCATGTTACACAATGTTTTCCAGGGAGAATAACAACAAATACAGACAGTAATTGGTGAATTTATGCACATATACACTCTAATAAACCATATATAGACATATTTCAAAGATTACATTTTATTCTAAGACTCTCATTCTTGGACTCTCCTAAGATAGTGAAAAAATCCCCTACTTTTCAGCTTTCAATCCTGTAACTACTTTTATTCACTTCTAAGAATTGAAATTGTTAATTTGTGATTCAGTGTTATCTTGAATTATCTTCCAGTTTTGCAACAATAGCTACAGTCTTTTAATCTTAAATATATTCTTCCATTCTATTTTGCTTTCTGAGCTGGAAAAAGTGTTCACGACACAATATATTTGAGTCATATCCATTATGTCTTGACAATGAACACTTATCTCCCACAAGATAGCGTCATTTATTTCACTCCAATGAGCATTTTATTAACTGAAAGTATTTAATGATAAAATCAAGTACTTTGAGATTTCCATTGATCATATGCTGCTGACTCACTTTCATGCACAATTCATATTACTTCCACCGACAAACTGGCAATGTGACAATTTACCCAGACTCTGCTGCTCTTTGAATATCTATCTAAGCAGTAGTTGTGCCAGTTCTAAGAATAAAGAGAAGATAATTTTCAAGGAACTCAGGGATATCTTAAAAACTTTTGTTACTTTTTATCGCAAAGAATTCTCAAACTTCTTTTACACAAATGATAGTGAAATGTGAATATCTTGTAATATCTGGAATAAAAATGTACATCATAACTTTTGAAAGATATAGTGTTTCAAATGTAAAGGATTAAGAACTTTGGATAGAGATTAAAATGATTCTGGCCTGAGGCAGCTCATTAATTCTACACAAATCGAGTATCATATGTACTTCAAGAACATATCTGAAATCTCCTTGCTTAAGATCTTCCTTTATTTATTTGAATAATATGTCGTTTGAGGAACATTAATCCTAGATTCTCAAAACTGTTTTCCAATATGTCACAAAACTAACTAGTATCAAAAAATGAAGGATAAAATGGAGCTGCATTAAATAGTATGTCACTTGTTTAGCTAATTCAGTGGGAAGGTGATGGGAATGGAAGGAAACAACATATTTGAAAAACATTTTATAGCAGCACATTTCTTCCATGTTCTCACTATAAAGTATTGGTCACTATAAAGTAAGCTCCAAGGTCATCATAATACTAATACATAAATACTTCCTATTAAAACAGGTAACTTTTAAATAATTGAATATCATAATTCTTTATATGCTTTGTGGGATGATGCATGTTTATAAAAATTATATAATTAAAAGTCTATAGAAAAATTTAATATTTAGAATATTTCAATAGTCTTTGAATATGTACAAAATAATGGAATGATATGAAATATTTGTATATAATGTTTTAAAATATAGGTCTGAATCAATAATTTTCTTCCAAATCTCAGATTTACCTATGCAATTTGACTGTTATCAGAAAATATATGATTAATATTTGCAAAATTCTCACATATTATAGCATATAGCAGTGAAATACATTTATTTGACCTATTTTGCTCTTACAAACAACCAGCTCCTTTTCTTTCTTTCTCACCTAAACTTGCTTTGATATCTCACCAAGATAATTAAATTTCTCTGTGAAATGGTCTTCTGCTTCCACTTTTGCTTTCTTATACACTATTTCCTATCTAGAGACCAGAATAACTTTATTTAATTGGATATCACATCACATCCCATCTGGCAAAAATTCTTCCGATGACTTCTGTTTCCTTAAAATGGACTTCAGAAAATAAAGATATTCTGATCTATTTTCAGCACTCTAATTTTGCTTAATTACACTCTTCTCCACTTAAACTATATTTAAGTTACTTTTTTTCTTTTAGTTTCTTGACCCTAGAAAGTATATTCCTACCTCAGGACCTTTGTACTTACTGACTCAACTGCTAGATTCTTCCTTTGAATCTTTTTTTTTTTTTTTTTTTGCGGTACGTGGGCCTCTCACTGCCGTGGCCTCTCCCGTTGCGGAGCACAGGCTCCGGACGCACAGGCTCAGTGGCCATGGCTCACAGACCCAGCCGCTCCGTGGCACGTGGGATCCTCCCGGACCGGGGCACGAACCTGTGTCCCCTGCATTGGCAGCCGGACTCTCAACAACTGCACCACCAGGGAAGCCCCCCTTCCTTTGAATCTTTGCATGACTTGATATTTGACTCCAGTCATGTGACAGATCACTGAATTCCTCACAGAAATGCCACTTTGCTGTATTTTAGCTTTTATAAGATGATATTCTCCACCTCTGCTGATTTTCATTCCATTCAATTGTTTAATTTTATTTACAGGGTTTAAATTGAAATTTTCATATTAACATATTATGTTTTTTGATTGCTTCCTCAACTAGCACATAAAACAAGCATGTGAGAAGTGATCTTATTGTATTCTTTGCCACGCCATTCCCAACATTTAGAATATCACATATGAAAGACACTCAACAAATAACTTTTAAATAAGTGAATGTATCAAAAACAAATAATGTTTTATGCGGTAAACAAAGGTACATTGAAAAAGAATCTGATCCAAATTTCCAGATGCTTTTGATGTTGTTTCTTACTTTTTTCTTCATTTCTTTTCTTTTCTTTTTGGTGATTCTAGACAAGTTCTTACAGTTTTTAATTCTTTTAAGAATATAAAAATCAATTCACTATAGTGACAATATTTAAATGTTTAAACCATGTTCAAACTTGTGGGATATTACTAATGTAGTAATTTGGGCAAAAATAATGCTAAAAGTCAAATAGAATATAACTGATAATATACCTAGGTTTTATTAAAGCACAAATTAAATAATTATTTATTTATTTATTTATTTATTTTTATTAGTTTCTGCTTTATAACAAACTGAATCAGTCATACATATACATCTGTTCCCATATCTCTTCCCTCTTGGGTCTCCCTCCTTGCCACCCTCCTTATCCCACCCCTCCAGGGGGTCACAAAGCACCGAGCTGATCTCCCTGTGCTATGCAGCTGCTTCCCACTATCTATCTACCTTATGTTTGGTAGTGTATATATGTCCATGCCTCTCTCTCACTTTGTCACAGCTTACCCTTCCCCCTCCCCATATCTTCAAGTCCATTCTCAAGTAGGTCTGTGTCTATATTCCTGTTTTACCCCTAGGTTCTTCATAAGATTTTTTTTTCTTAAATTCCATATATGTGTGTTAGCATAAGGTATTGGTCTTTCTCTTTCTGACTTATTTCACTCTTCATGACAGACTCTACATCTATCCACCTCATTACAAATAGCTCAGTTTCATTTCTTTTTATGGTTGAGTAATATTCCATTATATATATGTGCCACATTTTCTTTATCCATTCATCTGATGACAGACACTTAGGTTGTTTCCATCTCCAGGCTATTGTGAATAGAGCTGCAATGAATATCTTGGTACATGTCTCTTTTTGAATTATGGTTTTCTCAGGGTATATGCATAGTGGTGGGATTGCTGGGTCATATGGTAGTTCTATTTTTAGTTTTTTAAGGAACCTCCATACTGTTCTCCATAGTGGCTGTACCAATTCACATTCCCACCAGCAGTGCAAGAGTGTTCCCTTTTCTCCACACCCTCTACAACATTTATTGTTTCTAGATTTTTGATGATAGCCATTCTGACTGGTGCGAGATGATATCTCATTGTAGTTTTGATTTGCATTTCTCTAATGATTAATGATGTTGAGCATTCTTTCATGTGTTTGTTGGCAGTCTGTATATCTTCTTTGGAGAAATGTTTATTTAGGTCTTCTGCCCATTTTTGGATTGGGTTGTTTGTGTTTTTGCTGTTGAGCTGCATGAGCTGCTTATAAATTTTGGAGATTAATCCTTTGTCAGTGGCTTCATTTGCTAATATTTTCTCCCATTCTGAGGGTTGTCTTTTGGTCTTGTTTATGGTTTCCTTTGCAAAAGTTTGAAGATTCATTAGGCCCCATTTGTTTATTTTTGTTTTTATTCCCATTTCTCTAGGAGGTGGGTCCAAATGGATCTTGTTGTGATTTATGTCACAAAGTGATCTGCCTATATTTTCCTCTAAGAGTTTGATAGTTTCTGGCCTTACATTTAGGTCTTTAATCTATTTTGAGCTTATTTTTGTGTATGGTGTTAGGGAAAGATCTAATCTCATACTTTTACATGTCCCTGTCCTGTTTTCCCAGCACCACTTATTGAAGAGGCTGTCCTTTCTCAACTGTACATTCCTGCCTCCTTTATCAAAGATAAGTTGACCATATGTGTGTGAGTTTATCTCTGGGCTTTCTATCCTGTTCCATTGATCTATCTTTCTATTTTTGTGCCAGTACCACACTGTCTTGATTACTGTAGCTTTGTAGTATAGTGTGAAGTCAGGGAGCCTAATTCCTCCAGCTCCATTTTTCGCTCTAAAGATTGCTTTGGCTATTCGGGGTCTTTTGTTTTTCCAAACAAATTTTGAAATTTTTTGTTCTAGTTCTGTGAAAAATGCCAGTGGTAGATTGACAGGGATTGCATTGAATCTGTAGATTGCTTTCGGTAGTAGAGTCATTTTCACAATATTGATTCTTCCAATCCAGGAGCATGGTATATCTCTCCATCTATTTGTATCATCTTTAATTTCTTTCATCAGTGTCTTAAAATTTTCTGCATACAGGTCTTTTGTCTCCTTAGGTAGGTTTATTCCTAGATATTTTATTCTTTTTGTTGCAATGGTAAATGGGAGTGTTTTCTTGATTTCATTTTGAGATTTTTCTTCATTAGTGTACAGGAATGCCAGAGATTTCTGTACATTAATTTTGTATCCTGCTACTATACCAAATTCATTGATTAGCTCTAGTAGTTTTCTGGTAGCATCTTTAGGATTCTCTACGTATAGTATCATGTCATCTGCAAACAGTGACAGCTTTACTTCTTCTTTTCTGATTTGTATTGCTTTTATTTCCTTTTCTTCTCTGACTGCTGTGGCTAAATCTTCCAAAACTAGGTTGAATAAGAGTGGTGAGAGTGGGCAGCCTTTCCTTGTTCCTGATCTTAGTGGAAATGGTTTCAGTTTTTCACCATTGAGGATGATGTTGGCTGTGGGTTTGCCACATATGGCCTTTAATATGTTGAGGAAACTTCCCTCTATGCCTACTTTCTGCAGGGTTTTTAATCATAAATCAGTGTTGAATTTTGTCGAAAGCTTTCTCTGCACCTATTGAGATGATCATATGGTTTTGCTCCTTCAATTTATTAATATGGTGTATTACGTTTATTGATGAATCCTTGCATTCCTGGAATAAACCCCACTTGATCATGGTGTATGATCCTTTTAATGTGCTGTTGGATTCTGTTTGCTAGTATTTTGTTGAGGATTTTTGCAGCTATGTTCATCAGTGATATTGGCCTGTAGTTTTCTTTCTTTGTGACATCCTTGCCTGGTTTTGGTATCAAGGTGATGGTGGCCTCGTAGAATGAGTTTGGGAGTGTTCCTCCCTCTGCTATATTTTGGAAGAGTTTGAGAAGGATAGGTGTTAGCTCTTCTCTAAATGTTTGATAGAATTCGCCTGTGAAGCCATCTGGTCCTGGGCTTTTGTTTGTTGGAAGATTTTTTTTTATCACAGTTTCAATTTCAGTGCTTTTGATTGGTCTATTCATATTTTCTATTTCTTCCTGATTCACTCTTGGCAGGTTGTGCATTTCTAAGAATTTGTCCATTTCTTCCAGGTTGTCCATTTTATTGGCATAGAGTTGCTTGTAGTAATCTCTCATGATCTTTTGTATTTCTGCAGTGTCAGTTGTTACTTCTCCTTTTTCATTTCTAATTCTATTGATTTGAGTCTTCTCCCTTTTTATCTTGATGAATCTGCCTAATGGTTTATCAATTTTGCAGATCTTCTCAAAGAACCAACGTTTAGTTTTATTGATCTTTGCTATCGTTTCCTTCATTTCTTTTTCATTTATTTCTGGTCTGATCTTTATGATTTCTTTCCTTCTGGTAACTTTGGGCGATTTTTCTTCTTCTTTCTCTAATTGCTTTAGGTGCAGTGTCAGGTTGTTTATTTGAGATGTTTCCTGTTTCTTAAGGTGGGATTGTATTGCTATAAACTTCCCCCTTAGAACTGTTTTTGCTGCGTCCCATAGGTTTTGGGTCATCGTCTCTCCATTGTTATTTGTTTCTAACTATTTTTTTTATTTCCTCTTTGATTTCTTAAGTGATCACTTCCTTATTAAGTAGTGTATTGTTTAGCCACCATGTGTTTGTATTTTTTGCAGATCTCTTCCTGTAATTGATATCTAGTCTCATAGCATTGTGGTCAGAAAAGATACTTGATACAATTTCAATTATCTTTAATTTACCAAGGCTTGATTTGTGACCCAAGATATGATCTATCCTGGAGAATGTTCCATGAGCACTTGAGAAAAATGCGTATTCTGTTGTTTTTGGATGGAATGTCCTATAAATATCAATTAAGTCCATCTTGTTTAATGTATCATTTAAAGCTTGTGTTTCCTTATTTATTTTCATTTTGGATGATCTGTCCATTGGTAAAAGTGGGGTGTTGAAGTGCCCTACTATGTGTGTGTTACTGTCAATTTCCCCTTTTATGGCTGCTAATATTTGCCTTATGTATTGAGGTGTTCCTATGTTGGGTGCATAAATATTTACAATTGTTATATTTTCTTCTTGGATCGATCCCTTGATCATTATGTAGTGTCCTTCTTTGTCTCTTCTAATAGTCTTTATTTTAAAGTCTATTTTGTCTGATATAAGAATTGCTACTCCAGCTTTCTTTCAATTTCCATGTGCATGGAATATCTTTTTCCATCCCCTTACTTTCAATCTGTATGTGTCTCTAGGTCTGAAGTGGGTCTCTTGTAGATAGTATATATATGGGTCTTGTTTTTGTATCCATTCAGCCACTCTGTGTCTTTTGGTGGGAGCATTTAGTCCATTTACATTTTTTTTTTTTCTTTTTGCGGTATGCGGGCCTCTCACTCCTGTGGCCTCTCCCGTTGCGGAGCACAGGCTCCGGACGCGCAGGCCCAGCGGCCATGGCTCACGGGCCCAGCCGCTCCGCGGCATATGGGATCCTCCCAGACCGGGGCACGAACCCGTATCCCCTGCATCAGCAGGCGGACTCTTAACCACTGCGCCACCAGGGAGGCCCAGTCCATTTACATTTAAGGTAATTATCGATATGTATGTTCCTATTTCCATTTCCTTAATTGTTTTGGGTTCGTTATTGTAGGTATATTCCTTCTGTTGTGTTTCTTGCCTAGAGAAGTTCCTTTAGTATTTGTTGTAAAGCTGGTTTGGTGGTGCTGAACTCTCTCAGCTTTTGCTTGTCTGTAAATGTTTTAATTTCTCCATCAAATCTGAATGAGATCCTTGCTGGGTAGAGTAATCTTGGTTGCAGGTTTTTTTCCTTCATCACTTTAAATATGTCCTGCCACTCTCTTCTGGCTTGTAGAGTTTCTGCTGAGAGATCAGCTGTTAACCTGATGGGGATTCCCTTGTGTGTTATTTGTTGTATTTCCCTTGCTGCTTTTAATATATTTTCTTTGTGTTTAATTTTTGACAGTTTGATTAATATGTGTCTTGGCATATTTCTCCTTGCATTTATTCTGTATGGGACTCTCTGTGCATCCTGGACTTGATTAACTATTTCCTTTCCCATATTAGGGAAGTTTTCAACTATAATCTCTTCTAATATTTTCTCAGGCCCTTTCTCTTTTCTTCTTCTGGAACTCCTATAATTCGAATGTTGGTGCGTTTAATGTTGTCCGAGAGGTCTCTGAGACTGTCCTCATTTCTTTTCATTCTTTTTTCTTTATTCTGCTCTGTAGCAATTATTTCCACTACTTTATCTTCCACATCACTTATCCATTCTTCTGCCTCAGTTATTCAGCTATTGCTTCCATCTAGATTATTTTCGTTTCATTTATTGTGTTTTTAATTGTTGCTTGATTCATCTTTAGTTCTTCTAAGCCTTTTTAACTGTTTCTTGCATTTTGTCTATTCTATTTCCAAGATTTTGAATCATCTTTACTATCATTATTCTGAATTCTTTTTCATGTAGAGTGCCTATTTCCTCTTCATTTGTTAGGTCTGGTGGGTTTTTATCTTGCTCCTTCACCTGCTGTGTGTTTTTCTGCCTTCTCATTTTGCTTATGTTACTTTGTTTGGGGTCCTCTTTTTGCAGGCTGCAGGTTCGTAGTTCCCATTGTTTTCGGTGTCTGTCCCCAGTGGCTAAGGTTGTTTCAGTGGGTTGTGTAGGCTTCCTGGTGGAGGGGACTAGTGCCTGTGTTCTGGTGGTTGAAGCTCGATCTTGTCTTTCTGGTGGTAAGGTCCACATCTGGTGGTGTGTTTTGGGGTGTCTTTGGCCTTATTATGTTGTTAGGCAGCCTCTGTGCTAATGGGTGGTGTTGTGTTCCTGTCTTGATAGTTGCTTGGCATACAGTGGCCAGCACTGTAGCTTGCTTGTCTTTGAGTGAAGCTAGGTGCTGGTGTTGAGATGGAGATCTCTGGGAGATTTTCACCATTTGATATTATGTGGAGCTGGGAGGTTTCTTGTGTACCAGTGTCTTGAAGTTGTTTCTCCCACCTCAGAGACACAGCACTGACTCCTGGCTGCAGCACCAAGAGCGTTTCATCCACCTGCCTCAGAATAAAAGGGAGAAAATATAGAAAGAAAGAATTAATAGAAGAAAGTAAGAAAGAAGGGAGGGAGGGATGGAGGAAAGAAAGAAAGAAAGAAAGGAAGGAAGAAAGAAAGAAAGAAAGAAAGGAGTGAGGGAAGGAGGTAGGGAGGGAAGAAAGAAAGAAAGAAAGAAAGAATGAAAGAAAGAAGGGGAGGGAGGAAAGAAAGAAAGAAAAAAGAAAGAAGGGAGGGAGGGAGGGAAGAGGGAGGGAGGCAGGAAGAAGGGAAGGTAGGAAAAAGAGAAAGAGAGAAGATAAAGTAAAATACAATAAAATATTATAAAATATAATAGCATTATTAAAATAAAAAAGTAATTATTAAAAAAATAAAAATTAAAAACAAAACAAACAGACAAACAAAACAAAACAAACAAAGAAAACATAACAAAAAACAAACAAACAAAATAACGCATGGACAGAACTCTGGGACAAATGGTGGAAGCAAAGCTATATAGACAAAATCTCACACAGAAGCATACATATACCATTTCACAAAAAGATAACAAGGGAAAAAAATCGTAAATCTTGCTCTAATAGTTCACCTCCTCAATTTGGGATAATTTGTTGTAAAAAGTGGAAAAGTGGAAAAAATCATAGATCTTGTTCTCAAAGTCCACCTCCTCAATTTGGGATGATTCGTTGTTATTCATGTATTCCACAGATGCGGTGTACATCAAGTTGATTGTGGAGCTTTAATCCGCTGCTTCTGAGGCTGCTGGGAGCGATTTCCCTTTCTCTTCTTTATTCTCACAGCTACTGGGTCTCAGCTTTGGATTTGGCCCCGCCTCTGCATGTAGGTCGCCGGAGGGCATCTGTTCTTCGCTCTGACAGGACGGGGTTAAAGGAGCAGCTGCTTCAGGGACTCTGGCTCACTGAGGCCGGGGGGAGGGAGGGATACGGAGTGTGGGGCGAGCCTGCAGTGGCAGAGGCTGGCGTGACGTTGCACCAGCCCGAGGCGCACCGTGCACTCTCCTGTGGAAGCCGTCCCTGAATCCCGGGACACGGACAGTGGCGGGCTGCACAGGATCCCTGGAAAGGGGGCATGGACAGTGACTTGCGCTTGCACACAGGCCTCTTGGTGGCGGCAGCAGCAGGCCCAGCGTCCCACGCCTGTCTCTGGGGTCAGCGCTTTTAGCCGCAGGTCATGCCCGTCTCTGGAGCTCCTTTAAGCAGCGCTCTTAATCCCCTCTCCTTGCGCACCAGGAAACAAAGAGGGAAGAAAAAGTCTCTTGCCTCTTCAGCAGGTACAGACTTTTTCCCGGACTCCCTCCCGGCCAGCCATGGCGCACTAACCCTCTGCAGGCTGTGTTCATGCCGCCAGCCCTCTCCCTGTGCTCCGACTGAAACCCGATACCCGAGCCTCAGCTCCCAGCCCCGCCCACCCCGGCGCCCGTGCAGACAAGCCTCTCAGGCTGGTGAGTGCCAGTCGGCACCGATCCTCTGTGCGGGAATCTCTCCACTTTGCCCTCCGCACCCCTGTGGCTGTGCTCTCGTCCGCTACTCAGAAGCTTCTCCGTCCGCCACCCGCAGTCTCCGCCTGCGAAGGGGCTTCCTAATGTGTGGAAACCTTTCCTCCTTCACAGCTCCCTCCCACTGGTGCAGGTCCCGTCCCTATCCTTTTGTCTCTGTTTACTCTTTTTTCTTTTGCCCTACCCAGGTATGTGAGGAGTTTCTTGCCTTTTGGGGGGTCTGAGGTCTTCTGTCAGCATTCAGTAGGTGTTCTGTAGGAGTTGTTCCACGTGTAGATGAATTTCTGATGTATCTGTGGGGAGGAAGGTGATCTCCGCGTCTTCCTCTTCCTCCATCTTCCCCCAGCTCCCAAACATTTTTTAAATAGTGTTAAAAGGGACCACTTGGAAAGGAAAAAACAAACAAACAAACAAAAAAAAACAAAATCAGAAAACAAAACTGCAGAATTGAGATTATCATAATTCATATACTGAGGAAAGCAGAAACAGAAATAAGCAAAATTGACTGAATGCTATCTGAGAAATGAGGAGTGGAGTTGACAGGTTTAAAATGGCTCAACTACTAAACTATGATACCAGATGTCATAGCAATGGTATTAAGGATGCTTCAAGAATGAAAGGAGCTGGAGGACATGTTAATTCACAGACACCTTGGAGGTGGTATAAATCAGCCAAGATAAAGCAAACAAAACAAAAAAAAATCAATAACAACAAAAGCAGTTATGAGAGAAGAGAAATTAGGGAAGAAAGAGAATGAAAAGCCATACAAATTGGGAAGGAACAATAAAACTAATCTTTGTTCATAGATCATTAGATACTTAGAAAACTCATATATATGGTCAAATGAGTTTCAACAAGGGTTCCAAGACCATTCAATGGAGAAAGGACAGTCTCTTCTACATATGGTTCTGGAAAAACAGGATATTCACATACAAAGGACTAAAGTTGGACTTTTACCTAACACCACATACAAAAATTAACTCAAAATGGATGGAAGGTCTAAATTTAAGAGATAAAAGTACAAAACCCTTAGCAGAAAACATAAAGCAAAAACTTCACTACATTGATTTGGTAATGATTTATTGGATATGACACCAAAGGCAGAGAAAACAAAAGAAAAAAATAGACAAATTGAACTTAATGAAAATTTAAAAAATTTTGTCTTAAAGAAAACCTATAGAGGGCTTCCCTGGTGGCGCAGTGGTTGAGAGTCCGCCTGCCGATGCAGGGGACACGGGTTCGTGCCCCGATCCCGGAAGATCCCACATGCCGCGGAGCGGCTGGGCCCGCGAGCCATGGCCGCGGAGCCTGTGTGTCCGGAGCCTGTGCTCCGCAACGGGAGAGGCCACAGCAGTGAGAGGCCTGCATACAGCAAAAAAAAAAAAAGAAAACCTATAGAATGGAAAAAATATTTGCATACCCATATATCTGATATGGGACTATACACAGAATATATAAGCACTTTTAAAACTCAACAACAACAACAAAATAACCTCATTTTAGAATGGACAAATAACTTGAATAGGCGTTTCTCTAAAGAAGATGTTTGAATTGCCAATAAGCACATGTAAAGATGTTTAACATTACTAATGATTAGGGAAACACAATAAAAACCAAAAAGGAATACTGTCTTAAACCTGTTTGGATAGTTACTGTCAAAATAACAAACAAACAAAAAAAATAACAAGTGTTGGTGATTATCAGGAAAATTTGGAAGCTTTGTGCACTCTTTGTGGAAATGTAAGATGATACAACTGCCACAAAAAACACTATGGCTTGACGGTTCCTCACAAAAAGTTAAAAATAGATTTATCAAGTGATTCTGCAATTCCACTTATGGATGTAATATAAAAGCATTGAAAGAAGAATCTTGAAGAGAAATGTGTACACTCACTTCATAGCAGGTTTATTCACAGTAGCTAAAGCCTGGAAGCAGCCATTGTCTGCTTATCAATGTCCATTGATAGATGAATGAATAAGCAAAATGTCATATACAATGCAATGGGATATTATTCAGCCTTAAAAAAGGAAGGAACTACTGATATATGCTACAACATGATTGAATCTCTAAGACATCATGCTAAGTAAAATAATTCAGCCACAAAAAGACAAACATTGTATAAGCCCATTTTTATGAAGTCTTAGAGTATTCAAAATCATTGAGACAGAAATTAGAATGATATCTAGGGGCTGGGGAGAGAGTGGAATGAGTTATTATTTAATGGGTATATAATTTCAGTTTTGCAAGATGAAAATTGTTCTGGAAATGAATAGTAGTGATGGTTGTAAAACAATGTGAATGTACTTAATACCTCTAAACTGTACACTTAAAATGATTAAGATGGTGAATAATATTTTTTGTATGTTTAATCACAGTAAAAATTGGAAAAAATAAAATCATTGAAATCAACACTGATTCTTAGAAAATACCAATAGTTTTAATTAAAATTTAGCTAAATGGAAAGAGAAAAAAAGGAGAGAAAATACAAACTACCAGTATATAGAAGAAAACAGGACACACTCTACAGATCTTATAGACATTTACACAATGATACTGGCATATTATAAACATCATTATGACAGTAAAATTGATATTTTAAATGTATTAGGCAAATTCTGCCAAAAAATCAACTAAGGAAAAATTAGTGACTTCAAAAGCTCCATATATATAGAAATTTAATCATTGTTTATAATAATGTTTCCTTAAAGAAAACTCCAGGTCCAGAGAGTTTCACTGATTAATTCTACCAAACACTTAAGGAAGAAAAATGTCATTTCCTCATGAACTCTTTCAGAAAATGAAATGGGAAGAAGTACTTCTCAACACATTTTATTGGGCCAGCATTATCCTATGCCAAAAACAAACCAAAAAATTGTGAGAGAAAAATAATACAATCAATATCCTACATAGATATAAATGTAAATGTTCTTAATAAAATATTAGCAAATTAAGTTCAGCAACATATTAAAAGGATAATGCAATCTCAAAATCCCAGCAGGTTTTGTTTTATTTTTTATTTTTATTTTTTTTAGAAATTGACAAGCTGATTCTAAAATCCAGTTGGAAAAGTAAAGTGTCTCCATTGGGGAATCAGTTACTTAGTCATGGAACACCCATGTGACTGACTTTTGTTACTCTGTCTCTTGGTTACTTTTATCTAATCTGTTGTCCATATTCCACTTTAGTCAATTAACCAAATAATATTCTCTATAGTAATTATTTTCCTCCACTACAGGATCAAGTCTAAGATCAAGTACTATCTTTAGGTGTCCATTCTCTTTAATGTCCTTTAATTGAAAACAGTTTGTTTCCTTGGTCTTTTTTGAGATTAATTTTTTAAAAATAATAAGCCCATCTTCTTTTTACATAAAATATGTCTATTTTGAGTTTGTTAATAATTTCTATTTATTTTATTCAGGTTTTCCATCCTCAAACCAAATACGCCATACATGTCACTGTGTCATTCTCATTGTAAGACACTCAGAAGCTATAATGTCTATCTACTCTTTTGCTGACATTCATTTTGGCCATCTGGTCAAGGTATTTTTAATTTCCCCATTGTATAATTATGATTTCTCCTTGCAACTGTAAAACAATCTGTAGGGAGAAAATAAGTCCACATTATCAATCCCTCCCCTACCATGAGATTTGCCTTTATTGGGACCTGGAAAATACACCTTTTGACTTAGGTTTTCAACCAAGCTGGACCCTATAGAACCTTCCGGGGGCAGACTCTTCCCCCATATCCTCTGCTGTAGATCCCCTCTGAAGTACCTGAATAATAGTATCTGCTGCACATTTCCTGACTTGTTATACAGATGCTAAAATTCCCACCAAATGCAAGAAATTAACTATTTGATCACCATGAGCATATAGCCCCCATACCTACTGGAGCCTGAGGACTGGTAATGTTAACCCCTGTGACACTGCCCTGTTGCCTCACTATCACCCAATCAGAAAATTGTGCACAAGCTGATCACATACCCTGGGATGCCTCTCCCTCACTTAGCCTTTAAAAATGCTTTCCTAAAACCCATCAGGGGAGATTGGGCTTTTTGAGCATTAGCTGTCCAGGGCTCTTTGTATGGTGCCTTACAATAAATGCTCAACTTTCCTTTAACACAACCCAGTGTCAGTAGATTGGCTTTACTGCACACGCACGGTGGTCAGTAGACCCAAGTGTTGGTTTAGTAACAGGTTCACCAAAATGCTAATGGATTAAGGAAAATAGTAAGGCATAACAGTAAAATAAGAGTGCAGCCCTAGGAGAAAACGGCATGGATTTTATTTTTAGCTCCATACTTGATAGCAGCGTAGCTTTGAACACGTCTATTTCTCTACGTGTAAAGTATAATAGTTACCTCAAGTGAATAAGATTTTTGTAAGGATTAAGTCAATCAAAAATGCAAAGCAGAGCTTCCCTGGTGGTGCAGTGGTTGAGAGTCCACCTGCCAATGCAGAGGACACAGGTTCGTGCCCCAGTCCAGGAAGATCCCACATGCTGCAGAGTGGCTGGGCCTGTGAGCCATGGCCGCTGAGCCTGCGCATCCGGAGCCTTTGCTCCACAACGGGAGAGGCCACAACAGTGAGAGGCCCGCGTACCACAAAATAAATAAATAAATAAATAAAGCAAAGCAATTAGCTCATTTATTGATTAAAATATCTCGTTAACTTTTAGCACCAATTATGAATATTATTTCTGTTGTAGTTATTATTAAATTACTATTGTTCCTAAATATGAAAATAATTTAGATTCTTTGTGTTTCTCTTTTTATTTTTAAATAAATAAATTTATTTATATATTTACTTGGCTGCATTGGGTCTTAGTTGCTGCATGCAGGCTTCCTCTAGTTGCGGCGAGTGGAGGTTACTCTTAGTTGTGGTGCACGGGCTTCTCATCGTGGTGGCTCCTTTTGTTGTGGAGCATGGGTTCTAAGCACGTGGGCTTCAGTAGTCGTGGCATACGGGCTCAGTAGTTGTGGCTCACAAGCTCTAGAGCTGAGCACAGGCTCAGTAGTTGTGGCACATGGGTTTAGTTGCTCCACGGCATGTGGGACCTTCCTGGACCAGGGCTCAAACCCGTGTGCCCTGCATAGGTAGGCAGATTCTTAACCACTGTGACACCAGGGAAATCCCTCTCCTTTTGTTTTTCAGACAGTAATTGGAAAGTTTAGGTGAGTCAAAGCAACAAACCACAAGGTTGTTTCTGTAATAGGAAGCTTGGAGATAAAATATAATTTATGTTGATTAGGTAATTTCAAACAAGAAAAATTATAGAAGGTACAATAATATTAATGGGTTAAGTTGTATTTTTTTGCAGTATGGTCCTTTCTTATTCATTCCAGTGGAAAAAAAAATGTGGGATTTAGTGCTAAATAACATGATCAGACAATTTCCTCTGGGTATGCTCTCTATGAACTCTTAATCTTCCAATGCCGAGAAACTTTAATCAAAAAGGAGACTATTAGCAGTGTGCAATGTATTTAATGAGTGGGCAACTGACATCTCAATATGAAATGGGGCAATTGCACTTAAATAGAGAAAAGATGGTTATGGGAACTTCTCTTAGAGTTCACTAAAAGTTCTTATATTATAAAGGTCTCATCTTTATTAACATTGAATTTTTGATACACACTTCTTTTAAATGGCCCACCTGAATGCCAATGGGAGGTCTTTTTAGTTCATCATTCAAAGCAATGTTTCAAATTAGTAGAACTATGTTCAGCTCTGTGACATTATATAGTACTTTTACTATTTATTTGAATGTCTTTAATCTTCCCATTTGATGTCCTACCACCATTTTAGTGATAAAATTAGTATTACATAATTTCTTTTGATAATTTTTCTGGTCTCTCCTATATGATCTGAATGCATCTAATCAGAATTCATTTTTCATATTGCTCTTGTAAACTAAGTATGCAAAAAAAGCTAAATGGACTAGTGAATGATTTGTTACAGAAAATACTACATATTGATATTTGGATACTTTTTCTTTAATTATATTTCACTGGTTTTTAAAAATGCATGTGTAGTTACATGGGGAATCACCACAGTACCTGAGCCATTCTGAGCATTCAAGAAAGATTGATTGAATATGAATATGTTTGAATCTCTTTTTCTCCATCTATGTGAAACTATTATAAATAAAAAGAAAATCTGGCAAAGGGAGAAAAGTGATATGTAGAATCTAGATCAAGTTGGTAACCAATTGAAATGAGTTTTACAAGGAGTGAAAGAAGGTCAGAAGATTAATTGACTGAGATTCATTTGGTCATAAAATGATTTTCCTCACCTTCAAATTAAAGTAAGACTATCAATCAAATATGAAGTCAAAACTATATAGATAAATATAAGTATATTGAAAGTCAGCATGCCATAAATATTTTATGAATTTAGTTTTTTTAATTTCTTCTATAAATTATAAAATTATTACAACTTCTAGAAAAATAAAAGCATGAGAAGCATTGTCTGCTACCACCCTTCTCTATCAAATGTAACATTTCACCACACGTATTTCATTAAAAAAATGCTATTGAAGGCTAATACCTATATACTTCTTCCCGATTCCCTTCCCTTATATTGAAATAAATAAAAATTTAATGTAATGTTTTATTGTGTTGTTTATCATATTTACCATAAAGCAGTTCTTTCCCTATGCTCTAATTTTTCCCTAGTGTCTTTTGTGTCTTTTGCCACATATGTGCTTGTGTGATTCTGAGAAAAAAAAAAAAAAGCTATGGGTGTATATGTCTCTTTCTCACCTTGCATATATTCATTTCATAAACATGGAAAATAAAATAATATTTTTTCTGTTACGTTGTTATATTATTTTAAAATTTATATTATACTTATTTTAATTTTAATTGAGGTGTAATACATTTGTATATATTTAAAGTGTATAACAGGATGATTTGACATATGTATACTTTGTGAAATGATTAGCACAATCAGTTAATTAACAGATTCATCACCTCACGTGGTTACCTCTTTTTTTCCTTTTTTGTTTTTTCTTTTTTTTGGCCATGCCACACAGCATGCAGGATCTTAGTTCCCTGACCTAGGATAGAACCTGTACGCCCTGGAGGGGAAGAGGAGAGTCAACTATTGGGCCGCCAGGGAAGTCCCTGTGGTTTCCTCTTTTCAATTTTTTTTTTTTTTTTTTTTTTTTTTTTGTGGTACACGGGCCCCTCACTGTTGCGGCCTCTCCCATTGCGGAACACAGGCTCCGGACACGCAGGCTCAGCAGCCATAGCTCACGGGCCTAGCTGCTCTGTGGCATGTGGGATCTTCCTGAACTGGAGCACGAACCCATGTGCCCTGCATCGGCAGGTGGACTCTCAACCACTGCACCACCAGGGAAGCCCTATTTTTAATGATGAGAACAGTTAAGGTCTATAGTCAGCAAATTTCAAGTACAAAACACAGTATTATTAAGTATAGTCATTGTGCTGAACATTGGATTCCCAGAATTTATTCATCTTATAGCTGAAGGCTTGAAATCTTTGAGCAGACTTTCCTGTCCCCCTATCCTCCACCTGCACCTCCAACCCCTGGTAACCACTATTCTATCATCCATTTCTGTTAGTTCACTTTTTTTTTTTTTTTAAGATTGATGGAAGCCTAGGACACATGAGATGCCAACATTGGATATTCTTGCATCTGTCGTGCTTTAGAATACTGTTCTTATTTTTGTTACATTCCTACTTCTCTCTCCATCCTATTTAATTGACTACATAGATAAAATATATTATAATGAATTTAAACGGAATTATAGGTGAGGATAATAAACTTGGGCCATTCCCAGTTATGTTACAACAGACTTATTCAATTATTTACCTTCTATTCTTGGTCCCTGAAAACATTGATTTTATTACAACTGGTAAAGAGTTAGAAAATGTACATTAAAATATGACAATGAGAAACTCTGGTATACAATGGGAAATATCTTTTAAATATCCACTTAGATGAATTTTATAGACTTTTGGATTTATTCAAAAGAAGAAAATATAAAAATATCTGTGAAGTACTTTAAGATTTCTGTTTCTTTTAGGTGAACATCATTATGTACCTTATGTTCTGTGGTATATCCTGAACAAGGGAGTATATTAGTTTAAATAGAGAGTCCTGAGTTTATATATAATTTCAATATCTAACTCTCTGTTATGAAATTTCTCTGAAAGCTGTTCCTCAGAATTCACTTTGAAATGCATCACTAACATCCAAGTATTTTCCAGGTTTAACCGCTCTTTGTCTTCTAGGAAGCCACTTTTTTACCATGTGATTCTATTTACCCAGCCATAGCTGACTGGATAAGAGATAAACATTGACCAACAAAGAGCCTGAAGACTCTTGCTTGTAATTTATGTCCTTGTGTTTCTCAGAATGAAATGCTATTATTCAGTCAGCCTGAATAAGTTTCATTAATTGTATCCAAATGATCCTACATTGCAACACTCATCATTAGTTTTCTCAGTATCATCGGGGTAAATAATGTCTCTTTATTTTAACTAATCCAAACAAAATGAGATATTTCTGTTTAAGTCATTGACAGGAACCTAGGAGTTAGTGTGTCATCTTTGGGATTTTCCATAGTGGCACATGGCTATTCAGTAAAGTGAAAACAAATCTCTCTTGTGAATGTCTATTTAAATTTCCTGAATAAAATTATTAGCTTTAATAAAGTATTTCCATAAATACTTTAATCTTTTCAGTATTATTAATATTTTGCTTGAAAAATAATTACTGTTAAGATAAGGTTGAAAAGCAGAACCTCTGGAACTCAGACCATTTGGCTTTGAAATCCTGGCTCTGTCTCTCATTAGCCTGTAGTCTTGGGGAAGTTACTTAAAGTTATTTAAAATGGGAATATGATTGCAGTCACTTTATAAAAATATTATAAAAGGTAAAGGAGTTTATAAACTTAAAATCCTTGAAGCCATGATTCTTAGTGTTTAAGCATTTTTTAAATTAATTGTTTTGTAATTGTTTTTCAGTAGCATATCTTTAGGGAAAATATTTTTAAGAAGATGTAAAGATAACATTACTGGGAAGTGAATACTACATGGATAATGGATTTGGTTGCATGGTAAAAGCACTGAGGAACAGCCAGCAAACATTATTTCAAAAAGAAACAGTTGTATCCAGGTGCTTCATAATTGTAGCTTCCTGCATTCTCTCAAGTTCCTTGGAGACCCATTGACCAGGGGACTTTGATAACATAACCACAAACTGCCTTCAGTCTTGCTAGGTGAGGGGGTAATTTGGTTACTAAGTTGTACAGTTGAATGCTACTTAACGCTATGTGGAAAATAAGCCTTCTCCAACTAATTTTCCTTCATGAGCAGTTGAAACTATATGAAATCCATTCCTTGCTAATAATCTTACACAGTTGCCTTTGAATTATATATCTACACTGCTCTCCCTATTCTTAAAGACATTAACCCTAAAAACTGTATTCAGTTTTGAATACTGGAAGTGTAATAAGTCCTGGAGGCTCTGGCAGTTGAGTTGATAGAAGCAGCAGGCTATTTTGACTTTTAGAAGTTTGAAGACCTCAATACCTAATGATTTGCCATTTCTTTTCTAAAAATCCTTTGCTGTAAGTTATTCATATAATCAGCAATGTGTGAAATTTAGGTGTCTGACTCTGCTGTCTGCAGGGGACTCCTTTAATTTGGTGTTTGTCCTCACACTTAAATTCAGCCTTCATAGAAGTCCATGCTTTGATTATTATGACAAAACACTGGAAGAATCACATTATCTTTAGTAGCTTCCATTCACTTTTTCATCCATTTCATAATTGGCCAGTTCTACCTACTAATACTCAGCTAACAGCAACATCAACTCATGCAAAATGTTTCTTTTCTTTTCCCCTTAATGGTTTTTTCTACTTACCTATCACCTATTACTTTTTAATGTGCCATGAATCCTGCATTTCTAGTTTATTTTATTTTATTTTATTTTATTTTATTTTATTTTATTTTAGGATGAGAGATGCATTTTAGAATTATAGAGTCATGGTGTACATTCCAGAATCTTCTTCTTACTAGTCATAAGGTTTTCAGCTATTGACTTGACTTCTTTGACTCAAACTTTCTTTATTTTCAAACTGAATTTTAAGGTATTAAAAAAAAGAAACTTTAATTCAAAACAAGTATGTACTACTACACTTTCTATATTACCTTTGCACTCATTAGACACCTCTGCTTGTGTGGTTCTTGCCTGGTAGGATGACCCAAACCTTCATTCCTGAGATGTCTGAGCCATTAGCACTTCTACTAAATGGGATTATTGCAGTTTTCCATAGGCTTTAATCACAGGACATGGTAGTACTAAGAGCTGTCCTAAGGGATGTCCTTTATTCAGACATACTCTTCTTTCCTTCCTCTGTGTCTCCATTGCAGCCCGATTTGCTCCTGGTAATCTCTCCAGCCAGTAGAGTAACACTCTTTGACTTTTCATTCCAAAGTCTGAAGAGTCCAAGTGGCCAGGCAGCTGTCTTAATTTCCAGTTCGATATAATCATTGTTGTATCTCCTAGTGGAAGCAAAAATTTTGCTAGTGAACCATTAGGAATAACAGTGGGTGGTACCACTTACACAAGTGAAGTAATTATAGTATACTGCCCATCTATTGTACTTTTAGGAAAACCATGCTCAACTAGCCAGTCATAGGTCTCTGAGTTAGGCTATTCTGATTACTGCTTTGGCTCCATTGCCCTTTCTGGTAATGGTGCTCACCTTGTCTTCAGCAATTAAATGACACCACTTGGGCCTTGCAACCTTGGGTTCCTATTATTCCCATTGCAGTTAAGGATTCAATTTGATGGTAGAATTTTCCCTGTAATATCTGACCTAGTGAGAACAGCAAACATAAACCCTTTTAAGAATACAGGGCCTCTCCTGAGAAAATTTTTTCTCATAGCCATAGTTAAATTGTTTTGTGTCTTCTGGAACTTCCCAGAGTGGGTAAAGAAATCTTACATGAAAAATGCTCTTTAACACTCCAATTTCCCCAAGGCTTTAGATCCCTTTCTCTGTCGTATCCAAGGCAGTGAGGGCATTTCAACTTCTTTTAGTTATAGGATTCCTTTGGGCCCATGTTTCTGCCAACCAGTTAAACATCTAGACTCTATTCTTTTTTTTTCTGTTTTTAAATATTAACATTCATTTTTTATTTTTATTTTATTATTATTATTATTATTATTATTATTATTATTATTATTATTTTGTGGTACATAGGCCTTTCACTGCTGTGGCCTCTCCCATTGTAGAGCACAGGCTCTGGAAGCACAGGCTCAGTGGCCATGGCTAACGGGCACAGCTGCTCCACAGCATGTGGGATCTTCCAGGACCAAGGCACAAACCCGTGTCCCCTGCATCGGCAGGCGGACTCTCAACCACTGTGCCACCAGGGAAGCCCAGTACCTGTAAATTTAATATCTAAGATTAGAGAACCAATTCTGCAAAACCAGGAACCAAATCAGGAAACTCATCTTTAAGATTCTGTTTCTTCCACGAATAAAAAAGAATGTTTTCTTCTCACAAATCCTTGGCTCTGCTCTTGAGGCTGTTCAACTGATTGAATCAAGTCCATGCAAATTATCTAGGATAATATTCTTAAAGTCAGCAGGTTATGAATTTTAATCAAATCAACAAAATACCTTGACAGCAATACCTAGATGAGGGTCTGACTGGATACCTGGAGACTGTAGCCTAGAAATGTTGATTTGTCAAAAAACCATCACAATTATCATAAACTCCATGAGGTGTTATGAGAATAAAAATTCTAACATATAAAGCATTTCTCACTCTGTCTGGAACATATTAAGTGCTATGAAAAGTGTTAACTATTGTTTAAGTCATTCTGTGTTGAATTTCTACTTCTTGAAACAAAATGTTCTGTAACATTTTTCATAATTAGCAGGGAAATAAGGAGTCTCCTACCTGTTGGAAAATTATTTGTAGGAGCTTGTAAATCATTTTCTGGATTTGGTCCAGCCGGTCACAACTATCTTCTCTTTTGTTCAGGGAAACAAGAATGTTGCCAGAAAAAGGTGAGAAGGAAGTAGGCAGATGCCAACAATAGCTATAATTTTCTACTTTCTAACACACACACACACACACACATTTTTTAATTCACACAACTCTAAACTTTTCCCTATGTGATACTATCATCCACATACAACTCAAAACACACAAAAGGAGAAATCCCTAAGTCAGATCCAGCTCTTTTCATTCCCATCCTAGTCCAGGGGGCCTATATCATTGGCGTTCTTTTTCTTTAGGTCTAGATTTGTCACTATATAATCATGAAATTTATGGACCATATGGTAAACCTAATTACCTTTTATATAGCCAATGTTTAATTATGGATGGAAAACTGGGTAACTCTCAAAAAACAACCAACCAGAAAAGAATAGAAGTGAAAACAGCACATAACAGTCACCATCTAAAACTTTCATCTTCCAACAGGCTGGGTATAAAAGGAACTAAAGCATTACTTTACAGTGAATGGAATGAATAAATGAACTATCTATTCTAAACTGCCTCAGAGTCTACCACCTGAAAATATTCCCTTTCTTCCTTGTCTTCTGCCCATCAAAGAGGGCCACTGGAGCTGGAGAGAATGGCAGTAAAGCAGCAGGCCTTGGATGCATTCCCCTCTTGGTTAAGCATTCCTGAAGCAGAGGGATGCTCACATTGAAGGAAAGAAAGTAGTTAACCCATTTTAATCCCTCTGAAAACATTTGCCTTTTGGTAATTAGACTGATGACATTTATAGTAGGAGGTTCCTGATCTATAAAATGCTGTCAGCAGAATGTCTTTGGTTCAGGATTGTTTATGATAAACTATGCTAGAATCTATAGACTGGTGGTACGTGGCTCCAGAAAACTATCACACAAGCTAAGTGATTATCTGGGTATAAAATATTTTTTTCATAACATAAATGTTCCCTGCTATGTGAGGCAATAACCTTCACACGTTTGTAGAGATTACATGCATGATTCTGGGTCAAAGGACATTTGTCTAACGTGAAAAGGAAGGACCTGGGAATCATGTACAATGTCCTAGACCTCCCCCTTCTTGACCTGATAATCTCCATTACTTGTATACCTTGAATTATTATCAAGATTGATTCTGGGTAATATTTTTGATCCATAAGAGTCCAGCTAAAAAACCTGATGCCTATGTTAGTTCAGAGAAAATGGCCATACTAGACTGACAAACTTTGGCCTCATCTCTATGACTGTGTAGGTAAAGTGTCTGAGAATTTCTTCAGCTGTTGAGGAATCCCAAGATATTTCTTTGGAAATCTAAGAATCTCAAAATATTAATTGACTGAATGTAAACTTCAACAACAGTGCCAGAAAATGTCTAAAGTCAACAGCTTCAAATCAAAGTCTATCCAGTATTTGTAGATGCTGTTGTCATTAGTAACTGACCATAGTATTTTGCTATTCCTCCTTGACTCAGCATATTACAGAAAGAAATGACCTGCCTCAACAATGCTCTAGATCTGTCTTGGACCATCTTCTTACTTTCTAGACAGGCTACATTTTATTTCGATGTTTTTCTAGCTTGTAAAATTTTTTACTCAAAACAGAAAGAAGTGAGAAATTCTCTTTAATTTCCTATTTTTTTTCCTCCAAATTAGCTAGAGACTCAGCTTGTACAATGTCCAAGTACCAGGATATCACAGAGGTATTTTAATAGCTGGTTACTGCCTATGATCTTGGGTTGTTACCATTTGTATTTGTTTGCCAGGGCTGTTATAATAAAATACCACAAACAGTGACTTAAACAATAAAAATGTAATGTCTCACAGTTCTGAAGGCTAGAAGTCTGAAGTCAAGGTGTCAACAGGATATGTTCCTTTTGAGGGCTGTGAAGAAGGATCTGTCCCAGACCTCTCTCCTTGGATTGTAGATGGCCATCTTCTCCCTGTGTCTCTATATATTGTCTTCCCTTTATGAATGTCTTTATCCAAATTTTCCCTTCTTATAAGAATACCAATCATGTTGGATTAGGGTCCACCTTAATGACCTCACATTAAGTTAAAAATTTTATTACATATGCAATGACCTTATTTCCAAATAAGCTCACATTCTGAAGTTAAGGGGAATAGGATATCAACATATGAAATTTTGGGAGACACAATTCACCTTATAACACCATCTTGGTTTGTGTGAAAGGGGCTCTATTTCCCAGCCCCTTGATATAGCTAATTTCCCATTTTATGGTCTGCCTTTTGCAACACTCCCTCTTCCTCCTTGTATTAATCAAGGTACTGATGGACAGAAACTCTACATGTGAATATAAGGAATGCTGGGATTTGTATTGATTTTTTTCTATTGAATTATGGAGAGGATGAAACTGGCTTTGAGGGTCATAAAACACTTGACTATTGTTGAGACTTTCTCTTTCTTTGGATTGTTTCTCCTTGTCTGTTGGCTTGATTCTGTCAAACCAGCTGTTCGGGCTAGATTGAATCCACAGCGACAAACAGTTCTAGCCTCATGTGCATGGAGCCTCAGGCATCCAAGAACAGAAAGCAGGTATTTCACTGCCAGCTCCTGCAAGAACAAACCCAAGGAAGGCTTTTTGTAGTTCTTGCTTTATGAATATGTTCACCTCTGGGTCAATCACCGTGACTAAAGACAGGTGGATTTTACCATGGCTTACTTGCTCACATCTAATGACCTAGGATTGGGGTCTGTAAGCAGAGGTAAAGTGATGTGAAAGAAAAACATAGACAATAAACAAAATTTTATGCTGCTAGCACATCCTCCACTTCAATCATCTTAGAAAATAATGCTTAATGTCTTAAGAACTTTCATCAATGGAGAAAATCCAAAACAGAAGATACTTATAATTTATTTCAGTTCCTTTTAGTGATCATTCTGATATTTACTATGCTCTTTATCTCCTTCTTTTGTGCTATAGTTTGTGTCTTATCTTTTACTTTTCAGAATATTGTCCTCGATATTCACTGTTGTGTGTGTGTGTGTATGTGTGTATGTTCATGTTTGAGTATGTGTTTCTTTAATTCTAAAAAAACCACAAAACTGTGGTTGAATTACTCTTCTCTCTCCCTCATTGCTCAACTGGTTATGGATAGGAAAAAATCATCCTCTGGGATGTATGTTGTGAACTGATTTAAGACAATTTAGTCATTTAACATTCATTAGGTACTTTTATTAAATATTGATGCCTTTGAAAATTAGAGGCAGATGGGGAGTGCATTTCTCCATGATTTCACTATTAGGTTATATGTTCCCATGGTAGTTAGTCATTTTTAGACCAAATTTTTCAAAATACAATGTATTGGAAAGCAGGTAAAAATGATTCAAGGAGCATTTATTTCCAGGCTCAGGGAACTCTTATTCTTTCTTAAGGAATTCCAACACGTATCTTACATGAAAGACAATTCCAATACAGCCTTAGTACCACACTGGCTAAAAATTAAGCTGGATCAGCAGATGGAGGATGCAGAAACCAATGGAGCTTTATTTTGGGAGTACAAATTCAAAGGCAGTAGTCACTGATCTTGTTAGATGTTTTCCATCTTTCATGCAAGGACTTTCTACTAGATCACATATTTTGAATAACACTTATTTCTCTTAATTTTCTCCAACATCTCTCATACCAGTTAACAAACAGTATGATGGAAATATTGATAATGATATTTGAAGTGCTTAAAAGGCCAGGTCTGGGGCATGCTTCAGTGATTGAGTTGCTTCAAAGCCTAACCATCCTCTACTACATTGTAGATTAGAGTCTACTTATGCATACTTATATAAAACTCTTTATACTGAAGGGTATTTCAAATGAATTACTCTATAGACAGTATAACACTAGGTTAGATGGATTGATTATGCAAGATGTATTTACAGTTCAAGGTCAAGACATCTTGAGTGAGATTCTGAGGAATTAGAAAATTAGATCTGCATAAAATATTTTCTCTGGGTTAATTAAACAACAACTCAGCTTGAAACTAACTTTCTATATTTACTTTTAATTTTCATACCACCTTCCTCTTCATGTACCAATATGAGTAGGCTTGAGATCTTTCTGTTTCAACAACCCATTTGGTCAAGAAAGTGAGTTACTGGTTTATGAAGCCAGCTATTATATCAGGAAAATCGGCACAAAAAATTCAACTGTTCTACAAAGGTTTTGTTTGGAGTGGCTGCACTTTTTTTTCTTTAGAAACAGCATCATGCATGTTTAGAAAGGCTAAGTCATTCTGAGTTTATTAAGTAGCTTGGGTAATTGCTGAGCTGCCCATTTTTTTTTTTTCTCACCCCTGGAAATCAGGGGGCTGGGTGAGTTCTTCCAGATTCTCCTCTTATCTCACATCCCACAAATTCACTTTCACAGGACTGAGAACTCTAACACTGATCCTCTGTCCTTTTCCAGACTGTCCTAATGTACTAAGTCTACAATAATCCATCTCAGTTTAAGACTCTGGGTGGTACTTTCCCTAGTTACTGCAATATAGTGGGATTATGTTTGTTTGTTTGTTTTTCTCATACATATTATTTTGATACCTCTAGTTGCTATCAAGTCTAGAAAATGAGAATTGTCCATTTGCCTTCACTACATCATGTTTCTCAGAGGTCTTCTTAACAATCATTTGTTGTTGTTTCTGACTTTATTTCCATTCAGCATATAATATTTTCTCAGGCTCAATTTCTGACTTATACTGATATCCACCTAAAGAGAATTAGCCTGAGACTTCATATATATATATATATATATATATATATATGTTTTAATTGGATAATAGTTAAGGTCATCTCTGGTGTTAGAACTCTGATATTCAGCATAATAAATAGATACACACAATTTCTAAATTATCCTTATCCATCATATATTACAGAAAATGCTTACACACAGCACACAGTCACCTTTTAAAATTTCACAAATCCTTTTGTAAAATAACTATTTTATATATATTTCCATTCACAATGTAAAATAAAAATTGGTGATTTATAAAAATTTGGCAATTTGAAAATATTTAGTGAATTTAAACAGTGACTATTTTATACTTTTATCTTCTGAAGTGTTACAACCAAATTTCTTGATGGTTTTGTCCATATGTCAACATTTCTAAATTTTAGACATTTATATGTAAAATGAGGAAAATTTTGTTTTCACTGTGCATGTCCCACATAATTCCTCACTTCTTAGCATGGACAGTGAGTAGTAGGGGATTGGGGTTGTAATTATTCCACTGGTTCCAGAGGTCAGTTTGTTTTAAGAAACATTCTTACTCGACCAGATGAGAGGAAAATGTGCAAGGGAAAGACATTAGGTGGGCTTTCTACCATAAATTTCAGCAAATAGATGTTTTCTTGTTTCTGGATTATTAAAAGCTTTTCTGTAAAACCATTATCATTATACCTTAACAATTAACATATGCTAGAAATATGAGTCAAACTTAAACAAGTATGAATATAAAAAATAAAGTATATTATAGATGACACATCATAGACCCAAATTAAACTCTATAACCAAGACATTTAACACTGCTTCTTTCCCCCCACCTTAGAACACCATTGAGAAATCAAAATATTCACATATTCCATAAAGAAATCAATTTATAAAACATTTAAAAGGAAACAAAATATTATAGAGAACCCACCAAGCGTTTCAAATATATTAACAGAGTAAAATGTGTTAAACCTCAGACTACCAATTTATATCTCTATAAGAAGTCCAACTGTGCACTACTTGAGATGTACATCTCAAATAAAAATGACTCAAATAAGGAAAAATTAAAAATCAAACTTCCCTCAGGCAAATTCAAACAAAATTCAAGTAAGGGCATTGCAATATTAATCCAAACTATAATTTAGGATAAAAACATTTATCAAAATAAGAGAGACAAATGTTAACAATGAATTTGTAATAGCAATAAAATTCAAATCGAAACATGAAGATATCTTCAGGGACTTGTTCTATCTTTCTCTCTTCTACCTGTTATTTGATATTGATGTATATGTACATAGCAAAATGTGTGTACAATTATTTTCCATTTTCCTTAATCTCTACAATGTCTTATTTCTTAATCAAATGCAGTCTGGGATGTTAATAGAAAATAATTTTACTTATTTCCCTTTATAGTATATTTGCAATTCAGTTGAGGCTTTTAGTAGCTCAAACCAGGGGAGAAAAAAAAAATGAACATTTCAAGCATCAGTTTGAAACTCTAGTGAAGTCAGAGAATGTAGCTGAAATACAACTGTTTGTACATACCAAATGACATGGATCAATTAATTTATTTTGGTTTTCCCAACAAGTTTAGGCTATCATATAGATTGATCTATGGTATATAATTAATGAAAAAAGGAAATTGTGGAAGCAAAAGGAGAAAAATGACACATTTAACCTAGTCCAGCAGAATGGTGGACACTTCTACACTGCAGCTTTTGGAAAGGTTAAACTGCACTCCCATGATTTTTTAGAACTATGTTGACAAAGTTTATAATGGGAGGTGATAGAACTGGATCAGATCAACCTATGTTCCAAAGTGCACTAGCTCAACAATCCCAGGGGGCCACTTAAAGTTTATAATCCTTCTTACTGTAGTGGGAATTTGAGAAATAATGGCTGACATGGGAGGAATTTCTTGTTTTTCGCCGAGTTAAGTAGATTAAATCAAGGTTACCTCAAGTTTTTTTCTATCTAAACCAACAAAAATATTCAGAATCTCTGTAATGGCAGTAGAACCTTGAAGGCAGAAATACCTGGCTGTTCCATGTTTTATTGTTAAACTGAACATATGTTTTTATGTAACACTCATTTCAAAGGTCTATGCAAGGGAATATAACCAATTATATTATGGAATTCAAATTCAATAATATAATTGAATTTATAATTGAATATAATATAATTGAATATTTAAGTTTTAATGAAATATAAAAGCATAAGTCATATATTATGATTAATATGGTACATCGAACATGTCAAATCTAATGCTTAGAAAATGTAGATTGTACTTGTTTGATACATCAATATATTCATGTCAAAATCATTATAACGTATTTAGACCAAACCTGATTGCTAATAGCGAAATTATGAATATGCATGTATTTTCAAAATACATTTGAAGTAAATATGTTTTTGATAATTTCTGTTTCTCCCATTTTTTAAAACTCTCATATTGTCTCATATGAGACAACTCTCATATTACATTCAGGTAGCAAATTATTTTTCTCTGAATAACAGAAACATCATTTTGAAAGCTTGATGAAAATGTTGTGTTAGGATTATTAAAATATTTTAAAACAACAAATAGCTTTAAAAAGTAATGTTTGAGAATGACGTAATGACATATATATATATATATATATATATATATATATATATATATATTTTTTTTTTTTTTTTTTTTTTTTTTTTGTGGTACGCAGGCCTCTCACCGTTGCGGCCTCTCCCTTTGCAGAGCACAGGCTCCGGACGCACAGGCTCAGCAGCCGTGGTTCACGAGCCCAGCCGCTCCGTGACATGTGGGATCCTCCTGGACTGGGGCATGAACCCACGTCCCCTACATTGGCAGGCGGACTCCCAACCACTGCGCCACCAGGGAAACCCAATATTTTTCTTTTATAAAGTTATAACATTAAAATTTGATGCAGGAGAAAATGAAGTTGTGTAAATGAGTTTTCTTTGTTATAAATATCACCATAAAATTTCTGACACTCAGGGAATATGGCCTTTCTAGTCAACTTACACCTTCAAAATCAACAGTGAATATTTAAATACTAAGATATACTTAAAAGACTTTACAAGTCTGTTTAGTCATCCATGGTTAACAAAATAGAGAAAAATAATAGAAATCCAAATGTTCAATTTTTATACTACTTCAGTTTTCAGAACTGGTTCACAGTCATTATCTCATCTAATTCCTTCAAACATAAGGCAATAGTATTAATACCAGAATAGAGTTTAGTCTTACTTTATGGTGGATTGTTTCAGTCATCTAACTTGGCAGTAGAGAGGCCATGAGGATGAAAACACAGATCAGAACACACGATTTATTCTTGACAAATAATATCACTATTGAAGTTTTCTCTGAGATTTCAAAATATTTTCTCAAGCATACTCAATTCTACAATCCTTCTAGCTCCTGTACAGGCTAGCCAAATCTCACCTCTATATATTTTTCCTGTGAAACTCATTCCTCTTTTATTGGTCCTAGAACAACCTTGTATTATAATTGTTAGCTTACATATCTGCTGATTCTTTGAAAGAAGAATATGTCTGTTAAGTCCATCTGATCTGACATGTAATTTCAGGAAATGTTTCCTTATTGATTTTTTGTTGGGATGATCTATCCATTGATGAAAGTGGATATTAAAGTCACCTACTATTATGGTATTGCCGTCTACTTCTCCCTCTAGGGAAATCTGAGGACATTTCTTATTCAACTCTATATATTAAATGTAGAACATAGTGACTGAGAGGTATGAAGTATTTAATAAATAAGTGAACTAAATAAAATAAAAAATGCAGTGAAATCAAAACATGTTAAGAAATATCTCTTTTTCTGAGTAGAGATTTTAACACCCATAAATTCTGTCTATATTTACAAGCCTTATCCATTATTGAATTTCTACAGAGTACTATGGATATATACATTTAAATTTTATGAAACATGACGTTAAAACAATAAATTTACTACCATAGAATTAAAAAAAATCATTTTCATAAGTACAGGCTAGATGCTATATTCTATCAGAGGGAAAAATATGGTAACAAATATATTTTAGAGTATTTTTTTTTTTTTTTTTGGATTTAGTCGATTTTATTTACAGCTTGTTTTTTTTACAATTCAGAGCATTACACAATTACATTTTCTCATTTTCTGACCTGCAAACAGATACCTTAAATGGAAATATTTTTTAAAAATTATCAAACTAGGTACATCCAAAATGCAACAATTACATATATGACAATTAATTCACAAAGTGTAATTTACCAGGACATATCCTAAGAATTTAGGAAGAGCCAGTCAGGAGAAATCTGACCAAATTTAGCAATCACCTATTTACATATCCAAAGACAAACCTACCTAACCTCCCAAACCAGAAGTCTGAAAGTTTTTGTTAAGTCCCCACTGGACAAGAGAGAGAGAGATTGATTCAGACCTAGCCAGCCTTGACAGTCTTAATCCCAAATACTGGGCTATTTCCCCAGTGTGCAATTCAACAGCAAGCATCTCAGTTTGTCAAACATCTAACTATCAAACTCCCGTGCCATTATGCACATGGAAAGGTTAAGTGTTCATTAATTAAAAAACAAGTAGTCATTAAATATCCTCACTATTCCCCCTAGCTCACCAGCCCTTACTATGACTCCAGATATGCAACCTGTGTCACATAGTGACAGGCTATATTTGATACATGTATGTATCTATGCATACACACACACATCTATTTTACACGTGTGTATATACGTATACACATACATACAGTACTAGGTACAAATGGCAATTAACAGTCCCTGCAAAAATTCATTTTCAGTTGAGGCTATGGCTCCCTATGCCTTGGGGTGGTTTTAGACTGCAAAACTGGAAAATACTAAAATCTCACTTCCTTACGACAAAATGATTGCTTGTTCAGTGTAAGCTTCTCAGGCTAAAAATGGCTGTAAGGTTAAGTATAAAAAAGCAGCCAACTGAGTGCAAGTTCTCTCTCCAATCTGGCCAACCTATCTCATAGAAGTTACCCCTAACTAGACTAGAAAATCTGTGGCGCCTTCCAAAGGTTCTTGCCTACCTTACTTACTGTCCATGTTCACGTCTCAAACTGTGTCAACAGAGCCCGCACTTCAGGGGTCAGCTGTTTGGCAGCCTTAGCTGCCTCTGTGATAGCCTTGCGATACAGGCCCTTTCTCTTCTTATTAAAGCGTGACTGGAAGTTTTCTAAAAAGGGGGAGAGCTGTGAAAGAGCCAGGAAAGATGTTGTTGGAGACCCGAACCATGAAATACGGGCCTCCTGCCGCACTAAAAGGCCGTTATCTTTCCGGCTCACAGTTATAGTAAGAATACGGGCTGGCCACCAGGGGAAGCCATATATCTTGGCCCAAACAATGTCCCCTACACATACGGTCCTGCCATCTGGTGTGACGCACTTAGAGACGTTTTTGGAAAAGACTTTCATTTTCAAGGAATTACTGAGCTTTTTCTCTTCCTTTGAAGAGGAGGAAGTAGAGGATGTGGAAGGTGCATGCATACAGCCTGGAGGAAAATCAAAGCTTTCAGAAGAACTACACTCAGAGTTGGAGGATTTCAAATCATCTGTGCTATCAGTGCTACACACTGAAGCACTGGAAGAGTCAGATTTCTTTTGATTTAGGGTCATGTAAACAGAGACATTGCTTTTGCTGCCCTTTTTGCCCAGTGTCTGTGGTTCATCCTGCTCACCAGGCACAAGCACTTCAGTTGTGTCCTGAACCTCACTGCTGGCCTCTTCAGGGCCTTTGGAGGGACTCTGATTTTCTGAAGGGGCCTCACCTGCTGAGCGGGTGGAGGTGCAGCGGGACTGGGGCTTTGGTGCCATCTTGCTGCTCCGCATTTTCTCCAGTCCTGTCTTCAGAGAAGAGTCATTTTCTTCATTCCTGTACCTCTGTGGTTTTAAACGAACCCGGGGTGGAAGGGAACCTGAGCTAGGATTCTGGTATCGACGTGTGAAGTGGACTTTTGAATGTGCATTTTTGGACGTAGAGGTTTCACTTTGCTTCTTCTGTGCCTTTTCTTTGGCAATTTTCAGCACTTCCCGAGCTTTTGCATGATCCATGTTCTTATTCTGGAGCACTTTTTTAGTACTTAACTGAGCTTTTGATGTATTTGCCTGAGCAGAAACTTTGACTACTCTGCCTCTGCTGTGAGCAATATTTGAAACCTTAACCACAGCATTTCTTTTCTGGCTTTCATTTTGGTTTTTCCCATCCACCTTATGGTCAGTTTTCAGTTTTTTGTTCACAGTAGTTACACTTTCATTTCTCCGTTTTTTTTTTTTTTTTTCCTTTTGCGGTATGCGGGCCTCTCACTGTTGTGGCCTCCCCCGTCGCGGAGCACAGGCTCCGGACGCGCAGGCTCAGCGGCCATGGCTCACGGGCCCAGCCGCTCCGCGGCATATGGGATCCTCCCAGACCGGGGCACGAACCCGTATCCCCTGCATCGGCAGGCGGACTCTCAACCACTTGCGCCACCAGGGAGGCCCATTTCTCCGTTTTTTATCTTCATATTTAGAAGAGTCACTTGCACTACTACCTTTTCTCATTTCTTTTTTTTCAGCAACGACACTGTTTTTACACTTGTCGCACAAGACTTGCCTGGGTCGTAGTTTAATAGCATTCATTATTGAAGTAGGTTCTTCCCTGTACATTTTTCGTTTGGGTCGCTTAATTTTCCGAGGAGGTGGCTGAGGTATTGATTGGTTATATGTGTCCCTGATAAACAAAGGGGGAGGATAAGGTGCTCCTTCATGGAAGAGAGGTGGTGGTTTGGAAGTCCACAGGCTTTCGGCCAAGCTCAGCTCAGGAGGCGGGACAGGAGAAGGGTCTTCAGGAACAGCACCATTCACTTCACGCTTGACATCGGTCCCTTCTTGGAATGTATTATTTTGGAGCTGCATGGCTTCAGGTTTATCCTTATATTCCCTTTTGGGAAATACTGTCACAGGGATCCCATGGGGCCCAAACCTCCGAGCCGGGGATCAGTTGCGACACCGCGGAGTCCCCGCCCGCCGGTGGCACGAGCGCCGGGGCTGAGGGCTGGTGCAGTGGCGGTTCCTGGCGCTCCTCGGGAGCCGCGGGCTCCTCGGGCGGCGATGCAGGGGAAGGTGAAAGGCCAGGCCCTTCCTGTGGCGCGGCTGCCGCCGGCTCCACCACCCGGGCGGGCAGCTTCTCCTCAGGCTGCAGCTCCGGCCCCGCCGCCTCCGGGCTGCGGGCTAGCTCCCCCGGCGGCGGCGGCGGCGGCGGCGGCGGGAACGGCGGCTCGTCGGCCTGAGGAGAGGACTGCTGCCCGTCGGCCTCGCCGTCCGGCACAGATGCTTCAGTTGCCGTGACCGGGAGGGGGTCAGTGCCGGCCTCGCTGCCGGGAATGGGCTCCATCTCCGGCTCGGCCTCGCCGGCGCCCCCCTCCCCGGGGGACGCTGCAGTCGCTGCCGCCTCTGCAGCCACGGCCGCCATTTTCTTCCTGGCTTCTGCCTCCTCCAACTCAGTCTACGGCGGCGGCGGCAGCGCTGCTTGGTTCCCTCTATTTTAGAGTATTTTTTTCTAAGAATACTTTAGAGTCTCTTTTTAAACATAGGTTATGACACTTTTTCTCAGAGGGTATCTGTTACCTCAAGGAATCGACATTTCAGTTTTTACTTTTGAAAAGATAATTAATGGATGACACTTCAATTCTTTTGAAAGGACCTTGCATCCTTTATTGTTGCATAACAAAGCACCAAAACATTTAATGTCTTAAAAGAAATACACTCTTTCTCACAATTCTGTGAAATGCCTGATCAGTATTTCTGGAATCACCTGGCATCATTAGGTCTTACTCAGGCAGCTATAGTCAGCTGGAAGATGTGCTACAGGTTGATTTCAGCTGGAACAGTTGGGATGGTGGGAGTTTTAATCTTCGGATTCTCCACAGTCTGGTGGTCTTATGGGAACACTTATGAGGGCAAATCCCAATGTCTTACATTAGCAAATGTCTTGAAGTTGATGTGGATGTGGCTTCCAAGGCATAATGGCTAAAGGGAGGTATATTTTATTCTGGACCATTGATGTAAAACTCTAAGGGTGACCCAATACTAATATTTAAAACCTCAAACATGTATGTATGGTTAATTAAATAAATCATAATAATTCCACATCAATAAGATATTTATAACAAGTCTAAAATCATGCTCTTAGCAGAATGGAAAATAGTTGAAATTTTGAAATGATCAAAACAGGCAAATTACCCTTTTCATGTTGGGTCACATAACTAAACTGTTTGACTTTCAAGTATTCATTTTCTGAAAACTATGCCAAAATAAATCTTTCTAATAATTTTAGTTTGAAAAAGCTATTCCCCTTATTAATTCTATGTTCTTATCATCACATCTTGAGGCAGTCCTGAACATATGCCAGTCAGATGTCCCTTCAAGGATGTCATTACTGTGCACATGCAAGGGTACAGATAGCTGACAGCCTCCAGCTGCAACACCTGCTGGATCTGAGTCTTGAGCTGAGGCCATGTTCTTCATGAACAGCTTCACTCCAAGAATACACAATGGTGGAGGGACTAGGAAACTTCATCTAATATTGATGAGTAGGATAGCCATCTAAATTGGTGGTAGGGCATCTCATAGAAGCCTAAAGAAAGCAATGTCTTATGCTGAGTTAAGTTGAAATGCTCAAATTGTTGTGACAGACAATAGAAGAAGAAACAAAAAGTCTCAGGAAAGTGGTCATGCTGGAATTGGTATATTATATGAGGCCAAAGTATCACTGGAGGATTATGTTCCAAGGGAAGGCTCAGAAGACATAACATTGTGAAGGCTATTGGGAACATTGTCATGAGAGATAGCTCCAATTTCTAGATAGCTCCAGTTCTAGAGTAGAAATACTCTATTAGCCAATAGGAATTTTAAATAATATGGAAATTGCACAGAAGGCTGCCCATGTGCCTTACTTTTTAAAAAGGTTTTATTGTATTCACTTGAATACGCAGAGTTAGCAATAAAGCACAGGTGCCCTTAAAAAAAAAAAAAAAAAGAGGGAGCTTCCCTGGTGGCCCAGTGGTTAAGAATCTGCCTGCCAATGCAGGGGCCAGGGTTCAATCCCTGGTCCGCGAAGATCTCACATGATGTGGAGCAACTAAGTCCATGCACCACAACTACTGAGCCTGCGCTCTAGAGACGGCAAGCCACAACAACTGATCCTGAGTGCCACAGCTACTGAAGCCTGTGTGCCTAAATCCTGTGCTCCACAGCAAGAGAAGCCACTGCAATGACAAGCCCACACACTGCAACTAAGAGCAGCTCCCACTCTTCGCAACTAGAGTAACCCGTGTGCAGTAACGAAGACCCAAAGCAGCCAAAAATAAAAAAATAAAATAAATTAATTAATTTAAAAAATGCTGAGGTCCCTCATGAGAGGGACCCCAGCAACACTCAGAAGTCCTGGCCAGGGGTCATTGCGGGAGAATTTCCATTGTGCTCAACATATTGATGGCAATGGGGACAGTGATGCCTCGAAGAAATAGAAACCCAGTGGCAACTCTTAATAGCCCAAAGCAGGGGTAGCTGGTGATCACAATTACTATACTAAGTGGGGAGATCAGAGTGACATTCAAGCAGGATTGACACAGAGAAAGTTGAGAAGATGGTCAACAGCACATAGCATGTCTGAGAATAAAATATGTGACACCAACAACATTCTACTAAATATACAGAAACAAAAGAAAGCAAGGTTGAATGAGCAGGAGGCTAAGGGAAGCCACTCCAACAGAGTAATAATCCTTTACTCAATTTCCAGAACTTAAGTCAGTTTTTGAACCCAGAATGTATTGATTGATGTAGAAAGATCCACAATAATTAAACAGGGAATAGATTCCTCCAGCCTTTCCCCAAAGGGACATGCAGGTGTTTACTCAGATGATACATCAGGAAATGGGGTTCCCCCAGCATGTCAAGAACAATTGGACACAGGATCTGACTTAGCTTTGATGCTTGAAGAAGAGAAATATCATAATGTTTTCACTATTAAAGTAGGGGCAGACAGGAGGCAGGTAATTATTGAAGTTATGGTCAAAGTCTGGTTGTGGAACTAATAGTTATATCCCTCAGGTTCTGAATGTATAATTGAAGATGATGTCCTTGGAAGCTGAAACATATCTGATACTAAGTCCTTGATCTGTGGGATAAGATCTATTGTGATTATGGGGGAGTCAAGCCTCTGAAATTGCCCATACCTTCACCTTGATAGTGAATCAAAACCAGAATTGTATCTTCAGAGAGGCAGTAAGTGGCAGAAATTTGTGTTACCTGTAAAGATCTAAATAATTCATAGAGGTAATTCTTATAATATCCTTGCTTAATTTACCAGTGTGGCCTTTGTAGAAATTTGAGGGATCCTGGAGAATGAATGCATAACAAGAGAGTTTCAGTCAAGTGGTAGTCTCAATTACAGATGCCATGGCAACCAGGCTTGAGTGGATAAATACATCTGCATGTATATCATATGTGACCATCAATTTGGCAAATATGTGTTTAATCTAGAATGTTCAGAAAGTGTTCTTATTAACATGAAATAAACTAAAATACACATATTTGGTTTGCCTCCAGGTCCCAAGGGTCTATTAACTGTCATTCTTTCTGTCATAATACAGCTTTGAAAATATCTGAATCATATGGATATACCAGAGGACATCACATTGATCAACTTCATCCATATATTTTAACCATATTACCTTGAGTGAGGTATGATGAGGCCAGATGTAGAAAGGCAAGAGAGAGAGAGAGACTGAAAAGAGTTTTACAGGTTTTGTTTGTTTGTTTGTTTGTTTTTTAATACTTACAGTCCTCTGGAGAGAGTACAGCGTGCCATGTAGGACCACTCAGGAGAAATACTAGGGTCCATCCCAAGACAGAAAGTGAGGGGGAGCTGTGGGAAAGAGCCTTTATTGTGGTTTCTGTGGGAAGAAAAGGTTACGGTAGGGAAAACAGGCTTAGCATTAGATAATGCACATAATTGTGGTGGACTCTAGGGCATAATAGCTGTCTCTGGTTGGCAGGTACCAGGTCCTGGGGCAATTGCAGAGGTGTATAATTGCTCAAAGTATGAGATCCAGAGAAAAAATTGATCAGAGGTATGGGCTTAATGGGCTGCTCAAGAAGGGGAACTAACTGGCCTCTAGCCAGGGCTCAAAACTGAGTCAATGTAGCACGCGTGTGCACACACACACACATTACACCAGGACATGATTATCAGGCAGGATAACTATAAAGTATATTTACTGAGGGGCAATAGCAAATAATGTGGACAACTGCACAATGACCTGGAAGAGAAAGGACTGGTGGATCAGAGACAAGGAGGTCTATGACAGAACCATGTGTGTGAATATCCAGGAGAGAGCACAAAGTGTACAAATCACCCATCATGGAAGAGACATTGAATAACCAAGTAGACTAAATGACTGCCAATTGATATTTTCCTTCCTTTGTTTTCACCCACTCCAGAAATTGCATGATATGGACATTAATGGAGTGGCCACAATGATAGCATGGAGACAACATGTGAGCCCAAAAGTATGGGCTACAAATGTCAAGGTCAATCTAGCTGCTCTCTCTTCTGAACCTCTAACCTGTCAGCAATTAGAAATGAACTCTCAACCAGTATTATGGCATTATTCCTTGAGGAGTCCAATCAACCATATTGGAATTCTTCTCTCCTTGAAGACCATTAAATTATTCTCACAAGAATAAACAATTATTCTGAGAATAGGTTTGCTTTTCCTGCCCATAGATCCTCAGCCAGCACCAACATCCTGAGTAATCGAATGCTTAATCACAAATATGATATCCCACAAAAAATTGTGTCCAACCAAAGAATATACTTTATAGCAAAGGATGTATAGGTAAGGGCCCTTGACAATGGGATCTATTGGTTCTATCTCATAATGTTCCAACCAGATGCAGCTGGCTTTTTAGAATATTGACATGGTCTTACGGAACAACTGAGGTGCCAAAATGAGGCATTCCTGAAGATGAGGTACCATTCCCCAGAATTCAGTGTAAATACTAAATCAGAGACTTATGTGTGGAGCTGTGTTACAAACAGGAAGGACACGGGAGACTGGTAACTAATGGTTGGTAGCAGGAGTGGCCTTGCTTGCTGTCATTCCCATATCTGCAAATGTGGGTTCTTCATGGTTAGAAGGTTTGGTCCCTAAGGGTTATACACTCTTGCCAGATGACACATCAAGGGTTACATTGGACTACCAACTAGTGCTGCCAGTTGGGCACATTGTAGTCCTTGTGTTCAAAGAACCAGGCAAGAGGAGGAGCCTGTCTTGGTTGGAGTAATTGACCCTGATCAACTGGAGGAGGTATGGTTGCTGTTATTCACTAAGAGCAGGGAAGAAAACATCTGGGACTCAGGTCATATACTGGGGAGCATCTTGTTACTCCATTAACCAATTAGGACTGTGAATGGCTGAGTGAAGCAAAACACACCAAGAAAGGAATGTTTATCAGAGGCTCCACTCCTTCAGGAAGGCGAGTGTGGATCTTACCACCAAGTAAGTCAGTGGATCCAATAGATGTTCTACCTGAGGCCAACAGACTTGGAATGGATAGTGGGTGATGACTACCAGTGTGAAACCGAGAACAACTGGAGCTGAATTTATCCTATTAAATTTCCTCTTCTACATTTTCTTCAAAAGGAAAAGTCCACTAGAACTCTGGAAAAATTGTTCCTTCAACATATTTGTAGAAGTTAGTCCACATGGCACAAGAGAGAGACTGTGGCAACCATGAAGATGCACCACTTGGATCCTCATCAAAGTAGTACAGGTAACTGCCAGCGTGCAGCCTCAGTGTCTTCAGGATCTGCCTTAGCTTTTGAAAAGAGATCATGCTCTTTCAGAAAGCCTGAGCCAATAAGTGACAATGTAAGTATACTATGGACTAGTTATTTCTGTCCAATGCAGGACTCATTTGACAGACAATCTTTCCTCTACACTTCCCCGTTGGAATAACTGTCAGATCTAGATTGCAGTCTGATATTCTATCTGCCCAATCTTTCTTACTTCACTCTTTCTCATGTGTCAGATATGTATTTTAGTTGGAAGGATTTCCCTGCCAAGTTCTCCTTCCTCTTTTATCTCTCACTGAAATTAACCCCTGATAAACTGTGTGGACTCTTAACTCCATTTCTATATCTCCTTTCCAAAGCATCCAGATGACACACACATTCACCAAACATTCATTAAAACTTACAGGAAATAAAGATCTTAAGCTTTGACTTAATAAATTACTAAAATGTTGATATTGTGTGTTATGGGCTGAATGTTTCTGTTCCTCAAATATTCATATGTTGAACTCCTAATCTCCTAACCAGTGTGATGGTATTTGGAGATGGGGCCTTTGAAAGGTACTGAGGGTTAGATGAGGTCATGAGGTTAGTGCCCTCGTCCTATGGGATTAGCGTCTTTATAAGACACCAAAGTGCTTTTTCTTGCCTCCCACATGAAGAAGAAGAGGACATGTGATCACAGAGCAAGCTGGTACCTGCCTGCAAGCCAAAAGAAGATGCTTAAGAATAAAAGCTACCTTGTCAGCACCTTGACCTTGGACTTCCCAGCCTTCAGAACTGTGAGAAAATAATTTCTGTTGCTTAAGCTACCCAGTCTGTGATATTTTATTATGGCATCCTGAACAGATGCAAATTGTATATTATGATTTAGAACTTATTATATCTACAAATATATTGTAAGTTTCTCTGTTAAGCAGAGCTACTTTCTCACAAATCATATGAATTACAATCTTCTAATTTATACCAACTCTCTCATTTTTTTCTCCCATCACAAAATATAAAACGAGGATACATTACAGACATTATACACAGAAAAGACTGCCTTATATGATATCAAGGATCTGAGCATTTATTAAGAGTGTTGGCAAAAGAAATCAGATGAAAGACAGAAAAGAGCTCTTGTGCAAATGCGCATCAGAGCATATTTCAATCTAAAAGAATTTTAGAGGCAGATATATGAGAAAGTAATTGAGAGAGTTACTCCAGTATTAACCTTTACTTCTGTTAAAATTCCATCTCAAGTAACTCTAATTATGAGAAAGTATCCTGCAAACAACATATCAAGACATTAATACTTTAAAATTGAACTGATTTATCTTTGCTCAGAGCACACAGACTTTCTCAGAAAAATAATTTTAAAAATTGAACTTCTAGTAAGGATAAGATAAATGAAAGCCGCTGAATTTTCTATTCTGAGTAGAAGACAATATTTCACTCCTTCTTTTCTATTTATTTTTGTAAATTGGACAAAATCTATAATGGAAGAATGTTTTGCACAGTAAAACAAAATCTATCCAAATGAGGTAAAACAAAGTTCTGTGAAGCAAATCAGAGCACCATATTCCTCCTCTATATACAAATTACCCTCTTGCTATGACTTGAAGTTTTAGAATCTCTAATGGACAAAAACATAGAAATATATTTACATGCAAAAAAAGCACTATGGAAAATGTTGGAAGAAGGAGGCTTGGTAACCATCTTAAATATAGTGGCATTTACTTTGAAAACAATCTACAAAATATTCAATACCTCTCTTTTAATGCTTCTGTGAAAAGCAAGATTTTTTTTAAAGGAGTTGTTATTAAATACATAGAGAGGAAAACCTTGCAAGATTTACCTTTCTCTTGGGTAGAAATAGTAAAGTTTTATGATTAGTACAAACATGGAATTTTCTGGAGAAACTCTATCAGAAACTAATATTATAGAACAACACCAGAGTCTTAACTGAGAGGAATAAGCACTGGTTGTGCTCAGATATGAAGTGAGACATTTATAGGAAAGAGGGCCTGTAGATTGCTCAGCTGAAAGCCATTTAACTGTCTGGCATATGACTTGTAGAAGCAAACCAAGAGAGGACAACATTTTGAGTAGAGCCAGACCTCATAACATGTACAGATGGCCCAGTCATTCCATTCCTGGTTTAAGACCACCATCCACTATTAAAAATGCAGCTTAATCGGATCTGGAAAATCATTATTTTGTTCAGATTGGATGAGAAGTCAGCCAGGTTCATGAAATAGGATAGTTGAAGTTTCTGCTAGAACATTCTAAAATGACACTGGCAAAGAAGAAAGGAGGGAAAAAAGACCAAAAAACAAAAACAGTTTCTTTTAATTTTGAAATATTATGAATAAGAAAATTTGGCCAGAAATCATTCTTAATCATTTTTCTTAGTATACATTATGTAATAGGAAGCTTCTGACTTATTATAACTGTAGATTTTATTATTCAGACATATGATATAACTGTACGTATTAGCAGAAAAGGAGGTATAGAAAATAAAATAGAAAATAGACTTTTCTCTATAAGATAGCTTTGGATAGTGTGAAATATGGTTTTAAATACTAAATCAGATACAATATAGTAGTAGTTTAGAATATAAAAATAAAGAAAACAGAGAAACATTAGGTAATGAATTCTCCATGAAACACTCATTCTTTAAGATTGATTCATTAATGTCAATATTTGCTATAGAAAAAAAATCCTAAATATTGGTGTTAAAACAAAAATGCTCAACAGGTAATATTCTGCTCTTGTAGATTTTAGAGTAGTGAGAAATGTTGCTAAACTAAAAGAAAAGTAGTAATAAATTGATAACTACTACAATGGAGAATGAAACCAGGACAAGTCAGAACAAAATCCCTGAAGTAGGACAAGATAACATTTTAAGGGGAAACAAACAAGTAAATAAACACACAAAATCTCCTGCTGTGAAAAATATTTGTAAACTTCTAGATTAAGCAACATTAGATTGGTTTCTTCATGGTAAGATCTATTAAAACTAATGCTATTCTAATACATGTCATGATTCCCCATAAGATGCGAGGCATAGGGTATAACACTCATCTAGGACTGAACACTTAAATTCCCCGAGCATCTTACAACTCTCAGAAAAGATGTCTTTTCTTATTAGGAGGAGAATCTTCCTAGTGGCGCTCAGCTGGTAATTACTCTCTCACCAAGAGTTGTATGGGAGTTGTATGTTGTATGGGAAGTAGGACAAACTTAATAACAATTGAAAATAAAGGAAAAAACCTGACTTATTAGATTATTGATACTGAGTTCTAGATTAATAACATTCATACACTTTCTTCCCCTTCTGTGTTCAGAACCAACTGAGAGGTAAGTCACAGAAATCAAAATGTTAGAGGAAAATACCAACTGTACTGCCAGAGAATGCTAGACTGGGGACTATTGCTGAAATAGACAGCCACGATGGGGTTCCTGTTACTTCATCCAAAAGTAACTTACTTACCCAGTCACAGAAACTTTCAAAAATGTTAAAACTCAACTCTCATGTTTATGTAGGCTGAATATGTGCCCAGAATGCATTTTATTCATAAATGAGGGAATTAGGAGGATGGTACAGTTGCATTCCAAAACACTAGAGGACTAGAGATTTATACATTCACTTGTGTTATGGGCTGCATTGTATCCCCTCAAAATTCATATGTTGAAGTGCTGACTCCTTGAATCTCAGAATGTGAACTTAGTTGGAAATTTGGTCTCTGCAGATATCATTAGTTAAGCTGAGATCATTAAGGTAGGTCCTAATCCAATGTCATTGTTATCTTTACAAAAAGGGAAAATTTGGACACAGAGACAGACATGCATAAAGGAAGCTGATGTGAAGACACAGGGAGAAGGCATCTGTCCCAAACCAAGGAGAGAAGCCTGGAACAGAATCTTCCCACATAGCTCTCAGAAGAAAGCAACACAACCAATACCTCAGTTTTTTTTTTTTTTTTTGAACTTTTAAACTCCTGGACTCTGAGACCAAAAACATATGCTGTTTAAGTCACCAAGTTTGTGATGCTTTGTTACAACACCTCTAGCAAACTAACACACAAGGTAACAACCCAGGTTCTGAGGCAGTAACCAGTCAAGGAAACAACAATAACATTGACAAAAAGAGAATCTTCAAATCATAACACTGAGGGTAGACTTTCCCTTAACAAAGAGTTAGATCAAAACCTAAGTGGAAACAAAGTTTCTTTGCTTAAAAGATCTTGCAATTGTTTTACTCTAATGACTTTTATGATTAAACTAGTTCACCTGTGAGAATTTTACATTTCTATGAGTTATGTTTTACTGAATATAATTTATTAAATGATTAAGTAGATCCCTCATAAAACAAAAAATTAATCTTGGTTCATGTCAGCTCATTTTATGGTTTTCTAGATGCTAATTTAAAAAAATCATTTCTGGTAGAGCAAAGCCAGACCCAGGTGAATTGATTGGGCCCTAAGTGATAAATGTTAAAATCTTAATAACTGATAAAGGCTCCTTTTTGAATCTATAGAAACATCAGTTCACAGAACTCTCCAATAGTACTGTAGGGTCAGGAAGGTGTCATATCAGTAGCTGGACAACTCATATTTGGGATATTAAAGCATGAAGAATTAATTCAACAGATATTTATTGAAAACTTTCTAAATACCTGTTAAACATTGAGTAATGGGCTCTCTTTTGTTCGTAGTGAACAATGAGATTTTTGTCACCAGAGAATGGATCAATATCCAAGGTTTCTTGGAGTCACCCAGGGAGCAGGGACAGTGTCAAGTAGACAGTAGAAATTTGCACACTCTACCTGGCTGCACATTCTTCCCCTAGGCACGCTGTAAACAGAATCTATATTCACCATCAAACCTAATCTTCAGGTGGACTTGTAAACATTTTCCATAGTTTCTATCTTTGTTCATCTACTTCCCATCATTGTATATGTACAGATAACAAAGATGAACAAATACTAAAGAAATACTTTAATAAAGTAAAAGACAAAAACACACAAAGAAACAAACACAACACTGCAAGCAGAAAAGTAAATCCAGAGAAATAATGAGGTAATATGCAAAACAGAAGCAAACTTAAGATCAGTATAATTCATATGAACAGAGAGATTTGAAAGCATACTATGTCGATACTAATGAAAAGCAGTCATGAGAAATAGAATTCTAGGAACCTAACAATGTCATTTTGTAGATTTAATCGTGAAACAAACAATGATAGAAAGATGTTATCAAAAGAGCTATATCTGATGACTGAAGTAGTGAACTAAAGGCCAAAAAGATAAACTTGGAACATAATGCAAAGGAAATACAGGAGAAAAGTTGACTCACAGAGAAAGACATAAAAGTTTCAATGTTTCTTCATTCATTCAACAGGGATTTATGAAGTGCCTGCTAGGTGCCAGAAATTGTTCCAATGCATCTAAAGACAATGGACCTTATTCTGAAAGAGCTTATGAAATAAGGTGAGTAGTCAGACAACAGTAGACACACTAAAGCAGTAAACTATATAAAAAGTTAGAGGGTGAAGAAGATGTAGTACAGCTGAAAGAGGTTTGAGCATAAGAAGAGAGAGGGCAATTTTTCTTTTAAATAACAGGATGTGGTATGTTTCATTAAAGAGGTATAGCAAAGGTGATATTTGTGCAATGTTCTGGGTGTTGGAAAACTTAAGAGGGGAGGTCAACAGGCTCCATGAAGAGAGATTTGCCAGTTCAAGTAAAATAACAAAATCAAACTAATGATAAAAATAAATTTCATTGAGCTGAAGAGGTGAGTATTCTTCCTAAAAGAGCCAATCTCATACCAAATAGGATTATGAGAGAAAAAAAGCACCAACACCCAGTTACACATTGACGACATAAAAAGTAAATATTGGGCTTCCCTGGTGACGCAGTGGTTGAGAGTCCGCCTGCTGATGCAGGGGACACGGGATCGTGTCCCGGTCCAGGAAGATCCCACATGCCGCAGAGTGGCTGGGCCCGTGAGGCATGGCCACTGAGCCTGTGCGTCTGGAGCCTGTGTTCCGCAACAGGAGAGGCCACAACAGTGAGAGGCCCACGTACTGCAAAAAAAAAAAAAAAAAGTAAATATTAAACATCTCAGTTAAAAAAACAACTCAGTAGATGACTAGATATAATTTTATGTACTTCAACATTGTCCATGAGTGTATATGTGTTTATTATGACCATGAGTGTGTAATTATGCAGACTTGGGATTGTCTACCAAACATTAAAATTAATAATTGATTTAATAAGTTGACCATCTGTAAGACTGAAAGCATTTATCGAGGATCAAGTTCTTTCACTACCCTTCCTTTAACTCAGAAGTACATAAATTATACTATTAAAAACATGAATAAAATATATTGACAGATAAATAAGGATGGGATAGATAGTTAGATACCAGATTTACTCCTGATAATCCTTTCACCCTACCTGTTAAATCAGTATATTTTCTGTGAATATATATACATATTTTTTATTCAGTGGAGAATGTCAGTAAGTTATACTTGTTAAGAGAAGACTATTTTCTTTCATACTTCCTTTATTTAGCCTCCATTTTTACAAACTGGATAGAGAATTTTTTTTAAAATAATGGTTAAATTGTATTCTCTATTTGAGAGCTTGCTCTTTATGCCATGCGTTTACGATATATTTCTGAATGTCAAAAACTCCCATGTCAATTAAGGTAAAATTGATACACTTATAGCATCAACTCTGTAGAAGTTATTTTTATGTAATCCAATGGGGTTCAACTAAGATATTGAAAAGAAAGCCTCTGCTAATTTTATGGCTGTGACCTGAAAAACTGCATGTGGGAAGCAAGAAAATTTTTCTTAAAATATATTTCTGGGTTCTCCAATACTTATGACTCAGCCATAAGTACCATAAGAAATCCCTGTCCCTTTTGAGATGATCCGTGTAGAAAAATAAATGATTAGCTGATAGTACCTGGGAAATCTCATGAAAATTTATTTCTTTGATCTGAGGGATACCACTCCATAATCATGTCTTAAGAGAACACGGCCTGTAGGTTAAGAGAACGTGAACTGAGAATTCACTGACGAGTCTGTTCTGTGCACGTATGTCTGCTTGATACTGTTGATGGCATTTGAGGACTGACTGAATGAAAAATGAATGCAGTTTCAGATTAGAAAAAACATAATATGATGCTGTAAATGCATATTGTAAGGCTGAAGATTGAAAGTGTTAGATACAATCTTTAATCAACTCAAAGACACTTGATGTATTTTGTAGACCAAAAGCTGTACCCATGTGATAAAGAATCAGAAAACTGATTTTCCATTAGATTCACTTTTGAGATATTTACAAGGTTAAAGCATTCATTCTTGCTCTAGTTCTATTTTACTGTCTCCCACCCACACCCAATGCAAAACAGGTCTAGGAAATAAAGCACACCTGACTGTAGATCAAAGTCTCAGAAAACTGCATCATTGGGTTAATGTTAGCCTTAGACAGGGTGACTTGCACAAATATGTTTCTTACATGGCAAGAGCCAGGCCTGATGAATTTCAGCTCCAGGTTTTCTATATTCAGAGCTCCTCTGCTTAGGATTCCAGTAGGGTTCTGCCAGAATGTGAGCTTCAGAAACTAGGTGAGAGGGAAGAAGCTTCTCTCCATCTGTGTAAGAAAGAACTACTTCTTAAAATGACTATAATTTTTTTTTTGAAATATGAAAACTCTATGGCAGATTGTGGTGTCTCGACATGGACTTTTGCAGAGCAGATATCTGATATAAGAGTGTACAGTGTATTTCTTAACAGATATTTGGTTTGTGGGAAATAAGCCAAGAATACAGGAGGGTTAACAACATGCATGTGTAGTAGTGAGTAACAGCACCTTCTCAAGACATGTGTCCACTTGTCTAGGACAGTGGAGATGATTCCCTTTTTCCCTAGCCCTGCCAGCAAACACAGTCCTCAGTTACCATTGGTATAGACAAGCAATGAAACTTCCAACCAGACTGTTGAGAATAAAATGTAATCAAATTTGAGAAGGTTTATTTCTTTCCATTTTTTTCCAGTTTGATACCTGAGGAAGTATGTTTACTGGTCTCATTCAGAATGAACTCTCTCATGGCATGAGGAAAAATAAAAATAAAAATTCAGAACTGTGTGGTTGGAGTGTGCAGTGTAGAAAGTCGTCTTTAAGTCGTCTTTAGCCAGTCAGCTAACTATTTTCATGGCAAACTGAATTTCAAGGTGCAGGATCAAAAGGTAGGTTCTAAAACTGAAACTCCACATTGCAAAACCAAGATAAATATTTGCAAAGGTCATTCTATAAAGCATTGTTCTAAAAAAATTATAAGATCCTTCTAACTTTGGCAATAGGCAGAACTGGAGATGACTAAAGTATGATGATTTTATTGCAAGAGGATAAACCATATAAGCATTCTTATCATGTTATTAAAACATTCATAACTTAAAAAATTCTTCCTTTTCAGAAAAATCCAGGTGGAAGGAGATTCTTATGTGTTCATCATATGTGATGAATTTTCTATTTTAATTTGTATCTCCCTTTCTCTGTAGTTAGATTATGCATGTAAAAGAATAAATTATACATATACACATTTTATAGTTATTTATTGATATATGTTTTTCTCACAAGTCACACTTATAAAAATCATGTGTGGTAAGCATGACCACATAATTTTGGATCATGGTTTGCCAATCTACTTTATTTGTAATTAATTTCATAAAATATACTGACTTCATCATTTATACTATTAAAACAAAACACTATATTTTTTGCATGGATAATTCCTTTTGAAGTTAAACAGATGAAATGGTGACCTGCCACAGATAGATAATTATTGTATTGGTTGAAGAACTAGATAGATGGCTATTAATTTTCTGTCTAACACATGAAGATTATATGATTATGCAGAAGATAACTCATGATTATATACAAATTATCAATTAATTTTGCATAATCACAACATGTAAAGTGTGGACTAATGCAGCTAATCCATTGCATAAAACAAATTTTAGTGTAATAACTTAGTCCTATCAGGAAATGATTGTTATTTAGAGAATCCTGGGCGTCAATGGTAAAGCAATCTCTGTCTTCAATAATTTTAAAATAAATTTCTTGATCTTATAATTTTAAAGCTTTTAGGATTATTTGTTAATAATTTGTAAATATTAATATGTATGTATATATGTTTATAGTTGTGCTCAAATTGCCTTTTCAAATGTAAGAATGTAGGAAAAATCTATGTCTTATTTTAAGAATTTTAATGCCCCAATAGTTTTACCTGATGTGATGATTTATTATAAATCCACTTTGTAAGCATTGACTTATGGATCCAGATGTCTACCCATTTCTGCTAACAACACTTATTTGAAATGCATGCTAATTTTTGTAGTCACTGTTATCAAATTCTGTGGTTTAAAATTTAAAAATAAATCACCTGAGCAGAGCTTTAAATGACTGATGCCTAAGCTCTGTCCCAGAATAATTAATTCAGAATCTTAGAAGTTAAGATAAAGATATCAGTCGTGTTTAAAGCCTAGGTAATCTAACATATAAACAAATTTGAGAGCCAGGGCTGAGAACTGCCTGTAAACACTGTGTATTTATTTTGGACACTATGAGCTGAATACCACCTGAAAAAGATGACTATAGCAGCACTTTCCCACAAATTTCCTTTTTCTTTCCACAATTTAATGATTTTTCTTGGACATATTATTGTTTCCACGTTGCAAAAGTCTCTAACTGTATGTTACTTTCTGCATATCCCCATAGACGCTGAAAGTTTTTAGCAGTTCTCAATTTTTGCTTCAGATTGGAATTTCTAAGGATCTTTTTAAAACTCAGATACTCAGGTGCTTCTGACGCATTGCAAGACGGAAAACCTTTCATTTGATATTATATGCATGCTTAACGCTACACCTGTGCTTTCCCATTTTTTTAATGCATTCAGAACAAATACTTATTTTATATCTTTACTGACTGGATTTAGATAGTTCTGAGTATAAAGAAAAATAGTGCTTGATTGTAAGTTTTGTATATTTTGGCTCTGGAAAAGTTAATAGAATTGGCAAAAATAATGAAAGAAAATGTCTGTGGTAAATCAAAAATGAAAATCTCGATTTCAAAATTCTTCTTCCTCTAATGAATTCTTTAAGGACATAGAATTCACAACCTCTAAAATAAGTATGGCTGAAAATAGCTAGTTAGCTCTATGAGTAAAGTTTTATTATCTCTTTTACGTTCATCTCTATCCATAGGAATTAGAGCCATGTCTTGCAAATAGTAGACACTCAAGTATTCATTAAATTAACAAGTTAATAAATGAAATAAAGGAATAAACTCAAGAGGCACTTATGTAAAATGATAGTGCACAAATGAATTCTGTACTTTGTCACTCCTCCTTCACCTCCCGCCACACACGCACAAAGGAAATTTGTTTCATTATATCTAGAATTGATAAACAACAAGGTCATACTGTATTGCACAGGGAAGTATCAATATATTCAATATCCTGTGGTAAACCATAATGGAAAAGAATGTATTTGTGTGTATAACTGAGTCACTTTGCCGTACAGCAGAAATTAACACATCATTGTAAATCAACTGTACTCCAGTAAATAAATTTTTTTAAAAAGGAAATTTGTTTCATTTTGGAATTTGAATAAAATTGAATAAATTTAGAGGATTAGAAGAGAAGCTCAATCAGGACTCATGATTCGCACTGAGTTGCACACTAGTTTCTAAGATGTGCACACAATCCTGGATCATGGGATGAAGGGTAGACAGCTTTCCTTAATGACCATTTCATCCTGACAGACATTCAGATAAAGAAACGTGATTGTTTTTGTACATTTCTGGCAGACAGATGTCACTACCTCAGTTGGACGTGATTGGGAAGCTGGTTTGCAGCCTAAATGTTGAGGTCAAAAAGAACATTTTTTTCTGGGTTTGGAAGTTTCTTTTATTACTTCTGGTCAACACCATTAAAGAAGACACATATTCCTCTGAGCAACTGACTTTCCTCATATTAACCCTAGCCTCCATTTTCTCTTTTCTTAAATAATCAAATGCTCATATATTATAAATTTATTCATTTGACATTATTTCTCAGAAGTAGAAATTCTTTTGAATAAAGGCAAATAAATACATTCGCTAAATAAACCAAATCAATAACACAAATAGTGTTGATGTCACATTAATTGTGTCCCTCTGGATGTTTACAAAATCACAGGAGAGTTTGAGTTTAAAATGGTCTGCCCAGTTGCCTCCCTTGACCTACCCCCTCCATTTAAGCATGGCTGAACTAGTCATCGATTTATAGGAAAGTTATTGCTGACATTCTTAAGAAATTAGAGGGGAAACAGAAAACCCCTGCATTAGAGTGGAGTAAATGCTTACAGCATATTGTTGATGATATTCAATGTGAAAGTTTAATTGTGGGACTTCTTAGAAAAACAATTTTTGTGAATCTTTTGGAACCAGTCAAATATTCTTTCGTACAGGGTAGCCTCTGTTGAGACTGTTTTCATTTTCTTCCCTGCTGAAGAAAAAGTAGGTTAAGCCATTGTTTTCCTTCTCTATACACTGAGATGGAAATAACACCAATACTGCCCTGAGATTACATCTATTGTGAAAAAAAATTTAGATCAGAAGCAAAAAAGGTGTTTGCATCTTTAAGGAAAAAAAATTAATAATAATTTTTATGGGATCATTTGAACTTACTTGCTCAGAAAATGACTACTTTCATTCTCTTCCTAAACACTCCGGGATGAGATTTATAATTCTCCTTTAAGTCTTAAACAGAAGTTACATGATACTGACTGTGATGTCTTCTTGTAGACAACAAACAGATTCACATGCTCTGAACTTGGAAAATGAATTGAATACATGACCTTTGCAGCAGAATATTCTCAGCGTTGCATAAACAGGGAGGCTTTGGATGTATTCCCAACACTTTATACTTTATTTATTAAGTTTTATTTTCCATAATTTAATGTATGAAATGGAAGTGAGGCAGGAGATAGATTGTCTCCAGTCTAAGCATTTACAACTGGCCTCCTGTTTACATGTCTTGGGGCAAGAAAAAGATGGGCTTCAGGCCGGACACTTACAACTAGCCTCCTGTTTGCATTTTCTGAGACAGGAGATAGGTGGGCTCCAGGTTAGATATTTACAACCTGCCTCCTGTTTGCTCTTCGAAATAGAAATTACAACAGAAACAGGGTAAATAGACAGGTTTTGTCTCCCGAGGACACTTTAGGATAACAGTCATGGCAGGGGGCTAAACCCTGTTGGAGTAAAAGATCAAGAGGTCACATATTTCCCATCCTTGGGGCAAGGGAGACATTGCACATGAGCAGAAAGGCTCCTTGGAGGTCAAAAAGGAGGAGGTACCAGCCCATAATAGGTGATGCCAAGGCCACTTATAGGCCTCTGGGCTGGAATCCATCTTGGAAAAAAAGTTGTGCGTGCATGTTGGGAGCGTCCTAGGGCAGGTCAGGCATGGAAAAATAAACCAGATAATTGACCAAAGGTAAACAAAGACCTGCAAGAACTGCCCTATATAAATGATTTAACCACCTATTTACTGTGCTTCTCCTCATTAGGGAGGATGCCCGCACCCTTTCTCTCTGGGTGTGTATCTCTGCCTTGCTTCTGTCTTAACTAAACAAACTGTTTCTCTGTGTGATCTCCCACTTATTGTCTTGTGTCTCTAATAATAAACTTTGTACCTGTTTTTACAGTTTTTGCCTCCTTAAGAAATGCATTTTTCAATGGGGGCAAGGGCCAGGGGAATTGTTCTTCTATCCTCTAGCCCCTGGTGTGTTAGCGGCTAGGATTCCTGGCTTTTATTCAGGCTACCCAGGTCCAATTCCTGGGCAGAGAACTAAGATCTCAGCTCAAGCCACCACTAAGTGCTGCCTCTGCAAGATCAGAAGGAATTTCAGCCAGTGAACAAGACCAATGTTTCTAGAGAAAATCCTGTGTTTTAATGTGACTATGCAGATAATGACCTACTCTATGACTATATGACTCAGTTTACTTATTTTTTTAAATCAGGATATTAATTTGACATTAAATAGAGTAGTTTGAGAAATTAATTGATCTTAATGTGTGAAGTTTGCTGAGCATTATGTGTTCAAAAATGAAATATCTAAAGATCTATAATATTTCAATAATCAAGTTATATTTATCAGGGTTATTTTATTCACAAGTAATTCAAACCTAACTCAGTGTAGTTTAAACAAATTATACACTTTTATTAAATTTATAGATTTGGTGAATATGATTGTAGGAGTTCAAATCATGACACCTGAATTCTAACCTCTTCATCTCTGAGCCGGATCTTCCTATTTTTTAGCTTCTTTCTCAGTAAGGATGTCTCTATCTTACAGCAACTTTCTTGCCTGTTTGTTCAGACACACATATTTTTCACAGATTCTGCAACACAGGCCTTTCCAACAGCTGTAGCAACATTCTGATAAAGGGCTTTGGTAGGCCTAACTTGAGTCAGATCCAAAATTTAAACCATTGTGTGGTCAGGAATCAGCTGCTCTCTGATCTGCTAGGCAGGGCCAAATGCTCCACTTTATGGCAGGAGAGTATGAGGTATTGTAGTAGGGAAGAACAAATCTCACTCCATATTGTATCTGTGTCTTCTACTTTAATCTCTGTATTCTATTGCTTTTGCTACAATTTAATCACTAAAATGATGCTGCCTGTAGCTTAAAATATACATAATGGTTCATATCTGGGAACCCTGCTTCCCATGCCTGAGCCTTAAGCTAAAATAACTTTGTTTAGTTCACAGGAAACATCCTGACCAGATCAACCTATGAATGGCTACAGGAAAGGAGAAATTAACACATCCTCTCCAGAACCAAGGAAATATTTGCAATGACTTATGGCCTTTTTATACTTTGCCTCCTTACCTTCTCCTCTTCATTCTATAAAATAAACTAGCCTCGAAACCCAGGCAAGATGGTTCTTTGGGACACTAGTCCACCATCTTCTCAGTCTGCTGACTTTCCAAATAAAGTCTCTTTTCCTTGCCTCAACACCTCTTCTCTTGATTTATTGGCCTGTTGCACAGTGTGAGCTTGGACTTGGTAACAGTATGCCTATTTAAACTACAGGCTAGAGTTTCTGTTACCAGAAGATGGGATGGTGATGCATATAGGGAAGAAAAAAATTCTATCTATATATCTATCTATCCCTATTTCTTTATCTACTGGTCTAGCAATTACAATCTTCTATTCTAATTGTTCTCAATTATTTTGGGGTCCTCAATATTTTAATATATAAAAAGGAGTACTGAGAACAAAATTGATGCTAGATCAGTATAAAACATAATATATATTAAAACATAACAAATTTAAATACAAAAAAAAAAAAAACACCCAAGTACACATTCTACTACCTGCCACAGTGATAATGTCAACCCATGTAATGTAGTCTCTGGGAAACTCAATGGATAATATGAGAATCAACTGGACAAAATAACAGCATTTTGAATTAGTTTTGACCCAACAGAAAACCTGAACATGTCTAGTGGAACTCCCAAAATCTGCAGGAAACATTTTGAAAACCCTACTCTATCCCACCATCTTATCATAAAGGAAAGACTTAGAAGAAACCTATCTCTTTCCTTTCTGCATAGGAATCAACAGCTGTGGATGAGGTTTAGAACTACTTATCGCCACTGTAGCCAACCATTACAATTCTAATTTTTATATGCCACCAGGAACGTCTTTACAGCATTAAAGTCTAAAAGCTGTAGACTTGTTCAGCATATTGAATGATTTTCTATTTCAGCACTTAAAGGAAAAAAAAAAAACTACTTTGTAGGGTGTAGAAATTCTTCATGATCTGAACATTGCCTCTTCTTTCATCTCTTATTCATTGTATTCCATACTTTAGCAATTCTAAAGAACATGATCACAAAAATGCTCTGAAGTCTTTTACTTTTGATAATGTTCTACCATTTTCTAGAATTCACTTTATTATCCTTCATTATGAGGTTTACCTTAACAAAACTTTCCAATGTGTGGTATTTTATTTGCTTCCAGGAGATAGGTTTACTCACAATTCCCATATACCCCTTGATACTTTCAACATGGGTTTAAGCTACTAATTAAGCTTAAAAAAACACTAGGGAGGAACAAACTCAAAAGGTACTTTTCTTGGGCTTCCCTAGTGGTGCAGTGGTTGAGAGTCCACCTGCCAATTCAGGGGACGTGGGTTCGTGCCCCAGTTCGGGAAGATCCCACATGCCGCAGAGCGGTTAGGCCCATGAGCCATGGCCGCTGAGCCTGCGCGACCAGAGCCTGTGCTCTGCAACAGGAGAGACCACAACAGTGAGAGGCCTGCATACCGCAAAAAAAAAAAAAAAAAGATACTTGTCTTAAAGGATTGCCCTAGAGCTCAGCAAATGATGATGCAATCTGTAAAGTCGAATCGTTAATTAAACATGACATACATGTATAGTTATTTGAAGGATCAGGATTGTAACTTCAGGATGGCACTTGTTAATCCATTTCTGCAGAGTTTCTTTTTTTTAATTTCATGTTAGGAGAAATATTTCAATTTATGTATGTGTATCACAATACCTTAATACTTTTATTTTTTTTAATTTTTTTTTTTTTTTTATTTTTGCGGTATGTGGGCCTCTCACTGTTGTGGCCTCTCCCGTCGCGGAGCACAGGCTCCGGATGCGCAGGCCCAGCGGCCATGGCTCACGGGCCCAGCCGCTCCGCGGCATATGGGATCCTCCCAGACCGGGGCACGAACCCGTATCCCCTGCATCGGCAGGCGGACTCTTAACCACGGCGCCACCAGGGAGGCCCCTTAATACTTTTATTATTAAATTTTAGTAGAAGTTTTTATGATTATATGTGTGTGCACAAAAAATATCTGAGCTTGTAAATTGTGATATAGATTGTTAATGGGATGTGGAATTCCATATGTATAAAATTTTGCATATGTCCAATATAGGCAAAGTGCTTCATAATAAGTTGTATGTGTAGATGTGCCAGTGAAATTTTTGCAAGTTTGTTAATGCTAATTTTTAATGCTATATATTTTCTGAAGAGAGGATCACATTTATTGCAGTATTTTATGATTTGCTTTTGTGTTTTATGTTTTTATGTCTTTTTCTATTATAATTCAAGCTCCCTGAGAGTAGATCCTTGTCTGAAATATCCCAAGCACACAGAAGAGAGAAAGCATAAAACAGATATTTCTGGAATTACTAAATTCAGCAAACAGCAAGACAGACAAGATGTCAGGTCATATCATTATATGGGAGGTTGCTTATATTTTGAATTTTCAAGAAATACCCAGATCCTCAAAGGCTCGTTTCTAGTCATGTTAAACAAGGCATCTGTATGTATGTTTTAAAATTTCTCCAGGGGATCTGACGCATATCATATTGTCTATATCACAACTAGAAAATTTAAACATTAATTGTTGTCATTAAGAAATCATCCTTAATATGGAAGCATGTTATTTTAATAGCAGGCCTAAAGGGAACACTAAAGAAGAAAAAGAAAAAAAAAATGTGCTGTTGCCTGGGAAAGCAAATTGTTATTTTGGAACAGAAGAAAATTTGTGTGGCACTAATGATAGTTTAAAAACATCTTAGCTTGCAGCATAGGTATTCTTGAAAGGTCTTCCTTCAGTAGAAGGAATGTTTCATCAAAGCGAAAGAATATAAGGTAATAATAAAACCTCCTAAGATGTGATGACACAGACATTCATTAATGAGCTGTAGAAAATTCTGCTTATGACAGTGCTCATGATGGTGATCATAAATGAATGTCATCAAGTGGCAACTAATTAGTGTGATTAACCAACTTTAGAGCTCACCAGAGGAGGTACTGGATCAGTGCCGCATTTTATGCATGGAAAATGTTTTACATTTGGGATCAATGTTTGTATCTAAAACATCTGTTAGAGCTCTTTTCTTATTTTCATTCTCATATATCTGATTGGTCTGTCGTCAGGAAGCATGCCTGTTAGATAAGCATGAATGATCTTGAAAATAATGAGGCACACTGTGAATAATTTGATAGGACCCTTCCTAGTAGATTTGATGAGACTGTCAGGAATCCTAGCACCAGGTTTGAAACTCAAGCCTTATTTGCTTTCACTTAAATAACCTTAAACAAATTATGTGAACTTGATCACCTAGGTAATTGTAAAGAGTGAATACATATACCATATCACTGGGAAAATTTCCACGTAGAAGAAATCCACATGACAAATAAAATAATAGCAATTGTAAATGATGACTTAGGCTACATATTCATTAGTAGGGACAAGAATATTCTGAATCCTGTATATAGTTCTACGCTGGCACTTACAGGAGCAACTTTGCATAATAGATTGGGGAAATTTATGTGAATCAAATTTAATAAAATTATAAGATCGGGAGTTTGTACACACAGCTCTATTTAAAATAGATAGCCAGCAAAGACCTACTATAAAAGAAAATTATAAGATAGTATTCTGAAAATGATGATAGTATTCTGAAAATGATGAAGAGTTACACAGTCATATGTGTCTCCAGAGTTTATCTTGAACACAATATCAAACATTTCTGCACCAATATTTCAGAAAAGCATGTAAATTTTTTAAAAATTTGCATCACCCAAACCACAGCATCTTCACACAACAAAATAAATCTCTTTTGTAAAGTCATCACATCATTTATTTAACATAGAAGTATACATTTTAAATAAAATTTAAGAATTAAGTTAGAATCTGTAAATATTAGCACAAGTTGAATCTCAAAGAAGAAAAAGAAAATGATCCTCATCTTACAGAAGTCACTCACTGCCTAGGTCCACTTTCTTTACCTAGAAAGTCAGACCTTAAGAACTTTTGTTGTCAGGGTTATTACAAAAATCAATTCAGGTCATGGATACACACTTTCTTTTTTAACTGTGTGAAGTATAATACATTTATTTATCAGGTGAGATAAAAAATAACTTTAAATGTCTGTACTATACTGAGCTCAGTGTTGGGTATATAAAGCTAAATTATATGTAGTCCCTACGCTTGTATAAACCTTATTTTTGGTTTCTGAATTTAAATTTTATTTGTTTTCAGCAGTTATGTATGTTCTAAAAGATTGGAACTATGTTCTAACAAATTTTGATATTATTTTCCCCTAAGGAGATAGCATAACTGAATGAAAAAAGCCATAGAATTAGGGCAAAGCAGTAAATTGACTTCACGACTTGCTTGCTCTATGCAATATGACACTCAATTTCTCAATCTATAAATTAAAGATAATAATGCCTACACCAAAAATTTTATTTTAGATATCAGAAAAAAATCAACAATTACAAATCTAATTTGTTAAATGTCTGTAAATCATAAAGTATTTGTAAAATTCATTCACTGAAAATATGATTGGAAAATGAGAAAGAGAGCTAATGTCAGTCTTCATAAGAAATTAGATGCTACCATCTTCCTTACTTATGAGGAAGACTGGAATAAATTTCAAATTGGTTCAATCACTTAACTGACTGCACATGAACAACTGCTTTAATGATTATGCTATGATAACTATATCTATGTACTTAATATATTTCATAATATAAAAGTAGAAAACACTGATTTTAAATGTGTCCTCAAAAATTGCCTGATAAATAGAAGAACAGTTTAAGTGGCTTTTCTCTGTTCAATTAAGTCATTCCCACATGACCTAATATTTTGCTCAGTATTTGAAGGAAAGCATTAAAAACTGGTGTGGCCTTTGGGGATGTCTGAATATTTGCCTTGGTCAATTCTCCTTGTAACATGTAATTCAAGATATTGTAGTCTATCTAATAACTTAAAATCTGGCTGAAGTTTAGGTACCAGACCGAGCACTGGAACTTCCTGCTCAGGACTGTTTATTGAGTAAAAAACAACGAATATTGATGGGATTCAGAGGAGCCAGGAAAATCAGTGTTGGTTATACATGGTTATAAAATCTGACGGACTTTCTGAATTGAGGTTTTCCTCAAACATACAGCCTAGTCTTTATGTCTACATAGATGCCAAGGGCAGAGTTACTCAGACATAGGATACTGTACTTATGATGGTGTACACACTATGGTTTCTGGGTCTGAAAATTTTTGGCATTTTTTAAAATAAATGAACTGTATTACTTACAGACTGAAGATGCCTATGTTATGTGATAAGTTTGATTGTCATTCTGGAAGCAAGACTGTGAATCACTGATGCTACATAGAGCAGAGTGGGCATTTTAGTGCTATATCAGTCCTTCTAATTTTCCAAGCATCTTAGGTATTCATGCATATATGCATATAGATAGGTATATAGATTTTTTTCCTCTTATATAGGTTTTTAAAGTATCATCAATTTATTTCAGGCCATGATGTTCCTAAACATTATCATTAAATAGTACTGTATCAAGTTTTAGTCAAAATTGGTTGCTTTTTACTATACTTTTTAACTCTTGGTATTCAGAGTAGAGAAGTTTAAGTTAAAACATACAGAAATACTGTGTTTATTTATACAATATAAATATATTAATGTACTCAAAAAGTTAATTCACTCATTCATATACTCCACCTGAAGGTAATGTCAGCAAGTACCAGGTATTTCAAATATCTTGATAATTGACATAGTGGAATTTGAGATACAAGATATTGAGGTGAGAAGATGACAAGAAAGATGTTTCAAGGCTTAAAATCTATATAAAGCCATTAATTCTGTCTCATTTAACTCCTTTAATTTTGCAGTCAGATCAGGATTTATCAGAATATCTCTAGTAGCTTTGAAATAATAAAGTGCAAGTCTCGATTCTCGCTGTCAAATCTGAAGTTATCAAATATACTCAGCGGTATAAAGGGGGTGGCTGATGCTGAGATGCTTGGTTTTGCCATGAGATTTCATGTCTGTAAGTCAATTCAAATCAGCTAAAATAATGGTCCTTAATCATAACCTTCTAAAATTTTCAGTTGAATCAAGTTAATTTGTCACTACTAAACTTACTTTAATATATCTTCTACATTTTTTTCCCTAGAGAAACATTTCATGAGCAAGACTGTAAACATCCATGATGGATACCTATCTGAAAATGCATTTCCAAAAAGAGTCACTTTTTGGACATCATCTCAATGCTCAAATATGTGATCATTTCATTTAACAAAATAAATACAAAGTTAATTAGTTTTGTATCCACGATGTGCCAGACACTCTTCTTTGAGGTGATTTTTAAAGTGGCTGGAACACCCATAGATTCTTACTGTTTCTCCAGCACAGTCTTGTGTCTTATTTCTAACTAGGCCAATACAACATAGCTGCTTCCCCATTGATCATATTACTGCTAAAATGAACTGGCTTCTTTAATTAACAAAAAAAAGTTTTAATTGAAGCTTAAGTTAAATTATGTATAAAGAGAACTTAATATAAGTTACCTGTCTTATAAGTGATCAGTGAGCCTGATTTCTCTCTCTTTATAAATACAAATATACATACCTACATACATCTGGTTATTTGTAGCAGAAATATATCAGTTGGACTCTCCAGATTAGACTCTACTTCTTGAGTTATTGCCTTAAAATAGTTATAAACACAATGAGAAAACTTATTGATGAAGTCAACGGATGATTGATTCTAAAGCTCGAGAATGTTATCTAGATAGTTACATCTGGAAAAGTCACCAATGTTCTCCTTCCCTATCTAGTCTAGTTCTTTATCATTCTTTTTTGAAAGTGGACCATTGGCTTTCAAAGTAGCCCTGTTATTCCTTTTCTGCTAGCCCCCTCTAGTTATCTAGGTGTAACTCCAACTTTTGCAGTGATAACATTTCTTTAGAATTCTCCCAAAATTTGAGAAAGTCTAATACTTTGTAAAAAAAAAAAAAAAACAGATTAATAAGGTGATACTTTAGGCACATTGTCCAATATGTGTGAGCTGCATATGTAAATTTTCTAGTATTCATATTTTAAAATATAAAAAGAACTAAGTGATATTGATAATATATTTTATTTAACCCTATATATCAAAATTATTATTTAACTATATAATCGATATTAAAACTATTAAAAGGATATTTTATATCATAGTATTGCTCAAAATCTAGTATATATTTTACATTTACAATATATGTTAATTAAGACTAGCTACAGTTATAGCATTGAAAAGTCCCATGTAGCTAGAGGCCTCCATAGTGCTTATTTATCACAGATGGAATAATATCTGAGATTCTATCTTTCTATTTAATTTGATCTATCTTATTTAATTTTATTATTTTAATGGGAGTTCATTGGAAGGTGTGTGTTTACATGGCATGATCATATTTCCAGAACTTCTCTGGGGCATAGATAGGATTCATTACTATTTGATATCCTGAATAAATATTTAAATACCCCTATTTAGATATGCCAACTGTATAGTTCATTATTTTACGTTTTGAATTATTGAGCTTAACTGGAATCAGAGAAGCATAAAAAAAATCATGAGATAATTGGAAGAGATGTGGTTGCTTTCACATTTCCTCCAACGACTGTGGCCATCTGGGACCCCAGGACAAGTATAAGGCAAAAGAAGATACTTTTTTCTATAATCTTAGTTTTTAACGTACAGAAGGTCACAATTATCATGACCTTATACCAGCTTGGATCAAACATCATCTTATAAAACCTAACGTTATATTAGATCCTTTAGTCTTCTCCAATTTTATCACCTCTCAAATGTTCAACTAGTTTCAATTCATAGGTGAATTGAGGGGCAGTGCCTGTTGTTAATCTTTACTTCATATTTTCCCTGGAAATCCTTGGCTCATAACAAAATATACAGATTCTGGTATCCTCAGGTTTAGCGTTGTGCTTTGAAAAAATCCTGGTTATTTAACTTTCAAAAATTGGAGTGAATATGTGTATAGGTTCTTCTTTAAAAACCATAAACCATAGTAGAGTAATAATGACCAACAGCCTTACTACATTCCATAGGCAGTGTTCACTGCCTTTGCCCACATGAGCTATTTCAAACATACCTAGATTTCACAATAGAGCAATCCTCCTCTCTCACCATCCCTTTTCTCAATGATGTCTCACAAGCCACAAAAAAAGTAGAAGCCATAAATTGAGAATGTTCTTAACCTCTAGCCATCCAACTTGAGAACAAAGATTTCTTTATGCTCAGTTATTCGGGCATTTCTCCTTTTTCACTGGGTCAAGTGACAGTAAAATCTCCAAGGTGATTTAATTTGTCTTGTATTCCTGATCTAGTAGGCATCAGGCTATCAGAAACTGCACTCTCTCAATCATCTTCCCAATCCTTATTTCCAAGTAGTTATTCATTCCATTTTTAAAGTTTGCTCAAGTGTCTGATATCTTCCTCTAAATTCATTTGATACTTATCCATTGCATCTAGTAACTTCAGCTTCTAAGCTGCAAAGCTATTCTTCCTGAATGAGTTTACCACAAACTATTTCATCACTTTTTACATCCACTCTGCAGTTTATTAATCTCTGACTTACCCACTATTGAAATAAAACTTCTTTAAATGACACCTCACATAAATTCTTCATAGTTAAATTCTTCATATTTAAAGTTAATTGACTCATCATTTTTATCCTACTTGATTTATTGAAAATATGGATTCCCTTGGGCACTCTACTCTTCATGAAACACTCCCCCTGGCTTCCATGACACTATATTGCTTTTCCTTTTATATCTCTGTCATTTCTTTATTATCTTATATACATGTTCCTATTTTCTGTCCTTAAGCATTAATATTTTCTTTATCCTCATTTGTGTCTCATTTTAAATTTACTTTTGTGTAATTTGATTGATTTTTCAGGCTTCAGCATTACCAATATCTAATTTCCAATTAAAGATCTTCTTAAATACATACTCATATAACCAAATGCCTAATGAGCATCTACTTAAATTCCTTGCAGGTTCTTCAATATGAACATGATTAAAACTATCTCCAGTGTTCCTTATTTCAGTGAATAACATGAACTTTACCTTGTGTGTTGCCCATGCCAGGAATCTGAAACTTATTTTTGAGTTTTACCTTACATTCATGAGCTCAGTGAAATCAGCCACTGAGTCTTGTGAATGTCATTTATATTCACCAGATTTCTCCACCCATCTTGCTGTAATAGCCTTGCTACATTCCCTAAGCAGTCTTTTCTCCCTTTCTTCCACATAAACTATTCCAAATATGCATTACTGTATGACCCTTCACTTCTGACTTTCCTAAATGATCTTTCTTCTACTTTGATATGCACCTATCTATTCTCTACAGTGCAGATGTAGTTAGCTGGTTAAAAGTAAACATGGCTATGACATCCCCTTTACCTGTATAACACTAATAGTTGAGACTCCAATTCAATGTCACTTCCTCCAATAATTGGAGTTCCTGAGCTTCAGTATCATTTTGCTAAAGCATTAGGGTCAGTGTGGTTTGTTTTACATTTTCTGTTTATAGAAAGCAGGAAGGTAAATCAAGGTTTTGCCACTATTGCTCCCCAAAGATCAGGCCTTGGTAACACTTTACTCACTCAGCAAATTCCCTTGTCCCATTCATTTGTGAATCCCTAGCCAACATGCTGGTTCTCAGGTAGCAACTTGGATCTCTTGAGAGAAGAATAAGACTTTTAAAAGATCTCTTCTGTTAGAATGGATAAGTTTGACTCTGTGGTGGTAGCAGTATACATGAGGGTTAACTGTTTCATGCACCCTCTCTGTGTGTTGTTAACTGTTGAACAATAAAGAAGTTAGGGGAATTGTCTGTGCAACTGAGAATCTGCTTATAACTTATACTTGGTCCTCAGGATACATTAGTCCTCCAAATCCTAGTTCCATCATGTCTGTAGTTCTGCATCCACAGATTCAATCAACCTCGGATAGTATAGTACTACAAAATGCATTTAATGAAAAACGTCTGCATACAAGTGGACCCATACAGTTCAAAGGTCAAAGGTCTGCTGAATACAGCACGTTGCCACTTCACCCCATGGTGACACAGAGACACTCAATAAAACTACTTTCTACCAGAGCTCCAAGTGGAAAGTTGAGCACCAATAACTTTCTCTTTAGTTTTAACAACAGTATAATTAAATGAAATTTTTCACAAATTATTTTCAACTACTTTAAATGTTTTTCTTCCCAGGTACAAGACATTCTTCTTTTTCACTTTCTGAAAAGTAAAAAGAAGAAGGCTTTATATCATATCTTCTTTCTTACTGGTGGAATATTGGTTTACATCATATTCTGACTCTTCTGAATCCACCATCAAAGCAAAAGTAGCAAACAAAGTTAAAGAGTCAAGGAACAATTCATTCAAGGCTATTACAATAGGATTGAGAGGCCAGAGCTCAGTCTGAGCTCAGTCTGAAACAAAGGGCTGGAGAGATTTTTAAGCACTAGGATGGTAAAGGATCAAAGGCCATCTGTGTCTGCTAATTTGCTAATTGCCAGCTCCTCCAAAAAAAAAAAAAGAAGGAAAAAGAAAACTTTCTTCTTGACAGGATGTAGTTTTACAACTTGGAGAAAGATACCCAGAGAAGTTGGCTCCTACCTTCCCTTAGAACATGGGAGACAGGGGCAACATCTTCTTGATAATTACATTTCAAAGGGATAGTTCCCTTGAGAGAGAGATGCTCCTGGACGGATATCTGACAAGAAGGTTTTTACCAAGATTTACATCTCAAAGGGCAGAAAAATAATTTATAGTTACAAGTTTTCTGAAGTAAATGCTCTAAGAGAAGGGAAGTCAGAGGCCTAGAGTCAGGAAAAAGCCTGTCTATAGTTTAGTCTGACTGAGGCGAACAGGAAGGCCTTCTTGGTCACCGTCAGTCATGGCTTCTAATACGTAAGGAAAAGGAGAAATTTAGAAAAAAGTAAGTCTGTCTTTCTCTGAACAAACATTTCCTTTCATATCTTGTAGTGAATTAAGTAAAAAAAAAGAAAGGTGTCTTTCCTTTTTGTTGTTGTCCTATATTACTATGTAATTTCAAAGACAATTGGCAGATGGAGGGAGAGAAATCATGCAAAAAGGAATAACAACAACAATAAGAAATGATAGCAGAATTTTACGTTTTAAAAGAATCATCTATTTTCAAAAGTCAAGTTGTTTCTACACTATTTATTGTAATTACTTGTTCAGTAATCTCTCTTCTAATTCTGATGATAAACTCTATAAGGACCAGTACTATGTTGTCCATTATTTTTTATTTAACCTAGTGTCTGAAATACAGTAGCTGCCTCAGTAGCTGTTTCAGAAACATTAATGAATAGATGAATGAATCAATGAACTAATAGAGAACTCCTGTGGGAGAATTCAATGTTAGATACCTATTTTAAACATATATTAGGACACAAAAGTTTGATTGTCTCTCAGCTTACTTTTTCCCAATGCTGTTAGAATACTAGGCTTCATTTTGATTAATATTTTGTGTCTGAAACACCAGAACTATGACAGCTTCATCCATTTATTTTCAAATTGTAATTCGTTCTTAGTCCCCGTTTCACGACAGATTGCTTGACAGTATTTCTGACAAAGTAGAAGAACCTAGTAATCTCACAGCTCTAAACACTTATACTCATGAGAATAGTTTCTTTCTTATTTCTGAATTTTATATGTCTCATAGAATATTTATAAAATTACAACAGAAGAAAAACTAACTTGTTCTACCTTGAATAGCTGAATCTGAGACAGCATCTTAAGACAAAAATCTTAACAGGTATACTAAGGCAAGCATGGACTATTCTAATCAAACATGATGAAGAGATTATACTCTATCTTCAGAGAAAGTCCCTGCAAATACCTATCAATTCTAAACATTCTTTTAGGATTAGGACTGTAGATTTAACAAATATCAATATGGGACACCTAGTTACGCTTATTTTTCAGACCAACAACAAATAATATGTCAATATAAGTACATTCTGTGCAACATTTGGGATACTTATACTTTTACATTGTTCCTTTTTTTGTTGTTTAATCTGAAATTCAAATTTATCTGGATGTCTTTTATTTTATCTGGCAACTATACTTATGATGAATATCCAGATAATCAGTCTTTTTGAAGTGATTCAAGGAGGAGAGTAAAATTTTCAGAGTCAGACTAATACAGGATACTTTGATCCAGAAAGTGGAAAAGAATCAGTTTGCTGATTTGGACAAGAAAGCTAATAATTTTCAAAACTATCTCTTATTTTTCTGATCATAAACTTTTCTAGGAATGCTGGTTATTCATCATTCTTCTGTTTGTATTAATTCAATTAGAATGTTCTAGAGCATATTGGATTATACAGCATAGTCTTGAAATTGCTGCTATTTTATTCTGATTCATGTAACATACAATTGATCAACACTACAAGAAATTAATTTCTCAATAACTATTTTTATCCCCTTTCCATTGTATCCAATATATTCTTGAGATAAGTAAGATTTCATGGAAAAATTATTTATTTCATACAAATGTCTATGTTTTCATTAGCTGTAGAAGAGTTAAGATACATTACAACTATTAAAAATAAACTTCTGGCAAGTTACTATGTGCTTTTCTTTATTTTTCACTCATTTAATTCAAACACTTCATGTTAATAACTGAGTACATTAGAGATATAATGACATTTAATATTAAAGATAATGATTATATTCGTTCAAATGTTGAGATATGTGTATGTATGTGTATGTGTGTGTCATATGAACCTAACACAGCAGACTAAATGACAGAATGGTTTACTACTATCCACATATACAGAAAATAAACTCCGTTAATACTTGTACCCAAGAAAAGTAAATCTTTTTGGTGCTGAATATATCAAGTATCTTTTAAAAATTAGACCTTTTAAATATCTTTAGATTATGCAACTTGGACAGATGAGGCTTAATAATATCATGCAACACACCACTTATCAATTGGTTAAGTAATTTAACCAATCCTTTAAAATAAATTTAGCTAATTTTACTTCCTTATACTCTTGAGAAAAAATAACCTTTAGATTTTCCTTCAAACTCAGGAGAGTATAAGCTGCAATGCTCTCCAGGATTAGAAGGCAGCCCATCCTTCCCCTTATTGTTTCCCATAGTGTGAGATAATGAACATTTATTCACACTTTCTCAATGAAGTGACATGCTTCCATGTATTACCAGGTCCAATAATGCACAAGGCAATGACATGGTCCCCTGAAATTAATGTACAGTTATACATATTCACTTGAGCATTGTTTCCTCAGTGGTACCAGAAAAATCTGTCTTCCACAAAAGACTTTTCTGTTGTTTAGTATATCACTATTAATTCCTTTGTGCTAAAAATGACTCTGTAGTGAAAATCATGTTTCAGAAAACCGTACCTTCTAAGCATAGCACTCAATGTTCCAAATACTTGCCGAGAACTATGAAGTCTTACATCTTTGGAGAATTTGAGATAATTTATACAGTTAGGATCCTCAAGACTTGCTAAAGAAAAGGAAGGACACAAGAGTAACTCCAGGAGTTATATTTTAAGCAAATATGCCATATTAATGGCATTTGAGGTAAGAAGACCCAGGAGAAAGCATATTTAAAGACGAGTAGAATCAGGTATTTTGTTTTAGCAACATTACTTTTGAGATATATATTAAACATCTGGTATGATTTATTCTTGCATTTTTGCTTGACCTGTACCAAGAGCTTAATTACGTTTTCCTCCCACCCACAATGAAGTACTTCTTCACATTTTTCAGCTGCTCTTTACTGGAGATATTTTGTAGTATTGTTTGTTACTCTCACTGAATAATTTAGGTTTTCGTAGATGTGTTATTTACAAGGTATTCCTACAGAGGGCAAGATTCCAGATGGATTTTTCCAATCTATCTGGTTTCCACAACATGAAGATTTTCTTCTTCTCAGCTGACTCAAAGAAAAAACTCTTTTCTAGTGTCTTTTATCTGTGAATAACAACATATGCTTGTCTTCTCTTTCTTTGCCAATTTAATCAAGGGGTTGAGAGCAAAAATAACTTTTACTATTACTTTCTAACACTGGACTCTCAACACTGAAATTTCTTTGAGGCTTCTCTCCTTTTTTACATGATTCCTATGCAAATGCTATTGCTTTTTACAATTATAATACATATTTTATAGCACATTTACTAATTTTGTCCACAATGGATTTTCTAGTTGGTTCTCCATTCTCCTGTAAACTTTGGGATGCTTTTTGGAAGAAAAGGTAAAATGCTTTGGCTCAGAGTTTGCTCATAGTGAAAGTATGCATAAACACCTCTGAGTGTATAATATTGTGAATAAAAAATGCAGCCTACAAACATATTTTAATAATCAATATGGTCTAAGTACAATTTAATGTTTAAATATATATATATATATATATATAGATAGATAGATAGATACATACATACACACATACATACATACATACATATATAAAGCACATGATCTGGGTTTTTGAAAGCTACAACAATAAAATTATACATTGACAAAGAAAATAAAGTGTAAAAATCTTGCAACCTTTCTCTCCTGAAGCCATAATCCTCTGCACAGATTTGACATACCCCCTCTCTTTACAAGTCATAGTGGATTTTTCTTGATAGCAACTCAGATTTTCATGTAATTCAAGAAGAGGTGATGGAACAGTAAATAAATACTTTCAATGAAGAAACTGTAAAAAAAAATACATATGCAGGGCTTCCCTGGTGGTGCAGTGGTTGAGAGTCCGCCTGCCGATGCAGGGGACACGGGTTCGTGCCCTGGTCTGGGAAGATCCCACATGCCACGGAGCAGCTGGACCCATGAGCCATGGTCACTGAGCCTGCATGTCCGGAGCCAGTGCTCCGCGACGGGAGAAGCCACAGCAGTGAGGGGCCCGCGTACTGCAAAACAAAAACAAAAACAAAAAAAAACATATGCATATATACATGCAATAAAAATATTAATAGTAAGATATTATGTCAGCAACATGGCTTGTATTCTGGTTTGTAATTTTAACAGTTGTTTGACATTAAGCATGTAACTTAGACTGAAATATTAGAATGGTCTTAGTACTACTCATGTTTTATAATAGAGAAAATGATGGATTTCAATATAGGATAACGTCACATATTATTAACTATATAGAAAAATGATATCTATGTGAAATAAAAGCATTGTCTATCTAAGCTTTAAAAGTATATTCCTTCATGGAATCTTCCCAAGAGAAACAACCAAAGACAAAGCATGTGATGGTAGTATTAATGGTAATAGTGGTACATATGAAGCAAACTGTCAATAAGACAATGACTAAATTATCTACCATACTATGGAATATCATGCAGTTATGAAAAAGACACTAAAATGATGTATATAATATATATACAAATCTTTTCATATATAATTTAAGTATGTGTGTATATCAATGTCAATGTAAAACAAATTGTTTAGTGTTGATAAAGCTTTAAAAAGAATATGTGTATCAAAATGTTTATGAAAATATCACAGGGAACTATGTTCAATATCCTGTGATAAACCATAATAGAAAAAAAATAGAAAAAAAAAGAATGTCTATATGTGTATAACTGAGTCACTTTGCTGTACAGCAGAGATTGGTACATCATTGTAAATCAACTAGACTTCAATAAAAAATGTTTATGAAAATAAAAATAAATCTAAGTACCATTTTATGTTTTTTATGGGTATACTTGTATGTTTATAGAAGCATAGAAAATGTCTGGAATACATGCTTTAAAATAATCATTGTTTCCTCTAATGAGTTTGAACTGTCAGTCAATGGGGAAGTTTGTCTTATCTTGAATAGCAAGCTTATTTCAAGACAATGACATATGTATTGCCTGAACAATTAAAAACTATTTTTAATAAAGGGGAAAAGTAATTATTTGAAGATCATATTTTATTGAATATGGGTGAAGGGCGATATTATTTTGAATGCAAACCAACACATAAAAACAGTATAGTTATTTAAATATATCTGATTTAAAGCTAAACTCTTTGGTGTCAAATATCCTCTATATTTGTAACATGGTCTTTTGATTCAATAGGAAACTAATTAATGTCTTAAAAGTGCAAGCAAAAGAAAAACAGTTATTTGAGTTGAAAAGAAAGCTCATAGTCGATACTACTTTTATGAAAGATATTTAATAGGAGTAGTTTTCAGCCTTAATTACCAGAATTTTTGTTTTTATCATTTCAATAAATTTAATCATTATATAATATAGAATGACATCTAATATTCTAAGGCTTTATGAGAGTTAATTTTCAGTAATGAACTAATCATTTGTTTTCTAATGAAAAAATGTCACATAATTATTTCAATGTATTTTCCTTGTTTTCTGTTTTAGAAAAACTTCCCTAAGCAAACTATTTCTGACTTCAGGTAAAATTATATCCACAGTTAACCATCAGCCTGTGATACAGACCACCAAGAGAAGAGTGCCATCAGTGTGGATCTTGTCTTTGTCCTGATGGGTATTGTGTATACCCTACCTGAGTCATGCTGCTATTTAACCATTGCCTCAAGTATGCATTCAGCAGGTTCTACATCACCACTGTTTTTTGTTGTTTTCCTTAGACTTTTCAGATTTATTATTTAATTACTACCATTCTACACACATTTAAATATTGTTATTAAAAACACCTAAAGTGTTATGGGGGATTTCTGGGAGAACTTCAGTTGAGGTATGTCCAGAGTGGTTGCAAACAGAGCTGTGTAAGGGTGTAGAGCTTCCCACTTGTTTACTCTAAGGAGTAACAATTCATAATGTTGTGTCAATGCACCCTTGTGAAACTCTGAGATTTAACAGGCAGACTGTGTGTTAAAATTATTTTTTAAATAATGGTAAGATATTTTTTGTCCTCTTTTACTGAATTGATGTTTGCATTGACAGTACAAAAGCAATTGTGGGTAAAATGACTGGTGCCTTCGCATGAATCACACTGCTGACACCATAATGAGTTAGTGGTCACTGTATTCTTCCCATGACACAACTGCACAGAAGAAGAAGAAGGGGAAGGAGAGGATGCAGCAGCAGCAGTGGTGCAGCTGGTTTCAACTGGCGATTCTTTTTTGTAGCAGGAGAAAAACCCTCAACTATTGGGTAGGCATAATTTTAATGTATTGAGTGATGAAATGGAATGCACTTATTAAGCACTTCCACTGCATACCAAAGTACAATTGTCTCTCAAAAAAAATACACTTCAGTGATTGTTTGGACTGCAAACTGAATAGCTGATTTTTTTTTAATGAAACACTTGTTTATTTGAAAGAATGACTGCCAGACAAACTATGTTTATTCAGATTTTGTATTTGGTTACAGGTTCTTGAAAATAAACCAAGTGAGCATGTCAATTGTAGGCAAACAACAGACAATACTTGTTGTCAATGATAAAATTTCAGCTTTCAAATAAAAATAAATTTTGTAAACTTTATATTTGCCACCATGTGTTTGACAGATTACCAAAACAAATAATTTTCTGATCAAATCAGCAGAGAGAAGAAGGATTTGACTTTTTAAAAAATATTATTTAACAAAATAAATCAACATTTGGAAGATCTGTAGAATTCACTGAACCATTATTTTTAAAATAACCCATATATGATTTAAAGATCCATTAAAAATGCAAGACAGAATAATGTTTTTAAAATTATAATCTGGGAAGTCTGTTAACATGTTTTCAGATCCCACATTAAAACTAAACTTTAATAAATTAACACTTGCTGAATTTGGGTATAGTGTCAAAATAATTCTCCATAATTATCTTATAAGGTTTTTAAAATCCTCCTACATTTTCCAGCTGCAAATCTGTGTGAGGCTGGATTGTCTTCGTGTACTACAAATTAAATAAGATATGCAGTGTATTAGAGCAAAAGTAAGCATGAAACTCTAGCTGTCATATATTAAGTCAGACATAAAAGAGATTTGAGGCAAATTAAAGAGATTTACCCAGAGATTTGACACAGACAGTCAATTCTAACTGCTAGTTATAAATATTAGGTTCAGAACCAGTTCCTTAGCTATTTCTGCAAACCTAAAATCCCTGGGCTGAAATGCATGAATTTTGTAGGGCTACTTCTGTAAGTCATACATTTCCCGTTGTTCCTATCTTATATGAACTAATTATATTACAGAAACATGTACTATAGCTGTAAAGACTTTATTTTAATACTGCATGTTGATCAGTAGTATAGTGAAAAATAAAGCAAGGCGAAAGAGAAGAGATTGAAAGTATGTTCCTTTAAGCTAGATGAAAGAAACTGCTTCTCTGAAAAGGTGACAATTGTGTGAATAAGCTATGAAAACACCTGGGAAAGAACTTACCTGAAAGGGAAAGGCAAGTACATGTTTAGCATGTTTGATGAAGAACAATAAGGCTCAATTTCATACACCAAAGTTAATTAAACAGAAAATTATAAGGGATAGGTTAGTAGAGGTTGTCAGGCAAGAGATCATCAAAATTCCCCTATGGGCATGAAGAAATATGTATATGGAAAGGTGATTAAAGGTTAAGACTGAAGCCAACTTTCATTGATTCAAATCCTAGCTATTTTATAGAGTGTTCAGGTGATGTTTAAGCAGAAAATGGAATTAAACATGGTAACAATGATGTACATGAAGGAGGAGGAAGATGAGGAAGCTAGTGCAAAGGTTTTGGTGTTAGATATGTGATGTGTGCAAGAGAAAGCAAGGGAACTAGTATGGCTTAAAGGAAAAACTCAGAGAGGGGAAGAAAGAGATTAAATAAAATGATTGATTGAGAAGCAGACCTTTTATGCTCTACTAAGAAATTGAAACACTTTTGGATTTTAATTGGAAGGAAATGGAAGGTCTTTGTTGAGTTTTAAGCAGAAGACTGATCTGTGGTATACATATCTGAGGTCTCATTCCAGGTTTTACATGAAATATAAATTTTATGACCAAGAATGTATATAGGAAAACAAGTTAGTAGTATTTAAGTCAAGCCTAAGTTATTATAGACAAAGATTTCATTAAAATGATGGCCACTAGACTACACAAAATAGACATGAATAGAAGTAAAGAAAGGTAAGCATAGGGCTTAAAAGTGGTGGCTCAAAAGATTCCCTAGGTGGAAATCTCAGCTTTGGAGACACATAATTGCTGTGGAAAATTTTACACTTTCTGTCTCAGTTGTTCATGTGTAAAATGGGGTCAGTAAGTATATAGCCTTATATTATGTTCTGAAAACTAAATGGATTATTACCTGTGAAACATGTTGAACAGTAGTTGGCTGATAATAAGTATTTAGTATATGTTTTATGGCTATTAATATTTATTTGTATTATTATGAGAGGGAAGAATGGTTAATCGGGCAGTCCTGAAGAGATCAAACACTGGGTGAAATGTGGATGATTATAAAAGTGACCTTGACGGAAAAACAAGGTTTCTGTTAGAAAGTGGGATGCTGTGTGAGTTAATGATTTTGCATTGTAGAGGTTTGGGATAGGAGCTTGCTCTCAACGATAGAAACATGGTGCTGTTACTGGTTCTAGCTACTGGCCTTTTTCCACATTCCCATGTACAGTTTCTTGCACCTTTCAGGGGTAACAGCACTAGCCTAATCACATGCCTTACTCAGAGGTCAGAGTGCCAAGTCTTTGGAGCACCCTCCTCTAAGTTTCTAGGATACTTTAAGTACCATTTTATCCCCCAGCATTAGTAGTGCTGGTTGCTTCCTGCAGTTACTATCTCTGGATGATCTCAGTGTTCCTTTTGTGTTATTTAGCCCTTCAATTTCTGTTAAGCAATTCCCCATATTAAAATTTTCCTGTGAAATACTATTGTTCTCACTATTTTCCTGATTAGGCTTTACTTGGTATATGATAGAATGTTTTCTTTCTCATTTATTTATACATGTTCATAGATATCTATGTGACTAAAACTTTATATACATGAAATCATGTCATAATGCTGGAACTTTTTGTGCAGTTTTGATTTTCTTTTTATTTTTTCCTGAAAATTCAATTCAGTTTATATTCTCTCTTTCTTCCAAATCACCTTCCCAATCCTAATACATATATGCAAAATAACTTATGATAATATCTTAGAATTCATTCTTCCACAATATCCTATGTTCATGAAATCATATTGTCTAGAGATCATTAATATGTATATATTTGGTCAAGTTTCAAGGGCTAATTAGGGAAGCAGTATTGCTTATTGGAAAATTATTGCATACTAAGAATTACAAGGTATTTGGAATTCAGGTTAGTGAATTTCAATAGGCTTTCATTCACTTGTTTTCATCCCTCAGGGAAGAAGACAGAATACTTTCTTCTCCTAGGGAATATAAATATTAGTAGAAGATGGTCATTCAAGTCAATGTTCTATCCCTCTTATAAGTGTTCATAAGGACAATATCTGAGCTTCAAGTACCTTATTAAAAATCTGAACAAGAAATTTCTTTAATGGGAATGAGAAACTACAATCTTATAGTAAATATCATTTCTATTAATACTGATAAATTGTTACTATTTTATAATAAAACACTAGTGATGATGAAATGATAATTCATATAATTTGACATATACTGCATCAACTTGAAAGAAATAAGATGTTTAATCAACACGTTGGAATCATTATGCTACTATCATCATTCTCACATTTATTTCCTAATAGCTTGAGTTTGCCTTATCATCCTTGCAGGAGCACATCTAAAACAAGATGAAAGCACAGAGAATACTATATGAAGTAAAATAAAGCTTGAAGGTTGAGTGATATCCTTGGTAAGGAGGAGAATGTGTAAATTTGAGAGGTGACAGAGTGGTGGTTAAAATAAATTTATAAGAATCAGATTCCAAGTTGTTAAGATATATTATACTGTTTTGAGCTGAAGTTCTATATCTGCCCTTGGTAAAATGTTTGCTAATTGGACATGAACATATAAAGTATCATAAGGAAGCATTAGTATTACAAAGTTCATAATGATGTACTGTTATGATTGATATAAAATAGTGCTATAAAAGTTATGAGGTAAAAGCAATTAAAGCAATATACTTTTCACAAATTAACCATGACATTTTCTTAGTATGAAGGCTCAAAGATAATGTATGTAATCAAGATTAAATCACCATGTTGAAATATTATGGAGTTACTCATTGGGCACCATGCCTGAAAATATAATGATTTATAAAATGGGAAACTATGAGTATGTATATACATGTGTATAATTATATATAATTTAATAGATCATTGAAGAATTGTGGTACCCCACAACTGATTCAAAGCATTTATTATTTCACAAGTATACATATCCATAGTCTCTTCCCACAATCAAACTACAAATAAGGGTCAACCAGCACTTTATTATAAAATTTGTAATTATCTCTTTCATTTCTTCCTTTTTAGCAAATATTCTCCTAATTCTTTCAGATGCTTATAAACTTTGAAATTACTGCTACTTTAGAAGATCTCTGTGTTACTTTGTGACTCTTTGTGTTTCTACAGTACCTTTATTTTTATTTTTTACACTTCTTTCCTTTCCATTATTTATCCAGAGCCTGTTCTTTAGACCTTTTTACCAAGGTTCACTAGCCATATACCCACTTAAATCTTGTCAATGTCTTTGGTATATGTCACTGTGGGACATTCTAAGGATTAGAGGGTACTCTGTGTTTTACTTATCATAGCTTATTATACTGAGATGACTGGTAGAAAGATAGAGAGATAATAGGGATATAATCTTAGGTTGTTTTCTTACATATTCTTACCTCTTTAATCTCTTTGGAATAAATTCAGCATCAACTTCGTAAATTTCTTTTTATATTTTTAATACTTTTGAAAACTGTTATTGTATAATTCAATGTTAGATTTTTATAACTTCATCATTTCTCTTTCACAGGTAAATAAAATATTTTGGTCATTTTAGGATTAATATTTCCTTCATCTAAACAGTTCTACTCACAGAGAAATTAGTTCTCATCTTTGAAGTGGAGAGATAATAGAAGCATATCACTGTAAGTGAACTTTACCTGATGAAAGAGATTCCAAACTCATATTAGTCATGATAAATTGAATTTCTTTGTCTTTTTAGATTGTTGGCAAAATCATGAACCCCATGGTAGAACAGATTTTTAATATTCACATCTCTAGAGGACTCCTAAACACATAAGTTCTATCTCTCATTCACATCCTTTCTGGTTTTACCTTTTCATTTTTTTATATCTCTATTATATTTCTTTATTATGGATATTACCAAAGAGACACAGAAATCTCAACCATTACCCAGTTTCAGTAATTACCCATACATAACCAATCATGTTTCAGTTGTACCATCTCTAACATTCTGGATTATTTTTAAGCAAACTTCAGATTCACAGGATTTTATGTGTACATACACCAATATAACAACTCTAAAAGCTAAATCTTTTAACTATAGCATATGCTACTGTCATACCTTAAATTTAACAATAATTTCTTAATATTATCTAATGTTAAGTTGATGTAAAAATTTGTCTTGTGAAAGTCTTTTATAAAATAGTTTTAAATAAAAATCTGGAGCCTAGCAGAATCCATACATTGTTTTTGTTTTTGTTTTTGATTGATATGTCACTTAAATGCCATCCTTCCCCTCACTTATTTGTTAAAGATGGGGGTCAGTTGTTCTGTAGATATTTCCATATTCTAATTTTTGCTGATTAATTCACATAATGTTTTTAACACTTTTCAATATTTGCCCAGAATACTATACAGATAGTGTTGCTTACTTGTTTTCACATTACATTGAGATGTAAAGTTTGATGATCTTTTTTTCTGTGATGTGAATGAAACTCCATCATTAAGCTCCATTGTTGTCCACCTGGTCCATCTTACTAAACTGTCCTCCATCAGTTTTTCATCTAATGGTTTTAGCAGACATTTATGGTCATTACCTAAATCCAGTGTTTCATTAGGAATTGCAAAATAGTGATATTCTATTTTGATCATGTTTCATTTATTAGAACTTTACAAACAAACATTTTTCCTCATGAACTATTTAGTTTCTGTGAGTTACCGTTCTTAAGGGAAAAGGAGTGTAGAAGCTAGCTGTGTTCCCTTTATAAAACAGGTTGTTACTGGTAACCTCTAGAATTAAATAATATGGTTTTTGTTGCAGTGGTTAGGTTTTTGCTTTACGTTTTTGTTTGTTTGTTTTAGTTTTAGTGTCTTTTTGAACCCCTATATTATATAGTATTTTATGTTTCAGTCTGTCCCAGATATTATTATTGTTGATTCTTGTACAGTCCCATTTTGGGACACTGGATTTTCCTTCAAGTTGACTCTTGTGTATTTTTGACATGAAACCATGTTCTTTGAGAACTTTCTTGCTTTCTAGTGTAAAAAATATTACAGAATCATCTTTTACATTTCCTGCCCTCAACCTGGAATCAGCCCTTTCTAAAAAAGCCCTGGTGCCTTTTTTTGAAAAAATGGCACACAAAGACCACATTCTGTGGGCTAGTGTTATTTACTGCTAATGGTTAATCAATCTTTCTAGGTCAATAGACCTGATCAAGCTAGGAAAATATGCATATTCATTTTGAAAATTAAACATGGATTATAAATTCATACTGCTGTTTTCAATTCAAATATGATTAAAGGTTTTTACATAACTTTCTTAATTTTATATTTGTCCCTATTTTTAAATTGAAATTTCTTGTTTTTTAGAGTAACATAATACTTTGTTTAATCTTACAAAAAAATCTAATAGTTTCAGAGTAATAATAATATAATTTATACAAACAATGTAAATACTTAATAAACAGTTTAAGATTTATTTGCAGTTTTATTTTGTGCTTAGGATGTATCACATTGACAGCAATACTATTGATTTTTGGGTAAAGCTTACAGAAAATAGAAGTAACAGACAATAAACAAGTGAACAAATAAATACTTTTAGACAATGTTAAGTGTTGTGATGGAAAGATAGTGAGTGAGAAATATTTTTTGGTGGGGTAAGTTACAGAAAGTCTCACTGAGAAAGTGCTATTTGAAGAGAGATCTGAAAATGAGGGAAAACTACTTAAAATTAGGTGGAAAAAGCTTCTAGGTGGAGGGAACAGAAAAAGTATAATCCTGAAAAAGCACTGAGCTTGCTATGTTTTAGTGAAAGGAAGAAGGCTAGTCTGGTCAGTCTAGTGAATCATGAATCTAGTCTCAACTATTAGTCAGAATTGTAGACAGGGTCTACAAGGTATATATATTTGTATGTTTGTATGCATATATGTGTATTAAGTAGGCTGTATATATCTTTCTATATTTCTCTAAGTGCATCTGAAGGAAAGATTTTAGAGGAAAATAATTTTTGAATTTTATATGGGTTATTTGAGATTCTTTTGGCTTGTTTGGCTATTGAGCTGTGGGAGTTTTTTGTATGTTTTGTGTATTAAGCACATTTGATAGGTCTGCTCTTAGGCATTTCTTTTATTGGGGGGTTATGATTACAGTTTTATGTTATTACTTGGTATTGTACCATTCAGTTTCCTATTTCATCATGATTCAGTCTTGGTAAGTGGTATGTTTCTAGGAATTTATCTTTTTTTTTTAATTATTCAATTTGTTAGCATACAATTTTTCATAGCGGCCTCTTACAATCCTATTTATTACTGTGGCATCAGTTGCAATATCTACTCTTTTATTATTGGTTCTATTTATTTACTCATTGAGTCTTTGCTCTTTTTTTCTTAGTCTAGCTACAGATTTGTCAATTTTGTTGATCTTTTCAAAAAACCTACTCTCATTTTCAAAGGAGGATCTTTTGTAATTTTTCCTATTTTCTTTTTTTAAAAAGTTCTGCTCTAATCTTTAGTGTTTTCTTTCTTCTGCTAACATAGGAATTGGTTTGTTCTACTTTTTTTAGTTCCTAGAGGTGTAAAATTAGGTTATCTGTGATCTTTTTTAATGCACTATCACTATAATCTTTCCTCTTAGTACCACTTTTGTAAAAATATTGTTATTTCCCTTAACTTTTGGTAAGCTGTATTTTCATTTTCATTTGTTTCAATATATTTTCTAATTTCCCTTTTAATTTCCTCTTTAAAAATTGTATACATAAAAGCAACTCTATTCTTGTCAACAAAAAAATATTGATTACAATGGAAATTAATTATCTTTGTTTAATCTGTGAAGGGAGGTCAAATATTACATATACTTATTAATATCTTGAAATGTTGGAAAGTCATAGAAGAGCACATGCTGAGTATTTCATAAAAATTCTACTAGTATAATTTGAATTAGTTACTTAAATGTAGGATAAAGTCATGAAAGTCATCTGTTCTTCATCAGACCATTTTTATAGTGAGGCAATTCTTAGCTTCTGTGTATGAAATTGAAGGATATATTATCATTCAACCTTCTACCATGAAGCATGAACACACAGACTGGATAATTTGTTGTGAGTTAATAAATTGACTGTTTACAGGTACATGGATAGTTTTTGAAGATCAACAAGTGATGATGCAGTATCTTTAAAAGAAAGGGAAGAAATCTATTAATGTAGTCCATTCATAAAACTCAAGATAAAGGATAGACATTGCATCTGAGGGACCAATCAAAGGCATCTAGCACCAAGGTCTACTAAGCTTTTTAATTTTTAGCATAAATAAAAATTGTCATAAGTAGATTTATTCCATTTCATAATGTCTTTGTAGTTTTACCACTATCTAGTGAAGAAATTACACGTTACCAAATTGCTTTTTAAAACACTTCTTTTTTATTTTTTTAAACATCTTTATTGGAGTATAATTGCTTTACAATGGTGTGTTAGTTTCTGCTTTATAACAGAGTAAAACATTTCTTTAGAAATGTATTGTAATCAGACATTTTGACACTGCACGTTTACAGATTACCATAATAAAGGCAGTAAATTGAAGATGACATAATTAAAAAGTTATTTTTATAGCAAGATAAATCAAATTATCCTCAACAATATAACCCATAGAGAGACAAACAATAACGAAAGAATTTTAAAATATGCAATAAATTGTCCTAGAAGGAAGGAAAGTGTTTCTCCATAGCACTTTTCAATGCAACAAAGTGGTTATTGAAAAACATTGCATACATTTTAGGTACTTATATTCAAATCTGCTTATATATGTTTTGCTTTCATAAATGTATCCCCAAAATATTACATGTGAATATTGCTGGCTAAAATTTTAAACTTGATATGTCCTTGTATGATGTTTTTCAATATTATATTTATTCATTAATTTACTGAAATTTTTTTCACAAATATTTATCAGGTAACTTCTATGTGTCAGGAATTTTTTAGGTGCTAATAAAAACAGAAGTTCCCACCTTCAAGGAATTGATTTATTTTCAAGTTTTTCAAAGGTAACTACTTCTCTTAGTATCCGTTTAATAAAGCTTTACTTTATTAACATACTATTTTACATTTTATTGTATAAGCAATTACAAATGTTAAACTCCCATTGCGTGTATGTGTGTGAGACAGAGAGACACAGAGAGAGAACTTGAGAACTCATCAATGGAGAGGTTCCTTAGAGTATTTTGCCTTTTTATTTTCAAAGAGGTTTCAGGCAGTTTTATCAATACATATTTTGTAATGTGATTAATTTGTAACTGCTTAAGTTATATCATCTTTATTGTCTCTAGAGTCCTTCACTTTGTCATCTATTAAGTCCAAGCGCCATCTTTTTAAATTAATTTGACTCATGTAAGTAATATGCCCACTAAATAGATGAATTTCAGGGATATATGTTAAAATGATTACAGTTTTTAGTTTAACATGTCATAATCAGTGAAAATAGTTCTGTAAAAGTGATTTGATTGATAATTTACCAAAGATGCCAAAATTCCCTGTTCCCCAATTATTTCTAACATTACTTGATTACTATCTCTGCACAGATCACTCATTCTATACATATACATATATAATTATTTAATTATATATGAAGGAGTTAACAATAAATTAGCTATTAAAATATGAAAGTCACTTAATTACATTTTAATTATAAATTAAAAAGTAATAATGTATACAACTAAAGAATGTTTTTGGAACCTCCTAGTCATTTAAAAACTTGAGAAATTTCATGCTGATTCTAGGTAACATGTTACTTACTGATTAATTTACTCAGTATATATACACATCGTGTTGCATCTATTCATCCCTCAAGTTACAAGAGTCTGAAAATTAACTGACACTGAAAAATGACTAGATGGAAAAAAACAAAGAGTTATTTCAGAAACTTTGTTCAAAATCAATACTTCTACTCAGTTTCTCCAAAATTTTTTTCTTTCAATCTGGATAAGGGACTTTGTAATCTCAATAGCCCATTTCAATTCAAAATAAATAATGACATAACTGTGGGGTGGATTTCCACCTTGGGGTACTGCAGTCTTTCCTAAACAGGGATCAGCTTCCCCTCTGTGCTTTGAGAATGGGGTCTGAAGGTTGAAATAACCTTGCAAGTCTACAAGGAAAATTACACAAGAAGTAATTATAAAATCATCTATTCTAAGAACAGGTTGTCACGTATAAATAACAAATTATCTACCATAGAGAAACAAGTTTTCAAACCAACATATGGTAGAAATATGTCAGGAAGCTGTAGACATATTTATTTGTTTCTTCTACGACTATAATGACCATTGCTTCTTTTGAATCCCTTTCTCATGTAATCCACCTCTGAGGAAAATAATTATTGCTATGAGATGGTCATATTCCTAAAAAAATTGATGGGAACACTCTTATTAATAGAGCATATACATGTTTTTTCTTTGGAATGCCTACTCACTTCATAAGCCTTTTTATAAAGTCTGAATGGGTGAAAGCTTATCAAGTGCTTAGAGTAGTCCTTAGCAAATGAAAAATGTTACATCAGTGTTTCTATATATTACTAATGTTGTTATTGCTTAGTTGATTAAATTTTGAGTAATTCAAGAGGGCTTCCATAGAGTTTAATTTAGTTTAATAGAATTTTCCTTCTGGATTTGGATCCAAAATTTCATCTAATTATAAATTATTGCTTTCTGTTAATTTGTTCTTGTACATTTACTTTCCTCTAGGTCTTAGCATAATTTAAATAACTAGAAGTATGTCATGTAATATAGTGATCTGTCTATCAATTGATCATGAAAATTGATACCTGAAGAAAATAAAAATATTCCTCATTCTCATGGAGGTATATATTATCTGAGATTACATTGTTAAATCACACATAATTTTTAGGATGATTACAAATTCTTTCTACATTAGGAAAATATCTTTATTTACATTGTTCTTTAATATATTAGATTCTAACACTTAGGATTGTTGCCACCTAATATACACAATACAATATTTTACAACTTTACACTTAAATATAACATACATATAGAAAAGTGCACATATCACAGGTATTTTCAAAATCTGAATATCCTGTGTTACCTGTAACTAAATCAATAAACTGATGATTAACAAAACTGAAAAGCACCGCCCATCCCCATTCTTCCTTCCAGTCACTAAACTCACCAGGAGGGAAACCACTGTTCCTGATCTCTTACAGGATATATCAGTTTCACCTGATTTTATATATAGTTGGAAACATACTCTATGTTCTCTACAGGTGGAACCTTTACAGGATGTACTTTTTAAATTCAATGATATTTTTGAGATTCATACATATTGTTGCATGAACTTTTAGGACCAAACACCAAGTTTTTATTCTAGTCTCCCACCTTCCTGTGCAGTACTAGGATAAAACAACTGTTCTGTAGCCAAAGCCAGTTGTGGTTCTTCTTAATTTAAAAATTTGCTATATCAAATTTTGAGACCATTGATAACTTTACCTGGTCATGACAGGTGATCACCCATGCCTAGAATAAGCAAAAAACAAAAACAAAAACAAAAGAAACCACAGAGGGGCATAATGAATTTTACCTTGAAATGATTTACCTTTCTCTGGAATTTTAATTCTCCCATCCTCTTTGCTTCTACACTTTTCTTGATGGGACTGAAGCACATCATATTTTTGTACCCTAAGGCACCTTTATATATTGATTTATTTATTTGTTATAGCGTCGGTGTTCACTTATTTTTTAGCTAGGTTTTGATTACTGTTAAATTTGAATATTTCTGTAATTATAAAGTATCATGATTTATGTAAGATAAGTATCCACATGTTTTTCAGGCAGAAAAATTTTAATAACCAATATACAATGTTTACTTATGATACTATATTCAAATGCTACATTACATGAGTAGTAATTACAACTCAAAACTACCTCACAGATAGTTGTATAACCTGGCTCTCACAACTAGCACATCGGTGTTTTGATTATATAGTGACCACAGTTGAAGCTTAGTTCTGAGTGTCAGGTTCGGTTTAGTTCTGGGTGTCAGCTAAAAATCTTATTTTAGTTTTTATTCAAATACAATAAATATTTCTTGTGAAAATAACTCTGGAAAAAATTAGTCCTGTATTTACTTACTAAAGTTCTCTGCATCTGTTTACTTATACAAGTAGAGTGTGTAAACAATGAAATGTTTCCTACATACAATAAACACAATATAAATTAAATATTGTTGAAATAGCTCAGTCTTCCATATTTCATATTCAAAACAGGAGTGTGATTGTATCTAAGCAGCCTTAACATTTACAATAAAGATACTTTTAATAAAATGTGATTAAACTGTAGATTAGTAACTTACTGGTTTTGGCAAACTCTCATATTTTTTGCGTATCATAGTGCTACCAGTTGTTCAATAGATGGACACATCTAACACTGTGACAGGTATGGCCCTCCGGTCCACTTAAATTAGTTTGATAGTAACGGTCTTTTATCTATCACACTGCTCTTGTCTGTGGTTTTATATTTTCCTTTATTTGTGAGCTGTGAAGTTTTTCAATAAAAAGTTCAAAGCTCACACAATATAACAAACATGAACACGTATCCTTTCAAGATCTTTTAAGAATTTATATCCAAAGACACTTTGTAATATCACCTTCTTCCTACAGAGCAGTTTAATATATCAAACATTTCAACTGATTTTGAGAATAATATTAGTATATAATAGGATCTCATTGTTTTCCCCATCAGGAATCTACCACTTTTGACCAATAATTTTATATATAAATATAAATATATGTCATAATACCTTTAAGAGTTGAAGGCAGAAGGCATCTAAACTCAAAAAGGATGACAAGATATATGAAAATTGCTTTTTTCTTCAATAGGATAAGATATAAATCTTTGGTTTTGCTTTCAATAAACGTGTTACTGCTTTCAAACAATACATTGTTCTTTCAAATATGATTTAGACCTTGATAGAAAGAAATGAAAATTAAATGACATGGAACATAAAAACTCAGACAATATCTATATATAAAGGACATGGAACATAAAAACTCAGACTATATTTATATATGTATGTCTATATATGTAATGTTATTGCAATCTTCATGATGGAAGTTTGTATGAACTATAGATAGTACTTATATCCTTTCTTAAGTCTGACCTATATTTTCTATGGACAAATTAAATAAAATTCCAGTGTGCTCTTTTGTTTTCAAATTATGACACATTAATGACTCAATCTTATAAATTTTCACTATATAATCAAATATTTATACAGTAAACACTCCATTCATGGGCTTCCCTGGTGGCGCAGTGGTTGAGAGTCTGCCTGCCGATGCAGGGGACACAGGTTCGTGCCCCGGTCCGAGAAGATCCCACATGCCGCGGTGTGGCTGGGCCTGTGAGCCATGGCCGCTAAGCCTGCACGTCTGGATCCTGTGCTCCACATCGGTAGAGTCCACAGCGGTGAGAGGTCCGCGTACCAAAAATAAATATATATATACCCCATTCATGTTACTAAGATTTTAGAACTTTTGAGTAAATATGTATTGATTTAACTGTAATAAATTAGTTTTCCTAAGTTTTGTATTAAATATATGCTTGTGAATATTTTATTAAAAAGTCTGATGTAAAGAATTTTTGAATGATCCTACTAGTTTTCAGCAAAAAACTAGGGGGTTTTTGTCATATAGCACAATGTCTAAGTTTCAGAAACAGAGACCAACCTTTTAATTTAGTCAGTTCCTGAAATGTCATTCTGATTCTTATTTGATTTGTTTTCTTTGCCTGCTATATGAGCCAATTAACTTCCATTAAGATATATTCTGAGGAAAGGTATTTTTGTTTGTTTTCAAGGGAGATCATGCAGTCTTTCTGCTCCTGGCTTATTTAATTTAGCATAATATCATACAGGTTCGTATATATTGTTGCAAATGACAGGATATCCTTCTTTTTAAGTCTGAATAATATTCCATTATATACATGTATACATGTATATATATGTATATATGTGTGTATATGTATATATATGTGCCCCACATTTAATCATGGAAACTTAGGCAAATGCTGTTTACTACAGGCTGTACTATATTTTCCATGTGTTATTTGATGATAGTAATGCCTAAGTCAGTTAACATAATCATGGAAACACTGTAAAATATACATTGCAAGTTATATTCAATGAGAGCTGCCTAGATTATACTGTGACTATGTTGAAGCATCTCGGTATTCTCAAGTAGAATCTCAATTAAAAAAAAAAAGTAATGTGGATACTCACTGAGTGGCATTCCGGGATCAGGTTATCTATGCAGTTGTCTTCCACAATGAACTGACTAGGAGTGTCATGAAGCACCTGTAAGGACCCTGTGACTGAGGAGAATAATTTTAAATTCACAAATATAACACACTTAAATTCATTAAATTCTGGGCACATGCCATTATGGCAATAAGGAAGCAATTGCAGTTAAAATAATGTCTTGTGATTTGCAGCATGATACAACCTCATTATAAGAACATGAAAATGCTTAAGAGGAAAACAAATGAAATAGCAACATTGAGGGCACAAGTCAAAGTGCATAAAAATGTTCTTTTATGATTTCTCTATATACAAATAGTATATATTACAGGATGCCATTTCTATAAAATTCAAGAACTATCAAAACAAATCTATGGTGTTGGTCTAAGAATAATGATTATTCTGAGGGTCACTGACTAGAAGGGAGAGTGAGAGGGCATCTTGACTGCTGGCAAATCTTACTTATATTTACAGTTGACCCTTGAACAACTTGGAGGTTAGAAAAAAATGACAAAACTAGAGAAAAATTTTGATGAGATAAAAATTGAACATTTTAGTATAAAAATATACAGTAAAGGAAACAAACAAACACAACCATTATACTGTCTAGGAAATATGTTTTCAGAATATCTAAAACACTGAATGATCAGATACCACATATATATATATATATATATATATGGGAAAACATTCCTCAGGAAATTATGTGAATTCAATGAACAGGCAACTCACAGAAGTAAATACCTAAATGCAAAACAAGTGGTGGAAAAAGAAAAATGGGATTAACAACTTTAAAAAAATCCTAAATTATGGAATTCATTTTCAGAACGATATGTGCATAAAGTATGACTCTTTCAACTCTTTTTTTTAATATTTTACATATTTACAAGTTACTAAAATAAATTTGGCTCAAATAATTTCATATGCATTTGAGCATCTCCTAGATGTAAGTGATGATATACAAGGAAATTCATTCCTTCCATCTATGATTTTCTTCTAAATTCAACAAATAAATTTTTCTTTTTGGAAACTTCACTTTTCATTTCCACTTGATTCTTGTTATTAAATAAATTAAAATTCTTGCTGAAATTCTCTCTTATTACCTATTTTCTTTAATATATCAATCATAATTATATTAAAGTTTGTACTAATTTTCTCTTGCTATGAAGCATATTTTCACAAATGTACCTACTTAAAATAGTACCCACTAATCAGTTCACAGTTCTAGAGATCAAAAGTCAAGATACAATGTGTCTGGATCTTCTGCTCAGGGACCCTAAAGGAAAGTCGAGATGTCAGCCAGTCTACATTCTCATCTGAAATATGGAGTCCTCTTCTAAGGACTATATATATATATATATATATATTTATTTATTTATTTATTTCCATAATTATGGAAGAATCTTTTTGCAGTTTCAATATGAGGTCCCTATTCCTTTGTTAGCTCCCAGCTACTGGCTAGAGCTCCCAGCAGCCACCCAAATTTCTTGCTAAATGGCCACCTCCATCTTCGAAACGAGCAATAAAAATATTACCTCTGAGAATCCATCTTAGATCCAAAAGCTATTCTGTCAAGAGGAGCCTTTTTTCCAGGATTCACATGATTGGCAGTCCTTTCAAGGATAATTTCAATATCTTATAGTCAACTATTTGGGACCTTAAATACATCTGCAAAATCCCTTCACAGCTGTGTCTAAATTAGCATCAGTGAAGAAGTAGGAGAAGGTTGTGTAAACCAGGACAGGGACATTGGGAACCATCTTAGAATTTTGGAAACCACAAGGTTCCTGTAAGTTAACTCCCATATCTGGAGCAGGTATGGATGTATTTATATGATTTTGGCTTTTATGCCCTCTCCTTCATCTTTGGGCCTATTATGTTTCCTGACTTGCCTAGTAATTTTCAGTTGAATACTCGTCAACATATATATTTATTTGAAAAAGAAATAGTGTAGGGGCCACAGATAATAATATTATATTACACAAAGTTAACCTTCCTACTGCTGATCATTTTAATATAATCAGTGCTGTAGACGGAATTGCAACCCCACAAAATTCATATGGTGAAGTCTTAACTTCCCGTGTGACCTTATTGGAGATAGGGACATTAAAGAGGTAATTAAGGTTAAATGAGATGATACGGGTGGAGTTTTGATTGAATAGAAATTATGTCCCTATAAAAAAGGAAGAGATGGCATCTCTCTCTCTCTTTCTCCCATGTCAGGAACAAAGAGAAGGCAGCTTTTGCAAGCCAGGAAGAAAGTTCTCACCAAAAGCTGAACTCTGCTGAAAACCTGATCTTGAACTTTCCCATCTCCAGAATTATGAGAAATTAAATCTATGTTGTTTAAATCACCCCATCTATAGTGTTTTGTTATGGCAGATTGAGAAGGCTAAGACAATCAGGGTCTGTGCTGAATGGAGACTGATTTGCATCCTTGATAAAGGTCTGCTTTTATTCACCATTGGCACTTCGTTGTTTCACCTAAGAGCCTGATATACTCCGCAAGATTCCTCTCTCTGGTGTGGCTTTAAACTCTTCCCTTTCTTTATCTCACAGGATTGTAAAAATCCACATTTAGTTTTTCAGTGTTTGCACATAGGTTTTTGGTTTCCTGCTCCACAGATACCCAAGAGTAAATAAACCTCCTGAGGAGAAGTGTGTTTGAGGCCCCCCAGGTGACTGCCACAAGTTACTTTGTGTTCTCTCATGGTGGACTCCTCTGTGTTTGCAGAGGGATTTACAATAGGCTCAGCATCCCACCTGAATCAGCAAATGCACCCAGGGAAAAAGTGGCTACAGAATCCAGCTTGCCTCTTTGAATTTCTTCTTTCTCTGGAATCTCATTCTCTCTCTGCTTTAGCAGGTCTTTATTGCTTTTATACAAATGATTTCTCTATTTTATCAGTTTTTTTACTATTTTGTAGAGACAGAGAGACACTGATTTTCTACCAGGTAGTACATTTGCCAAGAAGTGAAACTAGTTCAGATATTTTGAATATTTTTATTTACCATGGATTACTGAAGCACATTTGTTTTAGTATTTAATTTTTTAATTCAAATTCTTACTAATTATAGCTCTTAATATGTCAAATTGAAGAGGCACTGGTATAGATGCTTAAAGATCACGTCTACTTATCCATCATAATTATACAGTTTGTCCAAAATTTAGAGTTAAATGTAACTTTATAAATTTGTGTTTAAATCAACTACCTCTATTTAGGAAATATTGTCAAAATTAATACATATGTTTGAAATTATTTTTCAGTTTCATAGCAGGTCCTGTTTAATTCTATATTAATGGTGCTTGGGTCAGTTAAATGGTAGTATGGTATAATAGTGTGAGTACAGACCCTTGACACATAACTGCCTGAGTTTTAGGATCAATCCTTACTTTCTAACTGTCGGACTCACCATCTGAACACCTCTATACCTCACCTTTCCAACCTATAAGGTGAGAGAAATAATTTCCCACACTTTTTAAGTTTTGTGAAAATTAAGAAAGTTATTTTTCTTAATTTAATGGACCTACATATGCCCCCCCTCCAATTCATTTGCTGAAGTCCTATCACACATATTTGTGTGAATTTGGAGATGGGGACTTTGGAGGATAAATAGGTTTAGATGAGGTCATGAGAGTGAGGCCTTCTAACGATGAGATTGGTGCCCTTTATAAGGAGAGACATCAAAGTGTATTCTCCCTTTCTCTCCTCTCTCTTCCTGCCATGTGGGAACACAGTGAGAAAGTGTGTCTGTCTATAAGCCAGAAGGAGAATTCTCACTAGAAACCAGCCATGCTGAAAACTCGATATTAGACTTTAGACTTCTAGCCTCCAGAACTGTAAAGAAATGCATTTCTGTTGTTTTAGCCACTCAGTCTGTGGTGTTTTGTGACAGCAGTATGGACTGACCAAGACAGTGTCTCATGTGTAGTAACAGTAGATGTAGTCACAATACTTGACTCTCCAGAAGCACTCAAGGAAACATACTGGTTGGTCTTCAGAACATGTTTTCTAAACTTTTGGATGAGTTATTAATGTTGCAAATATATCTGATTGTAACATTTTGTTTTGTACAAAATTTCTTGTTTTATTGTTACTTTCAGGTTTCAAAGTGAAAACTACTATTGCAAAGAGCATAGATTTATCATTTTTATATCAATTTGATATCATCGTATAACACATTGATCCATATCCTTCTCTTAAGCCACAGAGATCTTTACTCTTCTCCTTGAGGTCACGTTCCTGACCATGAGAAAATGTAGAATTTTCAGCCCCTGCTTTAATATGCTCATATTTTGAAAGTAAAATATTCTACTCACACTTTTCTTCATGAGTCTAGGTGTTTACAGGGTAAATTCACTCTTAACAATTTTATTACTGAATTTCTTTAATGTCACAATTTGAATATGAGGGAAAGACATTTTCTGGCAGGATAAAATATGTAGTATGAGTAGATTTTCTATAATTTTATCCAAAATAAATTAGACTCTACAGTTCAGATCTTGTGGTTAATTGAGGACAACATTCCCTTAGAGTATCTTTTAGATAATAATTAAATAATATTTAAGCTCAGTAATATTTAGGAGGACATGTTCTCATTATGTGTATATATAATGAAAAATAAACAGTGGTAATCAGAGGGAAAAGAAAAACTACTTGTGACAAACAAAACAAGGCATATTTGAAAAACTAATTATCCAGATCTTTCCGAGTACAAGTTCTTAAATTTTATATTAAGGTATTATCTTTTCTTCTTTGGTGAAGAGTAAAGTTCAGCTGTATGCAGCACCCTGTAAAATTGCCAGGAATATAGTGTGAGCCAACAGAAACGATGTTGAGACATTGGTACAAACAAAAAGATATAGTGACCACCAGATATTATTGAAAAGAAATTTTATTGTTTTCTGTTACCTCGTTGTGATCTTAACGTCTTCACTGGAAAATTGATTTCTTTCTTTATGCATATATTTCTTTTTCTCTTAAGAAGATGAGGGTTTTTTCATTGGTAAATGTGCATTAAAATTATATTAATGGAAGTTGTGGATTAACACATTTATCTTATACTCAGTTACTTCTAGAAAATTTAACTTTGCAAAAAGGTTAGATAAGGAACTAATTTTATTTTTACAATGATGAGATACTTTGGACAGGAAAAACCTAATATAGACCTTCTACATGGCTCAATTCTGGTAGAAAATGATAATGAAAAGAACAATCTAGCATGACCATCAATACCTGCTACTAGGGGGGTAATTATCAAGTTTAGTAATGTTGTGAGACAGTAAGAAAAATTTATCCACATTTATCGAGATATAATTATTTAACATTGTATAAGTTTATTGTGTACAATGTGTTGATGAGATACATTTATATATTCTGAAACAATTACCACAGTATGGTTAGTTAATTTCTTCATTATCTGACATAATAACCATTTCTTTTTTGTATTGAGAGCATATGAAATCTGTTCTCTTAGCAACTTTCAAATATATAATATAGCATTCTGAACTATAGTCACAATGCTCTGTATTAGAGTCCCAGAACTTATTCATCTTATAACAGGAAGTTTGAACACTTCGTCCAAAATCTCCCCACTTCTCCCAACCCCCAACCCCTGACAACCACTATTCTACCCTCTGTTTCTATGAGTTTGGCTTTTATAGATTTTTTATATAAGTGAAATATAGAGTATTTTCCTTTCTCAGTCTGACTTATTTCACTCAGCTTAATTCACTCGAAGTCCATCTATGTTGCCACAAATCACAGAATTATTTTTTTTCTCATGGCTGAATAATCTCATTGTGTGTGTGTGTGTGTGTGTGTGTATCTATCTATCTATCTATCTATACACTATATATATATCTTCTTTATCTGTTTATCCATAGATGAACACTTAGGTTGTTTCCATATTTTGGCTATTGTGAATAATGCTTTAACGAACATGGGAATGCAGATATCTCCTTAAGATCCTGATTTCATTTCCTTTGGTTCTTTACCCAGAAATAGGATTGCTAGATTATATGTTAGTACTATTTTTAATTTTTTGAGGAACTTCCCTACTGTTTTCCATAATGGCTGACCAGTTTACATTCCCTTCAACAGTGGACAAGGAGGGTTCCCTTTTCTCCACATCCTCACAAACATGCCCCCCCTCTCTTTTGTATAATAGTCAATCTAAAAAGTATGAGGTGTTATCTCATTGTGGTTTGGATTTGCATTTCCCTGATGATTACTCATGTTGTGTATCTTTTCATGTACTTGTTGACCATTTGTACTTTTTCCTTTGAGAAATGCCTACTTGATTCCTTGCCCATTTTTAAAATCAGACTGCTTATTTGGTATTGATTTATATGAGTTATTTATATATTTTAGATATTAACCCCTTATCACATATATAATTTGCAAATATTTTCTCACACTCTGTAGGATATCTTTTCATTTTGTTGATTATTTCTTTTGCTGTGCAGAAGCTTTTTGATTTGATGTAACCTTACTTATTTTATTTTATTTTTTTGCTTTCATTGCTTCTGCTTTTGTGTCATATTAAAAAAAAGTTGTTATCAAGGCAAATACATATAAACTTTTTTTCCTATATATTCTTCTAAGAGTTTTATGGTTTTAGATCTTATGTTTAACTCTTTAATTAATTTTGAGTTAATTGTTATGAGTTGTGTATGATAGGGATCCAATTCCATTCTTCCCCATGTAATTATGTGTTTTTCTCAACACCATTTATTGAAGAGACTATCCTTTTCCTAGTGAGTATTGTAGACTTCCTATTCAAATACTAATTGATATAAATGAGAGGATTTGTTTCTGAGCTCTCCATTCTGTTCCATCGGTCTATGTGTGTGTTTTTATGCTAGGAACATATGATTTTGATTACCATATCTTTGTTGTTTAGTTATCTTAAGTTGATTGTTCCAAAGCATATATATTATACAATTTATCCTTTAAAAATTTCAAAGATTAAAACAAAATGTTCAGAATGCATATATTATACAAAGCATGGCGTATTAAATTTCAGAGATCCTGTTTCAATTTTTAATTTCATTCAATAAATATCAAGTAATAATCATGTATAAATATTTTCCTTTCTCAAATTTTTCTAAAATTAAAATAATGTCAAATATGTCTACTAGCACATATCCAAATATATGATGTATTTCAAAATGATTTATAAAACTATATATTAGAAAAATAGATAAAAGGTAAAATAATGTATTATTTGACAGATATACCCAATGTTAACTATTGATTCTTAACAAGTTTTACTTTCTCTGGTGTGGGTTTATTTATCATACTCTTCAAAACATTAGGGGAAAATTCCTGACCCCAAGAATATATAGAAATAATAACAATTTTGCATTATCTAAGTCTAGAATGACAAAATCCTTCAAATATATGACTATAAAAAGGTCAATTGTTCTTACTTGCATGTATTATACTGCTCTATGCCTCCTTTCTATATTGTATAGCTCTATTTATGAAACTTTATCTCCAATCTCCATCTCTAGCTAATTTATTTCAAGTCATTCTGAAATATCGCTGAGGTATTGCTTCATTTAGGAAGAATTCAAATTATTTTACAATTATATTTACCTGTCTAATTTGATAACTGTAATTTCTTTAAAATGTCAATATCTACTTACCCACAACCTAAAAAACTGCGTAGCATGTGGGTAGTTCGGAAACTTGTTGAACTGGACTGTGGCCCTGGTAAGTTCAGCACTTCTCATTGACATGACCAAGATACATTTCAAAGTCAATAGGGCACACACTAAATGCCATTTGGTCAATGGTGATTTTTTTCATTGAATATTCATGTCTTAAATGTGTGTTGTGCTGGTGTGTATATATATATATAGATAGATAGATAATTATTTGTAAGGTAATTTGGAGACTTGCAAGTTTTTAACCACCTTTTTACTCTTATTATATAGCAGCAGAGTAACGTGTAAGTAGGTAACTTAAGGATTAGACTCACATTAAAAATCTTTCATAATGGGAGAAAGAAGAATCCTTGATTTGCTTTATGTTTTAAATATAACTTTTAAAATTTTACAGATTTTTTTATCTTTCACTACAGAGAAAAGTATAGCTCTGATAATTACACTGCTTTTCACAAATTATCAGAAGGATGTAAAATGTATTTACTGACATTAAAAAAGTTACTCTTTTGGCATCATTATTTGCTAATGAGGTTGTTCACAATGTTTGCAAGCTCATGTGACACGGTGACATTTTATTATATGAATAAGGTCAGCTCTGTTACTTAGTCTGTGAAGGGAAAAAACAGTCTTCTTGAAAGTTGAAGCTATTGATATTAAATACATTTAACCCAGAGCTTGCTTTAAAATAAAAAAAAAGGCACCTGAAATTCATGTAGATACTCTAACTTATGTGGTGGAATTTCAGCAATTATGAGGCAATGTCAGGAGGTACATTGAGGATAGGGATCAGCCGTGTTAAGGGTTATTTTCAAGTTAATTTTTGAATGGTACAGTGGCTATTATTTTAGAAATCAAGACATACAGACTTATAAATGGAAGTGTAAAGTCCACTCTGTCTTCCTTGTGCCTCCCCTGCCTTCATCATCCACTGTCATTAAAAATATCAGGGTCACCATAAGCAGAGGCACTAAGGAACAATCACACACTACTTTTAGGCGCTTCAGATGCCAAAAACAGGACTTGGATTTTTGTCTTTAAGTAATGAGAAGGTTTGGGAGTATTTGAATAAATCTCTGAAATTGTGAGACTTACTTTTTGCTAATGTAAATTTTGTGACACGAATAAATTGCAATGGGAAAACTTCCTCTAGAAAGAAGCATATCTCAGTGAACGGGAAATTTTAGAGTCCTTGATTATGACAGTATTCCTTTCTGCCAAATGCACTTGCCTCATTATAATAATTTTCAAGTAGAAATGGTATTATAATTGTTATAATACAACTTGAATATGAGAAGAAGGAAAGAAAGTAACATTCACACTGGTGATTACAGAAAAAGATTATGGAGTAAGTGTAATGTAAGTGTTGTCCTTTAAGATGAACAATATTTTGAAAGATTAAAATGTGGAGTGCTATGTTTTATCTCTTAGTAATTGCAAGAGCCCAGTTGCATTCACTCATGTCTCCTTTGCATCCTTTGTGAATAGTAAGGAATCAGAGACAGTGAAATTTATTCCCACATATTTTCTCTTCCCTTAAGTCAATGCATATTTTCAGTGAGTTTTTAAGTATATGACAATTAACTTCTTTGACTTCAATAACATAAAACTATAAGATAGACAAATTTACAAATATGATATATACACAAAATGACATTTAGCTTCTGTGCAGGTGTGATTAATGACCTCAGATGAGATTACATTTGCTTTGTTGTGACCTGTATGGGTCATAACTTAGGCTGACATAAGAATCAAGGCTACAGAGAGAGAACAAAATGAAGCAACTAAGGGAGCCCATGGGGATGCAGCCAGTTTGAGTATACATGAAACATTGCTGACAGGAAGGTTAGAGATTAGCAAGATGGACTATCAAACTTTGGATTTCCCAAACTCGGTCATCTAATTATACTTGTTTTCTTCTCAAAGTGGATTCTTTTGGCAGGTAGGGATTGTAACATACTGTGTTCAAGTGGAGGTGCAATGCAAGGAGTATGGAAGCAGGTAATAGTGATGGTAAGTCTTGGCAAAGTGATAGCTGATGTCCCACGTGAAGGATAGAAAGCTTGATTCATGGAGGTGACTTGATATACCACAGCAATGACTAATGGGACTCAATAGAGGAGAAGAGATCAGGGCCTGTGATAGCAACAAGGAAGAGGTAATAATAATTTTAAAATCATCACCGAGAGACCCCTCAAGTTCACCATTAGTGCTTTAGGAAAATATTTTTTTCTTTTCAGGAAACATGGCTCAGTTTGGGGGTCATTTTCTCTGACACTTAGACAGGGAAGAATGAATGAAGAGGAGAATGAATTTGGAACTTGCTATCATGACTTTTTTAATATTCATATTCAATTAAATTAAGATGTATGTTGTAAATAGTTTGGGAAGTACAGAATGAAAACAAGTGTTCAATTTTAACCTTTGCCTCAGACTTTAAATATATGTGTGTGTAGGCTGTATAAATTACAATCCATTAATATATAGATAAGTATTAATAAAATCTTGAGAGCTTTATTTTGGAGACTTAAGTAAGAGGAAATATAAATATACAAAATAGGAAGAAAAAAAAACAATAAAGCACAATGGAGTCTAAGCTCTTCACTTTGCAGGAACGAATGAAGTCCAAGACACACCCCTAGTTACACATGCACTAGATCCTACTGGGGTAAGGATAATTATTTACTTGATTTTAAAAACTGTGGATCAAATTATATCTTCAAATTTTGCAGAATTAGTGCTAGCGTCATATGATTAGATGACATAAATTAATTGTGATCCTGTCCCTGAAAACAGTGCTTTAAAATAATATCTTCTATTTGATTTTCAGTTCCTAGTGCAATTAAAAAATATATTTTAGTGCTCGCTTCAGCAGCACATATACTAAAATTGGAACAATACAGAGAAGGTTAGCATGGCCCCTGTGCAAGGATGATGCACAAATTTCTGAACCATTCCATTTTTTTTGAAAAAATACTTAAAATAATGTATATATTGCATATATGTATAACTGAATCAATTTGCTGTACAGCAGTAATTAATAAAATGTAAATCAACTATACTCCAATTAAAATTAACTTTCTATTTTTAAATAAAAAATGGATATGTTTAAGGTATAAAATATGATTTGATATAAACATACATATGAAAAGATTACTAGAGTCAAGCTAATTAACATACCTTTTCATCACCTAGTAACTTTTTATGTGATCAGAGCACCTGAGATCTACTCTAAAATATCTGCAGAAAATGTTAATGAGGAGTTTTTAAAAATTCCCTGCTATATTTAAATGTCACAAATTAGACATATCATATAAATCTCTTAGAACAATTGTATGCAATTATAAGTAAATGTTTTAAAAATATTATTATTACCAATACAAATTCTGAATATTATATTGTCCTTAAGTGAAATATTATATATCTTAAAACTGATTTTTTTTAACGTAGAGACTAATTGATGGCACATTTACAAGTATATTTACTCATATGTTCATATGGTCCATTCTAACAAAATTGTATACTCAGAATAAGTAAATTCGTATTTTTCCACTGTAGGCTCAAAAGTGCTCTCAGTGATAAACTACCTACATATCCTTAATCTTGTCACTTTAGTAACCTTGCCCACAGAGTTTTCTCTTGAAAATCAAGTTGCTGAACTGATTAATATCTACTCCCTTTCAAATCTGCAAAACTATTATGCTGAAGACAAGGTGCTGTTTGGTGATAAATATTGTCTCTTAACAGAGAGCTACGAATTCAAAGTAAGAAAAACAACTGATGGATATAAAATGAGGAAATCACAATCAAGAAAGGGATTATTTTTGAGGCTAACAGGAATCTAACTCATTCTGACTTATTGATCTTTCTATCTGCAAGGCTTAGCATGCTGAGATTTAGGCTACTTAAGATATTAACTAACTAATGGCCTTTCTAAAATAATTTTCACTCCCAATATTCATACTAAATATAATGTTGTTTCTTAACTTGTGATCAAATTAATAAATGCACATACTGTAAATATTAAATGGTATTGAAGAGCTATAAAAAAATAATCATGTCTTAACTGACCAAGTTCCACTTCCCAGCCCTGCTTCTCTGAGGCAATCACTCCCACATCCTTTTACTTTTTCTTTTGGTATTCACCCCATTTTTCTAAATGTATGTTTTATGACCATTTCATAATTCATTGATTTTGATCATTACCAATTGACTTACTATAATAGTAAATGGAGATTTAATTCTTTAGTGTTCTCTCTCCACAGCCTCCCTTTTTGCACTAATATTATATTGCTGTCCTTGATTATTGTCTTACTCAAAGATGATTACATTATTATAAATATGTAAATACTGTTCACAGATGATCTAGAATTTTTTTTGCTTATGCACCTTAAGAAAATTTTCCTGAAGTTTATAATACCCTTTTCTTGTAGTTATTTTATGCTCCTATTTTTAAATTTCCTGAAATCTTCCAATAGATACATAAATGCATACATGTGTTCTAAGTGCTTACAAGGAACTTATTCCTTTCATTCCATTTCCCCATTGTATTCTCTGATATCCCATTTTTCAACCTCCATTATTTGGATGTTAGACATTCTAGCATATCCCCTATTTGTCTTATGTTTTTTTTGGTAATTTCTATTTCTTTATTTTTTACTATATTTTCTGAGAAATTTTCTCAATTTATCTTCCATATCATGAAGAATATATAAATACATATTTTAAAAGGATCTTTCTTATTTCCCTTTATATCACATATAGTTCTATTTGTTCTCTATAGAAAACTATTCTATATTCCTACTTCATAAATGTGTGTAGATATGCAGAAATGTTGAAAGATAGTAATCTATTATCTTCTAGCATTTCTGATATCTAAACATAGAGATTGAGTCTGGAGGTTCAAATAATCCATTTGCAGACTTTGCTTCAAGACCAGGGCTTCATTATTTATTTTTATTATTATTTTTTTTATTTTTGTACATTCGACATGTACTTAGGAGTTTTGTGGGTAATTACTATTCATTTTTTAAAATATCTTTATTGGAGCATAATTGCTTTACAATGGTGTGTTAGTTTCTGCTTTATAACAAAATGAATACATATACATATATTCCCACATCTCCTCCCTCTTGTGTCTCCCTTCCATCCTCCCTATCCCACCCATCTAGGTGGTCACAAAGCACCGAGCTGATCTCCCTGTGCTAACAGCTGCCTCCCACTAGCTATCTATTTTACATCTGGTAGTGTATATATGTCCATGCTACTCTCTCACTTCATCCCCCTTCCCCTTCCCCGTGTCCTCAAGTCCATTCTCTATGTCTGTGTCTTTATTCCCGTCCTGCAGAGCTTCATTCTTATGTTCTACTCTGCTTTGTATTCCTGAATACTGAGCCTCTATCATTCTTCAAATTTATTTTTTTTAAGTTAAAGTATAGTTGATTTACAATATTGTGTTAGCTTCAGGTGTACAGCAAAGTGATTAAATTATACATATATATGTACGTATCTATATTTTTCTGATTATTTTCCATTATAGGTTATTACAAGATATTGAATATGGTTCCTTGTGCTATGCAGTAAATCCTTGTTTTTTATCTATTTTATGCATGGTAGTGTGTATCTGATAATTCCATACACCTAATTTATCCCTCCCTTGTCCCCTCTGGTAAACATGTTTATTTTCCTATGCCTGTGAGTCTGTTTCTGTTTTTGAAAACTCTAATTCAAAAAGATATATGCACTCCAGTGTTCATAGCAGCACTGTTTACACTAGCTAATACATGGACGCAACCTAAGTGTCCATGGACAGATGAGTGGATAAAGAAGTTGTGATATATATATATATATATATATATATATATATATATATGAATATTACTCAGCCATTAAAAAGAATGGAGTAATGCCATTTGCAGCAACATTATGGACCTGGAGATTATCATACTAAGTGAAGTAAAACAGAGGAAGATAAATATCATATGATGCCACTTATGTGTGGAATCTAAAAAATGATACACATGAATTTATTTACAAAACAGAAATAGACTCACTGACATAGAAAACAAACTTATGGTCACCAAAGGGGAAAGGGGGGAAAGGATAAATTAGGAGTTTAGTATTAAAATATCAAAAAACTAAAAATAGAACTACCCAAAGACCCAACAATTCCACTCCTGGGTATATATAAAAAAAAAACCCAAACAAACCCACTAATTTGAAAAGATATATGCACTCCAATGTTAACAGCAGCACTATCTACAATAGCCAAGACATGGAAGCAACCTAAGTGTCCATCAACAAATAAATGGATAAAGAAGAGGGGGTACATACAATGGAATATTACTCAGCCACAAAAAGAATGAAATAATGCCATTTGCAGCAACATGGATGGACCTAGAAATTTTCACACTAAGTGAAGTAAGTCAGACAAAGACAAATATTATATGATGTAGTTTACATGTGGAATCTAAAAAAAATAGTCCATGTTCACTTTTGACTCATCTGCTGACCAACTTCATTCCTGCTTTGGAAATAACAGATAATTTATGTTTCCCCAATATCTACCTGGGCTTTTAAAAGATACTGATTCACAGATGATATGGTTTTATGACTTGTTAACTAGATTCTCTTCCTTCTTAGAGAACAGAACCTCTTTTTTTTGTAAAAAGAAACTTTCATTTTTGTGAAACTTTCTAGCAGTATAATATTCCATTTCAGTCGGAATTACTCCAAGAAACAGATATCACACTTAAGTAATGTGAGGACAGTTAGCAGAAAGGTCTTTTCCCAAAGGTGTAGGTAGGATTACTGTAGTAATCCAGTGATGTGCACTCTGCTAATACCCTTCTGCTTGAAGGTGCCGATTAAGGGAGTGGGCATGAGAGCCAGCAAACACAAAAGCTATGCCTCGAGGTTCAACTAACAGAAGCTGTTAAATTAAATCATGTTTGGGTGATTCATCATGATCTTTAACCATTTAAAAAAATGAATGTTGCTGGGTAACTACATTCATGTTTTCAAAAACATTGTGATTATTAAGGAATTTTTGTCTGTTCATAATATTCAGAGGTGTTCTAGAGACATTTCTTTTAGTTTGATGTTATTAACTTGGATACAGCTTGACTCCTTTGACCTAGATAGCATGGATCTCTGTTTTTATTTTATTTTTATTTATAAAAAACTTACATTAGCTCTTTTCCTGTACAAAATTATCATTTAAAAATTTGAGCCAAGAAAAAATATATTCACTATAGATCCACTATGAAAATAATCACCTTGTGCTAAACAATGATTATTTTCAATCCTTTTGAACAAAAATTCGAACTGTTTATTCCCATGTTGATTATGTAATTTGGATTTTTTCTAAAATTTTATATCGTGATTTTCTTTTTTGTTATTTGTTTCCATTACAATATATTTTAAACACAATTTTAATGTTGTATAAATCTTAACATGTAGCTCTCTGAATACATTTAGTTATTTCTTCCTCTTCAGAGACATGTTGGTATCTGGAGAATTAGACATTCCAGAAAAAATAGAAATGTGGCCTCTGCAAGACGAGAGAGCTTTTTTTGTTTGTTTTTTCACCCAGGAACAGCAAGAAAGCCAGTTAGCAGGGATGCAGTTGAGTTTGGAAAGGAGTAGTTAATGAGGTCAAAGGTGTAACAGGAGCTGCTACACACTGTAGCTTTTTCTCAGTTTGCTCTGGCCTTGGAGACATAGCCTCGAAAACATCCACAGCTGCATGCAAGGAAAATACATTCTGCCAACAGCCGCATGAATGTAGAAAAGGTCCTGAGCCTCAAATGAAATTTGAATCCTCATCTAATCCCTTGATTTCATCCTGGACAGACCTCAAGGAAAGGATTCAGCTGACTAATGCCTGGAAGCTTTACTCTTGAAAACCCTGTTAATAAGTGTGTGGCACTTTGTTAAGAAGCAATAGAGAACCGATACAAGGCTCTAGAAAGCTTTCATTCCACTGTATTTCAATGCTTCCGATATAAGCCTTTTCTGAAAGTATTCAATTTCATTTATCTAATTTTTTCTTACAGTGATAAAAATATTTTCCAGTACTAATCAGTTTTCTAACTACCCAGATTACAGGAAACACCTTTAAACATAAAATGACTGTCAACTCATTCATTTTAGAAGTTAAAAGCCACTGCTGTACAACACTATTGGCTATGATCTGGAAGCACAATCTGCCAGCTTCCTACCAGTAGCATTAGAGCATTTACTTTCCATATAATAGTGCTTGATGACAAATATAGAACTAAAAACCTCTGTTCATTATGTTCCCCTAAAAGGTATATTTTATGGTGGTATATTTTATTATTATTATTATTATTATTATTATTATATTCTCTGAATACAGTAATATCTAAAATAAATTTGTATAAATACACAATCTTTGAGGCTTATTCTCTGACCTGATTTCTAACTAAATACCACTCACTATGAAGGCTTTTAAAGCTTGATGGAAGGCTAAAATTGTACGGCATAAAGAGGACTAAAAATAGACCACTTTTAGAGCTTTATTGATGCTATTATAAGACAGGAAATTGTTTTCTGTAAGTTTGAATTTTACCACACATTTACATGTAGGTACAAATCAAGTTACTATAGCTTTTCTGGAAAAAAAAAAAAAAGAATATGAGTTCATTTGAGGGTAACAGATTTAGAGGGGGAAAAAAGCTATTTCAGCAAAGGAGAAAAAAAATCTTCAGGCAAATAATGGAAGAAAAGAAAAATGAATATGTTTAAGGCAAATAATAAAGAAAAGAAAGGAAAGAAGTAAAATGTTAGGAAAATTTTAAACCTTGATCTAGCATGTGGTTTTATAAGATACCATTTACCTGTTAATATATTTCCTCATTTACTCTCTCTCTTTTCCTCTACTTTCCCCACACCTCTCTCTCGCTGTTCACACACATACACATATAAACATTTTATTCTCTAAATGATTGAATATTAACTTGCAATCATCATGGTCCCTTATCTCCAAATACTTCCCATGCAGTTCCTAAGGACAATGGTAATAACCTTCATAACCAAAATACCATTCCATATCCCAAGTATTTATCATTGTATGGTAACATTACCTAATTTACAATTCATAATCAAATTTTTTAATTGTCTCCAGAATGTCCTTCATGGATTAAAAACAACAAAAACAACGACCAAATTCCAATCAAGAATCGTATACTACACTGAGATTTTATGTTTCTTTAATCTATTTAATCAAAGCACTTTCCTTATCTTGTATTATTTTTCAGATCATTGACATATTGGAATAATATGGACTACTTGTTTACTAGTATTCCAACTATTGGAATTTTTCTAATTGCTTCCACTCAACTTAATTCAGTTTTTTAAATCAAGAATACAATAGAGCTAGTGGAGTTTAAGTTCCATTGCAAAATTAAATAGGTAAATATTGTCATTTTTTAATCAAATCAGTTTAGGAGGTTTCTGTGAAAACTCTTTATCATAAAAGTACCTCTTCTTTTTGATAAAAAGAAACTATAGTTGCTATGAATGCTCTAGATCTCTAGATCCTTTGCAAACAACAAATTTTCACCAAATATTTTAGCATGAATTGAGGATCCTTGTCAAAATCAATTACTTCACTGAGAATTCAACATTATTTTCTATTCTATGATTTCTTCTATGTTAATTGAGAAACAATCTTTACATTTGTCTCTCCCTCTCTCTTCTCTTTACAACTTAAAAAAATCCATTAATAAATTCACCATATCAATAGATATAAAAACAGTAATTAATATGATCATGCTTATAGTTGGTGAAAAGACCTTCAACAAAATTTATTTCAAATTACCTAATAAGTTGAGAGTAATGGCTATTCCTTTAATATGGTAACATATGTTAAATTAGAGAGGACTTAGATTATTGCATTTAGGAGGTCTGGCTTTAGAGTCAGGAGGTTCTGAATCTGCTCCAGTTCCAAAATTTATTTGCTTTGTGTCCTGTGGTGGGGGAAAACATCTCTTTGACATTACTTCATCCATGACATGAGTTTATAGATGTTTCGAGTTTGGTCTGGTGTGTGGTTATAGATAATGTTCAATAAATATTAGCTAATATTAATACTATTATTATACATGTTATATTATAATTACTGCTATTGTTATTTCTTCAGGGATCATCTCTAAGAGGGCATGACTAAGAGTGATTAATTATATTAGTTATATTTTTACATGAAAAGTATTAATGTCAAGGATAATTAGACTCCTTCTGGAAAGTAACAGAAAACAATGCATTAAGAGTTTTCAAACTCTCTACCAAACCCTCTTTGAAGAATGAAGACCTAGCTTTTCTTTGAAATACAGTAATTGGGAAAGACACAAGCAAAATCTGAGTTCTGGACTCAAACTGGATCTGCCACAGCTGGGGTCTGATCCTCACTGCCAGGATGTTGCCTTGAGATGACACTTACACCTCCTGCTCCCCTGAAATGGTAAACGGGAAACAAAGTTTACAGTGATCAAGGAGGAGATATTGATGCTATGGTGCCATGTGGAATATGCATGTCGTTATGGAGGGTAATTTTTCCAGGACCTCTTAGAGTCTTCTGTCTCATGGCAAATGTTGAGGGGACAAAAGAGGACTGTTGTAGGGATTAAGGCAATTTCTATCTTTTCCTTTTCAGTTACCATGCAGAGGAGTCTCTTTTCTTTCATAGATACTTTAGGCTACAATATTCAAATAGCCAAATATATGAAAACAACCTAAATATCCATCAACAGATGAATGAATTAAAATGGTATACATGTGTGTGTGTGTATTTATATGTGTATATAGACAACTAAATATTATATATATATATATATATATATATATATATATATATAGGCAACTAGATATAAATATATAGAGGGAGAGAGACAACTAAATATTACTCAGATTTAAAGCAGAAGGAAAGCCTTCTGTATGTGACAACATGGATGAACCTGGAAGACATTATGTTAAGTGCATTTAGCCAGACACAGAAAGACAAACACTGCATGATTCCAATTGTATGAAGTATCTAAAATAGTCAAATAAAGAATACAGTGGTGGTTGTCTGGGGCTTGGGGAGACAAGGGGAAATGGGAAGTTGTTTTTAATAGGTATAAAGTTTCTGTTACATTTTAGAGATCTGCCATAAAATGTGGTGCCTATATTAATACTGCATAGTACACTTAAAAATGTGTTAAGAGGGTAGATTTCATTGTGTTCTTACCGTAATAAAAAAATAATTAATTTAAAAATAATAAATAAATTGTCTTGTTACCTTGTAAATCCTTGAGGACAGAATTTTGTCTTATTTATTGTAATACACTTGGCTCTTAGAACCTTACCTGGTGTCTTGTAGTGGTCCAATAAATGTTTGTTGAACTAAACAATATCAATCATATTTAAGATTGGTTATATGATAAAATATGTTTGTTACATAAATTTAAATATGTTACACATTTGTCACCTTAATAATTAACTTTGGGGAAATAATTAAAAGAATTAATCAGAAAGAACTGCCTTGTGAACAGTACAGTGAATTCCATATACACATTACCTACATTAAAATAATGCTATCACTTAGCAGTTTGGGGAACTAAAATTAAAGTTAACATACTGCATTTAGTCTTTGTATTTCTTTTCCAGATCAATTTTATTTATGTGTAATGTATAAGCAACAAAATGTACATTTTAAGTGTCTATCTATCTTGACAAATGTATACACTCACATAATCACTAGCTCTAAAATAGAGGATTTAAATCACGTTAGCCAGTTCCTTGGTTTTTCCATTATAGTTGAATTTTGTTGAATTTTATGCAGAGATCTTGCTAAACTCATCATTAAATTAAGCACCTGTGATTTTTTTAATGTTATATTTATACAATTATTTAATCTGACAATAGAAGATAGTTTTATCTTTTCCTTGCAATCCTAAATCAACTTTTTTTCCTTATCATACTGGCTAGGAACTTGTAAAATGTTTGTAGAAGCTAAGATAGTTGACAGGCTAATCTCTATGATATCACAGGGAAAACATTCAATATTTCACCACTAGTGGGATTTTAAATATGGAATTTTGGTAGGTAGGCTGTATCAGTTAAAAATAATACTTTTTAACTAATATTTTGCTGTTATTTATTATTATTACTAGTTATTAAACTTTACCAAGTTCATTTTATCAAAAATAAAAAGTAATCGTCTCTTGAGGTAATAATAATTGTATATTTGTTCTCGTTTCCTTGTTAATGTGACTGGTTATACTAACTGATTTTGAATGGAAAAAAATTCCTTCTGGAAATAAGTCACATTTTTTTATTTGTTTTTTATATCACCAAACTCTATTTGTTATTTTGTTTAGAATGTTGGTGTATATTTTTTTGTTATTGTTCTGTCAATATCTTTCTTGTAAAATCCTTTGTATATTGTTGTATCAAGCTTATCCTGACCTCATAAAATGAATCAGAAATATACCCTCTTTCTCTATTTTCTCCAAGAGCTTGTATAGAACCATATTAATTATCCCTAAAATTTTGAAAAATTGACAGTTAACCCATCTGATCCTGGAGTTTTCTTTGTGGGAAGGTTTAAATTAAGTTTTCTCTTATATTAGTAGATATAGAACTATTAAGATTGTCTTTTGTCAGTATTGTTAAATTAAGCACTTCAATTTCATATAGATTTTCCCCCAAAATGGCAAAAAGGTGTATATAAAATTATACTATTATTCTGTTAATATTACCTGCATGATTGATAATAAAGTCTCCTTTTATATTGATAATAAAGTCTCCTTTTATATTGATAATAAAGTCTCTATTCCTTATATTATGTCTTATCCCCTCTCTTCTTTTTCCTATCCTCTAACTGGTCAGCAAAATTCTAAAAATGGGGAATGATGGAGTAGAGATATTAAATATGTCTAGAAAAACTAACTTTGGAACATTGATTTTGTTCCATGGTAGGGACTAGAGGTCATTCTGTTTGACAAAATGATCTATGATATGCTGGTGAGAGGGACAATACCATCTTTCATTCTTTCATTCCAAGGATACAGCATAAAATCATATCAGTACTAAAGATCTCATAGTTGCAAGGGGTGGCAATTCTATTCATATCCCTACTCAATTTACTAGAATGATTCCTCAAAAACAGATCATGGTGGATGAGAGTGGACAATTTCAAAGTCACTAAAAAGTGGCTCCATTTGCAGTTTCTGTGTAGATCAATGTCTTTGGTGGATCAGATTACTAGATTTTTATGTAATCTTTGCTCAGAAAGCTCTGACTGTGCAGACATATGAAAATATTTATGAAGCATTGCCTCCTGACAGCAGTATAGAAGGACGGGTTTCAGAATCTAAGTAGTTGACAAACGTCAATTGAATTATTAATGGACATGTGCACGTATGTTTTCTACATTCTTAAGCATATGCAAAATTGTACTATTAAAGCGTGAAATTAGTCTAAAAAATAAATAAAATATTAAGTCTAGTGACTAACAGTTGGTAAGATATAAAAAGTTGCTTTAGTCTTACATTCTTTACTTTTCCTCTGTTCTTTTTGTTTAATAAGCACATATATATATGAAAGTATATAGTAAATATATACATATTTAAAATATACATATACATTGTGCTGACTATACTGCCCTATCATTGAAATGAAATGTTTAAAATAAGTTACTTGAATTCTCCTAAAAATGACATAATTTTTTGGCCAATACCATCTAGTTCTAAAAGAGAAAAGAATTACCATGGTGTATAAGGTTTAAATCATATTAGATATCATATATATATATATATATATATATGTTACTATATATAGTTACTAAATAGATGGATTGTAAATTGATAGAAACTTGTGAAAATATTTGTTACTGAAAATACATTATTTACATCCACAAATTATCTTTCTATGGGTTGTAACACAAAACTGAAAAATTACCTTGTTATGAGGTGTTACATGCCTTAATGGCATTTATTAGAGTTGGATTCTATCTGTAGTTTACTGAAGGGTCACTTCCTACCTGAGTGAGTAATTTCAGCCCTTCAGATTATGAGCCTCTTTCTAAACCTATGCCTATTCAATTGATGGTAAAGCAATTCTTGTTAAAGTCCAAAAATAACACTCAGCTGAGTGCACAGGGACTGGAGGAAATAGATGGAATATAACTGGCAGAGATGCTGAAGAATCAATTGCTCTGATTTCACCAGTTGGTAAATGGACCAGAGCCGATGGCCTAAATTGAAAGAAATAGTTGGAATATTCTACAATTTCCCTGCTCCAGAGCATGTAAGACAACTTTACTGAACAGCTTAAGCACCAGAGAATTACATCCCAAAATTCAGTTAATATCTTCCTGAACTGTCTCTTCACTTTACATATCACATTTGCACAACATAAATGCATTGGGCCACACTTTGTATAGCTAACTGAACCATTGTTATTGACACTTTGTCAAAAATGCCATATTGATTGGGAAAAATGTTTGTAGAAAAACAATTACTACACTAATTATAGCCTAGCATAATAATAACATCTTCCTTTTCACATCTTCATGTTTAGACTCCAAATTGTCATTGTCCTATGTCTGTCATTCTAATGTTAGCTGACTTACAGGAAAAAATGTCAAAGCATCAAGGATCTTTTCTTGTATAGTTTTATTTTTACATATAATTACTTATATATTTAATACAACCATGAATTTCTATTTGAGTAATTTAACAAATAGAAGTTAAATGACCTGTGATTTATCTTTAGTTCCATTTATTGAATTTTCAGGTTACATGTGAAATTAGTTATATGGAATTGCTTACAGTTATTTTTTCTTATATCAATCATCTGTGGAGACTATTTTTGTATGATTTTTATACATATGGTATATAATATATTTCCTCAAATCTAACAAAAATTAAGTGTTTTTTTTCACTTTAGTGTTCGGAAAGAATGTGTTTTGCAAACAGTGTGCATGCAAGTGGTTGTTTGCTTCAAAACTGTATAATTAAGTTTATTAGCATCAAATCCAATACATGGTGCTTTAGAATCAAGAAATCGTAATAACTGAGTGCAAGGAAGTTCCATGTGAAGAATCATATTTTTCTTGGTCTTTGCTGTACACCCAGTGCTTATCCTATATACAGTATGTAGAAGGCATCCAATAGGTATCTGTTGAATGCTAAATGAATAAAGAAGGAAGAAGAATATAATTTTCTGATACTTTAAAGACAGAAAAAGTAATATTCAGAAGTTGCAGGAGTCAGAACTAACCTGATTTATTTAAGTAGGGTCTTTAATTACCTAATAAGTGAGGCTCTTTGCTTGGGAGTAAGGCTAAAGTGGTAAATATAACAAGTCACTGAACTAAAGTTTCTTTAACTTAGTGGTCAAGACAAGTATTTACAAAAAATGATTATGGTAAAATCTCTGTAGATTTATAACATTCTAGCTACTGTTGCCAAACGTTCTTTTAACCAGAGTATGAAGAAGATAATATCAAAATTCTCTTTCAACTTAATATCTTCAAATTATCATTCCTTTCAACATCTGTAATATTTTTGAAATGTATGCAAAAATATCTTATGCCAAATTTTCTAGGGAAATTTTATGACTATGAATAGGCATTTCTGTGGCAATTAACAAAAATACAATATCTATGGACTCTCTAAATTCATTATATTTTCCTAGAAAATTTGACAAAGTGGTAACTATGTGAGGTGACAGGTATGTTAATGTAGCTTGATTGTGGTGATTATGTCACAATGTTTTTGTACATCAAAACATTAAATTCCACCTTAAATATATGCAATTTTTATTTGTCAATTTTTCCTCAATAAATCTGAAAAAAATCAAATTAAGTCCTTTACAGTATTGTTATTTTATTGGCCATTTGCATATCTTCTTTGGAGAAATGTCTTTTGAAGTGTTTGCCCAGTTTGTGTTTCAGTTATTTGTGTATAAGAGGTTTTAATTATCACCAAATTAAAAAAAAATCATTTTTTTACTCTGAGAACATTTAAACTATCTGTTACTAACAAGGCACTAAAATTAAGAGAAATACTCCTATCTCAACTTCCAATATGTACAACTTCATGTATAAATTAGCATTGTTATTGAAAACCCTGTTGTAGGCAATATTCTAAGATGGCCTCCTCCATTATCTGTACTGTCATGTCCTTGTCTAATACCCACCCCTTGAATGTAAGATGGCTTAGTGACTTGCTTTTAACCAATAGAATATAGCAAATGTAATGAGATGTTTATTCTATACTTGGGTTACAAAAGTTTGTGAATTCTACACTGCCATTAACTCTATTGTCCTTTCTTTCAGCTTGTATGCTTTGATGAAACAAGGTACCATTTCGGAGACACCGTTTTGTCAAGGAAATGAAAACAAGCTTTTGTTCAGCAACCCTTGATTAATTGAATTCTTGCAGCTACCAAGTGCACTCGGAAATCTACAGTCAGGTCTTCAGATGAGACCCCACTCTGGGCTGACACCACAATTTCAGCCTTGTTAGAAATTCTAATGCAACCATGCCATATCTACATTTTTGACCAACAGACTGAAATAAAATAAATATTTATGGCACTAAGTGTGTGGTAATTTATTATGTAGCAATAGACAATTATTTCTCCTAATGAAATTTTCTATAGGTGTTGAAATGGTAAAGAAATGAGTAACCCTTTTAAAATAATGTTAGAATAGCTTCTACTGAATATAAAATAACACAAGTAGATTTATTTATATATCAATTGAAAAATTAATCTAGACCAAATATTTAGACAAGAAAGATTAAACAGTACTCACAACGAAGCTATGAAAAAAAAGTATAATAATGTGGAAATACATGGATGTGAAAATAAAACAGATAATCAAAAACTGTTTCCAAGATTTATGTAAAATAATGTTACCTGATGACTCACAAAGAAATAACATTTGTATCTCAAAATATACATATTATTGAACTAATTAAGTATCAAAGGATTCAAGAAAGTTTACTTTAATTGATGGAACTCAGTGTGGGCAAAGATGCAAGGCAATAGCTCCATCTATTACTTATGTCTTTTGGTGATGTATCACATCTAATCACATGCTGGGTTTGTTCCTGCCCTGCCTGTGCTTTCATCTTTAGAATAGTTACACAAAACCATGTTGTTGTCTAAGGTAATGGGTCAATATATCTTTTTTTCCTCCTAAAGCTAGAGGACACCTTACCAATCCATATTTTAGAAGGAACCATTCAAATTTTCTTTCCTAAAATTTTGAATTTAGAGTCACAGTGTTGAATTCACAGAATGAAAGGGTGGTGGATTCAAGAGCAGAAAGAAAATGAATCTAGCAACCAAAGTCAAAGGCAGGAAAAAACTAAGAGACAAAAAATCTTAATTGTTCTCTAGCAGTGTCTGTTCTGAATAGGAAGAGAAGAGCATACACATATAACTAGCAAACACAGTGTGTGACAGAGAAAGAAACTCAAGTAGTAAGGCTAGTCTGATGAATTCCCAGCAGACATAAGCCCAGGGTACTGACTGTAAATTAATCTGTGTTTCTTTCTTCTAAGTAACTCCTTATTAATACTTTAAAAAGTATTTGGTGGAGTCTCATTATTTAACATATGAATATTAATTAATTTTTCCTTATGAGTCAAAATCCTTTTCTAGAAATCAGTCTTTAAGACAAAAATCGACATTTGGTAATATATGATGAACCAAAACACTTTAAGCAAACACAACTGCAACCAAATTGGATAGTTATGTACATTGTAATATTTTCAGTAAGGTATAATATGATGTGTCATGTGATTATTATTTGCTATGAGCATGATAAGTGATTGAGACAAAATATTAAGGAAATAAAAAACATTAAGAAATAAATATTTAAAGTTAAAAAATAAAGGTAAGCATATAAAGCCTAAATGTTTACATACCACACTGGCATTTTTCTTTTATCAATATAGTATATGTCTTATTAATTTTATTTACAAAACTCATGTGAGGTCTAAAACGGACTAAAGTGTTTTCAACTTTATTTAAGAACATATTTCTGTAAGCTGGGTATTACAGTTTTAAGGAAAAAATTAAATTTTGAATGAAATGAATAATTTTCATCATTCTTTGACTGACAATTTACATTTGTAGATTATTTGATTGCAATATTAGTCTCTTTTTATATACTAAACATAATGTATATATATGTAATATATGATGTGTATATATATATATACACGTATATAAATTAAATTAATGAAATATGGTTCTATTTAGTATTCTAGGTAGAATGATAATAGAACCTTCTTTGATTATTAAATAAAAGATGAATATAAATGTAAAATGTATATTGATATATATTTGTATATATCTATATCTATCTATATATATTTATATTTTATTCAGTGGTCCAAGAAGGTGAACTAAAACATTCTGACTCTTAAGCACTAAACAGAACTATGTCTCCTTCATTTAACTGGGCTTTTTTTCCACATTAAACACAGAGTGACTCATGCCCAGGTATTCTAATCTTTGGTTTATGTTCATAATATGAAAGTTGCCTAGAGTACTCATACATGGGCCTTCATCTAAATTTTGCCATAACCTTCCTCTTCCACAGTTCCATCCATTACTGTCAAATAATTATTCTGTAAAAAAATATAATTACATATTTCATCTCTAGTTTCAAACATAACAGTTAATAGCTGAGTAACTTTGTGTCAGTTTTTAAGCTTTTTAGAATGACCTTTCCTTGTCATTGTTTTGTTTTGCATCATTGTAACTTCATATAAGAACTCTAGGAAAAAATTGCTGTCTTCACATCAAAAGCAAATAGATATGAACAAATATGGTACAAATATTTCACATGTGTGCTTTGCTTACAGAACTAATGATTGTCTAATCTCTACTCCATTATTCCAAGAAAATACTTATTACTAATGTGATGAAAGAATTGTGAAATGGGAAGTCAATGTCAAAATATTCCCATATGGATTAAACATGAAAATTTAAAGATGCAGCAAAAGTTTCTTTATGATACCCCAAATTATCTTTGAAGTATCTTAGGTTAGCCATGAGCAAAGAGAAAATTGGTCATATTTAAGTTTTTCAATATGAGCAAAAAATATCTTACATAACTCAAACTATATAATTAGCATAAAAGACACACTGGAGCATATAGAGAGAAACTATCTGATACAATCAGCTAATTCTTTGTAATAAAATAATGCAACAACCTTCATCCCTGATGGCGCTCCTGCTGCTGAGTCTCCACACTGCCTTGACCCTGGACAGTGGCCAGAAGGACCCCATCACCTCCTTTCTGCTGCATTCCTCAGCCTGGCCTCTGCATCTCCAAACGGCGCTAGTTACAGGAGGTAGCATGTGGAAATAATCTGGCCAATAGTGAAGGAAAGTTATGAGACCTTGAGACACTTAGAGTTTGATCTGGAGCTGCAAGCAGATGCTGAAATCCCTCACCTGGAAGCCTTGGCTGCTGTGAAGAGGGGCGGAAACAAGATGGCATACTAGAAGGACATGGAATTCACATCACCTCACAATTAGGGCACCTACCAAGCACCGGACCGGGACCACAGACATCTAAGGGGATGAAAGGAACCACCAGTTACTGGTGAGCTCTCCTTTTGCTTGTTCCCCACCCACTTTTTTTTTTTTTCTTTTTGCTGTTGTGGTTTTATTTTATCTTGTTGCAGTTGTTTCAATTATAGTTTTGTTTTTCCTAATATATTTGTTATCTTTCTAATTTTATTTTGTTTTTTATTCTTTGATATTGTACAGCTCCTTTTTTTTCTTTCTTTTTTCCTTTTTATTTATTTATTTTTTACCACACCACAAAGCTTGCGAGATCTTGGTTCCCAGGCCAGATATTGGGCCCCAGCTCCTGTGATGGGAGCTCTGAGTCCAAACAACTGAACTAACAGAGAAACTCAGACCCCAGGGAATATCAATCGGAGTGAGGCCTTCCAGAGGTCCTCAGTGCAAAACCAAGACCCAGCTCTATCCAACACCCTGCAAACTCCAGTGATGGACGTCTCAGACCAAACAACCAGGAAGACAGGAATACAGCACCACCCATCAAAAAAAAAAAAAAAAAAAAGAAATCACAAAAAAATATGTTAGAGACAAAAGAGCAGTGTAAAAACTTACAAGACCAAATAAATGAAGACAAAACATCCAACCTACCTGAAAAATAATTCAGAGTAATGATAGTAAACATGATCCAAAATCTTGGAAACAGAATGGAAAAATTACAAGAAACATTTAACAAGGACCTAGAAGAACCAAACAGCAAACAAACAGTGATGAACACCACAATTACTGAAAGTAAAAATACTATAGAAGGAAACAATAACAGAATAATTGAGGCAGAAGAACGGATAAGCGACCTGGAAGATAAAATGGTGGAAAAAACTACTGCAGAGCAGAATAAAGAAAAAAAAGAATGAAAAGAATTGAGAAGAGTCTCAGAGACCTCTGGGGCAACATTAAAGACACCAACATTCGAATTATAGGGGTCCCTGAAGAAGAAGAGAAAAAGAAAGTGACTGAGAAAATATTTGAAGAGACTATAGTTGAAAACTTCCCTAATATGGGAAAGAAAATAGTTAATCAAGTCCAGTAGGAAAAGAGAGTCCCATACAGAATAAATCCAAGGAGAAATACGCCAAGACACATATTAAACAAACTGTCAAAAATTAAACACAAAGAAAACATATTAAAAGCAGCAAGGGGGCTTCCATGGTGGCGCAGTGGTTGAGAGTCTGCTTGCCCATGCAGGGGACACAGGTTCGTGCCCTGGTCTGGGAAGATCCCACATGCCACAGAGCGGCTGGGCCCATGAGCCATGGCCACAGAGCCAGCATGTCTGGAGCCTGTGCTCCACAATGGGAGAGACCACAACAGTGAAAGGCCAGTGTACCACAAAAAATAAAAAATAAAAAATAAAAATAAAAATAAAAAAAGCAGCAAGGGATATACAATAAATAACATACAAGGAAATCCTGGTCAGGTGAACAGCTGATCTCTCAGAAGAAACTCAACAAGACAGAAGGGAGTGGCAGGACATATTTAAAGTGATGAAGGAGAAAAACCTGCAACCAAGATTACTCTACCCAGCAAGGATCTCTTTCATATTTGATGGAGAAATTAAAATGTTTACAGACAAGCAAAAGCTGAGAGAGTTCAGCACCACCAAACCAGCTTTACAGCAAATGCTAAAAGAACTTCTCTAGGCAAGAAACACAACAGAAGGAAAATACCTACAATAATGAACCCAAAACAATTAAGGAAATGGGAATAGGAACATACATATCGATAATTACCTTAAATGTAAATGGACTAAATGTTCCCACCAAAAGACACAGATTGGCTGAATGGATACAAAAACAAGACCCATATATATGCTGTCTACAAGAGACCCACTTCAGACCTAGAGACACATACAGATTGAAAGTAAGGGGATGGAAAAAGATATTCCATGCAAATGGAAATCAAAAGAAAGCTGGAGTAGCAATACTTATATCAGACAAAATAGACTTTAAAATAAAGACTACTAGAAGAGACAAAGAAGGACACTACATAATGATCAAGGGATCGATCCAAGAAGAAGGTCTAAAAATTGTAACTATTTATGCACCCAACATAGGAGCACCTGAATACATAAGGCAAATACTAACAGCCATAAAAGGGGAAATCGACAGGAACACACTCATAGTAGGGGACTTTAACACCCCACTTTCACCAATGGACAGATCATCCAAAATGAAAATAAATAAGGAAGCACAAGCTTTAAATGATACATTAAACAAGATGGACTTAATTGATACTTATAGCACATTCGATCCAAAAACAACAGAATACACATTTTTCTCAAGTGCTCATAGAACATTCTCCAGGATAGATCATATCTTGGGTCACAAATCAAGCCTTGGTAAATTTAAGAAAATTGAAATTGTATCAAGTATCTTTTCTGTCCACAGTGCTATGAGACTAGATATCAATTACAGGAAAAGATCTGTAAAAAATGCAAACACATGGAGGGTAAACAATACACTACTTAATAACGAAGTGATCACTGAAGAAATCAAAGAGGAAACAAATGACAGTGGAGAGACGATGACCCAAAACCTATGGGACGCAGCAAAAGCAGTTCTAAGGGGGAAGTTTATGGCAATACAATCCCACCTTAAGAAACAGGAAATATCTCGAGTAAACAACCTGACCCTGCACCTAAAGCAATTAGAGAAAGAAGAACAAAAAACCCCCAAAGATAGCAGAAGGAAAGAAATCATAAAGATCAGATCATAAATAAATGAAAAAGAAATGAAGGAAACGATAGCAAAGATCAATAAAACTAAAAGCTGGTTCTTTGAGAAGATAAACAAAATTGACAAACCATTAGCCAGACTCATCAGGAAAGAAAGGGAGAAGACTCAAATCAATAGGATTAGAAATGAAAAAGGAGAAGTAACAACTGGCACTGCAGAAATACAAAAGATCTTGAGAGATTACTACAAACAACTCTATGCCAATAAAATGGACAACCTGGAAGAAATGGACAAATTCTTAGAAATGCAGAACCTGCCAAGAGTGAATCAGGAAGAAATAGAGAATATGAATAGACCAATCACAAGCACTGAAATTGAAAGTGTGATTAAAAATATTCCAACAATCAAAAGCCCAGGACCAGATGGCTTCACAGGCGAATTCTATCAAACATTTAGAGAAGAGCTAACACCTATCCTTCTCAAACTCTTCCAAAATATAGCAGAGGGAGGAGCACCGCCAAACTCATTCTACGAGGCCACTATCACCTTGATACCAAAACCAGGCAAGGATGTCACAAAGAAAGAAAACTACAGGCCAATATCACTGATGAACATAGATGCAAAAATCCTCAACAAAATACTAGCAAACAGAATCCAACAGCACATTAAAAGGATCATACACCATGATCAAGTGGGGTTTATTCCAGGAATGCAAGGATTCTGCAATATATGCAAATCAATCAATGTGACACACCATATTAACCAATTGAAGGAGAAAAACCATATGATCATCTCAATAGATGAAGAGAAAGCTTTTGACAAAATTCAACACCCATTTATGATAAAAACCCTTCAGAAAGTGGGCATAGAGGGAACTTTCCTCAATATAATAAAGGCCATATATGACAAACCTACAGCCAACATCGTCCTCAATGGTGAAAAACTGAAACCATTTCCACTAAGATCAGGAACAAGACAAGGCTGCCCACTATCACTGCTTTTATTCAACATAGTTTTTGAAGTTTTAGCCACAGAAATGAGAGAAGAAAAAGGAATAAAAGGAATCCAAATTGGAAAAGAAGAAGTAAAGCTGTCACTGTTTGTAGATGACATGATACTATACATAGAGAATCCTAAATATGCTACCAGAAAATTACTAGAGTTAATCAATGAATTTGGTAGAGTAGCAGGATACAAAATTAATGCACAGCAATTTCTTGCATTCCTATACACTAAAGATGAAAAATCTGAAAGAGAAATTAAGGAAACACTCCCACATACCATTGCAAAGAAAAGAATAAAATACCTAGGAATAAACCTACCTAAGGAGACAAAAGACCAGTATGCAGAAAACTAGAAGACACTGATGAAAGAAATTAAAGATGATACAAACAGACGGAGAGATATACTATGTTTTGGGATTGGAAGAATCAATATTGTGAAAATATCTATTCTACCCAAAGCGATCTACAGATTCATTGCAATCTCTATCAAACTACCAATGGCATTATTCACAGAACTAGAACAAAAAGTTGCACAATTTGTATGGAAGCACAAAAGACCCTGAAGAGTGAAAACAATCTTGAGAAAGAAAAACAGACCTGGAGGAATCAGACTCTCAGTCTTCAGACTATACTACAAAGCTAAAGTAATCAAGACATATGGTACTGGCACAAAAACAGAAATATAGATCAATGGAACAGGATAGAAAGCCCAGAGATAAACCCACGCACATATGGTCACCTTATCTTTGATATAGGAGGCAAGAGTATGCAATGGGGAAAAGACTGCCTCTTCAATAAGTGGTGCTGGGAAAACTGGACAGCTACATGTAAAAGAATGAAATTAGAACACTCCTTAACACCATACACAAAAATAAACTCAAAATGGATTCAAGACCTAAATGGAAGGCCAGACACTATCAAACTCTTAGGGGAAAACATAGGCAGAACACTCCGTGACATAAATCACAGCAAGATCCTTTTTGACCCACTTCCCAGAGAACTAGAAATAAAAACAAAAATAAACAAATGGGACCTAATGAAACTTTAAAGCTTTTGCACAACAAAGGAAAACATAAAGAAGATGAAAAGACAACCATCAGAAAGGGAGAAAATATTTGCAAATGAAGCAATAGACAATTGATTAATATCCAAAATATACAAGCAGCTCATGCAGCTCAATATCAAAAAACAAAACAAACAAACAAAAAAACAACCAATCCAAAAATAGGCAGAAGACCTTGGGCTTCCCTGGTGGTGCAGTGGTTGAGAGTCTGCCTACCAATGCAGGGGACATGGGTTCATACTCTGGTCCGGGAAGATCCCATGTGCTGCAGGGCAGCTGGACCCATGAGTCATGGCCACTGGACCTTCACATCTGGAGCCTGTGCTCCGCAACGGGAGAAGCCACAACAGTGAGAGGCAGAAGACCTAAATAGACATTTCTTTAAAGAAGATATACAGATTGCCAACAAACATGAAAGGATGCTCAACATCACTGATCATTAGAGAAATGCAAATCAAACCTACAATGAGCTATCATCTCACACCGGTCAGAATGGCCATCATCAAAACTCTACAACCAATAAATGCTGCAAAGGGTGTGGAGAAAAGGGATCCTCTTGCACTGTTGGTGGGAATGTAAATTGATACAACCACTATGCGGAAAAGTATGGAGGTGGCTTAAAAATCTAAGAATAGACCTACCATATGACCCAGCAATCTCACTCCTAGGCATACACCCTGAGAAAACCATAATTCAAGAAGAGTCATGTACCACAATGTTCATTGAAGCATTATTTACAATAGCCAGGACATGGAAGCAACCTAGGTGTCCATTAACAGATGAATGGTTAAAGAAGATGTGACACATATATACAATAGAATATTATTCAGCCATAAATAGAAATGATATTGAGTTATTTTTAGTGAGGTGGATGGACCTAGATTCTGTCATACAGAGTGAGGTAAGTCAGAAAGAGAAAAACAAATACCGTATGCTAACACATTTATATGGAATGTATAAAAAAAAAGGTTTTGATGAACGTAGGGGCAGGATGGGAATAAAGACACTGATGTAAAGAATGGACTTGAGGACATGAGGAGGGGGAAGGGTAAGCTGGGACAAAGTGAGAGAGTAGCATTGACATATATACACTACCAAATGCAAAATAGATAGCTAGTGTGAAGCAGCCACATAGCACAGGGAGATCAGCTCAGTGCTTTGCAATCACCTAGAGGGGTGGGATAAGGAGGGTGGGATGGAGATGCAAAAGGGAGGGTATATGGGGATAGACATATGATTATAGCTGATTCACTTTGTTATAGAGCAGAAACTAACACAACACTGTAAATCAATTATACTCCAATAAAGATGTAAAATAAAACCAGAATACAACCATAAAAAAACACTTTTCAGTGCCTAGAAATTTAAGTAGTTTTCAAATATTTATTTCAGAATTAAACAATGTAATTTCCCATTTTTAATAACATTTCAAAGAAGACAAAGAAATGTCACATTTTAAATATTTCAAGATCAATCAAATTAGATTTATAATTGTAAGCTATATAACTCATTGTCACATTATTTCTTGAAGTGAATGAATGTAACTCAGATACTTTATTGAAATAATCATTGTGGCCTGTGGATGAATACCTGATTGTGATATGATTTAAAACATGTAATAACTCTCTCATAAATATACTAGCAAATCATTTATTTTCATGAAGTAACATAAATTAAATCTTTAAGGAGAACTAAATATAAATGTAGAGTACTATAAGCATTTCAGAATACCATGAATCTTATGAATAGAAAGAATGCTAGAAAAGAAATTATATAACCACCAACTCAGATTTCAAATAGCATTCATTGCAAAACATCAGGATTTTTTTAATTGGACAAATGTCAGTTGTTTGTGAAAGACCTCCAGACACAGGCCACCAGGAACATACCTTTAGTTGAGCAAGTTAGATTTATTACTCTTTGCCTGAAAGGAAAACACATAGGGAACTATGGGGCCTCTCAATAAGATGGCAGTAGATAGATCTATTATAGGAAGGAACTTTGGGTAATTCTTAGAAGGGTCCAAGGAAGTCGTGCTTGGCTCATAATTGGAGGCTGTCCAGAAGTGGGACAATTTTATGATTGAGTATATCAACAAATCTTAGTTATAGGAAGGGCAACCTGGGTAAAGAAGCAGCTGTCTTTTATTTTAGTGGAGAGAGAGGGAACTTTGATATCTCATAGGTTTCACAGTGACCTTGTTTTGTCACATTTATCATCCACTCGAAGTGACTTGATGTTGGTATGTTCTGTGAGATTGTTTATGTTCACCAGGATAATAACATGGTCCAGTTGTGAGCACAAATCCAGTTTATAATAACACTGAACTCTAACTGTAAGTGCCTGTAAGCATCAGAACAGTTCCAGAATGATAGGAGTTGTTTTCTTTATCAGAGTTTAGTTCAGCAGCTAGTTAGCTATTTAATTCAAAACACAGGGTTTCATAAAATTATTTAGTGACATTTCTAAAACTGATGCCAATTCTGTTGGATAATTTATTAATATTTCATATGATAACGTTATGTCTCAAAGAGTTTAAATGACTTGCTAATGGATCATTACTGATTCTAGTCAGGATCAAGAAGCAAACTCATTTTTTTTTTTACCTGAGTATCGTGTGGTGTCTTCTATACCAGTTTACTCTCTCAAATGACATGTTATATATTCTTTTTGAAGCATTATTGAGGTAAAATTAACAAATAAAAGTTATATATATATATTTAATGTGTACAAGCTGATATTTTGATATATGCATACAATGTGTGATAATTAACAAAGTCAAGGTAATTAACATAATCATCACCTCACGTAGTTACCATTTTCATTTTTGAGTGAAGCTAGGAGTGAGAACACAAGATCTACCCTCAGCGAATTTCAAATATACAATCCAGTATTGTAAACTGTAATCACATTATTGCACATTAGATCTCTAGAATTTATTAATCGTCCATAGCTGAAAATGTGTACCCTCTAACCAACATCTCCCCATTTCCCCTTCTCCACAGCCCCTGGCCACCATTCTACTTTCTGCTTCTGCGTTTGACTCTTGTGATTCCACATATAATTGAGATCATGCAGTATTTATCTCTCTGCATCTAGCTTATTTCATTTAGTGTAATGTTCTCCAGATTCAACAATGGAGAGAGGACAGTCTCTTCAATAAATTATGCTGAGAAAATTGGATACATACATGTAAAAATGAAATTGGACCGTTACCTTACACCACACTCAAAAGTCAACACAAAATGGATCAAAAATGTAAATATAAGACCTGAAACTAAAAATCCTAGAAGAAAACAGAAGAAAAGCTTCATGACTTTGGACTTGTCAATGATGTCTTGTATACGACACCCAAAGCAGAAGAATGGATTTGGAAGAGAAAAAAATTAGATACATCTAGGGGACACAAAGTAAGTTGTCCTCTCTCTCAATGATAGATGCATGTAAAGAACAGGCAGAAAGAGTGAATCAAGAGAAACCAAGAAAGTGTATCTGGAGAGAGAGAGTGAGAGAGAAAGAGAAAGAGAGAGAGGGGGAATGCAAACTCAGGAAATACGGTGTTCTATGTTTTTAGTGAACAGAGTTCACTAAAATTCAAATATATAACTCTCATCTTTTCTCTAACATAATTTGATACATTTCTCATAGTTAAAGTCCCAAATATTTTTCAGCAATCCTATGGTCCCTCCATATTAGACCTATGGAGTACCATTCTGATACCAAAAGTATCTAGAACTCTGTAGTAGTGCTTTCTTTTAAAACTCCTTGTCCTTTTCAATCTGAGACCTATTTTCCTGGACAATGTCAAATTGTGGTGGATCCAACTCTTCCAATTCCTCACATCTATACCCATGTACCTCAACATTGCTGGGATAAATAACTGAGGCAGGTCAATGAACTTCACTGCATTATGACCACTGATACAAATGGATGCTTAATGCTGCTTGAGAATTCTCATATGCTTGTTGCTTAGGATGTTTTCCTACTTTCAGGGAAAGTGTATAATTATTCTGTAGAGATAAAATTAGTAGGTGTCCTAAAACTATGAGTAAATATGCACAATGTATGCTACAGTCAGGTAGAAAACACTTTATATCCTGATATAAGCTGAAAATGAAAGAGCATCGGTCCTTTCCCATAAGTTACACAGACCATAATAAAACACCTTAATCTCTGACTTGAAAAACTGATGACCCTGTGTAATAAAAAAAGTGATATGATGTCCCAAAAATATGATGATCATGAAAAGAATCTGGTGTCTTTTCTACCATGAGCACACTATTTATATGGCAGATGATTTTTATGCCATGTACCATGACTCTTTGGCCTGCTTCTGATATCAGCTGAATCTGTGCATGCTGTTAGCATCTTACTTGTGTACCTACTTCAGATAATTCTATTTATTACTGCTTTGGGGTCTTCTCCATACTTTCTCAGCCCACAGGAGCCACAGCCCAAAATACCATTGAAGGTAACTTTCAACCAGTCAGTGTGCAAGCAAAGATCGAAATATTCCATTCTCCCAGTCTTTGGACTGATAAATTCAAGAACACTTAAGCTTTTGGCAATTCCCAGCAGGAAGCTTCTATTACTTAGAGAAGCATCTATAATTACTGCATTAAATATTTGGCTTTTTCTCACTCCTTATGTCTTTAGACAGACTGATTTGATAATTTTGGTTTAAAAACAAGGGTTCCATGGAAATAAATTATTTACATATTCTCAAAGTATCTCCACACAACACTAATTAATAGTAGATTTACATTGGAAACTCCTGGTGCACACACTTTACATAAATGATCTACATAAGCATCCCCACTGTTGGCACGAAGTGATATCTTGTGCCTCCTGTTATAACACACTGAGCAAAAAACAGCATGACATCTGGGCTGTTCCTGTCAAAGACATACGAGCTAAATTTAATCCTGGTAAAACTAAGAAAAAAAACCGAAAATATTTACACACATTGTACACAATAGTGGCCTGTACTTTTCTGTACTCTTGGACTACAAATCTCATGGTGAAGAAAAGCAAAGAAAAGTTGAGAAGGCTTTGCAAGTTAAAGGATACTACAGAGGTATAATAACTAACTGCAATGCATGACCCCTGCTGGATACTAAACTAAGGAAAAATAAATAGCTAGAAGTATACTTTTGGAACACTTGACAAAATCTGAATGTGGATGTGGATTTAATACCAGCCAAGATAACACAAAATCAGTCAAAACTCAGACAACCCCTTGTCACATGAATGAACTAAGCCAAGATGAAATCATTCAGATGAAACCCAGATACCTGGTAAATACATGTTATATGTCTCTGAGCTTGTGATTTAAAAAAAAAAAATTAGCATTATCATGGTGCCAAAAAGGTAATGTATTAACATTGCTAATAAGCGTAAGAGAAAACCTTTAATCTAGTCTGGCCTAAATTTAACAGTGTATACTTACTAAATTTGAAACTAATCACCCATTGTGTATCTTCTCCCCAACTGACTTCAGTTAAAATCTGAACATTATTAACATAGATTATAAACCAATATCAGTTAAAAAAATAGTAATGATCTACATCAATTGGTTTTAACAAAATAAATTAAAAAGAGACTATATATTACATAAAGACTATTTTGTGGGCATACTTACACTTTCATAGGTTTAGTTAGCATATGTCAGTTCCATTTCTAGTTCAGAGACAGAAAAATCACAAGGAACGATTGCTCTGATTCTAACAACCAAATATATGGAGTAAGCTAAAAATTATAGTTAAAAAAATCTCCTTAGAGAACTAAGATACAACCTAAATAAACTAACTTTCAGAAAGTGAGAAATTCTTCATGGGAGTGAAGAGACGCAAGCCTAGAAAAAACTTATGTTGAGAGGAAGAATTCATCTTATACAGAAAAGTGAAACAAACAAAAAAAAAGATGAATAGAAAACAAATGCAGATGAGAGATTTAAACCCAACCACGTAAATAATTACTCACTTCTTTCATGAAAACTCATCATGCTAGTGAAAATTATCTTTAAATTATCTTCATAAGAATGGTAACATTATACTAAGAAAGTGTGTCTATTACTATAAGAAATAAACTGCTAGCCCTTCTATAAAAGAAGTATTTCAACGTAGGTAACTCACCATCAAGTGGACAGTTGATATACTGGAGAAATGGTTTCACTTTGTGGGCTCTGTTTTTGACTGACTTGATCATTGGTAGGTTGAACAACTGGCAATGACAGCACTTCAGCCAGCCTTGGTAAATGGGTACCTGAGTTTTAAGATCTATGTCTAGCCTTTATATTTGCCACCATATTCATGAGTCCAACATGCCAGCACTGGGCTGGCTGATGTAACTGGATGGATCATTTTGTCTACCCGATTTTTTAGTGCCTCTGCCATGTGCCTGTTTTCTGGGATGTGGTAACATGTGATATAGAGGTCTTCAAACATTTTTTCCCACTCCCATGTGGGAAGAAATGCCTCTAATTCACATATCCTTGTCCCCTATCATTCAGTCCTTTTTATTACATGCTCTGAACCAGCTGACCAGGCGATTTCCCACTTCTTAGGGGTCCTTATATTTTAATATCAAGCCATATCTTTATCCACAAATGACTGCTTGAAGTCCTGCACTCATAGAGAAGATATTCTCTCACCACTGTCTTTCAAGGTCACTCATGGGTGCAGATCTAACACATCTACCATCCATTTTCAACTTGCAGCCAAATATCAAAGAGACTTATTTTCAAATTAAGCTCAGACTGTGTCTCATTCTTCATGATTTTACAAGATCCCCTGTACAAACATTGGAAGATGAACTGGAAGGCCATCAGTACAACAGTTGTGGGTGTCATATGGGTCTATGCTGTCTGCCCATAGAGCTTGCTTGTGCCCTATGATACTACTAGTGCTTGATTCCTCATGTAATTCTCCCATCATGTAACACATTGTTGCTATACCTGTCTGTATTAAAGACGTTATGGATCTAAGAGGAACCTACACAAGGTAGGTAATTCTGGTCATTTGGCGTCCTGAGATCAGATGTTCTATTTCTACCAAGGCTTGATTGCAAGCTAGAAGTTGTCTGTCAACAGGCATATTATTTTCCACTGCATATTATTTTTCGTAATATCACCTTGCTCCAGAGAAACAAGAGAAAGAGTTGTGATCACTTATTCACTTGTCACAAACTCTATATGTCAAATTTTCCTACTGATACATCCCATATCATAGACTGTACTGATTTATGTGATCTGAGTGTCAAAGGCTGCTTATATTGCAGCTGAGCTCTTCTGCAGACCCCTTTTCTACTCTGGGATGCACTCACAGCCTTTTGAGTCACTTTGCATAACAAATGAGTGATGGTACAGAATATGTTGTCTCTGGACCTTGAAGAGACCCACCAAATTTATGACCTTATTCATAATAGACATATATGATACAATATGCATTATTATGTTATACATTGTAAGATACATACCACACCTCCAATATATCCAGTCAAGCATGTCTACTTACCTATGCTACTTTATACTTCACTCCAGTATCTGTCATGACAATTTGGGCATTTCAACTTCACTTAATATGGACCATCACTTTTTCCATGATTCTAAGAATCAAGTAAATATTGAGGTTGTACCATTCAGTTGGGACTTTGCCAAGATATCAAAATTCTATATTTTAGGTGAATTCTTCTAACTCAATAAACTAACCTCATTCCTATCAAATTTTGTGTTCAAATTTTGACCTTTTTGATAAAAAAAAACAAAAACAAACAAAATAAAACCTTAGAATTTAGTCCCACACATTTTCCCCTTGCTGTTGTCCTTACATATTGGTTAGTTCATGCAGCTACTATGGGTAAACACCTTTCTTTCCTTACCAGGACCAGTTGAGTTATGCAGGAACTTAATCATAGATTTAGACCTAATGAGAAGAAAAAACGGGGAAACCTTTTGTCTTATGGGAAAAAGCATTGCTTTCCAGTATTTAGAATGTTCTGCCACAGGCTTTGAAAAAGTAAGCTATCTTGAAAACCTCCAAAGATTCAGTAGAGAATGAGAATTCAACATTTTTGTGGTTCTCTGCCCAGAGATTTCCAACCCATATGCCAGGTTCTCTTAGGTTTTCCCAGCCTTCCCATAAAAGCTCTGCCTGGGTTGAATTTTCAGTGATTATCAGACACTTTGATTATTAGGTCTTGGGCTTGGTATTCTACTTTGTTTGTCCCACTACAGCAGGGGATGAGAGGTTTTTTTATTTGTTTGTTTGTTTTTGTTTTTTCGGTTTTTTTTTTGCAGTACACGAGCCGCTCACTGTTGTGGCCTCTCCCGTTGTGGAGCACAGGCTCTGGACGTGCAGGCTCAGCGGCCACAGCTCATGGACCCAGCCGCTCCATGGCATGTGGGATCCTCCCATCCCGGGGCATGAACCCATGTCCCCTGCATCGGCAGGTGGACTCTCAACCACTGCACCACCAGGGAAGCCTGAGAGGTTTTTTTAATGCAACCAACTTATCACTGGGGATGGACTCCTCATTGCCAGCAGGATGGTGAAAAATCTAGCTTCAGAACTCCACATATCATCTTATCATTCCAAATAAGAACTAACATAGATTGGGTTCTTCAGAAGCAGAATAGAAACTGAATTTGTTGTATAAGAATTATCTTGAGTATAAAACCCTGTGGGGGGAGTGAAAATGGTGCAGAAAAAGAAGCCTCATAAAGCATGAGCCAAACTGATGAGAGTCTGGAGCTAGCATTGCCAATTCCAGTACTTCATGTCAGGCTTAAGTGGCCAGAACTTTATATCCCTGCCTAACTCAATTGATGCTTGTAGACTGGTCTGAAGAAGACCATGACCTAGGGCAAAGTTCTTTGTTCAGCTAAAGCAAACTCTGAAACACTGACCTTGAAAGGGGGTCTCCATGGCACATCTTAGCGTTTACCACATGTTCTCCTCACAAATGATTGAGAAGAAATACCTCAATCAGGTGATTCTCCCAGCAGTTTTACACAAGATCTGCAAGTACATATTATATGGAAAAATTCAATATCATCCCATACAGAAAGTCACCTTAGTGACCTTTCTAGTCGGTGTGAGTCACTGTATCAAGAACAAACTGAACAAGATATTAACTGGTCACAAAAGTAGGAGAGAAACATCACCTTTTCTCCAAAGCATACCATGTGTAATGATACCCTTGAATAAAGGAAAATTGAATACAGTAGTTGGAGAAGAAGGATAATGAATAAATGGGTTTCAATTATATTTGAATGTACTGGAATTTACCAGTAAGACCATGACTTTTAAAGACCAACTTTAGCCAGAAAGTTGGGTTATAACACAATTTTACATTTGGCAGTCTTTGGGAGAGTCCTATTATTGAAAATAAATGTTTCCCTTCCAAAGATTTCAAACTATATAACAATATTTATTTGTAAAATGTCTTATGATGTGGCAATGAATTTAGAGCCACACTAAATGTCCGCTTCAGTACAGGTAAAAAGGACACAGTGAAGATAGTAGAAACATCATCCTAGTGGGAAGAAAAAATGCACAGTGGCTATAATTTAAAACATTTCAGTACCCTTATGGAACCTGATTCTCTTTTCTCTATGGATTCAGGCTCAGAGTAAGTAGGGAAAATTAGAATGTATAAATAACCTAGAATGTAGGATGTTTTTATCTTCTTGGTTCTTCAAAGGAGTAGCCATGACGAAGCTGTTTATTTTGTATTGTATAAAGCTAATTATTTAACACAGATAGTCATCCCAATTACCAGGTGAATCTAGGATGAACTATGTGTGATCAATTGTGCTGGTAAGTCCACTTACTTGAGGACTAATTATTGTTCATTTTGAGAGCTTGTATTTAATGATTTTATCTACTTGGTTATGTAAAGGGTGAAATTTCTTGACTATCTCTTAAAGTATTGTCTATGATATGAATCATATTCTGGTTTAATGCCTATTCAATAATAAAACTATTTTCTTTCTCTGCTAACTTTGTGGAAATGTTTTCTGGGTTGGGAGATTTCCTTTTTAATTGTATTTCCCCAAGAACGTCAAGTAATTGGATTCTGTATTTTTTCAGCCACTGTTTTATTTCTTTGTCAGATCTGGACTTCTGACAATTTTGTCTATATCAGATAGCTTTATTTGGATGCAAGCTAGAAACTCTCTTCTCTTTCACACACACACACACAGTGACCATGGCTTATATAACAAAGGCATTTAATTGTCATATATAAAAAGAAACCTGGAGGAAGGTGCTCCAGAGTTGACTTCAGTAGTCAACAGCGTCTGGACACTAAGCAGACTTCTTTGTGCATATTTTGGTTACGAAAAGGCTGCTGATGTTCCAGATATTACTTCTTAACAAAAGTCTCTTAAACAAGAAGACAGGAAACAGTGGCACAAAAAAGCCTCTTCTCTTGTGCAGCCCTCCACATTTTGTAGTAACGCATATTTTGTAGTAAGTAGATCTCAGCAGAGCTCATTTTAGCTTTCATGGTTAACTCCACATAATCTTTCACAAATGATATCAACATGACTGACTGGTTGAAATCCAATGAATTCAGATCATCCATTGGAGCTGGGGGAGAGACATTCCAGAATCTGCTGCCATCTTGATACCTGAAAATAAGGGCAAATTTGGTTAACAAGGACAGTAGTGAGGACTGTCTGCCACAGCACTTTGAGAAATGGTCTTTTCTTGCATTCTCTGACAATCCTCACTCACTGATTTTCCTAGTTTTTTAAATTCTTTCTTCCAAATTTTCTTTAGAACTGTGAATATTCTCCTGGTTCTTTTCTCTTTTCTTTCTTTATACCATAAATTTAGTTTCCATTCCAAGAATGTTGCTCTTTATGGTTGAACAGGTATTTCTCTCGATGGGGAGGATTGATTGATGCATAATACTGATACACAATGCACAGTGAGGGGAGAGAGGATGCCAAAGGACAGAGAAGATTTTTTGCTTAAATTTTTCTTGTCTTGCCATAAAGTATAAAATTTATTTCACAATACAAAATTAAAGAAATAGAAAAAAATATTTTTCCTTGTGATGAAAACTCAAGATTTGCTCTCTTAATAACTTTCATATATAATATGCAGTGGTATTATTTATATTTATCATGTTGTACACGACATTCTTAGTACTTATTTATTTTATAACTGGAAGTTTGTACCTTTTGACTGCCTTCATCCAGTTCCCCTTTCCCTCATCCACACTCAATTTCTTGTAGTTCCCTAAGCAACCTTAGCAAGCTCTCTCTAATCTTTGAAATTTGAATAAACTCTACTTGTGAATAAAGTGTTCTTACCAAGCTAATCTTTTTATTTATTTATTTATTTTTTGTGGTACGCGGGCCTCTCACTGTTGTGGCCTCTCCCGTTGCGGAGCACAGGCTCTGGATGTGCAGGCTCAGCGGCCATGGCTCACGGGCCTAGCCGCTCCACGGCATGTGGGATCTTCCCGGACCAGGGCACGAACCCACGTCCCCTGCATCGGCAGGCGGACTCTCAACCACTGCGCCACCAGGGAAGCCCACCAAGCTAATCTTGAATGACCTTTCAGGACTCAGTTTTAGTGTGTCTCCTCTCTAACCTCATCTCCACCACTTCAGGAAAACTCCATGTTTCCTTCTATACAGGTGATATTTGTTTCTTTCGTGCTCTTCTAAGATTTTACACTTTATACTTTTATTTAGTGCATACCACAATATGTTGTAATTTTTCATGTACCTCCTCCATTAAGCAGTAAAATTTGAGTGATTTAATCAAGTAATTAATCTCTCAGAACCTACTCTAGCTTTAGCCTTCAATAACTGGTCTTTTGAATTTACAATGATAGCACACTAATATTTGTGGTTTCCTAGTGTGGTCAAAGATATATAAATAATGAATGTACATTTTAAAATATTATATTGTATAATATCTATTTTGATTTACATTAAGAAATTTTAGACATAAAAATAAAATTGATTTGAATTAAAGCCATATTAATGGTATATCATAATTTCTGTATTATGGGAAATAGGTTTAAATAATATAAAATTAGTATTTATGAGTAAGAACTCCCAAGAATCAGCATAAATGACTTGACAGAAGCAAATGAGGCAAATTAGGAAAGTGAATATGGCTCAGCTGAGATAGAGTAAAATGATTCAGCTGTTTGTCACAGAGCAATCACCAGACAAGCCAGTGGAGTACTGTCCCCAGGCTAGTACTTAATAAAGAATGCATGAATTAATTGATCAAATCTGTGTTCTGCTTGCATCTGTGTAGGCAGATGCTATAAAACATCAACAATAATGAGAAGCCCCAAAAGCTATATTCTCACTAAAAATAGGCAAAGTACAAATTTTACTTTCAGCATCGAGTAGAAAAAGTTTTCTATCCCCATTGAATGGACACTGTGAAACTTTAAATATAAACTATTTAAAAACATAAAGCTTCTCAGTCATAAACAAATAACTGTCCAGTAAGGAATACAAATCTTTATTCAGATATGGTTATAGGTTATCGAAAATACAACTAACCCCACCAAAACACTACCTTGTTTACTCTGGAAGAAATAAAGCTGTTTACAGGATGATCAAATGTTTCTCCTACCCAGGCAGTAGGGGATTCTTAGTTTTTAGTGAAAATTAGCTGGATAATATCAAAGAATATTGGAAAGAGAAGTGATCTTGGAATGAAGTGAATAACTCTCCTAATTGTATAGATTCAAGTGCTGATTTCCAGGAGGAAGAAAGGATGTTTCCAAGGAAGCAAAGCAAATTAGTCAAAAAGATAGGATTAAATAAATTGTTCATCAAACCCTACCTTGTATGCAAAACTGTGGTTATATTGAGCCAGGATCCAAAAATATTATCAAGAATGCCCTTATCTAAAACAGCTTAAAGACAAATAAGATATATCAAGTTGACTTGCAAATAATTACAATATCATATTGTTGTCCTGGCTCGGAAGCTGTTAAAATATAACCCAGGCAAAAGAATTATCTAGAATAATTGAATGTAAAGATCTTAATTTCAGCATGTCACTTCAATAGCTATTTTTAAAATTTCATTTATTAGAAGGATATATTTATTCATTTATGTAACACATGTCTTTACTGCTTATCATGTACCAGGCACTATACTAAGTTTTGTTTTTATACATTTTAGGGTTTTTTTTTTTTTTCAGATTTTACTGTTTTACAGTAGCTTTAGGTTCACAGCTATTCGAAAGTTTTGAAGTGTATATGAAAAAAAAAAAAAACGAGCGAACAAACAAAACTGACAAATATCCCTTAGAGTTTTCAGTTTAATGGTAGAAACAGTAAACATGATAAATTAGTAATTATATTTATGTTAGAAGCTGGTAAGTTCAATGGATAAACCAAAGCAGGGTAATGGGACTTAAGGATTGCAAGAGAAGGAGGAAGGTTCTGATGTAAAGAAGATGATGAATATACTACTATACTTAAAATACATAAGTAACAAGTACAACACAGGGAACTATATTCAATATCTTGTAATAACTTATGATGGAAAATAATCTGAAAAATAATATATATATATATATATATATATATATATAATATTTAACTGAGTCACTTTGCTGTACAACTGAAATTAATACAGCATTGTAAGTCAACTATACTTCAATTTTTTTAAAAGTATATTAAAAAATATAGAAGATAATGAGGGCAAGCCTTACTTAAAAAGTGATTTTGTAACTTCCTTTGAAGGAGCTGAGGAAGTTAACAAATTGATAACAGAAAACAGATTTTTCCAAAGCAGAGAATTCTAGTATTCAAGTATTTCAAGTCTTAGCATCCCATCAGGATATCTATAGATAAACAACATGCATGTAACTGAGGCCTTATAGAAACAAAAGTTGAGTTTGCCTGAGGTAGTGTTTTTTGTGTTATTGCAATACCTGACCTTTAAATGTCACCAATGCGAACCCTTAATTGATTCATTTTAATTGACTTGTAATACAAAATATTATTTCAAGCAGCCAAATAAAAGTCATTTAAAAGTCCGTAAGAGTCACAGAGCCATCTCAGAGGCACATTATTAGAATGGTTTACTTAACCTGTGTCCCTGCTGTCACCACAGCCTTACCTTCCCAGGCAACCCAGAATAAATACCTGACACAGCCGTTCAACATATCTTAGTATGATACCCGCTGATGCCTTGGATCTTTTACCAAAGGGATATAGGGTCCATTTAGTTTTGAGGAAAATTTCTATGTTTGTTAAATTTGGGTGTCACAGAGGTCAATATAATGGGAGATAACCAAAAGTGATACCTGGATCTAAGGATCTCAAACATTGAGCTTACAAAGAAACAAGTATATTTCTTGGGAACACTAAGTCTCAGCTCCCCATTCCCAGGATGGGGTTGTTCTGATAAGGATTCAGTCCTAATCCATAAAAAATTGTCATAAATTTCACGTTGAGGTGCCTCCTCTGATGCTTCTGACAATCTCTTAAAGGCTATAATGAATTATGCTGGCACATGCTATTTCAATGTTTTATATTTTGCCTTAAAGAATATGAGAGAGACACATTCATCAGTAGCAAATACGTTGTCAAGTCTTTTATTGGAGACTCTTTGCATGAAATATGAAGTGTCATATGTTTTAGGGTTTAATCCTAATGTATTAATCCTTGTATCAATATTTCTATCATAAGAGAGTCCTAATTTGGTATACTCAAATATGTTTCTTCTGCCTCCTTTTGGTAAGTGCAAACTTGTAATGAACTAAATATTCCACACATTTTCAAAGTGAAGGACCCAGTTAATGTTACCATATTGAATTATCAAGGACAATAACTTGTGAGTTTTACTATAATATTTTTATAACTTATGGGGTGCCTATATCAATATATTTAAATGATCATGTTGACACATATTTTGAATTTTTAAGACCCATAGTAATTCCCATGTTATCAAAGTAAACTGCCAATGTATTTTTGGTATATCAAATTTTTAGAAATTACACACACACAAAGAAAAAAAAACTGGGCAACATTTTTTGAGGTATTCCTTCTGAGACTAATTTCCTTTTTGCATGGTGTATTCCAAGGTTTACCAAATTCATTTGAAAGAAACTAGACCCACTGGATTTTAATAGATGGGGGAAAATATGATAAGTCATTAGATAAGATCGAGATATCATGAGTTAAACGAATTCAACATTTTCCTCCTTCCTCTATTCTCACTGTCCTTGATGTAAAACTAGCTCTTTGTATTACTCAAGAGGGACTGAAGTTTGCAGAACTGTTATAGTCCTATTCTTGAAACATTACTGCAATTAAGATGCTGAAGCCTTTCTTTGGGAACTGATGGTGTGGTTGAATGAGTGCTAGTTTAAAAGTGATGAAGCCCATATGGCTTATAAAGTTCATGGCGGGGAAAAGTACTTAGGTTTTCCAATTCTTAGTTTTGTCATCTGTAAGAATGTTGAGACCAGAGAAGATGACTTCATGCTTTGTAACCGTAGACTTTATACAATAATAACAATAACAAGAATGTGTTCAAACATAATATGTAATACAGAAGTCAAAATAAAACAGTAATTTCAGGATGATGAATAGATTGATCATTTTCTCAGCAACTAAACCGTGTGGTTTAAAATATTCCTTTTCATTCAATATTTCATTTTTTAAACATTTTTCCCCTTGATGTGAGTTGTCTTTTTCAAAATGACTAGATCATTCAAAGCAAAGGGAAAGATCAGAGTAGTTTTGCTTCAGGCTGTTTGCAGTTGATGCTACTTGAATTTAAACCACAAAGACATTTCAAAAAGAAAACATTTTCATCTCCTAATATATAACCCAGGAGATAAGAAATCATGGCATCCCAGGTAAAACACCTTTCAGTTATGTCAACTTGACAACTTGCATCTGCTTTTCAAGTGAACAAAGAAAAGAGTTTGGATATGACAGTCTAAAAACCTTGCTTCCTGAAAGTTTTTACCTTCAACATTTCGTGAATGAAACATCCTTGCTCTTCAAAATGCTATTGAAGGTTATTAGCTCTCCCACAACTGTGTTGGCATGGTGAAAATAAAATACTGACTTCTGTATCTACAACGTATGCTAAACGTTCCAGTTTTGTAAGGTAAAAAGCTTGAGAATGCTTTCTGTTCTCATTGATTCACAACTACCTTCTGCTCTGAACAACAAAAATAACCACCAATATCAGCAAGTTCACAGCAAAGTAAGTTAACTAAAAACTACTGCTAATACCTCAAGCAAGAACCCATGTATTTACCAAGTCACACCTCCCATTGTCCTTGGTATACAACCTTGTATAAAAAGGCATATGTGGGGCTTCCCTGGTGGCACAGTGGTTGAGAGTCTGCCTGCCGATGCAGGGGACATGGGTTTGTGCCCCGGTCCGGGAAGATCCCACATGCCATGGAGCGGCTGGGCCCGTGAGTCATGGCTGCTGAGCCTGCGCATCCGGAGCCTGTGCTCTGCAACAGGAGAGGCCACAACAGTGAGAGGCCTGCGTACCACAAAAAAAAAAAAAAAAAGGCATATGTGAAAGTCACAATAATTTTTTTTTTGAAACATCTATTTTGAAGTCTGTTCAAATAAATTTTCTGGTAATTATGCCATTCCTAGGTAAATTAAAGTGTATATTTAATCATTCTATTACTTTCATTAAAAAATGAATAACTACTATATAACTTTGGAACACAAAGAGAAAAAGAATAAAAGAAGAAATAAGATAAAACTTGGCACTTACTTTCAAGGAAGTAACATTCTGGTAGGAATGGACAAAAGCAAACACAAGTAGATAAAGTTGATTGAGGGATCCATTGCTGGAGAAGTTAGCTAAGGTTTTATACAGGAAATATTATTTTGGTAGAACATAAAAGATAAGCTTTACCTTATTATTTTGCTTGGAAGACAAAAGTAATTTGGATGTTCTATGTAGGGGGAAGAGAACCTACAAACTCTAAGGGCACAGAAATACAAATCAGCATATCTTTACGGTGGGAGTAACAACAATTTAGAATTAAGAGATAAAGTACATGAAGTGTGCAACCATTTGTAGTGCATGATGGCTTTGCTAACAGTGACTACCAACACTTGGGTTCATGGAGATGTATATGCATGGCAGTCTGGGAAAATATGAGATGTTATACTTCATATGTGATCGATTGGTCATACTGAGATCCAAGACTGGGTTCAAGGCACCAGAAATAAAACCCATCTTCAGAAAAAAGCATAGAGTTTCCATCTATTGCTTAGTAAGAGATCATAAGAAGGCAGAGGAAACATTTTTAGGGTATATTTAGGAGTGGATAAACCACTAAAAGCCTTAGAGTACTGATAAATGAGTGAGGTTGTTCATTACCCAAAGCCTAACTTCAAGGAGTAAGACAGCTCTTTGGTTTGAAGAGGATGAGATAATCAGTGAAGATTATCCACCACTGTGCAGGTTAAAGAGCATGGCCAGGTAAGTAAGCATGTGATGTGGGCACAGTGGGGACCAGAGTAAGCTAAATTGATAAAGTTGTGCTGTATGTGATTGTTTTAAAATACAGGCTCAAAAGGTTCAGGAAGAGACATTGAACTTCCCCCTTACTGCCTACAAGAATTTAAGGTAGGAAGTCTGTCCCAGGAAAAAGCTATCTATCTCATGATAGATAACCATAGTAAAGTATTAGGTATGGTAGGCAGGGAAGAAACTAGCAAAGTCCATTTGATCAAATTCCTCTCTGCATCCCATTGTCTCTGGATAGCCCAGCAAACACTTTTTTACCAAACATTTACTATTTTTATCTTTCTGTGAATTACCTTTCTTCCCCTTGAAGTCTTCTTCTCCTTAGTCTTACCTTGCCTTATTGTCTTTGAATTTTATACTTATATGAATTCCCTGTGCACACATAATAAATTTGATTTTCTCCTGGTACTCTGCCTTATGTCATTTTAATTGCCAGCCAAAAGAACTAAGAGAGGAAATTTCCTCTTCTGGACAGAAGCCAATCTCAAAAAGCTATATATAGTATGATTCCAACTAAATGACATTGTGGAAAAGGAAAAACTTTGGAGACAATAGAAAGATCAATGGTTGCTAGAGGAAAGAGAGACAGGTGAATAAGTGTAGCACAGAGGATTTTTAAGGCACTGAAAATACTCTGTATGATATTATCATGATGGATATATGTCATTATACATTTTTCCAAACCCATTAAATGCACAACCCCAGGAGTGAACCCTAAGATAAACTATTGGCTTTGGGTGATCATGAAACGTCGATGTAGGTTCATCCATTGTAACAAGTGTACTATTCTGGTGAGTGATTTTGATAATAAGAAAGGCTATGCATGTGTGGGAGCAGGGGATATATGAGAAATCTCGGTACTCCCCTCTCCATTTTACTGTAAGCCTTAAACTGCTCTAAAACATCAAAGCTTCCAAAACGGTAATTTAAAGGAAACAACTTAGAAGAAAAAAGGGGAAAATGTCAATTTTAAAAAGGTTTACCAAGTGCTAAGAGAAAAAGATAGGAGAAAAGAATATATAGAGAGAGGGGGAGAGGAGGAAGATGGCAGAAGAGTAAGACGTGGAGATCACCTTCCTCCCGACAGATACATCAGAAATTCATCTACATGTGGAACAACTCCTACAGAACACCTACTGAACACTGACAGAAGACCTCAGACCCCCCAAAAGGCAAGAAACTCCCCACATACCTGGGTAGGACAAAAGAAAAAAGAATAAACAGAGACAAAAGGATAGGGACGGGACCTGCACCAGTGGGAGGGAGCCGTGAAGGAGGAAAGGTTTCCACACACTAGAAGCCCCTTCACGGGTGGAGACTGCGGGTGGCAGAGGGGGAAAGCTTCGGAGTAGTGGAGGAGAGCACAGCAACAGGGGTGTGGAGGGCAAAGCGGAGAGATTCCGGCACAGAGGTTCGGTGCCCTCAGTCACACACCAGCCCAAGAGGCTTATCTGTTCACCCGCCGGGGCGGGCGGGGCTGGGAGCTGAGGCTCGGGTATCGGCTTTCAGTCGGAGTGCAGGGAGAGGACTGGGACTGGCGGCAGGGAGAAAGCCTGAAGGGGTTAGTGCACCACGGCTAGCCCGGAGGGAGTCCGGGGAAAAAGTCTGGAGCTGCCGAAGAGGCAAGAGACTTTTTCTTCCCTTTTGTTTCTTGGTGCAGCGAGGAGAGGGCATTAAGAGTGCTGCTTAAAGAAGCTCCAGAGATGGGCGCGAGCCGCGGCTAAAGGCACAGACCCCGGAGACGGGCGTGGGACGCTGGGGCTGCTGCTGCCGCCGCCACAAGGCCTGTGTGCGAGCGCAGTCACTGTCCACCCCGCCTTCCGGGGACGCTGTGCAGCCCGCCACTGCTGGGGTCCCAGGACCCAGGGACGGCTTCCCCGGGAAAGCGCACAGAGCGCCACGGGCTGCTGCAACATCACGCCGGCCTCTGCCACTGCAGACCCGCCCCACACTGTGTGCCCCTCCCTCCCCTCTGCCTGAGTGAGCCAAGGCCCCTGAATCAGCGGCTCCTTTAAACCCGTCCTGTCTGAGTGAAGAAGAGACGCCCTCCGGCGACCTACGCGCAGAGGCGGGGCCAGGTCCAAGGCTGAGACCTGGGAGCTGTGAGAGCAGAGACAGGGAAATCTCTCTGTGCAGCCTCGGAGGCAGCGGATTAAAGCTCCACGGTCCACGTGATGTCCCCTGCGTCTGTGGTGTGCATGAATGGACAGCGAATCATCCCAAATTGAGCAGGTGGACTTGGAGAGCAAGATTTTCGATTTTTCCCCCTGCTCTCTTTTTGTGAATGTGTATGTGTATGCTTCTGTGTGAGATTTTCTCTGTATAGCTTTGCTTCCACCATATGTCCCAGGGTTCTATCTGTCCGTTTTTTTTTTCAATAATTACTTTTTAATTTTAATAACGCTACTATATTTTATAATTTATTCTATTTTACTTTACCTGCTCTGTCTTGTTTTCCTACCTTCCCTTCCTCCCTCCGTCCCTCCGCCCCTCCTTTCTTTCTTTCTCTCTTACTTTCATTCCTCCCTCCCACCCTCCCTTCCTCCTTTCACTCTTTCTTTTTCTTTGCTTCCTCCCTCCCTCGCTCCTTTCTTTCTTTCCTTCCTTCCTCCCTCCCTCCCTCCTTTCTTTCTTTCTTTCCATCCTTCCTCCCTCCCTCCTTTCTTTCTTTGTTTCTTCCTTCCTTCCTTCCTTTCTTTCCTTCTTCCTTTCTTTCTCTCTCTCTTTCTTTCTTCTACTAAATCTAACTTTCTGTATTTTCTCCTTTTTATTCTGAGCCGGGTAGATGAAAGGCTCTTGGTGCTGCAGCCAGGAGTCAGTGCTGTGCCTCTGAGGTGGGTGAGCCAACTTAAGGACACTGGTCCAAAAGAGACATCCCAGCTCCACATAATATCAAGCAGTGAAAATCTCCCAGAGATCTCCAACTCAACACCAGCACCCAGCTTCAGTCAACGACCAGCAAGCTACAGTGCTGGTCACCCTATGCCAAGCAACTAGCAAGATAGGAGCACAACCCCACCCATTATTATGTTTTATGCCTAAAAACATAATAAGGCAACAGGCACACCAAAACACACCACCAGACGTGGACCTGTCCACGAGAAAGACAAGATCGAGCCTTAACCACCAGAACACAAGCACTAGTCCCCCCCACCAGGAAGCCTACACAACCTACTAAAACAACCTTAGCCAGTGGAGACAGACACCAAAAACAATGGGAACTACGAATCTGCAGCCTGCAAAAAGGAGACCCCAAACACAGGAAGATAAGCAAAACGAGAAGACAGAAAAACACACAGCAGGTGAAGGAGCAAGATAAAAAGCTACCACACCTAACAAATGAAGAGGTAATAGGCAGTCTACCTGAAAAAGAATTCAGAATAATGATAGCAAAGATGATCCAAGATTCTATTTCCAAGATCCAAAATCTTGGAAATAGAATAGACAAAATGCAAGAAACAATTAACAAGGACCTAAAAGAAGTAAAGATGAATTAAGCATCGATTAAAAACACAATAAATGAAATGAAAAATACTCTAGATGGGATCAATGGCAGAATAACTGAGGAAGAAGAACGGATAAGTGAGGTGGAAGATAAAATAGTGGAAATAACTGATGCAGAGCAAAATAAAGAAAAAAGAATGAAAAGAACAGAGGACAGACTCAGAGACCTCTGGGACAACATTAAACACACCAACAGTCGAATTATAGGGGTTCCAGAAGAAGAAGAGAAAAAGAAAGGGACTGAGAAAATATTTGAAGAGATTGTAGTTGAAAACTTCCCTAATATGGAAAAGGAAATAGTTAATCAAGTCCAGGAGGCACAGAGAGTCCCATACAGAATAAATCCAAGGAGAAATACACCAAGACACATATTAATCAAACTGTCAAAAATTAAACACAAAGAAATCATATTAAAAGCAGCAAGGGGAAAAAAAACAAATAACACACAAGGGAATACCCATCAGGTTAACAACTGATCTCTCAGCAGAAACTCTACAAGCCAGAAGAGAGTGGCAGGACATAATTAAAGTGATGAAGGAGAAAAACCTGCAACCAAGATTACTCTACCCAGCAGGGATCTCATTCGGATTTGATGGAGAAATTAAAATGTTTACAGACAAGCAAAAGCTGAGAGAGTTCAGCACCACCAAACCAGCTTTACAACAAATGCTAAAGGAACTTCTCTAGGCAAGAAACACAACAGAAGGAATATACCAACAATAAGGAACCCAAAGCAATTAAGGAAATGGGAATAGGAACATACATATCGATAATTACCTTAAATGTAAATGGACTAAATGCTCCCACCAAAAGACACAGATTGGCTGAATGGATACAAAAACAAGACCCATATATATGCTGTCTACAAGAGACCCACTTCAGACCTAGAGACACATACAGATTGAAAGTAAGGGGATGGAAAAAGATATTCCATGCAAATGGAAATCAAAAGAAAGCTGGAGTAGCAATACTTATATCAGACAAAATAGACTTTAAAATAAAGACTACTAGAAGAGACAAAGAAGGACACTACATAATGATCACGGGATCGATCCAAGAAGAAGGTCTAAAAATTGTAACTATTTATGCACCCAACATAGGAGCACCTGAATACATAAGGCAAATACTAACAGCCATAAAAGGGGAAATCGACAGGAACACACTCATAGTAGGGGACTTTAACACCCCACTTTCACCAATGGACAGATCATCCAAAATGAAAATAAATAAGGAAGCACAAGCTTTAAATGATGCATTAAACAAGATGGACTTAATTGATACTTATAGCACATTCCATCCAAAAACAACAGAATACACATTTTTCTCAAGTGCTCATGGAACATTCTCCAGGATAGATCATATCTTGGGTCACAAATCAAGCCTTGGTAAATTTAAGAAAATTGAAATTGTATCAAGTATCTTTTCTGTCCACAGTGCTATGAGACTAGATATCAATTACAGGAAAAGATCTGTAAAAAATGCAAACACATGGAGGGTAAACAATACACTACTTAATAACGAAGTGATCACTGAAGAAATCAAAGAGGAAACAAATGACAGTGGAGAGACGATGACCCAAAACCTATGGGACGCAGCAAAAGCAGTTCTAAGGGGGAAGTTTATAGCAATACAATCCCACCTTAAGAAACAGGAAATATCTCAAGTAAACAACCTGACCCTGCACCTAAAGCAATTAGAGAAAGAAGAACAAAAAACCCCCAAAGCTAGCAGAAGGAAAGATATCATAAAGATCAGATCAGAAATAAATGAAAAAGAAATGAAGGAAACGATAGCAAAGATCAATAAAACTAAAAGCTGGTTCTTTGAGAAGATAAACAAAATTGACAAACCATTAGCCAGACTCATCAGGAAAGAAAGGGAGAAGACTCAAATCAATAGAATTAGAAATGAAAAAGGAGAAGTAACAACTGGCACTGCAGAAATACAAAAGATCTTGAGAGATTACTACAAACAACTCTATGCCAATAAAATGGACAACCTGGAAGAAATGGACAAATTCTTAGAAATGCACAACCTGCCAAGAGTGAATCAGGAAGAAATAGAAAATATGAATAGACCAATCACAAGCACTGAAATTGAAACTGTGATTAAAAGTCTTCCAACAAACAAAAGCCCAGGACCAGATGGCTTCACAGGCGAATTCTATCAAACATTTAGAGAAGAGCTAACACCTATCCTTCTCAAACTCTTCCAAAATATAGCAGAGGGAGGAGCACCGCCAAACTCATTCTACGAGGCCACCATCACCTTGATACCAAAACCAGGCAAGGATGTCACAAAGAAAGAAAACTACAGGCCAATATCACTGATGAACATAGATGCAAAAATCCTCAACAAAACACTAGCAAACAGAATCCAACAGCACATTAAAAGGATCATACACCATGATCAAGTGGGGTTTATTCCAGGAATGCAAGGATTCTTCAATATAAGCAAATCAATCAATGTGATACACCATATAAACAAATTGAAGGAGAAAAACCATATGATCATCTCAATAGATGCCGAGAAAGCTTTTGACAAAATTCAACACCGATTTATGATAAAAACCCTGCAGAAAGTAGGCATAGAGGGAACATACCTCAACATAATAAAGGCCATATATGACAAACCCACAGCCAACATTGTCCTCAATGGTGAAAAACTGAAACCATTTCCACTAAGATCAGGAACAAGACAAGGCTGCCCACTCTTACCACTCTTATACCACTTAGTTTTAGAAGTTTTAGCCACCTCAATCAGAGAAGAAAAGGAAATAAAAGGAATCCAAATTGGAAAAGAAGAAGTAAAGCTGTCACTGTTTGTAGATGACATGATACTATACATAGAGTATCCTAAAGATGCTACCAGGAAACTACTAGAGCTAATCAATGAATTTGGTAAAGTAGCAGGATACAAAATTAATGCACAGAAATCTCTGACATTCCTGTACACTAATGAAGAAAAATCTCAAAATGAATTCAAGAAAACACTCCCATTTACCATTGCAACAAAAAGAATAAAATATCTAGGAATAAACCTACCCAAGGAGAAAAAAGACCTGTATGCAGAAAATTATAAAACACTGATGAAAGATATTAAAGATGATACAAATAGATGGAGAGATATACCATGTTCCTGGATTGGAAGAATCAACATTGTGAAAATGACTCTACTACCCAAAGCAATCTACAGATTCAATGCAATCCCTATCAAGCTACCACTGGCATTTTTCACAGAACTAGAACAAAAAATTTCAAAATTTGTTTGGAAAAACAAAAGACCCCAAATAGCCAAAGCAATCTTGAGAGCGAAAAATGGAGCAGGAGTAATCAGGCTCCCTGACTTCAGACTATACTACAAAGCTACAGTAATCAAGACAGTTTGGTACTGGCACAAAAATAGAAAGATAGATCAATGGAACAGGATAAAAAGCCCAGAGATAAACCCATGCACATATGGTCAACTTATCTTTGATAAAGGAGGCAGGAATGTACAGTGGAGAAAGTACAGCCTTTTCAATAAGTGGTGCTGGGACAAATTGACAGGGACATGTAAAAGTATGAGATTAGATCATTCCCTAACACCATACACAAAAATAAGCTCAAAATAGATTAAAGACCTAAATGTAAGGCCAGAAACTATCAAACTCTTAGAGGAAATCATAGGCAGAACTCTCTATGTCATAAATCAGAGCAAGATCCTTTTTGACCCACCTCCTAGAGAAATGGAAATAAAAACAAAATAAACACATGGGACCTAATGAAACTTCAAAGCTTTTGCACAGCAAAGGAAACCATAAACAAGACCAAAACACAACCCTCACAATGGGAGAAAATATTTGCAAATGAAGCAACTGACAAAGGATTAATCTCCAAAATTTATAAACAGCTCATGCAGCTCATTAGCAAAATAAACAAACAACCCAATCCAAAAATGGGCAGAAGACTTAAATAGGCATTTCTCCAAAGAAGTTATACAGACTGCCAACAAACACATGAAAGAATGCTCAACATCATTAATCATTAGAGAAATGCAAATCAAAACTACAATGTCATATCATCTCACACCAGTCAGAATGGCTATCATCAGGAAATCTAGAGACAATAAATGCTGTAGAGGGTGTGGAGAAAAGGGAACACTCTTGCACTGCTGGTGGGAATGTGAATTTGTACAGCCACTATGGAGACCAGTATGGAAGTTCCTTAAAAAACTAAAAATAGAACTACCATATGACCCAGCAATCCCACTACTGGACATATACCCTCAGAAAACCATAATTCAAAAAGAGACATGTACCAAAATGTTCATTGCAGCTCTATTCACAATAGCCCAGAGATGGAAACAACCTAAGTGTCCATCATCGGATGAATGGATAAAGAAGATGTGGCACATATATACAATGGAATATTACTCAGCCATAAAAAGAAACGAAACTGAGCTATTTGTAATGAGGTGGATAGACCTAGAGTCTGTCATACAGAGTGAAGTAAGTCATAAAGAGAAAGACAAATACTGTATGCTAACATATATATATATGGAATTAAATAAAATGTCATGAAGAACCTAGGGGTAAAACGGGAATAAAGACACAGACCTACTTGAGAATGGACTTTAGGATATGGGGAGGGGGAAGGGTAAGCTGTGACAAAGCGAAAGAGAGTCATGGACCTATATACAGTACCAAATGTAAGGTAGATAGATAGTGGGAAGCAGCCGCAGAGCACAGGGAGATCAGCTCGGTGCTTTGTGACCACCTGGAGGGGTGGGATGGGGAGGGTGGGAGGGAGGGAGATGCATGAGGGAAGGGATATGGGAACAGATGTATATGCATGACTGATTCACTTTGTTATAAAGCAGAAACTAAAAAAAAAAGAATATATATATATATATATATATAAATTGATTGATATCTGAAAAAAATATATAGAAAGTTTTAAACATTTGAACAAGGTTTTACAGAATATTTTTACCAAGTTAAAAAAATGCTATTTAACTGACTTTGGTGAAAAAGAAGGAAAACTTCACTGTTATATTCATAAAAAGTGCCTTATATTGATAGCTCAATCCAACAAGGATTGGATCAAAAATGTATCATACATTTTTTGTATTAACAAAAATGTTCTAAATGAAGCGTTAAATAAAATCCAATATTAGCAAACAAATCTATTCTGTGTATGACCCAGAATAGAATAATTCCCATGACCCAGTAAATTTCTTCTGGTAATAACAAAAATGACTTTAAGTAAACATAATGTTATAATTTTAATTAAATTAACTAGAGAACATTAACTGTCTAAGTAGATATAGAAAGTTCAAATAAACATACATAATTTTGAGGAATTATATAAATGGTAAGATTTCAAATGAGAAGAAAATTTGAGTTACTCAATAAATAGCATTTAAACAACTGGGTAGATATCTGGGAAAATGTGATTCCAATTTACACAAGTATAAATCATAAATGGGTAAAATAATTTAAGTGAATCCATAAAAGTACTTGAAAATGTGTGAATTTTTATTTTATAAAGTCAAAGTAGGTTAAGGATGTTTATATTACAAAACCCTTAACAGAAATATTTAAAAATATATGTGTATTACAAAAAGCAAAATAAACAAAAGACAAAAAATTATGTATATCAAAAAAACCCACAACAAATTAGGAAACTATTTGCAAATCTACATAGTAGGGTAAAAGTGTAAACTTCTGCATTTTATAAAATGCTCATGCAAATTCATATAAATATGACTTCAATGTAAAATGAGTAAATATTTTAGCATAAATTTTGCAGGAAATGAAATATTGATAGCTTTTAAACATATAAAATATTCAGACTTCCTTAAAATAGAAGCAAAGTAAATATAATCTGAAGAGTAAAATATTTTACCTATTGATTGGCAATGGTGTAAAATTTTTATAACAGTGTTTCTTGGAGATTCAGTATCACTTACTATTGGGAATGTAATTTTTAACAGACCTTATGGAGAACAATGTAGTACTAGCAAACAAAATTACAATATAAAAATCCTGGGATCAATAATTCTATTCCTGAAAATTCAGGTATATATGACACAGGTAAACTTAAGTATATTAAAGGATTTAATGAATTAGCATAGAAGAGTTCATAGTAAAATATTGTATATAACTTAAATGTCCATCAGTTCAGGACTGCCTAAATAAATTGTGGCACATCTGTAAAATGGAGTATTATTTAGTTAAAAAATGAGCAAATTCTTTATATGAAAATATCATCAAGATGTATTTAAAGTGAATAAAAATGCAGAAATATGTATGATATGCTACTAGTTTTGTAACAGAGGCAAAATATTTACAAAAGCATTTGCCTCTATACACTTAAAATAATTGGAAACGTAAACAAGAAACTAATAGAAATGATAATGGGGGGTAATAAGTAGATTGGTTGGACCAAGGAGAATTTTCACTAAATAATCAAATATATATGTTTTATAAGTATAATTGTATAATTTTATATATGTTTTATGTTTTAGCTACTCAAAAGCTGAATAAAATTATATCAGGAGAAATTCATTCCAATGAGTAGAATTTTAAAAATTTCTGACATAAATAATACAGCTTAAATATTATTTACTGTTTAAGAGACAAAAGAAATGCTAAAACACTTCACTGTCCTCACAATATTTTGTTTGGACAATAGATGGAAATAATGGAAAACAAGCAGTATCTTAAAGAATTGTTGCCTAATAATATATAATTAACTATTTGCTACTTAAAATTCATCACTTTAATTTACAGTCATTTAAATAAATACTTGAATATTAGTGAAGGGGAGGGGAGAAAGTAGCTATTCATCTCCAAATTATTCTTGCATACACTCTTTGTAAACACATGAAGGTATCCAATATATAACACTAGGGGTTATTGAAATTTCTCTATTTGACTCACCATGAGTACTCAACTAGTAACCCAATCTTGATCATAAAAATCTCCCCAGTAATACGTGGGTGTGTGAATTAAATATTTAGAATATTAAGTAGATTATTTAAAGATTTTTCCCTGTTCTGCCATGGTTGTTGCTTCATTAATTTAGTATTCCATTGTGTATATTTCATTGCAAACTTTGCCATAAGCATCTCTCTCCCATGATGCTTGTGAGCTTCTTCTGAGACAGGACTATGATTTTTCATCACTGTGGTCTCAGCAGGCACGTAGCAGAGTAAGTGGCAACAATAGTTTGTTGAATAAATACATAGATATAAGATCTATCTCATAAACATACAAATGAATATACTATGAATATTAAGAAAATCATATTGGAAATTCTGATTGTCACTCTGCTTGTTTTTTTGTTTTGTTTTGTTTTTTCTTTTCTTTCCTTTTTGGATTCAGACCAATTCTTACTTTTCTAACAATGTCATAGAAATTGCTAAGGATCTAGTCCAAAATGCTCATCTCATATCATATCTATTACCCAACAGCAGGAGGCCTTGAAGCTATGTATTTTCAATTAATCTATAATTACAAACATTTCATGATTGAGTTCAAACTGAGAAACATGTTTCTTTCATGGATGCAAAAAGTATTATTATTGCCAAGGTATAGCCACTCCTGACAATTCAAACTCTTTACATCAAGAATGTTTTTTTTCATTTTCAGTCAAAGATGCTAACAGGGGCAAAATATTAATTCAAGTGTTTTCCTTCTTTTTCACTACATTCATGATTTGTTGAGATGGTAGTTAAAAACAGCTGAAGAATAATCCCTAACAGAGATATAGAAAACTCAGAGAAGTGGGAAAACGTGAACATAGTGTTTTAGGGCAAACAGAACACTTCACCTTTTCTCTCCACTTAGCTCTTAGGAATCTAGGTAAATGCAAATAAAAATACCCATTTGCCTTATGGCTTCTGCCATACTTGTGAAATTGACTGCTCTCAGAGACGAACCTCATTCAGATAAACAGGCTTACAATAATTACATCTATGTTATAAAACATTTTCAGTTATACCTTCCTGTAAACATAAAGCTATAGCACTCCAAGTATACTTTGTGTAACTGATATACATCATTTGAAAGTATATGCCATTATGAAAAAGGCAAGAAAAGGACTTCAACCCACGTTTTTTAGCATATCATTTAAAATTCCCAAAAGGCCATATCAAATTATTTGACAATTTCAATAATAACAATATTCTCGATTTTTAAAAATTCAGATATTATGACACAGTTCTTTTGGTTTCTTCTTTAATCTTGTTTAAATATAAGTCTTTTAAAAATAATGAAAGTAATCATAATAGACTTTTAAATATATCCTTAAATAAGGATTTACTATGAATCTGGCACTGTGCTTAACAATTTATGGAAATTATCTAATTTAACAAAACTCTATAATGTAGTTGCTATTATTGTTTTCATTTTACAGATAAGGACATCAGTCTCTGAATTATTACCTTCCATTCTCATTTAAACCAATTCCAATCAAGCTGTCACCCTAAAACTCCAAAGAGAAAACTATCTTTGCCAATGTCACAAATAACCTCCACTTGGAAAATCCAATATGAACTTCAAATTCACTTCCTAGTTGTTCTCCCTGCAGTATTGACTGTACAGTGCTTCCAGAAACTGTCCTTTTATTTATTTCAGGGAAAATACACCCTTATCTATCATACTTATAGCCACTTCTTACATTATTTTTACGGTTTTTCTTTTTTAATTTTTAAATTTAATTTTATTTATTTTTTAATACATCCGGTTCTTATTAGTCATCCATTTTATACACATCAGTGTATACATGTCAATCCCAATCTCCCAATTCATCACACCCCCACCCCCACCCCCATGCTGCTTTCCCCCCTTGGTGTCCATACGTTTGTTCTCTACATCTGTGTCTCAATTTCTGCCCTGCAAACCGGTTCATCTGTACCATTTTTCTAGGTTCATCATATATGCGTTAATATATAATATTTGTTTTTTCTCTTTCTGACTTATTTCACTCTGTACGACAGTCTCTAGATCCATCCATATCTCAACAAATGACCCAATTTCATTCCTTTTTATGGCTGAGTAATATTCCATTGTATATATGTACCACATCTTCTTTAACCATTCATCTGTTGATGGGCATTTAGGTTGCTTTCATGACCTGGCTATTGTAAATAGTACTGCAATGAACATTGAGGTGCATGTGTCTTTTTGAATTATGGTTTTCTCTGGGTATATGCCCAGTAACATTATTTATAAGTTTATCATCATATCACCAACCATTTAATTTTGAAATGCTCCTAGTTTAGTTTGGGGTCACATTTGTCTTTTATCCATGTTCACTCACTTGGTTACAAAGTCTTGTCCTGCAGGTGTAACTATCACTTAAATGCTGCAGATCTCAAAATTATACCTCTAGTCCAGACCTGTCTCTTAAATTCCAGACTCAAAATTTTAACTATTCACCACTTTTACTTGTACATCCAGTTGACAATGTCCTATTAATACATTCCAATTTTCATTGCTGACCTTCCCATACTTTAATCACCCATTCAAAATTTGTTTTTATTGTAATCTTCCATTTTTTGTAAAAATAATCATATAAAAATATATTCAAAGAGGCTCCATCCTCTTCACATACGTGAAAATAGTTGAATTTACCTCCACTTTTGTTTCTTTCACACTATGTGTTGAATTCAACAAAAAATCCAATTAGCTCTACCTACAAAATGCACCCACAGTATTCTTGACACCTGTTTCTTTCACCACCACTATTTCTCACCTGTCAACCATCTCTACATCAGTTTCCCTGCTTCTGAGTTTGCCATATTCATGTTCAATCCAGGAGCCATTACCATCCTTTTCAAACATAAGTGAGAATATATGACTCTTCTGCTCTGTGCTTTTTCATTGCACTTAGAAAACACATGCCCCATTATTTGTGGACCAATAACACAATCTTAAAAGATTATGTTTTATTTCACATATACAAGTATTTCAGGTATTTCAATATCTCTTCCCTTTAAATACTACTAGTCAGTGTAAACCTCAGATCACTACAGAATCTTCAGCAGTAAGAAAAATATTAAATCTTATAATAAGTATCATTTTGAAATAAGAAAGTCTTCTGATGAATTCTGCCATTTTTAAAAAATCCAACTGGAATCTTATTCTCACAGTATGGGCACTTCTTCATTTTCCTTTAAGGTAGTCACTCTGATTTGACTCTTTTGCTCCTAGAAAAACTCCCTTCAGGGAAGAAATAAGTAGTCGATATACAAAGCCTTGAATTTATGTATTCCCTTTTTTATTTTTTAAAATCAGCAATACAAACAAGGACACTTGCATAATCTTTTGTTTCACAAATAATTTAGGAAATAAAGGAATACCTTTGCAGATACTCCTGCTAAGTTACCAGGAATTTTTTTTGATACTAATCTTTAAAATTCACATGCAAATACTAAGAACACTTAATCCATTTTAAAATACATGTATTTCCAATAATTTCTTATGGTCACACAAAAAAGTGATTACAATGCGGGGGTGTAACTGAAACAACTCAAACATTAGAGCTAAGTAAAGGATGTAATAACTTATACATATTAAATAGTTGATATGACACTGTTTTTGATATTTATATGTATTATTTCATTTAATCTACACAAGAATTATTAGAGCTAGTAATTAGACTCAGTTGTACTGATTCTGAAAATGATGATCTTAACCATTATGCATCATTCTAAGATGCTATCAACTTCAATAACAAGTTTGTTTTCTTGCTCAAGTTACAGAATGACTATGTCCCTTTATTTCCTCATCTGCCATTGGTGTATGACAAGTGTATCATTGCATGAGGATTAGGTGAGTTAATAGATGGAAAGTCTTTGTATTAACAGATTGAGAATGTAAAACAGATATAAATGTTAAGGAAAAGAGGAAGGAAAAAAGAAAATCTCTTCTTTTATGCTCATTAAACATCAAATGTTATTAAAATTTAACTTATACATGCATATATTTATAAGGAAGGTGGGTAGGTGGGTAAACTGTAAATTGAGTGCCTCTAATTAGAATTGTTAGAAAGGGTAGAGTGTTTTCCTTAATCAGATAATTGTAATACATTTTATTTTAATTTGTGAGCATGAACGGTCTTATTTAGGAATACTGTCAATAAATTTTTCAGTCATTATAAGAGAAATTTTAGAAAAAGAAAGAAAAGAGTAATCATTTAACTCCAACAAGCAGTTTCTCATGTATTTCATATGATTATCAGCATTTAAATATTTATTTTGAAAGAGCACATCTCTGATTAACATAATACAAAAAAAGTTTGATAATTAACCAACACTCTATTAACAGGTGTTTTTTTTTTAAATTTTCATTTATTTTCAGGTCAGGCTCTTGCAAGTTCTGGCAAATTAGTGTTTATTCAAGATTTAATGCCACTGTCAATTCTGATTCTTTAGCTACAAAAGTCATACCTGATTTACATTAACCTGAACACTTTAATAACTAATTAAAATCTCAGCCTTCTGGCCAAGTTCTGAGACATTTATTCTATTTAACTCAGCAACAAAACATTGTTAGTCATTTTCTTTTGAAAAAGGAGGCACTAATTTATTGGCACTATTAGGGTATTTTATAATCTGCAATCTAATCAGCCTTAACAAAAGATTTTGTGCTTGGCATGACTCAAATATTTTGCTCAATGACTTATTGAGAAATATCACCTTCCATTGCATTTCTGCCCTAATTTACTGCAGTGATTTTGTATTTGCATGTATTTATTCATTTCATATGATTCAGATTGAAAAATGTAAGACAAAGTTTGCATATGTATTATAACATGAATCTCTAAAATTTGTTCATGTATATTAGATTATAAAGCTAAATAGATTGTAGGTTAGTGTTATTTCTAAATTGAAATAGGTTAACAGATATATGAACTGAAGTCACTTCATTCTATTGTTTATTATTCTTAGTATGTACACGAATTGAGCCTATGACTGAGAACATGAGACTGTATAAAGGACATAATTCATGTGTGCAATATAATTTTCCTAAATTTCAATTTGAAACCCTGTCAAAAGAAAGAATGAAAGTGATGGGATTGATTTGGGAAACATATAGTACATGAGATAATATTAAAGTGCTTAAATTATCACTCACTGTGTTTAACTATTTCTTCCACTTCCCAGCACTATTTAAAAAAATAATAGAACCGTCTTAAAAAGTCCATCTTAAAATATACAATAAATTGGTGTTCTTCCACTTTAGTTCTTCTGCTCTTTCAAAATAATTGTTTGTCAATCATAAAAATCAAAAGAAGAGATAATTTACAAAATGAAGATGTCCATATTTAATGTCTCTGAGAGATGCAATACGTTATGAATGATTTTGTATTTAACCATGATTGTGGTACAATGTTATTTCAGGAGAGTGAAGAGGTCAAAACCAGTTTGAACAAAATGTCACTGAGTTCAAGCACTCTCTGCTCACTGCAGGATATGCCAATCAATTGATAGATGAGTTGTTGAGACAAGGAATAGTACCTTTATTCCAAAAGCCAGCAGGCTGAGAAGATGCTGGACTAGCGTCCCAAAGAACCATCTTACCAAGTTAGAATTTAGGCTTCTTTTGTTATACAAGGAGAGGGGGTGTGGTTGGTGGGTGCAAACTTCTTATTGTTGGAATCCTTTGTTCTTGCAGCTGTCCACCTAGGTCAGGTCACAAAGTTCCTGTAAACCTCCAACAAGACAAATGATATTCTCTGTTCTGCAACTCTTTATCTCTATATGGATGGAAAAGTGGTATCCCCTTAAAGGTCAGATCCTTGAGAATGGGCTATTCTGTATATTTCAGGCTCTAGGCAACATTCTTAACTCATAGCAAAAGCAATAGAATACACAGGTTGAAATAAAAGAAATAGATCTAATATAGAGTCAGGTTTGTTCTTTCCTATTACAAAACTAGCCCCAGTTAGTTGGCAAATCTGTTGGTTCATTTATTTAATTGGTAAGTTAGGAGGCTCCTACATGTTCCGTATGTATAGATTCACATTTTGTGAGGCAATTTTCTTGGTATGGCATATACAGTGGTGAGAAAAGGAAGATCCAGAGTCTAGAGTCTCACATGGAAGGCTGCCATCAACCCAGAATTTCCCAAACAATTTCAGACTATAATTGTCATGAGAGCTGGATACAATATTGGTAGAATTTATAATGGAGTTGTTGTTTTGGCTGATTCAGTAAAGTTTCCTCAGCAGCAGTGAATATATATATTTTTTGAAGTGTAGTTCATTTATGATATTGTGTTAGTTTCAGGTGTACAGAAAAGTGATACTTTTTCAGATTCTTTTCCCATATAAGTTATTACAAAATATTGAGTATAGTTCCCTGTGCTATATAGTAGGTCCTTGTTGTTTATTATTTTATATATAGTAGTGTGTATAAATTACACCCAAATTTCTAACTTACCCCACCCCCAACCTTTCTCCATTGGTAACCATAAGTTTATTTTCTAAGTCTGCGAGTCTATTTCTGTTTCATAAATAAGTTCATTTGTACCATTTTTTTTAGATTACACATATAAATGATATCATAAGATATTTGTCTTTATCTGCATGACTTACTTCACTTAGCATGATAATCTCTAGGTCCATCCATGTTGCTGCAAATGGTCTTATTTCATGCAATTTTATGGCTGAGTAATATTCCATTGTACATATATACCACATCTTCTTTACTCATTCATCTGTTGATGGGCATTTAGGTTGCTTCCATATCTTGGGTATTGTAAATAGTGCTGCGATGAACATTGAGATGCATGTATATTTTTGAATTATGGTTTTCTCCAAATATATACTTAGGAGTGGAATTGCAGGATCATATGGTTGCTCTATTTTTGTTTTTTGAGGAATGTCCATACTGTTCTCCATAGCGACTGCATCAATTTACATTCTCATGGAAAATGTAGTAGGATTTCCTTTTCTCCACACTCTCTTAAGAATTTATTATTTGCAGACATTTCATGATGGACATTCTGACTTGTGTGAGGTGATACCTCATTTTTGTTTTGATTTGCATTTCTCTGATAATGACTGATGTTGAGCATCTTTTCCTGTGCCTTTTTTCATCTGTATGTCTTCTTTGGTGTAATGTCTATTTAGACCTACCCATTTTTTTTTACTGGGTTGTTTGCTTTTTGATATTGAGCTGTATGAGCTATTTATGTAATTTGGAGATTGATCCCTTGTTGGTTGCATCATTTGCAAATATTTTCTCCCATTCTGTGGGTCGTCTTTTCATATTGTTTGTGGTTTCCTTTGTTGTGCAAAAACTTTAAGATTAATTCAGTCCCATTTGTTTATTTTTGTTTTTATTTCCATTACTCTATGAGACAGATACAAAAAGATATCACTGCGATTTATGTCAGAGAGTGTTCTGCCTATGTTTTCCTCTAGGAGTTTTATAGTATCCAGTCTTACATTTAGTTCCTTAACCCATTTTGAGTTTATTTTTGTGTGTAGTGTTAGAGAATGTTCTAATTTCATTCTTTTACATGTAACTGTCTGGTTTTCCCAACAACACTTATTGAAGAGACTATCTTTTCTCCATTGTATATTCTTGCCTCCTTGGCTTCAGGCTAATTGACAATAGGTCCGTGGGTTTATTTCTGGGCTTTCTATCCAGTTCCATTGACCTATATTTCTGTTTTTGTGCCAGTACCATACTCTTTTGATTACTGTAGCTTTGTAGTGTAGTCTGAAGTCAGGGGGACTGATTCTTCCAGCTCCATTTTTCTTTCTTGTTTGTTTTGGCTATTTGGAATCTTTTGTGTTTTCATATAAATTGTAAAATTTTTTGTTCTAGTTCTGTAAAATAATACCACTGGTAAATTGATAGGGATTGCATTGAATCTGTAGATTTCCTTGGGTACTATAGTCATTTTGACAATATCGATTCTGAAGAAGTGTATATTTTAAGAGAGACTTTAGGACTCACATTTTGGGTACATGGTGAAAAGTTAAATACTTGGAAAAATTGAGAGAGAGTGTTAAGGATGATTCCTAGGTTTTGGTTTTGAAAAGAGAATGGAAGTCATCATCAGTTGCTGAAAATAATACATATCAGAAATTCACCACATCTATGGAGTATTATAAGTTCACTATTGGACATGTGTTACATAAAATATTTTGAAATAAACAGGAATAAGATAACTCCAGAAATATATGGATCTGAAGTTCACTAGGTATCTGGCTTCAGGAATCATATTGGAAATTCATTTGTATGTAAGTGATAAGTGAATATTTCAATGCTGAGCATTTTCTTTGGGAGAAAAATATAACTTGAGGAGACAATAGGGCCTACAGCAAGTGTTGGAGAACTTCAACAGGGAAGAGATAAAGTATGAAAAGGTAATATAAAAATTATTTGAAGTACAAAGTGAAGAGGAAAAAAAGTTTGAAGAAAGAGGGTTTAGTTATCATTGTTAAATGCTGATGAGAGACCCAGTACAATAAGAAATGATATTTGTTGTTGTTGAAGATAACATATGATATGGTTTTGATAGAGTGAGTTTAGAGAAGAGTCATTTCAGCAGAGCGAAGTCAAGGCTAGTTTGAAGTATAAGGAATGAGAAGTGATGAAATAACACAGTGGGGTTGAAAACTCTTTCAAGTTTAGAGATACATAGGTAGGAAAGATAACCTCACACTATATGAAACAATATCCTAGAAAGGAAAATAGCGCCCCAGAAATTGCTTTCATTTCAATGGACAATACTTGTTTGTTTGTTTGTTTTTTTCAAATTTGATGGAAATTATTGAGTTGAATAGGAAAAGATAAATTGACACAGTGAAGAGAAGGTATATTTGATAACGTAAATTTCTTATACTTCAAATGATTTGGGCCTCAGTGAATAGATAAAACAATTTTTTTTTTAAAGAACAGGAGATACAGGTGCTCTGGTATAACAAAGGTGAAAGTAGTTTAAGAAACTGATTGTTTTAAAATTTAGGTGAAATAGGAAGCCATTTAAATATAAGTTACTGTGTTTCTCTAAAATATCTGTTGAGAGTGATTATGTGTTTGATGTGGGGAATGCAAAGGAGAAATTCTGATAATATTTCAGGAAAGTGGAATACAATTAATATCGTTATTCTAAGGAGCAGGAGAGAATAAATCAAAGAAGCATTTTGGAATTGTTGGGCAGTTCTGTGAATCATTTTTTTGAGATTGGTGATCAATCATGGAAATTGAATGCAATATTTAATATGATATAATGGAGTCAAAAGCACCATGACATAATAAAGTATAAACAATATAGAGAGTAATGGATTGAAGAACAGAGATGAGATACTTTTTCTAGGATTGTAATTGTTTAGAACTCAAGAGTTATTTTCTAATATAAAAGTTTGATATTATATAACAATACATATCTTGCATAGTAATATGAAAAATATATTTTGCATCAAAGTATGCAACCCTAATCATATAGCATTTAATTAAAACTGTTTCTTTGCTTTTTTCCAGAGATAATATTTGCCTCATATATTCATTTGTTTTTATGTATTCAGACATGTTTATGGTTAATCTTTCCATCCCTCCAGTACATCTGTACAGTTCCACTTAACCCTGTCTTTTAAATGACCAAGCATAATTTTTATCTTTTTTCATGGGGCAGCATTCTGGCAGCCTTCCCTCACCTTAATCTAATCAGAACTCTACTTTCAGTGATTTTTGGTACATTTGATAATGTTGACTCTGAATTGCCCCTCTCTTTTGTTGGATCCCTCCTTCACATATTCCCTTTTTGTTGGATCCCTCCTTCACATATTCTCATGTCTTCTTTTTTGCTTATTCCCTTATTTTGATGACTTTGTCTTTGAGTAACTTCATCAAAAAAGACACATATAAGCAAAATATTTTATATCTGTCAATCTGAAACTATCAACTGGATATTCAGTTGATTCAGGAACTTTGTTTAATGTGTTCAATAAAGAAGATTTTCTTTGGTGTGTGTGTGTTTGTTTGTGTGTGTGTGTGTATGTATTAACCAAGTAACTGTAGTTCTATTCTTGGATCCTCTGATTTGTTCCATTGATCCATTTATCAATATTTACTCATATTTCACACTGTCTTTGCAATGTCTTAAAACATATATTGTAAATCTTTTATATGTGCACTTCCTTTAAAAAATGATTTGTTATTTTCAGTCTCTTATATTTCCATATAAATTTTAGAATCAGCTGGTCAGTTTATACAAGAAAAAGCCTGCTGGAATTATGATTGGAATTACACCATCTACAGACCAATTTGGGGAACTTAAAAATACATATATTTATATATTCTCAGGTTGCAACTTAATCAAGGAATGTTCAACACTTACTGAGGTAGTTAGAATTTTTTATAGAAATGCTATGAAAATGTTTTACCCTTTGTAAACTAGAATTTCTACAGCAGTTAGGTATGCATTTCTTATCATTATAGGTTGGGTGTGAATATGGCAGATAATTTGTCTTTTTAATTTCATAGATTTGAAATTGGAGAAGAACGTAGTCAAGAAACTTTGCAAGAAGACCCTCATCCAATCTGACTCCCAGTGATTCATGTCTCTCTCATTTACAAAATATGCTCATTTCCTCCCAAGGCCCCCAAGAATCTTACCCAATTACAGCATCAGCTCAAAGTCTCACAGTTTTTCCCCAGTCCCACTGTATTGTGTCAAAGGAATTCAGTTTTAAAGTTAGAGATAATTCCTCATAAAAATGTTGTTGAATAAAGAGTTGTAACTTTTCAGAAAGATACATGTAGAGTACATGACCAGTAGAAGGCCTTGGTTTTACCCTATTGAAATCAATATCTATAGAAGTTGATGATATTGTTGCCCCTACCCCCAATTTAAGGATTCATATGGAAATAATTTTTGTGTTTGTTTTCCTTATTAAAATGAATATTCTCTCTATATATTTTTCTATTTTATACTAATTACCTATGTTTTGGCCAATTTTTTATGAAGATTACATTTTTTTCTACATTATGTCATTCAAATATTTAAATGTCATTTTCTTACTGATATGAATAGGAATTAGGAATGCAAATAGTTTAAACAGATAATATTAAAATTATTTTTATGCATATACTATAAGACTAGAGTGAAGAGCCACATAATATTGATTGTGGCTATTCCCAAGCAGTCAGAGAAAGTTTTTCTCTATTTACTTCAATGTCACATAAAAATAATAATTTATTTTTATGCTTATTGAAATTAAATAATTATTAAAACTACATTAATGCATAAATGGAAATAATAATTCTTATGTGCTTAAATAAAACATAGTATGGCTTCATATACTATTTCACATTTATGAAATTGGAGCTGGAGAGCAAATATATTAATGAATGAACAATATAAAGATTTATTAATATATTGGAATAACTTTGATTTTTTAAATTTTAAAACAAACATGATTCTTAAAGTAAAATGAAAGGTAAAATATGTTTTGATATTAAGAAATTTCCTTTTAACTATTAAATTTATATTGAGAACACTGACCTTATTTATTTATTATTTATTCATTTATTTATTTTTGGCTGCACTACATGGCTTGTGGGATCTTAGTTCCCTGACCAGGGTAATGCCGGGCCCATGGCAGTGCAAGTGCCAAGTCTTAACCACTGGACTACCAAGGAATTCCCTGACCTTGTTTATTTTAAAGAGACAATTCTGTTTTGAAATATTCATTCTGAAGAAACTGAAAATAAATTTATTTTGTTATTAACTTGCCTAAGGATAATTTTTTGATTTTGCTTTTAGTATAAAAAATAAAATATTTTGTATTTATCTTTAGAGTTCCAAAACCGTTTCAAAATTAAGTTTATGTTTTTCTGCCCCAAGCTGTAAAAAGCAATGAAAACTCCACTGTTTTATAAAGAAAAGATTTAAGAAGCCCTAGTCCAGTTAAAATGCTTCATTTAAATATTTTGAAGACTTTCAGTTAAAATACTCAATACTCAAATAGTACATGAAGTTCTCTTTAAGACTTATCAGTTGTTTGGAAAGAAGTAGAAAAACATCAACCCAAAGGAAAAACTTTAATGGAAAAAAACAATTTCTCCTCCCTAAGGCTTAAAGAAGTTTACGCAACTCATTCTCTAGGCTTTCTTAGGGGAAGTTCCTTCCAAAATGAAAGGAAGTTCCAGGTCTTTCTTCTGAGAACAAAACAGCAATCTAAAATATCTGAACCCCAAAGTGAACTTAATACACTAAGTTCTCCATTTTAACACACAAAGCCATATGTGGTTTTAATTTAGCTACCTATTATTTTTACATTGTGCTTTTTTTCACATCTATATCCTATGATGCAGTCACACCAAAACACATTTTGTTCTCAGTATATTCCCTATTAATTTTCTCTACTATGTGTTTGAAAATGAAAAGCTAATTTTTTCCACATTTTTCCCAGTAAATTTCCAAAAGTTTAATATGGTTTTCATGGATGCAGAGTCCATGATTGAGCATGAGATGTCCCATGAATTTCTAAAAATTGTATATGTAAATTTTTGCCTATATGTATATATGTTTTTCTCAAGAGAATTTTCTTAGGCTTCTTTAAGTTGTTAAAGAGGTCCAAGTGACAAAATTATTATCACTAGCTTTTATTTATTTATTCAGTCCCAATTTCTCTATCATACATATTAAACACATTTTAGATAAATACAGAGATTTAATATTCACCCTATTATTACCAGGTCAAATACATTACATGATGCATGGAAATGTTTAATAAGTATTTCTTGAATGTTTGAACAAATAAAAATCCCAGGAAATGATTTGGAGCTTGAAGCAACTTGATTTCTCAAGGTTACTCAGCCGGCACATGTCAACTGAGAGATATACCTCTGGTCAGTCTGATAGCATCTCTAAGTGGGGATATTTAAAGTTCCAAACTAGTGAAAGACACACCTGCATTTCCAAGATGTCTACTGTGTTGCTTCCACACAGAAATATTCTCTGGCCTCTACCTCTTCGACAGCCTGAGTTAGCTGCTTCCTTTACCCTCTGCCAACCCTCATCATAACCCATAACATTACATACTGTAATTTGAGATGATGTGCTGGCAACTCACCTCTGCAAAGGATTAAGTCCCCAGTGTATAAATACTCTCACCAAAGCTGATTTGTAGCTACCAAAGTGATATCATGACACACAGAGCTCAGAAAATTGAACATGAGTGGTTCACACCTGCTGCTAGTAGCTGGCTCCAGCACATAAATATGCATGTCTTCATTTCCACCACTGGACTTGTATGAGTTTATTATCCAGTGGGTTAGTGCTTTATTTAGTCCAAAGTAGATATGTCTTAATTGGATGAGAGTATGAAGCAGTAAATTTTGATATGTGTTTTTCAGATTTTAAGTAAGAACAAATAGGAAGGTATGTAGGAACACTTAGGCTTTGCATATGGGGTTTGTGTGGAGCATAGGCTTAATTCTAAAGATTTTCTGAGATTGCCAGCTCCTGGCTATTCAGTCATACACAACTCTAGGCACTGCTGTGAAGGGATTTTGAAGATGAAAAGATGGAATTAATGTCCCTAATTAAATGACATTTAAAAAGAAAGATTATCCTGGATTATCTGGATGCGCCCAAAGATAACACAGGGACATGTAAAAGCAGAATAGGAAAACAGAAGAGTCACTTAGAGAGCTAAAAAGCATGAAAAGGAATTGATCAGTCATTGCCGATTTTGAATATGAGCCAGCAAGAGATGCAGTTGACCTCTAGAAGTTAAGAATGATGTTCTTCCAATGGCAGGCAAGGAAACAGGGCCCTCAGTCCTACAACCCAATGAAACTGAATTCTGCCAACCACCTCAGTGAAATTAGAAGTGGATTCTCCCCCAGAGGCACAGATAAGAGGCCAGGATGACTGCCACCAGACTCTCCTGACCCACATAACTGTGGGGCAATACATAAATGTTTTAAAACACTAAACATATAGTAATCTGTTGCAGCAGTAAAAAAACAAAACAAAACAAAACAAAACAAAAAAACTAGTACAGTGATTAGGGAGAAATAAGATTTAGTGCAATGCCTTTGAAAGTGGTTTAGAGAACTGGAAAAAAAACTTAAAAAAGCGTGTACCTGGAGTTTGCTAAGGCTGACAATCCAAGATTTCAGCAGCAGCACATAAAACCAAAGTTCCTTTTCTCCCAGGAGGAAGCAATCACTAGTCATTACAGGTAAGAGTGAAGATAAATGTTCTGTCTCCTGTAAAAACGAGTCCTTTGCTTTTACCAACTTAGCAAATTGCACCTCTTCACCAACTCATTTTCTTTCTTTAGAAAAAATATTTAAACTCTACGGCTTCCCTGGTGGCGCAGTGGTTGAGAATCCGCCTGCCGATGCAGGGGACAGGGGTTCCTGCCCTGGTCCGGGAAGATCCCACATGCCGCGGAGTGGCTGGGCCCGTGAGCCATGGCCTCTAAGCCTGCGCATCTGGAGCCTGCGCTCCACAACGGGACAGGCCACAGCAGTGAGAGGCCCGCATACCACACACACACACACACAAAACCTCTAATTTTAGTCTTCATTTACAAATTAAACTTACCTTTCTACCAGGCTTGTTTAAGGAATGGCTGTTAAAATTTGTTTTGAGGCCACTGTTCATAGACTGCAACTAAATAAGCAAAGGAAAATGTAACAAATAAAGCAACATGAATAATCAGTAATCCTGAAGACAATTATCTTAAAATTTGGAATGGCTGGAGAAGGAGTGTTTATTGTCTAGTCTGATGTTTTAAATGTTATGTTTAATTAGATTTTAAATTACTATTATGAGTCTTGTTTTGATGCAGATAAATGTAAGCAAGAATTCTTTATGTAAAGACACAAATATTTCAAACTTTTAACAAAAGAGGGAAGGATCTTATATCGCTTAAAATATATCACCTACCTGATACCTGGAATTACTTTACAGTGAATAAAACTTTTATATTTCAATTAGGATTGTTAAAATGGAAATATAACTAGGAGAGATTGCACACTATAGTATAAACCAATTATTTTTCAAAAAAGTAAATTCATGAAGCAAGTTAGATATGGATTATCACAGAACCCAAATACCAGATAGTTCTAGTAAGTAATAGTCTATCTCCTGGGAACATTTATCCATAAATGTATCAACTAAAAATTAACAAGTTGTTATGAGGATTTTTACACATCCTGGCTACTGAAGAGCCTGAAGAATAAGTATTAGATTTAGTTCCTATCCTCAATAATGTTACAATTTAATTAAAGAGAGATGACTAATGCCCAGGAGATAATTAGCAAATAATGAAAAACAGTATGAATTTATGTGATAAATGTGGGACCAACTTTTATCTCTAATATGCAGCTCCACGTTTTCTTTACCTTAAGCACTAATATAAATCCTCTGAAGGAAACAAACCAAAGCAAAAACACATCAAGTGTCAAAAAGGGAGCTTGCATATGGAATTCTTATAATGTTAAGTAAAATGAGTCCTTCTTGTAGCTTCTTCCTACTGTTTTTAAAAAGCTGAGTCTCTTCCATTAGAACTGGAATCACAGTAATTACTATTTTTCTTCTCTGTACCATCTTGTTCTGATTGTTCATATGGATTTTCAGCCTTCTGTTTATATAATATTTCATTCTGTCTGAGAAAAAGAAAGGTTTCATTACTGAAAAGAAACCATGTAATCGGTAGGTTCTCAAACAAAGACTGTTCAGCTTTGTCCCTATGTTTTCAATCAGTTAATCAGTTTCCACTCAAAGAAAGTAGCCTTCATTATTCACATACTATTAGAGCAAGTAGAATTATAATGTGACTCTGGAAAGGAATCCATGCTTATCCTTCAGATTTGAGGAATATAAAGTGGGTTCTGATGCTTACTATGATGAATCAAAGCCATAAGCAGTAGTTTTTGATTTAATATTTGTTCCACAAAATGATGAACAGCTGATAGGTAACATGACATTCATTTTGATATAAGAGTAAAACATCTATAACAACATTTAAGTTAGTGTCCTAAATATATATATATTTTAAACCTAATAGCTGTCATCCTTGCTTTATGGCCTTTCTTCTATCTAGCTACTTAAAAAAAAAAATTCAAGGATTAGATCTATAAAGGAGAAGAGGCCATTATATTTATATTTTGGTCTGATTACATTTTAATTACCCATTAATTCCCAGTTTACCACGAAATCTATAGGTTATAAACTGGAGTCTCATTTAGTGTTCTCTCTAGGAAGAACACATGCTGACCAAAGGAACTGTGTATTCAGTCCCATTGGCAATTGTATTTCTTATTAAAACTCCCCTAATTAATTTTCTGGCACACAACTCATTCTATATTGAATTGGGTTTATGCAAGATATTATTATCAAGATTATTCAGTCTTGGGAATTGGAATAATTATATTTTGGTACTGTAAATGTAATAATTATTTGAATGTAGTAAATTTAAGGATTTGATCCACTCTTGCCATATGAAAAGATAACCTTTTTCTTATGGGTCCCCATTTTCATGAAGTTGCATTTGAAACAAAATATGGACTTTTGTTTTATTCCCCAAACATGTATCTCCCCAATCTCTGTTTCAGGAAAATTACCATCATTTTGCTTAGACCCTTAAGGTAGAAATAATAGTTAACTTGATTCCTTTCTTTTATTTAAATATATCCAATTTATTATTATTAATTCTGTCAATTATCACTTCATAATTTAGCATTCATTTGTCCAATTTATGTTCATCTCTATTGCCATTGTGCTCATCCAAGTCAGAAGCATCTCCCAATTGAAGACTGTAACTTCTGTCTTTACACATATCCACTTGGCATCCTTTATGCAGTTCTGAAATGTTCTTTTAAAAATGTAAAACTTAAAATGAGATATCTCTGTTTAAATATTTTCTTGAGTATTTTGCATCTATATTCCTGAGAGATATTGGTCTGTAGTTTGCTTTTCTTGACTTGCCTTCATCTGTTTTTTGGTATTAGAATAGTGCTGACCCTGTAGAATAAGTTATGAAGTAGTCTCGCTGCAAAGAGCTTAAAGAGATTGTAGAAAATTGGTACAATTTCTTCTTTAAAGGTTTGGTAGACCAAGCACCAATGAACACATCTGAGCCTGGTGCTTTCTGTTTTGAAAGATTATCTATTACTTTTCCAATTTTTAATAGATATAGGACTATTCAGATTATCTGTTTCTTCTTCTGTTAGTTTTAGCAGATTGTATCTTTTAAGAAATTTGTCCATGTCATCTAGGTTATCAAATTTGTGAACATAGAGTTGTTCATAGTATCTTTTCATTTTTCTTTTACTTTCCCTGGGATGTGTAGTAATATCCCATCCTTCATATCCAATATTAGTAATTTGTATGCTTTCTCTTTTTTCTTAGTTAGCCTGACAAGGGGCTTATCAATTTTATTGATTTTTTTCAAAGAACTAGCTTTTGATTTTGTTGATTTTTTCTGTTGACTTCCTGTTCTCAAATTCACTGTTTCTGATTTCTGTTATTTATTTTATTCTGCTAAGCAGTTTGGTTTTAATTTACTCTACTTTTTCTACTTTCCTAAGTTGGAAACATAGATTATTGATTTTAGATCTTTCTTCTTTTCTAACATATGCATTCAATGCTATAAATTTCCCTTTAGGCACTGCTTTCATTGCATACCAAATATTTGATAAGCTGGGTTTTACTTTTTATTTAAGTAATAATATGTTTAACTTATCTTGAGATTTCTTCTTTCAACCATTAATTATTTAGAAGTGTGCTTTTTAAACTCCACATAGTGTGGGGTTTTTCATTTATCCTTTTGTTATTAATTTCTAGATTAATTCCACTGTTGTCTGAGAGAAGAAATTGTATGATTTCTATTCTTTTAAATTTGTTACGGTTTGTTTTATGGTCCAGATGTGGTCTATCTGAGTGAATATCCCATGTGAGTTTTAGAAGAATAGTTATTTTGTTTTTGTTGGATGGAGTAATCTATAGATGTCAGTTATATCTAGTTAATGGATGGTGTTGTTGAGGTCAAATACATCCTTTCTGATTTTCTGCCGCCTGGATACTTCCATTTCTAAGAGAGGAGTGTGGAAGTCTCCAGTTCTGATAATGAATTCATCTATTTCTCCTTGTAGTTTTATCAGTTTTAGCCTCACATAGTTGCATGCTCTGATTTTAGGTACATACACATTAAGAATTGTTATGTCTCCTTGCATAATTGGCAATGTTATCACTTGTGATGTCCTTTTTAGTTTCTTATAACTTTTACTTTGAAATCTGCTCTGTATGGAATCACTATAGCTACTCCTGTTTTCTTTCAGTTAGTGTTAGCATGATATATTTTCTCCATTTTCTTAATCTGTATGTGTCTTTACATTTAAAGTGAGTTTCTTGAAGATAACATATAGTTGGGTAATATTTTTTGTATCCAGTCCACTAACAAGCCCATCAAAGTCCTTCTTCATTTCTGTTATAGTGGTTTTAATCTCTGGTATTTTCTTTTGGTTCTTCCTTAGGATCTCCATGTTTCTGCTGACATTGTCCATCTGTTTTGCATGTGATCTACTTTACCCATTAGAGACCTTAGGATATTGCCATATTTGATCTAAATTCCTAGTCTGATAATTCTAACATTCCTGCTATATTTGGTCATGATGTTTGCTCTGTCTCTTCAAATTGCAGCTCCTTTGCCATTTGGTATACATTGTCATTTTTTTCCAGATAACCAGATAGGATTTACTGGGTAAAGAGAATTGTTATAAATAAGTGTTAGTAATGTGCTGGTAAAGTGTGGGTGGAAAGGAGCCATTCTATTGTCCTAGGATTAGTTTTTAGTCTTTAGTGAACCTATGCCTCTGAACTGTGAAATTTGTGTTTCTCAGTTTTTGTTTTTTTCTCTCTGTTTATTTGGGGTAGGATGGCTAAAGTGGGCTGGAGTTGGCTATTTCTATTCTCCCACAAGGAAGGCTAGAGCAGACGGGATTTGAGTACTGCTGTTCCCTAGCTCAGTCAGGCTCTGATAAGACCCCAGCAGTTTAGACTCTGATTAACTCTGAGAGTTGTCTACACTGAGTCACCAGCAATTTGTCAATTGCAGTTCAGGTTTTCCTACCACAGCACAGGTGCCCAGGTGGTTTCTTCTCATGAGTCTCTGCTCAGGTGAACTGTACCTCCCTGTATAGGCCCACCTGTCTCTTTAATCTTGGGGGCAGTATTTTGTACTGTGTCCTCCCTTCTCTTACTATGCATGCAAGAAGAGTTGTTGAATTTTCAGTCTGTTCAGCTTTTCACTTGTTGTTAGGACAGAGTGGTGATTTCCAAGCTTCTTACATGCAGAACTGGAACTTGTTTATTAGGTTAGTTTTATATCCAACCACCTTGCTAAAATCTCCTTATTATTTCCAATATTTTAGCCTTAGAATATTTTAAATTTTATTACTATATAATCACATAATCTGCAAACAATTTATATTTCCTTGTTTTTCTGCATTGTATTTTCTTGTTTCTTACATTTTGTTTACATTCATTGTGTTTTAAAATTTCAAAAAGCTTATAAATTTCAAAAAAGCTTATAATAGATTTAATTACTTCTTTGTCTTAAAAGTCACTTTTAATAGATTTATCTTCTAAGTCTGTCTCAATGCACTCCATAGAATTTTTGTTGTTGTTGTAAAGTTTCTTCTGTATCCTCAGTTTTTCTTTAATCCTAACTAATAACATTTTCTTTTTCTCTGTTGATTTTTTCTTTAATGTGGTTACATTTATTTTCTAGTAGTGCATTTTTTTAATATTACTTTCATCATGATGAGTAAAGTAGGTTAAGAAAACTTGGATTTGCACTATAGATCCATTTTTACTTTCTTATTTACTATTCTTGTTTGTTTTTTTGCTTCTACATTTTGCCAAGGTTCTCTGACCTATAAATGTTACTTTGGAGTTCATAATTGTTTAGTCCACATTCACATTACCTGTCTTTCAGAATCAATTGGCTACTCTAAATGCTATAATCCATGCTATATATCTAATTGCTGCTTGCAACTCAAAATTACGTTTGGCTTGTCTTAGTCAAACACAATTTTTTTCCATGAAATTTACCTTTTTTAATATAAACTCAAAAATTTCTGATATTTCTTCTGATCATATTTTCTTTCTAACTAACTCTCATTCTGAATATCATCCTTAGAGCAATTCTGAGTTTAAGTGCTAGGATTTGGGAGTTCACAATTAGAGAGAGGGGATGATTACTAACTTCTTTTAGGAAGAAATGTTCAGTGAAAATAAAACAAACAGGTTTTATATTTTAATGTTCTCTAGTACATCCAATAACTCCAGGATTTTTCTATTCCAATTTTCATGGTTTTATATTTTCACCCAAAATTTGACAATTTAATATTGTAATTATTAATTCAAATATTGTTTTAATTCAATGATACATAAAATTGCTTTCTGACCTGGGCTTTCGTAAGTCAAGTTATAACAGCCGTAGGCAGTATTTTATTTGGATAATGGCCCTAAATTTCATTCTGGCCCTAAGATTAAAATGAAAAGATGTGAATTGCCCTTTTGTCACTCCCAACTGTATAAAATTGTCTGGAGCAGTCATGTGATCCTACAGCTTTCAAAGTTTTTATCTCTTCTAAACAGGTTGACAACTGGTTTTCTGGTGATAAATTCTCCATATTACAGAGTCTAAGGTAACTAAAATTGATAATTTATTAGCTATTTAACTTCAGAATGCCATTGGCTCTTGTTTTTCACCATAGAAGTCAAAGAAAAAAGAGATCTTATTTTTGGACCTGTCTTGCTCTTAAAACAATTGCAAAATGATGCATATTTTGCAAGGTCATGAGTACCTATTTATTTTTCACTTAAGGTTCTTTTGCCTAAAAGCAACATTAATTTATCTAGTCTGGTTTTCTTTTAAAAGAGATTTTTTGAAGGAAAAAGAAAAAAAATAGACCTCTTTTTTTTTTTTTAATCAAATGGGGAAAAAATAGGCAATTGCCCCACTTGTCTTATTTTGGTTAGTATTTTGAGGTAAGACAAGTGTGGGTAAATGTTAAATGTATATAGAAAAGTATGAATGGGAAATTTATAACTGGAAGATGAAGTACCACTGATCAGTCTCAACCTGACTGAAATTCATCAAGTTCATAAAGATGTGCTCCCCTTCATGCAAAACAACATGAATTGTATTGCACATCCTATAGAATAGTCTTACCAATATGATTCAAACATGGATTTAATCAGAATTTATTGCTGGCTTCTAGTTTACAAGACATACAGTGTATAGAGAAAAATGTTAAATGACATGAGTACAAATAACACAAATAAATATAGACTGATGGGGATTTTTAATAAAATCTGTCAGTTACTTCTAAAATTTAACAGCATAGAAACAAACAAATAAGGAAACCAAACAAGGGAGGTTTAATATTCATAATAACCACAAGGAGAGTATTGAGATTTTAAGACCTTGTTTTATTCTTAATTGAAATAATCCATCTATAAAAAATAATTTTTGAAAAGTCAAAAATATGAATATAGCCAAGATAGTAAATTATATTAAGGAACTATTGGTAAATTTTGGTGAGATAATTGAATTGTATTTAGGTAAGAAAATATCCTTGATGTTTAGAAATACCTAAGGAAACATTTATGAATAAAATAAATTTTTTAGGGTTTTGCTTTAAATTACTACATCAATTCAGAAAATAAAAGAATGAGATATGTGAAATGGGTGGCAAAATACTAATTATTAAATGTGGATGATTTTAGTACATTATATTGTTTTTCCCTACATTTTGTATACTTGAAACTTTTCATAATAAAACTGGTTTTAGAAAATTACAAAAAATTTGTAACTTGGTTATGACCAAATTGTTGGTTATGACCTATCAATTTCACAACTTTTGGATGAGTCAAAATCTGCAGTGAAAAAAAAATCCCAATATTCCAATAATTAGGTTGTGAGTGTGAATTTATTTCTATAGACTTCCTTCCATTTCATCCATTTTTTTCTATTTCCCTCAATGAGAGTAAATGCCCAACATATGAAGGCAGCATTTTTTTTGATAGTACAATTTTGATTTTAATTGTCTTTATTCCTGAGACAATGAGGAAGTGTTGCACATCTGTGATTAATAATTATATTTCTGTACTTGGAACTAAAAGTGTATACACATTATTCTTCTGTGAAATTTAATTCTATGTGATTCTCAGAATGTAATAAGCCACATCTCACTATTAAAAATTGTGCCCTGGAGTCTATGAATTTATATTTACAATAAAAATCATAATGTGAGAAAGAAAAATAAACTTTAATGATGCTTTAGAATAGAACACTCTGCAAATAATAATTTTGATGTGGAGAATGAAAGTGCAAATAAAACATAGATTTACGCACACACATTTTATCTTCTCAAATGGAAGGAAATGCTGAAATTTCAAAATGCAATGACAAGAGCCTGAATGTACAGGATATCTGCAGGAAATTATGCCTCTCTAGACAGCTGTCATTAACCTTATCTTCATCATCTCTCAGTTTAGCCAGACTCCCCTGCTAATTTAAATTTCATATTTCTTTTAAAGAAACTATCTGGCTCACTATGGGACAGATAAGTCTATGACTGATCACTTGCAGTGGGCAAAGGGTGTAATGTGGTATACATACTATGGTCTTCGTGAGCTGGGGAAGTATCATAACTGGAAACCACTACTGAAGAGTCTCACTTAGTTATACAAAGTAAAGGAATCTAATCTTTTACTTTGTTATTTATGTTATTAGTTACTATTTGAAAATATGTGCAAGGCTAGAATTTCAAGAGATGTTACACATTCCCCTCACTACACATGAGTGTGTTGTATGAATGTCTTTACTTATGGAGAGATTTTATAAATTTGAAAATGGGTTGGATATTTATCACCAGTTTTGACTGTTTCTGAAATAATTTCATTTTGTATGTAGTATATGCATTTCCCTTACCTCTTTTTCTTTGTTACTTTTACAAATATGAAGACTCTACTCCCATCTTCCTATAGTGCCCCATGTTTCTGCATCTGTTATGCCACAACCATCCAATATCTATAATTTAGAGTTAAATATTTTATCAAATGAAAATGGCTCTGTAAAGTTGTCTCACCTTGATTAAAGACATGTGGGCTTAGCAGCTTCATATCAATCAGTCATCTGCTTCCCCTTATGTGGGTGATGGTGTTACTTTCCAAGAAGCTTTGGGCAAGGCAGCTGCCAACTGCCAAAGGTAATTCCCCTGAGAAGGTTACAAGCATGAAGTTCTTAAGCCAATATTATGTGTTTTAGATGATTTTGTTAACATCTCATTTCTAATTTCAAAATCTGTGTTTGTTATAGAAAAAAAAAAAACTATCCCCAAACTTACTGACCTAACAACAATTTATTATTATCTCTGTGTGTTACTGGGCTCAGATGAACACAGTTCTCTAGGCGTCTCTCATGAGACTGTAGTAGTAAGATGCTGGCAGGGGCTGTTGTCATCTGAAGGATCAACGAGACCTATATATCCAAAAGAGCTAACTGATCTAGTTGGCAGTACGTGCTGGCTTTTAGCAAGGAGCTCAGCTGTGACTTTCAACTAGAGTATCCACATATTCACTCCATGTGTCTTGGGCTTCTACTAATATCATGGTAGTGGGTTTCCATAAGAAGTAGCTAAAGAGCAAGAATTCTAGGAGTACTAAGAGGAAACTACAGTTTCTTATGACCAGTTATTGTAAGCTCCAAAACCTCTGAACTCCTCCTGCATTCCATTGATCAAAGAAAGTCATAGATTAAAGGGAAGGGAACTGCACTCCTTATTTGATATGAGAAAAAGCATTCTCACACAGGGAGAAAAGAAATTGGTGGTGGCCATATTTGACCAACTACTCCTACCCCCATCTCTTTCATCTCCAAGTAAACGTACTGATAACTATTGCAATTCCTCCCTCCTTTCCTCCAACTGTCCTTTCTTTACCTCCTTCCATCTTCCTTCCTTCCTTGTAAGCACACTTAATATGAGATCTACACTCTTAACAAATTTTTAGGTGCATAATACAGTATTGTAAACTATAGGCAAAATGTTGTACAGCAGATCTCTAAGATTAATTCACCTTGCCTAACTGAAACTTTATACAGTTGAATAATAAGTCCATCTTTCCCCCTCCCTCCAGCCTCTGGCGACTAACATTTTATTCTCTTTTTATGAGTTTGATTATTTTAGATATCTCATATGAATGGAATCATGCAGTATTTGTTCTTCTGTGACCTGTGACTTATTTCACTTAGTATTATATCCTCTGCGTTCATCTATGTTGTCACATATGGCAGGAATTTCTTCTTTTTTAAGGCTGAGTAATATTCTATTTTATGTATATAACACGTTTTCTTTATCCATTCATATGTTGATGGATATTTAGGTTGTCTTCCTATCTTGGCTATTGTGAATAATGCTACAATCTCTTTGAGATCCTGTTTGTATTTATTGTGCCCATTTCCTATCCTCCTCCTAATTGCCTAACACTTTCTACTCTGACAGTTTCCCCCATCTGTCAAAAATTTGTATTTGGGTCATGGAATATAACCTTCTTATGTAGGTTTTGAAATGTGTTGTGTTCCTTGTGAGCTAGTGCATGAATACATATTTAAATATTATGTGTATATATAGGGAGAAAAATCTGTGTCATGTTTCTTGAATGTAGACTTATATGTCTACCTAAAAGCACTAAGAAAAATTTATATCTAAGGATATTAGCCTTTTGGGTGTGCTATTAATTTTTGGTTTTTGTTTCATGATTTTTCACTTTGTATTTTGATTTTACTTATATTTTCCCATTTTTTATAGTTAAATTTATATATTTTTTCAAAAATTATGGTTTTTAGATTTTGAGTCATAGTTAGAAAGAACTTTCCCATTACACATTTTTAATAGTATGGCAATATTTTCTACTATGTTATTATTTTATCTCTGATCCTGGTGAAGTTTGGTTTCTATTTTTCTGTTTTTGAGATGTAATTTACATACCATAAATTTATCTTTTAAAAAAAGAGTATAATTCAGTGATTTCTAGTGTATTTTAAAAGTCATGCAGGGCTTCCCTTGTGGTGCAGTGGTTGAGAGTCCACCTGACGATGCAGGGGACACAGATTCGTGCCCCAGTCCGGGAAGATCCCACATGCCACTGAGCGGCTGGGCCCGTGAGCCTTGGCCACTGAACCTGCATGTTCAGAGCCTGTGCTCCGCAATGGGAGAGGCCACAACAGTGAGAGGCCCGCATACAGCAAAAAAAAAAAAAAAAAAAAAAAAGTCATGCAGACATTACTATGAACTAATTCCAGAATATTTTCCTTACTCTTAAAAATCCCTGAATTAATTATAAGCCACCTTCTCCCAGCCTTTGCAATCACTAATCTACCATTTGTTTCTATAGATTTACTTATTCTAGACATTTTATTTAAATTGAATCATAAAATGCATGCCTTTTTCATCTCACTACTTTCACTTCAGCATAATATTTTCAAGGTTTTTCTATATTGCATTACCTATCAGTCAGTACAAATTCCAATCTCTGGGCTTCTTCAATGATATCTTGTATTGACGTTTTATCCCCTCTGTGGGTCATATTTTCTCGTTTCTTTACATGTTCCTTACATGTCTTTGTTTCATTGAAAACAGAATATTTAAAATAATATCATGCAACTATTCCAGAAATCAGATTCTATTTCTTCTCCAGAGTTTGTTTTTGCTGTGGTACTGTTCACTGCTATTGTTTTTGGTTGTTTATTTAGTACTTTACTAAAATAATTCTGTAAATTTTGTGTTCTTCCTCACATGTGCCCACTAAAATCTCTCCTCAGCTATCTTAGCAGTTAGCTCATGACTGGACAGAGATTACCTTAAAATGTCTGAAACCAGTAAGTCTCCCAGTGTTTCCAAGAGTCTCGGTATGCATGTTGTGGTATGTCTTCAACACTCAGGTAGGCAATTACAACACTGTCTTAGCCTTTATCTCCTGCTGTGTAGACTCTCAACATTAACCAAGATGAGAGCTTAGGGCCTTCTTATTTCTTTCCTGATCATACTTACAATCTTGGGTACGTGGATAGCCCTGTGCATTCACACGATCTGGATTCTCCAAAAATATTGGAATTTTTAAAACCTCACTACAGTCATTTTATTTCCCAACTTTTCATCTTAAGCTTTTTGGTTAGCCTATTATTTGCCCCACAACTCTTATCTACTGGAATCCAAGATGTTATGTAACTGTCTCTTATTATTATCAGTTGTTAATATCCCTGATTAAAAGGCTTTAAATGCTGGGTTAGTTTTGAGTCACATTAAATAAAGACAACTTTGTAAGTGAGGTCTACCAGAGAATCACAAGACAGGTCAAATTATGATGACATTTCAACCACATTTTGCTTCAGCCAGTGGCTGAAAAGCTGCTTATTTTCTCTTTGATTGCAGTCTATTGGGTTTCATGGAGCTCAGGAATGAGGATGGCACAAGACAAACTAAAACAGCACGAATCACTTTTCTTACCAAGATTCATTCTTTCCTTGAGTAAACCCTCCCTAGATGGTTGCATTGTTTGGTTAATTTCCAGAGTACTAACAAAGTTGATTCTGACAATTTTGACCAGTGTTCTCATTGCTTTTATGGAAAAAAATGGTTTCATAGGTCTCTGCCATTTTTGTTGACATCTGTCTACACTCATTTATTCTCCTTCCAGATTACTATGAAGTTGTTATGTACTTTTAAAAAATTCTTATTATATACTAATATTTTATAATATTAGTAATATTTTATATTTATATAGTTTCTGAACTTTCTCTTTGTTTTTATTTAAGTGCTATACTTTTAAATTATCAAAATTCTCTTACAAATTTTAATATCTAAAAGGACTAATCTAATCTTAATACTCTTTAAAATATGCATTTAATATAAATGATATAAAATATATGACATATTATATATATTCATATATATTATAATACAACCTAGAACAGTAATTAAAACATTGAGTACCTCACACAGTAAACTCAGAAATAAAATGACCTTTAGAAACAAGTTAGTGAAACTTCAGAGTTTTCAATAACAACAAAAAGAAGACCCAAATAGCTTGCAGAAAGAAACAGAAATCAATCAATCACTGGTTATTAATAATAAACATGTTAGCATCACTGAATACTAGAAGACAATGAATAAGATCTCTCAAAGTAAAAAAATAACAATTTTTACACAGAATTTTCAATTCTGCCAATGCTATATTCAACTATGAGAGAATAGAAATATTTTCAGACATACAAACAAAATAAAAACATCTTGTTGAAAAAGTATTTTAATGAAGTAACACTCCATTTAGAAACTACAATAGCTCTGAACGAGTCTGCACCTAATAATGTAAGCAATATTTATAAAGCAAATATTTTAGAAAGATATCAAGAAATGTATAAATTTGTATGATTATATGACTCATGGCATATTTCTTTAAAAAAATCATAGACCACATAGCCAAAAATAAAATTAAATAAAATTACATAATGAATATTAAATAGCATACAAGGATTACCAAATGAACATATTTGATATATTAAATAAAGTATACAATCATTTCAAACATTCATGACATATGTTTTGGATAAATGTGTGAAAATAATCTCAATTCAACTTTAAAAATAAAAGTTAACAGAAAATATTTTCTGTTTACAATGTTGTATAACTTTTAAATAAGCATGTTATATGTAGTTAAATATAAAACATTAATAAATGTATGTTCTTCCTGTCGTATTTCTTAGTTTTGGACCGTAAAATGAGACAAATACCTTACTTCCTATAATCTATGTTGTATCTATAACTACCATCTATGTCATCTGTATCTATTTGTGTGTCGGGTAGTGTGTGTGATTGCATGTGTACATATCTAGCTGCAAATATACCATAAATGCATTCAGGTATAATAAAAATCTCATTGAAGAAGTTGATAGATGTATCCTTGCATCAGATAAATATGCAAATATATTGGAAAAAAATCCACAAAGGGTCTAGTTTCATTATTTATAACTGTAGTAACAACATATGCTCTGTCTGTGTATAAACATCCATGAATTTTGTTGATGTAAGTATCTTTTTTTGTGTGTATTCTCCAATAGAGAGAGAGAGAGATAAAAGAAAATAAACATAAAGTCATTATCATATACCCATCATTCAAATGCACTTGCGACAAAGCATACTCCAGTTCAGATGATAGGCAAGGGAAACACTTTGTAGAAACCCAGAATGATCTGTGTCTTGAGACATCTCTTAGAAAATGTTTAGGGATCTGGAACTGCTTTTGTAAGAATTTCACTCAGAATCCACATTAACTGTATGTTTTCCACCATGGGGTACAAATCCTCAAAGTAGTTTTAACAAATTCAAATGTATCAGGGGAAACGTGTGTGCAAACATGAAGACTGTGAAGTTGTTAGTATTTACAGAAGGCATTCTATCAGTTTCACCAGGCTGAAGCAATGCCATATTTAGTTGTTGTAATAATACATGTTCCATGAAATGGAACTATATTACTGTGAGCCAGGATGTCCAAACTGACTTCAACGCAACCACTGACCTCAATGTTTAAAGATTTCTTTCTCCCTGAACATCACATATTTTCTCTGAAAGCCATCAAGATTTAGGCTCTCCAGACTGAAAAAAAGTAAATAACTAAAGAAATGCAGTCTAGGAGAAGAGCTTAGTGAAATAAAATTTAAAGGCAAATCACAAAATAACTGTTCTCAGGACATTAAGAAGTAACAGAGAGAGGACTGTCATCACCATCTTCTACTTGTCTTCTTTGACAATGCATTTTTATATGCATTTGCCATTGGTTCATTTCTATTGTTTGAAAATACATAAAATAGAGATTTGGATTAGTGTAATAGGGAAGAACAAACCTGACTTCATAGTGAATCTGTTTCTTTTACTTTAACCTTTGTATTCTATGGCTCTCACTACAAGTTAATCACTAAAGAGATGTTGCCTGTAGTTTGAAGTATACATAATGGCCCATTTCCAGTAACCCTGACTTCCATGCCTGAAGGTTAAGCTAAAATAATTTTGTTCAGGTCTCAGGAAACATCCTGACCCAGCCCACCTATGAATGGCTCAGGAAAGAAGAAATTAACACATCCCCTCCTGGAGTCTGCCTGAAAACAGGAAATATTTGTAACAACTATAGCCTTTTTTACTTTACCTCCTCACCTTCCCCCTCTTTGCTCTGTAAAGAAACAGGCATCCTGGGCCTCCCTGGTGGCGCAGTGGTTGAGAGTCCGCCTGCCGATGCAGGGGATACGGGTTCGTGCCCCGGTCTGGGAGGATCCCATATGCCGCGGAGCGGCTGGGTCCGTGAGCCATGGCCGCTGGGTCTGCGCATCCGGAGCCTGTGCTCCGCAACGGGAGAGGCCACAACAGTGAGAGGCCCACATACCGCAAAAAAAAAAAAAAAAAGAAAAAAAAGAAACAGGCATCCAAACCTGGGCAAGATTGTTCTTTAGGACATTAGTCCAACATCTTCTTGGTCTGCTGGTTTCCTGAATAAAGTGGCTTTTTCTTGCCCCAGCACCTCAGCTCTCAGTTTATTGACCTGTATTGTAGCAAGCAGTATGAGCTTGAACTCAGTAACCTTAGCCCTTTAGACCACTACTAGTAAAATATATTTAATCTAATAATTTCTGTAGAGTGATTTATCTTTAGGTTTGAAAAATTATGTAGCCCTTGCTTAGATTCCCATTTGTGATATGTTCTATCCCTCCTCCTAACCTCTAAAATTTTACTGCCAATAACATCCAAGCCAGAATTAGTATTTTACAAATGAAGTCCTTTAGTTTTAAAGTTTAATTATGTAGGTTAGAAAACAATTTCTGTCTGCATATTATGATTTGGCACATTAAACAGAAATGTAAACAGATGGTAGAGTGCAGTAATTTTTACTTTCTTGTTATTATTTTGTTTTTAAATTTGAGACATTTATGCAAGATTTTGATTGTTTAGTTTCAATAGTTACCACAGTTATAAAATATATTACATTTTAAAAACATGAAGAAGATTCTCCAGATGGTATGTATTAATCAAATATTTGATGCAAGATCTAATGCCACATCAACAATTATTTTTAAAATAAACTTTTCTGTAATTTATATACATGTTCTGCATTTCTAATAATTCCTTGGTGGGAAATGTTTACAAATATTTCTGGAAAATATACTTTGAACAGCATAAAACATGTTCTCAGTTGTAGGAAGATAAGCATATAAGATGAAACATGTACAAGTGAAAGAAACTCATGGATTACTGAAGTAGACCTTGATACAGAATCTTAGAAAAGAGAGCAAAGCCTAGGATTCTATCTTATGTTACCCAATGAGCTAAATAATCTGACATTACTGCACCTTAGAATATTAAAATAGAGACTAGTGGCTTGGAGCACTGCTGAGTCTTCTGTTACAGCCTGAATATGTTCTCCCAAAATGCATAGGTAGAAGCTCTAACTCCTTCAGTGTAAACGTATTTGGAGATGGGGTCTATAAGGAAGTAATTAAGATGAAACAAGTTCATAATGGTGGGACTCTGATCCGATAGGATTAGCATCCTTATAAGAAGAGACTCCAGAGGTACCACCTGCTCTCAGTAAATGCACAGAAAAAAGGTCATGTTAGGACACAGTGAGAAGGTAGTCATCTGCAAGCCAGGAAGAGAGCCCTTACCTGGAACTGAATCAGCCAGCTCCTTGATATGGGAATTCTGGCCTCCAGGACTATGAGAAAATAAATTTCTGTTCATTAGGTCACACAGTCTGTGGTCTTTGTATGGCAACACTAGAAGACTCACACATCTTCCAAATAAAATTAAGGACGAGGCAGGTAACTGAAGCCAGATAAAATAGGGAGTTAAGGAATAGTCAGTCAAATTTCCTCCAAGCAAATAGGAACATAAGGAAGATATGATCACTTGCATTTATGGGAAAATTAAAACAAATGATTATAAAAATGTGAAGTTACGATAGAGCACTAAAAAAAAGGAATTTAGTAAGAAGAGAAAAATAAGTGATGAAAAATGCAAAACATTCATATTTTGGGGGGTTTCTCACCTGGAACCAGTTACCCAAAAGTTTTGTTTATGGGGCATCATGTTATCTGGCTCTCATGTACCTCTGGAAAGGGGAAATTGTATGTGTGTGTGTGTGTGTGTGTGTGTGTGTGTGTTTAATTTTATCATGGGAAGTCCCACTGGGAAAGGTTTTCACCACCATTGTCTTTCATGGCCTCATATAAGTGGAGCAAATTTTCACTTACAGCATACCGTCAGATCCATTGGTAAACTGGCTTGCCTTTTCCTTTTCGTTAACTAGTTGAGAAAACACCACAAGAGCTCATAGGTATGCACAGAGAAAGAGATAGCAAAGCAGTTAAAGAAGGTACTAAGCAGTTTCCTTGTGTTTCTAGACCCATTCATGTTTGGCCCTGAGTATTTTACTTCCACTGAGAGCTGAGAATGTCAGGAAAATTTTGAGTTGACACGTGACTATTTATTATGGCATAGGGTAAAACAGAGCATGGAAGTCTAGATTTTAGCTCTTAAAACTTCTTCTTAAAGATGGAGACATTAATTTTGCTTACAATTAATTTACCAGACAATGTCAAAATCCAAACCTGATGTCTATGAATTCGGGAAGTGTAGCCTTTGTCCCTCACAGGGCTCTGCATAGAGTAATATGATTGTTCATTATCTCCTTTACAGTTGTGTTGCAGATTGTCTTTTTTATTCTTAGTTTTTTGAATTTATGGTCCATGTTTTCAGTAGCTTGTTCAGTTTTACTTAATTCATGTTGAATGATTGTATTAGATTTCTCTTTTATGTTGAGACAGTTTCAGAGTATTTTACCAGATTAAAAAAATTAATTCTCATATTTTAAGTTATTTCAGTAACTTTGAATGGATATGATGTTTGGTTTTGTTTTGGTGTTTTTCTCTCTTCTATTTTATTTTATTTTTTTATATTCTAGTATATTTCACGATTTTCACAGATCCACAATATAAGGCAATCACTTGGGGAGAAAAAGTAAAAGAGGCTTATTTAGTTTCTTAGTTCAAGATTTTTTTCATTAGTTGCCATATTAAAGTGAAGTTTTCATAATAAATTGTACCTTATGTTGGGGGTTGGGTCAGTTTTCTTCTGATTTATTTATTTATTTATTATTTATTTTATTTTATTTTATATTTTTTTGTGGTACACGGGCCTCTCACTATTGTGGCCTCTCCCATTTTGGAGCACAGGCTCCGGACGCTCAGGCTCAGCAGCCAAGGCTCATGGGCCCAGCCACTCCGCGGCATGTGGGATCCTCCCAGACTGGGGCACGAAGCCATGTCCCCTGCATTGGCAGGTGGACTCTCAACCACTGCGCCACCAGGGAAGCCCCTGATTTATTGATATTAACTTATTTTGAAAGTTTCTTCTTGAGACACTTTCTCTTTTTACCTTCTTCAGTAAGTTTCCAAAGGATACCTTATCTCCCCAGATTAATCTGCTCAACTCCAAAAATAGAGACTTCCCAAGATTTACCTTTTATACTACGTCTTCCCAAGTTTCTTCCTTTCAACATGGTAATAACCATTTCTTTTATTCACCAAGTCTCAGAATTACTCTCAGGACCTGGGACTCTTCTTCTGGCGTTGTTAAGAACATAGCATGGCATTTACTTTTTTGTAGACTTTATAGGCTTGCAGTGAAGGGGAATGTTCTATACATGCTGAACTTAGGGAAATGTAATATGAAATTATATAATAAGAGTAGAGAATATAATGGATGACAGACTGAAGTTTCAAGAAGATAGATACAACTATTGGCAGCATTATAACATGATTTTAGAAAAAGATGATAAGATTTCTGGTTCTATTAATAAATGCCTAGTGTCCAGAACTAAGATAACAGAGGTGTGTATTCCACATATCTACTTGCTAAGCAATACCTTGTGACAATTTAAAATTCAATCTGAGAACAGAATCCAGAATAGTAATGGACATGAAGTTACTGGAAATAAGCTATACTGCACCGTCTAATGGTACTGAAGATACCTCATGTGAAAGTGTGTCTCCCATCACTGAAAATCCTCATCAAGTGGCTGAAAGGACATGGAGCTCTGAGTTGCTCTATTGAACGTTAGACTGTGAAATATTACCTCATAGATTTCTTCAAGGTCTAGAGTTTGTGATCTGTAACAGGAAAGCAGTTTCTTTTTCTGAAACTATTTTCTTTTTCTAAAATGTCCATTTTTGTGGGCAATATATACATAGTTTTTCTAAGATAGATACATTTTGAGCCTCTAATATATCCATGAATACATTAAGGACTAATGCATTTTATGCATATTTGAGATAAACAATTAAGGCAATAAACACATGTAGAGGCTCTAGCATGATCTGAAGAGCACCATATTTATTTTGACATCTGTTTAATTAATCCTTGATAATTTTCTCACTTTCCATGGACCTCAAACACTTCACTGGTAAAGTAGAAATGATAATATACAGCATCTAACAGAAAAGGATATATAATTATGTTTCTGTCCTCTCCATAGGTATGATATATACTTTTTGCTTTAATAGGTAGGTTTTCTTAAGTTTCTTCTATAATTGGGTTAGTCAGATAAAATAGTGCACAGCAAAATGAGAAATATATTAATTTAAATAAAAGAAAATATTTTAGAGAAAATTAATATTACAAATAGAGATAGGCTAAACAGCAAATCAATATTGTGTTTTCTGATGAAATTCTATTGTTAATTCAATGAATGGAATGGATCTCAAAACTCATTTGTATATCTTTGTAGAGCAAAAATTAGCATCACAATAAAAAGCAGAATTCTGTTATTTTGAATCAATAACTTTTAAAAGGTTAAAAAATATCTACTCTGATAGATGGTCTGTCTAGTGCTCTGCAAGTGTGTTTGGTGACAAAGTCATTTCTAAAAGAATATCAACTGATACCAGTAATAAAATAAGACAAAATTATATACATTTCATAATTACAGATGTATATGGGACAGAGGAAATGTAATATTTGGATGTTTATCTTATTATAAATGCAAAATTAAGATTCTAAGTACACTCAAAATTTCTCTCCTTAATGGAAAAATAAAGTCGAAGTGAATGGCTAAATTATTTTGCTGTGAGTTAATTTTCTTCTTAAATTTTAAACTAATATCTTGTATCATAAATTCAGTGAAAAAGTAAATTGATGGCATGAAATTAATTTCCACTTTAAAAAATCTACATGGATATAAATCACTGCAACTTGGTAGAGGTTGAAAAATGACTATTAACAAAATTTCATGTTCAACAGACAAATAAACATCCTCACAAATCCAAATCACGACTACATATTTTCCCATCATTAGCCATAATCTACTTCAGATGATGATGATAAATGAACTAAGAAACTGGATCCCTGAACAATACCTATTTAATGATAACAAACAACCAAAAATGCAGGAAGACTTGCCTGCCCTGAAATTGGTATTTAGCCTGATGGGAACTTTACTTAACTGCTGTCTCTTATGGCATAACAGTGTTCCTCTATTAGCAGGGGTCCCTTTCCCATAATATCACAATAATTAGATTTTAATACTAATCTTTTCATGAGTGCAGTTGACGTTGGTAAACAGTGTTAAACTTTCTCAAGGTAAACTCAATTTGTATATTTAGGTGGACAGATAGATTGATCAATCTATTTATCTATGTAGATTGCCCATAAGAAAATATTTGATATATATTTTACTTTTTTCATATAAAACTAGCAGATTCACAATTTTGAAGTCATTGCAAAAGTTATCAAAATTCCATTTTTCAGCTTCTAAGCTCTAGCTACAAGATCAAGATTTAATATTTTCATGCTTCTTGCTATGTCCAACAAGGCCTAATATGAACTCTTTTGGGACTCCAGGTACCTGTGTCATTTTCTTTGTGCCTCTGGTAAATTCAGGTTATAATAGTTTGCAGTTTTAAGACCTGACTACAACTAGTTACAACTAGTAACCTAACTACAACTGGGTGCCTTAACTTGTATTACAGTTTTTCATGGTCACCCTTTCACCCTTCTTGCCCATGGGCATGAAATATCCCGTTTTTATTCCCATTTTCCATTATATTATAAAAGATGCAGCATGATATTTTTATAGCTGTTGTTAAAAGTTTTAAAGTAAGCAGAAATAACTCAGGTCAAAAAGGAATTAAAAAACCAAAATGTATCCAGGAAAATAAATTCAAACCACAAATGACAAGCTGAGAATTGCACTTATATAACAGACAAAATTCTAATGTCCCTACATATATAAGACAAACACAGAGGATGGAACCATGGAAAATCCATTAACATGTGATATAAGGAATTGAATGGTGAAAATAACATCTATGCTATGGTGGTTTAATTAAAAAGACTTGATGGTCGCTTTGACTAATGAAGAACAGAAGTTGGAAGTTGAACTTACTCTTGGGATCAAAAAGGTAAATTTTATTATTGTGTAAAATAAAGAAAAAGAGAGAGAAGGGGTAAGGAGGAGAATTACATAGAGAGAGTCAAAGACAGAGAGATATTAGAGAGATTAGCACTCTTAGTGGTGAATTTTCCACGTAAGAATTGATAAATTTGAGACATGTTCAGATTCTCCCCCAAGGGTGGATAGTGCATACATTTCAAGAGGGTTTGGGTAAAATATCAGAATGACAGCTGTATTAGTTTCCTATTTCTGCCATAACAGATTGCCACAAATCCAGAGGCATAGCACAATACAAATTTATTATCTTAGAATTCTAGAGATCAGGAGTCCAAGATGTAGTCCATGGGCTAAAGTCAAGGTGAATGCAAAGCTGTATTGCCAAGTGGAGACCTCAGTGCCCTCAAGCTAGGGGCTCGAAGACTTTACTCCTATAGATTAGGGAAGAAATGTCTGGATGGACTTTTGCTGGTGGCTACACTTTCCTTCCTTTAGTTGCCATGGGTTTCCAGACATGCTCTCAGGACACACATTTTGATGATCTACCCTCCTGGATCAAGCCTTTTATTCCTTGGATTTAAGGGAGAAGATTCTAGATGGATTTGGTGCTCCAGTACCCAGGTCATCACCTTTGGAGAAGTGTTCTCAGGACTCGTGATCTCCCCTGTGAGTATCTGGTGATATTCAGAGTAAAAGCCTGCAAAGAGAGTAAATTCTAGTATGTCTGATACCCCCTATTGTTTCACACTCTCTCACTAGCCTGTACTCAGTTTTAAGAAGTTGTTAAATTTTTCTAACTTAGTCTTTCTTACTTTTATATCATTTGGTGATGTCTGCCCTAGGTAAGCAAATGGTCAGGCCCATTTTCTCCCTATAGTTTTCTGCCTCTCTCAATATTTCTAAGAAGTTTGCCCTGTGACCTCAGTTCTGTGATGGTTTCAAGAAAAGACATTATTTGCAGTTTGTTCCGCTGTTTTCTTGTGGTAAGTATAAGAATGACACTCTTTACAGTTTTCTACATGTCTTTGTTATCTTAAGAGTTATTCAGTGATTCTCCAGTGAGCTTTCATGGTTTATGTCCTTCAAGGAATTTATTCATTTCATCTAAATTGTCAAATTTTTGCTCTAAATTTATTCATAAGAAACCCTTATTATTCAATTAACCTGCAGAATCAACAATACTGTCACCTGTGCCATTCCTGATATTGGAAATTTCTGTCCTGTTTCCTTTGTATCCCCTGTCAATCTGGCTATAAGTTTATGAATACTGTTGATTCTCTCAAGAACCCATTATTGATTACATCAAATTTCTATATTGTTTTATGTTCTCTATGTCATTAATTCGTGCTTTAATTCTTATTACTTTCTTTCTTTTGCTTACTTTTAATTTTAAATGTATTTTTTCTAGTTTCTTGTGGTAGAATCTGAGGTTAATGATTTGAAACATTTCTTCTTTCTTAATATGTATAAATAATACTGGGAATGCCTTTATACTTATAGCTGCATTCTATAAATATTGAAATGGTATATTATTATTTTCGGTAGAAAATTTGTTTTCTAATTTTACTCTTGATTCTTTTTTGATGTATACATAATTTAGAAATATAGTATTCATTTTCCACATTTTTGGATATTTTCCAGGTCAACTGTTAATGATTTCTAGTTTAATTCCAATATATTTAGAGAACATATTTTGTAAGACTTACATTCTTTTTTTTAACACCTTTATTAGAGTATAATTGCTTTACAATGGTGTGTCATTTTCTGTTTTATAACAAAGTGAATCAGTTATACATATACATATATCCCCCTATCTCTTCCGTCTTGCCTCTCCCTCCCTCCCATCCTCCTTATCCCACACCATCTAGGTGGTCACAAAGCACCGAGCTGATCTCCCTGTGCTATGCAGCTGCTTCCCACTAGTTATCTATTTTACATTTGGTAATGTCTATATGTCCATGCCATTCTCTCACTTTTTCCCAGCTTACCCTTCCCCCTCCCTGTATTCTCAAGTCCATTCTCTAGTAGGTCTGCATCTTTATTCCCGTCTTGCCCCTAGGTTCTTCTGACCATTTTCTTTCTTTTCCTCTTTCTGACTTACTTCACTCTGTATGACAGATTCTAGGTCCATCCACCTCACTGATGATAACTCAGTTTCATTCCATTTTATGGCTGAGTAATATTCCATTGTATATATGTGCCACATCTTCTTTATCTATTCATCTGTTGATGGGCACTTAGGTTGCTTCCATGTCCTGGCTATTGTAAGTAGAGCTGCAATGAACATTTTGGTACATGACTCTTTTTGAATTATACATTCTTTTAAATTGATTGAAATTTGTATTATTAATAATAATAGGGTCTATCTTGGTAAGTATTCTTTGCACATTTAAAAACAATGTGTATACTGCTGTTCCCATATGGTGTATTCTGTAAGCATCTATTATGTCAATTTCTTGGATAAATTTGTTCACATTCCTTACATTCTTATTAATTTTATTTTAGTTGTTCTTTTCCTTTCAATGTCAAGAGAGTGTCATTGAAATCTTTGACCATAGTTGTGGCTGTGTCTATTTCTTCTTGCAATTTAATCAGTTTTTCCTTCATATGTTTTGCGCTCTGATATTAAGTTCATGGTTGCTTAGGAACTTTATGTCATTTAAAGAATCAACACTTTGAAGACTGAAATAACGCTGGTAATATTTTCTGCTTAAAAATCTACATCACAATATTGATTTAGTCACTTTAACTTTTTCACTAGAGTTAACATGGCATATATTTTTTAATCTTTAAAAAAAATCTAACTCACTTGTGTATTTTTTTTCCTGTGAGTCTGTTTCTCTTTTGTAAATAAGTTCATTTGTACCATTGTTTTTAGATTCTGAATATAAGTGAAGTCATATGATATTTGTCTTTTTCTGTCTGAATTACTTCACTTAATATGATAAACTCCAGGTCCATCCATGTTACTGCAAATAACATTATTTCATTCTTTTTAATGGCTGAGTAATATTCCATTGTATATATGTACCACATCTTCTTTATCCATTCATCTGTCCGTGGGAATTTAGGTTGCTTCCACATCTTGGCTATTGTAAAGAGTACTGCAATTAACATTGGGGTGCATGTATCCTTTCAAACCATGTTTTTCTCCAGATTTATGCCCAGGAGTGAGATTGATGGATCATAAGGGAGCTCTACTTTTATTTTCTTAAGGAACCTCCATACTGTTTTCTACACTGGCTATACCAATTTACATTCCCACCAACAGTGTAAGAAGTTTCCTTTTCTCCACACCCTCTCCAGGATTTATTGTTTGTAGACTTTTTGATGATGGTCATTCTGACTGGCGTGAGGTGATATCTCATTTTAGTTTTGATTTACATTTCTCTAATAATTATAGAGGTTGAGCATCTTTTCATGTGCCTTTTGGCCATTTGTATGTCTTCTTTAGAGAAATGCCATTTTAGGTCTTCAGCCCATTTCTTGATTGGTTGTTTGGTTTTTGGATATTGAGCCACATGAGCTGCTTGTAAATTTTGGAGACTAACCCCTTGTCAGTTACATTGTTTGCAAATATTTTCTCCCAGTCTGTGGGTTGTCTTTTCATTTTGTTTATGGTTTCCTTTGTTGTGCAAGAGCTTTTGAGTTTAATTAGGTCCCATTTGTTTATTTTTGTTTTTATTTCCCTTTTCTAGGAGATGGCTCAGAAAAGATATTGCTGTGATTTATGTCAAAGAGTGTTCTGTCTATGTTTTCCAATAAGAGTTTTATGTTATCCAGCCTTACATTTAGGTCTTTAATCCGTTTTGAGTTTATTTTTTGTGTTCTGTGTTAAAGAATGTTCTAATTTTATTTTTTTACATGTAGCTGTCCAGTTTTCCCAACACCACTTATTGAAGAGGCTGTCTTTTCTCCACTGTATATTCTTGACTCCTTTATCATATATTAATTGACCATAAGTGCATGGGTTTATCTCTTGGCTTTCTATCCTGTTCCATTGATCTATATTACTGTTTTTGTGCCAGTACCATACTGTTTTGATTACTGTAGCTTTTTAGTATAGTCTGAAGTCAAGGAGCCTGATTTCTCCAGCTCCCTTTTTCTTTCTCAAGATTGCTTTGGCTGTTCATGGTCTTTTGTGTCTCCATAAATATTTTAAGATTTTTTTTCTACTTCTGTGAAAAATGCCATTGTTAATTTGGTAGGGATTGCATTGAATCTGTAGTTTGCCTTCGGGGGTATAGTCATTTGGGCAATACTGATTCTTCCAATCCAAGAACATAGTATATCTTTCCATCTGTTTGTGTTATCTTTGATTCCTTTCATCAGCATCTTATAGTTTTCAGAGTTCAGGTCTTTTGTGTCCTTAGATAGGTATATTCCTAGGTATTATATTTTTTGATGGGATAGTTAATGGGATTGTTTCTTTAATTTCCCTTCCTGATCTTTCATTGTTAGTGTATAGAAATGTAATTGATTTCTGTGTATTAATTTTGTATCATGCAAGTTTACCAAATTCATTGATGAGTTTTAGTAATTTTCTGGTAGCATCTTTAGGATTTTCTATGCATAGTTTCATATTGCCTGCAAACATTGACAGTTTAACTTCTTCTTTTCCAATTTGGATTCCTTTTATTTCTTTTTCTTCTCTGATTACTGTGGCTAGGACTTCCAAAAGTATGTCGAATAAAAATGGCAACATCGTGATCAATCCAAGAATCAGATATAACAATTGTAAGTATGTATGCACCCAACCTGGGAGCACTCCAATATATAAGGCAAATACTAACAACCATAAGAGGAGAAATTGACAGTAACACAATAATAGTGAGGGACTTGAACATGCCACTTTCCTCAATGGACAGATCATCCAGACAGATGATCAATAAAGAAACATAGGCCTTAAGTGACACATTAGACCAGATGGCCTTAATTGATATTTATAGAGCATTTCATCAAGGCAGCAGAATACATATTCTTTTCAAGTGCACTCTCCAGGATTGATCACATGCTGGGCCACAAATCATGTTTCTGTGAATTTAAGAAAATTGAAATCATATCAAGCAACTTTTCTGATGACAATGCTATGAGATTAGAAATGAACAACAAGAAAAATACTGTAAAAAACGCAAACACCTGGAGGCTAAACAATGTAGTACTAAACAACCAATGGATCACTGAAGAAAGCAAAGAGGAAATAAAAAAATACCTAGAGACAAATGAAAATGAAAGCAAGATGATCCAAAACTATGGGATGCAGCAAAAGCAGTTCTAAGAGGGAATTTTATAGCAATACAATCCTACCTCAGGAAACAAGAAAATTCTCAAATAAACAACCTAATATTACACCTAAAGCAACTACAGAAAGAAAAACAAACAAAACCCAAAGTTAGTAGAAGGAAAGAAATCATAAAAATCAGAGAAGAAATAAATGAAATAGAAATGATGAAAACAATAGAAAAGATCAATGAATCTAAAAGCTAGTTCTTTGAAAAGATAAATAAAATTGATAAAACTTTTAGTGAGACTCATCAAGAAAAAAAGGGAGAGGGGTCAAATCAATAAAATTACAAGTAAAAAAGGAAAAGTGACAATGGCCACCACAGAAATACAAAGGATCACAAGAGACTACTACAAGCAACTATGTGCCAATAAAATGGAAAACCTGGAAGAAATGGACAAATTCTTAAAAAGGTACTATCTCCCAAGATTGAACCAGGAATAAATAGAAAATATGAATAGACCAATTACCAGTACTGAAATTGAAACTGTGATTAGAAAACTCCCAAGAAACAAAAGTTCTGGACCAGATGGTTTCACAGGCAAATTCTATCAAACATTTAAAGAATTAACACCAGTCCTTCTGAAACTATTCCCAAAAATTGCTGAGGAAGGAATACTCCAAAACTCATTCTATGAGGCCACCATTACCCTGATACCAAAACCAAAAAAAAAAAAAAAACCAAAAATGATAGTGCACTTTTTATTATTACAGGTATTTGCCTTGTTGGCTTATTAGATAAAATTGTGTTATTTTAGTCGTTGCTTTAGAGTTATGATACAATTCTTTAACTGAACATAATCTACTTTCAATAATATACTACTTTACACATACTCCACTCATATTAAAGACTTTTACAGCAGTACACAGTTTTCCCCCACCATCCGAAAGTAGGCCTTCCTATGAAAAATTTCATAAACCAAAATAACATAAAGAGTATATATCTCCCTGCTTTCTAAAAGTTTGCATTAGGCCACTTCACTGTTAAAAATGAACTACATTAGTATTTGTTTTCACTAATCAAAAGAAATACAAAGAGGATTTTTGCTTTTACCAAAAAAAGCTGTTATTGTATTAATGAAGGTCTTAATGCAAACTTTCAGAAAACAGGGAATACTCCCATTGTTTCTTTCTAGGCCTTTGTGCTATTTTTGTTATAGATTTCATTTCATTAATGTTATGAATCCCAAAATACATTATTACTTTTTCTTAAATAATAGTTGATTGCTCTCTGAAGAAATTAAATAAAAAGCAAAATGTTATTTAATTACCTATGTAGCTACCATTTCCAGTGCTCTTTATGACTTTAGATAGATCCAGCATTACATCTGATATAATTTAGTTTCTGCCTGAAAGATTTCCTTTCACATTTCTTGTGGTGCAAGCCTGCTATTGATACATTCTTTAAGCTTTTATGAGCATTAACAAAGTATTTCGTTTTCTCTTAGGAAAGCAACTTTTTCTGGGTAAAATTTCTAGGTCGATAGTTTTGTTTCTTTCAATACTTTAAAGAAATTGCTCCACTGAATTCTGGCTTGATCGTTTCTGGTGAGAAATCTATTAACATGTTTATCTGTTTTCCAGAGTATTTCATGTGCCTTTTTAATCTGGCTTCTTTGCATTGCTCTTTATCACTGGTCTTAAGCAATTTGACTAATACAGTGTATATGCCTTAATGTAGTATTTTTCATGATTTTTATGCATGGAGTTTGTTGAGATTCTTATATAAATGGGTCTATATTTGTTATTAGATATAGACGAAACGTTGGCCATTATTTCATCAAATAGTTTCTTCTATCTCTTCTCCTTTGTGAGTGAAAATTGCATGTACATTTTGCACTTGAAGTTTTCTGGAGCTCCATATGCTCTGTTAATATTTTCAGCTTTTTTTTTTTTTGTCTTATATATGTTTCATTTTGGACACTTTCTATTCCTATGCTTTCATGTTCACACATCTTTTCTTCTATCTCGTCTCTTTGAGCATTTATCCCATCCAGTTTATATTTCATGTGAGCCATTGAAGGTTTTCATCTCTAGAATTGAGTTTTGCATTTAAAAATTAAATGTATATCTCTCTTTAACATTTTAAATATTTCTTCATTTCTCAAATGTATGGCATACAGTTGTAAGGACTACTAGTTTTATCACTGATGCCATTTCTGCATCCATTTTGATTGATTGACATTCTCCTCAGGATAAACTATAGTCTTCTTTTTTTAAATGCCTGGTAATTTTTATTAGATACTAGGTATTTTGAATTCTTACTATTGGATCCTGGTAATTTTTACAAGTAGATTTGAGCTTAGTTCTGGGACACAACTGAGCTACTTAGAAACTGATTTCTGCATCATTTTATAAGTTATTTTTAGGCAAAGCCAGAGCCACATGTGGTCTAGGGTGTCCTTTCTCGACTAAATGAAATGTGACTCTTCTTAGCCTTTCAATTAATGCCTCACGAGTGAGGAGGTTTTCAGTCTGATTGTTCAGAAAGGAACAGTTCTTTCATGTTGTCTTAGTCCATTTGGATTACTACAGCAAAATACCACAGGTGGGTAGCTTATAAAAAACAAATTTAATTCTCACAGTTTTGGGGGCTGGAAGTCCAAGATCAAGGGGCCAGTGCAGTCCCCTTCTGGTGAGGACCATAGCCACCCTTCTTTTTGTTTCATAGCCAGCACCTTCTTCCTCTACCTTCACATGGTAGAGGAGGTTATGAATATTCGTAGGGTCCCTTTTATAAAGGCATCAATCTCATTCCTCTAGCATCTGCTCTCATGACCCAAATTATAATCCAAAGACTCTACCTACCAATGCCATCACAATGGATGTTAGGATTTCAACATTTAAATTTTGGGGGAACCATGGCACATATTCAGTTTCATACATAAGAAAATATAAGTTAAAAAGAAGAAAATTTGACCTCTCAACTAAGTAATAATATGGCATTTTCATAGGCAATGTTTAAAGCAAATGTCTATGTGAATTAATGCTTTTGTGCTGCATTCTCATGGAAGAAATACTGAATTAAAAATTAACCATTATTGAAGTGACTCAGGAAATATCGCCAATGTGGGAAAATGCACATTTAAAAGGGTAGAGCTGATTTAAACTTCTTATATTTCTGTCTTTTCCTTTTAATGTAAACATTGATTTCTATTCATTTGTGTTTCTATATTCTGAAACATTTTTCTGTTTTTCTCATGCCATTTCTTTCTGAGTAGTTAATGAGAGTTTTCTCATTAAAAATAAACAATTTTTAGTTCCAACTTTGGTTAACACATCTAATACTATGGAGGAAAAAAGTTGCTACAAAATTAGTCAATCACGGTTATAGGGAGATTTTTTTTCAGAAAAGCCATATTAAGGTTTTTAAAAATAATATTAATAAAAACGTAAATTCAAAACAACACTAAGAAAAGATACTCTCTTTCTCAAGGAAAATAAAACTTACAAAGTCCTGAATTCATTTAAATTTTAGGGTTCTACTAGAAGAGGAAATCATATGATTACTTTTATTATAATCTCAAAATGTTGATGACATTTATGAGAGTACTTTTAAAATGCAGTACACATATGAGAATTTCTAAGAATAGAAAAATTTTATGTTGTGACTTTCTTTTCTCATGTAGACAGAATATTTTTGTGTCTTAAAATGTAACTTACAACATATTAACTATTATTTCATCAGATTCATTGTATTAAATTATATTTAGTATAAAATTTTAAGATTTCATAATTCTTTATCAAGTAAATTAATAAAAAAGAAATAATAAAAGAGAAAGCAAAAACAGAAAATAAGAGAAAAATGGAAAGAAGGGAGGAGGGAAGAAATTATGGAAATAATTAAAAGTGGGAGAAATAATGGATGGAGCTGAAAAAGCTTGGAAGAAAGAAGCCCGAGTCACCTAAGAATAAGAATCACCCCAAGAAAAGAATTCATACAGCATGAAACATATATTTAAAAATTACATTTAAAAACAAATACTGCTATATGAAATTGCTGCAAATCAAAGACCTAACCATCAACTATAGAAGAATATACAGGACACTTCAATTTTAAAATATATGTCCCTCTTGTCTCTCATTACAAATTTATAATTCATTATTATATTAAAATTCAAATAAGTAATGGTAACTTCCATATTGCCAGTTACTGGGAACACATATTTCTACATACAAACAGTTGTTTTTGTTTGTTTGTTGTATGTGTGTATAACCCCTCTCGTATTCTATATTTATTCAAATGGAGCATTCTATATGTCAGTACGCTTTATACAGCTTTCAACATTCAATTTCCAGTTCTCCAGAGAATAATTTTCTGTGAACAGATCAGTGTCTAGGCAATAATTACTCTTAATCAGATAAGGAAGAAATATGTGAGTCATTCTAAAATGACTGATTTATCTTTGGGGACAAAGAAAACTATATGAAGAGATCACATTAGAAGAAAGTATAGACTTGTCAAAAGCAGAGAGCTGATCTTTTGCCACAGAAAAGCTTTTGCCACTTTTGCTTTGACTACTACACCTAATTAATATTTTGCATGGAATTGTTTAAATTAGTCCACTAGGGAGTTGGGTCTCATATGGAAAACAATAAAATAAAGTAGAGATACTGACCCAAGGTCAGCAAGCACATAATCAAATGGGTGTTCAAGTTACTAACTTTCTTTTAGACTTGGAAATAAATGAGCAGAGATTAAAAATGTATGTAATTTAACTGAACAACAATATTAAATGAACTCCCTGAATAACAGAATCTTTTCCAAAAAAGTTGTTTTCTTCCAAAATGGTAAAAGTCTATGTGTTGTTGGGTTTTTCTGTTTGTTTTGTTTTGTTTTTTTTTTTTGGTAGAACTTAGTCCCATTTAGCTAATCAAATATTTTATTTTTATAATGTTTTACAGTAATATTTTAATATATATATGCATAATTCAATTTGTTGTTTTAATAAATTGACTAATTTATATTAAGGAAGCAGTATTAGAACAGCAAAAACCTAGCCTATTAATCTGTACTGCCTGGGTTTAAATGTTGTTGCTGCCTGTTATTAACCATATAATCATTTTTTTTTTGAGTTTTCGTTTTACTTCTTTATTCTTTTTTTTTTTTTTAGTTTCTGCTTTATAACAAAGTGAATCAGTTATACATATACAACTGTTCCCATATCCCTTCCCTCTTGCATCTCCCTCCCTCCAACCCTCCCTATCCCACCCACCCAGGTGGTCACGAGCTGATCTCCCTGTGCTATGCGGCTGCTTCCCACTAGCTATCTACCTTACGTTTGGTAGTGTATATATGTCCATGCCTCTCTTTCGCTTTGTCACAACTTACCCTTCCTCCTCCCCATATCCTAAAGTCCATTCTCAAGTAGGTCTGTGTCTTTATTCCTGTTTTACCCCTAGGTTCTTCATGACATTTTTTTTCTTAAATTCCATTTATATGTGTTAGGATATGGTATTTGTCTTTCTCTTTCTGACTTACTTCACTCTGTATGACAGACTCTAGGTCTATCCACCTCATTACAAATAGTTCAATTTCATTTCTTTTTATGGCTGAGTAATATTCCATTGTATATATGTGCCACATCTTCTTTATCCATTCATCGGATGACGGGCACTTAGGTTGTTTCCATCTCTGGGCTATTGTGAATACAGCGGCAATGAACATTGTGGTACATGACACTTTTTGAATTATGGTTTTCTCAGGGTATATACCAGAAGTGGGATTTCTGGATCATATGTTAGCTCTATTTGTAGTTTTTTAAGGAACCTCCATACTGTTTTCCATAGTGGCTGTATCAATTCACATTCCCACCAGCAGTGCAAGAGTGTTCCGTTTTCTCCACACCCTCTCCAGCATTTATTGTTTCTAGATTTCTTGATGATGGCCATTCTGACTGGTGTGAGATGATATCTCATTGTAGTTTTGATTTGCATTTCTCTAATGATTAATGATGTTGAGCATTCTTTCAAGTGTTTGTTGGCAGTCTGTATATCTTCTTTGGAGAAATTTCTATATAGGTCTTCTGTCCAATTTTGGTTTGGGTTGTTTGTTTTCTTGCTACTGAGCTGCATGGGCTGTTTATATATTTTGTAGATTAATCTTTGTCCATTGATTCATTTACAGATATTTTCTCCCATTCTGAGGGTTGTCTTTTGATCTTGTTTATGGTTTCCTTTGCTGTGCAAAAGCTTTTAAGTTTCATTAGGTCCCATGTGTTTATTTTTGTTTTTATTTCCATTTCTCTAGGAAGTGGGTCAAAAAGGATCTCCCTGTGATTTATGTCATAGGGTGTTCTGCCTATGTTTTCCTCTAAGAGTTTGATAGTTTCTGGCCTTACATTTAGGTCTCTAATCCATTTTGAGCTTATTTTTGTGTATGGTGTTAGGGAGTGATCTAATCTCATACTTTTACATGTCCCTGTCCAGTTTTCCCAGCACCATTTATTGAAGAGGCTGTCCTTTCTCCACTGTACATTCCTGCCTCCTTAATACAAGATAAGTTGACCATATGTGTGTGGGTTTATCTCTGGGCTTTCTATCCTGTTCCATTCATCTATCTTTCTGTTTTTATGCCAATACCACACTGTCTTGATTACTGTAGCTTTGTAGTAGAGTCTGAAGTCAGGGAGCCTGATTTCTCCAGCTCTGTTTTTCGTTCTCAAGATTGCTTTGGCTATTCGGGGTCTTTTGTTTTTCCAAATAAATTTTGAAATTTTTTGTTCTAATTCTGTGAATAATGCTAGTGGTAGTTTGATAGGGATTGCATTGAATCTGTAGATTGCTTTGGGTAGTAGAGTCATTTTCACAATGTTGATTCTTCCAATCCAGGAACATGGTATATCTCTCCATCTATTTGTATCATCTTTAATTTCTTTCATCAGTGTCTTATAATTTTCTGCATACAGGTCTTTGTCTCGTTAGGTAAGTTTATTCCTAGATATTTTATTCTTTTTGTTGCAATGGTAAATGGGAGTGTTTTCTTGTTTTCACTTTCAGATTTTTCATCATTAGTGTACAGGAATGCCACAGATTTCTGTGCATTAATTTTGTATCCTGCTACTTTACCAAATTCATTGATTAGCTCTAGTAGTTTTCTGGTAGCATCTTTAGGATTCTCTATGTATAGTATCATGCCATCTGCAAACAGTGACAGCTTTACTTCTTCTTTTCCAATTTGGATTCCTTTTATTTCCTTTTCTTCTCTGATTGCTGTGGTTAAAACTTCCAAAACTGTGTTGAATAAAAGTGGTGAGAGTGGGCAGCCTTGTCCTGTTCCTGATCTTAGTGGAAATGCTTCCAGTTTTTCACCATTGAGGATGATGTTGGCTGTGGGTTTGTCAAATATGGCTTTTATTATGTTGAGGAAAGGTCCCTCTATGCCTACTTTCTGCAGGATTTTTATCATAAATGGGTGTTGAATTTTGTCGAAAGCTTTCTCTGCATCTATTCAGATGATCATGTTTTTTCTCCTTCAATTGGTTAATATGGTGTATCACATTCATTGATTTGCATATATTAAAAAATCCTTGCATTCCTGGAATAAACCCCACTTGATCATGGTGTATGATCCTCTTACTGTGCTGTTGGATTCTGTTTGCTAGTATTTTGTTGAGGATTTTTGCAACTATGTTCATCAGTGATATTGGCCTGTACTTTTCTTTCTTTCTGACATCCATGCCTGGTTTTGATATCAAGGTGATGGTGACCTTGTAGATTGAGTTTGGGAGTGTTCCTCTCTCTGCTATATTTTGGAATAGTTTGAGAAATATAGGTGTTAGCTCTTCTCTAAATGTTTGATAGAATTCACCTGTGAAGCCGTCGGTCCTTGGCTTTTGTTTGTTGGAAGATTTTTATCCCTGTTTCAATTTCAGTGCTTGTGATTGGTCTATTCATATTTTCTATTTCTTCCTGATTCAGTCTTTGCTGGTTGTGCATTTCTAAGAATTTGTCGATCTCTTCCAGATTGTCCATTTTATTGGCATAGAGTTGCTTGTAGTAATCTCTCATGATCTTTTGTATTTCTGCAGTGTCAGTTGTTACTTCTCCTTTTTCATTTTTAATTCTATTGATGTGAGTCTTCACCCTTTTTTTCTTCATGAGTCTGTTTAATGGTTTATCAATTTTGTTTATCTTTTCAAAGAACCAGCTTTTAGTTTTATTGATCTTTGCTATTATTTCCTTCATTTCTTTTTCAGTTATTTTTGATCTGATCTTTATGATTTCTTTTCTTCTGCTAACTTTGGGTTTTTTTTTTGTTGTTGTTCTTCTTTCTCTAATTGATTAATGTGCAGGGTCAGGTTGTTTACTCGAGATGTTTCTTGTTTCTTAAGGTGGGATTTTTTTGCTATAAACTTCCCTCTTAAAACTGCTTTTGCTGCATCCCATAGGTTTTGGGTCGTCATGTCTCCATTGTCATTTATTTCTGGGTACCATTTTATTTCCTCTTTGATTTCTTCAGTGATCACTTCGTTATTAAGTAGTGTATTATGTAACCTCCATGTGTTTGTATTTTTTACAGATATTTTCCTGTAATTGATATCTAGTCTCATAGTATTGTGGTCAGAAAAGATACTTGGTACAATTTCAATTTTCTTAAATTTACCAAGGCTTGATTTGTGACCCAAGATATGATCTAGCCTGGAGAATGTTCCATGAGCACTTGAGAAAAATGTGTATTCTGTTGTTTTTGTATGGAATGTCCTATAAATATCAAATAAGTCCATCTTGTTTAATGTATCATTTAAAGCTTGTGTTTCCTTATTTATTTTCATTTAGGATGATCTGTCCATTGGTGAAAATGAGGTGTTGAAATCCCCTACTCAGAGGGTTACTGTCGATTTCCCCTTTTATGGCTGTTAGTATTTGCCTTATGTATTCAGGTGCTCCTATGTTGGGTGCATAAATAGTTACAATTTTTAGACCTTCTTCTTGGATCGATCCCTTGATCATTATGTAGTGTCCTTCTTTGTCTCTTCTAGTAGTCTTTATTTTAAATTCTATTTTGTCTGATATAAGTATTGCTACTCCAGCTTTCTTTTGATTTCCATTTGCATGGAATATCTTTTTCCATCTCTGTACTTTCAATCTGTATGTGTCTCTAGGTCTGAAGTGGATCTCTTGTAGAGAGCATATATATGGCTCTTGTTTTTGTATCCATTCAGCCAATCTGTGTCTTTTGGTGGGAGCATTTAGTCCATTTACATTTAAGGTAATTATCGATACATATGTACGTATTCTCATTTTCTTAATTGCTTTGGGTTCGTTCTTGTAGGTATTTTCCTTCTGTTGTGTTTCTTGCCTAGAGAAGTTCCTTTAGCATTTGTTGTATAGCTGGTTTGGTGGTGCTGAACTCTCTCAGCTTTTGCTTTTCTGTAAAGGTTTTAAGTTCTACATCAAATCTTAATGAGATCCTTGCTGGGTAGAGTAATCTTGGTTGCAGGTTTCTCTCCTTCATCACTTTAATTATGTCCTGCCACTCCCTTCTGGCTTGTAGAGTTTCTGCTGAAAGATCAGCTGTTAACCAGATGGGGATTCCCTTGTGTGTTATTTGTTGTATTTCCCTTGCTGCTTTTAATATGATTTCTTTGTGTTTAATTTTTGACATTTTGATTAATATGTGTCTTTGTATATTTCTCCTTGAATTTATTCTGTATGGGACTCTCTGTGCCTCCTGGACTTTATTAACTATTTTCTTTCCCATATTAGGGAAGTTTTCAACTATAGTCTCTTCAAATATTTTCTCAGTCACTTTCTTTTTCTCTTCTTCTTCTGGAACTCCTATAATTCACATGTTGGTGCATTTAGTGTTGTCCCAGAGATCTCTGAGACTGTCCTCAGTTCTTTTCATTCTTTTTTCTTTATTCTGCTCTGTAGCAGTTAGTTCCATTATTTTATCTTCCACATCACTTATCCATTCTTCTGCCTCAGTTATTCTGCTATTGATTCCATCTTGAGTATTTTTAATTTCATTTACTGTGTTTATAATCATTGCTTGATTCATCTTTAGTTCTTCTAGGTCCTTGTTAACTGTTTCTTTCACTTTGTCAATTCTATTTCCAAGATTTTGGATCATCTTTACTATCATTATTCTGAATTCTTTTTCAGGTAGACTGCCTATTTCCTCTTCATTTGTTAGGTCTGGTGGGCTTTTATCTTGCTCCTTCACCTGTTATGTGTTTTTCTGTCTTCTCATTTTGCTTATCTTACTGTGTTTGGGGTCTCCTTTTTGCAGGCTGCAGTTTCGTAGTTCCCGTTGTTTTTGGTGTCTGTCCCCAGTGGCTAAGGTTGTTTCAGTGGGTTGTGTAGGCTTACTGTTGGAGGAGACTGGTGCCTGTGTTCTGGTGCATGAGGCTCAATCTTTTCTTTCTAGTGGGCAGGTCCATGTCTGGTGGTGTGTTTTGGGGTGTCTGTGGCCTCATTATGTTTTTAGGCAGCCTCTCTGCTAATGGGTGGGGCTGTGTTCCTGTCTTGCTAGTTGCTTGGCATAGGGTGAGCAGCACTGCAGCTTGCTGGTCATTGAGTGAAGCTGGGTGCTGGTGTTGACATGGAGATCTCTGGGAGATTTTCACCATCTGATATTATGTGGAGCTTGGAGGTCTCTTGTGGACCAGTGTCCTTAAGTTGGCTCTCCCACCTCAGAGGCACAGCACTGACTCCTGGCTGCAACACCAAGAGCCTTTCATCCACCCAGCTCAAAATAAAAGGGAGAAAAAGTAGAAAGATAGAATTAGTAGAAGTAGAAAGAAAGAAAGAAGGAAGGAAGGAAAGAGGGAAGAAAGGAAAGAAGGGATGGAGGGAGGGAGGGAGGGAGGAAGGAGGGAATGTAGGAAAAAGAGAAAGAGAGAAGATGAAGTAAATAGAATGAAGTATGATAAAATATAATAGTGTTATTAAAACAAAAAAATAATTAATAAAAAAATTTTTTAAAAATTAAAAGAATAAAAAAATGGACGGATAGAACCCTGGGTGGAAGCAAAGGTATACAGACAAAATCTCACACAGAAGCATACACATGCACATTCACAAAAAGAGAAAAAGTGGAAAAAATCGTACATCTTGCTCTAAAAGTCCACCTCCTCAATTTGGGATAATTTGCTGTAAAAAGAGGAAAAGGGGAAAATATCATAAATCTTGTTCTCAAAGTCCACCTCCTCAATTTGGGATGATTCGTTGTCTATTCATGTACTCCACAGATGCATGGTTCATCAAGTTGATTATGGAGCTTTAATCCGCTGCCTCTGAGGCTGCTGGGAGAGATTTCCCTTTCTCTTCTTTATTCTCACAGCTCCTGGGTCTCAGCTTTGGATTTGGCCCGCCTCTGCGTGTAGGTCGCCGGAGGGCATCTGTTCTTCGCTCAGACAGGACTGGTTTAAAGGAGCAGCTGCTTCAGGGACTCTGGCTCACTCAGGCTGGGTGTAGGGAGGAGTACGGTGTGCTCAGTGAGCCTGCGGCGGCAGAGGCAAGCGTGACGTTGCACCAGCCCGAGGCGTGCCATGCACTCTCCCGGGGAAACCGTCTCTGGATCCCGGGACCCTGGCAGTGGCGGGCTGCACAGGTTTCCCAGAGCGGGGCCATGGACAGTGACCTGTGCTCACACACAGGCTTCTTGGTGGTGGCAGCAGCAGCCCCAGTGTCCCACGTCTGTCTCTGGGGTCTGTGCTTTTAGCCATGGATCGCGCCCATCTCTGGAGTTCCTTTAAGTGACACTCTTAATCCCCACTCCTCGTGCACCAGGAAACAAAAGGGAAGAAAAAGTCTCTTGCCTCTTCGGCAGCTCCAGACTTTTTCCTGGACTCCCTCCCGGCCAGCCCTGGTACACTAGCCCCTTCAGGCTGTGTTCATGCCACCAACCTCAGTCCTCTCCCTGTGCTCTGACCAAAACCCGTAACCCGAGCCTCAGCTCCCAGCCCCGGTGGGCGAGCAGACAAGCCTCTAGGGCTGGTGAGTGCTGATCGGCACCGATACTCTGTGCGGGAATCTCTCCGTTTGCCCTCCGCACCCCTGTGGCTGCGGTCTCCTCCACTACTCTGAAGCTTTCCCACTCCACCACCTGCAGTCTCCACCCCCGAAGGGGCTTCTAGTGTGTGGAAACCTTTCCTCCTTCACAGCTCCCTCCCACTGGTGCAGGTCCCGTCCCTCTCCTTTTGTCTCTGTTTATTCTTTTTTTCTTTTGCCCTACCCAGGTACGTGGGGAGTTTCTTGCCTTTTGGGAAGTCTGAGGTCTTCTGCCAGCATTCAGTAGGTGTTCTGTAGGAGTTGTTCCATGTGTAGATGAATTTCTGGTGTATCTGTGGGGAGGAAGGTGATCTCCACGTCTTACTCTTCCACCATCTTCTCCCAGGTCCTAACCATATAATGTTGATTCTGTTACTTAAATTCTTTTACCTGATTCATTTCCCTCATAAAATGAAACTTATGGGATAATTCATGTATTCAATATAAGGAAATCATATTGGGAGAATACAAATTATAGAGCAAGTTTCTTTTTCTTTTTTTCTTTTTTTTTTTTTGCGGTATGCGTGCCTCTCACTCTTGTGGTCTCTCCCATTGTGGAGCACAGGCTCTGGACACGCAGGCTTAGCAGCCATGACTCATGGGCCCAGCCGCTCCATGGCATGTGGGATCTTCCTGGCCCGGGACATGAACCCATGTCCCCTGCATTGGAAGGCAGACTCTCAACCACTCCACCACCAGGGAAGCCCACAGAGCAAGTTTTTAATGAAAATTAGTTGCTTTTTATCATCATCATCATCATTAGTATCATCACCACCATCATCATTTTACTTAGTAAATCATAGTGAACAATTTTCTAAGGTAACCATTCTTTAAATGAGAATGAAAGTATTAATCAATATCCTCCTATTTAAAAAAAAAGAAAAGAACTGGTTTTTAGATAATTTCTTGCATGGATTGGAAATCACAGCTAAATGAAACAGTAAAAGAAAATTGAACATAAAATTGTTATTTATACTACTGAATATAACATACATTTGGAAATTATATGTAAACATTAATTTTCTGATAATTCAAGATGTCATATATTCTCGAGTTCTCTATATTCATTGCATGAATTTGATTATGAAGTTTGCTACAAATTCATTCATGTAATGTAGTCATTACTTAGTGGGAAATTTTACATCATAGATCTTTCAACCAGAATGCCTCAAGGACTCTTTAAATATGAGCTAGTGAATACAAAATATCACTCATCTTCAATCATAGATGGACAGCTTTCTTGGGAGTTGGCTGACTTGTCAGTAAGCTGGATATTCAAGTTACTGACTTACATTGTCTCCTTGGCTCTGAACTTTTATGTCCCCAGGTAAAAATACACCTTTGACTCGTGTGTGTGTGTGTGTGTGCGCACATGCATTTTGTACTTGAACTTATTTTGTTTAATTTCATTCTTTGATGTTAAGTCACACACTGTGTAGAGAAAAAATGAGAGGTGAAGAAGAAAATAAAATTATTTTCTCCATGACTTAACAACAGTAGGGAAAAATTTCTCAATATATTTTGTTCAGTCTTTAAAAATGAAAGTGAAGAGGCTGAAAAATTGCTAAATACACCTCAGAAACAAATACAAATATAACAAACTAGCAAAATCTATAGAGGGTTAGCACTGTTCTCCTTTTACTTCATCATTTCTACTATATTTTTTTAAAAAATCACTTTTATGAGTGCTACAAGAAAACATTTTAAATTATTACCCTTAATTAATGTAATGCCCTAGACTTAAAACTAATGTACTTGATTTATCATTTTCATTTGAGAGTACTACATTATGAGTTTAATCTAAAATCTGAAAAGGCCGTTTTTCAAAAAGTAAAATATTAGACATATTACTGGGAAAAAAATCAGGATTCTTCCATGGTAGATGATGATAAAGGAAGAAACCATCATATATCCTGTATAACCTGTTCATTTCTTCCACAAAAAATGAATTGTTAGGTATCATCAGGTGACCACAGTACCATGAAAAGAGGTCCATGTGTCACTTCTGAATATGAGAATAAAGATGAAGATTATCCTTTCTCAGTTTCTCTTCCCCTTGAACAGGTACCAGATCCCACTGTGGCAATGAACCAGCTTTCACCTTACTGATTTTATCTCCTCCCTGTGCAGTAACTGTTGGTATATCCAGTCTGCCTTCCAGAGATTGTAGCTTAGTTCTGTAACCAAATTTCCTACACAATTTCAGAATTTACCAAATATCTTGAGATGGAAATGTACCTGTGTGTATTTAAGCTGCATCCAGAGCTCTTGGTGCCTTTAATAACTTATTTTCGGCTTTTATAGATGTTTTAAGGACAAGCTGTAAATTAGTGCAAAAGATTGTTTAAAATATGTCTTTTTTGAAGTATACACTCTGGACTTCCCTGGTGGCACAGTGGTTAAGAATCCACCTGCCAATACAGGGTACACAGGTTTGCAGCCTGGTCTGGGAAGATCCCACATGCCATGGAGCAACTAAGCCTGTGGGCCACAACTACTGAGCCTGTGTACCACAACTACTGAAGCCCACACACCAGAGCCTGTGCTCCACAACAAGAGAAGCCACCGCAATGAGAAGCCTGTGCACCATAATGAAGAGTAGCCCCTGCTCGTCTCAACTAGGAAAAGCCTGCGTGCAGCAACAAAGATCCAAGGAGCCAAAAATAAATAAATTATTTTTTAAAAAAATGAAGTATACATTCAAATATTTTGCCCACTATCATGAAATGGTGTGTTTTCTTATTGACTTGGAGAGTCCTGTATGAATCGTAAATATCAATACTTTTATAATATGTAACAAATTCTACCTATTTTGTCCTGGCATGCCACTTTTTCTTAAATGTTGTTAAATGATGCTTCTTATTTTATAAAAGGTTACATTTTAGTTTAGTCCAAGTAGTAATTCATTTTTTATCTTTGCTTTTCCTGTCTAGTTTAAAAACATACTTCTTATCCCAATTTCAAAAACATATTTCTTAATTTCTCATTGAGTACTTTTTGAGTTATACATCAGTTGTATCTGGTTTTTTTTTTTTTTTTCTTTTTAATGGGTCTGGGGGACAAGAGAATGTGCCTCAGAGAGTTCCAAATGCAGGTATGTGCTCTGAATTCTGTCACCATGTGTTCATGGTGGCCTCACTTTCCACTGGCTCCTCCTAGCCAATGATGGAATGAGTATACAGGAGAGTTTGTGTAAGGATTTGGGGAGCAGTCACAATTTAGGACCCCTCTAAGGCTTTTAAGTGATCTTGCTATGAAATATTTAGTTGACTGTGAGGCAAAATACCTCTTGTTTATCATTAACATATCACTTCAGTTATATTCTGCCTGTGTCTTTTACATAAAGTCATGTTTTAAGTTTCATGAATAATATACTAGGGTTTCAATTATAATTATGAAGAATTTATAGATTCATCTCATTTCTCCAAAGCTATATCATTTTTATCTTTTGTTACATCCTATAGTCAAATGGCACATTTTTCTCAATATTGGTCAGACACATTCTTTTTACTTATATATGTTAAGTTTTCTTGAAATTTCAATGTTAGCTAATGAATATCAATAATCATAGCTACAATTCACCAGTGTAATTCTTGTAATTAGGGAGGGAATATAATTGTATAAATGTAAGCAGGGAATAAAGCAAATTCTTTTTACATAGGTTGAATAGAGTTTAAAAATAAATAAAAGTTTAAAATTATTTTTTAAGTGATAAAGTATCTGTCAGATAAATACATAACATCAATAGCATTTTTATAGGTTAAAGATAGAGGACTTTCCTCCTTTCTAAGATGAAAGATTTTCCATAAATAAATATTCTTTGCTACCTACTATCTAATCTTCCAGGATGGGAGTAAAAGCTTAGAGTGCTTCATCTCTTTGGTATATTTAGAAAGACTAATTAGAGATGTGTAGCTTAACCCTGACTACTTCCTTTTGGGAGCAAATCTATTCACAGGGAGGATAGTTGTTATTGTCCCCATCCTGGCTTCTATCTTAACAGAAGCTAGACTTTTCTTCCTTATACGGAAGGCTGTCTGTGACTAGCAGAATATGTGACTGATTTACTAAGTCTTATTCTGGGATTCAGGTAGAAATTCCATTTGGACCTCAGACTGAGTTATATCTTCTGACCTTACCTCTATCAAAATAAAATTGATAGTTTGCCTTCCATCATTTTGTGTGTTTGGGATAAGGTAGGAACAATTAGGTATGAAACATTCTGTCTCTTAAGAAAAGATGAGAATGTTTTTATATTTCTGTAAATAAATGTTTAATTATAATTTATTCATGAGTCTCTTGCATAATTTTACAAGACATAAAAATTATATTTGTAATATAAGGTGCACATTATGATATATGGGAAAAAATCCATCTCAAAATTGTTTGCTCTTAGGGAAAACTTTCTGTCTGTGTTCCATACAGATAGAAGGGAAAGAAAAAAGAGCCAATAGTCAAAACTTTAGGTCTTTAATTTTCTAGGAAGACCCAAACATAAACGTCTTCATAAGCCTTATTGTTAGTCATGAATGCTATTGCACAAAATACTCCATGGGGTCTAGGAACGTATACTTTGGGTTTCCCATTTTTACCATTGAGGAATGGGTTTTGAGTGAATTTGGGTAACCAAACCATAGTGCCTGCCACAAAGTTCTTAGGGAATCTGTAAATTTAGTGAAAAGTGACATTAATGTAGGCCCTCTGAAATCTTAAAATAGAGGTGTGATTTCACAGAGTTCCTTTACTTCTGCTGTCTCTAATCTAGTTTTAATAATATTCTTTATTGGTGGGAAATTTATATATGAAACATGATATTATAAGAATGAAAAAAATACATAAATATAAAAACAGGGACCGAATGTTTCCAATATTGGGGAGAAATCTGGTCATTAAGAGGGTAGATAACTTGGTTTTAAGTAATTCACATATGTAATTTTGTTCTGCAATATGTTACATAAGATATTGTGATAGTCTGAGAAGGTGTAAAAGTTTAAAACCTACATTTGAATTCTAACACATGCAAATTTGGACCTATACAAATAAGATTCTTAGACGATTGTTAGAAAGTTTTAACTTTTCTCTTTAAATGTATAAGTCATATTAAGATAAAGGTTTAGAATACCTGTGCTTTGATATTAGCTCTGAGAACCTATTTGAAATACAAGGTTGGCTTATGGGCATGTGTTATTGGCAACTGTGAAGGAGGTGGTTTGATATTTGTTTGCTGATACCATGTATTTCTTTTTATTTTACCACTTTCCAGTTTCCCAATTTCCTCAGTGCCAATGCTGTCTTATTCTTGAAAATAAATAAGACTAATTTGTTCTGGGGTAACAATTAGCAGTTGAGATGATCTTGGCAGAAAATAAAAGAAAATTGGACTCAAACTTGCTTATAATATAAGAATGTAGGTCTTCCCTGGTGGTGCAGTGATTGAGAGTCCACCTACCGATGCAAGGGACACGGGTTCATGCCCCGGTCTGGGAAGATCCCACATGCCCCAGAGCGGCTGGGCCCGTGAGCCATGGCCACTGAGCCTGCACGTCCGGAGCCTGTGCTCCGCAACGGGAGAGGCCACAATGGTGAGAGGCCCGCGTACCGCAAAAAAAAAAAAAAAAAAAAAAAATGTATATTGATAAAATAGGATACTCTGATATTAAGCAAGTTCCAAACATCCTCAGGTTTAACCTCTTATTGTTTCTGTTGTCTTTCATACTGTAACTTTTACATAGAGCAAGGGACATTTCTTCAAGTCTTTCCAGATTTTTCATTCAGACAAAATAATATCCACAGAAAGAAGAGGGATTCTTTATTTTTGGATTTGTTTCATAGGATAGACTCAAGGACAGAAGTCCCAGACAAAAACAAAACAAAACAAAACACAGAAGTCCTTCCATCATGACTCATTAGTCACAATAAGTCATGCACTTTTTCAAATTCAACAAATGACACTAGAAATGAAAGTGCTGTGATTGTCTTGGACCAGTCAGGCTATGTCCCTGGAATCTGCTATGGGATCACTTTATGTGGTGGAGAACAGAACAAAACCCACATACTACTGGGAAGGAATAAGGAAGTAAATTGATACTGGGTAGGCACCCAACTAAAGCAGTCATGTAAAAATAGAATAGAATAAATGTAAATATATTTTAAAACTATATTTTAATATAAATATATTTTTTAAAAAGGGAAGTAAAACAGTTGTATAAAGTAATAAAGGTATGAGTGTTGCTGTTAGTAAGAGACAGACATGGGAGTCAATTTTGGGTAGATATTACAGGATTCTTTACATTACACTATGAAGGAAACTTGTATTATATTTTTAGGTAAAATAAATGTTCTTCATGTTAAATATCAATTGTTACTTCATTTAAATACAAACACAGGAGAATAATTATATTTAAATAAATGAAGTTCACATTTTAAATTATTCTTTTTAACAATTTATTATGCTTAAAATGGAACATTTTGCTAAGGATGAACATAGATTACATACGTCATCTACATTCTCTATGCTAGACTCATTGCTCTTTTAACAATCCATAAAGATGGTTTGTTCTAACTATGGTACTTTATGGACTTCTGTTCAGCAAAGCAATTCTTTGATAATACCAGAAAAAAAATGGCTAAAATAGGGTATGTTTATTTGTTAATAATATTAACAACTCAGAATGTAACAGTGACTATTCCACAGTAGGAACTCAAAAATTTATTTGATGGATGCTTGAATGAACAATGCCATTTACTGACAGCTTCCTATATGCCAGAAACTGTACTATTACTTATTTAATACTAACAACATCATTGCAAGGTTAGTACTATTTTCCCCATTTTACAGATGAGATGATATATATTAAGTAATTTTCTCTGAAGACAGATATTGGCTAACAGCCCATTTTCTTCTTGGAACACTTCTATTTGGGTTGACAGCTGGTATTATAAAGAAACGGACTGAGTACCTATGTTTTTATAAGTGACATAATCAATGAAACTGTTATTGAAAAGAATGGTGGAAAGAATTGTCATTTGCCATTAAACAGAACTTTTGCTTAACAATGAGAGATACATTTCTCAATTAGTTCAGAGCAAGGTGGTATACTCAATAGCTTGCATAAGAAAAAATTAACACGTTTTTATATTAATATGACAGAATTCTTTTAGTATGACTAATAATGTATAAAATCTGTAACTATGGCTGAGGCAATGGCTTCACTACTTCAACCATATCATAATTTAAATTGGTTTAAGTTAAAATGATAGTCTTAGTCACTTACACTAAATTTGAAGTGACCTCAATCTCTATAATAGAAATAGGTTATCTCTCATATATCTTTATATAAAATCTATACCTGTGTATACATTGTAATATTTTACTGGTGTAATCTAATGCCAAATGCACTTAAACCTCTTTTCTTTTTCTTTTCTCTGTTTTTTTTTTTCCTGGAAGTTTCCTATGATCTATAAAAGGCAAGAAATTTCATTTGAATAGAGTAAAAGGATGAGTTATTACTCATGCATAGAAATTTTTTTAAGGATTCGGCTGTGTCAGTGATAGATGGATAGACTGCTGAGAATCCATCTGAGACTACTGTGATTAGGTTAGACAGGTCCCAACTCTTATTAGTGAATGTTGCCTTGTTCTATACAAAGAGGAGGCAGCTGTCTTCTTCAGTTTTCCCTCTGGTGCTGCCTGCTTTAACTAAGCCTATAACATTTTCGACAAACAAATCAGGAAGGACTTTGCAGACAGATGGTGAAGCTGCCTATGCATCTCATTTACATGCAACCTTGGCTCCTAACTATACTTGAGCCATATGCAGGGGCTTTGCATTCCCTTTGGATTGGTTTTAAGTGCTAGGCAAACAAGTCAGATCTATCTTAGTCTATGTTTTCCTAATGTGATTTAATTCAATGGAGTTATGCAAAGTGTTTATCAAAAGAACTTTGGAAATTAAAATCGTGGCTGAGTGCAGAAATTGATACCATCCATGGTTAGTGAGAAGAGTGCCTTAGGAGACTTAATCATATAGGAAATGAAGGCTAGATTATATAATTTATAAGCTAAAATAAAATCAAAATATATAAAAAAAAAACTCTACTTGGGATTTTGAATTGCTTAAGCCTAATGCTGGTCTATTAAAATGTCTGTAATACACTAGCCAAATTATGTATTTTCCATTATGGGATGATCCGAAAATAAACTAATACTAAAAAAAAAAACATTCTAACTCTTGCTTATAACCTTACATATGCTTTGGATAATATACAAAATAAATAGCAAATCAAATTTTAGTGGAGAATTTTTGTCACAATAACTAAAATTTTATTTGTGATTCATCATAATAAGTAATGTCTCATGAAATCATGCAAGTATATATTATATTTTATTTAAAAGAAAAAATCAATTACTAGAAGTGAGGATTAATATAAGTAATACTTTTTAATGAATTAATTTTTACATTATGAATTTTAAATTATGACAGTGCCTAATTGTATTTCAACATATTATGGTGAGAAATCTAGTTCCTATAATTTTATTGTCTTCCATGACTCACAGTCAAACTTATTATAAAATACTGTATGTATTATATTTCTATAATAAAAATATTTTCTCACTGTAAAAATTTAAGTATAGAATTTTGAATAGATTTGAAGAAGATCTATCTATAATTCCACATTAGCATCATGCACATTTCTTTCAAATATTAAACATAATTGAGATAAATCTGTATAAACAAATTATTCTTATATTTCTTACTAAACTCTATACCCTAAGTATATCCCAAAGCTTATTCAATTAACTTCAAAAACATTTTTTTAAGCTCCAAACATTAATTTTATGCATGCATCTCTTCAGCAACAGCCTATTATAGATGATTATCATTTTTATACATTTGCACTATTATAAGTAATTCTGTTGTGAATATTTTGGCAAAAATAGTTGTTTTTAGTTTAAGTGATTTTCTTAGGAAGGATTTCTAGATTAAAATTATATTGAAGAGTGAGAGTTTTAGACTTTTATTACATGTTGACAAATTGCCTCCAGAAAAATTTATGGTGATTTATTATATCACCATTAGTGTGTGTTTATCAAACACTGCTAGCTATGTCAATTAAGATATATTTGGTTGCAAACAATATCAAATATCAATATGATTACATAAATTTTCTCCTAAGCAGTTTAATGGTGGGGTAGGTTAGTTCTGTGATAAAACAACATCTATGGACCCAGATTATTTTTACCTTTTCTCTATTAATCTCAGCGTTGAACTCATCCATATGTTGCTGGAATTCTGAGAATTGTCAGAAATCTAAATTTCTAGGCATCATTTAAACATTATAATATCTGGAGGACAAAAAACATGATAAATCATTCTTTTTTATGGTTCTTTCTTTGGAGATAGCAAACTTTCCACAAAAATGAACAAAAAATATTCCCCTATGATTCATGGCTAGGAATTTGCTTATATTCTGACTCATAGTCGGAAATATTTGTCTACTAATAATATATATTCAATTATGAAAAAAGAATAGATAATTACAATTAAAAATATATAAAAGTGATAAATGGAACAAACAATTTGTAGGTTAAACTGTCCAACATGGACATTGGTTCTGCCTTCTGAGAAAAGTCTTCCTTCATTGTTTATTATCCTCTGGGGCCATATCGAATATGAGCTTCACAAGTTTTGTGACCCACTTTTTGCTCTGTGTCTGGGGATCAACTCTGATAAATGCAAAACAAGTGTGGCCAAGTTTTTAGCCAGAAAATGTAACATCTTAATTTCCTCTGTCCCAATCCTCCACTCTCAGAATTTCATATTTCAGTATCTGTTACATACCACTCTTCATTTTCTGGTGCCAAATCACATGAGAATGGTTTCAAATATCAGGAAGAAATATCATCCACCCAAACTGGCTTTCAAATTTAAAAACATATATTATGATATAACAGGTAATCTAGAAAGAGAAATCTTCAGAACTAGATGATTTACAAACTCCAAAATTGAAATGTAAACTTCTTCTACCTCTACCAGCATCAGTGGTGGCTTTGTCCTGAGGCTGAGACAGGATGACTATGGTTGGTCCAGATGCTCCTGACACAACAAGAACAGGTAGAGAGTTTCTTTCTGTGTGGATTATCTAAAGAAAGAAAACCTTTTTTTCTTTCTAGAAACTTCTGGTCATGTGTCCACTGGCATCATATTTGCCAGGATCAGGCTGCATGTCTATTTATGAATTAGTACTAAGTGGCTAGAATCATGAGATTACCCTAGAACAAAAGTCTTTTGCTGGAAAGGAAGTTGAATTCAAGTCATTCCCAGGACATGGTTGTATGGAAGAGGACTGTATAAATGATCAATACCAGTAGAACTAGGTGAAGGATAAGAATGTTTCCAAAGCAAATGAGTTTAAAATTTCTTCACTGCACTGACTAGAAACTCCAATACCATGTTGAATACAAGTGATGAGAGCAGATGGCCTGTCTTATTTCTAATCCTAGGTGGAAATAATTCATTCTTGCATCATTAATATGATGTTGGTTATAGATTTTTCCAAGATATTTTTAGCATGTTGAGGACAGATCTTCTGTTCCTTGTTTGCTGTGATTTTTTAAAATCAGGACTGGTGATAGATTTTGTCAAATGTATCTCTTTATCTGTAGAGATGATCATGTGTTTTTTCTTTCTGTATTTTAATTTGATGAATAACATAGATTTTTCAAAAGGTATTCTAAACTTGTATTCTTAGGATAAAGCTTATTTGTTTTTACATCATGGTGTACTATTCTTTTCATGTTGCTGAATTCTATCTGCTAGAGGTTTGTCTATAATTTTTGCACTATGTTCATGTAGAATATTTTTATCCTTGGAACATATTTCTCTGGTTTTGGTATCGGTAGAATTGTAACCTTATATAGTGAGTTGGGAAGACATTCCAGCTCTAAAATTTTGGGGAAGGTTTCCTATAGGATTGGTATTATTTATTCCTTAAATGTTAGTAGAATTCATCATAAGGACCTGCAAATTTTGTGAGAAATTTTAAAATTACAAATTCATTTGATTTAATAATTATAGACTATTCACATTTTACCTTTCTTCTGAAATTTAGTAAGTTATATACTTCAAGGAATTTTTCCATTTTATCTAAGTTGTAAATTTATTGCATAAATTATTAATATGCCCTTATTATTGTATGGCATATTATCATTCTGGCATTTTCAGACAATCTGTGGCAATGTCATTTCTCTTATTCCTGACATTGGTGACACTTGTCTATTCTATTTTTATGAACAGTCTGGCTAGATGTTTATCTATTTTCTTGATCTTCTCCAAGAACTAGCTTTTGGTTTCATTGATTATCTCTAAAGCCTATTTTCTGCTTCACTGACTACTGCTCTCATCTTTACTATTTCCTGGCATCTGCTTATTTTAGGCCTTATTTGTTCTTTGCTTTATAATTTCTTAAGGTGAAAGCTGAGGTTATTGATTTTCGTGTCTTTCTTCTTTTCTAATACATGAATTTAATGCTATAAATATCATGCTAAGTGCTGTTTTAGCATTCTACTACAAATTTATTTATGTGGTGGTTTCAAATTTATTCAATTCCTAATTACATCTAATTTCTCTTTTGAAATATTCTTTGACCCATTGGTTATTTAGAGGTGTCCTATTTTGTTTCTAATTATTTGGAGGTTTTAAAGTTATTTTGTTATTTATTTCTAATTTAATTTTACTAGGTCCAAATTTTTGTATAAATTACATCCTTATAAATTTATTGAGATTTTTTATGGTTAAGAATATAGTATATTTTGAAAAATTTTATGTGCATTTAAGAATATAATATGTATTTTGCTGTTGTTAGTGAAATGTTCTATAACTATCAGATTTAGGTGAAATTAGAGGACATGTTGACAGCACTTAAGAGGAAAAAAATTGAGTTTTTTATGCCTAAATTTTGTATCAAGTAAAAACCTTAAAGGCAAAGTAAATGCCAATGACTGGTAATTGTTTTGATTATGATCAATAGTAAATTTTTCAATGTTTGAGTCAAATTATAATTCAACTTATTCCATAATTCTTTCAGCTTAGATTTGCTATCATCCAACTTTTATCATCTCATAAATATTGAGATTAAAAAGCAAGAAAATAGGGCCTCCCTGGTGGCGCAAGTGGTTGAGAGTCTGCCTGCCGATGCAGGGGATACGGATTCGTGCCCCGGTCTGGGAGGATCCCATATGCCGCGGAGCGGCTGGGCCCATGAGCCATGGCCGCTGAGCCTGCGCGTCCGGAGCCTGCGCGTCCGGAGCCTGTGCTCCGCAACGGGGGAGGCCACAGCAGTGAGAGGCCCGCATACCGCAAAAAAAAAAAAAAAAAAAAAAAAGCAAGAAAATATATTTATCCTAGAACAATTGAACATTGATCATATAATCAATACTTACTGGTTCATTTAAAATACGCCTGGATAAAATACATATACATAATACTTGATTTGATTTATGTTGAAAGGAGCAAATGTTTCTATATTCAAACGCTATTATGTATTTTAAAGAATTTAAAACAAAAATGATTTTCCCAGCATGGCCATTTAACAAGTAAATTTAACAAAGATCTGATATATTTGATGATTATTTACTTTGTACAATTATGTGCCACGTCTTAGTGCATTCACTTAAGCAGTTTATTTCAGCAGGTAACACATGTAAACTCGTTAGCTGGTGAACTTCTATTTTAGAAGAGTTTTAGACCTACAAACCTAAAGAAAAATTTCAAAGATGGTAGAAATGTGAACTTCTGAACCATAGTCTTTTTTTCCCTTAGAATTCAGAAATGGTGTGGTATGATACACCCTGAAAACATAAATATACCTCTGAGAAGACAAAGTAAATTGGAATGTTTTGTTTTGTGATTTGGAGACTCAAGAAGAATTTTTTTTTTTTTTTTTTTTTTTAGTTTTCTTTAATTTTTCCTTGGAGAATATAAACTGTGCTGTGATGTCAAACTCATTCTAAGTTTAGATACCCACAGGCAAGTTGTTTTCTCTAATTAAAACAAAATGAATACAAATTTCTTACACATACGTCTTTGATGGTTAGAAATGTACTTTAATGTTTCTAAAATCTCCTCAGCAGTCAAACTGCCTCATTCTGATAATGTTACTTTTTGCAGACATCTAAAATAGTTACAAAAGTATATTTGATACATCAAAATCATCTCATACTTGTGTACTGTTTAATAATTGGGATCCTTGGGACCATTTGCCCCAACTATTTCACAATTTTGAAAAATATTTCTATCAGAAGACATTATACAAAAATATTTATGTCTAAAAGTTGTTTAATTATCAAAAAATTTACAACAAAACTCTTAAATTAAACAAGTTGTATGTTTAATTTTATTCACTAAGACATCTTTTCTGCTTCCCTTTAATAATGTGATGTATGTTAATGTCTTCTGAAAAGAAGAAAATTAGGAAGCTGAAGAGTGTATCAAATAAAATCAATTTTAAGGAGAACATTTAAAAAGTTAATTTTGGGGGAATTCCTTGGTGATCCAGTTGTTAGGGGTCCACGCTTCCACTGCAGGGGGCATGGGTTCAATCTCTGGTCGGGGAATTAGGATCCCACATGCTGTGTGGCAAAAAAAAAAAAAAAAAGAAAGAAAAAACAATTAATGTTAAGTTTTTCAATGTAAAAGGACATAAATTTTAACATAACTCAATGTTCATATTAAATTTATATTATTACCTATATTTAAGTATTTTAGTCAATATTCACTGGCTACTGCAAGTTACTAATGTTGGGGATTTATGTTTTCTTGATATTGTATCAATTTTTCTTCATTCAAAAGAACAATACTTGTGCTCCATGAGGAAAAAAGATGTTGCCACTTCTTCTCTGATTTAAATAAAATAATTTTAGGTCTCTTTTTTTTCAAAATTGAGGCACAAAAGAGGGACTCCAGATTCTAAAAATACTGATATGTAATCTATAAAAATATTCTAGTATATATTTTGTCCTCAGAATAGATTCAAACTTATGTCACATGGGAATAACTCCCTTAATCAATACTCACATTTTTCATATCCTTCTCCTCAATATTCTCTTCTGGCTCAGATGCCTGTGGCTGAAAAGAAAAGGTTCTTTAAAAACATAACAAAAACTATTTTGGTATCCCCACGTGTTTTTTGTTTCTTTGTTCATTTCTTTTTTGTTTGTTTTTGCCAGTGTCCCTGCTTTGTTTGGGATAAAATATTTCCTTTAAATTTAGATTGATAAGGATATACCTCACTCCATATAGAAAGACACCTACGTGTCTATTAGTATATTACTCTTGTTTTCTTATTCACTCTTTCCTGAATAGGGAAGGTATGGGTGACTTACGTGATTGGCAACATTGGAAAATGAAGATGAACTAGCATAGCTCATCTCTCACCCCCTTTTTTTCTTTAGGACATCTCAGGCTACAGTGAGCATCAGTTCTATCTGCCCTCTGCCATGTTGTAAATTTAGCAATAAGTCCCCAATCATATGTGATTGATTTAGTAAGGCTGCAGTGGTCTGGGGTGCAGTGTAAGGAAGTTCTTATTGTTAAGCACCAAGACCAGCCACTCCATGAGCTGTAAATCTCACATTTTGATTTCATTATGCCTCACTTCTATGTTTATCTTGAATGGTTCAGGATTCAGACAGGGAAAACAGGGGTGTAAGTTATTAACAATCTTCACTGTAATATATTCTATAAGGTTCTTATCCATTCTATATTTAACCAAATTTAACCAAAAACCTATGGTAAATTATGAAGTTGCTGAACATCCTCTCTCTCTCCTGTATATCTACATTGATGATTCGTCAAGTTGTTTTCCAGGATAAATACTTAACAATTCCTTTTATAATTTTCATAATGTAACCTAATAAATCATCTTCAAGACTCTTGAGAGTGTGACTATATAAACATACCTGGAGTTAATGTTTCTGGTCTAACTCTCAAAGTTAAAATGTTAATGTCAAAAACACAGCAAACATAATAAAACTGGTAAAGCAGTACTCCTTAAATAGTTTTATTTGTATAATTGTGCAGCCTCAAAGACCTAATGATGTACACCAAGCAAAATAGGTAAACTGTCATTAGTGAATCAGAATTAAAAAGAAAAAAATTAAACATAACTTTAGACAAAAAGAATACCAATCATTAATATTAATTCCTATAAGACAAATTACATCTATATAAAAACTGCCTCCAAATTATTTGCAACTTGCAAAATTCTTTGGGGAAAAATGAATGTATGAGGTCAGGTTAAAGAGCCCTTGTAATTTTTTAAAATTACTTCAAGCTTTTAAAAATTTTTACTTTAAATAAATTCCCCCCACAGTAGTTTGGTAATTGACTTTTAATATTAGGGTCAATTGAGTTTAGGTAAACACACTTCTACCTTAAATATATATAAATACTGTGTTATTACATGAAAAAATGAATATCCACAATCCAAAATAACAGAAGGGAATCTTTCTGTTACCAAATTCAAGTTGGGCTGCTTGCTGCACCCAAGCAAGTAATCCAGGGGCAAGTATCAGTAGAAAGGAAAGGTGCTTTATTCAGAAAAGCCAGCAGTCTGGGGAGAAGGTGGACTCATGTCTGGAGACCAACTTTGAAGATTCTCCTCAGCCATGACAATTTTTAAAGGGAAAATGGGGAAGTAATCTCAGTGTATCATTGAGGCAGAAGGTTAGGTTCATCATTTTCCATTGTGTGCAGGCTGCTGATGTCTCCTGATCTTCCTTTGGATGTTATCCTGCCCACATAGTCCACCTGTAAATTTACTGAGGGGTAAGCTGGGAGTAGAGAGTCAGTCATTCTTTAACTACTTAATTTCTTCATTCTTACTCCTTCTAATCAAGGAAAGGAATCAACAGGTTAGGCAAGACAGTGTACATTCAGTGAAGCAAAAATCAGGGTTAAGTTAAATGTTACCTAGTGATCTCATTTTTATGATTAAGGTTTAAGGGGGACAGAAATAGACAAATAGGAAAGGGGCAAAAGATGCACTTACAATTCAAATTTATGAGAAGAATTAAAAAGCCACATGTTAATAATAATAAGCATTCATTATGTAACTTAATTAGAAATCAGGGACTTGGGTTCAAATACTGACTTTCCTACATTAATTAAGTTATTTGGGGAATATAATTTCATTTCTTTAGGTTTCCTCTTCTTCTCTCAAATTTTCTGTTGTGAATATTTTCTTTGAGTAAGCACATTTGATTTAAAACCTAAATATATTTAGAAAAAAATATTGGGGTAGATAAATCATTAAATTTATTTCCACTTAAAAACCAGTTTGGGATATTGTAAAATTCCAACTTGTTCTAGGTTTTATAGACTGCAGAACAACTATTCTCACCTTTTCACCATATGACTTTTAAATTGAATTGAATAATTCATTTATGTGATAATTGAAATCTACTATACTTTTCTGCAAAATGTCTTGCTAATAATATATCCATTATAGGCATTTTTGAAGAAATGAATGAAAATATTTTGGAATGATACATGGATTTGTGAATGAATGAGGAAAACAGTAAGGCATAACTGAGGTAAAGTATGAATGCATACCTTCTGTGCACTCTCAAAATACATTTTTATCTACTTTATTTTAACGGTTCAAATGAGGACATAGAACTTCAATTCATTTCTTACAGTTTGTATAACATTGTTCTCTTATTGGGAATTTTTATGTCTTAGAAGTATTTGGAAATAAATTTGTATATTCTCTATTCATATGTAAATGACTCAAACATTTCATACAATTTTATCTCTAATACATTTTTTGAGAAATGGAATAAAAATCTCACCATAAAATGAATAAATATATTATAGATTGATAGGAAACACCATCCAAAGACAAATGACCCAGTCTTTGTGTAACAATCCCATAGATTATACCCTGAAGTTAAGTAAGACAATTCAGTCCCACTCTATTATTTCTGGATGGCTGTGGAGACAGGAGAAACAGGTGTTAATGTTGGTCACTGCTTAAGGAGTCTCTGTCATTCTTTAGTCACAAAATGTGTTCATCTCCACAGGGCAGAAAACAAGGCACTAAGAATAGATCATTATACTCACATGAGAAACAAATTGCCCATTTTCACATTGATATGACACAATCAAATGTACAGGTGAAAGTCTCCTATTTAAAAAGTTTTAGTTTTGAGCCAAAGAGAACAATGCATCAAAAGAACAGCTCTGCAAGGGAAAAAGTACTGTTGCCATTACAATTAAAACTAAACCATTGGGCTTGCCTGGTGGCGCAGTGGTTGAGTCCGTCTGCTGATGCAGGGGACACGGGTTTGTGCCCCAGTCCGGGAAGATCCCACATGCCGTGGAGCGGCTGGGCCCGTGAGCCATGGCCACTGAGCCTGCGCGTCCAGAGCCTGTGCTCCGCAATGGGAGAGGCCACAACAGTGAGAGGCCCAGTGTACCACAAAAACAAAAAAAAAAACATAATTTTATATTTCTTTTTACACAGAAGGATCATGAAAAAGCAAAATGGACAATTTTTGATTACTGAAAAAAAGTGATCATTTTTCAATAATCATCTTTTTCTGTTGCTTTAACTAAGAATTTTAATTCTAGCCCTCTAAAATCAGCATCACATTTTAGGTAATTCAATCTCTAATAATATGCTTTAAACATTTTTTTGGCTTTCTTTGAAGAGCAGATAGCCATTATCATACATTTGTTTGTTTTCCTTAAGAAAAATCTCAGGATTTATGATGGCTCTGTAAAACTTAGATTTCATATTTATTTTTCCCATACGTCTATTAAAAATATAATTTCTACCTATTAAAAACTGCAGTAATGAAGAGGCACATCCACCCTGGGTGGAATATCAATAGCATTATATAATGTATACTAAGCACGTTATTTACACAAAATATTATATATGTTTACAGTTATGTAATCATTATCACCCAAAACTGAAAGCTCAAGATTTATTTGTACATGTGAATGGATATGTGATATGTGATAAAATTATTATGTGATAAAATTACATGTGATTATGTGGTAAAATTACATGTGATAAAATTATTCAATAAAATACTACCCTGCATTGGGCTTCCCTGGTGGCGCAGTGGTTGAGAGTCCACCTGCTGATGCAGGGGACACGGGTTCATGCCCCAGTCCAGGAAGATCCCACATGCTGCAGAGTGGCTGGGCCCTTAAGCCATGGCCGCTGGGCCTGTGCATCTGGAGCCTGTGCTCCACAACGGGAGAGGCCACAACAGTGAGAGGCACGTGTACCACAAAAAACAAAAACAAAAACAAAAACAAAAACAAAAAAATACTACCCTGCAATCAAAGGAACACATTATTTATTTACACAACAGTAAGGATGAATCTTATATGTATTTATTAAGTGAAATAAGTTAGATGCCAAGGCTCCATATTTGCAAGACATTCAGAAGATAAACCTCTAGGGGTAGAAAACACATCACTGCCTACCATGTGTTGCGATAGGAGAGAGGTTGCCTCCAAAGGAGAGATACAAGGTAATTTACATATTGTTTATGGCTGCTTTGGAGTGGCAAATTAACAGTTGAGTAGTTCATGGAGACTCTATGACCCACTGGAAAAAAAATGCTATCTTTGTTCCCACCTAAATAACGGCATACATTAGAAGGTATAGTTCAGATACTCTTTTCATTGAATGTCAAAATATAATTGTCTACTTAAGTTCAGCAATATGCATGTTACCACTTGCTCTACATGTAAATATGTGCTCTTCCCATTAAACTATTTTTAACACCAAAGTTCAAAAATGAGCATATGATACCTGCTTTTCATTATGGTACTTGGCTTTGCTTTGTTGCAGATCTTCATTTAAATTTTTATTTGGCTAGATCATGTAAAAAATACAGTTCTAGCTACAATCCACTATCCTTTTCCATTTTTGTTCCAGAGAAGATTACGAATGAGATTAAAATAACAGCAACCAAACAAGAAGCCAGATTCATATACTATGGAAAAGAGTAGAAAGACGAGTACCTGAGAGCATTGAGAGTTATTCAATCCTGAGTTTGAGTGTAAAAATTCATCTATCTATACATGAAACCAAAGTAAATTTGAGTCACAATATTTGAGAATTATGGATTAATAAATGTGTGTGATAATTATTGGTTCACAAACCTCCTCAGGAGCTTCCCTGGGTGAAATATGAAACTGACCCACATACTCAGATGGCAGGGAGTGACCAAAGAAAGAGACAAGTCATCCTAGATTGGTAGGTGGCAGTATTAATAAGCAAGGGAACTTACACACGAGACTTGTCTTGGGCTGCCACAAGAGGAGTAGATTTCCATTCTGCACCCACAAGACAGAATCTGAATGTTTTTATAGAGGGCTTAACTGGGTTCAGTCACGGGTAACCAGTGAGATAGAAATACCACATTTCTATCTCAAAGCTGTATCCTTAGAGCAGCTTCTGGGAGTAGGGAAGGCAAGCAGAAGGCACATTCCAAGTAAGGGAGAAGGTAAGAAGCCTCCAATTGCCAGGGTCCAGCTGGAGGGTCAAACCTGTGGTCACGTCTTCTTGACAACCTCCCCCCAAAATAATTTAGCATGTTCTCTGGATACTAGAAACATACAGGTATATAATTATAGTTGGAAAACATGTAAATTATGTACTTTCTCAATAAAATCAGAAAATGAGACATAATCATACCATAAAACAGTATGTGTATACCTGGTCAATCATAAATAGTTCTGAATAATGCTCATTAATACTCATCTTCCTGCATTTTTTGTACAATTTAGAATAATAATTAACAGAAGTTTCCTTAAATTTATCCCCAATATTGGCAAATTTAATCATACAGGTACATTAATCTCATTTTAATATATGATATTGATAGCCATTGTACTGATGCTTTAAAAATATTTAATTTAATTTAATATAATCCCAATTATGGGAAAGTATGTCTGAATCTACACAGAAAAATAGCCTGTAAGGTAATATACCATCATGTTGGCAACAGTTATATCCAAGTCACAATATATTATCATATTAGGTGCCCTTAATTTCTCTCTAAGATACTTTTCTGAGTCTTCTATTTAATCTGCATTGAAATTATATTACCTTTAAAGTAGAAAAAAAGGAGGAATTGTGACATTCTCAATAGTTTGCAAATGATGTTGGGTCTTTCTATGGTCCATACCTGCACTCCAGCCACTATGTACTCTATTACTAATTTTTAAAGGTCTTATTGGGAATGAAATTGCCATGCAACTAAATTATGTGATTTTGATAATAAAAGCTAAAAAAGTGTCATTTTTTTGGTTTTGTTTTCTTAAGAAACCTAAATTTCAAAGCAGTACTCTGTGAGGTTAGGATCCCTTCCAATATGTCAGCTATGTATTGGGAAAACACTAACACTTGGCAGTTATAGAGCATTTCAGTGATTCAACTGAGCAGATGGAGGTCATTTGGGACAGATGGTAATAACATACTGTATATATTTGATGTCTTTCAAAAAGTAGACATTATCTTATAACTTACATCACAAAATCCTATCGAGTTTATAAAATCCCTTTATCTTCTGCTTTCATTGCCACTTGAAGACATTACATGAGATGCAAGTGCCGTGGTCCATTAATGTGTTTCTCTTCAAGAATATCTATGTTATGAGGAAGTTCAAATATTCGCAGAATGAAAATGCCTTCAACATCTCAAGAACATTGCCTATCACAAAATTTTAAAAAATCACTTTTAAGGCAGGTGAATGCTGATACTATCTACTCTCTCCCAATGATATTTCATTCTATAAGGTAATCATTTATGAAAGCACCAGTGTCTTGAGAGTCTGTATTTTATTTTTTTAAATGAATAGTCATTGGCATATAATGTGTCCTTGGATTTAAATTAGTAATTGCCTTCTCATGAGTGGATCAAATAATTTACCTATGAAAAGTCATAGGAGATGAAATTTTTATTCACATTATTAAGTATTTCCAGGAAGGTACATCAGATGAGATGTGTATGTGACTTTTGAAGCACATACACATAAAAAGATGTGTGTGTGTGTGTGTGTGTGTGTGTGTGTGTGATAAGGTTTATAAACCTGTTTTATCGGTCCCTTGTCTGGATTTTACTTAGCACGTAATAACTTGGTTTAATATTATGTAAATAATATGTATTATGTAAAAATGTATATGTATGTACATGTATTACTATAAATACATTATATTGTATAATACTTTCAAACAATGAAAATGAATTTGTGATGTTATTAGGACTAACAATAATAGCAAACTTGTAGTCAACAAATCAATTAAAATGTTTGTGAAAAACTGTAGGGGTTTTTAAGTATCTGACAATTTTGTTTAAATGTTTTGTCTTTTACTGTTTTCCCATGGAGAATTTTGCATTAGATATTATGGACCCCATTTCATTTGTTCTAACTCTCATATGGGCCAACAACTAGGAACTTAGGTACACACAAAAAAAGTACTTTCACTGAATTTAGCATTGGTTCCAATGTAATGACAAGCTGCACAATTCTAAAAGTTTACAGATGGTGACTCTCAAAACCTACTTCCAGGCATGTGTGTCATTTCTTACAATATTCTCTTTGCCTTCTGAACAAACTGCCCTGGATGGTTGGTTTTTTCTAACATGCTCCTAATTTCACAATGTCAACGTTAGGACTGGTTTCATAGATGTGTGAATAGTATAGTCACACAGGCCCACAAGAGCCACATACTTGACATTAAATGCTCTGTGATCACAGTCTTGAAATTTTATTCACTTTATCCTTGAATTTACATTTTCTAAGTGATGTTTGCTGAAATGAGGAAGCAGGGTCTTGGAGCTTCAACTCACCCATGGTCATACCTCCTTATTGTTTTCTCATCTACCCAGATAGGTGGTCCACTACTTTCTTCTCTCTGTGATGAACTGGCCTTGCCTAGCCTCCCCCTTCCTGCCCCATACCCACCCAGCCACCTTTGCTTTTTTCTACTCCCCATGGTGTGGGGAGGATCGAGGTCAGGTTATGGCATCATCCTTGCAACAACCCATTATAATTCTCCCAGTTTATTCTCTTGGCATCCTTAACAAAAGGTAATTACCCATGAATGTGAGGTTTTATTTTGAGATTTTCAGGTCCATTATTCATTGATTTATATGTGTATATATGCACCAGTATCAAAATACTTTTATCACTGTAGGCTGGTAGTAATAACTAAAATCTGGAAGTGTGAGACCAACAACTTTCTTTTTTATTTTTCCAAGATTATTTTGGTAAATGCTGTGGGCTTAATTGTGCCCTCCAAAAAGATATTTTGAAATCCTAATCCATATATCACAGGCAAAAATGTGACTTTATTTGGAGATGAGACTTTGCAGATACAATCAAGTTAAGATAAGGTCATATTCTAGGATGATCCCTAGTCCAATAAGGCTCCTGTCATTACAAGAATAGAAAATGAAGACACAAGGAGAAGAACTCTATGTGAAGTCACACAGACCCACAAACACAGAGGGAAGATGGTTATTTTAAAATGGAGCCAAAATAAGGAGTTATGCTAATAAAAGCCAAGGACCTTCTGGTGGAACCAGAAGATGAAAGAGGAAGGGAAGGATCATCATCTTGAAGTTTCAGAAGGAGTTATTTGCTATTTGTTTTCTATGTGTCTGCCTTTATTTATTTATTATTTATTTTTTATTAATTATTTATTTATCTGTTCTTACATTGATGACTTCTTTTATGCTAAATAAATGATTTTTAAAATTCATTCTTGTTTTGTTTCTGATAATATATTTTTTAAATAATTTTCTTAATGATTACCCTGGGGTTTTAATTAACATCTTAATATGAAGCCATTTATTTCAAATTTGTAAAACTGTAACTTTTTTTTCTTTTTTCTTTTTTTGTGGTATACTGGCCTCTCACCGCTGTGGCCTCTCCCTCCCGTTGCAGAGCACAGGCTCGGAATGCGCAGGCTCAGCGGCCAAGGCTTATGGGCCTAGCTGCTCCGTGGCATGTGGGATCTTCCCAGCCCGGGGCATGAACGCATGTCCCCTGCATCGGCAGGCGGACTCTCAACCACTGCACCACCAGGGAAGCCCTGTAACTTCTTTAATATACAATAGAAGTAAAGTAAAATATTTTACTCCAGTAGAGCTCCTGTCCATCCTCCCTCCGTTGTGTTAAATTGTGATGCAAACTACATTTTTATAGATAGTAAGTCCATCAACAAGATTTATAATTATTCCTTTATGTAGTTGTTTTTAAGTCAGATAGGAGAAGAAGAAATTACAAACAAAAATCCACTTATACTGTATTTTATATTTACATATTTACTTACCATTCCTGGTATATTTTATTTCTTTGTGTGGAAATAAGCTAATATCTAGTGCCCTTCCATTTCAGCATGAACAGTTTCCTTCAGTATTTCTTATTTAGTAGTGAAGGTATGACAGCAACAAGCACTCTCAGTTTTTGTTTACCTTGGACTGCCTAAACTAATACTCTGTCTTTGAAAGATATTGTAAAGGATATGGAATTCTCTGTTGAATTTTTACTTTTACTTTCTTCTACTTTTGGTGCTTTAAAGATGACACCACAATGCTTTCTGACCTTTATGATTTCTGATGAGAAACCCACTACCAGTCTTACTGAGGATCTCTTGTACATGATGAGTCATCTTTTCCTTGTTGCTTTTATGATTCTCTGTCTTTGTTTTTGGCAGTTTGTCTATGACATGTTTAGGTGTGGGTCTCATTGAGGTTACCTTGCTTTGATTGGAGTTTATGTTCAGAATACTGTTTTCCATAAAATTTGGACAATTTTCACCCACTGTTTTTTCAAATATTCTTTTAGCTGTTTTTTCTCTCTCTTTAAATTTAGAGACTGATTATGTGTGTGTTGGTCCACTTGATGGTGTCCCATAGGTATCTGAAGCTCTCTTCACTTTTCTTCATTCTCTTTTTTTGAGTTCCTCAGACTAGATTATCTCAATTTAATCATCTTCAAATTTATGGATTAATTTTTCTGTTAGTTCAAATCTGATGTTGAGACTATATAGTGAATTTTCTATTTGTTATTGTATTTTTCAATTCCAAAATATCTATTTGGTTATTCTTATATTTATAGATCTTTACTGATATTCTTAAATTGGTGAGGCATTATTTTTCTCATGCTTTACTTTAGTTCTTTAGACATGATTTCAGTCATGTATGTGAACATATTACAGTTGCTGCTTTAAAGTCCTTGTACAATTAATTCAAAATCTGGGCTTCCTCAGAGACAGTTTCTGTTTACTGCTTTTGTTTTTGTTTTATTTTTGTTTTCTGTGGATGGGCCATAATTTCTCATTTCTTTATATGTCTCATTTATTTTTTAAATTAAAAATGGAACATTTAAATAATATACTGTAGCAACTCTAGAAGTAACTCCTTCCTCCCCAAGGTTAGTTGTTTGGCCATTTTTTTTTTTTTTTTTTTTTTTATTAGTTTCTGCTTTATAACAAAGTGAATCAGTCATACGTATACATCTGTTCCCACATCCCTTCCCTCATGCATCTCCCTCCCTCCCACCCTCCCCATCCCACCCCTCCAGGCAGTCACAAAGCACCCAGCTGATCTCCCTGTGCTCTGCGGCTGCTTCCCACTATCTATCTACCTTACGTTTGGTAGTGTATATATGTCCATGCCTCTCTTTCGCTTTGTCACAGCTTACCCTTCCCCCTCCCCATATCCTAAAGTCCATTCTCAAGTAGGTCTGTGTCTTTATTCCCGTTTTACCCCTAGGTTCTTCATGACAATTTTTTTCTTAAATTCCATATATATGTGTTAGCATACAGTATTTGTCTTTCTCTTTCTGACTTACTTCACTCTGTATGACAGACTCTAGGTCTATCCACCTCATTACAAATACCTCAGTTTCGTTTCTTTTTATGGCTGAGTAACATTCCATTGTATATATGTGCCACGTCTTCTTTATCCATTCATCTGATGATGGACACTTAGGTTGTTTCCATCTCCGGGCTATTGTGAATAGAGCTGCAGTGAACATTTTGGTACATGTCTCTTTTTGAATTATGGTTTTCTCAGGGTATATGCCTAGTAGTGGGATTGCTGGATCATATGGTAGTTCTACTTTTAGTTTTTTAAGGAACCTCCATACTGTTCCCCATAGTGGCTGTACCAATTCACATTCCCACCAGCAGTGCAAGAGTGTTCCCTTTTCTCCACACCCTCTACAGCATTTATTGTTTCTAGATATTTTGATGATGGCCATTCTGACTGGTGTGAGATGATATCTCATTGTAGTTTTGATTTGCATTTCTCTAATGATTAATGATGTTGAGCATTCTTTCATGTGTTTGCTGGCAGTCTGCATATCTTCTTTGGAGAAATGCCTATTTAAGTCTTCTGCCCATTTTTGGATTGGGTTGTTTGTTTTTTTGCTATTGAGCTGCATGAGCTGTTTATAAATTTTGGAGATTAATCCTTTGTCAGTTACTTCATTTGCAAATATTTTCTCCCATTATGAGGGTTGTCTTTTGGTCTTGTTTATGGTTTCCTTTGCTGTTCAAAGGCTTTGAAGTTTCATTAGGTCCCATTTGTTTATCTTTGTTTTTATTTCCAATTCTCTAGGAGGTAGGTCCAAAAGGAAAACAAAAGACCCCAAATAGCCAAAGCAATCTTGAGAGCGAAAAACGGAGCTGGAGGAATCAGGCTCCCTGACTTCAGACTATTCTACAAAGCTACAGTAATCAAGACAGTGTGGTACTGGCACAAAAACAGAAAGATATATTAATGGAACAGGATAGAAAGCCCAGAGATAAACCCACACACATATGGTCAACTTATCTTTGATAAAGGAGGCAGGAATGTACAGTGGAGAAAGGACAGCCTTTTCAATAAGTGGTGCTGGGAAAACTGGACAAGGACATGTAAAAGTATGAGATTAGATCATTCCCTAACACCATACACAAAAATAAGCTCAAAATGGATTAAAGACCTAAATGTAAGGCCAGAAACTATTAAACTCTTAGAGGAAAACATAGGCAGAACACTCTATGACATAAATTGCCATTTGTTTTTAAGTGATTTTCTCGGTATAGTAATTCTCCAAAATCTATATTTTTGACATTTGTTGCCACTGAAATTTATGCTCAGCTCAGTGTTCTGTGAGTGACTGAACAGAGATTTCCTTAAAATCCTTGAATGTAGCATTTTCAGAGGTGCTATGTGTATTTATTGGATCATGCCTTAATGCTCTGAAGTTTGAGAATTTTTCTTAACTTTCCTGTTCATGAAGAGTCTCAAGGCCGGTCATAGCCTTTTATGGTGTTTTTCCTGGTCGTACATGTGCTTGGCCTGCCCAATTTCCAATATGTCAGAAGTTTTCATGCTTCCCAGGGGTATATCATTCACTAGATTTTCCTTTTAAATTTTATGTCTAGCCTCAGGTTTGATACCACCAACTCTAATGGCTTGTTGCTATATAATTATTTCTCATTGTTTTCAGCTATTGACTTGTGAATAGGACTTTTCCCACTGAACAGAGTCTTAGTGAGATCAAATAAAGACAAGGCTTGTGAATGGAGCTTTTCCAAGGAACTGTCACAAATGTCAAATATCAACAATCCTTGAGGAAGAGAGTTTTGGGGAGCTCAAAACCTGTTCTACTTTCTCCAATGGCTACTAGGCTACTGGTTCACACAGCTACTCTGGTTTTTAGGTTGTTGTTTTTAAAGTTACTGTGGAGCTGAGGAGCGGAGTATGGGATAAGATAAACTAAAACACTACAAATCGTCATTCATTTTATCCTGAATACATACTCACTATAGTTTTGCAAGCTTTTGGTTAATTTTCAGAACTTTGAAAAAGTTGATTTTGACAGTTTTTGCCTGGGTCTTGTTGCTTTTGATGGATGAGTAGATTTTCAGAGATCCTTACACCACCATTAAAAAATTGTCTCTTGTTCTGTTCTCCCATTATTTTGATTGGAGTTTTTGTTTCTTTTGGCAACAAGACCTCAGGCATTCCAGTTTGTATGTTCTCCTTCTTCTAAGATTGCAAAGTGTTTTTCTCCTTTTTCTTTTGGCTGAATTGAAAAAGACAAGCAGTACTCTAAAGTGGCTTGCATGTTTATTATTTTACCATTGCACCAAACACTGTTACTAGAGAACCACAAAAGTGTGATTCATCTGGATGGACTTTTATGGCCAATTGTCTGCAGGAGGTGGGAGATGGGCAGCCATAACAGATTCAGGTGACTGGAGCTTGTAAAGCTGCATTCAAAAGAGAATGGTGAATGAAACAGATTAAAACAAGATTTTTCTGTTATACTGTGTCTCTTGTTAATTCACATACCTATATTTTTCAACCTACACAAATCTGTTTTGAATTGAATTGTACCCCTAAAAAGATATGTTGAAGTTCTAACACCAGAATGTAACCTTATCTGGAAATAGCATCTTCACAGTTGTAATCCAGTTAAGAGGTGATCATACTGGATTAAGGTAAACCCTAATCCAATGACTGGTGTCCTTATAAAAAGAGAGAAGTTTGCACTAAAAGACCCAGAGGCACACAGAAACATAGAGGGAACATGTGGAGAATGAGATAGACATTGGAATGATGTGTCCAAAGCCACAGAACACCAAGGATTGCTGGTAACTACTGGAAGCTAGCAAGAGGCAAGGAAGAATCCTCTCCTAGAAACTTTGAAGAGAAGTATGACACCAAGACAGCTTGATTTTGTATTTCTAGCTTCTAGAACTATGGGACGATACATTTCTCTTAAGTTAAACTCTGTGGTAATTTGTTACTGAAATCTTAAGAAACGAATACAAAATATATAATTGGTGCACTCAAAATAAAACAACTTTCTTTCTCATAAAAAGAAAGAAGAGAAAATCCATGTGCATTCATGACCTTCAGCTCTAAGTCCAGACTGGTTTCTTTCCTCAATCGAGGGAGGTTGCTGCTGTTTTTGGTATGGGACTTTATAACCCAAAATAAAAATTAAACTTCCCCCAAATATGTACAATATGTAACAGAGAAAGGAAAAAGGATGATGAAATATTTAAAAATTCAGAAGTAGAATAGGCAGAATGATGAAGCAACATAAAATAGCACAAATACAGAAGATAAATTACATCTAGGTTCCCTTAGGAAGGCAATCTGATTACCTCTGGTTCTGGTCTTAGATTTAGAACAGAATGATTTGTGCTAGAGATCTGGTCTCCTGTTGTCTTCTATAGAAACATTTTATGGAGATATTCTAAGTGATTCCTATTTGACGGCATCCATATTTCGCTAATTATTTTCTTATTGTTTTTTTTTTTTTTTTTTTTTTTTTTTTTTTTTTTTTTTGCTGTACGCGGGCCTCTCACTGCTGTGGCCTCTCCCGTTGCGGAGCACAGGCTCCGGACACACAGGCTCCGCGGCCATGGCTCGCGGGCCCAGCCGCTCCGCGGCATGTGGGATCTTCCGGGATCGGGGCACGAACCCGTGTCCCCTGCATCGGCAGGCGGACTCTCAACCACTGCGCCACCAGGGAAGCCCTATTTTCTTATTGTTGAAGGCCCATGACCAGAGGATCATCTAAGGGTTTGATCAAAGGCAGGCTGTTGTTTTCTCTCCTTTAAGTTTCTCTGGCTCTGGAACTGTTTTATGGCCCTGGATACCTGCTTGCAGATTTGATTTCTGTGAATTCCATTAGGTTCTATCACATCACTATTAAGGAAAAATCTTTCTAAATTTAGAGTGTACATACATGTGTGGTCAATGACTCTAGACCTGCTAGAATTTTATGTAACTGATCACAGACTCGTTAACTGACCAAAGTGACATAAAATCTGTAATTGCCCACTCATCAAAAAGAGAGTCCAATGTGCCCATCAACTTGTCTACATACACAGCCCTTCACATACTGTTGGTGGAGATTTGTTGAACTCATTTCTGATGAGATCGGCCACATTCAGAGTGGTGTCATGGCCATAGACATGAACTTATTTCTGAATAACATGACTCTATTTATAAAGCAACAAAGAAATTCAGGTTTGTTTTTGATCATCTGTAGTACTCTTTAATATCATTTCTGAAAAGCTATTTTATTGTACAGGGCCATTACCAATGTTGTTTTAGTAACTTAGCAAATAAACTTTCACAATTGCATTTCCAGTGAACCTTAATTTAATAGCTTCACTTTTGACTAAGACTACAGGGAAATACTAGGCAGAGATGCAGAACAGAGTTAATCTACACTGGGGTTCTGGACTCCACCCTAGAGACTTTTACCAGGTTAATAAAGCAAAGCAAAGGATGAGTAAGGCCTAGGCCCAGACAGTTTTCCATTTCCCTGGTTCCCCACAGTTCTCTACTTATTTCTTGTTCTGCTTTACAGTTTGTGACTATGTCTTTTGGAGTGCAAAGTATTTCTTAGATGAGAAATCTTAGTACAGCAAGGGAAAAAAATAAGTTTGGGAATTAAAAATAAAATTAAATCTGTAAATTCAGGTAAAACTTTCCAAAAAAGAAATAAAAGTCCATGAGGAGAAAGGGAAAAAGTGTTTAGAGGATGAAAGATTAATCTTCCTTTATCTCATCATTCCCCCCAAAAATAATTACATCAATAAATGTTATCAAAATGATGGAGGGGACCAGATCAAGTAGGACTAAGTATCAGGTCAGACCTGCACTGCAAATACTATACTTCCTGTTGCTATGGCAACAGGTTGTCATTTTTATGTTAAAGGTATTTTAAGAAAAGAAATGTACTCAAAAGAAGTAAATATTCACAGAGGTAGGATGTGAAAGGACCAAATGATTTTAGTGCTACAGGAGGGATAATATGGAAATATGTTTAGAAGGATTTTTGTCCCTGAGAATAGTACAGAGAAAAAGGGATTTTCTATTCATGCATCTATATATTTCTCTGTTTATCTAGCTCTCATCTATATATCAATGTTAAATTAAGTTTCTATTATTGAGGCAAAATAAAGAAAGAGCCATTAGTTACTTATATCCTCTTGCATTTTCTGCTGACTGTTGTGAGATTTAATGTTTTAATAATTTGTGTGGCTGTATATAATTGCAGTGTTTTGTTTGCTTTTGCTTTGTTCACTCATTTGTTTGGAAAGAACCCCTAGAAGTCAGACAAGCAAATGTACTTGCTCATACTTAGAGTGTTTCCTTGCCTCTTCTTTTTGCGGTACACGGGGCTCTCACTGTTGTGGCCTCTCCCATTGCCGAGCACAGGCTCCGGATGCGCAGGCTCAGCGGCCATGGCTCACGGGTCCAGCTGCTCTGCGGCACGTGGGATCTTCCCGGACCAGGGCACGAACCTGCGTCCCCTGCATCGTCAGGCGGACCGTCAACCACTGCGCCACCAGGGAAACCCTGGCCCTCCCTTTTGTTACCATCACTCAAGAGCATAATTTGCAAACTTCTGAGATAATAAGAATTATTGAGGAACTAACTAGGGTCTTGCAATCCCTGAGGACCTTGTTAATTAGGATCTTCCATGTATCCCAAATGAATCCTCCAGGTGGGATTTTACAATTGATATATTTAGTGAGCCACAAACATTTAAGGTGATGTTTAACTTCAAGGGAGTGTGGAAAGACTAGTTATGGATCACAGAAGACATGTTTTTGTCCACTCTTTCTACCTCAGTTACATTAATTTTCTTTGCAGAGATATGCTTCATCTATATTTTTCCATTAATCAATTGGAAAGGAGCTAAGGGGATTTCATGAGAAGTGATCAGCACTAGTTGTATTTAAGAAAAGTTTTGGAAAAATTAAGCTACGGTACATATATTTGTACTTTTGATATACTTTTTAGTATCTCTCTTTCATCAGAAAAATGGATATCTGAGTCCAATATGTTTATAAACTCACTGAACCATCTAATCATTTAAAATAATTTAAAATGTAATGGTTAATGTTAAAAATGAAGCACATAAGTAATATATAGAAGAAACATAGCTACTGGAAATAAGTTCATTTTTATTTTTGGATAGTAACTTTTCTTTACTTTCCCTCATAGTTACAACAAGTTATAAAATATATCTGAAAGTAAAAATAAAATGTAATGAAGTATTTGAAATTTAGTTCCAATTCAGACACCCATGACAGAAGAAGTCCAATTACCTCTATATGTCTGACTTTTTATTTACTTCTAATTACATCATTTTGGGACAATGATGTCTGACCTTTCTACCTCATTAGGTTTTAGTGAGGATACATGAGAATACGTTTTGGATATACTTTATAACCCATGGAACATCTTACAGCTATAAACAATGTTCATGATCTGACAAAATAAAGCACACAATCAACCTGAAACCATAAATTTCACACTGAAAGTTAACTCAGAGGACATTGAGATATGAGTTTCATGTAACAGCCACTGGATAACATAGTCAATATTACCCTTCAATACTACCCTTAAATTTATTTCTTAAATTGATACAGATATACTGTTAAAAATGAATGACTCTTGTATGGACTCAATAATGACTGAAGAGAGCAAAAGTTAAATTGAAATCCAGTGAAGACATTTCTTTTGGAAAATGAGATTATATGGGTAGGTGCTTTTCCTTCAGATGATCTAATACAGAGATATAGTACTCGGAGATGCTCATAGACTAGAGAGCTGAGTCATTCTCAAATATTAGAATTATCAAGCCTTTGGCAGCTGATCAATTACTGTCAATAATTGGAAGTATCTAGCACTAGAATATCAGCTCACATCCTTGTAAGCTCTGTCTCTGTGATTCAATTCTCTACTGATTTGCTGGCAGTAATAGTTAACATGTCAGACTGTTTTTCACATATGTTTACAGGTAAGAATATATGAGCTTGGAAAATGTTTCAGTACTATTTTGAGGATATCCCATCCAGTCTTTTGATTTTAGGTCTTTACATATATTTTTAAGAAAGCAAAAAATGGCCACACAATTAATAGCCTGAGACAAAAGGTCTTACTACTGTGACAATCTGGTCATTAACAAAATAATATCCACCACACTCTTAAAAGGAATAATTTGAGTTAGTGGATATGACAGAAGCAATATTATTTACAAAATAATGAAATGATAAAATAAATTAATGAATAGTCTGACATGCTCTAAACTGGTTGTTCTGTGGTTAAAGCTTATCGTCTCCTCATCTGAAATACACATAGTATATAGGAATGTAAATTATACCTTCTTAAACTGAATGTCTAAAATATTTGTATGACAACAATAACACTAAATCACCTCAACAGGTAAAAATATATCTGGTCTCTCACATGGAATGTCCCTATTGTTTTAATTAACTAACATATCTCAAACAGTTTTAAAATTGTCATGTACATAATTATAGAAAAACAACAATATTTGTAATAGTATAAATGCATAAGTAATCTTAATGCCAACAAATGATAAAATTGTTAAATTTATTTATTGAAATATTGTAAGAACATGAAACACTTTCAAAATTCTTATGAGAATACATTAACAATGTATTTTTAAAAAAGATTTATTATTTATTTATTTATTTTTGGTTGTGTTGGGTCTTAGTTGCAGCATGTGGGATCTTTTGTTGTGGTGTGCAGGCTCTTTTCTGTGGTGTACGGGCTTTTCTCTAGTTGTGGGGTGTGGGTTTTCTCTCTTTAGTTGTGGCACACAGGCTCCAGGGTGCATGGGTTCCATAGTTCTGTTGCATGGGTTCCAGAGCATTTGAGCTCTGTAGTATGTGGCACGCAGGCTCTCTAGTTGAGGCACATGAGCTCAGTAGTTGTGGTGCAGGCTTAGTTGCCCTGCAGCATGTTGGATTTTAGTTCCCTGACCAGGGATCACACCTGAGTCCCCTGCATTAGAAGGCAGATTCTTTACCACTGGACCACCAGGGAAGTCCCAACAATGTATTATTAAGTGACCAAGATTCTCTCAGGCAAAGCATAATGAGATAATACTGAAAGAAAAAAAAACCATTCTACTACTTATCTTTGTATTGAGTGTTTATTTTATTTTCCATCATACAATTCTCTTTTTGTCTCAGATTTCTCAATCAACAGGTTATTTTAAAAATCAGTAAAATAGAAAATATTACTTTAAAATAAATACTTAAAAAATTTAGTATTTACAGGTGCTCAAGATCATACATGCATTTTAAACCACTAAAGATATGTGTAAGCTTACTAATATAATTGAACTATTTTAGATATTTTCTTAAAATATGATTTAATACTGCACTTGTTCATAAATAAAAAAATATATCTTTCAACATTAACTTCTTTCTTATTAGTTCCCAGGTATAGGTATTATGGCTACTGGACAAGGCACATCATATTTGTTACTGGTTGGGGGCATATATTGTATCTTGTTGGATGGCACCCAAACTTATAAGGTATTATCTCTAATTTTTGAGATGTATCTCTAATTTTCTTATATACTATAAAAGCCACTGCTTCTCTATGATGGAGTACACAACAAATTCAATGGAACCCATGAGCATTTTTCCACAGAATTAGTCATTTTTTTCCTCTTAAACAAATTATTTGGACAGAAAATGTGTAGAATATAATCACTGGTTATGAGATAGAAGATGATTGTAGATGTTCATTCTGGCAGAGGCAGGAGACACAGGAGCAGCAAGTTCAAAACCAGGAAAAACAAATATTTTATAGTAGTCAAATGTTCTTTCAGGGATACTCCAAAAGCTGCTGGTGAGAAGTCTACCATGACTCAGTATCAGCAAAACCCACAGAAGGAGCAGGCTAAATCACCATCTCCCAATCTTTTGCTTAAAACTGTCCATCTACCTATTTGAAAAATACAACCTAAATTTCCATCGAGAGGTGAATGGGTAAAGAAGATGTGGTATATTTATGTAATGGAATATTACTCAGCCATAAAAAATAATGAGTTAATGTCATTTGCAGCAACATAGATGGACTTAGATATTATCATACTAAGTAAAGTAAGTTAAAAAGAGAAAGACAAATATATGGTATCACTTATATGTGGAATCTAAAATATGATACAAATGAACTTATTTACAAAACAGAAAAATGTTCGTAGACATAGAAATCAAACTTATGGTTACCAAAGGAGAAGGGTGGGGGAATAACTTAGGAGTTTGGGATTAACATATACATACTATTATATATATATAATATATATATATATATATATATATATATATATAATAGATTAAGAAAAAAGACCTACTGTATAGCACAGGGAATTATAGTCAATATTTTGTAATAACCTATAAGGGAAAATAATCTGAAAAATGTATATATATATGTATAACTGAATCACTTTGCTGTACAGCTGAAATTAAAATACATTGTAAATCAACTATAATTCAATATAAATACATACATACATACATACACACAGTGGGGGAAATAAAGAAAACTACTGCCCAAGGTCAGGCTTCTAATTTAGCACACATCTAAGGACTGGCTGCAGTCCTCCTCAGAGAGCAGGGAAACCAGTAGACTTCTCCCTTCCCAGCCCCTCAAACCAACTTCAGGTCACTAGTATCTCCCTGGAAGGAGCTTGTACACAGTGGTCTCTGCAGTTATTTTTTATTTTGTATTCGACATCAGAAGCAACAGCAACAAAAGCAAAATTTTAAGAAATGGGGCTACATCAAATAAAAAGCTACTGCTCAGCAAAGAAAACCATCACAAAATGCAAATGGAAAAAAAAAAGATATTTGCAAGCCACATAGCTGATAAAGTTTAATATACAACGTATATAAAAAATAGGAACTATAATAATTTAATACAAAGAAAATCCCAAATAACCTAACTTGATTAAAAAATCAGAAAGGAACTGAATATGTATTTTTCCAAAGAAGACTTAGAAATACTCAACAGGTACCAGGAAGTCAACATCACTAAGCATCAGAGAGATGCAAATCAACACCACATTGAGACATCACCTCATACCCATTAGAATGGTTACCATCAAAAAGACAACAGGTTAAAAATGGTGGAGAAGAGGTACACTAATGGTGGGAATGTAAACTGGTACAGCCACAATAGAGAAGAGCATGGCAGTTCCTCAAGGAAGTAAATTAGGGGCTTCCCTGGTGGTGCAGTGGTTGAGAGTCCGCCTGCTAGTGCAGGGAACACAGGTTCGTGTCCCGGTACAGGAGGATCCCACATGCTGTGGAGCGGCTGGACCTGTGAGCCATGGCTGCTGAGCCTGCACGTCCGGAGCCTGTGCTCCGCAGCGGGAGAGGCCATAACAGTGAGAGGCCCGAATAACACACACAAAAAAAAAAAGTAAATTAGAACTACCATTTGATCCAACCATCCCACTTCTGATATATTTCCAAAAGAACTGAAAGAGATATATACATTTCTATGTTCATTGCAGCATTAATTCACAATAGACAAGATATAGCAGCAAACTAAGTGTCCACAAATGGATGAATGGATCAAGAAAAGGTGGTGTAGGTATACAATGAAAGATTATTCAGCCTTAAAAAGAAAGAAATCCTGTCATTTATGACAACATGAATGAATCTGGAGGACATTATTATGTAAAATAAGTCAAAGAGAGAAAAAGACAAATTCTGCATAGTATCACTTATATAATCTGTGTGTAATCTAAGAAAGAAAAAAAAGTTGAACACCTTGAAACAGAGTAGTAAAATGGTTCTCAAGGGGTTGCTGGGGGAAGAATGGAAATTGGGAGAGGTTGGTAAAAGGGTACAGACTTTCCATTATAAGATGAATAATGTCTGTGGTTCTCATGTATAACATGGTGACCATAGTTGATAACACTGTATTGTATAATTAAAATTTACTAAAAGTGTTCTCACCAAAACAAAACAAAACAAAACAAAACAAAAACAAACAAAAAGACTAAACAGACAAAACAAGAGGTAAACATGTGAGGTGATATATACGTTAAAAAAAAGTCTTCCTTGGTTTTCTGTGACAGCTTCACAGATGCTTGAACTTAGTCACTGTTACAAGGATTCTATTTCTTCTTTTCTTTATGTTCCCCCTTTTCCTTTCTTTGTCATAAATCAAGAAGACAATAGAACTTAAATTATCACCCTTGATTGCCTTAAATAAGAAGTTCTAGCACTATATTTATATAAAATTGAAGTTTCTGTTTTAAGATACATCAAACTTGGGAACATTTGCCACTTGTAAACATGACCTAAATGAATCATTAATGACATTGGGGAGATCTCCTGCTAAGAAAATAAATGATCTGCTTTCTGCTGAATGGGAAGCCCTGACTTTTGGCCACAGGCAAGGTGAGAAGTTCAGGCATCAAATAAGGTTACTTGAAAATAGGAGACTGTTTAGAATTTCCAAGAGGAAAATTTATTTTGCTTTATTTTTCAATAATTTCAAAAGATCAGTATCAGGGGGCTTCCATGCTGACACAGTGGTTGAGAGTCCGCCTGCCGATGCAGTGGACACAGGTTCGTGCCCCAGTCTGGGAGGATCAGAAGCCCATGTACCGCAAAAAAAATATAAAAAATAAAAAAAAGAAGATAAGCATAAAGAACATAATTTTCAAAAGACAAGTGACTGTCTTAGCCAAAAATAAATCACCAAATGAATAGAAAAAGTATTCTGTAAGTGACTTGTAAGTACTTAATACAAACATTCATTTATGAATCAGAAGTGTAGAATCCTGATGGTACTACAACACAGTAAGATGAAAATGGGGACCGGAGAGCTATGGAAACAAATTGAAAAAGAAAATTACAACAACACAGAAAAAATAAATGTATTCTAAATAGCACAAAACAGAGCAGATGTGGTCGAAAATGGAATCACTGACACAGCTGAGAAAAGACCTATTAAAACTATGTGAATGGAGAGGAAAAAGTCCAGGATCAAAGCAATTAGATCAATCACAATTGATGTTCCAACAGAGAATTACTGTCATCTGCAAAGTAGAAAATCTAATAGAATTAACAAAACTCATTCATCCGAAATGGATGAAATTTTCCCAGAAATAAAGTTTTAAATATATCAGCAGAACAATAGAACGCACAGCGTTCCAGAAACAATAGTTGCAGAAGAATTTGTCCCCAGAAATAGTGGCTGATGTCACTGAAATTGCAGAACTAAGTATTGCCTGGCCTACAAGGAAGAGTTGAAGGTATGTACAAGGAGGAAATTCAGGGTAGCCTTAAACTTACCCAAGGAAATGTTCAGTGGCAGAAGATAATAGCACAATAGCTACAGAGTTCTGAATGAAATAAAAAGGGGAAGTGTTACTCAAGATCTATATATCCAGGTAAGTTATCATTCAAGCATGAAAATAGGAAACTGTCACTTTCTATATCAAAATAAAAAATAAATGAAACTAAAACCATCAGTAAGACTTTCTCGGAAAAGAAAAGAAACAAGCAGAGGGACAAATAAACACATTTTTTTTGACAATTAAGCCAGTCAAGTAACAGATGAAGAAAGGAATTGTGAGAATCCAAACCAAATAAATATAGACTTAGCATCTGTGATTATGAAACTTTAAGTGAAAATGCACACATTATGTACATCAGTAATGAAGGCTTGGGGTATAAAAAAATGTCCAAGTTGTTATGGGATGTGCTATTTCAAGTTGAAATAATTTAACCCCCCAAACTCTTAATAGTTTTTACATTTTCCTAAATTTTGAGATATCTTAGGGAATACGAATACCTTAAGAAGGACAAATATTTATACAAATACCATTTTAAACATTTAATTTGCTTTCCTATTTTCTTTTAAATTCAACCAAAATAAAGTTATATTAAAAGTATAATTCATAGTATGAACCCTGTTTTAAATAAAATACCTTGCTATCTTTTATTCTTTTTTCTTTCTTTTGCTTTCTTGCTTTCACACCTTTTCTTTCTCTTTCTTTCTGTTTTCTAAAAGCTTAGCAAATAATCTGGGATGATCTTTACTTAATGGTTAAAATGTGATTTCCAGCTTTCTTTTGTGTGCTTAAAGTTGTTCTGGGTATGTTTTAATGTTGCTTTTTTTTTTTTTAACAGAACAGTCATTATTAAAACAGAAAAAGATCTAAAAGAATACATATCAAAATTTAAATATCACTATTGGTTTGAGGAAATTGGATTGAATGTTGACAGAAAGCAAGAAGAAAAAATTATAAATTAATATTTTATAATGTATATACTACTCTAACAAAATTATTATTAGCATAAATTATCTATTACTAATGAAATAGAAATTGTTATTAATGATATAAAAAGTGTTTTTTAATCTTTGTGTTTTTATATTTATTTATTTATTTCTTAATAAATCTTTATTGGAGTATAATTGCTTCACAATACTGTGTCAGTTTCTGTTGCACAACAAAGCGAATCAGCCATATGCATACACATGCCCTCATATCCCCTTCCTCTTGAGCCTCTCTCCCATCCTCCTTATCCCAACCCTCTAGGTCATCGCAAATCACCAAGCTGATGTCCCTGTGCTTTGCTACTGCCAACTATTTTATATTCCGTAGTGTGTGTATGTCAATGTTACTCTCACTTTGCCCCAGCTTTGCCATCCTCATGTCCTCAAGTCCATTCTCTATGTCTACCTCTTTATTCCTGCCCTGCAACTAGTTTCATCAGTACCACTTTTTTTTAGATTCCATATATATGTGTTAGTATATGGTATTTGTTTTTCTCTTTCTAACTTACTCTAGGTCCATCCACCCCACTACAAATAACTCCATTTCATTTATTTTTATGGCTGAGTAATATTCCACTGTATATATGTGCCACATCTTATCCATTCATCTGTCAATGGACATTTAGGTTAGTTCCATGTCCTGACTATTGTAAATAGTGCTGCAATGAACATTGTGGTACATGTCTCTTTTTGAATTATGGTTTTCTCAGGGTATATGCCCAGGAGTGGAATTGCTGGGTCATATGTTAGTTCTATTTTTAGTTTTTTAAGGAAACTCCATAATGTTTTCCATAGTGGATGTATCAATTTACATTCCCATCAACAGTGCAGAAGGGTTCCCTTTTCAACACATCCTTTCCAGCATTTATTGTTTCTAGTTTTTTCGATGATGATCATTCTGACCAGCATGAGGTGATACCTCATTGTAGTTTTGATTTGCATTTCTATAATAATTAGTGATGTTGAGCATCTTTTCATATGCCTCTTGGCCAACTGTATGCCTTCCTTGGTGAAATGTCTGTTTAGGTCTCTGCTCATTTTTTAACTGGATTGTTTGTTTTTTTGACATTGAGCTCTATGAGCTGTTTGTATATTTTGGAGATTAATAAGACCCTGAATAGCCAAAGCAAACTTTAGAAAGAAAAATGAAATTGGAGGATTCAGGCTCCCTGATTTCAAACTATACCACAAAGCTACAGTAATCAAGACTGTATGGTACTGGCACAAAAATAGAATTATAGATCAATGGTACATGATAGAATGACCAGAGATAACCCCCCCACACATTTGGACACCTAATTTACGACAAATGAGGCAAGAACATACAATGGAGAAAAGACAGCCTCTTTATTAAGAGGCGCTAGGAAAACTGGACAGCTAAAAATAAACTCCAGATGGATTAAAGACCTAAATGTAAGACCAGACACTATAAAACTCTTAGAGGAAAACATAGGAAAAACACTCTTTGACATAAACCACAGCAAGATGTTTTTTGATCCACATCCTAGAGTAATGGAAATAAAAACAAAAATTAAAAAGTGGGATTTAATTAAACTTAAAAGCTTTTGCACAGCAAAGGAAACCATAAACAAGACAATCCTTGTGTTTCATATATTCATGAAATTGCCTGATCCCCTACAGAGACCCTCTGGAAAACCCATTGATTATACAAGCTTAGATTTTTGTTTTTGTTTTTGTCTTTTTAATAATAAGCAAGGAAGCTCAACATCTGATGGAGACATCCTTATGTATTAATTGGAGAAAGTTTAGAGAAGAGTGTGCATAGAGAAGGAATTGATCATATTTTCATATTTTTGTAAACCAGGCAAGTTGCTAGATCTGTCAGAAATCCTTGAAATGTTTGAACTGGAATGAAATTTCTGTTAATTTATGTTAACACAGGTGTTTGTGTGTAGCCTTACTTGGGTTCTGAACAACATGCTGCTAAAAAGGTTTGCACTGGCATAGTAACATACTCCATAATTATACAGAGTGGATTTCTTGAGAATCATAGTGTTTGTTTTGTAAATTATGGTTTCTGTGCATTTTTGTCTAGCCTATATTTAATATTTTATCTTATAGCCTAGATGATCTCTGTTGAATACCTTATTTATGAAACAGAGTTCAAGTAATTACTGTCTTTTCTTCTGGCACTTTTAAACCACTAAGAGATTTTCTTAAGCCAAAGTAACTTGTAAAATATTTCTTTGTTGAACAAGATAGTGGAGGAAAGAAAATAGTAAAGCAATATATATTTTATGAAATATTCTCAAGTTATTGTTGGATAATTTTATTTCATTGGATTGGAATGAGCATTTACTGGGCAAAAACATGTTACTTTGTTTTTCTTTCTTAACTAAGGGACTATATATAACAGATATAACAGTTTCTCTCTCCTTGTGCTTTTAATACGCTTATTCTAACTTTATTTTCTTATATAATCCTCAACAAATAGTTGCTTCAAGAGAAACATGGATTCAGATTATCATTGTATTAACCTAGAGGCTCAAACTAATGCTAAAATGTAGCAAGCACTTTGAGTCTCCAGCTATACTCGAACATGTGTTGTGATGTTATAAGAAAATACAACCATATGATATGTATTTAAATAAGAAGAAAGCAATTTTTGTCATATTTTACTTTTGATTAAAAATAAAATTCAATTTTGGTTATGTATGTTTTAAATAGATTTCAGTTTAGTTTTTCAAGGGCGTTAGTTATAATTACTGCAGATTGATTTTTTTAATTTAATTTTGTAAAACTAAATAAATGCAACTATTATTTTTGGTAATGTATCTAATCCTTTGTAAAAAAAAAGTATCATATTCCTTAAAAAGTTAGATAAAATAAATATTATTTTGAGTATGTTATTTATCTTTACTCATTTGAGCTCTTGTCACAAGTATCTCGTGCTTAGTAAATAGATACATTTTTATTCAAATGTGATGCAAACTACCTATTTTAGTTTAGATTTCTGTTGCACAGCCCTCTTGCTCTAACAAAACATTCTTATGCAAGCGGGGCCTTTTTACACAGCTGTAAATAAAGGCAATTTGGAGGAAATGCTGACCATTGTACAGAATGGATGCTACTTTGTTACCCATGAGATAAACTCATGGCTAGTTTGTACATCTGTCTATTGTGGAAGTTCCCAAAGTGACTTACAATGTAAGTGGTTTATAACATGAAGAAGATAGTTACTAACTTCACGATCTCACTACCATCTACATTTATTTCTCTGTTTTGTTACACATCTTTGTTCTTTTATTTTCATCTCTTCTTTTTTTCCCCTCCTTTTCTCCTTCCTTATCTGTTTGTTTTTCCTACTATATCATATATGAATTGGCTTATCATTGAAATAATAGCAAAAAAATACATATTTTCCTTCTTAAGTGCAAAGCAATGAAATGGCTTATTTGAACTCAGGTAAAGCTGAGGAATCACTTTTCTATTCCACCAGATATCATCCGTCCTTACATTTCTGTATGTGTGAACCTTTAAGTCTTACAACACACACCTATCTGAGCACAGAAGAGACAGTTAATTCTGTGGTATTTGAATGAGTCTAGTGGGAAGTTGAGACTGGAATCTATTGTTTGCAATGTTTCTATTGCAGACTCAGGCTTCCTTCAAATCAGCTCCCTAAGAACTCAGGGTAAAAATTTAGCAATGCTTTTAGTTGAGTCTGTTGGAATTGTACCTCTATGTTTTTTTCCTCATCTAAAGTATGAGCTCTTTGTGAAAATCTTACACGCCATGTTCATATTTCCATCCAAATGACTAGTACAGTACCTGAACTACAAGGAAATTATTTTCAAATGAACAATTTATTTCCCATTATCATTGTGGCATCATAAGCATCAAGAAAAAAAAAAAAAGCCTTAAAATGCTTGAGAGGATCCTTCCCTTTAGAGTGCTCCTGGATCTGAGTTCAGAAAAGCTGCTTATTTTGAATCTACTCCATATTTTCTTAGGATTATTGTACTATTTATTTTATCATCTTTTCAGTGAACGTCCATAAGCTGGTTACATGTCATTCAAAAGTTAAACATTCAGGACCCAAAGTATTACTCTTTTGGGCACATCTTCAAATGTCTCAATCTCATTATCACTGATTCAATACACTTAAGTTTATTTCATGGAAGCAAAGAAGGGGAGTTTATCACTCAGACTCTCACTCTGGTAAAGCTTGAGAAACAGGATTATATGGCATTGAAAATATTTTATTCATTCATTCATTTATTTGCTCATTTATTTATTTATTTTTTAATTCATTTACAGATGCTGCAATCTTTCTCACAGTCTAGGCATACTTTGGCTTGTCAAGTTACAGCAGAAAGGCAGATTGTTTTTTTTTAGTAGAAACTTCAATGTTTTGACAGAATCATTTTTATTTTTTTGGTAAGATTATTTAGAAATCAATTTTGTATTTGATATAGTCCTTTGTAGTAGCATAGGAAAATAGAGGAGAAAAATGGTAAGATGTATTTAAAAATCCAGCGACAATTACTTATATGTGCTTTACAAGGAAAAGCAACTGAACTTTGACTTGTTGGTGTTCTAATAGTGAGAAAAGAGGGAAATAATGTTGAGGCTTCATATAGTTAAGTTAAATGTTAATCCTGAGCATCTGAACAAGTTTTTTGTCTTGCCATCTTACTAAAGCGACTTTTCAATAGCAAGTTCCATAGTATTAGGTATTCTGAAGAAAATAATGCTAGCATGGTTTATTGAGCTCCATAACATGTAAAACTGATATGAACTGCTTCTTGGTTTGAGAATTCAAAATCATTTGTTATTTTATTTACTCTTTATTTGTCCATTTGACAAGAGGTTCAATTTCTCATTCCAGTACAAAGGATTGTCCCTAAATGCAGGATTTTGAAATCAAACCAGGAGTTAATACCTTTCCCTATACCAACTGACAGAGGACTAAAATCTGAACCATCTGTTATTGGTGTAACATCCCATTCATGCTGTTCCCCCAGGGCTTAGAACTTTAACCTACAATGAACTTAGTGAAAATTACATGACTACTTTAGGTGTGTTGTTGCCAGATAATTTCCTTGTATAAGCCCTATGTGTACTGAAACCAGTCCTCTGCTGGAAAGACTCTAGCTTTATATTAAGCTTAAGTCATTAACCTAGACTGTTTCCCTCCTGATTCACCTTGATTGATGACATACTAACATCACTAACAAGTCTTTAATTTCTAGAGAGGAAGGAGACAGATTTCTGAGAGTTGTAAGCATATTGATAACCTATATTCCAAGCTATGAGATTGGCGTTGCCCGGGTCTTTGGAGGTGGCATTATCAATGCATTCACTGAAAGTTCCAGCTGTCTTCTCACACTGCTTTTGCATAACTAGAGATGCCTCAAATTATTCTTTTAAGCATAAAAGTACAGTATGCTGCATGTGTTTTAAAGTTTTCACATTTGTGTACATAAAGGCTGGTATGTTAAGTGACTCTTCAGCAGACACACCTTTGACCTCTAATTTGGTTGTCAACTTGTGAAACATGCTACTAAAGACCTATGCACTGAAATAAAAAAACTCCTTTTCAAAGGAATAAAATAATATTATGAACTAATAGTTCTCATATATATGCATAATTATATATTATAAATTTTATATTTATTATTAATATTTAATAATTATGGTTCTCTACAATTTACCATATTATCATGTCCCTTTTTCACTCAAAAGTCATCACATAAATTTTATCAAATGTAATTTAAAAGAAACATAAATTGGGGATTCCCTGGCAGTCCAGTGGTTAGGACTCTGCCCTTACTTTAATTGCCAAGGGCCCGGGTTCAATCCTTGGTTGGGGAACTAAGATCTAAGATGCCACAAGCCACACAGTGCAGACAAAAACATGATTAATTAATTTATTAATTAATTAAGAAAAGTAAAATATATATATATATAATCCTTAGAAAGTTTATGTGATTTGATTAATATGCCTCCAATTTAGGTTTGATTTGAAAGAAGTCTCATTAAAAATATACAAGAAAATATAGTAAGGTTTACATGTATAATTGCTAGCAATTGGTCTTTTATTCAGTGTCTTTGATGACATCATGACATTTAGTGTTAATTGGAATCACAAGAGAAGTTTGATTGATTCTGAAGAATTCCTCCTGACAACCATATTGCACCCCAAATCATCAGGACTAATGATTGTCATCAGTTGTAGGCTAATATGGCTAATGATCAGACTTGTGGTCATGAAAGACTGAACTATTAAATACACTTGTATTTTCCCTGTGAAATATGACAATACTTATAAAGTTAATATATGTTCAATATGTTCCACTTTATAAGAAATTTCATAATGTATGCATAATTAAGTAGTCATGACACTATATTTTGTTTCTGTAAATGGAGCTCAATTAAAATATTCTATCATCTCTTTTGGCTGATAAATCAGCATGAGAAAGACACACTATAGGTGAAACAATAACAAATAACAAGGTCTTTTTACAAAATGTTGATTAATTAAAAAAATCTGTATTAAAAGACTACTATGAATCAGGCATTTAGCTCATTTTACAGTGCTTAAGACCCAATCCCTATATTCCAATAGTTTACATTGGAAACCTGTAAAACTGTAGACATGGAGCACAATAGTACAACATGGAAGTGATATTTTGTGTAGAAGTCCATTAATTTGATACATTCTAGCATTGTTTAGGCAGTCATATATTTCACATGTCAAGTTAAAGCCGTTGGTTAAGGTTCACTTTTTATTTTCATTTGTACATTTTAAATGAAGAGCAATCTTTTGGAAGCTATGCAAATTTATAAAAATAACACTCAAACTGGATAAATGTCACATATTTGCCTTATTCTCTCTTATGTCATTCTCATGCAGCCCTTGAAAAAGTCTAAGAAACTAAGAAATAATACACTTTGCTTTCATTTTATAAACAAAATTTTAGCACACTATGGAGTATTTTTTTGTTTGTTTCTTCTTGAAAAGAAGTTTTAAGATATATCTTGATCCTATTAACTTCTCAGTCATTTGTAATCTTGATCTTGCTTTTTTCTCCTCCCCATTTTGTTGAAAGTGTACTTTTTAAGGTACATCCTACAGATCTTATTAACAAGTCCAAATAAAACGTTTACATTCTCAAAAACTTTACTTTCATACTACAGTTAATACTTTTGGTCAGTCAGTTTTAAGGTCTTCCTTCAAATATTTGTTAAATTAAATACAAATATGATGTTTCATATTTAGACATAGCAATTAGGCAAGAAAAAGAAATAAAAGGTATCCAAGTTGGAAAAGAAGAAATATAATTGTATCTATTTACAGATGACCTGATAACATATGTAGAAAACTCTAAAGACTCTACCAAAAAATTGTTAGAATTCATCAGTGAATTCAGTGAAGTTGCAGGATACAAAAGCAATATACAAAAATCAGTTGGGTTTCTATACATCAATGAAAAACTTTCTCAAAAAGAAAAAAAAATCCAATTTACAATAGCATCAAAATTAACATAATACTTAAGAATAAATTTATCCAAGGAAGTGAAATCTGTACACTATAAAACTATAAAATTTTGGGGCTTCCCTGGTGGTGCAGTGGTTGAGAGTCCGCCTGCCGATGCAGGGAACACAGTTTCATGTCCTGGTCTGGGAAGATCCCACATGCCGTGGAGTGGCTAGGCCCGTGAGCCATGGTCACTGAGCCTGTGTGTCCGGAGCCTGTGCTACACAATGGGAGAGGCCACAACAGTGAGAGGCCCGCATACTGTAAAAATAAATAAATAAATTAATTAAATAAAACTATAAAATTTTGATGAAAGAATTTAAAGAAAATACAAATAAAGGGAAAGCTATCCCACACTCTTGGATTTGAAGGATTAAAATTGTTGAAATATCCATACTAATCAAAACAGTCCACAGATTCAATGCATTCTCTATTAAAATTCCAATGGAAATTTTTACAGAAATAGAGAAAATCCCCAAATATTTATAGAATCACAGAAGAATCAAGTAGTCAAAGCCATTTTGATAAAGAGGAACAGAGGTAGAAGCACCATACTTCTTGATTGGAAACTATATTACAAAGTTATAGTAATTAAAACAGCATGGTTGCTATTCACTAAATATTTGTGCCTCCCCCAAAAATACATATGTTGAAATCCTAATGTTTAATGTGATAGTATAAAGAGGTAGAGTCTTTAGGATATGCTCAGATCATGGAAATAAAACACTTATGCATAGGGCTAGTGTTCTTATAAAAGAAACACAACAGAGTTTCCTACTCCCTTCCTCCACATGAGGTTACAAGAAGTCTTTGACCTGAGAAACAGCCTTCACCCAACCAAGCTGGCACTATGATATTGGACTTCCAGCCTCCAGACTGTGAGAAATAAATTTCTGTATATTTTTGAGCCATCCAGTCTGTGGTGTTTTGTTACAGTAGCCCAAACAGACTGAGGCAATAGTACTAGTATATAAAAAAAAAAAAAAAAAACAAATACAAAAAACAACATAGACCAATGAAACAGAACAGTAAGCCCAGAAATAAATGCATGCCTATATGGGCCACTAATCTTTGATGAGAGAACTAAGAATACACAACAGGGAAGGAATACACTCTTTAATGAATGGTATTGGGAAAACAGGTTTTCCACATGAAAAATAATTAAATTAGACTCTTATACTATACAAAAATTAACTTGAAATAGATTAAATACTTAAATGTAAGTCCCCCAAACATGAAACTCTAAGAAGAAAACATAGGGGAAAATATCCTTGACATTGAACTTGGCAATGATTTTTTAGATTGACCTGAAAAGCAGAAGAAAGAAAAACTAAAATAGATAAGTAGCACTACATCAAACTTAAAAGCTTCTACACAGCAAAGAAAAAAAAAACAGAGTGAAAGGCAACCTACAGAATAGGATAAAATATATGTAAACATGTATCTGTTAAAGAATTAATATTCAAAATATATAAGGAACTCATACCACTAAACAACAATAAATAAAGTTAATTAAGTAATTAAATAACTTGCTTAAAAATGGACAGAGTATCCAAATAGATATTTTCCCAGAGAAGACATACAAGTGGTCAACAGGTACATGAAAAAATACTCAGCGTCACTAACCATAAGTGAAATGCACCTCAAAAGTGTAATGAGATAACACTTCACATCTGTTAGTATAGCTATTATCCAAAAGAAAGGAGATTAAAAAATTTGGGCATTGTGGTAGAGAAAAAGTACCAGCAATCTCAGTTTTAGGCATATATATATCCAATGGAAATAAAACAAAAAAAACAGGATCTCAAAAAGAGGTTTGCATTCCCCTGTTTATTGTAGCATTATTAACAATGGTCAAGATATGGAAATAGCCTGTTTCTACTGATAGATAAATGGATAAAGAAAATATGGTATATGTATATATGGCATATATATGGCATATATATATATATGTACACACATATATATACACACATATATATATACATATATATGTGTATATATATATGTGTGTATATATATATATATATATATATATATATATATATATATGCAATATACTATCCAGCCATGAAAAAGAAGGAAATCCTGCCATTTGTTGCAACATGTGTAAACCTAGAGGACATCATGTTAAGTGAAATAAGCCATATGAACAAAGACAAATACTGTGATTTCACTTATTTGTGAAATCTGAAAAACTCACAGGAGCAGAGAGTTGAATGGTGTTTGCCAGGGGAAGGTGGTTAGAAAAAAATGGGAATATATTGGTCAAAGGGTAAACATTTCAGTTATAAGGTGAATAAATTCTGGGGATCTAATGTACAGCACAGCATTAACACTGTAATGTATACTTGAAGTTTGCTAGGAGAGTATATCTTAAATGTTCTCACAACATATAAAAAATGGTAACTGTGAAGTGACGGGTGTGTCAATTAATTATTGTAGTAATAATTTCACAATACATATGTAGATTACATTATCAGGTTGTACACCTTGAAAAAATCTATATGAATTATGTTATCCACAGGGCATTTGTCAAAACAAACAAAAAAAATCAGCAGCAATTGTTCAACATTGCCACTTCTTATGGTGGCATTATAAGTTGGGAATAACAAGATCCTGATCAGAAAATATAAAAGATAAAAGTGAAGAATCAGAAGAAAATAGAGGGTTTTAAAAAGCTCTAATATATTCCCAGGACTCTGGAAACTTATGCACAGGTGCATTGCCTTGCAAATGCCCAAGAAACACCTGAGAAGACCCTGCTCTTTCACTTCCAGCTGAATCTGAGCCTCTGTACAAGAAGAAATTAAAGGGTTAGATAAGTTGTAAAATGCCTGTTGGAGTGTTATGTGTCCCAACACACACACACACACACACACACACACACAAATTCCTCAGCAAAGACTGAGACACTTATTGGTTCCACTTTGAAGAGAATGTATCCAATCATTAGGTCGCTATTAACCTAGATCTAGGAAAGACTTCAATGGCTGCACACAATAAAGGTTACATACTTTTTATAGAATTAGTCCAAGAAAGTCACTGAACAAATAACAAGAAACAATAAACAGTAGCAACAATAAACACTGGGGCCATGGGTTGAGTCACAGAGTTACCATAATATACTATTTAAGATGCCCAGTTTTCAACAAAAAATTATAAGACACATAAAAAAATTAAAAAGTGTAGCTTACACACAGGAATAAACAGTCAATAAGAACTATCTCTGAGGAAGTCCTGACATGGAATTATGAGACAAAGAATTTTAAACCACTATCATAAACATGTTCAAAAAGTAGAGGAAATTATGTCTTGAAAATAAAAGGAAAGCAGGAGAATGTTGTTTTACTAAATAAAAATATAAATAAAGCAATAAAAATATTTTAAAATAACTATATAAATTCTGAGTTTAAAAGTAAAATAATTGAATTTAAAAATTCACAAATGGTTCAATAGCAGATTTTTGAACCAAAGCAGAAAAAATCCCCTAACATGAAGATAGATCAATTGAGATTATTTAGCCAGAGAAACAAAGAGAAATACTGATAAGAAAAAAAGACAAAACCCTCAGTGACCTCTGTAGCACCATGAAGTTTATCAATACATGAAAAATAAGATTCATAGAGGAGAGGAGTAAAGGGAGTAGAAGAAATATGACTGGAAATTTTTCAATTTTGGTGAAAAGCTTTTATCTATGTCTAGGAAGCTTAACAAATTGAAAGGAGGATGAATTTAAAGAGATATAGACCTTGAGATCTACTGTACAGCACAGTACCTATGGTTAACAACACTGTATTGTATGCTTAAAGGATTTTCTATGAGGGTAGATCTTATTTTAAGCGTCCTCATCATAAAAAAATATAATAATAATAAAGAAGACCAGAGAAAACCTGGGGCTACTGGACACATTTATGGTATAGATTGTAGTGATGGTTTCACAGATGTATACTTATCTCTAAACACATCAAGTCATATACATTAAATATGTACAGCTTTTTATATGCCGATCATATCTAATTAAATTTGTTTAAAAAAGAAGGGCAGGCCTAGACATGTCATAGACAAACTGTCAAAAACCAAAGAGAAAATATCTTGAAAGTAATAAGAGAAAAATGACTATTGTATGCGGATTTTATCTTAATAAATAAGTTATTGAGAAAAGAATGAATGTGTACAAGAGACCATACAAACAGAAAACTTTATAAAGAAAAAGTGTTTACTTGTAAGAGCTACAAATATTAATGACATTTTTTAGTAGCTTAGAATGTTATTTTCAGTGGAGATGTCAATCAAAGAATGACTGAAGTACTAATCAGTTCAACTTACAATCAATAATTTCTGAATTTACTTCAGTTTTCTTTGGCTTTATAGAGATACTAATTTCCTCTTGAGTGATATTCTCTTAATTAGATACTTTCCTCAGCTGTTTGAAGACTGCTCAAAAGAGACAAAATAAATGAAAAGCAAGTAACTAACATGTTTAGAAATAGATGGAAAGAAAATGTCTTTCTTTTAGAAAAGTGTTCTACTGAACTAAAAATGGAATAATGAGACTCAAGGATTTTTCCTACTACCTTACAGTATGCTATTTTTTCATGGTAAAAAGGTTTTGAATTAGTCTATTATATCATAAGCAGCAAGAAACTCTCTTTCAAAAGTACCTGGAAGCTTTTCAACATGGAAATGGAGTCTAAATGTAATATTTAGAAAATAGTTGCTTTCCTCCATATGCAACCAAAATACATCTATCTTTTAATGACATACTGTATTAGAAGTTTCCACATTTTAGTTAAAGAAAATTTCCTTTTAAAACTATATATTCTAGTAGCCTTGAGGCACAAATATGAGAGACTATTATACAGATTGAATTAATGGCCAATTCTTAAGCCGTCTTTGACAATTCACTGGACATTCACAAAGGAAAGTGTACCTTAAATTTTTTTAAGGACAAGTTCATTTTTATGAAAAATAGAGACAACTTATACTTTTGTTCAATGTTCTTATTGTGAAGAGCAAAATCCTAGAGACTGCAAAAACATACTCAAAGTTTAAGGTTGAACGCTAGATTAGATTTTAACATCAGACCCATGTATCTAAAAAGCCATGGAATTAAAGTAAAATGATAAGTATATATATATATATATATATATATATATATATATATATATATATATATATATATATATATTCTTAAATTTATAAGTATTTTAAATAAGAGTTTTTGTGGTAATTAAGCCCTCTTATTTCCAAAAGAGTAAATTGAGTTGAAATCTAAATATTTACTTATAGAAAATTGATTATTTCTACACACTGGAGAAAGATGCAGACACTTTAAAAATATTCCACATAATTTCTGGTGTTAATTGTTCACCATTGGGAGATGGTGTTGAGGTCCTTTCTCAAGGAAATGACTGTTGGGCTAGATTAGCTAATTCAAATTTATTTACACCATGTTAAAGATATAACCATTATTTATTTATTTATTTATTTATTTATTTATTTATTTAATGTATAACATAGCACCCAAGCTTAGTAAATTAGCTCTTCCTCTCTGGGCTTGAAGTTATTTTGTAGAATGGCTAACACACCAAGAAGATTGAAATCAGTAAGTATGGAACCTGGTATGGTGCCTCATTCAGGAAAATGGTGTAGAAATTTAAATTCAGCCAGGATACCACATGCACTGGTTCCTTCTGTGGCTAAGCAAAAATGAGCACTCAGTGGTACCTGGGGCTACACTGACATTTCCACAGTAAGAGTGAAGTCTGCCAGCAGAAGTCTTAAGGGAATTCAAAAAACAAAATACAAAAAAACAAACAACAACAAAAACAACAATAGAAGCTCCACTATTTGAGGACACTGTAACATGGAATAAATGGGTTAATTTATGTAACAGCATAACAACAAAATTCTTAGTCAATTAAAGCAGCAACTATTTTATTTAGCTAATAATTCTATCAGTTGGCTACTTGTAGCCATGTGACCACAAGACCCTTAGTGTCAACAGCCACTGAAAGCTGGGAGACGTGAGAAACAGATTTCTCTTCTACAGTCTCCAGAGGGACCATGGCCCTGCCAACTCCCAGTGAAACTGATCTTTGACATCTGACATCCAGAACTATGAGGTAATAAATTTTCATCGTTTCAAACTACCAATTTTCTGGTATTCGGTTGCAGCACATTTAAAGCTAACATAGATTTTAGTACAGGGAAGTGGGATGCTTCTATAAAAAATACCTAAAATGTGTGGAAGTGGCTTTGGGTTGGATAATACATAGAAACTGAACGGATTTTGAGGCATATGTAGAAAAAGCCTAAATCGTTTTAAAGAGAATATTAGAAATACGGATATTTAAGGTAATGCTATTGAGGGCTCATAAGAAAATTAGGATTATAGTACAGAAACCTTACATCATCTCTGAGAATATATACATCATTACAAATGAAATCTTGGTAGAAATATGAAAGTTAAAGGCTCTGACTGTGAGAGCTCAGAAGGAAATAAAGACCATTATTTTGGAAACTAGAGAAAAGGGATTCTTCGACATAAAATGGCAGAAAATGTAGCTAAATTGGCGCTCTACATTGGTGTGGACAGAAGAACTTAAGTGATGAACCTGGATTTTAAATGAGGATATTTCTCAGCAAAGTGTTTAAACTGTGGCCTGGTTCTCTTTTACTGGTTATATTAAAGTACAAGAGAAAAGAGATGGAGGGCTGGTTAGGGAAAAACAATCAGGACTCGATGACTTGGTCAAATTTCAACCTATTCAGATTGCAAACGATGCTAAAAATTGGAGATTAACTGTTAGGAAAAACATACTATGGAGAGAAGATCAAGGGATGGTGGGACAGACTTTTGCTGGTACTGAAGAGATTAGGCATGTGATTCATGTATCCCATCAACCTTCTCTGCAGAAGCCAGGAATAGATATGAGATTACACAGGAAAGACCTGTGGATGACTCTCTTGTGTAACGACACAAATCCCTGTGACATACATAGAGACCCAAAAGGTTTTATTGAATGGTGTAGTAGCAGAAACACTGCCAGCTTGGACTAAAAGGGACAAATACAGGAAAAAAAAAAAAGACAAAGATGTGAGACTTTTGAAATTCTACAGGCAGGAAATGGGCTGAGAGAACTAGTGTCTGCAAACATGTACTGCCCTTTAAGAAGAAGGACCACCATTGCATTTTGGGAAATGATAACTGTTTTCTATTTTATTAGATCCATAAGGGGAGAGGTAATTTGCCCAAAATATTTTATACCCAGAGTGTCACTCATATCTGTTGTAAGTGATTTAAATTTGCTGGAATATGTAACACTGAACTGATGATACTTAGGTGAGATTTCAGACTTAGAATTGATGCTGTAAGATTTTGACATCTCTGCATCTCTTCCATCTGGCTACTCCTGAGTGATACCCTTCTATAATAAACTGACAATCTAGTAAAGTGTTTCTCTGAGCTCTTTGAGTTGTTCCAGCAAATTAATCGAACCCAAGGAAACGTTTGGTTTATAGACAGTTGATCAGAAGCACAGGTGACAACCTGGGCTTTCAATTGGCATCTAAAGCGGAAGGCAGTCATTAACCTGTGGAATCTAATGCTATCTCTGGGTAGATAGTGTCAGGACTGAGCTAAATGATAGAACACTGAGCTGGTGTCTGAGAATTGCTTGGTGCTATGGAAAACACCCACCCCTGCATTGGAAATTAGTCTCAGAACACATTTACTTCTGTGCCTCTCTCTCTCATTCTGCTTCTAGTATTCCTAATTATGAGCATGTTACACATTTTGTAGTTGGCCTAGAGTGCTTGGATATTCTGTTCTGTTTTTTTTTTTTTTTCCCAGTCTGTTCTCTTTGCTTTTTGGGTTGTCTTTATAGATATATCTTCTAGCTCAGAATTCCTGTCTTCAACTGTGTCCAATATACTAATAAGCACTTCAGAAACATTATTCCCTTCTGTTAGTATTCTTTATTTCTAATATTTCTTTCTGGTCTTTTCTTTGGTTTTCCATCTCTCTGCTGACATTGACCATTTATTTTTTCTACCTAACATCCCTGCCATGTTCACTTCTGATTCTTGCTCTATCTCTTCAAATTGTGTTTTTGCCTTTTAGTATGCCTTGTAATTTTTTTCTTTATAGCCAGATGTGATGCACTGGGTAAAAGGAACTGCTATAAATAGTCCTTTAGTCATCTAGTGGTGAAGTGTGGGGTGATGGGGAAGCATTCTACAGCCTATGGTTAGGTCTGAGTTTTTAAGTGAGCTTATACTTTTGGACTGTGAATTTCACAAGTTTTTTTTTTTTTTTTTTTTTCCCATCTACTCGACCTCTTCCCTTAGGTGATAGTGGATGGCTAGACGGGGTTAGAGTTGGATATTTCCCTTACCCCAAGTTAGTTAGGCTCTGAAAATATGTGAGTAGGTTCATCTCTGATTAACTAGTTTCCCTTGAGGGCAGGCCTGGTAAGAAGAACAGAATGCTCTTGTGTATTTCAAAGTAGTTTCTTTTCCCCTTACCCTTCAGGAAGCCCAATTTCTTTGTCTTTACTGTGGAAACCTGGTGGAACACTTAGAGGTATATCTCACAATATTGTGGGTCATTTCCTATCACTGAGTCCCCTTGGAGATTTTATCACTCAGAGTTAACTACACGCAATTTCTGGTGATTCAATTACAGTTCAAGTGTTCCTACCCCAAGCACTGACTCCAGAGTCAGTTTCCATGAGCAGTTTCCTGCTCTGGTAAGCTGTGTCTCTCTATATTCACCTCTGTCCCTCCAGTTTGGGTGGCAGTAATTTGCTCTGACTCCTCCCCTCTCTTATGGATCCAAGAAGAGTTGTAGACTTTTCTGTCTGCTAAGATTTTTACTTGTTAAGATGGAATGGCAACTTCCATGCCCCTAATGTGCACAGCTGATAACTGGAAGTCATAAGCTTTTTTTTTTACAAAAATGTCATGAACTTTTTAACATGGAAGACATGAGCTTTTTAAAAAAAATAATGTATTGCCTCTGTTTTAAGAATATTGCTTTTTTACTAGTCCTTAATTTTAAGGAATTTTAATTCTTAATTATTTATATATTATGTAATTGGATACTTTATTTTTTTAATTAATTTGTTTTATTTTATTTATTTTTGGCTGCGTTGGGTCCTTGTTGCTGTGCTCAGGCTTCCTCTAGTTACAGCGAGCAGCCTTCTCATTGCAGTGGCTTCTCTTGTTGTGGAGCACAGGCGCTGCGGGCTTCAGTAGTTGTGGTACACAGGCTCAGTAGTTGTGGCTCACAGGCTCTAGAGTTCAGGCTCAGTAGTTGTGGTGCACGGGCTTAGCTGCTCCGCAGCACATGAGATCTTCCTGGATGAGGGCTTGAACCCATGTCCCCTGCATTGGCAGGCAGATTCATAACACTGCACCACGAGTGAAGCCCTAATTGTATACTTTAAAATTATATTTAATAAAATTATTCATCATTAAAAGCAATACATGTTAGAATTGATCCATAGATTTTCCTATAAAATGCTAATTATGTTTTATAGTAGGACAAATCTGAGTTGTTTATGGAGTGCAGGATAGGAAAGTGTTTAAAGAGCTCAGACTGTAATGTAGGAATGCCTCTACTCATCCTCTTCATCAGTAATTTCCTAGTTGCATGATATTGGATGAACTATTAACCTCTCCCTTACTAAGTTTCCCATATATAAAATGGAGTTATGTTTCTTGTTATAATTTAATAAATCAATATGTGTGAAGCTCTTGGAATAATTTCTGTCTAATAGTAACACATTATAGATGTTATCTATTATTTCTTCATTTGTTCTTTGCAAATCAGTAACAGGTATTATACAAATATTAGCTTGTATTCTTATAGCATATCTTCTGGTAGCTAACTGGTAGCATTCTTCATGAAAGGTTTTATTTACTTGCTTACTTTTATTTAGTTTGATTTAATCGTGAAATCAATGCTTGGTTTTGAGCTAAAACTTCTTTAGATAAATAGAATTTTTAAGACTCTTAAATTATATGTTTGTTTTGTATATGTGTTAAAACATGTTCAATGTGTTTATATAGAAAATGAATTCTTATTGGTTAATTAACTCCAAACAACAATAAAAACACATTTTAACTATTTCAAGGACTACTTATGGCCAAAAATCTGTGGAATACTAAATGGAAGAAGAATGAGAAACAGCTCAGTTACCTTCCATGAAGTTTCTTATTTAAATAAGAAACTTATTTAAATAAGAGCATTAGTCACTCACTACTTCCTTCCTAGCTCTTTGCTCTAACAATCACCATTCATTACATTTGAGATAATAATAAAATTTTCCTTAAAATTTGACTTTTGTGGACACTTCGGATTCATATTTTGATATAACTTCAAACCCAAGGAAAAGCAGCATGCTTGCATGCTTATGTATTATCATACTAACAGTTAATTGGTTACTTGAAAGTTATTTATTTAAATTTAGATAGGTAACATTTCAGTCATAACAGTTTTGATATAGTTATCATTATTACCATTATGATAATCAAATAATATTATTGTCTTGTTAATCACTTTACTTGTCATGAACTACTACTTTAATGAAAGTTAAGAAGACAGTGATATAATAAATTTGGAGTGCATATAACTATAACTCTGAACCACATGGAATGCTGGAATGTACTAATTTTTGGTTTTGGGAAACAAAAAGGAAGTGAACATAACATATAAAGTAGCATGATTTTTATCACCTCCGTTTAAAAAAATGCCTTGACCTACAAAAATAGCAGCTTTGAGTAAAACATTACATGATACAGTGAATGCTGTGAAGATGTTAACACTTTTCTGAACATACTGAAGAAAATATATCATTTCTGCACACTGAGGAATTTATGATATAATTTAAATTGTGATTGCTTCAATTGAATACAGTGAAGTTGACTCAGTAAGAAAGTTCAATATATATAATTTGAAACTTATACTTCCTAGCAGGATCTCAAATCCAGGCAAATTTTATGGTTAAATGAGCACTTAAATCAAGAGTTGTTTAATTTGTCAGAAAAAATAAAAAGGAAAAAGTTAATCATTTTATTCTAGCCCATTTTTAGAGACTTAATTTTTTCTAGTAATGTGACTTTTATAGCAAATATTATATGCATTATTTATTTGGCTCATGAAATTTCCTCATTGTTACCAAGCAAAGGGGTCTCTGCCCACCTGGCATGTGCATAGAAGTCAATACTATAGGTATTATTTGAGGAAAAAAATTTCCCCTCTTCACATGCTTTGGCTGCATGATTTAAGGTTTTGTTCTTCTGTCTCTGAAAAACAACTCAGTATCTGATTAGAAACAAGATAGGGTCAGTCTGGGCTGGTTTTACAGTGACATCATCATTAAGAATAAAAGGAAAATGTTTATGTTCATCCTTGAATAATTACTGATTTATTTTGATTTACATGCATTCATTTAGAAAAACATATGAATACTCAAAAAAGAATGAGAATTAATAGTTTTGTGTTCCAGTAATATAACATGGAAGTAAACTCTTCTTATACAGGGTATCTGCAAGGATACCCAAGGTATCCCAAGTCAATGGCATCTCAAGTCAATGGCTATTCTTCCTGTTCAGGTTTACAGCCTATTATAGGCAAGTACAGCCCCTCCCCATTTACCATCACCTGGGTGGAGGCCTACATTGCAGACTACCTAATTGTTTTTGGAATGAAGTGTTGAGGAAGGGACGAGGGAGAAGAAAAGGAAGAGGTAGAAGTAAACCCTTATATTTGAAATGCCATCTAGAAGTTACTTTCCCCTCTCTTGAAAAAAAATACTTTAAGGACCTCTTTATTACTGTTATCTTTGTGTGCACAGTAGCTCTAGATTTAAAATACCTTAAATTGTGATCTCTCGGTTTTATGATCCTTTTCATGAACTTTAAGACCTAATGATGATGATTCAATATCCCACAGAAGAGGACCTGATGATTATAAGGAACCACAGCATCCAAAGCACTTGACTACAGAATGATATTTGACACAAGTAATATTAATCAAATGTATTTCACTTTTATCTCCTTGAACATTTAAGAATAGACAGAAGGACATATAAATGAAAGAAGTTTTAGGACCAGCAAAATATACTTTGATTACATTTGGACAAAGAGTGATAGTCTAATAAAATACACAAAGGGAAAAATGCAAATCAAATACAACTTTCTCCTCAATCACAATATTTTGCCTTAAGTTACTTATTGTTCTTGAACCAATTTGTAATTAAAGAGTTACCTGAAAATCACAAGCATCAACTATAAAACCATTTTCCAGGTGACAACTTCTATGGTGCTTAACTAAAGAATAATTTGATTCTTTCACCAATATCTTGTCTTTTATGCTAATATTTGTTAAAGGTCTGATTTGGAGTATATCTCTTGGTACAAATGTTACCCCTAGGAAGAGATTAAGAGAAAATAAGAGACAAATCTTAAAATTTTTAGCTAGTACCCATAAGTGTTAGGTTCTTGTGTATAACAGAAGGAATTATCCAAATAGGGGCCACAGATTTGCTAATGATCAAAATTCATTTTTACCATTGATATAGAGGATCTACCTAAATGATAGAGCAAAAACATATAGTTATTATATTCCCTATGATAACATTTAAGAGCTTGGTAGGCAACATGCTAGCTATTTAGAAGATAATGTCACCTCTGTGTCAAAAAAAAAAAGTGCTATATTGGGATAATAACCTTGCAGATGTCTTTAATATTTCAGCAATTGTATTAAGCAAAAACATTTTTTTTAAAAAAAACAAAATAATGTACTTCAAAATTTAAATTATTTATAAAAGAAATAAAAAATGATCCATGATTCAGCATACATTTTTTCACTTGAGAAACTAGTCTTTTTCTTTCAAGTCAAAAATGAAAAATTTCATGTGTGTTTTACAGTTTTATTCCATGAATTTTAATTGCATTAATTTGTAGGCTATGCAATTCTAGGCTTGCTAGAACTGTATCTATCTCTTAATGGAAATCTCTATCTTTTAATGAAACTATTGTTTAATTGTTAAAATTTTGAATACTTTTTAAATATAATTTATAGATGCAGTGATATAATTTATCATTTCAACCTATTTAATATTAGTTGCAAATCATTTTCTATCACATACTATGTTGAAGATAATATCCTTTCCTTGAAAGAGATTCTCTTATTCCTTCAATTGTTCATGTTAAAAATAAATGGTGAAATTTGTTTTTTTTTCTTTTCTTTCTTATAATTTTTTAACTGAGATGAGCCGATAATAATGAGCGAATGAAAAGTCGAGGACTTGAGACACATTTACATACAAGAGATGTTTTGTGAAGGTCTGTGTCCCTTAAAAGGGGAAATTATTCTAAAGCAAACAAACCACTTTGTGATTTTGATTTAAAATATTCCGTTTAAAGTCAGTGCATTAGCAAAGAAAGAGAATTACCAAGGACATCAATTAAACATTACAGAGTATTATAGTTAAAGATAAAATAAGTTATGTGTTACAGTAAATATGTATTACTGCTAGCAAAATAACTCTATAGTTCTTTGAAAAAAGTTAATTTATAAGCACACTCCAATCACACAAAATTAATGGATTGAAAAGTTTATGTACTTTCTATTCAAGTGAATTTATCATGAAAGAATAGCCAATATTAAACCCATTAATAAGCTGGGTATTAATATCACAAGACAATAGAAAACGAACCATCTTCAGAGTAGCATGAATCATAGCCATATGAAGGCTGATATTTGCACTAAAAAACACAAAACTGATGCAGAGTCAACTAAACATTTTTAACCACGTGCTGCATATTTTGAGTAAGGCTGTGCTTATTTATTTTTGCATGAGGCTCTATGCCTTATATTTCTATTTTTGTAATAATTTTATTTATATACAATATTGAAAGACTCATTTTATTTTATTTCATGTTAAAAGAGATGGTCACATGCTGAAAGAGATTATCAGTGGCTTTACACAATAAAGTATTAGTAAGTTATCATGGCACTAAAGTTGTATGCATAAAAGTGTAACATTAAAGAAGAGATTCATTGTAGTTGAGGCACTAGCTGGGTTGCATTTTGAAACTACCTTCCCTTTATTTTGTCACACACAGAATATAGGCTACCTTTATACTTCATATTTTTTGCTAATATATTTCTGGCTATGTGCTGAATTGCATTTTTCTGTTTTTGAAAAGACATGCATTGAAAAACATTGCATAACATGCTGAATACTTACATATTCCAAAAGGCTCAAAAGTAATAATAACACACTTTTAAGATTTGAATGTTACTGAGCTAAGTTTAAAAAAACTGCTTGCCTTAGGGCTTCCCTGGTGGCGCAGTGGTTGAGAGTCCGCCTGCTAATGCAGGGGACATGGGTTCGTGCCCCTGTCCGGGAAGATCCCACATGCCATGGAGCAGCTGGGCCTGTGAGCCATGGCCACTGAGCCTGCGCATCCAGAGCCTGTGCTCCGCAATGGGAGAGGCAACAACAGTGAGAGGCCTGCGTACCAGAAAACTGCTTGCCATAAAACTGATTATTCACTACAATGGATTTAAGGAATTTTGAAATACTACATTAATTTTTATAACCTATTGATTGTATTGCCTAGATACTCATAAATCTTTGTTCAATGGAATGCATATTTTTCTAAAGTGATTTTCAGCAGCTAGAACATTCATAAAATACTTTTGCTGAAATCCAGGATAGTAACATGGGTTTTGAATAATTCTGAAAATGTTTAGTACATGCAAACATAGAAAAAAGGCTTTTGTGTAATAAATGGTCACAATTCTCATACTGATTGAAAGGAATTCACTTTACATAGTTGTGATGTCACATAGTCTCTAACCTTTCAAAATCTGGAGAAGATAAAACAATTTTACCTGTCCTGGAGAGATGGCTCAGAGCAAGATATCTCATATTTCATGAATCTTTAAGTGAAACACTGAAACAAAATCATCAAATCTGATGTAGAAATGCAGAGTTGTTAAGTAAACCAAAGAAAATGTCCATGACTGGTCCAAGATATCTTACATACTGGATTTTACTAATGTGTATTAAAAATTTCTTAGGTGGGTTTTCATATGCTGTGTTCTATAATAATTTGATAACATAGACTATTATCTTTTGCTTCCTTTAGAAGAAGAGATTCATTGAATGGTTTTAAAATGCTTTTGTAAGCCATTTAAAAGTTCAAAAACAAAAGTATCAATATTGAGGCCTTCTGATCTGAGTTGGGTGAAATATTTTAGTTTTATTTATCTATTCATTTTGCTCTTACATTTTGTTTACAAATAGTGCTACACAACTCAGGTCCTGTCAAGGAAACAATCATCAAATTTCACTCTAAATGCTTACCTTTTTATTCCATTTCTAAGATCAGAGACAATATCTGGCCTTTAACATCCTCTTCAAAAACTGACTTTTCAAAAACATACAGGAGGATTAAAGCTAAATAAATGAGATTCTTAACAATAGGACTCTTTAAGACTACTAAGACTGCTATTTTTTAAAAGAGAAAATATCTCCTAACTTCAACGACTCCATTTTCATGGCTCTTGAATCACTTTGTCAATTTCTAAAAAAAAAGTTTCTTTCAATTTCTATCCCAATAATAATGTACTAAACATTAGCATTCCTAAATTATGACAAAATAATAAGTGAAACATTTCTCATCAAGGGTGATCTTTTACAGTTTTTTTTTTATTATTACTGAGTATGTTTTTTTATATTTACCTTTTTCTTCTTCTGTTATTTGTGTTTGGGTCTTCTGCCCACATTTTTTATTATAGTACATGCCTTTTCTTATTAATTTGAAAGAGTTTATGCATCAAACTTTTTAAAATCTTTCATTGGGAGTAGTTTTATTTCAGTTCTTGGGTATGATTCAAGGATTTATACTTGTTTTAATAAAGCCTATGTGGTCTAGTTTATTATAAAACAAACAAACAAACAAAACCCACTTCAAATCAAATCTGAGGAGTTTTCTTTTGTTGACTGAATGGTAAATAGTATTTTGGTAAATTACTGGTATACAGATGTTGCTTAATATGTGACTTTTAGATATTAGACATTAGGGTATTCAATATATCCATAAAAGTGCCAACATATGGATACATTCATTTCATTAATTATGCCTTTTTATTATGATTCTGAATCCTGGGTGTCAATACCCAGAATTATCAAATAAAACTTAGGGAATACAATGTCATTTTATCTATAGAGAAGTGAACATTTGTAAAAGTGAAATCATGAGAAGACTATTATGCAGAGATTATTCTGTTAAGGTAAGGGCTTCCTTAATGTCTTTCTGCTCTACTCTCATGTGCTAGAAGGTATCCATGAAAAATTATATAGTTACGGGAATGGTCAAATTTCCTGTATAGATCAAAAGAGCTTTGGTATCTATCTGGTGTAGATCAATTAATCTTACAAATTAATTTTGTATTCCATTTCACTCATAAAAGTGTCTCAGGATAATAACACTGAGATCATACTAATGTAGGCTAAACTGTTATGACATTATAATGAGTTTAATAAGAACTACAGCAATTACAGTGTGGGGAGTCACTTCATCAGATTTATTCTCTAGAAAGATCCCTCTGATTATATAGTGGATAATGAATTAGACTATAGCTTGACTGAGGACCCAAAGCAATCCTCTAAAAACTAGTTAAATAATCTTAAAAATAATATAATGGATTAAAGAAGATACCAAAAGTGGAGAAAGAGGGAGTTTAAAGGGTATTAAAGAATAGAAAATAGACTCAGTAATACTGGGGGGGGGGATTGGGGTGAATGATAGAAAATATTCCAAGACTATACCAGCTTCTACCATGAGTTAATGTAATTAGGGCCAAAGGAAGGGCAGAATTATGTCAGACATAGATAAATTGTGTACAAACTTACATGCCTTTGAGATGTGAAAGTGGAAAATGCAGAAGACAAATTCTGGAATTCACAAAGAAGATTTGTAGGGTAGATATGAATTAAGAAGAATCCAAGACAAAGGATTAAATAAGCCAAAGGAGAATAAGATGAAAGAATTTTTAAGGAGAGCTGAGGACAGATTAATGGTGCGTACCAATTTATAAGAAAGGCCCTAACCCATTGACTATCCTTACAACAAAGTGATTGGTTGTGATCTGAGACAATGTTTTATTGAAGTGTAAAAGTAAGATTTCTATTGTTTTAGAAGTGAATGTAAGATCGGAAAGTAAGTCGATGGATACACCAAACCTTCTGACAAGGTATAATACCCGTTTGGGAATTTTGATATCCCAAATGTAAGAATAAGGATGGTGGACAGATCTGTGTTAATATTTGATAAATTTTTGCTGTGATTGACAAAAAAGGTCCTGATAGAATTGCAAGGAGAATTCTTTTGATTTGGAGGATCACAAAACAAAACAGTTCCTTGTTTCTTATGGTTTTCTAATAGAGACAGAATAAACAACTATGGGGTTCCAAAGGACCACATGTCCTGATTGCCCATTATAAACTGCAAGTTATCTCACCCACTGAGTAATAGAGTTGAATCTGTGCACCAATGCTTATGTCTTTTTTGGTGGAAACGTTGTAGGATCTTGGGACTCTTGAATTTTCAGAGTGCACTCTGAAACATAAGTAAGTTGCATTAGCAAGGGGTAATTACTACTGCTCTTTGTCTGCTCTTCCTCAACCTATACCTTTGACCACATTGGAATTCTTATGACTTGAAGAAGAAAAACAGCATGACTGATTTGGAAATATTTCTCAAATAATCTGACACACCCATATGTGGAAAGCTGATAGAGCTATACACCCACTCAATGGTGTCTCTAATGAAAAATGGTAAAGGAAAATCCTAACAATGGACAAAACTGTGAGCCATGCATGTGGCTGTTTAATTTTCCTGAGGGGAAAGGATGGTAGAGTTAAGTGTTTACATGCATTTTTTTGTCAGGAATTTGGAAGAAATAAGATTGGAAATCTCTAATATGAAAATCGAGGGAGATACATGGATGATAGTAATGGTCTGAATGTGATGATATCTGCATAACATGTGAAAGTAACAGGGGAAGTTTTTAATGAGTACAAATAAGATAATCTCTTGTGGATGTCCAATAGATATTTTTTGTCCCTCCTGCAAACAGTGGGCTTTGTGTTCTGATGTGACCATGGGGAATAACAGAAGACATGGGTTGAACATCTTGGACCTCTCCTCCTTAAGACTGATTTAGATGTAGCCATTGCTGAGTGGCCAATCTGCCAACTATGAATGCTAACACTAACAGCCTATTTTCTTGGGGAGTCAACCACTCAACTGGGGTTTATTACACTGAAATTCCTCCAACAGGAAAAGAAAGGAATAGATTCTTGTGTTGAGTTTGGTTGCCTGCCTTGCCCCTACACTTTTGCCCCAATTTTTCTTTGTGAATTTCTATAATGCTTTATTCCATACAATTTTGCTGCCACCCAGGGAATTCATCTTAGAAAAAGTAGAACGTGCATAGAATTCACTTTTCTTGCCATGTCCTCCATAACCCCTAAATATCAGGTCTGATAGAATCTGAAGAACTAATACAAGAAATTTCCTCTAGAAGACTAAGTTATGGCACATCTATGAGACAACGTCTTGTAAGGCCAATGAATGAGACACTAAATACACGAATGAAAGAAGGCCAGACCATAAATTGTCATAGATATAACTCTGACCTACAATCTCTGCAGCCACCTGCTTAGTAGGCCAAACCACAGTTTTTGCTGCAATCAGTCCATAATGGTCGGGGCTTGGAAAACAGCTGCCAGACTCCACTTTGTCCTCACTTACATTTTGGGTTGAACCAGAAAAAGTTGACTGTGGTCTCCAAACAAATCACTTAAGATACAATACTTTTAATTAATCTGCCTCCAGCTGCTCCCACCAACAACCTACATGTAGAGAATTCCTGAAACCCACCTTCTCATCAATGTAAAGCTTTCCACTCTCTTGACTGGTTTTGATTCTCTACAAGACACAAGTGATGGTGGCTGACTCTGTCACTATAGAAAGTTGTGAATAAACAGCCTCTGTTTCTTTCCATGTTTGGTAGTGTTTGTTTTCCTGGAGGCTACACTAGACAAGGTGTGCACTGTCTGTCACCATGGATCCCAGCCTGTGATCAGACACTTTATACATGTAAGTTTCTTGTGTATTACTGGTAATGACTTGATAAGTCTGTCGGTAATACAAATGGAGGGAAGAAGGCACATTTAAGAGATACTATTAAGATGCTATGTAATGAAAATGAATGAAATATAGCAATACCAATTTGGGTCCACAGATCTTTATTAAATAGGGAATATACAAATAAGAACAAATTATGGGGATTTCAAGGAAAAGTTTAATGTTTAAAGTGCTTATAGATGTTGACCAGTGGACCAGAGCTTAAATAAAAGTTGTAAAAATCTGAAACGAGATTTAGAGTCCCCACTGTAACCGCTTGCAGTTGAATACATGGATGTAGATAATGTCATTCAGGTACTATAACCCAGAAGATATGTGGATATAAAAATGGCAAAGGTCTGAGAGATAACCTGAAGATCAACCTATAAAACACGGATGTCAGAAAAGATTGCATTAAATAAATGGAGAAAGAGCATCCACAGAATAAAAGCTAAGTGAGAATGGTGCATTAAATTCAGCAAAACAGACAACTTTGAGAGAAAGAGAAGGTTGAACTCTGTCAAATGCCCCAGAAAGGATTAAGTAAGATAAGAATGAGCATTAGTGAGCTCATATGCATTGACGTGATGGGAAAGGATGCCAGAATATAATCAATTGAGGATTGCCAATGCCACAAATGAGCAGCACCAGAAAATGGAACTTACTCTATAAAGAGGCAGGACAAAACTATAAACAGACTGCACATCTCAAAAGAGAATTTAATTAATATAATTTATGACATACCAATAAAATTGTATTTTATACAGTTTTAAAAACTTATGTTGGACAGTAACATTTACTAATGTGGGGTTACATTAAAATATATTAATAAGAAAAAGGCAAATAGATATAGTTAGATTTCTAATTTCAAAAGACAAAAAGTCTTTGTGAATGTGTTTACCAAAAACATTAGTAAGCAGTATTCTCTCTTTAATAAGAAATGTTTTTATACTCATGAAAAGCATGTTGCTTATTTTCAAAACTCTATATGATGAATATACACAAATTTTTAAAATAGAAATAAAATGAGTAAAGTATGGGATATTTAATGATGAGGAAGATAATTATAGCTGTTCTGCTATTTTTAATAGGGAAATATGTTGCTATTGAAATAAAATTTATGTGTAAGTTTTTGGTTGATATGTTATGACAGCCGTGCAAACCACCCAGAACAGGATATAGGCTATTTCCATCATCCAAGAAATTTTTGTCCTCTTTAAGTTATGCCTAAAGGTTGTTTTGTAGTTTTTGGTAGTTTTGATAGTTTTCCATGCAGAGGTATTGGACACTTTACAGTGGATTTGTTGCTGGGTATTGGTTGTTCTTGATGATATTTTTAGATGATATTGTGTGTGTATATACATAAATCATATATGTAATTCACTTATACAAATTATATATATAATTAATGGATATAATGTCATGCTACAATTTTTGATATGTATGTGTGCATACTATATGTATAGTATAATGTGTATATGTGTATATGTGTATATATGCATTTTTTATGTTATGAACAAGTGTTTGCTAAAAGTTACACCTACACCTACATTGAGCAACATAAAAAATATTGTTCCAGGATAAGAAAAGTAAACAGAAAATAGCAACAAAAGAGTTGCCCAGAGGAAGCAAGAAAATACTTCAAACATGAGGACGCATTGAGAATAGAAACAACGCTTACCTATCTCTGTCAAATGGAATCTGAGGGGTCTTAGCTTTGGTTTGGTGTTTGTTTCTAAGGTCCTGCTGGGTGTAAGATATTTCACTGAATTTTTGTATTAACCTACAACACAGGATTTGGCCTGTAACCACGTCTGATAAACACGATCTGACATCCAGAATTTAATCCTGTCAAGATTTGATTTATGGCAACTGTCTTTTCTACTTGACGATCATTCATTTTGCCCAGACCAACACAACTTAGCAGACCTCAGGGTCAGTAAAATTTTCAACTTACTGTTCTCTTTTACTCTCTCTCTCATAAACACACACACACACACACACACACACACATTTCCCCCTCTCCTTTTATTATTAAAATATGAAATAAAACTAACAATATGTAGGGCTTCCTTGGTGGCGCAGTGGTTGAGAGTCCGCCTGCCGATGCAGGGGACACGGGTTCGTGCCCTGGTCTAGAAACATCCCACATGCCGTGGAGCGGCTGGGCCCATGAGCCATGGCCGCTGAGCCTGCGCGTCCAGAGCCTGTGCTCCACAACGGGAGAGGCCACAACAGTGAGAGGCCTGTGTACCGCAAAAAAAAAAAAAAAAAAAAAAAAGAATATAGCATGATGAAAATATATTCTTCAAATGAGATATGTTTTGAGAATTTGATCTAATGAATCAATTGGGAAGCAAGTAGAGGTCAGAAATATTTCAAAATTTAAACATGAAATTGTGAAGGCATTATTTTTTTGACATGGTTACTTTATACACCTTTTCAGAGAAATGAGCGTTATTGCACTAGCAAAATAAATTATGCTGCAAACATAGGTATGGAAAATATGTCTTCAACAGTGAAATATATATGATACTAGATTTATTAAAGATACAGTGTCATGTTTGGCTCAAATGTTGAATAGATATCTAAAAATATTTTTAAAAGGTTGGAATATGTAGATAAAAAGAAAATTTAAATGGTTAGTAATATATGTCTAATGAAAGACTGGAAAAAATTCCCAGAAGATGAGTCAGAGAAAATATAGGTATATAAGTAGTTATAATACTATGACAAGCAAATGTCTCAGATTCTAGGCATATGGATTTCCAGAATAAAAGACATAAAGAAAAAAGACCTATTCCAGACCACAGCATTAGGAAATTGGGAGACTACGGATAAGAATAAGTATATTAAAACCTTTCAGAAAAGGAAAAATATCACATATCTTTATTTGGGAATCTAGAGTTTCATGTCTCAAAACTGACAATTGCCCTTAAAAGTAAGTGAAAAAATGTTGCAAATTTTCTGAGAGAAAAAGAGAAATATGAAATTTGTAACCCAGATAAATCATCAATCACAAAGGTCAAGTAAAAAAATTTTCAAGCATTCAAGATCTCAAAAAAGTTTTATCTTCCAGGTCCCCTTTCTAAGGAAACTGCTGAAGGATGTGTTCCACCAAAACAAGTGACGGCAGTTTCCAGGTGGGTAGTGGAGGGTATTTCAGAGATAAGGTTGGGGCTCAGTCCAGAATAGAATAAATGGATGCAATATTCCAGGAGAGATTTCTCCAGGAAGGAAAGGTGCCTGAATATATTAAAACAATAATTTGGAGAAAGTATTATTGATCAGTATATAAGAATAAAACAATACTTAGTTCTTAGTGTCAACTAATACACAATATGGGAGAAAATTTAATTTAATAATAACATACTATGTGATTCATCTGTGAATGACTACCTACTATGACAAAATATACAAACTGATTTGGTCAATGTTTGATTTTTCTCAATTCTAGCATGAGATTTATGTGACATGTGTGGTGAGGCTGGAGGACCCGGAGAAGGAGTAGAGTCTCTTCTTGCCATAGTTATAAGGCAAAAGATAATACATGAATATTAAAAATTAAAATAAGCATATGATCGTATTGCTTATACGGAAATAAAACCCAGAAGAAATAGTTAAAAGTTGGCAGACCCATGATATAACAATCAAGAATATCAAAGAATGGAAGGAGGTTTTCTATGGGAAAAATTAACATTTTACATTATATAATGCTGTATTTAAGTGAATAAATAAAAGTTTAAAGACAACAAAAATGTTACAGATTTGTAAATGTGAAAATGAACGTCAAACATGGACAAAATAATATTTTTATAAGTGAAAATGAAACAATCAGACATGGCAAGCAAAGTATCAATTTTCTCACATATTAGGACATATTTTTATTTTGGAATGATAGGTGAGATTTTGAGCCCTATATGAAGCACCATGGTCCAATATGAGAGCCACTTCTGTTCTAGAACATCTGATTGTGTTTCCTCCTTATGTCACTGCTCCCATACTCCAGCCAGCTATGCCTCATAACCTACATGTTCTAGGTTATGATACACAATCTAGGGAGAAGTGGTATACGCTGATGAAATATTTTGTTAAAAGGCATTCAGCTTTCCTCTGGAAATTACCATTATCAAGTTCACAAGGTTTTGAATGACTTTGACCTAAATCATTGATATATTTACAAGAAGAATTTAAGGTCCTCATCTCCCAGTGTGTCCCCAGCAGTGAGAGGGTCATTTCAGGACTCTTCCGTTCCAAACCAATCCCTGAACATAGCGAATATTTCTTTACCTCATATTTCTCATACATCTTTTTACAACTTCTCTTTCAACCTTTTCTGTAAAAGAAAAAGCCATTAACCCATAGGCAACAACCAGATTAAACCATGTTAATCACAACCATATTCTTAGGTCAATATTTTGATACCTTCTTAGCTCAGTTTTTCTTTTTCTCTCTTTATCAATAGCTATTTGACACATTTTATATGTATGCATGAAGACATTTAATTATCTAATTTTTTACAACTAAGTAAACCTACCTCTCTGTCCAGTTTGGTTTCTTATAGTATCAAAACCTGTGAGAAGTTTCAATCAGCTGTATTAAATATTTTGTTATCTGCTTTATAATTATATCTTTAAGCCTATAGACCCTTTGTTACACTATGTGATCGTATTAGAAGGATTTACAGTTATAGGAGAAATGTTTTAATTATTTTCCTCTACTCTTCTACGTTTTAACAGAACTTCTAACAATAGCCATCAAAAAGCATGTTTGCACCTTCCTTTCATTTGTTATTCTATGTTAATTCACCTAGCACATTCTCCAAGATATAAATCTGTTTATTCCAATCACATTGGTAATATGTTCGCTTTTAAATTGCTTCAAGATTTTCACCCCTTCATACAAAAGATGTGTAGAGAACTCTAAAGACATCAAACTATTGCCATTTCCTTCCATTGCCTCCTTTTCTTCCTATGAATCCAGTTTTAGACACTATGATGCATAGTTCAAAAAACAATTCTGTTGCTGCCGACTGTTAGTACAACAGGTTTTGCTAAGATAGATTGCATGAATCAGATGTTACCCAACCCCGAATTCTACTGATATAAAAGATGGTGCAAAATTCAAAACATAGGCAAAATATTGGTTTCCTTGAGAAATGTGAAACCTATGAGAACGACCAAATTTGTCTTTTTTCCCCTCTGCTTCAGGATGAAGTTTGGCTTTAGAATAACAGCACTGCATTGGTCGAAAGAGAGACGTTTTAATGTTGGAACGTCTATGTGCTATACTCCTTAAACCACATAGGTTATCTGACTACCCCTCATTCTCTATCCAGCCATATCTTATAAATCCATAAATGCTATGTTTATTTATAGTATGAGGATATCAGCTATCTCCAGATAAAGTAATTTTGTAGATGGAGACTCCTCTTTCCACTATTAAGTGCAATTAATGTGTTTGTAGGCAGATTTGGTCCAAATCATTAAAATATTACTTGAAGGTCTTTTCTCCTGGCTTCACTAGAAAGGAAGGAATAGCTATAGAACTGCTGTCTCATACTTTACTCCCCACAGGCCTTGTTTTTTTCCTTAGTGTAATGGAATTTGGAAAATATTTTCAAATACTCAAAACATTGATATAAATTAGTCGAATTCTCGGTCTCTCATTCATCAAATGCCAAATATGGATTTTTGTTTGAGAGAGGAAATACATACTCATTAAGACATGAACTCTGTAGTTATATGCTCTGGATTTGAATCCTGACTCTGAAACTGACTACTTATATAACTTTGGGCAATTTCTTAATTTCTCTTACTGTAGTTCCCTCATTGTCAGTTGGGGTATTAGTACCACCTAATTCATATGGTCAATATGAATATTAAATAAGTCAATGCAGATAAAGCCCTTAGGAGATGTATGACTCATTTTCACTTCAATATAACAGCCCTCATTAGCTGTAATACCCCAGCGATGTAGACCACCTTGTGTTCGAGTTTAAATAATTGCACTCATTTCTTGTATCCTGTTCATTTTCAAGTTCTTCATTTGTTCTCAGCTTTGCATTTTGGTTACTCTTATGATACATCCTTGCTTTATTTTTCATATCTTCATTTCCTCTGAGAACCACAGGTCTATCCTTAAGTTTATATCATTTTGGAACCAACCAAACCCTTTAATGGCAACACCAAACCCAAACATTAAGCTAAAATTGAAGTACTGAGTTTAATTTAATCATTGGATAAAGATATTCTATGTTAGAAAGTGTCTTCTTCGCTTAACAATAGATTTATATTTCTCTCCTTATATTACCAAGAAAAAAACAGCAAGCAGTCCATTTTTATGTTTAGAAACCAGACTCCTTTCAACTTAAATATTCATTTTGGAAGATTGCCAATCTATATTACAGGTAGGCACTAAATTAATTCATTTGGGTCCTGATTCAGCTGTGTTTGCTTAGGCAGAATTTCTGCTTGAAGTTCCATTGACTCTGAGGTCAATAAAATCTTTGCATATATAAGTCCTGATGAGTCAGGTCTTGAATAAGTATCTTGCAATTTCTCTGAATGCAATTCCTGTTACTGAATAGCCAAATGTATTTTGTGAAGGATTTCAATTGACTTTTTGAAAACAAGTGTGATTCACTGAGCAGAGCACTTGAAATTAAATACAAGATAAACATAATATTCTTTCAAAACACTTTTCTTCATGTATTAACTTGTAAATAATAGTGGGTAAATTTAGTTAAAAACATCTCATATGTACATTCTGCCACTACTGATATTTGCATTTTAAACATCTTACATATACAATGTAATGCCATCACTTTTGATATCTGTGTTGAATGAATAGTAGTAAAATGAATCACTTGCTTGTTGCCTTCTAAAAGACAACACAAGATATTATTGACATCTGATGTGCCATAAAATCTGTGCTAGACTTCTCCACATTCCATTACAAATATACAAAGATGAGACAGGTTATGTTCTAACAAGGATAATTAGAGCCTTTTCCAGTATCCTCCATGGTACCAAGCCTTCTAGACAGTCAGTGCTCTCAATACAACCAAATTTGATCAGACTCAAAGAATTAATTCAAAATCATCTGATGTACAAAATTAGAATATCAAGTAGTGAACCTGAAATAGGTCAAAATATTCCTACTTACCATGCAGAAATGTAAGTACAAAGAAATTTACCTTGAAAATTCATACCAGAAACAGTAAAATTTTATAGGAGGTGAATGATCTAGGTTTAAGGAGATGAATAGTGTTAAGGAATTAAGTGGTCTCTTTGTATCTGGGATATATCTTAAAAATTTTACCATTTGCTGATATACCAGTCAGGGAACAAGAAGGAATTGATTTTACATTAAAACATCATCTGATGAGGATATAATTTAAGAGACTATTTACAAAAGTATGGATAGTGTACAGGAGATTATGTCAGTTAAATCTTGCTGTAAAACAAAGCTCCCTGAGGTTTGTGTCTTAAACCAACAGCCATATATACAGCTTGAAATTCTTTGTTTTGGCCTTTTGGGTGGGCACAGCTTGGGAGAGGGTTATTTTGGTTTTAGCTGGCTTCCCTCATTCATCTGTAGTCACCTTCCAGGGCTTGACAGGTGGCCAGCCACTACAGGATGACCAGGAGGTCTCAACTATGTCCCTATGATCCCTCATTCACTAGTAGGCAAGACTGAGCCTTTCCCATGGTGGTTGGACAGGGCTACAAGTCAAACAGCAGAAACATGCGTAGCATGTGAGAACGAAACTCAGCATTGGCTCATTGTCACTTTATTCATTTTTGCACAATGCACTTTAAGATTTATCACCACAGAAACACTTCATCAGTTTTTCTTTAAAGCTTTTATATTCACCGAAATTATTCAAAGGGAAGCTGCCTTTGTCCAGAGGCTATGCCAAAGTCCATGGCCATAGACATGATGGTGGCAGGTCAAGAATTTCTCAGTCTTAACAATTAACAGATTATCAAGTATTAATAGGTAACACGGAAAATCCTAAAATTAAAAAAAAAGTTTAAAATTTGGTAAAAAAACAGAAAAAAGAAGAAATAAATTAGTAAAACTAGAAATTAATGCAATGAAAATGGAAGTAATAGAAATAGAAGCATAAGGAAAAAAACCTCAGATTAAAAAATAACTGTCAAAGACAGAACAGTATGAAAAAATTGGAAGTTTTGCAGCTGTAGTGAATAGATTTTCCAGAACATAGAATCAAATGACAAAGATTAAAAGTTTGGGAAAAGATAAAACCCATAGGTAATCAATCAATGTTGACATTTCAACAACTGCATAAGATGCATTACAGAAAGAGGAAAACACAAAAATTGAAGAGAAGAAACTCATCACTGAAATTCTATTGTATTTTCTAGAATTACAAAGTCTTCTGATGGAGAGGACCCAGTTATTGCCCGGCAGAGTGAGTTATAAAGACCCTTTCCCAAAACCATTGTGAAAATTCTGTAATTACAAGGATAAATAATAGATTCTAGAAACATTCAGTAACAAACCACAACAAGAGCAAGCAAACAAATAAAAACACACCTTGAAAAGAATGAGAATTAGACTATGTTAGACTTCATAACATGCATCACAGTTGAATAAATATCTGTGCCACTCTATTGTAAGCTACTTGAGGTTGGCAGCTTTTCTGATTATTTCATCACTATGTTAAAATAATTCATACTGTTCCTGAGGCAGTATATACCATTAGTAAATATTTATTTAAAATATCAATATTTAATATTTGGAATGGACTTTGGCAATAGGCATGCAGTGCAGGTGTAAGAATCTTCCTAACTAGAATGTATGAAATATTGTATTTTATGACTGTACCTCTAGCTGCCATCCTTGATGCTCTTTTGCATTATAATATTGTTATTCCTGCACTAATTGTTGAACTCTATCTTTTACTCTCTTGAACATGTTCAGTTTCTGAGATTACTTTGACCAATATAATACAGTAGAACTATTAGGTCCAGGGATAACCCTTAACTAATCTGTTTCTGCATCCTACCTCTTAAAACTCAGGAGTCATGCAGGAAGAGCCCATAGCACATATGAAAGGTAATAAATAGATTCATCCAGCTATACCACCTCTAAGAATTCTTAGCCAAGAACCAGCTATATGAATGAACCACAAGGGAAGTTGCTGTGTTGGTGTCATAAAAATAATTTAAAATATTTGGAAATGACATTGGTACTAGACAATTAGCAGAAGCAAGAATGTCCTCAGGATAACTGAGGAAGGTAAAAGGACACTGAGATGGGAGGCTGGAGGGATGATAATATGTGTCTGTGGTGGCAGAAAATTTAGCAAAACTAATGCCTGTGATAAGATGAAAAAGAAATATTAAAATTTATGAACGTATGAATTGATTTAAAGAAATTGTTCAGGTGACCTTGTTTCTTGTAGCAGTGTCTGAAAAGATGTAGCTAGAGATAAACTAACAATAAAAACTTTCAATATTTTAGCAAATTTTATAGGACATATAGAGGGACTAGGAGAGCCTTCCACTCACCTAAATGTTCTTAAGGTAAAAAACGATCTGAGATAAAGACTCAAATTCAGGATTTACGAGTAAAATGTGGCCTCAAAGTAATTTTGTAATGAAGTATGTAGCTGTGAGACCCTTGGCTAAGGTCCCAAAAGGATATAAGATGATTCCTTATAAACCTTTATGAGACAAATTTTCTTTTAAGAGTAGTAGAGGCATGAAAAAAGAATATATATATATATATATATATATATATATGAATCACTTTGCTGTACCACTGAAACTAACATGACATTGTAAATCAACTATACTTCAATAAAAAATAAAACAAAAAATAAAAATTGAAGTGTTCCATGGGAGTTGTGTCAACACTCTTTCCTGAGTACCCATTAAAGACTGATGACTGTTGCTACGGATACTGGTAATCATATCTAAGGTCTATTTTGTTTGAAGATGAGCTTTTAAAATAATATGACCAATAAACCTGATGCCTAATACAAAAATAAAAATAAAAAAGAATAGTAATGCATGCTTTTGTGTGCTCTCTGATTGATAAAGTTACTTCTAAATGATCTTAAAGACATGCCTAATATACTCTCTAGGATTTTCAAAATTGTTTCTAAAAATCTTAAGGAGGTTGCCCTGCAGCAGCATAGTTTGAGGGGATTTGAATTTTTGTTTAACAGAGCCAACAACCAGAATATCCATAGGAAACCCATGATTCTCTTTTTAAGGGGATTGTACTAAGCAGAAGCACATTGGTAGGGACTGGAAAATACAAGCGTGATCAATATCAAAAAAAAAAAATCTTAGGATCCACAACATCCTGAAAGTAAGAAGGCTGAGAAAGCTACCTAGCTACAAATATAGGCATTTTTTTTAATTGAAAGAAAGAGTAACTAAGAGTGTGAGATAAATGCTCAAAGAACAAAGTCTAGAGCCATGAAGAAAACTCCCACAAAGCAGGACTCATCTCTAATCAAGAATCTAACAATATATACTGAGCTAGATTTCACCATTTCTATGAAACAGTGACAACCTAGTTTTTTTACATTCCTCCCCCCTTTTAAAGGAAATGTTCCTTGAAGTTATTATTTCCTTGTACTACCATGAATGTTGGAGGGGGCCAGCTTTATTACTTGCCCTTTTTTTCACAAATCCTTAGATTGAAAAGAACCATATTTGAGTGAAACTTTATTCTCAATAGGGTCTGATTTAAATTTCAAGATTCTGGACATCAAGTTGATGCCAACAAAATCATAGACTGACTGGCTCATAAACAGCAACCATTTATTTCTCTCATAGTTCTGGAGGCTGGGAAGTCCAAGATCAAGGCATCAGCCAATTTCGGGTCTGGTAAGGACATACTTCCTGGTTTATAGATGACCATCTTTCTGCTGTGTCCTCACATGGCAGGAGGAGCTAGGCAGCTCTGTGTGGTCTCCTTTATAAAAACACTAATCCCACTCGTGAGGACTCCACCGTCTCAACCCAATTACCTCCCAAATGTTCCACTACCTAAAACCATCATATTGGGCATTAGGCTTCAACATATGGATTTTGGGGGAACACAAACATTCAGACCATAGCATATAGGATGAGAGTTTAAGAGTCTTGGGAGATGGGGTAAAAGCATATTGCATATGAGAGTATTGAGAATTGTCGTAGCCAGAAGGTAGGCTGTGGAAGATTGTGTTTTCCAAATATCCATATCACATGTTCTTCAATACAATTTGCCACCTTCTCTTTCAAGACGGATTCTCTGTATCTAGCTCTTTGAAGTTGTCTGAGCCTTGAAAATGTTTTAACCAATGTGTGTTTTGCCAGCACTTTAAAGGCATGGAAGTTTCCATTTCCTTCCTTGTACTGAGCGATGCTGTGAGAAACCCGAGACATATAGAGAGACTCTATGTAGACACTTGGTTTGATAGTCCTTCAGTATCAACTAGCATCAACTGTGAGTCAAGTAAATGAGCCATTTTGGATTTTCTAGTGTAACTGAACACAGAATACATTTTGTATTGTTCTGGGGATATAGATTCATGAAATAAAACAATGAGAAATAAAGTTTAAAAAATGATACAGTCAAACTATGGAAAATCTAATAACTTTGATAATAATTCTTTACATATTATATTTCCTGGAATAAAATGAAAGATTTTTAAAATTATTTTTTATTATTATTATTTTTATTTTTTAATTATGACATGAACGACACTATATTTGTGGAAAACAACACTATGAGTGTTATAACTGATGAAGAATCCTTTAAATCTGAATAAGAAATGGATGACTGTACAAAGTTAAAGGAATGATTGTTGGGGAAAAAGAGAGACTGGAATTCGAGACTGGTTTCTATCATTGGTGTTAAAGTGTATAATGATATCAGTAAGATCAATTTTTCTCAGATTTAAAAGAAGAATAATCAGATTAACACTTCCTTGAGGTGCCTGTTAAAATGCCGTTTTCTGAGTCTCACTGCAAAAATATTTATTTAGAGTAACTACTGGTCAATTTCTGTAATATTTGAAAAATACTGACATAGGGGATGTAGGAGAGAAATACACCTTAAACTGCAAGGATTGTGTTCGTATTCAGACTTTCTGAAATTAAGGAAGTTACACATGCATGGAGTGTCTAAAATAAGGTGAGAGTCTGAAATAAGGACTAGGACTAGAGTTTTAATAGCTGTTGTGGCTGTAGATCAATATTTAGAAGATACTTAATATGTGTATCAAAATCTTAGGTATGACCTTGTGGTAAAGATACTTCCTTTTGTTCTTCCCTGGTGGCACAGTGGTTGAGACTCCGCCTGCCGATGCAGGAGACACAGGTTCGTGTCACGGTCTGGGAGGATCCCACATGCCGTGGAGCGGCTGGGCCCGTGAGCCATGGCTGCTGAGCCTGAGCATCCGGAGCCTGTGCTCCACAATGGGAGAGGCCACAACAGTGAGAGGCCCACATACGGCAAAAAAAAAAAAAAAAAAAGATGGAAACTTCAAAGGCCCAAAACCACTGAGGCAGTTCCCTAATGTTATGACAGGGTGTTTTATGCAGGGATAATTAGTTGAATAACACTAAATGTTCTTAGGGTCTCTGGGAGTACTGAAATTTCTAACACAACACTTACTTTAAATGAACTAAAATGAGTCCTAGCCTAGAGGAGGTAGTCATCTCTCAGTTTGAAATAGTTCAGTTTCAGTTATATTTGAGTGATATGATTATAGCATCTTTATTTCCTACAGCATTAGATCCTTCTTTATATTTCCCACCATTCACTAGTTCTTAGTAACTGCGAACAGGTAGATAACATAAAAATTACACACGAGTTTCAGAGGCTCGAGGTTTCTTCCTAGCTCTGTCATTAAAAGAACCACCACTCTCTCCCCAACTCCTGCCACGAATTATACGGATTATAACTTCCAAATTTTAACCTACACTGATATTCCCCATCTCCAAGTTTTCTGACCTGTTGTTTTATGGCTATTTATAATATAGGGACCATTTCTAAATATTTCACTGGCTGCTTTAAATGCAACTTTTCTGACATTGAGGACTGGTTGACCTGTGTTCTTGCCTGTGTAAAGATAGAAGACAGAGGGAAGGAACGCGTGTTCTTTCTATTCTTTCAGAGACAAGACGACTGCTTTTCATGAGCCAATATACAAGTACATTATGGTTGTTTTCATTCAGTGTCTCTCCATTTACTTTTTAATTTATTGTATATTTTTCTGAGAGTTGAATAATAAATTGCCTTTCTCAAGTGTCAGTGTTTAAGAAAGGTAATTTTTAATTGCGTTTTCTAGATGTTTAGTTGAAATGTAGAAAAGTCTTCATTAAGGCATATTTTAAGTTATTATTGCAAGCCAAACGCCTATCTTAAAGGGACTGAATATAATTTGGAAATAAACTCAAATGTTGCCAAAACCTGTCTAAATACTTTCTATTATGATTTAAAATATCATGGCAAATTCATAAGATCAATTTGTATAAGTTAAAAGGTAATTTATCTATAAAAAGCAAATGGATTTAGAAATTAAGCTCATAAAAATATTCAAAGCATAAATTTTAATTAGCGATACACAATTAGATCAGGAATATGTCTGCTTTATGGTTTAGTTAGTCTTTTATACATAACCAGAAGAAGGTGATGACAAATAGTTTGGGTTGGCAATTTGTTTGAGTCCAATACCAGGAATTTAGGATAGTAATTAACACAAGGACATCAGAAACAAATGTGTTTCTCTATCAAAAGCTTACCAGCCTAATTAAGGGTGTACAGAAGGACTAAAAGTTGTTACATGGTGTTAGATTTTGGATTAGGTACATTTCTTTCCCTGGCTTAACTTTCCCACATATCACATGATAAGAAAAAAAAAAAGTAAGGGTTATGAAAAACTTATATAAAATTAAAGTTCAAATAATCACTAACCACTTAATTTGTATGAATTGCTGATTAATTAATTCTCTACTTAAAAGATTTTTCTAAACATATTTTCATAGGTATTCACAAGACATGGTGCCTGACTCTGTACACCATCCATTGCACTTTTATTTTTTAAGTGTATTAATAATTTCCACTGTCTACAATGATATATTGTCATCATATCAAAGTGAAATATAACTTTTTCAAATGGAAGGCTTTGAAAATAATCAAGAAGTATCACTTTTTTTTGAGAAAGCATTTGTTTTTGAAACTCCTTCACTGCACAATAACTGTTCATCAAGGAAGGACTTTCACAGAATAGCAGTTCTCCTCTATGATCTTTCAATACTCAGTCTCATCGGGCTCTACCATACAGAACTTTTCTCTTTTAAAACACACAAGAGATGTAAATACTTAACAGAAACGTCTGATTTCTAATACAACATGAAAGTCAAAATATGAATCACTTGATTCATTTAATTTAATCATTGAAACTCGGAAATTATTAAATTTATTTTATTGTTTAAGTAAAAGGTTCAATGTTCAGAATGAATATATTAGAACAATCCTCATTTCTTTTAGCTCTCTATGTCAGTTAGGCTGTAGACCTTAAGCCATTAGAAAAGTATGTGTCTTATGTTTATGTGTGCATGCGTGTGTGTGAGTGTAGTGTGTATGTGTGTACATATGTTTAAGTTTGGACTTCCTAAGAGATGATTCTGAGAAAAGGATTTGAAGGTGAGTGACTTACTGGGGACAGGATTCCAGAAAACATTAATAAGGTAGAGTGGGAGTGAGGGAGGTGAGGGAAATAAGCCACTGCAAGGGATATTGATGAGTGGCTGACCACTGGGTGCATCTTGGGCTCCACAGGGCTGGGGACCTTTAAGAGATGGTTCAGAGCATGCCTCAGTCACCACAACAAGAACCAAGGATGCTTATCTACCAATTCAATTCTACCATAAATAGAGGGCTGCTTCCAGGGTCATTAACTGCCCAGCGTTCTTAGTCTGACCTTCAAGCAGTCCAGAGAAAAGCCTCAGGCAGAGAAACAGGCATTTGCAGTAAGAAGACATAGTAACCAAGAGTGCCCAGGCTATAGAGACAGGGTACTGACAGTATGTGTTAGAATTTACATGTGTAATTATACACACTGACTTTAATACCTAACTCATACGGAAATTTAACTCCAGAGGACAGTAAAAGATATTGTAAGAAGAAGAAAAGGAAGAGCTGCTTTAATATCAAAGCAAAATTAATATAAAAAATCATCACCATGTGAATGCAATGATTTAATTATGTTTGAAAATATGAGGTTTTATATTAATTTAGTAAGAAGATTTAGTTGAACAGGAGTGCATGACTAAGGAGGGAATCTGGATGGAGTCAGCTGAGTGATGAAATGAGAAACCAACCTTTATGGTAAGTGATGTAAGACCAAGTAGACATGTAGCGATCATATGCTGATAGCAAAAGTCTAAACACCAAATTAGTTTAATATACTGAGATAGTTACAAGGGATTAAATCTAGATTTTATAGATTTTGCAAGAACATTTATCCTACCTCTGAGGCAGACATGCTAATCATCTAGGGCCATGCCATTACCCATAGTTCTTTTACTACTAACTTTCTCTGCATAACTGAAAAAGATACTTAATGCATCCCTAATATTCTTATTTTGAAATTATATGGAAACCTTGAGTGATTTCTAGTTGTCACCCTGCACTATAATTCCATGAATATATGGATAATTTCCACATAATGTATCTCAGAATACTCTTCTATAGTTAATAAAGCAATAACAGAATCACTTAAGGGGTACAGTGCCTTGAAATGCACGTTTCTCACACTCCCTCCCTTTCCTTTTTGGAATAATACAATAATGAGAAGAATCTACTAGTGGAATATAGGATATGTGAATATAGCTGTGAGTTTCTCTGAGTCCCTGGAGATGAGAGTGAGAGAAGGGCTTTTAGACTCACTCGAACTGAGCAAAAATTTAAGTCTCACCTCAGAGAAGGAAGCTTGGTTCTGCTCAGAGAATGGAACTAGGGAAGTAAACCTTAAATTTTATGGGTTTAGGCAAAACAACGCTAGTGGAATTGCAGAATCATATGGTAGTGCTATATTTACTTTTTTAAGGAAATTCAGTATTATTTTCCATAACGTCTGTCCTAATTTACATTCTCACCAACAGTGCACAAGGGTTCTCTTTCCTCCACATCCTCACCAACACGTTATTTCTTAGGTTTTCTGTTTTGTTTTGTTTCAATAGTAGCCATTTAGACAGGTGTGAGGTAATATCTCACATTTGTATATTTGATTTGAGATTTCCTGATGATTAATGATATTGAGCACCATTTCATGTACCTGTTGGCCATTTGTATGTCTTCTTTAGAAAAATGTCTATTCAGTTCTTCTGCCCATTTTTTAATTGGATGTGTTTTTCAATAGCTTTTCTGTGAGATCAACTTGATTTAGTCATAGACTGAACAAGGGTGGCTTAGAATTCAAGAACTACCTATGCACAAAAAAACCCACCTTCCACTGAAATTCTGTTAAAAGTAAGTCATAAGTTTGACATTTCAAGTGTTTGTACCTTCACTGCAACTGCAGTATTATAATTAAATCGGTCCATTTATAATTAAAGCCCTACAAGCTTCAGTTATTTTAATATATTGTTTGTTGAATAAGGAACAAATATTTCATTATGAAAAGACAGATGAATAGTGGTCCAGACCATCAAAAATAGATTTTTCTGGGAAAATTATTCACAAAGGGTCTTGAATTTATTTGATCTATTGTCATTTTTATGACCACAGATATTTTTTCAATATTATTTTTCATTCATTGTATTTCATAACACTTTTATTTGTCCATAAGTTATTATATTTATGGTCCACCTGAAAATTATTTATGAATATTTTCAAAGGGAATTGTCTAAGTACATGAAGTTCTTTAAATCAAATGAGAAAGAATATTCATTTTGGCAAAAATTAACAAAATCCTAACCAAACTAAAGTTTCAATACATAGAAAGGCATCTTGAAACTATTTAATCATTTGAGAGTTATTTACAAAATGATATTTAAAGGTAAATAATTTTATGTCTAAATTAATTAGATTTTTGATACTAATTTTGGTTTTGTCATGGTATAATGTATATATTTTATGTTTTGAGGGTTAACTTTAAATTACTAATAGGGCTTTTAAAACAGATCTTAATGCTTTAGTAAGAGAAATTGTATATTTCTATTAAATTTTGATCTCCCATAATAGGATCAATTACAAATAACTCATACTAAATATCTGCTATCAAAACTTCATATTGAATTATTAAAATTAATGAATGTGCTGGCATACATGCAAGTATATTGGACTGGAAGTTAAAATACTAGATATAATTGAAAATAATTCATTTAGTCAAATATTTAAACTACCCTTAAAAATAATTTACTTATTTTTTTAGACAATAGTTGTATTTTATATTATCAATGCACAGTGAAATAAAACCCAAGAACATTAAATAATTTGTAATATTTTGTGTATAGCACATGCACACATTTTATTTTGGTAGACACATTAATATACATCAATGATAAAATTTATTATTTTAAAATACATGGTTCACCTCTTGCACTGTTGGTGGTAATGTAAATTGATACAGTCACTATGGAGAACAGTATGGAGGTTCCTTAAAAAACTACAAATAGAAATATCATATGACCCAGCAATCCCACTACTGGTATATACCCTAAGAAAACTATAATTCAAAAAGAGTCATGTACCACAATGTTCATCGTGGCACTATTTACAATAGCCAGGACATGGAAGCAACCTAAGTGTCCATCAACAGATGAACGGATAAAGAAGATGTTGCACATATATACAATGGAATATTACTCAGCCATAAAAAGATACTGAGTTATTTGTAGTGAGGTGGATGGACCTAGAGTCTGTCATACAGAGTAAGTAAGTCAGAAAAAAAAATACCGTATGCTAACACATGTATATGGAATCTAAAACAAAACAAAACAAAATGGTTCTGATGAACCTAGGGGCAGGACAGGAATAAGGGTGCAGATGTAGAGAATGGAGTTTAGGACACGGGGAGAGGAAAGCATAAGCTGGGACGAAGTGAGAGAGTAGCATGGACATATATACACTACCAAATGTAAAACAGATAGTGGGAACAAGCTTCATAGCACAGGGAGATCAGCTTGCTGTTTTGTGACCACCTAGAGAGGTGGGATAGGGAGGGTGGGAGGGAGATGCAAGATGGAAGGGATATGGGGATATATGTATACATATAGCTGATTCACTTTGTTATACAGCAGAAACTAACACACATTTTAAAGCAATTATACTCCAATAAATATGTTAAAAAATCAAAACAACAACAACTAAAAATAAAATATATGGTTCAAACATTCTGAAAATATTTCTAGACTCAAAGATTCCATTTGACTAAACTTTCTATCTCACCTAGATCACGTTTATAGTTTTCAATCTCTTTAATACTATTTTCCTAATCCTTTTAAAGCACTGGAAGTACATTTCAAATTGTGGACTCTAGAACAGAACATAAAAAGTTTTAAGGTCAAAATGAAGAGTGAGAAGAGAAAGGCTTTTCTCATGAAGAGAGTGCAGTACGTGGTTTGGTTTATTTTTTGAAGGTACGACCATCCCATTGACCTCTGACATTGCACAAGCCTTCTAAAATACTTCAACAAATAAATGCATAAAATATGCATGAAGATATGTGCATATATATATATATATATATCATATATATGTAGAGAGGTAGATAGATATAAATATGTGTGTGAACTTTTATTACCAGGAAATTTCATATTGTAATATTCTAGACACTATCATACATTTCATTTCTCAAAGTACCCCATTAATTTTTAATATTATCTTGGTACAGAGATGAGGAAACTTGGATTCAGAAAGCATCAGTAATTGAAGCTCTCATCATCCTGGACAGCTGTACAATAAGACTCTGTACACTTCCTGTGCCCATTATTCTTTTAATTAAAATCTGCCATACAGGGCATCCCTGGTGGCGCAGTGGTTGAGAGTCCGCCTGCCGATGCAGGGGACGTGGGTTCATGCCCTGGTATCGGGAAGATCCCACATGCCGTGGAGCGGCTGGGCCCGTGAGCCATGGCCGTTAAACCTGCGCATCCAGAGCCTATGCTCCACAATGGGAGAGGCCACAGCAGTGAGAAGCCTGTGTACGGCAAAAAAAAAAAAAAAAAAAATCTGCCATACAACGAGGCTACCACTTTTAAGTAAAGGCGAGAACTTCTAAAATGCTTAACTCATTAAAAGGAAATCAGAAGTCAGTCTATTGTTAACTAACGTCATTACTCTGTAACCAAAATAGTCAGTACTTAGGTGTATAATTTTCCCTTCGCTGTACACAAAACTATAATTCCATTGATATTGATGCTCATAAGCATTTTGCCTACCTGACATGCAGTCATAATATAATTACCTAAATAAACGTTGTGTGCTAATAGCACATCAGCGATGAACAGGTCAAAATCTGGTGACCATGTCTTTTTTGTAAATGAATTACCAAAGTGCCAAGAGCTGATTCATACCCTGCACATAATTGGTTTCATCCAAGTGTAAAGCAAAAAATCTGCAGTCAGACAAATGTGATAGTAGTTGCGTGAGGCCCAAAATGTTTTTTGATAAAAAAGTTTTTCCAGCAGCTCACACTGCTTTTTTCAGCACCTGATATTTGTCATAATGTTCACAGCTATTTTGTACAAACTTAAGAGCAAGTGCAATATAGTTGTTTTTCTAAACCAGGAATGCAACTTTCCGTGATGCTTCAGTATTTATGGTCTCTGCTTTGCATTTAGATATATAATTCATCAATTTTAAACCTGCAAATGTTATTTTATGCATATTCTGTCTAAAACTACGATTGCTTTCTTAACATTAAGAAATGCTGTTTTGAAAATGATATGAAATTTTAATGGTTTTGTGTCACTATTTACCTGGCTGCCAAGATATGGTGCTGGGATCTGGAGCAAATGGATCTCTAGCTCAAGTTCTTTTTCTCCATGTTTTCATAGTCAGGTCTATATTCACATTTTTATTTTTCAGGTGACTTGGCAAATTTTTGGAGCCACAAACTTCATTTATTCAGCAGACACTGAAGTTCTGTTGACCATTTTCCATTTATGTTATTCTTCCCATCACTGATTTTACACTATAGTGAGGCGTTGCTGAGTCCTGATCAATCTTTGTGAGTTGGAATTATAATATAGCACAGTAATAACAATTTAAAAAACAACTCTAACAAATATGAGTGCTAATTATACTAGTCTAAGATCAATTAAACCGTATAGCTGTTTTAGGGCATGAGCAGCCTTTCAGGGTGTGATATCATTACAGGATTCTTGTGAAAATTATTATGTGTTTCATTTCAAATGGGTGAAATGTATATAAAATAAGAATTATTTAATCACATTGCAAGCCCCTAAAAACTGCAAACCCTTTTTATACCACATCACAAAGCATTAAGTGCCACCTGCAGTCCACAGACAAAATTTTGAGATCATACAGGGTACAGGCTGATTTCCATGGTATATTAAAAGTCTGTGCTTTTTCAGATTCTTTTCCATTATAGGTTACTACAAGATTTTGAATGTGGTTCCCTGTGCTATACAGTAAATTCTTGTTGTTTATCTATTTTATATATAGAGGTGTGTGTCTATTAATCCCATACTCTTAATTTATCCCACCCCACCATTTACCCTTTGTTAGCCATACATTTGTTTTCTATATCTGTGAGGCTGTTTCTGTTTTGTAAATAAGTTCATTTCAATAAGAAAAAAATCCTTCCATAAAAGAAAGTCTCTGCTTATTCTAATATAACATGGAAGTGAAAAGTGCTTAGAAATTTTACAGCAGAAGAGAGACTCAAATTATTTACAAACTGGACTTTTATGTGGAGGATGATATTAATATTCCATTAATGTTTAATTTTTACCATAACAACCAGTGAGGGAGTTAGCTTATTCCTTTAGACACAACAGGGAATAATAGAACATGGCACAAAGGAAACCAAGATAACTCATCATTAAGATATAACCTAGTGGGCACATAGGTGATAAATGTGTATATTGCTGCCACGGTGTGCATTACAATAAAGACAACTAACCCAAAACTTTAAGATCATCATTAAAAGATACTTACCATGATTGTTTAACTAGACAGTAAATATATATCTGAAAAGACTAAACTGAGTCATCAGTTGCAAACCATAATTTCATTCATATCCTTAGAGTATAAAGTTCTAGTATTTGAAAACAATTAGAGCTGTATATTTAGAAAAATTAGCTGTGCTTCAAAACCTGCTTTCTCTCAGTAGTTATCTGAATTACCAGCTACCAAGTTTGGGATTGTCTGTGATCATGAACAAGCTTAAAAGGATTATGTCCCCAGATACTCCCATTGGCACTTTTAAATCTGTTTGTAAAATCTTGTCCTGCATAAAAATTTTCATCCTAATTAACAGATTTACAAATCTCATAGCAAATTTCACCAGACCAATTATTTAAGGGAACAAACAGCAAAAAATTATAATTCACTGGTTTATTTAATATTATACATATATTTCAAAATTAAAAATAATTCTTCAGTGATATCTTTCATGTAATATCAAGCATCACCAAATAGTTTGCATGTTCTATTTACATAAATACTTTATTTTTTTTAAGTTATTTATTTTATTTATTTATTTTTGGTTGCGTTGGGTCGTTGCTGTGCACGGGTTTTCTTTAGTTGCGGCGAGCGGGGGCTACTCTTCGTTGTGGTGAGTGGGCTTCTCATTGCGGTGGCTTCTCTTGTTGCAGAGCACAGGCTCTAGGCACCCGGCTTCAGGAGTTGTCTCTCGTGAACTCTGGAGAGCACACTCAGTAGTTGTGGCGCACAGGCTTAGCTGCTCCGTGGCATGTGGGATCTTCCTGGACCAGGGCTCGAACCCATGTCCCCTGAATTGGCAGGCGGATTCTTAACCACTGTGCCACCAGGGAAGACCTCTTTCTCTTTTTCAGGTGTGTAAAATATATTATTAGAAAAACCTAGGTCTTTTTTTCATGGGACATTGCACAAATGTTAATGTAGTTTAAATTATATTTAAATTATTTTAAAATATTCCATATAAATATTGTACATATTTTTCTTAAAACAATGTTGCAAATAGTATGCATGTCCATACACACACACATATGCACACGCACATGCACACAGACACACAAAACCCACAAAAAAACTGTGAAATTGTCTGGCTTCAGTGGCCTTTTGTGATGGCTTACAATTGGCTCATCTACACAGGAGATATTATTAGTTTACACACAAAAACTGTTTCTCTCTTTAATTGTTGTGTTTCTTCCTTGGGTAACCAAATGAAAGTTATATAATTAGAAACAGGTCAGTTCAAATAATGACAAAATACTTATTTTTCTCCTAGTGACAGTGTTTTATGGTGTTTGGGAAATGACATTTAGAAATATTCTCATATCATCACAAAGTTTAAATCATTCACTCTTTACAATTATAGTTTTTCCATATGGCTAGTGTCTTTTAATCATTTCACATTAAAAGGGAATATGTCCGTTTAATAAGTATTGTTGAAATGGTGTATAATAAAGACTTCAGGCAGTTTTATAGGTTCTGGACAATAAATTATTTTCTATTTTCACTGTTTCACCTCACACGCTTTGATCAACCCAGGCTAAGTTCATTGTTGACTAAGACTTCTATATTTTAATCTATCTATGAGTTTGCCTCTATTCAATAGTGTCTTCTGACTCCAATATAAATAGTAACAAATAAGTAAGAAGTAAATATGTTTTACAATACAGTTGGCTTTATAAAATTACAGTACTTGTTTGATTGTGTATTCCATAGCATTAGAACATTCCCTAATTACACTGTGCCTGTTAAAGCCACCTATCATAGGTAACAGCTAATGAATGCAATGTTTGTAAAATTTGAGGTGATATTTAGATATTTAGATTTGTAGCAAAACTCTTTAGCCCTGTGTGGAAGGAACTAACCCAGGCCCCTCTCTTAGCTTCTGGTAGTCACGGTCATACTTCCTTGTAGATGGTTATCTTCTTCCTGTGTCTTTTCACATGGTGTTCTCCATGTGTGTGTGTATATGTGTGTATGTATGTACAAAATTTCCCCTTTTTGTAAGCATACAGTCCTATGGGATTAGGGCCCACTCAAATGACCTCATCATTTTTTCCAAATAAGGTCACATTAACAAGTACTTTAACATTTTTGTAGGGGAACACAATTCAATTTACAACACCCAGGGATCATAAAATACGTGTGGTATGTACAAATCTCCTTCAGTTAAAGACTTCAGTGTTATCAGATACTTTGCAAGAGGAATCAGACAGAGAGTAACAGGACTCTGATTGTGTTGAGAACAGAAGAATATAAAAGTATCTAACAGGTTGTCACTGAGAAGCATGTAGCATATTCTGAGCAAACTAAAACTGACATAATTTTTCAAGTTCCAATTTATGGGTATTGTAAAGTAGGACCAGTGGTTTGGAAAGAGGAAAACCTGACTAGGGAATATGAATTCCTAAAACAAGCAAACAAAGGCTCCCTATGAGGACAAACTCCTGTCTTGAAGTGATATTGTTAGGAGTATAATCTAACTTCGATAGGACAGGGACAATAGGGGAAAGGAGATAGATGGAACAGATAAATAATATGTCTTGTACCACAGTGTTTATTGTAGCACTATTTACAATAGCCGGGACATGGAAGCAACCTAAGTGCCCATCAACAGATGAATGTGTAAAGAAGATGTGGCACATATACACAATGGAATATTACTCAGCCATAAAAAGAAATGAAATTGAGTTATTTGTAGTGAGGTGGATGGACCTAGAGTCTGTCATAAGTGAAGTAAGTCAGAAAGAGAAAAGCAAATACTGTATACTAACACATATATATGGAATCTAAAAAAAAAAAAAAAGTTCTGATGAACCTAGGGGCAGGACAGGAATAAAGACACAGACATAGAGAATGGACTTGAGGTTATGGACAGTGGGAAGAGTAAGCTGGGACTAAGTGTGAGAGTAGCATTGACATATATACACTACCAAATGTAAAATAGATAGCTAGTGGGAAGCAGCTGCATGGCACAAGGAGATAAGCTCGGTGCTTTGCGACCACCTAGAGGGGTGGGATGTGAAGTGTGGGAGGGAGATGCCAGAGAGAGGAGATATGGGGATATACGCATGCATACGGCTGATTCTCTTTGTTATGCAGCAGAAACTAACACAACAATGTAAAGCAATTATACTCCAATAAAAATATTAAAAAAAATCAGTTTGAGTGGAATGCCACTCTATATAAAAACACAAATCTAAAATGTAAATTAAAATAATAGTATATATAGAGGGTAATAAGTTAGAGAGTGGACGCATAGAGGTTAAATTTTAGATATTTAAAAACATTGTTTTTTTAAAATACACCTTTATTGGAGTAAAATTGTTTCACAATGCTGTGTTAGTTTCTGTTATACAACAAAGTGAATCAGCTGTATGCATACATATATCCCCATATCCCCTCCTTCTTGAGCCTCCCTCCCACCCTCCCTATCCCACCCTTCTAGGTCTTCACAAAGAACCAAGCTGATCTCCCTATGCTATGCTACTGCTTCCCACTATTATTTTATATTTGGTAGTGTATAGATTTCAATGCCACTCTTACTTTACCACAACTTCCCTTTCCCCCACCCCTGCTGTGTCCTCAAGTCCATTCTCTATGTCTGCATCTTTATTCCTGCCCTGCCACTAGGTTCATCAGTACCATTTTTTTACATTCCATATATATGTGTTCTTGATTTGGCTTTGGATACATGTAAGTATTTTAGAAAAATATAAATAAAACTAACTTTCCAGAAACACCTAAAATTAAAACCTTTATGAAATTTTTAATAATTGGTTCTAACAATAAGATACTGTTGTAAATCCAGATGACAGTAAAATACAAAACATTGCTCAGTGACTTAAAAATACAGTAATTTGACAAAATCCCTAAAGGAATTTACCCTATGAAAATAGCCTGTGAAAATGATAATAAACTTTTTTCAGTGATTATGTTGTTGAAGGTTATGTCTGCATTGTTATACTGAAACTGTAATATTAATATTGTAGAATAAAGAAAACAAGTAGATATAATGAAATCTAAGCTTTTTATTCATGGGGGAAAGGTGATAGTGATGCAAGATTAAATATATTAAGTAAAAACTTTTACTATGAACTAGAATTAGAATTACAAGTATGAGCTTACTATGTTTTTCATGTTTTACAAAACATACATATTTCCTAGTTTTGTCCATGGGAAATGCTCATTAGCATCCAGAGTGTGGTATATAAACCTCCCAGAAGCATTTGGAGACTTTCCAAGACTTGGATGAAAATTATTGAAGAGTCAAGAAGTACCATGTCTTTTAAGAAAGCAAGAAAGCTTTCAAAGACTGCTGGGTCATGTCAAAAGGACTCAGGCATCATCTAAAAAAGGCTCCCATAGGCAAAATTTTGAAAAATGCACATCAATATGAATAACAAGTGCAATGGATTGACATTTTAAATATATGTAAACACATTGCTGATATAAGGACAAAAAAAATCATTGCTTAACTTTGAAGGAAGCTAGAGAAAGGAAAATAGGGGAGGAAAAGAAAAAATAGAACAGAGTAAAAGAAGGGAGGAAGGAAAAAGAGGAAGAAAGAAACAGAATATTATCTAAGGAGTAGTCCTGACAAATATTAAGCCTGAATATGATCATATCACAACAAATTTGCAGAAATGCAGAGATTAAAGGAAAATATTAAATGACACAGGTGGAATGAGAATAGCAAATTGCAGATTGTGGGGAACTTTTGAGGACAATCAATCCGATTTTGTCAGTAAATACATTTCAAGGAAAATCATGAAATGGAATTTACAGTTAAAAGAGACTAAAGAGATTGATCAAGTGACTATACGGCTTGCACTATATTTGAATTCTGATTCAAATAGGTAACTGTAAAAAAAAATTTATGTGACAGTTTGAAAAATTTAATGCTAATTGATATTTAATCATTTTAATGAATATTTTCAACTATTTATGTGTGAGAATCAGTGTTTGCATTGGGGGGAGGAATCTGTATCTCTTCAAGATACATACCAAGATATTTACAAAAAATGTAGGTTGATGTTTGGAATTCCTTAAAAATAATCCAGAAATGAAATGAGGTATTGGGTATTGTATAGATAAAATAATATTTCCAACAGCTGGTAGTAGTTGGAGTCAGCTGATGGGTAAATGGATATTTATTCTATTAATGTTTCTAATATTTAATAATATCTGAAATTTCTTATATCACAAAGTTGACAATATTTGTCCAGAATTATAAAAATATATTTATTTTGAAAGCAATATACAGTTGTATGACAGGAAAAATTGTCATTAGTTTAAAAGAATTGCTAATAGACACCAGTGGAGAAATAAACTAATGTCTTTTGAGCCCCAGCTATGTGCTAGTCATGAGACTCTATGTGTTATCATAGTCGTTACATACACTATGGTCATGATATTGTTGCAATTTAAACTATTCTACAATGTGGGAACTAAAATACTGAAAAATTTTGAACCAGATGGATACAAACCACATGATTTGAAGATTATCTTGGGCCAGAGCATGATATCTGCAAAGTTGTTGTTCTTCTGTTATACCAAGAGATGTTTTTGTCCTATATTTGAAGTGCTAATGGATTTAAAGGGTTGCATATCTCATTTCTAAATATATGCAGATATCTGTCTGAATTTTGTTCACTGGGTAATCTTTGAGTATCAGAACGTCAGGGAGGAAGACATTTTCCTCTACCCTCTAGGTTCTTCTGTCTGGCCAAAGAACTAAACTGATATGAGACAGATTAACATCAGAAAATCAAACAAAGGTTTAATAACATACGTACATGGGAGAGACCCAGGAGAACTGAGTAACTCACCAAAATGACAAACCATCTGCTTAAACACCATCTTCAACTAAAGACAAAAATGGTTGTAGTGGTTAATGGTTTGGGTCTTAAAAGATGAGAAAAACAATTTACCTAGAGATGGAAAACCAAATGTTTGTTAAAACAAACGAACAAACAAACATTTGCAGGGCCAGGCCGAGACAACGGGACACACAGAGGAATTTTAACAAACAGACTTCACTAGGTTGCTCGCTGTCTACCGCACCTGGCTCTCACTACAGTTATCCATGGTGAGGGCTCCATTCCTGGTATGGATCCTCTATCTGCATTCCTCTAGGCAGTTAGGGAGAGGTCAAAGTTTCTTCCTGAATCTTTTGAGCCTTGATGTTTTTCAGCTCAAGGCAAATTTTTCTCCCCTACAAGAGTCATCTGAAAATTGTATTTCCAAGGAATAATTCAAGTAAACATAATTCAAGTTTACACTATTCCCAGTAAAAGCCATCAAAGACAGAAAAAAGAACTTTCTCACTCACACACTCTCGGCAGAAGATAAATCAGTAAAATCAGGCATTGTGAAGAATAAGTTGTCACTATATAGTAAATGTGGTAATGAGCATGCCCTTCCACTTTGACTTTCTAGTTGCATGTATGTATCCTATGTACATATATGTACAAAAATGACATGTACAAGTGTTGTAGTTGTGTTCATTGTTGAAATATTATCCATGAATAGGATAAAGATATATATATTTGGATTATCCAAATGAAGACTATAGAGGAATGAAAATTAATTTGATTTATATGTATAAGTACAAATCTACAAATTAATATTAAGTAAATACATACTTTGAAAAAATTTATGTAGAGAAAGATACCATTTACACAGGTTTTGACTACATGCAATTAGTACTTGATACTTTTATAGCTATCTGATCATGGAAAATGTATGAACAATGATGAAAAAGGGCATATTCCAATTAAAGCATGGAGAAACTCTAGTAACATGGGAAAGGTAATAAAATCAGTGATGGATTGAAAAAATATTTTAATGGTGTCTGTAATACCCAGTACAGTGTTAAATAGAAAGGGAGAGAGGACATTCTTGCTCATGATCTATTAAGTATGATGTTAACAATGGGTTTTTCAAAGGTGCCCAAATCAAGATTGAGGAAGTTCTCCTCTATTCCTAATTTTTTAAAAATATTTATTTATCATGAAAGGTATTGGATTTTGTCAAATGCTTTCTCTTTTCCTATTGAGATGATTACATGTATTTTCTTATTAATATGATGCATTACACTACATTTTATCTTTTATTAATACAGAGTATTACATTGATTGATGTTCATATATTGAACTAATGTTGCATTTGTGGGATAAACCCTTCTTGGTTAGGGAGTCTAAACCAAATTTACATGTTGATGGATTTTTTTACGTTTGCTATTATTTACTGAGGATTTTGTATCTGTTTTTAGAAAGAATATTTGTCAGGAGTTCTAGTAATGTCTTTTTCTGGTTTTGGTGTCAGAGTCCTTAATCTTTTATTTTTTAGAAGATTTTTTAAAGGATTTTTTAAAGGATTAGTCCCAATTCTTCTCTAAACATTTACTGGAATTTACCAATTACCATCTGGTCCAGGACTTTTTTGTGTGGGAATTATTTTATTTACTAATTTAGTCTCTTTACTTGTCATAGGTCTAGTTCTTCAGATATGAGTTCCTCTATTGTTTCAAAATATTTAAATGGCCCATTTAAAATTTTATACAGTAAATTCAATGTCTGCACTTCCTCAGGGACATTTTCTATTGACTGCTTTTCCAGTGTATGACACATACACTCTTCTTTTTTGTAGGTATTGTAATTTTATTTTGTTGAAAACAGGACGTTTCAAATAATATATTGGGACAACTCTAGCAATCAAATCCCCTCCCACATAAGTTGTTCTTATTATTTCTATTTGTACCTTTGGTAAGTTTTCTTAGCTAATAAAATGAATTTTGTACTCTTTGTTGTGTGGCTACTGAAGCCTGAGCATAGAGAGCTTTGTGTTCAACTAATGATTGCTCAGAGATTTCCTTAAAGTCTTTGAAACAATAAGTCCTTGACGCTGTGCCAAGGGGATATTTGTTTATTTGGAGGCTCACCTTCAATATTCTGTGGGCAGTTTAAAACTCTGCCTTAGTTTTCTCTTCCTGCTTGAGCAAAGCCTCATGGTTAGCCAGAAACAAAAGATGAGAAATATCTGAGGTCTAACCAGGGCATGCACACAGCCCTACATGTGTGTGTGATATTTTAGATTTTCAGGAATATGTCAGAGCTTTTCAGAGGCCCCTATACACAAGTTTAGTGCTGAGTGTTTGGTCAGGTCTTGTTTGCCCCAACTATTACTGTATTAAGTGTTTAGGCAGCTGTGATGCTCAGCAGTCATCACTGATTATTTTTGACCAATACCCAGGGGGAAATTTGTTCATGGTGATCAAGTTCTGAGTCAGGTCAAATAAAATAAATTCTGTGGGTGGAACTTACCACGGAACTGCCAGGCAGGTCAGATAATGTAAAAATTTTCTGCACACTGTGACTTTGTACAGTTCCAAACCCATATTGTTTCCTCCAGTGTCTGCTAGGCTGCTAGTTTTCACCAGATACTGTGGTTGCAAGGCTTTGGGCTACAAGGTCACTACAAGACTAAGTGAGAAGTTGATGGGAATAAGCCAAGTTAAAATGCCACAAATATCACTTTGTGTGCTTGCTTACAGATATCTATATCTATAGGTCTAGGTCTATCTATCTATCTATATATAGTAGATATATACACAGATATAGATGTGTATACACATACACCACAAATTCCCCTCAGATTGTTGTAAGTCTGAGTTTAATGTTTAGAATTGTGGAAAAGTTTTTGATATTGATAATTTTCTAGTGTTGTTATTATTTTTATGGAGGATTGGATGTTCCAAGGTCCTTACTCCACTATTTGCACTGATATCATTCATTTGCTTTCCTTTTAAAAAGAAAACTCTATTTGATTTACTCAAGTATTTACTGTGTCTGGTCTTGCTGACAATCGAATCTAATATAGACAGTTTTCAGTACACTGCCCACACAGTTTCTTATCTTTGATCTCTCTCTTCCTTCAAACTTCACTATAATATGTTTTCTCCAGGTGATACTCTTAAAATAAGTTATTTCTTCTAACAAATAAAAATTCAGTATCTGGGTTTGTTTTTGCTGCTGTTATTAACTAAGAGCATTTATTAGTACAAAAAAAAAGGCACTGGGAGAAGTGAAGGCACTGGACCCTCTGGGAAATGGAGGGAAACTGGGGTTTGTTATCGAGCCTAGTCAGAAGTCTGATTTAAAAACTGAGGCAGATAATTAAATTATTCTCTGTGCTCACCTAGAATCAAGTTATCATTGGAGTTAGTCTTTGGAAGAAATTCTGTATCAGCTATTGTAGAATAAATCATGGAGAAATCTGGGACTGCAACATGAAGGAGCATTTTTGAAAGACACTGGATAGTTTAAGAAGGAGAATGACAGCCTGGGAGGCTTATATGCTGGATGAATGCATACTAAAGCCCAGGGGCTTTCTAAGACAGTTCTAAAAGAATGTGTTAGTTGCAGCCACAAGGCTGAGATAGCTGAAAACAAAACATCAATTTTAATCCGAGGGTTAAGAAGAAGAGCTTTTGAGGGCACACTCTTGTCATAGAAGTTTTGTGAAAATAAGAGTGTATAAGAGATTCTTATGCTAATCCTGGGGATGTGAAAGCGACCTCAGAATAAGGAGGCTGCTCTGAATGCCCAACCCCTACTGTAATATTTGTGACACCCAAAGACTCTCTCTTTCTTGCCTATTTGAGGAATCTATTCCAAAACCTTCCTTGAATAAAAGCACCATAAAGTCATTGAAAGGGGGCGCTCTTTTCCTTTTGCACTGCCCCAACAATCTACATCTCCCAAGAAACAACTAGAGTCACATATATGCATAACTTCAGGGCCACTGACTGTTAAACATGGAAGGATAAGCATTAGAGAACATACTATTGCAAAACTTTGCTCATTTTTTTCAATATATTTTCAAGAATAGATTCTAAGACTGAATAAAGAAGGACTTGACTTTTTATGAGGCTAAAAATTTTATTTGTGCTTGTAATTACAAAAACTGTACTGTGAAGGGAGAGGGGGAAGATGGCAGAAGAGTAAGACGTGGAGATCACCTTCCTCCCCACAGATACATCAGAAACACATCTACACGTGGAACAGCTACTACAGAACAAATACTAAATGCTGGCAGAAGACCTCAGACCTCCCCAAAGGCAATAAACTCCCCTCGTACCTGGGTAGAGCAAAAGTAAAAAGAATAAACAGAGACAAAAGGATAGGGACGGGACTTGCACCAGTGGGAGGGACCCGTGAAGGAGGAAAGGTTTCCACGTGCTAGGAAGCCCCTTCGTGGGCAGAGACTGCAGGTGGCGGAGGGGGGATGCTTCTGAGCCGTGGAGGAGAGCACAGCCACAGGGGTGCGGAGGGCAAAGCGGAGAGATTCCCGCACAGAGGATCGGTGCCCACCGGCACTCACCAGCCCGGGAGGCTTGTCTGCTCACCCGCCGGGGCAGGCGGGGGCTGGGAGCTGAGGCTCGGGCTTTGGTCAGAGCACAGGGAGAGGACTGGGGTTGGCGGCATGAACACAGCCTGAATGGGTTAGTGAACCACGGCTGTCCGGGAGGGAGTCCAGGAAAAAGTCTGGAGCTGCCAAAGAGGCAAGAGGCCATTATTTCGGGTGCACGAGGAGAGAGGATTCAAGGCACCGCCTAAACAAGCTCCAGAGATGGGTGCAAGCCGCGGTTATCAGCGTGGACCCCAGAGACGGGCATGAGACACTAAGGCTGCTGCTGCCACCACCGAGAAGCCTGTGTGCGAGCACAGGTCACTGTCCACACCTACCTTCCCGGGAGGCTGTGCAGCCCGCCACTGCCAGGGTCCCAGGATCCAGGAACAACTTCCCTGGGAGAATGCATGGCACGCATCGGGCTGGTTCAATGTCACGCCGTCCTCTGCCACCACAGGATTGCCCCACACTCTGTACCCCTCCCTCCACTGGCCTGAGTGAGCCAGAGCCCCCAAATCAGCAGCTTCTCTAACCGCATCCTCTCTGGATGGGGGAACAGAGGCCTTCCGGTGACCTACACACAGAGGCGGGGCCAAATCCAAAGCTGAATGCCGGGAGCTGTGCGAACAAAGAAGATAAAGGGAAATCTCTCCCAGCAGCCTCAGGAACAGCGGATCCACAATCAACCTGATGTACCCTGCATCTGTGGAATACATGAATAGACACCAAATCATCCCAAATTGAGGAGGTGGACTTTGAGAACAAGATTTATTATTTTTTTCCCTTTTCCTCGTTTTGTGAGTGTGTATGTTTATGCTTCTTTGTGAGATTTTGTCTGTATAGCTTTGCTTTCACCATTTGTCCTAGGGTTCTATCCGTCCGGTTTATTTTTTTACTTAGAAATTTTTTTTTTCTTAATAATTATTTTTAATTTTAATGACATTATTTTATTTTCTCTTTATTTTATTTTATTTTATTTTATTTCTTTCTTTCTTTTTTCTTTCTACATTTTCTCCCTTTTATTCTGAGCCGTGTGGATGAAAATCTCTTGGTGCTGCAGCCAGGAGTCAGTGTTGTGCCTATGATGTGGGAAAGCCAACTTCAGGACACTGGTCCACAAGAGACCTCCCAGCTCCACGTAATATCAAATGGTGAAAACCTCCCAGAGATCTCCATCTCAACACCAAGACCCAGTTTCACTCAACGACCAGCAAGCTAGAGTGCTGGACATCCTATGATGAACAACTAGAAAGACAGGAACACAACACCACCCATTAGCAGAGAGGCAGCCTAAAATCATAATAATTCCACAGACACCCCAGAACACACAAACAGACGTGGACCTGCCCACCAGAAAAATAAGATCTAGCCTCATCCACCAGAACACAGGCACTAGTCCCCTCCACCAGGAAGCCTACACAACTCACGGAACCAACTTTAGCCACTGGGGACAGACACCAAAAACAATGGGAACTACGAACCTGCAGCCTGCAAATGGAGGCCCCAAACACAGTAAGATAAGCAAAATGAGAAGATAGAAAAACACACAGAAGATGAAGGAGCAAGATAAAAACCCACCAGACCTAACAAATGAAGAGGCAATAGGCAGTCTACCTGAAAAAGAATTCAGAATAATGATAGTAAAGATGATCCAAAATCTTGGAAATAGAATAGAAAAAATGCAAGAAACATTTAACAAGGACCTAGAAGAACTAAAGAGGAAACAAGCAATGATGAAAAACACAATAAATGAAATTAAAAATACTCCAGAAGGGATCAATAGCAGAATAACTGAGGTAAAGAATGGATAAGTGACCTGGAAGATAAAATAGTGGAAATAACTACTGCAGAGCAGAATAAAGAAAAAATGAATGAAAAGAACTTAGGACAGTTTCAGAGACCTCTGGGAAAACATTAAACACACCAACATTCAAATTAAGGGGTTCCAGAAGAAGAAGAGAAATTTAAAGGGACTGAGAAAATATTTGAAGAGATTATAGTTGAAAACTTCCCTAATATGGGAAAGGAAATAGTTAATCAAGTCCAGAGAGCACAGACAGTCCCATACAGGATAAATCCAAGGAGAAACATACAAAGATACATATTAATCAAACTGTCAAAAATTAAATACAAAGAAAACACATTAAAATTAAATACAAAGAAATAGTTAATCAAGTCCAGGAAGCACAGACAGTCCTATACAGTATAAATCCAAGGAGAAACATGCAAAGATACATATTAACCAAACTGTCAAAAATTAAATACAAAGAAAACATATTAAAAGTAGCAAGGGAAAAACAATGAATAACACACAAGGGAATCCACATAAGGTTAACAGCTGATCTTTCAGCAGAAACTCTGCAAGCCAGAAGAGACAGCTGGACATATTTAAAGTGATGAAGGAGAAAAACCTACAACCAAGATTATTCTATCCAGCAAGGATCTCATTCAGATTTGATGGAAAAATTAAAAACTTTACAGAAAAGCAAAAGCTGAGACAGATCAGCACCACCAAACCAACTTTACAACAAATGCTAAATGACCTTCTCTAGGCAAGAAGCACAAAAGAAGGAAGATACCTACAATAACAAACCCAAAACAATTAAGAAAATGGGAATAGGAACATATATATCGAAAATTACCTTAAATGTAAATGGATTAAATGCTCCCACCAAAAGACACAGACTGGCTGAATGGATACAAAAACAATACGCATATATATGCTGTCTACAAGAGACCCACTTCAGACCTAGAGATACATACAAACTGAAAGTGAGGGGATGGAAAAGATATTCCATGCAAATGGAAACCAAAAGAAAGCTAGAGTAGCAATTCTCATATCAGACAAAATAGACTTTAAAATAAAGACTATCAGAAGAGACAAAGAAGGGCACTACATAATGATCAAGGGATCAATATAAGAAGAAGATATAACAACTGTAAATATGTATGCACCCAACATAGGAGCACCTCAATGCATAAGGCAAATAGCAACAGCCATAAAAGGGGAAATTGACAGTAAAACGTTCATAGTAGGGGACTTTAACACCCCACTTTCACCAATGGACAGATCATCCAAAATGAAAATAAATAAGGAAACACAAGCTTTAAATGATACATTAAACAAGATGGACTTAATTGATATTTATAGGACATTCCATCCAAAAACAACAGAATACACATTTTTCTCAAGTGCTCATGGAACATTCTCCAGGATAGATCATATCTTGGGTCACAAATCAAGCCTTGGTAAATTTAGGAAAATTGAAATTGTATCAAGTATCATTTCTGACCACAACACTATGAGATTAGATATCAATTACAGGAAAAAATCTATAAAAAATACAAACGCATGGAGGCTAAACAATACACTACTTAATAACGAAGTGATCACTGAGGAAATCAAAGAGGAAATCAAAAAATACCTAGAAGCAAATGACAATGGAGACATGATGACCCAAAACTTATGGGATGCAGCAAAAGCAGTTCTAAGAGGGAAGTTTATAGCAATACAATTCTACCTTAAGAAACAGGAAACATCTCAAATAAACAAACTAACCTTGCACCTAAAGCAATTAGAGAAAGAAGAACAAAAACTCCCCAAAGTTATCAGAAGGAAAGAAATCATAAAGATAAGATCAGAAATAAATGAAAAAGAAATGAAGGAAACGATAGCAAAGATCAACAAAACTAAAATCTGGATCTTTGAGAAGATAAACAAAATTGATAAACCATTAGCCAGACTCATCAAGAAAAACAGGGAGAAGACTCGAATCAATAGAATTACAAATGAAAAAGGAGAAGTAACAAGTGACACTGCAGAAATACAAAAGATCATGAGAGAATATTATAAGCAACTCTATGCCAATAAAGTGGACAACCTGAAAGAAATGGACAAATTCTTAGAAATGCACAACCTGTCAAGAGTGAATCAGGAAGAAACAGAAAATATGAATAGACCAATCACAATCACTGAATTGAAATCATGATTAAAAATCTTCCAACAAACAAAAGCCAAGGACCAGATGGCTTCACAGGCGAATTCTATCAAACATTTAGAGAAGAGCTAACACCTATCCTTCTCAAACTCTTCCATAATATAGCAGAAAGAGGAACACTCCCAAATTCATTATACAAAGCCACCATCACCCCGATACCAAAACCAGACAAGGATGCCACAAAGAAAGAAAACTACAGGCCAATATCACTGATGAACATAGATGCAAAAATCCTCAGCAAAATACTAGCAAACAGAATCCAACAGCACATTAAGAGGATCATACACCATGATCAAGTGGGGTTTATTCCAGGAATGCAAGGATTCTTCAATATATACAAATCAATCAATGTGATCTACCATATTAACAAATTGAAGGAGAAAAACCATATGGTCATCTCAATAGAGGCAGAGCAAGCTTTTGACAAAATTCAACACCCATTTATGAGAAATACCCTCCAGAAAGTAGGCATAGAGGGAACGTTCCTCAACGTAATAAAGGCCATATATGACAAGTCCACAGCCAACATCATCCTCAATGGTGAAAAACTGAAACCATTTCCACTATGATCAGGAACAAAACAAGGTTGCCCACTCTCACCACTCTTATTCAACATAGTTTTGGAAGTTTTAGCCACAGCAATCAGAGAAGAAAAGGAAATAAAAGGAATCCAAATTGGAAAAGAAATAAAGCTGTCATTGTTTTCAGATGACATGATACTATACATAGAGAATCTAAAGATGCTACCAGAAAACTACTAGAGCTAATCAATGAATTTGGTAAAGTAGCAGGATACAAAATTAATGCACAGAAATCTCTGGCATTCCTATACACTAATGATTAAAAATGTGAAAGTGAAATCAAGAAAACACTCCCATTTACCATTGCAACAAAAAGAATAAAAATATCTAGGAATAAACCTACCTAAGGAGACAAAATACCTCTATGAAGAAAATTATAAGACACTGATGAAAGAATTTAAAGATGATAAAAATAGGGCTTCCCTGGTGGTATAGTGGTTGAGAGTCCACCTGCCAATGCAGGGGACATGGGTTCGTTCCCCAGTCTGGGAAGATCCCACATGCTGTGGAGCGGCGAGGCCTGTGAGACATGGCCACTGAGCCTGCATGTCCAGAGCCTGTGATCCACAATGGGAGAGGCCAAAACAGTGAGAGGCCCACGTACCACAAAAACAAACAAACAAAAAAAGATGATACGTATAGTTGAAGAGATATACAATGTTCTTGGATTGGAAGAATCAACATTGTGAAAATGACTCTACTACCCAAAGCAATCTACAGATTCAATGCAATCCTTCTCAAACTACCACCAGCATTTTTCATAGAACTAGAACCAAAAATTTCACAATTTGTATGGAAATATAAAGACCCCGAATAGTCAAAACAATCTTGAGAATGAAAAACGGAGCTGGAGAAATCAGGCTCCCTGACTTCAGACTATACTACAAAGCTACAGTAATCAAGACATTATGGTACTGGCACAAAAACAGAAATATAGATCAATGGAAAAGGATAGAAAGCCCAGAGATAAAGCCATGCACATATGGTCACCTTATCTTTGATAAAGGAGGCAGAAATGTACAGTGGAGAAAGGACAGTTTCTTCAATAAATGGTGCTGGGAAAACTGGACAGGTACATGTAAAAGTATGTGGTTAGAACACTCACTAACATCATACACAAAAATAAGCTTAAAATGGATTAAAGACATAAAGGTAAGGCCAGACACTATCAAACTCTTAGAGGAAAACATAGGCAGAACACTCTATGACATAAATCACAGCAAGATCATTTTGGACCCACCTCCTAGAGAAATAGAAATAAAAGCAAAACTAAACAAAAGAGACCTAATGAAACTTCAAAGCTTTTGCACAGCAAAGGAAACCATAAACAAGACCAAAAGACAACCCTCAGAATGGGAGAAAATATTTGCAGATGAAGCAACTGACAAAGGATTAATCTCCACAATTTAGAGGAAGCTCATACAGCTCATTAACAAAAAAACAAACAACCCAATCCAAAAATGGGCAGAAGACCTAAATAGACATTTCTCCAAAGAAGATATACAGAGTGCCAACAAACACAAGAAAGAATGCTCAACATCATTAATCATTAGAGAAATGCAAATCAAAACTACAATGAGATATCATCTCACACCAGTCAGAATGGCCATGATCAAAAAATCTAGAAACAATAATTGCTGGAGAGGGTGTGGAGAAAAGGGAACACTCTTGCACTGCTGGTGGGAATGTGAATTGGTACAGCCACTATGGAGAACAGTATGGAGGTTCCTTAAAAAACTAAAAATAGAACTACCATATGATCCAGCAATCCCACTTGTGGGCATATACCCTGAGAAAACCATAATTCAAAAAGAGTCATGTACCAAAATGTTCATTGCAGCTCTATTTACAATAGTCAGGACATGGAAACAACCTAAGTGTCCATTATCAGATGAATGGATAAAGAAGGTGTGGCACATATACACAATGGAATATTACTCAGCCAGAAAGAGAAATGAAATTGAGTTATTTGTAGTGAGGTGGATGGACCTAGAGTGTGTCATACAGAATGAAGTGAGTCAGAAAGAGAAAAACAAATGCTGTATACTAACACATATATATGGAATCTGAAAAAAAATAAAAGGTCATGAAGAACCTAGGTGCAGGAAGGGAATAAAGACACAGACCTATTAGAGAATGGACGTGAGGACACGGGGAGGGCGAAGGGTAAGCTGGGAGAAAGTGAAAGAGTGGCATGGATATATATACACTACGAAATATGAAATAGATAACTAGTTGGAAGCAGTCGCATAGAACAGGGAGATCAGCTTGGTGCTTTATGACCACCTAGAAGGGTAGGATAGGGAGGATGGGAGGGCAGAATATGCAAGATGGAAGAGATATGGGGACATATGTATATGCATAACTGATTCACTTTATTATAAAGCAGAAACTAACACACCATTGTAAAGCAATTATATTCCAATAAAGATGTTAAAAAAATACCACACACTGTGAAGCTCATATACAACAGAAATTTATTTTTCATAGTTCTGCAGGTTGGAAATGCAAGATCAGGATACAAGTATGATTGGGTTCTCGTGAAGGACCTCCTTGCCTGCTTCCCACTGTGTCCTTAAGTGGTGAGAGGGACAAGGGCTTCTTTAATAAGGGCACTAACTCTCATTCATAAGGGCTCTGCCGTCATGACCTAATCTCTTCCCTCATGATCTAATCTCTTCCCAAAGGCCCCAAATCTTATAACATTACCTTGGGCATTAGAATTTCAAAATGTGAATTTTGAGAGGACACAAACATTCAGAACACTGCAGTTGGATAGTAGAGGTGTATAAATGGGACAGAGAGTTTTTTTTAGGGAAGTAGAACTGCTGTGGGTGATACTATAACAATGAGTACATGTCATTATGCATTTGTCCAAACTGATAGAATATACACCACCAAGAGTGAACCCTAATGTAAACTATGAACTTTGGTGAGTTAGTGTAGGCTCATCATGTGTAACAAGTGTACCACTCTGGTGGAGGATGTTGATAACAAGGAAGGCTACAAACGTGTAAGGCTAAGGGTATGTTGGAAATCTCCATACCCTCCTTTCTATTTTTCTGTGAACTTAAAACTGCTCTAAAAAAAAAACCACGTCTTTGAAAATTATATTGGGTAAACTGATGTGCTCTAAGTCAGGTGTCCCCAACCCCGAGTCTGCAGACCTGTACTGGTCCACGGGCTGTTATGAACCGGGCCACACAGCAGGAGGTGAGCAGTGGGTGAGTGAGCAAAGCTTCATTTGCCACTCACCATCACTCCCCATTGCTCTCATTACCGCTTGAACCATCCCTCCTACCACCACCATCTGTGGAAAAATTATTTTCCATGAAACCAGTCCCTGGTGCCAAAATTGTTGAGGACCGCTGCTCTAAGTAATATTACTTTCTAAGCTTTGGACTCTCTCCCATTAAGTTAGAAATGCAATGCTTGAAAAGACTTGAGATTTTGAAAACCACATATGCAAAATTGGATATGCTTCTCCCCAAAATTTACTGAATGAATGGAAAAGTGTCTAGACTTGATAGGGTTCCAACATAAAGAAGTTTATTATTATTTTTTACATACATTATGAAATGTTTATTATAGTAAGTTTAGTGAACAACCATCATCTCATAGATACAAAATTAAAGAAATAAAAACGAATTTTGTTTTCTTGTGATGAGAACTCAGGATTTATTCTCTTAACAACTTTTATATATAACATATAGCAGTTAATTATATTTATCATGTTTTGAGGATTTGGTTTGGAGGAGACAGACTGTATTAGATTCTGAGGACAAAATATTGAACAATGCATATAATGGTCCAGCTACTCTAAACTAGTGTTTGATATAAACAAACAAATGGGTTCTTAAAATACAGTATGGTAAAAATTAAGATGGTAGAAACAGATAGTGCTATGGATGTCTAGAAAAATGGGCATTTATGCTAGATTTATGGTGGTAGGAATAGATTATCTTTTCTGGGACAATTTAAGCTTGTGTTGAGGCTTAAGGAGCGAGTTGGAATTAGCTAGGCAATGAAGGGAAAGAATGTTCCAAGATAATAGAATCATATGTCTTTAACCTGGAAGTGGGTTCATTCTTTGATCAGGAAATCAAAGTAATCAGTAGAATGGAGTAAGGTGGTTTGGATGGTAAGAGGTGAAGCACTAACACTTTCAGGGGCTATATTATGTGGGGCTTTGTAAAGCAGGGTAAGACATTTACAGTGAGACTTATGGAGGGCAATTAAAGTTTATTATCTAAAGCAGAAAGAAGACAAAAAAAAAAACAGAGGATTTTGCAGAAATCTAGGTTAAACAATGAAGATGGGCGACAGCAGAGTAATGGTCAAGGGAAATGTAGGAATTTATACAGAATTGAGAGAATGTTATGAAGTCTGACTATAGCACATTATTAGATATAAGGTTGAGAGAGAGATAAATTGATTACATTTCTACATTTCAATATAACCTCCCTAATGTTTGGTTTAAGTCATTGATCAGATCACAATGTCATTTATTAAGATACAAAACATATGCAGAGGTACGTTTGAGGTAGAAAATTAAGAGTTCCACTGTGAACATATTATTTGTGAGATATTTATATTGTAGTCACAAATAGATGATTGGATAATCAGGTATATTTCTAAAACAAAATAAAACTCAAGATACGTTTTGGGGATCATCCTTCTAGGGATGATGTATGAAGTCACCAGAGCTTGTGCTATCGACTATTTTTTTAGGCAGAATGAGAAAAGTAGAGGCATATATAGAGTTTCTGTAAAAGTCAACATTGTATTTGCTCAGCGAGAAAGTGGACATGGATGAGGAGGCAGAGAAGGCATATGCAAGTGTAAAAATTAATAAATTAACATCTCAATTGAATAAATTGGACACACCAGCAGGGGGAGCTCTCACACCCTGTGACAATAGTCAAGCCCAACAGGAAGAAAAAATGCTCTCCTTTCCTGGTAAGGACTCAGCCAATAAGAAGCCATGTACTCTTCACTTGCTATAACCTTCCCAACTTTCTTTTTCCCTCTATAAAAGAGTATTCCTCGGCTTCCCTGGTGGCGCAGTGGATGAGAGTCCACCTGCCGATGCAGGGGACACAGGTTCATGCCCCGGTCCGGGAAGATCCCACATGCTGCGGCGCAGCTGGGCCTGTGAGCCATGGCCACTGAGCCTGTGCATATGGAGCAAGAGTATTCCTTCTCTTGCCGATGGGAGGACTTGCGCATGGCTCACCATTGTTGCAGATCCCAAATTGCAATTCTTGGCTGATCCTGAATAACTCATATTTGCTGGAGAAATATCTGGCAGTCTATTTGTTTCTGCTCTACTAAATCTGAACTACAGATTTAGTAAAAGTAGCTCACCAATATTGGCAAGAGAAATTTCACTGGAATATTGAAGTTCAATCGAGAATTGTAGACAACTTAGATGTGAATAAAAAGGAGTTAAAAGAGTAGAGACAGTGGATGCACAGCTGTTTTAAGACTATGTTGGTTATGATATAGGGTGGTAATTTGAGAGAGCAATATGATAGATAAAAATCTTTCTTTATGGGAGACACATAAGCACATTCATGCATGTAAATGCTGATTTGTTATTAGAGAGGGAAATAGTTAAGAGATATTAACAGTGGTCATACAAATTCCATATAAGAGAAGGTGTGTTAATTTATTGGGACTTCTAACTGATTTTCTCATCATTATATTGACTCAAACATATGAACCAGCATTTCTCAATCTCAGTATTGTTGGCTTTGGGGATTGGACAATTCTTTGCTGTAGGATGCTGTTCCTGTGACTTGTAGAATATTTAGAAGCACATTTGACCTCTATACCCTAGACGTTAATAGCACCACTCTCAGTCATGACAACTAAAAATAGCTCCAGTCATTACCACTATACTCTGAGGAAGGGCAAAGTCACCCTATTTTGGGAACTGCTGATCTAGCCTAAAGAATAAATTTTAAAACGAAAATTATAACAATGTTTTCAGTCTCTAGAATGCAATTATGACTGTGTATTAATTTTATTTTAATCACTCTGTAAACAGGAAAGAAACATTTTAACATATTTTATTTGGAGACGTTTTAATGTTTGCATTCTAATAAAGTGAAATATTTTGAAAATTAACATGATAATTTAGATTCGTTATAGTTTGCAACTCACTTTAAATGAGTGAGTTTTACAGTGTGGAAACTACAGTTGTCCTTTAAGAACCTAATTTAGAGGTTAGTGTTCAAGTTATGAACATAGCCTTAGGAAAAAATGGGGTGAAAAATGGGGCCCATCTTATCGAATTTAATATTATCTAAAGAAATGAGACTAGCTGGTATAATTTGGAAAAAAGGAGTTTATAACTCAAAGTAGTACTTTGGAAGAAATAGAGAATTCAGAGTGAGTAAATATACTAATAACACAAGTGATGTTTTCCACAAAATATCCACCATAGATTCTGTCAGATCCTTTATCAAAAAACACTGTTAGGCATGCTATGATTGAAAATGTTACTTTAAAAAAACACATATTTTTGAAGATATAAACACATGCTTTACTCTTGAGCCCTTAGGCTCTTTTTAACAGATTCCTTTAATCAGGAGTCCTGACTTATTTTGTGTAACTTGGATCCCTTTGGCAGTTTGCTAGAGTAGGATGGATTCCTTCTCAGAGTGTATATATTCGTTTTAAATCTATGAAATAAAATTACAAAGTAAACTAATTATATTGAAATATAGATGTCAAATTTTTAAAATATTGAATGATATAGTAATGTAAATACTTTTAAATAAATGCATTAAAAATGAATTGGTGGCAGGTATAATAACAGCATAATTTCACAGAATGGATAAGTGCATATGCTGTATTGCAATCTATGTAGTATCTGGTATGAAAACATTAAGTCAAAGGTTCTGCTACTATTGTGATTTTCCACCTATATTGATAAGTGAAAGCGATACTAAAATTCATTCAGAGGTTAGTTAAAATAAAGAAATATTTTTTTTTTCCAAAATGAATTCATGGTTCACTGAAATTTTATCCTTTGGTTACTGGAGTTCTTTGGAAAAATGGATGCTTTAAAACAACATTTCAATGCTCCTTAGCCACTTTTTGTACTACTGTTTGCATAGTTTAAGAATAAAGAGACTGGAAGTCAAAAATTGCATTTACAGTTTGTTATGAACATTCTTTTATTAATGATTAAAATGGAAGAATCTTAGTGCATGTTCTGATTAGACACCAACAGTGTGTACCAAGTTTTTGCTGTTCGATGATGGAAAAAGCTATTCATTTGTTGTTCACCTGTAATGTAGCCAACAAGTTTAGTCACAAAATTTAGTCACAAAATTCTGCCAACATCCTGAATCAGCTTGGAAACACCTTCCCAGAGCCTCCAGATGTAAAATCTGTATTACCATTGTATCATATTTATGACATAATTTAAATGAAAAAAGCATAATATATGTGATGCAATTTCAATTATATATATCAGCATTTCCTAACATCTTTTAAGAAAAATTTTAATAATCTGATATGCTTTTTAAAATTTTTATTTTATATTGGAGTATAGTTGATAAACAATGTTGTGTTAGTTTCATAAAATGTTAGTGTTCTGAGATATAATTACACGTATTTTGAGAAAAACTATCTACAGATGTTGAAAGTTGAAAGTTATTTTTTCCTCTATTATTTAACATTGAGGCTGAAATTTAAAATATTTGAAACTAGAACAATGTCATTTTTAGAACCTTAAGCAGTGTTTAGTTAAGAGTGTAAAATGTGTCCCCACAGAGACCACTCCTCTCTTGGAGGGACATATTTCATGAGGCTGTTACTTAAGCTCATATAAAATGAACATCTATCCATGGTTAGAATGACCATATGTCCCAGTGTAGCTGGCTCAGACTTGATTTAACTGTAGTCATAGCATAATTATTAATAGCACTCCTTTTACTTTCAAGTGTCCCAATTTTGCCAAATATTACATGGTCATTGTTCTTGTACCAAACAAAAATCCCACAAACCTATATATATATAGGTTTAGAAAGGCAGGTAGAAAGGCAGGTAGCTGGCTGAATGGAAGGAGAGAAGGAGAAAGAGATCACAGAGTGTAGATAGAAACGTAAATATCAGGACAAATATTGCCCATGATGATAAACATTGACTTCACTGACTCTCCTGCATTCAAACCAAGCTAAATTCCAGAATAAAATGTTGTCAATTTCATCCACTACCAAAAAATATTAGTGATGTTTCATTGTTATTTTTTTCTTAGCCGTCTCATTATTTGTTATTCCTTGAAGCTTGTTATGTTTTGCTTAGTTTTGAGAGATTTTACAAAACTTATTTACTCCGTCATTTCTAAAAAGTACAGATGCTTGTGACAGTGATGAAAGCGCTATTAAGAAGGCTCTAACTGTGACAGTACTGAAAGTGGAATAAATTAAACTGATGGAAAAATGATTAAATGTGCCCATGTGAATGAAACAAATTATTCAGTAGGAAGCATTCTGAAGGACAAGAAATAAATAAAACAGAGCACAGAAACTGCTATGAGTATGCAATTGATAACAAGACAAATACATGATAAAAAGGAAAACATAAAATAAGAAAAAAAATACTGTATGACTAGGCATGAACCCATTAATTTTCCTAAACAAAGCAAAACACAAAAATATTGGTTACCCATTAACACAAGCAAAAGGACGCATAACATTACAAATTTGCTCCAGATGGCTCTGGAGATATAAAATTTATTGTAATCTGCATAATTTTCCTGTGTGTTAGTGGTAAAGGCAAATAAGCATGATCTTTATTTAGGTGAATTAAGCCATCTCTATATGTGTTATTTTTTAACAATAGGTCACCCCTCAGAGATAGTAACTACATTATTCCCATATTTGCACCATTCTTTATATTTAATGTTGTCCATTAATTTCAATCCATGCCAGTTTTTATTTATTCTAATTTTCCCATTTTAAGTTAGTTATTTTGATTTATTTATGAATCAAGTAGTGATTTTATAATTTTTGTGTTTTTTTGAAGTGGCTTACTAAAGGTCTTTTCAACTGATAAATGGCAAAGCAAAGATTTGAATCCAGGCCACTGGGCTTCAGAGTTTGTTCCAGCTACCACTGAGCTATGCGGCTCTATTAATTTGAAATCTGCCAGATCAGTTTTGTGGTCTTTATACGTGAATGACATCTTGTATATATACAAAAAAAATAGTAATGCATATTATCTCTCAACACCTTTGATAGTGTAGAGCTTATGTCTAAAATACACTAGTTTTGTTTTGTTTTGTTTTTCTTTATTGTAAGGAAAACAACAGAAAAATAAATTTCCCTAGTAGTTTTTAGGGGAAAATGACTTAGAGTATATCTCTTGACTTTTCCTTTCACATGCATTGATTATTTTTCATGCACTTAAATAATTTTTAAAAAGATTTTCTTTTATTTTGTGCTTAACATTTCTCATTTTTAATGCAGAATTTACACTTACCAATGAACAGTACGGATGAAGTGTCATTTTATCAACTATTGTCATGTGGAAACTCCAGCTTTCCTGGATTAGAAGGCTACACTTAGGCATGCTTACCTGTAGCAAGCAGTGCCATTTCATGGCTCTGATTGTCTGATGTTATATTATCTCCCGTTAGACTACCTGGTCTTCTGGCTTACTTAGAGATTCAGAAATAGTGAGTTAAGTGTTAAAGGACAAGATATAAAATATTGCATCCACACGACTTTTATCTCTGGCATGGACTAAATTCAATAATTTTGGGGTTGGTTATTTTTGTTATTTTCATAAATAATAATTTTTCTATAATACAATGCTATTCTAATTTCTATTATTATTGACATAGAGATTGGAAGTATCTGAATTGATGATGATTGAAAATTTGGGAAATTTGTCTTACAATACATTCCCACAAATTTGGGATAGCTACTTTTATTTATGTGTTCGTTTAGTGATTTATTTTCCTCGACAGTAGAAGCTCTGAATGCTAAGGTTAAGTCAGAGAGTAGAATTAATCCAATACCTTTAATATCTATATCAATATCTAGCTAGCTAGCTGTGGTATTAGACTGTATATTTAAGATGATAAATGAACATACATAATATATAGTTGGCTATACTATTTTTATTTTGAAGGCAAAGCTTATGATGAATAGTGCAATCATATCCTTCCAAATTAATTTTTATGGACAAAGCATTTAGAAAAAAAGGCCTGACACTTCCACCAGCCCCTTCCATATGCCTCAACTTCTTTCCACACACATATTCAACCACTGTCAACCACTCTTTATGGATTCAGGCTTATAAATTTCAGTTTTTTTGGCTTTTAGTACTCTTGCATTTTTTTTTTTTTACTTTTTCAGTACTGCTGCACATATTTTAATGGGAAGTTAGTTATGTCGCTCATATAGCTTGAAACCTAGGAGCATTTTACAGATTGTATAGAATTATTTAAAATTCAATCTAATAAAACAGTTTACCCTGACAACTTCAGATCCTGGCACATTCCATTGATGTTATATAGGAAGCTACCTTATTTCCATTGTTAGGAATTAAGTCACTTCCAGATTTGGGGTGTTCAATTTAGATAACATATTTGCCTTGTGTAGCAGGAGCTCCCACTGCTGTACACCTAAGCCAAAGCTTCCTTTCTACAATGTACACACAACTTTTTCCATATTTATTTCACATAACAGAACAGGCTGTAGCATATGAATTAGGTCTACCATTTAACTTTGAAACACAACATTTCTATTTAGCCCTCTTATTCTTTGATGTCCTTATGTATGTACTTCTTAATTTATCACACTTGGGAGAAATATGTAAATTCTCCTGAATCGTATTGTGTTGACCCTCAAGTTTCCCTTTAATTTTTAAAGATGTAGTCATAACTCTCTAATATAGAATTTTTTAAAATTAATTTTTATTGGAGTATAGTTGATTTACAATGTTGTGTTACTTTCTGCTGTACAGCAAAGTGAATCAGTTATACATATATGGCACAAACTTTTATCTGTTCCTTAACATATTCTGTCACCAAGTAAATATTATAGATATAATATGATACATCTGTCCTAGTTACTTTAGAAATTTGTAGGTTAAATAGACATTCTTTGGGGCTCTCAAGTGTGATTTTACTGAACACTCACAAAATAAATAGGATGAGAGAGATAGAGATAGAGATTAATAAAAACTCAAGTATAGAGTAACTCTACTCTGAGAGTTTAGAACAACTGAATAGTACACGGAAATTTTATTTTTAGAGATAATCCCTGCATTTGCTCCTGGTAGATGGATTGAATTTGGATATATGTCAGTGCCAAAAATAAGGCTTTCTAAGTTGGTGAAGTGTTGATGACAATGGAAATACTTTGTTCAATATGTCTCATATATCATTTATTCCCTTATTCACTGAGTATCACATTAGAGATACATAGCTAAAATAGACACAAAATTAGTATGCCTGAGATTTTTTTTTAAATTGTATATTTTCCCTTTGTGTTACCATTTAAGACATTTTTTAATGGTGTTCTATGTTCAGATGTGCTTAACAATTGTCATATTTATTGAGAACAAACTGAAAACTCTCATAACAAGTAGCCTTGAAAAATAAGTGTTTCATTATCAACTGGCTTATCCCAGATGGTCAATCATTGTTTCTCTAGTCGATTTGGTAATGAAGACTAATATGTACTTTGATTTTATGTTGTTGTTATTTTTTTTTTCATCTTGTGTGTGAAAAATTACGTGTAGACAAATATTTTATGTCATGTTACATATGTCTGGGCCTATATCACACTTGAAATATAAATGTTAATTTTAGAAGATTTTGTTAGTGACACCGTAAGAGTTAATGACAGTGAAGAACATAGCTGAATATAATTCATTCCCAGAGTAATGTAGAAATATCATTGTCATGGTTAAAAACATGTCCTTTTAAATTCCACTGGAAAAAAGTGTTGATCAAACCTTAAGGGAAACTAGATTGTCTCCATTATAAGTGGTTCTGGGGAAACAAATTTGAAATGTACACACTTTTTTCTACTGGGGCTTTGAATAACTCAATTGAATATTTCAGAAGAAGCCACAGGAGTGTTAAGAAAGGAAACTAATGCCTGGTATAAGCCAGGCAAATCAAGGGAAACTGCTACATCATATGTTGTTTTCTCTGTAGAAAAATCCAAATGGGATATTCAGGTAACTGAGACTGAAATTAATTTTATAGGCATTAACATATGTGGGTGTTTCACACATGCAAGTACAGAATAATTCGTGTGCTGGTAAAACAAAATGTGGGTATCAAGAGGGACATAAATGGAAACTCACAGCTCCTTACAATCAGTCGAATTTTACATCAACTTCATTTTCATTGTTCTCAGAAAATTTATACAGTGCTTTCCTACCAAAACACGTTAGTTAAAATAATAATAAATGTTTTTAGACTAAATGGATACTAATATAACATTGTTCAACCATGTACTTAACTTCAAGAAGGGTCGTACTTGCATACCTATAAGAATTTGCTTTCCATTCTCCACATTTTTGTGCTGCTTTGTAAAAGTAAAACATGGATTTATTTCAAAAATTCTTTGGTAAATATAAGAGGTTAAGAATTTAGTCTGAAAAATATCAATACTCACCAGAGAAAGTGAATCATATATTTTAAATGTTATTCAATGTTTTATGTACTAATCAATTAAGGAAAAAAAACACTGTTTATGAAAAATACTGTAACATCTTGAGCATTAAATCTGATTTAAAACCTATCATTTGGATCTGTGATCAGAAGTATTTGTTTATTAAACAAGAATATATCTGTAAAACATTTAATATGAGCAAACTGTGCTAGAGATTCAGACACTTTTCTAGTCGTCTAAGGTCGTATAAAATAAAATGTACATGGTGTCCCAAAGGTTGACCTAATTGTGTCAGTTATAGTGCAACTAGGTCCATCTCAATATGGCCATAAATTTTGCAACTCATAATGTGTTGTGTACTTTGTGTTAAGTAATAGAATTCACCTTAAATTTTCTTATATTATAATTTATTTTATTGAAATTCAAAAACGTGGGTGTTACCAAAAATATCCAGCTATAAATCACTTGCCTAAAATGTGATATTTGACTAGGTGATATTAAGGATCTTTTAAATTTGAAAATTTTCATAACATAGTATAACTCTATTTTATAGAAATACACTATTCCAACTTGATTTTAGTTTTACTTTAGTTTAGTTTTTTTTTGTTTGTTTTGTTTTTTTAATACAGGATACTCTTTTGATGTATTTTTCTGTATTTCCTTGATGCTTTGTACTCACAAAATGATTTTCTACTAGTAAAGTTTCTTTTTCCTTTTAGCATTTGTAGATGGATATGAACCACCAAATATGGAGCCAATAAAAATATTGCAAATATTGGACCATTAGGCAAAAAAAAAAAAATGCTTGGCCCAAATATAAGACCAAGATAATCTAATGACTATCAGAAATGTATTTTCCACATCAGAAGCTAAACTAATAGACTCTGAGGTTTTGAGAATGAGCTGTATGTTGGTGAGAGATGACATCATCTGAAAATATGTAAGGGTTAAGAATAAGTTACCCAGTGGAGCCAAGGTCAGTGCTCACCAGGTGTCAGTCAGCCACCCTTGGATTTAGGTCATTGTTTTTAGTTTATTTTTAATATCTTAGCTTTTTGGCTTTCTTTTTGTCTTATCTCAACTTTCTGTTTATCTTATTCTCTTCTTTCTCTTTATTTGGATTATTATTTACATTAAATTTTTACCTCTACTTGTTAAAAAATTATGCAGTCTCTGATTAATATATTATTTAGCCTATAAATTTTAATAGGTTTATTTAGCATATGGAATGAAAAAGGATCATAATCTTTAGCATACCTAGATCACATCACCCAACTTAGAATACTTTAACTTAGGTTTTTTTCTTCTGTAATATATACGTTGTAGTTGTGATGCATTTTAGTTGTATTGTGTTCTTATATATTGTATTGTTTAAAGCAGCCCATGTTTGCTTAGAATTAACCACCTATTACCATCTTCATTGTTTATCATTCTCTCAGTCTTGTAGAACTTTGTGCCTAAAGAGTATTTTGAAGTATTCTTAATTAAGCTTTATTTTTGGAAAACTCTGTCTATTTTTCCCCATTTTTATCTACACATGTAATATATGAGAATGACAAGGACTTAAAATAACTGAGACAAATATAATACATAACATAAAACTAGAAAACAATTACTATCAGAGACAAGATATCAAAAATTAATGAAGTGTGAAGAAGGATATATAGACCAATGAAACAAAATAGAGAGTCTAGAAACAGATCAACAATGCACAGTAACTTGTTTCTAAGAAAGAACAAAGGCATCATTGTAATTGAGTGTGGAAATAATATAGTTCTGGGTTATTTGATTACCCATGCAATTTGGGTGGATTACATACCTACATGTGAAAGGTAAAACAGTAAATCTTCTAGACAAAATTGGATGGAAATATATTTATGGACTTGAGTTAAATAAATGTCTCTTAAACCTGATAGTATTAATTTCCAAATGCTGTTGTAAAAATTACCATAAACATAGAGGCTTAAAACAACACAGGTACATTATCTCACAATTATGGAGGTCAGAAGTCCTAAAATCAAGATATAGGAAGGATTGTGTTCTTTCTAGATATTCTAGGGAATAATTTGTTTCCTTGTATTTTCCCAATTCTAGTGGTCACTTGTATTACTTGGCTGATGGCCACTTGCTCCACCTCCAAAGTCACCGGAATAGAATCCTTTAATTTCTCTCTCTTTCTCTGACCACTTAAATCCTCTTATAAGGCCACTGATTATTTTATTGGGCCCACTGCATTATCTACAATTATCCCAGCATCTCAAGATCCTTAACTTAATCATATCTGCAATTTTTTTTTGTACCATAAGGTAACATATTCACATATTCAGGAAATTAGACTGTGGACATATTTGGGGATTCCTTCTGATCTCTAAAGATTTACATCCATCTACATATAAAATGCATTTATAGTATCCCAGTATCCCCAAAACTCATTAAAACATTGACTCATAATCCAAGATTTCATTTAATATTCATCAGCTCAAAAGGCGTAAATCTCATCATCTAAATCAGATATGGCTGAGACTCTGGTAAGATTGTTCCAGGGACAAAATTCCACTCCATATGTGGGCTACAAAACTAGAAAAAAAAAAGTAATATGCTCCCAAAATACGATGGTGGGACAGGCATTCTATACAAGGTATAGACAACAGCCTTTCAAATGTGAAAACAATGAAAGGTAAAAGGAGTCACTTGTCAAATAGTTTTGAAGTCAGCCTAAGCTAACAGTGTTAAGTTTCAAGGTTTGGTAATAATCTTCTGTGGTTCACAGGTCCATACTCTGGCTCATGGTTTCACTCTTGGAATCTCCTTCCTTTTTCATGAAGATGGCATGTATTTATATCAAAGAAATTTTATTCATCTCTTTCCTTCCTGTAGAATTTTGGGAATATTATAGCCTTTTGTTCTTTACCTTTTAGTCCATGCTGACAATATTTCTGTTGGTGTAGCATTTGCAGTAACCCTGTGGGTTCCCTGTTTATTTAAGGGGAATTCATTGCATTGGGCAAAAGGCTCCTTCACAGATCTTTCCTGAATAAGCCTATCTCCATTCCTGGTTTCTATGTTGATGTGACTGAGGGAATCCATGAATCATGTTTAATTTTTTCAAAGAGACTTTTTGTAACTGAATAATCATTTGACCCTTCCAAGATACAAGACAAAGATGTCCAGGCACACCCCAGCTTTGTGACAGCAAATTTCCTAATTTTACCATCCTTTACAGTTTGGATAAACTAAGAATTTTCATTATCATCAAACCATGGCTGCTTTTTGCTTAACAGATCTTCCCTCCTTTTCCATGTAAGCAGCATTTTACTATAAGCAGCAATAAGAAACTAGATCACACCCTTGAGAGTTGTTTTTTTTTTTTTTGAAATCTCCTCAGCCAGATATCCAAGTTCATCACTTACAAGTTCCACCTGTTATATAACTACAGGTTGTAATTCAACAAAGTAAGATTTCTCCCATTGTATAATAAAGATTCCCCTTCATCCAGTTTCTAGTAACATATTTCCTTCTGAGTCCTCACCAAATGCTCCTTTAATGTCCTTTTTTTTTTTTTTTTTTACCAAAAGTCTGTTTATGCTGATGTAAGTATTCCAATCTAGGTTTTTCGCTACCATGCACCTCACTTCTTGAGATCTCCCTAGTAGAGTTCTTAATGTTCATATTTTTGCTAACAGTCTCTTCAAATCAAACAAAGCTTTTTCTATCATGCTCCTCAAAATTCCTCATGCTCTACCCATTACCCAACCTAAAGCAAATTCCAAATGTTTAGATATTTATTACAGTAACCCCACACTTCCAGGTACCAAAATCTGTCTTAGTTTTCTATTCGTACTTAACAAATTACTACCAATGTCATATCCTTAAAAAAAACAAATTTATTATGTCTCCCTCTTATAAGGACCTTTGTGATTACACTTGACCCTTCCAGATAGCCCAAGATAATCTTCACATCCCAAGACCTCTAAATTAAACTTAAATTAACCACATCTGCAAAGCCTCTGCAAGTAAATAATATATTTATAAGTTACAAGGATTAGGGTGTGATTATTTTTCTATTTGGAAGAGAGCATTGTTCTGCCTACCATATAGCCTAATTATTAGAATAATTATGAATAAGAGGGGATACATTCAAATTTATTACAAGTAAGAATTTCCATTAATCAAAAGACATCACAAAATGAATGCAAAAGAAAGAAACCAGGACATGAATGTTCAATGCATACACCGGATAGAGATTCACAACCAGAGTATGCAAAGAACTCTCACAGGTTAATAAGAAAATACACAGATCCTCCACAAAAGAATATTTTCAAATCAGAAACAAGCAAATAAGAAACACTCAACATCATCAGACATCAGGGAAATGCAATTTCCACTTTGAGATATCCCTGTAAACCCACCAATCTGGCTAAAATTCAATGCTTTGATTGTCAATACAAAATCTAGGACTTTCATATGTTGTCATTTTTTTCACTGTGGATTTTTTCAATAATTTTTCTTTTTAAAAATGTTATATTAAAATATTTACCTTGATTGCTGTGGAATTTGGAGTCCCAAGGTTTCATTTGCATCTCTCTAGTCCCAGCCCTGATTTAAAGTACAAAAACAGTCAAAACCAATCAATAGTAACAGAGATTAGAATACTGGTTACCTTTTGGGAAGGTGGTATTGATCAGAAAAACCTATGGGTGCTGGAAATTATCTATATCAGTACTGTGGGTGTTTGTTAGGTATAATACTTCATCAAACTGTTCAATCTGCATACTGTATAACATTTATGATTCAAAATACATAAAAGAAGTAATTTCTGAGAAATCTCCATCTAAGAATCTGAATATTAAAAAAAATAGTTTTTCAATCTCTCTCTTACTTTCAGTTATCTATTCTATACCCCAAATAAGTTATTCAGAATTCTAATGTCTTCTATGAGGGAATACAATTATATTTTAGCTTACTTTTACACTGAGAATGTAGAACTTTAATCATATTTCTGTGGGAGGTGGTTTCTATTAGAATCTAAAACTTGTATGGGCTCTATAATTTGTTTCATGTTCCCGACTTCTAACAAGGTCACAGAAAACAAAACTTAAAATTCCTTACGGTGAAAATTGCCTTTAGTATTCTTCTTGTTTTGTAATGTTATTAACCTCCCTTAGTTCCTGGCATCTAAGAAATTCTTACTTTCCTTACACTTTATCAATGTATTTAAAAATAATTTTTAAAACATGCAAATATATGTGGTATAGATTTAATTGTGCCCCCCCCATTCATATGTTGAAGTCTTAATTCCCAAAATCTCAGAATGTGATTGCATTTGGTGATAGAGCTTTTAAAGAGGTAATAAGGATGAATGAGGTCATGTGGGTGGGCTCATATCCAATATGACTGGTATACCTCTAAGAAAAGGAAAAGATACCAGGATTGCATGCACTTAGAGAAAACACCATCCGAGGACACAGTGAGAAGAGAAGAACAACCAAGAGAAACCAACCCTGCCAACACCTTGACCTTGCACTTACAGCCTGTAGAACTGTGAGAAGTAAATTTCTGTTGCTCCAATCTAAAACTGGGTGGAAGACCTAAATAGACATTTCTCCAAAGAAGACATATAGATTGCCAACAGACACATGGAAAAATGCTCAATGTCACTAATCATTAGAGAAATGCAAATCAAAACCAAAATGAGGTATCACCTAACAGCAGTCAGAATGGCCATCATCAAAAATCTACAAACAATAAATGCTGGAGGGGATGTAGAGAAAAGGGGACCCTCCTGCACTGCTGGTGGGAATGTAAATTGATACAGCCACTATGGAGAAAAGTATGGAGGTTCCTTAAAAAAACTAGAAATAGAACTACCATACGACCCAGCAATCCCACTACTAGGCATATACCCTGAGAAAACCATAATTCAAAGAGTCATGTACCACAATGTTCATTGCAGCACTATTTACAATATCCAGGACACTGAAACAACCTAAGTGTCCACCGATAGATGAATGGATAAAGAATATGTGGCACATATATATAATGGAGTATTAGCCATAAAAATGAACAAAATTGAGTTATTTGTAGTGAGGTTGATGGACCTGGAGTCTGTCATAGAGAGTGAAGTAAGTCACTTCACTCTGAAGTAAGAGAAAAACAAATACCATATGCTAACACATTTATATGGAGTCTAAAAAAACGGTACTGGTGAACTTAGTGGAAGTGCAGGAATAAAGAGACAGAAGTAGAGAACAGACTTGAGGACACTGGGGGAAGGGAAATCTGGGATGAAGTGAGAGAGTAGCACTAACATGTATACAACTACCAGATGTAAAATGGATGGCTAGTGGAAAGCAGCTGCATAGCACAGGGAGATCAACTCGGTGCTTTGTGATGACCTAGAGGGGTGGAATAAGGAGGGTGGGAGGGAGGGTCAAGAGGGACAGGATATAGAGATATATGTGTACGTATAGCTCGTTCACTTTGTTGTGCGGCAGAAAGTAACACAAAATTGTGAAGAAGTTATACTCCAATAAAGATGTGGGACAAAAACAAAAACAAACAAACAAAAAGGAAAAAAAAAACTGTTGCTTAAGTGACATAGTCTATGATATTTTGTTATGTCAGCCATAGAAAATTGATACAACATTGTTGTTCTTTTGAAAGAAAGAGGCGTTTTGACTAATCAAGTGCTTGATTTATGTGAAATTATGGTGTTTCCGTTTTGATAATATAAATTTACTGTTCAAGCCTTACACTGTGATTGTGCTGAGAAAGGAAGAAATGACACTGTCCAAGAGGACGAGGAAGGGAAATCATTATCCACTTACCACAGGATGGAAGTGTGTGAAGCTTTGTGTAAATGTAGTGTAAGACACGACTCACTCTGTTATATAATTAATCCTTAATATTCCTCATAATAGACAGCAAGATAATGATGGCAGTGTCCATTGATTAGGTATTCTATTTCCCCTTAGCCATATGAGTATATTTATAGCAGACTCATATTACTACACTTAAATTAAAAGGAATAAATTTCACTGTATGTACTCTTAAAAGACCTTCTTACATTTTTTTTATGCCTGCCATGCTATAACAACTAACAGAGAGCATTTTTATGACAGTTAAAGACTAGAAATATAAAAGCTCTTTCTCTGATTCCACTTTCCTCAGGGTGATCCAAATGTAAGATTATTCAAAATAAACACATTTTAAAAACCATAAACATGATTCAAGAAAAAAAGCGTACAAGAGCAAGTGATGAATGTCAATCAAATGGCAGTCAAAGACTGAGAGGCAAGAAAATGAAATCAAATTTAAGTGCTTGTCTCAGTTATATTTATATAAGGTGTGAGAAACTGAAAAGTAAATGTTTCAGTTTTTAATCTATTAAATGTCAGTGAACCTGCAAATCTAACTTTACGTTGTTTATTCTATTCTCAGAAATAATAATGTCTTTTCAAATGTCTTCAATTTTTCATCCATGAGATTAAATGTAAATGTTCTGTTTCATAGAAACATGTAAACCAGAGCCTGCGTTCTAAGGTCAATTAATAGTTTTTTGGTTTGTTTGTAGAAAGTAATTCTTCTGTAAACAAGGAAACTGAAATTTTATCCTGCACCTAATTTAGTGGCTATCTAGGTAAACATGTGTCATTTTATATTGTTTCATAGCCCTTTCAGTTCATACAAAAGTAAAATATATAAAAGATTGTGCCAAATATTTACGTATACAGCTATGAATTGGAAAGTATCTTGACAATATCTAAGGTAAAGTAACTTTCAATTTTCAGAACAAAATATGAATATTATAGATTATTAGATAGATAAGTAGATACATAGATGGAAGCATTCATACTTCCTTTTGTAAAGTTATAGACAAAAATATTGTGACTGAGATAATAATTTTGCCTGAATCTTTTGCATACATAAATTCTGGATTACAAATATTCAAAATATCACTTTTAAAAAACATGTATTTCCTTGAATGATTATGATTCTTTTAAATAATAGCTAAATATTCCCTAATTTAATAGCATTCTAACCCTCAAGACCCCAATGTAATTTTGATAGCACATACTAGTTATAAGATGGCCACAGATGTGTATACTTCCCTTGTTCCAAAATCACAATGCAATTTAACTCATCTCAGCTATCAAGTACCTCCTGATTAAATAAAAATAATAAAAGCTTTTGCATGTGTGCCACTTTTGAAATACAATACATAATAACAAGAGAACTCTCTCTGTCTTACACTCATATATGTATATACACAACAATCTTATAGCATTTAAAAATGTTCTGTTGATTTGGATATCTGCTTTATTTGAGGTTAACCTAAAACTATAAATTGATAGGACTAGTGTAAAATTATACTATAGATTATTGTCATTATATGAAGGAAAAATGAAACCAACATGTTAAATGTTATCATTATATCTTTTATGTAATGCTAGCTGCTGTAAAAAGACTGCTACATTTAAACAGTTTAGTGCGAGAGTTTTAATCATTGCCCTCATTACAGCTGCATGAGGTTCTGTGGGTTTTCAGCAACAGGTAAGAGGTGAATTCTTCCCTGTTCAGAGTTGGAAACTGCCATCTGCATCACTTGACCTACAAGGTAGTTTTATGCATGAACATTCAGTTGATGGAGCAATGACGTGCTGGTGCCTGGGACATAGACTTGGCATCATCCTCAGCTTAGAGTGAAACACATCACTTCTGCATACATTCCATGGCAGCAGACTAGTCACTTGATCCTGAATAAAGGCAGGAGTGTGAGGAGGAGAAGGTCGGAGCTGGGAAAAGTAGTTCCTGGTTGGTTAGTTGTTCACAGGACAAAAAAAAAAATTATATTCTATGGAAAAGAATTTACAATTTTAGGTGGACAATTAGTGTCTGCTATAATCTGCCCTCCATTATACAAATATCCTAATGTGCCCATCGTTTTGTGTCTAGAACAATCTCAAACCCTCTCAAAGGAAATACCCCAAATCCTATTCAATCAATACAACATTCATTCATTCCAGAATCTCCAAACATTCTCTGTCAGTTCCAGATGGGTTTTTCTGTGATCTCACAAACTCTGAACTGAAATACACACACCTAAACGAGGTGAAGGGATAAAACAGAAGCACTAAAAAATTTCAATCCAAAAGAGTAACATGGAAGACACAGAACATTTTTGTCCATAAAATGGGTGAAATCCTTCATATTTGATCATCAAATCTTCTGTCTTGAAGAAGAAAATGTTTCTGAAATAGAACATGATCTGATCTCTGGGAGGGATTCCCCTGTCCATGATCCCTGGAACCTAGTCAGGAAGCAAATAACTTTTGTGTTGATTATTTCTTATGATCACTATTCAATTTGCTACTTTCTCAGTTTGAGGAGCCATAAGTTATTTTGACATTCCCACAGAAAATGGTGGTTTTAAGATAGGTATTTCATTGGCAATATGTCACTCCTTATATACTTTTGGGCCTCTTCCTTATTTGCTTCCAGTCAGTCCCACATGACTGGAAACATACTCAAAGTTCTTTTCTTGGCATAATTACTAAGACTAATTTATTTGTCATTTTGCTGCAAGGTTTCAATTCTTAAATTAATGGGAGTTAATTTCAAGACTGAAAAAAGCTTGGATGGAAAGGTAATAGCTTTAGTCTGAACTCTGGGCAGCAGTGAGTTTTGATATTTGACAGAGAATTCTAAATAGACCTTTATTTTCAAAGGCTTTTTGTTTTGTTTTTTAAAGAAACTTAGACTGTTTGGGATCCACAAAACTTTTCCTTTGACAAATTTTTGAGCTTTCAAGCTTTGAGAATCTTTCTACTTCCTTTCAATTCTGCTCTTGAATATGACAACTATCTTTTGAGTTTTCTTCTTTCTTGTACAGGTATTTAGGTTATAATGCAACATACTGTGTTCCTGAAAAACTTTCTATTTTCCAAAATTAAGTGGGAGTTGAAAAAACTTTGGCAGAAAAGACAGGCTAATCAAATTTTGTGTGGCTTTGTAATCAAAACAGTTATACTAAGTTTTAAATTTGTTAAAAATAGGGAAAAGTCAAAAATGTTGTAAGGTACTAATGATAAATATTTTGGTAAATACATTAAGTTCATTTAAAAATTTTGGAAAAGGTAAATTGATGGAAATGGATACAAAAGATTAAGAAAGCTTAATGTGACAAATATTCCAAGATCTTATGTTCCATGTGACAAGCACTACAAAACACATGGCCAAAATGAGTAAAGAGGAAGAAAATGTACTGAAAGGGTATGATGAATAACTTTGCATTTCTGCTATATCAGCTTTGTTAACACACTCTGTAGTCAGTTACTATCATTAGGAATTTCAAGATATTAACATGATAGAAAATAAAAGGTATTATCCAAATGTTTTCTATATTATATTGACATTACTCTCCTATTTTTCATCTATATATGAGAGAATTTACATAAGAGACACATGTTTCAGCAGAACATTTTAAATTTTAAAATTTGTATGGAAACACAAAAAACCCCAAATAGCCAAAACAATCTTGAGAAAGAAGAACAAAGCTGTAGGAATCACACTCACTGACTTCAGACTATACTACAAGGCTACAGTAATCAAAACAGTATAGTACTGGCACAAAAAACTGACATATAGATCCATGAAACAGGATAGAAAGCACAGAAATAAACCCACACAGCTATGGTCAATTAATCTGTGACAAAGGAGGTGAGAATATACAATGGAGAAAAGACAGCCTCTTCAATAAGTGGTGCTTGGAAAACTGGACAGTTACATGTAAAAGAATGAAATTAGAACATTACCTAACATCATATACAAAAATAAACTTGAAATGGATTAAAGACCTAAGTGTAAGACCAGATACTATAAAACTTCTAAAGGAAAACATAGGCAGAATGCTCTTTGACATAAATTGCAACAATATTTTTTTGGATCCACCTCCTAGAATAATGGAAACAAAAATAAACAAATGAGACCTAATGAAACGTAAAAGGTTTTGCACAGCAAAGGAAACCATAAACAAAACAAAAAGACAACCTATAGACTGGGAGAAGATATTTGCAAACAATGATAATGACAAGTAGCATTAATTTCCAAAATATAAAAATAGTTTATACAGCTCAATATCAAAAAACTAACAACCTAATTTTAAAAAATGGGCAGAAAACCTAAATAGACATTTCTCCAAAGAAGACAGATGGCCAACAGGTACATGAAAAGACACTCAATATCACTAATTATTAGAGAGATGCAAATCAAAACTACAGTGAAATATCACCTCACACTAGTCAGAATGGCCATCATTAAAACGTCTACAAATAATAAATGTTGGAAAGTGTGTGGAGAAAAAGGAACCCTCCTACATTGTTGGTGGGAATGTAAATTGGTGCAGCCACTATGGAGAATAGTATGAAGGTTCCTTAAAATACAGAGTCAACATATGATCCAGCAATCCCACTCATGGGCATATATCCGGAGCAAACTCTAACTAGAAAAGATACATGCAGGGACTACCCTGGCAGTGTGGTGGTTAAGATTCCACTCTTCTACTGCAGGTGGCATGGGTTCGATCCTTGGTCAGGGAACTAAGATCCCACATGTCATGCATGGTGCAGCCAAAAACCAACAAACCAAAAGAGAGAGAGAGAGAGAGAGAGAGAGAGAGAGAGAGAGAAGATACACATACCCCAATGTTGATAGCAACACAATTTACAATAGCTAATACATGGAAGAAACCTAAATGCCCATTGACAGATGAATGGGTTAAAGAAGATGTGGTACAAATATACAATGGAATATTGCTCAGCCATAAAAAAAAAGAATAAAATAATGCCATTTGCAGCAACATGGATGAACTTAGTGATTAGCATATTAAGTGAAGTAAGCCAGACAAAGACAAATATCATATGATATCAGTTATATGTGGAATCTAAAAAATGATACAAATGAACTTATTTACCAAACAGAAATAGACTCATAGACATAGGAAACAAACTTACAGTTACCAGAAGGTATAGTGGGGAGGGGAGATAAATTAGGAGTTTGGGATTAAGATACACACATGACTACATATAAAATAGGTAAACATCTACTGTATAGCTCAGGGAGCTATAGTCAATATCTTGTAAACTTTAATGGAAAATAATGTGAAAAAGAAAAAATATATTTATATATATGTATATATATACATATATATACATATATACATATATATGACTGAATCACTTTGCTGTATACTTGAAATTAATGCAACATTGTAAATTAACTATATTTCAATAAAAATTATATTAAAATTCAACTATAAGAAAATAACACAATTATACAAATGGACAAAAAAACAGACAGTTCCCCCAAAGAAGATATATGGATAATGAATAAGTGCATGAAAAAGTTGCTGAACATCATTTGTTTTTTGAGAAATGCAAATTAAAAACATAATGCGATACCACTGCTCACCAATCAAAGTGGCTAAAATACAGGAAACTGACAATAACAATTTCTGGAACAATAAGAACTCTCATTCATGTGGGTGGAAGTGTAAAATGGGACATCTACTTTGCAAGACAGCTTGGCTTTTTCTTATAAGCGTTTAAATTTACTATATAATCCAACAATCTCACTCCTAGGTATTTACCAAGTGAGTTAAAAGTTTATGTTTATGCCAAAGCCAACTGGAAGCAGCAAGTATATCCTTCAACAGGGGAACAAACAGCAATATATCTGTGTGATGGAATACTATTTATCCACACATAAGAATGAGTTTTTGAGTCACACAACGTGGACAGATCTTAAATGCATTTTACTAAGTGAAAGAAGTCAGGCTGTATACTGTGTGATTCCATTCATATGACATCCTGGAAAAGGCAAAGCTGTAGGGAAATAAAAGAGATTAATGGTTTCCAGAGGTTGTAGATGGGGAGAGTTTGACTACAAAGAAGATTAAAAAAAGTAATTTTAAGGTGGAGGGACCATGTTGTGGTGCTGAGTTGGTGAACATATGATTGTGTACATTTGTCAAAATGCATAGACCTGGACATCACAAGAGAATTCTAAAGTGTGCACACTCAGGGCTTCCCTGGTGGCACAGTCGTTGAGAGTCCGCCTGTCGATGCAGGGGCATGGGTTCGTGCCCCGGTCCGGGAGGATCCCACATGCCGCGGAGCGGCTGGGCTCGTGAGCCATGGTCACTAAGCCTGCACATCTGGAACCTGTGCTCTGCAAAGGGAGAGGCCACAACAGTGAGAGGCCCACGTACCACACACACAAAAAAAGTGTGCAAACTCAAATTCAAAAGTAAAAATGAAAAAGCAACCAAACAAGCCACAAATACATACACAAAAACTCAATCCTGGATAGGATGTAAATTATATCATAAATGTATGACACAATGACACTAAAGGGGATGAGAATAAAAACAGGAGATGATCTAAGAAGAAACTATGGGGAACGTTGGTTTGACTAGAAAGTGTAAGGCTAAATAAAGACAAAGGGAACTAACTTATCATAAGCACTGTACTCCATCTGGTATTTTATAATTTTTTCATGGGGATTAGACATTAACAAGTTTAAACCTGCTTTACATGAATACAAGGGTTGAACAAATAAATGGATGGTGGGTTGTAGGGGGCAGGTTTCTCATTGTCAAAGAGGGAAATATCAAGTAATCAAAAGGGAAAGGCTAGAATGATCTTGTTTTACTGGATTAAAGTTGGAAATACACTGTGAACTCCCGTTTAGCTTAATATTAGTACAATTAGATAGATACAGAAACAATTATAAATATGTATGTAGTATTAGTGTCCTGTTGCTGGTGAGGCAAATATCACAAAGTTACCATCTTAAAGCAACACAACATTATTATCTTAAAGTCCAGGAGATCGGAATTTCTAAATCAGTCTCACCAGGTTAAAAGCAAGGTGCCATCAAGGCTGCATTGCTTCTAGAGACTTTTAGGAAGAATAATGCCCTTTTTTTTCCAGCCTCTAGAGGATATCAACATTCCTTGATACATGAGTCCCATTCCATCTTTAAAGCCAGACATGATATTTTTAAATTACCTCAATCCCATTCCTATTCAAATTTATTCACATTAAAATAATGAAGTCTACAAATTGGCAAAATATTTAAATAATACTTTCCATTCATGGTTGGGAGAGAATATATAAGAATTAAATGCCATTAAGATTTGTTGCTGTTGGTACAAACATTCTTGAAGGAAACTTAGAGATAGTACTAAAAGCCTTTTAAAAGCATACAACATTTAATTCAGATATTCAATGGGGGAATTGATATTAAGAAAACTATTTCATTGCGTGTGTGTGTGTGTGTGTGTGTGTGTGTATATATATATATATATATATATCACTTCTTCTTTATCCATTCATCTGTCTCTGAACACTTAGGTTGTTTCCATATTTTGGCTTCTCTGAATAATGCCACAATGAACATGGGTGTGAAAGTATCTCTTTTATAGATAGTGATTTTATTTCCTTTGGATATATACCCATAAATGGGATTGCTGGATCACATTGTACACCTTAAATATATATATATATAATTTTTATTTGTCAATTATACCGTAACAAACCCAGAATTTTAAAAAAAAACTATTAGAAAACTTAAAAAAAATCTGTATGCAAGAACAATATTGGAAAGGAAAGGTTGTATTTTATGCAACATTATGAGAGTGGTGATACTCTATGCAGCCACTAGGAGAGTGATTGGCATGAATGAATGGTTTGACTCATTAATTTCCTCCCCACGTAGGTATTTTGTTTTGTTGTTTTTTGCCCATCAATTTTTTTCTAGGTGTTTGTTTCTGTTCTTATTGTAAGTTATAGTATTCTCAGTAAGGTCTATTATGGAGTGGCAGTAAATATAGTGCATGATGATAAAAACATGTAAAAATCTTTTGGTTAAAAATGTCTAAATATGTGTGTCTTAGTTTCTCATGGCTATCATACACCTCAGAATTCTTCCAGCCTCTACCCATTACCAGTTCTCAAGCCAGTTGCATATTTTACATGTTTATTATACCAGCATCCCAGTTCCTGTTATCAAAATTTGTACATATCCTATGGCTGCTGTAATAAATCCCCACAGATCTGGTAGCTTGAAAAACAGCAGAACTTTATTCTCTCACATTTCTGAAGGCAGGATCCTAAACCAAAGTGTTGCAAGGTTTCACGCCTTCTGGAGGCTCTATGGGAGAATCCATTCCTTATCTCTTCCAGGTTCTGGTGGCTGCTGTCATCCCCGGGCTTGAAGCCACATCATTCCAATCACTGCCTCCATCTTCACAAAGCTTTCTCCTCTGTGAGACGAGAAAGCATATATATATATCCTTGCCCTGAATCCATACTCCTACATATTTTCAATGCATTTTAACTTCATCCTATTGGAAGTGAAGTTTAAAAAATAAATTTACATTTATGCACTATATTTCCTTGTTGGATTTTGATTCACTGAAGTTATGCCAACATTAATATTTTATTATCAGCTTGGAGAGAAAATATTTAAATTTTGACTTCATTATGAAACCCAATCATTTTGCTCTGCACTTTTGGAGGGACTGAAAATATTCACTGTCTTCTTTTGTTGCCACTTCCAGCAGTAATTCCCTACAATTTACTTATTGCTATTGCCTGAATGAACTGCCTACCTATTTTCCATATCTGATACTCTTCTCAATGTAACATTATGTTATTTCCCAGAGGCACAGAGCAAGCAATTTATTTTCCTTTAAAATTTTCACTCTAAAAGAAGCCAAAAACTTGTCACAAGTTGAAGGCAAAGGGGAGAAGGATGCTTCAAAATTGTGAGGTGAGCCAGGGGCTGATATGGCAGAGTGAAAGAGCACAGACTTTGAAGTCAGACAGACCATTAGCTGTGGACCTTTAGGCATATTGAGAACTCTCATGAGCTTTAGCTTCCACAACTGTAAGACTAGAGTGATTACCCAGGCAATGCACATGACTTTTATAAAGGTACTCACATTCCACATGCATGTGTTAATGTTGGTTATTTATCATTACTGAGGTCAGGTTTAGAAATAGCCCAGCACAGGGCCTGGTGTGAGGGTTTTTTGTTTGCTTTTGTTTTCGCATTTTTATTTTATTTTTCCATTTATATTGAGATTTATATCTATTTATAATTGCTACAAAACATTGTGTAAGTTTAAAGTGTACAGCATAATGACTTGACATATATATATATTGTGAAATGATAGCCACAATAGGTTTAGTTAACATCCATCATCTCATATTAAAAAAAAAAGAAAAAGAAAAAAGATGTTTTTCCTTGTAATAAGAGCTTTTAGGATCCACTGTTTTAACATCTTTCAAATATGCTATACAGCAGCGTTAACTATAGTCATCATGTTGTACATTACATTCCCCATACTTATGTATAATATAACTGGAAATTTGTACCTTTTGACCACCTTCATCCATGGGTAGCAGGTGGGGGATTGGATGAAAGATGTCTGTTAATTTTAAGAAGTATCTATTATTAACTATGGGGTAGGATATTCTTCCTTATATCATGACAGGCTACAGTAACAATCCCAAATCTCAGAGATACAACAAAATAAAGGTATTCTCATTTCCATGTTACAAGTCCGTTGTAGAGAACCAAGGTGGTCTCTGCTCGTTGAGGTCACTCTGGGACCTCAGGGACCCAGTTGGTTGGAAGTTCATATTCAAAGCCACTTACAGGACTTCTGAAGCAGGATGATGAGAACATGGTGACTTATTCCCTGGCTTTAAAATCTCCACTTTAAAATGACACATATTACTTCCCATCGTGTTTTATTGCCTGCACAAGTCACAGGAGAATGCATAATTTCAGAGAGGATCAGAAAGTACAGTCTTGTCACATGCCAGGAAGAGAACAAGAACATTTGTATCCTGCTCTCATGTTTAATTCCAAACATATGAGTAAAAGATGTAGCAATTAGACTATGATTTCTCACTAATCAAATCCCAAATATTTGTAAAATAGAAAAATGTTGAAGTGGAAATATCAGGGTGGGGTTTTACTAGAATATAATAACAGCAACTTTATGAAAATTTTGAAATGTACTGATATTTTTCCAACCCCATTTCAAACCATAAGAGATTTGACCAGGATAATACACACACATATTGAAAAGATACAAAGTTATAAGTGTTAAAATGAAATTTTCCACAGATAATTTACTGATCTTGTAGGTGTTTATTCAGTGATTCATGAATTGGGCAGCATCCAAGCTAGCAGATAGAAAGGAGATCCAATAAGCTGTAGAAGGTGAGAGATTTTTATAGACCAAACTGAACAGAGATAAGGAAGGTATACTGAGCATTTGCTGGTTGATTAAAACAAGGTTACTTTCCTTATATGGAGCAAAGGGAAGTCTTGGAACCAGGTCTGGTAACTTGTGTTGAGCAGGTGAGCACTGATTGGTTGACCTAGGGCTTCCTTTTCCAGGATAGTGGAGCATAGAAATTTAGTTAAGTTGTAGGTTGCTGACATGGCACTTAGCATGAGGAACTCCATTTTGAGGCTAATATGGTTACTTTAACGTAAGAGATGCATAAACATCAATCTGAGAAACTAATACCTGGCAGTGAAACCCAAAGAAACATATTATAAAATATATATGAAACAATTGTATGTGCCAGACACTGTCCTAGGGAGGCATGGAGATAGTAGTGAATAAAGCAGACACAAAACTCTATTTCTCACATTCCAGTTACATTTGTTAATGTTGGTTCTTTAATAACAAGAGAAAAAAAATAAAAAAGAGTCTGCCTTTTTGTGGTATGGAAGAGACATCCCAAACCAATTTCATGAAATTTTTCTGGTGACCATGAAGAGTATATCTGAAACTCAAGTGCTTTCAAATTTTGTGGTAGTGAAGAACAAATCTGATTCCATATTGGATTCATTTATTTTACTTTAACCTTTGTATTTTATTACTTTTGCTACAAGTTAATGACTAAAGGAATGTTGTTGTAGCTTAAAGTATACATAATGGCCCATTTCTGGGAACCCTGCTTCCCATGCCTGAGTGTTAAGCTAAAATACCTTTGTTTAAGCTCCCAGGAAACATCCTGACTAGGCCCACCTGTGAATGGCTGCAGGAAAGAAGAAATTAACACATCTCTTCCAGAATCTGGCTGGAACCAGGAAATATTTGCAGCAACTTATTGCCTTTTTACTTTACCTCTTCACGTCCCCCTGTTTCTTCAATGAAACACACACACACACACACACACACACACACACACACACAGGCATGCAAAACAGCATCCAAACCCAGGCAAGATGGTTCTTTGGGACACTAGTCTACCATCTTTTTTGTCTGCTGGCTTTCTGGATAAATTCACTATTCCTTGCCCAAACACCTCCTCTCTAGATTTATTGTTCTGTCATATGGTGAGCAGTAGTAGCTTGGACTCGGTAACAATTTTCCTGCATCTCAGATAGTCTTACTGTGAGCTGTATCCAAAGGGATATAGCCTTCCTGATAACATATATAGAGAAAAGATACAGAGCAGGCATATGTGGACTCTGGGTCCAGGGTACCTGGGATCAGGTGTCTACACAGCTACTACAAGCTAAGAGACCTTTGGCAAGTCACTTTGCCAATCTCTGCTTTGGTTTCCTCAAATGACAGCTGCATCTGATGATGAGAGGAACATCTCCTCCACAGGAATAAAATGGCCTAATATACGTGAAAGTACTGAGAACTGCGCCTGGCATATAATATTTTTAAATCTACCTCTTGGATATTGGGGATGACCATAAATATGTAAAACACGATGTTTCTTATCCAGAAATAAGGTAAACAGAAGGCTTTTATCACTCTCTTTTCAAATCAACATAAAGGAATCTTTCCATTGCACTTCGGGGTAATATATTGATAACAGTTTGTTGATAATCCTGGAGAGTCGGTTGCTATGCTGAAAATTTATTTTGAGGATGAAAGCCAGTTCCTAGTTCAGCATAGCTGAATCGATGCTCTGATTTAATTTTTTCACTAGCTGATTTTGTGTTATGTTTTACCTTTTAGTATATCATATGTCTCCTCCTCTAGAATATAAGCCCTATGAAAGGAGGGATTTTATCATGTTTTGTTCTCTGTACCCAGCATCTAGAACAAAGTCTGACACATATATGTTAATCAATGTTTTGGATTAATGAATCAATGAGTGAACTAATCTTTCCACTTATTAGCCTATTACAGAGACAACCTACCAGCAAAAATTCTGCCTGGAATTTGCTTGAGAATTGCCTGATCTGACAGTTTATCAGACTGTTGGACTCCCAGTAATTATGATTTTACTTTCTTTTTAAGATGGATGGTCACCAACGCCAATTACATTTTCATGAAGAGAAGAAGCTGGATGCACAGGTAATTTACTTTGGGTAAATTCTGAAACCATATGTTTTCACCTGGTTTAATTTGGCTTACCCCTCTCCCCTGCAGGGGTGAGGGGGTACGTATATGTAATGAATTCCATGTTTTTTCCCAAAATTAGGTTCATAAAGTGTATTATTCACACAAAATAAAATTAAATTTTCTTTTCGAGGGACTGTTTTGACAAATGTATAAAGTTGGGTAACCACCACCATGATCAAGATATAGAATATTTCCATCACTCCAAGGTTCCTGTGTCCTTTTTTGTTCAATTTCCTCTTTCCATGCCAGCCCTGTAACCTCTAACCTGATGACTATTCTCATAGTTTACCTTTCAGTATATCATAAAAATAGAATCAAACAATATGTAAATTATAGGTAGATAGCTATAGCTATAGATATGGATGATACAGATACAGATATAAAGATATAAAGAAAGCACATGTAAGATGATGAAAATACTGACATACTACACATGTGTTTTTATATTACTGTGGTGATATTTGCTTTTTACCATGAGTAGTTGACTGCATATGACTCACTTGTAGGTAACCCTGTATTATGTGAGTTAACAATTGATGACTAAAATATTTGAAATAGAGACCTAAGTGTGAAAAATATGTTTATATGTTTTCTCAACCTACAAAAATAAACAAACAAAAATTTTCCAAGCCCCTCCTCCCACAATAATAAACTCCTCACTGTGATAAGCATTCTCCCATTTTACAGACACTTGCTTTTTTTTTTTTAGTCAACATTGACACTAGTCTCTCATGACCAGTCATTTGCCATTTATTAAATATTTACTTACAAGTCGTTTCTACTGGGAAAATATATATATATCTAATTTTCAAAAGAATGGCTTCTACTCATCAATCTTTACAGACAAGTACCTCACTTATTCTCACAGACTGTGGAAATATAATAAAAAATGTAGTTTTTGGTAATCTGCCCTTTCCTACTTAATGAGATTTCTTAAGAAGTCGTATGATACAGTGAGAAAGAAATAAAATTACAATTGTTGTGCAGTTACGAAGTGTCATTTCTCTGACATTATTCCAACTTCCCCCTTTTCTACTGAAAGTCTCCTGACTGGTTAATTCTTCTAATCTTCCCCTGCTCCAAATTCATCCCTTGCCTAGTTCTTAGCTTTATCTTTAGAAAACACAGTTCTAATCCTATTATTGCCCAGCTAAAATGTTCTTAATGGTCTCTCACCACTGACCTAACTAAACCAGGATTTATTATCCTGCCACTTACAACCTTCTGCAAGATTGTTGTAAAAAACTGTTTTTGTTTCCACTTCATCCCTGCATAACCTTATAGTCTCCTTGTATTGTGTTTTGCACTATTTTTGGATGAGCTCAGACTAACTTTGCCATCTTGGAAGGTCCTGACACCTTTGTAGTGCAAATTAAATATTAACATCCTTCAACAAACCAGGAAGGAAGTAGGCAATATCAAATCTACAATTTTTAAGGTGTTTTAGAGTTAAGAGATAAGGAAATATATTATTATAATTACTTTTTTAGCTATTATAAATTATATTGTCAGATTACTGTTAATTTTATTAAGCATTTCTTGTATGTCAGCAATTATGTTTGGTAAATTCTTACTGTTATCATTTTCAAACAATAATGATAGCCTTGTAAATGCCATTATTTAATGACTTGAATAAGAATAGTAATCATTTTAATGGTAAACTGTAAAAGAATTCTCTGTAATCATGAATGCTTTAAATTCATTTCAAATTAAAAGATTGGAAATTAGGCAAGTTATGCAAAGAAATTTTGAGACAGTTAATATTGAGATCTAACTCTCATTTTGTTACTAAAAATTCCTCTATCATGATAACTTTAAAAAGAGGAAATCTAATGAGCCTCTTTTTCTCTCTCTCATATACACTTATGCATATACAAAATACATATACATGAAAATTTTGCAGATGATATCAGAGTATGTGTGAAGAAATGTAAGGCCATCCATGTGTGCACTGTAGATTCATGAACTCCAAAGTGCACTCAAAATATTGGTCTAAGTCCTCAAAATATAGCTCCTGATATCAAGAAGTCCTTAACTAGTAACCTATATCATATAATTAATTTCATAGTTGTTAAATTGAAACAAGTCTATATATTATTCTGAAACTAAAGAACATAAAGACAATTAACTAATGACCCATAATTTGAGAGAATGAAAGCAAACATATTTTAAGTGAATGAAGATATGTAATTTAGGAAGCATTATATCTTCTTTAATCATTTCCAGATCTCTAGGCCAAATTATAAATGCTCCTATGCAAGTGTGTCTGTGTGTTTCAATAAAAGATGCTTGCTCTGAATAAGTTTACCAATTATTATAAACATAAGTTAAATATGGAAAGGGGCAGATGTGTGCATAAGGTTAAGACTTTTTGATTAAGATATATGTTAAATATCAGTCCATTTATTATTTACCTGTTGTCCTCTAAATTTGCTTATTAAAAGTTTTATTTTTATTTCACTCTTTATATATAGTGATACATATCTATATGTTTGTGTACATGTATACATATGTGTATGTATATATACATGTATAATTTCAAAGCAGTTATTAGTGCTGCTTTAATGTATTTTATTTGATTAGTCTGCTAAAGACCAAGGAGACATCAGTCTAAAACAATGCACAGTAAAGTACATCCACATTTCACTAACTTCCTCACAGTGAGTTGACTTAGAAACAGCATACTAATTCACGGGTAACAAATTGGATGCTTATTTTGTTAAATTGCACTGATGTCCATGATATATCATATAAACAGTCATATGGTATCTACATTGTTGGGCTTTTTTACTTTAATATTCTACGTTTAAATACTTATATAAGGCAGTGCAGACTAATGGTTAAACCCATGAAAGTAAAAGTCTAATCGCCTAAATTCAGCACTGGCTCCAACACTTACTAGCTGTAAGACCATTCACAAGATATGTAAACCCTCTGTGCCTTAGTTTTTTTTATATATAAAATGAAGTTAATTTTATAGTGTTATGAAGTCTAAATGGATTAAAATTTGCAGCATGCTTAGATCAATGACTGACTCATAGCAGACATTATTACATATACATTTGTTCAATAAAATAAAAATATCCACTTCATTTCTTGTGGATGAAATGCTTAAGAAACAGGTTGGAGTTTTCCTGTTGTGCCAGCCATATAAATCATGGGATTAAAGTTTTTCTAACTTCTCTGTTTCTCCCTTTCCTTTAACTAGAATTTCTTCTCTAATCATCCTACTTACAAGTAAAATTGTTCATACATTTAGAGACAGAGACCTGACTATGTTTGTTGTAATGTTTAATTTCTCTGTGTGCCTGTGACTTAGAGAGAGAGAAAGAAAGAGAGAGAGAGAGACTTTTAAAACTAAAGCATCTATAAAGTTGCTCATTTGGTAGATATTTATTGATACCCTATTCAATGCTTTCACCAGAAAGAGAGATTTGATGAACAGAGACATGGTCCATGCTTTTAAAGAGTTTAAATTCTAGATATCTTGTGTAATCTATTCAATATGAAGGCATAAAAATATAACATTCCAAAAATTGTTATATCAATCTCATCTTCTCTGTATTACTATTTAATGCATTCTTTAAGTGACTACATTTTTCTTAAGATAAGGAATAAAAATATAGCACTGCCATTGTTTCTTTTTCAACTTGAGTCATATAAAAACCAATGTACCATTAGTGTGACTTCACAGAAAGGAAATATAGCTTAATGAAATGAATTACATGAATTAAGAATAAATGGCAATATTTCGCAAAACAAAGTGGCAGTTAATAAACATCAAATTAAAAAAAATGAAATTGTTGCAGACACAAAGCAGAGAAAGAGGTCATAACTGAAGCTGGAGATTTAATGAAGGTGCAGATTCATGTGCTTATGGAACAACGAAAAGCAAGAGACCTAACCTAGTAACATTGAAATACAGAAAATACAAGGAGGACAAAACAACAGTTTCATTTTCCTTTGCTTCTAGCATAGAATTTTCTTCTTGCCTGTTCTCACATCAACCTAAATAAAAGAAAGCTGGTCAAAAATCACCAAACCTATAGTCATAGCTAGCATATTTCTGTTTAGTGCCATTTCCCAAGTGAGTAAATAAGATGAATCAGCTTCAAATTGAGTGATCCAGATAAAAGTAATCAATACTTTGGAGAATGAAAACAAATAAAACTTCAATTATTATATTTAGTAGACATGAAAATGTTCATACAGAAATTAGAATTATATGTTTTGATACTGAAATAATCTGAGAACACTGATGAAATCTTGGAAATTGAGAACTTTTGTGTTGAGATTTTAAAAATTCATTAACACCATCATAATATAACAATAAGGTTATTATCAAGAGTGCCTAGACTACCGCTACCACCACCAGCAAAGACAGGATTTACTAAAAGAATAAGAATCAAAATGACAGCAGATTTTTCAGTAGGAACACTAGGTACTGGAAAACAATGGAACAATGCCTTCAATTTTAAAGAATATTTTCAGGGTAGAATAGGTATCCCAGAATATTAATTGATTACAAGTTCATAATAAAATACTCACTTTCATGAAGAGCCTCAATGTAATTTAATGTAATTTAAGAAAGAGAAATATTTGGAATCAAAGGTATCTGGCTGAGAAAGCCTATGAAGTAAGCCAAGATGCTGGCCTTAATGAATAGAGTAGCTGGCTTAAATTAGAGGAGAACATGGGCATCGGGTTATTGACAAAAATAAAAGATAGGGTAGACAGCAACTTGCCTTATAGCTTTAAATCATGTGGATTGTATTAAGGACATTATTGAGCATCATATAATACATATTATTTTAGTTTGCAAACAAATATTTAGGTGGAAATATGTTTAGAGAATAAAGGTTGTGTTTAAAGACTTGCATTGTATATACTCTCATTACTAAGCAGAAAATAGCTCTAATATGAGCACATTAATAAAACTGATTTACTATCATACTATTTACTTTAGTCTCATAAAATGGGGGGTGGGAGGAAATGCAAGTGCTATTGACAAAAACTAGAATATAAAGTCATTTCTTTAACTTATCTTGGGCTTTAAAAATGCCTTAGTTCACACTATTTTGAGACTTAAGGATAATATGAGTAAATTGGGGGGGCAGCAAACAGGAAAAGTCTGGTGAGTAAAAGTATTTATAATGTTTATAAATCTCTTATCTTTAAGACATCAAAGGATATTATTTTTTAACTCATTGGGAGAAAAATAACAAAAAGCATAAAAAATTTCTGGGCATCAATTTCATAAGAAAAATCAGGCAAACTGTGAATTCTTCTGACATGCATTATTTAGAGAAGAGTTCTGAAGTGGATAATCCCAGTCTTTACAAGCACTAATCAATAATAGTGGAAGGTCAAGAGCATATTCATAATGGAATATCACGATTTGCTGTACAATGGACTATTCAGATTCACACATATTCAAATTCACAAATTTTATTGAAAAGGAGCTAGTAATTCAAAGCTCTGTCCTCAAGCATTTCTGGTTATTTCAATACAACATGTTGAGCATATGTTACACCCACAGTGATGACTGTTGCCAATGCTTGCTTGGGTTTGTTTCTCTGTAACCATCTTACTTATTACAATATTCTAGTGTAAGTATATTGCTTGGAAGAGAATTTTCCTTGCATGACTAATGTTCTTAATAAGCACTTTTCTCCCTTCCTTTTCAAATTTGAAGTCATTTGTACCTACACCAGATTACAAAATGTCTACATCTTTTGAATGTCTTCATTATAATTGAATTTACAACTATGCACTAATTTTATTCATAATAGCTTCTCTCATCAAATTATCTTTCAACACCATTTCTTGGCTAATAACTACTGAAAGATTAAGAGTTGAACAGAAAGTAAAGTAAAGGATTAGAAGGTAATGATCTCAGTCTGAATAAAAATGATGATAGGGAAATCACTTGAATATCATAAAAATACAAAAATAGGTATTTGTTGACTCATACACATTCTATCACTGCCCTTAACAAATCACCGCACATTTAACCGTTTAAAGAGCATAAATTTATCATCTCAGGTGTCCAGGGAGGGATTAACTGGATCTTCTGCTCAGGGTCTCACCAGACAGAAATCAATTTGTTGGTCAGAACTGTGGTCTCATTTGAGCCTCAGGCTTCTCTTCTAAGCTCATTAAAGTTGTTAGCTGAATTCAGTGCCTTGCAGATATGGGACATAAATTTTGTAGTTGTTGTAGTTTTGTGGGCTCTTGGGCAGCGTTGCTCTCAGCTCCTAGAACTTACCTTCAGGTCCTAGACACAAGCCCCTTTCAAAACATGGCAGCTTTTTTATTTTTTATTTTTTAATGCTAGAAGGAGAATCTCATTTGCTTCAAATCTCTGCATTCAGTCTCCTAAACTGAAGTCTCAGATGAGGTAAGCTATTCAAGACATTCTAGCCAATTAAATTAACATTTCTGATAAAGTGGACAGACTACAATATATTTAATATTTATTAAGAGATTCTAATATGCAGCCAGCATCAAAAGCTATTTCTTTTCATAGAAAGAGCACATGAAGGTTTGTGTTAATATAGCTTACATAGCCCCACAAATCTTAGGTTTGCTTTTACAGGCATACCTTGGAAATATTGCAGGTTTATTTCCAGACTACCCAAATAAAATGACTATTACAATAAAGCAAGTCACACAAATTTTCTGGTTTACTAATGCAAATAAAAGTTATGTTTATGCAATAATGTAGTCCATTGTGTGAAATAGCATTATGTCTAAAAAATTGTACACACCTTAATGAAAAGCTCTTAACTGCTAAAAAATGCTAACCATCATGTGACAATACAAGGTTTCCACTAACTTCAATTTGTAAAATACAGTGCCTGTTAAGTGCAATAAAGTGAAGCATAAGACAAGGTATGACTGCATTGAGAGTTTCTGTCTACCTGGAATTTAAAAGTGCTTTATTTAATGCAAATTATCCATTTTGATCAAAAATTCACACAAAGCCTGATATTCTTAAAGAATAAATTATATACTTGTTGGATAAATAGCAAAGGAATATTGTTTAATTTACAGGAAGGTATTGGCATGTAGTACAAGCCAGTGGAATATGTAATAATAAGGGGATGAATAAGAGAAAGGGGGAAGAAAATGATTTAAATACGTGTGCATGTGTGTGTTATAATATTGGGCACATCCAACATAAGGGAAAATCAAAAGAATTACATGATTAATTACTAACTTCAACAGATGTGTACAACGAAATTTTCAGAAACTAAACATATTACTCTGATCTTGCAACAAATAAAAGGTAGAAGGGTATTGAAACTAAAGTGTTTCCTATTGCAAAGCCCATGGGTTTTGATGTTCACACGGGCCCTTCATTAACCTTACATTATATGGGAAATTCTTATCTGCTTTTCCACAACCTTTATGTACAGTTTGTTCTTTACTGCCTTGTTTCTATCACTAGGTACAATTTTATGGAGAAAAAAATAACAACAACTAATTTTATTTTTCTGCTGAAGACTTCATAGTATTAATGAAATGGTATGTTTGGAGTATGGATTTTAAAAAGTCTGAGTCCATAAATGGAAGGCAGAAAACATGCATTTTTAATGTTTCAGAAAATATAACATTTTATATTTTCAGAAAATATTACATATTATGTTTCAGGAAGTATAGCATTTTATATTTCAGATCATGTAACAGGGAAATGAAAGTAGTTATAAAATCATCCACAGGTTGATATTTAAGTTCCAGGAGATATTACTGAAGAATATATAAATTCAAATTCTACACAAACTGAACAAAATGGTATCTCAATATGTATGGGTGTGGGAGGTGGTAGTTGTTTTGCATTTATAGATACCTTGTTCTGCCTTTACTTTAGCTGACTGATATTTAGATTTAAGTATATTTCTTTATTGTCTCCAAATAATCAGATCCTTAAATATTGCTGCCTCATAATAAAGGATATATAAGAATACTGTAGTTAGGAGTATGAAATACAATTCTGAAGTGACTTTCCCAGTATGTCTTTTCATTTCTAATGCATGAGAATAGGATGTAGTTTGCAGAATGAGGCATAGCCTGCAGTCTGAGGATGGCTTCTGTCAGTAATAGTAAATATACATGCTTGTTTTAGGGATTACCAATAATATAGAAAAGGTGTCTACCAAAATACCTGGAGCACAGTAGGAACTCCATAGATGAAAATAATTTTAATAATTTAAAATTTTACCCATCATAAGATATTTTAAGACTTTCAAGGTATTAACTTCATTCATTATATAATTTACATATTATTTTAATAATATTCAGGGGTAGTTGAAAATTGTTAAGAGACCTGAATGTGACTGGTAAATATAAAAAAGACATCGGTATAAAGAAAAAAATTGCATTGATTAATAGGTTATTTTTCCCATTTCACTAACGTTTTGCACCATTAACTGATATTAGGTGGATGCAGAATACATTAAACAACCAAATTAAACAAGCAGCAGCAAAATACAGTCATCTGTATACTCATTTATCTTGTATTTCTTATATTGTGGCCACACTGGCCTTGAGCTTTGTCTTAGAAGTGCTTACTGCATAAACCTACACAAAGCTTTGTGAATCTTGTGCTTTCGTTCCTCATAATTCACTAAGCTCAAGTAGTTTCACCTGTTCTTTAAAGGTAAAGTCCTTTATGTATCACAGTGTTTGTTTATTTATTAGGAAATTAACATGTTTAAATGTTTTTTCTACTAATTTTATTAGGCTTGTTTTGTTTTACTTAGTGCCCTGGTTACAAATTAGCATCTATTCTTTAGTGGTCTTACCCTAAGCCAAATTTTCCCCATAAACTGTCCTCTTTTTAGAGCAAATTGTGCTGAATGCAACATTTATAGAAATATTTACATTGCATTCCACCAGAAATGTTTTTATTTAATTTCCTATTATATATTAGATAAGGTAATTATCCATTAGAAAACATATTCTGACATTATGATAGAGCAAATAGAAATAAAAAATGTGAACATTTACTATACATATGTGTTTGAAACTTTGCAATTAATCTAATTTACTTAATAAATATTTGTCAAAGCTTAATTTGGGCCAGTCTCTGTATTACGTGGCAAGATTAAAATTTTGAAAAAAAGGTTAGATTTAGTCCTTGCTCTTGTGAAATCTATATTTTAGCTGGGGAGACAGAGATAGAGATAGGATAATACAATACAATAAGGGAATCTCAGGTGTTGTGGAAAGTATTTGATGGGGTATAAGAGACTGACGCTATTATGATTTCTGAACTAAAGATAATAAACCCACACTAGCTAGTCTTATTAGGGAAGACATTTATTAAATGGCCATTAAGTCACTTGCAAATTTCCGAGGAAATCCAAAAGAATCAAGCTACACAGCCAGGGGTGTTGCCTAAATTTCATCACAAGATTATTACAGTGAAGATTCTTTAATGTTCTTCTGAACACTGACATTCTTCAGAGTGGGCACTGAATATGATAACACTGTTGCTATGTTTTACAGAACAAAATTAATGGGAGACTTGTTTCTTTATGACCCTAGTTTCCAAATAGAAGTTCTATGAAGAAGTACTAACTGAAGTATTTTACATTATATGCCTCAGCCAGAGCTAAATACTAGAAAAGTACTATCCTTGTTTCTACTTCTGAGAGTCATAGAACCTCGTAAGTTAAACTTTGCCCAAACAGAGGAAAAGTGTATATAATTGTTGGCCAACCAATTATACTGCCAGTTATACAATACTGTCCACCCCTTAGTTTGCACAACATAACTCACCTAAACAGACACAGGACTGCAGCCATGACAAGAAATCCATGAGAACAAGAGTTCTCAGGAGTTAACTGATCCTGAAAAAATGAAAGCATGCTTACATTGTGTCCAAAAGAGATACAGGAAAAGGGGGAAATCAAGAGAAATCAGTTTAAATACACAAATATATACATTGCACAGGCAAGTAAATAATACCTTTAATAAGTATCTCGGCATCCTTATCTTACAGAGTAGTGCATGTGTCTACCTTTGTATAGTTTTACCTGCTTCCATGGTGTTGTAGTACAACTCCTTTAACTTCTGCCTCTCAGTGGATTTGACAGTGCATGAAACATCCTCGGGATTCTAGGTTTCAAACACACTGTGATAACTCACACATATTGCCATCATCTTGATGTCTATATCTATATGTGTAAATTGTGCTGTGGTATGAATGTTTGTATCCCTCAAAATTCATATGTTGAAAGCCTAATGCCTGATGTAATGGTATTAGGATATGAAGACTTTGGGAGGTAATTAGGTAATGAAGGTGGAGCACTCATGAATGGAATTAGCCCCTTCTAAAAGAGATCCCAGAGAGTTTTCTAGTCCCTTCCACCATTTGAAGATACAATGAGAAGGTGCCAGCTATGAACCAAGATCCTCACCAGAATGCAAGCATGCGGTGTCTTGTTCTTAAACTTCCCAACCTTCAGAATAGTGGGAAATACATCTCTGTTTTTTATAAACCACTCAGTCTGCAGTATTTTGTTATATCCGTCTGAACAGGCTAAGATAGACAGATAGATAGATAGATAGATAGATAATTAGCTGATTTTCTTTTTTCAGTGGCATAAGATGCTGAAATGTCACTCTGGACTTTTTATTCAATAACCTGTTTTGGTATTCTTTCGGTGGAATTGTTTCTTTTGAGGAAACCTATGATTTTCAATTCAGTACAGATTATAATGAAGCAAATGTGATGTAAAAATATCTTTTATTAAATATAATATTTGGGGACACTATCCATATCTTCTGCCTGTCAGAGAAACAGGGACATATATTACTTCCTGGTTCAGAACATGTGCCTTATCATATAGGACTTGACCTCAAACTTACAAGGATTTTTAAAATTTCTTCCTATTTCGTAAACCCAGCTTCACGTAGATGATCTAATATATGCTAAGATCAGCATATATAAAGGAAATTACCTATTTCCATAATTCTCCACAACAAAATACATATTTTAGAAGTAATAATAGTTATGCATAAAATGTGTAGTTATATGACATTTTGGTAGGTTAATGAATGATGTTATAGACAAATGTGTAGTCAGCAGGAAAGCAAAATCAAATACAATGTGTCTGTTTTATTATCCATGAAGGACAAAGATGCAATGGAATCAACTGGCCTCCATTAACTGTTGATACTATGATAGTGGCTAGTTTTGCTTTGGCTGTCGGCAATATTGAGCACTCAACAGGACTGGTAGCCAGATCGTTATTGCTAAAAAAATTTTATAGATGACCACATGATAACAAGGTCGTCCAGTTTGCACATCCATTTCAAAAGCATTAAAGATAGGGAAAAAGACTGACTTTCACAGGATACATTATCTTATTGATCTGATTTTTGAAAGTCTCATGTGCAATAGAAAGCTTTGGACAAGCATTCAATCACACTTATTTTTAAATTTGACTTCCTATGCCATTTTTTTTCTAAAAATGTCTTTTTAACTAATCCTATAATAGCGTGTGTTAAAAATTCCTAAATATTGACAAAACCATTAATCTTTCCCCATGACATTCCATAAATCTTTATCTCAGATTATTATTATTATTATTATTATTATTATTATTATTATTATAGCCAAACAAAGAGAACAGGTAAGTTTTATCCAATAAAAAAAAACCAAATTATTCTTCCCCACTGTCTACTGCTCTGAAAGTGGAATTACTACTAGTTTAACTATAGTGTCCAAAAATTCACTTCTAGCTTTGTCACCAAATAATGAAGAACGGTCTTGTACTTTTCACCATATTCAAAAAGTCATTTAACTCAGTTAAATGATTATGGAAAAATGCCAAAGAAGATAAATGTGTGAGCTTTGGCAGTAGGGACATCCTGGCAGGAGTAAGTACATGAGAAATGTGAGCTACAAGTTCATGTAACTTAATTTTGCCTTCAGATTACTGGCTTTGCCCCCCATATATCACTTCAACTTGGTAATGAAATGTTGCTAATGATGCACTATTTTATAGCCTGATGGATAACACCAGGTTCATCATGGGAAACTCAGTTCAAATGGTTACCTGATGTTCTTTGTCAATCATTCAGTCATTTCTATGGCTCAGTAGCAAGCCAAGAGCAGTTTCTCAAAAATAGAATATCTACTTTCTGTACAGAATATGGCCTTGCTTTAAAATAATAGGGTCCTCCTCTATGTCTTTCTAACTTGTTTAAGTAGAATATTCCAGCACAGAAAATCTAAAGAGAATAGTTAGTGTCAAGGGCCTATATATCAAAGATGTCAAACCACTATAGAATTTTAAGCAGCACACACACACACTGCTTCCATATATCATAGATGTGCATTACTGCTGGTTCAAAACCCCAGGAGCTTCCCTGGTAAAAGCTGAAAATTGCTCATGTACACAGAAGGCAAGGTGAGGCCAGAGAAAGAGAATGACCACTCCAGATTTGTAGGTGGCAGGTTTAATAAGCAAGGGAACTTACATATGAGTCTTGTCTTGGGTGGCTGCAAGATGAATAGATCTTTATACTTGTCCACAAGAATTATAAGTTTATATAGAGTCTTTAATGGGATTCAGTCACCTATACCATCCAGATGGTCTCAATAACACGTTGTTCTCTTAAGATTGCATCCTTGAAAGTTGATCCCATTGCAGGAAGAGTGGGCAGTGTACATTCCAAGGACAGGGGAAGGGGTGAAGATCCTCCGATTGTCCAGTCCAGCTTAAGGGTCAACCTTAATGACCCCTCAATGACCTCCTCTAACATTTTTTTTCTGCATTATATAAGCAGTGGCAAATGTTATAGACTGAATAAGCTTTGTAGATATAACCTCCTCCAACATTTCGCCCCTCATAAACAGTTCTTACAATCTTTCATGCCCCTTTCTTGCACAAAGTTCCCAGAGTGGACAATAGGTTCTTTCATTAGCATGGAAGTGGCTTGTTTGGTATCTATCTGGCTGTCATTGGAGGCAGATATCACACCAACAATATAGGCATCTGCAGGAGAAAACATGGACTACAATAATGATTCCCAAAATAGGCAAAATTTTTTTTTTCACCAAGCGCCCCATGCTTTGAACCACTGATTTATTAAGTCCCCTAGGCTAGAGGTCAGATCCCTTCAGGGTATTCACTTGTGTTCTCATGTGATTTAATAATGATGATACATTAGCAGGTGCCTCCTTGTGAGGCAATAATACTGTCCAAGGGATCCTATTTTAAAGTACAGCTGCTCCCATTAGAGACATCTTAGTATTCAGTAAAGACAGGCTTTTGTGGCTATCATTTGAGGCTTACTGGGTGAATTTAATAAGGGCTTCTATGTGTGCTATAAAATCCTCCAGCCAATGGAGGGAACAAAGATGGCAGCCAAATGATCATACCAATGGAAAATAGAATGTGCCCACCTTAACTTTAGGAGAAGAAGGTTGGAAGCTTTAGGAAGTTGACCTAGTTGTGCATACCATACATGTTGGCTGGGGAGGCAACACTGTCAGGTGTGAGGAGGTGGACATTCCATTCAAGGTATTGTGAGTTTCAACAGGTTCCACTTGCAGAAGGACAATGGGATCCCAGTAGAGATTGAGTAGCTCTCCCTCACCCAGGGGTTCAAAGTAACTCACCCATCCCAATGGGATGTGTCATTGCAAATTCCAACAGATAACACCTTTCCCAGGAATTCTGGAGCTTGGGTTTCTCAGCAAGCAGCATAGCATGATGATCCATGGTGAGAGTTGAGGCAATGGTTGTCTTGCAAGATCCATAACTTTATGGTGTTGGGTATTTTGGCAGGGCTCCCCAGTCTGGCATATGGAGCAAGAGACCCTACTGGTTGATCACTCAAATGTATTAAAGCCTGGGATAATACTTCAGTTTACCTGATCAAGGTGATTTTACCTGTTACTAATTTAATCTATTGTTTTAATATTCCATTATTCCTTTCTGGCGACCCTGCTGCTTGGAGATTATAGGGAAGAGGAAGCCTCCATTCAATGTCACAGTCTTTTGCTTAGTCTGACACATCATGATCTTTGAAATGTGACCCTCCCCCCAGTTACTCTCTATTTGATGAGTGTATTCATACATGGTACTCAGCTTCTCTAATCCCATAATGGTGGCAGCATGGTTTACTTCGCGACAGGGAAAAGCCTGGATTAAACCCGACATGGTGACCACACAAAACAAGGCATATTTACAACTCTCATTGGAGGTAGAGGACCAATATAACCAATTTGCCAATCCCTCATTGATTGGGAGCTCTGGTGGATGCCCTCAGGTTCCTTTGGTATTTGTCTTGGACATTGTTTAGAAACACACAGGACATGATTCACTGCATTAACAGAATCACTGTATTTCAAGAGCAATCCTACATCCTTGGCAATACATCATCCCACCTGGGGGTTATAGTGGCTGCTCTTCCTATGCCCCAATCTTCTGTATCTCCTGAAGGGTCAGTTGTTAGGGCTCATACTCACGTTATGACATCAGCTTCCTGTTTTTCTATGTGTGTGTGTGTAGGGGTGTCAGTGCCTTAAGAGCCAGGATGTGGAAGGTAGCGAGGATTGCCTCAGGCTCTTAAAAGAAAACCAAAACGTCTTTCCACATATCCCAACCCTACAAGGGCTTATTCATAATCATACACCCCTCGGCTTCCCATTATCCAAGCCATAGGTTTAATCACATTAGAGCAGCCCAACTGTCAGTGCCAAGGGGTAATGGCCAGGTCTCATGAGTTATCACCAACCAAACTGCTCTGGGTTTAGCTCACTGGCTGCTGGGGTTTCTTCCTGTTTTCATCCAGATGGTGGCAGTGTTGAGCCGAATAAGGACTGCAGTTCATGTGGATGGGTTGCCCTGACTAGACCCATCTGTATACTAGGCATCAGTGAAAATTTCCCCCACTCCCTTCCTACAAGCCACAGGGGCTGCCAAAGGAACAGGGGTGGGGGAATTTGGAGGGTCTACACATCCTTCCAGGCCTATATCTCTAGAGACAGTTGGCTGGTGGATAGGGTACTCCTCTGCTGCAAGGAGACACGACACTTTGTCAAAGCGGGTGAGCCACTGCAGAAGCGGATTCACTGAAAATATTCTCAACCTTCCCCTTGATAGGAAGGGACGTTCTTACTATGACATGTTGCTCCTTCCTTTTTCAACCACTATGGTGTTTTGTGTCCCAGGTGATGAACTTTTAACTCATGGTTTTTGTACAGTAATCTCCATAAGATCTAGATATTTTCTTTCTCCAATGGATTGCTTCCCTCAGGAATATCCTGACTGCATATCATCTATTAATAAGACATTCAGTTTTAACACTGTTGAAGGATATTGTTTCAAATATTCCCACTTCTCCCTTTTTCAATTGACTCTGGGTCTGAGAATTGAGTTGAGTCTGGAAAATTGAAGATCATTTTTTTTTTTTTTTTCTTTTTGCAGTATGCGGGCCTCTCACTGTTGTGGCCTTTCCCGTTGCGGAGCACAGGCTCCAGATGCGCAGGCTCAGCGGCCATGGCTCACGGGCCCAGCCGCTCCACAGCATGTGGGATCTTCCCGGACCGGGACACGAACCAGTGTCCCCTGCATGGGCAGGCGGACTCTCAACCACTGAGACACAAGGGAAGTCCAATCATTGTCTTTTTTAAGGCAACTCAAATCTGTGCCATAGTTGCTTTCCTTAATCAACAGACCCAGTGTTACTTTGCGGGTTGCTTGTACATTTACAAACTAGGAAACTAGTGATCTATTATCCACCACAAATAACTCAGCAGTGGTCAACCTGAATATGGATGCCATGCTTACCTTGCCTCTGAAGGCTAACTGCTGTCACCTGACCTCAACAGCTCAAAAATCCCTTATCTTTGCTGAAATAAGAATCCTTGTTTCAACTGCAACATATTTTACCTACAGAGAACAGCCACAGTGGCATATTACAAATATGCTGTCACTCCTCTCACCAATAAATTTATCAACTTTAAGGTTAAAATGGTACCTTCTGCACCTGTTTAAGAGATATATTAAGGGGTGAGGTCACATGACTATTTCCTAATATTAAGGGGTGAGGTCACATGACTATTTCCTAAGTCTTTAGATTCTTTATTCTCCTCTCAGCAAATAATTTCTGTCTTTCAACTTCATTTATAGGAAGCCGTAGTTGAGTGGAGATTTCAGTTAACCAACCAAGCAAACAATTAGAACATCTGTCTGTGTATTGAACTAGCGGATTGTAATAACAATCTTTGGTAAGTTCATTTGTGTTAGGTCAGATGCTCTGGAAGCAGTTTCTGAGATAGGAACTTATAAATATTTGATTTTTTAAAAGAATGTTCTTAGCAAAAATTGATAATGGAATGAGGTAAGAAGGACAAGAAAGGGGAAGAAGCTATGCTTCTATATAATATAAAAATGTAGTTTCAAATATAATTTAGAACAGTTCTGATGGAATCAACTTGCTAACAAGTGTCTTGTACATCTCTTTGAGTATAAAGATGATTGGGGGCTCTGTTTCATTTTTGCTGACAGGTCAGATATTCAACAGCATTAATGGCTGATCACACACTGATGAGTATTAGCATAGATTTGACTTCTGTCACCTGTGTACTCCATTGCACAGTCTGTGAGGTGACTGAGAAAAGAGACTCATAAACCCTGGCCAAATCATTCTGTCTACTTGTTTTGTTTTGTTTTTTGTGTGTCTTTTTGTTTCTACAATAGATGGTTTCTGGCACATGTTAATGTGCAACACAAAAACACCTACAATCTGTACATTGTTCCACAGATCTGTCTATATCATTATTTCCCACCATCTGGTCCACAATTGTAAATCTGGCTTCTTCTAGATTCTTGACTGACCAGTGAAGCCATTTGTAAATTCACATGAATCCGTGTGCCTCCTAAACTCAGGAAACTCTCTGTCCACATCAAGTGAATGACCAGGAATAGTGCCAAAAGCTCCAACCACTAGAGAATAATCTATTCCCAGTGGCTCTTAAGACCATATTTAAGTCTGTCAGTAGCATAGCAGCATACCCTTTTCAGTCCACACCAACCTACCAAGTTAATTCATCTACAAACCAAGTCTACAATAAACCTTGTTTATTCCACCCTCAGCTTTTATAAGGAATGTTCCATGAGGCCATAGTATGGCAACAGGGTTTGTACAACAGTGATGACTGACAAGAGTATTTGGACTACCTGTTTAGACAGCCTATATATGCCCATTACCAAATGTGTGACTTTCATCTTATGAAGGATGCTGCCATGCCTACTCAACAACTCAATGATGTAGTGAATCTGAAAGGATAAGGCAATGGAATGGGAAACTTGACTTGCAAGGTCATTTGCAACCCATGGCAAGAGGCTCAGGTCTACCAAGTCTCATTAACATGAGAGGAGCTCTTTTTGAATATTGTATGGTTTTCTATTGCAAGTGTTAACCGAATCCTATAGCTTTGCACTAAAGCTTTTTTTGTGGCTTGTCAGAGACACTTTATGAAAAGTTTTCCTACCATGGATACCTCTGTTACTATGGTATCTGATCAATCCTGTGGCCAAAGTGACATTTTGCTTGTCCTTTCATTGGATTCCACTCAAAATCTACAGCCATTCATGTCACTTAATGAAACGATATGAGAGGATTTCCAAACATAGAATATACTATCACCAAACTTCAGAAGTTGATATGTTGGTACTTACTTTTTAGTGGTAAGAAATTTAATAATTTGTACTTTACCTTGGAGCAGATATCCTAGTGCTCCCAAGAATACTGGAATGCTAAAATATTCACCAATATGTCAAGAGGCCAGAACTTCCTACCCAATCCACAATATGTCATTGGCTAAGGCCTGAGGGGTGAAGGATTGTAACTCCCAAAAGACTCTAGACAGCATGGCTTGTATTGCCCAAGGGCAACATTTCAGAGAAGTGTGCACATTTTATTCATCAACGTAGGCTGTCTGCTGTAACATTAAAATCAATATTTAGTCTAATCTAAAATTAGGTTTTCTTTCTGATTAAGCTTACTGGGAATTCACAAACTTCGTATATACGTTTCTTGGTATGATTTTAGCAAACACACACACAAACATACATATGAATAGAGATAAGGAAATCTTCCAATTATTCTTTTTGTGAATAAGCTGTCTTTTAGTGGGTTTGACTTTGCAATTAGTCCTCAAGGGTAAGTTCTGGTCTTGCTCTTATTATAGTTTTATAAAAAGTGAGACATTAGGGGGAGGTAAAATTAAGATATTTGGATTCTCCTTGCAAGTTAGCTGCCTCAGGTGTGAGGAGTTCAGCATTCTAAAGCAATGTAGAAATAGTCTTATCAAATGGCTAAAAGGATGCACTTGCAGAACTGCTTTGGCTGGCAAAATATGATCAGTGGGGTTCCTGGATTTGATTCTCATGAATCTTTTCTTATGACACCTGTACAATGTTCAAGTTTCATCTTTACTGATAAGTGACTTCACTTTCATGTAGTAAATCCAATGAGGCTGGGAATTAAACTAATCTAATGTGGCAAACCCCAAAAGCAAACCCTTAGTGTGATTTTTGGCTGTCTGAACATTGTATCTGAAAGAGATAAGATTCTTTCAGGAGAGAGAATCTCTCTCCTGAAAGTAAACTTTGGTTTACTTTTAGAAATAATGTGATTTTTTTCAAATGCTGTATTTCCAAAAAAGTATGTTTATTTTACATGCATTTGATATCAAAAATAAGACCTTTAAAAATTAGTATCCTAAATAATTATATTTAAATAAGATGAAGTGTGGAGGATCCTACAGGTAATTTCTTGGGGCAGAATATATGACAACTTTGTACATGTTAATTAGCCTTCAGAAAAGTTTTATTTTAAAACTTTGAAGACTATAATGTATAAGCCTGAGGTGCATATTTTAATTTAGAAATTCCTTTTTCAGGAAACCAATAGAAAACATTTTTTTATGGCTGCAAACTATCTTCAGCTATTCAAATCTTCTTAAACTATAACTTCACTGGAATTGCTTTTTGCCAATGTGTTTTGTCTGAGCAGGAGGCAACATCTGAGTGAACTTGGTCCCCTCAAGCACTCAGCTGACACACAAAGTTAGATGTCAGTTTACATAATTTAATTGAACCCAACTCTTCTTGTCTCAATTGATTCTTTGTCCTCCAGCTTGGTTTTTTGTTTTGTGTTTGTGTTTGACTTTTTTTCTCCTCATTTTTTTTTAAACCTGACATACACTTAACTAAAGTCAGAAATAAAACATCCCTCTTATTCTGATAATAAGTCTTATCTATTTTTCTTAAAAATGTTTTGCTCTTTAAACACCAGGCCTTAGGCAAGATGGTGATTTTATACATAGTTTCTTTCCCCCATCTCATTCCAGGTGTCTGCAGCATGGCATATCTCAGTAGGGTCTAGCTATCTAGCTGGAAGTCTTGTCACTCCTAAGATGTTAGTTGATTCTACTTAAGATCTCCATACCCTCAGAAAGTGTACAAATTGAATGGGACACTAGTAATAAACAGAGTCTGAAGACCCAAAGGAAAGAATCATTAATGATAAATAATCAGGGAAAATGACAAGCAGTGATGCTACATAGTAGCATAGTAAAAGATCTTTTATTTGGGACTGGTAGAGAGTAATTTAAAATTTTAAATAAGGTGACATAGAGCATATAGATACCATATACAAATAGATAGAAAAATAGCATATAGATACTTTTGTAAAAATTAATAAACAGAAACTTCAGTTAAATAGAATTGGGAGACCACAGGCGGAGATCTCACTACCTGAAATATTAGCAGAGACCAGCAGGAAGTAGAAAGACTCCTCTTTCCTGACAAGGCCTCAGACAATGAAAAACCATAGACCCTTTGATACTATAGCCCTCCCAACTTCCTTTCCTCCTCTATAAAAATGTTCTCCTTCTCTTGCCTTGCAAAGACTTGCATGTGGCTGAACCCAAATTGACATTCTCTGCTAATCCTGAATAAACTCATATGCGTGTGTGTGTGTGTGTGTGTGTGTGTGTGTGTGTTGTTTTCTTTTACTGGAGAAATAATTAGCAGTCTATTTGTATTAGGTCAACATTTTGGTGGCCCACAAAAGGAACAGAAAAGACCCCCAAAGGCCCCAGGGTTGGTGAACAATTAGGTGCAGCACCCACAGTTGAACCCATTGACCTTACTGATTTTCTCATTGAAAAAAGGTAAGTCCTGCTCCTGGATTCTAGCTTACACTCTCTTTGCATTTGAAGCTCTCCAGGCTTTATTCAGGATCTGCCTAAAGATTTTTTTCTTTCCAACTTTGTCCTCTGTGTGAGTACTCATTTGGCACTTTGGTCTGATTTTGAGATCTGACTGTGTTAGCTGAAAATGGCTGAGGATCCTTTGGACCATTTCTTTGGGAACAGGGCTTTTTTCACTGAAAAGGTGCTGTTTTTCAGCCACTGGCCCATTCTTTTGGAATAAGGGCTGTACTATAGAAACTGGCTGAGAAGCCTTCACCCTATCTCCTACCAGACCAAGCTGTTTCCTTAGAACTGGCTGGTATTAGACCTTCAGGCTGTCTGAGCAGCAAGATGAGATGTTTGAACTGTTTAAGCTGTTTGAGACGTAAGTTGTTTGAAAATTATTCTTTTATTCTAAAGTAAAACCTCTGAGCAATGGGATCCTAGTTATCTAAATATTTTGAAGGCACTTCCCCCCACACATAAGAACTCTGGTCAATTTTATGTTTAAAAACTGCAGTTCTACTGCATTCACATTTCTAACTATATGGACTGACCTGATCAATGGGCAATTTAAAATATCATTGACCATTATGGGCTAATTTTTAAATCCCCAACTAATTTTTTAAAAAATCTAACTAGACTACAATAGCCTTAAAATTTCCAGAAATAAATGGAAAGCCTATTATAATTGGGAGTTTGGAGGCTTCCAAATGTTATCCAAAGCTTAAAATAAAGGTGAATTGTGAACCACAGTCAAAGATGTTTCCAAAGTAACTGATGATCCTCACAAATTTGCTGAGGAATTTAATATAGTCATTCAAAATTTTAACCTAGTTTATCTGACATATCAGGTAGTTCATAAGCTTGTTGGTGAAGATAAGGCTCAGCATTGGATGAAAACCACTAATTGGGAAAATCTTGAAGGGTCTCTAGAATTACAACTGGGAGACTAACCCACTAAGGTTTTATATGATCTGGCTAGAACAATCTTTAGGTGACTTCATTTCCTAGGGCTTTTCCAGAGCCTGCTGACTTGAAAAAAATTCAGGCTTGCACTCAAAACTTGGATGAACCTATTCATGACTATTACAATTAACTTCAGATTGTTTTTAAAGAACACTCTAGTCTTCCTTCATATGTTGATTCCAACTGAGTATCTTTAACTCTGTTTATTGATAGGCTGAAGGTCATTTTCCTTCTAGTAAAAAGGAACAGGATGGAATGGGGAACAATTTCCACTCCAAATTGAGTTAATCTGGCAAACCAGCTTTCTCTCACTCAACATGAGTCCCCTAAAAAGAAGACCACTAAAATTCTTAATCTTCAACTTCAGCAATCAAAGACCCCTAAACAAAAACAAAACCCTCCTGGTTTCTACTATTATGCAAAAAGTCAGGACATTGCAAAAGAGATTGTTACAAATTAAGTGCTTCAGGTGTCTTTAGCCTTCTAACAAGCCTTTCCGATGTGTCCTTAACTCACAATCACAGGGCCCTGAGCAACTACAGGAGATATTCCCAATCCTCCCTCTCAATTGGCTTGAGAAAACGTTTCACCAGATTGAGGATGAATCTCTCCCACGCCTAATAGACACTGGAGCCACACTTTTGGCGTTCAACTCCTCTACTATAAAGAAGCCTCTGCATCAGAGTGCTAAAACAGTTTAAATAATGGGGATAAATAATGAACCTTAAGAGGATTTTTTCTCTAGACCTATCTCCTTTTGTTTAGACCCTTTGAGAGATACATATGTTTTCTACTTAGTTCCTTTACCCCTATCCACTTATTAGGTCAAGACTTCTTAGAAAAGTATATGTTGTAAATTCTTTCTTTCAAAAGGGAGAAATAATTCTAGAATTTGGCAGTAGTTATCAAAGCAGCCAACCAAGTAAATTAAATGAATCTTGACATCTTCTATCTGTTCCATCTATGATGTTACTTGAGCTGATTCTGGAAACACTGATCAATTGTCCCTATTGAAAAAATTATTGTCCTCCTTATGGGCAAAATCTTTAACTGATACTGGCAAAATTCACAGCACACCTCTTATCAAGAGTCAAATATCCCTTAAAACCTCTTTCTAGAATTAATCAATATCCTATCAGTAAAGAAGCCCTTCAAGGCATAAAGCCCACAGTAGAAGATTACAAAGCTCAAAGCTTCATTATCCCTTGTACTAGTTCCTGTAATACTGCTATTTTGCTAGTGAGAAAACGTAAGGGCTGTGAGTGGAGTTTTATCCAGGACCTTGGAGCAATAAATAACATTGTTATTCCTTGACACTGCTTTTCCTAACTCTCACACATTACTAACATCCATTCCCACCAGAAGTAAATTCTTTACGTTATTATGTAGTGCATTCTTCAGTAATACACTTGATAAAGCTAGCCAATAGCTTTTTACCTTAACTTGTGAAGAAAAACAATTCACCTGGACAGTAATGCCTCAGGTTTTACTGAGAATCCTTATTGTTTCTCACAACCTGAAGACTGATCTGGATGACATAAATTTCTCTAGGGTTTCTATTTTGTTGCAGTATGTGGATGATTTGCTTCTTTGCTCTCCTTATCAAGCCTCCTTACAGGAAGATAGTGTCCACTTTCTAAAGCTTTTAGCCTTAAATGGACATGAGTTTGTGAAAGAAAAATTGCAGTTTCCCCAAATGCACGTTCAATATTTAGGGAATCTGTTATCAGAATAAGGGCTACACTTAGATTCAGATAGGATTCATGGTGTCCTAACTTTCCCAAGTGTAAAACTAAGCACCAACTGCAAGGTTTGCTTGGGCTAAATAGCTACTGCCAAAATTGGTTTCCAAATTTTTCCCTTATGACCAAATCTCTGTACGTTTTACTGAATAACAACCCAATCCAGTTCCATGGGAAGAACCAGACAACATACATTTTAAGGCCTTCAGAGAGTGTTTCGTGAACGCCCCTGTCCGTGGGCTTCCCAATTATCGGATTCTCTTTTTCCTTTTTGTATATAAAAAGGAAGGAAATGCCCTTAGGGTATCACACAGAGACCACCATTGACCCATAGGGTATTACAGCCAGGACCTGGACCCTGTGACATGGAGACACCCACCTTGTCTTAGAGCCATAGCTACCATTGCCCTTTTAGTTAAGACCACTGAGAAAATCAGTGTAGCATCACTTTTAATCATTTTTGTACCTCATGCCATAGAAGGTCTCCTGAATTCTCATCACAAGTTTCTCATTTAACTTTTCTCAGTCAGCTGCCTCACCTCCTGTGAAGTCCTTCTGTTAACTGCTCCTCATGTAACATTTTTATACTAATAACCTTAACCCTCCTACTCTACTCCCCTCTGTCACCTATGAAGTCCCTCACAACTGCTTAGTGCTGACAGATCACCTCCTGACTCCTCATGAAAATCTAGATGAAACTCCTTTGAGCAATGCTAATTTCTCATGGTTCATTGATGGTTCCTATTTAAAAGGTGGCAATGGCAAATATTGTGCCATGTGTGCTATTCCAACTTCTTTTCATGTTGCTGAGGCAGCATCTTTACCTATGGCTACTTCAGCCCAACAGGCAGAATTATGTTTTTACATGGGCTTGTACTTTTTCAAAGGACAAAACTGTCAATATTTACACTGATAGTATATATGCTTTCAGGGTAGTTCATTATTTTGGAATGTTGTGGAAGCAATGTGGCTTCCTTACATCCAACGGAAATAAAGTTAGAAATGAACCCTATGTTTAGGAATTATTGGATACAATACTTTTACTTGATGCTTTAGCTATTATTAAGATTCTGGGGCATTCTAAACTTGATTCTCTGGAAGAAAGGGGAAATCAACTTGCTGACATTTCCACAAGGAATGTTTCCCTTAAAGAATCAACAACAGCCAAATGTCTGTCATAGTCCAAAGGGATATTTCTCCAAATGATAATTTAGAAAAGCTGGCTAGAGAAGCCCAACTTTTGGCTTCATGAAAAGAAAAATAAGATTAGAAATTAAACAATAGCTGGTTTGATTAAAAAAAAAAAAAAGCCTTGGTTAGGTCCAAATAACAACCCAGTCCTACTAGAGATTCTAAAATTCCCACTCCTCATCATAGTACATGCATTAAGCCATTGGTCTACTGACAAATAAATAATACACTTCCTGAAACAATAATGATGGGGAAATGTTAACAACCATAAACACTTACCTTATTTGTCCCATTTGTCCAAAGTACAACCCAGGGAAGCCTGTTTGTACTGCTCCTGGACATTTTAAAATGCCTGATGGATCATTCATAGTCTGGCAAGTGGATTTTATATAACTTATTCCATCTCATAGATGTAAACATGTTTTAGCCATGGTCTGTATGTTGTAAAACTATACTGAAGCTTTCCTTTGCAAGCAGGCTACTGACTCTTCTGTGGCTCAAGTCCTTTTGGGGAAGACTATCCTTTTTTGAAAAACTCCTCTCAAACTTCATAGTGATTGTGGAACCCATTTTACAAGTCAGATACTTTAACAAGTCTGCACTGTTTGGCTTGTTTTACACTTTCACTGTATGTATCCCCCTCAATCCTCTGGTTTATTTGAATGCACTAATAGCATTATTAAGATTCAATGGCAAAATTTGTAGAGGGCTTCCAAATACCTAGGTCAAAAGCATTTCTGTTGGCCCTTCTCAATCTTAGGTCCATCCCTGTTGGAACTCATAAACTCTGATTCTTTGAGGTAATCACATGCATTTAGCTCCTGCCTCTTTTGACCCACAACAGATAAAAGGAGAAAAACTCCAATATTGCAAAGACCTAATTGCTTCTATCAAAAATAATCATGTCTTGCTATAGTAGTCTTTTCACAGTGTGCTCTTGGAAGACAAAGACCTTAAGCATCACACGTTGTCAAGTGGAGATTTTTGTCTACTGGAAAAGACACCTAAGAAGAATTCACTTCAACCTCACAGGAAAGGCCCTTATTAGGTGCTGCTAGCCAATTCTGATGCTGAAAAATTATAGGGAATAAACCCTTGGATTCATGTGACACAGAAACCACCAAACCACAATTGGACCTGCACATCATTAAGTGACCTGAAAGTATAACTTTCCTAAAATTGAAGGAGATGACATCTGATAGGACAGCTTTCCCAAGATATTAGGACCAAGCCTGTTGAAAATTTGTCATCAAACCATTGATGATGACATAATGTTTTACATGATCTCCAATGCCTATAATCTTAATAATATATGGACGTTAGATAAATAGTGACTGAGAGTTCTCCCTCCTACCCTTCCTTGATACTTGAATTTGATCTCAATAGTTTTCAAATCTTTGATGTGGGACTTATACCTGAGAAAGGCCCTTATTGGCACCGAGGGGCAAAATGTTCAGAAAGAGAAAAACTTGACTCTTGATCATCAGTACTTTCAGAGAGCTATCTTGATCAAAAGGGGGAAATGCAAAAAAAAATTGATAAACAGAAACTTCAATTAAATATAGTTGGGAGACTTGAAAAGGGAGCTCTCATTCACTTGCAATGAAATAAGAGAGCAGCAAGAAGAAGAAAGACTCCTCTTTCTTCCTGGTAAGACTCAGACGATGAAAAACCATGGACTCTGTTTATTATAGTCCTCCCAAGTTCCTTTTTACCTCTATAAAAGTTTTCCTCTTTCCTTTCATGCAGGCACTTGCACGTGGCTTGCCATGGTTGCAAACCCTGAATTGAAATTGTAATTTTCTGCTGATCCCAAGTAAACCTGCCGTTTTTTTTTTTTTTTTTTCCCTAGAGAAATAAATGTCAGTCTATTTGTCTTAGGTCAACACTTTAAAAGTTTTTTCTTAAACTTATAAATTTATTCAGTAACAATTTGGCATGGAGTCAAGGCACTTTCTCTGGAATACACCATAAAACTTAAATAAAATAATTACAATAAAACATATAACTGACATGAATAGGTGTGAGAATAACACAACTAGCTACTGGTAATCAAGCAACTCAATTGGTGAAAGCAAAAGTACACTGATAGCTGTAGAAAGTAGTCTACAAGCCTCAAGTGTCCATTGTTCAATGGGTATTTATGAACATTATGCTTTCTTTCTTTCTTTCTTTTCTTTCTTTTTCTTGTAGTAAGAACTCTTATTATGAGATCTACCTTTTAACAAATTTTTAAGAGGACAATACAGTTTTGTTAACTATAGGCACAGTGTTGTACAGCATATCTCTAGAACTTATTCATTTTGCATAACTGTAAATTTATACACATTGAATAACAGTTCCCCATTAACCATTACCCCAGCCCCTGACAACCACTATTCTACTCTCTGATTCTACTCCACATAAATGGGATCATGCAGTATTTGTCTTTCTGTGACTGGTTTATTTCACTTAGCATAATGTATTCCAGGTTTGTCTAGGTTGTTGCATATGACAGGATTTCCTTCTTTTTTAGGTTAAATAATATTATATTGCACATATATACCACACTTTTTTTAATCCATTGACAGACACTTAGGTGGTTTTCATACTTTGGTTATTGTGAATAATGCTACAATTAAAATCAGGATCTCAAAGAGATATCTCCATTCTCATATGAGTGTTTTTCAAAGAGAATGGATGACATTATTATTCCAGTTGACTAAGAGAATATCTAAGAGAGCTATGCCAAAATACTCAAAATATACTGTTCAGTGCCAAGTGACCATTTCACAGCTTATCCTAATAAAGAGTCTGCTCTACACAGTATTTCAGCACATCTGACTTGACGAGGTTTAAAATAAATTAAGCAGCCAGAAGAATACTGCAGAAGAAACTACACTTTAGATAGTTAAAAACAACCAACCAAAAAATTTTTTTAAAATTAATTTTTATTAGAGTATAGTTGCTTTACACCCACTTTGATTTAGAATGAGTTATTCTGGTTTAATCAATTCTCGCCAACACTTTATATAATATGAAAAACATAAGTGATTTAATGAACGGTGATTTGGGTCCATACATCCATTTTAGTATTGATCCAGAAACATCAGTGACATACATGGTTCCTATCAACTTCCTTCTACTCACTGTGCTATGGCTCCATGGGCTTCCAGCTTATTCCTTATATAGGAAAGACACCTTTAATATTCTTTCTATGTGTCACTTCCCTCCCAACCTCATAATATGGCTAATCTTCATTATATATTTGGTCTTTGCTTTAATGGCTGAACCGTGTATTTACCTCCTCGCTATCTTATAGATACTACTTATTTATGTTTAGGTTTCTTTTCTTTACTGTCTCCTTCTAATAGAAATTAAGCTCCATTACAGTAGTAGAGCTGTATTCCCAGTGAACAAAACTCAGTACACAATAGACCATTGATAAATATTCCTGGAATGAATTAATTGTTGACTATTTTTCCTATTGTAGTCATATTTCTTAACAGAATGTTAGTTGACTATGTCTGATTTCTCACAATTAAAAATTCTTTCACTCTTATAACTACATTAAGAGAATAATTATAATAATTATAATTATTCAATTTTAAATAATTATAAAAAAGACATGAAAAGAATTATCTCCTGCTTAATGTGTTCCAATAGTCCCCTTATTTGTTGAAATTGTTAAGTCAAAAGTACACAGTTCATTTTTCTACAATTTTCTAATCAAATAAGTCACTCAATTTTCTGAGGAGATAAAGTCCAGAAGTCTCTGACTAATTAAATGGACTTCATATGAAGGAAACATGAAGAGTGGGCAACTAAATATTTGAATTGTATCTATTTTCTCTTGTCTTTAGAAATCTTCCATTTAGAACTTTTTACTGTCCAAACTTATCAAAGGTTAAAATGCATTGAATGAGGACAAAATCCCGGTTTCTTGTATTTTATTGGCTTTCTTGGAAGCTATATTTTAGCATAATCAATAGTCTTAAGGGATAAAGAGAGAAATTTTATCACTGCTAATTTCAGATCAGGAGACCCAGTAGATAATTGGGCTTTTTAGATTTTGGAAGAAGCATATTCTACACCTGAGAACAATACTATAGTGCCTATACAAAACTATTTACTATTTGGCAAACTTAAATGAGGTTGTCTGCAATAAGAAGGTTTGAACACAGTTTAAGCAGCCAGAAAGCAATCCTTGAATTTGGGTTTCTTTTTCCTTCAGGTGTTATGAAGAAACAGGTGTCTTCATACCAAGTGTGAAACCTTTGTCAATAAGATTCTGCTAGTAATTTCCGGTCTATGGGCTATGGACAAAGACTTTCTGAAGGTACCAAATTCCACAAATATACAGTTAGCCACAATTTCTAGAACATTACTGACCCCTGGTGCAAACAGACTATCTCAACAAAGGGTACATTTGCCTGTTCAACTCAAAATGTATATCCTGCAATGAAATCAGTTTCCCAAATTGTGGCAACACCTGGAAAATTCCATTGTGAAATAGATTGTTTAATCAAGTGCAAAGCTCTGCTCCTAAGACCTTACTTAACGTCAAAAAAAGCCATGGCAACCCAACACTCTGGTCTCACCTGCTGTCTACCTAAACCACTGGCTCACTTTAGTCTCATTTGTAAGACTTGCCATCTAGTAATGAAGCACAGTTCATTCATGGCACAGCCATCTTCCATAATGGCAATAAATTGTAAATGCTTATGCTATTGAAAATGAGGGTCATGGGTTAAAGAAGTCAAGTATTGTTTTTGTAGAGAGAGAAATTTGTGTTAAATTGACTGAAATTCATCTTAGGTTCAGGGAGTGCTGGTAAGAGCCTAGATTTGTTATGTGTGAATTGTGTCACTATTTACTAGAATATTAAAGACACAGATATGTAACAGCCTGCTATGAAAACAAATACAATAACTGTATTTTACATTTATATATATATATATATATATTATATGCATGCCCAATAACAAAGAGCCAAACATGGAAGAAATCTTCTGGAATGAAGCAGGTGATCAAGAATGCTTTGTCATCTTTTCTCCTCTATCCTGCTGGATTCATGCTTGAACTTGCCTTAAAAATGAATATATCAGGAAGGAACAATATTCAAATATTTATTTTAAAGTTCTATCCAAGAGCAGGGTCCATGGGCACTGAATTGTCATCATACACTCTGTCTCAACCTTCTGTGTCACAAGATTTTGCATGTAAATTTCATTTACTGAAGGTATTGAATTATCAGAGTGTGATATAGCACACTGTTCTGGAAATTCATTGTCCATTTTCCACAGTTATTGCCTCCTGCCTGTAGCAGTTATAATATCCCAAACTGCTGTACTGTTTTTTAGTCATCTTTCTCTTTTTTAAATTAATTAATTAATTAATTAATTTTGGGCTGCGTTGGGTCTTCATTGATGTGCATGGGTTTTCTCTACTCTTTGTTGTGGTGTGAGCAGGGGCTACTCTTCCTTGTGGTGCACAGGCTTCTCATTGCAGTGACTTCTTTTTCTTGTGGAGCACTGGCTCTAGGTGCACAGGCTTCAGTAGTTGTGGCTCACGGACTCTAGAGCACAGGCTCTGTAGTTGTGGAGCACAGGCTTAGTTGCTCTGCGGCATGTGGGATCTTCACAGACCAGGTCTCGAACCCGTGTCCCCTGTATTGGCAGGCAGATTCTTAACCACTGTGCCACCAGGGAAGTCCAGGTCATCTTTCTCTTGATCTTCCTCTTTCTAGATGCTTCCTCCTATGTCCTTACAAGTGGTATCAGCAAACAACTTCATAGTTTTATCACTTTATTTAAAAAAAAAATTAAATTCTCCTGGTTTATATCTCTGCCAATTATGCAACGCTCAAAGGAGCCTCACTAAGGTGTTGTGGGGTTTTGTTTGTTTGTTTCATTTTGTTTTCTGAATTAAGAAGCAGTTCTTTCCCTCAGGAGAATTATTTAAATTTTTTACAATATTTTTTCTCTTGACATTTGTATTCCAGGATAGGAATGGAACAATATTGATATGGAAGTTCATAATGATAAATTGTTGATTCATAAAGAAAGTTGAAAAACCCTCTTTAAAACTATATTGTGGATACTGACTACAAGTTCTGGCAAACAAAATGGCAGGCTGTTTTAAGAATACAGACCTATCTCACATTCACTGTCAATAAATCTTGTTTATTGAAGTTGCTTAGTTTGATTAGATTCCTTAAAATGTTAAACGATCAATCTCATTGGAGTTTATGAATGCGCTGTTTAGCTATTCTATGACTACAAATGAAATAACCAAGCTATTCATCAGCGATGTGATTAGGCAGTCTCTAAAATGCTTGTAATTATCTTTAGAAAATATCAGAAAATTTTCTTTAGTGATGTAGAAGTTTTTCTGCTTATTTATAACATTTGTAAGCTCATGGAATGGTAATAGTATGTGAGAAAGCTTCTATTCAAGTTGAATTTCATGGCAATATGGTTTCTCATGTTTAAGGTGAAATAAGAAGGAGGATCCGAGAGAAAGAAATGCAGAAAAGCACCATAGAGTTTCTTTATGAGTGTCTTTAAAGCTGTAGGAAAGGGAGTTTTTATTTAGTTATTGTTTCCTTTTTCCTTTTCTTTTCTTTCCCTTCCTTATTCCTTATCACCCTTATATCTAAGGTGGCATTTTAGGAAGCACAAGAGAAATTGTCTTGTTGCTATTAAAGGAAAAGAGAGGCAGACATTTTACTAAAGTTCTGATTCACAAACACTCATAAACTTTAAGATGCAAACATATATTTTAATTCATTTAAAATTCCAATCTTTGTACCTTTCCCACCACTCATTCTGTACATCAAAACATATATAGTTAATAATACAATATTTCAGTTTATGCAACTATCTTACCAATAAATTAATCCATAGATAAACATTTAAACCAAGAAGGGAGTTTTTTTGTTGTTTTTTTGTTTGTTTGTTTTTTACATTGTGTGGAATGTATCAGAAATAAAACAATTTGCCCCAAATCTTATTTTTTTAATTGAATTAATCAATAAACTCAGACAACACCAGTTTGAGTTCCTACAGATCTTATGATAATTGCTATTACACTAGCAGGATAAGCCCATTTAAAGTAGTAAACCTTCAGTAAATGAAATATTTTCACTTGAGAAGCATAGTTAGCGTTCTAACTGCCTGTTTGTTTTGCTACAGTAAAGAGGTTTTTGTTACGGCAAAATATCGAACAGAGGAAAAACATCTGAAAGCAGAGTTCACTATGGAAATATTTATTGACTGTGGTCAGGAAACGCTTCTGCCTGATAACGGAATTGTTGCTGTTTCTCCACCCAGACTAATAACCCAGGCTGCTCTTTTCGGTATCAACTGCTGCAGGCATGCACGTCAGGCCGCTCCTTCAGGTTTGTCTCTGTGGTTTGCAGCCATGACTGGGACAACATACACCAGAATTCCAGGCCTCCTTTCTTGCTGCTGGTAAAGCCCACTGGTTTCCAGACTAGCTTAGGTTTTCTTTGTCCCTCTCTGCAGATCTTATTAACCATGTCTTAATCTGGGACAAAGTAATATACAAATGATACACTTTTTATGGATTTCCTGATTCTTTGTTGTATTTTACAGGCTTTTGACTTTTGAATACTTTCTTGAAGCTGTTTTCTCCCAGTCCAAGCAGTGTTCTCTGCAAGGCTCCAACCCATTATTCTTGTGTTTAAAATCTCCTATCTTCGGTGGAGTTTTATCTTTGTGTGGACTAAGAATGCCACCTACCATATCAGTAAACAAAAGATGTTGCAGCCATCAGCTACTACAGTTGCCCCCATTGAGGGAACTCCGGATGGACACAGGACGCCCACCATCAAATCATCAGCCACTGCAAACACCCCTCCCCCCATGGTGCACCTTGAGGAAATTCAGGAAGAGAAAGCACAAGATACTGGCCCAGATAGCTGAGGTGCATATCAAAGGAATGAGGTCAGTGCACCCAGACACTTGCATCTTCCCTTGCAGAGAAAAGAGCTAAATTCCTGAACCTGAGATGTCCAGTTTTCTTTAATTAACAGTAATCTTTTGGCGTCCCAACTACCTGGTCTTTGTTGCAAAAACTCCTATGTATCCTGCCTCCTGCCTTGCCTCTTCGGAGCAGTCTTTCAGAACTATCTGAGATGCTGTGTCCTGGGCTTAAGTTCTCAGTTTTGTCCACTGAATAAAACATAATTCTCAATTTTTAGGTTGTGTATTTTTTTCAATTGACACTTGCAATCCCCTTTGTACTGAACTGCTGCTACATCATATCTGGTGACTAATGCTTGATGACGTACTTAGAAGGAGATTTTATTTGGGCTGCATTAATTGCAAATTTTTGTTTGTTTTTAACCTTGGATAATGATGACTCACATCTTTCTCATCACACTAGTCAAAACCCTGTCTTGACCTATCTCCCATACCCGTCAAGACAGGCACCCAATGCTCTAGCTTGTCTTTCAAGAGAACTGGAGTATGTTTTCTCTGTGCCACAGGCATTGCCTGAAATAATAAGGCAAGTCCTCTTCATTACAGCCCACACTTAGTGTTGCAACTGAATGGGGTGTATCTCAGAATACTTATCTCCCAATTGATGGAGATAAGCCCAGAGGCTTTGATTCTGGGCTCTCCTGAGCCCCTGGGCACTATTGATAGGCTTATAGTGACCCTATTGTGTGTTTCTAACCCATTAATTGAGATGGAATTCACATACCATAAAATTCACCCATTTAGAGTATAAATTCAGTGTTTTTTCATATATTCATAGAATTGTGCAATCATTACCCCAAACAATTTTAAAACATTTTCCACAGACATACATTCTGTGCATGTATGGATCTGTGGCCTATGAGAGAAGCAGCATGTCACTCCAGGATAGAGGTGAGCTAGGAAAAAAAATGATTATTTTATGTAAAAGAAGAAATAAGATTTCTACTTCACATTCTAGACAGAAATTAGTGCCATCAAGATTATGACTTAAATCTTAAAAACTGAACTTTCAAAATTTTGGTAGAAAATATGTACAAATTCTTCATATTTTGCTAAAGGGAATGATGAGACACAAATATTATTTAGTATAAAAGAAATGACTAATTAAATTTGACTATATTCAAACTTGAAACTTTGTTCATTAAACCATAACTTAATGTAAATGGAAGAAAAGTGTCAATATGGAGGATATATTCATGATTTTAAAAACCCAACAAGGGATTAGCAGGTACAACACATAAAGAATTACAAGTTAATAAAAACCTACAAACTGTTCTGTGAATTAGGAGATTTTCCACTCAGCTTGTTCAATTCTGTACTCTGAAGTTAGGGTTGCCAGATTTAGAAAACAAAATACTCATTTATATGTGAATTTTATATAAATGGTTAATATATATATTTTTGCATATCTATCTCACAAATATTATATGGGGCATACTTACTCTTAAAAAAGTCATTGATCATCTAAAATTTGAATTTAACCAGGTCTTGTATGCTTTAACTGGAGGTTTTACTTTTCAAATTTGTATTGAGATTAACACAGACAGCCCATCCAAAGGGGAGTCTCTTCTCAAGGCCTAAGGAAACTGATTAAATTAAATTAATTAAATTAAATTATTTATTGTCAGTATATTGCTATGTAAACATAGATATTGTAAAATAAAAAAAATATTCTTATATTACCGTGAATAGCTATGTGAATGGTCTTGAGAAGGTTAATAATCTTTTATAGAAATCTTAATATTCCCATTTATTAAATGAAAAAATTATGTTATTATAATAACACCTATAATCACCTATCTCGGAAGTGTGATTTCATGAAGCTCCATTCTTGCTGATTTAAATTAAATCTGAAGATAAATAGTGTACACTGTATATACCTGTAGTGATATAACAGTTTCATTTCACATCTCCCCATTTAAGCCCAGTGCCCCACGACTACTAGCTGCCACTATATTAATGCTCTTGAGGTAGCCCTTTTTCCTTAAAATAGTGACATATTAAAATGTGTTGTAGATTAGATCCTTGTCATATAAAATACCAAATCCAAAGAAGTAACATAAAAGAAGATAGCTGCCTTATTCCCAGTACCAAATTTGACTGCTCTGCATTCTAATAAAATGGGAAAGAATGACAAGTGGCCTGCCAGAGAATAGAGTTCATTTTACAGAGTTTGCAAATGAAGCAGAAGAATGTGAGAATGTACCTCATCAGCAAGTTATTGACCACTTGACTATTATCACCACTCTTCATATTTCAGTTGGAATTTTTACACCATAAATAGAATTAAATTCAACTGACTGGAAGTAAAATATCCAAATGTACGTTCTCCAGAACATATTCGATTTTAGTGTTTTATTTGTATTCAGGCAGATTAAAATGGAAATGAGGTGAGGCAAAGAATTCATCACTTATTTCAGTTTCACTGACTCAGCCATTTATTCTGAATGTCACCTGCAGTGCCCCCTCCTTATATTCTTTTTTTTTGCCTATAGAGTCTTCACAGTTCTCCTGTGCTGTACCATGGAAGAGTGGACTGAACCAATCTGGCTGGCTTCCAGGAGGTTGTTTGAGTTTTTGCCAAAGGAATCAGATACGGACGTACAAAATAAGGATGACTGCATGTGTAAGAAAACATCTCTACATTTCTTTTTTTCTTTCCATCAGTGTTAAAAACAAACCCAGAAACCTTAAATTACAGTGTCTAAATTAAATCTAAAATAACCTGTATTAGATACATGAGAAAAGAGAATATGTTGAGTTAGGGAAGAAACAATGATTAAATTAATTAAAAATTATTTCAGTGTTTAAAATGTTGTCTAAGAAGACAGAAAATATAAAAGGCATTAAACTGAAACATGAACAATTTTGATAATTTACACACAGTTCACTTGAGACAATTAAATAATTGGTGTCACTAATTTTTAAGATATCTAAACTATTAACCCTTCCTCTCCTGACATTGAGGATGAAATAATAATTAAGAGGTTATTAAAGAATGGCAGACAGATGAGACTACAATTGTCTCAAAAGCTTATGTTTCATAATATTTGACATATTTTATATGTGTTTAAAATAAAAATTTTAACACTTAAGTGAATATACCTGTACACCCATCATTTACCCAATCTGACATTAATCATCTTCTCACTTTATGGATTTATATACACACATATGCATAGAAAATAAAAAGATATATAAAATTATAGCCCTTTTGTCAGCTTTCCCTGTTTCACTCCATTACTCTGTTCTCCAGGGGCAAACATTAGGATTCTGTTTTTAAATGTGCATTCATATATGTATTCATATATGAAACATATAGTATTTATACATGAGTGATTCAGTTTCCAATGGTTTTATTATCCACATATTTATTTTTTCTGTAGAATTCATCCTTATGTGCTTGGGTTATACCCTTGCTGATACAGATATAGATAGATAGATACAAACATACATACATACATACATACGTATATACATATATACATAAAGATGTAGGAGTAGGTGTAGATGTAGAGTTACATGTAGACATAGATGTAGATGCACAAACATGTTTTCCTTAATGGGTCCAATATTATAACATATTTATTTATGATAAGCTTTCAGTATATTCATTACCTTCTTGATTTAAAGTTACATTAATTTCAGTAATTTACATGTCAGACAAATATCTGCTGGTACACACATACTAGTGTATTTGCTGAGTCATGGAGAGGTACCATGATGCAGCAATTAAGGACAAGGGCTCCTGATCCCAGTCAGAATTATTCAAATCCTATCTCATAAACATAGATGCACTAACCTTAAGCAGATAAAGAAGTTAACAAATCCTAATGTTAGATATTTTAGGAATGCAATTTTCTTCACCAATAGGAAATCCTTCAATGCATTTTAATATGAGATAAAATATACTTTTCATAAATTCAAAAAAAAATAAATGTTATTCAGAATACTTCATGGTAATAACCTTAACAAGCTTGGAATAGGATCAAACAATCCTTAACTTGATAAATTACATTTATCAGGAACTATGTCAAAAATAAATTGTAAAGGTGAGATGTTAAATGCATATACTTTACATCAGGGAATGTGTCCAAGGAGTCAGCTATTATGTCTACAACATTCTAATGGAAATATATGCCAGTCAGTGTGAAAATTATAACATAAATAAATAAAAGAAAAACTATTTGGAAAGGAAAAAATTAAACGTTCATTATTTGGAAGATATTAGATTGGCTGTCTACATGTAAACCTAATAAGAGGGAGATCTTAAAGTTAACAAAATACATATTTTAAAATTAACAAAAATTATGTTTACCAGAGGTAGTAAGATAAATATTAAAAAGTCCATTGCATTTTTATAAACCACCAACAGATAGAAAACACACAGTGCCCAGAAATACATGTAACAATATTTTTCAGTCTTTTTTGTCATAAAATTTTAAAACTTTAGTAAACAACATGAAAGAAGACAAATGATTAGAAAGGCACTCTGTGTTCTTGGGTAGGAAAACTCAAATATCCTTTCATAATGCTTTAACAACATACCATTTCCATCTGAGGGTGATAGAGGAGACAATATTCTACTCTTGCTCAAAATCTCTTGCTACATATCCTACTCTCAGCTGCCAGGAAAACCTAATGATGAAGGTTTTCCAAGTGTACGAGATCAAGAAAGAACAAACGTGAAGAATAGCAAGAATATGCTTTAATCAAAGATGTATAGACAGACTTTTTATCTAACAGCCCAGTCAGCTTCCATCAGATATAAAAACATAAATTTTATTTCATTTTAATAATAAAATTATAGATACAGATATAGATATAAATATTATCAGTCTGCATCAAGAAATATTTTTATAACAGGCAGCTTCATAGGCTACTAGTTGTAAAACCGTAAAATATTTAAAAATTAACATAACAATAATGTAATATGAAAGCACTTGACAAATTCATTTACCTTTATGTTTAATTTTGTTCAAGTCGTACCATCATCATAAAATATTTCTAAACACAGATTTTTTTTTTAAGTTGCAATTGCAGGATTAAACATGACAAATTTAACATGGCAGAGTCAGTCTGGTCTGGTTATTTTAAGCTACTCAAATATTTTTACTCAGTCTTTACTTTTTGGTGTCAGATTGGTGGTGAGTCCTACCCATCACAGTATGTACTGAATGCATCCTAATTCACTGACTCACAGAATGACATTAGATAGAGCACTAGGGACATTAAAGTAGTGTTAGAATCCATCATTCAATTTCACTTTCTGGTCTGACCAAATACACTGTTTTGTTTTGTTTTGTTGTTGTAGTTTTATAGGTTGACCTCTAAATCAAGTCACTCAACAAATTCACTTATTTCTCTCTCTATATATATCCAAGACTATGTCTGTGACATTGCCCCTCACAGTTTACTCTCCCTCTGATATTATCACTCCAGATTCATGTATAAAGTGTCATTTAAAACAAACTAACAAACAAAAATTAGAAATGTGTGAAAAAAATGTTAACCTATACTGTAAATTTCAGACATGGAGTAATTTAAGAAAGAGACTTCTTAAAAATCCACATGCTGGGTGGCCCTACATAAAGAGGGGCAACACGAAGACCATCAGACCATTCATGAATTCTAAGATTGTCATAAGGAGACCCAATAAATTAATCCAACACCAGTCATACCAATATGTCAAAATTAATTACATTGGCAGAAAAGGAGAAGTACTGATAATAGATACAGAGGGAATTCAAGGGTCAGATATTAAAGACCAACATTAATTATAGGAGCAATAAGAAAACAAAGTAAATGTTGCACAATGGCTTTTGTAATTTTATGGGCCACAACATGAAGGGGATAGAAATACTGGCCATGTGCAAAAAAATGTACTGCATTGCTTATGTTTCCTCTCATAACCACAAAGTCTTCACGGGAAGAGTTGCACAGCTGGGCATCAGAGTGTGAAGCAGAGAAAATCCATAGCTGACTTTATCTGCATATCTTATATTTGTTAGAAACAAAATAAAACAAAACAAAACAACGTTTCTGCATCTCTGGTTATTTCTTCCTTTTAGTTCTTTGTCTTTTGGCTCTCTTTGACAACTCCATAGAGACTTGGTCCTGATCTGTAACTCCTCCATAGAATCTTCAGTTTGGAGGGGATCTGGAAAGGTTATTTGATCCAGTTTCCTACGTATTGGTGTCCATCCATCCTTCTCAAGTGTTTAGAGATTATGGGTCAGCTCTTGGGGAAGAAGGAAGTTGACAACAAAGAAATGAACAAACAAACAAACAAATACCTAGACTTTATTATTAGTCCACCTTAGGCTCTGTGTATGCACTTTATCAATTTAAGCCTTACAACACTAGGCAAATAGCAATATCTAGCTTTAATTTCTTCACCTGTAAAGTAGGATATGAGTTACCCTTTGTAGTTCGAATAGGGGTTAAATAAACAAAAATGGTGATTCCCTCTTTATTACTCTTAGGATTTTTATGGTATGGTAAAAATCTCATCCTATTAGCTTTTACCATTCATTTTAATTTTCTCCTTCAAGGAAATATAGAATGGAAAAAGATACAAATAAATTCAGTTCATTGAAGAGAGCTGCCAGGTGTTCCTTAAGTTAAACTCCACCACAATTTCTTAAGCTAAATTTTCCATACTATGGGCTGATTAACTGTTTGTAAGATTATTTTGAGTGGCTCATGGACATGGAATTAAGTATAACTTTGATTAATTATAGGGCCAAATTTTGTTTATGGCCTAATACTGGTTTTACCAGTGATTTAGAATAATGTTTTCTTTGCAAATTCATTTAATATACTTGACATGTGTAGGTATGAAAGCAATCAATATGGTACCCTTGTGACAAATTTTGGAAGAATTGCTTATATAATGTCTTTTGCCCACTATTCTAGTCTATCTCTTACCAGAAAACAATTTTCTAATTGTAATCAATAGAATGCAAATGCAAAAATATATATATAAAATAATCTACCATAATGTAAAATATTTTAAAATTATAAGGGATCACACTTAAGATCTATTTTTTTTTCCCAAACAGAATAAAAGTAGACCCAAAATGTTACCAGGAATCTGTGGTTTTGGAAGCTAAAAATAAAAAAAATATAATAAAAAAAAGAAAGAAAAGAAAAAAACCTTCCAGAAATGTGAGGAATAATTGTAGCACAGTGTCAGTTAAGGGAAGAAAAGGTTCAAGTCAGAGGACGTGGCTCTTTGTAACACGTTTTTTTTTTTTTTCCTTGACTTAACCTCTGCAGAAAAATATTCTTCCTGTACCTCTCCCATCAAACGCTATAATTCTCTTTCTGAATTGAAAGTCTGACAGCAGTCTTTCCAGCAGTAGAGCAAGATCCTGAGAATTGTTATTTTTACATGCATTTGTATAATCAATACAAGATAACACATAGATGTCACAATTGATTCAATATATTATTTTTGGATATGGCATTTCATTTTGCCACTAGGACTTAAAAGAAAGAGCTCTGGGTATCAGCAGAATATTCTGTACTAACTTCAGGTCTTACATATTATTTCTTCACAGTCCTAGTCAATCTTCAAATTTAAATATTCTTATCTGGATTCATATAACCTTTGTTATATGTATGAGTTATGAATCCATATAACCTTAGTTATGTGTATGTTATATGTATAAGAGATTTTTTTTCTTTCAAACTTGTTGGTTGTTACACTATTTTCTCCTGTATTTATATTGTTGTGGAAATTCTGATATGTAACTGCTTTTTCCTTGCTTGTATGTGATATGGTTTAGATTGTTCTGGCTAACTGGAAATCTAATTTGGTAGTTACCTTTGAATTTCCATATTTTACAAATATATGGCAGAGAAGAAGAGAATTCCTAACCAAATGTTCTTGAAAAGCAACATTTTCTTCTTTCTGTATAATTTAGTTCAAGTTTTTCTTTTCCTATCTAGGAACACTAGTTACCCTTTTTATCAATCATCTTCTATTCACAATTATATATCTATATATGTGTATACATATATATGTATATATACACACACATGTATATATATTTATACATTGTCATATTTCTTTTTTTATCAGAATTCATTTTATTTAAATCAAGCTTAATTCTGTGTATGAAATTTGATTTTCTACAGTATTCTGTTCCTTAAGATTCCTAACTTTTATGATATCTAGAATTAATGCCCTTGGCCACTGAACTTATTTCCTGAGGTCTGCTATCTACAATTTATGGCATTCTATTTACTGTTGTCTCTCATGTATTGTCTCATTTAATACTTTTTCTTATTAACTTGCTCCATACCTTGATGCTGCTGTGGGAAACTTCCTTCTGTTCTTCTGTAACATTTTCTTCTAGAATGAGTTTTTGTCTGTCTTTTGCATGTTATATATATATATATATATATATATATATATATATATATATATATATATATATAGTTTGTTTTGTTTTATGTTTTGCAGACTCTGTTTGTGTAATCATTACCCCCCTTTTATATGTAATCTCACTCACTCCACTTTGCTTGTGGAGGCCTGCCACTTGCTTTGAAATTGTGCTGGTGACTCTTTGACATACCAGAAACCTGTTTATTTCACCAATAAAGTAGTATATTTCCCTGAACATCTTGATATGATACCCAATGTTTTCCTTTTTAGCTTCATGTGATATAGTGATGAAAGGATGAGGAATTTCCCTGGGACTGTAACTCATCTTTGTTACAAACACAACACTCTGACCTCACTTCTGTTTTGTGTGTGTGTGTGTGTGTGTGTGTGTGTGTGTGTGTGTGTGTTTACACCAAGTTGTTAGAATTTGTGAAAAATTCCTATGGAGATATTATTTGGCTTTGAATATGTCTTAAATTTTCTCCTGTATCCCTGGAACCACAAATTTCCATAAAATTGCTACCTTTTTATGCTGTTAGTTGTATTAGTTATTAGTTTCCATAAACTATCATTTTATGCTCATCTCTAAGTATAAATCAGAAATACCTCAAGTAAAGTTAGATTAGATTTGTTGTTATTCTTTTTCCTCAAAATTTCTCCAATCATATCATTCATATCATCCAATCCATTGACTTTTCTTAGCATGCTATTTTGGGAAGGAGGCAATCATTGTCATTTTGGAAATTTATAGTTTTACTAGTTAGCTTATTTAATCCATGAATACAATACACTTAAGCTAGATTGTCTGTACTAATTTATTTAATGGAAAATTCAATCAAAATCTCAAGCCTTATATAAGAAAAGAGGCATACCACAAAATAACATTTTAAAGATATAAATCCATTAGTGAAAGATGTTTGTGCTGAATATATATGTATGGCAATCATTAGTGAAATTTAATATTTCGACAGAAACTAAAATTTCTGATGAGCAGTTCTTCAATTTGAATGTACTCAGTGATGGTAAGTATACAATTTTTCCCATTACTTGTTAGTAAGATAATATTTTATTCTTCTTTTCCCTCCTTTATTATATTTGGGTTTCTCTGTATAAAAGACACTGATGGAACAAGTAGTAGAAACAAATAGAAGTCGGTAGACTCCATGGATTTTTAAAATTATGTAGACATGTTCTAAAGATAAATAAGTGCCAGAAAAAAAAAAACTCTAGGACTGGGGGTTCTGAAAATCCTTTGCAAATATATTGATTTTTTTGCAAAGATATTGCAAATATATTGATTTTTGCAAAGATATTGATTTTTTTGCAAAAGCCTAAGATTATTCCAAGAACTAGTCCACTAGAAATAACCAATAAACTCTAATTAATTCCCCAATAAATATGTATACAGATCAAAACCAAGTAAAGTTACACATTACTGACTGTTGCAGGGATGAAAAATAACACACACAAACCAATTGCCTCAATGTATGGACATAATAAATGTATTACTCTCATAGTTTATTTTATGTTGTAAATCTTTCTACAACTCAGATCAGAAAGAAGGGCTGCTGAGTATTTAACTATAAGATACAAACAAAAACATACTGACAAGGTAATTGAAGATACATCTTAAAATGTTGAATTATAAACTAAACAATGATTTTGCAGCAAAAGTGCAAAGAAAACAAAATATTGCTGTGAGCAAGAAATGAAATTTTACACATCAAAAAGCATTCTCTATTAATGTGTGAATTTAATTTGTTCCTAATAAATACACACCTGGGGCTGGGGAAAATGACAAGCTGATTCTAAAGATCTTGTGGAAATAGAAATAAACTAAGAATAATGAGGAAAAGTAGTAATAATCATAATAAGGAGAAGGAGAAGAAGATGATGACATACTACTGTATAAATTATATATTTACATGTGTAATATGTCTTGATATAAAAATCACTGCAAGAACATAAAAGCTCTGAAAATAGAAACAGATTCACATGGAAAAATATGATTTCAAATCAGTAGAGATAAGACGATTTATATAATAAATGATTTGTAGCAAGCCTAACTAATCAAAAATAACAAAATAAAACATTGGAACACTTTTTCATCTCTTGCACCCAAATAAGTTCCATTTGGACTAATATCTAAATGAAGGCAATGAATATTAAGATTAGAAATAATAGAAGAAATATGTAATTGTCTTTAGAAATATTTTTAGAGTTGGGAAGGTCTTTGTATATAAAAATTCCAGAAGTCTTAAAAATAAGAATAGATAAACCTGCTATATAAATGCAAAATATTCTGCATGGCAAAATTCAAACTCATCACTAACAAAGTCAAAAGAAAATGTCAAACTAGGGAGAAATGTGTGCATTATATGGCATAGGAAAAACATAATTAAAATTTATTTAAAGTGGAAATAGTACAAGCAATAAAAAAGTAACATATAATAGAAAAAGGGATGATGGGAGCAAACAATTAATTGAAAAATGAAGTAAAATATCTCTTCAAACATAAGAAAAGATTCCCAATATCAAAGTAAAATAAATGTAAGGGACGTTTTCAACTAATTTGTAAAGGTCAAAAAGCACACTGTCCTGGTGAAGTGTTGAGAAAATATATTTGCTCATGAGAGTGTAAAATCTTTATCAAAAGCAATTTGATAATATGCATTTATTTAAATTGACTACTTTTAAACATAACATTTCAATTTATATGAATTATCCTAGAGATATACTCAGATATGTGAAGAAATACATTTAAGTACACAGAATTAATTTTAATGTCATTGGTGGTAGCACTACTGGAAAGGTAAGTTGATAGGTGATTTTTCTAAATTATCATTTATCTGTGCAGTGAAACACAATAGTCTTTTAGAAAGAATAAGGCAGAATCTTATCAAATGATAAGAAATATTTGTCAGCCTTTATTGTAAATGGATTACAACAAGCAAGGAACAGGATAATATATATATGGTGTACTGCTCTTTATGCAAAAATCAAAAAGAGAGCTTGGGTCTCTTTCTTTTCTTACAAGAAAACTAATCCCTTCATCGGGTTCCCACCTCCATGACATCATTTAAACCTAAGTAGCTCCCAAAGGCTCCATCTCCAAATAGCATCACAGTGGGGATAAGGGCTTCAACATATGAATTTGGGGTGGACACATTGAGTTCATGAGAGCCTATAATACACTTGAAAGATACTCATGATACTTAATGGTGTTTCCTTACAGCCAAGTGAACTTGGTGGATGGCAGTGTTCATGGGAGGGGAATGTATGACATATATTCTTCCATATAATGGGAACTGTGTACATGTGTGTCATTATTACAAAAAATATTATTACTGTTAAAATAATAATAACAATAATAATAAATAAAATTCAAAATGACCTAAATTAAAGGAAGGATCAAAAGAAGACAAACTTCTAGAAGTTCATAAATGGAATAATTTTATAAAATATCATTCTAAATTCCCAGCCATCCCAGGAACAAGTGTTCTTTCTTGCTATAAGCATCTAATTCCAGCTAAATCATGTGGACACAGATGTTCTTTCAAAATGTTTAAATAGGTATAGTTTCCAATATTAATTTCAAAAAAAAACTACAGTGATCAGAGAAATGGGGGCAAATAGAGAAGAGAGAGATACAACTCAGATTCAGGGAGACCAATAGAAAGGAGAATGGTGAGTGAACCTTGATGGCACTGCTGTCAGCATTTCATCCCCAACTTCCAGTTCATTTACAGAGCAAGAGCCTTCCCAACTCTGGTACTGAGACCCCTTCTGTCTGATGACAAATAAAAAGTTAGCTCCATATTACTTTTCCTACTTGCAAACAACAAATGCGTCCCAAGTAGTGTGGATTAATTATGCAAATGATTTTACTGCTGCTAGTATAAAATGTTCATTATATGTAAGATATCGGGGAGAAATAAGGAAAATCAAAAGTTGAGATACTAACAAAATAAGATATTGCACATATTCATTTTTAAAAATCTTAGGACTGTTATCACTCTTCTATTTAATTATGTTTTTTTAGTACCATGCCCTATCATACTTGCTAACTGATGAACTCCTTAGGTTCAAGATTCATATTCACTCTTTTTATGTGAAACACATACCTATTAACATGGCATTGCATGGGTAAACATATACTCATTTATATACATAAATGAATAAACATTTTCCTAATAATGTACTCATGTCATAAATTTAGATTGTTTATAGTGATGCAGGAAAAGTAACAAGCATCCTATAAGTAAGCAGAAATGCTTTCCTCCGTGAATTTGTATGAATATATAATTTATTGATTATTATACTTTATGCTAACAGACCAATATATTTATACATTATTTTCCAGAAAACATACCCGCTCATATAATGTACAATTAGAAAATATGAATGTGTTATTTAATATTTATGAATCATTTAGAAATTACACATAAAAATAAAAATATACTTTCAAAACTGTTTTATAATTGCAAGATGATTAATATTAAATTGCTGCAGGGGAAAATGTGTTTCAGCCACAGCTTCATAGCAGAGTATGAACTTTCCAGCTTGGACTCTTCTGTTTGCCTATTTCTCCCTTGGTGCACATGGTATGGTCTTTGCCTTTAAATGTGACAAGAAAAAAAATTGTTCATCTGTCCCTGGTTTAATCATACAAGGCACTTTTTTCAAAAAAGGTTTTGCAAAATTACCCAATCCTGAAATGTTCTATAAGAAATAAGACAATTGTAGCTGTAATGTGAGATGCTCTGGACAGGAATTAAGATAAAAGTCACCTCCAAAGATGTAAGGTTCAGGCAACTCAAAGAGCTGACAAAGGATTTCTTGGAGATTTGGCTGTATTTTTATCCATATAATGATCTTGTCACAGCCATAAATCTATCATTACTATCCCTTGACCTGTCCTAAAAATGAAATATTGCTTCTTATGATATAAAATGTCAATGTCACATTCGAATGTCTAAATGAAGCAGAAAAGGCACAAGTTGTATGGCACAACTTTTACAAACATTGAAATTTCAGAGTAAAGTTTTTGACATTTTTTAAGCTGCTTTATTTCTTATAAGTGATTTGTGTATATAAGAAACCGTGCAATGAATTGTATACAAATATATTACATGTAGAGATAATATACTAGATGGATGGATAAAATAAGATATTGTTAAATTAACTGAATCTAATCCTAATGATAACATTTAGATGATCCTTGACATTGACATTTTTATGTATATTAATATAACTGATGTTAAATTTATAATTTTTAGGTCATAAATGTCTGTACTTATTCAAATAAAACTAATATTATTGGCTATAATAGACTATCTTAACAGGTTTCTTCATGGTAGTTTCATATTCGTTGACTTTCTTTTAAAAAAGCTATAATGCTGTCATAACATTTTTCATACTAGTGCTTCTATACAAAAAAAAGAGGTCAAAAGTAAACTACAAGGAAATGTCTTTTGTGTTAAAATGCTTTCAAGGAGAAATAACCATGAGAATTTGACAGCTTTTTATGTAAATACATTTATAGTATGGTGTTGACCCATTAAAATGATGAATCATTATTTTTCTTAATCATTTTTTTTTTTTTTTTTTTTTTTTTTTTTGCGGTACACAGGCCTCTCACTGTTGTGGCCTCTCCCGTTGCGGAGCACAGGCTCCGGATGCGCAGGCTCAGCAGCCATGGCTCACAGGCCCAACCGTTCTGCAGCATGTGGGATCTTCCCGGACCGGGGCACGAACCCGTGTCCCCTGAATTGGCAGGCGGACTCTCAACCACTGCGCCACAAGGGAAGCCCTTTTCTTAATCATTTTAATGAACATTTTTATTTCAATAAATTCAGTTGTGCATTGTAACTATGAATGTGTAAAATGAAGTCTGTTTCCTCATACTAAAGTCACTGATTTTTGTTTCTATTTTTTGAGTATGTTTTTCTGTGTGTGTGTTTAGTTTTTCTCCACGCCTTTCTAAAGGAATATTATGTTAGTAGAAAAGAAAAATGATATCATATAATGAGCAACACAAGAAAAATATGCACTATCAACTTTCATAGTTATGTGAATGAAAGTAACAAGATATATATTACAATCAAGAATGATATCATTCTGTTGATGGCTGCACATTTATTGTCAAAAGCTGACATTCATCTGAGGCATAAATGGTTCCATTTCAAAAGTTCCCTTCTCCCCTTACTCCTTTCCACGAAATCCACAATCAGATGAACACCATGATAATATAGTAATATAGTAATCCTTCTAATGAGAAGTAAGGTATCCATCTTTAAAATAATTGAATAATAAAAATTGGAATCAAAAAAATAATTACCCTGAAGAAAATTTATTAGGAAAATATTTTAAATTTTATGAAACCATTTTTCTTTTTCTACTGTTAGGATGAAAAAGTACCCTTTTCATCTCAATGGTTGAAACTGAATTGCTTTAAAATTAAAAGCATAACATTCTTGGAAAACACAATGTAGTGACATGTACCAACTGTGAGGGAGGGGCCTGACATTACCTTTGAATAAGACCTCCAGGAAATTAGGATTCACAATAACGGTAGAAAAATCACTTCTCCATTACATGATCTTCGTTTGGGTTGCCTACATAAAGCTGTCATAGTGTGGGCCATGGACCACAGGGATCAACATCACTTAGAGTCTGTTAGAAGTGGAAGTTTTCAGGCTCCTTCAAGACTTACTGAATCTGAATCTTGGGCAGTGGGGCCCAGGTACAGGTACTTGTGTTTAATTATTTCTCCAAGTGATTCTTATTCTCTAAAAGTAGACCTTGGGGGTAAAGGTCCAGGTGCAAATGATTATTTTTTAAGGCAGTTCCTCCAGGAGAAATCAGTAAGAGTGCATGGAAGACAGGACAAGGTAGAGGAAGAAAGATACAAGGCAAGAAAGCAGATTCAGGTGAAGTCTCAGCCTTAGCCTGGTCCTGGGAAGACCTCAAGTAGGAATTACACTTTAATATTAGTCCCTCCAGGTGTCTTACAAGGTGCCACCCTCCACCTCTGCCCAGGTACCCTCTGCTCTATGAATTCCTGATGAAGCAGCTCCAGTAGCCCAGGAGCAGCCCTCTAACTAAGGACACGGGATGAAACTGCTGGAAGTAGAGCATCCAGAACTTGAGGTATGAGGGTGCAGAACTGGTGAAAGCCACCCAAGTGGACTATGGTGTAAGAACAGATGGGCTGGGCTTGGAAATACAGAACTATGATTCAGATCCTCAGCGTGCCTTATGGCTTGCTTTTTATTTTAGACTTGTTTTCTTTTTTGTTTTTGTTTGTTTGTTTGTTTTGCAGTACACGGGCCTCTCACTGTTTTGGCCTCGCCCGTTGCGGAGCACAGGCTCCAGACGTGCAGGCTTAGCAGCCATGGCTCACTGGCCCAGCCGCTCCGTGGCATGTGAGATCCTCCCGGACCGGGGCACAAACCTCTGTCCCCTGCATCAGCAGGTGGACTCTCAACCACTGCGCCACCAAGGAAGCCCATGGCTTGCTTTTAAGTGTTGAATAAATTATGTGCTCATCTGAGCTTAAGCCCCAGTGTTGCACCTCTGAAATTGGGATAAGATGGTACAGTAGTTTTAAAAACTTAAATAAGATAATATATAGACAAGTACTAAGCTGGTAGACTCGTGCACTGTAGGGAAGTTTTAAATAGTGGAACTGAAATAGTTAAAATGTTTGTTTCCTTTGGCGGTCTCTAAACGATTTGCTTCTATTAACTCAATATAACTTAACAGCAGCACTGCGAAGTAAGCTGGGAATAGTTTCTCAAGTATCGAAGAGCCTAGTTAAGTCCATTTTTAAATGAAGACAATGCCTAACGATCCATGGTGTGAACCTCCCTGTATTTATTTATTGCAATAACATATTTAAATTCTTGTTCTACGATCAATTAATAAACTTTCAAATGTGATTAAACTGCAGTTATAAAGAATATATTCTACTCAACATTTTCATTTTTGAGGAAACCACTATGAATAATAGTTCAACATCACAGGACTGTTTTTTCTTACTCTTCATAAAATATTTTTTGTTGTTATCCACATGAGAGAACATCATGGGATATGAACAGTAAAATCAATGTTTCATGAAAATAAATACATTTTAGTTTCATCAAAGATGATTCTAATCCTTTGAGTATGCAAGAAAAATTGCATGTCTTGAAATTACTATTATGTAGCTACAATTCCATAGCTTTCCTAGAAATATTAGATGTAGTGTTCTATTCATAGATAATAAAATACATCGTGTTTTAAAATTTGCTGGAAATAATAGCATGTTATGATACATGAAATAATGTGTCAGTTTGGAAGTTGTTTGATGCCTTTAAATACATTGTATTATGATAGAAGTCTTTAAAAATTAAGCAAAAAGAAAAGAAAAATCCCAAAGGAAAATCTTGTTACATTCTTGCTCTCCTCTTCTGCAAAGTGATAATCTAACACAACCTATTTAACAAAATTAATATCTAACTTGATTCGATGTCACCACAGTCAAAAAATCCATAGGCTATATGCAAGCTTACAAAGTAGATAATAATCAATATTACAGTTAATATCATATATCAACATAAGATTTAATATAATAATAAATTAAAAGAATATTTTTTAACATTTACTTAGTCTAAAATATTTTGTACATTAAATCATTTCTAAGTGCAATTGGCCAAAAAGACTATAAAATTAGATTTTAAAAAAAGTAGCCAATAATGTTTTTTAAATCAAACATTCATACAAGTATATAGGCATCTGTGGTGCCGTTAGCCATTTTGTGTTCCTAAAGACCCATTGCAAACACCAATTTAGGATTTGTGCACACATTTATGTGGTACTTTTGAAAACTGACGTTCCTTGATACTCTAATAAGCAGCATAACTCAGAGCCATTCTTTGAAGACTAAGAATGAATTGGTAGATGCTGACTCTGTCCCATACATTATTTAGCATTTTTCATCCTGGTGCATAAAGTCAGCATGCCTAAAGCAAATGAGCAGGACCTAACACTATTATTTTAGAAGCACAGAGCTATGGATGTGTATAAAATTTTTTAAAAATTCTTTAGTACACATATTCTGTTATTCTTCAGTATCAGTGTTAATATATAAATTCAAGTCTTTAAAGTTAGGATGATACAGATTTTATACCAAAGGAGTCTAGTACAGGATAAAAGTCTAATGTCAGCTCTTATTTTCTTCTACAGCATGATTTTTCTACATTAAATTATATTTTCATGTACAGTATTAATTTTATTTGTGAATCTTATAAAGAATGTGTTCCTTTAATTTGACAGTTCTTATGATTTAAAAAAGCCATAAAAATAAAAATTTTCTTTTACTTAATCTTGTATCCTCTAAGTCAAATTATATTTGGGGGAATTTTATTTTTATGAATATATTGTTATTTAAGTTAAGCAATTTTAACCCATTGGCCTTCCTTTTTTATTAACGGATCTGTCTTTCCTTAATAGACTCTATAATTTGAGGTCACATTCCATAAAAATTCCCCTTTAATTTGAGATGTATTGCAAGTAGAATATGATTGCTTACTTCTTTATTTTTCCTTTTAGCTACTTTAGCAATTTGTACTTTTTGTTAAGAGACATCATTATTTATTACAATTGAAAAGTCACTTCTCCCTTCTCATTTCTGATATAATGATCATCTTAAAGATGAAGTGATCTGACTAGAACATACCTGAGTTAATGAGAAACGTTGGTGATGTGACTAGATTTAAAACAAATAGTCAAAAGTCATTTCTTATTCTCGACTCTAGTAGTAATCAGAAAATTAAAAAGGGAAAATATTCCATTCACAGTGACTAAACTATAAAGTGGTCAGGAACAAATTAAGAAAATAAAGGATATATATGGTAATCTGAAGTAAACATCATGATTCTAGTAATGTAAATTTGTAGATAGATATTTGTATTACATATATTTTCCCATACTTTTCTATTAAAATTTAAAACTCAGAGTATGTCAAATTAATGATTATTCTTTTGTTATGTTGTACAAGTTGTCTTTTACCAAGTTTACTGTTGGCTGACTTTACAACAATTTTAATGGTTGCAGTGCATTAAAAAAAAATAGATATGTTTACTGACCTGATGAATGTTAATATCAAGATAAAGAAAGACACATATGATTTAGATTTACTCTGCCATAGTGGGGACTGGCTAGATGCCCACCTTTCTATTTCCTTTTCCTGGGTGTCCAGGAGGACTAGAGTTGGGTTGGTGCTGCGGAATTTGTTCTGGCTGATGAAATATGGGCCTAAGTGATATATGCTATTTTCCATATTGGATTCTCCCATAAAACTCTTGGCTCATACTTTCTTTTTAAAATAGCTGAATGCAGGATCCAGCAGAGGACACTGTGTAGGCCCTTGGGGGAGGTGGAGTCATCAATTGAAAAAGCCCCAGTTTCCTCAATCTCCACGTGGATGGCTACTCATCAGGCTATTTTAGAAGCAGAACTAAACCTTAATTTTTTAAGCTGCTAAATTTTGGGCAGTTTTTTTTTTTGCTTGCTTTTATCACTGAAACAGTACCTATCCCATCCTGACTAGTACAGATATATGTAATATGTCTTATAATAAACAGTTTTCATTACTTTTTCTTTTTTTAAATGAAGATCTTTGAATTTTAGAAGAGGAATTAATTGACGCCCTATATGCCCCATTCTCCTTTCTTCACATTCCACTTTCATCTCCGTAGGTGTGTTAGTCAACCATTTCAACCACTTAGCTTCAAAATATCTTAGAATAAAAAAATCACACAACCAGATTTTTATAGCTGTAAGTCAGTGGCTAATTTTGCCTGAATACTATTACATTATCTTATGTCTCTAGTCTATGCAAGATCCCATATTCTGAATAATTAATTTTAAAATCTCCATTTTCCTCAAATTTCCACACCTTTCTCTTGTCTTCCGAATATTGAATTGCCCTATAATACCTTTAAAATTCCAAAGTCATTAACTCCCTCATTCTTCTTCTGCCAGAACTTATATGCATGTCTGCCTACATCTGTGTGTGTATTTTCCTCATTGCATCCTTATGTTTCCACTTCTTTCCTGCCATGGTAATTGCTTGCTCTGATTTGCATTTCTTTTAAGTTTTCTGGGGACTGTTCACCTCACAGGATGTTGTCTCTTTTGTCTCTCCCTATTGTCCCTCCTGCTCATTCACTGTCATTAGGTTTTGTGCTCCAGTGGTTTTTTGGTTTGTTTTTACCTGGCTTATCCCCTAAAAACCACTAGCTCAACCCTAATTACTGACAAATTACTTCTCTACCTATGCCAATCTGCTATCTGTTTCTGTGACTTTAAATTTGTTCTCAGAAAAATTACTAAAAATCACCATAGTAATTCATATAATATATTCAATTTATAATTTCTTTATCTCATAAGCAGCAATTCTTGATTTTGAACATTTACTTATAATGGCATCTATGAATACTAAATTCATTCAGTTTTTATTCGCTGCCTGTGGACATCTCTTTCAAACTATTTTGTGGTTTCTCTTCATGGTTCTTACTCTTACGTATTGGGAATTTTTAGGATTCCATTTGAAGTCCTCTTCTCTTTACTTTCTACAACCTCTTCTTGGGATATCACATCCTTTCACAAGGCAATTTTCCATGATTTTGTTCTCATGTTACTCACATCTTTATTGGTAATTCAAACTTCTCTTTAAAAAAACTCATTAGAATATATGCTACATAATACGAGATAATTTAACTGTTTTGTTCTCTATTAGGTCCTCAGTTCAAATAATATAATTTAGCCTCAGTATACATTCAATAAGTATGTGTTGAGTAAACAAAATATTTAATTAAGCATATAAGTGTCTACTAAACATGTCCCATTCAAAGTCAATATTGTTAAAACTGAACACACCAACTGTTAATATTCTCCATTTTCACCATCCATGATCAAGGTAAATGGCACAGCCATCCAAGTAAGTTGTTTCTGTTGAAAATCTAGTGACATATGCCTTCCTCCATTCATACAGCAAATCGATAATCAAGTCTTGTTAAATTTGTCTCAAACTTTCCCATGTATAGTGAAATCACTACAGTGTATTCTTCCTCACCTGGATTACTGCAATAGGCTCTAAGATATTCCCTTGTTGAATTGATTTCCTATCTTTCTGAGCTGTAAATACATACAAATTGTTGAATAATCCCCATGAAAAAATAAGTTGAATATACTAATTTCATTTTAATATCATAATCTTAAATCTTGAATATTCTCTTTACATGGCTTTGAAATATTATTGAGTTCCAGTAGGAAGCTTGCCCTCCTTCTATATAAAATTATATTTTTCTTCAAACTTCCTTTATCTTTTCATTTCTGCCCCCATACACACAATTAATATGGTCAAAAAAGAGACAAACAGAAAAAAGAAACAAGTAAGTATCCATGAAACCTGTGTCATCTCTCCACCTCTAAACCCTCTGTAATTGCACTTATCTTGTCCCTTAACTTCTCTTATAACTGAAACAATGTTCCTCCTCTCACAAAGTAGTAACCCCAGCTTTGTGTACTGGATTGCAATACTTCTTACCTTTTAAAGAAACTTAGCTTCTCATATAATTCCTTTATTCTCCTGAATCTTAAACCACTCTCTTTAGCATAAATATACTCAAATCCTTAAAATTCCACATGACTTTTCATCCCTATAAAACTGCTCTCCCATTGCTCAACAAAGCATTTTAGAAAATATTATTTCCATACTCTATCTCCTCAACCCCACTCATTGTCTACCCTTCCAATCTGCTTCCCACATTGACACTCAATCAAAACTGCTCTTGGATGTTTCCCTTCCTTCATGTTTGTCATTCTTCAATTAACACGTGGCACTGTTGATTACTCTTACTTTCTTGAAATAATCTTTGCATCTTCATGACTCAGTATTCTTCACTCTTCATGTTCTTCTTCATGGTGATTTCCTCCTTAAAGGTTTTAATTACTATCTGTATGATGAGGATATATAATACATACATTACCTGGCTAAAACCCTCCTCTAAGTTTCAGACTTATGAACTAAATTGATGGCTCACAAAACTGATAATTTCCCAAATCCCTACAGAAACACATCTGTAATGAGAGAGTGTTAGGTTTATCATCTTGCTTCAACAAGGGAAAGCATACGCCATGGGAAACCATGAGGTCTCTCAAAAAAGGAGAGTTAGGGAAGAATACTCATGGGAATAGGATGACTGAAGTTTGGCACTGGATGATCCAAGCAGAGAATGGTCAGAATTTATAAAATAAAGTTTCTGGAACACTCAGCAATTTTATCTTTTGAGTCCATGAAGCACTACTCTTCAAATAGTTTGTCAAAGGTCTTATCTTGGAAGGGATGGGCCTAAAAAAAAACAAAAAATTAATATTGAAAGTTTTATAGGGAGTCCCCTGGTGGTCTAGTGGTTAGGATTCGGTGCTTTCACTGCCATGGCCTGGGTTCAATCCCTGACTGGGGAACTGAGATCCTTCAAGCCACACAGTAGCATGGCCAAAATTAAAAAAAAAAGTGTTTGAATTTAAATAGTTTGTTATGCACATCATGGAGTGTCTGGAAGAGTTTAATCTCTCTTGTGAGTCACAAAACATATTGTAAATTGTGATTTGTTTTAATTTCAGTTTGCCCCCTCATAACCCACTTGCCAGTGGGATCAATTTTCAGTTTATTACTTTAAGTCCCATTTCACAAAGATATTTCATATTTAAATACTTCTCAAAAATAAAACAAATCAATAAACATAGAATATTTTCCTACAACTTTGATATGCCCACTCTTTCCCTTCTCAGTAAATGACACTAAGCATTAGAAACGTTTTCTAGCATTTTGATTTTTTTATTTTCTTCATTCTCATGGGCATTTTATCAACAAGTCTTCATTTCTAACTCCAAAATACATCTCAAATTTTCCAGCTTTCAAATTGCCACTTTCTCTACCCTATTCCAAATCTCTGATTTTCATCTCCATGAATAGCAGAGGTAAATTAAACCAGAAAGTCAAGCATGTCATGTTCATACTTAACCTATTCAATGCTTTCATTTTACTGAAAATAAAACCAACATTTCTTCATTAGACCAGAATGATCTGATTACCTGGTGTCCAACCACCTGTGCAACCTCACCTTAGGCACCCTCTATATTCACCTCTATACTTTTGCCTTTATGGTTCTTCTTTCAATTATTTGAAAATGACAAACTTTTAGTAGTGACTACATTTTTCTATGTCATTCCCCAGCTTGATCTGCTCTAGAAGCCCTCTTTATTCATCTGCACAAACTTTCTAATAGTTGATCTCTTTGCCTTTTCAGATTTCTACTGAAAGGTAACTTTCTCAGAAAGACCTTCCATGAACACTTTTTCATGAGTCAAGCTCCACTGGTAAGTTTTGAACATGTATTCAAATAGCAAATACTTACATGTTTAAGTATTTGCTATGGAACAGGGTGGGGTGGCAGGGGAAGGTTATAATTGCCTCTAAATGTTAATATAATAAAGCAAGTGACATGTTATTTTACTAAGTACTGTGAATACTGTACTGAGTATAGTATTTGTCACTAAGTAGGTTTTTGGTAAATGTTAGTGATATCTATAAGAACACTAGTAATAATTATTATTAGTAGTATAGATATAACAAATTAATAATACTGGTTTATGAAGCTAATAAACAACATGACTAGGTTCCTACCTTAAGTTCCTAAGTCCATGACTGATGGTATTTCTATTTTTAACACATTGCCTCTCTTCAAATCACTGATTTTCCAGCTGACCACAGTTAACTTATTCCACTTGTATGTCAGTTTCCTTCTTAGGTTTGCTTAAAAAGAGATATTTCTAATAAGGTTCTTCAACAGTATATTCAGTTATTTAACCTCAATTTCTCTAGTTCCTTTTATTTTCTAGTACTCAACATGTAATTTACTTTAGTCAAATGTGTAGAGGTTTGTTTGATACCCCCCTGAATGTTTTAGGGAATTTTAGAAACCACACTGTGGTTGCTTGCAGAATACATTTATGATCATTTTTATACATCAAAGTATCCTGCTCACTTTTATCATTCTCTGCTCCAAAAAAGAAATGGAATTGGGTCATTTGTAGAGATGTGGATGGACTGAGAATCTGTCGTACACAGTGAAGTAAGTCAGAAAGAGAAAAACAAATATTGTATATTAACACATATATTTGGAATCTAGAAAAATAGTACAGATGAACCTATTTTCAGGGCAGGAATAGAAACACAGACATATAGAATGGATGTGTGGACACAGGGGAGGAAGGGGAGGGTGGGATTAATTGGGAGATTAGGTTTGATATAAATGCACTACCATGTGTAAAATAGATAGCTAGTGGGACTTGTTGCATAGCATAGGGAGCTCAGTTCGGTGCTCTGTGATGATCTAGAGGGGTGGGGGAGGGAGGTCTAAGAGGGAGGGGTTATATGTATATGTATAGCTGATTCATTTCATTTTACAGCAGAAACTAACACAACATTGTAAAGCAATTATACTCCAATTAAAATTATTTATGTGAAAATATTATAAAATATTTTATACATATAAAATATACAATGACTATTGAAACCAACATAAGTATTTGCCACATCTAAAGAAATAAAATATTACATTACAATTGAAGCTCAATTTACACCATTCTAGGTTTGCATCTCTTAAGACTTCCCACTCCAAGTAGTAAAGAATCTTAAGGTATTGTTTATTTTCCTTCCCATATTTAAGAAAATATTTTACTACATGTGTTTATACCTTCCAAACACACAAATTCCTGTCAGTTTAATTTTTCACCAGTTGGAAATGAGAAATATTTATAATTGTAGACATTTCAGGCTTCTCTTGATGTCCTTTCATTCTTGCTTACATATTGACTGATATTTTTGTGAGTCAATGACAGTCTCTTGAGCAAATTACAAACAATAACAACCAAGGCACACTAGTTACATTCAATTTCAGAAAACTTGCTTAAATGCAAGATTCGTGTGGTATATTATATGCCTTCCACACTATAGCAGCCATATTTTGTCAAAGGTTTCATTGCTCTATAACATAAGTAACCCTCTTTTCAACTTCATTACCCAGCCCTGGAATTAATGTCATATATTTGTGTTTGTGGTACCCAATCTGCAATGTAATTCCCAATTTCTTTTACTTTAGTAAAAAAATGACACTTAAAATAACAAATATTTATTTCTTTTCATGGGGTTAGATTGGGACGGACTTTGTAAGAAAAAACACAAATATTTGAAAATAATACAATTTTCTTAACACAACAAAATTTGTGTATATCAGTCTTTTTCAAGAACTTGGCTTTGACTGTTGATTTTTTAAAATATGATTTTCTTTTCTATTTCTCTAAATTCTGCTGTTTATATGTTTTTTCTTACAAATACAGTTATTTGTTTAATTTCTTCAGAATCAACAATCATTAATTTTCAACATTTTCTAATTTCAACATTTAAAATTATACATTTATATTTAATTATACTCAACCATTTTTAGGCATTATATTTTTATCATTATTTAATTATTAATATTTCCTAATTCTATTGTGATTTCTTCTTTGATTCATAACTTATTTAGAACTGTGTTGAATAATTTCCAAGCATAAGGACTGTATTTTTTTTAGTTTTATCTGTGTTACTGATATCTAAATTAATCTTATTGAGTAGAGGTCAACTGTATGTCTAGTTATCTTCAGTCACCATACACCATTAATAGAATATTATTGACTGTATTCCCCATGTTGTGCATTACATCCCCATGATTTACTTATTTTACAACTGGAAGTTTGTGCCTCTTGATCACCTACACCCATTTTACTCCTCATCAACCCCTCTCCCTTCTGGCAACCACCAATCTGTTCTTTGTATCTGAGTCTGAGTTTTGCTTTGTTTTGTTTATTTGTTTTGTTTTTTAGATTCCACATGTAAGTGAAACCATGTGGTACCAGTCTTTATCTGTCTTTGAAGCCTATTCTTAATAAGATTGTCCTTTTGGCTCTATGGCTCCTGTGGTAGATTTCTTTTCCCCAAATTCTAACTTTGTTCAAGCCCATGCCTTCGCTCATTCTCCTGGGGTAGTCTTCAAAAATGCTATGTTCTAGTCTACTGTAACTAGCAAATTCCTCTAGCAGTTCAAAATTTTATTTCAGCTTGTAAGTCTAGTTTCCATGTCCCTCTTTGTTTTTCAATATTTGTTGTTGATCTTATTTTTAATATCAGAAAATGATTAAAATATTTTTGTATAATGTGTTTTTCTACTTATTTTTATGGTGAGAGTTTTTGTTTTGTTTGCTTGGTTTTTGGGGTTTTTTTAGGATACTGTTTCTGTTTTCCAGAAACAGAAATTTCACTATTAATTTTCTACTATAGAATATTGAAATAAATTATATAATATCAGTAAGGGTCAAAATGTCCTCAAATATTTACTGGAATATATATAGAGAGATAGATAGATAGAGATATAGATATAGATATAGATAGATATAGATAGAGATAGAGATATAGATATAGATATAGATATATAGTGCCAGAGTTCATCTTATAATGCCTCTGCCAGATAATTTTCTTTCATTTGTTTAGATACCATGAGAGACCTCCTGTCCCATGGCAGAATATAAGTGTTTCAATTGTTTTCCATATATTAAGGCTTAATCTTTGTCCCAGTAAGTTGTTCCTTTGAGCCTTTTACTGTCTGTTTTCATATACATGAAATTCCTTCAAATGTGAAGTCAGCTTTCATGCCCACAATTCTATTCTGGCAAAACAAGTCATAGACATGTATGTGTCTCTTTTCTTGAGTCAGAAACATTAGCAGCAAATCACAAAAATTATGAGGTATTGTTTTGAGTTTATCACCAAATCTTTCTTGGAGACCAGGGACAATGACAAAATTGTTGACTCAAAGAATACTGTAAAAAGCAATGATCAGCATTCTAGAATCATGCTTTAAACATTTTAAAAGCACTTTAAAATAGATCTTACAAAATAGTGCCTCTTAAGAAAAACTCAGTTAAAAAGAACACACGAGTCTTGTATATTTTGCTAAGATAAGCAAACCAAGGCTCAGAAGGAGCAATGAGATTGAGGAACTCCTTGATAATGGATGTTCTCCAAGGAAAACTCCTGCAGATAGAAATAAAGAATTGTCAGTAGGAGACTCAAGACTGATCTTAACTGACATTTTAGAGCACAGAAAAAGCTGATTTCTAGAATAACCTTAAGAAAGGCATAGAAACACAAAATAATACTTACATGTTTCTATGAACAGAAGAGAATAATAAAAAAAGGCTGTGTCATTTAAACTGTATGTAATATATATATTTAGACATTCATAAAGCAAAATTAGTCCTGCATGTAAAGGGGGGCAAAGATGAAGAAAAAAAAAAAAAAAAACAAGGAAAATGTTTTAAAAGGTAGAGTTTTCTGTGACTTTAATATTCAGACTCAGCCTTGCCTGTGGATATTTATGGAGTATGTGTTGGCCGTTATTCAAGGTCCTGCTCTTAGTTCCCCTAGGATCAATTCACTTCAAAATAAATTTAAAAGATGGTTCACACACTATTTTAAAACATCTATCAATATAGAAGTTGAGGGCTTCCCTGGTGGCGCAGTGGTTGGGAGTCCACCTGCCGATGCAGGGGACACGGGTTCCTGGTCCAGGAAGATCCCACATGCCACAGAGCGGCTGGGCCCGTGGGCCATGGCCGATGGGCCTGCACGTCTGGAGCCTGTGCGCTGCGACAGGAGAGGCCGCAGCAGTGAGAGGCCCGCGTACCGCCAAATATATATATATATATATATATATATATATATATATATATATATATATCTTATATATATAAGTTGAATTTTTCAGATGTCTTATAAGATGCTGAGTATGGTACAGTACATTTAGAGTGATTTTGTTTTTATCATCTCTTGTACTTATTTTCATTGATTTACAAAAATATTTATATAGAATGCATTCTTCAAGCACCAGATGCATACTTAATTTTTCTCTCTCCCCCTCCCACCTATGTAATAAAGATAAGCTATCCTATAAAATGGCAAACATATTTTAAAGCTCATTGTGAGAAAATAAACGCATATACAATTTAATGGATTGATCTGCAGCCATATTCCCAAGGCTTTTTTCTTTTTTAATTCAGCTTGTAATCAAAGAATATATGTCCCTTGAAATTACCTTCTCTTTAATGACATCTGCAATATCTAAAATAATCCTCTAATCCTTTCTGGTTTAAATTGCTGTAAAGGAATATAACATTAAAGATCAGATAAAATCATCAAGGATCAAAATTATGGGTTTCGTATTGAACTATTCATACTATAATGTAAATGAGACTTCATTATTGCTATAGACTTTATCTCCTAGCTACTACATCTCTTTATTCTAATTTTCCTTTTTTACTCCCTCTAGAAGACAGTATTTCAGCATGGGTTTATACGTCATTAAATGAGCATTTGTGACTGATAATATCTACTAATTATTTTTATTTATCAATTAAAATAAATTAATTAGCAGGTTGTTTTGATAGTCCATGTTCATTTATTAGCCAGTCTATGTTTCCTTGTAAGTTGATATCAAGTGAGAACTTAGTATTAGAGATCCCATGATCATATAAGTTTAGGGAAATTTTCTTTCTTCCTTGGAGATTCATCATGCATTTTTTTTTTACATTAAGACAATGAGAACCTTTATCATAAATATATATATATATATTTAAAAACTTGTTTAATCCACTGTTTCCTTAATTTATTTGCAATGAAAAACAGATTACTTAGTCCTCTAAAGTTTCCAAACAATCTTGGGAAACGTTGACACATTATAACTAACAAAAACATAAATTTAAGAAACTATTCATTAAATTAATATCTGTATATAATGAATAAAGTGCATATATGTAAATATATATACATTTATAAATATAGATATTTTAATTAGTGTGTTATGAGTTAATTCATATGTATAGTGGATTAAGGCACCAGGAAAGAGAAGTATTTGTACACAGAAGAGAAAGGAAGACAGCAAATATGGATAAATCTGTAAGGTGAAAACTTACTTTAGCTAAAGTTTTTAGGTAATCCATTTTCACATGAAAGGCAATGTTCTATGGCTAAAAGTGAAATATTAAATATATATATGTTGAATATATATATATATATATATATATATATATATGTATATATATAGGGTATAAGGTAACTTGAGTTTATCAAGCTGCATATAATGGAGCTAGTACACAGGTAGAGAGGTGTTGAAGACACCAAAGAAAGGACAATTCTCAGGCAACGTTCTTGGTAAGGAAGGGTGTGATCAGATTTACAATGCAGGTGGAGGTTCTGGGAAGGAAGAATGTAATTGTTAATGTAGATTGATTTATAAAACTGGTGGTGGAAACCTGCAGAAATTTTCATTTGTGCTTCTGTTTTTTTCTATGAGTGGGAGTTAAATTAATTGACTTCATTAAGGGGATTAGGGAAGGTGGAAACTCGTAGAGTTCTGAGGAGACTCTGGTAGATTTTAGATCATTCTTGTATATGATGAAAGAGTAAGTTGTCTAGAGAATAGTGAGCCCATAGAGCAAAAATGGGGTCCCAAGCAAGGTTTCCACCATGAATAATAAAGAGTTTAATCGGTTCCCTTGTGTTTTTTTTGCTACTGCTCTTCGCAATTTTGGTGAAAGCTTATGCCTCTTTCACTTGAAGGGTGGACTCTTCTGTAAGTGTTTCTGGTTTCTGTTTCTGTTTTACTTATAAGATGCTGATCAAATTTGTCCTTTGAAATAAAATAACTTTATACTTACTTAGAAATTGAGTTGAAGTGGGTTGTTTACCGAATTCTCCCACAGTTTTAAATATCAACTAGGAAAATTTCTATTTTCTGAATAAGCATGTCTATTCATAATGGATATTTATAAATTTAAAAGTTTGTGGGGGCTTCCCTGGTGGCGTAGTGGTTGGGAGTCCGTCTGCCGATGCAGGGGACACGGGTTCATGCCCCGGTCCGGGAGGGTCCCACGTGCCGCGGAGCGGCTGGGCCCGTGAGCCATGGTGGCTGAGCCTGCGCATCCAGAGCTTCTGCTCCACGACGGGAGGGCCCAAAACAGTGAGAGGCCCGCATACAGAAAAAAAAAAAAAAAAAGTTTGTGGGCTTGAAATTAACTTCACAGGCCAGTTTTATTAACACTTGGTGCAAAAAAGGAATCAGCCACCTCGAAATTGGTAAAAATCTATCTGAGCACGGCCAGAAAGCATTTGAAGAAATAACTATAATTCACATATCTTTGAAATTTTTAAGAGTTATTACTGTATTTATACATTCACATCCACTATAAAGGTAGTCAACTGAAAGGAAGTTTCCTTTAATCTTTAAAATGTGTCAGATAATTTTGAATAGTCTGAACTTAAGCTATTTTGGTAAAAATGGGTTTTGGGTCAAAAACTTTCAGAATTTTCTTGACAGTAACGATTGATCCCAATAATCATGCAAAGTTAGTTCCTTGATAAATCTGCTACCAAAGTAGTTTTGCCAGGTAAAATAGAGGATCCACTGTTAAATTTGCATTTCAGATAAGTAATGAATGAAATTTTACTTTTCAGATAAGTAATGAATGCATAAATATGTCTCATACCATATTTATACTAAAGCAAGATACACTGTTTACCTGAAATGCAAATTTAACTGAGTATCTTGTTTTTTTTTTTTTTTTTTTTTTTTTTTTTTTGCGGTATGCGGGCCTCTCACTGTTGTGGCCTCTCCCGTTGCGGAGCACAGGCTCTGGATGCGCAGGCCCAGCGGCCATGGCTCACGGGCCCAGCCGCTCCGCGGCATATGGGATCCTCCCAGATCGGGGCACGAACCCGTATCCCCTGCATCGGCAGGCGGACTCTCAACCACTGCGCCACCAGGGAGGCCCCTCTTGTATTTTTATTGTGGTAAATTTGTGAACATTTTCCAGAGCTGTACACATTATACTATAGAAAATTTGTAATTGGATTTCAATAGATAAGCTTACTTGTGCATGCACACGCACACACACACACACACATTGCAACTGTTCTTTTATGTGAATAGTCAATTTACTCACTCTGAGCTCTATGCAGCAAACACTGCTAATACCCCACCTACATACACCCTCAACATACCCCACTGCATGACAAAAGCTTTTTCCTTCAAGCGCTCAGGATTCTCTGCCAAAGGGCTTTATATATGATCATAGTAAGCTTCTTAGTACAGTGTAAGCCACAGATGTATATATTTGAGTGTGCGTGAGAGAGAGTGTTTTTATGTTAGTGATGGCCTTGGGGAGAGTCCTTAATCAATTATGGACAGAGAGTTGGTAGATCAGTAACACAGCCTCCTTGGTCCAGTTGTCCATAGTGGCCAGTGCACCCATTATTGTGTTTTTCTCCCCTTCTTTTACTGATCTAACTATTTATCCCCTACCTAAGCGATGTTCTCTGAACTTCCAAGAACGATTAACCTTACTCAAAGGTTTGCTCTCAAATCCTTATCTCAGGATTTTTTCTGTGAAAACCTATACAAAATATTATGTTTTAAAAATCCTTATGGTTAGTTTTGAACTCCGCCACTGAACAGTCTTCCAGAATAATGGCTCCCATCTTGTTTGAGATCCAGTACCTCGGAAACCTGTTAAAGGACAAGATTTCTGTTCTTGTGTTAGATTTGCTGAATTATAACCACTGTAGGTGGGACTCAGAACAGAAACTCATATGCAGGGCTTCCCTGGTGGCACAGTGGTTAAGAGTCCGCCTGCAGATGCAGGGGACACCGGTTCATGCCCCGGTCTGGGAAGATCCCACATGCCGTGGAGCGGCTGGGCCCGTGAGCCATGGCCGCTGAGCCTGCGCGTCCGGAGCCTGTGCTCCGCAACAGGAGAGGCCACAACAGTGAGAGGCCCGCATACAGAAAAAAAAAAAAAAAAAAAAAAGAAAAGAAACTCATATGCATAAGATCCCCTCCCGGCTCTAGATAACTATTATGTGGTTAACCCAGCATCAGGATTTATAGCCACTGTTCTAAGACCTGTTGTCATTGGGATGAAAGAGTTTCTATTTATATTTCTGTTAATTAGCTTGTGCAGAATGTAACCTAACAGTGGGAAATCACTGGTCTCAAGAACAGGATTCTAGCTTTGACTCTGACACTTGCTGTGCAATCTCATGTAAATGTATAAACTCCTTAGGACTATATTTTCTTATGTATAAAATTTATAGTGTACTCACGCTGTACAATTTCCCTAAGTCACTATTTTATTTAAACTGTCTTTATTCTCAAATTTTCCCTTTGTATTATAATCATAGCTGGATGGGTTTAAGGGACAGAGAAAATGAATAATTAATCATCCCTCCTTTCCGAATAGACAATGTGTGTTCTAAGTATTTTATGTTAATCAGAGATCTAACCTTAGGAAAAATTACCATCCATTTGATTATACTTTCTATTCTGAATTGTTCCTCAATCCTGCCATGATTTTTCTTTTTTCTTAAATATATATGTGTGTGTGTGTAATATGTAGTGTGAGTTGATTACATTATTTAATCTCATCAATTATGGCTAATATTATGCACATAAAATCATCAATAACAATAAGACCTACTGACACCTTGTATTATTTATATTTTGATACTTCTATTTGAAGCTAATCCTTCACAATCACATTTTCATTCTTATTAATATTGATTTACATTCATATGGATATCAAAATAGTTTTTTCAGTTTGTGTTCATCTGCTTTTCTGATGCTTTTACTTATAAGGTAAGACCAAAGAAAATAGAAGAAGTGTCATATGCCTCTTACGTTTAACAAATTCTAACAGGCACTCCAGTAAATGTAATACGCTCTTTCAGCTTGCAAATTATTTTAGAAAATAATTAAATCTTTAGTGCCAAATTCTTCCCCAGCTGTGCATCATTGAAATTATCATTATCAAGGGAACTCTATGTAATGTGCTTGCTTATTACAGAAGTATGTAAATCAGATTACAGGTAGAAGATTTTAAAATATTTCTATATTATAATTTATTAAATAAATTTTAATTTAATTACAATTTATTTAAATATGACAGAGGCAGTTCTTTACAATATTTCAAGAGCAGTAAAAGAAAACAAATATAACTTTCTTTGTATTTATTGAAAATATTCGAGTTCTTTAAAAATTCAAAATTGTTAAAGGATGTGTCCTTACCATCAATCTGATGTTAAAATTAAAAATGTGTAGAAATCAAATAAATCATTTAAAAGCAGTTTTCTCCCTTTTTTTCAACAGGTCTCTGTAGGGATTTACATTCTGAAAAAACATACTACCTTTTGTAAAAAAGAAAATCTGTGACTTAATAAAGCATCAAACAAAATTGTTAGAAAACATGATTCTTAGTAATTCTGAGCTTTATTTCTTTTTTCTCAATTGATTTTGTACATTGCTTTGAAGTGCCATATAATTGTATGCTAATTTTAGTCATCGTTATTCAGCAGTGTGATTTTTAATTCCCATCGTGCAAAACTGAGAGCAAATTCATATAGGACAAGCATAAGATTATGAGTATCTCAGGCTGGCTCTAATATTTTTCACACATGGGAGGAGCAACTTCAGTTTTATCAACTTTTCTGTGACTTTCTGACCTTAAGCATATCAGGCAAAGCCAGCATCTTCTGATTCGTGATTTATTTTGCCATCTGCCAGCCTACAATACCGCTCCCCTCCAGCCCAAAGGAGTATTAAGCATTTCTTTTCTTGAGAAACATAAACTATAAGTCTATTACAAAGATGAGAAAAGTAAGGTCTAGGAAAGCTGAGTTGTTTCCTCAGTGTTAAAAAAAGAGTATCAATTTACAGAATTAAGGAAAGGATTGGAATTATGTATATCCTTTCTATTATTTTTTCCAGTGTTATCAGTAAAATAGAAGGAGTTTAAGATTTTACAAAGTTCCTTGGGAATAAAGTCTATTTAAGCAGTAATGTGAGTGCATGTTTGTGCTCAGTAATTAAGCCCACCGTGAACTTTAGGAAACAGATATTACAGCATCATTTCCCAGGAAGCTGCTTCACAGAGCATAATGGTCCCCAAATCAGAATACAGATAACTTGGGTTCTGTTCTTAACTCCTTTTTTATTAATAAAATAAGCTTTGTAATTTAATAATGCCCTACCTACACCACACAGTGGCTTTGCCTGTCAGAACAAATCATATGCTTGGGACTCTACGGAAAGTTTTGAATTATTTATTTAAATTTTTATATTAATTGCACTTTACAATTTTTACTTTGTAGTGTTTTTAGCTTTTTGTTTGTTTCGTCTAATTAGATGTTGAGATGATAACAACTAAAAGCTTATTCCAATGCTGAAAGAAATGAGCACTTTTCCAGTTGATACCAGAAGAAGTTCCAGAAACCTCACAGCTCTACAAGAAAACGTTATGCATCTTTCATTTTGTTGTATTGTACATATAAATTAGTCCTTTTCCTGAACAAATTTTAGGGATCATTACTGCATTAATCAGAGGAGGAAGAAGAGAAGAACAAGAAGCAGAAGGATGTGATGGCACATAGGTACATTAGACACTTCAACTCTGAAAACTGTCTTAGTATGTGAACTTGATGTTCCTGAGCATGTGTGAGTAAAGAACGTACAGTGAAGTTCAAAAGCAGAGGACTAGGTGTTTGTTAAAACACTATCCCTGCAAATGTATAGCATTGCCAAAATGCGGAGTATTTTAAATAAAGAGTTTAAGCATTATCCAAAATGAATTTATGAGAGTGACATCATAGAACAGATTATTTGATGTAATGTACATGAGAGAATTGTGTTGACTAAAAAGGTGGAAGAAGGAATGGGAAAGAAAGAATTGAATCATCTAACATATACATGAATTCATGAATCAATGTGTGCATAATGGAAGAAAGAAAAAAGTTTCTTTCTTCTAGAGTATTTACTTTCTAGAGTATTACTAATTATCAGGAGAGTTGTAAGCAACACTGAAGACTTTAAACAGACAAGAAACCTGAAAACATTCCCTAACACAGGTTGAGGTGCGTGAGAACACGGTAATGAATTTTAAAAAGTATATAAGCTTTGGCTCTCATGGTCGGCCAGTAACACTCTGATGTAACCCTAGGTTAAATCATACTCTCTCCTGTGGGCTTGAAAGAGTGATGAAAAGAAATAGTTTCACTTCAGCTCTCCAAGAGAAGTGGTTTGCATTTTGCTTCTTTAGTGTATGGTCTAATGATGGGCTGGGAGAATGGAGAGAGCTTTACCGCTAAATCACTTTAGTGAGTTTTGCTTTCTAGCTGCCACAGAATAAATATGAGGAAGAGAGTCATGCTCCAAGCTACTCTGTCACAGACTTTCTTGAATTCGCAACAGGCTATAGATTACCTTAATCTCTACTAAACTGGCAGAGAAGCAATATATTATCAATCATATCTTATCAAAGATATTATTATTATTATTTCTATAAACCTTGCTTTTGTATATATCTTATCCCATTCTTTGAGATAACTAATTGTGTGCAAAACACGTGTTCTTACCAAGTTGATTAAGTGTAGCAATTTATAGCATTGTATTCTAGTTCCTGATCATCTGTAATCCAATTTAACATCACATTTTAAGAAATCGCCTGGGAAAAAATATTTTAATTAGTCCTATGTATGTATGTGTGTTTGTTTGTAAATAAAACTAAAGAAATAGCTCTATCAATATTATACATTCTGTTTGATTAGAAAGGCTTGGACCCATGGCGATTTTTGAAAACTCTGGAATTCTAGGAAAACCAAAGGATTTTTTTCCCCTCACATAGTAATCAATGGTATTTTTAATGGATTGTGGTCAATTAGCCTGACTTTATTGCTTTTTATTTAAAATTATCATGGCTCATTACTAGAAGAGGAGACATATAAGGTAATTAAATCAATAAAATTTTATTTAAGTCCTGCCTTTGGAGATAGAGTATTTCTAAACCCGTATAAAATTGTCTTTATTTCAATTTGTCTTAGATGAACTGCTCAGAGGAAATGCTTTGGCCTGAGACTTCAGTTCCAAAATATTGCCCTCATCCATCCATTCCATATTTGTAAAATATGAGATAAGATATCATATCACAAATCCTTTGAAGATTAACTGAGATTATTTACATACAGGAGATGGTGATGATACCCTACATTAAATTCCAATACATGAATAATTATTGTATGAAATATCTGAATATTAACTCATAAGTGATTGAAGTAAGCGTAGACTTATTCTTACTTTCACATTAAGTTTTATGCAAGTGTTAAAGGTGCTGAAGGACTAAAATGTTTCCACTGACCACAGCAGGATTCTTGGCCCTTAAATCTTCCTTCTTACCACTCTTGCTAAACCAAGTTTGACCAACTAGCTGATGCTAAAACCACAGCCTTGGTCTAGCAGACCCTGTACAAGGAACACCCCAATTCTCTGCTCCTTTTGAAACCTTAACAATTAAAAGTGAATTTTAGCTAAGCTGCCTCAGTCTACCATATATGTGCTTTGGGTTTTCTGAACTATCATTTTGAACTCTTCTTATGCTGTGATATTTCTAACAAAGTTTTGAATGAATCACTTCCACAGATGTTAGAGTCCACTTTTGTCACATTTCCCAGGACAGCATTCTTCTAATTATCTAGTTGTAATTTTTCTGGGGTAACAGACTTGAGAAACTCAAGTAACATCAGAAAGACCCATAACTCCTTTACTATATGGCCAGCCAACCACATACTTCTGAAAAATGTAGTGAGGAAAAGTGAATCTATTATTTTAGATGTTGATAGATTGAAACTCCTTGACTCCTTAGTCATTCTCGGAATGATAGAGACACCCTTCATATATACAGACACTGCTCTATCCCTGGAATAGTGGTTCTCAAATGCTAGCACACATCTAAATCAGCTGGAGTGATTCTCAACATCCCCAGAGCTTGTGGTTCAGCATTTCTAGGGTTGAACCTGAGAATTTACATTCAGAACAAGTCACCAGGTGATGTTGAAGCCATTGTTGCAGGGAACATATTCACAACAACTGCCCTCAAGTAGATTTTACTCCAGAGGAATGCTGAGCTAAACTAGAGGAATTTTAGAATTTACTCCTTTCTGTATTTTTCCTTCACTACATTATTGGGGGCATTATGGACAAACAAAAGCGTGTACATATTTAATGTAAACATCTGGATGAATTTGAAGATAAGTATACACCTTACCATCAACACAATCTACGTCATAAACATCCATCACTTCCAAAAGTTTCTTCCCACCCTCTTTATTTCTTCCTCCTTCTTCTTCTCCTTCTATCCCTCCTCCTCTGCCTTTCTCTTCATTTCTTTTTTTTTACTGTCGACAACAGAAAACTATATTCAATATCCTGTGATAAACCATAATGGAAAAGAATATAAAAAATAACTTATACATGTGTATAACTTATTTTGCTGTACAGCAGAAAGTAACGCAACATTGTAAGTCAACTGTACTTCAATTTTTTTAAAACGTTAAAAAAGAGTTTATTCTAAGAAAGCTTTAAGATTATATATATATATATATATATATATATATATATATATGTATGTATATAAACATCTTTATTGGAGTATAATTGCTTTACAATGAGTTGTTAGATTCTGCTTTATAACAAAGTGAATCAGTTATACATATACATATGTTCCCATATCTCTTCCCTCTTGTGTCTCCCTCCCTCCCACACTCCCTATCCCACCTCTGTAGGTGGTCACAAAGCACAGAGCTGATCACCCTGTGCAATGTGGCTGCTTCCCACTAGCTATCTATTTTACGTTGGTAGTGTATATATGTCCATGCCACTCTCACTTTGTCACAGCTTACCCTTCCCACTCCCCATATCCTCAAGTCCATTCTGTAGTAGGTCTGTGTCTTTATTCCTGTCTTGCCCCTAGGTTCTTCATGACCTTCTTTGTTTTTAGATTCCATATATATGTGTTCGCATACGGTGGTTATTTTTCTCCTTCTGACTTACTTAACTCTATAAGACAAACTCTAGGTCCATCCACCTCACTACAAATAAATCAATTTTGTTTCTTTTCAGGGCTGAGTAATATTCCATTGTATATATGTGTCACATCTTCTTTATCCATTCATCTGTTGATGGACACTTAGGTTGCTTCCATATCCTGGCTATTGTAAATAGAGATGCAATGAGCATTGTGGTACATGACTCTTTTTGAACTATGTTTTCCTCAGGGTATATTCCCAGTAGTGGGATTGCTGGATCATATGGCAGTTCTATTTTTAGTTTTTTAAGGAACATCCATACTGTTCTTCATAGTCACAGTATCAACTTACATTTCCACCAAGAGTGCAAGAGGGTTCACTTTTCTCCTCACCTTCTCCAGCATTTATTCTTTGTTGATTTTTTGATGATGGCTATTCTAACTGGTGTGACATGATATCTCATTGTAGTTTTGATTTGCATTTCTCTAATGATTAATGATGCTGAGCATTCTTTCCTGTGTTTGTTAACAATTTGTATAACTTCTTTGGAGAAATGTCTATTTAGGTCTTCTGCCCATTTTTGGATTGGGTTGTTTGTTTTTCTGATTTTGAGCTGCATGAGCTGCTTGTAAATTTTGGAGATTAATCCTTTGTCAGTTGCTTCATTTGCAAATATTTTCTCCAGTTCTGAAGGTTGTCTTTTGGTCTTGTTTATGGTTTCCTTTGCTGTGCAAAAGCTTTTAAGGTTCATTAGATCCTATTTGTTTACCTTCATTTTTATTTCCATTTCTCTAGGAGGTGGGTCAAAAAGGATCTTGCTGTGATTTATGTCATTGAGTGTTCTGCCTATGTTTTCCTCTAAGAGTTTGATAATATCTGGCCTTACATTTAGTTCTTTAATCCATTTTGAGTTTATTTTTGTATATGGTGTTAGGGAGTGTTCTAATTTCATTCTTTTACATGTAGCTGTCCAGTTTTCCCAGCACCACTTATTGAAGTGGCTGTCTTTTCTCCATTGTATATTCTTGCCTCCTTTATCAAAGATAAGGTGACAATATGTGCGTGGGTTTATCTCTGGGCTTTCTATCCTGTTCCATTGATCTATATTTCTGTTTTTGTGCCAGAACCATACTCTCTTGATTACTGTAGCTTTGTGGTATAGTCTGAAGTCAGGGAGCCTGCTTCCTCCAGCTCCGTTTTTCTTTCTCAAAATTGCTTTTGCTATTCGGGGTCTTTTGCGTTTCCACACAAATTGTGATTTTTTTTTTTGTTCTAGTTCTGTGAAAAATGCCAGTGGTAGTTTGGTACGGATTGCACAGAATCTGTAGATTGCTTTGGGTAATAGAGTCATTTTCACAATGTTGATTCTTCCAGTCCAAGAACATGGTATATCTCTCCATCTATTTTTGTCATCTTTAATTTCTTTCATCAGTGTCTTATAATTTTCTGCATACAGGTCTTTTGTCTCCTTAGGTAGGTTTATTCCTAGATATTTTATTCTTTTTGTTGCAATGATAAATGAGAGTGTTTTCTTGATTTCACTTACAGATTTTTCATCATTAGTCTATAAGAATGCCAGAGATTTCTGTGCATTAATTTTGTATCCAGCTACTTTACAAAATTCATTGATTAGCTCTAGTAATTTTCTGGTAGCATTTTTAGGACTCTATGAATAGTATCATGTCATCTGCAAACAGTGACAGCTTTACTTCTTTTCAGATTTGAATTCATTTATTTCTTTTTCTTCTCTGATTGCTGTGGCTAAAACTTCCAAAATTATGTTGAATAATAGTGCTGAGAGTGGGCAACCTTGTCTTCTTCCTGATCTTAGTGGAAATGCTTTCAGTTTTACACCATTAAGGATGACGTTGGCTGTGGGTTTGTCATATATGGCCTTTATTATGTTGAGGAAAGTTCCCTCTATGCCTACATTCTGCAGGGTTTTTAGCATAAATGGATGTTGAATTTTGTCATAAGCTTTCTCTGTGTTGATTGAGATGATCATATGGTTTTTCTCCTTCAATTTGTTAATATGGTGTATCACATTGATTGATTTGTGTATATTGAAGAATCCTTGCATTCCTGGGATAAACCCCACTTGATCATGGTGTATGATCCTTTTAATGTGTTGTTGGATTCTGTTTGCTAGTATTCTGTTGAGGGTTTTTGCATCTATGTTCATCAGTGATATTGGCCTGTAGTTTTCTTTCTTTGTGACATCCTTGCCTGGTTTTGGTTTCAGGGTGATGGTGGCCTTGTAGAATGAATTTGGGAGTGTCCCTCACTGTGCTTTATTTTGGAAGAGTTTGAAAAGGATCGGTGTTAGCTCTTCTCTAAATGTTTGATAGAATTCACCTGTGAAGCCATCTGGTCCTGGGCTTTTGTTTATTGGAAGAATTTTAATCACAGTTTCAACTTCAGTGCTTTTGATTGTTCTGTTCATATTTTCTATTTCTTCCTGGTTCAGTCTCAGAAGGTTGTGCATTTGTAAGAATTTGTCCATTTCTTCCAGGTTGTCCATTTTATTGGCATAGAGTTGCTTGTAGTAATCTCTCATGATCCTTTGTATTCCTGCAGTGTCAGTTGTTACTTCTCCTTTATTTCTAATTCTATTGATTTAAGTCTTATCTTTTTTTTTCTTGATGAGTCTGGCTAATGTTTATCAATTTTGTTTATCTTCTCAAAGAATCAGCTTTTAGTTTTACTGATCTTTGCTATCATTTCCTTCATTTCTTTTTCATTTATTTCTGATCTGATCTTTATGATTTCTTTCCTTCTGCTAACTTTGGTTTTTTTTGTTCTTCTTTCTCTATTTGCTTTAGGTGTAAGGTTAGGGTGTTTATTTGAGATGTTTCTTGTTTCTTAATGTAGTATTATATTGCTATCAACTTCCCCCTTACAACTGCTTTTGCTGCATCCTATAGGTTTTGGGTTGTCGTGTTTTCATTGCCATTTGTTTCTAGGTATTTTTTGTTTTCCTCTGATTTCTTCAGTGATCTCTTAGTTATTAAGTAGTGTACTGTTTAGCCTCCATGTGCTTGTACTTTTTACAAATTTTTTTTCCTATAATTGATATCTTGTCTCATAGCCTTGTGGTCAGAATAGATGCTTGATATGATGTCAATTTTCTTAAATTTACCAAGGCTTGATTTGTGATCCATGATATGATCTATCCTTGAGAATGTTCGATGAGCATGTGAGAAGAATGTGTATTTTGTTGTTTTTGTATGGAATGTTCTATAAATATCAATTAAGTCCATCTTGTATAATGTCTCATTTAAAGATTAGTTTCCTTATTTATTTCCATTTTGGATGATATGTCCATTGGTGAAAGTGGGATGTTAAAGTCCTCTACTATGATTGTGTTACTGTTGATTTCTCCTTTTATGTCTGTTAGTATTTGCCTTATGTACTGAGGTGCTCCTATGTTGGGTTCATAAATATTTACAATTTTTATATTTTCTTCTTGGATTGATCCCTTGATCATTATGTAGTGTCCTTCTTTGTCTCTTTTAATGGTCTTTATTTTAAAGTCTATTTTGTCTGATATGAGAATTGCTACTTGAGCTTTTTTTTATTTCCATTTGCATGCAATATATTTTTCCATCCCTTCACTTTCAGTCTGTATGTGTCCCTAGGTCTGAAGAGGGTCTCTTGTAGACAGCATATACATGGGTTTTGTTTTTGTATCCATTCAGCCAGTCTATGTCTTTTTGTTGGAGCACTTAATGTATTTACATTTAAGGTAATTATCGATATGTATGTTTTTATTCCTTTTTCTTAATTGTTTTGGGTTTGTTATTGTAGGTCTTTTCCTTCTGTTGTGTTTCCCGCCTAGAGAAGTTCCTTTAGCATTTGTTGTAAAGCTGGTTTGGTGGTGCTGAATTCTCTTAGGTTTTGCTTGTCTGTGAATGTTTTCATTTCTCCATCAAATTTGAATGAGATCCTTGCTGGGTAGAGTAATCTTGGCTATATGTTTTTCTCCTTCATCACTTTTAATATGTCTTGCCACTCCCTTTTGGCTTGCAGAGTTTCTGCTGAAAGATAAGCTGTTAACCTGATGGGATTTCCCTTGTGTGTTATTTGTTGTTTTTCCCTTGCTGCTTTTAATATGTTTTCTTTGTGTTTAATTTTTGTCAGTTTGATTAATATATGTCTTGGCGTGTTTCTCCTTGGATTTATCCTGTAGACTCTCTGTGCTTCCTGGACTTGATTAAGTAATTCCTTTCACATATTAAGGAGGTTTTCAACTATAATATCTTCCAATATTTTCTTAGTCCCTATCTTTTTCTCTTCTTCTTCTGAGACCCCTATAATTGAATGTTGGTGTGTTTAATGTTGTCTCAGATGTCTCTGAGACTGTCCTCAGTTCTTTTCATTCTTTTTTCTTTATTCTGCTCTGCAGTAGTTATTTCCACTATTTTATCTTCCAGATCACTTATCCGTTATTCTGCCTAGTGATTCTGATATTGATCCCTTCTAGAGAATTTTTAATGTTATTTATTGTGTTGTTCATCACTGTTTCTTTGCTCTTTAGTTCTTCTAGGTCCTTGTTAAACACTTATATTCTCTATTCTATTTCCAAGATTTTGGATCATCTTTACTATCATTACTCTGAATTCTTTTTCAGGTAAACTGCCTATTTCCTCTTCATTTGTTAGGTCTGATGTGTTTTTACCTTGCTCCTTCATCTGCTGTGTGTTTTTCTGTCATTTCATTTTGCTTAACTTACTGTGTTTGGGGTCTCCTTTCTGCAGTCTGCACGTTCTTAGTTCCTGTTGCTTTTGGTGTTTGTCCCCAGTGGCCAAGGTTGGTTCAGTGGGTTGTGTAGGCTTCCTGGTGGAGGGGACTAGTGCCTGTGTTCTGGTGAATGAGGTTGGATCTCATCTTTCTGGTGGGCAGGACCATATCTGGTGGTGTGTTTTGGGGTGTCTGTGGCCTTATTATGACTTTAGGCAGTCTGTCTACTAATGGATGGGGTTGTGTTCCTGTCTTGGAAAGTTATCTGACCTAGCGTGTCCAGCACTGTAGCTTGCTGGTCGTTGAGTGAAGCTGGGTGTTGATGTTGAGATGGAGATCTCTGGGAGATTTTCTCCATTTGATATTACATGCAGCTGGGAGGTCTCTTGTGAACCAGTGTCCTGAATTTGGCTCTGCCACCTCAGAGGCACAGCCCTGATGCCTGGCTGGAGCACCAAGAGCCTTTCATCCACATGGTTCAGAATAAAAGAGAGAAAATATAGAAAGAAAGAAGATAAAATAAAATAAAGTAAAATAAAATAGTTATTAAAATAAAAATTTTAAGAAAATTATTAAGATAAAAATTTTAAAGAGTAAAAAACAAAAGGATGGACAGAACCGTAGGACAAATGGTGAAAGCAAAGCTATACAGACAAAATCACACACAGAAGCATACACATACATGCTGACAAAAAGAGTAAAAGAGAAATATATATATATATATATATATATATATGCTCCCAAAGTCCACCTCCTCAGTTTGGGATGATTTGTTGTCTATTCATGTATTCCACAGATGCAGGGTACATCAAGTTGATTGTGGAGATTTATTTCACTGCTCCTGAGGCTGTTGGGAGAGATTTCTCTTTCTCTTCTTTGTTCACACAGCTCCCAGGGGTTTAGCTTTGGATTTGGCCCTGCCTCTGCATGTAAGTCACCGGAGGGCGTCTGTTCTTTGCTCAGACAGGACGGGGTTAAAGGAGCCACTGCTTCTGGGGCTCTGGCTCACTCAGGCCGGGGGGATGGAGGGGTATGGATGCAGGGCGAGCCTGCGGCGGCAGAGGCCGTTGTGACGTTGCACGAGCCTGAGGCGCCCTGTGCGTTCTCCCAGGGAAATTGTCCCTGGAGCCCGGGACCCTGGCAGTGGCGGGCTGCAAAGGCTCCCGGAAGCGGGGTGTGGAGAGTGACTTGTGCTCGCACACAGGCTTCTTGGTGGTGGCAGCAGCAGCCTTAGCATCTCATGCCCGTCTCTGGGGTCTGCGCTTTCAGCCGCAGCTCGTGCCCGTCTCTGGAGCTCCTTTAAGCAGTGCTCTGAATCCCCTCTCCTCTAGCACCAGGAAACAAAGAGGGAAGCAAAAGTCTCTTGCCCCTTTGGCAGCTCTAGACTTTTTCCCGGACTCCCTCCCGGTCAGCCATGGTGCACTAACCCCCTGCAGGCTGTGTTCACACCGCCAACCCCAGTCCTCTCCCTGAGATCCGACAGAAACCCGAGCCTCAGCTCCCAGCCCCGCCCACCCCGGAGGGTGAGCAGACAAGCCTCTTGGGTGGGTGAGTGCTGGTTGGCACCGATCCTCTGTGCGGGAATCTCTCAGCTTTGCCCTCCGCACCCCTGTGGCTGTGCTCTCCTCTGTGGATCCGAAGCTTCCCCCCTCCCATGCCCTGTCCCCGCCCATGAAGGGGCTTCTAATGTGTGGAAACCTTTCCTCCTTCACGGCTCCCTCCCACTGGTGCAGGTCCCGTCCCTATTGTTTTGTCTCTGTTTATTCTTTTTTATTTTGCCCTACCCAGGTACGTGGGGAGTTTCTTGACTTTTGGGAGGTCTGAGGTCTTCTGTCAGCGTTCTGTAGGTGTTCTATAGGAGTTGTTCCACATGTAGATATATTTCTGATGTATTTGTGGGGAGGAAGGTGATCTCCACGTCTTACTCTTTTGCCACCTTGAAGCTCCTCTCCTTCCTCTCCTTCTTCTTCCACTTAATAAAAGATCTCCTCTCATAGTAAATTTTTAAGTATACAATATAATAAAATTTAAACTATAGGCATTATGATGCACAGTAGATCTCTAGGACTTATTCTTTCTGCATAAGTGAAACTTTGTACCTTTTTGCTGTTTTTTCAGGAAGCTTAGTTCAATGAAAAATGTGCATTATGCTCCCATTCTACATTGAGGCAATAGTTAAAAGAACAATACTTATACAGGTTATCTGTGCATCCCAAGAAGGATGAAACAAATATTTTCAGTAGATTAATTACTTAATTACCTACCTTACTATAAAATCGTGAAGACAGTTTTTAAATTATTTGATAATAATTGTTTTTTGATGTGGTTTTACATAAAAGTATCTTAATTTTATGTATAAGCTTATTGTTTTGCTAGAAAGCCCACTACATTTTTCAAAATCGAAATCAGGTAAATGCTGGCAGTTTTCAAAATAAACCATGTTATTTTCAGAGAGCAAACTAATGCTGATTTTATCATGTAAAAGTAAAGCATGTTGAATAAATTAGCTTTTTAAATATAATCAAACCCTAAAATAAGTAAGTAGTATATCAGATGTGGAGTTATTTTCTTGATATTTAAATCATTTCTGGGTCCCTTAAGATAATTTGTGTTATCATGCATTTTTGTGTATCTGCTCTTTTAAATACCTCTTTGAAAATGAATTTACTTTATTTTATATGCAATATGCAGACACAGCTCTCATTAGCTAATTGAGGCTAAGTTTCTCTCACCTTGAGTATGCAGCTACATATTCTAAGTGAAAAGGTAGTCATGCATTTTGCATGATCTTGAGGAACTGTTGCCAATTCCTTACACAACCTGCTTTATTCTTAAGGATGAATAAATAGCCTTTATTCTCATGAACATTTTATAAGACAAGCATCTACAAGTACATTATTTATTTAAGTTCTCTTGCCCTGTTATACACAATATGAATATTCTATCTCCTAATGGATTTCATGTCAACCTTTCTGTCAGGGTATGCATGGAAGTTCTCAAACTATTCAACAGTGAAAATCAACACAATACTTTTTTCTCAAAATATTATAAATGGACTGCTCTCCAAGGCCTTCTCATTTTACAGATTAAAAGAAACACACACACACACACACACACACACACACACAATCTGCAGAGAGTTTAAGTTAAGGATTTACTCAAGCACACAGCATTGTAATAGTTATACCAGACCCTAATGCTCCTGCCCCAGGCTTTTTCCCACTTCATTCCACAGTCTACAATGGAACTAATTATTTTTTACCTAAAAAAATACATGTAGTAGTTCTGTTAATTGACAACAAACAAACAAAAAAGCTTGAGCATTTTTTGCCACTCTATCCTGCAGAATGTACTAATACATGTGATGATGTTAATGATGCACAAATTGTCAGCACACAAATTATCACAAAGAGAAGTTGTAAATACATGAAAGTTTGAATAGACCAAGCACAGTACAATTTAAACTTCAAAGAGAACAATCATTGCTCTATATTACAAATATATTTAAAAGAAATTGTGTCATTACTTTATGAGTATATCCAAAGAGGACATTGTATCAATCAGATTCAACAGACTTTTTTTCATGTGATCTTTTATTTATTAAGCAAAGATGAAGTTCCTTGTCTCATTTAATTCTTACATCTGTCCTACACAGTATTTACTATTAATACTTTTTCATGTAAGAGTAAAGTAAATGTAAGTCTCTCTATACCCCATAGGTAGTAAAGTCTGTAGGTAAAATTGGTACCTAGGTGTGCCTGCCTCAGAGCCACATTTAATTATTGTTGTTGCTATTATTATTATTATTTCAAGCAAGTGTTTCCAGAGTGGGTTTCTGAATTTGTAGAAGTGATTAGAGGAATTAAACTTCAGAATGCAGAGTACATTTAACAACTTCTTCTATCCTGTCAAAACACATTTGTTTTTAAATTTCATTTATTTTTTGGCTGCGTTGGTTCTTCGTTGCTGCATGTGGGTTTTCTCTATTTGTGGTGAGTGGGGGCTACTCTTTCTTGCGATGCACGGACTTCTCATTGTGCTGGTTTCTCTTGTTGCAGAGCACAGGCTCTAGGCATGCAGGCTTCAGTAGTTGCAGCACGTGGTGTCAGTAGTTGTGGCGCATGGGCTTAGTTGCTCCGTGGCATGTGTGATCTTCCCGGGCCAGGGATAGAACCCGTGTCCCCTGCGTTGGCAGGTGGATTTCAAGACACAATCCACCTAGACATGTTTAATATTTGAAAAGCAAATTCATGTCAAAAATTATTTTTGTACATTATGTGTTTTTTCTAGAAGTTCCAATATTCATGTAACCTGGTGTATAAATCTACATTCATTATGGTACATCAGTAGCAATGCCTCTTTTGAATGGCAGGCTTGATGTCTGTTTGTCTTTAATATTAAGAATCAGTGCAGTATATCTGGGCAGTGTATGATGGAAATAAATGGAGACAAACCTAGTGAGAACAAGCAAAGGCTATTTGTTCAGAGCTTGCTATAGCAAGGGAGTTGGCCACCACTATTTGCATTTGTCAGAGACACAAAATGGGAAGAGGAATTGGAGAATTTTATTGTGGAAAAAAAGGGAAGGCTTCAGGTGTGCCCTGATTGGAGGCTGTTAGCATAGGGAAAAGGGAGGCTTGTTAACTAGAAGTGGGGAAGCTTATGTGATGGGTTGGGGGAACACATTTGGCTTTCTCTGGTTGGTCCTAAATTGCAAGTGGGGGTAGGGAGTAGATTAGAGAGGCTGGCAGTTATTGACCAAGTCTTGAGCATTTGGGGCTGATTGATGCTCATTAGATTTATTTTGAAAATTCAAATTCATCCCTCCATGTCCCTTCAGCTCTCTTTTGTATCTGGTCATCATTTTCTCCTTTTTGTTAACCTCATTCTTTGTAAGTATTTCTAAGTTCCTTTTCCTGGTTCACTAATTCCTTCTCCAGCTCTATCAACCCTGCTGCTTAATCTGCCCATTGAGTTTTCATGTCAATCACTATATTTTTGTATTGGTAAAATTTCTATTTGGCAAGTTTTCTTGTTTTATTTTTTACTTTTCATGGTATTATTCTCTTTCCTCTTAATTTTAATCTTTCTTTTGTCATTTCACACATTTTAACAAACCAACTTATAGTTTATATCAACTTGTTCTAATATCCAAATTCCTAGGTTAGTGAGTCTCTTCTTTTGAACTTTATTATATTTTTCTGGTAGATTATTTCTTTTAAGATTTCATAACTTTTATTGTAATCTCCTCATTAGCTAAATTGATTCTGTTTGGTTCCTGCTGGCATGCTCTTTCTGTTTGAAATATGGATATATTCCTGAAGATCAATTTTGGCATTTACTTTGGTTCCAAATGCTTCACTGAACTATGACTAGTTGTATGTCCATTTCTGTTATTGTTAGTTTAATTTCATCTTATACCCAGTGATAAGAAAATATTTCCTATAAATCAACTTTATTTTTCATGGCACAGGCTGGTTTTTGAAGTTTCACAATTAACCCTTATTTGGAATACCAAGCCCTTCTGGCAATCCAACTTAGGCTAGGCTCTCAATTCCAACCCCCTCCTTGGTGTTGGTAGAAGACCATATCTCCTTTCCTGTGCAGCCATGAAATCCAGTTCTGCAGCCTTCAGAGACTATATTTGGCTATGATATCTTCCTGGCTACCTTAATAACTGGATATGTGTTAGGTGGATTTATTGTTCTGCCTGTATATTATTTTCTCCATTTTTATCAGTTATTGGTTGTTTTCCTTATGTTTAGTTTATTTATAATTATGTGTGTGCACATATGTGTGTGATTCACTCAGTTACCACTACAGATATGTCCACATCAATCTGTGACTAATTTCACTTAAATACTTTATCTAAATCCCAGATCCCTTTCTGCACTGACTTTGTGTTTAAGCTTAATTCAGTGTTGAAAGTCATATGTTATATTTCCCTTCCTCTGGTTTGCACTTTGGCTTATATTGTACTTGTGTTTATATTAATTTATTATTTCTTATGAAATAGAGGGCCAGTTCTCATCAAGTATTTGGGCCTTCTTTCCATACTGTAAGTTTATGCTGGGAATTGGCTGTGTAGGCAATGACTACATTTCCAAAACATCGTGACATATAAGTGAGGTCAAGGGATAGAATATGAGACAATATAATGTGACAGAAATTATGCATTTTTTTCTTGATTGACTAAATAAAATATTCTTTGTAATACTCCATTTATCTCTTCCCTTATTTACTCACTGGATGTAGAGATTTGTTATGATTCAGATAAAAGTAGATTCATAACACAGAAGAACCTGGGTTCCTGAATATTCACATGGAATACTTTGGGTTAGAAACTTCTCCATGAAGCTTTGTGAGAGAAACATATTTGTATATTAAAATATTAAGAATCCAAGGCTTATATTGCAGATTTTTATACAACTTTAAATATTTTAAATTATTTGACCCTGTGATGACAGTTCCAAATTTTTAGTTCTCATGGGATTTTGGAGAATAAACAAGAAGTGTCACATTTCATGTCATTGACTATCTGTATTAATTCTCTAGTTCTATTATCCTGATTCTTCCTTTCCTGTATTTTTGTTAATGTTGATTATTTTCCACCACTGACTTATCTACTTCCTACATAAAGTGTGTCTCAAGACTCAGGGCCTTGGCTCTTAGATCATTCTATTACTTTTTCATGAGAGTAACTACCATTAGAGATGTTGCTTCTAAACTGGTTGTTTCAAAATTTAACTCTCTATTTTCAACTATTAATATTTTCAACTAAATAATTCATTTTGAATGTTGCAAATTTACACAGTTAGAAAACTTTCTTAAAATCAACATTTAGTATTTTACTCACCAAGTCACTTTGCTTTAGAAATCCCCAGTTCTCTCAGGAATACCATAACTATTGTAATAACTCAGGCTAGCAAACTCAAATTTAACATTTAAAAATATTCAATTAGAATATAAAAATATTAATTCCATAATAATACTATGGTTTCAATCTGAGATTCAATCTCCATTATCACTTTAGTGGTTCAAATAAATTCCAAATTCAATACATACAAAGTGAATTCACCCTTTGAATCATTGTTCCTCCCCTCTGTATTCTATTAATATGAATAGAGCCATGGTATGACCAGTTTCCAAGTTGGAAGCCAAGGAGTCACAATGAACATTTTTTCACATTAATATGGAAAATCCAATCAATCATTGGAACTCTACATTCTATTTTTGAGTGTCTTTTGAATCTACCCACTTGACTCCATCCCCATCTGTGCAATGCACTTTATCACTATATTCATCATGCAGTATTGTAACGTTCATTTAATGGGTGAATTCTTTGTGACTGTGTAAGCTTTTTAGGGTAAAGGCCACGACTACTATCAAAAAAATTCTATCACCAGAACTTATCACATTGTCTCAAATACAATAGATCAGTAACTGTTTGTTAAAATAATGCTGTTCACCAGTGCTACGCTTTTTAAGGGCTACCTCTGTTTTGGAGGAGTGTTCTAGGAGATACTAGGGTCTACAGACAGCCATTAACACATCCTAGGAAAGCCATATTGGCCATGTAATTTATCAGTGAAATTGAACATGAGTGCCACTGTCACACTCTAACAGAGTCTGTAAGAGGAGTGTGTGACAGAATTTTCTCTCTGTCTCCATATTGGACATGTTCCAGATAGAAGCTGCTTCATCAGCTTGAAAGTGGAGAAAAACAATACGGGGCAGATCCATGATGAAATGGAGCATGGGAGAAATAAGTTGTCATAAGCCATTGTAATTTAGGGGATCCTTTGTAACCTTGCCATGGCTAGTCTAAGCTGACAGACACTGGCTAATCTGTTAACTATTTCTTCTCACTTTGATCTTATTCTATTCCCATTCTAGTTTAATCTCTCTCTCTCTTTCTCTCTCTAAACATACATATATACACACACACAAAGTTTAATGCCTTCTGTTATAGTCTATACACTCTGTATCAGAATAGTGTTTTATCCTATATATTTATAAAATAAAATATATAGGATAAAATGTAAGTAATGATATTGATGTACAATTATTAAAATATAAGAAACATTTATTTTATATATTTGTACATTACATATACGTACATATATATAGGCATACATACATATATATACATAATCTATACATGTAATTCTTTGGTGTGACATTGTCACCAACAAGAATGATAAATGTTTCTCTTATATTACTTGCAGATATCATTACATGAAAATTATAGTAGTTATTAGACCTGCCATCAAATCTTATTATTACATACAGATTACCACTAAGGATTTTACCTATGTTCTTACTTAAAAGAAAATGCTATTTCTCAGTTAGAGGTCAGTAAAACCAAGGAAAAGCATTTTTCTCACCCAAGTTTGAAGGAACTTTGAGTTCTATGTATCATACCCAAGCAGATCTGTGACCTAAAAATAAATTACTCATGATATAATAGAAATTACACTATCAAGGAAAGCACAATGTAGAGGCCATAACCATAACTTTGAGATTCTTTTTAGAATAGGAATCCGAAAAGACTGGTTGTGATTTATTTTTCTTTATAATTATGCAGAAATTATAAAATTTCCATTATATAAAACCTTTTTTAATAATATTAAAAAGAATAAGGACAAACTATCTTAAAACTCATTAAAATAATTTCTTCAGAAGTTTTGAAACATTGCTAAATTAAGATGATAAAGTAGGTTTAATATTTAAAACTTAAGAAAAAAATAAACATAGGGAATGAACATAACATTAATTTTTAAAAGTGGGCATATGTTCCTGAGACAGATTCAGTGCTGAGCTCCTGTCTATTTCACAGCAGCATATTATTCATCAGCTCTTGAAAGCACTAACCCTGCCATGGACTTATCACATCTAATATATTAAGGATATTGAATTGAGTCTGTATTCAGCTTGAGAGCACACAGGTGTACATGTGTGGACAGTGGGTAATGTGCAGGAAATAAATTCAAAAATGCTCTCTTTACTATATGTACTTTAAAGTATTAAAATCTCACTCAGTTTTCTTTCACATACATATGGGAATGAAAAGCTTATGTTTCATATACAGTGAAATCTATTATTCTTTGATGATTTATCTTAAAATGGTTTACCATAATCTTCTACCCTGAAACATTGTTATTTTCATTTTATATTTCAAAAATTTCCACTGTTCACCATTGAGTATGATGTTAGCTCGAGGTTTGTCATTTATTATGTTGAGGTATGTTCCCTCTATGTCCAATTTCTGGAGAATTTTTATCATTAATGGGTATGGAATTTTTTCAAAAGCTTTTCCTTCATCTATTGAGATGATCATACTTTTTTTACTCTTCAATTTTGCTGATTTGTTGTTTCACACTGATTGATTTGAGGATACTGAAAAATTCTTGCATCACTGGGATAAATCTCACTTGATCCTGGTATATGATGCTCTTAATGTATTATTGTATTTGGATTGCTAGTATTTTGTTTCAGGATTTTTGAATCTATGTTCATTAGTGATAATGGCAGGTAATTTTCTTTTTTTGTGGTATCTTTGTCTGGCTTTCATATCAAGGAGATGGTGGCCTCATAGAATGAGTATGGGAGTATTTCTTTCTCTGCAAATTTTGGGAATAGATTCATAAGGATGGATGTTAACTCTTCTCTAAATATTTGATAGATTTCACCTGTGAGACATCTGGTCCTGGACTTTTGTTTGTTGGGTGGTACTTTTTTTTTTTTTTTCTTATCACAGTTTCAATTTCATTAACTGTGATTGGTCTGTTTATATTTTCTATTTCTTCCTGGTTCAGTCTGAAAGGTTGCACCTTTCTAAAGGTTTGTCCATTTCTTCCAGGTTGTCCATTTTCTTGACATATAGTTGCTTGTAGTAGTCTCTTATGATCCTCTGTATTTCTTTTATGTCCGTTGTAACTTTTCTTTTTTCATTTCTAATTTTATTGCTTTGAGCCCTTTCCCGTTTTCTCTCTCTCTCTCTCTCTCTCTCTTTTTTTTTTTTTTTTTTTTTTTTACAGTATGCGGGCCTCTCACTGCTGTGGCCTCTCCTGCTGTGGAGCACAGGCTCCGGACATGCAGGCTCAGCGGCCATGGCTTACGGGCCTAGCCATTCCACAGCATGTAGGATCTTCCCCGACTGGGTCATGAACCCGTGTCCCCTCCATTGGCAGGCAGACTGTCAACCACTGTGCCACCAGGGAAGCTCTCCCTTTTTCTCTTGATGAGTCTGGCTAAAGGTATATCAATTTTTTTCTTTTCAAAGAAACAGCTTTTAGTTTCATTGATCTTTTCTATTGTTTTCTTGGACTCTATGCCATTTATTTCTGCTCTGATCTTTATGATTTCTTTCCTTCTGCTAACTTTGGGTTTTGTTTGTTCTTCTTTCTCTAGTTGCTTTAGGTGTAAGGTGAGGTTGTTTATTTGTGATTTTTCTTATTTTCTGAGGTAAGATTGTATTGCTATAAACTTCCCTCTTAGAACTACTTTTGCTGCATCCCATAGGTTTTGGATCATTTTGCTTTCATTTTCATTTGTCTCTAGGTATTTTTTGATTTCCTCTTTTATTTCTTCAGTGACCCATTCATTTTTAGTAGAAATAAAACCAAAAATAAACAAATGAGACCTAAACTCTAAAGCTTTTGCACAGCAAATGAAATGACAAACAAAATGAAAAGAGAACCCAGATAATGGGAGAAAATATTAGCAAACAATCCAATCAAAAAATGGACAGAAGACCTAAATAGACATTTCTTCAAAGAAGACATACAGATGGCCAAGAGGCACATGAAAAGATGCTCAACATAGCTAATTATTAGAGAAATGCAAATCAAAACTCCAATGAGATAGCACCTCACACCAGTCAGAATGGCCATCATCAAAAAACTTATGAACAATAAATACTGGAGAAGGTTTGGAGAAGGTAGGAACCCTCCTACCCTGTTGGTGGGAATGTAAATTGGTACAGCCACTGTGGAGAACAGTATAGAGGTTCCTTAAAAATCTAAAAATAGTGCTACCATATGATCCTGCAATCTCACTCCTGGGCATATACCCAGAGGAAAACATGGTTCAAAAGGATACATGCACCCCAATGTTCATTGCAGCACTGTTTACAATAGCCAAGACATGGAAGCAACCTAAATGTCCATGGACAGAGGAATAGATAAAGAAGATGGGGTACATATATACAATGGAATATTACTCACCCATTAAGAAGAATTAAATAATGCCATTTGTAGCAACATGGATGGACAAGGAGATTATCATACTAAATGAAGTAAGACATACAGAGATGGACAAATATCATATCACTTATACAGAGAATCTTAAAAAAAAATCATACAAATGAACTCATTTACAAAACAGAAACAGACTCATGGACTTAGAGAATAAACTTATTGTTACCAGTGGGGTAAGGGTGGGAGGGAGGGATAGATTGGAAGTTTGGGATTGACATGTACACACTGATGTATTTAAAATAGATAACCAACAAGGACCTACTGTTAAAAAAGGAATTCCAAAAAGCAAGTGTGATAGGAAATTTATTCTTAAATAAACTAAGCCAACTGCAATCTAAGAAACTAAAACTGAATTTAAGTTTGTATATATGTATTTCTAAACACGAAATATGTGTATATGTGTATATATATATTTATATGAATATATATGTATATACACATGTATATGTCTACAATGCCAATGCATGATTTTGTATGTTGTATATTATGTATATATATGTATTATATATATTAAATATATATAGTTTTTTTTGTGTGTATCTATGTATTAGATTAAAAGTATCTAATTTTAAGTGGCAACTGTGCTCTTAGAAACAGACTTGAACTTGGAGACTCATTAGGGAGAATGTTGAAGTTCTTCATAATTTTTCCTTGTATTTATTTTACATTTTTTTACTTTGAATGTCATACTTTACAAAATATGATAGCATCACTGTAAATTGCACCACTTTTTCTTATACCTCTAATGAAGAAAACATATTAACAGTTAAAATATGACACAATGTTTTTCTTCGATTATCTTTCCAGTCCATCATTGTTGTGAATTGCACAGATATGAAAGCTCTTGCAATTTCCTATGCCCTCAGTTGCATTTCACATCATGCGACAAGCAATCCTTTTGTAACCCAGCTTCATTTATATGTTTGTATTTTCCATTCATAGGTTCCACAAAACACTCAATTTATACTTTGCAAGGAAATAAGAAATTACACTTTCCTCCAACGATAAATATTTTTTCAATATTGTCAAATTTATGCCACTGTTTATTTCCAATGTAATGATCCTCTCTTCTAGTTTCCTTCTAGAGATATATAAAAGTCGCTTTTGTTTTCAAACTATATTGTAATCTTTTGAATACATTTAGAGTTAATTAATTCCAAACATGTAGTGTCAATAATGTAAATGAATTAACTGTAAATACGACTACTTGGACAGCTATGACCCCATCTCTATATGACCAGGAAATGACATGTTTGTCATGATTGCTTCATGGCTAACAGCAAAGATAGTTCCATGAAAGTTCAACTTCCTTAAGAATCTGATAGCCTACTTTTAAAAGAGAAACAAAACATCCTTCTGAGACTATGCCAAACACTGAGTTAGGGTTATTACCACTTTTAATGTTTCCTTAGTTAGATGCTAAGTTGAAACACAAGTACCCAAATGGGAAAATGGTATATCTGTTTTTAGTACATACCTATTATCCTTTGACAGTAGCACATTTTGGAATAGGAAATTAACAAAACAAATCTATAGAAAATGGCTAAAATGATCCCTCTGACCATTCAGATAGCATTCAAAATATTGCATATCAAAAGCAGTTCCAGTTTCTATAGTTCCTACTGATTATTTAACTACTTAAAGGAGGAATGTTTGAACCAATAATCCTTAAACGAAGCAGGAGTGTTAGCTTTTATAGTTGTCTTTTAAAAAGCCTAACAAGAAAATAAATGCATTTAAGAGTTTAAAATAGAATATGTGTGTTCTATAATCTAATTAAGCAGCAACTCTCCACCTTTATTCATTTGGAATTTGTAAGCTGTTTACATCCCCAAAATACTCTAGGAACAGGAAGTTTAGAGCTCAGTAGGGGAAGAATGGATCCCCTGAGGAAAGGATTTCTACCAGAAAGTGTAATGGGGCTATTAAGGCAGAAATAGTAGGTCTCTACTAGACCTTAACAAATACTGCAAAATGTTTACTCAATTCTCTGCTGATGAATAATTTTTATTTTCTTATTTCTTCCTATTATACACAATCATTTTTGGGTACTTGTGGGTTTTTGTTTGTTTGTGCTTTTTTTTTTGTATTATTTCCAAAAGTAAAGTTGCTATGTCAATGAGAGTTAGGGTTTTTTAATGGATTTTTAAGGGTTTTTATGAATATTAGCAAAATTCTTTTCACAAGTGGTGAAATATTTTCTCATCATTTCAAAAGTGTGTTCCCATGGGTTATGTTATTTTTATTTGTTAGGGTTCAGTGTAAGATGATATAGTAAAAAGGTTTCAAAATGTCATAGCTTAACTGAGTGTGAGTTATTTTTCTCTCATATGAGAGGTGAACAGAGAGTGCAGGGTTGTTGGGGTGGTGCCTTTGTTTCCACAAATATGACCTCATCTTCAAGTTTAAGACACTGTTCCATTCCCTTCCATTTCCCAGGCATCAGGAAGAAAGAGGAAGTAAACAGGAAAACATAAACCTATGAAATCATGATCCATAGGCATCACTTTTTCTTGCTTTTAATTGTCCAGATATTAGTTATATTGTCACACAGAGCAGTAAGGGGTGCAAAAAAATATAGACTCCAGCTGTGTCCATGCACTGAGCTAAAACTGATGCGGCATAATCTTAAAACACATTCTAATTCAAATGTTTACTGTTTCTCATACAGGTTTTAAATAGCTCTTTACTTATAAAATGTCCTTACCATATATCTTTGGATGAATTGTTTTATAACTTGTTTTTTATGGTTTTGTTCATGTATTCTTCCTGTAATGGAAGATTTTGCTGTTAATACTATAATTTAGTTATACATTATATGTATGTATTTATGAATGTATTTAGTCTTTGTGCATGTCTTTAGAATTCATGCTTAGAAATTCTACATCTTCTTCAATGTGCTAAAGATGTTCAATTACTTCCCTTTTAGAATTTCTGTGTGTTGAAACTTTTGCATTTAAATATTTGACTCATAGGATTAGTTTTTATCAATTAAAAAGTTAAAGACATAGTTTTTTTCTTTTAAAACACTAATCCATTTGACTTAACAAGACACAAAAACTGCCCATGTTGATATAAATTGCTAAATAGATATATCTTAATAGATAGATAGATTGATAGATAGAAGATAGATCAATAGATAGATAAATAATACATAGAGATTAATTTTTAAATCTATTGTTATAACAAAAAGATGTAACACAAATTACCTTTTTAAAATTGAGTTTTTCACATGGTTGTTATTCCACATGAATTTTAGATTCAGATTACTAAATTCAAATTAACAAAAGTACAATTTAGTTTGTGTTTCTGTTTCCTAAGTATACATTTAACATAGGAGGAAGGATGATACTTATTATTAACAGACTTTTCTACTTAGGAAAATACCATGTCCACCATTTATTCTTGGCTTCTTTTATATCTTACAGTAGAACTATTCTTGCAAAGTAAGGCATCTAAGCTATTAAGTGGGGAATTTTAATATTGAAATAAAAGGAATTCCAGAAAGTGATAGAGTAATATACAAATTGACATTAGTTAATATTATTCTAATCTATGTGTCTACAGATTTAAAAGTGCAATTTTTTCCTATTGCTTCTATGTTGTTATTCTCAGTAAATAATCAACTGATCAAAAGCCACTAACAGTATTTCTGTGGAATACATTGGCTTAGGCTCACCAGTAGAACTCTCTCTATATCTTCTATATTTCTGCTAGTGTGATTCATGTATTCCACTAATATCCAATTTGTGGAGATAACACTTCATCTATGGTTGCAGCCCCCTCATGGACTCATAACTTAAGGTTCTTATACAGATGATTCAGGACAGGAATCCCTTGGAAGGGAGACTCACATACTCTTCTTTGGAGGAAGGAGAAGCCAGCAAATCTAGACACTTACTGACCAGGGCCAGTGATCCTGCCTCAGACCCCCATCTGGCTTGCCAGCCTACCACCATCTGGGAGACTCAGCAAATATCCCCACACAGCTGCCCAGGAATCTAATTGCCTCATATGGGGCTGGTCGATCAGGGTACATTCTGAGTCATGCTGGCAAATAGTAAATTATTCCCAGATAATTAATATGATTCAGGAACTTGAAGGAAATAAAACAAAAAACAAAAATATCAGAATATGTGCCTACTTAATTCTTGGGTAGACCTAATGGTGAAAACAAACAGAAGAGAATAAAATACATGTACATAATACACAGTTTAATGCACTTGAAAAATTTAAAGAAGAAATAATATGTGAATAAGAAAAGTGTCATGTAATTAAAATAATCAAAAAAGAGTTAAATATAGGTAGTTTGGCAAGTAGTGAAAAATAGAATAGATACTGCTAAAAAAAAGATTAGTAATCTAGACTATAAATCCTTGGAACTGTATCAGATCTTATGGCAAATGAGCAAAAAATCAAAAATTAAATTATATTGATAAATCTAAGAGACATGGGATATAGGGCCAGGAATTTTAACATTGAAATAAAAGGAATCTTAGAATAAGACAGAGCAGCAGTCAGAGAAGAAACAAATTATAAAAAAATGCATTTCTCACAAACGAAGAATGCATGTTTTAAAACTGAATGTACTTACTGAAGGCTGGGTAGAATCAATGGAAGAAATATAAGGAAGACTGGCTTCTGGCTGCTGTCGAGATGGCAACCAGCACTAGGTGCTAATTTCAACCCTGGGGAAACTACCTAGCCAAGGAAAGTCATTGATCTAAGGAATAAATGAGAAACTATGTTTGGGAAGAAAATAAATGATTAAAAAAAAATCACCAGTGTATGTGTATACCCTGAAACATACCACATGGCTTGGGAGATCTGAGTTAAGTGAGAAGATCAGCAAGAGAAGTGATTTTATTTTTCGCTTTTTCCAATCTATCTTACCTAAAGTTTCTTTCAATAAATAGCTGGACTGAATGGTTTGCCTGAAATACAATGTGTATAATAAATAAATAGAACCTGTGTGGAGCTTATAATTTATACCAGAAGGAAAAAAAAAATAAAAAGAGAGAAAGAAAAAAATAAGAAAAGCAAAATCACAGCCAAAAGAAAGAAAATCTACACAGAAATAAGCAGGACATATATACAATAAAGAAGAAAGCAACATATAAGATATCTAGATCAAAAGATAAAACAGACACAAGACATGTAAGATATTAGTTAATAAGACATTAGAAAACAGAAAAGAGATGATAGTGATAAATAAAATAAATTCAGTTATGTTAGAAAAAGAAAATAAAAACAGACATGAAAAACATACAGACACATTTAAGGATATATTTAAGGGAAAAAAATCAGGAAAAACGATGCAAAGAAGAGCAAAAAGATACAAGCAAAATAGAAAATTAAAAAATGTAGATGGTAGATAAAAGCTAAAAGTATTTTGTATTTCTGTGAAACATAATAGAAGAAATGAAAGAAAAATATAGCCCGAGGTCTAATAGATGAGAATTTGTTAAAGTAAGACATAAATCAACAAAAAAATACAATGTAGAACCCAGGGAAATTTGCTACCTAACATGCAGAGTCATAACTAAATCTAAGTGTCTATTAAAAAATAATAATGAGAGTGCTTCCCTGGTGACGCAGTGGGTGAGAGTCCGCCTGCCGATGCAGGGAACATGGGTTTGTGCCTTGGTCCGGGAAGATCCCACATGCTGTGGAGTGCCTAGGCCCGTGAACCATGACCACTGAGCCTGCACATCCAGGGCCTGTGCTCTGCAAAGGGAGAGGCCACATACCACAAAAAAAAAAATAAATAATAATAATAATAATAATAATAATAATAATAATGATGAGAGCCCTGGCAGAGGAGAAATTTTAAAGATTAAAATACACAGTCAATATGTATTGTTAAATAGTGTTTACATACTCAAAAATGTAGCACCCAAAATAATAAATCAAACAATGGATTAATAAAAGAGAATTTCAAGGAAGAACAAGAGTAGAGCACTTTATTTTTCTTAACATGACAATCATATAGATGAAGAAATAGGGCCATACATGACCTAAGTAAATTAATTGACAAGACATATTACATAACCATATCCCACAGATATATGTGATATCTCCATATAATTTGGTGAATAAATATATGCACACACATTTCAAAATCTACTCAAAATACTTGTTTCATTTGCATGTGCTTCTGGACAGGGACACAAAACTTAAATATACTATAAGTAAATCTCAGTAAAAATCTGTAAAATTAAAGGTATATTCATATATGATTATACTCTGATCTCAAACAAATTAGACTTGAAATTAGTAACAGAAACAAATCCTCTCACTTGTAAATCAATAAACATGAATAAAACTCACAACTAATGCTTGAATAAATCAATAATCAAAGAAAATACATTCTAGAATATAACACTGATGTGAATATTATTCATTAAAGCCAACAGTTTAAACAATACTCTATAAATTTCACAGCATCAACTTCTAATATTATTTTTAAAAAAAGGAACAATTTTAAAAAATGAACCTAAGTATTAAGATTAAAAGACATATTAACCCCTTGTCAGACTCATCATTTGCAAATAATTTCTCCCATTCCATAGGTGTCTTTTTGTTTTATTCACGGTTTCCTCTGCTGTGCAAAAGCTTTTAAGTTTGATTAGATCTCATTTGTTTATTTTTGCTTCTATTTCTTTTGCTTTGTCTGGAAAAAAAAATGGAAACTAGAATTTGAAAAGATACATGCACCCCAACGTTCATAACGGCACTATTTACAATAGTCAAGATATGAAAGCAATCCATGTGCCCATCAATAGACAATGATTTTATATATATATATATATATATATATATATATATATATATATATATATATATATATATATATATATGGAATGGAATTTTACTCAGCCATAAAAGAGAATGAAACTCTGCAATTTGTAGCAATGTCAATGAACCTAGAAAATATTATGCTTAGTGAAGAAAATCAGACAAAGACAAATATTAAATGATAGCACTTATATGTAGAATCTAAAAAGTAATACAAATGAATCTACATACAAAACAGAGACAGACTCACAGACATAGAAAACAAATTTATGGTTATGAAAGGGGAAGGGGGGAAGGATAAATTAGGAGTATGGAATTAACAGATACAAAATATATATAAAATAAATAAGGAATAAGGATTTAATATATAGAACAGAGAATTATACTCAATATCTTATGATAACCTATAATGGAATACAATCTGAAAAAACAAAACAAAACAAACAAAAAAACCCTGAATCCTTATGCTGTACACCTGAAGCTAAAACACTATAGTAAATCAACTATCCTTCACCTAAAAAAAGATAAAAAAGAAATAGAACCACAAACTGAATCTAAATGGAAAAAGGGGTTAAAAATAACATCTCTAAGTTGATTAGAACATATACTTAAGTATAGAACTAACCAAAACAAGATCTTGATTTTTGAAAAAAAACAAAAACTAAATCAACAAAATTTTTAAAAAAAGGGGCTTCCCTGGTGGTGCAGTGGTTGAGAGTCCGCCTGTCGATGCAGGGGACACGGGTTCGTGCCCCGGTCTGGGAAGATCCCACATGCCGTGGAGTGGCTGGGCCCGTGAGCCATGGCTGCTGAGCCTGTGCGTCTGGAGCCTATGCTCCGCAATGAGAGAGGCCACAACACTGAGAGACCTGCGTACCACAAAAAAAGAAAAGAAAAAAAAAAAAAACACTAGCAGTTATATTTTGAATTATCCAAAAATAATAACATGATTGGAACTACAATAATAGATACAAAAGAAAGTAAAATAAGGAAATACTTTTCTCAATCACATGCAAATAATTTTGACCACCTGGACAAGTTGATTAAATTTTTTAAGAAAGGTTATAAAAGTAATAATAATAACTGTGATTCAGAATTACTACATAGATTTAGTCATGTCAAATCTTGCACAAATGTTGCAGCCTGAGCACCTTCACCTCTTTCATCAAGGGTTCCCACACCTCCCAGGAAGGAGAGTCTGTTTTTGCCAAAGAATGGAGCACCACCTAGCTTCAGCCACTTTAACTCTGAGGGAGTTCTAAAATTGGAACAATCAATTGCCATAGAATAATTGTAAAACAACCTGAAAATTGAAAGAAGAGTGGGTAGAATAACTGCTGACAACTGGATAATAGCCAAAATTTAAAGATATTTTAAAACTTAGAATCATGTAAAAATGTCATGATATTTGTAGTTTAAATCATAGAAAGAAATATCTATACTATATACTTACAATCAATTTTAGGATGCTGACCTGTTGAAGTCCTATCAGGTTTGATAATAGAGATGATAATATCAATTGAAAAGTGTAAATACAATAATTTTCAAAATTATTTTAGAACAGAGTAAATAAAGTTATGATAAAAGTAGCTGTGCATGAATTCATCAGAAATTTGGGTAAATTACAACATATATCAATATATAGATTTCTCTAGTTCTCTAGATTAGGGATCAGAAACTGTTTAAAGACCTAGATAGTAAATACTTTCAACTTTGTGGACCATATGATCTGTGTCAGCTTCTTGATTTTGTGTGAAAGCAGCCATAGAAAATTAACAACAAACAAACAAATGAGCATGGCGGTGTTCCCATAAACTTCATTTACAAAAACAGTGAGTTAGAGAAGGCTCCTAGGCAGTTTTCTGAACCGTGGTTTAGATCATATATGAGACTGTAGGAGGAAAATATGCCGATAAAAGAAAAAAAAAAACCTAAAATTCATAAAATTGACCAAAATATTTAAAGACATTGTTATTTTTTTAACCTGTACTTTGTTTAATGCTCAATAACATTTTAAGATGTATATTATAAAATGGAAAAACATTCCATTCCATTCTATTTTTAGTTTCATTTTACAAATAAAGATCCTTATTGGTTATGGCAATTTCCTCCAGGCCACAGTGTGACAAATGATGAGTCTATATTTGGAATAAAATTGTCTGACTCCATTATAGCAGGTAAATAACGTTAAATAATTAAAACCATTGGACACAACCCCAATTTACCTACGCAGGACAGTTTCAGAAATGAAAAGGAGATACTGAACTTTACCTCAAAATATGTATCACCACTTAAATGCAAATTTCATAAAAATAAAATTATTCATGCTAAAATTGTCACTTGATAAAAATATTTGAGAAGAGCAAGTTCATTTTCCCAAGCAATAGATGTTAATAAAAAGCTGATTTTTTTTTCATGTTTGATAAGCTCCTTTAGGATTTTAGGGCTTAGGAAAGATCAAATATTAGGAAACTACCACTGACATAATCTGGAGTTTACATAGCTTTTCTCTCTCAAGAAATACATTCACGAATGTGTATGAAATAATTGAATTTACTAATGATTATTGAAAAAGGGAAAAGTGATTTTCAACAAAGATAAATATTCTCTTTATTTGCTCCATAACACAATTTTAGTCTACGCACATGGAACAAGGTTGATTGCTCTTGAGTTAGACTTCCCTTACAGTTCTAATATGTTATTAAATATTGATAAACTTTAAAGATATTAACTAGTATTGTTTTAAGCTGGATAATTAATGCCTACATTTTATTTCCACTTAAATTTATTAAACACTATTGGTGATGCTCACTTAGCCTATGTGTTATAAAATTGTGCTACTTATAACAGTTAAATAGGAGTTCTAGAAGTCAATAGTTTTATTATCTCAAAGGGAAATCTGTACAATATGACATACAAGAAGTGCAGGGATGAGGGCAAATCACTGAGTGCTTTAAGCCTGAAGATACTTGTAATGTTGAAAATGAAATAACTTCAAGTTTGAAGTTGTTCTTAAAGATTTTCTACTCTAACGACTATTAAATATTTTTAAAATAGTTTGCCTAAAAGGCATTCAGGTTACCCTAGTATACAACCAGTAAAAGAAAACCATTTCCATATGAAGTCATGGCATTTTCAGAAAGCTCTCATTTTCTTTATTTTGAGCTGTATTTGTCTTCTAGAAATGTGTTAACTTGTTGCCTTGTCTATCAGTTTAGATTATATAAAATAATTTACTCTTCATATTTTTAAATGCTGTTCACACAAGCTCCTAAATCTTGGTTTCTTGTCAATAATTCAGTGTCCCTTAGTTGTTCCTCATATAGTAAATAGATTTTCCTTAGAAACACTATAGTTTTTTTCTTTTTTATACTTATCTTTTAAAATAAGTGACCTCTACCCAATTGACCATATTATTTTCAATAGTGCCAAGGTAGCACAAATTAGTTCTCATATCTCTCAAAAACATACAGAAACTAATTACCTTTCCAATTTTTAAAGCTTTCCTCCCATCATGTTTAAAATAATTCATTGGCATTAATGGGCATGATGAATTAAAAAAAGATAACAGGTTTAAAAATTTCTCAATGTCAACAGTAGCCCCAATTTCGGTTAATTTATAAAAAATAAATTCTGGTACCTGCTTCAATATAGGACTTACAAAAACAATGTTGCTAATCTCTGATTTGACAGGTTAAAGCACTGGAATTTCTTTACAACAAACGGCCCTGAAGCTCAAGCTGTTATGCTTGAGGAACAGCATTGATGCTTGTGTGTGCCATGAAAAAGGTAAGAGTGGAAAATAGGTGAGAAAGCTAGCAGGGAGATATATTGTGAATGACCTATGGGGACTTAAGATTTTGGCCTCTACTACAGTAAAATGGGAAGCTATCAAAGAATTTCAAGCAAGTGAATGACCTAAGTTATTTAAAAGAATCCATCTGGCATTTAAGCGTATCTGGGGTAGAAGACAGAGACCAGTTGAACATGATTACAAAAATCCAGATGACAGAATTTTGTCTCTTGGACTAGGATCAAAGCAGTGGAGAAAATAAACACTTGATAGCTTTTAATATTTGAAATGACAAAATCTATAAATCTTAAAAGCCTTTTTAAAGGAGTTTACCTTAAAAATGATCTGAGACATGGGGTAGTAGCTATAATATAGAATTAATGTGTTCTGTATTTTTTGGTTAAAATGAGTTATAGTGTAACATGAGTGTATGCAGATGATGATGATGATCAGTAGAAAGGGCAATATTAATGATGTAAAAGAGAAATAGAAAAATTGCTGGAAACAATTTTTCCAGCAATTGTTTCCAGTTGGAAACAATTCCTAACATTGGAAAGGATATTAAGAGCCTACCAGATTCTGGGAAATATTCTAGGCAGTGAAGACATATCAGTGAAAGGACAAAGGTCCCACTCCCCTATAGCTCACATTTTAATGTGATGGCAAACTGGAGAAAAAGTTCAGTAAAAATAAACAACTAAACATTATAAATATAAATTATATTGGTTTAAAGCACTAGAAGAAATGTAGAGGAAATAATTTAAAATGGTACAAGGTTGTTAATTTATATAAGGTCCTCAGGAAAGGTATCAGTGCTTAAGTAGAAGAGGAGATAGGATCCAATGGGGGTGTCTTTACATAAGGTATGGGTAGTCCATGCACTGAAACATAAGAAAAAAGACAGAATAAAGGTAAAGACACCAGTGGGCTAGCAGTTTCAATGGTAGGAGTGATATAGAAGTTTTCTTCTAATTGTTTTTGTTATTTTGATAAAATAAGGATCAGTATTAAAAACAGTTTGAGATGTAAAACCCTTGTAAGTGGAGAGGAACACAAATCCATCAAGGGTAGGTTAAGCCTTGGGAAGAAAATCTGAGGCCTAAATACAAGAACACATTTGTTCTTTTTCAAAATTGTTCTGACTTTTCTGGGCCTTTGAATTGCATATAAATTTTATAATCATCTTTTAATTTCTACATGCATACACATGGTGCTGGGATTTTTAATGCGATTATACCAATTCTATAGGTTAATCTGGGGAGAATCGACTTAATATTGTCTTCTGAATCATTCACATGGAGTCTCTCCATTTATTTAAACCTTTGGTTACTTTCATCAATTTTTATAGTTTTGATTGTAAAATGCTTGCACTTTCTTTGAGTATTTATTCCTATTTTATTCTTTTTGATGCTGTTGTGAATGCAATCTTTCTTAACTATATTTTTAGATTATTTAGTGTTAGCATATGGAAATAAAACTGATGTTTTTATATTGACCTTGTATCCCATGATCTTGTAAAACTCATAAGTTTTATATTTTCCTTAGAATTTTCTATATAGATGCTTATAGATCATGTCCTCTGTGAATAGCCAGATTTTTACTTTCCCCTTGTGATCTGGGTGAGTTTTCTTTCTTTTTATTGACTTATTGCACAGAATAAAGACTCCAGTACAAGGTCTACGTGGAGAAACTAATGATCCTAGCTTTTCTTTCAGTTTTGGTGAGAAAGCATTCAGTAGTCACCATCACTGCATTTTGTTGATACCATTTATAAGGTAAAATGTGCTCCCTGTTATTTGTACTTTGCTTAGAGATTTCCTAATTAATGAATGTTGAATATTGTCAAATGTATGTTCTTCATGTGTTAAGATGACCATGTGTTTATTTATAATATAGTAATGTTATATGACTTATTCTAAAATGATTAATTACACTGTTTTACTTTCAATTGATAAATCAACTTTGCATTCATTACCTGAATAAACTCCACATGGTCACAATGCATCATCCTTTTTATGTATTGTTGCATATTTTTTATTGGGGTATAGTTGCTTTACAATGTTGGGTTAGTTTCTGCTGTACATCGAAGTGAACCAGCTATATGTATACATATACCCCCTCATTTTTGGATTTCCTTCCCATTTATGTCACCACAGAGCATTGAGTAGAGTTCCCTGTGCTATACAACAGGTTCTCATTAGTTATCTATTTTATACATGTTAGTGGTATTGTTACATTTTATATTCTAAAATTTTCTTAGGGAATTTTGTGTCTATGTTGATTAGGAATATTGGTCCATATTTTCCACGTGAAGACTGGTTTTAGAATCAGTGTAATCTTTTCTTTTTTAATTAAAAAACTGAATATAATAATTTAATTTCTAAATATTGAAAGAAAACTCTTGATGACTTTGTGTGACATAAACCTTCTAGGACAATATTCATACATCTAACAATATAATATGTGTTCCAGATAACTTGGCTCACCATTCACCCCAGCCCATCTCCAGATTAATATATATATATATATATATATATATATATATATATATTGGAGTATAGTTGATTTACAATGTTGTGTTAGTTTCAGGTGTACAGCAAAGTGAATCAGTTATACATATACATTTATCCGCTCATTTTTAGATTCTTTTCCCATATAGACCATTACAGAGTATTGAGTGGATTTCCCTGTGCTATGCAGCAGGTTCTTATTAATTATTTTATATATAGTAGTGTGTATAAGTCAATCCTCATCTCCCAATGTATTCTTCCTCTCCTTATCCCCTGGTAACCATAAATTTGTATTCTACATCTATGACTCCTGTTCTGTAAATGAGTTCATTTGTACCCATTTTTTTTGATTCCACATATAAGCAATATCATATGATATTTATCCTTCTGTGTCTGAGTCAGTGTCATCTTGAGAGTAGAATTATTTGTAAAGTTTTTCCTCATGTTCCATTTTCAGACCAATTTGTATAAAGTTTTACTTTTTCTTCCTTGAGAATTTTGTAGAATTCATTGGCGAATCCATTTGCAGCTGAAGTTTTTGTTGTTGTAGTTGTTGTTATTGAAAATTTTAAATTATGAAGATGATTAATTGCTATAGGGGAACTCATGTTATCTATTTATTCTTGAATGAAATAAGGTAGTTGTTTGTCTTTCAAGGCATTTATTTTTTCATTTTATTTATGTTTAAAAATGTATTGGCATACTATTGTTCATAATATACTTACAGTCATTTTGCAATGTGTAGGACATAATGTAATGTTCATTATATTATTCTAGATATTGGTAACTTTTTTCTTTTAGTTCCTTACCAGTCTGATTAGAGGACTATCAATTTTATTGTTCTTCTCAAAGAACAGCTGTTGATTTCTTTAATTTCCTCTATTTTTCCTGTTTTATAATTATTGATGTCTGCTATTATTTCTTTCCATCTGCTTTATTTGAAAATATTCTTCTTTTTTCTAGTTTCTTAAGGTAGAAGGTTTATTTATTCAACACATATCTTATCTTCTAATATAAGCATTTAATACTATAATTCCCCCAGCACTGCTTTAGATGCATTGCAGAAAATTGTATACATTTTGTTTTATTTTTTATTTTTTATTTTTTTTTTTTTTTTTGCTGTACGCGGGCCTCTCACTGCTGTGGCCTCTCCCGTTGCGGAACACAGGCTCCGGACACACAGGCTCCGCGGCCATGGCTCGCGGGCCCAGCCGCTCCGCGGCATGTGGGATCTTCCGGGATCGGGGCACGAACCCTAGTCCCCTGCATCGGCAGGCGGACTCTCAACCACTGCGCCACCAGGGAAGCCCTATTTTTTATTTTTATATAAGTTCAAAACATGTTTAATTTCTCTTGTAATGTGTTCTTTGAAATCTGTTTTATTTAGAGTGTTTGTTTAAACACATAATATTTGTTGATCCCCCAGATACATTTCTGTATATACTTTTTCATAATTTTAGTTTTTAAAAATTTACTGAGAGTTGTTTTGTGGCCCACAATATGATGTACTGTTAACTGTTTTGAGTTTTTATAACAAAACTTGTATTCTGTGCTTCTTAGGCAAAATATTGAGTAAAAGTCCAGAAAACCAAGTTGATAGGGTTCAGGTTTCCTATACCTTGCTCATTATCTGTCTACTTGTATATCAGCTACTCAGAATGAGGTATTGAAATTTCCAACTATAATTGTTCATCTATGTCCTTTTTAGTCACTAGCACTTTGCTTCATACTGTGATGTGTGAAATTCAAATTTGTTAAGGATGCCTCATTCTACACTTGCATATGAGTAATTATATAGCTATCTTGTGCTAAAAAGAGGTTAAACATGTGTCTCCACTTTCTTTTCTTGTAAACATTTTTCTAAAGTATAATTAATACTAAATATATTAATACTAGTTAATATTGTGATTATATTACTCCACTACAGTTAAGCATATAGCTAAATTTCTCAAAGGAAAGAAACCATTTGTATACCCTAAATTGTTTTCAAGTTTCAGAGAGTATTTTAAAGTTCTTGAATGTGTTGATAAGATGTTGTGTAATTTATATAATCAATGACACAATGATGTTTGTAATGCTGGGTTTAAACATTCAAAGTAAGTCTGACACAACTGCAAGCCAATGGAAAGCAAGGTATGTCAAGAGGAATCCCGACCATCAATTAGCACATGGGGGTGGCCAACTAGATTATGATGAGTATTGACTCCTTACATGTCCCCAAAGCATACCACGGTTTTTTGAAAAGCACAGCATACAGACCAGAGGATGATACCTATCTTGCTGAAGATCAGAGCAAAGACATCTGAGAGCAGAGATCATTGCTTGCGTTACTGGGAACAAGACTCCTAAATCCTTCACTAGGATCCCTCAATAGATACCATGTACCTTTCACAGTCTTTTCCTCTTATTTCCTCACAGTTGCCACTTGGCTAGTTAAAGGAAGTGAATAAGTGAAAACTGTTATCATAGTGAAACAAAGACTTTTGTTTCAAAATGTTTATCACTTTTTTAAAGAGGAAACAGTAAAGTTTATATATGTCCAAATCTAAGTAGAAATTCTCATTAGCAAGCATTTCTGTCTATGAAGGAATAACTGGGACTGGCTTTACCATCCAAACTTGAACAGTTACAAACCACCCACCCACACAAACACAGATGTCAAGTCTTTTTCAGATTTAAATAACAAGTAGCAAAGGATAATGATTCCTGGGAGAAGGAAAACACATGGGATGGACTCAAGCAGTACCCAGTTCACTACCTGCAAAAGTTTTCAGGATGCAATGAATACAGAGGAAGGTTCCCAGTCAGACCAGATGTATTGCTGAGTTGAGGAGGTAGAGTTTGGAGATCAGAGAGGTCAAAGTGGTTAGAATAGTTGGGGAAGATTATTGGAGAAGTGGAAACTGTGTACAGAGAGAGAGAGCATGCTAGAGAGCTACATAGAGATTCCCTATGTCTTTAGCAATGGAGTTAGGTTCAGTGACAGAGGAAAGAAAAGAACCTAAGTTAGATTATACTTTCTTCTAGTTACTGAGTAAAAGAGAGTATCATTAATCAGAAAAATAAATACTGGAAGATGAATGAATTCAGGAGAGGAGGATGAGTGAAGCAGTGGCTACATCACATAATAACTGAAAATCCTAAGGAACGTGTGGGTTAAAGACAGTGTAGAACCCATGAAAGAGATCTGAATTAGAAAATATGATCATGACAATTTGGAAGCGTATAAGAACTTCAAGGGGCATTAAGTTAGAGTGAGAAGAAGGAAGAAAAGCAAGAAAAATGTACAAGAATAGGGCACTCTGATTGCATCTGTAAAACAAACACCAACCTTTAAAGGTTTTAAATATTTCTTCCTGATTTGCAGACTATCAGGTTTTTAAGAGGAGAAAAAAATAGTTTTCTTCAATAGAGTTTTTCTTCAAAATGATATAAGTTCATTTTAAATAAATCTATAAAATTTGGCAATGTAAAGTCATGATAACTTTCCAGGGATTAAACTGGCCGTTCAGTATTTCTCTTCAGTTTACTCATAAGCTTTAGTGCATTTCCCTTATTAAATATTGCTTTTAAATTTCCCTTTCAAAGTTATTTTTGCATATGCTTGAGTGATGCCAGTTGTATGGCTTTGTATAAGCTACTCTCCTACTCATAGACACAGCCGGAGCATAATTAAAACCTATTAAGTTCTCATATTTAACATGTGTCAAACACAGGTAAACAGTGAGCCTGGAGTGAGGTAGTGGGATGTTAACTTTTCTTAAGAGACTCTCCTTCAGAAGTAGAATTTTTTTAGGAAACACTGCTAGGACAATGTCTGCCTATACGGGGGTCATGCTCATTTCCTTTTAAATTTTAAAATAAAAGAATAGAGCAAAATGGTGGTATAGGAATTTCAGGTGCCCATCCCCTCCCAGAAACATCAATTTGCATAATTAATGGCTTGTGAAGATGTCTTCACAAGATCTAAGGATTCCGGGTGAAGGGTTATAGGACCTGAGTGAAACATAAAAATAAGATGCATTGAGGAAGGTAGGAAAGATAGATTCATATTCCACCTGCCACTCCTAAACCAAGCCCAAGCAGCCTAGCTCTGAGACACCTGCCTAGTGGGAGAAGGAGACTGAAGTGAGAACCCAGCTTCACCACAGACTCCAACACTTGGCCTACTCCCCCTGCCCTCGGTGGTTCCTGGAGGGTTCCTATGAACTGTGGCCCCCTTAACTCCCAAGTGCTTGCTGGCTCCCAAAGCCCCAGAAAGCTCCTGTGACACGAGGTTCCTGGTGAACTCCAATAAACCCAGCTCCAATGGCACCAGACTCTTGGTTCACCCCAGCACTAGCCAGCTCTCATGGCCCCAGTTGGCACATGGTTCCAGGGTCCTAGCAGGCTCCAGGACACCAAGCTCAAAGCCAACAAAAGGCTGACTACTCTACAATCAGGTTTTTCACGTATTTCAGCACCAAGCTGGCTCCTGTGAGCCCAGGTCCCTGGTACATTCCCTGCACCCTCAGCCCCTTGCCTGGATCCCATTGTTTCATCCCACTTCCAGACCCAAACTTGAGTCTGGCCACTGAGGCCCCAATGTACAGGCTGATTCCCACAGCCCCAGTGCAAGGGCACCCCAATGGCCCCAGCCTCGAGGCCAAATCCAGGGAAGCCTGGGTCCAGCCTGCCTCAGTACCAGACCAGTCTCCACAGACCCAAATACCAGGCCCATCCAAGTTATGCATTTTATTGTATAACTTTTGCCCATGCATGTGATCTACTTTGTGCTTATGTTTATAATATTTTTAATATATAAAGCAAACTATATACTGATTGATATCCAATAAAAGAAGAAACCTAGCTATGTTTATTCTTTGTCCATTTCAGTTTATTTTTTAAAACAACTCTCTTTATGTTTAATTAATATAATAAATATCCTTTGTTTAATACTATGGTTGAGTTTCATGTCTTGACTTTAAATCCTAAAATCCCAGATCCCTTAAAACATTTTTTTACGCTGAGGTTGTTTCAGAATAAGTTTCAACATATTTGCAGTGAGTTGAATGATGGCTGCCCAAGAAATATGTTAACATCCTAATACCTGGAGGCTATGAATGTGACCTTGTTTAGATAAATACCTTTTGCAGATATAACTATATTAAGGACCTTGAGATGAATTCATCCTGCATTACATGGGTGGGTCCTATATCCAATGACAAGCATCCTTAAAACAGACAGAAGAGGAAAATATACCAACCACAAAGGAGGAGGCCATGTGAAGATGGAGCCAGAGATTGGAATTACTTAGTCACAATCTAGGGAACACTTCAAACCACCAGATCCTGGGAGAGGTAAGAAATGATCCTGCCTTAGAGCTTTTGGAAGAAATATGACCCTGTCAACACCTTGATTTCAAAGTACTGGCCTCTAGAATATTAAGAGAAAAACATTTATATGGTTTTAAACCACAGTTTGTTGCAAACTGTTACAGCAATCTTAGGAAACCAATATAATATTGAAAAAATAAACGTTTTCATCCTGTCTTTCATGCCTTCTCCTTGATTGAAAATTACCTCAAATTTTTACTTCTGGTAATATTGGATTAGGAAATGCAGAAGAACAAATCTCCTGAGATCAATTTGAAAAGTAATGATGAATTATGGGACCAAGATCTCTTGAGAGAAGGAATTACAAAGAAATTAGCTCAACATTTGGGATAGCTTATCCCAGGGAACATGGGTGGATTAGAGAAAGAAGTACCTGAGAAAGTACATCAATGGGTACAACATTTTAGTGTGTCATATCTAGGTACAAAAAGATTGGAGTTCAGATATTGCCAGATAAGAGAAATCCTAATAAATACCATATATTTTTAAATTGGGACTCTGAATGATACCCTCTAGGATAAGATAATTAGAAATAATAAAGGCTTCATAGGAACTAAAGCCAAGATTCAAAATATCTAAATTGCTCCAATTAGATTGAAGTGATCAGGGATTGCTAAAATCTCTTATCTCCTACCAGAAACAACCATAAATGTTTTCTAGAGAAAATAGCATGATCCTGGGCTAAATTTTTCTTGCATTTTTCATATAATCTGTGATAAGTCAAAATGATCAGGAATATGAAAACCTAAGATGATGGAAGAAGAAAACAAACAAAAAAGAGAGTAAAGACTAAAATTGATTTCAAAATAAATTTTGACAATGAAGTTATCTGACTTTTTAAAAACTCTATTGTAGTCCAAAAAAATATGATTACCTACACAGTACCCCAATAAAAATTAATTTAAAAAAGAATATCTGCACATAAAATAAGAACCAAAATAAAATTCTAGAATTTAAAAACATAATGATCTAATTAAAAGCCTAATAGATATGTTTAATAATTGACCAATCTCTACATGAACTGTAATTGAGGTCACATTAAAGAGTGACCTAAAGTGGTTTAGGTCACTAAGAGTGGTTACATGAACTGTAATTTAGGTCACATTAAAATATCCGAATGGTCGAAAGTCATTTTATGTATTCCAACTTTCCTTAGATGTGTGAATCATGATAATTTTCATCACTATCAGGACAGATTCATTTTCTACCAAGATAAAGTTGGGGGAGTAAACAGGTGGGAAACTAAGGGCTTCAGGAATGTTAGAAATGGTCTATGTGGTCGTTATAGTTTTGTTTTACTAATTCCTTTTATATATCATTATTTAGCGTACTATTCCCCATATGTGTGATGATTCAGTTACAAAATTAAACTAGTCTTTAAAAATTCAATTTCCCTCTTTCCTCTTTCTTTTAATAGCATCATCCATGTTTCCCTGTGCTCTCTAGAAACTCCTCTAAATCTCATGAACCTTACCGCAAACAGGATGGACTATATCAAAATTAAACTAAGTGTTCACGCCTAACTCAGGATGGCTTTGAACCATTTAAGCAACCAAGTCCAATGAAATAAATTTGCTGTCACTTCAAGTCACTGACTAATTACTTCAGCTAGACACCACTAATACTTCCATCAGTATTTCCTTTCCTACAAATACAAAAACAAACAAACTCAAAATGTCAAAAGCTGTGAAGACAGTGAGATTATACCCTACTAATGAGCTAACCAATCAGCTTGCCACCGTTTCATAGATACTGGCAGAAGACATGATAACTCTGGTTCAGAAACAATAGAGTTATTACAGCACAGCTGGCAGCCTGCCATCATGTTTGCATCCCTTTGCTTTATTCCTCAGTTCCCATAGGAATGTTTCCCACAAGCATCCTATGTGGATTTTGCACAAATAGGTTTGAACCACTTCTGAGGAATCTTAAGCTCAGAAAAAATAAAAAAATAAATAAATATAATAATAATCTTGTAAGAGGGCAATTAGCAAACCTTCTGAACTTCTTCCCTGAAGGTATGTATTATCTTTGTTATCTTGGTCAGAAAATGAATCTCTCCTCTGCCTTTGAAGGATACCCTACCTCCAGTTTCCAAGGCTGTTTGCTATTCAAATATCCTTGAAAATCTGGAACAAAGGCTCTTAAAAGATGTATAGAAATCACATGGAGTATTATCCTTCAACATAAATACACAGTATTCCTCATCATCATTTTTTTCCCCTCTTTAGTCTCATTATGCATTCGAGAACAAATCTGACATAAAATTGTTTGCAAATAATATTTAAAAAATATTTACACAAGCGTATCTTAATTATTTATAAATATAACTTATGAACATAGGTTAAGAATCAGTGTTACATGTCTAAGAAAAAGCAGCTGTCCAAGTCTTCTAGGCGTAATATTTACCAACAATTTTTTAAAATTCTTTTTGGCAATTTGGCAAAAATTCTTTTGGCAATCAATATATTCTGTAATTTAAAAAAATTCTTTAATATTAATAATGTATTTAATTAATAATTCAATAATTGAAAGAAATAACTTATTAACTGCCTATTTGTATGATTAAAGATTTAGCTCTTAAGCTTCTTCAATAAACATATTATTTTTAGCTCATCTTCTCTGAATGAGTTGTTTCATAAATTTAGTTAATACAATAGGAATCATTACCAAAAAACAAAAAGCAACAGTGCAGAGCACTGTTCTAAGCATGTTATATCTATAAACTCACTTAATGGTAAAGGTGCTATTAATGTACATATAAAGAAACCAAGACACAGGACTTACAAATTGCAGAGTAGATTCAATCCCAAGTCCTGTAGTTCCATTGCTTGTGCTCATATGTACAGTGATATACTGCCTCTACATAAACATTTGTTCAGTGCTGAGCCAAGTAATACTGTTAACTTTTCTTACTCTTAGACTTAATTTTGCTGAAGTTAATACTTCCCTTGAATTTTCCATTTTGTTAGCATTCTATGTACGTATTCCTATATTAATTTCACATTATGCTCTAATAGATTTCTTGAAAATCTACTTCACGTATTATTATTTTTCTTGTAGACTTCCTTCTCACAGCCCCACCACTCTCTGATTTTATCTGAACTCTTGGCTTCTTGGTTGAGTGTAAATTTAACTTCATAGTAGTTTCCATGACTGCTCTGCTGAGCTAAACTTCTTTATCCTCTTAATTTATCCACCATTACTTTTGTAGTTTCATCATTTTGTGGGAGCACATCCTCAATGCTCTCCCTAAATAAAAATGATATTTGATATTATGAGATATTAGTTTGCTTTATAAATAAGACTTTGTGGAGTATATTTCAAAGATCCCTTATGTATATTTTATGGGGCCAAACCTCTGTTCCCTGATCATATTTAATTTCTATTTTTAGTTTCTAAAAATAAATATAAATCATATATATAGCTTATTATTCTCCACCAAATATTTAACAATTAAGTAAACAAAATTTCACAGGAAAACAGTGTAGATTTGAAATATCTAGATGTTTTTCTGTTGAAGAATTATGAATTAAGGTTTCAGAAGAAATTATATTTTATTGTGTGCTTTTATTTGGATTTTTACCCACTCACTGATTCATCCCTTGTGACAATAGCATCATGGAGTCATAAAAAAATGAGAAAGTACTTAATGCACTTCTGGTACTTTGTAAGAGACATTAAGCCACCAGAGAAATGGCGTTATGTGAAGGTCAGAACAAGCATCTTTCAATTTGATAATCTATTAATACTTACAGTGCTGGAAGAAAGCATTAAATAAAGATATGAAAAGTTTTTGAAAATGTCATTTGGTTTAGATGGAATTGCACTGACATATACTTTCAAATGATGCATGGACTCTTCTTCAAAAGATTTTCATGAATGAGTTGTGAAATGTCATCATTTGCACACAAAGTTCTGTGCAATCTTTCAAGTATTCAACTTTTCCATTAAAATTAATTAGAATATGCAGACTTCACTTCCTGCCGTGGCAATATTTGCTGAGTTATAGTTTTTTCACTCACTTCTTAGTTGATAAAAACTGTTATTTGATTTAGTTTTATTTTAGTTTCAAACTACTAAGTCAGTTTCAGTCTATGGGAATAGCATTTGAGAAGGTTTTTTTTTTTTTTCTTGGTACTTTAGAAAATGATATGTCTATAGCATAGACATTAAATTTGAATTGTCTTGTAACCAATTAGTTTCTTAGAAAATATAATATATGAAATGTTTTGAATGCCATTAAGTCTGTTTTCATTGAAGGTTCATCTTTCTCTAAATAGGATATAAAAACAATATTTTTCAGTTTCTTCCTTAAGCAAATGCTTTATAAATATTATAGTTTAATCTTCACTACAACAATTGCCAATACGTATTATTGCCATTATTAAAAATATAAGAACACTGACATTAAGACAAGATAAGTACTTTATAAAATTCAAAGACCAGGTAAGACAAGGAGGGAAAATTTTAAACATTGTCTCTCTAAATATAAGCCCATGCTGCTTTCACAACTTCACATGATAATAACAGTATGTGCTTTGAATGTCTCAAAAGTATCAGCTTGGTGCTTTGTGACTGCCTGGAGGGGAGGGATGGGGAGGGTGGGAGGGAGGGAGATGCATGAGGGAGGGGATGTGGGAACAGATGTATATGTATGACTGATTCACTTTGTTATAAAGCAGAAACTAATAAAAAAAATGGAAAAAAAAAAAGATTGCATTTTTCAATGTTTAGCACAATGCTGTGACACGGTTTCATTAAATGCACTCTGATTGAATGTCCATCTTAAGAAGCAATTATTATGAGATCTTAAGTGATTTAATGATATTCAGTACTTATAATCTGGGTACTGTTGTTATTTAATCCTTATTATATTTAATTCTTACATCAACACTTGAAAGTTAGACTTTATTTCTCATTTTACATTTGCATGAAAGAAAGTCTGGAAATTTTAAGTATTTTAATTAACTCCATAAACAATATAAGTTCTAGGTATTATGCTAAGACCCAGGGATGTATTTGGAAAAATGGTATGTTTTCTGCATATGAATCCTGCAGTCAAATGGAGAAGGGCTGTATTTTTAGTTACATGAATAAATTTAAAATGACTTATAGTCCTTTGAAACAATGTCAAATGTGCTTTGAGCGTTAGTAATAAGAGATCTAACCTAGTTTCGGTATGCCTCACATACTAGAACTTCTGGTGGGTTGGTTTGTGACTTTTTCCTGATTGTCCAACTTCCTTTTCTGGACCTTTTTTTCCCTGGTTCCTTCTCAAAATACGCAATGTCTGATTCATAGAATAAATTGCTTATCCCTTAAAACTGTTTCCCTGATTGGATCCTGATACAAACATGCCACCCAAATATCCCTGCAAGTTACTCTCTAACATCAAAGGAAAAAGTTTACTTCTCTCACTGAAATGATATTGTCAATCTTATTTCTTTTTTGTTGTTGTTGTTTGTGTTTTCCTTTTTATTTACAAACGATTTTAGACATTCAGAACAGTTGTAAAGATAACATGGAGAACTGTATACTTTTCACCCAGGTTCCCCTAATGTTTACATCTTACATAGCTATATTAAAATGATCAAAACCAGAAAATTAAAATTCATAAAATACAAATAACTGAACTGCAGAAATTATTCAAATATCACTACTTTCCCCCAAAGTCATTTTTTTCTGTTCAATAATCTAATCTGGGATCCATTTGGGTGTCCTATCACCTTGGTCTCCTCCATTGTGTGATGTCCCTCGCTCTTTCCTTGACTTTTGTGACATTGATACTTTGAAGAGTACTGATGAGTTATCTTGAGAATGTCCTTCAGTTTGGGTTTGCTGATGTTTTCTCGTGTCAATCTCATTTCTTCTTCAGTGTGTCATACTTCTCATTCACTAACTTGGCTCTAGCTACATGGTACTCTCTCCTTCTCTCTGCTCTCTTTCTAAGACCTCAAGTACATTTCTGGCACTGGTATGCTGAAATTACTCTTCTGCCCCCTAGAATATTTTCCTTGAGAGTCTTCAAATATCTGGCTCTTTTCATCTGTCAGGTCTCACTGGAGATGCTGACCTATAAAGAGAGTCTCTCCTTCACTCCTATATCCAACATTTTACCCCCACCCCCGTTACTCCACATTACATTGAATGTTCATTTCCATTCACAAACATTACAATTAATGGTCATTCTATTTGGTTATGAAGCATTTCATCTTATAAAGAAAAAAATTATTCTGACACATTAAAATGATAAGGGAGACTATTCAAGGCTATTACAGAAGATTGTGACAAGAAGAAATCAAAGCAATGTCATCTGGCCTTGAAGAAACTAACTTCCATGTTACAAACTATGGAGGACAAAAAAGTCTCCAGGGAACCTATAACCTGATAGCATCCCTGGTTTCCTTACAGAAAGTAAGAAAGCAAGGACTTCAGTGCTACAAAAGCAATAACTGAATTCTGTCAATGGTCTAAACGATCCTGGAAGAAAGCCTCAAACCTCAGATAAGAATTAACAACTGAGCTGATATCTTGATTGCAGTCTTGTAAGATCTAAGCTGAGAACCCACAGAAGCTGTGACCAAACTCCTGACCTATGGAAACTGTGAGACAATAAATGGGTATTATTTGAAGTCACTAAATCTGTTTAGTGTGAGTCAGATTCTCATATTCAATCAACTTCGGGGCACTGAAAAAAATTTACTCAATTTTCAAGGCAGAAGGTTTAATCCCATACTGTGTCAAATTGACTAAATTTAATGCTGTCTTGCAAAGCTTCTTCCTGGCCACTTATGTCAGGTGATACCTCCTTCTAGAAAAATAATTGTCTTTCAAAGAGCTGATGACTAAGATTCCTTAGTCATGAGGAATGACTATGGAATGAGACATTCCTATGTTTCATTTAGTTTTGTATTACCGTTTCCCTTAGCAGAGACGAATATTGTTGCATGTAACAAAATCTGTTTGAATTAGTATCTGAACTGATCAATTAGTTTAAATAGTTGAGTATTTTTTAAGAACTAGATTTTAACCAAAAAAAAAAAGTCCCATAAGATTGGAATTAGCAAATATATATATTTTACTCAGTAACCATATCTTCACATTTTGATAGGATCTTGGTTCCTGTTAGTTAAGTATCTGAAGAATCGTAGAGTTCTATATGTGTGCCTGAAGATTTTATTTTATTTACGTACAATATCATTATTGTTAAATACATTTGCTTTGTATTTATTTGTAGAACATATCTTCATGTGTTCTAATCCTAATTTTAAAAGCTTGAAAATATGTGAAATTATCATCTTACCTGATAACAATTATAAAATTTAAAGCCTCCTTACTTGCTGTTATTTTGTATCAGCTACTAAAAATAATACTGAATTATCCTGTTGAACCAATGGTAACATTAAGATAGAAAATGTTCATTAAGGACTTGCCTTATTTAACTAACCAGGTAGTGTTCTATGTAAAGGACCAGAGATAAATTGATAATTACAGATCCTTTTGAAAATGAGAGAGAAAGAGAGAGAGAGAGAGGAATTGTATATGTTTGTGAATGGTGGTAAGCAATATGATGAAACTGAAAAAATAATTGTGGAAATGTGGAGAGAAAAAGCCTGGAGGGTGTGATTTTCAATAGAGAGGTCAGGCACCTCAGTGAGAAGGTGACATTTGAGTAAGGCTTCAAAGAGATGGGGGAGGGGGAAGTGCATCTTGTGGATATTTGATGAAGAATATTCCCAGAAAATGGCACAAAAATGGTAGGTACATATACTGTGACTGATGAGCCAGGTGAAGACTGTGGGAAAGGAGACGCACAGGAGCTAAATATCACAGGATTTTGTAGATTATTGAAAACTCAAAGACATTTTACAATGTGGAGGTGGGAGTCATTGGTTTCCATGGCAGAAATGAATTGACATGACCAAGTTTTAAAGTAAACACTGTGTCTACTCTGTGAAGAATATCCTGGAAGGGATTAGGCATCACCAGGAAAGCTTTTGTAACTACCCTGGAAATCAAGAGATGGTGGTTTTTGAACCAGGACATTTGCATTAAAAGTTTTTGAATTCTGATTATTTCAATTCACAATCAACAATTTTGCTGATACATTGAATACAGGATGAAAAAAAAAAGAGTGGCTTAGAAATTACTATATTTGATTCTAACTACTGAAAGGATCAGTGTGCTATTTTTCTAAAAATGTGGGAGAACAAGAGTTTGGGGACTGGAGAGATGAAGAATTTAGTTTGGGATATTAAGTTTGAAATAATGGTTATATATCCTCATGAGAACACTAAGAAGGAATTCAGTGGAAAATTGTCAGATAGAAATATACATAAGAGCGTGGTCAATCTAGAGAAGGCATTTAAATTCAAAGGAATGGATGAAATCAGCTGTAGAGGAAGTACAGTACATATGGAAGAGTTGACCCTAGACAGATGCACACATTCTGTGTCCATGGTAACAGGAAGGCTGGCAATTTATGGGCACAGATGTAGCTTATTGAATGGATGGGATAATGACAGGTCTTGTAAGTTCTTTACTAATGCTTCAGTTTACTCAATGAAAATAAAGAAAAGAGGATTAGCTGGGCCTGAGTATGGAGAGAAATTGTTCATATTTGGATGGGAAAGTAATAGACTAACAGCATGATTAACGAGTCACTTGAAATAAATTGTCATTCAGTGACACCAACCATTATGGTTGTATGCTTTTCACCGGTCAGATCCCACTATACTTAAGGAAAATTCTGAGAGATGGATTTAGCTAGGATTGGGATTTTGCCATAGGAGTACAATGAAATAAGCAAGAAGCAAATGAGTCAGAACTTTGTGCATTTTTTAATTTAAAAAGTGACTTTGGAATTAGGCTGGCTAAGAATCCTACAAGACAGGTTTCTTAGCAGTTGCCACCTGATAGGCAATGGAGGTTCTTAGCCAATTCCACTATTTTACATAGTATGCAATAAGAAAAAAATCCTTTCATTGGGACTTCCCTGATGGTCCAGTGGTAAAGAATCTGCCTTCCAATGCAGGGGACGCAGGTTTGATCCCTTGTCAGGGAACTAAGATCCCACATGTTGTGGGGCAACTAAGCCCACAAGCCACAGTTATTGAGCTCATGTGCCTCAATGAGAGAGCCTGCATGCCACAACTAGAGAGAGAAAACCTGCACACCACAACTACAGAGAAACCTGAGCGCCTCAGTGAAGAGACCTCATACCATAGTGAAAGATCCCGCATGCCTCAACGAAGATCATGTGTGTCGCAACTAAGACCCGATGCAGCCAAACAAATAAGGAAAAAAAAAAAAAAACTTTCATTAAAGAAACTTACAAGTTCAACCAAAAAAGAGAAAACTTGGGTTTTAGACTCATTATAATCAGAAAGACAAAAGCAATGGCCAGAGTGTGCTTATGGACAAACAGCATGGGTTTACATTCCAGAAAAAGGAACCCAGGTTGTGCTTCCTTTCCCTTCTCATAGTTCAAAAAGCTAGCGACTTTGTCGGTGTGGACAAATATACCAATGAAGTAACATAAATCTTGATTTAAGTGACAGCTGCCCTGCTTCTGTGAACTTAGGAGCCTGTCTAGGGTTGGATTTAGGTGCATACTGTGGGGAGAAGTAATCACTAGTCATGTGGGACACTGGTTTTTCGGGGAGAACCAAGGTGCTTCTGCTTGTTGTCCAGGCAACACAGATACATTTTCATGTAACAAAAGTCCTGAATATTATTTAACATGCCTTACAAGGTACTACATGGACTGACCCTTGCTTAATTCTCCAGCCTGACTCTTGTTTCTCTTTACAGCATTCTCAACATTTGGTTGAAAGTTGAGTATATCACCAGGTCATGAGAGATCAAAACATTCATGTACATTGTCAACCTGGAGTTATGGTCACTATCTCCACTGAGTGTCCAAATAAATACATGCATTGCTGAATTATTGTCACTTATTCAGAGGCAAAGTAATGTCTAATGAAAATTCTTTGAATAATATGTCTGAGCTATCAGGAACAAGTGAAAAAACAAGCCGGAGTAATTTGTCAAAGAAGATATACATATGGTCAATAAATATTTGAAATTATTCTCAACCACCTTAAACATTAAAAATGTAAATTAATACATAGAGAAAAGTCTTAAAGTGAAAATACTGGCAAAATTATTCTAAAAAGCTATTAGAATGCACCGTTGGGAAGATATTAGGGGCAGGATTAGAAGTATCCATTATTGCTGATGAGAATATAAATTAATTCCAATTTTGAAAAATAATCGAATTGCATCCTTTAAATGTTAATTGCGTATTTTTTAGTGTTCAACAATTTCCTTTAAATATATTTATTTGATATAGAATAGAGCATGGGATATATGTATAAATACAGTCAATACAGCATTTCTACAATAGCTAATCTGTGCAAAAAGCTTATGCTATTCAGAAGAGGAATGATTACATAAATCATGTCATATCTACACAATTGAATGTTAGGCAGCCATTGGAATAAAACAAGGTAGCTTATGTTTATTAGCCTAAAAAAGCCTATGATAAATCTGGAGGGAGATAAGGCAAAGTGCCAACCAATATGAATAATGTGATCATATTTTGGTAAGAAAATGTGTAAAACTTCTTGTGAAACATGGTCCACATTTTGCATAGAAGATATTCCTTTGCAAACAAATGTGTGACTTGATAGATAAATAAACATATAAATGAATCAGAGAGAGTGGTTATTAATAGTATGTGACAGTTTACTCTGCAGAGTACATTGGTAAGATTGCTATCTTTTTCTTTTAACATTTTTGGTCCATGTTTTCATAAAAAAAAAAGGATGTCAGAAAGGTGACTTATCCATATGACAGTATCTATCTCTTTTAAGCCCTTGACTTTTAGTGAAGAGAGATGAGGGTAGACCCTGTCCAGAACAAAGTGCTCATTCAAGCAGCACTTTTCCAGAAACAACTAGAAAAAAGAGAAGAATGTCATTTTAATTGTAGTCTCTTACCTCATTAATTTTTCCTCCTAGTTCCCTAAATTGTCTTACCCCAATGTCTGGCCAATTGCTTAGAATGTGTAGAATGCAGAGGTCTTCTGGCTCTGTGGACTAAAGCATCTAAGCTTTAAGCTTGCTACTACAGCAGGACATTCTCCGCAAACTCTTTGCTAATCACCCTTTTTGACAGATGGAGACTAATTTGCATCCTTTTGAATCTTGGCTAAACTTAGTAACCTGAGTGAATATGACATGACCCCTATGTAGTGTCTCAAGGAATATTTTTTTTGCATATTGCTCCATAACTAAGTAGATGATGGTTTTCTGGGAAGTTTTTCAAACTAACTAACTAGTATTTTATTCTGATTTTCTCCACCTGCCATCTTTTCTAATAATATTGTTAATAACTAAATATTCCAATCTATCTGTCCCTTCAAACATTCTCCCATGAGACCTCACTAAATACAGATTTCTTTCCCATCTGTGGAGTTCTAGTACTAGGATGCACTAACACAATAATAGCACTATTACCTTGTCCCTTGGGGTAATTTCCTTTAAGATTCTGTCATTGATGAACTAACCCTCTTCTTTATTTTCCCACTTTCCCAAACCACAGATTGATTTCAACTAAATAAATTAAGTCTCTATACACTTAGGAGTTTGAATATGACAGTAATAATGGTATCACATATGCTTAAAGGTCAAGAGTTAACAGATTACATTGTTTTGTAAATTCTGATATTTCTCAACATATGTTTAATTGAAAAAAATGCTATCCTGAAATTATGGAGGGGGGTGGAGGAGAAAATGCCAAACACACGATGAAATAAAAGAAAATGCAAATAATTCCACTTACTATACCTTTTTTTTTCCCTTAGTATACCTTTTAATGAGGGTTTGTATGAGACTCTAATGAGTCATATGAGCATAAACGAGATCAGACTCATGAGTCAATAGTTTCCTCAGTTGATCTTAACCCTGTGGATGTTTAATAGCTGGGGAAAATTTCTAAATTTGATAGTTATTTCTATTTTTTAAAGTTATTTCTTCCCTCATTCAATATGGCTACTCAACTCAAAATAATAACTTTGTATATTTCTCCAACATGCACATGAACATACACACACACAACGCACATATACACAATAGCACACAATAGCGTGCTATTTGAACACTACAGAAAAGCTGGATGGATTGGACTTTCTGAATTATTTTAATCTGCCATGTTCATATTCAAGGACAATTTCTATTATAGGTGATTTTGGCTTCATAAGTTGAATTCTGAAACAAAAGCTCATGTAAGACGCAATCCCCTCATAATTGATTCTCTCATTCACTTTATCTGGTTACATTTAATGCTCATTTTAATTGTAAATGAGAACTGAAATGCAGGGCAGTATTTTCTTGAAAAGTTAACTCCTCAGCAATTGGTCTCCTGTAGAAATGGAAGGTCATATTTTAGTTTAGAGTCAGTTAGTTTCAGATAGAATATATTTCAAATTCCTCCCATCAATTATGAAATATTGCACATTAGATATTTATCAAATGCTTAAGTGCTCAGTAAATGCCAATTCTTTTATAATGATCATCATAATAATAATTATATAGTTTCTCTTTTAATTAGTTCATAATCATTTAATCCATTCTTTCAATGCCAACCCCTTAGTACTCAGGTCTAGATTTTACATAATATGCCTCATTCAGTTAAATAAATCAATGTTTTTCAAGCAAATATTTTGTTCATCTATTGGGTGGATAATAATTATTTCCTGTGACTATTCAATGAAGGTAAAAGAGTAGCAAAGCAGAAATACATTCCATTGTACTTCTGGGAGAAAGGGCAACTACATTATTAGCCCTAGAAAGATACAAGTAATATTTAGCTAATCAAGCTGTGGGCTAATTTTGAGGAAAATACAACTACAGTAATAAAACATTTTTCAATGGTGCCACTGCAAATCTTTATGTAATATATGGTGATAATTTAATTTTAAAAAGATATGGAACAAATAACAGTTACTAATTGTTCACATTGCAGATAATGTTTACAATGTAATATAAGACCACACACACACACATACACACACACACTATTTAAAGCATACTTTTATATTTATAGTATCAACTAGAACTGAAGAATTATTCCTTGAATTTTTTTTTTTCTAGAGACTCTGTTTCTCATACTTTCCCTTATTAACTATATACGCTATTTGCATGCTGTGATTCTTTTTTTTTAAATTATTACAGCTTGGGTGGAAAGCAGCAATATGAGTTAATTAAACAAAAGATGTTCTTGTATTACTTTTAAACTATAAAAATCTTAACTTCAAGTGTGAAGATGTTATTATATCTCTTCTTTGGGTGCATAAATGTACCAGAGATGTGGGTTTTTAAGATGCTTAACAAACTTGACCTTTTGTTCCTATTAACAACTTTGTTTTTATAATTAATATTGACAATTTTGTAACTCTCAACCTAACTTAATTTGGAACTTAATTTAACATTTTTAATAAAAATTGCTCATTTAGATTACCAAAATAACATTTTTTTCAAAACACCAAAAAAAATGTATTAAATTCAGTTAAGCATATGTTATCACCCATTCAAACCTACTGCCCAATTCAACTATATAGAAGTCACTATTTCTTCTTCAATGGCTATTAGAATATTTATTTTAAAAAATAGTTATCAAGACACAAAAACTTAGTGTTTATAGAAAACAGATTAAACAGATTAAAACAGATTTAAAAAGATTATATTATTTAAACACAGTGTACTACTTCTAGAAATTAATAGCTGAAATATCAAAAAAAATACATACTAGGACAAAAAAGTTTAAAATTTGTTAACCAACACTTGGGTCAAGTTGAAAGAATATAGAAAATGCAGAATATCTGAAAAAAATCAACAATGAAATTGGATATAGTTAAAATTTACTCACAAAAGAGTAACCATAAATTTCAAATTTCAATCACAAACTTTAAATATAAAAGCAGAACAAAAGGGACTTCCCTGGTGGCACAGTGGTTAAGAATCCACCTGCTAATGCAGGTGACATGGGTTTGAGCCCCGGTCCAGGAAGACCCCACATGCCACAGAGCAACTAAGCCTAAGTGCCACAACTACTGAGCCTGCGTTCTACAGCCTGCGAGCCACAACTACTGAGCTCGTGTGCCACAACTACTGAAGCCTGCATGCCTAGAGCCCATGCTACACAACAAAGAGAAGCCACCGCAATGAGAAACCAGTGTACCACAAAGAAGAGTAGGCCCCCCTGGCCACAACTAGAGAAAGCCAGCACGCAGCAACAAAAACCCAACACAGTCAAAAATAAATGAATAAATGAATAAATAAATAAATTTATTAAAAAAAGAACAAAAGTACATCGAAAGGAAAAAGAGATTAATATAAATATCAAATTTATATTGCTGTTTATTTTTTAATTCATTTACATAAGATTTGTTTTATCTAATAAATTTGCAAATGGGAAAGTTTTCCTTGGTATTTTGTTATTATTTGTCAGTTTCATTGCTTTATTGTCAAAGAATAAAATTTAAATTGTTTAAATTGGTGGATTTATGTTATGATCTAATATATACTATTTTGTTAAATTATCAGCTCTTGCTTCAACATCTGTTGATCATTTATTGTATGCTTGAGATATATTTGTAAACATAAGAGAAAGCATATGTTTATACTGTTTGCTTAGTTGAAACTCCTTTGTGGAGAGGTAAGAAATGTATAATACATAACAAGTAGACATATGAATAAGTAAATTATATAGTATGCTAGGAGGTGATAACTACTATGAATTTTTCAAGGAGGAAATTGGATACAAAATGGTTAATTTGCAAATTCATGTAGGATAGTCAAATTGGCTTCCTTAGAAAAGATGATACCTGAGAGAGCTCTTGAATGAGGTGAAAGAAAAAGCCCAGTAGATGTTTGGGGGATAAGTTTCAGGAAGTGGGAACAGCTAGTTTGAAGGCCTTAGAGAGCAGTATTATTGGGAAAAATAAGATGACCATGGTAATTGGGGACAAGTAAGGGATAGGAGATAGTAGGATGTAATTCAGATATAAAAGTGTGGTAGTATAGAAAATTTGGAATATTGTAACCCATTGTAAGAAATTTAGTTTTTACTCTGAATTAAATGAGTAGTCATAGAGGGGTTTTTGAATAGAGAAGTGACATGATACAACTTAGGTTTCCAAGTGATCACTTTTGTAGGGAAAAAGGATGAAAGCTGGGAAACCAGTTAGGAGTCTACTGTAATTATCTAGGTGAGAACTGATGATGCCTTACTTTGGGGTGATCTTATAGCAGTGTGGTTAATAAGAAAGGTCAGAATTTTATAATAAGAATAATGTCTATGTACAGAAGCACTTGTCTAGGAGATAAAAATAACTGAATGGTGTTCTAATCTGCTCAATCTGCTAAACAGGGATGAACTTTGGGCAACTTTCCAGATGAGGCTGAGTCATGACTAGACAATTTCAGTGATCTCATGTACCAGATCCTCAATAAACCTAAAGGAATAGTCTTCTCTGGCCAATGAACAATGGGACTTGTTTGAACTAAGCATGTAGAGACTATCGTCCATTTTCCACCCCATCCAAACTACAAACTTTTCAACTCTAATTAACAGATCCTGAACCTTCATCTTCCTGTTCATGAAATGCTTGGCTTTTCTTCCTTAGTGATACATTCAGTGAATCTCTTTATTATTGTGTTTCCTTGCATGGCAATCAAGTAAAGTCAGTTTTAACTTTTATTTTTTCCATAAATTGATATAATAATTTATTCCTATTTAGCTTTTATGGTTATTTATTTACTGCCATATGAACACATTTTAAAGGTAGTGCTAATAGGATTTCCTGAGAAAATTGGAGGTGGAATGGATAAGACAGAAGGAGGTAAGATTTATAGGTCAGTCCAAGATGCTTGAAACAAAAGCATATTAAATAATTGTTTAGGGACTTCCCTGGTGGTCCAGTGGTTGAGACTTCACCTTCCAATGCAGGGGGTGTGGGTTCAATACATGGTTGGGGAATTAAGATCCCACATGCCTCGGGACCAAAGAAACAAAACATAAAACAGAAGCAATATTGTTACTAATTCAATAAAGACTTTAGAAGTGGTCCACATTAAAAAAAATTAAATAAAAAAATAATTGTTTAAAATATTTATATTTCAAGAGGGCAGCTAACTCAATTGGATTTAGGACTATATATTAATCAAAATCAGATATAACTCTAATAAAGCAGGTAGAGTTCAGACAAGTGAATATAAATCTTTATTAATCAAGCCCAATAATTAAATGTATTAATCACAAGTTTTATTTTAGGTCACAACAAGGTACTGACTCATCTAAGAACATAAGTGGCATAACATGTTATTTACAAAATATATTATAAATTTATATTTATTACATTTTTATCCTCAGTGAAAAATCACATTAAAATGGCTTGCTCTTCCCATGATAAAATTTTTGTTTTATCCTTGTCAAACTTAAAAATATGTTTTTAATCATTCATTACTTATAGATATATTAAATTAATAATATTGATCACAGCCTCCTGTATAGTTTCAAATTAGTCTTTAGATAAAGACTGAAATATTTGAAATAAATTGAAAACAAAGATGATGCTAAAAATAGAATCCAGGAGATTAAGATGAAATATTATCTCTGAGAATCTGTAAAGCTATAACAATCCCTCAGCCTTTCCCACAACACCACAGTGCCCCAAAAAGCCTAAAGTACAAATACAGCAGAAGGATGAAATTAAACCAATTTCAAAAGCACTTTAGAATGCACAGGAATAACTTTGTTTCTATGGGTAATAAGAATTAATTCTATGATTTAGATGATGGAGAATAAAACTTTTCATGGGCTTTGCTAGCAATAGTGAAGTTTTCAACTGTAGAAGTTGAAAAACATAACACATTGATCACAGTTATGCATTCATTTATTTATTCATTCATTTAATAAATATTGAATGAGAATTTCTTATATATAAGACACTAGGAAGGTATATAAATGTGTAGAGGTTATAGATCTTGCTCTCTGAGAAACTACAATCCATACAAAACAAACAAGCAAAAAAAATAGTTTACCATTGAAATGTTTTACAACCTACATGTTCTTTTAGAAAAAAATATCTCATTTGTTATAAGGGTACTATCAATGTAGAGGAGTTATTATTCTCCCCCTTGTACATACAGTGAAACCGAGGCTCTTGAAAAAAGGGCCCCATGTATGATTACACAGATAGTGGTAGCGCTAAGAATACCAAAACAATTTTTTAACACCATGACACCATACCATGTAGTCTCACTTAAGCAATGCTTACATTAGGATCTCAATTATTTGCAGAGAGATAAATTCAGCCTCTCAATAATTAAACTATGTTTTCACAGGTTCTCTATTAATCAGGCAAGGCAGATTTTGTAGAGAAGAAATATTTTATAATGCCTTTACTGCACACGATCTTGTTTACAATTTCATATTCGATATATTAATTCCTTCATTTTATTGCAATCTATAAATAAGGCCTTAAATATTTAAGTGCAACAATAGCCAGAAATGTAGTTAATATTCACCATATGGATGCCAACTCATTCCTCTTCTTGTCAGCATTGAATTAAACACCAAAGTAATGTATTATTTATAGCCTAAGGGAAAATCCTGTACTGCTGTAACTTTTAGCAGTGTTTCCATTAACCAACCAGGTGCTCTGTGGGATGATATTGTGTACAGACTCAGCACCATCACACCTCCCCCGACACATTTTTTTTATGATAATGAGACTGTATGAAGGAAAAAACAAATATGTCCTAGGAAGGAATTTACTGTTTTTTTCAACAGCCTAGTGATTGATTTCATAAATTGTTTCTAGCATTAATCCAGAGAATATTCAATGAAAAAAATTTCATTTCAAGAAATTTTCCACTTTATGGAGTTAATTTGCAATAAAATCCTTTTAAATTATTATTACTGACTAATAAATACACAAGACATTTTGTGCACATTAATGTTCCCAATTAGTACAAGAACTACGAAGTGATTCGGGGATAAGTAAAATCATCCCCACTAATAATTCAATGGCTTTATGTACATCCAGAAATAATTAAAATACAGTAACAAAATAGTGTCATAATTTCTGAGGGCCTACACCACCCATCATCCCATGGAGCTTCCAGACCACCCTGTGAAAAACAAAGTAGACACATGACTATTCTCGAAGATTTTCTGAGTAGCATTGTAAACAGCTGTCAGAGGTGTTCCTAATAAGTGGTGACAATAGAGACACAGGAAAGCTTACAAAGTCCTTTCTAGTTATTTTTTCTTCTACTTTTTTTGTCCCTTACACCTTATGACCTGCACTTCCTTTGTTTCCCCCATTTTCTTTTTGGGGGGGATTTTTTTTTTTATTGAAGTATAGTTGATTTACAATGTTTCAGGTGTAATGGCAAAGTGATTAAGTTATATATATATATGTGTGTGTGTGTGTGTGTGTGTGTGTGTATGTATATATACATATATATGTATTATTTTTCAAATTCTTTTCCATTATAAGTTATTACAAGATATTGAATATAGTTCCCTGTGCTATCCAGTTGGTCCTTGTTGTTTATTTTATATACAGTAGTGTGTTTCTATTAATCTCGTTTCCTCTTTGGTAACCATAAATTTGTTTTTATGTCTGTGAATCTATTTCTATGTTGTAAATAAGTTCATTTGTATCATTTTGTTTAGATTCCACATGTAAGTGATATTATATATTTGTCTTTGTCTGACTTTCTTCACTTAGTATAATAATCTCTAATTTTATCTGTGTTGCTGCAAATGATATTATTTCATTTTTTATGACTAATATTCCATTGTGTGTGTATATACACATCTTTTGTATCCATTCATCTGTCGATGGACACTTAGGTTACTTCCATGTCTTGGTTATTGTAAATAGTGCTGCTATGAACATTGGTATGCATGTATCTTTTTGTATTAAAGTTTTCATCTTTTCATATATATGCCCAGGAGTGGGATTGCTGGGTCATATGGTAACTATATTTTTATTTTTTTAAGGAAGATCCATACTGTTCTCCATAGTGGCTGCACCAATTTACACTCCCACCGACAATATAGGAGGGTTCCCTTCTCTCCACACCCTCTCCAGCATTTATTATTTGTAGACATTTTGAAGATGGCCATTCTGACTAGTGTGAGGTGATACCTCATTGCAGTTTTGATTTGCATTTCTCTAATAATTAACATTATTGAGCATCTTTTCATGTACCTGTTGGCCATCTGTATGTCTCCTTTGGAGAAATGTCTATTTAGGTATTCTGCCCATTTTTTTAATATTGACCTGGATAAGTTGTTTGTATATATTGGAAATTAATCCCTTTAGGACCCCAATTTCTCCTTTCCTCATCCCCAGGGTTTTTCCCTGCAGGCTACTCTATGTAAATTGAAAATTTCAAGCTAGTACCACCCCAAATTTATTTCTATTCATACTACTCCTCTTTTTTTCAAAACACATTTCTACAAATTCAAGTGTCCTGTTAATATTGTAATTTATTGTAATTGTACAAAGCTGTATTGGGTATCTATTTCCAACAAACTGACAAATCACATAGTCTAGGGGTTAAGAAATATTATTAAGCAAATAATTGATCAAATATTCTTGCTTATTTGATATTTTGATATGTTTATAATGGGAAAATCAGAGTCCTATAAACATAAATAAATGAATTAGGTCATTTGATTAAAATAATTTGCCCAAACCAAATTTTGTTAAAAATCTTTGTTTGGTGGAATAGGCAGCATCTCTTGCCTTCATCATAGCCAGCATCTTTAACATCTAATGATTCTTGTTCAGTTTTCCATTTACATATTTATCAAGTTTACCATAGGTCAGGCACCGAAGTTCTTGGTTACCACACTTACTAGGAAATAACTGGTTTTTATTGTAAAATAAAAATGAAAATGGTGTGATACATATTTTTGTTCTTCTACAGTCATGTTACTTTAAAAAGGTATTCATCCAAAGAGATGATCTCACCATATATGTATTGGTGTAAGAATTCCAAAAATCTTTTTTTTTTTTTTTCCTTTTTTTCCTCCATTACATCTATCCAACACAATCAACACAAAAAGAAGATTAAAAAAAGCTTATTTATTTATGATATAAATTTTTAAATGCTAATATTGTGATTAATATTTCTATTAAGCAAATACATTAAATATCTTGTCCACTTTCACTTAAATATAACTTACAATTGTTTTCTAGTCAAGATCAGACCATGATGACATTGAATGAAATTTCCCTCACTTGATTTCCTTTATCATATACTCTTTTTTATTGGCTTTTGGGTTCACTCTAGGTACATTCTTTTCTTATGAAATCATGACAATAATAGTAAAGTGTAGTGAAATGATACACACTAATATAAAATAATTATAAGATACAAAAATATTGTGAATTTGAAATACAAAATTGCAGAGGTGTTTTTGCTTTTATGTCCTTTTTCAGTTTTATGATAATTGTGTGTTCTATAAACACCTTTGAATATAAAACATTTTGTTGTGGTGGATGAAATAAAACTATTTGTTTTTCAATAGTTTTCCAGTTAATCCTCAAGTAAATATACAATTCAAAAAATTAATTCCTACATTGAATATTTATTTGAGCATTGAGAAGCACTACAAACCACTCTAGATTTAGTGGAATAAATACATGAATAAAACAGAAAATTAAAAAAAAAACAAAAACAAAAACCTTACTTACCTGCAACATCTATTTCTGGGATGGAAGAAGGATATAAAATATTTAAGTGTTATATATTATTCCATTCATTGGTAGCTGCTATGAGAACAAAATACAAGAAAAGGAGATGCGGACTGGGGGAAGACTTGCAACTTTCAAATAGAATTTTCAAAGAGAATTTTCAGGGAAAGTATCATTAGCAAAGAAGTAGGAGGTGAGGGAGCCACCCAGTAGCTACTGGATGAGATTATTCTATGAGAAGGGTCCCAGAGAGCAAGTGCAAGGACACAAAAAAGAAATCATGTTTTCATGCCCAAGGCACAGCATGGAGATCAGCCTAACTGGATCGGAGCAAGCCACTAGGAAAGTAATAGATTAGTTTAGAGAGGTGATCCTGGGGACACGTCTTTTATGGTTCTTTATGCAATTTGAAGATGTTCATTTTTATTTTGAATGATATAGAATACTACTAGAAGTTTTAAGAAGAGAAGTGACGTTATGGGTTTTAGTTTTTAATCAAAATCATTCTGGATGCTGTAAAGGGAGCCATAGCAGAATGAGACAGACAAGTTAGAAGACTGTTGCCACATTCCAGCTTAAAGAGGGTGGTCACTAAAGAAAGGGTGAGCACTGAGTAGAAACATGTATACATAGGAAAGACCCCAGGATGTGTTGACAGATTGGATGGGCAGAGAGGGCAGTGTAAGAGAATGAGAAGACTCAGGAATGACTCCAATCATTTAGGCCTGAGCAAATGCATGGTTAGAATTAGCATTTCATGAAATGGAGAAATTGTGGGAGAAATAAATGTGGGAGGTATGTGTGAATCAGGAAATCTCGAGTGAACATAGTATTTGTGATGCCTTAGAAATCTTAGTGGTGATGTCTAGAGAGTATGTGCTTATATGGGCCAAGAGTTTAGAGGAGGTGACTAGACTGGTGAAAATTTTGGGAGAGTAGCAAATGTTATTGATGCCTCAGCCATATTGCCTTACATTTATGCTATGCTTGCACACTCACCCAATTTCTGACTGCAGGCAGGTATAATTTTCTACCTTACGTTCTTTGCCTGGTGGCTGTAGGGAGAAGACCTGAATGGTAAGAATTGCTGGGGAATGAACATCTTCTTCGAAGAGCCCTCCACCAATGACTGATAAATCAGAATGGGTTAATATTCCTGTGTTTCTCACCCATTTGGTGGAACAACCTAGGCATAAGTTCTTCCCCGATTCTCATGGTTCCACAGTGGGATTTTAAGTTCTGATTTCTACAGATAACTTGTTTAATAACACATTTATTTGCCTTCATTAGTTTCCTGACTAACTTCCCTATTTGCCTAATGATGTTCTGTAAGATCTTTTTCCAAACAAACTATTTACACTTGAATTCTAATGTCAGGGTCTCTTTCTTGGGGAACTAATACATACAAATAAAGATGGTGTCTAGGGCTTCCCTGGTGGTGCAGTGGTTGAGAGTCCGCCTGCCGATGCAGGGGACACGGGTTCGTGCCACAGTCTGGGAAGATCCCACATGCCGTGGAGCGGCTAAGCCCGTGAGCCATGGCCACTAAGCCTGTGCATCCGGAGCCTGTGCTCCAGAACAGGAGAGGCCACAACATTGAGAGGCCCGCGTACCGCAAAAAAAAAAAAAAAAAAAAAAAGACGGTGTCTACTATAAAGATAGCATTTAATGATAGGAAACTAAATAAAATCACTAAGTAATAAATGTAGACAGAAAAAAATCAGTGTCTGAACTTTGACGGCTCTAGAATTAAATGACTGAAGAAGTTAGAAAGAACCAGCAAAGGAGAGAGAACATTAGTCAGTGATAAAGAAATAGTGTCAGGAAACTGTAATATCCAGGAAGCCAAATAAAGAAAATTCTTCAGGATGAATGGAATGTTCAATTTTGAGAAGTTCTTCTGGATAGTCAAATAAGTTGAGGCCTGTTAGTTATTTAATTTTACACTTGGTCCTTAATGGACATTAATGATCATTTGATTTGTTAGCATGTTAGAGGCAAGAGACAGTAATTAGGAGAATTCTAGAGAAAATAGGAAGAGAGGAATTGGAGACAGTAAATTAAGAGATTACAGTTTGGGGGAGTCTGAATATTAAAGGAAGCAAATAAATGGGTTTTGTTGCTATAAGGGTAGTAGAGACAAGAGAGGTTATTTTTATGGTAAGGCAAAATGTCATAATTTTATGGTGATGTGAATGAATCAGAGGAAAGGAAAATATTTGTAGTGAAATACAGAGCACCTTAGCAGTGCTCTCCATCAGTCCAGAAGGCATAAGACCTAGTATATAAAGAAAAGGATCGGCCCTGGATAGGAGGACAACACATTTTTTCATACTAATAGAAGATAAAGCAAATTATTTGGATATAGATACCCATGGATGGGTAGACATATGGTGACAGCTTGAAAAAATTATCTTCTGAACTCACTTATTATTTGGAGAACTCACTTTTAGGCACAGAAGATCATGTCATCTACAAATAAGAACAGTTTAATTTCTTCCTTTTCAAACTATATGTTCTCATTTCCTTTTCTGGCCTTATTGCTATAGCTAGAAAATTCCAGTACTATATTGAATAAGAATGGTGAGAGTGAATGTACTTGACTTGTTCCCAATCTTAGGGAGGAAAGTACTTAGTTTTTCAGTATTAAATGCTATGTTAGTGCACTTTCTATTCTCGTGGATACTCTCTACTAATTTGAGTTAGTTCCCCTTTGTTCTCAACGTGCTGAATTTTTTTATGATCAATAGGTGTTGGATTTTGTCAAGGAATTTTCTTCTGAGACAATTGATACAATTGTGTGATCTTTTGTCCTTTAGTTTATCGATATGGTGAATTCCATTGATTTTTCAAATGTTTAACCAGGCTTGCATCCAAGGAATAAATTCTGCCTTGTCATGGTATACAAACTTTTTTTATGTGGTTGAATTCAGTTAGTTAGTTTGTTGAGGATTTTTACATCTATATTCATAAGGATGTTAAGCTCTAATTTTCTTTTCTAGTTTGGCTTGTCTGGTTTTGGTATAAGGGTAATGCTGTCCACATAGAATGAATTGGGAAATGTTCCCTCCTCTTCTGAATTTTGGAAGAGTTTATAAAGAATTGGTATTAATTTTTCTTGACATATGTGCAGAATTCATCAGTAAAGCCATCTGGGCCTGGATTTTCCTCTATTGCAAATTTTCAGGTTATATATTTTTCCATCTCTAGTACTTATTGATTCATATCATCTGATGTTATTGCTTAAACAACCATTAGCTTTATGGATGTAATTTTCTATTATTTCTTTATGTATCTCTTTAAAAATATTAAAATATTAATCAATAGGCCTTACTAGTTTCTTTTTAATTAAAATATTTATCAATATTTTGACTTTCTTTGTTTTGTAAATGTCATTTAAGAGCTGTATTTAAGCATGAAGTTTTTTTCTTTACTTTCCATATTATGATTGCCTTTAGTAAACTTTATTTTATAATTGATATATAATTTGCATATCATAAAATTTACCCTTTTAAAGTGTAAAATTCAGTTATTTTAGTATATTTACAATGTTGTGTATTTGTTTCGACATCTTGGTAATATTGGCCTCATAGAATGACTTTGGAAAATGTTCCTTCCTCATTTTTTAAAGCATTTGTATAGAATTGGTGTTATTTCTTATTAAAATATTTGGGAGGATTCATCATATATACTTGGGCTTTTTTTGTGTGAGAATGAAGCCTATGTGCTATCTACTGTGAAACTTCTTTTTCCTGTACCTAAACCTGCTTTAAAAATAAAATCTGTTAACTTTTTTGAAAGTATGTGATACTTGAGTATATACTAAATTCAAAAATTATGAAAAAGTTTAAAATGAAAATTGTAATCTCCTAATCTAGATACTTAGTTCCCCTCTTCAGAGGCAATCATGGGTATTATTCTCTTCTAAACAATTTTGGAGATCTCTGCACATAAAAATATATGCACATGCATATTTTTCCCACAAAATGCTACTCACCAAGCAATGAAGCTTGCTTTTGTATTTAACTACATGCCTTGAAGGATAGTCCTCATCAGTACATGTAGATCTACCTCTTTATATTCAACAGTGGCATAGCTTTCCATTAAATAGATGTGGCATGATTTATTGAACAAATTGCCTAGGTGGGCATGTGATCATAAACTCAAATATCCATATTTAGATTTACTTTGAAGAATTTTCTTATTTTCACTCGACTACTGCTATTCCAAATAGTTTGTTTGATTTTTTCCTTTTCTTTCTAACCCATGTAGTTGTGTAAAGTAATAAGAAGGCTATCCTTTGAAAACAGAATACATGACACTCGCCTCTCTTCAAGAGGCTACTTTTGCCCAACTCAGTCTAAAATAAGCTAGCCCTTTCCTAAGTGTGGATAAGAGGCAGAAACCTAGTATTCATATCCATAGTAGACAAAGATGCTATAGCTCTCAGTTTATACATCCTCCCTCATGCTCACAGCAACATTTATTGATGATAGCCATTCTGATAGCTGTGAGGTGATATCTTATTGTGGTTTTGATATTCATTACCCTGGTGATTAGTGATGTTGAGCAACTTTTTATGTGTCTGTGGCCATCTGAATGACTTCTTCAAAGAGATGTCTATTCAGGTCCTCTGTCCATTTTTTAATCAGATTGTTTAGTTTTTGATATTGAGTTATATGATTTCTTTATATAATTTGGATATTAACCCCTTTTTGCATATGTAATTTTCAACTATTTCTCCCATTCAGTAAGTTGGTGGTTTCCTTCACTGTGCAAAAGCTTTTCAGTTTGATGTAATCCCATTTGTCTATTTTTGTTTTGATTGCCCTAGCCTGAGGTGAGAGATCCAAAACTTATTGCTAAGACTGATATCAAAGAATGATCTACCTACGATTACTATTGGTGATTTGTATTAAATTTAGTGTTTTTTCCCTCTTGTTATGATCGTAATAGGGGCTATACAGGAGATTAGATCAATTATAAAGAATAAACTTCATGTTCTTCACATCTGAATGTAGTTTGAGTGAATTGTTTAACTTCATTTCACTAGCCAACTAATCAGTTGATTATTAATTGACTAATATAAAATAAAATCTTATTAAAATAAAAACGTGTTTATTCAAAGTGCTTTGGAGATTAAAATCTTAGATAGTTGGAAAATTGTATTAATAAATTACTATTGTTACCAAATTAGTACCATACACTAACCAATGGATCCCATGGAGACAAATGGAAAAAACCTTGCTAATACAATTAATACTAAATAAGGGACCTAAAAGCATTTTGAATTTTATAATAAGATGGCTTGATTAGAGAGAACGAGAACCAATTAGGGTAGACTGGGGCAAAGGTCTCACTCAAAGGATAAAATTGTTCAAGGAAATGAGAGTTTTCAAAGTCCATATGTTTTAACCAATTTACCTTTGATTTAGTCCAAATTAATAGAGCTCTCTTCTTTCTTCACTTGTAATTTCAATATAGAAAAGTGCTAGTTCTGATCTCCTGGAGATAAAAAAAAATAATTCAACCTCTAAGACTTATCTGACAGATATATGATCTAGTAGTAATTCTTATTTATATAGTTATACTTGCCTAACAAGTGTTAAACATTGTAGCAAATATATGACTTCTTAATTATTATTATTGTAGTTTAAAAGTTAAACCTAATATATAAGGAAAATCACTTTGAAGTATTTTTTAATCATTTCATAGGAGTAAAAACTGATTTAGAAAAGAAATATTAGAAAAAGCTAACATTTTCCTTTTTAAAATTCAGTTTAAAGTCATAAGAAATATGTTGGGTTTTAGTATCAAACATTTGGAAAATTATGTGCAGATAATAATTTTATTTAAGAGGTCAATTATTTTATTAGATTTAAGTCTGAAATGAAAGAGTTCTGAAATATTTCATTTTAGTGTTATCCAGGTGGCAAAATGCTGGATATCAGGATTCTTGCCTTTTTTGGGGGGTTGCTTTTGTAAAGTAAAATATCTATTTACATTCACAAAGAATACAATATTTTATTTAGGGTCATCTTATTGACTAGCATCTTAACTTTATGATTAAGTTAGACGTAGTAGCAATTGGGAGGGATTGAAAGGAAGAAAAAATATATGATTATGTTATTTCCAGTTCACTAAACACATATGTATTCAGGTTGAAATCTGGGGGAAAATTGAAGAGAGTATTTTTTGAGCGGCACATAATAAGCTATTAAAATAATTTCAATTATTCAAATTAATTGTTTTATATAAGTATGTACAAATTTTATTGTATATATTTGCTTTTGAGTTAGTAAAGGAAGACTGAACACAAATGCTTATTCATTCTAAGTCCCTGATAATCAACTAAAATAACAATAAATGAAAATAATTACATACTCACAAGGACAAAAAAACAGAATAAGAGGTTGCAGCAAATGAGATTTAAATATTTATCAGAATTAAAGGTGATGAAAGAGTTAATCAGTGAGAAGAAGGAAGTCACAACAGCACATATCTGTAGATAGAGATTGTACAGGAAGAAAGCTTAATTCTCCAGAATTCTGGAAAGGCTGGAAACTCAACAGAAAAGGCAGAAGATGAAGTTGAAGAATCGCTATGATCACTAAATATTTAAAAGAACCAACATATATTTTCACAATATATTTTTGCATATATGATGTTCTTCTGGCCTGGAATGTTATTCTGAGACAGTCTGCCGTTGGTCAAAATTGGAAATCCTCTTTGTGGTAATCTCTCTCTCTCTCTCTCTCTAATTGGTGGAGTTTTGAAGTATTTAAAAAGGTTAGCTATTTCAAAACCAAGAATAAATGCAGAAGCTTGTGCTGCTTAATTTTTTTCTTTTTTTTTTAAATGCTTGCCACTGCCTTTCCTCACACTGCCATGTTAATAAAATAATCACACATGGCAAATTGTATCATTAGTAATTTCCACTGAACAAACTCAGCATGCCATTTAGAATAAATTAACTCCAGGATTGCTTGTTTCTGGAGTGAATGAAAGGTAATTTCTAGAACTCTTTCTATTTTAAATCTATTTGCAAACTTTGAAAAACTTAAAAATAATACAACTGATGGTTCTTTTAAACACCAAGATAATTTTCTAGGAATTGAGCTTTCTTTTGCCAAAAACTTGCACACCTATAGATTTTAGAATATACAGTGACTTCAGTACATGTAATTACATATCATGAGGTTCAAAAATGTTAAAATATAATGTTTCTTGCTTTTTTTTTTTTTTTCGTGGTACGCGGGCCTCTCACTGTTGTGGCCTCTCCCATTGCAGAGCACGGGCTCCAGACGTGCAGGCTCATGGGCTCAGCCGCTCTGCAACATGTGGGATCTTCCCGGACCAGGGTACAAACCTGTGTCCCCTGCATTGGCAGGTGGACTCTCAACCACTGCGCCACCATGGAAGATCTCTTGATCTATTTTTTTTTTTTTTTTTTTTTTTTTTTTTTTTTTTGCGGTATGCGGGCCTCTCACTGCTGCGGCCTCCCCCGCTGCGGAGCACAGGCTCCGGACGCGCAGGCCCAGCGGCCATGGCCCACGGGCCCAGCCGCTCCGCGGCACATGGGATCCTCCCAGACCGGGGCACAAACCCGCATCCCCTGCATCGGCAGGCGGACCCCCAACCACTTGCGCCACCAGGGAGGCCCCTCTTGATCTATTTTTAAAGTAATAATATGATTTTCATAATAAATGAAATCAATTCTGATGTAAATAAGTGTTCCTAATTTTGTTGTTGTTGTGAGAACTTTTCTTCATCTGGTTTTTATTGCAGTTTCTTTTTTGTTTTGTTTTGTTATATCATCTAAAATTAAATGATTGTAATAAATATTTCATTAAGCACATCCAGTAGAAAAATCATAATTTTCTTGCATAATAACATCAGACATCCTATAAGATTTAGATTAATTTTCACCCTCTTAATACAAAATAATAATTATCAAAAAATCCAGTCAATCTTCACATGATATACAGTGGTAAATGAGGTGGGTCAATTTTGTTAAGTTCAAATATCTTTACAAAGTAAAATATGTTATTCCACAGCCATTCTACATATATTTAAACTTAATTTAAAATTTGCCATACCTTTGCTGGATAGTCACCAATATATCCTTGACACAGGAAAATAAGGCAATTTTTTTCTCCTACAGTCGTCTCAAATTCTAATTGAAAGATAAATGTTTTCAGATATGCTGCATTGTTTTTCCAATTATCTCCCTTATTTCATGTTGGGCTAATAAAGTTATTCCCATCTATTTCAAAGATAGCAACTAGAAAATTATGTGCCTATGCTTAAAATGAATGAGAGATGAAATTTATCCCTCAACTTTTCAAATTTTTGTGAAAATCCCATTTGAAAGGTAGTCACAAGGATACTAGAAAGAAATCACAGTTTACATGCCATACTACTTATTTTAAAGATGATTTAATCAATTTTAGTCCCCTTTAGAGGTTAAAGTTGATAAGATATTCCCAATGTTCCCCATCTCTCCTCTCTTTTTTCTCTCTCCTTTCCTTCTTCCCTTCTCCAATCTGCCACACTTTAAAAATTAAAAAGGAATGTTGAAAGAAAAATTCATATATTCATATTAATAAATGAATAGTTTTGTAATCTATTATCCCTAATCATTACCTCATATTCTTGAAAAGTATGCAAGTAATTAATGTTGAAATTGAGAAGAAAAAAATGTATAAAACTGTAAAGATAACTTCAGTTCCCAAGAAATGGAAAATGCAATGTTTGGTTAATAAAACAAGTTCTATGAATTTCATTTTCTGTATTTCTACTAAATTTATAAGAGTATAAAAACCCAAGAGTGAATCTTAGAATAGAAATGAATTAGCAACTTTTGCAGAGAACTTGATCCCACACCAATTAGAAGAATAAGTCTAGGTTTAAGCCATATGAATTTGAATGACTAATGAGGGGTACCTACAGACTGACCTCATATTCCCTTGCTAATGTTGCAACTGTGAAATTCATGTGATTCTAAAGCAACTCAACTAGCTTTTTCTTGGTGTAGGTTAATTTTTTTTTATTATCTTCATCCATTTCTATTTTTCTTGTTTTCCTGGAGGTTTGTGAAAATATTAATTCCCTTTTCCTAACTTACTGCATCTATATAGACTATTTTTTTGTAGGAAATTTCTTTAGCATAGACTCTAAAATCTACAGATTAGAGATTCCAAAAAAAAACCACAAAAAAAAACATAGTAATCAAAGTATGTACCAATCTTCTATGAGACCATATATATAATGCAAGTAACAAACTTGTTTCTATTAAACTGTCTAATGTGGTAGTATGTAAAATATTATTTACATCATAGTAATTGTTCTTTGTTCTTACCACCCACATAACATTTGTATGTATAAATGTGTAAAAACATTTTCATGGGACAAATAATATATTGCTTAAAGTCAAGACACCAAAGGAAAAAAACCTCAATAAAATATCTTTATACATATATACATACATACATACATATATTGTATATGACATTCTAATTTTTGGCAGAAAAAAAAAAGGCAGCACACCTAAAATCGTAACTTCTTAAGATAGTTTTTTAAGGGACTGTTTATAGACTTATGGACCAAGGATATTGCATCCTGTGGATAGTGATAGCGGGAAGTCACGAATATAACCAAGTCTGAAGGAGCAAGGGATGCAAGAGGTTACCTGAATCTGGAAAGACCTGTAGCTCTGGAACCTTTGGCCATAGATGAAGGAGCACAGTCACTATGACTGTAATGGCCTGATAGGAGGAAGCATGGAAAACTAATATTCCATTTTCTCTTTCTCTTCTCTGTCTCTTTCTCTGTCTGTCTCTCTCTCATCTTCCAATCACCTGCTAGTGCTTCTCACTGGCCCAATCTAACTGAAAGCTACAGACAGACGTTTGGGTGATACACTCTATAGAAGTCAGTCTACAGGACATTAGACATTGATCAGAATGAACAAGGGTAGAGAGGGGATCTGGAAGAGTAAATAGAGATTATTTAGCACAGTATTGAGTTAAAAACTTGCATGGAGAAGACTGGCTTCTTTTTAAAGAGGTTGTAATGTCATATTTCCTATCAGTAACAGTTGTGTTACCATATATTTTGGGAGATTGCAAATGAACTACAGTTTCAGATTTTTTTTATATATATCAATCAAAAAAGTAAACCTCTTAAGCAGAGTTATTTCTTATGAGATTATTTTATATCAACAATATTTTGACAGAATCAGGATACCCCACAATCTTCACAGCCATAATGAACAACCTGAATTTGACAAGGTGAAATGTAACAGATGTAAATTATGTTGGTCAGATTGAAAAATCTACAAACTCAAAGCTCAGTATGGCACTTAGCAGGAATAAAGGTAAAATATTCTCAGTAAGTTCTGCCTGTGGTCAATCAGCAACTCGGGAATCAACAGAACTTTGTGGCTGTTTGATATGGAGATCAAACCTAGAGTTAGAGGTGGTGCCTTGGGATATAGTGTTCCTCTTTATTTTGGTTTCATAGTGATACACTAAACATCCACTCTCCAGGTAATTTAGCTATTGGTAGTTTTATATGATGACTTCTTCCAAATGTTAATTCTGTGAGTCTTAAATGATATGATGAAATAAACTTTAAAATGATAAATTATCTGATTCCACAAGGATTTATTGAACAAGTTCCATAAATATGTCACTGTACTAGAGAAAGTGAATATAAAGGTAGATATTTATAACCAATGCCTGTAGGTAAAAGTGCAAAATTAATGACTGACATATGCTAAGAATCTACTCTGAATCAGAGCTATCTTTGGCACATTTTGTGTATTACAAAATTTTTATAATGAGTCTACTAAATAGGTATTCTAGAATTCCCAGTCCTCCCACTTCTTTTATTTGGTGAGAGGAGGAAATCCTATACTTTTCCTGGTTGCTCTGATCCCAAATCAGGTCATTGATAATGAAGTAGAAATCAATATCTTCAAATCTGTGTTTTCAGCCCAAAGTTTACTGCTGAGCCTCACATTAAGATGCTCAGGACTCCAGATTTTGATGTCTCAATAATTTTGCATTTTCAACATGCCTGGAACTGAAATACCAGCTAGTTCCTCAAACCTAACCCTAATTCACAACAACAACAACTGCTACTATTAATACTCTTTATGCAACTAATAAAAAGGCATACAGTTAAATTCCATTAAATTAGGATCTGTGTCTATCAATCTCATTTCTTGATTTGTACAGTTCAGCATAGATCCTGAAATATATTCTGTGTGTACTGAAAAATATTTACTGAATTGCAAATAAAATAATGTATAAAAGATGAAAGAAATAGAATGTATGACAATTATATTGGTACCTAATATACATTTCATATACCTAATATACATTTTTACCACTCAAGTTTCTTGTTAGCAACCCATAGAAGTCAGCTGAGTATTTTGGCTCATGACACCGGCATTTAATCCACATCTGCTTAAAATACCTGGAGTGGTTTTTGTTTTCCTGGTGTACAATAGACCGATCAGTACCACAGGAAGTATCCAGAAAAGCCTGGATGAGATGAGGGGCATCTCTGACATCTCTACCTTGACACCTTGTCCACTTTGTCTTCAGTGCCACGAGGAAGCATTGAGATGGTAGGAGACACAAACTGACTGACAACAACAAAATAATGGGGTTCTGTTAGATATATTTAAATACAGAGCTTGTTATATTAGCTAAAACCCAGTTCTTGTCAGTAGCTAAGTTTGTATGAGTTTTTTTTTTTCTGATGATCAGTTGCTTATTATCTATCAGAGTCCAAGAGCAAGCCAGAAGCAGGTTCTCAAAAGAACAGATGTTGTTTTTACCAGAGACTGTATAGTTTTTCTTCTAAAATATAGGCACCAGAACTGTGACTATTCCATTGCAAGTTATCACAGACTCTGCACTTCATAAAACACAACACTTTGCCACAATATGATTTGAGAGGAACTGGATTCATTTGGTCATAAGGGACAGTTGGTGACAAAGTTCTTTGAATTGTACCCTGGACCATTTAAATGTATTTTTCTTACCCTGGGAACTATTCAGACCCTTAAATAGGTCAAAGCTGCACAAGCAAATATTGTGAACATTCCCTTTAAAATTAGTGAGGCCCTCAAAGAATTATTCCTTTTTCTTTGTAGCAAGAGAGTCAGAGTACAAAGTGTAGCACCACGCTTTTGACTTTGGCTTGAGCATGTAGTCTCCAAATTTGTAGCAGGCCCATTAATTTTCTTGGGGTTCATCTCCATTATCTGTCATGCATGTTCCCAACCAAAGCAGTTGGAGAACCTCATATTTTTTGTCTATTACATCCCATAAGCAAGATGTCATCTACAAAGTGAATCCTGTGATGTCCTGGTAAGTCAATCAATCTCTCTCCTTACTAAAGCATGGAGAGTCATATAAAGTCACAGAGCAAAGGAGTACTCTGACTTGTTTGTTTCTTGTGCTCTCTGTTTATTGGTATATAGAAAATATTTGTCAAATCAAGTTGCACACCAAGGGCCAGAAACTGTATTAATTTGCTTCATTTTAGAGATGACAACAAAAACTCTCTAAGGCAAGATTGTTGGAAGGTTCCAGATCCTGACTTCAGTTGAGAATTGCAGGACTTTTGATACTCATTTTTTTTTTTTTAGCTGTTCATTGCTATCATGTCTCCTAAACTTCTTCACGTCCACACGTTCTGTTCTGCATAGTGATGAGTGCCATTGGTTCCATAAGACTTGCCTTTCATTCCAACTTTATTTCCAGTGACATTTATTAAATGCTTGGAAACGACCTTCCAGATTTTTATCATTCCAAACTAGCTAAATTTTCAGTATTCTCCTCTTGGCACCAGTCCCAACTCTTCGGGTATAAATTCTAAACAGGTTGCAATTCTTGCTTCCATGTGATTATGACTTAGTTAATTTAATCATAAATGAAATTTATTGACAGGGAATTTGATTGCTCCCAATATGGAAAAGGTGGCTGAAAATCAAGTTCAATAAACATTAAATAAAAATAAAAAACTGCCACGATTAGCCACCTCAGAGCACTGCTGTTGTCCAATTATACCTCACTACCTCTTCCACTGGGACAACTGTGTCTGGACACATGCCACTCTCCTGCTGGGTTCCATTTCCTTTGGACACTTTGTCCTAGGTCATTAGACTCTCCATTCTGTTGATTCTGCTATCAAAAATATCTAAATGTCATTGTGTTTTTGCTTCATTTACTCAAGATACAAAGTCTTCAGTGGTGGGAGAGAGGGGAGATGTGACTAGTGAGCATAGATTACATCCTGCCAAAGGGAAAAGGAAGAGATTATCTATGTGTCTTCATTTTCCATAACATACGGCTTTGTTGGCTTCCACCTATCTTGAGATTTCTCCCAAATCAAAAGGGTAACCAAAACAAGAAAAATATCCAATGAACCTGTTAAATAAAATGTGAAAAATACAGGAGGTAAAAAATGAGAGTGAAACAAAACTAGCAGTAACTCAAATCTTTAGTGAACCAATGTCATCAATATAGTGTGTTTTGTGAATTAATTTTCTTTAGTTTAAATGTAACAATCATTCAAGTTTACTTTTTTAAATGTATGTATGTGGTACATACTAAAAAATGTAAACAGGAGTTATATTTTTCATGACTTTTGGTAAATAATCAAGTAATAAACAAGTAGAAGAAAACCTAGATATAGAATTTATGTAGCATAGAGAATCTAATGAAGCCTTTGTGCAACCAACAGTATAAGACAAGATGTCTTGTTACAATTTAACCAATGAAAAGTTAAGTAAATCTGCATAAACTCACACACTTAGAAGCAGGTAGGCATAGAAACTGATCCTAGTCTTTCAGATCCAAATAAATCATTGCCCTAATGTATATGCATATTTGATGACAATATTCATCTAAACTACTTAATTCTCAATGTTTGGTGTCAGGATTCATGAGACAGAAAGAAAATAATGCTACAACTGATATTTTTTTTCACATTCCTCCTTTGTGGACTCCAATGAAAGTGGAAACAAAACTAATAAAATGATATGCTGTCTTTAAATACACTGAATAGCAATTTTTACTTTTTAGGAAATATTATAAAATGGATGATTTTAAGGTATTATTATTATGTCTAAAGAACAAAAAGTTAGTGAGAAAACTTTTAGTATAAACATAGTGAAGGATTTTACATCTTTCAACCATTGTGATAAGATCTGTAAATCCACCTGAAGAAAAATCCTATCAACTTTGCCTTTACTTTCTCTGATTATATGGCATGTAATAAAATTCATCTGAAACAGAAGAATAATTGTGCACAACATAAAAAAAAACAGGTGTGTATTAGGTGTTAAACTGATCGTAGAGGAGAATTATCATCTAAATATAAATTTTAATAGTTTTATTATTAGAAATGTTTGATTGATGAGATAAACTTGTTTCTCATAGATACATACATCATAATATTTGTAAAACCATCACATTAGAATAACAGAATTTTGAATTAACAAACACAATAATTTAGAAAATGACCAAAATCAACTAGAAATTCAAATTCTAGATAACCAGAACAGTTATCTAAGAAAGGAAAAAGAATAATGACTTGGAAATATTCAGAAATAAATGAATACTTGTTTATTCATTCATTAAAATAAGTATTTCTTGAGTGTTTGTTTTCCTGGAGCTACTACTCTGGATGCTAAAGTTCAGACAAAGACAGTCGTGACCTCAGTGAGCTTCCATTCTCTAGCAGAATAAATTAACCACCCAAGTAAACCAAGACATAATTAAGTTAATTTCACATTATGAAAAATACTGAGACATAAATAAAATTGGGTATGGTAAGCGGAGTGACTTAAGAGAATTTGTGATGAGGAGTAGCCAGCCATGAGGCAATTTAGAGGCAATGTGTTGCATGCTAGGAAAATGATGGTGATAGTCATGTTACATCCATACTAGGATGCCCAGTAGAATGGGTGTCATGAATGAACGTGAGTGGTGGGAGACAAGGTCATTTAGGAAGGAGAGACCATATCCTATGTTATTGTGTAGGCAGGCTGTGGGAAAACATTTCAAACTCGTTCTAATTTTAAAAGGAGATCTTTGGCAAACTTGGTGCAGGGGACTCACCATCTGAAAAAGTCACTTTGGCTGCTCTATAGAGAACTTTGTACTCAAGATGGGCAAAAGAAGAAGCAGGAGGCCAGGAAGGAGGCTACTGTCATGGTCTCCATGTGAGATAATTGTGTTGAGCCAGCATAACAGTAGTAGAGATAGTGGAATGGAGTCTAATGCTGTCAGGCTTGAGAAAAGAGATTTCTGATCATTTATATATGAAAAGGGAGAAGGAAAGAAACACCTATGATTTTGAGCTGAGCTAAAAATACAATGCTTTATTTTAAAATGAGAAATAATGTGAGTAGAACAGGTTTTAGGGTGAAATAAAGATTTGGGGCTCTAATGTTTGGAGCTTCTGAGACATCCAAGTGGACATATTTTTCAGGCATTTGGACATATAAGCCAGGGAAGAGTATGTCACAGACATATATATTCATATTTTTTCTTAATTTAGGAATTATTACCATATATATGTAGTTAAAGTCATGTAACTAGATGAGAGAAAGGTCACATAAATTTATGAGGCACTGAGTTAAAAATCTGTATTATATCTCCAAATAAGTATTATAGTACAGTGCACTATTTTGGACAAGGTAATTACAATTCAGTGATGAGTAAACAAATATATAATGAGTTTTAAAACATATACTGAGAATGAATATAATTACAACAATTTTCTTTTTTTCCTCTCCAAAGTACATATTTAATATAATAGCTTTAGAAATTTATCCTGTATATATATGAAATGTAGGTAGATAAATAATGAAATACAGGTAGATCGATACATAGATAGATTAAAACCCTATTTAGATCAAGGCCAAAATAAATGTCTATAATTATCCAGAGGAAATGTTTTTTTAATTATCACAAATTAAGAGATGCTACAATCTCTACATGATTACTGATGGGACATAGTCTACCCAAACTGTGCATGTGAAGCCTGATTGAAACAATAGGGGAGAACACATACAAATGTAAGTCTTAGTAGCACAAATCATTAGGCTTAGAAAAGATCTAGGAATCATCCGATCAAAGCACCTCATTATAGAATTGAAGAAATTGAGATCTGGAGAAGAATTAACTTGTTAAAAAATAAATAAATAGGACCTTCTAACTTCCAGTTGCATGAAGAGTATAACTCAGTCTGATTCTTTTCAAGTTAAATATTAACTCTTAAAACTTTGAAAACTTACAAAAGTGAACTTTATCAAATAATAAAATTTTCTCAAGACTTAAAAATATATGAAAAAAATGTACTTTCAATATTCAAAAAAAAAAAAAAAAAAAAGACAGACTTTGGGTGCATTATTTAATGTCTCCGGGCTTGAGTGTCTGTGAAAAGAGGAAATCCGAATCCGTCTAACAGTTTGGGGTCTCCTAAGAGATAATGTAGATCTACAGTAGGCATTTAATACAGAGTAACTTGATTGGTGGACAATGATTATAATTCATACAAGTAGTTTCTATGTGTTAGTGGCATTCTGAGTGCTTCAGTTGTGCTAACTCACTTACTGGTCATGTGACCCATATGAGGTAGGCTCTCTTAGAGTCCACATTTTAAAGATGAAGAAACTGAAGCCAGAAATGTTAAGCAAATTGCCCAAAGTCACCTGGCTACTCTGAGGTAGAACTTGTAATCACTCTGTGACACTACTCCCAGAGGAGATGAGTGCCTTTCAATGGGTTTCTTTAAGCCATCAGACAGCATACTTTGTGATGTTGCTTACACAATGTCCACTTCTGAAAAATAAAGTCATATAAAAACATACAGTTAAACTACTGGTGATAAGTGTTTATATGCATTTTGTTAAAATATAAGGTAACTAAGGGTGAAAGGGATAATTTGATATCTTAAAAATAGTGTAAGAATATTACTTGTTATCTTAATACTGTTTTTAGCTTATCAAAGTTTAAGAAAACAGTGATTTCATATTAGTTGAGAAATAGTCAGTTAGCCTGCCCTACTTCCGATGTCACCTGAAAGGAAGGAGTATGGTTATTGGGTCACAAGCCAGGACTGAGGGGAGTAGACGTCTGCCGGACCTGGAAAGTGGAGGGAGGGACTAGCCTCCACCACAAAGCAGCCCAGGAGTGCAGGATGTGAGATGCGTGTGAGGGGACGGCAAGGTGCAGAATATAAACATGAGTAAAGAATAAGTCTTGCCTGGGATTGCACAAATAAGAGTCAAAGTGGTTAAAAACTAGACCGCGGTGCATTCTGCAGGTGTATTTTTAATGTTCTAACAGGTTTGCATCACACTGCTCCCCTGCACTCCCCACAATCTTTAGTGGGGTACAGACTATCCCCAGTGCCTTTTCAAGCTGCTGGGGTCCTCGCATCAATCTGACAGTCCTTGTAGTCACAACTATGAAATGGACGGCTGTAAACATTGCCAGGACTTCATCTATCTAGACGAAGTGGTGAAACTGGGATTGGAGGACTTTTATTAAGATGATTTTTAGTCATTTAGATCCATAATAATAGACAATTTCCCCCAAATTCCTCAATTGACATAGTTGCTATCACATTTTATTTATCTTAGATGTCACCAAGAATCTTCAAATGTTTACCTACTAGAGAGAAATTTCAAACACCTCCATCAGCATGTTGGCAAAGAGTAGCTAATTGTCATGCTATACCAGTATAAATTTCTTGGATTTTGATTGACAGGGCCCTTAAACTTCCCACAATGCCCAAATGTCTAGGCAAACACAGTATCTCCTATGATCGAGATTTTCCATCAGGTGTGAACTCTGTAGGACACATCGTCTGGGTAAATATTCAGAACCATCCTTTAGAACCAGATCAGAGCATAATAGATCCTTTATACAGTGCCTGTTGTGTCTTCTTTATGGGAAATGGAATACTTAAGTCCCACTGTGGCCTCTCTTGTTCCACCTTCTGTACCACACCCATGTGAGATGTAACTTTCAAGTTAAGGAAACAGAAAAAAACAAAGACACCTATTCCATCTACACATTGTGCTAAGGGGATGCATATGTCTTTTAATTCAGAAAATTATTCCACTCCAAAATTTCTCACCCAATGGATAATGGATTTTATTAAAATCTTCTACTTATAATTATATGCACTCTTTCTACTTCTTTAACTAATATTTTAGAGCAGACATATGTTAGAAATATAAAAACTAATTACACAAAATGAAGAAGCTGATCCATTATGAGGCACAGGCAATTATGAAAAGCAAAGCAAAGATTTTAAAGGTCAAGGAAACAGCCATCTTGTTAACAACCTGACCAGCGGTGAAAAGTTTTTCAAGGACAGTTAACAACTCACAAGGCCCTAACTGCCACCCAGAAAGATGTCTTATATGTTAGTCTGTATCTGCACACAATGTATAAGGCACAGACTGTGTAAGCACTAGTATCATTCATTTTTTAAAATCAATTTAAATTTGACTTGTTAATTAGAAAGAGTACCTAGTTTATTTTAATTAAATTCCTGTGAAGAGGCATTAAAGTTAAGTGAAAATCATATTAATTTGTACATTCATTATGATTAAAAACACTGCTATACTATGTCTGATATTTTTGATTAAATTGGATGTTTTCAAATGTATGCATTTTATTTCTATGTACTACTATCTTTTAATTTTCATTATTAAATTGTATATGAGTACAAGATATTTTAAAATGCATTTAAAGGGAAAACTGAGTTAGTCTGTTAGTCAAATAAAAGAAAAAGTAACCCTCTCATTTATTCTCTCCATTTACATAATCTTCCAGACAAAATAACTGTTTAAACTCTTAAAAAGTATAAATATGTGTGTGTGTGTGTGTGTTTGGCTGGTATTCTGAATGGCTGGATCTGAAATTAAACATGATTTTGAAACATTTTGAAAACTTTGAGACATTTTAGTAAAAATAAGATTTGTTCTTCCGTTTGTACATCTCTACTATTATACCCTTTAATTGTTTAATTCTTCACATTTCCTAAGTTGATTCCCAACACTTATAACTTTTCTTTATCTCCTGAAAATATCATTTTTCTTTCATTGTTTAGCCCAATTATTTATTGATGAGCTATAAGGATATTTATTGTTCATTTGAGAGTGAATTGGTTTAACAAATAAGCTTAATTAATTATTTCACAGTTGTTGTTAGTTCCTAGCTGAATCTTAGATTTTCGAACAACAAAATCACACCTTTTGAAAGTGTCATTCAATGCCAGCAAATTTTAAGCACCAAGTGGGCATTGGATGCAGTCCTGGACGTTAAGGATTCAGGAGTGAACAGACGAGGTTCGTGTTTGCATGGGGCTTGCATTCTAAAGGGAAAATTTAAGAAAGCAATAGAGACTTTTAAGGATAAATAGGGAAAATCCACATTTTTAAAAAATATGAAGATGTATAATCCAATAATAAACCATAAGTTTCTCTTTTCTGTCCTTTTGTATTGGTTTTTCAATTAAGTATAGGCACATATATCTATCTTTTCCTTATGGCTAACTTTGTTATGTCTTGTTAAAGAAATCTTTCAAAACCTTAGAGTATAAAAAAATTACCAATCAGTGTTTCCAAGGTTTTTTCTTTTGTTTGTTGTTTTGTTATTGGTGATGACTTTTGCCTTTAAGAATTTGTCTGGTCAGAAGTTAATCATTGAATACACAGTACCTTGTTGTTTCAAGTCCATCTTCTTTTTTCTGTCATTTGTTTCCAGCTTTTTTTTTTGCAACTATCCCTTCTTTCCTCAATGACCTGACAAGCAATCTCTGTCATCCACCAAAGTTGCCTGTTTACAGGATCTCTGTCCTACTCCATTAATTAATTCTGAGTTAATGCCACAATATCAATACTAACATTTCTTCATAAGTCCTGTTATCATGAATGAACAGTTGTCCCATTGGCCTTTTTCAAAAATGGCCTTGCTATATCAATATTATATAAATTTGAGAATTGTCTCATTAAGCTCCGTGAATTACTTTGTTGTGGAACCTACACACTGTATTCACTACATTTAAATTGAGTGAAAATCCACAACTTCAAATTATTTATTCTTCCTATTTATAACATGGTGTATGTCTCTCTTGAGTTATGTCTATTATAATGTCTTTCATTAGAGTTTTATAATTTTATCTGATAAAGTCTTACCATTTGCCTTACAGTTTAAAAAGTAAAATGAAATAACAAGAAATATAGCTCAGAAGCAGTGATTTTATTATATTTTGATTAAATATTTATTACACTGAATTTGTGGAAATCTTTGAATGCTTATGTGGCAGATGGGTAGTAATAAGTAGGCAACTTAAATTTATATTTTATTTTCACCAGTAATTATTTTTAAGTATTGGCATAAATAGAATTATCCATTTTCTCTTCCACCTAGTTCTATGTGCTCAGAAAATCCAGAAATATTGATTTATGAACTCATTAATTTGTCTTTACATTCATTTACTCATTTATTAAATATTAATTTTCTGAAAAATTCCTATATATTTAACATCATCATAAACATGTGTAATAAATAACAACTATAAGACCTACATACTGTAATACTGGAATCTTATTTCAATTTCTTGCTCTTAAGGTACATATTTATTATACCATTATTTATTTATTTTTCTTTGATGTTGCTTTTTAAAATTGAAGTATAGTTGATGTACAATGTTTTGTTAGTTTCAGGTGTGCAGCAAAATGATTTGGCTGTATATATATATATTCTTTTTCAGATGTTTTTCCCTTATAGATTGTTACAAAATATTGAGTATAGCTCCCTGTGCAGTAGGGCCTTGTCAGTTATCTATTTCATATACAGTAGTATGTATATGTTAGTCCCAAACTCCTATCTTATCCCTGCACCCCCCTTTCCCCTTTGGTAACCATAAGTTTGTTGTCTATGTCTATGAGTCTTACTTCTGTATGTAAGTTCATGGGTTATCAACTTTTTTTAAATTTCTACATTTAGGTGATATTATATGATATTTGTATTTCTCTGTCTGGCTTACTTCACTCAGTATGATAATCTCCAGATCCATCCATTTTGCTGCAATAGCATTATTACATTATTTTTTATGACTGAGTAAAATTTCATTATATATATATATATATATATATATATATATATATATATATATATATATATATACATATCACATATTCTTTAGCCATTCTTCTGTTGATGAAAATTTAGGTTGTTTCCATGCCTTGGCTATTGTAAATAGTGATGCAAGGATCATTGGGGTACATGCACCTTTTCGAATTATGGTTTTCTCTGGGTATATGCCCAAGAGTGGGATTGTAAGATAGTACAGTATCTCAATTTTTAAGAAACCTTCATACTGTTCTCCAGAGTAGATGTACCAATTTACATTTCCAGCAACAGTGTAGGAGCATTCCCTTTTCCCTATACCCTCTCCAGCATTTATTATCTGTAGAAATTCTGATGATGGCTATTCTGACTGGTGTGAGGTGATACCTCATTGAGTTTTGATTACGTTTCTCTAATAATTTGCAATGTTGAGCAATTTTTCATGTGTCTTTTGGCCACCTGTATGTCTTCTTTGGAGAAATGTCTGCCCATTTTTTGATTGGGTTGTTTGCTTTTTTGATATTGAGTTGTATGAGCTTTTGCATATTTTGGAGATTAATCCTTGTTGTTTGTATTATTTAATTTAAAAAATCATAGCTCTGGGTGTAAGCCCATTTAAATATGTAAGGGTAAAGTTTTCTGGTAAAATATTTGTCATCTGTATTTCATGAAGGACATTATATGTGTGTGTATACATTTACATATAAAATTACATATAAGAAAATAATGAGGAACAAAGTTCTTGTAAGGAAAAATTATTAGGAAAATGAAAGTCTATTGTCAGTTAAGTGTGGGAAAGTAAGGAGCTAGCCATTTGAGAGAATGCTACTTTAAAAAAAATGAGATGCATCTGGGCATGCTTAGGCATGCATTTATTTATTTTTGCATTATTAATAAATGTATGAGTTTGATGATCAAATATATAAGCATATTGTGAATGATAATGTCAAGGACCTTTGGAAAAAATAAATAAGAACTGACAAAGCATGTTTATGACCTAGAAATGACACTGTCACAGGTGATTAAGACTTACAAGTAAGACCAGCTCCTGCCTATAATTTGAAATTTGCTTGAGCATCAGATACATTTTATGTGTGTAGAATAGCCTGGGAAGCAATTGATTCTACTTTCTACCTGTAGCAAAATCAGTTCAGCATATTGAAATTTCTCCCCCACCCCGCCACTTTCCCTAACTGATGTACATTTTCTCTCTACTCAGCTGAGGCAAGTGAAAAAAAAGGCAGATATTTGACTCAGCATTTGTGCTTAGATTCATTAGTGTAATGAACTAAAATGGGGGAAAATTCAAACCTTTTCTCCTCTACTCTGATTAAAATGCAAACGATATAAAATAGAAATATTTCCAAAGTATATTAAAGTACACCAGAAAAAGAAAGTAGTTTTTATTAAGCTAAATTCTTTCTGGAATTAATGCAGTAGTTTATAACAAGATCCCCTATTTCTCTTAAGATCTTGGTAATATTTGGTGAAATTTTGATTCATCTAGAGAGCATCATAGAAAATACTATTCTTAGGACATGTCCTCAGATATTATATTTTAATTGGTCTGTTATGGGGACTGTACTTCTAAGAACTGCCAATGCGTTTCTACTGCATAACCAAGGATGAGAATCACTGTTTTAACATATTCCCTCACTGCTCTGACTTAATTTTGGAAGTCATTAATTTCCTTAGGCCACTAGGGCATTAAAGTCATCTGTAGGTTATCTAAACCCACACACCTAATCTCTGATAATAAATAAGTAAAAGAATAAGTAAAAGTATTTGTCTTTGGATTCAGAATTTAAGGTTCATATTCAAACAGAGACATGATAAGGAACCCTTGTATAAAAGCAATTATATGATTGATTTAACTTCAGTTCTGATTTAGCCCTACTGTCAGAAGTTTGAAACACACTTTGATGAGAAGAGAGAAGAAGTCATAGATCACCTATAAAAATGTTATCGTCCCTATTGAGCCTACTTGCTACCTGATGAGATCCACTTTCCTTCTCATTCTGGGCAAAATGAAGCCTGTGGGAAAAGAGTCACCATTCTACACCCTCTGCAGAAATACAATCTCCCCTCCCTTGTCTATATCCTTTAGGCAAAGTCAGCTGGCTACAAGGAAAATGTTTAAAAGAACCTCAAATTCTGCACCTCCTAGAAGTAGAAATATTAATAGTCTCCACTGCATTTGCTGAGAAATGACTATGAGAATATGATGAGAAAGAAGACATTTTCTTGTTTAAAATATGAGAAAGGCTTAGAAAACAAAGATGGGGGTATCTTCCTCTAAACATAATGAAAATGATTATAATGGCTGACATTTATTGAATATTTCCACGCTCATGTTGTGATGGACATGTACAGTTTGTTTTCCCAGAGCCCATCTTTAATATACAAATATAATTCAGAGAACACACAAATCTACATTGAAGGAGCTGTCACTCCCTTCTCTCCAGCCACGTTGACTCATCACGGACTGCCAGTCATACTACTATTGTACTCTGGCCACACAGTCTAGGACCCAAACCAATGTGCTTAGAATTCTCTGTGAATTAAGAGTAAGCAGTCAGGCACATGTAGACAGGATATTACTTTATTCCAGGTATTGCTAATCCCTAGGTACACTCTTGCCTATTTTGCAAGTTTCCTTACTAGATATAAAATGTCCACTATTTGCCAATACCAATTTGAGCTGTGATTCTACTACTCGCAACCCCAAAATTCCTGATCACTGTAGTACTAAAAATGCATGACGCCATTTAATTCTTTACTTACATCTTTGATAAAGAGGTTAAGAGAGAGGATCATGGCTTGTCACTTACTATTTAAGGAAGATATTTAATTACTTCTAAGCCTGTATGACTCCATCTCTAAAACAGGTGTTATATCAGCACGTTCCTTATGGTATTATTGTGAGAGTTAGATGGAATTCTGCACATAATGCAAACGGACTGCCATGTAAAAAGATGTAAAAACGTTCGTAATTTTATTATTCACAGATCTTTAATTCAGTAATATAGTTCTGATTTCACACATGAGAAGACAAGTTCAGAGAGATTAAAGTAATTTGTCCAATGTTATTATAATGTATAAGTGCTTAGCAATTAGAACTTTACTTGGTTAGTACAAGTCTAAAGTCCATACTTTTTGTTTGTTTATAATTTGAACGAAAGCATGAATGTAGAGAAACAGATGTAAACACATATAAAGTAGTAAATCCTATGTACCATTGTACACCCATAAGTCTACAGTAACAATTTTTAAATGTGTATGTAACTTCTGTCCCTATAAAGAAACAGAACATTTCCAGCACTTCAAAAGTAGCCTTCATGTAGCTTATCAGACATCCTCCCTTGGCATAACCACCATGGCTGAGTTGTACCTGCTGTTGAAATTTATATATTATAAATGAAACCACTCACTATTTATTGTTGTGCATCAGAATATTTTACAAGATTCGTCCATGTTGTAAGTAAGGTAGCTTTGTCCACTTAAAGTGCTATTCAGTATAGTGTTGTACAAATATTCTGAAATGAATTTTTTTTGCTGTTTGTGACGAGTATGTTTCTCCATCTTCTGGATCCTACAGATAGTGCTTTTTTGAGTATCCCTGTACATATCTCTTGGTCCGCATTTATATGCATTGCTGTTCCTTCTGGAGTGGAATTTCGGAGTCATAGGGTATGCATGTGTTCATCATGGTGGAGATTTTGAACGTCACTTTCTCCACCAATAACGTATCTGTGTTCCAGTTGCTCCATTTCCCCACCAGCACATGGTATTTTCAACCCCTGCACCCCCACCCCGACCCCACACACATCACGTGTTCATGTTCCGGTGATTGTGCAGTGATACATCATGTTAAGTATTATTTTTCTTCTCACACGTTCATTGACATTTTAGCTATCCTTGTTTGGTGAACTGCCGTTTCAGGACTCTTGGCCATTTCTTTTTGTATTTTCAATCTCTTTCTAATTTATTTGAAGACATTCTGCATAACTTTCAATATGATCTGGATATTAGTACTTTGTCAGCCATGTGTATTCCAAGTATTTTCTTTCACTCTGCACTGTTATTTTTGTTTGTTTCTTTGTTTGTTTAATTCCCTTAACAGTGTAATTTCATGAACAAAAGTTCTTAATTTTAATACTACTCAATTTTTATCAATCTTTTCTTTTTCGTGCCCTGTTTAAGGAATCTTTGCCATTTCTATGGTCAGAAGATATATGTTTTCTTAAAATATCTGTAATTTATTATGTTATATTTCACATTTTGTCCCATAGTGTACTGGGTTTAATGTTTCTTGTTTATATGTGTGCTGTGGAGTCAAGTATCTTTGCCTTCATATGGATTTATGATTAATATAGATTCACTTATTGATGAGACTATTCTTTCTCACTGTTATGCAGTACCTCCTTTTTAATAATAAATCAAGGACTTACATAAATATAGGTCTATTTATGGATTAATTAGTCTGACTTTTAAAAATATTTTTATTTATCCTTGTGCCAATATATACTCTCTTAATTACTGCTGATTTATAATGTCTTGATATATATATATATATAGTAAGGTGTAGTATCCAGCATGGTTCTTCTTTAAAGACTTAGGTATGATATTATCATAACCAAGCCTCATCTACCTGCGTATGAAACCCTAGATTAAAATATGAAATAGATACTGATTAGACTGATACATTTAATTACCAGAGCCAAAGACCTCAGCATCATTAAATTCCTACAATAAGTCTGTAACCTCTGAAGCACAAACTGAGGGAAAAAACAAGCAATTTTTGTCTTTAATTGCATTTTCAAAAAGTTGTGTTATTAAAATCAGTTTTCTTTATTTTATGACACCATCGGAAATTTAATTTTTGAAAAGTGAAAGAAAGCTTTGATTTTGTTACCCACCACCACTTTAACCTATCAGAATTTGATATTTAAAATGTAAATTCAACAAGAGTAGACACATTCTCTACTCCACTGCTGTACCTCCTACAGCTAGAGTAGAAAATATAACAGGTGCTCTATAAATATTTGTTCAAAAATAAACATATACTGGGGCTTCCCTGGTGGTGCAGTGGTTGGGAGTCTGCCTGCCAACACAGGGGACATGGGTTCATGCCCCTGTCTGGGAAGATCCCACATGCCACAGAGCGGCTGGGTCCGTGAGCCATGGCCACTGAGCCTGCGCATCCGGAGCCTGTGCTCCACAATGGAAGAGGCCACAACAGTGAGAGGCCCGCGTACCACAATAAATAAATAAATAAATAAAATAAACATATACTACGTTTTGTTAAAATTACATTTTTTCATTTAACTCCTTAAGTGTATAAGAACTTACCAAATGAAAATGCAAAGGTGTTGATTTATTTTATATATGCACTAGTGTTATTTAATGCCAAGCATTCCCACAGTACATAACTCTTATAGTTATGTAATACAGAGTGTAGACTGAGTGAATGATTTCCCCTGAGGCATATGCAAACATGATCCATACTCTTCAGGATGCTAACTCCTGTGTTCCTAGAGTGGATAATGAAATGTAGAAGACATAAAATTATAATTTCAACTATATCAACAGATAAGGAATGGGGAGGGGACATGAATTACAGAGTTATGAGAATAAATGAAGCACTCAAATTCATTGTGTTAACCTCAGACTAGGCCACTATTTCTCAGCACATTTTGGTTTTAAAAAGTTTGCATTATGGGTATAAACATGGTAGGCAGAATGGTCCTCCCAGATATGTCCACAACTTAATTTCTGGAATCAGTGACTAGATGACCTCAGGTGGCTAAAGGTACTTTGCATGGACTTAAAAGATAGGGACCATTAACCTGGATTATGCAGTTGGGACCAGTCTAATTAATTACATGATCCCTTAAAAGCAGAGAACTTTCTCCTGCTGGAGACAAAAGTGATGAGGCAGGAAGGGAATTACTTGTTGTTGCTGACTTAGAGGATGAAGGAGGCCATTAACCAGGGAATCAAATGACCTCTAAAAGCTGAAAATGACTCCCCATGGACAGCCAGCAAGGAAACTTGGACCTCAGTCCTACAACCTCTTGGAACTGAATTCTGTCAACAACCTGAATTTCGTTGGAAGCACATTCTTCTTTAGAGTTACCGGATAAAACCTAACCAGACAATTCCTTGATTTTAATCTTGAGAGACCCTGAGCAGACCCTGAACAGAGAAACCAGTTGAGCCCACTTACTTTTCTGACCTTCAGAACTGTTATAATTCATTTGTGTGGTTTTAAGCCACTAAATTGGTGTGGATTGGTTACATCAGCATTAGAAAATGCGTAAAATATTCAGCCAAAGTCAAGCTGATTGTAAAATCCATGAATGTATTATGCTTCCTAATTTCAATAGTTCTAAGGTGTCGTATGGAAAAAGAGATCAATTTACTGTGGAAAACCATGTGGGTAGAAATGGAAAGTTATACTAGGTGACTTCTTGTGCGTATTTCTCTGCCATCTCAAACTATATCACCAAGGTCAGGCTTTAGTGATGGGGGTATCCAGCTACTGTCCTTATTGTGAGGCACATTTGATAGCTTTTGGGAACCCAACAGGATACCCTTATATCACCCTCTGAGTTTTTCCAGTGTGTTGTTGAAAGACATCAGCTTCTCTTAGCCATCTCCCTCACAATGCACTTCATAGAATCTCATCTTTCTACAATATAGTATATGCTTTGGCTTGCTACATAGCTCTTATTATCTAATTCCACCCTCTCATCTTCTAACGCTCCTGTTCAAAAAAACTCCAGCCAGAAAATTGGTCAGTCTTTGCAGAATCTCCAGCAGTCTGTGGAAATACAATATACAGTATAAACTGACCCCATTTCATGGGTTTTCACATTTTATATCTTTAAAATTAAAATATGTCTTAGAATTGATTGCTTGCCAGAATTTAATTCATAGACTTACTTTAATTTCCTTCTTAACAATAAATAAAACAATGGCACAGCCTAAAATCAACGTCATCCTAGATTTGATGCATTGCAGTCTATGCATGAATGTGTGTTTTAATAGATAGTGAAGACACACATGAAAATACACATAAGCACACACAAATACAGATATGTGTGTCCTTGTGAGAAAAATTTTACTGAAGGTATTTACACAAATTGATAACATAACAGAAACATCTGCTTTCAGTTTCACCCCCAGTACGCCTTTACAAATGGGCTAGAATGATCAGGGCCAAGGTTTTGGTGTCGTGCGTGATAGTTGTTGTTGTTTTTGCTCCAGGAAATGTTTTCTCTAGCTCTCATTGGATTTATTCCTTTCTGAACAATAGTTATTCATATATAGAGCATTGGACAATATTCTGAGGTGGAAGGAAAATCTATTCTTCCTATTACTGTCAAATATTGCATCCACAAAGAGGCGATGGTTAAACATTTGAGCCCAAACATAGTTTCTGGATGAGGGAGGTGAGGATGCAGGTAATAAAGAATATAACATAGAACTAAATCTTTAAGGAGGAGTGAGTGAAAGTCAATCAGGAGAAGAGATAGTTACAGTATTTAAAGGAGAAAGTTGTGTAGTACCAGAGAAACTGAAAGAAATAAGAGTTTATAATAAGGCATGTCAATCATAAGCTATATTTAACTTGACTTATTATTAATAATCTCCTTAATGAGAAATCCAATGTCAATCATCAATTTTTATTTTTTTAAGTTAGGCACAAGTGTGTGATAGAATCCTAGAAGTTATTAATGCAAGGAAACAGAACCAATGTACAAAATACATAAAAAGCTATGCTTATAGCACTGACTTCTGAACACTGTAGCTCCTGAAACTAAAATTGACAGGTTAAACAAGGAACATCAGCTTCAAGTTTCTAAAATATGTCATTTACAATAGGGAATAGAGTAACCCCAAAATGCTTTAGACAAAGATCTTTAATATAGTAAAATTGTTTAAATATGTCATTCATCCATTAGGCTGTCAAACAACACTCCCACACACAATGAAATGCCTGCTTTGTGATAGTTGGAGCTGTGTGGGAAGACTTCTGCACTACACAAGCTAAAATAAATGCCCTAATATATTGTACAGAGGGTACTTTCAGTTAAGACAAATAATATGGGATTAATGTAAGTAGACTCCACATCTGTATTTGTGAAAAAAAAAAGAATAAGTGTCTACCCTTAAGCAATGTATGTCTTAGTGAAAGAAAAAAATCTAAATCAGGATTAGATAACAGCAATAGAGTAGAAACTAATACAGTTGAATAAATCCATCACAAGCAATTCAAATGAAAAGAGAAGCTATGATTTGATTAATTTTTTGACAGAAGGATTATTAAATTTAGAAGCAAACATATAATTTATTTTGATGTACAGAAACAGACAATTTTTTGGTAATAAAATACAAATTGCTTTTCTTATAAATCTTGTGTACTTCATTCCCAGCACAATTTTACATGATAGTGATGCTGAAAAATATGGCCTACTATTAGAGAGCTAATTTATTTAAAAAAAAAATATTTGACCATTTCAAAGGTTAGCCTCTTGGGCTCAAAGTAGCCATGATAAACAAGAGCAACACCACAAAACTATCACTTATATAAGATTTTAGTGACATGGCTCCATTATTATTTACTTCCCGTAGAGAGTTGTTAAGTCCTGCCACAAATTTGAAAATGAAATGCAGTTATTGTCACTTAACAGATTGAAGGAACTGAGACTCAAAATGTTTAAATGATCTTCCCAAGATCTCATAGTTTAAACAATGATGGTTGTGGAGTTTTAAGTCAGATTCATTTAATTCCATAGCCTGTTATCTTTCCACTTAAAATACATATTTTCTGTCTCTTTAATGCATTATGTAAAATAATACAGACTTGGAACTGAGAATTTGTTTTAGACCTAGTTATGAGATAATTTGGTTATATTAAATATTTTGCCTATTTTCTCCAGGCCTATGATTTCTCACCTATAAAATAAAGATGTTGGTATAAATTGCCTTCATTTAATTATATTCTACCCTTTTCTCTAAGCTCTAAATTTAATAAACTCTCCATTCTTTCAGTTAATCATTGTTTGAAATATCATGTAATTTTTCATTGTTTTAGGTTCTAAAGATTCATGTTAAAAAAAGATCATCAAAAGCCCAGAGTTGAGGGCTTCCCTGGTGGCGCAGTGGTTGAGAGTCTGCCTGCCAATGCAGGGGACACAGGTTCGTGCCCCGGTCCGGGAAGATCCCATATGCCGTGGAGCGGCTAGGCCCATGAGCCATGGATGCTGAGCCTGCGCGTCTGGAGCCTGTGCTCCGCAACGGGGGAGGCCGCAACAGTGAGAGGCCCGCGCACCACAAAAAAGCCCAGAGTTTATGAGTCATTCAACTATAAATTGTATGAAATAAATAAATGTACTGCATAATATATTTTTAATATTTATGTGTGTATATACATGGGCACATATGATTGCTATCATATATAGTGATATACCTATCATAATTGTGAGATAAAAAAAATCAGGTTGTAAAACAGATTGTGATTGATGGGGAATATTTAAAGGTATACTAACAGGGCTTCCCTAAAGTGATATTTGAACAGACTGTTAAGAAATGAGGTGTGTGATACCGTGCAAAAGAAGTGGAGAATGTTGTCAAAGTCAAGGGAACAGCAAAGGGGAAAGCCCTAAGGCAAGAGTGATCTCCTTGTATTTTAGAATCCGTAAGAAAATCTGTATGGCCAGATTGGAATAAACATCTGGAAGACTACCCACTTCTCATCTATTCAACTGAAATCACCCAAGTCTTTATCAATATTTTATTTCCCTTTGATTTTGAAATAGCATCCCCCAGGTTTTCCAGCTTCCATTAGTGCTCCACTTCAGCCAATTCTCTATGGATTAGCAGCAGAGATGTATTCAACAGTCAAAACCTTTTCATGATCTAAAAACTTCTGGTGGATTATAATCACAATCAGAATAAAGTATAGACTGCTTAAAAGGGCCTAAAAGCCTCTACATGTCTACCCGTTATAGGATTTGCTGATGAGTAGAAAATGGAGTGTAAGAAAAAGATGAGTCAGAAAAGGCTCCCAGATTTTGACCTAGCTAAGTAAATGATGAAACCATTAACTGAGGTGTAGAAGATCAAGAGAAACAATGTAGAGGAGAGTATTAGGCACATAATAGCTGGACATATTTTGTAGGAATGCCTAACTGTAACCCAGGTGTGCTGGAGTCATGATGAAAAGACAGAAAATCAAGAGAGCAAATATTTTATGAAATAGAAGAATTCCAGAAATATCATAGATTAATGAAGCAAGAAGAGAGAGTATGCATATAGCCTCATGTATAGTCTTAAAGAGTGTGGAATTACTGAAGATAAATAATGTTCAAGAAGAAGCAATACATTGTAAGAAAATTATACCATCTTCAGCCTCATGGACAATAAAAAGACATACACTCAGACACTAAGACTTCAAAGAAGGGAAGCATGGTTCTTAGGGAATAACTAGGTTTCAATTAAAGCTAAAGTTAAAGGGGGATTAATAAAAGAGATGGAGATCATTATAAGAATTTTAATTATGACAAAATTTAAGCCCAAGAAACTAGAGGGGCAGTTGTTTGTTTGTTTGTTTTATTGGGGGAGTGTGGCAGGGAAGATGGTGTTAGACTGGATCAAACTAAGATACATAACAGCTCTGCAGGGAGGACAGTTTGCATATCTGCTCAGAACTGTGGTAAACGAGTATAAACGTCCTTATGGGCTGAATGTCCAAGGACATATCACAGTAGACTTCTTAGGAAGTTGAGGAGTGGGTTGGCGGAGGGAGTGATAAGCATATGAAGACTAAAATTTATGTCTAATCATTTTTTTTCAGTTGTCCCCATTTCTCTTTCATGGTAGAAAATAGAAATTTCTTTACTTCAATTATCTTTCAAGAACCAACAGTATATGGGCTTTTAAGACAAATTAACTAGAGAATGTTGAAGATGGAAATTAAAGTTGACTCCAACATGATATTAGATTTATAAATAGAATAAATACTCCTTTCAGTGTGAATTGAACTTTACATTTTTGTGCTTCCTTCTTTTATGTATTTTCTGTTAATATAGAAACTTCCTTCATGGAACCACGTATCTATTTTAATCTTGTCAAGCCTTTCCTGAGGTAAAAATAATCAACAAGTTTTTAAAAAGAGTCAAAGAAAAAAATTTCGAGTGACAAAGGAAAATCTAATTAAGTAGGTATTCTGTCTCTAGTCACATTGACATGTTATCTTATGCATCTGTTATGTGGAAGCAAACTGAGCACTCAGTATTTCTATATGAAATGAGTATAGTGGTGTTTCTTCCTTTCTCTAAATCATTTGCAACATGAAATTTTCAAAAATTAGTCTAGTGGATGATTGTGCTGTGTGACAACACACTAAAAATGTAAGCATATGTCTTACTTTAGAAAAGTCAGCACTTTAGGATCCAACAAGTTTAACTACCATATGACTCAGCAATCCCACTACTGGGCATATACCCTGAGAAAACCATAATTCAAAAAGAGTCATGTACCACAATGTTCATTGCAGCTCTTTTTACAATAGCCAGGACTTGGAAGCAACCTAAGTGTCCATCACCAGATGAATGGATAAAGAAGATGTGGAACATATATACATTGGAATATTACTCAGCCATAAAAAGAAATTAAATTAAGTTTTTTGTAGTGAGGTGGATGGACCTAGAAACTGTCATACAGAGTGAAGTAAGTCAGAAAGGGAAAAACAAATACCGTATGCTAACACACACACACACACACATGCACACACACACACACACACACACACACACATATATATATATATATATGTATATATATATGGAATCTAAGAAAAAAAAAAAAGGTCATGAAGAACCTAGGGGTAAGACAGGAATAAAGACACAGACCTACTGGAGAACGGACTTGAGGATTTGGGGAGGGGGAAGGGTAAGCTGTGACAAAGTGAGAGAGTGGCATGGACATATATACACTACAAAACGTAAAATAGATAGCTAGTGGGAAGCAGCCACATAGCACAGGGAGAGCAGCTCAAGGTTTTGTGACCACCTAGAGGGGTGGGATAGGGAGGGTGGGAGGGAGGGAGACACAAGAGGGAAGAGATATGGGAACATGTGTATATGTATAACTGATTCACTTTGTTATAAAGCAGAAACTAACACACCATTGTAAAGCAAATATACTCCAATAAAGATGTTTTTAAAAAAAAAAGTGGAGGTGGAACCTGCCATAACCGATCTCCTTGACTTGCCAACAGTGAGGTCTTGCCCTTTACTTAATCTCTTTCTTCCTCAATGTCTTCATTAGCAAAATGTGTATAGCAGTAATACCTACACTCTAGGCTTAATGTGACAGTTACTAAACAAATCACTTAAAACTTTATTGTAATAATAAGAGCTCAGTAAGAATATTTGCTATTACTACAGATATTATGACCTTGTGTTCCATAAAAAAAAATAAAACCTACTGTGATAATAGATGATAGATAGGTAGATAGATTTTTATCTTATATATATCTATATCTATATCTATATATATATGTGTGTGTGTATATATGTATATATCATAAATATGAATTTGCATATTTTTAACAGTTTTTCAGAATTATAGTGGGATAAAAATCCCATATTAAGAATACAGAATAGTGCATCAAAGTCTGAAGAGAACCCAAAAATACATGGCATTGAATCATGTTCTGAATGAAAAGATAAGGAGTGTGTAGCAGACCACTTATTTTTAAATTGTCAGATGACAGCAAATTGAATATTCTTAGTAATACACTGGCAGACACATCATTACCATTAAGAAGGAATCTAAAATTGATGAGCTGTCAAAGGCTGAATGAAGTTCTGAAGGAACAATTTTAAAAATAATGAATTCTGCTAGAAGTAAGTAACATAAAGAAAATGAGAGGGAGAAAAAGCAGCCTCCAAAAGCTTATAAATAACTACAAAGTGGTAGTGAATCTTCAACTAGAGTTATTAATGTGGGGCAATGTGCTTTATCCACATTTTTCAGAAATTTTCTAAAGTAAAAGAAACATTAAACATATCGTTATCCATTTACTTAGCAAGCCTTCACGATGCTTGAACATTTTACAGTCTAAGCTTGGGGAAGAAAGGTAAGAATGGGAAGGTTCATGTGACGACAAAAAATTCTAGCAACCATATAACTCACTGGCTGATATGTTGTAAGTGTGATAGGTCCACATGGGAAATGTTTTCACTGCAAGATTGGATCTTTGATTTCTTTACCTGGGTTTTCTAAAACCATTGAACAAATACCAATATGCACTCAGTAGTAAAACAGAAAAGCTGTTTGCAATGCAATATGTTAGGAATACAAAATTAAAGGACTTATGAGAAGATGTTATTCATTTTTAATTTTCCTATTTGAAGATGAGGATGAAAAGGATGAATACTCCTTCTCTGATGGAAACACAGTCACTGAGTTTGTTTTCTGTTGTTCACTGCTTTTTTCCCAGCACCTGGAACAGTGATGACATATAATATAAATGTTGGCTTAATAAAATTTCTTGAAAGAAAGCAATAAAATAATTAAAATTTCAAAAGAAAAAGAGAAAAAAATATATAAGGGAAGGAAGGAGGGAAGGAAGGAAGGGAGTGAGAGAAGGAGGGAGGGAAGAAAGAAAATGAACAGGTTTCTTCTTCACAACAGAACACACACAATTTTTCTGACTTTCATGGAGTTTGAGTACTGTATTTAGCGTCACAACTTTTGAATCCAACCAAAGACCTAGGCAACATATTTGTCATGAAATCCTGGACAAATAACTTTGCTACACTCAATTTCCTCATCCCTAAAATGTAAATAATATAAATACATAAATAATAATAGCAAAGCAATGTTTCTTGGATTAAGTGAGATAATACCCTCAAAGAGTGAGCACATAGTCAAATTGCAGTAGGAAGCTTGTAACAAAAGCTATAATTACAATAAAATCATAGGCCAAGTAAGCAAAAATCAAATGATTATAAAAAAGATATCAGTGAAGGGAGAATAATTCTTCCAGAGAACTTAGCCTGAGAAGAGTATCTAGAAATGAGCAGAGATCTTCCTGTGGGGTTTCTTGACAACTAAGATAAGTACATAAACATGATGAGAATCCTGTGAAAGGATGCTTACCAAACCATTAGGGAAAAACAGAGTTTTTCAAAGAGTAATACAGTCTGAGTAAAGTTTTTATATAGGGACCTGAAACAACAAAATTAGTAGTGTCTTCAAAAATACCTAGACGTATATAGAGAAAATAGTCACATGGCTATTTCTCAACGTTAAGCAAAGACCATGATGCTAAAACTAGTTTGTCTAAATTGTTATTATAAGTTACAGTATTGTCATTATGCGACATTCTAGTGAAAAGTATGTCAAGTCTAACATCCCAAACATGGACTAGGGTAGAGAGATTTCAGTGGTTGTCATATAGAGAACTAAAACTCCATTTGCTCTCTGTATCTACGACTTGCCAAAGAGGAGAGCAGTGGGGAGATGAGTGAAATAGGTAAGGGAGAATAAGAGATACAAATTTCCAGTCACAAAATACGTGAGTCATAGGGCTGAAATGTACAGTGTAGGGACTATAGTCAAGAATAATGTCACATCTTTGTAGGGTAACTAGAACTTATCATGGTGATCATTTTATAATGTATAAAAATATCAAATCATTATGTTCTGCAACAGGGACTAACATAGTGTCGTAGGTCAATTATACTTCAAACACAAACTCACTCACAGAAAAAGAGGTCAGATTTGTGGTTACCAAAGGTGGAGGGTATGGGACGGGGGAATTGGATGAAAGTGGTCACAAAGCACAAAGTTACAAGGTAAATAAGTATTAGGCATGTCATGTACAACCTGATGATTATAATTAACACTGCTGATGTTATATATGGAAGTTAAGTGAGTAAATCATAAGAGTTCTCATTGCAAAGATAAATATTTTTCTAGGCTTCCCTGGTGGCACAGTGGTTGAGAGTCCGCCTGCCAATGCAGGGGGCACAGTTTCGTGCTCTGGTCTGGGAGGATCCCACATGCTGCAGAGTGGCTGGACCCATGAGCCATGGCCAATGAACCTGCACATCTGGAGCCTGTGCTCCGCAACGGGAGAGGCCACAACAGTGAGAGGCCCGCGTACTGAAAAAAATAACTAAAAAAATTAATGATCATTGAGTCCACCCATTGCCCAGTTGTCACCCATATGCATTTTTAAACCATATTTAATCACCAAATAAAGACAACAGGGCTTCCCTGGTGGCACAGTGGTTGAGAGTCCGACTGCCGATGCAGGGCACACGGGTTCATGCCCCAGTCCGGGAAGATCCCGTATGCCACGGAGCAGCTGGGCCCGTGAGCCATGGCCGCTGAGCCTGCACGCCGGAGCCTGTGCTCCACAATGGGAGACAACAGTGAGAGGTCCGCATAGTGCAAAAAAAAAAAAAAAAAAAAAAAAAGGATAAATATTTTTCTTTTTCTTTTATTTTGTATCTATATGAGATGATGGATGTTCACCAAACTTATTGTGGTCAGCATTTCATGATATATGTAAGTCAGATCCTTATGCTGTACACCTGAAACTTATACAGTCTGTGTGTCAATTATATCTCAGTAAAGATGGAAAGAAAAATTATTAAATTTAGTTATGTTTTTGCATTTTAAATGCTCTTTCAAAACAAGATAAATATCTATTTAACATATTTTTATATTGCCCTGTACAAAACTATATGCTGCTTGTCTTTTTCATTGATATATATACTGCTATTTTGTAATTTCTCTGTTTAATGATAGATTTTGCTTTTTCAGGTGTGATATAGAGACACAAGGAAATCAATCCAGTAGCTGCCCCATCTCTGATTTGTCCATTAATATGAATATAACTCCCAGTTTTGCCCCGACAAGCATCTATATGGGGATGTGGGGGCTGGAGGAAAGTGACATTCAACATTAAATAAAGATCTGTGTCATCACATTAATACAAATAGCGAATGTGCTGTGTTCGGGGCTTTGCGTTTGACACATAATTGCCGTAAGGCAGCTCTGTGAGAATTCTATTATAATTCATTCTTTGCACATAGCAAATCCTGGAATGTTTCCATAAGCAGGAAAAGTTTTGTATTGATGACTTTGCAATTGGTGATTCTTCTTTGTCTTTAGATGGATGAGAGAGTGATAATACGTGATCAGTGATGCAACCATGAGGACAAATCAGCTTAATACAACTTACAAAGGTATATTTTATTATAAGCTTCAGGTTCCTGGCTTTCTATAATCACTCAAGTCAATTCCACTGAGCATATGAAATACTATTTCTGCAGCATTTACATGTCTTAAAACACAAGTTTCCAGCCAGCACCCTTTATTTAAAGGATTTCTGGAATGTTAAATTTGTTCTGGTTTATCACAAAGTAAATGGGAATTATGCTTGAGCAAGGTACAGGGAAATGATAACATTCTAAGGTTTACAGAACCCATACAGTACATGAACAAGAAAAAAAAAAGTATTTATTATTCAGAAAGTGGAGTATCATTGTTCTAGTTTCTGAATGAACACATCCATATAACACTTAAAATTCGCAATATTCAACTTTGAATGTAAATAAATATGAGATGGCATTAGAAGATTATTGTTGTTTTATACTGACAAATGGACACTTTGTGAAATATGGTCCAATCAGATTGTATTGATATAGTGAATTATACGTTCTTTTTTCCCCCATTATTTATTTCTGTAGAAATATAAATATACATATTTCTTCTTTCTAACTTCTAGGGTTTAAATAGTAAGAGAAGCAAGTTTTCTGGTCATTAATGATATCGGTTTAGGGATTGTTAAACAAACAAAAATTTTGAGATGCAAATAAACAAAAATCTAATATAAAATATCTTAAACAATCAAATATTTAATATAAGGAAAAGTTCTGGCTACTGGATTGACCAATTAACATTTAAATGTTGTAAACACTTTTTTTGTAAATTTGATTAAAATATTTTTAACAACCACTTTTTTCTTTTTCTGTCTTATGCTTAGCACTCCTCAGTTTCTTGGATTTATCCTGTTACCTGACTTCATGATCATTAGATCACAATGGAAATTGCAGCCTTATTCATAATAGCCAAGATATGAAAACAACCTAAATACCCATTAAGGAATGAATGAATAAAGAAGATGTCTCTCTCTCTCTCTCTCTCTCTCTCTCTCTCTCACACACACACACACACACACACACACACACACACACACAGCCATGAAAGAGAAGGAAATCTTGCCGTTTGTGACAACATGGATGAAACTTGAAGACACTATGTTAAGTGAGATAAGTCAGGCAGAGAAGGACGAATACAGTGTGATATCACTTTTATGAAGAATTCACAAAAGGCAAACTAATAAAAACAACAGAATAGAACGGTGGTTACCTGGTGCTGAGAGGCTGGGGGATTGGGAAGATGTTTCAGTCAGAAGATGAATGAGTTCTGGGGATCTGATACACAACATTGTGATTATAGTTGATTCTGTATTGTATACTTGACAGTTACTAGGAGACTAGATCTTAAGTGTTCTCATCACAAAAAAAATGATAATTATGTGATGTGATACAGGTATTGGTTACTGCTACATTTGTAATCGCATGGCAATGCAGAAGTGTATCAAATCAACATGTTGTAACCCTAAGTTTCCACAATGTTGTATGCCAATTGTATCTCAGTAAGAAAAAAGAATGGAAAAAAATTAAATAAAATATTTCAGAACCAACTTCTGAAAGATTGTGTCATGTTGATTTGGCCAATTTTCTATCCTTCATATTAACTATGACTATCATTACAAATATTTAAAAAAAACAATAGCAGTTGAGACATGAAGTAGAGGATTTCCCACCAACATAGTAGGGAGCATATGAGGCTGAGAGCAAACAAAAGAAAAATGAATTACAAATAATCAGGTAGAGGCTAGCATTTGACAGTCTGAGAGCCAAGTGGTGGTAGAGGCAACATGCATAAATCTCCCAAATTTTATTACAAGACCCCCTGCCAAAATTCAAAGACTAAGCTAGCTGCTCCTTCCATTACTGCTTCCTTCCTAAACATCAGTAGCTCATCAACTGTATTCACAATATTAAGGATATTTGTCCTACCCTTTTTCACACAATAACCCAGGGTTACTTTATTGTCAAGTAGAAGAGATTTGTATTCTGAAAAACTAACACACTGGTGATGGCTAATTCATACCTCCACCTGCACATGTAACTGATGCAAGCAGAATTAAACATTCTGGAGACTTTCTGAACTGAGACAATAGCTGATGACACCCCCATCAGGGCTAAATATTAATTTATGCTCCATCTGTTCTGAAAAATTCAAAGAAACTTCAAAAATTAATATAATTAGCATGATAAAATTAAACAAGAATTATGTGCAGAAATTGGAGAGAGAAGAATTGAGTCTGAAAAACAATTAAGGTGGAGCCAAGAAAGAGAAACATGCACAAAATGAATGGATATGTGAATAATAAAAAGTATTCAAAAGAGCATATGAACTGTGGTGAGGCTACCCTTTACAAAGTATCTCTGGCTTTTTGTATGTGTACATGTTAAGAAATAAAATGTTGAATTATTATTAAAATCTGGAGAGTTACAGTTATACTTTTTACTCTTAACAAAGGGGTCTACTTGATTGAACATTTTTATACCCTTTTATCTTTTGAATAATGAGTGTTCAGACATAATAAAGTCACTGTGTAAAACTTGTTTCTAATAATAAATTCTCCTTCTACACATCAAGAAACAAATGTCAGAAGGTGTGTTTTGCTAAGATACGAAATTATTCATCACCTACGTGGTCTCAAAACTCTAATGTGTGTAAAAATTTGTGAATTTTTTACCTATTTTATTTCTAGCTCTTCTCTTGCATTTTCTTTATGAAATACTTTGCCTCCACATTTCCTGTTTTTCCAGTAAGATGTTTATCTAATTTAAATTGTTTTGTCTGAAATCAGTGTTATTTTAATAATTATTATAAAATTATATAAAACAACCACCTTCCACCTGCATGTTTTTCATCAAAAACAGCACTCAGCATGAGGTAAGCATTTGCTGCTTTAAAAGAAACCATATATAAAGTAAAAGAGATAAAAATTATAATAGTGCTGGAATATAAATCTGCATTAACTTAGTTTCATATCCAATGAAAAAACTATACACAATATATTTATTATATTATTACTTACAAAAGCTTAATTTGGAATCATTTAAATATTCATTCAAATGAATTATAGTATAGTTTTAAGGTAGAATTTTATGAAGTCATTTGTGAGACATTGTTAAGGTGGCTGTGAGTGAGAGTTCTGGAGTAAAATAACATGGACTGAAATCTGGGATTTGCTACTTATATATGACCTTGATAAACTGCATATCCCTTTTATGCCTCAATCTCTTTGTCCTAAAATGAAAAGTATGCACTGTCACAGATGCTGGTAGAGGTAGTAGTACAGTAGTAGTACTAGCAGCAGTGGTGGTGGTAGTTAGTAGTAGTGGTGGTGTTAATACTAGTAGTAGTACTAGCAGCAGTGGTGTAGTAGTAGGAGGAGCAATAGTAGTGTTAGTCATAAAAATCAAGTTGTCAGAGATTACTTAGTGACAAAAGAAAGTGCTCATGACATAATGTTAAATGAAAAGAACAGATCGGGATCTTGTCAAATTTCAATAAGACTTACTCCTTTAAGCCAGAATATACATCTCTGTATATGCTTCTTTAAAACATAATATAGATATATACTATATATAAAATACAAATGTAAATTATATACATATATATATATATATATATATTTAAACATAATAATGGGAACATAATTTAGAAAAAAGAAACCAAGCCCACTTCAAGGGTCTTTTTTTTTTTTACATCTTTATTGGAGTATAATTGCTTTACAATGGTGTGTTAGTTTCTGCTTTATAACAAAGTGCTTCAAGGGTTTTGTGTGTATTACCCAACATGTAGACATCATAGTTCTTTCAGCCATCAGTTAAAGATAGAATTTGGTCACATGTCCAAGCAATACAGTGTAACAAAGTATAGCTGTTTTTTTTTTTTTTTCCTAAAGGATTTACTAGGGACCCATAGTCAAGCTTTTTGCTCACTAACAGGTGTTTTTTATAAATGGTGTTTTGAGACCGTTTATTATCTCCAACGGAGCATAAGCAGTGGAACATGGAGCCACCCAAAATCATAACTCTGTTATACCTCTTGAGGCAAGTTCAATGGACAGATCACACTATATTCCCCAGCATAAATGGTAAATAATAAGAATGCAGAATTTCGGGAAAAAAGTGGAATTTCACAGGTATTGTGTAAACACTTCATGATATCTACCCTTCTTAAATATGTACATTCTTCATGTAATTTGGGTAATAGTCACAGTTTTAAAAACATGTTTTGCACCCGCCCACCCCCAAATTAAATACCTGGTAAGTCTCAGGGAAGCTTCAGGGAGTTTTGACTGAGGTTCCACTGGGACCTCATAGTCTATATACGTAGAAATACACTCAGGAATGTGGCATTTTTGTGAGAGATACAAGCCTGGATATTTGGCTCAACTTAAACCTTTCATATTTCAAGCCTTATCTTAATAAAGTCTGTCAGATATTCCCCTATTTCAACTTAAGTAGTGGTATCACATGGCAGCAGTATAAAAACATTCTGTAATTTGTTGAGCCTGACAATTTCAAAATTAATTAATTTTTGACAAAATTTTAATCTGGGGATTCACATTACTTGGAATTTTATGCCTGGCGATATGATTAATATTTTATAATATACTGATGAAAATTGGCATCCATCAATTTCTTGTAAAATGCACCTGGCACTGAATGTGAACTTGACCAAAAGGGAAAACAGCAACCATGTTTACAATGGTTGTATCTGGAAGATAACATTAAACATGGCCTCTAATTTTCATATAGCTGTTTTATTTTCTTGGAGGGGACTGGTATTTTCAAATTAACTATGTAAATTAGACTTTTCATTAAGTGTTGGCTAAATAGAAAGATAAAACTAATGTAATTTGAGAGTAGTCTAACTAAAATATTCTGTATACTATAATCTGTGAAATACAGCTACACACACAGAATCCAATAAGTAATGAAAGATAAGTCACTTATCAATGATGATTTTTGGAAATGTTTATCACTATACAGTTAAGATATTTAGTACTTTACTGTTAAACATTATGATCGTTAACACATCTTGTCTGTCTCTGAAATAATTTCCCTACATCCAATTCCACAAACACTGCCCAGTTTCCAAAATAAACAACTTATACCTATAAATAATACTTCTAGTGTGGGTGTCAATGGTAGTTACATGCTCCATCCTGAAAATTTTAGGACACTTGCTTCTTTTATTTCTTTTGCAATGATGTCATATTCCTCATAGAGGTGTTCAAATTGTGCAAATTGCTGTGTGTTTTTACATCAGAGCATAAAAGTTATACTTGGGCACACATAACTATACACTCACAGACACTCAGTCCAAGTACCCTGGGGAAACTATCAAGCACAGTGTATTACAACATTGTAATTAGTACTAATATTTTTTTAACTTGAACAAAATTAGAGAAGCATTCCAGACACTCATAAATTCCTAGACCAAGACAAGTTTCTCCCTTCGAGTTCCTCCTATCTGAAAACCTACACACCTACCTATTTTCTCATAGTCCTATGCTGGATCCAATATCTATTCTGGATTAAATAACTGCTATTTTCTTCTTCAGTAATTAGGAAACCCACCTTCACTATCCATTATATATCTTTTTTCCCCCCACTTTTCCCAGAGGAAGCTCTATCTCATGGGATCTCGGAAGTTCTACTGGGACTAGCAAGGGAGTCCTGGGATGAGAAACGCCTGGGTGTCCTTGGTACTGGAGGTGCCTCATCCCAGACTCTAGCCCATAGAAAGCATGGCTCACACCACCCATCACACAAATGTATTGCAGTTCTTTGGAAGCCCTGTCCCACCCCAATCCTGCCCCAGATTCATAGTGCAGTGGTGCCTCGCTCCAGAGGCTGGACCAGGTACAGAAAGACAGGCGCTGGCTTACAGGCTGTGCCAAAGAGCAACCACTTCAAGCCAGAATGCGGGAGTAAACTGCACATGCGTGAGCTTCCAATCTATAATCTTCCCGGAGCCAGAAGGGCCAGGGGGCCTGAACTGGCCTTCTGGCGCTGAACCTGGGGACCCAATGTGATATCTGCCAAAGTCCAAGCCCATAGCAACCCCACGTGCTGTTACATTCTGATATATAGCATACACAGCACATATATGTTTCTTCATATACTTCAACTATAACATTTTGCTACAGATTGAATGCAGAAGCAAGAATGACAATGCAGCAATATTCTGTTAAGCTAGGAATTAAAAAGAAATGCAAAAAAATTATTTTGTTTGTTTTGGAAAATATACTTATTTTTCACACACACAAAAATAATCCAAGATGACACCTGTTTATCATCAATTCTTTAAAAGTAGATAATCATTACATTGAATAGGAGGTATACACCTAAGGAAACAAACAGAAAAGACTTTATTCTCCCTGATGAAAATAAGATACTCCCTCTATTTTCTCAGATCATTTGATTTAGAAAGTTCTTTCTCTGTCTCTTTGAAATGTATGTAAACCTTTTAAAAAGCTATATAAATGTCTTGCCAGATTTAGAACCCAAAAATATCTTTTGCAGGAATCCCGGAACCATCTCTTTGAAATGTAATCTTCAAGGTAGATAGAGCCTCAGTCTCCCAGTTCCTATGGGAGGGGAGAAGCCTAGCTACTGTGGGAGCCTCACTCCAAGTCTCAATACTATATTTTGTCAATTTTTTTCCACTTCATGAAGCTAATTAGTCAATGCAGACAACTACTTCAGATTACCAGGTGAATCTAAGATGACCTATCGGTGACAAAATGTGCTGTCAAGTCCTTTTACTTTAAAAGAAGTTATTTCTCATCTTGGGGACGTTATATTATGAGTTGTAACTGCTTGGCAACATAAAAGGTGAGATTTCCTACTGCATTTCCAGTCTCTTAGTGGATTGCCTGTGATGCGCATCACATTCTAGTTTAGTGATTATTTAATAATGAAATTATTTTCTTTCTCTTCTACCTTTGGAGAGGTTTCTGGTTTGGGAGGAGATTTTGTTTTAGTTACATTTCTCTAACAAAGGAAATCTGTATACTCTCTAACTACAGTCCTTTTCGGTTGTTTATTTGACATGAAATTAGCATGCCCAAATTTTAGAAGGAAATATGTTGCAGTGGGGGAGGTGGGAGCAGGTAGGAAAAGACTCATTTTGCAATGCTGGAGTTTCTTCTGTTGATTTCATCAATACTCAAATGTATAACTTAGTGGAATGGGGGAATGCTCTTCTACAGCTCCCTCATTTTCATCTGGAAGTTCAATTTCCTTTGCCCTTAGAGTCCCTGCTCCTGTTGACATTATTTTATCTGTCTTTCTGACAGTATGGGATTGTCTTAAGTTTGTTTGGCTGTTGAATTTACTACATCCCCAAGTTTCCTTTGTACTCACCCTTGGATTGGAGTATGCAAAACCCCTCACCCTATCAGAGGCTGATCATAAATTGGTCACTCCCACTTTCCAGTGAGCATCTCTTAGCCCTTTGGTATTTTTCCATTCATAGGTGAATAAGTGGACCATTTGCTTAGGTCTGCTTTCTTTTGCACAGATGCTTGGTGGTTATATGCATATGTCAATGAGTTATTTTGTTTTTTGGAATTATCTTATTTACTCTGTTTTTAGTGGGAAAATCAGAGATATCAAAAGATTAAAAATCTAGGCTGACACCAGTATCATCTGCCCTGTATCCTCAAGTTCTTAGTTTTATTGAAGAACCTGGTGTCGTTTTCTTCTGGAACTTAATAATTTCTCCATATTTATATCTCTTTCTTAACTTCTCTTTTACTTTTTTTTTTTGACAGGGATTTTTCTTTATTTTTGGTGAAATCTCAGACGACTCTGAATTTTTTTCCACAGATTTCTAAAATAGCTTAAAAACAGTGAATAAGAGAGACCATAAAGAATGGTACAATGTATAGAATATTCAATAAACTTTTGCTCATTTTGAAGTTTTTCACAATTTGGAAAAAGTCAAGTACTTGTTAATATTTTCTGCTTCGTGAAATAATGGTTGCTCTAAACACTTTTCTTACATATTTTCTTGGTTATTATTCTGCCTCCTTTTTCATCTCTTAAACATATATGGTACACTCTGTGCAGATTAAGATAGGATAATATTAAATAATGGCATCCTTCCTCCATATTTCACATTAGTTATTCAAATAGTCTACATTATTTTAACTGTTTTATAGTCATTTCACTTTACTAGGTGTCAGAGAGAGACACAGAGGAGAAGAAACACCTTTCCACTTCTCCATCTTTTAAATTGTGTTTAACTTGTTAAACAGTTGTACAGTGTAAAGACAGCAGCCAATACAGGAATTTATCTTATATTTAATGTTTTTACAAAGCTCACTTTACCTCTAGCTTTTTAGATATTAACCTTTGGAAGAGGAGGGTATCTATTGAATATATAACCATGGCTCCTTTTTACCAGAAAATTTCTATTTTGTCAGAAACAATGGAATTTACACAAAGATACTATTACATTTCAGAACTTCATATAAGCAACAGCTTTTAATTTAAAACTAGCAATTATCTTCTTTTTTGTTTTGTTTTTTGTTTTGTTTTGTTTTTTGTGGTACACAGGCCTCTCACTGTTGTGGCCTCTCCCGCCGCAGAGCACAGGCTCCAGACGCGCAGGCTCAGCAGCCATGGCTCATGGGCCCAGCTGCTCCATGGCATGTGGGATCCTCCTGAACCGGGACAAGAAACCGTGTCCCCTGCATCGGCAGGCAGACTCTCAACCATTGCGCCACCGGGGAAGCCCAGCAATTATCTTCTTAAGTGACAGGTCTTTGGGACTAATGGCTCTGATTACTCCTGAAGAGGAAGAGTCTCCCTGTGTTATTTGAAGTGAAGGGAATCATTCAAATACTGAGGCCAGGTAGTTCCTAGTTCTTTAGCTGCAGAATAAGTGTAAGGAGGGCAGCCTGTGATTTTGTAGACAGTGTAGAAATAAATACAATGGACCACCTTCTATTGTAGACATTTACATAATTATCTTCTCTTTTCCTAGCCACACCAACCTAAACTTCAGTTCAGTGCAAGACTAGAAATCTATTTACAGGCACACATTCTCCAGGTAAAACAAATTATTCAATTGCACTGCACATTTAGTATCTGCTGTACCAGTATTTATACTCTACATGAGAAAAAATACTCATAGGAGTTGTTTAAACAGTTTTGAATCATGAAGTTTCAAAACATTTGGTTTATGTGGATTAAAAAGAATTATAAAATTAATGAAACAATATCCCCAAAGCCACTTTTCCTACTCTATGTAAATGTTTTTCAAAATTCTTAAATATTTTGTAAAAAAAAAAACAATGATGTTAATATAACTCCTTTTACTATGGAGGAGAACCTGTTAAATTTTTCCAGGAAGGAAGGAAGGAAGTACTCAGGGTAATTTCAGACCATGTAGTAGCAAATGAATGTCAATCAAATATCTCCTGTTTAAGATCAAATGGGAAAACTGTTTCACACACTCACGCACATATACACCAAAGAATGTTTGAAAAATTCTTATATAATCCAATTGATTATTTCATAAGATGGTGGTCAAAGCAGATACATATTTTCAAGCATATATTTTTTTTTTAATTTTTAATTTTTATTTTTTTAATTTTTGCTTTATAACAAATTTAATCAGTTATACATATACATATGTTCCCATATCCCCTCCCTTTTGCGTCTCCCTCCCACCCTCCCTATCCCACCCCTCCAGGCGGTCACAAAGCACCGAGCTGATCTACCTGTGCTATGCGGCTGCTTCCCACTAGCTTTCCACCTTACGTTTGGTAGTGTATATATGTCCATGCCGCTCTTTCACTTTGTCATAGCTTACCCTTCCCCCTCCCCATATCCTCAAGTCCATTCTCTAGTAGGTCTGTGTCTTTATTCCTGTCTTACCCCTATGTTCATGACATTTTTTCCCCTTAAATTCCATATATATGTGTCAGCATACAGTATTTGTCTTTCTCTTTCTGACTTACTTCACTCTGTATGACAGACTCTAGGTCCATCCACCTCATTACAAATAGCTCAATTTCATTTCTTTTTATGGCTGAGTAATATTCCATTGTAGATATGTGCCACATCTTCTTTACCCATTCATCTGATGATGGACACTTAGGTTGTTTCCATCTCTGGGCTATTGTAAATAGGGCTGCTATGAACATTTTGGTACATGTCTCTTTTTGAATTATGGTTTTCTCAGGGTATACGCCCAGTAGTGGGATTGCTGGGTCATATGGTAGTTCTATTTGTAGTTTTTTAAGGAACCTCCATACTGTTCTCCATAGTGGCTGTACCAATTCACATTCCCACCAGCAGTGCAAGAGTGTACCTTTTTTTCCACACCCTCTCCAGCATTTATTGTTTCTAGATTTTTTGATGATGGCCATTCTGACTGGTGTGAGATGATATCTCATTGTAGTTTTGATTTGCATTTCTCTAATGAGCAAAGATGTTGAGCATCCTTTCATGTGTTTGTTGGAAGTCTGTATATCTTCTGTGGAGAAATGTCTATTTAGGTCTTCTGCCCATTTTTGGATTGGGTTGTTTGTTTTTTTGTTATTGAGCTGCACGAGCTGCTTATAAATTTTGGAGATTAATCCTTTGTCAGTTGCTTCATTTACAAATATTTTCTCCCATTCTGAGGGTTGTCTTTTGGTCTTGTTTATGGTTTCCTTTGCTGTGCAAAAGCTTTGAAGTTTCATTAGGTCCCATATGTTTATTTTTGTCTTTATTTCCATTTCTCTAGGAGGTGGGTCCAAAAGGATCTTGCTGTGATTTATGTCATAGAGTGTTCTGCCTATGTTTTCCTCTAAGAGTTTGATAGTGTCTGGCCTTACATTTAGGTCTTTAATCCATTTTGAGCTTATTTTTGTGTATGGCGTTAGGGAGTGATCTAATCTCATACTTTTACATGTCCCTATCCAGTTTTCCCAGCACCACTTATTGAAGAGGCTGTCCTTTCTCCACTGTACATTCCTGCCTCCTTTATCAAAGATAAGGGGACCATATGTCCGTGGGTTTATCTCTGGGCTTTCTATCCTGTTCCATTGATCTATTTTTCTGTTTTTGTGCCAGTACCATACTGTCTTGATTACTGTAGCTTTGTAGTATAGTCTGAAGTCAGGGAGCCTGATTCCTCCAGCTCCATTTTTCGTTCTCAAGATTGCTTTGGCTATTCGGGGTCTTTTGTGTTTCCATACAAATTGTGAAAGTTTTTTGTTCTAGTTCTGTGAAAAATGCCAGTGGTAGTTTGATAGGGATTGCATTGAATCTGTAGATTGCTTTGGGTAGTAGAGTCATTTTCACAATGTTGATACTTCCACTCCAAGAACATGGTACATCTCTCCATCTATTTGTATCATCTTTAATTTCTTTCATCAGTGTCTTATAATTTTCTGCATACAGGTCTTTTGTCTCCTCAGGTAGGTTTATTCCTAGATATTTTATTCTTTTTGTTGCGATGGTAAATGGGAGTGCTTTCTTGATTTCACTTTCAGATTTTTCATCATTAGTATATAGGAATGCCAGAGGTTTCTGTGCATTAATTTTGTATCCTGCAACTTTACCAAATTCATTGATTAGCTCTAGTAGTTTTCTGGTAGCATCTTTAGGATTCTCTATGTATAGTATCATGTCATCCGCAAACAGTGACAGCTTTACTTCTTCTTTACCGATTTGGATTCCTTTTATTTCCTTTTCTTCTCTGATTGCTGTGGCTAAAACTTCCAAAACTAGGTTGAATAAGAGTGGTGAGAGTGGGCAACCTTGTCTTGTTCCTGATCTTAGTGGAAATGGTTTCAGTTTTTCACCATTGAGGACGATGCTGGCTGTGGGTTTGTCATATATGGCCTTTATTATGTTGAGGAAAGTTCCCTCTATGCCTACTTTCTGCAGGGTTTTTATCATAAATGGGTGTTGAATTTTGTTGAAAGCTTTCTCTGCACCTATTGAGATGATCATATGGTTTTTCTCCTTCAGTTTGTTAATATGGTGTATCACGATGATTGATTTGCGTATATTGAAGAATCCTTGCATTCCTGGAATAAACCCCACTTGATCATGGTGTATGATCCTTTTAATGTGCTGTTGGATTCTGTTTGCTAGTATTTTGTTGAGGATTTTTGCATCTATGTTCATCAGTGATATTGGCCTGTAGTTTTCTTTCTTTGTGACATCCTTGTCTGGTTTTGGTATCAAAGTGATGGTGTCCTCGTAGAATGAGTTTGGGAGTGTTCCTCCCTCTGCTATATTTTGGAAGAGTTTGAGAAGGATAGGTGTTAGCTCATCTCTAAATGCTTGATAGAATTCACCTGTGAAGCCATCTGGTCCTGGGCTTTTGTTTGTTGGAAGATTTTTTATCACAGTTTCAATTTCAGTGTCAAGCATATATCTTTCCACTGTTCTTTTATACATAAAATAGTTGGAGTTAATGATCTAAAGCTATAAATAGATTCTTAAAATATTTCTTTTACATTTCAATTTGATTAATCATTTGAATAAAATACATTGACATATTAACAATACATCTTGACATAGGTAAAATATTAATCATATACAAAGGTACAGATAAAGATCAATAAAATATACTCACATGCACACACTCTCATAATCACACTTATCTGATCTGCCTCCTGTTCCACTGCACAGCAGCAACAAAAATTGAAAAGGTCACCCATAATTGTAATGAACACTTTATAGAAATAAGCTCTTCAGAACAGCATATGGAACTTTGATTCAAATTCACAGCAGGATAAGGAAAGTACTTCACAATGTAGTATAATGGAAAATAAAGAGGTATCTAGTTTTTTTTAACATCTTTATTGGAATATAATTGCTTCACAGTGCTGTGTTGGTTTCTGCTGTACAGCAAAGTGAATCAGTTTTATGCATGCATATATCCTCATATCTCCTCCCTCTTGCTTCTCCCTCCCACCCTCCCTATCCCACCCCTCTAGGTGGTCACAAAGCATCAAGCTGATCTCCCTGCGCTATGTGGTTGCTTCTCACCAGCTACCTATTTTACATTTGGTAGTGTATATATGTCCATGCCACTCTCTCACTTCGTCCCAGTTTACACTTCCCCCTCCCCGTGGCTTCAAGTCCACTCTCTACCTCTGTGTCTTTATTCCTGTCCTGCCCCTAGGTTCTTCAGAATCTTTTTTATTTTTTTAGATTCCATTATATATGTGTTAGTATATGGTATTTGATTTTCTCTTTCTGACTTACTTCACTCTGTATGACAGACTCTAGGTCCATCCACCTCACTACAAATAACTCAGTTTCATTTCTTTTTATGGCTGAGTAATATTTCATTGTATACATGCATATAGGGGATTTTTAGGCTAAGAAAAGACTTTTGGGTAAGAAGATAAAGCTACACTTAAACACAGAAGGCACACTACATATCTTTTCCCCCTTGAGGAAGAAAATTCTAGGGATATTTTAGTTTCACATTTATACATTTAGCTGTGTTTCCTTTCCTCACCATTCTTTTTTTTTAACTTTTATTCTTTCTCTTTAGTTTATGTTTTCACTGGGCATACTTCTAGGTGCTAGGGATATAGCAGCACCTACCCTCAGGTGGTGTTTATTCTGTCAACCAATAACAAAGATTTGTGTAAATTCAGTAATTTAAGATATAAGCCACAGTAACATAAGGTGGTTTTGGTTTAACAATATATTTTTTTCTGTCATAAAAATTGTAAGTGAAGTTATAACTATGTTATTTAAAGTTTCTATAATTTTTTTTTTATAAGGAAAATGAGGTTGGCCCCTGCCCTACCAACCGGCAGTGTTGCTATCAGTTTGGCTTCAGAAAAACATCATTCTATACAAACATATTTTGGGTAATATTAAGTATAATATATAGGTGATGAGTTTTAATTGTAAATAGCCGTACAGCTTGACATACCTCCTGGGTATTGTGCTAAAACTCATCTGGAAATGCAAACTAAAGATGAATATTTTCAATCTCATCAGGAAAAAAATATAACCATAAAAAGTTGAGAACTGTCACAAAACCGCATAGAAAAACATACATTAGATCTAAGTTTTTTTATGAGAAACTTTATTACCTGTATTAAAATCATCTGTTTTCCTGGTTAAAATGTAGGTTCCTAGGCAATTCTAGATTTATAAGTCAACATTTCTAACAAGATTATTAATAGCCTTAAGTATTAAGAACCACTTAGCTAAATTCTGGGAGCTTCTTAACTGCCCTAGGAGCTCTCATTGTAGAAAGCAGACCTATGAATGATCTGTGAGGACTCACTCAAACTCCCCCGTGTTCAATGTCCTCAGTGTACATGCTGACTCTCCAGGAAGTTCCTTCCCTTTCAATGGTTGCTAAGGCCTCACCTGGACTCATTGCTCCAACCAGATAGGAAAGGCCAGGCCTTGCTGGCCCTGGTGTTCTGGAGATCGACCTTCTCTTATGTTATGTTCATTTCACAACCCCCTTTTCTCTCTTGCTCTAAGTGAACACCTCTGTTCAGCCCTTCAACTGCGCGCGTCTACATACATTGTGGAGTCAACTTTTCTCCCTCTGCTCCTTCAGTCAATTTATTGACATTTTTAAAGGAAACGTCTTCTGAATAACCACAGTACAATGGCCAACCTAAGGAAACTAATATTTATAATACTATGTAATAAATAATATAATACTTGTTAATATATCATATTTATAGTATTTATACAATACTACAAACTAATATGCAATCTGTACTTAGAGTTATCCAACTATCCCAATAATGAACTTTGTAGGCATGGCTTATTGTTTGATCCAGGATCCAAGTAAGGGTGGCACATTATTTTTATTTGTCATGCCTCTTTATTTATTTTTTTTTCTTTTTTTTTTTATTAGTTTCTGCTTTATAACAAAGTGAATCAGTCATACATATACATCTGTTCCCACATCCCTTCCCTCATGCATCTCCCTCCCTCCCACCCTCCCCATCCCACCCCTCCAGGCGGTCACAAAGCACCGAGCTGATCTCCCTGTGCTCTGCGGCTGCTTCCCACTATCTATCTCCCTTACGTTTGGTAGTGTATATATGTCCATGCCTCTCTTTCACTTTGTCACAGCTTATCCTTCCCCCTCCCCATATCCTCAAGTCCATTCTCAAGTAGATCTGTGTCTTTATTCCCGTTTTACACCTAGGTTCTTCATGACATTTTTTTTTTAATTCCGTATATATGTGTTAGCATACGGTATTTGTCCTTCTCTTTCTGACTTACTTCACTCTGTATGACAGACTCTAGGTCTATCCACCTCATTACAAATAGCTCAGTTTCGTTTCTTTTTATGGCTGAGTAATATTCCATTGTATATATGTGCCACATCTTCTTTACCCATTCATCCGATGATGGACACTTAGGTTGTTTCCAGCTCCGGGCTATTGTGAATAGAGCTGCAATGAACATTTTGGTATATGTCTCTTTTTGAATTATGGTTTACTCAGGGTATATGCCCAGTAGTGGGATTGCTGGATCATATGGTAGTTCTATTTTTAGTTTTTTAAGGAACCTCCATACTGTTCTCCATAGTGGCTGTACCAATTCACATTCCCACCAGCAGTGCAAGAGTGTTCCCTTTTCTCCACACCCTCTCCAGCATTTATTGTTTCTAGATTTCTTGATGATGGCCATTCTGACTGGTGTGAGATGATATCTCATTGTAGTTTTGATTTGCATTTCTCTAATGATTAATCATGTTGAGCATTCTTTCATGTGTTTGTTGGCAGTCTGTATATCTTCTTTGGAGAAATGCCTATTTAAGTCTTCTGCCCATTTTTGGATTGGGTTGTTTGTTTTTTTGCTATTGAGCTGCATGTGCTGTTTATAAATTTTGGAGATTAATCCTTTGTCAGTTGCTTCATTTGCAAATATTTTCTCCCATTCTGAGGGTTGTCTTTTGGTCTTGTTTATGGTTTCCTTTGCTGTGCAAAAGCTTTGAAGTTTCATTAGGTCCCATTTGTTTATCTTTGTTTTTATTTCCATTTCTCTAGGAGGTGGGTCCAAAAGGATCTTGCTGTGATTTATGTCATAGAGTGTTCTGCCTATGTTTTCCTCTAAGAGTTTGATAGTTTCTGGCCTTACATTTAGGTCTTTAATCCATTTTGAGCTTATTTTTGTGTATGGTGTTAGGAAATGATCTAATCTCAAACTTTTACATGTCCCTGTCCAGTTTTCCCAGAACCACTTATTGAAGAGGCTGTCCTTTCTCCACTGTACATTCCTGCCTCCTTTATCAAAGATAAGTTGGCCATATGTGCGTGGGTTTATCTCTGGGCTTGCTATCCTGATCCACTGATCTATCTTTCTGTTTTTATGCCAGTACCAGACTCTCTTAATTACTGTAGCTTTGTAGTATAGTCTGAAGTCAGGGAGCCTGATTCCTCCAGCTCCGTTTTTCGTTCTCAAGATTGCTTTGGCTATTCGGGGCCTTTTGTTTTTCCAAACAAATTTTGAAATTTTTTGTTCTAGTTCTGTGAAAAATGCCAGTGGTAGTTTGATAGGGATTGCATTGAATCTGTAGATTGCTTTGGGTAGTAGAGTCATTTTCACAATATTGATTCTTCCATTCCAGGAGCATGGTATATCTCTCCATCTATTTGTATCATCTTTAATTTCTTTCATGAGTGTCTTATAATTTTCTGCATACAGGACTTTTGTCTCCTTAGGTAGGTTTATTCCTAGATATTTTATTCTTTTTGTTGCGATGGTAAATGGGAGTGTTTTCTTGATTTCATTTTCAGATTTTTCATCATTAGTGTAGAGGAATGCCAAAGATTTCTGTACATTAATTTTGTATCATGCTACTTTACTAAATTCATTGATTAGCTTTAGTAGTTTTTCAGTAGCATCTTTAGGATTCTCTATGTATAGTATCATGTCATCCGCAAACAGTGACAGCTTTACTTCTTCTTTTCCAATTTGGATTCCTTTTATTTCCTTTTCTTCTCTGATTGCTGTGGCTAAAACTTCCAAAACTAGGTTGAATAAGAGTGGTGAGAGTGGGCAACCTTGTCTTGTTCCTGATCTTAGTGGAAATGGTTTCAGTTTTTCACCATTGAGGACAATGTTGGCTGTGGGTTTGTCATATATGGCCTTTATTATGTTGAGGAAAGGTCCCTCTATGCCTACTTTCTGCAGGGTTTTTATCATAAATGGGTGTTGAATTTTGTTGAAAGCTTTCTCTGCATCTATTGAGATGATCATATGGTTTTTCTCCTTCAACTTGTTAATATGGTGTACCACATTGATTGATTTGCATATATTGAAGAATCCTTGCATTCCTGGAATAAACCCCACTTGATCATGGTGTATGATCCTTTTAATGTGCTGTTGGATTCTGTTTGCTAGTGTTTTGTTGAGGATTTTTGCATCTATGTTCATCAGTGATATTGGCCTGTAGTTTTCTTTCTTTGTGACATCCTTACCTGGTTTTGGTATCAAGGTTATGGTGGCCTCGTAGAATGAGTTTGGGAGTGTTCCTTCCTCTGATATTGTTTGGAAGAGTTTGAGAAGGATGGGTGTTAGCTCTTCTCTAAATGTTTGATAGAATTCACCTGTGAAGCCATCTGGTCCTGGGCTTTTGTTTGATGGAAGATTTTTAATCACAGTTTCAATTTCAGTGCTTGTGATTGGTCTATTCATATTTTCTATTTCTTCCTGAGTCAGTCTTGGCAGGTTGTGCATTTCTAAGAATTTGTCCATTTCTTGCAGGTTGTCCATTTTATTGGCATAGAGTTGCTTTTAGTAATCTCTCATGATCTTTTGTATTTCTGCATTGTCAGTTGTTACTTCTCCTTTTTCATTTCTAATTCTATTGATTTGAGTCTTCTCCCTTCTTTTCTTGATGAGTCTGGCTAATGATTTGTCAATTTTGTTTATCTTCTCAAAGAACCAGCTTTTAGTTTGGTTGATCTTTGCTATTGTTTCCTTCATTTCTTTTTCATTTATTTCTGATCTGATCTTTATGATTTCTTTCCTTCTGCTAGCTTTGGGGGTTTTTTGTTCTTCTTTCTCTAATTGTTTTAGGTGCAGGGTCAGGTTGTTTACTCGAAATGTTTCCTGTTTTTTAAGATGGGATTGTATTGCTATAAACTTCCTCCTTAGAACTGCTTTTGCTGCGTCCCATAGGTTTTGGGTCGTCGTGTCTCCATTGTCATTTGTTTCTAGGTATTTTTTAATTTCCTCTTTGATTTCTTCAGTGATCACTTCGTTATTGAGTAGTGTATTGTTTAGCCTCCATGTGTTTGTATTTTTTACAGATCTTTCCCTGTAATTGATGTCTAGTCTCATAGCATTGTGGTCGGAAAAGATACTTGATACAATTTCAATTTTCTTAAATTTACCAAGGCTTGATTTGTGACCCAAGATATGATCTATCCTGGAGAATGTTCCATGAGCACTTGAGAAAAATGTGTATTCTGTTGTTTTTGGATGGAATGTCCTATAAATATCAACTATGTCCATCTTGCTTAATGTATCATTTAAAGCTTGTGTTTCCTTATTTATTTTCATTTTGGATGATCTGTCCATTGGTGAAAGTGGGGTGTTAAAGTCCCCTACTATGATTGTGTTACTGTCGATTTCCCCTTTTATGGCTGTTAGTATTTGCCTTATGTATTGAGGTGCTCCTATGTTGGGTGCATAAATATTTACAATTGTTATATCTTCTTCTTGGATTGATCCCTTTATTGTTATGTAGTGTCCTTCTTTGTCTCTTCTAATAGTCTTTATTTTAAAGTCTATTTTGTCTGATATAAGAATTGCTACTCCAGCTTTCTTTTGATTTCCATTTGCATGGAATATCTTTTTTCCATCCCCTTACTTTCAATCTGTATGTGTCTCTAGGTCTGAAGTGGGTCTCTTGTAGACAGCATATATATGGGTCTTGTTTTTGTATCCATTCAGACAATCTGTGACTTTTGGTGGGAGCATTTAGTCCATTTACATTTAAGGTAATTATTGATATGTATGTTCCTATTCCCATTTCCTTAATTGCTTTGGGTTCGTTATTGTAGGTATATTCCTTCTGTTGTGTTTCTTGACTAGACAAGTTCCTTTAGCATTTGTTGTAAAGCTGGTTTGGTGGTGCTGAAGTCTCTCAGCTTTTGCTTGTCTGTAAAGGTTTTAATTTCTCCATCAAATCTGAATGAGGTCCTTGCTGGGTAGAGTAATCTTGGTTGCAGGTTTCTCTCCTTCATCACTTTAATTATGTCCTGCCACTCCCTTCTGGCTTGTAGAGTTTCTGCTGATAGATCAGCTGTTAACCTGATGGGGATTCCCTTGTGTGTTATTTCTTGTTTTTCCCTTGCTGCTTTTAATATGATTTATTTGTGTTTAATTTTTGACAGTTTGATTAATATGTGTCTTGGCGTATTTCTCCTTGGATTTATTCTGTATGGGACTCTCTGTGCCTCGTGGACTTGATTAACTATTTCCTTTACATATTGGGGAAGTTTTCAACTATAATCTCTTCAAATATTTTCTCAGTCCCTTTCTTTTTCTCTTCTTCTTCTGGAACCCCTATAATTCGAATGTTGGTGCGTTTAATATTGTCCCAGAGGTCTCTAAAACTGTCCTCTGTTCTTTTCATTCTTTTTTCTTTATTTTGCTCTGCAGCAGTTATTTCCACTATTTTATCTTCCACCTCACTTATCCGTTCTTCTGCCTCAGTTATTCTGCTATTGATCCCATCTAGGGCATTTTTCATTTCATTTATTGTGTTTTTAATCTATGCTTGATTCATCTTTAGTTCTTCTAGGTCCTTGTTAACTGTTTCTTGCATTTTGTCTATTCTATTTCCAAGATTATGGATCTTGGAAATAGAATCTTGGATCAGCTTTACTATCATTATTCTGAATTCTTTTTCAGGTAGACTGCTTATTACCTCTTCATTTGTTAGTTCTGCTAGGTTTTTATCTTGCTCTTCACCTGCTGTGTGTTTTTCTGTCTTCTCATTTTGCTTATGTTACTGTGTTTGGGGTCTCCTTTTTGCAGGCTGCAGATTTGTAGTTCCCATTGTTTTTGTTGTCTGACCCCAGTGGCTAAGGTTGTTTCAGTAGGTTGTGTAGGCTTCCTGTTGGGGGTACTAATGCCTGTGTTCTGGTGGTTGAGGCTTGATCTTGTCTTTCTGGTGGACACGTCCACGTCTGGTGTTGTGTTTTGGGGTGCCTATGGCCTTATTATGTTTTTAAGTAACCTCTCTGCTAATGGGTGGGGTTGTGTTCCTGCCTTGCTAGTTGCTTGGCATAGGGTGACCAGCACTGTAGCTTGCTGGTTGTTGACTGAAGCTGGGTGCTGGTGTTCGGGTGGAGATCTCTGGGAGATTTTCGCCGTTTGATATTATGTGGAGCTGGGAGGTCTCTTGTGGACCCGTGTCCTGCAGTTGGCTCTCCCACTTCAGAGGCACAGCACTGGCTCCTGGCTGCAGCACCAAGAACCTTTCATCCACCCGGCTCAGAATAACAGGGAGAAAAAGTAGAAAAAAGAATTAGTAGAAGAAAGAAAGAGAGAGGGAAAGAAAGGAAGAAGGGAAGAAAGGAAGGAAGGAAGGAAGAAAGAAAGAAAGGAGGGAGTGAGGAAGGATGGAAAGAAAGAAGGAAAGAAAGGAGGGAGGGAGGCAGGAAGGAAAGAAAAAGTAAGTGGTAAGAAGGAGGGTGGGAGAGAAGGAGGGAGGAAAGAAAAAGAAAGAAGGAAAGGAGGAGCAGAGGGAGGGAGGGAGGGAGGAAGGGAAGGTAGGAAAAAAAGAAAGAGCAGGTAAAGTAAAATAGAATAAAGTATGAAATATAGTAGTGTTATTAAAATTAGAAAGTAATTATTGAAAAAAAAACACCGGACCGATAGAACCCTGGGACATATGGTCGAAGCAAAGCTATACAGAGAGAATCTTACACAGAAGATTACACATTCACATTCACAAAAAGAGAGCAGGGGGAAAAATCAAAAATCTTGCTCTCCAAGTCCACCTCCTCAATTTGGGATAATTCGTTGTAACAAGAGGAAAAGCGCGAGAAGTCTGAAATCTTGCTCTCTAAGTCCACCTCCTTAATTTGGAATAATTCGTTGTAAAAAGAGGAAAAGGGGGGAAAGTCTTAAATCTTGTCCTCAAAGTCCACTTCCTCAATTTGGGATGTCATTTCTCTTTATTCTCGTTGAATAGAGATCAGTTACCCAGCCTCTTTTCCTTTTTTCTTTTATGACACTGACATTTTTTTGTAATGCCTAGGTTCATTGTTCTGCCAATGTGACTGAATTGTTTGTTCAAAGTGCAGCTTGTCAGATGTGTGTAATTCCTTCAGCAGTGCCCTGAAGTGCATTGGAGCAGAGAGGCTGAACAGGATTCCTGGACAGTTAGATTTAAGCAAGACTGTGATTTTATCAACTGCATATTATTGGGAAAATAAGGAAAGAGGCAGTTGGGGTCATTGTAGGTTTCCTTAAGATTCAGCATAGAATGTAAGCCGATAAGGAGGAAAATGAGAACACAGGGGAGTGGTGGATAGTGCTAAATTGCTAGAAGAGTTTCCTGGCATTTTTCAGCAAATGAAAGAATTTAACATAAATTCCTTTTGTGCTTGGGGAATTCCAAAACATTTCTGGTAAACTGATATTTTATGGTTTCTTCTATATCAATCATCTATCACCTATCTATACACTTAAATAATATCATATGTATATACATACCTATATATAAGCCTTACAGTTTAAATGTGGTTTTTAGATAGGTGTATATATATATGTGTGTGTGTGTGTGTGTGTGTGTGTGTATACAGTGATAATTGTACTGGATACATTAGGAGTAGTATTCTATTATTACAATGATGTCTGTCTATTTCAATCATTTGACATTCCAAAGAAAGTGTTGCAGCCCTCATAGCCCATTTGGGAACTATGTGGACTTTTTTTCCTTTCATTGGGTTAATAAAATATCAAATCTCTACAACTAAATCAGAAAAACAGTAATCAGGTTGGTAACAATATTTACCTTGTAACATGTGAGCTTACATAGAAACTGAGGTTAGAACATACACTGTCTGGTCTTCTGGCTATGTATTATCCAGAACATGGTTTTTTTTTTTGTTTTTTGTTTTTTTTTTTGTGGTATGCGGGCCTCTCACTGTTGTGGCCTCTCCCTTTGCAGAGCACAGGCTCCAGACGCACAGGTTTAGCAGCCATGGCTCACGGGCCTAGCCGCGCCGCGTCATGTGGGATCTTCCTGGACCGGGGCATGAACCCGTGTTCCCTGCATCGGCAAGCGGACTCTCAACTACTGCACCACCAGGGAAGCCCCAGAACATGTTTTTAATTCTACTAGTCTTAACATTCATCCTTGATCAGGGAGCTGACCTTCAAATATCTTTGAGAAAAGGATAACAGTGTTTAAGATTTTGCTAAACAAGTAAGCAGTATTGAAATATCAACCTGTGCCCAATCTGGTAACTTCATCAGTTGGTTTGTCTCTTTAAGATATTTGCATAAAAAGTAAATATTTCCATATCATTAGGTGTTTGAGCACCTGATAATACTGGTTTTCAAATCAGTTGTCAGTAGTTAACTCTCTTATTTCTGGAGCTTCAGAAAAAAACAATAAGTGTTCTCTCTGACTTTAGTTGCTGTTGACCATGGCATTTCCAGAAATAATGTGTCAAAAAGCTTTAAAGAGCTATTAATTATGGTTTTCTTATTAACTGAAAAAGAGAGAGATGTTAGCAAGCACAGTTGAATGCAATCATCATAATTCCTGCAAACTGACATTATCTCTACCACTGGAATTTATCCTTGGTAGCTAAAGTCATACAGATATGTTCTTAGAGAGCAGAAACTAGGGAATGTGCTGAAGCAGCCTTTCTACATGGTCATAGCCATGTAGAAGACATGGTAATTAAGTGATCTTCTTTAACCTAGTTTACATGTTTTATACATGTGATTCCAGAAAATCAAAAAAGTACCTCATTTTTTCTCTTTTCCCCTGGACAGCACTACATCTGATTTACTACAAAATTGTCTCCTAGCATCTCATGATATTCAATCCTACTTTGAATGGCTGTATGACATTGTTTCTTATATCATGAAGACAAAGAACCAACAAGGCCAAATGCTTGATATACTCAGGAATGGAGTGGACGGAAGGCATGGCTAGCACTCTCCAATGCCCTTTACTTGATGTAGGTGACAAACGCGTTTGGGAGCCTTGATAAATATTCCTGTGAAAGCAGAGTAGAGGTTCTTTGGAAATTCTGAGGCCATTATACAACAATCTCTTTCCAATATCAATCTCCAGTTTTTCTACCACCTTCATGAAGAATCATAATAATGGCCTTGGCTTTGAAGGTTTACCTGGCTTCCATTCCACATAGTTAAATCCAACGTAGAATTTTAGAAAAATAAAGTTATTTCAGACAGTAGTGATGTTTTTATTTGTAATGAGATTAGCTATTCAGATATCAAGTGACTTTCTGAGTTAGACTAAATTTTTATCATGAGCTTTATATTGCAACTGTGACACACTTTAGGAAGAAAGGTACAAGGGGAAGGAGGTGGGGAGGAGGAGAAGGAGTAGAGGGGAATTTGCTGTTTTATTTTAGGTTAACCCTTTCTCTTCTCTGCCAGAAATCCTCTTAGGTGAATACAAAAGTGATAAAAGACAGAAACACTTGCTCTGTTTCAGCCTCTCTTCTAGTGGAGAGAAATTAACCAATTTAAATTCAAAAATAGGGTGTTAATAGTTTGTGATGTGTGCTACAAAGAATACAAAACAGAAACATTACAGAGAGTAACTTTTAAAGGAAAGCTTCTTAAATAGGTGGTCAGGATAGAGAACACCTAGTTAAGAAGATGACCTCTAAGCAGGGACATGACGAATGAGAAGGGGCCAGATGGGTGAATTTGGGGGGAAGAGTCCTTTAAGCCCTCACGTTTTATGTTGATCAAGAATTGAGCATGATATTGTGGAAGATAGAAGACTAGGACAGAGGAGAAGAGGATATGTGAGAGGTAGGCAGGCATCAGTTCACTGAGAGCTGGGAAAGCCATGTAGCACAATGAGTTTGACACACTTGAGTTATCCTAAGTACAATGGGGGCACATTTGATCATGGTTTTGGTTTCTTCTTTTATCAAAGGGCTAATAACATAGGATTTCTCTTTCAAAGAGACCAATATTACTACTCTTAAGAAGGGGAAGAATATTGTGGGAATCTTTTCACTATGTTTTAACAAAGTAAGATCTGGAGCTGTGTTGTTAGCTGGTAAAAGTGGAACTGACCATAAGAAAACTATTTCAAAATATATTTTGGAGTTTTAAGTCAAAGGTATTTTTTACTGTATTAGATATGGGTCTTAGAATGGTTGAGGAGACGGAGATAACAAGAATGAATTTCAGATTCTAAGTAGAAAGCAGCTGGATATAGAAACTTGCTATCAAAGAGGCAGGAAATACTGGGGGTTGTGGGAGTGATTTGGAGAAAGGAACCATACACCTGAGATCTGACATCTCAGAAAAGACATCAGTGGGAAATTAAGGAATAGTCTGGCAGATGGGTGTATTAAACTAAGAGTCATTAGAATGCTTGCTCATAATATTTGAATATAACTTTAGATTTCATTATGCAAATTTATCTAGGAAAATTAAATATAATATCAGTCTTGATATTATTTCTTATATTTTAATAATATTAACATTGATAATATTTCTAGAATGTGCAACTAGTTGTATTCCTAAAGTATACCACTTACCTTCCATTATGGATTCTGGAAATGTTAATAAGACTAGTTACCAATGTGTTTGAATTTCTATGATGCAGTCTGTTTTGAACATTATTTGAGAAGAGAAAAAAGTATTTGGAGAGCACTTGGGGGGAGAAAGATGTGAACATTAATTTACTGTGATCATTTACCATGAAAAAAGATGCTGAAATATTAAAAGGTTAAAATATTGCAAAAATAAGAATCAGATTATTTATGGTAATAAGGTATTTACTTACCTAATTTAGAAGTAATAATTCCATTATATGAAATTTAAAAACATAAAAATGATATCCAAATAACAACAAATATTCTACAAAATCATAGATGCCTATAATATTTATTAATAATATATTAATATTTTGGTATATTTCTAAAATGAAAGTCACACACTATATTCAGGTTTTAACAGACTCTTTCCTAGGATCACATTACAGACATTTACATATGCTTCCAGAATATGCATTTTAATCATTGTATAATATTCCATCCTTTATATGTATCATATCTTATTTAAATTATTTATCTTGACTCTCTATACATCTGTTTCTGATGTTTTCCTCCTATTACAGAAATTACATTATAATCATAATTATAAAATATTTTGCATACTTTTTAGATTAAATCATTTGAATAAATTATTGCAGCTATTCCAAAACTCCCCCTCAGAGAATGGAGCAACATATAAGAAAATCTGAGAAACATCAGAGTTTCTTACAAAAGCTAAATTATAAACAAAGAAAAATAATTAGCCAAATTTAGTTTTAGTGTATTCTCTATACACTAAATAGGTATGATTTGTTATTTTAAAGTAATTTATTTAATCATATTTATTGAATGATATCTTAATCTGAGTTTCCCAGAACATGAAATCTGAGGCAGAGATCTTTGTTACCATTACCTCACTATCATATAATCCCAGAGAACATGAGAAGGGAACCTCAGTATGAAAGGAGGGTGGCCCAATAAAAGAAGGCTTGATCAAGGTGGATGCCCCATAAATGAGCAATTGTCTGAAACACAGGTACGTACTGTATTAACCATATAAAGTGCATCTCAGGAACACCAATCATGGAGAGAAAAGGGAGGAGTATTTATCCACTGGTTCTGCTCCTCCATTGGTAAAAGACATATCTTTTGCTTTCAACTCCTCCAACCTCCCAGGTAGCATGAGTGGATACATAGGGGTTCCCATAATGAAATCAAGAGTGTCATCTAAGAAATCCATTGAGAGGCATGCTGAACTGGCGGGAAGTGTAGTAGGTGTAGTCAGGTGGTACCTGTGTCCACCAAGAGCTAATAAGTGCAGCTGGAGAAAGAGATAGGTGAGGCAAAGTAGATATAAAATGCTGTATTTGAGGTGTCTGATGCAGTTTACCCCCTGAAACACTAGGTTCCACTCATTTCCTTTATTACAGTAAGCTGCCATGATGCGATACATGGACACCATTTTTGTGATCGTAAGAGGTCTTCACTTATTTTAAAAGAGTGGGAGTAAAAGTTCAATGAACCACAGCATTCCCTTCAAGGTGATACCATATACAATAACTGAATGACACTCAGCAAGCTCTGTACTCCATCATTAGAGCTGATTACAGGCTATAATTAATATCCATCATCTTCCTTCTCCATCACATGTTCAAGATTACCCTCAGCTTTATCCCCTGGGCTGATTACTTCCCATTAGGTATATATAGACCTTAATCCCCCAAATGACAAAAATATTCATTTCCTTGAACTTAAATGTGTATATTTGGGACACTCTCTTGAGTGTTCAAGGGATACTTGTAGTTTAAGATTTTCAGGTTTGTAATCCATATTCCCCTTTCTAGTTTTGCCTCACTAATTTCTTTTCCAGAGCTCCCTGACTTTGACATAAGAGATCTATCAAAACTTCACAGGTCAGCCACCTTTATATTTTGAACCTGGACCTGATTTTAGCACAGATTTCTCTGTAGCTCTAGAAGATGAGGAGCTGTTTCAAAGTTACCTTAGAGTTCCTATGTCTTTCTCATTTATTTAAATTGTGCTGGTCTTAGCTTAGCATATTTATTTTTAAGACTTTCAATCAGTTAACCAAACAAGTTTGCCATCTTTATACTTATTTCTCCCATACTGGTCAAGTGAGCAGCAAATGGACATCACAGTGGTTCACTTTCCTACTTCAGTGATCCTACTTGGGCACAGGTGAAAACCACAATATTTCTGATGCCACTGAATGCCAGAGTAATCCCCACATACTTCCTTCTTTCACTGAGATCCTGATTGCTCTTCTGCTTGTTAGTAATTCTGGAGTAAACTCTCTTCCAGGGGATTTTCAAGGTTCGTTTCTGACACTCACTGTCTCTGTATAAGTTACTACAAAGTAGAAAAATAAAAGGAACACAAACTGGAAAATAAGAAGCAAAACTATCATTGTTTGCAGATGACATGATACTATACATAGAAAATCCTAAAGATGCCACCAGAAAAATATTAGAAATAGTCAATGAATTTGCTAAGGTTGCAGGACACAAAATTCTTGCACAGAAATCTCTGACATTCCTATACACCAAAAACAAAAAATCAGAAATAGGAATTAAGTAAAACATTCTCATTTACCATTACAAAAACAAACAAAAAATACCTAGATATAAACCTGTCTAAGGAGGCGAAAGACTTGTACTCAGAAAACTATAAAACACTGATGAAAGAAATCAAAGATGACATAAACAGATGGAGAAATATACCATGTTCTTGGATTGGAAGAATCAATATTGTGAAAATGACTATACTACACAGAGCAATCTACAGATTCAGTGCAATCCCTATCAAACTACCAATGGCATTCTTCACAGAATTAGAACAAAAAATCTTACAATTCATATAGAAACACAAAAGACCCTAAATAGCCAAAGCAATCTTGAGAAAGAAAAATGGAGTTGGAGGAATCAGGCTCCTCAACTTGAAATTATACCACAAAGCTACAGTAATCAAAACAGTATGGTACAGGCACAAAAACCGAAATATAGATCAATGCTACAGGATAGAAAGCCCAGAGATAAACCCATGCACATATGGTCATGTAATTGATGACAAAGGAGGCAAGATCATACAATGGAGAAAAGATAGCCTCTTCAATAAATGGTGCTGGGAAAACTGGACAGCTACAAATAAAAGAATGAAATTAGAACACCACTTAACACCATACACAAACATAAGATATAAATGGATTAAAGACCTAACTGTAAGACCAGACACTATAAAACTCTAACAGTAAAACATAGGAAAAACACTCTCTGACATTAACCACAGCAAGATCGTTTTTAACCCACCTTCTAGAGTAAGGGAAGTAAAAGCAAAAATAAACAAATGGGACTTAATTAAACTTAGAAGCTTTTGCACAGCAAAGGAAACCATAAACAAGACAAAAGGACAACCCTCAGAATGGGAGAGAATATTTGCAAATGAAACAACACACAAAGGATTAATCTCCAAAATATACACACAGCTCATGGAGCTCAATATCAAAAAAAAAAAAAATCAAATTACAAAATGAGTGGAAGACCTAAACATTTCAGCAAAGAAGACATACAGATGGTCAAGAGGCACATGAAAAGATGCTCAAAGTCACTAAAATTAGAGAAATGCAAATCAGAACTAAAATGAGCTATCACTTCACACTGGTCAGAATGGTCATTATCAAAAAAGCTAGAAAAAATAAATGTTGGGAAGGGTGTGGTGAAAAGGGAACCCTTCTGCACTGCTGGTGGAAATGTAAATTGATACAACCACTATGGAGAACAGTATGGAGGTTCCTTAAAACACTAAAAATGGAACCACCATATGACACAGCAATCCCACTACTGGGCATATACCCTGAGAAAGCCATAATTCAAAAAGAGACATGTACCACAATGTTCATTGAAGCACTATTTACAATAGCCAGGACATGGAACCAAACTAAATGTCCATCAACAGATGAATGGATAAAGAAGATGTGGCACATATATACAATGGGATACTCTTCAGCCATAAAAAGAAATGAATTGAGTTATTTGTAGTGAGGTGGACGGACCTAGAGTCTGTCATACAGAGTGAAGTAAGTCAGAAAGAGAAAAACAAATATAGTATGTTAACACACATATATGGAATGCAAAAAAAAAATGGTACTAAGAACATAGTTGCAGGGAGGGAATAAAGATGTAGACATAGAGAACGGACTTGAGGACACAGGGTGGGACGAGGAAGCTGGGGCAAATAAGAGTAGCATTGACATAAATACACTATTGAATAGAAAATAGTTGGCTGGTGGGAAACAGCAGCATGGAACAGGGAGATCAGCTCTGTGTTTTGCAATGACCTAGAAGGGTGGGATAGGGAGGGGGGTAGGGAGGCTCACGAGGGAAAGGATATGGAGACATATGTATACATAGGGCTGATTCACTTTGGTGTACAACAGAAAGTAACACAGTATTGTGAAGCAATTATACTCCAATAAGTATCTATTAAAAAATAAATATATAAAAAATAAAGGGCATATGTGCTACTAATTTACTAGGAAGTATAATTCCAAGGAGGAGTAAGGGTCAATGATACAATTTTGAATAGTCCACAGTGTTACTCAGTCACAATGAAACTGCATAAAATGCACCCTGGGACTCTCAACTGGAGAAAAGAGATGGGAGGAAATTTTCCTTTGGCTCCCATTTTCCATCCTTGCAAGTTTCAACCCGCATGGCATTAAGATGTCAGGTTGTGTGTGCATGCACAGTAAGCAGGTTCTCACAATGATGTCAAAAGTCACTCTGGAACAAGAAGCACATGACAAAGGAGGGCAGTGAAGGATGTCAGTTGGTGACTTGAGAACTGTTCCCCACCCAGCTGAACAAAAGGGATGGGTGAGGAAGGGCAGGTCAGAAATAGTGTAAGAGAAGTCACATACAAGTGACTTTTAAGTTGTGGAGTTCTATACTGTAGAAACAATAACTGAGTTTGACCTCTAGGAAGCTGAATATCATCAAAGTGTACCACTTTTTTTAAAACATCTTTATTGGAGTATACTTGCTTTACAATGGTGTGTTAGTTTCTGCTTTATAACAAAGTGAATCAGCTATACATATACATATATCCCAATATCCCTTCCCTCTTGTGTCTCCCTCCCACCCTCCCTATCCCACCCCTCTAGGTGGTCACAAAGCACCAAGCTGATCTTCCTGTGCTATGCGGCTGCTTCCCACTAACTATTTTACATTTGGTAGTGTACAATTGTCCGTGACACTATCTCACTTCTTCCCAGCTTACCCTTCCCCCTCCCCATGACCTCAAGTCCACTCTACATCTGCGTATTTATTCCTGTCCTGCCACTAGGTTCTTCAGAACCTTTTTTTTTTTTTTGATTCCATATATATGTGTTATCATATGGTATTTCTTTTTCTCATTCTGAATTACTTCACTCTGTATAACAGAGTCTAGGTCCATCCACCTCATTACAAGTAACTCAATTTCATTTTTTATGGCTAATATTCCATTGTATATATGTGCCACATCTTCTTTATTCATTCATCTGTCGATGGATGTTTATGTTGCTTCCATGTCCTGGCTATTGTAAATAGTGCTACAATGAACATTGTGGTACATGACTGTTTTTGAGTTATGGTTTTCTCAGCGTATATGCCCAGTAGTGGGATTGCTGTGTCATATGATAGTTCTATTTTTAGTTTTTAAGGAACCTCCATATTGTTCTCCATAGTGGTTGTATCAATTTACATTTCCACCAGCAGTGCAGAATGTTTCCCTTTTCTCCACACCCTCTCCAGCATTTATTGTTTGTAGCTTTTTTTTTTTTTTTTTTTTTTTTTTGCAGTACATGGGCCTCTCAATGTTGTGGCCTCTCCTGTTGTGGAGCACAGGCTCCAGACGCGCAGGCTCAGCGGCCATGGCTCACAGGCCTAGCCACTCCGCGGCATGTGGGATCTTCCCGGACCGGGGCACGAACCCATGTCCCCTACATTGGCAGGCGGACTCTCAACCACTGCGCTACCAGGGAAGCCCTAGATTTTTTGATGTTGGTCATTGTGACCAGTGTGAGGTGACTCCTCACTGCAGTTTTGATTTGCATTTCTCTAATGATTAGTGATGTTGAGCATCCTTTCATGCGTTTGTTGGCAATCTGTATATCTTCTTTAGAGAAATGTATATTTAGGTCTTCTGCCCATTTTTAGATTAGGTTGTTTGTTTTTTGTTTGTCTGTTTTGTTTTTTATGAAATACTATGTCTTTTTTCATTAAGTTTTTTTGTTACTACTATAAGATGTCTTTTTTTTTTGATATTGAGCTGCATGAGTTGCTTGTATATCTTGGAAATTAATCCTTTGTCAGTTGCTTCATTTGCAAATATATGTTCCCATTCTGAGGGTTCTCTTTTTCTCTTGTTTATGGTTTCCTTTGCTGTGCAAAAGCTATTAAGTTTCATTAGGTCCCATTTGTTTATTTTTGTTTTTATTTCCATTTCTCTAGGAGTTGAGTCAAAAAGGATCTTGCTGAGATTTATGTCATAGAGTGTTCTGCCTATGCTTTCCTCTAAGAGTTTTACAGTGTCTGGCATTACATTTAGGTCTTTAATCTATTCTAAGTTTAATTTTTTGTGTGGTGTTAGGGAGTGTTCTAATTTCATTCTTTTACATGTAGCTGTCCAGTTTTCCAAGTGCCACTTATTGAAGAGGCTGTCTTTTCTCCATTGTATATTCTTGCCTCCTTAATCAAAGATAAGGTGACCACATGTGCATTGGTTTATCTCTGGGCTTTCTATCCTGTTCCATTGATCTATATTTCTGTTTTTGTTCCAGTAGCATACTGTCTTAATTACTGTAGCTTTGTGATATAGTCTAAAGTCAGGGAGCCTGATTCCTCTAGCTCTGTTTATCTTTCTCAAGATTGCTTTGGCTATTCAGGGTCTTCTGTGTTTCCATACAAATTGTGATTTTTTTTGTTCTAATTCTGTAAAAAATGTAATTAGTAGTTTGATAGGGATTGCATTGAATCTGTCAATTGCTTTGGATAGTAGAGTCATTTTCACAATGTTGATTCTTCCAATCCAAAAACATGGTATATCTCTTCATCTATTTGTATCATCTTTAGTTTCTTTCAACAGTGTCTTATAGTTTTCTGTGTACAGGTCTTTTGTCTCTTTAGGTAGATTTATTCCTAGGTATTTTATTTTTTTTGTTGCAATGGTAAATGGGATGGTTTCTTTAATTTCTCTTTCAGATTTTTCATCACTAGTGTATAGAAATGCAAGAGATTTCTGTACATTAATTTTGTATCCTGCTACTTTACCAAATTCATTGATTAACTCTAGTAGTTTTCTGGTAGCATCTTTAGGATTTTCTGTGTATAGTATCATGTCATCTTCAAACAGTGACAGTTTTACTTCTTTTCTGATTTGGATTCCTTTTGTTTCTTATTTGTCTCTGATTGCTGTGGCTAAAACTTCAAAAACTATGTTGAATAATAATGGTGAGAGTAGGCAACCTTGTCTTGTTCCTAATCTTAGTGGAAATGGTTTCAGTTTTTCACCATTGAGAACGATGTTGGGTGTGGGTTTGTCATATATGGCCTTTATCATGTTGAAGTAAGTTCCCTCTCTGCCTACTTTCTGGAGAGTTTTTATCATAAATGGTTGTTGAATTTTGTCCAAAGCTTTTTCTGCATCTATTGAGATTATCATATGGCTTTTATCTTTCAATTTGTTAATATGGTGTATCACATTGATTGATTACCATACATTGAAGAATCCTTGCATTTCTGAGATAAACCTCATTTTTTCATGGTGTATGACCCTTTTAACCTGCTATTGGATTCTGTTTGCTAGTATTTTGTTGAGGATTTTTGCATCTATATTCATCAGTGATGTTGGCCTGTAGTTTTCTTTTTTTGGGGTATCTTTGTCTGACTTTGTCATCAGGGTGATGTTGGCCTCATAGAATGAGTTTGGGAGTTTTCCTCCCTCTGCTATATTTTGGAAGAGTTTGAGAAAGATAGGTGTTGGCTCTTCTCTAAATGTTTGATAGAATTTGCCTGTGGAGCCATCTGGTCCTGGGGTTTTGTTTGTTGGAAGATTTTTAACCACAGTTTCAATTTCAGTGCTTGTGATTGGGCTGTTTTTATTTTCTATTTCTTCCTGGTTCAGTCTTGGAAGTTTGTGTTTTTCTAAGAATTGGTCTGTTTCTTCCAGGTTGTCCATTTTATTGGCATAGAGTTTCTTGTAGTAATCTCTCATGATGCTTTGTATTTCTGTAGTGTCTGTTGTTACTTCTACTTTTTAATTTCTAATTCTGTTGATTTGAGCCTTCTCCCTTTTTTTCTTGATGAGTCTGGTTAATGGTTTATCAATTTAGTTTATCCTCTCAAAGCACCATCTTTTAGTTTTATTGATCTTTGCTGTCATGTCCTTCATTTCTTTCTCATTTATTTCTGATCTGCTCTTTATGATTTATTTCCTTCTACTAACTTTGGGGTTTCTTTGTTCTTCTTTCTCTAATTGCTTTAGGTAATAAGCTTAAGTTGTTTATTTGAGATTTTTCTTGTTTCTAGAGGTAAGATTGTATTGATATATACTTGCCTTTTAGAACTGCTCTTGCTACATCTCATAGGTTTTGGGTCATCATGTTTTCATTGCCATTTTTTTCTAAGTATTTTTAATTTCCTTTTTATTTCTTCAGTGATCTCTTGGTTATTTAGTACCATAATGTATAGCCTCCATGTGTTTATATTTTTACAGGTTTGGTTTCCTGTAATTGAAATCTAGTCTCATAGAGTTGTGGTCAGAAAAGATACTTGATATGATTTCATGTTTCTTAAATTTACCAAGGCTTGGTATGTGACCCAAGATATGATCTATCCTGGAGAATGTTCCATGAGCACTTCAGAAGAAAGTGTATTCTGTTGTTTTCGGATGGAATTTCCTATAAATATCAATTAATTCCATCTTGTTTAATGTGTCATTTAAAGCTTGTGTTTCCATATTTATTTTCATTTTGTATGATCTGTCCATTGGTGAAAATAGGGTGTTAATTTCCCTACTATTATTGTGTTACTGTCTATTTCCCCTTTTATAGCTTTTAGCATTTGCTTTATGTATTGAGGTGCTCCTATGTTGGGTGCATATATATTTTCAATTGTTATATCTTCCTCTTTGATTGACCCCTTGATCATTATGTAGTGTCCTTCTTTGTGTCTTGTAAAAGTCTTTATTTTAAAGTCTATTTTTTTCTGATATGAGAATTGCTACTCCAGTTTTCTTCTTATTTCCTTTTGCATGGAATATATTTTTCCATCCCCTCACTTTTAGTCTGTACGTGCCCCTAGGTCTGAAGTGTGTCTCTTGTACACAGCATATATATGGGTCTTGTTTTTGTATCCATTCAACCAGTCTATGTCTTTTGTTTGGAGCATTTAATCCATTTACATTTAAGGTAATTATCAATATGTATGTTTTTATTACCATATTCTTCATTGTTTTGTTTTTGTAGGTCTTTTCCTTCTCTTGTGTTTCCTGCCTAGAGAAGTTCCTTTAGCATTTATTGTAATGCTGGTTTGGCTGTGCTGAATTCTCTTAACTTTTGCTTGTCTGTTAAGGTTTTAATTTCTCTGTTGAATCTGAATTAGATCCTTACTGGATAGAGTAATCTTGGTTGTAGGCTTTCCCCTTTCATCACTTTAAATATGTCCTCCACTCCTTGGAACATTTATATAAATGTATCATTAAAGAACTCTCTTAGAGTGATATTCAAAATATTTGTAGATAAAAGTGGAGAATAAGGGCTGCATTGAAGGTTTTGGTTAAAAAAGTACGGCTTCTACAAACATGAAAAAGTGATCTACTTTAAAAAATGAGAAGTAAAATGAGAATAAAAAAGAACCTTAGCAGGAAAGCCTGGAAAATGTCAAAAAAATGTTTAAGCGTAAGGTATATTCTTAAACAGCGTTATTTTAAAAAGTTAGAATAGTCCAGCCAATTTACATGCAAATTTTTATTTTGTAAGTGAATAATGTTAAGCAAAAGAGTTAAATATCTCTATACTCAGAGGGCTAAAGGACAAAATTAGATCTTACAACTGGTGGAACAGGATGTGTTTAAATTTAATCAGTACAAAATCACAGGCAGAAGAGAATGCCTAGAAAAGGAGCAGTGTCTCATCAGCAGCAGCACCCTTGATGCATTTGTTCCTAAACTAAAATAATCTATTTATCCTGTTTTTAAAGTAAAACATTATATGATTAAATATCAGAAGTAATCTGTTCTCTAAAAAATCCTGTTATACCATGATTTATAACTTACCATTAAATTTTCAATTTTTTTTTATTTTTGAGAAGATTGAGACAGACCTCATTTGGTCCTTTAGTATCTAACTATTGTATATAGTTCAAACTAAGAAGAGAATGTATCCAGCTCTGTCAGAATCATGAGTAAAATCTGCCTCCAATGTGTTTATAATGAGGGTAGAGTCGGAACCTTCTTTATTGTTCACTGTAGGTCAAACACAATCATCGGTTGGAATTTGAATATTATTTGATGTAAGGTTTTCCTAATTGAATGTAAATTCCTGTGCAGGTATATGATTATCACTTTTACTATTTTATTCCCTTTAAATACTAAGATTCCTTGCTGTAAAACCTTTCTAAGTATAGGCTCTCATAGCTCATCACCAGTTTAGTCAAGAATTGGTGTTGGACCCAGGGCTGAGGCAGGCCCTCGCCTCTCTCCTGCCTCAGTGGATCATGCCCAGGGTGGTGACAGGGTTGCAGGGTGGTAGAGTTTCCAGGCCAGTTTCAATGCAGGGATCACAACAAACACAGCAGCTGCAGAAGCACTAAGACATTACCTCTCCCATCAGCTTAGCAGCCTCCAAGGGGATTGACTGCCTACTTACACAGAAACTAATTAAGACTGAAGCCCTTTGGGGGTTTTGAAGAGGAAGAGGGATTACAGCACAGGATTTAAATTTTGGGAAAATTAAATAACCTGGTAAAAGAGTGGATACAAGAAATCAGTGAAAGCAAGTATCTTCCACAATCTGTAATTGAAAATGTTGGAGGAAAAATTTTTATATTTGGAACTTATAAATTAGGAATACATAAAAAAGTTACCGATCTTGATGTGTTGTGTGTTACTCCAAGACATGGTGATCGAAATAACTTTTTCACCTCATTCTATGATGAATTGAAATTACAGGAAGAAATCAATTTAAGAGCTGTTAGAGAGGCATTTGTACCAGTTATCAAACAGTGTTCTGGGATAGAGATTTCTATTTTGATTGCAAGATTAGGACTTGCAGACTATTCCAGAAGACCTGGACTTTAGAGATGATAATCTGCTTAAAAATGGACATATAAGATGCAGGGTACCCAATGAAATTTTACATCGAGTATCAAACATTGACAGCTTCAGGTTAATCCTGCAAACTATCAAACTGTAGGCCAAACACCACAACGCCTATTCCAATATATTAGTTTTCTTCCGTGGTGTTTCATGGGCTATGCTAGTAGCAAGAACTTGCCAGTTTTATCCAAATGCAATAGCATCCACACTTATACGTAAATTTTTCTTTGTATTTTCTAAATGGTATGTGTTTAGATTATGTTAAAATTAAATTGATTGAAAAAAAGAAGTCAAATGACTTAACTTGTCAGCCTTCTATCCCATAACCCACATACATTCCATCTAGAATGTAGAGTGTAGAATGCCACCATTAATGATTTAGGTGATGTATTAATACAAAGAGCAGTAACATATTGACATTAGAAGAAGAAACATGTCATTGAGAGAAAGCACTAATGAAGCTGTTGGCTGAATCCATGGGAGACAGAGAAGGAAGAAAGAAAAGATAGAAAATAGTGTAGCTGAGAAGAATAAGAAGTAACAGGAGTCAAGAGAGCAACTAAGGTAAGTGGGACAGAAACACTTGGACTCTCTCCTCTGAGCATTATTGTCATATATTAAAATAAACATTTTTGAACAAATGCATTTCACTTGACAATTATCATGTGTTTCCAATCATTTTTGTTCTGTTTCCTCTCTCTCCTTCAAAGTGTTAACAGTGTTAGATTTCTTAATCATTCATTGTTCTAAAACTCACTTCTCACATTATACATTAGAAGCTTCTCAACTACTTTCCTTCAGTCCTATTTTCTTTTTTTTATTATTAATTAATTATTTTATTTTTTATTTATTTATTTTTTTGGCTGTGTTGGGTCTTCGTTTCTGTGCGAGGGCTTTCTCTAATTGTGGCAAGCGGGGTCCACTCTTCATCGTGGTGCACGGGCCTCTCACTATTGTGGCCTCTCTTGCTGTGGAGCACAGGCTCCAGATGTGCAGGCTCAGTAGTTGTGGCTCACGTGCCCAGTTGCTCCGTGGCATGTGGGATCTTCCCAGACCAGGGCTCGAACCCGTGTCCCCTGAATTGACAGGCAGATTCTCAACCGCTGCGCCACCAGGGAAGCCCCCTTCAGTCCTATTTTCTTTCTCAAGAGTGATATCGTGGGCATAGAAATAGCATAACTTTTTGCCCAGTTTGGTGCAGTTTCATATGTCAGTGCCCTCCAAGGCCCCTGACTGAGGAGGACTAAGAACTTCTTTGCATCACCCAGGTTAATATGTGTGGCTTTCCACACAATCCACACTGCCTTGTCTCTCCAGTTGAATGACCATGCACATTGGGAGGCACATTGGGAGGAAGATAAGCACCTGTCAGGGATGGTCACCCACCCCATGCTGTGGTTTCAAGGAGAAAATATTCCATTCCTATTGTAATGTAGATCAGAGCAGGTTCCAGCTAGAAGTATTAATGCTTGAGATGCCTGAAAACGGGATACGGTCTTTTTCTGTGGAGAGGGCTGGGATTTAAGAGAAGAGAAGGTAGTTGCACAGAAGAAAAGGTAAAATACATCAGTGAAGATTGCTGGAACCCCTATGATTTTTGATACTGTTAGACACTGGCTAATGAGGACTATGGGAAAGAGCCCCACTACAGGCATCACAGGGACCTACTGTATAGCACAGGGAACTATATTCAATATCTTGTAATAACCTACAGTGGAAAAGGCTATGAAAAAAAAAATCTGTGTGTGTTTACTTGAATCACTTAGCTGTACACCTGAAACATTGTCAATAAACTATACTTCAATTAACAAAAAAAGGAAAAACATTTAGACAGGTGTGTGCAGGAGGGTCTGAATGGGTTTTCATCCACTGATGCCTTTAGGGAGAAAGTACAAGACGGAGGAAACCAGAGTGGATGTACACGATGACTATAAACAGCTCGGGAACTCTCAGAAAAATTCTTCCTGATTAGGCTGACATGAAAACTTCCTGTTTTTAATGGTAAAGTGATTCCATGATCATTACACACCATTGCTGCAAAAGGGATCTTGGGTGAAATACATTTCTTAGGTTTTTACACCCCATATATTACCATAGCTTGATAAGTTATATCAGATATTTGCAATATGATGTCTAAGTGAAATTTAACTCACTTCCACTGGTTATAGAGGAATTGGATTGATTAGAAATTTTTACAAATGACCAGGATGATTTTGAATCTATTACAATATTTTGAATCTATTCCCGTTAACATAATATTTTAGCCAATATAATCAAGTCCTAAACAATTGACTTAAATATATCTAGTGTTCATTCAAAATCTCAAATACTTGGATAATAGTGTGCTGCAAAGAAAAATAAATATTTGTAAAACAGTGTTCTTCTCCTTTCTAAAATGTATCAAATTCTTACCAGTATTACCCAATTTTCATTCATTGAAAGAATTATCCACATCTTAATTTTAAGTAATGCTTCATCTATTTATAAGAAAACTTACTAATTGAATAACATGTATTCCTACACTCTCCTTGAGCTATATTTTGATTCAAACTGTGTGCATCAATTTTTATCATAAAATTATTATAACCTGCACTCCTTTTTTTAAACTTATTAAATTAGTATGTCAAAGTAGACTGATCCATTGTTAAAGTATATGAAAAACTGTATATGTTTTGTGTTATCTTCTTGAATAGAAATAACTACATCAGAACAGTGACCTCTTATTCTGATATTGGATTATACAAATAAATTCCGTCAAAACAAAGAGCAAATTGTCCCTTCCCTTTACAGTAAGGCATCTACTGGGAAGAGTTTTATCAAGCTGCCTAATTATGTGCTCATCCCTGAATTCGTCACAGAGGTGGGGGATGGGGCAATGGAATTGACACCTTGAAGAAATGTTTACGAGAAGAATGTCCTATTAAATGAAGATCTCCAATAAATAGATGGTGACATTATGCCTGCAGGGATATGAGAGGTAAAGTGTTGGGCAGCCAAACAATGGCGGTTGTGTTTAGTCAAGTGACTTAATTTTTTCATCTCCAAGCCAATAATCTATCTACACACAGTTCGCCAAGAATGTAGACTGTCAACCACCACTATTAATGACTGAAATAGTGGATTACCTTAAATAATAAATACTACATTACAAATTAGAAAAAGAAACATTTCACAGAGACAAAACACTGCTGCCTCAGATAAGCACAGAAAATGCATATTCATCTTGAGACTATTCTCTTTAATAATAGGGAAGAATTCAAATAGAACGCAGAGGTGGAACCAGATAGAAATGGCAGCGAAGAGCTGTACTCAGAGCATGACTGGAATAGAATTAATTGTTCCAGAGAAAGTAAGATTAAGAACTCCACGACTACATGAATCTAAATGAGTATATAGTTAACATATTTTATGATAGAATAACAGCTCAATTTTAACTGTAGATAGGATAATTTAAATAGGACAGTAAAAGAATTACATTTCCTCAGTCATTTAAAGTGCTTTCTGAATCACCAGGCAGCACAGCACTTTGCATTTCCTAGAGGACAGCGCATATATGTGATAGAGGATCTTTCAGCCACGAATCAATTGGCAAAGTTAATATTCTGGCTTCAGAAAGAGAATCCGGAGATAGTCTATCAAATTGGATGAGTAGATGGGGCCACCCACTCAGTAATTCATTTGCACCACCCAATTCAGTGACTTTTTCTCTCTAGTAGATAGTGGGAATGTATAGCTGAGGCCAAAAGACCTTCTTTATTTAAACTTTATTTTTAATTGAAGTATAGTTGATTCACAATGTTGTGTTAATTTGTGCTGTACAGCAAAGTGATTCAGTTATATGTATACATTCTTTTTAAAATTATTTTCCATTATGGTTTACCTCAGGGTATTAAATATTGTTCCCTATCCTATACAGTAGGACCTTGTTGTTTATTCACTCCATATGTAATAGTTTGCACCTGCTAACCCCAAACTCCCACTCCAACCCTCCCCCTACCTCCCCACCCCTACCCCTCAGCAACCACAAGTCTGTGCTCTATCTCTGTGAGTCTGTTTCTGTTCTGGAGATAGGTCATTTGTGTCATACTTTATTCCACATATAAGTGATATCATATAGTATTTGTTTTCCTCTTTCTGACTTACTTCACTTAGTATGATAATCTCTAGTTGCATCCATGTTGCTGCAGATGGCATTATTTCATTCTTTTTCATGTCCAAGTAGAAATACCTTCTTTTTAACATCAAAAATATACTGTGCATAAAGTGGATTATGCACATTAACTTATACATTTCTATGCCTCTTAGTTTTAAGACTAGTCTTCTTTTGCTCTATTTGACCTTACGTCTTGTAGTCACAGCATTGCCATAACTAGCAAATGGTCCTTCTTTATTTCTATAATCACTGAGGCTATGCCATATGTTTTCTAAAGGATGAACATAAAAGGAGTAAAACTGATCATTTAAATTAGTTTCAGGGATACTGTTCTTGGCACAGAATAGACTTTATGAATCTTTTGCAGCTATTTCAACTTACAATATACCAGCTTCTGTAGATTTAACTCTCAACCTATCCTATATTTTCTTGACCTTGAACACTTATTAACATTTTATGATTCTAGAATAGTACTTACTCCACAATGACGATACTCTTTTATGATATATTACAATAATAGATTGCATAATTATTTTATAGGATAATATGTTCAAATCCTCTGAATTTTAAAAACGCCTTTGAGCAAAATGTGAAGAGGTCTAACAAGGTAAAAGAAATGACCTAGTTGCATTTGCTTAATCTCTGACTTGTCTCTACAAAAGGAAAACCTGACTCAGCAAAATCCATTACTAAGATCAAAGCCTCTCCTCCCCAGACTACAAATGCCTACCCTTTACCTTCAGGCTGATGAGAGGAAGTAGTGTCTCTGTTTCTACAAATACAGAAATATTCATTATCTCTATTCTAATAATTAACACACAGATATAACACAAATATTACATTTCTTTCATTTTAAATATAAAATTCCTTTCAGAGTAGGCACCAAAGCCTCATAACTATACTTCGCCATTTTATATTATATACCACTTCTATCATTGAATTTCAGTAATCTCTTTGAAATGAGCATAAATCTTAGAAGTCAGATAAGATTCCTTTTAGCTTCATGGTTAGATTTCAAGAGAGTGAAATGAAGTAGGTTCTAAGCCCTCTCTGGAGAAAATGGAGAAATACAGCTGTTAATCATGTTTGTGGCAAGCAGAAATGCAAAGCCTCTAAAATAATCAGGAGACTTACATCTAAATGAGCATAGAGATGAAATAGATAGAGGTGCATAAATATTCCAGGGACTTTTTACTATTATATTCATTAAAGTCCCAGCTTAATGTATGCTTTATTGCCCAGAAATCATTTCATTTGCATTTTAACTGGGTTTTAGTCCAGTTAATCCTTTTTCTTCCCTTGCTAAGAAACTATTCAGCAACTACAGCAAAATACTGAAAGAAGAGAAATAAATTGAAATAGTCTACTTATACTAAAACTTAAATTTGTCATAGTTCACTAAAGAAAAATGATGTCTATATGAAGTTCACTAGATAACATTATGTTAACACCAAAAAGTGTCTGTGTATTACAAAGTAAACTCTATTAGATAACAAAAACAACAACAAAAAATATTCATTTATGCTAAAGATTTAATATCAAGCAACATTCAGTAAAACTCAACATTTTATTTTCACAGAAGTAAAAATTATAAAGTAATCACCCATTTAGAAACAAGCAATTAATTTTCACAAGAAACTCCAATATGTAATACCATACATCATTCAATCAGTTGTGTAAAAGAAGAACAGCTTAAGTTGTATTTTGAAAGTGCAAGCATTAAGTTGAGAAGTATGTTAGCTTAACAGAGAAAGCTTTTTTTTTTTTTTTGTAATGAAAAAAAGTAACTTCATATCCTAAATCCTAATGACTGTAAGGTCCACATGGAAACGATAGAGTTGGGACTTCTATGGTGGCACCGTGGTTAGGATCTGCAGGCCAGTGCAGGGGACATGATTTTGAGCCCTGGTCCGGGAAGATCCCACATGCCGTGATGCAGCTAAGCCCGTGAGCCACAACTACTGAGCCTGCGCTCTAGAGTCTGTGAGCCAAAACTACTGAACCCTCATTCCACAACTACTGAAGCCTGCGTGCCTAGAGCCAGTGCTCTGCAACAAGAGAAGCCACTGCAGTTAGAAGCCTGCGCACCACATGAAGAGTAGTTCCTGTTCGCCGCAACTAGAGGAAGCCTGTGCACAGCAACAAAGACCCAGGGCAGCCAAAAATAAATAAATAAATAAATTAAAAACAAACAGGGCTTCCCTGGTGGCGCAGTGATTGAGAGTCTGCCTGCAAATGCAGGGGACACGGGTTCGAGCCCTGGTCTAGGAGGATCCCACATGCCGCGGAGCAACTGGGCCCGTGAGCCACACCTACTGAGCCTGCGCGTCTGGAGCCTGTGCTCTGCAACAAGAGAGACCACGACAGTGAGAGGCCCGTGCACCACGATGAAGAGTGACCCCCGCTCGCCACAACTAGAGAAAGCCCTCGCACAGAAATGAAGACCCAACACAGCCAAATAAATAAATAAATAAATTTATATAAAAACAAGCAAACAATAGAGTTTTGTCTATGTGACAATATATTACAAACACAAACTGCTTATAACCCCTTAGTAAAATGGTCCCTTCAGGCAAACAGACATCCTAGCAAATCTCAAAGAAAAAGATAAATGAAACTAAGGAAAGCCAAAAAATGGGGACAAATGAAGTCTTCAGATGAAAGGAAACTTTCTTCATGATTCATTTTGAAATATTTAACATTCATATGTATAAGATAAAATATAGTATTTTGAGCATAATCATCCCATATCTATTGAGAACCATCTCTAAATATTCTTTTAATAAAATTTTATTTTAAAGTTTGTGCTCTCTCTCAGGAAAACCTGAACACTTATTTTTGCCTCACTAACATTTGAGAGTTCAAGTGCCCTTATTGCTCTAGTTTACTCACCTTACCTTAAGCCATGTTTCAAGTCTGAGATGACTTATGATGTTCGTTGACAGTGGATGGTCTGTTTGGAAGATTCCAGCTGTAAACTATTATTTTTTTTAAAGTGTTTTGAGTTGTCAATTATTTGAAGTATTTATCAATAAAGGTAGATTGAGTGAAAACCCTACATTTGTTTCAGGTCTATCATTGTCTTAAGAAAATTGAGCAAAATTATTTGGAATAACTAGCAGAAATTAAACAGAAAGCCATGTTTTTTACCCATCTTCACTGCCACTGATTAATGCTAGACACAAATACAGGGAATTTAAAACAAAGCCCATCCACTAAGAGTTAGATGATCTTTATGATACAATTAATTTCTAGCACATTCCTGCTCAAAAAGAGAGACACAGTCCTTATTCTAGTTCTAGCTCTATTTCTACTGAGAAGCTGATTAAACATCCATGTACCGAAATGAAAGTATCCCCAGTTTAATGGATGAAAGCATAATCTTCTGTAGATTAATAATAAAATTTATGTTTTAAAAATCCATTTCCCTTTGCTGCTGTTTTTATGATACAGGAGTGAGTTCCATGTAAAAGCTGCATAATTGTCTTAGTCAGTAAATGTATATTATCAAGATAAGTATTATAAAATTCTGATTGAAAACACGATGTACTCTAGTGATCAACTCAAGTTGATTACATTTTTCGATATTTTATCTATACAGTCAGTCCTCCATATACACGGGTCTCACATCTGTGATTCAACCAACTGTGAATCAAAAATATTTGGAAAAAAAATCCAGAAAGTTACAAAAAGAAAAATTTGAATTTGCTGCACACTGATGACAACTATTTATATAGCATTTACATTGTATTAGGTATTCTAAGTAATCTAGAGATGATTTAAAGTGTACTGGGGGATGCGTATAGGTTATATGCAAACACTATGCCATTTTATGTAAGAAACTTGAGCATCTATGGATTTTGGTATTTGTGGTGACGGTACAGGGAGGGGTCCTGAAAAAAATACCCTGTGGATACCAAGGGACAACTGTATTTATCCATCTGTCTTCTATGCATCTATCTATTTATAGGGTTAACAATTTATGATATTTGCATACATATTTTATTATCAAATTTTGCTTGACTTTAATCCTATTGTCTCAAAAGTTTCTACAAAATAAAAATATGTTTGCTAATATTATTCTCATATATCTTTTTAATATAAGAAATTGATGTACATTTTGTAAGCTAAGCATACTTCTTATGATATCAGAGACACAGAGAGAGACAGAGAATAAAGCTACACAGAATAAGTCAGGAATAAAAAAGAAAATACAAGCAATTCATGCCAGCATTTGACAACCTAGATATAATAGACACATATTTATAAAAGTTAATCTTCAAAAGCGTTTGAAAGAAGAAATGGAAAACATGAATATGGTATGCTTATTACAAAGAAATTGCATTAGGAATCAAAATAATCAAATGCACACACATAGACACAGCTTACATAATCTCACTACTAAGTTTTATCAACTATTTAAGGTGCAAGTAACTCCAATATTTTATAAATCATTCTAGATAGATGCAAAAGAGAAATCATGAAATGATTTTATAAAACTAGCATAAACCTTTATGTCAGAGACTGAAAAGACAGGTAAAAATAAGGAAAGTACAGTATAATAACACTCAAGAGAAAATGTGAAAATAAACTCTTAAAATATTAGCAAACCAAATCCAACAAAGTAATCTAAGTATAGTACATTATGACCCAGTTTGATTAAACATCCATAATATTTGGTTTAACAACAAAAATGTACTGATATAATTGATATAACTTGTGAAAAACGTGTAAATTATGTTTCAGGGTTTTTTTTACCTTGGGGAAAGGTATTTACATATTTGCTCATTGATATTTGTGGTAAATATTCTGATTCTCAAAACACTTATGCTTAAATAAGCTGGTATAAAGAAATATCATAGAAATGAAATATATTAAGTTAAATATTTGATGGTTTCAAACTATTTGTATAGGGAAGTATGGGCATTAAATCCTAGTTTTTAGAATTTCATAATATTTAATAATCATTGTTTCACTTCTGTTTCAGTGAACATAACACATGCAATGTAAAATGAACCTCTAAAATTGTAAAATCCTTCTGTAAAGTCTGAGATCTGTGTGAGAAGTTTATGTTTCTTTATATTCTAAAATCTGCTATTAGAAAAAAAGTCATCCTATAATCATTACCAAATACAAATTCAAAAATGTATTTGTATTTTGAAGTCAAAATACAATTCAAATAATATTTTTTAAAATGATATTACTAAAATTAATAATTAATATTAACATATCTGAAAGAAGTTTCTATAATTCAAGCATAAATCTCAGTTTTTCAAGGAAAAGACCTTATCCAAATTTAAAATGAATAAAGATATTTCCCAAGTCCATAGCAAAGCATGATCTTTATTGCTATTTAGCTTGCATTGGAGGGAGATAATTAAGTTTACTAATACTAATCTTCTGCTCCTGGTTTTAAGCAGATTTGAAAAACCACAATGGAATACTACTCAGTCATCTAAAGGAATGAAACTTTGTCAGTTGTGATGTGACAACATAGATTAACCTATAGGATAGTATGTTAAGTAAAAAAAGCCAAACAGTGAAAGACAAATACTTTATAATTTCACTTACATGTGGGATCTAAAATACAAGACAAAGGAGCAAGCATAACAAAATAGAAATAGACTCAGAGATACAGAGAACTTGTGGTTATCAGAGGGGAGGATGGTGGGGGATTGATGAAATAGGTGAGGTGGATTAAGAGGTACAAATTTCCATTAAAAATAAATAAATAATGTAGACGTAGTCTCCAGCATAGGGAAGATAGTCAATAATATTGTAATAACTTTGTATGGTTACAAATGGTAATGGTTTATTGTGGTAACCATTTTGTAACATATTGAATATATAAATGTTGAGACACTATGTTGAATACCACTAACAAATAAAATATTGTAAGTCAGTTATACTTTAATAAAAGCAAACTTGACTAGGACCTATGTATATATATCTTTATGGAGTCCATAGTTAATGTCTGAAACTGAGAATTCCAGAATTGCTTTTAACAGGCTTTGTTTTGATAGCAGGAGTGAGGAGAGAAATATACTGCAGAGAGAAATGACACTTGCCTCAGACAGGTTCTAAATCTTGTTCATCACTGCTTCTTCATTATATGCCTAATTCTGTCCATCTCTGGGCAATCCACTGGTGAGAAATACAGTGTCAAAATATGGGTTCTGTAGAAATGAAACAAAAGATGCCTTGACATCTAGATAGTATTTAGTATAATATGTATAATCTGATGATTTTCTTATATAAATAAGTTAATTTCTCTAAATTTAGTAACTAAGAATTCAATGTGTATATCAACCAGGGAATAACCCAGACTCTAGTATGATTGACTCAAGATGTTTTATAATAAAAAATATACAGTAGAAATGTGAAAGCAAAAATAATGATAATTTAGACAGAATTTATATGATATGACCAACAAGACCTCTTGTAGAAAGCTGTCTCATATTCTTGCCCAGGTGTGTTGCAGATATTTCTAGTCTTCAATTCTCTGTGCACCTGGGTGGCTTATATTACTCAGCCCTCTTGTAGTTAATGGGGCACTTGCCCAGTACTCACCAACAGGGTGCAAGCAAAAGTGACCTGTCTCATTTTTATGAAGAGGTATTTGAAAAGAGGTGTAAGCTCTCTGTGTTCTCTCTTAGGGCTTAGTGGGGTCGCAGAGTCTGTATTTTGATTGGAGAAACAACACAGTGGAAGCAGCTGAATTCCTGAGGCACTGCATGGAAGACTGCTATCCAAAAATTTAGGAAACTCAAACTGTATTTGATATGAGCAAGAAATACACCTATGCTGAATTCAGTCACTGATATTTGTTTTTGCAGTAGAACCTGGTCAATCCTGACTAATCAACTGGGTCATTTCCAGAAGATTTATTTGAGCCCTACAGTTTGTTGTGCACATTCATGGGCCCTCAATTTGTTGAGCTTTAATATATGGAGTGAAGTATTAGTGCTCTTACCAAAAGTATATTCTGCAAAGCACAGCTATCACAAAGGCCACTCTTTATAAGGACAATGTTTATGATGGAACATGTAGAACAAATTATGGTCATGACACGTAGTTGTTTTCAGGTCTGTGGCCATTTTGGTACTTACTGAGCGATGGTATATTCCACAACATTGAAAAGAATATCCTTCTCTATTCTTATATTTACTAGGATGGTTTCTGGTCATTAATCATAAAAGGTTTCTATGATAGCAGCAGGCTACTATGATGATTTTAGTGATCCATAGTACCCAAATGACATGGAATGTTCAATAGATAAACTATCTAAAGGATCTGTCTGTTACAGCTTTTGCATCTATCAATCTCCTCTCCGTGTTATTTGCTCAGCTCTTGAAATCTTCTCATCCATTACTTGAAGCACTGCCTTCATAGGCAGAAGCACTTTTAGACCTAGTACCCCTTGTTTAGTCTCTTAAGCACAGGCTTCCTGAATTTTATCCATTAGTGTAAAAACACACAAATCTGACTTGACAGTAACAAGTATGCTTCTGGCAAGGCTAGTTTCTCTCTGAAAATTCAGTAAGTTTGATATAGAATTTTAAAGGTGACTAAATGGTGGAACTATTTGGTGGTGAGAACATTTCCAAATTTCCTGTGTAATATACAGACAGCTTCTACAGAAGCAGAACTGTCACTGGACAAATGTGCTTCTTTTACAGGAAAGCCAAGCAGAACTTGGACCAGAACATTACAGTGAAGGTTTTATATTTTTGAAGAGTGAGTGCACACACAAGAAAGAGAGAGAGAAAGATGTTCAGAAAAATATTTCTCATCATCTTCTTACCCTCAGCTAAAAGAAAAACAAAAATAATGACAAAAAAGATGATCAGGATGAGCCCTGTAACTTGAATTCTGTGGCCCCTTAACTAGAGTTTTGAGGTGAAGCATCAGTTTCACCTAAACTATTGAATGTTCCTTGCACAACTTGTGTGAAAATATTGTCCCTGTTTCAAAACAGAAATGTGCATGTTTGGAATAAATTTCATGTTTGATCATTTTTCCCATAGGAAGGGGAACAAGAAGAAGGTGGCAGTGTCATAATTCTGTGGCCTTGCTGGACCGCAGTAACGTGGCTCAGTGGAGATGGGAAGGCTATTGAAACAGCCCAGATATGGGGCTAATAGCACTAATTAATGTTTAAACAATTCTTAATCCTAGGAGCCTAAAGATCACAAGACAACCAATAATTTCAGGACAGGTCAGAGAGGTAATCTAAATTCAGGACCTCTTGGAATCATGCATGTGGTGGAATGTGGTTCTTCTGTTTTGGCTAAACCATCTAACTCTAGCTAGGAGAATGGGAGATATAATCTAGTTTAGAGTGATTAGCCTGGCAAGGGTGGGTCAGGGTTCCAAGAATAATTGATTTAATGCGATAGATTCAATTTCCGCAAAAATTGAATAAGTTAGGAAATCAAACAACATTTTGACAAGAAAAAAGAGATAGAGTGTCAATATAACAAGGTCAGATATATTCATAGATCTTGGTAATCACAAATTTAACTCCAGACATTCCACAATTGTAGGCAAAATTTTAAAAATAATCCTCAGGATTGATTCAAGATTAGTGCTGGGTTGGCGAGTCTTGAGTGTGTGGGGAAGAGAGCTTAATACTTGAAACAACCAATCAACCAATCAGTCCAAGGCTTTTCAAACTCTAGGTCATAGAAACTGATGGGTGAAATGGAGGTTCTATTTAGGTAAAGCAAATCCCCAAACGTGCAGCAGTGTGAAAATTTCTAACTAAAAAATACTAGAGAAGCTGCTTTTTTCAATAGCAAAATAAAATTAAGGTACATTTTCTCAACTTCAAAACTATGCTAGGAAACTAATGAGGCATACCCATAAAGCTAGGTTTATTTCAAGACTCAATTTTACTTGTATTCATTATTTGATTATTACATATATTTTTAATTTATATCCTGCCTTATTCTAAAATAGATTTTAAATTGACTTGCAAATACATCATATAAAATAAAATGGAAGATCCTAAGTTTAGGTGCAGGAAAATATGAGCAAACAAGAATTAGGACAGTTTGAGCTAAAAAGGTGTTTTATAGATGATAGATATATATAGAGATAGATAGACAGATCCAGGCACTTCTGTAGATGAATATCTTATATCTTAGCTCTAGGCTTTCTAGCAAACATCTCAGGAATTTTATAATTCATACACTTCACCATATTCATAGGGTAAAAGTAAAATTATTTACCCTATAGCACTATAGTTAAACTAAGGCTCAAAATGAATTTCTCACAAGAGTCTTCAAGTAGATATGAATAATGTACGAAACAATATGCTCAACAGACATGATAAGAAATGTGTTGCTCGTTTTTAAATATAAAGTATCTTTATTCTGTAGAGGACTAACATTAATCATGAAAGTGATACTATTCAAACAGAATTGGTATGACCCAAGCAAGCAGAGTGTATGTTAATACTGTCCTGCTTTCCATTTTCTCTGAAGGATATGACATTTCTCCTTGTGGATAATTAATGGGGAAAAGATGATATATTTTTCTATCACACTTTGTTGAGCTCCCAATAATAAGTTTTCTATGACTGGAACACCTTACCTTTACTGCCAGTTAAAATATAGGTAACTTGAAGTATTTACTGTCATGTAAAATTTGATGCCAAACCTACCTGATGTTGTCTTATATTCTTGAATAATAAAAAAGTATTTGGGGGTTCATATAAGTTTGGGGGGTTTGAAGGTTTTACATGCTTCAAGCCTTATTTATACAAATATATTTTTAAAAATCTCATTTTTCTAAGTTAAGAAAATTGTGATCATGTGAACACATTGCTAGAATCTCACACAGGACACTGGAGATCTGTCCCCAATTATACTAAAGTTCCTCTTGACATTTTTATCTTCAGAAACACTTTCTGCTGCCTTTGTTTTGATGAAGTTGGGGGGAATCAGAGGAGAAGGAAATGGTTGAAAAAGTCATTTAGTTATTTTAATATTGGTGTCAAAAGTTCCAGACATTAGATAAAAACTAAAAAAAGAAAAAAAAGAAAGAAAAACCTGAATAAACTATGGGCTTTAGTGAATGATAATATATCAAAACTAAATTATTAATGGTTAGAAAATTACCATACTAAGGTAAGGTGTTAACAACAGAGGAAACTGTTTTTAGGAAAAGGTAAAAATAAAAATATAGGCTCAATTTTTCTGTAAATCAACAACTGTTCTAAAAATATAACCTATTAATAAAAATATTAAACTTGTACTAGATAATAAAAAGATAAATAAAATTTAAATTTAAAATGCCAAAGTATTTGAATAAATATTTCCCTAAAGATGTACAAAAGGCTATTAAGCATGTGAAAATGTACCCAACATTACTTAGGGTGATGTAGAATAAAATCACAATGATATACCTGAACTTCACATTCACCAGAATGCTTATAACAAATGAGATAATGTTATAGTGACTTTTACCTGTCTATTTGACTGTGTAAGGGATGCCCAGATATTCCACTGAGCATTATTTCTGTGAAGGTGTTTCTGGGTGAGATTTACATTTGAATCAATGGACTTATTCAAGTAGGTCACACTACCAAATGTGAGTGGTCATAATCCAATCCGTTGATGTCATGCATGAATCAAAAGGCAGAGGAAGTTGAAATTTGCCTATTTTCTCCTGCCTCACTGTTGAGCTGGGACATCACATCTCATCTTCTCCCACCTTTGAACATGGATTTACATCATGAGCTCCTCTAAAGTTGCTCATGGTCTTAGGAATTGGATTAAATTATACCACAAGCTTTCCTGGACCTCTAGCTTGCATGGGATTTTTCAGCACTCATAATTATGGGAACAATTTCCTCTTAATAAATTTCCTTTTATATTCCTTGGTTCTGTTTCTCTAGAGAGCCCTAATACAGAGAGTAACACGTATCAAATGGATGTAGGAAAATTAGAATTCACATCCATTGCAGGTGGAAAAGTATTATAAATTAATACAGCTACTTTGGAAAACTGTTTGGAAGTTTAAAAAATAGAGTTGCCATATAATCTAGCAAGTCTAATCTTAAACTTCTAACCAAGAGGCAAGAGAACATACATCTACACAAAAACATGTATATAAATGTTCACAGCAGCATTATTCCTAATAGCTAAAAATTGGAAATAACTCAAATGTCCATTTACTGATAAATTGATAAATATAGTGATATATGTCTATACAGTGGAATACTATTTGACAATAGAAAGAATGTAGTATTGATACCTGCTACAGTAAGGATGAACATTATGTTACAGGAAAGAAACTAGTCACAAAATATGATATTGTATGATTCTCTCTTTATATGAAACATACAAAATAAGAAAATCTATCAGTAAAGAAATTAGTGGTTGCCTATGACTGATGAAGATGAAAGAGTGTGTTAGGGAAGTACTGCTAAATTATGGCGATGATTCCATCATTCTGTAAACATACTTAAAATCATTCAACTGTATACCTCAGTAGGTGAACTTTATCCTATGTAAAGTTTATATCAGTGAAGATGTCACAAAAAGCTAATTGTAAATGTTTCCTTTTAGATGGAAATCTGGCTGGAACTAGTGAAGACCATAGGATCAATACATGCTGAGCAAATTGTCCCTTTCTCTATTTCCCCAAGAATTCATGAGGCCAAAGCTTTTGCAGAAATTGTGTCTGACTCTTCTGATGGTGTGTGTTGCCCTGAATCCTCTCTTAACATATCCCTTAGCTCTAATCAGGAGTATCAATGGTTTGGGGATTCACTGGTGTTCCAGTGGTTAGGACTCCATGCTTTCACTGCTGAGAGCCCAAGTTCAATCCCTGGTTGGAGAACTAATATCCTGAAAGCCTCCTGGCCAAATATATATATATATATATATATATATATATATATATATATATATCAGTGGTTCAAGATAGTTTCTGCAAGACTTATTTCAGAGACATAAACGTTCCCTAGAATTCATCAGAAAGTTACTTTTTTCCCCCTTCTTACAAAGAGAGAGAAACAAACAAACTAAGGCAAACAAACCCCAACAATGACTGTTAAGTATATGTTCAAGTAAATAGTTAAACTACACCCTGCTATCCATCTTCTTTAACATTATTGCAAAAGATGGAACATTATAAACTTGTTAAATTCCCTTGAGAATCTTCTATTCAAAAATTTTGTGTGATGTAGTTACTGGAGAATAGTTGACCTGTCTGGAAGAAGGGAGTGAATCCCTGACTGTGTGTCCTTACCATTAAGTGTATCTGCTCAACCACTATTCATAAAAGCATCCACTGCTTCCCTATAGAAAAAAAAAAAAAAGTACTTATAAGAAAAGCACTCTGTTGCACTTCCCACACCAAATTTGGGATAGATTCAAGGGTATATAATATAAAGAGCCAGTATTAAGAAAACACTACAAGGGCTTCCCTGGTGGTGCAGTGGTTGAGAGTCCGCCTGCCGATGCAGGGGACACGGGTTCATTCCCCGGTCTGGGAAGATCCCACAGGCCGCGGAGTGGCTAGACCCGTGACCCATGGCCACTGAGCCTGTGCGTCCAGAGCCTGTGCTCTGCAAAGGGAGAGGCCACAACAGTGAGAGACCCACGTACCACAAAAAAAAAAAAAAAGAAAAAGAAAACACTACAAAACTGATTGTGCACGCAGCTATATATTTAAAATGAGAAAAGAAATCAAAATGTACTAAAAGTTTAAAGGGCTCACAAATTAAAAAGTTAGGGAAAATAGTGTATTTTTATTAATTAACAGCCTGATATGCTTCTATATCACTTTTACTATAGTAATTTTGGCTGCATATTCTGATCACCCTCTAATATGAAAATGTTTTATGATATTTTCTTTAAGAGAAAGAGAAAATATTTCTGTCTTTTCTTTAGTATACTAGATACATTTTTTATTATTATATTACTGATCATTTAGAAAAGTAGCTTTGGGCTTCATAGTAAATTTTTATGGTGTCATACAACTTTTTAGAATTGCTGTTAAACTTGGGGAAATTCCTATCAAACTATTTTTGGTATATGAGCTGTAAGATTTCAAGGTATTTCTTTTTTTTTTTTTTTTTTCTTTTTGCGGTATGTGGGCCTCTCACCGTTGTGGCATCCCCCGTTGCGGAGCACAGGCTCCGGATGCGCAGGCCCAGCGGCCATGGCTCACGGGCCCAGCCGCTCCGCGGCATATGGGATCCTCCCAGACCGGGGCACGAACCCGTATCCCCTGCATCGGCAGGCGGACTCTTAACCACTTGCGCCACCAGGGAGGCCCGATTTCAAGGTATTTCAAAATTTTTTCTTCAGTGACTAATCTTCAGTATTCACTCATGAACTACTTTGTCTTTAATATTTTATGGAAAAGACATTTTATTACTTTATGTTACCACCACTGGTATTGGTCTTATATGTCAAATGAACAGTTCATTTAAATTTTTGATATATTTTCTTATGATTAATTCCTTCATATGAATGGGCTCACAAAACCCAAACCTTATTTGTTAATTATTTTTGGAATTTGTCTCTTATTCTTAGTGAATTATTATATTTAATATTATCAAATTTCTATAATAATTTACTTCATAATATCAAAAGGTTTTCTATTAATTACACTAAGTATATTTATCATTACTGCACATTTCATTTATTTCCAATCTGAATTTTTCCTCAGTTCTTCAATAAACAAATATTAATCCAACAAAAAAGGCCTCCTTTCATAAGTGTCCAAACTAGGCATCTGTTATTTCTTCTGTTTTATAATAACATTCCAAAATGTCTTTTAGAATTGCAATTGAATGACATGTTTAAGCCATATCAACTTTTAAAATAAACTTTAGCAATTTATTTGTGTTTGGGTTTCACTTCTCAGATTTTGAAAATATGTTTTAGAATGCTTAAAATGGTTTTATTCTCATATTGCAAAGCCTGAACAGCTTTATAGTGGGCAGATAATCTTATTACACTTAAAAAAATACATATGGGCAGCTAGATTAACTTGAAATAAGAATACAGAAAAAAATTGCAAGGTAACAAGAGCCAACAAATTTAGATTCTGTGAAGGTTGCTTTTTCTCTGATTACATTAAGAGTATAATCGGTATAAGCACATATTATACACATCCTGGGTTTCACAACTTTGTATGAGTCAGAAATCCAGGCCATAGACGTGTTTCTGGAACATATTCTAACATTAAGAAAGTTGGCAATAACTTAAAAAGATACAGAAGTTACTCTGAACATAAATGAATAAGGCTAACTCCTAACCATGCCCCCAGATCATTTTCCCATAGTTGGATATCCAGAATAACTATAGCCAGTTCAAAAGTCACACACAAGAAAGGAAGTGTGCAGACTGGAGACCAAAGTTGAAAGAGGCAGTATTCTTAATCAATTGTGGTTAAAATCTTTACTTTTGCATATTTTGTAAAAATGTGCTTATGTAAATCCATTGCTAGGATCACTTAGCCACAAAGTGAACAAGCTTCAGGTGGTGAAAAGTCAAGAACAATAAGACATAGAGAAAAGGGAGAAATCATATAAAAAAGACTGAAATGAATGTGATCAAAATAAATATATTTAACTAATATTTTGAGTAGGGATTAAAGATTATTGGAGTAAACTTTGAATAGTGTGTAGGATTCTTCGTATCCTGAACATTTTCTTACTGTGTTTAGAAAATTCCACATTAGGTGAAATCTAGAGAAAGGGGTTGTACCTGATATTAGCAGCCAATAATACATGTATTCAAATTTTATTGATGCTCTATATTAGTTTCCTAAAGCTGCATAACAAATTACTAAAAATTTAGTGCCCTAAAACAATATACATTTATTACCTCACAATATATGTAGGTAAAGAATCCAGACACAGCTTAGTTGGTCCTTTGCTTAGGGTCACACCTGGTTGCAATAAATTTGTCAACTGGGCTTCATTCTTATCTGGAGGCTCAAATGGAAAACAATGTTTCCAGGTTCACTCATGTTTTTGGGAAAATTCATTTCAATGTGGCCCTGTGACTGTGACCCTCAACAATCTAAAGGTCAACTGCAGATTCTTGCCATGTGACCCTCTCCATAGGCAGTTCGTAGTGTACAGGATTACTTCTTCCAGACCAGCAGGAGACTCTATTCTTCTAGCACAGACTTTTGTATGGTGTAAGTCTTAATCATGTGTGTGATGTCCCATCACTTTTGCCATATTGTATTGTTAGAAGCAGGTCACTGTTCCCAGCCGCACTCAAGAGGAGAGAACTATACAACGTGTACCACCAATGGAAGGAGATACCAGGGGATATCTTGGAATTCCTCATACCACAGTATGGAGATTATATTGATTCACAGTGATTCTGTGTTCTTAAAAAATTATCTGATAATAGCAGGCACTATACAGCTAGCTGCTGATGTCAAGTAAATTCTGATTAAGTTTGAGGGGACAAAAATCAAGTCTGGGAAACATTCATCAAAACAGAAAAATTTTATGAGTACCTTGGTAGATAGAGCACCTAGGTATCTCACAGCATATGTTCTTATTTTACTTTGGGCTTTAGTAAAACGTTTATTTTTATTTAGTAATGTCACTTTTATAGGAAATCAGTAAAAATGCAGTGTTATTCTTGAATAACTTCACCAAAGCAAGTTGATATTTGAAAGAAAAGACTCTGGCTCTTCGACAAAGAGAGAGAACTTATAAATAATATTAATTGTAAGAATCTGTCAATACTTCACTACCAATTTTCCTTGAAGAAATCAAAATCTAAACAGAATATAGAGTTTATTTTTAAAATGCACAGTTTATTATGGAAACAAAGCTAAGTTTAACAACTCATTCTGCTCATAGGTGTCCTGGAAGTTTTCAAAAAGAGGTGAAATTTACACTGAATTGTTAGGATTGGATAAATGGAGAAAAGGGGATGGGGAGTAGCACAGAAAAAAGAATCAGCACGTGTAAAGGTTAACAGATGGAAAGAAAATGTCTTACTTGAGGTATATTGAAGAGTTAGTCAGGTTTATGTTTAGGAATCAGAAGAGAGGAACAGAGTGATGTTCAAGTAGATAGGGAGCAGTTCAAGAAAAAACATGCATTTTCAGCAAAACAGTAGCATTTGATACTTTAGGTGATGGGAATTTGTCTTAAGTGGTGGCTGGATAATAATATCTATATACTCAAAAAGCAATTCACTGGCATGGGAAGAATACCTGAGAAGAGATGGATTTACAAAATAGGGAAAAAATGATTGATAGTAATAAGTATTTATACTTGGGAAAAAGTTCATTATTTAAAAAATTAAAAAGGTCATCATTGGGCTTCCCTGGTGGCGCAGTGGTTGAGAGTCTGCCTGCCGATGCAGGGGACATGGGTTCGTGCCCCGCTCTGGGAAGATCCCACATGCCGCGGAGCGGCTGGACCCGTGAGTCATGGCCGCTGAGCCTGCACGTCCGGAGCCTGTGCTCCACAACAGGAGAGGCCACAACTGTGAGAGGCCCGCGTACCGCAAAAAAAAAAAAAAAAAAAAAAAAAAAGAGAAAACTCTCAGTTGCAAATTGGATAAAGAATGAGATGCAGTGTTATGGTCTAAAATTAATCTGTTAAAATCAGTTATTTTTCTTATTTTATTCATTCAACTTTCAAAAATTAACTTTGCAAGGGTGAAAGCATCTTTTACCTGTAAAAATTTTTATATTGTTTTATACCCTTAGTGGGTTAAGTGAAGAAAAAGTGGGAGTGATTACATAGAAGTGAACGAGAGCATTGAAACATCTATGAAAACTCAGATCTTCAAGTGACTATACACATTTCTCTACAACAAACATTTTAACAAATGAATCCTTTAGAATGTAAATAATGTGGAGATTACATGATATAGTCTGTTTTGGCTTTCTATTGCTGTGTGACAAAACTCCCCAACATTCAGTGGCTTAAAGCAGGGGATGGCAACCTATGCCCATGGGCAAAACCCTGCCCAGTGTTCCTTAGTATTCAGCCCATGGGTGAAGAGTGGCTTTTACATTTTCTAAAGGATTGTAGAACTTTTTTAAAAGTTTGAAAAAGATTGCATGTGGCTCACATATATACCTTTACATAAATATTTGCTGACAACTGACCTAAAATAATAACAAGTCTTTGTCATGATTTTGAAGTTCAGACAGGGCTGGACAGGGATGGCTTCTCACTGCTTTCAAGCCTTTGCCTGGAGTGTTCAAAATGGCCTCAGTCATGTGACCAGCAGTTGATTCTTGATCTTGGCAGGGAGCTCAGCTGGAGCTGCCAGCTGGAAAAGCTGGTGACTGGGAACTCATTTGGAGTTGTCAGTTGAGAGGGTTTGTATATCTGAAATACTCTCTTTCCATGAGCTTTTAGGGCCTCTTCATGTTGTTTTTTCAGCTTCCTTACAGCATGGTGTTTGAGCTATGAAAAAGGAGCCTTCTAAGAGAGGTGATAGCAGAAGATGCAAATCTCTAAAGATCTAACCTCAGAAGTTACAGAGCGTCCCTTTAGATCCTTTCTGTTAATTGAAGGCCATCACATTACCAGACATCTTCAGGGGAAAGGGAAATAGAAACCACATATTTATGGAAGAAATGGCAAAGGATATCCCTCTTTAATTTACCAGATAGTTCTCAGAATAAAGCTATTATTGGAAACTCTCAATAAAGTAGAACTTCACAAAATTTAATAAATAAAGATGTAATTTAGTTTTGATGAGAAGAGTCAGAATACACAAGGATAATTTGAATTTTATGCTGTTAGGTAAGTATTTCTAGACTCTCAATCTTTATTTTTCTGGTTCTAAACAAAGAGTAAAAAACTAATGCAGTCCTTTGTATTTACAAAATAATTTGTTTCAACAACTTTTCCATTTATTTATTTGTTCTTATTAAATCTAATGCAGAGGTTAAACTGCAATATTTGGAATTATAATTTTATATTAACATACCAGAGAGGTAATTCTATCAAGATTTGATGTGACATTTGTGAGTTAAAGTATTCTAAGGGTGTATATTAGCTCAGGAATTAGTACAGGTTAAAAAATAGAAGTTCAAAAAAATACCATCATTTTGTAGTACAGGTTACAGAGGTTATTATGTGAGAGAAAATTAATAAGGAAAATTAAATATCCTTGTAAAATTAAGGTTTTAAAATTACATTAATTTAACAAGTTAATTAATTTGTTAAATGTCTCTAGCAAATAAATATTTGTAGTTTATAGACTTCTGCTTTTCTTTAAAATATGTAATTTCTCTATCTGTCAATAGAAGTGGTGATAAATTTGTGGAAATAATATTTGGATATTTTCTTTGTTAAGTTCATTACCAGAAGTCATTAAGAAAGTTGTTAGTAAATTATGTTTGTGCTGGACCTTAAACTAAGAAAAAAAAAGTCATTTAATCAAATTATTCTTTTTCTGATAACATGACCAGTTTTAGGTTTGTATGAGGTCATAATTCATATTTCTATAGTTGTGAAGTAAAACTCACTTTTAATAATATAGTTTACTTAAAAGCATGCATTGCAAATAACACACACAAACATATCCCCAGATGTAAGTGTGCCTATGAACAGAAAAATAAAATGTCACATACAGAGTATTAATACATGTTTCTCATTATGATTCAATGGTGAGAAATTTACTGGTTTGCATGGTAACAAATTAACCTGCCACAATTTCATAAATGCTGACATAGATTCAAGACTCCTGGGTCACAGACAAAGGATTTTATTATTATATTAGAGCAGACACTATGAGCTTCATATTTACATTGTTTTTCATACACCAGTAATCCAATGGAGGCAGATCAGGTGGGTCTAGGTGGATGCTGAAAATGTTGTGATTTGCCTCACAGCTGAGGAAACCTGAGTTTAGGAAACACCAAACTTTTATAATGAGATGCCAGCAAAGTTGCCCAAGCTTTCCCTAGTGGGAAGACATTATCTTTATTAAACTTTAACACACCTGCCGTCTGCTCTGGAAGGAGACACTCTCTCTGTCTTAGAAGGCTACTCCTTATGCAAACATCCTTAAAAAGATAGTCTAGAAAAAGGCTACTAGTGTCTCTGGCCACCTGATATGCAGAAATACAAAAGGCCCACTGAGAATTGTCTTCCAACATAGATTATAGTCCTCTTGCTCTTCAGTTTAGAACATGAAGTGTGTGTTAGTGCAAATAAATACATCATACAATCATTTAGTTTTCTAAAAAAGCATGAGGATTTGATGAATAGCAACAGCACTATAACTGATTAATTTAAAAGCAACCTTGATATTTAACTTTTCACATTAAATTTTTATGTTAGCCTGATTACCATAGAAATGTAATTTTGGAATAACTGTCTCTATCCTAGGTCACTATCATTTTTATAAAACCTTCCTTTATTATCAGAATACCTTAAAACTCAATGGAATTTTTGTTTTGGGCTGTGGGTTCATAAGCTGGAAGTATGTTGACTGAATATTTGATTTGGAAGCTCTTTATGGAAATCAGGTTGCCAACAGTAATGTACTAGATCATGATTTGCAGGCAATTAAACCTAATAGTCACATAGACCAATTGAACTGCTGATTAGTGAATAAATACATACTTTTCTTACATTTTGTTTCAATCTCTCTGTGGAATATGTGCTCAAGCAAAAATAAAATTAACTGAGAGCTTGGAGAACGTTTATAAGATTCTACATCTTTTAAGGGTAGTGTGACCAGGGGCTTTCCTGGTGGCACAGTGGTTGAGAATCTGCCTGCTAATGCAGGGGACACGGGTTTGAGCCCTGGTCTGGGAAGATCCCACATGCTGTGGAGCAATTAGGCCCATGAGCCACAACTACTGAGCCTGCGCATCTGGAGCTTGTGCTCCGCAACAAGAGAGGCTGCGATAGTGAGAGGCCTGCACACAGCGATGAAGAGTGGCCCCCGCTTGCCACAACTAGAGAAAGCCCTCACACAGAAACGAAGACCCAACACAGCCAAAAGTAAAAAAAAAAAAAAAAAAAAAGAAGTAGTGTGACCATATAATTTATTATTCAAACAAAATCATTTTGAGAATGAATGAGGATGCTGTTAATTTTTAACACCATGACAGCATATATAAATCTGGATTTTATTAGATCAACCAGGATGTATAGCCACCTTTCTTAAAATCCCCCAATTTTTTCACCATCTGTAAGATTTGGTTTTTGTCTCTAAAGTATCTCACAGACATTTTATATCAATGGATATTCAGTTCTTATTAAAGAAGCCTGGAAATGACAAACATTTTAAAGGATGTCACATCTTCAGTGTGTTTTGAAGTATTAGGAAGATTCAATGTTTTCTTATTTCTCCCTGTCCGAGTTCACATAATTTTTTGTTAATATTCATAGCTTACATCATGAAGCTCCATATTTACTGTTCATTTTTCTGCACGAAGCACTGTGCTGTGAACTTTCCATCAACTATTTTATTTAATCCTCACTCCATTCTGTCCTAGATGTTCCAATGCTCTCACCATTTTATAGGTAAAGAAATTAAGCCTATGGAGACTGTGATATGAGTAAATTCCCAACGTCTATACGGGGTGGAGCCAGGTTTTGAACCCAGCCAATCTGACTCTACAATCTGTGTTTATAATAGCTATACAATTTGTGATTATACATGGCCTTAATATTAGCAGGTTGACCCTGTTCCTCAGCCATGTATTTGATTTGAGATGGATAATCAGGATGAAACACTAACAATTTTAGTATACAATTACTAGATGATGGGTAAATCGTTGGCCATTTAAATCTGTTCATTTTGCACAAAACAAGTAGTGACAAAAGATGACCTATTCATGGATACTGATGAGCCAAAGTGAGTTGCAATAAATGAATTGTTTGATTCCTTTGCTTTAACCAACACACAGTTTCCCAGGATTCTGAAATACAGATCCCATTACTTAGGTTTACCAGCTGAACCATAGTTTGCTAATGAATGTAGAAAACTTAGCCAGTGATGAATGGATAAATTCTACCCCTGGGGAAGATAAAAGTGAAATTCTCTTGAAATCACACATAAGCTTCCTGCCCCATCTATTATGCTGATTTATACCTTAATCTGCTAGATGAGACTATAAAATGAAGCTGTGAACTTACAAAACTGAGTCAGTTAAAGGAGAACATTATGCATATACCTCCTTGTTCATTAGGAATGTGTCTAGAGAGTGAGTCTTTTATTCAGCCTTCAAACAGTTGAAAAGAAATCACAACAAAGCCCAGTCCAGATGGACTAAGAGTCTATGACAAGAGTACTAACATAGGCATCAGTAGAAAAACAAAAAACAAAAAACAAAAAACACTGATGATGAGGACCTCCTACATGGGGCAGGTGGGTGGAGAATGAGTGGTAAAAAGAAAATTATTCTTCCTTATAGTCTCAAATTAAGGTCTGTTCAAATTAGGTCCATTAAAAATGCACTCTGCTTCACTGGGACATATCCCTCTGAGCTCCACACCTGGACAACTATGTAGAAATCTAGACTGAAAACTAGATTAAAGTATTATGATTCTGACATAAGAGAGACTTGAAATCATTAAGTCTCACTAAAGAGGAAGTAGATCCACTGGGTCTGACCTTACTTCCTCAGAGACATCCCTATTAGTACAAACACATTTGTAGCCGGAAGGGGATCAGAACAAACAAGTTTATGGTACAGCTTTTACTCAGTCTTATTAAAGACCCTTCTCTTACTATTATCTCTTAAATCAGACACTCACTTTTAACCTTTCCCTCAATAGTCCATAACCCAAAACAATCTGTACCACTCTTTTTTTCCCCATGACGTTTATCAGGTGTAAATGTAGCATTTAACTGTGATTCAGTGTTGTCTTTTATTTCAGTGAAAAGTCTCATCTGAGGCCAGGATGGAACTTGTATATATAAAGGGGGTGATGACAGAGTCTCCACACTGAACGGGATCAGAGTCCTGGATGAAAAAGCTACTCAGCAATTACAAAGTTTCATATTAAGTGCTACAATCATGCTCTGCATAGTATTGAGGGAACAGATGTGGAAGATTTCTCATGAGTGACAATATTTAAGCTGAATTTGGAAGGTGGTTTTGGGTGTTCCATATAGAACTGGGGAAACCCATTTTCTTAAAAGGCATTAGTATATATAAGATACACATGCATGATACTAGAATATAAGTTTTGTAACATAGTAGGGATGTATTTTATTTACTCAAGCATAGAAAATTGTCTGACATGAAGTAGACATTTGAGTAATATTTGTTGAATAAATGACAGAATATGGTGAATTTGAGCAACTGCAATTAGTTTGATACTGCTGAAGAAGAGAGGTCTGGGACAAGAGCTAGCTCTGCTGTGTTTAGGTAGCAGTACAGTATTAGACGTCAGGGGATGACAGTGTGAAGAAAAGGTCAGGTAAATGTCCAGGCCTATGTTTTGCTACTGGTTGCCTCTCTCTAAATTGACAAATAAACTTGGCTGTACAGAATAGAGGTGAAAAGACAAAGAAATTAAGACAAAAAATTTCCTCCGCTCTATGATTCCTCAGATCTGGGAACTTTTTTGGGTCCTCAGTGCCCAGGGAAATTGTTCAGGTTTGGGGGAATCTATTAAGAAACAGTGACAGTTTCACAGTTTTAATTCTGTTATTTCCCTGCCTTATCTTTACTGGGATTACAAGGAAACAATGGAGCTGTAGGGCTCTTCATTATTTAATATGTATTTTACCTGTAATTTAAATAATGATGTGTCAAATGTGCCATAGCAAGCTATGTGAATTTCATTCTTAAATTGATGGTGAACCACAGAATGATTTTAGGCAGAGGTTTGGTATATTTAATTTTATGTTCAAGGACAGTGAATCTAACTATGGAGCAATGGTGAATTTGAGGAGAATCTATATAGAAGAAATAGAGGAAAGTGCATTCATGCATTTATTAGCTCATCCTTGAACACAGATGTATTGAATACTAAATGTTTGTGATTATCTGTCTAGCCACAGGGATATTGGTGAAAACAAGGCAAACTCAAGCTCTGTCCTTATGAGGTTTTGTGTTCGACAAGGAAAGAGTAATACTGAACTAGTGAGATTAAGTCTAATGAATGCTAAAACAAATGGAAATAAAGTATACAGTGAGAGTGAGATGGAATAACATAAATACCTACCTGAAGATATAAAATAAGTGGACAGTAAGATGTAGATTTCAGTAGAAGTTAAGTAGGTGGAAGAGAAGAAGAGCGTCCCAGGCCAAGGGTAGAGCATAAAAGAAGACCTTAAGAAGAAAGATGAACAGTAATGACTTAATTAGAGTTTTAGAGGGGGGGAAATAGTGAGGAATGAGATTGGAAAAATAGGTTAGGAAGAATGTAATTTTTTTTCTGAAGTCAAAGAAATACTATTGAAGATAAAGACAAAAAATGAATGAATGTAGACAAGCTGTTAAAAGATTGGACTAGGTTAGATAATGAAGTGATGGAAAAGAAGATGGTAAAGAATTTTGAGTTATTTTGGTGTTAGAATCAACAGGAATGGAAATCGGTGATTGATATGAGAGAATATTTTTTAATTTTAACTTTTAAGTCTGCATTTGTTTGGCTCTAGAAGGTATTTGTGGGCTAGCCTTTTCACAGTCTTCATACTTGGGGATATTGTATAGACTATTCTATAAGAAGATATATTATAGTTCATATAAAATATAATATATTATAGGAATATTAATATATATATATTTCCTTGTATTTAGGTTATTTTGTCTATGTGTATATCTGTGTGTGTATGTATGTGTATATATATACAGAGAGACAGAGACAGAGAGAGATATTTTAAGAAATTGATTAGAGTGATTATGCAGTCAAGCAATTTAAAATATGCATTGCAGCCAACAGGCTGGAGATTCAGGTAGGATTTGAAGTCATCTTAAATTTAAAGGCTGAAAATTCATACAGAATTTCTATTTTGCAGTCTGTACACAAAATTTATTTTTCTTTGGGAAACGTCCTTTGGTTTGCATGATGTCTATGTATATTATGGAGAGCAATCAACTTTACTCAGTCAACTGATTGCCATTGTTATCTACATCTACACAATACCTTTACAGTAACATCTAGACGGCGTTTGAGCAAACAAAACAAAACAAAACAAAAGAAAACTGGGTGCCATCATCTAGCCAAGTTGACACAAAAAATTACCCATCAAAGGGCACATCATGATAGAGGAAAGAAAGAGGTTATCTTAGTTTAAAGAGGCTAAGAGTGAGTGTTTGGAAGAGAGAGTGGTCAAAAATGTAGAACAATCCTCAATAATTCAATTCAAGTACTGAAAGGCAGCCTCTGAATTTTTTCGTGTTAGTGAGCAATACTAAAAGATTAGAGAACCAAGATAAAAAGCCTGATATAATACACCAGCTATGCAGCTGGGCAGATCTGAGAGAGTTATTTGGTAGCATCCATAGGCCTTTACAAGTTGATTGAGGCTGGTGGTGGAGATGAAAATATCCAGGATAATCTCTGGAATTAGCCTTGGTGATGGGGGTGAATGTCATTCACTAAGCATCAAATGCAGGAGGTAGACAGATGTGGGAAGATGGGAGTTCAATTATGTGTTCTGTTTGAAATATATCAAATTGTACATATTGTGGGATATGTAGTAGAGGACAACCAGCTTTGGGAATTAATTAGTTTAGAAAGAGATTTTTTTAGAGTAAAAAAGAGAAAAGGAGAAATATATTTTCTGGGGACAACAAGCATTAGAGAATGGGTAAGGAGGGCTTCCCTGGTGGCACAGTGATTGAGAGTCCGCCTGCCGATGCAGGGGACTCGGGTTCGTGCCCAGGTCCGGGAAGATCTCACATGCCGTGGAGCGGCTGGGCCCGTGAGCCATGACTACTGAGCCTGCGCATCCAGAGCCTGTGCTTTGCAACGGGAGAGGCCACACAGTGAGAGGCCCATGCACCGGAAAAAAAAAAAAAAAAAAGAATGGGTAAGGAAAGGATCAAGGAAGGTGGAGATAAGGTGATGAAAATCCTTTTATTTTTCCCCCTCTGTGCCGCCATACTGTGCTAGGATTTTACAGATACTTGATATATTCAGACCCACTTTGTGGGGTAGATATACATCTATATCAATATATAAGTTGAGCCTCTGAAAAAGCAATCAACTTCCTCAAACTGCTGGTTAAAGATAGAGATTAAAAGACATTTTTTCCTTGCACTAATTGCTAAATCCTAAAGAACTCAACAATTTCAAGAAATGGGTTGTGATAGGCAGAGTAATGGCCCTCCCTCTGTTTTCCACACCGTCATTTCTGGAACCTGTAAATGTATTATGTTAAATGACAAGATTAACTTTGCATATGGAATGATGTTTACCTTAAAATAGAAGATTATTTTGGATTATGTGGATGAGTCCAATACAAGTAATCTCGTGGGCTCATAAACATGGAAGCAGAATGCAGAAGAGTCAGTTAGAAAAACACAGGATGGCAGAGATAAGAGAGATTGGAAGATGAGAATTCAACACACCATTGTGCGTTTGAAGATGAAAAAGGGGGCCACAAACCGAGGAATATGGGTGCCTTCTGAAGCTGTGAAGAGGTCTCCCTTGACAGTCAGCAAAGAAATAAAATCTGAATAGAGCCTTCAGGAAAGAATGCAGCCTTGCCATCAACTAAATTTTAGCTGGGTGATGCTGTGTCAGAACTATGAGGTCATAAATATTATACATTGTTTTAAGCTGCTAAGTGGTAATTTGTTATGGGAGACCATACAGAACGCTAATATATTTATATTTAGTTTATATTTTTACATAATATGTTATGCATATGATATACTAAATGATAGAGATAGCAAAATATTAATTAAAATACAAGTGCTAGCACATTTTTGACAATCATCCTGCTCCTGTATTGCTTGTACTATGTGTAATGATGAAAAATGCATGATAATACAAAATTTTCTGAGTATAATCCATATTTAATTTTATAATAGAAATGTTATTGAATGAAAAGAATACAAAATTCTGTTTGTTCTAAAGTTTTATAAAAACCACCAAACTACAGTCTTGATAATCAGGGTAGCATAATCGTTTATGGTGTATAGTTTATCATGTCTTACAAATGCACACTAAAATGAAATCGTACAGCCAATTCCATTTTTTAGAAGTAAAAAGTTTTCATTTTACCCCCCCCCAGGGTTCTTGAGCCAATTTAGCCAAATGTAGATTGAAATGAACTTCTGATCCTCAGATTCTTAGACCAATGATACCAAAATCATGTCCTAGGTATAATTTGTTGACCTTTTTTCTTTTTTTCATATTCTATACTTTATATTATTTATGTCATACTTCTTCAAAGTAGAGAATACTGATTACTTTTTTTAGGGAAATAAATCATTGCTGAGAAGAAGTTGGTGTACAGATACTTAGCTCATTTTAGTCCATTTGTCTGGAATTATACTGTGAAACTGAACTGTGTGAAGACAGATTAGTTGAAGTTGGTCTTCACTGTAATATTCATAGGACAAGAAATGGCACCACATGTTAATATTTAAGGCTTAGTTTGTTTTCACTGCAGGCTATGAAGTCAACATGGTTTAGTTTTTACTTTATTTTTAAAATCACTAACAACTTCACACCATTTAAAACATGTGTTTCACTAGTCTGTGAAGACAATGACCCTATTATTCCTATTCTTTATAAATTCTAGTTTAAATATTTCTCTTTTTGATCTCATACTTTCAATGACTCATTCCTTTTAGGCAGAAAAACAAAAACTATCAAAATAATCTTATATTTTGCTTCTTTTAGTTTGTACAAAGCAAGACATGAGAAATTAATTTATTTAAATATGATCTTTCTCACTCACTAACACAAAGTTAAATAAAATTCTGGCTTTCCAGAACAGGCATAAAAATGTCCTTTTTATTGCTGCCCACAATCTCTCTAACTCTACCAAACATAACCTTATTGGATCCTTTGTTCAGAGCAGGTTTACAAATGATTTTGTGAATTATAATTTATGTATTAATCTGTTATGTTTTCTGAGATTATAATAAAGATTATAGGATATGATCTCTCTCTCTCAAACAATTTGTCATCAAGATCAAATGGAAAGAGAAATATGTAAAATACATTTGTAATCTTGGAGGATATATGGTCACAGATTTTAAATTCTATTTTATTAGAAAAATAGACCTTCTGTAGCCAAGAATTTATCATGGTTTTTAAACCTAAGCAAAATAAAATTTTAATTGTATAGTAAATGAAGAAAACCACTGGATCTTTATCAGCAAAATTACTGACTGGATCTAGCCCTAAGTTGATGTTCTGATGACATATAAGCAAACCTTTACTGCAGCATTTATCATAAGATATTGAAAAGTCCTGTGTCTGTCTCTCTGATGTGGATTCTGTAGGTCACATTTATATTTTTCCTCTTTGGATTCCTGGTATTTAGCATAAAGCTAGTCTCGTATTGTGTTCTCAATATATATTTTTGCAAAGCCTTATACTAACCTAGGCGAAGGATTAAGGTGGAATTTGAACCACAGTGTTAACAGGATCTTGGAGATGCTTCATGAAGCTTTAAATCATGAGCAGGTTGTCGTAAAACACACACACACACACACACACACACAATGGTGTACTTTCATTGTCTGGGATTCATGGATCTCTAGGTGAAGTTCCCTTTGTGAATTGTGGAATTCTGATCATTGCACTAGGGATTTCTGACCAAATCCCACATTCACACAGAAGAAAATAAACTCCTACACTCACGCTTTCTGTCCAAACCCCAGATAGTACAAGAACGTGTACTACTCTGATTCTACCTGCTCCCAGAAGGTCCTCTTCCGGGTCAGGTATTCTGTAGTTGACTTACAGATGGAAGTTAGGAAGATGGGCAGGAGAGTGGGGCAACCATCTTTCTAGAACCACCTCTCACTCTTCAAGTGTCAGCTCTTTCTAATTTTTGAAAATTAAATCCCGTCTGCTTCCATCCATTTTTTGCAATTTGTAAAATCTGACCAAACACATCTTGGTTTAAAATGTATGCTACTGTTTGCATGGACTTTATAAACCTTAGATATCTCAGAAAAACCTTACAGTGCTTTGCTCAGTTATAACTAAGGAGGAAACTCTATAGCCTTAAAAGTAGTATTCTGTAAACACCAACATTACAATCTAGGGTCTTAAAGGAAGTTCAGAAATAAAGAAGGAAGTGGGCTGCCATCAGCACTGTGTTCATGAAAAAGGTGATAAATCCCTTTATCATCTTCAGAAACTCATGGGCTCCCACCACTAATTCTGAATTCCTAAAATCCTGCATTCTTCTAATACTTTTTACCTACCCAAAATCAGTTTAGAAACTCTTCCCTACTGTCTGATCACCCAACACATCACCAGCAGCTGCTGTATGCAAAGTTCGCCTCTGTTTGAATGTGTGTTGCTAGTTAAACTATATGACCAGCTTCATCTGAGCCTAAAGGTAGGCAAAAGAAAAATTAAGACATTTAAGAGGGTCAAGTGAGAGAGAAATTATAAATGGATCTCTCAGAATGTAATATTAGGTCCTGGTGAAGTAGAGCCAGATGGGGAAAAAACAATATTAAATTAAAATAATAAGAGCTTTCTGAGAGATTTGGAAATCCATTTCTGAAGGATTATTTTGCTTGCATTGAAGGAGAAGAAGGTATGAGTATAAAATATAATTAGTGATTTAGATCAGGGGTAGGACATTTCTCAGTAAAGAGCCAGATAGTAAATAATTCAGCCTTTGCTGGTCATAAGATCTCTGTCATGACTATTCAACTCTAAGGAAAACAGTAGACAGTACAGAAACCATAGACAATACAAAAATTAATAAGCATTGTTATGTTCTAATAAAACTTTACACAAAAAGACAAGGGGCAGATTTGACCCTTGAGCTGTAGATTACCAACCCTATACTAGATGAACAAGGAATAAACATATCAAAGCCATGAAAATCTTGAAAGAAAACAAAACATCAGAGGTTTGGAGACCAGAATTAATAAACCTTAACAAAAAGCATTCCGGAAAGTGGAGTAAAAGCCAGCTCTATTATTAGAGTAAAATGTTTTTGTCTTGAAAATAAGCTTATTTATGCAGATTGACTTTGTTAGTTACAATGGAAATTTGAGAGGAGCAGAACATCTTCAAATAACTGGTAAGGAGGATAAAGAATTAAATGCCAAGAATCCTGTGCCCAGCTAGCAATCTTATGATTTTATTTTTTTATTATTTTTTAACAGAGTCTGGAACATAGATGTGTTAGTTTTCTTGTGCTGCCATAACAAAATATCACAGACTGGTGGCTTAAACAACAGAAATTTATTTTTTCAGTTCTGAAGGCTGGGAGCCCCAGATCAAGGGCCAGCAAGGTTGGTTTCTGATGAGGTCTCTTTTTCTGGCTTGCAGACAGACACCTTCTTTCTATTCCTCATATGGCCTTTGCTTGGATCATGTGTTGGTGGAGAAAGAGAGAAAGACAGCTCTCTGGCATGTCATCTTATAAGGACACTAAACCTATCAGATCAGGACCCCACTCTTATGACCCCATTTAACATTAATTACTTATTTAGAGGCCCCATCTTCAAAAACAGCCACTCTTGGGGATAGGGCTTCAACATATGAATTTGGAGAGAACACAAACATTCAATACATAACAATAGAGGTGTTGTAAACGGGCAGTGCTAGAAAGAATATAATTGTGTAATTAGTGTTAATTAAAACATTTGAAACAGAGAAAACATATCTTAAAAGTACCTCCTAGTCAAGGCTTGCTAAATACATATAATATTTTAGCAAAGCCTTTGAGCTTGGAGATATGTGAATGGAAAAAAAGAGAAAGAAAAATTAACTTAAAAATCTCTTTGGTAAGTAAGTGTCAAAGAGAAACATTTTAAGTAACTCATTTTATGTGGTGGCTTGGGGTGTGCTGGGGAGAGTGAAAGTAAGAGAGGATATTAGTTACCTTTTTTACCCCTATAATATATAGAAATATATGTTTCATTATGACAACTGGAAAATGAGAGCACTATACAAATCAAAAGAAAGGTACAGAAGAAATCGCCAGTAGAGATAAGATAAATAGCAAGTTGATCCAATCAACAATAATAGGATATAATAACAGGAGAAAGAAACAATGTAAGATAAATAATAAGCCTAAAGTAAGCCAAAGCCAAAGCAACATTCCATGTGATTAATTTAAGTAATTACTAAATCCCCTAAAAAATTAAAAATAATGTCAAATAATTCTTAAAAACCTCATTTTTATGTTGTTTATAAGGAACTTTAAGATATGCATCACATCATGTATGCACAAAACTACATAGAAACTAAATGTATAAAGGGAAATGATAAGTATGTAAAATGTTAATAAATTGTAATAATAGTCAGATATTTCACTAAACTTCTTTCAGAATTGGATAGATGAAATGATCAACAATTCCCAGGAAAAGGAAATAATCAAAAATTAAATGTATAAGTAATCACTACAATAAAATTGAACAGGCTATTATAACTAAATTTAATTTCAAAGCCAAATGCATTTGTCAATAATCAGTAACCAGCATCTTTCAATTTAGTTTAGTACAATTTCTTTCCAAAAACAAATAGTTCCCCAAATGTTAAGACTCATCCTTTAATATCAGACATGTACTTAATAAAATGCATGCAAAAAAAAAAAACACTTAAAATTTTATGACTGGGTAATGGTCATATAACTACAGAAGGACTTCTTTATGTTAAACTAGTCATCATGTACAATTATTTCCATGAAGAATATTTGATGACCTCGAGTAGTATTTATGGTATATGTATGTCTTAGTCCTTTCAGGCTGCTATAATAAATACTATAGATTAGGTGATATGCAAACAGCAGACATTTATTTTTTACAGTTCTAGAAACTGAAAAGACCAAGATAAGGTATCATCAGATTTGGTGTCTGGTGAGATGTCCTCATATGGCAGAAGGGGCTAAGGAACTCTGTGGGGTCTCTTTTATAAGGCACTAATCTGATTCATGAGGGATCTACCCTCATGACCTAATCAACTCCCAGATAATCCACCTCCAGATACCATCTCATTGGGAATTAGGTTTCAACATATGATTTTGGGATTCAAACATTCTGTTTATATCAAGGTATAAACAAGTCAAGGTGTGAAATACCATTGACTGTAGTGTTCATAAATGGTAAGAAGGACATTTATGAAGTATTTGTTTCCTAGGAATACCAAAACAAAGTATCATAAATTAGGTGTCTTAAAAAAACTTAAATTCATTCTCTGATAGTTCTGGAGGCTAGAAGTCTTACATCAATCTGTCTTCAGACCCACTCTCCCTCTGAGCCCTAGGGAAAAAATCCTTTTTTGACTCTTCCTAGCTTCCAATGGTTGCTAGAAATCCTTGGAGTTCATTGGCTTGTAGATGCATCACTCCAATTTCTGCTTCCATCATCATAGAATGTTTTCCCTCTGTGTCTGTGTGGGGCTACTGTAATACAGTATGACCTCATGTAAGTGTTATTTCTGGGTGATGGAGATTATGGGTATTCCACATTCTTTAGTTGGTCATAATCACGATTTGTAAGAGGTCAACAAGCAATAAAAATATGAGAATTTAAAATGACTGTAAGACAAATTTAAAGGGGTCACATAATATTATTTGAATATAATTCTGTAATCATATATAACTGACATGTAAAATTACACAGATGTTTTCAATATGAATAGATGTGATAGAAATATATCAAATGTGCAGTTAACCTGCCTTAATTAGGTGCAAATCATTCAAGTCCCCCATAAAAAAAAAAGAGAGAGAAGAAAATAAACTACAATTCCTAAATTTAACATGGCCTGATTTAAATGGGAGATTATTCTATGTCCTTGCTCATAAATTGATGAGGTGCAACAGAGATAATTTAAGGTCTATTTTCCAAGAATCTCCCTTTATGAAATATAGAAGATGTTCCTGCAAGTTACCATTTCTTAAGGCTCCCCATTCTCCTGCCTTGGACATTTTTTCAAACCGTATTGTGTGATCAAAACTTATAATTGTAAAACTGGAAACAAACACTGCTTTCCTTTTTGTGAAAATAAGTTCCGTTTTTATTTTTATTTTTTTTTATTTTTATTTTTTTGCAGTATGCGGGCCTCTCAGTGTTGTGGCCTCTCTCCTTGTGGAGCACAGGCTCCGGACACGCAGGCTCAGTGGCCATGGCTCATGGGCCTAGCCGCTCCGTGGCATGTGGGATCTTCCCGGACCGGAGCATGAACCCATGTCCCCTGCATTGGCAGGCGGACTCTCAACCACTGCGCCACCAGGGAAGCCCTAAGTTCCGTTTTTAAAGCCTCACATACAGATTTCTCCAAATTTGCCTTTTAGATATTAACTGATTTTCTTGGATTGTAAGTACTTTTAGTTGAAAGCAACTGTGTAATTTCCAAATCCAGGAGAGGCAAACTGTCTTTTTTTCTTTCTTTCTTTTTTTTTTTTTTTTTTTTTTGGTGATATGATTTCTTACTTTACTGTATTTAGAGAATTTCTGTAAAAGGGAAGCAATAAAATAAGATAATTTAAGGGGATTAAAAATTTTCAAAATGCCAGAGGCCAAATTATAATCAAGTTTTCATACATTTAGTTAATTAACTCTTGGAAATTTGGCTTAATTTATGTGGAACTTAGAGTACTCTTAATAGGTTAGACACATGTAATTGCTTCTAGTACCTATAATCATCTTGATGCACAATTTGCATGGATAGGATGAAGATAAATGATCTGGAAAAGCATTAGAATTCCAAAACTCTTGCTAAATGTTCATACCGATGTTCAAGTCCCTTGAAGAGCACTCCAATCTGTTATTTCATTTTTAAAAACACTGTAACTATTTATCAATAAGATAAATTAAACTTCTTGCTATAATTGATGTCAATATTATATTAAATAGAAGTAATCTACTTGTTATTTATCGAAGGTATCATAGAGATAAAAATAAATTGCTTTTCAGAAAAGTTTAACATGGTCCTTTTATGTTCAATAAACTGTGGAGAAATATAAAGCTCAATTGTTACTCTTAAAAAGTGTACATGGGGCTTCCCTGGTGGCGCAGTGGTTGAGAGTCCACCTGCCAATGCAGGGGACATGGGTTCGTGCCCCGGTCTGGGAAGATCCCACATGCCGTGGAGTGGCTCGGCCCATGAGCCATGGCCACTGAGCCTGCGCGTCCGGAGCCTGTGCTCCACAACGGGAGAGGCCACAACAGTGAGAGGCCCACGTACCGAAAAAAAAAAAAAAAGTGTACATGTAGTTGGTAAGATTTGTTTAACAGAAAATAAAATGTGTGTTAAGTCAATGAGACAAGGTCTAAAAAACAGATAAGCATAAAGAAATGTTAACTTTTTTATAACTACCTGGGAAAGCTATGGAGAGTTATGTACTTGTAGTGTTCACACTGGACCCTAGTTTTAGAATCAGAAATATCAGCGAATGTATCATCTCATTTAGAGGATAACAAGAGGAAAATTCTAACCTCCTAGAAGGTTCCATCCAAGGAATAAACCACTCTAATATATTCACTGCAGTTTCATCCTCAGGGCAGTGAGTGAAATTCTCTTCATATTCTATCATGTTTCCATTTTTTCCTTCTCTTTGTCATTTTAATAAGAACCGAGAAAACCTTTAAGAAATACCTAGCTTGTTTCCAACTTTCTAAGTTAACTTAAAAAAAAAAAAGAACTTGTTGGTTTGGTTTTTAACACCTTTTATAGAATAACTTTAATCTATTTAAAACTTCTACACTTCCGAGTCTTTGTCTGGAAATTAATGAAGTCTTGCCCACTTTTTGTTTCTCCTCAAAACTTTACCATCTTTTTTTTTCCTTTTTTAAACAACTGGTCTACAATTGAACTGATCTCTATTTGGACTCTTGCTTCCCAAAATATTCAACCAGTACTACTCACTCTCTATCTTCTCAGCCAGAATTAGAGTCTGGTAGTGCATTATGTTGTTGCGATAAAATCCTCAGGTTAAATTTAAAACAGTATTTTCTGTAAGTTACCGCACACCAGTGAGCAGAAAATAGGCTCTGTTGTCTTCCATTGGGATCAGAAACAGAGCTAGTCTGTCTTTCCTCTCTGCTATCCCTCTTTTACGTTGATTGTTCTATCTCCATTTCTGTTAGGAGAAGGTTTGTTTTGCTTTTGTTTTGTTCCAGGCTAGATCAAGTTAATATAGGCACCTTTCCTTGCAAAAGTTGACCACTCCTGCTTAGTGCCTGATTGTTATGATGGTCCTGCTCTGTAAGATAGGTTTTTTCACGAATGGAAATACAAGAGATGGCCTTAAATTGTACGGGTTCTCCAACACATGTATTTAGCTCTAATAAAAACACCTAATCAGGAACTAAGGGCAGGTGAGTGAGGTGTTCACACCTCCTCTGATCCTCCTCGTAGCCATTCAAAGTCACCCTATATTCATGAAGCATTCTGAGGGAGAAACTCCTCTCTCAAGGTGATTTGACAAACTTTAGATTCTTGAGGTGTTCTCAGCAAAGACCCAGAATCATTAACTCAGAATGCAAAGGGTACTGTTATTGTCTATTAGATATGGGACACTTGAGTAAGTGGAAATATTAGTTTGACCATATGAAATAGCTGATTTATAGGTCGTATAGGCCTAATAATAACAATTTCTTACAATTTAAATTAATAGACCAAAAATGAAATCATTCTTTAGAGTACATCTAGATGACAAAAACTTGAAAATTGAGGAATTGTTTCTATTTAGAATCCTAACCTTGTAAGAAATGTATTAGGTCATAAAATCAAACATTATTTAAATGTCACTTAAAAGTTATATTTAAATTTCTAGGATTCTAAAGTAGGAGGAAAAAAAATTAAGAAAAAAAAAGATTTTCAAGGTTGGTTCAAAAGTCTAGAAGGGAAACCTTATTTTATACTTCCCTGTAACAGTTTTAGTCTAGAGGAGGAAAGGGTTATTCTATGAATCCACATCAGACTAAGTGTAAACCACAGGTGCATCTCTTCTCTAAGACCTGCTGGAGGACAGACACGCAAACATAACATCAGGGCTTATGACTGAGGCTGAGAATCCACTAAGGCATAGAGGTATGTCTGGTTTCTTAAAAGTTAACTTTATAACTGCTTTGCTTTTATGAAAGACATACATTAGTACCCTGTTTACACCAATTGAAAGAAACCCAAGGAGGATTTTCGCTTTTATGAAAAAAGGCAAAAAGCAAAAATAGCATTCAGCCTTTGTTTTGCAGAGACTGGTTATAAAGGCAACAGCACACCCCCAAAGTGGCCTAACCAAGCTTCTTCCCTGGACTCACATTCAACACCTCAGCATCAAGCTGCCACAGCTTTGAACTGTGTGAGCAACTGTTTCATCTCAATTTCTTTTATTTTTTGCATCCATTAGTAAGATGTGTCTAAAGTAATTGTTGCTTCGGGTTTTTTTTTTAACATCTTTATTGGCATTTAATTGCATTACAATAGTATGATAGTTTCTGTTTTATAACAAAGTGAATCAACTATATATATATACATATATCCACATATCTCCTCCCTCTTACGTCTCCCTCTCACCCTCCCTATTCCACCCCTCTAGGTGGTCACAAAGCACCAAGCTGATCTCCCTGTGTTATGTGGCTGCTTCCCACTAGCTATCTATTTTATATTTGGTAGTGTATACATATCCATGCCACTCTCTCACTTTGTCCCAGCTTACCCTTCCCCTTCCCCATGTCCTCAAGTCCATTATCTATGTCTGTGTCTTTATTCCTTTTCTTTCCCTAGGTTCTTCAGAACTTTTTATTATTATTTTTTAGATTCCATATACATGTGTTAGCATACAGTATTTGTTTTTCTCTTTCTGACTTCACTCTGTATGACAGACTCTAGGTCCATCCACCTCACTATAAGTAACTCCATTTCATTTCTTTTAATGGCTGAGTAATATTCCATTGTATATATGTGCCACATCTTCTTTATCCATTCATCTGTTGATTGACACTTAGGTTGATTTCATGTCCTGGCTATTGTAAATAGTGCTTTAGTGAGCATTGTGGTACATGTCTCTTTTTGAATTATGGTTTTCTCAGGATATATGCCCAGTAGTGGGATTGCTGGGTCATATGATAGTTCTATTTTTAGTTTTCTAAGGAACCTCCATATTGTTCTCCATAGTCGCTGTATCAATTTACATTCCCACCAAGAGTGCAAGAGGGTTCACTTTTCTCTACACCCTCTCCAACATTTATTATTTGTAGATTTTTTGATGATGGCCATTCTGACCAGTGTGAGGTGATACCTCATTGTAGTTTTGATTTGCATTTCTCCAATGATTAGTGATGTTGAGCATCCTTTCATGTGTTTGTTGGCCATCTGTATATCTTCTTTGAAGAAATGTCTATTTAGGTCTTCTGCCCATTTTTGGATTGGGTTGTTTTTTTTTTTTTTTTGATATTGAGCTGCATGAGCTGCCTGTATATTTTGGAGATTAATCCTTTGTCAGTTGCTTCATTTGCAAATATTTTCTCCCATTCTGAAGGTCGTCTATTCATCCTGTTTATGTTTTTCTCTGCTGTGGAAAAGTTTTTAAGTTTCATTACATCCCATTTATTTATTTTTGTTTTTATCTCAATTTCTCTAAGAGGTGGGTCAAAAAGGCTCTTGCTGTGATTTATGTCATAGAGTGTTCTGCCTATGTTTTCCTCTAAGAGTTTTATAGTGTCTGACCTTACATTTAGGTCTTTAATCCAGTTTGAGTTTACTTTTGTGTATGGTGTTAAGGAGTGTTCTAATTTCATTGTTTTACATGTAGCTGTCCAGTTTTCCCAGCACCACTTATTGAAGAGGCTATCTTTTCTCCATTATACATTCTTGCCTCCTGTATCAAAAATAAGGTGACCATATGTGTGTGGGTTTATCTCTGTGCTTCTTTGTTTTATGTCATTTTGACTTACAAAAGTTTTCATAGGAACGTTCTACTTTCAGAGGGACAGGTGGGAACTTACTATAGGATATTTAGCAGCTTTTATTTTGTAACTGTCCCGGTTTAATATTGCTTTGTTAGGAAGACAATTCTCCCCCATTCCTCACGCAAACACCACCACCCCAACTGTCTCCTTTTTCAGTATGGTGGTGGATAGCTGCTATTCTCTGATTGCTAGCATATCCAGGAATCAATTATATTTTCTTTAAACCCACTGTTAATTTCTACAAGGAGCCATACCAAATGTTACAAATTGTTACATAAATTACAAGACTCGAAAAGAGTCACAAGGTGGAGAATGATAAAGACCAAGCTACTCCTACTCCATTATAAGTACCCTTTTTTTTTTAGTGCCCATACATTTAAGTGTAGCTACCTTAATACAGAATAGTCTCACAAAAAATATAAACAGTCCATAGAAAGAACCTTTGATAGCTTGCTCAAGTCACTATGCTAGTCACCACAGTGTCAGAAAATAACCAAGCCCACACTTCCTTTGTCTCATAAAAGAATCCCAATATAAGAGAAAAATAATTCTCAGAAAATAGTCCTGAGATCTTTCTCAGTCTGTGTAAGCTAGTTGCCCACCCGTTCTGAATAAAGTAGATAAAAGTATATTTGTAATAGCAAGGCATTATGACCAGCTGAGTTACTGGAGTGTGTATTTTCTTTTCACTTTATGCAGGAAAGGGACACGACCTGAATTTAAAATTTTATTATGTGCTATTTATTTTCACAACAGATGCACAAAGTATTAATATGTGGTAAGCTCTTATTTTTAAAATCATGATATAATACTCCCTTCCAAATACATAGACTTCCTCATAAAAATCTCCATAAAAGAGCATATGTAAACACAACAATTGTGCCATGTTCAGAAGGATTATGGTATTCTTCTTTGGGATGAAATTCAAATCCTATGAAACATTATTTTTCATATTTTCATTCTGAGAAAAACCTTTGATTTTGAGAGTAGAGTTGATTGTCAGAAAGAACTCAACTTGATTTCAAGTGAATTTGTTGTGTTCGGGTGAAGTAAATTAGTAATTTAAATTTTTGACAATAAAACAAGTAAACTGATTTTTTCATAGTTTCCATGCTGAAAGGTGGCTCATCTTCTCTTTTCCAAATCTATACAACTTTTATTTATAATGCCAAAAATGTACTGGGTTTATATGGACTTTGTATTTTCTTCATTCCAGGGTGGATAAAATATTGCTATTTTTCATGAACCAATAATATCAAATCCAGTTTGGGGATGGTCATTTAATCTATGTTCTATATTTCTTTGCCCAATTATATTATGTTTATTTCTCTATAATCTTAATTGTGAAAATAAGTGTCAAAAAATTATTTCTTTTATCTTAAAATTTGATGAATTTTATTATTAAAAGTTTTATCTCTTGTGTGGATAATAAATAATTTTAAGCATTTTATCTTGTTCTATTACTAATTTTAGCTCTAAATAAAACCAAAATATCATGTCATATTGAAAACACGTCAGTTTTTTCTTAGCCCAAAGCAAGTAATCTTACGACCTCTACATGCAGTGTTTAATTCTAAATGCCAACTCATTATTTATATTTTTATAAACTGTTTACTTTTGAGTAGTTTTAGAATTACAGAAAAATTGCGGGCTTCCCTGGTGATGCAGTGGTTGAGAGTCCGCCTGCCAATGCAGGGGACACGGGTTTGTGCCCTGGTCCAGGAAGATCCCACATGCCGTGGGGCGGCTGGGCCCATGATACATGGCCGCTGAGCATGTGTGTCCGGAGCCTGTGCTCCACAATGGGAGAGGCCACAACAGTGAGAGGCCCGCATACCACAAAAAAATAATAAAATAAAAAAATAAAAAAATTGCAAAGATAGTACAGAAAGTTCCAAGATACCACATACTCAGTTTCCTTTATTATTAACATCTTACGTTAGTATGGTACATTTGTCTCAATAAGTGATCCAATATGAATACTCTTGTTTTAACTGAAGTCCATGTTTTATTCATGTTTCCATAATTTTAAGCTAATGTTCTTTTTTCTTTCAGCATCCCACAACACATGGAGTCCTCCTGATTCCTTAGGGTCATTTTAACTGTGACTTTGCTTATTTTTGATGACTTTGAAAGTTTTGAAGAGAACTAGTCAGATATTTTGTAGAATATTCCTCAACTGAGATTTGTTTAATTTTTTTTTTTTTTCATCATTCAGCTGTGGTTGTGGAGGTTTGGGGAAGAAGACCACAAATGAAAATGTCATTCTCATAATGTCATGTCAATGGTGCACACAGTCAACAGGCATGAGCACTGCTGATGTTAACCATTATCATTTTGCTGAGGACATGTTTGTCAGGTTTCTTCACTGTGGACTTATGCCATTTTCCCCCTTTCCAGACTGTACTTTTTGTAAGGAAACCACTACACACAGCCCACACTTCCAGAGTGTGTGTTCTGTTTCATCTCCCTGAGGATGATGTATCCATATAAATTGATTGGTATATTCTGCATAGAGGAAGATTAATCTATTCTCATCTGCTCATTTGTTTACTTATTTGACCATTTATAAAAATAAGGACTTACGGATATTTATTTTATTCTTTGGGTTAGTCCAATAAAATTGTACTAACTTTGAAGCTCAAGTTATTCCATCTTTAGCCATTGGGAGCTCTTTAAGTTGATATCTCTGTCTCTCTGACATAACCACATTAGTTGTGTGTGTGTGTGTGTGTGTGTGTTTAAGCAATTCCTTACTTATTATTATTATAAGATATTCTAGGTACATGTTGTAAATGTCCTGCCCCAGACCTAGAATCAGCACTTTTTCAAGAAGCACTAGTTCCTTTTATTGGAAAATGGTATTACAAGCAAAGATTAGGCATGAGATGTGTTTGTTGCCACCGGGGGATCATTTAGTTTGTTAAAAGCTCTCATTATGTTACTAAAAACAATAGAATGAATCATGTGAGAGTTTTAGCCTAAGATAGTCAGATAGATAATATTATATGAAGGAAATAGATGTTATGAATACATGCTAGGTGATACTGTATAATGTAACTGTTTTCTAATAGCTTGCTTTCCATTTTAAGTAGGCAATGAGAGGTCATTCCTCTACCTTCTGTTTATTGTTTTATAGAACGAGCCACTTCCAGCCTGAAAGACCATAAGTATTTTTCCTTATCATGCCCCAAAGTATATTGCATAGTCCAATACAGAATTATGTAAAAATATATATAAAACAACTATTGAAAATTCTCACAAAATAATAAAAGCAATGAAAGAGTATGTTTTTCATATTAAAATTTGGGCTATTTAAAGGATTTTCAAGGTCACTGAGTGTTACACTGAATACTTTGGTAGGAGATGGTTTATCTTCTGGAATCCACTGGTTAAAAAGACATAATGTGATATTGTGGAAGCAAGCAAAACAAAATGGTGATACACAAACTGGAGTCATTTTTTTCATCGTAATTAGTAAGAACAAAATACTTAAGAAACTTGTGGGATTATTGAATAAAAACATATATGTATTTTTTTTCACATGAGTGCTATCAATCACTTATCACTTTAAATTTTAAATTTCCCAAAAAAAGTACTATAGACTAATCTATCACTTGTTAACCTATAAACCATAGGAAAACACTGTTTTCTTGTTATCAATATTTCATTGGTTGTTTTTAGCTAATAATGTGGGACATTCTATGACAGAAAGTTCATCTTAACGTCTTCCAAGAACTATTCTGTACTGGATCAAATGTAGTATTTATAGTAAAAAGGGGGCAAAGCTGTATCAGAGGTGACTGAATCAGTAAATGTCACTAAAACATGAAACATCTCAGGTTAAAAATAATATGCATGCAATTTAGAATGTTTACTTCAGTAATAGCAAAATTGAGAATGTATATCCACTTCAAATATCTTTGGATCAGCTCAGATACATCAGTCATGACTCAGGATGCTTAGAAAGCCATGCACTGTATATGAAAGTTAAAGAAAATAGAGTAATAAGTATGCAAATATAGTATATGTGATTATCAATCTATCACAATAGACATGTCATGTAAAGTCCATGATCAGTGTGTAGCTGGTGTTTTGTCTTTAAGCAGTGAGTTGATTACTGCAGAACAGTGGGAAAAAATGAATCACATGTTGTACTCATTTTCTAAGACACCGTCAAAAGTAAACTGGGTAGCTTAAGCAAAAACAGTTAACTGACTGATAGCTTTGGAGGCTGCAAATCCAATATCAAGGTGTCAGCAGGGTTAGTTCCATTTGAGAATTGGATGTCTCTCCCCTAGGTTCTGGTGAGTTGCTGGCAATCTCTGGCACTCCTTGACCTGTAGATGCATTACCCCCATCTCTATCTTCATGTTCACATGGCTTTGCCCCTGTCTGAGATTCTGCATGTGTATTTGTGTCCAAATTTTTCCTTTTTATAAGGACACTAGTTATATTGGATTAGGGACCCATCCTACTCCAGTATGACCTCATTTTAACTAATTGCATCTTCAATGATGCTACTGCCAAATAAGGTCACATCCTGAGGTTCTGTGGGTTAGGACTTCAACACATACATTTGGGGGATTACAGATTAACCTATAATAAATGGCTAATTCTGAAATTAGATTGACCTTTATTCTTTTTTGAAAAGTTTTTTAAAAGTAATTTTTATTGGAGTAGAATTGATTTACAATGTGTGTTAGTTTCAGGTGTACAGCAAAGTGAATCAGTTATACATATACATACATCCACTCTTTTTTAGATTCTATTCCCATATAGGTCATTACAGAGTACTGAGTAGAGTTCCCTGTGCTATACAGTAGATTCTTATTAGTTATCTATTTTATGTATAGTAGTGTGTATCTGTCAATCCCAGTCTCCCAGTTGATCCACTCCACTTCCCTCTTGGTAACCATAAGTGTTTTTGTTGTTGTTGTTGTTGTTGTTGTTGTTTTGTTTTTCTGCATCTGTGAGTCTATTTCTGTTTTGTAAATAGGTTCATTTGTACCTTTTTTTTTCTTTTTAGATTCCACATATAAGTGATATCATGGGATATTTGTCTTTCTCTGTCTGACTTACTTCACTCAGTATGACAGTCTCTAGGTCCATCCATGTTGCTGCAAATGGCATTATTTCATTCCTTCATATGGCTGAGAAATATTCCATTGTGTATATATATATATATATATATATATATATATATATATATATATATATATATATATATATATACACACACACATATATACCATATCTTCTTTACCCATTCCTCCGTTGATGGACATTTCAAGTCATACAATCATTTCAACAACCTGTTTTCTTAACATCATAGATTATACAAATTAATAGAATATTTAAATTACTTTGCAATACAAACTGTTTATTTAGTTAAATAAATGGGAATTTGGCTGTTTAGTACATTAGGTGAACTTTGGCGTCTTTTTTATTTCTGTGCACAGATGTTTTGTTTTTTGAGTTTTTTCCAAGCAACTTGCTTTACAAGTTAAGTTAGGAATATTATAAACATGAGCATGAATGGATTAATATATTTTTGTAGCCAGCTAAGGTTTTAGAGCTCTGCTTTATATCTAAAGAATTTCTTTGAGCTAAGAAAGATGATTTTTTCCCCTCTCAATAGCAAAAGTAATCTGTAATTAGCTTATTTCTTCCATAAAGGTCAGTTTTAACTTTAATCAGTATTAATTTTAATATTTTCTTCCACACAATCAAAGAATCATATAGCTTAATACCAGGTAATCCTGCGTATATACAGAAGAGTGAAATCTAGAAATTGTAATATATTTTAATGTCTAAGATAGAGTGCCTTAGAATAATGTAAAATCCCTCATAAACCATTCTGATTTTTAAGAGGAAAGAGATTTGGGTTTGTTGTAAAAAATGAATTTTTTTCTAGCATTATAGTTTTTCTAAAAATTTTTAAATGATATTCTGTGTTTATTTCAGAATGAATTTCAGGTGCTTTGTGATGATGTATGATAGTTATTAATGCCAAAATAACTTAGAGTCACATGAGAATTTCTGTGAAATATTTTAAAAAGAAAAATAAGAGAGCCCATTTGTAAAGTGGATGCAATCATATTTTATGCGGGAATCAAATGTTCAACTCTAACCTTCTAAGAATCTAAGCTAAATTAGAAAACTTCATTAATTCCACAATGAATCATGCCAATTGGGTAAAGATATTATTCTTAGTTCAAAATTCAGAAATTTTATCCTAGGATGATCATAATGTCTTCAAAAATATCTTTAGAGTTGACACAGGTAATATTATATGACTATTCATTCACCAAGTCAAAAAAATTATTGTATATCTACTATATGAGATACACTGTGCTGAGAGCTCATTACCATAAAGAACATGATCAATAAAGGTTATTTATAGAACCTGAAATTAGTCTAGCAGGCAATGCTGAAATAAAAGAGTCAACTGTAAGACAGTCTTACTGAAGAAAGATAGCAGATAGCACTTAGGAAGGGCTCATAGTTTAACCTTAAGGAGTCAGGGAATCTTCCCAAAGTAAATCACCTCCATGCTGTAACCTAATGCAGTCTCTATGTAAAGGAGCCTGGGAGGCTTGGAGATTATTCCTGTATTGGGAACAGCCAGAAGTTAGAGAGGAATTGCATTGTAGAGGAGATGGAGTTAGGTGATTGCTATCATACCTTACAATTTCCAAGACTGTCTCATGCAAATAAAACCATCGTTGGTAGAAGAGCTAATATCCTAGTAATTAAAGTAGATTGTGTTCAAAAGTGCTGTTCTCTTTTGAGGCACCTGTTTTAGTGTGGAGCTCTCATTGTTACAGATGCAGTTGGAACGTAACACAACTAAGAATTTGAGAACTAACAATCAGGAAACTTCAAGTAGGAATAAAATATAAAAATTGTATTTCAGAGAGTTAAAGTGGGACCTGAGTTGTGATTAAAATGGTAAACATGACCCATGTTCCAGCCAAGTGAGTGTATATCTCCTCTCTCAGTCCAAAGCCCTCTAATAAATGAACATTTTATAATAAATCCAAGCCAGAGGTCCTTTTCCTCATTTTCCTTAAGCATTGCTTAGTCTTTTATCACCAAGTTCTTCTACTGTAACGAAATATAAAATCATCTGATTTCCAATCACAGCCACCAGGTTGTATCTGGGTTTGGAAAGTATTACTGGGATCCCAAAGGACAGTTTCATCTTGTCTAAGTCCATGAATTGTCTGCTCAAAAGTGCCTTCTAAGCATTTAACAATTAACTGTGGTTTTGTCTCATAGAGACAACGTGACTGGGTAGTTACCTGTTGAAAATAAGGAGAGATTCCACCCCTTACTCCCCCATTTATCTTAGGGCATTTGCTTTAGGAAACTTGTAAGATTTTTCTCTGTCTCATCTAAATGTACGTAAATCTTTTAAAAACTAAATAATCTCTCATCAGATTTATGACCCAAGAATGTCTTTCTCAATGACTTGGCAACCATCTCTGAAATGCCATCATCAAGGAAGATGGAGCCCCATTTCCTGTGGGAGGAGAAGAAACTAACTTCTGCAGGAGCCTCGTTTCATGCTGCAAACATATTTCCTATCATAACAGTATGAGAAATTTATTATTTCTTTGGATAGAGACAATTAGCTAACAGGTGATCACTCCAATCACTGTGTGAATTTAAGATAATCTCTGTGTGATGAATGTCACTATCAAGTCCTTGTAACATGTATTTAAAGTGTTGTATCTGCTTGTCTGTATAAATGGGTATGATTTTATTTGATCTTTGCAATCTGTTAGAAGATCACAGATGATATGTATCACATTCTGGTTTAAGCCTTATTGAATAATAAAACTATTTGTTTTTCTCCTCTACTTTTGCAGGGAAGTTCTCTGAGGTGAGAAGAGCTTTTGTTTCAAACTACATTTTCCCAACAATGTACGCTGGTCCCTTGCACCACAGGGGTTGGGGAGAGATGAGTAAATGTCTTTTTTCTCTGTAGCCCAGTATTTCTCCTTCTCATTCAGCTGTTACCTGCAAGACAATGGCAAAAGGAACTATACACTGAATAAAAAGCTATTACCTAGTGGGTCTTTCAGCAAGGAAGACAGACTCTAGGCTCTCTAGTCTCAGCCTATGGTCAGTGCTGACTTTTTCTCTCAACTGGAAATTTTTAGTTATATTAGCCATTGTCATGGGCCGTGTCTCTGGCTAGCCCTGTATTCTTCAGTTCTTGTCTTCATTTATATTTAGCACTTACCCTGCTCCTCTTGGAGTTCTAGGCACAAGAGATAAAACAGTGAATGAAACAGACAAAACCCTGTCTTGATGAACTTAAATTCTAAGTTTATATGCTAATATGGGCTTTTAAAAGATAAGCAGAAGCATGGTAAAATTTTAAGAGTTTGAGCAAAAATCAATTGGAAACAGGCACCATCAAACCAGAAGTGGTTAGACATGCTCCACCAGCAGGAGCTGGGAAAACACTCTTATAGAGAAAAGCCAGAGGCAAAACAAGAAGGTTATTGATTGGCTGTAGCTTAAAGCCTAGTTGGTTGCCTATTTTTGATTGGTTGTCCAGAGGGTTCAATTTGGTAACCTTGACGCATTTACAGACTGATTTTGGCTTGCTTATGTAAGCCACCACAGCATTAGAGCCACCTCAGTATAATGGTCTCCTTGTTTTATTGTTTTAAGAGGGCTGAGAGAAATAATAGTAGAAGGAGGGAAATAGGGGTTAATGGGGACCATTTAACAATTCTAGGTGGCTAGATCTAACACTCCATCTGAAGAAGTTAGTACTCCACTTCTTACATTCCATGAGGTTTCTTTTAATCAGCCACTTTCATTTAAATCATTTTAAGTAGAATTCTAGTCTTACAAATATTCAGTTACTTAACTAAGAATTAAACCACACTGGTCCTATTTAGAACAAATGCAGCAGAACAACAAGGGAGAGAGAAAACAATGGATATTTCCTCTCACCGAGGTTGATGTTGCCCTAAAGTGATTTGCTTAATTAGGCAAGAAAGTTAATACATGAGCAATGTTTTATATGCATTAGGAAATAATCAAGAGTCTGGAAGTCTTACAAGATTATAAAGAAGGTACAACGTGGTGAAAGTAATGGAAAAACAGGGCTGGAGGCACATGAACCTATTGTTAGAGGTTCTATATTGAAATGTACTGTTTCGACTTTGAGCTGGGTCCGATTTTGACAGTATCCTGGCTGTGGGCAAAGGAGTAATAACTGAAGAACTGTGACAGAGAGGCAGGGGAGGGTGGGAGGCTTTGGATGATGTATCCATTTGCTACAGCTGCCATAACAAAGTGCCCCAGAATGGGTGGCTTAAACAACAGAAATTTACTTTCTCTCAGTTCTGAAAGCCAGAAGTCCAAGATCAAGGTGCCAGCAAGGATGTATTCCAGACCTCTGTCTTTGGCTCTTCTCTCTGGGTCTTCATCTGGCATGTTATGACCCAAACTCTGCCCCATCTGCCATATTCATAGTAGAGGCCCTAAGCTCCAATGTAACTATATTTGGATACAGGGCCTTTAAGGATATAATTTTAAGGTAAAATGATGTCATAAATGGGGGCTCTTATCCAATAGCACTGGTGGGAAGAGGACAGGGCACAGGAACTCTCTCACAGGAAAGGCCCTATGAGAACTGCAAGAAGGCAACTGACTGTCAATCAGAAAGAGGCTGCAAAACTGAAAGACACTGGTTCCTTGATCTGAGAATTCAAGCCTCCAGAACTGTGAGGAAATAAATTTCTGTTGTTTAAGTTATCTAGTCTGTGGTATTTTGTCATGGCAACCTAAGCAAACTAAAATATGGCATTCTCCCTGTATGCATGTCTGTGTCTGGATTTTCTCTTCTTAAGGGACTTGTTATTTGGATGATAGCCCACGCTAATGACCTTGTTTTAATTACCTTTTTAAAAAAAACTGTCTGTAAATATTACATTCCAAGGTACCGGGGTTTCAGATTTCAACATATAAAATTTTTGGAGTGGGGGACACAGTTCAGCCCGTATGGGATGTTGAAAAATGTTGTATTATGATTCTCAAGTATTTACCCTTACATCCTGCCATGCTTCCCTGTAAGAGTGTGTTGCCAACTGACTTTAACAATGAGACTTCCCTGGCCGATGGAAGGCAGGAAGAGGAAATATATTACATGGACGCCAAAACAGAATGTCTCAATGCACTCATGTGCCTTCTGCCTTTGCCTCTTGAAATTCTGCCCCCTGCCACAACCACAACATGTCCTAAATATGGATTTCTCTCTCAGCCTGCATTCTTGAATGAGAAGGCAGGTGAAGCCAAGTGTTGCCAGGCTAACTGAGCAACATCGAATCTGCAGCCATCATTTAATATGAACAATAAAAACATGTTGGTTTGTATAAGTTCTAGAATATTAGTGTTGTTTGCTTCCACAGCAAGCACTGACTGAAAAAGAAATGTCTACAAAAGTGGCAAACTGCCGCAGCAAACCTTTAAAATATGTGCATAAGCTTTGGTTCTGGATACCGACTAGTGAGGAAAACACTATTGAAGTTTGCAACCATATTATGTCTCAGAAAAATATTGCTTATGACTACCACCTGTAGTAACTTGGAAGACACAAAATTTGTCAAATAAAACTGTAGCTTTGGGAAATGAGGTTTCACCCAAGAGAGATTATTGATAGCATATCTTTTTTATTAATAGCTGCATTGGATAAATATTGCAAAAATTAGGTTGGCTCAGAAAAAACAAAAAAGCTTGTTTACAGTCAGCATTAAAAAAAAGAAAATGGGCTTCCCTGGTGGCGCAGTGGTTGAGAGTCCGTCTGCCGATGCAGGGGACACGGGTTCATGCCCTGGTCCTGGAAGATTCCACATGCTATGGAGCAGCTGGGCCCGTGAGCCATGGCTGCTGAGCCTGCGCGTCCGGAGCATTTGCTCCGAAGCAGGAGAAGCCACAACAGTGAGAGGCCCGCATACCACAAAAAAAAAAAAAAAAGAAAGAAAGAAAGAAAGAAAGAAAATGAAAGAATCCAGAATATCAGGACTACAAGGATTTGAAGAAACAACTCCTCAATTCTAGCCAGTAAAGGAATCTCAGGAAAATTAAAAAAAATCAAGGATGTAGTCATCATATCCTTTGTCAAAATATATGATTAGACTAATAATAGTGCATTTAGAAATTCATTCAATTAAAGTGAATGGCTCTAGGAAAGAGAGCAAGGATATTATTCTATGGAAGCCTGAGAAATCAAGGTGGTTGTAATCAGATAGAGAGAGGCATGCTTCTATTGATGGGCATTTGGAGTTGAATGGAATCAGTTAGTAAAATGTTTTTAAAAATTGAGTGTGTTGAGTTGCCTAATATCCTGCCAGTTTGGAGTAACAAATATTGTGACTATTCAAGATAACTCTTGGGATCCCAAATTACTAAGTACAGGAAACATACTTAGAAAACTGTTTAATCACCCCAAAGTGAATAGTCTTCACTTCTCTTCAAAAGCATCCAAGGAAACTGATAGAATAAGTTTCCAAAGATAGAACCAAGGGCCATGGAGAACAACGTTTCAGAGAGCTCCTCCTTGGATGAACAAGAACCTAATCAAGGAATATTTCATATGTCAAGAATTGGGGGGGGTCTTCTCTGGTGGTGTAGTGGTTGGGAGTCTGCCTGCCGATGCAGGGCCCATGGGTTCATGCCCCGGTCCGGGAAGATCCCACATGCTGCGGAGCGGCTGGGCCCGTGAGCCATGGCCTCTGAGCCTGTGCTCCACAACGAGAGAGACCACAACACTGAGAGGCTCACATACAAAAAAAAAAAAAAAAATTGGGGGACTTCACACATTTTGTCTTATCTTCAGAAATGCTATTGATCAGTGACTTGTAGGTGTTTAGTCTTTCCTCCATTCTATATGTGATAATTTACTATATTTGTCTTATTATTGTTTCACCATTCTATACTCTGTGTGTGTGTGTTTGTGTGTGTGTGTGTGTGTGTGTGTGATGGGAAGAAGAGATATCTTATTTCAGTTCACAGATCTGGATCAAGCAAAACTGCATTCTGACCTGATGCAGACCATGAGGCCCCAAATTTTAAGTCTGAAGGAATAATTGCATGAGGCATTTGGAATCTCTTGGAGATGATGGATTTAATCGCACTAAGGGAAAGTGAATGTTTCTCACCAAGGGGGTCAACTGTGGTAGAATGTATTCGTTGTTCACAGTTTCTGTTCTCTCCCCACCCTTGCCATGCCTCCCTAGAGGTTGAAAATGTGTTGCTGACTGGGCCTCCAACATATATTGTTTTGCCCAGGGATGTGTAAGCAGACAAAATTTTCCCCACAACTGTGCAGAAGCATGCAATGTACTTGTGTGATTTGGCTCTGTTTCATTTTGTTCCTCACTCACCTATGAGAACAGCATATCCTAGATGTGGGCAGCTCTTTCGGCCTGGGTTCAAGAATAAGAACTGAGGTTAAAGTGCAGGCTCCCGAAATGCTATATTCATCGGCAATCTCAAAAAAAGCTGTGTTGTTTAACTGTGATTTTTGAGGTTGTTTCTTCAATACAAAGTGATTACAGCAGATGTACCATCCAAATGACCATTCAAACACAAATACAATATTGTATGTATTATTTCAAAACCTAAGAAAGTGAGTAGCAGTGACCAAGAGATCACAAAATCTTGTCAAATAAGAGTACTTGACTTTTGTTTTACACCGAGATGCCATAAACAAAAGGAAAAAAGAAAAGAGAGCTTTGTGTTTTGAAAGAGGCAAAAAGAATGCTATTCAAACTCATTGTGACTTGTGTTGGGTGTGGGAGAGTTGATTGCCTTCCAATTTTGGATTACAATATTTTTATATATAATGCAGTGTTCTTGGGTGACTGCAGAGTTTCTGTGGGTTCTTTATGAATCCTTATTTTTAACAGCCTTTAGGCTTAAAAACAGAGCAGCAATTATACTTCAAAGAGCAGGTTTCTGACTCAGGGTCTAGAGGTCTTAAAATTTTACTGTTCAACAATTTTATGAATTCTAAAAGTGTCATTTTTGCTTAAATGCATGATCTTCTATTACCTATGACTATTCCTAATCTGGATCCTGTTAAAACATTGTATCTATGCACCAACTTTTCACTGCTCTATAGCATAAACTCTAAGTGACCAGTACGTTTTTTCCCTGGTGATGTATTAGCATCATTAAAGTAAAATAATATGCTCAGTCCAAAAAGAAAGAGAGGAAAGCACTCTCCAGCTTTGGTGTTTCACTATTTTCAAAGCCTTGTGCTTCCAGTTTCACATAACTTGTTGAAAAAGTAGTTTAAAAATTTTAAAAAAATTTATTTGATAATTCATTTTATGTTAAAACCTGTAGATAGCTGAGCCAAAATGTAATCTTAACAAGAGCCGACTTTCACCACAGAGTTCCTTCTCTTGAAAGCTCAAGGAAATTTTATTGGATCAAGCTTTACACATAGCTTCTGCTGGAAGTACTATTTCTTATGAAGTTATTTGGTTACGGTAACCTGGGAGGCCTCCATATCATGTGTGATCCTGGTGTGAGAATAATTACCTATGAAATATATTTTAAATCAAAAAAGGTGAACAGTAGGTAAGAAGTTATGAACAATAACGTGGTTGGGTAAGAAATCAGCAGTGGAAGGAATTTCCATGGAGACAAATAATTTGGCTGTATGGAAAAAAAATAGTAAGGAAAACTCAGGTTGATAGGGTAAATGTGGAAAAGAGAGACATTGGTTTCACTGTGTTGGTATCATCATGTTGGAGGGAAAACTCTCACCTGGGGTTAGAAAACTACAAGACAAGAAGGATGCCATGCACGCAGCATCCAAACTGAATGCAGCTGACAAGCAGAACTGATGTCCTTGAAAGTTTAGGCAACTGACAATTAGAACTAGCTGTAGCCACAAACAATGACCTCATAGGAAATAAAAGTATCTTACAGCCTCTGATAGAGATGAGGTTAAGATGTCTACAGCTAAAACTGAAAAGATTTAGTCTTTGATGGACCTAGTAAGCTGTATGTGATTATGTAGACATAAACTTCAGTGATGTGATAGGAACAAAACCAGCTTGCCATAGAAGAAAAGAGTAAAAGAATGACAGTATATAAAAATCTTTGAAGAGATGTGGTTGGATATAGACACAAAAATTTATTTAATAGACAATTATCTTTCCTTGAATTTTGTTAGTTTATTTTAATAGTTACTACAATGAAGCAAAAGCCTACTTAGATACTTTGTATATATAAAAATAAAAAAGCAAATAAAAGTATGTTAAGAAGTAGATTTAAGTAAAATTTGAAGCTTTTACATTTCTATATCTTTCAAACTAGTCATTACTGTTTATTTGTAGTTGTTATGTTTTAATATTCATAAGGATAGGTCCATGAAAAATATTGAATATTGAATATTTTAGAATAAATATGTCTAAGCAGGTGACTTATTGTTATCTTTTGAAACTAATATTACTTTTTCATGGTATTTTTTGTTAAAATATAAAACAATTTTACTACTTAGTATAGTAAACCCTTTAATCTTTGAGAAAAATATGTATTTAAACTGTTTTATTGAAATAATTTTCATAACACAAAATTTACCTGTTTTGAGTATACAATTCACTGGTTTTTTAATTATATTTAAGGAGTTGTGCAACCATTAATACAAGCTCATTTAGGACATTTTCATCACCCCAAAAAGAAATCTCACATCTGTTATCAGTCACTCCCTCTCCCCTCACTAATCCTCAGTCCCTGGCAACCATAGCTTTACATCCTGTCTCTATAGATTTATCTATTTTATATGAATAAAATCTGGAAATGTTAAATAAATAGAATCATACAGTATGTAGTATCCTGTGACTGGCCCATTTCACATGGCATAACTTTGTAGCATGTAGCAGTATTCCATGCCTTTTATTTGCAGATAATATTCTATTGCATGTATATAATCATATTTTATTTATACATTCATCAGTTGATGGATATTTGAGTTATTTCTATTTCTTGACAATTATGAATAGTGTTGCTGAGAACATTCATGTACAAGTTTTGTGTTGACACGTTTTTATTTCTCTTGAGTAGATATATAGGAATGGAATTACTGACTCGTATGGTATTGGTATTTAACATAGGAGTAGCTTTTTATGACCAAATTTCTTTCTGTAAAAATTACAGAGAAATGAAACCACTCTCTCAAAAAATCTCCAGAATATTTTTTCCAAGAAACTTTATAGAACATTTTCAGTCATCCATAGCAATTATCATGTACTTATGAATTTTTTTAAAAGAAAGAAAATTAAAGAATCAATGAAGAAACTTTGAGTTTCAAATCTAAGATGGTGGCTTCTGCCAAACACACATTTTTGTCAAAATAGCATTTGTACTTGCTGCGGTCCTCTGAAAACCTAAATGACAAAAATGATCACAAAAGGTAGTAATTTTGTAATTTTTTTGGCTGAGTGGCCCTGAGTCTATCGGCATCCAACAGTGAGGAAAATTATTTATAAACAGCCACATCATATGTGAGGCCAAAGTTCTGTATTGCCTTAAATGTTAAAGATGTTGCAAAAGTGTTAGTGTGACAAAGATTTTATATTGTTGATCAATCTTTACCAAACTCAATTTAAAAGTTAACTTCTTAAAATAAAATTAATGTTTTTATGTTGTGTACTATTATTTTTGTACATTATTACTGATTTCTTAGAGTCTCTTGAAATTGTATATAAAACAAAAGGGCTCAAAGACTTTTTTTTTTCAATAGCCATACATTTAAATGCATTTTAAAGTAAATCTCTTAAGGTTGGAAACTTACAAATATTTTTACTTTTATAAGTATATGCACTTTTATTAAATGAAGAATTATAACTGTCCTCAAGAGATTCCAAAGCAGGGATTGAATAACCATAAACTGAGGCCACTGGAGAGAGATTCTGGTTACCTATTTCTGTCCATTCATTTTTGAGAAGTCAGATCTCCCTTTAAAGTCCTTTAAAAAAATTCAATAAACAGATTTAACACTAGCAATGGGGATAGAAGGAAAATAATTTCTTATTTTCTCCATGCTTTAATCCTTATTTGTTACATTAAAATACATTATCCTGATTTTCAATAAACTACAAAATTCCATTCACTGTTAATCTAGTTTTCCAGATGAGTAATGTTTGTGAATCAGAAGATAATTTTTCTTACCTAATGTCACAGAACTGATAACTGATAGAGTTAAAACTTTAATCCAGAACGGTCTAATATCAAAGCATGTATGTTTTTACCACCACACCAAGAGTCTTCTCAATTGAATTATTTCATGTAATAAACAAATGCTTTGTCCATGGTTTACATGGTTTTATGCTGGGTGCTAAGGTCACAAAATGGAATACCACAGTTTCTGCTCAAGAGTAGACTATAGTCAACTGGCAGAGATGGAAGTAATTGTTGAATCTAATTACAAAAGAAAGTGGTAAGTGATAAAATTTAGGCATTTATACATGGCATAAAAGATGTGAATGACCTTACTTAGGCTCTGGGGAAAGAAGGTTTAGGAGAATTATTTTAGCAGAATGTGATTCATGATATGACAATTGTGGGTGGAAGATAGACAAAGGAACTTCAGAAGAAAGCATGGGACAGAGAAATGGTATGCTATATACAGAGTAATAATAGGAAGTCAGAATCAAGGAATCATGCATTGTAATGTGATGCCATGCAAACAATTAATCCTGAATGGCTAGCCTAAGCTTGATCACAGAGTTTCTTTTATGTTGGGCTGAAGACTTTTCTTATTTCCTCAAGGCAAGTGAGTCCCTAGTAGTGATGGGAAAAAGTAATTTTATGAAAGGCTGTGTATCAAAGATGGAATTTGTTGCAGGAGTTTGAAAATAAAGCAGAATTTGTCCTAATGTTTATATGTTTGTATTTAGATGAGATGTATGATTTTGTTTCAATTTCAAAATTGATGAAAATAGGTCCAAGAATTGTGTCTTTCAAATGGGAGAGAGAAATTAACAAGATTGAGGAGAAGACTCAATATCTTTTCAAATTAAGGTACAAGTGGCTGAGAAGGCACTTAGGAGGCAGCCAGGGAGAGACATCGCAAAGTGGTGGTGTTGTTGACCAGGGTATTATTGGTCATGAGCATCCTGAGTGCAAAGCAGAATCAGGCCAGTATCATGGAGACACCCTACAGATGCCAAGGAGGAAAATTGAATCCTCTTCCTCATTAAATCTTCAAAACAGCTTTATCATAAAAACAATGCCTATTTATCTTCAAACTCATTGAGTCATATATGGGGTTGGCCAAAAATTTCATTTGAGTTTTTCATAAAATGTTATGGAAAAACCCGAATGAACTTTTTGGCCAACCCAATGCGTTAACTATCTACAACTTTTGTGTATCAATTATATCTCAATAAATTGGTTTAATAGTTTTAAAACCAAACCCCATTTTTTCTGATATTAATTCTTTATAAGTCATTGTTGATTATTTCTTTAAAAAAAGGCAGTGCCTACTGATTACTAAAAACTTTCTTAAATGCTTCTTACTTTCTTCCTTTCACTCATGATTTAGATGCACATCTTATGCTCTCTCTTCTTGATATTTACCTCAAACTTCTTTTTTTCAACATCCAGTGTTATGTTCTAACATGTCTGACAACATTTTGATTTATCCTTGAATCTAAAGCACCAAAATTTCAAGACTTTATTTTTTTTTATTTAATTAATTAATTTATTTTTTGGCTGCATTGGGTCTTTATTGCTGTGTGTGGGCTTTCTCTAGTTGCAGCAAGTGGGGGCTACTCTTCGTTGCCATGCATAGGTTTCTCACTGTGGTGGCTTCTCTTGTTGCAGAACATGGGCTCTAGGCATGCGGGCTCAGTAGTTGTGGCGCACGGGCTTTGCTGCTCCACAGCATGTGAGATCTTCCCAAACCAGCGCTTGAACTCGTGTTCCCCTGCATTGAAAGGCAGATTCTTGACCACTGAACTACCAGGGAAGCCCTCAATAGCTTTAAATAGAAAATTTTAAAGAGATAGTTGTAATATCATGAAACTATACATTATGTAACATATGCCATATATATGGTTCATAATGGCTTTAATGAACACACGGCGTTTATGTTGCACATGAACAATTTCCACTTGTCTCAAGGTTTTTGGTTAATCAGTTTTCTCTACTTTTTACTTGCAATTTCAATTAGAGATTTTTAATGTGCAATATAATAATGATAATTACAGATATTAATATGGCTATTTTTCACTTATCATTTTTTCTTTGTCTTGTTTCTTAACATGAACACACAAAAAAACAAATAAAACCCAACCTATTGAACAGATGTTCTAAACTTAGATACTTGAGGAGGGAATGTGAGAATAAATGGATGCCTTGAAATCATTTTCTGAATATGTATTATATTCCCTTTGGAAAAGGTTTATAGCTTGCATAAGATTTCCAAAGTGGTGTGTACCCAGGCCCTCTAATTCTACTTTGAGGAATTCTAGAAACTGTGCTTGTTTATTTATTTATTCATTCATTGATATACTTATGTATTTAAGGAATAAATGCTCCATCTATGTTTAAACATCTTAAACTTATAAACTAGTTCACTGCAAAATTCTTCAATATTTTTCTTTTTGAAAAAAATTGTCTTTTACTTTAGTGAATACTAAATTCTTCCAACTTGCTTCTTCTTTCTTTGCTCTCTGTTGGAATCTGGCAATTCTACACGACTGTCATTGAGATTGCAGCAGTTAGCCCTCTTTTATTGCAGAACAGATGTTCGAAGTGCTGTGTTCATTTTACATGTGTTGGAATGGAGATATCACAGCTGTTGTAATTTAATTCTAGTTAGGTCAAAAAGCTTCATCATTATCAGTTCAAAATATTCATAAAATATAATAAAACTTGCACATATTTCCAATTAAATTGAGTTTCACTTAGTCAAGGTACATTGTAAACTCTGCAATCTCCCACTGTCACATATGGTAACATGGGCGATTGTTTGACAAGTCAATATTCATTTTCATGATTACAATCTAAGGGGTTTTATTTGTATACATAACAATCATTACTGTTTGATTTTATTACAATACTGAGAGCATCTGATTGAAAATAGCAGGACAGATTTATTTCTGCATTACTGTCTTATTTCCAGACAATAGACACTTTGAGAACCTTTCTGCATAACCAAATTATCTGAATGTTTTCCTGTTAACCACAATAAAATAATTAACAATTCTAAAAACCTATAGTGTTCACCTATCACTATTCAACTTTCTAAATCAGAGCAAATCAATAAGTAATTTTGGACAATATCAGCTTCCTTTCAAAAAGGCTGTTTTCAGGATGAGTTCCCACAAATGATTAATTTCCATCTCAAATAAAAATAATAGTAAGTGCTTTGAAATTGATCATTCCTAACCTAAATAAGTAAGTGCAATCCAATTTAGTGGATTTAAGATTGTGGAAATAATTGAATTAACTTTGAAATTTTGGGGTTGTTTTAGTCTTAACCACTGAATCAGATCCATTCTGTACTGACGGAATTTGTGACAAGTGGCTTATTACTATAGCTAAAGGAAAAGTTTTGTGTCTTTTAAGGAAGTGTTACTTTTATCATTTGACAAAAGTTTTAGCTTTGTAATAGTAGATCAGTATCCTTGCTTATACAGTAGAAATATAAAAGTCAAAGACTTAATGAAGATAGACGATACAACTGAGTCAAATACACCATTGTGCATTGGAATGCAGCATTTGAATATTGTTCATTTTGACAGTAACAATCAGGTACACTTTGTAAGAAAGTGCTGTTGCCTTCCATGAGCTAAACTACTCAAAATGAGGTAAGCTGTCCAGGATGAGAGGTGAGGCTGTAACAGAATTGCTTGTAAAGCATTCTAAAATACTCACCAACTCTTCTACATCTCTCCTTCCAACAGGTATTGGTTTTTCCAGGTTTAGTTTTTTTAAGTTAAATTTTATTGTACTATGGTTGGTTTACAATGTTATGTTAGTTTCAGGTGTACAGCAATGTGAATCAGTTATACAAATTCATATATCCACTCTTTTTAACTTCTATTCCCATATAGGTCATTACAGTGCATTGAGTAGAATTCCCTGTGCTATACAGTAGGTTCTTATTAGTTAACAATTTTATATATAGTAGTGTGTATATGTCAATCCCAATCTCTCAATTTATCCCTAGCTCCCTTTACCTGCTTCTAACCATAAGTTTGTTTCCTACATCTGTGACTCTATTTCTGTTTTGTAAGTAGGTTTTTTCACTTGTACCAATTTTTAAGATTCCACATATAAGTGATATCATGTGATATTTGTCTTTCTCTGTCTGACTTCACTGAGTATGAAAAACTTTAGATCCATCCATGTTGCTGCAAATGGCATTATTTCATTCTTTTTTATGGCTGAATAATATTCCATTTCCAGGTTTATTTTAACATTAGATATTAATTGTTTGGGATATTAATTGGCTTCTATATGCCCTACATTCATTTTCCTTGCTAATATCACTGTGATAATTTATGGGAGAGATTCTCTCCTTGAATTTGTGAAGACATGATCAATGGATAATTCTGGTTTCCAACTCACTGAGGGGTGAAATGGCACACTGGTAGGTAGATTGGTAATAGATGCAACATCTTCTTCTGCAGAGCTCCTGAATAACTAGAAAATGGGCATATTTAGATTGAGTCATAAACTTGTTACTTATATTGAGTAATTTTCACCAATACCACCCTCCTACCACCACCACCACCATTCAGTATCCACTCTTCCAATGTTTCGGGTTCTTCAAAATCTTTTAGTTTTCATTGATAATATTAATTTCTCTCAGAGATTAATTTCTCAAAAAAAAAAAGCTATTTGTATGCTCAGCTGTTAGCAACCTCAGTTCCTGGAATTCGTTCATTATAATGACAGTAAATATTTTCTTTGAAATTTTACATTTATGTCCTCACTAATTTTCCTTTTCTTTCTAATTTTACCCCTATCACCCAGTTGTTCAGTTATGTTCCCCACAGTTGGAGGCCTGTGAGGGTTGTTCTCACTCTCACACTACAAGGGTCTCTGCAATCTGAAAGCAATTCCTGCTTTTATACTGAGTTTTCTTTCTTTCTCAAGGACTTGGCTTCTTGCTACCATATATTCAATCAAGTTCTTCCTTCCTAATAATCTTGCTTACCTCTTACCCAAGAATATACAGTCTTCCTAGGATATTATCATTAAAATAAAGTAATAATAACAATAATAAATATGATTCTCCCTCTTGACAATAAATTGATTTCCATCTTATACCTCATTTATCTAGTTCCTTTCATTGGCATACCTCTTTAGAGTATTCCTCCCGCATCCTCTGAATCTGCCTTTTACTTATCTGTCCCCCCCCAGGCTGGATTCAGCTGCTTCCATATATTTTTCTCAGTGTCTTATTGCCAAATCATTTGGCAATTCCTCTGCTCTCACCTTTTGAAATGTTACCACAACAAGTCATGTATTCAACCACTCTTTCTTATTGCCATACTCTCTCTTGGATTCCCAGACAACATGGGCTTCAGTTTTCCACTTAAATCTGTGGTTCTTTTTACTTTGCCAGATCCTTTTCTTCATTTCCATATCTTATTGGTATGCCTCAGATCTTTGTTATCTTTTTAGTTTTTCTCCTTAGGTGAAATAAGCATCATATTTCTTCAGTGAACATGCTATGCTGATGTTTTCTAAGTTTATCTCTTCCATGTAGACTTCTTCTTTGAGCCTCAGTCCCATTTATCTAAATTCCTACTTGATATCCCATGTAGATGTCTCTTAAGTGTTGTAAACATGTACCAGGCAGAAATCCTGAATTATCTCCCCCAAATCCATTTCTCCTTGAACTACCATGTGTTTGTGCCAGAATTTAAACAACTATTCAGGCAAGAAACGTTGGAGCCATCTTTCACTCTTTTCTCTCCCTCATTTATTATATCTGAAACTTAATACTTCCTATGTATTAAAAAAAACCCCACATTTTTAAAAAATCTATAATATGTCCGCTTTTCCTGCTCTCTTTTGTCCCTGCTCTGGTTGTTCTGCCAGATGGGTTATTGCAGTAGACTCCTAACTCATCCCCTGATGCCTGTCTTCATGCTTTCGAACTATTTTCCACAGAGTAATGGGAATAATACTTCTACATTAAAAATCAGATGTTATTCTCAACCCAAATGCTTTCCTATTGCATTTAGAATAAAATGTGGACTCTACCTTGTTCTATTTACCATTTGCACCTCATCTCAATAGCACTCTCTTCAAGTCTATTACAGTCCAAGCAAACATCCTTACTCTACTCCCACATGCCAAACTTTTCTCACTATTTCACTTTGTCCTTCACCTTGTGCAGTCTTCCCCTACTCTGTCTAGCATGACCATGCACATGCCAAGTTTTCTGGATACAATTCTAACATAGTTGGGATTTTCTGGATACAATCTCAACATAATTATTAAGCTTGTCCCTTCTGATGATCCAATGAAAAGCATTCCCCAATTTACAGTCTTAGCCCTTATCTTGTTTCCTTTAAGCAGATATTTTAATTATCATTTATTTCACTAAATTTGTAACTGAATGGAAGACAAAATCATTTTATATACTGCTAGGAAAGCAGCAACTTTGCTAAACTATGATATATTGATTTTCTATCAGTCAGAATTTTCATTTTAAGCTACCTAAAATAACACTTTGAATCTTATTCAACATTTATCACCTTTTTACATATTAAAAATGTAATTATAATCAAAATAAATTAGTGAAGGTATCCTTAAACCTTCCTTAAATTCCTTGAATTCAAAAAGTTTAACTTTTCTACTTTGTATTTTGATTCACTGTTACTGCTGTTCATGTTTTCCATGCAGTATTGTACTACATGCTATTAAGAAAATTGACAAATGTGGAGAAAGAAAACAATACTTCTAAAGTAAGCAAAGATTACTTTACCATTGTTTCCTAGGTTGTAAACTAAACTACTGGCACACATTTTGCAAGTTTTGGTGTTGGCATTTTCTTAATTTCAGCAGACATTATCAATAACCAGGACTCCTGTTCCTTCTTCAAATAGTCTTAAAATATCTTGTTCAGTGAAATATCAATGGGGGAAGCTTTCCAGAACCACCACTAGCAGTGGCAACTAGATAGGCTTATGCATGTACTTATTCTGTAATTGTACATACCTGGGTCAAAACCAAATCATGCTGCCCCTTTACTTTCACTTTCTATGAACTATTGGCAGATCCAATCCTTCTCTCTTCCCCTGAGCCCTGCAGACATCTTTTCTCATCATTATTAAGTTGAAGGGAAATCCCCCTTCTTTTATGTTAACTAATTAATTAACTAATTTATTAATTAACAAGACACTGTTATGCCTATGAATTCCTTTCTCCTAAGGGTTGAGAAATTTTGTTGAACAAAACACCTGACTCTACTGAAACAAAGACATGTGAACATTTAGTGGACTAAATGTGCCTACTGGCCAACAATGACAATTAATTCTACTTAGACTACTCAAAGACTACTGTCTGCACCATAGCAAGAGAAAGACACAATTAATCAGACAATGTCATTTTACTGAGTCCAAGCTCCTAATGCTGGCCACAGGGCAAGTCACTAAATTGAGAGACGAGGTGTTGGGGCAAAGAATATTGGAAAGCCAACAGACTGAGAAGATGGTGGACTAGTGTCCCAAAGAACCATCTTAACTGAGTTAGAATTCAGGCTTCTTTTATACTAAAAAGGGAGGAGGTGTGGCTTATCATTGCAGACTTCTTGCTGCTGGCCAGACCCTGGAGGGGTTTTGATAATCTTTTGTTCTTACAGCTGTCCATGTAAGTCTGGTCGTTATGTTCCTGTAAACCTCCAACAAGACAAATATTATTTTCTATTCTGCAGCTTTTTATCTCTATATGAATCAAAAACTGTTATAGCTTTAAAGGTCAAGCCTTGAAAGCAGAGCATTGCAAAGTGTCTATTATGTGTATTTCAGGCTATAGGCAACATTGTTTTACAAAGGAACAGAGGCAGCATGACTAAGCACAAGCAACAGAGCACTAACCTTTGAGCTAAAGGAATAGATCCACTAGAGAGTCAGCTTTGTTCTTCTCTCTTACATTATCAGTTGAGGGTTGTTAAAATGCAAAAAAAAAAAAAAAAAGAAAAGAAAACTGCATTTTTGGATTAGTAAAATAGATGATATATTGTTGACATTTTTCATTGGCCAACTTCCCCTCTAGACTGAAAGGTGCATGAGGCTGTGTCTATTTTGTTCACCAGCTTTAAGGTAGGCCAGGACCTAGGACCTTTTACTGGAGTGCTTGCACTTTCATCTTGACAAATATCTCTTCCAGCAACAGAACTGAGAAAGTATAAGGGACTAAAAATAACCACATGCATGTTCAGTTGAGGCAATTATCAACAATAAACAAAATACAGAAAAGCCACAAATCCATTGCCATTTCTGAGATACCAGGAGCAAAAGCAGAGTACTGTGCATGATCCCTGCACACTGCACCACGAAGGGGGCAGGCAGACTATCTAAGCCTGCCCAACCCACCAGCCCCTCTCTACCCTCACCCCATTTAAGGAACAAGGCTGCCCTACTCGGAGAACAAGCAAGGGCACCTGTTACTTATTTTTGCTTCCTCATGCTGCATCATGAGTGCCAAAAAGCCTTCTCTGAATTTCTCTTCTGGCCTCTTAGCAATTTCTATTGATTAAAAATCCAAGGACCCTGGTCAGTAACACCTTGAACCACAGGCCCGAGGTAGTGCCTGCTGCATTTTAACTGTCCACATACATTTGTTGAATGAATGTATAAATGAGGCCACATAGTGGAAAACCTCTACAAATTGCTGGTTTATTTTATGTTGTGAGATTAGCAAAAAGCACTTATTACAGTGAAACTATTTCAACGTTGGGAATTCTGATCTTCTTATATAAAAGTTAATTTTTAGTGATAAGAGTTTAATATGAAAACCAAATAGTAAAATTCTCTCTCTCTCTCTCTCTCTCTCTCTCTCTCTCTCTCTATATATATATATATATATATATATATAATTATATTTCATAATCAAATATTACCAAATTGTCAAGTATTGTATATAATAAAATGCCAAACACATGCACACGTGCCCCCCCACACGACTATTTGACTACATTTAACTATAATATATGCTTTTATCTATGTATATTTAGGTATGTAGATTAAAATATACATAGAAAAATAGATGTATAATTTTATTAAAATTCTTCACATATATTTCAATCAAAAATTAGAAATTTAATGGTTAATGTTTAATGTTATAAAATATTTTACCTTCTCAAACTGCCGGAGACCTCTCTAAATTCTGCTCTTCACCATACTGTCTTTGCAAACTGAAAGAATTTCATCCTATCATAAGGAAATCAAAAACAGCATGAAGACAATTTTTTCTGAGAAAAGGTTTGTGAATGTTTTGTGATTGCAGTACATTGTTTTCTATTTAAAACTCTGATAGTTGTAGGCTTTGTTTAAAAAATTGGCAGTTATAATTTTACAACCTATGAGGACCAGTGATTCTCCCAGAAAGATGTGTTTTGTTGTGTGCTTAATGATATATCTTCTCTCACCTCACAGAAGAGAAACGGCAGGGTATTACCCTGACAAAGTCACAGCTGTTTCAAATTCCTTTACTTTGTTCCCAGTGTTTATAGCTTGTGCAGCTGTCAGCAGCTATGGCTTTTTCTTTGCTATGCAAGGATATGTCTAAACTTATAATTAGACCTCAGTTATGAAAATGTAACTAGTTAATCATAGCTTTCACAAGGGCTTTTTGCATTCCAAAAGGATTTGAACGGAGCCAGAATGATGGAACACACCAAAGCTGACTTGAATTCTTTTAGGGTTTATTTTCCAATTCACATAAACATGTGCATCTTTGCCATATGACCCATCATAATTATCATTCTAAACTAATACTTAATATATTTAAATTATCAAAAATATGTATAGCACCTATAATGTCATTGTTCAAACTTGACCCTTTTATTTTTGTTAAATTATTTTAATGACATCACTGAGGTAAGTGTAATCAAAATTATAGTAACAATTTTACCCGTATAATTTTACCCATATATCACATTGTCATACTAATATGCATAATCATATTAATATAAACTAAACTACAAAAATAATGAATTTTAAATTAATTATAATTTAATATAGTAGCTTGTGTTACTTAATTAAAAAGAAATCATTCTTTAGTTTCAGATTATTTTGAGTTAATTAAGCCTTGTTTAATGTATGAGTTCTCAATTTCCACTTCTTTACTCTAGTGAATCTTTTGTGAAACTTTTATTAGTGCAGCCTGACCTTGTACCACTAGTATTTCATTCATCACAAAATCTTCATTAATGAATTAAGTCTGACTGATTTTTCTTTTTTGTGGCCATAGCACTGCTATTTGAAGGTGCCAACATAATCTTAAACATGTATCAAAGGATACAAAGATAGCTTGACAGTATTTGGTCAAAAGATGTTTACTTAAATCATATAAAATACACTCAAGGTAATATTTAAATTATTCTTCAAATAAAAATGAATTAAAACCTTTGTAGATAGCTTGTGGGCCCCCAATAATTTGTCTATAAGCCACAGACTTCTTACTTTCTACCAGTTTTCACCACAAGCTCTGCTTTTCTACTTTATGAGTACATTAAGTCTATGGACATTCTACACTTCCTAATCAGGCAGTGTTTTCTTCTCTTCCTAGCTAGTTCAGATTCACAAATTGCAAGCTCATTAACAGTATTGAAAATACTTTTACTCCCACACACCCTTACTCCTTCTTACCTTAAAGGTGGCAGGGAGGTAAAAGTATTTTTTGCTTGTTTGGTTGTTTTTCCATTTGTTTTTCACTTGACTGTCAGTGGCCTGACTATGGCTGAACTCAACTTTCTATTTTCTCCAGGTGAGAGTTATTGGAGGAAGTTTCAACCGAGCAGGCAAAGTTCTGATGACAAATCTCAGATAGCTCCTAACACTCCAAAGGATTCTATTCATTTTCCCAGATCAACTCATGCTTTGAAAGTACTTTTTAAAAATGTCCTAATCTCTGGTAATCACCCCTCCCAAACACATAAAATCAACAAATCATTTTGTCACCTAAATTACAGATATTATAACAACATCAGAAAAAGCCAACTCCTTGTATAAATAAATAAATAAATAAATAAAGCCCTCAAGTAAATAGACTTGGGAGACCAGAAGGAGGAACTCTCATGCCCTGTGAAAGATGAAAGACTCCTCTTCTTTCCTGGCAAGGACTCAGCCAATGAAAAGCCAAAGACCCTTTGTTTACTATAGACTTCCCATCATCCTTTCCCTCTATAACAGTGTTCTCTTTCCCTTGCTGTGCAGGGACTTGCACAGGACTCACCATGGTTGGAGACACAGAATTGTAATTTTCTCTAGATCCTGAATAAACCCATCTTTGGATGAGAAATATCTAGTAGTCTTTTTGTATCAGGTTAACACCCTCCCATCTTCAATTCACAAAAACTACTTACACAAAAGCATTCCTACAGCTTCAATATCCTCTGCTCCTTTGTTTTTTCTTCCATTAAAACAATGGTGGCAAACTGGAGCCCATGGCCTGCTGCCTATTTTGAAAAAAAATCTTATTGGAGCACAGCAATTTCCATTCTTTTACTTATTGTTGCCATCCTAAAATGACAATGTTGAGTAGTTTTATCAGTATCTGTTCCTCAAAGTCTAAAATATTTACACTCTACAGAAAAATTTTGTCAAATATCCATTAAAGCAACCAATGATTCTCATTGGATTCTGAACTTTCAAAGTTTGCTTTAGACTTAATCTTCTTCAGTCTTCTCAAGAATTTTTGACTTCATAATTTTCAGACTTTTTCTTCAGACTGGAGCTTTCCTTTTGCCTTTTAACTATCCTCAAATATGTCTTATTAAAAGGGCAAAAAACAGGGACTTCCCTGGCAGTCCAGTGGTTAAGGCTTTGTCTTCCAAAGCAGGGGGTGTGGGTTCGATCCCTGGTCAGGGAGCTAAGATCCCAGATGACTCGTGGCCAAAAAACCAAAACATAAATAAAAAAGCAGTGTTGTAACAAATTCAATAAAGACTTTGAAAATAGCCTATATCAAAAAAATCTTAAACAAGGTGGTAGGGGGACAAAAACAATCACCAATCAACTAATCCCTGGCTATCATAATTACCTGCTCTCTTTTCAAGCCAACAATGTTCAAACTGTCTTTCCTCCTGCAGCCATGTTATCACTTCCCATGAACTCCTCTGTTCAGTGTAACCTGGGACTAATTTCCACCTTCTTCACTGAGCACCTGCAAACTGAACCTGAAGGGGTAATTGGGAAGAGGGGCTTCCATTAGCACTTTGCTTTTTTGCATATTTGGGAAAATCATTTGAATAAATTTAGGACAAAGTGCTGAGAAGAAAATAGATGGCAAGGCAATTAATGGAACCAAGGAGAGGGTGAGAAATTAGATCACTACTCCAGTCTACAGTCAGTAGAAATGATATATTTTTATATATATTATATATATTTTTATACTATACATAATGTTTGTCTTATATATTAACATATAAAGAATATACATATGTATAATATATGTTATATATATAAATGCCTGGCAAGGATATTGTTCAAACACTTTAAATAATAGGAGTGGTTGATAGACAAATAACTTCTAACAGCCATCATCTTCCTCAATTTGTCAACAAAGTTTTGAAGTGTGTGTGTGTGTGTGTGTGTGTGTGTGTGTGTAGAGAAAGAGAGAAGAAGCTTCAGTTCAGGATCAGTGTAGTATGAGATAAATATATCACTCTTGTAATTGCTGCCAACCCATAATGGGTCAATTGCTGAAAAATAATCACCCCTATTCTTCAGTGATCTATAAGTTGGCTGATGGTTTGGCTAATCTAGACTGAGTCTGGTCCCAGTTAGTCTTGTTGTTTTGGTGTGACAGGTTTGGTGGGAGCTGGCTGTTTGTGCTTCTTCTTAGCTGATGACACAACTCTCCTTCTTGTGTCCCTCAGCTGGTTGCTCTGGGCTTGCTCTCATAGTGAAGGCAGAGGGGTAAAGTAGAGAAGGAAAGTGTACAAAGACTCTTGAGACCTAGACTCAGAAGTGTCATAGTAACTTCTGCCACATACTCTTGGTCAAAGCAAGTGAATCCTGTTAACTAGATCCCCCTCTTCATGAAAGAAACTGCAAAGCTACATTTTGAAGAATGTGGAAACAATAAGATGATTTTCAATCAACAAACACAACCTGGATTAGGAATTGTATCTACTGTTATTATTACCTTAACTTACACAAAAAATGGTGTCTTGTATTGGGCTTCCTATTGATGGTTCAAGAAAGCTCAGCTCTGCTCATGGCCAGGAAGTTGATAGTCTCAAATTATCTATGGTGGAAGTATTTAATCAAATGCTACAAATCAAGGCTTTATGTGTTTTATTTACTTATTTATTTACTTTTTATATTAGGTTGTTAAATACTTATCAACATACTGCTGAGTTTGTCCATCAGCAAAAGCCTACCATATATGGCATGGTACTTGGGAAATGTGAGGCCAAAATAAAATAAAATAAAATAAAATTGGAGTTTGAAAAGTTAAAGATTCATGTAGTTAGGAAGTTGAAAAAATGGTAACCTGAAGCTTCTGAAACCTCTAGATACTGGTCAAGAGATTTTAAACCTGAAAATAATAGTGTGAAATGACTGCTATTAGTTATTACAAGATAGAGATGAGCACAGACAAGAGTTGGCTAGTTTTTGAACAATAATTGAAGAAAATAGTTTCCAGAGATGGAAAGCCTTAGGAGACTGGAATCACTGCCTGTCTTGATCTATTAAACATGATGAGATAAAATTGAAAAATTCTCTTAGGAACAAAGATCCAGTAAAACTTCTCAATTGAAATAGGTGACTTAGTTTTGCAGCCCCCAGTTGTCCTAAGAGTATAGTCCAATCTCTTTGTCATTAAATAATCTTTGTGTTATGTTTCCTTCTTTCCTTCTGGTATTATTTTTTCCCTTTACCTTATCTTCAGTTCTTCTGAGCTGGTTTAAGTGGTCATTTATCACTTCTGAGCCTTTGGACTCATAATCTTTCTCTTTGGAATATCACTTTTTCAATCCCTAAACTGCTAAAGCATAGTTATTCTGAGAACTGCACAATTTTTCTCCAAAATTATTTTCTGACCTTCCACGCATGGTTTAGGTAACCTTGCAACATTAGTGTATATTGAATATTTGTCTTGAATGTTTTTCCCACTATTTCAGAGCTCCATAAAGGCTGGGCTTGTACCAAATTTATTGCTAACTATAGTGCAGCATATGAACTAGATATTCAGTAAATAGCTTCTGAATTAAATAATTAAAGACAATGTATATGAAAGTGTTTTCAAATGTGTTATTATTTTTCCCTCATTTTAGAATAAGAAAAAATCCAATATTTATTGTATTATGCCATCATTTTATAATATGAAAGGAAAAAAGGAAACACCAACAATTATAATTGTTATAAGCAATTGACTGCAAACAGATTCAGATTTCAGAAATGTTAAAACATGAAGAAAATGGTTGTTTTAGAATCAAATTATAGTTATTTATGTCATGAGGATTGCCCCTCTCCCCTCCAAAAAAGGAAAAAAAAAAAAAAAAAAAGAAAGAAAAGGAGTGAGTTTTATTCAACAAATGTAGAATCTAATTTTGTATGCTCCCCTTTCAAATAAAAGAAAATCAGTTATGTTATTAGAAATAATAAGTACATATAGCAACATTGACATGAAATATTTCAAATCAGAAGTATATCAAAGGCAGTGATATGCTATCTTTATAATCATTTATACATATGCAAATACATGAAGTGTATATTACATACAGTCAACTAATCTTAAGTAAATATTCACATTTCAATGACATTTTAATGATGAAGAGGTTGTGTTGAATTTTGAATTCTCATATAATACACTACTTAAATTGCAATAGATAACAATTAGCAGCAGGTTTTTAAATGTGCATTATCAGGTTGTAATATATTTTTTTCCTCCTAAATGTATGAATTTGTTCTACTGCTTTATCATAGTTGAGGTGAGCTGAGGATAAAAGTTTTGCAGAAATACAAGTTCCCTGTGAGTAGCAGTAATTGAATTGCCACTGTGAATCTTCCGCAGCAGACAACAAATCCATTGGAAATCTGATTCCATAAAGTTAAGCAATGTTTGCTGTGATTTTCATATAAAATCCTTGCAATGTCCAGCTGCTACCTTTTTACTTAATTGTATAATCTGTTTCATAATGAGTTTGTGCACGTTTTCCACCAAATGTCAATTCTAAAAGCAGTGCTCTGAGATATCAACCATAGTGCAAATCCCATTAGTTTTCAGGCTTTTATCTGCCACACAAAGTTCAAGTTGAAGGAAAAAGAAGTGTGGCTACATGATGGGATGGCAGTTTTCATAAAGTATCTATATTTGATATCACATTCCAAATGATTCTGCAGAGATTTTTATCATTTGTCATTCTATGGAAATTAAAGAAAATTTCAACATAGAATACTGGTGTTATTTTGTCCATTCTGCCAAGAAATATACTATAGGCACAAAAGAGGTAAAAATTGTTAATTTGTGAATATTTTTATACAAAGGAATCTGAGTATACAAAGATTTTTTGAACATTTGAAAATTAATTTTGAGCATTTTTTGATCTTTAAAATTAGTTTTTTTTTCTTTTAGTAATAGAATATGCATATCTTTTTTCTGGAATCTATTTCAAATAATTCTAATACACACATAGACACACAAAACACACCCACCCAAACAAATACACAGACTCATATAGACATATCAACACACATAGATACACACACTGATTTAAATACATATACAAACAAAATGAAGTGATGCTCTAAATAATATAAAATATGAAGTTGACTTCCAAAGTTAATTGTGAATGTACAAATAGTCTAAAAGACACTAATTGTTTGCAAAAAAAAATCCTTCAGGAAAATTCTTACATTAATTTAATACTTAAAAATTCATGTGTTTACATTTCTCAGATTTGATGATAATTTCTGGTCCAAATTGCTTCCTTCAAATTCCTTGTTTTGTTACATAGCTAAGATTATGAGCTATGAGCAATCACTACATATATGTTTATCTCTAAGTGTAAATGTAGCACTTTGTTAAATTTAGTATATGTGTAAGTACAACATAGGGTCTTTGTAGTGAAGAAGGTGTTAAAACAGTAAGGAGACAGGTCATACTGGTCAGATTCCAAAATTTGTGGAGTTACGATTACATAATACATGGGACTGTGTTTTTAAGTAAAATCACTATGTATGCAAAATAGCTTTTCAGCCCAGAGTGGAGAGGTTTAATCTGGAACAGTGTACTATGTCAGGTTCCATTTTATACCTTGTCCACCAAACTGCCTGAAGTAATAGGTTGCCTATTTTAATTAGAATGAAGCAATACATTATCAAGGATGGAAGAATTCTTTATTAGATGTTAACTCAGGGTTTAAGACATCTGATTAAATCATGTTTAGCAAAGTGTGGAACTATGTAGAGCAGATAACAAATTCCCTATAGCAGGGGACACTGATTATAAAGGAAATTTGTACAGACTTAGTTAAAATAAACTATAAATGAAAATTAAAAGTTTAAAACAGAAAAGAGACAACACTGGAGGTTACCAATTTTGCTTACAGAATAGTTTTTGTTCAGGTTTATTTTTTTCAAATAGACTAATAAGGCAGGATTATAATAAATTGTGACACTCATAGTCTTTATGTTTATGGAGATATTTTTAGATAAAAGTTTGAATAATCAAGCAAAGCATAAACAAGTATAGATGATTGGGAAAAACATTTCAATTTTAGTACATAAAGCAGTCAACCATAAATATATTCTATTCATCAGAACACATTTTCAATTTTTAGTATGATTATCTGGAATAATTTTTATTGTATCACATCTAAATTAAAAAATAATCATCTGAAACCTGTGAAGAAGTGTATTAATTTAAAATAGACTAAACACAGCTCACAATCTAGCTGTATGTTAGTGAAAAAATCTATATGGAATGTATATATAATCATAAAAGTTTAAGTTTGGCACTTTTAAGATGTATGCAAATGAAGAGATTTATTGGAAACAGAATGATTGATACTGAAAAATGACACATGATCTAGATGAGCTAAATGTGGCCGAAATAAAGCACATTTGATTGGTGCCATCAGAACAGCGGTTTCCTCATTGGGATAATACTCCAGAATTACTTCCCCTGGGGAAGCTATATTTTGCCGAGAACAGAAGGAATCAGAGAAAAGAAAATTCATTTTCTTCTTTTCTTTAGTACCTTCCCACAAGACACCAACTAAAAAGGAAATATGAGTTTTTGGCATCTTGAATTTTTTTTTTCCTTTTTCTCTCTTAGAGGACAACTTATTAACCCTTAGTACCCAAGGAACATGGGTAATTATAATAGTTGCTAACTTAGCAATGCTACAGGTGAAAATGCTTCCCTGTAAAATGAGACCAGAAAAACAATGTATATATTTTTTCTTTGGGAATATGCACTCACTGAATAACAGTACAGAAGTCATCCTAAAAGAATCCTATTTCCAGTCATCTAAGATTGTCTTTAGAAATATTAATAATGTAGAGAATGAACAAAATGCAGTACTGTATGGAAAACAGATTTAGTCTTTGCCAAACACTATTTTCCTATATGTAAGGTGTTTTATTCTTTCCCCAAACCTTGAATATATCTAGGATAGGTTCTAAATTTTTTGGGTTATTTTTACATTTTAGCTATAAGGATGATCTAATTTTGTCCATGTCAATATATCTAGAAATGCTATGCCACATCCAGTTAAAAGTAGCTTCCATTCCACCAGACTCAGGGACTAGCAGAGGGATTTTGTAAATAGTAAACAAATTTAATACTGTAAATCATTATATATGTATAATGGTGCCATATACATATATAAAACCTCCATTTTGCCTTACTTAATTAGTCCAAAATTGTTTACACAAATTCAATAAACTTTCAAAAAAAAAAAACATTGCAAGCAAATATCATTTATCCACAAAATGGTATTTGGCCAAGATGAAATTTAGAAAACTGTGAGAGCTAATCAATTAATTTGGTAAAGTTTCAGGATACAAAATTAATACACAGAAATCTCTTGCATTCCTATACATGAACAATGAAAGAGCAGAAACAGAAATTAAGGAGACAATCCCATTTACCACCACATCAAAAAGAATAAAATACCTAGGAATAAACCTACCTAAGGAGACAAAATACCAGTACTCTGAAAACTATAATTTATTTTAAATAATTATATTTCTACCATATATTAAGTTTACTTTTTATGTTAATATATTTCAAAATTTTCCCTATATTTAACCCTGGCAGTTGAGAACACTGCTTACTTTTAATTGTCTCTCATAACTACTTTGCTGTTTTTCCCTGATTCTGAGTTAATGCAGCTGATGAAATGATGAAAGAACCAAATATTTTCAACCCAAAGAAGTTCTTGAAATTTCTTCCAATAATCGGTATTCCCCAGGTTTCTGCTCTATTCATAGTGACATTGATAGAACATCTCCCATGACTTGACTCTACCACCTGACTCCCAGAGAATGAATATTAACAACACAGGTTTATTTTCCTCCAAAGGTGTTCTTGACAATGAATAATGTCAACTTCATTGAAAATGATAATACACTTACTTAAAACTAGGAAATAGTGACTGACAATGATTACCTTTTAATTAAAGTTTAACATCTAGTGACAAATTTGATGGGAATCAATACAATAGAAAAGTCTTTCTTGATACAGTTATCCCACTTTGCTGTAATTATATTGTATTTATAACTTGCCTGTTTATATACTGTTAGGATTGTGTGGGATGGTTTTGCCTGAATTCTAATGAGGATTATATTTTTATTTTATTTTTTTTTTAGTTTCCATTTTTAAGATCTTTGCATCAGCACCTGGCTCATAGTATGCTGATCTAAGAATAAAAGTTTCACCATATGAGAAACTATCTGAGTTGATATTAAGGAATGTGCCTATAGTTACCTCTGGTAATGCATAACCAAATTAAATGAAGCATATTATCAGAACCAAGTCAGCACACTATAATTTAAAACAGAAACTGAACAATAAATGTCTATGATTAAGATGAAACTAGAGAATAAAAAAAATCATCAGGCTTCCCTGGTGGCGCAGTGGTTGAGAGTCTGCCTGCCGATGCAGGGGACACGGGTTCGTGCCCCCGTCCGGGAAGATCCCACATGCCGCAGAGCAGCTGGGCCCGTGAGCCATGGCCGCTAAGCCTGTGCATCCAGAGCCTGTGCTCCGCAATGGGAGAGGCCACAACAGTGAGAGGCCTGTGTACTGAAAAAAAAAAAAATCATTATTCTTGGTTGATAGTTTTGTGCCTTTCTACTTTTCATTTAATGAGATCTAAAATATGAACCTACATTTAAGAATATTTGAGATAAAATGGATTTGCATAACCAGTCATGACAAATAGGAAAACTACATGCATTCCTGATCATTTTTTAATTCAAACAACATGAATATATTGTAATTACAACATTCAGATTAATAGATTTTTGTATTGTAGCTACTGCAAGTAAAATAAAAGCCAAAATAAATCTAGTGGTTGGATATCCTAAATGAACCTGTACAATAAGTCTTAATTAATAGTATTAAATAGACAAGTTTTAAGTCAAAATTTGAATGCTTTCTGTGCAGGAATACAGCTAACAGGAAGTATAAGTCCTTATGTGATGGCTATGTTATCAGAAATTAAGTCCCATTCCTTCTCTTTATAGGATTAGAATAGTGGTACACTTAGTCAGACAAATTCTATTCCACATCTCTATTCCAGCCACTCAGTTTAATTTACATTAAAACAATGTTTAAGACAATCGAATTAGGAAGTCTGTGTTTCAGTTGTCTTTCAATTGTCTTCTCAATCAAGGAAATTAGAGCAACTTAATGTAAAGATAAAATTATCAAAACAAAATTAACCCTGGAATGTCAATTTATTGTCTTATGTACAAGGTCTTTATTAGGGTCTCCATTTAAGAGTTTCTTCTTTTTTTAATTTGTTTTTAATTTGCTCAAATGATGTTCTTCAAATACATTTTCTTTTAAATATTAGACATCTAAAACCACACAATATTTAGCTCTGTTAGTGTACTTTTTTAGGATGTGTTGGATTTGTACTATGATTTTCCAATAGATAGAAACTAAAAACTTTCAACACCACATATAATTTATTTTAGATGCAATTATCATACTAGATAAAGTACAAAGAATGATTTACACACTTATAGTTTCAGAAATAACATTTCTAAAATTTATTTGCTAAATTTTTATTTCCCTCTTTTGGGTCATTATATATTTGTCTTCCTAATGTAACTTTTTGGTTAGAGAGAAACACATATTTTACACCCATGCTTCTATAGTCATGTGATTTTTCCATTCTTCTGGACTGAGACTCCAGAAGACTTTCCAGATTCTCTATACCCCCACCCCTAATGATCTTCTCCAAGATACGAGTTTGGCAGAAGAACTACAGCATATAATTTCAGTTCCTCCGATTTCTTTTTTTTGGAGTCATCTTTATATTCTAGTCCACTCAGAACAGAAATGTTGTTCTTGTGCAGAACTAATCATAATTTGACAGATTTTAACAACCCATTTAACTGAGGACCTACAGACATATTCTTCCATTAGTTTCATCAGTATAAACATAGTATTTTGTTTTCATTGACCTGTCTCTTCTTTATTATTTCTTACAGTTTTTAGGTTATTCTATTGCTTCTGTCATTTAAAAATTTCCTGTCCTGCATGGTTTTGAGAGTTACCCACCTCCATATGTATTGCTATGATTTGTAAGTTTTAAGTCTTACTGATACCTGTCATTTTTTATAGGTAAAAGTATTACAAATATATTTCTTAAATTTTGCTAGTGATATAAACAGATATTCTAATAGACTGTATTAACAAAATAATTATTTGACTGTTATATACTTACATATAATTTATTTTATTGTGTACTATTATATAATGTTATTTTAGGATTTCTTGACTCTGGTTGTTCAACATGTTCAGCTTTTTAGCTAATCCCCAATCATTTAAATTATATTTTGTAATATTAATATATAATAAAATCCAATTTATGTTTACTTTTTTAATAATATTTTCAAGTGTTAAAATATTTTAACTTATTTTTCTGTATAAACTTTAAAATTGTCAGTTGAATTCAATAATGTATTTAGTTTTCTTTTTTAGTTTCCTTCCTGCTTTTTTTTTATTTCTTTCCTTCCTGCTTTCTTTCATTTTTAAAAATACTGCCTGCCTGCCTATAATATCCGACGTGCTTATGTAAGCAACTGAAATACAATGATAAAAAGATATGAAGCCCCTGCCGGGACTCCCTTGGTGGCCCAGTGGGTAAAACTCCATGCTCCCAACTCAGGGTGCCTGGGTTTTGTCCTCGGTCGGGGAAGTATATCTTGCATGCATGCTGCAACTAAACATCCCAAGTGCCACAACAATGATCACACATACTGCAACTAAGACCCAACACATCCAAAATAAATAAACAATAAATAAATTAAAACAAAACAAAACAAACAAACAAACAAAAACCCTGTCTTCTAGGAGCTTTATTTCTAATAGAAAAGGAAAGTCAGTTGGGGGTAGATTATGGAGGGTCTTGAAAGCCTGAAACTTGACTACATTCAAGACCGTGAAGGTCACTGAATCACTTGTGGAGTACATCAAAACCAAGCCCATTGTGTTTAAAGTCTTTGGTCTTTATTAGCCCTACTCCACCTGCAAGGACCTGAGCTTAAGAGTCCACCTCAGCCATCCTGATGATTCTTCCCTGCACCCATGCCACTCTCCATGCCAGTTCCAGCCACCAAGTTAACTACCCTGAGCAAAACCAGCCTTAAACCCAGCATGAGCATGTATATACTTCTCTTTTGGTTTGAGATCAGAGAACTGGAGCCTACTGGAAAGTATATCCCATCTGTGGTTGACTGTACAACAGGCTTGCCCTACTAAAGGACAATTTTGCTTTACCAGGGCATCCGGCAAAATATCATAGTGACCATTACCTAAGAGAAGGGGCATGAGCTCCATTGGAAAGACATTCCTGAGCTGATGGCAGGCAGGATTAGAAATAAGGCTGAGGTGGATAAAGCTGCAGTTGATGCCATCCTCTCCCAAAATGTTATCTCTGCCAAGTATCTGAAGTCTTCCCACAACTCTAGCAGGTGAGGCACCCTAAAAAGTGTGTGGAGACATCCCTATGAAGGTTGTTACACCATCGGATTCCTTGTTCAATAATGACTCCTGTTCAGATGAAGAAACTAATTCCCTTCTCACTTTGAAAACCTCTGCCACACTGCTCTCCATAAATAAATACATATGTAATTGGGGCAGAAACATAGAGGAAGGCATACAAATATTTGAGAGATTTAATCCTCACAACCCAATGAGGTGGGTGTTATTATATCCATTTAACAGTCAAGCAAAGTGATCCTCAGAGATATGGAAGCTAAGAATAATTGGCCCGAGGTCAACAGCTAGTGAGGGACACAGCTAGGATGTGAACATTGCTTTCAGAGACCCAAGATTTTGCTCCAAACCATGACACTTAGCTAGTTGGGCTAAGGGGTCCCCCACTTAGCCCAACTCACCAGCTCCAGAATCATAGAAAGAGAAAAAAACGTAGTGATAGGGCCAACACAAGTACCAGCAAACAGTATTGCTAAAGATGTAAGGGTCAGACAGCACCTCTGTGGTTGTCTTTTGTACACCTGCCATGGGAATTTTCAATATAAATCTGCTAAGAAGAAGGGGGAAATGAATTTTAAAGTAGGTTAAAACATTCAGAAGCAATTGGCCATGCTCTCTGCCTTCCAAAGCAATTTCTTTATTGTCCAACCAATCAATAAATGTTTAATAAGGCCTAGCACTGTACTAGGTACATAATGTCAAAGATAAATACAATGATATGAGGCACAGTCTCTGCCAGTTTGAGGTGCACAATCTAAATATTTCTCAATAATTATTCCATGGTTAAAAATCAAATCTGGACATAGTTGTAAATATATTAATGGATAATCTTTAAAATCAATATTTTAAAGGAAAACATTATATTTCACATTTATCAGAGTATGAAATTTCTTCTTAGTAATATTAACTTTGTTGTTATAAATAAAAAGTTACTTTTGTTAAAATTCTCCTCTTCTTCCTCCTTTAGTTTGAATAAATATATTTTGAAAAAGGAATTTTGTAAACATTAGGAGGTAGAAGCTCTTAGGTACAAATTTGGCCAAGAGCTGTCTGAGCAAAAGATCTGTAGACCACTGAGTGAACTTTGTTCATCTCCAGGTTATTCTGACTACTATTGGGTTGGCCCAAAATTTCATTGGCCGGCATGTTCTATTCTTTCTTGAATGGGTTCATTTTGGCTATTCTGGATTATTGTGCATTGTATCTGAGGAGAGTTAGGTAACTTGTATTTTGACTTGTTAGCCACCTAAATTAGGAGAAACTTCATCTGGAACTGAAGTATATTAAAAATCCCTGGACTTTGAGCCTCGTATTATGATGGAAAGAGGTTTTAGGGATTAATTCCCAGCAGAGAGGAAGAGTTATATTTTCATTTGGGAGAGAAATGAATATTTAAGACGAAGAAAACAGACTGTGCCAAATCAGAGGGTTTTTTTCCTATCATTTTCTCCTTCCCCTGTAAGACTATTTTATGTCTTATCTTTGCCGTGTCCCATTGTAGGGCTTGGCTATGTGTTTTACTTTCCTTGGTGGATTATACATATGTTTTAAGTCTTCAATGTGCCTCTGTAGATTGATACAACCTCTTTTTCTTGTCTTCAGCCATCAAAAGGGGTTTGCTTCTTTCACCTGATATTCAGAATATGAAGACATAAGGAGCAGGGCCAAATAGAGTCACTGCCAATTTGCAAATCAAGAGTGAAAGATAAGTGTGACTATAACCACAGAGTCTGTTACTACAAAAACAGCTTTCTTATAGACCACCCTGTATGATGATTTTTTGTTTGTTTTTTGCTGTCATATTAGCTTGTAACTTTTTGTTTGTTTGTTTTAGGTGTAGTTCTCACCCAGATTTATAAATATTTTATCCATTTGTGTATTTCTTATTTTAACTGTATCACCCACTAAGCCACTTGTTCAATGAAGACGTGGACTACTGTTCCCACTATGATCCTAAAGCCTAAAACAGTTATGTAGCAGATATGCAAAATTATTTGTCAAAGTAATCATGATTGAAAGAATCCTCTCTTTAACGTTGTTGTTTCTCATATACAAATATGTGTGATTAATATACACAACTCAAGACTCAATATTAATTAACACTGTATTAAAACAAACCTTGAATATTAATGTTGCATTTTATTTCAATTTAGATGTGTTTAAACGGTATCTTCATATGTGGAGTTCAAGGTCTTTCATGTCAGTGACCATGAATCACATATCTGATGTCATTTGTATTTCCACATCCAGATAATATTTTCACAGTTCAATTAATTTCTTTTATACTTTGAAAATAAAGCTGGCTAGTCTCTCTGATACTGTATGCCTACAAATATTTTTTACAGGATTTATTTTATTTTTTTGATCATCCTTTCTTGTATGAAAGGTATACATCTCACTGAAGTGATTATCAACTGACATGAAGAAATATTACATTCTCTGAAGGATTTTCTTCATTGCTTCAGTTGCTTCTTCTTTATCATTCAGTGTCATTCTGAGTCTTTGGGGCCTCCAATCACTCCAATCACTCACTTCCAATCACTCATTACAGAATTCTGAAGACTTCCTTCACTAGGATTTTAGCCCCTGTAGAGAAATAAACTGGTAAAATAAGATCTGGATATGCTTTTCTATGATATAAAGCAATGATTTATGGACCACACCATGGCAGATTAAATTTTTTTATTTTATTTTATATATTTCCTAAGGGTGGAAATACAGTTTTGTTCTCTGATAGTATTCAGTTAAATATTCTCAAGTTTTCAAGTTAAACTGGTTTTATTCTTATAGATGCATATAATAATAGAATCACATTATCTGAATAGTAAAATATACCACCATCCCTAAAATTTGTATACGTCTGTAGCATTCCTAGCTCTGCACACATTAGGTCATGTGGTCTCAACATCTCTATAAGATAGATACAAGTAGCACCATTTCAGAAATAAGAAAACAAAGGATTATAGAATTTAACTCGCATTTTTAAATCATGCAAGATAGATAGATGATAGATAGATAGATAGATAGATAGATAGATAGATGGAATGTATGTACAATCTATAACCCAAATAGGGAATTACATATGAAAGTCAGTGATATTTTTAGGTCTACTTGTAGTTCTAGTCACATTCTTTACTACTGATAAATATTCATGGAAATCATTACAATAATCTTTTCTTAGTAAGAGGAAAATGAAAGCTTACATTTTAACTAAGTAGAAAGATTTTGAACAATTTCTAAACTAATTTATCTGAGAGAGACTATATTTCTATTCAACTAAAAAAACTACCATATGTTCCTTTTTTTAGAGAAATGTATTCATCTCTGTTCAGTTGACCATGTATTTTATTTTTGTCTATGAAATACGTATGGTTGTAAGATATTATACCACTTCTGGGAAGGAGCCTTATGATCCATCGTGTGGAGTACTGACTGTGTCTTCTTACTTCCACTTCTGTGATCATGGAAGCCTGAATTCACATTGAGTCCCATAAGCATTGACCCTTATGAATTTCAATATACTGCATCCCTGGATGACCTGTGATAGGCATGTAGAACAACTGCTACATAAACTTTTTTTAAGCTGTTAAATTTGGAGATTTCTTTATTTGTCATAGCATAACTCAGCCAATAAAAGTTGACAGAGAACATTTTTTTTAAGTTAAGATAAGTGTATATAAAATTTATGGCCATCATATAAATTCCCTGAATTTGAAGTGAATTCATCATTTCAAAGATGGATGTGTTAAATCTGGACAGAGCTCATATTACACAGTTCCTTCTTAAGCTTGGTATTATTATGACACAGTGCTGGCACATAAAATATTGAAAATTAGTTTACATTTTTATTTATTTATATTAAATTTAATTAAATGTGCAGCTGTAATATCTCGTATTGCCTACATTATGAGGGTAAAATTTTAGGAAAGGGCTATTGATCTCAAGAATGATAAAAATATATTTTAAAATACATTGATTTAAGAAATAACCAAGTCACAGCCTAAGGACACTTCCTCATGCATGCTAAATGCATTTTCGTGAACTCTTTCTAATTTGTCATTCACAAATTTAGAGAAAAGTCTACATGCAAATTTTGGCCTAATGAAATAGGAGAAGTCTCTTTGTAAAAATCACTCAATGAATTTATACTTTGCCGAAACAATATACATACACACAAAACTATTTGAAATAAAATTTATCTAAAAATATAAAATGCTCTAACTGAGATTCTCAACATGTCTATATAAATGGAAGTGTTATAAACTTTAGATATATAAATTAGTTTTCAAGGCTTCAATAGCTATTAATAATTTGTTTTAAAATAAAAATAGATTAGTACCATTTAAGGAAAAATCGAAAATATTTCCCTAAAATCACAAGCGTGCTCTATAAAATATACATAAATTTTGTTCATGAAATACATCAACATATCTTCCCCATGATAAAAAGTAATCAATCATTTTTGCCAGGCTTTATCTTTATAAATTTCCCCAAATGAGTTTAGTCAATTGAAGAAAAATGAGTTATGTATTTACAGGTAACTCAAATTGACAAAACCTGTGTTGCTTAACAGTCCTCAATAAATATAGTTGCAACCAAAGATACGAGATGTTGTATCGCCTGTGGTGCCTCTGATCACTAACCTGTGGATGTTAGAAACAAATCAATATGATAGATGTGTTTTTTTTTGACAGGACACTAGAACATTCTGAAAATATAAACATTATTATTAAATCATGCTTTAGTATGAACATGGGAGAGGTAAATATTAATGAGTCTTTTGTGAATGGATGAATTTACTCTCGAAAAGACTTCCCCTTCATAGTAAAATGGCAGATTTATAGAAATAAAAAGTCTGGACTATAGGCAAATCCTTCTGAAGTACAATTAAATCACATTAATATTGAACACAGCAATGTTAACTCCAGAGGGATTTTGAGCCATTGCATCAGCATTTAGGAAACAAGAAGTGTTTTCTAGTTACTATGCTGGACTCTATTTCTCCCAGAAAGCAATGTCTCTGATAAGTGCTGTGGACATTTTAGTTTGCTCTTTTGCTTCTTTGAGGCTGTCTAATATAAGCCCTTTTATCAAATCCTGCTGCATGTGATGCAGGATTCTGCTTTTTTTTTTCTTTTAATCACAAAGTTTGAAAGTTTGATGAAACTTTTTATCCTTTCCCAGCTAAAATGGACATACTGACAGACAATTGCACAGGTATTTTCAGGGGGTTCATAAAAACCCATGAAGTCCATCCTGGACTTTTTCATCATTAGAGAAATCCTGGATATGGTGGTTTCAACTGTTTCTCAAACCTGTTCAGGCAAATGGTTAATTGTTGGTCTGAAGTTTGCCTCCAGACCCATGATGCTTAGAATGACTGGATTTCCATTCTTGCAGCACTGAGGTACAGATTATACAAGTTGAAAAAAATGTACAAAATAATAACTGTTAGTTTTTACCTGGTTTTCAGAATTCTTCAAAGGGACACTCCTGATTAAGGAGTTGCAGCTTCACTGGTAGGTATAATCTCCGCACATGTGCCCAGGGGAGGGCACATGAAATGCATGGTATATACAGAAGTCTAGAAGGGAGAGGTGACTTCCCTGAGCTGAAGGAGTCTGTGCCTGCTTCAAGTTTCTCTTTTTGACAAGAGAGGAGAGAAGTAGAGTAAAGTGCCTAAGAAACTGTGCTTGACATGTTGTGGGACTACCCAATACAACTCTTTTTTTTTTTTTTTTTTCTCTGAGTTGCTTTGCTTCCTTATATTGTCTAAATCTAACTAAACTGGTGTAAGGAAGATTATCAATGAATCTTTGATCAATTCTAAATCTAGGTCCACTGATGTCGATTTGATGGTCCTGTAGAAACTTTTAAATACAAGAATGTATGCTCTCTCAAATATGTTTGAAGTTCCCTAGACATGCCTTGTAATTTTAAATTTTTTTAAGTTCATGCATATCGTATTATGTGTGCTTGCTTATATTTCTAAGGTGGGTAAAATTACACTGCAGGACTGCATTAGGGTTGTATCTATTTGTTTCCAGATCCACATTACATGATAATGAAACTGTTCAGTCCAGAAATCTTGCTGAAATACTGAAAAGTGGCATGGTTGGTTAAAGCCTGGATAACTCGTGTTCCCTTTTCCTGAAATCTAACCTACAATATAAAGGGGGCATGTCCTGGCAGTGATAGATGGAATGGAATAGTCTTGATATCTTGAGAGAACAAAGCAACCTTTACAGGTTTGTGCAAAATATACTTTGGAAAATTCACAGCCCATCAACATGAAGGGTTGGGGGGGGCATTAAGTAAAGAGAGGACAATGAAGTTGGAGTGAAGGGAGAAATTGTAAATTCAGTAAAGGAATGTCAAGACTCTCATGAAAATGGGGAGAATGAAGGGGAGAGATAGATGGAGAGCAAGGGCTCAGCTATTTCCTAGAGATGCCTTCTTTTTTCTATGACTTTCTATAGGGAAAAGATTATAAAACATCTTTTACTCAGCACTGCCTGAGTCTATCTGTGTTTTTGCAACTAGGGGGAAAATGTCTTACCAGAAGAATAAGAGTCATTTTAAGAAATATTTTGTGTTTTGTGTTGGGGTTTTTAGAATCCAAAACTGAGAAGCCCAAGTGAATTAAAATAGTATCCAAGGGAAATCATTTTAATAAGGCATCACTTATTAAAATGTTTTGCAAAAGAATACATGCCTCCATGATCAACACTATGTTAACAGGTATAAACCTTTATTTTTGACTTAAGAAAGAGAACTCTGCTTTTTACTTTCTTTGCTTCCTTTTGAATCCTTGATTTATTTCAATATATAAAAATTATAAAAATGATTATACTTAATTGTAGTTATCTCTTTATGGATAATATTGTGATCATTTGATTATTTTCTATCTTTATAAATTGATGGTATGTTTCTCACAGACAGGATGATCTCATTTATTTTGGTGTGTGCAGAACAAATGTAAGATGCTTATTCAATATTTATTTAATAAATAAATAATTTGTTCTATTTGTAAATTTACTAACACATTTTTATATATTCTCATTTTCTAGAGGATTTATTTCAAAATATAGTAATTTTTACACTGATGGAAAAAAATTGATTGTCATCCATAGAAACGTGGGTGTGAAGAAATGAAATGGAAAAGGAAACAGATATCAGAAAATTATTTTTTTCTTTTCCATCCACTAGGAAACTTTGGCACTCATACTTAAAATTCACTCTCCACAGGAGAATATATATTTTATTTCTTTTCTTTCTCCTGTAGTTCAACAAACAATAGAGTTTGTGTCAATCACTTCTTAGTTGCAAACCTTTTTTTTTTTTTTTTTTTGTGGTACGCGGGCCTCTCACTGCTGTGGCCTCTCCCGCTGCAGAGCACAGGCTCCAGACGCGCAGGCTCATGGGCCCAGCTGCCCCGGAGCACGCGGGATCCTCCCGGACTGGGGCACAAACCCGCGTCCCCTGCATCGGCAGGCGGACCCCCAACCGCTGCGCCACCAGGGAAGCCCAGTTGCAAACCTTTTTGAAAGTGTATGAGGAATATTTTCATAAATAAAAAAAATTCCGGCTAGCTTAACTACTCTACATGTTTATCTCAAGAAGTAATCTAGAAAATGCAACCTTTTTTAGTGTAATCAGTATTAATACGTTTAACCTTTTCACTACTACAAAAGTTGAAGGAAATCAAGGAAAATGAGATATTTTCAGATGATCTGGAAAAAATACTTTTTATGGGGGAAGAAGGATTGTGTTGATTGTTATATATCAGCAACTTATTTTGTAAATACTTAGTTAAAAAAGTGTTTGACTATTCAAAATAAGTCTTAATACAAATATAACTCTAATTAGCAATGTTCTACTTTATTGCTATGCTAATTTATATTATGCTAATTCTATTTTATTCTCTTCTATTCCACTATTCTATCATTATTACTTCCAAGCTTAATAAACTTGGTAATACTCTGTCTAAAAATCCAAAACGGCTAGAAGAACAAAACAAAACAAACAAAAATAGGAAACAGGTAATAAAATTGTTGAAGTTCAGGGCCAATATATAATACTTTAAAATAAGATATAATTACCTTTAAATTAGTCTAGAAGATCATTAGGTACACAAGAATTGTGTGATAATTATTTAAGCTTGGAGATTTGATTCCCCAATTACTCAAAAAGAATGTACTTCTAAGTAATGTGAGTGTGAGTCCAGTGGTTTTGTATTCTTAATACTTATATTTTCTCTGTTTCTCATATTTTCTCCCCAAGAGGGAAACCAACACTTAATAATGTCTGTTTATCTGATATGACACACATAAGTAGTGTGCTGGTAAATTTACCTGGCTTTAGGAATGGAAAAGCATGTGTAGTGTTGGCCAATTTTCATCTTGCAAATACTCTTACTGTTAAAGGATGAACTGTGTCCCCTCCAAAGATATGTTGCAGTCCTTACCTCCAGTACATCAGAAACTGAACTTTTTTGGAGATAAATTATTTGCAGAGGTAATCAAGTAAAAATGAGGTCAGTAGGGTGAACCCTAATTCAAAAACAATAGTGATTCTCAAGAGTGAGATTACTGAGTCTAATGTTTAGTAGATATATAATGTAATGAAACAGTGCTTGATGGCTTTCTAAAATTACTTTAAAACTTGGACTTAGATACAGATAGGTACTCAGGGAGAACATCATGTCATGACTGAAATTATGCTGAGACAAGCCTAAGAACTACCAGAGGCTTGGTGAGAATGTCATAAGGAAAAGCAACTCTGACTCCATATTAGATCTGTTTCTTTTACTTTAACCCTTATATTCTACTGCTTTTGCTTTGAGTTCAGGATATTGCCTATAGCTTGAAATATACAGAATAGCCAATTTGCAAGGCTGTGACATTTAAGGGTATAACACTTTCCATCCATATAGAGATAAAAAGTTGCAGAACAGACAATATGTTTGTCTTGTTGGACAGGTAGTGACCTGACCTAAGTGGACAGCTGCAAGAACAAAGGATTCCTGCACTAAATGTACAACAACCCACCACGCCCCTCCTTCACGTGGCCTTTAGAAATGCTTTGCTGAAACCCTTCAGAGAGTTCTGGGTTTTGGGGGCACAAACCACCCATCTCCTTGTATGTTCCTGCAATAAACTTTTCTCTGCTCCAAAATCCAACATTTCCATATTGTTTGGCTTCACTGTGCGCCATCTACATGAACTTGCGTTCAGTAACAGGAAGACTTGAAAGACTGCTTCCCCAGCACCATTAGAGGGGGATGGCCCTGGTAACTTCATCATAGACTTCTAGCCTCTGGAACTGTGAGACCACAGATTTCTGTTGTTTAATCCTGTCTGTTTGTGCTATTTCATTACCACAGCCTTAGACAACAAATACACTCATTATGTCTGATTTCAGACTGCTAACATGGAATGTTGAAAATTTAACAATTTGCTCACTCTCACAAACCATTATGAGTCAGTTTCAGCACACTTTTAGACCATTACTATTACATGTTTTTTAATAGAAATTTTTTACGTTTCACCTATTTCTTAAATATCCTTCTAAATTTTCTTTTAAAAATGATGTCATAAAAGAAAAAAAAACACTGCATGAAAAATAAGGGACTTTCTTAAAGAAGTTATATAAGTAGAACTTAAATGATGTGTTTATCTGGTTAAACTGAGCTGTGGAAGAACAGATCCAGGAAAAAAATTGCTATATATTAGTAAACTATATATTAAATGAAAAAAAATGTTGCAATCTAAGGAATTTTTTTTTTTAAATAACAGATAATAGGGCTTCCCTGGTGGCACAGTTGTTGAGAGTCTGCCTGACGATGCAGGGGGCACAGGTTCGTACCCTGGTCCGGGAAGTTCCCACATGCCATGGAGCAGCTGGGCCTGTGAGCCATGGCCACTGAGCCTGCGCGTTCAGAACCTGTGCTCTGCATAGGGAGAGGCCACAACAGTGAGAGGCCCACGTACCGCAAAAAAAATAATAATAATAAATAAAAAAATAACAGATAATAAACACATCATTCAAGAAGTAGATTTAGCTTGGATCTTCTTCCCTATCTTTTAATTTTCAACTTTTAGTTATTTACTTTGCTTTAACTGTCAATTGTTTTTGCTTTTTTCCTTCTTGGAGACAATCCCTTTTGTATCACTTCATGTGTATAGATAAGCACATATGATACTTGAATATATAACATTCATGGATGCTACATATTCAAATATCACACATGCTGTGTTTTTAAACAATCCTTAATGCCCACAGTTTTATAGATTTACTCCCCATTTCTATGATCAACATTAAGAACCTTGTGTATACAGTCAATTCCTTTATAGGTATTCTCAACAACACTAAAAGGACATAATATAATTATTTCACAAAGTACTATAATTATTTAACAGATAAGAAGACTAAGAAACAGAGAAATTAAGTAAATTTTCCAAGGACAAACAAATAGCCAATATTGGATTCCAGAATCTGCACTCTAAAAAAAAAGCACAATATGCTTTATCTCACTTTCATTATAAACCAGTAGATTTATTTCTTAAGATTTGATTCCTTGGAGTAAGATTACTGAGTATAATGTTTGCTGGATTTTTAATTTAATGAAATAGTGCTAGATGGCTTTCCAAAGTTACTTTATTGTTTTATGTTTCTTCCTCATTTTCCCATATTGCTTCAAGAAGTCAGTTTGTTTGTTTGTTTTCAATTTTTGCCATTCTGGTATGTAATAAAGTATATCTCTTTGTTTCATTATTTTTTTCTCAGATTTAGGAATATGGGCAACTTTCTCTAGATCATTAGATATTTGATTGATGTTACTCTGAATTTCCTGTTTAATCGTTCACCCATTTTTTATTCAGTTTGCATATCTTATTAAATTCATCTCCATACACCTCATAAATATATTTTTTCAATTCATTTTCTTTTTAATAGCTTTAAATATCTCTTGATGTACATTAAGTATGTAATCAAAGGTTTATTTCATCTTTTACAGCTCCAGATTTGGTCTATTCATTAAACACGTCATGTCCACAACTCAAAATATGGAAAGGAATATTACTAATAATTTTGAAACTCTCTGTTTGCCACTATCTGATTTCATTCACCCATATTCAGTAATAACCACTCCTTTGAATTGTCTATTAATCAGGCTTTAATTTTCCTATTTTACAAAATATGTATATATTCTTTCCTTTTCTTTTTTTTCTTTTTTTTTTTTTTGCGGTACATGGGCCTCTCACTGTTATGGCCTCTCCTGTTGTGGAACACAGGCTCTGGATGTGCAGGCTCAATGGCCATGGCTCACGGGCCCAGCCACTCCACTGCATGTGGGATCTTCCCGGACCAGGGCATGAACCCATGTCCCCTGCATCGGCAGGCAGACCCTCAACCACTGTGCCACCAGGGAAGCACTGTGTGCCAGATTTTTGTAAACAAGTTACTCCCACCTCCACAGAATGAACTTTCAAAGTACGTTTATGGGAATATTTATAGGTACTTCAATGTTGTGAAGGAAAGTGCATGTCTCTTCTCTAACTTCTCATGAAATGATCTCACACTGATATACACATTAATAAACCTACTTCTAAACTTCCTGGAATAATTCTAAACTTCAAAAAATATATACAAATCTGAGGTTATGGTTGAACAAAACTATTCAATACTGAGTTTGAAGTAAGAGGATTATTATCAACTATTATATAGTTCAACATTCAGAACTCTTGATGTCCAAGAATAACATCTAAATGAGAAAGCCCCGGGAGGGGCCTACTGGGCTTGTCTCTCCATCACCTCTCTTCGTTCATAACCATTTATGGGTTCTATTTAGTCTGTTCTGCACATTCTTTAAAGTAGTTGTATTAATCCTAATGGGTTGTTGTAACTGTTTGCCTTCATGGGAAACTGATCCTTTATGAAATACTCTTAACAGCTTTTGATAAAACTAGTCAGACAATGCTGACCTCTGAATGAGTTTCAAAGATAAAGAGAATGGGAAAAAGGTGGAGGAAACATGAGTAGTGGAAATCACTCTAGAAATTTTATATTTGAAATGCCCAGAAGGAATTGCTGTTGGAAATGTTCAGCCAAGGAACGTCTGTGACTCAGTAGAGGAATCTGCTTGGAGTCCATGATTCAAAGTCAGCACGTATTTGTCATCATTTTCCACTTTATTTATTGGCTCCAAAATAACATATTGTGGGGTCATTATGAGGATAAGATATTTTACACCTGGCAAATTAAAGAAACTACTAATTTAAAAGGTACTGAAAATGGACACATATATTAAAGAGATTGTTGCATTTTGAGGCACAAGTCCTCACAAAGGGAAAATAAATGTTAAAATTCTCTATTCTATATTTCCTATAATTTAGAAAATCATTCTTCTCTCCATTGAAGGAGGAAAGACAATTGTTTTTTTTTTTTTAATAATTTAACTCCTCAGATCATGTTCAGCTTTGAATCTGTGTTTCCACCTGTACCTCTGGGCTCTGAGCTCTGTGAAATGCTGCTCTTCTGCAAATGTCCACACACAAAATGAATCCTGTCTTCTTTTTCATTTCAGTTCCCTTAGAGCAATTACAAGGAAAAGGGAGAGAAAGAGTCACAAGAGTGCGGAGTGTAGAAGGAGCTTAATGAGGGACCACAGGGGTTGGGCAGAAGTGGAAAGCACTGAAATGGGAACCTGGGAGCAATTTCTCCCACTGAAATTGGCCTGAGGCAAAGCTTGCTCATTTTCCTTGTGACCAAGCAAATAGACAATGCATTTGCCATGGGGACCCAGATATTTTACTATGTATATTGTTAAAAAATATACAGCCATTATTAAAAGTGATGAAGAGAAATTTGAAAACCTCTCCTTTAGAAACATTTCCTGTATACGTAATCCACCTGGAGAAACCGAAAATAGAAACCGAAAACACTACCTTTAAATTGCAGAGTGTAAGTAAAAGTAAGCCTAGGGTTGGTCTTATGAAGATCATAAAACATATAATAACATATGTGCTGCAGTAAATATAAAAACCTGACAGAAAGTGAAACTATGCAACTCTAATTTGTACCTCCATTTTTTAAGTCAATAAGTAAGAAAAATTATATTCCATGTATAAAAAATAAATGGAAAATGGATGATGGAACCACAGCTTATGGCAGCCTCTGGCATATTTGTGTATGTGTGTATCTCTGTGTATGGTCTTCTTCTCTTTAGAATGGATGGTATAGAGTGTGGGTGGATGTGTAGAGAACAGGGGAGCATCTATGAATCAACTTTGTACTTAATAGAGTTGTTAAACTTAATCTTTGTCCACAAGTGTCCTAATGTTTTCAAACCCAAGTTCATGTGTCCAATGAACAGTGAGGCCACACAAACCGAAACGTGGTGTTTGGAGCAGAGAAAGGTTTATTGCAAGGGCCAAACATGGAGAACAGGTGGTTCATGCTCAAGAAATCCAAACTCCCCAATGGGCTTTAGGGAAGAGTGTTGAAAGGTAAATTTGGTGGGGTGAAGGATTTTGCAGGGCCTGTGATCTTCCTCTGATTGGTCTGTGGGGAGGTAACAGTGCTGTGTTCCAGGAATCTCAGTCATCAGCCTTCTGCTTCCAACCAGTATGAGGTCTACTCTTGGCTCAGCCTAAAGTTACCATTCTCCAGTGGGGCCCAGCTCCTGTAGAACTCAATGATATGTACCAGATTGCTATGCACATCCCCCAAGAGGAATGGGGACCCTGCCCTGTCACTGTAGTATTGCTTCCTTTGTTTATTATTAACTTTTATTGGAGTATAGTTGCTTTACAATGTTGTGTTAGTTTCTTGCTGTACAGCAAAGTGAATCAGTTGTATGTATACATATATCCACTCTTATTTCGATTTCCTTCCCATTTAGATCATCACAGGGCACTGAGTAGAGTTTCCTGTGCTATACAGTGGGTTCTCATTAGTTATCTATTTTATACATAGTTGTGTATATATGTCAATCCCAATCTCCCAATTCATCCCACTCCCCCTTGCCCTCTTGGTAACCATAAGTTTTTTTATCTACACTGTGACCCTATTTCTGTTTTGCAAATAAGTTCATCTCTACCATTTTTTCTAGATTCCACATATAAGTGATATTATATGGTATTTGTTTTTTCTCTTTATGATTTACTTCAGTCTGTATGACAGTCTCTAGGTCCATCCATGTCTCTGTAAATGGTACTATTTTGTTCCTTTTTATGGCTGGGTAATATTCCATTCTACATATGTACCACATCTTCTTTATCCATTCCACTGGCAATGGACACTTGATTGCTTCCATGTCCTGGCTGTTGTAAATAGTGTTGCAATGAACATTGGGGTGCATGCATCCTTTTGAATTATGGTTTTCTCTGGATATATGTCTAGGAGTGGGATTTCTAGGTCATAAGTTAGCTCTATTTTTAGTTTTTTTAAGGAAACTCCATACTGTTCTCCACAGTGGCTGTAGCAATTTACGTTCCCACCAACAGTGTAGGAGGGTTCCATTTTCTCCACACCCTCTACAGAATTTATTGTTTGTAGAATTTTTGATGATGGCCATTCTGACTGGTGTGAGGTGATACCTCACTGTAGTTTTGATTTGCATTTCTCTAATAATTAGTGTTGTTGAGCATCTTTTCATGTGTTTCTTGGCCATCTGCATGTCTTTTCTGGAGAAATTTCTATTTAGGTCTTCTGCCCTCTTTTTGATTGGGTGATTTCATTTTTTGATATTGAGCTGCATGAGCTATTTGTATATTTTGGAGATTAATCCCTTGTCAGTTGCTTCATTTGCAAATATTTTCTCCCATTCTGAGTGTTGTCTTGGTAAGGGTGCAGGATACAAAATCAATACACAGAAATATCTTGCATTCCTATACACTAACAGTGAAAGAGCAGAAAGAGAGATTGAGGAAACAATCCCATTTACCATGACATCAAAAAGAATAAAACACTTAGGAATACACCTACTTAAGGAGGCAAAATACCTGTACTCAGATAACTCTAAGATACTGATGAAGGAAATCAAAGATGACACAAGCAGATGGAGAGATATACCATGTTCTTGGATTGGAAGAATCAGTATTGTGAAAATGACTATATTACCCAAAGCAATCAATCCCTATCAAATTACCAAGGGCATTTTTCACAGAATTAGAATAAAAAATAATTACACTTTCTATGGAAACACAAAAGACCCCAAATAGAGAAAGCAATCTTGAGAAAGAAGGATGGAGCTGGAGAAATCAGGCCCCCTGACTTAAGACTATACTACAAAGCTACAGTAATCAATACAGTATGGTACTGGCACAAAAACAGAAATATAGATCAATGGAGTGGGATAGAGAGTCCAGACATAAACCCACCCACCTATGGCCACCTAATCTATGACAACACAGGTAAGAATAAACGATGGAGAAAAGACAGTCTCTTCAATAAGTGGTGCTGAGAAAACTGGACAGCTATATGTAAAAGAATGAAATTAGAACACTCCCTAACACCATACACAAAAATAAACTCAAAATAGATTAAAGACCTAACTGTAAGGCCAAATACTCTAAAACTCTTAGAGGAAAATATAGGCAGAACACTCTGACATAAATCACAGTAAGATCTTTTCCAATCCACCACCTAGAGTAATGAAACTACAAACAAAAGTAAACAAATAGGACCTAACGAAACGTAAAAGCTTTTGCACAGCAAAGGATACCACAGATAAAACTGTTGTTCTTGACTGCCTTTCCTTGGTTTCTGCATTCCCTCCTCTCCCTATTTAGTAGCTGTTTGAATCTGCCCTTTGGAACTCTGGGAAAGTGAGGAGGCTGAAGCCTTATTACTACAAACAAAAAATGGAGAACATACAAAGGTTTTTGTACCTGGGAGGGCCCCACAGGTTCCTGCTCAATTTTACTAATCTTTCATTCATAAAACAATATCTTTCTAACATCAAGGTAATTGGTATGGAAAATCCATGGGACCTCAGATCTGTCCTGACACTATATACTGATTTTTCCTTTTCACCAGAACAAATGGGACTAGTAAGTCATGATTATTGACAGTTATCCTCTGGTCCTCTGCTTTCAGCCATCTCATTTCTCCCTGTCTTCAGTAACAGGTGAAATGATTAGAACAGTGAGTTGCTAAAATAACAGTGAAACTCAAAACTACCATCTCTCAGAGCTCCATAGGGGTTCCTTCCCCATTCTTATTTCAAGAGACCATTTTAGTAATTACTGTCAATCTGTAATAACACCATGTCACTATAGTGATGAATGGTTGGGTGTATGAAACAGTCTTGTATGCAATTGTTAAACTTAATGCTAGTAAATTTTCTTCCACAAGAAAGAAAACCATATTTATTTCTGTGGTTGAAAATATTAAATACACATGCTGCTGATGACAAAGTCTGCTAAAAGCAAGCTGTCTTATATGTTGGTGAATATTTCTGATTTTTAAAGACAAATAGTTTCTTTTAGATCATAAGGTCTGCTTCCTTCTAATATATTGAAGTAATCTCTGAAGCCAAATGCAATTCTTATGTTTTATTGTCAATTTTACTTTACCACAGTGATGATTGTTTTTGAACAAAGTATGCCAAGCAGCCAAGCACACACTGTTCTTTCCCTACCTGTCCTAATGGATAACATCTAGAGATCTGTTTTTCTTTAAGTTCATTTTCTAGGGATCAGCTGTGCTTGATCCTTTTAATATTTGTAGATTTGGAAATATATACATCTTTTCTTCTCAAAAGAAGTTTGTAAATGTTCATCTTATGAGTTTCAAGGTGATGCCACAGTACAAGAAATAACATGGTCTGCAATTCTCTTAATTTTTGAGAATTGCTGCCCAGTGTTCCTTAAAGGGACTTGGTTGTAGACTTGAAAGTCACCTTTGAATAGCTCCTACCCCAGCAACATCTTGATCAATGTTAAATGGCAACTCTGAGCTTCAAGAACTTCCAGAAAACTAAGGGAAAAAAATTAAATTCTTTATCATCAGGCAAAAGACTGAGGCAATGCAGAAAATACCTCAGTACTGTTGAGAATTACTGTTGAAAGATAATAATGTGTTTGTGAAACTCATTGATTGGTCCCTATCTCTTGATGTCCTGATTTAAATCCCAATAAAATCAAAGTACCTCAGTGTGTTTTGCTCCAGAAAAAAATGGACACTCCACACTCTGGGAGATTTTCTAATAAAAATTATAAGCTGGAAGAACTAATTGATGATTTCTGAATAAATGCTGAAAATGGAAAAAGGAGCACAAAACAGAGAATGCCAAAACTAAGTCCCAGTCTTTGGTTTAATGGATGACAGATTGATGGGAATGGCAAAATACTGGAAATAATTGTTTTATAAAGAGTTTCCTTACAGTCTATTAGATAACAGTTAAAAATTATACTATTCCACTCTATGAATTCATGCAAAATTAAACAAATATTTTAAAAGAAAAACAAAAGATGTAGGGTATATTGATTTTAGTAGCCATTTGAAAAACGTTTGTTTTTCTTTTCTTTTTTTTAAAATATCTTTATTGGAGTATAATTTCTTTACAATGGTGTGTTAGTTTCTGCTTTATAACAAAGTGAATTGGCTATACATATACATATTTCCCCATATCTCCTCCATCTTCAGTCTCCCTCCCACCCTCCTATCCCATCCCTCTAGGTGGTCACAAAACACTGAGCTGATCTTCCTGTGCTATGTAGATGTTTTCCACTAGCTAACTCTTTTACGTTTGGTAGTGGATATATGTCCATGCCACTCTCTCACTTTGTCCCAGCTTACCATTTCCCCTCCCTATGTCCTCAAGTCCATTCTCTCTGTCTACGTCTTTATTCCTGTCCTTGCCCCAGGTTCTTCAGATTCATTTTTTTTTTTTAGAGTCAATATATACGTGTTACCATATGGTATTTGTTTTTCTCTTTCTGAGTTACTTCACTCTGTATGACAGATTCTAGGTACATCCACCTCACTATAAATAACTCAATTTCATTTCTTTTAATGGCTGAGTAATATTCCATGGAATACATGTGTCATATCTTCTTTATCCATTCATCTGTCGATGGACACTTAGGTTGCTTCCATGTCCTGACTATTGTAAATAGAGCTGCAATGAACATTGTGGTACATGACTCTTTTTGAATTGTAGTTTTCTCAGGGTATATGCCCAGTAGTAGGATTGCTGGACTATATGGTAATTCTATTTTTAGATTTTTAAGGGACCTCCACACTGTTCTCCATAGTGGCTGTATCAATTTACATTCCCACCAACAGTGCAAGAGGGTTCCCTTTTCTCCATACCCTCTCCAGCATTTATTGTTTGTAGATTTTTTGATGATCACCATTCTGACTGGTGTGAAGTGCTACCTCACTGTAGTTTTTATTTGCATTTCTCTAATGATTAGTGATGTTGAGCATCCATTCATGTGTATGCTGGCAATCTGTATATCTTCTTTGGAGAAATGTCTATTTAGGTCTTCTGCCCATCTTTGGATTAGGTAGTTTGTTTTATGATATGGAGCTATATGAGCTCCTTGTAAATTTCAGAAATTAATCCTTTGCCAGTTGCTTCTTTTGCAAATATTTTCTCCGATTTTGAGGGTTGTCTTCTCGTCTTATTTTTGCTTTCCTTTGTTGTGAAAAGCTTTTAAATTTCATTCAGTCCCATTTGTTTGATTTTGTTTTTATTTCCATTTCTCTAGGAGGTGGGTCAAAAAGGATCTTGCTGTGATTTATGTCATAGAGTGTTCTGCCTGTATTTTCCTCAGAGTTTTATAGTGTCTGGACGTATATTTAGGTCTTTAATCCATTTTGAGTTTACTTTTGTGTATAGTGCTAGGGAGTGTTCTAATTTCATTCTTTTACATGTAGCTGTCCAGTTTTCTTAGCACCACTTACTGAAGAGGCTGTATTTTCTCCACTGTATGTTCTTGCCTCCTATATCAAGGATAAGGTGACCATATATACATGGATTTATCTCTAGGCTTTCTGTCCTGTTCCATTGATCTATATTTCTGTTTTTGTGCCAGTACCATACTGTCTTGATTACTGTAGCTTTGTAGTATAGTCTGAAGTTCAGTAGCCTGATTCCTCCAGCTCCATTTTTCTTTCTCAAGATTGCTTTAGCTCTTTGGGGCCTTTAGTGTTTCCATACTAATTGTGAAATTTTTTGTTCTAGTTTTGTGAAAAATGCCTTTGGTAGTTTGATAGGTATTGCATTGAATCTACAGATCATTTTGGGTAGTATAGTCATTTTCACAATGTTGATTCTTCCAGTCCAAGAACATGGTATATCTCTCCATCTGTTTGTATCATCTTTAATGTCTTTCATCAGTGTCTTATTGTTTTCTGCCTACAGATCTTTTGTCTCTTTGGTAGGTTTATTCCTAGGTATTTTATTATTTTTGTTGCAGTGGTAAATGGGAGTGTTTCCTTAATTTCCCTTTCTGATTTTTCATCACTAATGTATAGGAATAGAAGAGATATCTGTGCATTAGTTTCATATCCTGCTACTTTGCCAAATTCATTGATTAGCTCTAGTAGTTTACTGGTAACATCTGTAGGATTTTCTATATATAGTATCATGTCATCTGGAAACACTGACAATTTTACTTCTACTTTTCTCATTTGGATACCTGTATTTCTTTTTCGTTTCTGATTGCTGAGGCCTCAGTTCCCAGCCCCCACCCACCCCAGCGTGTGAGCAGACAAGCCTCTCAGGCTGGTGAGTGCTGGTCAGCACCAATCCTCTGTGAGGAAATCTCTCCACTTTACCCTCTGAACCCCTGTTGCTGTGCTCTCCTCCGTGACTCCAAAGCTTCACCCCTGCCCACCCCCCCCACCCTGTCTCCACCTATGAAAGGGCTTCCTACTTTGTGGAAACTTCTCCTCCTTCACAGCTCCCTCCCAGAGGTGCAGTTCCTGTCCCTATTGTTCTGTCTCTGTTTTTATTTTTTTTCTTTTTTCTTTTGCCCTGCTCAAGTATGTGGGGAGTTTCTTGCCTTTGGGGAAGTCTGAGATCTTCTGCCAGCATTCAGTAGGTGTTCTGTAGGAGTTGCTCCACATGTAGATGTATTTCTGATGTATTTGTGAGGAGGAAGCTGATCTCCATGTCTTACTCCTCCGCTGTCTGGAAGGTCTCCCTGGGCTCTTCATTTTTCTTAGTAGAAAATATGGAGAAATATTTGTTGTCTGATTCTAAAGTTAAAATAAACACATAGATTTTTTTAGTGTGTATCCCTGGAAATTCACTGACTTTTAAAAGTTAGATAAGATAATGTTATAGTCTTGTGGAAGGAAATAATGAAGAATATTTAAAAATACAGAAAACGTACAATAGTTAGAAAAAGTTTTGTCATGAAATATTAAACCATACTTTTAAGCAACTTAAAAAATAATGTGTTTTAATAGTAATAAAAAGTAGGTTTCCTAAAAAGATGCAGAATGAAGAGTCCAATATTAGATTCTAGGATGCCTTGGAATTTAATATATAATAATATATTATATATATATATAATATATATAATATATACTTGAAATTTTGCTTCATATTGTAGAGAAATCAATGTAAATTGTATGAAATGCAAAACTCTTTAAAAAGAATCAAGAGTAAATAATGAATGTTAGTGGAATAAATGCATGCACTAGGGAAAGGGAAACAGAAATAAGAGAAGAAACCGAGAAGCAATAACATATATAATATTTGACTATACAAAATTTTACACTTTTTAATTTAAAATTATACCATTACATAGCTTCAAAGCAAGGCAATTAGCCAATGTTTAATAGAGATAAAAAATTGATATTTATATTGTCTAAACACCTGCTACTAATTAAGAAAAAAGATAGAGTGTGATAAAAAAAATTGGCAAAGTAATTGAATCCATGAAATGGGATATCCAAAGAGAATCCCCAAGCTTCCAATAGACTGAAGGAAAAATGCTCAATCTTAGAGGTTGTCAAAGAAATTTAATAAAAGAAACAATGAAATAGACTCCTTATAATTAGGAAAAGTTGAATAAACACCACCTGCTTTTGCAAAAATATAAGGAAAGTGACATTCTCACATACTGCTGTTAGAAATGTGCATTGGTAAAGTAGTTCTTTAAAGCAATCTGATAATAGCAATTAAAATTAAAGTATAAATCCTTAACTCAAAAACCCCACTTTATACAAGGATCTATAGAGGTGATAGCATCACTATGTAAACATTATACAGTGGTTATTTTGATATCTTTCGCAGCAGCAGAAACCTGGGAATATATGGAACAGCTGTCAACAGGAAATGGTTAAGCAAACAATGGTACTTTTTAATGGGGAATATTATCCAGCTATTAAAAATTATATATATAATTATATATATAATTATATATATATATATATATATATTGGCAGAAGGCTTGGAAGCATTTTCATGATCTTCTGTTAAATGAAAAATATAATGTTAAGAGAAGATACTGTAGAATGATACCATGTTTACTCCTACATCTCCATTTGTACAGAGAAAAAAGTGTTGACATGGTTTACCAAAAATATAATGACTTGAGTTGAGTTAATGTGTAAATTATCAAAGGTAAAAAAAGAAAAAGTTACCATAGAATAATGGATGACCATATCATTATGAAGTTCCAATAAATGTTACATATGCAATAATTTTATGAAGATATTGTAAATATATAAATAATAAGTGTGTACATGATAAAGACTAAAAATTGGCATTGACTACTGAAATGGTTCACCACACAGAATGAAACTCTACATCATTTTCAGAATGAATTTCTGCTATTTCAAAGCAGCTTTGTATCATAGTATCAAAACTAAGTAATAACTGAAAAAATACAAGGTGAAATATGTTTATGTCTTTGTGAAGGATGGAAATGTTCCATTGTAGCACCTAACTACCGCTAAACACTTCAGTGCCATGAACACAATTGTAGAAGTGAAACCATGTTAATTAGCTAAAGCTTGAAGAAGTAGCTGATATCTTGGTGAACTTATTAATCCATTATTTTAATAAAATACAGAAATACATGGATAAAATTTCACAAGAAAGTTTTGAATTGGTTTAATATTCGAAAGTGACATTAAAAGGTTAGAGTGTTGGGTGAATACTGTAGGGAAAGACAGAGGGAATTATTGCTGGAGGCTGTGGGTCCACAAGGAGTGGGTTTGTTCAAAATGAAGACTTGTATTACATATTTGTTAAAATCAGATCAGTTTGCGGAGGGCACATTTTCCCAAATCATATTTTTTCTGTCATTGGAAATCAACTTGGGCAGTGCCTCCAAAGTGACCCATGTCAGAGCACATCTCCCATGTCAGTTGTTAACAGAATGTAAATGGAGTGAGCTCAGCAGCAAACTGCACACAGGACTCTACCAAATGTCTTTTCCCATGTTGCAATCCTATGCCATCTTCTTTGACCAGTCCTTGAACCCAAGTGCTTTGACTCAGAAGTTAAAGTTTGTGAGTTTCTGCTTTGCAAGACTCCCTTTTAATTCCATCAAGATCTTGGTCCTCACCAGCAATAAAACCTGGTGTCTTCTTCATTTTGGCCTTCAAGAATACATTTCTCTTTGTGGATAACACCATTCTTTGTTTGATTTCTAATGCTGATAGTACCTTCTTTCTCAAATGTTTATGATCATTTCAATAGAAATAGAGTCAGAGGCATGGAATTAAAGAGTTCATGTTCACATTTTAACCAAGAGTTATCTTCAACTGCAGAAGATTACTGAGTGAATAGATTTCTTCTCTTTTAAATCAGCAAGTTTGTGGTAACTGGTTACAGCATCCACCGAAAATAGAGAGCTTTGACTCAGACAGAAAAAGAGGCCTGAAAGAATGGGTTCCTATGGAAGATTATCAAAACAATATTAGTTAACTAAAATAATACTAATTTCAAGCACAATCTGGACCTTATCAATATACAAATAGGACAAATCCCATTTTGTAGCAATGACAAGATGTTTCATTGCCAGAGTTGATGCTGGAATCTTGGGAAAGATAGGGAAATTTTCATGTGTAGGTGCAATTTGAAGTAGTATCCTTGCCTATTGCTAAGGTTTAGGTTTAAGGACAATGCTTTGGGAAGAGAGATTTATCAAGCCTTATAAAATATCAGAAGCCATTAGTGCAGATGAATTTAGAATGATTCTGCCTCCCAGGCTAATTGTCATGCAAACAAAATCACAGCAGAGGCTCTTTCATAAAGACAAAATTAGGGAATATTGACAACACAAATGCATGTTTTAAGATGCAAGATTAATCCCAGACAAAGAATGCCACTGGCTCCTGAGTCTGAGATTATCGATTTCTATCTATACTGAAGGCTGTTGGCTGACAGCTGATAGAGCTGGGAAGGACAGTGAGACTACAAGACTACCACTTCTCACTTTGACAATAATTTGTTAATGCAGCCAAAATACATAGGGATTGTTCAATCCACGTCTCACATTGCTGAACTGTCTTCAGCTGAATTTTTCACATCAACTACTGGCAATGTGTGCCTCACCTGTGCATTGAATTTTTGATACTCAAATGCTTGCATTTACAGTATGTTATTGCACTTTTTGTCATTTGTGTTCTTCAAATATATTTCTGGCTCCCCATCTTCCATGGGCATGGTCAGATTATACTTCCCTTCACTTTCAAAGTGTGGTGTGACTAGGTGATTTGCTCTGACAAAGGAAAGGTCGGAAGAAATGACTGGTATATTTCCCAGACGGCACCTTCAGGAGCCACTGTTGAGTTGTCATGATTCCATTCTCCTGCCTAGGAAATCACAGATGCACGTAGTGTTAAGCACCCTGAGATTTGGTCCTTCAGGAATAAAGAGGTAAAGCAGAGCCTCCCCAAGCTAATTTTGATGGAAATGTGTGAGAAAGAAATGAGATGTTGAGTTTGTTCACTATAGTAAAGTTACCTAACCTATGCTTAATAATTCGAACTGTTAAAATTTTTTAAATTTGCTTTTAGGCTACAATTCTAGATTAATAAAATTACTTTTACTTATAATCTTATAATTATTCATTTTAACACTGGTAGAAAATATATACTTATTCTGTTGTCAATCATCTTCTATTAATGACATCATAGTTTATATTGAAAATATCTACTAAATATGATTATATATTCATAATTTTATAGGGTCCTCAAAAATTAAAGGAAGAACTTTGGGAATGCTTTCTTGAAATTAGTAGTACCTTGCCTTTTTAAATGACTCACATCTATTCACTTCCTTTAATGAAAACAAAATCTTAACCTTGCTCCAAGTAGCTTAGAGATAAAGGTTTTGTAAAATTGCTTTTTACTTTATGTGTCATATCACACAAAAATAATATTAAAGTAAATAATCTCTTCTTTTCAAACCTTTCTCTCTCTTCTCTGTCTCTGTCTCCGTTTCTCTCTTCATAACCACAACACACACACACACACACTCAGGAACATTCACACTCATATATACATCAATATAGATCGGTTCCCATATTGGATCAAAATAAAAAGGACTCACAAGGATGAGGACCATCTCCCACTTGTTCACCATTTGATGCCAATGTATTGCCCATGGCCTAGAACAGAAGGGAAGGAAAAGAGGAGAGAGGGAGGGGAAGGAAGAGAGAGATGGTAGAAGGCAGGAAGAACTAGTTTGAATTCAACCAACTAGAGTTCAGAAAAAAATTGGGTGGAAAGAAGGTGGGTTGAGTGTGCCCAGGAGGATTTCATTTTATACACGCATATATATTTTTTCAAAGTGTTTTACTACCTTCTTTAAGTTATTCAACTGTAGTTAGACCCAAACTACACAGCCTCTTAAATGACTTTAAAGGCTCAGGATTGGTGTTTCTGGGAATGTGCTACAGTGTGGTAAATTGGATTTTACAAATAATTTAATCCTTTTTGATTCAGTCACATTCACACAAGCTTTGAATGAAGCAAAATTAAAGAAAGGTCATCCCATCAATTTTTACCCTTTTGTAAATGCAAGTATTGCATTCAAAGGTAACCCAATAAAGGATACAGTCTAAATATTAAAAATCCTGCACAATTTCTGGATTCTATCATCATTTTGACTTCCATCTTTTTAATTTACAAAAATACCAGTTAATATTTTCTGCATCTAGCTATACTAGGAAAATAATATACATTGATTAATTAAATGGTAACATAAGTAATGTACATTGAATAAATAATTACTTAAAGAAATATAGCTAAAGCAAACATCTATTGGTGTTATTTTAAAACATTGAAAAATAATCCTTTTTGCTTAAATTCAAGAAAACAAATAATTCTTTCACCTATATGATACCGTTTTGAACTGGAAGTTAATAATAATCTGGAACAGACTTAATATTCTTTATATACTAAACTGCCAGTCTAGAATTACTGAGTGATAGCAATCATCATGTCTGTACAAATAGCTAAATACAAAGGAATACTAGCTTTTATAACATAATAAAAATTATTTTTTTGAAATATCAAACACAATATTGTATTTATCTGTAGAGGGAATTTCTGATTCTCATAAACTGAAGCTCATTTCAAATTTTAACATATTAAATGTATGTCATACATTATGTATTTCTGTTATTTCAAGTCATGCTTCAACCCAAATGAAATGATTGCATTTTAAAAATTCTATTCTTGAAAAAGAAAATAATCATGTGTAAATCTAAAATTTGGTATGCTAATCTCTTAAAACAAATATTTATCACTGAATAAGAGTATGATGGTGCATTTACTAAATGTTACCTAAGATAGCCTCCTATTCATATTGTGATTCAAGATCCTTTTCATCTAAAATGATTTCTTGGAGCTACTACAAAAAGTTGCATAGAGGGCTCTCTTATTCTACTTTATAAATGTATAGTAGTTTGCTGTTTGCACTTGCTGCAAAATGTCAGTGTTACAAGTCTTCTTGGCTTTAATTAATGCTTTGTGGTTTGCATTTAGATGGCTGATATGAAAATTACTATTTCTCCTTTTTTAATATTCAGTTTTCCACTATGACTTTGTCCATATTTAATAGATCATTGCTTATGCTTTTATTTTCAAATTTTCTGCATCATTTTGTTTTAGGTACATCCTTTATCTAGGACAAACATTTCAGATTTGTCTTGTATTCAGTCTGAATTGAAATTCAATAGGTGAATTAAACACATTTATATTTATTGATATGACAATATATGTGTTTGATCTTAGTTCCTTTTGCACTTTTATGCTATGTTTTCTGTTTTTCTGTTTTTTTAACTTTTGTGATGTTTTCTCGTGCTTAACTTTCCAATTATGTTTTTATAAAATAACTTTATTCATTAGGATTAAGTTATCTATATTAGTTCCCTGATATGAGCAAATAACAAATCTTTAATCCAGCTACATTATATGTCATAATTTTCACCTTTACATTAACATAATATTTAATACTATGATAATTATTACCTGGTCTTTTCAAAATAAAACAATATCTTTTGATTTCTAGTTATTGCAGAGCCTCTAATCAATATTTTTTTTCTACTTTTCCTTATATTTTTGGCAATTGCATCATTTCTATAAAGTTAATGCATATAGGTACTATTTTATTTATTTTTTTTAGCTGTATGTGGGCCTCTCACTGTTGTGGCCTCTCCCGTTGCAGAGCACAGGCTCCAGACGCGCAGGCTCAGCGGCCATGGCTCACGGGCCCAGCCGCTCCACAGCATGTGGGATCTTCCCAGACCGGGGCATGAACCCGTATCCCCTGCATCGGCAGGGGGACTCTCAACCACTGCACCACCAGGGAAGCCCTATAGGTACTATTTTATTTGGATATTTGAGAATATATTTTAGTCTTATTTCTAAAAGTACATGTATTCAGTACTTCCATCAATATCCATTGTGAAAACTAAGATGGAAATCATTTTCTAAAACTTAGCTAATTACATCCACTAACATATACAAAGGATAATATATCATGACAAAGTGTAGTTTTTCATAAGAATATAAGGTTGATATAATGGAAATTAATGAATGCAATTCATTTCAAACAACTAATTTAAATCCATACAATTAATTAAATAGATGTAGAAAAGTCATTTGAAAAAATCTAGAAATCATTCCTGATTTTAATCACTCCTGATTAAAAAATAAATAAAGCAACTTTCAGCAAATGAGAAATAGAAATTCCCTCAGCCTGATAAAAGACATCTGAGAAAAAAAACTACAGATAATACCACATTTAATGATATTAAATATGAAAGAATAAAGAGGGAATGCTTAAGGATAAGACAGATATGTCTCTCTCACCACATATTTTTAACAGACCTTTATTGGAGTATAATTCCTTCACAATACTTAGTTTCTTTTGTACACCAAAGTGAATCAGCCATATGCATACATATGTCCCCATATCCCCTCCCTCTTGAGCCTCTCTCCCATTCTCCCTACCCCACACCTCTAGGTCATTGCAAAGCATGTAGCTGATCTACCTGTGCTATGCTGCTTCTTCCCACTAGCTATTTTACATCCGGTAGTGTATATATGTCAACATTACCCTCACTTTGCCCCAGCTTCCCCCTCCCACCCCATGCCCTCAAGTCCATTCTCTGTGTCTAAATCTTTATTCCTGCCCTGCAACTAGGTTCATTAGTATTGCTTTTCTTTTTTTTTTTAGATTCCATATATATGCGTTAGCATATGGTATTTGCTTTTCTCTTTCTGAGTTACTTCACTCTGTAGGACAGACTCTAGGTCCATCCACCTCACTACAAATAACTCAGTTTTGTTTCTTTTTATGGCTGAGTAATATTCCATTGTATATATGTGCCACATCTTCTTTATCCATTCATCTGTTGATGGACATTTTGGTTGCTTCCATGTCCTGGCTATTGTAAATAGTGCTGCAATGAACATTGTGATACATGTCTTTTTTTGAATTATGGTTTTCTCAGGGTATATGCCAAGTAGTGGGACTGCTGGGTCATATGGTAGTTTTATTTTTAGTTTTTTAAGGAACCTCCATACTGTTCTCCATAGTGGTTTTATCAATTTTATTCCCACCAACAGTGAAGGAGAGTTCCCTTTTCACCACACCCTTTCCAGCATTTATTATTTCTAGACTTTTTGATAATGGTCATTCTGACTGGCATGAAGTGATACCTCATTGTAGTTCTGATTTACATTCCTCTAATAATTAGTGATGTTGAGCATCTTTTCATGTGCCTCTTGGCTATCTGTATGTCTTCCTTGGTTAAATGTCTATTTAAGTCTTCCACCCAATTTTTAATTGGATTGTTTGTTTGTTTGTTTGTTTGTTTTGTATATATATATATATATATATATATATATATATATATATATATATATATATATATATATATATATATTGAGCTCCATGAGCTGTTTGTATATTATGGAGATTAATCCTCTGTCTGTTGTTTCATTTGCAAATATTTTCTCCCATTCTGAGGGTGCTCTTTTCACCTCGTTTATGGTTTCCTTTGTTGTGCAAAAGCTTTTAAGTTTAATTAAGTCTCATTTGTTTATTTTTGTTTTCATTTCCACTACTCTAGGAGGTGGGTCAAAAAGATCTTACTGTGGTTTATGTCAAAGAGTGTTCTTCCTGTGTTTTCCTCTAAGAGTTTCATGGTGTCTGGTGTTACATTTAGGTCTTTAATCCATTTTGAGTTTAGTTTTGTGTATGGTGTTAGGTAGTGTTCTAATTTTATTCTTTTACATGTAGCTGTCCAGTTTTCCCAACACCACTTATTGAAGGGCTGTCTTTTCTGCATTTTATGTTCTTGCCTCCTTTGTCTTAAATTAGGTAACCATACGTGTGTGGGTTTATCTCTGGGCATTCTATCCTGTAAAATTGAGCTATATTTCTGTTTTTGTTCCAGTACCATACTATCTTGATTACTGTAGCTTTGTGGTATAGTTTGAAGTTGGAGAGCCTGATTCCTCCAACTCCATTTTTCTTTCTCAAGATTGCTTTTGCTATTCATGCTTATTTGTGTTTCCATACGAATTATAAATTTTTTTTGCTCTAATTCTGTGAAGAATGCCATTGGTAGTTTGATAGGGATTGCATTGTATCTGTAGATTGTTTTGGGTAGCATAGTCATTTTCATAATATTGATTCCTCCAATTCAAGAACATGGTATATTTCTCCATCTGTTTGTATCATCTTTGATTTCTTTCATCAGTGTTTTATAGTTTTCTGAGTACAAGTCTTTCACCTCCTTAGGCAGGTTTATTCCTAGGTATTTTCTTCTTTTTGTTGCAATTGTAAATGGGAGTGTTTCCTTAATTTCTCTTTCTGATTTTTTTGTTGTTGTTGGTATATATTAATGCCAGAGATTTCTGTGCATTAATTTTGTATCCTGCAACCTTACCAACTTCATTGATTATTTCTAGTAGTTTTCTGGTGGCTTCTTTAAGATTTTCTATATATAGTATCATGTAATCTACAAACAGTGACAGTTTTATTTCTTCTTTTCCAATTTGTATTTATTTTATTTCTTTTTCTTCTCTGATTGCCCTGGCTAGGACTTCCAAAACTATGTTGAATAAGAGTGGTGAGAGTGGACATCCTTGTCTTGTTCCTGATCTTAGTGGAAATGCTTTCACTTTTTCACCAATGAGTCTGATACTTTCTGTCGGTTTGTCATTTATGGACTTTATTATGTTGAGGTAGGTCCTCTCTCTACCCATTTTCTGGAGAGTTTTTATCATAAATAGGTGTTGAATTTTGTCAAAAGCTTTTGCTGCATCTATTGAGATAATCATATTGTATTTATTCCTTAATTTGTTAATGTGGTGTATCACATTGATTGATTTGCATATATTGAAGAATCCTTGCATCACTGGGATAAATCCCACTTAATCATGTTGTATGATCCTTTTACTGTGTTGTTGGATTCTGCTTGTTAGTATTTTGTTGAGGATTTTTGCATCTATGTTCATCAATGATATTGGTCTATAATTTTCTTTTTTGTGATATATTTTTCTGGTTTTGGTATCAGGGTGATGGTGGCCTCCTGGAATGAATTTGGGAGTGTTTCTAATCAACCTTGTACTGGAGATTTCAGCAGATGTAATAAGCCATGAAAAAGAAACAAAAGGCAATTATAATGGAAATGAAGTAACAAAGCTGTCGTTATTCACAGATTATATAAGGATTGTTGTAACAAATCCAATGATATTTACAAAATAGACACTAGAACTAATGAGTGAGTGTAGCAGTGTTACTGGGTAGAAATATGAAAGTACAAATTTAACTATATTATAAATACCAGCATGATACAATCAAACTAAAAATCTTAAACAACACAAATATAATGGCAGCAAAATTTTGGAATATTTAGGGAATATTCTGGTAAAATATGGGTAAAATCTCTACCCTGAAAATGACAAATTATTGATAAAAGAAATCAGTTACCTAAAATAACAGAGAACTATACTGACGAGACTTAATAGCACAGGGAGATCAACTCAGTGCTTTGTGACCACCCAGAGGAGTAGGATAGGGAGGGTGGGAAGGAGGGAGATGCAAGAGGGAAGAGATATGAGGATATATGTATATGTATAACTGATTCACTTTGTTATAAAGCAGAAATTAAAACACCATTGTAAAGCAATTATACTCCAGTAAAGATGTATATATAGAGAGTTAAAATGTCTATTCTCCTTCAACTAATCTGTAGATTCAACTCAATCCCATACAGAATTCCATAATTTTATCTTTAGTTTTCTTTAAATTGACAAATTGATTCTAAAATCCATATGGGCTATAAAGAACTTATCATAAACAAAACAACTTTGAAGAAAAACAATTGTTGAAGGACTAACATTCCATGACCTCTAGACTTATTTTTTATATATAGTATTCATTTAAAGATAAACAAATAGAATAAGGAAACACAATGGAAAACCCAAAAAATGAGGTTCCCACATATTTAGACAACTGATAAATATTCTAAGGCAATTCAATGAAGAAAGAATTGTCTCTTCAACAAATGGTGATGAAAAAGTTGGGTATCCTTATGACAGAGTAAAAACTTTGATCCATTGATTATGCCATATAAAAATTAACTTTAGACCTGTTCTAGCCAACTATCTTACAGATGCGTGAATGTAAGAGTAGGAAGGGGTGGATGTTGGGATCACTTGGAGATCTTTGACATTGAAGAAAAAATATACCAGGGGGTGAAAAGTAACTTAAAATTAATCTCAGACCTAAATTTAAAGCTTAAGTTTATATAAAAACATATAAGAAAATCTTGATGAGCTTGGATTAGGCAAATATTCTTTAGATAACACACCATCAGAAGTACAATCTATAAATGAATAAAGTGATATATCAGAATTTATAAACACTTAAAAAATATAGTTACTAAAGGAGAACAGTAGTTGCCTAAGTATATGGGGGTAATAAATCTGCTTATTTTTTCCTTTGATGATAGTTTCATTGACAATAATTATGGCAAAAATTATTAAAATTTAAACTCTAAATATGTGTAGTTTATTTTATGTATGTCTCAATAATCATATTTATCTAAACACACATTAAATAAAGTCCTTCTCAGACAAAACAAAATTTAGAAATTCAGAAGAATTCATTATCAGAAGGCTTGAACTTCACTACAAAAACATATTACAGACAATTCTTCCAGAAGAAGAAATGTGATACCAGATGGAAATTTGAAATATGCTAATAAAGTAGCAGTCCTGAAAATACTTTAGAAAGTTGGGTAAACATAGAATACTTATTTTCTTATTTTAAGTGTATGAAAATAATTGACTGTCTAGAAGAAATGATAGTGTATTGTGCAGTATGTGTAACGTATTCAGAAATAAACATAAAAAAGAGTTCAAGGACTGGAAAGGAGGAAATGGAAGCTTGCAATTGTAAGTTCCTAAAACTAAATATGAGGTGTCATATCAGTTGAAGTTAGACTGTGACAAGCAAGAGAGATCACAATACACAAAAATCAATAACATTGAGAAAAAAATATTTGAGTAGAAGAAAAAAATCAGGGATGATATGAAATCACACACACACACACAAACACACACACAAAAAGGAGAATAATGGTAAAGGGAAAAGCATGTCAAATGATGCAAAGACTTTCATTAATATGAAGAATAAAAATTGGCATTAATATTTAGCAATGAGGAAGTTATTTGTGACCTAGGTGAGAATTATTTCATGGAGTAGTGGAGACAATTTTCAGATTGGAGTGATCTGAAGAACGAATGTGTAGTGAGTACATGCTACCCTCTCAAGAAACTTGGCTTTAAAGGAGAGAAGAAGGACTGGGGATTATTGTGAGATGCATTGGAATCAAGTAAAATGTAATTCTTTTTTTTTTTTTTTTGACAAGATGGAAGAGAGAAAGAATGTTGATGGTTTTCAAGGAAATAAAGGAATAATTCATAAGGAAGTAGAAAATATGGTATACAGAACAGAAGCTGACTAGCCTAATACCAAGATATGGCTAATTCTATACAAAGAGAAGTAGGAGAGGCTGGATGTTGATTAAAATGTAGGGGCTTTGTTTGTTAGTTTTTCTTTTTCCTCCTTTTTTTATTTTTTACAAGGGTGATGAGAAGATAACAGTTTTATTGGTGATGTGATGGATGGAAGTATACATGTGAACAGGATGCTAAGGAAGCACAGAAGAGCAAAATCCACCTTCAAAAATAATGAAGTGTTTCAGAGTTGATAATGCTGGGACTTGATACATTATTAAGATAAAAAGAAGGGTAGAGGAATTAGGTGTATACAAGGAAGGATGAGTCATTTGAGACTAAGGCAGATTGAGTAAAACATCTCCTATAAAATGAATCAATGTATGAATATTCAAATCATCATTCAAATATAAATAATATGTAACTATTTTATTCTCTACTTAACTTACATTATCTCATTAGCCATAACCAGCCATAAGCAGCATCATAGGTAGATTTTGAAACAGTAAATAATGTTAATTTAATTTTAACATTTTGCTGTCTCAACATTTTGCTTAACTTGTAATAATTAATATTACTTTAGCAAGCCATAGTTTGTAGATGAATCCATAATTTAAAAATGAGTCTTTCACTAGGGAAAAAGCAAACAAGCTACATCCCACAGAACTTAAGCAATGGATCTCTCTCTATGGCTACCACCACTACCTCTTTGTAGTATTCGCCTATAAACTGTAAGAAAAAATTAAAAGAAGCTATTGAGCTCCTAGGTTTACTCATTGTTACCCTTGTTATAAATAAATTATTCAAACACTCTTTACTCCTCTAACCTGTAAAATAATAACCATGTGGCAAAGCTACTGACAAGAAAAAATGGAATAACTCATGTAGGACTCTGGGCAAAGAATGAATCCTAAATGAAGATTAATTTTCTTATTCCTTTATAGAAATAACTTGGGTTAAATAGTTTCTCTTCTTTAGAAACTCTGTCTAGTTCCAATATTTTAGTATTGAAAATAATAACACAGAGAAGAGAGAGGGAAGATATTTGATAATAAATGGATCCCTTTATCTCCCTCTGCAATGTTCGACAACTATAATTTTTTAATGTAATGTAATCAAAGAAATAAAATTAATGATTTGAAATGTTGGCAATGTTATTTTGTATATGAGGAGCTTCAGGGATAAAAACGTTAAATGAATACAGTGGTGCAGATTTTTTTTTCTTTTCTAAATAAAATAGAATCATCTCTCTGCATCAAAAAAAAAATCCGTTGAAGATATGTATGTACAACATTTAAAAAAATCATTTAGTGTTTAAATACCACATTCTAATACCCATTTTACTGAATTGATTACAGCAATTTAAATTGTTTACTGCTCGCCATATAAGTTCATTTCCTTAATCTTTATCCTGGGGCTTCTGCCTCAGCTTTTGTTCTTTCTAGCAATATCATTAGTGGATGGCATGCTAAGATTTCTGGCAGAGTGTGACAAGAAGCAGTGCGACAAACACTTAAAGGGAGCCAGCATTTCAAAAATCAGCCAAATATCCAAAAGTAACATTCCTTGCATTTGGTAGTACAGAACGTAAGACCTAGACTTACCAAAACGATTACAAGGATATATCATTTTAAGCACATTACTTAAAACAAAATTTCTCTGAAACAAGTTTCCTCCTAGTTATTCCTGGTTTATTAAAAGAAAAAAATCGTCCCCTTTAATTATACAACTGTTTTATAATTTTTATTGTAATATTATGCAATGTAACCATTTTTGTATATGGACTTTAAAGTATACAGTAGACAAAATCTGTATTTAAGTATTAGTTCTGCCATTAAATAACTGTACAATACAGGCATCACTTCACCTCATTTCAATTAACTCAGTCATAAAATTGTAATATGTAACTAGCAATGTTATTATAATTATTAAATATGAGAAGTATTAAATAAAGCTTTGCAGACTATAAGAATATTTACAGATACAGTTAATAGCAATATTATTAAACATGCAGCAATATTCTACTTTCTAAGGTACATGTAGAATAAATAAAGTATGTCCATCTCTAAATCAAAAGATAGGAATTCAACCAGTCAGGTAAAGGTACATCATAGATGAACAGTTAACAGCAGGTAATAAATCAAGCAAAAGACTTGGAATTCAAGGTAAATATCAAACCAAAGTAGCATACACTAGATGTAGGGTACAAGGAAGTACATGGTGTGAGGGTACAGGTTATTAGACTCAGGGACCAAAATGAGATTGAGACCAGCAGAAAAACTGAGAATGTGAAGAACTGTCTTCCTCTGATAAATTTAAATTCTTCCATTTCTTTGAAAAGAGAGTGAACTTAATAATGAAAGAGGGATAGAAATGCATTTCAATAGTATGGGAATAAAAATGATGTAGAGATAGATCTGTTACAGAGTCCATGCTCCTACTGCTGACTGCAAGACAGGCCAACAAATTGAGAGATGTGGTGTTGAGACAAGGAATAGCAACATTATTTGGAAAGCCAACAGATTGAGAAGATGATGGACTAGTGTCCAAAAGAGCCATCTTACCAAAGTAAGAATTCAGCCGTCTTTTATAATAAAAGGAGAGGGGAAGTGGTTGGTTTTTGTAGACTTCTTGGTGCCAAATACTATGTTTTTGCAGCCATCTGCATAGGTCTGGTCACAATGTTCCTGTAAACCTCCAATAAGATGATTACTATTTTCTGTTCTGTAACTTTTGATCTCGGTGTGAATGGAAAAGTGTTATACCTTTGAAGATCAAGGCTGGGAGACAGAGCATTGAGAAAGTGCTATGGGGTATATTTCAGGCTATGGCAGCATTCTTTTACAAAGGTGTAGAGCCAGCATGACTAAGCACAGAACACAAAGCTTAGAGCTAACAGAATAGATCCAATAAGGAGTCAGGTTTGTTCTTCTCTGTCACAGATACTCAAGAAAATAGTCAAATTAATACAGTACATTTTCTTAATATTAAAATGAATCTTTATTTTTTAATTAAAGTATAATCTTTATTTATCAAATGCCAATTTTGGTTTTCTATCAAATAGTATCAGAGAATGACATAGGGCATCCTTAATAAGAGAAGTTTAAACTTATTAGTTTGCTTGAACACCAGTAATGTGGTGAGGCCATGATATCCTTGAGGAAGAATCTGTGAGTAGTGATTCCCTTGTTGCTAACAAAACAGATTTTATTGAGAACCGTGTATTCCTGTATATAGATCCTGAGTATTTTGAGTAGGAACCTAGAGAATAAAAAATAGAAGACCACTGTGGTGAACAAACTCTAGGATGTCTGTCATTAATTCCTATCACCTGATATTCATTGTCTTGTTTACTCCCCGCCCCTTGAATGTGGCCTGGACTTACTATAACTAATAAAATATAGTAGAAGTGACATCATACAACTTCTGAGATTAGGCTAAAAAATCTGTTGTTTCATCTTGGTTTGTCTCTCTCGTTCTCTTTTGTATTATTTCCCTAGTAGAAGCTAACTGCCATGCTGTGTGATAGCTTGCTGACATGTCATGAAACAGCCTCGAGCAGGCACCCAGGTAACAAGAGACTGAAGCCAGCCAACAATCATGAGGGTGATCTTAGAAGCAGATAATTTCCCTGCTGTTACTCTTTCAGATATGTCCATACCCCCTGCCAATAGTACAACTACAAAACCATAAGACACCTTGAGACAGAGGGAACAAACAAAATGACACCTGGATTCCCACCCTCAGTAATTGAAGATAATAAGTGTTTGCTGCTGTCTTAAGTTGTTAAACTGTGAGATGATTGTTTATGCAGCAATAGATAAAACATACAATCATCAATTAAAACAAAGATATTTTGATGTGTCAATTTAGGAGAAACTATGTTGATTTTGCTACTTGCTATTCTTCTCAGTGTTCACTAGTTGGCTCTCTGATAAATAGCTAGTGACTATGGGAACTTGAACAATGTAGTATAGATCTAACATCATTATAGGACCAGGAGCTGTGCATGAAGAAAAGCAGCTATTGCAGAGACAAGCAGGAAATTTCTTCTATAAGAGAGGTAAAAGAATTTATGCCACACCAGAGGCTATATGGAAGATATTATTCTCTGAGAACACACCTTGATATGCAAGAAGCATTATATACCTCTTGGCTCATCCTTTCGAATTCAAACTTCTTTGAAGATTATTAGTTTTAAATAATATTGCCCACCAAAATGTAAAACTCATTCTGAAAAACCTTTATCTTCCACAAGTTTAATTTTCTCTTGGTGAATTCTTCCAAAAATTGACTGAAATTTAACCATTTAAATGCAATCGTAGTGTCTTTCAAGAGTACAGATTCAAGTTTAAAGAGTGAATTAATTTAATAATCTCTCCTCTTGGACCATACTTATGTTAATATACTTCTCCTACTAATTAGCATTATTTTCAGCTGTGTTTTGAAAAAAAATATTGCTTTATATTGTTCCTGTCAAAAGGAAAAAAAAATAAGAAGAAGGAAATTTTAAAATGTCAGTGCTCACAGCATTACAGAACACCCGTGTTGTATAGGAATTTCCACAGGGCCATTCTCATGGCCAACAAATCATGAGATTGTTGTTTGTGAGCAATAATTCAGTATATATTGGATAATTCCGCCGATGGTTACTTCTAAGTAAGTAATCTATTCCATAGTTATAATGATAAGATTTCTGACCATTACAATAATCTTTGTAATTTTTAGTTGGAAACTGCTTCTGTATAACTTCCTTATTTTTCTCAAGAGGGTCTAGTCTCTTTTCCTTACTTTTGGCTTCAGATACTATAAGGTAAGACTTTTTTGCATACTTTCTCTACAAGTAAAATTGTAATACTAGGAATTGAGAATAATATTGTTTCCAAGAGTTGGTGACCACTGGAGATTTATCAAATCTTTTATCAACACATTATGATTTCAACAATGATATGTCAGTTTCAATTAGACAGACTCTGTTTCTCAACACATTGTTGGCACAAATTAGTTCTGACAAATAAATGCCCCAGGTATCTGTTTTACATGAATCACCATTGAGATAACTTATAATGTTCTTGAGCATGAGCAGTTTGTTTTAAAAATTTAAAACATATCTCTTATAAATAACATTGTTATAGATTCACATTAAAATTAAAATCTGAGGTTATATAAATCCATATTCAGATTATGCTCATGATACATATCTGAAAGCTTCAGCCATCAATATTGTCATTCAAATTATAATTTAAAATCTTGGGTGACATTCATGCCATGGCACATTTCAGAGGCTGTTTATTCACAATGGATCCCTTTTTCTAATAATTTAAGTGTGCAGCCCATTCAAGTTTGAATATGCTACCAACCTTGTTTACTTTTCAGTTTAAGACCCTGAAATCATACAAGGTCAAGTCTAGATGCATACCCAGAACTGCACCCTGAAAGCATATCAGAGATTCTTTATTCAGGTAACTTTCATTGCATCTCTTTCTTCATGTGGAAACAAAACTAGAAGACAGGCAGGATAAAAATAAATGAGAATCGCCAGATAGTAATCTTGAAAGCAAAATTATGAAGTTCTAACTTCATATTAACAGAAGGAAGCCAGCTTGAAAATCAGTGGGATTACTATGTAAAGAGGGTGTAAATGAAGTTCTTATACATAAAAGGGAAATGGCTAAGAGACTAAATATATTTCTCTCAATTGCCTTGCCTGAGGAAAATGTCGGGGTAATTCTTACACATAGATTATTCCTTGAAATGGGCAGTTAGCAATACTATACTGACTGGTCACATGCTTTTGTCAGTAATTTATATATATATATATATTTTTTTTTTCTTTTTGCGGTATGCGGGCCTCTCACTGTTGTGGCCTCTCCCGTTGCGGAGCACAGGCTCCGGATGCGCAGGCCCAGCGGCCATGGCTCACGGGCCCAGCCGCTCCACGGCATGTGGGATCCTCCCAGACCGGGGCACGAACCCGTATCCCCTGCATCGGCAGGCGGACTCTTAACCACTGCGCCACCAGGGAGGCCCAGTAATTTATATTTTGACATGGATGAATCATTTATGTACTAGATTTGTCCAAAATGCTTTTATTAAGCCATCAATACTTGTTTGAAAATGTGTAATTCATATTATCTAGTACTTGTTATCAGATTTTACAAGTAGAAGACATTCATTTAGATTATTTTTATTCCATCTTTGAGAGATGAAATATCACAGATGATGTGATCTTATTTCAAAATGAAAACATAGCTCAGGATATGTCATTTAATTTAGAAATTACAAATAAATGTCATTCTTTGTCATGAATCATGTGATTACTTCTTGACTCTTCAATCATTTAATTCATATACAAAATCATCAGAGTTATTAGTAAACAGAACTAAATGTCAAAATCTTAGTTCCCAAAATATTTCTTATAGAATCTGTACTAATTTTTATGCTTTCCAGAAAAAGTACATGTAAATTTGCAATAAAAATAATCAGTGTTATTTTTGGGCACAAATGTGTACTGAATTATCCTGTTGAGAGACAATTCTTAATTGATCTCTTGCATTTCTTAAAATCTCATGAAGAAGCATTGATACGTTGGGTTTCCAGATTATTTATTTCAAGGATGTTTGCATAGAAAATAGCCTTGAAAGATAGGGTATCTCCATCTGGAGCAAAAGGTATATTTTTGCTGTCTGATCAGGATAATAAAAATAATGCTTCTCTCCAGGGAAATGTTGGACAGGTTTGCTCATAGCCCCTTATAAATTGGGGTTTATCTAAACTTGGGGATCATTCATTTGTGACCCAATCCACCCTGTGTATGGCTTTCAACTGGGTTACTCTACATTGCCCTAAGGGAATTGGGGCAGAGGCAATGTTCACCTTAGTAGGCGAACATTGAAATTCATGCTTCTCTCCGTGAGTAATAACGTTCTTTGTCTCTGACCCAGATGTCCTGGGTTTTCTTACTACTTTTGAAACTGGAAAGCTAACTTGTTAGCATGCAAATGAGATAGAGCCTCAAATTGTTCATAGTTTTTGACAACTCCCTTTAGTGAAGACAGGAGCTAAATACCATTTCCTTTACGTCTCAAACTATAATTTCTGAACCACATTATATAACAAGAAGGATGGGGGTTCAGTTTTTTATTTTTAACCATGATACCAAGAGTTCAGTATTCACTAAACTATTGTGTTTACTGAGACCTCAAGCTTTTCATCTTTCTGAAACATGTCACTTTATTATATTAAAAGTTGCTGTCATACTAAGTGAAGTAAGTCAGAAAGAAAAACAAATACTGAATGGTGAATATTAATGTATATAGGTAGAATCTAGAAAAAATGGTAGATGAACCTATTTGCAGGGCAGGAACAGAGATGCAGATGTAGAGAATGGACATGTGGACACAGGGTGGGAAGGGGAGGGTGGGACAAATTAGGATATTAGAATTGACATATATACACTAACATGTGAAATATAGGTAGCTAGTGGGAAGCTGCTGTATAGCACAAGGAGCTCAGTTCAGTGCTCTGTGATGATCTAGATGGAGGGGGGCTGGGGGACGTGGGGGAGGTCCAAGAGGGAGGGGATATATGTATATATATAGCTAATTCACTTTGTTGTACAGCAGAACCTAACACAATATTGTAAAGCAATTATACTCCAATCAAAAAAAAAAAGACAAAAATATGTTGCATGGTGTTTTATAACTGAAGAAGTAGCTTTAAATAAATAATCTAATTAATCTTCTCCTAAAGTCTGAGGAATATTATCACAAGCAAGTATCTGATAAGAAAACAATGGGACTAAAAATGTAGCAACAACATATCCAGGGACATAGAGTTAATAATTGGTGTTTTTTGACACTCAATGGCTTGTCTTTTTTTCATATCATCTACTTTTCAAAATAACTCTGTAAATTTGGGAAATATATATGGAGAAACTGTCTAATATAAACCACCATAAAGGAATTCTTGAGAACTTCTACCACCTACAGGATGTTTCGGAATTATTTAGCACTATTATTAGAAGCATGCTATTTCTTGAAATACATGGCATTTATGACAGTGAAAGGAATTGTTAAAAGTAAAGAAAATAATGTCTGTTAAACAATAAAAAAGATGAATAATACTATAATATTACTATTTTGAAGTGAATGACAATGAGAACACTACATCTTAAAACTAGTGTGATACAAATAAAGCAGCACTTGGAAAATATTTTTTTTCCTTAAGTGTAAAATTTAGAAAATAAGAAAATATTGAAAGTAAAAGGCCTGAAAGTTTATAAAAGCAATAAATTAACCCTTAGAAAACAGAGGGGGAAAATCTATCAGAGAAGAAATAAATAAAATAGAATATGGAGATGAAAGGAAAAGGAGAAGAGGAGGAAGAGAAGAAGAAGGAGAAACAAAATATGGTTCTTTGAAAGGATTAATAAGATTTTAAAACTTCAAGACAAATTCAAAAACAAAGTATGGCTGAAAGTAAATAATGTGGGGACTATAAAATAGACAGGACTACAAGTTAAATAGATGTTAAGTAGATACACCTTTGTAAAGAAAATTTAATATAGATGAATGGGTAATTTTCAGGGATATATAATTTCTAAAACTTTCTCAATAAACATATAAAAGCTGAATTTCCTTATCAATACTTACAATTTTGAATCAACAGATTAAATTGTGGTCATTGAAAAAACCATATACATCATCCATTTTATGAAATGATCAAGAAAAAGATAATTTTATGCTATAAAATTATTCTATTGTACATAAAAGAGGAAAAAGCTTGCCAGCTCACTTAATGATTCTAGTATTATCTTTACTTCATATTCTCTAGATTATTGCTAATGATGAGTTATTACATTCAGGGTAAAAGAAAGAATAGAATATAATTGAAGAGGTGCTGTAAATTGTATCTATCCCCTTTGATCAGAAATTCTAAATTTCCCCACATGCTTCATAGCACATTTCTCCCAAGGACTCAGTGGCCAGAAGAACATAAAAATAATATCAGGGAGTTTACACAATTTAGTTTGGCAATATATCTTCTTAAAGGTCCTTGATTCTATCCTTCCAGATGGAAGATGACTGTGCAAAGAGTCTGGACTCACAAAATGTTGCCACAATTTGAATGTATTAATTTATTTTCTTTCTGTTTCTTAATAGGAGGAGCGAACTGGAAATTCCGGAGACAGAAGTGTGATGGAAATTAGGGTTTGGTCTTTAAATATATATTCAAATTAAAGTTCATTCCCTCACATCTATAACTTTGGACCTAGACAATAATATAATGTTGGCAGTAGGATCCACACTTTCTACTGGTTGCAGTGTTTTACAATTCTCCTGTGGCTGCATAATTCCATGAGTCTAATGGAACCCAAAAAATGAAGCATCCTTTCCTATCTACTATATATCATATAGGCTTTGCTTGCTACAGTAACAGATGATTCCTGATATTCTATCTTGGGATATTTCCCATTTGCTGATTATTCAACATATGTTACAGTGGCCAGGTGTTTATTCTCAAGCCATAGATCTTTCCTATTATTTCATCTCTAAAAGCTGCTCTCAGGCTTCCTGTTTCAAAGATCCATTCCCTTGGATGTTTCCATTTCTTTTGATTTAGATTAGCTACTTATACTATCCTGATCTATATATATTTTATATATCAAGGATGGAGTTAAAATGAACCTTTTTTTTTTTTGCTATTCTTATATGGTCATTTTACTTATATTAAAGATTTTTTTTTCTTTTTTTAAATCACAGCGAGCCTTCCCTGCCCATCTGCAGGGCCACACCGGCCTCACAAGCACTGCAGCCAACCCTGTAGGGGTTAACCACACCTACCAGCATGCCCAAGAAGTCAGCCCAGCCACCATAGAAAGCCATATTCAGCCCACATAGGGGACGTCCCTGGAGCATGTAGCTCTGGTGGCCAGAGGAAGGCATGCTGCTGGGCCCCATGTGGTATCTCCTAAATAAGGCCACTTCCTTGAGGTTCAGAGACATAATAGACCTACCAAAAACAGAAATGAACACAGAGAATTAGGCAAAATTAGGACACAGAGGAATATGCTCCAAATGAAGGAGTGACAACATGGATGAATCCAGAGGGTATTGGGATAAGTGAAATAAGCCAGACAGAGAAAAGCAAATACTCTATGATCTCACTTTTATATGGACTCTATACTATAAAATTAGCAAACCAAACCAAACAAAATCAGGCTCGTAGATACAGAAAACAAGTGAGTAATTGCCAGAGGAAAAGGGACTTGGGGCTGCGTGAAATAGAGGAAGGGAAATAAGGGTACAAACTTCCAGTTACAAAATAAATAAGTCATGAGATGTAATATACAGCAAAAGGAATATGGTTAATAACACTCTAATAATTTCACTTTCTATGGGGACAGATGGTTACTAGAGTTACCATGTGATCATTTCATAATGTACTTAAAAGTCAAATCATTCTTGAAAATAACATAATATTTTATGTCAACTATATTTCAATAAAAATAAAAATTAAAATGTGTTTTCTCTAAGAACTAACTTTGCATTTGATCTACCTCTGTATTGATATCACTTTTTATTTTTCCATGGAATAGCTAATCTGGTTTGTCCCCATATCCAAATGTAAAGTCATTACTCCAAGCTGTAGACCCACTTAGATTAGTAACTCCAACTCTCTTGGGCCTAGATTCAAAGTATTAATATTAATTCTAATATGAAGAGTCCTATTCATTGAAGACCTTAAGACACCAAGCAGGGCATAAAGTCCCTAATAATCAGGAAAAAGCCTATAACTAAAACATTATTTGCCTCCATTGTTCTTATAAGAAAACTGAGGCTTCAAGAAGTAAAATTATATGACCAAGTTAAATTACTCCTAAAGAGAGCCAGTATTTGAATTCAGATCTGCCTAATTTTAAATCATATGCTTACTTATAACAATCCTCACTAATATCTTTATTCTTATTTTTATCTATCCATAAATGGTAAACAATTACATGTGTGTTTTATTTTTCTGTATATTTAAAGATTGTACAGTCTTGATAATTATTTTCCAAATATGTTTGGATATTTTTCATAGTATTTTCACATTAAAAATATCTAATTACAGACTATTGCCTCACACAAATTGAAAATACTTTTCAAATTAACACAGAAACAAGACAAATTGATGATTTCCATTGTCAGTAGACTATTTCTTGCTCTGAACAGTATTTTAAAGTATTAGGAACCTTTACTCAGAATCAAATAAAATACATTTCTAATATCATCAATACTATTTTAATTGAGAAGCAGATTAGATTTCAGTATGCCTAATCCAACTCAGATCATTTTAATTTCTTTTTGTTACGATCTAAGAATCACATTAAAAATATAATATTCTGGGTTTCCCTGGTGGTGCAGTGGTGGAGAGTCCACCTGCCGATGTAGGGGACACGGGTTCGTTCCCCGGTACAGGAAGATCCCACATGCCGTGGAGCGGCTGTGCCCGTGAGCCATGGCCGCTGAGCCTGCACGTCCAGAGCCTGTGCTCCACAATGGGAGAGGCCACGGCAGTGAGAGATCTGCGTACCACACACACACACACACACACACACATACACACACACACACACACACAATATATATATATATATATATATACATATATATATATGTGTATATATATATATATATATATATATATATAATATTCTTTTTAGTATGTATTGATCTTTGCAGGACTGGGGTTAAGTTGTATACATTCAGCATAGATTTCTTATAGATGTGTCTCTAAAGTGAAATAATGAATCAGAATTATCAGAAATAGTCCCTTAAAAATCAGAAAATTAGGTGATAACAAGTAAAACAACAGATGGGTTTTCTTTCCATTAGACATGTCCTTAAGCTTGGGCAGAGTCACAGTAAAAACTGAGCTGTCACCACTCGCCCTGATGATTTCAAGATTATTTTATAGCCAACAATGGAAGATCAAATTAACTACTTTCATTGCCCTCGTTCTATTAAAATAGTGCAACTGCAGAAACCGAACATGTGGACTGCTATTCTGTTTTCAGGTTAGCAATTGTGCCAAAGTAGGGTGCATTCATACTTTTCTTTTGGAATGAGATAATGACAGTTGTTTTTTACATGTACCTCTTGATGATTTGCCAGACTGTGTAAGTCCAATCATTTTTCAACCTTCTGGAGAGACTGATGAATAAAAAGTCTGTCTAAAGGCTTCTTCTAAAAGATTAGAAAAAGGTACTTTCAGAGATTTTCCAGGCTTACCTTCCACTGTGGATTTTATTTCTCACTTCTTCTTACATCAGGGTTCAATGATGGATATTTGGAAATACAAGCTTGAAAATAACATTCTTGTATTCTCTTTAATATGAGAATTTAGAGGCTCAACTTAATATTTTTCCTTATGGAGCTAATCCATAATTATTTGCTGAGGAAATCTTTTGGATCTGTTGATAAGTACTCCCTTGGTCCGCTTCTGTGATACTGTTGAATACCAGTCTATTCAGTGAGAAGCAGTAGTTAGATCCTTCAACTCTCTTAAGAGAATTCAATCAGTCATGCAACAAATATCTGCTGAGTGTGGACCATATGCCAAACATACAATTCAGATGGCTTAGATTATATCAGTGAGCAAAAAGACAAAAATATTTGCCCTTGTGAAGCCTATCAGTAGGGCTGCAGAAAGTTAAACAAAACACACGGGGTCTTGCAACACAGAACACTCAGCTCCAGGTATTTCTAAAAGCTTATATCCTCAAAAGCATAGCAGCACAACATTTATCAAAAGCATGGTAAAGAGAAACACTGTTTGTATTAGTTTTCTAGGGCTGCCATAAGAAACTACCACAAACAAGGTGGCTTACACAAGAGAAATATACTGTCTCACATTTCTGAAGTCTAGAAGTACAAGATCAAGGCGTTAGCAGGGTTGGTTTCTTGGCTAGTAGAAATATCACTCCATCTACCTTCATTGTCACGTTGTGTTTCCACTGTGTTTCCTCACATTGTCTTCCCTCTATGTGTATTTGTCTCTGTGTCCAAATTTCTCCTTTTTAGGATACCAGTCACGTTGGATTAGAGCTCACCCCAATGACATCATTTTAATTTGACTAATTATCCCTGCAATGTCTCTATTTCAAAATAAGTTTACATTCTGAGTTACTGAGGTTTAGAACTTCAACATATGAATTTTCAGTGATACATTCAACTCATAACCACGTTTACAGAAGAATATCTAGATTAAGAATTAAGTCAAACCATCAGGCTTGTGTATCTGAATTATATGAATCAACATCCTCCACACTTTTTGCTCCAACCATAAAAAAACCAACATTTTCTGAAATATGTTTTGACTTTGTAGTATTATTCTACACTGAGGGATTTTAGACAAAAGTATGCAAATTCTTGTTGTACTTACTGCAAGGAGTTTATGTGTTAGTTACTGATTATATAATGGCATCTAATGATGCAGTCGTAGGGGTCTCCTTTTTAAGAATATCTGTGGTCTTAAAATAAATATTTGATTGATATTTTTTGCATATAAAAACATAATTCACATAACCAGTGGTGATTTTTGTCCTTTATTTTGACTTTTGGAAACTACAATTATATAATTGATTTGATGCTGAACTTTTTACCATAATATATTGGCCAAATATTACCATTTCTGTCTTTATTCCATTGATGTCTTCTTTCATTGATCCCTATTTGTTGAACTATTTTTACCTTGATATAGTATATGCATTTTGTATAATGTTTTAACCCTATTTGGAAAAAAAAGAGGGTTTGTAAATAATACAATTATTCTAAATAAAATCATAATTTAAACTATATTAATTTTTTAACATCTTTATTGGAGTATAATTGTTTTACAATGGTGTGTTAGTTTCTACTTTATAACAAAGTGAATCAGCTATACATATACTATATGAGTAATAAATCATGTTTTAATTTAGTTAACATATGAGCAGAAATTTATTTTCTATTCATAAATTAGGTCTATTACCAAAACTTTGATAAACTCTCTTATTCTACAATTGTTTTTCTATGTTAAATGTATTTTTACTCAATGCTGTAATATGCCACTTATGTTCCAAATTTTTTTCTAGTTTTGTTTACTATTTTTTTCCTTTTAATCCAAATGTGTCTTTTTTGAGGACTGTGGTAAACCATATATTTCTGGCCTTCTCAATGGAAGATATCAAAGATGTGTTAGAAAAGTACCTTTATCAGATTCAAGGAGACATTTGTCCAATAGTTTCCACCTTCCTTTGTATCATTTGGGACCAATGAGATCAATTCCTCTACCATTCAAACTCTTTATAGTTGTCTACACGTGTGACTAGAAGTGTTTAAATAAATCATGACATTATTACTCAAACTATCTAGTACCAAGAACGACATGATAGATACGAGTGAACTTCCACTTGTGTCCTGCATATCATTTTAAATTATATAAACCCAAATTCAAAGGATATAATTACAGTCCCATAGATGGGCATTATTAGATAAGACTAGAACATAAACAGTAAAGTCCAACACTTATAATCGCCCTTAACATCTTTTTTGTATAAATTAACTTTTATCAAATATGAAAGTAACATGCACGTGAATGCACACTGAAAAATAAGAATAAAGCTGTGTTTAGAGCCAAAATGGTACCCCCTTTTGTCTTCCTTCCTGTATTTCTACAAGCAGTTTAGGATATATCAATATTAAGCTTTTTATTTCTTGCATTTATTTATGTATATGCATTGGTATTTAAACATGTGAATGTCTGTATGTGTGAAAGTCTCTATTTTTTATAATGCTTTTTAAAAATATTTTATATATTTATAATATAATAGTATAAAACTACTAATTGCCTTTTCAAAGAGTAATATGTTACTTTGGTAAATACTCTATTTCAAAATATTCAGATAAAACTACTCCTTTATTTTTACCTGTTGCATAGTTTCACTATCTTTTTGTTTAAGATAGATTTGCTTTAAACAGCATCTATCTTGAATATACTTTCTTAGGTTTTTGATTGTCACCTAATCAAAACTAAAACATTTTAGGACTATCTTGATCTATTCCCTCCAACCATTTCTTACTCAATATTTGTTGTATGTTTACCATATAATATGCTTTCCTTATTGTTACTATTCTTTTTTCGCTATTTTATTCTTGATCTAGCAAGTAAGTTTAAAATGTCTATACCTCCTCCATTTCTAAAATGTGATAGAATTTTTATATACTTTTTATCAGAATGCCAAATTAAATAATGACCATGCCTGTCAAGAAAAGACTTTAATAACTTTTACTTCCAGCTCTCCAAAGCACTTTTTCATGTGTTAAGAAAATTAGTTATTATATTTGTAAACTAAATAAGGTTTTTAATTTATATTCTGTAATACTTAGATTTCAGCTTAAACTCTTACTGTATAATTTCATTAAGTTTAACTGAAAATATATCACCTTTGTTCACTATTATTTTGCAAAGGTTTCCCCCTCTCTGTTAAGATTTCTTCAGATTTACTGTTATACTGACTAGGTTTTTTCCAACATCTCAATTATTTTCCTCACCCAGTAAATTACGTTTTCTTTTTTTTTATTAGTTTCTGCTTTATAACAAAGTGAATCAGTCATACATATACATCTGTTCCCACATCCCTTCCCTCATGCATCTCCCTCCCTCCGACCCTCCCCATCCCACCCCTCCAGGGGGTCACAAAGCACCGAGCTGATCTCCCTGTGCTCTGCAGCTGCTTCCCACTATCTATCTCCCTTACGTTTGGTAGTGTATATATGTCCATGACTCTCTTTCGCTTTGTCACAGCTTACCCTTCCCCCTCCCCATATCCTCAAGTCCATTCTCAAGTAGGTCTGTGTCTTTATTCCCGTTTTACCCCTAGGTTCTTCATGACATTTTTTTTTTAATTCCATATATATGTGTTAGCATACAGTATTTGTCTTTCTCTTTCTGAATTACTTCACTCTGTATGACAGACTCTAGGTCTATCCACATCATTACAAATAGCTCAATTTCGTTTCTTTTTATGGCTGAGTAATATTCCATTGTATATATGTGCCACATCTTCTTTATCCATTCATCCGATGATGGACACTTAGGTTATTTCCAGCTCCGGGCTATTGTGAATAGAGCTGCTATGAACATTTTGGTACATGTCTCTTTGAATTATGTTTTTTTCAGGGTATATGCCTAGTAGTGGGATTGCTGGATCATATGGTAGTTCTATTTGTAGTTTTTTAAGGAACCTCCATACTGTTCTCCATAGTGGCTGTACCAATTCACATTCCCACCAGCAGTGCAAGAGTGTTCCCTTTTCTCCACACCCTCTCCAGCATTTATTGTTTCTAGATTTCTTGATGATGGCCATTCTGACTGGTGTGAGATGATATCTCATTGTAGTTTTGATTTGCATTTCTCTAATGATTAATCATGTTGAGCATTCTTTCATGTGTTTGTTGGCAGTCTGTATATCTTCTTTGGAGAAATGCCTATTTAAGTCTTCTGCCCATTTTTGGATTGGGTTGTTTGTTTTTTTTGCTGTTGAGCTGCATGAGCTGTTTATAAATTTTGGAGATTAATCCTTTGTCAGTTGCTTCATTTGCAAATATTTTCTCCCATTCTGAGGGTTGTCTTTTGGTCTTGTTTATGGTTTCCTTTGCTGTGCAAAAGCTTTTAAGTTTCATTAGGTCCCATTTGTTTATCTTTGTTTTTATTTCCATTTCTCTAGGAGGTGGGTCCAAAAGGATCTTGCTGTGATTTATGTCATAGAGTGTTCTACCTATGTTTTCCTCTAAGAGTTTGATAGTTTCTGGCCTTACATTTAGGTCTTTAATCCATTTTGAGCTTATTTTTTGTGTATGGTGTTAGGGAATGATCTAATCTCAAAATTTTACATGTCCCTGTCCAGTTTTCCCAGCACCACTTATTGAAGAGGCTGTCCTTTCTCCACTGTACATTCCTGCCTCCTTTATCAAAGATAAGTTGGCCATATGTGCATGGGTTTACGTCTGGGCTTTCTATCCTGATCCACTGATCTATCTTTCTGTTTTTATGCCAGTACCACACTGTCTTAATTACTGTAGCTTTGCAGTATAGTCTGAAGTCAGGGAGCCTGATTCCTCCAGCTCCGTTTTTCGTTCTCAAGATTGCTTTGGCTATTCGGGGTCTTTTGTGTTTCCAAACAAATTTTGAAATTTTTTGTTCTAGTTCTGTGAAAAATGCCAGTGGTAGTTTGATAGGGATTGCATTGAATCTGTAGATTGCTTTGGGTAGTAGAGTCATTTTCACAATATTGATTCTTCCAATCCAGGAGCATGGTATTTCTCTCCATCTATTTGTATCATCTTTAATTTCTTTCATCAGTGTCTTATAATTTTCTGCATACAGTTCTCTGGTCTCCTTAGGTAGGTTTATTCCTAGATATTTTATTCTTTTTGTTGCGATGGTAAATGGGAGTGTTTTCTTGATTTCATTTTCAGATTTTTCATCATTAGTGTACAGGAATGCCAGATTTTTCTGTACATTAATTTTGTATCCTGCTACTTTACCAAATTCATTGATTAGCTCTAGTAGTTTTTCGGTAGCATCTTTAGGATTCTCTATGTATAGTATCATGTCAACTGCAAACAGTGACAGCTTTACTTCTTCTTTTCCAATTTGGATTCCTTTTATTTCCTTTTCTTCTCTGATTGCTGTGGCTAAAACTTCCAAAACTAGGTTGAATAACAGTGGTGAGAGTGTGCAGCCTTGTCTTGTTCCTGATCTTAGTGGAAATGGTTTCAGCTTCTCACCATTGAGGACGATGCTGGCTGTGGGTTTGTCATATATGGCCTTTATTATGTTGAGGAAAGTTCTCTCTATGCCTACTTTCTGCAGGGTTTTTATCATAAATGGGTGTTGAATTTTGTCGAAAGCTTTCTCTGCATCTATTGAGATGATCATATGGTTTTTCTCCTTCAACTTGTTGATATGGTGTATCACATTGATTGATTTGCCTATATTGAAGAATCCTTGCATTCCTGGAATAAACCCCACTTGATCATGGTGTATGATCATTTTAATGTGCTGTTGGATTCTGTTTGCTAGTGTTTTGTTGAGGATTTTTGCATCTCTGTTCATCAGTGATATTGGCCTGTAGTCAAGATGATGGTGGCCTCGTAAAACGAGTTTGGGAGTGTTCCTTCCTCTGATATTGTTTGGAAGAGTTTGAGAAGGATGGGTGTTAGCTCTTCTCTAAATGTTTGATAGAATTCGCCTGTGGAGCCATCTGGTCTTGGGCTTTTGTTTGATGGAAGATTTTTAATCACAGTTTCAATTTCAGTGCTTGTGATTGGTCTATTCATATTTTCTATTTCTTCCTGAGTCAGTCTTGGCAGGTTGTGCATTTCTAAGAATTGCCCATTTCTTCCAGGTCGTCCATTTTATTGGCATATAGTTGCTTATAGTAATCTCTCATGATCTTTTGTATTTCTGCAGTGTCAGTTGTTACTTCTCCTTTTTCATTTCTAATTCTATTGATTTGAGTCTTCTCCCTTCTTTTCTTGATGAGTCTGGCTAATGGTTTGTCAATTTTGTTTATCTTCTCAAAGAACCAGCTTTTAGTTTGGTTGATCTTTGCTACCGTTTCCTTCATTTCTTTTTCATTTATTTCTGATCTGATCTTTATGATTTCTTTCCTTCTGCTAGCTTTGGGGTTTTTTTTTTTGTTCTTCTTTCTCTAATTGTTTTAGGTGCAGGGTCAGGTTGTTTACTCGAAATGTTTCCTGTTTCTTTAGGTGGGATTGTATTGCTATACACTTCCCCCTTAGAACTTCTTATGCTGCGTCCCATAGGTTTTGGGTCGTCGTGTCTCCATTGTCATTTGTTTCTAGGTATTTTTTAATTTCCTCTTTGATTTCTTCAGTGATCACTTCGTTATTGAGTAGTGTATTGTTTAGCCTCCATGTGTTTGTATTTTTTACAGATCTTTTCCTATAATTGATATCTAGTCTCATAGCATTGTGGTCGGAAAAGATAATTGATAAAATTTCAATTTTCTTAAATTTACCAAGGCTTGATTTGTGACCCAAGGTATGATCTATCCTGGAGAACGTTCCATGAGCACTTGAGAAAAAGGTGTATTCTGTTGTTTTTGGATGGAATGTCCTATAAATATCAACTAAGTCCATCTTGTTTAATGTATCATTTAAAGCTTGTGTTTCCTTATTTATTTTCATTTTGCATGATCTGTCCATTGGTGAAAGTGGGGTGTTAAAGTCCCATACTATGATTGTGCTACTGTCGATTTCCCCTTTTATGGCTGTTAGTATTTGCCTTATGTAGTGATGTGCTCCTATGTTGGGTGCATAAATATTTACAATTGTTATATCTTCTTCTTGGATCGATCCCTTGATCATTATGTAGTGTCCTTCTTTGTCTCTTCTAATAGTCTTTATTTTAAAGTCTATTTTGTCTGATATAAGAATTGCTACTCCAGCTTTCTTTTGATTTCCATTTGCATGGAATATCTTTTTCCATCCCCTTACTTTCAATCTGTATGTGTCTCTAGGTCTGAAGTGGGTCTCTTGTAGACAGCATATATATGGGTCTTGTTTTTGTATCCATTCAGCCAATCTGTGTCTTTTGGTGGGAGCATTTAGTCCATTTACATTTAAGGTAATTATTGATATGTATGTTCCTATTCCCATTTCCTTAATTGCTTTGTGTTCGTTATTGTAGGTATATTCCTTCTGTTGTGTTTCTTGCCTAGAGAAGTTCCTTTAGCATTTGTTGTAAAGCTGGTTTGGTGGTGCTGAACTCTCTCAGCTTTTGCTTATCTGTAAAGGTTTTAATTTCTCCATCAAATCTGAATGAGATCCTTTCTGGGTAGAGTAATCCTGGTTGCAGGTTTCTCTCCTTCATCACTTTAATTATGTCCTGCCACTCCCTTCTGGCTTGTAGAGTTTCTGCTGAGAGATCAGCTGTTAACCTGATGGGGATTCCCTTGTGTGTTATTTCTTGTTTTTCCCTTGCTGCTTTTAATATGTTTTCTTTGTGTTTAATTTTTGACAGTTTGATTAATATGTGTCTTGGTGTATTTCTCCTTGGATTTATTCTGTATGGGACTCTCTGTGCCTCCTGGACTTGATTAACTATTTCCTTTCCCATATTAGGGAAGTTTTCAACTATAATCTCTTCAAATATTTTCTCAGTCCCTTTCTTTTTCTCTTCTTCTTCTGGAACCCCTATAATTCGAATGTTGGTGCGTTTAATGTTGTCCCAGAGGTCTCTGAGACTGTCCTCTGTTCTTTTCATTCTTTTTTCTTTATTTTGCTCTGCATCAGTTATTTCCACTATTTTATCTTCCACCTCACTTATCCGTTCTTCTGCTTCAGTTATTCTGCTATTGATCCCATCTAGAGTATTTTTCATTTTATTTATTGTGTTTTTAATCGATGCTTGACTCAACTTTAGTTCTTCTCGGTCCTTGTTAACTGTTTCTTGCATTTTCTCTATTCTATTTCCAAGATTATGGATCTTGGAAATAGAATCATGGATCAGCTTTACTATCATTATTCTGAATTCTTTTTCAGGTAGACTGCCTATTATCTCTTCATTTGTTAGGTCTGGTGGGTTTTTATCTTGCTCCTTCACCTGCTGTGTGTTTTTCTGTCTTCTCATTTTGCTTATGTTACTGTGTTTGGGGTCTCCTTTTTGCAGGCTGCAGATTCATAGTTCCCGTTGTTTTTGGTGTCTGTCCCCAGTGTCTAAGGTTGTTTCAGTAGGTTGTGTAGGCTTCCTGGTTGGGGGTTGGCTAATGCCTCTGTTCTGGTGGTTGAGGCTCGGTCTTGTCTTTCTGGTGGACAGGTCCACGTCTGGTGGTGTGTTTTGGGGTGCCTATGGCCTTATTATGTTTTTAGGTAGCCTCTCTGCTAATGGGTGGGGTTGTGTTCCTGTCTTGCTAGTTGCTTGGCATAGGGTGACCAGCACTGTAGCTTGCTGGTCCTTGACTGAAGCTGGGTGCTGTTTTTGTGATGGAGATCTCTGGGAGTTTTTCGCTGCTTGATATTATGTGGAGCTGGGAGGTCTCTTGTGGACCCATGTCCTGAAGTTGGCTCTCCCACTTCAGAGGCACAGCACTGACTCCTGGCTGCAGCACCAAGAGCCTTTCATCCACCCGGCTCAGAATAACAGGGAGGAAAAGTAGAAAGAAATAATTAGTAGAAGAAAGAAAGAGAGAGGGAAAGAAAGGAAGAAAGGAAGAAAGGAAGGGAGGAAGGAAGAAAGAAAGAAAGGAGGGAGGGAGGGAGGAAGGATGGAAAGAATGAAGGAAAGAAAGGAGGGAGGGAGGGAGGAATGAAAGCAAAAGGAAGAGTGAATGGAAGAAGGGAGGGAGGGAGGGAGTAAGGAAAGAAAGAAAGAAAGACATGAGGGAGGGAGCGAGGAAGGAAAGAAAAAGAAAGTGGAAAGAAGAAGGGTGGGAGGGAGGAAAGAAAAATAAAGAAGGAAAGGAGGAGCAGAGGGAGGGAGGGAGGAAGGGAAGGTAGGAAAAAAAGAAAGAGCAGGTAAAGTAAAATAGAATAAAGTATGAAATATAGTAGCGTTATTAAAATTAAAATGTAATTATTGAAAAAAAAAAAACGGACCGATAGAACCCTGGGACATATGTTGGAAGCAAAGCTATATAGAGAGAATCTTACACAGAAGATTACACATACACATTCACAAAAAGAGAGCAGGGGGAAAAATCAAAAATCTTGCTCTCCAAGTCCACCTCCTCAATTTGGGATAATTCGTTGTAAAAAGAGGAAAAGGGTGAGAAGTCTTAAATCATGCTCTCTAAGTCCACCTCCTTAATTTGGGATAATTCGTTGTAAAAAGAGGAAAAGAGGGGAAAGTCTTAAATCTTGTCCTCAAAGTCCACTTCCTCAATTTGGGATGATTCGCTGTCCATTCATGCACTCCACAGACGCAGGGCACATCAAATGGACCGTGGAGCTTTAATCCGCTGCCTCCGAGGCTGCACAGAGAGATTTCCCTGTCTCTGCTCTCACAGCTCCCGGGTCTCAGCCTTGGACCTGGCCCCGCCTCTGCGCGTAGGTCGCCGGAGGGTGTCCGTTCTTCGCTCAGTCAGGACGGGTTTAAAGGAGCTGCTGATTCGGGGGCTCTGGCTCACTCAGGCAGAGGGGAGGGAGGGGTGCGCAGTGTGGGGCGGGCCTGAGGCGGCAGAGGCCGGCGTGACATTGCAGCAGCCCGTGGCGCTCCGTGCGCTTTCCCGGGAAAGCCGTCCCTGGGTCCCGGGACCCCGGCAGTGGCAGGGTGCACAGGCCCCCCGGAAGGCGGGGTGGACAGTGACCCGCGCTCGCACACAGGCCCCGCGGCGGCGGCAGCAGCGGCGGCAGCAGCCCCAGCCTCCCACGCCCGTCTCCGAGGTCCGCGCCTTACCCGCGGCTCGCGCCTGTCTCCGGCGCTTCCCCAAGCAGCCCTCTTAATGCCCTCTCCTCGCGCACCAGGAAACAAAAGTGAAGAAAAAGCCTCTTGCCTCTTCGGCAGCTCCAGACCCTTTCCCCGGACTCCCTCCGGGCTAGCCGTGGTGCACTAACCCCTTCAGGCTCTCTTCCTGCCGCCAGCCCCAGTCCTCTCCCTGCGCTCCGACTGAAACCGGATACCCGAGGCTCAGCTCCCAGCCCCGCCCGCCCTGGCGGCCGAGCAGACAAACCTCTCGGGCTGGTGTGTGCCTGAGGGCACCGATCCTCTGTGCCGGAATCTCTCTGCTTTGCCCTCCGCACCCCTGTTGCTGTGCTCTCCTCCGCTACTCCGAAGCTTTCCCCCTCAGCCACCTGCAGTCTCCGCCCGCGAAGGGGCTTGTAGTGTGTAGAAATCTTCCCTCCTTCACGGCTCCCTCCCACTGGTGCAGATCCCATCCCTATCCTATTGTCTCTGTTTATTCTTTTTTCTTTTGTCCTACCCCGGTATGTGGGGAGTTTCTTGCCTTTTGGGGGGTCTGAGGTCTTCTGTCAGCGTTCAGTAGGTGTTCTGTAAGAGTTGTTCCACGTGTAGATGAATTTCTGATGTATCTCTGGGGAGGAAGGTGATCTCTGCGTCTTACTCTTCCGCCATCTTCCTCCGGGGTCCAATTACGTTTTCTTTGTCCTTCAATTTCTGAAATATTTTTCTTTGCCCTTCTCATGTATGATAGAATAAAATACCACAAATGACATCTTAATGGGAGAGATTTTTGCTGTGTGGGCAAAATTAACTGGAGAGACAGTCTAGAGGGGAAAATTTATTGTATTGGAGAAAAGAGGTTATCTGGGTAAGATAAATGAATAAAATAAAGATAGTGTATTCAAGAAAACTGGAAAAGTCAACAAAACCTTAAACAGAAGAATGACAAACATAACACAATAAAACAAAAACACAAAGAGAAGTAGGAAGTGAAAAGACAGCCAGAACCATTGCAAGGTCTATATTTCCATCTCACCTCACCCCAGATCCACTTTGAATTTGTTAGATAAGCCAGGGACTCAGCAGAAAGTTTTCAGTTAGGACTGTACATATATTCCCCACTCTTGATGGCCTATCAGGAAAAAAAAAAAAAAGGCTCAAAAGCATTATGTATATACGTACAGTAATTTCTATTGATCTGTCACTCCATTTCCAGGTGAGAAAACTGAAATTCACAATTATTTAACAACGATCCTCAGTCACACGGGTGAGTAAAACGTCCGCTATTCAAAGTAGCACTTGATCTTTGGAAAGGCAGCATTTAATACCAAGATAAACATTACCTTCCACAAGGTAAGATAATATAGTTTTGAACAATTGTTAACTTTCCTTACTTTCTGTGGAAAAGACAACATTTGATGGGAAATCTCTCATGTCACCCAGTGAGATCAATAGCTTTCTGAAGAGTTGGAAGTTGGGGAAAATACTGAAACTAAAGGAAAGTAACAATATGTGATATAACATTGAATAAAATGTAAAAGCCTGCTTGAGCCAACCCATTTCAAAATAAGAGAGGTTCGCAAAACTATGACTCTGGCTTGAAGAATTGCTTGAGGAAAAGTGTGGTGTTGAAAAGCTATGTTCTCCACTCCTTCAGTTCTTTCTACAAGGAAGACTCAACAAATCCAAAACTGAAGCAAAGCCATTCTTTTTTATTTAACATCTTTACTGAAGTATAATTGCTTTACAATGGTGGGTTAGTTTCTGCTGTATAACAAAGTGAATCAGCTATATGTATACATATGTCCCCATATCCCCTCCCTCTTGTGTCTCCTTCCCACCCTCCCTATGCCACTCCTCTAGGTGGTCACAAAACAACAAGCTGATCCCCCTGTGCTACGTGGCTGCTTCCCACTAGCTCTTCTACATTTGGTAGTGTATATATGTCAATGCCACTCTCTCACTTAGTCCCAGCTTACCCTTCCCCCTCCCCGTGTCCTCAAGTCCAGAATAAATCAAAGCCATTCTTGCCAGAGGTTTCAATCAGGGAGTATGTCACAGGAATTTGGATGCAATCTCTTATTCCCACCATCCTTTCTTCAATAAAAGTCTATTATGGATGATACAGATTTGAGGCAAGGAGGCTGGGGAACACTATATCAAATGGCTTCAGATGTAATACACTTGCTATTAAATCTCCAAATCTTACCAGCTATAGATGCAACCTCAGTAGACTGTAATAAAATACATGATCCAGAAGAATAAATACTCATTTTCATGTAGGCAGGCTGCTATTACCATTTATCAGTAACTAATATATATATATATACATATATATATATATATATATATATATATATATATGTATATATATATATATAACCATTTGGATGTACATAAAACTATTTACATAACTAATGAAACACACATACATACACGAAAAGGCTAAGCAGTATTGTAGTTTAACAAATGATTGCCATGCTTAAAGATTAAAATCCTGAACTGTAGGGTGCAGGTTGTTAATTGGGTTTTGGTGGAGGGAAGCCTGTTGTATGAGAAGTAAGTTTTTATTATTATCATTATTTTTTAACTAATTATTATTTTTAAACAAATTTGGCTGTGTTGGATCTTCACTGCTGCAGGTAGGCATTCTCTATTTGAAGGAGGCGAGGGCTACTCTTCTTTGCAGTGAGCGGGCTTTTCATTGTTGTGGCTTCTCTTGTTGCAAAGCATGGGCACTAGGCACATGGGCTTCAGTAGTTGTGTCGTGTGGACTCAGTAGCTGTGGCTCATGGGCTCTAGAGCACAGGCTCAGTAGTTGTGGCTTACGGGCTTAGTTGCTCCATGGCATGTGGGATCTTCTTGGACCAGGGCTCAGAACCCATGTCCCCTGCATTGGCAGGTGGATTCTTAACCACTGAGCCACCAGGGAAGTCCCAAGTTTTTATTATTAAAAAAAAAAAATTCTAAGTCGGGTCATACTCAGTCAAGAAATGCCTCTTTCCTACCAAAGAAGGAATTAAATTATTTCACAATTCAGCAAATTTCAAGAATACTGAAGAAAATTAAAGAGTGAAAGAAAAGGAGTTCAGGAGAAGAGGCATAGAAACAGTAATTTCCACCCAAAAGGAGAAACCACGCATTTTATAGAATGTAGTTTCTTAAACGTCAGTAAGCTGTGTGATATAGAAAGTGTTAATAAAAATTCACTGCTTGAGCAAGTAAGGATGGAAAAATTTCAGTGACTGAGGTCTAAAACCCTGACATTAAATTAAAGTTGCCATTCTGATGGAGATTGCTCCTGGAGGTATAGAGGGTGGAACAGAAGATCCATAATGCACAGAATGACTAAAAAGGAGGAAAACACATGTACCTAATCAGTACATAGCACCTTAAAAATAATTTTTGCTAAATCTTTGTATAGGGGGCTTGGCAGTTAAAATTCAACCCACTTTATATAAATGTGATATAAAATTATAGTTTTTTTGTTAACAATCTCTATACAACTCCCATAATTTTTTTTCCTCATAAAGTGCCTTGATTTATCTATTCTCCACATATTTATTGAGCATTTATTATCCATTTGAAAGCCAGAATCATTCTAAGTTCTATGGAAAATAGACTGTAATTAATTATTTTTATTAAGATTCTAGTGCCCAGGATGAGAAAACCTGAGTAACGTCCTTGAGAGGTGTGGTCTTAAAACATCTTACTTCTGTCACAGTGGATGATATATATATATATATATATATATATATATATATATATATATATATATATATATATATATATATATAGCATTAGAAAAATCCCACTTTAAAAGGTACTGGGACGATTTTCTCTCAATTTAGGTACTCAAGAACTTAACTAAATTTCAGAATCATGTACATAGTAAAATCCATATGTGACCTCTTAATATGCTTTAAATTCCAATACGTTTTAAAATCCTAAATGAATACTTGACAAAGGATGCTGTGTAGTCATTTTAATAAGATGATTCTAACACCTTCGGCTTTTTTCCCTCAGTGCTAAAACCCCATATAGAAATAAAACTTTGCCACAAGGATAATGGGAGAAAAACACTGCCTTCTTAACCACTCTGTGGTTTTAAACTGAGGGAAAACATTCTTTTCTAACATGTAATTTCACATTTTTTTTTCTACTTTGTGCAGCACTGAAAAGTAGCTGGGTCTAAGCATGCATGGTTCATTTTGCCTCTACTATGCAGATTTGTTAAGATGAAGTATTGCTTATTTGAAATGGAGGAGAAATTAACAGTGACAACTAAGCCACCATCAGTTAAGCTATGGTTTAAAAAGGATGCCAAACACAAAAGAGAGAAAAACTGAGGAATCACAGTGCTAGACAAAACCCATGTAAATGGATAAAGCAGAAACAAAAGGTAAGCTGATTGGAATCAAGTTATAGGTAGTAGGGTGGTATGGGAGTGGGGAAGAAATGATGAGTTACATGATGAGTAGATAAATTTTATTAGAAACTTAGGTACAACATGGCAAAATCATGGATCCTGAACTTTCATTAACCTCATTTTTTTCTACGTGGCTTTCTGCATATTAGCTACAACAGGTCAAGTTATAAAAATAATTGACCATTACTGGATATTTTATCAAAGGGTTCAGCTGGATGAGAAGCTATTTTACCCAAAAATAGCCTCCAACTGAAACATCTAGGAAAAGTAATTCACCGTGGAGTAGCCACTATCATTTCTGCCTAATACACAGAAATTTGATATACTCTTAAGTGAAAGAGTGCCAGTAATGGATGTCTGAAATACACCACTTGATTCTCTTAGAAATATGTCTGTCATCTAAGAACTACAAATCATAATTGTTTTGCTCATTTTGGAATGACAAAACCATACTGTATCTTTTGCTTTTAAATTAAGCTCCTATAATCCATGTGTGACTTGCTTTTGTCTTACTAGAGCAATAGAATAGAAGTAATTCTGAAGAAAGTGCACCCTGCAGACTGAATCTATGGAATTCCAAATAGGATTATTGGAAAATTTATTTAAATTCAATAGGTTGTTGGTGGAACAACTGGTTTGAAATTCAATTTTATGAATATGAACTATTTATGATTCTGATTAGAATTTTTTTCACATAAAGTTCATCTGGTTGAATAAGATCAATTTCAAGAACTGTAAAACAGGCTGAGCATTACTCTGAAAGTCTTGAACATGTATTTCCTTTCCTTTTAAATTTCGCCATGCCATTTGGAGTTTTGCACTTGATATTCTGTACAATAAAATTGAAACATCTTTAACCATCTTGTAGGTTTGTGGATAATTTAGCATAAATCCACTTGTGGCAGTTTATTTCAAAGTAGTTCCCATTAAATACTGATCTTTAAGTATTGGAACTCCATTTTTAAGTACAAATGTGTTGTAATTATGTATCCCTAGTTGTCCGTAGGCTTTACTATAATTGAGGTAATTACAGTCAATAAAAAGATAATTTGAGAGTCTTTATCATTATGGAACTACTGTTGCCTTAATGTGGTGGGTAGAAAATGGTTAACCAATAGATCCTCAGCTGCTGGAAACAGGAGGATATTTGTGAGGAATACACAGAGATGGCTTTTTTTTTTTCATGTTTTACTTAGTTTAAATTTGCTTTCTCCTTGGAAAAAAAAACTTGCAACCTTTATAAATCCTCAAAGTTGGTAATTCTGATAGAGTGTGAGCCCTGAGCCTACACCTATGTAAAGAGAGCTAGTGAGATCCTTCACAATGGGAAGAGAGCAAATCCATAATGACATGTTTACTCATTTCTAGAGTAAAAATATTTAAAAGTAATGGACAACAGAAGCACATTTGCAACATCACCTGAGGAATTTCAAGAGAATATCATTTTTCCTTAATTAATACAGAGGGAATGATTCAAGGAAATGATCATTACATTTTGAATTGCTCTAACAGTGTAACACATGGGAGAGCAGAACATAAAGCACTGGGTAAGAATGACTTCAAAGAAGGTTGAAATAAAATCCTTCATGTGATATTAGGAATGGAAGAATTCCATACAGGAGCACAAACATGGATTTGGTATGAGAACAACACTGCATATTCCTTGTAGCAAGGATAGCTATGGGAAATGTAGGGTATTAACACTCTTTGCTATTAGACCAAATACTTCAACTCAGCATACTGTGGAGATATTTTGGTAACTCCTTAACATTTCATTTTTAGTACCTATACTCTATTTTTAGGATTTATTTTTTTTTTTTTCTGCTGGATTTTATTTGATAATGATAGTACCACTATTTAGCCACCTTTCTAAAAACATCAAGTAATAAACATGTGTATATTTTACTATGGTTAAATTTAATAATGAAGGAACATTAAAAACCATCCTTGTTCTAAAGGCAAGATGCGAATTTAAGTCAATTGATGTGTTTGGTAATTTCCTTTCTGAGGTCTGTCCTAAAAGTTGAAAAGTTCCTCATTACAGAAAGAAAATAATTACCCGAATTTTTCAAATGTCAAGTTCGGGGAATAATTTCTGACAAATAACAACACAGTAAAAAATACTTTATGAAATATATTCACTATTTTGCTATGAATACAGACTAATGGTAAAATACATGGCCTTAATAAAACATAGTTTTTTATTTTAATATGATCCTGAAACCCATGCTACAATCCTTGACATACAAAGACACTCATAATAAGTCTTCTTTGCAAAAAGTTTGTCTGAATTATGAATTAAGAGCTGATGTATAGTTAATATTTTAATTCCAAGTTAGTAAATATTTATTATCTTGTTTTCTAAGGGAAATGCTGAGCACCTGTAATCATAGCTTTCCACTGAGTAAGAAATCCAAGTCTATTTTTTTTTATTACTTTCTGCTTTATAAGAAAGTGAGTCAGTCATACATATACATCTGTTCCCCCATCCCCTCCAACTTGCATCTCCCTCCCTCCCACCCTCCATATCCCACTCCTCCAGGCGGTCACAAAGCACCGAGCTGATCTCCCTGTGCTATGCGACTGCTTCCCACTATCTATCTACCTTACGTTTGGTACTGTATATATGTCCAGGCCTCTCTTTCACTGTGTCACAGCTTACCCTTCCCCCTCCCCATATCCTCAAGTCCATTCTCAAGTAGGTCTGTGTCTTTATTCCTGTTTTACCCTTAGGTTCTTCATGACATTTTTTTTTCTTAAATTCCATATATATGTGTTAGCATACGGTATTTGTCTTTCTCTTTCTGACTTACTTCACTCTGTATGACAGACTCTAGGTCTATCCACCTCATTACAAATAGCTCAGTTTCGTTTCTTTTTATGGCTGAGTAATATTCCATTATATATATGTGCCACATCTTCTTTATCCATTCATCCAATGATGGACACTTAGGTTGTTTCCATCTCTGGGCTATTGTGAATAGAGCTGCAATGAACATTTTGGTACATGTCTCTTTTTGAATTATGGTTTTCTCAGGGTATATGCCCAGTAGTGGGATTGCTGGGTCATATGGTAGTTCTATTTGTAGTTTTTTAAGGAACCTCCATACCATTCTCCATAGTGGCTGTACCAATTCACATTCTCACCAGCAGTGCAAGAGTGTTCCCTTTTCTCCACACCCTCTCCAGCATTTATTGTTTCTAGATTTCTTGATGATGGCCATTCTGACTGGTGTGAGATGATATCTCATTGTAGTTTTGATTTGCATTTCTCTAATGATTAATGATGTTTAGCATTCTTTCATGTGTTTGTTGGCAGTCTGTATATCTTCTTTGGAGAAATGCCTGTTTAAGTCTTCTGCCCATTTTGGGATTGGATTGTTTGATTTTTGGTATTGAGCTGCATGAGCTGTTTATAAATTTTGGAGATTAATTCTTTGTCAGTTGCTTCATTTGCAAATATTTTCTCCCATTCTGGGGGTTGTCTTTTGGTCTAGTTTATGGTTTCCTTTGCTGTGCAAAAGCTTTGAAGTTTCATTAGGTCCCATGTGTTTATCTTTGTTTTTATTTCCATTTCTCTAGGAGGTGGGTCCAAAAGGATCTTGCTGTGATTTATGTCATAGAGTGTTCTGCCTATGTTTTCCTCTAAGAGTTTGATAGTTTCTGGCCTTACATTTAGGTCTTTAATCCATTTGGGGCTTATTTTTGTGTATGGTGTTAGGGAATGATCTAATCTCAAACTTTTACATGTCCCTGTATAGTTTTCCCAGCACCACTTATTGAAGAGGCTGTCCTTTCTGCACTGTACATTCCTGCCTCCTTTATCAAAGATACGTTGACCATATATGCATGGGTTTATCTCTGGGCTTTCTATCCTGTTCCATTGATCTATTTTTCTGTTTTTGTGCCAGTACGATTCTCTCTTGATTAGTGTAGTTTTGTAGTATAGTCTGAAGTCAGGAAGCCTGATTCCTCCAGCTCCATTTTTCATTCTCAAGATTGCTTTGGCTATTCAGGGTCTTTTGTGTTTCCATACAAATTATGAAATTTTTTTGTCCCAGTTCTGTGAAAAATGCCAGTGGTAGTTTGATAGGGATTGCATTGAATCTGTAGATTGCTTTCAGTAGTAGAGTCATTTTCACAATATTGATTCTTCCAATCCAGGAGCATGGTATATCTCTCCACCTATTTGTATCATCTTTAAGTTTTTCATTAGTGTCTTATAATTTTCTGCATACAGGTCTTTTGTCTCCTAAGATAGGTTTATTCCTAGATATTTTATTCTTTTTGTTGCAATGGTAAATGGGAGTATTTTCTTGATTTCACTTTCAGATTATTCATCATTAGTGTACAGGAATGCCAGAGATTTCTGTGCATTAATTTTGTATCCTGCTACTTTACCAAATTCATTGCTTAGCTCTAGTAGTTTTCTGGTAGCATCTTTAGGATTCTCCATGTATAGTATCATGTCATCTACAAACAGTGACAGCTCTACTTCTTCTTTGCCAATTTGGATTCCTTTTATTTCCTTTTCTTCTCTGATTGCTGTGGCTAACACTTCCAAAACTAAGTTGAATAGGAGTGGTGAGAGTGTGCAGCCTTGTCTTGTTCCTGATCTTAGTGGAAATGGTTTCAGTTTTTCACCATTGAGGACGATGTTGGCTGTGGGTTTGTCATATATGGCCTTTATTATGTTGAGGAAAGTTCCCTCTATGCCTACTTTCTGCAGGGTTTTTATCATAAATGGGTGTTGAATTTTGTTGAAAGCTTTCTCTGCATCTATTGAGATGATCATATGGTTTTTTTCATTCAATTTGTTAATATGGTGTATCACATTGATTGATTTGCATATATTGAAGAATCCTTGCATTCCTGGAATGAACCCCACTTGATCATGGTGTACGATCCTCTTAATGTGCTGTTGGATTCTGTTTGCTAGTATTTTGTTGAGGATTTTTGCATCTATGTTCATCAGTGATATTGACCTGTAGTTTTCTTTCTTTGTGACATTCTTGCCTTGTTTTGGTGTCAAGGTGATGGTGGCCTCGTAGAATGAGTTTGGGAGTGCTCCTCCCTCTGCTATATTTTCGAGGAGGTTGAGAAGGATAGGTGTTAGCTCTTCTCTAAACATTTGATAGAATTCGCCTGTGAAGCCATCTTGTCCTGGGCTTTTGTTTGTTGGAAGATTTTTAATCACAGTTTCAATTTCAGTGCTTGTGATTGGTCTATTCATATTTTCTATTTCTTCCTGATTCAGTCTTGGCAGGTTGTGCATTTCTAAGAATTTGTCCATTTCTTCCAGGTTGTCCATTTTATTGGCATAGAGTTTCTTGTAGTAATCTCTCATGATCTTTTGTATTTCTTCAGTGTCAGTTGTTACTTCTCCTTTTTCATTTCTAATTCTATTGATTTGTCTTCTCCCTTTTTTTCTTGATGAGTCTGGCTAATGGTTTATCAATTTTGTTTATCTTCTCAAAGAACCAGCTTTTAATTTTATTGATCTTTGCTATCTTTTCCTTCATTTCTTTTTCATTTATTTCTGATCTGATCTTTATGATTTCTTTCCTTCTGCTAACTTTGGAGGTTTTTTGCTCTTCTTTCTCTAATTGCTTTAGGTGCAGGGTCAGGTTGTTTACTCTAGATGTTTCCTGTTTCTTGAGGTGGGATTGTATTTCTGTAAACTTCCCCCTTAAGACTGCTTTTGCTGCATCCCATAGGCTTTGGGTCGTCTTGTCGCAATTGTCATTTGTTTCTAGGTATTTTTTAATTTCCTCTTTGATTTCTTCAGTGATCACTTCGTTATTGAGTAGTGTATTGTTTAGCCTCCATGTGTTTGTATTTTTTACAGATCTTTTCCTGTAATTGATGTCTAGTCTCATAGCATTGTGGTCGGAAAAGATACTTGATACAATTTCAATTTTCTTGAATTTACCAAGGCTTGATTTGTGACCCAAGGTATGATCTATCCTGGAGAATGTTCCATGAGCACTTGAGAAAAATGTGTATTTTGTTGTTTTTGGATGGAATGTCCGATAAATATCAATTAAGTCCATCTTGTTTAATGTATCATTTAAAGCTTGTGTTTCCTTATTTATTTTCATTTTGGATGATCTGTCCATTGGTGAAAGTGGGGTGTTAAAGTCCCCTACCATGAGTGTGTTACTGTCGATTTCCCCTTTTATGGCTGTTAGCATTTCCCTTATGTATTGAGGTGCTCCTACGTTGGGTGCATAAATATTTACAATTGTTATATCTTCTTCTTGGATCGATCCCTTGATCATTATGTAGTGTCCTTCTTTATCTCTTCTAATAGTCTTTATTTTAAAGTCTATTTTGTCTGATATAAGAATTGCTACTCCAGCTTTCTTTTGATTTCCATTTGCATGGAATATCTTTTTCCATCCCCTTACTTTCAATCTGTATGTGTCTCTAGGTCTGAAGTGGGTCTCTTGTAGACAGCATATATATGGGTCTTGTTTTTGTATCCATTCAGCCACTCTGTGTCTTTTGGTGGCAGCATTTAGTCCATTTACATTTAAGGTAATTATTGATATGTATGTTCCTATTCCCATTTCCTTAATTGCTTTGGGTTCGTTATTGTAGGTATATTCCTTCTGTTGTGTTTCTTGCCTAGAGAAGTTCCTTTAGCATTTGTTGTAAAGCTGGTTTGGTGGTGCTGAACTCTCTCAGCTTTTGCTTGTCTGTAAAGGTTTTAATTTCTCCATCAAATCTGAATGAGATCCTTTCTGGGTAGAATAATCCTGGTTGCAGGTTTCTCTCTTTCATCAGTTTAATTATGTCCTGCCACTCCCTTCTGGCTTATAGAGTTTCTGCTGAGAGATCAGCTGTTAACCTGATGGGGATTCCCTTGTGTGTTATTTCTTGTTTTTCCCTTGCTGCTTTTAATATGTTTTCTTTGTGTTTAATTTTTGACAGTTTGATTAATATGTGTCTTGGCGTATTTCTCCTTGGATTTATTCTGTATGGGACTCTCTGTGCCTCCTGGACTTGATTAATTATTTTCTTTCCTGTATTAGGGAAGCTTTCAACTATAATCTCTTCAAATATTTTCTCAGTCCCTTTCTTTTTCTCTTCTTCTTCTGGAACCCCTATAATTCGCATGTTGGTGCATTTAATGTTGTCCCAGAGGTCTCTGAGACTGTCCTCTGTTCTTTTCATTCTTTTTTCTTTATTTTGCTCTGCATCAGTTATTTCCACTATTTTACCTTCCACCTCACTTATCCGTTCTTCTGCCTCAGTTATTCTGCTATTGATCCCATCTAGAGTATTTTTCATTTCATGTATTGTGTTTTTAATCGATGCTTGATTCATCTTTAGTTCTTCTAGGTCCTTGTTAACTGTTTCTTGCATTTTCTCTATTCTCTCTCCAAGATTTTGGACCTTGGAAATATAATCTTAGATCATCTTTACTATCATTATTCTGAATTCTTTTTCAGGTAGACTGCCTATTATCTCTTCATTTGTTAGGTCTGGTGAGTTTTTATCTTGCTCCTTCTCCTGCTGTGTATTTTTCTGTCTTCTCATTTTGCTTATGTTACTGTGTTTGGGGTCTCCTTTTTGCAGGCTGCAGGTTCGTAGTTCCCTTTGTTTTTGGTGTCTGTCCCCAATGGCTAAGGTTGGTTCAGTGGGTTGTGTAGGCTTCCTGGTGGAGGGGACTAGTGCCTGTGTTCTGGTGGCTGAGGCTCGATCTTGTCTTTCTGGTGGACAAGTCCACGTCTGGTGGTGTATTTTGGGGTGTCTGTGGCCTTTTTATGATTTTAGGCAGCCTCTCTGCTAATGGGTGGCATTGTGTTCCTGTCTTGCTAGTTGCTTGCCATAGGGTGTCCAGCACTGTAGCTTGCTGCTCGTTGAGTGAAGCTGGGTGCTGGTGTTGAGATGGAGATCTCTGGAAGATTTTCGCCGTTTGATATTATGTGGAGTTGGGAGGTCTCTTGCGGACCAGGGTCCTGAAGTTGGCTCTCCCACCTCAGAGGCACAGCAGTGACTCCTGGCTCCTCAATTTGGGATAATTCCTTGTCTATTCATGTATTCCACAGATGCAGGGTACATCAAGTTGATTGTGGAGCTTTAATCCGCTGCTTCTGAGGCTGTTGGGAGAGATTTCCCTTTCTCTTCTTTGTTCTCACAGCTCCCCGGTCTCAGCTTTGTACCCACCTCTCCATGTAGGTCACAGGAGGGCGTCTGTTCTTCACTCAGACAGGACAGGGTTAAAGTAGCAGCCACTTCGGTGACTCTGGCTCACTCAGGCCGGGGGGCATGGAGGGACATGGTGTGTGGGTGGAGCCTGCAGTGGCAGAGGCCGGCGTGATGTTGCACCAGCCTGAGGCACACCGTGCGTTCTCCCAGGGAACCCGTGGCTGGATCCCGGGACTCCAGCAGTGACGGGCTGCACAGTCGCCCCGGAAGTGGTCGTGGACAGTGACCTGCACTGGCACACAGGCCTCGTGGCTGTGGCAGCAGCCCCAGCGTCCCACGCCTGTCTCTGGGGTCCATACTTTCAGCCGTGGCTCGCGCCTATCTCTGGAGCTCCTCCAAGCAGCGCTCTTAATCCCCTCTCCTCATGCACCAGGAAACAAAGAGGGAGGAAAAAGTCGCTTGCCTCTTCGGCAGGTCCAAACTTTTTCCCAGACTCTCTCCCAGCTATCTGTGGTGCATTAGCCCCTTCAGACTGTGTTCACACCGCCAAACCCAGTCTTCTCCCTGCGCTCCAACTGAAGCCTGAGCCTCAGCTCCCAGCACTGCCTGCCCCGGCGGGCGAGCAAACAAGCCTCTCATGCTGGTGAGTGCCGGTTGGCACCGATCCTCTGTGTGGGAATCTCTCCGCTTTGCCCTACCCAGGTACGTGGGGAGTTTCTTGCCTTTTGGGAGGTCTGAGGTCTTCTGCCAGTGTTCAATAGGTGTTCTGTAGGAGTTGTTCCACGTGTATTTGTATTTCTGGTGTATCTAGAAATCCAACTCTTAAACCTCAACTTTGCCAGGAAAAAGCTATGGGATTTTAGCAGTATTTTTTACTAAATATTAATTCTTAACTCATCAAATCATAATGAGGATTAAATGAGGCCATCTTTCTACATCATCTAGTACTTAATTAGTTTTCCTGACAGCAGAATGCTTCAAATGTCCCATCTAACCGGTAGTATTAATATTTACAACTAAATTTTGGTATGAGAGTACCTAGACTATTAGCTGTCCTAGGAATGTGCATTTTGCCCTATTTAAAACCCTTGAAGAATGTGGTTGCCTTCAAACATTGGTAGCCGGTGTTGAGTGCTAGCATGTCTGAAACCTCACAATTACAATTACAATAATGGAGCTAGTATTCTTTACCTGGGGTCACTAGACTATGTGGCTACATTCTTAGCATCACAGTGTTATCAAGTTTAAGAAATATTCAATTAATCAGGTGAGAAAAATAAAATTAATATTGAAATGTCTGAGGCATAAAACATACTATGTTTAGATATGAGAACTGTAAAACTGGCACTGCCACATATGTTAGTGATATCTACCTGGGACTAAATCAAAAATAATTAAGATACAGGCTGTGAGTTATTAAATTAACGTTTTCCCAGACTTGAGAATGAAATTCAGTTGTGAAATACACGTGAACACAGACGTGCAATCATTTATCCAACAGCTGACTGACGCCTACCTAAAAATTGCACAAATTTTAGTATATATGTGAAAAACTGGAGTTTACTTCCTGCAGAAGGGAACATCTGTGCTGAAAACCAAAAACAACATACTCCCAATTGAGAAACAGTTAGCCCTTCATCAGTGCAATCAAGGTAAACTCAAGGGAAGGTTGTGTTCCACTTTCTTTGTTTTTTCCTCATTAAAATTTGTGTATTGCATTTTAATAAATAGTTCTTTTCAATGTTACCATGGAAGAATTTATCAGTTGTCTTCATTTTCCTGTTTGTTCACACAGTCCTTAGATTTTTACGCACTTCCATTTTTCTAATGTGATCATATAATTATCATGGAAAGGTTGGGAAAGACTCTTTGGAATTAAGGAATTATGAGAAAACTTAAATGGAATACTCCCATTGGCACATAAGTTTTAGTTTAATGCTCTCGTAATCCAGTCAAGATGTTGAGCCTGAAACATTGGTAAGCATCACTTATTATTTCAAGGAATTATACTTGATATTGGGTGGCACAGAGGGCAATGAGCAATTAATCATTTTTTGGCCCAGTCTAAAAATAGTCACAGATACAAAAGAATCAGAAACAATTACGGCAAAATAAGGTCAAAATTTCAGAACAGATTCACAAGTTTTAGCATGTAGGAATCATAGATAAAATACCTGCATCTGACTAGGTAGTACAAACATTGAATTTTCAAGGCTTTTGTCAGAGAAATTGTTTTCAGGAAATCTGGAACTGAGTAAATTAATGAAAGAACTGAAATTTCTGTTTGTGCACCCTTAGGAATGGAATATCCATTCTCTTCCATGATAATGATGATTAAATGTTAAAAATAAAATGCCTTAAATTGAGTGAAATCACATAAGAAAAGGAAAAATAATGTAGAATTTTCTACTTTTCGAAGTGTGAACTAAGGTTAGAGATCCCATGTCTTATTGCCATTTTAAAGATGAGTAGACTTACACCCAGTAATATTAAGAGTCATGTCACAGCATACAACTTGTCATATGGGAGATAGAACTTCATACAGTCTCCTTTCTTGTTTTCAGTTTGATACTCTTTTACTGCATCATGCCACTTTCACATTATTGTTTGATTATTTGGCAAGATACTATCAGTCATTAGGCCTTCAGCTGTTTACAACATATGGCTGCTATTTATATTCAGAAACTAAGTTAAATTTAAATTGAATTAACCATGTAGAGAACAGAGTCCCTGATATGAGAATGAAAAGATTTTTCTCTAGCCCAATCACTGTTATATATTGTTTTATTCCTGACTTTCAGTTTCCTCTCTTGTAAAATTGAAAAAAAAAATAAAAATTTTAATCAAAGATAATTTTACAAGTTGTAAGGGGCTAGACAAGTGTTAACCTTGACAACAATGATGTTTGCTGTATAGTGATTATATCATATTTCATAAGACTGATATACCAACTTATTATAAAATAATGGAAGAAGTAGCTGGAGTATTAGAAAGACAAATGAATTATGGAATATTGTGAGAAATCTCTAACACACACGTCTATTAAAACCTTCATCGGCTGAATTATATACGAGTCTACATGAAATTCCAACAGATATTAACACTTCTCACTGCACACTTCCACTGTAATTTCATAAAATAAAATCCCATTTTCCTTCAGATTGGTAATTTTCCAACACGTGGATTAATATTGACACTGTTTCCTTGGGGACACATAAAATGACATCTTATAAAAGTTTGACTTCTTTGAGAAGGGGGCCAAGTTCCTTATTCTATCATTATTCAAGTGTCTTGAATTCCATTCTACAAATGCTTATGTAGCATAAGCTAATCATGAAGGATGACTATTTCTAAATGAAAATAGCATTGGTTGACAAGGGATTACTTTCTGTCTTCTCCAAGTGCTGTGGTGATTTAGTATTTATTCTAAAGTTTAGATCTTAAAGATGACAGTGGAAATATTATTTATTGACATTATTTTCCATTGGTAGTAGAGATATTAATTACTTATTCCATGTAGAATATAAAATTGTGAAATATCTGACTTCTTTCAGTTTGTTTTTCTGTCAAATATGCAGTTCAACTCTAGTAGAAAATTTTGGCATTTTGACTGTGATAATGGCTTAAAGGATATATGCATACATCAGAACTTATCAAAATGAATATTTTAAATATGTGAACTTTATTTTATGTTAATTATGCCTTGATAAAATGGTATACTTAAAAGTTTTATAGCCATTTGGATCCATGTGAATTTAAGGTTCTCATGACAGTTATTGTTAGGGAAAAACAAAACAAAGCAAACAAACAAAAACCAGAACATAGCATTTTATTTTGCTTTAACCTAAGTGATTTCTTTAATTCATAGAATATTTGGAGATGCTATAAACATAAATTAGATTACCTTGTAGGCCTAAAAATTAGTCACACATGGTATCACATTATTTATTCCTATTATGAAGAAAAGGAAGGCATGGTGTATACTTATTCATTTTTCTGAAATTTTAGTTTTGGGAGATTATCCAGATCTACATCATGGCTTGTTAAGTAGAGAGCAACACACAATGCTTGTATGCTCTAAATGAGGCCAAATAAGTTCTGCTTTTCCCATAAACAAAATTATTTTTGTCCTTAATGAGTTCATTGGCTCATTTATTTAGTGAGCCTGTGTAAGAGTACTTTGAGGATACTGTAGTCAAGCTCAATATATGTTGAGGTGGAAAGAAAACTCTTCCTTCTTTCTTCTATGAATGATGGAATTACGTCCATAATGTTCAAAACAGGACATATTTTTAAATGTTATATTGATGTTTAAACACAAAATACACTTAGAGGTAACATCTTTTTCTAATGACAATTGTGATCTATAGCTGTGTTATTTAATATAGTTATCCACTAGCCTTGAACATGACTATGAAAATTTAAATCAATTAAATTTAAATAAAATTAAAACAATTTTTTAGTTGCACAATAGTCATATATGACTGTGGCTACCATATTGGAAAACACAGCTTATAGAAATTTCCATTATTATTGAGTATCATATTGATTAGTACTATGACACACTATCCAGAAACAAACTATCACAGTTTTTGGTTACTGTGATACATTGCCATAGAACATCTGAAATTGTAGCTTAGAAGGAAAATCATATTAATTTATCTACCAAGTAAAGAATCCTAAGGTATAGCACCTGTCTTTCCACTGAGGCAATGTCCAAAAATTGACAGCAAAAGCCTAGTAAGAACATTGCTAAGAAATAAAATGTTAAATACATTTTGTGGAAAACTGTTTAGAAGACAGACCAGAAATCTGACAGTGGATGATATGCTGACTTCATGCTACAATGTCCCAGAAGTCATCCTTCTGCATAGTATCATATGGAATTGTCTGGCCGTAAACATTGATTGCTGTAATATGTTGTTGAAGGTCACATCTATGTATAATCTAAATATAAAATGCAATTGATCCATATTTCAGGTAATAAAAGTAAGGTTTATAATTCTTTTTTTTTTTTTTTCTTTTTGGGTGAATAAACTGAGTTTTATTTTTTTATTTTTTTTATTTTTTTTTACATTTTTTTTTATTAGTTTCTGTTTATAACAAAGTGAATCAGTCATACATATACATCTGTTCCCACATCCCTTCCCTCATGCATCTCCCTCCCTCCCACCCTCCCCATCCCACCCCTCCAGGCGGTCACAAAGCACCGAGCTGATCTCCCTGTGCTATGCGACTGCTTCCCACTATCTATCTACCTTACGTTTGGTACTGTATATATGTCCATGCCTCTCTTTCATTTTGTCACAGCTTACCCTTCCCCCTCCCCATATCCTCAAGTCCATTCTCAAGTAGGTCTGTGTCTTTATTCCCGTTTTACCCCTAGGTTCTTCATGACATTTTTTTTTAATTCCATATATATGTGTTAGCATACAGTATTTGTCTTTCTCTTTCTGACTTACTTCACTCTGTACGACAGACTCTAGGTCTATCCACCTCATTACAAATAGCTCAATTTCGTTTCTTTTTATGGCTGAGTAATATTCCATTGTATATATGTGCCACATCTTCTTTATCCATTCATCCGATGATGGACACTTAGGTTGTTTCCAGCTCCGGGCTATTGTGAATAGAGCTGCAATGAACATTTTGGTACATGTCTCTTTTTGAATTATGGTTTTCTCAGGGTATATGCCTAGTAGTGGGATTGCTGGATCATATGGTAGTTCTATTTTTAGTTTTTTAAGGAACCTCCATACTGTTCTTGTTTTTATCTATAATAATAACTGCTTTTATTTGTATTATACTTTAAAACTTTATTTTTATAAAGAAAGGTACTCATTTATCCCCAATACACTTGTGTCTAGCAATATTACTAATCTCTTTGTACCACTGATAAATTGTTTCTAGACTTTATCAGATGTTCTACTTGGACAATCACATGATCTCAAATAAAGGCATTTTTTTTCTCTGAAATTTTTGTCATAAAAATGTCTATTTTTCTTTTCTTTCTTTTTTTCTGATCAGATCTTCCATATATTGAATAATAGATTCAATAATGTGCCCTACTCTTGTTCCTAATAAATTTCTCAATGAAAATAGTTACATCTACCTTCATTTTCAATAAGGAGTTTTTATTTTATTTATTTATTATTTGTTTATTTATTTATTTTGCGGTACATGGGCCTCTCACTGTTGTGGCCTCTCCCGTTGCGGAGCACAGGCTCCAGACATGCAGGCTCAGCGGCCATGGCTCACAGGCCCAGCTGCTCTGCGGCATGTGGGATCTTCCCAGACTGGGGCATGAACCCATGTCCCCTGCATTGGCATGCGGACTCTCAACCACTGCGCCACCAGGGAAGCCCGGAATTTTTATTGTTATGTGTCTTCTCTTCTTGTTTCTTCTGTTAAAGTTTTTCTAATCATGCAGGACTGTTAAGTTCATCAAATTATCCTTATACCTTTTTTGAGATTATCATGCTTGTACCTGTATGTGTATCTTTTCATGACTTGGCCCTAAGGGACCCAAGATTTTGTCAATGTCATAATCCCTATTACCTCTGGTCTCAAAGATGCTAAGAAAGAAAATAGGTCAGCTAAGGTTTCCCTTGTCCTAACACTGGTATAGTATGAGAAGCATTGTATTCTATCCTTTGTATTTTTTAATAGCCAGAACTGAATAAAAGAAAAATTGTCAAATAACAAGACATTAAGGTGTCCAAGTACCAGGACTGAACTGTTCAATAGATACCTATGTTTATTAAGCACCTGAAATGTGGCTCCCATGAGTGAGACATTTCATTTTTTCTTTTACTGTAAATATTTTTGATTGAAGTAGAGTTGACTTACAATATCATGTTAGTTTCAGGTGTACAGCACAGTAAACAAAAAGGCTCTTGATATCATATTAAGTTTAAAAATCCAGATTAAAGCATTTACAGTATGGGGGGGATAAATTAGGAGTTTGGGATTAACATATATGCACTATTATATATAAAATAGATTGATAACAAGGACCTACTGTATAGCACAGGGAATTATACTTGATATTTTGTAATAACCTATAAGGGAAAAGAATCTGAAAAAAAGATATATATATATATATATATATGAGACTACATTTCATTGTAACTGATGAAAATTTGGTGACTGAATTAAGATGTCTGCTTAGAGTAAAACATAGAGCCAATTTAAAAAATACAACAAAAAATAAAGTATCCTATTAATATTTATATTGACTGTATATTATAGTGATATTTTGATGTTTCATATTTTTATATATTGAGTTAAATCAAATATGCTATCCAAATTAATTTTACATTTTCTTATTACTTGTTTTTAATGTGAAAACTAAAAATATGTGAAATTACATATTTTATATAATCTATGATATACTCATATTTATATATTACACTAACATTTTATCTCACATTATATTTCTATTGGATAACAACAGTATAAAGACAGAAGGTAGAACTAAATATGGTGTCTAAACCAACAACACAGTCACTAAAGGAAAGAGACTGCATTTTCAAGTAAGTTGAAGATATTTCAGGAAATTCAATCAGAATCCGATAAATATCTAGATCTTAAAAACAACAAATCACAACAAAAGTGGATAAATTGGAGAATGGATTGTCACCATCAATCTCTAAATTAGTAACCTCTGATACCAAATCAAAGAAATATCTAAAAACTCAAAGTGAAAATACAAAGAGAGACAAGTATGAGGAATAAGAGTTTCAATAAATTATATATTAATAAAAATATTGTTATGATAAGAAAAGGACAGATGGAAGAGAAACAGTTAAATAATAGAAGGCAATACTGACAAGTTTGAGAAATACCCATGTCTTCAGTTTGAAAAACTCGAACAGTGAAAAACAATGAAAACTTAGACATTCCTTAAAACATCTTGAATTCAACAAAATCTAAGATGTCAGAGAGACAGAATAAACTATGAAAACATGAAGAAAATAATAAACTATTTGGTATCAGAATTCTTTTCAATATAAAGCATTGCATCCTTTGAACTCAGAATAAATATTCTTGCATAGCCATGAAATATTTAAAAGAATATTTATCGGACCATTCGGTTATAATATTTTAAATATTCAAAAATTAAAGTCATATTCCCAGATCATAATATAGTAAATTATAAATATAATTTATAAAATGTGACCTAAAGATATTAAATGTGACCTAAGATATTAAAAATGTGTCCTAAGATATTAAATACTTAGAAATTAAAAATACATGACTAGGTAATTCTGTGAATTATTTTAATGAATGAAAATACAAATGTATTTATTTCTATGGTTTAGTAGGGATTTGTGGTTGAAAATAGTAATTTTAATTTTATATGTGTGTGTGTCTGTGTGCATATATATTCAACACGTGAAGAAATTAAGTGGATGGAATAAGAGGGGGTTCAAAGCTGAACCTTCACTCTCCTTTTGTGAAAGCAAAATTTACATGGATTCTCAAGTAAAGAGAATACACCCAAGAGATATGTGAGCTATACGAATTTTTCCTATGAGTGATAGCAATAAACTTCTGCAAACACAAATTGCTTCGTGACCCCCGAAGATCCTCACTAAATGAACGTTCCAAAAAAATAAATAAATAAAAGCAGAAGCAAGGGATGGCAGTGAATATATTCTCAAGCTAAAAATGATTGAACATGGTTCATCGTATCCTTTTCACTTATTTCTTTTTATTTGAGGTGTAATACAATAACAACTGATTTGTTTGTGTGTGTGTTTTTTGTGGGTTTTTTTTTTTTTTGAGATATATCTGGCATGATTGGCTACTAGCCTTTAGAGAATTGTTCTAAAATAAGAACTTAAGAAGAGTGTAGAAATGCAAGATAATTCTCTTTCTGGCAACACGGGCATATGATATTTAAAAAAAAAACAAGAAAGCCTCTTTGTGGAAAACACTTCAAATATTTGATAAAATACAAAGACATATTTTTAAAAGATACCGCTGAGCAGGCAATTATATAAAGGGAATTTTCACGGGTCCCAAACAATGAAAAAGCATGAATCCAGAAAGGAAAGCAAGTTGTCTAGTCAGCAGTGATCCTATGGGCTTTCTGACCTGGAAATTATGCTTAAAAAAAACTATAGAGAGGGATTTCCCTGGTGGTGCACTGATTAAGAGTCTGCTTGCCAACACAGGGGACGTGGGTTCGAGCCCTTGTCTGGGAAGATCCCACATTCCGTGAAGCAACTAAGCCCGTGCACCACGACTACTGAGCCCGTGCTCTGGAGCCCACGACCCACAACTACTGAGCCCACGTGCCACAACTACTGAAGCCTGCACACCTAGAGCCCTGCTTTGCAACAAGAGAAGCCACTACAATGAGAAGCCCATGCACTGCAAACAAAGAGTAGCCCCTGCTCGCCGCAACTAGAGAAAGTCTGTGTGCAGCAACAAAGACCCAATGCAGCCAAAGATAAATTTTAAAAAAACCAAATTATATATATATATATATATATATGGAGAGAGAGAGAGAGAGACAGGAGAAAAAGCTTACGGGCTCATGAAAGTTGAGACTTCAGATTAGAAACCTCCTCATATATCTAGAAGCAAGAAAAGTGAAACATCAATAAAGGTGAGAATTAAGACAATCACACTGTAAAAGGAGACAGAAAAGAGAGCAGCCCATCACACTTTGGGGTCTGGATCTAAGAGGACGAAATAAGATCAATGACAATTTTCCTCTAAGAATTGGTAAATACATTCTAGCCATAATACAAGGCTGAAAAAGGACTCCAAATGCAAGTGTCATCAGATTATTTAGTTTGAGATAGTTCCTAGTTGATAGTAATTCTATTACTGGATAAGACAACAATGACAAAAATCTTCCCTTAACCTACGTATTCTAGTTTTTTACTAATTCATAATGAATCACTTCAAAGTCAGTGTTTTACAATAGCAACGATCATTTATTTTACTCACAACTCTGCAATTTGGTCAGAATTTGTGGTGACAGTTTGTCCCTGCTCTTCAGATATTAGCAGGGTCACCTCAAAGACTGGAAGATGAAAGATTCTGTAAATAGAAAAGATATGAATGAACATATGGAATCAATATATTAAACTAAATAAAAGGGCTTATTAAATGTGTGATAATAGAATGAATGTATTAAAAATGACCATTCATTCTTGGTTTCAGCCTCCACGTATGAAAATTTTGGAAGTCACAAATCCCATCCTTACAAGAAGAAGAAAAAAGGAAAAAACTCAATAAACTAAAAATCAATGAATTTTCTTGAACCTATCAGAGAAATGAGGCCTTAGGAAGAACTGCCACACAGAAATCTAGAAAGAAACGCAAATACACAGAATAACAGCCAAGACTTGCTTGCCTAGATCAGTGGTCATTGGAGTCAAAACTGACAGGGACAGTTGAGTGGTAATTTTGAGAAATTGCTAGAGGCTCATTGTGGACTAGTGTGAGCATAAAGAAATCCTGGGGCCTCAAGCTCGAGGGTGTCCACAATTAAGTTCTTACTTAGAAGAATTCCATCAAGTTCTTGCATCAAAGAGTCAAGAAAGATTTCCTTCTGGCTCCGGCAAGGTGAGGGGAAATCAACCACTGAGAAATAAACACAGCTTTTTCTTTGTAACAAGGGAAATGAGAAAAAGGCTTTATCACATCATTATTCCACCTAAGGGAAGAGATTTCACCTCTACGCTAAGGCTTAGAGAGGGTGTAAACTGAGAAGCACTTGTGAAAAAAAAAAATCACAGCCCAAGGACACAGGAAAAGTAAAATGCATAGATTTAATCATGAGATTATAGGGCACTTCCCTTTCCCCACTTCTTACCACCATATCAACAGGGCTACAGTGTATTATATACAACCGAAACTGTGGATTACAGCCAAAAGAGCTGTAAGGCACAGACCTATTGAAGGAGGAGTTCAGGACAACAGGAAAGACAAAAACAAGGACAATAGAGGATTATGAATTCTCTGGCATGTGCAGGTAACACAAACTTTAAACAGTGTTCAAATTGTAGCTAGATGATCATAAAATCTCATAATATAAGCCCCACTTACCTGACTAACCATATCTGGCTTTCAACAGAAAGTTACAGACATGTTGAAAGACAAGGACAAAACACAGCCTGAAGGGACCAAGGAAGTATCAGAATTAGACTTAAAGATGACTTTTTTTGGAATATGAAATAATTATAATTAATAGGTAAGGGCACTAATGGAAAAAGTAGACAACATGCAAGAAAAGAAGAGTGATGTAAGCTGAGTGAAATCTCATGGATATTATACAGATAATAAAGGAATATTGTAAACAACTCAACAAATTAGATAAAATGAACAGTTCCTTGAAAGATATAAACTACTGAAACTGACACAAGGAGAAAGAAACAATTTTAATAGACATGTCTATTAAAAAATTTATCCTCGTGACCCATCCCTGGGTTTACCAACCAGAAAGCTCAAAGAAGTTTGATGTCCAGAGTTTTATTGGGCCTCATTATGCAGGTACGATTGATTGAATTATTGTCTAAATGACTGTACTTCATTCTAGCCCCCATCTACACCTCTGAGTTTGGGCTGAAATCACCTGGCTCAAAGATCCAACATTTAAATCACATAGTTGGTTTTCCTGGCATGGTCAGCTTTCACCCTTTACTCATCTTGAAACTGTTGGGGATCCACCATAAGTTATCTCATTAGCATAAACTAAGGGATGATTTCAGGGGCCCACCATGAATAACAAAGACACTCCTATCACTCAGGATATGCTAAAGGTTTAGAAGCTCCATCCCAGGAACACAAGACAATGATTAGACAAAGTCTTTATTATACAGCAGTACAAATAACTTACACACCAAGACCAAGTGGAATTTATCATTATTTTCCAAAATTGTTTCAACATTTGGAAATCAATTAATGGAATCTTCCATATCAACAGGTTAAAGAAGAAAAGCCATGTACTCATATCAACTCATCTGGAAAAGCCTTTGACAAAATCTGGTACCCATGGTGATGGTTAAGTTTATGTGTCAAAGTTGAGGATGTTTTTAGATGAGATTAACATTTAAATTGGTGAACTCTGAGCAAGCAGATTTCCCTCCACAATCTAATTAGTTACAGACCTGAGTAGAACAAAAAGACCAGCCTTCTAGAGCAAGTGGTAGTTCTTCATCAGAATGCCTTTGGACTTCATTTGTGCCATAGGCTCTCCTGAGCCTCCATCTTGCCATCCACACCACAGATATTGGACTGGCTAACTTCCATAATGCTTCAGTCAATTACTTATAATAAATACCCTTCTATATATATACACACATCCTACTGGTTCTTTTTATCTAGAGAACCCTGATTAATACTCCCATTTATGATAAATACCCTCAGCAAACTAGGAATAGTTAGGAACTTCCTCAACTTGATAAATATCTATGACAAAACCTTAAATCTAACATAGTTAATGGTGAGAAACTGGACACATTTCCTCAAAAAACAAGGCAAGTTTGCAGAAAATAATTAGCATAGTAAACCTAAGAGAGCTTTCCTTACAAAGGCCTGCTTAATATTTGGCCCTTGGCTGGTATTTGAAAACTTAGATTTTAGGACATTTCCCATTGCTCCCCAACTGATAACCATGGTTTTTGATACCAAAACTGCAAAAATTATGGTTTATTTTGAACATTTCCTTTACTTCTGAGTATCTGAAATTTTGACATGTGTAGGCAGAGGATGTTTACATAAGTTTCCAATGACCACCTTGGGCAATGAACTCTAATGCACTGCAATAGTCAATGTTTCATACCTTTTCTTGCATCTAGGTGAGCCATGGTACCAGACTTCACCAAGTAGAATGTGAATGAATCTGTCTGTCTTCCATGAGGCAATTGGATGCAGAGGGTCCAGCATTTGTCTCCAAGACCTAAGGTATATCAGAGATATAAAATGGAAGGTGATTGGATTTACGGATCATTGCTTTATGGATCATTGCTTAATATGGGTTGATCCAGCTACAAATCAGGAACACTTACTTATACTTTACCAGAGTAAGAAATAAACTTCTATTCTGATAAACCAATGAGATTTGGACTGTTGTCTGTTATAGTACATAGTATTGTTCTAATAAATGTAGATAGAAAAGTGATGAGGGTGGGAGAGAGATTTATATCTTGAAAGGCTAGTATTAGAAGATAAGACAATCTGAATTTAAATTAGTTAAGTTGCAAACTTAAAATGTTAAGTAAAGATCAATTAATAAAGCCAAATAAACTTGAAGGAATTTGAAGAGCATGAAGCTGAGAACAGAAATTAGGGAATAAAAAGGAAATGCTGTAGAAAGAAATATGAAAATTAAAAATTATTCATTAAAAGTTATGAAATTGACAAAATTATTTCAAATTTGATAAAAATAAAATGGGAGAGGCTGAAAAACATTTTAGAATAAAAGGGTGATAAATGCAGATGCAGGAGATATTACAAAGATTGTAAGATAATATGACTATAAGAAGAATATCTTCTTAAAATTTTAAAATATTTTAAAAAGGTAAATATCTAGAAAAGTGTGGTTTTATTAAAACTAACTGAAGAAGAATTAGAAAATCTGAATATTTCTATAATCATTAAACAACTGAGTCAAGCATTAAGTCTTACTCTTCTCCACTCTCCCCTCCCCCGCTATAGGCACAGATAATTTTGCAGATGAGTTCCGTCAGGTTTTCAAAGAACAAGTTTCCCCAATCTGCTATAAAATAATCAAGAAAATAAAAATATGGTAAAGTTCCTAATTTTTATTTGGATACTAGAATATCCTTGACACCACAATTCGAAAAGGCAATATGAGAAAATAAAGCAGTAAGCGAATTTCATTTGTGAGCATAGCTACAGAAAACTCAGTCAAAATATTAACAAACTGATTCCATCAATTTTTATAAAAAATAATGTATACAATTTGGATCTCTTTTAGAAAGTTTATTAACACTAAGAAACTTTCAATTAACAGACTAGAAGAGGAGAACTCACAGGGTAGACACTGCTGGTACCCAGTTGGATCCTCTTTACTGGTTAGTAGCCCCATCCAAGCTGCTCTGAGTGTCTTTTATGCAGAATCTCCCTTGGTTGACAAGAACCACCTTTCTGGGAGATTCCTGAGAGATTTCTCTGAGCAGCAAATCACAAATACCACAGTATAAAAGCCAGGAACACAGGAACACTTGCTTCAACTGAGGACAATTCTTTGTCATGGTTTATGTTCCAGAAAGTTTCCCCACACCAGTATTACTGACAGTAATTTTGGCCAATGATAAAATGTGAGCTTTCAAAAATATATATCAGGAAGGGAAACTCAGAGAATAAATTATTATTATATTCATATAAGATACAAAGATACATATTGTTGAAATTATAAGGGAAAGTAAAAATCAGGATAGTGGCTATCTCTTGGAGGGTAGAAGATAATGTGATTGAGCATATGCTCCTGGGGAGCTTTAAATAGACTATATTATTTCTTTATTTTTCTTTATTCATCCATGTATAAATAATTATGTATAAAATCTATGTATATATTTCATCAATAAAAATTGTCATGAACTATTAAATCTGACTCCATCAATGACAGTGTTTTATTTTATTATTTTATTTTTTTGCCTCTTAAAGTCGGTCTCTTTCTTTTTCTTTAATGATTTTATTGATAATACATTCAGTAGCACTCATGCTTTAGGGTATTGGACTATTTTGTAAGGTAAAAATACATGTATCTGGTAATCTCAGGGGGCACCATTCAAATCTGAGAGCTCTTTGGGGGAACTACAGGGACCCTATCAATATCATAACACTATGTTATTACACAATGATTAATAAACACCCAAATGTAAGGAACACTCAAATATCACCCAGTGTTTGGAAATTCTTGAATAGAATAGATACGGTACAGAATATAGAAGAAAACCTGGCAGCTCCTCCAAAGTCTATTTTCCACCCCATTCTACTCACAACCCAGGGACACCTGTTTGTTGATTGTTATTCATACATTATTCATTGTGATAAGGTTTCTCTATTGCTGTTTTCCTAGTTCAAAATATATTGAATTATATCAGGGTAGTCATGGCTCAGGGTTGAAATTTTCAACCATCTTTTCCTGGAAAATCTTAATGTTTTGTGGAATGCAGGAAAAAATGTTTCATAGCAACTTCTCATGGGATACATCCAATACTCATAAGGAATTGGTAAACTGTGTAGTTCTCTCTGTGCTTGTAAGATCTTGTCTATTGTGAGTTGTGATCTGGATCTAGAAACAACTGTAAACTGTATGTACTCAGACTGATGGTTTATGCCTCCTTTAATTATTTGATTTTGATTCCTGAAATTTCTCCCTGTGTCTTAAATTGGGGTAGCTTTATTTTTCCTTCCAATTTCTATCTGAAAATGTAACCAGGGCAGGCTTTCCTAAGGAGACCCCTACACTGAGTACCTCTCTTATTACCAAGAATTTGATTTCCAAAGTCATACTAAAAGCGACTGCCATTAGCTATCTGTCCTAATTCACTAAAGTCTTTTGTTATAATAATTTCGATGATTGAGGCATTTTCATTCCTCAAATATGTTGGGGGTTTGTGCCTCTTTTTTCATTTGATTTGCCAAACTGCCCTTTTTCAGCCCCTGTGCATAGTGGTAGGCAGGTGCTTTTATTTAAAAGTATAACTGAGCAAAATGAAATTCTCATCGTCAGGCTCTATAACGCTGCCTAAGGAGTCTTAGTTCCCCCATAGCCATATGAAAAAATCTCCAACTCCAAGTATTGTAACCTCTTTCTATGTACCTCTGGCTTTAATCTTCTTGATGTGGTCACTAGCATTTTATAAAACAATCCCTTGTTTACTTCCCTTTCCCTAGAGTAAGGATCTGTTCTATTGTAAGTAATATTATCAAAACCTTCACTTTGGAGATAAAGAAATTCAGTTCCCCTCATTTAATTTTTTCTTCCAGAAATTAAGTGCAATCTGCCTAGGTTGTTGGTTGGTCCTCTTTAAGAAACCACTGGCAAGAAAGCAGTGGTTGTGCCAGGGAGTAACACTCTAGGGACCTGTACAATTTCACCGACACAAACTTTCTTTTTTTTTTTTTTTGGTCCGTTGTTTTTTTTTGGAACTTCTTCAACAGTCTTTTTTGTGTAAAGGCTGAATGAAAATTTGAGAGAACAATCCTTTAACTAACTGACAGAAAAATAAGTAGCTATGGATGTAGACTTCAAAGGGATTGATGAAGAGTCCTAGATTTCAAATTTGTTTGTTGAAACAAAATAAGATTTGGGAGAGAAAAAGGGAAAGTTGTGGAATTCTGTTATTTGACTTATGCAGGGATTTCTACCCTGTCAGTAAACAAGGAGATTAGACTGACACTTAACAGAAGTGGGCTGGCATGTGAGGGGGATATAGAGAAAAGAAGAAATTTTCTCAAAATGTATTCTTGTTTCCAATAAGGCCTGTCTTAATATATATATATATATATATATATATATATATATTGGCTATGCCACGCAGCATGTGGGATCTTAGTTCCCTGACCAGGGATGGAAACTGCATGCCCTGCAGTGGAAGCATGAAACCTTAACCACTGGACTGCCAGGGAAGTCCAAGATCTGTCTTAATATTCTTAAATTACTGTGTGTTAATAAAATTTTACTGATGTCAATTTCCTCAAAAGGAAGCTATGTTTTATGAAAACAAGTGTTTCTTTTCCTGTATGTGGAATATGAAGTTTTATTGTCTCGCAGGTGAAGGATTAGCCTCTGAAGAAATCATTTTTATTTTGTTCAATGCTTCCTAAAATGGGAACATTCTTCTTTGATTGAAATTAGAGAATAGATTTTCTTCTCTATTAGAAATATAACTCTATCACAGTAAATAACGTTTCAATGAAAATTAACACCCTGGTATTTTAAGGTTGTGGATAAATTGGAGGAAAAAAATGAAATTTGAAGGAAATGCCAGGTTTTCTTCTAGATCCTGCATCACGTCTATTCTATTTAAGAATTTCCAAGCACAACATGACACTTGAGTGTTTATTATATTTTGGTGTTTATTAGTTATTATATAATAATATGGTGTTATTATTCATGATAGAATCCCTGTAACACCATGCAAAGAGCTCTCACATATCATAGAAGTGTGTTTCCTTAATAATGAAAAATGTTCTTCATGGCTATGCTAATGAGTTTTGTTTCTCTTGGATTTTCAGAGTTTTTATGAACCTCCAAACCTCTAAACATTTCAATTCTATTTCTTAAAAAATCAGAAAAATTATTTTTAAAAAAATTAAAATAATTATATCAACAAGAGAAACTGATTTTCATTCAAAAAAGATTCTGAAAAACAGAAGAGTATTAAATATAAGTTATAACACAATTCTAATTTATTAGTTAAATCATATTTAAATTTTTATGTACTAAAGTTATTAAAGGAAATCAAAGACACATAGTGAAGTAGAAATAATAATTTCCTTTGTCTTCTGCATGGTGAAAAGAAGGATCAAATGGCTATAGTAGATGGTTATATTCTTTGCCTGCTTGGGTGGGGAATACATCACCATGCTTAGTCTGTGTTGAAACTTTGCAAAGCCTTCATACCTGTAATTTATAGCCCAAGTCACAATTTTCTGAAGCCAGAAAATGGGGAATGTTGAGAAAGCAAAAAAAAAAACATGATAATAAAAAAATAATTTGCCAAAACTTTACTCATTTCTGTGTTTCAAACACAAGATTACATCTGGTATTCATATCAGTTGTGTGAGGTAAATATAAAGATATTATTATTTCTGCTTCAAATGGAAGGGGAATTTAAACAATGTTTAAAATGACATTTAAACTTATATAAGTAGTTGTAGTCGCAGATTCCTGACATGTTCTCAATCCTGGACTCCAAGTCCTAAGGTTTTTGGTTGTTGTTTTTTTTTTCCCCTTATTAATCTAAGTATAGATATATTCTGTTAATGTTTTCCAGTTTCATGTTTTAATTCAAAACATTGATTAGGAATCAAGAAAGCTGAGTTCTGACCTTTTTTTTTAAAAAAAGTTATTTGTCCCAGTCAGATCTTTCATTTCCCTGAATTGTTCATTCTCTCAAACTGAATCTGAGACAGCTAAGGATGGGTAGGACAGCAAATATAAGATGGGACAATGAAAGGAAATGACAAATGTCAGTAAGAGGTAGGGAAGGAATGTTAATCTTTCCATGCCTTGGAAATCATATTCTGCAGGGAATTTAGTGAAATACAAATTAAAAGAAGCTTAAGCATCGTATCACAACCAAAATGAGAAGATATGATTAAAACTAAATTTTCATGAAGTATTTTATTGATATGCTAACTTCCATTTATCATCATTGTGGAATCAATGGGAAATTATGTGCAACTGAAAAGAGAAAAATGTCACTTAGGTGATGAAATTTGGGAGACTTATTCAGTGTTAGTTTTTCTGAGAAAACAATTTTCTAATGTCTCTTTGAAGTAAAGGAAATTGTATCAATAAAATTATACTGATTTTTAAAAAAAATGTACTTTAAACATTTAAAACATGATACTAAAAATGCTTAAAAGAAGGAAAGCACTATTTCAAGTTCATTTTTAATTTCAATGGCTTATGAAAGGGATCATCCAAGCCATCTGAAATATTTGAAACATATTTCATATGAACAAAAATGACTTCTCCCCCAACTCTCTTTGGAAGCCAAAAGACATGATGACTTCCAGGAGATTGGAAATACACAGTGCTGACCGAAAGAGCTAAACAAACAAACAAACAAACAAACAAACAAAAAAACACATCATGGAAGGAAACAGGCTCACAGGAAAGTGACTGTCACAGAGTATTTTTCTGAATGCAATTTTCTTTTATAACTTTTTGGTGAGGAAGGGCATGATTAGTGACAGAGGGAGAGAAAATGTGATGAAAATCTAAACCTTGAAAACAACCTGATAACTGTTTTCTATTTCTGAAAAACATTTTCTTGAATTCGTTCTGAAAAATACATGAGATATAGAAATTGCTCAAATATAGCTTTTCAAAGGTTGTTTTTAAAAAAGCAAGTAAATGTGAAAAAAGAAAAAGTGAGAAACAAGATTTAAAAGTAGGAATTTCTAAGTTTAAGAAATCTACCTCTATCATTGCATCTTCATGTTTATGATAGTCACTTTTTGAAAACAAATCAAAATGCAATTTTTTAAATAAAATGAAACACTAGAGTATGAGACATCTAGTGTCGCAAACATTAAAGTTTGTGACTAATTAAAATTAACTGATGCAGCTTTAATAGGGCATCAGTTTGGTCTTTGGTTATTATTTCTTTTTAGTCCAAAAATATTTTTATACCTAAAAAAATGATTATAGAAGATGGACACATTTGTCCAGTTAAGAATAAATGTATATGAATAAATATTGTTCTTAAAAGTATCCCCTTTGTCCTCATTTAAATTTATTTTTATTAGGATGAATAAATTGATCAAATTAAATGGCCCAACAATTAAACCCTGAAATGTAAATCACCTATGCCTTTTTGTTCATTTTTTGCCTTCTCAAAATATATTCCTAAAATAGATATTCTGTTTTGGAAATAATTAAAATAATCTAATATTCCTGCTATAGGCACAAATGACTCTGTAATCTTTCTTTAAGATATCTTCACTGAATGATAGACATTAATGAAAGACTGAGTTTCTTAAAAGAGATGTCTGGACATGGTCATTTTTCTGTTTAGGAGAAAAATAAACTCATTGACATTGATTAAAGGATGAGTGCCATTGAATCACCTTAAACCTAAGTCTAACTTCTCCTAACACCTTATGTTATCACTATTGCCTTGCATGAGTCCTCTACCCCATGTTGAATGATCTACTTTTGGACAATTGTTGAAATGGCTCCCTCTGCTTCTCGCTCCCTCTGGACATGTATTATTCCCTAAGTCCTGGGGAGTACCTCAAGATTCTATACTACAGACACAGTTTTAATGTGACCCTAAAACCTTTTCTAGATATACCTGAGCCTATTTTAGAACATTTGCCACTTTTTTCTTTATATTATATTGTCTATAGCTTTTTATATGTAGGTCTTAACTCTCAAGTGAGACTCTCATTTCATTGATGATAACACCTATCACCAAGACACTTTTTTTTTTTTTTACAGCCTTCACAGTGCCTGGAATAGTATCTTACATATGATGCATGTTTAGAAGAGCTTACTCAGTAAATCACAATGTTAGATTGTATGAATTCCTGTTTGAAATGAAGGCATTTGAAGTGACACTTTGAAAATGGCAATAAATATTTTAGAATAAGAATTTGATGCATTATGACACAAGAAAACTTGCCTTGATAAAATCATTAGGGTGACACTAAATATTATGACCCATTTCTTTATTTCTGAAGGTAATATTGCTGGGCAGTAAGACAAAATCATCAGATGAATCCTCTTCCATCTGTAAATGACACATGCCTTCCTCACAGAATATCATTTCAGGAGTCTTTGAATTCCTATTTTCCCATTTATTTTCACCTAAGACTTTAAAAACAAATTATTACTAAAATAAGTTTGATGTCTCTGTAGAAGGGCAAAAATCCTTCATTTCCATAGACTCAGCAAATAAGATAAATGTAATCATTCCTTACTAGCCTAAAAGCTTTTTTTATCAAGCTTCAAATAAGAACACAACTTGTTTTTTTAATCTCTAATTAAAACAAAAACAAAACAAATTCCTCACTACTTCTTTCATTGGTAGAAGCCAAAGGCAGAATACATCTTTTGACATGTTAAAAACTGTTGCTATTAATATTTTCATTTTGAAATGATGTATTTGGAATCTTTGAAAAAAGAGTGGGTTCTGTGCTAGTGTTATCTTCAAATGATTGTGAGCTAGTTTTGACTGTGGGGTTTATGAGATTTCTAATTCTATATTACAAAAAAAATTACCTTCTGCTGATGAGGTAGAAAATAAAAGTTGAAGTGGTTTTGTTTCCTTCAGATAATATTTGATTTGCCTTTAATCCTAAAGGGTAAAAAAAGAGAGAGAATTTGAATCACATATCTACCAAGGACAGTTCTGAGATTTGTTCTATTCTTGAAATTGAAAGGCAAGTAAATTAATTGAATGTAACCATACTTTGAAGCTAAGTACAATTTGAGTTTGAAAAATGGGGCTCTTGCCTCTTTCCAGAATGATCGGCTTTAGAGTTCTGCTTTGTTGAATAGCTGATCAAGCACTGCCCACACTAAAAAGCAGATGAAGTTTTACCCAAAAATATTGGATCTATGCATGTTCCAGTGTACCTATTGGATCTATGCATGTTCCAGTGTTCCAGTGTACCTGGAACTTCTTGACGGCTGCTGACATGAACGAGTCTACCTGAATTTCTGTGTGTTTTCCCTATATATTCAGCTAAACCAAAAGGATAATGAATCAAAGTTATGGATGCAGGTTTGTAGGAACAAATAAAACAATGACTAATCGTTTATGTAAGCTTTCAACATTGCTGAAAATGGTGTACTTAGTACATTGCCCTTCTTTGATCCAGACTTCTGACTACATTGTAGTACACTAAGAATCTAAGTCAAATCACTTTTTTAGTATTTAATAGCCACACTGAGTTCATTAAATCATCATTTCTAAAATTTTGATTTATTATTAATAGTTTTTTCTGCTCTGTGAAACCAGCTTCAATCATGGACAACACTGAAGGTTAGGCTGAGGCTAGACACAAAATAAAAGCCAAAAAACAAAATGTTTGTTAACTTCTTACTGAATCTTCCATATGCTGGGTACTTAAATTTTGTATGCATCACATATTTGGATCATATCAATATCTAAGTCAATATTTTGAATATTCTTTTACTCTCTAAATATTCTTCAAGAAGACATATGTGTGTGCATGGGCGTGTGGTTACATGAATGCCATTTCTCAGAATATTTTCCTTCTTATACCTGGTTATGGGAAAGTCATAACTTTGCATAGAGCCTTATCTTAGGGATAATTTCCTCTTCAATTTCCCCTTCAAATCCGTGTATGTACAGATTTATCATAGAAAGAATTTACGATGATAGGTCTTTAGTAATTTCTCCAAGACCTACATCTGCACAAAGGTTACTTGGAATTTATAAATTCTATTAAGAAATCCATTGGATAAAAAAGTTATAACTGTATGTATTTCCTCTAATTTAGCAGCCACCACATTGTATAAGGTCTGTCTGTGGAAAATTCTTCTCTTGGAAATAAGTAAATTGATTTCAAAGTTATATTTTTTTTTTCTGTAAATATCAACCAAGGCTTACAAAATGTGCTGAGACACATTAGCGATTCCATAGTGGAATCCATATGGAATCACATATTCCATAGCTGATTATCTGTGGCTAGAGAGGGTTCAGAGTATGTGCAAACTCTTTACCTACTAAACTCTTTGAGAATTAGCTTTTCACACTAGTCAACTGAAGTTTTTAAAACAAGGTATTGAATGTTAAATGACTTCAGTCCATTTGCAGAGCATTTAAATATCATTATTGGTTTTTTGACCCAAAGTAGCACAGTAAAAAATATGAGACCCAGGCCATACTTATAATAATGATATAATTGCTCATTTCAGAATTTATATAAAATAATATTTGGAATGCTTTCCTTAACAAAATTCTAAAATAAATCAATATAGGAACATATTATTTCAATACTACAGAAGCTCCATTTTGCCTCTATATGAGATTTAATATCAGGGGCTTAGAAGTAATCCATTATCATTAAAATGTGTAATTAAAATCAGATGGATCTGGGGCGTTTTCTCCACAAAATCAGGGAAATGTTTCCATACTCAAAACCATGCAGAGGACCTTGGCTTTTACATTTAAATGGTTTATACATGTATTCTCCTCTTTCAAGCTTTTACCTGTAAAGTTGCCAGATGAATATTAAAACAAAACAAAACAAAAGTTGTGAATAGTTTATCAAAAATCTAAATCCAAAAACCTACGGGACATCCAAAACCTGTTTTTTCTGGTCCTCTTTGCATAGGAAAGTCAAAGCACCAGCATCCACAGTCATTTTTCAAAGGTGGACCCTTCTGTCAGGGTGAATGTAGTCCAGCATTTGCATAATCAGAGTATGGGTCTCCAGAGGTTGTTCTCCAAAACCCTTGAGTGTCTCTTTTGATTTAGCTTTATACTGGAATGCATACTATTATGATATAAAAAATGATAAAGCAGCATCTGGAAAGCTAAAATGTTGTAAAAACTTAAATTACATTTTATTCCTCAGGCTTCAAAGACAAATTGAGAAATTTTCAAATTAAATTTACTTACTTCCCATACCTCAAAATTGAAAAATAATAGCACAGGGCAATTGTGAACAGAGGCAAAATTCAAAATTTTGCACATCAGTAGAATCAGACAGAAAATATCATATAACTTTTGAAGACTCTAGATTATAATATGTTTAAAGAGAAAAGGCAAAACTTCCCCTTAAAATAAATCTTAATTTGAGGGTTTCAAAATTACAATTAATCTAAAATACATAAATGTGGTCATTTTTAGAGAGTAGAATCGTTATGCTATGAATTTTTATTTCACGACCAATATCAACAATAGCGAACTGTTATCTAAGCAATTTAGGGGGAAAACCCTAGACATTCTGAAAAAATTAGCCTATTTGGGAAAATATCAAAGAATTAAACTTTCATATTATATTTCCAGTTAGCAGTTGCTTCACTGTTGAAGGTTTCATGAAATTCCCCCATGGTAATATAGTATTTTATTCAAAATGTATATAACTCTATAATTATGAAATAATGGAATTAGAAAATGATAGTGTCTACCAGCCTTTACATAACAGAACACTTTGCAGTTGGCAAAACATTTTTACAGATGCTTATTGATCTTCACATAACCCTGTAAGTTAAGCAGGGAAGTCTTTGCCATCTCTATTTTGTAGTTTTGGACTCTGACTTTAAGAGACGTGTCTGAGAATAAGTGGGAAACTCCTATTTTTTTGCTCCAAGCCCTACACATTTTCTGTGGGTCTCAAACATAAAGGGCTAATCAATCAGTGAGAGAGGGAAAGTCTGAGCTTCTGTGAGGAATAAAAACAAGTCAATCATACGTTTATGAAGTTTATGTAAGTTGGAGGATAGTCTCATATGAGGTTCTTTTTTTTTTAAATGACTGCCATGTTAAAAATAAGCAAATTAGACAAGTATAAACAAATCATCAAATATTTGACAACCAATTTTAGGTACAGGACTGATCAGAATTGCTGATGTAAATGCACTAAAACAAATGGGGGGGAAAGTATAGAGTTCCTCAAGGTTTTGTACAGGATAAGGTTTGTAGGGGTTTTTTTTTAATTAAATCTTTCCCTGACAGAGATGATCTGAGTATATCTTAAAACATTCATTCTATCCACTTAAAAAAGGGGGTTCTCCTGTTAAAATAAAGGGGGACAGGCAGGAGAGAGACAGTAGTCTCCGTGATTCAGAGCAGTGCACAACTGGTGCACAGAAGTTGCATACATCATAGTGCAAGCAGCAAATCCCCATGCTCCATCAATTTCATATGGAGAAAAGAAGTGGGGAGGGCAAAGAATAATGGTACATACAAGTCCATGACAAAGTGGCCTGGTATATTGGAAATACCTCGTGTCATTTCAACACAAGACAAAGCTAATGAGAAGTGTCACAAAAACAGGGTGTGGGTCTCAAGAGTCCACCCAAAATAGTGGTAAAAGAGGTCGTGACTAACTTCCCAGTTTCATTTTGCAGTGTACCACCCCTAGAAATCAGAGTCATAAGTGATTTGGAAACTTTTTGTTCAGTTTTGCTTTTGAAAATAAATCACAAAATATTGAAACAAATATCATTGTTTGGCTTAATTCAGGTATTCTTCATTAAACAGTACACAGACTTTATTGAGCAATTGAAAATATACACAAGGAACAATAGCTTTTTCTCTGTATTTTTTTTTTCTAATTTGACTTTCTTCCGATTAAATAACCCAGTTTCGATCATGAAAAGGGCACTTGTTTCTACAGTAGCTGTGCTCTGCTTGCTCAGTTCCTAGTACTGTTTCCAAGCTTCTTCCTTGCCATTGCTGAGGTTATATCTCCACTTGCTCAGGAAGCGAATTCTAGAAGGTTGCAAGAATTGACCCCCTAAGTTGTTCTTTCAGATTCTATTTCTCCATAGAGTTCAGCTAACTTTTTAAACTCGGGTCCCCAGTCTCCAAGGTACTGATAATCCTGGTCTGATTGTGTGGTTGCTGAATCCAGCGAGCTGATGGACCCAGCTTCCGATCTCTGACCCTCATAGGCGTAAGTCTGCAGAGAGTCATAAGGCGGGACGCTGGGGTCTAGGTCAGCTTCAGCCAGTCTTTGCTTAATAAACTCCTGAACATCTATACTTTCCAGGGTGGAAAACGTCTGGTGCCTGGGGGTGAGTTTCACTTCCGGTCTGATATCTCTCCGGTGCTTGAGCTCCTCGGCAGCAGATGGATTCCTCAAGGCTGTGATGTCAAAGGCCTCGGTGTCTTCCTCGCCGCCCCCCTCGTCATCATAGGTGACCACGTTCTCCCGCACGTCCTCCTCTGAAATGATCAGGGGCTCTTTTTTGCTGCGTCTCAGGGTGATGAAAAGTACTACAATTGCTAAGGAAAAACGGAAAGAGGATGAAGGGTTAGAAAAAGAAGAAGGACATTCTTGGAGATTGGACATCAGCAATTCCCAGCCACTGTCATCAGCTACATTCCATTTAGGCTTACGTTGTAACACAGCCCTGATCTCTGCACTCTGTGAATACCACCACAAGAATTTTTAACATCTTGAAGAATGTAGAAAATGACTATCTATCTCTACAAAACATTGGGAATCGCTGATCTTCTGGAGAACTCTGTGATATTCTCAGTTGCCAGCCTATGGCTTCAGGATTTGTGAGCGGTGATGAAGTCTAATCATTCAGTCAGAGAAACAGATGATGGAAAAGCAATATGAAATTTTGACTGAAAAAATAATTCTGTGTGAGAGTCAATCTACAGATACTTATCCTTCTAAGGAGTACACTAAAGGCAGGATATTTTAAGTTTTTGTAAAATAGGAAGAAGGAACCCCTATCTTTAACTCTTTCCTTTTGATGTTTTGTAGAAAATCAAAGCAGGGATATTTTACATGTACAACTCGTTTGTTCATTATTCTTTAGAATAATATTATCAGGCATTAATTATTGCACTTATCTATCAAGCTGCAAAGATGTTATTTTATTTGTACATAATTTATGTTTCATAGGAATTTTTTTTGTTTACACAATGCTCTTTACATAACTTTATAACTTAATCCTCAAAGCAGAGCTGGGGATTTCCTCATTTTTAAAATGAAGAAACTGAGACTCAGTAGAGATTACATGAGTAAATACCATGTAACCGTAAGACCACACAAATGGCAGGTGGGAAACCTTGGGCTGTAGTTTATGACTTTTCACACAAAAGATGATGATGTTTCCATTACCATATTCAACTTCATTATTTTAAAAATATAGAACAAGGAACTGAGTGACCTGTTGGCCGTGTGTCTTAGGGCAACTTAGCCAAAAGCAATTAATAGGTTCTTATTATCAATAATGTTGTAGCTGTTGAATAAATCAATAGAAATAGGTCTTGGGTATTTTGCATTGGTGGTTTTTCAATAGTTTCAGATTACTCTATTTGATGGTATTAAAACATTACTAAATAGAAGTATATGTTTACTTTATGTCATTAGGCCCAATACCCTTTACTTCATCTCTACAGACTGTTTGCTTCTTGGTTAGCTGATAATTTAGGCTTTATGATAATAATTATAAGGTTCACTAGTATTTAAAACATTCCTTATAATATAATAATCAGAGAGGTATATTCAAATGGAATGTAGGGTTGTCAGATTTAGCAAATAATGCAGGACACTTAATCAAATGTAAATTTGATATGAATAGCAAGAAATACATACATGTATTATATATGTATAATATGAGATGAAACACAACAAAAATACATGTATAATATATGTATACATACATAGTACATACTATATATAATATGTGTATGTATACACATACATATATATGTGTAATGTACAATTACACATATCTCATATAATGTGCAAATATTTTATGAACACATTAAGTATATATAGTAGATATTTATCCCAATATTATGCATAGGATATATTTATGCTATACATATTATAGCATAAGTGTGTATATATATATCTCAAAAGAATATTATAGCTTATACATATATATAGCTTAAGTATGTCCCATGTAATATATCTGTAGGTGTATGTGTATACATACACACACGCAGAAACTCCTACAGATATATATTCTTTATATAAAATTCACATTTCTATACTGTATTTTGTTTATTTATTTATTTATGTCTGTAAACTGTATTTTATCTGGAAATACTGATTATATGTAAGCTTTAACAAATGGTCAGAAAGCAAAAATACCGGGTTACCTATTCTGTGCTAAAGAACATACCTGACACCCTCGAATCCACACTTTTACCCTTCTCCTCTAAAAACTAACTTCTATTCTTCTTTTTTTATTATTGTTTCCTTGCTGCTCTTTATAGTTTAACCCCTGTTTATGTATACCCATACACAATAGAGATAAGCTTTGCCTGTATTTGAACTAGATATCATAGTGTATATGTGATTTTAAGACTTGAAAATATAGAGAGAAAGAGGAATAGATATTCAAGCCAGAAGTGGAAAGGATAATTATGAGAGGGAAATCTACTATATGTGGAAAGAGGTGGTCACAGTGTACTGGGAAGAAGCTAATTTTGCATACAAGAAGCACGTGGGAACCTGTGGGAATAAAGAAAAAAGAGATAAAACATCTTTAGGGAGGGTCAGGGAATCATCTGGAAAAGCATGGAATAAGAGGATACTGCCTAAGTAATGAGGAAATGCAATGGGGAGATTATAGTAGACATGGAGAATTAGTGAGTCACTGTGTTAAGAAAGGGAGTGATTACAGAAAAAGCAGAAAATGAAATGCTGATGCTGCATGTGGCTCTGCTTCATAAATGCTCTGCTACAGAATACAGTAGTTTCCCATTCACGTTGCTTATACATTCTTTTTGGGAAAAAGAAACAAACAAACAACAACAAAGAAACATTTCACTGAATGCCATCAATATGCATTTAATACCTCACTGTTTATTTTAGTGTAAATCCAGCCTACAGCTTTCTAATTCAGTGGCCCAAGCAGTATCCTCAAGTAATGCACTCCATTCTACCCAGAGGTTTATATTTATCATCTACTATATATTTCTGCTCATTTTTATGATTAACTGAGGAGGCTGCTCTAGATCAAAACATCTATTTCTACAGACTGCCTAATTTATTATAGTAAAATTTCTTACTTTTGTCAATAAATCAAGTTATTTTCCTTATGTTGAAATGGTCAGTAGTTGATGCCAAGGGACTTTATGTGCATGTATAACAGGAAGAATGTGATCAGTACTATTATCGAAGTATGGAGGTAATTTGCAAACTTCACCAATATCAGTATCATATTTGCCTAATGAAACACAGTGGATAATGCTGGGTTTATTATTATGATAGCTTCTATTTGCTTATTCCCCCTAATTTAAGAAAATATTCCTGATATTTATGTGTTGATTCAAAATATAGATACTAGGTAAGTTTGAATTTAGAGTTTTACATCGATCTCTTTTCTAGACAAAAAGAGTTACTTGCCAGTGACAAATGATTCCTAGATTTGTTACATAACTATTTATTATAAAGATTAATTTATAAATAGCTGTACAATCTGGGACACTTTTGAAGGGTGGAAGGGGATTTCCTTTATAATGACATCAGGATATCAGGACAAATATGGACATATGGTCCCTTTAGTCAAAGGCAAATTCAAATCAATTCAGAGAAGAATGTGGAAGCATGAATGAGAAGGTACACTCCTAATGAATTTCTTTACAATCATATTTGTTCAGTAGAGGTTTCTGGAGCAAATGGCACACAGCAGATACTCCGTAAACATTTTTTTTTTTTTTTTTTTTTTGCGGTACACTGGCCTCTAACTGTCGTGGCCTCTCCCGTTGCAGAGCACAGGTTCCGGACGTGCAGGCTCAGCAGCCACGGCTCACGGGCTCAGCCGCTCCATGGCACATGGGATCTTCCCGGACCGGAAAACGAACCTTTGTCCCCTGCATCGGCAGGCGGACTCTCAACCACTGCGCCACCAGGGAAGCCCTTGTAAACAATTCTTATGTGGATGAACAAAAGAATAATCTCTGTGACAGTGATAATGTGGCACTGGGTTAAGTGAACCTTCATGAATAGTAATAGTCTCACTAGGAAAATCATTTTTACATATTTTTAAAAAATCAACTTACTGCTCCTAATAATACCAAACACCTAATTTTGCTTGAGAATATTTTTTAAAGTCTGATAAACAAACTAAATGTTTCCCCCCAAATCCCAAGGCCAAATTTATTTGAAGAGAATAAGTGAAGATAATAATCATACATATAAATTTGAGAGTTAAATCCCTATTTGCAAACTGGCAGGCAAATAAGTATATTCAAATGAGTCTCCCACAGTATATCAAACCATACATGTATAACAGGGTAGTACTTCTTTCAGTGGTTCATCTGGGAATATATAATATGATAGAGCCATGGTGTTATTAAAAGAGGGGGGGTACAGAGCTTGTCCTTTGTTCAAAATTATATTATAAATGATTTCTGGTATTTTCAAGTTTGATTACATAGTCTGGAATAAAATGAATTAATTGTAGTATTTTTGAAATGTCTTTATTCTAATGAATATTTTATTCTTGGTTAGTATATTTCTTTTTCTTCTCTTTAAGTCTGGCCAAGATTTTAAACCCAAGTGCTTCTTTTTATATAAGAAAATTATAATGAATTTATTGTGTCAGTAATTTATTCTATTCGTAAAAGAATTCAGATTTGTGGAAACAGTTTTCTCTTTGTTTTCTCCTATATTATATTTACTTACTTATATTATCATTCCAGTGCTTAGAGTACTAAGGGGCTTTGAGTTTTCATAACTAAAACTGACATACAACTTGCACTTGAATACATTATGTACTGACTCCTAACATACTCCCCCAAACTACTTTTCATAGCAGATTTGTTTACCCCTAAATATCACTTCTTTTTTTTATACCATCATATGTGAGTACTAAACTTGGTAGAATGAGGTGGCCCAAGTCAGGGAGATGATTTTGATTAGCTTCTGTAGCCATAATTGGTAATGACACTTCTCACTGAAACAATTTTTCAAACTCAGGGGATCCCACAAGGTCATTTAAAATAGCTTTCATGGCAAACAGGTTGGCAGTTATCTTCTCATCAGTTCCACCTCCTCTCTTAGTTCCTCACTCTCCTCCCATCACACCCACTTTGATCCCGATTTATGATGAAATTTACATCCAAGAATAGGAGCAAACTATGTGGTGGATTCATCTAGGTCGGCAGATCATATGTGATGCATGGACTACAAAGGTAGCTGGAAGAGGTCTGATGCAGATCCTGATTCAATGGTCTCTTGCACTGGTTCACTCTGCCAACAGTTCTGGTCCCTCTGACAAGTAATAGGGTGGGTTGAGAAAGAAATGTCAGATCCCTGGGAGGGAAAGAGGAGTCTGACAATCCCCTCCTCTGACACCAAACTCTGATTGCATCATGATGGCTCACTCTAAATTCTTTTCTATCCATTCCTTGAAATGGATCTGAAAAGGTAATCCTGACAAAACATAACTCAACTCACAGGGTTTACATTTACCATTTAAAGTTAGGCCCTTTAGTTTTCAAGCACCATCTTCTGGTAATCAATATACACATAGATGGAGTCTGACCAAACTGTAAAATATTGAATCATATTTAACCTATAATAAAACATAAATAAGCACCACAAAAAGTTTACAGATGACTCTAAGGTCATTCTAGTTGAAACTTTATTTTCGTAGATTCAGAAATAGAAACAAGAGACTTCATGGGTCCTGAGATCACACAGTTAATTAGTGGCAAAACTGGGACTGAGTTTCCACAATCATAGTCATGTTCACAAACAGCTACTAAGTAAAACATTTTTCAGTATTAAAAGATTAACTTCATGATTTATTTAGCTGTTTAGGTTGAATGCTATCTCAGAATTACAAGTTCTAAATGTATTGCTAGCTCTGATGTTGTTGATATTTTCCTTGAAACCTATGAGCTCACACATTAACCAACATTATTTCATAACTACAAATGACTCCATCCAAGTCTGTGGGTCAGATATTTTCTGAATAATGATAAAAACCCTTAAAATGCCATGAAAAATTTAAATTACATTATAAATAGTGATTGCTTAAATCTAAGCTTAAAAAATTCTGCAACCTTCGCATAAAACTGTAAAGACACATTTGAGTTTCAATAAAAATTGAAAGAACAAACATATCAAATAGGAACTTTGTTTCATTAGCCCTGAGGTACAGCATAAAATATAGAAATGTTCTCTTATTTACCCCAAAGGCGAAACAACATTTTCATAAAGTCAATTCAAGGGATGTATTGTTTCATGAAATAATAAAATGTTATTTTATATAGTATACCTAAATGTACCTTATATTGACATCTTTCAATTTTAAAGATTTTTAATTTTAGTATGCAAAAATAATTTTATGATGATAAATTAAAACAATAGCCAAAGGTAACATGCCTCCACCAGTTGAAATATCTTTTAGAATACGGTCTCTGGAGGAACTTATAGTAATGTCAGAGTGTTTTTTTTTGTTTTTGTTTTCGTTTTTGATTTAATTGAAGTAAAATTGACTTACGAAAAGTCACTGAGTTCTATTCTTTTCAGTTTCAGTTAGGAACCCTAGAGGGTTCAATGTTTATGGTTGTTTATTCTTCGGGGTTTTGTTCTTGTTTTGTTTTCCTTTTTGGTTTGTGATATTTCGGTTTTCATTTTCAAAGACAAAAAGGTTAATTTGTTAATTTCTAAAGAAAATAGCTGTTAAAATATATATAAATAATCAATATATAAATTAATAAAATCAAGAAAGCCTGATTTTCCCAGCTACCATCTCTACCACACTTCTGCAAAAGACTGTACTGCAGTGAAATAGTTTTTGTTATGGTGAATCAAACCTCCACACTCCAAGTTGCTAAGTGTAATTGATACTTTTTGCTACTCAGTTTATTTAACTTTTGGGCAGCTTTGAACACTGTTGAATGCTCTGTCCTCCTTGATGCACTTATTTTCTTTGTTTTAGGATATTATATCTTATTAATTTTGTTCCTTGTTCTGTGATTTTTCCTTTGCTCTCTGCTATCGCATCCTTCTTGATTTAGCGATCACACTGGAGTTTATCGCAGCTCAGTCCTATTCTATCCTCTCTCTCTTTATAGACTCTTGCTGTGGTGACATCAACAAAATGCATTTCTGGTGTCCCCCAACCCAGGGAAGATCAGGGCCCACATTCAGCAAGAGATGAAAAGTCTTCTTGGATACTGTTCTAACTCAGTCTCATAGCCAGTTTATCCAAGATCACTTTTATTTTTTTTTAATTTTTGGCTACTTTACTTTTAGCCTTTGGAAACTTGTTCCAAGAAAAGACACCATGTCATAAACATTAAATATTTGTTCACTGACCTGAAATAATTAACACTGCAGTTTTCAAATGGAATCTCAGGTACTTCCAATAAGCATTCAGTAAAGATTTTGGTAAATATTTCCATCCTGTGATTTGCAGCCTATTACCCAAGACCACTTCTGATTTCACCTAAAACATCTTGGTACTATCAATCTTTCTTCATCTCCATTTTAAGTTTACTGGTCCAAATTATGCTATATCTGAGTGAGACAAATGTGTCATATTCCTGGTTGGTTTGCCTACCTGCTCTCTTTACAGGCATAAGATCTGTTCTCCACTTCATTCATAATCATCTTTCTTCAACATGCAAATTTTATGATGGGATGCGCCTGCTTTCAACTTCTCCTTAAACTCCTAGAACAAAGCCCACAATTTTTGCCATTTTACCCCAACCTGCCTCGACCCTGCCTAAACATCCTTTCTACTCAGTCTTATTCCACCTTGATCTCCACTCTTCTGTACGGGTAATTTGTCTTCTAACCCAGGAAAAAAACAAGGGATATTCTTTGCAAAAATATCTGTGTCTCAAAGTACATAGTTTGTTTGTTTTCCTTATATATGTACAGTAGCAAGAAAAGAACAAAAGATAAGGGTCCTAAGAGAAAACTAGAGGGAGAGGACACACTGAAAAAATATATATGTACCCATTTTAAACTATAAAGCAAAAGATTATTTACATCTGCCTTTCCTATAAAAAAATCTGGATTTCCTTTCTTGTTTTGTATAGCAATTATAAAGAGATTATAGTAATATTACTTTCAAATGCAGTTGTGATAAGATTCCAACCATTAAAAATATAACATAAATTAGAGAAAGTACGTTATTTTCTATTAAAATAAAATGTAATGCAAAATAAACTAAAAATGTATTAGTTTTAATTTAATAAAATTTGATATCTCTGAGGCAAAAAATATTTTATATTTAGTCCTTTAAAATTCAGCTAAGATTGGTGATAAACTCATTTTAGACTGATAGAAATTTCTACAATAAATTTATTCCTTTTATTTGGTGGTTAGATTCATTGCAGAGTAATGTCATATATGTTCTTTGAAAAAAAATGTAAATGCCTTTTCAATAGGAAATTTAGAATATTTAATATCAATTCTTTCTAAAATAGGTCCTTTCCAAAAACATTTCTCTTATTGTATCCCTTCTTTTAATATTTCAACTCTTTCATCACATTTGAACCAAATCATTTCCAAATTAACTATGGTATTGAGAAAGTTAATTAAAATAAACAGTCATGTCTTGTTATCACGTAAAGCGCTACTAATTCCAAAGTTTTGTCAATATGATTCTCTCTCTCTCTCTCTCTCTCTCTCTGTGTGTGTGTGTGTATGTGTGTGTCTTTCACTCTCTTTTCTAACGCGCCATTGTATGGTACACTCAGAATCGTCATCACACACTAAAATTTAGAATGACTTACCTAGGAGAATGACAACACACAGTAGAATAGCGATTAAGGCTCCTGTACTCAAGCCAGCCGAGGACAGGAGGGCTTCTGCACGGCAGGTCCGCACACGCCCGTCTCTCTCGCACGCACAAACCCTGATGGTGAGGGTACTGCTGCTGCTGAGAGAGGGGATTCCACCGTCAGAGATCATAATGGGGAGGTAATACACATCCTGAATAGTTCGACTAAATCTCCTCCGCCTTGTCAGAATGCTGGCTGTGTTATCTATGACAGACATAAGCAGAACAACATGGACTTAGTAAAGCCGCCATTAAAGATTCACAGTTCCTTTAATGGATAAAATGGGCATGTGTGATTTCTTTTCCGTTTATGAAATGGATAAAGGAATGTGAAGGGGAGATTATTAACCAGGGACTAAAACTCATTCTCAAATGGAGAAACATATGTGAAAAGTTAATAGGGCCTGGACCAAAGGGGAGGGGAAATAGTGGATTACAGAGGAGGAAGGAAGCGATACGCATTTGGGAAATGGGCATAATAGCTAAAGGATTGAAAAGGATACATGGATACCAGACTTTGGGGTGAGCCAGTGGTTCCTACCACAAACCTGGTGACTCTGAATATAAGTGATAGAAATAGACAGCTATATTTTTAGTGAACTTCGGGTGAGATTAATGTACAAAAATGTTTAAGAATCATTGGTACAGATAATGTATTTATGGAGACACCAGATCAATTGATAAACTATTTTAAACTTGTGATTTGAAGCATTCTTGTTATAGTGGGCACACCATGGGTAAGTTAATAATGAATAAAATAGTTAATTTCATTTTTTATGTGCTTTTAAAATGCTATGTACTATAGTAAATGATTGCATGATGTATTTTGATCAGTCCACACAACCCTATAAGGGAGAGGATGTTAAATTACTTACATTTTAGGGAAAATCATTTTTATTAGGAATAATAATTTTAAAATAAATAACCTCAGTCCCAGAGAATAAATTGCCTCAAATCACAGAGCTAGTGAATAATCAAGCTACAACACCAATGCATTCTAGAACCCTGCTCAAAGCCAGGATGTCATACTGCCTCTTCTCCACCAGTTCACTTCCAATTGGCATTGTTGCCTCAGGCGCACATAGGAAATGTTTATATTAGCATTGTTAGTCCCCCTTCCATGTCTGTTAGCTAAAAGATCCTTTTGGTGCACACTTGGATGTGCTGCTCAGAACCCTTGCATGAAGTGACTTGTTGCCCAGACTGTAGATTGCCACCTGGTCCAAGGTTATACTTTTCTGGAGCGACATATAACTAATGACTCATTGCTGCAAAGTTATAAATGTCAAGCCATTTCTGCTGAATGAAGAAAATACTGAAGGGCAAGTTTAGTTCCAGAGCTTTCCCATGGGGTCAGCCATGGACACATTCAAATTGCATAGCAGCTCAGTTGCTCACTCTGCCTTTCTTTCTTCCACTCCCACTGTGGTCCACAGATGTCGATCATGAGAGCACACTCCAATAAACATCCTGCCCCCTAAACTCCAATCCAGAGCCTGCTTCCCAGAGCATCCAACCTGTGACTACACATCTGAGTTAATTACTTTTCACTAAAAAGTCAGTAAATCATTAGACAATTACTTTTAGGGATTCTTTTTCTCCTATCAATTTCTCTTATTCTGAAAATTGATCATTTTTAATTATGAGTATGTTTATAATAGTCATGATACAATACCCTACAACTATATTCTCTTGGTTGTACATTGCCAAACTAATGCAATAGAAAGATAATAAATATTTCAAATATTCAATATAATGCAGGTAATAAAACATGACTAATGCACATTATATACATAAATTAATATTATATACACACATATATGCACATACATATGTATAAGTTGTGGAAAATTTGTTATAGAACATAAATAAGTAATCTAATAAGTTATTAAAAAATTTTCTCACCTAGAAGAAGAGAAATTTAAAGAAAAGTGTGTCGATTGCATACTCTGAAGCAAGTTTCAGAATGATGGGGAAAAAAGGAGGAGAAACTGTGTCACGTGTGATTTTAAGAGTATAGCCGTCACAGGTACTCTCCTGGAAACCTGACCTTTGAGTAAGCACATGTATCAGGTGTAGGATGTTGCTTCATGATTAATATAAACTTGCATATATGCACAATCCCTTAGCCTAAGGAAAAGGTATGAACATGAGCTCATAGGCACAAACACGTTTTGAGAATCTCACTGCCGATCCTCTGAAGAAGAGATGTAAGACACTGGTCCCTGGTCTCAGTAAACATCATAATGTGTGGAATGACATGATAACATGCAGGGGTAGATGGGGACTGTCTTTTATGTCTCTAGCCTCGTGTCCACTTTACATTCTTAATCTGGAAGCTTGTTCTTTTTCAAGATAATTATTGGAAATGCAATCAGAAACATGATGAGAAACAAGAAGAAAGCCTGAATATGTTTCTAGTGCATTTTAATTTCTCAAATAGAAAGCTCTCACACATGGAGACATGACAATATTCTTTCATTTTTCCAGCTTAAGGTTTGACTTTTGAAAAGAAAAGAGGATTCACGAAGCAAAGAGCTTCCTACCCAGAAAGGCTTATCACAGCAGAATAATGAACTCTTGACAAGGGATATTGTGTATCACCATGGAACTGCAAAAAAATATACTTGGCAATAGGCTCACTGAACTTGAACAAGAAAACTTTGAAATAAAATGAAAGGGATAAGAACATTATATATATATATATATATATATATATATATATATATATATATATATATACACACATACACACACACACACACACACATAAATATACATATACATATGAGAACAAATTTTGCTTTGCTGAAACTGAAATATTAGGTGACAAGAAGAACAAAAAATCTCTAAACTTGAAATATAATGTTTAAAAAATAAACCAAGTACTACAGAAAGTCTTGCATAACTACTTTAAACTGGATAAAAAACTAATATAAACTGAATAAAGGGAACCCATAGCAGGATGTAGAATCTGTGGATGAGAAGAGCTAATTATCAATGTCAAATAAAGGACAATCTCTAATAATGTGTACCCAAGTTTGGTTCATAATTCTAACTGTCAAGAGTTTGGATGAAGACAGAAGATTATAGAACACTTGGAAGCCAAGCTAATATAGCTAACATATTGGATTAAGATTTAAGGAGATTTTGAACAGCTAGCACAAAGACCTTAAGCTAAAAAGAAGACAGGAACTAAAGATATGTGTTAGACAGTAAACTTTGAAAAGTATCATATGGGAGAGATTTTGAGCAACATCTATTATTTTCGAATACATATATTATCTGAATGCAGCAATGAGGCAATAGATCTAAAACAGTCTCAGAAGGATTCAATAATTATATGGAATTTTTATGCATATCTTTATTGAGAAGACTTCATTAGAATACAGCACATAAATTTGGGTCTACTATCTTAAAAGTGATACTTTAACCCAGTTTAGAAGACCTTGACTGTGATAAAAGCATTAGAAAAGTATGTCATTTGAAGAATCTTTGAAACAAACAGTGTGAAAATTCTACATGTCTGGGCTTCCCTGGTGGTGCAGTGGTTGCGGCTCCACCTGCCAATGCAGGGGACATGGGTTCGTGCCCTGGTCCAGGAAGATCCCACATGCCGCAGAGCTGCTAGGCCCGTGAGCCATGGCCACTGAGCCTGTATGTCCGGAGCCTGTGCTCCACAACAGGAGAGGCCACAACAGTGAGAGGCCCGTGTACCACACACACACACACACAAATAATAATAATAATAATAATTCTACATGTCTTATATGAATTTAGGGGCCTGAAATGACTTAGAAATTTAAAGAAAAGTTTGGGAAACTCTGTCAGTAATTAATGTCTTTCTGAATATAATCAATATTTTCCTGACATTCCCAGCAACTATAACTTTGATGCAATGTGGAAATAGCCTTGAACATGGTTTAGTCTTTCAAAATCGATGACAATGTAGTATTTATTTTGTTGCATATCCCATTTTGTTCAGAAAATGATATAGACACCTATAGGAGAAACAGGGAGACTGCCACACAGATATACAATAGCTGAATCATAGAGATATTTACAAATATCATTGTGATGACTGTGAAATAATTGAAATTTTGAGTCCTTTGACAAACAATAATAATAACAAAATTTTATTTTTGCAACTATAGGAAGTCCAGGGACTTCATAATTGATAATTTTGGGGGGGGATCTTTCACACAAAAAATATTACAGTAAAATACATGGTTGGCTAGATAGATACACTTCCAACTTCTACATTTCTATAGGGACAGAAGGCTACAGAATACAACAGTATAATACAAGTAACACAGTGCTTCTAAAATTCAGATATAATTTACTTGAACTAGTAGTATGTGCTCTATTATTTCTTTGTTCAATAGTTTGAAAGATCTTGAAAGGTTCTAATCTCTGTGCTACTTTCATAAACTGTAGTACAGTTTAAGTTAAAATAAGGCATGCTTTTAAAATACTCCCTTGGGCAAAAACACATCCTACATTAAAGTCCAAAATTACCTTATATCTTGGAAAGTATTAGAACCTAAATAAAAGTGGCAGGTTAGGAATAAAGACATAGACATAGAGAATGGACTTGAGGACATGGGATGAGGAGGGGGAAGCTGGGGAGAAGTGAGAGAAGCATTGACGTATATACGCTACCAAATGTAAAATAGATAGCTAGTGGAAAGCAGCAGCATAGCACAGGAAGATCAGCTGGGTGCTTTGTGACAACCTAGAGGGGTGGGATAGGGAGGGTGGGAGGGAAGCTCAAGAGGGAGGGGATATGGGGATATATGTATGCATATGGCTGATTTACTTTGTTGTACAACAGAAACCAACACAACATTATGAATCAATTATACTCCAAAAAAAGTTGTATAAAAATTTTTCATTTACAATAGCATAAAAGATAATAAAATGTTTAATACATTTAACAAAAAAAGCACAAGCTTTGTATACCCCAAACTACACAACTTCATGGAAAGAAATTAAATATCTAAATAAATGAGAAGATATCCCATGTTTATAGGTTGGAAGACCTAATATTGTTAAGATGACAATGTTACCAAAAGTAGATTCAAAGTAGTCCCTATCAAAATTCCAATGGTGTTTTTTGCAGAAAAGGAAAAAACTCATCCTAAATTCAAATGGAAATGCAATGAATCTCAAATAGTCAAAACAATCCTGAAAAAGAACAAAATCAGAGGACTCACACTTCCTATTTCAAAACTGACTACAAAGCTATAGTAATCAAGACCTTGTAGTACTGCCATAAAGATAGACATAGAGACCAGTGGAATAGAATTGAGCAATAAACCATTATGTTTACAGTTAATTGATTTTTAAAAAATCACCTGTTCTTCAAAACTCTTAAATTATCAGATGCCTATACCCTCCCTGCCATTTCAACGGATTCCTTATTTGATCATGCAGACATAAAGGTCAACTTTGTCTCAAGTATAGCCTAGCAGACTATTAAAATAATATTTCCAAATCTATCACAATAGCAGAAACATTTCAGATCCTCAGATGTATCTCTATAATTGGACTAAACTTTTTTTTAAAGCTGAAGAAAAAGATGGGAGATAGAAACTTAACATCTACCAAAAAGATAAATATGTATGGCTTCATAGCATTTCATTTTTATCTGGTCTTCCAGCAGCAATAAGATCCATTTATAATTTAACTCTCATCAGAGCCCATGCAGGAAACAACGCTCTTTTGCTTTCCTGCAAAGTATCTTTCACATAACAGGTACTTGATAAATAATGATTTGAACTACACTCAGCAGGAGCCTGCCTTCTGTTACAGTTTCCTCATTATATTGACATGTATTAAGAAATTAAAACCAAAATGAACTAATCTATCATGATCTCCTCATGCTCTCTGCTGAAGGTTGATTTTTTCTCCTGTTTCCTGACTTTCCATTCTTTTAATCCTAGAATTGCCCTAATCTCAATTTTCAACTGGATTCTGCAAGTTCATTTGAGTTTGTAAACATTCTCCTGGCCTCACTTGTGTTTCTGCCAAACCACAAATGCATGATCCAATATGTTATTATGTTCCTATTTGCACCCTGGAATGTCACCCCTTTGACTACCTGTCACACTCCTTCTTGATGCATTTTAAATCCCAGATAAATACAACCATACATTGTCTAAAGATTCTGCTTTCAGATTCATAAACGATGCTTGTAAATAGTTGTTTCCATCTTAAGCGACCCCAATAAGTATATAGGGTAACTCTAAGTTCTCAAAGGAAGTTAGGAATCAATTTATTAATATCCGTATTTCATCAGATGCCATAGACTAGCTACCTATTCTAAGTTTATTTTGCCATTTTCTCTTAAGTGCTATTCCTCCACTCACAGCAGGAAAACAGCTTTTTCTAAAAAGAAGCTACCATCTATTATCAACATATGAAAACCACATTTGAAAACTGCTCAACCTTCTTTGCTATTAATTATGTCTATGTATACAAGATTCTGTGATGTAAAAAAAATACATGAATACGTATGAAACAAAAATATGAATCTTGAAGAATATCAGCAAATCTGCTCATGAAAAACACATATAAATTTGCATAAGAGTGTTAGTTTAGATGAATAGGGAAATAAAGAAGAAAAATAGTTTTTTTTTTTTTTTTTTTTGCGGTAGGCGGGCCTCCCACCCCTGTGACCTCTCTCGTTGCGGAGCACAGACTCCAGATGCGCAGGCCTAATGGCCATGGCCCACGGGCCCAGCCGCCCTGCGGCACGTGGGATCCTCCCGGACCGGGGCATGAACCCACGTCCCCCGCACCGGCAGGTGGACTCCCAACCACTGCGCCACCAGGGAAGCCCTGAAAAATAGCTTTTTAAGTAGAAACCCTACCCAAAATCTAAAATAATTCATAAGCATATCACAATAATATAATAATTGCAGAAACTGTAGAAGTACAGAGAACAATGGTTTACCAAAAAACTAAAAAATAAAGTATATGAATTTCAACAGAAACCCTCTACCCAATATTTATCACATACCTTTAATAAATACTACATTTTTAGTAGGAAATGGATGAGTCAAGTACAATAAATTATGGAGTCATTATATTTATAAACACTGACAGAAACTCTAAAGATTAATCCTTAGAGAGACTGAAAAAGCAAACACATATTCCTGCTCTTAAAATTATTTTAAAATCTGTTTTAAAATAAATTTTACCCCCTTAAGGCAGAGGGTAGAGTTGATGACTCCTGCAGCATTTATGTGATTCCGAGCAAGGAAGGAATTAAGGCAAAAATGTGTAATCTACATTTTCACAATTGGAAAGCAAAACAAAGGGGCACAGAATGGCAAAACTGGTCATATTTTTATTGCTTAGAATATGTGTCAGCTATTTGTTTTGTTCTGTTTTCTTTTTTTTTTTTCTGTCACTGTGAGTAGGAATATAAGAAGGTGATAAGGTGTGGGCTGACAAACCCATTAGAAAAAAAATACATTAAAGTAAAAAAAAAGTCAACAGAGGTTAAAATCACTAAGGAGAGAATAAAAGCATATTTTTCTATCTAAAGCAAAAGACTCACTAAAACAAACCACTACATTTGCAAGTCACCCTTTCCCATATTGGGGTCATGATGGCTTACAGACTGTTTGTCTTCTCACTAGTCAAGCTTTGAATCTTTGCCTTTCCATAAAGAATAGTGGGAGTCTATCAAGTATGACTGGGTAAATGCTAGTAAGTGAAGACTGAGACTTGACCCGGAGGAGAAAGGAAGTTCCTAGCTGAACAAAAACATCGTGTCTCGTGTCTCAGCCTCATCACTGACAGTAGTGACTTGGGGCACAGGTGCTCCCACACCCCCTAGGGGCTGTTTGAGGCATCATTTGCAACTATATTCTCAGGACAGACTGTGCATGTGCTATTTTATTTAGGAATGGGAGAAAAAATGCTAAATGGTCTCTTGAAGCCTTGTGGAAAAAAACAGAATTTTAGATGGTTATAATCTATAGAGACATTAAGCACATTACAATACCAGCTGTGAGTTCTCATTTGAAGGACAAAAATAAATGATAGGGATATCAACTACTAGGGATCTTACAATGCCAAAGAAGTACAAAATAAACGTAAAATTTCTCATGATTTCCAATATGTATCAAACTAACAAACTGCATTTCACTATCAGTGGACTATGAAATCTGGACGAAAATGCCCCAAAAGACATCTTTTTAACAGCTCATAGTCAAATTTGAAAATATCCCTTATCTTAAAATCAATGCAACATAAACTTAGATATTCCTTCACCAAACCCAAACAGCCACAAGGAAAATCAGTATTGTCTGACAATGGTTATTAGTATTTTGTCAAAAATGATAAAACATAAATAATAAGACCTTCACTTTTAAAAGTAATGTTACAAGGAAATAATAAAAAGTAATAAAACCAAGGGAAAAAGAATCTTCAAAATTCTGCAACAAGGTGAAAGTGACAGTCTACAGAATCTTCCATTTAATATGATTTAAAATGGTCATTTTTGGTGCAGTTCACTCACTATTTTAAAAAGAATGTGCTATTTGAGCCCATTCATTTTTTTCTTTTTCAAAATTAATTTTTATTGGAGTATAGTTGCTTTGCAATGTTGTGTTAGTGAACCCTTTTTTTTTTTTTTTTGGCGGTATGCGGGCCTCTCACTGTTGTGGCCTCTCCCGTTGCGGAGCACAGCCTCTGGACACGCAGGCTCAGTGGCCATGGCTCACGAGCCCAGCCGCTCCACGGCATATGGGATCTTCCCAGACTGAGGCACGAACCCGTGTCCCCTGCATCGGCGGGTGGACCCTCAACCACTACGCCACCAGGGAAGCCCAAACCCATTCATTTTTAAAGACTGGAAATGTCTACAGAAGTGGAAAACATGTATCTAAAGAAGATAACTTAGAGACAAATATGAGCAGTAGATATTCTTGATAGCAAATTATCAATTAAATTATGATAAAGATTTTCAATCTGAAAGGCACATGAAATGTGATTTAGAATCCTGAAAATAAACAGAGATACAAGCATATACATAGTTAAAAATAATCTCTTCTCCGACTAAAATCTGTAAGATTTACAAATGCACTTGACAGTCGGAATTAAGCCTAGGAATTAGTCTGGCAAATCTCCTTTCATCAAATAAAACCTAGTCCCTCAAGAGGCATCATGAAGATCATGAAGCAGAACAGACTTGTAGACTAATGGTGATTTTACATTGGTGGATTAGGTTACACTTTTCTATTACAAAATGAATGAACAAAGGTACTGTATGGACAGACCCTCCTGGGGTAAGCCTAGACTCACAGACTTTATGACATTATGGCTTTAGTTCATTTATTATAGATATTTGGTTAAAAAGTTGAAATTATACAATGGGTTTCTTTGATGCCAAGATGAAAAGTTTACCTATCACAATTTGAAGAGAAGATGGTTGCAGAAAAAACTACATTTTAATCAGAAAACATGTCATTCTTTCATTGTTTTTTTAAGGTAATATAATTTTTAAATGCTGTAACTTAAAAATTACCATCTGAACTCCAGTTTTTAATTTTAAATAAAATTGTGTTATTACCAGTATATTAGTTAATGATAAAAGTAAGGTCATTATCAAAAAACGTATTTACAATATACGTTTTGCTGTATATGTTGTTAAAAAAATAGAAATCCATCACTTGGCTATTTTCTAAATCAAAATGTTTCTTATTTAATAGGTAAGAGATCATAATTTTCCAGATAAATATTGAAGACGGTTGGTTAGCAAAATTTTTTCTATCTGCTACAGTTTGGTACTACAGCAAATAAAGAATTAATGGCAGAATATCTTACTTGTTTGGAGGGAGCACAAAATACAGCACAGTGTTTAATATTTAGTGTTTTTAATAGTGAATTAAAATGCTCATGTCTCTGCTCTGCCACATCTCCCTGGCTAGATTCTTAGGACTAATGTTGCATTCTGTCACCTCTATGCTGTCTTCATTCCCCACCTCATTGAAAAGTATTCTCTGATCCACTCTACCTGAGGGTATGGACTCTATCCTGTAAAGTCAAATCATGTTCACTTTTTTAAATTATAGGACTTTCAGTGATCTCTCTAAAGTAACTCACATTTCACTGCCTTCAATTGCAAGTTACATTTCATTTCATCTTTATTTTCCCAAATAGATGGAGAGACACCTAAAAGCAAGAGATATGTCTTTTATTTCCTTGTATTTGGACAGCTTAGATCACTGTCTCATACACAGCAGATAATGCCTTGAAGACTGAATGGAAGGAAAAAAACAATGTTAACTTAAGAGCTAACTATAGAATTTCTTTTAGAGGAAAACATTCTAAGAAAGGAGAATAAGGATGGTGGTGAATAGCAATATAGTGTGAGGCTGGAGAACACACTGGACAGCCCCATGTAAAATGTCAGGGGAGGGGATAGGGCTGAGTCTGTGTGTGTGTGTGTGTGTGTGTGTGTGTGTGTATTTCAGGTGTTTTTTTTCATTTTTAATTCAATACAATACATAAGTATATTCTTACTGAAAATATTCAAAGTGCATTTCATAGACATTTCTTAAGAAATATTATATATCCTATCATATTATCATTATTGCTTTTCTATGAGAATATATGCTACTCAAATCATTATTTTTGTTTGATATTTAATCATATATTGTTTGTTTTATACTCTCCTTACTTTTTCAGAAATTTATTTTTATTTTATTTTCATTTGTTCACTATAGCTCCAAATATTTTGTCAATAGAATTTTCCTATAATTGACACATGGTTTTTATATTTTCTGAGGCATTCAGTATTTTAAAATACCCTTCCCTAATTGTCATATGATTGTCATCTTAAATAGGCAGAGATGTATTTTATTGTAGTTGTTTCTTTGAAACGTCACTAAAAGAAGGTCCATGGACTATTAGCTTGTAATCTTGCAAATGAGTATTTCAGCACTGATTAGCTGAAAGCCCAGAAGATGGTTAACATTTTTTAGCAATAGAGTATTTTTAAATTAAAGTTTGTACATTTTTTAGACATAATGCTATTTCACACTTAATAGTCTACAGTATAGTGTAAACAAAACTTTTATATGCACTGGAAAGCATAAAAAAATCATGTGACTCACTTTATTATGCTAATTGCTTTATTGTGGCAGTTTGGAACTGAACCCAAGGTGTCTCTGAGGTTCACCTGTAATGATGCCCCTCTCTAATTGCTCATCCAAGAAAATAGCAAACACTCTTTGAAGAAATATATTACGATTTGAGACTCTTCTAGGTTTAGACACTATGTGTGACACCCAACTAAAAATTGCTAGATATATTAAGAAACAAGACCATTATATCCCAGTACTGACTCCCCAGTCCCCCTGATGAAAAACAAAAGGAAAATTTATCACTTTATTAGGAAAATAGAGTTAGCTGACAGTGATTGTAAAATCATTAAGATTAATATGTTCAAGAAAATAGAGGGAGAAAAAAAAGATAGAAAACATAAAAGAAATTATAGAGAATTTCACAAGATCTATATCTCTATAAAAGGAAAAAAAAGAAGAAAAAAAGGAATATGAAACAGCTATCAACCAAAGCAGTGAGCAGACAACATTTTCTTTGAGTGCATGTATTTGATTTGATAGGACACTTGCTTCCTTGAGCAGAATATTAGTTACATGCTGGTGTTTTCTACCAGTATATTCCTAACATATGTCACAGTGAGTAATAAACAAAAATAGGCCCCAAATAAAGAAACTTTTATATAGGTAGGATGGAACACTTAAGAAGACATTTGTTCACTAATGTTCAGATAAATTAGCAGATTCCAAATTAATGAGGGATAAAATATAGGGCAGGAAAGATCTAACAAAGATGGCAAAGAACTGGAACAACATGAAACATTACCTTAAATTTAAGTATTTATCAAGCAGATCTGGGCTGTGAATAGGAGAATCCCACCAGGGTATAGATGGTGGAAAATCTTCTTAGTTGATATGAGGACATTAGCTATGATTCCAGGCATAAACACTATTAAGGTATATGTCTCTGGGATTCAGCTTTTATTGTGGTCAAGGGTAGAGGCCTAGAGTTTCTCCAGTTCACTCTTTACAGATGAATTTAAAACATAAGAACAGGAATTTAAAGTTGGGGAAGAGAAGAAAAAAAAAAGGCCCAAATGATCAGTTACTGAAATCACCCAAAAGTATCTAGAACAAAAGGGAATGGGGGAGCTGTCTTTCTATCTACTAATGGTTGACAATGTGTTTATTCAAGACAGCCATCTTTGAAGTGGCTGCTTCTTTGAAATGGATCCCTGTGAATCAATCAAATTTTAGTCACGCAGTTACATTACAAAAAAAAGAAAAAAAAGAAAAAAGAAAAGAAAAGCCAGCTGTCAGGGTTTACACTACCTAATATCATCTTCATAATAAGTAGAGGAAACAATTAACAGATTATTCCTTGAGCTAACATTCTATTCAAGAAAGCAAGAGTCTTATCTATCAAAGCAAATACATCCATTCAAAGAAAAGGTACTCCAAACACCCACTGCTTTAGTTGATAGCCATTTCTTCCTTTTATAGAGATGTAAATCTTTACCATCTTTATAATATCTTGATACATTAGGATATGCCCTCTTTTCTTCTCTTTCCTTTAACTATACACATCCCTTTTCTTCTTTTCCTACATTCTTACTTTACTCAACCCTTTACCATTTGCATTTTATTAACAGATTATTATATTCAGTTTATGGTAAAAAATATATTTAACTTATAGATTAATTTGGAAATTTGAGTGTTGATTTACTAATGGGGTAAATATATTATTTTTATGTTTTTTTAATATTTTCAGTAACATTGCCTTTCATAATGCTGACTTGAACATTATTTATTGGATATATTTTCTCTGATGATCTTAGAAGAGTTTTTTGTTAATTTGTTTGATTTCTTTTTACCATTTTAAATTTATCTGATTTGCTATTTATTCATGTTTTTTACATATAGAAAATCTAGCCATTTGGGGCATTTATTTGTATTCCAAAAGTTGGCAATCTATCCAATTGTCTCTTAAGATGTTTCTGTGGATTCTTTTAAATTTTCAGAAAGACAATTGCAACTCATTTGTTAACAATGATAATCTTATGTTTTGTTTGTATTTATTATTGTTCTTTTGTTCTATTTTTGTTGTGTTTTATCTTTTTGGACTGAGGAGAACATTCAGTACACTGCTGATTAATTGTAGTGATTGAAATATCCTGAGACTAGCAGAATTGTCCAGCTGAACCCATCAGAAATTGTTAATTCTTAGAAATGTGAGCTAAATAAATGTGCTTTATTTTAAGAAAACTAGTTTGGGAATTGTTTTCTTTTTCAGCAGTAGCTGTTTTTTTAACCAATAGCTAAATATTTCTGACTTTTTATGTAAAATTTCCTACCACATTTTGAATTTGGCATATCTCTTGTAAGCAGCATATAACAGTCTATTTTTAAAATAAAATATCTTTAAACATGATATTTAATCTGTGACTATGGTATATTTGAACTACTTTCTACTTCAAATAAAATTGTCATTGCTTCTATTTTGCATCTTTTATTCTACTTTCTGACCTTTGTTCTACTGACGAAATAAGTTTTATTATTTAACTTTTTAAAAATCTCTTCTTGCTTTGGAAATTACAGACTCTTCTTCTATTAACTCTCTATTATTCTAGTGTTAACTCTTCAAGTTTTAACATTTGAAATGAAATGTTAATTGCAAGGCTTTTTTGTCTATTATTTCTTGCAGAGATCCTGAAGGCAAAGATTAATACAATTTGCCAAAATGTCAGTAGCTAAAATTTTAAAAGTTTCTTTTCTTATACATTGGAAAAAAGTCTTTAATAACTGTCCTCCCTTAATTGCTGATAGGTTACCTCTGTTAACTAAATATAGAGAATGTTGACAATAGGAAATTATTTTCCTTTAGCGATTTGTGCATATAATTGTTATCAACGTTTGTCATCTATTTTTTTTTTCTTTTTTAACAGGCATCTACTTTAGATCTAATTATTATTGCTTTTTGAATATTCTGCCTTTTCTTTTTGATTAAATATTTTGTTCTCTTTATCTTTGAAGTTTAGCACTTTTAAACTGGCATATTCAAGTATAGATTTGATCTCCTGCTTGCCTTTGGGTGTTCTTTTTTTTTATAATAGCTAATTTTTTTAAATTTATTTATTTATTTATTTATTTATGGCTGTGTTCGGTCTTTGTTGCTGTGCACAGGTTTTCTTTAGTTGTAGTGAGTGGGGGCTACTCTTCATTACAGTGCGTGGGCTTCTCATGTTGTGGAGCATGGACTCTAGGTGCATGGGCTTCAGCAGTTGTGGTATGTGGGCTCAGTAGTTGTGGCTCACAGGTTCTAGAGTGCAGGCTCAGTAGTTGTGGTGCACAGGCTTTGTTGCTCCATGGCATGTGGGATCTTCCCGGACCAGGGATCGAACCCATGTCCCCTGCATTGGCCAGCTATTCTTAACCACTATACCACCAGGGAAGTCCACGTTTATCGTGAGGGTCCACATATTTTCAACTTTGAAAAATTGTCATGCAATTTTATCTACATATATTGCTTGTTGCTATAATTTCTTTCTAATTCTTCCAGATATTTTATATTCCATATCTGTTAATTGTTCTCACAATTTTTAAAAATGTTGATGTATCTGAACTTCATTTGCTTGAATTAATGGATTTTACGCTTGATTTGTTAAATCTCTCTGTGTCCAGTCTAGAAGTAATGCAGTTTTTTTATTGTTCTCTCTTTGTATCTCTGTGTGTGTATATACAACGTATACATATATATACACATATACATATATACATCATACATGTATATATACATATATATTTACACATAAATTTGAAATGTATGAATAATTTATCTCTATATAGTCTATATGTATAACTAAATGTATGTAATTTCTAGATAGAGTTCTATATACATTTCTATATCTTTAATACCTATATTTTAATATATATCTTATGTATACATGACATGTATACATACATATATATATATAAACAAAATTTAAAATTTTAATTTCTGTATATATGTTTATATATAATTATGTATATAACACTAAACATCTATATATTTTCATGTCAGTTTATATACTTTTCTATCTATGCAAAAACTAGTTTTATTTTAATAAGGATTTTAAAGTTATTTTTATATAAATATTTTCTTTCATTGTTGTCCCATTTCATGTATTCACTTCATGGTCTTTTTAAAAAAAATCTTTTTTTAAATTTTGAAAATGTTAAATATGCTAATATTCAAGTATTTTTCTGTTCATTTATGTATTTTGCATGATTCAGAGTGAATTCATTTTCTGATTTATTTCTTATTATTTATTGACTATGTTTTAATTTTTTGACTTTCAGATTTATCATACACAATATGCATTTCTCTCTGTCTAATTTTAGAAACAGCTTTTTGTCTCTACTCACTCTTTGCCATAAAAGTTTTGGAGATGCCACTAAACCAATGGCTTCCTGATCACTCTTCCTGGCTTGAAGTCTCTGTGTGGTTTCTATTTTTCCTTGAATATTCATATTCATGTAAGCAGGGGGCACAGAAGAACAATGGTTTTAATTTTTTCTTCTAGATTTCTTTATGTTCTGGGGGCATGTAAATGTTTACTAACTCGGAATGCAATGACCAAGCTGCAGGATCCAGTAGGCCTGGACTTGCTGACTCTTACTCTTTATAGTTTGTTCTGGTTGTTGGCCAGAGATGTGTTTATGTACCCATGAATATATGTATATATTCATTTTGGTATGACTATTCCATTTTAAATTTCATCTTTATAAATTATTATCCACAACTGCCTTCTGTTTAGAGAAAAAAGCCATCTTGACTCTAATATCTTTATACAGCATCATTAATTCCCCCAATGCTACAAAGTAGATATTTCAAACCAAAACATAATGGATGTAAAAACTGAGGTTGAGAGAAGTTTGGTGGCTTGTCTTATCTAGCATAAACAAGGCTGTTTACTCAAGCATGTGGTTTCACCTATGTGCTAGTATCTTTTTTTCAGAACATTGATGATTTTTCTATCTGAAAGAAATTATTTGTGTTATATACAATTTCATCAATTCCCAAAAATGTTTAAAATAAATTAAATGAATTTAAAAATAAATTAAAACATCTTTACTCCCATACAACTGTCCACAAGCATCACATACTTGAGATGGCATAGCTGATTTAAAGCATTCATATATATGGTTAAAATAAATGTTAAAAAATTTACATCAGCATTATAAACACTTTCAAAAGTGTGTACATATTTGAGGGGAATTTTTTGAATGTGAGTTCCCAGCACTGGTAATGTTGTCATATAACTAAAATGAGACCTTTTGAATATATTCATTAGTTAAATTGAGAAATTCCAAGCATAATAATCTTGAATGAAGGACTTTTAGTCACTAATGTGGGTTTCAACAACAGTAAAATTCTCTTGTTTTTCTAAAATACTTCGGGAGTTATTTACATTAAATAGCTTGGTTACAGCACATCTTCAAATATAAGTCAATTTTTCTTTATAATATCATCAAATTAAAACTGCTTTTAAAATGTAAATAAAATTTTTATTGGGATGGAAAAAGTTCAACTGAAATATGATTTCTAAATATGTGTTTCTAAATATAGTAAATTTCAGTTTACTAAAGCAGAAAGTTGAATGCTCTCCAAATTATGCGATTATTTGAATATGGGAAAATATGAATTGATTTTCAGATATTTAGCATAGTTAATTATAATATTTAAATATATTTGGGATTGTAGGGTGGGATGTTCATATGTAAATAAATGTTCAATAGTCAATTAAATACAATTTGTCATACACAAACATGGATAAATATGTATTGCCATAAGTACAGCTGACCACAGGGATAGTTAAACTGAGAGAGACAAACAAGCTTGGTATTTTTATATGAATTTTCTTATGGCCACATACACAATTTAGTATCCCTGTTATTATTTAAGGAAGCTTAGAGATAATGGAAAAAATGTTTAGTGGGTTGTCATTTAGTGATTTTATTTTTGCTTTAACTTGAAAATGCTTCTCCATGAAGGGTACAGAGAAGGAATTAACTATTTACTTCAAAATGTATGTGCTATTGTTTCTTTCATGTGATTCTGAGGCACGTCTTAAATCCTAAATAACAGTATATTCAGATATATGTGATCAAAAACTAGTTTTGAGAAGAAGAAAGTTGATGCCAGTCAGAACAGTGTACATATTGAGTGGCTTGTTGTTTCCCTTCCATACGGAAGAATGACTTTTACACAACTTTGAGGAATCTACCAAATCAGGAATCTAAATCATGGTGAATCTTCTCTAGTTATTATGTTCTTTTTTCTCTACACATTAAGAAGGTTAAACAAAAGTAATTCAAAAAATTCCACAATGCTCTGTAATTATGCATATGTATCTACCCATATTTTGGAAAAATATTCATAATAACAAGGGGAAATATAATTTGTACAGCACATCTTGATAGCCTTGCTAAAGCAAGATGATTTCAAACATTGCAGTTCCTTTTCTAATTGTCCCTAGGACATATTTTTCATTTATCCTAATTTAAAATTTTTCCACCTCCTAGCAGTTGCAGCAGTTCTCATAAACATGTTTGTCAGCTAAGATTTCTCTTAAAATTTGCCCAAGAGCATATTACATGAACATTTCTTGTTTAAAGGATGCTTCTGAATAAACTCATTGAAAGTTATTTGTACATATGGTTCAATTTTAAACACAAGCTATTCACGGATCATAACACATTAACATCAAACTGACTTTAAATGTTGATTTGCAAGCTGTTCATGAGTATATAAGACTAAAGCAAAGCTGCTCAGGCCTACTCCATATCAAGTCAAAGCAGATACCACATAGATCAAAAAATATATGTATTCATGTTCACCTTCATTGTCCTTCAGAGTGAAGTTTGGGTTTATAGAGAGATGTTCATCAAGAAAGAAGTTAAACTTTTGTCCATTGGCAAAATCATCCTTATCAGTGGCACTGATGGTATGAATAACCTAAAGAAAAGACAAAATTAAACAGTAAATTTAATTTGGCTTCTTCCCTTGATTTTAATTATAACATTTTCAATAACCAACTTGAGTGTTTTCAAATTCTTATTCTAGTAAAAGTATCAGCTAATTTGCTCTCCCTTGCATTACACTTTAAGAAATGTATTATGGCACACCATATAATCATTCACACTTTATTTTCTAGCATGGCACATTTTTTTTTCCTTTATTACCCACAGTACCTTGGATCCAATTAGTTGTAAGGTTTTGTGTGAACAGCTGTTTGGGGAGACGTGAAATATGGTTTGTACAAATACCAATATCCCAGTGTTGATGTAAAACAGCCTTTCTGTACGTGTTGTTCTCAGTCAGCAAATGCAAAAGCACTAGAGTCATAATTTTTGTTTTAGAAGACCTTTGAGATCATGATCCAACCCCTGCATTTTAGAGACGAGGACTCTGAGTCCCAAAAGTAGTGTGATGTGCCTCAAATCTGTAAAAATCTGGCAGAGGTAAAACTAGATCACCCAGAGATTTAGGAATTTTTTTTAATCCTTAGTGGTTGAGAGAAAGCAATACCCAAATTTGGATTTTACGCACATTAAGAACAGAGAAAGTTAGAATATATAAAAAAAATATCGCAGGTAGCCTAAGAACAGCATACACATTCCGATCATTAGAGTCATTACAATCTTTAAAAGTAACATTGAAACAAACAAGCAAGATGATATTTTCCTTTTGAAAAAAAATAGTATCCTAATGCTCAAGTGTCCTCTTTCCAGCTTTTCCTTAGAGAAATTGAAAACAGAGAGAAAGTCGAGCCAGAAAAATAGTATTTCCTGCATATGAAATATAGTATGTGCATTTCAAAAATGGATATGATTTCTAAGAACATTTTACTCAGTTTCACCATATTTCACGTATTTCACCATATTTTACCATGAGATAATCCACCAAAATGCATCATAGTTAAAACCTAAATTTCTCTCCAGGTACTGAGACTCTTAGCTTGTGTGGGAGATGAGGAGGAATATAAAGGTACTGAGAATGAGTGGTCAGGGAGAGTAGGAGCAGAAGAGATGTGTTTTCATAAAGTGAAAGTGAAGAAAGAGCTTCAGGGTATAGAAGTGATCAATTTCCTCCATATATTTCCATGGCTCATTCCTTATGCCCTTTCCCATCACCATTCAGAATTTACTTTCTCAGCTGGAGATCCTGGTGAAAGCCCCTCCCCATACATATTCCAAGAAATTTCTATCCTTCTTCTCTTCATTATTTCCCTCCATATTATTTATCTATGAACTGAAAATTTACATAGCTGCTGATTTTTTTTTTCATTGAAAGCACAACTGGTATCTGGACAGATCTTTTTTTTTTCTTTTTCTTGTTATTGCCTTTTGACTATAAATAGAATAAACTGATGGATAATCTGAAGCAATCTTTATGATTTTTCTCAAGTACAGGAAAAGCTCCATAGCATTTAGAGCGTGCAAAATCTGAAGAACACAACTACATTTCCTACATGTTAGTTACTTAGTATCAAATTGAAATAAAATATCAAATTTTTAAGGTTTTTTTTCAGGGTTAAATAAAACAAATACTGTCAGCCTTCCATGTCCGTGGTTCTGAATCTGTGGATTCAACCACCATGGGCCAAAAATATTTTTAAAAATTCCAGAAAGTTCCAAAAAGTAAAACTTGATGCCATGCTGTGGCAACTATTTAGGATGACATTTACATTGTATTTACAACTATTTACATAGTATTCACATTGTATTAGGTATTATAAGATATTATAAGAGATGATTTAAAGTATATGGGAGGATGTGTGTAGGTTATATGCAAAAACTACACCATTTGATATAAGGGATTTGAGCACTTGTGGATTCTGTTATCCTGAGGGGCGTGGGGTCCTGGAACCAATTCCCCACAGATTCTAAGGGACAGCCATATAAATTTTTCTTTGGGGAAATAAATGTCTTCTCACTCTTATTCTTCATTCATTGTGATTCTCCAATTTACAACCCTATTTCCTCAATGATACCTCATAACATACTGACACATTTGCAAGTTCACTTCTTATCCGAGAATGTAACTCTGGAGGGGATTGGTAAAGAACAATTAATTTAAATAAACTGAGTTATTTATGTTTTCTGTTATCAATGTTTTGGAACAATTTTCTTTTCTTCTCATTTCAAAGTTAATTTATCACTTATTTTAAATTTTCTTAAATTTTTACAAACATGAGCCTATTCAATTTGTTAAACGCTGATATAATTCATATTATATTACGTTTACTATTTTTTGTTATCTCTAAAATATAAATATCCCTTCCATTTTTATACAGGTAATTTCTAATCTCAATTTACCAGGAAGCTCACTTATGGCAAATTTTTCTTCCTCAGAAAGGGTTCTCAGTCTCATCTACATAATAAATGATAAGTTGGTTACCACACTTTGTTTAAGAGTGAATGATTCATCTTGAACTTTTGTAGAACTGTTGGACATGCATCTGTACTTAAATATTTTCCCATAATATTTCTGAGAGATGATTCTAAAAAACCCTAGTATGTCGGTCTATTTTTTTTTTTTAATTTAGAACTCCTAGATGTTCTCTTGATGAGAGAAGTTATATTCAATTTATTGTTTGGTTGTTTTACTAATCACCTTTTCTCTTTCGTTAGGAAATGGGATTTCCATTTGCTTCCTCAGACTTTTAATAGAAATCATACCTAAGAAGTTAACATGTTATGATTTTTAGAAGATTTAAACTTCTGACAGATATCAGATAATTGCCATGTTTCCATTCATCAATATTTTCTACCATTTTTTCATACTTACTTATTTATCTACACTGTGCTACCTGTGTTCTCTGTTTGTGCAGCTAGTTGGTGATGTATGATCCATAAAAAAAATCATTTTCTGATTCTCTTTCCTTCTAACTGGACTCAAATGTTTTCTATCACTTGCACATTATGCAATAAGTACATCAAGTATTTGATTATTTTGAAATATCTGAGATTTACTCTAACAAAGGGAGAGAAAACTCAAATTGATGGATGGTATTTATAAATAATTACTAGCAGAATTTTTTGATAAGGCCCATGAATAAGGATTCACTTTTGTTAGAAAATAATTAAAACTAATTTTATATTCCTTTTATTAAATAAAGGTATGCCCTTGTTTAAATGTGTTTAAAACATATTTAAAATCTATCACTTCTAGAGTACTTTAATTAGGAAAAATAGTATCAGAAATTTATACAGATAACATAGTCTTCTATTTGGTAAATGAGCTAACCCTAACTAAAACAAATTAAAAAGGAAATTCTATGGTACGCATTGCATATTAATAGAGTTTGCCTTATAATATGATCTCAAATGATCATTTCATTTGATAATAATATCAACTTTTCTTAGTTAGCTGAGGTTTATCTTTGATAAGATGTAAAATCTCTACTGATCTAGTTTACTATTTTCATACAAAGTTGTATTGTTAATAATATCAATAATACCATGGATATCATGGGGCCAGAGGCTGGTGTTAGGTAATAAAATGTTTTATTTTATATGTTATGTTTTCTAAGTTTACTTCTAAAAAGAAAAAATACAGAGGCAAAAGTCAATACGAATAAGACAGAAAGCATTCCTTTTGTTATTTCTCAAAGTTTCTAGGTACAGGCACATCTCAACTATTTTGAATTCACTCTTCTTTGGGAACTGAGTTAAAATTTCATGCATGCATGATTTTCTTTTTCGTAATTTTTTTTAATGTAAGGTACTTAAAAGGTTTTTTTTCAGAAGAGGAAAATATATTAACTCAGAGAAATATATTGTTGAAGTTTATATTGATACCTGAATCGACCTGAACTCTGCTCTTACATGTGGTTTGAACCTCTGCTTTCAGAAAAGACCAGTCTCTTTACTGTAGCCACATGCTGTTACATTTAAATGCACAACATCCATAACAGAAGTGTTGTGATTCTAAAAACAATTGTCATAGAAAGAGGAACTCTGACAATAAAAATATGCTTCAGAAAAGCCAGTTCACAAATCATTATTTAAATAGTTTCCTATTCCAACACTGCATCAAAATATAGTTTCTCCAGAAATGCTACAATCATAAGAGTAAATGAAACAAAGACCTCAAAATTAAATAATAGAAAAATTCAGACAATTTTCCACTGTAATGGGTTAATCATACAATTGACTACATGAATGGGTAATGATTTGTTTAAATGCAGGTGTAATAAGCAATACTTTTAAAATGATGCTTTTATTCCCTCAATTAAAAGTCTAAATTCATTTTGGTTAAAGAGTTGGAAACAAAAGCTCAGATAACATAAAGAATCCAGTTCTCTTACAGTGACATCTAAAATCATGCAATACTAAAGACAGCAATGATGCTAAATGTGAATATAATTTACAAAGAATAAGAAGTAATCACATAACTTAAAATATATTAGAACTTTGGGGGGCTAGGTCTAGGAATTATGTCTTGAAAATAGTAACAGTTATATGAAAAAAAGATAAATACTATACAAATGTTTAATGGGACTCACAAAAGAAACGGTTTGTCACAGATTTAACCCTCTCTAAAAAATGGAATAACTTTTCACCTGAGGAGAACAGGACAACCCACACTTAAAGGAATTTAAGACTTATCTAGTCATATACTCATAGAATCTCAGGCTTGGAAGGGCCCTGAAATTCTGACAATTTTCTCCATTTTAGAGATGAAGAGATCACTTGTCAACATCACATTAAATTACTTCTTGGGAAGGCTACAGAGTTTAGGTGGTCAGTGTAGAGGGTAAAACAGAAGGACCCAGGCTAACAATGTGACATTAAGAGGAGAACATGGCCAGTGAGAATGCCTGAATGGACTTGCTCATGAGCAAAAAGTGGACAACACACGAGGTCAATGGAAAAAGTCAAGGTCATATGCCAATATGAGGAGAGTTCAAGCCAGAAACCTGAGACTAGCATTTTCGATTACAGAGAAGATGTTTACATCCACAGGGGAAGGACTGGCTGATCCAAGAACAAGGGCTGAGTGTCATCTGTTCAGAAATTCAGTAATTTCACCTACACCTACAAAACTGGTATTGTAAGTTGCTCCTAATACAAGACCACACTTTATCCTTGAAGTGAAATTATTAATTAATTAATTAGTTAATTAAAACAAAAATTTTAGAAGAAATAATCTAAAAAGAAAACATCTAAAATAAGCTGATGATTTTTTATTCTTTAGGTCACATTTCAAATGATCTAAGTTTAAATTCTCTGAATAACCTAGGAACCAAAGAAACAAAGGTTCAGTGAGGGAAATGTCCTAAGTTTAATAAAAGTTGTTATTTATAGATTAGGTGATTGATACCTAAGAAAAGCAGTATTTATTTCTAGATATTTTATTTTCTTAAGGTGATATTAAATGGTATAGTGTTTTAAGTTTCATTTTCTAATTGTTTCTACTATAAAGAAAAAGAAGAAATACGTTTATAGTGACCTTATATTTAGCACAAGTATCAATTATATTCACAATTTCAACTACTGTATAGTAGTATTACCACTATTATTAGTAGTATTGTTATTAATGAACGTTTAACTTTATCAAAACCTTTGGCTTCACCTATCAAAATGAATTTTAATTTTTCTCCTTTCATTTTAAAGTAATTATTTTTCTGGATTTGCTTTGACAATATTTTATTTATGATATTTCTATGTTCATGAAAGAGAATATCTATAATTCAAATTATTTTCTTTTCAGGTTTTGATTTCAACATTTGTTGTCAGCATAAAATGAATAAAAAAACTGATTGTCCTTATTTCCTTTTTGATACAGTATATTTTGATTATCATTCCATTTAACTATTTTCAATTTTTATTACTTTATTGGCTCATGGCTTATTTAGAAGCGCCTTTCTTCATTTCTGATGGAGTTTTTCTGGCAATATTTTTGAATTATTTGCATTATTTTATTGTAATACAAATGAGGCCAATTATTTGAAAATTATTACAACTTGCCTTGTGGTGCTGAACATGGTAAATTTAGGTCAATGTTTTGTGTAAGTTTTGAAAGAATGCGTAATCAAAGTTGTTCAATGCATTTTTCTATATTTGTTAAACAGTAAAGTTAATTAATTGTGGTATTCAAATTTCAGTTTCCTTAATAAAAATTTATGTGATTATTCTATCAGTTTCTGACAAAAGCATACTAAAACTCTCAGCACAATAATCTCAGTAGACATTTCTTAAATATTTTGGTGATTTTATTTTAACATAAATATTGACATATACTTCTTTAAGTTTACATTATATTTGTTTGCTTTTTATTTTTCTACTTGTTACATATATATTACCTTATTTCTTGTTTTTTTAAAAAAATTACCATGACTTCAACCTAGCTATTATAAATTTATGTACTAAGCCTTTCTCTTTTATTTTGCCTATCTTGTGTTATAAAACAAAACTATATCTCAAGAGCAAATATGAAAATTTGTCATTCTAACTTTGAATTTTAAAAACTTCACAGAAATTCACAGGGTTATTTTGGAAATATTAAATTGGTTATACACTTCATATTTTATTAAGTTTACATTTTAGTTTTGAAATATGCCCTTCTAGAATCCTTGAAAATAGGTCCTATATAAAAGATTTTTTCCCTTTATCTTTGTATCATAAAACATAAAAAAGCAGGATAATATCACATGCAACAATTTTGTAAATGTGTAAACTATTTAATTGAATGAACATTTTAATAAACATAATAAAGGTCAAGAAATAAAACTGTCAAACATCACTTTATTTAGGAGTATTTTCCATTCCAGTTTCTATTATCTTGTTAGTTACATAGTCTTTTACTATTTTATTACTTAAACTAAAAATTACTGTATTCATTCTTTACACATAAAATCTATTCTATATTAGTAGTTTATCAATTACCCCAAATTTAAGGAGTTTAGAATATTTTAACTTTGTCTCCTTCCTTCTGACACCTTGTTCCCATATATACTATGTATATTTTATTTTATTTTTTATTTTTTATTTTTATTTATTTATTTATTTTGCGGTATGCGGGCCTCTCACTGTTGTGGCCTCTCCCGTTGCGGAGCACAGGTTCCAGACGCGCAGGCTCAGCGGCCATGGCTCACGGGCCCAGCCGCTCCGCGGCATATGGGATCCTCCCAGACCGGGGCACGAACCCGTATCCCCTGCATCGGCAGGCGGACTCTCAACCACTTGCACCACCAGGGAGGCCCTATACTATGTATATTTTAAACAGCAGAAAATATTCCTTTGTTTTCTATTCACTCATTAATAATTTATTGTTAACAATATATTTACTGACTGCTTTGGTCTTTACGGATTCTTGCCACTCCAAGATGCCAATTTGATTATTTTCCTTTTTCTTTTTCCAAAAACAGCTTTAATGTGTGTATTGGCAAGGAATTGTCACTTTTTTGTTGTTGTTGTTTGTTTTTGTCTAAATACGAGTTTTTCTTGTCTGCATTTTTAAAGACAATTTTTGGTACACAAAAGAATTCATGGTTGTCAGATAGTATCTCTGGCTCTTTGGATTTATCTTTCATCTTTTTTTTCTTTTTTCTTTTTTTTAATCTTTCATTCTTCCTGATTAAATAATCAGGTTCTGAAATTGTTCTTTTAAAGGTTTTGTGTATTATTTTTATATTCTACATACTAATCCTTCATTGGATAAATGATGTGCAAGTATCTTTTCCCACTATGTGGTTTTTCTTCTTATCCTCTTAACAGGGTCTTTCAGAAAGCAAAAATGTTTAGTTTTGATCAAGTCCAATTTATCAATTTTTTTTATTTTATGGATTATGCTTTTGGTGTCATCCAAGAACTCTTTGCCTGACACTACATCTGTTTTTTTCCCCCATAACAGTATTATGTCTTTTTTCTCTAGATGTTTTAAATTTTAAACTTAATATTTTTTCTGAAATTTTATTTCAATTCATCTTGGTAAAGTTATTTTTGTAAACAGTTGCTTAGATTTTTGTTTTTCTCTATGCTTCTTGAATTTTTGACTTGTTGCTTACCAACAGTATGGAAATTTTTTCAGTCATGATCTCCTCAAATATAACTTCTGCCCAATTCACTTTTTTAATATCCCTCTGAGAATTCGATAACTTGTGTATTAGACCTTCATGTTCCTTATCTTTCATATTCTTATTAATGTTTTCTATCTTCTTGTCTTTCCATGCTTTAACATGAATATTTAATCTAACCTACTTTCCAGTTCACTATTTTCTCTTCAGCTATGTCTAATCTGATGTTATTACCAAACTTGAAATCCTATATTAAGTGGCTGTATTTTTTTAAATCTAAATTTTCTATTTGCATGTTTAACATTTTTCTCAATTGTACTTGTATAATATATGTTAAGAAAATAATTCTAGCATGTGGGCATCCATTGCTAACACAATTGAAGTATGATTTGGGAAGTAAATCATTATATATCTGTACCATAAAATACTGTTTTTGAAATGGTGATATGGAAAAATATTTAAGCACTGGAAGTGATAATCTTAATACATTGCTAAGAGTAAACCAGATAACCTGTAAATACTTTCAAATATAATTTTCAGGCATTTTGTCCTCATTCATATTTTCTAATTTTCTTGTGAGAAATGAACACGAGAAAATTTCATGTTTTTACATAAAGTGCCCTCCATTTATATATATGTAAATACCTCCCCTGGAAATATTAAAAAACATAAAATCAATGATAACTTTAGCAAGCCATAATTGATTGTCCCTCATACACAAGGCAATGTTTCTCAGGACTATAATTTTGTCATAAGCTTCAAAATGATTTAAAATAATTTTTGATGATATATTTATTCTGGTTTGCCAAAGATAGTAAAAGGGGTTATCTGACTCAGCTGGACCTAGACCCTTTTGACTTTTCTCAATTCATCTGTGGCCAACAGACTTCAAGTTGTACATCATGGAATGCATGCCTCTTTGTAATCCCTTCCTCTAAAGTCATTGTGACTTGCGTCCTGCTTCTGACCAATAGAATGTGGCAAAATTGTTGATATATCATCACACTGATTACATTGCATTATATGAGACTGTCAGACTCACCAGAGAGACTCTCTTTACTTGTTTGATGAAGTAAGTGGCCATGTTGGGGAACCCATATGACACATACACACACAAACACACACACACAAACACACACACACAAACTCTGGGTGGCATCTCAGAACTCTGGGGAACACTGAAGAGACAAGGAACATCCTGAAGCTCTCAGGTCTGCAGCTGAAAGTAACTGAATGCCACCAACAACCATGTGAGCTCGGAAGAGATCCCCAAGCCTCAGGTAAGAACTCAGTTTGATTACATTGTATGAGACCCCTGCAAAGACCTAGCTAGGCCATGAGCAGAATTCTGATCTGCAGAAACTATGAGATGATACATATGTGTTGTTTTAAGCTGTTAAGCTTGTGTAATTTGTTACACAGCAGAGAAGACAGATGCACATTCCCTTCCCATGTCCCACTTGCTTTATGGGAGTCAAAACACTGGCCTCCTTTCAGAATTGTCATGCTCCTTTAACTGGCTGCCATGTTACATCCAGATTCATGTCTTATGTTTAAGCTCTTCTCTCCATCCTTCACTCTCCCCACCTCCACCAATCATTCACACTCTTCAGGTTAAAACCTAATCATCTTCTAGTATCAATATCACTCAATGGCCATTGTATGTGACTCCCTCATTCCCTCCAAAATATGTAGACCAGGCCAGTCTCTCCTCCCCACTCTAGTCTCTAAGCTTCATTAGGACAGGAAAAGTTCACTGTTCCCTCCTTATTTAATACAGGCTGTACCCAAATAATTCAATATCATTTTATTGGTATAATAAAAACATACATGAATGAGTTCATTTGTTTAATTACATTTGGGATCTGGAGAAAATGTATTTTCTATGAGTCTCAAGAAATCTACTTGGTACTTAAAATGAAGCTTTATAAAATTATTTTTACTAAGCACAAAAATAACACTGGGGGATCTTTGAGGACTATACCTAAGAATAATAAATAATAGAGCTGCTTATTTTTCTTCCATTCAAATGTTAGGAAGGAAAAAATTAACTTACCTGGCCAGGCTTAGAATTTTCACAGACAACAATATCATATTCCCTGGCAAGTTCGGGTGGATTGTCATTGACATCCAGAACTCTAATAACCACTGTGACATGGCTCAGCAAACTTGGATTGTCTGCAAAACACATAGAGATGCATTTAGTATTTCCATGCACACTTTAGAGGCTTGGTTTAAAACCAATCTCCTTAATACTGTAGCTTGTCACTAGCCCCATATGCTGCAGCAGGACTTTTGACAAAAGACAACTTTATGATGGCACTCTTTGTTAGAACTCATTAACTTATAGAAAAATGAACACCAAGGCATGACATGAATGCTAAAATGATATTTTTTCATATCAAGGAAATTACATGTTATTCAGGAACTGAAATGGGAGAAAGTTGTCAGAATTCATTGTATGCTGTCAGAGTCTAAGGGAAGAACAACTGGTTTCATCATTAATCTAAGAAAAACAGAGTAGCTGGAAAAAAATCACATAATCTTTAAAACATTCAAGGTTTCAAGTCTAAATCAACTAGGAGAAAATGGAAGGTAAAGTTCTTTACACCAGGGTAAAATTTTTCTTACAGGAGAATATATGCAGTTTCTGGTGTCAAGTCATACTTGAGGAAAAATAAAGAATAATTTAAATTAGAACTTAACATGGAATTCATATATAACTCTGGTAAACATCAAAATATTACAGTTAATATTTTAAAATACTTTTTGAGTGCAGTCTTCTCATATTTCAGTAAGTTTATTAGTTCTGAGATATAAGAAAAGATAAATGTTTGATTATTTTATGCATCAAAGCTAAAACTGAAGAATTCATAATGGAAAAATTAATGAGAAAGCAAAAACTAAACACATTAGGAAAAAGGGAATATATATATATATATACACACACAGAAGTTATTAAAGATAATGGATTTTTAAATTATCCATTATTTAATTATCCATTAAGAAAATGGATGGATTAGACATGCCATAGGTATTTTTAAAAGAAGTAGAAAATCAGAGTAGTACTACAATAACTAAAGAAACTAAATTTTTAGGTAAAAAATCAGGCCTAGATAATTTTATCTACAGTTAAAGATACAGGTAACTTCAGTCTTATACATCTTTTCCCCAGAAGACAGAGTAAGGAGGAAATACTCTACAACTTGTATTTTGTGGCCAGTAAAACTTTAATATCAATACCATATGCTCCCACTCATGAGAGATATTAGCTGTCATTGGACTAAACGAAATAATACCAAACCCACTCTACTGGAATGGAAATGAAAGTCTGTCATCAGTTTAGTTCTAGGAATGCTTGCATAGTTTGGCATTAAACCAAGGAAAGAAAGAAGGGAGGGAGCGAGGGAGGATGGAAGGAAGGAAGGAAGGCAGGAGGGAGAGAAGAAATGGAGAAAGGAATTTTAAAAAGCATAAATGTTATACAAAAAGTTAATGAATTAAAGGAGGGACAAAAAAACACATAGATGCTTATCTTAATACACATAGAAAAAAAATTAATATCCATACATTCTAAACAAAGCAAATCAAAATCAAAAAAAAAAAAAAAGCTCTTAGCAATCTAGGAGCAGAATGTATCCTCTCAAGCTGATTAAGGATACATTCAACAAACAACAATAAAAAGTACAACATCATTCTTAATGGTCAAAAACTAACAAGAATTAATAAACAAAGCTATAAGGATCCTTGAAATAAATCTAACAAAGTATATGAAAGACATATGCGAAACATTTTATTGAATATCATTAAAGTAGATCTAAAGTAATTAAGAAGTATGTTGCCTATGTTGTTGGAAGACAAAATATCATAAATAAAGCCAGCCTCTCCAAATTGATGTGTATTTTTGATGTAATCTAATAGACATCCAATGAGAAATGAAAGCTGATTCTAAAATTTATAAGTACTAAGATTGTCCAGACTTGAATGAAGTACAATAAAGGAAAATTGTTTTACCATTTATCAAGCTTTATTATTTGGAGTTAGAACCTAGGTCACTTTGACAGAGTCAAAGCAATAGACAAACAGAAACAGAAAACAGAACACAGCCATAGATCCACTATATATAGAAATTTAATATATGGTAATAATACTATTGCAGATCAATGGGGAAAGTACAGATTGATCAAGAAATAGTTTTAGTAAAGCTTGTTGCCACGCCATTATCATCATTATAAAATGGGCCATAACTACACTATACACAAAAATACATTTTAAATAATTAAGGACTTAAATGTATAAGGCAAAAACTATACATACTTTAGAAAAATATTAGCATGTAATATATTAAAGCTCATGAAAGATTTCAAAATATAAAAGGCACTAATCATAAAGGAAGCATTGATAAATTTGATTACAGTGAAATGTGACTTTTTTCATTTCCTCCAAATATGCCACAAAGAGGACACAATGTCACAAAATGAGTAAAAATATTTGCAGCACACACAACTGACAAAGGATCTGTATCTCTAATATATAATGCAATGGATTGAATCAATAAGAAAAAAATGATAGCTCAATATAAAAATGGGTAAAACGAAGGACAAACATTTCACAGAAGAAATAATATAAGTGACAAATAAACGTGAAAAAGTTTCCAACATCAATAGTATTTAAAGAAATACAGCTTAACCAAAATAAGTTATCATTTAATCATCACAACAATATTGACACAATATCAAGAAGCTTGACAAGATTCTCCAAGTGCTGGATTGAGATAGACCAATGGGAATGACTGCAAATTAAAGTAAACCACATGTAATAATTCATACGGTTATATACACTCAAGTCCAAGATCCAGCCATTTCCTTGGATCATATCCGAAGGAAAATCTCTTGAAAACATACACCACCAGCACAATTAATAGGAACAACAACAGGACATTACAAATGTCCAACAACGGCTGAATAGATGCAATATGTGATTATTTATATCATAAAGAAAATAAATAAATAACAACATAGCTACAACATTAGGGACAATCTTAGAAACAAAATGTTGATTGAAATATTTTTTCAGAAAGTCTCAGAAGATTGTATTCAAATATGGTAGAATTTTGCAAAGCTGGAAAAAAAACCAAAACTAAATAACTGATTGCAGAATGAAATAATATATTGTTGAGGATATGTTCCTAATAACACTAATTCTTAAGTACAGTGATATGTTAAAATTTATTTATTATTATGTTTTGCAATATCTTCTTTGTAAGTGTTGAGTACTACATTAAGTATACAGAAAAAAAGTTACAAAACATCTTAAAATTAATATATTGTGTAGATTGCTTAATATATACTAGCTAATAGAATTGGCATTAATGAATTTTTGTCACTATACAGTGAAAGATAATGAGATGCCTATGTATTATATTAGATAATTAATTAATATAATATTTTGTATTATAAAGATAAATAGATCCATGAAATTAAAATTAGTAAAATGCTAATTTAAATATTTGCTTATTTAGAGTTACTTATTATGAAAAATCATTGCTAAGCTTTTCTAGAAGCTAAAACCTGAAAGAGAATATTCAGCCTGAAATCTCATTTTCTAAATTACAAAATTGAAATTGACACTGTTTAAATGACATATCTTGGCAAAGCCAAGGTTATGGTTTACTTCTCGGGCCTTACTACTGCCACTATATAAATATATCTTTTCTATTGTAACCATTGTTAGTGTAGTCCTATATTTCTCAACCAGGTATTTGCTTACATTTAAGAGCAGACAAAAGCAATCTGTTCCAGAAATTTGAGGCAAGAATAATATTATTAGTTTTATTCATTGGTATCAGCAGCCTTAAAATGCGTAAATAGTTCTCTGCTCCTTTTCTGAAAAGGAAGGGTTAGAAGTAACCTTGGCGTATCAGAAAACTGTTTTGTAAGAGAGGATTCTGGAAAGACTGTATCGTGAGGAAGGACTAGAATAAAAAAACACCTAAGCATTTGACTGTTTTCAAGCATCGCCTTCTCACTGCCCCACCTCTGTATCGCTCACGCTGTCCTTTGGAACTGGCATAGCCTGGCCACATTCCATACTTGGGTACAGGAAACTAAATCCTTCTGGATGGAAACAGACTCTCTCCATGTTGCTCCAATATTATTGTATATCTCCAGGGTACAATTACTATTCCATCACTTAAGGATTAAAAGTACAGGGCTGGGATCAAACAGGTATTGATTTGTCTGTAGGCTTACTACCATTTTATGTTCTGTGGGGAAGTTAAACTGAATCTAACCTTACTGTAGATGCAGCTAATGATCTGCAGCACATGTACTGTCAGGGGAACCTCAGAAGATACGGATAAAGAGTTATGAAAAACAGAATGTCAGAGTAAGCTTAACGTCATTACTGATGCAAATTGAATAATTCCTGTCTATTTCCTAAAAGTAGGATGGTGTATAAAACCTGTAGCTTTAAATTCCAGATAATTAGAGCTGAAAACTCACTATAGTTTTGTAACCACTTTTGGCCTACCTACACTCATTCTAGTATTTTCTGTTCAATAATGAAATTAGCTAAATCTATATTAGTAAATTTGCAAGTTCCTTTGGGTTTTTATTTATTATATCCCACAGTCCTAGGGTTAGTATTCTACCCTTTGAATGCCAATCACTTTACCTATAAATGTGAACATATTCATGTGTGTGAGAAGCATTTTCCTAAGGCAAAAAATGGATAATGTCCCTGGAATTCTTAATGCAACATTTCTGTTATTGCTACTATTATTTTTAGGTCCATGCTTCATTTCTAAAAATCAGTTTTCAGTCCTCTTGATGGCAGAGTAAATAAAATACACCATATTTAGACAAACATCAGTAGGAGGACCTTTCCAGAACTCTTAAGGAACATGAAATTTGGAAAGTTATTTGTTATTTCTATACCTTAATTATTTAATCTGTAAACAAGAATAAGAATCATGTAATGTTCCAAACTGTGTTTTTGAGAAACAATTAAGGAAGCTATGTAAACTTTAAAACACTGGGACGAAGCAGAATACCAATTTTAATCCTTTCTGAAAATGAAGGACACACCAGAATCGAGAACAAAATAGATGGCACACTGACAATCCTATACATGTGATTTTCAGCACAAACGATCCTGAACTATGTACAAATCATCCAGGTTTTATGCAATACAGGTGGAACAGGAGCTCACATCAGCAGACAGCCCTCTATGGAGATAAGGATGCAGTGAAGGTTGTATCCCAGTGCAAATGCAAACTGCATGTTAAGATATATAAAGGGGAATAAAGCCACAGACTTACTAGAGAATGGACTTGAGGATACGGGGAGGGGGAAGGGTAAACTGGGACAAAGTGAGAGAGTAGCATGGACATATATACACTACCAAATGTAAAATAGATAGCTAGTGGGAAGCAGCCGCACAGCACAGAAGGATCAGCTTGGTGTTTTGTGACCACCTAGAGGAGTGGGATAGGGAGGGTGGGAGGGAGGGAGACGCAAGAGGGAAGAGATATGGGAACATATGTATATGTATAACTGATTCACTTTGTTGTACAACAGAAACCAACACAACATTGTAAAGCAATTATACTCCAATAAAGATGTTAAAAATAAAAATAAATAAATGAATAAAGATATGTAGAGGATTCACAATAACTTGAAGAATAATCTATTTTATCTAGTGAGTTACTTTGAAAATCTGATATGTACTCGCTACTATGTTGGGCTCTAGAGGACACAGAAACAGTGAAATATGCCCCCCTCTAGATTTCTCATTGTCAATATGGATTGGAGATACAGTAATAGTATTTTCTCAATTTGTCTTTTTTGAAATTGTGACTTATGTATGTAATATAGGTTTACTCCAAAGCCATTATTACTTAAATATGTCCTCCTAAAAACCTAAATCATATTCATTAGTATATGTAGCAAGGTTTACTAGGGAATTCAGTAGATTTCTAATTATTCATATTCTGAAGTTAGTATTAAATAGTTGGAAAATATATAAATATATTAAATTTTCTTGTTTATATGATGTAGATTATTTTTCTGAAAATGTGGTTTCATTCTTTTTCTTTATGAAAATTCACTCACAATGAAAAACCTTATATACTACTAAAATACTAAACTGCAGTGATTACAAATTTAATTAGATGATTGCATTTATAACTGTCTAAATTTCAGAAATGTCCACACTTATAACAATGAATTAAAAATTTTTATTTTTGTGGTCTGCTTCTTTGATATCTATGAAAAGATTTCACTATAAGCAAATATCTACAAACCAAAACAGTCTGCACTCTCAAAAGTTAATATGCACAGGTGATAGAACATTTTAACGTGCTTGGCTAATATTTTATTTATGAACAAACATGTTTCCACCATTTCCTTAAACAATTTATATAAACATAAGTTTTGCAAACAAGTAAGTGCTCAAGTGAATCTCATATATTCCACATGATATATTTGTTTGAAAACAAAGGTAGTTTTGATATTTTTTCTTGACTTTTTAAAATCTTGTATATGTAAGTCATTTAATATATAGGCAAAAAATAAGATAAAATAGTTAATAAGTAATACAAAATCATTAATATACATTTAATATATGTAAGAATTACTTTATGTATAAAATTATCACAATATCTGGTATGTGCCTGGTGTCCCTAATATGCCCTTTTTTCTCTCCTTCTTTCCCTTCTTTATATCTTGTTTAAATATTAGTTGAAAAATCAAATATTGTAATAAAAATAATTTGTTATAATGGATAAGAATATATATCTGATATCTAGTAAATTAATCCTTAAACATATCTTTCCTGTAGTCAGACAAAATGGTTTAAAATAAAACATTTTGTGATTATTATACAATAGAAAACTAAAGCAACCCTACATGTTTTAGATCACTTATTTCATAATAGTTAAAGAAAACTAATACTTACCTAGAAGCACCTTCAAAAATTATAAGGCAATTAGAAATGCATCACTCAAAACTCAATCCATGCACTTATTTAATTTTTTGTCAGTTTATGATATAAAATCTTATTAACACCCTGATCATCAATAAAGATCCCAGGTTGGAGTGAATTACTTAAAATAAATCTCAGCTTCCTTAAGGACATTATTTTTTTCCTAGTTACCCATAGATCCTCCAACACTTCTAATATGTCTTTAGTGTTATTGCCTGAGACTAGTGTAAGTTGGAGGTTTCCAAACTTTGTCATATCTTTGATTTCAAGAATGAACACTGTCTTTGTTCAACAAATCAGAACTGTAGTCAAAATAATTCGCCTCGATGTGAAAATCATTACATTGGGATGGACAATTTAAGTATTTTCTGTTGATTATAAAAATAATTAAAAATATATTTTAAAAAACTCTATTAAAATGTCACAATTGGCCCATTCAATTATATTAAAGAATCTAACAAATGTAATGTTTATTTTCTATGTTTTAAGTAATAATTCAGTTTTAACAGTTATTTTCCATCTTGGTTTATTCCTCCATAATGCCTATGAACTATTATAGCTTTTATCTTTGTTAGGGTTCCCAAAATTCAGCTTGTGATCAACTATTGTTCTGTCCTTTGAGCTTATATTTGCAGTCATACTTTTATGCTGCCTAAAAGTTCAGTAATAAAATAAATACTTTTATATTTTTTTTCATTTTCTGGGTGAACAATATAAGGATAATAAAAATTTTCTTATCATATACAGCCAACAACTCAAAGTGCTTTTGTTAATTATAACAAAATAGCTAAAAATAATTCATTAATACAAATTAGATACATATATATTTTAACTATTTGTATTAAAATATTTGACTACATAATCATTCACCAATCTCAGATCTCTGGATGTAGAGATAAAGTCTTATCTCTGAGAATGGATGGGCTGCTGGGGTTACTGTCATCAATCCTGTAAAAACCACATGCACTGCCTCATTGAAGAATCCAAAATTGATTTAATCCAAATGAAGGAAAACGTAAAGATAAATTCAAAATAATTTAAGTACAACATTTTTTATGAAATTCCCTGAAGTTTTATAATATGTTTATTGTATAATTTATATAATATTATATATATTATATATAATATATATTATAATATATATAATATATATTATTTTAAATAATATATATAATTATATAATAATATAATATAATATATATATATATATATATATATATATATATATATATATATATATATATATATAAAACTGTTCGTATGCATGGAAGGGAGTCCAGTGTTTATGGTCAAAGTTGTCATGATAATTAAATAGATAAATATTAGCATTTATAACAAATTGTGGTTGTGTTGTAAATTCATATGTAAAGTAAATTAATCTTGATTCTTACCACTCATTATATACAAAACATGGCTCAAAGTAAACCATAGACTACAACATAAAACCTTACATTTAAATATATAATCACTAATATGGTAAAAGCTTTATTACCTTATTTTTTAGCAAACATTTCTTAGATAATGCCAAGAAAGTCAAGAATCATAAAATAAACCTAAAATATACAATTATACTTTTTCCAAAAACTTACCCTTCCTCGAACAGCACTGTAAAGTAATGTTTATTAAGAAAATGAAATGATAAGACACATAATATAAAAAAAAATTTTGAAAAGAAGATACCTGATAAAGTCATATATCCATAGTATATTAAAATCTCAAAACTAAATTCTAAAAAGCTAAACAACTTTATAAAAATGTGCACAAATTTTAACAGCAATTTCACAACAGCAGATATATAGATGTAAGCACATAAAAATATTTTCAGCATCACTAGTCTGTAGTGAAATGCAAATTGAAATAACAATGTTATGTCCCTCCACACTAGAATGGGGGGTGTGTGGATACACTGACAATGTCAAGGCTGAGGAGTAACTGTTGGTGGCAATGGTAATAGCTACTTTGGGAAACAATTAGAAATATTTTTGTAACTTAAACATACTATTTGGCCCAACAATCCCACCTCTACCTCTTGACCCAAGGTAAACTAAAATATATGTCCGCAGAAAATCTGATGGTAAATATTGATAGAAGCTTTATTCAGAATAGCTAAAAGGAGGAAACAAGTCATATTTCCATCAAAAATTTAAAAATAAAGTGTGGTATACATACATATAAGAGAATAACTGGTAATTACCTATTGATAATGTCATGGACAGATATCAAAAGCCTATGCTACATGAAAAAAAAGCCAATCAAAAGAGTCTATATGTTTTACCTTTCATTTTTATTACATCTAGGAAAAGCAAAACTATTGACTCAGAAATCAATCACTAGTTTCTAAGATTTGGAAGTAGGGGAAGGGAAATCATTTCAAAGTGAACTTTCTGAAAGTGATAGAGTTATGCTATATAATTTTTGTGGCATTACTCATATGACTAGATGTCTCTGCAAAATTCACCAAAATTTATACTTAAAAAAGTGATGTTACTATGTAAATTACTCCTTTATAAATCTGACTTTTAAACAAAACAATGGTATATTCTGAGATTTTTTCCTTGGAGCCGAGAAATAGTATCACTTAGTTTAGATATTAATTATATTATGAATAATGATATTATATTTTTAGATTTAAATATTATGGAAATAAAGCTTTAATTAATAAATATTTGTTTAAAAATGTGTAAAATGGCCTAAAAAATCACAAAATTCTCAGAGAGAAGTTTTACAAAAGATGCATAATACTTCCACATGAAAACTACAATACATTGCTAGGAGAAATCAAGGAATAATTAAATGGAGATATATACCATATACATGGATTAGAAGATTTGACACTATTAAAATGTCAATTCTCCCCAAATGATTTATAAATTTTAATCCAATACCAATCCAAATCTCAGTAGCTTTTTTCTTTTTTTTGGTAGAAATTGGCACACTGTTTCTAAAACTTATAAGGAAATGCAAACAAAACAAAACAAAACACAAAAAACCCAGAATTCTAAATCCATTGTGCAAATGACGATCATAGTTGTAAATCTTTTGCTTCCTGATTTCAAAATTCTCTGTAAAGTTACAGTAATGAAGATAATGTACCACTGGCATACAGACACATATAATAGTATAGACAGAGAAATCAATAGAACAGGAAAGAGTATCCAAAAATAGTAACAGGCATATATGGTAAATTGATTTTTGTCAAATTTTCCAAAGTGATTCAGTCATTTTCCTGTATGGGAAAATAATCTACTACGATCCCTACATCACTGAGGGACAATTCTAGATGAGTTTTGAACCTAAATTTAAGACCTAAAAATACAAAGCTATTAGAAGAAAATATTCACAGTCCTGGGTAGACAAACATGTTATAGACAAGACAAAGGGATGACATTATAAAAGAAAAACTGATAATGTTAACTCATGATAATTAAATTTTTCTGTTCTTCTAAAAATACAGTTAAGTAAACAAAACATCAAGGCTCATGACTGAAATAGTCATATTATGTTATATCTCCAAGAATTTATGCTCAGAATATAAAAATAATTCTTACAATATTTAATTTTAAGAAATCAACTCAAAACAAGTGGGAAAATGCTATCACAGAGTAATATATACATATGACCAGTACAAATGTGAAAAAGTGTTTAGCATATTTTATCCTTAAAGATACAGAAATTAGTAACACAATGTAACTCTACTACACTCCCAAATTAATGGCTAAAATTTAAAGAGATTATCCACTTCAAATGATGAGGCACAAAGCCAGAATTCTCATGTTTTTATTTTTTATTTTATTTATGTTTATTTTTTTATATACTGCAATTTTATTTCAATCACACAAAGGAAGTTAGCATGTAGGAAATTTAAATGAAACAGTATGGTAAAAGTAACAGAGAACCAAAAACTCTAATAAGGAAGTACACCTAAAGCATGAGAATTCAACACTCATTAGTGTTCCATCTTCAGTTATGATTGACGCTTGATGCTTGCAAATTTTGAAACAAACTTTGAGATCATGATGACTATCCTGAAGAGATTTCAGCACCAGCACTAAGATTTGTACATTCACTTGGTTTGCAATTGACTTGTTAGCCATTTACATAGTGTATAGTACAGATTTGTCCCAGGTCAGATAACAGTGTTGAAGGAAAGAAGTACCTTCCTGTAATTAGAAAGGATCCCCTAAACTACATTCAGCTTAAGACATCCAATGTACAAGAGCACGAAAACCACCATAATATTGCAGCTCCAAGGAACATAGTTTTGATAAGGAAAATAACCTAAGCTTCTGTTTCCCATTTTAATTACTGAAATCTCTAACAATGACAAATGTTACAACAACATTGAAAAATAGTTTATTTTTCATAAAGTTAAACGTGCACATGTTGTGTGATGGAAACATTCAACTCATAGGTATTTATCCAGAAAAATGAAAACATAGCCATACACATACTGGGGTACAAATATTTATAGGAGCTTTACAAATAATAGCCCCAAACAGGAAACAAATTGACCACTCATCAACAGAAAAATAGACAAATTATGTTATATTCATAAAGGAATATTATTTATAAATAACAAGAAATAAATTACTGCTACTAAGAAATATGGATTAATTTCAAAATATTATGTTGTTCAAAAGCAGCCCAAAATATATATATACTGTATGCCCCAAATCTTATACACTTGTTGATTCCATTTATATGAAATTCTATAAATTGAACATGACAGAATAAATCACAATATTGTTACCTCTGAGGAATGAAGGGTAAGGGGATTGACTGTAAAGGAGAACCACTCTGAAGGTACTGAAATGTCCTGTATCGTGATAAGGATGAGATTACATGGAAGTGTGCCTTTGAAAATCTATTGAAGTGTAAGGAGATCTGTACGTTTTAGTAAATGTAAATATTGTCATTTTTAAAACAAACAAAAAACCCTTAGTTAAGAAGAATAGAATGCTCATACATCCAAACAGAATCCTATTCTAATTACTGGCATACAGTTGATTGTGGGCATAAACTAAGTAAGTGTTACACAAAATCAGTCATAGTTAAGAGAGTGTAATTAATGTACTTTAATAGGGCTCCAATGTAAAATCACTTTCTAAATGTTGACATAGGTGTTAGAATATTTTATCATTATATATAATAATTTATAAAAATGTATTTCCAACTTTTTGATCTGTGTGCTACTTTTTAGTGGTTTCCAAAATGTAATTTTGTCCCTAAGCCCCATGAAGATGTACCAAGTAATGACTGATGTTAATTTAGCATATAGTTCAGTCATATTTATAATAATGATAAGAACTGACATTTATTATGACACCATGTGCCAGATACTGAGTAAAGATACTTCAATTAATCCTTACTGTAATCCTTTGTTATAGGTAAGAAAATATGTAGTATTTTTGTTAATTTCCCCAAGTTTCAACTACTTATAATGAACAGAAGCAGAATCTAACTAGAGCATCCCTTAATTCAGATTTAGTATTCTTAAGTATTATGCATTACTGCCTACTAGAAAATGTAAGGACTTTATTGATAATACAATGATAATTAATTAGATATAAATCAATACCCTTCATGAATATAGAAGTAAAAGTGGAGAAGTATATATAATGAAAACAATAAAAAAGCCAGAGCAGTCTACATTTATAAAAAATATCTAAAATGTGTCCAGATTCATATACAAGATATTAAAACATATTTTCTATAACCTTTAAATTCTTACAATTTCAAGGAACAAGAAAGGTGAGACTTAGGACAGTTAGTGTAATTTTGCAACTGAATAAAAACATTTTAGAGTGGAATTTTTCTGCATAAAATGAAATCTATTGGTTAAGATCTTTAACTCACATATTAAACATACACACTACTTTCAGAGTCAATCATTGAATATAGTTACATATTTATTAAAAACATGTTAAACATTCTCTTTTTGAAAAACATTTGAGAATACTTCTAGAAATATATGCTCTTAGTATGTGCACTCTTGGTATATACCTAGAGAAGTTTTTCACATGCCATAAGAACCATGTATAAAACAAGTAATATCAGCAATATTAATAATACCTGAAGCTATAAAAAATAGAAAACAACCCAAAGCCATTGGAAGTTGTATGCATTAGTTAGTTAAAATACATTTATTTTCTCATCACAGTGAAAATGAATAAATTTTTGCTGTACTTCTCTACATGGATGAATCTTTAAAACACAGAACCAAAAAAAAAAAATTCACAGAAACTGCATATAATATTAGGCCACTAATATTTACAATGCCTATGAGTCAATAAATACAAAGATGTAGTTATATACAAATAATACAAAATTCAATATTGATGAGCTCTGGGTGGAATGGAGAATAATGTCACAGTGAGGCACATGTAAATCTTATTTCTTCAAGGTGGGTGGCTCTTAAATTAGTGTTTATTTTATTACTTAAACTGACTATATACTTAAGATATCAATATATCAATATTTTTTTTTTTTTTTTTTTTTTTTGCAGTACGCGGGCCTCTCACTGTTGTGGCCTCTCCCGTTGCGGAGCACAGGCTCCGGACGCGCAGGCTCAGCAGCCATGGCTTACGGGCCTAGCCGCTCCGCGGCATGTGGGATCTTCCCGGACCGGGGCACGAACCCGTGTGCCCTGCATCGGCAGGCGGACTCTCAACCACTGCACCACCAGGGAAGCCCATCAATATTTGATATATCTTACACCACCAGTTGAAAAATAGTTGGTCCAATTATTTTAATGTATCCATATATTAATAGAGATATGTGTGTATATATACATACATATACATATCTTCATTCATTATTTCAAGTTATGTTCTAATTACAAACTAAGCACAATTTTCATAGTTTTGTTTATCAGTGTCTTCCTTTAAGGGTTTTACAATTTGTATTTTTATAAAACTTTCTCTTTTCCTAAGTCATAGTCATATTATCCTATGTTTCATTTAAGGATTAATTTTTTTCTTCCACAAATTGGAAGTGCTTATTTTTTATAGTTGTGAGGTAGCTAAATAAGTGTACTTTCATTTTCAGAGCCAGATGACATACCTGTGTCTTCAACTGTTTGTTGCAGCGTCTGTCCATTCTCCCCACTGGCCTGCCAATAACACTGTCTTTTAGCAATTTGCATGGTTTTCAAAGGATGCAAATTGTATTAACACATTTCTTTTTCAAAATTGCTACGTGGTTTAATATGTCATCAATGTTAGTATATTTTGCTTTATGTGTTTGTTTGAAAATGATATGTACTCTTTAAGTTTACCGCAATATATATATACATATATATGTAGTTAAACTCGTGTTTTTCTTTTGTTCTTTGAAACACTTTTATCATTATTGACTTTTTAGTCTGCTTAATAAAATATTTCTGAGAGAGATCTGTTACCGTTTTCCTGCATGATTATATTTTTTGTTTGTTTTGAATGCATTTAATTAGGTGCATACAAGTTCCAAATGGTTACATTACTGGGTGACTTTCTTATCATCATGATAGCTTTTTGTTTTAAAGTATATTTTGTCTGATACTAACAGTTCAGTCAGATTTCTTTTGGTTAGTATTGTCTATTTTTTTATTGTGTTCTATTATTTTAAAACATTTATATCTTTATATCTTATCATGTGCCTATTAGGAATAGCATAAAGATTTTTTTTTTTCTTATTTCACTACAGTATGGTAACATTGTTTATCTCATTTATGCCACTTTGGTTATTAATATATATTTTTACCACTTTATTGTGTGCTTCAAATTTGTCCTAATTTTTCTGTTTTTAATCCTTTGTAATATTACTTTCTGGTAGATTAAGGTTTTATTCTTATTAAATTTCCATTCTAATTTTACATCCATATACTGAATTTCTTTTATTTTTTTAATCTAGAAATGTTAACATGCTTGTGTAACTCTGGAAAATCTAAAAACAATGGGCATCTTCACTTTCTTCCTGAACATTAAAGAACTTTTATTTTATTTATTTATTTATTTATCTTTGGCTGTGTTGGGTCTTTGTTGCTGCACACGGGCTTTCCCTACTTGAGGAGAGCAGGGGCTACTCTTCCTTGTGGTGCATGGGCTTCTCATTGTGGTGGCTTGTCTTGTTGCGGAGCATGGGCTCTAGGTGCACAGGCTTCAGTCGTTGTGGCTTGAAGGCTCTAGAGTGCAGGCTCAGTAGTTATGGCACACGGGTTTAGTTGTTCCTTGGCATGTGGGATCTTCCTGGACGAGGGCTCCGACCTGTGTCCCCTGCATTGGCAGGCAGATTCTTAACCTCGGCACCACCAGGGAAGCCCTATAAGAACTTTTAAATGCTTTAATTCCTATCAAGTCTTGCAAGTTTATGACTATAAGTTACAGTGATGATGATGATGCTTGAGGTTTTGTTAATCCATCAAATTTGACATTTTATGTTATTACAGGGTCAGTGTCCTCATGTGTACCATTTGCTTTGCCATCATTCCCTATTGAATCTTAAACCTTCCTTCTGAGATAATTTTCTTTCTTTCTAAGAACTTCCAAAGTAAAAATGTTAACCTCCTCAACTTTAGTTGTTTGAAAACATTTCTGTTTCACACTTGTCAAAGAGTCATTGAGGCCAAGGTGATGTGAAATTACATGTAAGAACTGTCATGTACTCAGTGTTTCTAATAGGTAATATTTTCACATTTTCACTTCCTCTACCCAGAACGAAGTTGAAAACAGAAAACATGCCTTATCTTTACGCTTTGTTTGGCAGGATGTGAGTGTGAATGTGCGTGTGTGTTTGTGTGTGTGTGTGTGTATCTTGGTTCACTCTATATGACTGTCATGTTTTGGAGCCTTAATTTCTTTGGGACTATTTTGTCATACTGAAAATAATAACTACGTTGTACTACTTATGATTTAAAAGGAACATTATGGCAGATTAAATGAGGCAAGTGTTAAAGACTATTTAGACTATTTAGAAAGCTATTGCACTAATCCAGTGGGAGTTATGGTTGTTTAGACAAGGGTGGGAGTGGTAGAAGTAGGAAGAAGAGGTCGCCTCATGGATATTTTTTAAGGTATATCTGACAGAAATGTCTGATGAACTGGAAGTGCAGCATGACAGAAATAGAAGAGTCAAATATGACCCTGGGTGATTTACATAACGATCTGAAGACTATGACTATCATTGTTGAGATGGATAAGGTCTCTGGAGGAGCAAATTTACAGAGAAATTGGATTTTGAGGAAAAGTTTTACTTGGATCATGTTGAGTTTGAGACCTCGGAGAAAAGACATCAGGGTGGCTAGTATGGTATTCAGGGGAAAGGTGACCAAGCTGCTGCAGATTTAAATTCAAGAGTTATCTCTATGTAGATGTTAACAAAATCCATTAGATTGAATGAGATTACTTGGGCATTAACTCAAGAAAAGTTTGAGGACTGAAAATCGGGAGGCACCACAATTCAATGAATGAAGAGATTGGGAGGAACTAAGCAGCGTGCTGAGAAAGAAGAATCGGTGAAGGAATAAGAATGTTGTTTTCTTTAGCTAAAGAAAGAACTTGTTTCTTGAAGGAGTTGTGTCAGATTTGCAAACTTTTTGAGCAAATGGAGGCATGAGAACTATACATTGGATTTTGCAGTATGAAGGAAAAGAGTGATTTTGGTGAAGTAATAAAGATAAGACTCTTTAGATTGAGGTTGAAAGAGCCTGAGAGAAGAGAAGAGGCAGACTGTGGATATAGGCAATCCTTTCAAGGAGTTTTTCAGTCAAGGGAATGAAATAGTAGAGGTGTATCTGGAGGGAAACATTGCATCAGGGAAGGTTTTTGGGTTTTGCTTGCTTGAGTTGATTTTATTTCCAGATAGAAAATAAAGCCTGTTTTTGAGGACAGGGGAATTATGTACCAGATAAGGCAAAATAAAAATACAGGAAAGAGGAGAAATTATTAATGGTGCAATGTCTCAGAGTGAGCAAGGAAGGACAGGATTCAAGGCACACATAGTGGGGTGGCCATAAGCATAGCGTGAAGAGTTCATTCACAGTAACCTGACAAAGTCAGATTTACAGGGATTATTGCCCACAGTACTAGTTATGTTGGTAGATATGATAGAAGGAAAATGTGGACACTCTTTTCTGACTGGTCTTATTTTATGTCACTAGAGAAGCAAGATTATCTGATGCATGTAAGGGAATTTGAAAAAGTATTGAAAAATTGTAGAGAGAGGAAAAACAATAAAAATACATATTTAGCAGGACTGTATATAATTGCTTGAGTTACTTGAGTTTTTTTGTTTGTTTGTTTGTTTGTTTGTTTGTTTGCGGTACATGGGCCTCTCACTGCTGTGGCCTCTCCCATTGCAGAGCACAGGCTCCGGATGCACAAGCTCAGCGGCCATGGCTCACGGGTCCAGCCGCTCCACGGCATGTGGGATCTTCCCGGACTGAGGCACGAACCCATATCCCCTGCATCAGCAGGCAGACTCTCAACCACTGCACCACCAGGGAAGCCCGAGCTTCTTTTGAATAAACAAATGTGTTCTAATTCTTTTAGAATTTGATACTGAGATTGGGACAGTGCAATTAGTAATCCCTCTAGGGATGTGTTGACATATTGGGTAAACAATGATAAAAATAGAATGTATTAGATACTATAATTGTTGGATCAAACTCTTCCTTGTGTGTAGAATCCAAGAGTTTTGAATTGAATTGACTGCAACTGAAGATAAAAATATGAACCTCAAAGGTCCTGAGCCAATGTGGACAATCCCATACATTTTGCTACACTAAGTAATTAAATTGTGGGCACATTTCATGCATTAAATATTATTTTTAAAGACAGTGAATGAAGGTTAGTTCATAAATGACTTAATCGGAGCAATGTTTTTAATGGTTATCCAAAGTGACAATTTATCTCACCCTGGGTGTGAATGAGGTTGAGTGTATCCCAGCCTAAGGTGGTATTCATCCTGTTAATATACTAAAAGTTAACATAATACTAGTTGCTTGTTACTATAATATAGAAACATTAAAGCAAAACATGAGATAAAAAGAAATGCAGAAATGGAAAAATCACAGAGAAATGGAGATAGATACCTGATCTAAGTAAGCCTGAAGCCCGCTTCACCTATGAAATTTGCAGGTAAATGAACCAATAAATTTATTTTAAATCAGACCAAATTGAATTATTTTTTTGATATTTTGGAGTAATCTGTCATATGGCTATAGGTAACTAATACACTGGCCCATGCATGTATAAATAAAAATTTCAGAAAAGTATTTTATTGTATTACTTTTGATTATTGGTTAAAGCAATGCCAGTTTCTTTGTGTGTTATTCCCTTTGTGTGCCAAGGAAAAAAGGCCCATTGGGAACGTTTGTGTGATAGGGAAATTGCTGATATGAACACACTGTGGAAGACACACTTTATATATCAAAATAAGCACACTGACTATAACAAAAGAATGTGTAGAAGCCAAATGGACTTAAAACCACTCACTCTTCAGTAAGACGGTTTATATTGCTAGCTGCAGCTGTTAACAAAAATTAATTTCATATTAAAAGTCAACAAGGAATGAGTTCAGAAAATCTAAATTTAATTTCCATTGCCTGCAGTTAACAATTGGACTAAATTTGAAATTTGTGGATCCTAATCTTTGAATATGTTTGCATGAGAATTGAGGGAGAAAAAGGAGAAAGATTCAATGAATAAAGAACATGTATGCATTGGTTTCTGGACTTGAATTATGCATATAATCTGAGAGAAAAAATGAAGCAGGGAGCTGAGGCAAATCTTCGTATCAGTGCACAAACATGCAATTGTTGTTATTGTTGCTTAAACTGTGAACTCTAGAGACAGCAGTACCTTTTGGACTCATTAGAAGTATGAATAAACAAGCATCTTTTCGACTTTGACTCCTTTGGAAGTACAACTGTCATGCAAGCAATTTATTAAAGAGAGTCCCATTTTGGTGTATTGATCAGATAGAATACATTCTCGCATTCAGTGCATAGAACAAGGAGAAATTGAATATTTTAGGTAAAATGGGAAATATACAGTGATCATTGCAATGTGTAGTGAATGATGAAGTTGTTGGGTAATTAAGGTGGGTGGAGAAATGAGAGCAAATAATATTCATGAATTCAACAAAATTTTATTAACCCAGTCCTGTCCAAAAACTTATGAAGAATTTGGGAATACTCTGATAAACACAGAAAAAACAGACCTGATTCTTAGACTTGAGATGTTCACAATGTAGTAAAGGTGAAAAATACCACAATAAAATGTGATAAGTGCTATATTCAAGACTAGTAAGTGATGGACATTATTCTAAGGCCCACATAAAGTTAGAGTACAGAAGGGAAGGAGCTGTAAAGTTTGCTTGAGAAGTTGAGAAAAATTTCACAGATGTTGTGACATTTGAAAAAGTTCTTGAATGAAAATAGCTGTTTGTAAAGCAGAAGAAAATGAGAAGAAGGCTCTGAGAGATGAAAGGATTATAAACTTATTTAAAGAATGTGACCTGTTTGAAGGTCTGTGACTAAAAGCGTGATATATATTTTTCACAGGATTAAGCTGAGAACAGAGGGCAAAATATTATAAAGAAAACCCACATATGTCACATATGAAGTTTATTTCTCAGGCAAACAGGACATGTGTATGTGTGTGAGTGACTGTGTGTGTGTGCATGCACATGTGTGCATGCCCATGAGAGTAGCACTACATGGAACTATGACATAAATCAAATTATTATTAAAAACAATGTTTCTTAAACTTAATTTACATTAGAATCACAAAGGTCAGTGTTTTTGCAAACGTTGGCATGAATAAGAATCATGTGCAGGGCCTGATAAAACCCAGGACACTGGGCCACAACCAGTTTCTAATTCATGGGGGTCACAGATATTTGGTCCAACATTATTCTGTGTGCTTTTGTGAGCCTGTCTCTAGATAAGATTAACATTTAAATTGGGAGACTGAGTAAAGCAGATTGTTCTCCTTTATGTGAGTGAACATTATCCAGTCACCTGAAGAACTGAATAGAACCAAAGGCTGATCCTCCTTCAAATAAGAGAGAATTCTCTTGCCTGATGTCCTCTGAGGCAATGGCTCTCCCTAGTTCTGGCCTTAAGATGTACCCTAGGACATGGGATCTGAGGATTTTAGACTTGCCAGCCTCCAAAACTGCAGGAGCCAACATAAGCCAATTCCTCAAATTGAATCACCTTATTGATTCTGAATCCTATTGGTTCTGTTTCTCTGTAGCACCCTGAATAATACAGGTACAGTTGACAGCAGAATGCAGGTTAATCCTTACTCATCTCAAGGCTGAATCCATGAATTATCCATGCTATGAAATCTTCACTGGTCCACTTAGAGAGATTAAGTCACCATGTTTTCATGTTTCTCTAGTCCCTAAAAAATTTATCACTAAAACTCCCTCTGGCGAGAGCATTGCAATCACAACTAACTGCTGAACAATCATCGACAGGAAGATACTAGAACTCACCAAATAAGATATCCAACATCAAAAGACAAAGGAGAAGCCACAATGAGATGGTAGGAGGGGCACAATCACAAATAAAATCAAATCACATAACTGCTGCGTCTGTGACTTACAAACTGGAGAACGCTTATAACACAGAAGTCCATCCACTGGAGTGAAGGTTCTGAGCCCCATGTCAGGCTTTCCAAACTGGGGGGCTGGCAACGGGAGGAGGAATTCCTAGAGAATCAGACTTTGAAGGCTACAGGGATTTGATTATAGGACTTCAACAGAACTGGGGGAAACAGAGACTCCACTCCTGGAAGGCACACACAAAATAGTGTGCACATTGGGACCCAAGGGAAGGATCAGTGACCCCACAAGACACTGAACCAGACCTACTTGCTAGTGTTGGACAGTCTCCTGCAGAGGTGAGGTGTAGCTTTGTCTTACTGTGAGGAAAATGACACTGGCAGCAGAAATTCTGGGAAGTACTCCTTGGTTTGAGCCTTCCCAGAGTCCTCCATTAGCCCCACCAAAAAGCCAGGTAGGCTCCAGTGTTGGGTCACCTCAGGCCAAACAACCAACATGGAGGGAGCCCAACCCCACCCATCAGCAAACAAGCAGATTAAAGTTTTACTGAGCTCTGCCCACCAGAGCAACACCCAGCTCTACCCACCACAAGTCCCTCGCATCAGGAAAATTCCACAAGCCTCTTAGATAGCCTCATCCACCAGAGGGCAGACAGCAGAAGCAAGAAGAACTACAATCCTGCAGCCTGCAGAATGAAAACCACATTCAGAGAAAGACACATAAAGTAAAAAGGCAGAGGACTATGTACAAGATGAAGGAACAAGACAAAACCCCAGAAAAACAACAAAATGAAGTGGAGATAGGCAACTTTCCAGAAAAAAAAAATTCAAAATAATGATAGTGAAGATGACCCAAGACCTCGGAAAAAAGATGGAGGCAAAGATCGGGAAGATGCAAGAAATATTTAACAAAGACCTAGAATAATTAAAGAGCAAAAAAACAGAGATGAACAATAAAACAACTGTAATGAAAAATACACTAGAAGGAATCAATAACAGAATAACTGAGGCAGAAGAACAGATGAGTGACCTGGAAGACAGAATGGTGGGATTTACTGCTGTGGAATAGAATAAAGAAAAAAGAATGAAAATAAATGAAGACAGCCTAAGAGACCTCTGAGAAAACATTAAACACAACAACATTCACGTTATATGGGCCCCAGAAGGAGAAGAAAGAGGAATGACCTGAGAAAATATTTGAAGAGATTATAGTTGAAAACCTCCCTAACATGGGAAAGGAAATAGCCACCCAAGTCCAGGAAGTGCAGAGAGTCACAGGCAGGATAAACCTAAGGAGAAACACACCAAGACACATAGTAATCAAATTGGCAAAAATTAAAGACAAAGAAAAATTATGGAAAGCAGCCAGGGAAAAATGACAAATAACATACATGGGAACTCCCATAAGGTTAACAATTGATTTCTCAGAAGAAACCCTACAAGCCAGAAGGGAATGGCATGACATATTTAAAGTGATGAAAGGGAAGCACCTACAACCAAGATTACTCTACCTGTCAATGATCTTATTCAGATTCGATGGAAAAATCAAAAGCTTTACAGACAAGCAAAAGGTAAGAGAATTCAGCACCACCAAACCAGCTCTACAACAAATGATAAAGGAACTTCTCTAAGTGGGAAATACAGGAGAAGAAAAAGAACTACAAAAACAAACCCATAACAATTAAGAAAATGGTAATAGGGACATACATATCGCTAATTACCTTCAACGTGAATGGATTAAATGCTCCAACCAAAAGACACAGACTTGCTGAATGGATACAAAAACAAGATATATATATATATATATATATATATATATATATATATATATATGTATATATATGCTGTCTACAAGAGACGACTTCAGACCTAGAGACACATACAGACTGAAAGTGAGGGGATGGAAAAAGATATTCCATGAAAATGGAAATCAAAAGAAAGCTGGAGTCGCAATACTCATATCAGGTAAAACAGACCTTAAAATAAAGAATGTTCCAAGAGACAAGGAAGGACACTACATAATGATCATGGGATCAATCCAAGAAGAAGATATAACAATTATAAATATATATGCACCCAACGTAGGATCACCTCAATACATAAGGCAACTGCTAATAGCTCTAAAAGAGGAAATTGACAGTAACACAATAATAGTGGGGGATTATAACACCTCACTTACACCAAGGGACAGATCACCCAAATAGAAAATTAATAAGGAAACACAAGTTTTAATTGACACAATAGACCAGATAGATTTAATTGATATTTATAGGACATTCCATCCAAATACAGCAGATTACACTTTCTTCTCAAGTGCACAAGGAACATTCTCCAGGATAGATCACATCTTAGGTCACAAATCAAGCCTCAGTAAATTTAAGAAAATTGAAACCATATCAAGCATCTTTTCTGACCACAAAGCTTTGAGATTTGAAATCAATTACTGGGGAAAAAAGCATAAAAAACACAAACACATGGAGGCTAAACAATACGTTACTAAATAAGCAAGAGATCACTGAAGAAAGCAAAGAGGAAATCAAAAAATACCTAGAGACAAATGACAATGAAAACACGACAATCCAAAACCTATGGGATGCAGCAAAAGCAGTTCTAACAGGGAAGTTTATAGCAATACAAGCCTACCTCAAGAAACAAGAAAAGCCTCAAATAAACCATCTAACCTTATACCTAAAGGAAATAGAGAAAGAACAAACAAAACCCAAAGTTAGCAGAAGGAAATAAATCATAAAGATCAGAGCAGAAATAAATGAAATAGAAACAAAGAAAACAATAACAAAGATAAATAAAACTAAAAGCTGGTTCTTTGAGAAGATAAACAAAATTGATAAACCATTAGCCAGACTCATCAAAAAAAGAGGGAGAGGACTCATATCAATAAAACTAGAAATGAAAAAGAAGTTACAACAGACACCACAGAAATACAAAGCATCCTAAGAGGCTACTACATGCAATTCTTTGCCAATAAAATGGACAATCTGGAAGACATGGACAAATTCGTAGAAATGCAGAGCCTTCCAAGACTGAAGGAAGAAATAGAAAATATGAACAGACCAATCACAAGTAATGAAATTGAAACTGTGATTAAAAATCTTCCAAAAAACAAAAGTCCAGGACCAGATGGCTTCACGTGAATTCTATCAAACATTTAGAGAAGAGTTAACACACATTATTCTCAAACTCTTCTAAAAAATTGCAGAGGAAGGAATAGTCCCATACTCATTCTATGAGGCCACCATCACCCTGTTACCAAAACAAGACAAAGATACTACAGAAAAAGAAAATTACAGACCAATATCACTGATGAATATAGATGTAAAAATCCTCAATGAAATACTAGCAAACAGAAGCCAACAACACATTAAAAGGATCATACACCATGATCAAGTGGGATTTATCCCAGGGATGGAAAGATTCTTCAATATATGCAAATCAATCAATGTGATACACCATATTAACAAATTCAATAATAAAAACCATATGATCATTTCAGTAGATGCAGAAAAAACTTTTGACAAAATTCAACACACATTTATGACAAAAACTCTCCAGAAAGTGGGCATAGAGGGAACCTACTTCACCATAATAAAGGCAATATATGACAAACCCACAGCAAACATCATTCTCAATGGTGAAAACCTGAAAGCATTTCCTCTAATATCAGGAACAAGACAAGGATGTCCACTCTCACCACTATTATTCAACATAGTTTTGGAAGTCCTAGCCATGGCAATCAGAGAAGAAAAAGAAGTAAAAGGAATACAAATTGGAAAAGAAGTAAAACTCTAACTGTTTGCAGATGACATGATACTACACATAGAGAATCCTAAAATGGCACCAGAAAACTACTAGGGCTAATCAATGAATTTGGTAAAGTTGCAGGACACAAAATTAATGCACCAAAATCTCTTGCATTCCTGTACACTAATGATGAAAAATCTGAAAGGGAATTTAAGGATACACTCCCATTTACCATAACAACATAAATAATAAAATATTTAGGAATAAAATTATCTATGGAGACAAAAGACCTATATGCAGAAATCTCTAAGACACTGATGAAAGAAATTAAAGATGATACAAACAGATGTAGAGATATACCATGGTCTTGGATTGGAAGAATTCAATATTGTGAATATGACTATACTACCCAAAGCAATCTACAGATTCAATGCAATCCCTATCAAATTACCAGTGGCATTTTTTTACAGAACTAGAAGAAAAAATCTTAAAATTTGTATGGAGACACAAAAGACCCTGAATAGCCAAAACAGTCTTGAGGGAAAAAAACAGAGCTGGAGGAATCAGATTCCCTGACTTCAGACTATACTACAAAGCTACAGTAATCAAGACTATATGGTACTGGCACAAAAACAGAAATATAGATCAATGGAACAAGATAGAAAGTCCAGAGATAAACCCATTCACATAGGGTCAACTAATCTATGACAAAGGAGGCAAGGATATACAATGGAGAAGAGACAGTCTCTTCAATAAGTGGTGCTGGGAAAACTGGACAGCTACCTGTAAAGGAATGAAATTAGAACACTTCCTAACACCATATGCAAAAATAAACTCAAAATGTATTAGAGACCTAAATGTAAGACCTGATACTATAAAACTCTTAGAGGAAAACACAGGAAAAACACTCTTTGACATAAATCACAGCAAGATCTTTTTTGATCCACCTCCTAGAGTAATGGAAATAGAACCAAAAATAAACAAATGGGACCTAATGAAACTTAAAAGCTTTTGCAAAGCAAATGAAACTATAAACAAGATGAAAAGACAGTCCTCAGAGTGGGAGAAAAAAATTTGCAAACGAATCAACAGACAAAGGATTAACCTCCAAAACATACAATCAACTCATGCAGCTCAATATCAAGACAACTAGCAACCCAATCCAAAAATAGGTCAAAGACCTAAATAGACATTTCTACAAAGAAGACATACAGATGACCAAGAGGCACATGAAAATATGCTCAACATCACTAATTATTAGAGAAATGCAAATCAAAACTACAATGAGGTATTACCTCACACCACTTAGAATGGACCTCATCAGATAATCTACAAACAACAAATGCTGGAGAAGGTGTGGAGAAAAGGGAACACTCTTGCACTGTTGGTGGGAATGTAAATTGATACAGCCACTATGGAGAACAGTATGGAGCTTCCCTAAAAAAACTAAAAATAGAATTACCATATGATCCAGCAATCCCACTACTGGGCATATACCCAGAGAAAACCATAATTCAAAAAGACACATGCACCCCAGTGCTCATTACAGCACTATTTACAATAGCCAGGTCACAGAAGCAAACTAAATGTCCATCAACAGACAAATGGATAAAGAAGATGTTGTACATATATACAATGGAATATTACTCAGTCATAAAAAGTAACGAAATTGGGTCATTTGCAGAGATGTGGATGAATCTAGAAGCTGTCATACAGAGTGCAGTAAGTCAGAAAGAGAAAAACAAATATCATATATTAACGCATATATGTGGAACCTAGAATAATGGTACAGATGAACTGGTTTGCAGGACAGAAATTGATACACAGATGTAGAGAACAAACATATGGACACCAAGGTGGGAAAGCAACACGGGGGGTGGGGGAATGGTGGTGGGATGAATTGGGTGACTGGGATTGACATATATACACTAATATGTATAAAGTGGATATCTAATAAGAACCTGATGTATAAAAAAAGAATTAAATTTAAGAATTAAAAAAAAGAAATCATCACAGTAATTATCCATAATGCAATTATTTGCTTAACTTATCTTTTTCATTAGACTCAAATTCCTCAAAGACAAAATAATACCCTCAATATCATTAGTGCCTAAAATACTACACTACCTAGCAAATATAATTTATTAATGTATTCTGAGTGAGTTAGTTAAGGTATACTTTAGGACCAAGATTATAAAGTATACCATACCAAAGTACTGGAATGGTAGCCAAAGAAGTGGAACATTCCAAGAGGAAAGATGTTGATTAATATATTCAAACATCACAAATGAACCAGGGGAGATAAGAAATGAAAAGTACTCTTTGGTTTAGCTATTGGGAAGTGATGAACACATTGGCAGTTTCTGAAAAGCACTTCGAATAAAACTATACATTATCTGAGCTGAGACATTAACATGGAAATTGAGAGAGATGAGAGCTAGTCACTTGAAAAATATATTAAGAACTACTTATTGAGTGATTACTAGTGCTATTATTTTACTAAGGAGTCATATAAAAGGAAAAGTAAGTGATGACATATAAGTTTGAAAGAATATTTATTATCCTATAAAAAATAATACCCCCAAATTTTACAGATATTTTAGGGTTATGGTAGGTAGAATTCTAAAGGTGCCAGCACATGATTTCTGTCCCTTGGTTATTCAACTAAACACTAATCTGTGTACTCTTTTGAAGGAATTTTGCAGTTGTAATTAATGTTCCAAGTCAGGTGACCTTAAAACACAAAGATTATTTGGGCGGGCCTGACCCAGTTGGGTGAAAACCACTGAAAGTAGAGACTTTCTCCAGATGGTAGCAGAAGAGAAAATTGAACAGATTCAAGCATAAGAAGGATTTGACACACTGTTGCTTGTTTGAAGAAGGTAAAGGAATGCAGGCAGCTTCTAAGAGGAGGAAACTGCCTCAGCTAACAACCAGAAAAAGAATGAAGCCCTCACACCTTCATCCTCAAGAAAGTGGATTCTGCCAACAAGGAAAATGAGCGGGAAATCAGATTCTTCCCTGGAGCCTTCAGACAAGAGCCCAGCCCAGCTGATACATGATTTCAGTCTTTCCAGATTTAAAGCAGAGAACTCAGTTGAACACTCCTGGACTTCTGACCTAAAGAAATCATATGATTATTTGTTACACATTAATAGAAAAGTAATAGAAGTTACCAAATAGCTCCATTATGGATTACATTGTTACATGTAACATAAATGTTCCACAGGTATTTACTGAGAAAGTACCCTTCCACCAGAACTCTTATATGTGATAATAAGACACCACTTTCTATTTCCCTGACCAAAGACACATATTGAATTTATCTGATTATTAGTGTATTCTTTAAAATTGTGAAAATAATCTTATGTATCAGAATGAATTTTTAAAATAATAGAATAAACCTCAATCAGTTAAAATACTTGACCAGTACTTGGGTTCAATGGACATCAGCTGCCACAGAGGATCATATTAGAATAAGCACAGATCTAGGAACCAAAATATTTAGATTCATATTTTTTGTGAGTCTCACTTTCCTTTCTCTTATAAAATGAGAAAATATCTGTCTTCTCTATTTCACAAAACATTTTTGTTAGGATGACATGGCTGTAAAACACACCATACAAGTGCAAATAGCTGATAGTTATGTTTAGCTGCAGCAGTAAAAGATATCACAGACCAGACCCACGTTTTCTGCCTTTCCTGCATGACTGGGCAGCTGAATAATCACTTTGACCTAGAACAGGATGAAAAAAGCAGAGCCAAACATCATGTAATTAACAGCTGCATTGAATCTGAGCCCCACCTGAATGCACAAAGGATGCCCACTTCAGCTGTGACACCCTCAGCTTTCACATTGGTCCTCTAGAAGGAGGCCTGTTCACCTGAAGGAAAGACCAATATTTTGTTTTTGTTTTCTTTTGCACAGAGGTGCTTTGCTCTTATTTTCTCTTAAATCCTGGTGCATTGCTTCATCTGCCCAGAGAAGGAAAATTTCTCTTCTCTTAAGCCCTAGGTAGGCTAAACTAGTATTTTAAAACATTAACTTCTAATTTTAATTCCATAGAACAACAGTCTCCTCAAAACTGTTACATTAAGATTTTAGAAAATCCCATTTCTGCTCTTGAAAGACAATGTCAATAGAATGAGAAGATAAGACACATACTGGGAGAAAATATTTGCAAAAGACACATCTAATAAATTAGTTACACAAAACATGCAAAGAAGTCAAAATTAAACGTTAAGAAAACAAACAACCTGATTAAAAAATGGGCCAAATACCTTAATAGATACTTCACCAAAGAAAACATACACATGGCAAATAAATATACGAAAACATGCTTCACATATACCTCATCAGGAAAGTGCAAATTAAAGCAAGATACTACTAATATCTATGAGTGGCCCAAATCCAGGGAAGACTGACAATACCAAATGCTAGTTAGGATGTGGAACAATGGGAACTCTTAATCATTCATATCTGGTGACTATTCAAAATGGCACAGCTGTTTCATAAGATGTTTTGTCAATTTCTTATAAAACTAAACATACTCTTGCCATATGATCTAAGGAGTATATATTTTGTATTTACCAAAGGAGCTGAAAATTTCTGGCCACACAAAAACCTACACATGGATGTTTATAGCAGCTTTATTTCATCATTGTTAAAACTTAGAAACAACCAAGATGAATTCATCTTCAGACGATGAATGGATAAACTCTGGTACATGCTGACAATGGAATATTATTGAGTACAAAAAGAAATGAGTTATCAAGACATAAAAAACATGGAGGAACCTTCAATCCATATTACTAAGTGAAAGAAGCCAACCTGAAAGGCTACATACTATATGATTTCAACTACATGACATTCTGGAAAAGGTAAAACTATGGAGCCAATAAGAAGATCAGTGGTTGGCAGGGGTAGGGATGGGGAGACATGAACAGGTGCAGCACAGAAGATTTTTAGTGCACTCAAATTACTCTGTATGATATTATATTGATGGGTTTATGCCATTATACATTTATCCAAAGCCATAGAATAAGGAGTTAATCCTAAATTAAACTATAAACTTTGGTTGATTATGATGTGTCAATGTAGGTTCATCAATTGTAACAAATGTATCACTCTGTTGAGGGAATGTTGATAGCAGAGAAAGCTAAGCATGTGAAGGTGCAGAGAATATATGGGAAGTCTCTGTCCATTCCTCTCAATTTTGCTATGAACCTAAAACTGCATTAAAAAAAAAAAAAGGGCTTCCCTGGTGGCGCAGTGGTTGAGAGTCCGCCTGCCAATGCAGGGAACACGGGTTCGTGCCCCGGTCCGGGAGGATCCCACATGCCGCGGAGCGGCTGGGCCCGTGAGCCATGGCCGCTGGGCCTGCGCGTCCGAAGCCTGTGCTCCGCAACAGGAGAGGCCACAACAGTGAGAGGCCCGCGTAACACCAAAAAAAAAAAAAAAAGAAAGAAAAAAAAGCCTTTAAAAAGATCCTGTTGAAAAAGTATCCAAAATAGAAAATACTTTGATGACATGGCTCATGTTAAAGTAAATGCTTACAAACATTGTACACAGAAGGGCTCCCAACTCTGTTTAATAGGCACTTAGGCCAAGCAATCAGTAAGTGAATGTGAGCTTTTCCAGACACAGTCTCCCAATATGGCTATAAAATCTTAACTAGTGCTCATTCTTTCTACATACCTGTTTATGATTAGGATTAAGTTATATTTTAGTAGTGCTCATTGAGGAGTCTCTAAGGCTTCTTTATTACCATCTATAAAATTCAGGATGTTACTCTTTACTGTACTGTTTTACTTAGTAGATGTGTATTAACTCATTTCCCATATGGAATACTAGCAGATAGTAAAAAAAAAAAAAGGAAACAAAAGAAAAAGAATGCATTAAGTACATATTTAAGACGTTACTTTAGTAAAAATGAACATTTCCTTTTGTAATGATTGCAAATAATATAATTTTCATGATACAGTTGAACTCATGTATATTTATAAATTAGCTTCTACTTGATACAAATATTATTTGGGCCGAGGTGAGATTTAGAAGTTATCTGAGGTATGGCTTCTGATCAAAATACCTCTGGAGTTGAAGTTGATGTTATTTTAAAATAAGTTCCTATTGTTTCTGACAAGCAAATATCATTCTCTCCAGGGATTCTTCCCTTTCTTCTTCTGTACATGGAACCTGTTCTCAAGAACTACACAATATTTTTGGAGACTTTTCAGTGTCTCCATCACAACTACTTCAGTATATCAATCCATTTATTCTTTTATTTTAAAACTAATTTTAAATGAGCCTTTATCATTTGACAGCCATTTTATTGTCCTTGGGTGACTAAGAACATGCAAATCTAGACCTAGTCTCGTTATTTTGAAAATGAAAATTAACCAGAATGATAACAAATGAACCCACTCATGTATTCTTTATAACACTCATTTAAAAGTAACTTTCCAGCACAGTATTTCCCTTTGAAAATGCTTATTTTCAAAGGGAAATACTGTGCTGAAAAAATATCTAAATGGAAACCACTTGAGTTGATTTTTCAGATACGAAACATGAAAATTTCAGGTGGAATAGAAAAGACTGGAGTAGTTTAATTATTGATTTGTGATAAAGGACATTATAAAAGAGCATAAACCACAATGAGCTATCAGCCCACACCCACTAGAATGGTTATGGCCAGTATGTTATAATAAATACTGGTAATAATATAGAGTAATTAGAACCCCCATATTGTATTGTTGTGAATGTAAAATTTAGCCACTTTGGAAAACAATCTGGCCGTTCATCAAAATTTTAAATACAGTTTCTTTATGACCCCACAATCCCACTCCTAGGTATATATCCCAAAGAAATGAAAACTCAACTACACAGAAACATTCATATTAATGCTCTTAACAGCATTCTTCAAATTAGGCAAAAAGTGGAAGCAACACAAACATTTATCAAGTGATGAATGGATAAATAAAATGTGGTATATCCATATAATGGAAATTTTTTTATCAATAAGAAGGAAACACTGATACATGCTACAATGTAAATGAACTTTGAAAATATCATGCTAAGTGAAATAAGCCAGTCACAAAGGACCATGTGTTATTGATTATTTTATATGAAATACCAATAAAAGGCAAATCTATCGCTATAGACTGAATGTTTATGTCTCCCCAGAATTCAGAGTGGACCACTTATGAGTGAGATTAGTACCCTTATAAAAGAGACTCCGGAGAGATTCCTTGCCCTTGCTACCATGTGAGTACACCACTAGGAGACAGCCATCTATGAACCAGGAATTGGGTTCTCACTAGACACCAAATCTGTTGGCCCTTTGATCTTGGATTTCCAGACTCCAGAACTGTGAGAAAAAAATCTTTGCTGTTTAAAGCACTCAGTTTATGCTATTTTGTTATAGCAGCCTAAACAGACTAAGACATCTATAGAAATAAAAACTAGATTAGTCGGTTCTTGGGTTGAGACATAGGGAAGGGGGAGTAGAGGGTGATGACTAAGGGGTACAGGATTTCTTTTTGAAGTAATGAACATATTCTAAAATCAATTGTGGTGATTGATGCACAGTTCTGAATTTACTAAAACTCATTAAACTATACACCTTAAAAATGTGAATGGTATGGTATGTAAACTATTTCTAAATGAAGTTTTAATATTTTAAAATTTTCTTAGACCTTCGGAGGGCAAAAGAAAGAGAGAACATAAATTCATTTTACATAGCTTTATTTTCTAACATGAAGTTTTCCTAAATTTTAACATTTATAGTTCACTCATGTGTGTGTTGGAATCTTTTAAAATGTATATGGAAGCTGGGCATACTATACTAAATTTTAGTATAGTATATATAATACTAAACGTGGGGCAATTTGTACCTTTCATTTATTTCTCAACATTTAAAGAAAAACTTCATTTTCTTGACAGTAGTCCATTTTCCTAAAGCTTTATTCTAATTTCATTTGAAGACAGTTAGGTACATCTTTTTGAACTCAGAGATAATTGTTGATATTTATGCTTAAAAAAGAAAACTTAGGTATTTAGCACAATGCAATGCTCTGGATGAGGATGGAACAATGGACTTCCTCAGTTGTATACCATGTACGTCTCTTGAAAAGAACTTAGACCTGCCTGTTGAAATTCCAAGAGCTATTCTTTTGCTATAAAATTTCTAAGTGTTAATTGAAGCTTGAGGAAGGGAGTTATATTGATAAAATTATTCAAGTAAAATGTTAGATTTTTGTTTCTTCTCCTTATTTTCCTAAACTGCTCCACCGTATATGAAGCATTCTTCTTCTACTTAAGTAAGGCATAAGCACATGACAAAGCAAATCTCACAATTAAGAAGAGAACCAAATATTTTGACTCAGTGATGCAGACTAAGTGTTCTGTGATGCCAATTTTCCACCACTTTGTGGGGATTAAAGTAAAGAAAAAGGTATAATCTTTATTCACTGTATCTGACAGTGAGTAATTTTATCGATTACATTCTGTGCACTCTGTTAGATAATGGCATAAAAAATAGAAATCATGAAAGCCCTGCTCCAGAGAAAGTCTCAGCATAAATCTTCGTGTATAAGTGACATCTTTCCTATGGTACATAATGTAAAGAAATTTACCATTTTCTGAGGCAGCAACTGTGATGTTGTACCATGGAGTTTCTTCTCTATCAAGAACCTTGGTAGTCTTAATCGTTCCAGTGTTGGCATCAATGTTGAAAAACCTGTCATCTTCAGCATTGTAGTCAATGAAGTATCTAGAGAAAAATAAAAAAAATTGGATACTCTTTTACTTGATACTATAATGAAGAAAAGAAAACTGAACCAAGGGAGGTATTAAATCTAATATACTCAAATATTGAAATGTGTATTTTTGCTTCCCATATTTGGCCCTTAAGATTTGCCCACCCGTTTTATATTTGCACAGAAATGATATCAATTATTTTTCTGTCAGTCCTTAATTAAGGTTTAATTCAATTACTAATTCAAAAAGTTAAAAAACAAAACACTAAACTCCATGAATAGAATAGTAGGTAGTAGATAGCAAAAACATAGTAATTAATAAGGGAAGGATTAAAAAAACTGCCTCTGTGAAGACCATAGTACATTGGGGAAAAAATTAAACCTTTAATGAAACTTCTCATTGCTATATGTACAATGTTTTTAGGATAACAGATGTCAAAGGTTAATTTATCTTAGAATTTCATCATAGCTGAGGCTTGAAGATAAATACAAAATGGAAAACAAAACATTTTAGATAATTACCATTGTGTCTCCATCACCTAGCACCTTGTTTAGTCAAAGAATGAGAAAATAAACAGGAAGTAGTTTGCATCCTCAGCCACAAATCTTCTTCCCTCACTAGTTCATGTAATTTTGTAGGGCTCTCTTCTATCAGGTTTGGCCTCCAGCTTACTTTGGCAATAGAATGAGTTGCAAGTGATGGTGTTCTGTTCCACATTTGGGTCTAGATTTCATGAGACTTTAAATGTTTCCTCTTATGCTCTGCCACTACCATAAGAAGCACATTCCAGGGCTAGTCCACTGGTTCCCAGAAGAAAGATGAACCCCCAGGGCAGAATTGCCAGCTTCCCATCCTAGAGTAGAGCTACCTAGTAAATGAGCAAATGTAGGAATGAATCCCCTGGAGATGAGCAAACTTGGCAAAGAGAAGCCAGCCTAGTTCAGCTGATCCTCAGCTAACCCAAAGACACATACACCATGGTCATACATGACTTTTTCCTATACCCTGAGTTTTGGGGTTTTACATTATTCAGCAATAGTTAATTAACATAAATGTGAATAAATAATATAGTCAACAATCATCATATGTTCTAGAAATGTTCCAAACTATTCCTAAAACAATTTAATGAGGTGTTTTTTTTCTCCTCAAACCTCTAATACTTCTTCCCTCATCATTAATCTTAGCTTAAGTGACATTTCATCTACACCTGAAGAAAAAAAGATGAACTATTACATGAAAAGTGCAAGGGGCAGAATGTTTGAATATAGGGAACTAAAGTGCAAAGATCTAAATTAAAGAAAAAGCTTGACTTGGTTTAAAAACAGATAGGTGTTTCAGTGCACCTGGCAGAATGAATGAAGTGGATGGCTAGGGCATAGGATGAGCAAATCCTATAGCACATGGTAAAGAGTTTTAATTTTTTTTTAATAAAATCGATGGGAAAACATATTTAACAAAGGAAATAACGGATCTATTTAGATTCTGGAAAAATAACAGTGGCTGCATTCAATCTTGGATTGTAGAATGTTAAAAACAATTCTGAAAAGAAATGATGTCATCATGGACAAAAGTGGAAAAATTAGAAGAAAAAGAAGTGTATAAAATAGTGCTATATATTGACTATAACCTATAAAGCTTTTCGTTGTGGTGGCATTGGTAAAAAGAAGAAATTACAAACGACTCAATTTTTGTGTTGTATCTATATACTTGATCTAGCATGTAATTAATAAGCCCATTCATGGAGCTGGATAAAAAGTTAGGGGAAAGATTCCCTTTGGGAGAAATCAATGATTTTGACATGTTATATCTTAGATGTCAATTAAATAAACATATGGAATAAAAAAAAATTAGAAATGGGTGTGGAGTTCAAGTGTACTTTCTGAACAGGAAATATAAATTTGAGATAGATCAGACTAAATGTAAAGTAATGGGAACAATCTCATCTGAAAGAGAGTTGTAAGAGAAAAGGAAGGGAAAGATTGAGCAGTACAGCATCCAAACTTTTGAGTCTAAAGCAGTCCAGCATCTGAATAGGAGAAGGTACCAGCAAAAGGAGAGGAACAGCCCAAGGGAGAAGGAAAACTGGGAGGGAGAGGAGGCACAGAAGTAAAGAAAAGAGTGTTCTAAGTGGACAGCTGAGGTAAATTTTATTAAGTTGAGTGAGGTTAGTAAAGGCTGAATTGTATTTGACAGGATGGACATCATTGGCTAATTTGAAAAGAGTAGTTTCAATAAAATATGAAAGGATGGAAGTTTTACTGTAGTGGATTCAAAGGTATATTGAATGTGAATATAGGAAGCCCATGAGCCCTGAGATTTTATCGGATAACAGTACCTGAAGTAAAGATGAGAAAAATGGTGGCTTATGTCATCAGAGAAGTGGGTTCAACAAATTATTTTTTTTTCTGATATGGGAAATATTAGTCACTGTCTTTGCTGAAGAAAATAATAATTTTGAAAGAGGGAGGAAAAAAAAGGGGACTTCCCTGGCATTCCAGTGTTTAAGATTCCACACTTCCAACGTGGGGGTAGGGGTTCGATCCCTGGGGGGATGGGGGAACTGAGATCCCACATGCCATGTGGTGCAGCCACAAAAAAGAAGGGGGGGATATCTAAAAAGAGAAAATTCATGAGAATGTGAACAGACTGTGTTCCAGAGCACAAATATAAGGATTTCCACTGAAAGTAACAGAGACACTTCTTCCATTTTAACATGAGGAAAATCTCAGAAGATAGTTGATTGTGGTGATGGAAATATTACAAACTTCATCATACTTTCTAGAACAGAGTATAAGCATAACTGAACTACAACCTGTGCCTTGCATAGGCATACGGTGTTAACAGGGTACCTAGAACATATCGCTCAGGTATAAACCTCATAACAACCTGTGGACACACATGCAAAAACATAGCAGAAGATATTAATATCACCACAGAGATCCAAGTTATAGAGCATCCCAAGAAATCTAGGAGCTCATTTAGTGAAAATAACACCTGACAGAAACAGAACACATCACCTGAAACTGTGTGATCAAAACAAGGAATTGGCTATATTGTGTACCATTTGTTCTAATAATAAATATATGTTAATTAAAGAAAATTCAACATGCAAAATCAATTTAAATGACAAAAGATAGGGGTACGAAGCAAATCTGATTCAAAGAGACACACGATCCAGAAACTAAAGAATAGTGGTAAAGACGTATGCCATTGGGCTTTCCTAAAGCATTAGACCATGGTGCACAGAAACTGACTGACTTTCTTTTTTTTAATTTATTTTATTTTTTTTAACATCTTTATTGGAGTATAATTGCTTTACAATGGTGTGTTAATTTCTTCTTTATAACAAGGGGAATTAGTTATACATATACATATGTTCCCATATCTCTTCCCTCTTGTGTCTCCTTCCCTCTCACACTCCATATCCCACCCTCTATGTGGTCACAAAGCACAGAGCTGATCTCCCTGTGTTATGCGTCTGCTTCCCACTAGCTATCTATTTTATGTTTGGTAGTGTATTTATGTCCATGACACTCTCTCACTCTGTCACAGCTTACCCTTCCCCCTCTCCATATCCTCAAGTCCATTCTCTAGTAGGTCTGTGTCTTTATTCCCGTCTTGCCCCTATGTTCTTCATGATATTTTTTTTCTTAAATTCCATATACAGGTGTTAGCATACGGTATTTGTTTTTCTCTCTCTGACTTACTTCACTCTGTATGACAGCCTCTACGTCCATCTACCTCACTACAAATAGCTCAGTTTCATTTCTTTTTATGGCTGAGTAGTATTCCATTGTATATATGTGCCAAATCTTCTTTATCCATTCATCCGGTGATGGACACTTAGGTTGCTTCCATCTCCTGGCTATTGTAAATGGAGCTGAAATGAACATTTTGGTACATGATTCTTTTTGAATTATGGTTTTCTCAGGGTATATGCCCAGTAATGGGATTCCTGGGTCATATGGTAGTTCTATTTGTAGTTGTTTAAGGAACCTCCCTACTGTTCTCCATAGTGGCTGTACAAATTCACATTCCCACCAGCAGTGCAAAAGTGTTCCCTTTTCTCCACACTCTGTCCAGCATTTATTGTTTCTAGATTTTTTTTTGATGATGGCCATTCTGACTGGTGTGAGATGATATCTCATTGTAGTTTTGATTTGCATATCTCTAATGATTAATGATGTTGAGCATTCTTTCAAGTGTTTGTTGGCAATCTGTATATCTTCTTTGGAGAAATGTTTATTTAGGTCTTCTGCCCATTTTTGGATTGGGTTGTTTGGTTTTTTTTTTTTGTTATTGAGCTGCATGAGCTGCTTGTAAATTTTGGAGATTAATCCTTTGTCAGTTGCTTCATTTGCAAATATTTTCTCCCATTCTGAGGGTTGTCTTTTGGTCTTGTTTATGGTTTCCTTTGCTGTGCAAAAGCTTTGAAGTTCCATTAGATCCCATTTGTTTATTTTTCTTTCTACTTCCATTTCTCTAGGAGGTGGGTCCAAAAGGATCTTGCTGTGATTTATGTCATAGAGTGTTCTGCCTATGTTTTCCTGCAAGAGTTTGGTAGTTTCTGGCCTTACATTTAGGTCTTTAATCCATTTTGAGCTTATTTTTGTGTATGGTGTTAGGGAGTGTTCTAATCTCATACTTTTACATGTCCCTGTCCAGTTTTCCCAGCACCACTTATTGAAGAGGCTGTCTTTTCTCCACTGTATATTCTTGTCTCCTTTACCAAAGATAAGGTGACCATATGTGTGTGGGTTTATCTCTGTGTTTTCTATCCTGTTCCATTGATCTATATTTCTGTTTTTGTGCCAGTATGATGCTGTCTTGATTAGTGTAGCTTTGTAGTATAGTCTGAAGTCAGGAAGCCTGATTCCTCCAGCTCCATTTTTCGTTCTCAAGATTGCTTTGGCTATTCGGGGTCTTTTGTGTTTCCATACAAATTGTGAAATTTTTTTGTTCTAGCTCTGTGAAAAATGCCAGTGGTAATTTGATAAGAATTGCATTGTATCTGTCGATTGCTTTGGGTAGTAGAGTCATTTTCACAATGTTGATTCTTCCAATCAAAGAACAAGGTATAGGACTTCCCTTGTGACACAATGGTTGAGAGTCTGCCTGCTGATGCAGGGGACACGGGTTCATGCCCCGGTCCAGGAAGATCCCACATGCCATGGAGCGGCTGGGCCCATGAGCCATGGCTGCTGAGCCTGCACATCCAGAGCCTGTGCTATGCAACCGGAGAGGCCACAATAGTGAGAGGCCCACATAACGCCCCCCCCACAAAGAAAAAAGAACATGGTATATCTCTCCATATATTTGTACCATATTTAATTTCTTTCATCAGTGTCTTATAATTTTCTGCATACAGGTCTTTTGTCTCCTTAGGTAGGTTTATTCCTAGATATTTTATTATTTATGTTGTAATGGTAAATGGGAGTGTTTTCTCTTTTTTTTTTCCTTTTTTTCTTTTATTTTTTTAATTTTTTGCAGTACACGGGCCTCTCACTCTTGTGGTCTCTCCCATTGTGGAGCACAGGTTCTAGACGTGCAGGCTCAGCAACCATGGCTCATGTGCCTAGCCACTGTGTGGCACGTGGGATCTTCCCAGACTGGGGCATGAACCCATGTCCCCTGCATTGGCAGGCAGACTCTCAACCATTGCACCACCATGGAAGCCCAATGGGAGTGTTTTCTTAATTTCATTTTCAGATTTTTCATCATTATTGTATAGGAATGCCAGAGATTTCTGTGCATTAATTTTGTATCCTGCTACTTTACCAAATTCATTGATTAGCTCTACTAGTCTTCTCGTAGCATCTTTAGGATTCTCTATGTATACTATCATATAGAATTAGAAATGAATAAGAAGTAACAATTGACACTGCAGAAATAGAAAGGATCATGAGAGATTACTACAATCAACTCTATGCCAATAAATGGACGACCTGGAAGAAATGGACAAATTCTTAGAAATGCACAACCTGCTGAGACTGAACCAGGAAGAAATAGAAAATATGAACAGACCAATCACAAGCACTGAAATTGAAACAGTTATTAAAAATCTTCCAATAAACAGAAGCCCAGGACCAGATGGCTTCACAGGCGAATTCTATCAAACATTTAGCGAAGAGCTAACACCTATCTCTCTCAAACTCTTCCAAAATTTAGTAGAGGGAGGAATACTCCCAAACTCATTCTACGAGGCCACCATCACCTTGATACCAAAACCAGACAGAGATGTCACAAAGAAAGAAAACTACAGGCCAATATCACTAATGAGCATAGATGCAAAAATCCTCAACAAATTACCAGCAAACAGAATCCAACAGCACATTAAAAGGATCATACACCATGGTCAAGTGGAGTTTATTCCAGAAATGCAAGGATTCTTCAATATATGCAAATCAATCAATGTGATAAACCATATTAACAAGTTGAAGGAGAAAAAACATATGATCATCTCAATAGATGCAGAGAAAGCTTTCGACAAAATTCAACACCCATTTATGATAAAAACCCTGTAGAAAGTAGGCATAGAGGGAACTTTCCTCAACATAATAAAGGCCATATATGACAAAGTCACAGCCAATATTGTCCTCAATGGTGAAAAGCTGAAAGCATTTCCACTAAGATCAGGAAGAAGACAAGGTTGTCCACTCTCACCACTCTTATTCAATATAGTTTTGGAAGTTTTAGCCACAGCAATCAGAGAAGAAGAAATAAAAGGAATCCCAATCGGAAAAGAAAAAGTAAAGTTGTCACTGTTTGCAGATGACATGATACTATATATAGAGAATCCTAAAGATGATTTACTTTTTTTGACTTGAGTTTATATCACCAAAAAAAAAAACGGTCTCATAATATCCTTCCACAGGGGCCTGACGCTGATGAAAGCTGAATTGATAACAAGATGTGAGAAATCTTGTCACACGAAAGGAATAACATCCTTTAAAATGTAATCAGTTGGCAATCTTGTTATTGTATCATCTAAAGTAACCTGTCTTCAAGATACTTTCCATTTTGCGGTAGTTTAAGTATAATGGTTCCTGTATTCTAAAGTTGGACCTGAAATTAAAAAATATTATTCAACTTCAATGTTTCCTGCAGCAACTCTCAGCAAAGCTCAGATTACATTGCTATCAATGCAACCCTGTGTAGTATAGAAGAACATGCCTCATTTTAGTAATCTGATCACTTCATAGCTGTCAATCTGGAAGAAAATGAGTTTTCTTTGTTTATAAGCTAAATTAAGATTTTGAAAATGTACAGCCTCTTCACCAGAACAATCCCCTCTCTCTTAGGCACTTCACACTGAGCTTTCTAACATTAAGTCCTAGTACTTGTGGTTAAATACTTTTAGAATACATATATTTTTTATTTGAATTTGAAAAATATATAACCTATGTTTAAATGGTAGGTATAATGTGAGGCACGTGTCCTCAGACTCAAGTTATTTACTTCTTAGTTTTCTATGTGACCTAACTCTCTTGGGAAATCTGCAACATAAGGGCTAGATATTAGGGCAATGCTTTAAGCCAAAATGTCTTATTCATGGAATTGCAATTGAATTTCGACTCAAGTAGAACTAAATAGTTGTGCTTAAGTACCCTTGGAGTTCTGCCTAGCCATAGTTATAAAAACACAGAAAAAGGGAAAAGAGAAATGTGAAAGAAACTATTCAAAACTATTTGGGGTGGGGTGGTGGGCAGTTATATCTACAATGACTCAATGTTAATTATGTAAAATTAAGAAGTTATATGGGTCCATAAAACTGTTTATCAAAAAAAAAGATAAAATATTCTCAGTAGGTAACTTTTCAAAATATTTTTGTAATAAAATACATTGATTTCCTTCACAAACTTTCAAAAAGTAAACACAACATATTACTACTTCATGAATATATATATATATATATATATATATATATATATATATATATATATATATATATATATATATATATATAAAGGTCTTTTGAAAATGTTAATTTGACATTTTTAGATATATCCAGCAAGTATAAAATAATGTAACCATTTGCCTAGGTGGTATAGGTTCTGAATCGGGATTGATCATGAAGCCTAATGAATTAGTTTTGAGAATTTTTTTTTAATATCTTAGTTCATAGCTATAAGAAATGAACCTACGTAAATTGAGGCTATAGTGTATATAACTGGATAAGATGTTTAAAGATATTCTTTACATTCTACTTTCCCCCTTACATAAGACTATATAGAGATGATATTTGAGAATGGGAGGAAACACTTATACACATTTATAAGTCATTTAAAAAAGCAAACTGATATGAGATAATAAAGGCTAACATTTATGGATCCCTTATAGTGTACTATATTGTGCTTTAAGTGTGTTCTAAACATTATTTTATTACATACCCAGAACAACTGGATGAGATAGGTACTATTAATAGACACTTTTTTATAGAGGAGAAAACAGATACACAGGGTGATGGAGAATTTTATTCAACATAAAAGAGCTAGTTAGTGCAAGAGATTAAAAATCAATACAGTCAATTAAGAAATATTGGGAATTCCCTAGTGGTCCAGTGGTTAGGATACCACGCTTCCACTGCAGGAGTTGCAGGTTTGATCCCTGGTCAGGGAACTAAGATCCCACATGCTGCAGGGCATGGCCAAAAATAAATAAATAGATAAATAAATAAATAAATGCAAGCACATTAAAAAAACAAAACAAACACTTGTTCCTAAAACAAGTTTAAAAAATTAAGAAATATTTATAAGATTTTTTAAAAGTAGAAAGTATTTGAAGATTTACCCATTCATTCAAAAGATATTTATTTGAAGAAGTACAAGAAAGGAAAAAGAAATATGTAAAAGAGAGGAAATAGCAAGACCTGAGAATTATTTAGACATGATTTAGTTAGGAAAACAAGTAGGCAAAAAAGAAAAAGGAAGTGTTTGCAAGGTAATACTGATTGATGCTCAGAGAGTTTAAAATCAGAGGTCAGAGTAAAATTATAAGCAATTAAAGTCTTCAGGGAAAACATGGGTGTGATCAGTCTTGAAGGATAAGTAACAGGAGAGATGTGCATTAGAGATTATCTAGAAAGTATAAAATTTAGTAATTTCAGATGAGAGAGAGACAGATATCTTAGCTCTGGTTTGTGAAGTGTGGTGGCATATTTTAGAACTATTATTTTGGTATTAGACTAGTAAGAGAGGAACAAAGAGAGAGGCTTCATGTTGAGAATATAGGTAGGAGACAGACAGAAGTTCCCTCTTTCACTCCCACGTTAATGCCCCAGTCAACATTACTACCCCTACACAGTGTTACACTAGAGTAGAAGAACTTACTTTAAAATAAAGTATTCTTTGATATGGAATGAATATTGATTCAATCATATCATCAACTAAACTAATGAGAGAATGCTTGAGAGAGAGATTAGAGGTGGTTAGTGGGAAAAAATGCAACCCACAGTGCACTTCTGCATAGGTTGGTTTTCAAAGATTAATAGACAAAAAGAATGCCAAGGAGGGTTTACCCAAAACAAATTTTCCAATTTTCAGATATCATAGAGGTAATAACCTCTTCTGGCCACTGAAAAACATCTCCTATATTATTTTCCTCAGTGTATAATAAACTGTAGATCCTGGCTTTGATTCATTCACTGCGTAAAGATGAATTCTATGGAAATTTGTTTCTAAAAGAGATCCATCATACTGTGAAAATAGCATGGATCAATAGTAAGAATAAACACAGGATTGGAAACCAAGTAAACGTGATGTTCATCACAGATAAAACCACTTATTAACCCTATGACCCTAAGGAATGTGTCACCTCTCTGAGCTTTCTTTGTTAGCATAATGGAGATACCACCTACATCATAATTTTATTTTGACAATAAAGTGAGGTAATATATGAAAGTATTTTATGCTTGAATATCAAGTGATATGCCTCAGTCGATAACTGTTATTTGCCTTAATGTCTCTTAAGATGGTTTTCTCTCTTTTTTTTTTCTTACTTGGAAAACATGGGTCTATTTTGTTGAGACACTTCAAAAATAGTAAATTTTTTTTTCATTTCTTTGTTTGTCTTTTTCTTCTGGCAAAGTATCTGAACACAGTGGGATCTGAATAAGGGTTACTACTGAATGAACAAGAGTCTCCATACAAATAGCATGAACTGCTGTCCATTTCTAAAAAAAAGAAATCTGTCAGAAAACTAAATTATTTTTAATTTCCTTCTCCATGCACATGAGTCAACTTTCATTTGGAAAGTTTATGAGAATAAAGTTATTCCACCTGAATAGCATAGGTGTATGACTTTGCCTCATAAGCGAATGAATAAACTAACCAGGCATTCAACAAATATAAAGAAGAACCTGTTAATACCTAATGTAAAATTAAGTAAGGCATTTCATTGTAGCCTTTACCTCTTTTGTAAATATTTTGGTGGAAATAATCAGCCCAATAAGTTATATGCTTTACTTACCAAGAGAAGTATGTTTTCATATAGAGATTATGATGTTATAGATTCCTAACATTATCCTTTATACATATTCTTAATATTATGTTTGAAATTTGTTATAATAACTCAGGAAATAAACTTTTTTTTTACAGTGTGTACGTAGTTTGTGTTTTCCTTTCATTGAGAGATATCTAAACATTGCAAAAAGGACAAATAAATGTACATTTTTTGCAGTATTTCATTTAACTTATAGTTCTCAAACTAATTTTAAGTTATAATACAATTTTCATTTTTAACGCCCAATTTTTTTAGACCTCATGTTGAATCTAAGAAAAAGAGCCACTCCATAGTACATCTAGCTGATGCTTTAGACGAATCTACAACATATGTGACCAAAAGGGTTAGTATGAGGGTGGAAATAGTGAGGCAGATTCAAGGGCTACTCTAATATGATGATTACAGCACATTATAACCCGACCACTACTATAATCTCACCACATCCTCCATGAAGTAGGTGTCAAGATAATATCCATTGGGCTGGTCAAAATGTTCGCTTGGGTTTTTCTTAAGGGAAACACCCAAATGGACTTTTTGGCCAACCCAATATACTAAATGCTACTTAGAAAATTATATGATCAATGATCAGTAAGATGTTACCTATGGGGGATTGATAATCTCCTGGCTATAGACCAGAGGAAGTGCAATTAAGCTTGTGCCAGCTCAGATTTGTCCACTAGTCCTTTAGAGCCCTGTAATTTGACAATTCCATATTCAAACCCTGACTAATTTCACGCTGGCAGAGAAATGAGTCCTTTTAACACAGGAGATCTTGCGAAGTTGCCACTATAGTTTATAAACCTGGGTTACAATTTTTATTCCTACAACTACTGTCTGTTCTGTCATTCAATGTATGCACCATTTCATATTTCTAGTAAATATGTTTTAGTGCAATGGGCAAAGTGAAAAGAAAATGCATTACATTGAAATAAAATGAAAATTTATTGTTAAAATTAGAATTTGTGAGCAAATAGGCAGACAAGTTATGATCACAGGAAGCAGTCAATCTCAGTAATGATTACCTCTATTCAAGTATTTTCTTCAACAGAAGCTACTTTAAACAAATTACCCAGTTCATCATTTGACACTCAATTTCCCTTTGATTATATAGGCATAGATTCAAGATAATTATCAGTCATGTTAAAGTACATTAGAAAAGTTATTTTTCACTTTGATAACAAAATTTCAGTCCTCAGAAGCACTTATTATTTTCATTATAATTTGTCCATTTCACCATAAAAATTAATTTAAAACTTATGTAATGGAAATCTATTTTTACAGTGATTTATTTTGAGAAACATCACTTGGCTAAAAGTGTAGATGTCGGGCTTCCCTGGTTGCGCAGTGGTTGAGGGTCTGCCTGCTGATGCAGGGGACATGGGTTCATGCCCCAGTCCAGGGAGATCCCACATGCCACGGAGCAACTGATCCCGTGAGCCATGGCCGCTGAGCCTGTGCGTCCAGAGCCTGAGCTCCGCAACGGGAGAGGCCACAACAGTGAGAGGCCCACGTATCGCAAAAAAAAAAAAAAAAAAAAAAAAAAAAGTGTAGATGTCTTTCAGTTGTCACACTTTTGATACTTGTACATAGAGAATGTGAGTGGTTAAGCAAATTTATTTGAGATTTTGCCTCCAAAACAGTTTTTGTAAGTTTTATTGACTATGATCAATAGATGGGATAAAGTTTAATCAATATACACCCTTTGGGATATTACAGCAGCTTGGCGTCATCTTTAATTTAACAAAAAGTCACACACCTGTTGTATAGCTCAGATTCATTAAAAAAAGTTTAAGATTCCCTTAGCTCATTTTGGGGATGTAATTTATTCCACAAGTCATGCATCCAGAAAATAATCTTTCTCAAAAAAATAGAACATAGGGATCATTTGTCACTTGATAGTGTATTGTGCTTAATAAAATGGGCAGCACACATAGCACATAGATATTTTGGAAAGCTTTTTAACTTCCTGAACCAAAACCTCGATCCAAAGAAACAAAAGCACATAAAGAAGTAAAATCGCTACACAAGAAAATATGTTTCTGCCTGTTATTTATGACTCTTAGTACTTAAGGTTTTAAAAATTCCAGTAATCTTGAGTTTTGGAAATGCTATTGACCATTTTAAGTATTTTTAAAAATTTCTTTGAAAAATTTACATGAAAGCTATTTGGATGTTTTAGTCTCCTGTCAGTAGACTAAAAGATGTTACTAAGCCTGGATTTAGGCATTCATTCCAGGGCTAAATGAGTTACACATGCTCACCCTGAAAATAGGTTCTCCTTCTCGTGTCAGGACTCTGATTTGGGGTGGTTACCGTCACATACTAGGCCATTAGGTAAATTTGAGCCCCAAATGTAAAAATGTTCAGGGGTCTTCTGTATCTTTATTGAAACATGGTAAAAATGACCACATTCTATCCAATCTCTATGGTTAGTTAGCTGTGTGATTGGGATCCAGTCACTCAGGCATCTTAGTCTATGATATCTTCATCTCTGTAAGAACAGGATTGTCTCGGTAATCTTTAGGTCCCTTCACATTCTCAAATGCCATAGTCACATGATGTTTAACAGTAAACAGTACTGTTTACAAACAGTAAAGTAATGGTCAATCTAAATGTGCTAACTTTGTTATCTGCAATGTGATTGATAAATGACAAAACACAAGTCAAAGACAGACTTCCCGTTTTAAATGGAAGCCTGCTTTCTAGCTGAACTCAGTTTGCATAAAATGTCCTTAATGAGTTATCTCCTTTGTATCAGAAGACTATGACAGTTTTGATGAGGGTATATTAAGGCTTTCTATTAAAGTTCCAATTAAGATATTCTTGACTTTCACTAAGCTAAACTTTTATAAGTCAATTTGGTCTACAGAATAAAATCTCAGTTTAATATGAATATATTTTGAAACATATTTTCTGAGTATTCTTGTCTTTCTTTTCAGAAGTTTGAATCCTGTATTTAAACTTTCTTAATCAAAATTTTTAACTTTCTTTTTCAAGTTTACCATGACCTTGTCATTATTTTGAAATATCTATTTTTTGCTGTTATTACATTCCAAATTAATGAGATATTCCTAACTGCCATCTCATCATGAGCTATGTGAAAATTTCAGAAATGTGTAAGAAAACAACACACTAATAAGGATGCCGTGAATATACTGGAATCATTTATTCTCTGAGGCTACAATTAAACTCAAAACAAGATGAGTAATGACTTCTAATTCTCTGCAACTATTCTTTATTTTTTAAAAAAATATTTTAGAAAGATTTTTTTTTAAATTTAACCAATATTTCCAAACCTGATCACAATTTTATTTCTTATGTTAGCATATATATTGGCTATTGTTTCCTAAATAATGTCAAGGTAAGCATTTGAAAAAAAAATATGCAAGATTTTTAATATTTCTTTCTGATGGCTTTAAAGTTTCTATACAAAGAAAATATTAAAATATTTACCAATAAGTAAATGTATAGATAAATTCAGTTTATAAATCAGAGTAGAAAAGAAGTAAAGATAGGGGGATATACTTACTCATATAAATTCATACTAAGGCTCTTCATCCTATGAGAATTATTAATTGTGGGCTTCAATAATTTCTTTATGTTGCACTAAAAAAGTGGCATAAGTCTTTGACTTTACAATATGGAGAAACTCTAAAATAAAGAACAGGTTTTTTCGTGAGATGCTAGAGTTAAAAATGGAATTCTCTTCAGCATCTCTTTTTCCCAGAATATGAAACACATCTGAACATGGGAAACATTCGTTTCCTACTTTGTGATATCAGACTTCTGTAAATGCAGTTTACTACTATTATTAGTTGAAATATACAAGAGGCAGATTTAGGGGCTTTAAAAAAGCAGGGATTTTGTAGTAAAGCAAAACTGGGTTTAACTTCTGGATCTGCCACTTTATCACTATGTAAATTTGGCCAAATTACCTGTCTGTACCTTAGCTTCTTCATCTATAGAATGGGACTAATATTGCAGACTTATTAGGGTTGTTACAAGTGTTTGGGGCATGCTGTTACAAAACCCTGGCCCACAGATAACAAGCAGCAAATGGTCACTGTTTTTAATAGCCACATTTTCAGAAAACTCTCCTGCTTCTTGTGTCCATCATAGGACTGCTCATCTGTCAGTAGCTACTCAGCAAATTCCTGAATTCCATTTCCAGTATGCCAGCAAGTGAGCACAGCCAGTTTAAATCAAGGTTTCTTCACTACTGGTAAATAGCCTGGTTCTGATTTTATTTTTAAGAAAGTTGATGATGATATTGCTGTAAATTGCATATCCTTGTTTTGAGTTAAAAAAGACAAAAGCTAGACATGATATGCTCTTAGAAATATGAAGAATCTTACTAATAGTTTAGAAAATGGAAATACAAAAGACAAGTCAGAAAGCTTTTCACAAATGCCTGTGAGACTCAAACTCCCTTTCATTATCAATTCTACCGACTTGGAGTTAATTGCATTTCAGGGCACATGGCAAGGTACATCTCTCAATGTGCACCTCCTTAATTAGTACAAATATTTGGTCCCTGGGGAAGGTGGAAGTATGAACATTACTTTTGTATTTGTTAATGTTTTCTGCTTTATTCACTGTTTGCACCTAGAGGCCCATGTAAATGACACACTTTTGTTAAAATCAAGAAAAAATATTACATAAGTTATGCCCCCAAACACCAGCTATGGAGTCTGATTATTTTAAGGCAGCTTTGGAAGGATTCATTTTAGTTGTCTAACCAAAACAAAGCAGAAAGGATAATGTACATGCTAATGGATTTGTGCTTCTCAATATTTGCATGTAAAGACAATATACCCGTCACTTTTGCAGAGCAACAACTGGGCGAATGTGTGTAACATAGCTGGTGTTCAATTAAATGCTCCCAATGATATAGAGCAATTACCGAGGCAATTAACAATATAATGGAACCATTATATATAAACATATTTTTTGTAGTTTTTTACTAAATGAAACGTATGTTGAAACATTCACATGAATACACATATATGTGAAACATACATGCTGGTATGCATTTCCCAAAAATATGTTTTCAAAATTTCTTTCCATGAGTATAATTAGCACCCCCATTTTACCAATGTACTACCCTGTTTGGTGTACTCTGGGTGAGGGTTTTAAAAACTTAGCACCACTGATATTCCGGACCAGATAATTCTCTGTTGTGGGGACTCAGTTTTGAGTTGTAGGATGTTCAGAACCATCCCTGACCTCTGCCTACAAATGATGGTAGCATTCCACATGCAGTTGTGACAGCCAAACACGTCTTCAGACATTGTCAAATGTCCCCCGGTAGGGGGGAATTTGCCCTTGGGTGACCACTGTTTTATGTGGAATAGGTGTTTTTGTTTGTTTGTTTGTTTGTTTGTTGTTGTTTTTGGTATGTTGGGATATATAGAGCAACATTGAAACAAGTTTGTCCCTGACCTCAATTTTTCCTCCTTTGGCCTACCTTTTTGGAACATATATTCCACCCTTTACAGCATTCTGAAATTTCATTATTATTTATTTTGAAATGCAATCTTCCTATCACTGTTTCTTATTAAACTCACTTATGCATCTGTGATTTATCTTTTCCCCCCACTGACACTGCTGTCAGGATAAATTTCCAAGATGTCATCTTGGAAAGCCTTTTCCAAGTGCAAAGCCTTTTCATGATCTCTCTACAGCATCTTTTTACAACCTCATTATTTGCTATTCCCGCACAGGTAAACTAAGCTCCTTGTGTACACAACAAACTGCAGTTATGTTCTCTATTCTTCACCTGTCTAATCCTTAACCTGGGTTTTGAGCTTCAATTCAATCTTCCTCAACTCACTCCCTCCGGAAGATGTCAGGCATACTTATTCCCTACATATGTATGAGACTTTTATCACCCTTATCAAAGGATATAAATTTTTTTCTTTCCACTGGACTTCAAGCTGCTCTGTGTGTGTGCATGTGTTTAATTTCTTTATCCTGAGGAATATCATAATATTTGCATATAATAAGGTGCTTTAAATATCACTTTTAAAAATCAATGTACCTCCCACCTCCTTTAATTAAAAATATAGAATGCATCATTAATATCAAGTTTTAGATTTTTTTTAAAAAGTCTCATCAATGTTTATCAAATATTTCCACATCAAACTCACAACATGAAATATTTTTACTATCAAAAGCTGTTGGACCCTTTTGGTAAATGGCCACATTTATAAATATCTTTATAATGTTAACTTTCAATGTAGACACATTTTCCTTATTAAGTGTCAAAAATGCTATTAAAATATGGCATTCTATGGAATGATGAAGCATCGTGGTCTTTTCTGTGCTTGGACAAGTAAGCATATCAACTTCTGCTTGCATCACTTAATTAAAGATCAATTTTCACAACTGGGTTTATGCCTATTATATTGTATACTTTATCTATCCTGCTTCAAGCAATGCCCAACTCTTGCTCTTAGTGTGACAGAAGGGTTCTCAACTAACAAGGTAATGTTATTGCATTCACAGTTGAAGCAGAATTGTTTCATATATACCTCTGTGCTTGGAAAATTGTTTCTTTCCAGGCATGAGTGCTGTGGCCATTTTTTAAAAACTTAAGAACAATCATGCTTATATAAAAGGAAATGGAAACACTTTACATAGATATCAAGGAGAATACTTATCATATTAGCTTTTGTTAAAATAGATGAGAACTAAAGAAAGTGAGAAGACAAACTTCAGAAAAAGCAGAAATATTTGTTTCAGAGTTCAGACTTTCTAGGGCCTTAGGATTATCTGAGGGTATAAATACAGTGTAGCTAAAGAGTTTTATACATTATGCAATTCTTTGATTTTGTCATAATTGAGACATAAACAAACAAACAAACAAACAAAAACCCAAACACCCTTCTTATTATGCAAGGAAACCTTTAATTATCTCTGCATGACATATGACAATAATAAAATATTAGTCAGTGAGCACTTACTGACTATGCTAAGTACTTTCTGTCAGTCTAATTTAATTCCCTCAATATATGTATGCAACATTATTATTCCTTGTTCATATATTTGCTATCAAAACTCAACAAGGTTGAATGACTGTATAAGATGACACAGTTAGTAAATCAAATCACCAGAATTCCCACATTGGTCTTCCTGTCTTCAGAAGTGAGCCTCTAACTTGCCTTGGACAAGTTAGAATTTATTGAATGACTATTAGGTGCAGGCCACTCTGCTTAACACTTAAAGCACATAGCTTGAAACACTCTCACAGTAACTCTGAGAGATAGATATCTGTGGTGTTCTTTCACAAATAAGGATAAGTAATTTCCTAAAGGCTTATAGCCATGGTGGCAGAACAAGGAGTCAGAGCTGAATGTTTATTCCCAAACCCTCATTTTTTTGTGTGTGTGTATTTATACTTCCTATTGCTAAGATACCAAAGATTCTCTTCTTTGTGATTAAATATTTCTCTCTAAATATTTCCAGTCAATTATGCTCCCATCTATTAAGTCAAATGGAAAAAAAAAAAACCTCATCTGTGTAGTCACCAGTATATTCATGGAGATAGTTACATGTATGCTAAACTTGACAGAAACCCATCTGTTATTTATTCAGTTAAAGAATCAGCTAAGATTATAGTTGAATTATATTAATAGAAAATAACATGGCTGGGATGTGTGGCTGTGACAGTTTGTCTTTGTGGCTTCAGGAGAAGAGGCTCTCTGATTAAAGATGCCAAAAATGTGAAGTGACTAGATGGGAGCCAAGAGATAAAACTAGGGAATGGGCGCTTGCAAAATATTGGTTCCCAGGGTGGAGGTCTAGCCTGAGATCCTGTGGTGGGAACTCTGAGTCCAAACCAATGGACTAAGAGAGAACCTCAGATGCCAGGGAATATTAATTGGATTGAGGCCTCCCAGAAGTCCTCATCTCAGCACCAAGACCCGGCTTTATCAAACTGCCTAGAAAATCCAGTGCTGGACGTCTCAGGCCAAACAACCAGTAAGACAGGAATACAGCACCACCCATCAAAAAAAAAAAGTTACAGACAAAGGAAAAAGGTAAAAACCTCCAAGACCAAATAAATGAAGATAAAATAGGCAACCTACCTGAAAAAGAATTCATAGTAATGATAGTAAAGATGATCCAAAATCTCAGAAACAGAATAGAGAAAATACAAGAAACATTTAACAAGCATCTAGAATAACTAAAGAGCAAACAAAGTGATGAACAACACAATTACTGAAATTAAAAATACTCTAGAAAGAATCAATATCAGAATAACTGAGGCAGAAGAACGGAAAAGTGAACTGGAAGATAAAATGGTGGAAATAACTGTCAGGGAGCAGAATAAAGAACAATGAATGAAAAGAATTGAGGACAGTCACAGAGACCTCTGGGACAAAATTAAATGCACCAACATGCAAATTATAGGGATCCAAGAAGAAGTAGAGAAAAAGAAAGAGTTTGAGAAAATATTTGAAGAGATTATAGTGGAAAACTTTCCTAACATGGGAAAATAAATGGTCAATCAAGTCCAGGAAGCACAGAAGGTACAATACAGAATAAACCCAAAGAGAAACACGTTGAGACCCATATTAATCAAAGAATCAAAAATTAAATACAAAGAAAAAATATTAAAAGCAGTAATGGGAAAAGCAACAAATAACATATATGGGAATCCCCATAAGGTTAACAGCTGATTTTTCAGCAGTAATTCTGCAATCCAGAAGGGAGTGGCAGGACATATTTAAAGTGATGAAAGGGAAAAACCTAAACCAAGATTAATATACCCAGCAAGGATCTCATTCAGATTTGGTGGAGAAATTAAAACCTTTAGATAAACAAAAGTTAAGAGAATTCTGCACCACCAAACCAGCTTCACAACAAATGCTAAAGGAACTTCTCTAGTCAGGAAACACAAGAGCAGGAAAAGACCTACAATAACAAACCAAAAACAATTAAGAAAATGGTAATAGGAACATATATCTCAATAATAACTTTAAATATAAATGGACTAAATGCTCCAACCAAAAGACATAGACTGGATGAATGGATACAAAACAAGACCCAAATATATGCTATCTACAACAGACCCACTTCAGACGTAGAGACCCACACAGACTGAAAGTGAGGGTGTGGAAAAAGATATTGAATGCAAATGGAAATCAACATAAAGCTGGAGTATCAATTCTCATATCAGACAAAATAGACTTTAAAATAAAGACTATTATAAGAGACAAAGAAAGTCACTACATAATGATCAAGGGATCAACCTAAGAAGAAGATATAACAATTGTAAATATTTATGCACCAAACATAGGAGCACCTCAATACATATGGCAAATGCTAACAGCCATAAAAGAGAAAATTGACATTAACACAATAACAGTAGGGAGCTTCAACATCCCACTTTAAACAATGGACATATCAGCCAAAATGAAAATAAATAAGGAAACACAAGCTTTAAATGACACATTAAGAAAGATAGACTTAACTGCTATTTATAGGACATTGCATCCAGAAACAACTGAATACACTTTATTCTCAAGTGCTCATAGAACATTCTCCAGGGTAGATCATGTCTTGGGCCACAAATCAAGCCTCAGTAAATTTAAGAAAATTGAAATCTTATCAAGTATCATTTCTGACCACAGCACTATGAGACTAAATATCAGTTACAGGAAAAAAAAAACTGTAAAAACACAAACACATGGAGGCTAAACAATACATTACTAAATAACAAAGAGATCACTGAAGAAATTAAAGAGAAAATAAGAACATACCTAGAAACAAATGGCAATGAAAGCATGACAACCCAAAACCTATGGGATGTAGCAAAAGGAGTTCTAAGAGGGATGTTTATAGCAATACAATCCTATCTCAAGAAACAAGAAAAATCTCAAACAAACCACCTAAATTTAAACCTAAAGTATTTAGAGAAAGAAGAACAAAAAAACCCCAAAGTTAGCAGAGGAAAGAAATCATAAGATCAGATCAGAGATAAATGAAAATGAAATAAAGGAAACAATAGCAAAGATCAATGAAACGTGGTTCTTTGAGAAGATAAACAAAATTGATAAACCATTAGCCAGACTCATCAAGAAAAAAAGGGAGAAGACACAAATCAACAGAATGAGAAATGAAAAAGGAGAAGTAACTGACACTGCAGAAATACAAAGGATCATGAGACATTACTACAAGCAACTATATCCCAATAAAATGGACACACTGAAAGAAATGGACACATTATTAGAAAAGGAAAACCTTCTGAGACTGAACCAGGAAGAAATAGAAAATATAAACAGACTGACCACAAGCACTGAAATTGAAATTGTGATTAAAAATCTTCCAACAAACAAAAGCCCAGGAACAGCTGGCATCACAGGTGAATTTTCTTAAACATTTAGAGAAGAGCGAACACCTATCCCTCTCAAACTCTTCCAAAATATAGCAGAGGGAGGAACACTCCCAAACTCATTCTACGAGGCAACATCACCCTGACACCAAAACCAGACAAAGACGTCACAAAAAAAGAAAACTACAAGTCAGTATCTCTGATGAACATAGATGCAAAAACCCTCAACAAAATATGAGCTAACAGAATCCGACAGCACTTTAAAAGAATCATACATCATGATCAAGTGGGGTTTACCCCAGGAATGCAAGGATTCTTCAATATATGCAAGTCAGTTAATGTGATATACTATATTAATAAATTGAAGGTTTAAAACCATATGATCATCTCAATAGATGAAAAAAAAAACTTTTGACAAAATTCAATACCCATTTATGATTAAGACACTCCAGAAAGTAGGCATAGAGGAAATCTACCTCAACATAATAAAGGAAATATATGACAAACCCACAGCCAACAATGTTCTTCATGTTGAAAAACTAAAACCATTTCCTCTAAGATCAGGAAAAAGACAAGGTTGCCTACTCTCACCACTATTACTCAACATAGTTTTGGAAGTTGTAGCCACAGCAGTCAGAGAAGAAAAAGAAATAAAAGGAAACCAAATCATAAAAGAAGAAGTAAAATTGTCACTGTTTGAAAATGACATGATAAGATACCTACAGAATCCTAAAGATGCTACCAGAAAACTACTAGAGCTAATCAATGGATTTGGTAGAGTGTCAGGATACAAAATTAATGTACCAAAATCTCTTGCATTCCTATACACTAATGATGAAATATCTGAAAGAGAAATTATGGAAATACTCCCATTTACCATTGCAACAAAAATAATAAAATACCTAGGAATAAACCTACCTAGGGAGACAAAAACCTGTCGGCAGAAAACTATAAGATACTGATGAAAGAAATTAAAGATGATACAAACAGATGGAGAGATATACAATGTTCTTGGATTGGAAAAATCAAGATTTTGAAAATGACTATACTATCCAAAGCAATCTACAGATTCAATGCAATGCCTATCAAACTACCAAAGGCATTTTTTATAGAACTAGAAGGAAAAATGTCATAGTTTGTATGGAAAGACAAAAGACCCCATATAGCCAAAGCAATCTTGAGAAAGAAAAAACAGAGCTGAAGGAATCAGGCTCCCTGTCTTCAGATTATACTACAAAGCTACAGTAATCAAGACAGTATGGTACTGGCACAAAAACAGAAATATAGATCAATGGAACAGGATAGAAAGCCCAGAGATACACCCACACACATATGGTCATCTTATCTTTGATAAAGGAGGCAAGAGTATAAAATCGAGAAAAGACAGCCTCTTCAATAAGTGGTGCTGGGAGAATTGGACAGCTACATGTAAAAGAGAGAAATTAGAACACTCACTAACATCACACACAAAACTAAACTCAAAATGGATTAAAGTCCTAAATGTAAGGCCAGACAATAAAAAACTCTTACTGGAAAACATAGACAGAATACTCTATGTTATAAATCACAGCATGATCCTTTTTGACCCACCTCCTAGAGAAATAGTAATAAAAATAAATATATACAATTGGGACCTAATGAAACAAAAGCTTTTGCACAGCAAAGGAAACCATAAACAAGATGAAAAGACAACCCTCAGAATGGGAGAAAATATTTGCAAATGAAGTAAGTGACAAAGGACTAATCTCCAAATACGCAAGTGGCTCAGGCAGCTCAATATCAAAACAACAAACAACCCAATCCAAAAATGGGCAGAAGACCTAAATAGACATTTCTCCAAAGAAGATATACAAATTGCCAACAAACACATGAAAAGATGCCCAACACCACTCATTATTAGAGAAATGCAAATCAAAACTACAATGAGGTATCACTTCACACCAGTCAGAATGGCCATCATCAAAATATCTAGAAACAATAAATGCTGGAGAGGATGTGGAGAAAAGGGACCCCTCTTGCACTGTTGGTGGGAATGTAAATTGATACAACCACTGGAGAACAGTATGGAGGTTCCTTAAAAAAACTAAAAAATAGAGCTACCATATGACACAGCAATCCCACTACTGGGCATATACCCTGAGAAAACCATAATTCAAAAAGTGTCATGTACCACAATGTTCATTGCAGCTCTATTTACAATAGTCAGGACATGGAAGCAACCTAAGTGTCCATCTACAGATGAATGGATAAAGAGGATGTGGCACATATATACAGTGGAGTATTACTCAGCCATAAAAAGAAACAAAACTGAGTTTTTTGTAGTGAGGTGGATGGACCTATAGTCTGTCATACAGAGTGAAGTAAGTCAGAAAGAGTAAAACAATTACTATATGCTAACACATATATATGGAATCTAAAAAAAAAAAAAAAAAAAAAAAACAGGTTCGATGAACCTAGGGGAAGGACAGGAATAAAGAGGCAGAATGGACTTGATGACATGTGGAGGGGGAAGGGTAAGTTCAGACGAAGTGAGAGAGTGGCATTGACATATATACACTACCAAATGTAAAATAGATAGCTAGTGGGAAGCAGCTGCATAGCACGGGGAGATCAGCTGGTTGCTTTGTGATCACCTAGAGGGGTGGGGTAAGGAGGGTGGGAGGGAGACAGAAGAGGGAGGGGTTATGGGGATATACATATGCATATAGCCAATTCACTTTTTTATACTGCAGAAACTAACACACCATTGTAAAGCAATTATACTCCAATAAAGTTGTTAAAAAATAATACAATGGTATATATGGAAAAAAAAGAAAATAACATAGAAAAGAAATATTTTAAATATTATTTAATTCATTTTAAATTACTGTGAGAGTCAATAAAATCTGTATATGTCTAAAAGGTGGAAGTATACCATACCTTACTAAGCTGTTAGCACTGTCGGGATCTTGTGCCAAAACTGTGCCAACAACAGTCCCAATCTTGGCATTTTCATAGACTTCCATGACATAGGAAGGCATGGAAAATAGCGGTGGTTCATCTACATCCCCAACAATGATCTTCAGCATGGTAGCATCTTTAAAAGGACCCAAGTGAGAAAAGCGAAAATCAAGATGTGTATTGGCTCCTTCTATGTTGAGGGTATATGACTTCTTTTTCTCATAGTTCAGTGGCTGTGGGAAAAAAAATAAAGTTTCCAATATTATGACTACCATCACTTGTCAAACAAATATTTTCTTTTCCTTTTTTTGAAACAGACAAACAAACATGAGTAAGTTTAGGTCAATCTACTTCCATTTATAAACAAACTATGAAGTTTATCTTAACAGTAACACCTAAAGCAGAAATCATGGAAACTCAAGTCTAAATCAATTGTGATTTTTCAGAGCCATAAATGCGATGATAACTAGCAACAAAAGGAAATTTCCCACAGTCAAACAAATATTGATTTTTGCAGACTCATTCTTAGTCCCTTCTGGTAACTTCTTTCTATCTCCTCTACAACTTAAATTATTAATTTTTAAAATATTTGCTACTAATTTGCTAAATTTAAAAAATACATTTTTTATTTTGCATTTAAACAATTTATCTCTCATCATTGATTTGTATCTATTATCTTATTTTCACCTTGCTGGTTTTAAACTTGGTATCTTATTTTAAAATTGGATAAATGTTTACATTTTCAGTTCAACAATATTTTCTTGAAATTTTAGCAAAAGATTTTATACAGACTTTTTAATTTTTGTTGTTTTAATTGTATTTTTTTTACTTTCTTTTTTGCTGCTAATACCATTTCATGTATTAGTTTTGTTTCTTCATTCCCTTTATTATGTTTTGATCAACTTTATTTTTTATTACAGTATTCTGTTCATTTTTAACATTTACATTTTAGCTTTGAATTTACATTAATAGTTTTTCATAATTTTTTATTTTTTTCTTATTTTTTAAATCACCTAGCCAATTTTTTTTTCTATTAATCATATATGTCAGGAATCATTAATTTGGCTTAGCATACAATAATGAATAAGAATAAAGTCAGTCTAGTGTTTTGTCCCAGGGAATACACAGTCTATTATAAGATTTATAGACATTTATAGCACTGTACATTTAGTGTTATGAGACATAGTAGGTATTATGAAAATAATAAGGATACAAACATAGATACAGAAGTGTGTGAGCAGGTAGGTAATATTTGCAAGGGGAAGTACCTTTTTAGGTAAGAACTGAAGGTTTTGAAAGTGTTAAACATGACGCACATAGGCTCTGTGACCTAAAATGAGCTTAGATTTAGGATTAGCAACATCAAAAGTCTCCATGTTGATGCTAGTGCAGGTGATACAGATATCAGCCTTTATTTTGAGCATTGTGAATTACCTATAGATTACCACCTATGAAAAGAAACAATAGATACTTTTTCATCCCTATTTCTTTCACTGATTTTTCAGTAGCCTGCTTCAATCTTGCAGCCTTCTTTCTTAGCAGGATCAGAGTATGATCGTTCCCTATGGAGGAACTCAGATATGTTCCTTTACCCTAAAAGCCAAGGGGAATTTGTAGAGTATCCTTAATGGGATCTTATAAACAGAAGATCAGTCCTACTGATGATTATTTCCCCTATTTTTTTCTGAATTGCCTTAGAAAATTGGCCTTCCCAGAGACTGGAGATTGCATAGAAGGAAAAACAACCATTTAATTTCCAAACCAGATACTAAGAACCTAGAATACTTCTCAGGGACATGGATGAGACTGGGTCATTACAATATTTTACAAGTGTTTATAAGACAAAATACAATTTTAAATAATTTTAAAACTAAAATTCTTAAATATGAACCATATATACAATACATATACATTTATATATGGTACAGATATTATGTATTTTAGATTTTTTACTTTAAAGAAGGTCTAATTGATCTGAAGTTTATAACCCACCAAGTGGGATTCATTTTCTTCTCAGGGAATTAAAACTAGAAATGAATTGCCAAAGTAACTAAAATCCATCGTGTTTGGCAGATTGTATTACTTTCAGTTGGACCCACAGATTTATTGTACTTCTTTCCTTGACTCCTCTCTCCTTAACATTAGTAAATAAGTATGTCTTAGGTTAATTCAAGAAGTTTCATCCAAATTTAAATCACCTGTTCTAGAAATGGTACACACTTTCTGCCTATCAAGAATTAGGTGCACAACAACTACTGAGCCCATGTGCTGCAACTACTGAAGCCTGCGCGCCTAGAGCCAGTACTTCACAACAAGAGAAGCCACCAAAGTGAGAAGCCCATGCACTGCAATGAAGAGTAGCCTCGTCTCGCCACAACTAGAGAAAGCCCATGTGCAGCAACAAAGACCCAACGCAGCCTAAAATAAATATAAAATAAATTAATTAATTAAATTAAAAAAAAAAGAATTAGGTGCACAGGTGTGGTCCCCTTGGTGCAGAGGAGCATGGACTGTCAGAATCCAGGCATTTTGCTCATGGAAAGCAACACACTTGGTAGGTTTACTACTTGTTTAATATCAGTGTAATTTTTTAGACTCAATTTGCTGCATCTGGTAGACTTTATAATGATTAAGGTTCATTGAGAGAAAGACTCTCAATGAAATTTGTGGGGATATTTTTGGCCACCTCTACCCCATCAGATATTATTATCAAGCTGTGCATCCAATATGACAGGCATCTCTTTTTCCATTTTTATCAGGTCCCCTGGCAAGTTAGATGCCATTTTTCTTAGCACTCACCTACCTACTGCAAATGTATGGGCTGTTAATGTGAACACATGGTTTCATGTTTATGATTATCTCATGTATATTTAACAACCCCAAGAGAAGGATAATCATTTTGGAGGACTTGTTTTTCAGGCAGATGGATGGATAGGACCCATCTTGAATCACTAAGGAAAGAGGAGGATTATTTCAGGTTGGGACAGGAATTTAGAAGCAGATGAATTAATGTAGATGGAAATATTTTTAACAACCCCATTTATGAAGAAAACATGGCAGTGCTAAATTGCAAGTATAGAAAAACTGGGAAGAAATTACACTATTTATTCTTGGAGATTGCAGGATTTTGTATACAATATAAAGTATGTTAATTCTTTGTTTTGTATTAAAACTACAATAGTATATAGAGATTGGATTAGGATTATAATTCTTATTTTTCCTCTTACTGTAAAACCTGGTAAAACTTTCCAAATACTTACCATTCATACATTGTAAAGAGATATCCCAGTAATTTCCTAGTAATCTTTTGCTCCTGGGAAATTAGTTAGAACTCTGCCTGTGGGTTTCACCTCCCATAGTTACCAGCAGATTTTTTTTATTACCTAAAATAGTCTATCAAAAACAGTATACCAAGAACAGTGAGACCTATTCATCTAAAACCTGGTTTTGATGAAAAGGTGGAGGAAAAAAGTTACAAGAAAATGTAATGTACTCAGGTTGCAGAGTACCAAAGAAGGCAAAAACATGAAATGTCTGGCTATGAGTTTACATAACACAAAACATACCCTTCTCCTGCCTTAAAACAAAACAAAACAAAAGTGGATACAGAGTAATTCCATAAACATGAGGCACAGTAGGAACTCGATAAGGGTGATTATAGAGCCAGAGGTTGTTTATGAGCATAATAAATAGCTTTTTTCCAGCTATACTATATTAAAATTTCAACTGCCCATGCTTATAGGTTTTTTGGGCTGGATTCTGACAATAATCATTTGGATTGAACAGATGATTAAAACAATCAAGCTGAAAAAAAGATCTGTGAAAAGAGTTCTTCCCTTTTGAGCTACTTGCAGACTCTTGGAAAGAATAGGCTCCAGTCTTTGATAATGTTCACCATTATTTACTCCATATATCTGGCCTCACCAAGGTATTTGGTTGGGGGGGGAGTGAGTGTTTACAATTTGAACATAGTTTATTTCATTTAACAAAGTTTCAGAACTATGCCAAGTTTCCTTTTCTTTTTTTAAAAACTGCAAATTTGGATTACGAGTTCAGTGTTTAAGACAAGAAGTAGATGATCCTAAGGCAAAGGTGTTCTCCTGGAGTTTACTAACATAATATTAATGTTTAGAGAGAAATATTCCTGGAACACCATCAGATTCTTTATTCATTTTTATAGAATTTGTTTTGGGTTTAATTCCCTGGACAAGTCTCACTTGTGGTCCAAGTTCTGAGAGTCAGAAAACAAAGCTACCAACTCATTGATGCCCATAGTTAACAAATGCTATGATTATTGTTGTCAAATTTAGTAAATTAAAATTATTTTTTTATTAATTTATGTGTCAGTTATCACATAAGATATAGTTATATTAGGAAACAATCATTTATCTGAAATGAGAAATTAACTAGTTAACTTCAATTTTAATTTTTTTTAATGTGTTTATTCTGGTGTAATTTTAACTTCCCCAGGCAGTGGGGCTCCTCTTACTTTTCTTTAGTTACTGTTTAATGTCCTAATGCAGTTCACTGTCACTGAGTTGACTCCAATTTTCATCTTAAGTTTTAGTTTCTTAATTTTATCCTATTACTCCTAGTAATTACTTTCACATATTATTGCTCTTTCTAACTTTTAAAATCATAATTTTCCCTCTTTAATATGAACACATTTCATATTCCTGTAGATAAGTTATCATCTTTCTAGCCAGCTTTACATATTTGGAACATCTTAATTGTTTCTCATTAATCACTTCTACTATTCATTAAATCACACTAATATACTCCTCCTCTGGAACTATATAACCATCATAAATAGATGGATACTGAAAACAACATTTAGCCAAGTTGATCTATGACTCAATTCTTCTTGGAGTTTAAGAAAGTCCTAAAATTATATTTTCCTAAATAATAAGAGAAGAGACTCCATAGAACCTCTCCTTGGTCCAGTTTCTATATTGCATCATCATCCTGGTTTTCCATTGCATGAATGGGAGGATAATAATAGGACAGATATCAACATTTTAATACATGAAAAAAGTCACTTCAATTATGCAAAAAGTGGCCAAATCCTGGAATAGTGACTGAGATTATTATTAATTATTGTTTTCTGAAAAATGGCATATCTTACATGATAGTAGTTTGCCAAAAACATAAGAAAAATTGCATGAGGTTAAATGTTTCATCAGCTAGGCTTTCTTATTATGCCATGATTCGTGGTCCTTGTGAAAGTCCTCTCCTGGATGGTGGACATTCTGCGAAGACTGGAACACGTGTATAAGCTATATTATAAATTTCTCTATGCAGAAGAGTGTCATGATCATTTAATGTGTATAATTCCAAGGTTATTGATACAAATAAATCTTACATATTAACTCACTCTCATTTGAAGACTGGAGAAATGAATGAAAATATTTTAAATATTTTAAAATATTTTAAATAACAAATACACATACATAATATATATGAAGTATATTTATATATTCTATATTATATTATTTATATATATTTACATATTAACACATATACATGTGTGTTATGTGTGTAGATATTTCAATAGCCCCACACATATGAAAACTTACCAATAACCCATGGGTGTGGATAGCTTAACTCAACAGGCTATTTCAATGAGTACACTAAATTATATTGTAGGAATATGTGTTAAAAACTGTTAATTGATGTTCAAAATAGTTTCAGTGGATCTATCACCCATGGCCATGCCCATAGATGAAGAGCCAGAACAAAAGTTTGCCCAAAGCCATCATCTATCAAAAGGTATTATAAATATAGTGATAGATTTCATTGAATTGAAAGTTGGACTTTCCTCTTCAGCTTCTGGCTGAGCAGGAGGACCACTTTCCAGATATTAGAATCTTATAAGAATAAAAGTAGTAGCTTGGCTGATTTTTTAAATAATAAAATCTCTAATGAATGTTTAGTTTCTGTAAATAGTTCATTAGCATTAGAAACCTATTTCTTCTTATATACAAATTGTGCATATGTGTTTGCCTGTGTGTGCATTTATAATAAGTTGGGATGCCTTATTTTTTTATTGCACATTGTGGTTCACAATCCCCAAACTTTACAACCCAATAGCAAAGAAAGTCCTGATTCTTATTCTGTCACTCAACACAAGTCAAAGAAATGATAAAAAAAATTTCAATAAATGCAATCCACTAAAAATTTTTAAATGTGGCTATTTGGAATGGACCTAGTATGGCTATAACTGGAAACATTTCATATACTTTCTCTTAGGATTAATTTAAACTTAAAAAATACTTGTATAACTTTTTATGTTTACTCTCACCATCCATCTCTGATCCTTTGTTAAATAAAGTTGTATAAAGATATTTTACACATTACAGTATAAAAATTTAAAAAAATAGAAGGTACCCAGTTGCAAAAATGTTTAATAACTACTGTGGACAGAGATACACTTGTAGCACACACAGATACACATTCATGGAAATTATCAGTACATTCATAATGAATAATTAGAATAAGTTCTTTCTACTCTATTAGATCTAGCAGATTTAAGAGGGATATGGAATTGCTGTGTTTCCTACACTGAAAAATTAGTGAAATGCCTACCTTGATACATAAAACAGAGAAGATAATTCAAAGAAAGTATTTGTGACTGAAACATCCCTGGAAATGTTGCACTGCAAAGACAAAATTAAACTTGAACTTTGATAAAAATATTTTACAGAAGACAGAGGGGGAAGTAGATCACGAAGAGCCATGAGTGGCAGCATGTGCATGTGATGCCAAAGAGGAAGGGGGGTGGGGAGGGATAAATTAGGAGGATGGAGTTAACATATACACACTACTATATATAACAGATAACCAACAAGAACCTACTTTATAGCAGAGGGAACTATACTCAATATTTTGTAATAACCTATAAGGGAAAAAATCTGAAAAAGGAGATAGATAGATAGATAGATAGATAGAGATATATAGGAATCACTGTGCTGTACACCTGAAACTAACACAACATTGTAAATCAACTATGCTTCAATAAGAAAATATTGACATCATTCAAAATATATACACAGGATGTGTAATTCTTTGTGTGATTACAAGTGATTTGGATAACATGAAATAAAGGAGGGCAGTAAAATAACCACATGGAGAGGTCTGGAAAGTGTAATTAAAATTTGGTGCAAATAGAAAAAGAAAGGAAGACAAGAATTGTAGATATTGAGGTATTGTTGTACTTTTTTATGGTAACTTTTGTTTTTATTTTTAAAAATTAATGTTTATTGAAGTATAGTTGCTTTAAAATATTGTGTTAGTTTCTACTATACAGCATGAATCAGCTATACATATACATATATCCCCTCTTTTTTGGAGTTCCAAAAGATATTGAGGTATTATTGTACTTATTAGCCAGACACAGCCTAGAGTACTATTTTACCTTATTTTATCTCTTTGTAATTATCACTTCATAAAATGTTAAATAAGAAAGCTGAAGATTAAAAGACTTGAGATAATTCATAGATCTCTTAAATGGCAAGACCAAAATTTATATTTCATCTGACAGTAAAGATTGTATTTTCCACCACCCTTCATTGACTTGAAAACCAAGTTTAAGATTTTTGGCTTAAAATATTAGGCATTGTATTTGCAGTTAAATACACTTGAAGAAGAAAAGTGATACTACAGACAGTATTTGCTGAGAGTCAGGAAAGCAAATAGGATTGGAGCCTTGAATTAAAAAGAAAAATGGAACAACTGCTTATTATAAAGAAAGAAATTGGCATATGGACCACAAGAAGAGAATCGGAGAGAGACTGCTATGAAGCCCATCCTTAGCTACAGGGTTTATGTCAGAGGAAAGAGCACATCAAGTTGCATTCATCCATATCATTTTTTCCCCCTTTCCACCCAGTCAGGTTCCATTAAACAATAAATGAAAGTTATCCAAGGGTATTTACAATGTACCACACCATGGACTGGTGAATTCAACTTGGCAATTTTCTGATGAAGGCATGATATGGACAAGAATGTGCAGATGCTCTTGCAAGCTGATTTATAGAGCAGTGCTGATTTTGATCTTTGGGAAGATTAGCTGTTCTGCCTTGCTGGCTAAAGTGAGCTGCCTTAGAGATTAAATAAGGAACAGGCTTGAAAGGACTGTTTTTACTGTTCCCTGTCATCTGAATGAGTGCCTCTTAAAGGTTAAAATCCACAGAGTTATACAGTTTAGTTTTCAAATTGTAATTATTTATAACATAAAATATACAGCAATGGAATAACTCTAAAACTGATAATCCTAATCTGAAGGACTAAGAAAATAGATCAATGCAAATATTAATGCATTTTAGAGGAAGTGTAGAGTACATTAGAAAATAAATCAGGAAAAAAAGAGAAAGATAATTTGGACTCATTATCAAGGTTATTTTCGGTACATAGTCATTACCATTTATGCAATTGAAACACTTACCTTCAAAATACCTATTGAGTATGTGTATATGTGTATATAATATAGAATACAGAACGTTAACTACATATATGTACACACATATGCACATATATAATTTTGCCTTCATTTCTCACAAACAGCATCAAATTAATTGAGGCCATGCAGGGTGGTAAGATCCCCATTGTCCTTAACCCCACAATATATGCTTGTATTTTGGATTATGTGTGTATTCACATCATCCACCACTACCCTCACACCCCACACATATTTCAGCTAAATCGTTGCAAACTTATCTGCAAACATTTATTTCTCCCTCCTGTTTGATTTTGTCAAAGAAGGAAGAATATTATCATAGGTTATTTCTTTCCACCTGTGATCAAGATCCTAAACAGGGCCATTTCTACCTCAGAGCATCTTTTAAATTCAATTACCCTCTCTTTAGTATCCTCAGTTTCTTGTCTCTATTGACCTTTTATCCATCTGCTATAAACACACTTTCAGTCTCCCAACTTACAATTAACATCTCCATTTTATGATGTTCTCATTTATTCGCTTTTTAAAGTTTCTCCCTGGCTTTACTACAAAGCTTATCAAAGGGGATAGTGTTGTTTTTTCTTTTTTTTTCTTTTAATTTTTTCTCCCATTTCTTTACCTCTAATTTTCTCTCCACCATACTAAATTTCTTCTTCTCTTCATTGTAGAAAATAATAATAATAATAATTATATATATATATATATATATATATATATTTCGTTCAAGTATGTAAAATGGGTAACTTTTCAGACTCTGAAGAGACAGATGCCTGAGTTCAATTTTCTGTCAATCAGTTTCTACATGGATACAATTATTTATCTCTGTGATTCAGTTTGTTTTATTAGTGAGAATAATAATATTCCCTATATATCATAATGTTCCATTTAGATTGAAAGGAATGATAATAGGTGTACCAGCTCAATAAATATTTGGGAAAAGTTCTTAAAACTCATCCTGACACAGAGGAAACACTTAACAAATGTTATCTGCTGTTACTATCTATTGTGATGATAATGATGATGCGGATGCGGATGGAGAGCTGAAAACTGCTCGTGACAGTCACCCTGCTCCCTTTTGCCAAATCGAATGAATCTGTAATCCTAAATTGTGTTTCAGTTCTAGAATCCTTCACATTTTTAATGACTATCTTCCTCCTGTTCAGCATCCTTTGGGAATTTTCAATGTTAAAATTCACTTCTGTTTTTTGATATTTTCTTCAAAGACTATTTCTTTCCTGCTTTCTGCTTGTTTCTTAAATACTGGTATTCCCTAGGGTTCAAGACTCATCTTTCAGAAAGAGTTATTCATCTGCTTACTTGGATTTACCTGAGTGAAGAAGCCATCCAAGGAATGAAAAGCAGACAATCCTCACTTCATTTTTTAATCCATAGTATATCCATTAAATACTCTAATGTTTTTTGAATGCCTGCTCAATGTCAGAAAACATGCGAGACATTGGGAATTCAGTGATGAGTTAAAAAATAGTCTTGTCCTTGTGTAGTTTATATTAACAATTAATTAGAAATACTGACATCAAATGAGACCTTATCACTTCCTGCTTAGATAGCTTCAATGGCTCTCCATTGGGTAAAATTTAACAGGGCCCTGAGTGTTCACCTATACACTAACTCCCTCACTCTCTGCTCCAGGATCAATGAAGTTCTTTAGGTCCTTACTCTATCATGTTCTATTCTATTCAGGTTCTTGTTGTGTTTTCTTTCCTCTTCCTGTAATTCTCTTTACCTAACTACCTCCTAACTTTCTTTCAGTTCTCTGTTCAATCACTGCTGACTATCAGACAGCATCAAACACCCTAGATTTTGTTTTCCCAACAGCACTGTATAACTCTCCTTCATAGAACAGTTTTATTACCTATCTAAGAATGCATGTGATACTTGATTGGTATCTCTCCACTTCCATAGATTGGAAGCTCTATGCAAGAAGACAGTGACTTTGGTTCTGCTCAGGCTCTCATGACTCTAGTAGAGCACAGTTACTGGCACATAAGAGACACTCAAAGCTCACATATTTGTTAAATAAAGACATGGAAGTTGACTACTTTTATTAACACATTTTTGATCCAAGTTTGACAATCTCAGAAAGATGAAAATCAGATATTTTAGGTGAAGAATCAATATTTTATATACACCAGTGATGACTACTTCTTAAGTATTTACACGCTTTAAGCTCTACTTTGCAGGCCCCTTTTGTAACATACAAAAGGCATATTAATCCTCAATTTTAAATCAATATAAAATTGTGATTATTAGAAGAATAAATAGATTTTACGCAGTGTGAAAAGTGTATACAAAATACACAAATAGATGACTAGATATATAGCTAGATGATAGATGAAAGATAGCTAGATTCAAATAGATAAATAGATGATTGATAGATTGAAAGATAGATTGATTGATTCACTTCGATATTACAGTAGCACATCAGAATAAAATTTCTCAGCCTGTGCTCTGAACATATTACACAGTAGAATCATCTGGAGTACTTGTTAAAAAGGCCAATTCTTTATCCCCACCCCATCCTTTCTGAATCAAAATATGGAGGGAAGGGCCTAGGGACCTAAATGTTACTAGATTTACAAGCTGAAGTTGTTAAACATTTAAAGACTGAGACATACTTCATTAGGAATTACATTTAAATCCTTCTTTGCTAATTGCCTGTGTTCCACTTCATTTTTACAAGGACATGAGCATTATTGTCTCTTAAAAGCAAAAAGCAATAGATTTAGTCCAATGACAAATTCTTAGGAATAAAAAAGAATGGGGAAGAAGGTTAATGGCTTCACTAAAAGATCCATGACCGTCAAGCAAACTCGTCTAAATATTGTTAGCCAACATGATGAAGTTTTTTACATTAGTTAGAAGGTCTCTTAATGCTACTCTGATTAGTACAGCATAGAATAATGACATTAATAGAACAGGCATTCATGATAAATCTGTTATCTGAAAACAAAGATGGGGTGACACATTCATAGTGTATTGTATATCCAATCTTCCCACCCTACTAAAATACATTTCTTAGGAGAGGATTTAGACAGTTAGACATAGTCATAATTAAAATGTAATTACATATTAAAGAGGAAATATTTGATCATTTTAATGACATGACAATATACATTATTCATACCTCTGCCAAATTTCCATTCATGGAGAAATGAGTGAATTGCTTAAATCACTAACAGTATATATATATATATATATATATATATATATATTTACCTTCTTTAAGGAAAGGATCCCTTCTCTGGTCTCTTTGTCAGTGGAGATGGAGAATATCCCAACACCATCACCATTAAGAATGGAGTATGTCATATCCGCATTTAAACCAGTGTCCGCATCATTTGCCTTGATTTTCCCAACAGCTGAACCAACTTGAGCTGACTCAGGAACATACAGCTGATAGTGCTCTGAAAAATATTTCATATTAAACTTATTTAATGATAATAATGTTCATAAAATAATAATCATAAGAAAGAGACATTAAATATTTAGACCATACATCTATTTATGCTTATATCTCTTCCACAAATGTTCACATTTCCCTATAGACACTTATGAATTAGACATTAAGCATAATGGACATGTTGTTACCAATTGTTTTATTGTCAAGTTAGAATCATATCTATTATGGCAAGTTATTTATTTTAGCAAATCTCAAATAGCTATATAAATAACATAAATCTTTAATTAAAATGTAATTTTATAAAGATTTTCAACCATGATTAAATTAATGGTGATTTAACATTATACATAAATACAATTAGACCACATGGATAAGTGAATATAAAACATCTATAAAAATAATTTCTCTGAGGTAATAATTGTTTAGTTGTGGTATGATAATAAGTTTTTTTAGGTTAGTGCCTCTGGTAAATGTATGGAGTATTCTAATTTGCTTCTAAAGGTACAATTGTATGTTTTAAAGTGCTATATGTTGCTACTGAACATCGACATGTGTGTGTGTGTGTGTGTATGTGTGTGTGTCTGAGTTTATTCATTATTCAACAGAGATATTTCCCAGTTCTCCTCTATAAATATATTTACACTACTTGACTTCAAATGTTATTTTTTAGTTCAACAGACCTCACCAACATAACATTTCATGGGTAGAGCACCTTCTTCTGTGAAACACATGATCCCCTGAGCTGAATCACGTGCTTTTATCAGGATCTGTCATATTGTTAAAGGCTCTATCCCTCCTGACAAAGCTAATTGACCTGAGAAGAGAATGAGACCCGCGTTTTTACAGGACTGCACCTTTCCCTTCACAGTTGAAGGGTAAAAGGATAGGCAGCTGATTCACAATGATTAACAAAAAGAGTATGTTCCTGAAATATTCAAACTGGAACTAGGAAAGAACGTCAGTCCCTCTTTGATGGCAAGGCTGTGAAACATTGTAAGGGGCTTCTGATAATGGCCATATTTCCAAAATTCATGTTGAAATAACTAATCTAAGGGCCATAATAATTTTCAGAATCCTTAAAAATATTATGATGTTCCTAGGCAGTTACATACAAAATAGAACACTGTTCTGATGAAAAAATATATAGAAATGTTGCAAAATAAATTAGAACATATCACCTATAACTTTTTGAGGTAGTCTAGGAAGTCAAGTTCCTGGTTTCTAAAGTCTATAAATTCCAACTAAACTATAACTTCCCATAATTCAGTAAGCCTCACAAAGGACTTTCAACTAGCTAAAACTAGGATGATGACACTTGTAAAATAAACAACAACAACAACAAAAGTCAGCACACAGAGATAAATAAGTAAATCACAGAACTATTATGATAGTAGTATTACAAAGCACATTGTTTCCACAAAGAAAGTTGCAAAAATCTGTACCAGTATGTCATAAAGATTCATGGCCCAGAAAACATTTTGGTAGAGTCCTACAAGAGGAAGCACATCCCTGGAAGAAGAAGATCAAGTGCAAAGGAAGAATTGATACTTGTTGATACACCAAGTATTACAAGTATAGAAACTTTTCCCCATGCCCCATTGGACAAAATGGAGTATATTAAGATTAGTACTTTAACATTTTATACACTTTCCATAAGGTTGAGAATTTATGAATTATAAACTGTGAAACAACTTTTAGTATGCAGTCTCTAAGTGGCCCCTGATGTTTCCTACTTTATGATATTCATGCCCTTAAGTAATTATTTTTCCTCAAATGTTGGCTAGGTATAGTGACTCAATTCTAATAAATTGAACATAGCAAAATTAATGAGGTGTCACTTTCAAGATTAGGTTATGAAAGGACTATGGCTTCTATCATGGGTACACTTTCTCACTTTCCCTTAGATTGTTCCCCTGGGGGAATCCAGCTACCAGGTTGTATTGAAGCCCTACCTAGTGGACCATATGACAAGTGACTGAAAACTGACAATAATCATGTTAGTAAGCTGGAAGCAAAGACCATCCCTGCCTCCCCCTAGGCAAGCCTTTGAATAAGACCATAACCTCTGCTGCTGGCTACACTGGGATCTCATGAACCTGAACCCGAGGCACCCAGCTAAGTCAAACCTAGATTCCTGATCTCCAGAAATAGTGAGATAATAAATATTCATTGTTTTAAGCTGCTAAATTGGATTGGTTTGCAATACAGCAATAGATAATCCATATACAACTGCACTGTAGTTGTCAGTGATTTGCAAAATACAAAGGACCATTTTAGTTCTTGTCATCCTGTGTCACTTTGCATAATGTTTGGGGAAATTTAAACCAAAGTCATGACAAAACAAAAATCCAAACAAACAAACAAAAATCATGATAAACTTTATTCTTGGAATAATGTATTTAAATGTCTGTTAATCTCCACATCTTATTTTATAAAGAAATAAATTATTGTTGTTATGGCCAATGCTCAAGATGAACCACTTGTCATATTCAAATTTTCAGCTCATCCTCCTAGAGGATACTATACCATCCAGTAATCACACTCCTTGGTTTTTACCCAAAGGAGATGAAAATTTCTTTTGACATAAAAACCTACACAAGACTATTTATAGCAGCTTTATTTATCACGGCCCAAACTCCGAAGCCACCAACATGTTCTTCAGTTGGTGAATAGATAAATAAACTGTGGCACATCTACACAAGGAAATATTATTTTTAAAAAAGAAATGAGCTACCAAGGCATGTAAAGACATGGAGAAACAATAAGTGCACGTTACTAAATGAAAGAGGCCAATCTGAAAAGGCTACATACTCTATGATTCCAATTATATGACATTCTGGAAAAGCAAAACTATGGAGTCAATAAAAATATCAGTGGTTTCCAGGGGTGGGATGGGGAGAGATGAATAGGCAGAACAAAGAGGATGTTCAAGACAGTGAAAACATCCTGTGTGACACTATAATGGTGGTCATTCTACATTATACATTTGTCCAAACCCATAAAATATGTAATATCAAGAGTAAACCCTAAGTTAAACTATGGACTTTAGGTGATTATTATGTGTCAATATAAGTTCATCCTTGGTTAACAAACAAAAGTACAATTTTGGTGATTGATGTTGACAATGGGGGAGGCTATTTAAGTGCAGGGGCAGAAGATACATGGGGAACATCTGCATCTCCCTCCCAATTTTGTTGTAAATCAAAAAATCCTCTTAAAAAAAGCCTTATAAAAGAGGCTTATATTTTAGAAATAATAATTAGACATGAAATTAAAGATGGTATTATACAACTCAAAAGGGTAATTCTAAGTATAGTGGATATCCTAAAAAGTGTATAATGCCCATCTGATTCAAACTATTAAAATGTATAATACCAAAGTATTCAAAATGAAATGTCTACTGATCACTACAAAATAGATGATAGATAATATTTATTTATAAATCAAGAGAGGTTTAGAATATTTCTGCAGAATGTCCAAGGACTGAATGAATAACCAGATACTTAAAATTACTCTATATTACAGGAGAATAACTGCAGTGAGTATCTTTTTTTTTTTGATAGCTTTATTGAGGTACACTTGATATACAAAGAATTGTATATATTTAATGTGTACAATTTCATGAGTTTAGACAAATGCAAACACTGGCAATATCATCACCAAAATCAAGGTGATAAATACATCAATGCTTTCCAAAGTTTCCTTGCATGTTTTTGTTTTATTTTGTTTTTTGTGGTAAAAATATTTAACGTGAGATCAACCTTATTAACATATTTGGCTGTGCACAACACTGCATTGTTAACTATAGTCACTATGTGGTACAGCAGGGCTCTATAATTTAATCTTCTAGCATAACTGAACCTTTACAACAACTCCCCATTTCCTCTATTCTTTTTGCTCTTTACAACCACTATTGAATTATATGCTTCTGCAAGTTTGACTGTTTTAGAAACCTCATATAAGTGGAATCATACAGTACTTGTCCTTCTGTGACTGACTTGTTATACTTAGCATAATGTTTTCCAGGTTCATACATGTCACATATAGTAGAATTCTATTCTTTTTCAGTATTGAATAATATTCCATTATTATTGAATATATACCAAAACAAACTAGATATAGAAGGAAGATACCTCAAAATAATGAAAGCATATATGATAAGCTCAGAGCTAATATCACTCAATGTTAAAAAATAAAAAAGTTTTCTTCAAAGATCCAGAAGAAGACAAGGAGCCCATTCTCACCTACTTCTATTCAACATTGTACTGGAAGTTCTAGCCAAATAAATAAGGAAGAAAAAGTAAAAGGAATACAGTGAGAAAGGAAGAAGTAGAATTATCTCTGTTTGCACATGACATGATCTATAGGTAGAAAATCTTAGAGACTCCATAAGACAAAAACAAAACCAAATAAACAAATAAAAACCCTGTTAGAATGAAGAAACAGATTCAGTAAAATTGGCAGTTCTCAACATCAACACACAAAAATCAGTTGTGTTCCTATACACTAATGATGAACAATCCATAAAGGAAATTCAGAAAAAAATCATATTCACAATAGCATTGAAAAGAATAAAATACTTAGGAATAAACTTAAGCAAGGAGATAAAATCACTGTGTATTGAAAACTACAAAACATTGATAAAACAAAATAAATTAAAGGAGACATGAAAAATGGAAAGACATCCTCTACTCAAGGATTATAAGGCTTAATATTGTCAAAGTGTCCATACTACCCAAAGAAATCTACAAATTTAATGTTATGCTAGTCTAATCACAATTCCAATGGCACTTTTTCACAGAAATAGAAAAGTATTATCTTAAAATATTTATGAAACTACAAAATACCCAACATATATAAAATAATCATGAGAAAAAAGAACAAAACTGAAGGTTTTATACTTCCTGATTTCAAAATATATTACAAAGCTACAGTAATTAATCAGTATGGTGCTGGCATAAATATAGACATATAGACCAATAAAACAAGACAGAGAATTCAGAATTAAACCCATGCATATAAGGTCAATTGATCTTTCATAAGGGTGCCAAGACTAAGAATATTGGCAACTGAGTTTCTTCACCAAATAGTATTGGAAAAGTAGATACATACATGCAAAAAATGAAATTGGATACCTATGTTACTATACACAAAAATCAACTTAAAATGAATTAACAACTTAGATGTAAAATGTGAAAATGTAAAATTCCTATAAGAAAACATGGGAAAAAGCCTTCTTGACACTGGTCTTGGCAATAATTTCTTGACTATGACACAAAGCATAGACAATAAAAGCAAGAGTAGATTAGTGGGACTACATCAAACTAAAAAATATCTTCTTCACAGCAAAGGAGACAATCAACAGAATTAAAAGGCAACATATAGGATGCATGAAAATATTTGCAAACCATATATCTGATAGGGGTTAATTTCCAAAATACATAAGTAACTCCTACAAGTCAATAGCAAAACAAAACAAAGACCATGAATAACCCAATTTTTAAAATGAGCAAAGTATTTGAGCAGACGTATCTCCAGAGAAGACACACCGATAGCCAACAGGTATATAAAAAGATGCTCAACATTATTAATTATCAGTGAAAAGCAAATTATCACTATAGTGAGAGACCACCTCATACCTGTTAGACTGGCTATTGTTGAAGAACAAAAGATAAAATGTGTTGGCAAGGTTGTGGAGAAATTGGAATCCTTGTACACTGTTGGTAGGAATGTAAAATTGTGTAACAACTATGTAAAACAGTATGGAGGTCCCTCAGAAGATTAAAAATGGAACTACAATATGATCCAGAAATCCCACTTCAGGGTATATATCCCAAAGAATTGAAATTATGATCTCAAAGAGATGTCTGTATTCTCATGTTCATTACAGCATTATTTACAATGGCCAAGATATGGAAACAACCTGAGTGTCCATTGATAGGCAAATGAATAAAAATAATGAATAAAGAGTCTGTCTAATAAGATAAAAAATTTCAGCAACTTGGAAAATAAAACTACTGAGCGTGTATGTATGTGTGTGTATATGATATTCTAGTGAGATAATTATAGGATTACTAAAAGAGGAAATTAGAAAAAACAGAGACATTATGATAAATGGAGATGAACTCAATGAGCATTTGATGTCTCTGACAATAAAGATCACTAAGTATATAAAAAGAGTTACTTTGAATTAAATAATTTCAAGGAAACCAAGGGCTCTGGGACCGGGTCTTTTTAGAGTAGAAAGCATATTCTAAAGAGCCCAGTGTGCATTTAATGCTCAAATATTTTATTAGTATTTGTGTTTAACATAAATATTCACATGTACCTTTGAAACTTTAATCCTAAATTTAATACCTTTATGTTCTATCACATTTTTAGGATAATATGATTAACTATGGGAGGAAATATATAAAATTATCCTAAAATAACAAAAGATATCAGACAAAACTTACTCTAAACACTAATTCTAACAAAACAAAAAACAAAAAAACATGCAACTATCAATCCTGAAGACATATAACATGTAGAATCACCTTTAAGAATTCTGACAACTGAGATTCAATAGTCCATAAATAACTAGGTATTATCACCTTTGAATAATAATTATAATACACAAACTTTTGTTTACCTGTTATTTTATGAAACCTGGCATTCCCTATAGGAGTAAAAAACACTTGGGAGAAACTTTAAAATATATGGTTCAAAATGTACTTAGAAATCTTTGACTAATAGTCTAAAGTTCTGCCTTGCTATTCATGATATAATTCAATCACATAGGAAGAGTCAGTTTATTATTTAGAAAACAATGTACTCTTATCTAAATAAGATTAACAAAGGTCATAACTCATAGAATCTTAGCATACATGGTAAATGATCTTGTGCCTTTCCATGTTATTTTTAATCAGTAATTTCTCTGGGGAAAAATAAAAAGACACTATCTTGGATAATTTTAGAGTACAGTCTAATCAGCATTTCTATAGTTGCCAAAAAATCCTTAGAGTACTCTGACTGAGCTCAAAAACAGGTTATATATTGTATAAGTGTTATCCAATTTTCAAAAGGAGAAAGGAGGACTTAAAAAAAAACACACAATGAGATTTTTTTTTCACATTGAGATTTTTATTTCACACAGACACATATAAGCACACACACATAAACACATGGTATATATACACACAACATATTACTTGAGTGTGTGTTTCATCATTTATGTATTAGATTTTATGTATCACCAGTATCACCATTTATGTATAAGCTTGAGAGAGAGAGAGAGAGAGAGAGATCATGTATTCGTTTCCCAGAAATAAATTTTATAATTATGTCCATAAGGACAAACACAAATTTAAAACAAGAGACTTAATTCTTAATTCTCCATGTTAAAATTAAGGGGAGAGATTTTTATTTTTTTCCCAGTTTCATTTTCTTGAGTGTTTACTAGAGAAAACTTGTCATGCATATAACTATATATGTGAAATATATAAATTTCATAGCTAGAACATATTTATTTATTTTAAAATCTCATAATGGCATAGATATAATCATAGATCTAGTTGATATAACAGAGGAATTGATTTAAAAAATATCTTTTATAGAATAGGTTATGGATTAAAAAAATAAAAACCCAAATCATTTAACATGTTTTTAAAGATACAGAAATTTATGTTTCACATTATTTAGTAAGTAAAACAGTCATTACATTTCTTAACCCGTCTCTCTGCTTTTGTAAAAAAAAAATCATATTTAATAATTATGCTGCCCCAGTACACTCATAGTAAATAATTTGGTTGTCATATACACAGGCTACAACAGAACAGCCCTGGTTATTGTTATGACAGTCATCAACTGTGGAAGGGTATTCTAGCAGAATTGTGTAGCAGTAAAGAATCACTGAAAAAAAATCCTTCATGGTAAAGCAAATTTTTTGTTTGGTTGATGGTTGAAGTAGGTAATGACTTGTAAAATGGCAACACAAAAACACCCTCAAGGACTTCCCTGGTGGCGCAGTGTTTAAGAATCCACCTGCCAATGCAGGGGACACAGGTTTGATCCCTTGTCGAGGAAGATCCCAAATGCTGCAGAGCAACTAAGCCTGTGAGCCACAACTACTGAGCATATGTGCCACAACTACTGAAGCCTGTGCACCTAGAGCCTGCAACAAGAGAAGCCACTGAAATAAGCCTGCACACTGTAACAAAGAGTAGCCCCCGCTCACTGCAACTAGAGAAAGCCTGTATGCAGCAATGAAGACCCAATCAGCCATAAATAAATACATAAATAAATAAATAAATAAATAAATAAATTAATTAAAAAAAAAACTCCCCCCAAACCAACTACAGTGTCCACATTTGAACCCGTATATATTGTGAGGAGATGGGATATATTTTGGTGGAGGAGAAAACTACAATAACCCAGCTGACTTAATGCTGTTAGGAAAGCTTTTTTCCTGCATCCACCATTTTGAGATTATTTTTGTCTTTATAATAAACAAATATCACCAAGATGTGTTTAGCTCTGGTAGTATTTTTATATTAAAATATGTTGAGATGCTTTAATCTGAGTTCTGAGTCTCTTTTTCCCTAGTCATGAAAGTTTTCTTTCAAAACGTTTATTTTTTTGTGGTTTTTGTTTTTGAAGGGATATTTTTGCATTCATAATTTTTCTCTCTGTCTTCCCCTACATATAAAATACTATTGGGCTTATTGTATAAAGATTTTTCTCTTTTCCCTCATTTTTTTTTTTTTTTTTTTTTTTTTTTTTTTTTTTTTTTTGCTGTATGCGGGCCTCTCACTGTTGTGGCCTCCCCCGTTGCGGAGCACAGGCTCCGGACGCGCAGGCTCCGGACGCGCAGGCTCAGCGGCCATGGCTCACGGGCCCAGCCGCTCCGCGGCATATGGGATCCTCCCAGACCGGGGCACGAACCCGTATCCCCTGCATCGGCAGGCGGACTCTCAACCACTTGCGCCACCAGGGAGGCCCTTCCCTCATTTTTATATCACTGTTTTTATATTACTATTGGTTCTTTCGAGTTTTACTGCTTTCAAGACTGATCTTAATTAAGCATATTCAATTTTCTAGAACTCCTAATTTATTTCCTACATCTCCTTTTACACATCATCAGGGTGCCTGTTTTTTTTTTCTTTTTCTTAACTATTTGAACAACAATGTATCTATATCAGAAACTTCCAAGACTTCTTTACCAATTATACTGAAACTATTTTTGTTTCAATTATATTAAAAATGATAATTAGTTTTCTAAAAAGAAAATGTGTTGCCTATAGTTGGCTTATCCTCAGATCTCTGGATATCTGTAAGATTATCTTCCATTTGATTGCAGTAATGCTCCTAACTTTTCTGGTATTGTAATACAAAAGGTTTTTTAAAAGCTTCTAATCTCATTAATGATATGTAATTATTATTATGACTGTTATGTTTTTTTAATTTGTCTTTTCCCTATTTATATATTTTGCTTAAAGAAATTTAATGTTTATGTAGTAATATTGATTGATCATTTTATGTTTAATGTCCTTGTTTTTTTTAATCTTCCCCTCTTCTAGTGCCATAAAATAATCTCATTTTATTTTAAAGCATAAATAGCCTATGACTTTAATCAATTTGGTAAACCTTTATGATGTCAATTTATCTACTTTTTACAATGATGACCTGTGGTGCCAGTGCCTTTCATTTCCTAATGTATTTTAATCTGTAACTCCAATCTGGACCTATACCAAGTTCTGCAGTATATATTACACTGCTTCCTAAGGGCTCCACAAAGTCCACTAGACCTATTTTCCAAACCAAATGGATGTTGATATCTGTTTCATCAGCCTCTCCCCCATTATTTTCCCTTAAGAGTTCTTGATTATTTATGAATACGCACTCTTCCACATGAAGTTTTCGATCAGTCTAGATTATTGACTCATTCAGTAAATGTTACTTACGTGTGCCAGCATAATTTCAGGTACTAAGTATACAATAAACAAAACAGACAAAAATCCTCATCCTTATGGAGTGTACATTCTTATGAGAAAGAAAATGGGCAAGATATATGACAAAACTATACAGTATATTATGCTGTGATAATGCTAAATATGACAGATATAACATGTTTATTAATCAGCTGTTTCTGTGTTGATTAATCACCAAAATATCTCAGTAGCTTACAAAAACAAATATTTAATTCTATCTTGCATTATATGAGAACTATGACTAAGCTACAACTACTAGGTTAGGCTCAATTCCAAGTAAATTTTCATTTCAGAATATGAGCTGAAAAGGCAGTCATTGGGAAGGCAAGATCAGGAACACAGAATGAAACCACTTAAAGGCATTTAAAGTGGCTCATGACATGTCTTCTCATATTCTGTTAGCAAAACAAAGTCATTGGCAAAGCACAGTTAAAGTAGCAGGGACGGGCCTCCCTGGTGGCGCAGTGGTTGAGAGTCCGCCTGCCGATGCAGGGGATATGGGTTCGTGCCCCGGTCTGGGAGGATCCCATATGCCGCGGAGCGGCTGGGCCCGTGAGCCATGGCCGCTGGGCCTGCGCATCCGGAGCCTGTGCTCCGCAATGGGAGAGGCCACAACAGTGAGAGGCCCGCATACCGCAAAAAGAAAAAAAAAAAAAAAAAAAAAGTAGCAGGGACATATATACCACCTACAGGAAAGCATGATAAGGGAGGGAAAGAAATAATTGTGAACAAATAATACAATCTATTCACTGTCCACTCTCTAGACTCAAATAACTATGTGCCCCTTAGAGGTAAAATCCACTTACCTGCTCCCTGAAACCCCCAAATCTCTTTAAAACATGGCACCAGTCTTGATTTCAAGACCTTTTGATATAATCATATACAATGTGGCTTTTCTTGTTCCAGAGACCACTGAATTAGGACACATTATTTGCCCACCAAAAATTCAATATATAACTGGGGATGAATAAGGACAACATTGTTGAAATAAACACCCTGTTTAAAAGGGAAAATATGTCAGTGGCTCATAGCAATTCAGAAATTATTGTCTGCAATCATTATGTGTTTCTGTCCCTAAGGCTCTAAGGCTAATTTATTTGTTGAACCCTTTACATTTGCATTTTTAGCCCTAAAAGTCATGAAATTTCTAATTTCTTCCTCTTCTCTTTCATGCCTATTAGCAAATACACGATTTTTTTTTTCTGAGCTGACCTCTTTCTTGTAGTATCTTATCAAATACAGCTAATAAAAATCAACTCATATTATAGACATTCTCTCTTAATATCTCTTCTCCTAAAGCCATAGCTTCATTAGGTACATTTTTTGCCTTCCAACTTATCCTAGGAAAATATTTATCAAAGCAAAACACAGTCACCTTCTAGCATCCTATAAGCATTACTTCATACTTTGTTCTTCTTCAAACACAAATCCACATAATTTATTGTTGTTGGTGTCTTGGTCAAATTAACTGGTGAATCCTAAATTCAATGGGAAAATATCTTCTAATCACTGGAAAGCATGACAGAGACAGGGAGAGAATAATTAAATTTACCAGGGAAAGTAAGAGAGACACCAAGTATTTGAGGATGAGAAGTCAGTAAAATACTATTCCAAACAGAATTCTCTGAGGAAGACAAATGAGAATGAATGTTGTATAAAGATTGCAGCCTCTGAGACAAACATTTTAAGTAGTTTTCCAATGAGGTTCTCTGAACAATGAATTCATTCTTTTTGTTTTAATGTATCTTTATATCATCTTCACTTTTAATGCAATTTAGCGTGTTAAAGATTACTAGAGTAACAGTTTTTCCCCCTTCTCATCAATTTTGAAGACAAGTCTCTATTGTCATCTGTACTCTGCTTTTGTTGATGATAAGTTCATAGTGAGTTAAATGGTTTTCTCTTTGGTTTTGGAATTCTAAAGTTCACCATAACACATCTACGTGATAATATTTTTCCACTCTGTTTGGATCTTCTAATAATTGTTTATCTAAGGTTTCATGTCAGTATTTATTCTTGAAAACTCTTAGTTTACTTTTTTGTTTTTGTGTTTTGAACACTGCCTCACCATTTTCTTTGTTGTCTTCATATGAAAGTCCTATGATTGTACATTGAAGCTTATTTTCTTTGGTACATATTTCTCTCTCTCTCTCTCTCTCTCGTTCTCACTCTCTCTCTAATCTTCAGCTTCTCAGATGCATTCTGGTTAATTTTCTTCAAACATATCTTCCAGTTTACTTATTCTGTATTCAGCTGTGTCTAATCTATTCCCCCAATGTCAGTGTCTATGTTGCATCTTCTGTTGATTGATAAGTACAGTTTTTCCGTTTTTCATTTCAGAGCAAGCTCTGGTTTCATGCCAGACACTTAACTCTAGTATCATCTCTAATAAGTTCCTGTAATTATATACTTCCTCCTTTCTCCAGGGCTAACAAGCTAAGATGCTAGCTTCCAATGCATACATCCTGCCTTATACTCTCTCTGGGCTCTCACAACATCAGCTTGCAAATTTCCCACTTGAAGTGCAGATTCACTCACACTACTACACCCACATGAAAATATAAATTAAAATTTATTGAGGGAAAACATAATTACATCAGTAGCAGAATGCACATAATTCCCTAAACTCTTATTTGTCCAGAGTATGACATTTAGGCTTCACAGAACTCTACAACAGAGCTCCCATAGAAAGGAACTCCCACTCCTATAATGTTCTCTATATTTTCAAAGTCAGGAGACAGAGAGCACTACAGCACCTAGGCAAATATGTAAGAGGGGAAGCTCCCTAGCTGAAGAGGTGGCCATATTGGAAAGAAGGAGCCTCTGAGTTCTATAGCTGGTGCCAGCTTATAGAGACTAGACTTGTCATATCAAACAAGTCTTCAACTTGTTTTTCTTCATTCCTCTAAATTTAAGCTCCTTTTTAATATTAGCTACCTAATTGTTGTCAAAATGTTGATTATGTATACACTTACATTTCTTTTTTTTGTAAATATCATGAAGGTTGGTTCACTCTTGGCAACTATATTTTCCATGGAAAAAAATTAGAAAGTGTGTAGACAGAATTTTTTCTATGAATGAAACGTCTGTTACACCAAATGTCTACTACAGAGTCTATAGCATTTTTGATGCTTTAAATTATTTTAAGATAGAATTTCTCCTTATCTGGGAAAGTTAAATATACTGGAACATTTATGATTTAAATGGCTGGATGTGAAACTTAGACTTGTTGAGCCATGAGGTGGTGTAATGTGTATTATTGAATTTTAGGTATCAAATGGTTTATAGTACATTAGTAGTGTCTTTTTTTTTTTCTTAGTTTGAATATATGTGAATAATTTCTAAGTGATATTCTACCTCATTAGCAAGTTTTAAATATACCTCTAAATAGTGCCAATGTTACCTATTTTGGTGTTAAGAGTACATAATTTTATGTGACAGAGATACAGATATTATTTCATAATTTTTTCTGAATATTCCATAATTTCATATGCCATATGTGATCCTTTTCAAATAATTTCTTAGACACCATCACAAAATGTTAATGATTAACTGAAGAACCTTTAAGAAAGGAAGACTTCATGGGAATAATAAAAGAGAATTTAGTTCATTGAAGCTTGTCCCTTTTAATATACTTTTTTTTCCCAGGATAGTCTCGATTCTAATTGATTTTTAAAAGACCTCGTACCTTTGCTTCAGTAGCTTTACCAGGTGAGCAAATAAGTCATTTCCTAAGATTAACCGCATGCCCTAGCCTATAAGAACTGTAATCAACTGATCATTACATTTATTCTGACTAGTTAATATGTTTATTACATGAAAAATATTTACTTGGGAAAGTGACCACCTTTACACAAGATACATATCTATTTATAGATGATTCTGGGAGAAAGTTGATTGACACATAAGTGGTTAAGATACTGTACTATGATTTATACAGGATGTCTGACATCATAAGGTTAACCAGAGAGTTTCAAAATCTCTACATTAAATTGTTTTATGCAGATAGAGTATACATTGGAAATGCTACATTCAAATTAAAAAAAAAAAAAAGATACACAAAGAATCTGGGATGTCCCTGAAACTAAGACAATTGTATTGAATACTAATCATTAAGCATTACGTTAAGCTCTGCCTGCAATATTTTTAATACATGAATAAAAGACTAATTCTACAGCCATTCAAATGCCACACATTAAAAGGACAATTGTCCTATATCAGAATATTCACTGTAATTGGGAATATGCTTAACCAACATTCTGTGTTATCATGTGTCAACATGCAGCATTGCAAAGCTGATTCTCCTGTACAAATTTATTTTCTTCAAAGTAATGATACAATGGGCCACTTTTTAACACTCTCTCACTTTTAATCATAAGCATGACTCATAAAAAACTGAAAAAACTGTAAACTTATAAATCCCAAATGAAAATCATTCCTACTTTTTTCAGCATTCTATGAAGAATTAGAAATTGATTTGTAAAGATTAACTAGTAACAATCAAATTATTTCTAAGAAATATATGCCCATGTCCATAAACATACATATCTATACAAAACAACAACAACAACAACAAATATATATATAGAAAAGTAGACTGATGATGCATATTTAAAAGAGCATACATGTATCCTTTTGCAGAACCAGTAGTTAAGAAGTGAGGAAATAATATAGAAGAAATATTTGAGTAAATGCTGACCAAAATTCCTTGGAACTCAATAAAAGATAGCTTTAAAATGCCTTATAATTGAAAAGCAGATTCTTAAAAAAGTAAATACATCCTAGGTACAACATAGTTAAACTTCTGGAAAGTTAAGCACAGAATATCTTAAAATAAGAAAGATCCATTAAAGTAGAATAAACTACAGTAAAATGATAAGACTGAGACGGATTTTTTTTTTAACAGACAAGATGGTGGTCAGCAGACATTACATCATTAATTTTTGAAATAGAGAAAAATATCCTTCGAGCTAGAATTCCATTTCCATTGGAAATTACCCTTTTAAAAATGTAGGAAAAAGAATGTTTATGACAAAAACTAAAAAGAAAAAAAATCATTGATAGTAGACTAGCACTAAAGGAAGAGAAAGGGATTTTTAAAGAAAATTTAGAATTTCCTTTTAAAATGATTAATGACTATAGAAGGAAAAACGGAAAATAAAGAAAATAAATAGCACCAGGAAGGATAAATTATAATTGACTTAAAACATGATTCTTTAACAACACAAAACAAAACAAAATTACAATTTCACATAAGGCTTAATTTATAAGATGACAAAAATAGCAAAAATAAAAGATTTTTAAAGTTTAAAGTTATTCCATTTTTCAAGTGATAAATTATATTTTAAGGTGGAATGAAATAAATTGAAATATCTAGAGCAAACATTAAAGAAAAATAGAAGAAAGTAAAATAAAAAATATTGATGGAGGATAAAATGAACAAAATTAAATACAAGAATAATTCATAGAAAGTAAGGACAGAGAGAAAAGAAATAAAAGAAAAAAGTAGCAAGATGGTAGACTTAAATAGAAATGTACCAGTAATTAATTATAAGTATAGTAAATAAAAATAAACAACAGAAATGTGAAACCAGATTAAAACAAATCAACAAAAACTTAGTGTCTTAAATGAAACTTAAAAAAAATAAGAACAATATAGTAAAAAAGTAAAATGATGAAAAATATTATACCATACAGCTGTTAACTAAAAAAAAGGAAAACAAAATATCTGGAATAGTTATATTAATGTCAGATAAATTGGACTTTAATTTATGAACCATTATTAAAGAGAGATGTTTCACAATGACATACTTTCAAAGAAGAAGATATCATACCTTAAATCTGTGTGCATCTGGTAACATGATTTCAAACTATATCTAACCAAAATAAAACAAAACCAAAAAATACTAATAAAAAATAGAAGAAAAAATAGAAAAATCCAGTATCATAATGGGATATAATAACATACATCTCTCAAGAGCTGACAAAAAAAAACTTCTGTTTGAATATAGAAAATTGCAGTGACATAATGAATAAACTTGAACTAATTTATATATGTAGAAAACTAACCATGAAGCTGTGGAATTTACCTTCTTTTAAATCAAGTACATGTTGACACTTAAAAAAACTCAAGAAGTTTCAAAATATATGCCTGTAACCATGGTAAAATAAACTAGGTATTTTTTTTAAAGTATGCTAGAAAAACTCCAACTTGGTGGTAATTGAAATATGTACTTCACATTTTGATGGATCAAAGGAGAAGCTTGCTTGCTTGTTTCTTTTAATTTGTTTCAAATCAAATATTAATGCTGAATATATTATATGCCATTTAGATTTGTTCTCATGAAAATGCAAATAATAACTTTAAAACAACAGGCCTTCATCTAAAATATTTTACCATCAACAAAATGACATCAATGTCAATATTTCCATCAGTGATATTACCTCTTTTACTAACATTAAATTTACCCACATCAGTTAGTTTTCTCATTCTTAGGTTTATGGGAAATACTGCCATCTACTGAACTTTTAGGACTTGAGCCTCCCAATATTAACATTGCACTATATCAACTCGAGTCACAAACAGGCTAAAGTTGTTGGATGACTTAATTTTGCAATTATTTCAAGTTCTTAGGGGAATTTTTGTTAAACGATCAAATTTCTGCTCTTTAATTAATGATTATTTGACATGTGTTCTTCTTGTTTCCCCAGATTGGTTATTTACTCTATGAGGACAATTCTCAAATACAACTTCCTTCATTTAGGGTATAGAAGGTTTGCTTTATGAGCTTTCATGAAGGTTACTGATATTTATGCACATTTTCTTTACACAGAATAATAGACCTCAGTGACTTTTTATCTGTCTGAGAATCAATTATGGAATAACCATAGCATAGTTAAAACCAGAGAAGGAAATAGCAAGAATCTTCAGAATTAGAATAGATTCCTTTCAATAAAAGTACTAATATTGAGGAACTTACACCTTGAGATATTGTCTCTGAAGAAGAACCAGGCATCACTTGTGTCCTTTGAGTAAGGATTCAAGCCACAGATGGGCTGATTTGTTCTCTTTCACTGTGAGTCTGACAAGTAGTTCCCTTTTCTAATTTGTCATGTGTAGTTGGACATGTACCATCCAATGTCTGTTCTCCCCCATAGCCTCCCTGACACTGACAGGCAGCCCGCTTCCACCTGGACTTTCGTTTGCCTTGTATTCCAGGCCACTGAGTTTGCATCTGCTTAGTGTAGAGAGTCTTTGTAAAGCAAATTATTAGTCTAGTTCACGTGTAACTCTCAAATGCTTACTCAAAACCCATTTACCTTAAATTAAGGTACACTGATAACTTTAAGTTAAGATACAAGATGTAACAAGCTGATTTTCGCAGGCCATAGCAAATTGATAGGAAGAGAAAGACATTGTAAAAAATGCTATGAGGGAATATTTTGCAAAGCTTTGCATGCCAGATGTTTAAACCTGAGTCAGTCAGTTATGGTAAAATATGGCTTTCTCAAGTGAAGAGAAAAAAAAAAGTCAGAAGGAGAACTGTAAACAAAACAAAACAAAAACATCTTAAGGAAACAGACTACTGGGTCTGTTTGGTGACTGATCTTTATAGAATTTGAACTGTTTATAGATTTCCTGGTGCATTTCATGGTGCTTCATGAATGCAAGTCCTCATAGCACATCACATTTTTTTCCTCCATGCAGTTTGCAAAGTTTCCCACTATATATCTAGCCACTTGGTGAGTTATAATGCTTGTGGGAAAATTAAAGAATACTTTACTGCAAGCTATTCTTGTCATGGTGACACCAAATCATTCTGAAAGCAGCAATGTGTTTAGTGCAATATGTGTGCACAATAAAATACCTTTTAAACAAATCAGAGTGTGAGGTTCCGGGTGTGTACTGCCTCTGTTTCAAAACACTAAGAGTATCTCAACATGTGGCAGGATTGACAGTTGTCAGTCATTATGCACAGACTGCTACAGATGGAAGACATGTAGATCCCATTGGATATAATGAGTTAATTCAATGAATGTACGTTTATTCTGTGTCCTTGTCAGGTAAAACAATTGTTTTTCCTATGAACTGATGCTTCAGCAACTATCACCAATCAAAATAAATTAGGAATACACTTTTCTATATTCATCACCATTACAATCTTCTGTTGATTTCTAAAATCAGTTTTAATGGACTTGTCAATTTAAAAATCAGTTTATGGAGAGAAGGAGGGAGAGAAAGAATGGAAGATGTTATTTGTACCAAGATCAAGCATTTATTGAGCCTCTACTGTGTAGAGTTTGAGTTTTTCATTCTATTACAATAAGGGTCATGATATTAATATATATCTTTAAAATAGTGGTGGTAGAATTTATTTGAAAATAAGGTAGGTTGAAAATAAGGTTGGTGTTGTAAATTATAATAAAGTTTATATTCAGCTGAGTTCAACAGCACTTTTCTCATAATGAAATATGTGTATATGTATATTGTGTGGAATAAGGGATAAAATGAATACAAAAGTACACTGTAGGGCTTCCCTGGTGGCGCAGTGGTTGAGAGTCCGCCTGCCGATGCAGGGGACGTGGGTTCGTGCCCGGGTCCGGGAAGATCCCACATGCCGCGGAGAGTCTGGGCCCGTGAGCCATGGACACTGAGCCTGCGCGTCTGGAGCCTGTGCTCCGCAACGGGAGAGACCACAACAGTGAGAGGCCCGCGTACGGGGAAAAAAAAAAAAAAAAAAAAGCACTATAATTTTGTAAAATGACTTGAAATTTAATTATATTTCATGGCTTAATAATGTGGACCTATCTATGATTTATAATTTTCTTTCAAACATATTTTCTTCATGGAGCAAAAGCCACATAAAAGAACCAGGTCACATAATCTTATCCTTAGAATCGATATTTTAAAGTGGCTTTACCTAACTATGAATTAGTCCTGCATTTCTTTAACACTGGTCTTTTTTTTTTTTCTGCTTTATAACAAATTTAATCAGTTATACATATACATATGTTCCCATATCCCCTCCCTTTTGCGTCTCCCTCCCACCCTCCCTATCCCACCCCTCCAGGCTGTCACAAAGCACCGAGCTGATCTCCCTGGGCTATGCGGCTGCTTCCCACTAGCTATCTACCTTACCTTTGGTAGTGTATATATGTCCATGCCGCTCTTTCGCTTTGTCACAGCTTACCCTTCCCCCTCCCCATATCCTCAAGTCCATTCTCTAGTAGATCTGTGTCTTTATTCCTGTCTTACCACTAGGTTCTTCATGACATTTTTTTTTTCTTAAATTGTCTTTTAACAATAGTAGTTTGATAGAGTATTTAAATTTGACTAATTTACTCATTCATTTAGTAATCATTTATCAAGGGTTCGGCAATGATCTGAATATTTAAGGGTACAAAGACAAGTCAAGCATCATTATTACTTAGAGGGACTCACAGTAGGGGAGATATGCACCTATGGAAATAAACACAGCATAAACGTTCATGGGAAAGTGCTATATAACAGGAAATGAGGGTTAATTAACTCTCTGCTAATTCTGCAACAGAGGTCAGAGAAACTTGTAAGCGGGCTTTTATTTATTTTATTTTTTAATTTATTATTTATTTATTTTCTTGCGGTACACGGGACTCTCACTGTTGTGGCCTCTCCCATTGCGGAGCACAGGCTCCGGACGCGCAGGCTCAGCGGGCATGGCTCACGGTCCCAGCCGCTCCGCCGCATGTGGGATCTTCCAGGACCGGGGCACGAACCCGCGTCCCCTGCATCAGCAGGTGGTCTTTCAACCACTGCGCCACCAGGAAAGCCCAGTAAGTGGGCTTTTAAACAAAGGCACGTGAGTGTGGAAAATTCTGGGCTGATTTAAGGATGCACAAACTGTTATGTTTTCGGAACAGGCAGTATTCCATCGTGTATGGAGTGTACTGAGAATGATGCTGAGAGATAAGCCTGGGGACGGCCTTTCATACTGACTTGTGGAGAGTCTTTATTGACATCCCATGCTGTCTACTTTGTTACAGTTTTTAAACAGCATGTGTAAGTAGGACAGCTCCCCTACAGGACTGTTATGATAATTAATGGTTATTCTATAAAATGCCATCCACAGTTTCTGACACATTAGAAATACTCAAATATGTTTCTTTCCCTTTCTGAGGGTGTCATAAACACAATTTCATTCTGAGCTCACAGAACTAACACTCTCTTCCCTTGAATTGCCTGAGAGTTTGTGCTCTGTATTCACAAGGTTCATATTCTACTTTGAGATCAGACTTTATTATATTAGCCGTACCCTGTGGTTGGATGGCATGTTTGTGTGTGTGTGTATGTGAAAAGTGTTCATTCCTAACTTGCAGGATTTTTTTTAAATTTCAGTTACAAAACATGCATTTTTGACTATTTTGCAAGAGTAGAATGCCCGTATCAAAGTGTATTATGAATATCTCCATGAATTCCTTAGTAATACATAACTACTTCAGCAAATGCAGGATATCATTCCTTAGTCCACTATCTTATTTTTAGTATTTAACTGTGATGCCAACTGAAATGGCTATCTAACACAGTGACAATTATCTGCCAGGTTCAGGAGACCACAGATGGAGTGATTTCTTTAGTCTTGTGTATAAAAGGAAAACCATGCAAAACAAAATATTCCCATTTAAGATAATAGTAACATGATATTATATGTTCAAGTATAGTTGACCCTTGAACAACATGGAGTTTAGGAGCGTCCAACCTCTATGCTGTCCAAAAATGCATATAACTTATAGTCGGCCCTTTGTATCCAGGTTCCTCAGTATCTGCAGTTACAACCAACCACAGATCTGATCATGTAGTCCTGTGGTACTTACTACTGAGAAAAATCCATGTAAAAGTGGACCCTTGCAGCTCAAATCTGTGTTGTTCAAGGGTCAACTGTATTTCAATCTGTTTTACATAAATGAATAGTGATAAGTGCAAACCAGAAGAAACAGGTACGTACTTTGAGGAAACCGTGGGGGGTTGTCATTGACATCTGTCAGGGTGATGTTGACCGTAGTGGATCCCGACAGCCCTCCAACTTGCCCAGCCATGTCTTTGGCTTGAATGACCACTGAGTAATGTTCTCTGGCTTCTCTGTCCATATTATGTAAGGCAGTTCTAATAACTCCTGTAATACATATTTTAAACAAAACAGTATGGATTATACATTAAATGAGAAGCAACATAGGTATCTCTCTCTTTTTTATTTTTTTCTTTTAAGAAAAGTAGTTTTAACTGAAATTCTTTTGAGAGAAAACCAGGCTTCTGAGACAAATAGTACCTTGACAATGTTATTAAAACTGTCTCATCGAAATATTTATTTATAACCATGCATCCCAAACCAATCTATTAGAGGTAAATGAAGATACCCATCTCTTGGTGGTCTTTGGGGTCACTGGCCTCTAGAGGACAGCCCTGCAGTCCCTGCTCTTTCCTTCTGCTGGTGGCCTGAATATTTCACAACTCATTCTCCTCGCAAGTGTCAGCTGAGATGTTTTGAGTGGTTAATTTTCCTCCCTACAGAACAATTTACTTAGTTTTCTGAGAGGGTTGTCAAAATTTGATGATGAAAAACATTGGCGGAGTGTAGACACTTGAACAAAGATTACAGGCAGGAGGGATTTTAACATTTATCAAGACTAAGAAACTGACTTTTTGTCAGGAAATAACAACTACAATAAGAACTAGATCTAAGTACACAAGCAAAATAAAGTGATGAGATTGGTTCCAAGACTTGCATGTAGAAGCCACATTCTTTTTCTTGTAGTACCAAAAAAGACATTTAATGCGTTTCTCATTAATTAATACTGGATTCAATAAAGAGATACAAAATGTTATATATACATATGTAGTTTTGTGTAGGTAAACACACACACACATAAATTAGATAGATTTGTCAACAAAGCCTTACATTTAGAAACTGGAACACATTTTCTAGCAGGTCAAGTTTATGCAAGGACTATCAAATATGTCTTAAAATAAAAAAAATTGTCCTCATATACATGAGCCATATTAAACACAAGCATATAAATATATAAGCATACATGTGTTTATATTTATATTTTATATTCATATAAATGTACAATATAAATATATTTGCTACTCCAAACATAGGTTACCATTTAACAACCATCTTTTTACTTTTATTCAAAAGAGTTGGATCAGGTCACTTTTGAGAAAGACACCAATGGCTTCAATTAAACTCACACTTGATTAGTTAATTCATGGGACAGTGCCATTTATAATGACTGCCAACTATAGAGCTTGACAAATACTTTTGCAGACAATATACTGATATAATAGGAGAAAATGGGTTTGTATATCCAAGTGGAAAAGATAGTCTTTTAAAGGTGGAAAGGATTAGTCAATCAGTTGTTTTGAATGTAGAACACTTAACCGCTTCCTTTTTTTTTTTTTTTTTCCACTGAATTGATTGCACATGCGATGCTCTGAGAGGAGAGCCACGGGCCCCAGGAAAAGAGATCCCCCTACTTTCAAAACTTGTGAACATATAATTGAGGGAATTTAGGAGAACTTTCCTGAAGCTAAATAAGAATGAAAATTATTCTTATCAAAAGAAATTATAATAATATGATAAATGATTCATCTAATTCATGCATATGAAAAAGCCTCAAGCATCCTTACTAAATAGAATGTTTTATCACATATGGTAATTATATAAGAAAAAAATTAAATAGATGCAGAAAGGAACAAGTTAAGAATTTATGAAAATATTTAATGAAAGAAATGTATACTCTCTGATATTTGAAAAAAAATGCCATTCTAAAAAGAATACACTAGAAATGGGACTTGCCTCTGATGTGTAGAAGTATGAGATTACTGCCCAGGATGTTTTACAATGAAATCATTACAGTGATATTTGAAGAATATACATATGTGAAAATAAAATCTGTCATTAAAAAAGTGAATGATAGATAGTTTTATGCAATTTGAATGTAATTCATTTCAGAGGATCAGAGAAGACGAATTAGCACAACCCCTGTTTTACAGCATGGACCTTAATAATTTCATTGCAATTGCCATTATCTCCCTTCTTTTATAATACTGCTACTCTGACATGAAATGGGAAGAAATTTGTCAGCTAAATTTGCTATGGAAAGAAAAGAGCATATCCAGAATTGACACATCTTTCTCAGAAACAATTGTTTAAGGGTTCATTTAAACTCTCTGTTCTCTTGAGAATGGTTCAGTTGCATGTGCTTAGCTATGACCTCCCCTGAAGGCACATAGGTAACTGGGGAATGTTCAGGCAAATTGCCATAGCAACATGATCCCTGTATACAATAATCTTATTCAAACATGTGTCCCAGATGCTTGTAAGTAGGGTAGTCTAGAACACAGCTGATGCACAGTAACACATTTTTTCCTCTTAAGTAGACTTTATTTTCTAGAGAAGTTTTAGGTCCATAGTAAAATTAAGAAAGTACAGACAGTTACCCTGTACCCTTTTCCTCCTGACACACACAGTCTCCCCAGCTAGCACCATTCTGTATTAAAATGATGCATTTTTTACAGGTGATGAGCCTACATTGACATGTTACCACCCAAAGTACGTAATTTATGTTAGGGATCACTCGGTGTTGTACATTCTATGGGTTTGGACACATGCATAATGATATGTATTCATCATTGCAGTATTGCACAGAATAATTTAACTGCCCTAAAAATCCTCTTTATTCCACCTATTCACCCTTCCTCCCCTCAACCTTGGCAATCACTGATCTTTTTACTGTTTGCACATTTTGCCTTTTCCAAAAAGTTGTATTACTGGATTCATACAGTGTGCAATTTTTTTCAGATTGGCTTCTTCAATTAGTAAAAGGCATTTAAGGATCCTCCACGTCTTACCATGTCTTGATAGCTCATTTCTTTTTAGTGCTGAATAATATTCCCCTACTTGGATGTGCCAATGTTTATTCATTCACCTACTAAAGGACATCTTGGTTGCTTTCAAGGTTTGGTGATTATGAATAAAACTGTTATAAACATCTGTGTGCAGGTTTTTGTGTGGACATAAGTCCTCAAATCCTTGAAGTAAATATAAAGGAGTGTGATTGCTGGATATTATGTTAGGAGTCTGTTTAGTTTTATAACTGCCAAATTGTCTTCCAAAGTGGCTGTACCATTTTGCATCCCCACCAACAATGAATGAATTTCTGTTGCTTCACCTTTTTGCCAGGTTTTGGTGTTGTCAGTGTTCAGACTATCACCATTGTATTAGGTGTATAATGGTATCTCACTGATGTTTTAATTTGCATTTCCTTAATGGCACATAATGATGAAAATTGTTCCATATGTTTATGTCTATATGTATGTCTTCTTTGGTGAGGTGTCTGTTAAGGTCTTTTGTCCATTTTTAAAAATCAGGTTATTTGTTTTCTTATTGTTGAATTTTAAGAGTTATTTGTATATGTTAGATAACAGTCCCCTATTAATAAGTCTTTTGCAAATATTGTCTCTGGCTATTACTTGTCTTTTCATTCTCTTGACAGTGTCTTCCACAGTTTAGAAGTTTTTAATTACTTTGAAATCCATATTATAAATTATTTCTTTCATCAATCACAACTTTGGTGTTATACCTAAAGTCACAGCCTAAGATACCTAAGATAGCTAATGTCATCTAGATTTTCTTCTATGTTACCTTCTAGGAATTTTATAGTTTTATATTTAGGTCTGTGACATATTTTGAGTTACTTTTAGCTAAGAGTGTAATATCTATGTCATTTTTTTGGCATGTGGTTTTCAATTTATCCCAGCACCATTTGTGGAAATAGCAAGTTTGTCTCCATTGTATAATATTTACTTCTTTGTCAAAGGTCAGTTGACTACATGCATGAGAAACAATTTCTGGGCTCTCTAATCTGTTCCATTGGTATATTTGTCTATTCGTTCATCAATACTACACTGCCTTGATTACTATAGCTTTATAGTAAATATTGAATCAGGGTACTGTCAGTCTTCCTAATTTGTTCTTCTCCTTTAATATTGTGTTGGTTATTCTGGGTCTTTTGATTCTACATACAAACTTTAAAACAAGTTTTTCAATGACTACAAAATAACTTTTTGGGATTTTGATTGATATTCCATTGATAAAGTTGAGAAGAACTGAAAATATTGAGTTTTACCTATCCATGGACACAAAATATATCTCCATTTATTTAACAATACTTCTTATTTGTTTCTTTCATGAGAGTTTTGTAGTTTTCCTCATATCAATTTCATACCTTTTTTTTGTTAGATTATACCCAAGGATTTCTTCTAGGGGAAGCTAACCTAAATCATATTGTGTTTTTAAATCAAAGTCAACTTGTTCACTGCTGGCATATAGGAAAGAGATTGACTTTTATATATTAACCTTGCATCCTGAAACCTTGCTCGCTCAAGACTGCATCCTTGAAAATAACTCCCACTGTGGGAAATGTGGGCAGAACGCACATTCCAAGGTCAGAGAAGGGGATGCGGAGTCTCTTATTGCCTGGGTCCAGCTTGCTGGTCAACTGGCATTCACATTCTCTGGATGACCTCCCCCAATATCCCTAACAACTACTACAGGTGATTCCAGCGTAAGTGGGTCAAAACTATGTTTTGAAAAACCACAATTAGAAAGACGAAGTTCTGCCATTCTGCATTCTATACGTTTCTTCACTTTTTATTGCCATCTTCTCATGTCAATAAAAGCACATGTGAGGATATACACATGAGCACAGACAATAAAAAATATGCAATAGTAATATACATTTTTCAAAATTGTGAAGCCTAAACTCATGTACAAGACTAAGATAAACTATATTTACACAGTCCAAATAAGAACTAATATTTTGTTTTTTTTTTGTTTGGCTTTTCTGCCATGTACCCAAGGACCCAGTAATTGTAATATAACTTATTTTTGTCTTCCAAATAAACATAATAAGGACTTACCACATGGCCTTTTTATTAAGCAAATTTGTGAAGAAAACAACTCAGAGCAGCTAAATTAATCACCATAAATTATTGCATTGTTTGTTTGTTTAAAAACAAGGAAAACTCTCCTCTTTTCAGTAAATGCTAGGTAACTGGTAATGGCATATTCTGAATGTTTGATATATTCACTAGCAATGTTTACTTCAAAAATTTTAACAGAAATTGTTCCTCTTATTCTCCTCTGATGCTGGGTTGAATCAACAGGATGTCCTTACCCTTGTATCATTTTGTTTGTTTCTTATTACTTTCCTTTTAAACAATTGTAGGTGCCCCACTGCCTGCAAATTACCTTTTGACTACTGTTTCCCAATCACGTTGTTATGTAGGGGCCTGTAACTGGGAATGACTCTCTGCTCAATACAGGCTCATAACATTGAAACTCGTCTGTGGTCATAAACATTACTCAATGAACCTGACTCACTAACCCACTTTGTGTTTTTGTTTCCTGACTGATGATATTCATATAGAACAATAGACCCTCCCAAAATTGTTCTTGTACTTTACCCACTAAAAAGTGTTTAAGATGGAAATATACAAATCTAGTTGATTAGATAATACCACAGAAGACTTCAAAATAAAACCCCTAAAAGTTCGGAACAAATAAACAAGCATGACATTCAAATTCCTACAAAAACCTTCAAGGTACATATATGCATTTATAAGAGGAACTGGTAGATTTTCTTCCAGGTTTTAACTACACATACTCATTTTGGCTCAATTGCTTGCTTTGCCTCTGAATTTGTTCAATCGTTCATTCATTCACTTAAAGTCTATTATGTCATTTTGTAATGTCTATTAAAATGTATTGGAGTCCTAGTGTTTCTCTAATGAGGCACAAGGGCCACTTAACAAAATCACATGAAGTGACAATTATCATGCAACTCCAAGGGCACTATTTTAGACCTACTAAATCAGAATCTGGGGAATTGGGCCCAGCATCAATCAATATTTGTGATAAGCCCCTTCTGTGATTATCATGAGCAGTCCAATTTGAGATATCCACCTACAGTTGAGAACATATGATATCTGGCCTCAAGGTGCTCATATTTCATTGGAGGATCTGCTCATTTAAAATAATTAATATGTACACTGAGAGGTTTATAAATGCTTAGAAGTTTCAATTTCTACACAATGACACTTAATATCATGGCAGGATTAATTCACCTTTCCAACTACCTAATTGTGATGATCTAGGTACCTGGGAGATTTTTTATGTTATATATTAAATTGCTATTTGTTTCAACATTTGGTATATTATATGCTACTTCTTTTCAACTACACATTATGAATTTTCCCTACTAACTTTGTAAAGATAATGTGGCTTCCATAAATTCCTGTCTACATTGAAATCAAAAACATTCAGACATTGAACCTATATATATGCAACATTACCACAGTTTCAGAAACCTTTTTTCTTCATTTGTCACCAATCCAATGTATATTGAATGTGTCTCTCCTCTATTTAAAATGTGGAATACAAAGACATATAGGATAGAGCTTATAACTTTAGAAGGTCATGATTAGAGTGTTTACATACAGGGAAATAAATATTCAAATATGGAAAGTTAAGTAATACCGCAAATAGATTTTATTAAATGGAAGACAAAACACAGACTTGGAAGGTTTTAGTTATCAAAATGGATGAACATGACCAAGGAGCACTTTATGGGACAATGACAAGTTTGTAGGATATGGAAAGATAGATGGAGAAGTAGAGAATCCATGGAAAGGGGATCTGACATGAACAAAGGTGTGGATATAGAATGTGCATGGCTGTATCGACAACATTGGCTTCATTGGAAAATAGCTGTAGGAGAATAATAGAGATTAGGTACTCATTAATACTCTCAGAATAATTCTAGGTTTTGTTCCTCAAGTGACTGAAAGTTTGAATAGCTCCACTGATGCCCTTGTGGAAAGTCAAGACACTACACTTCACTACTGGTAAGTTGTTACAGGCTGTGGTTGGGCAGATGCATGGTTATCTCTACGGATAAATTTAGCACATTTCAGACTCTAAAGCTTCAGTGGATAACTGATTAAACTTCAGAATTTTATTTATATTTTCACTATACTATATATTTTATTTTTAAAGAAAAAATATAAGATATATGAAACACTAGCATCCCAGAATTAAAAAAAGAAACATATTTAACTTCAAGCTATGACTCATGTAATTAACGATCCTAAATTCATGAATGTAGACGTTTTTATGATTTAGTAGGAAGATTCAATTATTCCTCTTCTAGATTTTTTTCTTCCTACCATTAAAATGGACGGTGAAACGTTTTATTTCTGGTGAGGAGAAAAGGATGGCGAGTTCACAGGTTTTGAGTATGGGCTGTGACATAGGCACTCTCTTCAGGTATATAACTCATATTTTTCCACCATATTCTTCATGAGAGAGAAAGCTCAAAGTTTAAATAACTTTCTCCAGATCAGAAATCTGCAGAAGCTGAAATATAACCCAGGAATTCCTGACAGTAAAATCAGAATGCCACAGTGTCATTAGTTCAACTAATGAAGTCCTTAACCTTGTAGACCCTTAGGAGAGGCTTGTAGTACTGTGAAAGAGAGAGACAGGGAGGGGTGTGTTTGTGGAGGGAGAGAGAGAGAGGGAAGAGAAGAGGAAGTGGAAAGAGGAACAGTATTATAAAAAATGGGCATTACCTTTTCTATGGATTTGGGGACATAGATCAGACAGATTCAAAGAGAATGTAGTTGTGTTTATGCATCAATAAATATGCTTCTGACCTAGAAGCTTTTATTTCAATATTTTTCTCATTTTTGCATTATGCTTAATATTTATATCTGTTATTAAGGTTTCAATGTGATCTACAACTTCCAAAGACCAGTCTTTCTAGTCAATATATTTAATAACCACACTGATAAAATCATAGGTTTGCCAGTGCATTTGTGAAGGCCAAATATTCTATAGACTTGCAGGCTTTCAGCTTAACAACACTGGTCAACAAAAATGTACTGAGACAGCACTGCAGGGAGAAAAGTAAATAATAAACTTCAAAAAAGTCTTCCCTGGGTGATGAAATTCCAGTGGTGATGATGATAATGACCATGATAGAACTACTGACAGTTATGAAGTATTTGTTAAGCGTAATGAGGGATATTTATGTTAAATCACTAAATCCTCACACTAAGTCTTCACATCAACTGATTATGGATGCTATTCATATTATCCCCTTTTTTTTTATCAAAGAGGGATTTCAAGAACAGAAAGGTTAAGAAAAGTGCCCAAGGACAGATAGGTATCATACAGTCAGTATTTAATCCATGTAATTAGAATTCACAGCCTGCTGTCACAATCACTACCTTCTGAGCTTCTGATTCCTTGTGAGTAAATAGAGGAAAATACAGCAAAAGAACCTGAAGTAGATTTTGGGAGAATGTCTGCATCTTAATAACGTGGTATCAGAAGAAATATCTGTTTCTCTTGGCCAGTTTGGGTCCTAATGGCATAGGGATCATAGCTCTGATTATAATCAAGGAAATGTCCAGAAAATGGTGGATATAATGGGTAACCAAATGATCTGACTCCAAAAAATGAGGTTTCAGCCTTTTGTTCAACAGGAGAAAGAGTGAGAAACTTAGAAACCTAAGATTCATCTTGCTGCAAGTGGCCATTACCTGTTTATGGTCTTTTTGCAGGGTATCAAATACCAGCACCATTAACTGTGGTTGGCGTATGATTGCTTTGACAAATACAGTACAGTGGAAGTGATAGTATGAAAATTTCTGCCCTGGACTTAAGACGACTGGAAGCTTCTACCTTGGTATGTATGAACTCTGAGCCTTCAGATAAGTAGTCTAACTACCCTGCTAGAGGCCACAGAGAGATGCCGTGAGATGGAAAGGGCTAGGGATGCATCTGAGCCCAGTTCCCCAGCTCTTCCCACTGAAGCACTAGGCATATGAGTGAACTCATCTTTGAATGAGTGCAGGTGCCAGCTGAATGCTACCAAGTAACACAGTCAGTGTCTCATGGATCAAGAAATTCCCCAGATAACTCCTGCTCAACTTCTTGACTTCCAAAATCACTGTTGTTTTCAAAGCTCTGATTTGGGGTAGTTTGCAATGGCATTCAAATTTGGAATACACACACAGACACACACATAGAAATTTGCAAACATACATATATACATACACCTATGCATACACATACACATATGTATACACACATATACATACATACATACATACACACATATGTACAAACACACACACATATATTCCTCACAGGGAAATAAATGATGGTTGGCTTTCTAGATCTACCCTTAACACCATTAAACCAAGACTAGGTGTTCCCTAAATACTATATTCTCTTCTCTCTCCATTACCCTCTCCCTTTCTCTCTCCTTCCTTCCCCTCCTTCTCTTCTTCCCACCCCACCCTTCTCTCCAGAGGTGGAGTGCATGTACATATACTATACAGAAAAGCCTATGTCTAAAGTACTACAGCTATAGTACATGTATACATATTTCATGAGTTCAGGTAAACATAGTATTTGGAAGATAAAGAGAAGAGGGAAAATAAAACTGACCTTCATATAACTGATGTGTAATGAACACAGGGAATAAAACTTCTTGTAAAATCTGAAATTATTAAGATTATTATCATCTGGTAATTTGTACTCTATGGGAGTAATAAAATTATATGTGATATTTTTAATTAAGAGAATTATATATAAATGTAATTTCAAATATTTATAATATCAGATAAAATATTTTATTACAAGATACTGAATCCAGATATACTCCAACTTAAATATAAATGTATTGTCATGGAAAATAATAATGAAATAATAAGAAAGAAATTTAGAAATCTAGAAGTAGTCAAGTATAATTTTCCCAAAATAGCTTATTCATGTGGCTTATTACAAACTTAGGGGCTAAAAATACAAACACAAAAAAAGGATACTAAGTTTATTATGTAGATATTCCTTGTTTAAATATTGATATATTTTTCTATTACTTTGTTTACTTTTTTCTACAATTTATTTAATTTTTTTAGTTTTTATCATTAGATGGTTAAAATGAATTTTAAAAGGTAAAATGCTTTATATAGGATTTTTTGGGTCACAGATGCTATTTAAGAAATGGTACTTAATGTGATTATATCAAAAAACTTTGGAATATTTGTTTTTGAGACAACTATACTTAAAGGCATTTAATTAAGGAAAATACTAAAACATTGCTTTATAAAATATACATATACAAATGACCAACCAGTTCTATTAGTAATGGTCTAGTCGACAACATAGACCTGTAAGTAACTCAAAATTGACAATTCCTCTTGTAATACCAATTTACATATTGTGTCATTTGCTTTTTTGAATTTTCAAAGTTTTATTTTTTCATTTAGAGAATGATTTTATTTTATGATGCATTTTATCATAATCTAATAATCTAAGAAGCCATTACCATTTACAGTAAGCTGTATATCACAATATGCATGCTATACCTATGGATATATATGCATATATATTATCTACACGTTATACATATTTCATAGAGCAAATAGCAGTATTAAACAAACTTATGTGTCCAATCTATAAAATTAGCCTTAAGTTTTCAAGAGTATGCCTGTAATATGTGTTGTATTTTTTTGGCACATAATTCATGGTTGATTCCTTAAGGCACCTGTGGAGAACTCAAGTGACTATTAAGTGTCTTAGAATAAGAATTAGAATGGGGTCAGGATGATTGTAGTACATTCAAGGAGCAACATAAAAAAGTGCCAATATAATTGAAAAATATGATAAAGTTGTCTTTAGGCTTTCAAGAATGCTCATGCATTCTTACTGCCTTTGATCTTTTAAAGATAAGTCGAAAGTGAAAATATCAATGAGGTATCACCTCACACCAGTCAGAATGTCCATCGTCAAAAAACCTACAGGGCTTCCCTGGTGGCACAGTGGTTGAGAGTCTTCCTGCCAATGCACTGGACGCAGGTTTGTGCCCCAGTCCGGAAAGATCCCACATGCCATGGAGCGGCTCGGCCCATGACCCATGGCTGCTGAGCCTGCGCATCTGGAGCCTGTGCTCCACAACGGGAGAGGCCACAACAGTGAGAGGCCCGCATACCGCAAAAATAGAAAAAGAACAAACCAAAAAAAATGACAAATAGGGACTTCTCTGGTGGTGCAGTGGTTAAGAATCTGCCTGCCAAGGCAGGGAACATGGGTTCGAGCCCTGGTCCAGGAAGATCCCACATGCCACAGAGCAACTAAGCCCATGCACAACATCTACTGAGCCCGTGCTCTAGAGCCCATGAGCCACAACTAGTGAGCCCATGTGTCACAACTACTGAAGCCCGTGCACCTAGAGCCCATGCTCCACAACAAGAGAAGCCACCACAATGAGAAGCCCATGCAACCCAATGAAGAGTAGTCCCCACTCGATGCAACTAGAGAAAACCTGCATGCAGCAAGGAAGACCCAACACAGGCAAAGATAAATAAATAAATAAATAAATAAATAAATAAATAAATAAAGCTATGAATAATAAATGCTGGAGGGGGTGTGGAGAAAGGGAACCCTCTTTCACTGTTAGTGGGAATGTAAATTGATACAACCACTATGGAGAACAGTATGGAGGTTCCTTAAAAAACTAAAAATAAAACTACCATATGACCCAGAAATCTGACTACTGGGCATATACCCTGAGAAAACCATAATTCAAAAAGATACATGTACCACAATGTTCACTGCAGCACTATTTACAATTGCCAGGACATGGAAACAACCTAAATGTCCACTGACACATGAATGGATAAAGAAGAAGTGGTACATATATACAATGGAATATTACTCAGCCATAAAAAGAACAAAACTGAGTTATTTGTAATGAGGTGGATGTATCTAGAGTCTATCATACAGAGTGAAGTAAGTCAGAAAGAGAAAAACAAATACTGTATGCTAACGCACATATATGGAAACTAAGAAAACGGTACTGATGATCCTAGTGGCAGGGCAGGGATAAAGACGCAGATGTAGAGAACGGATCTGACACAGGGGTGGAAGGGGAAGCTGGGTCCAAGTGAGAGAGAAGCACTGACATACATACACTACCAAATGTAAAATGGATAGCTAGTGGGAAGTAGCCGCATAGCACAGGGAGATCAGCTCGGTGCTTTGTGGCCACCTATAGAGGGGTGGGATAGGGAGGGTGGGAGGGAGACGCAAGAAGGAGGGGATATGGGGATATATGTATAGCTGATTCACTTTGTTATACAGCAGAAACTAACACAACATTGTAAAGCAATTATACTCCAATAAAGATATAAAAAAAATATAAAACAGAAAAAAAAGTGAAAACATAAAATCAATCATTTAACTATGACAGTCCCTATAATCCACTGGAAATTTAAAAAATGATAAGAGATTAACATGTTTGACAGTATTTGGAGACAGATTATACCGATAGTATAAATTTGACTAGTAAAGAATTCAACTTTAGATGTCTGATAGTCATTAATTTATAGATACATTTGTTATTAACTAATGAGTATCCATTGTGGCTTCAGTATCACTGAGAGGCAACATGGTAAGATCATATGAACAGGGAAACTAATTATGAATATTACTTACAAGCATAGTGGCATGTCACATAAAATAAAAGGAACATTAAGTGGCTCAAAAATGGTGAAAGTTTTATAGAGTCTCATTCCTGGGAGAGAGGTTTACTCATGTGTTAAAGCTTTATTTGTTCACACTCTTCAAAGGTTCAAGTGAGCAATGATAGTAGCTTGGGAACGTTCTTAGCATTTACTAGTTGTAAGTATTGCATAAATGAATAATCTGGTACCCTGTTTAACTATCAGCTAAGTGGTAATAACAGAACGTAGAACGCAGAAGGGTACTACATTCTAAGTTAAATATTGACAAAATATTTGAGTGCTTGTTGAGTTATGTAAATGTAAAATTCTGGTGTTTTTTTGCTGTGTGATAGAAAAATGGCATAGTGTTCATTACTATTTGATAACCCAAGGCACAGAAGCTGGATGCATCAATATGTGAACAGATTTTTGTTCCTTTGATTAAGAGAATGAGTTGAAAGCCCTTAACCCTGGAAAGATTAACTGGAAATGATTATTCTTATATGCTTTGTCAAGTGGAGCTTTTAATCAGTACATGAATATTTTTCTAGAAAAGGATTTCTAAGAAAGAAAAAAGTAGCTGAGGAGCAAACATTGAAGACAACTATGGAAAGAGAAGGAATGACTGGAAACTGATAAATATGTCATTCTGTTGATTTCTGAGAATATCGAATAATTTAATATGTTGCTCAAAAAAGGAATTTGCATTTAAAAAATTATCAAAAATCGACTCCATGGTAGAAAAATTCAAAAGTCATTATTTTGCCTATGATGAATAGAGATGTGAAACACCAAACAGTAAAATCAGACAGATCAAATAGAAACTTTCATCCAAATGTTAACTTTTACTTTGTTTCTCCAGTGATGATAAAATGGTAGATGAGTAGAAGTGAACAGGCATAGGGATTCTTATATCTCTCCCTGCACTGTGACCAATGTAAACATCTCTATAATCTTTGCATACCACATGCGATAGTACCTGTCATATAAAAAATGAAAAAAATATACCATCCCCGAATTTCTGCAATTCTTGAAGCCAAATCTCTATAAACAAACAAAAAACAACAACAACAAAAAAAAAAACAGTTGTCTATATATAGTATGAAATAGTTGCTGAAGTGGAGACTTAGGTGCAGGATATTTACTAAGGAGCCACTGTGAAGGGAGCGGAGAAGGAGCATGAATGATGAGAGGGGGATATTAGTCCGGGATGCAGGTCTGACAAAGTTTAGGCAAATGCAGCTGGGGTATACTGCCTGAGTGTCCACCACGCTCAGTCACTGGATGAGGGTTATCCCAGAAATGACGTGGCTTCTGCAAGGTGTTTATCATCACTCGGGATAGACCTTGAAGGAGCTGTCATCTGGGAGTGAGATGATGAATTTACTCCCCATGCTGGGCTGCAAGTCCTTCTTTAAAGGAGACGTGCATCTGGGTCTACCTCACAGGGAACCTACTTTGTTCTCCCTCATTTCAAGCCCCTCCATTGAAGATGTAAATTATTAAAAATGCTCATGTGATCTTCCCTTCAATCCTATCATTGATCCAATGGATAATGTCTGTTTTCATCTCATCTGCAGCAAACTGGCCACAGTATACTATTCCTACCTTTCCCAAAGACCTCATTGTCTTGTTTCTCTCAATTTTACCCTCTTATATTCTGTATTGCCATCACACGAATTTCTTTCTTATCATTATGCCAAGTTACTTATTTTGGCAACTATTCGTCCTTCCCCACTAAACTAAAAGCTCCACAAGGCCAAAGAGTTTTGTTCATTGCGTTTTCATTGCTGTATCCCATTGCCCTAAAACCATCCCCAACCCATAGTTGTCCTCAACGGATATTTGCTGAATGAATGAAGTGCCACAAAACCCATAGGAATTCATCATAGCATTAAATTTGGAGTTTAGAATAAAACTAAAATCAATATAAAACAAATAAGTTACTAAATTTAATTTATTTCCTTTGTATATTAAATGTATTAGCTTGCTAGGGATTCTGTAATAAAGTACCACCAACTGGTTGGCTTAACAATGAAGACTCATTGTTTCACAGTTCTGGAAGCTAAAATTCTGAAACCAAGGTATTGGCAGGATTCGTTCTTCCTGGGGTCTGTGAGGGATGGGTCTGTTCCAGGCCTCTCTCTTTGGCTTGCAGATGACTGTTTTCATGCCCACAATACACTCTTCCTGTATCTTCAAATCATCTTCCCGCTGTGATATCTTTATGTCTAAATTTCTCCTTTTTATAAGGACATCAGTCATGTTGTATTATGGCTCACCCTGTAACTTCGCTTTAACTTGATTACCTCTGTAAAGACCCTATCTCCAAATCAGGTCACCTTATGAGATCCTGAGGTTTGGAATTCAACATACAAATTGTGGGGGGAGAGTACAGTTCAACCCATGACACTAAGTAAAATAATATATTGCACCAAAAAAATGAATACATATTGAATATGTGAGCTTTTTCTTTGAGCCTGTATAGGAAACTCTTTAAATTAAATCATAAAAGTTACTTTGACCAGAAAGGGACTGGTGAAGGCACCCTAAGAAAAAAACACAAAATATGAAAAAAAAAATTTGTGAAAGAACACAATGTCACGGAAAAGATGTAGATGGAGAAAGAACTTTGTGTGGGTAGTCTCAGGGCTCAAAGACTAGGTATTATACAAATGTATGATCATGAAGAGTGGCTTTGAATTTCTTTATCATGTGAACTGTAAAGAGTCATTCATTCCTTCAATTACTAGTTGTAATAGAGTGTAATAGAGTGCACTAAAATCCAGATACTGTCCTATGGGCAGACAAAATCACTGCCCTCAAAAAGCTTACATTCTAAAAAAGGCAGATTAGGAAAACAAACAAACAAACAAAAACACCAACAAGATAATTATCTATATGATACACAGCAGATTAGGTGGTGTTAATGGTTAGGGGGGAAAATGAAGCATTTAATTTGGGCTTACAGTTTTAATTAGGACTAAAATAGTGGGATGTTGGAGTTAGCTAGTTCTGGCTCACAAGAGTTGATTGTTAAAATTTTAAGAATTCGGACACAACTTCTTTATCCATTCATCTGTTGATGGACATTTAGGTGCTTCCATGTCCTGGCTATTATAAATAGTGCTGCAATGAACATTGGGATACATGTCTCTTTTTGAATTATGGTTTTCTCAGTGTATATGCCCAGTAGCGGGATTGCTGGGTCATATGGTAGTGGTACATATATACAATGGAATATTGCTCAGCCATAAAAAGGAACGAAACTGAGTTATTTGTAGTGAGGTGGATGGACCTAGAGTCTGTCATACAGAGTGAAGTAAGTCAGAAAGATAAAAACAAATACCGTATGTTAACTCATATATATGAAAACTAAAAACGAGGTACTGATGAACCTAGTGGAAGGGCAGGAATAAAGATGCAGATGTAGAGAACAGACTTGAGGACACAGAGGGGGAAGGGGAAGCTGTGATGAAGTGAGACACTGACATATATACACTGCCAAATGTAAAAAAGATAGCTAGTGGGAAGCAGCTGCATAGCACAGGGAGATCAGCTTGGTGCTTTGTGGCCACCCAGAGGGGTGGGATAGGGAGGGTGGGAGGGAGATGCAAGAGGGTGGGCATATAGAGATATATGTATACATATGGCTGATTCACTTTGTTGTACAGCAGAAACTGACACAACATTATGAAACAATTATACGCCAGTAAAGATGTGAAAAAAAAAAGAATTTGGACAGCTGGTTAGTAAATATAGCCATTGCTAATAATTAAATTATATAAATTTATAATTCAACATCATATCTTTAAAAGTATCTGAAAACATCTATTTCTAAGTGAATTACTATATTTTACTATTATATATACTCTTGTTGTTATTTGTTTATTTTATCTGTGTGGTAGAAATACTACAGAATTTTGTACTACTGCTCATCCTTTCCCAACGATATGTTCAGTGGTGTCATCTTGGTAATTTGAAAATCATGGGCAGTGGAAATATTTTTATTATGAGAGTCAGCAAATGCTGACTAAATCAAGGCTTAATCTATTTAGTTAGTGATTGTCTGGACTTGAGAAAGTAAAGGAGAAAGCATAAATAAAGCATATTAAACTCGTGTGTAGCTATTACATTCAAATAACACAAAATTTGAAGAAATACTATTCTAACTAATGAAGAAATACTATTCTAACTAATGAAACCTATTGTTCAACTTAGCAGAAAAAAAAGTGGCTTATATAATTGATGAAAAACTGAAGTTTTTACAAACATCTTTTATCTACAGGCTAATGTAAACAAAAGTATCAACCAGCACCCAAGCTGGAACTAAACTCATTTGTCAATGACCTGAGCAACTTCTTTGCTGAATCAGATAGTAATCACGCATTTATTTGCAGTAGGATTTAGTCAATATTCATTGGATTGCAACAATAGGTTGTGTGTGGATGCAAGCATTTGGCAGAAATCAATGCAAGCATTCTGTAAGAAACAATAGGCTATGTGGAATTTATAATAAGGATTAATGTATGCATTATAATTGTTTGTAAATGGGGTGCTACATATCTTTTTTTAATCAGTGAAATTTGCTTATTTACATGCTTACATACTTTTGGTTGTTAAATATTTACTAGCACACCACTGATAACTAGCGTTAAATAGACTTGACAGAGTTCCAGGCAAAGAGTCACAAGTGCAAATGTTCTAATGTGGCTACTTTCTGGCTTGTTGGAGGGAAACCTCTGAAGCCAGCATCTCTAAAGCAAAAAGAACAAGAAGAAGAGGAGGTGAGATCAGAATGACATTATAGGTAAGATCATTTACAGGCATGTGCATTGTTGTAGTGCTTTTGACTTTGGCCATAAAAGAGATGAGAAGACATGGGCAGATTTTGAGCAAAGGGGTGATGTGATCTGACATATTTTCACATGGTGGTCCAGTGGTTAGGACTCCACATTCTCATTGCCAAGGGCCTGAGTTCAATCCCTGGTCAGGAAACTAAGATCCCACAAGCTGTGTGCCGTGGCTGAAAAACAAAAACATGTTCTTTGGCTGCTGTGTTGGCAATAGACTAGGTGGAACAGGGTGGAATTAAGGACATAGGTGAAGAGATAATTACAATAAAGTTTGTTAAAACAGAAGTGAGGAGATGTCTTGAAGGTAATGTTAGCTGATGAAATAGATGTGTTGTATCAAAGAAAAATAGAAACAGAATGTGGTCCAAGCTTTTTGGATGGAGACATAGAAAACTGTTAGAAAAACTGTTTGTGGGTAGGTAGATGGAGTTTCAGAAAGTGGTTTTGGACATACTCTGTCATATGTATCTTCAACCCCCTGGGCAGAGATTTTCAGTTGGCATACAGTATGCTGGTGTTTAGGGAAGCAGTTCAGACTCTCCTCATAATGTGTTCAACATAAAAAGAATATATTTATACCTCATTAAGACTGATGAGATTAGCAAAGGAATGAGTGTATAAAAGAGGCTCAGATACTGAACACTGCCACAGGCCAGTGAGTTTAGGAGAAAAGGTAGAAGCAACTCAAAAGCAATGATCCTTGAGACAGGGGGAAAACCAAGAGGGTGTGGCATCCTGGCAAAAGTATTTCAAGGAAGAGAAATGGATCCAGCCTGACAAATGCTGTTGCTAAGTCAAGTATGATGTCAGGGACATCATAATAGTGAATGTGGTGGCCAGCTCGAAACTTAACAGTAGATATGAAACGAAGAAAAGGATATGTGAGGCATTTTGAAGGACATTTTTAAGGACAAGATGACTGATTGGAAGTAGGGTGTGAGGGAAAGGAAGTGATTCTGATGACACTCGGGCATTTGGCTTAAGAACTTGGTCAGCGGGGAATCCCTCTACAAGATTAAGAGTATAAGATAAAGATCAGTGAAGAGAGTGTTAATTCATGGCTCTATTGACTTTTATGTGCTTATAAACTATCTATGTGAAAAAGACTCATGGGTAGTTGAACACATGGTGTTTGTAGAAAGGTCTGGGTTGGCGATTCAGGATAATAATGATACTTATAAAGAGACAGATGGATATAAACTCACTCTTGCCCAACATAATGAAGAGAGTGCCACTAATTATAATTAATGACTTAAATTGCTCTCTATTGAATCTTTATTCCTTGTATCATGTACTAAAAAATTACCAATCAGGACAGAAAAAAATTTACTTAAAAAAAAGGCAAATGAGATAAAATCAATGTATCTAATCTTAGTGAATGTCAAACAATAAATGACTATTTTGACTGAAAATATCATTACTTTGTTCCTTCTATAAAATGACTACTGGATGGATAGAATTACCCGAATTAGTCCTTTATGTTAGCAAGGTATAATTCAAGTGTAGTCAGAAAGTACTATAACAGCTTGACTACACTGAACTTTCCTCTAGCAAATTTGAAGGATTTTTCTTGCACAATATAAAGATCATTTAGAGATACTTAGGAAAGTACACAACATGCCCCCAAAAGTGGAAGAAAAAAGATTCGTAGAAAAAAATAATTTAAGAAGTGGGGAGTAGATTTTTTTTTTCAGTCACTAATTTAAACTGTCTATCCATAGCCTCCTTCTGTCACTTATTAATTAGTTACCAGTGTGGCCCTTCCTTTGACAAGCTATGTCCTACAAGATAACTGGCAACTAGAACTAATATAATATATAAAACCTGCCCTGTTGTAGCTTTATATTTTTAATGTCATTTCTAAATTCCCTAAAGTAGCATATAGGCTTAGTGTGGATCCATTGTTTCTTGTTTTTTTGTTTTGTGCATATGTATGTGTTTTGTCTTTGTTTTGTAGCTAAGAATGTTTGTGTTTTGTGAGGTGGACAAGAATTCTACAGTTTGGATGTGGCTGCTTTCTAATTTTCATATCAAGATCTTTTTTTTCACTGAATCACTTGCCATTCAATATATTTTCATTTTGTCTCTTAGTAGGAAGACCAGGCAGAAAAAAGAACTTAAGGTAGCCTAAGAAGTAAGTAGAACAAATACTGTATGAATCAATGTAATATATTACAGACTGAATATAACAATCTGATTTGCTGGAAATATTTGATAATTCTTCATAAAGATTTATTTAGAATATGAAGAGAGTTATATTAGAGAACAAGAAAATAATCAGATAAGACTGTGGAACAAGGATTGAACCAGGAAGAGAATTAACATGGCAAATAATGGCTGAGGAAGAAAGGCTAAATGAGACATTGATTTAATTATTTACAGACTTTTTCTATTAAAATAAACCCAGAAATCATATCACTTTTGTTGATTTAGCACTTTTCACTGCTTATTTTAATGCTTTTCACTCTTAGGGTTCCAGGGAACCTATAGATGTCTCTCCAGTGCCTCAAGAACCACTTATCAAAGTTACTGCATGAGCTCACCAAGCAAGGGTTTATATATCTTGCTTTGTAGTATTTCCCTTTCAGAAATAATTCTAAAAGGAATTAACTAAACAGAGAGCACCAAATGTGAGTAAAGGTAAGTCATAAGCCTGAGATATTTCATGCATATGGACAATTGAGAAGGTGTATTAAGTAGGAATTTTGACATATTTGACATTAGTTCAGAAGCAGTAGCATAATATATATATATATATATATAGACATAACTCTTTCCAATTTTACTCCTTCATTATGTCATTTGAGATCCAAACTGATTCTCAGTTTGTCAATTTTTGCTTTGCTTTGTAACAGATTTTTTTTTTTTTTACTCAAGCCCTTGATTTAAAAATATATATTTACTTCTTAACTCTGCTTGTAGTAACTTTGGCAAGGTCACTGGACCAGCCATTTCTCGAACTCTTGGGCTATTTTCAAGTTGCAGACTGGGTCAAGAGACTTTGCTATATACCACAAAAATATTCAGAGCTTTGTTAAAGTGTTTATGAGCTGTCTTAAGAAATGTATTCACATTTTATTCACAAAAATTGAAGATAATATTGTCTTTTTGAAATACAGAAGAAATATAGCTAACCAGCATCCAATACTACATTTAAAGTCATTCAGAGGTAAGTACTGCAGACTATTAATATCATTAAAATTTATATTTATAATGGGCTATTTTAAAAAACTATTATCAGCTAAGAAAATAATAAAATCTTATCATTTGTGACAACATGAATGGACTTTGAGAGCATTATGCTAAGTGAGGTAAGTCAGACAGAAAAAGACAAATACTGTATGATCTCATTTATATGTGGAACCTAAAACAAACAAAAACCCTAAAACTTCATATATACAGAAAATATGAGGCAGGGTGTGGGTGGAGCGTAGGCAAAATGGGTGAAGGGTGTCAAAATGTACAAACTTCCAGTTATAAAATAAATAAGTCATGGGGATGTAATGTACAACATGGTAACTATAGTTAATAATACTGTATTGCATACTTGAAAGTTCTAAGAGAGTAGAGAGGTGTATCTTCATAAGAAAAAAAGCTGTAACTCTGTACAGTGACAGATGTTAGCTAGACTTATTGAGGTGATCATTTTGCAATATATAATACAAATATTGAATCATGTTGTACACCTGAAACCAATATAATGTTATACATCAATTATACCTCAGTACAAAATAAAAATATCTCTTATTCTACATGAATATTTTAAGAGATTTACTGTATCATTTTTTCCTTTTTAACTTCACTTTTTGGTCATTAATTGCATGTTTTAAGCATTGGAATTTTCCCCTAGCTACATGGGTAGACTATTTGCAAAAATGACATATTTTGGCAACATGATATGGTTGAAGGCCTCTGGGTTTACAGCCAGTTGCCTACACTCAAATCTCAGTTCCACCATTATCTTGTCTAACTTTCCTCAACTGTACATGGAAACACCAATATTACATATGTTACTTATGTGAAATTACATTAGTAAATTCATGAAAACATTTAGAAATGTGCATATCACATATCGAATGATCGATATACTTATAATCTAATTTGAAGGCATTTTTTTCCTGTTTTATTCAAATTGGGTATATATATTTTTTCCAAACCTAGTATACAAGTCGGAAACCTCACAATTCCTAAACTGTTCTCTGATTTTTCTTTTCCCCTAGTGAATTTAGAATGGTGAGCTATTTGTTTTGTTTGCCTAGGCATTGGCAATATCTCAATGTGTAGTTCTAGAGGTTTGCCTGTTTTTGCTTGCAATTCCAATTAGAAATGCTTCTTATAACCATGTTTTCGACAGGTTGACTACATCGAACATCTCTTATCCGAATATAGAGTTACTTTCCCTTCATTCTTTCTGAGTTTCTTCCTGATGCTTTTAAAGACACATTGTTACTCCCAAATCCAGGGCTATCCCTTTCTTTAGAGTTTCCTGCAATCCCAATTATATTAGCAAGTTTTTACTATATACTGTCAGGATGGTCATTATCTCTCGGTATGTGTGTGTGTGTGTGTGTGTGTGTGTGTATATATATATATATAATTATGAAAATTTTCCATGTGCCAAGAATATGCTAAATATGATTTTGCAGCTAGTTCACTTAATTATCTTGAGGTCCCAGTTCCTACTAATCAAAACTTAAGCTTATAGAAACTGCTTTCCATCTTTTCTCTTTAATTGGGGCATCATCATTTAGGTGAAGAAGATGAAATCTACCGTTTGTGTCCCTCCCTCCCTGTGTTCTGTAGGTGAAAGCTTTCCATTGAAGCATCGCACCCGTGCTTTTGCATGCATTCTCCAGTTGCCTGCTGTGGCTCCCTTCTTCCCAACAGGCTGCAAAGGTTGCTCTGACTGCTGGAACCCTCTCAGTCGAGAACACCGTATGATGTTGTAAGTGGTGCCCCATGCAGTGTATTCAACTACACTGCACAATTGCTTACCTAGCACCTCACTGAAAATAAAGGCAATCATAAAATTTCTGTATATCTGGACCCCTGTAATGTATCTTTTCCCTACAGTAGATTTACTATATATTGTCTTCAGATTTTACTTTGCAAACCTGCCATTAAACAGAATTATTAATAAAACAAAGACATCAGCCTAATCTCCATATTTCAACAGATATACAACACAGCCCATTTCCTCCAATTCCATTTCACATGTTAAAAGAATCAATTTCTAAAAAATTGGAAATCACCAAAATAATTCAGTTAATTCATATAATGAAATAAATAATTCAGTGAGAGTTGATTGTGTTATCACATATTAAGTGCTGAGACTACAAAGGGGCACAGAAAACAGTCCCTAAACACGTGTGCTTACAGATTAAAGAGAATGAGCTTTTACTAACGCTGTATGACCAAGTTAGTTCAACCTGGATTATTTCAAACATTTAAAAAATTTATTTAGAGAATGAGGCATTGAGGTGTGGGATATCTCCTAATCAATATTTAAATTATTTTCTGGCTACCAAAATATGTAGGCCATGGTTAGAAATGAATGAGAAGGTCTTGGGTGCAATTATACTACTCCAGTAACTTGTTAGAAGTTTAGAAACATCAGTCAAATGCAAGACAAATTCTTTTTCCCTGAAGTATGCTTGTAATAGCATATGGGAATTTAAGCTAAAGGAAAAATTCTATTCTTCTCTCATCTAATGTCATATTAAGCTATTTCTGCAGAACTATTTTTATAATGTGTGAAAGAAAAAGCTGTAAATAACTAAATTTTGATACATAACAACACTGTTATTTAATCGAGCAAGATGATGTTTTCCTCCACACTGGAAATCTAGACAATGTTGAAAACAGTGTATGGTTTAAGAACATGGGTTCTGCAGACAGGCTGATGGAATTCAAATCCTATTCTCACTGATTAACAGTGTGGCCTTAAGAAAATTACTTCTCTGTGACTCAGTTTCCTCCTTTAGAAAATGTGGATCATATGTTCTCATCTTGTCATAAGGCTACTATAATGATTAAATAAAATAGCATGTGCACAACATGGAAGAGTGCCCAGAAAAGCACAAGCAAAATCATAAGCAAAATTGAACATTTTTCTTAATATTTTTATATAGTTTCATGTGTCAGGAAGGTCAGATAATATTCTCCCAAAGAATATGCTTAGATGAACACTGTTCTCACAATTTTTATATAGTATTTCAACCTTTACTGAGTTTTGTAACATAAACAATCTAATTTTCAACTCCATATGGCCCTGTGACATGACAGGAAAAAAATTTTTCCATTATTCTTAATTCATTGATGAAGAGAAAGACACAAAATATTACATGACTCATCTGGATTAGCTGATAAGTGTTTAGTGAGTTTCTACTGATCATTGATGACAGATTTGTTTTTCCAGAGCAAATGAATGAATGTAGGATGTTCCTTTCATAAATTAGTAGGCCTAGTTAACCAGAGTTGCCTATGGAAGTACTTTATATTTTACTGTAGGCAACTTTTTTGACATAAGTCTATATTTGATAATTTTACTGATGCTTGATCATTAGGTGATTTTGATCATTATGTAATTCTTAAATTATATAAAACCAAAATTTACATAGGCAAATACATATGGGAACTCCAAAAGTTGTCTTCTTTTGGTTTAATTCTCATGTCAAAGATGTTGCTATTGTGATATTTTTTTTGGAACCACTCCTGGAAGACCAGAAGAAAGTATTGCTTTGTAAACCCTTAATAATAAAGTCCTTCATCTTCGGAAGTTGCATCTGATGGTTGGAAATACATGTAGCAACTTAAATCTAAATCTAATTAATAAGAAATTAAAGAAAATGATTATGACGTGTTTGAATTAAAAAAAGAGTATAAATTCTTAGAAAGCAGAACCTATGTATTTATATGTATGCATATATGTATTTATCTATCTAAATTCTATTTTACTTTTGCACTACAAACTGTCTCTGAATATGATTTTGAAAGGGAAGTTCAAAGGTATGTTTAACAAGCTTGACATGGTGTATAGAATAGAATTCTCCAAAGAAATTCCCAAGAGTTACAATCATTTTTATGTGCTTTGGCAGAGGAAAAATAGGCATTCCCATTAATTTTTAGTCAAAACTGTATATTTATTATAGGTGATGGCAGCAAGGGAAAGTTTCCTAAAAGTAAAGTGGGATTTTTCTCTTAGTAAAGTGCCAATGAATTGTGAAATATTACCTGTAAAACCACTATTTGCTGAAACAGGCTTGGTTCAATCGATGATTTTCAATTACTAATTTAAAAAGTTCTTCCCTGATTTTTATAGAGTCTGATTCACTCAGGGCAATAAACATTACAGAATAGGATTATAAGCTGTGGATTTACAAATACACCTAGTTCTGGAGCATAGTTAATAAATATTAATCACCTCTTTGATGGTTCAAATGCCATGCACAAACATATTTCCAACTAAAGATGCATGATTTTTTTTTTTTTTTTTTTGTGGTACGCGGGCCTCTCATTGTTGTGGCCTCTCCTGTTGCGGAGCACAGGCTCCGGATGCGCAGGCTCAGTGGCCATGGTTCACGGGCCCAGCCACTCCGTGGCATGTGGGATCTTCCCAGACTGGGCCACGAACCCGTGTCTCCAAGATGCATGCTTTTTTTAATTCAAATGTTTCTATAACAAAAGTGCTTTATTTCTGTGTTTTGTAAATGTTTTGTTCACATGATGTATCTTGAGGGTATAAAGAAATTCATTTATGATTTAAATTTAATTATTTACTTTTAAAACGTTGGACTAGTAATTTTCACATACACTGCTATCTCTAAACTCCAAGATATATTATCAATATAAATTAAATTCAAACTATTTTCATTTATAAAGACAAAACTCTCCATATAAAATTGTGGAATTACCATAGTCACTATTAAAAAAAAAAAAACACTACTCTGTATTCTATGCATTCTTTCATCTTTTGTCAGAATTTTCTCATGCTACGTTCACAGTTACTAACATATTAGTATAGTATATCATTCAGATAGTGAAAACAAGAAAAGAAAAACAGCTGAAATCATGATGATGTTTGTTCTTAGCCAAATCTCTACTCCTATTGGCATTTTGCAAGCATAGATTTTCTTTTGTATCATACTTCTGTAACGATGGAATTACCTTTTCTAAGCAATATGACTCAGCCAGAAATGACAGAGTAAATACCATCACCTCTCAAGGAAACCTGAGAGAAAAGACTGAATGAAAATCATCTGTATCTCTTTTCTTAATGGAATTTTACTCCTCTGGGGAAGATTAAAGTAGAGCTTTGGAACTCTACAAATTGCAGGTAGATTTTTATCCATTTAGATTGGACGTACTAATATTACTGCCAACACACCAACCCTAACTCCTTATTTAATACCAAACGTTTTGTTTTGTCCTAGTCTGGGCACTCCTAATCCCTTTGTTCTAATTGCTCTTTTTATTCTACAGCAGTAACCAGCTTCTAACATTCTATGTAATTTTATTTTTATTATGTTTTTATTGTTTATTATCTGTTTCCTCCTCACTGCCCTGGACAAATTGAATGCAAGCCAGGTGGTCATGGATTGGAAAACCAAATGATAGAAATATTCTAGGGATGAAGTGTACATTTTTTTCTAATACTGTGGCTGTGTCACAGGAAACACAAAAACACCATCAAAGTTCACCAACATACCCAAATGAGTAGGGGCTATAAGAGATGAAAGCAATGTGTTCAAAGCCTGTTTCCTGTGCTGTGCATCTAAGTCATTCTGAATCACCTATATCTGGAAGACTAGAGCTAGCAAAGTAACAATAAAAGGAAAGCAGATGACTCATTAGAACTGCTGTTCCTTTTCCCCATACAGTGGAGTTCAAGGTTTTTCCCTGACATTGGGTCATAGCTAGGAAGAAGTTTTGATATAATTATTCCATGGATATTGTAAATAAGCTAGATACTGAAAAACTGATCTTCTGTATGTGGATCCTCCCCAAAATTACAAAAATAAAGAGTAGAAAAATTTTAAAAAACAGGGACAGAATTAACAGAATGTCTGCTCCCCTTGCTGGGATTTGGTATGGCCCCAATAGCATCTTTGCTTCTCTAAGGCTGCTGAACCTATGAAATAATAATGCCAGGTTACATCACGCCACCTTTCAACTTCTGATCTTGGCAAGGGATCTCTCAACAGCTTCTAGATGAATAGTGTGTAGCCCCAAGGAGAAGTCATCTACACACTTGAGAAAATTTCAGGCTTAGCATAATGACTAAGAGCCTGTTCTCTAAAATGAGAATGCCTAGGCTTTTTCACTTAATTCTCTGTGAATGTGGCCAAGTTACTTAACCTCTTGGTCCTTCAGTTTCCTAATCTGTAAAATAAGATAATAACAGTGCCTTTTTCATCGTGTTATTGAGAGGATAAGATGAGATAAAACACAGAAAAGACTTGGAACAGTGCTTGCATGTGATAACTACTCAATAAATGCTGTTACTGTTGTTTTTAAAGATATAAGCAATAGGTTGTATGAAGACAAAGCAGAGTGTGAAACAAGAAGTTGACTCGGTCTGAATATTTCCCTGACTGGTTAGAAAAGACCTTTATGAAAGGTGAGAGCTGATCTTAGAGTGAAGGGAGGGAATGAACCATGGGCTAATTTAAGAAAAGCCTTGCAGGCAGAAGTGAAAATAAATGCAAACTGCAAAGCTAGAGAGAGCTGGAGGAGTGCAGGAGCGTTAGGGGGTGGTGTGGCTGGAGCAGAGGTTATACGGTGAAAGTAAATCAGAGCAGGGAGGTGGAGAGACTAACTCAAGGAAGGCCCTGCAGGCCCTCGAAAGGGTCTGGTCTTCCAGTTTGTGGGAAACATTGGATGGTTTTCGTAGAGAAGGTAGAGGACTCTGCCTGGATAGGCTGAGCTCTGACATAAACAATAAGGATTTATTTCTTGTTCATGTTCCACATCCAAGGATAGAGGTCAGCTGTAGCTCTCCTCTGTGTCCTTCCATTCTGGAGCCTAGGCTGAACAACCATGTGCCAAGGTAGACGGGGAGAGCAAGAGAGATGGAGTTACTTCTGCTGGGAACTGGCCCAGATCACTGCGTTCACATCAAATTACCACACAAGTCACATTGCCAAGCCTCTGGATGACGTCAGGATATGTACTCTTTCTCCTGAAAATCTCAACATAACAGGTGTGGAAGAACATATACCGGAGAAAAAGGAAGAAGCAGGTGATTGTGAACAATAATACCGTTTGTTAACATTAACATGATTGGGTGAGGTTTAAAAGGATCCTTCCAACCTTGGTGCAGGACGGGAATAAAGATGCAGACATAGATAATGGATTTGAGGACACGGGGAGGGTGAAGGGTAAGCTGGGATGAAGTGAGAAAGTGGCATGGACATATATACACTACCAGATGTAAAATAGATAGCTAGTGGGAAGCAGCTGCATAGCACAGGAGATCAGCTTGGTGCTTTGTGACCACCTAGAGGAGGGGGATAGGGAGGGTGGAAGGGAGATGCAAGAGGGAGGAGATATGGTGATATATGGATATGTATAGTTGATTCACTTTGTTATAAAGCAGAAACTAACACACCATTGTAAAGCAATTATACTCCAATAAAGATGTTAAAAAATAAAATAAAATAAAGTAAAAGGATCCTTCAGTGGATGTTTTGTGGAGAATGCACTATGTGGAAGTAAGGATAGAATTGGGGAGATGAGATCAGATGATATTGAGGTCTTCTATGTAAAGTGATAAAGTCTCCACCTAAGATATTAGAAACAGAGGAGAAATGAAGTGATTAATTGAGGTTATATATTGAAGGTAGTGTTGATGAGGCTTGCTGATGGATGGGCTGTAAGATGTGGGAGAAAGGAAAAACTCAGGATGACTTTTTATTTTGTTGTTGTTTGATTTGACCTGAGCAACAAGAAGAATGCATTTGTCATTTACTGAGATGGAGAAACCGGAATAAAAATTTAAATGTGGCCTAAATGAGAAAAAATACATTTAAAACCCCACAAAATTTATTACTGAATTTAAATTAAATTATAAATTTAGAAGCAATAAACTACAGCATCAGTACTGAAAAATTCATATCAAATAAATGATGTAGAAAACATGTTGAAATTTTCTCATAGAAAAGAGTGAAAAAAAAGTATAAGAGATAAGAGAGAGAGAAAAGCCAATACAGGGGATAAACTTCAGTATCTAATAAGTGACAACAAAGTTGTTAAAAATGATAAAATACAACACATGCATTGATCAAAGATAGAAGACCGGGAGGGGAGGAAATGACAAATGAGGATAAGGTGAAGGGGGGAATTTTTCTGACTGGAAGATAATGAACTTTCAGATCAAAATGCTCACAGTTAAGAGAGAATTATAATAAAAGGGAATAGCATTGAAAGGTATTGATGCAAGGATTTTGTTTCTTTTGTTTTTCTGTATTTTTTTTCCAATTTCAAGGTTAATTGAAGATTTGGGCATATTTACACCCCACCGCCCCAGGAAAGAAGTGTGGTCTCACAAGATAAAGTTAGAGGAGTTATGGTTCTCACTGACATTCCTAACTTAAGGGCAAGAAATGCAAAATTTCGAATCCCTTAGGCCATTAGCGATTAATGCAATTTAAGAAAGGTTTTTGTAGTGAGTCCCAGAGGCCAGCCCCAAGCAGGCAGAGACAATTTAGAAGCAGCAATCTCTTCTCTGCAGCAATACTTACACAGGGAACAGGTCCAGTAAATTGGAGGGTCAGTGTGCCTAAAAGCCTAGGCCAACTCAGCCAAGCCCCAGATGCATCACTGACCACTTATACTGCTGCTGCGTTCTCTTCTACTAGTTTTGTATTTGATGGTGATATACCATCAGGAGACCAGGGTGTTCAGCCATCATTTCTGAAAATGCTACTTTCACTTACCATATAAGAAAAGTGAGGAAATCAATAAACTATTCTTATTAGATACTTTAGGTATGCATTTGTAATTGAAAATATCTGAAAACACCAACTATTCAAAAACAGATGTATACAGGCAGGAAAAAAAAATGATACGATGTGTTTTAAAGATACTTAAGAGTAGAACTATCAAAGTATCCATTGGGATAGTCTTATTCTAGAAACAGATCTAAACATATCTCAGCTAAATGCCTTGTACATTTAATGTCTTAATATAAAGGGAAGAAGTCAGATTAGACATTCTGGAAGGTCTTGTAAGTAACTAAATATTACTAATCAATTTCCAATTTTACGCTGTTTTTTGTTTTCAGACTCAACTTTTGAACCAAATACTACTTGCTGCTTAATTAAATGTTCCTCTTTTGTATTTCACCCCTTAGCTATTCAACTGATGCTCACATAATTTTGTACATAAAATCTCTGTTTTGATTATGAATTATTTATAATCAGGTGTCAATTTTCCCCAGTAATTTTAATAATGAATTAAAGAAAAAAACTTAGATTTCAACTAATATTATAACGTTTTTAGTTTTATGACTCCAAATCTTCTTCTCTCATATTCTTCATGATGAATTAAGTTTTATACATGAAGGGATATTTTTAATTTAAATTAGGAAAAAATATATATTTATTTCTATGTAATGAAAAGATTCACCTTATTTTGTGACCCTAGTATATATTTTTGATGTGTTTGCATATTTTGCTTACTCTTACAGAATATTTTTCTTACTCTTACAGCAAGGAAAGTTTTATGGCAGAAGCTAAATAAGGAATTCCCAGTGAATTACTTCTTATCCCTACCCTGGAACATATGCTTAATCTACAGATTTTTTCAAGAGTTTTCAATCAAGGCAAGAAGAAACAGCACATGTCATGGAAATCTATAAACCACTTGTTCTGAACTACACATTAAAAACTTCACATAATAAATTCTAATATTAAATCAGCTTCTTAGAAATCTGTGGGTATCCATATAGAAAAGTCCTTGCTTAGGACTTTTTACAATTTTACTTTTACAATTACAATGTTTGTCATTGTAAAACAAAAAAGTCTTCCAATTAAGATTAAGTAAAAATTAACACTAACTGACAAATATGTAACCCCCGTTTATTTTATCCCTATAGTATATGTGTCTTAAGTCAATGTGGGAACAATGAACACATGAAGGAAATATTTTCCAGACAAAATTATAGGAATAATGTTGCCAGAATGTCTATCTGGATTAAAAAAAAAAGTATTTCAACAGAATTGCTTGTCAAAGACATTTTTTTTCATAGATAGTTGTATATATAATTCTAAAAATACATTTAAAATATGGAGACATAAAGTTGAAAGTTGAAAGACCTGCCTCTCAGCATCAGCATCACAACAGTTTCCCCATCAGAAGCAGGAACACAAGAATTCAAGTTCTGTCCAAAAAAAGATGTTAAAGGAGAAAAGAAACCTTTAACCGGAGAGAGGATTTAATCTAAAAGATTGTCCAGAATGGAACTTCTATGTGAGTCTCATCGAAACCATAAGACAAAACTCTTTCTTTCTTCCCTTATCCCTTGAACACACTTAGGAACCAAGCTAAAAGTATCAACTTGCTTTTCTGTTTTTATTTAAAGGGATATATATCTATGATAAGCAGATATAATAAAAACAAGAATTATGGGTCATAAGAATTCTTTTGTGAAAACTAGAAGTTAACTGAAAGAACTTCAGAATCAGACAGGAATAGGGTTCTCTCTCTGTCTTGCTCTTTTTTAGCTCTGTGAATTTACTTAATCTCTCAGAACAGCAGTTTCCTCATATAAAGAATGGAAAAATAAGAGTAACCTACAAATTTTTGAAGTTTAATTAACTTATATAATGTTCTTTGTAAGGTTATAAAACTTATTTGGGATTAAGTTAGCACTAATAAATAGTAGCTATCAATACTATTCGTATTAACTTTTTATATACTTTTTCATACAAGGTACCAACCTTTTATTTGGTAGGTATGATTTACCATCAATTTTATTATTTAAATTTCATTTAATCTGTATCATTTTTATCATATTCACATGTTGGTGGAAACAAATGATTAGAATATGATTTTCTTTAGAAGTTTTATTTTACTGACAATTTTTTATGTTATTAGCAGTATCTATTTATTACCTCCTTGTGACAGACCTAGTGCTAGGACAGAAATTTGTGGGAGGTTAACATAACAGGGTAGAGAGGTTTAGCTCAGAGTCGTAGCTGAAAAAAGTTAGGAAGGGCTTTTAAGGAAATCACCAGTTAGAAGTGTCTCTGAGACTAATTTTGATGGAAAAGTAGGCATTAGTCATGTTACAAAAATGGTGGAGGGAGTGAGGCAGTGATACTGACATTTTACAGACAGATGTGCAGGCATCATATTTTTGAGGAAATATTTGAGCAAAGGGAGTTTATGTAGTGATAGAAAACATGATCCTTGAAAGGCAAGATAAGAGACAGATCACAAAAGGGTCTGATATGTGTTGATAAAAAAATATGGCTTTTATTCTGAAGATGCTGAGGAGGTGAAGATTGGAGTTTATGAAGCAAAAATTGAAATGACTGGATTCTGATTTTTTGAAATACCAGCTGGAGAAAGTGTTGAGTATACATTAAGAATTCTAAGACCACAGGTAGCAAAACCATTCAGAGGGACCATGGAGGCATGATGGTATATGAGCTAAGGGGGTATCAGGAGTGGCAAAGCAGGGACAAATTGTAATACATCTATAATTAAGATAGGAAATACATGTTTTTTTTAAGTTTAGGTAAAAGGATGTGTTTCTTTACAAGGAGAGTTACTAGACATCGAAATAGCTTCACACCTTTGAACACTGGATTTTTTAATGACCTAGATTTGGCTTGTAATGAGAAACCCAACTACTTTTACTCCTGCCTTTATATCTGCTTTGGGGTCTAATCCTTTTTTATGCTCCTGGATAAAACCTCAGACAATCCCACTAGCTTTTTAGGCAGTCCACATAATATACAATATAAATAGTTCCTTGCTTTGGCATAAAAATTCCAGATAGGATATTCATTAAATCCTGCCACAACAACAATCTGGTCCATAACAGCAGATCCCAAGCTTGTGTCTGCTTAAGACCTGTAAGCCTCCAGTGGGACATGGGCTAGTTTGTTTCTTCTTTAGATATCATTTTTTCTCTACTCTCAACTCAGCTGCAATTTTAAACCCTTCCAGAATCTGACCCAAAGGAAGGGATGGATTTGCTAAGGCAACACAATCATACATGACAGAGTTAGCTATGATCTTGGGTTGGTGTCCTCTCCATCACTGAGGCACCCTTGCTGGATCTTTCTCAGGGTCCATTTTTGTGGACCTGCAATAACAATCATCTTGATGTAGACAATGTCCAAAACTTCTCCAGCATCTTACTTACCACTTCTCCTCCTTTGTGTCAAAAGAAGCTAACACTCTGTCACTGAGAGTTATTTTAAACTTTCAGGCAGTGCTCTTGAGCAGAATCCCCAAGGTTGTCTTATTTTGCTGTGTGTGGAGCACATTCATCTTGCTAGAAGTAAAGGTTTGGCTTTCTCTCGCTGCCACCTTAGCCTATGATGTATAGTCTCTTCTGCTGGCCTCTCTGGTCATCAAACCCCAATGAACATATGACACACTCTTGCTGTGCTTACCTTCAAACCTCCTTTACTTGGCTTAAGATGAAGGGAAGTATTCCGTGCCTTTGCCCAAGAAGGGGTTCGTGGAAGTGGTTGATGGGCAGTCTGCTGCCAATTTCCTCTGTTAAGGTCATATCTTCCATGTTTTTGACCACTACCTCTCTTAAAGGAGGCAGGTGTGTGACTATTTAATATTCCCCAAAGGACACTTGAGTCCTTCCCTTTGGAAGTAATGATAGACATCTCCTACTTCTCCTCAGAGGGAGATGAAATAGTCATATTGTTTTTCCCTCAGCCTTTCTTTAGAGCCCTCTGTGGAACTGATGAGAGAATAGGATGGGCTAACTTGCAATCTGTCACATAGGCCTTTAAAAATAGAATGTTTGTATTTTAATCCTGGTTTTGACTCCCATGAGGTTCTTTTTGGAGATGGGGGAGGCATAAGTGGGAGGAGGAAAAGAAGTTACAAAACGTCTATAATATTCTGTTCTTTTATCTTCTATTGCATAGCTTCAAAAAATCTGCTTATACCCTATGTATTTGAAAATACTTTATAATATGTAAATTACATGTGCATATATTAAATTGATTACAGGCATACCTCATCTTAGCATGTTTTGCTTTATTGGGCTTCTCAGATATAAAGGTTTGTGGCAACCCTGGGTAGAGCAAGTTTATTGGTGCCACTTTTCCAAAAACATTTGCTCTCTTCATGTCACTGTGTCACATTTGGTAACTCTAACAATATTTTAAACTTTTTTATTACTATTATACTTGCTATGCTGATTTGCGACCTTTAATGTTAGTACTATGACTCACTGAAGGCTCAGATGATGGTTAACAATTTTTAGCAATTTTAAAGTATTTTAAAATTAAGGTATGTACTTTTTTTAGACATAATGCTATTGCATACTCTGTAGACTACAGTATACTGTAACCATAACTTTTCTATGCACTGGGAAACCCAAAAAAATGTGACTCAATTTATTGTGATATTTGTTTCATTGCAGTTGTCTGAAACTGAACCCGCAATATCTCTGATGCATGTCTGTATGTGTACATGTGAATGGATAAGTGTCTGTGAATGTATATGTGTGTAGGTTTCAATGTATACTAATAAAATACATACACATACAGGTATGCATATGTCTATGTACACCATATTGTCTTATACTCACACACACTCTGTGTCCTTATACCTCACAAATACCCTGTGAAGGTGGCAAGATATAAATATTATTTACTCAAGAATTCCATGAAGTCTTCCAAAATCAACCACTGTATTTAACAACTATATGCATTTATATACTATAAATATTAAAGTTGATGCATAAGGGAATATATTTCTAAATAAGAGAGTTTCTCTCTAAATTATATCTTTCTTAAATTGAATTTCAATTAATTTTGTGTAGTACATTATTTAATCCCTTAATATATTTGCTAATGTTTAAACCCTGCTGTTATATTTAAGTCAATATTTCCTTTCCTATATATTTAGTAACTAACTCTGTATAGTATCTATATGCAGACAATTGCAGTTGGATATATCATATTAATTAAGTACCATATTAGATATCTCCTTTCAGACTGTCCTCCCACATATTTGATATAAACCTTTTAAACTGCAGGGAAAAGTGACAACAAACCCCAGAGCTACACTATGTGATTGAGAGAATCATTTATCCCGGTGTCACTGGAAGCAAAATCAATTCATGTATTCTGTCATCCTTAGAAAGTACTCTCTAACATGGTGTCAGCAATAAATTTTACAGGATTTCCCCAAAGTCAATTGCTTCTTCTATTTGGGATTACGATGAAAGCAAATTGATTTTTCCCATACACAGAAGAAGCACAAGAGAAGAGATACTTCTAGTCTACTCACTTACTTACTTTTTTTTTTTTTACTGACAGATTTCTCCTGGCTCATTAATGTAAGGTCCTTAGTAATTGAAATTCTGACTGTGAAATATATTCAGGCATAACCAACAAGAATACAATTTCCCTTAAAGTTACCTTCATGCAAGTAGGCAGGAAATTTATTTTTGAATACTTATCTTTGAGCATGTTTTAAAAAATAAGGCAACTCTTTCTAACATTTTACTGAAATTATTGCCAGGATATCATATTCAATTTTAATTTACTATATCTCCCATAATCTAGTGATAATAATATTTTTGTCTTTTTCTTTAATTGAATTGAACAAATTCAGAAATAGCATTTAAATTCTTTTAATAAACTTTTTCTTGAAATATAATTTTTAAATAGAAAAAGATATGTTAAAACTGAGCTAAGACGATTTGCAAACAAGAAAACAACTACAGGTGGATTATGCTGCCACTTAAACAAGTTCTATTGAGGCTGACTATAAAGAAAGTGTGGATATAGGAACACATTTTCTTCCTCATTTTGGGCAGCACAGATATGTGACGAATAGAAGATAATTATTGCAACTGAATCAGAAATTGCTAAAGATGTGCAAATATATAAACTGCATGTTGGAGTGACCAAATGTTAACAAGGAAGAGAAGGAACAAGCAATCAAACAAAAACGGAGACTGATGAAATATTATAGAAAACACTAAATTTTTGCTGACAAATATATGCATGCAAGCTGACCACTCTTTTGACATTTGTACAGAGAATAACAAATGGAATTAACTTCCGTACAGTATTATAGAGTACCTAGTGCTAGTTCAGGTTCCAAGTAGAACACTAATGTCTCAATTCAAGATAGATGCTAGGGTGACATCAGCAACACAGCTGAATAAGTCACCTCTCATAGTTAGCATCCCTCCTCAACAACAAAGATTTGGCATCCATCCTTGGACAAAAATGCTTTAGTGGGAGCTATGGGATCCTGCACCATATGCCAAGGGACCTGGGAAGAGTCTCGCCTACCCATGCATGGGGTAATATTCACAGAGAACTCAGTCACAGCTATGGATTCTGCAGTGGCCAATAACTGGCTTCAGGCCTTCTCAACTGCTGTTTAAGAGCCCCTGGAGAAAAGGATCTTAGATAATCACCCAAGGCTTCTATGTGGAGGTCCAGATTTCCAGCATAGAAGTTCCAGTGCATCACTGGAACAAAAACATCTGAGACTTAATACATTGGAGAGGGTAAGAGGAGCCATTTTACTTTACCTGAGTCATCTCCCCCTGAGGTGGCACAGCTTAGTGACAATTGAGACCATTTTGACCCATGATTTACCCTTGAGGGAAAGTGAGAGCATGTGAGTGAATGCCTGGCTGCCCCAGCTGTGTGGGACTTTGCCAAAGAGGCCCAACTATCTCTCGCCCCACCCAGAGTACTGAGTAGTGAGCTCTATGAATGGGAGGTGAGAAGAAACCGGAGAGCAACAAAGAGGACTGTCAAAGATCATTCAAAGGACACAGATCCTATTAAAGGTATCACAGACTCCATCAAGACGCCAGCTCATGAGCCACTGGGGATGCCTGGCCTGCTGATTCCCCACAAATGGCACACAGGCACCCCCATTACTATACACGCCTCACTCCCACCCTGTGGCTGGCTCTCTGCACACTCATGAAACTGTCCAGAGTGAGCTTTGGCAGATGGCTGGTGACCACGTGCTGAAAGCCAGCCTGGCTATGCGGGCCAGGAAGAAACCACAGAGATGAGCTTTAGGGCACTCTGGGGAAAGTGAAAAGAGGCTGTCAGCACTTGGCCTGATGTGTTGCATGATCAAAAGAAGGCATACAAATCTAAAAATTTTGCCACAAGAGGGAGCAAGAAGCGTGAAGCGGGCATCTCTACAGAAGGTCTGAGAAAACCTCAGAATCCCTACCAGGACTTCCAGAAGATATTTCTCTCCCAAAGTCAGTTAGTAAAAACTGGAAGGGGCGACCACTACCAAAAATACAAAAACAGTATCTCAAGACTCCAAGAAATATGCAAAAATCAAGGAAACTTGACTCCACTAAGGGATCATAATTATCTTCCCCAAAGACACGAACATCTGCATTTTACCCAATAAAGAATTAAAAATAGCTGTTTTAAAGAAGTTAAATTAGCTACAAGAAAATACAGAAAGACAATTCAGTGCAATCAGGAATATAATACATGAACAAAATACAAAGTTTAACAAAAAGAGAGAAATCATATAAAAAATATTCTGGAGCTAAAAAAATACAATAAATGAAATGAAAAATGCAACAGAGAAAATCAACAGCAGAATGGATCAAAAAGAATTTTAAAATCTGTGAATTAGAAGACAATAACTTTGAAATTATCCAGTAAGAGGAGAACAAAGAAAAAAGAATGGAAGAATAAAAGCATATGTGATGTATTGAATAACCTCAAAAGAAATAATCATTGAAGTATTGGAGTCTTAGGAGAAGAGAGGGAGAAGGGGGCAGAAAACTTATTTAAAGAAATAATGGCCAAGAACTTCTCAAATACATGGAGCAATTTGTAAATGCAAGTTCATGAAGGTCACAGGTCACCAAAAAATGTAAGTTAAAGAGATTTTCTTAAAGACACATTGTAATTAAAAAAATCACAAACAAAGAGAGAATCTTTAGAAAAAATAAAAAGCTTGTAATTAAAAAAAAAAAAAAAACACCATAAGGCTATCAACAGATTTCTCAGGTGATTCTTACAGGCCATGAGAGAATAGGATGGTATATCCAAAATGCCGAAAGAAAGAAATAAAAAAACTGCCAAGCAAGAATACTCTAACTGACAAAGCTGTCCTTCAAAAATAAAGGGGAGATAAAGATTTTCTTAGAAAAGAAAAAGCTGAGGGAGTTCATCACCACCAGCACTGCCTTACAAGAAATGATGAAAGAAGTTCTTCAAGCTGAAATAAAAGGACACTAATTAGTAATATGAAAACATCTAAAAATATACAATATACTGGTAAAGGTAAGTGTACAGTCAAATTCAGAATACTCTAATACTATAATATGGTAGCGTGCTAAACACTAACTCTAGTATAAAGGTTAAAAGACTAAAGTATTGAAAATAACTACAGCTACAATAATTTGTTAATGAATGCACATATAAAAAGAGGTAAATTTTGACATCAAAAACACAAACGGGATAGTAATTTTGCATGTGACTATAGTTTAGTTGTTATTAGGAATATAGCAATAGATATTTTATGTAACCTCATGGTAATCACAAAGCAAAATCCTACAGTAGACACACAAATGATAAAGAGAAGGGAAGCAAAGTATACCACCAAAGAAAGTCATCCATTCACAAAGGAAGGCAGGAAGAGAGGGAAAAACAAGGAAACCACAAAAAAGCCAAAAACAAGAAGATGGCATTAATAAGTTCTTACCTATCAAACATTACTTTTAATATAAATTATTTAAATTCTTCAATCAAAAGGCATAGTTGCTAGACAGAAAAACAAAGAAACAACTATATGCTGCCTATAAGAGACTCACTTCAGCTTTAAGGACACACATAGGCTCAAAGTGAAGGGATGGAAAAAGATATTCCATGCAAGTGGAAACCAAAGGAAAGCAGGGATAGCTATACTTATATCATAAAAAAATAGATTTTAAGCCAAAAATGATCACAAGAGACAAAGAAGGTCATTATACAACAATAAAGGAGTCAATTCATCAACTGGAAATAATAATCATAAATAAACATGCACCCAACATCTTAGTCCTAAATATACTGAGCAAATACTAACAAATTTTATGGAGAAATAGACAACAATACAATATTAGTAGGGGACATCAATACCTCATTTTCAATAATGGATAGATCATCCAGACAAAATGATCAATAAGGAAATATTGGATTTGAACTATATTTTAGATCAAATGAACCTAATAGACATATACAGAACATTGTCTCCAACAGCAGAAGAATGTATATTCTTCTCAAGACATATGAAATATCCTCCAGGATAAATCATGATAGGTCACAAAACAAAACCTAGCAAATTTTCAAAGATTAAAATCAAAATACAGCATCCTTTCATGATAAAATTCTCAACAAATTGGGTATAGAAGGAATTTACCTCAACACAATAAACAGCACATGTGACAAGCCCATAGCTAACATCATACCCAATGAAAGGTTAAACAATTTTCCTCTAAGATCAGGAACAAGACGAAAATACCCTTTCTTACCACTTTTATTACATATAGCTCTAAAAGTCATATTCAGAGCAAACAGGCAAGAAAAAGAAATAAAATGCAACCAATTTGGTAAGAATGAAGTAAAACCGTGTTTGTTTGCAGATGGTATGATCTTATATATGGAAAATTCTAAAGACTTAACTAAAAGACTCTTAGACCTAATCAACAAATTCAGTTAATTTGCAGGATACAAAATCAGCATACAGAAATCAGTTGCATTTCTGTATACTAACAACAAAATATCTGAAAAAGAAATAAAGTACTCACATTCACAATATCATCAAAAACAATAAAACACTTAGAAATAAATTTAACCAAGGAGGTAAAAATCTGTAAACTGAAAACTGTAAAATATTGATGAAAGAAATTGAAGAAGAAACAAACAAATGGAAAGTTATTTGGTGTTCATGGACTGACAGAATTAATACTGTTAAAATATCTGTATTACTTAAAGAGATTTATAGATTCAATGCAGTCCCTATCAAATTTTCAATGTCATTTTTCACAGAAATAGGAAAAAACATTCCTAACTTTATTACAGAGCTACAAAAGACCTCAACTAGCCAAAGCAATCCCGAACAAAGATGAAGTTGTCACACTTCTTCATAAAAATGTATTAGAAAGCCATAGTAACAAAAGCAGTATGGTTCTGACATAAAAAATAGATGTATAGCCCAATGGAACAGAATCAAGTTCCCCAAAATAAACCCTGTATAAAAGGTAAACTAATATTTGACAACAGAGCCAAGGGAAAAATGGGAACAGAGCCAATGGGAAAAAGGATAGTCTCTTCAATAATAAATGGTACTGAGGAAACTGTATAATTTTATGCAGAATAAAGAAATAGTACTCTTATTTTACACCACTCACAAAAATTAACTTGAAGTAGATTAAAGACTTAAGCATAAGACCTGAAACTACAAGACTCCTAGAAGAAACCATAGGGGAAAAGCTTCTTGACTTTGACCTTGGCAATGATATTCTAGTTAAGATACCAACAGAATAAGCAACAAAAGCAAGAATTAATAAGAGGGATTACATCAACTAAAAAAGCTTCTGCAAAACAAAAGAAACAGTCAACAAAATGTAAAAACCTACAGAATGGGAGAAAATATTTGCAAATCAAATATCTGATATGGGGTTAATATTTAAAATATTAAGGAATTTATACAACTCAAAAGCAAACAAACAAAAAAACCAAACCCACAAACAATTCTAAACAAAAATGGCAAAAGGAACTAAATAGCATTTTTCCAAAGAAGAGATACAAATGGTCATCAGATACATGAAAAGATGCTCAACATCACTAATCATCAGAAAATACTAATTAAAACCACAATGATACATCACCTCACATCTGTTAGAATGGCTATCACCAAAAGGACAAGAGATAACAAGTACTGGTGAGGGTGTGGAGAAAAGGGAAATCTTATGAACTGTTAACAGGAATATACAGCCACTATGGAACAGTATAGAGGTTACTCAAAAAATTAAAAATGGAACTACCATATGATTCAGCAATTTCACTTCTGCATATATATCCAAATGAAATGAAATCAAGATCTGTTCAGGACAATGTTATTCACAATAGCCAAGATATGGAAAAAACATAAGTATCTACCTACAGATGAATGGGTAAAGAATATGTGGTGTGTATACACGCATAAATACAATGGAGTATATTCAGCCATGAGAAAGAAGGAAATCCTGACATTTGTGACAATATGGCTGAAACTTGGGAACATTATATAATGCTAAGTGAAACAAGTTGGTTAGAGAAGGCAAATACTCTATGGTATCATGTTCATGTAAAAATCTAAAAAAGCCAAACTCATAGAAGAAGAAAGGAGAAGGACTGTTGCCAGAAAATGGAGGTGGAGCATGGGGAGATGTCAGTCAAAAGAGTACAAACTTCCAGCTAATAAGATGAATACATCTGGGGATCTAATGTACAGCATAGTGACTAGAGTTAACAATACTGTACTATACACTTAACTGTTGCTAAGAGAGTAGACCTTGGCTGATCTCAAAACAAAATGGTAATTACAGGAGATGATGAAGGTATTAACTAACCCTACTGTGGCAATCATTTATCAGTATATATATATATACACACACGTGTATATATATATATATATATATATATATATATATATATGTGCGTGTGTATCAAATCATCACATTGTATACCTCAAATTTTACACAATGTTATATGCCCATTACCTCAATGAAGCTTAAAAAAAGATAGAGGACAATTTAACCTGTGTGTGGCTATTAAATCATACAACCACCTCATAGCAAGTAGGGCTTAAGATGATTACCGTACTTGTTTATATAATAGAAATATACTAACATCTATTATTTGTATAATAGATGTTTGTACAATAGAAAAACAAACAACATGGTATGGGGCTGAACAGGAAAGATAATTAAATATATTTTGAGGTTTGGAGAAATTAACATTGATCTTCGGTCCTGAAGAATACATAACATGTTAAAAGTCAAGGATATGACAGCAGTAATCCTTTTTGTGAAATGTATAAATGTTAGATCAGAATTTAGTTAGTTGAACCAGTACTCTCTTGTCATCAATATTCAGTTTCCTACCGAACTAGAGATCAAATATATGTGCATATCTATGATTTTTTTACTTGGGAGGTAATGTATCAAACAAGGAAGATGATAACTTGTAATTAGAAACAATTATATAAAATTATAAATTTTAAAATAAATTATCCTGTATTATATGTAAAGAAAGGAAAAAGATGCCAGTTTTCAATAATATTAACTCTTAAATAAAACTTTGAAAAATAAAGCCCACATTCAAGACTTGGTATCATCAATGCCTTTATATAAATGCCTTATAAGGTATTCATATACTCTTAGAAATAACACTATTTTTAAGACATTATTTTATATACAGTTTGAATTTCTAATATAACTGTTTATCAATGCATTTCAATAAATATATTTAGATCTTTTGTAATCCATGGTCTCTAAAGAAATGTAAAGGTTTCCATTTGTTTTAAATATTGTGAAGTTTAAAATAATTGATCTAAAATATAGGTTTAGTTTTGCTGAATCAGCTTTAGATGCATTTTCCAACTGAAAAACAAAGTATCATTCATTTCCATAAAACATCTTCTCTATTTTCAAGAGAATTGTGCTTTGAAACAAACTGAAAATCGTTAACTATTCTTACTCTGGGAAGCTCATATATTTTGGACTCGGTGAGGAATAGCAATTTCCCTGTAGGAGTTGGTCTTTTCTGGTTCTTAACAGAAAGTTTGCAGTTTGCCCTTTGGGATGCTGTGCCTGCCAGCTGAGATTCTGAGCAGAAAGGCCTCCTACAATGTACAACTCTTATCCCTTGTATAAAAGCCCTACCCAGGGATAAATGACATTAGAGCGAACTGAGGATGCTTTGTATCTAGAATTAGTCAATCTGATCACTAGACAATTAACTTCATTCAAAATTGAAGCTACTATTGAAAATATTTAGAAACTCTTATAAGATTATTCTCCTGTATCAAAGTTATTTCTTTGCCATTGCTTTATTCAGTTTTCTTGTACTGAGATTTAGCATCCACATTTGCATTTTTTTATCTGGATATGGTCATTTTTATATGTGGCTTAGCAGCTTAAAAGATTATGTTCTTCCCATGAAACAATGACAGCATGTACATGTCATGTCAACACATAGGAAAGTTTTATATTATATCTCATGGTTTGTCAAAGAGTTAACTTAGTGCAACACTGACTTTTGAGTAAAACAGGTTAAAAACTGTATTTCTGGAAAAGTTCATTAATAGGATCCGGTTTCCCAAATTCTAAAAGGAGAATAAAACATTTATTTTCTAAGCCTTCAGTATTATTTACTTATATAGAGTATACAAACTGTCTGTGAAACTGTTTGTAATATAGGGGGCACCCATGGTGGTAATAATTAATACTTTTAACTATACAATTGCTATTGATAAACAGTACTAAATATAAGCAAATTTATTGTGCCTAGAACATTTATTTGATAGTTATCAGCTTCTTTTAACATCTATCTTTTAGAAAATCAAGTTAATATTGTCAGGTCAAATTAAATTGTCTTTCCAAATTCTATAGTTAAATAAGAGTGACTGTCCACACAATCAGAAGTAATTGGGGGAAAAAAACAGGGCTGTCTATCTCAGTGCTTTGCTGTTAAATTACCTTATAGTAAACACTTTCTGGTCTTTTTTATGGTATGGCTTTGGATCAAAAATTCTTTGAAACAAAATAACTATGAAAATAGCTAAATTACTATGTGTGGATCTCATATTAAATAAATAGTGAATGAGAAAAACATAAAATATTTAGCAGCTTGATCAGTATAAGATGAACTGCATCTACAGAACAAATTCCAACTATTTTAAACATTGGTGAAAAGTATGACAGTCCAGTACCATAGAGACACTTACTCTTTATCCAATTTGTTACTCCTTAAGCTGTTGATGATGTCAATATCATGTTAGAAGAATTTGGGACTCATAACAAAATCACAAGGTAAAATGTTATTTTATTTTTTTTAAGACATGGGGGAATTTAATTTCTCAACATTGGCAGTTCCAACTTCCCACTACTCTTATTCTTATTGTCTTATTTAAGATATTGTTTAATCACTATAATCACTATAATAGAATTCAAAACATTAACTAGACTTATCATGGTGATCATTTTGCAATATATACAAATATTGAATTATTATGTTGTACACCTGAAAGCAATGTGGATAGAGATTAAACACTAGTTTTCAATTTCTAAGTGATTTCATGTCATACTTTCAGAAGAATTCTAGTAGCATATTTACTAATCTATCATTCAGTTTTTATGTTGTTTTAAAATGTAAATAAAATAAGACAAATATTTGCCTCATTATGAGCATTTCTTATCTATCATAGTAAAATACTGACAGTGGATTAGTAAGGATTCCCCTAAAACAGTATGTAAAAACCTGTCAAAGTACAGAAGGCAGAGCTGATAACTGTTTTCCATTTTTCTCTAAAATTCTAATTGAGTTTTCTGTCTTCCACTTAGGATATTGAAAGTTAGGAACAACATTGCCATCACCAAAACACAATAACAATGAAAACAACATAAATTGGCTAATCAAAGAAATAATACCTTTTTTGGATCACTTCAGACAGCTGAGCTTGCAAAGGCTAACTATAAGGTAGAAACTAAAGGTTTCAGATGAACATAAGTGAGGATTTAGAAGATCTAAACAATTCTATCAAGCAACGAACTACATTATAGAACATTCCACTCAGTAAGAGAAAATATACATTCTTATCAAGGGCACGTGGTACACTCAACAAGGTAGAGCAGATAACATGGCCATAAAACCAATCTTAATACATTTACAAGAACTGGAATCATACAGAGTATGATCTCACACTAGCAACATTAAATTAGAAATTAATAATAGCGAAATATTCAAAACATTTGGAAATTGAGCAATACATTTCTAAATAAGCTGGGGGTCAAAAAAGTAGCCACAGGGCCTCCCTGGTGGCGCAAGTGGTTGAGAGTCCGCCTGCCGATGCAGGGGATACGGGTTCGTGCCCCGGTCTGGGAGGATCCCATATGCCGCGGAGCGGCTGGGCCCGTGAGCCATGGCCGCTGAGCCTGCGCGTCCGGAGCCTGCGCGTCCGGAGCCTGTGCTCCGCAACGGGGGAGGCCACAACAGTGAGAGGCCCGCGTGCCGCAAAAAAAAAAAAAAAAAAGTAGCCACAGGGAAATTAGAAAATAATTTGAACTGCATTAAAATCAAAACGCAATATTTGAAAATTTGGGTAATGCAACTATAGCATGCATACAGAGAAAGTTATAGCAATAAATAATTACATTAGAAAGGAAAGAACAGTTTCAAATTAGTGATCTAAGATTCTGTCTTGTGGTAAGAAGTATAAGAGTAAATCACACCTACAATAAGGAGAAAGAAAGAACACAAAGCAAATTGAATGAAATTAGAAAAAGGAAAACAACAGATAAAACCAAGAAAATAAAGGGTTTTTTTTTACAGATTGATAAAATCAATAAATCTCTAGTAAAACTGGACATGAAAAAGAGAGAATATATAAATCATCAATACAATAAATAAAATATGAACATCACTCCAGATTCTACAGAAATTAAAAGGATTATAAGGGAATATGTGAACAAGTTTATTTCAAAAATTTCAATACAATGGAAAGGTTCCTTGAATGACACAAACCACCAGTGATCATTCCAGATAAAACAGATAACATTAAAAGTCCTAATTCTATTAAAGCAAACTGTATATGTAGTTAGTATTTCATCAAAGAAACTCCAGGGACAAATAATTTTTCTGACAAATTCTATCAAAATTGTAGGAAATACATAATAGTAAGTCTACACTAATTCAACCAGAAAATAAAGTAAGGAATGTTTTCCAACTCATTTTACTAAATAAAATTAGAGTGACATCAAATCAAATGAAAATATTACCAGAAAACACAACTAGAGACAATTTTTTATATCAACATAAATATAAAATTTCTCAGTAAAATTTTGGTAAGCTATATAGAACACTATATAAAAAAGAATAATACATCATGACCAAATGGAGGTTTAACTGGGAATACAAGGCCAAAAAAACATTTGAAAATTAACAAATGTAAATCATCACTGATAGAATCATCTATCTATTGATAGATTAAAAAATCAAATCAATATGGTCCTCTCAACAGAAAAATAACATTTGATAAAATTCAATATCAATTAATAATCAAAAGCTCTTAGCAAACTAGGAATAGAAGGAAATTATCAGGTCATAGATCTATAGCTAAAGCCTAAACTACTACCAACTTCAACTGGTCTACCAGACAATGGAGCATCTTCCAGCAAGAAATCTCCAGCAAGAAAATTCCCAAACCACTTTTGACACGTTCAGTCACAGCACCTTCTCCATACACTGCACAAATCTTTTTTTGCATTTCAGTTGTGTGTTTACCATTCTTTAAATACTAAAGCATAATATGCTGAAAATATTGCTTTTTTTCTTCCATTTTCAATATTAAAATGGCTACACAAAAATTCACCAAATTTGCTAAGTTTTTTTTTTTTAATGCACGCTGATATGACAGCTGTCACAATACAGTCTAACAAAATTGTTTCAAATGAAGTTAAAGACAACTAAGTACTACTAGAGCCATCTTACAGAAAAAAAAAATGAACAAACTTTTTGGTCAACCCAATATTACTCAGATTTTTTTTTTAGACTGTTTAAATCATGATAAATAAAGTTTTCACAACATTCAAATTCATCATATATTTTATTGTATTATTATTTTTTAGAGGACTATTTTTTAGAGTTCTTTTAGTTTCACAGCAAAATTGAGTAGAAGGTACCAAGATTTCCCATATACCGCTGTCCCTACTCATACATACCTTTCCCACTGTCAACATCTGCCAACAGCATGGTATATTTGTTACAATTGGTAAACCTACATTGACACATTACTATCAAATTCCATATTTTACATTAGAGTTCACTCTTGTTATTTTACATTCTGTGAGTTTGGACAAATGTATAATGACATGTATCCACCATATTAGTATAAACAAAATAGTTTCACTGCCCTAAAAATCATTTGTGCTTCACCTATTCTCCATCTCCCCACTCCAAATCCCTGATTTTTTTCTACATCCACAGTTTGACTTTTCCAGGAAGTCATATAGTTGGAATCACATCCTATGTAGCCTTCTCAGATTCTCTTTTTTCACTTAGTAATACACATTTTAGTTTCCTTCATGTCTTTTCATGAATTGATAGCTCACTTCTTGTTAGCACTGAATAAGATTCCATTGTCTGGATATACCACAGTTTACCCATTCACCTACTGAAAGACGTCTTGGTTGCTTCCAGTGTTTGGCAATTATGAATAAAGCTGCTATAAACATCCAAGTTCAGATTTTTGTATAGACATAAAATTTCAGCTCTGGGTAAATACCAAGGAGCACAATGGCTGGGTTTGATGGTAAGAGGATGTTTAGTTTTGGAAGAAATTGTCAAACTGCTTTCCAATACACTTGTACCAGTTTTCATCTCATTTCAAAAGAGCTATTGTGTTGTTGGATTTGAAGACTGAGGGGCACCTGCTGTGGAAGGAACTCAGAGCAGCCTCTTAGAGAGGCGAGTGTCCACCCCTGCCTCAGAGCAGCAAGAGAACTGGGATCTCAGTTCTACAAAAGCTTGGAACTGGATTCTGCCAACAAGTGGAAAGAGCTCCCTCACAGAGCCCCAGAGCCTCAGGATACAGGTAAAAACTGAGTCAGCTGACACCTTGATTTCAGCGTTGTGAGACTCTAGTAGACAACCCAGTGTAGCCCACCTGTGAGATAACTGTGAGATAACAGTGCTACTGTTTCAAGCCTCTTAATTGTAATTTGTTAAACAGCCACAGAAAACTAATACTAATGTAGTAATGGTGAGAAGAAAGAGCGGATTGAGGATGCAAACGTATTTTCCTGTGGGAGGGCAAAAAAATTTAAACAGAAAACAAAACAGTAGGAATTCTGAAGCATATTGACTATATAATTATCCTTTAGGCTTTGAAAGAAAAGTTATTATTACATTCACATATCTATTCAATTTGAACAGCACCTATTTTCTAATCTTTTAAATTTCCTTTTCCTTTTTAGTTTCTAATTTTTTAAATACCCCAAACATATTACATACAAGTTATTTTAAGATCAGAAATGAGGTTCTTGAACAAATTTTATTTCTTAATGTACTTTTGTAAAAAAGGCAAAATATGAATGATAGCTTACAGCATCCTTTAGTCAACTTGGTAACCAAAAAAGAAATATAATATGTTGCATTTATAAAAGGTGGTTCATAGACCAGAGGATATATCTTTTTAAATAAAATAATATTTAAGTTTCTTCTACTTTTTACTTATTTCCCTTTCAACAAAACTAGTGAGAGAACAGACTCAAAAAGTCAATCAGTAAAGTGAGGTTCAAATGCAAAGTCTCATGTTGGTAATTACATTTTTGGAAATACTTTGTAAAACAAGATAAAGATATAATAAAATACACAGAATGACCTGTAGAATGGAGTTTGGAATAAAAGGATTTCATCAAATGTAATACAATATTTTGGAGATGAGAAGGATTTTACAAGGAGAAATAAGACCTTTCTAAGAGCCTGACTCACATACACTCAAGCCCAGATGGACAGTGAGTATTCAATTTACCCTCTGCTATCAGCTCTTGAGTTTAGGGGTCACCTAATGATTGACACTCTCCATCCCACTCCACCCCCCTTTTAGAATCTGGGGCTAGATTGCAGGTTTTTGTGAAGCCAAAACCCAAAGTGGATGATACAACAAGTCAGCTATTACATTTACTTCACCTCAGGAGAAAAAAATAATTCATAATACTCGTCTCAGTTCAAATTCAAACTCATGTTTTTTGAGACTCTCATGCCCATTGGGTAACAGAAAATATGTGGGATCTAGTAAAATGCAGTCACCAGTTTGGCTTACTTTTTTCACTGACTTTTTTTAACATTTAAAAATATATATACTGACTTTTTTTTTTTTACATATAACTTATTTACAGATGTTTTAAATCTCATACAAGGGAGCATGTTCTTTTAAAAACTGTTCATTCTTTTACATATGAAAATATATCTAAGCTCTTACCCAGAATGTTCAAGATGCTATTCAGCTTTTGGAATTTATCTTGATATTCTAGCATTTATTTCAAGTGAGCATATGCAACCCATTTGAACAGTGGTTCTGATGAAATGTCACATAGATATTTTGAGGAAAAGAAAGAATAAATGGGTCACCTAGTTTCCCAGTGTGCTGTTTCTTACTGTGCGTAATAGAGGTAAATATCGCCATACAAGAATTCTTGCTGTGATTTTATGCTTCAATGCCATAGAGATGTAGTTTAACACCTGAAAAGTACATAATTGCACAGCGTGTATTATCTCCATGCTTTAGTTCTAGAAGCTTGGGGTCCCCCATCCTGTTTAATAAAACACTTAAAATGTCTTTTCCATTAACTATCTATTCCACCTTTCCTATACAATTCATGGCAGTGTGATAAGCTGTAAATGGCATACTATTATATCTCTATTATTTTTCTCCATCCATGCATTTATTATGAGCTTTTGTTTTACTCATGACATGTAGGGTATGTGAAATGGATGCAAAGTGTGCAGGAAAAAATGTATTTAAAATTATAGCATAATGCACCTATGTTTTCATTTCCATAGCAAATAAAATACTATGTATGTGAGAATAAGTAGGTAGGCTTATCTAGCTGGTATAATTTTAGAAAAAATGCAGAATGAACAAAGAGGACTTGGGGAAATTGGTATAAAAATAGGGGAATGAATGTATCTATGTTAATTCCCCATTTTGTTTTAACACAAATGAGAAAAGGTCACATAAAACTCTGGAAATTACAATGAAGCTGGAAATTACACTAAAGTACTCATCTCACAGTTTTGAGGAGTTTTTGTTTGAAGATATTTAAATATTACAATAATGCAACTGTGTCTTAAAAGTAACAAAATTAATGCTTTCAAAAACATTTCCTTTTATATTGCTAATGGCAATTTGGGCATTTTGGGAACCCTTCAAATAATGACAGAATTTTATTAGGAGAAAATGCCTTAGCGAGGAAATAAAATGGTTCTATGCTCCTGCAAAATTATAATTTACAATGTTTTTCAATACTTCATAATATACAAAATATGTGTTGGTTATATCTGACATTTACAAATAAATATGAACTTGATCATCCCCTATACTCTCAAGTATTGTAAGAATGATAAAATCCTTTCAAGTACATGGACATTGATTAAGGGAGTCATTTGATTTTGAGTACTTCTACACCTAAATCTTAAATTCTTAGCCTGCTAGATGAGTCTGGGAGAAGTTTTAAGCTAAGATGCTCCTAAGCCAAAACTTTTCAAGTTAACTTGGTAGAACAACAAGCTTCAGAGATAATCTCTAAAGGTAAGAAAATGAGATAATTGTTTAATCAATAAGAAAATGGAAGCTACCCCATCTCCCTCTGGGCTATTTCACTTTGTTATGTGCTAAACACATTGATAAGTTTTGCACTGAATAAACCTATGTAACTCCAATTCTCAGTTTACTTGACCAGTGAACATTTCTTCATTTTATTCATTTTCAATGACTCTATTAATATTTCACAGGAAATGTTTTGAGAATTGAAATTCTATGTCACAGAATGGAATTCATTCTCAGAGAGTTTTTCTTTAGCCTTGAACAATAGAAACTTTGAAAACTGGAAGAGGGCTTCCCTGGTGGCGCAGTGGTTGAGAGTCCACCTGCCAATGCAGGGGACACGGGTTCGTGCCCTGGTCCATGAAGATCCCACATGCTGCGGAGTGGCTAGGCCTGTGAGCCATGGTCGCTGAGCTTGTGCGTCCAGAGCTTGTGCTCCACAATGGGAGAGGCCACAACAGTGAGAGAGGCCCGAAAAGAAAAAAAAAAAAAAAAAAAAAAGGAAGAAAACAAAGTTAGATACTCCAGTATTTAACTTTTGCATATAGTTCATAGATTTGTTGAGAAAAAAAAAAGATACTTAGAATTTATAAGATTTTTTTTGTGTGTGTGGTATGCGGGCCTCTCACTTTCGTGGCCTCTCCCATTGTGGAGCACAGGCTCCGGACGTGCAGGTTCAGCGGCCATGGCTCAAGGGCCTAGCCACTCCGTGGCATGTGGGATCTTCCCGGACCGGGGAACAAACCCGTGTCCCCTGCATCGGCAGGAGGACTCTCAACCACTGCACCACCAGGGAAGTCCAAGTTTTTTAATTAATATATTGACAAGTTTATTTCTTGAAATTGATTCCACAAAATGAATGCTGAACAATGGAATAAATTATTCAAGAAACAGTGTGCAAGAATTTTGATGAAATGCATTAATCTCTGTGAAGTAACATGCATTCAACAGCAAGTCATGACTTGTTAATCTAAATACAATATATCCTGAAATCTTTAAAAAAATATAGTGACTTTGATTATAATGTTTTTAACATAATCACTCTACTAGCCTTTTAAACAAATAGAAAAATTTATTCTGAAGGAATTAATGCTTAGGGACACTCAAAATATCCTAAATTTATCTCCTATGATCCAATTTTCTTATGGCAAAATTAGTTTGAAACTCAAGATATTTGTAGCAGCATTTAGAAGGCCTTCAGATGATTCATCAGTTCTGTAAGTTATTATTGTATTTGTGATTAATATGTTGACATAGGTGGAAAGCTGATCAAATGTACAAACTATGCCAAATTGAGAGAAACTCAGGTTCATTAAAACAAAATCCAACCTAGGTAGAAAAACCGATTATAACTGAAAGGATGAAAAATAATGTAAAATTCTAAACCTAAGGATGAAAAAATCGACTGCATGTTTTAAAAAACAGCCCCAAAGCATGTGCAAAGATATTTAGAATGTTTATTTAAATATATGCTCAAATTGAGTCCCCTCTATGATGTGTCCATCAAAAAGAGTGATGGCAGCATAGGTTGCATTGAAATAAGCTAGCATTTATTGACTGTATCCTATGTGTGAGACACAGTACTGTACACTTCACCACATTAAACCAGTTAATTCGAAAAACAAACCCAAGGTTGGTACCACTACCTCCATTTCACAGCTCTTGAAACTAAGGCATGAAGAATTTCTGTAATTTTCCTTGAGGGCAAGAATCATATCAGTTTTATTTTTTTCTGTATATCCATATGTAGAAGAATGAATGACATAGAGTTGAGTATTCATAAATATGTTTGAAAGAAAGACTGAATGGCTTAAGGAAATATAGACAAGAAGATTTCCACAGGTTAGACAACAACCATGATAAGTAATAATTGGTAGAATATTTCCATAAAAAACTTTCTTGACATATTTATAAAGATAAACATTAAAAAAGAAGAAGAAGAAAACCTTAGACCTATATTATCACTTATCTCGAATGTTGTGGAAAGAATACATATAAAATTATTATATTATGGTATCAATACTATTCATGTAATTTTATGAAGGATGAAATAATACATTATAAAATTATATAAACTATCTCAAAATAAACAAAAACAATTCTAGACACCTTTAATTATTAGATACATTTTTTTTGTTTCTGGACTAAAAATTATTTTCTACATAAGTAATAAACTGGGGAATGAATTGTCAAATATCCAAATTATATTTACATTTTATTGCCTAAAAATACTTAACTTTAAAATTATTGATTAATATCCATACAGCTGCTATGTGTTCAGTGTTATTCTTTGTAGGATGGGAGACTAAAAGACACCTGGAAATTAAATAAGTGCTTCTTCTTATCAACAACTTTCAGTTATGTTGGTTAGGCAATAGCATACATGAATAAAATTCTATGCTACTGCTTAAGTCATTATAGATCCTCATTAACAAAAGCAAATTGTTTTGATCTTTAAATTTTTGAAGCTCAGGTAACATGTAAGTTATGAATGGAAAGGGAGAATGGATCAGGATATTAACATGAAAAACAGGGATACTCCTGAAAATAGAAATCATTTGCACATGGAAATATGATATTAGATTAGGGAACAGAAAGGAAGTTAACCTAAGAAAGAAGTGTGATTATGCCATAAAAGAGTTATTATTATGGTAGTGAGAGCTTAAGCAATGTCTTGATAGTATGGAACTTTAGATTTTAATTACTTGCAATAAGATATTGGTCAGAATATGTGATACACAGAGCAGTGATTTAGTATGAACATTGTACTGTTCTGCAAGATGGATTGAGAAAAAGGTATATAAATTCAAGTTGAACTTATTTAGCCTAGTAAGAAAAGCTAAGGAAAATGTAATAATGATCTTTAACAGAACTAAAACAAAGAATATCCATGACAGGTTTTCAGGAATAAATGATGTTTAGATGACCCATCCTAAATGACAAATGGAAAAGAATAATCAAATATATCTTCCAATGTCTGCTCTGGGAAAATAGATGAAATTCTATGACACCAGCCAATGAACACATGACTAAAAAATTATTTCTGTTATATCTAAACATGTTGAATTTGTGCACAAGTAAAAAATTTAAGAAAGTGTTTTGTAGGCAGATAGAAATAGATAAAGGTCAGTTTTCCAAAAATCATATGATTAAATCAATCTCCCAAGAGCAAATTGTGTTTTAGCAAAATGTTCTGCATCTAAAGAGAACTAGAATATTTCAATGTCACAAAACCTGCAAGAGGAATGGCGGAAGACATAAAGAAGTAAGGGCACACACCTGGGAAAGAGGGAGGAGATTAAGAGCTTGTACAGGCCATTATATTTAATAAAAGATTTACTTGTGCCCATGTCAAAGTTTGTGTTGGAGGATATGCAAAAAGAGGAAGAAATGTATCAAATAAAAATGAAGAGATACACACACCCCAATGTTCATTGCAGCACTATTTACAATAGCAAAGATATGGAAGCAACCTAAATGTCCATCAATAGATGAATGGATAAAAAAGATGTAGTAAATATATACAATGGAATATTACTCAGGCATAAAAAAGAATGAAATAATGCCATTTGCAGCAACATGGATAGACAGATTGTCATAGTGAGTGAAGTAAGTCACACAGAGAAAGACAAATATCATATGATACTGCTTATATGTGGATTCTAAAAAAAGGGTACAGATTAACTTATCTACAAAACAGAAATAGAGTTACAGATGTAGAAAACAAACTTACAGTTACCAAGGGGTAAGCGGGGGGAGGGATTAATTGGGAGGTTAGGACTGACATATACACACTACTCTATATAAAATAGATAACTAATAAGGACCTACTATACAGTACAGGGAATTCTACTCAATACTCTGTAATGGGCTGTATGGAAAAATAATTTTAAAATGAGTAGATATATGTATATATATATATATATATATATATATATATATATATATATATATGTGAGTATTACTGATTCACTTTGCTGTACACCTGAAACTAACACAACATTGTAAATCAACTATACTCCAATAAAAATTTAAAATAAAATAAAATTATGGTATGAATTGACACTCAATTGTGTTTTTTTAAATGTTGAAATCATCAATTTTAATAAAGTTTTGAATTAAATCCCAATTCCTTAATGTGTTGTGTTTGGATAAAACATGTTTTCATTTTTAAATTAGAAATTAAAATTTGCCAAGAAAATAATTTTGTGCCCCCAAACTAAACTGATAATGACAGAAGTAAAGAAATGTTATGTACACAGGTCAAGTTGATGATGAATTCAAGTATTTCATACTTTATCTGGACAGAATAGATCAAACTCTCTAACTATATAAAATAACAGTTTGATGAATTAGACATTTGATAATTTACTGTCAATATTATTTTGTATTTTTAAATAACTATATTTAATATTTAATCAGTTCATTATAATAGATTATGTATTGTTCTTATCCTAAAGCCATAAAAGCATCTTTTCTAATTTTAAAATCAAATATTTTTCATGAGACTTATAACCACAGTGTATGTTAGGTAAGAAATAGTGTATATATACATATATACATAAACTAGTTTACTAATCTTGAGTGACTCAAATGTAGGAGCAATATTCAAAGTAATTAAACAGACTATTTAAATACTATTCATTACAAATAATTTATACAGTAATATTTGTCATTTTAAACAACGGGTAAACTCATACATGCATTTTTATTATTTTATCAAAGCATCAAATATATTTTTACTCAAATGTCCTGTTTTATAAGGTTTTATAGATATGAATGTCCTCACATTGATGAATTATTTTAAGCTTATATTAAAATCCAGTTGATATTTGTTCTCACCTTAATGTGGCTGATATACCAAACAAATGCCATTTACAATAGGAATTTCCTTATGATACTAAAGCACCATTTTAGTTGTATTTTCTTCTTCCTAACTAGCCATGTGACATGTACCATAATAATAAAAAAAAGATTAAACATGTTTTGGGGCATTTAGTTGTACCAATAATAATAAATGTAATCAAAAATTACAAAATATTCCCTCATTTTCTCTTAAAATTGTGGTTGGTTTATTGATTTCTTTGCTGTAATAACAAGGACTCTCTCAATGTAAAAGTATAAATTTGAAAACTTAAAATGGGACAAATCATCTGTAATGAATGCATGGGTAGTTACTAATTAAAAATTTCTTTATGCAATTACATTTTATTTTTCCTATGCATTTTTGAATGAGACAATACTAGATATTCTCTGTGAGGCTGTTTGTGGTATTTGCATGCACTTACGAAGGCATTTGCATGTGTATTGTTATATTTTCACCCAGACTTTTAAATTGACATAAAGCCCTCATTAATATTCTATTAGATTCTATGATTCTCATTAGCTTTGAAAAAACAAATAGGATGATAATGACCTTCCACTTATTTTAAATGTTTCTTTATTCTTCTACGTCATTAGACCACTATCATAAAAGACCTGCTATAGTAATTTAAAATGTAAATGCTATCCATTTAATTAATAAGAGATAACTGTCTATCAAGAATGGCTGCAGAGAATTAGTCACTATTATATAAAATAATAAAAGACTTATCAGCTTAGCTCAGTTTTGAATAAAATAAATGAAAGTTAAAGAGCTCAGTGTGGTTTCAAAGATGTATGAATGAAAGAGATTTTTTACAATAAATGAACACAGTCTTGTAATGAATGATGTTTCTTAATTGTCAAAAATAAGAAATGAAGGTCACTACATGGTATTATGTTCCCTGACTGAATGACACCTCAATCCTGAAACAGTCTTACCAGGACAAACATCTGTTTCCTTGCGTTAACACTGGAAAAGCTGATTCCAGAAGAATCAGCATTGCCTGAGAACTTGTTCACATGCACGTTCTCAAGCCGCACTCAGACCCATACATATAGCCCTATATATACCCCAGGATCCCTACATATACTAAGATCCAGAACATAGACATTAATTGTTTTGTTTTTAGTTGTTGTTGCTGTTAACCATTATATTTTACTTGTACAAGGTCTTGCATTGAGTAAATATTTGCTGAACACAGGTGAAATCTTTTCTGTTTTTTTTCCCTTGACTTTCTTATTCTATAACATCATTACACTGATCTCTCTCTCTCTCCCTCTATAGATAGATAGATAGATGAATGATAGATAGTTACATAGATAGATGATATAGATATACTTACATACCTATATATACATATCTATATATACATTATTGAGATCTATTGATTTTTCCAGTAATACATATTTTCCTCTCCTTTTCTCAGGCAAAGTGTCCATTATAAAGAAAGCACAAACCAAAATTCATGTAATATTATTTCCTGAAAATTAATTTTACTCTATGAATATCTATATAAACACCGTGTGTTATAGTTAAGGCATTGTGAAAAACTGGCTGGGAATGGAATCATATTTAGTATTTCAGTTTTTGGTATATTATTTTATTCCTTATTTAAATATAGCCTCACAAACAATTATGGTTTAATAAAGCAAAATAGACTAGTTTTAAAGCAATTGAGATTACTGAAATACTTATTTATATGGATGCAGTGTCTTTTGTTAAAAATTGCTAAATTTTTTTCAGATAAAATATGGAAAGGCCTTAATGGCTTAAGGTAATTAAAGAAATGGTGCAAATTAGTTATGTTTTCAATATAGAAATTTTAAGTAAGCAAATTCTGTTAGTGAGAAGAAATACCTGAAATCAGTAAATCAGCATAGATTTTAAGGAACATAAACACTTATTATGAGGGAGGGCAAAGAATGAAAGCCAAAGTTTGTGTTGCTGCACTTACGGATAGTTAGATGTGTGACTAAAGATTGAATCAAGTATCTGGACACAAAGGGGCTTCTGTGACATTTAGGACAATTTCAACTTTTATTTCTAAGGATTGGGAGATACTGAAGAATTGTAAGCAGATTCATAATATGGAAAAATATACATTAAAAAGCTCATTCTCACTCTGTATGAATATGCAGAAGTCTATGATTGGATGGGGATAGCAATATTTACAAAAAGTTTCAAGATATTCATATACTTTTTGAAGCCCATTCCAGGATTTCTGCTCAACAGGTATGAGAGAATCCAGGCAACACAAACTGGGAAACAGCAGACCAACTGGGGGATTTTGTAGCACTTTTGAGGAAAATGACAAATGATTATGTATCATTAATGGGAATAAAGAAGAGTTGACAAAATCAAAATGTATTGCAGAGAATACATCAAAATTCCATGAAGAAAGATTAACTATCAGGAGGTGAAATAAAAGGAAAATTCTAGAAGAATGTCTAGGTTACTATCTGGCTGATCCAAATGAATGAGTGATGAGAAAAGAAAAGAAATAGAGAACTGTAAGGGCATATCACAGCGTGTAGTACTGGTTTATATCCAACTAGAAATTCCTGATAAGCACTTAGATACACCAGCTTGAAATTCATCTGAAATTTATGGACAAGGGGTAAGGTTTTGCTTAAAAAAAAGAAGAGTAAATTATCTTATGTAATTTATCAATGTAAGAAGCAGGTAAAGTTCAGACACTGAGCAGTCAGAGAAAACTTATGAGAATTAATGTGCTTTCGGGTCACAACCTTCTGTGCTTGTTTCATCAAATCTAGCAGATCCTTTCACATCCTAATATTCTATTAGAGTTAGAGTTAGACTACTGTAGGGTTGATATTAGGTTAACTGTGCTTTTCACATCTGACTCCTCTGTGGTCCCATTCAGAGTTATGAAAGCGGGCAGTTTGCCTGATGAAAATTGGTGAAATCTTATGGTCTTAGTGTTAGGTTACAGAATTTTGACATGAGACCTTGTCAAGTAGAATTTTATTAAGTAAATCAATTTAAATTTAACTCAATCTCAAAGTTTGTCTTAGTTCATAACAGAAAATTATACGGTGGATAAACGATCATGAAAACAAAGAAAAAAATAAACAGTGGAACAGAGTAAAGACAGAAGAATCACGTATATAATGGAGAAACATAATTTTGAAACCTAAATGCATGTAAATGTAACGAGACATGTGTCTAGCTCAATTCCAAAGACGGATCAAGAGCATGACTTGAGTAGACCCTAATGCACATACATGATGATTTCTTTATGTCACAAATAGTCACCACCAAGGATGGAGAAAGGAATGCTGGCATGTAGGACCAATTCCTGAATATTTTTCAATAAACACAAGCAGATAATTAATTATTATTGTATAGTGTACACCTAGATTTCCTCCCCTCAAAAACCAAACAAAATGTTGTTTTGCAAAAGATTGAGAAGCATAAAATATATGTTAAGACCTCAATGTTTGGAACTGTGTTCAACAAAGCCACTGTAGAATCTGATTCCACAGCTGCATCAAGATACACGAACAACCCTTAGGCTGATAGAATAGCAACATCACGTATTGGTAAAGCACCAGCCTGCAGAGTTTGAACTGCATATTCACTACTGGCTACCTGTGTGACCTTGAGGAAGTATTTTCGCTTTCCTGTGTTCTGGCTTACCCATCTATAAAATCCAGATAATAATATTGTAGCATTGATAGAGCTTCTATGGGAATTAAAGTAATGTGGTTGGAAAAATGCTTAGTAAATCAATGATTACTACTTTTACTCAGAGGACTGGACAATTTCTCTCATGTTATCCTACTGAAGTCTTTGGTATTGAGAAGGTTCGCTTGAGAAAACGAATCATACCTCTTCATTTTCTCTGAAATAAACTGACCTGTGTTCACCATTTTTCTCTATATGATTCCCATAAGCATTTTAATCCCCAGAAATATTAATAAAGGACCAAGTAAATTAGTACAATTTTCTTTACTGGATGGGGGTGTCAATCCCTTAAAGTTCAGGAGAGCTTACTTTGAAAGACCACTCCCATAGGAATAGTAATATGGGTGAAAAAAAGCAATATGATAAAAATATAGGTATTATCTGACAGAAAGATTAGAGGCTGTGAGAAGTATTTTGTCAATACCTGTATTGAAAAACAGAAGTATAGTATTACTGGGAATGGGGTTACTATCAGTGATAATATTTGATTGAAGTATTTGTTTATAATCTGCTGGTCAGGGGTATTTTAAAAGCCAAGATTTTTAGACTCAAACTCTATTATTATATGTAATATACAATAAAGAGTTGTCCTTTCACTATACTTTGCTCTTTCCTCTTTGTTTTGCTTTTCTTAGACTGCTAGGAATTACTAGAAACTGTCAGGTTCAATATCGTTAGATCGAATATTGGCAGCAACAAAATTATTTACTAAGGAGTAATATTGTATCACTTCTGAAATATTTTAAAAGTCCCAATAGTCTTTTGAAGTAGGTATTTATGTGTTTCTAGCTATTTATTTTAGCAATTAAACTGTATTTTATTGATAAAACCAGATGATTATAATGTAGAAAGTTTTTAGTTCTTGTTTATATCTATAATTTTGGAAAATTTAAGCCTTTCTTAACCCACATATAAACTAATATAAACCAGAATTTTGAGAAGAAATATAAATTTCCAGATATTTCTTGTGGCTGTTTCTTTGGATACTGAATCCAGGGTTCTCTAGAAAATGTGTTACTGAAATATTTATTTTAATTGACTCACATAACTTCAATCAGCTTTCTGTATTTTACTTTTTCATTGTTTAAATTTCATAAATCTATCTTACTCCTGTAATTGGAATAACAATGCTTAAAACACTATGGTAGTTTTCTATGCAATAAATTCCACAATTATAAACACATGTAATTGTTGCAATAAAACTGTGAGAGAGCTGCTATTATATTTTCCATTTAAATGACTTTGCCAGGTTCACATAGACAAAAAGTGTGAAGTCACACTAGGGTCCCAGCATTCTGACCTCTCAACCATTATATAAATCATAATTTAACATAGAAATTCATTTACACAAATCAAATTTCACAAGGTCCTCACAAACGGAATAGGAATTGAAGAGGAAAAGGAACAAATTTTTAGATTACAGCTTCTATATATTTTTCTGATGTGGCAGCAGAAGAGATAACATTAAACTCATAAGTTTGCATCATAGTGAATTTGGTGAGTAGAAGAGGGCTCAACTTAATAGTAAGAAAATAAGACATGTTCTTCACAAGGATTTGCAAACCTAAGAGTTCAGCACATTTAAAAGTTGACTTTGCAAAATGAAGGAACTACATAAAAACTGATTTTCACTTAAGGATTTAATTTTAAAAATCCAAACATTGTTACAAAAAATAAAATCCAAAGAAAGATAAAAAAGAAAGAACATCAGTAAGTGCTCACTCATAATTTGTTTAAAAGTTTGACTTCTATAACAAACTATCTTATTTCTCTTTTTCTACCTTTTTTTAATAGTGCTTATGATTTTTTTTCTACAAATGATTTTCTTCAGATGGAGGTTTTTATCATTTGTACCTGCATGTCTTAACTTTATATTAACTATATGAGTCACTAGTTGATTGTCTCTTAATTACATTAACTATATGTCACCAGTCAATTATTATCATAAACTTTATATATGCAACACAGGGGTAAAATGGATATTAAGTATATCAAAAATAAACCTGAATTAAATATAGCTAAATGCTTTGATAATTTAGTTTGCAAATGTCCATGTAAATAAAATTTTGTCATAAATTTGAAAAGTTAAAAAGCCTCCAAAATAATAATATTTTATAATTTATGAGATCACAGAAACAAATTTAAAAAGATACTCGACAGGGCTTCCCTGGTGGCGCAGTGGTTGAGAGTCTGCCTGCTGATGCAGGGGATGCAGGTTCGTGCCCCAGTCTGGGAAGATCCCACATGCCACGGAGCGGCTAGGCCCGTGAGCCATGGCCGCTGAGCCTGCGCGTCCGGAGCCTGTGCTCCGCAATGGGAGAGGCCACAACAGTGAGAGGCCCGCATACCGCAAAAAAAAAAAAAAAAAAAAAAAAAAAAGATACTCGACAGTCTTTTTACCCATTTACTTTTCTGACACAAAAATTCCTCTTTAACATCACTAAAGAGTTGAGCAATTGTGCTACCAATGCAATGCTCTCAAAATAGTATTTACTTTAATCATTCAAAACTACTTCCTTATATTGTGGCAATAGCTCAAAAATAACTTAAAGATCAGTTGCATTTCCAGGGCTTAAGCATCTTTTAACTTTCCTTTAGCTGAAATGCAGGCAAGAAAAATATCTTCATAAGGAGCTGAGTAATAAGATAAAAGGAATATGAGACCCTATATACCCATATGAAGTTGAGTTGCCTCGCCAACCCAAACAAGCTGGGCTACTTTTCTGAGAGATAAATAATCCTCTATTTTATTTAATTACTATATTTTCACTCTCTATGCCACACAACACTAACATTACCTTAACCTAGAATATCCACATTTTCCTTAAACAGTTTGTGTGTCATAAAAAGGCTTTGCTCTTATCATTTTAATGACCACGTAGTATTCTATCCTATCAAATGATGATAAATTATTTTTCCACTCTCTTATTCTTAAAGATTTAGGTTGTGTTTAAAATATATGATCTTATACACAATACCATAGACAGCATCTTTACTCACAAATTTTCTTTAAGTTTCTGATCATCCCCTTAAGATTGAGTCCTAGAGGAAGGATATAAAGGATTTAAGATCCTTGAGACATGGGGTCGTTTTAAAGCTCTTGTTTCTCAACTCCACATCTCTCTTTATTTACAACTTTTTTACATTTTGATTCCTGAGGCTAAGGGTCAGACACTGCAAATGACAGATCTGCTTTAACAGCTGTTCCCTTTTAGATTCTATCAATAGGGACACCAGAGGGAGTAGGAAGGCAGGAGGAGGGAGAAGGACAAGATCCTTCTTGTTTTTTTCATTTGTCCCCCTGGCTCCATCACTTTGCTCCTGTCTCCCTTTCTGATACAGTTTTTGTTGTTTGGAACTTCCAGAACCAGCTTGTGTATCCCTCAAAGGTATCAGCCCCAGTAATGCAGAATCACTCCTTAGAGAGCCCTCATGTCTCCATGAGGTCCCTCTTCCAAGCTTCTGAAATGCCAATAGCATCTGGACAGCATCTCTTCCTCAGAGACCTGTTTCCCCATTTCAGAGTACCAGAGTTAGGTGGGTCCCATTCTCTAAACTTCTACGTTCTATTAACTCCAGTCTCTCCGCTCTGTTACCAAGCCCTAGATGGGGAGGGGCAGAGGGTAGGTGCTTCCTGGCAGTTACTATCTTTGAGTTATTCAGTGTCTTTTTTTATTTTTGTATTTACTGTTCTCTAACACATTTTTGAAAGATTCCTTATTTCCTCTCTGTTAAAATAACTGGCAGAATAACATTTTTTTCTGACAAGATATTGACTGGTAAATTGATAGTACCACATTTCTTTATATAAGCAGGATAGGAATTGTTAGTTTCATCAAGCCCTCTTGAGCAGCATCATGTTAACTCAGTTGATAGGTGAAAGTATTATAAGTTTATAGGTGAACAAAAGCATAATGTATTTTTTTACTATGGAAGTTACTTATCTCTTATATATGTTTATTATTTGTCATATTTTCCAATACTTTACTGTTTAGAAAGCTTTTTCCCTTTTAGATATTTGAACAGTACTCACATACTTTATTCCATTTTATAAGGTTTGTTTTCATATACATTTGACTCTTTAATCCTTCTGGGATTTGTGTTGTGCTGTTGATCACTAATCCTTAAGGAAGAGCTTAACCTGATATTGCTGCTTAAAGAAATCTCTTATATTTTCTTAGCAATTATGTATGCCCTATACTCTATATAATCAGAAACTGTACTATAGTAGTTTAATAATTTTCTCATATATTATTTTCCTAGTATGTGCTGGGTCCTTTAGAAACGTGATCACTATTTTCATCCATGTGGCCACTTCTGCAGGTTCATGGATATCCATCAGGTTTAATCCTTGTAATGTAATTTTCCTTTATCTCTTCTTTTACTCTATATTGGTGATTGTTGTGTAGTGAGGGCAGGCTTGGGAGAAAAGATAGTAGAATTTCATACTGGTTAACATCATGGGTTTTGAATGTTAGAGATTGTTTTAGAAAGCCAATTTTCAGTCTTGCTAGATTATGATCTTGAAGGGGTCATTTAAACTCTAACTCTTGGTTTATTTAACAATAATCTGATCATTATCATTATCTCATAGAGTTTCTGTTAATATTAAATTAAATTATTGTTTAGTAGTGAAGTGGACATAATTTAGGAATACAACAGATGATAGCTATTAAAATTATTTGTCATTTAGCTTCATCTTCCATGTCCACTCAAAGTGTCATCTGTAAGAAGGTCTTCCTGATATATAAATTCACTAAAATTTTACTTGGGCACATTTTCTAATCTTCCTCCCAGATAGTTCAAATTTCCTCCCTCTGGGCATTGTCTATACATTGTCCCCTGTTTTACTATTGCTCAAACAACTCTCCATTTTATTTGTGCAATGCCTGCATGCTCAAATAGCCTTGAGCACCTAGAAGCTAAGAATGGCACATAGTGAGTGAGGGAGGAAAGAGAAAGGAGTTGCTCTGATCTAGAGAGTTGTTTTATAGTTTTTCATCATTTCTATCAACTTCTCTGTCCCAGTTTTCCTGAGACAGAGTTTCCCACCCAACTGGGACAGTTTTCCCCAGTTTTCCTTTTTAAATCATTTTCCCTTCCAGTTGAGAAACTCTTCCAATCATCTCTATAAACCCATTGCTCTATTGCTTTTACTTATCAGGAGAAATTAAGAAAGTAACATAGCCTACATTTTATACAGATGTCAGTTTATAATATTCAAAATACTGTAAAATATATAATTTTATTAAAAATAGCAACAACTTAATCTGCAAACAAATTTTTCTACCCAGGAAATATGAATAAATGGATGAAAATATTATTTAAATATATTTTTTGTGCTTTTTATATAAAATCATCCTCAAATCATTTATTTTGTAAATAGAAATTTATACCTCTTAATCTCTCTCACCTGTTTCTCTCATCCCCCCCAACCAATATATTAATGTCTATGAATAAATATATATTGATCAAGGTGTTATTTACAAGACAAAAGTATTGAGAAAAAATAAAACCATTAATAGAACCATGTTTTAATATAATAAAATATAATTACATTCAGCTATAGAACTAATTATATGCATTATTATATATATATATTTAAATATTTTAATAGGAATAATAAAAATGTAGAAATATGTAAATTATATCTTTGTTCAGATGGGAAAATAATACACAGAAAGATTGTCAGTAACAAATTAGAAACTTAATGATAATTGTTTACACCCGTTAAATGCTTAAGAAATGCATGAATACTGCAATAAATACAGAACTTTTCCTTGAAGAATACTGACATTTGCATGTGAAAATGGGTGTTGCAAGAGTTGCAACTTGAATTACAGTCAAGTGATGGCAGGAGGGTTCTCTGAAATCACCTGATTTGGGGAGGTGTGGGGCTTATTACAAATGCAGTGAGGTAGCTAGTAGAAGTGTGAAATGTGCATTTTTGCACATTTTGTGTTTTCCGCTGGACACATTCTTCTGTGTTCACCTAGTGTTTCTTATGGATAAAATAGTGCATAAACAAATGCAAAATTTGCATTATGCAAAAATTATCACATTGGAATACATTTGTGTCTACAAAACAGGCTTTATAACAGAACTCACTGTATTTGAAATTCACTAAATCACTACTATTTGCATTGTTGCAAAAAAATACCCCAGGGGGCTTATAATTACAACTAGAGATATAAATGTTTTCTCCACTGTGAACACTCAATCAAGGACTACCTCAAGCTAGTGATAAGAATATGTGGAGAAAATTGTTGGGGGATTAAAAATATTATTACAAAGAATGAACAAAAATAAATTGTATAGTCTGTCTCAAAAATGATGTGATTTTAATTAAGCCATTACTGTAGATATATTAAATAAAGTAGTAATAACTCTATATTAATTTAAATTTATTTGAAAAAAATGGAAAACTTTGTCCATTTCAACTCATCAAAGACAATCACCTAAGATGGAAAAGTGATTCAGTATACACAAAAGTAGCTTTCGTGTTTCTTTAAGTGTAATTTGGTCAAGTGATTATACCTGTAATACCAAAGGAGTTGATTATATGATCTTAAGTATTGTAGATTCTAAGTTTATACCTACATTTCTGAACTACAGAGGGCTTTATTAAGTATTTGCATAAAATTCTTTGAAAATGCAAAGAACACTCAGAAAGAAACAAGGGCACTATAAAACAACATCTGAACCTTCTTTGAAGTTTAGACAGTGAAGTTTAGAAACAACACTTTTTAAAATTAAGTTTCAAAACATATAACTATTTCAATAGCAATTACCTTACTGTTTGTTAAATTCGTACTAACTCTAAATCTCCACTTTCAGGATTAGTAAAAGATAAACCATATTTTTCAATTTCAAGCAATAAATATTCTTAGAAATTATGTAAAAGAATTGAAATCAAATTTATGTTTTGAAAAGTTAAAAAAACAAAACTTTTAAAACAATCTAAAATAATTTAATGCATTTTTCTTGGGAATTTCTAATTGGGAAGGATTTTATTATTTCTATATAATTAGTAATCTGTACTTCCCTCCATATCCATTCCTGAAAATTCTTGGTATCTTAAAATAAAATACCAAAGAAATTATTGGTATAATTAATTTATAATTAATCTCTGTGTGCATATGTATGTGTGTGGCATGAGTAATCTTTAACTTTTATTCCTATTGCCTACTAGAGTCTCTGGCATTTTGTGGGAGATGAATGTTAGTGCTTATTGAATGTTAATGAATTTTTGTTGAAGAAATGAATGACAAGGTCAGCTATGTAAGGTGAATCACATAATGTAATAAGGTCAGAGGCTTAGGTGACACTTCAAGAAGGATATCTAGAAGAGAAATTATATCATGAGGAGAGGCAATCTTGCTACAGTTTGGGAGTAGTGCATACCTAGGACAAGGCCTGAAACAGAGGGGGTCTCAGGTAATTAGTGTTGACTGAACCCAGAGTTTTGTCCTTTATTTCACTTGATTGCCTGCGGTGCAATAAAATACCTCTTTCCTAGTGTGCGATTCTGTGCACACATTCATGCATGCATGTGTGAAATGGATGGGTAGTAGAATTATAGTTCTAGGACTGTGTGTGCATATAGAACAATGCCACAATTTGTTGGAAGGATACACTCATAATTATTTTCTTTTCCTGCCTTGACCTTCTGTCTCCAAACTAATTTTTTTTGTTAGTTAGTTTTTTTTTTTTTATTGAACAAGTACACATTAGGGGCATAAATTGTGGTCATGTTGTATCTTTGCTACAAAGGATACGTTTTTAAAATATCACTGCAGTGTTAACTCTAAGCGTGCAGGGCTCTTGCATGTTAAATATCATCTCGCCAGCCAGAAAGAGACCAAATCAATGATCGCTGATCTGCTCATACAGCAGAAATAGCTTGTCTACTCCATGTAAAGTTTAGAACACATTCAAAGCCTAAAAATGTAATAGCATTTTTTTTGCCTGACATACAATCAGTTATAAAATTAGTCATAAAATCACAATTATTGTTCCTTCCCTGACAGTGACACATGGGCTTGTCCTTTATACAGCTTTCCCCATGGCAATCAGCATCCTGGGGGCTGCAATCAGGACCAGGTTAATGCTCTTCAAGCTGACATTTTGGATAACTTCAACTCTAAGAGTCAAAGTCAGAATTTATTGCAAGCACCAGGTATAGCAACCTTTAACTTTGATTAGAACCAAAGTTGAATTTCCGTAAGTGTGTGAGGTGGATAAACAGCTTCCAGAAGTGAGTTCATCTTCAACATCACCAATCAAAAGCTCAAACATAGAAGTCAAAATAGGTTTGATTGCACTGCTGTTTACCTACTGTCAAATAAGAGTATGCATTTCCACATTTATTTACTTATAATATACATTGCAGCACCACTTTACTGCAATTAAATTATATTAATAATTCCTTAGAACACATAAAGCTTTACATGTGTCTGATTCTGCATGTGTGTGTCCAAGTGTGTAAGATTTTTAATGCTCATATCTATCCTGACAGGAAATTAAGGGAGACATATTTATTCACATTTCATACAGGAGAAAGTTGATGCTAAGGGTCAAGAACTAATTTAATTGGGCCACATGAGGAGTATATGTCGGAGCAGAAATGCAACTCTGTCATCTGAATCTGGGTCCACTGTTCACTCCCTTGTAAAATTTGCTTCCCAGAGCTCACCAGTAATTTTTTTCTTTTTTTCTGATCATGTCTGGATTTCAAAGAAAATGCAATATTACATCCCATTCAAATAACTATCTCTTTAAATTAGAGCCCTGAAAGCCAATGAAAACCTAGAATTTTGATTAGAATTTGAGGGAGTTTTGTTACCCAATATAGTTTTGCATGTCCGCACAGAAAAGACAATTTAATTACTAAAGCAAATCAATTGCTTTATTTCATAGATTTCAAAAGTTAGGTAACTATAGACCAACTGTGTTTCAGATAACTGTAGTGGATTATTCATATTTTTTAATAAAAAACATTAGCTTAAGTATAGATTTTTTTCATCTCTCTAAAGCTTTCATGTAAATAATTCTCTAAACACTCATTTTAAAACTTGTGTCTTTATTTGGAGGTTAAAAATACATTTATGATAATCTTAGAAGGAATTGTGTCAGTGTGCTTTATGGGCAAAGATATGCTACACAGGATACAGGCATATTGCATAATCAACATAAGCTTTAGTGACAGAGATCTGAATTTGTCTAAATGCTGTCACCACTGACAACATTTTTTAGTTGAATACTGTTTTGAACATGATTTATCAGTTACAAAGAGAGCACAGGAGACACCCAGTTGTTCTCAATAAGACAACGTATTTATTTTTTATAAAAGTGGCTTCAAGTAAGATTGGGCATATCCGTCTCATTCTACAGGGAAAATATTATGGGCATAGTTAATTTAAATAATTGTAATTGCCAGTTTGGAAGCTTCATTTTTGTTTCCTGGTAGTATTTTGTTAAAATCAGAGAAGGAAGATGTAGTCAGCAATTTAGACCCTGATTTTATTCTATTAACTGAACAAAAGTTAACATTTCAGAGTCTTACACATACAGGGTAAGCAACGAATACTGACTGAATGAACGAATTAGTTGAAATGAATCTTATGAGTGATTTTCCTTTTATATGAGTTATAGAAATAATGGAAGCTTTAGTTGAAACACATGTTACTTTTAAAAAGAGGAAAATATCCAGAGAAGTAGAAAATAACACTTGTTTTATGTTCTAAAAATATGATTCTCCTCCCACATATATCCCAATATTTGGCAATTGCTGCAGGTGATTCTCTGACTTTTCAAATACAAAAGAAAGTTAAATCTCATGGTTTATTGGAATGAGAATAATCAGCTATAGATCAATCTCAGAGGCATATTTCACATAATTCATGTTAATAGAACATAAAACTGATAATTATTTAAATTGTATTCCAAATGCAAAATTGTATATTAAATATGTATTCATTTTGGCTGTAGGCATATTAGTTAAGTGGTTTATATTTAAATCCTTAATGTATGGATTTAAAAATTCCATTTTACTAGTCAGGGTACTAGCAAGCTATACAGTGTGGATAGTTGTACATAAGGATTATTCATAAATCTGACAATATCTTCTCACGATACTATATAAAATCATCAGAAGAAAATTGACACAGTGGTATGATTGAATACTCCTGAGAAAAGGCCTTAGCTTTTGAACAAAGGAAGAAAATACAAGGAGGAAAGTTCTATATTTCTAGAATAAGGGAATATATATATTTTTTCAAGTCACAAGAAGAAAGATTAAAAACCTTTCATTCCAATGACCCACATGATGGGCATGATAATTTTTAAAAAAAGGCTTCATCAATATTAGAAAAGAGAAAAGCAATGTGGACAGCCCTGAATGTGCTCCATGAGTTCCCAGAGAGAGAGAAAGTAGAGTCAATCCATCTAAGCCTTTATGATGCCTCTATCTTCCTCAGATGAACATGGGCCTCGTCTAGGGAAGTAGTTTCTAGTCTTGCCTGCTCCAGGTCTCTTAGTCAGGGATGCCTTATGGAAATCCACATGGAATCTTCTTTCTGTCCCTGGCAAGTGGGAACATTTTTAAATACTGTAAATGCTGCAGCTTCTCAATGGCAGATAAATTCTATGTCTGTTTATATATGCCTGTCTTTTCAAACTCTGGCTGTTTTATCATTTCTGTGAAGAGCTGTATTCATTTGGGAACCAGCAATTCCAGTCTATATTCCAGAGTTGGTCATGTTCTTGATAATGAGATTATTTTGGTGAAATAATTGATATGAACCCATATTTTCAAATATGGAAGTCTTCTGAGAATTATTAGTTTCATCTGTTTTTCTTAAGAACATCACTACCGTTTTATAATTTTGCACATTGAGATCAAAGACTTGTTATTGTTTTCTTTATAGCTAATTGTATTACAACTTAGTAGATATATAGGATAATAAGATCTGTGATAGTAATCCTTGGAATCCAAAGGTCAAGAAAGTGGTTTTCTATATTGCATGTGTCTAATTTGACTCAATAAATAATAAAATATTTCTAAAAGTTATCTTTTAAATACCTATGTGTTTGAAATTATGACGAGTTAAAAATAACCATAAATCCAAAGTTATTGCATGAGGAGAATATTGTAAATAGGAAACAGTATAGAAATAATTGAAAATAGGCATAATTTCCATCCATAAAAAAGTTGTAGTTTTTGATAAATGTGTGTGAAATTAAAATAAAACAATGTATCTATATAAATGACAATTTTGGGAAAAGAGGAATGGGAGAAGGAAAGAGAGAGTTCTGAATGTATGTGTTTCAATGTTTATGTGCCTTGAAGAGATCATGATAGGTGATTACACCCTTTGGACTCCAGAGGAATGCTCACCAACTTTGACTTGAAGGTGAAAGAGCAGGACACGACTAGGAACTGGATGCTCTTAGCATAGGATATAATCGTAGTTTCCATCAAATGTATTCCTTAGGATAGTCAAAGTCAGTCTGTTTCTCTTCTCTACAGGGTCCCAAACATGACTGAGTCTTCTTATCTACAGGACCCCTAATATAACTGAGGGCCCTCTTTTCCAACAATTGCAGAGTAGAGCACCACACTACCTGGACCCTAATCAGCATCCCCTCTGTCCTGAAATACTACATGAGTTATATTCCAGCTGATACTTGTCTTTGTTTTTCTAATACAGAAATATTTCAATGATCAGGGTTTTTAACAGGTTAATTCAGCATCTATTCAATACAGTTGCATGCACAGGCATGCTCACTGATTATATACACATCTTTAATCTCTTAACATGCTCATATTTTGTACTGGGTTGTATATGCTCATCTATGTTGTCTTATTCAATGCTTCCAAATGTCATTCAAATGGGTCTGTGAAAGGTTAAATAAGGTTTCCAAATTATACTTCAAAAATAAGAAGTGAAATCAGGATCCAGACCACAGTATGCTGACTCCAAGTCTTTCCACTAAGGATCATAATCCATATTCTAAAGATATATCTTTATTTATTTAGTGAAATACAGTTGAGTTACAATGTTGTGTTAATTTCTGCTGTACAGCAAAGTGACTCAGTTATACACATATATACATTCTTTTTTCTATTCTTTTCCATTACGGTTTATCCCAGGATACTGAATATAGTTCCCTGTGCTATACAGTAGGACCTCATTTATCCATTCTTTATGTAATAGTTTGCATCTATTAACCCCAAACTCCCAGGCCATCTCTCCTCCACCCCCACACCCCCTTGGTAACCACAAGTGTATTCTCTAGGTCTGTGAGTTTGTCTCCATTTCATAGATAGGTTTATTTGTGCCATATTTTAGATTCCACATCTAAGTGATATCATATGGTATTTGTTTTTCTCTTTCTGACTTAATTCACTTAGCATGATAATCTCTAGTTACATCCATGTTGCTGCAAATGACATTATTATTATTATTATTTTAATGGCTGAGTAGTGTTCCATTGTATATATGCACTACATCTTCTTTATCCACTCATCTGTCAATGGACATTTATGTTGTTTCCACATCTCGGTTATTGTGAATAGTTCTGCTATGAACATAGGGGTGCGTGTATCTTTTTGAATTAGAGTTTTGTCTGGTTATATGCACAGGAGTGGGATTGCTGCATCATATGGTAATTCTATTTTTAGTTTTCTGAGGAACCTCCATACTGTCTTCCATAGTGGCTGCACCAATTTACATTCCCACCAACAGTATAAGAGGGTTCCCTTTTCTCCACACCCTCTCCAGCATTTGTTATTTGTAGACTATTTAATGATGGCCATTCTGACTGGTGTGAGGTGGTACCTCATTGTAGTTTTGATTTGCATTTCTCTAATAATTAGCAATGTTGAACATCTTTCCATGTGTCTATTAGCCATCTGTATGTCTTTTTTGGAGAAATGTCTATTTAGGTCTTCTACCCATTTCTCAATTGGGTTGTTTGGGGTTTTTCTTGTTGTTGAGTTGTATGAGCTGTTTGTATATTTTGGAAATTAAGCAATTGTTGGTTGCATTGTTTGCAAATATTTTCTCCCATTCCATAGGTTGTCTTTTTTCTTATGGTTTCCTTTGCTATGCAAAAGCTTGTAAGTTTGATTAGGTCCCATTTGTTTATTTTTGTCTATTGCCTTGGGAGACTGACCTAAGAAAACACTGATATGATTTATGTCAGATAATGTTTTGCCTATGAACTCTTCCAGGAGTTTTATGGTGTCGTGTCTTATATTTAAGTCTTTAAGCCATTTTGAGTTTATTTTTTTGTATGGTATGAGGGTGTGTTCTAACTTCATTGATATGCATACTGCTGTCCAACTTTCCCAAAACCATTTTCTGAAGAGACTTTATTTTCCCCATTGTATATTCTTGCCTCCTTTGTGGAAAATTAATTGACCATAGGTGTGTGGGTTTATTTCTGGGCTCTCTATTCTGTTGTATTGATCCACATGTCTATTTTTCCGCTAATACCATGCTGTTTTGATTACTGTGGGTTTGTAATATTTTCTCAAGTCTAGGAGGGCTACGCCTCCTGCCTTGTTCTTTTTCCTGAGGATTGCTTTGGCAATTTTGGGTTTTTTATTGTTCCATATAAATTTTAGGATTATTTGTTCTAGTTCTATGAAAAATGTCATGGGTAATTTGATAAGGATTATATTAAATCTGTAGATAGCTTTGGGCAGTATCGCCATTTTAACAATGTTAATTCTTTCAATCGAAGAGCATGGGATACCTTTCCATTTCTTTGGATCATCTTTAACTTCCTTTATTGATGTTTTATTGTCCTCAACATATAAGTCTTTCACCTCCTTAGTCAGGTTTATTCTAAGTATTCTAATTGTTTTGGTGAGATTTTATAAGATATTGTTTGTTTACATTCCTTTGCTATTTCATTGTTAGTGTAAAGAAATGCAACCGATTTCTTTATGTTAATCTTATATCCTACTACCTTGCTGAATTCATTTATCAGTTCTAGTAGTTTTTGTGTGGAGTCTTTAGGATTTTTTATATATAGTATAATGTCGTCTGCATATGGTGATGATTTTACCTCTTCCCTTTCAATTTGAATACACTTTATTTCTTTTTCTTGTCTGATTGCTGTGGCTAGGACTTCCAGTACCATATTGACTAGATGAAGTGAGAGTGGGCATCCCTGTCCTGTTTTAGAGTTTAGTGGGATGGCTTTCAGCTTTTCACCATTGAGTATTATACTGGCTGTGGGTTTGTCATAAATAGCTTTTATTATGCTGAGATACATACCCTCTATATCCGCTTTGGTAAGAGTTTTTATCGTGAATCGATGTTGAATTTTGTCAAATGCTTTTACTGCACCTATTGAGATAATCATGTTTTTTTTTCTTTTCTTTTGTTGATATGGTGTGTCAAATTGATTGATTTGCATATGTTGAACTATCCTTGTGAACTTGGGATGAATCCCACTTGGTCATGGGGTATGATCTTCTTTATGTGTTGTTGGATTCAGTTTGCTAGTATTTTGTTGGGAATTTTTGCATCTACATTCATCAAAGATATTGGCTTATAATTTTCCTTTTTGGTGGTATCTTCATTTGATTTTGGTATCAGGGTGATGGTGGCTTCATAGAATGTCTTTGTGAGTGTTCTCTCCTCTTCAATCTTCTGTAAGAGTTTGAGAAGGATCGGCAAACATTCTTCTTTGTATGTTTGATATGAAGACACACCTTTAGACCAAAAGTGTTTTGTATGTTCAATTTATTCTAGATATTACTTAATGTACTGTTACAATGTTTTTTCCCAGAGATATCCCTGTCCTATTTTACCTTCTGAAAAAAATAGATTCTACTATTTGTCTAAAGTACTTATTAAACTATGTCTCATCAAAATTATTTAGCTTCTGAGTATATAAGACTCTGCACAATTTATCCTATGAATGAGAGTTATATATCAAGCTCCAATTGCTTGCTTAGAATACCATGCTGCACTTGCATGGAACAAACAACACCAGTGCTCTTCAGTGGCACATATCTAAACAGTTGGAAAACCATATCAAAGGTAAGAAAAGTTTTATGGAGATGAGAAAATTAAATTTAAGGCAACAGACATTTGCTTCTTTTTTTTTATTCTGGTAAAATACACATAACACAAAATGGCAACAGCCATGTTTTAGTCACTTATCATAATGTAATGTTGTATGCAAGGAGGTGTGTTTAAACAAAAGCAAGATAGGCATGTTTCATCTCAAGAATAATATAGTGTATTCACATATATAACATAAAAATACAAACAATGACTACATTAGTCAAAATGGGTATATAAATCATAACTGCAGGCAAACATTCGGAGTTATCCAGGGTATCATGAATATATTGTCTCTCATCTCTAAAATAATCATGTAAGGTACTCATTGGTTTCCTCATTTTATAGAAGACAAAATAGTGACTCAGACAGAATAAATTACTTTTCTGAAGTCACAACCACTAACACTTTCCACTATACCATGCTCATTTTCTTACATAAATGTAGTTACTGAAAGTCATGATTTGATTGTGGTAGCCCACAAATAGTATATCAGAATGGTTCATTGAGAAAGCAATGAAAAAATAAATTGAAAAAAATTAAAAGCTTTAACCTCCATGTTTCAATAAATTATTTTGTTGAGTATTCTATGCTCCTGCCCTACTGTCCAATACTTTCTCTCTTTTGTCCATTGAGAATCATCATTTTTAATATTCCTGAAGAGAATGTGCTACAAATGTGAATACTGAAAGATGTTGAGGCAACATAAAGATTGAGAACTACAGCTACAGATAAAAAGTCATATACTTAAGAAGTACTGGGTAGAGAACAATTAATTCTAAAAATCAAATCAGTTTCCATGAGTCATTCAACTTGCCTGGCTTTTAATTAAACTCAATGCAGCAAAAGTGTTAACATTATTGACTGTATTTACATAGAATTATCAAGTGCCTTAAACAAAAGACTATTCCTTTGGGTCTACCACCCCTATCAATCAGCTACATCTAGCAGTCAATCAAGCAGTCAGCTGGAGGGAGCAGTTCACCAGTGTTTGGTAGGACTGAAGGAATGTGAACAACAATGAACCATCTTGACAGGCATATTTGCTGTTTCTGGATTTGTTTTCAAGTGATGATATTAGAGGGAACTAAGCATTTTGAGTGGGTAGAGGCCGTGTCAGCAAAACCATAAGTAAAACCATAAATGTTCAGCTAACAGAGGAAATGCCACATATAAGGCATCATATATATTTATTCACACAATGAATACATAAATAAATGCTTTGAGAATGTGGAACAAATGTCAATTGTGGGCCATAACTGTGTATGATACTGACACACACATACACATAATTTCTAATAAGTATATCACAATTTATAATACATATAACATTATAAGTTGATAGATAGCAGAGGGCTTTTCAAAGCTATTTATGACATTTGCTTTTATTTTAGTTTTCTGAGGTTTGCACACACAGCTTCTGCACAGGGAAGGATTGGGACCACAAAGACCTCATCTTTTAATACTTAACTTACTCCTGCTTTGGAAGAATGCTTCACAAACTAAGAATGACAGTCTCCTATGGGTCTTTTGCAAGCACAGGTGTTCCCACACCAAAGCTTGCCGTCCATACATTTTGGCAGATGCCCAGGGCTGTGCATGTATTCATGTACCTGAACATTCCCAGTAGGAAGAGTTTTTTGTTTGTTTGTTTGTTTTCCCACAAGGATAGCCCATATTCTTTGTCAATATCATAGCAGTTTTTTATAATTCTCATTCTGTGAAACTCCTTAGTTATCATCAGATTTAGAGAAAAAATAGAAAAGCCTTTAAAAAAAAAGCATATGGAATTTTAGTGACTAAAGTGGGGCAATACAGTGAGAAAAAAAAAAAGGTGAAGAAGAAAAACAAGCCAGGGTCAAGAAATACAAAGAGAACAAATAGTGTTTGTAGTGCATAAATTACTGTAAATAAAAATGATAACTGGTAGTAGAGATACAGAAAAGGATGAGAAATATGGCTGAGTTATTGAAATGCTTAAGCCATGAATTTTGGGGAAATATTCCGTTAACAAAATGGGAAATTCATGTGTTTTAAAAGAAGGCTGACATGCATCTATCTCTGTGAAGGAAGGACAGTTACTCTTAGAAGAAAACACTCGTACTGTATTGTTGCTTGGAGAAGGGGAAAGCCCCCTTGTAGGTGTCAGGTGAACAAAGAGAAGTAAAAGAAGTTCCATATTTCTCTGCATAATAACAATTGAGTTTCTGTAGAATATTCTGGAAGTTGTTGAGAAGATGGAAACAAGAAAAAGTGGTGCAAAGAGTGAGAGGGGGCCTCATTGAAATAAAATGGTGTTTCAAATTTCCAATGAGACAGATTAATGAAGAATTTGGAACATTTTTCTGTTTCCAGTTGATTTGTTTCTGCATGAGTCATAATTACCTCCCACACTTCCTGAACCTTCAAAAAATTCTAGTTCCTCCAGGACCCTGTGTTAGCAGTGTTTTGGGCATTGAAGGAATAGGAACTCTGTTCTCCAGCAGAGGCAGACTGAAGATAGTAGCCCTAAGAGATAAAATTGGACTTGGGACCTGGCAAACCAAAGAGAATCTTCCTCCCTGTTTCTACTTGAACCTTCAAAAAAATACTGGGTGTGGGGGGGTTCTTCCCTGGTGGTGCAGTGGTTGAGAGTCCACCTGCCAATGCAGGGGACACGGGTTTGTGCCCCAGTCCGGGAAGATACCACATGCCACGGAGCGGCTGGACCCATAAGCCATGGCTGCTGAGCCTGTGCATCTGGAGTCTGTGCTCCACAACAGGAGAAGCCACAGCAGTGAGGGACCCACATACCATATATATATATATATATATATATATATATATATATAGGGGACAGCACTTTTCTTCCCAAACTGCATGGGATGGGAGCTTCAGCAATTTATGTAAAAGTTAAAAGACAGGCTTATTGTATAAAGTTGTAAGAGTTAGGTACATAAGACCAAAGAAAATGAGAGAGAGGAAAAAATAAATATTCTCAAGACTACAACTTCATTATTCTTTTCTGATTCAGACACTCCACCTGTCTAAATTCAATAAGAGGAAAATGTTTGAAAAATGAAATAATTATGGTAAATTATGATAATAACATAAAATGAGAGTTATATTAGAAACTCATGTTATTTTGGAAACCACCCTCCATGAATCACATTTTATTTCTATAAATATAGTGTTCTCATGTATATGTCACACAATGTACGAATCATTATGGAAGATATAAAGATGAGTAATGGAAATTCTCAAGGAGTTTGCATTCTAGGAATTCATTTTTCAACTATATACATATTAAATATGTTTTTTTTTATTTGTCAGGAATAGTTTTCTTTGCGATCTTGCAACTCACTAATGACTTTTTTGTGATGATCCCCCCAAATTCTTAGTTTTCTAACAGCAGTTAGATACTAATTTTCTGTCATTCATTTAAGAAAGATCCTAAACTATAAAGTTAGATGACTGACAGAAATAGGAAAATTTTAAAAGGATGTTTATAGAAGCACAAAGATGAGGCACACATTAGAAAGTGTAATAAAAATAACAATGACATAACATCAAATTTGTAATAAAAAATCATTTTTTTCTACAGAACTTTTATAGACACAATTTTTTTTTTTTTTTTTTTTTTTTTTTTTTTTTTTTTTTTTTTTTGCTGTACGCGGGCCTCGCACTGCTGTGGCCTCTCCCGTTGCGGAGCACAGGCTCCGGACACACAGGTCCCGCGGCCATGGCTCGCGGGCCCAGCCGCTCCGCGGCATGTGGGATCTTCCGGGATCGGGGCACGAACCCGTGTCCCCTGCATCGGCAGGCGGACTCTCAACCACTGCGCCACCAGGGAAGCCCGTATAGACACAATTTTGTAGTTAAAGCTAGATAATATATCCCCTGAGTATAGAAAATTAGAAACATATTTCCAGGTGTAAGTCACTATGTGGGATCTGATTTGGAGGGCAACAAAAACATAGTTATGTCCACATCTTAAAGGAGTTGTCATAACATAACATGTGTAAATCTAAAAACATTAAACTTGTAAAAAACAGGGAGTAAAATGGTGGTTACCAGGGGATGGAGGGGCTGAGGGGATAAGAGTGATCGTCTTTAAGGATACAAACTTGTAACAAGTAGTAAATAAGCCCTAGAAATCCAATGCACAGTATAGTGAATATAGATAATCCTGTACCATATTTATATAATGTGATATCACTACATTAGCAATCATATTATAATAGATACTAGATAGATAGATAAATAGATAGAAAGAAATAATATTATCCTAATTCAGTCTAGATTTCATTCTAAATATCTAAGATATTTGATTAGGGGAAAATCTAAGGAAGTCAACGTGATTGTAGCACGTTTCAGGGGAAGAAATAGCCTCTTAGAATAAATATAAGTATATGGAGAAAAATTGAATTGCTTGGAGACTGCATTCCACAGATGATGCTTAATCAGGTTTAAAGACTAAACAATACAATTGGAATATTTCCTGTCATCCATCTATTCAGTATTCAAAAATTAATTATCATGCAGCTAATAGGACTCAAGATACCAATGTATTAATACCTGGCATTTTCTGAGACAGTCGCTATTGAGGAGCAGGATACACAGAGTGAAGTACAAAAGAAGATAAATCTATGTGCTTTTTTTTTTTTACCAGGAAGAAATAGTATAAAACATGTCCTAATTAACCAACAGTGATTCCTATCATTTCCTATCACTTCTATTTTACAGTCAGTGAAATTATTGTTTTCCCTTCCTGGTAACAGCTAGTAAACTTTGTTACAAGAAGTTGATATTTGTGAAAAGGCAGATTCAATTGGTTTCATTTCTTTGTTTGCTTGTTCAACAGCTTTATTTAAGTTTAATTTACATATTATGAAATTCACTTAAGTGTCCAATTTAAACCCATTCAATTATATGAATCCATCTAAGGCTAAAACAAGCAGTTTAACTGACTAACTCAGAATACTAATCTATAATTTTGTTTCATGAGAACTATACCCATAACAATTCAATTCAATAGATATTATGAAATTTCTTCATGTCATAGGACATGATGATATCCTTGCTACCGAGAAGGAGAGTTATCAGACATCTATAGTGTCTTTAAAATACTTTGCTACTTCAAGACGACAGTATTTTTCTTTTTCCAAATATGCATTCTCAATGGAGTATCAGAGTAAACTGCCTTTGGTTCTATTCTCTGATGTCACAAATATCAACTTTTAGTATAACTTTTGATATTTAACTTAAGCCAGTATGTCAAACTTCCTTTTCCAGTTTAGTACTGGTAGGAGAACTGTAAAATGGCTACTCATACACAGAGAGCAGAGTGCTCTCTGTGTATCATGGATTTTGGATTGGGAGGAATGAATGTCATCTCAGGGAGCCTGCTCTACACCTGCCTGGGCAGTGCATTGTGTTATCAATGTGATTTATCATCCTGCAAAGCACCTTTCACAAAGATCCAGCTCTCAGCATTGAATGTGCCTGTACCTAAAAATAACATATCCAGAGAGACAACCCTGACAGCCTCTTGTTCAGCAATGTTTTGCATGTAACTTTTATCTTGTGTACTTGTTGCAGGATCACAAAATTGCTACCGTACTGTCAACAATTACTTTTTTTTAGCATCTTTATTGCAGTATAAGTGCTTTACAATGTTGTCTTTGTTTCTGCTATATAACAAAGTGAGTCAGCCATATATATACATATATACACATATCCCCTCCCTCTTTTATCTCCCTCCCACCCTCCCTATCCCAACCTTCTAGGTGGTCACAAAGCACCAAGCTGATCTCCCTGTGCTATGCAGCTGCTTCCCACTAACTATCTATTTTACATTTGATAGTGTATATATGTCAATGCTACTTAAATCTAGAAGATTGAAAGACCAAAAGAGGAAGCACTGGCACCTATATAGAGAAAACAATATTTTCCTAAAAAACCCCAGTGGTCTTTCCTTTATATCTCACTGACCAGAGCTGGGTCACAGAAGCTGTGGGGAGGCTAGGAAATCTAATTTTTTAACTGAGTTATGTCACTACACAGAAAATCAGAGTTCTGATAGGATCAGCAGAGTAAGAAATCAGTACTGAGTGGACAACCACTTGTGTCTACCATAGTGCATTAACTATTTCTTAAATGCTATATAAAATGGACTTCTTGGGTTGTTAATCCCCATACACTCTGCTGCAGTTCAGGAACTCTTTAGAATTATTTCCTAAAGAAGACAAAGCATGACAATATTTCTTTCAGCAAATTGATGACATGACACAGCTTTGAATTTCTGAATTGCATTTTTCTCTAAGAGAGGCAAATTTTTTAGCATTGGGGTTACCAATTAACATTTTTGTGTGTTATGTACTCAATCATAGGAAAATTATTTGAAAAATTTTGTGCATGCAATTATTATTATTGTTATTATAGGAATTAGGGATGGGCTATGAAGGAGAAAAACTGACAAAACATATTCTACTGTGGAATACTCTACCTTCTACAGATATTATGGGCCATAATTAAATGTTTTAACTTCTTAGTTATTAATAAATATAAAATATTGTTTTGGGGAAAAACTGTATGCAAGTAGATTTTCACATAGAATTATGAAAAATTAATATTGAAATCTATAAAACATTTAAAGAGGCTTTACATCTTTTAACCAAACATACATAATGATCTTCTACAAACATTTTTTGTTCATTTTTGAAATGAAATACATCTGAAGTTGAATACTGAGATTAAATACAACCAAAATTGTTGATGTATTTAAATACATCATGCAGACTGAAGAATGTTACAAACTTTGTTTTCAGTTACATCCTAAGAAATGAATTGAGGCCCTCCACTAAGTGCTTTTTTAATAGCTGATTGATGTCTACTACAAGAAGTTAAGAAAATCTCATTTTTGAGCATCAAATCTATTATTGGTTAAGACCTAAGCATTTAAGACAATTACTTCACAGTAAGCATGACACTTTGCCTCATCTAGAGACACTATTCTGAGTTGGGACATTCATATTTAAGCTAAAAGGCTAGTTATTTTACCTACTTTATTTCCCTTTAAATTACCATTCCACATTTTCTAAAACACTTTTCTCTTATTAATAATATTTATAGGGGAGACCTTCAAGATGGTGGAGGAGTAAGAGGTGGAGATCACCTTTTTCCACACAAATACATCAAAAATTCAATTACATGTGGAACAACTCCTACAGAACACCTACTGAATGCTGGCAGAAGACCTCAGACTTCCCAAAAGGCAAAAAACTCCCCACGTACCTGGGTAGGGCAAAATAAAAAAAGGAAAAACAGAGACAAAATAATAGAAATGGGACCTGCACCTCTGGGAGGGAGCTGTGAACGAGGAAAAGTTTCCACACACTAGGAAGCCCCTTCACTGGCAGAGACGGGGGTGGGGGTGGGGGAAGCTTCAGAGCCATGGAGGAGAGTGTAACAACAGGGGTGCCTAGGGCAAAGTGGAAAGATTCCCGAACAGAGGATCATTACCGACCAGCACTCACTAGCCTGAGAGGCTTGTCTGCTCACCCGCAGTGGTAGGTGGGGGCTGGGAGCTGAGGCTCAGGCTTCGGAGGTCAGATCTCAGGGAGAGGACTGGGGTTGGCTGCATGAACATAGCCTGAAGGGGGCTAGTGTGCTACAGCTAGCCGGGAGGGAGTCTGGGAAAAAGTCTGGACCTGCCTCAAGAGACCATTGTTTCAGGATGTGTGAGGAGAGGAGATTCCTTCCCTGTCTGCCCACAGAAGGCAGAGCACTGCCTAAATGAGCTCCAGAGATGGGTGTGAGCCATGGCTATCAGCTTCAGCCCCAGAGACGGGCATGGAATGCTAATGCTGCTGCTGCAGCCACCAAGAATCCTGTTTTCAAGCACCCGTCACTATCCACATGTCCCCTCCCGGGAGCAGGTGCAGCCTGCCACTGCCAGGGTCCCATGATCCAGGGACAACTTCCCCGGGAGAACACACGGCACACTGCAGGTTGCTGCAACGTCATGTTGGCCTCTGCTGCTGCAGGCTCACCCCACATTCCAATTATGACTAGAGTACCCTTCCTTACCCTCAGCCTGAGTGAGCCAGAGCACCCTAAACAGCTGCTCCTTTAACACCCTCCTGTCTGGGCGGGAAAGAGACACCCCCAGGTGACTGACATTCAGAGGCAGGGACAATCCAAAGCTGAAACCCAGGGGCAGGAGAAAGGGAAATTTCTGCCAGCAGCCTCAGGAGCAGCAGATTAAAGCCCCACAATCAACTTAATGAACCCTGCACCTGTGGAATACCTGAATATACAATGAATTTTCACAAAATTGAAGTGGTAGACTTTGGGAGCAACTGTAGACTTGGGGTTTGTTTTCTGTCTCAGATTTGTTTCTGTTTTTTATGTTTATCTTTGTTTAGTTTTTAGTGTTTGTTATCACTGGTGCATTTGATTATTGATTTGGTTGCTCTCTTCTTTTTTTAATTTTTTTAATTTAATATTTTTTTAAATTTATTATTTATTATTATTATTTTTTCTTTTTTCTGTTTTTGTGAGTGTGTATAGGTATGTTGTTTTGTATGATTATGTCTCTTTAGGTTTGCTTTTACCATTTGTTCTGGGGTTCTGACTGTTCACTTTTTTTGTTGCTGTTGTTTTTCTTCTTATGAGTGTGTGTGTATGTTTCTTCCTATGATTTTGTCTGTTTAGTTATGATTTTACCATTTGGTTTGGGGTCTTATGTGTTCCTTTTCTTTTCTTTTCTTTTCTTTCCTTTCCTTTTCTTTTCTTCCTTTTCTTCTGAGCCGTATGGCTGGCAGGGTCTTAGTGCTCTAGTTGGGTGTCAGGCCTGAGCCTCTGAGGTGGGACAGCCAAGTCCAGGACATTGGACCATCAGAGACCACCAGGCCCCATGTAATATCAATCAGCAAGAGCTCTCTCAGAGATCTCCATCTCAACATTAGGACCCAGCATCAGCCAATGGCCAGGAAGCTCCAGTGCTGGATGCTCCATGCCAACCTAGCAAGACAGGAACACAAGCCCACCCATTAGTAGAGAGGCTGCCAAAAGTCATACTACATTTACAAACACCCCAAAGCACACAACCAGACATGGCTATGCCTAACAGGAGGACAAGATTCAGCCCCACCCACCAGAACACAGACACCAGCCCTCTCTACCAGGAAGCCTACACAAGCCACTGAACCAAACTCACCCACTGGTGGCAGACACAAGAAACAACAGGAACTACGAGCCCGCAGCCTGAGAAAAGGAGATCCCAAACACAGTAAGTTATGCAAAATGAGAAGACAGAGAAATACGCAGCAGATGAAGGAGCAAAGTAAAAACCAACCAAACAAATGAAGAGAAAAGAGGCAGTCTACCTGAAAAAGAATTCAGAGTAATGATAGTAAAGATGATCCAAAATCTTGGAAATAGAATGGAGAAAATACAAGAAAAGCTTAAAAAGGACCTAGAAGAACTAAAGAGCAAACAATGATGAACAACACAATAAATGAAATTAAAATGTCTCTAGAAGGAATCAATAACAGAAGAATTGAGGCAGAAGAACAGATAAGTGACCTGGAAGATAAAATAGTGGAAATAACAGCCTCAGAGCAGAATAAAGAAAAAAAGAATGAAAAGAATTGAGGACAGTCTCAGAGATCTCTGGGACAATGTTAAATGCACCAACATTCGAATTATAGAGGTCCTGGAAAAAGAATAGAAAAAGAAAGGGACTGAGAAAATATTTGAAGAGATTATAGTTGAAAACGTCCCAAACATGGGAAATAATCAATCAATTCCAGGAAGCACAGAGCATCACATACAAAATAAATCCAAGGAGAAACATGGTGAGACACATATTAATCAAACTATCAAAAATTAAATACAAAGAAAAAGTATTAAAAGCAGCAAGGGAAAAGCAACAAATAACATACAAGGGAATCTTCATAAGGTTAACAGCTGATCTTTCACCAGAAACTCTGCAAGCCAGAAGGGAGTGGGAGGACATATTTAAAGGGATGAAAGGGAAAAACTTTCAACCAAGATTACTCTACCCAGCAAGGATCTCATTCATATTTGATGGAGAAAATAAAACCTTTACATACAAACAAAAGTTAAGAGAATTCAGCACCACCAAAACAGCTTTACAGCAAATGTTAAAGGAACTTCTCTAGGCAGGAAACACAAAAGAAGGAAAAGACCTACAATAACAAACCCAAAACAATTAAGAAAATGGGAATAGGAGCATAGATATTGATAATTACCTTAAATGTAAATGTATTAAATGCTCCAACCAAAAGACAAACACTGGCTGAATGGATACAAAAAGAAAACATGTATATATGCTGTCTACAAGAGACTCACTTCAGACCTAGGGGCAGACTGAAAGTGAGGGGATGGAAAAAAGTTATTGCATGCAAACAGAAATCAAAAGAAAGCTGGAGTAACAATTCTCATATCAGACAAAATAGACTTTAAAAAAAGACTATTACAAGAGACAAAGAAGGACATTACATAATGATCAAGGGGTCAATCCAAGAAGAAGATATAACAATTGTAAATATTTGTTTACAATTACAATGCACCCAACATAGGAGCACTTCAATACATAAGGCAAATGTTAACAGCCATAAAAGGGGAAATTGACTAACACAGGGGACTTTAGGGGACTTTAACACCCCACTTTCACCAATGGACAGATCATCCAAAATGAAAATAAATAAGGAAACATAGGCTTTAAATGACACATTAAACAAGATGGATTTAATTGATATTTATAGGAGATTCCATCTAAAAACAACATAGTACACTTTCTTCTCAAGTGCTCATGGAACATACTCCAGGACAGATCATATCTTGGATCACAAATCAAGCCTTGGTAAACTTAAGAATTTTGAAATTGTATCAAGTATGTTTCCTGACCACAATGCTATGAGACAAGATAGCAATTACAGGAAAAAAACAATGTAAAACATAGAAACACATGGAGGCTAAACAGTACGCTACAAAATAACCAAGGGATCATGAAGAAATCAAAGAGGAAATCAATGAACACCTAGAAACAAATGACAATGGAAACACAAAGACCCAAAACATATGGGATGCAGCAAAAGCAATTCTAAGAGGGATGTTTAGAGCAATACAATCCTACCTCAAGACATAAGAAACACCTCAAATAAACAACCTAACCTTACATCTAAAGCAATTAGAGAAAGAACAACAACAACAACAACAAAATAAAGTTAGCAGAAGGAAAGAAATCATAAAGATCAGATCAGAGATAAATGAAAAAGAATTGAAGGAAATGATAGCAAAGATCAACAAAACTAAAAGCTGGTTCTTTGGGAAGATCAACAAAATTGATAAACCATTAGCCAGACTCATCAAGAAAAGAAGGGAGAAGATTTAAATCAACAGAATTAGAAATGAAAAAGAAGTAACAACTGACACTGCAGAAATACAAAGGATCATGAGAGATTACTAGATGCAACTATATGTCAATACAATGGATAACGTGGTTGAAATGGACAAATTCTTAGAAAAGTAGAACCTTCTAAAACTGAACGAGGAGGAAATAGAAAATATGAACAGACAACTCACAAGCACTGATAATGAGACTGTGATTAAAAATCTTCAAACAAACAAAAGCCCAGGGCAAGATGCCTTCACAGGTGAATTCTATCAAACATTTAGAGAAGAGCTTACACCTACCCTTCTCAAACTCTTCTAAAATATAGCAGAGGGATGGACACTCCCAAACTCATTCTATGAGGCCACCATCACCTTGATACCAAAACCAGGCAAGGATGTCACAAAGAAAGAAAACTACAGGCCAATATCACTGATGAACATAGATGCAAAAGTCCTCAACAAAATACTAGCAAACAGAATCCAACAGCACATTAAAAAGATCATAAACCATGATCAAGTGGGGTTTATTCCAGGAATGCAAAGATTCTTCAATATATGCAAATCAATCAATGTGATACACCATATTAACAAATTGAAGGAGAAAAACCATATGATCATCTCAATAGATGCAGAGAAAGCTTTGGACAAAATTCAACACCCATTTATGATAAAAACCCTGCAGAAAGTAGGCATAGAGGGAACTTCCCTCAACATAATAAAGGCCATATATGACAAAACCACAGCCAATATCATTCTCAATGGTGAAAAGCTGAAACCATTTCAACTAAGATCAGGAAGAAGACAGGGTTGCCCACTCTCACCACTATTATTCAACATAGTTTTGGAAGTTTTAGCCACAGCAATCAGAGAAGAAAAAGAAATAAAAGGAATCCAAATTGGAAAATAAGAAATAAAAGTGACACTGTTTGCAGATGGTATGACACAATACATAAAGATTCCTAAAGATGCTACCAGAAAACTAGTAGAGTTAATCAATGAATCAGGTAAGGTAGCAGGACACAAAGTTAAGCATATAAATCTCTTTCCTTCCTATACACTAACGATGAAAAATCTGAGAGAGAAATTAAGGAAACACTCCCACTTACCATTGCAACAAAAAGAATAAAATACCTAGGAATAAACCTACCTAAGGACACAAAAGACCTGTATGCAGAAAATTATAAGACCCTGGAGAGATATACCATGATCTTGGATTGGAAGAATCAACATTGTGAAAACGACTATACTACCCAAAGCAATCTACAGATTCAGTGCAATCCCTATCAAATTACCAATGACATTTTTCACAGAACAAGAACTAAAAATTTTATAATATGTATGGAAACACAAAACACCCTGAATAGCCAAAGCAATCATTAGAAAGAAAAACTCAGCGGGAAGAATCAGGCACCCTGACTTCAGACTGTACTACAAAGCTAGAGTAATCAAGAAACTATGGTTCTGGCACCAAAACAGAAATACAGATCAATGGAACAGGATAGAAAGCCCAGAGATAAACCCACGCACATATGGTCACCTTATCTTTGATAAAGGAGACAAGAATATACAATGGAGAAAAGACAGCCTCTTCAATAAGTAGTGCTGGGAAAATTGGACAGCTACATGTAAAAGAATGAAGTTAGAACACTCCTTGACACTATACACAAAAATAAACTCAAAATGGATTAAAGACCTAAACATAAGGCCAGACACTATAAAATTGTTAGAGAAAAACATAGGCAGAACACTCTATGACATAAATCACAGCAAGATCCTTTTTGACCCACCTCCTAGAGAAAAGGATATAAAAACAAAAATAAACAAATGGAACCTAATGAAACTTACAAACTTTTGCACAGCTAAGGAAACCATAAACAAGACCAAAAGACAATCCTCAGAATGGGAGAAAATATTTGCAAATGAAGCAAATAACAAAGGGTTAATCTCCAAAATATACAAGCAGCTCATGCAGCTCATTATCAAAAAAAATCAAACAACCCAATCCAAAAATGGGCAGAAGATATAAATAGACATTTCTCCAAAGAAGATATACACATTGCCAACAAACACATGAAAGGATGCTCAACGTCACTAATCATTAGTGAAATTCAAATCAAAACCATAATAAGGTATCTTCTCACACTGGTCAGAATGGCCATCATCAAAAAATCTACAAACAATAAAAGCTGGAAAGGATGTGGAGATAAGGGAACACTCTTGCACTGTTGGTGGGAATGTAAATTGATATAGCCACTATGGAGGTCCCTTAAAAAACTAAAAATAGAACTACCATATGACCCATCAATCCTACTACTGGGCATATACCCTGAGAAAACCATAATTCAAAAAGAGATATGTACCACGATATTCACTGCAGCACTATTTACAATAGCTGGGACATGGAAGCAACCTAAGTGTCCATCGGCAGATGAATGGATAAAGAAGATATGACACATGTATACAATGGACTATTACTCAGACATAAAAAGAAATGAAATTGAGTTATTTGTAGTAAGTTGGATGGACCTAGAGTCTGTCATTCAGAGTAAAGTAAGTCAGAAAGTGAGAAACCAATACTGTATGCTAACACGTATATATGGAATCTAAAAAAAAAAATGTTTCTGATGAACCTAGGGGCAGGACAGGAATAAAGATGCAGACATAGAGACTGGACTTGAGGATATGGGGAGGGAGAAGGGTAAGCTGGGCCGAAGTGAGAGAGTAGCATTGATATATATGCAACAGCAAATGTAAAATCGCTAGTGGGAAGCAGCTGCATAACACAGGGATGTCAGTTTGGTGCTTTGTGTCCACATAGTGGTGTGGGATAGGGAGGGTGGGAAGGAGGCTCAACAGGGAAGGGATATGGGGATATATGTATACATATAGCTGATTCACAGCAGAAACTAACACAACATTGTAAAGCAATTATACTCCAAGAAACATCTTAAAAAAGAAAAGACTAGATTAATAATTTCAGTGGAGAATTAAAAGGGATAAAAAAGGAAATTTTAAAACTAAATTAAAAAATTACAATAGGGCCTCCCTGGTGGCGCAGTGGTTGAGAGTCCGCCTGCCGATGCAGGGGATACGGGTTCGTGCCCCGGTCTGGGAGGATCCCATATGCCGCGGAGCGGCTGGGCCCGTGAGCCATGGCCGCTGGGCCTGCGCATCCGGAGCCTGTGCTCCGCAACGGGGGAGGCCACAACAGTGAGAGGCCCGCATACCACAAAAAAAAAAAAAAAAAAAAAAAAAAAAATTACAATAAGCAAGAAAAATTATATTTATAAAGACAACTTTCTTTGAAATTTCAGAAAAGGAATTTACCTAAGATTTAATAGTGGAACTCTTACTTTTTAAAATTTTGTGTGGTTATTTGGACTAAAAAAAATCTTCCAAATGAAATCTTTTTTTTTTTTCCTACTTTAGATGGACTCTTTCAAACTCATCATGGTGAACTATATAGTAATTTTGGAAATTCTTGTCAATGTTAAAGGAAAGAGAGCAAAATGAGATAACCTTACTGAGTACCTATGTTTTTCCAATGACTGGATTAAGTAACAGCATTGCATTACCCTCCTCACTGGAATCAGCATTATCATTATAAATATATATACAAGGAAACTAGAACATAAAATTTAAGTAACTTGATCAATTTACTATGATACTAAGTACATCCTAAGATTTGACCATGAAGTATTCCCAAGTCATTTTGGAATAACCCTTGGTATTTTGGAAAAAAATAATAAATATGAATTACTTTACTATACTAATTAAACTATAACATGACAAAATATTTGTTTTCATAGGAAGGCCAATTAAATATTTCTTTATTATATTTACAACAATGCCTTTAAAAAATAAGTAGTAATATTATTTGTGCCTTTAGAACCAATAGGCATCACTAGGTGTAGTGCATTTTATTTGATGTCAACTGCCCTGTTCCTTGTGGAATGCATGTCATTAATGCAGAAAAGTTTGACAGACAAGAGATTTGAAACCCAATGTCTACCCTTTTTTAACATCATGTCACAGAAACATTCAAGTACTAAAGTGAACTAGAAGTGTTGAAAAAAATCTGGTATGTTCTTTGTATCAATATATAATTAAAAGGTAGTCTTTCTAGTCTTACTATTCATATGTATCTGAAAATTAAATGTAGAATTTATCAACAGAAATGTTTTAAGCTACTATATTTTATAATTAAATATTCATTTTAAATAAATAAAAATTAATAAAGATTGTATGAAAAATGATTCACAATTTAAAATGTAAGTGCATCTATATTAAACTGCATAAATGTTTCTATAGTCTTTATTAGGTGTGTGGCAAAAAACCACTATGAGTGCCATTTATGCAGAATCCATCATTGACTATCACTGATTTGTGTTTCATACTAATTATGGTCAAAAGAGCTGGTATTCACCACTGCTAGCACTGTAAGCTGTTGTAAATAAATAATAAATCGGATTTTGTAAACCTGCATACCCTGTTTTCCCTGACATCAGGTCTTAATTCAGGTTTTCATGTTTCCTGAATTGACCATAAGGAAGATTCAACACATTTCCATGTGAAATAGGTACAGGCATACTTTAACATATATGTACCAGCTAAAATAACAAGAAGTAATTCATAAGTTGTGGACTATGAAACAGCTAGTGGAGAAAATCATCAAGTGGCTATAAATACCACGACCATTAAAAGATATGCATTCTCATTTAAAAACCTCATACCTGCTCTTTGTGAATCCTCCATTCTAAGACCCTGGAAAGAAACATGGTAGGTTTCTGGTTTTGTCTTCGACCTAAGTCAAGGGAAGTAGTTATTTTATAACAACTCAATCATCAAGCTTCTATTATCACCTCCTGACCTAAATTTTGTAGTTTCTAAAGAAGCAAAGAGTTCTTGTACATATAGATTTATTTTTAAAGCAGTTGACAGTGTATTAACTGGAGTACAATTGAGATTTGAGTTGTGTTAATAAACAACCATAAGCCCAGATTTATCTTCACTTCAGTTCTCTAACCACTTCATATGGCTTTCTTACTCAGCTGCCTTCCTCAAATTACCTTGCTTAGGGTTAGTAGTTTTCATGAACATTGAAATGTTTCCTCCATATAATAACTCTAAAAGTGTTTTCTTGCTGAATTAAAATGAATATATTTAAGTAGAATTATCCTCATAAAGCCTACATTAACATGATTTCTACATGAGTCTGGCTGGAAATATTATATGTCTTTTACAATTCATTATCATCTGAGTTATTTTTTCATAGTCTTCTGTATCTTTCAAATAGTAGTTAATGTTAAATCACTCATTAATGGGTATTCCTCTTTTGTTGTTATACATTAAGCAAACATCATGAAATAGTTTCCACAACAAAACTTATTTGAAACAATAAGTTATTCACAAGATTTATGTTTCATCATATTGATTAATGGGATTCCAGTAGAAAACAATACATACCTTATTAAACAAATTGTGTATAGTATAGTGACTCAAGAGCCACAAAATTCTTTTCTCTGGATACAGCAATTCAAACATAGTTAATATAATAGGAAGCAAGGCCTCACTGGCAGCTTGTCATTGGAAAATCAGGTTAAGTACCAAGATGTACCTTTTAACATGATGGAAACAAGGCAATTCAAAGTCCTGATTTTAACCATAATCACTCACAACTCTATTTGGGCACAAAATTTCTGATTTATTATAAGTTGTCTTCATCGAAAGTACTAATTGGAAACGTTATCATACAGTCATGTCAAATGAGAGGATAGAATTAAAGTATTATTATTAAAATGTACATTTTTAAGTAACTACTATCCCAACATTTATTATATAACATCTCATCTATAGCAACTGATTCCTTAGTTCTAAGTATGTTTGTATTTTATTCCAGTTATTTAAGGCACAATTTTCACTAAATTCATTAGTTCTAAGGATGTTTAATTGCATTGTAAGAGGTCTTTTAAGCTTAAATTACCAAAAAAGTCTTAGCTTTGAAGAGAATACTCAGCATTTTGTTTTCTAATCGCTCTTAGCACTTTCTACAGACAACAAGCTAAGATATTTGCATATTTAAACAATCTTTGTAGTAGAGTATATATCCATAGACTCCCATGATGCTTCAGACAATACAATATTGCAATTAAAACATCAGCGTGGAGGCATACACTTCATTCAATAAATCATTTTGCTTAAAGAAAGGAAGAAAAAAAATGTAGGAGCAAAGATCATTTCAATAGAACAGTACCTGAATAGCAGCCTATTTATATTTCAGATAATTATTTTTTTTCTGAAGTACTTAATTAACCCATAATATATATGTACAACCAAATACAATTTTTATTGGAATATTGTGTTTGATGTATTTGCTTCACTAAAACACAAGCTACAGCAGAGTCTAACACTAGTCAAATCTTCTCCTCAATGGCCTGTTTTCTTTGTCCAAAGTAAATATGCATGCACACACACACACACCTACCTGCATGTGCTCACACCAACACATGCATTCAGACAGATAACTCAAACATACACTAACACACAGAATTTGGTATTTGGTATTAAAGGAGATCAAGAAATGTGTGGAAAGTCTTAAAATCCATATAAGATGTCTATATCCTAGCCATGTTCAATTAAGTAAATATAATATTTATGTATAAATAAAAAATTGGCTTTCTATAAGGACAGTTGAGTAAATCCATGTATGTGTGCACGTGTGTGCATGTATGAACATGTGTTTTTGTGTGTGCAATCCTAAAACAAGGTAACTGGAATGGTCTCCTCATTTCTTTCCTTCAGGAAGATGCATATTTAAAGTGAGAAATACACATCTTTCATATAAAAAAGAACCATGGTTATTGGGAAAGTACCACAAAATGAGCAATGCTATTATCAAATAAAGATTTGGCTTAAGATTTTCTATCACTACAATGGCTACCATATTACAATATATAAGTGCATTAAATCAACATTTTGTAACCCTGAAATTTACAGTGTTATATGTCAAATACACCTCAATAAAAAATATTTTCAATTAATTTAAAAGTCTCCAACCAAAACAACATGTACATATATATATGTATATATATATATATATACATATATATATATGCATATGCATATATATACATGTGTATGTATATATACATATATATATATATATATATATATATAATTTTTGTCCCAGAATTTTGATTATTCGGTTAATAAACAATTTTATTTCTAACTATTCAGTAATAGCTTAGTACTACAAGAACTTATATATCTCATACTCACTTTAGGTTACATTATGTTGTTTATTTCTATTATCTCCCAACTCCTATTTTTTATTTCACTTAATTAAATATTATAATTCATTTTATAATTGTAATGTATATAATATGTGTATATTCTTTATTTACATATCTATATACACCTTTTTCATTCTTTTCTTCTTAAATTATAGAAATTTAAGGGGTTAAGCAGTATGTCTGAGATCTCTTCCTGCCCAGTGTACTTTGTGTTGGAGTGCACCAGGGAAAGAGAGAAGGCACCTTCTTGTAAACATGATAATGACAATCCTCCTAGCAATCTAATGACATTAACTATTGGAATATGATTGTCCATAGCATCATTTTGGCTGCTGTACCTCACTGACTGAGACAATGGTTAATAAACTGTAATCTGTAGACGTACTGAGCAGGGTTCCCCAAAACTCTGTTGTACGCTATGTAACAATATGAGGATAAGGGGATATTTATGACCAAATATGACTCTTCTGTGTTACTTATGTGACAGTGCCCTTTACTCAAAGATCCCACATGTTAACTTGATTCAGAATTCATCTCACATGACCAGAAAGGATCCAGGAAGCTGCTGGAACATCCTGGACCTCTCTCTGCTCCATCTGTGTCTCCTGATTATATACGTTCTTGCAACTGTTTATTAAGCTTGAAACATTTCATACTGAGCATTTAGCTACATTAAAAATGGGTTTATATTTAGCTTTAGCCAAGTTTCTATTTACAAATTGTTTGTCAATAAGGCCATAAGTTTTTGTGGTTTTTAGACGATGATGCTATAGTATAGCCCTAAAATGAATTTTGGAGTATCCTTCATTTTCATTTTGGCATCACATAATATAATATGATATGATTATTTCGGCTACAGAAAAGAGAAGAAGTCGAGCCGAATTCATATTCTTCCTTAACAAATGCTTATATACGTTTGGCTTTATTCTCAGTTAATTTGTTTTACGTAACACAATACTTGAGGGCTGAAGCGTTATGCAACCTCTGTTTTAAATAGCATTTATTTAAATGTCACAGAAATATGCAAAGATAAGACGCATTTTACTGGTATGGATATAAATGATGGATAATTAAATATTAAGGAGAACAGTTAATTTATCTTCAATTATTCAATCACATTGTTTTAGAAAAAGCGAGGGCATTTTTTAATGTGCTAAAATAACAATGTCTAATGTAGAAGAGTACACAGACATGAAAATATTGCTTTCTTTTAGTGTAGCATGCATCTTCACACAAATTATCCATAAAAAACACTAACCTGTTTTAGGGTCTACAGAGAAGTAGGGCTGTCCCTGGAGAATGCTGTAAACCACCCGAGCACTGTTTCCATAGGTAGGGTCATCTGCATCAGTGGCTGTCACCTGTAGAACAGAGGTACCTGTGCATTCAGGAAAACAAATTTTAGTGTGTGATGGTACTAAACACATGATTAATTTGTACACAGAAAAAGGTAATGCTGAAATACTTATGGAGAGTGATAATTTCTTGTATTTCTTAGATTTATCTCTCAAACACGGTCCTGCTTTCTTTCCGTGCCACTAATTGTCCTAAATGAGAGCCCAGAATGGAGTGTTTGGTTTCAGATAGTTTAATGTGATTCTTTATATGCTGATACCATTATAAAGAGTCTCTTTTAACCCTCACATAATCAGTGTCGGGTTAGGTCAATGCTCAAGAATCAAATAGGTGTTAACTGGGGATAAAAATCAAAAGTATTTTGAGAGTGTACAGTTGACTATTGAACAATGCTGGGGGTACTGACAATTTTCAGTTTTTAATTTTAGTAGTTAAGTCTATAATTTAGGTCTGACACACCTACTAAGGGTCTAATATCTACTTAACTACAAAGTTTTTACTTCTATGTTGGAATTCAGACACAACTTTAAGCAAAACTTTTTCTGTACCTTCAAAGGATCCTAGAAAAGTTAATAGACTTAGTATGCCAACTTCATTTGACAATCCTTATTAGTAGAACATAAATGTACAGTTGACCCTCCATTTATATGGTTCCACATCCATGAATGCAACGAACTGCTGATTGTGTACTATGTTATGATCTGCAGTGGTTGAATTTCTGGATATGGATCCCACAGATATGGCTATGGAGGGCCAGCTATGGGACTTGAATATCTGCAGGTTCTGGTGTCCATGGGGGTCCTGGAACCAATTCCCTGCAGATACTGAAGGAAGACTGTATATAGATTTTTAATAAAATGCTATGATTTTAGCCTCTAAATAGTATTTTTACATTGAGATGCTAAGCAAAAATATAACTAGTAATTATGCACACTCAAAAGAAAAGGACTGTGTTATACCTAAGAGAAATTTCTAATTGTGGATAATAAAACATAATGGTGACACCAAATTCTGGCAGGAAATTAGGCCTCTCATACACTGCTGGTGGAAATGTAATTTTATAAAATTCTTAAATAAACAAACATACATTTACCATACAATCCAGCAAATTGTACTCTTAGGCATTTATGCTAAAGTAATAAAAATATACACTCACATAAAAGTCTATTTACAACTATTCACAGCAACATTATTCTTAGTAGCACCAAACTGGAAGAAGCCCAGATATCCTTCAATGGGAAAATGGTTAAACCAACCATGGTACACTATTACTATGGAATACTACTTAGCAATAAAAATGAACAGAATATTAATATAGGCACTAACTTGGATAAAATCTTCAGGGAATCATACTCAGGAGGCAAAAAGACAATCCTCAAAGGCTATATAATCTATGATTCCATTAATTTAACATTCTTGAAGTGATGCAATTTTAAAACTGGATGACAGATTAGTAGTTGCCGGAGTTTGGGAAAGAAGGAGTGGAAAGGGGTGGGTTTGGTCATAAAAGGGCAATATGAGAGATAATGATGATGCTGGAATTGTTCAGTATTTTGATTAAGGATACGTGCGAACTAAACACATACATACACACACAGGTAAAACTAGGGAAATCTAAATAAAATTGGTAAATAATTTCAATAACCTGGTTATGATATTGTTTTATATTGGATATTTTGCCGGATGTTAGCATGGGGTAAAACTGGGTAAAGGGTACAAGAAATCTATATCATTTCTCATGAGTGCATGTGAATCTATGATGACCTCAAATTTTAAAGTTTAAAATCTATATCTTCTTGCTTCACTGTTAGTCCATTCTTAGAGAGCCTTATTTGGGCTTGGATGTGTACCATAATTTTTCTTATTATATCACTATGATTGCTGGCTTGATAAACTTTCCAGGGCTAATCACCTGTAGACTACCTCTTCTGTGACTAAGTATAATAATTACTATAGAACATTAGAGACTTCTTCTGTGACATCTCAACACCTGTTCCATACCCATACTCATATCTCCAGCTTGTTCAGAGAATACCAGTAGGTAGATATTTACCCAAAAATGTTGGTTTAGGAAGGAAACATTTTCATTTGGTACCTCATTGAAGAAACTAAAATCTGTAGTAGGTACCTACGTCAGACTCTAAAATGTGTAAAAAAGCCCATACTATGGTTAAAATGTTATAAAATTATACCAGTCAAGTATTTGAACTTATAGGAAAAATGCTGATCATACCGGGCATACAAGAATTACTAGGATTCAAAAAAGAAAACAACAACAACAACAAAAAAGCAGTATAGATAGAAAGCAGTAAAATAATGGCCATCTTTTAAGAAACCACAGTTATAAAATACTCAGGTTTTAAAACTTGCTGTGGCCTTACAATAGTGATTTAGGTCTAAATAATTTTAATGTCTATACTGTAGCCCCAAAGTAACCATTCCATGAAGAAAACTGGGAAAGGCAAATAGTGCAAGATCACACATCATTTACTGTGACAGGATGGACCATCACAGGAAAGAAAGAGTGCTCTTCTTGGCTTGAGCTGTCTTTAAAAACCCAGGCTTGTTAAGTGAAAGCTGAGATGCATGAGTGGAGTGACAAATGAAATAAACAAAAAGGAGAAAAGGAGGAAGAAAAGAAATAAAAGTAGTATGGTGGTGTTGACTAAGTGATGGTTTAAAGTACCAAAAAGAAGTGGGCAGAGCAGAAAAGAGTTCCAGAGGAGAGAAAGAAAATATACTAACTCTCTATCTACCGTGGTCAAAAAGTATGGTCATTATCAATCACACACACTTCTGTACCGTTGGTCTCAAGGGTAGTGGTCAATTCTATTTGTGTGTAAAGCAAAGAACAGTAAATTATCTCTATCGTTGTTTTTGGTGACATCTGAAGGTATCAGTCTGCCACTTTGAGTAAACAGATTGCTGGTTGAAGGGAGCATAGGTATATGTACAACACAACTCAACCAAAAATCAACCTGCCCCAGAATACAGCAGGAGTGAGTTAAATAGCAGGGGTGGAAAATAAATTGTTCAAAGATTACCTACCAAGGAGTTCTAAACCAAAAGGAAAACATTATACTTATTTTATTTTCTTGTTTATTTGAAGGTTTGATGGGAACATTTTAAGAACCATTGGTGCTTTTGGAAGTTCTTTTACATTAAGGAAAAAAATGGCTTTTTTAAATTAGAAATATATAAATAATAAAAACATAAAGCGCCTTAGGGTGTGTTTTATGAGTTGGATTGTTTTCCCTCAAAGTTTATATGTTGAATTTCTGAACTCCAGTTCTTTAAGAGGTGATTTTATTAGGAAATAGGATCATTATAGATGTAATTAATTAAGATGAAGTCACACTGCAGTAGTTTGGGCCCCTACCCTAATATGACTGCTGTCCTTATAAAAACAGGAAATTTAGAGGGAGACAGACAGACAGACACACACACACATACACACACAGGAAGTACATTATGTGAAGATGAAGGCAGATATAAAGGTGATACTTGCACAAGCCAAGGTAAGTCAAAGACTGCCAGCAAAGTACTAGAAGCTGGAGGAGAGAGTTGGAACAGATGCTTCCCCAGTGCTTGAAGAGGGAACATGGCCCTGCTGATACCTTGACCTCAGGCATCTAGCTTCAGGAACAGTGATACAATAAACTTGTGTTGTTTAAGCTACCGAGTTTGTGATCCTTTGGTGCAAGCAACCCTAGCAAACTGATACATTGTGCTACAGCTGCAGTGGAAGGAAGTGACATTTATTCTCAGAATTTATGGTTGTTCTTTGACTCTGGACAAGAGTCTGAAGTTACAAGCCAAGAAAAGAAATGATTGATAATATCCTAGACTATTTGATGCCAGATACATCAAAAAGGAGATAAAATCAAAAGTTAATCTTACAAGTAGATAAAATTAAATTAGGTAGGAATTAATGGTATTTGATTTTTTTTCTGAATATTAGGCATTACTAGTGATCCACCTATTAGCATTCTAAGTAAATTAATTAGTTACATTGGTCATTTTAATAAAGACGTTTTTTATTCCTGGTTAAAAGTTTAAGTGAAAAATAAATTATTGGTATGGATATATCTATGTCTGAGAAAAGTATCCCACATTGGACAATTCAATTCCTTTATTAATGCTATGGGTCCTAACTGTGTACATAATAGAAAAGAGAAAATTATTATCCTCTAAAGTGCTAGATTTCCAAGAAAAAGACGTAAAGATACCTAAAAGTCCATTATTCCACTAAAATATTAAAATAAGAATCTAATTTTCTCTGGAAATTATTATATGGATTTGGTCAATAGGTATTAAATCAACAGTCCCTTCCCTACATAACTGGCTTCCAATCAAAGAAAACTTTAAAAATGCTATATAAGCATTTAAAAAAAAATTTTTACAACTGTTTTCATTAAAAACAATAACCACAGAAACATTGCATCTTAAAGTTAAAGTTTCATCAGCTATTTAGTGTACAATATTTTCACGTTAAATATTTCCTACGGTGCACACTTAGCTAATCCCGTGCTAGGGATTAGAGCCTCTCAGGTGATGTTTGAAACAAATCTGAAAAGATTCAAGTACATACAAAAGCTTTCAAGATCTCTTTTCTACAATAAAACTTGTCTTGTTTCCTTTTGGGACTGCCCTGTGTCAGTCTTTCCATGTGGTTTCTTTTTGTACTACTGTTTTATAAACAGCATACATTTTGTAACATTACATATCAATGAGAAACAAAGGGGACTTTCCTGAAAGTCTCAGAAGATCAATTTGAAATATTTAATAAGGCATTTTAGTACCAAACAAATATTCTCTGGGATTGCAAATCATTATGCATGACTTGTCAGGGTTCACAGCTCTGTTAAAATCTCAAGTGAATTAACATTGAGCAAGAACTCTAAGTAAAAATAAGCTGGAGATTTATGAAGGCTGAGAGTATCTCTCTGAAGGAATCTCTTAGGGCTTAATTCCCAGAAGATTTTTCCAGGGACTGTGAAAAAGTAATAGTCATCAAGGTACAACTTAAATTTCATTCCTCACAGGAGGACTGTAATTTCACCATCAGAGAAATAACACAGTATTCCAGTCATCATGTAATTTTATAAAGCCTTGAGTATTCACACAAGAGTCACTGGATTAAAAAAAAATCCTCTGCAAGTACACTTATGAAACATCTGGGTAACAGAGCAGAATTCACTATTCTAATTGTATATTTTCAATCACAGCTATTGTTAGTTTCTGTGTTCTTTCAATTAGATCCTTTTTATGGAACTACCAAATGTGAAATTTGACATTACTCAAGTAAACTTTTTAGCATATTCCATAAATGAAAAAATTAAGGAAAAAATATGTATTTAGTGCCAGTAATGTGGGATCCCTCTGCTATATGTCATTTAATTTAATAATAAGATAAATCTATTGAGAAAATTACACCCAATGCCATTTTACAGATGGGAGCATCGAGGTACATGAAGGTTATAGAGTTAACAATTTGAGAAGGCAGAATTCAAGCTGGTCCTCTCTGTTTTACGTGATGTTCTTTCCCATATATGCCATCGCTACATTCAGTCATGATCTGTTGAGTGTTAATAGTTACAAGATCTTCTGCTTTGTTCTTGTCTGTTTCCTTGGTGGTATGTAATTCCTGTCCAGATTCATCTACTTGTAGAGAGGTAGAATTATATTTCACCCCACATACACACCATAGCCAAAGGCCAAGTCAGTAAATATATTTTGTCAGCTGAGTCTGTATATAAAATACGTAGGGGGAAGAAATCTCCAAGTACCGACAACAGTGATGTACTCTTCTGTAGCCTGATAGAATGCTCACAATTCTCTTGATTTCTGTACAGAGTAAATGGTTGCAGTAAAAAGTGACTTGACTATCATATCCCCACCAGTCTTACATATCTTCTAAATCCACTTGCATGTTGCTTTCACATTACTTTCCTATCCTGTTCTGCTATTTGTAGGAATCTAACACTTGTCATTGACATTAATTAGTGCTTACCATGTCTGTTCACTAAAATCCAGCTCCTGGGGTCAGGTAACACCACCCTCCCAACCATAAGGATGCTCAATTCCTTCAGTGGTTGCCTCACAGTTCACCATTTGGCTTTTCATTTCTCCTACCATTTTTGTAACTTGTTCCACAGACACAGTCCCTTCTATTGAACTAAATGACAGTGGATTTGATTTTCCTGATTAAGCTCCAATGCATAAAGAAGGTATTAACACGTTTCTCCCCAAGTATCCTTCATTTCTATTCTGGATAATGACTACTTTACCAAATATAAAGATTAGGTTCTGTACTTGACTCTAATATAGTTACTACTTTCAAATGAGAATCTGGGTGTTCTTTACATTCAATAGCTTGAAATTACTTAACATATTGGAAAGTGACAAATATATCATTTGGAGAGCTGTCTATTTTATGCAAAATTTTAAAATGAGAATTTCGGGGAGAATGTTTTTAACGTGGAGGAAAATTCATACATATATATACTCTATCTATCAATCTATTTATTTACAGATATAGAGGAATAGTAATTCAATACTTCTTAAAGTATTCCCTAGTTTAACATGTGTGATAATCAAGTGCACTGCATAATTGCTGATTTTATATCAATTTCTTATTGAAAATTAGAATTTGTATCTATAAGTTGTTTTAATGCTCATGCTTTACAAAGTATTCCATTTAAAAAATAAAAGTTATTAACAAGTTCAGCATTTTTCTGAATAACACACTATTATTTAAGCTGAATTTTCATTCAATGCTAAAAACAAAAGCAGAAATAAAATCAAAACCAGTAAACTATGAAACAATTACTACCAAACAGAATACCAGGGACAGAAATATTTTGTCCTTCTTTGCTCACAAAAGTTGCAATAATTTTTCAGAAGTGTTTAATAGAAGATAATAAAGTATATGCTACGTGTTATATATACATACTTATATAAATATATGTGTACATATCCACTCACATAAACAACTGACAGTCATGAATATCAATCATTGAATAAATACAATAATTTCAATTTCTTATTCACCAGTTAGCTGAAAAATTGATTTTTAAATATTTTAATAGCACAGTCTCCATATTTTACAGTAACCAAAAATAAAACATAACAATACAGATATAAAATTAAAATCCTCTTTATTTCTTAGTCCCATACCTACTCTTACCAGATCTACTATTAAAAGTAACAACATCTTCTTTGCCCTAATATTTGTTCTTTCATTTTAATTTAAATTTTTCTCATTGTATCACAATTGAAAATTGTCATTGATATAATTAAAGATGAAGAATGCACTGCATCTACATTACCTCCCAATATATCTCCCCCACCATGCAATTTTAATTACTTATTAATTTTAGTTTTGGTAGCATTACTTTTATTATTATAGATAAAATGTTTAAATCCCTATCTCTTGCTACATTGATTTTAGGCAGCAGATGTTGTGCCTGTAATGATTTCTGAGGAAACATATATAATTCATCATCTTTTCATCTTTGATATTTTTTCACTTATATATCTGAGGTCATTAGAAACACCTAAATGTCCACGGAGTGATGAATAGATAAGGAGAATGTGATACAGATGTAGCTATATTTCAGCCATAAAATAAGAAGGATATCCTGCCATTTGCAACAACATGGGTGAAACTGGAAGACATTATACTAAGGAAAATAAGCCAGACACAGAAAGACAAATACTGCATGACCTTAATTATATGTGGACTCTAAAATATTCGAACTCCTAAAACAGAGAATACAATAGTGGCTTCCAGGGGTAGGACATGGAGAGAGAAAATGAGGAGATGTTGGAAAAGGATACAATGTTTCAGTTATGCAAGATGAATGAGTTTTGTAGATGTAATGTACTGCAAAGTGACTATGGTAAACAATACCGTATTGCATAATTGAAATTTGTTAAGAGGGTAGATCTTAAGTCTTCTCACTACATACACACATACATTAAAAAAAGGAAGGGAAAAAGAAAATGGTAACTATGTGAGGTGATAGATATGTTAATAAGCTTGACCATAGTGATCATTTGACAATGTACACATACATCAAAACATCAACTTATACACCTTACATATATGCAATTCCTATTTGTCAATTATACCTCAATAAAGCAGAAAACATAAAATTTAAAATAAAAAATTTAAAAATGGATTTGATGTTTCCCCTGTTAAGTTGGAGTGTTCCATCTTAATAAGTGTGGCAGAATGGGTTCATATATTGCTAGACAGATCAAGGACTCTTGTGTCCCCAGGGGGAGGAGTCGTTTGCATCAGAAGAAAGGGCTTTGTGATATTCACCTACTGGTAAGAGCTCTTTTATTCTTTTTTGTTTCTCTCTTATGTGGGTTTTCTGGTTTACTGGAAGCTATTTTCTGCTTCATCCTTATGTCCCAATACCCCTCTGTGAGCCATCCTTAGGAAAATCAAACCAAACCAAAATCAAAGGCTTTAATGGTATAATAAAAACACATTTTCTTTGTACGTACTGAATAGGTTGAAAAAATTCTTTCTTGCTTTGAAATCTTTAATAAGTTGCCCAAGTGACTTCCTCTGTTATTTTTGTATTTACAGGGGATTTGGGAGCAGAACAGTTTTCACCTTTAGTGTTTAGGCCTGTAAATTTGATCTGTCTCTTTTACCCCATTAATTAATTTTTAATGTTTTCAATGCTCTGGAACTTTTGGATTCTCTGGATTTATCCACTGTTGGCACCCTATCTTGTTATTATGATTTCTTTTTGAAATACTTATGTATTTCAAAATACTTTTGGAATATCCTCTCAGACGTGTCAAGGGGAGAAATATCAGAAAGAGTGGGTTAAATTATGTTGCAGTAACAATCCCTACATTTCAGAGGCATTAAACAATAAAAGTTGATTTCTCACTCACACTGCAAACTATGGTTGAGCTAGTGTTACTTTGCATCAAGTTATCCTCCTTCAAGGGCACTGTCTACTTAACTGCCACCCTCTACAATGTTGTTGTGGAACTTTGCTGAAAATGACTCTTTTGAATTAAAAATACTACACTATGTTTGGGGAAAATGGCCTTTATGATACAGTTACATAAAATGTTTCATAATTATGGTTCTTGCTCTTTGGCTCATCTATATTCAATGTTTCTTCCTGTTTTCTCTCTTGATGTATACCGAAACTAATTCCTGAGATCAAATTATTTAAACATATGATCTAGATTATTTAAAATATACAAACATAAATATATCACATGCGTGCTACTTTGGTTCTGTACATACAGGTGTTTGCAAAGCACTCAATCAGGTAAATCAAAGTATAGACCACAGAGTTTTATTGCCTCATTAGGCTGGCTATATTATTATTATTGTGTATATGCATATATGTAAATATGTATATATATATATATATAATTATACATAATTTTATTATAAAATGTGTATGTGTCATTTTGTGTATGTGTGTGTGTGTGCATATATACACATATATATGTATGTGTATATATATGTTTTTAAGACTGAAAATTAAACCTGGTGGAAGAGGTTTATGAAATGTTGCTTGGAATCGCCAAGGTTTCCGTGACTTTGTCAGTAACTGCTTTAATCACACAAAGTGTAAATTTAGTTACAAAGCAATTCCAAGACTGGTGCTCTTACATCTCTTTGCTGGGAGGACAATACAGAAATACTCCTACTCAAAGCAATCTCTTTTTGTTAATTGTATTTATCTTACAGAATATTTTAAATTAAATAAGTCAAGCATGATCTTAGTAAGAAAAAAAAAACCTCCTGTCCTATTTCCCTTAAGAAAAGAAATCATAGCAGTGTCTTACATGTCTTTTCATAACTCTCTCCACTCATTCAAAGGTCTGTCTTGTAGTCATGTACATACTAAACTGAACTCTATGCAGCTTTTTCTGTAATAACAGAGCATGGCATGGAAATGTCCATGTCATCTTTGTAAATATAAGTTTCACAGCTACATGATGGTCCATATTGTTTACTGATGTGCACTTAGATTCTTCTAGTTGAGTTTCTTTCTGTTGCCGATAACAACTTACCACAAACAGTTGGGTAAAACAAAGGCCATCCCATGTTCTTATTTTTCTGTTTGCTTCTTCCTTGCCATATATACATGCCATGTTGTGATAAACTTCCAAAGCAGTGTCCCCTTCAGAAGGAGCACTATTTTTCCAATATTTCATGGCACTTCAGTGTGATACAGCAGTGGAAGATTTACTGAGATCATTTAGTTAGACTTACACTAATGAACGCATCAGTGAGACTGGGGAAACATTCCATTTTGATGGCCTTAGTTAAATGGAACCATGGCTTGTATGACTCCTTTGCCAACAACTGTTCAGTGTGCTATCAAAAATTCAATACTAATTTTCTTCCATGAAGAAAGTCAATAGCAAAGTCAGATTAGGATTGATTAGTCGAAATTTAATAGTAGATAACTCCAAGTCCAGTTCAAGACAGCAAAGGATGAAAATCCTCAGCTCACCTTCTCCCATGGACACACTAAAACTACAACCACATATAGAACAACAATCTCTGAGAACAACCTGAAGACCAGCAGAACAGAATTTCTACAGCTAAGGATTTAAGAAAAGGCCACATGAAAACTATTGGAGGGGCAGAGATGCAGTCTAATGAAACCCATACCCCTGGTGTGACAATTCACAAGTGGGAAGGGTATCACAACTGCAGAGGCCTCCCTGAGTCCTGAGCCCCACACTGTGCTCCCCAGCCTAGGAAACCAGCATGGAGAAGACGAGCTCCCATAATGTTTGGATTTGAAAATCAGTGGGGCTTACGTCTAGGGGAGCCAGAGGAAATTAATACATCACTAACGAAGGCCTTACATACAAACTTACTCACCCCAAGCCCTAGTGCAGAGGAAACAGCTTAAAATGTGCCTGGGTCATGTGAGAAGGAGATTCATTGACTAATTTTAGGACACGGACTGAAGGAGCAGGAAGCAGGTGAAACTTTCTCCAGGGAGAGAAGTGCTGGTGGGTGCCAGTTTTCTTTTCTTTTTTTTTTTTTTTTTTTTTTTTTACTCTCTTTTCACCTAGCTGGCCCAGCACTGCTGGGCACCATTTCTGTCACTCTGCATTAACTAGTTAACACCATGTGCCCTGCCTTGGTGTTCCCCTGAGGACTGGCACCAGCACCCCTCCAAAGCAGTTTCCACCCTACCCCATCCAGTGCGTGTCCCCAGCTGCCACCAGAGGCTTTCTAAAGCAGCTCCCACTCTGCGGTCTAGCCTAGCACACCAGCAGTTGTGGCGGTGCCTCACAGTCAGACATGTTGGAGCCAGCCCAGTGCATCACCACTCTCGCAGCAGCTGAATCACACTTAGAAGCACACTTCTAAACCAGCCAAGCTGGGGACCAGCCCTGCCCACTAACGTGCCTACAGAAGTCATGTCTAGGCCTCACAAACAGCCAGGCAAATTAAAATGGAAAAACTGTTCTAAAATCTATGGGACACAGCAAAAACAGTTCAAAGAGGGAAGTTTGTAGTGATAAAGACCTATCTCAGGAAACAAGAAAAATCTCAAATAAACAATCTAACCTTACACCTAAAGGAATTAGAAAAAGAAGAAAAACAAAGCCCAAAGTTAGTAGAAGAAAGGAAATATTCAGGTCAGAGCAGAATCAAATGAAATATAGACTAGAAAAACAATAGAAAATTCAAGGAAACTAAGAGCTGGTTCTTTGAAAAGATAAAGAAAATTGATAAATCTTTAGCCAGACCCATGAAGAAAAAAAAATGCTCAAATAAATAAAATCAGAAATGGAAGAGAAGTTACAACCAACACCACAGAAATATAAAGCATCATAAGAGATTATTACAAATAATTATAAGCCAACAAATTGGACAACCTAGAAGAAATAGATGAATTCCTAGAAATATACAATCTTCCAAGACTGAATCAAGAAAAAGTACAAAATATGGACAGACCAATCATTAGTAACAAAATTGAATCAGTAATCAAAAAAACACCTAACAAACAAAAATCCACGACCAGATAGCTTCACAGGTGAATTCTACCAAACATTTAAAGAAGAAGTAAGGTATATAGTTCTCAAACTATTCCAAAAAATTGAAGAGGAAAATGTGCTTCTGAACTCCTCATTCCACTAGGTCAACATCACCCTGATACCAAAACCAGAGAGGAAAATCACACACACCCACACACAGCACTGCCCTTTTTTAATGTATTTAACAATACATTAAAAGGGTCATACACCATGATCAAGTGGGATTTATCCCAAGAGTGTAAGGATGGTTTAATATTTGCAAATCAGTCAATGTGATACAACATATTAACAATTTGAAGAATAAAAGTCACATGAATAGATGCAGAAAAGTGTTTAACAAAACTCAACACTCCCTTATCTTAAAAAAATCTGAACAAAGTAGATATAAAGAGAACATACCTCAGCATAATAAAGACCATAAGATATTTAATAATAAGGGGGCCGCTTAACATGTGAAAGCATAAAAGATCTAGACTAACCTTCACAGAGTTTTCTCCTTACCAGTGTATGGGAGCAAGAAAATATTTTCCATTTACTAAGGTGGGAAATGAAATTTAGCTGAGAGAAACTTAACGGACTTCAAGAGGACTCTCAATTAAGACAGACGGCAGGCAATTATGACTCTCAAGGACTGAACCCTGAAAAACAGAGGGAATAAAGACATCTGGTAGATGGCAGCAGGAATCTACGGTGGCACAGACATTCCTCTTTCTCACTGTGCCATCTCTCTCTACCTGATCACTTTGCCTTCTGTCACACCTCAGCACTATACCTTCTTGCTATACTTGAATGCAGTGTTTTTACTTTATACTTAATCACTGTGTCTTCATTCTACAAGTGGTCACAATGACTTCCTCTGGTCCTGATCCCTGTATGTTCACTCTGTACCTGTTTGCTGGGCACTGTGTATTCACTCTAGTCCTCTTTGCTGAGTCTTTTCCCTATACCTCATGCTGAGCCTTCTCTGTATACTTGAACACAGAACGTTCACCCCACACCTGATTGCTATGCCTTCACTCTATAACTGACTCCTAGAAAATGGCAAAACTACCAAAAAAAGTGAGGTTGAATTTATTGCACATGAGTTTTTAGAATGAAATTTCAGCAGTATGTGCTCTAATACAATGATTTCACACACACATATATATATATATATATATATATATATATATATATATAATGATGGGAATGTATAGCTGCTTCATTTTAGGACAGTGATTCTAGACTCAGAGAGGCTTAGTGACAGAAAGACTGCTTCAAGGCTTTTTGTTTCATTTTGTTTTGGCATAGCTAGAGGGATCTTCGTTCCCCAACCAGGGACTGAACCCAGGCCCTCGGCAGTAAAAGTGCGGAGTCCTAACCACTGGACCACCAGGGAATTCCCATATTTTTCACTTTATAATTTATCGGTGATAATTAAGTAATGGCAAGTGTCTAATATGCGATTTTTGGTTTGGTCTATTTCTCCAGAAAGGAAAGAAAGAAGAAAGGAAAGAAGAGGAAAGGAGAGGAGAGGGAGAAAAACAACAAAAGTGGCCATAATTAGGATACATTTATATAAAATATCAGTAAATTTTGGTAAATATTAAGAATGATTTTAATAAGAAAATTTTATATCTATACATTTATGTGATAAGTATACAGGGAAAAATCACATGGAATAATAGCTCTTCACCTCTATAAAAAGTATAATTTGTCTTTATTCCATATAAAGTCTATTTATTTATTGACTATTATATTTGTGATACTTTGTTAGGTGCATATGACACAGAAATAAAATAATAAAAAATGTGAAGGACCTACAAATCAGTAAAATATCAGATAAGCTCAAATTAATGTATAATATAAAGTAGTGAGCAATAAAATATAAGCTGGGGGTCCTCAACCCCCAGGCCATGGACAGGTACTGGTCTGCTGCCTGTTAGGAACCGGACCGCACAGCAGGAGGTGAGCGGTGGGCGAGAGAATGAAGCTTCATCTGCCGCTCCCCATTGCTGCTAACTGCTTCTGCTTGCATTACTGCCTGAACCGTGTCTCACATTACCATATGAACCATCCCCTAACCCCCCCAACCTGCACCCCCCGTCCATGGAAAAATTGTCTTTCACGAAACCAGTCCTGGTGCCAAAAAGGTTGGGGACCACTGTAATAAGCCCAGGATGCCCTAAGGTCAGGTGTAGTAAAAAGTTTTAGTTGTATTTTTTTTTAAAAAAGACATTATCTCCATGAAGAGAAGTATTAAGTTCCAAGGCTAATTTATACACCAGAATGTTCCTTTAGCCATTATGAAAATTTCACCCATTATATTTTTTACATTTACTTGAACATAAGTTGTATCTAGAATTGCCAAAACTGATTGATTTGCTTTGTATTCACATTTCCTACACTGAGGAGCATATACATGAAAATCATTTTTGAATATATTTTTTAAAACATTCCATGAAGATTTGGGAATTCCCTGGCAGTCCAGTTGTTAGGACTGTGCACTTTCACTGCAGAGGTCCTGGGTTCAATCCCTGGTCAGGGAACTAAGATCCCGCAAGTCCCATGGTGCGTCCAAAAACAAACAAACAAAAAAACATAATGTGGAGATTTAATTTTTGTAAATTTGGGTCCAACTTATGGTGAAATAATTTATCTATTCCAGTGAAGTACTTTCTATTATGAATTGATCAGTTTTATTGGGGAATTCCAAGTCTAGTATACTTTCTAAAAAAGTAAATGGAGAAACTAAGGAATCTGAAGTAGCATAAAATGCAATCTGGTAGATCATATCAATCATTGAATAAAAGTGAGAAAATAAATTGGTTTTCTGGTCCTTCTTGAAAAAAAACAAATGTAATTATTTACAAGAAAATAAAAAAGAATCATTACTCCATAAAGCAATAAAACTGTTTTACCAGATATCCAAACAATGATGTTCAAAAAATTAAGAGGCTGTATTTTTACAAACTCTTTCCTCCAAACATAAGTGTAGGTGGAAAGAGGTGACATATTATCATTCAATAAATATTTACAGAACATTGTTTCAAGTGATGTACAGTAATAGAATACAGCAAAATTAGAGTAGTAGAACTTCTGAGCCTTCTCTTCGAAAACCCTTGAAACTTCTGCTCTCACTCTCTTGAAATGCTGCCCTAAGAATGAATGTGAAGTATTTCCCCCATTTCATGAAGTTTTTTTTTTTTTTCTTTTTGTTGATGGTTTCCTTTGCTGTGTAGAAACTTTCTAAAGTCCCACTTGCTTATTTCTGCTTTTGGAGTCAAATTTAAAAAGTCGTTGCCAAGATTGATGTCAAGGAGTTTATCCACTATGTTTTCCTCTAGGAGTTCTACGGTTGCAAGTGTTACATTCAACATGTTTTTAATCCATTTTGAGTTGATTTTTGTGTATGGTGTAAGATAGGGATCCAGATTAATTCTTTTGCATGTAGCTATCCAGTTTTCCCTACCCCATTTATCAAAGAGACTATACTTTCCTCACTATATATTCTTAGTTCTTTTGTCATAAATTCATTAACCATATATACATGGGTACTTCTGGGCTCTTTATTCTGATCCATTGATCTATGTGTCTGTTTTTATTCCAGTACTGCACTGTTTTGATCACTACACGTTTATAATATAGTTTGAAATCAGGAAGTGTGATGCCTCGAGTTTTATTCTTTCTCATGATTGCTGTGGCTTCTTGGGGTCTTTTGAGGATCCATACAAATTTTAGGATTGTTTGTTCTATTTATGTGGAAAACACCATTGTGATTTTCATAGGGATTCTATTAAATCTGTAGATTACCTTAGGTAATATGGACATCTTAACAGTATTCTTCTAATCCATGAGCACAGACTATCTTTCCATTTATTTGGTCTCCTTCAATTTCTTTCCTCAGTGTCTTATAGTTTTCAGTGTACAGATCTTTCACCTCCTCTGTTAAATTTATTCCTAAGTATTTTATTCTTTTTGATGCTATTGTAAACAGTATTGTTTTCTTAATTTCTCTTTCTGATGGTCCATGTACAATGGATGATATTTTGAGCCAGTAAATTGTGGTTTGGTTTTTTACAGAACAAAAGCTAACTGATACAGAAGAAAAGTTATGAGAAGGAAGTTAAGAAGAAAAAAACTTATGAATCTTCGAAAATTTTGTCCAATGTATGATTCACCACTTGCTCTATATGATTCTTCATATGCACTCTAATCTACTATGTAGAATTGCAGTGTCAGCTTCACTTTACTGAAATTATCTCATTCTGAAGTTATGCCCTAGGGTAATAATTATAAAATGGCTACTAGAATCCTGGAAGACATCCAGGTGAAGCTCCCAAGATGCTTGGGAAGAATTAAATTATTTCCCCAACAAACAGCACAATAAAATAAGCACAGCTGGTGTCTCTTCTTGTTGCTTTGCAACAAAGAACACAGCTGCAAATGGAAACAGGTCTGGGGTTTAGAGGTTGGAAGGGAACAAAGAAAACATGAAAAAGATTGGGGATGTATTAATACATCTCCAAAGACAAAGAACCTTGCAGAATTTAAGGGTCATAGAGTAAAACTTTGTATCTTCTCCTGATATGCCAAATTAAGTTTTAGTACTCCACTGAAATTAGAGTTCATAAATTATATATTCATAATTTTCATAAAGTATATTCTATTCTCTCTCCAATTAATTAAAAACAATTATTCCTATAATCTCTTACAATTTAAAAATGCTTTTAAATAATGTTTAATTATTGGTATATTTTATTAACATATAGAAGAGAATAGGTAGAGATTTATATATTTCCTTATAAATATGTTTCCATGAAAAAAAAAAAGAAGATGTGAAATTTATTTTCAAGCAAATTAGACTGTGATCTGGCATGGTTTTCTTTGAAACAATTTCCCTATATAAAGCAATTTTTTGAAAATTTAAGGTGATTGCAATGCAACCAAATTTAAATTTGTACTTTCGATTCCAGGCAAAAGTAATATTAGAATTGAAGAAATGTGGGTATACTTACACACAAATAGAAGAGACAAAATTATTATTTTTTAAAAAAGAGATTTACCAATACACACAATTAAAAATAAACCTTTGCTAGCTTTTTTATAATAATATATATTATCATAATATCACTAAAAGTCTTAAGACAATTGTTCCCTTTCCATCTGAGAATGGCAATGCTATTTACAAATAATATTTTATTCATTCTATCTTCATTTTCAAAAAGCCACACATGCACCCGAACACTGACTCCAAAAAGGGAATAATTTCATCTCATGGTTATTGTCCTCTTTGAAAAACACAGACTTTTAATAAAATTATGGAAAATCAAAGTAAAGAAGCACTTCTATAGAATAATCGGTAGGAGGTGGTAAAGTCATCAAGATTGGAATGATAATAAACCACATATCAGAGAATAAAAGAAAACAAAAATTGTTAAGTGTGTATTGATAAAATATGTACCAGTCTCTTCACAGTCCTATCAGGTTACATTTGCCCTCCAGAATATTATAATGCCATTCTGTCCACATATGTTCACTTTGTTGAAGGCAATCACATTTTTATATAAGTTTTTAAAAAAGCAATGTGACACCCAGTAGCTTACTAGACACCCATCATAATTCAAATTGTCCTTTTCTAAATCAATGCTACAAAAACAGGCAGATTTAAATGAGCACCACGATGACTGTCATGTAGCCACACTGTTACTCTTCTTTCTGTGAGCACAAATATCCCTACTTTATTCAATGGTTTTCCTCACTGTTTTCATAATGTTATCCATTTAAATATGGCAACTAATACTTAAACACGAAAATTGCTTACCTGGGCAGATAGAATTTGTTTTGGTCACAAAATATATGGCATGAGCATTTCAACACTATGGGATTCTCTTCGGAAGTGACTTGAAATTTAACAAATATCTTTTCTCCCATTCACGTTTCTATTTTGAAATCTTTTAATTCTTTTATTTTGCATGTTTCTTAGGGCACTGATTCTCAACTGAGAGCAATTTTGGCCTCCAGAGATCTTTGGGCGATGTCTGAAGACATCACGATATGGCAGCGGTGGGAGGGATGCTATTGAAATCTAATAAGTAGAGAGACCAGGGATGCTACTGAACATCCTACAATGCACAGGACAGCCCCCATAACAAAGAACTATCCAGTCCCAAATGTCAATAGTGGAAAGGTTGCAAAACTCTTCTAAGGGGATATGATTCCCTAGATAATAGTTGAAATTACATGGTGTATGTAAATCTAAGAGATAAAGAAAAACCTTATTTTAAAACATGCATCAAAAACCACTTCCGTTTATTTTGCATCTTTCTTTTTGAAAACATCCAGAATGCCACAGACTTTGTCTGCTTTCTGTTACTCACTGACAGAAATATACTACCACATTATGTTTTTCTCACTGGCAATATAACACCCAGCAACTCCTTGGAGGGCTCCACGACCATTTCTTAGCAATGGATATACAAGAAACAGTCATCTGATAAAAACGTGCATACATAAGAGGTCCCTAGTACTGCCTTCTCTTGCCCCCTCTGTATTCTCATATCACATTTTGCATAGCTCTATAGGGAATCCATCATTTGCATGATGATCCTGTCTATGCCCCCTTAATCACACAAGCAGGTGCACTTGCACACATGCACACACACACTCTAAACTATACAACCCCACAGGGAAGAGAGAGGAGTGTTTTTTATCATGTGTCCTCTATGTAAAATGCACTTTTTTCTCCTTGTCTAACTGAAAAAGCCACATACATTATATAAGATTCAGAGGATGTCTTCTCTAGTCTGCAAGCAGGGCTCCCAGTCCAACTGTATGGGCCCTCTATTTTTTTGCTTATCAAACGCCATATTGAAATGTTCTGTTTACACGTCTGCAGCCTGCTTAAATTTAGGGGTCTTGTTTTATTTACCATTTTATTACTAGCCACTATCACATTTCTTGGCACACTAAATGCCTTCACTCTCTCTCTCCTTCTTTCCAGAAAGAATTGGAGAGATTAAAGGATACAGTTGTTTTTTTAATGACTGGATGATTCAAAACTCAATTAATGTGTATATGGTAAAAACAATGATCTTATCAGTCACCCTCTCTTGTGAAAATTTTGTTGTCACCTATCACAATATTGTTAGCTATTATTAGTATTGGGAACTGGTATAGTTTTAAATGTAAATATTATTAATGTCTATTTTCACAAATCTACATTTTACTTTTCATTATCATTTTATAAATACCATGTATATATTATTTTAATAAAGAAGAATGTACTTCTCTCATACCAAATAAACCTGCAGCCTTCTTTGTGGAAGTAATCACTTTTACGTGTGTGTGTGTCTCCTTCAGATATTTCTTATGTATGAGTATGCATATTCTGTAACTCATATTTATTTTTAAAAATAAAGTAGTTTCTATTCCACATAGATTTCTGAAAACTTTTTTCTCACTAAAATACTCTGGATCTTTGAATGTCAGCATACACCGTTTAAATTCATTCATTTTAAGGCTGCCTAGGGTATCAGTATATGAAGAATCATTCATTTGAGAACTTCTTTATCAGCGTACTTTAAGTGTGTTTTCTATTTTTCACTATTGTGAACAATACTACAATGGGCATCCTTCCTTTTATATCTTTGCATATCCATGTCAGTATATCTAAAAAATAGTTTTCTACAATAGATATATGTTCTTTTAAAAATTTTGATAGACATTGCCAAATTACCCTCCAAAAAACTATGAAAATCAACCTTTCTGCTAACGGTTCTGCACATTAACAATTTTGTGAATTATCAAATTTGCATACTTGGTAGGTGAACATTGCTATCTCCTTCTCCTTCGTGGTTTCTTAAATTACTAGTTAAATTTGAGATTTTTTTTGTATAATTAACATGTGTTTATTTTTCCTAAGAATCTTCTGCTAATGTAATTTCCCCATGTTTATTTGATTGTAGTCATTTTATCCACTCATCAGAACTTCTATGGATCCAATTGATTCTACAGTTGATAGGAAACATGATTTCGACATTTTAAACCAACTGTTAGCTTCAACAAATACAGAAAGAAATATTGGTGCCATAGCAAAATCATCTAGCATCACAATTACATAGTAGAAATGGAAAGGAGGGATGATTTTCTGTATCATTCCCAAATCAAGCCACTTAATAGAAACTGGCATCACTTTTTCTTTTCTGATGCTAAAACCTTACTCACCACTCCTTTGGATCAGTATTAGCTTCAATTCTTTGGTTATTAGGTTCATGTTGAAACCTAGAATTTGTCCACCTATCAATTCAGATTCGGTGCAGCTGCATGTATCTGAAATCCAACTCGGTAGCTTTAAAAGGTGAGATTTACTTTCGTAAGAAGGCTCTTGGGATTCGCAGACCAGAACAGGAGCATCAGTTCTGTAATGGATCATTCTTCCGGACCCTTTTATCTTTCTGCACTAAGCAACAGGCTTTCATCTTTATGATTGCAAGTGGCTGCTACATTTCTGTACCACGTCTGCTTTAGGCAACAATTGAAAGGAAAATGGTGATGGGTGAACTATGCCGGGTGTGATTTTTTGACAGGAAACCTACATCTTTCCTGGAAGTTCTACCTAATTGCCTGTGCTTAACATCCTACCAACTAGAATTACATTGCATGGTCATTCTTAGATGAAAAGGTATGGTAGGAGGTGAATATTTAATTCTGTACAGTGTCACCCTGATCAAAACTCAGTCCTCTTAGTAATAGGGAAGGGGAAGCTGAATATTGGATAACTAACAGCATTTACCTAAAGGGAAGAAAAAGCATGATCCTATTTTTTGTGACAAATGTCATGTTTTTGTATATGTGTATATAGTCAGCTGGGCTGTCAGAACACTAACTGCCCTGGATCAGCAGATGACTGTCTATCAAGAGTATTAGAGGGTCATTCTCTAAAATCCCTTACAATAGAGGTTGGCAAACTTTTACTGTAAAAGACAACATATGGACCTAGAGTCTGTCATACAGAGTGAAGTAAGTCAGAAAGAGAAAGACAAATACCATATGCTAACACATATATATGGAATCTAAGGAAAAAATAATGTCATGAAGAACCTAGGGGTAAGACAGGAATAAAGACACAGACCTACTAGAGAATGGACTTGAGGATATGGGGAGGGGGAAGGGTAAACTGTGACAAAGTGACAGAGTGGCATGGACTTATATACAGTACCAAACGTAAAATAGATAGCTAGTGGGAAGCAGCTACATAGCACAGGGAGATCAGCTCGGTGCTTTGTGACCACTAGAGGGGTGGGATAGGGAGGGTGGGAGGGAGGGTGATGCAAGAAGGAAGAGGTATGGGAAAATATTTATAATTATAGCTGATTCACTTTGTTATAAAGCAGAAACTAACACACCATTGTGAAGCAATTATGCTCCAGTGAAGAAAAAAAAAGTAAAATAAAATAAAAAAATATAAAAGCCCTCTGACCTAGACTCCGCCCAAGTGTTGAAATAAAGGTGACCCAATAGAAACAAACAAACAAAGGCAACATAGTAAAGATTTTAGGCTTTGTGAGCCATAGTGTTGGCTGCAAACTCAACTCTGCTACGCAAAGCCCAAGTACCATAGCAATATTTAAATGAATGGGTATGGTTTTGTTCTGGTAAAACTTTGTTTACAGAAACAGAGAGCAGGCTGCATTTGTCTCCACTGCCATGGTTTACTGTTTTGTCCTGCACCACATTACTAGTTTTTTTGTTGTTGTTTGTTTGATTTCTAAAATTAGAAGCAGTGCAAATACCACTCACTCTTAAGCCCACAATGTAAGGTGAGTTTCTCACTCCACTAACTTTTATATCACCTTCCATATGTTCATATTACAATGTGCATTTGATGCTATTATAATGATTTTTATGTATTTGTTTTTCCACAGTGAGTTCACACACACACACACAATATGATTTCCAATATTCAGCCTAAAGCTTGCCATACTCTTTCTTGCCATACACCAGAAATCATGCGTGGAACTGTGGTACAAAAGAGACTGAAAGCCTACTCTGCTTTGTCCCCTTTCTCCACTACTTTCAGGCATTAAATATTTCTCCTTCAACCATACTTGTCTCCATAAAAGAACTTAAGAATACCGTTGACCCTTGAACAACTTGGGGGTTAGGGGTACCAACCTCCTGTGCAGTCAAAAACCCACAGATAACCTATTACGGTTGGCCTTTGTGTAAGAGGTTCCTATATAAGTGGACCCACGCAGTTCACACCCGTGTAGTTCAAGGGTCAGCTTCACTAGTATTTCCCTCCCATTCCTACCTTTCTCTCCAAGTCCTAGATGAGGACTGGAATGTCTTGGCTTGTTCCTAAGTCCTCCAGCCTTTGCTGCAATGATTCCTTTAGGCTTCATGCTTCCTAAATGTCCAGCATTCTTTAACAGGCTCACATGTACCCACTTAGCTTTCACTGTGTTCACACACACGTATATATTTCAGGGTACATTTCTGATAACTTTTTTTCCTCCCCTTGTCATTTTCCTTGGCTTTTCAATCTCTATTCTGATTCATTTCAACTATTTTCAATGTCACCTGTTTTCCTAAATATTTTTCTAGATAAGGTGGGAGGATGATATACTTTCTGGATCCTTCTCCACATATTTATTTCATGCTAACAGATGAATCATGTTTTGCCTGAATGAAGGATTTGGGGTTTCAGTCTTTTCTCTGTAGGCTGACAGTGGTATTCAATTGTTAACCACTTTCAAATATTTCAAGTGATAAATATGATGTGAAAATGTTTTTTCCTAATAGGTAATTTTTAAATATCTGAAAATTTGTAAAAATTTTCTCTGTATCCTTAGTTGAATCCTGGCAAAGTTCCTAAAGCCTAAGTTTGATTCTTATTCTATTACCCTTTCCAGGAACTCAGAAAGTCTGTTAAACATGTAAATTCTGTATATTCCTCACCTCCAGGAAAAAGTGTTATTTTTTTATAACACTTTTATAACCCTCTCCTTCATCTGCTGTTTCCTGCTCTCTGGAAACATGTGTTATTCACATGCTAGGTCTAATTAACATAAACTCTATGTCTCATCTATTTCTCACAATTGCCATATATTTGTATTTTTGTCCTCTGATTTTTAGCTCCTTCTTCCAGTCTGGGATGTTCTTAAGTTCCAGAAAAATAATTTGGGTCTTATCAGTGACCCTTCATGCTTCAATACATACATTGATTTTTTTGTTGTTTACTTGTTTATAGAAAACATGGCTTTGAGTTACGGAAATCTCTCTGCAGTGTGCTTAAAACACTAAGTGCTCTGATTATCTACCGTTCAATACTCTTTCTTGGTAATGACTGCTGTGCCCATTTTTCTCTCTATGGTGCTTTGCCTGCACTGGTGACCGTCATTTCCTTTGCACTCCCTGGGGTTCTTACTTGGCCCCTGGCAGTACCTTACCAGTGGCATTCTCACAAGTGGTGGAGTCATAGAGCTCTTTGCTTTTATAGGAGAAGAGGACTGGCAGATGGGCTGTCAGTCCCTTGACAAGGTGCTAGGAGCAAGTCTGTTCTGGAGTTTTCTCACAAACTCTCACCTGCCAGAAATAATAGTGTTGAGTTGTTCAACTTTCCTAAGAGACCAATGAGCATGAGTGTCTTCTGGACCTTTCCACAGGCTCTCTGAGTCTGGACCCTGCATTCTACTCTGGTCCCTGGGGAGCCATATTAGCAATGGCTTTCTCCCCTGAGATTCTGGTTAAGAAGGATAACTTACACTCTCTTTCTAACCTGCTTCCCCAATGGCTTCAGAAGCTATCTGCTAATCTCAGGAGAGCTAAAATGAGTGGATGTGTGGAAAAAAATATAAACTGCAATCTTGAATTTAAAAATCTTATGTATATGAGACAAAGGATGTTAACAAAACATATTGTGGTAATCATTTCACAATATATGTAAGTTAAGCCATCATGCTGTTCACCTTAATCTCATACAGTGCTGTATGTCAATTATATCTCAATAAAACTGGAAAAAAATTAAAATTAAAAAACTATATATATATATATATATATATATATATATCCAATTGCACAGAGTGATTTGATTCGTGACTATAATACCTAATTTAAAACCCATACATATACTTAAATATGTAACTTAAAACTTAAATATGTAAAACGTTTATTCAAAATATACATTCTAAATTCAAACTGAGAGCCTCACAGAGGTAATAAAAATATTATTATCACAGCTGAACTTTATTTTAATTATATTTAGGAAATTTATCATCTGAGATGAAAATAAACTAAAATAGCTAAACCATGGAAATCTGTGAGTGGTGGGAGAACCCCAGATGATCAGAAGACTGGAGACCTCAATCGCGACTTGTCAAATGCAGTGCAGGCTCTGCATTCAGGACAGCCTAGAGTCAATTTCTTCTAGCAATTTAGGAAAGAATTTTGGAAAGTTACTTATATACTGTACACCAATTTGCACAGCTTTAAAGCGGTATTCAAAATACTTCACAGGGTGGTCATATATTTTAAAATAAATAAGGGATGTAAATGCTTAGGAGTATCAGCAAAGTTTATTGATTAATGTAGCTATTGCTTGTACTATTAATACTATTATAATTTAATCATAACCTGCAAGCATAAAAGACATAGCAATTGATTTCCAACATTATATTATATGTATCTATACAAATTGTCACTGAATGTGTTGGTATGGTCAAAGAATTATGCCAGTTAAGCAAGAATTGCAAGTGTTTTCTCATTTATGGCTGTTTTACCTTGAGATCAAGCTGTTTCTTAAACTTACAGATTCAGAAATTTGTTTTAATAAATATTAGAATAGCTAGGCCAAATATTCTATAATACCTTAGGCCATAGAAAATTATGAAAATATTTTGGAACTTCTTCAGATTTCTTCACTCCCCCCAAAAAATTTAAAAACTGGTCTTCAAAAGATGATTTTTGGATCACCAAAAATATATTAAATGCCAAAATATAAAAATGGTTTCTCTTACCCATATCTGACATTTCAGGCACAGTTACGATATATGGTCCATCTGTGAACTTTGGAGCATTGTCATTGATGTCTTGCACTTTGATGATAAACTCAGATTCAGGTTCAAGGGGCTTGTTTGTTCGTCTGTCAATAGCCTGAGCATGAAGCACATAGTGGGTCTTCTGCTCTCTGTCTAGGCTTTTTGTTGAGTGGATGTCACCCGTGGTATCATCAATGATAAATATAGTCCCAGCACCTTCTCCAGTAAGGATGTACTTCACAGATCCATCACCTTTGTCAGAATTGGAGTGCAGCTGTAAATAAAGATGGAATAATTTAACACGAAATTATACTCCAACTTCATTCACATGGTGTTCTCTCTATTAAATCTATAATTTAATACTTAGTTTGACTGTGACTTTTCTTCTCTCCACAGTGTCCCATGGGTTGCTACAATCATCTATAGGAGTGCAGTTTTTCTCCAGTTGGTATTAATATGGATATTTTTATTATGATCTGCCTAAGATACAATTATTGATGGAAGAAAAATTAATAAGCAATACTTATTAAAAGAAAAACAATAACCCTTGTGGTCATTCTACTAAATCCACACTTTACTACCTACATAGAATAGAACTGAAAAAAGAAACTACCAGTAAATCACTGCTGCCTTCCACATTTGTAGGGATTTTTTTAAAACATTGTAAGACAAATTGACATTCAAACTATTTATTAAAAATTCCACAAAAGAGGCACTTATTTGTCACAGAAGCATTAATTTTATAATTTAGAAAAATAAATATTTTCTAGATTAATTGTTTACATTTAGAATTTTAAAAATACTTGTGGTAGAATATTTTCTTTCTTGAAAATTTATGAAACATTAACTCAAAATTTAAATAACAGTAATAGATTTAATCAATAAGTAGGCCCTATTTTTTTTAATTAATTTATTTATTTTTGCTGTGTTGGGTCTTTGTTTCTGTGTGAGGGCTTTCTCTAGTTGTGGCAAGCGGGGGCCATTCTTCATCATGGTGTGCGGGCCTCTCACTATCGCGGCCTCTCTTGTTGTGGAGCGCAGGCTCAGTAGTTGTGGCTCACGGACCTAGTTGCTCCGTGGCATATGGGATCCTCCCAGACCAGGGCTTGAACCCGTGTCTCCTGCATTAGCAGGCAGACTCTCAACCACTGCGCCATGAGGGAAGCCTCCTAATTTTTAATTAATTGAGATACACTAAAAAATTTCACTTATTAAATTAAAATGATCGAATATTCTTTGAATAGACATTATAGAGTAATATTTCAGCAGAGGATTTCAACAAGAAAGATAAATAACGGTAAGATAATTATAAGCTTCTTTTTATCATATATATATTAGCAAATTCTTTTAAACTGCCTATGGTTCACACTTAATATCTTGCTATAACTTATAACATCAAAGTTCAGTTAAATATTTCTATGAATACTACTGCTATATTTCTAGCTAAGAACAACCTCAGTATTTTCTTAAATTGCAAACACATACCTGAAGAATGGTTTCTCCCAAGAGATCTGAACAGTTATCCTTCATATGAAACCTTTTTCATCACATAACCTCAACTACTCACTTTTTGCACATTTCTGACCCTTGCAAACATTGAAAATATATAACCTTGTTCACATAGCATTTTGGTTTCTAGCCACAGTAAAGTGAAAATTTTCAAGGTTTATGTTAAAGTCTCTGAACTCTTAGAAGATATATTTTAAAAGACAAAATATAGGGATTTCCCTGGTGGCACAGTGGTTAAGAATCCACCTGTCAATGCAGGGAACAGGGGTTCGATCCCTGGTCTGGGAAGATCCCACATGTCGCAGAGCAACTAAGCTCATGAACCACAACTACTGAGCTCATGAGCCACAACTACTGAGCCCGCATGCCACAACTACTGAAGCCCACGTGCCATATAGCCCATGCTCCACAGCAAGAGAAGCCACCGCAATGAGAAGCCCACCCACTTCAGTGAAGAGTAGTCCCCGCTCGCCACAACTAGAGAAAGCCTGCATCAGAAATGAATGGCCATTATGAAAAAGCTAGAAACAATAAATGCTGGAAAGGGTGTGGTGAAAAGGGAACCCTCCTGCACTGTTGGTGGGAATGTAAACTGATACAACCACTATGGAGAACATATGAAGGTTCCTTAAAAAACTACAAATAGAACTACTATATGTCCCAGAAATCTCACTACTGGGCATATACCCTGAGAAACCCATAATTCTAAAAGAGACATGTACCACAATGTTCATTGCAGCACAATTTACAAGAGCCAGGACATGGAAGCAACTTAAGTATCCATTGACAGATGAATGGTTAAAGAAGATGTGGCATATATATATATATATATATATATATATATATATATATATATATATAATGGAATATTACTCAGCCATAAAAAGAAATGAAACTGAGTTATTTGCAGTGAGGTGGATGGACCTAGAGTCTGTCACACAGAGTGAAGTAAGTCAGAAAGAGAAAAACAAATACCAAATGTTAACACTTACGTATGGAATCTAAAAAAAAAAAAAAAAAAAAAAAAAAAAGGACACCAGGAGGTGAAGGGTAAGCTGGGACAAAGTGAGAGAGTACCACTGACATATATACACTACCAAATGTAAAATATATAGCTAGTGGGAAGCAGCCTCATAGCACAGGGAGATCAGCTTGGTGCTTTGTGACCACCTAGAGAGGTGGGATAGGGAGGTTGGTAGGGAGACACAAGAGAAAGGGGATATGGGGATATATGTATACATATAGCTGATTCACTTTGTTATACAGCAGAAACTAACACAATATTGTAAAGCAATTATACTCCAATAAACATGTTAAAAAAATTTAAAAGACCCAATGCAGCTATAAATAAATACATATAAAATATAGAAAAAGACAATATAAGGAAAGAACTATTCTTATGGGAAAATGAAGGCACCTGAAACATAAATAATAGTACATCAGGAAAAGTTTAACTTATTTCTTGAAAACACATAGGACATAATCAGGGACAAAATTCTGATGGGAATCACTCAGCTAGATTCAACCAATTAAATCATTTCAAAACTGCTTTTTTGGAGTTTTTCTAAAAAGGAGTAAAAATACATTAGCAAAATATGAAAAACACAGCTTTCAAAGTTTCACACTTCATTAGTAAATTAACTACTAAAAGAAGCAGTAAAATGAGTTGCATAGAGACAGTTGCATGCATGTATGAAAGTGAATTTATTCATTTATTTATGTCTCTTGACACATCATTTTAGCACCTACAAGAAAAGATTTATCATTTATGCAGTAGACATCTATGCAACATTGATAGAACAGTCTGTTTCACATTCTCCAACTTTGCCTCTATCCATGACCAAAGCACAGCAAAGTAAAGCAACAAATTCATTGAACAAATGTTTCTAAAACCTTTTCTGGAACTTTTGTGTTATTAAATTAACAAAAGGTGAGATCGTTTTAATAGCTATTGCTATACTTTATATAACTTATAAATCTATATATTATAAATATAATTAATTAAAAACACTTGAGGGCAAGGTTTAAGCCTTCTAACAGCTAATTTTTGAAAGACAAAACAATGGTGACAATTAACTCTTTTCCTCAGGATATATTCGCATACTCTTTTATATTTTTAGCGAGCTAAATTTGAAATTATTTAGTCTTGGATTAAAGGTTCACATTAAAAAGAGTTAACTATATATATTTTTTTAAATAAGCATATGGATGTAGACCAGAAACAGAAATATGTAAAAGAAGTAGTAAAGTTGTCAGTCTAAAGCATCTGTTAAAAAATTATATGTTCTGTGCTTTATACTGATTATGCTAAATAATTCAAATAAAAGATAAATGTCAGTAGCTTTATGGCTTTAGATTTTAAAACTTGAAGCTGACTTCACATTTTTAAAGTTTTGAGAATTAACATATAACTTAGCATATTTCAGAAGTTATGTCTAATTAGAAAATAAATGTGCAATACAATCAGTGAACTGTATTTTTCACCAGTATTTATATTACTCTACAACACAGTCAAAGTTACATCAAAATATTTTAACTATGTATTTGGATTACATAAGTTGTTGATAATACTCAGTTTGAGTGTTTTACTAAGGTAGATGATCACTTTATTAATGGATTTTTTTAAATCTCTCATCTGGCCTGCTGGAATCTTGAAATGAGAGTTACCATGTAACACTAGTGGAAACCCAGCACAGTAGCAGTAGGTCAATTGATTAGTAGTTTATATGATTTTCTTTTAATTAAAAAAATCTTTTTGGAGTATAATTGTTTTACTCCAAATGTTGTGTTAGTTTCTGCTGTACAATAAAGTGAGTCAGCTATATGTATACATATATCCCCTCCCTCTTGGACCTCCCTCCTTCCACACCCCCATCCTACTCATCTAGGTCAGGTCATCACCGAGCACCGAGCTGAGCTTCCTGTGCTTTATAGTGTGTCCCCACTAGCTTTTTTTTTTTTTAACATCTTTATTGGAGTATAATTGCTTTACAATGTTGTGTTACTTTCTGCTGTATAACAAAGTGAATCAGATATATGTATACATACGTCCCCATATCCCCTTCATCTTGTGTCTCCCTACCAACCTCCCTACCCCACCCCTCTAGGTGCTCACAAATCACTGAACTGATCGCCCTGTGCTATGCAGCTGCTTCCCACTAGCTACCTATTTTATGTTTGGTAGTGTATATATGTCAGTGCTACTCTCTCACTTTGTCCCAGCTTACCCTTCCCCCTCCCCGTGTCCTCAAGTCCATTCTCTACATCTGTGTCTTTATTCCTGTGCTGCCCCTAGGTTCTTCAGAAACATTTTTTTTTTTTTTAGATTCCATATATATGTGTTAACATACGGTATTTGTTTTTCTCTTTCTGACTTACTTCACTCTGTATGACAGACTCTATTTTATACATGGTAGTGTATATATGTGATTCCTAATCTCCCACTTCGTCCCACCTCTCAGTGATCCACCCTCAGGATTACCTCTTTTCCATTGGACCTATTTTCAAATCTTTAGTTCTATTTACAACATGCACTCTGCAACAGAGGTTGGGGGAAACACTGGCTACACTGTCTTGTTTTCCTTAACAAGTAGGTTTTAAGATTCTGGAAGAACACATGTTTTGTATTAGGTTTTGTAAGGCAAAACATGATGAATGAGTGAGTGAATGAATGAATACATGAATGAAATGGATGAGCAGTAATGAGTGCAGTAGAGGTAGAAATCTTCAGACATGGAGAGAAAACTTTTAGATACAAATAATCAAGTTATACAGATAATCAGACTAGAAATGTGCTATCTTCGAGGGTGGGCAGCAATGAGACATCAAATGAAAGGGAATGGGAGTCTAGTATGTAAAGTAGGAATGCTCTGGATATAAACATGGTACTGACTTAGTAACCAGTAAACTATTACATTGTAAATTTAACTAGCTACTAGACGATTTGAGAGATTTCTATCTTTTTTACATTAAATATATAAAAATATTTGGAAGATAAAGTTGATTTTCATCATATATAGCTCAGAAATACTACAAAGAGAATAGTAACATGGTGTTATTGTAACACACAGTGGTGGAAATGTACTTTTAGAGTCATGAGATTTTGCATAGTGAGTGATATTTTTATGCTAAAGGAGAGTTATTATACTGTCCTAAAGCAAGAGTAAAAAATCCTTGTGTATCTGATCACATAAAAACATAGGGATAATTAATTGTTCTTTAAAGAACAGAAAAGGGGAGGAGAATGCAGAAAGAAAACATAGTCACTCAAGTGAAGCAAAATGAACATTTCTCTGACATTCTTTGAATAAATTATCGCTTCCTTAGTATTAAGGAGTAACCCACAGCACTTAGAAAGTTAATGTGACACACATGAGTTCCCCTCAGAAGACTAATTATTCACCCTGGACCACATTAGGATCCAGATCTAAAAATGTATATCTTTTACTCTAATGCAGAATTCCTCACTGAGATAATATTCTATCCTTTGGGGACGAATAACTCTAAAAGGTTAAGAAGATGGTGTCAAAGCAATTAATTTTGAAAGTTGCTTTTAGTTAGGACTTCAAGCTATATTATAAAGATAGGTCACTAACTTAAAATTGTGATACTTTGGACTACATAATTTATGCATTTTTATGAGTAGGAAATCTATTTACAATAATAATTCCAGTAGAAACAGTCAGAAATATTATACGGTAATTCCATTATAATCATTTTCTCCACCACATAAAATACAAGTGATGCAATGTGAGACCTATGTGAGGATCATAGGAAAGGCATGCCATTAAAACTTATTATGCATCTCTCATTCCAGAATGTGTTATATTTTAAACTATAAGCAGATAAAACAAAATTCAATTGAACTCTTAATAAGTAATTGATGCAAAGGAAAAACACATCGAAGAGTAACAGCCTATTGGTAATTAACACATCGTCCTCTTCATGCAAAAAAAAAGGAATACATAACCATCAGTTTTAATTATGCATCAATACGTAAAAAGGTATGTTAAAAACAGTAACAGTAAAGCGTTGTGTTCAACCACAAAGCTAATGTTAATCAATTAAAAGGTTAAGAAATTAGATGAGGGTAAGAAAATAAGGTTTGCATTTGTTTAACTATAAACATCCAAGGTCTTTGCAAACATGCAAAGGTCACATGTTGAATTTTAGTTTCTAGCTTTTAACTGCTTTATTGGTATTCTTAGAAAAGGAAACAAGTGAATGAAAAGGAGGAAGGGAAAAGGAGCAGAAAGGAACACATTTTTTAACTATTATAACACCTGAATCGCAGCTTAGGGCTATTAACACACAAGATGGAAAACTACAAAATACCTCTAAAAAGTCTGAGGTGGTTTTAATTCTGTAGGCATCAGCTCTACTTCAGAGAGCCCCATTCAGGTGCGCCAAATATTTGGGCAGTGCAGGAGGCATTCAGTGGTTGAGAATTTCGCTATTAATTTCTGGGAAGCCTCAAAAAGTGACCAATTGATTAGAATTGAAGGGAGATATATATAAGACACAGGACTACCTATTATCTGTCAGAGCTCATGTCTTCTTTTGTCTCCCAGTCAAGGTCTAGTTGAGAAAGGGGTGGCTCTGGCAGCTGGTTTTAAAGAAAAAAAAAAAACCTCACAAAATACTAAACATTATTATAATTCCATAAAAATACTGGCCCAAACAACTGCCCACACATTCCAGTGTGCTACGATTTTATCCCCATTTAAATTTGTCCATCACTCTTCATTTTAGCCCCTTTTCCTTGTTAAGAAAGCAGTAATTGCACTGAGAAGGGAGGGCAAAGAAAGATAATGGAAGTGTGAATAGCTTCAGTCTTTTGGAAAATTCATCTGACAATAAAATGTAAGAGTCTCATTTGATCTGTCAATCACTTTGAGGAGTTTATTCATCCAACAAACATTTTTTGGAATGTCCACCATGTACCAGTCATGGTACTCTGTACTTAAATCCATCACTGAACAAACAGGCTGAGATCCCTGCCTGGGTAATGCCTACATTCATTCCACTGGGGAAAAGCAGACAGTAAGCAGAAAACATGACAATACACAATATGCAAGACCCACAGTTAAAAAGGAAAGAGAGAAAAAATGAAGTAATATCAGAAGTGGTCAGGTGGTAAATAGAAGTGGTGATATTAAATAAAGGAATATGGTAGGTAGAATATTTGTCCCTCAAAGATGTCTATGTCTTTATTCTGGGAGTGTTTGAATATGTTGCTTTACATGAAAAAAATATATGATTGAAGTTGAGGTCTTTTGAGATGAGGAAGTTACCTTGGTTTCTTTTAGATGGGACAGATCTGAATATCTGGGTCCTTAAAAGGGGAAGGAATCCATCCCAGCTGGGTGATAGAGAGCAATGGAAGTGTGAGAAGGATTCAGCGCTTCATTGCTGGGTCTGAAATGTAAGAGACTTTGTGTAACTCCCAAGAGACATCTCTAGAAGCGGGAAAAGCCAAGAAAATGGATTCTTCCCCAGAGCCTACAGAAGGAACGAGACCCTGCCTACACCTTGATTTTAACCACATGAAAACTATGTTGAACTACTGACCGAAATAATTATTAGGAAAAAAAAGTGTTGTTTTAAGCCACTAATTTGGTAATTTGTTATAGCAGCAATGAGAAACTAATAAAGGAGTCAGATAAGACATATTAAAAAGATGACATCTTAGCAAATTCTGGAAGATGGTGAGGGAGATAGCCAAATGCATACTTCAAGAAAGAGCATCCCAGGCAGGGGCAACAAAGAGTGAAAGGATCAGGTTAGGAATATTACTAGCAGGTTCCAGAAACCAGGAGGAGGCCAGTATAACTGGAGCAGCATGGGCAAAGAGGAGGGTAGTGGACAAGACATCAGAGAACTTACTGGAAGTGAGATCATGAAGGATCACTGTATGACATGGAGACACTGGATGGTTATGACAGTGGAGTGTCATCATCAATTTACATCTCAAAGTGATCCTGCTGGCTTCATTACTGAGAACAGGAAATAGAGGAACAAAAGTGAAGGCAACGGGCACTGACAGAATGCTACTGCAGTAACAAGATGACTGATGACAACAGCATGGACCAGGGGTAGTAGTGAAGGTGGTAGGAAATAGTAGGAAATAATATATCATGAATATATTTTGAAAGTGAAGCAAACAACACCAAAACAAAAATAAGCAAGTGGGGTTACACTGAACTGAAAAACTTCTGCACAGCAAACAAAACCATCAACAAAATGAAGAGGCCACCTAGGGAATAGGAGGAATTCTTTGCAACTCATATATTTGGTAAGGGCTTAATATCCAAAATATACAAAGAAGCAATACAACCCAATAGCAAAAAAGCAAATAATCCAATTCAAAATTGGACAGAGTAACTGAAAAGATATTTTTCCAGAGAAGATATACAAATGGCCAACAGGTACATGAAAAGGTGCTTGACATCACTACTCATCAGGGAAGTGCAAATCGAAACTATAATGAAACATCATCTCACACTTGTTAGAACAACTCTCATTAAAAAGACGAGATTTAAGCATTGGTGAGAATGTAGAGAAAAAGACACTTTTGCACTATTGGTCGGAACATAAATTGTTACAGCTACTATGGAAAACAGTATGGAGGTTCCTCAAAAAATTGAAAATAGAACTACCATATGATCCAGCAATTACCCTTCTGGGTATATATACAAAGGAAATGAAAACTGGATCTTGATGAGATAGGGACAGTCCCAAGTTCACTGCAGCATTATTCACAGTAACCAAGATACTAAACAACCTGAGTGTCTGTCAAGAGATGAAAGGATGAAGAAGATGTGGTATATATACATACAATGAAATAATATTAAGCCATGAGAAAGGACATCCTGCCATTTGTGACAACATGGATGGACCTGGAGGGCATTATGCTAAAAGGGATAAGTCAGACAGAGAAAGACAAATACTGTATATCACTTATATGTAAAATCTAAAGAAGCTGGACTCATAGAAACAGAGACTAGAATGGTGGTTACCAGGGGCTGAGGGGTGTGGGAAGAGAGATGTTGGTCAAAGAGTACCAACCTCCAGCTATAAAATGAACAAGTTCTGGGGAATCTAATGCATCACATAATGATTATAGCTAATAAGAGCCTATCAGATACTAAGTGAAGAGATCTCAGATGTTCTCACCACAGAAATAAAATGATAATTATATAATGGGATGGAGGATTTAGATAAGGATACAGTGGTAATTGTTTTGCCATACACAATCAAATCAACATGTTGAACATCTTCAACTTACACACCGTCATATGTCGATTATTTCAGTAAAGCTGGAAAAAAATGAAAGAAAGGGAACAAGCAAAGATTCCCTAAAAAAGATGATATGGGGTATAAGTGAAAGGAGAAGTGAAGCACAAATGTTAGGTGTTTGGTCACAGTTGCTAAAAGTATGAAGTTGCAATCAACTGAGATGTGAAAGGATCCAGGCACAGGAAGTTGAAAGGAGAAGATTAGGAATTCAACTTCAGACATGCTAAATGAGATATTTCTACTAGAGATAACAGTGGAAATTCCAAGAAGTCATTTGTATATGCAGCCTGGAGTTCAGAAGACAAATGTTGTTGGCTTTATAAACTTGGTAGGTATCAGGACAAAGGTAGTATTTTGAGTGATGAAACAGTATGATATTATCAATGAAATAAATGGAGAAAAAAAGGAAGGGCTGATGATTGAAACCTGTAGGGTTTCAAAATTCAAAAGGTAGAGGGACCAGAAGATACTGAGAAAGAACAATCAATAAAGCATGTTAGTGTCCTGGGGGAGAAAATAAAATGGAAAATTTAGCACCTGTGTATAATGATAACTATATAAAAATAATAATTATTGATTATTTTAGAGGCAAAAGAAATCTGAGGTTTCAGCTGGAGTGAGATAGCTTTACAACTTATGAATTATTAAAATAATAATGTGAATATATTAGCTCTGAATAACTATCCATAATTTGCTGTTCATTGAGAAAATCATATTGTAGAATAATACAGAAGACAAGATCTTATTTAGAGAAAAAATATAAATAACAATAAAACTACATATATAATATATTCCTATTTATTAACATGATCAAGTAGAAAATTAGAGAAAGATATAATCCAGGAATCTTACACTAGAGGGAAGACAGAAAAAGAGGCTACACTGCAGTGAGCTAGTCAATTTTCCTTTATATTTATTTCATAGTTTTAAGTTATTGAATGAGTATCCATTACTTTTTAGTATAAATGTTGCTGCTGTTATTAAACAAGGATTCTGGGTTTTATTAAGGCCAATTGTGTGGTAAAGCCATAATATATTGCAGCCGTTTCTCAAAACAGTAAGAATAATTAGAAAATCTCAGGTACCATTTGGTCTCCATGCATAGCCTTTAATCTTTGTTTACTTCTCATTCTGAGATGTTTAAGAATTTGGTCTTTCTTATGGCCATGCCTCAGGGTGCTAAATTCTGTCCTGAATTCAGCCACATCTCTCAGTCTACGGTATTAAGTTGCCCAGCATTGCTAGCTAAAGCTTACTAATAAATGTCTGCATGTTTAGTCCATCTTGAAATTTTTGGATATGTATCCCTTCCCATCTCATATGTCCCTCACCTAAGCTTTATTATTTCTACAACTCTATTTAGCTATCCCTCTGGCCTTGTGCTTATTCTAGGTTAAAAACCAATTTGATGTAATTAAAGGGGAGAAATTAATTGCAACCCCACTATGTAGCAAGCAGTATGCTGAGACGAATCATAGAGAGCTATAAAGTTATAAAGATTTTTAGCACAGTGAGCAATGAAGATCATCAGACCCACAAAGAAGTCAACGTTCTGATAGAGGTATGAGTTGAAACCAACTTTCTGTTGCTGGAAGTTTTCCCCAAAGGGTGCTGACTCTCAATTTATAGACGTATTTCTCCATTTCTATAAAAAGATGAAAAAGATTTTCAATTAAAAAAAAATTCTCATCAAACTTTTTCCTTAAGCATTTGCATTTTGGATTTAACCCTAACACTCAACAGAAATTGTTCTAAGGTCAGCAAACATATCCTGGTTATTGAATATGTTAGTGAATAACATATTTTTTAAAGGAAAGGGCCATTTTAAGAACAAGATGATGCTAATTCAACACAGGACACAGAGTGCAAAACTCTCAAATATTGAGTGTTCACTCTGGAAATGCAGAAATGGGAATAGTGAAGTTTTTTGTTTTTGTTTTTGTTTTAATGGAATAAACTGTGGATTGAGGATCAATGAGGAAGACAGTACGAGCTGTCTTGCTAAGTTTTTCTGTGCTGGAATATGAAGTTATTCCACACAGCGTTGAGCCCACATAACTCTGCATGTTGAAATAAAAATTATGTGGTGTACAATTATGCACAGATTTTCCTCTCGGTTAAGCTTGCTAAGGATAGAAATGATATTCAGAAATTTTTAAACCATAAAATCCAAGTTGCTCAGTTACAAGCCTGAACTCATTCTGTATCTTCTGTATCTTCTGTTGTGTTTATCATCAGATTGAATAACCAGAGCTATCCTACTCTCCTGTCACTCAAGATGAAATTTTATGTGTTAATACTGATTCTTTCTTCATTTCTCCTTATTCAAACTTTCTAAATTCTTTGATTCCATCTCCTTAAAACCTCCCACCCCTCCACCCCCTTCTCTCCATCACAGTTACCACTGAGTTAATTCATGCTCTCACACTAACTTTGATTATTGCTGTTATCCCCTAAATGTTCCTATTATCTTTCTGTTTCTGTTCCATCCACGTTCTATTCACACTACAGTTCAGTGTGTTATTTATAAAATTTGAATTTGGTCATTTCCTGAATAATCAATTTTAGAGCATCCCACCGCCTTCAGCTGGAATTCCCCTCCATCTGGCTCCTGTCTGTGTGTCCAACTTGATCTTTTCACACTTCACCATGGATACTAAACTTCAGTCAAATTAAACTAGATAATCTAGTTCCAAAAGAGCCAGACTGTCCACAGCTGATCCCCTTCAAACTCAATATTTTCTATTTATCTGCCCAGAGATAAGTAGTTTCCTATCTTTTGTGAAGTATCCTTTGAACTTTTCATTCAAATAAGCTGCCATTCCTTTGTGATGCCAAAGAACCCTTTGTTTACCTGTCATTCAGCACTTACTGCTTTTTTTCAATGAAATTCCCCAGCTCTCCCAATTTACTTGACTCTCATTGAGGGCAAGAGCCACATTTCATTTGTTTTCATGTTTCCAGTACCCAACACACATCTTTTCAATGAATATTACCAAAGAATGAAATATGATTGTTAACATTTTCACAAATAATTTCATGATACATTATAGTGTACCAAATAGGAAATAAAGAAATTACAAAGTTATAAAATAGAGTCAAGATATTAAAATAATACCAAGAGGAAACTTGGTTTAACAGGAAGGAATGAAGAGATCTAAAAGTGGAGAGTGGAGAGGTAAACATTTTTTTAAAAAACACCTAAAAAATCAACTTAGACAACTGACTATTTAAAGCAAGATTAATAACATTGTAAGATGGGTTTTATAAGGTTATTTGACTAAAAGATATGACGGAAGTAGAAAAAAATGGAATGGGCAGATAAACACAATTATCCTGTTGTAAAATAAAGAATGTGGCTCACCACCCAGTTCTACAAGGACTAAGGCATTAGCCACTGCAGCCACTGACGGACATTGCACCCTGAGAGGAGCTCAGGATGAAAAACAGGATGAGGCACTCTGTGCTTTGGAAAAACAGGCCCCTTAGATAGTTTGGTGTATACCTCAGGAAGAAATTTAATGTACCCAGATTCTTGCATTTTTTCATATATAGAAAAGCATTAAAACATTACCTGAGATATCTGTTCTTTGTAACAGTAATCTTTTACTAAGATGTATGCATTAAAAAAATTATTGGGGTATAGTTGATTTACAATGTTGTGTTAATTTCAGATGTACAGCAAAATGAATCAGTTATACATACACATATCCATTCCTTTTTAGATCATTTTCCCATATAGGCCATTACACAGTGTTGACTAGAGTTTCTTATTAAGAGCTCTACAGTAGTCCCTTATTATTTATCTATTTTATACATAGTAGTGTGTATATGTCAATCCCAATCTTCCAATTTATCCATCCCCCCTTACCCCGTGGTAACCATAAGTTTATGTTCTACATCTGTAACTCTATTTCTAAGATTTATGCTTGACTGAACTTACTTCCTAGCCAAAAATCATATATATCCTGGCTTCTCCAATATCCCTTTGGAACAGTCCCCTCAGAAGGGTTACTGGGGGGCTGTATCCCACGGCAGTCTTCAGTAAGACCCTGAACAAAACTTAAACTCATAGCTCTTATGTTGTGTGCTTTTGTTCCAGTAGACACTGTCATGAAGGTATTGAATTTGTGAAGGGGAAAATTTGAAGGGTGAAGTGGAAGTTGAAAAGCAGGCAGTATCATGTGTGAAGTGGGCAGAGGGAATAGTGTAGCAAACATGAAGTGTCAGGTGTGAAGTGGTACAATGTTGATTCCAAATAGACTTTTATACTTTGTGAATGTACATTGTTTGGCACTAGAACAAACATGACAACTTAATAAAGTGATGCACAACTTAAAAGTCAATAGAAGAATTAAGCAGAATTATAAAAAAAAATTGAATAAACCATGAGAAGGTAGAAAGGAATGTTAGAGAATAAAAACTGATAAGACAAAGTAGGAACAAAACCAATATTGCCAATGTCTACCAACCCTATCAATCATCATATTAAATGTAAATATACCATAGACTTCAGCAAAAATGGTGGAGTAAGGACAACTAAAAATTTCTCCTCCATAAAAACAATGAGAACACTGGCAAAAAGTTGTAAGAATCAACTTTTTCAGAGTTCTGGAAATTAACCAAAAACTTACAGAATTCCAGGGAGAATCTAAGCAAGAAAAACAGCTGAATCTTTGTGTGAACTGTTAGCTTTGGTGGTCTTTCAATTTCCCCCCCTTTCATCCTCCCCCCCCACCTCAGCTCCACAGTAGTCTTGGAAAGTAACATCCTGAAATTGCAGTGAAAACCCACAAAGAAAAGTCTAGGGCCAAATAGCCTCACAGGTGATTTCCACCAAACACTGAAATAATTAACATCACTTCTTTGTGAAGTTCTCCAAAAAAAATAATTTACAACTCATTGTATGAGTCCAGCATTATATTGACACCAAAACCTGATAGAAATATCACAAAAAGAGAAATCTACACATCAATTTACCTTATAAATATAGGATACAACAATCCTCAACAAATACTAGCAAATCAAATTCAGCAACACACAAAAAAAGGATTATACACAATGATAAAGTGTGATTTATCCAGGAAAGCAAGGTTGCTTAAAACATACTAAAATCAATCAATATCATAAAACATACCAATATTATATGATTATCTCACAGATTCTGAAAAAAACATTTGACAAAATCTAACACCCTTTCACAATAAAAATAATAAATAAACTAGGGATAGACGGGAATATACTCAACCTGATAACATACACCTACAATAGACCAACAGTTACCATCATAATTAACAGTGAAAGACTGAAAGCTCTCCTCCAAGTATCAAAAGCAAGACAAATGTCCACTCTTGACACTTCTAGTCATCCTTAGAAAACAAATTTCAAACAATCTCTAAAGAAATGTGATTGCCAGGGACTGGGGGGTCAGAAGAGAAAAGGAGAGTGACTACTAATGAGTATGAGGTTTCTTTTTTGGAGCAATGCAAGTGTTCTGGAGTTAGAGAGTTGTGATGGTTGTGCACCTCTGCATATATGTTAAATGCCAAAGAACTGTACACTTTAAAAAAGACAGATATTATATTTTGTGAATTACATCTCAATAAAAAACTAATAAACTACATAAATATACTAAATACACCAAGTAAAAGGCAGAAACTGTTAGATGGAGTTAAAAAATAACTCAGCTACATGCTGCCTGCACTAATGTATTTTAAATGAAAATACATAAGAAGGTTGAAAGTAAAAGATGAAAAATGATATACAGACTAATTATAAGTATAAAAAAGCAAAGCTTATGAATATCAGACAAATTATACTTCAATACAAAGTATATTACAAGAGATAAGGGAGACCACTTCATGACTTATCAAGAGCAAAAACAAATCCAAAATGTGCATAAACCTAATTATAGAACACAACAATTCATGAAGCAAAAATTGACATAATTAACAGAAGGAATAGGGTAATACAATTAAAGGTGATATATTTAACACCTCATTCTCAGTAATTGATAGAATAAATGTACAAAATTATAAAGGAGGGAGAAAACCTTGATTATGCTATCTATCAATTTAACAAAATTGCTTACAAAAATTGTGCTCAACAACATATTCTTGTCAAGCTCACAAGGAACATTCTCCAAGAGAGACCACATGCTTGATTATACAAGTAACAATAAATTTCAAAAGGATATAAACTTACAGATTGTGCTATCTGATGAAAATGGAAAAATACAAATGAATCAAAACAAGATATATAGAAAATGACAAATATTTGGAGTTAAATAACACACCTCTAAATAAACCATAAGCCATAAAGAAGTCAGAAGAAGACTTAACAAAAATAAAATAATGGGACTCCATCAAGCTTAAAAGCTCTTACACAAAGAAGGAAACTATCAACAAAATGAAAAGGTCACCTACTGAATGGGAGAAGATATTTGCAAACTATATATCCAATAAGCAGTTAATATCCAAAATACATAACTCATTTTACTCAACATCAAAAAAAACTGATTAAAAAATGGGCAGAGGCCCTGAATAGACATTTTTTCCAAAGAAGACATACAGATGGCCAAAAGGCACATGAAAAGATGCTCAGCATCAAAAATCATCAGGGAGATGCAAATCAAAACCACAATGAGATATCACCTCACACCTGTCAGAATAGCTATTATCAAAAAAACAACAAATAACAAGTGCTGGCAAGGATGAGGAGAGAAGGGAACCCTCATGCACTGTTGGTGGGAATGCAAATTGGAGCAGCCACTATGAAAAATAATATAGACATTCATCAAAAAGTTAAAAATAAAACTGTCAGATGATCCAGTCATTCCACTCCTGGCTAGTTATCTGAAGAAAACAAAAACATTATTAGAAAAGACATATGCACCCCTATGTTCTTGGCTATTTACAATAGCCAAGATATTGGAAGCAACCTCAATGCTTATCAATAGATGAATGGATAAAGGAGACGTGGTGTATATACAAACACACAATGGAATATTAGCAATAAAAAAAAGAATGAAATCTTGTCATTTGCAGCAACATGGATGGACGTGAGTGTATTATGGTATGAAATAAGTGAAACAGAAAATACAAATACTGAATGATTTCACTCATATGTGGAATCTAAAAATGAAAACAAATGAACAAAAATAACAAAACAAAAACAGTTATAGACACAGAGAACAAACTGGTGGTTGCCAGAGGGGAGGTAGTGGAGAGAGGAAAGAAGATGAGGTGAGGGGGATTAAGAAGCATAAACGTCCAATTGTGAAATAAATGAGTCACAGGTATAAAATGTACAGTGAGGGGAATATAGTCAATAACAATGTAATATTTTTGTTTGGTGACATAGAACTAGACTTATCATGGTGATCATTTTGAAGTGTATAGAACTACTGAATCACTATGTTGTATAATAGGAACTAACATAGTGTTGAAGGTCAATTATATTTCAAAGAAAACAAACAAGCAAACTCATGGTAATAGGGATCCAACTTGTTGTTACCAGAGGTGGATGTAGGGAGAGTGGGGATTGGATGAAGGCGAACAAAAGATACAAACTTCCGGCAACCGGGGGAACCATTGGCCTAGTGGTCTCTGGGGTAGTCCACCAGAGAGGAGGACGAGGTCTGAGCATGAGTATGGCAGAAGGGTACACCCTGATATCAGTGGATTTTGAAGTTTTTGGGAAAGTACAAGGTGACTTTTTCCGCAAGTACACTCAGGCTGAGAGTAAAAAGCTCAGATTAGTAGGCTGGCTCCAGAACACTGACCAGGGCACAGTACAAGGACAATTGCAAGGCCCCACCTCCAAAGTACATCATATGCAGGAATGGCTTGAGACAAGAGGAAGTCCCAAATCGCACACTGACAGAGCAAGCTTCAACAATGAGAAAGTCATCTTAAAGTTGGATTACTCGGATTTCTAAATTGTGAAATAACAGTCTGAATTTAAATTTTCCAAGATACTCAGTGGTTTTTTTTTAATTTTTAATAGAGATAGAAATATTCTGTGTTCAATATTAGAATTTGTCAGTAAGTTATTTTAGTATCAGATATTTGAGAGTTACTGTATATTATGTGTATGATGGAAGGATTACAACTGTACACAATTCTAATCAATAAAAACACAGAACCTTCCGTGTAGGTTAAAAAAAAATACAAACTTCCAGTTACAAGATAAATAAGTACCAGGGATGTAATGTACAACATGATAAATATAATTAACACTGTGGTATGTTATATATCAAAGTTGTTAAGAGACTCAATCCTAAGAGTTCTCATCACAAGGAAATTGTTTTCTTTTTCTTTAGTTTTGAATCTATATGCGATGATGGGTAGTCACTAAACTTATTGTGATAATCATTTCATAGACGTATGTAAGTCAAATCATTATGCTGTGCTTATACACTGCAGTACATCAGTTATATCTCAATAAACCTGGAAGGAAAATCACAGAGAATTAACAACACATTGAATTGAAATATAAGGAAAACACAATATATCAAAAAGTATGGAATGCAGCTAAAGCTATGTTTAGAGAGAAATTTATGGTTTAACTGTATATACAATTGACCCTTGAACAACATGGGATTGGGGGACTGAAAATCCACAGATAACTATAGTTGGCCCTCCATATCCATGGTCCTGTATCTATGGATTCAACCAACCATGTATTGTGTAGTACTGTAGTAAGTATTTATTGAAAAAGCATCTGTGTATAAGTGGACCCATGCAGTTAAAACCTATGTCATTCAAGGGTCCACTGTATTACAGAAAGTGCCCAAAAGCAGTGATTTAAATTTCCACATCAAGAAGATAGAAAAAAGAGAAAATTAAACTTCAGGAATGTAGACTAAAAAACAAAAAATACAGTTAAGAAAAGACATTTTAAAAGGGAAAAAAAAGATAAATGAAGAATATTTTAAGAGTCAAAATTTAGTTATTACAAAAAGTTCTTAAATTTACAAAATCCTAGCAAGACAAAAACATAAAATTTTTAAAATAAAGAAAAAGAAATTTCCCAGTATCAGGAATCCCATGACAGATAACACAAGCATTAAAATGTCAATAAGAAAATAAATAAAAATAAGTTTCTACCAAAAATGTTAACTCATTTGAAATGGACAAATTTCTTAAAAACACAATTCATCAAAACTGACTAAAAAAAAATGGAAAAAAAGTTTTTTTTTGGTTTTTTGGGTTTTTTTTTTTAGTTTACATATTTATTTTTTTACATTATTTTTTACATTCATCGACTTTCAAAAAGCATTTGAGACAACTTACAATAAAACTTCGGGTCCAATAAATAGAAGAGCCAAAAGATAAAGAAGAAAGGTTAAAATTACAAAGAAAAGGAAGAGAGAAAGAATGCTATTAAATAATCCTGGTTGAATCTTGCTAAAGCAATTAAATATGAAGTTTAGTTTAGAACTTCCCACACAACCAAGTCAGAAAAGGCCACATAAGGAATCTGATATATAGTTAGTTATATTTTAAAGTAATTGTTTTTATAATCTACATCCTTGCCATAAAGAAAACTTTAAGCCAGTATTTCACAAACTCAAAACTTTTGATAGTTTAGACCACATAATTCTTACTGAGGGAGGCCATCCTGCATGTTGTTGGATGTTTACTAGAATTCTTAGCCTATACCACTTTGTGCCAGTAGCATTTTCTTCCAGTCTCTAGACATTCCTAAATTTTACCTGTGGAGCAAAATTATCACCAGTTGAGAACACCTGCTTGAGCCACAGACAATTTCACCAGTGGATGTTTTTAAACATTTAAGGCAATGTTAAACATTTAAGGCAAAAGAAAATACCAACATGACATAGCTCCTTCTAGAAAATAGAGACTGCTTCCAAATATATTTTATGAAAACAATGTTATTCTGATATTAAACCAAGAAACTGTTAGAGTCCAATACCCCCTTGTAAAAATAAATGGAATATTTGTCATTACATATTAATTAGCAAATCAAATTCAGAATTATATGAAATGAGTAGCATACCATGAGCAAGTGAAGTCTATCACATTAATGAAAAGATTGTTTTACACTCAAAAACCAAGAAATGAAATTAACCACTTTAACATAATTAAGGGGAATAATTATATGGTTATCTCAATGAATGCACAAAAGGCATTCAACAGAAGTCAATGTGCATTCATGATATACTAAACACATTAAAAATAGAAGGAAACTGTCAACCTCATAATCAGTACTTAAACAGGTAAAGCTAACCATCAGACTTCGTCATGAAAGACAAATATACAAATACCTTTCCTGCTAAGACTGAGAAGGTAAGTACATGCATTTTTACTACTTATATTCAGAATTGTATTGAAAGTCTTAGACATTACAATAAATCAAAAGAAAAACAAAAAGAAAAACTCTACAGATTAGAAAGAAAGAAGTAAACCTCCCTGTACTCACAGATAATATGTTCATCTCCCTGTAAAATACTAAGGAATCTATGTATATAGACACATAGACACACACACACACACACACACACACACACACAGAGTACACTTCTGGTGAATTTAACAAAGTCAGAGGATTCAAAGACAATATTTAAAAATTGAATGCATTTCTACATACTAGCAACAAACAAAATTAAAACATTTAGCAATACCATTTATGAAAACACCCAAAAGCCTAAATACTTAGGATTTTTTTTTTAATTCATTTATTCTTTTTGCGATATGTGGGCCTCTCACTGTTGTGGCCTTTCCTGTTGCAGAGCACAGGCTCCAGACATGCAGGCTCAGCGACCATGGCTCATGGGCCCAGCTGCTCTGCGGCACGTGGGATCTTCCTGGACTGGGGCACGAACCCATGGCCCCTGCATCGGCAGGCAGATTCTCAACCACTGAGTCACCAAGGAAGACCAGGAATATTTTTTTTTAAAGATATGTGACGTTCTCTTTACTGAAAACTACAAACTACTGCTAATTATTTTTTTTTTAGAACAGAACAAAAAGAAAGCTCTAGCATATTCATAGATTGGAAGTGTCCACAAAATTATATATATATATTTTTTTGCTAAAATTGATCTATAGGGTATATGAAATACTAATCAATACCACCATGGGCCTGTTTGTACAAATTGACAAGCTGATTCTAAAAAATATATGGAAATTACTAATGACTTATAATAGTCAAAATAGTTTGGGAAAAGAGAAATGTAATTGGCAGATTTCCACTATTTGATTTCAGGTCTCAAAAGAAAACTACATTGGTGTAAATACAGACATACAGGTTAAAGAGACAGAATAGAGAGTCAAAGAATAGACCCCACATACTTATATATTATAACTTAAATTTCAACAAAGGTCATAACAAAACTTCATAATTTAATTTAGTGAAACACTGTAATTTAATAGGGACATTTCTTCAAAAATTTAAGGAAAAGAAGCTAATGATGTCCAAAATTCTAATAGCAAGATGCCAGCTAATAAAATGACTTACCTCAAACACATTCTAACTTTTATACAAAAAGAGGAAGGATGACATGGCCTGCGGAAAAGAGAATCCTGAGGGTGGTGTCATGAAAATTATTCCTACACTTTGAGACCTAATTAAGGAACTGCCAGTATTTGCCTGACAGAATTTCAAATTTGCTATGGACCAGGTACTCCCTTGTGTCTCCAATTTTGTCCTTTCTGAATATTTATTAGTTTTCTTATGCCTCTCCCATCATTGTGTATGTGGTGGGCAAATGACATCTTTAGATTTTCACAGAATGGCAGATCAAGAAGAACTATACTGGAGGATATGTGCTTAAGGACCTACACCCAAGGAGCCTCATCTACAGCTGGTCTTGAACTAGATGACAAAATGCTGGGTGTTGAGATAACACTGTAATGGGATGATCCTTGTGGGTACCCTGTGTGGAAATGAATGTATTTTGTAGGAAAAACATGAATCTCTGGGGTGTCAGTGAGCAGACTGTGATAGGCAGCTATTGTAATTACCCATAATAATTATCATCTCCTGCTGTTTACACACTTATATAATCCCCATTCTAAAGTATGAATGGGACACAGTAACTCCTTCTAATTAGATAAAAGTGATAGGATGTCATTTTGAAAAAATATTTATAAAAAGACATTGGCTTCTGTCATGTGTGTCCATTCTTGTCATGTGCAACTCTTTGTTACTTTCTTTCCTTCTTGGAACCCTGAGGGAAGCAAGCTATCATGCATAAGAATCCCTGGCAAAAAACTGATATTTCCTGCCAGTACACAGCATGGACCTGAGGCCTGCTAACAGATGTGTGAGTGAACTTGGATGTGGATTTTCTGCACACTTTTTCCTTAAGATGATTGCAGCCCCAGCAGACAACTTAATCATAGGCTTATGAAAGATTTTGAATCAGAGACACCTAGAGAAGCCAAGCCTGAATTCTTGACTTGCAGAAACTATGAGACAATAAATCTTTATGGTTTTAAGTCACTGAGCACTGGGGAAATAATTAATCCACTGCTGAAGCATAAGGCTATATCTCAAAACAGTATGCTGAATAAAATGAGCCAAGTGCAAAAAAGCATATATATTTGTTCCATTTGTATAAAAGTATAGACTAGATAAAACTAAGTTATAGTTAGATAAATCAGATCAGTGGTTATCAGAATGAGGGGTGCAAGTGATTGAGTGCAATGTTTTCATTATCTTGATTGGGATGGTTTACAGAGTTTTCAAATATCTTCAAAGTATGCACTTATAATACGTCCCTGATATTGCATGTAAGTGTAACTCTTTCTTATTATTAACAATTATAAAAATGTATTAACCATCAAGAATATACTGCAATGGTTACTACATAAAAACATAATCATTGATATAGTATCCCTGCCATTGAGCTTACAATCTAAAATGAAATACAACAAGAATGCTGTAAAGCCTACCTCAAAATTTCCTCAACTTACTAATGGTTATTTTGGCAAATGAGTGAGGTAAAATGACCCATCATTTCAGGTGCAATGTTAATAAGGTTTTGAACATGACCCTTTTCACTTATACCCAGACATTGTTCTTAATTATATTAGGCCTGGTAAGAAAAAAGAATACTTAGAAATTTGGTAAGAACAATGAATTATTTCAAGTTGCCTTGTAGGACTTAAAACTTAGAGCTTGAAAATAGAAATTCTACCTTCAAAAGTAAAGGTTTATAATTTTTCTACAGCTTACTAGATAAAGAAATGTTCAGATTCTTTTCCATTCTGTATTCTCTTTGTGGGATCTATTTGACTACTCTTCCTTTAAAATGTTCCTTCCAAGATCTTATAAAACTAAATTCAACAATTAATTAATTAGTATCTGGAGACAACTTTGGATTGATAGAACCCTACTGTCACTCTTTTTCTTACAAACAATATAGAAACCACATTTATTTTGCAGTTACTATACTCTCTAAATGCCCATGCCCTATTAATGTCATTTTATTGGGTTGGCCAAAGATGTTCTGGAACAAACTTTTTGGCCACCCCAATACATGAAAGAATAGACTCTGCTGATGTGAACAAATTAAGGGGAGATAGTCCTGCATTATCCCCATGTGCCCAATGTAATAAGTGTTCTTATAAGAGAAAGAAAGAGGCAGGAGAGTAAAAGAAAACATGTGATGACAGAAGCAAAAGTCAGTGAGAGAGACACAGAGAGAGAAATATTTGAAGATGCTATACTGCTTGGCTTAAAGATTTAGGAATGGGCTACAAGTCAAGGGAAGTAGGCAGCTTCTGGAAGCTTGGAAAGAAACAGATTTTCCCCTGGAGCCTCCAAAAGGAATGCAGCTATGTTGCCACTTAAAGTTTAAGACTTCTGACCTCCAGAACTGTGAGACAATAAATTCATGTTATTTAAGCCACTAAGTTTGTGATAATTTGTTATGGCAGCAGTAGGAATATTATACAGGTGCCTGCGTCATATATCCTGCTAAAAGACTGACATTTATTTTCTTACAGTAACTCGATGAGGCGATGAGTTAAATACTATTTTTACACCCCTATTTTTTAAATTAACAAACCAAATCAAGTGGCCATTAATTAATTTTTCCCAAGGTTACAAAGCTATTAAGTAAGACAATTTATTTTTGAATCCTTTAACTTCAGAACCTGGACTCTTACACTTTAGCCAAATGACATTATTACATATACACATATATAGTTAATGAAAAGTCTAAATGTCCTAAATTGTAGATACATTTTCACATCTTCTGCAATAGTCATACATTAAATATCCAACTTATTTAAGTTTAAACATTAATTATATGTCTCCTCTTGAATGTGAACAAAGTTGATAAATTGTATAATATTTCTATTATATTTTTCTTCTGATATTCTTAATGTATCCTATATTATTTACATAGATCCCATCTATATATACATGATTGGAGAGTACATAAAAGTGACTTCATCTGTCTATTTTATATGTCAGCAGCTATATATTGAACACTTACTAAGCACCAACTAACTTTAACAACTATTAAGGACTAGGCAATATAAAAGTAAGTGCAAATTCAAGGACAAATAAAATGACATTCGTGCTTAAGTTCTAGAGCCTACAATACAAGATCAGATCAGGATAAGTCTGAAGAGGTTGGTAGGGGTCAGGTTCCTGAATGACATGTCAAGGAGTTTAAAGGTTTTTATTGAAAAAAGAAAAAAACTCTGAGCAATTATGTTGACCTTGGAAGGGAGGTGTATATATATAGAGAGAGAGAGCAAATGACAGAAGCAAAATTGAATTTTAGAGTGATAAAGCAATGTAGAATTTGATTTAGAAGGGGCAGACTGCAGAAAGCCTGACAATTTAAGAGGCTACACACACACACACACACACACACACACACACACAGGTTCGAGATGCAACACAGGGACACATTAGAGAGACAGTAAATAGGCATTATATTCAAAACCTAAAAATAGATTGATTTTATAACATAAGAAAGAAGAGGTAGAGTCATGGGTGGCAATTTGTTTACTAACTTAGAGACTGGGAGGATTATGTATTTTACAGGTGAAAAGTAATGCAGGAGACACTAAAATGTAGGCGATGGTTTTAAAAGAGAAGATACAAATATGATAATAGTTGGGGAAAATGAGTATTGAGCTATCTGGAAACTCATAAGTAGATATGGGCAGTAGAGAGATAAATGGCACATCAGAAAATAAAAGATATGGACTATAAATCTAAAGACTCTCATAGATGGTAATTAAATCCAGAAAACAGGTAAGAGAGCCAAAAACACTTCTATAAACATCAATATTTTAAGGAAAAGCCAATAAACACTCACCTCCCATACACGTATATTGAAAAGAAAAAAAGAAAGAAAGAAAGAACTTCTTGGATCATTTTGTGGAACCCTTTCTCTACTCAACAAGATCCAGGGTATCAATCACTTGGAGATACTGCTGGTCTTCAAGAATCCCTCCAAAGCCACAAGAGTTTAGGATGGTAGGGAGGTGATGAGAAGCTAAAGCAGACAAATGCTTATATTTCAGAGCCCAAAAGCCAGGGCCCAAAATCCTTGGAATGTCTGGGCACCAAAGTGGTGCTCAGAGCTGAGGCAGCAGATGCTGGGAGACTGGACAGGAGCAACAGTGAATGGGAGAGACCACGAACCAGAAAGGGCAAAGATTCAGACTGGAACAACAGGTAAACTCCCATGACAACCAGGCTGTGAAGATGAAGATGCTTGGAATGGTTACTACACCATCTCTCTGACAAAATTATAGGAAGAGAGTTGAGTTGAAGCAGTCCAGGGACAGGGACAGGATCCTATTATCAGATGAGATATTGGTAGATGCACATGCTCTATAGAAGAAAGCTTCATTAAGTGGGGCCCACAGGAATACTACCCATGAAAACTAAGTATGTATTCACAACAACAATAAAAATGAAATACATGAAAAGGCGCCTAGACAAGCACAAGTGAGAAATGAAGTTGAGAAAAACTGCAGATGTACAATCAGATAGGAAAAAGATTATACTGCACACAAACTGATTATAGGAATAAAGGATGTAATTACAAAGATGCTTGAATAACAAAAAGCCATTAAGAATGAACAGACATCTGAAAGAATACCATCTGGAAATTAAAAAATAGCATAGGAATCAAGTTTTTTAGTGGGTGAATTATCAGTGGATTTGACAACATAGAGGAAACATGTGTGAATTGGAAGGTAAGAGTACGAATACAAAGGGGGACAAAAGCTAATTTTCTTTTCTGCCTCCCAAATGCATTCGTACATTCCAGCATAATGTATTTTATTCTACCAGAGTCATTATTTATGCAAAAGGAAGAAGGATCACTGACCACAGTAGGAATTCAGAGAGATGCAAAGCATTGGTAATGGCTTATTTCTTCTTTATTTAAATAATCTGTCCACAGGTACTCAATATTGAAGAAGAAAAGAAAGAAAGGAATGAAAGAAAGAGAAATGGATTGAGGCAGGGAGAGAGAAGGGAAGGGGAAAGAGGAAATATTCATACAGGGCACAATGCTAATACTATGCTCAAATTAAAATGGAAGAAAAATGGAGTAACAAACAGCATCACATATTGTCAATGGGCTATTTTAGAAAATGAGTAGATTTAGAACAATCTACTGGGCTATATTTACATTAAGTTAGCCCATAGACTTTTCTTTCATGTAGCCATGACAGGCTGTTACTCTTTTTCTGATTGACACCACATTAAAATATGACAATAAAAGTGGGTGCTTTGGAGTGTGACATCTTTGTAGTATTAAACAATGGAAATATTCCATAGTTTTGATTTTCTCATTTAAAAAGTATAAGTAATAATAACTAACAGTCAAGATAATCACAGGGATAAAGAGTCATGAGATGTCAGTAAATCACATATTCGAATGCTTAGTAACCAAAAACAAGTCCTTCAAGAGTAGATGCTATTAATAAAATATTATACAACATAACACAGTTATCCCTTGGTATCCACAGGGGATTGGTTCTATGACCTGCCTCGGATACCAAAATCCACAGACCACAAGTTCCATAGTCAGGCCCTCATATCTGTGGATTCCACAGCCCCAAATTCAACCAGCTGTGGATCTTAAACACAGTACACCATCCACAGTTGATTGAATCTTCAGCCAAAGATATGGAGGTCCCAGCTGTATATTTATTGGAAAAAAAACACATATAAGTGGACCCAAGCAGCTCAAACATGAGTTGTTCAAGGGTCAACTGCACTTAAATGTTCACATCTCTACACAAGTATTGGAAGAAATGCAAATATTAAATTATAAAAAGGTTTATGTGGATATCTTTATTTTCTCTCTTCCTACACAATGCATATTGAAGGTGTGAAAATGAGTAAAGGAAACCTCATTTAAAAAGGAGTAGTGAGGGCTTCCCTGGTGGTGCAGTGGTTGAGAGTTCGCCTGCCGAGGCAGGGGGCAAGGGTTTGTGCCCTGGTCTGGGAAGATCCCAACTGCCGCAGAGTGTCTGGGTCCATGAGCCTGCACGTCCAGAGCCTGTGCTCTGCAGTGGGAGAGGCCACAACAGTAAGAGGACCCCGTACCTCAAAAAAAAAAAAAAAAAGGAGTAGTGAGGTCCCAAGGGGCAACTCTCACCCACACATCACTCACCACAGCTTGCAGACCCCACCAGGAAGAAAGATTTCCCCAGACCCAGAAACAACCAGCTGTCCACTGCCTTTAGCCTGTGAAGAACCACTGCAGCCCTCCCCAAGTGCTTTCTTTCCTGTATAAAAGTAACCCCTCTCCTCTGTTCATGGACCAGCCTATGGTTCAACAGAGCCTACTTGTCCTAATTGCAATTCTCTGTTATTCCCAAGTAATACCCTTCTACTTCACTCAAAAAAGATTGATAATACAAATAGCCCTGTATCTATTAAAAGACTGAAGTTGTATTTTAAACTTTTCCAAGAACAAAAACGCCTTCAGGCCCAGAGGGCTTAACTGGTAAATTCAATCAAACGTTAAAAAAATAATAATAATAATAAGCAATTCTACCTAATCTCTTCCAGAAAATAGAAGAGGATGGACTAAAATACTTTCCAAATCATTCTGTAATTCCACCTGATTCCAAAATAAGACAAAAATATTACTATAGAAGTACAGGTAAATATCACTCATGAACACAGATAAATTCTAAAGAAATATTAGCAAATCAAATCCAGCAACATATGAAAGACCAAAACATCATGACCAAGTTGCAAGTATCACAAGGATGCAATGCAAATTTAACATTTTAAAAATGAATGCAATTTACCATATTAAACTAAAACTAAAAATTAAAACACAAACATTTCAATAGACATAAAACAAAACACTAGCAAAATCCAACACTCATTACTGATAAAAGAAAACAAAAAAATAAAAACAAATAAATAAAAAACTACCAGCAACCTAGAAACAGAAGGAAGCATATTAATCTTATAAAGGTCATCTATGAAAAACTTACATCTAACACCTCATGATTAAATTTGAAAGATGGAATGCTTCCCCTCCTAACATCAGGAACATGACAAAAGTGTATGCTATCATCAGCTGTTTTTACATTTTACTGAAATATTTACCCTAGGAAATAAGGTAAAAAATGTAAATAAAAGGTCTCTGGATTCGAAAGAAGTAAAATTGTGTGAATTCAGAGATATTATTATTATCTATGTAAAAAATCCTATTGAATCTACAAAAATATTGTTAGAACATAAAAGTCAGTTTAGCCAGATGAAAGGATATAAGATCAACCATCAATTTTATCTCTGTATACGAGTAACCAAAAAACAAAAATTGAAACCAAGAATATTATTTAAATAGTATAAAACTATTATATATAATTAGGAACAAATGTTAAAAAGATATGAAGTACCTGTACATGAATAAGAGAAATTAAATATGGCTAAGAAAAAATATAGAAAACATAATTATAAGGAGAAATAACTGTGTATGGGTCAAAAGACTCAATATTTTAAGATGTTTAGCCTCCAAAATTAATCCATAGGTTTAACATATTGTCATTTAAATGCCCAGTAGGATTAACACTGCCCCATTTCAAGACTAATTATAAAGTTTTTGTACTCAAGACAGTATAGTATTGCACAAAGACAGACAGATACATTATTGAAAAATAATATTGAGACCCTGAATATATACATACATACATGGCCAAATGATTTTCAACAAATATGCAAAGACAATGCAGGGGAGAATTTATATTCTTTTCAGCAAATGAAGCAGGAGATATTGATATAAATGCACAGTTAAGTAAGCATCCTTCAATAACTCACATATATACACAAATTAACTCAAAATAAACCATAGTACTAACAGTGAAACTAAAAGTGTAAAACTGGAAAAAATATTTAAATACTTTGTGACATTGAGTTAGGCAAAAAAAAAAAAATTTGATACAATATCAAAAGCATGATCCATTCAGGGATATATTGATAAACTGCACTTCATCAAAATTTTAAAAATTGTTCTTTGGATAATATTGTTAAGAGAATGAAAAAATAAGTTGTATACTGGGTGAAATTTTGTATAAGTCATATATGTCATAAAGAACTTTTCTCCAGAATATTTAAGAAACTAAATCAATAATAAAAAACAATCCAATAAAATATGTAAGTAAAATATTTGATGAAACAATTTACCAGAGAAGAAGGAATATAAGCACAAGGTAAAACACTCAACATTATTAGTCATTAGAGAAATTCAACTAAAAGTGTCATGAGATATCACAACATTTTTTTTATAATAATAATAAAGACTGGCCATGCCAAATGCTGGCAAGGATGTGAAGGAACACTGGGATTCCCGTACACTACTGGTGGGAATGTAAAATGATACAGTTGCCCATTTCTTAGAAAGATTAACATACAGCACTCTATGATCCAGGCTTGACACTCCTAAGTATTTTTCCAAGAAGAAGGAAAGCATGTGTTCATATAAAGAGTTGTTCACGCATGTTCTTAGAAGTTTATTTGTTATAGCCAAAACCATGAAATAGCTCTAGTCTCTCTCCATTAACAGGTGGGTGGATAAACACACCACATTATATACACACTGTAGAATCATTTGCAGCAAAAAATCAAAACCACAACTATTTATATATGTTACACCATGGATAAATCTCAAAATAATTATTCTGATTAAAAGAAGCCAGCCAAAATAGAGCACTTCCTTCATGATGTCATTTATATTAAACACTGGAAAATGCAACTTATCTATGGTAATAGATGGAGCAGGCAGAAAGGATTCTCAACGGCCATGAGGAAATTTGGGGGTGGTGGATATTCTGATCTTTTTGACTATGTATATGTATGACAAACCTTACAAAGTCACATGCTTAATTGAGCTTATTACATGTCACTTACACCTTGATAAAATGCAAAAGAGCAACAAAAATGTCAATGAGACCATAAATTCCTCATATTTAAGAAACTATGTAAATGACATCTTGATAACTATCATTCATCTATCTATTTAATCAGTCATCATTTGTCCATTATTTTATTCACGTAATCATACATTTAATAATTCACTCATTTGTTATTTATTTACTCATTCAGAAATATTACTGAGTATGCTCTCTGTAGTCATCTATGTTCTGAGCATATGGTATTGAACACAGAAGCAAAATCTCGGTTCACATAAGCTATTCACATTTAAAAATAAACATAGTAGGGACTTCCCTCGTGGTGCAGTGGTTAAGAATCCACCTGGCAATGCAAGGGACACAGTTTTGATCCCTGGTCCAGGAAGATCCCACATGCCTTAGAGCAACTAAGCCCGTGTGCCATAACTACTGAGCCTGCATGCTACAACTACTGAAGCCCATGTGCGTAGAGCCCGTGCTCCACAACAAAAGAAGCCACCACAATGAGAAGCCCACACACTACAACAAAGAGTAGCCCCCACTCACCGCAACTAGAGAAAGCCCACATACAGCAACGAAGACCCAATGCAGCCAAAAATAAATAATTTTTTTTAAAAAGTAATTAAGCTTAAAAAAATAAACATAATAGTACATAACTAGTAGGTGTTTTTTGAGTAACTGCTATTCCAGTTCTGCAATAAGTAGTATTAATGTATTGTTTTTAATAGTTGAACCTATATGAGCTGTCTTTGCATGGGTAACCTCTGGTTTTATTGTGTTCCTGTCTTAACACAGAGCTCAGGAAACTTTCTCTATGAAGAATCACCTGGAAACTCAAAAGACAGTACACCAAAAGACAGACACACTGCAAAACACAGAAACAAAAATATATTTCCCTGTTCTCCGTAAGTCCCTCATGGACGCTGTGGCCAATAAGGTACCATCTTCTCTTACTGGTATCTCATCTCCAGCCAATGGATTTTAGGGAACAGCCCATCCCGTCTTTATCTACTTGTGTTATATAAAGATACAACCTCCTTCCACTGGATCCAAAGCTGTCTTCTACTGGTCAGAAATCATATTCAATACTCTTATCCAAAATTTTGTCTCTGCATAAACAAAAGATGTTCTCCCTTTAGGCTAGAAAAAAAATACTAAATTTTCATGTTTCACAGTAAGTTTAATAATACATATGGACATAGTTTAAAAATCTTATGAGGTAGGCATTATACCATTTAATAGAGGGTAAACTGAGGTTATGGAAAGTTAATCTTACTTGTGTAGGACAGCAAATAGCTAAGACAGACTCACACAAAGGCTGGTAAAATACCGAAGTCCATGACCTTAACTTTCATAGGATAATATCGCTAAACAGAAGTTGAATAATGTCTTTGGTTATTTTAATTGTCACAACACCCCTACAAATTTGCTGTTACCACTTTGTCTAATGAGGGAACCTAATATCAGAGAGATTAAGAAACTTGCTTAAGGTCATTGTTTTAAGTAGAGAATAAATTACTGTAACAAACAGATAGGGGTAAAATACAGTATCAGAGTACTTTGTCTTATTGACTCTAGAGGTAAACAATCTATTTCTAGCATGGCAACTCTGCCATCCTCAATTCATAGCTTCCATGTCTGGGTCCAAAATTATGATTCCTGTATTTGCACGTCCCAACCAAGGGGGGAAAGTAAAGAGAAACTGGGAAGAATGCATGCAGTTTCCTCCTTAAGATTCTGTAGGAGAGCTGCACATACCACCGTACTAATTTCCAGCTTGCTAAAATTTAATCATGGCCATATAAAATATAATGAATAAGGTATTCCCTAGCTGGCAGACAGGCAAAAGGGATATTTTTATCACTAAATTGTACAACAGGTGATCAAATATTAGGGTACAACTAGCAGGCTATCCTCATCATCATATAGCTAAAAATGCGTGGCTCATAGAATTGAATATTTTTGTCTGATTTCAAAAGTTATTTTTGCCCAACAAAATGACATAGACTACAAAGTTTAGTTCTGTGCACAGTGTATTTATTCTCTACTTAGATATAGAGGTGCTTCCATAGAAGAGTGGAAACTTATGAATTATACATATGCCAAGAATTCAGGCATTCTTGAGAAAGATGTAGAAAGGAACTCCTAAAGCCTCTTCTTATATCACTTTCTTAATGTGCTCTTAAATATAATCTTCTTGACAGCTTACCAGTTTCAGAAGTGGGAATTGGGCAGCATCTGTTTAGTCATATATAATAGTCTTCCTCCAGAGAGGAATTTTTAGAGTGTGCATTTGACATCTGAAAGTAAGATCAGGAGGGTAAGATTTCATGTCTCCAACTCTGCCTTAACCACAATCCCTCAGATTTCTTTTAATTCCTCTGTTCCTAACAACTGGGAACCTTTGCTTCTATATAGAGGAAATGTGAATCAGCAGAAAGTAGCTTGAAGTTCCTGTTACATAATCACCAAGATAGGAAGGTCAATAAGCTGCATTGCTTCATTATTTCTAAGGCATCCTTTATTTTTGTACCCAGATATCATCTCTCTACTATCATCATCATCATTATCATCATCCCCCTTCTAATTGTCAATGTGTAACTATAGTTTTTTTTTGTTTGTTTTTTGTTTTTGTTTTTGTTTTTGTTTTTCGGTACGCAGGCCTCTCACTGTTGTGTACTCTCCCGTTGTAGAGCACAGGCTCCGGACACGCAGGCTCAGCGGCCATGGCTTACGGGTCCAGACGCTCCGCATCATGTGGGATCTTCCCCGACCGGGGCACAAACCCGTGTCCCCTGCTTCGGCAGGCAGACTCTCAACCACTGCGCCACCAGGGAAGCCCTATAGTTTTTATTTTTAACCATCAATCAAAGTCATACACATCTTCATGAATTACTCACACTTTCACAAATACAGAAGATTTTCATCATTTAGCTCAGCATAGTTACAGATACCAAACTAACCTGCTGTATTAAGTCTTAAGACTAATTGTACATAATAAATATCTATGTTTTTTGTTAGTAAAAAGTAACAATGAATCCTTATTATGCTAGTACTTTTCATGATGCAATTTTCCCATTCTTCGTAAATCAATAGAGTGTCTCAATTTCATGAGTTATTTTTGTTCTGATTTTATCAATACATTAAATTCTATCACCCTTATCTTCTACATTAATTTTCATAACATATTTACATATATCTGTTTAGTTTACAATCCTAAAAAAGAAAAGAAAAAATCTCTACCTTGAAAATGCCTTATACTGCTTGTCGATACTTTTTTTTTCTTAGATATCTAATCTACAAAATACCAGAACATCACAGCCTGGTTCATGCCGACTCTTTTTTCCTTTCTGCTTCAAAAGCTTCCCTGAAGAATGAAATGATTTTCTATCACCAGCAGCAAATTCACTAGGGACAAATTTACCTATAGTCTCTCTAGCTTTATTGTAAATTCTTTCTTTCTTTGAAGTTTATTTCTATATGGCCACATTTATTTTGAGATTGTTAATAATGCCTCCTAAATTAAAAATATGGGCTAGAGTTACTTTCAATTCACATTTTATAATGGCTTTGGACAAAGATTTGGTCGTGGGAACTATAGTGGCACAAGTGGAAGAACTTATACTTTTTATAAGAGAATAAATGCTCTAACTGATCAAATCAGGCCTGTTGAGTGTTTTTCTTATTGAATGATATAGAAGTAAATCGAGCAAATTAAAAATTTAAAATGCCTTTTGAAGGGAAAAAAAACCTCACAAATAAATGTGTTATTCCAAGGCACATATCAGGAAAGTCTTTAAATTTACATTTGAGAGGAAAAATAGGTACCATTAACCGCATAGAAGATACTGGAAAATAGAAATGTAGCTATGACCTGGAACTTTCTTGAAAAATTAATTATGACCATTATAGAAAACAAAGTAATAAAAAGACAGATAATGTAAGCAGTACCAAAATTCTCTAATACAGGACTCTGTATAATTGCCAAGGGGATTGATGAATACATTTTAACTAATTGTCAGGTTATTTATCTTTTACTCATATAAAATTAGGTTTTACTAAAACTGCTTTAAGATCATTTGCGTTACAGAGTGAAGAATGATTAAGTTATTTTGATATCTTTACATTTTTAAAAAACATTAGAGTTTCTAGCATATAAATTAAAAAACTCATAGTAGACTGAGTCCAGAGAGAATTGTAGGTGAAAATGGAAAACACCATGGGAGCAGAGGAGGAAAGAATGGTTAGCTCTCTTTCATTTTAAATGAAAAGCAAGAGACAGAGGTAAGTTTTTCACATCCATAACTTTTGGTATTTTCTGCATTTTTTTTCACTACATCTAAGGCATCCTTCATTAATGCACACAGGTGTCAGACCTCTACTAACAAGTAAATATATTTCTCCTTATCATTATAATCAGCTGAATTATTTTCTGCAGAGATAATGTATATTCTGGCCTAAAATATATTTTCAATTCAAGTATTAGATTAGCATGGGACATATAAATGAAAAAATAAAAGGATCACTCCCACCCTACCCAGAGATGAGTGAGGACAAAATGGATATTCCATGTAGCATAGCCTAGATTAGTGCGTTATGATGCAGAAAGGAGCAAATCCAAATTTACATAATAAAAGCCATATTCTTAAGACTATATTACCTACAGCAGAGGCAACATAGCAGAATGACAGTCAAGAACATAATTCTGGGGGCAAAATTTCTGAATTTTCAGGAGGATGCTTATACTCACTTGCTCTGTGATCTGAAATAAGTTACTTAACCTCTCCGTCCCTCAGTTTCCTCCACAGTAAAATAAGGATGAAAACAGTTCTCCCTAACTGCTAGGTGTACTGGATCAAACTCCATTCCTAATGACATAAATTATTTTTCTCCTAGTTCTGATAAAACTGATGGAGAAGGCACAGTTAACCTTTCTATAACTTCAGACCTTACTGAATTTATCAGGAAACCTTATAAGGAATAGATTTTTACTTTGTGTTGCCTACATATAGAAATAATATATCAATATTTGTTTGTATAAAATATTTAATTTCACTAAACCCCTCTCTTCTCTTGGGAGTAGTTTAGTATTAATATTTCACGTAGTCTGAGACTTGTGAATATGACATCTGATTCACGAATGTCAAATTATTTGAATAAACATTCTTTGCTACTCTAAGCTTCATTGACTTTGTCTCTGCCTAATTAGTAGGGGCAGATCCTGATAAAATCTTTTAGAAGGTTTTGCTGGTTTATACTTCAGAATTATAAATTAATCTGCTCACTCCCATTCATAGCACGAATGCAGGAGTCCGCAGTGGAAAGAATATGAAATTACGAATCTGATGAGCTTCTGTTCACATCCCAATTCCACCATTTATTAGTAAGGCACACTTAGATAAGAAGTCTCTTAACCTCTCTGAAATAGGTTCTATAGAGAGCTATGGACGTGAAAATAATGTATCAGATGAAATAAGACCATGAAAGACATAAATTACACTCATAAAACTCATATCTATATATTATTATTTTAGTTATGTTCAACTTTCAAAGCAGCAAGAGTGAGGGGGGAACATGACTAATTTTAAATAACAACCTCTCATAATAACCCATGGGCATGGGCTGTTGCTCTTACATTTCAAATGAAATGCCATTTCAATTAGGAATTTCTGGATAATAAAGACAAACATTTCTTTTATTGAGGAAAGCTCATTCACCAAATGGAGCTACATGCACTTCTGTCTCCCTTCCCTCTGCCCCTCTCCACATGCTTTCAGGAATAGTTTTGTTTCATTTGTTGGAGCCTATAAGTGTCTTATCTAACCGTGGCACATTGTTTGATGTCATGGCATTGAGTACAAATAATTAAAACGTACTTGAATTTTATGAGACATTTACTAGAGGATTTGAGAATGATACACTTTTTTTGTAAGTAATATGCCTTTCATGCATTTTAAATTATTTATACATTACTAACATTAAAATGTTCTGTACATTCTTTGCCAGATATAATCTGGTGTCCTTTATATACAAATATCATACAGGTAGTTATTACTAATATTTTCTTCATTTTATAGAGAAGTAGAAACATACTTCTAGGATTGTATTAAAAAAGTTTATTCATTTATTCATTCAATATCCATTTAAATTATGTTCCATGTGCACAACATGGTGCTGTTTTTTAAACAAATGTATGCATTTTTTTAAAAATGCATAGTCTGTCTTTTGTAGATTATGATATATTTAAATGGAGAAAAATATACACAAAACTATATTTAAAAGAGCATAAATATTTGAGAAGTGTTAGACTATTTCCAAAATTTATAGTACAGACAAATAATTAGGAATCATTTAGAAAAGTTATTGATTTTTATTCTCTACACGCCAGGCATTCATCTTACAATATTTTGATAAGGAACTCATGTGTAGATGTACAATAGAAATTCAAATATTTATGAAGTCATGTGGGCTGTTAATTGGTAGACTGTGGATTTAGTGATATTTTATAATTCTTTGGCATTAATCACAAATAAATATATAGTGCCAATTTTGAAATATTTTATATTTCAGCATTTCATAAGTGCATTTTTTTAGTTGAGATTAAAAATGTTTAAATTAGGGTTAAACTGTTTTTAGATAAGAGTTAAAGAAAAAATGTCCTTTGACCAATAGGTTTGGAGCAAAGTGATTACATCAAATTAACACCTTCTGAAGAGCTAAAAGTCTGGGATATAGTATATGATGATGAAAAGTTTGTAAATCAATGAATGTTTTGACCTTGGGTGACAGAGTAAATCCACATGCTATTTGATGAGACAAAGGACATAAAATAACTTTGTTTATGTTTTTTGGGAATCAAGAGAATAAAATTTAATGTAATATTTCCCTCACTTATTTGCAGACGTAACCATACATCACATGGATATGTGTAGCATATAACATAACTAGTGTTTTTAAAATATACTTTGTGATATTTTGAGCTATTTTATATCTCTAGAAAATATTCTGCATACATTTTTAATGACCAAATATCTCTCTTCAACTTGTATTATTTCTTTCTGGAATGCAAAGATAAACTATTATTTGCAACTATATATATATGTGCATATATAATTAATTTATATACTATATAATGAATATTATATATTATACTTGTATACTATATAATAAGTTAATATATATATTGAAACTCATTTCATACATTTCAAACGTGTTTAGATATGTAAACTATAGTTTATACATTATATATTACATATAATTTATTTAAAGATATGTATTATATATCGTATACATATATAGTGTGCCTAGTTAAAAGTATGTTCTTATGTTTACCTAATTTTATATTATGAAATGCCATATTATATATATATATATATATATATATATATATATATATATATATGGTAGAGACAATAATATAATGATCACCTTTGAATTCGCTGCCCAATTTTAACAAATGAAATGTCTTACCATGTACATTTGCAATCCTTTTAAGATTAATTTCTACTTCCTGAATCTAAATATAGGCAACTTTCTCATGAATGTTTTATGCTTTTTTTCTATATATGTATGTATCTACAAGCAAAATACAGCACTTTTTCTCCTTGTGCTCAAGTATTTTTATTAAAAAGACATCATTCTCCATGTACCATCCTATAACTAGAAATTTTCAGTTAACATTATTTTTGATGAATGATCTTCTTGAGACGTGTAAATCAGATTATTTGATATTAACTTTAATATGACAGGACTGTTACACAGCATTCCATCACGCAAGATCGCCATATTTTTTGAAGCCTTTTCTCTCACTTTAGATTGTTTCAGTTTTTTAGCTATTAAAACAATGCTCAAAACAACAACAACAACAACAACAATGCTCAAATGGCATCCAACTGCACTTGCAGCAAGAACAATTTCTGTCACTGGCTAGCCCTGCATCTGATGCCTGCACCAGAGAAGCTTATAGGAATGGCAGAGTCCATTTCTGAGCAGTTGCCCAGTTGAAATTCCTGATCATCTACTGGATTCCTTCCGTGGGTCAGGCACTGAACTTTGAGGATCACACTGATGAATGAGACATGAAGCCTTCATGGAAAATATGGTGTAATACAAGATGAGCAAGAGAGAGAGCAGTTGAAGAGATGTATGGGGCATCATCAAGGCTCAAAGGAGGACAAATCATATATTCACAATATCTATCTATCTATCTATCTATCTATCTATATCTATCTATCTATCTATCTATCTATCTATCTATCTATCTATCTATATATATATATATATTTTTTTTCCCCCCACCAGGAGAAAGAATAAAATCCTGCCATTTGCAATAATATGGATGAAACTTGAGGACATTATGCTAAGGAAATAAATCACACAGAGAAAGACAAATATGTATGATATAGCTTATATATGAAATCTAAAATAGCTGAACTCAGAAACAGAATAGTAGCATAATGTTTACTAGTGGCTTGAGGATGGCAGAAATGGGGAGACGTTCAAAGAGCATAAAGTTTCACTGATGCAGGGTAAATACATTCTGGAGTTCTATGGTACAGCATGGTAACTATGGTAACTATAGTTAATAATACTGTATTATATACTTGAAATTTGTTAAGAGAGTAGATCTTAAATGTTCTCACCACAAAAACAGAAATGGTAATTATGTGAAGTCATGGAGGTGTTAGCTAACACTATGGTGATAATTATATTGTAATATATCAGTGTATCAAATCAACACTTTGTACACCTTAAACTCACACAATGTTATATGTCAATTACTTGTCAATAAAGCTGGGAAAAAAAGGAACTGATCACAAAAAATGTTTAAATATATTTGCATATTTAATATCTGCACATGTGAATTTTCCTTCTAAGTGGCTTATAGAACAGGAGAACCTTTAACTTTATGAAATATTGCCCAAATTGATCACCAAAGCGGTTTCTCAATTTACATTCCCTATTTATAATCTAGCAAACTATGGTAATTCCATTTATCAGACCATTGACAAAACTATTTATTGTACAATTACGTGTTAAGTATGAAAAAAGAAATGTCAAGGACTTCAGAGACATTCTGAGTTCACATTTATTTTTCTCTGTCTATGGTCATCATCCATGTGATAAAAGTGGTTTTCCTTTTCAGTTTGTATTTTAAACTGTGCAATTACTGTTCCACTGCAATACCTTTTCTTTCTTTGAATATCCTTCTTTTTTTCCCACTAGCCATTGAAGATCTGTGATACATGTACTATATAAAGGTGAACCTTGAACTATGAAATTAACAGGTTGAAGAATGAAAGCTCTCAGCCAAATTACAGAGTTTAGATGGGTGTGACTTCTTCCCATAACTTCCAGCAGACTTATGTGATCTAATTCTGCACAGCCTCACGAACCTAATTTTCTATCAGTTCACACCTCCCTAGGAGGAATCTTGCCTGCCTCAAGATTTCTACATATTCTGCTGGTTCACTTGCAATGCTCTCATGCCATATATAAGCATGATGCCTCCACCTTCAAGTCTCTGTGCAAAGGTCATCTATTAATGAGTTCTTCTCTGACCATTGTAATAAAAATAGTATCCATAGTCCTAGAACTCCCTAACTCTCTACCTTGCTTTATATTTTTCCATTTCAATTACCATTATATGTTGCACTATTCTTGCTACAGTAGTCACTGCAGTAATCAAAACATAGGATGCCTTTATGAAACTTACATCTGACTGGAATGTATTTCTGTTTTCTGCTGCAACCACTACAGCAAGAATAGTGCCCTGTCATAGAGTACGGCATAAATTAAAATTTCACAAATGAATGGATGTGTCCAACTTTCATGACTGAGTGATCAATATGGTACTTTTCAAGTTGGGGAACATAAAGTTTATTGCATATTTAGCATAGTTCCTGGCATGTAGTAGCTGCTTAATATACATATGTTTAATAACCATGAAAAAGTTCAAGCTTTTGGAGTAATATGAATTTATATCAGGACATGTTGAACCCAAATAACTTCAAAAAAGCAAAATGAAGATATCCAGGGGACTAATAAGTACAAATAAGGAATTAAGAGAACCGTAGATTGCTGACCCTGGGCTATAAGTATTCACATTTGGGGAAAGACTATTAAATTTCTTCCAGTATGCCCTCTTACTTCTTCCTATTAATGTTATATTTCCTGGGTTTTAGCTGGGCACATGATTATCTAGCTGAAGCCTGCAAAAAAAGTAGGCTTCAGCATAGTGGTCTCAGGACTCAGCCTTCTTATATGGTCCCTGGCTTCTCCTAGAGTGAGTGACCCAAGAAAACTGGGAGGAAACTGTGTGGCCTCTGCTGACCTGGCCTCAGAAATCACACAGCATCACCTTCACCACTTTTCATTAGTCATAAGTGAGCACTGAGACCACCTTAGAATTAAGACTGAGTCACAGAGGCCAGCATAACATCAAGACTGAGTGAGTCACAAAAGCCAGCTTAGAATCAATCATCTCTTAAAGAGAAGGATGTCAAAGCATTTTCAGACTTATTTTAAAACTTCCATAGTAAAAATTTGTGTGTGTACATATTTTTTGTTGTTATTGTTGTTTTGCCTGTTTACTTATTTTCTGACATACTACTCCATTAACTCAGAGAGAATATTTCTCTTTCTCAGTGTTGTATCGCCTGCTTCTATCAGAACATAAAATGAAACACAAAATAGTAACCATCCCATAGGAATTTTGTGACTAAATGAAACACAAATATTTCAACCTGATTTTCTTCACCTGTAAAATGCAGAATAAATGAATCATAGTGTTTTCATGAAGATTAATGAGTTGATACATGTAATAAAATGTGTGTGTGTGTGTGTGTATGTGTGTACACATATATCTGAGCCTATAAGCCATGGTTTCACTAAATGGTAGTTATTATCAAAATCTCTAAACTCCAAAACTGTTTTGATATAGTGAGTATTGAATAAAATTTTGTTGTATTACTGGACTACTTAGGGACTTGGAAATTAGGCCAAATACCGAACTTTGAAGCAGCAGTAATAATGCTCCTTTGGAAACATAAAGAAGGACCCACTGGGTCTGAAATTGAGAGTTCATGAAGGGAGCAGTTAGGGATAAAATCTTACCTGGACTTTCCCAGTATAATTATTAAAATTATGTTGATGATGGACAAAAACCTGAAATGTTGAAAGTGAGAAATATCATTATCTCTGCATATATGCCGCCTATTTTTGATCCAAGTCACATCTTTTAATTTCTCACTCAGTCATTGATGCTAAGTTAAATAAGCCAGACACAAAAGAACAAATACTACATGATCCCATTTAGATGAGAAATTTAAAATTGTCAAATTCACAGAAGCAGAGAGGAGGGTTACCAGGGCTGGGGGTGGGAAGGGGCACAGGGAAGTACTGGTCAAAGGGTACAGAGATTCAGTTATGCAAGGTGAATAAGAGATTCACTGTACAGCCTCATCCCTAAACTTAAAAATAAATGTATTATATACTGAAAATTTTGCTAAGAGGGTAGATTTTATGTTAAGTATTCTTATCATACACACAAAAATACATAAATAAAGAGGTCTTTCAGAAAGTTCTGGAGCTGGTGTATATATTTATGGCACTGATTATGATATACTTATTTCCAAACTCTGCAAATTGTATTGGGTTGGCCAAAAAGTGCCTTCAGTTTTTAAGTAAAAATAAAAGACACATTTTTCATTTTCACCAAGAATTTTATTGAACAACGTATTCACCCATTTGTTCCACTATCTTCTGCCATCTTTCAGGCAACTTCATAATTCCATCTTCCCCAAACTTTTTCTTTTTGAGCAAAGAACTGTTCCAGGTGCCTTTTACAGTCTTCCAGGGAATTGAAATTTTTTCCATTAAGAGAATTTTGTAAAGACCTAAATAAATGGAAATCCAAAGGTACAATGTCTGGTGAATACGGTGGATGAATCAGAACTTCCCAGCCTAGTTGTAACAGTTTTTGCCTGGTCGCCAAAGAAACACGCAGTCTTGCATTATCCTGATGGAAGATTACGTGTTTTCTGTTGACTAATTCTGGATGCTTTTCGTTGAGTGCTGATTTCAGTTGGTCTAATTGGGAGCAGTAATTGTTGGAATTAATCGTTTGGTTTTCTGGAAGGAGCTTATCATAGAGGACTCCCTTCCAATCCCACCATATACACAATATCACCTTCTTTAGATGAAGACCGGCCTTTGGTGTGGTTGGTGGTGGTACATTTGCCCCAGGATCTCTTCCATTCCACCTCATTATACAGTATCCACTTTTCATCACCCGTCACAATTTGGTTTAAAAATGGAATATTTTGGGGCTTCCCTGGTGGTGCAGTGGTTGAGAGTCCGCCTGCCAATGCAGGGGACGCGGGTTCGTGCCCCGGTCCGGGAAGATCCCACATGCCACAGAGCGGCTGGGCCCGTGAGCCATGGCCTCTGGGCCTGCGCATCCGGAGCCTGTGCTCCGCAATGGGAGAGACTGCAATGGTGAGAGGCCCGCGTACCACAAAAAAAAAAAAAAAAAAATGGAATATTTTCATTACGTTTAAGTAGAGAATTGCATGTGGTAATATGGTCAAGAAGGTTTTTTCACTTAACCTAGGTGGAACCAAAACATCAAAGTGATGAACACAACCAAGTTGGTGCAAATGATTTTTGACGCTTGATTTGGATATTTTGAGTATGTCGGCTATCTCTTGTGTGGTATAATGTTGATTGTTCTCAATTAATGTCTCGATTTAATAGTTATCAACTTCAACTGGTCTTCCTGACCATGGAGCATGGTCCAGTGAGAAATCTTCAGCATGAAACTTCGCAAACCACTATTGACATGTTCGAGCAGTCACAGCACCTTCTCCATAAACTGCACAAATCTTTTTTGGTGTTTTGGTTGCGTTTTTACCTTTCTTGAAATAATAAAGCATAATATGCTAAAAATATTGCTTTTTCTTCCAACTTCAATATTAAAATGGTTACACAAAAAGTCTTTTGGTAAGTATTTTTTTAAATGCACGCTGACAAGACAGCTGTCACATACAGTCTAACAAAATTGTTTGGAATGAAGTTAAAGACAACTAAGTGCTACTAGAGCCATCTTATGGAAAAAAAAAAGAAACTTTTGGCCAACCCAATATACATTAAATATGTGCAGCTTTTTATATGTCCATTACAAGTCAATAAAGTGGTTTTAATAAAGATACTAAAGGTATGAAGATTTTTACATCAATACTCATGTTAAATTCAATATGAAAATAACATATCACATCTGCTTCAAGAAGAAACAAAAAGATATTTTAAAAACAAATTGATTTGAATTCAAAATTCTTAAAAAAATGTAAATGCCAGACTCAGTGGTTTTCATTGTTAAGCTTTTTTAATACATTCAAAGAAGAAATAATATTATTATACACAACTTCTATGTATAATTATTACTTGGATTTCCAAAACTGAAAAAGATATTAAACAAAAGAAAATTATAGGCAAATATTCTCCATGAATAGTCTCAACAAAAATTCACCACTAAATGAAAAGGATAACATAAAATGACTAAGTAGGTTTATCCCAGGAATGGAATATTAGTTCAAAATTTGAAATTCAATCAACATAGGTCATCCCATTAAGTGAATAAAGAATAAAAATCATATGAATACTCAATAGATGCAAAAAAAAACATTGGGTGAAAAAATGCAACACACACTCATAATAAAATTGTCAAAAAAATAAAAAGAAACAGAAATAAATATCTCATGTTGACAATGAATTACCACTAAAAAGCACAGTTAAGAGTATACTAAATGATAAAAAAAATTAATGCTTTCTCCTCAAGTTAAGAAAAAAGGTAAGAATATTCACTCTAATTCTTTCTATTCAAAACTTCACTGGCAATCTTCACAGAGAGCATGAGAGTCTATTTACAAAATACTAAATATATACAAAAAAATCGCCAAAATTAAGTGCATTTAATAAAGTAACAAAATAATAATCAATATTTTAAAACATGCATTTCCACCTTCCAGCAAAACTTATAAAACCATATTTTAAAAATACTATTTACAATAGCATCAAGAAAGCACCATAATTAGAAATAAATTTAATAAAATGTGTAAAACCTCTACACTGAAAATTATAAAATATTACAAAGAGAATCTAATTACAGAAGACCCAAATGAATTAAGAATTATGCCATGTTAACAGATTTGAGGACTCAACATTGGTAAAATATCTTTTCTATATATATATATATATATATGTCATATATATAAAAACTTTACATATTTATGAATCCAAATAAAAATCTTTGATTTTCACATGAAAATGTGAAGACCTAGATTAGCCAAAACATTTGGGAAAAAGAAAAGAACAAATTTTAAGCTCTTGGAAATCAGGACCACATGACATCAAGCCTTAGTTTTAAACTACAGTAATCAAATATATGTCAGTGAGATAGAATAAGAGAGTTCAGAAAGAGACACGTATGTGGTCACAGTTTAGACAAAGTTAATGAGAAGATGTTCTTTCAACAAATGATTCACATTTTCACATGAAAATGTGAAGACCTAGATTAGCCAAAACATTTGGGAAAAAGAAAAGAACAAATTTTAAGCTCTTGGAAATCAGGACCACATGACATCAAGCCTTAGTTTTAAACTACAGTAATCAAATATATGTCAGTGAGATAGAATAAGAGAGTTCAGAAAGAGACACGTATGTGGTCACAGTTTAGACAAAGTTAATAGAGAAGGTGTTCCTTCAACAAATGATAGTGTAACAATTAGATATTTGTCTAGAAAAAAAATGAACAAAATCTGATACAAAATTCAATTCAAACTGGATCATAGACTTTCAAAAGCTAAAATGTAAACCATCTAAAAGAAAATATACAGTCAAATTCTGAGGCTCTTGTAAGTCAAATAATTCTGAGAAAGAGAAAGAAACAAACAAAGAAACAGAAAGAAAGAAAGAAAGAAAGAAAGGAAGGAAGGAAGGAAAGAAAGAAAGAAAGGAAGAAAGAAAGAAAAACCACTACTATGTAAAGAAGAGTATATAAATTAGATTTTTATCAAAACTTAACCTTCTCTTAAGATATCATTATTCAAATGAAATAGTAAGCCTCAATCTAAGAGAAAATATTTTTAACATATACATCTTACAAAGATCTTATATCCAGCATATATAAAGGATTCTTTTAATTCAAAAATGATTAGGTAAACCTCCTAATAAAAAATATGCAAAATATGTGAACAGACACTTCATAAAAGAAGATATATACAGAATATGTACCAGAAAAGATGTCAGCAGAGAAATTAAAACCACAATAACATACCCCTTCACACATTCTAACATAGCTAACATAAAAAAATGGTAATTCCAAGTGAGGATAAAGAGCAATAAGAATTGACATACATCACTGTGAGAATGTGAAATATATAACATTTAAAAAAATAGTTTGGTAGTTTGTTATAAAGTTAGACATACACTTACCATATGACCTAGAAATTTCACTTTACTCAAAGTCAGTTTATAATATGGGGTACACAATGAGGTTCACTGCAACTTTCTATATAATAATGAATCATTGAAAACAAATACAATGTTGAATATCAGTAACTAGTTAGATAAATTATGGTATATTTGAAAGTGAAATCTTATCTATCAATTAAGAATGCTATTGTATCAATACATTTATTGATGGAAACTTATTATATAAGTTTTCAAATGTAATAAAATCCTAGAAATAATTAGGACAGGAATGACCCTATTTTTTCCACATAAATGTATTTTATAGGTACAGAAAAAGTTCTACAATGGCATAAAAAAGTGTTGATGGGAAAATTTTTTGAAATATAGTACAAAAGGTGATTTTAAAATGATTATTTTCTTTTGTCTACATTTTCAATGTTCCTACAATGAATACATTTATTACTTGTGAAATAAAAATGAATAACATGTATCTATAATCATTATAACATGCCATAACTAACATCATCTTATATACACACTGTGATCTTCTTTCATTAAAGTTCAGGAACCCAGCAATAATGAACATTCAAGTCTTTTTTTGTATTTCAAAAAGCAGTGTAAAATACAGTGAAGCATGGGATGGACACTGGGTACATTTATGAGTGGAGCACCGTTCTAAAACGTTCAGAACTAGAATGAATTCAGAAGAGAAAAAATGCTCAGCATTCAGAGATGGGCAAACAGTATTTTTTTATGTAACAGTGCCACCATCAACACAACAAAAGTAATGGGGAAAAAATCTTTAGGTCCCAGCTCTTCATGGTACACTATTAAGAATATAGTAGTCTAGAATAATCAATTAAGGAAAACAAAAAAGTCAATAAAGCATGCTAAAAATAATGTAATAGGCCTTCAATTATTTCTAAATTAAGATGGCCTTGCTGTTTCAACATTGATGTAAAAATGTCAACATGACAGATTTCTTAGTTTGCACTGAGTGCTCTTTTCAGTACCCCATATTGGTATATAATACATTAGTTTACTTTGTGTTTGATTTTAGAGAAATAGAGTAATTGCTTCACCTCCATATTTTAAAGCAAACCTATTAAATTAAAAGTAACATCTTCTGGTTTGTTAATGAGGTTTGGGGTTGCTATGTCAGTGTGGTGAGTCAATCAGTTCTACAAGATATTGACCTGTATTTCCAGTCAGTCTCCATGAATACACAGACTCTAACCCTAAAAAGGGAAATAACCAAAAACTGAAATTCAAGTGAGCAGAAGAGGGCAGCATGGTATAGGCTCCTGTCAGTTCCAAAATAACCCCTCAGCGATGCTCCTGATATTATACACGTGAACTCTAACTTCCCCATGTCCACACTGCACTCTCTATAGACACTCAGCATGCTATACATTACACATTGGATATTTGATTAGTTAAGGTACATCTAGAGCTACCCTTAGAATCTCAGCGGGTTACCCTGAGAGAGATATACTTCAGCTCACATGAAGTTCAGCCTCGGTGTAGTAGTCATTGGAGGCAGACGGCAGCCATGGGAGTGGATTCTATTCTAGCTCCTTCAGCTTGCAGCTCTGACATGACCTGGGGCCTCAGGGCCCTCTGCTGGACCCTCAGCATCCCACAGGCAAAAGAAGGAAAATAGGGAGAACAGATCCCCTGTGGATGGAGCGTAAATTTATCCTTTCCATTCTTACTCCGTTTGAGGGAAATAGATACAAATGGAATTAGGACTGGGAAATGTAGGCACTGAGGGGGTACCTCTATAGAAGGAGAGCAAGAATCTTTGGGGGCAGCTAGCTGACTCTGGCATGCACCATTTCACAAATCTAAGATCTTTTCACCTTAGGCTGACCTCTTGGAGAGAGATGTTCATTTTTGAATATACCAAATTAGGATGGTACATGGCAAAGCTTGCAAAATTTGTTTAATGAATGAGTGAATCTTGGAATGCAAAGGAGCATAATTATTCGTATTAGTTGTCAAAATTATGGATATCTGTCTATTACTACTTACTGTAGCAATAGATATTGGTAAATACCAATTGAGATCACTGGAAACTACCAGAATACTACTTAGGGCAACTTGTTGCTATAGGCTCTCAAAAATTTCACATTGATTCAATAGCAAAATTTTAATTTTTTTTTGCATGTTATTATCTCACACAGAGACTTAAATTCACATATAGGGTAATTTAAAAAAATGCTACATAGTAGTATGTAGAATTGTCACTAATAAAAAATAGGCACTAAAAATCAAAATTTATTTTTTAAAAAGCAGAGTTTTTGGTTTTTTTTTTTCATTTAAGGAATAAATAATGGGGAAAAATTTGGGGACTAAGGTAAACTGTGTAAATGGAACCACAAGGTTCATTCTTTCTCAGTTATCTTTTTATAATTGTATCCCTGAATGCATAATCTCTCAGGATAATTAGAAAAAGCAACATTAAAGGATAAAACAAAAAGAAAAAAATTCGTGAAATACTGAAGGAAACAATATTTATAAAATCTGAAATAGCAAGTCAATGATAGCATTTTTTTTTTTTTCGGTACACGGGCCTCTCACCGCTGTGGCCTCTCCCGTTGCGGAGCACAGGCTCCGGACGCGCAGGCTCAGCGGCCATGGCTCATGGGCCCAACCGCTCCACGGCATGTGGGATCCTCCCGGACCGGGGCATGAACCCGCGTCCCCGCATCGGCAGGTAGACTCTCAACCACTGCGCCACCAGGGAAGCCCAATGATAGCATGTTTTAAAGTACATGTATATAAAATATAAACTATATCCTGAGGCAAATGTTTCTGGAAGTTTTAAAATATTCTCAGGAATAATTTGCATGGTAAGCAATAGTAAACAATGGAAGAACAAATTTAGTTTTTAAAACAGACAAATAGCTTACTTGAGAAAAACCTACAGAGTGTAAAACACATATTTGTAGAAATGTAAATTGTGACAAGTGTCATGTTAATAAAACATAGCGTTTGATAAGTTTTTACAAAATTAACAAGGCAGGATAATCTAAGAAATAGTAGCCATAGAGTATTGTAATTCCCAATGATAGAAATAGTTAAAAAAAAAACCCAAAAAACCTAAAGTTTAAGAGGGGAAGCTCTGATGCAAGAAAGTTACAACCGCTGAAAAGTTTAAGGATCATGCAACACACATTACATTAATCACTACTCCTCCCCATGTGTTGGGTCTCTGCTATTTTTATTTGTTTTTAAATTTCACTACAATCTTTGTAGTCTCAGTATGGCAATTATTGTATCATTTTAAAATGATATGATACTCTCCGGTGATCCAAGATGTAAAAATGCCAAAGCCTTTCTTCAAATATTAATACTTAAAAGAGCAGAATTCCAATACATATATTGCCAGAAAACTGAAATAAACCATATTTTATAAGCTATTATTTCAAATTCACTGATGCAATAAATATAGTATTTTTTAAACAATAAGATTATAAATAAATGATTTTGTATGTTTAAGAAAATATCTTGTATGTGTTCTAAAAGGATATCATCAACCATTGTCTTAGCATAGTTGAAAATCAAAACAGTGCATTACATACTGAAATATTGGTATCAATAACTTCCATATGTTATACTATTAACATTTAAAAGTAAAAATATATCCATTCTATATCATACATTAACACTAATTTATATTTCATTGTACTTTGTATTTTAATAGTAAATTTATGTTCTGTGATTACTATTTAAAATGGCTTTTCCCAAATCCCTGAATGGTGCTGCCGCTGCATGACAACGCCTCTAAGAGTGAAATAAAGCTAAAGAAGTGAGAAAAGACAAATGAAGGAATCTAAGACCACGTGACAAAGCAGAAAAGATGAAAGTCCGATGTGAGACCTTCAAAGAGCAATCAAAAAAATCTAGCATGAGAGGAGAGAGAGAGAGCAAATAAAATAGCAAAAATCAGACAAAAGTTCAAGGTAGAGTGGCAAATTAAATGAATTTAAAGACACCTCTAAAATGTGCAGTGAATAGTAGTAACTTCCATTAAAATTATTTTTAAAACCAATATAAAACAATTAAATATTTCCAAAGTATGTCAGATAAGTAATACTTATTTTATTGGATAAAGCACCTATTGATATTTACCAGTTTGTGGAATCTCTCTCTTGCTCCCCCCATTCTTGTCGAATTTCTACCACTCACTGCCTATAATCTACTAATGCCAAAGGAAAAATCTGTTAGATTTTGCTTACCAGTTTACTTATAATAGGATATGAAAAAGCCACAGAAAAATTGAACCTTTTTGTTATTTTCAAATGCTCAAATATTCTATGTTACTCTCTGGATGCTGAGAACTGGTACCAAGCAACTGCAGCAGAGGCTGGAATTTGTCTACTTTGGAGACACATAGAACTTTCAAGAAGGCCATAAATGAAACGACCTGAGATGAAAAGAGAGATTTCATTCTTACAAAATATTTGTTGTAATTTGTGTCAGCTAATTCATTTACATCATTAGATTCTCCATGATAAAAATAAAATCTTCATTTCAAGTGCTTAACGAGAAAGGAGAATAAATAAATACATGTAACTGGTGGAATGTGTCATTCTTCAAACATTTTAACCTAAGAATATATTCTGGGGTTAGTTCCACATTTTGCTTTACTGTGAAATGGATGTTGTTAATTTACTGGAATTTATATCCATTCAAACTTACACTTAGCATCTTCACCTCACTTGTTGCATTGGCTTTAGCAAAACGAGCTTCTTACTAGATTATGTATCAGTGCTTTGTCATTGACAAGACTGGTGTCCAGTATGTAAGTGACATGACATATAATTTTGTATAATCAAAATATCAACACCATTCAATGGAATAAAGGGCAATCATGTACCTCCTTCACAGTAATGACTCCAACTTCCAATATATTTTAATCATGATGTGAAATCATGACTTGCTGTTAATGGAGAAGTTTAAACTCTTTGGAATCAATTTAAAAAATATATTTGTATCTCTGCATTCACCATGGTCTTTCTCTTCAGTTCCCCCAAATGGGGGTTTTAGCTGCTTTTTGACTGCTTACCTAATGATAAGGACTAGCTGTGAGAGTGTCAATCAATGTACATTCAAGGGTAAGGGCCACCTATATCTGAACCATTTGTGTTATTTTCTCCACCTCACCTCCCTGGGTTCTGAGTGAGCTCAGGCATCTGAGGGAACAGTCTGGACTGCGCTAACATTAAAATGATAGTTTGTCCCCCCTAATTGTCATAAAATAATTGCCTTTACAAATATTAATCTCTCAGAACTCTGCAGGAGGATCACATCTGCAAATGCTGACTTCCAACCGCTGATGATATGATCTTGGGCGAGGTATTTAATTCACTGCCTTTATTTTGTCTCCAAAGTGAAAACAATAGTACTATCTCCCTTAGAGTGTTGCAATGAGGTAAACATGAGTTGATACATACATTTAGAATAATATGTAGCATTAATAATTACTTAAAAATATTAGACACTATAATTGTAGTGGTTATTAATAATACATTTATAATTCTAGTTCATTTATGCTACTCTGTAGTCAATTAAGACATCAGTTAGAAAGCTGTCAACTCAGTAGTCAATTAGAAAGCAAAGAACAAAGGGCAATTAAAAAAAGAAATGAAAACAACTTTGTTACTTCTTATATGCAAAACACTATAAAAACTGTTCATAGTATATATTTTTAAAATGTTTTTCGAAAGAGCATGAGTACCAAAAATATCTAATAGAAGGAGAGGGAGAGAAGACAAACTTGGGTTACACTGTATTTCTTTTAAAATCTGTGAGGAATGTTTAAAATCTTTAAAGAAATTATATATAAGAAATCTTATATATGTCTTATATATATAAAGACATCATATATAATATATGCATATACTAATAAATGTGTTATTAATATACACTGTATAGTGGATATATTATATATACAGAGGTATACATATAGCATGAAATATATATATATATATAGAATATATGCAATTGTAAAATACGTTTGTATATAGACATATATATTATATATAAATGCTTGTAATTACTGTTATTGCTTATTATTTTTACTAATGTTGCTACTTTACAACCATACATAGAACTCTGAAACCAGTACTACTGGAAAACACCAATTCTAAGGCAACAAATTCCACAGTTGAAGGAATGGGAAAAGGCCAGCCCAGTATAAGCTTTTTCTGAAATTTTCCCATATGTTCATTTGGAAGAAGTTCATATTGTGTCATCTCTTGCCTATTTATCAATTTTCAGATTCTTAATAGTGGCTCTCATATTTTTTTACTGTAATCAGAAAGATGTTACTCATGTTTTATGATCCTTTTAATGTACTATTGAATTAAGTTGCTAATATTTTGTTGAGAGATTTTGCATCCATGTTCATCAGGAATATTGGACTGTAATTTTATCTGCTTGTGATGTCCCTCTGGTATTGGTATCAGGTTGATACTGGCTTCATGAAAAGAGTTTGGGATGCAAGGATGGTTCAATATATGCAAATCAATCAATGTGATGCATCTCATTAACAGAATGAAGGAGAAAAATCACATGATCATCTCAGTTGATGCAGATAAAAGCACTTGACAAAATTATATATAATTACCATTATTATTATGACTCTTCTATATATGTAACATATACACCATACCATAAATGTCAACATCACCAAGCGTATTGCACGATTTTGGGTTTCAACCATATTCCAGGCTTTTCATGGGCTAAATATCTGATCAAAATACCCCTGTTATGCCTTGAATCTTCTTTACTCTCTTCTTAAAATCCCTAATTTTTCAAGACCTAATCTTAAACTTTTCTAGTCACTATGTTACAGGAGATGAAACAATGGAAACCAGGACGCCTATGTTTCAATTCTGGTTCTTCCTTTTACTCTGTGTGTAATTTCTAAAATTTTATTTCCTTCAGCTTTCCTTTATTCAATGATTACAGATTATCTACTATATGCCAATGCTTGGCTATCTGCTGACAACCCAGCGGTACGTGGTAAACAAAAGACATATTGTACCTACATTTAAGGAGTTTGGAATCTATATATGATGAAGCCAGCTGTTAATACACAGATAATTAAAATTAAAGAATTCCAATTTGCTAAGTTCTATAAAGGAACAATAGAAGTTGCTATGAGAGGATAAAATAAGCAAGTGTAGCTGAGAGAACTAGAAGAAGGAGTAGCAATAGACGAGGATGGGTATGCACCCAGAGGCCAGACCATGCCATTCAGCCTGTGTTACAGATTTGGAATTTAATCTAAATCCATTTAGACGCCACAGAAGGATTTTAAACCCTAGAATGATGAGATCAGATTTCTGTTTATAAAGGATTGGGAGGAGTTTAGATGGTGCCAGAAAGAGAAGTGGGTACCAATTAGGAAGTTACTGCAGTGTTTAAGGTGAGAGATGATGGCAAAATAAATTAGGGAGGAGAGAGGTGGAATGAAGAGAATCAGGCAGATGTGAGCTACATTTTAGATGAGGAGCTGACAGGACTCAGTAACAGACTGGGTTGAGGGAGAGGTGAGCGTGAAAGGGGTGTCAAGAATGATTCTCAGGTGTCTTGCTTCAACACTTGAATGGATGGAGGTATAATTATTGAAAAGAGGACTCTGCAGGGAAACCAGAGACAAGCCAATGGGAGGAGAGAGTATTAGAGCTCAATTTTGTACTGGTTAATTTCTTCAGTGCCAGCAAAGCCTCCAAACATATATATTAAATGTATGTTACCTATAGGAGTCTGATGCACAGAAGAGAGGTTTCAGTTAGAAATATATCAATGTCTATATCGTCAACAGTTGTCCTCTTTTGAAAATGAGGATGGCACTGTGTGTGACAAAAAACATGAACATGTCTTTATTCCCATCATGTTGAGAATGGACTTGAGGACATGGGGAGGGAGAAGGGTAAACTGTGACAAAGTGAGAGAGTGGCATGGACATATATACACTACCAAACGTAAAATAGATAGCTAGTGGGAAGCAGCCACATAGCACAAGGAGATCAGCTCAGTGCTTTGTGACCACCTAGAGGGTTGGGATAGGGAAGGTGGGAGGGAGGGAGACACAAGAGGGAAGAGTTATGGGAACATGTATATATATAACTGATTCACTATGTTATAAAGCAGAAACTAACACACCATTGTAAAGAAATTATACTCCAATAAAGACGTTAAAAAAAAGATAGAAAGCATTGACTGAAAAAAGAATTAGGTTACAAAGCAGTATGTAAAATATAATCTAATTTATTATGTAGTTAATAATTACAACGATAAATATTTCAAATATTAAAAAAAAAAGAACATGAACATGTACAAAATGCCAGGCACAAAACACTGGGCACAGACAGAGGATGTGTGAGCCTAATGATATTCCTGCACCTTCAAAAATATATATGTGTATACATGCATACATACACACATATGTAATGTTCCACATATATTTAATAGGGGCAGAAAGAAAAAATATTTCCCTTAATAAAAGTTGTATGCATTGTTCTTTATATTCAAAATAAGAAATGTACTGAACAAATAATATCTATATTATGTGAAAACACATTAACTTTTTGGAATTATCTTTCCTATAACAGCTTTCCCATCACTTGTAACTGATAAGATAGTCACTCAGTCTCACTCAGTAGAGAGGTAACTTCCAGAGGTATCAGTCAAATCCTGTAGCTGCACATGACAGAATTTCTGTTTCACAAGAATAAAAACACAGTTCCTATCCCAACTGGCTTCCAGTTACAGAATTTTGAAAGTAATTATCTGACACAGCAGAAGCCAAACAGTGCTCTATTTTTATTTTCCATTTCAAACTCTGAATGTGAATCAGATTCTCACCAGAAATGTGATAGAAGCAGGAGGAAAATAAATAGATTTACTTATTCATTTACCGCTGCTGAAGTCAATACTCTGAAAAATTCAGCAAGACGGTCCCCACTTTTCCACAGCTCTTGTTCCATCACTTCATTTCGTGGTGTTCTACATCAGACTACTTTTACAGGATCATTAAGGAATTTAAATGTATATATTTCTTTTTAACCACATATGACAGGTAAACAGTAATATGTCAGACATTATTTGGTTTCTAAATTTAGGCAATGGAACTTAAAGATAGTTTTCTGTCACAGGCTTTTAATTAATTTATTTATTTAGAAATGCAATGCACCATTTATTTGTTTATTATTGTGTTTGTTGATTTATTTATTTTTTATTTCTGGACACACAGCATGCAGGATCTTAGTTCTCCCACCAGGGATCAAACCCATGCCCCTTGCAGTGGAAGCACAGTCTTAACGACTGGACCACCAGGGAAGTCTCTGTCACAGGCTTTTTAGAAGTATTGTCACTTTACTGAGAGAAGCAAGCTGGGGCACAAGTGCACAATAAAGTACAAATTTATTTGTTATATATCTACAAAAAATTATGACAACAGACATTATCATATAGACTTATATGTAACATGCAAAAACTATAATTTATGTGAACAAATTATATTTACACTTTCATAAAGATGAACTAGTTATGGTAGAAATATTACTTCTCCTTCAAGAGAAAGACACTAGACATCTATGCACAGAGGCAATCTTGAATATATCAGATTATAAGCCTGGTTCTTGCATTTTATTTCCCTGTTGTTTTGACAAACTTTATAGCATGGCATTAAGAACAATAAAACCATTTGATTAGCCTAGAGTCTGGCTTGGGCAATCAATAAATAATACTATACTTCTGCAACAACTACTGCTATTGCTCCATTTGCTATGAAAGAAAATCCCATGATTCTATATTTTTTTCACCTACATTCCCACTCATATTTTGCTGGTTTCTTCTACAGACAAACCATATAACTTGGATAAAGTAGGCAGCATTCAAATAGTGACCTGTGGCTGTTATTTGTGGTAAATAGATTGAACTTGTTACCTACCTTGAGCCTACTCTAAACTAGTCACTTGTTACTGACATTGTACTAATTTCAAAATATTTAACATAAGTAAATTATTAAATGAGTTTTATGTAACTGGGTGTAATGTTTTAAGGGTGTTTTAAGTCATTTAGCTAATATAATTGGGACTGTATCAAAAATTACTATTTACTGCCCCAGAGCTAAGGTGATCATAAAATTTATCATCAAATGTTCCCTATATTTTATTTTGGGATAGCAGTGTGTAAACCAAGTACAAACCAGGCCCAATGGGGAAAATAGAAGGATGGTTGACTTAGAACAATCCTAGAATAAAATCTTAGCTGCTTTTAACCCATTACATTCATTGTGGACTTTTCTGGTATCAGCAACAGGAAAAAAAAGAATTTTATGAGTGAAAGTTTAGGTTAGGAGGATAAGAGAGCAGACATAATTTGTCTGTAATTTAGCCTTAGAAAATTTAGGGTGAGGAAAACCGATAAAAAAACAGGGTCTTTGTGCTGTATTCTTGAGCGTTGGGATATAGTCTGAGGGAGAGGGTTATAGAAGAAGACTTGATAAACCAGCTCTGGCTTGGATGTATTCTGGAAGAAGGTAAAGCTTCATTGCAATACAGGTTTTGGGAGAAGGACTAGCCATACCTCTGCATATATGGAAAGCCATCACCTAAATAGGAAATGATAAGTTTGGTAATAAATTATTCCCTGTCTTAAATTAGTTCCCAGATGCTACAACTGGAAAAGTGATCCAGATTCAAAGATGTATCTTCTTGAAAAACATTTGAATATTTATGTATAAAAGAACAAACTGTTCTTTCTCAAAATCCAAATGGAATTACCAAGATTCAGCCACAACCTGATGGACTCGGTTTTGTTTGAAATAGTGCTGTAAATAACATTTTGTTATGAAATAAGACTCACTATAATTAAACCAGATTTAATAGCATATGTTAATGGCATTTATTGTTAAAAAACATGCATGAAACACACTTATAGAACAAGATAAATTGGTAATAGGGTATTCACACTGGTAAATAAGGTAATTCAATGTATAAAATATGTGTTAGACTTCTAGTTCAGAAAAGATGGTGTAGATCCAATTTTCCCATTCCTTCCTCATAAGCACAATTATAGACCCTGGAAATGGCACTGGGGACAATCATCAGGGAATCTGAAAGGTGGAAAGAAGGAGAGCTTGTCTGTTACCCTAGGTCTGGAGGAACAGGACAGCAACACGGGAATGCCATCCAGACCTCGTTTTCCATGACTCCCAACCCTGAGAAAAGAAGCTACCTGAGTAGGCTCATTTCTTCCCTGGATCAAACAGAATTCCCTCTGACCACATCAGGTAAGCAGACAACACTGATAAGGGGGATTGCTTGGGAGCCCCAACAAGAATAAATAGCCAGTGGAAGCACTCTGTTTCCTCATAAAATGTGAGACTCCCCTTTTTCTACCAAGAGCTACTGAGACTGGGGGTAGAGTTGCTGGAGAGACCTAATACTAGCTGATCTGGCCCCAGAAATATCTTTGACTTCATGGTTGCAATATTCTCTACCCCTGTCCAAGGATGCAAAAAAAGCCAAAGGTCACTGGTAGGGGAATTCCACCACACCACTCCACTACCAAGAGACACTTAGCAGACTGGCCTTGGGAAAACTCATTTGGCCATTGCAAGAGTACCATTTGGGATAATGGGGGACTCCAGTGACTTTAGATAAACCAAGCAGACCAAAATATTACTACAAAGCACTGAATATTTACTGACATTTGAACCACAGTCCATAAAATTAACCCAAGATCCACATGCTAAACTTAAACTGGGTGGCTGTCTGTTAAAATAGAACATTTAAACAGAACTCAGAGTCTCCAATAATTATAGGAAAAAAAATGTCTAGGAAATAATAAAAACTCACCCATTATACCAAGTACCAAGAGAATCACAACCTGAATAATGAAAGACAATCAACTGATGCCAACACCAAGATGAAGAAATTGTTGGAATTATCTGACAAGGATTTTAAAGTAGCTTTTATAAAAATCCTTCAATAACAAATTACAAATTATCTTGAAACAAATTAAAAAATAAGAAAAATAGAAAATCTCAGCAAAGAAAGAGAAGTTATTAAAAATGGAATTTGTAGAAACAGAAAAAAAAAATCACTGTATAGGCATAATAGTGGAGATGACAGTGGATAGAATCAATTAACCTGAGGACAGAATGAAACCCGCCCAGTGTGAAAAATAGAGAGAAAATAGTCTGGAAAAAATAAATAAATAAACTGAGCCTCAGGACCCAATAAACCAAGCCTCAGGAACTCAAAGATTTAATAGATATATTATTACAATTATAAGAGGAGAGGTGCAAGGACTGAAGCTGGAAGAATTATGAAGAAATAATGACAGAAAACTTCCCAGATTTGGTTAAAACACACCCAGCAGATCCAAGAAGCTGAGAAAACACCAAACAAATTAAAGGCAAGAAATCCACACTCTGATTTATTATAATTAATCTTCTGAAAATGAAAGGTAAAGTGTTAGAAGCAGCCAGAGAGAAATGATGCATTACCTTTAGAGAAAAAACAATTCAAATGAAGTGGATTTCTCCTATGACATAAGGGAGACTAGAAGGAAGTGGTATGCTATTTTGAAAGTTTGAAAGAAAAGCACAGTCAACTATGAATTCTATGTTGCAGAAATATCCTTCAAGAATGAAGTGAAGTAAAAACATTCTCAGATGAAGGAAAAAGAAAAGAATATGTTGACATTATACCTAATCTTATAGATTGGCTAAACAAGGTTTTCAAACAGAAAGGAAATAACAGATTAAGTAATTGTGAAACATCAGGAAGGCAAAGTAATAAGGAAAAAAAAGAGAAATACAAATAAATACAATAGGTTCTCCTCTCCTGTGAATTTTTAAAATCATATTTACATATTGAAACAAAAATTATAACATCATCTGATATCCAAGAATATAATATTTTAAAGTAAAGAAAATAAAGGGGCCAATATGAAAATGAAGTTTCTGCATTCACTCAAAATGGTAAAATGTTGACATTAGTAGACTCTCATAAGCCACATATTATATATGTGTATATATATATATATATATATATATATATATATATATATATATATATATACATACATACATATATATGGTAACAACTAGATCAACCACAGTAAAAACTATTCAAAGAGATACACACAAAAACACTATAAATAAATTGACAGACTCCTAAATAATGTTCATGGAACCCACATAGTGGCATGTAAAAAGAAACAGACAAATGAGAAGCAGAGAAAACAAATAGAAAATGTATAAGAAAACTGAGCTCAGCGGAGCCCAGAGACGGGCGTGGGACGCTGGGGCTGCTGCCGCCGCCTCCAAGAAGCCTGTGTGCGAGCGTAGGTCACTGTCCACACCGCCCTTCCGAGAGCCTGTGCAGCCTGCCACTGCCGGGGTCCCGGGATCCAGGGGCGGCTTCCCTGGGAGAACGCACGGCACGCCTCGGGCTGGTGCAACGTCACGCCGACCTCTGCCGCTGCAGGCTCGCCCCGCACTCCGTGCCCCTCCCTCCCGCCCGGCCTGAGTGAGCCAGAGTCCCCGAAGAGGCTGCTCCTTTAACCCTGTCCTGTCTGAGCAAAGAACAGACGCCCTCCGGCGACCTACACGCAGAGGCGGGGCCAAATCCAAAGCTGAGACCCAGGAGCTGTGAGAACAAAGAAGAGAAAGGGAAACCTCTCCCAGCAGCCTCAGAAGCAGCGGATTAAAGCTCCACAATCAACTTGATGTACCCTGCATCTGTGGAATACATGAATAGACAACAAATCATCCCAAATTGAGGAGCCAGGAGTCAGTGCTGGGCCTCTGAGGTGGGAGAGCCAACTTCAGGACACTGGTCCACAAGAGACCTCCCAGCTCCACATAATATCAAACGGCAAAAATCTTCCAGAGATCTCCATCTCAACACCAGCACCCAGCTTCACTCAACGACCAGCAAGCTACAGTGCTGGACACCCTATGCCAAACAACTAGCAAGACAGGAACACAACGCCACCCATTAGCAGAGAGGCTGCCTCAAATCATAAAATGTCCGCAGACACCCCAAAACACACCACCAGACGTGGACCTGCCCACCAGAAAGACAAGATCCAGCCTCATCCACCAGAACACAGGCAGTAGTCCCCTCCACCAAGAAGCCTACACAACCCACTAAACCAACCTTAGCCACTGGGGACAGACACCAAAAACAACGGGAACTACGAACCTGCAGCCTGCAAAAAGGAGACCCCAAACACAGTAACATAAGCAAAATGAGAAAACAGAAAAACACACAGCAGGAGAAGGAGCAAGATAAAAACCCACCAGACCTAACAAATGAAGAGGTAATAGGCAGTCTACCTGAAAAAGAATTCAGAATAATGATGGTAAAGATGATCCAAAATCTTGGAAATAGAATAGACAAAATGCAAGAAACAGTTAACAAGGACCTAGAAGAACTAAAGATGAATCAAGCATCGATTAAAAACACAATAAATGAAATAAAAAATACTCTAGATGGGATCAATAGCAGAATAACTGAGGCAGAAGAACGGATAAGTGAGGTGGAAGATAAAATAGTGGAAATAACTGCTGCACAGCAAAATAAAGAAAAAAGAATGAAAAGAACAGAGGACAGTCTCAGAGACCTCTGGGACAACATTAAACACACCAACATTCGAATTATAGGGGTTCCAGAAGAAGAAGAGAAAAAGAAAGGGACTGAGAAAATATTTGAAGAGATTATAGTTGAAAACTTCCCTAATATGGGAAAGGAAATAGTTAATCAAGTCCAGGAGGCACAGAGAGTCCCATACAGAATAAATCCAAGGAGAAATAAACCAAGACACATATTAATCAAACTGTCAAAAATTAAACACAGAGAAATCATATTAAAAGCAGCAAGGCAAAAACAACAAATAACACACAAGGGAATCCCCATCAGGATAACAGCTGATCTCTCAGCAGAAACTCTACAAGCCAGAAGGGAGTGGCAGGACATAATTAAAGTGATGAAGGAGAAAAACCTGCAACCAAGATTACTCTACCCAGCAAGGATCTCATTCAGATTTGATGGAGAAATTAAAACCTTTACAGACAAGCAAAAGCTGAGAGAGTTCAGCACCACCAAACCAGCTTTACAACAAATGCTAAAGGAACTTCTCTAGGCAAGAAACACAACAGAAGGAAAAGAACTACAATAACGAACCCAAAACAATTAAGAAAATGGGAATAGGAACATACATATCAATAATTACCTTAAATGTAAATGGACTAAATGCTCCCACCAAAAGTCACAGACTGGCCGAATGGATACAAAAACAAGACCCATATATATGCTGTCTACAAGAGACCCACTTCAGACCTAGAGACACATACAGACTGAAAGTAAGGGGATGGAAAAAGATATTCCATGCAAATGGAAACCAAAAGAAAGCTGGAGTAGCAATTCTCATATCAGACAAAATAGACTTTAAAATAAAGACTACTAGAAGAGACAAAGAAGGACACTACATAATGATCAAGGGATCAATCCAAGAAGAAGATATAACAATTGTAAATATTTATGCACCAAACATAGGAGCACCTCAATACATAAGGGAAATATTAACAGCCATAAAAGGAGAAATCGACAGTAACACAATCATAGTAGGGGACTTTAACACCCCACTTTCAGCAATGGACAGGTCATCCAAAATGAAAATAAATAAGGAAACACAAGCTTTAAATGATACATTAAACAAGATGGACTTAATTGATATTTATAGGACATTCCATCCAAAAACAACAGAATACACATTTTTCTCAAGTGCTCATGGAACATTCTCCAGGATAGATCATATCTTGGGTCACAAATCAAGCCTTGGTAAATTTAAGAAAATTGAAATTTTATCAAGTATCTTTTCCGACCACAATGCTATGAGACTAGATATCAATTACAGGAAAAGAGCTGTAAAACATACAAACACATGGATGCTAAACAATACACTACTTAATAACGAAGTGATCACTGAAGAAATCAAAGAGGAAATTAAAAAATACCTAGAAGCAAATGACAATGGAGACACGACGACCCAAAACCTATGGGATGCAGCAAAAGCAGTTCTAAGAGGGAAGTTTATGGCAATACAATCCCACCTTAAGAAACAGGAAACATCTCGAATAAACAACCTAACCTTGTACCTAAAGCAATTAGAGAAAGAAGAACAAAAACATCCCAAAGTTAGCAGAAGGAAAGAAATCATAAAAATCAGATCAGAAATAAATGAAAAAGAAATGAAGGAAACGATAGCAAAGATCAATAAAACTAAAAGCTGGTTCTTTGAGAAGATAAACAAAATTGATAAACCATTAGCCAGACTCATCAAGAAAAAAAGGGAGAAGACTCAAATCAATAGAATTAGAAATGAAAAAGGAGAAGTAACAACTGACACTGCAGAAATACAAAAGATCATGAGAGATTACTATAAGCAACTCTATGCCAATAAAATGGACAACCTGGAAGAAATGGACAAATTCTTAGAAATGCACAACCTGCCAAGACTGAATCAGGAAGAAATAGAACATATGAACAGACCAATCACAAACACTGAAATTGAAACTGTGATTAAAAATCTTCCAACAAACAAAAGCCCAGGACCAGATGGCTTCACAGGCGAATTCTATCAAGCATTTAGAGAAGAGCTAACACCTATCCTTCTCAAACTCTTCCAAAATATAGCAGAGGGAGGAACACTCCCAAACTCATTCTACGAGGCCACCATCACCTTGATACCAAAACCAGGCAAGGATGTGACAAAGAAAGAAAACTACAGGCCAATATCACTGATGAACAGAGATGCAAAAATCCTCAACAAAATACTAGCAAACAGAATCCAACAGCACATTAAAAGGATCATACACCATGATCAAGTGGGGTTTATTCCAGGAATGCAAGGATTCTTCAATATACGCAAATCAATCAATGTGATACACCATATTAACAAACTGAAGGAGAAAAACCATATGATCATCTCAATAGATGCAGAGAAAGCTTTCGACAAAATTCAACACCCATTTATGATAAAAACCCTGCAGAAAGTAGGCATAGAGGGAACTTTCCTCAACATAATAAAGGCCATATATGACAAACCCACAGCCAGCATCGTCCTCAATGGTGAAAAACTGAAACCATTTCCACTAAGATCAGGAACAAGACAAGGTTGCCCACTCTCACCACTCTTATTCAACATAGCTTTGTAAGTTTTAGCCACAGCAATCAGAGAAGAAAAGGAAATAAAAGGAATCCAAATGGGAAAAGAAGAAGTAAAGCTGTCACTGTTTGCAGATGACATGATACTATACATAGAGAATCCTAAAGATGCTAGCAGAAAACTACTAGAGCTAATCAATGAATTTGGTAAAGTTGCAGGATACAAAATTAATGCACAGAAATCTCTGGCATTCCTATATACTAAGGATGAAAAATCTGAAAGTGCAATCAAGGAAACACTCCCATTTACCATTGCAACAAAAAGAATAAAATATCTAGGAATAAACCTACCTAAGGAGACAAAAGACCTGTATGCAGAAAATTATAAGACACTGATGAAAGAAATTAAAGATGATACAAATAGATGGAGAGATGTACCATGTTCTTGGATTGGAAGAATCAACATTGTGAAAATGACTCTACTACCCAAAGCAATCTACAGATTCAATGCAATCCCTATCAAACTACCAATGGCATTTTTCACAGAACTAGAACAAAAAATTTCACAATTTGTATGGAAACACAAAAGACCCCGAATAGCCAAAGCAATCTTGAGAACGAAAAATGGAGCTGGAGGAATCAGGCTCCCTGACTTCAGACTATACTACAAAGCTACAGTAATCAAGACAGTATGGTACTGGCACAAAAACAGAAAGATAGATCAATGGAACAGGATAGAAAGCCCAGAGATAAACCCACGGACATATGGTCACCTTATCTTTGATAAAGGAGGCAGGAATGTACAGTGGAGAAAGGACAGTCTCTTCAATAAGTGGTGCTGGGAAAACTGGACAGGGACATGTAAAAGTATGAGATTAGATCACTCCCTAACACCATACACAAAAATAAGCTCAAAATGGATTAAAGACCTAAATGTAAAGCCAGACACTATCAAACTCCTAGAGGAAAACATAGGCAGAACACTCTATGCCATAAATCACAGCAAGATCCTTTTTGACCCACCTCCTAGAGAAATGGAAATAAAGACAAAAATAAACACATGGGACCTAATGAAACTTAAAAGCTTTTGCACAGCAAAGGAAACCATAAACAAGACCAAAAGACAACCCTCAGAATGGGAGAAAATATTTGCAAATGAAGCAACTGACAAAGGAATAATCTCCAAAATTTATAAGCAGCTCATGCAGCTCAATAGCAAAAAAACAAACAACCCAATCCAAAAATGGGCAGAAGACCTAAATAGACATTTCTCCACAGAAGATATACAGTCAGCCAACAAACACATGAAAGGATGCTCAACATCTTTACTCATTAGAGAAATGCAAATCAAAACTACAATGAGATATCATCTCACACCAGTCAGAATGGCCATCATCAAAAACTCTAGAAACAATAAATGCTGGAGAGGGTGTGGAAAAAAGGGAACACTCTTGCACTGCTGGTGGGAATGTGAATTTGTACAGCCACTATGGAGAACTGTATGAAGGTTCCTTAAAAAACTACAAATAGAACTACCATATGACCCAGCAATCCCACTACTGGGCATATACCCTGAGAAAACCATAATTCAAAAAGAGACATGTACCAAAATGTTCATAGCAGCCCTATTTACAATAGCCCGGAGATGGAAACAACCTAAGTGTCCATCATCGGATGAATGGGTAAAGAAGATGTGGCACATATATACAATGGAATATTACTCAGCCATAAAAAGAAATGAAATTGAGCTATTTGTAATGAGGTGGATGGACCTAGAGTCTGTCATACAGAGTGAAGTAAGTCAGAAAGAGAAAGACAAATACTGTATGCTGACACATATATATGGAATTTAAGAAAAAAATGTCATCAAGAACATAGGGGTAAGACAGGAATAAAGACACAGACCTACTAGAGCATGGACTTGAGGATATGGGGAGGGGGAAGGGTAAGCTGTGACAAAGTGAAAGAGCGGCATGGACATATATACACTACCAAACGTAAGGTAGATAGCTAGTGGGAAGCAGCCGCATAGCACAGGGAGATCAGCTCGGTTCTTTGTGACCGCCTGGAGGGGTGGGATAGGGAGGGTGGGAGGGAGACGCAAAAGGGAGGGGATATGGGTACATATGTATATGTATAACTGATTAAATTTGTAAAATAAAAAAAAAGAAAACTGAGCTCTTATTGATTAACATATCAATAATTACCTTAGATGAAAATGTCTTAAATACAATAATGATAATATAGAGAAAGCAGACTGAACAATGGAACAAAATCCAACTATATGCTGTTTACAGAAACACTCAATTCAATTTAAATTACATAGGTAGATGTTGAACATAAAAGAATGGAAAAGATATAGCATGGAAATATTATTTTATTAAAATAAAAACTAGTGGTTATCTTAGTATCTGACAAAATAGACTTTGTAGCAAAGCAAAGTACAAGAGACAAAAATAATGATAAAAAGTACCATCAGGAAGACATTAAATTCTCAATATGGATGCACAAGAGAGCTTCAAAAATCCATAAAACAAAAACTGATAGAGTTGGGAACTTCAACACCCCCTCCTCATCAACTGATAGAAATATAGACAGAAAATGAACAAGGATACATATGTGAACTATAGGAAAAACCAAAAGGATCTGATTGGCCTATATAAAACACTCTTTTTAAATAACAGTATAATATATCAAGTACCCATGGAACATTCACCAAGATAGACCATATCATGGGCCACAAAACAAAACTCCAAAAATTTAAAAACATATTGAAATTATATGAAATGTGTTATCTGATTTTAATAGAATCAAACTAAAAATGAACACCAGAAAGAAAACAGAAAAATCTCTAAATACATAAAGATTTTAAAAGACATTTACAAATTATTTCATTTGAGGAAGTCTCAAAGGAAATAAGAAATATTTATAACTAAATGAAAACAAAATACACCATATCAAAATATGTGGAATGCAACTAAAGTGGTGCTAGGAAGGAAATTTATAGCTATATGCTTACATTAGAAATGAGATAAGGTCTCATATCAATAACTTAAGTTCCTACTTCAAGACCTAGGGAAAAAAATGAAACATAAATTCAAGTAAATAGAAGGAAGGAAACAACAAAGATAAGAGCAGAAGTCAATAAAATTGAAGACAAGAAAAATATAGAAAAATTGGTGAAACAAAATTCTGATTATTCAAAAAATCAATTAAACCGATAAATCTCTAGGAAGAATGAAAAATATATTTTTTTTAAAAAGCAGGAATACAAAAATCACGAATTCAGAATCAAAGATGGATAACATTACAGATACTGCAGCCTTTAAAAAATAATAAGGGGATACTATGAAAAACTTTATGCTCACATATTTGAAAACTTAAAAGAAATGGATCAGTTCCTTGAAAACCACAAACTACCACAGTGAAAAAGATTATCTGAATTGTCTATGACCATCAAAGAAATTGTATTCACGATTAAAAGCTCCAGACAGTAGCGTTATGTTGGAAGTCTAGTTGTTACTGGGTAATTCTACCAAATATTAAATATCAATATTAATATAAATGTTACAAAATATCTTTCAGAAAACATAAGAAGAGGGAACATTTTCTAATTAATTTAACAAGCCAATATTGCCCTGATACCAAAACAAAAGTCAATACAAAAACAACCTATTATTATCTCTCATGAAATTGAATGCAATGGTCCTCAAAAACATCTTAATAAATTTATTCATCAATGTATAAAAGATGAAGTGGGATTTAGTCCAGGTATGCAAGGCTGGTACGACTTTTGAAAATCAATCAATGTAACCCACCATGTCAATAAGATAAGGAAGGAAAAAACATGGTCATACCAATCAATGCAGAAAAGCATCTGGCAAACTCTATCTGTTCATGATAAAACTCTCAGCAAGTTAGAAATAGAGAAGAATTAACTCAACTTGATAAACAGCATCTAAATAATAAACCTACAATTAACATCATATTCATATCATGAATAATTTTCCACTAAGATAAGAACATGGCAAAAACGCCATCTCTTACCACTCTAATTCAGCATAGTACTTAAGTGCTAGCCAGTGAAGCACTAAGACAAGAAAAGGAAATACAAATGCACACATCAAAGAGTAGAATCAAAAGTTTCCCTGTTTGCAAAAGACATCATTATTCATTTAGAAAATGTACCAAACAAACCAACGGAAGAAAAAAAAATCTCCTAGAATAAATGAGTTTAGCAAGTTTGCAGGCCAGAAGATGAACAAACACAAATCAGTAGGAACAATGAATATGCAGAAACTAAAATTAAATCACAATACCATTTATAATCACGCCAAAGAAAATCATAAATTTAATAAATTGCACAGTGATAAAATATGCACAAAGTATTTTATGTACCATATGCTGAAAACTGCAAAACGCTGATGACAGATATCAAAGACTAAATGAAGATATCATGTTCACGAATTGGAATACTTAACATAGTAAAATGTCAGTTCTTCCCAAATTCATCTATAGGTTTAATATAATGCCTATCAAAATTCCAGCAAGATCTTGTATAGACATAAACAAACTTATTCCAAAATTTTATGGGAAGACACAGACTCTTAACTAGTTAAAACAATCTTGACAAAGAAGAAACCTTGCTATCATTGATATCAATGCAGGCCATATAGCTACAGTAACCAAGAAGATATGATATTGGTTGAGAAAAAGACTTGTAGATCAATGGAACAGAAAAGATGAACCAGAAATTGACTGACACAAATATGCTCAACTGAATTTTAACAAAGGTGCACAAATTATTCAAAGAGGGAAGGATAGTCTTTTTAATAAATTGTGCTGGATCAACGGGATATCTACAGGCAAACAACAAAAAACAACCTTGCCCTAAACCTCACATTGTATACAAAGTTATCTCATATTACACTGTAGACATATATGTAAAACCTAAAACTATACAACTGGTGGGGGAAAAAGAGGAGAAAATTTTGGCACATAGCACTAGGAGAAGAGTTCTTAGATTTGGCACCAAAGCAAGATGGATAAAAGAAAAATATTCATAAATTGGACCTTGTTGAAATTAAAAACGTTTTTCCCAAAGAAATGAAAACTTATGTTCACACAAACAGCTAAAAACAAATGTTCATAGCAGATTCACTGTATAGCTCAAACTGGAATCAGCCCAGATGTCCCCCGACTGATGAATGGTTAACCAATTGGTAGCACAGGTCTATCATGGAGTCTTATTTAGCAATAAAAAGGAACAAACTATTGATACATGCACCAAATTGAGTGAATCTCCAGACTTACATCAAACGAAAAACAGCCAATCCCAAAAGGTTACATATTGTATGTCATATATTTCTATTTCTAGTTCTATAATATGTCTTAAATGGCAAAATTGTAGAGAAGAAGGAAGTTAATTTTTACTGTTTGTCAGGGGTTAAACAAAGTTGGGGAGTGAGGGAAATGAGGTGGTAGCAGGAGTAAAATTGGTGTGGTTACAAAAGGGATAATGTGGTGTTGCAAGTGTTCAGTAGTGGAACTGTCCTGGTGGGGATACATGAAGCTACACAGACAACGTTTTTATAAAGCTTACGCACACACACACACACACACACACACACACACACACACACACACGTACACGCACATCAGTATAAGGAGAGCTTAGGAAATCTGAACAAAATTTATTAATTGTATCAATGTCAGTATCCTGGCTGTGACAATATGCTCTAGTTTTGCAAAAATATTACCATTAAGAGGAAGTGGACAGACAGAATTTTCAAGAGATATCTCTCTGTATTATTTCTTACAAGTGCATGTGGACCTATAGTTATCTCTTGAATTTTAAAATAGGTATACTTATTTGGAAAAAACCCCAAATAATCCTGATGAGTTTCCAGAACTTTGGCAATACTCTTAATGGATTAACATCTTTGTTGTGTAATTGAGGTGGGAGCAGGCGGCATGAACAGAGTCTCTGCTTACTACCATGAATAAGTCTTCATCATAAGTCTTATGAAAGTCTAGAAGAAATCTCTAAAGACCATCAAATTTGACTCCATGCTTTTATCAGAATTTTAAGTGTAAACTGTATCAGATGTTAAGAATCAATTTCCACTCATTCCAAAACTAACAGATAAACCTTAGGGTCTTTTAAAGCTCTACTTCTGCTAATTCTTTAAATACAGATGTTAATTAAATTCTATAATTTGGATGTTTAGATAAATATGTTATAAAACATACATTAAATGATAAGCTATCATTAAAAGTTACGGAAAAGTGGAGTAGAATATAGAGTTATTACATAGCATATGTAAACACAATTATTTGTTGATGTGAAAATGCATGATAATACCTTCACTGCTACATTACTGTCCCGGGGATTTTTTTTTTCCCCTCTTGTCTAAGATCTAACACAATGGAAATCAATGAAGTCAATATGTTAAAATCGGTTACTATTTATTTGGCTTTGATAGCAATGCTGATATATGTATCTTTCACACATTTGTATAACCCCAATATTTAGCACATGTAAAGTTTGCAAACCACCTATCATTTTCAAGGAACATTACAGCACAGACAATACATATTTTCCTTTATGTGAGGTTTCCTGAGGTCTTTCTGCTCAAGATGAGGGATTGAGAAAAAAACATTTTATTTCTTCTTCTTGAAGTCTCATTAAACTATAAGAAATATTTAAAATATATAAATACTTTGCAAATTAAAGATGGTAAGTTTTGCTCCCAAAACAAAAGACATTTTAGTAAGTCCCTCAAAGACAAATTATAAATGAAACAATGATGACTAATATTGAAAGACAAAGGAAACTATATCCTTAAACACGTGTGTGGAAGAGCCCTGCCATGCAGGATTTTGCCTTGTCCTGCATATTTCCTGAAAAGTTTAGGAGTCAAAAATGCTAAGTATAATGGAGGGTAGGGGTGAGATGGAGTTCTAGAACATAAAGGCAAATGGAAAAATTATAGAAAAGTACTAGATGTCTTCAAGCAGAATACTCAACAGCCAGCCATTAACCTCTCTGAACAAAAGTGCACATTCTTGGAAAAATTAAATGTAAGAAATTTTTAAGAAAAACTTAAGATGTCTGGGACAACTAACAAAAGGAGATAGTGATGAAATTAGCTCAAACTCTCATCATCTGTCTCAAGGTCTTTCTCATCATCTATCTCAAAGTCTTCTCTACAATGGTAGGGTTTTCTGTACTTCATTCTACAAGGTGGGAAGTAATTATAGCCTATCTATAGTTAACAAGAGTAGGAATAAACATGTCGGTATTTTACATATTTTAAATAAAAAGACAACCAAGGGAAGAACTATATAATTAATGATAGATGACATGGGAGAAACGGGAAAAGAGGTAGGAATATTAAAGTAGTAGATCCTCATATGTTGATACTACAGTAGGAAATCAAGATAAAGTCTAGTCAAGTTAAAATAAAAGAACTAAAATATTACAGATTGCTTTTTATCTGTAAGAAAAACTGAGAAGGGAATGGAAGGGAAAAAGAGGAATATCAATTTTGTGATAGCTTTTTGTACTATTTGCCTTTTTCCCTATGTACATGTATTATATATCAGTACAAATAAAAATAAACATATTAAAATAATAAAGGTGTTAAGAAGACATATATGTAGAGAAAAAAATACTTCGTCTCATTTAATTCCTCTTTTTTAAAAGAGGAATTATTCAAGACCATGAGACTAAGCACATATATGTTACATTAAGCATTCATTTATAGATGTCAATTTTTAAACAAAGTGGCAACTTACAACACAATTAAAGATTCTTGTCACTTTATTCAAGGTATCCTCATGTATCGTTAGGAAAACGAACCTAAAGACCAGTAGTTCTGAAAGATAATTTAGTCTTTTTTTGGTAACTTGATAAATACTGATATCAGTGTTCTATTTTCAGATTTTCTGACTTAATTGATCGGATGTTCACCCTGGGCTTGTGGATGTTTAAAAACTTCCCATGTAATTCTAATATTCAAAGAAGACTGAAAACTATGGGTATCTATCTTATGAATATTTGTCTTCTAGTAATATATACCAGATCAAAGCTTTGTTTTTAATACATTAACCCAAATGTAGGATTTTCTGTACCTTCATTCTTGTTATTTTAACATTTCTTACAGACACTAAGGACAGTGCAGCTGCAAAGCGCAGAACAGAAATAACTTCTATGCAAATTAACAGTTCTCCAGAAAGTCTTTACTCCCTCACAGCTGTACTGCACTGACACTCCAGCCCCCCCAAACATAAATATTTACTTAGTGTTATTTGTGCCGATAATCAATATGTAATTAGATATTATTTTACCCTTCCTCATCTCAATGATTATAAAAATAGTAATAAAACTAAAAACTCATCATGGTCAATTTAATTCAATGGAACAATAATAACAGGGTTCAAAGAACAAGAATAACAATGGCAATGCCAGAAAAAAAAAAAAAACGGCATGGGACCATAACATAGGTCATATTTAAGAGAGAAATGTAATTTCAAGTAAAATATATATGTCTCTCTTATAGTATTTCCTTTCTGCTTAGTGTCCTCCTATTTTAACTAAAAGTAGTTTCTATTGCTTTGAACACTATAGATAGATTTATTTCTTATAATTTTGATAAAACAATAGAAAGAACCCATGCATGCAAAGCAGCTAATGAACTGAACAAGCAATTACTGAGCATACAAGATGTTCTAGAACAAGTTTATGAATCATTACTTTTAGCTTTATACACACATACACAGATATATAAATATACACATATACAAACATACATATACAAAGTTGGTGGACATTTCTTTTTTTTTCAAAAAGGAAAGAGTGATCTATAATTATTCTGAGTCTCTGTTTATTTTTAAATAGAATGAATGACATTTAATATATCTTGGTGACACAATAGGTAAAATTAAATAATGAAGTAAAACAAAAGTCAAATATATTAAACTTTCTCACACAGTGTGCCAAATGTGTGTGTGCATGTGGGTTTAAGTGTATCTTTTATGGAACCCCATCTTATTTTGCAAGAATTGGTACCCCATTGTGAGGCTTTGGTAGGAGACATTTCTGCCTCAATTATGTAAACTTCAGGAGCCAGACTGCATCTGCCCCACTTGGGCAGCCAGACCACTGACACGTGACTTAGGCTGAGGCAACATATGCTCTCTTGTCTGGAGCTTTGAAACGTGACCAAGTGACAAAAAGACCAAGGGACAGATTTGGTATTATTTGTGGTTGTGTTATCAAGAACAGTAGCAGTGCATATTGAGGGCACAAGTGTCAACAGCAATCTTATGACTCAACTGTCCCTGGCGTAGCAACTTGGCTTCATTTATAGCCACTAAACTTCCCTTGGTTCCTGCTCTGATTCAACACTGACTCACTGGCCTTTCTGTCAGTTCTGTGATCTAGCCAATATCCATCTGGAAAGTTACTTTTACACTTAAGTTATTGAGTCACATTCTGTTGCAGTCGAGGAAATGATTTACTAAATCATGCCTTTGAGTGCAACACCTACTCACACCTCCACAGATACAAACGATTTGAACAATAAAAATGCCTGATGCCTGAAACCAAGGGAAAGAGAGCCAGGCTTGACCCTCCCAGTCTTCATAACCTTCTTTACATATTCCAGTCAAGCTTTTAGATCCACGGTGTTTAATTTCATTCTGTCTGTCTATAATTTTATGTGACCTTCACAGACCCATATTTTTGTGTATATTATGAATATGGGGCTAGGTTTCCTATCTAATCAGTCTAAACCTGCATCGTCCAACATTTTAATCAAAAATTGCAAGTAGCTATTTAAAGTTAAATTAGTAAAACAAACATTCAGAACCTTCACTACAATAGCCACATCTGAAGTGTTCAACAGTCACATGTGGCTAGTAGCTACTATAATGGATAGTGCAAATATAAAATGAGATTATAACTGCAGAAAGTTCTGTTGGACAGCTCTGGTCTAACCACATTATGATACTTCAGCTTTCTCCATGGTTAAATCAGAAATCCAGACTTAAGTTATTCAGCACAGTTTGGCTGCCATTAATTCAGTATGTGCTTGAACAGTAGTCCAATAAGGCTCAAAGAAATTATGCCTTCTCCATAAAATGAATTTATCTTATTATATGTATGTGTGTGTGTATATGTATGTATGTATATATATATATATATATATATATATATATATTTGTTAACTAATGTAGATTTTTTTTCAACAATAAGACTCTGATTCATAGAGAAAGTAGTACCTAGAAATGGGAGGCTTTAAAAGACAGAACCTAAAATGTGGATTTGAAAAATATTTGGGCACTTAAACTCACTCTCTATCTAGCTGCAAGCAAGGGAATCCCTTCTATAACAGAGCATAGAAACTGATTGAACTGTTGCCTGCCAATTTTGGGGCTTGGGCTTCACATATTTTCTGAGTGTGCAGCTGTAGGGAATTGGCTAGAATCCTAATCACATCATTTGTATCTCTGATTCTGCCTTTGCCTGGAGTCTGTTCTACTCTTCAGATATGCAAGTTAGTAAATCAATTCCCCTATTACACTAGTATCAGATAGTTTCTTTCAACAGCCAGCAGGATATTACAAACCAACACAGACATGTCAATCACTAAGGCAGATGAGAACAGTTCAGGATGTGTACCATATAGAGGAATACCTACATTTTTAGATGCTATGGATTAGTAATGGCTAGAGGGCAACAATGAGAAGTTCTGAAGAAGATGAACAGTTCTATTACAAATAAGTAAAGACTACATGGATTCATGTTAATTTATAGCCTCCTTCTCTATCACTACTGGATCCTCTTGAATATGGACCAGCCTCCTGTAAATAATAAGGTTCATCAGAGAAAATAACTTCCTGAGTAAAAACTTAGCTGTGGAAATACAATCCTCATTTTTTAAAAATATTTTATTGTTACCAGTTTTTTAAAGCCACTTTATTGACGTATGATTAAACACAAAGACTATACATATTTATACATGCATACTCCTTGATGAGTTTGAAAATAATTATACATCCATGAAACCATCACCACAATCTATTCCATAAACATATCCATCACCTCTAAAAGGTTCCTCCTGCCCTCTTTTGTTGTTGTTATTATATTATTTGTGATAAGAGCATAGCATAAATTCTACCTGCTTAGCAATCTTTTAAGTATACAATACAGTGTTATTTTATTCTCACTCATGCTTCAGATTTCGTTGATGAATTGCTCCTCCCTGAGATTGTTCTCCCTATTTATCAACTCTGATTCCATTTCTGTTCCATTGTTTCTAAGTCCTCTTGAATTTTATTTGTAAACTTTAGACCAAGTTTTCTCTTTTCCCTTATAACATTTTGTTCCACAGAATTCCATTCTGAGCCAGAAGTCTATGTATGTTTCCCTAAATTTTGATGCAGGGCTTCAATCACCACTTAAACCCCAGTAACTCCCATTTCTACCCTTTAGCCTGCATCCTTCCTCCAGTGTTCTGCATATCTCCATACCTGCCCACCTTAATGCCCACGAAGCACCTGGGACATAGACTATCCAAACCTAGCTCCATCACCATCACCCCCAGACGGGATCCTCCTCCTTTACTCTTTAGCTGCCACCCCCAAATTTAAGGAGGAGCCTGCCCAACATCTTCAAACAGCCCTGCATCCCCCTTTCTCACTCTCAATAGATGCAAAATTTTGTCAATTCTACATCTTAAAATAAAAAGTTTTAATCTATTTACTCTCTCCAATTATTCTGCAATTTCCAAATGCATGTCTAGATTTGTGCAATGGTAAAGCATCCTCTCTGCCTTCAAACTTGTTCTGTAGGTCTCATGTCACTTCACACTTGAAAATCCTTCAATTCATTCCCAAACACTTGGAGATAAGCTATATTCTCCTTTGAATCTCCAACCAGCACTGGCCCTCGGTGGCCTGTCATGCTGTCTGGCTTCCTCCCCACTTCCACTTCTCAACATGTGATCTGTGCTCCAACTGTTGTATTTGTATATCCTTAATTTCTACTTATATACTTTTTTTTTTTTTTTTTTTTGCCATACACGGGCCTCTCACTGTTGTGGCCTCTCCTGTTGTGGAGCACAGGCTCTGGACGTGCAGGCTTAGCGGCCATGGCTCACGGGCCCAGCCGCTCCCACGGCATGTGGGATCTTCCCGGACTGGGGCATGAACCTGTGTCCCCTGCATTGGCAGGCGGACTCTCAACCACTGCGCCACCAGGGAAGCCATACTTATATAATTTTGTTATGTCATTCCTAAAATTCCAGTGCAGGTCTCTCTTAACCAATATAGTTTACCTGTCCCATTTTCTAATGATGGCAAATATTAGTTCAAATTATTCCTCTTCTGAGGAGCCTTCCCTAAATGGAGCTAAGTCAAGTATATTACTCCACCCCTTGCACCATCATCTCCTATGTTTAACACCTCTACTGCACCACTAGCACTGTGATGTTAACATTTGTTCTTGAAATCATCTCTTCCTGCCTTCGTTTCATTAATTATTGAGATTGTATCTTTCATTAGTATAATCTCCACATTTAGCACAGTGTATGGCATGCTGTTATTATTTTAACAGATGGATTTATTTTGAAGCAATAACTTTCAAAGTGAAATAGGATTCTTGCAATCATCTCATTCATTCACTTCTTTAATGTGCATAATAAAACTTTGTTCTGAAAGTTTGGATTTACCCAGGTTAAAAAATTATATAGTAGAAAAATCAAGGCTACCTGTCCATTGTTCCTTCTGCTACTTCTTTCTACTTATATATGTGTTGCAAGTATGTGTCAAGTGTTGCCCTGAGTCGATAATACATTATATGGTCCATAAATATAGTATCCCTTAAATCATTATGGAAAAATAAATAAGCAAACTATGATTTATTACCCCCTTTTTTATGCTATATTAGCTCCTTTACAGAAACCTACTTTTGATTTTCCTGAAATTCTTTTTCCCTGCAATTCCGTTGCTCATATAGAAGAGTGATTGCTTAGCAACAAATATATTGATGCCACATCCTTTTCTTCTTAAAGTCAACAATGTCTTCACATTTCTCTAAATATGAAGCCCACATTTCTTTATTCCAGAGACCCTGTAACATCTATGAGCCTCATCTCTCTCTTCTGTACTTCTCATCCCCTAAATTGGAGTTAACTGGTCTTTCCTTGACCCTCAAATACACAAACTCCTTCCCATCTCAGGATCTTTATATGTGTTACTCCTTTATAATGGACACTCCCCCATTCTCAAACATCATACACAAGCATAGCATCAACTTGGTGTGACTAGCTCCTATTCATTTTTTGATGCTGGCCTGTTCTTCCTCAGAGAGTTCTTCCCTCACCCTCAATCTAGGTTTAACACTACACACAAGTACAACATACTTTCATAATCTGCATCACAGTTTATAGTTGAATATTTATTTGTATGAATGTTGGCTTAATGTCAATGTCTCCCAAGATACCTGCTTCATTACCACTATATACACAATGCCTTGTAGAGTGACGAGAACTGAGGAGGTATTCAATAAATTTTAAATGAATGAATATGACCTAGTCTCCAAACTTTGTCAAAATAAACTCAGCTGAGAAATATCATATGATACTGCTTATATGAGGAATCTACAAAAAGGGTGCAAATGAACTTATCTACAATACAGAGTTACAGATGTAGAAAACAAACTTATGGTTACCAAGGGGTAAGGGGGGGGAGAGATTAATTGGGAGGTTAGGATTGACATATACACACTGCTATATATAAAATAGATAACTAATAAGGACCTACTGTATAGCACAGGGAACTCTACTCAATACTCCATAATGGCTTATGTGGGAAAAGAACCAAGAAAAAGGGTGGATATATGTATATGTATAACTGATTCACGTTGCTGTACACTTGACACTATCACAATATTGTAAATCAACTATACTCCAATAAAAATTTGAAAAAATAAATAAATAAACTGAAATCAAGCTATGGTTCCAAACAAAGCAAACCAAAGAGAAGACTATATAAAGTTAGTATATTTTAATTTTTTTAATATTTTATATTATTTTATTTTTTAGCATAGAATAGGATTTCACACCATATACCATTCTAATGTCTATAAATATAGTGACAAATAAACCATATATAGGGACTTCCCTAGTGGTCCAGTGGTTAAGAATCCACCTTCCAATGCAGGGGACGTGGGTTCAATCCCTGGTCAGGGAACTAAGATCCCACATGCAGCAGGGCAACTAAGCCCACGTGCTACAACTACTTAGCCTGCACACTTTAGAGCCCATGTGCCACAACTAGAGAGAAGCTTGTGTGCTGCAACAAAGAGACCAAGCACTGCAACGAAAGATCCCACATGCCACAATTAAGACCTGACATAGCCAAATAAATAAATAAATAATAAAAAATAAAAGCAGAGATGGCTAAAACATTTATATATATATATGTGTGTGTGTGTGTGTGTGTGTGTGTGTGAAACATAAATAATCCTAGAGGAAAGAAATTCATTATATTTCACTCTGATTCTTGTAACAATTGCCTGGTATTTTCTGTATGAAATTCAAAAAAAGTAAAAAGTAGATGTATTTGAAGACTGTCTAGGCTCAACTTCAAACTAAATGCTTTTGTTATGTGAGGTCTGGTGCAATCAAATGTTCAAATACTCATTGGATAAAAATCAATAAAATAATGAAACATTTCCTGAGAATAATCTAATACCTATGTTGAAACTATTCATTTCCTTAGGGCAAATATCTGTTGAAATAAATCAGTCCACAATTAGTTATGAAGTGCAATATGATTTTTTGGAATGCATATTTCTACTCTTTCCCATTTTGGGAGTATTTGGATTTTCATTTCTACTTCTGCATGAAAATAGTGAATCATGGTAAAAAAAAATATTATTATTTATATATAGAAGAAATATTAAAAAGATTACCTAATTCAAAGATTGTTTTTATGCAAAGAAAAACCTGAGGTAACATATGACAATAAAAGTGGCAGACAAAACTAATAAAGACGTCTCTTACTATAAACAATTATAAATTTAAAGTACAATACAACTGAGATATAAACAGTGAAAGGTAATTCACTGGAGAAAGGAAGGAAGAGAAGATTTTTACCAGGAAAGTCATTTGTAACTGGCAGACATTCAGATGCCTTTGGGGGAAATTAAACTGGATACAGGCCATGAGCAGGAAGATTTGGTTTTACATCTCCTAAAGATTGGAAACTATGGCTTTCAGTCCCTCAAGGTATAAAATTAGAAAGGAGATATCTGAACAAAGCAAGACTACTTGAAAACAAACTCCATGAAATGAAAATTAGACTATCTACCCACTAGCTTAAAAAAATAACAAGGAAGCGTGTGGTCTGTTAAGAGCTCTTGGTAGAAAAAAGTTTCCTGTGATAAATTGAAACCCAAACTTGCGGCCCAGAAGAAAGGTATACAATATTTATTTTTGTATTGCTAGTGTTCTTTTGTTGCTGTTTTCATTAAAGGTATGGATAAGAATCAATAGTTAAAATTAAAAATTAAAATATATTTAAATGAATCACTTTGCTGTAAACCTGAAAATAACACAATGTTGTAAATCAACTAACAAAAAGATTAAAAAAATGTTAAATAAAAATAAAATTTATTCAGATTTATGAAACCAATTTTTTGTCAGGAAACAAAGAAATAAGTGACTCTCTATGGATATTCCTCAAGCTATACTTTAGAGAAATCCCATCAAAATCCTCATTCCCACTTATCACACACTATTGAAGACAAGTGAATATAAAATTTTAAAAGGCATACCAGGATCAAATCTCCATGACTGTGGATAGACAAAAGAAATATGCAAATTAATCAAGCACAAAAAGAATAATAAAATTTGAACAAGATTTTGAAATAGGTGGCTTGCAATAATTAAAGTCATAAGAGAAGAAATAGAGGTCAAAATGAAAGGAGAGGTCACATATAAAAAGGAGAAAAGGAACCAAAAATAGCTAAAAATTTAAAAATATATTAAATTTATATTAAAGGTAATATTCGAGTTTAAGTCAAAGAATATACTAACTATTCAACTTAGTTGAAGAGAGGATTAGAATGCTAGAAATGAATCTGAGAGAAATTATATCAAATAGAAGTTTCAGAATGAAACAATAAATGAGAAAAGAAAATTCAAAAAAAAAATAGATGGGATGCCATACTTCTGTAAAGTATAAAAATCCTAATAATTATACAAAAATACTGATTTCAGTCTGTTATGGATTGAATTTTGTACCAAAAAAATTCACATGTTGAAATTCTAACCCCAGTACCTTATTTGGAGATAGGATCTTTTTAGAGGACTGATGTCTTAATGGAAAAAGGAAATTTGGACACAGATACTCATATAGTGAGGACACCATGTGAACATGAAGACAGCAATCTACAAGCCAAGGAGAGAGGCTTGGAAAAGATCCTTCCCTCAAAAACTACAGAAGCAACCAACCTTGCCGACATCTTGATTTGATGTCCAGCCTCTAGAACTGAGACAATAAATTTCTGTTGTTTAACCACTCAGTTTATAGTATTTTGCTATGGAAGCTCTGGCTAATTAATACATAGACCAATAAAAATAGAAAGCCCCCTCTCACCATAAAAAAAGTCTTCAGCACCTAAACACATTAGTAAGTCTACAGACCACAAGAGACATAGAGATAATCCTGAAATCATCCTAAGAGAAAGAGATGAAATTTAAAATGGAATTTCAGCAGATTTCTCATTATCAAACATAGGGTCCAAAATAAAATATATCTTCAATAAAATGATAATGAAAAAACTCAACCTAGAATCCTATACACAAAAAAAAACAATGCTTCAAATAAAGAAAGGAAATTTTTACTGCTTTCATGCTAAATAGAAAAATAAATAAATAAATAAAGGCCATATATAGGCAATAAGTAAATCAAACCAGGAGAAAGAACAGTGGTAGACACAGTAACAAACAAAGATACTGGTAAACTTGGGTAAATCTAAGCAAGACAATGTTTAAATGACTTTAATAATAATTTAAAAAATCTGGAAATTACTTTTAAAAAATGAGAAAAAAAGATGCTAGACAAATATAATATGAAAAAGGAGAAAGTGATTAATGTTGAAACATCCTAAGATATTCATATTGTTTAGGGTAACTGTAATGGCATCAAATTTAAGCTTTCTAAAATACCTGTTAAAAAGAAATTGGGTCATATTTCAGTAAGAAGTAAACTGAACCCAAGAAGTTTGATATAGAAGCAATGGCGAGTAAAAAAGTTGTTAAATATGTTAAACATATAAATAACTATATACTTTATACATTAATACTAACAACAATAACAATAAGAAGAAGAATGAGTGATTGGGCGGCTTAAAAACAGTTTGGCTAGTAGGCATGTAAAAAGTAGAAAATACAATAATGTAATCAAAATGTGGTCATTCTACGTCATTGTGTAGGAGGCTGATAGAGACACTAAGTTTTGATGTGAAGTCAAGAATGCACAAAAAATTAAGAGTGAGCACAAATATCAAAAACATACAACATAAAACTTTCAAACCAGCAGAGAAAAATCCCAAGAGAAGTTATTATTGTAGAATAAAAGAAGAAAAAACAACAACAACAACAAACAGAAAACATAGTGCCCATAAAATACAAAATAAATTGGTAGTAATAAGTCCAAGCATATTAGAAATCAAAATAAACAATGGAATAAAATCATTGCTTAGAAAAATAAATCATCAGATTGCATTAAAAAATTTAAGTTTAAAAGTCATTCGTATGTGTATTATAAATGACATGTAAAATGTCAATATAGTGATGTAATAGTATGGACAATATATTCAAAAACATTTTGATCAAGAAAAACGTGTTCTATTGGTGTCAATGTCGGATCAAGGCTGGCACTACTGCCACTTTGCACTGGATAATTCTTTGTTGGTGGGGGCTGTCCTGTGTGTTACAGAATGTGTAGCAGCATCCCTGGCCGCTACTAACTAAATTCCAGTAACACCACATCCCTACTTGTCACAGCAAAAAATCAGGTCCACATTACAACTTTCAGGGACCCTTGGCCCTTTTGCTTTTGTGGGCCTTTTTGTTTTTGTTTTTCAATTAAAATGATAAATTCTATTTGCAGTTGCACTTATATAAAGACTAACATAGACAGCTATATTCATTTTCATATTTTATTCTGATTTGAAAACACATTATGACATTTTCCTGAACCCTGTAAGGAGCCGTAATCATAGTGATTATGCAAATGAAATGAACAGACAATTTATCAGGGGCGAAAAATGCGTCCAGACATTGCCAAACACCCCCAGGGGTTAAAGTCACCTCTGGCTTAGCACCATTGATAACACTCAAGTCCACATACACACAGACACAGGTGGGTGCATTTGCATAGTGATAAAAAGTTCACCAGGTGAATAAATGCATGCATTGTGTCCATAATAGGTATTGCTTTGTATTGATGATGTTTAAAAATTTTCTGGCGTAGCATTGAGAAACACTATATATAATGAATGTTAATGCTATTAATTTCAACATTTTTAAACAGTTCAGATAGAATGTCACTCTTCTCTAAAAGTAAAATTAAACTTAGTGAAATCTGATTTCTTTAAAAAAAAACAGGTTCTATATCACTACAAATTAAATAAAGTATATACAAAATCAAATATCTTTTTTATGCACCCAATTTCTTTTAGGACTGGATCTAAAGAGTTAAATTTCCATGATGACTATTGAGAAATTTCTATATCCATAATGGAACTGTATGCCATGAATTAATTTCAAATGACATCATGTCATCACATTGTCACTTGTGTAAAATTTAAATGTCATGTTTTAATACAGGACATTTTCCATTTCAAACAAGTTATGGTAAAAATATTCATAAAATTATTGTCTTTACAATATCAGATGACAATTGGGACCTTTTCTTGCTGTGTGTTTAATTTTTAATTCAGAGTTCATGATGACATTAAAGCTATCTTTTCTTTTTCTGAAAAGCCTGAGCCTTCCCATTCCTTCATACATGATTTAGTCTCTCTTCAACCTCAAAATCATTTATTTAATTTGAAGCTACAGTACTTCATATTAAAAGAGATTTGAAGGTGCTCTTTTAAAGAAAGTAAAAAATATAAACTAATGGCAAAAATAGTGATGATGAGAGGGGGAATTTCATGCACTGTATACTAGAAACTGACTTTCATTAAAGAATCAGACATCTTACAATTTGCTCTTTGGCACTGTCATAACTAATCCCCCTTCCCATGAAGAGATCACTTAACTGTTTTGAGCATCATTGCCTTCTATTACTTGAGGAATTTGGCAAGATGTTTTCTTAGTTCCTTTATACTGCTAGAATTCCTTTCTTACCCTCTATATGTTTGTTGTTGTTTTAATGAAGCAAATTGAGAATAATTGCCTAGAGTCTACACTTAGCTACTTACACATATAGGACATGGGTAAAGAGGGGAGTGAGAGGTAGAATTTTAGTAACTAAATTCTTCATAGATGTAAGCAATATCTTCTCCATGTTACAGTTTATATCTAGAAAAAATTCTAACAGTTATAAGAACATACACCATAAATGAAGGGAAGTGAAGACAGAGACTATAATTTGTTTATCTTGAAAAAAATCTAAGTTCTTATTAACTTTTATGGTCAAGTATATATTTAATGTCAATATAGCCCAAACCCTAATGTAACACTGTTAATAGATTAGATATCTTAGCCTAAAACATGCTACTAAGTACAGACACAGTTTTTGGTGTCTTACTTCTTGTTTATGATTTTTTTATTCTATTCTCTTTAATTACTAAATAATGAAATGTGGATAATATCCACTTAAAGATATACTGAAGTAAACAGAGAGTTTCCTTTATTTCTCATATAAGAATTCTTGGATAAAGAAGTCATCTACAATGTTCTTAAAATGAAAATAACATGTATTTATGGAGCAGAACACCTAGCTAATCACAAGCAATTATCGCTTGAAATATATGAAGCTCATTTCCAGCACTTGTGTGTTAAAAGACATTATTTCCAAAGTATGTCCTTAGTTAAATTCTAATAGTTACACATATTTAAATATTCCTAGCATGTACGAGTAAGAGTCAATATACTTTGCAGTTACAACCTGCACACTAGGATATATTCTACTGGTAAATATGAAACATATATACAATACAGCCAATAACTAGTGTCCAAAAATAAGAAATCATGTGTATTTTAAATTATAATTTCTGATCTCTAAAGTAAGCTATTCCAGTTTTACACCATCTTTTTTATTCATTAAGTAATATTTTCTAGTATATGTAATAAACTGTAGATATTAAGACCTGAAGAATGCATTTTTAATCTACTGTCACGAATTCTGAACACCAAAATCCTCAAATTTCAGAGGAATCCAAACCAAATAAAAATGTAGTTTCAGTCAAAGGAATGTTAAGAATGATCAAATTAAAATAATACATTTCTATAAAGCAAAAATTATAAACAAAGGCAAACGGCAACTGTGAAAAAATTATTGGTAACATCACTGGCAAAAAATTATTTCATCTATTATGTAAATATCAACAAGTATAAGTTAAAAAGACTAACAAAAGGGCCTGAAGTGTCAGTTAGTAAAAAAGAAATATTCATATCCCTTCAACTATGAAAAGATGATCAATTTTACTCATAATAAGAGAAATGTAAATTGAAAGTACACAGAGATGCAATTTTTCACCTATAATATTTGTAAAATTCCAAGTTTTACAATCCCATCTGTTGGCACTGCTGCAGAGAAATACTTATTCTCATACATTAAAAAGGTGCAAAATACACCACCACCTATGGAGGAGGATCTGGTAACACGTACCAGAATTAAAGATTTATTTATTTTTAAATGAGAATCCCACTCTGGGAATCTCTCCCACAGATACACCTATATGTATGCTAAATGATGTGTGTAAAAGAACATTCAATACACTACTGCATGTAATGCAACAAAACAACAATAAAAACAAAAACACCAAGTTAATAAGCAGAGATTAACAGAGAGTTTATAAACAGAGATTTTTGTGTCAATAATTTCAAATAATTATCACAACCATTAACATGACTACAAAAGGCTATAGTTTATAGAGCCCTTTCCAGTGAATTACCACATTTGATCATTACAATAGGCGCTGAGGTAGATTCTGTGCAAATGGAAGATGAAGTAGTCCCAGAACCTGCTTTCATAGCATTCACAGTCTACTAGGTAAGGTAGATATCTTAAGGAGGGGTTCCAAATATTTTCTGTAAATGTTCATTAGTAAATATTTTATACTTTGTGGACCTTAATTTCCCTTGCCACTACCTAATTCTACCATTGTAGATTGAAAACAGCCATATACAATATGTAAATGTAAGTCTGGCTGTATTCCAATAAAACATTATTTACAGAAACTGAATTTGGATTTCATTTCATTTCCATGTATCACAAAACATTATTGCTTAAATTTTTTCAATAGTTTGGGTTTTTTTGTTTGTTTTTTTTTGTTTTATTTTTTTAGTATGCAAGCAATACCAGCACATGCAACTAGATGAGTTTGCACACAGGCTGTGGTTTAACTAACCCATAATCTAAACTATAAACCAAACTTTATAACACACATGAATTAGTAACACAAATGTCAGACAGTATTTCTCAGCGTTACATGTAAGGAAACAGAAATTCACGGAATTAAGACACTTGCTAGTTGTAATACAGATAATAAGCAGAGAAGCCTTAACTCAAACTCAGCTCTTTACTCACTAATCATTACTATCTCATGAAGGCAATGAGTCTACTCTAATGCTAGGTGTGATACATGGCCTGCACTTTAGGATGTGTGTGATATTTTATACAAAATTATGTTCTTATAATGGAATTCATTCAGCTCTGTTCAATTTTGAAAATAAAAACAGTTTAAATGGTCTATATTAGTTTATACATACATTTTGGAAAAGAGAGAACATTTTTGTTGTAAAACTATAATGACATTACCATATTTTTTTCCAAGAAGAAAGGACTTACTTGCAAACAAAAGTCCTGTATTTCCAAAAAGAAAGGACTTACTTACTACTTATAGCTTCCTTACTCTAATCTTTCAAGTATTTAAAAAGATCTTTAATAAGTCCATGTGGTTAAATCCATGAGATATATTCATACACTAGTTTTGGTATGTGATTTCTCATGGCCTTTACAGTCTTAAAAAAAATTATGGATTGTCAACTATATTTATCTGTATACATGTATAATTATATATATATATATTTTTTAATGGTGAGATGGTGTATGTATTATACATGTACATATAGTTATACTATGTACCATTAAAATTACCTTGTGTTCATGGCCTTAGCTTCATTAAAAAAAAATCTCTTAGTAGTGAATAATGCATATTGACCAATGTCAACAAAATAAATTCCCTCATAATAAACTCAATCACTAAGAAAATTCAAAGAAAATTATTATAAACAATATAAAAGAAATTGGTAAGTATCAAAACAGTTTGGCTTAAGCTCTTATCAAAAGTTTCAGATGTTGTTTTATAATGTGAAATATAACTATAGATACACAAAATTACTATCCAGAGCTCAAGGATGACTGGAAAGAAACGTATATAATGCATGTAGAAAATATATTATTTTAATAATAAATATTGCATTGGATTATTGTATGATTATTATTTTGTATTATATGATTATTATTTTGTATTGTGTGATTATTATTTTGTTTCTGTTGACAAAATTCCTGCTGGAATTTCAGTGACAGAAGGGAGTAAAGGAGATAATTTTCAGCTCCTTGGAGGTACTCCCCTCTCATGCTTATAGTAACTGTAATGATTCTATCTTCTATTCAGGAACACTTTGAAAATATATGGCTCTCGTTCATTATGAATGTATTTATAAGTGTGAATTATAAATTATCTTCTCTAAAAAAAATAATGGAACAGGAGGTTATTATAAGTACATGTGGATTGTTGAACTTTGCAGGGTTTTTTGAACTGTCACAGTTGTGTATGTACATATATATATGTATGTGTATATGTATGTATGTATGTACATGTGTTTGTACATATGCAGGGGGTTATGAATGAGGGGAATGAATCCACACAATCAAGTTAGAATTGCTCATAAAGGCAGAAGAATATTGAGTAGAAAGATTATGTATGAGTGAGGGGCCCCAGGTCAGATAGGGAATAGGAGGGCCACAACTTTAGGTGTGACCCTTTAAAGTTGTCTGTCAATACTACAACAGAATGGATACCAATTTCCGCAGAACCTCCACAAAGGAACAGATTCACAGCCCTCACCACCTCCTGATGGCTAACAAGCTCTCAACCATATGTTCATTGGCACCCAAGCCCAGAAAGACTGTTTGCAACTAATCTACTGATTGAGGTTTTATTTTTCACTCAAACTAGGTGACCCACCAAAAAATGAGAAGCTATCTGATCTTTCCCTAACCTTTTCTAGCAAATTTTGTTTCTGTTTTTTTAGTTAAATTTAAGTGACAATAAATATTCATAATTTTTTAATAATATATAATTTTTCCTTTTGGTACTCTACAAAAGAAACACTTTTCTGTTCCTTTTTTTCTCCCTCCTTCTCAAGGATTGAGAGGATTATAGAAAAAGGATTTTGAAGTTCATAACAAAAATAACTTTATAGTAATTCAATATATTATGTTTTTACTTTAGTACATTTATCTACATTTACTTCATGGAACAGTCTGTAGGAAAAAAAGCACAGGACGAATATGAGGGGTTTTCCTTCTTGTTTTAATATGCACATAAGAAAATTATAGAATTGTTTCAGATCTCTTTTGTGTTTCACATTCTGACTTCATAACTCCTGCCTTGTATGGAAAATATAGCTGCAACCCAGTCCCTGTTGGAAAAGGGGCAGAACAGATGGCTTGTGCTCCTGTACTGCCTACACATTAGGGAAGTGCTGTGGCTTGGATGGAATACTATTTTTTTTTTTTTTAGTACTAACAGTGCTAAAGTGAAAATAAATAGTCAAGCAGCAAGGCAGAAGTCATTGAGCCTGCAAGTCATAAAGATTCTACTGCTGTGACTGCTGCTTTTCCCATAGGTACTGAACAAACCTAACTGTGGCTGCTTCCAACAGTCAGTAATCTATTAGAAGGTCTCTCTACTTCCCACTCTATTCTTTACCCTGGAGCCTTGACACGTGCTTAAACTGTCCCTTATTACTGAGTGTACAATTTCCTAAAGGGTTTGACAAGCCATTAAATTGTCTTGTCTGCATTTCTGAGAGAAAGGGAAGTTGGTCTGAAGTTACTGATCATTTTGTCAACTTCATTCTTTTGGAATTTTAACAAAACCTGTACACCCAGTTTATATTTAATCTATATTTAAATAGATCGATATTTGTATGGAAATTAATTTGGGGGATTGGAGAAATATCCATGTGTTTTTAAAGGCTGACTTAAATTCAAATACCGTCTCTGTAACAATTAGCAGAAATATAGTAGATGTCGTATATAGTGTCTTATTTTTAGCCTCATGTGCAATAGCAATAGATTAAAAAAAGTTGTATCAACATACCAATAAATGACACGGTGAATTCTAATATATCTTCATGGTAATAAAGACAAAATTACTGAATTGTGTGTTTAATTAACTGTCTCCATTTTACATGAGAGAACAGACAGAGTAATATGCTGGTAAAGAACATTCAGTCTAGTCTGTATGAACCGATGTTTAGGGAGATGTGACATGATTGGCGAAGTTCATTTTTTTATAATTATTATTTTAAAATGTTTAAAATAAGAGATAGCATTCTATAACATAATTCACTTAAAGTTCCATGTCTCTTCAAATCCAACTGCAACTCCATCCTCATCCCACCTCCCAATTTCCCAGGAGAGGAAAAAAACAAACCAATAAAGAAAAACTTACTTTTCCAACATATTGTGGATCTGGTCCCATATGTTCTTCTAAAACAAAGAACTGATTCCAAACCCATCCCCTTTTGGGACGGTGGTGGACTTCGGTTTCACCTTCGCTGTGTTTGGTTTGGTTTCTTGTCCCCTTGATGGAGCTGTGTTGAGCAGTTCCATAACACCTCTGCACAAAACAGAGACACACGAGGACTGGACAGATGCAAGATGTGCTCGTAATTTTCATTGTAAGATAACTTTCCAGTTCACAGTTTTCTTCCTTTTCCTTGTCAGCTACAAATGCTTAGTGAGCATTCGAGAGAGAAGCCAAAGCATCTTTTGGAAGGACAGTCCAAATTAAATTGTTTAGTGTGTCCATGATTTAACTGTCCAGCAGGGAAAGGTCAGACTACATTTACATCCTGAAACACTTGAAGAATCAAAGCTGTAGTTGTGTGATCCTAAGTCTTCACAACTGGTGAACAGGGGCAACCATTTTGTACCTAATCGAAAGAGAGAAAATTATATACATTACAAAACATGGCAGTTTTAAGTATTTGCTCTAAATGCAAATTATACTGTTTTGAAGGGTGATGATGATAAGAAAAGAACACATGTAAGTTATTTTGGAAATAAACACAAGCATACATACACATATCCAGGCATAATCCTGCATGCTGCATTTTTACAGGGACATACATACTTGTATTTTTAATTCTCAATTATATATGTATATATATAATTGAATATATATATCAATATATATTATATATATATAGTTTCAAATAATATATACATAGAAACAACAAAAATGAAGCCCTAGGGAGTGTTAAAATGCTCAAATATTGACCACGAGTATGTGCATAGAACTGAGTTAGTATGATCTCTTACACTACCTGATCTATTAGGGACTCCACTGTAAGTGCAAAATTTTTATTTGTTTTTGTGTTTATTTTGCCTTTGTTAGATGTGATACAACTTACTGCACATTCTGTACATTAATTTTCTACTACATATGATTCACACAATTTCAACAAAATACTCCCTAGGGTTGAAAAGTTTTCACAAACCATCACAGCAATCAAGTATGTACAGAAATTGTTTAGTAAGTAAAATAGAAGAAAGAAGATGGCTGAAAAAATTGTATGTCACTGAAAGTTACTCCACGCTTGAGGATAAGATTGGCACAATTGAACATGAGTAATATTAACAACCGAATCATAGCTTGCATGGGTTTTAATAGGCCTGTAGATGATGTGCTAGGATTTGATCTTTACCTCCAGGCAAGACAGTGATTCAAGCTTGGGAATGACACTACACAAAATTCTAGCAGCTAGGCCAAGAGAGGTATAAGGAAGAAAAGGATGGTGGCAAAAAGAACAGAGGGGAAAATATTTTGATTTTCAAGTAAGGAATGCTGAGGACTTGGACTTAGGTTTTAGTACAACTGGACAATAAATTAAAACTTGAGAAACATTTCTGGAAGACAAAAGACAGGATTTGGGACAGAAAAGCTTGACTAAGATTATTAGCTTATCGAAAACACATAAAACTGTGTAACATGTTTTGCTGTATTTTTATATATGCATTTCAACATGTGTTTAGAAAAAAATATATAATGACTCAAGATTATAGATATTCCATCTAAAAAAAATTAGATGAATCACTTTCTCACTCCATAAAATTCACCCTTGCAAATCAGCACAAATGGAAACTAGATCTAAATGAATTGCAAGGTGGTTGACATGAAAATATAAATGATCTTAAAAAGTGAATATAATCAGTCATAGTATAATTATTCTATTCAATTGAGAAAACTAAGTAGGGGATGAAAAAAAAAAATCACAAGACCCAGAGCAAGGTGGTTTTCTCCATCAGTATCTCTCCCCATAAATTAGGGTTAATAATAATACTTAACCTCACCAATTGTGTAAGAATTATACTGGATTTGAACTGGGATTTTATTTTAGTCAGCTGGCAAATATAAATTAAAATTTATAATATTTTTAAGGGCAAAGATACATTTTTGATTGATTTAAATTAAAATGACTCAAAAACTTTTCTAACATAAAAAAAGAGCAATACCATTTTAGCTCCAACATTGTAAGAGCAATGGAAAGAAAGTCAGAAAACAGAGGCTTTCTCTTTTTTTTTGACAATTTATTTACAATATGCACTTATGTGAAACATCTAATTTTGAGTCTCAGTTTTCTCATTTGTGATGAATAACTGATGTTAATATTTGCTCCAGTTCACCTAATAAATTATCTGGATATTTTTAAAGTTTTATTTTTAATTTATCAAAAATTACTTAATTGTCAAGTCACAGATCTCAAAAAAGAGACTTTAACTAGCCTTTCTTCCTAGAAGTCAAGTTGATTCATATATAAAAGGTGTTGTTTTCTTAATACTTTCACACCATTTGGTGTGATTTTTAAGTGAAATTAACATCTTTACCCTTTATGCCAAGTTATTTAACAAAGCATAATTCATGAGTAGAAGGTGAAGAAAGTGGCTTTTGTAATGCATTACAGATATGTAGAATGAGTGTTTTCTTTACAAAAATGATCTTGAATGGCATCCCCAAAATACATAAATGCATTTTAATCTACCTATGCATTATATGTTTATGAATCTCTATTATGAGAAGTGGTAAGTAAGGCTCCGTAGAACAAAAGAGCAAATGTAAATGTCACTACTGTACTTTTGAAAGCAATTTGATATACTACATAATGAGAGGACAGAAATCCAAATGTGAAAATTGTCTGCTCTATTTCAAGAAATCCATCCCTGTATAGGTTAGAATTAAAATGCAAATAATAATAAAATAAACCACTGGTTGAGAATAACATAATAAAAATATGATACAGCCATTTTCCTTTTTTTTTTTTTTAAACTAAGCAGCATGCAGCCTTCAAACACCCTTCCTGCTTTCCTGGAACACTCCAGGAAATATATGAATTCTGATAAACAGAGACATAAGCATAACACCTAGAGACCAGATACTTTCTTCTTCTAACCTTTTAGTTAGAACTTGCACCAATGACATATGCATATTAATTACAGGCTCCCATACCCCGGAGCAGATGATGGATGAATGTAGGCAAAGATGAGACATTTTTCACAGCAGCGGTAAAGGTTTTAAGACCCAGATGTAGCCCTGGTGAGCTCAGCAGCCATGATGGACAGAGTTCAGTGGCAGCTGCATGAATTAAGGGTCACTTTGCACGTGCAGTTTCAGTGGCGAGTACCTGACATTTTTTTCTTATTGCCTAACTTCTGTTTGTTCCTACTTCTTGTCAAACCTGATTTTTAAGGCCTCTCACCAATAGTGACAGCTACATAATATTCTTCCAATAAATTGATTTGTTGCTTTTCTTGGCCAAAGTTGTCTTTTGCTGTTTGAAAATGAAAATGTTCTCTTATAAAAAGCATTACTCCCATAATACTCTAAACACAAAATTCTTTCCCAATGATGCATTACCTGCACTAATGTGTAATGCAGACCTCTCTCCCCGTTGCAGTACCTAATTGTAGTGATTCAATGCTGCTTTCCAGATACTAGTCATCTTGCTTTTGTAACTACTTCCTCTTCTGTAGTAGAATTAATGACACTGTACTGAGTTAAGAGACATGACCTCAAATGCTCATTCTGTAGAAAATGTCGCTTTATGAGTATCTTATTCTCTGAGCTTCACATCTCTCATTTATGAATAAAATTTTTTATTGGATTATATTTAAGCATGTTCAGTTAATTCTTTGAATTTATGATTTAGTAACTGTGTATCATTTAAGACTTTCCTTATGCTGACTTATGTGAACATCACCCAAGGTTCAATGAGCAGCCATTTATAGCTTATAAGTATAGTCATTCCTTCAAAGGGCTCTGAGTAAGCACCATTCTCAAAAATACTGTCATATTCACTCCAAGTGTATTGCTTGTAACTTAGGCCTTTGACTGGATTTTCTTTCTGATTCATTCTTAATTTATAAAACTGGGAATCCAAAGAGGTCTAGAGAATGTCTTCTGTTTGTTTTTCTAAAAAAAGATTTCTCTGCTCTTTTGCTTGTTTTGAAAATTTCTTTGTAAAAAATACTCTGTCAACTTCATTTTATGAATGTATTTTTCCATTCTCCATATGTGTGGGGTTATGTAAGATACTATTTCACAAGTTCAAAAAGCCTAGGATTATAATTGCTACCAACTTCTAAACTTTAGCATTATATATTATTGGTTGGAATTGACCTGACTTTGTATAGAGCAAACTTAGCTAAAGTAGAAAATGTCAAAAGAAGATAAAGTATGATGGAAAGTTCATATTTTTGGAATGTTTTCATTGTAGATATATAAGGACATCTTGTGTGGGGAAATAAGTGTTAATGGTAGTATGATACCCAGTGCACAGAAGGGGTCTTCCCAAATGTCAAACCTGTAAATCTACTGGATGAGAAATCTGTTCTTCATGAGAGGGTGATACATCTTGAAAATGATGTAACTTAATTTTTCCATGGTAAATTATTAAAATCCATCATACTGCCAGGCAGATTTAAATATAAGAAAATTTATATTATATTTGAATTCTGGGGTACATATATAAAGAAAAAGTTACAAATACTGAACAAAAGCTTTTTTTTTAAGTTTAATAAAAATAAATTTACTACTATCTATCTGTGTGTGTATGTATGTGTGTTTGTATGTATGTATGTGTGTACTTACTACCTACTTTCAGGGTGTTGTGTTCTAAAATCTTAAGTTATCCTTTAGGTTGGTGTTTACAGGTATAATAGCTATTGCTGGCAAGATGCATTCTCAGGTATATATCTGACCCTGGAACTATGGTTTCCATCATTTTCAGATCCAATTACGGATAATATCAGTATCATTCTCTTGTTCTAAGTCTAGTTCTTATTCAATTTCCAATGATACTGGCTTCTAAATTTTGGCTTTACCTTCCTGTTCTCTATTCTCAACTTTACTATTTTTTTTCATTAGTGTTTTATTCTTCCTTAATTGATAATTTATCTGATTAATAATTCATTTTACTCTTCTCCATTGGATTAAACAGCTCTTGCTTACAGTCAAAATGCAAATACTCATAAATCACATGAAATTGCAGGGAGCTTCACCTAAATTTGTTGCAAGTTTTATTTCCAGGTTGACTCTCAAATCAATAGTTTTTATTTCAATCTGACCATTTAGGATATTCTTATAGTCCCAAGATTTGCATATAATCAATTGCATTCACTTAAAGCATATATATTTATTATATATTTAAAACATATGAATTTAAAGGTAAAATGCTTTATATTATTTGAAAATGTGGCTCTGTTTAAAATATAATGAAATATCTAAATAATAACATACATAAAACAAGAAGCATTAACTTTTACATAATGTTTTTCTGTTGGAAATGTTAAGTTTCACAGAGATGGTGATAAAACTACTACATGTGCAATTATACTCCAATAAAGATGTTAAAAAACAACAACAACAACAACACTACACGTGTACTTGTAGGCATTACTTCCTGACATGGCTCATTCAACGTTGCTTGCCTTAAAAGCCTTATTCTCCAAACTCTATTTAGTAAAACCTATCCTCTGAGGCCTGGACTAAAGGGTGTTTCTTTACAAAGACTCCTCTATTTTGGGAGACAATTCTCTTCGGGTCTTTTGTGTTTCTGCACATTTTCTGAGCAAGAGGCACTGACAGCTTTGTTTCATACTATCTTTCCAAGGATGTCTGTATATCAAACAGCCTTGGGAAAAAGAGATACTTCCCTCTCCTTTGGGGGAAGTGGGTAGACTTGTTTTCTGACTGGATCATAAAGATAATGTATTTTTCTACAAAAAAGGTTGGAGAGGTGTGCTAGCAGACCTGTATAAGACAGGGGATTCAAAAAACAGGGTTCTTTAGCTGTGATCCAAATATATTATGTGTGTGGCATGTACCTGGCTACTTCCTGTCCCCCCATGGCATGTGAGGGGCAAGGGAAACTCACACTGCCTGCTGTGCTGTGGATAATAAAGTCATTGATCCAGAGTTTTGTGTGTTCTGCCAGCATCTATAAAACTGTTGCAACCTAACTTATTAGATTCATGGTAAAATAAAATCTCAAATTCTTCACTTGAATGTTTGGATAACATAGTTCAATGTAACTGCTTGCTTCTCTGAATTACTATAACATTTTTCTAATTCTTTCTTACTTTGGCAGACCACCATTTTAATTTTTTATATAGGTGCTATTTAATTTTTCTTTGTGTCAGATTTTTTAGAGTTCTCACATTGTGTCTTATATATTTTCCATTTCCTGTATTGGTCTGTGAAGTACTTTTCATATTGTAGCCAATAACTAATTAATTATTTGTTGAATGAAGGGATAAATACATGGGAAATAGACATACTAATTCAGGGTTTGTGTAGCAAGAGTGGTGTTAAAATACCAAGTTTCAATTTAGAACATTTAATTTTAAGAATGTGTTACAAAACAAAAAACAAAAAACAAAAAAACAAAACACAACTTTTTTAAAAGCATGCTTTGATGTGGTTAACATTATACTTTGTTTTTTACTTAAAAGCCTGTCACGGGCTTCCCTGGTGGCACAGTGGTTGAGAGCGTCCGCCTGCCGATGCAGGGGACATGGGTTCGTGCCCTGGTCCGGGAAGATCCCACATGCCGCAGAGTGGCTGGGCCCGTGAGTCATGGCCACTGAGCCTGCGCGTCCAGAGCCTGTGCTCCGCAACGGGAGAGGTCACAACAGTGAGAGGCCCACGTACAAAAAAAAAAAAAAAAAGCCTGTCACAATCAAAGTCGTGCAGGTACTGCATAACAAAGTTTCATTTCATCAATCAAATCCTGCTTTCTCACTGCTTGTTTTAACACAGAGAAAATTAAGGAAGCCGTTCAAATATTGAGCCAAATATGCATGAGTAAACTTTGCAAATGACATACTGTATGCCATTATGAGTAATATTTTATTCATATATAGATAGATGAAATACGTGTATGAACATTCCTACTATGTTGGCATAAGCATGTGTGTGTGTGTGTTTGTAAGTGTATATATATATATATATATATATATATATATATATATATATATATATATATATATAAAACAGAGACCATTCACACTGTCATTATACTTCTGTCTCAAGATACACTTTATTTTTAGATTATTGCAAAACATGCTTATGTAGAGTTTTATTTTAATGTTTCATATATTCCTGAAATTATACATAGAAGTAGGAAAAGCAATGTCCTGAAAGTATATGTATTCACAAGATGATATTCACAATATTGTTTGATCTGGCTACAACAGCTAATATCATAGAATTAGTCCCAATTTTCATGTTGCTGATTCTAATCTTCATAATGCCTAGTGGACATTATTCCAAAAATTAGAAAATGAAAATAGAAAAAGAAACTGATGGTATCAAATACAATATTTCCTTGATTATCTGTATTTGTCAGAGTGATGAATATTTTGAATTTCTTCATGTCTTCCAAAAATATTTCTACCTATCACACTATTTTTGTGTTTTATGTTCTTGTGTATGTGTGTGTGTGTCTGTATTTCACATGATAGGATTCATAAAATTATTTTTAAAAGGATTATTTGAATGAATTTAAAGTATGAAAAAATACTAAAGGCATTCTACTGGTACAGAGACTCCTAGTGGCCTCACTATTGGATGTCACATGTAAGTCTCTGTACCTCACTCCCCCAGAATAAAGACTACATTTTCTAGCCTCACTTGTAGCTGAGCATGGTCAAATTCCTAAATTCTAGCCAATGGAATACAAGTAGAAGTACTGTCTGTTAACCCTCCAGGAAATTTCCCTAGAAGACTGTTGGCATGTGTCTGACCTATTCTTTCCCCTCCCTCCATCTCGCCACTAGAATCCTGAATGTGATGGCTGGAGCTCCCTTTTGGACCGTGAGAATGAGAGTCATAGCCTGGAGACAGAGGAACAAGAAACTTTATCCCAGAGAACACTGTAGAGCGGAGTTGCCATGTGAGCCCTGGGCTGCCTTTCTGAGCTCAGTTAAGAGAGAAAGTATTTCAGTCTTTGTAAAGCCACAGGTATTTCATGCTTCTGTTACTCAGAGCTGACCATAACCCTGATTTAACAACCACTGAGCTGAAACAGTATATCCTCCATGACTTTGGAGATGAAGGAGGCTTTGGGAAATAAAATACAGAGGAAGGAAAGGAAAATCAGAATAAAAACATGGGACAATGCTGGATGACAGCTATTCTAAACTCCAGAGAACTTATTTTTCATGACAGTCTTCTCTGCAGCTTTTATCACAAATATGAAAATGTGCAGGTCTTGCTTTTCTCCCTCTTTTTCCTCTGAAGTCAGAAGCCATATCTTATGCTATAACTGTGTCAACCCCAGCACATACCACTACACAATGCAAACAGAAGGGTTGACAACGGTCTCCCTCAATGACTCTCCCTTTGAAATCTACCCTCTAGCTACTTATCATCTCCTCAACCCTCTGCTTGAAATTCCTTCATGTCTTTGCCTCACCTGCGAAAGAGAAGAAAAAACTCACACGAAATTCCTGACTTTTCAATATTTAGTGGCTTTTCACTTCCCCTCTCATCCTTGCTGTCTGCCTGGGAAACTAGCCTTCATGCCTCTGTATACATTGTTTCTTCTAAATGAAAAGCTCATTATTCTGTTTTAATAACCAGCACATCACCAGTTTCCCAAGTGAGTTTTCAGGGACCATCACTCTGTTCCCAAGGTCCCCTGTTCTCTCTACCATCATGACGGAGTTCAGAACTTGCCACCCCAAAATACACCACCTGGTGTACAGATTTTAAGTTAAAGACACTTGAAAATCATCAGATGCAAAAGGGCACCTCAATCTTACTAAAAGCAGGACATAAAACTCAAATATAGATGTTCTCCTTGTTCTGGAAGGAAAGAAACATTCTCACCAGAGATGGCAAATGGAGACCAAGAGAAATCTGTATAAAGAAACCTTGCTAAATTTATTCATATCTTTGTAGTCACTTCTCTACCTTATTAAGTGGCCCAAGCCCCTTTGTCTTGTCACTTTTTCATGATTTTCTGCCCTTTATCCAACTCAGTATGGAAGTGTCTGCCTCAAACTGCCTCTTCAGGTCTTAATTTCCTTAAGAGGGATCCCATGTCACACAAAACTCATATTAAATAAATCTGTATGCTTTTCTCTTATTAACTGGTCTTATTCCAGGAGCCCCAGTCAAGAACCTAAAAGGTAAAAGGAAATATTGTATTTCTTCCCCTATAGTGATATTTATCACATGACCTACACATTTCCTTGCCTGTCTTCCATACTAGACTACAACCTCCTGCCAGAATTTAATTGTCATCTTCATACCCTCAATGATTAGAATACCTTTGTGTAGGCAGTCAAGAGTCAGTTGAATGAACAAACAAAACCAGGTTTGTGCTTCTATCAGTTTTGAGTGTCCTATTTATTAGTCATGTGACCTTAGCCAAATTTTCTCATATGTAAAAGAGGTCTAATAACTCATGAAAGCTCTGTAAGAATTAATCAGAGGTAGGGATGCAGTCAAGACTACCTGGATGACTCAGTCAAAATCTACCATCACTGCTGAGAAAATAAAGTCTGTCTCTTAAAAGCAACAGTAGCATACACCTTACATGATACAATACATGCAACTTGCATGTATTATTAGAATTATTTCCCATGATTCAGATAACAGCAAAGTATTTTAATTATATTTTGGACTTTATATTTTTTGGAAGGAAATTAAAGTTAAACATTAAGAGTCAAGAGTACTTGCATAATGTCTTGATAATGAATATTTAATACTTGTGTGCCTTTTCTTAGAGCTCTGGTTCTCTATTCATATAATGTATGGTGTGTGTGTAATTTTAAAACAGTTTCCCATATGTTCCGAAAAACTTTTTGAAAACACACATTTTATAAAGTAACTACATAAGTGCTTCAAATTGACGCATACCCAAAAAGATACTTAGTTGTGGGTATAATAAATCTACAATGGAATGGAAAGAATTTAGCTTTTCTCTAGTATATTTTCTTCAACTATTTCCACAGTAAACTGGCTTATCTTTTCCTATAAAAAGTAGGAATACGATCCTCCCTTTTTTGAAATATTTCAGTTTCTTTAACTTATATGAAAGTTTGTTGCTTTAATTAAAATATAACATCTTGATTCCAATTTATAAGAAAATAAAGTGCTAAATTTTTCTAGCATGCCACATATATGTCAAAGTTTGTAAAATATGGAGTCAAACCAACTTTGATTTTTTTTTTTTTTTTTTTTTTTTGCAGTACGTGGGCCTCTCACTGTTGTGGCCTCTCCCGTTGTGGAGCACAGGCTCTGGATGCACAGGCTCAGCGGCCATGGCTCACGAGCCCAGCCACTCTGCGGCATGTGGGATCTTCCCGGACCGGGGCACAAACCCGTGTCCCCTGCACCGGCAGGCGGACTCTCCACCACTGCGCCACCAGGGAAGCCCACAACTTTGAATTTAAAACTGTATTCCAGATATTTTTCCTTAGGAAATGTAAATCTATAGGAGTCATAATATCATTTAACTCTGAGATATTGCACTTCTGAATTTTAATTAATGAGAAAATATGATAAAATGTCCTGCACAGAAAAAGCCATGTGTGATGTTTTTACATATACATAAAATATTATGTTCAAATGGTCTGATAATTAATAAAACTTTATATTTCTATTCAGGTTCAAATTTACCTTCTACCATTACAATCATACTCTTACCAATACAGCCAAATTTTACATCTCATTATAAGCCCGTTATACCCTAAGACTATCCCATTATATGCCATCTGCATGGTGAAGACAATCAAACAGATCTGTGCACTGGTGTCACCAGAGATTCATAATCTCCAACCATGAACGGTTCTCAGTGTTCCTTTATCCTAGTGCATGTCATAAACCATGTTGTCTGTACAATTTTTCTAGTTATAACCCAATTGTCAACTTCTACAACCTACACAAAGATCAAAAATACAGATCAAGAAGACACTTTATCATAAGCCATATCCCCTAAAACTCTATACTCCATATGTTTAATAATTACAGTATTTTGAATGCGCAATGCTTGCCCACATTCTTTTGGATGCTTTAACAATTTTAGCCCTTAACAATTTTATACTCATCCTTTAAACACAAGCACCATTCACTCTATGTCTCCCCAAAGTGAAATCCCCACCACTTCCTCTTCCCTGCACCCACACATAACACATTTTATTTCTATAAAAATTTATCACATTTTCTTGTTTTCTCAAACTAGACTGTGAATTTTTAAAAACAAGATGGATATCCACTGTCATTTCTCAAATAATTGGAACAGAGTGGGCATAAAGAAATACATTTGAATGAATTTCTGAATCATCTAATAAGAAACATAAACTTAATTTACTACATAGTTAAAAAATAATGGCCTAAGAGGTTCAAACAGCAATCGAGGTTTTCAATTTAAACTGTTTTTTGATATTGTTTGATAATTTATAGTATACTCACTAATGCCAATATGAACCAAACTATTGCAGATCCAATACTGCAGGGACATTTGCTGCCTCTCTGTTTTGTATCCAATAAAATTTTTTAATCAACTTCCAAAACATGCAATTTACTGTACTGTGGATTTACAGGACAGCAAGATTTTAAAAATTGAAATGAAGGCAGCCCCTAAAGTAATCAGAGACTGACAAGAGAAATAGAACATATATAAATAGCTTAAATTCCACATTGCTGTAAAAGAATTGTATGCTACATTATAATGTGTAAGTTCATTCTCATATTCTTTATTATTTGATTTTCACAGTAATCCTGTAAGGTAACTGGAAAGTGAAAATATATTTTAAAATGTGTGAATAACATGCAAAAGGAGTTGAGATGAGAAATAGCATCTTCCATATTTGAAAGAGTTAAGGAAGTTTTAGAAGAGGATACCAATTCATGTGGTTTTCAAGGGTTTCACCTAAGGATTTTGATTTCAAATATTAAACTCATTTAATATTCAGCAAAGATTTATTGAATATCTATTATGGGTCAGTCACTGCTCTAAAGCTGGGGACGATTAACTAAAAAAAGAATGTTCTTTTTATTATGTTAATTATTATATTATGCTTAAAAAGTAAACAAATATACAAATAGTTTTTAGGTATAAATATATACTATGGAAGGAAAACCAAATGAAAACCAACCTGTTGTTTTAAAGGCGAGTGAATTTAGGGAAGTTCGAAATGAGTGCTCAGAAAGAAGGCTTCTCCTGTGGGCCTGATATTTGAGAATAGGCCTGAATCACGAAAAAATAAATGTAGATGTAAGGGAAAATCATTCCAGGCCAAGAAAACAGTGAACTTCAAGGTCCTTAGTTCAAGATGAGCTTATAATGAACAAAAAAGTGCAACCCAGATGTGCTCAAAGGTAGTGGAGCTGAGATGGGGAAGAGGTGAGCTACAGCATCAGAGACTGACAGAAGGAAGAGCACTAAGAGCTTCTGAGATAATGAAATTTTTATTTTTTATTTATTTTTTAAGCTTTCTGAGGCAGTATAGCCCTGTCATTTAGAACATGTGGTTTATTATATTAATGTAAAACACACATACATGAGTTCTCCTTTTTATCAAATCTTAACCATATAGTATTGTTCCTATAAGTATGATGTTGTACGGATTTCTAGAATTTTCCATCTTTCATGACTGAAATCTTATTGAACAACAGCTCTCTATTTCCCCCTCCCCAAGCCCCTGGTGACCACCATTCTTTTTTTTTTTTTTTTAATGAGTTTGACTACTTTAAATACCTTATATAACAACAAGAGGTTGTTTCCACCTCTTGTCTATTGTGAATAATGCTGCAATCAACATGGAAATGCAGATATCTCTTTCAGATCCTGTTTCCATTTCCTTGGGATATATACCCAGAAATGAGATTGCTGGATCATATGGTGGTTCTATTTTAATTTTTTGAAAAACCTCCATACTGTTCTCAATAGCAGCTGGACCATTTTACTTGTCCACTGGTTCATAACGGGACTCTTTTTCCACATCTTTGCCAACAATGGTTATTTCTTGTCATTTGACAAGAGGCATTCAAACAGGTGTGAGGTGATATCTCACTGTGGTTCTGATTTGCATTTCTCTGATGATTAAGGGTGTTGAGAACCTTTTAATGTGCCTGTTGACCATCTGTATGTCTTCTTTGGAAAAATGCCTATTCAGATCCTCTGCCCAGTTTTTTAATTGAATGTTTGCTTTGTTTTGTTTTTTGTTAGAATTGTATGCTTTTAAAAATATATTTTGGATATTAACCCTTTATCAGATATACAATTTACAAATATTTTTTCTCATACCATACATTACCTTTTCATTTTGTTGGAAACTGTTCAGAGGCTTTTTAGCTTGATGTAGTCCCATTTATTTATTTTTACTTTTGTTGCCTTTATTTGTGGTGTCATATCCAAAAAAGTCCTTGCCAAGACTGATGTCAAGGAGTTTACCCTCTACGTTTTCTTCTAGGAGTTTTGTAGTTTAAGATCTTACATTTAGCTCTTTAAGACATTTTGAGTTGATATTTTATATGGTGCAAGACTGAGATCCAAGTTCATTCTTTCCATGTGGATATTCAGTTTTCCCACACAATTTGTTAAAGAGACTATCTTCTCTCCATTGCATATTTTTGGCACACTTGAAGATCAGTTGTATTTATTTCTGCATTCTCAATTATGTTCAATGCCTGTTTTTATGCAAGGACTACACTATTTTGATTAGTACTGCTTTGTAACATTTTGAAATCAGGAAGTGTGATACCTCCAGCTTTGTTCTCTCTCAAGATTGTTTTCATTATCAGAATTCTTTCTGGTTTCATATGAATTTTAGGATTTTTTTTTCCATTTATGTAAAAAAATGTCATTTGGTATCAGTCGCATTGAATCTATAGATTGCTTTGGATGCTATGGAAGTTTTAACAATATTAAGTCTTCCAACACATGAGCATGGCATATCTTTCCGATTTGTGTATAATTTTCTTTCAGTAGTGTTTTATAGTTTTCAGTGTAGAAGGCTTTCATATTCTTGGTAAAATTTATTCCTAAGTATTTTATTCCTTTTGATATTATTGTAAATGAGACTGTTTTCTTAATTTCCTTTCCAGATTGCTGCTTGTAAGCCTACGGCAATGCAACACACCTGATTTTTGTTGGTTGATTTTGTATTCATCAACTGTTGAATTTGTTTATTAGTTCTAACAGGATTATTTTTGTGAGGGGGTTGTGTTTTGTTTTGTTTTTGTTTTTGCTTTTGGTGGAATCTTTAGGTTTTTCTATATATAAGATCATGTCACCTGTGATTAGAGATAATTTTATATTTTCCTTTACTATTTGGGCACCTTTTTCTTTTTCTGGCCTAATTGCTCAGACTAGGACTTCCAGTACTATGTTGAATAGATGTGGTGAGAGTAGGCATTACTGTGCATCCTGTCAACATTCCAAGACAGAAGATAGAGGCCATTCTCTTGAGAGTGTCCTAAAAATTTTAGAGCAATAGACATATGGTCCAGTCTTTTCTGTCCTTCCTCAGGGAGAAGCCAACAGCTTAGAGTTTCCTCCCAATTGCATGGCACTCTTCCAGGAGGAGGGATTATGGTGAAAGAGCACCACAAATTTTCCTACTGACTTTGATATGTCTGGTTTCACACTTGCTTGGAGTGAAGAAGCCTTGTAACCAGTTTCTGAATTTCTCATAATGGGAGTTTTTCTGTGTATTGTTGTTGAATCAGTGTCTACATGGGAAGGAGGAGGATCTGGAGCTTAATATTCTGCCATCTTGCTGACATCACTCAGGACATTTGATTTTCTGCTAATTGAAATGAGAAGATAGTGGAATATTTTGAGGAGTGCATAACATAAACTGCTTTAAAAGAACACTCTACCATTCATAGGAAGAATGGAATATGGGGAAACCAACAGGATTAAATAAAGAAAGAGTTTGAAGCATACTTCAGAAGTGCAGGTTAAAGATGATAATAGCTTCCTCAGATAACTAAAAATAGAATTACCATATGATCCAGCAATCCCACTCCTGGGCATATATCCAGACAAAGCTATAATTCAAAAAGATACATGCAAGCCTATGTTCATAACAGCATTGTTCATGACAGCATTATTCTCAACAGCCAAGACACGGAAACAACCTAAATGTCCATCAACAGATGAATGGATAAAGAAGATGTGGTACATATATACAATGGAATACTACTCAATCACAAAAGTGAAGGAAATAATGTCATTTTCAGAAACATGGATGCAACTAGAGATCATCATACTAAGTGAAGTAAGTCAGAAAGAGAAAGACAAATACCACATGATATCACTTATATGTGGAATCCAAAATATGACACAAATTACCCTATCCATGAAACAGAAACAGAATCATGGACATAGAGAACAGACTGGTGGTTGCCAAGGGAGAGGGGGTTGGGGAGAGATGGAGAGGGAGGTTGAGGTTAGCAGATGTAAGCTATTATATATAGAATGGATAAACAACAAGGTCCTACTCTATAGCACAGAGAACTATATTCAATATCCTCTGATAAACCATAATAGAAAAGAATATATATAAAAAAGAATATATATATGTATAACTGAATCACTTTGTTGTACAGCAGTAATTAACACAACATTGTAAATAAACTATACTTCAATTTAAAAAGAAAAGAAGAAAAAATAAATTAATTAAACTAAAATACTCCCTTAAAAAAAAGTTGATAGTAGCTAAGAATAAGTTACTAGCAAAGGGGGCATAAAGATAGATAGATAAGCTAAGACTATGTGTTAGACTATATAATTGTTGGATTAGAAGATAAAATTCAAAAAGAATTAAAAGGAGTAGAGAGTAACAAGGTAGGAATTAAGACTTTTGTCTTTAAACTTAGTATCTGCTACTTATGAGGCATCCAAAAGATGTCAAGGGGGCAGCCAACTAAACTAGTATGTAACTCAGTGGAGAGATCAGGACTAAAGGTATTAGCATAAGAGTCAGCAGGATACTAAGGTAAGTTAAAGCCACGGGGTAATAAAGTCATGTTGGAAGAAATTAAAGTAAGTAAGGGTACAGGGCATAGGGCTCAGTACTGGGCATTCAACATTGAGAGTTAAAAGCAGAAGATCAATAGCCTGTATAAAAAAGAGGAGAAATATGCAGTGTGATGGTAGTGGTGGTAGGGTGTAGGTGGCATACCATAGAAACCTAGAGAATAAAGTATTTTTTTGGGGGGGGGGAAGAATTACACAACTAATTAAAACAGTATATTTTAAACAAGACTCAGAGACCATCAGCCTACCTTAACATTGAATTTATGTTAATATATTTATAGAATGAAGTACAGAAGTTAGCATGTTAAACATGGACACTACATGCTATGTAATGAGCTATATGTTAAAGCCATTACCTTATTTAACTAAATTGTTTCATGATCATTTTCTACTTGAAGATACTAAGACTCACAGCATCTAAATAGCTTGCTTGAGAGATGAAATTTGAAGCCAGTTCTATTTGAGTTCAATGTCTTTCTCTAACACTGGATTTAAATAGACATAGGGTTGAATCACTATGCTTGTCTTTTTGCCGTTGGTCCTTGAGATGAGAATTATTTGATATTTCAAAGCTTCAGTTCCCTGGCTGTTGAATGAGTATGATAGTAGTACCTATCCCATAAGTTGTAGTTAGTATTATATGAGTCAAGTGAAGATAAAGCATTGAGAACTCTTTCTAACGCATAATAAGCCCTTGAAATGTGTCAGTCAGTAATGTTATAATTTTTTGTTATATAGATATTCCATTTAAGCATTTGACTCATAGTTATTTTTATTACATGTTACTTTTTCTATCCACAAAATTTAAATATAAAGATAAGGAGGGCCTTTTTTTTTTTATGTCTAAATACTATCCTAAAATTAAAAAGTAAATGTGTGCACTCTGATACTCAACTACACATAATGTTTAGGATAAATGTGAGTTTTCTCACACATTACCATGATCTATATTTCTACCAACTTAGAAAAATGAAAGTCATACATATTCAAATGTCTTCTAATATCTTCAATAAGATAAGGAGCTTAAGGTTTAAATGAGTCTGATTCTCCTATCCTTGCAAATGAGGATAAACTCGAGGAACAAACTCTACATAGGTGGGTTTTCCCTTAATGGTAGGAAAATTTTCTTTTGAGATGATTTACGGTAAATAAAAAGTACACAGGGAAACTGTAGAAGACGTTCATCATCTATATTGTTACTAGTTTCTCAGACCTATAAAAGGAAAACTAACCCTAAAATTTTCAAGGCATTACTAAATTTTGATGTATTAATAGGAGATACATTAAATATTTGTTTTTTTGAGGGAGCTTAGAAAGTAAAGGGTTTGGGCTTCCCTGGTGGCGCAGTGGTTGAGAGTCCGCCTGCCGATGCAGGGGACACGGGCTCGTGACCCGGTCCGAGAAGATCCCACATGCTGTGGAGCAGCTGGGCCCATAAGCCATGGCCGCTGAGCCTGTGGGTCTGGAGTCTGTGCTCCACAACGGGAGAGGCCACAATGGTGAGAGGCCCATGTACCGTAAAAAAAGAAAGAAAGTAAAGGGTTTTACTTTTACGTTCTGAAATCTCAGAGTTCTTATTTGCAATTTGGTGTTCTTATCTCTAGTTATTGCAATTTCCTGTATATGCTATTTTATAGCTTTTAGCAATTAGAGAATTAAGCAGGTAATATGCTTGCATAATAAAATCATTCAAGAGACTGAATATAAGGAAGGGTCTCCTGTAATAAAGTCCCTGTGGGTACTCCAGTGAATTCTTGTTGGCAGCTAAAGTATAACTTTGTTGAACTATGGTGAAAACAAAACAACAAAACTGTAAAATGTCCTCCAGAGTATTAGTAGATAACTTGCTGATATTTTTACATGTGGAAATTACCACATTGTTAATATCAACTTAATTGCTATCTTGTGGTCCCATAAAAATAAAGCCTTTTTTAACTGATATATCTTTATTGGGAATATTTAGAAGGCATTTATATCCATTTTCCAAATAATTAAAAGTACATTCTCTAGGTCTAGATTTTTATCCTGGAGGCATTTATTATGATGATGATTTTATTATTTCCTCATATTATAAAAGTGTTACCTCCTCAAGGTATGAAAATAAAGAAATAAGAACAATACAATTGGGTATAAAGAGAAAAGCAAAAAAAAAAACAAAACAAAAAGAAAGCAAAACAAAAAGAACCCCGCAAAAAAACCCTCTTTCTTCACTTGATTCTAAGTTCTACTTTCCATATATAAAAATTAATATCCATATATAGTCCTGAAGATAAATCATAATAATAGCTGTAGCAACAGAGGATAAATGAAAGAAGAGTATTAAATTGATATATTTTTACACTGAATCATATTATACTAATGTTTGAAATTGCTTTTTGCCCAAATAGTAAATGCATTTGATGTTTTCTATAGCCCTTAGGTTATTTTTATTTATTTGTTTTAATTTTTTTTTTCTGGCCACATCACACAGCATGTGGGAATCTTAGTTCCCCAACTAACCAGAGATAAAACCCAAGGCCCCTGCAGTGAAAGTGCACAGTCTTAACCACTGGACCACCAGGGAAGTCCCCAAAGTTAATTTTAACTACCACAAATCACAATTGTAAGAATGTACATTAATTTAAATACTCCCTATCTTATTGATGAACATACAAATACTGAACCATCAAAAAGCATACACTCTTTGAAATCAGTAGACAACATTTTTTCCTCCAAAAGATGTAAAATCTTCAAGAAAAAAACAAACAGGCTTTTAGTTTATTATTTGATAGAATAAACTATGTTACATGATTTTGAAAAAAGCAGTCTGTTTCTGCAATGTGTTTTTATTAGCATGGTTTTGCAAATGTAGATAACTAAGCTCATTTACAATATGGTGAAATAGGAAAAAAAAAGGATTGTCCACACTTTTTCACCTACATCATGTTAACTTTATAAATTATCAAAATAGAGAGCAAATCTTCATGATTCACCTTGTCCTTAGAGAGACTATATGGATTAACCACGTGAAAACAAAGGGCTTTGGAGTCAGGGTGATCTGAGTTTCAGTCTTGGCTCTGCCACTTATCATTAGTAAACTGGGTCAACTAAGCAAGATATACTTCCACTAGATTCTGAGTTCACATGCTTGAAATGAGTATAATAACAGCATCCAGCATGAATAATACAATTAGTATATGAGATCAAATCTCCAAGAGCCTGGCATGTGTAAATCTCTCAACTGTAATTAGTAACAATATTATTATTGGCAGTAAAACGATGATCATTCTATTGAATTCCTTTGGGGAGAAAAGCCAGTTGTGAAACATCTGCTGCAGGGCTAGACCGTGTGGGTTTACATGTCAGTACATACATCCAAATAGGAGGGACATGTGTTCCTAAAATGTTTTTGTTTCACATCAGTTCTAATAGCTATGTTGAAACTCATATATTTTCTAATTCTCATTATCTGTCTTAGAATTCAAGCTTTTGGTTCACACATGTGAGGAGAGAGGGAGAGAGAAGAGGTTTCTGTTATTTACTTTTATAAGCACAGTAATCTTATCAGATCACTACCCTTATGACTTCACTTAACCTTAATTACTTCCTTAGAGGGCCCAGATCCAAATACAGCCTCACTGGCAGTTAGGGCTTCAACATGTGAATTTTGGGAAACACTAACACCCACTCCTTAACAACATTTAATCCCTATAACCTAAGTTATATGTAAGGGCTTCCGAAAACCATAGAAATGAACCTAAGTACTTTCCATGAGCTACATAGAAGGGAATGGAGGCAAGGAACCGAACCGTTGAAGAGAGATCACAGAAGCAAGTGGAGCCATTAGTAATGAATCTCAGCCAAAATAAACTTTCAGAGGGTGAGGGTGCACACCCTGGGGTAACACCTTATCTGCAATGAGATCTTGAGTGGGGAAGGAAGGTGTCAGGTTGGTAGAAAAACCCTCTTGGACCCAGTATGGTTCAGCAAAGCAGAGGAAGAAAGACTGTACCCAGAATCATACAAATAGCAGATATTCCGAAAGTCATCTGTCTCTAGTGAGAGATGAAGTTGAATTGTATGAGCCAACTAATCTTGATCATCGTAGTGCTACCCCTATTAATGTATTAGGCTATAATGTGGGAAACCTCTTTTTTTTTTCCAATGAACTCATAAAAGAAGAAAAAATTGATAAAAAATAATTTATATAACAAATGCTGGAGGAGGGTGTGGAGAAAAGGGAACACTCCTACACTGTTGGTGAGAATGTAAGTTGGTTTTCTGAGGTTCTTCAGAAAACTAAAAATAAAATTAACATAAAGTCCAGCAATCCCACTACTGGGCATATACCAGGACAAAACCATAATTCAAAAAGATACATGCACCCCTATGTTCATGGCAGCAATATCCACAATAGCCAAAACATAGAAAGAATCTAAATGTCAGATGAATGGATAAAGAAGATGTGGTACATATATACAGTGGAATACTACTCAGCCATAAAAAATAATGAAATAATGCCATTTGCAGCAACATGGATGCAACTATAGATTATCAAACTAAGTGAAGTGAGTCAAAAAGACAACTACCATAGGATATCACTTATACCAATATTTAGAAACTAAAATATGGCACAAATGAACCTATCTACAAAACAGAAACAGACTCACAGACATAGAGATCAGATTTGTGGTTGACAAGGGGGAGGGAGAGGGATGGACTGGGAGTTTGGGGATGGTAGATGCAAATTATTACATTTAAACTGGATAATGACAAGGTCCTACTGTATAGCTGGGAACTATATCCAAACCATAATGTAAAAGAATATAAAAAATTGTATATATATATATATATATATATATATATATATATATATATATATATATATATATGTATGATAACTGAGTCACTTTGCTGTACAGCATAGATTGGCACAGCATTGTAAATCAACTATACTTCAATTAAAAATAATAAATAAAATAAAATCTAAAACAAACCAAAAAACTCAAAACAAAACAAAGAACAATTTATAAAAACTGAATATGTCTACATGGCCTGAACATAATAAGCAAAGGAGGCAAAATGCTCAATAATTCCATCCCCCCAAACTTGGCAAGGGACATAATGGACAATTCTCAGGAAGAAAACATAAGAAAACTTTCAAATGTGTTAAGAAAATCATCAACCTCACTCATAATAAAAGACATGGGAATTAAAACTTTAAAACTACACTGACATCCAATTTTTCACTCAATAGATTGTAAATCAATCAATCCATCCCAAGTTTTGCTAACTCCTTTGGTAAGCCTGTGGGAGGAGACATGCCACATTACTTTACTGACACATTACTTATGGTTATATAAAATAGGTGCATCCCTTTGAGGATAATCATCAGTTTCCACAAAAATTATAAAGCTTATTTATTTTATTTATTTTTCTTTTTTTATATGTGGGCCTCTCACTGTTGTGGCCTCTCCCATTGCAAAGCACAGGCTCCAGACCCACAGGCTCAGCGGCCATGGCTCACGGGCCCAGCCGCTCCGTGGCATGTGGGATCTTCCCGGACCGGGGCACGAACCCATGTCCCCTGCATCGGCAGGCGGACTCTCAACCACTGCGTCGCCAGGGAAGCCCTATAAAGCTTATTCTTGACTAATAAATTTACGCTAGTAATTTGTCCTACAGATTGTTAAAACATGTGATTTAAAATTGAAAAGAAGAAAAGAAGGTAGTCAGCAGATTATTTTCATGCCGTATGAGGAACACCTTGTATAAGATTTAATCATAGGCCCAGAAAATCATCTATGTAAAACTTATGCAATGTTTAACACCATGTTAAAAGGAAATGTTTTGTTACAGCCAAAGTTTACCTGTTAACATTTACTTGTTAATATCTATCCACAGATGACTAGTTGAAGGGATTATGAGAGGTCCCCCAGTACTAGGTAGCTCCTTCTGTATCTATATGGAGAGATCTCCAAGATACATTGTTAAAGGAGGAAAAGTTTCAGAATAGTGTATCTAGTGGGCTACTAAATGTTTCTTTAAAAATGGAACAAAATATGCATGCATATTTACTTCCTCATGCAAATCTTCGGAAAAATATATGATAAATTTATAATACCTCCTATTTGGAAAAGAGTGGAATCAGGTGGAATGTACTGGATAGAAAGGACATTTTCTTGTATATATTTTATTTTTCCTTTTTATATTATTTTAAGCCATATAAATGTATTATCTAGAAAAACAACAAATTTTGCAGTAATGAGAATACTTGGTACTGCCCCACTCTTCTGCTCATGTGTGTAAATAATTCTAAGTCAATGACAGCAGATACAGCACCTGGTGCTAGAGGTAGTATGCAGCTCCCAGCTGTGCTTGATCTTCAAAACACAGTATGTTTTCCAGTAGGAATGTTTTAATAATTATTATCCATTTTAGCTACAACAGATAAAATTGCATTTTGATTTAATGCCACTAAAACAAATAAGAACTCATCAACTAGTATGTAGATTAAGAAGTTGTTGGGCTTCCCTGGTGGTGCAGTGGTTGAGAATCTGCCTGCCAATGCAGGGACACGGGTTCGAGCCCTGGTCTGGGAGGATCCCACATGCCCTGGAACAACTAGGCCTGTGAGCCACAACCACTGAGCCTGCGCGTCTGGAGCCTGTGTGCCGCAACAAGAGAGGCCGCGACAGTGAGAGGCCCGTGCACTGTGATGAAGAGTGGCCCCCACTTGCCACAACTAGAGAAAGCCTTCTCACAGAAACAAAGACCCAACACAGCATAAATAAATAAATTAATAAACTCCTACCTCCAACATCTTCTTTAAAAAAAAAAAAAGTTGCTATATTTGGGAAGCCAGATTTTAAACGAGAAAAAAGAGTCTTTCAACTGATAACTCATTGAAGATATTTTCAAGGTGATTTTTAGACAAAGAGAAGGATTTAGGGATAATGGTGGAGAAGGCAAAGTTTTTCTTTTCTTTATTGAGAGGAATTACATTTGCTTGGGTAAAGCCAAAAGAATCACAGCAAAAGACTTTCTAATTGTCTGAAGCTTTCACTTGGTTTCAATAAACATGCTAAATGAGTTAATGACATTTACTTGAGTCAGTGGGTTGTCTTAGAATTTTGGTATTTACTTAAATTGTGCTCCATACACAATCAACATTGGCTTCAACTATGAGCTGATTAGACATGAAAATTCCCAAGCCCCCTTCCCCACATCTAGTAAATTCCTCAAGATGGGGCCAGGTGTCTGTGTTTCAACAAGTGATTCTGATCCTCACTGATGTTTAAGAAGTACTGCCCCCAAGTATTATGCATCTGAAATGACAGTGTATCCCGTCTCCCATGTTAGAAAAAACTCATGAGCAATCTTCCTATAAGAAAATAAAAGACTGGGCACACATGTAAATATGTACTGTCATTTCTAACGATGGTAGATTGCACATCTTTCCAACACTAAATACCTGTGAATTATATTGGATTCAAAATCAGGGTGATGGATACAAAGGCTATTGAAGGACCACTGTTACAGGCTGAATTTTATCCCCGTGAAATTCATGTTAAAGTCCCAACCCCCAGTACGTCAGAATGTAACTTTATTTGGTGACAATTTCTTTCAAGAGATGATTAGGTTAAAAGGAGGTTGTGAGAGTGGGGCCCCAATTCAAGATGACTCATGTCCTTTAAAAAGGAGGAAATTTGCTTTTCCCTGTGAAGAGGCAGCGAGAGGGTGGCCACCTGCTCCTACCAGAACCTTGACTTGGACTGCCAGTCTCCAGAAATGTGAGAAAACAAATTCCTGTTGTTTAAGCTACCCAGTTTGAGGTATTCTGTTATGGCAGACCTAGAAAACTAATACAGCTACTAACTCAATTTTTTTTTTCTAAAAGTAGCAAAATAATTAGTCCCAGATGAGAAACTAGAGTTAAAGTTTGATGGACTTATCAAAATTAATTGATCCTGTTTTAAATTACATTAAATCTAACCATTATTGTTACCAAACTGGAGGGGGCAAAAAAGAAAACCAAGAAAAAGCCTATAAACAGACCTCTCATTTTTCTTGACTCTAAAGTGAAATTACTAAGGACAAACTATGCAAACATTAAAACAACAAATTAAAAACAATTCAATCTCATATGCAATACACTACATTCAACTTAGAAATGTACTTAACAAAATGTCTCATGTTTAGAAATTGCACCTCAAACCAAACTCCAACTTAAGACTCTAAACTGGCTAAAAGCAAAAGATTGTTGCAATATCACTGAGTGAGAAAAAAGCCCTTGTTTGTTTGACATGCTTATGGATAAATATGCTAGTTAGGTGTCTCTCATATTTAACTTCTTACTGCAACTTTATAATAATCTGCTTGTGAGCATCATTCAAAAATTTTAAACGGCTCTAACCATTAGCAATTTGAAATTTCCTGCCAGGGTTCAAGAATCTCTACACTACAACCCACCAAAGAATAGCTTTATTTTCTAATATTTCTCAACCAGATCCTTTGCTTTGCTTGTTCCATTGCATTCAATATTGTTAAGGCAAGTTTTGATCACCTCGACTATCACATATTTGCCCATGTGGTTTCCTCATCTTCTGTTCCTTGTACATATCCAAGTCCTTCAAAGATTATCCCAAGTCCCATCACAGCAAATTGCCTCCATGTTCATTTCTCATTGGCCTCTTTTTCTTTCTAATTTTTATAGCACTTTTAAGGCAATTTTCACATATTTACAGATAATTTTATTCTACTTTGTATCATTTGCTTTTCAAAAAACATATCATTTTTCTATTGGTCTGACTTGTCCCTCTCATTACACAGCATGTTTTAAAGTATGTAGTATATTTTATGCTTCAAGGTTATGTGCCTCATTTTCCAAGTAGGAAAAGTTTTCAAAGACTTAGATAAATATTTGAATATTAGTGTTATTTGAGCTTAAGTTATCCAAAAATAGCTCATTGTAATTTAGGAAGAAATTAGCTTATTTATAAAGATGATTGCCACTGAACATGATCCATGTGGACATAGATGCTGTTGAATAATCAGTATGACGTTACAAAAGAACAAACAGCTTTATTTGGGGTCTTAGGAACTGCAATACGGGAGACACAGATTCAGATAAAAACAAGTGATTTGGGAAAGAGAAAGAGTCAGGGGCTTATAAAGGCAAAAGCCAAAAGGTTGTTAAAAGTTTTCTTGCAAGAATTAGGATTGGTTCTGATGCAATATATATATATATATATATATTTGTCCTTAAAGGATACACTGTCATGAGTTATTTAGGGTAAGAGTCCTATAAGTACTTTGAGTTTCTAGAATATTGCACAGATGTTCTGGATGCCTATGTTAAGATAATAAGCAATCGAAAGTACAGACTCCATCCAGGCTGAAATGTTCATAAGTACAGACTCCATCCAGGCTGAAATGTTCATAAGTCCTACTTCCTCGATGGCCTCTTGGCTGCATTTTAGAGAAAGCTCGTAACAACACTGACTCCAATTTGCTTTTTCTTTCACAGTATGGAGAAAAAAGTGTTTACATTTGCATAACTCACAATACACTCTAAACAGCTTCTAATAACCTTACTATAATATGATTTAAAAAAAATATTTCTTAAAGTATTTGCTTCTTTCTTCTTAGCTCATCTATATATATATATATATATATATATATATATATATATATATATATATATATATATATTTTTTTTTTTTTTTTTTTAAATACCTGTCAGGTTGGCTAGTAGGTCTGGATGAAAACTAAATGCTGGTTCCATCTGAAATCAGGACTAAGACTTTATTCTAATTTATATCAATGTGTGGGTGGAAATAACCAATTATAAAAAATATATATTTCATCATATCAAAAAGGAACATATACTATCCTATAGAATGTAATTAAATCTTTGCACAGACAGAACCTAGATTCTTAGCAACTGAGGGTCTCAGTGCCTCATACATTTGTTTATAAATTTGTAAGTAGTAGTAATTGCCTCCCATTGGACAGAGAGATTATAGGCATAAATTAACTATTGAGCTTAAATTTCCTTTTTGACATTAATCTAAGTGCTGTAGGAGATGAGCATGCTTGTTGTAGAGAATCTGAGGGAAGAGAATCAGGGTCAGGACTTGCATGGCCTCATGGCCCTGAGCCTTGTTTCCAGGAGCAGGAAGGTGGCTGATGAGTAAGGAGATAAAGGTGGGTAGGTGAGGAAGTGGTAGATCCTGTAAGGATCCCAGTAAGAACTTTGCTTTGAACCTGAGTGGAGTGTGCTTAAAGCAGAGGAAGGACATGATTTGCTTTTCCTCAGGAACGTTGTGGCTACTCTGTAGAGAACAGACTATAGAGGGACAGAGGCAGAAACATGGCGACCAGAGGCCAGGGGAGAGATGAGAGCATCTTGGACTTGAAATACTGAGAAAGGTCAGTATTTGGATATATTTTGAAGGTTAAGTCAAGAGAATTCGTTGATAATTAAAATATGGAGTGTAAAAAAAAAAAAAGAAAGAAAGAAAGAAAAAGAAAAGAAGTAACTCTAAGATGACTCCAATACCTTTGAGCTGAACAACCAGAAAGGTCACATTCTCATTTACAAAATGTTTCCATTTACTGTAAAGTTTCTAAGGATGCAGCATTTTTTAATGGTGTATAGGTGAAAATATTAAGAGGACAGTTTTCTGCACGTTGAAATTTTGGTGCCTATTTGATCAGCTCTTGGAAATGATGAGGGAGCAGAAAGCTATTCAAGCTAAGAGTTCAGAAAGATTTCCAGGCTGTGAGTTGTCAGAATAAAGATGATATTTGAATCTTTGAAGCCGGACAATATCATCTGTGGAACAAGTATAGATAGAAATGAATGAAAGAAACTAGCCCTTGGATCCCGAATATTTAGATGAATAGGAAATGCAGCAGCACCATCAAAGAAGCTTGAGGTAGAGAAACTAGCTAGGTAAGAAAAAACTTGTAGAATGTGGTGGCCTAGAGGCCCCAAGAAGAGCATGACCCACAGAGGAGACAAGCACTCACTCTTTCAAAAGCTGATATTAATCTGATGACCTAAGACTAAATTATTACTATATATTTAAAATGAAATAAATAACAGAATCATTCAAAATAATCAATTGTTTAAAACAGATATTTTCCTAGATGCTAAGAAAAGGTGTCAGGTGTCACAAAAGTTTTTTGTTCTATATTGTATTATCTCATATATACTATTTTATGCCCATAAAAGAGGAAAACTGTGAAATAAATTTAAATTTTACTTATTCGTATTTTATGGAAAGCCAAGAAAAATTTCAACATAAAATGCTTCTCTGTCCTTTGGTCTCCTCTCTCCCCTCTACTGTGCGTTGTGTGTGTGCATTCTGCATCGACCAAAGCCCCCGCATCAGCAGGAATACCTGCTCGGCCATAGAGAGCAACATTCTCATAGCACCAACAAGACAACTTCTTAAAGAAGCATTCCTTCTTCATCTTGTAAGGGGCTACCACGATGCTGCTTAGAACTGGATTATGTAAACTGTCAATACTATATCATTTGATGTATAGCCGTGTGTCTCAAAAACAACGTATGTAACTGTGCCTTGACGTCGAACAGGGGGAACAATTCTCAGAGCTTTCTGAGATGCTCTTGCCAGGCTATCATCCTCAAATCCCTGGCTTGTTCTGAACTGTCCATGGCCCCCAAATCATTTATCTTTTTAAGAGGTTCTCTCCTAGGCTTCCCTGGTGGCGCAGTGGTTGAGAGTCCGCCTGCCGATGCAGGGGACATGGGTTCGTGCCCTGGTCCAGGAAGATCCCACGTGCCGCGGAGCGGCTGGGCACGTGAGCCATGGCCGCTGAGCCTGCACCTCCGTAGCCTGTGCTCCACAGCGGGAGAGGCCATGACAGTGAGAGACAGACAGAGCGCGTACCGCAAAAAAAAAAAAAAAAAAAAAAAAGAAAGAAAAGACAGTTTATTACCCACAGTACTTAAGAGTGGGAAAAATGTGCCGTACGACGATGACACACAGCACACCACGAGAGAAGACAGAGGCTGGCGGGGGGGAGAGAGCAAGGCAGAGAGTGAGCCAGGGGAACTGCTAGAAAGGCTTTATGATGGTTTTCTAGGGAAATAATGGGTGAGGTAGGGTAAATAAGCTAAATAAGTGTGCCTTGAAAGAATTCAGTAGGCTCCCAGTTGTAGAAGGATTCCCCCTGGGGTGATTTGGGCAGGAGAATCAATACATCCTACAGCAGAAGAGCTAGATCAGGCTCGTGGGGGAGGAGGTGTGAACTTGGCATTGGTATACTTTGCATTTGAAAAACAGAGAGCCCTTTGCTTTCTCTAAGAATGCACTAGCCTTGGGAGAAGCGTCCCTTTTTTAGTCAGCAAGGTCCCAGTTGTCAAAACGTCAGATGTAGAAACTAGAAAACAGTTCTGGAAACTAGGAACTAGTTAATACAGTGGGCAAGCCAATCTCTGTTCCCACACCCGCAACCCACTGCAGATGGTAAATCTCAAAGGATTGCCTTCTCTTCCAAACTGAGGTACGCTTGCCTGGCTTGGAGGTGTTCAGGAGATCTGAGTCTCCTGCCATATGTCCCATCCATGGCTCTGCCCTGGAGAAAGGAAGGCCGCTGCCTTGTCTCCCCCTCACCAAGACGCATGGAGTGGGCCCGACCCTGAACCTCCCTGGGGCCAGGCCAAGGCTCCCACTGGGACAGAGGGCAATGACAGAACAGGGTCCTCCCTCTTCTATCTGCCCACTCAACTGGGTCATTGTCCCAGGAAGAGGAAGCAGGAGTCTCAGGATGGGAAAGAGGGGCACGAAGCCTGATGGAGCTCAGGGTACCAGAGGGCAGCCACCAACCAAGTGGCCAAAAACATAGGGACACTTTGGGACATGGGATCCGACGTGAAGTGATACTCCAAGTCCCAATGGGTGTTCCACTGCCCCATCTGACTTCACTTAGAAAACACACTTCTAACATTCATAAGAAGTTCACGGAGCATTAATCCCCCAGTGCAGGGCCCTTCTGAGCACAGGGCCCTGTGTGCCTGCCCTGGTTGTACACTCATGAAATCAGCTCTGGATCCAGGAGACAACTTTTATGTCCTATTTCACGTCCTCTAGACCTAACTATTCTGACTTTTGTGTGGCAACCAGTTGTGCTCAAACTTAACCTAAGCAGAGCCTTGCTTAAATGCTCAGCATACCTCCCATTTTCTGTCCCAGGAATTCTTGCTACTCTTGCACACAGACACTATGGGAACGAACTCAGCCATTCTGGCATGCACAAACTTTGAAGTGCAAGGGAGTGTACAATCAAAGAGGAAATGCTAACTGATGGGCAGATATTCCCATCTTTGGGCCCCTGGGCAGACAAGTCTGAAGTACTTTCTCCACAATCCCTCAGAACCCAGCTGCATCAAGCCCTAGCTGGCCACAATGACCGACTCCAGAGGACAAGCTGTGACTGGCCCTCCTTTCTGCTCTGGGTTCATATGTCCAACTGGTCACATGTGTTCCTTAGGATGGCATCTCAATATAAACCATCTACTTATAAGCCCTTGAATAAAGACACACTTTTGCAAGAACTCTTGGAAGTATATTAGTTATTTTGCAGGATACATGAGATAATATATGTAAAATACCAAATACAGGACTTGTCCAATTACAACTACTTACTGTCTTTGAGTTCCTGATCCTTTCTCTCTCAATTTGAAACTGCTTGATGTATAATCTACAGCCAGATGTATAAACTATAGCTTTTGTTACTTCAACAAAAACAAAAACTCAATCTCGATTTCAAGATTGAATTTAGTCAAATCCTAGGAAATTCTGTCTATGCAAATGAAAATCGTCTTTTCTGGATTTTACGCTTCTCAAGGTGACAGATGGGGTTGGTGGAGGAAGACCTAGTGTCAGGTAGAGGCAATCATCCCAGCTTGTTCCAAAGGAGAATCCTGCGGTCTCCGTGGGTCTCTGGCTCTCTCTCCTAGAGGATCTCCCCATGTCCTCAATGTCTCTCCATGCTCATCAATATCTCTGGGCTGTCACTTTGCTTCTTTCAAGGATATGGGGAATCTGGCTCATTCTGACATCACTCAAGGGCTGCTCGAGATGCGGGGAGAGCAGGCTTGACTCCCATATTTTTTTTGCTGTTTATGCAATGCTGCCATTTATATTCTATTGTCACTAAGGCATGTTGGTATTTATAAAGGGACAGAACTTATTTCCCCAGGATCCAACTAGGAAACAGTTTAGGTCACTTCTGCCTTTGAATCAACAAATGTGTCCACCTTTTTCAGCTGCCTCTTCCCTAGACAAAGTTCAGGGATGACAGGGACCATGATAACTTTTCAGAGACCCCACCAGTTTCCAGATTAATGCTTCTTTGTTTGCTTCTCTCCCCTCCACAACCAGAGGCATCTTTGACAAATCTGGTTATGTGGGGAAAACAAAACCAAAACCCTTTTCATTGTTTAAGGCATAAACTTGTGGATTAGAGTTCTCCAGTTTTGCTCTCGAAAACAAAACCAAGTCTCTTAAAACGCAGAAAGCATTTCCTTTCCACAAAACCAACTATGCCTTGAGGCGTTTCTATAATAAAACTCTGAGAGCAATCAGCCTGGAATGGGGATTGCGCATGAAGAACACATAATCAGTATAATCAAATTATTATCCTGTCAAGAAGGAAACATGTCCTTACGAAACCCAGCATCGAGGGAAACCTGACAGGCACTTAGTGACTGCTCAGTTCAGCCTGGATACAGAGGAAAGGCAGTCTTGTCATTGAGGGCACCAGGAGGGGAAGGGGAAGAGAAGCAGCAGGGAACTCAACTAAGTTTTGTCCAATAACGAAGAAAGGGAGGAGAGCATGGCAGGTGCAAAGTCAAGATCCATAAAATGCAAAAGTGTGGAGAACTCATCTGGTATCAAGTAATCAGAGCAGCACTTAAGATGCCAGGGGAAAGGTGCAGGAAAGAACCTATTATTTTTGGTGCCAGATTTCTCAATAAGGTAGCCACATCCCAGTTTGCCTTGGAAGGTCTCATTTTATCCCTGTCGTCCTGACATGACTATTCGTGTCTACACTTTTCATACTTAAAGGTGTCTAGGTTTGGGTAATAGAGTCTTTCTACTCTGTAGGCAATCCAGGAAAGTACTTAGCACATAAAAAGTACACTCTTAGCCCCCCAAGAGTGTACTTTTTATGTGCACTCATCCCTTCCAACGATCCCTTCAGAGAAAACATTTCCATAATATGAGTTAATAATTCTAAAGGTGTATTGAAATTGATATCATAGAAAAAATCAGATTCTTATTTACTTCATGTTGCTCGACAGTTTTATTTTTTTAATAATAATATGTGGGACTAGTTAGGAGGACCTAAATAATCTCCCCTTCTGACCCTGCCAGGAATACATCTAACACAAAATTTTGTTGAATTGAATGGAATTAAATATACAGGTATAAGATAGTAATTAGAAAGTAAAGAAACTTACAATGAAGTGAGGAAAAAAAAGATTGAATATCTATATAAATATCTATTTATTCATCCATCTTTCTCCAACTTTTGGATGCCTCATGAAAAATGTGGCATTTGCTATGTACCTAAAAGACTTTGTGTAAATCAAAAGCTTGGAATACAGGCTATTCCATAATGACTTACTTTCTGATTTTATTAATAGCATATTTATTAATAGCATATTACTCTATAAATATGATTTACTTAGAAAGGGTCTTATTTACAAGACACTAAATGTGATATATATATATATACATATAAATGTGATTTTTTATATATATATATATATCACTGTATCACATATATATATATATATATATAAATGACACAGCTAACATATATATACTGATTATAAAATAATCAGTTTATCTAAATACATATTTAGAGTTGTGCTATTTTAATTATTTTATAGATAAATTACTACATTTCAAATATGTATTGAAGGAACAAAAATTAATGACAGATGATTTTCCACAAATTTTCCTCCATCTCTTTCCCAAAATTTAACACCATCTCCTATCTCTGGGTAGACAGACCCAGCTCGTAAGTTTTATTTATGATTACTTGGACACTGACCCAAGTGAAGAGAACTAGAGAAGCCAGGATGATTAATATTTTAAAAAGCAGAGAATCACCACTCAGAGATATATTATAAAAATCTGTCATAATCCAGGCCCTCAGACATGCATACTAGATCACACAGGCACACACACACACACACACACACACACACACACACAAAACTGACTTTACTGTATTTTACTCTGGGGTTGCCACTTATTTAAATCAATGTACATTGACTTAAAAACAAATTGTAGTGTGGTGTCAGGCAGAAATCCATCACCTCATGAAAATCATACCTGTCACATGACTAGAGACCACTGTATCTTTAGAGTCCTCTGATGGAAATGGACTGAACCAGAACAAAGTGAGGAGTGTCCTCCAACACAAGTATCTGCCCATCTCCATAAAATGAGCCCTATCTCCATTGCCATTCCTCCCCAATACCCAATCTTGGAGGCCAGAGTCTAGAAAAGGGGATAAATGACTGCACCTCATCCCTTTCAATCAAAAAATGAGGGTTCCAGCTACTGCTGGCACTGCAGGCATGGAGAATACAGGAGGGGAAAGAGAAGAAATAAGAGGGGCAAGAGTGGGGTAAGGATAGAAATGGATGAAATTGGATTTTAAGTTTAATATTTTCTACCAGACTTCTTTAAAAAAAAGTTTTTGTAACTGTAAGTGGCCAGAAAAATTCTAAAATATGACAGAAATATCATTAAGGGACAACAAAGTTAGAAATGGCAAAGTGGTTGTGAAGGCAGATTATGGAGAAGGTAAAACAAACATTTTTAAAAAATGATTTTTGTTTAGTTTATTGAACTATGTAATTTACACATTAGTATGCATTCTTAAGCACTTTTTGAAAATAAACAGGAAATTAATTTGTTAACTAATCACAGGCATTAAAACATAGTAGTGTCACCCTATTTTTAAGGAGTAAACACATTAAGCAACATGCCAGTTTTCAAAAAATAATCTGAGTTGTTAGAATAAGAAGTTATGTGTTGGGTCCCTTTCTCTTTCATTAATTCTCTACTCAATAAAGTTGTGATAGGCCATATCCCAGACTCCTTAGTGTTAATTTCATTCTATATACTCTGGAGGATCAAGGGCTGATTATAAGCATCTTGTAATTTCACCTGTTAGGATGATCCACCCAAATGAATATTATAGGCATCTTTTGATTATAATTACAATGTACAAAGAGTTGTTTTTACTTTCTCTACCAAAACACTAACAATGTTTCTTTGTAAAATATTTATTTTCTCTGATTTTAATGAAAAATAACTCTATCCAGAATTGCCAAAGTAAAACTTTCAATCTCACTTTATGTCTTTCTGTCCTTAGAGGAGGCTGTGAGGATTAAACAAAATAATCCATTTTATAAACCACAGAAGTAGTTTACACACACACACACACACACACACACACACACACACACATATATATATATATATATATATGACATTAGTAGCTTCACTAAAACTGTTATTAGTCAAAACTATAATTACATTATCCAGACTAAGGTGTTTGGAATTGCTGATGGGAAGTTCCATTTAAATTCACATTTCTAGATAACTCTGTTATACAATCTCCCCAGTTTTTAATGAGCAAATAAATCTCTGGTCATTTTTCATACCAGTTGACGTAGTTCCTATGAGATTTGCTAAACATATATTGCAATTTCAGAGTTATAATAATTGTTAATGTTATTTCCATTAAATTTTTCATGTGGGAAAGTCCTTCAGATTTTAAGCAGCACACAAAATATTTTAATATTAAACTCTAGTATTCTAAATAAAAGTTGACAGGTTCATACAAGCCTCTGATAAATCAAATGAAATATCAATACTAGTAACATAAAAATATGTCCTGTCTGTACAAGCACATGAAATCTTAAGTGGAGGTAGGAGGAATGAGATTTCTGATAACCACGACACACCATGCCATAACTCTGAGTTGGTTTCATAATTCTGTGAGGAATGTCAACGTCTTTTTAGACCCTTAGAGATTCTGTAGCTCTTGTCAAAAAAGCCAGTGGATTTCACTGTCCAAATAAATGTTATAAGTGGTAAATGAGGGATACACTTTGTTGCTTTAAACGTGGTCTATTCTGTGCTATTCTGATGTAATTTGAGGAGAAAATAGGTTTTTCTAGATATTCCAAAATCAGATGTTGCTTTTTTTTTTATCCATATTATATTTTTCATAAGTGTCTTTACCATCGCCTTTTGATAATATAAGATTTTCAGCCACGCCAGGGTTCATTTTGATTTTCTTATATGATATTCTGTTAACTCAGCTTTGGAGTATTCCAGTGTTGTAAGATTCTAAGACTTCCTCAAATGTTTGTACAGAATAACATTTCTTCGATTAGAGCTATATCTTCCCCTGGGCAAGTTTATGTTTTCATTGTGCTAGAAGTCCAGGCATGCGAGAAAACCATCACTTTTACTTCAAGTTTAATGACTCATAACACTTAAATGCCCAGGCAGATACAGTAAAACAAGTACACAATGTGAATACAGACTGAGGAAAGCTGGATGTGGCCTAGTCCAAGTGTTCAGTCCATTCTGCTCTGCCAAGTGTGGAAATGATGCTAGCCCAGAAATATACATCCGTGGGCCAGATTTACTCTTATGGAATTACCATAAGTTTGTCATCAACATTATACATTTTAGTCAGCTTTCCTTTGTATGCTTCTTTCACACAGCACTACATTTCATATTTTGGGCTCATTTTTATTATTATACTTATAATTATCCTCTTCCCTGTCATCATTTTCTTTAGCTGACATTTATTGATTACTGTATCATATGCAGGGTACCAAACACTGGGCATAAATTATTTTTTCTTATCTTTATAACAATCTCGTGAGATAAGTACTAATATATCATCCACAGACTTAGCAACGTTAAATAACTTACCAAAGCTCTGTAATTTGTGAGTGGAAGATCTGTCTTTCTGTCCCAGGATCACATGGCTCCAAAAGTCAAAATTCAGGTTCCTAAACTTTTTTTTTTTAATTCAACATTAGTAAGAAATATATCATGTGTGTAATCTCAGAACCTAAAGTGCTGCTTGGTATACAAGCAGCTCGCAGATTTACTTTATTAAATTTTATTTTATTTTTAAATATTATTATTTTAAATATCATTTAAATATTTTTAAAATTAAAAACTATTTTTAAATATTTTTTAATATTTAAATTTTATTTATTAAAATAGCAAATAGAGATCTGGTCCCATGCCTATTTTAGCTTAACACTTTTGTAGTTCAATTCATGTAATACTCTAAAGTTTATTTCCTATCTGTTCATAAACTTATCATATATTTTATGTCTATAAACCTCTATTCCTGACCTCTTCAGTTTCTCACTGAAATCAGTATAACACAAAGAAAGGAAACAGAACATAACAATTGAATGTCGACTCCAGAGAAGAGAAATTTGGATTCCAAACACGTTTCTAGGATGTAATATATTCCTAAGCATAGATATGTTTTGTGATCTCTTTATATTTACAACATGAAAAGCTACTATATTGGGTTTTTGTAAAAGTAAAAGGAGATAGGGCATGTTACAGAAATTTTGCCTACACTTAGAAACTGGTGAGCTAAGTCCTTAATGGAAATTGTCTCATATTTTTGTAGAGTGTATGGGAGTAATTAATTACTTATTTGATTCCCACCCTATATATAGCATAGAGTGTTTAAATGTCTTATTCAAATATAAATGAAACATTATGTTATAGATGATCAAGAGCCTCTACTGAGATTCTATTGGCAGGGGAAGTCAGTCTTCACCTGTATTAAAACATTCAGGTAGAGCTCAGAATCTCCCTGTGGCAGACACACCCTAAGGTGACCCCTCTGGGTCATGCACTGGTATCATCTTCCTCCCTTGAATACAGGCACAATCTGTGACTTGTTTCTAGTCAATAAGTGATGACAAATGTTCATTTACGTGGTAAAAGTTAAAGGATTTTTCAAGTTTAATTGAGGTACCTAATCAGTTGTTGAGGTAATCAAAGATATAAGAACATAAAAGAAAGAATTGGAGAGATGTCAATGAAGTAAAATTTCATTAAAGGACAAAGTTTTCAGAAAAAAAATCACATAAAGCATGAAGGGGGCATCTGTCTTGGGGACTTAAGGTAAGGACTAACATGTTTCTGGAGAGAAGTGGTCTTTCTGGTTATGGATCAAAGCTGATTTTGATTATCAATCCAGGCATGATGTCACTCCATGGGAATTTGGGGGAAAAGCCCATGTGTATAGATGAAAAGGACTTTAACTTTGGAATTCAGGCAGTAATCTTATTAAAGACAAACGAACCAACCAACAAAAGCCGAAGCATGGCTCAGAGCGAAGGAAAATCTTTCCCCTTACCTTAAAGTACCATAATTGTCCTGATCTATGTAAATCATTGAAAGTCTACACTGGAACTGAATAAGTGATAGTTCATCAGTGGTGGCAACAGCAAGCAAGTAAAGCACTACAGTTTGCAGGCATAGTCACTGGGAGACATATTTCTTTGGGAACCCTCGGAATTTCCAGAACTCTCAGGGACACAGGGTACGTTGGCATGACTGTATCATGTTGCAACTTTACTTCACGTCCAGCAATAAGATGCTTGTGTTCTAGGTAATAGAGTCTTACAGGTGCAGCTCTCTGGCACCTGCCATGTGGAATATGGGCTGAGGATGCAGACTTTCTGATGGGCACACTAAGAAATCTCAGAAATATTTTATGAGTGTAATCTTTTCAGAATCTGAACTTCCTGTTCAAAATATGGATGGAAGCCTCTGTAACAGGGGCTTGTATTTAAATGTAATTGCCCATGTACTTACCAATTTAAGAGGCCAGAGGAATATTTGAGTTTATATACCATAAAATAAGATATAACAAAATTAAAATGGAATGATCACTAAATGGAGGTATAGGAAAAACAAGATGTTGAAAATAAAGGCTTTTATAAAATGCAATCCTAAATGGCCTACATATTTCCTGGTATTTGACTGAAAATTGAAGATAAAGACTTGAAGCCGGACTTCCCTGGTGGCGCAGTGGTTGAGAGTCTGCCAGCCGATGCAGGGGACATGGGTTCGTGCCCCGGTCCGGGAAGATCCCACATGCCACGGAGCGGCTGGGCCTGTGAGCCATGGCCGCTGAGCCTGCGCGTCCGGAGCCTATGCTCTGCAATGGGAGAGGCCACAGCGGTGAGAGGACAGCGTACCGCAAAAAAAAAAAAAAAAAAAAAAAAGACTTGAAGACTTTGGGCACCCAAGTTCAAAAGGATGCATTTTCACTTTTTGAATTTCATAGTGTCAAAATATAAACAAATTATCTTTCCTGATACAAAACTCAGAAATAATTCTTTTGAATTTGAAAAAAATATGATGCAGTACACAATTTGTAAACCAGTAGATGGTCTAGGGCATATTCTCACTCAGAATCATGTCATTTCTCCAACACAATGGTATGAAATATAACTTATTTTGAAATATTAAAGCACTTAGAGATTTTACTTAAAAATGCAAATTTCTAACTTCTTTCAAAAAACCTGGAGATCTGTTGAAATTTGGTGTCTACTCAGTTTGGCAAGATCTCTGTGAGATTTTACTTAAAAATGCAAATTTCTAACTTCTTTCAAAAAACCTGGAGATCTGTTGAAATTTGGTGTCTACTCAGTTTGGCAAGATCTCTGTGAGCTGAGAGGCACATGCTCACTTTAAAGTGGCTCGTCACCTCCAGGTCACCAGAGCCTTCTCTACTTCATTTTTCATCTCATCAAGTCCTAATTGCTTATTTAAGTTATCTGCCTGCTGCCTTTAGGCTACTGAGTTTAGGATCTCTTAATGTCTTTAATAATATCTTCCACAACATCTTTATGAAAATACAACAAAGCATTTTACATGTCTCTACAGTAACAATCTCAATGTAACTAATCATGCTTTCTTTTTTTCTTTTTTTTTTTTTTTTTTTTTGCGGTATACGGGACTCTCACTGTTGTGGCCTCTCCCGTTGCGGAGCACAGGCTCCAGACGTGCAGGCTCAGCGGCCATGGCTCACAGGCCCAGCCGCTCCGTGGCATGTGGGATCCTCCTGGACCGGGGCACGAACCCGTGTCCCCTGCATCGGCAGGCGGACTCTCAACCACTGCGCCACCAGGGAAGCCCATGCTTTCTTTTTAATCTTAGCTCAAATCAAGATAAGAACAAAATCTTTCTCAGTCAGACCATCTATATATACTATCATAGTTAACAGACTAGTTTTCTTTCTTTTAGTGTCTTGATATTTCCTTTTGATTTGTTCCCCATTAGCTATATATTTATACACTTTCCAGGGGAAAAAGGCAGACTTGATATAAAGAGAAGTAAAAGCCTGCTTGTTGAATTGAATTTTATTTTATATATACTCAATATACATATATTTTATTTTATGAATCTGCTTACCAAATACACACAAGGCTTTCTCTGCTGTCACTTACTGATAGGAATATTTACCTTCATAATGTGCATAGGACATAATACAGGTAAATAAAACTGAAGCTCTCTTCTTACATGTTTGACTGTTTACTGCTGTAATTTAGAAAGATACTCAGGACAAGACAGGGTGGGAAGGCAAGTGTATTCTCTGATACATGGTAACTGCCCCTAGAGGATCTCATTAGACCAGTGACACTCAACCTTTAGCTTCCATCAGAATCACCCAGAAGGCTTGTTAGAAACAGATTGCTGGTGGAGCCTGAGACTGCTCATCTAATGAGTTCACAGGTGATCCTGATTCTGCCTATCATAGAAATAACATCTGATAACCATTACACCCAACTGTAATCCTCTTAAGGTAGATGTGTGTCATTTATTATTGAATTCCTATTAAATCGCATCATTTCTCACATATGAGAGATGCTTAATGCATAACTATTGAAGGAATTTAGGGTTTGGCATTGTGACATAATAATACTTGGCTAATGGGTTTGGATGGGGGTCAAAATTAACAGGAAGTTCAACTATGGAAAGAGGTACATTATTTTGTCTGTCAATTTTTTTAATTTAATTTAATTTATTTTTTTATACAGCAAGTTCTTATTAGTTATCCATTTTATACATATTAGTGTATATATGTCAATCCCAATCTCCCAATTCATCAATTTTGACTTTTTCTAGTGTAACTGGGGAATTGCCATTGTGTACGTGAAAATACTTTGTGCTTTTTCTTCCATGAAGGATATATGTATATATAATCATCTTATTTCTTTTTAAATTCAAATAACCAAAATAAAACTGGATCCATCAAGTTGTTAAATCAAGGTGGAAGAACATGTTTAACTTTTAATTTAAATTGGTATACTATGTGTAAATATATTTCAACTCCATGTATTTTTAAAATTTTAGTCACATGATAGTTTAATCACTTTCATTGAAAAAAGTATTCATGAAGATACATTTTTCCTATTCACTTTTCATTTCATACCTTAGTAAAATAAACTTTAAAAAGAACCATATTGTAACTTTATCCTTCTTCCTATTCAGACTATGTCCCAACTTCAACAAGGCAGCTAAAATTAAAGTTATTCCTTAAAGTGTTTCTTTTTTCCCAGCAGTTAAACAACTGGCTTATGTCTACCAGCATTTTCTCTTTCCTCCTCAACATTCAGCTGTGTTATATCTCCTTCCCTTTCTTGCAGGGGTGGCTATGTTCCCTAAGTTCTTGCCAATAGAGCATGGCTGAAAGTGGTAAAAACTACACCTAGGCCTAGCCCATGAAAGATTCCCACAGTATTCTACACCCTTAGAGTAGAGTAAGACAGCCAAGATGGAAGGACCCTGGTCTCTGAATGACACTGTGGAACAGAATTACCCTTAGTCCCAATCCAGCCTTATTTGAGCTGGATATAAACTTCTACTGTGTTAAACTACTAATGTTGTGGGGTTTGTCTGTTCGAGCTGCTAGTATTCCTCTAACTAATATCAAAATTAGTATCAGTACCTTGTAGTTGGGACCTGTTATGTTATGCAGTAGCAAATTTTGGTAGAATTATCATCTGCAGTAACTTGTAAGGCTGACAGCATGCTAAGTGACAAGTCAATGATGGTTATTAATGGTTGTCTTCACAAAAGTATTATGAGAATGAGATTAGCTCAGTGAGTATTTCTTTGTATTTAAGTAGTAAGAGATAAAAGGGAATAGAGATAGTCCAGAGATTTAAAAGTTTGTAAAAGTTGACTGCAATATGGACCCCAACAACTGAAATGTAGGTTTGAAAATATCTTTGACTTAAAAAAAAAAAAACAACTTGTTGAGATGTGTCAGCTGAACAAAATGACATGCTTTGCACAAATAGATTAAGAATTTCACCTCCACGCTCAACTCTTTGGTTCCAGATCACCTCAAGGTAGCCAAAATTGATCTGAGGAAGGAAGGGGCATAGAGGTGAGATGTAAGGAAATAAAGGAGAGATTAATTTCATCTAGGTAATAACTTTGCACTTACTGACATATGGAAAGGTTAGAAACAAATTGATCAGAAGTCTGTCAGTTTTTGAGGAAATCTTTTAATTAAAGAAACAAGGAGATCAGACTAAAATGTTCTGGCACTTTGAAACTCAAACCAACCTTTGGACCCTGAGGCTGGCATACAGGTAGCAGGTTGTAAGAGGGAGTCCTCAGGTGAGGAGAAGGGTTACCAGTGTCTGCTTTAGATGTAGTCAGGAAAGAACACAGAGAAGGAAATTATCACTTATAAAGTGAAACCTGGTGCCTTATACAGAACAATGGACCAAAGATCTCTCATTTGGTAGATTCTGAGTCCCATCCCCAGTAGTATTTCAAAATTAATATGGACTGGGAACTTCTGCTTGCCTCCCTTTCTGTTTTATTCCTCAGGAGAGAATATTTTTATTATGGTGATCCTATCCAAGTCCTACCCTTGACTTTGGGTGCGGGTATAGGGTGGGTGGGTGGGTGGGATTATCTTTTGGACCTTGATCTTTTGGAGAACACAACCATCAAGACATTTTGGACATTTTATAGCTGGGATGTATGACTGTCTCCTTTGAGATGGTATGACTATGCCTTCAATCTTTACATGGAAGATGAAGATTGAAACATATCTGGTGACAAGAAGGGAAAACTGTGGTAGAGACTGGCTCATTGGTTACTAAACTTATGTTCCAGTTTTCCCAGACTCACAGCTGTACTAACTTCGTGGTCCCCCTCAAAGTTAAAGGTGGCCTGATGACTCAGTTTTGGCCAATGAAATCCAGGTGGAAATGATTAAGTCACTCCCAGGCATGACCCATAAAATCCTCCCTTGTGATTAATCCTCCATTTGCTCAAACTGTCTCCTGGATGAACAGAGAAAACACTGAGGCCTTAGAGAAAGACAGAAGGAACTAATTCCTGAAGGACTATGTGAGCAGAGGCCCTCAATGCTCCCAAAGACTTCAGATGAGTGAGAAATATAGTTACCTGTGTGAAGCTGAAACAGGGGGGAAGGGGGACATTTAAAAGAATGACATAGCCATAGGACATGACAAAAACTAGATCCAAGACAGCAGACAAGTCAAATTCCACTAGACCTTGACCCTTATTATACACTCATTGTAATACATCAGCACGCTAAATGACACACCTGTGGGCGCCAAGATAGTCCCAAGGAAGACCATAAAAGATCAAAACGTGGGCAGTGGCCCAATTCCTAGAAATCCCCACCCCTTCCCCAAAATAGTTGGAATAATCCTCCCACTCATTAGCCTATGAAATTACCCACACCTATAAAAACTGACAACCCCATATACTGGCACCTCTCTCGCCTTATGAAATGACCAGCACTCTGTCTGTGGAGTGTGTTTCTCTCTAAATAAATCCACTTCTTACCTATTACTTTGTCTCTTGTCAAAATCTTTCTGCTACAAGACATCAAGAACCTGAGCTTCATTAAGTCTTGAGACCAGGTGTGTGATATCAGTTTAAAGACCAAGGGTTCAAGTCCCATCTGAACTGCATGGTTTCAACGTTGCTTGACATTGGGAGTTCACTATATAAAGCAAGTGTGCTACCATTTTGGAAGGACTGAATTTGGCTAATAATTTAAGTGCAGAAAAACCCAATATTATATGGTTAAAAGTGAGGAAAGGAAGATGGCAGAAGAGTAAGATCTGGAGATCACCTTCCTCCCCACAGATACACCAGAAATTCATCTACATGCGGAACAACTCCTACAAAACACCTACTGAATGCTGGCAGAAGACCTCAGAACCCCCAAAAGGCAAGAAACTCCCCACGTAACTGTGTAGGGCAAAAGAAAACAAAATAAACAGAGACAAAATGATAGGGACGGGACCTGCACCAGTGGGAGGGAGCCGTGAAGGAGGAAAGGTTTCCACACACTAGGAGGCCCTTCGTGGGTGGAGACTGCGGGTGGTGGAGGGGGAAAGATTCGGGGTAGCGGAGGAGAGCGAAGCAACAGGGGTGTGGAGGGCAAAGCGGAGAGATTCCCGCACAGAGGATGGGTGCCCTCAGGCACTCACCAGCCCTAGAGGCTTGTCTGCTCGGCCGCTGGAATGGGCGGGGCTGGGAGCTGAGGCTCGCCTTTCGGTCGGAGCGCAGGGAGAGGACTGGGGTTGGCGGCGTGAACACAGCCTGAAGTGGTTAGTACACCACGGCTAGCCTGGAGGGAGTCCGGAAAAAGGTCTGGACCTGCTGAAGAAGCAAGAGACTTTTTCTTCCCTCTTTTTTTCCTGGTGCACAAGGAGAGGGGATTAAGAGCATTGCTTAAAGGAGCTCCAGAGACGGGTGCGAGCCTTGGGTAACAGCGGGGACCCCAGAGACGAGCGTGGGATGCTGGAGCTGCTGCTGCCACCACCAAGAAGCCTGTGTGTGAGCGCAGGTCACTGTCCACACCCCCCTTCCAGGGAGCCTGTGCAGCCTGCCACTGCCGGGGTCCCAGGATCCAGGGACAGCGCCCACGGGAGAGTGCATGGTGCGCCTCGGGCTGGTGCAACGTCACGCCAGCCTCTGCCGCTGCAGGCTCACCCCGCCTCCGTACCCCTCCCTCCCCACAGCCTGAGTGAACCAGAGTCCCCGAAGCAGCTGCTCCTTTAACCCCGTCCTGTCTGAGTGAAGAACAGATGCCCTCCAGTGACCTACATGCAGAGGTGGGGCCAAATCCAAAGCTGAGACCCGGGAGTTGTGAGAATAAAGAAGAGAAAGGGAAATCTCTCCCAGCAGGCTCAGAAGCAGCGGATTAAATCTCCACAATCAACTTAATGTACATGCATTTGTGGAATACATGAATAGACAATGAATCATCCCAAATTGAGGAGGTGGAATTTGAGAGCAAGATTTACGATTTTTTCCCCTTTTCCACTTTTTGTGAATGTGTAGGTGGATGCTTCTGTGTGCAATTTTCTCTATATAGCTTTGCTTCCACCATTTGTCCCAGGGTTCTATCCATCAGTTTATTTTTTTAACTTTTTTAATAAATATTTTTTATTCTAATAATGCTATTATATTTTATCATACTTTATTATATTTTACTTTAACTTCTCTCTTTCTATTTTTCCTACCTTTCCTCCTTCCTCCTTCCCTCCGTCCTTTCTTTTTTTCTTTCTTTCTTTCTTTCTTCCTTCTTCTACTAATACTTTCTTACTACATTTTCTCCCTTTTATTCTGAGCCGAGTGGATGAAAGGCTCTTGGTGCTGCAGCCAGGAGTCAGTGCTGTGCCTCTGAGATGGGAAAGCCAACTTCAGGACATTGGTCCACAAGAGACCTCCCAGCTCCACATAATATCAAATGGCAAAAATCTCCCAGAGATCTCCATCTAACACCAGCACCCAGCTTCACTCAACAAACAGCAAGCTATAGTGCTGGACACCCTATGCCAAACAACTAGCAAGACAGGGACACAACTCCACCCATTAGCAGAGAGGCTGCCTAAAAACATAATAAGGCCACAGATACCCCAAAACACACAACCAGACATGGACCTGCCCACCAGAAAGACAAGACCGAGACTCATCCACAAGGACACAGGCACCAGTCCCCTCCAACAGGAAACCTACACAACCCACTGAAACAACCTTATCCACTGGGGACAGACACCAAAAACAACGGGGACTATGAACCTGCAGCCTGCAAAAAGGAGACTCCAAACACAGTAAGATAAGCAAAATGAGAAGACAGAAAAACACACAGCAGGGGAAGGAGCAAGATAAAAATCCACCAGACCTAACAAATGAAGAGGAAATAGGCAGTCTACCTGAAAAAGAATTCAGAATAATGATAATAAAGATGATCCAAAATCTTGGAAATAGAATAGACAAAATGCAAAAAACAGTTAACAAGGACTTAGAAGAACTAAAGATGAATCAAGCACCAATTAGAAACACAATAAATGAAATTAAAAAATACTCTAGATGGGATCAATAGCAGAATAACTGAGGCAGAAGAATGGATAAGTGACGTGGAAGATAAAATACTGGAAATAACTGCTGCAGAGCAGAATAAAAAAAAAGAATGAAAAGAACTGAGGACAGTCTAAGAGACCTCTGGGACAACATTAAACACACCAACATTCGAATTATAGGGGTTCCAGAAGAAGAAGAGAAAAAGAAAGGGACTGAGAAAATATTTGAAGAGATTATAGTTGAAAACTTCCTTAATATGGGAAAGGAAATAGTTAATCAAGTCCAGGATGCACAGAGTGTGCCATACAGAATAAATCCAAAGAGAAATACACCAAGACACATATTAATCAAACTGTCAAAAATTAAACACAAAGAAAACATATTAATAGCAGCAAGGGAAAAACAACAAATAACATACAAGGAAATTCCTATCAGGTTAACAGCTGATCTCTTAGCAGAAACTCTACAAGCCAGAAGGGAGTGGCAGGACATATTTAAAGGGATGAAGGAGAAAAACCTGAAACCAAGATTACTCTACCCAGCAAGGATCTCATTCAGATTACATGAAGAAATTAAAACCTTTACAGACAAGCAAAAGCTGAGAGAGTTCAGCACCACAAAACAAGATTTACAACAAATGCTAAAGGAACTTCTCTAGGCAAGAAACACAAGAGAAGGAAAATAACTACAATAATGAACCAAAACAATTAAGAACATGGGAATAGGAACATACATATTGATAATTACCTTAAATGTAAATGGACTAAATGCTCCCACCAAAAGACACAGATTGGCTGAATGTATACAAAAGAAAGACCCATATATATGCTGTCTACAAGAGACCCACTTCAGACCCAGAGACACATAGAGATTGAAAGTAAGGGGATGGAAAAAGATATTCCATGCAAATGGAAATCAAAAGAAAGCTGGAGTAGCAATTCTCATATCAGAAAAAAATAGACTTTAAAATAAAGACTATTAGAAGAGGCAAAGAAGGACAATACATAATGATCAAGGAATCAATCCAAGAAGAAGATATAACAATTGTAAATATTTATGCACCCAACATAGGAGCACCTCAATACATAAGGCAAATCTTAACAGCCATAAAAGGGGAAATCGACAGTACCACACTCATAGTAAGGGACTTTAGCACCCCACTTTCACCAATGGACAGATCATCCAAAAGGAAAATAATTAAGGAAACACAAGCTTTAAATGATACATTAACAAGATGGACTTAATTGATATTTATAGGACATTCCATCCAAAAAAAACAGAATACACATTTTTCTCAAGTGCTCATGGAGCATTCTCCAGGATAGATCATATCGTGGGTCACAAATCAAGCTTTGGTAAATTTAAGAAAATTGAAATTGTATCAAGTATCTTTTCTGACCACAATGCTATGAGACTAGACATCAATTACAGGAAAAGATCTGTAAAAAATACAAATACATGGAGGCTAAAAAATACAATACTTAATAACGAAGTGATCACTAAAGAAATCAAAGAGAAAATAAAAAAAAATACTTGGAAACAAGTGACAATGGAGACACAACGACACAAAACCTATGGGATGCAGCAAAAGCAGTTCTAAGGGTGTAGTTTATAGCAATACAATCCCACCTTAAGAAACAGGAAGCATCTCAAGGAAACAACAAGACCCTGCACCTAAAGCAGTTAAGAAAGAAGAACAAAACAACCCCAGAGTTAGCAGGATGAAAGAAACCATAAAGATCAGCTCAGAAATAAATGAAAAAGAAATGAAGGAAACAACAGCAAAGATCAATAAAACTAAAAGCTGGTTCTTTGAGAAGATAAACAAAATTGATAAACCATTAGCCAGACTCATCAAGAAAAAAAGGGAGAAGACTCAAATCAATAGAATTAGAAATGAAAAAGGATAAGTAACAACTGACACTGAAGAAATAAAAAAGATCATGAGAGATTACTACAAGCAACTCTCTGCCAATCAAATGGACAACATGGAAGAAATGGACAAATTCTTAGAAATGCACAACCTGCCAAGACTGAATCAGGAAGAAATAGAAAATATGAATAGACCAGTCACAAGCACTAAAATTGAAACTGTGATTAAAAATATTCCAACAAACAAAAGTCCAGGAACAGATGGCTTCACAGGCAAATTCTATAAAACACTTAGTGAGGAGCTAACACCTATCCTTCTCAAACTCTTCCAAAATATAACAGACGGAGGAACACTCCCAAACTAATTCTACGAGGCCACCATCACCTTGATACCAAAACCAGACAAGGATGTCACAAAGAAATAAAACTACAGGCCAATATCACTGATGAACATAGATGCAAAAATGCTCAACAAAATACTAGCAAACAGAATCCAACAGCACATTAAAAGGATCATACACCATGATCAAGTGGTGTTTATTCCAGGAATGCAAGGACTCTTCAATATACGAAAATCAAACAACGTGATAAACCATATTAACAAATTGAAGGAGAAAAACCAGATGATCATCTCAATAGGTGCAGAGAAAGCTTTTGACAAAATTCAACACCCATTTATGATAAAAACCCTGCAGAAAGTAGGCATAGAGGGAACTTTCCTCAACATAATAAAGACCATATATGAAAAACCCACAGCCAACATCGTCCTCATTGGTGAAAACCTCAAACCATTTCCACTAAAATCAGGAACAAGACAAGGCTGCCCACTCTCACCACTATTATTCAACTTAGTTTTGGAAGTTTTAGCAACAGCAATCAGAAAAGAAAAGGAAATAAAGGGAATCCAAATTGGAAAAGAAAAAGTAAAGTTGTCACTGTTTGCAGATGACATGATACTATACATAGAGAATCCTAAAGATGCTACCAGAAAACTACTAGAACTAATCAATGAATTTGGTAAAGTAGCAGGATACAAAATTAATGCACAGAAATCTCTGGCATTCCTGTACACTAATGATGAAAAATCTGAAAGTGAAATCAAGGAAACACTCCCATTTACCATTGCAACAAAAAGAATAATATATCTAGGAATAAACCTACCGAAGGAGACAAAAGACCTGTATGCAGAAAATTATAAGACACTGATGAAAGAAATTAAAGATGATACAAATAGATGGAGAGATATACCATGTCCTCGGATTGGAAGAATCAATATTGTGAAAATGACTCTACTACCCAAAGCGTTCTACAGATTCAATGCAATCCCTATCAAACTACCACTGGCATTTTTCACAGAACTAGAACAAAAAATTTCAAAATTTGTTTGGAAAAACAAAAGACCCCGTATAGCCAAAGCAATCTTGAGAAAGAAAAACGGAGCTGGAGGAAGCAGCCTCCCTGACTTCAGACTATACTACAAAGGTACAGTAATCAAGACAATGTGGTACTGGCACAAAAACAGAAATATAGATCAATGGAACAGGATAGAAAGCCCAGAGATAAACCCACGCACATAAGGTCACCTTATCTTTGATAAAGGAGACAGTAATGTACAGTGGAGAAAGGACAGCCTCTTCAATAAATGGTGCTGGGAAAACTGGACAGGGACATGTAAAAGTATGAGATTAGATCACTCCCTAACACCATACACAAAAATAAGCTCAAAATGGATTAAAGACCTAAATGTAAGGCCAGAAACTATCAAACTCTTAGAGGACAACATAGGCAGAACACTCTATGACATAAATCAAAGCAAGATCCTTTTGGACCCATCTCCTAGAGAAAAGGAAATAAAAACAAAAATAAACAAATGGGACCTAATGAAAGTTCAAAGCTTTTGCACAGCAAAGGAAACCATAAACAAGACCAAAAGACAACCCTTAGAATGGGAGAAAATATTTGCAAATGAAGCAATTGACAAAGGATTAATCTCCAAAATTTATAAGCAGTTCATGCAGCTCAATATCAAAAAAGCAAAAAACCCAATCCAAAAATGTGCAGAAGACCTAAACAGACATTTCTCTAAAGAAAATATACAGACTGCCAACAAGCACATGAAAGAATGCTCAACATCATTAATCATTAGAGAAATGGAAATCAAAACTACAATGAGATATCATCTCACACCAGTCAGAATGGCCATCATCAAAAAAAAAAAAAATCTAGAAACAATAAATGCTGGAGAGAGTGTGGAGAAAAGGGAACACTCTTGCACTGCTGGTGGGAATGTGAATTGGTACAGCCACTATGGAAAACAGTATGGAGGTTCCTTAAAAAACTAAAAATAGAACTACCATATGACCCAGCAGTCCCACTACTAGGCATATACCCTGAGAAAACCATAATTCAAAAAGAGACATGTACCAAAATGTTCATTGCAGCTCTATTCACAATAGCTCGGAGATGGAAACAAGCTAAGTGTCCATCATTGGATTAATGGATGAAGAAGATGTGGCACATATATACAATGGAATATTACTCAGCCATAAAAAGAAACGAAATTGCGCTATTTGTAATGAGGTGAATAGACCTAGAGTCTGTCATACAGAGTGAAGTAAGTGAGAAAGAGAAAGATAAATACCGTATGCTAACACATATATATGGAATTAAAAAACAATGTCATGAAGAACTTAGTCGTAAAACAGGAATAAAGACACAGACCTACTTGAGAATGGACTTGAGGCTATGGGGAGGGGGAAGGGTAAGGTGTGACAAAGCGAGAGAGAGGCATGGACATATATACACTACCAAACGTAAGGTAGATAGATAGTGGGAAGCAGCCGCAGAGCACAGGGAGATCAGCTCAGTGCTTTGTGATTACCTGGAGGGGTGGGATAGGGAGGGTAGGAAGGAGGGAGATGCAAGAGTGAAGGGATATGGGAACAGATGTATATGTATAACTGATTCACTTTGTTATAAAGCAGAAACTAATAAAATAAAAGTGAGGGAAATAGTCACTCTCATTCACTTCTATGAAAGCAATACTGGGACTGTCTTTCTAGGTAGAAGTACCATACAGTATGCCTCAGTTTTAAATGGGTACATGCTTTGATTGAGCAACTGTAATTGTAGGATTTCTTCCAAAGAAGAAAAACTTGAACAACTGTGCAACAATGTAAACAAGAAGGATGTTCATGGTGGTAGAGTTTATAAGGACCCAAAAGTATAAATCAAAAGGAGCTAAAGTGGAATACTTCACAGCATGTACACACAAAGGAATACAATGAAGCTACTAAAATCATTGTGTATTTTCTTTCAAGTGACTTGTCCAAAACTGCCTATGTGCAAGGCACGTGTGTTTGTAGTAGCATAGATTGAAAAAACAGATATTACCCCTTTTCTTTTGGAACATGATAGATTGGATGTAAAACCTAGAACAAGTAGGCTTAGAACAAGTAGGCTTAGACCTAGAACAAAGAGACTAGGCTTAGACCTAGAACAAATAGACTAGGCTAACACCTAGAACAAATAGACTCACGCTGACTATCACAACAGGGAATTTCAGTGTCAGATGAAGTCACCAAAGTAGGGAATTAGAAGCATCGTCTTTGGTCCTAAGAGGCAAGGGTTTGAGGACAGGTTCTGCTACCTGCTTCAAATGAAATCTAGGACAAAATGCTTCACTGGATAATAACTGTTCTCAAAATCATTCTGAATACCTTTATAACGCATGCAAAGTGTCGCATACAGTATTCAGTGGTCCCCAAACTTTTTGGCACCAGGGAGTATTTTCGTGGAAGACAATTTTTCCAAGGGCCGGGGGAGGAAGGGATGGTTTCATGATGATTCAGGAGCATTACATTTATTGTGCATTTTATTTCTATCATTATTACCTCAGCTCCACCTCAGATTATCAGGCATTAGATCCTGGGGGTTTAGGGACCCCTGCAGTATATGACATACATTAGATGCTCAGAAAGACTTATCATTAAGGTTATTATGATGATTAGTTATCACTTTAATTACTGACATGGAAATACTATATACTAATTTCTTAGGTGCATAAAGGTGGCTACAGAGCACTGTATGAAGTATGTTCCCATTTTGAAAACTTAGCTGTATAGGATGGATAAAAGATGTTTTCTAAAATACTCTTCCCTTTTGGTATGGAAAATTGGAAGGATTTCAACTCGTTTTATTTCTTTTTTTAAAAATTTTAATTGTTTAACTTATCGACAATTGCCAGTATATTTGAAAAAGAAAAACAGAATCAAACATTATATTTTGATTAGATTTCTAATTTTTAAATAAAACTCTTATGCTTTAAGTACACAAAATGGCAGTGCTTCAACCATAATTCTATAACATACTAATTAGAGGTACTCATATAATGAATTCAGTTTTTGTTAAAGTGTCACAACATAAAAACGAGGCACGTAAAAATATTACAAGAAACTCAGGCAATACAACTTTCCATGCTGCCTATACAATGGCTCTATCACTGGAAGAAAGAGTTATGAATACTGTCATGCTTCCCAAGTTATTTCTGTTGATGATGGAAAGGAAAAAGTTAATAGACCCAACAAGTACTGAGTTCCTATTAGGTGCTTGGCATTGTGTTAAACAATTTATATTCATTCTCTCATTCAGCTTTGAAATTGTTCAAAGAGGAAGGTATAATACACACTCATTTTATCCATGAAAGAAAACAAAATCAAGGCTCAGAAGCATTAAGTAACTTAACTACAATTATATCTCATAAGTAGCACAGTAGATGTAACAAATAAGAGCTTATTTTGTTTAAGGGTCTATAATAAATACTGTCTCATACCTAAAACAAAATTGTGAAGTTTTATTTGTGGTGCTTAAATTTTAATCGGCAAAAAAGTAATTCTCTCTTAAAATTAATTTTCAAATTATCTAAATTTTTAAATAAATACTATCAAAGAAGATCTGATTTAAAAGAAACATGATTCTCTGTCTTATTACTATGTATTTATTCATTTCTTCATGAATTCAAATATCCACCATTATATGTATTTCCATTTTGATAAACTAAAGAAATATAAACTTGGATATGATATTAATGTTCCTTTTGCACCCAATGAATGATATTCTGATTTAATCCTTTTAACTAAAATTAGTTTATCTGGCTTAATGCATTAGTGCTTTAATCAAAGCAGAGTCAACTGGAAAAAAAAAACAAGTGTAATGTTGTAAAGAGAGATTTTTATACAGTGATAATAATGCCCTAAGTGAATTGAAAAATTGTGTGAATTCTTAAAGTAAGAAGACTTGTAGCTCTTTAAAAATATTTGTGCCAACTAACTTATTTTTCTTAACCCGAGAGGAATTTCATTGAAAACTGACCTTACAACAACTGCCATATTTGTAAAGAAAATGATGAAATAGAAAAAAGATGGGTCTAAAAGTCCTAGGTCACTATTTAAAACTCAGTTCTTCCATTTATTACCTGTGTGACAGTGGGTGAATTTCTTGAAATATCTGCTTTGTTATTTACTTAGTTGGGATTGTTGTGAGTAGAATTAGAACAGCAAATATAAAGTATTTACTATAATTACTGGAGTAATGCTATGTCTGTAGCAATCATTTGGTAAATGGTAGTTGACATGTTCAAAATACTAGAATATTAAACATTCTATAAGTGAAAGTTGTGCGCATCAGTGAAAGATCAGACACATATGTAAGAAATGTATTTGATTTGTTCAATAAGATGTTTCACTCAAACCTAGTTGGAGCTCCTTGTTTGGGTCTGAATGATGGTCTCTTTCCAGTGCTTCATTTGACTGCATGTCAATTTACGTCTTAAATAAAGACTTACATAAAGACTTATTTATACATTTTATTTTATTTTATTTTTTAAACAATAAAAAATTATTCACTATCTACTAGCCCTACATCACAAGGTATTATGTCATAAATAGGGTTTGTATATGGAGAAGATTACAATCATTAAAATAAATGCACTGTAGAGATTTTGTATTCCTTTTTTTTTAATTTTTATTTCTCCTTTTATTATTTTTTTAACATCTTTATTGCAGTATAATCATTTTACATTGTTCTGTTAGTTTCTTCTGTATAACAAAGTGAATCAGCTAAATATATACATATATCCCCATATCCACTACTTCTTGTGTCTCCCTCCCACCCTTACTATCCCAACCCTCTGGGTGGTCACAAATCACTGAGCTGGCCACACTGTGCTATACAGTTGCTTCCCAATAGCTACCTATTTTACATTTGGTAGTGTATATATGTCCATGCCACTCTCTAACTTCGTCCCATTTACCCTTCCCCCTCCCTGTGTCCTCAAGTCCATACCCTATGTCTGTGTCTTTAATCCTGTGCTACCCCTAGATTCTTCAGAACCAATTTTTTTAAGATTCCATATATATGTGTCAGCATATTACATTTGTTTTTCCATTACTGACTTACTTCACACTGTATGACAGACTCTAGGTCCATCCACCTCACAACAAATAATTCAATTTCGTTTCTTTTAATGGCTGAGTAAAATTCCATTGTATATATGTGCCACATCTTCTTTATCCATTCGTCTGTTGATGGACACTTAGGTTGCTTCCATGTCCTGGCTATTGTAAATAGAGCTGCAATGAACACTGTGGTACATGTCTGTTTTTGAATTATGATTTTCTCAGGGTATATGCTCAGTAGTGGGATTGCTGGGTCATATGGTAGTTTTATTTTTAGTGTTTTAAGGAACCTCCATACTGTTCTCCATAGAGGCTGTATCAATTTACATTCCCACCAAAAGGGCAAGAGGGTTCTCTTTTTGCCACAACCTCTCCAGCATTTATTGTTTGTAGTTTTTTTGGTGATGGCCATTCTGACTGGTGTGAGGTGATACCTCATTATAGTTTTCATTTGCATTTCTCTAATGTTTAGTGATGTTAAGCATCCTTTCATGTGTGTGTTGTCAATCTGTATATCTTCTTTGGAGAAATGTCTATTTAGGTCTTCTGCCCATTTTTGGATTGGGTTGTTTGTTTTTTGATATTGTGCTGCATGAGCTGCTTGTATATTATGGAGATTAATCCTTTGTCAGTTGCTTTGTTTGCAAATACTTTCTCCCATTCTGTGGGTTGTCTTTTCGTCTTGTTTATGGTTTCCTTTGCTGTGCAAAAGTTTTTAAGTGTCATTAGGTCCCACCTGTTTATTTTTGTTTTTAGTTTCCTTTCTCTAGGAGATGGGTCAGAAAGGATCTTGCTGTGATTTATGTCATAGAGTGTTCTGCATGTGTTTCCCTTTAAGAGTTTTATAGTGTCTACCCTTACATTTAGGTCTTTAATTCAATTTGAGTTTATTTTTGAGTATGGTGTTTGGGAGTTTCATTTCATTCCAATTCCATTCTTTCACATGTAGCTGTCCAGTTTTCCCAGCACCACTTATTGAAGAGGCTGTCTTTTCTCCATTGTATATTCTTGCCTCCTTTATCAAAGATAACGTGACCATATGTGTGTGGGTTTATCTCCTGGCTTTCTATCCTGTTCCATTTATCTATATCTCTGTTTTTGTGCCTGTACTGTCTTGATTACTGTAACTTTGTAGTGTAGTCTGAAGTCAGGGAGCCTGATTCCTCCAGCTCCGCTCTTCTTTCTCAAGATTGCTTTGGCTATTCGGAGTCTTTTATGTTTCCATACAAATTGTGAATTTTTTTTGTTCCAGTTCTGTGAAAAATGCCAGTGATAGTTTGATAGGGATTGCATTGAATCTGTAGATTGCTTTGGGTAGTAGAGTCATTTTCACAATGTTGATTCTTCCAATCCAAGGACATGGTATATCTCTCCATCTATTTGTGTCATCTTTAATTTCTTTCATCAGTGTCTTATAATTTTCTGCATAAAGGTCTTTTGTCTCATTACGTAGGTTTATTCCTATTTTATTCTTTTTCTTGCAGTGGTTAATGTGAGTGTTTTCTTAATTTCACTTTCAGATTTTTCATCATCGGTGTATAGGAATGCAAGAGATTTCTGTGCAAATTTTGTATCCTGCTACTTTACCAAATTCATTGACTAGCTCTAGTAGTTTTCTGGTACCATCTTTAGGATTCTCTATGTATAGTATCATGTCACATGCAAGAAGTGACTGTTTTCCTTGAGATTGTCCAATCTGGATTCCTTTTATTTCTCTCTCTTCTCTGATTGCTGTTGCTAAAAATTCCATAACTATGGTGAATAATAGTGGTGACAGTGGGCAACCTTATCTTGTTCCTGATTTTAGAGGAAATGGTTTCAGCTTTTCACCACTGAGAATGATGTTTGCTGTGGGTATATCATTTATGGCCTTTATTACATTGAGGTAATTTCCCTCTATGCCTACTTTCTGAAGAGTTTGTAACAAAAATTGGTGCTGAATTTTGTCAAAAGCTTTTTCTGCATCATTGAGATTATCATGTGGTTTTTATCCTTCAATTTGTTAATATGGTGTATCACATTGATTGATTTGTGTATATTGAAGAATCCTTGCGTTCCTGGGATAAACCCTACTTGATCATGGTGTATGATCCTTTTAATGTGCTATTGGATTTTGTTTGCTAGTATTTTGTTAAGGATTTTTGTATCTATGTTCATCAGTGTTGTTGGCCTGTAGTTTTCTTTTTTGTGACATCTTTGTCTGGTTTTGGAATCAGGGTGATGGCGGCCTCATAGAATGAGCTTGAGACTGTTCCCCCCTCTGCTATATTTTGGAAGAGTTTGAGAAGGATAGATGTTAGCTCTTCTTAAATATTTGATAGAATTTACCTGTGAAGCCATCTGGCCCTGGGGTTTTGTGTGTTGGAATTTTTTACTCACGGTTTCAATTACAGTGCTTGTAATTGGTCTGTTTGAATTTTCTATTTCTTCCTGGTTCAGTTTGGAAGGTTGTGCTTTTCTAAGAATTTGTCCATTTCTTCCAGGTTGTCCACTGTATTGGCATATAGTTGCTTGTGGTAAAATCTCATGATCCTTTGTATTTCTGCAGTGTCATTTGTTACTTCCCCTTTTTCATTTCTAATTCTATTGATTTGAGGTTTCTCCTTTTATTTTCTTGTTAAGTCTGGCTAATGGTTTATCATTTTTTCTATCTTTTTAAAGAACCAGCTTTTACTTTTCTTGATCTTTGCTACTGCTTCCTTCATTTCTTTTTCATTTATTTCTTATCTGATCTTTATGATTTCTTTCCTTCTACTAACTCTGGGGGTTTCTTTGTTCTTCTTCCTCTAATTGATTTAGGTGTAAGCTTAGGTTGCTTGAAATCTTTCTTGTTTCTTGAGGAAGGATTGTATTACTATAAACTTCCCTCTTAGAACTGCTTTTGCTGCATCCCATAGGTTTTGGGTTGTTATGTTTTAATTGTCATTTGTTTCTTGGTATTTTTTGATTTCCTCTTTGATTTCTTCAGTGATCTCTTGGTTATTTAGTAGCGTATTGTTTCATCTTGATATATTTTTATTTTTTACAGTTATTTTTCCTGTAACTGATATCTAGTCTCATAGTGGTGTTGTGTTCAGAAAAGATACTTGATAAGATTTCAGCTTTCTTAAATTAACCAAGGCTTGAGTTGTGACCCAAGATATGATCTATCCTGAAGAATGTTCTATGAGCACTTGAGAAGAAAGTGTATTCAGTTGTTTCTGGATGGAATGTCCTATAAATATCAATTAAGTCCATCGTGTTTAATGTGTCATTTAAAGCTTGTGTTTCCTTATTTATTTTTATATTGGTTGATATGTCCATTGGTGAAAGTGTGGTGTTAAAGTTCCCTACTGTTATGGTGTTAATGTCAATTTTCCCTTTTATGGCTGTTAGCATTTGCCATATGTATTGAGGTGCTCCTATGTTGGCTGCATAAATATTTACAATTGTTATATCTTCTTCTTGGATTGATCCCTTGATCATTATGTAGTGTCCTTCTTTGTCTCTCATAATAGTCTATTTTAAAGTCTATTTTGTCTGATATGAGAATTGCTACTCCAGCTTTCTTTTGATTTCCATTTGCATGGAATATCTTTTTCCATCCCCTCACTTTTAGTCTGTGTGGGTCTCTATGTCTGAAGTGGGTCTCTTGTAGACAGCATATATACAGGTCTTGTTTTTTGTATCCATTCAGCCAGTCTATGTCTTTTGGTTGAAGCATTTAATCTATTTACATTTAAGGTAATTACCAATATGTATGTCCCTTTTACCATTTTCTTAATTTTGGGGGGGTTTATTTTTGTAGGTCTTTTCCTTCTCTTGTGTTTGCTGCCTAGAAAAGTTCCTTTAGCATTTGTTGTAAAGCTGGTTTGGTGGTGCTGAATTCTCTTAACTTTTAGTTTTCTGTAAAGATTTTAATTTCTTCATTGAATCTGAATGAGATCCTTGCTGGGTAGAGTAATCTTGGTTGTACGTTTTTCCCTTTCATCTCTTTAGAAATGTCCTGCAACTCCCTTCTGGCTTGCAGACTTTCTGCTGAAAGATCAGCTGTTAACATTATGGGTGTTCCCTTGTATGTTTACTTGTTGCTTTTCCCTTGCTGCTTGTAATATTCTTTCTTTGTATTTAATTTTTGATAGTTTGATTAGTATGTGTCTTGACATGTTTCTCCTTGGATTTATCCTGGATGGGACTCTCTGTGCTTCCTGGACTTGACTATTTCCTTTCCCATATTTGGGAAGTTTTCAATTATAATCTCTTCAAATATTTTCTCATTCCCTTTTTCTTTTTTTCTTTTCTTCTTCTGGGACCCTTATAATTTGAATGTTGTCCCAGAGGTCTCTGGGACTGTCCTCAATTCTCTTCTTTCTTTTTTTCTTTATTCTGCTCTGAAGCAGTTATTTCTACTCTTTTAACTTAAGGGTCACTTTTCCATTCCTTTTTCTCAATTATTCGGCTATTGATTTCTTCTAGAGAATTTTTTATTTTATTTATTGTGGTGCTCATCATTGTTAGTTTGCTCTTTAGTTCTTCTAGGTCCTTGTTAAATATTTCATGTATTTTCTCCATTCTATTTCCAAGATTTTGGATCCTCTTTACTATCATTACTCTGAATTATTTTTCAGGTAGACTGCTTATTTCCTCTTCATTTGTTTGGTCTGGTGGGTTTTCACCTTGCTCCTTCATCTGCTGCGTATTTCTCTGTCTTCTCCTTTTGCATAACTTATTGTGTTTGGGGTCTTTGTTTCACAGCCTGCAGGTTCATAGTTCCTGTAGTTTTTGGTGTCTGCCCCCAGCAGTTATGGTTCATTTAGTGGGCTGTGTAGGCATCCTGGTGGAGAGGACTGGTGCCTGTGTTCTGGTGGATGAGGCTGTATCTTGTCTTTCTGGTGGGCATGACCATATCCAGTGGTGTGTTTTGGGATGTCTTTGAACTTATGATTTTAGGCAGCCTCTCTGCTAATGGGTGGGGTTGTGTTCCTGTCTTGTTAGTTGTTTGACATGGGGTGTCCAGCACTGGAGCTTGCTGGTCATTCAGTGGTGCTGGGTCTTAGCATTGAGACGGAGATGTCTGGGAGATCTCTCACCAATTGATATTACGTGGGGCCAGGAGGTCACTGGTGGTCCAATGTCCTGAACTTGGCTCTCCCACCTCAGAGGCTCAGGCCTGAAACCCTGAGCCTCTGAGGGTTTTTTGTTTGTTTGTTTTTATTATTTGAAAGGAAAATCCAGCTGGATTCAAAAAGAGATGTACAAAATGATGTCCTATTAGTAAATATGTACATAGTCTTGAAGTAGACACTGATTTTCTAAGTGTGACACCAGAGCTAGAATACAGAATGGTAATGCTTAGCTCTTCAGTGGCAAAAAAAAAGAAAAAAAAAGCAATAACAAAGAAACAATCAAAAACAAGCAAACAGATAAACAAAAAACCAAGAGAGACAACTGGCAAGACAAACCATAAACTGGAAAAGCATTCCTCATAACCCAAGGCTGGAGCACTAAGACCCTGCCAGCCCCACAGCTCAGATGAAAAGGGAGAAAAAAAAGAAAAAAGAAAAGAAAACAAAATAAAGTTATTAAAATACAAACAATAAAAAATACATTAAAATTAAAAAAATTAAAAATGTAATAAAAGAGAAGAGAGCAACCAAACCAATAAACAAATCCTCCAATAATAACAAGCACTAAAAACTAAACTAAGATAAACATAAAAAGCAGAAACTACACAGTCACATACAGCAACCCCCAAATCTATATTTGCTCCCAAAATCCACTGCCTCAATTTTGGGATGATTCGTTGTCTAATCACGTATTCCACAGATGCAGGGTACATCAAGTTGATTGTGGAGATTTAATCCACTGCTCCTGAGGTTGCACAGAGAAATTTCCAATTCTCTTCTATGTTTGCACAGCTCTTAGGGTTCAGCTTTGGTTTTGGCCCCGCCTCTCCAAGTAGGTCACCCTCTGGCATCTGTTCTTTGCTCCAACAGGACGGGGTTAAAGGAGAAGCTGATGAGGGGGCTCAGGCTGGGGGGAGGGAGGGATACGGAATGCAGGGCGAACCTGCAGTGGCAGAGGCCAGTGTGACATTGCACCAGCCTGAGGCATGCCATGTGTTCTCTGGGGAAGTTGTCCTTCGATCACGGGCCCCTGGCAGTGGCAGGCTGCACAGGCTCCCAGGAGGCGAGGTGTGGATAGTGATGGTGCTTGCACACAGGCTTCTTGGTGGCTGGATCAGTAGCCTTAGTGTTTCATGCCCATCTCTGAGGTCCGCACTGATAGCCACAGCTTGCACCCATCTCTGAAGCTCATTTAGGTGGTGCTTTGAATCCCCTCTCCTTGCACACCCTAAAACAATGGTCTCTTGCCTCTTAGGCAGGTCCAGACTTTTTTCTGGACTCCCTCCCAGCTAGCTGTGGAGCACTAGCCCCTTCAGTCTGTGTTCACCAGTCCTCTCCCGGCATCCGACCAAAGCCCCAGCCTCAGCCCCCAGCCCACACCCAACCCGGTGGGTGAGTAGACAAGCCTCTCAGGCTGGTGAGTGCGGGTCGGCTCCGATCCTCTGTGCAGGCATCTCTATGCTTTGCCCTCTGCACTCCTGTTCCTTTGCTCTCCTCTGTGGCTCTGAAGCTTCCCTCCTGCCCAACCCCTGTCTTCACCAGTGAAGGGGCTTCCTAGTGTGTGGAAACTTTTCCTCCTTCACAGTTCCCTCCCAGAGGTGCAAGTCCCATCCTTATTCTTTTGTTTTTTTATTTGCCCTACCCAGGTATGTGGGGAGTTTCCTGCCTTTTGGGAAGCCTGAGGTATTCTGTCAGCATTCAGGAAGCGTTCTGGTGGAGTTGTTCCACATGTAGGTGTATTTTTTTTTTTTTTTTTTCGGTATGCGGGCCTCTCACTGTTGTGGCCTCCCCCGTCGCGGAGCACAGGCTCCAGACGCGCAGGCTCCGGACGCGCAGGCTCAGCGGCCATGGCTCACGGGCCCAGCCGCTCCGCGGCATATGGGATCCTCCCAGACCGGGGCACGAACCCGTATCCCCTGCATCGGCAGGCGGACTCTCAACCACTTGCGCCACCAGGGAGGCCCTGTAGGTGTATTTTTGATGTATTTGTGGGGAGGAAGTTGATCTCCACGTCTTACTCCTCTGTCATCTTCTATATATTTTAAAAGTGACATCGTAAATTTTTTTCTTGGAACCCCATTATATTTTACCAGGTGAGTTAATGAAAATAATCCACACAATGTCAAATCTTAATACACTGCCTTCGAGAGTGTTAAAGGGCAGGGACAAAGCTCCTATTTTGGGGAACTGACCAAATAAATTGTCACCTTCAGATTAATTTCTAAATATATTTCTATTTCTTTTCTTTTCTTTTCTACTTTTTAACTGCCCCATGAGCCAGACACTTAATTTCCATTCTGTGGTAACAAGAGATGAAACAATTCAGAAGTTAAAAGAAAAAAAAATCCATGCTATCACAACAAAGCCTTAGCTATATTAGGCACTTAAATATATTAAATTAGATTTTATTTAAATTAGGCTTCCAAATAACAAATAACATCCACACATACTGAGGTGAATGCAAATTGAGTAATTTTAAATAAGAATAAGCATTTTTAGAAGCCCTAAAATGAAGAGTAATTACACTCATTTAGGTAACCATCAAACCTATAGGATTTAGCTTTCAAGTGAATGAAGCATTGAAGAAGGATAGGTTTATCTGGCAGTTTATTGAAGAGCTCCTCTGAATTGCAATATTTTTGGTTGAAATGCATGTGTACAAGACCAACTACTTTGAAAATGAAGTGCTGTGAAAAATGTCAAGAGATCAATTTGGTGTAATCACTGCTCTGGACTTAAGCACTGTGGTATAAAGTACAGTAAATTACTAAAGTGTCTCATTTTGAAGGGCATATTAAATAACATTTAATTATATCTTTTCAAAACATGAAGGTATTTTTAATGCAACATCCAAAATATCTAAAGTTAGAATGAAAAATCTGTTTGAAAAACTTGTATGCTCACAGAGAGACATTAAGACTCTCAGAACTTTCCAAATAAAGATTCCATAAACTCTCAAAAGAAATATTTCTTATATAGTGGCTTATCCGTTGCTAATCGTACCTCTAAATTCTCATTGACTATGTCTGCTCTAATTGTTGACATCTCAAACAATTCCTATTTACTCTTACTTAGCATGATGCCTATAGCCCTGCAGGGAGCCCCTTTGACTTCACACACTGAATCACTTCCTTCTCTCCAGGGAAGTGCTATTCTGGCAAAAGGAGAGGGGAAGAGTTTATTAAATGGTGCCATAAAGTAGACAGTAATATTATAGATGAGATGTGTATAAAAGGAGATGACAGAAGAAATGTTAAAAGTTATCTAAAGCTTGGAAACAAGGCAACAGGAAGATGCCTTGCCCTTTCAAAACCTTATTTTAATAGAGTACTCAAAGATTATCTAAATATATAGAAAAAATATCTGTCTTATGTGCTCTCTACTATTGATTAAAGTTCAATACTGTGTAAGTTACAGGATAACGTGGAGATTTTTTGTCAGATCAAATACAAATGGCTGTCCATTAGAAAAGATAATATCAAAGGTAATTGTTCTGAAGCACATCAATCAGTTTTACGTCTAACCAAGTAATCCTATTTCAGCTCAACATTCAATTTTTAAATGCTGATAAATACCCACATCTTCAAGTGCTTTTTGAATCACCTTTATTATTCTGTTGTGTCTCTCACTGATGAGCTTAATCAAGTTTTATACATGCTCATTTTATATTATATGATAGTCAAGGTGGTCTGTACCCTAGCAAGCAAATGAAGGTGAATAAATTTTTGGTAGTTTTGAAACTAAACTTCATGGTGTACTATTATTATTTAGTAACATTTCAAATATCTAAATTTAGGGGATACCATATCCTATGGTGAATATTAAAATTCTTAATGATATATCATCATTGTGATTGTCCATGTTTGATCTCCTTCCATTAATACATATGATTAAAAGTCATATGTGCAGCTCACCTTAAGAAGTCTTACAATATTATTTTACTCACCTGTGAGAAAATAATTGCACACTCAAAAGTGATGCACAAAAATTTTTTAACTGTTCTTTTGAATTTAAGTTTCATGAATTCACTTTGAAATTATTCCAAGAAGATCCCATTATTTTCCATCCTCCATTGTATATAACATTGTAGATGCACAATCAGTAATAAATACATATTTATTAAAAAAATATATGCATAAAGTGTAAACCAACTCCTCCTTTGGATGTTTTATTTCAAAAGTTACATCAAACATTTAATTTTCTTAGTACACTTAAGTAAAGTGAATCTTACAAGATAAACTCATACACATTAAAAAGTTGTATGTATTTTGAGTACTTTGTGAACTAGAATAATAGGTTGGATTATTGATATAAATGGCCTAAGTAGAAATTATGTACTAAACATACAAAATATAAAGATTCATTTCATAGTTTCACTTTAATTTCAAAAATAGTTTGTATCTTAACTCCCTGAAGTATTAATGCCTAATAGCATGGCATCAATATATACTCATTTTGATACAAATGAAGATAACAAAACATGGAAAGAAATAACAAAGAAAAATTAATTAGTATGTGATCTTGCCGTCTTAGAAATAATGCCCTATGACAATTCCAGAAGAAAATATACATATGCATAATTATGGAGGAATTTTATTATATATAAGCCCTCTTTAAGCAAGGAATGAAGGGAGTGTGAAATTTAACTCTATCAGTTATAAAGATATCACTGAATGTATTTTATCAACTTTATAAAACTACAATAATTTACATACCTGGTGTTTTCAAATTGATAACAGTAGTAACATGCTATCAAATGCATTTAATCCTTAAAAAGAAAATGTGTGCTTGGATGCTTGGGCTTTTCAAGGTAGTTTAACCCTTAATTACAGAAAGAAAAAAAAAAAAACTATAAACATGCCATGCTTACTAAATGCTCCAGATGGCCCAAAATGCAGATTCTAGAGCCCCAATCTAGATTTACAGAATTCCAATCTTTGGGCATATGGTCTAGGAACTACATTTTAAATAAGCTCTTCAACTGATCCATATGAACATTTGGAATGTAAGGTTTGAAAACTAATGTTTGCAGTTGTTGTTCTTGAGCAATGGAATAAATTATTACTTAAAGCTAGGTTTGAGATCTTATTGTGGAAAATTCTGCTATACCATTAAAGTGTTCAATGAAATTTAGAAAAAAGAAAAAAAAAAAGAAAAGAAAAGAACAGTTTATACTCCAAAACCAAGTCATGGGCATTGAGAACCTCACATAATGAATCCACTAATCATTTATTACACCAACAAATTTCTCATTTTTTTCCCCTTAGGTATTTGTGATTTATTTATTCTAAGGCTGACTTTTGCACTTTCATTTCTAATGATTTAGAGAAAGAGTCATAACTGTTTTGTCCAGTATTACATTTTTGAAGTTATTTGTTTTGTCTTTCAGAATTTACAAGAATTTTACTATATCTAATGAGAGACATAGTTTCTATAGATTGTGACACAAACATCCAGGTTACCATTTTACTCAAGTTATTGTTTTGGAATCAATCATTTTTATTTATTTCACAATTTTATATCATTTAAAAAAAGTAATTCCCTTTTATAAGTTCAATGTAATATCTTTTATATAAAGATTAAATTTGAACATTAACTAGGGTTTGAAAATACCACATGAACTGGAATCTGAAAAATAAAGGGTTTTAATTTTCAGTTTTTAAGACCAAAAACATATTGTAGTTGTTTTTACTTCTAAATGCAAAAATAAATCTCAACTTGTAGTTATATATGAATAGATTAGTGAGTTAACTGAAGGAATGTGCTTACTCTTTAAAGTATTAAAATAATTCTACCACTTAATATTATGCTGCATCATTATAATATATAATATTAAGCTCTTATTTATGTCATCTTTGTTTAAATTTGACTTTCTGAGACATGGTTTAAGGAATACAACTTGTTCTACATGTTCTATAGTTCGTCAAGTGTTTATTTTCTTTTCAATGTGTGATTATTTTTATGTGCAGTAAAGCATGGGTTGCCAGTTGAATATGTTGAAGCGTATAATCTTTAAACCTTTTATGAAGAATTCTGCAAGTAGCATGTCTTTTTCTATATATGTTCAACTGACGGTCAATGGAAAGTTAAAATTACAGCTACAGTTGGAGGCCATGTACTACTAAAAAGTCTGAAAATAAATTCTACCACAAGGTTGCCTTCTTCAGATTATCCCTTGTTATAAAAAGACTGTTAACAAAATTGTTTTCACTAAACCTTTGATGAGGTTTACCCTGAGGTAAATTTAAGACCTATTAATTGAACAGAGACCAATGAAAAGAAAACTAAACAGTTCTGAAAAAAATTAGAAAATTGGAAAAGTTATTAAATTCTGCCTAACATAGCAACTGTTTTCCTTTGAGGCTACTTCTTATTTTAACTTGAAATATCATTTTGTTTCTTACTACTGGGAGTTCCTATACAAAATATAAAAATCCTAACAATATAAATAAAACCATCTAAAGAGAAATAATTATATTGTATATTATTACTATTTTATATGAATTAACAATATATACATAAGTTCAAAAAAAGATACATGGGAAAGGAATAATGTAAATAATCTAAACTACTCACATAATTTCAAAAACACCTATGACAACATGTTGTTTAATAAAATAATTTCTGTGTGAGTGACTTTCTATGTGCTTTTGTCATTTCATTTCCAATTGAAAGAAGAGAAGGTTGGGGTGGGCAAAACTGGTGAAGGGGGTCAAAAGGTACAAACCTCTAGTTATAAAATAAGCTCTGGGGATGTAATGTACAGCATGGTGACTATAGCTAATAATACTGTATTGTATACTTGAAAGTTGCTGACAGAGAAGATCTTAAAAGTCTTCATTACAAGAAAAAAATTTGACACTATGTGTGATGATGAATGTTAACTAGACATTGTGGTGATCATTATTATACAAACATTGAATCATTATGTTGTATACCTCAAACTAATATAATGTTATATATCACTAATATCTCAAGTAAAAAAAATAAAACTTATAGATACTATTTTTAGAAATGAATATATCCCTAATTCCCATATTTGACAAAATTATAACACAGATACAACAACTAAAACAACAAACCTGAACTCGCATTTGGAAAAAATATTTGTGTAAGTAAATATCTAGCAGAGGCAAACCAAGAATACTAACCCCAATACAAAGGTTCTGGAGTAGCTCACCATTATAAAAGGAAGGAAGGAAGGAAGGAAGGAAAGAAAGAAGGAAGGAAGGAAGGAAGGAAGGAAGGAAGGAAGGAAGGAAGGGAGGAAGGGAGGGAGGGGGAAGGGAGGGGGAGAGGGGGAGGGGAGGGGGTTATTTCTAGGAAATTGCAGTAAGGAATTTCAATCTTTTCTGAATTCTAACAACATCTCCCTCCCGCACCCTCTTGCTCCTCCACCCTCCACTCTCTCTCCCTCTCTCAACAGATTTTTACCATGAAAGCAGTTCAATATAACTAAACATAGCACTCCAGTGTCATTGATCATCATCACTTACAGACAACCCTTACAGTCTTCAGACAATACTCAAAGCTACAGTAATCAACACAGCATGGCACTGGCATAAAAAGAGACACATAGATCAATGGAACAGAATGGAGAGCCCAGACATAAACCCAACACCTACGGTCAGTTAATCTTCAACAAAGGAGGCAAACATATACAATGGAGAAAAGACAGCCTCTTCAGCAAGTGGTGCTGGGAGAGTTGGACAGTTGCATGTAAATCAATGAAGTTAGAACCCTCTCTCACACCATACATAAAATAAACTCAAAATGGCATAAAGACTTAAATGTAAGACACGACACCATAAAACTCCTAGAAGAGAACCTTGGCAAAACATTCTGTGACATAAATCATACCAATGTTTTCTTAGGTCAGTCTTCCAAGTCAATAGGAATAAAAGCAAAAATAAACAAATGGGACATAATCAAACTTAAAAACCTTGCACAGCAAAAGAAGCTATAAACAAAATGAAAAGACAACCTATAGAATTGGAGAAAATATTTGCAAATAATATGATTGACAAGGGCTTAATTTCCAAAATATACAAACAGCTCACACAACTCAATCAAAAAACAGGCAGAAGACCTAAATAGATGTTTCTCCAAAGAAGACATACAGATGGCCAACATTTACATGGAAAAGTGCTCAACACTGCTAATTATTAGAGAAATGTAAATCAATGAGGTACCACCTCACCGATAATAATGGCCATCATTAAAATGTCTACAAATAACAAATTCTGGAGAGAATGTAGAGAAAAGGGAACCCTTCTAGACTGTTGGTGAGATTCTAAATTGGTGCAGCCACTGTGGAAAACAGTAATGGAGGTTCCTTTAAAAACTAATAATAGAGCTACCATATGATCTGACAATCCCACTCCTAGGAATATATCCAGAGGAAACTCTAATTTGTAAAGATATTTATATTCACCTCAATGTTCATAACAGCATTATTTACAGCAGCCAAGACATGGAAGCAACCTAAATGTCCATCAACTGGTGAATGGATAAAGAAGATTTTGTGTGTGTGTGTGTGTGTGTATATATATATATATATATATATATATATATATATATATATATACACATACATACATATATACAATGGAATAGTACCCAGCCATAAAAAAGAATGAAATAATGAATAATGAAATAAGAATCAATTTGCTGTATATACCTGAAACTAACACAATATTGTAAATCAACTATACTTCAATAAAATAAATAAAAGCAAACTGGGGAAAGAAGTAATTTGCAACAATGATATTATACACTATCAAGACATTGTACATTTTTGCTGTGTGATTTTGATGTTTTATGATATAATGGTTCAAATAAAATAATAAAATATCACTAAAGAGCAATAAATTTATACTACATTTCTGCCTTCTTTTCCCACCTTATACAATATTATAGGTGAACAGAGAAGTATAAGTCAGTGGTTAAGTGAATGAACTCTGGTGCTAGAATATGTCAGTTCAAATTCTAGCTCTATCCTCACTTGACTCTCTTCTAGAGAACAAGTGACTTAGTCTCCAATTCCTTCATGTTCACTTGTAAAATGTATATCTATAAAAACAGTGTGTGCTTTGGAAGGTTGTTTTGAGCATTAAATTAGAATGGCATCTACCTCATTTTAAGTGATGTTAAAGTATTAGTTATGAAACAAATTAGAACTGCATATGGCATGATGCCTAAGAAGGAGAGTAAATCTGTCCTTTTACATGCTTTTATATGAGTCCAAGAAAGACGTAGAATTGAAATCATTATTGACCTTAACTAGATTAAATAAAACAACATGTTAGGTTCTATATTAGAGTAAAGTATGTTAGTTAAGAAAACACACTAACATTCGTTAAGCTGTAATTTCAAAGATAGCATATCAACACCAAGAAAAAGTTCTCTTGCATTTTAAGGCCTGAGTTCATATTCCATTCCTTTACTGACTAGCTGTGTTATCTTAAGCTAGTAATGTTTTTGTCTCAGTTTCTGTATCTATAAACTGGAACTAAATTAAGCTTAACTCGTAGGTCTGTTGAGAGTTAATCTGTGTAAAACAAATACAAAAAAAACTGAGGTGCAGTGAAGGTTCAATGAAAGAAAAACTCTATTGATAGTGTTATTGTTATTATTAGTAGTAAATAAGTTCATATTATCTCATGTCATCTTCAAAACCATAATAATAATAATTGTGTGAGGTATTAACCAAACTATTTGACAAATGAGGGAACTATGATTTAGAGAGACAAAACCATAACTGATTCAACTGGAATTTGAACTTGAGTCTATTTGGCCCCCAAAATACCCTTCCTCCAGCACATCAGCAAAAGTTGTTCAGGGAATCTTGGGGTGGGGGGATGCTGGAGATTCTTTTATGACACCTGGAAGATCAAAAATATTTCTATTACACTACTAAGATGTTAATTCCTTTTTCACTTTCATTCCCTCTTGAGTGTACAGTGGAGATTTCCAGACTACAAGACATGTGATATTGCAACAGACTGAAAGTATAAAGAGATATGTGAAATGAATTTCCTCTATTAAATCAGGCATTAAAGAGATCTGCAAAAATGGGAAACAATGCCACTCTTCTTACTACATATTTGTGCTTTTGAAAGTATAGTTATTTTTCATAAAACAGGTGACATGCTAATATGCAATGTTATTCTTACTTTATAGAGGTAAGTGCAGTATTTTATAATTTCTTATATGAAAAATACTGATAGATATAAACCATGTAAATAAAAACAATGTGTTATCAATAAATTAAGATTGTACAATAGGAGAACAAAAGGTTTGAGAAACACTGTATGCTACCATTTTATTTCAGTCACCCACAGAGGTAGCAAGTGCAACAGATATTTCAATTAATTCTTCCCAATCATATGTTCCTTCTTAAAAAAACAACAAAAACTGCTTAATTCACATACCTTGGTTGAAGCAACTCTAATTATCACAATCTTCATTACCTAAGACTGTGCCCAAGATAGGTACCTGAATCAAGTTGGCTAATCATATTGTCCTAGGAATCTAGAATGTAAATTCTGACTGATAAAGTATATTAGGTGATTGCAGGTACGTAAAGTGAAAATTAACCTAGTATATGATCTAACGTCAGTGACATGGTGAACCAAAGCCAGGCACAAGCACAAAAATTATGCAGACGTGGAAATAGCATGACTAAGCAAAGAAAGCTAGTTGGCAAAAAGAACCCAAATTATGAAGAGGTCATGGAAAGAGAAACAAAGACAAGAGGCAATCAGTTTACTTGCCAAATAGGAAGAAGCAACCCTGATTACTAACATCCAGTCTCAGTTTCCATGAACCAGTTCAACCGTATTTCCTGATTTAGGATGTTCTTAAGAGGGGCTGTGTTTCCTCACCATCGATCTTTCTCCTTTAGATATTTGCATTACTTTGAAAATGTATCCGTCTGTGTAATAAATTTTCATTGAAATATAACACACATGTAGCAGGGCATATACATTTTAAATATACACATTAATGATGTTTATAAAGTAAAATCATCTGTGTAGTCACCGCCCAGCTCAAAAATTAGAACACTACTAGTGTTCTACATGCTGTGCACATGTTTTCTTCAGATCATTGATTCCCTACCAAAAATAACCTTTTACTTTTATTTCTATGGATTTCCTCAGCTGCATATGAACTTGACATAACTAAATGGTATGAGATGTTATCATTTGTGTGTGGTTTATTTTACTTAACATTATACATACATATATATATATATATATATATATATATATATATATATATATATATTCATTCCATAATGTATAGCAGTAGTTTGATCTTTTCAATGCTATACAGTATTGCCTTGATATATGTACCAATATTTGTTTATTCATATTGTTATTGATGTTCATTGCATTGCTTCTACTTGAGGGTTACAGTGAATGATGTCTTTATATTTGTTCTGTTTCTGGAGAAGCATGACTAACAGGAATATTTTTATTATTTTACCAATAAATAAGTTTAAACGCTCTTCATCTGATTTAAAAATGCATACATAAAACATAGAATTTAATAAAAAGGAATGTAAGATATCAAACTGTCCAAAAAGTTGTTTTTTTTTTCTTTCCAGAAGATAATTACTTGTGATATCAGATATATATGCAGACATTTAAGAAGAAATTTTTCAATGCAAGATGGAGCTGTTAAAAAGAAAAGGTCAACTGGGTACCATCTGAGAGTCTTCAAAAGATGAATCATGTATTCATTTCCATTTACTGCTGTAACAAATTACCACACACTTGGTGTCTTAAAACAGCACACATTTATTATTTTACAGTTCTGGAGGTCAGAAGTACAAAATGAGTCTTACAGGCTAAAATCAATTTATTGGCAGAGCTGTATTCCTTCTGGAGACTGGGGAGAATCTGCTCCCTTGCTCTTTCTAGCTGCTAGAAGCTGCCTGCCTTCCTTGGCTTGTGGCTCCTTCCTGCATCTCAAATTTACTGTTCCAGCCTTTGCTTCTACTCTCACATCTCTTCTGACTCTGATCTTCCTACTTCCCTCTTACATGGCCCTGCGTGATTTCATTAGGCCCACCTGGATAATCAGGATATTCTCCCCCATTTTAAGATTCTTAAACACACCTGTGAAGTTCTGTTTGCTATATAAAGTAGTGTGTTTACACATTAGAATGTGGACATCTTTGGGCAAACGTTGTTCAGCCTCTAACAATAAACTTGTTAAATAGATAAATGTTCAGTGGCTTAGCTCAGTCCAGTGGGTGCTGGATTGTTGAGAAACAACAATTTTGACATTACACAGAAAATGTCACCAACTCACATTAATCAAACTCAGGATACTGTTATTCCAGAACACCAAATTATGTGCTTAAGATATCATGTAGATTGCAATACTTTTTCCAGAATAATTACTACAGTCATTTCTTAGAGTTGGATCTACACAGGAAACCAATTTAAAAATCATAGTTTCTGAGTAAGTGTGGAATCAGAAAAGGATTTAGTTACATGAGAGGAAGCTTTACTATTAATGGAAAAACACAGTGAACCATCTATTTCCACAAAAGTGGATAGCATCCGTAATAAGACCACAATATCCAAGGTTAATTACCAAAGATGCTTTCTGCCTCCTGAATTTCTAACATGGTCATTGGCAGCCTTTGCCTTTGGGGTCTGCTCTCTGTATCATTCGTTTCACCAATTCCTCTTAAATGATAGTCTTCAATATGCTTGTACCTACTAGCCCATGTACCCTTCTATCTCATTAAAGTGACAGTACATCTTCATTATGAAATGAGTGATTTTATAGTTTCAATTTCTAATGGCAATATAATTTCATTTATTTCAGAATTCCTAGCTGGAACAGCAGAAGAATGGGGCTAGGCCTGAAGTACTGGTGGGAGACTTTCCTGAATCAAAGATACATAATCTGGAGCATAATCCTGACTTCTTATGAAAAACAGTTATAGGAACTAGAGACATTCAATCTGAATGGGCACTGGTTTAGAGGTATATTATACATATAAATGAAAAATGATTACACTGAAAAATATTATAATTCTAAAACTCAGTATAAGGAAGAACTCACAAAACAACTTGTTCAAGCTTCCTTCAGGAAATAATGGAGTTCCCTGTGACTAAATGCCCTATGACATGGACTGGATTATATTTGGCAGGACAATGGAGAATATTCTAGCATCAGGTTGGTGTGAGGTCCATATAACCTTTGAATTTCTCCCAAAGCTTAGGTGCTTTGTTTTCAGAATAGAAATATCAGCTTTGGAAAAGATACAAACTCCAGCCTGGACAGATCTTTCCTCCCTGTTGTATGTACACTTGTTTTCTAACTGACTCACACGTTCACCAAGAGAATGGAATGTAATTACAACTTTCATTTTTAAAAGTGTTGCCTAGGTGCAAAGTAGGAGAGAGGGACTCTTAGTAAGAAGAAAGAAAGATAAAATGAAGGGTTACCACAAATGAAATGCCTTACAGGGAACTGTTCTGCCAACAGTTTATTTGACTGTGTTTCTAGCTGACTTCTCTGTTCTCCTAGTCCCAGCACTTTGTGGGAAGTGAGGATGAGTAGAAAATGAACAACTGGGTGGATATCAGAGAGCTTAAACTGCAAAATAAAAACTAAATTCAATTTGCACATTTGATACAATAGTCAATGTTAGGAATAAAAAAGGATTAACTCTATCAAAAACAAAAGTTAGAAGACACTGTCTGACTCAGCTGAAAATAACCATACAACTAGAATTCCACTTACTTAGAAATACAATGGACAAGAGTATCTGTAAAGTCTTGTAGTTAACATTAGTTTACCCTTAGTAAGGAAATTTAATGCTGTGGTATACAGTACCACTACTTTCTGGCATATTAAAATGATCAATAATAATCAAATTTAAATTTACTTTTGCAGGATGTAAAGGGGTTGGAAACAAACACTTGTGTAGGGTACAGGCTTTGTGATGTTTTTACCCATACAATTATCAATTATATTGTCTTAAATTCTTAACAGAATTGGCCATTTGAGCTAAGATCTTGTCTGTAATGATCTATGACCTCCATGAGTCTTGTCTCCTGGTATTTATGTACCTGTGTATTCCCTTTGGACATTGAGTGGGGCGGGTCAAGCTGTATAAATGATCAGGATATTGTAGAAATTATGGAGTGTGACTTTCAAGAAAACTTCTACCTTGTGTTCTCTTGGATTATCCACTCGGGGGGAAGTCAACTACTATATCATGTGGACACTCAAGCAGAAGCCCAGATAGGTAGAAACTGAGGTCTCCTGCCAATCACCAACAGCATACAGATGAGTCCATCTTTCAGATCCAGTCAAGATTTCAGAAGATGGATGCCCCTGCCAGCACTTTTTGAAGGTGACCTCATCAGAGAACCAGAGCTAGAACCACCCAATTTAATTGCTCCTGATTTTTTGACACACAAAAATTATGTGAGGTATTAAGTATTTATTGATATTTAAGCTGTTAAAGTTTGGAGTTATTTGTTATACAGCAATAGGTAATTGAAAACATAAAACATTTTTGTAAATATGCAAATATTTATGTAAATTATGTTAATCAGTTCACGGAATTAGTACCTTAGTGAGAAACTTCTTCCCTGAATAGCCTTTGCAAGTATCCACACTATTCCTAGACATGGCAAATTACTGAATCCCACAGGGGTACTTTAAAAAGAAAGAGCAAACTATATATTTTGGGCCACAGAAATACTGACCAAATTTAATGATTTTTAAAAGTATCCATAGTTTATAAGCAGAGATGGTCACACACACACACACACACACACACACACACACACACACACAAGTTTTCATATTGAAAACTTCTATAATAAGGGCCAGAGGTGGGAAAAATTGTTCTCTTATTTTACAGCACAAACTTGCATCATGAAGGTTTTCAGTTTTGTGTTGTGTAACTATTATGTTGAATTTCTTGTATTCTTAAAAATGATTTTAAGATAGACTAATTGTACTGATTATGGGGTAAGATTTTATCTTTATTTTTATAAAAGGAGAGATGTAAGGATTCTCTAATTTCTAATCATCCTAAAGCATATTAATATAAAAATCAGAAATCACTAGAAGGAGATCCACTGATATTTTCAAATTGGATCTATTTAAATTTTACTAAGCTCTTTTTTGAAAAAAAATGACAGATCTCAATGTATGCACATAAAAATATAAATTAGTAACTATTTAATACCTATATATAATTATTAAATGAAACTAATATTTTATATGAATATAGGTTCTAAAAAATTCAAGACACTTTAGTAAAATAAATAAATATATTTCATGTCTATTTAGTATTCTGATTACCTATTTAATATGAGAAATAGATATATTAAAAAGTGACATAGTATTAAGAAAATAGATATATTAAAAGGTGACATAGTACTGACAAAATATTAGGTGTCTAAGATTAAGTACATGGCTGGGAACATCCAAAATAATGGGGGGGGATTCAAAATGTATAACTTGAGTTTTTAATTATTAAAACACATATGTTTAAATTCCCTTATGGTAACTTATTCTTTATGTTTACTATGGAGGTGTTTTCCATTATTAGAGAAAATAAAGAAACCATAGATGCATTGTCAGCTGTAAAAAAATTGGAATTTTTTGTGCTGTCATACATCATTTTCCAAATGAATTCCCATTTATCTTCACAACTGTTCTTGGGAACATTCAGGAGCTAGAAAGTCAGTGAAATTTGACCTCTGACTATTTCTATCTTCTCTCAGACTTGCCCAATACTAGTGAACACCAAAAAGTAATTTATCACTATGTCACACTTGCCTGCAGAATTTCTTAGGGGCTCAAGAAGAATGATGAGGTTAGTATTTAAGCCCTGAGAGTTTCTGAAGGTGAATTTTTCTCTTTGATGTACACAGATAATTCTGTCTTTGTTGAAGATTTGCTTCTGGATATTTGTTCTCACTGCCAAAATTTAGGTTTAGGTAGCCTATTTAATATCCTCATTTTAATGGAAACTTAGTTCATCGTTCTTGGCAGTAGATATTTTAGCTTCAGTCTAAACTATGTTCACTGTCAGAGTAGAGGCATGTCAGTTGAACCTGTGGGAAAAATATAGCAGAAGTGGCAATGGGAGAATAAAACGAAGATTCTCCTGGAGAAAGAATTTTAGTTGCAATGGATAGATTTTTCACAGAATATCATGCAAACTGGCCCCCAATAAAAGTCTGTTTGAAGGGAGCTTAATGAAACTTCTTGGGAAAAAAAGCCATAAATGCTGAACTTGATCTTATTAAGGGAGTAGATTATCTAAGGAAAGCATTAGATATATTTGAATTTCTCTCTGCTCTAAAACCCCAAGTGTCAAGGGGCCCAAGATTTTATTATTTTTTTTTTTTAATTTTTTTTTTTTTTTTTTGCTGTACGCGGGCCTCTCACTGCTGTGGCCTCTCCCGTTGCGGAGCACAGGCTCCGGACACACAGGCTCCGTGGCCATGGCTCGCGGGCCCAGCCGCTCTGCGGCATGTGGGATCTTCCGGGATCGGGGCATGAACCCGTGTCCCCTGCATCGGCAGGCGGACTCTCAACCACTGCGCCACCAGGGAAGCCCGGGGCCCAAGATTTTAAAATGACAGAGTTGTAAACCTCTAGCAGTTCCAAATGACCCAGGAATGTAACTGATCCCAGAGAAATGAAAACTTATGTTCACGCAAATACCCACAAACACATGTTGTTAGCAGGGTTGCTTGTTATAGCCTAGAACTGGAAAACAATGCAGATTTCTTTAAATAGGTTAATTGTTACACCAACTGTGGTATATCAATAGCACAGAAAACTACTCATCAATAAGGATATCCTACTGATAAACACAACACCTGCATAAATCTCCAGGAAACTATGCTGAATGAAAAAAGCCAATCCCAGAAGTCATAGAGTACGTGATTCCACTCATATACCATTGTCAAAATGACAAAAATAGAGAGATGGAGAGCACACTAAGTAGTTGTCATAGATTAGGGATGGAGTGGAAATGGGGGAGACAGAGGCAGAGTTGTTTCACTAAGAACTATTAAGAAAAAAAACAGGAGAATATTTTTCAATACCTTAGGGTATGCAAAAGTATTTTAAATACAACACACAAAAAGTTAATTATACGAAATACATTAAATGAAAATACATTCAAATTAAGAAATGTAAGATGTAACTGTAAAAACACCATTAAGAGAATGAAAAGGCAATCCAGCATGGAAGAATATTTGCCATTCACATATGTGATAAATTACTCCTATGTAAAGAGTTCCTAGAAAACAATTCAAAAGCCACTATGAGAAAAGAAATGGGCAAAAAGTTTAAATGGAATGTCTTCACAAGAGGGCATATCCAGATAACCAGTGAACATTAAACAATGATTAAATTATACACACTATGATCCAGTAATTCCACTCATATTTATGTCTAACAAAAATGAGTACATATATTCACCAAAAGGTACATACATGTAAGAGCAACACTACTCATAATAATACTAAACTTAAAACAACCCAAATGTTCTTCTATGTTTGAATCATTCAGCACTCTTGCATTCCTACAGAGTAATAATATAGAGCAAAAATTACTAAATAATTACAATTATATATTCTATCATGGATAAATCACTCAAAAGAATGTTAAAGGGAAAAAAAGGACATGGAGTACAAAATGAACAATTCTATTTATAAAAATTTCAAAATATAGTAAATTAGGTCATGGAATTAAAACTTAGGAAGTAGTTACCTTGAAGAGGGTGGGCAGTGCTTAGTAGGGGCCCAGCATTATTTTGGTATTTTGATGCAATTCTGTTGTTTTTTTTTTTTTTTAAATCTGGGTGAAGGGAACAGGAGTGAGTTTACACCTCATTAAAGTTCAATGAACTAGGTACTTAAGATTTTTACTCTTTTACATATATATATTTATACATATACACCACACTTTAATTTGAAAAGAACATGTGATTTTTCTGTGCTTCCTCTTCTAGATGAACTTTAGTTCCAGAAAATATACAAAAAGGATAGCACTGAATTTATAGACTCAGGAATTGTTTTTATCCTTGTTATTTTGTATAATAACATCCAGGAGTATGCTATAGCTTTACATTTATTCAGGATTGAGTCCATTCTGAAAAGTTTTTCAGACTTGCTTTTCTTTTTTACATAGGTCATATGAATTTTTTGTGAGGTGATTTTCTTAATTTTACATGTATATCAATCACTGTTGCTATTGTAAAGAAAACATTTCAACTTAGCACATTTTCTAATTGGTTAATAATGATATATAGGAAATATATTCCAGATTTCAGAATATATTCTATAAAATCGAGCACGGATTGTGTAAATACAGAGCTTTATGGAGATGTATTTCAGTGCTGCTTATTGAAAATTTAGGGAAAATGATTGCTAATAAAATCTTGCTTAAGTAAAATGGGTACAACCATGTTAAGAATTAATGAGCCAATAAAAATGATGTAGTGTATGAATATTTAATTATGTGGGAAATGAGAAGAAATCATTGCTAAGTGAAATAGCATGTTATAAATGTTATGTGTGGGGTAAGCCAAATTAAATATAAGTAATTGGAAAAAAGTCTTAAGGGACACATACTAATTATTGACAATAATAATATATTAGTCTTGTGGCTATGATCACTTTTGTTTAATTATTTTTACCTGTTCTCCTGAATTTTAAAAATATACCCTTTAGTACAGTTGTCCCTTGATGTCAATAGAGGATTGGTTTCCAGGATGCCCCTCAGATGCCAAAATCATCAGATGCTCAAGTCTCTTCTATAAAATGGTGTAGTGTTCGTGTATAACCCATGCACATCCTCCTGTATACTTTAGATCATCTCTAGATCACTTATAATACCTAATACAACATCAATAGTATCTATGTAAATAGTCGCCAGTGTGCAGCTAAGTTTTGCTTTTTGGAACTTTCTGGAAAATTGTTTTTCCAAATATCTTCAAGTTGTGATTGGTTGAATCTGAGGATGCAGAACTCCTGGATTCAGAGGGCCGACTGCGCTAAGATCTTACTGACAATTATGTTTATAGTGCCTTTTCTCCTCTAAGAATAATATTCATTTTAAAAATATTGATAAAGGCTTTGTTTTAGAGAGGAATTCCAAAAATTTCTTCTGAGTAAGTGGAAAAATCAAAACAAACTCTGGAGTCAAGCAGAGTAGGTTAAAAACCCTGGCTTGGTATTTAAAAACTTGTGCCTTTGGAAATTATTTAACTTCTGGGTGACAATCTCCTCTATAAAATTGTAAAATAAAATAATCGTATAAGATTTGGTGAGTATACTATTGTCTCATCTTAAATTATAGTTATATGATTACTGTCATTATTATTAATATACTGGAGAAACCCTTGGGCATTATATTTTGATTCACTGTTGATCACCTCTAATTACAAATCAAAACATATTTCTAAAAGTAGATATTTTACTTCATTCTTATATAATTACTTTTTAACTTTATCATTTAAGAGGAAATTGCTTCAAAACTGTGTATATTTAAATTTATAATAAAGAAAATATATAATTGTGCATTTTCATTTTTGTTACTTTATCTTTTTGTTCACTCATTTCAAGAAATCTTTCTTCATCTTAACATGAGCCACACTAATTAACCTTCAGTTTATCTACTTATATTTGAATCCCCTACATTAATTGCATCAGAAGCAGAGTGACCTTTGAGAATAAGTCTTAAACGTGGGGTGGATAGTTCCAAGTTTCAGAAAGGCTGGACAGCTCATTGAATTTGGAACAGATAACTATTCATGTATGAAGCAGTATGTGTTTGAAATATATTCAATGTTTTTTTAAATTCATATAAGAATGCATTAAAATATCTATGAAACCTAAATTTAGAATATACTGCCTGATATAATTTGAAATAGTAGATGTAGATAATTTATAAATAAAATGTTAGACAAAAAAAACCTGATATTGAAATTTTCTGTAGTTAATATTATGGCATTTTTTAAAATAAATGGTAACTGGCCATTATCACTCAATCACTGAATAAGTATTTTTTTCATATAGGGTGTTTGAACCATAAAATAACTGAGGTCTAGATCCCAGTATCTCAATCAAAAGCCAAATAAATAACATGTGAATTATTTTAATCTAAAGGAATAGTTAGCTTCTGTCTCAGAATAACATCATGATACTCTAATTTTTACCACACGTATCATTACCTTGCAACTAATTTTTCTTGATTCAACCAAAACTTGTACAGTAATCCATCATGTTATTAATTCATTTCTAGTCCTTATAAAACTAATAAGGGATTCCTGACTTCAAATTTACCATGTTCATAATTTTCCATGGAAAAAAGGTGGTATCTTACCTGTGACAAAACATAGATGGAAACAGTCTATAAGAGTTGTGTGGTGCTCTTAAAAATAGAACCACAAAATTTCTAATCCTGCCCTATCAATATAATGGAGATTCATCTCCCGTACTTTTAGTGTAGGCTAGTCTCAGTGGCTGATTTTTAATAATAGAATATGGTGGAATTGATGACATATCACTTTAGAGATTGTGATAAGAACACTGCACCTTTGTTTTGGGTCTTTCTCCCTTCCTTCCTTCCTCCCTCCCTCCCTCCTGATCACTCATTCTTGGGGGACTCAGCTGTTCTGGCATCAGCTGCCTTACAGAGAAGCCCATGTGTCAAAGTGCTGGGGACCTCATTCCAACAACCAGAAAGTCATGTGCAGGCTTTTGTTACTATGTGAGTGATGGTGGAAGTGGATTCTCCAGCCCCAATTAAGCTTTGAGATGAATGCAGACCCAGCCAATTGCCATCTTGAGAGAGACCCTGAGCAAGAATCACCCAGCTCAGCCATTCCTAAATTCCTGGTCCTTAGAAATTGTGAGAGACCATAATTGTTGTCTTAACCTGCCAAATTTGAGGAAAACTAATATACGTAGGAAGAATACAGAATTTGGTGACATCACTGGCTGGATGCCCAGATGCTAATGCATATCGTTACTCTGTCTCTCAGAACTTTAATTTCTCATTCTCAAAACCAGAACTTACTTATTTGTATCTTGCAGAGTAGTTATGACATTTAACTCTTATCAAGCATCCTGTATTTATCAAGTAAATGGGCATACAGAAAGTAATCAATAAATAGTATATGTTATGATTTTACCATCTTTATTATTATTATTTCAAATATCTTCTTTTTAACTTTTTTTGTTCAAATATGTAACAAAGAAGAACTAAAGAATAGAATTTACTTGAAATCATTTCTAAATATCTCTACAAACAGGTTTACCTAACTAGGGTTTGGCTTGGATAATCATAATATAGCTTTCAAACCTGTACAAAAATTAGACAAGCTAAAAAGGAGCTATAAATCGAGTCATAGAATGTAAAACATCCACACATTATAGTAAAGCATTAGACATTTTTAAGTTATAAATTAAAAGACAAAGTACTGTCATAACATTTTTAGCTTCAGAATTTCTAATACCAAAAGGTCAGAATTTTTATATTGTCAGTGACTAACCTTATATTTGGAATAGCACCCTTTCTCTCCACTCCATCCCAAATAATGGTGAGAAGACTGTGTTTTGTTATCTCCTAGCTTCTAAGTTATTTTGACAATGCAGGTGAAAAAAAAAAGTTCATGTGTCTTATGAACAGAGCAACATTTCACTATTTTGGTAGTTAACACTCAAAATAGTGACTCACTAGAGAAAGTTTTAAAGATGGAATCAGGAGCTTCAGCCCTCATGCTAGTTTTTTAAGTAATAACAAGCAGTTTCTTTTGTTTGTGTGGGTGTGGATTTCTTGTTTGTTTTGAAGGACTGTGCATTTAAATCATCTGAATAGAATTTTGCAATACATGGACAGCATTCAGCCAGGCTTATGAAGAAGATTCTGCTTGTCTCTAAGAGAGAAACAAAGAATGTCCTCATTCCTCCCCTTCCTTCAGAAAATACAGTGGGTTCCTTCCAAACTGCACACTGACAAAGTGGGCTGTGCTCTGGAAAAAGTTACAATCTCCCTAAGTATCTTTTTGTTACTTGCCAAATAGGATAGTTGAAATACCTGATTCTTGCACTGCTTTTTGTGCTAGAAAATTTAATGGTTCCATTTTATGAAAGAGATTACTCCGCATAGGGCATAATCTAATAGAATATAGGAAAACAGAAGGATTTATATGTGTGACCACAAGTGGTCAAAACCTGTCAGGACTGAGAACCTGGGCAGGTTCTTGAAGGCATAATACAATATATACATCTATCTTAGGAAAATATTATCAGAGGGAAAAAAACCACACATTTCTTTATACTTAAAGTTTTCAGATAATGTGATAAAACATAGTTGCTCTTTCTCCCCAGCTGTGTACTTAAGTTAATTGGCTAAATGAGTACCACTTTTGCTTTTCTCATCTGAAAAACAATTGTTGAATTTATTATCTTGAAATATCTTCCTATGATCAATTCTATCACATTTCAATAACCACAGAGATACTTTGATTATGATATTGTATTACTTTCCTGAATTTATATAAACAATATTTTTGTATTGTGGAGGAGGTTTTTGATTCTTTTGAGAATATGATAATTGAGGATCTGCTTTCTTGAAAAATGCAGATACACAGAAAGGACCACAAAACAGAACACAGGGGGCTTCCCTGGTGGTGCAGTGGTTGAGAGTCCGCCTGCCGATGCAGGGGACATGGGTTCGTGCCCCAGTCCAGGAAGATCCCACAGGCCGGGGAGCGGCTGGGCCCATGAGAGGCCCACGTACCGCAAAAAAACAAACAAACAAAAAAAACAGAACACAGCATTAAAGGCAAGTCTGAGAGATAACTATAGGATTTATGAAGATCTTGTAACTGCAAATGGTTTCTGGCTGAGAGATGTTTCTCCGTACTGATAAACGACCTCAATTTATATTACTGAAGAGGGAGCTTCTGGACGGTGGGGCTGGAGAAAGGCAGGGAGGATTGTGCAAACAATTGGAGATATGAAGAAGAAAGATGAAGTTCAAGTGCTCCAATTTCCAAGTTAGAAATTGGAAACTGTTTCAATAAATAGTTGAATAAACTGTTTCAATAAACAGGAAACAGTTTCAACAGATAAATAATGGCTAGGTTCTATAATAATGCTGGTGCTACATTTTAATTACATTTTGATATAAGTAGAATCTTGCAGGTTGGCTTCCTGTCCTAACCACATTCATCACACAGGTTTTATGGGGAAATATGTTTCAAATTCTAACAGTGGCTTATAAATAAACTTGAGAGCACAACCTGTCTGCAATTCGGGAATGACATAATTTTTTATTTTTATTCACAGTTCATTAAAAATTTTGGGAAAGGAATGAACAGTTAGAAATATAGCATACTTACAATAAAGTTACAGAAGTTCAATGTATATTTATGACTTGCAGTTTAGTGTAACAGCAATTCTTTTTAGAACATTTTCTGATCATCTTTTATCAAAAAATTGGTTAACACTAGCAATAGGTAACCTAAAAAACATGTTAGTTTCTATATCCTTTTTTAAAACTTTTGAAAAAAAAGTTTGTCAGAAAGTGTCAGTTAGCACAGACCAAATGGATCTTGGACGATGAAACAACTGTATTAGAATTAATAGGACTTGTGAATTATCAAAAAATTAAGGCTGGCAGAGAACCCAGAAAAAACTGACAAGTAACAGATTTATATAAGTTTTCTGCAATTTGTACTTTTTAAAAATTTTTTTCCAAATAGAGGAAACTCAAGATATAAGCAGTAAGACTAGTCATCCTTAATCACTTAGATTTTTTAAACAATTACATTCTGAAGCTAATACTTATCTGTAAGAATCAGCAAGCTACATGTTTTTTCCTCTAGTCATTAATATATTCCTCAACAAATGTGTGTTTTCAGAAATTAAACTTTGATTTAATAGTCCCTAGAGCTAGTGGAAGAAAGAATTCATTAATTAATAAACAGCTAATGATTCAAAAAATGAAAACAGGATGTCAGTAGTTCTCTTATCTAGTGATAAATATTATTTAATTTTATTTAAATTATCACTAATTATCTAGTGATAATTATTAGTGAAAATAATTAATGAAAATTGATACAAATTCTATGACAGCAGGAATTTCACATGACTAACAAATTTAATCCATAGGCATTAACTATATTATTTCCAAAATTAAAAAAAAAAAGAAACTTCAAATAAACACTGTCTACCTCTTTATCCTTCCCATTAGGCTTAAGTGTGTAATATATGTTAAAGTTTAAACTTTCATGCAAAATACCTCAAGACGAATTGGTAATTTATTAACCTGAATTTATCTATACATATATCTACATTTATATGTAGATATCTATATATATATTTATAGGTATACATAGAAAATATATAAAATAATTGTTTATCATATTAAAGGTAATTCTCATCAGAATACATATTAATGAGAAGTTCTATACTTTGACAACCTACCCACTGCAACACTTTATTGCAAATATTAGCATCAAAATAAACTAACCACAGTATCGAAATTCCAAGACTTTATACAAGATAGTTCTGAAGTACTATTCCAACTTGTTGAATTCTGAGAAACATATTCAGAAAAGTATCCCAGGCTCTTCGGTGGGGCTAATGGCAGATGCTGAGAGGACTCACACCAAGAAGTATTTCCAGAACTTATGCTGCCAAGGTCCTTGTCCCCATGGTGAGGGACAGCCACACTTCACCTCTGGAGGAGACCCTCCAACACTAACAGCCATGTGGCTAACAGGGTCTTGATGCTCCAGCCAGGTGTCAGCACTGAGCCTCTGAGGTGGAAGAGCTAAGTCCAGGACATTGGATCACCAGAGACATCCTGACCCCATGAAATATCAGTCAGTGAGAGCTCTCCCAGAGATATCCCCACTAAAGATCTCAGCACTAAAACCCAGGTCCACCAATGGCCAGCAAGCTACAGTGTTGGACACACCATGCTAAACAACTAGCAAGACAGGAACATAACATGACCCATTAGCAGAGAGGCTGCCTAAAATCATACTAAGTTCACAGACACCCCAAAACACACCACCAGATGTGGCCCTGCCTACCAGAAAGACAAGATCCAGCCCCACCCACCAGAACACAGACACCAGATCCATCCACCAGGAAGCCTACACAACCCACTGAAGCAACCTCACCTGCTGGGGGCAGAAACCAAAAACAAAGGGAACTACATACCTGTAGCCTGCAAAAAGGAGACCCCAAACACAGCAAGTTAAACAAAAACAGAAGACAGAGAAATATGCAGCAGGTGAAGGAACAAGGTAAAAACCCACCAGACCAAACAAATGAAGAGGAAATAGGCAGTCTACCTGAAAAAGAATTCAGAATAATGATAGTAAAGATGATCCACAACCTTGGAAATAGAATGGAGAAAATACAAGAGACATTTAACAAGGAACCAGAAGAACTAAAGAGCAAACAATGATGAAAAACACAAAAAAATGAAATAAAAATTCTCTAGAAGGTATCAGTAGCAGAATAATTGAGGCAGAAGAACAGATAAGTGACCTGGAAGATAAAATAGTGGAAATAACTGCACAGAGCAGAATAAAGAAATAAGAATGAAAAGAATTGAGGACAGTCCCAGAGACCTCTGGGACAACATTAACCACACCAACATTCGAATTATAGGGGTCCCAGAAGAAGAAGAGAAAAAGAAAGCGTCTGAGAAAATATTTGAAGAGATTATAGCTGAAAACTTCCCTAAAATGGGAAAGGAAATAGTCAGTCAAGTACAGGAAGCACAGAAAACCCCATAAAGGATAAATCCAAGAAGAAATATCCCAAGACACATATTAATAAAACTACAAAAAATTACATACAAGAAAAAATATTAAAAGCAGCAAGAGAAAAGGAATAAATAACATACAATGGAATCCCCATAAGGTTAACAGCTAATCTTTCAGCACAAACTCTTCAAGCCAGAAGGGATGGCAAAAAAAATTTAAAGCGATGAAAGGGAAAAACCTTCAACCAAGATTACTCTACCCAGCAAGGATCTCATTCATATTTGATGGAGAAAATAAAACCTTTACAGACAAACAAAAGTTAAGAGAATTCAGCACCACAAAACAGCTTTACAAAAATACTAAAGGAACTTCTCTAGGCAGGAAACACAGGAGAAGGAAAAGACCTACAAAGCAAACCCAAAACAATTAAGAATATGGTAATAAGAACATACATATGGATAGTTACCTTAAATGTAAATGGATTAAAGGCTCCAACCAAAAGACACAGCCTGGCTGAATGGATACAAAACAAGACCCATATATATGCTGTCTACAAGAGACTCACTTCAGACCTAGGGACACATACAGATTGAAAGTGAGGGTATGGAAAAAGATATGCCATGCAAATGGAAACCAAAGTAAAGCTTGAGTAGCCATTCTCATAACGGACAAAACAGACTTTAAAATAAAGACTATTATAAAAGAAAATGACACTACATAATGATCAAGGGATCAATCCAAGAAGAAGATATAACAATTGTAAATATTTATGCATCCAACACAGGAGCACCTCAATACATAAGGCAAATGTTAACAGCCATAAAATGGATAATTGACAGTGACACAATTATAGTAGGGGACTTACCCCACTTTCACCAATGGACAGATCATCCAAAATGAAAATAAATAAGGAAACACAATATTTAAATGATACATTAAACAAGATGGACTTAATTGATATTTATAGGACATTCCATCCAGAAACAACAGAATACACTTTCTTCTCAAGTGCTCATGGAACATTCTCCAGGATAGACCATATCTTGGGTTACAAATCAAGCACTGGGAAATTTAAGATAATCAAAATTGTATCAGTATCTTTTCAGACCACAATGCTATGAGACTAGCTATCAATTACAGGTAAAAGATGTAAAAAAGTTCAAACACATGGAGGCTAAACAATACCCTACATAATAACCAAGAGATCACTGAAGAAATCAAAGAGGAAATTAAAAATACCAAGAAACAAATGACAATGAAAACACGATTACCCAAAACCTATGGGGTTCAGCAAAAGCAGTTGTAAGAGAGTAGTTTATAGCAATACAATCCTACCTCAAGAAACAAGAAAAATCTCACATAAACAACTTAATCTTACATCTAAAGCAATTAGAGAAAGAAGAACAAAAAAAACCCAAAATTAGCAGAAGAAAAGAAATCATAAAGATCAGATCAGAAATAAGTGAAAAATAAATGAACGTAACAATAGAAAAGAACAATAAAACTAAAAGCTGGTTCTTTAAGAAGATAGACAAAATTTATAAATCTTTAGCCAGACTCATTAAGAAAATAAGAGAGAAGACTCAAATCAACAATTAGAAATGAAAAAAGAGAAGAAACAACTGACACTGAAGAAATAGAAAGGATCATGAGAGACTACTACAAGTAACTATATACCAATAAAATGGACAACCTGGAAGAAATGGACAAATTCTATGAAAAGCACAACCTTCCAAGAGTGAACAAGGAAGAAAAAGAAAATAGGAACGGACCAATCAGAAACACTGAAATTGAAACTGTGATTAAAAATCTTCCAACAAACAAAAACCCAGGGCAAGATGGCTTCACAGGTGAATTCTGTGAACCATTTAGAGAAGAGCTAACACTTGTCCTTCTGAAACTCTTCTAAAATAGAGCAGAAGGAGAAACACTTCCATGCTCATTCTACGAGGCCACCATAACCCTGATACCAAAACCAGAAAAAGATGTCACACAAAAAAGAAAACTACACATCAATAACACTGATGAACATAGATACAAAATCCTCAACAAATACTAACAAACAGAATCCAACAGCACATTAAAAGGATAATACACCATGATCAAGTGGGGTTTATCCCAGCACTGCAAGGATTCTTCAATATATGCAAATCAATCAATGTGATACATATTAACAAATTGAAGGATAAAAACCACATGATCATCTCAATAGCTTCATAAAAAAGCTTTCGAGAAAATTCAACAATCATTTATGAAAAAAACTCTCCAGAAAGTAGGCATAGAGGGAACTTACCTCAACATAATAAAGGCCATATATGACAAACCCACAGCCAACATTGTTCTCAATGGTGAAAAACTGAAACCATTTCACTAAGATCAGGATCAAGACAAGGTTGCCCACTCTTACCACTCTAATTCAACATAGTTTTGGAAGTTTTAGCCACAGCAATCAGATAAGAAAAATAAATAAAATGAATACAAATTGGAAAAGAAGAAGTAAAATTGTCACTCTTTGCAGATGACATGATTCTATACATAGAGAACCCTAAAGATGCTGCCAGAAAACTACTAGAGCTAATCAATGATTTTGGTAATGTAGCAGGATACAAATTAATGCTCAGAAATCTTTGGCAACCCTATACACTAATGATGAAAAATCTGAAAGAGAAATTAAGGAAACACTCCAATTTACCATTGCAACAAAAATAATAAAACACCTAGGAATAAACCTACCTAAGGAGAGCAAAGACCTGTATGCAGAAAATTATGACACTGATGAAAGAAATTAAAGATGATACAAACAGATGGAGAGATATACCATGTCCTTGGATTGGAAGAATCAACATTTTGAAAATGGCTATACTACCCAAAGCAATCTACAGATTCAATGCAATCCCTATCAAACCATCTCTGGCATTTTGCAAAGAGCTAGAACAAAAATTTCACAATTTGTATGGAAACAGAGAAGACCCCAAATAGCCAAAGCAATCTTGAGAAAGGAAAACGGAGCTGGAGGAATCAGGCTCCCTGACTTCAGACTATACTACAAAGTTACAGTAATCAAGACAGTATAGTACTGGCACAAAAACAGTAATATAGATCAATGGAACAGGATAGGAAGCCCAGAGATAAACCCACATACATATGGGCACCTTATTGTTGATAAAGGAGGCAAGAATATACAGTGGAGAAAAGACAGCCTCTTCAATAGGTGTTGCTAGGAAAACTGGACAGCTACATGTAAAAGAATGAAATTAGAACACCCCCTAACACTATACACAAAAATAAACTCAAAATGGATTAAAGACCTGAATGTAAGGCTAGACAATATAAAGCTCTTAGAGGAAAACATAGGCAGAACACTTTATGACATAAATCACTGCAAGATCCTTTTTGACCCACCTCCTAGAGTAATGGAAATAAAAACAAAAATAAACAAATGAGACCTAATGAAACTTAAAAGCTTTTGTACAGCAAAGGGAACCAAAAACAAGACGAAAAGACAACCCTCAGAATGAGAGAAAATATTTGCAAATGAAGCAACTGACAAAGGATTAATCTCCAAAATATACAAGCAGCTCATGCAGCTCAATATCAAAAAGCAACAACAACAACAACAAGAACAACCCTATCCAAAAATGGGCAGAAGACCTAACTAGACATTCCTCCAAAGAAGACATACAGATTACCAGCCAACACATGAAAGGATGCTGAACATCACTAATCATTAGAGAAATGCAAATCAAAACCACGATGAGGTATCACCTCATACTGATCAGAGTGGTCATCATCAAAAAATCTAGAAGCAATAAATGCTGGAGAGGGCGTGGAGAAAAGGGAACCCTCCTGCACTGTTGGTGGGAATGTAAATTGATACATCCACTATGGAGAACACTGTGGAGGTTCCTTAAAAAAAATAAAAATAGAACTACCATTTGACACAGCAATCCCAGTCCTGGGCATATACCCTGAGAAAAGCATAATTCAAAAAGAGGCATGCACCACAGTGTTCACTGCAGCTCTGTTTACAATAGCCAGGACATGGAAGCAACCTAAGTGTCCATCAACTGATGAATGGATAAAGAAGATGTGGCACATATATACAATTGAATATTACTAATCCATAAAAAGAAACAAAATTTATTTATTTGTAGTGAGGTGGATGGACCTAGTGTCTGTCATACAGAGTGAAGTAAGTCAGAAGGAGAAAAACATATACTGTATGTTAACACACATATATATATATAATTTTAAAAAATTGTTCTGTTAAACCTAAGGGCAGGACACGAATAAAGATGCAGATGTAGAGAATGGACTTGAGTACATGGGTGGGGGGAAGGGTAAACTGGAACGAAGTAAGAGTAGCATACACTACCAAATGTAAAATAGATAGCTAGTGGGAAGCAGCTGTATAGAACAGGGATATCAGCTTCGTGCTTTGCCATGACCTAGAAGGGTGGGATAGGGAGGGTGGGAGGGAGATGCCAGAGGGAGGGGATATGGGAATATATGTATACATATAACTGATTCACTTTGTTATACAGCAGAAACTAACACAACATTGTAAAACAATTATACTGCAATAAAGGTGTTGAAAAAGAAAATAAGATAAACAGAAAATTATCCCAGCTCAAAATAACATGGTACCATGTAAAAAGAAAATGTGGTCAATACTACATCATTGTAAGATCAATTATTAAAGACAGCATATTTGAGAATATAAATATATTGATGATTGGGCCAAAGTAAAGACAAATAAACCAACAACTTACCAAAACCCAATAATCATCTGCTCAAGTCAGTCTGCCTTTCTCTTTATTTCTCTAAGCTATCATATACACCAGGTGTCAGAAGTTGGTAACTAAAACATACTGATACATCACTTTATAGACAAAGACCAATGAAAAAAAGAGACTTTCAATGTTTAATGATTTATCATAAGTTAAAAGTGGTTTGTCTACCACTGCATGCTTGAAATGTAAACAGAGTGTGACAACTGCTCAAAATTGTTCATTAAGTCAAAGATAGATTCTTGTTTAGTTTGTCTTTGTGGCAACCTTTCCAAAACAGGCAACCTTCCACTAATAGGCTCCTAAAAATACCAGTACAGCAAGATATCTCCATTAAAGAAAAAAAAAAAATAGTCCATGGATATATATGTTTGAGAAATGCTATCCACTCAACCCATTTCTGTAGATTGATAAACAATACACTTTGCATTTTGGTTAGAAATCATAGTATTATAAAACTTTAAATAACTTTATAAAGCTTAAGAAATCATGATGATAAATATATTTTTACTGATGTTTGCTCTACTATGATTTCTGATAATTTTCTTTGTTTCTTAACTACAGCCAATTGTTATAAAAAAATCAGGAACACATTTTCTCAAAATGAATTTCTATACAATTATATCACTGTACTTTGCCTTAGTTAATTTATGTAGTGAATTCACTAAATTCAAAGATTACTTTCTTTAACTTCATAGATATAATTTTCAACAACTATTCACTCAATATTTAAAAGAAATATTTTAAATTTTGAGTCAAAATAAGGTAACATCATTTACTTACCTGATATATATGCTTTAAAGTCTTTGAATGTAGATGAGGAAGAGTTAATTGGAAATGGCTTACTAATATACAATTTGCCTTTATTATTTCTCAGTGATGTATCCTAGCAACAATGATAGCCTAGTCTTTTCTTTGCATTATGCTCTTCTTGATAAGGAAATTAAAAATCTTGTTTTAGAAGGCTTATTTACTATCACTATAAAATTTTTCAGAAATACCTGATCACGCTTTTAACTTACTCTGATAAGGATAAAAGCCAATAGAACTAATATGATTAAATGTTCACTGAAAAGTGAAATTCAAGTACTTACACATTTCAAAGCAAGATTGTCCATATTAGAATTCATCAGAACAATGACAATGTATCTTAGATTTACACATGAAAATTTTAATTACAAATGTTTTCCTATGGTATAAACATTTTCTATAATCTTAACCTAAAGTTATGTGTGTACTATGAGAAGTCAGGATAAAACATTATATTTATTTTATATGTTAGTTACATATTAAGGAAAATGTAGACAAACCTGAATCTAAAATCGTTTTAAAGAACATTAATATTTTCTACAGTAAAAATTTTATTCTAAAATAAATTTATATAATTTCAGGAACTTTGCTTTCTAGCAGTTGGAGACTATTGAAATATATTTTTTTAAATTCTAGAATTTATTCATGATTTTCCAGATTGTTGACAGCTCTTCCTGATAGAGTGCACTGCTCATGCATGCCAAAGACATTGGCAGCCAGTGACCAGTTGTATGACCTCTTTTCATCAGAGGTGAGATTTCCATTTATTCCAAGCCAGCAGTGGTATAAGGACAATCATTTACAGTGGTAAATTTAATTATATTTTATGAGCCCTGAATGCTAACACATAATCTAATATTAAAATATGCTTGCTCAAGAGCGTGTTTCCCTAAGTCCAAAATGAAATACAAATATTCATGTCTGGTTATTAAGTTGAATATTTATGATAAGAGGCAGATCAGTGCAGTAGGTAAGAGCAATCTTTGGTGTCAGTTGGTCAGACTTGGGTTCACAGCCTGGCTCAGCTGTGTCTGAGCCCTGTGTTGTTATTTTGGGCACATCTCCTCACCTCAGAAGCTTCAGCTTTATTAACCACCAAATGAGAATCATAATAGTGCAGAGAAGAGAAATTGCTGTTTCCTACATTTATTGAGGGAATACAACATATAATGACATCTATCCTAGGGAACTGAAATTCATTAGTCAGCAACTCTACAATCTTTAAAAAAATATCTCAGCCACTTAAATAAATGAAACAAGCAAATGAAGTGGTTTCCTACATTTCTGTTATATTGGAACTGTTTGGTAAATGTTATTCTTATTTTCATTATTATTGCATTAGAAATATGATGCCAAAGGTAACCAGTAGGTGAAATGGCAAAAACAAGAGAAAACACACGTGTTAATATCTGCCCATAGTACTTAACTTTTACTTCAGGTTTGCAGAAAACAATTCGAATAAAATAGAAGTGTACACCTATTTGGTGCATGTTTTGAACTTGCCTTCATGTAAACAGTCATTGTAACAGAAGAAAGAAAGACATCATCCCCAACTACCATCATTCTATACAACTCTTAGCATATACATACACCCTCCCTTCCTATATAGTTTAGGACAGGAAATATATAATGTATTCAGTAATCCAAATAAAATAGCTACAGTGTGAGGAGGCCTAGTGCCTTCTTTTGTTTTCCTTTTGAGGGTAATTACTACAATTTAAAACTGAAATTATGTGTGCTGAATTGTATGCCATTTTCCTCTTCTCTTTTATGCATCAGCATGGACTTTGGTTCCATCTGTGAGTTCATTCTTGCTGTGTCAAAGATCCTTCAGGGGTCCACGAAATAGATTTTTCTCTCCTGTTAATGTATCATTTAACCTTCACAATGTGGATAGTTTATTTTCTTCTCAGGAAATAAATCAGTCTCGGTGTTGCTCAGTAACTGTGGCCAAAATGGGATGTAATAAGGAGGAAATATACAAAAGTGCTGCTTGCAAATTGGTGTTATTTACATTTATTGAGGAAATACAATATACCATGAAATATATCTTAGTGAACTGGAACCCAAATTAGTCAGCAACACCACAATCATTCTTTTAAAGTATCTCAGCTACCTAAATAAAAGCAAATCTGCACAGGCTTAGATTACCCCAGAGTGAAAACAAACACATTTTCCTTAAAGACACAGCAGCAGGAGCCTGTGCTCTATTAAGCTCTGTATTATAAATTGATGTGGTGGGGATTTATGTGCTTTTCCTATCTTAGAATTTGACTCTCATTGTTGCATTCTTGTATATATGTTCACTTATTACGGATTCACAAATGGATATGGTCAGAGATAGTTCTAGGCAATCAATCAATACTCCTTTACTTATATTAATAATTAATTAAACTTTATAAGCATGATGGGAAGGAAACTGGGAGAAAAAATAAGTATTCTAAGGATGTATTATACTACAAAAATCAAATAAAAATACAAACATGTCTAAAGGCACTACATGATATAACCATTTAACTCAAAAGTATTTAAGTAAGGTCCACTAAATGTCATAAAAATTGGAGGTGGAAAATGCACCAACTAGAGAAATACCCTGCTCTTTTGGGTCCTTATGGTCTGGATGGTGGGGTGAAGATAGATATTAACTCAATAACCATGTAACCAATTATTCTCAAATACTGAACGTGTGCCAAAATTTACTTAACTCAGGAATGAGGGAACCAAACTGATGACTGAATTGGTTCAAAATAAATACAAACTAACATGAAACTGTATAGTCAGTGGGGAAGAAAAGAATACCAACTTTTATAGTTTTAGAGTAATGTAAACTATCTGGGCCCAAATCAATTGTATACAGCTATATACTCTGCCCAGTCACACCCCATGTTCCCTGTAAGAAAATGCAATCAGCATGACATTGATATGTTTGCTTATTTTCTTATTTAGGTATATCCATCTATCTAACTATATCTACATGCACACTATTAACTCTTCTGGCAGTTTTTGTATGATTTGTTGTTGGCAAAAGCAGTTAAAAATGTAAATGGCTAGATAGTAAGATAGTGGAAAATATCAGAAACAATAAAAACAACTTGAATTTTATGCTTATTTAAGCACATAGCAATACAGGATTCCTTAGTGTTCAGGAATTTGCCACAAGAAACAACAAACAGCAAGTCAATAGTTCATAATAGCTGGAAAGAAACACTCACGCACACAGACATAATCCCATTTTCTGCCAAAAATGAGCACTATAGTAGTTGAAGATGGTCACTTAATATTTTTTTCATGGTAATATTGTTGAAATTAGTTTTTCCCTACTACAGTCTTAATGGATATTTTTTTCCTATCTGAAGGAACGCATAAAAATTGCTTATATGCCCTGTGTCATAGAGTCCCATAAGGAAAGAAACATATATGCCTATTAAAAGGATAGAAAACACCCTCTTAGAAAATCAGTGGTAGAGGAGAGCTTTGATGTTGCTCTAAAATATACTGATTTCTCTTAAGGAAAAAAAAAATTGGCATTTTTGCCTAAGTCTGCCTTTGATTTCCTAGTCCCTTTAGAGACTCCTTTATTTATTTTCTTTTGAAAAATGCTGTATCTTCCACTGGTCTTTCCCATCCTTTCTCAATTGACTCTCTTTTATCTACCTCCTTCCCTCTCTCATTATAGAATTTTGAATTCTTTCTCCTGCAAAGTATGAGACCCCAGTCCACTTCCCTTCTATTTGTCTGCACAAGATCCACTTCAGTTGCCCTCTTTCCTTTTTAGCAATTAAATTTGACCTTTTCAGAAGTTCAAATTGCCTCAAATATTGTCCTTACTTCCTGCCCTTTTTGTTTCCCAAGCTTTGTTCCTGGAACTCTCAAATGGTAAATGCAGCAATCTCTTTAAAAATATTTTAAATGACTTGATTTTACTCCACAAACTACTCTTTCCCTGTGTTAAACTTCGGAATGATTTATGGATATATCCATGTTAAATCCTTCAAGTTGCTCAGGCCACAGTATCGGAGGGAGGGATCATTGACTAATCTCTTTCTCACATAACCCAGTAGCTTCCTAACTAATTTTCCTGCTTCCACTGTGTCCACTTTGGTCTAATCTTAACACAGCAGCTACAGGGATCCCTTTAAATCATAAATCAGATCAGATCACTACTTAGCTGAAGACCATCAGAAGCCAAAAGTCCTTCACGCTGGCCCACAAGACATTACAGGATCTGACCTCCTGTTGCTTCTCTGACAACCTGTCTTGCTATAATCCCCACCATACACTCCACACCCACCCCACGTGCCTCCTTGCAAATCCTGGGACTCACCAGGTATATGTTCCTTCTCTTAAGCCCAACTCCAGCTATTCTTCTGTTAGAAAACTTTTCTTTCAGATAGTCACATGGGATTATTTCTTCCTCTTGTCCAAGTTCTTGCTTAATCCCTACCTTCTCAGTGAGATACCTCTTGACTCTGGTATTTACTACTGCAGCCTGCATCTCCACAGCTCACCCTTTGAGCAATCCTGATCCCCTTATTCTTCTCTACATTTCCCCCATACACTATCTATCACTTTCAAAATAATGTATGATATGCTTATTGTTTATTTTCTGTGTCTGCCAGGTAGAAGAGCAGATCCGTGGTTCATGAATATAGGGGCAGATGTCCCTATATATCACTGATGTAGCCTAAGTCCCTGAAATAGTGCATGAAACTTAGACACACAGTATCTGTTTGTTTGTTTTTTTAATCCAGATTCCACATTTATTCTTATACAATTTTGTTAAGTTCTTATAATTATTCAAGTCTACGTAGGGCATTTGATTTTTTGATCTTGTTATCCAATATATAAGACAAACCTGGCAACTTTGTTTAACTTGGATATTTTACATACATGGTTTCAACAGAATTTGCTGCTAAGAATTCTGTTTCTCACAGCTAAGAACAAGTATAGAGCTATGTACCATGCACATGTTAATCAAGATGGCATCATTCCAGTAAACAATTTTTTAATGAATATTCTATTAAAATAGTATATTTAATGATCAGGAAAATCATAATCCACATTTCTTTAAAATGTCCCCAAAGTATTTTAAGAAAATCCATCAGCTGCATGACTGAATTCAACATATATTATGTCTGCATTTTAACTTCATTTTACTAGGCCCATGATAACATTTCTTTTTCAGTTTCATCGAACTGATTCATGGTGACATTTAACAACTATCATTGCTTTTTTTTTTTAAGAGTTCGCAAATGCACTGTGGATTTTAAAAGAAAATTGAGACACCGTGACTAGAATTCACTTCTCTATGTGCTTTAAAAAACAGGGAATCCTGTGTCAAATTCTGGACTTTTTTTCATTCTTATTTTTTCATCATTCTCATGTTTTTCTCATTTCATTTTTCTTGCAGTAAGGATTTAAAAATCACATTGGCACGTTCTTTTAGAATAATGATTCTAAAGATTTAAACAATGTTAAGCAACTGGAGGGCTCAGCTTCCTAATTGTGAGCTAGTCTAGAACAGAAAGACTTTAGTTTAAGATTTAAAAGGCCTGGTTTTGCATTTTTCTGCCCCCACTTAATGGCCATGAGTGTTGGAAAATGTCTCTGAGTTGCAAATTCTTTTATATAAAGGCAGCCAGGGATATCCATTCAGTTTATCTCTCATGAGTCAACAAGAACCAATGGATACAGATGCACATTAATACATATCAGATTAAGGCAAGAACTTAGTATTATAAGTTCTTTGAAAGAAGGGTCCTATATTATTTATTGTCACATTTCCTAATTACCTGAAAGACTGTACAAGTTGATAAAAAAAAATACTTGCTGAACTATAATGCATTACATAATGTGGTCAAAATTCCATTTTTCATATTTAGCCCTTTGTTGCAACTCAACAAATTTGAATGAAGCCTCTATGATGGGCAAGTACTAATATATATTAATCCTTGGGTAGTTGAAAGAGAGAAGTAAGAAGTGAAAGAAATACTAGTACGAGAAATTCTTCAGGAGCTCATAATTGTATAGGAAAGTAGGCTGTATCATAATTATCTAAAATGATGTGCACCTTAATATTCTAGTATCATCTTTCAAATAAAGAGAATTTTAGGTATGGATGAAAACTTGCATGTGTACGAGGGCATGAATATATTCTGTCAAAATATGTTGGTGTCAGCCTGACTGTCTGATTTTAAGTGGGATGATTTCAGAAAATAAATAACTTCCAATAAGACAATGACTTGACTGTTGCAAGTTGATACACTCCTAAATAATGTGAATCCACATTTACCTTTAAAAAATGATGAAACATTTACTGATTAGATATTATTGCACTCTAATATCTAATACCATCAAAGTTATTTCATATATAAGAAATAAGGGTTTAAAACTCTGTTAGCTTACATAAAACCTATGGAAGAATTCATGCCACAATAATTTCTCTGTAAGTAAGTAAATATAATCTATCATGACATGTGCTTAAGCCTTACCCTAATGTATCAAGACTCATAGTCATGGATTATCACAGAGATCCGAGGACTGGGATCAAGATGGCGTAATAGAAGGACACGGAGCTCACGTCCTTCCACAAACACAGAGATCCCACTTGTTCGTTCAGTAGTACATTAAGAGCTGCACTATGTCCTCAAAAAAAAAAAATCAACTCCAAAATAAAGATAGATAATGAACAAATCTTACAATTAAATAAATGAGGTGAGAAGTTTTAACTTTTTTTTACAACTACTTTATTGAAATCAGGGCATTCCTCAAAAGCATTATTTAGTTAAGTTAAGTAAATTTTCTGTCTGTGGTGGTAGACTAGTTATCCTATTTAAATTTTTTCAGATGTCAAGTGGTTTGCTGGAAGACAAGACACTCATTTCTACTTTGACTACATATTTGAAGTTCTGATCCAATATGAGAAAAGAAAATGGTGGTTTGAATATAAAGATGAGGAGATCATTACAAAGTATAGACTTATAACTGATTATCTGGGTTATGTTTTCCAATACACAAATGGAAACAAACAAACAAAAAAGTGAAAGAAGAAATAGGCCTACAAGAGACCAAGCATACTGAAGTGCCTCTGTGTTAATTATCTTCCTATTGCTACTACATTCAGAGAACAGTATTTACTATATTATAAGTGAATGATGAGGCTTAATAAAGAGCAAATTCTGCATTGGTAGGTCACTTTATGATTCTAGTTTCTTTCTCAAAACCCATTCTAAAGTAATTACAGGCACAATATCAGAAAATATTTTCTATACCATGATATTTGCAGTACCATAATATAACTCTCTGGTTAAAAATCTTGCTATTTTTGAAATTTGAAAGTTATGATTCATGATATCCTATAGAAAATCCTATTTTGCCTCTGATTTGCATTAGACAATTGAGATATAAGAAATTACAAGAAAACTAATCATTTGACTTAAGCCATTTTGAATAAGCAGAAATAGAAAGAGATGCCAATTCATGGAGTACCATGGAACAAGTATAGCTTATAGACTGGATATTAAGAGGCACCAGTCTTTGTCCTAGCTATACAGTTAATACCACTGCTGTCACTACCACTGCCTCCTCTAAAATCACCATTTGTCCAGAGTATATTCACAAAAACTGGTCTTTATCAAATAATACATATTAGACAAGATATATAACCATACTTTTCTCATCTCTGAAAGTAAGGGGCAGAAATCAAAGTAAACACATACACACACAACCATAGGGGAATTCAGTGAGAGACTAAAATATCATTTCAAAGCAATGGGGAAAAGGGAAATCATTTCAAAATGATGTTGTGATAACTGTTTAGTCATCTAGAAAAAAATTAAGTTACTACCTCAAACATGATACAAAAATAAATTCTGGAGACACCAAAAATTTAGACATATAAAAAAAATGCACTCAACAAACCAAAAGGAGAAACTATTGTGGCTTGAAGTCAGAAAGAACATAATGATTATAAATTGGAAAACACAAAAGAAAATACTGATAAACCCAAGTATATAAAAGATAAATATGCATAAAAAGCAACAACACAAAATAAAGTCAAAGTAAAAACATAAACCAGAGAAACATTTGCAGCTCATCTCATGGACAAATTGTTAACTATCTTAAAACATATAAAATTCCTGAAAAAGTAAGGAAAAATTCAAAACTCAATATAAAATTATGCAAAGAATATAAAGATTTTGCCACAAAATAAATGTAGAATCTTATGAGGAGACATGGGACTTCAGTCATTATTAGAAAAATTCAAAATTAAAACTACAAGAGATTTTTCACTTATTAAATGGGCAAAGATAATTTTTCAAAACTATGTTGGTAATAAAATGTGAAAAGAAAAATTCCCATATAAAAATTCCTCACTTTTAATTTTTAATACAAAAAATATCAATAGATAAAGCCCATACAAAGAAAGGTTCTTTAGAGCCTTTAATAATTTTTAAAAGTATTAAAAGGTCCTGAAACCAAAACATTTGAAAACCCTTGGCTAGAGTAAAGGTGTATCTTATTTATCTCTGGCTCTTATTAAGGAGAAAGATAATACCAATGACAGGTCATTTCTAGGAGTGTGAAGGTAGAAAGGGTGGAAGATGTTGAGTACTGCTGAATTAACACAGTTTCACAGATGAACAATTTTTCTCTCAGTGAACTGTCACAACTAATCCCACTTTGAAAGGAGAGAGTGTTTTTTTTTTCATTCATAGTAATTAATCATATTTGTCTAATATAAAACTGCCAATGGAAGTAGCTCAACAAGGGAGTATAAACAAAAACATTTCTTGTTCTATTCATTTTTCACGTGTATTCTGCTTTAGCTCAGTCAACCAAGGCTGTACTAATACTTCTCTCCATCAGGTTGTGATATGGTTAAATGAGCTTGAAATTACTACAAAATGGTGCTTTTAAAAAATGATTGAAATGTTCCCAAATGCTAAATATAGAAGCAACAAACTTTTCTCAGTTAAAGAATTTTGTGGCTATTACAGGAGATCAAGCCTGTCATAAGCATCAGATGCTATTGTGAAGCTTAGTATTATATCTTTGATCCTGGCAGATCTAAGTTTTTGACATAAAAATCAACCCAAACCTCCTCCCTTTGTCTGTTGTTCACGAGATCCTTGTTGATTTGTGATAGAAAAATGTAAAATCACTGAGATGCTATGTACTACTTTGGTGAATTTACATTTAATCTTACTTCTCTACCTGGGAATTGTTCTTTCACCCTGGGCAATTTGTTTAAACTCCTTGTGTTTAATTTTACTAGTCTTTGAAACATTTACTTACCATTATTATTCTAAAGAATACATGAATAATTATTAAGGAATCAAAAAATTGAGCAATATTAAATAAATAAATAAAGCATTATACATCTTTTTCTTTATATCATTAAAAATACCCAAGATACTCCTTCATTGTGAGATACTTTTAGAGGAAGAAGAGAAAACTGATTTACCCCAAATTAATTATATATTGCTATAGTTTTGAGACATTGGCAAGCTATCCCTTCTCATTTTTTTTTCTTTTTAATTTAGATTGGGTGGCAGTTTTAATATGAATTCTGTAGCAGTTCTTCAGTAGTAAAGTACCCTCCATTTGGCTCTGGGCAGACTGGTTGCTTTAACCCATAGAGTACAGTGGAACTGACTTACAAGTCTAGTTCTGAGGAGCCTAAGCAACTTCCTCTCTGCTCTTTAAGCCCTTTGATGTAAATCCTTGGACTGCCATATTGTAAGGAAGCCCAAGTCACTTGACAAGGCCATGTACAGGCATTCCAACTGACAGGCCCAGATGAACCCAGCCTATGATTCTAGACTCTGGACTCTAATAAAAATATAAGAATACAATCATGAAAAAGCTGGATAGTCTTTGCTCCCTGTACTTCTTTATCACATATATCTAACTCGGGCCAAAGAGCTGAACTGGATAGTATATAACTGACAATGCAGTTATTTGTAAAGCCCTAAATATCATGATCAAAACCCTTTATAAATCTGAAACCAGACTTAAAGGATTTCCTATTCTATCACAATGTACTCTTCTCAAAAGGACAGCTTGTGAAAGTTTCATATTTAGACTGCAGAAATTCTGATAAGCACCTAAAGCTGTTGTTCACCTCTCATGGAAAACTGGGTGCAGATCAAAAGTGACACACCAGCCCCCAGTGAGACACAGGAGCTATAAGAGTTTTGTTATGTGCTGAACAGGCAAGAAGAGTGTGTTTTATAGTGAAACTATAAAATAATTATTTTCTTGGGGGCATTGCCATAGTTGGTTTACATTTTATTCTATGGAACATAACTTTCATACACTGAGTACATCTATAAATACAATGTATTTTCAAACATGACCTTGTAACACTTACTAACAGTAAAAAATAATATCTTTAGTTGATGATAGAAACAATTACAAGAGAGGTAAGTAAGCTTCCAGAAGGATGTTCTTTTGACACTGGATTATTTTCCCTAAATCAACAATCCAGCATATATCCCCTCCTTTCTTCCCCTACTCAGGTTTACCTTCTATTTTCAAAATATCCCCTGGCATTGTTTTCTATTTTTTTCTCCTTTTGTTCACATTCTTGAAGTTATAGCACTTTCAATTTTGATTGGATGTTAGGAATCATCTAATATAAGGTTAAAATCCAGCTAAATATAGGAAGCAAAGAAGTAACATAGGGCTTCCCTGGTGGTGCAGTGGTTAAGAATCCTCCTGCCAATGCAGGGGACAAGTGTCGAGCCCTGGTCTGGGAAGATCCTACATGCCGCAGAGCAACTAAGCCCGTGTGCCACAACTACTGAGCCTGTGCTCTGGAGCCCGTGATCCAAAACTACTGAAGCCTGTGTGCCTAGAGCCTGTGCTCCGCAACAAGAGAAGCCATCACAATGAGAAGCCCACGCACCACAACGAAGAATAGCCCCCACTCAACGCAACTAGAGAAAGCCTGCATGCAGCAACGAAGACACAACACAGCCAAAAATAAATTAATTATTAAAAAAAAGAGGTAACATAGATGAAGGTGGCTGGTGAGCATAAAAGAACAGAGGTAACTGAAAAGAACTGGGGAACCCATGCAGAACCTAGGAATCTAAAAGCAACCAGTCAACACTCCTCAAGGGAAATACATCTCAAATATTTCCCATATGCTCTATTTGGCTCTCTCTATTTAAAATATATTCTGCCAAAACTTGGAGAAACTTTAGGGACTCAATAAATCTTTGCTCTTAATTTCATTTGTAAGATATTTAAAAAATTTTTTTAACTGTAATGAAAATAAAATGTCAAATATATCTTATACCAAGTTAGCATGTGGGCAACCATTAATTCACTGTAAACTAATTGTTAACTCACTTTTATGTTGGCCTCAGAATAAAGCTCCTTCAACCATCCCCATTTAATTGAAGAGTATCCTGAGTTTGCAAAGTATGGTCTTAAAACACTGACGACAGGTAATTAGTTATGTTAGGTAATCACAATTTTCTAAATTTTGCAAAAGCAGAACAAAACAAAGCAAAAGGATACTTTGGAACCTGAAGGTAATATAAGACAAATATTTTTGTTCACAAGCCCTGGTTTTCAACTTTTATTATCAATCAAAACAGTATCATTTTTCTAATTGAATGACTATACAAATTATAGGTAATAAAATTTATTCTCAGGTATGATTTTATTGCTTTATTTTCTATATAATGAGTTTACAAAAGATTTGGTATAGCATGAGGCTTTCTTTTGCTACCAAAATGAAAATCAGTGATTCAATTTCCAAATTTTACTTACTGTTTTTTTTTTTCCTGTATTTTTGTTTGTTTCTCTTTTCGAGAAGAGATGCCTAGGGATTTCAAAATTTCATGCCTAGGAATCAAATTAATTCTTTAAAAAATGATATAAAATTAAATTTTATTTTCAAAATAGAAAACATATGCATAAATAAGGCCATATTTAAATGAAGGAAACAAATGGTTAGACCATAATCTGATTAACCTGAAAATTGTTTCACTCATTACAGAAAAACAAATATTAAATAGAATGCTGCAGGATTATTGTAGTTAATTGGCATACTATTGGTCTTGATCGTGTTGGGAGTTTTATATTGAGTATATCTTGTGTTATGACTTCTTTAGAATTTATAGTCATAAAAACAACTACTAGTGGTTATTGAGTGTTAATCAGGTAATCAATAACTGAAGAGTTTAAGATTTTATCCTGCTTGTAAGCTAAATTAACCTGCTTATGAGTTTTTATAAATAGTGGCATATGACATAGAATTCCCAACTCAGAGACAAAAGGCATCATTACTCAGCAGGTTGCATAAGCTTCATGTTCAGATTAGTTCTCCTGGCCCCACAGATGCCATGGGGACCATATGAAACAGTTCATGTGTATGCTGCACATGCATACACATACTAAACGACCCAAGTTTAGAAAACCCCAATCTTTGAAAGCTAGCTCCTAGAAGACATGCTCAGTCTTCTCCCAGGATAGAGATATTATCTTTATTATACTGATCAGGAAATAAATATTTTCTCTTTCTTGAAGAGAGATTCGATCTTTATTATCTATAGTTCTATCTCTATTTTATCTCTGATCTGTGGTTTATACATGGATGCTAATGTTTTCTTGCTCAGAAGATGTACAGAAACATGAGAGACTAATATAGAATTCTTTCCCCAAATATGCTCCAGGTAGCATGGTAAATAGTTAACATGTAATAACTTGGTGCATCCTCACAAGACTTTGTTAGGTAGGTTTGACTCTCATTCTCCCTTTAAAAGAAAGGTTAAGTAACTCGTTCAAGTCAACAGGCTTGGTGGAGTATTGAGTTCAACTTGAGAAGTCTTTAACTCCAGACACTAAACTCTTAACCTATATTGACTCTCTAAATATATAAACACAGCCAATTCCTTAGCAATAATAACATATTTCCCTTAACATTAAAGATACATGATTCTGAAACAAAGTATGAAAAGATAAGATAAGAAAAATTACTGATATATATTATTTTAGTAAAATCATATTTTGATGAATACCATTGCAGGTTAGCTGCTTTCTAATGAAGGAAAGCAATTTTGTCAAGACTATGTGTAAAACATTCTTTTTAGGGGAAAAATTACAAATCTGACATGGATGAAGAAACTCTTGAGAAATTGAGTCTCAATTTATCCCTAGAATACTGAACAATGTATATGATGTACACATTTCTTTATTGAGCTTGTAAATAAACTGCAAGCCTCTGTCCCATCTCTGACCCAGAAGATGGCATGCCTTTTCTTAATTCTGCTTTATTATGATTCTGAACCTTTAAACAGAGAACTTGGCCACTAAACCTATAAGAGATTTCATGTCTATTAAATCCATTCTATTTCATCGTGTTTATTTGAGATAAATCTATTTACACAACTTGCTCTTTGATCATGCAAAGCTCCTAAGAACACAGCATGCCAGGCCCTATGCTGCATGATTTATTGCCATGGAGAAGCTCAAGCAATACCTAAACCCTATGAGGAAAGCAAAAGCTTCTCCAGATTACTTGTAAAGAACCCCAATGGCTTTCAATGGTTGAAGTCCAAAGACACTTACACTGATTTAAATTGCACCCAAATATGTAAAATAAATATTATTGAAACTGGATTTTAATAAATATGCTGCTCACCAAGGTATTTTTTTTCCAGCACTAGAAACTATTGATATAAATGAATTAATGTTTGTAAGCACTTACAAGAGGGTCTGGTACAGAAAGCTTTATGTAAAAATTATACGAGTTTGTCAAACAAAATAAAAGATGGAAATCCTAGACATGGTCAAGGCTATTTACTTTTGTATTTGATTTAGAATTGCCAAACACTGTATAAATTTCACATGGAAAAATGAACCATTTTCCTAAGTGTTCTGTAGAACACAGAATGGAGTGTGCTGAGATACATGATACTCACATGTGAGCAATAGAATAGTTTTAAAGGAAGAAATGAATAATGACTAAGAATAGCAAAAGAGAGAAAAACACTGGGAAGAGATGCAGGACTGGACCTCAGAAGATAAGAATATGAAGCTGGTATTGCAATGAATCATCTGTCAGCTGAATGCAAACCTTGAAACTCAGGATCTGTTAGTGAACAGTCAATAAGTTTATTGAGTTGCCAGGCTCAGCAGAGCTCTTTCCATGAGTTATCTTGCTTAATCTTCACCACAGCCTTGTGGATGGGAATGACTATCCCACGGTACAGCTGAAGAAATTTAGTCACTGGCAACTTTCAACTCGAAACTGGGTTGAAAGAAAGCTACAGCACTTTTCTTCTATTGTTTTTCAGATTTCAGCCTCATAAACAAGTGGTGCCCATCCTGAATTATATAGTGGAAGTGAGTAACCAATATTCCTTGGAATGCCATTCAACACTATATAGATGTTTTCTAACTTTTTATAATCAATGCAAATCCCTAGGCCAGCCAAGTATACACGCATTCATATTTTCTATGATTGATGAAAAAGCAAAAAAGGCTCTTTTCCAACTTGTGACAAACACTCTCCAATTCTTCCTCTCATCAGTACTTGACAACTCAGAATATAGGTCTATGAATCAAGTTACTTAAACATTTATGTTTAGTTTGGCATCAGACATAGCTCTTGATAGCACCTAAATGTTTCAGTCTACATTCAAGTAGCAGAATGCTCCTGTACACATAGACACAACAGGCATTAGCAAAGACACTGACTCAAAGGACTGGCTCATTTTTTGTGGAAATGAGAGCAAGCCATAAGAAGGAAGATATATTAGTATAAAAGGGATCCTAGGGCATCAATAACAAGAGGTACTGGGAGTAGGGATGAATATTTAGATGGCACCAGCCTAGAGTAGAAAGGAAGCATTACAGACACTGTTTGGGCATTTTTGGGCATTTACAATTTGTTTTGCCCATCAGTTTTTAATTTGGGCACATATATGTTAGGTCTCTATAAGTATGCATAAACTACTCGGTTACAGGGAATCTGATTTTCTAACTCAGCTAGATTAGGCATGTACGACTTACTCATGGAATGAATAAATGGATGAGTTAATTAATGAACAACAGTTCTCAGCACTGTTCTCTTCAGATTCTGAAACCCAGAAATTGGGAATCACCTGTGTTGTGTTTAATGCATGATTTACAAGATGATTTACAAACACCTTTAAATAAAAAAAGGCCCTGATATATCAGAGCTTTACATTTCGGTATGCTAATGTGACTACCTTAAGCTGAGTTTTGTAACCTAAGCCCTACCTCTTATTTGCACTCTTTCTGTAAGTTTGGAATCAAACTTATTTATATAGTTTGCATTTTCATACTGTCTCCACACATGCATACATGCTGTAGAAGCACAGTGACAAAACAGAAGTAAAGGAAAAAGTAAAAAGCAAAGGAAAATTTTTGGGGAATAGGGGATATCCAATATTAAACATAATAAATCCCCTCCCCCCCAATCCATGGAAATGTGAAAATGATTCAAAAGGCCTCCCTACATTTTCCGTAGTAGCATTTCATGTATTGTAATCTTATAAATTAAGGTAGAAATATTGATCAGGGGGTTACCATCTGAGAGATTCCATAAAGCTCCCAGGGATGCTTGTGCTTGAGAAGAGAAATGAAAGGGTAAGGTAATCAGTGCAAAGAGTTCAGAGCAGCTAGATAACAAAAGGCCAAGTGCACTGGCCAAGGGAAGAAGCTGCATGAAAGTCAATCACAACTCTACCATTAAGCTCCTAAAATAGACCTTGCTTGTATCATGTCTAGATCCATCAGTTACTTGAAGAAGATCATGGCCATCATTGTTTTAAAAAGTTAAACAACTCAAAAATAAAACAAACAAAAAATCCATACCTCAAGGGGTTTCTCTAGTTTGATAACAGAAACAATTCAAAACACATAAAAAATAAAAATATATCTGGGAAAAATAAAAAATCTAAGAATGAAAACCATATCTGAGAATAAACACATGATCAAGACTTTGTCATGTATTGCATCTCAACACATATTACATACTCAAATACTGAAATATTTAACTAGACAAATACCATTAGACATACCATGCCAATGAACTCACATGGGGTATGGCATTTAGATAAATTACGTTACTAACTTTGTCATATTTAAGATTTAAGAATATCATAATCCTTCACATAATGATTCTGTTAGTTCAAATACAGGATTATTCAATGATAATTTTATGTCTTCTCAATCTAATCTCCGTTGTGATTTCAGCTGTCAAAATAACTTAAACTTTAGTTAAAAACCTAACATATCTAGAGCTAACTTTTTTATCTCTCAGTCGTACAGGTCTTAAATGGAAGAAAAGAAATTCTTTCTGATGCCTCTCCTGATTCTTGACACCTTGAGGAAGATTGGTTTTTGGACCTCTTTAATTTTTTTCACCTAGGAAAAACATCTTATGTATTCTCCTGGCTTTAAGGAACAAACATATGTTATAGTCTCACCAGTTTCTTTTTTCTTTACCTCTAGCATAGATCTATCCCTGAACTAGACTAAATGTTCAACTTCCAGCATATCATTTCTACAGGGGTGTCTAATAACATCGTAAATTTTGATCTTCCTCACCTCACTTCCCAAGTCTTTATATCTCGCTTTCTTCCCCATCTAGGTAAATAGTGAGTTTTAAACATCTAATTCCAATAAAATCTATGAGAGCAGGGACTATTTCCCCCACTGTGAAATCCTAATTCATAGGATGACAATTGGTATAAATTGGTTCTAAATGAATATGATAAAAGGATGAACAAATAAAAGAATGAATTAAAGGAAGAAAGAACAAATGATTTCAGGGATATTAGATTTGGGGAAGACTTTAATGTGTTGGACGATTTTTCCATCTTTCATGGTGGTGGAATAAGTCTGAGTTTATATACAACCCTCAGCTGCACTTCAGATTTCTAGACCTAAATATCCCTCTCTTAAGGATGAGGATTAACCCAGTGGGTGCCTGTTCCACTTTTCCTACATGTTTTGATAGATTTGTTCATAAGCCTTATTGGAAAATCATTTGCAAACGGATGGCTCCCTAAAGAATCCTTGCTAACAGTGAAGCCTAAAACATGTTAGAGGAAATGTTTAAACATTTTTAAATGACTGTTTTCACTTCTACTCCATAATCACTGAAAAAGAACTTTTGTATGCACAGAGAATATGCGCTGGAGAGACCCCAGCTAAAGAAAACATGGCTGTGGCTATGATGTGTGGATACAGAGGAACCTTAGGTGACCCCTCAACAACACTCTGTAGCCACACATAGGATGCTTTTATTTACACAGGCACCATCTTTTTGTAAAATCACTTAGACCATGGAGACCATGTTTTTTATTTTATTTATATATTTTTAACTTTGCACAGAATAATGATAGGATAAAAAAAGCTCCAGATCCTTCAAAGCTGATAATTTCTGGTCTTTCCTATTATATTTTATCCTAAGACCTAGGTTGCTCTCCTAAAATAATCCCAGATAAGAAGTGGGGAAGAAAACAACAATTTCTATATTTTCATCATGAATTTCTTTAGCATATTTTCCCATGCATAAGGAACTTTTGAAGATACAGCTAAATGTGTTTGCTGGGCCTCTGAGGTCTTTATCTTCAAACATCACTTCTAGTTTAGAAGTGGAGAAACAGAAATGAAGTTGTTATTCTAGGGAGTGTTCTTTTTCTCTCTATCCTGTGCCTCCAGAAGGGAATACCCTCCAGAAAAATTTAAAGAGCTCTCACAGTTCATTGGCAGAGCAGTACTAATGACCAGCTTATTACATCTCGAGGGCAAATTTACATTTACTTGTCCCAACCTGGTAAGATGAGTATTAATACATTCTGGCTTGCCTGCTTTCAGTATTTCCCCTTATGTTCTCTATGGGGATTCTTAACTAGGCCAGGCTATTTGAATTGAGAGCATTTTTTACTAAGGAAAAGAAAGAATATTAATGTATCTGTCATTCATAAACACTGAACTAGATTTTAAGGACAGTCAGGTACTCTATTTCTGGATGTCTTCTCAGTGCTTGTTTCTATTGATGACTTTTTTTTTCCTCCTGATTGGTTTCATTTGATTGTTTAGTCATGTCTGTTAGCACCGTTATTCTACATGTTATAATTGGGGGACTTCCCTGGTGGCACAGTGGTTAAGAATCCACCTGCCAATGCAGGGGACATGGGTTCGTGCCCTGGTCTGGGAAGATCCCACATGTCACGGAGCAACTAAGCCCATAAGCCACAACTACTGAGCCTGCACACTGGAGCCCTCGAGCCACACAAGCCCACGTGCCACAACTACTGAGCCCACGTGCCTAGAGCCCATGTTCCACCACAAGAGAAGCCACCACAATGAGAAGCCCACACACCACAACGAAGAGTAGCCCCTGCTCAACACAACTAGAGAAAGCCTGCACGCAGCAACTAAGACCCAACACAACCAAAAAATAAATTAATTAATTTAAAATAATATAATTGGGGTGGTTATTATTTTCCAGTTTCTATAGCTCACATATATGTTACATAATCAGAGCAATAGAAACTCATGTTTAGATAATCAATATGTTTTTAGTGTGATACCACATAGTGTGTCAATCCTACCACACTTTCAGTTCTAATTCTGTTATTCTAAGTAACAAAATTGCTTTTGTTCTCCATGTCAGGCAGTTGATTCAAATTTTGCTTTAAATGTGTTTTGAGTCATTTGTTGCCTTGCTAGTTTTAAATGTCTCCCCTTGGGCATAAAAAGAGCAACAGATCTTTTTGTTTTAGCTTTGTTTTTCAACAAGAAATACCATCCAAGTGAAAGTTAAAGGGCATTTATTTTATTTTTAGAAAAGTGAATTATATATGAGGTTTGTTTCTCTGGCTAAAATTTTTTACAAATGTTGAAGAAAACAATTGGGAAAATTCATACAGCAAAGCCTTTAGCCTGAACTGCTCAATGAATTTTGTTTTTTAACACTGTATATCCTGTATCTAAAAGTGTGAAAGCAATACAAAAACATGATTAAAAATAACATTCTCTATCTACACTTCGGTAAAAAGAATGGTCAAATAGCTACTCTGAGTCTTTCAGTATAATGAACTTAATCAATACTACAAATATGCCACTGTTTTATTTATTGGATATTTTTTAAAATAAAAAAATGAAGCTCTGGAATAATATAAATGTTCACATTTTTGGTAAACTTGTGGGATCCTTAATGGATTCCTTGAAATTATAAGTGAAATAGCACTAAAACCATTTTTAATACACTCCCTATTGAATTCTCCATAAATATACATTGATATCATCTGCTTAGCACGTAAATACAAAATTCCTTTTATGTTAAAATATTTTAAAATAAAATATAGAAGCTGTCAAATGTGTCATTTATAATAAGCTACTAATGAATATAGATGTAATAATAATTGTATATAGAGATTGTGATTGTTGTGATCTCAGCTTCAAATATACTTTTCATAGGGTAATAATAGCACTCTAAGTATCAGTAATATTATCTATGCTATTTTCAAGTAACTAAATGTATTGATATATTACTATTAAGGGTTAAAATGATTCTTTGAAAACTAAAATATCAAAATAATTTTTAGATTAACTACTTGATTGGTTTAAAACATCATAGAAGTTTAGAAAATATCAATTTCGAGGTTCTAAATGTCCATGGTTAGCCTGTTGAGAGACAGAAATTTGAAGAATTAAGAGTTAGGAAGGGTCTAGTGTAATAATATAATCATAGTTACAGAAAAGGGTCAGTTCTGCATACTTATTGGTCATTCATTTGGTTAGGCAGTAGTTTTCCTTCTTTATTAAAGTTTCTCTTGAGCACTTGCCAAGTAACAGGAACTGGCATTCTTAAAAAGAAATTAGCATGGAGGTGTGAAGGGGGTAGTGAAGATATATCTAAGGGCCTGATATGGGTGAGGCACACTGGCTGAACAGAGTTAAACTGAATGCTAATAACAGGAAGAGATAATCTTAAAAAGGCAGAATATAAATACACATTAGACTATTGTTTTTTTTAAATTATTTTGGTTGCAAATATGTTTTATATATCAAGACAATATGCATAAATATAAAACTGTATACACATGCACACAGACTGACACACACACACTCAGAAACACACACATAAAACTTCAAGAAAAATATAACCAAATGATACCTATCTTCACTATAGGCAGGGCACATTGCTTATTCTATTCTATTCCAGTTTATTATGTTTTAAAGTGGGGTGGGAGAAATGAGAATATCTATTTGAGATATTATGGCCCTGAAGAAAAAGAAAGTTCCAGCAGTTTTTTACAGTTAAACAATGGATACACAGACCCTAATTTGGTTAGTCACTGTTAAAAAATAACTCAATTTATAGAGCACATACCATGAAACAATGAAATATAGGAAACTTGGAATATCCCAACATGGTGAAAAAAGGAAGAAAGAAGTTTGAGGGACTGGGGACACAGTGATGCTGGGTTGTAGAGAACTTAATCTGTTGTCATAGTTTACTTTTATTTATATCGTTTGGACTATACTCTTCCTGACTGAGAAACCAAGGCTAGTTTAGAAATTATTATTGTTATTATATCAGATATCCTAGATTAAATATTTAATAGAGGATTCCAACTTTCAGTAGGTAGATGCATTATCATACAATGTACTCCATATCCCAATAAGATACATAATTTTGTAATTCCATTTTAAAACTAGAAAAGTTAAGTAAAAATTATCAAAATAAATTGCAAAGATCATGGAAAAATTAAGAACATGCCCTCCTATTATTCTTGTAGCATATATTTTCAAGTTACCATATTCAATATTAACAAACTGATTTTTCTTTTCATACTTTGTTTCTGAAATAATTCTCAGGACATAAAGTATATCTAGGTGCTTTTAGATGGTATTCATCAAAATTTTTAGAAAAAAATAAACAAACAACCTTGCCTATTATATGCCATTTAAAGTTATCAAGATACTCTATGTAAGAACATGTTATAAAAAATTCACCAGTAGGTAGAAAGATGAATTTGATTTTTAACATATTTAACTGCATTTTGAGCATGCCTTCTTTATATATTTTTAAAAAGTTAGAATTAGAATGGAATAACTTCTTGTACATTAAGAAAATAAATTTGTAAAGGACATTAAAAATAGTTTCAGATAAAAGAAAGTTCACTTAATAACTGACTTTTCATAATTGAAAATCCCTTTTTTTCTAATGAAAATCAAAAGATTTGCTAGTAAAATTTATTTGAAATAAGTTTTTGAACAACAATCAAACAGTTAATTTTTCCTCTCACCTACTTTCGATCTACCGGTAGTAGATAGTATAATTTTAAACATGATTCATGAAATAAACATCTCTATCACTTATGAAATTCAATAAAAATATTAACTTTTTTAAAATTATAAGCAACTAATAAAACTAGTCTAGCAGTTTATTACATTTTTAGTGTTTAATTTGGAGAAATATATCTACTTTCTTTGTTTATAAACAGATTTACTTAGCTTCAAAGCTGACCTTACCACTGCATCAGTGATGAAAAAATGTCTAATTTTTTTTATTATTAACTATACTGAAAGTGGAGACTTAATTTTTGATATATTTTTCTGCCCTAATTATATTTGTTACTATGCACACTAATTATAAATTAAAGCATGATGCTAGAAAAGTACTTTGTCTTTTAAAGAGTGACTATACCTAATATACTTTCTTTCCATCCCTGGGACAGGATACAGATTTATATATTGAAAAACAAAGCTCTCAACTTCAAATTATGGAATGGTATATTATTAGTGATCATTTTGAATTGTTAAATTTAGGACTCTGGGGAAAAAAAAAACCTCACCATATCATAAAATTTCCATTAATCTGTGAACTGGAAAAACTCCTATCCAGATAAAGAGGACTTTTAATAACATAAACTATTTATATTGCATTTTTAGGTGATACTAAATAAACATCAATTGATTTAACTCTAGAATTTCTTTCTTCTATTTACAGGCAGAAAGCATAGCTCCTGGATCTTTGACAAGTTTTGACTGATTGTGCAAGAAATGCTGTTAAGTTTAACACTTGCATCTTCATTTATCAACCTGGCACTTTAAAATTTTTATTTATATGGAGACTATTAATTTGGTTTTAACATTTTTTATAATATAATTTTTAAAAAGAAGGATATTATCATATCTAACTTTTGAAGATGAAATTTCTCATTCACATGATAGCCAATCAAATTAAACATGAAGTAAATATCTGTAGTAATATATAAAAGTATGTTTTTCATCAAGTTATATAAGTTCCAAATATTATAAAAATATGGCTTTCATATGTCCCCATCTCTTCTCTCATTTTCTAATCTAAATCAGAAATGTCTCTGTCCTAAGTCATTATACTATTTTCCTAACTAAAGATGTTCAGTCTTCAGATATTGCCCCCTAACCCATTCTCTGCACATCAACCAGACCACTATTTTATGAGTGCCTATCAGATGGTGTCACAACCATTTCAATGGACCTGCAGTTAGAAAAAAAAAATCCAAATTCATTTCTTGGCTTGCATAGCTCTGTATAAACCAATCCCTACATACAATTCCAAATTTCTCTTATTATTTGTACCACATTCATGAAGGGTTTATTTGTTTTTGTTTTCTTCCTTTCCTCCAACTGATCAAGACGCTTACTGAAAAATACACTTACTGGCCTATGGATCTAGAGAATTCTTTCTCAGGTTCCTTCTCAGTTTTCATGGTGCCCTTCAACAGCACTGCCTCAGAGAGGGATTCTCTAACTCCCCTGCTTAAAATGAGGGCCCATCCTCAGTACCTTTTCTCCAAGCCCCTGTTTATTTTCTTCATAACATTTACCAACAACAGATAATCTCCAATTATTTTGTACTGTTTGTTTGCTTATCTTTCCCCAAGTACAATTCAGGATCCAGAATGTAGGGGCTATATTTTTGGTTGTTTGCTTACTTTCATATTTCCAAAGCTTATGGCAGTATTCACTATATTCTCAATATATTAGTCCCATAATAAGAGGGTATAAAACAAAAATAGATATAGAGTAAACAATTTGGCAAAGGTCATACAATAAGCATTTGATTAAGACAGGACTGAACACAGATGGTCTGACTTCACTGCTCTTGGTTTGGACCTCTGGACTGTCCCCTAATTATGTTTAAGAACTTCCACAGCCACCCTGGCTAACTACTCTGTTTTTCAAGTGTGGAATGAGGGTAAGTCATTGATGTACTTGCCTAAGAATGTATATCCAGCTTGTTGAGAAACTGTGATTGATATGAATGTCCTGTCTTCCCAGTCATGCTTATTTATTACCCTGTATTGTTTCCCCTCAGCCTGAACCCCTGGAGCTCCATGTGAGCCTAGACATGGCAGCTGTGTTTAGGTCCAAGGCATGAGGTCATGATCAGGGAAGTGGATTTCAAATGAGAAATAAGATGTAGAAGTCAGTTAAATAATTGGTTTAGCATCAAAAAGTATATTAAGGCAGGGATCAAGATTGTTAATGTCCATGCCATGGTCAGAGCTCCCATGTGCCAACAGTACTGAAATATCAGAAGGAAACAGACCTTTTTTTGGAAGAAGAATTTGCAGAATTCAGTGGGGCTATTTCCTCTGAATTTAGTCAGATGTGATTTCCCTTCAACAGATTCTCATCCTTACCTGAAGTAAGCTAAATAAGCCTCAAACTCCTTAAAACCTTGGCCCTTGAAAATAAGTATAATCTACTTCAGTCACTGAATCACTGGAAGCCAATTAAAAAAAATGCTGCCATTGAGAAGTGACTCTTGGGTGCTAGATGTATAGATAAAGTGTCTTTATTTTATGAGCTATCTTTCCATAACGTCCTCAAATTTACCACGGAAAACATGTCCATTCTAAAATTCTCTAGAGGATAATCTAATCCTTGACTTCTGGTTTTCAATCTGCTATTTTACAAATATTTTCTTGAAACAAGTCAAACCACAAGCTGAAACCTCCCAAATGGATTCCACGAGACTGAGAGATGTCTCCTTTTTTGCCTTCTTTTGACCCACCCTCCTTGAAGCCTGCTGGATCAAGGAATAAGACTTTGGTTGATATCAGGTCAAAAGCCAGGGCATCAATGTTTTACAGTTTTCTGCGTACCTAGAGAGGTGGGATAGGGAGGGTGAGAGGAGTCTCAAGAGGGAGGGGATATGTAGATGCATATGACTGATTCACTTCGTTGTACAACAGAAACTAACACAGTATTGTGAAGAAATTATACTCCAATAAAGATCTATTTAAAAAAAAAAGCCAGAGCAAAGCTTGAGCAGAAAGTAGAGGTCAAGAGAGAAGTATGAGGCAAACCTCAACTGCACAGACGGTATCAACAAACGCCTTGATCCTCAGGCAGAAGCAGTCAAGGCAGAAGTTGAACTGGAATTTCTTGTCACTGATGGGGATTAATTACAAGCCCACAGATTTGAAGATGGGAGTGAGTGACCCATATCACAGATGGTAAGAGTGCCTTCTGATGCACTCTCTGCCAGGTGACACTCATGCTTCAAGATAGCATGATGCCTCTTTAAGCTTTTTTTTTTTTTTTTTTTTAGATAACTACAAGTTTGTGGTAAGGAGACAATTTACAAGCATTCATGATAATATGATAATTTATAGAGTGTGTTTACATCATCTCTGCTCATCTTGATGCTCACAACAAGTCCATGAGGTACATAGGGCAGGAATGATTGTAGCCCTAATTTTTCAGTTATGGAATGTAAGAATCAGGGAGGTGAAAAGCTTTGACATGCATATTCACTTGCTAAATGGTGAAGTTCAGATTCAAAATGTGGTGTCTTGAATCCCAATGACATTTTCATTCCACTACACCATATCAATCTAGGTAATTCAGTTCTCCAAGTGAACTGAAAGAAAACAGAAAGCTAAATGTAATAGTTCAAGGAGGTATAGAATGAATCCAAACATATGAATCCAGAGATAGAGCTAAGACTGTAAATAACAAATCTTGTCAAGATATGAAAGCCATTCCAAGCTCTAAACTGAGATGTGATTTAAATGTCATATTTGAATAACAGTCCTGTGATCCATTATCTGTCATAAATATTAAGATCCAGTTTTAGAGAAAATGAAAACAAACAGATTAACCCTTTCTTCATGCCAAAATACAAAAACTATGTAATATCGTATGAATTTTTAGCATCAGGACCTAAAGTTTCCAGTGAATACTTTTTAAAGCATTTTCATTTTCTGATTCCTGACACTTTACAGCATTACAGTTATATTTGTAATTAAATATTAAATGAAAGAAAACCTAGCAAAACAAATATTTAAACCTTTCCCTTAAAGAAAAATATCTAATGCTATGCTATTTGTAGAAATCTTACTACTTGTTAATTTATAGTAAATAAATTCTTCAAGAAATTAATTATAGGCAGTTTTTTTTCAATTGTTACTTTGTATTCCTGAGAAGCAGTCATTACATGTATTTATTCTGACTTCAAACATTCCAACTACCACTGTCATAAAACTAGGTTAACTAATTCAACCAGTAAAACAAAACAAAATAATATTCACTTATAAGTTAAAGGTCTAAGTGAGTTGAAGTGGGGATGAAAGCACCTCTTGACATCTTTTCCTTTTTTCCTCTTTGACTTTAACATATTTCTCATAATGATTTTTCTGGTATCATACTAAACCTCCTAATAAGTAATGGAATTTCCAATAACACATTCATTATCAAGATTTTGTTCATTTATTATCTGAAAGTCTAACTGTCCTATGTTGGTTAATAGAATGATATTTGACTAAAAATCAAAAAATCCAAAGTCTACCTATTCAACCTTAATTTAGAATTGGGGAAAAATAACAAAAGTCTATACTTAATAAAATATAAAACTCAGGAAAATCTGAGTCCCTAAAGTCTGCATATAATTTAATTATGGTATTAGATTCATTATATCTAATAATAAGGTTCTGCTTTTAGTGGGTGACTGCTTAGTATGAGTGGTTTAGAAAATAGAAATATATGAATCCCAGCCACTTTCAAAACTGTAGAGACCTGGAGAATGCATTGTATTTTATGATGATAGTTTCTGTTTATATAGTTCATCATTTGTTCTCTTCCCATTTCAATCAATATCTTTGTTAAAAATTAAACATTTGTTGAAAATTAGAATATCTATGTTGTTAACTCTAATTCATAGATGTATATTAAGCTGGTGTGTTTACTAATCTGGATACACACTTGGTATATCCATTTCCTCAATATATATGACACATGCCCCGATGAGAAGATGTAGATTAACTTTTCCTAAGTCCTCCTTTCTAAATTATACTAAATAACCAGGAAGTACTCCAAAAGACAACTACAAAAGGAATCTGAAGCCTAGAAAGATAAAGGTGCCTGGCTAGTGACTTCAGGATTCAAGGAATAACATCGTAGTGAATTGTCTGGGTTTTCTTTTTATTTACCATTAATCCAGGTTTGGACACCAGAGAAGCCTACAACTTGGAATTATCAACAACAAACAAAGAGGAGCCTGCTTCTGTGGCCAAATGACCAGGAAAGGAGATGCCCAACAGATATCAAGTAGAGAGACCTCAGCCCCTTTCCACACCCAGGACAGTGGAGCTCACTCTTTCAAAGTGGCAATATAGCCTGGTGTCTCTGGGTCTCCACCTAGAGGCAGGAGGTGACCCAGGCCCAGCATCTGCCAGCCTTCTACCAGTGAAAGACAGCCTGGTGACTTCTCCCCACATGCTCTCCCTACCTACTGCAGGTGGGATAGGACAACGTCCTGTGATCCTGCAGGTAGGACCATCAGCAATCAATCCAGAGACCCAGCACCACAGAAATATAAAGCAGATAAGACAATATTGCAAGGGATCTGAAAATTAAATTTGAACCATTGTTCTGGCCACGAAGAAGGCCAGAACATACATCTTAAGCGTAAAAGGGCAATTGTTAAATAGTAGATTTAAATAGGACCAAGTTTCCTAACATAATATTCAAAATATCCAGGATAAAATCCAAACTCTCTCATCATCCCAAGGAAACAAAATCATTTGATGAGAAAATATAATCAACCAACACCAATATTGAGGTGAATCAGATTTTAGAATTAATGACATGTATTGTAAAGCAACAGTCAAAAAAATGTTTCAACAACCGTTTCTGAATTCTCTTGAAGCAACTGACAGGGTAGAAAATCCCAGCAAATAAATAATAGTTTGAAAAAAGCACCAAGTGGAATTTATAGAACTGAAAAACTCAATAACAGTACTACCACCACCACCACACTAGATGGCCTCAAGAGTAGAGTCAAAATGACAAAAGATAGAACCAGTGAATTTTAGGACAAGTCAAAAGAATTTAACCTAATCAACACAGAGAAATCAGACTGAGCAAAATTAATAGAGCTTCAAGCATCTGTTGGACAACATGAAAATGTCTAATACTGATGTAATTGTAGTGGTAAAAGAGAGGAAGAAGAGTGTGGAACTGAAAAATTACTGGAACAAACAGTGCTGGAAACTCTCCAAATATGTAATACATAAACTTACAGATTCAAGAACCTTACTGAAGACCATCACGTAGGATAAACCCAAAGAAATCCATACAAAGACCTCAGAATTAACCAAATAAGTAATGACAACATAACAAAGAGTCTTAAAAGCAATCAGAGAAAAATGACCTTTACCAATAGAGAATACCAATCTTACCAACAGATATCTCATCTGAAACCATAAAGGTCTGAAGAAAGTAGCACAACATATTTCAAGTGCAAAAATGAAAGAAATGTCAACTGTGAATTCCATATTCAGTGAAACTATCCTTCCAGAGTAAAGGAGAAATAAACATATTCTCAGGGAGGTAAATAAGAATTTGTTTTCAGTGGACCAGCCCCTAAATCATGGCTAAAAGAAGAAAACGTTACTGGAAGAAAGAGAAAAATAATGGTATGGGTTAACACTGAGCTACATATGGAGAAGACTATCCTTCTCCTCATAAGTTCTTAATAACATATTTTGCTGAATCAAAATAATAACACTATTTGATGCAGTGTTAAATGTGTGTCAAGGAAATATTTAAGACAATTACATTTAAAAAATGGGAACAATAGGGCTTCCCTGGTGGCGCAGTGGTTGAGAGTCCGCCTGCCGGTGCAGGGGATGCGGGTTCATGTCCCGGTCTGGGAGGATCCCACATGCCGCAGAGTGGCTGGGCCCGTGAGCCATGGCCACTGAGCCTGCACATCCGGAGCCTGTGCTCCACAACGGGAGAGGCCACAGCAGTGAGAGGCCCGCGTACCGCAAAAAAAAAAAAAAAAAAAAAAAAGGGAACAATAAAGGACTAAATTCAACCAAGATGAAACAGAAAACCTGAATAGTTCTATAACTAGGAAAGAAATTGAATTAATAACTAACTTGACCCCCCAAAAAGAAATCTTCAAGCCAAGATGGCTTCTCTAGGGAACCGACCAAACACTTAAAAAGAATTAACACCAATTTTACACAGTCTTTTCCAGAAAATAGAAGGGGAGGGGACACTTTCAAACATATTTCATAAACCCAGTATTGTTTTGATACCAAAAACAAAGACAGTACGAAACAAGAAAACCACAGACCAATATCTCTCATGAACTTAGATATAAAAATCTTCAACAAAATATTACAAAGTTGAACCCAGCAATACATAAAATAAATTATATATGATAATCAGTTGGAATTTATTCAAGATACACAAGGCTGGTTAAATTTTCAAAAATCAGTGTAATCACAATATTAACAGGGTACAGAAAAAGTCATTATGACCATATCAATTGATGCAGAAAACATATTCAAACAATTCCAAACCCATTCATTATAAATCACTTAGGAATTGAGGATTATAAGACATTTTCTCTACTAGGTAAAGCATGTCCACAAAAAAACTACAGCTAATGTTATACTTAACGGTGTAAGACTGAATGCTTTCACCCAAATATCAGGAACAGGCTAAGGATGCTTGCTCTTACTACTCTGATTCAACATAGTACTGGTTGTTCTAGCAAGGGCAATAGGGCAGAAAACATATTGAAGGCATACATATTGAAAATGACCTAAATTTTATAACTCAACAGTTATAGGAAAAAATACATTGGAAAAATATCTTCAGGAGATTTATTTAGTTAGTTAGTTAGACTTAAGCACAGAAGCATAATGGGAAAAGTTGATAAATTTGACCCCACTAAAATTAAAACCTGTTGCTCTTCAACAGTCCCTCTTAGCAAGCTGAAAAGACAAATTGCAGACTTTGAGAAACTATTTGCAAACCACACATCTCACAAAGGATTTAAATAGTTAACTAAAACAGTTAGCTCTCAAGTCTCAAGGGTAAACAAAAAACAATCCAATTAGAAAATAGGCAAAAGAAATGAACAGTCATCTCACTAAAGAAGATATACATAAAGCACATAAGCTCTTGAAATGACGTCCAATATCATTAGCCATTAAGGAAAGGTAAATTAAAACCACAAGGCAGTATCACTAAACACCTATTAAAATGGCTGAAAAAAAACACACTGACAAGGATGTGGAGAAACTTGATCCCTCATTCTTCACCGGTGTGAGCGTAAAGTGGTACAGCCACTCATGAAAATACACTGGCAGTTTCTTTTAAACTATAAATATGTTTACCATACAAAGAAGCAATTTCACTCATGAGTATTTATCCCTGAGTAATGAAAACTTTTGCTCATGCAAATATCTATACACAATTATTCATAGCAACTTGATTCATAATAATCAAAAAATGAAAACAACCCAAATGTCCTTTGATCAGTGAATTGTTAAACAAACTGAGTTACCCATACCATGGAATACTACTCTGCAATAAAAAAGAGTGAAATACTGGTAAATGCAAAAATTTGGAAAGACCTAAAGGAAACTGTATAGCATCCTTGAAATAAAGTAATTATAGAGATGGAAAACATATTAGTGGTTGTCATGTGTATGAGTTTGTATTTGGGTCGTGGCTATAAAAGTGTAGTACTAGGGAGCCTGGATAATAGAACAGTTCTGCATCTTGATTGCTGATTGACTGATAACACTGCACAGAACTATACATACACACATACACAAATGAATGTGTATATTACTGTTGACATCTGAATATACTTTGTGGGCTGTACAAATGTAAATTTCTTGATGTACTATATTTATGCAAGTTTTTAAATGTGATGGAGAAGTGTGAAGAATGTATGGGACCTTCCTGTACTTTTTTCAACTGTCTGTGAATCTATAATTATTTCAAAATAAATGTGTAAAGACAATGTAGTACATATGCCCAAGGTTTGCTCAACAACCAAACAAGTTCAAAACCAAGCAAGGTTTGCTCAACAACAAAGCAAGTCTTCCACAGCAGATTATGGAACATTTAATCTGTATTAAAGTGATCAAGACCACTCCTCTCCATAACGCTAATTTCTAAGCAATGCATCAATGTAAGTTTCCATCTTTAGATATGATTGAATGGCTGACCTACTTTGTAATCATAAGTAAGTTATGTTTAACAGATAAAAGTAAGCATAGCTACAAATGTGTAATCAAAGATTATATTAGCCATAATCATCAAATTATATTTTCTCAACATGTCTCTTCCCAAGGCATAAAAGAAACAATGCTAAGTCTATTCTTAATATCTCCCCAAAATCTCTGCATCAAAATGAGTTTTCCTTAGTTTGTTCTTAGATCTGAGTTTTGCATTTAGAAAAAGAAAAACGAGTTTTGAGACGTGTATTATTTTCACTTTCAAGGCTCTGTAACAGAAACCCATCTAAGTATTTGACACATTCGAGTCTACAGCCACTTTCATGCTTCCTGACATAATCTTTGACACAGAGGCATATATGTGTGATGCCTCACTCCTACTTTCAAGTGCTTAACAATATATAAGCTAGACCAGCACCCTCACAGCTCAATCACAGCTCAATCTTGTCTTGGAAACCATGTGCAAGCTTAGAAGTTAAATAAATTCCAAATTCCAAAAAAGAACATAAGCAAGTCAAATATCTTAAATATCTTTTTTTTTTTTTTTTTAGAATTTAGGTTGGAAAGGAAATTTTTTAAAATAAGTATATTATTCCTTTTAAATTAAATTCCTTTGCTGGAAAATAGGAGAAGATTATTATCATTTTTTGGCTAAACCAGAATACATCAACTCTGCTTAATGGACAAAATATGGTCACAAATTAATCAGTTTTGGGCTACTAACTGCCTCCAGTTACAAAAGAAAAAAAAAAAAAGCCTGGATTTATAATATTTTTTAAAATAACTATCAAGATAATTCTATTTCATTATGTGTAATATATTAACTACAATTGTGACCAAAATTATTCTCCTTACCAATGATTTCTGTTAATTACTGTCGGGAATTTAAGTTATCAGATAACCCGTACAAAGTAACATCAAGAAACAATTTAGTGCTTTTAATCATAAAATTAAGAACCCTATCGCAAATAACTACTGAAAATAGCAAATATTTGATACTTAATATATTATTTTACACTGCATATAGGTATTAATAATGGAAAGTAAATATTACTTTTATTATAAGGCTCAAAATACTTATCAAAAGTTTTCCAACCCACAAATATTTTTAAACCAACACTTCTCTACTAAAATCATGTTACCATGTACTAAATAAAACAAGCAAGATACATTTCCCTCGCTTGGATTAGGTTATTTATTACTTTGGTTCAGTGACAGTGATTGGCTATTTTAAGAATGAATCACTTTAACTTATGCTGTTGTGCACCCAGTGTATTTGATTAGATCTGGGGTGGATAGGTTTCAATGTCAGCGTCTGCTCCTTTCAACTGGCTGTGGCAGCCCTGAGTAAAATTTTAAGAAATCTGAAACTCAATGGGAAAGATTCGAGATGTCTTCTAAGTGTGTGAGACCCAGTGTGTGCCAAGTGTCATGGCAAACCAGCTAAGTATTTTTTCTCTTTGGGTGAGGCATGTAAATGCTATAAATATAAATGAGGATGAAAGCTTGTATATCTGTTCCATAGTAAACTTCATTTTACTTAAAAACAAATCATAAAAACTGGAGCAAGTGCATCTTTTAAAGACCTATTGCAGAAGATTCAGTCTTTGAATTTTCTCTTTTATTTATTGACGTTTTTCTTTAAAAATACATATTAGTAACTGATAACACATATTTAAACTGAGGCACTTTACTTTTAGTATTATCCTTGAGTTTAAAGAGTATTGGAAAGTAGTTTAATTTGGAGTTTGCTTTGTTTTGCCTGAGAAACAGTCATGCCTAAATCCAGATGACCCTTGAACAATACAGGTTTGAATTATGCTGTGCGGGCCCACTTATATGCAAATTTTTTCAACAGTAAATACTACACTACTGCACCATCCACTGTTGGTTGAATTCATGGAAGCAGAACCGTGGTTATAGAGGGCTAACAATAAAGCTATACTGGAATTTTACACTGCAAAGGAGTGGGCACCTCTAACCCTCACTGTGTTCAAGTTTCAAATGTAAAGTTAATTGGCGATGTGATATCATAAAATTGAGTTTATCGGGCCTCCCTGGTGGCGCAAGTGGTTAAGAGTCCGCCTGCCGATGCAGGGGATGCGGGTTCGTGCCCCGGTCTGGGAGGATCCCATATGCCGCGGAGCGGCTGGGCCCGTGAGCCATGGCCGCTGGGCCTGCGCATCCGGAGCCTGTGCTCCGCAACGGGAGAGGCCACAGCAGTGAGAGGCCCACATACCGCAAAAAGAAAAAAAAAAAAAAAATTGAGTTTATCATGGTACTATATTTTATAGTGTACTGAACTCTGAATTAATACACATATCTCTTCTGGAAGTGCTAAAATTATTGCACTGTAAGGACATTTTGACACTGCATAGGTATATATATTTGCCTCTTAGGATACTCACTGGTTTTCAGTTATGTAGTGAGGATGGGGAGGGTGAGAGGCAAGGTTCCAGCTGTTTGTTATTTTTCTACTCTGCTTTTAACTTCTCACCATTCAGAAGTATCCAGATGGTTATAAATATTTAGGAATCTGAGGCATTTCCAAGTTGAAATCTGTTACCTTCTAAATACAAAAGCAACTTACGAATTCTCAACTCATTTGAAAATCAAGAACAATACAAGCAAAATATATATATGTGTGTGTGTATGTATATATATATATATATATAGTATATATATATGAAAACAGTCTTTGTTATTCTGTTGTATGATCATCCTGATGTTTCTATTTCAATTTCAAACTGCAGCAGAGGCTGAAATGTAACCTAATAACTCTATACCTCCCAAATGAGCCTTCCAGGATGACGTCTGGTTTACTGAACCCTTTTGTGTCTACACCATTCTGCTGAGGATCTGAAGACAAAATACATGGAAGATGAGCAAACACACGTCCTGCCAACACAGTACATGGCTCTCTCCATAACACTTTTCATTCATTACTAGCACATGTAATCTCTTTGGTTTATTTCATAGAATAGGCAAATGTTAATATATGTACTTCAAAACAGAAAGCATTTTACTGAAGTAACTCGTGAAGTTGTATTTCACTGCTTTCAGCATATTTCATTTTTAAGCTGTCAGCACTTCTTCAATACATAGAACTGGTCACCACACAGCAAAATTAGCAATTTCATAGTATATTCACAGCCCATTAATAGGTTTGCCTATATGGGAGGAATATGGGGGGGGAAATTCTGACATAGAGAAATGAAGATTTGTCACAACACTGAATGTTAATTATAAGGTTGCTTGAAACTAGAAGCTCTTAAACAGAAAATATATCAACAGAAATTTCACCATCTGAATAGAGTCACAAGTGTCTATTTTTCCATTTTCACTTATCTGACAGGGAAATAATATTGGCAAACATATTTACCTAGGTTACTAAGGAAAGCAATTACTTGGGTAATAGTTCTAAAGAGTCATCTTCTAGGAAAGACTTTGACATAAGCTGCTGTGCTCAAAATATCTGTTGCTGGATTCCAAGTCAGAAAGGTATACACAGTACTCACAGATTACTTTAAAAGAACATAAAATCTCAGCTGTATTCTAAGCTCCTAGAATATCTCTGGTTGAAAACACTCATGAATGTCCTATAACTTATAGGAGTATAGTCAAATATAACAAAAATGCAGGAAGTCTATGTACAGAACATTGAGTAAGTTATGATCAAAGAATAAATGGGTTTAATACCCAAGTAAGGAAAGAACCATTAATTAATTAATTAATTAATTAACTGGATTACTATTTGTAGTCTTGTTATTACTTTGCCTCAACACAATGGATAGTAGTAATCCTGAAATTTTTCTGGTTTGTTAATTATACTTGTAAATTTTTATTATGGTTCCTTGATAGGCCTTGTTGATAGGCAGAAAAGTTCAACTTAAATTAAAATGTCAAATGATTAGAGCTTAAAAACAATTACAGACAACATCATCACTAATGAATACCTCACATATTCTTCTCTGCCAGAAAAATGAATCCACTTTGCTGTTCATCCTTAGCCTTGACATAGTGATATATAGCTTGCTTCCTGAAGTAGATTTAATGGTGTAGATTATTTTGCAGACTAGAAAACAGCACAGAAAATCACTATGTTGCTTTATGTCATCCTGACACAGCTTTTTGTCTTGCCACCAAAGCGGAATTGGAGCATTAGAGTCTAGTCAAAATATGGGAATGCTTGCTTTGATTTTTGTCTGTATGTTATGTGTATTTGGGGGAGGGTGATTGGAGTGGGGAGTTAAATGGAAAACATAATCAACATAGTTACTGGAGTTTTAATTTTTCTTAGGAAAAGTGAAATCTTTTAAACAAAGAAAAAGTTGAAGAGGATTTTAAAATAAGAGCTATTGAGGGCTTCTCTGGTGGCACAGTGGTTGAGAGTCCGCCTGCCAATGCAGGGGACACGGGTTCGTGCCCCAGTCCGGGAAGATCCCACATGCTGTGGAGCAGCTGGGCCCATGAGCCATGGCCACTGAGCCTGCGCATCCAGAGCCTGTGCTCTGCAACAAAGAGGCCACAACAGTGAGAGGCTCGCGTACCACACACACACACACACACAGAATGTCTATATCAATAATTTTAACAATTTCATCATCTGGTTAAGATGGTGAGATAATTTAAATTTTATCCACCTCTGTGCTGAGAGTTAATTGTAATCTGTGCTTGTGTTGATTTTGTACTGATTTTAAAAAATCCTAAGAGGATGGGTAAAGAGATAAGCCTGGCTCTTAACATTAAATATGACAGAGTGGCCAGGTGAGCCTGAAAACCAAAAAAGCAGTACACATATTTTATTACGTATAGTGAGTATTACCAGTTGCTAAAAAAAATAATGGAAATATAGATGGTAGAACCAAAGTTGAAAAAGTTAAGAGTAGAATGAGAGAAAATTTAAGAATGAACAGGAAAGCCACAAATGGCTACAAGTCCCTGATGAGTAGCTGTATGGCATAATAGTGTACACATAGGGTCATGGATCTATTCATCTAGTAAATAAACTTGCTGACCAGGATAACACTCTACAAAAAATAATATGCCAGTGGTAACTATATATATTTTTTATGAAACATTTCATTACAAAAATCATATAAAGTTTCAGATATCCAAGCATGGATATACTGATTTTTTTTTCTCAAAATATCAAATTCTGAACATATTAAGGGACATTTTTATGATTAAAAAATACATACCTCAAGCAGCATGCTATTCCATCATAATTAGTTGAAAATTGGTTATATAATATCTTTATTTATATGGCTGAGGCATACTTGTAAGGAAAAATAAACTTTTATAAACTAAGTTTTACTTAAATTAAGGGAAAATATGAAAATATCAAAAGATACTCTTGGAAATATAGGTTTTCTTTCTTCAGCTGAAAGCCAATCCTATGTATAATTTAGATACCAAATTGAAATGAAATTTAGCTAACTCCTTCCATACTTACTAATAAAATGTATTTACATAGTGATAAAAACATATGCTCAATTGCAATCTTTTTTATCTCCCCACTGTGTAAATAACGATTTACTTGTAGCAGGCGATTCTAAAGGTAACACTTCAATTACATTTCTTGGGCTAGAAACGCCAGACATAATAATTTTTAATCATCAGCAGTTAGTGTTAACTATATTTATTAGTAGCAAACTTATTGTTTAATATGATGGTAAGCCTCCCTATAAATTTCTGCACAGGTCCTTCAGAAAAGTTTCCTGCAATATTTAGTGACCGTTTATATTCAGTACTGGTTGGATTTCAAATTATAAATACTAAGAAATCATTTAGTATTAAATTATTCTCCCTTGAAACTCCTTATCAAATAGTTAACAATGTGTCTAACCAATTCTCTTATAATAGGAATGAGGAATAATTACTGTCTAATATTTAGTGTTTAGTATAGGTATATTTTATACTTCCTTATGGTAGAATATTTGTGATTATAAGGAGGAAAAAAATGTATATATAATGTTTCTTTTTCTTCTGCATAACCAATGTATTAAACAACAGTCAACAGTAGATTCAGAATAACAGAAAGACTAGATGCAGATATTGTTGAGTTAATCAAACAAAGGTAAATTATTTAATGGTACAAGAGGAGGTCATGGCAGTCAGGACACATAACAGAATGGTTAGCGATATTCTTCAAGGGTACCACTGTAAAAGACCTGACAAAGTGATGTCACATCATACTGTTTTGGAAATTTAAACATTCTTCATAAAATATAACAAGAGAATATGGTATAATACAGAACATCACACATGAGTTTATGTCATGTACATTATTCTCAGTCACCCCAACTTTACACAAACTGGCTAAAGTAAACCCCATTTAGAGTTCAGAGAATGAGTGTCGTTTACCTGGGGATTCCTAGGGTCATCCTACCAAGCTCTCAATATGTTATAAGGGCTATTTTACATGTCCTATTTCTTCTACATTTTTGTCTTTTTATGAATTCACTCAGCCAGTATTGCCTGGTGCCTACCAAGTTCCTGGCATGTGCTAGTCATTAAGGACACTAGGGTAGGATTTAAGACCTAATCCTTAGTCTCAGGTAGCTTGCAGTCACTTTTTTGAAACTTCCTGATAGCAGTTTCTACAGCCCTTGTATTTCATTTCCAGTGCAACAGAGCTCAGGGCCAACAAGATATCAGGGCATTTTCCCATATATCTGCTATATTTGGAAGTGAAGCATGTTTGTAATTAAACATCATAGAGTTTCCAAACTTTAACAAATATGATAAATATTGAGGTAGAGTAGAGAATAATATGCAGCTTTATCCTTAGACTACTCATGGATGTTAATCCTTCTCAGAGATTTTCACACTTCAACTCTTCTTGTTTTGAGTTATCATACATAATTCATATAAGAATCTCAAGAGCAGAAAACTGTGAACTAAGAATATCTTAGTAAAATCTCAAGGAGTAAAGGTGGATACAAATCTGACTTATTTGTAAAGTTAATTTTACATGTCTTCATATTCATATCTATAGATAGTTATATTACCCCTTTTAGTTAAGTTCTATTTCTGCCCTAGTAAGTGTCTGGGGAAAAATAAAATCTGTTCCTCAGTTTAGCAAAGTGTTGAAAATTCTCTTTTTGTGTTTTTCATGCTATAGAAATTGAAAATCTTCTGACCCCTTTCATTGACCATTTTAAGGAGATATCAGCACTGAGGAATATGAATTTAATTTGATGAAGATGGACAAGAGAATCATTGAAAATTATTTTTGTACTTTCCTAGTGATTCAGACATCTGGAAATACATATATGTGAAACACACATATATAGGAAACACACACATGACACATACAAAATATGTGAAATGTGAAATATATGAAACATGGAATGTATCTGTGAAACATGTATATATGAAATATTTTAATAAGTGGGGAATAATGTATTAGTTATATGTGTTATCTACATATGTGTTATGTACATATAATGGTTTATTTAAAAATCTCTAATCTTTACATACCCTTTCATAAGTTTTAAATTAAGATGTCCATTGCAGCCAGCTAAGAGCTAAGTGTATCTATTTAGATATATGGAGTTGTTTTAGTTATCCTTTATTATGTAATCAAAGATTGACTATACACAAAAATAAATTGTCAACAAAATTCCAATAATCCAGTATTTGATCTTTAGGTAAAATCATGCCTGTAATTTAAGAGGTGACATTGGTATGACTGTACATCTTAGAAGGATTGTATGTATATTTTTTTCCTTTCTTCCATCATCTGTTATAATTGTGAGGTGATGTAAATAGAGGATTACCTATTTTCAGAGTTAAATGATTTGTCTGAGAAAATACAATCTTTTTTTTTATTAAGGAGATATTTTCTATTAAAATGTGATCTGTGGATAACTGAAAGTGGGACAGTCTTTATCAATGATTATGATGCTTAAATGCCTATCTCATTGATAAGTCCAATTTTAGATAAAGTATAGTAGATATATAGGTCCTCATGAAAAAGTCTTTTTGAAATAAGTCTTGCTCTCTTTTCTCTGGGCTCACAACTAACCTACATTTGTCAGCTTCCTTTGCATTTAGGAATGGCCATATGATGTTTGGCCAGCCCACTGAATTTTCCTTTGCGGATATTTAATCCTATTTATTTTCAGGTGGCTGGATAGTGACATTCAAGAAGAATGAAGCCTTATGTTGACTGTGGCAGACCTCTGGGTATCCTAAATCCCTAAATGACCAAAGTAGAACAGATACCCTCAACCAGTGACCTGGAACCATGTTGGGCTATTCAATAAAGACCCTAGGTCATTACACCTAAGACTCATGCATGACCTGTCATGGTTAAGCTTCAAAGCTACACTGTAAGGTATCTAAGGAGAGGGGTTAGGTCTTTCTAGTCTTACCTATATGCCCTTTGTGCCAGGAACATGCCAGAAATTTGATAGGCACCAAGGAATATTGGCTGAATAAATACTTTAAAAATGTCAAAATGTAAAAGAAGAAAAGTACATGTAAAGTAGTCCCTATAACATACTAAGAGCCTGTTAATAGAATCCTTGAGATCCCCACATAACAGACAATCATCCTTTCAACTCTAAATGGAGTTTATTTGAGCCAACGTGGGGAAGCTGAGAGTAACAAATGAGACATAAACTCACGTGTGATGTTCTATATTATACCATACTCTGTTGTTATATTTTATGGGGAATGGTTAAATTTCTAAAACAGTATGATGTGACATCACTTTTTGGGTCATTTGCAATGGTACCCTTGAATAACACTGTTGACCATTCTGCCATGAACTCCTCTGGTACCACTAAATAATTTCTCCTTGTTTAACTCAACAATGTCTCAATTGTTTTGCTGCTGTTGTTGTTCTTAATATACTATTGATATTTCTACAATAGTTGTTATTCAGAAGAAAAAGAGAAATGCATGGGTAAAGTGGAGTGAAAAAGAGAAGACAAAACAGGAAGAAGGAAGGGAAAAGTGAATTTAGGATAAAAAAAGAATGTAACAGTGGATTAAAGAAGGGAAGAAAGAGAAGCCATAGAGTAGGAAATCACTCTTGAGATGAATATTCACATTTATTCCACTGTGTGTATGAGTGTTTGTGTGTAATTGTATATGGGTGTGTGTAACATGTAATTTAAACAATATTCTCTTTACTTAATTTTTCTCTTGTATATTTAGTAATAGAAAATTTTAAAATGCTAATAAAAGATATCAATATGATAATAGGTATTTTCCTATAGAAATGTTATAAATATAGTTGTAATTATACTCTATTTAAAATTTTCAAATATTTATTTTCCTACTTGCTAAGTTTTGCATTTGTTAATCTAAGAAAACCCACTTCTGAATTGTGAACATAACATTTTATCGAACATTTATTTAAACAACATTAAATTTTGTTAAACATTTGATTATTTTAATTGTTTTGTTACTATAACTACAGGTGCCTTAAACATATTTTCCATATTTAGGGCAGTTTCTTGGAGATGGATTTCCAGAAGTGGAGAGGGTGAACAGAAGGATATATGCATTGTATTACTTTTAATAAATCAGTTGTGAAATTGCCTTCTAAATGGTTAAAACCAACATAGAGTGTCATTATAAGAGGGTGGTCACTTGAACACAATGTGACTAGAGCTGAACTTTATTTCAAAGTTAAACTTGGAGAAATGATATCTCATCTTGGCATAATTTTAATACCATTAATTATGTGTAAGGTTAGAATTTGTAGTGATTACATTTTTGTAATTATGTTCTTTGCTTTGTCTCTTTCCTATTGTCCTTTTTGATTCATTTAATGTTTCTACACATTACCTATATAATAATGTTATTTTATAATAATGATTACAGGTCATGAGGTTTTCCAATTTTTTAAAATTATAGCATAATAAAATTGTTACTCCTTCATCAAGATTGTAGTAAATATTTTGTTAGCCTCATTTATTTTTAAAAATTCCTTAGGGTGTTAAGTTTATAGTTTTTCAAACATAACCATTTATTCTCAGCAGTATTTTTTCCTAAAAATTTCAAGTTTATATAAACCTCACCTCCACAGGCATTATAAATATTCCATTATAATTCCTTCTGGTTTTCTATGATCTATCCTTTTATAATTGATTCCTACTGCATTATTATTTTGTTTGAAGAGGTAAGATTTTAACAGAGTTCTCCAATGTTGCCATAATTATAGGATCTTCTCTTTAACCTTGAGTGTGAAGTCTCCTTAATTGTATGATAAATGCTTATGTGTAAAATTATTTATTTACAGAATATTCTGTTACCTTGATTTGTCTCTCTAGTCTTACTCATTAACATCAGATTCTAGTTTTAAAGATAGAAACATATTTTCAAGTCACATTTACTATTTACAAACATTTAATAAATTAGTTTGAAAGACGTCATATGAGTCCAGTGATAAATCCATATTTAATGTATAAATTAATTATCCATAATTAGTAAATGGTGAATTTAGAAAGTGATAAATCCATAGGTTAGAATAAGCAAAAAAAATCAAATAATTAATTTCCTTTAAGATTATTTGACATATTTAGTTCTGGTTGGTATCAAGCTCCAAGTTAGATGGTATTATCATATACTTTCCAGAAAATCTTAAGGCAATTCTATGTAATGTTTAAGTCTCAGATAATACTATTTAAAGTAGTCATTATACATGATCCATTCAAAATGATATGACTTCTCATCTAATTTGCCAAAGAAAGATATTATTGAGTTTTTTTTTTTTTTTTTTGGTACGCGGGCCTCTCACTGTTGTGACCTCTCCCATTGCGGAGCACAGGCTCTGGACGTGCAGGGGCACGAACCCGTGTCCCCTGCATTGGCAGGCAGACTCTCAACCACTGTGCCACCAGGGAAGCCCCTTACTGAACTTTTTATCCTCTCCTTTTTTTTGACTCCCTATGTAATGACAAAGGAACACGTTGGATTTTAGATTTTTACCATTTATTTTTGATCCTAAGTTTAAAATTGACCCAGATTACTGCTATGAAGAGATATAAAAGGAAAAAAAAAACAGAAACATTAACAATAAGCCTTATTAAGAACAATTCATGTGGACAGGTCAATCACTACATTCCTGTTCATTCATTTGGTTCGATAATTCCTCACATAAGACCATGAGTTTATTTGTATTTGTGAAGTTTTTAACAAACCAGCTTGCTTCTTGCACTTCTACAACATATTTTCATATGCTATTTTATGCATTTTTGAAAAAAAAGTTTAGGAGAGTAAAAATTATTAAGTGGTTTTCATTTCAATCTATCTTTTCACTTTAAGGTATAAAACAAAGATGCAGTTGGTGTGAAAGGCAAAGACAAAAAGTAATTCTCAGATTTTTTAAATGATTATGAGGTCTATCTTTGACTAAATTTTTTTAGAGCTAGAATATTACAGAATATCAAAAGAGGATATATCAATAATATTTCCATACATTGTTTTAGAAAATGTATTCACCCAGCTCAGTAGTTAATGACAGTATACAGAATTATTTAGTCATGCAGGTAAGTTAAAATTAACTTGAAAAAAATTGTATGAAGTATAACATGGAACTGTATATACAGGTCCTAAAAAATGGTGATGGGTTTCGGGTAATTCCATTATGGGAACTAAGCTAGGGAAATAACTTGAAATGCAAAAAGGGATGAATAAAAATGAACAAAATAGTGTTGGCAGTAGCAATAAACTAAATACCCAAATATAATAGCTTGGATAAATGCATTTTGATACAACAATGAAATAGATAAATCCATTAAATTATATCATTTTGAAATATTTAAGGTTATCAGAACATCCAGTAATGTATTTTTTGTGCCAAAGTGCTTAAAACACATGCATGTTCAATATGTAACATAATAAAGTGACTCTACTTATACACGCTTTGAAGAATATTCACAGTGTTTACAGAAATTATCTTTGAGTGGTGGGATTATAGGGCATTTTGTACTTTATGCATTCTTCTACACCTACATTAAAAAATAAAACTGCATTACTTGACATAAAGTTAAATAAAAGTGAAGGAGGCAAGCATAACTTAATGCTATAAACGATTCTATAAAGATTGAAACTTCAATCCTCTGAAAATTTACAATGAATAACAAGTCCTATCTCAATGTAAGTGAACAAGTTTAACAATATTTATCTTCTATGTGGGAATATAGGTGGACCTACACAACAGATTTTCTACACAATTCTGACAAGAAAGAGAAACTATTAAGAAATTATATCTCAAATAATCAACTTTACATCTCAAGGAACTAAAAAACAGAACAAATTAAGCCTAACATTAACAGAAGGAAGGAAATAATAAAGATCAGAGCAGAAATGAATGCAATAGAGACCAGATAACAATAACAATAGAAAGGATCAGCGAAATTATCTTTTTTGAAAAGATAATATTGACAAACTTTTAACTCGACTAAGAAAAATAAAAGAGAAGGCTCAAATAAAATTAGAAATGAAACAGCAGACATTACAACTGATTCTACAGAAACATATAGGATCATAAGAGACTACTATGAACAATTGTATATCAACCAATGGGACAAGGTAGAAGAAGTGTTTGAATTCCCAGAAATAAAATCTGTTAAAACTGAATCTGGAAGAAAACCTGAACTGACCAATAAGGAGTAAAGAGATTCGATCAGTAATGAAAACCTTCCAATACAAACAACAGCAACAATCCACCCAAGACCAGAAAGTTTTACTGGCTAATTTCTACAGAACATTTGAGAAACTCAAAATTTGAACCCTGCTATATACACAATTTATTTAGATGGTTTGTCGCATTTAGATAAACTGTTTCTGATTTTAGTATATTTTTAAAATCTCATAGCAAATTCTCATAATACAGATGAATACAATCAAAATAATGTTAATGAGATAAATAAACAGTATTATATATTACCAAAGGGTCTACTGAAGTTGAATTGGTGAGCTAGAATTATGGGACTGAATTTTTATATTTTTTTTCACTGTGCTGATTAGTGAAGGGTAGTAAAAAACTGTACAGGTTATCACCAGTTGCACTGTTCTGGAGGCTGTAGTTCCCCATGTGGTTAAGTTTAAGAAGAGAGGAAGGAAAAGAACAAAGGGCTAGAAAGAGGGAAGGGTGCTACATGATTGTGGGGAAGAGAACGTTACTAGACAGAGAACAGAATTTCCTAATGAATTGTCCCACCGTGTCAGTAAATAGCTAAATCCATCTCCATGACACTTACACAACAGAGAAGGTGTGCACACAGTACTATGGAACACGGGATTTTGTTTCCTTGTTGTACAATGAAAACAGCCTATAGTAAATGCTGAACAGATGGTAAGTGGCTATCATAAAAAAAGGCAATGTGTTTTCAGGAAGGAAAATAAATTAATTTTGTTTTGTGGCTTTGAACTGACTACTATATGTTCTAATTTGACTTACATCTTAAAAGAAAGACAATGGAAACATCACTTTTGAAACTGGGCATGTAAGTAGAGGTGACTGGTCATTAAAACAGACTATATACATATTTCTGGACAGCTGTTCTGTTCAGATTATTTAATTTACTTATGATGAGACATAAATACTATATCCAATAATGCTCTTGCTCAGAGAAAAACATATGTCATAATTTTATAATTATTCGTTGCTCTTCTAATCTTTAATCATGAAAAATATGGAAGCTTGAAAGAAGATTAACAGCTCATAAATCTGGATGAGAAAGGGAAAAGTTTATCACATTTTAATATTATATTATCTATACACATAATTTTATATTCTAATTGGGTAATATAGATTATTTTCTCTATACTATTCCTGAAGAAAATAAAATACTTAACAAATCTATAATAATCTAAAAAATAACAAAATTGCTACATTATTAGATAGGAAAAGCAACTTTTTTTTAATAAAGATATTCTAGCTGTTGAATATTTCACTCATCGAAATGAGTTTAAAAAAAGACTGGCTTTTTTGGATAAACTTCCCTTTTCATCAGCAAAGTGCAAGTTATTTTTTTCAAGAGTTGTATGCATATTTATTCACATCTAATCAATAATAAAATAAATGTAGGCAATGCATTTAATTAGTAGTTCTGGTGAGCTAAAGTAATTTCAAAATATTCTCACATTTTTTAGAGAGTTGATTTTGAAATAAAATATACCTAGGTAACATAAAAGTATAATTATATTGAGTGTGCATCAGACTCAAGTGTCAAAATGGAATTGGATTTACTAATTCCAAACCAACCAATAAAAATATATATCAACCACATAACATACTCAAGACCAGACCAGGGAGACATACAAGAGAAATGAATAATGTGATGTTTGCCCTCAAGCAGTTTGTAGACAGTTGGTTGTAAAAGAAAAAAAAAAAAAAAGTAAGAGAAAACAATAATAATAAAAGAAAAGGAGAACAAATGTTACAAAAGCTATTGTAAAAACCAAATAGGAGAGATTAAGGATACTGACCAGTGATAGTCATTGAAATATAAAAAAATTGATTATCTCAAGATACATTAATGACAAAAATGATAACATTGGAAACAAATTAGAGAAAAATATTCAACTGTTATTTCAGACTTCTCACTTTAAAGGAATTACGGAGCTGCCAATGTTATACATAGAAAAATTGAAAGATTAAATTGATGGAATAAAAATAATGAAGACCCACGTTTCACTGAGTACCTTCACTATGCTCGACCCTGTGCTGTGTGCAAGAAACATAACATTTTAATCCTTTCAGTTAGTGTGGTGCATATTTTATAAATAGAAAATTAAACAATGTGCCTGTGGTGATACAAATATTAATGTAATCAAGCTTCAAAACAATATCTGCCTAATTCTAAATCTCATAATCTTTATACTACATCCTGTTGGTCACAGAAAAATAAAAGAATGTAGAGCATATAGTATTTATATTTAAGTTATAAAAACAAATCAAAACTCTTAGATCACAAAAGAGGTATCCTAAATAGTTTATAAATTAATACCCTTTTAGAGTAATGTAAGTTTTTAAAAATCTAAGAGTGTTATATACGTAATAAGTTTGAGGGAAAGACCAGGATCATCTGAGAGAGAAGATCTGTTCATTGCTGGACATAAAAGATTAGATCAGAGGTTAAAGGACAGAGCTAGATACATGGAGACATAAAATTACATGAGTGAGAACCATGAAAGTTGATGAGCTGAACAAAGGAGTGAGAGTATAGAGAGAGAAGCAAATGGTCAATAAAAGAGCACTGGGGGATCCAAGATCCTACAGATCCAAAGTGGTAAGAGTACAAGGGACTCAAAATGAGATAGACAGGAAAAAGTAAGTCAATGAACAAATAATATTATATATTATAAATAAGTAGCAAAAACACCACAAAAGTGAAAAAATATTTTTCCTACAAGTTATTGATATTGCTCTAGTCCAGCAGTCTTTATATTGAGAATGAATTAATAATAAATATGCACTTGGAAATTTGAAATTAAATTTATCAGTAAGATCGGATGTCCTTCTGTACCAAGATAGGTTAAGCAGTTTATACTTTTGCACAACCATTTTCATTTAATATCACAAATGAGAAGAAAATCCAAATTTTAAAATATAAATAATGAAGTAAATTGGTATATAGTACCAGAAATTCTCTAACATTATCTCGAGCATTTGGATAAATAATATTATTTTCTCTTTTAAAATGTTATATAGTTTTGTGGATAAAATGAAGCTAACTCTAAAAGATCTAACTGAACAAAAATTAAAACACTAAGCTCACTAGGCTCATGCGCATACTGTTTATAGTAAATTCTTTTTGAAAATTCTTAGCAGGGAAAATAATTTTTAATAGTTACTTACACTTTGTAAATCATGTTTACATTTGAGGTATATATTAGCATGTTAAACAGATTATTTGCACTGCCACACAAGATCATTTTGAGAATTTAAATTATAGTGAAAATAGCCCAATTAGAATTTCCAGTGAAGATAACTTGTTACATACAGATAAAGCAGAAAACTCTTTATAATGAACAGTTAGAGATATTAAAAATAGAGGGACTCTATTTTACAGGAAAATGAAATTGCTTATTAAAGTTTGTGCAGTGATCTCATATCCCTCTCTAACTGCTAGAGCATAAGCCTCCCCTATTTTAACATGATGATTTTAAGATAACTCATCAAATTAAAACAAAGCATTTTATAGATTTATTGAGTAAATGCAAGTCTAACAGACAAAAATGAAGTAAAAGTTCTGACATTCAGAATATACAGCTCAACAAATATCCAAAATACTTGTTCATAAGTAAATATCTTAAAAAAATAAGATTCCTAATATAACATAACCACTAAACCAGTATTTCACAAAAACAGTTTGTAGATTCTCATTTATTCCATGGCTGGTGTATAGGGATGAATTATACACATTATTCATAAACATAATCAGGGAAAGGAAAAAAAAATCCAGTATCCCTAGCAAAAGTTTTGTTGGAAGCAGAGTTTAAAATCTTATCAGAGCTTCTTCATAAGAAAGCATGGAACGATTATTTGGTTGTACCCATTATTCCAATAGTATTACAAACAGGAGAAAAGTTTTGAAGTTAAAAAGAAATGTAGACATTTGCTTCTTGGAGTCCAAACTACCATGCTTTGGTGGTGAATAATCATCTTTGTACTAATTAATAAGGGCTGATACAAAGAAAAGTATTATTCCTCTTTTGTCCCTATGGTGGCATTATCTACAAATGGCATTTCAAGCCTGATTCATGTTTTAAAGATGATGAACAAAATGAATGAGCTTGTTTACTTTTAGCATGGTCTTTTTCTCATTTATCCATTATCCTCGCAAGTTGAAAAGCATAATTTGTTTCTCTAGGATCTGTAATAAATATACTAAATACATTGTATTTATATTGCATCTTACCATTCTACTTGGAAAACCGTTAATCAAGAAAATGTTCATGAAATGTCAAAATTTCCAGATCTATAAATTCAGAAGCCCTTTCAATTTCCAATCATTAAAAGTCTGCATCTAATGCCTACAAATTATTTTCAAATATTCAGGAAAATAAAGACGGCTAGTTATCAACATAGCAAATGTGGCAAACAAACAAACAAACAAAAAATGATGAATCCAGTTGTAGGGCACAAACATTAATTGTATTATTCCTTTGATTTTACTGTAGTTTTAAGTATTAAAAATATACTTTGAGGAAGAACACAATGAGATATCCCTATGTGTATGCCAGGATGTCTAAAATTAACAGGATTAAGAAGAGTAACTCTCATACAATGATGTGGGAGTGTAAATTAGTGCAACCACTTTGGAAAATTATTTGGCTGTATTTGTTAGTGATAAACATACGCATATCCTATAGCACAGCATTCTCTTCCCTGTATATACCCAGTAATAGGGCACACACATGTTTTCCAGAAACCAGATACAAGGATATTCATTGTTTTGTTATTTGTAATAGTTAATAACTGGAAACAGCCCAAATGCCCTTGAAGAGTAGAATGAATAACTTGTAGTCTATTCAGACAATGGAATACTCTACAGCAATAAAGTGACTAAAATACTGATTCACTCAAAAAATGGATGGTTTTCCCAAAAGTAATGTTGAGAAGCCAAACACAATGGAACAGTACTGTATGATTCTATTTATATAAAATACAACAGACAAAATTAATCTATATTGTTAAGAAGTCAGAAAAAAAGATGTTACATCTGAGGATTAGGAAGGGACTGTGAAGGTATACAAGGAAGGCTCTGGAATTCAGGTAATATTCTGTTATATATGGGTGGTAGTTACCTGGGTATGCTCAATTATTGGTAGTTATTTGTCTGCATACTTACAGCTTGTGCAACCTTACCTATGTATGTCATACTTCAATTAAAATTTTTAAAACACTTTTTAAAGCCCTGACTTGTTTCAATTTTAGTCCATGAATATATTTGCTCTTATGTTTTCTTGTATATATTCTGGGCTACATGCCAGGCAATATTTTAAAAACTGAGGATCCAAAGGTGAATGAGCAGACAATCTTCTGACTGAAGTAGGGTTTACAGTCTAGTTGGAGATGAGAAAAAAAGACATGAGAAAACTAATAAATATTGCCTTTGAAGAGTATGAGAAAATAGGCTGGTAGGATAGAGACCTACTTTAGGGAAGAAAGCATTGTTATTAATAGGATGAGATTTAAGCATGAAGGATAAAGAGGTAGTGATAGAAAAATGTGAGAGAAGGACATTTCAGACAAAAGGAATAACAACATGTTCAAAGGTCCTAAAGAAGGCATGGCATCTTTGAGGAAGGGAACACATGATAGAATAGCTTGGTGAGTAGAGGTGAGGATCAAACAGGAGAGAGAGGCTGGGTGAGATCAGGTAGGATTTTAGAGGCCATGGCAAGAACTTAGACTTTTATTATACACAAAACTGGGATTCACTGAAAAGCTTTGAAAGCAAAGAATAACATCTACTGATTTATATTTCTAAGACATTTCTGCTGGCTGGTATATGGTAAATGATTTGAGAAGGACATTTGCTGATGCAAACAGAGCAGAGGAAACCACTGTAGAAGAGATCATGCTGATGTGAACTAATGTGGTGTCAGCAGAGATGAAAGCAGTAAACACATTTTAAATCTGTTTTAGGGAGTGATGTGAAGAGTAAGGATGCGGAAGTTGTAATGAACCTCTCTCAGTTTTCTGATTTGTGTAAATGGTGGTATCATTTGCTGAGATGACTGAAATAGGTTGCCTTTGAGCAGAGTAAATGGGTGGTGGGGTCCTGGGGTGTTTTTTGAAAGATGAGAGTCACCAGAGCACACACTCGTGGGAATGATCCATTAGGAAGGAATAATTTGATGATGTAACCAATTAAGGGGAGGAATTGGGAGGGTCTGTGAAGGGAACCCTGAGAACAATGTGTGGATAATAGCAAGGATGTTCCTTCATTATAATTTCAGAAGAGAAAAGGGATCAAAATATAGATACCAGTTCATGTACAGATTTGGTGGAGGTGACATGAGATAGGAACTGTCCCATTGATTTCACAAATTTTAGAAGTGCAATGTGAGGCAAGGCCATCAGTTGAGATCCAGGGTCAAGGGGGTATGGAGGCTGGTTGGTAGAGAGGTATGACAGATGGAAGAGGACAGGGGATACTCCACTCTGATTCAGCTGCTACAAAGTCTGCTCTGGTGGGCAAGTCAGTGAACTTGTATGATGTCAGTTTACTTTTATACAAAATGAAGTTAATAATACCTGCCCAACCTCCAGAGCTTCCAGAAAAGACTTCCAGTTAACATGGCTAACTATGCACATATAAATAAGTTATAAATGATAAATTATACAGTAAATGGAAATACATCAATAGTTAAAATCTGAGTTCAAAAGATATATTAGATAATTTCTCAGAAATTTCACTGTATCAAGTCTCTATAAAAATTACATTAAATTTATTTTTGTGGCCATTGAAATTTATTTTGTCAAAATGTGCTTTTATAAAATTGTTATTTTCTTATCTAATAATTTCTCCAATAAATTAGAGAAAATACTGGTATTAGATGAAAAATTAATATGCAGAAAAGTAAACTGCGGAATTTGCAGGAGAAATGTGTACTATGAAAAACATCTGAAGGTCAGGCTCTGAGTTGAGTATTTAGATAGAGCAGAGATCAATAACAATTAAACACAACCTGATTTGAAGCAATTGTTACTTTAAATATTTCATGTCTTAGAAAATAAAGTTTTTACAAAGTATGTTTTGTTGTGAATAAATTAGAGACATAAACATGTATTAGCTAAGAATAAACTATTCTTGTAGTGTTTATTGATTAGAACAATCTAGCCTTTTCACTGAGTTAATGTGTTGCTTTTTCATTTTAAATGTTTGGCATTTCCTTTAGCAAAATAATGTTTATCATTTCCAGGATGCTGACAGAGTGTCCTAGTTTACTTCTTTCTGAAAGCCACAATTTTACCCTCAGAGGAGTCAGCACTTCCAGGGTTCTAATACCAAAATATGTGTTAAAAATACCTTTTTGCATACACATGAAATCCTCCTTAGCACTGGTCTGGAAATGGAGTGAGATGCTTTCTGAGAGGAACCAGCTATTCCTAACTGTAACATATATCCAGAGTCACACACAAGTCGCCTTTGAAGTCGGTGAGTTCATTTCATCTAAAAGGGTGATTCATGCCTTGACAATTTCAAACCATGGATATTCATGTACTATTGAGTATTGTCATTTCATAAATTTTTCCTTTTATTACCAAGTGAGTACTAGATTGCTCAAAGTAAATTTTTCTTAATGAAACTTGCCCAAATTCTGTTTAAAAACTCTGAAACAAATGATTTTAAGTTTTATTTTACATAATGTATTCAATAAATCTAGGAAGAATGGTCTTCAGATATCACAGCCAATGTAAAATATCACAGATTTTGGCAATCTATGTTATTATAGAAAAAAGAATTCAAAAATCATTCTCTGCAATAATATTTTATATATTACATATTGTATATATATATATATATTATTCTGTGTGTATATATATATATATACATATACATAATTTCTATATTCTAAAATTTGTTGTTTCAGCACTTTACAGTACAGAATGAGCACAGCAGTCAAGCAATCTTCATGACCTTTAAACTATCTTGAAGAAGGACCAACTCAGGTGATGACTGTCATCAGAAACACTTCAGGGAAGGAGTGTGGACTAAGTCTGTAGTATTGGAGGGTTTCAGAAAAAAAAGACGCTATAATATTCAGGTATGTTCTTAGGAGTCACATAAGGTGACTTTGAAGAAAGAGGTGACTGAGAGCTGGGGGGAACTGAGGAGACTACAACACCTGGTAGAATCAAGAATGGCAGAGGGAAGAAGTAGGATGTTTAGAAATCTAATAATAATAATTAATAATAATAGTTGAAAATAGGAAAACCGAAGAAGGAGCTGCTGTGGTCTGTATTATGTACCTTCAAAATTCTTATGTTGAAGCCCTAACTCTTTATGTGATAGTATTTAGAGACAGGGCCCTTGGAAGATAATTTGGTTTAATTGAGCTCATGAGGGTGGGGACCTTATGATGGGAATAGTGACCTTGTAAGAAGAGACACCAGAGAGAGCTTGCAGGCTAGCTTGCACGCACTCTCTTCCTTTCTCTCTACCCCTCCCTCCCTCCCTGGCACAGTGAGGATACATCCAGAAAGTGGCTGTCTGTAAGCCAGGAAGGGAAATGCAAGCATTCATCAGGGAACTGAATTGGCCAGGGACTTCCTTGATCTTGGACTTCCTAGCCTCTAAAACTGTGAGAAATAAATTCCTGTTGTTTAAGCTACATGGTCCATGAATTTTGTTATGACTGCCTGAGTTAATTAATACGGAAACAAATACAAATTAGGAGGAACAAGACTGAAGATTGACAAAAGAGATGCAATGGGGCAGGGGAAAAAAGCAGAACTGAAACAAGAGAAGAGATAAACAATAAAGACCAGGAAGCAACAGATTGATAGATTGATTTGTAGAGCTTTTAACGATCTAATATTAAGTAAAAATGTGTTGTACAGTAAAATAAATAATAGTCTCTTAAAAAACTTGAAAAAATCTGTGTACATATCACAATATACTTATCTATTGTATATGCATATATATGTTTACATATGTATGTCAATGCGTATAATTTATAGGTGTATAGAGGAAGGTATACATGGTTAAAGAATTATAATTTTTGGACATTTCATCTGAGTAAGGATTGAAGAAAGCAAAATGGAGGTTATAAACCTTTGTCATTCGACTGGTTGCCCTGAGTACCTACCACTTAAGCAATTAATAGAATGAATACAGTAAGTTAGAAAAACAAAACACATAAAAGGAAAATAAAATGTCACTTGATGATGTGACAGGGACAGACACGTGACTTAGAGTAGGTCCTTCTTCTGGGGGCCCAGCCAGGGCCTTTGGGAGCAGATTAGAGCACTGCAATCCAGCATATGGAAGCTCAGATGGACAATTTGTTCCAGTGCCTCCAGTATCATCAGCTGGCCAGATCAGGGCAGACTGGTATGCGATCCTCATCAGGGTTTTCCTGTCCTGCTTTGCCTCCTGTGCCCAAAGTGGCCATACGGCCACTCTTAGAACCACGTACTGAATAGGGCTTTTGTAACTAGGTGTGAGCGAACAATGTGCATGGACATTTTAAAAACTGAAATAAAATTGTAATTAACCAAATATTATTAGGTGATTTGCTTTACTTAGTTTGTTTTCTTATATATTTAAAATTTGCTCAATGTTTTTCTATAAACATTTTTATAAATGTTATGCTTTAAACAAGAGAAAGAGCCATTCAAACTGGGAGGAAAAATCATTTTTTCCCTATATAATAGTTCCAAGAAGGGTAAGCAACATCCCAGTCACTTACTTAAAAAGTGGCTATATCAGTGGAAGAACACAGGTTTCTATTTCTCATTTAAAATCCACCTTTGTCAATTATACCATGTCATATCTTTTACCCTCTCAGCTAATCATAATGAACTTTGCCTTTTTCTTAATTGCTGGAAAGTTGATTAATATTTCCCACACTGCAAAAATAAAAAAGGGGAGAGAGTCATTTGTTTATTTTTCTGTACATTCTATACTTTGTGCATTAATATTTGCATTGATATTAATGAAAAAATACAGTAACATATAGAACATACAAAACTTTTTAAACTATATTTGGACAAAGGAACCCGAAGTCCAATAAACTCATATAAATAGAAGCACAATACACTTACTGGGGACAAGAAAGTGTACATTAGGTTAGATACATTATTTTCTTTAATTAGGAAGAATTTTAATTTTTACCTTCCTTTTGGAAAACATCCTTCAGGTTTGATATCAGGAGTTCTTCATCAATTTAATGATCAATTTAATTTCATCAACAATATAATAATCTCAGGCTAATGGTATAATTATTACATATTCAATAATATTCTATATTTTTATTCTCAGAAAATTTGAATGGTGGGTCATCTATAAAAGGCAGAACTTAATATACTTCCTCATGCTAGCTGCATTCATTTCCTATTGGGACTATAACAAAGTATCACAAACTTATTGGCTTCCAATAACACAAAGTTATTATCTTACATTTCTGTAAGTCAGAAGTCTGAGATAAGCCAAAAACCAGATAAAATTAAGGTGTCAACATGGCCACATTCCTTTCCAGAGGTTCTAGGGGAGAATCCTTGTCTTTTCCAGTTTCTAGAAGCTTCCCAAAGCACTTGGTACTTGGTCTTCTTTCTCCACATTCCAACCCAGCTACATCAGATTGAATCCTTTTCACATGCCATCATTCTGACCTCCTCTCTGCCTACTTCTTCGACTTTTAAATCCCTTTGAGATCACAGAGGGCCTACCTGATCCTGAAAACTCAAGATCATCTCCCTATTTTAGCGTAGCTTAATTTAATTAGCCACCTTAATTCCATCTGTACACTTCATCCTCCTTTGCCATGTCACAACATATCCACAGATTCCAGGAATTAGGACCTGGACATCTTTGGGGACCATTGATCTGTCCATCACATTAGCCTTCAGTGTAGTCACACACGGCACTTACGCATTATTTAAACTGTTCAAAGTATTGTAATTTCTCTTATAAAACTGTTTCAGAAGTCATATCACTTAATTTACCTGAGATCATAAACATTTTAAGTAGAGCTCAGTTGATAAAGTGCTAGTTAATCTAAACAGACAACTATCAGTTAGATTAAGAAACAGAATGTGATCCTAAAGTCACGCATGTGTGTGTGTGTGTTGGAATAATTGTATGAAATAATGCTTTAACTGGTGTCGACATCGCTGATATAATCCACTAATACAGTCATCTTGCATTTTTGCTTAACGATCAGTTTTGCAACATTATAGTCACCTCATACTTGCTGCTGAAATGGTAGATTTACATCTTGGTTCCTAATATATTTTTCCCACACTTCAAAGGCTGGACATAAATCACTAGTAGGATGGCAATGTAAAAATATAGTTTCTTAATTGGAATATTTGGCTACAGGACACACTTCATATCTATTTTTCTTCTATTGTAATTTAGAATAATTTGGGGTTGGCAAGAAGCAAAATTTTTAGTTGTCAGTAAATAAGATACATTTTATTTTGTAAATTTATCAGGTCTACAAGGCAGTCACTGTAATATCAAAATTTAGGTAAGCCTAATAGAAACATTAGGAGACAAGGACTATATTGATGAATAAAATCTACAAATGATTAAACCAATGATTTTGTGTCAATATTTGCTTTTATGACATCAAGAAACTTTACAGTTGTTTCTAACATCAAGCTCACATCAAATCTAAAATGACTATTATAAATAAATAACTTTGAAAAAAGTAAACAGCTATAATGAATAAGGTCCTTCAAAGATGAACATTTAAAAAAAATTAAGGAAATGAATTCTTTATACCTAAAATGAAATTACCCAAATGAAAATGTTAGATATGTGTCTATGTGTGTTTGGGGGTTTACATTTCAATAATTCTAAACGTTTTTCAAGACAGTCTCTTCCTTGAAGTACATCTTCCCCTGGCTTTCAAGACCCTTTGCTCATGGGGTTCTCTTCCTTCCTCTCCAGCTACTGTTTCTCAAATACTTGTGTTGGTTTTTCTTCATTTTCCCAACCTATAGGTGTTGGGCTGCTCCACGTCCTGGTCTGTGTGTTTTTCATGTTTTCATTCACATTTATTCTCTTCACTTTAAATACAGTCAATGGAGTCACAGCTCTTGATTTCCTACCTGAGCAGATAGCTCTTCTCTGAACTCCACACCTGTGTATTCAAATGACTCCATGTCATCCCTGCTCGGACATTACAATCTAAAAAATGTACAAAACTCAGCTCTTCTATCTCCTGCCTGCCCTCCTTCCCCCACCAAAATCTTTTCTGCCCAATTCTTTCCCATCTTAAGAGACGACAACTCCAGCCTCCTTGTTGCTCAGGATACAGAAAAAAACAAATTTACCCTTTAACCTCACTGTCCCCCCTGCCCCATCCCTATGTCTTACACAATATCAAGTCCTATCAGCTTTAATTTCAAGGTAAATATGGAATCCAACCTCTCCTCTCAACCTCTACTGCTTTTACTCTTCTGCAAGTCACCATATCTCTCCTCCAAATGCCTGAAGTAGCTCTGCAATGGGCCTGTTTCTGTCCTGGCTGCCCTGCAGTCTGACTCCAGCATGGCAGCCAGAGTTTCTTGTTGAAACACATCTGATTAGTGACCTTAATTCCACCTTCACTCTTAATCCTCCTTTGCCATACAATGTAACAAAGATATCAGATCATGTTACTTCTCTGCTCAGTGCAACCTCAGATCTCCTAGGAAAAATCCAAGGTACTTAGGCTAATCTATAAGATCTATGTGTTATTAGGTTTCCATTATCTCTTAATAGTATCCCCTCCTCTGCTCCATTTCTGTCACTTCCCTCCAGTTATGCTGGCTTTCTTGCTATTCTTCCAATCAGCCAGGCAGGCTCCTGTCCCAGGACTTTTGTTCTTGCTTTTCACCCTCCCTAGAATATGGCTTATCAATATCAAATTATTCATATCCATACTTCTTCTTCTAAGGCTTTATTCAAAGTCACCTTCTCAGTAAGGGAAGGATTCTTAGATATTTATAGCTAAAATATCAAACCTCCACCTATCTCTTCAAAACTTTTATTTCCCATTCCACTTTCCTCTCCCTCCTTAACAATGATCATGTTCTATAAGCAATATAAAATTTTATTTCCCTTGTTTACCATCTCTCTTCTCAAAGAGAATGCAATCTCCACAAGTGACTTTAATATAGTAAAGATAGAATCTAACATTTCATTTGGCTTTATTTATGTTTTAAAAATATGACAAATCTTCAAAAAGTAGAATTCCAATCATCCAAATTGAAAATCCTACTGAATAGTCTTTCAGAACTGGTTTACTTTTCAATCAGTACCACAAGGCTTTCTCAACTATGGCTAAGTTAAACTGCATCAATCAACCAATAAGTGGGTTCTCCAAAAAAGCAGCAAGACTGAATAAAACAAAAATAGTCTTTGTTTATATTTTTATAGCTCATTTAAATTATATCACACATTGCAGCTGGAAGGTACTAATTATGCATATTTCTAAAATATAGATAATATAAAAAATACAGAAAAATTCAAGGGATACACACTTTACACAATATACAACTAAATTGATTTTCTCTTGAAATCTTTTTAAAAATCAGGATGTACATAAAACCTTGTACCAAGTTTAATATATGAATTTCCATAAACAGATCATTATTTAGATTAACTCAAATTCTTAAATTAATTTTAACTTCTTGAGGGATTTCTTCATTTTGGATACTTTGGTTCATTTCCTAGTGATTTACTCCCAGGAGTTTCATGTAAGAGAAACTGCCTTTTCCTTTTTCTGACAATGAATTGTAAATTGTTTCTCAAAACTGTTGTATTAATTTTCACTTCCACAAGGAATAACTATAAATAAGAGTTGTATCACGTTTGCCAGCATTAGTTTCAAAAGTTATTTGTAATATGATGATCCCATAGGTTAAAACGGCATCCTATCTTCTTTTAAATCCCATTGATAACTGTGAGTTTAACCCAGATAGATATTTTTATTTAAAATAATTTTGGCATCAGTAGACTGACTCAAAATAATTGGATCAAGTGAAATTGCCAGTCACATGGATTGTACAAATCATATACTGACCCTAATGGCCTAAATATAATGACAATAAATATCTGTTTGAAGACCCGTATGATCACCTCTACATAAAACGAAATGGAAATGATAGTCGAATTCCTCTTTTCAGTGGAGGCATCTGCAAAACCAAAATTCATTTTAATGGCAATTCATCTATCATATTCCATGCAGTGTGAGTAAAATTTTGAATAAGACAGTCCTGAGGAGCTCAGATAAGTGAAATATTTGCTTTTTCAAATATTTCAGTCAAATACTTTTAGCGATCAAAGTTCATTCATTTTATTCTCACATTAACAAGAAGTTTCCTAATTTGATGTAGCTGAGCAGTGTAGAAGTTTACATATCAGAATATTTTCTGGTATCTACAGAAGCAACACCTGGACATGTCAGGGTACACGAGACCTCTTCTACCTGCTTTGACATTTTCAAGCCATCCACTTATTTCCCTGGCAACCTGCTCTTGGAACATGTACTGCACTTAAAAGTCAAAACACTATCAGCAGTGATAGTGATTCTAAATTATTTAATTTGTGTTGGCCTTCTCTTTATTCTTCACTTAAAAAATATTTAATAGGGCATTATTCAAATGAATGATACTACATCTATGCAATAATATGCAATAGTCACATCGTATTAACTCTCAGTATGGCAGGGGCATCAACCAATCTGAAATTCTCCTAACCTAATGAGACAAGGAGAGCTGTAAACACATGCATAAGCCTAACACTGAACTAGATTTAAATATCAGGTCTGTGCATAATGGTGTTCTTGTTAAATACTTATGAATTCTCTATATACTCACATGGAAGGGAACAGGTTCTAAAATTAGCTGGGTAGTATATCAACTTGTGTTTCTTTCATCTAAACACATATTTGTGTACATACACTTATATGAATGCATGCATCTCAATATAACTACTTTTTAAACTTTAAATCTATATTAATTTCATAATTACATGCAGACATCAATCTATTCATTTAAAAACCACTTAAAAATATATACCAAACTGGTAATAATGGTATTGCTGAAGAGTAAATTTCAACATGCACTCTAAGTTTTACATTTCTGTATTTTTTTAACCAATTATAAATGGATAATATGGGGAAGGATGGAAATAAGAGAGGAAATTAGGGCTAATACAAATCACATATTTCAAAATGAACATGTTCTATTTCATCCATAAAAAAAAACATTTTAAGAGCTAATACTGCCATTTCTTACAGATGACTTCTAACTGCTCTAGAATAGCTGGAGGATTTAGCATGCTGAGTCAATTCTCAACAAATACATCACTGAAGAAATTGAAACTATAATAATTTACCAATATTGATGTACATCTTTATAAATTATAACCCATTTTGACACCTTGTATTATTTGGTTCTCATGCTTATTCTTATCCCTTTTTGCAGATGAGGAAAAATGGCCTATATATAGGTGACATGTGACACAAGTAATCTATGCCAGGATCCAAGTTCTGCCATGTCTTCAAATCATTATGCTTTTTTTTTTTTTTTTTTTTTTTCCCCATTGTGCTATATACACCACCAGCTAAGAACTATGCTTTTCAAACCAAAATGCTTTCTTTTACTTCTGGATCTTTGAACATTATAAACTACTCCAAGCACATGGAATTACTAGAGTGAATACCCCCTCCTGACACACCAAACATATACATACGCAAAATATTGAAAGCAATTGTAGAGTACAGAGAATCAGTATCTTTCATTTACTATCTGTATTAAAGGCTCTTCTAAAAAAAGTAAATTCAAGTGAAATGTTTCTTCAGACTCAACATCTACATTTTCCTTTTCACAGTTTTTATTTCCTCTTGTTCTCACAAATGTTAGCATATGATAATACATCCTAGATTCTCAGATCACAGAAAAAAAAAAATAATACCGATAAGCTCTTCCACAATTTTCTGTTAGGACCCAATGAAACACTTACAAGTTGAAATTCATTCAAAGCAAGAGAAGAGGGATCTTTTTCTTTCCGTGGGCCTCTCACTGTTGTGGCCTCTCCCGTTGCAGAACACAGGCTCCGGATGCGCAGGCTCAGCGGCCATGGCTCACAGGCCCAGCCGCTCCGCGGCATGTGGGATCTTCCCGGGCCGGGGAACGAACCCGCGTCCCCTGCATCGGCAGGCGGACTCTCAACCACTGCGCCACCAGGGAAGCCCTGATAAGAGGGATCTTTGTAGAAAACCCAAACTGAACTATACATGGACAGCTCCAATGGAAGAGGAGGGCAGTTTTGTCCCCCAGGGAATAGTTAACAACATCTTGAGATATTTTTAGTTGTCACAATTTGGGGGTGCTGCTACTAGTATCTAGTGGGTAGAAAACAGAGATGTTGCTAGGCAGCCTACAATACACAGGAAAGCCCTCCCACCTTAGAATTATATAGCCCAAAATATCAATAGCACCAAGGTTAAGAAGCTCTGATCTAGAATATAGTTCTATAGACATGTGTAATGCAACAAGGAAGGTATATAATTAAGCAAATTAGGGAGTCGAAAGTCCTCTACTTGTTTAAAAAAAGCAAAATGACACCTTATACACGCTCTAACTTAAATCTCTCCGTCTCTTTCTCTCACTTTTTGCCCAACTACACTGCATCAGATACACACACTTGAGATCAGGTTGCATATATAGAAGGTATGATTCAGTCAAATACAGGAGAAGTGGGGCACACAAACATGTGAACATGTGGTTTGCATTTAACAGACCACAAAAATCAACAAAAAGCATAATAATGATGTTTATATAAGTCAAATGAAAAAAGTTATCTTATATTTACTATATATAGCACCCTTCATCTAAAGAATTTATAGACTTGGACTAAGTGACTCATTTATTCTCATGCTTCCACTATATCCATCCAAATAGCACATCAGAAGGAATAGTAATTTCCAGTTTGCTTTATGTATAGACTTTGATCAAGCACTGGTGGCTATCAACCATGCCTGCAACTGCTATAGCTAATTACTTTCAACATTCACTGGATAGAGTTACAGCTAGAGTTTCCTGTCACTTACCTTCATTCTACTATTATATTCTCCTTTGCTACTGGGTTATCTTTAAGTGGGCATTTCTGGTGCATCTAGAAAAGCAAATTCTTATTTTCTACCTCCCATTGTTGTCAAAATAGAAAATCAAACTTGACCATTGGTATCATTTTATGTTTTCCTCTCCTTAAGTTAGTTACCTCTGTGAAAAAGCATCATCACCACAGTTTATAGCATACTCCTCTAACAAGGCCCATTAAATGAATGCCTTGTTAAGTGAAGAAATGGGTTGATCTACACTAGGTTAATTTATTATCAGGAAGTCTGAAATTTAACATATAACAGGAGGCTTGAAAGAAACAAATGATGATTGGTTCTTGGACCAGAGTGTTAGACTATAGAACTAATTCTCTACTAGTATCACATCCTGTCTCCCTTCTCCCACATCCAACAAGACACATACGAGATCTAGTCTGGACCTCTAACTCTTGGTTTAGAATTAAATATTTTCTCTGATAAGACAAGACCACTGAAACAGAAGCAGGCAATTACTGCATAAGGAAAGCCCCTTGCTTTGAAAAATCTGTGGGTGATCCCAGAGTGGAAAATAAATGTTCCAAAACACAGTCAGAGCCTGTATGCTTTTTTTGTTTTTTTTTGTGTGTGTTTTGGGCTGCATAATAAAATCTTTCTCTGATCTGTCTTTCTCAGCTCGAAGCAGTGATGCCATCACCTGAGCAAACCAAAGACCATAATAATTTTAGCTAAGATTTTCATTTTAGTATTTCTTCATTTTTAGCAAGGAAACAGCAAGGAGCATGTACTCTTCTTGATTAACCTGAAAGTTCTTTAAATATAGCAGGCATGGATATAAGGAAATACTTTAATAATTAGGTAATACAATTTTATTTTTCACCTGTTACATGACAGATTTTCCTAGTTCCACATCTGTGTGCACCACACATACACACACACACACACACACACAAACATGTATAAGGCATAATTTTACCTTGTTTTTAAGACATGAAAATTAAGACAAAATAATTGTTATTTCCAAACTCAAATAAGTCCAGTTAAAGGAGTTAGAAAATGAATCAGAGTTAACAAACAAAAGGGCATATACTAAATAAAAGTGTTTTGCTGAGCACAGAAGGCTACCTAATTCCTTTTCATTCATCATTTATAGTGCCCTTTGACAGAAGAAAAAGTTTCATCTTAATCTTTAATAAGCATTTATGGAAGCGTTTCTTGGGGAAAAAATAAATAAATGAAAGAGAGAAAAGAGAAAATGAGCCTTGCCCTGCTGCAGCTTCAGTGCTCAGATCATGTAATTTCAGAGGTTACTGGAAAGGCAATAATTAAAAAGCACTATGGAGATTTCAATTTCAACGTCCCTGTCTCCGTTCTGACAATGCTTTCCCTTACTTTTACAGACAGACATAAATGACAGCTTATTTTCATACCATTATAATTCAAATGCGCCTTGCATAGTATCCTTCCAACTTCTTCAGGGGCAGGGCAGATAACTACATCCACAGATAAACAAAGATCCAGCTGGGTTATCACACTCACATTCCATAGGCTCTAAGGCATTCTTGGATAAGAAAAAAAAAAAAAAAACGTATACAAGCGATAAGGCTCAGGAAGCATTAGCTCCAACTTTCCCATTCACAGCAGATCCTGTGAAACCAACCCAGAGAGGAAGATTTCACCAAATATTGTTTTGACTCAGAACCGGGTGAGCAGCCCCATTGCACGAAAATCTTAATGTCACTCCATAGTAAAGTGTCATGAATTGAAGCCTTACCTTCGTTGACTTGCCCTAATTGGTGGAAAGGAACTTAATTTACGAGCAGCACTGAGGGGACTTTGCCGGTGCCTGCGCCCGCTGCGCTGGTCCTCGGAGAGCCCCGGGCTGGCTCCGCGCTCCTGCGCGCCCCGGCTCCGCGGCTCCGGCTGCTGCAGTTCCTGAGCGCGCCTCTGATTGGCTGGCACCGCCAGTCCGCCTGATCCTCTCCTTCCCTGTCTCTCCTCCTTCCTCTCCTCCCCGTCTCTCCCGTCCGCTGCCTTTCCCTCTGTCTCCTCCCCCGCCCCGCCCCCATCTTACATACTTTGGGGGCTGCAGAAATTCCACGGCACACAGAACGGGACACCCTTTAGCCCTCTCACAGCTAGGTCGTGGGGAAAACAATGCCATTCATGAAATAGTTAAAATATTCAAAAACCCTGGACCGGCGGCCTCCTCTTTCGTATCACTGCTCTTGAAAAATGACGGCCAGGACTCCGTGACAGTTTAGACCCTCAGTTCTCCGAGGGGGAGGGGAAACGGGGGGCCAAAAGGGGTTTGACTGTCAGTTGGGGTGTGAGTAGACATCGGGAGGGAACGAGAGGAAAAGCAGGCAGGGCAGGCACTGATGTGGCAGGCTGGTAATAAATTTTCCTATTTCCGTGCACAGTCGTCACAGCCTGCTAAACATTCAACTGCTGGCTCATTCATCAGTGATCCATAGTCTGGTGATAGCCTGAGATTTAGCTTGAGGGATGCTCTTTAATGCCTTCCCCCAAAGTACTCAAGGCACGGAGGGTTTATATGAGATAGACCTTTCCCTTGGAGGTCAGCATATGTTTGTGAAGAGGAATAGGAACAGCAATGCTTTTCCTACCCCCTTTGCTTGTATCAGGAAAACACGCACACACTCACACACACACGCGCGCACACACACACACACACACACACACACAAAACTTCTAACCTTTTCTTACTCCGGAATACATTTAAATGATTTGTAAGGTACATAGCTTTTGATAACAAGGATTTCAAGCCTGATTGGCTACGTTCACAATTGATGTGAAACGACTTCAGCCCTTTAGTCCAACGCAAAATCACCCACACTCACTCATTAAGAGCATCAAGCAACTCCATTTAAAGCAGTGTAGTAAATAAGTGTAGGAGTTTATCTAAATTGAATGGCTATTCCAGGCATCGCTTGGCAGATATGTTAAGAATTATACAAGACCCTCAGTCATTCCAACCTCAAAGAGAACAGGATTCCTTGCTCTGGTTAGTTGATACTATAAATGCTCACAAGCTAGTGTGATAGAGGGAAAGGGCCCTCTAAAGGCCAGAAGACATGGATTCAAATTCTGTCTCAGACTTTCCTCTATATCAGCACCTGTGCAAGCTGTTACCATTCTCTGATTCTAAGGAGGCTTCTCTTTAAAATACAGACACTACTCCTCACGTCAGAGCCTCTCTGTACAGATTAAATGAAAATATGTACAATTTTAAAGAAAGGATGTTTTGAATCAACTAGAGTTATATTTGACTACCTTTATTTGGCTTGCCTGATGTGAAATGCAGACAGATTTAATTTGCTTTGTGTATGATTAAACAAACTAACAGAAACAACAAAAGCAGCTGATGGATCGGATTCTTTCTAATTGTGAAGGAATTGTACATTTAAGTCTGTTGTTTCTCCTCAGGAAGATGTTAGGAGTCAATTCGAATTTGGAAATCTCCAAAAATCTAAACTCTCAGGGAAAAGTGGTATGGAAACAATAGCATCAGAAATAACAAGCCAATGTTGTATTATGTTTTGTACATTCTCTCTCATGCAGTTTCTGATTCAAATGAGATTTCCCTTGCATAGTACCCAGACATAAAATTGTATTCATTTATGGTTATTGAAAAGCACCCATTTCAAATCGTCCTGTTTTGATGAGGCCCTGGGAGCACAAAGAAAGGAATAGTTATGAAAGATAAAGGTGATAGAGGAACTTTTGGTCTATAAGAGGTCATGTAGTTTAATTTAAAATTTTCACATGATGACAGTCTCTAGAGAAGCCTAACTCTTTTATTTGGCTGACTCTAGTTGAATGCAATGAAATGTTTGTCAGTGTGCTACAAAAGCTTTTGCTGAGACACCAGCACTGAGCATCCTAGGGACACACTTGAATACAATGTGTTCTTGCTAACCTTCCTTGGTGGTTCTTCCTGGATAAGACCGTAACAAGCACATCGAGTGGACAGTCATAATGGAAGTCAACAGGCACTTGCTCCGTAGTGGGATGACATGCAGAAGAATTTGTCAGGTCACCAAACAATGCAATCTATTTCTAGTAAAATAGCCCCTTCACCAAGGGAGGATTTATATCTAGTAGACTGCCCTCAGATTAAGGGCTTCAGATTCTCCACAAACCCAGTGAAGCAACATACAATGGATTTAAATGGCTTCTGAAGTTTATTATTCTGAAACCGTACCAACTTTCCCTAGTCCTGGAAAAGCAAGCCTGTCAGCCACTTAGTGTGTCTCTTCTATTTTCAAGTTAAAAAGGAGAAAGTAAGTGAACCTATGCAGAACACGCTGCTTGAGGAAAGCCAGGTGCTTTTTTCTCCTTATGTCAAAGATAACTTCAAGAAACTGGACAATGCATCAGTCAGCAGAATTTATTACAGAGCTAATCTCTGAAACTGAAGCATGGACGTTTCTGATCCCAAGTCCGCACTTATGTTACCTTCAGAGATTTATAAGAATCATTTTTGCTGGTGACAGGGAAGCATCCAACACAAGACTGATGCTGGTCAGACTATAGAAACTAGAAAGATAAAATTGTAATGCTAGACTGTGATCATTCTCTGAGAGACAGACTCAGGAAATTGTCTCTTTAGATGTCATCTCATGCTCAGTTTTACCCTGGAAACTCAGGAGTCTAGGCAATGTTTTCAAACATAAATAAAGAAGGAACATAAATGAAATGTATAAATATCCCTTATTATAATTCAGCACTTAGAACAATTAACTACAGAAACATGGTGCCATGATTGAATTTTAATTGAAATGATTATTGAAATTACAATAACAAAAAAAATGTGATCAGATTTTTGTGTAAAGAAAAACAGCTGGTAAAACATGAAGTAGTACATGATTTCCTTTGCAGCTATTTATTTTATGTGCTTGGGTGACAAATACTACAGATTATATGTTTTTCTTAAAAGAATAAAAGAAAATTTACACTGATAAAAAATATTACCTCTAAGGATATTCTTAAAATGACCTAATAAAGTTAACTTTTACTCACTCAGATTATGAATTGCAGAATACTGTGGAAACACTGAGGCAGGAAAATAAAAAAACAGATTAAAAAACTATTTCAAAGTTAACTATAGGTGTAATTGATTTTAAAAAGTAGTGCCTTCTTTACTCATAATAATAATTAGATGAATAAATGCACCTTTTTAAAGTTTTCTTCAGTGCATGTAAAATATGAAAAAACAACAACAGCAATGCACTTGTTTGGATCTAATGGGGCCGTGTTGAAAACTGACAAAGGGAAAAGTAAAACTCCTCAACTTCTATAGTACATATATTTTATTTCCATAAAATAGATACTTTTTGAACTATACATGATAGAATAAGGACACTGGGTTCCAAATATAAGTGAAAATTTACTAACTAGTGGACCCTAGTTTGAAGTGATTAATTTTTGGACAAAGATCACACAAAGTACATGCCAGGATTTTTTTTTTTTTTTAATATCTGAAATAACGTCAGTAAACTTTGAAGATTTGGTAAAAATAAAACAGTGCAGTAAGATGAGAGATAAGCAAATATTTTCCCAACTTAAGACAAGACTGAACATAGAGTCTACAAATTAGACATTATTGCACCAAATTTGAAACCTGGCCAAGTTACAAGGTGATTTATTAAAGAGATGAGTGGACCAGAAGGGAAAGAAAATAGTGAGATTGCCTGAGTCTGTATCACATTCATATAAAACTCAGTTCAAAATAACTCTATTGCTTTCTATGACAGACATGCTAGGCAGGAACTAGGGGAAATTTACATGATATGATCTTTCTATATGTCATCATCTCTCATGATTTCATTAGAGCCCACATGGAGAATTTTGGTACAATTGTTCGGTGTAGCAACTGGTTGAGGCCCCATTCTCTCACATTTAAAAAGGTGGAGGTGCTCTCCTGGAGGAAAGTTTCTGGTAGTAAGCCACAGAACTCTAACTCCAAACATGATCATGGTTTTATTAATGCTACGAACACTGAAGTGGTCCATAGGAATTTTATACTGGAAGCCAGTATATTTGGATGAAGAACTGGTAAAAAATTTAAGGTCCTGAAAAACTTAAATGTTACCTCAACTCTAACAAAGAAGACACACTAGAGCTGGGTCCAAAAGTAGGAGTGTATTAAAAATATTGCCGTGGAGACAAGTCTTTGAATGAAAACTTATGAATAAGACTTAGAGATTTCTACTGACAATAATTGTAGTATAAATCAATTGTGTAATATGGTCATCAACTTCAAAAACAAACTTATGGTTACCAAAGGGGAAAAGTGGAAGGGGTAAATTAGGAGTTTGGGATTAACATATGCATGCTACTATATATATGAAAAATAGATAATCAACAAGGACCTACTGTATATCACAGGGAACTCTACTCAATGCTGTGTAATAACCTGTATGGGAAAATAATCTGAAAAAGAATGGGTATATGTATAACTGAATCACTTTGCTGTACACCTAAAACTAACACAAAATGAATTTTAAAGTAGTAAATATAAACCAGTGTCCTTAATAAAAACAAAGCATGGACATGGGGGTGGTGAGGGTCTTAACTCTAAAATATTGAGACTGTACCTGGTATATTGCATTTTAAGAAGACTTAGCTAATTCCAATACTTCTAAATTAATTCATATATATATTTTTTTCTTTCTTTTTTTTTTTTTTTTGCGGTACGCGGACCTCTCACTGCTGTGGCCTCTCCCATTGCAGAGCACAGGCTCCGGATGCACAGGCTCAGTGGCTATGGCTCACGGGCCCAGCCGCTCTGTGGCATGTGGGATCTTCCCGGACCGGGGCACAAACCCATGTCCCCTGCATTGGCAGGTGGACTCTCAACCACTGTACCACGAGGGAAGCCCTAATTCATATTTTTGTAAGCTGCACCATGATACACTCATTCAGTTGACAAAACTAATACCTTTAACTCCTTTCTCTCCCTCAGCCCTGGGATAACCTCCACTCCTTTCTTCCCCTGTATCTCACCCCTACCTTATCCATCCTCCCGGGGTCAGAACAAAGGTCACCTTTTCTGAGTAAGCACCTTGCTCCAACAGGTTTGACTGACTCTACACTTTTTTGAGACCATAAAATACTTTTAAAAGTCTGTCAATATCTTATTTAACAAATTGTGTTATGGTTAGTGACAACATGGCATAGTCGTTAAGAACATAGAATCTGGAACCAAACAAACTTGGGAAGATACACAATTCTATATGCTTAAATTGAAGTTTCTTCTTCAGTAAAAAGTCCATAATATTGCCTATCTCTTACATTTCCAAGGAGGATTAAATATTTTAAAACATATAATGTACTTAAAACTGCGCATATAGTAACTTGTATATAAATGTGCTTCCTTTATCATTATATGTTTACATATCTGTCTCCTAATTGAATGCTAGCTAGGAATGAACACCCAGTGCCTGGTACGTGCAAATGCAGCTGGGTGTAATGGAGACAACTCTACACTGGAGGTGGAAGATCTAGGATTAAGCCATCTGTCTACAACTCATTAAATACAGAGTTGCTTAACCAGCTTGTTTTACTCTCTGTACTCTGTTTTACTCTCTTTACTAGCTGATTCGTAATTTTCAAAATCACCCTCACTTTACACGGAGATTTTCCAAATACTTAAAGCGTTTTACACGTACAAAAGGGTCTAGTACACTCCTTGGCATATAAAAGACTTTGAATAAAGTTTTGTTCAATCTCAACTGTAAGTGCTCCATAGTGTTAATTAAATAAATTGTGTTTGATTTCTGTACTCCATTTTGTAGCAGAAAAAGTCAAATCACAAATAAACTCTTACCCAAGAGCTTTTTATTAAAAGAGAAAAATATAGCTTCCATGGGACGTCCTGGGGACATTCACTCACTCAGTTCAACCTCCCATATCTATCTGTATTTACCTTTCTGGTGTTATATAATGAAAATTGACATTTCAGTGACCCTGAAGTATTGTAAGATTCTTAACTATCAAAGAAATATTATATTGCACACAGTATATAATATTTACAATGCCAGAAAAGAGATAAATAATTAAAAAATCATTCTATAACCTCAATTTATAAAAAACAAGATTTATTTAATGTTCAATTAATCAGAACTTCTGGTTAAGCAAATCTCTCATCTTTTCAGAACTATATTTAATTTGCTAATGTATATTTGTGACCATCCCAGACAGAACGGTGGTATACACTAACTTTTTCTTTATTGAAGTATAGTTGACTTACAGTATTGTGTTAGTTTCAGGTGTTCAGCAAAGTAATTCAGTTCACTAACTCTTAAACATACTATTATCAATGTTTTCCCTGAGAACACCATATGAGACATTTTGAAAACTGATGCATATATCTTGTCTTTTAAATTTTAATATTTCAGCTTTTTCTATGCAATTAAAAGCACTTATTAAATATTTTCAATAAAACACCAACGTTATATTGCAAAGCATATATGTATTGATAATACTTTATTTAATCTTCTCCCTGTCATTGAACATTGATGTTGTTTCCAAGTTTGGGATATTATAAATAATGCTTCTATGAATGTTTCTTTTCCTGGATCTCTGACTACTGCACTTGAATAGACTCCTGGATGCAGAACTACTAATACAATTTATGAATACTTCTTAAAACACATGATTATGTTATTGTTCCCCAGCACCATTAGAGAAGAATAGAAGTTTAATTGGTTCCTCACTACTCTGAGAGAGAACATTTCTTTTTCAATTTGCTTATTCAATGGCTAAAAATTATTATCTCATTGTTTTAATTTCTATTCATGTGATTACTAGAATGTTTATTGACTGCTTCCAGGTTTTCTTCTCATAATTTTCTGTCCCTATCCATTCTCCTAGCATGTTATTGCTAATTGAGGATATAATGGACTTAAGTTGTTTTAATGATCAGAAGACATTTAGAAAATTGAGTTCAACACAAGTTTCTATACATCTCACATTTAACCAGAAAAAGGTTTGTGTGTGTATGCTTATAAATTTATATGTTTAAAAATTTGTGTTTATTTATGAACATAATAGATGTATACATACATATATATAATTATACATATATACATATGTATACATATGAATGTAAATATGTAAGTATACATGTGTGAATGAAGAGATTTATTCAGAAAATACATACAGAGTATCATATAGCAAGTATTGATATAAGTTCCATTGATGGATCGCAAAATAGTAAGGCAGATTCTCTGGTTTTAAGCAAAACAAAAAAACAAAACAAAAAAAACAAAAAAACCCCCAAAACACTAGAAAGAAACCACTAAAATGTAACGGAACACAATAGATTCTATAAGCTATATATGGACAGTGTTTTTCATATATTACTAAATTGGTAAATTACTTTTTTTTTTTTTTTTTTGCAGTATGTGGGCCTCTCACTGTTGTGGCCTCTCCCGTTGTGGAGCACAGGCTCCGGACGTGCAGGCTCAATGGCCATGGCTCACGGGCCCAGCCGCTCCACGGCATGTGGGATCTTCCCAGACCAGGGCACGAACCCGTGTCCCCTGTATCGGCAGGCGGACTCTCAACCACTGCGCCACCAGGGAAGCCCGGTAAATTACTTTTAATACCACACACACACACCGTTGTCCAAACAGAATCCTGACATTAGCTTTGATGTTTGTCCTCACCTCCATGATGAGTTGCACAATCTGATGAAGGGTGAAAAATGAAAATATGGAGATTTGTTAGGAAATATGGGGATTTGTTAAACACTAAGATTTTCAAGATGGCCATGACAAGCATTAACCAAACACAGGGCCTTTCTGAATGTGGAAGCCTGTGGGATTATAGCAGTTGCATGCTCATGAAGCAGCCTTCCTCACCAATACCATCAATACAGTAGATCAAGTTCAACTCATCTTGCTTTATTAATAATTTTCAAACCATCCACTGAGCTCTACCTCAAGTTCTTCCACTTTATAGCCTACCATAACCCACCATCATCTCTTGCCTACACTTTTGCTATTTAGGCAGGTAGGATGACTGTCAGTTACCATGAGTGCTTAACTTCCATTCCAGGTGACAGCTTTTGCACTTTAAGTGTCGGAGCAGACAGGTCAGAGCAGGCGCCCAACGTAAGAAAGGAGTTGGTTTGGCAGGGACACTTGCCTAAGCTTTGTAAGACTTAATAGGTGACCAGAATATATTGGTTGAATACATGGTGGTTAATTATCACTCTGGACGCTGAATTGCAAGATGATAAAGCTTTTGAACAATTATAGTTATAATCCAGAAAGATATAATTAACGCCTTTAACTTGGTATAAGAATAGAAAAGAGAAGGGTACATATATAGATATTTAGAGAAATAATTTACTATAATATAATGCAGCTAGGAATGAATCAGAATTTTCAAGCTTAGTCCTGAAGAAAATGATGCTGTAATTAGTAGGAAGAAGAAAGAAAATAATATCTGGTTGGAAGTATTATAGATTCAGACTGGAATTATGCTGATGTTGGGGTCTTAGCTAGCCACCATGAGGAGTTATATAAGAGTCTCTTGGCAACATGAAACTGCAGCTTGGGAAATAGTTTTGAGTGAGAGACATAATTTTATGAGTCATCCACAGACAATACACTAATAATAAAAGCTTGTCCCTGAAGGACAAGAGAAAAGTTTCTACAGGATCAATGATAAAGACATCCTAGGTGGTGAGAGAAGGAGAGAAGAAGGAAGGAATGGGAGAGGAGAGGAGAAGAGAGAAATTGTACTTAACAGAAGTCAGAAGAGATGATTAGAAAAACACAACTAAATCTCAAATTGATATGATTTAAAAGTATTATTTCTCAGGTAAACAACCTAACCTTACACCTAAAGGAGCTAAAAAAAGAAAAAAAAACCAATTTAGTAAAAAGAGAGAAATCATAAAGATCAAAGCAGAAGTAAATTGAATTTTATATTGCTTATTGGTAAACAAAACTTCTCTCATGTGTACAAAGGCTGCCAGTGTAAAAACTGGAAACTCAATGATATTGTGGTCACTGTGGAAAAAAATCTCTGACTAAAAATAGATCAAATTAACTCAGTAGAGTTAATTGCATAGTCTAGAGCATGCAAAACTGGCAATTTTTTTTTTAATTTTAATGCATGAGAAGCTTGGTCTTCATTTGGGAGTGTGTGATTAGTTATACTTTACCATTTTCTTGCTTATTCAGAGTTGTTTACAAAAGGATTTCCAAGTAGTATGCATGTATAATTAATCATAAGTTAGAGAGTATATAGAAAGCAATAAATTGAAATGTGAGCTCTATCATCTTCTCTTACCCTGAATGTGTTGGTGTATATGTGTTTGAGTGCACAATAGTAAAGGTAGCTGCTATATATTAAAGGTTATTTATACTGCTACTTTGAAAGAAAACTTGCATCATCACAGAAAGCCTGATTACTTTGAACTCAAACAAACATTTATAGAAGCCATCGACCGCATAAAGAACAGAACAAGCTAAAAAGAGAACAGTGTCTCTGAAGTATTGTCTAGAAAAGTGTGTCCAAAATAAATTTCATATTGCCAGTGTTAATTTGGGACTCTAGGAAGATTGGTTAGATCAAAAGGGATTTCATTTACCTGGATCTCAGGGTGTTTTATGTTATTATTCTTTTCCTTTTTGACTGCAAGTCAACTGTGTGTGGTATGCTGAAATAATTTCTCTGTAGGGCTCTTGTGTTGTATAAGCCCAGTGCTTTTGGTCACCATAGGCTGTGAGAATTATGGGACAGGCTCAGGAAAGCAGTGAAAATTCAGGCTTTAAATTCATTGCTTTGCTCAGTGTTTGGCCCTTAGAGTAGCCACATTAAACTATAGGTATTGTTAGATTATTATCAGAATATTGCAGTCTTACTAAAATATTAATGTAGGCCACAAGTCACTGCCAGAAAGGAACTGCCATTGCCCTTCTTCACCTATCTAAAGATTCCTCAAGCAGCCAGTACTCATATTATAGTTGGCAGGTTTATATGTATTGTCCCTAACCATGTGTTTTGCCCACCCTTACTAACTAGTCATTACTGACAATGATGGATTTCTCACCAAATTCTTTAAGCCAGAATTTCTCCTTTCTAAAGTCTCCCAAATCTTTCTAGTACATTTCAACTATGCTTTGAATTTTACTCTCACCTAAGAGGGATCAAATGATACAATTTTTGTATTAAAATAACATTGACCCCATTTAATCAACTACCAAATGTATTGTATATTAGTCTTCCTTACTGTAAAATCCTTGTCATTATTTTTTTCCTAAGGAAACTTATAAACAAATGCTTAGATCTTAGATAGAGACCAACTTGAGTCAAATTCTGGCATTGCCACTTATTTAGTGTGTTGACATTGATAAACACTGGCTCTCAGTACATCTTTTGATAGTACAATAAATAACACATTTCTGGAGGAGAAGTTGTGCTGATTACAGACATTGAAGGAGGTAATTTGTGTAATTTACCTATTACAGTATCTGGTAATACAGTATGTACTCAATTAGTTAAAAAATAGACACAACCTCTCTGTTACTATTATGATTTTACCAAAGGCTATACATATAAATGGCATCTTCCTAAATGTGACTAAGTTAAAAGTGACTGCAACAAGGAAGAGAAAAATTACAAAAGAAAAACTGGGTATGATTTGGGGTGATAGCAGTAGGGTTCATTTTTTGACATCTTGCACTACTGAGATTACCCACATCTCTGAAAAGCGAAAGGCAGGACTAAAGCAGGAATCTCCTGCCATCCACAATCTGTTCAGGGAAGGTATAGATTTTCTCTATTTCAAATTTCCAGAGGACAAAAATCAGAGCTTGGAGATAAAGGGGATTGGTTTGTCAATCACAGAACCTATAGAGCACAACAGTGAGTATGTGAAACAGAGAAAAAGTCAGAAAAGGAACACAAGCAAAAAGAAGCAATTCCCTTTTTGAGTTTGTTTCCTGAAAAGTCATCATGAACTTAATTATTTTAGGACATTATTGGTGTTGCCTCTACATAATTATGACTAATTTTGTCTAAAATCAGTTTTAACATCTATACATCAGGATGTGGAAAGAAAGGTGAATGTGCATTAACACCACTGTCAAGGATTCAAACAATTATTTTTGACATTTAAGAAGTTGAAAAGGTTCCTCAAGACCACAGAAGTTGTGTAAATCTGCAAACTTTTATGAAAATTACAAAATATATAAATAATAGTATGTGGCTTTGTGTGTCTGAGTGTGTGAATGTGTATTGGAGGGTCGTGGGTAGAAGATGAAAATAAGAATTTTTTATTACAGCTTTAATCTGCTGGAGGAATATCACACTACTTTATAAAATGTTCTGACTTTAAATTTAAAACACAAATTTCAAATGGACAATTGGATTTTCCTAGTAATTGTACTGTATTTCCAAACTTTTTTAAAAAAATATTCTATGATGACCATTTCTAAACATCTTATCTCATCTTTATTCTACAACACTTTTGTTTTTCTGTTCTGTCAATAAGTGACCTCATATCAATTCCATTTAAAAAACAGAAATGAACACAAAATAACTATTTTCTTCCTGTCAGAAAATCGAAACTGCTTGTATCTAATATATTCTACTTATATTCTTAATCTTTCCTATTACAATGATAGGTCTACTCTTATTTAATGTCAACCACTTTACTTTTGCTCTCAATCCAATGTGCTAGATATTGTCCTTCATTTTGTACTTCTACTCTTCTAATCCATCAACAAGTGTATAATGTGTTTTAAGTCTGGTTGGATTGCCTTTCAATATCTTCACTAGGCCAAGCCACAATCCTCTCTCACCAGGACTCCAATGACAGCCTCCTAAGGTATCTCTTGTTTCTCACAGAGGACAGAGTGACTATCACATCAGAATCAAATCCTCTAATTATGGCAATTGAACATATCCTTGATCTGTCCTGTTTTCTTCACATATGTGAAAACTAAAGGAAGGCCTAAATATCCATCTTCTTTCACTCACATAATTACTTCAGTCAGCCCTCCCTCTGAAGGGAAAGGTAGATAGGAAAGAATAACTTAATTGTAGCGTAACCTAATGTTTTATACATTAATCAACTTTATTTTTTTATAAATATGAAAAGCCTATTCAAGAATTAGGAAGCATTTGAGGGAAACTAAAATCAGAAATAAGAAAATCTAGGATAGAACAAGTAGTAACTTTGAAAATGAAAAGATAACACTTTGGGATGGAATACACTTAAAAATTAAGGAAAAAATGGTGGACTGGATAACAGAATGGCCATATTAAAGACTACATTGATCACCCAGAAGAAGCCTGAGAAATTTAACACACTAAAGAAGTGACTACAAAGACTACAAAGACCATATCAGTATAAAAATGAACAGGTGGTATATCAAAAAGAAAGAAAAGAAAAAAGAAAAAACTTGAAGGGTAAATAAAATAAATAAAAAAATTCCTGTGATCAGGAAAAAAACACATCTTTAACTTGAAATACTCCATTAAATTCTAAAGGAAAATCAGAAAGAGAAATTAGGAAAACAATCCCATTTACAATTGCCTCAAAAATAATAGAATATCTAGGAATAAATCTAAAGAGGTAAATGACCTGTACTTATAAAACTATAAGACACATGGAAAGAAAGAAATCGAAAGATCATATAAACAGATGGAAAGGTATACCATACTCATGGATTGGAAGAATACCATTAAAATGACCATACTACCCAAGGCAATATACTGTTTCAATGCAATCCCCATCAAAATACCAATGTCATTTTTTCACAGAATTAGAACAAATAGTTTTAAAATGTATGTGGAAACACAAAAGACCCTTTTGAATAACAAAAAACAATATTGAGACAGAGGAACGGAGCTGGAGGTATCATGCTCCCTGATTTCAAACTATATTTCAAACTCCCTGATTTCAAACTATACCACAAAGGTATAGTAATCAAAACACTATGGTACTGGCATAGAACCAGACACATAGATCATTGGAACAGAATAGAAAATGCAGAAAGAACCAACACATATGGTCAAGCTATGACCAAAGAGGCAAGAATATACAATGGAGAAAAGACAGCCTCTTAAGTAAATGATTATTTTGCATGTAGTTGTCCAATTTTCCCAACACCATACTGGACTACCCTCCCACTCCAAGCACAAAAGTAAACTGAAAATAGATTAAAGACTTAAATGTAATACCTAAAACTATACAACTTCTAGAAGAAAACTATTATATAGGTAGTATATACTTTGACATTGGTCTTAGCAATATTGTTTTGGATGTGTCCTCAGTCAAGGAAAACAAAAGCAAAAATAAATCAGTGGCACTACAACTAACTAAAAAGCTTCTGCACAATTAATGAAACTATCAACAAAACAAAAAGGTCACCTAATGAATGGAAGATGTTTACAAATAATATATTTGATAAGGGATTATTATCCATAATATACAAAGAACTCATACAACTCAACATCAAAAAGCAAACAACTCAATTAAAAAATGACAGAGGACCTGAATAGACATTTTTCCAAAGAAGATATTCAAATGGCTAACAGGCAGGTGAAAAAATGTTCAATGCCACTAATCATCAGGGAAATGCAAATCAACAACAATGAGATATCACCTCATGTCTGTCAGAATGGTTATCAAAAAGAAAATAAATGTTTGTGAGGATGTGGAAAAAAAGGAACATTAACACACTGTTGATGGGAATGTAACCAGGTTCAGCCACTGTGGAAAAAAGTATGCATTTTCCTCCAAAGATTAAAAACACGTTACCATACAATCCAGCAATTCTACTCCTAGATATTTTTCCAAAGAAAACAAAAACACTAATTAGGAAAGATATATGGACCCCTATGTTCATTGCAGCATTATTTATAATACCCAAGAAATGAAGATATCACACACACACACACACACACACACACAACTGAATATTACTCAGCCATAAAAAAGCATGAACTCTTGCCATTTGTGACAACATAGATGGACTTAGTGGGTATTAGGCTAAGTGAAATAAGTCAGGCAGAGAAAGGTAAATACTATATGTGGAATCTATAAACCAAAACAAATGATCAAACAAGACAGAAACAGAATTATACATACAGAGAATAAGCGAGTATCAATAGTTTCCAGAGATGAGGGGGCTGGGGAAAAAAGAAAAATGAGCAAGGGAGATTAAGAGGTACAGAATTCCAGTTGCAAAATAAATGAATCATGGGGATGAAATGTACAGTATGGGGAATGTAGTAAAAATTTTTGCAATATCTTTGTATGATGACAGTTGGTAAATAGACCTATCAGAATGATCATTTTGAAAGTTATAGAAATATTGAATCACTTTCTTGTGTACCAGGAACTAACAGTGTTGTAGGTCAATTATACTTCAAAACAAATATATTCATAAAAAACAGATGAGATTTGTAGTTCTCAGAGGCAAGGGTGGCAGGGTGGCAGAATTAGATGAAGGTAGTCATAAGGTACAAACTTTCAGTTATATGATAAATAAGTACTAGAGATGCTGTGTACAACATAAATATAGTTAATACTGTTGCATGTTATATGTGAAAGTTAAGAGAATGCATCCTAAGAGCTCTCATCACAAGAAAAATATATTTCTTTTAGTTCTTTAATTTTTTATCTATATGAGATGATGGATGTTCACTAATCCACTGTGGTAATCACTGCAAGATATATGTAAGTCAAATCATTATGCCATATATCTTCAACTTATACAGTGCTGTATGCCAATTATACCTCAATAAAACTGGAAGTAAAAACTTCTAAATGAAAATAATTTTTAAAAATACACATGAAAATTTCTGGTGAAATTTTAAAATGCCAGACTAAAGAGAAAATTCTAAAGACTTCTAGATAGGAAAACAACAACAACAACAACAACAACAATAAAGTAGATTATCTACTTATAACGAAAAACCTGAATGGCATTAGATTTCTCACCAGCAGTAAATATTCAGAGATAGCAGAGCCTATTTGAAACAGATGTTTGAATCCAGCATTCTTGTAGTTTTCCGTATTATCAAAGATAATGGCAAGATGAATATATTTGAACATGAGAAAGTGAAGAAATTTGATCTACACCTATATATTTTAAGATCATACTATAATGAAATGTAAAAAAATGACAAATAAATAAACAAAAGGAAGACACTGACACAAGAAATCAAGACATACTTGTTAAGGAGTAGATCCAGACAAAGTGACCATTAAGGTAAGCTTTCCTGATTTTAAGACTAAATTCACGACTCCCTATACCACTTAAATCAGATTCCTCTGATTTAAGGTAAATGCCTAGGAATCAGGATATTTAAAAACCTTCCATTAATTTATTCTTATGACTAGACAAGTTTAAGAAATTACTATTAGACCTTGACATTTGGAAGATGGTTCTTTGAGCAACAATTTCAAAGATACAGGATTTCACAAATGGACTGAAATTATTGATTTGTTCTTTTAATAAACACACAAAGCATGAAAAAATTAGATGCTAAATCAATGTAAATCCAAATAACTTATAACACACAAAATAATGTGTTTAGCAAAATTGGAGGGGCAAGATGAAAGGTGGACAAGGCATCAACAGATACAAACTAGATTTGGGAAATCAAAAAAAGAGAAATTTAATTATTTTAAGCCATAAAATCATAGAATAGCAGAACTAAGGAGGAAATAGGTGGTTTAAGTGGGTTAAATCCCTTATCTTTCAATGGTGGAGAGTTGACAGATAAATTTTTTTAAGTTGTGAATATAAAATATATAACAGTATCCTCTACCAGAAAAATTAAAAATATGAAAATCTCTGGGGAGTGGGACTTGGAGAAAGAGCTTTTCCCTTTTTTTTTTTAACATCTTTATTGGGGTATAATTGCTTTACAATGGTGTGTTAGTTTCTGCTTTATAAAAAAGTGAATCAACTATACATATACATATATCACCATATCTCCTCCCTCTTGTGTCTCCCTCCCACCCTCCCTATCCCACCTCTCTAGGTGGTCACATAGCACCAAGCTGCTCTCCCTGTGCTATGTGGCTGCTTCCCTCTAGCTATCTATTTTACATTTGGTAGTGTATATATGGCCATGCCACTCTCTCACTTCATCTCAGCTTACCCTTACTCCTCCCCGTGTCCTCAAGTCCATTCTCAATGTCTGCATGTTTATTCCTCTCCTGCCCCTAGGTTCTTCAGAACCATTTCTTTCCTTTTTTTTTTTTTTTTTTTTTTAGATTCCATATATGTGTGTTAGTATATGGTACTTGTTTTTCTCTTTCTGACTTACTTCACTCTGTATGACCGACTCTAGGTCCATCCACCTCACTACAAATAACTCAATTTCATTTCTTTCTATGGCTGAGTAATATTCCATTGTATATATGTGCCACGTCTTCTTTACCCATTCATCTGTTGATGGATGCTTAGGTCACTTCCATGCCCTGGCTATTGTAAATAGAGTTGCAATGAACACTGTGGTACATGACTCTTTTGAATTATGGTTTTCTCGGGGTATATGCCTAGTAGTGGGGTTGCTGGGTCATAGGGTAGTTCTATATTTCATTTTTTAAGGAACCTCCATACTGTTCTCCATAGTGGCTGTATCAAATTACATTCCCACCAACAGTGCAAGAGGGTTCCTCTTTCTCCACACCCTCTCCAGCACTTATTGTTTGTAGATTTTTTGATGATGGCCATTCTGACTGGTGGAAGAGCTTTTCTTAAACATTTTGAACTGCTGGAATTTTTTGACCATGAGAATACCTATAATTCCTTGACTAACAACAACTGAAATATCCATTAAAAATTAACATTGGAAGCAAATAAGTGTTAATGCTCAGATTTATGAACTATGAATTTACTTTTAATTTTCTCTTTTCTTACTTCTCTCTTTCCATATATTTCTCAATTAGCACACAGAATTTTATAATTAAAAATAAACTATTTTAATTGTCTGTTTAATCATTACCATGACTTTAAAGACATTGTATTGATTTAGACATATTCCATGAAACACAATACTTAGCTGCTATATGCATGATAAATCTGATGCATAATGAATAATTTCATGACTACTATACATTTTTAGTACAAACATAAAATAAAATGCATTTAACTGTTTCTTTTCAAAATTGCAACAAAAGCATTCTGTAACTTAAAGTTAACTTAGAAAAAACATGCTGCATTTATAAGAAGAAATTAAAATTGTTTAAAAGGACCTAAAATATGTACTTTATTTGATGAAAAATTAAATATGTCAATTCTCAGTTAAACATGTTAAGAACTTTACAGAACCACAACCAAAATTTGAATGGAATTTTTTTAAATTGGCAGATGATGTCAATTGCATTTCAAGATTGATTCACTGGAGGTACCAAGACAGTTTTGAAAAAGATTAGTCATACTGGGACTTTCCTGGTGGTGCAGTGGTTAAGAATCTGCCTCAATGCAGGAGACATAGGTTCAGGCCCTGGTCTGGGAAGACCCCACATGCCACGGGGCAACTAAGCCCATGCACCTCAACTACTGAGCCTGCATTCTAAAGTTTGTGAGTCACAACTAGTGGGCCTGCGTGCCCTAGAGCCTGTGCTCTGTAACAAGAGAAGCCACCACAATGAGAAACTCACACGCTGCAACAAAGAGTAACCCCCGCTCACTACAACTAGAGAAAACCCGTGCACAGCAACGAAGACCCAATGCAGCCATAAATAAATAAATAAATAAATAAGTTTAAAGATAAGTCATATTGAATTGACCTATAAACATCAATTACATTTTGACTGTAAATTTTAAATGTAGCTTATACATCAGTAAATGATTCAATGTAACCAATAACAATGTGAGAAATATATACCAGAAGGTATAAAAATTTACTATATAACAAAGTGCCATTGAAAATTAGAAAACCAAAGAGTTATCATTTATTAACTACAGAAGGTTAATTGGCTAACCATGTGGAACAAAAATAAATCCTGATTCTAATATGATATATACCAACAAATGTTTCTAGGAGTAAATACTTAAAGATTAGAGTGTTGATTTAGACATCTTTCCATGAAGACACAGATCAGTACTTAACTGATCTGTGCATGACAAATTTGTTGAATAAGTATATGATTTTATAAAAAATGGAATACATTTAAATGCTGAGAAAAATACAGTTAAATATCCATAAAATCATTGAATGTGGAAGGAATTTTTAAGGATGACTCAAGATAGAGAAACAATACAGTAAGTGTTCATGGAAGAAAAAAATATATATCGGAGTGAATAGTTCAGAATTAGCAAGGCAAAAAATAGCAGGAGCTGAAATCAAAGATGTTTACTGAATATTTGAAGTGAAGTACTTTAGTGGAAATAGTGGTGTGTTTGTGTGTGTGTGTGTGTGTGTAGATAATTAGTCTACAAACTAAGGCTTACAGTACAAATGGGCCTTCCACATATATTGGTATGATATGTGGACAAATATTTTTTTAATATTTTTCAAATGGTTAAGAAAAATCAAAGAAAGGATATATAGTGAAATGTGATTATATGAAATTCAAATTTCGGCATCCATAAATAAAGATTTATTGGAACACAGTCATGCCCGTTTGATTACAGTCTTTGACTACTTTCATTCTACAGTGGAATAGAGTAGGTTTGACAGAGACCATATGGCCCACAAAGCTGAAACTATCACTATCTAGCCCTTTTTAAAAAAATTTAGCTTATGCCTAATGTAGACATATCTTTTGTGAGTTTTGCAATCCATACCACATACCATCAATTTGATAGGCAAAATTTGACGAATTTTCATATATAAATAATACTTTAAATTTTATATGAGCTCTGGATATACATCATTTGTAATGAAAATGCCAGATTGCTTTGAGAATTGTGCAACATGAAAATATAATTATATTTGTTTATTAGAAAAAAACACATACATGTAGAAAATCAGTGTACATGCCTTTGTGATACATAATCATGTTTGCCAATTTTGTGGTTACACTGAATTTCTCAGAACAAGCTTTATTTTCCATTTTAATTAAGCCAAACATTTAATTACATTTCCAATATTCTGTCAGCAGAAACAAATCAATAAATGTAGAGTGGAAAATTATGAGAGCTGGTCTTTAATATCCCATCACAAACAGAGCATGCAATGGGCAATCTGTTCTTTGAGGGTACATAACAACCATGCTTCCCATGAATGTTCATTCCACTAAAGCATTCAACTACAGTATAGAAAGATTTTTTTTTAAGTTTTAGCTAATATCTTTTAGTTAAAGTACAAAATCTTCAAATTATATCCTATTTATAGTGATACCCTGCCCCTCGGGGTTTTAATTTCCAGCACAAGAGAATTCAATAAATGAATGGATAGTGCTTATCAAATATAAAGTTTGCTGCCAAGCAAATAATGCTCTGCTCAAATTCATATCAATAAAATTATACAAACACTTAAAATTTTAATTTTACTTTCAGTAGTCAATGTCTAGAGCAATTTGATAGATGCTATGGAAAATAAATGGCATCTGCTCACAAATTACTTACAATAATACATTAGATGAAGTCTTGTAAATGTGAAAAAGGAAATAAGAAAAAAACTCATATCCAATGAGAGATGTTAGTGTAGAGAAATAAATGTCTTAGAAGGGTTTTCTCGCATCAGCTCTCCTGGAGGACTATGCTTCGTTATATCACATGGATTCCAGAATCTCTCCTTAGGTTTGCATATTCAGAAATCTGACTCTGTTACCATCTAAGAACAAGTCAATTTCTCAGGACCAAACTGCCATTAACCAAGCTCACAAGACTGATGTGTGAAATCAGAATGGGGATGGGTTCATCGATATGGTGAACTATCACTTAAAAAAAAAATCACTGTCTTTTTTAAAAAAAATTATTGGAGTATAGTTACTTTATGATGTTGTGTTAATTTCTACCATAGAGCAAAGTGAATCAGCTATATGTATACATATATCCCTTCTTTTCTTGACTTCCTTCCCATTTAGGTCACCACAGAGCACTGAGTAGAGTTCCCTGTGCTGAACAGTAGGTTCTCATTAGTTATCTATTTTATACATAGTATCAATAGTGTATATATGTCAATCCCAATCTCCCAATTCATCCTACCCATCCCCTTTTCCCCTTGGTATCCATGTGTTTGTTTCCTACGTCTGTGCTTCTATTTCTGCTTTGTAAATAGGATCATATATCACTGCCTAAGAAGACCAAAATAGCAAGTTCTTACATGAGTGTATCCTCTCTGTTGAAAAAAGGAAAAAGTCAAGTTATAATGCAAAGATAGCTTTGTGAGAACAGAAGGAGAGCAAAGGAAGTTAATAATATCATTCAAATACTTAATGGCATCTAACTAGATAACCTAATTCATCTTGCTTCAAAATATGGTAACACCTGGCCAGAGCAACCCCTTTATGAATGGAAAATGCTGATATTTGCTCCTTATTCTTTGTTTCCATGTCTGTAATAGCCCATTCTCAAAGATACATTTTTTTATTTTTAAAATTTAATAAATTTAATATGGTTGCAGTTATATTTTGCTGGACTGAGAGCTATTCTATCCTCTTCTTGGACGATGTGTCAACAGAACCCTCGGGTACTTACATAAATAAATAATGGAACAGATTATATCCTCCATTTAACCCTACATGTTGGAAAGTTTTTTTTTGTGTGTGTGTGTGTATGTATGTATGTATGTATATATATACCAAAAACATAGTATTCCAGAACTAGAATAACAATCATCTTATCCCCTAAAACTGGCCTTCCCCCTATATTTTCCTATTTCAGTGAACGACATCATTATTGATCTAGTCACCCATTTCAAGGATTCAGGGATCACCTTTTATTTCTGCCTCATCTCACCCCCCACAAACATCGAGTGTATCATTATAAACTATCATTTTGCCTCACAAATAGCATTTCAATTCCATTCACTGTCTTCTATCTCAACAGACATCTTTCTTGTCCAATTTATCATCATCTCCCCCTCTAAACTACAGTAACAGTTTCTTAACTGGCTTCTGCATGTTAACTGTTATCCCCATTCAAAGCATGAGTTATTTCCAAATATAAGCCTGATGCTTATGTTCACCTCATTAACATCCTTTGATTGATTTTACTGTTTTTAGAGTGAAGAGGGAAGTCCTTACTTTGATAGTTAAGATGAAGTATCATTACTTAGTTATTGTTTGTTAAGAATCCAAAATGTGCCTAGGACAGTGAAAGTGAATATTTATAATTGTTCAATAAACATTAAAATCTGTCTCAGTGATATACATCCTGAAAATAGGATCTGTACAGCTACACTGATGAAGTACTTAGTTTTTTTTTTTTTTTTTTTTTTTTTTTCGGTATGCGGGCCTCTCACTGTTGTGGCCTCCCCCGTTGCGGAGCACAGGCTCCGGACGCACAGGCTCCGGACGCGCAGGCTCAGCGGCCATGGCTCACGGGCCCAGCCGCTCCGCGGCATATGGGATCCTCCCAGACCGGGGCACGAACCCGTATCCCCTGCATCGGCAGGCGGACTCTCAACCACTTGCGCCACCAGGGAGGCCCAGTACTTAGTTTTAAATAATGGAATCCAAAATGATTTCAAAGAAAATTTGGCATAGGAAGAATAAGAATTTTGTTATGAAAAGCAGTTGGAGAGGACATTTTAGTCTACGAAGGGCAACATGGTCAAAAGTACAGTTAGCATTGTTAAGTGTTCTCTTTGGACTAGGAGGGGTCAAAATTGGACATGACACCAGAAGAGTCACATTTGTAGCATTCTTACCCCAAACATTTCCATGCTCGTCACCAAAGCACTCTTCTCTGAAGCAAATTCTCTTTGCTGCTTTGTAATGATATAACAAAATTCCTCTGTAGTTGCTGATTTCGATCTCAGAAGAATGGGCAAAATAAAAAGACTTTACTTAATTATTTTACTTGGAGGACACATCAAGAGGCTCCCCAGGGAAATTAAAATCAATTCTATGCTTCTAATTTGTATATTCTCATGTAAGAGCATCTATAACAGCTCTTATAGTACCATTAAAGTAGATAAAAATACTTGAGTAAATACTTAATTAAGACAATGTCAAAATGACAACTAAATATTTCTGGTAGTAGAAAGAACTATCCTATAGTCTAAAAGCATATGTGCTACATTAAGTACTTTATTTCTCGTCTATGTCAATGAAGCTATACCTCAAGAGAAAAATAATTGATTCTTTTGAAGTTTGAGTGTGTGTTTGAGACACTGAAATTTCAGTGTTTCCAGAACCATCCATATTTCTAGAAAAAAATATCTGAAAAAGATTTTCATCGTTATTCAGATTATTTTCACTCTTAAAAGTTAAGGCTTGCCTTTCCTAAACAGATACAATTAAGATTATAATTACTTAAAAGTCTGGAGATACACCCTGTCAAATAAACCATTGATGTTTCCAAAATTAAAAGTCTGGAGATAATGAAAATTTAAAATAAAGTCACTGGACCTGTTTTTTAAAAACACTAGCCACGAGCACCTTTATCAAGGATATACTGTCCATCAACTGCATCTTCTCCAATGTGTGTTGTGTGTGTTGTATGTGTGTGTGTGTGTGTGTGTGTGTGTGTGTGTTTGGAAGTGCTTTATAAGGAACTGAGGTATTATTTCAGGGCAACAAGAAATACTGAAGAATCACCACTGATCATTCTATTATCTCAAAATATCTACACAAAATTAGTTGCTTTGTTTTCATTCTTTAAAATTACCATTAATTCTCAATGCTGTTGATATTGTTCCCATAAATATTGTTTCTGACCTGAATATGTTTTCTATAATTAGCAAATAATCATTTGGCACTGCTTCCATAATATTCAGAGCTTTTATATATCATTTATCTGAAGAACAGGACCATAGATGCCAAGTAAGCTTTTGAAAATTTTTGAAATTTTTCCATGCATAACATTTTGGAATGATACTAAAAAGTTATTAGTATTTGCCACTAATAGGAAGTCATTAGTTTTTTTATAAATGAATCTGAAAATGGAAAATAATTTGTCAACTTTCACATGCTGATCTTAACTTACAAGCATGTATTATTATACTATGAACTTAATTATATTTTGTGAAATTATAATACTGTTTCTATTTCAAAGGCAGTCTATTGAACATGAGGGGAGGGGGCGCTTGATAGTTCAAGTGCAGTAGAATAATGTCACTAGGGTACCTGGTTCAACATGGGGTATGCTCTTACTGAGCCCAAATCTCGCTGGCTCCTTTCTCACTGAGTCCCTCTGTCCCTGGGTTCTCTCTGTAGTTCTACAGACAGTTATGACCATGTTAATTTTTGTATTGCAGCTTAAAAATAGGGCTTAACTTATTAGATTGATGACCAACAAATTTAGAATGTCTTTAGATTCTTTTTTTGTCTTGGACGTTAAGGATGAGACAGATTATTTTTAATGCGTCTTAGTATCTGATTCTGTTTATATATTTGTATTGATTGGCTAATATCATGATGAGTTTATAGATATCATCCATATCAATAATAGCTAAGGCTTCTATTTCATCATTTCCTCAATTTAGACTTAAACATTTCAACATAGATCTTACAAACCAGCCTTAAGGTACAACATAGATATTTAAAATTCACACCTATCAAAGTATTTTTACATACCAAACCTTAAGGGAAACAAAAATTCCCTTTATAACTACTGTATTATAACCATATTATGAGGCTAAAAGTAGACTGTCACTTGGTTTTATGCAGCCAAGTGTATTTTTGATGTGCTTTCCTCAAATGCTGTTAACAGTAAGGAAAGTTGTTTATGGTGCAATCCAAAATATTTTTAGATTACTTTTTTTAAATCAATAGGTACTCTGCTGCTTCATGTAACATTTAAGAGAATGTATTGCACTGTGGTTGTACAAAAATTTCAATGACAGGCTATTTGTGAAATTTCTCTGTTACTTCAAGAGGGTAAGAGTAAGGGTTCTTCAAATATGCCAGAAAGGTATAGAGCTACTGCACTTTCAAATTAATGAGGTCAGTCCCGTAGTGAATATTCAACAGCATTTCAACATGTTTGCAAGAGAAGCCTCTCTGCTAAGTCCTGCCTATAATTTTAGGATAAAAAGAAGAAAAATCTATAGTCTCTTCATATACACCATTTTTGGTGTATTAGAGAAGAGAGAGAAACAGATGGTGGAGGTTTAATACTGGCAATGTGATAAGTATTGCTATGATGGGATAAAGTCAGAATGAGAACTCTTCCAGGAAATGGCTTCTAATCCAGTCTGAGAGGAACGAGAAAATCTTCCCAGAGGAGATATACTATGCTGACACCTGAAGCGTAGATAAGAGATAATCATGTTATAAGGGCATGAGACAGCCATAATCTTCCAAAGCAAACAACTAGATCTAAGTTTTCACTCGTGTAATAAAGTAAAGATACAAATACTTGTTTATGTAGTTAAAAAGTCAAAGACTAAGCATAAGAATGATTCAACCGTCTCCTTACAGAGTCATCTTTCTGTAATGCTAGACAAGATTTAAAATGTTATGGATGGCAAGTGGAGAAGAAGTAGTGGTGTGAATCCAAAAAGTTGCACTCTTAGTCTGAGTAAGCGTCATTCAGAAAGAACGCCAATGAGCCAGGTGGAGGCATGCATGTAAGCATCCTATTATTTGTTTTCTTGCCAACTGAAGAAGTATTTGATGATAGTATACTATTCAACTATTGATCATTCAGTCAGGAAAGAAACTTGTCTGAGTTCTGATTTCCCCTTTTCGTGTAGATATTATTCCTCAGTGACCCAGGATGTACACATATCCGTCTAATGAGGAGGGAGGAACTCTGGACTTCCATAGAGCTGGTGATAAGATGAAAGAAAAGGACATGTTGTGGATCAAGAGTGTCAACAAGAATAATCACAGAATATTGTAGAGTGGGGACAGTAGAAGAATGAGCCAGGGTTTTTGATAGAACTTCTAAGAATCTCTGTGAATGATAGAATTGCACTTCATGTTGATTATAAACTCTGGTTCAGAAATGGAGATAACACATATTTAGCCATGAAACAATGTATGGTTTACCTGGATCAAGTTTCCCATAGGTCCCAAACTGATAAAAGTGTGATCCAATATTTACGCTGTGCTCTGAACAGGGCAAATGAGAGAGAAGCAGACCTGGCATAACTCCCAGAAGACAGAGTGATTGGGCATACACCACCTGTCAGAGGGATGTGGTACAAATAACCCAAGGATCAAGAGCATATCACAAGTACATCTCAGAGCAGTGGGAGTGTATGTGAGTCAAAGCAGAAGCCTGGTCAACAATTGAGGTGCAAGATCTAAGACATGATAGAAAGTTCAATACCATGTCTACACGTCTGGTAAAGAAAAATGAGCATTTAGAGTTAAATTAGGGTACCACTTTACTGAGTAGCTCCAGTATGCACTGGAGATAATGAGTTTGTATTCCATCAGCAGAACGTCACACAATTGGACTACTCAGCATGTAGGTGTTTCACCCATTTAGCGTAGTACAAAGACGAGAGCAAAGGAGCTGGTAAAACTGAATGAAGTTGTAAGTGAATGAGGTCTTCACTCCATAGGGAGGGAGCACAATAAGAAGGGAAACTATTAAATCAAGGGACTGAACATCTTGGGAAGATGGAAATGCGAAGGGAAACACTCATAGAGGTATAAAGAGAAGACACTGAACTGTACCTGTTCAACTTAGATTTTCTGAAAACAAATTCTTTACTCCAGCAAAAACTCAATGCTGCATATATTTGCATCCACTCAGAATGCTGGTTGTAACAGAAGGCATAAAAAGATGTAGAGATACAGATTTCCATTGTTCAATTTTAAGTGAATGGTAACATACCTAGCCTTTGTTCCAGAAAAATCGTGTTAGTATTATCTTCAAATTTTTGTAAATCTCTGGTCAGGGTTGCAGACTTCTTTTAACTCATAAGCTCTACCGGTTTCTTGAATGCAAATTTACCACTATAGACCAGGGCCCAGTGGCCAGTAGTTTGTAGTTTCCAATTCATATTAAAATTGCCTACTGGTAAATAGAAGACAACAGTTAATAGTTTACAGGTATTATAAATGTACATTTTAATAATAATGCCCTTTATTTGGTTTTATCTTTCTCATGTCTCACTGTCCTTTTTCCAAGTAAATGGCATTGTCAAAAGAAGACTGTCCACATTGTCAATAATTTTCAAAATGCATTTCAAAATTCCTTGGGGAAAGAAATTGAAGATTTTTTTTAAATTAACGTTTCGCTTAAAATATCAAATAATTTTTCGATCAGTGTGCTCAATATCTTTACTTCTGAAGGACTAATTATGTGCTGAAAGCTCTCAAATATTTTAGGAAGCGTTTTCCTTGGAAAATTAGCTCTGGCTAAACAAGAGGCTTTTTCCCCCTTAAATTCAGATTTTTATATTGCCAGTTTGGGAAAAAAAATATATAAGTTTTCTATTCTATTTATAAGGACATTTTCACTTCCAGAAAAAATAAAGTGAACTTTGTTATTTTTGGTTAGATATTGTTTTCCTTCCTTTTGCCACTGATGAAAGAAATGCTATTTTCCTGGATAACATTAGACCAACGTCTCAATAAACGACTTGTAAAATTATTAACAGGTGAACTTTCTTTAGTATCAATAGAAAGAAAAAAAATGTCACGAAAAAACGAAAATTGGCGAATCCACATAACATAAACATTAAAATGTCCGTTACATTTAGAAAAACCACTAAACTTTCCATATCACATATATTTTTGAGTGGCTAGATTATTTTAAAATCATCTGACAACTGTAGAGAGAGAACTGGGTGTCACATCAGTGGCCAGCAATTGGTGCAGCATATTGAAAGAACTAGTACTTTCCATAGAAACAGATTAGCAAAGAAACCGCAGTTAAGAAAGTTTGGAGAAAGTGGATAAGCAAAACCAAAGCTCAGTTTTTTGAGTCTTGAAGAAAGAATTCAGCATCTCTCAGTAGGCTTTATAATGTATGTAAGAAAAATAAAGGTGAATAGGATACAAAGTGGATAGAAACTTTTCTCTTAAGTACACTGTTATGTATTATCATTCCCCTTAGTGAGTTGGAACTGGGCTCCATGCCTTATGCGTTAGGGTTAGTTATATAAAAATACATACAGTAATACATGTAGAGGTCTTTAGTGACTGTATGAGTTCAACATCCTCAACAAGATCTTTACCACAAGGGTTCATTCTAAGGCAAGACAGAGAGAAAAAGATTTGGGGGATGGAGGGAGAGAGAAATGTGACTAACAAGTAATGCTTATGTGTATTTACTGTGTCAGAATATTACTAAACACTTTAGAGAATTTACCATTTGATTTCCATAACAAGATGAGGAAGGTACTATTATTAGCCTTTTGTCATGGCTGGAACTGAGGCACTGGGTGGTTAAGTAACTTGCCGATGTCACACAGATGCAGCCCAGTGCCCAATGCAGGCATTCTAGACCCACAGTTTATTCACTTAAACATTCTTCTGTTGGGCCCATGTTAAAATGATACAGGTAGATATACAAGCATAATTATAAGTGAAGTGAGGCCCAATATCCAACTGAAATAGGCATAGAGCTTTTAGACTCCATGGCATGACTTTCTGAAATAAAATTATGCTGTCCAGAGTAGAATAAACACACAAAGCATTTACCACTTGGAGAATTTTTTTCTTAATCGAGCCTTGCTTTTGAGTAGGTATGATACAGAGATTAAGTACCTAAAATGAAGTAAACCATTTTGTATTGTAAAGAATTTTTAATATTTGGTGTGAGGGACCTTAAGAAAATAAAAAAGGAATATTTATGATAGGTACATAATTTTTTTACAGAAGTTTTCCTAAAGCAATACTGTAAGGTTATAGAGGCAACTAATAAAACACTGAATATGAGAATGACCAAGAGTTTTCTTTCAGGGAATGAAAATGAGTAACTAGAACATTCAGATCAGGCAGAAACAAAGTTTCAGCACCTTAGACAGAAAATCATTAAGTGAGTCATCTGAGAATAAGGCATTGGTAATGAACCTGAGGAGGTGAACAATGCCTTGGCATTTTCATGGTATACAGCACCAAGAAAATATCACTAAGCAAGAAATGAGTAGTGTACTGATTATATCTACACAATAAAATAAGAAGGATAATGCCATTTGAAGCTCAAAGCAGAGTAAAATTAAAGAATGTCTGCTTAAAATTGACAGAGGAATGACTTCTAAATGAATGGAGTTTACATACTTTTTACTGATGACATGTAGTAATGTAGAATCATTATAACATTATCTCTATAAATACTTGAACTGGATGAGAATATTGGGGAATGACATAAACTATCACTCAGAGGCATTTGAAAACATTTTTTTTTTCCAGTAAGCAGACACCATACACACAGCAGTTGATAAATACTTGACTAATAAAAATAGTGTGGTTAAAGGGATTTTATCCCCAGAAAATAACCCTTTTAGGGATATCACAAGGCAACTGATTTTTCAACACATTACATAAAGGGCAATTCTGTTTTGCAAAGGACTAACCATCAGGCATGTATTATTCTATTTTTATTATTTATGTCTTCCTCCATTGCTCACCCGTAATCTGTGCTTCTCTGAAAATCTTATATTTTTATACCTTAAACACCACAAAACACTCTGAATATTGACTACTCCCTTGAGTTCATATTTACCAAGAACCTGTTACTCCATTGCTACATTATTTGTTTTTCATGTGCTAGTTTTAGTAAAATGATTCCATGAAAATAATAAGGAAGTAGTGGATAAGTCTTGGGAGCTAATTTGCCCCATAAACATTATGAAATACATTGATTCTATACAATGTGATAAAACTGATTCTGTTTCTACTCCAATGTTTAGATGAATTATATTACCATCTGCTCAAGGGGACTCTATGATTCATATTTTAAAAACATTTAATCAAGGTATTAAATAAATATACAAGATTTGACAATAAGTATAGGAGAGACCAAAAAGACATTCTTTGCTACATATTTTAACTAGATCCATACCTTTAATATAAAGGGTCCATTTAGCTAACTGATCCCTTCTAAATATTCCCCTTAAATTAATTTTATAGTTTCAAAGTAATGATTCATTTTGGAAAGAATTATAACAATTTAAGCAAATTCTGAAAGAAAAAGGTTCAAAGATAAAAATTATGAATAAAAAAATCAAAGAACTCCAAAGGTTTATATTAGAGATAATTTAAGTTTAATATATTTTATGTAGTTTATTAATGTAAGAGAATTCTATGCAAGACTACTTTGAAATTAGAAAGGAAATAATACCATGCATATATAATGGACTGAATTTTCCAATGATCTGTATTTCTACTCAGTTGTATAAAATCTCTGTCTTCTAACATCTTTCATATAGCTTGCAATGTAAAAGGTTTGTAGTGGATAAGTTTATAGCAGATAGGTAAAGGATCATTTTCAACCTTTGTGGAAATAGCCAAATTTTCTTCCACAGAATCTATCTTTAATATCTGCTACACATTTTTTCCTGTTATTTTTTTAACTTTAAAATACACCACACCTAATAGAGTATTTATTGCCCAAATATCTGTTCCCTCTTGGAATTCCTTTCTATAACAATGACATCATTCTGATCCAACATCTTCTTTTACATCCTTTCTCCACTTAATTTGTAAGTCACATCTGTATTCAGAGATATCTCTCAAATCACAGTCTAATGCCCACAGCCCTCAGTGTTGCCTTTGCTAAGGCACTCATCATGTCTCAAGTGTGAATAACTCTACCTGCCAACCCCTTTCTCTACCACTCTCATTTAATTGTTTATATTGTTCCTTGGCCACAGTTCTTGGTTATAGAAATCGAGATCCACTCTAACTAGTTAAAGAAGAAAGGGTTTTATTACTCTGTACACACAACTCATAGAATCTTTAATGGGACTAAAAACAAGAGACAGTGCTGAGCTTCCATGAAGATTTCCAAAAACTCCACCACAGAACTGTGTTATCAAATGAGCAACGTTAGCATGATCATGACAGTAATCACCCCAGAATCATACTGCCTGTGATCTAAGACAACAACATGCTCTGTCTCTCTCCCTAACGATTCAATTTGGCACAACCTCTCATTAGCTCACTGATTACAGAATCCTAAATTTCACCTGGAACTCTTGCAGTGGAGTCTGGAAAATGCAGTTTTTAGTTTTCCAGCCAAGAGAGTACAGGGGGGGTCCTAGACTAAACATTACACAAATGAATTTACATCCATCACGTACTGCAAAAAAATTATGTTTATAAAAACCTAAACTCATCATGAAACGACCATTCTTCCACCAAAACGTTTTAACTAACCACTGTCTAAAGGCTAAAATTCAAACGTATTAATACTTATTTACATACCCATTTATGTGCTCAAAAACTTGCTTTAAAGTCCAATTCAAAGCTTAGTCTTCTAGGCTCTTATTCTAAGAAATACAATATGGATCGTTGTTATTAAAGAATTTAAGCCATAGGTAAGGTACTATGTAAAATACATAATAAGCAAAGTGAGCTGGGGTGATATAATAGTGTTGAGAAAAATGTCCCATGAAACCTGAAAAGACTAATGTGAGCTTAAGAAAGGGAGAGGTGAGGAAACTGCTCAAAGAGCATGTAGTATTTCAGCAAGTTTCTGAACCACAGAAATGTCTTGGTCTGGTGGCCATGTAACTGTGGTAAAGAGAAACAAAGAAACGTAGAATTTATAGACTTGTATGAAGATATGAGAATACAGAGTACGTAAGAAAATGAAAAAGGTAGAGAACATAAGTTTTTAGGAATGACTAAAAATTTGTTTTTTTATGTTGACATGATGAGGCAATAAGCAGATGAAGAAAATTTCTCACTGGTCCTACCAAAGGGTTTTAATTGTGTCCTATAAGTGATTGAGAGCCTCTGAAGAAGTTTGAACAAAGAGTTGAATTTAAGTGTTTCCTGTTGGTATGATGGGGCATAGACTGAAAACATGGCAAGGCTAAAGCCATGTAGAACCCTTAGAAGCAATTAGTCTAGGATCAGATTCAAATTCAGACAGTGGCTTTGAGTACTGAAAGGAGCCAATGCTTTGTAAACAAATGAGGATGTATTAACATCATGACTCAACTTGGATGGTCTTCAATATTGTGGCTTATTCACTAATAATTTCCTCTATCCCACTCCAGTGACTCTAAACTAGTCACCTTTCTCAGGTCACATCTTTTGCTCTGCACCTTTGTACCTTCCTTTTCTCTCTGCCTGGGATAGCCTGTCACTCCTCTGCTCAGTTTTATATCTAACAAGATCCAGCTCAAAAGGGCTTTGTTTTTGTAAATCTCCCTTCACACTCTGAGGCAGTGATGGACATTCCCTCTTCCCTGCATGAAGAATTCTGCCATCTTTCCTGAATAAATGCACATAATTTATTATACTGCGTTTGTGGTCTACATTCCTACTTGGCTATATCTAAGAGATATAGACTATGTCTTAACTTGTAGAATGTAACAGATTTGAGAAATGTAGAAAATTCATATAAATTAAGGTAAAGTGTATAAATTTTTCTAGGATACAAAGGGAAGCCTAAGAAAAACACCAAGGTGATTAACAGTGTGAGAATATTTCCAATGTCTCCATTCTTTTTTTATACTTAATTGGTCATCTTTCCATTTAGGGACTGTTGATATAAACACATAAAATAAATTCATATATTTTCAAACTAGTGGGTGTAAAAATGACCCCAGTTTAATCATTTGTTAATTAGCAAAGGCAAATCAATATTTTATTTTAGTCTTTGACCAAACCTGGCCAGTTTGTGTTTCCTAAATTTGATTTTTCTTTTCAACAAAATAATGCCTGGTGAAGGTGCAGGTTATTTTTAACTACTATAATTTCCTCTTAATCAGTTTTCTTGTCCTAGGCCTCATTTTCCTTTAATCAGTTCAGACATTCCCCATTGTTAGTACCAATTCAAAATTATAATGTTTAAGCCTGTTTTCTAAGGTAGCCACTTAGCAAATTCTTTTATACGACAACATTCTCCATATACCCCCTCCATTACTATCTATTTATCACTTGGTCCCTTTTCCAAAGTAATAACTTCTGCTAAGAAATATGTTCTATTAAATATCCACCAACTGCCATATCCAATACAAGTCTTTTTTTTTTTTTTTGGAATCATTTCCTTCATAAAAGGATGTCAAAGAATATTTTAAAATAATGCTGATTTTTCTATTCTATTGTACTTTTACAAAAATTAAATGTACTTATGCACCACTCCTTCTTAAGTAATTTAATATTTTTGGTTCATGTTGGTAACCTGACCTAGAATCATTCTTAGAAAAATATTATGTGAGCGTGTTGCCTTCCTGTAACAGGAAAACATATTGAAGAAGCTTGTTGTATGGAAATATGTGAGGTGAGGTGAGGATCTGTGGCCTGGCGGATCCGATCTTTGGTGAAATTATGACTTTACAAATTAGTTGCTCTGTAACCATTGACAAATTACTAACAGTCTCTCAGCTTTAGTTTTCTCAAATGTGAAAAAAAAAAGTGATAGTATCTTTCTCATGGAATTTCTGTGAAGTTTAGAAATAATATAAGTACTAGGCCTAGAAACTGTTGTCAGCAAATATTTATTGTACATAAAACCTATCCAATAATATACACTATTTACAACTGTATGTATATAAGCATAGGAATTCTAGCTTTCCATCCGGTACCAAATATAAATGTCTTTGTTTTCTAGCTTGGAACTTTTCTCATAACAGCCCTGTTTAGGTAAAAATCAAACACATGTTTAAATACTTTTCTCAGCAGTGAATACCAGGTCAACATTGAAAATAGAAGGAAAGTTCTAGCTAAAAAAAAAACAGTTTTACATAATAGAATTTGGACCTTAAGATAAGAATCAACAAAACAATATTTTCTCTAATGAAAATAATGCTAATTATCAAGTTGCTTCTATAAATGAATGAATCTATACACTTTTTACGTATGCTTAAATCATGTGTTTAAATATGAAAATAACTGCCTAATATTCACTTAGTAGACTTTTAAAGTTAATATATAATATAGCATGAGAAATAAGTTTCATTAAACTACACTATACATACATACATAATCTGCTAATTTTTATCCATTTTGATAAATGGTTGAATGTTTAAAATATATGTTAATGAAAAACAAGTTCAGTGGGAAATGTGGGGAAGGAATTTAGCATTTATTGAGAACTTTTACACATCACAGCTGGTGTTGGATGACTTGGATGACTCTACCTATATTATAAGTAATTGGATCTTCAAGCACTGCTGAAGCAGATACCACTTCCTCTATTTTATGCAGGAGGAAGGAAGATCTGTGAGGTGAGGAAAGTTATTTCTGGCAATGTGGTGTAGTAAGTGGTGAGTCTGAGACTTGACCCTGGCTGCTGGACTACATCACAAAGCTCATTTTCCCTCTCACTGGAAGTTTGACTTCACTTTTATGACTTAAAATGTTACTTCTAATTTTCATGTTATGGTCTTGAAAGAAAAGTCAGTGGACCAGTCTGACTTAAGATAGGGCTGCTAAGCATCAGGAAATATGTAAATTAATATAATTGAATTTGCTTTCTTCTTCTGGGGATGGTTGGATTAATATTGGTGGTCTTAGAAAATATACACTAAATTTTGTCAAATATTTGTATAATTAATGGACATCTACTTCAAATGTTACAATTACTAGCTAACATTGCTTAGTCTACTTAGAAGTATTTTGAGATGCTGTAATAAAGAAACAGTCTCATTTCTTTAATGCCTTAATTTAATACACACAAAGCATATATATATATATATATATATATATATATATATATATATACACACACACACACACACACACATATATGTAATCTGTTTAATAAGCATAGTGAAAACTTTCTGAATTGTCATAATATTATCAACATAATACCAATAAATTAAGAGGGTAATACATATGTATTTTGTTTCTGGAGAATAATTCCTTCAACTCTATTATTGAAAGACTATTTAGCTTTTTCTCCAGAAACATTATATAGAACATAGAAGATTAAAATTAACAAAGGTAAGATAGACATTCCATGCACCCTTTCTACTATTCTCTAATTTGAGATCATAGAATACATATATATGTAACTCAGAAAGTAGTTTTACTGTTGACTTAGCAAAGCATAAATCTACAACTTTGAGTAATTTGAAATGATCCTACATGTTTACATTTAGAGAATCTGAATGGTCAGGTGAATGTTCAGTCAAGAGCAAACAATAGTTCTCCTATAGCTGAGAGGGAGTTCTAAACTTCTAAATGAGGGATCCTTTTGGCCTTTCAATAATGGAATAAATTATTCAATTTAAATATAAGTGAAGAGCTCCTGCTTTCCTCTAACACCCCTTTCAAACAATCATCTTTTGGACCCAAATAATAATCATTTGTTTTATTCACATATTACACTAATTTATATGTTTTATAGATTATACACTGAAATTCCAAACCTCTCATCAATAACTTTTTTTTTTTTTTTTTTTTTTTTTTGCGGTATGCGGGCCTCTCACTGCTGTGGCCTCCCCCGCTGCGGAGCACAGGCTCCGGACCCGCAGGCTCCGGACGCGCAGGCTCAGCGGCCATGGCTCACGGGCCCAGCCGCTCCGCGGCATATGGGATCCTCCCAGACCGGGGCACGAACCCGTATCCCCTGCATCGGCAGGCGGACTCTCAACCACTTGCGCCACCAGGGAGGCCCTCATCAATAACTTTTAAACACCTTAACTATCATTAATAGTGTAGATGGTTTAAGTGGAAAAAACTGTGGTATAAACAATATGTTGTATCAGTGCATACTAGTACCCTTCATGGGAGGTGATTGTTGCAGAGCCCGGAGAGTATCTTAACAGTCGGAGGCAGATAAACACCTGCGGAAGAGCCTACCCTTAAAAGAAGCAGGGTCAGAAATGTTATACCATGTGTTATTATGAATTGGATAACTGTACATTTTTGTAATCTCTTTCCTTTGTAACATTCTCATTAGACCATATAAGATGCTTGGCCATCCTGCCAGAAATGATCCTATATCTATAGGTCTTGTTTTTCATTTATGTTCAAATTTCAAAGATTACAGCCAAATTACTGAAGTTCTGCTTTGATCCTTACTTAAAACAAGAATGTTCCACATGGTTATGAGATTATCAGTGCTAATTATTTATTGAAAAATGATTAATGGCTAACTTTTACAATTACTTTTCTATGAAACAGAATATGAATTACAGTTTATTATCTGGAGAGTTCAAGAAGAATATGTTTTCTAATTGTATTATTTTCAAACCATGAAAGAACATAACTGTATTAGTTTCTATTGCTAGGGAACAAGTTACCACAAACTTAGGGCTATAAAACAACACAGTTATATAGGTAAAGAAGCAAATTCATGGCCTGACAGTTCTCTGTTCACAGCACCACAAGACTGAAATCAAGATGTCTGATGGTCTAAGTTCACATCTGGAGCCCCTGGGGAGAAAAACTGTTCCCAAGCTCATTCTGGTTGTTGTCATAATTTAATTCTGTGTATTTAGGGGACTGAGGTCTCCTTTCCCTTGATGGTGGTCAGCTGGGGGTTACTTCACATTCCTAGAAGCTGCCCACATTTTTTGCCACATGGCTCTCTCCATCTTCAAGATGATAATGGCACATTGAATCCTTCTCTTGCTTCAAATCTATGAGTTTCTCTTCTGAAGCTGAAGAAAACTCTTTACTTTTAAAGGGCTTATGCAATTAGGTCAGGTCCACCTGGATAACCTCCCCATCTTACCATCTTAAGATCAACTATGCCTTATAACACAACCAGATCACAGGAGTATAAAATCCATCATCTTCATAGTCCCGGGTATTACACAGCAATAAGGGCAACAAAGGGATGGAAACCTTACTTCTGAGAATTAGTCATAGAGCTTCTCAAATTCCACAGATTCTCAAAAATGATGCTTTATAATGATCCTTTTTTTTTTTTTTTTTTTTTTTTTGCAGTACGCGGGGCTCTCACTGTTGTGGCCTCTCCCGTTGCAGAGCACAGGCTCTGGATGCGCAGGCTCAGCAGCCATGGCTCACGGGCCCAGCCGCTCTGCAGCATGTGGGATCTTCCCGTACTGGGGCGAACCCACGTCCCCTCATCGGCAGGCAGACTCTCAACCACTGCGCCACCAGGGAAGCCCTATAATGATCCCTTTTTAAAGATAAATCACTAGTGTGAGTCATTCATAAAATGCATCAGGTTTGAAACTCTGAAAATTCCAAATGGCGATAATGCATATATATTCTACTTATATGTTTATGGGAGTTTTTAATCACTGTGCAAAAACAGCACATAATTTAAAAAACAAAATAAAAACCAAAACCAAAAAAGTGCACATTTGTCCTTTTAACCCTTTTTAAACACACTTTTAACTGAGTGTTTGAATGAAATTAAAACAAACAAAAAACTAATTACATTTTCTATTTTTTCCTCTCTGGTAGATTTTTTTTTTTTTTTTTTTTTTTTTGGTAAGAGTATATGTGGTTCTATAAATACATAAGGATATGTTTTTAAAAACATTTTCCCTTTTGCTTTTTTATTTAAGAACTCCATTTATTCCCTGACTTTATAAGCCCTTATCCTAATAGGGAGTGTGATGAAGCTTTGGGTCCAAGTCTCTTCCAGCCTAACAGGAGGCTCCAGAAAGACTGGCCACTAAAGGAGTCCTGTGTTGGGTAGAAATGTCTAGATTCCTTTATTGCTCCCTTACTCTGTCATTGGCTGAGGGCCACCCAAGAAGTGTATGACTTTAGCTCAAAAGATGAGGCAGACCTTTAGTTTCTAATAGCTGGAGGCTGTCAGGTAATCTCGCTCCTTGACAAGAATTCTGAGAGGACAACTCAGTATTATGTGCCATACTCATAGTACAAAGAATCTAACTTCCATGTACAGTGTTTACCCTAAGGCTATCTTCATAAAAGCACGTGGACAGAAATGTTATGAGATTTGTCAAAACAGCGACATAATCATAAGATACATACATATGACTGCTATAGACTTTTTTCTGGTATCACCAATAAATATTTTCTTCAGGATCAAGAGAAAATCAATGCTGTAGTATATAAAAGATAAGCTGGTATCATTGGCCATGTTACATTGTGAGGAAAGTAGGAAGTAGTCCTGGATCAATGGGGAAAAAAAAAAAAAGGTTGCAATACATTGTACAAATATGTACTTAATGGATATCAGTTAAGGCTACAATTCAGACATACTGGGATATTACTGGTCAATAGAAGAGGTGGAGATAATTTTTCACATCCCAGTGAAAAATAATAATTAGGAATAGGAGGTGGACTCTATAAAGTGTTCTAGAAAACCTGAACACCGACCAGCTTATACCTACATAGACACATGGCAAAGTGGGAAGAACTATTTGAATGGAAAATTTCACAGCTGACGTTGGGTGCCTGCATCTCAATACAGAGGACATGAATGCCTATGTACATTCCCTTTAATTATTCTAAGATTTGCAGAAGCTCAAGAGAGTCATGAAGGAACCTCAACTAAATCATTATTGCTAGCTGTGTTTAAACTGCCTGAGTTTGTTCAAAGAAAATTTATAGATGAAATAGTTCTGGAATTCTGTAAGCTGCTATGATCTTAATTCATTCTGGTTTATGTTGGATGTAACCTTATCTCTAAAAGAAAGTTTGCTACAGTTGAATTGATAATGACCAGAAAGACCCAGCATTATTTAACTTATAACAGGAAGAAGAGAAGGATTTGGAAAACTAATGGTTTAAACTGTTTGTATATTAACAAGTTTTAGAAGGGGCTCTTTCATCACAGATTTCTAGGTATGGTATCAGATATAACAGATTGGCAAATCTAAAGTGGCAGGTAACAAAGAAGTAAGAATTCCCCAGTGACCTCATGCAATATCTGAGAGCACTAGGCACTTGGCTAACTACCTCACTCACACCTAATCAAATGAGACCTCAATTTCATCCCTGCTGATCTCTTTGCTCTGGTTTCTATTTTCTTTCATTGGGAAGTCGGGCAGTGACACTGGTGGTGGAGGGAATCCAAGATTCTCATGCATACACTACTCTGCTTTTCAAAATCAAAACAAAACAATGACAAAACACCAGAGCAACAAGTCTCGAGAATCTCTTTGACGTTTATTTGATATTTGTAGAGAAATAAGATTAGGGTAATTATTTAATACAGGAAACATTTCAAATTCCACAATTCACAACTATCTTTGCACAGGAGAAATTGACAGTGAAAGATGAGCTGGGGAAGTATATTTTTAGAGACTATAGAAGAGAGATTCAGTAAATTCATTTCCCACCAATACATTAGACAGGTAAGGCTTATCTATTGCAAAGCAAATACAGTGTTCAACATCTGGGATAAGGAAAGATGACATGTGGGGAGTGTGGGTGGCTGATATTGAGAGTTGGAAAGATAGACAGGACAAGGCCAACCTATCAATCCACACAATGGAAGTCATTTTCCTCAGTGCTAAACTGGGAATATGAGCCCTCCCCCCTTCCCCTTGCCTTTTTTTTTTTTTTTTTCTTTTCTTTTCTTTTTTAAAGAAGATTGTCACTTCTGGATCCTTAAGGAAAGGAAATGTGAATGCAGTACCTCATAAAACCTAATAAATCAAAATGGGTTTAGACATACATGTAAAAACAAAGCTAGAAGGAAAGAAGAACCCAATGAATGAACCAGACAAGAGGTTCTACTGTATTTTTAGCAAGAATGGACAAGATAGATTTTACAGAGAAGATAGGGATAAAACTAGCCCTAAAGAGAGGATAGGGAATTCTGGCAAGCAGAGATTCAAGGAATAGTGAGTGTGGTGAGCAGAATAATGACCTCTCGAAAATGTCCATGTCTGAATCTTCCAGTTAATAAATCTCATGTTCCTGTTTTGTGTTATGTTTGTGTACATATGTAGTTGCTTACCACCACACTGGCCCAGACAGGTGCAAATAGTGGATAATAAACTCTCCAAATTTTGATTCCTTATCTACAAGTTTCCAAGTCAATATTTGAACCTAAGTGTGTGTGTGTGACTCCAATGTTATCACTCTGCTGCCTTATTGCCTTTAGTTGAATTTTCTAGGCCCTGTATTAGATATTTGAATGATCTGGATCGTTCAGCACTATACAATTTCCAGCTACACATGGTTCATAAGCTGTCAGAGGCTAAGTGTGTCCTTTGAGGGAATTACTCTCTTAAATTTGACAATCTACTTTGATATACAAGATATCAGTGAAATCCTTCTCTGAATTTCCTTTCTCTGAAAAGTGGTTTCTCCCATTTTTACAGAATCTTAACTTCCATCTTCCAAAAGGGAAAAAAAAAATGATATAACACCTTTATCTTATGAGTAGAAGAGAAATACATTAGTTTGCCCGGGTCATATAACACATTAGTGGTAAATCTGTAAAAGAGCCAGGGTTCCCTAAATCATCCTTTGGTTGTCTCTTAATTTTGTGGTATCAGTATGCTAAGATGTACTAAATAAAGTTAGATCTCTGGAAAGTATGAAGGTTGAGAGGTTGGAAGGGAAAAGGAACACAAATGGCATTTTCCCTTGATATTTTCCTTGCACAGGACCTTGGAGAAGAAACCTCTCACCTCTCCTCAGCTCCAAAGCAGCCCTCACTTTACATTCAATGCATGTTCAGTAACAGATTCAGAAAGAGGGAGAGATTAATGATACTTATGTGAGTGACAAGACTCTGCATCTGTCTCTTTTTTAAAAAGTGTTTCCTCTTCTACAAAGTGATGAGGTTAAGCTAGGTAATCTCTAAAACCTTGTCACCTAAAATATCTTTGTACTGTGGCCCACAACTCTCAGAAAATATTGAAACATCTGAAAGACAGGTGTGTTTCTGATCAAACAGACTGGGACATAACCACTGTGTCTAGCTGTACCAAAATATCCAGGCTGCTGCAAAACAGATTTGGGAGAATCCAATGAGTTAGAATGCATGGCTCACCAGGAAGAAAGCTGACTGAAATCCAAAGTCTCAATGCTTCACTCTTTGGAATGAAATGATTTCAACACTTCTAGTCAAGAGTTGTTCATGCCAGGCTTCCCTGATGGCTCAGTGGTTGAGAGTTCGCCTGCCGATGAAGGAGAAGCGGGTTCGTGGCCCGGTCTGGGAAGATCCCACATGCCGTGGAGCGGCTGGGCCCGTGAGCTATGGCCGCTTAGCCTGCGTGTCCGGAGCCTGTGCTCCGCAACGGGAGAGGCCACAGCAGTGAGAGGCCCATGTACCGAAAAAAAAAAAAATGTTTTTTATGCTTAATGTGCCTATAGTGTTCTTTTCTCCTGTTCAATTTGAAAATTAAAACCCTTATTTTAGAATGGTGGAACACAATTTCAAAAGTCAGAAAAAAACAAATCAAAACTTTTTTTTGCAATATGACAGTTTCCACCGGCAATCCGTTTCTTTATATTTTGCCATATAAATGAGTATTTTAGTTCAAATAAAGACTAATCTATCCCATTAATGTTAATAATGCTTGTACAACTGAAGTGTAGTCATCCTTGGTTTGCAGACATGACTTTCTATGAACCTATGTCTATTATTGGCTATGTAATTCTGAGTTCTTCATGGTGATTAGATGTCATTCTAGTGAAAATGTAAACATAAATGCAGTGTAGAATTTTATGTATATTTATTTAAAAATCCTCTGATCTCAGAGTGACACAACATAAAGGAAAATAAACCTCATACAAGAATCACACAATTCTCAAAAATTACATGAAATTGAAAAGGACTTACAATAAAACAGATGGCTGCAGAAGCAGCTGTGTGGTATCATTTCTGAAGTGTGTTAGACACATATGTGGATGGGAATGTGGAGCGTGTAGGGGAAAGAATTGCGACTGTACATGAAAATAAGAAACTGATGGGGCTTCCCTGGTGGCGCAGTGGTTGGGAGTCTGCCTGCCGATGCAGGGGACACGGGTTCGTGCCCTGGTCTGGGAGGATCCCACGTGCCGCGGAGTGGCTGGATCCGTGAGCCAAGGCCGCTGGGCCTGCGTGTCCGGAGCCTGTTCTCCACAACGGGAGAGGCCGCAACAGTGAGAGGCCCGCGTACCGCAAAAAAAAAAAAAAAAAAAAAAAAAAAGAAAGAAAAGAAACTGATGGAGTTTTGGACTTTCTACCATGAGATTAAAATATGAGGGTCAGAGATTTATTTACCTTCAAGTACCTTCCTAACTACAGAAAAAAAGGGGAGCTATTACCCCTGTAAAAACAACTTTTAAAATGCACTGTAATGTCTTTCCTTCTTTTGCTTATTTGAAAGCATTGTATTGTCCAGATTATTTTGGAGTCATGGTTTGTGATAATCTTATGTTTCAATTTGACTGATCCATGGTGCCCTGAAATTGACTTAAACATTATTTCCGGATATATCTGTGTGGATGCTCTGTCTGATTATCCTTGAGCTGGGTCATTGGTTTTCTTCTGCCTTCAGACTTGGACTGGAATTAGACCATCAGCTCTCCTGGGTCTGGACTTCTCTGCCTCCATAATCACATGAGCCAATTTCTTATAATGAACTTTACATACCCATGTAATATATATAACACATATGTATATGTGTATGTATACATATATATACACATGTATATGTATATGTGTATCTATTGGTTCTTTTTCTCTGGAAGAACCCTAATATATGTTTCAACAACTATTCATGTATTCTTCCTCCTTCCAGGGATTTTGTAGTAAATGTAGTAAATCATGTAAGCCATATAAGGTTGGTTTGAATGCCCAATGAATGTAAGTACACTAATCACTTCCATGTGGAAACTTTAAAATCAGTTACATGATTGGGCATAACTCCTTTTTTTTCTGTCCCAGCCATCAGGTGAGCATATAAGAGGAGCCTCTGCACCTTGGGTTAGACAAGGATGGTCATGAGTAAAAGCCCCTGCCAACTTGCCTTAGACACAGGGTTAGTCAACATAAACTTGTGCAGTATTAGACACTAAGTTTGGTGCATTTATTACCACTTCATAAAGTAGCCTGTGTTGACCGCTACATTCCTAGCATGCTTGGGTCATCTATTATATGCTGGATTTTTATTACCATTTCTTTTAATAATGAGCCAGGTATTGTATTGTTAGGAACTTTACAGATACTAGAACACAGGTGTTTTTTTTGTTTGTTTGCTTTTTAAAGCAAATGAGTCTCAGAAATATTAAAACTTACAGAGGGTGATAGGTCAGGGCGCCAAACTCAGGTCTGTCTAATGCCCTCATCTGCCCTAATAAATATCATTTATTGTTTTTTCTCTTTCTCCTGTTTTCATTTTCTAACAGGACAAAGTTCTGTGATTGAGCATTTTTTTTCTATTTGTTGGGGTTACAGTTATTTTTGGTTGAGGTTTGGAAGACAAAGATTGTTTCATAACTTGGCCCTCAAGACAGTGTATTAGAAAGTCACTGAGGCATCTAGCAAAATCATTCATAGAATCACTATGAATATAGTAGAAACATGTAGGCTAAGAAAGTGCAGAAAGCTAAATGCAACTGTTTACAGAGGGTGTGTCCAAAAGGTGCTGGTCCACAAGATTCTACCTGGTTCAGTACTCCAGCTTTAGCGTCAAACAGCCTGGGGCTGGGAAAAGTGACAGTCTCTCTGTATATCAGCTTTTTTGTTTGCACAATGGAAAATTGTAACTATCTTGTCTATTTGTTGAAAGGATTTAATAAGATAACAACGTAGGGAAATTATTCAGCCTTGCAGGTAATAAACCATCAATACATTTTAAAATGATAGCTTAGAAAGAACAAAAGAGGAAAGGAGGAGGAAAAAGGTGGGAGAGGAGGAGGAACCAAAGTTCTGTCATTGGAACTGCCTTATTCAAAGCTCTTAAATGACTAGATAGGACCCTCAAGGTGAGTTGCATTATTTTGGGATGATTCCCATATACGTACACATACAATTTTTAAACAACATTTCTCTAGGTATTCAGCTTAATAAAGATCAAAAGGAGGTGTGGCTCAAAAAAAGAAAAAAACAAAGCATAACAAAACCAAACAAAAACAAGAACTAAATATACGCAAGGTTGAAAGCATTGAAAGCCCCAGAGGCAGGGAAACAAAGGCACTGACATTGGGCTTCTAATAAAACAGCTGAAATAGTGTCCTGGAAAGTGTGTTGTGTTTGAAATGAGCTTTGAATCAGAAAACAAGCAGGCATGTAGTGTTTTGGAATTTGTCATGAAGAAGGAATTAGACATGTTTAATTTCCAAATACAGAGAAAAGCTTCAAAATGGGTGTGAACTTCCAAAGCATAAAAGGGATCCTGAAGAAAATGTTCCATTTCTACCTCCAATGAACAAAGACATTTAGGGTATGTTGTTTAATGCTTATTCAAAGGGAACATTTCTTAAATGTTGAGTTCTCTAAATGGAATCCCAGGAAAGAGTCATCATGAAGTATGTGGCCTCATGGAGTGGTAAATTCCTCGTCAAGGTCAGGGTTAGCAGTTGTTCTTCTGCCCTCTTTTGAGACCAAAAAGAGATAAGTATCCACTGAAACTGGGCAGGTTGATTTCTAAGGATCCTTCAAACTATGAAATTACTTGATCACCTTTCTATCTATCTCTGTTCAACATTACTCATGGACTCTTCAAGTATCTATACAGCATTTGCTCTTGGCAAAACATTATGAGCTAGTGTTATATATTCATTATTTCATTTAACTTATAAAAAAGGAAATGTTATCTTAAAAAAAAAGAAGAAGAAAAGGAAAAGTGAGGTGTAGAGAAGTTACATAGTGTGTGTGCATAATTTCAGGCTACTAAATGGGGAAGTTGGTATAAGAACCCTAGCAATTGGATTCTAAAATTTGGGTCTTCCAATTATTTTTCTTCTACACTGTAAATAGTATATAAACCTTTCAATGTTTCTGATGACATTTTGCATGTTTTCTAGGATCATAACACAATGATACAACATATTATTGAGTCATCATTACATGACATGTCACTGGGACATAATACACATCTCTGATTCAGTGTAGCTTGTTTTTTTGTTTTTAGTTTTTAGGTTTTTTTTTTTTTTTTTTTTTTTTTTTTTTTTTTTTTTTTTTGCCGTACGCGGGCCTCTCACTGTTGTGGCCTCTCCTGTTGCAGGGCACAGGCTCCGGATGCACAGGCTCAGCGGCCATGGCTCACGGACCCAACGGCTCTGTGGCATGTGGGATCTTCCCGGACCGGGACACGAACCCGTGTCCCCTGAATCGGTAGGCGGACTCTCAACCACTGCACCACCAGGGAAGCCCACTTAGTTCTTACTATTATATTGCCACTCTTTTCATCTTTAGGAAACTCAAGTATGAGAACTTGATTTACAAATCAGACCTAGGGTTTAGGTAACTTTATTTTCAATGTTATTAGTTGTGTCGCACAGACTGCTAACATCCCACACTACATTTCTTTCCTCTAATTAAATGAATCAACAATATAATTTGCTTTTAGCAATGATTAAATACTCTAGAAAGTGGTTTTCTTTCACCTTTCTAAGGAAAAAAGTATATATATATTGAAGCCGCTTGGCTTATGTGTTGAAACAATGTAGATAATGTTCCTATGAAAAGGAGGAAAATGAGAGTGTGAGAGTGATGGTTCCAAAGGTGATCTTGGCATTTTGTACTGTCTAAATGCACTTTAAAAAATTTGGAGGAACTCATTATTTTGTTTTAAACAGCAAATCTTTCTTAACTGCTGGCATAATGCTGTCATATCCTTTCTGATGAGTCAGCAGTCACATGCCAGCACATTAAACAGCATTTTGCCGATGAAAAGAGGCAGAATAATAATTCTTTTGAACAAACCCCAGGAAGCAAGATAATGTTTGGGAACAGAGAATTTGTATTATTTAGAACTGAGGATTATAAAACTGTAATGCCATCTACCTTTGCTATTGAAACAAGAAATATACTATGCTTCATGGAGATACAAATACAGATACTTAGAAATATCTGCAGTGCACATTTCTGGAGGCATCACCTGCATTTACATATGAGTGAAGTTGTGAGCAGGGTCAGCCAGTGTTCAAGATGCACAGCAAGCACTCCTCATACTTCCTTGATCCAAGGCAAAATGACGCTCCCTCCAGGCAGGATTTTTTTTTTTTTTCTTAATGATCCAGGAAGAGGAGTATCCTCTTATTATGGATAAATAAAACTTGAAATCAAACTGAAATAATTAAATTGATTTCCCACAAAATTTTTATTTTAACATATATTGTGTCTATACAGCACACTGAAAATCTTTGGACAACATCCCTTGTGACTTCCAAATTTTGAAATTCAGAGGTTCAAGAAAGAGTTCTCAGTAACAATTCTATATAAATAATGAATGGAACACCATATCAAGGGAAAATTCTCCTGAGATTTAGATTTCTTATCTGTGCAGCAATCTTAGAAAATGTCATACTTCAAATCAGATAAAACCAGTGACTTTTTGAGAAAGGAAAATTTTGGATCCAGGAGACATGTGCTTTTCTTTCACATAAAAACGCATTGCACGGCAGCTTATTGAATAGCGTGAAACAATGGCTACAGGAATAAAATATTTAATTTTCAGAAAGGATAACACATTAGATAAGATGTGATTTGACGGCCAAGCTCCTTTCAGCAAACCTTTATTCCTTCCGAACATTTTATTCCCTTTTTAAATAGGATGTGTGTTCATTTAGGGTTTGATTTCTCAACCTCAGCACTATTAACATTTTGCATTGAATAATTATTTGATGTAGGAGCCTGCATCTGCGTTCTGGGATGTTTAGCAGCACCCCTGGCCTTTAGTCACTAGATTCCAGTAGTCAGCACCTCAGTCCCGACCATCAGTGATGGCTGCAGACATTGCCAAATGTCCCCGACGTGGTGAGAGGGTGGCGAAACACTCCCCCTGGTTGACAACCACTGATTTAAGGCTACCATAGTCTGTACCTGCCTTTCCTCATGAGAGCTGAGATTTTCGTTCTGTCGTCTTTCCCAATTACCTTTTTCCCTATTCCTTGGGTCTCCATTTTACTTTGACTCATTTCTCTACCTTTATGGAGAGTCCAAAACAATATCTCTTTATGGGAATTACACAATCGTTCCTCTTCCGTCTGCCACCTCAACCCCACAGTAGGACACAGAGCTTGGGGGTGTCAGGGAGGATGGGGAACGGAGACTAGATTTCCACCTCATTCACCCAGTGGACAAGATGTGTCTGTACAGGGAACTAATTGTCCACATTTCTCTGGTGCTCTCTTTCTAATATTATAACATGGCATTTGTAAATGAACGGTGTAGAACTCAGACATTAATGTCTCCATAGTGACAACATAATAATGGGTGGTTGTGTTCCCCCGCCAGTCTTAAAAAATCCATTTACCAATAAAATTGTTGAGATCTCTGAATGGAAATCTCTTCAGCTCTGAGACCCGGTAATTGGAGTCCCCACAGTACAGTTTCAAATGAGGAGGTAAGCAGAAAGAGAGCTGACATTCCTTCCTTGAACCAGTTTGATAAAGATATTTTAAATGAAAATGGCTTACCTTCAATATAGATGCCATTAATTCAACTCCCTAAAACTTATATTTATTGAAGTTCCCTGAAATCATTCCATGCTTATTCTCCACACATGAAAACATATGTTCCCTGACTGATGCCAAATTTGGAGAAATGTCAGTTACCAAGTGAAGGGAGTGACATATAGGCTTATTCCCTGTATATAATAAGTATTAGTTTAAAACTGTTAATACATATTTGTTGACTATCACTATTTCACAATCATTTTTGTTTTAAAGAGATGCTTTTTGTAGCCCAGGATTCTGTCTCATTGCCCTTTTTAAAAACAGAGTAACACGTTAAGTGCCTATTAGTTGTAAGCCAATACACCAGGTGTTACAGTGACCACACAGGTGGTAAACACATGATTCATACCCTTAGGGATTTTTGAAATTTATAGGAGGATTGCTAGAAATAGCTATTGGAATAAAATAGGTTGGTTTGAGAACATTCTTTATTAAGATATGCCCTGAGAATAATTATAATAGAAATGGATAGGTATGTATATTTTTTTCACCTCCTATAGACATTCTAAGGGTGACTGGCCTAATTATGCACTGTTCGCCCATGTATTTAGTTCTCATATGCTAATTATGCAAAAACAGAATTGAGAAGTTAATTTAACCAAAGAGAAATGAAGCATTTAAGCATTACATTCACTTGTTAACCCTTTCCAAAAATGTTTCCCTGCATTATGTTATGGGATCTCTGCCTTGAAAATTCTCATGACTCAATTAGGAGAAAAGCTTAGATAGAAGTTACATCTTTATCCCTGTAACTCAATACCATATAATGTCTTTTTCTCTCTTCTATATTTTTTTTGCAGAAAGTAAGCAAAATAGGATCACATTTATTTTTATCTGAGATGTTCAGAAACTGGCTGAACTCACCAAATTCTGGCACTTTCTATAATACTGAGAAAATTTAATGTGCCTAGACAGATTTTCTTATGAGAAATCAGGGAGTAATTGTAGAGATTGCGAGCTTGCCTATTGTCTTCCTATAGCCATTGTCTACTTTTTTATTCTTTTCAGCTGAAGGTATGTGAAAATTCCTGGACAATGATTTTGCAGTGTGAGTAGTATGTGGAGTATGTGGTAGGTGTCCTTAATGAGAGGGTGTGGAATTTCAGTTTAAACCTTTCTTAGATGGCTGGAACACCATCAACCACTATTGACCTATAACTTCTAAATTCCTAGGCCCATGAGTAAAAACTGCAGGCTGGTAATGGGAACCTAGTAAGGACACCTTGCAGCAGCACACCAACTTGGGACTGATGAACTTTGTGCCATTTTTACTTGTGAGATTTTGTTTGTTCCTTCAAGTTATATGTAATTGTAAACAATACAGGCAGTTTGGCTAGGTGTGAAAGAAGCAGGAATCTGAGGAACAATCATTTCAAATTGTAGGACTTATCTTTGGTTTAAGGTTATAAATCGTCCCCTGGAGGAGGGAACATGCACAGGTCATGGTGCAAACGCTTAATGCCACTTTTATACCTTTGTTCATTGACCTAAGAGATTGGTCTAAAAATGCTGATATAATACCTAGGCATGGAACAGATTTATAAAGCCTAAATCTTTATTAATACTAAATGTTAATTGTGGAATTTTTGTTTAGCCAAGGCAGTTCTAGTACCCTGAAATACTTTAACACAGATAAAATAGTCTTCATTTTACAGATAAAGCAAATAGTAAGGTTTTGAGTTAGTTGCCAAATAATTAGACAATGAGAACACCTTAAGTTCACTGAATCCTCCTGAAATTCCTTTCTCTGTATTAGCCAATACTAATGTTCTTGATATCATTAATGTTCTGTACCATTTATCTATGTTGCAATCACTTTGGAGTAGGAAATGTTATGATCCCATGTTTCAGAATAGGAAGCCATGTCTTTGAAAAGGTAAATCACTTAGCTAGATTCATAGAGGCAGCTAAATTCTGTGGAGCCAGAATTCAAGTCATATCATCTGATTCCACTCTTCATGTTATCTTGTTGTCTTCAAGGTCTACTTTCTTCTCCTCCCTCTCTTTACTCCTCATCCTGCCCTCCCAAGGTCACGAGTGGATATTGATCGATTAGCCTACTGTAGATAGTTTCTCTCCTTTATTTTTATAACATGCTCCAGATATTATCTACTTTATTAAAAAACCATGTTTTAATATTCACTCATTCTCTTATTGCAAATTTTCTTTGATCTTTTTCATTCTTTCAAAGTGTTCAGTTATTACCTAAAAACCTAGTGGGGAGAACTTTCCAGATTTTCTCTATTGGAATTACCCCACCCCCTACTATAAATGTTTTTAACATCAGACCTCGATTTCGCTGTCATTGTCTTATTTAGCAGCTGGTTAATTCATGTTAAGGTGATAAGACTTTCTGGACATTTTAAGAAAGACTTTAACAAAACACTTGGCTGAAGCTCAAAGGAGTCACAATGTGTCTGTTAACAATTCAAGTCATCATCCCCAGCTCTTGATGGAGCAATCATTTTTGTTATTGGGCTTTGCAGTGTCTTCCAAGTCATGCCACATCAATGTCTGTTAATGTGTCACATACAGGCTTCACCAGAAAGAGCAGACATGGGAAATGTAACAGTGAATACTTCCCAGGGCAGACCAAATTTGCCTTTTTAATTTTTAAAATTTTAATTCAAATGTACAACAGTGATGATGACAAGACTGTATTTAGGTTGAGGGATAGTTCCTTTGCTTAAGATACAGCCACTTTATACTTAAAAGGAGTTAAGATTATGCAAAAATAAGAAACACAACACATTTGTGACTGCAGATTATTTAAGATCTAGACTTCACTGTACTTATGTTCGTCAAGATGACTGATTTATTTTGTACTAAGCACTTCTTAATTTTTCAGTCCTAATAATATCAATAGCTCCTGTTAGTAAATAACAATTTGAGAAGGGACATTAAATTACTTCCTGTCTAAACCAACCTAAAGATATGTTTAAACATAATGCCATATATAGTTCAAGAATCTTCCTGAAAACTGAAAATAATTTGCAGAATTTGCAATTACTGAACACTCCTTCTATGTAACCTGTATGTTCTATACAATTCAAATCTGCCTTTCTTTAATTTCTCTCTAGAAGGAATCACAAAATTTACTACTTTTAAATTAATTTAATGGATAATTTGTGAGATAGTATCTAATATCAGAGAGCCAACATTATAGTGTAAGGAAAGGAACAAAATAAATATATTATGTAAACACAAATGTATAATATACAAAAATTATATAGTCATATGATATGAAGAAACACATAATTCTGTAGATATCATGAAGAAAACAAAAGAAGGATAAGTAAATAGTGAGAGCTAGCTGAGAATGATGCTTTTTAGACAGTGTTGTCAAGATCATCTCACCCAAAGAGAAGACATTTGGACAGAGACATGTAAAAAGCAAAGAAGCCAGTCATGTGGGAAAGAACATCTAAGCCAGAGTGAACAGAAAATATGAAGTCCTGAGGCAGAGCCATCTTTAATATCTTCATGGAAAATCAAGGAGGCCAGAGTGGCTGGAGGGGGACATGATGAACAGTGAGAATACAAGATATACTGTAGGTTCTAGGACATCGTGGGCCACTTAAGGATATTGGATTTGATTTTGTGAACAATGGGGAGGAATTTGACAGTCCTGAACCAGAGAGGGATATGATTTTATTTACATTTTAAAAAGGATGATTGTGGTTACTGTGTGGATCATAGACAATTGAGTGAGAGGGTAGAAAAGTGAGGATGCTATTTTAAAAGTCCAGGGTAGAAATTATGGTGACTAGAATTTAGGGGAATGCTGTGGCAATACCAAGTAGCATTCAGAATCTGAAAATATTTTGAAGATAAAGCCCATGGAATTTGTTAATAGAGTAATATGAGGGTTGAAAGAAATACAGAAATACATAATGACACCATATTTTCTGACATTATTTTTTTAATTTATTTATTTTTATTAGTTTCTGCTTTATAACAAAGTTTTTCTGGCATTAGTAACTAGAAGAACAGAGTTTTCTCTACAAGAATTACCTCACCCTTTGCTATAAACATTTTTAACACCATATTTTGCCATTGTTCTAAATCTATATTATAATAAAGCTGCATTTACTGAGATGAAGAACCCAAGGAGATGCCTCCTGGGCACGGGTGGGAGAAATGATTGAGTTATTAATTATTAATAATTAATATATTAATTGTGACCTCCTGGTGGAGGTATAAGATGATTGGTGCATTTGAGTCCATAGTTGGGGGGTGGTGGTTGAGTCAGAGAGAAAGATCAACATGTATCTGGAAACCAAACACTTATAAAGCTGGATTTCAAAAGGGATATGTGAAGGAGACAGAGAATTAGCCAGGGAAGTGAGAGGGGAATGTCCCAGGGGCCAAGCAAAAAAAAAAAAGTCAAAGATGAGGAATCAACATGTATGCCACAGGTAACTAAATGTCAAAGATGGTAATGATGAAGAATTGACTGCTGGATTTCACAATGGTTTTCTGAGAGCAAGTTTTCTAGATTTCTTGGAAAGAAAACCTGATTGGTCTTTGTTCAGAAAAGAATAGGAAAAGATCAGTAACAATGAGGAACAACTCTTCCAAGAAATACTGGTGTAAGGAAGAGGAGGAGAAAAAAATGGAGAAGGATATGGAAAGAAGGAACATTTTAAAATGGTAGATATGACCATGTATTTGTATGTTAATGAGAATAATCTCCTAGAATAGCAAATTGAAAAGGAAGAGACCAAAGTAGGAAGGGCTTGGAATCAGATAAGATTGTGTTCAACCAATGAAACAAACAAAAAAATGGCAGAGAGGATATATACAAATGCATGTATGACGGTACATACTACAGTAAAAATGATCTGATGAATATCCACAAATCCTTAAGGGAAAATGATTCACCAGAAATACATGTTTTATACAGGAAATACTAAATAATTAATAAATAAATGGGAAATTGTTATCTGACCTTTAAAGTACTTTAGCACTGTTTCCGTTATTAACTGAAAGAAGAGAAAATACTATAACTGAGAAATAGGGAATCCTTGAAAGAGGTGAGAGAAATATTATGTTTTAAAATTGCACAGTTAACTAGAACACATGTTGGAAACAAAGGTTTGCAGTCTTATTAACCCAAATTCAAAGTAATTTAAAATAGAACTGTAGCACTCAAGTGAGCAAATGTTTGCTTTCAGAGAGTCTACTGTTAAAGTTTGAAAAGTGCAGTCTTTTCAAACTGATTCCGAGTCTGCCGCTCAATACAGAAAAGCAATTAGGAAGCAGAGTATTAAGAAGTATCACTCAGTAAATAAATATTTACTGTCAACCTTACAGATGTGAAAAGTCCTATTCCCACATATAGTTCTAATTGGATTTAAGCAGCTTCTTATATATTCTGTTAATCTTTGATACTCTGAACAAACTGTGGTGGCAAATTATATTTTTAAACTTTAAAAATCATTAAAAGCAGTTTAGGGCATAAGTTACCTAAAACTAAAAATATTTAGTGGGACTTTGTGCCAGGGTCTCCTTCAGTATTAAGTAATTTGAAGGCATAATTTATAAAACATTTTTCAACACTGTGGACAGTCAGAACTTACACATTAATCATTTAGTTTTTACTGTTATTAAAAGGAATTTCCTACACTTTTAATGTTTTGTAGTGATGAGCAACTCTCATCTGAAGTTTTTTTATTTTATTTTATTATTATTATTATTATTATTATTGCGGTACGTGGGCCTCTCACTGTTGTGGTCTCTCCCGTTGTGGAGCACAGGCTCTGGACACGCAGGCTCAGCGGCCATGGCTCATGGGCCCAGCCGCTCTGCGGCATGTGGGATCTTCATGGACCGTGGCACGAACCCGCGTCCCCTGCATCGGCAGGTGGACTTTCAACAACTGTGCCACCAGGGAAGCCCTTTTTTTAAAAATTTTTACTTAATATTTTTCTTAAAAATAATCTCTGAAATAACTGGATGTGATAAATAATGAAGTATAAGTCCACATTCTTTTTAGCATCTGGAATTGTACTTTATTTGCAGTACATTAATTGCTGAAGAAAGAACCAGTCAAATGCATTAATACTTTCTTTCTTGATGCCCTCAAAGTGCTTACACATGATTTAGTATGTCATGAAATCAGTCTCAGGACTGCAGCCCCATAAAATCCCTAGGTTTTGGGGAAAAAAAAAAAAAACTGTTTGGTGTGATGATAGAAGACAAGTCACTGTCTTCTTTAAGTAATAATGGTATTCAATATAAATGTTGAGTTCCTTTCATGTATGTATTCCTTTTTTAGATCATTTACAAGTCTTATCACATTTATATTTCAATATAAGCTAAAAGCAGAGGTATTATTATCCACTTTTCAGATTTGGAATCTTGAGTCTAAGAGTTTAAGTAACTTGGCAAGAACTTCCAGGACGTTATTACATGACAGCTAGGATGTAAATTTCAGTTGGCTCTTCTTTTTAGAGAGTCCCTGTTACTAATTGGTGATTAGTTGATAAGGGATATCTAGAATCACAAATTTCCAGACCTTACTGTTTGTCTAGTATATAAAGCTTAAATAAATCTTCTGATTTATCATCATAAAATATTTAGCAATTTCCCCTACATAAATAGTGGCATGCTTATACTCTTGGTAGTTGTATATATTTAGTTTTCTCTTCCACCAGATCCTTTTAAATATCCTTTGGGATACCAACATGACAAAATCTCAAAGTAGATTTCAAAATAAAATGTTTCCTGCAACATCTGTATTTTTAAAGCAAGGTATTTATATTGCTTTAAAGAAAATGTAATTTGAATCATTTAGTAATGAAGTGTGAGGTACTCAAAGCATTTTTGAAAGTGGTATTGTTTCACTGTAGCTATCTTATGAGCTGATAATCATCAACTACATATATTTACTAAATAACAGATACAGTACTCTGAGGCAAAAAAAAATGCTAAAATAAAATGTTCGATGTAGCTAAAAGGCAGTCACAGAATACCATGGAGAGGAGAATTCCCAAGAGAGCGTTGGAATTAAGAGTATCACAGAGCTAATGACCATTACAGTTGCCCAAGAGTCTCAACCAGACAATAAGGAATTAAGATCCTCTTAGAATCACCAAAAAGCCTTACAAAAAATAAATGATTCAAACAAGAGAAATGTTAAAATACAGCAAATTTTAGAATAAGTGATGAATGTTAAAAAAATAACACTGTATTCCATGTTGATCTAGGAAGGCTCTCCTTTGAGAGCACATGTTATATTCATACTAATGGATCTCAATAGATTTTAACTATACACATATAAACCACGGTTGACACTTAATTCAAGAAAGAATGGAAATGATATCAACCTTGACATTTTGATAGGAAGGCTCTTGCTTGCAAGATTACTAAAAGCAACCAGGGAAGAGAACAGAACTGGACAGAAAGTCAGGGGTACTGACATGCTCAGATTACAGGATATCAAGAAAAAAATACTTATAGGAATAAGAAAAAAATTTAACTTCATTATTTAAAGTTGAAAATATAACAGAAAAGACAAAAAGTAGTGACAACTATTAAAACTGTGAAATGGAGGAAAAATGAGTGTGGTGTATGAGCCAAATCCTCCCCATCAAAACAGGAAGTAGATAAATAATAAGTTGATCAATAAAAAAGAGAGGGATATAACTGCTTATTTATAGGCATGAAGGTAACCTGTCCTCAACCCCCAAGATAGAGAACATTATTAGAAATTTTGTCTCTGGGAGAACTGGGGCTCGGAGCCTTTTCCTTATAAGTGTTTCTATTGCATTTTGTCTTTAACATTTATTATCTTGATTTTTTGTTTTGTTTTGTTTTCTTTTCTTTTTTGCAGTATGCGGTCCTCTCACTGCTCTGGCACCTCCCATTGTGGAGCACAGGCTCCGGACGCGCAGGCTCAGCAGCCATGGCTCACGGGCCCAGCTGCTCCACGGCATGTGGGATCTTCCCAGACCAGAGCACGAACCCTTGTCCCCTGCATCGGCAGGTGGACTCTCAACCACTGCCCCACCAGGGAAGCCCTACCTTGACTGTTTTTAATGTTAAATGGTTCCTTTGTTGCATAGCTCTCCTTGGTCTCATCATGCTGAAGCCAAATAGCTGTGACAGTTATGGCCACTATAACTTGAAAAACACATACCATAGACACACACACACACACCAGATTATTACTGGCAGTTTCTCCCAACTATATATATGCCTGGGTTTCTGAACAGACAATTATCATCCTCTATTAGGAGAGGATAAGAGCTCAGTGGTTTATAAACGTTTTAGTTCACATTTTATTTTTGAAATGTAAATGGGTATATTTAGTGCTTTAAATTAATCATTAAACACACATTTATATACTTTTATGAGCTAAATATCTTATAATTCAAAATATTGTTTAATTCTGACACAGAATAATATATTTTTGTACAGGTGTAAAATAATTCAAGCTGCTTCAGATTATTATATTTTTCTCCTAAAGTCAATAAGAAGGTTAATACTTAGCCATAGTCAGTTCAAGTTGACTGTGGCTGAAATGTCAGTTAAGCAGAATAATGACAACCCCCTAGTAACCAAAATAACACAAAATAATTACTGATTCTAACCAAAGCAGTCTTATTTTTAACCTGTGAATGTCAAGACATAGTCTGGCATTTAGCTCTTCAGAAACCATGCCTTTATTTTTCTTTTCTTGGTAGAAATATCATGAGAAAGGCTTTTGCTCTCTTACCATTTACAGTGATCTAGATTATTTTAAAAGAGCTTGAGTCAGAAAAAGGCAACACAGTTTTGTAATAAAAATGTACTTTGACTTTACCACACTTGCTTATTATCCATAAAAGATATGCTCAACATGTATTACATTCTTCTACAAATAATTGTGGCAAATGTGTTTGCAATTCATTATAGGGAGATAAACACCGTTTTCTAATACAATAGAGAATAAAACTGTTTTCCAATTTGGGGTTTTAAGGCATAACTTAGTCTTTTAATAATAAGAGTATGGTATGCTAAAAATTCCAAATCTGAAATATTTATGCATTCTTACTAATTTTTCTACAATAATGTTAAAGAACCTACTGGTATGTTGATGTTCTTCCATGTAATTGTGATGGCATCAGTCTGTTTATGTGATATTTCTTCTATAATATTTCTACCACTGTAATATTTTCTAAGACTTTTCTAGATAATTATACATTTCTTGAGTTATGATTGTACATTTCACTCAAGTGCAGGGGAAAGCACAATAAATATGCCAACAAGAGAGCCCAGATATTGGTTGGGGTCTCTGATGTACCATGGCCTCAAATCAGCTCTTACAGATTTTCAGCTAAGTGTGTCATTAACAAGAGAAAGTTTCTGTCTGCTGTACACAGAAATACTAGTTCCCCAGGTCAAGAGGGACTAAATTAGTAACTTTGTCCAACAGGCCACACAGAAGTCTCTGAAGTATTGATGGTCAGAGAGAACTTAATGAGCTTGCATTTGGAACAGTGACTCAAGTCTACAGACTCAAACTATGCATTGAAAAGTGAAGGTGGACTTTACTGATTTCAAAGTTTTCCCTGGAACTCTAGAGAAATGGTATCTCAGGACAGCTGTGCAAAATGAGACATGAAGTGTCCATCAGGGGCTAAATTATGTTACTTTTACAATTCAGTCTTAATGAGAGCCCTACACTGTAGGGATCAATGATGGGGAGATTCAGATTCCACATGATGAGAGTATATGTTATGTTATCAATAGTATGCAGTTTGAGTGCAGCCAAGAGTCATCCTCTAGTTCCAAATATGATGAACTTCATATGTTAGATAAAATATGCATAAATAACGATAACAACATAGTGTATTGGGGGGATACACTTGTTTCTTTAATTCTAGAGGCTTCACAAAATTCATTCTTCAGTTGATTAATAAAGGGGTTATTAATATTCAAATCCTAGAAAAAGCTATTGAGATGCTCATAAAGTTCTTCATATTTCCTGCCTAACAACTGACAATAAATCAATAGTGTCTCATTAAATGTGTTACTTAGATAAAACATTTACAAGAAAGAAAAAAATGGAAAAAGGTTTCTATCATCTTTAGGAAGTTCTAGGTTTGACTACCTCTGAAGAATAACATGGAGAAGAGAACAATTTTGAATGGGAAACAGTAAGATACAGTATTTTGTGTGTGTGTGTGTGTGTGTGTGTGTTTGGGGGGGTGGATAAAGTTTATATAATTAATGAAAGGGTTTAACAATAATGGATGGCATTTCGTCCATGAGAAGAGTGGATTATATAGAGCTTCTAAATCTCAAGATCACAGGCTCCCACTGAGTCTCTAAGAAAAAAATTTGGGAAAAGCATAAGGTGATATGGACAGCCAGAAAAAGATTTAAGTCCACTTGCTTATTTTCAAACTGTTACATTAAAGTTTCTTTTTTTAAAAAACATCTTTATTGGAGTATAATTGCTTTACAATGGTGTGTTAGTTTCTGCTTTATAACAAAGTGAATTAGCTATACATATACATATATCCTCATATCTCCTCCCTCTTGTGTCTCCCTCCCACCTTCCTTATCCCACCCCTCTAGGCGGTCACAAAGCACTGAGATGATTTCCCTGTGCTATGTGGCTGCTTCCCACTAGCTACCTATTTTATATTTGGTAGTGTATATATGTCAATGCCACTCTCTCACTTCATCTCAGCTTACCCTTCCTCCTCTCATGTCCTCAAGTCCATTCTCTACGTCTGCATCTTTATTCCTGTCCTGCTTTTAGGTTCTTCAGAACCTTTTTTTTTTTTTTTTAGATTCCATATATATTTTCTAGCATACAGTATTTGTTTTTCTCTTTCTGACTTACTTCACTCTGTATGACAGTCTCTAGGTCCATCCACCTCACTACAAATAACTCAATTTTGTTCCTTTTTATGGCAGAGTGATATTCCATTGAATATATGTGCTACATCTTCTTTATCCATTCATCTGTTTATGGACACTTAGGTTGCTTTCATGTCCTGGCTACTGTAAATGGAGCTGCAATGAACATTGTGGTACATGACTCTTTTTGAATTATGCTTTTTTCCAGGAATATGACCAGTAGTGAGATTGTTGGTTCCTATGGTAGTTCTATTTTTAGTTTTTTAAGGAACTTCCATACTGTTCTCCATAGTGGCTGTATCAATTTACATTCCCACCAACAGTGCAAGAGGGTTCCCTTTACTCCACACCCTCTCCAGCATTTACTGTTTGTAGAGTTTTTGATGATGGCCATTCTAACTGGTGTGAAGTGATACCTCATTGTAGTTGGATTTGCATTTCTCTAATTATTAGTGATGTTAAGCATCCTTTCATGTGTTTGTTGGCAATCTGTGTATCTTCTTTGAAGAAATGTCTAATTAGGTCTCCTCCCCATTTTTGGATTTGTTTGTTTTATTGATATTGAGCTGCAAGAGCTGCTTGTAAATTTTGGAGATTAATCTTTTGTCAATTGCTTCATTTACAAATATTTTCTCCTGTTCTGAAGGTTGTCTTTTCATCTTGTTTAGGTTTTCCTTTGTTGTACAAAAGCTTTTAAGTTTCATTAGGTCCCATTTGTTTATTTTTGTTTTTATTTCCATTTCTCTAGGAAGTGGGTCAAAAAGTATCTTGTTGTGATTTATGTCACTCCTCACTTTCACCTCCTCCCCTCCATTTCATTCTCAACACTACAGCAAAAATGATGTTATTAAAAAAGGTAACACTTTTTCACTACATCCTCAAAATCCTGCAGTGATCTAATTTCGGTCTTAATTTCAATTAAAAGCCAAAGACTTTTCATGACCTACAAAGTCCCAAATGGACTAGCCCCCAATTTCCTCTCATCTCCTAATATTTAAACTTCATATCCTCTAGCCAAATGGGCTCCCTTATACCTTGCTTAAACATGCCTGGTGTGTAATTGTTCTATCTGTTCTTTCTGTATGAAACTTTCTGGGCTTCTCTGGTGGCTCAGTGGTTGAGAGTCCGCCTGCCAATGCAGGGGACATGGGTTTGTCCCCCAGTCCGGGAAGATCCCACATGCCATGGAGCGGCTGGGCTCGTGGGCCATGGCTGCTGAGCATATGCATCTGGAGCCTGTGCTCCACAACAGGAGAGGCCACAACATTGAGAGGCCTGCATGCCACAAAAAAAAAAAAAAAAAAAAAAAATCTTTCTTATATCACCAACTCTTTCTTCAAACATCACCTACCGTGTTGTCGATATTTAAATTCCAATCAAACTCCCAGTAATATGGATTCCCTATACCCAAATCCATTTTTTATAGCATTTACCAAGTTCCAATATACTGCACTGGATTCTATGGTCTGGCATCTAGATATCCCTGAATAATTCATTCCCACAGCTCTTGGAGCATGAGCTGTCAATAGCCTTCTGATGAATTCCTCTCCAGTTCCAGGAACTGTCCTTAGCTAAAGAAAATATTCTTGCCCAAGATCATTATTTCTCCCAGGAGGCAACCTACTTTCTAAGGTTGGTCATTAATAGAGGGAGGAAGTAAAAGCTTTGGCACTTTCTTCAACATGGAACAATCATCAAGAGACATTCCAGCCCCAAAGCTGCCATGAGACCCTTTGTTAGGACTGTGATGAATTCAACTACTACTTTGCCCAATCCTACTTCCTTCCTCCACTGGCGTTGATCCCAAGGGAACAACTAAATTCGTTTTCTGCAGACAATCTTCCTTATTAGGGCCTGTTCCACAGAGAATTGAAACTAAGATATATACTATATAATTTATATGTCTAATATGCTTATTTTTTATTATGCATCACCCTCCCTTATATATCTGCTCCCAAGGGCAGGGTGCTACACTCGTAATATCAGAGGAAATAATAGATTCTTAATAAACAGTTGTCACACAGGAGTATGCTCAAAATAGGAGCTGAATGGAAGAATGAACAAATCTGTCTCAAGGATTAAAGGATACAAATGTTCAACACAGAATGAATTGTATGTAGCATTTACTAAATAGTAATGTCTTTCTCTCTCTCTTTTTTTTTTCAATCTCATAACTTTTCTTTGTGTTCAAAACATAATGATCGGGCTTCCCTGGTGGAGCAGTGGTTGTGGGTCCGCCTGCTGATGCAGGTGACATGGATTCGTGCACCAGTCCAGGAAGATCCCACATGCTGCGGAGCAGCTAGGCCCGTGAGCCATGGCCGCTGAGCCTGCTGCATGTCTGGAGCCTCCGCAATGGGAGAGGCCACAACAGTGAAAGGCCCACATACTGCCAAAACAAACAAACAAACAAACAAAAAAACCCATAATGATCAGTAGTTGGGCCAGGCAGTTCTCAGAAACTTGATTATTTGGGTCCAAGGGAACTTCATTTTCTCGTGAAGAAATTTTGCATTAGGAGTGTGTATGTTTATATGCTTGGGTCTCTTGACCACTTGAAGATCTTTTTCTTCTACTTTATATCTTTCCTCTCCCATATAGCTCTTGCTGCCCCATAGCTTCTTCACCTGATAACTCAGAAATCCTCATAGCCTGGCTTGCTCATGGTCTTTCATGATCTACCTCTGCACATGTGCATACTCTCAGGTTTAGCATTCACTGTGACCAGATTGTTCCTAATTTCTCAGTCACTCAAACTCTTTGGGAAAATGTATGTTCGTTCCTAGCTTTTTTCATAATTTATCAAGCATTCTATGGATTAACTGCTTTGAGTCAGGTACTTAGCTTAATCCAATCAACTGCATCCAGATGGAGCAAAGTCAGATGTTACAAACCTGACTATCTAATTCTGTGTCTGAGGTCAGAGCTTGGGAAAAGAGGGTACCTACAAGGAGATTGCAAGTATGGCAGTCATGGCAATGAATATGTATAATAACACCTTTGTTTCAAAAGACTCTCTAATGCAACACCATCATTTATATTCTGTGAAAGACTACCAACACAGGAAACAGCCTGCTTTATTTTTGCCAGTTTTATTTTTTCCCTGTAACCTAAATTATGATTTTATTTTACATAGTCAACTACTATACAATGTGTGAGTGAACAATCATTTTAGACACATGATAAGACCCATTTCTGATTTATTATCAATGGGAAATGTAAAATTTCTTTTGGGACTGGTTCAATGCTACTGGCAGGTAAACTCAAGCACAAAATATTATTCACTTGTAAAATATCCTCATGTTCAAGTCTGGCAGCTACACAAACTAAGTTCTAATTTCTCAAATGCTGAATTCCAAAATCATCTATTCTTTCAGTTGGATTTTTTATTGTGGATTCAGCTTGTGAGTGTCAGCCAAGTAGAGAGTGTGTCTAGAAAGGATATTTCTTGTCAATAGGCCAATGAGATAAGTTCTGCAGAGTTGCATGGAAATGTTCCACAGCAGGAAACCATATGGCATATTTTAGTTGCTCTAAGTATATTCTGCACCCATGATCAGAGAGTTAGACTAAGTGTACACTTATAAAATAAGTAAATAAAATAACCCAATGCATAGCTTTCAGAAAAGCCTGTCTTATTTCAGCTACTGCTGTTTCAGAGATGTAGTTTCTATAACTGAAGGAAACAGAGGAAGTGAACTTAGAGAACAGTGTAGAATCATGCCCTGCTGAGTTAACACTATAGGCTCTTTTTTGAGGGAATCTGCTAGTATTAGAATCAACATTTAGACTTTCATTTTTATCACCTGACATGAAATAGAAGGTTCTTTATACTAATGAGAGGAAGGTATAAGCATCTGCTTCTGAGAACATTATGAACAATAGCCACTGCTATCTGTGGAAGAAAGGAACAGCTCTTTGCCAACATTAAATAGGGCTTATGAATTGAAGGTTTCAGTTTATTACTAAATTTAGAGTCCAGAAGTTTTCTATATGTTCAAAATTTACAAATATGCACTTTCACATACAGGAATGGATGAGGTATTTCTTAAAAAATAAATATTCTTTGGCCTCAATATAAGTTTTCACTTTATTTTTTATTGTTTTGTTTTGGTATCAGTTCATTTTGTCTGAAGTAAATATAATATCAGATTCTAAACACATACAAGTATTCTTTAGTCCTCTTTTGAAGGAAGCGAAGAAAAGAATATTCTGTACCCAGAATTGCTGAGACAAATCAGAAAGATAAACAGAGTAGTTGAGTTCCATATTCTCAAACAATAAAGTAGTGGCTACAATTGGCTTCCTTCTTTCCTTGTGTAGACCAAATATGTCATCAATAAAAGTAAATGACAACCACTGGTCTAAAATGTCAACTTCATGAGGACAAAGACTCAACTTATTAATTTCTGCATCTAAAGTATTTAGCACAGTGTTCAGACAATTAAAACAACAGAAATATTGGTTGAGCATGTGAATTAAATTACATCTTACAACTATATCCTTTACCAATTCCTATCATAAACACTTGGTCCACATAGAATCTCAAGAATTCAAAAGAAGAAGATTATAAATTTATCCTGACCTTCAGAAAGATCCTAAGTCTTTTATTTCTGTATACATTTTGAGTTGTCTATGAGGAATAATTCATGTAAACATTCTGCTCTGTAATTTAGACAGATTTCTTTATCCTACACAAAAATTATCAATTTGTATAAGAATCAATATACATTGTCTTTATAAGCTTATTAACTTACTCACCCACTCTGAATTCATTAACAAATATCTTTGTTAAATTAACAGTATCTTTGTTTCTAGTCATTGTGCCAGATATTGTTCTAGGCATTAAGGTTACAAAGGTCTAAACAAAGACTGCTCTCATGAAATTTAGCATCTATAACTTCAGTTTTAAAATAATATTTATCACATTTAATTATTGTTCCATAATATGGCTGTTGTTTACATATACATGACATTCTAGGTCTACATAAAGAAACAGAGAAGTCAACCAGATCTACTATTCTATCCTTTGAGGATATGGAACTCAAATCTCTATCTTCCTGATTTGTCACAGCAATTCTGGGTAGAAAATATTGTTTTCTTAGCTATTTTTAGGTGATAAAGACTTGATGTGTGCATGTAGAATGCTGTGTGCTGAAACCACATTCATTTACACTATATATATATGTATATATATATGTATATATATATATATGTATATATATATATACACACATAATCTTTCAAAATTTTTAAGCAATCTTTTTTGTTGAAAATTTATTTATTTATTTATTTATTTTTGGCTGTGTTGGGTCTTCTTTGCTGCACGCAGGATTTCTCTAGTTGTGGCGAGAGGGGGTTACTCTTCATTGTGGTGCATGGGCTTCTCATTGCAGTGGCTTCTCTTGTTGAGGAGCACTGGCTCTAGGTGTGCAGGTTTCAGTAGTTATGGTGCATGGGCTTAGTCTCTCCACAGCATGTGGGATCTTCCTGGACCAGGGCTCGAACCCATGTCCCTTGCATTAGCAGGTGGATTCTTAACCACTGCACCACTAGGGAAGCCCCAAACAATCTTTTAATTATATATTACCTTTAAGTGTTAAAGACCCTCTCAACACTGTGTAAAAGTGGAAAGGTCTTGTCAATGAATAGGAAGAAATTCTTTCTCAAATCACTATATTGTTAAAATGAGATGAACATTAAACTAAAAGAAAAAGGCATTCTTCAAATTATTCTTATTACAATAGCATAATAAATATTAACATAATTCTTATAGGGAACATATTTCAGAAATACTTACCAAGGAAATGTAATTAAAATAAATATAATTCACTAAGGTTATGTAAGGTTAGCTATATTTTAGTGATTGTTTTCCTTCAAATAAATAACATTTTTGAAAGCCTTGTATAAAAACCAGATTGAGAGGTTATTCTACCTCTGGCCTGTATTTCATTAAGAAGTAAGTGTCTCTTAACAAAACTTTACCTAAATCAAGTAGCTGTCGACCATATTGCTATTTTTTTTTAGTTGATGTTTCTAATACACCTGCCTTAGCTACCACTCAAATGTCAGAGACTGATAACATTCTGTTCCAAATGAATAGAGGCATACATTGAATGGTATTCTAGGTTGTATTAGAAATGTATTTTCTCACAAACAAGCAGGTGAGCAACAAATATACAAAAACATCATAGTTGTTTTCACACTATTTATAGGCATGACTTAAAGAAAATAGGAAAAACAAATAGGTGTGCAATATTTCCGAATTTTACTACTTAAGGAATATTAGCATTCAGGATAATTAGTGGCATAAGTTAATTCATGAGCAGCATAGAGGAAAAAAATCTCTAAATACATATATATATATATGTATATATATATATATATATGCCTCATAATGGGAAGAATTATTATTGAAACTTACTTGATGTAACTTTTGACTTCAGGCCACATCTATGCAAGGTAGAGATTTTGTTCTATACTTCCATAATATTCAATAGTATGTACAAGTTTCCTATCTTAACAAAAGGACCATAATATGAATGCAAGCATACCATAAAAACCAAATCAAAATACCATCATAGAGAATAGATTGCAATGGAAAGCAGATAGAAAAACGAACACTTGCAAGCTTTTATGAGTGTATCAACATTGTTATATTAACAAGAAAATATGATGTAGAAAACTCTGGTTTACAAAATCATCACTATTATACGCCAAAAAGGCTGTTGTATTTGGAACTATTATTAAACTGGCCTAGTTGGAGCTTAGAAAGTTGTTGTGACTCATAACAGCATGAAAATCACAATTATAAGAATGTGAATAAAAATTACAGTTGGTATCCTTAACTAACAACTACTTAGTTACACAAGTCTACCAGTTTATGTCATAAAATTCCTCATATTAACTGAAAAATGTTTTTAAATTATGAAATATGCATGAAAGAAATATTAACTCAGTGTAGGCATTAGTTAGCAAAATTCATTATTTTTAAACAAAAAAGTTGTTACTTTAAAATTTAGATTATCCTTCTTAATATAAAGAAAAGATACTTCAGTAATCTACTTAAATTTACATCATTTAATAGGGATTTACATTCTATTCTGTGCTCAATTCTGTATAAACGAAGGCAATTCAAATATTTGCATACTATTTAAAGATATATTAAAAAATAGTTATGGGGCTTCCCTGGTGGCACAGTGGTTGGGAGTCCACCTGCCAATGCAGGGGACACGGGTTTGTGCCCCGGTCCAGGAGGATCCCACATGCCACAGAGCAGCTGGGCCCATGAGCCATGGCTGCTGGGCCTGCATGTCCAGAGCCTGTGATCCACAACGGGAGAGGCCACAACAGTGAGAGGCCTGCGTACCACAAAAAAAAAAAAAAAAAAAAAAAAGGTCTGAAAGAAAATATAACAAAACCTTAAAGATATAATGTATTTGGATCAGTTTGAATTTAATATTAAGTTTCTCATTAAATGAAATTAAATATTTTGTGGATGAACATCTACTATTAGAACACCAGGGAAGATTTATCTCTATATATCACTCAATTTCATTCCTTAAATAACATTGAAGTAGTCCTAAAATGAGTTGTTAAATAAATAATTGTGGTAAAATTAGCATAATATCAAAATTCTGATAAAAATAAACAAATAGAACCTGACTCCAGAACACATAAATTCATAAAGCAAATATTTATAGAACTGAAGGGAGAAATAGACAATACAATAATAGTAGGGGACTTCGATGCCTCACTTTCAGTAATGGATAATCCAGACAGAAATTCAATAAGAATATATTGGACTTAAATGACACATTCAACCAGATGGACTTAACCGATATTTATAGAGCATTCAAATCAACAGCTGCCAAATACACATTCTTCTCAAGAACCCACAGAACATTCACCAGGATAGATTATGTTAGACCACTCAACAAGTCTTAGCAAATTTAAGAAGAATGAAATCACTTTGAGCATCATTTCCAATCACAATGTCATGAAACTAGGAATGATTCACAGGAAGAAAACTGGAAAATTCACAAGCACATGGAGATTAAACTACATGCTGCGGGACAACTATATATATATATATATATATATATATATATATATATATATATATATATATATATATATATATATATATATTTTTTTTTTTTTGGAAAAAATAGACAAACCTTTAAGTAGGCTAACCAAGAAAAAAATAGATCTCAAATAAGTAAAATATTAATAAAAGAAGAGGACTTACAATTGATACCATACAAAGAATTAAAAGAGACTACTATGAACAATTATACACCACCAACAACAAAAAAGAAATCAAAAAATATATTTAGACAGATGAAAATGGAAACAACACACAATAATTTATTGGTTGCCACAAAAACAGTTTTGAGACAGAAGTTTATAGTGACAAATGCCTACAATTAAAAAAAATGAAAAATGAAAGATCTCAAATAAACCTAACTTTACACCAAAAGAGCTAGAAAAAATTGAAACAAAAAGAAGGAAATAACAAAGATCAGAGTGAAAATAGAGACTAAAACAATGATAGATAAAAAATCAATGAAACCAAGAGCTATTTTTTGAAAAAAACAAAGAGACAAATCTTTAACTAGGCTAACCAAGAAAAGAAAAGAAGAGGTTTCAAATAAGTAAATCTACAAATGAAAGAGAATGTACAAAGACTCAAAAGAGACTACTGTGAGCAATCTAACAATATTACAAGAATCTTAGCAAATTGGACAACCTAAAATAAATGGATAAATTCCTAGAAACATAAAACCTACCAACACTGTATCATAAAATATTGAAAGTGGAACACATCTGTTACCAGTAATCAGAAATCAGTTATCAGAAAACTACAAACAAAGAAAAACCCAGGTCCAGATGTTTCATTGGTGAATTCTAACAAACATTTAAAGAAGAATTAACACCAACCCTTCTTAAATTCTTCTAAAAAATAAAAGAGAAGGGAACTCTTCCAAAATCATTCTATAAAGCCATCGCTACCCTAATACAAAAACCAGACCCTGTAAGAAAAGAAAATTATAGGCCAATATCCCTGATGAACTTAGGCACACAATCTTAAACAAAATATTAGCAAACCAAATTCAAAAATACATTAAAAAGATCACACATCATGATCAAATGGGATTTATCCCAGGGAGGCAAGGATGTTTTAACATCTGCAAGACCAATTTGATATACTACATTAACACAATGAAGGATAAAAATCATATGATCACCTTGATAAATTCACAAAAAGCATTTGACAAATTTCAGTATCCTTTCATGATAAAAACTCTCAACAAATTGAGTAAAGATGTAATGTACCTTAACATAATTAAGTCCATATATGACAATCTCACAGCTAGCATTATACTCAACAGTGAAAAGCTGAAAGCTTTTCTTCAAAGATCAGGAACAAGACAATGGTCCCCACTATTGACACATTTATTTAATATATAAATAGAAGTTCTAGCCAGAGAAATTAGGTAAGGAAACTAAATAGAAAATGTCCAAATCAGAAAGGGAAAAGTAAAATCATCTCTTTTATCAATGACAAAATATATATAGAAAACACTAATAACTCATGAAAGAAACAAAACAAACAAAAAAAACAAACAAAACTGTTAGAAGTAATAAACAAGTTCAGTAAATTACAGGATACAAAAGCAACATAAAAAAGTAAAATTTCAAAAACATATTTACAATAGCATCAAAAATACTTAGAAATAAATTTAAGCAAGGAGGCAAAAATCTGTACACTAAAAATTATAAGACATTATTTAAAGAAATTGAAGAAGACACAAATAGATGGAAATACAATCTGTGTTCATAAATTGGAAGAATATTGTTAAAATGTCTAAAGTACCCAAAGCAATTTACAGATTTATGGCAATCCCTATTTAAATTCCAAAGGCATTTTTATGAAAATAGAAAAAAAATCCCTAAAATTTGTATGGAATAACAAAAAACCCTGAATAGTCAAAGCTATCTTAATGAAAAATAAAACTGGAGGCAACACACTACATGATCTCATACTATATTACAAAGCTATAGCAATCAAAATAGCATATTGGCATAAAAATATACACAGAGATCAATGGAACAGAAGAGAGAAACCAGAAATAAACCTAAGCATATATGGCCAATTAGTTTACCATGAGGGACCCAAGAATACACAATGGGGAAATGATAATGTATTCAATAAATGACACTGGGAAAACTGGACAGCCACATGCAGGGGAATGAAACTGAAGCCCTATATTATACCATATACAAAAATCAAATGAAAATAGATTAAAGACTTGAATGTAAGACCTGAAACCATAAAATCCCTAGAAGAAAACATAGTGGTTATCTCCTTGATATCAGTTTTGACAATTATATTTTGGATTTGACACCAAATGTGAAACCAAACAAGCAAGACCTCATCAAATTAAAAAGCTTCTGTTCAACAAAGGAAATGATAAACAAAATAAAAAGGCAACATACAGAATGGGAAAAATATGTGCATATCTTATATCTGATAAGGAATTAATATCTAAAATATATAAAGAACCCATACAAGGAAGAGCAAAAATAATTCAAAAAGAGCAAATAATCTGAATAGATATTTTTCCAAAGATGACATACAAATGGCTAACAGGTACATGAAAAGATAGTCAACATCAATAATCATCAGGTTGATGCATATCAAAAACACAGTGAGATAGACATTCTAACAAGTGTGAGTCGGTACCATCAAAAAGACAAAAGATAGACGTTGTTGAGAATGTGGAGAAAAGGTGACAATTTTGTTCCATTGGTAAGAATGTAAATTGGTGAGGCCACTATGGAAAAAAGTATGGCGGTTCTTCAAAACATTAAATATAGATCTACCATATGATTCAGCAATCCTACTTCTGGGTATAAATTCAAAGGAAATGAAAACACAATCTGGAAGAAATATCTGCACTTCCATTTTCATCACAGAGTTATTCACAATAGCCAGGATGTTGAAACAACCTAGGTCTCCATTAATGAATACAGAAGATGCTGTGTATCAATATATACAATGGACTATCATGCAGTCATGAGAAAAAATGACATCTTGCTATTTGTGACAACATAGATGGACCTTGAGGACATTATACTGAGTGAAATATGTCAGACAGAGCAAGAAAAATACTGAGTAATTTCATTATGTGGAATCTAAAAAAGTGAAACTTAGAGAAATAGAAGCTATTATGGTGGTTCCCAGGGGCTGTATGTTGGAGGAAAAGAAAAGAAGTTAATCAAAATGTACAAACTTCCAGATACATGATGAAGAGGGTCTGAGGATCTATTCTACAGCATGGAATTACAGTTAATACTGTGTTAAATAATTGAAAGTTGCTAAGAGAATAGATTTAAATATTCTCACCACAAATAAGAAATGCTATTGATGTAATGTGATTCATGACATTAATAAAGCTAAAGCTATGATGGTACTCATTTTGCCATATGTTCGTGTATCAAATTAACACCTTGCACACCTTAAACTTACATAATGTTATGTCAATTATATATAAATAATGTTGGAAAAATAGTAAATATTGATAATATGAAAATAAAGTTTTGTTACAAATAAAATATTAAGCAATTGAAAAACAACATAAATACTTTTAACTTAAAATTACAAAATGTTTGATATTGACAAGTCTAAGCATCAGAGCACAACTCTACCTATCCTCTACAGATAGTGGTGTTGACTGTATGTTTATTTTAATTTTAGATTTATGAGTAATGATATTTAAAGACAGCTTTTCTTAAATGAACTTATGCATATAATTAGATGTACACACAGGAAAATATCTGGAAATAAATTTACCAAGTATTACCAGTCTTTATACTTAATGAGTAAGAATGGTGAGATTACTTATTTCTGTATTATTAAAAATTGTTAAAAAGAATATGCAGTAAAGTTATATTTGAGGCCAAAATATGAGAATATTAGTAAAAATATCAACATGCAATTATAATGGTGAAATGACTTATCCACATTCACCTTGTAAAAATGGTGAATTAGCTATAGTGTTGCTTTAGTAAATACTCATCTGGCTGTTAAACAAAATCTTCCTTTAAAAACCAGCACTCCATTTGTTCTTTGCTTTTGCAATTTGATGTGTACCACACAAAATTCTACATCTGAAAGATCATTTCATGATTTAGATCTTTAAGTGGTCTGGAAACAATAACAGTTATTAACATTTTCAGGGCACTCAACGCATGCCAAGCACTGTTCTAAATCTATTACCTATGTTCACAATTTTACCCTCATAAAACACAGTGACAAGAGTGCTGCTATTTCCTCTATAAACTTGAGAATACTGAGGCCTAGAGGGGCTAAGTAAATTCCCTAAAGTTATACAGCATGTAAGAGGTGGAGGCAGCACCTGAACCCAGAAATGAGGTTTAGAATCCGTTCTGATAATTACTATCCCACAGCAACAATACAGCAGCAACATGGGTGTTGCCTTACAAGACATCAGTGAGATGGCATAGTATTAACCTCCAATGACAATATGAAAGGTTAGTTATGAAAGTATTTTATTATGTATAATAACAACATATGAGAAGATGTCTCTACCCTCCTTGTTTTTAAGCTAATGGGGAGAGCACGGATTTGTTCCTAGATTTAACCAAGTGAGCCTTAACTGACATGGAAACAATTGTCAAAAGAAATTGTTCCCTATTTGCTTAAAAATGCTTATTATAAAAAGAAACTATCTTACACATCTAGACAAATAAAATCCCATAAAATATGTTGAAACTGGACAGAATACTCAAGTCAAACCTTTCAAAAAATAAAATAATAACTAAGAACATTTTATGGAAGATAATGCACAACTGACCAATATTCTCAATTTATTCTTTTAAATTATTCTTCATTAAAATCATATTATAAATATATATTTGTACAACATAATTTACGTTAAATTTGGTCAATCTGCTACTTTAGAAATAAACAAAATTGTGTCTTTGATCTAATACTTCAACAATTATATATTTTGGTCCACTTGTCAACATTTATTAGAAGTATCAGGTTTTTGAGAATTTTGTTTATGAAATTTTTACTAAGGTTTCTTTTTTGCTTATTTATTAGAGTATAATTGCTTTACAATGTTGTGTTAGTTTCTGCTGTATAACAAAGTGAATCAGCTATACATATACATATAACCCCATATCTCCTCCCTCCTGATTCTCCTTCCCACCCTCCCTATCCCACCCCTCTAGGTGGTCACAAAGCACCAAGCTGATCTCCCTGTGTTATGTAGCTACTTCCCACTAGCTATTTATTTTACATTTGGAAGTGTACATATGTCAGTGTGATTCTAGCACATCGTACCAGCTTACATTTCCCTATCGCTAGGTCCTCAAGCCCATTCTCTACGTCTGCATTATTATTATTGTCTTGCCGCTAGGTTCTTCAGAACCATTTTTTTGTTTTGTTTTTAGATTCCATATATACGTGTTAGCATATGGTATTTGTTTTTCTCTTTCTGACTTACTTCACTCTGTATGACAGACTCAGGTCCATCCACCTCACTACAAATAACAATTTTGTTTCTTCTATATTCCATTGTAGATCTGTGCCACATATTCTTTATCCATTTATCTGTCTATGGACACTTAGGTTGCTTCCATGTCCTGGTTATTGTAAATGAAGCTGCAATGAACATTGTGGTACATGACTCTTTTGGAATTATGGTTTTCTCAGGGTATATGCTCAGTAGTAGGATTGCTGGGTCGTATGGTAGTTCTATTTTTAGTTTTTTAAGGAACCTCCATATTGTTCTCCATAGTGGCTGTATCAATTTACATTCCCACCAACAGTGCAAGAAAGTTCCCTTCTCCAGACCCTCTCCAGCATTTATGGTTTGTAGAATTTTTGATGATGGCCATTCTGACTGGTGTGAGGTGATACCCAATTGTAGTTTTGATTTGCATTTCTCTAATGATTAGTGATGTTGAGTATCCTTTCATGTGTTTGTTGGCAATGTGTATATCTTCTTTGGAGAAATGTCTATTTAGGTCTTCTGCGCATTTTTGGATTGGGTTGTTTGTTTATTTGAGAGTGAGCTGCATGAGCTGCTTGTAAATTTTGGAGATTAATCCTTTGTCAGTTGCTTTATTTGTAAATATTTTCTCCAATTCTGAGGGTTGTTTTTTCATGTTGTTTATGGTTTCCTTTGCTGTGCAAAAGTTTTAAGTTTCATTCGGTCCCATTTGTTTATTTGTTTTTATTTCCATTTCTCTAGGAGGCGGGTCAAAAAGAATCTTGCTGTGATTTATGTCATGGAGTGTTCTGCCTATGTTTTCCTCTAAGAGTTTTATAGTGTCTAGCCTCACATCTAGGTCTTCAATTCACTTTGAGTTTATTTTTGTGTATGGTGTTAGGAATTGTTCCAATTTCATTCTTTTACTTGTAGCTGTCCAGTTTTCCCAGCACCACTTATTGAAGAGGCTGCCTTTTCTCCATTGTATATTCTCGCCTCCTTTATCAAAGATCAGGTGATCATATGTGCATGGGTTTATCTCTTCACTCTCTATCCTGTTCCATTGATCTATATTTTCGTTTTTGTTCCAGTACCATACTGCTCTTGATTACTGTAGCTTTCTAGTATAGGCTGAAGTCAGGGAGCCTGATTCCTCTAGCTGTATTTCTTTCTCAAGATTGTTTTGGCTATTCAGTGTCTTTTGTGTTTCCATACAAACTGTGAAATTTTTATTCTAGTTCTGTGAAAAATGCCATTGGTAGTTTGATAGGGTTTTCATTGAATCTGTAGATTGCTTTGGGTAGTAGAGTCATTTTCACAAGGTTGATTCTTTAAATCCAAGAACATGGTATATCTCTCTATCTATTTGTATCATCTTTAATTTCTTTCATCAGTGTCTTATAGTTTTCTGCATACAGATCTTTTATCTCCTTAGGTAGGTTTATTCCAAGGTATTTTATTCTTCTTGTTGCAATGGTAAATGGGAGTGTTTCCTTAATTTCTCTTTCAGATTTTTCATCAACAGTGTATAGGAATGTAGAGATTTCTGTGCATTAATTTTGTATCCTGCTTCTTTACCAAACTCATCGATTAGCTCTAGTAGTTTTCTGGTAGAGTCTTCAGGATTCTCTATGTATAGTGTTCATGTCATTTGCAAACAGTGACAGCTTTATTTCTTCTTTTTCAATTTGGATTCCTTTTTTATCTTTTACTTCTCTGATTGCTGTGGCTGAAACTTCCAAAACTATGTTGAATAATAGTGGTGAGAGTGGGCAACCTTGTCTTGCTCCTGATCATAGCAGAAATTGTTTCAATTTTTCACCATTGAGAATGATGTTGGCTCTGGGTTTTTCATATATGGTCTTTAGTATATTGATGTAAGTTCCCTCTATGCCTACTTTCTGGAGGGTTTTTATCATAAATGGGTGTTGGATTTTGTCAAAAGCTTTTTCTGCATTTATTGAGATGATCATATGTTTTTTATCTTTCAATTTGTTAATATGGTGTATCACATTGATTGGTTTGTATATATTGAAGAATCCCTGCATTCCTGTGATAATCCTTGCATTCCTATGATAAACCCCACTTGATCATGGTGTATGATCTTTTAAATGTGCTGTTGGATTCTGCTTGCTAGTATTTTGTTGAGAATTTTTGCATCTATGTTCATCAGTGTTATTGGCCTGTAGTTTTTTTTTTTTTTTTTTTTTTTCTTTGTGACATCTTTGTCTAGTTTTGGTATCAGGGTGATGGTGGCCTTGTAGAATGAGTTTGGGAGTGTTCCTCCCTCTGCTATATTTTGGAAGAGTTTGAGAAGAATCAGTGTTATCTCTTCTCTAAGTGTTTGATAGAATTCTCCTGTGAAGCCATCTGGTCCTGGGCTTTTGTTTGTTGGAAGATTTTTAATCACAGTTTCAATTTCAGTGCTTGTGATTGTTAGATTCACATTTTGTATTTCTTCCTTGCTCAGTCTCGGCAGGTTGTGCTTTGCTAAGAATTTGTCCATTTCTTCCAGGTTGTCCATTTTATTGGCATATAGTTGCTTGTAGTAATCCCTCATGATTCTTTGTATTTCTGCCGGGTCAGTTGTTTTTTTTCCTTTTTCATTTCTAATCCTGTTGATTTGAGTCTTCTCCCTTTTCTTCTTGATGGGTCTGGCTAATGGTTTATCAATTTTGTTTATCTTCTCAAATAACCAGCTTTTAGTTTTATTGATCTTTGCTATTTTTCCTTTCATTTCTTTTTCCTTTATTTCTGATCTTTCTTTCTTTCCTTCTTCTAACTTTGGGGATTTTTGTTCTTCTTTCCCTAATTGCTTTCGGTGTAATGTTAGGCTATTTGAGATATTTCTTGTTTCTTGAGGTCGGATTTTATTGCTGTAATCTTCTCTCTTAGGATTGCTTTTGATGCAACCAATCGGTTTTGGGTCATCATTTTTTCATTGTCATTTGTTTCTAGGTATATTTTGATTTCCTCTTTGATTTATTCAGTGATCTCTTGCCTATTTAGTAGTGTATGGTTTGGCTTCCATGTGTTTGTATTTTTTTTCAGTTTTTTTCCTGTAATTTATATCTAGTCTCATAGTGTTGTGGTCAGAAAAGGTAACTGACATGATTTCAGTTTTCTTAAAGTTATCAAGGCTTGATTTGTGACCTAAGATATGATATTGGAGAATGTTCCACAAGCACTTGAGAAGAAAGTGTATTCTGTTGTGTTTGGTTGGAATGTCCTACAAATATCAATGAAACCCATCTTGTTTAATGTGTCATTTAAAGCTTGTGTTTCCTTATTTATTTTCATTTTGGATGATCTGTCCATTGGTGAAAGTGGGGTGATAAAGTCCCCTACTATTATTGTGTTACTGTAGATTTCCCCTTTTATGGCTGTTTGCCTTTGCTTGTATATTGAGGTGCTCCTATGTTTGGTGCATAAATATTTACAATTGTTATATCTTCCTCTTGGATTGATCCCTTGATCATTATGTAGTGTCCTCCTTTGTCACTTGTAATGTCTTTATTTTAAAGTCTATTTTGTCTTGTATTAGAATGGCTACTCCAGCTTTCTTTTGATTTCCATTTGCATGGAATATCTTTCTTCATCCCCTCACTTTCAGTCTGTATGTGTCCCTAGGTCTGAAGTAGGTCTCTTGTAGACAGCATATATATGGGTCTTGTTTTTGTATCCATTCAGCCAGTCTATGTCTTTTGGTTCGAGCACTTAATCCATTTACATTTAAGGTAATTATCAATATGTATGTTCCTATTACCATTTTCTTAATTGTTTTGGGTTTGTTTTTGTAGGTCTTTTCCTTCTCTTGTGTTTCCTGCCTAGAGAAGTTCCTTTAGCATTTGTTGTAAAGTTGGTTTGGTGGTGCTGAATTTTTTTGAACTTTTGCTTGTCTGTAAATGTTTTAATTTCTCCATCAAATCTGAATGAGATGCTTGCTGTGTAGGGTAATCTTGGTTGTAGGTTTTTCCCTTTCATCACTTTAAATACGTCCTGAGTTCAAGCACAAAGAAACTTCAGTCCTCTTGGAGTTTGGAGCCCAGCACAGTGGCTCATGGAGGCATTCTGCTTCATCAACCTGGAAGGTCTCTGTACCTCCTCCTTTTGGATTTTAATGGTGGCTTTACTACACAATCATGATTGATTAAATCTACTAAGATAACTTGAATCAGTTTATAAATATTGTAATCAATTTCATAAAATGTTTATTCAATTGCATCAACAGGAAATAGTATTCTCAGTACCATGACACTAGAAAAAAAATCCATAAGATTTATGTTTTTTATAATGTTTTCTGATGTTTTCAACTTTTAGAGTAGTTCCACAAATTCTTTGTTGTATTAATAATAAAGTTTATAAGCTTTGCATATCAGGAATTAGCTGTGATGTTAGCATATTGTAAACATATCTTCATGGATTGGTAATTAATTCTCTTTATCTCCATTTACTTATTATGTAAAGTTATAGAAAAACCCACAGAACCACAATCCAAATGTGAATCACAAAGAAGAAATATTTTGATTGAGTCACAGTGAGCATAGACAAATATCATATTTTGCTGGTGAACAAACTAACCTGAAATTTTAACAACTAGTCTAATATTTTATTTAGTTGAAAAATCACTTTGGCCATTGTTTTAGATGACTTTCCAATAATGCAATTGCATTGGTTAACTATGAATCCCAGACATTGAGCTGGTGCCACCCTCTAGAAAAAAACCTCCCTCTCTCTGGAAGACCTAGACATTCTGCCTCTTAAATATCTTTCATTATACCTGTATCACATACTTTTGCATTGTAAATTCCACAACTAATATGGAGCTGACCCTGTCAGCCTGTACATTTGTCTGTCTCCACACACAGACATGGTATTTCTCATGGGTAAGAATGTTACTTAGCATAAAGCTCCATGTCCAGCAAACAGGTACATTATAAGGAAAGATTTGTTATTAACTAAAAGCATATAGTTTTAAACATGCATGTGATTTGTTTGGGATGCTTTCTATGTTGTATTACTATAAAGTATTTATTTTAAACCCCGTAAAATAATCTAGAATAATATATTTACTGTTTATGCATGTCTTTAATGTGTTATTGTAAAAACAAACATTCTCTGTTGTCAGTTAAAACTTGCTCTACCGTCTCAGAAAACACCCTGCACAGAGGTGGCAGTGACAAATACTCTCTGGACTTCATAAATTGAAAACACCACGGTTGAAAGTCATCTATTTGATTTAGAATGTAACACAAAAGCCTGATGACATTTTTTTCTCATTTTATATACAGACGAACGGAAGAGCAAAAGATAAATTGACTTTATCAAGAAAAATTGGCAAATAAAATGGCTCATCACTGCTATTTATCTTGATTCCTTTGTTTCTTGTTCTTAATCAGGGACTGTTTTAGAAGTCAAGCTTTTGCTTCTTTCGGGAAGAGCATGTGTCAACAACCCCAATTTCATTTAGTATGATTAAGAATTAAATTTTATCTCCTTTTTAATTTTTGTGCGATTTTATCTGAGTGTTTACAGACACAGTTTTTTTGGCTGAGTTTTTTTTTTTTTTTAAATTATCAGCTCTATTGTTTAACTTTTCAGATACTCATAGGCACAACACTTAACTGAAGACCTTGGTTCTTCTGCTAACCAGAAGGCTTACAGGTATGTGGCCTTACAATAGCCAATTAAATTCTGATTCTCAGTTTTTGGCATAACTCAAAAATATTCCATGTTCTCAGCTTAATGCATTGAGCTATTTTGAGAACCAGTTGGAGTAACTTCTATGGAAACATCTTTATAAATTATGAAATCTACAAATATAAGGTATTATAACACATAGTAGATTCCTTAACAAATATAATAGATATTTTATATTTGTGTAACTAGGTTTATAAATTAGTATAATTAGTATACATTAACTTTATCACTGGGAATAATGGGTTTTTTTTTTTTTCTTAATGGTTGTGCATTTGTTGGTCTTTGTGATTAGATTTTCCCTGAGGGCCTTGAAATATGGGGTTCTCAGATTACTTGTGAAAAGCAGTTTGTTCCTCCATAGTGAATGCATAGCTGCATCATGATTCTCTCCAAACCACAGTGCCTTGCTTTAACACCCTAAACATTACCAAGGAAATGACAATTATTGTCCTAGCTACCTGTGGGGATACTATCCCCACAGGTTTATAATTTCCAAGTTTTTGCCAGAATGTTGGGAAACTTATCCTCTTTAATTTTTTAGTTGATTTTACATTTGTTTTTCTATTAATTTTAAATTGAGTTTAAAAATCAAATATTTTCTTCAGTGTGTTTGCTCATTAAAAAAATAAAATTTAACACATAATAAAATTTTACCTGAGGATATATCACTTGTGAGGTCTCTATTTGAGAGGTTGATGTTAAGTAGATACAGTTAATTTGGCATAGAAATTTCAACACAAAAATACAAATAATTTAACTCTAATTTAAAATTTAATTTCCTTAAAATAAATATAATAAGCAAAGTGCCTAAATAGTAGTTTAGACATTTATGATTTTATTATATGAAAAAGATATTAGAAATCACAATATAATATTTTCAAGATGTTAAAAAGAGGATATTTAATATCATAAAGGCAATTCTCATAGTGCTTAACATGAATTTATTTTTTCAAAATATATTCCAATAACAACATGAAATTAACTAGAGGCAACTTTAAAATGGAGTTGTTTTTACTGATTGTATTTTCAAATTAGGCTTAAGTATTTTTATAAAATATGTACAAATTATGATGATTAATGCTGGAAAACCAATATTACAAATTTGGCCAGGATAGATCTTGTAACAAAAACTTATCAATTGTGAATAAATTCTAAAAGGCTGAACGAAGAGTAGAGATTATAATTTTGCTTTTGTTCTTAGTCTATGAATTTCTCTGGCTGCTTTGAATCTGAAGCACATGAAGAAATTTTTGAAAATGCAGATCCTCAGGGTCTGTGCTTTCTCAGACTCTAACAAAGAGGTTTGGAATAAGGGCTAAGGGGTCTCTCCCTGCATCCCTCCCTCTCCACATTCCCAATGACTATAGGGATATAGTCAACACTCCTCTACGGAATGTAAGTTTAAAAGATCTAATTTTTTTTCAGCAATATATCCGTGACTAAAACATGGTAATATATTTTTCATACTTCACTTAAAAGTAACAGCAATAAAATGTAAGTAAGTAGTTGTGAGAAATGGGGAAACACAGCTATACTTGAGATGCTTGGTAAAAGTTTTCTGATTTTACTGGGGGCAGAAACTATGACAGTATCAATAACCAAATAGGAAAAAAATTATAAACCTTAACACTCTCAAAATAAAGTTGCCTTTTTAACAACAGGTTATACTAACACTGTTCATCAAAAAAAGTGGACTAAATTTATGTGTAATTGTCCACTAATAAATTATGTGTAATTGTCTACTAATAAATTGTCCACTAATAAATTATAACTAGTGTTTCTAGTTACAATGACATATCAGTAGTATTTTGAACATTATTTTTAATTCCTTAAGGAGAAAAGAAACAATGTGATATCTAACTAAATATCTGAATTTGTAATAGATGCTTTTCGGGCACTTTAGACTTCCTCTAATTGTTATTTAATTTTCTTCTGTATTTACCTGTGTGGTGTGTTTTGGAGGCATCATTAGAAACAATAACAAGTTATAACAATTAAATCAGGCAGATGAAAACAAATACTATATGATCTTACTTAAATTTGGAATTTAAAAACAAAACTCAGTCTCATAGATACAGAGACCTGATTGGTGGTTGCCAGAGATGGAGATTGGGTGTGGGCAAAATAGGTGAAGGGGGTCAAAAGGTACAAGATTTCAGTTATAAAATAAGTCATGGGGATGGAAAGTACAGCATGGTGACTATAGTTAATAATACTATATTGCATACTCGAAAGTCACTGAGAGAGCTAATATAAAACGTCCTCATCACAAGAAAAACAAACTTTGTAACTGTATATGGTGATGAATTTTAACTAGAGTTATTGTGGTGATTTCACCAAATATAAAAATATTAAATCGTTATGTTGTATAACTGAAACTAATGTCACATGGAAATATACATCAATGATAGATAAAAACCATAACAAAAAAGGAAAAGCTCACTGTCAAAAACAATTCTCTAACACTATCCACAATGCTTAACACATTAGAAACATTTATCTAAAGTCTTTATTGTAAGACACAGTTAATCACTGATAACCATCACCTAAACAAACTTGTTAATATATTAATACTATCTACTTATTTTCTATATCAAACTAATTATGAATTCAAATTCACAGTGTACTGTAGCATAGTTGCTCAGGCCATCAGCTGATTTTAAAGAAAAGTCTTCCAGTGATCAAGGGCTAATTAATTTTTAACCCAACTATAAATTAAAGAAACATGCTCATTAATAATGAATATACTCATATTATATCACAATGTAAATATGTATATTTGCTAAGTATTTTGTTTCTAAGTAAATAAGAAATGAACTACACATGTTAAACACTACTTCTGCAAGGTTTTCCATTTTCTTTTCTTTTCTTTTCTCATATAATTTGCTCTGTTATTTTTGCCAGAAGTTGAAACTCAAGGAAATAAATTTGTGCTGTATTAATAGGGCTGCATCATAACCCTAATGGAATAGGAGCCTTGTCTCTCTCCCTTTGTTTATCTGTTCTGACTACCTTGTATTACAATATAAACCCCTGTCCCACACACTTTCAAAGTGATCTCCAAGCTAAGTTCTTACTTGTATTGTACTTGGAAAAAGGTTCATTAAATTAATCAAAAAAAAAAAAAATAGAAAGAAAGCTGCCATGACATAAAAGTAATGTTTTCTTTTCCCAATATTTTTGTTGGGGTCAAATACACATAACAAAATTTACCATCTTAACTACTTTTAAATGTACAGTTCATTGGTATTAAATACATTCATAAAGATGTGCTACCATTACCATCATCCATCTGCAGAACTTTTCATCCTGTAAAATTGAAACACTGTACCCATTAAACAATAACTTCCCATTTCCTCCTTCTTTCTAGTGCCTGGCACTCAGCATTACCCTTTCTATCCCAATTACTTTGACTATTCTAAATAACTTATATAAATGGAATCATACAGTATTTATCTTTTAGTGACTGGCTTATTTCACTTAGCATAATGTCTTTAAATTTCATCCAGGTTGTAGCATATGTCAGAATTTCTTTTCTTTTTCAGGCTGAATAGTATTTTAGCAAAAAAAAAAAAAAAAAAAGAAAAAAGAAAGAAAGAAAAAAGAAAAATATCAAATAACTGAATTAAAATATTGGCAAATGGCCTAAATAGACAATTTTTTTCCCATAGAAGACATACAAAGTCAGGTACATGGATAGGTATTTGACATCACTATCAGGAAAATAAAAAAATAAAAAAAAGAGGACTCAGTGAGATACCACCTCACATCCATTAGGATGGCTATTATTTTAAAAATAATAAAAAACATGTTAGTGAGGAGGTGGAGAAATTGGAAACCTTGTTCACTGTAGGGGAGAATATAAATTTTTACAGCCACTATGGAAAACAATATGGTGGTTTCTTAAGAAATTAAAAATAGAGCTACCATATGATCTAGTAATCCTAATTCAGGGTACATATACAAAGGAAATAAAATCATGCCTTAAAGAGATATCTGTATTCTCAAGTATATTGCAGCATTATTCACAACAGCCAGATATGGCAATAAAATAAGTGTTCATCCAGGGATGAATGGATAAAGGAAAGGTGATGTATATATCATATATACTAATATATTATTCTGCCTTAAAATAAAGAAAATCCTTTGAGACAGTACAGATAAATCAGGAGGGCATCATGCTAAGTAAAATAAACCAGAGAGAGAAAGACAAATACCACGTTGTCACTTATATATGGAATCTTAAAAAAAAAAAAAAAGAAAAAGAAAGAAAGGAAACACAGAAGTCAAACTCATAGAAACCGAGTAGAAAAGTACCTGCCAGGAGCTGGAGGGTGGGGAAAATAGGGAGAAATTGGTAAAAGGGCCCACACTTTCAGTTATAATATGAGTAAGTTTTGAGAATCTAATGTATACCATGATGACTACAGTTGGTCACAATGTATTATGTAATTGAAATTTGCTAGGAGTAGAACTTAAGTGTTCTCACAAACAAAAAGTTAAATATGTGAAGTGATGGGATGTGTTAATTAACTCACTGGGGAGAATACTTTCACAATGTATTTGTATATTAAATCATTACATTGTATACTTTAAGTATCTTAATTATATGAAATAACACTGAAATAACAAGAATGGAAAAGCAGAGGGGAATAAAGGAGAACTGAAATGTGTTGAGCACCAGCTATGTACCAGATACCAGCTAGGTGTTCTATATCAATTTTCATTCTAGCTTCCTAGAAACCCGGAAATTTTGGTACTTTTCCCCCAGTTAAAATTCACATAATGTCAGTTTCCTAGCTTTGATAATATACTACAGTTGTTTGAAATCAATTTAGGGAATCTGGGTAATGGGTATACAGAGTACCTCTCCATACTATTTTTACAACTACTGTGTCTATAATCATTTCAAAATAAATGTTGAAATAAAAAAATTAAAATATTATGTTTGCAAATAGAGATAACTTTATGTCTGCCCTTCCAGTTTGGATGCCTTTTATTCCTTTTTATTGCCTAATAGCTCTGGCTGGAACTTCTAATTCTATGTTGAACAGAAGTGCTGAATATGGGAATCCTTGCCTTGTCCCTGGCTTGAGCAGAAAAGCTTTCAATCTTTCACCATTGATTACAGTTTTTGCTGTGGGATTTTTGTATATGGTTTTTATTATATTGAGGTCACTTCCTCCTATTTCTAGAAGGAGTATTTTTATCCTTGGGATTTTGTCAATTTTTTTTTCTGCACCAGTTGAGATTATCATGTTTGTGTGTTTTCTCCCTTCATTCTGTTAATGTCATGTATTACATTGAGTTTCATATGTTGAATCATTGTTGCATCACAGGGATAAATCCCACTTGGTCATGGTATATAATTCTTTTAATATGTTGCTAAATTAAGTTTGCTAGTATTTTGTTGAGGATATTTTGAATTAACATCCTTAAAGGATATTGGTCTGTACATTTTTTGTAGTGTCTTTGTCTGGCTTTGGTATCAGGGTAAATCTGGCTTCAAAGAACAGTTTAAGAAGTGTTCCCTCCTATTTGAGCTTTTTTGGAAATGTTTGAGAATAATTGGTGTTGGTTCTTCCTTAAACGTTTGGTAGAACACACTAGTGAAGCCATCAGGTCCAGGGCTTTTCATTGTCAGGAGATTTTTTTTTTTTTTTTTTTTGGCCGTGCCACATGGCATGCTTGATCTTAGTTCCCTGACCAGGGGCTGAACCCGTGCCCCCTGGAGTAGAAGTGCAGAGTCTTAACCACTGGACTGCCAGGGAAATCCCTCATTGTCAGGAGATTTTTGATTAATTATTCAGTCTTCTTACTAGTTATAGGTCTATCCAGATTTTCTATTTCTTCATGATTCAGTATTGGTAGGTCTTAAGTTTCTAAGAATTTGTCCATTTCATCAAGGTTATTGAATTTGCAGTTATACAATTGTCCATGTTTCTTGCTTTAAAATTTTTAGAATTTAGAAACTGTAGAATTTATAGTAATGCCCCCAACTTTCATTTCTGATTTTAGTCATTTGAGTCTTCTCTTTGTCTCAGCCCATCTAGCTAATGGTTTGTGAGTCTTATTGATCTTTACAAAGAACCAACTTTTGGTTTCATTGATATTCCCTATTTTTTTTTTTTTTTTCTATTTGCTATTTAGTCAACCTGTGCTCTAATCATTATTCCATGCCTTGGTTAGCTTTAAGTATAGTTTATCCTTTTTATAGTTTTTTTTTTTAAGTTGTAAAGTTATTTTTGTGATTTAAGACCTTGTTCTTTAATGTGTTTAAATCTATAAATGTCCTCGTTAGCACTGCTTTCACTGTGTCCCATAAGTTTTGATATGTTGTGCTTTCATTTTCATTCATCTAGAAGAATTTCAGAATTTCCCTTGTGATTTCTTTTCTGATTCATTGGTTAAAGGTGGGTTTTCCACTTTCCTACTGTTACTGATTTCTAACTTCAACCCATTTTGGCTGAAGCTTCTTTGTATGATATCTATCTTTTTAAAACCATTGAGAATTGGTGGCTGAACATAGTCTGTCCTCGGAAATACCCCATGTGCACCTAAGAAGAATGTATGTAATGTTGTTGGTAGACTTCTCAGGTCTTCTTTCAGCCTGAGCCCTTGGGCATGCATGGCGACTTTCTAATTTCCCCTCTTTATGCAGTTGTTTTTGAAGGTTTGGCTCTCTACTGTTCCTAGTGTTTAAAATTTTTAATATTTGGCTTCCAAAGAGAAAAAGGGGGAAAAAATGGTGTTAGTCCTTTAAATTCCCCTAGAAGTCACTTTAGCCAAAGAAGGAGGAGCTTGTAACAATGGAGAAAAGTACAACAACAATAGCTGCCTACCTCTCTGTCTGCACTCTCTTAGATCATAAGCAGCAATAAGTTATCAGATCACACATCCCAACTATTTGGAAGACTATTTACCCACCCTGGTTCCTGCAAGCTGTGTGCAAGCTGCTCCAGAAATGTGTGAACAGCTGTCTGCCATGGATTGGGAGGTGGGGGATGGGTAGGTACTAATGTGCTAAGAGATGAAAGAGCTGAAATTTTCCTAAATTAATCGAAATTCACAGTTCAAGCCTTACTTTGGAAATTGCACATTTTCAATAGATTCTAGAATTCCAAGATAGTTACATCATACAGATTTTGCCAGTGCAACTGTTGTCTAGGTAGGGAGACAGATTCTTAGTGCTTCCTACTTGACCATCTTCCTCTAAAGCAATTTTTTTTTAAACTTAAAAGGATGCTGCTTTGGGGGCATCATTTTCTACAGCAAACTTTCTATAAAGATTTAGCCCTATATTATGGGTCATATACAACGAAGTACAGATTTTTCCAGTGGAAATTCACTGAAGACTATACAGAAAAAGGCAAAGACCAAGAAACAAGCATCAAAAATAGTACTAAATATAGTTTTTGGTTACAATGTATGTGGTAAAAATATTAAAACATGCCCAGCACTTGGAAATACAAATCTGCTGTGTTTCTATACACTAACAAACTATCAGAAAAAGGAATTAAGAAAGCAATCCAATTTTATCCCATTTACAACTGTATCAAAAATAATAAATTCCTATGAATAAGTTTAACCAAGGAGGTAAAAGACCTGCACACTGAGAATTATAAGACATTAATGAAAATAACTGAAGACACAAATAAATGGAAAGATATTATGTGCTCATGGATTGGAAGACTATTATTAAAATGTCCATACTACCCAAAGCAATCTACAGATTCAATGCCATCCCTATCAAAATTCCAATGGCATTTTTCACAGAAATAGAAATAACAATCCTGAAATAGAAATAATGACCCTGAAATAGAAATAAAAACCCTGAAATTTATATGGAATAACAAAAGAACTTGAGTAGCCAAAGAAATCTTGAGAAAGAAGAATAAAGCTGGAGGAATCACACTGTCTGATTTTAAACTATATTACAAAGCTATAGTAATCAAAACAAGATGGTATTGTCATAAAAACAGACACATAGGCCAATGTAAAAGAATAGAGAACTCAGAAATAAACCTATGCATACATGGTCAATTAATTTATAACAAAGGAGTCAAGATTATACAATGAGAAAAGGACAATCTCTTCAATAAATCGTGTTGGGAGAACTGAACAGTCAGATGCAGAAGAATGAAACTAGACTACTGTCTTACACCATACACAAAAAATAAATCAAAATGGAATAAAGACTAGAATGTAAGACTTGAAACCATAAAATTCCTAGAAGAAAATATAAGAAGGTAAGCTCCTTGTTATCAGTCTTGGCAATGATATGTTGGATCTGTCTCTAAAAGCAAAGGCAGCAAATAACAAACAACAAAAAACAAACAAATAAGACTACAACAAACTAAAAGACTCCTGCACGGCAAAGAAAATCATTAACAAAATGAAAAGGCAACCTGCTGAATGGGAGAAATATTTGAATAATATAATGTGATAATAGGTTAATATTTATAATACATAAAGAATTCATACAACTCAATAGGAAAAATGCAGTTTAAAAAATGGACAGAGGATCTGAATAGACATTTTTCCAAAGATGATATACAGATAACCAACAGATATATGAAAAGATGTTTAACATCATTCACCATTAGGGAAATGCAAATCAAAACCACAAACAGATATCATCTCACACTTGTTAGAATGTCTATTATCAAAAAGACAAGAAAGAACATGTTTTGGTGAGGATGTAGAGAAAAGGAAACTATTGTGTACTATTGTTGGAAATGTAAATTGGTATAGCCATTGTGAAAAACAGTATGGGGGTTCCTCAAAAAATTAAAAATATCATCTAGCAATTCCACTTCTGGGTATTTATCTGAAGAAAATGAACATGCTAATTCTAAGAGAGATATGCACCCACTGTTCGTTGTAGCATTACTTATGAAAACCAAGATTTGGAAACAACCTAAGCATCCATTGATGGATGAAATGATAAAGAAAGTGTAGTATATATATACAATGGAATATTATTCAGCTATGAAAAAGAATGGAGTCATGCCCTTTGCAACATCATGAATGGACCTTGAGGGCATTACACTAAGTGAATTAAGTCAGACAGAGAAAGACAAATACCATATGATCTCATTTATATGGGGAATCTTAAAAACTAAACCACCATCTAAACAACATCAGGGGCCTCCCTGGTGGTGCAGTGGTTGAGAGTCCGCCTGCCGATGCAGGGGATATGGGTTCGTGCCCCGGTCCGGGAGGATCCCATATGCCATGGAGCGGCTGGGCCCGTGAGCCATGGCCGCTGAGCCTGCACATCCGGAGCCTGTGCTCCACAACGGGAGAGGCCACAACAGTGAGAGGCCCGCATACCGCAAAAAAAAAAAAAAAAAATCATAGATGCAGAGAAAAAATTGGTGGTTTCCAGAGGGGAGGGGTTGGGGTGAACAACATGGGTAAAGGGGTCAAAAGATACAAACTTCAGGTTATAAAGCAAGTAAGTCATAGGAAGTAATGTACAGCATGACAGCATGGTGACTATGCTAGTTAATAATACAGTATTGTATATTTGAAAGTTGTTAAGAGTAAGTCTTAAAAGTCCTCATCTCAAGAGAATAAAGAAGAAAATGTGTAACTATGTATGGTGACAGATTGTAACTAGAATTATTGTAGTGATCATTTTGCAATATTTACAAATATTGAATCATTATGTTGTATACCTGAAACTAATATAATGTTATATTAAATATACCTTCAACAAATACAAACAGAAAACCAATACTACATACTGTTTTTGATGCAGTGTATGTCCTAAGTATATAAAAACATGCCCAACAATAAGAAATATAATCTCAGGATAATGGTTACTTCTAAGAAGGAAGACCAGGAAAATGATGTGACAAGGGCAGAGGAGTACAGTTTGACTTTATACTATTCTGTTTTCCAAAAGAGATGCCTAAAGGATATCCGGAAATTTGTTAAAATTTTTTTGAGAAGTGATAATTGGTTGTTATCTATATTCTTTTTGTAACTCTGTATATGTCTATCATATTATAATTAGAAAACTAAAGCAAGGATGATAAAGAATACTAAAATATTTTGTATATCTCTTATCAAGGATAAGATAGTGTTGGAGAAATCACTTTGACTTGCTGATCAAGATGTTGATTACAAAATTATCTCCCAAATCAGCAAATTGTTGGTTGAGCACACCATTAAAACAATTAAAATACGTAGGTCACAAATAGATTATTTTTGTCATTTTAATAACTCATTAGAAATAGTAGTTCATTGAGGTGATGGACAGCTTGGTGTTAAAACATAAAAAATAAAACATAGTTCTCTAAAATAATGTCATCACTCATTAACTTAGACTCAAAACGTCTTACCAGTACTCCTTTCCTCTGAAAATGCTCCTGAACTATAACATTCAAATGAGGATTACGAGCTAGTAATAGGTACAAAAGTGAATTTTGCTTCCTTGTTCTACTCCTATTGTTGCTCAGTTTTGTTTTAAAACTTTACTGTTGCAAGAGGTTATAAAACAATCATTCTTAAATTTACTGTCATTCAAAAACAGGTAATAAAAGTATTTCCATTACTCATACATGTGACGCTTTCCCACACCTTGGGACACTCACACACGCCATGCTTTCTATTTAAGATGCTTTTCCTGAGACTTAAGTTGGATTGTTCTTCTAATAACTGAGGTTTAAGTGTCACTTGCTCAGAAAGTCCTCTTGCTCAGTCTATGTAAAGTTATCTTTTCCCACTCACATTCCATTCCATTATCTTCCCAGCATCTGTTATCTAAAATTGCATGTATATTTATATATTTTTGTTGTCCCTTTTACCTTCCCCATTAGAAAATAAAAATCAATTAAGAAAGTTTATCTTGTTTCCCAATGTATTTCAATAATCTAGAATAATATGACAAAGCAGTTGCTCAAAAAAAAAATCTGTTCAATGATGTAAATGATAACCTTAAGCAACGTATGGTTTTTAGAATAAAAGGTGTAGGGCTTCCCTGGTGGCGCAGTGGTTGAGAGTCCGCCTGCCGATGCAGGGGACTAGGGTTCGTGCCCCGATCCCGGAAGATCCCACATGCCGTGGAGCGGCTGGGCCCGCGAGCCATGGCCGCGGAGCCTGTGTGTCCGGAGCCTGTGCTCCGCAACGGGAGAGGCCACAGCAGTGAGAGGCCCGCGTACAGCAAAAAAAAAAAAAAAAAAAAACAAACAAAAAAAAAAGAATAAAAGGTGTAGAGCAAAAAAAGTAAAAAAGGTGCTCTCTGTTGTTAGATAAAGATCGTTTTGTGGCTTCCTTATAATGCTTGGGTATTCAATACCATGTACAAAAATAGCAAATACCAGAGCTAGAGTAGATTTGGAGAAGTAAATGAGTGCCATTTTGATCTGGGTCTGACATCAGGAACATACACAGAAAATTTATGAAGCATATATTTGCAAGTATTGGTCTGCAATCCCAGTGGTTAATTAAGATGAGAGATAAAACATTGAAGTCCCTCAAGTATAGAAGGTAATGCAAATCTACCTTCTATAGTGAATGAGATCACTCGGGGAGAATATGGCTAAGAAGAGAAGATGGCTAAGGACAGAGTTTTGAGGTGTATGAGAAAATTGAGGTCAGCAAATAAACTGAGGATCAGAGTGGTAAGTTGGCATTCTGATGGTCAAAGTGAAGGACTATTTTAAGGATGTGGCACTGGTCATTTTATAGGAAAACCATGGTCATGGGTGACCATAAAAATTGATTCCGAATTTTGACCAAAGTGCTATCAGTGAATATAAAAATGAAACAATGAGTGCTAAGGACATGGGCAAAGAGTTGATGGGATGCTATCTCTGATTAATTTGATGTAAAGGAGAGGGAGAAGTAAATGACCACCAAGGTTTTGGTGATGGGTGACTGAGTCCTCGTTCCATCAACAATGCAATGAATTGAAAAGTATGAATAGTTTGCATAGAATAAATGTAAACATTGAACAGTTGGAAAATTTAATATACTTTTATTTACTTCCTTTAAACCTCCTTAAAAATCCCATAATTTAATATCTTAGAAGAGATAGAGCAAGAACATATAAAAACATAGAACAATTACAACTCAACAGAAGATAATTTTTTAATCATTTCTTGGTCTAGTAGTTAATTCTAATTTCTCGTAAAAACACCACTCACCAGCTCATGCAATGTTATTAAAGAGATCTTTTTTCCCCATTTCCCTAAAATCTTAGGTGAACAAGTTTAATGGACCCATTCATCCTGGTTTTTCTAGAGAATAAAGGAGTAATAATTTCTTGAGGCTATGTAAACACATCCAAAATGAAAATGAGATTTGAAATTAAAGTTCAAATCACTCATCTCAGTCTTTTGAATATATCAGATGAAATATGCTTTTTAAGAAAGAATGAGGAGCGACAGACAAATCAGAATTTCAGATCTGGAAAATATCTTTAAACTTCATGCAGTAGTATTTGCTTTCTCTGTTGCTATTAAAATAATATCAAAAGTCCCATTAAGATTTAGCTAAAGATGTAACTCACAAGAAATGATGCTATATCCTTCCTGGCATGGTTGAGAGCACTTGAAATATGTTTATAAGGACATAAGCTAAACAAAGTGTACAAGACAAAATCTATTACTCAGTTCTGGTAATTTTGATATAACCCCCCAAAATGATTGCTTCTGCCTCTTTCCCTCTGCATATTTTTTTAAAATCAGCCTATTGTTTATGGCATGTTGATGCAACACCAGGAAATGTTTTATTTATTTATTTTTCTGGCTGTGTTGCATCTTAGTTGCTCCGTGGCATGTGGGATCTTCCCAGATCAGGGCTCGAGCCAGTGTTTCCTGCATTGGCAAGCGGATTCTTAACCACTGTGCCACCAGGGAAGCCCCAACACCAGGAAATGTAAGCAAGACACCTGAGTTATTTATTTAGAACCCAGAATTGTTTAAATCTGAAGCAATAGCTATGTGATTGAATTGCTATCTTAGCACATGAAATACAACAAAGATGCATTGCCTTTTCCTAATAATAATATTAAATTACAAATCTGAGAGTCTGACAGCTATTAAACATGTAAGGTACAAGAGAATAAAACCTTATTCCTGTAATCTTTACTAATGATTTGGAAAATCTGAGTGTTGAAAACTGAGTTTGGAAATTGCCCACTCATGTGCCATACATGTCTTCAAAATCTTTATCTCATCCACAGTAACATTTTAAATTATCACATGCTGTCTTTGCCACATACATCTAAGTATCTCAGGTCTGAATTTCACCCTCTATAATTTAGATATATTTCTCCCTATTATAAGCCAAAGAGAAGTCATTGTCCAACCTGGAGGCCTACAACTTAGTTAAGAGTATCCTTAGAAAATAAATTCCTGGCTAATAAGTCTCCTTATTAAATTGGTATTTCTAAACAAAACTAATGCAAGATAACTAATTTGGGAAAGAACAGGCTCCAAAATTCTCACAATTCTTGCAACTCTTGTTTCTATCGCTTTTTCCTCGAGTACTATATCCCATCTTAGATCTTAATATGAATCTGGGGAACAATAAAGCAACAATAAGATCCCAGCGGAAAACTACAAGGTAATTAAAAAGTGAGTTGAGACATTGATATCAGGTAACTACTTGGAAGAAAATGGAGCCTTCACCACATTAAATGAATTTATCTTCCTATGTTTCTTTTGTCCAATTAAAAGATTATTCTACCCCACAGTGTATTTGGGATTAAAATTACTTGCTACCTCAGTTACACTGAGGATACTGTGGGAAGTAACTACATGAAACTTTTAATAGCCTGGAAGATGAAACATTCACATCTTTGAAATACTCATTGAGACTATACTCTAGTTGCAGTGACCACAGAAATGAACTTTACAAGAACACAGAGGTCTCAGAAATGTCTGAAAAAGGATAGAAAAATGGTATAATCATACAGCAGTGATGCTTTAATACAAATCAATGCTTTTAAACCAAGAGGAAATACTCCCTACAAATTCTACTTTGAAGGTATGTCAATAGTTCACAAGTGTTTTGAAAAGATCTGTGACTCCAGTATTTTTAAAAATTCAAACAATCATTTCTTGTATATAACAAATTTGGCAAGTTTATCTATGATTATTAAAAATTAATCTAGCATTTTTGACTGCAATATATACTTCCATGAAATATCCACAGAAAGGATTTAACATATTTTCATATAACTGTAGACTGTTATGGCTGAAACATCATTAGAGATCATCTAGCTGCTTGTTTTACAGATGGATCAGGAAATGATGTTTACATTTTTGTTAATATGAGGGTGACAGAAATTTAGTCATTAGCTCTTAAGCATATTTTTTCAATGTTTTTCTCATTATTGAACCTGTTTGGAAAAGTGCACATCAAAAAACTTTAGAATCATTAGTCATCAACTTTAGAATGCTCTGAAAAGTTAAACAACTAGTACAATTATTATTTGAATTAAGCATTTTTAGATGAAAGCAGATCCAGATGCCAATGTTGACCTGTTCATAAGCTATATAGTCCTTCTCCTGTGGGTTCTGACACTACCGAATACATATAATTCCATTTCAGTGCATTTACATTTCCACTGCACAATTTCCATGTCCACCTTCTGAAATGTCAGTTAAATCTTTTCTTAAATCTTAAATCACAGTCATCTGAACTGAGGGAAGTATTCTTACGTGAAAGTAACATTTTTGTTTTTTGCTAATTGCAAAACATATTATGTGACCTTACCTAATATTTCTCATTCATTTCTCTGAAATATTTTTCTCTCTCTTTTCATTGCCTCTTGCTTTTTCTCTGTTGGGAGGTAGGGATGAAATACCCTACCTTACTATGCATACCAAGAATTCCTCAAATTTTATTTTACATGCATTTCCCCTTAAGGATAATTCAAAGTATTCCCAGTGCAAAGTCACTGTGTTTTGAATCAAACTTTTTTTTTTTTTTTTGAATAAAGGGAATTACTTATGCTGGTGCTGAGCCAGTGGAATCCTGCTTAGTAATGGGATGTTTACATAATATTCCTGATAAAATATAAGATTGAGGGGCTTCGCTGGTGGTGCAGTGGTTAAGAGTCCACCTGCCCATTCAGGGGACACGGGTTCATGCCCCAGTCCGGGAAGATCCCACATGCTGCGGAGCGGCTGGGCCCGTGAGCCATGGCCGCTGAGCCTGCACGTCCAGAGCCTGTGCTCTGCAACAGGAGAGGCCACAACAGTGAGAGGCCCGCATACCACAATAATAATAATAAAATTGAGAAATGTTCAGAATAGGGGAGAGTAGCCAGTATGTACTAATATAAACTAGCTTATATTAGACACAGTAATACTCATATTGTATCAGAATATCTGTGTTAATATACAGCATTTGTTGCAAACAGAAAAATATAAAAGGAAGAAGAAAATGAAGGGTAACAAGAAAAAGGAGAAAATAAAAAGGATGAGGAAAAAATAAAAAGATGATGAGAAAGAAGGACTGTAACAGTGTTAATAAACTTGCTTATCTCATTACTTTCAGGTGCATCTATATGTACACTGAAGTGGTATTTATTCTGAGATTAAGTGGATGCCTGGGTAATCCTACTATTTATACTGAAAAAGTAGTACCTAATGTAAAACCAATTTTTTTCTTAGTTGGGACATCATTTTGAAGGATCTATTTTCCACAATGACCATTGATATTGGGCTGAATGGGCCTATAGGCAATTCAGAAATCAAAAATGGCCTGTCAAAAACTCTGTCTCAAATATGAGTCTTTTTTTGTTTGAGTAAATTATATTTAGATATTCAGATTATGATAACTGGCTGGAAGCTTATCAAGCCCTCTTTTCACATGACTGAAGTAATAATAATAGCAATTATTCATGTATATACAGATATACAGTTGTGAATATGTATCATACGCATTTGGATGCAGTATCTGTTACTGAAATATCTAAGTTCTTATATGTGCCTAATCATATGCTCTGTCTCTTGCATTTATTTTTGAGTGTTTTTACTTTTTATTTTTTAATAGCTCAGGATGACACTTAAACACAATATAGTTTTTAAGCTGACTGTTGACCCACTATTGACTACTTCCTGAAAGTAATGTCTTGTGCATAGGTTTGCAAATAATTGCTTTGGGCTTCTGGGACAAAACAGCTAAACAGAATGTCTAAATACTCGAAATAAGTCAAATAATGAAGTAACATTCCAAATTAACAGATACAAAATAACACATTTGCATTTAAAATAAATTTTAAATGACAGGAGAGACCTGAAGAATAAGAATCAATAAAAATTCATACTCTCATTTCTCTTCGGATAACCCACGATGGTTATATCTGTGCTTTCAAAATTAAGTAGAAATATGAATGACTCTATAATTAGAATAAGCAATGTGCACTGCCACATGAGAATGTTTAAACACGTTTTTATGCAATGGTTTTACGTCTATAAGGTGGTTAATTTCTTAGTTTTGTACAACTTCTATAGTAAGATACTGTGAAGGTTATGATTACTTCAACATTAAAATAACAGAGCCATAATTGTTATACATGTAATTTCCTTAGAAATGTATTATTTTAATACATATTAACTGTATTAATCATTTACTTTTAGGGAAAAAAGAAAATACCTATATTATTGTTTGTAATTACTTCCATTATTAGTGAAGTGACAGTGACTTTGATTTTCACTTACTTATACACAGGATCCTGAACCTATGCAGATTTATATCTCCAGGGATGGAAGTTGAATTGGGGGAAATAAGCTGAAGAAGTAAATCACTCGTGATCACCAGCAGAGAGTGCATAACCACTGACTTTTCACTTCTATAGGTCTGTCTTGATCATGACTAAGATTTTGTGGGCCAAGCCAGAAAAGCTCACATATGACAAATTTCCTATTAACTCCTTGGGTACTTGGGTCTCATTGACTGGAAGTGACACTGAGCCTTGGAGAGCGGTACAACTCTGTGGTGACAGAGTCTAGCCATGAGATAGGATCTAATTATTTTAGGTCAGGACAGAAAATTGAAAACTTAAAAAAAAATGTTAGAATGCAGTTTTCAATCTTTTCATTTTCACATGATGAGAAGGCTAAATGATCTGTACCAAATTCAAGGTGGGACAGTCAAAAATAGAACCCTGTTCTATTTCTGCATCCAAAGTCTGTGATCTTTCTAAAGTAAATTTTTCCTGTGTTGATGACAAGTAAGATGGGATCACAAGGAAAAAATCTTTTTACTTTATGTTAAAATTTTAACCTAATATATAATGTACCATTTTCAGAGACAAATAATATTTCAAAAAGTCTGACACTTCTCTTCCCTCTCCTTGTGGATTCAAAAACAATCTGTGTTCCACCCTAACACCATGCACAAAAATTCAAAATGGATTAAAGACCTAAATATAAGGCCAGATGCTATAAAACTCTTAGAGGAAAGCATAGGCAGAACACTCTGACATAAATTACAGCAAAATTTTTTTGATCCACCTCCTAAAGTAATGGAAATAAAACCAAAAATAAACAAATTGGACCTAATCAAACTTAAAAGATTTTGCACAGCAAAGGAAACTATAAACAAATCTAAAAGACAACCTATGGAGAAAATATTTGCAAACAATGCTTCCAACGAGGGATTAATTTCCAAAATATAGAAACAGCTCAGACAGCTCAATATCAAAAACACAAAAACCAATAAAAAAATGGGCAGAAGTCCTAAACAGACATTTCTCCAAAGAAAACATACAGATGGCAAACAGGCACATGAAAAGATGTTCAACATCACTGATTATTAGAGAAATGTATATCAAAACTACAATGAGGTATCACCTCACATCAATCAGAATGGCCATCTTAAAACGTCTACACATAATAAATGCTGGAGAAGGTGTGGAGTGAAAGGAACCCTCCTACACTGTTGGTGGCATTGTAAATTGGTGCAGCCACTGTGAAGAACTGTATGGAGGTTCCTTAAAAAACTAAAAATAGAGTTACCACATGATTCTGCATTCCAACTCCTTGGCATATATCCAGGTAAAACTCTAATTCAAAAAGATACATGCACCCCAATGTTAATGGAAGCATTATTTACAATAGTCAAGATATGGAAGCAACCTAAGTGTCCATCAACAGAGGAACAGATAAAGCTGTGGTACATATATACAGTGGAATATTATTCAGCCATAAAAAAGAACAGAAAAATGCCATGTGCAGCAATATGGATTGACCTAGAGATTATCATACTAAGTGAAGTAAATCAGACAGAGAAAGACATATCATATGATATCACTTATATGTGGACTCTAAAGAAAAGATTACAAGTGACCTTATCTACAAAACAGAAATAGAGTTACAGATGTAGAAAATAAACTTATGGTTATCTAGGGGGTCAGGGTGAGGGAAGGATAAAATGGAAGATTGGGATTGACATATACATACTACTATATATAAAATAGATAACTAATAAGAACCTACTGTATAGCACAGGGAACTCTACTCAATACTCTGTAATGGCCTATATGGGAAAGAATAGAATCTAAAAAAGAGTGGATATATGTTTACATATAACAGATTCACTTTGTCATACACCTGAAACTAACACAACATTGTAAATCAACTATACCCCAATAAAAATTAAAAAACAAAAATCTGTGTTCTAGCAGGCTTAACACATAAATATACATTATGGTTTTTTATTTTGCTATGTAACGATATTGTATAATACATACATATTTGTTATTAGCACAGTTTACATGATAGAACACAAAACACATACATTATATATACATTTGCACTTGTGTATCAGAACTTATACTAGGATTCCCATTTTTTGTGTGTATGAGTTGAAATTTGCTAAGTTTCCAGAAAATTGACTTTGTTTTTATTGAAATATTTCAATTGAAGGATACAGAAAGCAAACTACACTAGGTTGTCTTGTTTGTTTTCATCTTCAATGAACTGAGATGATTATAAAATATGAAATAATGCAAAATTCTTAATGAGATAAATTGGTTATTACTTTAATCACTTGTTTTAAAATAAAATACATTAGTAAGCATGAAAATAAATTAATGCCTTTAAATAGATTCTAAAATAAATGAACAGGGCTAAGTTGTAGAAGTAATGCAATAACTAACTACTGTGATTAAAGATAGAAAATTCACATGAACAATGTGCATAGTTTTGGGCTTCCTCAACTACATGCATGAGTATTTGACTTCCTAATATATATATATTTAAATCTTTCAAGTTTCCATTTCTGTCTTCTACATACCTTCTAAGAGAGGTACACTTTTTAAGGGAATATTACAAAATATCTACATATCACAAGTGTAGTGAAGGTACTAAGACTTTATCAACTTTTCTTTATAAATCTATTTTTAAGAACTGACAAGTTTTTATTTTATGGACAATATAAGTAGATTATTAAAAATAACAAAATGTATGGATTAATAGTCTTTCAACATTATATATTACTTTCATCAGGAAAATAAAAGTTCATTGTAGCACTATTTACAATAGCCAGGACATGGAACAAACCTAAATGTTCATCAAGAGAGGAATGGATAAAGATGTGGTACATATATACAGTGGAATATTATTCAGCCATAAAAAGGAAGAAAACAGTGCCATTTGCAGAGATGTGGATAGACCTTGAAACTGTCATACAGAGTGAAGTAAGTCAGAAAGAGAAAAACGAATATCATATAGTATCACTTATATGTGGAATCTAGAAAAGTGGTACAGATGAACTTCTTTGAAAAGCAGAAATAGAGACACAGATGTAGAGAACAAACTTATGGATATCAAGGGGGAAAGGAGGGGTGGGATGAACTGGGAGATTGGGATTGACATATATATATATACTACTGTGTATAAAATAGATAACTAATGAGAACCTACTGTATAGCACAGGGAACTCTACTCAGTGATCTGTGGTGACCTAAATGGGAAGGAAATCTAAAAAATAAGGGATATATATATATATATATATATATATATATATATATATATATATATATATATATATGTATAACTGATTCACTTTGCTGTACAGTAGAAACTAACACAAAATTGTGAAGCAACTATACTCCAATAAACATTAATAAAAAATAAATGGGTTATCCTTTGTAATGGTTAGCCGAGAATGCCAAACACATCAAATTCCAATTGTTTGAACTGTACTAGATCTTTTACTACTAAGAACAATGGAACCATGTTCCTGTGCCCTTGACACTGAGGTTGACATTAGCTCTCTTGCATTCTTTATTTCATTAAAATATTAGCGGATCTTATAAAAGATTATGCATACCTGAAACTTGGAATATATAAACTCAGACTTCAAAATGTCTGGAGGAAAGAGAGGTAGGAAACTCCCTTACACAACACTTCTTGAGTTTAAAGTTGTTTTATGCTTATATAAACCTTGGCATGTTGTACTTGTCAGAAAAACTTTTTATAATTAAATAATGATGCCTGATTTTGTATATTTGTAAAACTTGAATATGGGCTTTGCTTAAAATGAAGAGAAGGTGATACTTTAAATTTAAAACAATAAAACTTTTCAGTAGAAATAACAAAACAAATATCCTAGTACCTTGGTGATATTAAGCAAAGGAGCCCAGGTTATGCATAGACAAAAGTGAAGTTACAATGATTATTAGAAAAAATATAGTCAAATCAAGAAGCTTTGTTTTGCTGCCTCACCATGTAACTTTGGAACCTTAGGAAAAGGAGGATATTGATTTATTTCTGCTAATCTACTTGATTGAAATACTGTCAAGGGATTCATTATTAAGATGATTGCAGTTTTCTTTCAGTGCAAGGTGCTGCATCTGTGTAAAGCATCACAGAATGATTTCAACAGGGGGCACAAGAAACTATCTGGCAACATTTAGGTAGGTTAAAAACAAATGGCCCACCTGCCTTTGGATAGTAGATTATCACTTTACAGGACTCCTCTTGATGAAAAATATGCTTGCCACTATAGTGGAAAAGATAGTGCTCCCTTTGAAACCGACATAAAAGTCTGTTTCCCACGTTGTTTTACAGACTTTGGAATTTGTATTTTGCTGAACCAGGAAAATAAACCAGAAGGCATTATCCTTGAAGCATAAATGGAGAAGAAAGTCGTACAACATTTTAGCTGAAATTGTGAAATGACAAAGATGGCCTAAAAAGAAAATACTTTGAATCTTGCAATGGCCTACTCTTGATATATCTCTAAATACACTTTTTAATGTTTGAGGATTTAATAAAATGATTTATAAATTTTAACACCGTTATTGGAGGTAAACTGTTCTCTCTGATTTGCATTAACAATTTAAATTATCATGGAAATATTTATGTATATCTTTCAAGGTCCATCTCACCTATGACACCCTCCTTCACATCAATCATTAATTTTTGGGGTTTTTTTTAAATCTTTATTTTACTTACCATATTTTGGCAAATAAAGTATAATTTAATTTTATGGATCTCCCTAATTCATAGTAGTAGCATTTTTGTTATATATACATCCAACTACTTGAAGAAAGTAGATGAATGCTTACGTCACTGAAAAGATTAACATATGTAATATTTTCACAGAAAAAGTATAAAATAAATCTGGTTGAGATATAATTCATAGTAGCAGAATCCTTAAAAAAAATACAGTATTTATATGTAAAAAATCATGTTAAATTTAATTTCTTGACTACTGATTTAAACTTGTACTTTTTATTGTGGTAAAATATATAATTTACCATTTATACCATTTTTATAAGTGTAGATATCAATGACATAAAGTACATTGACACTGTTGTGTTACCATCACCACTATCCATCTTCAGAACTTTTCCTTCTTCCCAAACTAAAACTGTGTACCCATAACTCTCATGTATTCTTCGTTGTGATCTCTAATTACTTAATATGCAAAGTAATATGAGGATATATAATTATTTGGAATACATTACATGAAAAATGCAACATGGAATTAATTGATTAAGAAGTCAGTAATATCAGCATTATGTTAAACTATACATGTTAGTGTTACTGCATTAAACTCAGATTTTCTACATGAAATACTAAGAATTAAACACTGAGGGTCAGTTGTTTTGTACCTAGCTAATTTTCTTATTCAAATGATAACAATAAGAACTTTATAACAATAAGAACTTATAAAGAAAAAAGCTGACTGAAAGTATCTTAGAGTTGCCGGACTAAGCAGGAAAAAAGGGATAGATAAGTCTAACTGTCCACTAGACATTAAGGCAGTAAATCTTCAGTAGAAAAAAGGTAGCAGTATTCATGACCTCTATATTTTTTCAAAATTGCCAGGACTAAGAGAATAAAGAGATAATAGGAACAGACCCACATATAATTCTGATTTTGAAGTTATCAGTGCTGGACTTTAATCAACTGTGAATAATATGTTCAAAATTATTGAAAGGATGTATTTACAAAAAAAGAACTATAGTATATATGAAAAAAACTATATGAAAATTCTTGAACTAAAAAATGTTAAGAACTGAATCAATTATTTAATGACAGATTGAAAATGATAGAAGAATAGTGAACTGGATAGTAGACCAATAGAAAATGTGCAGGCTGAAAAACAAAAGCAAAAAGAGTAAAAATGTTTAAAAGAGTGATTTGAGAAGAAGATCTAATAACCATTGCTGGAATTCAAGAAGCAAGGAGAGAGAATGGGGAAAAAAGCAGTAACTGAAGAGAAAAAGTCCTAAAGTTCCCAAAGCTGTTAAAAGGTATTAAGCAAGGTAAATACTCAGAAAACCACACCTAGGCCCATCATGTATATTTCATCAAAGAACAGTAAGCTATTAAAAAAAAAACAACAACAACACTGGAAAGACAGATGAAAAATACCTTTAAATTGCTGAAAGAAAATAAGTGCCAACCTATGCTTTCATCCCTAGCACAAGTGTTTTTAATTGTGAAATAAAATACAGATTTTTTTTTTCAGAACAATGGCAGTCATACATTAAAATAGACTATAAGAGAACTTCCTTGGCCCAAGAAAAAGTATACCAGAAGTAAATAGACATATACAGAAATAAAGGAAGAAGAAAGAAAAAATACATGTGAAAATATAAATAAATTTTAATTGTATGAAACAGAATGTATATGAGTTTAAAATAGAATTAAAAGGCATAGTAATGTTAAATAGAAGTACATTGTTTTAAGATGTCAGCATTTTCTTGAAAATGATATTCACATTAATCCAAAGAAGTCAATTATGCATTTTGGTATCTCTAGGTTAATTACTAGAAAAAAGAAAAGTTATGTTTTACTATAAAGGTTCTACAACTAAAATGCTAAAGGAAGGAGAAATTTATTTCAAAAGAAGGCAAAAATGAGAGGAAGATGTTGGATAAAACAATAAAACAAATGGGGCAAATAGTATAGTAAAACACATAAATCCAAATAGCATGATTTACCTTACAGGTGAATGATATATATATCCATTTGTTAAAGACAAAACTTATCAGAATAGATCAAAATAAAAGTCAACTATATGTTGCTTACAAAGGTTGCTTTAAATTTAAGAAAATGAAAGCTCTTGTGTGGAATAAATGGCAATTCTTTGTCATTCTTATGTATGATACACATATTACCAACTCAATGTAGCATTGTTATTTCAATAGTATATTTGGTCTTATAAACATTTAAAAAACTTACACACATATCTATATTTCCCAAAGGGCTGTTCAGTCTTAATTTTTCGAGACTTATCTACCTCTTGATTGCACATGAACCATTTCTCCTAAATTTTCTTACAACACTTTTGTTTCGATTTTTTAATATAAATCTTCAAACCTCTTCTAGATCAACAGTCCATTTTCCTGTTCTATTGCACACACACAAAAAATGGTTGGAAAAAATGGCTTTTTTCACTAAAAAAATGGCTTTCAACTTATATACACTTATATATATTGTAATCCATTTTAGGATGTTCTATTTTGTTTGACTGCTTTATTTGCATGTTTTCCATAAATACAGTACTGACTAAGATGGATTTGTCATATGTTCCAATGACTAATAAAACAACACTTTTGAGAGTTACTCTTCAAGTTTTTATGGTTGTCAGATATATATTCTTTAACACATACTTAAGATTATTTTATCTGAAGACACAACTACTACTGTCATTTTATTCAAAATGTATTTAGTTTATATATTAATTTTAGGGAAATAGACTTTTATGACAGCAAGCTTCATATTTCCTGATATTGTAGAGTCACTTTCCACTTATTCTGACCTAGTTTTATCTTTCCATTACATTGTAAAATTTCTTTAAGTAGGTTCTGTGCCAACTTGTTAACTGTAATTCTATTTTATTTTATTCTGCATTTAAGGGAATGGAATATATTTCCCATTTTCATCTCTAAGTAAAGTTAGAAAAGATAAAATGTGATTTTTAATAAAGTTTAATCATTAAATTTTTCTATACTTCCAAAAAGCTTTTATTGGATATGCATGATAAATCATATCTTCTGCAAACATAAATCCTTTTATCTCTTATTTTCAAATTTTTACTTAATTTTATTTTATTATTCCAATTACTAGAACTTCAAAGAATGTGCTACCCAGTAATGAGAACTACTGGTATCCCCTTGCATAGTTTCTCATTTTAATTTTAATGATTTTAGTGCTTAGGGCTGTTTTCTGAAGAATGTAAAGGACATTTATTGCATAAGACAGAGGTTCTTGTTATACTCAGCCACAGATACCACATATGATTTAGAAAAATGATCCTTTTAATTCTTAAAATTATTAGCTACAGATATTAAGGTGGGCCAATATTATTTTCATATTTTCCAGCTCTAAAATTCAATCAAATATTCACTCTCTTTCCAAATCAGAGAGTATCCTAACTGTGGGATGCTAGATTGAGAAAATAACTTCAAAGATAAAGAGACAACAAATTATATTATGAGGATAATACTAAATTTCATCAAATATTTAGAGTGAAACATTAAATGCAAGTCAATATTTAGACACTTGGAAAGATGTTAATATTTTGCTAAAATGTTCAGTTTTTATCCAGATGTCTGGCAGCACATAAGGAAAACAAAACACTCTGTGAATAAACATAATCTCAATTACACCAAAATGCCATTTTTCCACTGATTTCCAATTTTCTTTATAAAAGATGATATAATCACGTTGGGTGATTGTAGATATTATCAATCCTGGCTTCTAAGAACACACTACTATAGTTCATTCATTAGGCATCCCGATGCCTATGCTATTCTAAGAAAATCTGAATTAGGTAGCAGTGAAAAATTTCCAGTTTTGTTCCTGTTGTTACAGTCATTTTGACAAGAACCAAAATAAAGACAATGGTCTGAATGCTTATTAACTCTTGATAAATGGTTATTCTTTTAAAAATTCAGTTGTTTTCAGGAAGGAATTACTATCTTCAATTTTTATATTTTTTTATCCACATAAATTTTATACCTATCTACTTGGGGGTATTATTAATTTTGCTTTAACAACATTTTTCTAGTATCAGATAAAATTATGGCCCATAGGGTAATAACCAATTTTATTCATTAATTTCTAATTGAGGTAATAATTATTATGTATCAAACAATGGTAAAGTCTTCATAAAATATTACAAGGGATTACTTCGTATGTATTAGACATATTGTCTTAGTTTTCTGACTAAAGAAATTTCTAATTTTTGATTAGCATTTATATTTCTGGAGGAAATATTCTACTCTTCAGGTGTATTTCTCAGTAAAGAAAGACTTTTCCCAACAAAAAAGAATCTTAATAAATACATAATACAAATGTGAGGAAGAGGAAATACTCCTTAGGTAGGCAGTTGGGATATAATTTTGAAACTTTTGTCTGTTCTTGTAACTCTTTGTTTAGTATAAATTTTCATTTTTAAAACTGTTTCTCTAGATAGAGTTTCAAAATTTTTGCTCAAGGAGAAACATGTTGAGCTCCTATTACAATAAACTCTACCATTAAACCCTAAATTCAATTAGAACCACCTGGCAATATCTATTTTAATTTCCATTTCTTACACCTGTGTCCCTTAAGCTTAAAAAAAGACTTTCCCTCTGGCTATTTTTTTGTTACCATAACATATACTGATATTGGTAAAAACAAATAAAAACTATTTTTTCATGTGTTATATAATGAGTTTTGCTTAGGTGTTTACATCAAAAAGTAACTTCATAGCATTTAAAATTAGTCTTAATTGCTGTACATTGAGCCTCCAATTTCTGATCCTCTCTCCCCAGTTGCTATTTACTCTCCATCTTTCAAAAGGTATTTAATATCTTAAAGTGCTTCATGCCACCACCACCCCCAGCTATTATTTGTACTGAGGAAAAAAAGTGTGTGGATATCTGTCATTTATCAAAACTTATTAGTATGAATTTTATGTTATACGTTCATACATTTAGAAATAATTACCTAATAATAATTCTAATTGAGGGGAATAATTATATATAATCATATGATTATGACTTTTATATAAAGTGAGATTTTTTTTCCTCCTTTAACAGGATAGGTGTCATTATAGACTAAAATGGTAGACTGCTGCAACCACTAGAATTGCTGACAAGCTGATTCAGAAAGGACTCACCAGAGACTCATTTTGTGCAATGTGAAAGATACTCGCTCATTTAATAAAGTTTGTGGTAGTTTACAAACCTTCCAGAACACCGACGGATTACAAACTTAAAAGAGGAATGAGTCTACCAGCACATTCAGGCATCGGCCACAGGGCAACTTAAAGAAGACATAGAGATTCTGCTATTTCAACTCTTCCTGCTATCCTTGCACTATTGCTAGGGTCCATAAAGCATTACACTAGGAACATCATTAATTGAAACCATGGAAATACAGGTGATAATGACTGTACGTGTGGAATTTTAACCATCAAAAACAAGACTGAGAAGTTTCCACAGGATAGACCACGAGTCAATAAGATAGAAGAACTGATTACCAACAAAACAGTTGAACCTCCATCTTGTGTTGCTAAAATTTACATCAGTTTCTTAAATGGAAAGAACTAGAAGTTGTTAACATCAAAAAGAAATGGAGACCAGCCTTGAAAATTTCCTAAGCAGACCAAAAACAGTTTAGTCATACAAGCAAAGCTGAATTCAGTTTATTTCACAAGCCTAACTTGAACTGGGTCATATCTTGTTTATGCCTCTGGAAATCACAAGCAAACTAATTTGTCAAAATTTATACGAAGAAACCACTAACTGATTCCCTATCATTTAGGAAAATTATAATATTATAAGCAATCACTGTGAAGAATAAACAGTCATGAGCTTCTCACCATAAAAACTGCTCTAAGACAATATACCCCTGAGCTTTATTTCATGTATTGGTTTGAGCACCCCCAGTTTGCAAACTGTATTTTTGGGGTGTGCACAGTAAACTAGTACTAATTACTACTTCAGTGACTCATTGGTTTTACTTCTGTTATTTCTGAACTTCTGAAAAAATAAACATAAAAATTGTGCTGAGATTTTATCCAGGTATTATTGGTTGTGTGTGTGTGAGAGAGTTCATAATTGAGCTGGATATAAGAAATGTACTTGTGGTAATAACAGAAGACATTTAATCTATGCTCTGTTTCTCCTTAAAGCCCCCCAGCAGTGTGATTCCCATGGCCTTACCTTCTTCCCCAACTTCTCAGAAGCTTCCCAGCAAACTCAATGGATACCTTCAGCAGAGATGGTGTCATCACCCACTGGAGTTGATAACGGGAAATGCAGTGTCTGCCATGGGTTGGATGAAGATGTGCTGAGCTGAGGGCCTGAGGACCAGAAGGTCCACAGGTTAGAATTTGCACCAGACTCATGTGAGGACAGGACTGAGGTTTGGGTCAGCACCTGGGTCTAACTGAGGTTGAGACTACCTCTCCCATTCCTCTTGATCTACCACTTGAATCCACTCATTTTCAACTCTCTGCAGACGCCAATTTGTGGATGTTCTGAAACAAGTAAAACCAAAGGTAGAATGAGGAGGAACGGAAGGAGAGGCTCTTGGGAAGGCAATGAAAAAGGGGCAGGGTTTGTGAAAACTTCTTTAAATTAGCTGAAAGGAGAGATTATATTGTAAACCACCTGTGACTAGAAAAATAAGAAGGGGCTAAATTAATTATGCCTGCCTACAAAGAGCATTAGTACACAGGTTCTTAACTAGTAAGTTATTTTTGTCTTATGTTCTAAAATAAAACAAAAACATAACATCCTGCAAGTGCTTAAAACTTTCTCAACCAGACTGTTACACAGTAATGTTTTCAGGCAAATTTCTAGTACCCAGACTGACCATCCCTGGAACTCAATGACTTAGACACTACCTTTAAATAAATCCCAAGACTGTTTTGCTGTGCCATGTGTCCATTTAGTACAGATAGGGGTTCTTTGTAACAGCACTCATCAAACTGTTGGCTTTTAAGCAATGTACTGAAACATGTCTCTCTTTTTAATCATCTGTTTTTGCAATAGTTGATGACAGTGCTCCTCAAATGGACAACTATATTGAAATGCTTTCAAATATCCTCTTGAAAATGAAATCAGACTCACGTATCACTGGCCAAAAGGATTTGTAAAAGCAACACTTGCATTTTGAAAGAACACAAGAAAATTAAATACGAGGTAGATGAATGATAATACCTTCAGCTGAGATATTTGTGGAAAATATAAAGTTCTTATACTTTTAATATAGAATTTGTCGTGGTAACTGTGGCAACCAAAAGAAAGAAAACCTAGAAAAATAAATGTTAGCAAAATTAAATATTACTTTAGAGACGGGAAAGTAAGTTTCATTAAACTACCTCTCTTCTGCTGCCCCAAGCCTCTGTCTACTGAATTTCTTCTAGCTGTTCTTTGCTCCCAGGTGAGTATTTATAACCTTGGGGCAAATTAGAATCACTTGGCTCAGATCTGGAACTAGATTTAACACTCGGGTCTTGCTCTCAGACCCTAAGACTCAACTGGCCTCAGCTGAGACCTGAGGCGTGGATGTTTTGGGATACAATTCATATATGTACATATAGATAATTCTCTAAGTATAATACACACACACACATATATTTAACAATATCATGTTAATTAATGTTATATTAAATATAACATAACATTTTGTATACATATTTATACTTTGTATATTTCTATGCATATTCAATGTATACCCATATTATTTATATATTATTTATATGGGATTATATATACACACATATATGAATATATAGATGAATAGATAGAAACGGGTATAGATATAGATGATTTTTGTGAATTTCAGAGACGTTAAATTACACTGACATATTGGAACAGCAGTAATTAATTAAAAATCACAACTGTTGAACAGCTACTGTCCACAGATCTCTCTGAGTGATATAATGAAGAGGAACAATGTTACAGAATACAGTGTATAAGCAAGAGTCAGAAAGCATGGGTGTTAATCTAAGCTCTGTCACCAGTTTTGTAGGGAAACATATTAGTCCTTCTAGGTCATGATGCAAACATTTGTAAACTGAGGGAATGAGAGGGTATCAGTGGATTTCTCAGTGTTTGCTCTTAAAATATGAGTTTGCTTAAAATACTCCAGTAACCTCCCATCTCTCTCAGACTAAAACAAGACAAAACAAAAACAAAAACTAAATGTTTATAGAATGCCATAAAATTCCCATGTTTTCTAGATCCTTGAATATGGAGGGCCAACTATGGGACTTCAACATCCCCATATTTTGATACCTGCAGTGGGTTCTAGAACCAATCCCTTGCTCATATATGGAGGGACAGCTATAAATCATATAAACCAGATTAATTGCTTAGAAGAGCATCTAGCACTTAGTAAGTTGTGAGCAAGTGTTAGCTGTTATGACACATCAAAGCTTCCATCTACTTCCATAGACTGTTACTTTCATGAAGCTGAAAAGCAGGTTTTCTGTGCGCTCAGCTGTACCCCCATGCCCTGTTTGGTGATTCCATACAATACGTGTCCAGTATATATTGTTGGAATGAATAATGACATAGGCATAGAACAATCTGGCTCTTTATGATTAGAATGGGAATAGTAACCAAGGCTAGTCCTAAAAACAACTGAAGAAAGACTCTAAGGATGCACGTTAGAAGTAAACATCTTTTGACTAGAAAGAGTTCCTAGTGAGAAATGCTCTGGGCGAGACATAGTCACTATATTTAAATTAACACATTTAATTTGCAATTCAGCTCCAGCAGGCACACTGGTAAGAACAGCAAAGACCTAAGTATGAAAAGGAGCTAAACTGATAAAGGCTTTACATTTAAAACAATAGACTTAAATGTTGACACTATATGCTCAAAAGCAGGGGAGTGGGGCACATGTGCCAATTCTGAACTAGCTGCCAGTCTTGGCAAATACCTGCTTACAAGGTAGCTTTCATCCAGACCCTCTCAAGCCGGTGGTCCCACTTAAACCTCTGTATGTTGCTTTTGAAGGCTAGGATGGATAGGCTTTTTGAGTTTTTCTTATTTCTTAGCATGATAATTTAGGGGGCAGTTATCTTAGTCTTTTTTTTTTCTCTTTTTCCCTCTGTTATGTTTTTGCAAAAACAACAGATTGTCTTCTTAAAGACTTAATTATTCATCTCCTTCTTTGCTCTTTTCCCATTTCAAAGAGGTTTTTGAATGATAAAGACACGTTTCTGTGTAAAAAAAGAGGTTTGGTTGTTTTTCTAGACACTTAGAAATGAAAAGTTGGTAAAGTCATTTCAAACTAGACAATTGTATTAGAAAATGAAGCAATATTCCGGTATGTTTTTAAAAGGGGAGCAGAATCTGCCACCCCAAAATATGCTTCTTTGGCACAAGGATTATTTTACGTTGATTATTTTTTAAGAAACAGCAGGCACAGGAGAAGCTCTCAAAATTGAGAAGTTACCCCTTTTGTAAGAGATATTTACACTTAGAAGGGAAATCTTCCTTTGTAAGATTCCTCCCTCTCAGAACCAGGCAGAGGAGGATGACTAAACACGAAAAACCTCTTATCAATGAAGAAAGCAACTGACTTAAATCTGCATAAAAATCCATACCCTCCTTTACTGTGCTTTGCCTTGTTACCACCTATAACTGCCTCCATTCCCTTGACTCCAAGATATTCTTTTGTCTTTACCTGGAAGTGGTATTTAAAGTAAAGGTTTAGGCCATTTCAGGGAGTTATTCAGTTTTTCTGGGTCTCTCCCATGTATACAGGAGGTATAAATGTTATTAAACTTCTGTTGGTTTTTCTCCTATTAATATATTTTATTATAGGAAAGGTCTCAGCCAAGAACCTACAACTGTAGAGGGAAAATTATTTTTCCTCCCCTATGTTTTTCAATATTATTATATAATGTAGATAATTAGGCTGGAATCACCATTAAGTGAGAGAGGGAGGGAAAGAGAGAGAGATCATGACAAACATATATGTTACCTCTCAACTTTTAGACTTTTTTCCATGTGGGGTTGCCATATAGATTCCTTTGGAAAACAAAAGGAAAATAATGTAATGAAATTAATGCTTGCTTATTTTTGTTCTTGTTAACCTTGGATTGGCTATAGATATAGATGTTAATCTGAGCTTCTGAGACAGGAGGGAAGGGGGTAGGGCACAATCATTAAAAAAATTACACAGCCACTGAGGATAGGACAAATACTGGTTAGAACCAACTAGGCTCAAGATGGCAAAAGACTTGACTTTCTGTTGACTTTGAGCCTCATTATAGGTTCACTGTAATATATTAGCATGCTAAATGACACACCCACACATGCCATGACAGTTCTGAGGCTGACCATAAAAGGCCGAAACATGGACAGTAGCCCAATTCTTGGAAATCCCTGCCCCTTCCCCTAAATAGTTGGAATAATCCTCCCACTTGTTAGACTATGAAATTACCCCAGCCCATAAAAACTAACCACTCCCATACTCTTGGGCCATCACACCTTCTGAGAAGGACCAGTTTTGTCTATGGAGTGTGTACCCCTCTAAATAAACTCACTTTCACTTTACCATGGCACATTCTTGAATTCTTTCCTGTGTGAAGCCCAGGACACTCACCTGGCTGGCAGCCCCTCTCGGGAAACCACCTGAGACCTGGGACATGACCATTCTCTCTCACTCTATCCTCTTGCAACACTTCCACTTAGCAAAATCTACCAGATGATAGCAATGTGTGCTTTTAACCATTTAGCTCACGTTTTGGTGAGTATAATATTTTAGCTATATTTTTGAAAATACTAAATATTTTTTTCAAAGATTACATCAATGACCCTTAGGGATTTGGGTTTTGAATGTGAAATATAAGACCAATTCCTTTAGCTAATATTTACATCAGCTTCACAAGCCAGAAAATGGTGGAATAATGAATAAGAATTGACAATCTGGAATACTGAAAAAAAAAAATGCATTTATATTTTTGAAACCCAGCAGGACCCTATGGGGTCCTCCCAGATACAAATCCTTTCCATGTGCCCATTTCTTGTTTGTAGGAAATAAGCATCATTCAGCCTCCTAGAACCTTCCTGAGTACCAAAGGGCAGATTTAAACAGTTGCTAATCAGGGAAGTAAGGGAATGCAGAAACAAAGGGGGAGCAATCAAGAAACAATAGTACGACAATTAAAGCAGGATCCTGGTTTCTCCTCAAGGGATATACATGGAAAAATCTTTGAGTTCCTCTGCAGGAAGTAAGGCCCTCACCCAGGTGGAGGATGGTAACTCCAGGCTAAGCACAAGATTCCAGGAGTACAGCTCTATTACCTCACAACTAACCAATCAGAAGAAAGTCACACACCTTGCATCCCTCACCCTAAATTTTGCCTATAAAAACTTCTCCCTGAAAACTATTGGGGAGTTTGGGGTTTCTGAGCATGAGCCACGGTTCTCCTTACTTGACCCTGCAATAAAACTTTCTCTGCTCTAAATTCCCTTGTTTCAGTTTGGCCTCGCTATGCGTCGGGCACACAACCTTGCCTTCGGTAACACTTTACCCTAATGACATCTGTTTATTCAAAGCCAAGCGAAAAGATGTTTGAAAAAATTATCTTCCTTGGAATAAAAGTCTAACTTACATGCAGATTTGTCTTTCCTAGTACTTCAATGTCTCAAATTAAGGATAAAATATTCCTATTTTTATTAATTAGCAATTAACAATTGGGTTACGTTGGTAATTTTTTGAATCTTTTTTGGTCATTGCTTTTAACTACTCAAATACTAGCAAAATGGCTTCAAGGAAGACAATATCTATATAACTGTAGTTTACATAATAGTGATAGTTTTCTTCTTTAATTCCCTCTATTGTATTAATACATATAGACCATCTTTCTTAAGAAAAGGAAAGAAACCAGCAAAATAGAGCTAATTTCTTACCTTTGCACATAAAAAAAAAAAAAAATTTTTTTTTCCTTCTCCTAAGTATTCTTTCTTCTATGAATCAAAGGTTCAGAGGAACTCCTAGCTAATGTATAGGCATTTTGTATGGAAACAGGCTCAACAAGGGAGATTCATCCAAAAAAAAAATGTTTTTTTCTTTTATTTGGATAGAACTAGGTGGATGTTCATTGTCTAGTTTCCTTTCCTCAAGAGCACAGGGGAATTACATTTGCAAGGCACCTTTGCAATTAGGGTATGCCTATGTCACCACTGTGACTAAAGCAATGTGGAGGGAAGTGATATAAAATTCTTCAAATCCTGACCCTTAGAAAATTTTTGCACACTGTGTCTATCCAAACATTGAAGGCAAAGAAGTCCAAGACAGAGAAACTGCCCAATGGAAGAAGCCTATTTGCCAAAGTCACCCCTTGGAGGAAAGCTATCCTAGAAGGTAGGATTATGTACACCACCCTCAAGGTGAGCAAGAAATACATTTTAATGGATTAAGCTATGGAGATAAGGGGATTTATTTTTCAACAGCTAGTAAGAATTCCTCTAACTATTAAAGTACCTGCTTTGTGCCAGCCACTTTTTGAGAAGCCTTACATTACATATGGCAAAAACTGTAAGATAATTACAAGGTATACAGAAATAGCAATCTAATATCTGACTGAATTCAATAATGTGCCTTGTTAAAAGCCACAGTCATTATAAATACAGTTGATCCTTGAATAACATGGGGGTTAGGTGCGACAACCCTCTCTGCAGTTAAAAATCTGCATATAACTTACAATCATCCCTTGGTATCCATGATTCCTTGTATCCACGGATCCACAGTTCTGTTACCAAAAACAAATTCGTGTGCCCAACGCAAAGAGAATAGGTGATTCATCCTCAAAAACCCTGAAGTCCCCACTGGTTTTCAGGGAGAATTTTTTAATAGGCAAATTTTGGGGTAAGGGGTAAATGGTGTGTGGCCTTCTTCTGATTGGTTGGTAGTGAGGTAATAGGGCAGTGCTGCAGGAACCTTGTGTTCAGTCTGAAGTTGCCATCCTCCATCTAGGTGGGACCTTAGTTCCTGAAGAAGAACTCAAGGATATTGTTATGTATATCCCTTGAGGAGAAACCAGGATCCTTCTTTAATACCTGCACTAATGTTTCTTGATTGCTCCCCCTTGGTTTCTGCAGTCCCTTACTTCCATGATTAACAACTGTTTGAATCTAATCTTTGGTACTCAGGAAAGTCTAGGAGGCTGAAGCCTTTAATAAGGCGAATCCCCCGTGCAAATAAGAAACTGGGGACAGGGAAAGGTTTTTGTACCTCCACAGGGTCCTGCTCCATTTCTGTTCCAAATCAGCATATTCAATGAACTGTGGGTCATATTGTACTATAGTATATATATATATATATATATATATATATATATATATATATATATATATATATATATATATATATATCCACGTATAAGTGGACACACACAGTTAAAATGCATGTTGTTCAAGGGTTAACTATAATTAGTAGATTCATAAGACAAGATCAGTTTCTCTCTACTATCAGAGTAGTAGAGATCATAGTAGAGTATAATAGTTATTTCTTACTTCAAAGGAAAAGGTGATTACTTGAGGTTGTATGGATAGTTATTAACTAATACTGAGTTTTGTTCTGATAGAAAAGAATTCAAATAGACATAGGGTCACAGAAATCATCTTAGTGGAGGAAATATATTTTGAATGAAATCTATACTTGAAATTTTAATAGCTGTGAGAACTCTATTCTATTTTATATTTGTTATAATTTTGACCAAACTACATTTTCTCTTAAGGCATGTTGCTATTCATTGGCGTGGTAATACACTGTCAAACACTGTCATATAATTACCCAAATGTATGAAGAAGTAATACTGCTTTACTGATAAGTTATAACTATAGTAAATTAGTAAATGCAAAATTATAATTTAATATTATTGTTAGTAGTTGTTGGGAAGGAAGAAATTTTCCTCTACCCTTCTAGGTTCTTCTGGATGGTATAAGAACTAAGATGACATGAGACAGATTAATAGGAAAAAATCAAATAAAAATTTAAAAACATGTATATCTGAGAGAGACCCAGGAAGGCTAAGTAACTCATTGAAATGACTAATGTCTTCACCTTAAATATAATCTTCAGCTAAAAAGGACAGAGAATGTAAGGGGATAGGTGTTTAGGACTTCAAAAAGGAGAGAGACAATTGACATGGGGATGGTAAACAAATGTTTGGTAAACAAATGTTTGCTGGGCCTTGCAGAGACAATGGGACACAAGAGTGGACCCATCTTTGGGCCCTGTTGAGTTTCCCTCACCACACTTAGCCCAGATTCTTTGCAGGTAACTCTGGTGCTAGCTCTATTAAATGAATAAATTCTTCCAGGCAGTTAGTGGGTAGGTCAAAACATCTTCCTGAATCTTTTGAGCCTTGATTGTTTTCAGCTTGAAATAAACTGCAAGCCAAAGAGAGTTTGGGGTGGCAAATTTAACTCCCCTACATAGTTAATATCAAAAACAATATAATAGTTCTTCATAATGCAAATTATTCATATTATCTTTCCCAATACACACATACACATGTATACATCCTTTTTTGTTGGCTGAAATTTTGATGAGGTAAAATTATACTTGTGGGAGAATTTCAAACTGAATTGTGCTGTGAGTACTGCAAATATTATTTTTAGACCAATTTGAAAATGTGCCCCAAGACTGAGAGCTTAGTGTGGTTAGAATCTTTCTATTGTTTTTTTTAAATTACTATTCTCATGCAAAACAGGCTGTGTTGGCTTAAAATAAGACACAATATAGTCATTGGAGACTTTGTTCTTTCTGTTTCTTGGAGAACTTATTCTTTTGTCTTTACAGCAAATGTGAATACAAATGTTTCTAATATGTTAATGATATTTGAACAAATTCTTCATTTTAGTAAATAGTAATGTTTCTATAGATTTTATTTCATTCTGGGAAATACTGAGTAGAGTTCACCATATTGGAGCATTTAGGAGATAAACTGTTGGCATCTCTTTTCAGTGATAAGATCCCACTGTATTCCCATTTATTGAAAGAAGAAATCTATGCATCTTCCCTAATCTGGGGTCCTGTTATTTTCAGCCAACATATTTGCTACTTTTTTTTTTCAGCCTCGCGACGTGGCGTGTGGGATCTTAGCTCCCCGATGAGAGATTGAACCCGTGTCCCCTACATTGGAAGCACACAGTCTTAACCACTGGACCACCAGGGAATTCCTTTCCAGCCAACATATTAGTCCTTAATCTTTTTTTCTTTTTGTTCTCTATCTGTAAAAACAAAAACAAAAACAAAAAAAACTGTGATTTCAGTTTGCAACTTTACTGAAAGCAATTTGTATTCAAAACATGCAACATTTCTCTCCCTACCCCGGAACAAAAACAACAAACCACTTCACACTTCTGTCTCTGGCAGAATGTTTGCATTCTGATGCCAAGTGTCTGATTTCAGAATTTAGCTATGATACATAAGGCATGACAATAAAGTAATGAAAATGGCTTTAAAGAAACGTAGCTCTAGTAGCTCTTGATCAAAGTATTTCAATAAAAGGCATTTCAAAACTGTCATTAGCAATAGTAACCTCATGGGTTAGCTGGAAAATAATAAGGTCAATGCAAAAGTTTTCATGAGGCTTTCTTGTCAAAACAGTAAGAGAAGTAAGAACTTAAGAAAAAATGTCAATAATCATAACATTAATTTCTTAGGGGAATATTTAATAAGGGAATAGAAGTTAGAGCAGCCAGTCCAGAGAGAAGTTGAGAGCAGACAGAAGATGCCGGGAAAATGGGAGATGGTGATGTAGAATGGGATTAATGAGAAGAACTTTGAGGTAAAAGAGGAACTTTTTAAAAAGAGCTTTCTTAAATTCATAGGTGTTTTGTGATATAATCTCAATTCTTTTCCCTACAAAGGTCTTTGGTTAAGATCTACATTATTACTGATGGCTGTTTGGAATTGCCCTGTCTCATTTTGTTTTGCTGCTGCTTGATGCTGTTGTTTTTAATTGTTTAGAGGCATTTGCGTGCTGTACATGTCTCTTTGTGGAGGGCTCTTGGCACCAGATGGACCAGCTATAGTCAAGATAGTCAACTAAGTTATTTTATGAACCACGAAGAATACAAGTTGCAGCAGCCATTCTGACAAATAATCTGTTCCTAAAAAAATAACCTTGAGTATTTTTGGAAATAAAGAATATCATCCTGATTTGTACCTTCATGCCAATAGTATAATAGTCCTGGGATGGTATTAATCAACGCTTCCTCCTGCTGCGGTCACCCTAATCTTCTATCAAAATAAAACTTAAAGAACAAAGGTAAACCACAAGAAGATCATTGCAAAGTCCTTGTGCAATTAGAGGTTTAGACAAAGATAAAGTCAGAAGAATCTTCTGCTAAAGAAAGGGTTTTTTTTTTTTTTAATAAATCTACATTCAGGGATCATTTAAATTCAGCATTAAGAACAAAGATGTTTATTGAGCATGAGCTATTGACTTAGGTGCTTGGATATGACAGAAAACAGAACGGACCAAGTTCTCCTCTCATGGAGTTTTCCTTTCAATTAGAGGAATTATAAACAATAAGTAAATGCATAAATGAATGTCTTATGAGTTGGATGATGATGTTAATGGGTATAAAGTGGTAAGATACTGGGTAAAGAGTGACAATGGAGTGAGTGGTGGAATTCTGAGAACTAAAAGAAGTGAGGACGGAAGCCATGCAGGTGTAAAAAATTAATTAACAGAAATCTCAATTCAATAGAGTCAGGACACCAGCAGGGGAACTCTCATACTTTGATACTATAGCTGAGCCCAACAGCAAGAAGAAAGACTCCATTCTGGACAAGGACTCAGCCAATGAAAATCCATGGACTCTGTTTACTATGGCCCTTGCAACTTCCTTTTCCCCTCTATCAAAGTACTCTCCTTCCCTTGCCTGTGGGGACTTGCATGTGACTGACCATGGTGGTAGACACTGAAATGCAATTCCTTGCTGTGCCAGAATAAATCCATCATTGCTGGAGAAATATCTAGTTGTCTCAAGTCAACACAGGTATGTAGAGAATGGCCACTGCACACAGAAGTAACAGCAAGAAGTTGGCAATTTATGAGAACATGGAGGAACACAGGGTAGGCTTGGTGTAAAGAACAGAAGGAAGACTAATGCAAGGTGAGGAAAGTGAGGCAGATTATACAGACCAGGGCCTTGTATGCCAGACTCAGGCTTTCACATTTAGTGACCTTCAGGTTTTAAAGAGAAGAGTGAAATGAATTAGGTTAAGCCTGAGAAGGATTGTTCTGAGTACAACAGTCTGGAGGAGGGAAAGTTAGAGGAAGGGGATGAGGTAGGAGCTATAAGGAGGATCAAGTTGAAAGATGATGGTGTTTTAGACTAGTTAATAAGATGGTGTATGTTTTAATTTTAGGGCTTCCAATTTGCTGATGGATTGGCCAAGAGAGGATGAGAGAAAGAGATGGTGCATCCATAACCCCAAGCATTTCAGTGCCAGTAAGAGTAATGGAGGCATTGCCTCAGGCTGAGAAGAAGGGGCAAGATCCATGAGGTTAGAGTGGTGTGTGTGTGTGTGTGTAGCCATCAGTTTACACTTGAGGTTCATTTTAGACATCATATTAGAGACATTGGCTGGGATGTTACATATGAGTCTAGTTTTGTAGAAAGAATCTGGTATTTATTAACACAGAGAAGGTATATGACTCTATCATAAGTCTGTATGATAGCACTGAAAATGTGATAGATTAAGACAAATTCAGAATCCTGAATGCTGAGACCCTATAATGTACACATCTGGAAAAATTAGAAAAGAATCAGCACAAGTGGTTGAGAAGGAATAATTAGTGAAAGAAACAAGTACAAGAATGAGTTGTGTCCTGGAAGCAGTGGAAGGTCCAGAATAATGAAGCAAGCAACTGTTACTTTTTTAAGAAAGAAAAAAACTTTAGATGCCATGGATCTGACCTAAGAAGACTGAGTAATGATTTTGCTAGGAGCAGGATAAAAAATTTCAGTTTAACAGGTGAAATATAATTTCCCATGTGAATGTAGATTCCAAGTTCATCAAAAGCAAAGTCACATTCCCTGATGGCAGGCTGTGCAACTCCGTAGGGAACTCAGGAGGAAACTAGCAGTCTTCACTGTGAAGCTGGGATCCAAGCAGCTTCCAAAGACCCCTTCTCTCCACCCTTCTCCATACACAGAAAACCAGGATTCTGCCCCCCACCTGAGAACCTGCAGAAACCTGCACATATGAAAAATCCATGAATGTTTGTGAAGGGATAGATGTGTAGCAGAGGAGAAGGGCAGGGCTATGTTGTATATTGGGAGTGGGTGAATAAAAAGATTACAGAGTCTGAGAAGCAAAAGAAAATGAGGCGTGTTGGAAAGTCAAAGTGTCAAGGAATTATCTATGTGTTACACAATGTACAGATATGTAAGTTATCAGACTCTGTACTCTAATAAACATCCATTGATGCTTATTTTGACCCAGGGAAGAAACAAGTGATGCTGCTGAATTATGTGGTTGCCTCTTACTCAAATCATGGCCAAACACTGCTGATGTGCTTATAGATTATTTAAGGGAAGATTAGAAGTGGGTTCCCCAGGCCTGGAAGTCTATGGGGAAAAACCTCCCATTATTTTCATCCTCTTCTAGTCTTGACTCCAGTAAGCAGTATTCTGTCTTCACTATAAGAGAAAAACTGGGTTCTGCCTCAAAGATGATGACAGATTTATTTTCATAAATTTGGGGCTGTGGTGAGGATATCCAACATTTTCAGCTTGCCCCTTCAATTCCTCTGGAAATTTTAGGATATATACTCACTCGGGTGACCAGACAGGAGTTGTCATCTCACACCTTTTCTGCACCACAGTTAAAATGTTAATTTTAAAGAAAATTATCATAATAAAGCTCAAAAGATGGAAAAACACTTACATTTTGCTAATGACAGCACAATTAACCAATTTTATCTTTCTAAATTACTTCTTTGCTAATATTCCATGAAATTAATGATTGCCTGAAACTTAGCAGAAAAGTGGCAAAACACAACATGATATGTTCATTGTGACTTGACAAATAGAAGATAAAATGATGTCTGTAGTTCAGTGAAGGCCACAGGTGGAAACTGGAGTTTAATAGAGGGGATGAGCCGTTTAGCTATAGATCTGAAAAAAACATTTAGGCAGGGAAATCAGCAACTTCACCAGAAGGGAAGTTATACCTGTGGATCTGTTTGTAAAAAATAGCAAAAGAGGGCTTCCCTGGTGGTGCAGTGGTTGAGAGTCCGCCTGCCAATGCAGGGGACATGGGTTCGTGCCCCGGTCCGGGAAGATACCACATGCCGCGGAGTGGCTGGGCCCGTGAGCCATGGCCACTGGGCCTGCGTGTCCGGAGCCTGTGCTCCGCAACGGGAGAGGCCACAACAGTGAGAGGCCCGCGTACCGCAAAAAAAAAAAAAAAAAAAAAAAAAAAAAAATAGCAAAAGAAAAAAAAATGTTTTAACCATGATTAAAGTGGACCTAAAAATAAAACCTTTGAAACATACCTAGATTTTACTAAACTCATATTTCACTTGGAGAAAAAACTTTTTTTTTTAAATGATTGGTTTCTTAGTATGGTACAATTGAAGGGTATTTGATTTTATTTCTTTTCAGCTTTATCATTTAATCAAACTTGTTTTATGTTTAAATTTATATGCATAATATTTAAGCATAACTAACAGCTCTTTTATCCTCATGTCTACCTCTAGAGCGTTGAATTTATAGTTCTTCCAAATATGCTTGCCAATTAAAGCACAAAAATACATGCTTATGCTCCACATCAAGGAAAAAATAGCTCTCTGATTTGACCTCATTTTAAACAAACTATTTTGCATTGATAAACAAGACATACCAAAAGAAAAGAAATATGACTAATTTCCCTTCAATTATTTATGAAAAGCAACTGCACTCACAAGCTGAAGGTAGAAAATATGTTTATTATTAAGGAGATTTTATTAAGATTACCTGTTTACTTGTGTCAGTCAAATCTGACCATCATAGTACAGTATTTGCTTAGATCTAGTGGAGATAAATTGAGTGCACTGATTCTAAATTAAAGATCTATTCAGTAATAAGGAGGATGTAGCTTTATAATCACCTTCAGGTTATAAACATTTACCCCAAGATCAAAACATGTTGATTTAGGAGAAGCAAATGCAAATTAAAATGGGAGAGACTTTAGAAATGCAGTGAACAGAATTGTAAGATGTGGTGCTATTAAGAATTTTAAAATACTTCTAATTTCTTTTGGTTAACTGGTGATTGTATTCTAGAATATTTATCCAAACAAAATTTTATGGGACTTCATGAAACACATTGTTTTTGGTTTAATAGATAATATTTAAGACACAGGTATTTACATTTCTTTAAGGAATAACTGGAACAATTTTTTCCCTGCTGCTTTTGGTTTTTAATTTGCTATTATTAGTGAAGGAAAATAAATGTTCTTCCTCTGATGTCAAATGTGAGGCCACAGGAAGGGTGTGTGAGTGTGTATGTGTGTGTGTGTGTGTGTGTTGGGGGTGAATGTTAATAGCATTGCTGCTAATTCCTCTGTAATCCTACTTCATTATTTTATGCAAATAATTCCCAGAAAGGATCAATTTATTAAAAAGAATTAGAAAAAAAAGGAATGTCATCAGTACAGAGTAGTATGTCAGCAAGTTGAAAAGCACACTACCTTAAAAATGAAGTCATAGGCACCCTATGCTAAACACCTAGCAAGACAGGAACACAACCCCACCCATTAGCAGAGAGGCTGCCTAAAATCATAATAAGTCCACAGATACCCCAAAACACAGCATGAGACGTGGACCTCCCCAACAGAAGGGCAAGATCCAGCCTCATCCACCAGAACACAAGCAGTAGTCCCCTCCACCAGGAAGCTTACACAACCCACTGAACCAAATTTAGCCACTGCAGACAGACACGAAAAACAAGGGGAACTACCAACGTACAGCCTGCAGAAAGCAGACTCCAACACAGTAAGATAAGCAAAATAAGAAGACAGAAAAACACACAGCAGATGAAGGAGCAAGATAAAAACCCAACAGACCTAACAAAGGAAGGGGAAATATGCAGTCTACCTGAAAAAGAATTCAGAATAATCATAGTAAAGATGATCCAAAATCTTGGAAATAGAATAGAGAAAATGTAAGAAACATTTAACAAGGACCTAGAAGAATGAAAGATGAAACAAGCAATGATGAACAACACAATAAATGAAATTAAAATACTCTAGAAGGGATCAATAGCAGAATAACTGAGGCAGAAGAACGTATAAGTGACCTGGAAGATAAAATACTGGAAATAAGCACTGCAGAACAGAATAAGGAAAAAAAAATGAAAAGAACTGAGGACACTCTCAGACACCTCTGGGACAACATTAAATGCACCAACATTTTAATTATAGGGGTTCCAGAAGAAGAAGAGAAAAAGAAAGGGACTGAGAAAATATTTGAAGAGATTATAGTTGAAAACTTCCCTATTATGGGAAAAAAAATAGTTAATCAAGTCCAGGAAGCACAGAGAGTCCCACACAGGATAAACCCAAGGAGAAACACGCCAAGATACATATTACTCAAACTGTCAAAAATTAAATACAAAGAAAACATATTAAAAACAGCAATGGAAAAACAACAAATAACACACAAGGGAATCCCCATAAGGTTAACAGCTGAACTTTCAGCAGAAACTCTGCAAGCCAGAAGGGAATGACAGGACATATTTAAAGTGATGAAGGAGAAAAACCTACAAACAAGATTACTCTACCCAGCAAGGATCTCCTTCACATTTGATGGAGAAATTAAAACCTTTACCGACAAGCAAAAGCTGAGAGAGTTCAGCACCACCAAACCAGTTTACAACAAATGCTAAAGAATCTTCTCTAGGCACGAAACACAAGAGAAGGAAAACACCTACAATAACAAACAAAAAACAATTAAGAAAATGAGAATAGGAACATAAATATTGATAATTACTTGAAATGTAAATGGATTAAATGCTCCCACCAAAAGACACAGACTGGCTGAATGGATACAAAAACAAGACCCATATATATGCTGTCTACAAGAGACCCACTTCAGACCTAGAGACCCATACAGTCTGAAAGTGAAGGGATGGAAAAAGATATTCCATGCAAATGGAAACCAAAAGAAAGCTGGAGTAGCAATTCTCATATCAGACAAAATAGACTTTAAAATAAAGTCTATTAGAAGAGACAAAGAAGGTCACTACATAATGATCAAGGGATCAATCCAAGAAAAATATATAACAATTGTAAGTATTTATGTACGCACATAGGAGCACCTCGATACATAAGGCAAACACTAACAGCCATGAAAGGGGAAATTGACAGTAACACATACATAGTAGGGGACTTTAACACCCCACTTTCACCAATGGACACATCATCCAAAATGAAAATAAATAAGGAAACAGAAGTTTTAAATGATATATTAAATAAGATGGAATTAATTGATATTTATAGGACACTCTATCCAAAAACAACAGAATGCATATTTTTCTCAAGTGCTCATGGAACATTCTCCAGGATAGAACATATCTTGGGTCACAAATCAAGTCTTGGTAAATTTAAGAAATTTGAAATTGTATCAAATATCTTTTCCGACAACAATGCTATGAGACTAGATATCAATTACATGAAAAGATCTGTAAAAAAATACAAACACAGGGAGGCTAAACAATACACTACTTAGTAACGAAGTGATCACTGAAGAAATCAAAGAGGAAATTAAAAAAATACCTAGAAACAAATGACAGTGGAGACACAATGACCCAAAACCTATGGGATGCAACAAAAGCAGTTCTAAGAGGGAAGTTTACAGCAATAAAATCCTACCTTAAGAAACAGGAAACATCTCGAATAAACAACCTAATGTTGCACCTGAAACAATTAGAGAAAGAAGAACAAAAAAAAACCCCAAAGGTAGTAGAAAGAAAGAAATCATAAAAACAGATCAGAAATAAATGAAAAAGAAATGAAGGAAACAATAGCAAAGATCAATAAAACTAAAAGCTGGTTCTTTGAGAAGATAAGCAAAATTGATAAGCCATTAGCTAGACTCATGAAGAAAAAAAGGGAGAAGACTCAAATCAATAGAATCAGAAATGAAAAAGGAGAAGTAACAACTGACACTGCAGAAATACAAAAGATCATAAGAGAATACTACAAGCAACTCTATGCCAATAAAATGGACAACCTGGAATAAATGAACAAATTCTTAGAAATGCACAACGTTCCAAGAATGAATGAGGAAGAAATAGAAAATATGAACAGACCAATCACAAGCACTGAAATTGAAACTGTGATTAAAAATCTTACAAAAAACAAAAGCCCAGGACCAGATGGCTTCACAGGCGAATTCTATCAAACATTTAGAGAAGAACTAACACCTATCCTCCTCAAACTCTTCCAAAATATAGCAGAAGGAGGAACACTACGAAACTCTTTCTACAAGGCCAACATCACCCTGATACCAAAACCAGACAAGGATGTCACATTAAAAAAAAAAAAAAAAAAACTACAGGTCAATATCACTGATGAACATACATGCAAAAATCCTCAACAAAATACTGCAAACAGAATCCAACAGCACATTAAAAGGAGCATACACCATGATCAAGTGTGGTTTATTCCAGGAATGCAAGGATTCTTCAATATATGAAAATCAATCAATGTGATACACCATATTAACAAACAGAAGGAGCCAAACCATATGGTCATCTTAATAGATGCAGGGAAAGCTTTTGACAAAATTCAACACCCATTTATGATAAAAACCCTGCAGAAAGTAGGCATAGAGGGAACTTTCCTCAACATAATAAAGGCCATATATGACAAACCCACAGCCAACATTATCCTCAATGGTAAAAAACTGAAAGCATTTTCACTAAGATCAGGAACAAGACAAGGTTGCCCACTCTGACCAATCTTATTCAACATAGTTTTGGAAGTTTTAGCCACAGCAATCAGAGGAAAAAACGAAATAAAAGGGATCCAAATTGGAAAAGAAGAAGTAAAGCTGTCACTGTTTGCAGATGCCATGAGACTATACATAGAGAATCCTAAAGATGTTACCAGAAAACTACTAGAGCTAACCAATGAATTTGGTAAAGTAGCAGGATACAAAATTAATGCACAGAAATCTCTGGCATTCCTATACATTAATGATGAAAAATCTGAAAGTGAAATGAAGAAAACACTCCCATTTACCACTGCAATAAAAATAATAAAATATCCAGGAAAAAACCTACCTAAGGAGACAAAAGACCTGTATGCAGGAAATTATAAGACACTGATGAAACAAATTAAAGATGATACAAATAGATGGAGAGATATACCATGTTCTTGGATTGGAAGAATCAATATTGTAAAAATGACTCTATGACCCAAAGCAATCTACAGATTCAGTGCAATCCCTATCAAACTACCTTTGGCATTTTTCACAGAACTAGAACAAAAAAATCACAATTTGTATGGAATCCCCAAAAACTCCGAATAGCCAAAGCAATCTGGAGAACGAGAAACAGCTGCAGGAATCATGCTCCCTGACTTCAGACTATACTACAACTCTATAGTAATCAAGACAGAATGGTACTGGCACAAAAAAAGAAAGATAGATCAATGGAACAGGATAGAAAGCCGAGAGATAAACCCACACACATATGGTCACCTTATCTTTGATAAAGGAGACAGGAATGTACAGTGTAGAAAGGACAGCCTCTTCAATAAGTGGTGCTGGGAAAACTGGACAGGGACATGTAAAAGTATGAGATTAGAACACTCCCTAACACCAAACAGAAAAATAAGCTAAAAATGGATTAAATACCTAAATGTGAGGCCAGAAACTATCAAACTCTTAGAGGAAATCATAGGCATTAGACTCTATAACATAAATCACAGCCAGATCCTTTTTGACCCACCTCCTAGAGAAATGGAAATAAAAACAAAAATAAACAAATGGGACCTAATGAAGCTTAAAAGCTTTTGCACAGCAAAGGAAACCATAAACAAGACCAAAAGACAACCCTCAGAATGGGAGAAAATATTCGCAAATGAAGCAACTGACAAAGGATTCATCTCCAAAATTTACAAGCAGCTCATGTAGCTCAATAACAAAAAAACAGACAACCCAATCCAAAAATGAACAGAAGACCTAAATAGACATTTCTCCAAAGCAGATATACAGAGTGACAATAAACACATGAAAGAATGCTCAACATCATTAATCATTAGAGAAATGCAAGTCAAAACTACAATGAGATATCATCTCACACCAGTCAGAATGGACATCATCAAAAAATCTAGAAACAATAAATGCTGGAGAGGGTGTGGAGAAAAGGGAACACTCTTGCACTGCTGTTGGGAATGTGTATTGGTACAGACACTATGGAGAACAGTATGGAGGTTCCTCAAAAACTACAAATAGAACTACTATATGACCCAGCAATCCCACTACTGGGCAAATACCCTGAGAAAACTATAATTCAAGAAGAGTCATGTACCACAATGTTAATTGCAGCTCTATTTACAATAGCCAGTAGATGGAAACAACCTAAGTGTCCATCATCGGATGAATGGATAAAGAAGATATGTCACATATATACAATGGAATATTACTTAGCCATAAAAAGAAACGAAATTGAGTTTTTTTGTAGTGAGGTGGATGGTCCTAGAGTCTGTCATACAGAGTGAAGTAAGTCAGAAAGAGAAAGACAAATACAGTGTGTTAACACATATATATGGAATCTAAAAAAAAAAAAATGTCATGAAGAACCTAGTAGTTAAGACAGGAATAAAGACACAGACCTAATAGAGAATGGACTTGTGGATATGGGGAGGGGGAAGTGTAAGCTGGGACAAAGTTGGAGAGTGGCATGTGCATATATACACTACCAAATGTAAAATAGATAGCTAGTTGGAAGCAGCTGCATAGCACAGGGTGATCAGCTCCGTGCTTTGTGACCACCTAGATGGGTGCGATAGGGAGTGAGGGAGACGCGAGAGGGAAGAGATATGGGAACATATATATATATATATATATATATATATATATGTGTGTAACTGATTCACTTTGTTATAAAGCAGAAAGTAACACACCATTGTAAAGCAATTATACTCCAATAAAGTTGTAAAAAAAAATTAAGTCATAGGGAAATTCTGCAAGTTGTTTTTTTAATTATAAAATATTTTTTTGAAAAATAGTGTTGAGAAACTAAAGTGATTATGTGATGGTATTCTAATTTTTGTTTAAGAGATAATTTAAAAAATATAAATGGGAGAGTTCACTTCAAATATTGTAGTAGGGTCTATTAATAACTGTTCTTCAAATAGCTTTACTTGTATTTATCATAAATTGTAAAGGGAAGCAATAACTTTTTTAAACACTACCTTTTCACTATTTAAAGGAACTGCTATGAAATCTTTACTAAATGTATCTGTTACAGTAATATAATTTTTACAGTATATGGAAACATTAACTACATGTCAACTTCAGGATATAATTCAAACAATTTAGTATGTCATTTAAGGTCTCTGTGTATGTGTCTAGACTTGCCTTCTAAAATTTACAAGTAGTATACTGATTAAAGTATGGTTTAAAAACATAAATAGAAATATAAAGCTAAAAAGAAAAAAAAAAAATTTTCTATCTTTGTACTTGTGTTTCCCCCTGGAAGAAATGCACTTTCTTCTATTCCCATTTGACCAGTGGCTGAGACTGCTGAAAAGCTCATCGTTCAATACTGGAAAACAAATATGTCCATACCATACCAGTTGGAATTACTTAGTCTCTCCATGTGCCACCCTGGCCCAAGTATATATATCAGGTTCCCAGTTACACAGTCTGATAATTATTTTTGTTATAATAAAAATTTTCCCCTTTTGCCTACTAAGCATGTAATTTATATTTTTCAGCTGAACAAATCAATCAATAAATGATCAGAAAGAGTTTTGAAATATTCTGTAAGAATATTTCGCACATTTATGCTCTATGTATTGGGATCACGATGTCTTAGTTTAAGGTTGGAAATGATCAGACTCATACTCCTCCATTCTGAAGCATCACTGCATGTGGCCTCCCATTTCGGACTCTAAAATTTCTGGCAGAACCCATGAAAATCTGAAGTACTGGTTTACATTGCTGGACCAATCTAATTATTAAGGAACTTTCCTCTGCTGAAATCAATTCACTTTTCCCTCTACTTCTCTTTGAAACAAAATTTGAGACAAGATTTTGCATCCTGTTCAACTGGCTCCTTCAATACCTCTTTATCTCCTTTATATATATCCAGACCCTTCTTCAACATACCTTAAACACATCTGTGATAGATGTTCCTACCCATTACCTTTTCACTCAACAACTGAATTTATGGTCCCATGATCAATCTACTCAAAATAATTTGAACTCTAACCACAGTTAAAGTATCCATTTATGTGTCTTATCTGTCTTACTTGAGTTTGGTTGCTTTCAAGACTCCAGAGAAATACTCCATCTCTATCTATCATCTATCTATCTATCTACCTATCTACCTATCTATCTATCTACCTATCTCTCTATCTATCAATCTATCTTTCTTGAAAGAATAAATGAATGAATGAATGGGTAGAAAATCAGAAAGAAATTGTACATAAATTGTAAGGAGCAGAAGAGCATATATTAACTTTTCTAGGGCAAACTATGTGAATAGAAACTGAGGTTAATTTACAATAAACCAAAGCGTGTGCTTTAAGTGCACATTCATTCTTTCACTATACATTTATTTCATAACTGCTACTATGCCAGGCACTGACATAGCTGATGGTGATAAAACGAGGCAAGACTCTAATGTAATATGAAAAATACAGTTATTGTTCATGGAATTATGTATGTGATAAGTAGCTAGTGATTTTTATTATATTTCTTTCATTGCTATAGCATAATAGCAACTAGTTGGAGTACTAATAATGCAATACATTCGGGTCTTTTTGGTTCTGTGGTTCTTTTCTGCTTATTTCACATAAGAGAAAATAGTTGGAATGGTATTAATGAATCTAAAACTGTCCTTGAAAAATGGTCAGACCAGCTTTAGCTAATTATAAGCAAATAGACTTTTTTTTTTTTTTTTTTTTTTTTTTTTTCAGTACGCGGGCATCTCACTGTTGTGGTCTCTCCCGTTGCGGAGCACAGGCTCCGGACGTGCAGGCTCAGTGGCCATGGCTCACGGGCCCAGCCACTCTGCGGCATGTGGGATCTTCCCGGACCAGGGCACGAACCCGTGTCCCCTGCATCGGCAGGCGGACTCTCAACCACTGCACCACCTGGGAAGCCCACAAATAGACTTTTTGATTTAAGAGAATATATTTTATTCAACACCTCTGCAATACTGTTTTTCCTTGGATTTCACCATTCAGTATTCAAACGATCATCATTTACTTGTTATATTGATGGTCCTCCAGAATTGCCTTTCACATAGCAAATTTGCATTTTCATATAAAAGTTGACAAATATTTTGAATTACTGTTGAGTGGCACTGCCCAGCAAACAAACAGTTGGCATATCATCACAAGATTTGTCTGAACAGCAAAGTCGTGCAGTCGTGAATGCTAATCCAAATGGAATCCAAATATTCTCCCACCACCACCACCCCCTAATTTAGTCTAAAGTGTAAGGTCAGTTGGGAATTTTTAACATTTTATCTGTGCAAAGCACACTGTACATACAGGAAAGGAAAATCATTTATTTGTGAGATTTTTGTATTATTCTCCCAGGTGTTTCTTCCAAAAGTATTTATTTGCAAGAAAATTAACTACAATTTGATTTAATTTGTAAGTTATTGTGAAACCCTTCTCAAGAGTTTCCAAGTCATTGATGCTTTAGGACGGATTAGATAAAACAAAATTAACTCACAGAAATTCTTCATATTTGTTTTCTAGTAAAAAAGTAGTTTCATGACTTCAGCTGCTTTTTGATTAAAGCTTGTTTTTGTTTAAAACTCTAAGAGCCCACGTTTGTTACTATTTGTATTCATACAGTAGATATTAACCACTCTTGTAAGGAAAAGCAAAAACTTTCCCCCTCAAAGAGAAAGATGAGAATGGGGGTGTAAAGCAGGTGCAAGATGCAACCAGATGGAAATTATTACCCATTAGCTTGCAATAAGCATCCTAGAAGAAAAGACTTTAAAAACATGAAAAGCTACAATTTTCTCTTCCTGCTGTATGAGGCTAATATTGCACTCCTGCACTTAAGCACACATCTCAGCAGGTCTCCAGCTACGGGAGGAAAATTCTGAAGATCATACAGAAAACAGAATCATTGAAAAGTTCATGCTGAATAGCAAGGCTGAATTTCTGCTTTTCCCCTGTTAGTAAGTTGCTGCAGAAAGTTCTCGCATGTGAAATTAGCTTAAAAATTCAAAATAAAACAACAAAACTGAAGGTTCAAAAGTGTTTTGTTAAGATCAGTACTATCTTGCTATATCCAAACTGAAAACAATGTCCATGGTCGTTACCATAACTTCACCATCAGCACAAAACTTAGAAACAACATTGTTTATCCCTCACCCCTCCCACATTGAAGCATGTAGAAATGGAAATTTCATTAGAAAAAAGCAAAAGTGGAAAGGGTAAAATCGTTTCTTGTATTCCCAAATTGTATAAGAATTTTCAAAGTAATTCTGTTCCATGTGTTGCTGGTTTTATAACTTCAGGGAACACTATCCATAAATATGCGGATTTGTCTCTAGCAAATATAATGCCTACACTCAGCTAGTTTAAACGGAGTCATTAGATGTATGCCCTTGAAAATTAGAGAAGTCACTTTTCTTAGCTTGCCTTGCTGTTTCTCTGTGGCTCTTTGTGACGAATTTGAAGAATATGAGAATTCTATCCTGGAATAATAGGGATTCTTTAGTAATGGTCTATAAAATATCATATTTCATTGAATATCATCAGGTATTCAATAAAAAAGAAAACAGATTCTTCACCTAAACATAGAGAAACTATTAATTCCTAAAACTGAGGGAATTTTTGAGTTCCAGAAATGTGTTTATTCGATACCAATAGTTTCCCTACAGGGCTGCTTAATATTGAATTGCTATTTGCTTAATAATTATCATTTAAATGCCTCAATTTATAATGAGTTTCCGACTACTGTTAATAGTTTTAGGCAATTCTACTGAAGATATCAAATAACATAACATATATAGTATATGTCAAATGAAAATGTTAGACTATTTTAAAAGCACATTATGCCTTGTGAGAATATCCAGACAATTCCCTAAACCTACATGAATGGAAGGTACTTATTTCCTACAATGTGCCTAAAAAATTTATTTCTATACCATAAAGTATTTAATTGTGGAAGTTACTACATATACTACTCTCTAATCATCATAGAATACTTTATATTCTTCTTTAATATTTTAAAATGATGAACTACTGAAATTTAACCAAAGTTAAATTAAATAATGTGTCTGTGCTTATATATTTAAATATATAAATTGTATTTTGTATTAACATTCATTTTTACATATTTATAGAATTTCAAATATTTTATTTTACAAAATACGTGGGGACAACAGTCTATAGTACTGCCACAAAAGGGGTAAGTATAAGAAATATACATGGAACACATGTATATAAAGAGTATACATATATAAGGAATACACATAGTGTAGTTAGGAGTGGAAGGAGATGCTTTAAGGGTCTTGCATCAGTCTGGACATTGTGTCTCCCAGATCTCCTTTGGCAAGGAATTTAATTGGCCAGTAGCCCAGTGGCTATGCTCTGAAATCCACTCCATGATAATGTTGAAGGACGTATTTCCCATGATCTGCAGCCAGCTGATGCTCGAGGACAACAGGGATAATAAGACTTGTCTGTTCCAGAAGGAAACTCTGGCTCTTGACAAACTTTGAAACTCAGAGTTGAAGATCTTCCTTCCCCCTCTCTTTCATGGGGTTTCAATCTGTTTCTCACACCTCCAGCTTTCCACTTTCCCTCACAGACATTTCCGCTCCAAATGTCTTGCATGTTTAATCCCATCTTGTTGCCGGCTTCTTAGGGATCTAAATGAACACAAGTATGACGCAAAGAACTATCCAAGAGTGAACTGTCGAGGACATATTTTGAGCTCCCATTTAGGCACCAGGCCCTGCAGGTTGGTGGGCTAAATGCAGATTGGACTATATGTTTCCTCAGAGAGTACATGCCAATACTGAAAATGAATAAAAGGCCACCTTCAATCTTGCTCTGTGATAACCATAAGAGGAACAGAAATTTGTGCATAATTAACAACACCCAGACCGATATAAATATAGATTTTTTTTATTTTATGTGAAAATATGAAACATAAAGAGTGTAGCCTCTCTGCAAGGACAAATCAGAGAGTTTTGGGGATGAGACCTCAGGGAACCTCCAGAAGTGACCAAGGATATTTGAGGAACGTGAAGCAAGAAGAATAGTCCAGTCATGACAAAGAAGAATTTTTATTTACTGAAATGGAATATTTATACTTTTGTTTCTTGTCCGATAGGAAATGTGTAAGATTGAGTATTTTACATTGATATAGAAAAGTAGATCAATATCTTTGTGGTGCTTATTTGTAAGCTAAGATAAAGAATTGTGCTAAAAACAGCCACAGCATGTCTTTGCATCTGAAGAAACCAGATTTAAGGCAGAAAACAGGGGCTCTAACTCAGTTACATCTGATACAAGCTGTGCAAAATCACTTTGAACACCAGCCTTCTCAGTGAAAAATAAAATTGCTGTGAAGATTAAAAGAGATCATATTCAGAAAAACTTCCTAAATCCTTGGTCTCTTCTAGGGCTCAGATATACCCGTACATTTTACTCTTTGCTAAGCTATATCTCTACAAAGATGAAAGATTCATCTGGTAACAAAAAAGTGTGAACTCAAATCGTGTTTTGTTTAATGTATGCTAGGATGTAATTTCTGTGGATGAAGGGATCTGTGTCAGTTTTGTTTACTGATGTATCTCAAGGACCTAGGGTGGCATCTCCCACATAGGTAGTGTTCGATAAATATCTATTGAATTAATAGAAAAGAAAAGCATTGCCCCTAAAGCAGAAGAGTTTGGTCGATAACTATGTCCTACTTATCTGGTACAAGACTTAAGAAAGAGGCATTATTACATTTGACATATTAGAGACAGAATTCTGTTTGTAATGGTAACTGGATAAATTACAGGTGCCTAATGATCATATTTATGGGCATGAGGAAGTTTTCAACACAAAAACTGGGGTTAGAGCCTAGCTTAAGGAGAGGAAGACGGTTTGTAATCTTTTATCTATATTGTGTGAAGGCAAGCATCATGAATTTAGTGTTAGCAAGGATAGAAATAAAGTTTTCCACACACGTGCAATAAATAAACAAGAATCCCTTCCGCCACCCCCCACACACACCACTGCATATAGCACAGGAATGGGCCAGACAGATTGTTTTAATTGGCTTGCTATGAAGAGCAAAATTTATAGTTCTGAAAAAACTCTAAGAGTAAATGTAACTAAAAATGAAGTATTGGCTCAATTATACAACTCTGGATGTATGTGTATCAATAGAGTTGTGCTCTTAAAATTGTGTCCACACTTTTTTTGAAGTTGTCTAGGCGATTTTCTATTTTCTACATTATGTTTTATTTTGAATAAAACCTTTCATATACTCTAATATATTCATATTATATATAGAATATATGTTTGAGTGGGTTCTGGCTGGTTTTTCCACAATTTGGTTTTTACATCCTCATATTTCATTTGGAGGAGCAAAAATAAAAATAGGTTCTCAAATTGTGCATCTGGCTTATTCTGTAATTACTTACAGAGTGTTTTCATTTAAAGTTTCTATAGGGCTCTTTCTTTAGGGAAAAAAGATTGCTGCACGAACACATATGTCATGAGTAGTATTTCTTTAAATCTGCCAGATAAAACTTTTCCTTCGTTGCTTCTGGGGCAGGAACTTCTCATTCATCATTGTGCTCAATTCCCTTCACAAAGACCACTCCCATCAATCACCTTCATTTTCCCTGGTTCTTGAGGACTCCTGCTCTCAGCCTCAATACCATGATTCCTTCTTAGCCATTCCCTTCCTATACTTGCACAATGACTGTGACCCAGATCAGATCTGACCTTGCCACTCTGTCCTAAAATTGATTTCTGGATAGTCAGTCTCCCCAGGAGGAGAGGTTGTCCTCGCCTCCCAGGCATAATCACAGTCTCCAACAGGCTGCTTTAAAATCAGTGTCAACTCACTCTATTCTCCCCAATGGACCTTCTTAGCCATTTTAGCATCACTCTGTTTACTCTAGTAAAAACCTTTTCACCTCTCTGAGCCTCAATTTCCTGTAATAATAATAACTCACCCATTCATCTCCCAAATCTATTGTGAAAATAAAAAAGAAAAGATAAAAGTTCTTTTTAGACAGTATATGAAGATATAGTGCTATTATTTTTAAGAAAACCTGGCTAAAATGTTTCTGAATTACAAAGGTGTTCTATCAGAAAAGAAAAATACATGGTGGAAGTTTAAAATAGAGTTTCTCTGGTGTGTGTGGAATACCATGTACTAAATCACCTCAATGTGGGCTACCGCTGAGCTTATTGCTACAGTGCTACAGTGTTCTGACATGTCTCCTCGGTATAAATCAATAAACTGACCATCACATATTGATGAATTATATCTTTTCCAACACCTAAAGGGGAAATTCATTGTTCATCTACTTCTCTATTTCTGACACGAGTCAAAATGCTCTACTTACAGGAACAGCTGAGTTTGTCAGCTTACCACCCTCACTAACTTTTAAAAACAAAATGTGGGCTTGCAAGGAGTGATCCATCAGAAATAGCATTACTAAGTTTTCTTGGTGATTTCTTTTACTTTACTGTATTGGCTTAGAAAAGTTAAGAAAACTATGAAATGTTTAGATAATAAATGCTAAGGCTTTTTAAAAGATTTACTGAACATAGCAGTATTTTTCCCCTGACCACCTTACTCAATACAAATGTTGTAGATTCTTTTCAGGATGCTTGTTCAACTTATGACCATTAACTCTTCTTTCAGACTGATCTTCTATAAGGGAAGAGGTATAGCAATCATGTTTGAAAACATTCTCTTGGTCATAGTTGATTAGACCAAGAGTGGACTCTTGAGAAATATTCAAACTATAAGATCCTCCATGCTCAAAATCTGAATATCTGCATTTGGACTTCAGAAACAGTCCCTATAGGTGTCTTGATGCATACGTGCTTTGAAAATGAAATAGCTGCTATCCAGTTTTGCTCCATTATGTGAATAAAGAAGTAGAAAATGTTGATATACACACACCCCCCACACACACACACAGAGTGAGGGCAAGAGACAGTGAGAGCCAGAGTGAGAGTGAGAGCAAGAGAGGGAGAGAGAACCATACATCAAACCAAAATAAGAAAAAAGAGACTGACACATTGATAGGCTGAAAAAAATATTCCCTAAAATATATCCACATCCTTATCTCTGAAAATTGTGAATGGTATCTCATATGTGAAAAAAAGGAGGGGTAATCATTGCAGATGTGATTAAGTTAAGGATCTTGTGATGGAGAGATTATCCAAGATGGGTCTAAAATGGAATCACATGTATCCTTATAAAATGGAGAGAGAGTGAGATTGGGCACAGATAGAGAAAGAGAAAGGTTTGAATAAGCTGACCTTGAAGATTGGATTGATGCAGCCACAAGCCAAGGAATATCAGCATCCACGAGAAGCTGGAAGAGGCAAGGAACACATTCTCTCCTAGAGAGAGGGAGCATAGCCCTGCCAACACCTCAGTTTCAGACCAATAATAATTTCAGAGTTCTGACCACCAGAAACATGAGAGAACACATTTCTGTTATTTTAAGCCACCCTGTCTATGGTAATTTGTTATAGATGCCACAGTTAACTAATACACCGATTGAATTTAATTTACTCTTTCCAGTTTATTTCTGGGGTCTCCCTCATTTCTGCCTTTGGGTTCCATGGTCCAAGAAAATATAAAATAATTTCACACATTATACTTTCTATCTCAAGTTGTGTTCAATGACTAACAACTGACACCAATGTAGCAATATACTATATGAAAACAATTTAAGTAAATTTGTAGGGAAATTAAACATTATATACAAGAGGTATTGGGTGAGGTTTTATATAGGCTTGGGCATCTGCATTGCCTTGGTTAAAGAAAGGTGAGTGGATATGAAATATGTCTCTTATGAGCAGAAGCTTGAATAGGCATCATATGGTTAGAAGCTTTCTATCTTCCAGCAAAGATAATGAAATTTTAATGATAGAAAGATAACCATAATATTTATAATACATCACAGAATATATAATACTTTGAAGAATTATAAAGTACCATAAAATTGTATACTAGATAAATAATACAATTTTTTGGATGAATCACTAAAAGCAAGGAGATAAATGATATTTTAGATGGATCTTGAAAAATGACAAGATATAGAGAGCTAGTCTTGGTGATAAGTGTACACAAATATAGATTTAGTGAAAATGGCATTCCTATGGTTGGATGTGTTTGGGAAATGTGAGTAATACATTTTGGGGAAATCAGAAGTATCTATGTGAAAATACTTGGATATAAACTCTGAAAGTCAGAGTTATCCAGAGAAACAGAACCAACACTCTGTGTGTGTGTGTGTGTGTGTGTGTGTGTGTGTGTGTGTGTGTGTGTGGAGAGTGAGAGCATGAGAGAAAGAGAGAGAATTTATTTTAAAGAACTGACTCATGTGATAGTGTGGCTGGTAAGTCTGAAATCTGCAGGGCAGGTTGACAAGATGCAGACCCAGAGGAAAGTTAATGTCACAGGTCTAGTCCAAAGGCAGTTTGGAGGCAGCATTCTCTCTTCCTTAGGGGACCTCATTTTTTTCCTCTTAAGGTTTTCAACTGATTAGAATAGTCTCACCAACATTATGAAATTGAATGTTTCACTCAAAGTCTACTGCTTTAAGTGTTCATTTCATCTACTATAGCTTCATGGTGGTGACTAAACCAACTCTCTAGCCACCATGGCCTAGCCAAGCTAACCATGAAGTTTTCCATCACAGGTAGAGTGTGGTGTACTTCTACTTAATTTAATAATTGAAAGGTATTGGATATTTTGAGTGGGCAGACCCAGGATCAAAGATTCAGGAAGAATCATCAATTGGTGAAAGTCAGGAAATTTGTAGTGAAGACCCTCAGTTATCTTCTTTTACATCCATTTCTTCTTTCTTAAACAGTTTTACCTCAGAGGAGATGATACTTTATACCTTTCAAGAACAAACTCTGACACCTATATTTGCAATATTCTCTTATTCTTAATGTTACTGTGTCATTATATATATATATGTCTTATTTTATAGCATATGAATTATATAGTTTCTTTTAAATTATTTATTAGTTATTCAGTAATTTGTAATATGCATTTTAATTAAGCCCACTTTCAAATAGCACTATGTATGTTCAAGTGTCCTGCAGTTAACTTATTGCAGAGTATTTCTAAATCCTCCTTCCCATTTCTTGTAATATTGCTGTCAGTCATTTCACTCCTATATACTACAATCACTCTTTCACTATTATTGCTTTAATGAAACTATTATCTTTTAAATAAATTTAAAATAAGTAAAAATAATTTTACTGTCATTTATTCCTTCTCTAGTGATCTTCCCCTTTCATGTAGATCAAATTTTCTTGGGCATATAATTTTCTTTCTGTCTGGAGAAGGTTTAACATTTCTTACATAGCTGGTTTTCCAGCAATAAATTTTTTCAGTTTGTGTTTGTCTGAGAGAGTCTTTATTTCTCATTCACTTTTGAAGGATAATTTCACTAGCTATAGAATTTTAGTTTCTTGTGTTTCACTCCTCTTTTTCTAACTGCCATTAAATTTGGAAAGTTCTAGGCCATTATTGCTTCACAAATTACTTTTTTTTCTCTCTTACTTCTCCTTCTCCCTTTCCAATTATACCTGTGTTACACTTTTTCTTACTGTCATATTTCTTGGATTTTCTCTTCATTTCTTTTTTTTTTATTTTTATTTTTTTGCGGTACGCAGGCCTCTCACTGCTGTGGCCTCTCCCGTTGTGGAGCACAGGCTCTGGATGTGCAGGCTCAGCGGCCATGGCTCACGGGCCCAGCCACTCCACGGCATGTGGGATCTTCCCTGACCAGGGCATGAACCCGTGTCCCCTGCATCGGCAGGCGGACTCCCAACCACTGCACCACCAGGGAAGCCCTTCTCTTCATTTCTTTCCTATATTTTTTTTCTCCACATTTCAGTTTGAAAAGTTTCTACTGATACATTTTTAAGCTCCTTTATTGTTTTCTTGGCTGAGTCCAGTCTACTGATGAGGTGGTGTTTATTTCTGTTACAGTGTTTTTTTTTTTTTTTTTTTTTTTCGGTATGCGGGCCTCTCACTGTTGTGGCCTCTCCCGTTGCGGAGCACAGGCTCCGGACGCGCAGGCCCAGCGGCCATGGCTCACGGGCCCAGCCGCTCCGCGGCATATGGGATCCTCCCAGACCGGGGCACGAACCCGTATCCCCTGCATCGGCAGGCGGACTCTCAACCACTGCGCCACCAGGGAGGCCCTGTTACAGTGTTTTTAACATCTAGAATTTTTTTTTTTTTTTCAGTACTCAGGCCTCTCACTGTTGTGGCCTCTCCCGTTGCAGAGCACAGGCTCCGGATGCACAGGCTCAGTGGCCATGGCTCACGGGCCCAGCTTCTCCATAGCATGTGGGATCTTCCTGGACTGGGGCATGAACCTGTGTCTCCTGCTTCGGCAGGCGGACTCTCAACCACTGCGCCACCAGGGAAACACAACATCTAGATATTTTTTTTTTTATTCATTGTTAGAATTTCCATCTCTCTGCTTAGATTAACCATATGTTGTTACATCTTTTTGACATTCTCCATTAGAGTCCCTAACATGAGTCATTATTATTTTTAAATAATCAGTCTGATGATTCTAAAATCAGTTTTCTATTTGAATTTGTTTCTGATGACTGTGTATTCAGACTGTGCTGTTCTTGACTTTTGTCATGCCTTGTAATTTTTTGTGGAAGTGCTTCCTTTTTAACTATAGATGCAGCAAGTTTCAAATTTCTTTATTGTGCTTGATTTTGTCTCCTCCTAACTTGGGGCTTTTCAAAGCACTCCGCTCAAAGAGTCTGTCTTGCAGGTCTTTTGGTCATAATCTGTGGTAATTACTGTAAAGCCACATTGGAGTGGTGGTTAGGTGTGGGGAAGAAAGAGTGTTCTATAACCTTCCAACTAAATCTCAGTTGTTTACTGGGACCGTGTCTCTGGGCGGTGTCCTTCATAAGGGCTTCTTCAGTGGTTTAACTTTTTCTCCCAGTGTCTCCAACTCACTTCATTGTCTGCAGCATTTTTCATCTATTTCTTTATGGTTGACCATGTTTATTTTTCCTCTTGGAAGAGACAGAAAGGTCAGATGGGGCTGATGTGAGAGAAAATCCCTTACCTCTACAATGCTAAATTTCTGGTAAAATATTTTACCCTAGAGCGTATGTCTTTGTTCTAGTGAAAGCTCACAGTATAGTTCACAACGATTACTCTTCCTCTAACTCATCAGAACCACGATAGTTTTGTTCTCTCATTTTCACCAGAAAATCCTACTGAAATCCTTAGGGTAAATGTCATGAAAGTGTAGGTTTCCTTAAATCTGGAGCCCCAAGATGTTTCTCACTCTGGTGCTTGTGTAGATTCAGCCTCCAGCAATTAATATACAGTTGACCCTTGAACAACATGGGTTGGAACTGTGTGGGTCCACTTATACAGAGATTTTCTTCAGTGGAAATACTACATTACTATACAGTCCACAGCTAGTTAACTCTGCAGATGCAGAACTGTGGATATGGAGGGCCAGCTCTAAAATTATACCTGGATTTTCCACTGAGCTGTGGGTGGGCATCCCCTAACCCCCATGCTGTTCAAAGGCCAACTGCCTATTACCATTTAAGTACTCCAAATAGTTTATAGTTCTAACAGCTTCTGTTTCAAATAAGTGGGTCTCAGCTGTGTCTCTCTGGATGTACCTGGATCTCCAGATACTGGGGTAATAGTAATCTGTTACCTCAGTTCTCTGATGAGTCTAACAAATGTTATTCATTTTCAGTTTGTTAAGCTTTTTCTTATCGTAAGTGTGGGACTGATAAATTTCAACTTCTTTCTATGTCACAGCTGAAACTGGAAGTTCCCTTTTGAAATACATTAAACTAAATTTGTTACCTTCAGCCCTCACTCTACTTATCTCCCTGCAGAATAACATACATTTCCATCAAACTTTTAAATAACTTGGGGTATTTGCCAATTCAGGCTCTGCTTTCTTTCTCTCATTGACAACCACATGCCACTCACTCAATTTCCACATAACTGATGATCTCTGACTTATGATGGTTTGACTTACATTTTTTCAACTTTATGATGCTGTGAAAGTGATATGCATTCAGTAGAACCCATTCTTTAAGTTTTGAATTTTGATCTCCTCCTACATAGCAACACCCAGTACTATACTCTCTCATGCTGCTGGGTAGTGGCAGTGAGCCCCAGCTCCAGGTCAGCCACATTGGGTAAACAACTGATACACTTACAGCCATTCTGTTCTTCACTTTCAGTACATTATTCAATAAATTACATGAGATAGTCAACACATCATTATAAAATAGGCTTTATAAAAGATGATTTTGCCAACTGTAGGCTAAAGTAAGCATGCTGAACATGTTTAAGGAAGGCTAGGCTAGCCTTTGATGTTTAGTAGGTTAAGTGTATTAAATGCTTTTTCAACTTATAATATTTTCAAGTTACAATGGGTTTATTGTTATATAACCCCATCCTAAGTCGAGGAAGAGCTGTACTTGGATGTCACAATGCATTTGCACATGACTTTTCTAGTGCTTGGAATGTATTTATTGGCCAGTGGAACTCCCACTCATCTTCCATTTCCAGCTCCACCATGCAGTTACCCTGAATGCCTAGGAGCTAATTCTGAAATGCTTGTATTCATGATCGAAGTATGCATGTTTCTATTTTAGCACTTATGATTAGTATTACGCCTATTTTTATGCACCTGTCACCCAACTAGAATTTGTTTCTTGAGTACAGGATATTGGATCTGAGTATCTAATATCTTGATATATCAGCCCATGAAATTTGATTCAATTGACTCGATGGTGCTGCTAGGAGAGAGTGAGGTAGAGTGACACCACAGGAAGGAAGAGAAATTGGGAGAATATTAAAATAACCTAAGGAGCACATAAACTAGTATTTTATTCATGGATGTAGAAATGAGGTTGACATTTGAAACACTGTATGAAGAAGAATTTATTATTCTTGATGGTATATAAGTTATGGTATTAGATAGATAGAAGAGTCTATATGACTATAAGGTTGAGCTATGTGACATCTATAGTAAAAGTGAGGTCAGGATGGAGAATTGTCATGTGCAAGTTTGGTTTGTGATGGATGATAGATATGAGGCTGTCCAGTGACAAATATCCAGCCAGCCTTTCGAATTATTGGAACCTGAAGTTCAGAATATAGATTGAGATTTAGAAGGCAATTAGAGCAAAAGGTTTATTGGGTACAAATTAAATGGGGACAAGACATGGTGGAAAAGGAAACAATATAAATAAAAAAGAGACATCTAAAATGTGTACAGTGAATATAAGTAGTAGGATTTAGAAAGAAGGTAAAGATGGTACAATGTTGTTAAAGTCAATAAAGGGGAATATTATAAGAAAGACTGTTATTAATAAAAATATTAATTTCACCAAAATTTTAACAGTAAAGTTTTTAAATGTTATATAGGCAGTTAGAAATTTTATATGGAAGAATCATATCACCATAGACAGATAGAAATCTGTAGAATAGATAAATATACGTAGTGAAAACATAATTCTCTTTCAAGGTGATGTTCTAGTCAGATAGAGTAAGAGAAAACAAATAACCCGGGGTCTCGGCAGAAGCAGGAAAGAATGCTACAGACTGACAGCAAACCACCAGAAGCTAGGAGAGGGGCAGAGACCAGAATCTTCCTCACAGCTCTCAGAAGGAACCAACTTTACTGACACCTTGATCTTGAACTTCTGACCTCTAGAACTGTGAGACAATGTATTTTTTGTTGTTTATGCCACCCAATTTGTGGCAATTTGTTGAGACAGCCCTAGCAAACTAATATAGATTTTAATACCCAAAGTACTGAAGCTGCACAAATACTTAAAAATGAGGAAGCAGTTTTGGAATTGGATATTAAGTTGAGGCTGGAAAAGATTTGAAGTGTGTGATTTAAAAAGGTCTAGGGGCTTCCCTGGTGGCACAGTGGTTGAGAGTCCGCCTGCCGATGCAGGGGACACGGGTTCGTGCCCCGGTCCGGGAAGATCCCACATGCTGCAGAGCGGCTAGGCCCGTGAGCCATGGCCGCTGAGCCTGCACGTCTGGAGCCTGTGCTCCGCAATGGGAGAGGCCACAACAGTGAGAAGCCCGCATACCGCAAAAAAAAAAAATAATAAATAAAATAAAATAAAAATAAAAAGGTCTAGATTGCCTTGAAGAGACTATTGCTAGAAATATGGATGTTAACGATGATTCTGGTGAGAGCTCTGAAAGAGAACAAGAGAGCTATTGAGAATGCTTCTATCACCTTAGAAAATACATAGACCATCATGAACAGAAATATATTTTAATTTGATACCCTGTAATAAACCATAATGGAAAAGAAAAAAATATGAATGTCAAAAATTATTCTGGGAGACTTCAGATGGAGATGAGAAACATGTTACTGGAAACTGGAGGAAATACAAATCCTGATATAAAGAGAGAGAGGACTTATTTGAGTTGTGTTTTGTTCAATATAAAGTAGACTGACAGGGGATAACTTGGTCATTTAGCTGAGGAGATTTCTTAGTAATGTGTTGAAGGCATGGAGTGACTTCTCCTTGCTGCTTATAGTGAAATGTAAAAGGAGAGAAATAAATTCAAGAAGGAAATCCTCAGTAAAAAGAAAATATCATGTAATGATTTGAAAGATTTCATTTTATTCAGATGGAGTGCTTTACAAAAAGAGTCAAGGATGTAGCAGGACAACAATTTGCTAAGTAGATTAGGTGTGTGAGACATGACCCAATCAATCATCTCAGCAGAAGAGAGATGGAATCATTCAGGAGTGATCTGTGGAGGATCCTCTGGTAGGGTGTCTTGGACATCTGTGTATTGCATGGGAGGCTAGCAAGATTTCTGAGACTTTTATAAGGGCAGAAACACTGGCAGCCTGAACTGCCAAAGACAGAGAAGGAAGGACGTGAAGGAAAGACTTTGAGGAAAGAGCCGTTAAAGGAAAAATTACTGTGAAGGTAAAGCCATGGATACAGAGAACAGAAGCACCTCCTTGGGCTCCAGAGAGCAGACTGCCATGTAGGGCACAGGGAATGGGGCCACTAAGCTAGGAGCATGTTGGGGGTATGTGGGGCAGAGCCCACGTCCTTGAGGGCTGAGCAGCCTCCCGCCAGCCCAGAAAGTAGATCATCATCAAACCAAGGAGGACTATTCTCAAACTTTAAAATCTAATGGAATTTTCCCTGCCAGGTTTTGGACTTGCTTGAGACCTGCAATCTTTTTCTTTTTCTCTTCTGATTTGTCTCTTTCAGAATAAGAACACCTATCCTATGCCTGGACCATCAGTGTATTTTGGAAACATAACTTGTTATCTACTTTCACAGCTTCACAGATGGATAGCAATTTTGCTTCAGGGTGAATCATACCCCAAGTCTCATCCATACCTGATTTAGATAACACTTAGAATAGATGTTAAACTTAAAGTTGATACTAGAATGAGTTAAGATACTTGGGAGTGTTGGGATCAGACAAACATATTTTCCATGTGAGAAGGACATGAATTCTGGGTGGCCAGAAGGCAGACTGTTATGGGTTGAATTATGTCCCCCAAAATACATATGTTAAGGTCCTAACCTCAGAATACAGCTTTATTTAAATATAGGTTCTTCATGAAAGTAGTCCAGGTTAAAAAAAAAAAGGTCATTAGAGTGAATCTTAATCCAATATGACTGATGTTCTTATAAAAGGTGGGAATTTGGACACAGACCTGCACAAATGTATAACACCATGTGAACATGAAGACAGAGATCGGTTGATGGTCTACAAGCCAAGAAACAACAAAGATTGCTTGAAAACCACCAGAAGCTACGAGAGAGATGTGGAACAGATCCTCCCACACAGTGCTTAGAAGTAACCAGCCCTGTCAACACCTTGATCTTGGACTTCCACCCTCAGAATTGTAAGATAATGCATTTCTGTTGTTGAATCCACCCAGTATATTGGGACTGTGTTACAATCAAACTAATATACTGTCATATGGAAAATAAAACAAGACAAATATTACTCTTCTTTAAGAACTAAAAAAAATACTGAAATGTATACACCTTCATTTAATAATTGAATTTAATTCTTATTTTTAGTTTATTTTGATGTATCTGAGATAATTATAAATTCATGAAGTAGTCTACTGAAATTTTATTAGCATATCTCATTTTAATAAAAGGTTTTCTATGTGTGAAAATATGAATGTTTCAGAACTATTGTTAACATTATTGTATTAAATATGTTGTGTATATTCACCTGACAAATGTCCTCATTTTTAGTCTTGCTAAAGTTACTCTAAATTTTAATCTTTGTGGAAATTTTGTAATCTGATATATATATATATATATATATATATATATATATATATATATACACACACACAGGTATATATAGACGAGATATAGATATATATCTATGTACATATGTATATATACATATATGAAAACGTGTATTATACCTCAAGAACACTGATGTTGGAGATTTTTGTTTGTTTGTTCGTTTTATTCTCAGAACTAAAGATAGTATAGAGCTCCTCTTAAAACTTCCCTTCTCCCATCTGACTACTAGCACTAATTATAACTAACTATTTTCCTCGGCTATACTGCGATCTAATTGACATAAAACATTGTAAGTTTAACGTGTACAATGTGTTGATCTGATACATTTATATATTGCAAAACTATTACCACCATACTGTTATCTAATATCACTATTGATTTGCATAATTACCATTTCTTTTTTGTTGGGAAAATATAACTGACTTTATGCTATCTACAATGTGGTTCCTGGGGACAAAGGTGGCTCTCTTATCTATTGGATTTGATGTAATTTCACTTCATTTTAGTGGTCAAAACTCTTTAAGAATTTGTTTGCATCTTAAATTAGTGGTATTTTCATTATTAAAATGTATTTAAAGTACAGATAATTTAACCCCTAAAACAACTGTCTGGTTTTATTGTAATGGGAATAAAGAAGCAGTAAGTCCCCTTTCCACGCCCTGCCCCAGAATTTCATATGTTTATCTGGATATTGCTATAGTTTTATTTTTTATTTTTATTTATTACTTAGTTATTTATTTTTTTCACGATATGTGGGCTTCTCACTGTTGTGGCTTCTCCCGTTGTGGAGCCTAGGCTCTGGATGCACAGGCTCAGCAGCCATGGCTCACGGGCCCAGCCGCTCCATGGCATGTGGGATCTTCCCGGACCGGGGCACGAACCCATGTCCCCTGCCTTGGCAGGCGGACTCTCAACCACTGCGCCACAAGGGAAGCTTTGTAGTATTATTTTATTCCTTATTGCCATCCAAAGTCACAGTCACAACTAATGAACCTGAAATATTGATTCTCTACATTATTGTGGAGGGATTCCTAGTGTCCACTGACATTCTGTATAACTTAATATACTTAAAAGAACACATTAAGCTATTTCTTATCTGAGACCATAAGAAAACTAATTTATGCAAACTTAGACACTTTTTCTAAAATAAAAAAACCCAAAACTACATTAATAAATCAAGCAGTAAAATAACATACCTCACAGTTCTCCAGTTTATTTTCTATTATTAATTTTATGGGGGGGAAGGGAAATTATAGGAAAATAAGCCACTGTTAGATATGTTTACCTTAGAAATCATGTAAAACTTGCCAGGCAAAACCTAGTGTAAGATATCCAACAGAATTTTATAAGATCCTAAATTTAGTTTTAATCACTGATATCAACATGAGCTAATGATGACTCTTGTCGCCATCTCTGCTTTCAAGCCATCTGTTTATATTATTCTATTTCCATTTGGGGTTTTGTCCTGGTCTGCTTCTCTGAAACCCTCCCCTCCAGGGCATTGATGACCTCTCTCTTGCCACATTCCATTGCTCCTTCTCTATTCTCATTTTAGCCACTCTTTTATTCTGATATTATTTCCTACAGTCTGTACATTTATACCTACTATCTTTTGTTCTCTCCATCTTTCTGACCTAGGCTTAGTCCTAGATCCTCCATCAACTCTCTTTCTAGGTGGTCTCATCTAGGTCTATACCTTTAAATAGTATCTATCAACTGATAACTCTGAACCTTTATCTCCAGTCTTGACTCCTGTTTTTACTCCAGATCTTTAACATATTTTTACTTCTGTTTCTTTAACATCTCCATTTGTATCTCTTAACAGGCCTTAATCAGTGCAAAACAGAAATCTTGATCTCCCCTTCTCTACATAAAGCAGTTCTGTGTTTTCTCAATCTCAGTTAGTGGTAGCAGTATTCACTGTGTTGTTCAGAACTCAAACATAAGATGAATCCTTGATTTCCCTCTTTCACTTACATACATTCCATTAAAAATATGCATATAAACCCAATAACCTACGTATCAATGAGGGTTCCCCATGAAAACAGAACCATAGGAGTTCCAATAAGACCAAATAAGTCAGTTATATATATATAAAATTAAAGAGAGAGAGACAGACAAGGAGACAAAGTAACGTCATTTTAGGTAATTGGTTCATGCAGTTGTGAAGGTAGCAAGTTTGTTATCAGCAAGGCAGGCCAACATCCTGGAAGTGAGAGTAGCATGGACATATATACACTACCAAATGTAAAACGGATGGCTAGTGGGAAGCAGCCACATAGCACAGGGAGATGAGCTGGGTGCTTTGCGATGACCTAGAGGGGTGGGATAGGGAGGGTGGGAGGGAGGCTCAAGAGGGAGGGGATATGGGGATATATGTATGCATATGGCTGATTCACTTTGTTGTACAACAGAAACTACACAACATTATGAAGCAATTATACTCCAGTAAAGATGTATAAAAAGAAATAAAATAAAATGTAACCTGTATTAAATTAAAAAACAAAACAAAACAAACAAACAAAATATCTGGAGTCTGAAGGTACTCTGGAAGCAGAATTCCTTATTATTTTCCTCCTCTTCCTTCAGTCTTCTCTCTTAAGGCCTTCAACTGATTGGATAAGGCTTACCCACATTCTGGAGAGTAATCTATTTTATTCAAACTGTACTGATTTAAGTGTTAATCACATCTAAAAAATACCTTATAACAACTAGACTGGTGTTTGACCAAACGACTGGACACCGTAGCCTAGCTATGTTGACACATAATATTAATCATCTCAACCTACAATTTACTAAAACTCCTCTGATATCACTCTAGTACAAATGATCACCATCTTCCATTTGGACCATTCAATAATCTTCTAACTGATCTCCATATTTTCACTTTTGCCCAACCATCATTGAAAACCCATTCTTCATATATCACCTGGTGTGAACTTTTAAACTTTAGAAATAACTACAATCATGTCATCATTACACTTCAAACCTGGGCTTCCCTTCACCTAAGAACAAAATCTCAAATCCTTGAAATGCAGTGGGCTAGGAGGACATAAATTGTCCTTCTCCATATCTTCTATATTCTTCCATCTGTCTGTATTTTCCCTCACTCCCTGTACTCCAACACACTTGCCTTCTGGCATTTCATCATTCAGGCCAACCTTATTCTCATTTTAGGGCATTCAGTCAACCAACCTCTCCTCCTGAAACAGTCTTCCCCAAGATTTTTATGAGGCTGACTCCTTTTCTTCATGCAGGATTCTGCTTGCATTTTGACAAGTGAAGAGCTTATCCTGACTTCCTCCTTAAAATAGTACCGCCACCTTCTCAATCCACTCTTCATTTACTTACCTACCTCCACATTATTATACCATGTTATATTACATTAGTATTTATTTATCCACTTATTTATTGTTATGTACACCACTAGAAGATAAGTCCATGAAGTCAAAGTCTTCTTTAAATATATTCCTTTCCCTCTCTCTAGAATTTTAAAAAGTGAAATATCATAAGCACTTAATAAAAAAAGTTGCTAAATGAATGAATAACACAATACACTGTAACAAAAATGAATAACAAAATATAATGTAGTAAAAAAGTATATTTTTTATGACAGGCAAATAAAAATGATCTTATTTAGCACAGTTTACTTAGTAAGGCTAAAACTTAAATGCTGTATATAAAAAGTTTTAGTAAATGGCAGAAATAAAAAGGTAAGTTACTTAAACTTCAGCTAATTAAATACATATTAACTAACAATACTATATTTAATAATTTATTTCAAACAAGTTAAAATGCTCCTGTTGAAAATAGCATACTCAAGAGCAACTATTTTTCATAATTTTGAAATGACTCCTTTCTATATCTTAGATATTATATACTACTATTTGTGAATCCATTGCCACTGTTCTTACACTTTGTGAGGAAAGACTGAAAAATAAAAGCTGTAGTTTTCTTTGTTCATCCATGTATTTATTTCTAAAAATATGCACCAGTTTTATAGGGCTTACTACTAAGAGGCACTCATTACAGGCTTTGTAACAAAGTTTGAAGTATCTCCATTTAAAGAAAAGTACGACTATAGAAACATTGCTAAAGGGAAAATTCCTCTGATTCATTTTCAATTTTATGAGACATAAATAATTACATTATATTTACAAATTCTTATTGTTTGGGTTTAATTTGCATAAGTTGTATATTTAATAAGGTTGATTCAAAGGAAGAGTACTTTGGGAGTTGGTATTACAAAGACTGTTTCTTTTCTGCTTGATTTTTTAACATAAATATACAAACAAATATAAGCAGTGTTTACACCAAGGTATTGCAACACTTATTAAGCAGAAATAAATTGATTGCATTTTATACCCTCCAGCTCAGCCAGAAATATCATTAGATTATACTGTTTAAGATAAGATAAATTGATTCATAAAAAAAGGAAACAAAAAAAAACATGAAACAAGAGACAATTTAAAGAAACACAAACTCTTTAAACTCTGTAAATAGTTTTCTTCTTAATCTGTATCACAAGAGCCTAAAGTTGGCTCTTCCAGACATACAATATATACATTTATTATAATTTAAAAATTTTAATACATTTTAACAATACATGAATTTCAAAACCATATGTTTTGAAAATGTTTGCTTTTGTTTGTTTTTACTCTCACTTCCCCTTCCTTTATATAGACCTTCTTCCTGCATTTAGTCCCAGAGCAGAAACTATTTTTTTGTCACTTACTCTTCGAACTTCCTCTCTCCATATGGAACAAGGTCCAGAAGGATTTTCCAATAGATAAATGTAATATTAAATGAATATTAAAATGTAGAATATGCATTTGTTTTGCAGCTGTCCCTGAAAACTGAAAACAAATAGGAGGCAAAAACTCCTACTTTTCAATGTGAATTGCTTAACCTTCTATATAGGACTTGCAAAGGGGGTTCTATGGCCCCTAGACCAACATACAACTTTAGGACTTAAAATATTTCAGGTTAAAGCAGCTAAATAAGTGAGGGTATATTTGAGTGGTAAAGGTGTGTGTGTGTGTGTGTGTGTGTGAGGGGGTGAGTGGGTGTGTGCACACACAAATATTTTTAAAAAGCTGTTTTTATGCTTTTTTTCCTACTTTTTCTTGCTTAAAAATTTGATTGCATCTAAGTTTTATTAAAAAATATCATTGTTATACAAAAAGGAGAAGTAAAAATATTTTGATTTTCAAATTATAAACAATTCAATTCAAAATATGTAATGACTTACAGTTGCTGGGACAAGCAGCATCCCTGGGTAAAAAAGCTGGGATTGGGTCCTTTTATTTACCAGGTTATACATGCTCAGATCATACAAGCTAAAGCCACAAACACCATGTCCACCATCCACTAAACTTAAAGAAATTGAGTTCTGAATTCATTTATTGCTTTACCTCCATTTTGATCAGTCAACTCAAAAAGTGTAACACTAGCTCCCCAAGCAAAGTAGCCTTTACAGAAGTGAATTAGTTTAGTGATAACACACTTTTTTTTTTTTCTTATCTGGTCCTCCTCTCCTCTCTAAAATGCAAACCATTCTATCTTGTCATCTGGATTCAACTCTTTATTAAAATCAACCAACCAGCCAACCAATCAAATAAACAAACAAGTGAATACCCGACCAAGCTTTGTGTATCACTTATGATAAGGTTAGCAATGGTAGCAAAATTAACTCTGAATTTTCTAACAGTTCTTATAACATTAACCTTTATTGGCTGTCCATGTAACAGTACCGTGTAAATAAATAGGTCAGGGTGGTAGCCCTCTCATGCAGTAATTCAAGGATCCAGTCCTAGAAATGCTGCATCATGTTCAATATATGGATTTCGAGGTCTTCCTAGGTGGCTTCGCCACTCCTGCCAGACAGCCAGAATGTGAAAACAGCAAGGGGAAGTAAGCTTGGGAAAAGTTATGGGCTGGACCTGGAAGGAGATATGTGACTTTCATTCACATTCCATATATTAGAAATTTGCCTCAATGCAATCTCTTATTGCAAAGGTATCTAGCAAATCTAGTCCCTGTTTGGGCAGCCAATTCCCTGCATTAAAATGACAATGGGGAATATTGGTAGATGATCACTTTCTCAGAGGGGTCCCTCTGTTCCTTTGTTTTGAATTCTGACTTATCTCTGAAGACACTATTTCTCTTTGAGACTCTAGAGATAGATTTTAAAGTCTCTCAACCTCTGTAACCACAGAATCAAGAGGTAAGTCTTTATCCTCATTGTTCATTGTTGCCTTAAAACAATTACCATTCTACAGTTCTTTTAATACCTGTAAAGCAGTAAATGAACAAAGAATGAAGTGAAAGCAATGAAGCAATAAGTGAGGAAATAATAAATCAGTAAGTGAAAAACCAGCCTTTTTTTTTTTTTTTTTGCGGGACGTGGGCCTCTCACTGTTGTGGCCTCTCCCATTGTGGAGCACAGGCTCCAGAGGCGCAGGCTCAGCGCCCATGGCTCACGGGTCCAGCTGCTCCGTGGCATGTGGGTTCTTCCCGGACCAGGGCATGAACCTGTGTCCCCTGCATCGGCAGGTGGACTCTCAACCACTGCGCCACCAGGGAAGCTCACCTTTTTTTTTTTTTTGAGAATCTTATACTGACCTTACTATCTTCTTCCTTTTCATATTTTTTTTCATATGTCCATTTTCTAGCACGTTTGCTTGTTGCTTTCAATTCCACTCCTTACCAGATTTGTTGATTTTGTCATGAGTGAACCAACCAACACCTTGAGTCAGATTTCTTTAACTACCTCAGTTTATGTATTCTTATCCTTCACTTCATCAAATTAATTTTGGAGTAGAAATCATTATTCCTACAAAACCACTAAATCAATCATTTCATTTTCTGCTCACAATCTAGTGTTCTTTCAACCTGTTTGTCTAAACACTTTCCTAGTTCATTGTTGCAAATAATAATAGTAATAATATTATGCAGAAATGTTCTTGCCTAGTATTTTATTGTTTTTCATCATTTTGTAGTTTGTTCAATATACCCAAACTCTAAATCTATATTAATCCACTTACTCCCTTTCTCTATGGTAAAACTGCCATAAAATAATCATGCAACGGGAAAGATTAGTGTTACTATTAATTTACTACTTTCAACTCTGTTCCAAATAAAGTGTGAAGATCTCAGCCACTGTCTTAACAATTTCAGGCCTTCTCCAATGTCCTCAATATGCATACCCTTCCTATAACTAACCTCTCACTTTAAGCAAAGCCCCTCACCTCCTACTTAACAGAGAAAATACAAAACATCAGCTGGGAATGTTCTTTTTGACTGTTTCAAACACAAATGCACATCTGAATTTTTATTCATTCTCTCTTAGTTTCTTCCAGTTTCAATAAAGTAAATGTAATTTCCCTATCCTACACTTCTAAAGAGACCCTTACACAATCAATTATTCCTTCTCATATCTTCAAAGGATTATTTGCTACATAATACTGCACATCAAAATCTGAACAGGCTTAAATACTTCTCAGAGAAAATGCAACAAGGATAACAACAAAAACAATCAAAAAATTCTCATTTTATCTATCTTCCATCCAGTAATAATATCATCTGTCCATTCATCTTCACAGACAAACTTTGAAAAATATGTCTATGCTGAAATTTCTCTATATGCTCTCATCTCCCACTCACTCACGAATCGTTTCCAAGTCTGGTTACTACCCTCATCGATATGTGAATGCAGCTCTCCATGGGGACATCTGTATTGTCCATGTTAATAAAGTCAACAGACCATTATGTCTTATGTTATTTGATTTTTCAGCTGCATTAGAAACTGAAGTTCTCCTTTTTGAAACACTCCTTATACTCAGCTTGTTTGGCACTATTACTCTATTGGTTTTATGGCTTTCGACTCATGTGACTCTCTCAGAAGAGAGATACTAGGTGGAGATGCACATCCAAGTTATATGACAGGTGGTATTACTGATACTGCAACAGTTGTTAGTCACTTCTATTCCAAGCAAATAATGTATAGAAATGAGAATGAAAAGCAGAGAAAAAGTTGTCAATAAGTTTACCCCCCAAGATCCCCTTCATTTCCATTTTTGAGTACTTGGTGAGAGGACACATTTTTGATGGATAATCATTAATGAGTTGGGAAAATTGGAAAGGTTATCCTTTCTATTTCAAAAAGTCTATTCTGCAAACCTTGAGCATGGTAGTGTAGGCTGATCCATCCACATTTTCTTAGTAATTTCTTTGTCATCTGAAAAACTTTGTCTTCAACTATTGTAAAAATTGAGGAACAGAGGAAGAAAGAAGAGAGAAGATCATTAGGAAAAAGAAAATTAAGATTAAGAAAAGATAAATTAAATTCTTAAATTGATTCCATATTCATCCCTGCTGTCTCTGTTACAATTCAGAGTTGCCCACCCATGGTGTTTTAAAAGATGTGAATATGTAATTACATGGGAAGCTAGCAAAACAAGGATGATGACTGTACCCTACCTTGGAGTTTTTAATTGAGTGGACTTGGAACAAGGTCTAAGAATATTGTTAACCAGTTCTGTGGATGATTTTCATGACAGTGATTTGTGGACTTTAGTTTGAGAAGAACTAGGTTAAAGAAATTATAAAGTTAACCCACAGAAAAGATGATGGGAACATTATGATACTGCATCAATGACTGGAAAGTCTGAGTTATGGGAAAAGAAGAGGTTAACTGTGTATTTCCCGGAAACCAGAGCAGAACCTTGCAATGCAACGGTACATTTTAGATTGTTATAAGAAAGAGATTTCTAAGATCAGAGATATAAAAAAAAACATTGAAGCCTTTTTTTTTAATAGAGATACCCTTAAACTATAGCAAATTGGGATGGACATGAAGAAACATAAGGAAGTGATTGTAGTTGTGCACGTGTTTGCATTTAGAGAGAGGAGGTGGGCTCTAATTGGGATGGGGAACAGAAGACAGATTTAGAGTTGCTTGTCATAGTTTTATTTCTTTGTCTAGGTGGTGGTTACAAGGGTAGCCATCTTTGTCTTTCCTTATAATAATTCTTTAAGTTTTACATTTGTTTTATGTGGTTGTATGCATGTTAAACACACTGACATAAAGACTAAATGATTGACTATTGGTATGAGCTGCAGTGAAGACATCCATGATGGAGCTTGAAGGAAACAGCTACCTCAAATCTTGTAATCCTTATCATCGAAATGCATGCTTTTGCAGCCTGACTGCTTTTCCTAAATTGTAATATACTTTGATATAATCATATTGACTAAAAACAGGGGAGCCCCCAAAATTGTAATTTGCTGTGCTTTTAGTTCTGGTGAGGATGTCATTTCACGAATTTTATTTTCTTACATGTAGGTTTTGGTTTTCTGATGACTCCATCCTGCCTTCAAAATCAACAAGTCCTATCTAAAAGGATTTAGAAAGTTTCTTTATACTTTCAATAATTTGTGAATATATGAATGGAAATTTAACACTTCAGTAATGAGTATCTATAAGACAACAAAGGAAATAGTCTCAAGGGACCCATCACTGGAAATATAGGGTATCACATGAGTTGAAAATCAGTGGTTAAATTTTTTTTATGAATGTCAACAATTATCAATTTTACTAATAGCCATTGAGTCTAGGAGACATATTCAGACTAGTAATTAAATTGTATTTACTCTTAGAAAATTATTCAAGAAATGATACTGAGTGTGGAATGAAAAGTTAAATAAGAGGTTGGAATCAAACTAACCTTAAGGTTAAGGACTTTTTGAGTAAGAAACTTTAGGTTCAAGAGTAAATTAAGACACTATAAACAGATAGATTCCTTTAAGATATTTTATTCTCAATACTGGCATTCCTTAAAATTCTTTATTATTTTTATTATATTGAACATTTGTTTACAGAGTCTAATATAAGAAAAGTAAATTGCATTGAGTTCTAGAGCACTTTCCTTGTAGACTTAAAGATTAAATTTCTCTCTTATGGCTGCAGAATGAGTACTGCATTATTATCTGGTTAAACCTTAACATCTATTGCCTAGTCTCAATTCCCACAAAAAATAAAAAGCTTGTTAAAACAAGATAAGAGGTTATCTCCTCACTGAGGGCTAAATCTGAGTCTCTAAAAATAAAATAAAAAAAATCTTACTCTAATGAAACTCTCATGCAAATTAAAGTAAATGTAAAACTGCACTGAATAAATACAAGATAGTCCTAAAAAGATTAGTACTGAATTGAGATCACTACGATGCCCCAGCTAACTCAGTCTGAGAATGCTGTTTGTGAGGCCAAGATCATATACAGCTGTGGCTCCCCAAGGGCCAATTAATTTTGCTTTAGAGAAAAGCTGTTTCTCTTAACTGACTTCAACAGAAACAACAGTTGCAAAACTGTCATTTATTGCAAACAAAGGGTGAATGTTTTTGAGAGATTTGTATAAATAAGTGATTTTTAACTATTTTGGGGTTATAGATGTCAAAATATGATCTGACAAATGTTGTCATCCTCTGCCTAGGAAATCAACTTATACTAAAAAAAGGCATCCAATTTTGTACAATCTATTGAACTCTGGGGTCCATCCAGAGGCTGCCTGCTGTTTAAGTTTCAGAGTAAAAATACATTGAAAAAAATCCATTCAATAGAGAAAAAAGAAACAAAATTAGAACATCTATTCTATTATACTATTAAGTTTAGAGTAGTAGTATTTTTACGTATACAGAAGGGCATATTAACTCATATCACTTGTTTTAAAAACACCACAAAGGTTATTGAAGAGTTACAACACTTCTTGGAGATCAACTGAAAATGTAACCTATGTGGTGATTTATTTATTTTGATGTATTTAATTCAACAATTTCCCTTAGGCTTTTTTTTTTTTTAACATCTGTACTGGAGTATAATTGCTTTACAGTGTGGTGTTAGTTTCTGTTGTATGACAAAATGAATCAGCTATATGTATACATATATTCCCACATCTCCTCCCTCTTGCAGTTCCCTCCCACCCTCCCTATCCTACACCTCTAGGTGTTCACAAAGCACAAAGCTGGTCTCCCTGTGCTATGCGGCTGCTTCCCACTAACTATCTATTTTACATTTGGTAGTGTATATATGTCCATGCCACTCTCTCACTTCGTCCCAGCTTACCCTTCCCCCTCCCTGTGTCCTCAAGTCCATTCTCTACGTCAGCTTCTTTATTCCTGTCATGTACCTAGGTTCTTCAGAACCATTTTATTTTTTAGATTCCATATATAGGTGTTAGCATACAGTATTTGTTTTTCTCTTTCAGACTTACTTCACTCTGTATGACAAACTCTAGGTCTATCCACCTCACTACAAATAACTCAATTTCTTTTCTTTTTATGTCTGAGTAATATGGCATTGCATATATGTGCCACATCTTCTTTATCCATTCACATGTCAATGGGCAGCTAGGTTGCTTCCATGCCCTGGCTATTGTAAATAGTGCTGCAGTGAACGTTGTGGTACATTACTCTTTTTGAATTATGGTTCTCTCAGGGTATAGGCCCAGGAGTGGGATTGATGGGTCATATGGTAGTTCTATTTTTAGTTTTTTAAGAAACCTCCATACTGTTCTCCACAGTGGCTGTATTAATTTACATTCCTACGAACAGTGCAAGAGGGTTCCCTTTTCTCCACACCCTCTCTAGCATTTATTGCTTCTAGATTTTTTGATGATGGCCATTCTGACTGGTGTAAGGTGACACCTCATTGTAGTTTTGATTTGTATTTCTCTAATGATTACTGATGTTGAGCATCCTTTCATGTATTTGTTGGCAATCTGTTATCTTCTTTGGAGAAATGTCTACTTAGGTCTTCTGCCCATTTTTGGATTGGGTTGTTTTTTTTTTTTTTTTTTTTGTATCGAGCTGCATGAGCTGCTTGCACATTTTGGAGATTAATCCTTTGTAAGTTGCTTTGTTTGCAAACATTTTCTCCCATTCTGAGGGTTGTCTTTTCATCTTGTTTATGGTTTCCTTTGTTGTGCAAAAGCATTTAAGTTCCATTAGGTCCCATTTGTTTATTTTTGTTTTTATTTCCATTTCTCTAGGAGGTGGGTCCAAAAGGATATTGCTATTATTTATGTCATAGAGTGTCTGCCTGTATTTTCCTCTAAGTGTTTTATAGTGTCTGGTCTTACATTTAGGTCTTTAATCCATTTGGAGTTTATTTTTGTGTATAGTGTTAGGGAGTGTTCTAATTTCATTCTTTTACATGTAGATGGCCAGTTTTCCCAGCACCACTTATTGAAGAGGCTGTCTTTTCTCCACTGTATTCTCTTGCCTCCTTTATCAAAGGTAAGGTCACCATATGTGTGTGGGTTTATCTCTGGCTTTCTATCCTGTTCCATTGACCTATATTTCTGTTTTTGTGCAAGTACCATACTGTCTTGATTGCTGTAGCTTTGTAGTATTGTCTAAAGTCAGGGAGCCTGATTCCTCCAACTCTGTTTTGCTTTCTCAAGATTGCTTCGGCTATTCAGGGTCTTTTGTATTTCCATACAAATTGTGAATTTTTCTGTGCCATTTCTGTGAAAAATGCCATTGTTAATTTGATAGGGATTGCATTGAATTTGTAGATTGCTTTGGGTAATATAGTCATTTTCACAAGGTTGATTCTTCCAATCCAAGAACATGGTATATTTCTCCATATGTTTGTATCATCTTTAACTTCTTTCATCAGTGTCTTATAGTTTTCCACATACAGGTCTTTTGTCTCCTTAGGTAGGTTGATTCCTAGGTATTTTATTCTCTTTGTTGCAATGGTAAATGGGAGTGTTTCCTTAATTTCTTTTTCAGATTTTTCATTGTTAGTGTATAGAAATGCAAGAGATTTCTGTGTGCTAATTTTGTATCCTGCTACTTTACCAAATTCATTGATCAGCTCTAGTAGTTGTCTTGTAGCACCTTTAGGATTCTCTATGAATAGTATCATGTTATCTGCAAACAGTGACAGTTTTATGCTTTAACATATGAGCAGATTTTAATAAGAAGCTTTCTTCTGAAGTTAGTAGGAAATCAAAACAGTGATGTGAATTCTGTATGTATCATCACAAAGAACAACATCCTAACCTATCTGTTACTTATCTCATGGGACTATTTAATACAAAAATTTGCACCATTATTATTAACAAACCTGCCTGCAATTTGTTCTCTGTTATTCCAACATCAACTTGTCTCTGTTTATCTAATAAAAATTTCTATCCTACAATCATCTAGTAATTAGGAGTACTATTTACTTCATAATTAATACTTAATTCTCCTAATTAGTAGGTAAGTATGGTAGAAGAGCACCCAAAGTCTATTTCAGCTTTCAAGTGTATCCTCCTCGACTGCAAAGGCTAGAAATCCAAAATCTGCATTGTCAGGCCTTCTTGCATCTGGTTCTTAGAGGACCCCCTTGCAACTCAGGTTTTTGGTACCATCAGAACAATTAACATGAAACTTGAATTCAGAATGTAGTTAAGGAGAGAGAGGGCTGTAGACCTCCAAATGCCTAGTAAGAATCTTAGGGGTTGCAGCATAGTTCTGGAGCTAACAGAAGTTAACAAGAAGTCTGGGGCTTCCTGAATCCAGAATATAGACAGCTAAGGGAGAGTCATCTCAGAGCCTGCAGCCATGATGTTTCTCATGAGTCAGTGGTTTCCAGATCCTTTGGTGTCTAAATGGTTCAAAAGTTGCAGCTCCCCTGGCAGAACAATTCTAGGTGTTGTTAAGAGTATTCATATAGTGCAGCCTGGATTCTGTGTTCTTCACCTTTTCCAATATTTGTCTAAATATAAGTCCCTGCATTCACTTCACATGTACAAAATTGACCAGTTTACTATTATGTGTATCAAACACTGACTCTTATACATGACATAGAAGTCAAAGAAAAGGAAAAGAAAACTAGTGAGAGTGTAATGTAAAATGCTGTCTGCTAGGGCTGCCATAACAGAATAACAGAGACTGGATGGCTTAACTAAAATAATTTTTTTTCCTCATAGTTCTGGAAAGTGGAAGTCCAAGATCAAGGAGTCTGCAGAATTGGTTTCTGATGAGACATCTCTTCCTGGCTTGAAGAATGCCACCTGTTCTCTGTGTCTCAACATGGTCTTTCCATTTTGCATGTGCTGAGAGAGGTTTTTGGTGTCTCTTCATCTTCTTATAAGAACACCAATGCTTTCAAATAGGGCCCTATCTTTATGACATCATTTAATCTTATTTACCACCAAAAAGGTCCTATCTTCAAATGTAGTCACATTGGAGGTTAGGGCGTTTAACATATGACATAGGAATTCGGTGGGGGGGAGCACAATTCAGTCCATAACATCTTGTTTCCATACTATATGCCATATGATGCTTTAAACACACACACACACACACACACACACACACACACACACCCTACACAATTTCAACCTGAAATATACAAGAACAGATTGTTATCACCATTTTACCCTCTCCTCCTTTTTCCAATAATAGACCAATACATTTACCATGAATGACAACCACTGTTGTTAGTATTTTTGTTCTTAGAGAGAGTCTATTTTCTTTCTAAGTTTGAATACTCTATCTATCATGCCTAGAAGAATGACTGGAATTTAATATGTGCTCAGAAATATTTGTTTTATTAATCAATGAATATTGATTGTCAAATCCTTATCTTCCAATGTAAATTATTTTTCTTATATATCCTTCAAGAGCTTTCCTGCCTTTTTCATTTTAATAATCTACCAACATTTTAGCACCAACAGTTAACTCTTATCATAGATAAATATCAAGACTTAACATTCTCTCTTTCTTCTTATTCAAGAACCTGACAGTCTGCCCAGAAACTACATCTCATTTCATTCCTCCTTTCTGATTGTTTTTGGAAAAAACAAACAAACAAACAAAAACCCTTAGTATCATTTAAGCCATCTGAAAATTTTGTTGACTCTACCTTGAAAATACATCTGTAATAGATCCCATCTAACTTCTCTATTTTCACCACCCTGTCTAAGCTCCTATACATTTTTCTTTGAATAATGCAACAACCTCTAAAAAAGTCTCCCTGATTCAACTCTTGTCCTGTTCTAATTATTTACTTAAGAGTGATCCTGTTAAGATTAAGTCAAGCATCTTACACACTTCTAAAATACCACATTAGTTTCCCTTCTCCCTCATGCTGATCACCATAGTCCTTATGTTTTCCAAAGCCTTCCATGATGTGGCCTCATTAATGCTCTGACATCAGCCTGTCTCACTGTCTTTACCCCTGGCTCACTCCACCCAGTCATCATGGTCTACTTGCTGTTGTATAAACAACACACAGCCACTGTATTTGTTGGTTCCACTACTTATAATATTTCTTACCCAAGTATCCACTTGGCTAACAACTTTATTTTCTTCAGGCTTTTGTTGAAAAGCTACCCTTCATTAAAAGTCCTTGTCCATGTAGCAGTTGATTCCTATAAGGAAAATTTTGCTTACTAGCTCTTTATCATTTTTATTATTTGAATGCTACTTAAGATTGTCCAACTATATCTATGTCACCTTTTGTTCTATATAAAGTTCTAAATACCTAAAATGATAACTTTAATGATAATTAATTTTCTTCTATAGCTGTACAAAATATGTTATGTTTCTATAATAAAAGCTATGCAAAGAACCAAGTACTTAACATTCCATTTATCTTCTAAAGATGACATATATGTATTAACTTTGATTTGGTTCTTGATTAAACCCTATATTTTTTTTCTTTTAATGTACCATTAGGCCTACTTTACCTTTAAAAAAAAATTCCCATCATAGATGTTATAAAATATGTTAATTTAAATATCACCTATTAAAAACAAGCAATAATATTTAAGTTTAGGATAGAGTATGTGGAAAAATATGAGTAGAGAAACTCAAAATTCCAATAACTCTAACTTATGTACTGATATCCACTGGATTAAAAGCACGTTAGACTCTTAACCTTGAAGAATTTAAATACAATTTCCATATCATTATAATATCCAGTGGGATATGAATGACCTATGGAGAATCCTACAATCTCATTTAAATGCCTATTTCTGTTGAGTGTAGCTATTTTATATCTCAGATCATTTGCTTTGTTAATGCTGAATATATGATGTGGTTAAAATCAGTTAAATAAAATTCAACATCTTATATAATTATAAAGTTCTTTGTCCATGTAGGAGTTGATTTCTTTAAGGAAGATTTTGCTGACTTGCTCTTTTCTATTTATATGTGTTATATGCTGTGCAAGATTGTGTAACTCTTATAATCATGGTTAACTTAAATTTTGCAAAATTTTAGAATTATGCAATGTATAGGAGACGAGGATTAGAGTAGATAGAATATGAATGTTGATAAAGACTATTTGTATTGATGTTTGACAGACTACATTTTAGGAAGGAGTTTAGGGTAGGGAAATAAAATTATTTGATGTTGTTATAAAGGTAACAACTGTAAAAATAAAATCAGAGTTACTAAATAACTGAAAAATTTCCCAGTCAGGTCTATTATGGAAGTAATGCCACTAAATGTTTGTTTAAATGGTTTTGCCATCTAATGAGTTTTGAAAGTCCTGCATGCTAATTTGTTTATATAAATATTGCATTTCAGATTAGCCAAATGATTATTTGAACATTGCAGTGAAAAACAAAAACATATTACATTAATTTTATTATTATGGTTGAATTGTTTTTCCTATTCCAACCCTTAAAATTGCATAGCAAGTCATTCCCTCTTCTAGGACCTAGCATTGACTAAGGACTAAATAACGGATGGGGAACAACTTTTGATGATGCAGTTCAAAGCAGATAAAAGTAACAGAAATATCACTCATGGAAAATTTACTAAGAAGCAATCAATCTTGATGTAAAAGTTTTGATTGTGCTATAGTTACTTGACATTAGGGCATGTTTTTTATGTCTTTCCTTTCTCTGTTCACCACTGCTTTACTGCTGGTTTGAAATGTGAATCTAGATGGAATAAAGTGACCAGTAATACACACTAAAGACTGAAGTAAAAAGACCAGTACAGGAGATTAGGGGATACTAAAGAATTGAAGATGTTTCAGGACCATTAAGAGAGGGAAAATATAGGGTTCAACAGGAATAAATAGATTTCCTACCAATAAAAAGAAAAGTTGTCCTCTGGGAAGGAGGGCCTGGGAGAAAAATCCCTACTTATTTAGGAGTCAGAGAGAAAAGTTGGACTAAATTGATTGACCAATCCAATGTACCCACTTTAATTTGAAGGTCTATCGATTAGAAAATTCAATGCAAACCAACAGAAGTAATTATTTTGTACATATTTCTTGATTTTGTCTAAGTGGGGTCAGGTAACAGTAATTGCCAGTAATTTTATTTTCTCTTCTTTTTGTGTCATAACCCAAGAGTAATTGTCATGAAACAAACTTCCTTATCAACCAAGATAAAACCCCTCAGGAGTGTTTCCTCTGACATACAAGGTACTGGAGAAATTTAAATCTACCTAAAGTGACTGAAGGACATTGGGTAGTAGGGACAGGTTTAAGCATGAATCCTCTTATTTAATTGACACACTGTTTTGTTACATTCTGAGAAATCTGACTTAACTTTTCCTCTACTTCCTAAAACTTGGTTATGGCTGTGGCAACATATTAATAAATCCAAATCACTCTTTCCTGCCTAAGATCTGTAGGGTAGCTACATTACAATTTAAATCTGACCTCTTATCAAGAATTTTACTTGAATTTGACAGTCACACTATACGTATCTATTTCACTGACCATATGCACAGAGGCAAAATCACTCACTGGTACAGGCTAATATTATGTACGCTACTCCTAGGACTTACCTAGTTTAAAAATATATAGAAACATACAAATTTAAAAATTATTTATTTTAGTTCAATGAAAAATGCCATTGGTAATTTGATAGGGATTACATTGAATCTGTAGATTGCCTTGGGTTGTCTGGTCATTTTAACAATATTAATTCTTCCAATCCAAGAACAGTGTATATCTTTCCATCTGTTCATGTCATCTTCAGTTTTTTTCATCAGTGTCTTCTAGTTTTCAGAGTCAGGTCCTTTACCTCCTTCAGTAGGTTTATTTCTAAGTATTTTATTCTTTTTGATGCAATGGTGAATGGAATTATTTCCTTAATTTCTTTTTCTGGTATTTCATTGTTAGTTTATAGAAATGCAACAGATTTCTGTGTATTAATTTTGTTTCCAGCAACACTACCAAAATCATTGATGAGTTCTAGTAGCTTTCTGGTAGCATCTTTAGGATTTTCTATATATTAAATCATGTCATCTGCAAACAGTGACAGTTTTACTTCTTAATTTCCCATTTGGATCCCTTTTATTTCTTTTTCTTCTCTGATTTCTGTGGCCAGGACTTCCTAAACTATGTTGAATAAAAGTGGTGAGAACGGACATCCTTGTTTTGTTCCTGATCTTAGAGGAAATGTTTTCAGCTTTTCACCCTTGAGTATGATGTTAGGTGTGGGTTTGTCATATATGGCTTTTATTATGTTGAGGTATGTTCCCTCTATGCCCACTTTGTGTGAATTTTTATCATAGATGGATGTTGAATTTTACCAAAAGTTTTTTTTCTGCATCTATTGAGATGATCATATGGTTTTTATTCTTCAATTTGTTAATTGGTGTATCACATTGATTGATTTGCAGATACTGACAAATCTTTGCATCTCTGGGATAAATACCATTTGATCATGGTGTATGATCATTTTAATATATTGTTGTAGTTGGTTTGCTAATATTTTGTGGAGTATTTTTGCATTTATGTTCATCAGTGATGTTGCTCTGCATTAAAAAAATTAAATTTGTATGGAAACACAAAAAACCTGAATAGCCAAAACAATATTAAGAAAGAAGTACTGAGCTGGAGGAATCATGCTCCCTGACTACAGGCTACACTACAAAGCTACAGTAATCAAAACAGTATGGTACTGGCACAAAAAGAGACATATAGATCAATGGAACAGGATAGAAAGCCCACAAATAAACCCATGCACTTAAGGTCACTTAATCTAAGACAAAGGAGGCAAGAATATACAATGGAGAAAAGACTGTCTCTTCAATAAGTGGTGCTGGAAAAACTGGTGAGCCACATGTAAAAGAATGAAATTAGAACATTCTCTAACACTGGATGCAAAAATAAACTCAAAATGGATTAAAGACCTAAATGTAAGACTGGATACTATAAACCTTATAGAGGAAAACAGGCAGAACACTCTTGGATTACTTCCCAACAATATTTTTTTTTGGATTCATCTCCCAGAGTAATGGAAATAAAAACAAAAATAAACAAATCAGACCTAATCAAACTTAAAAGCTTTTGCGCAGAAAAGGAAACCATAAACAAAACTCAAAGACAACCCATGGAATGGGAGAAAATATTTGCAAGTGATGCTACCAATAAGGGATTAGTTTCCAAAATATATAAACAGCTCAGACAGCTTACTATCAAAAAATCAAAAAACCCAATCAAAAAGTGGGCAGGAGACTTAAATAGACATTTCTCCAAAGAGGACAAATAGATGACCAACAGGCACATGAAAAGATTTTCAACATCACTAATTATTAGAGAACTGCAAATCAAAACTACAATGAGGTATCACCTCACATCAATCAGAATGGCCATCATTAAAAAGTCTACAAATAATAAATGCTGGAGAGGGTGTGGAGAAAAAGGAACCCCCCTACACTGTTGGTGGCACTGTAAATTGGTGCAGCCACTATGAAGAACTGTACAGAGGTTTCTTTAAAAACTAAAAATATAGTTACCATATGATCCTGTATTCCAACTCCTTGGCATATATCCAGGTAAAACCTCTAATTCAAAAAGATATATGCACACCAATGTTCATGGCAGCATTATTTACAATAGCCAAGACATGGAAGCAACCTAAATATCTATCAACAGATGAGTGGATAAAGAAGATGTAGTAAATATATACAATGAAATATTACTCAGCCATAAAAAGAATGAAATAATACCATTTGCAGCAACAAGGATGGACCTAGAGATTATCATATTAAGTGAAGTAAATCAGACAAATATCAGATGATATCACTTACAGGTTGAATCTTTAAAAAAGTTATACAAATGAACCTATTTACAAAACAGAAATAGACTCACAGAGAAAGAAAAAAAATTATGGTTACCAAAAGAGATGGAGGGATAGATAAATTAGGAGTTTGTGATTAACATATGTACAGCACTGCATAGAAAATAAACAACAAGGATCTACTGTGTAGCACAGGGAACTATAGTCAATATCTTTCAATAATCTATAATGGAAAAGAATCTGAAAAAGAACATATATTAACTGAATCACTTTGCTGTACACATGTAACACAACATTGTAAATTAACTATACTTCAATTAAAAAATAAATAAAATAAAAAAGAAAGTCACAACCAGAAATAGTCTGGTCTAACAGTAAAAGACAAAGAGGAGATGTTATAAGCTGGCAAAATGAAAAATAAGTATCTACAGAACAGCCTGCCAACTTCTCAATGGAATACAAAAGACCGTGTAATATTATCTTTGGATTGTTAAAAAAATACCCAGTATCAACCTAGAATTCTGTACCAGATAAATTATTTTTAAGACCGTTAGCAAAATAAAAACATTTCTGGACAAAAGTAACAGAAAGAAGTAAGGTCTGAGAAGCAAAAGGGAATCGTGAGAAACAAGAAGCAACCATGTGGGTAAATCAAAACTGGTACTAAAAAAAATGTAGAAACAATAAATGACATGTTTTATTGGCATAATTCTAAACCTATATTTAACAGCAAATATACAAATAGTATTTTAGATAAGTTTGACCTCTCTTTTTCATTTGTTTCTAAACCTTTGTATTACAATTAAGGAAACACATTATTATAGAAAAAAGAAGTATTCTCTTCAACTGAAGCATTCTTTACAGTTTATACTAAAAGCCACATTTAAACTCAATAACAACCTATAAGAAAATCCTTAAAGGGTAGATAAGTCTTTAAACTGTATCCATTTTATTAACTGATAAATATAGCCTCAAAATAAAGACTCTTCAGTAAGGGGTTCAAAGGTATGTAGGTTAGACACAAGCAAACAAAAACCCTTTAGCTCTGCTATTTAAGATCTGAATGACACAATGATAGAAGGGGTCTGTCTCAACAAACTGATTCTAGAGATCTTTTAAAGTCAAATTACTATCTCAAAATGGAAATAAAATCCTCGTATTAGATACTAAAATAAGGGCTACATAGTTCTAACAGAAATGTTTTATTACTGTTCAGTTATACACAAATACTTGGTTATTTCTACAAAAATGATTTGTTCAACTATTAAGGTCAGAGTATCAAGGTTGCATTTTGTAGGCTACTAGCAAGGGTATGACACCATATCTTTCTGAGCCTAAATCTGTAGCTCAAAGACTAAGCCGAGAGACATTCTAACCAAGACTCAAAAGTGAACCAACCTGAATGATATGTGAATAGAGATAATATTTTTAATAAAATAGGAAGATGGTAGAGTTGACTAGAACTGACCACAAAACTTTCAACTTGATTTTTGTACTAGTCTGCAAGGTTATGTCTTTATAAATCTATCAAGCTCTTCTTATATAAAATGTTCCATATGAACATGGAATTATAACTTGCAAGTACTAAGTAAAATAATCTTGTTTGTTTTGTCCCCATCACTTCACAAATAATATTTAATTAAATTTGTTTTATAACTGGGGAAAGAAGGTAAAACCATGCCCTGTATTATGGAAATGGAATAAAGGGCCAAATGGAAGTAAAATTAGAATAAATAACTAAAGGGCTGAGATGTAAAAACAAAATTCTTTATAGCAGCACCCAACTTCCAGTAACAATTTTTGTTTGTTATCTATTGGTGTGTAACAGACTCATGCAAATTTTAGTTGCTTATAACAGGGGTTAGAAAACTATACCCTGAAGGCTAAATTAGGTGCAACAACTGTTTTGGTTTAGCAGTGAGCCAAAAAAGGTGTCTGTATTCTTAAATGGTTATAAAACATTTTGCGATGTGAAAATCATATGAAATTAGAGGTCCTGTGTCTATTAATCAGGTTTTATTAGGACAGAGCCATGTTAATTTTTTACATATTGTCTATGGTTGCTTGTGTGTTACAGGAAGAATTGAGTAGCTGGGACAGAGAGTGTATGACCCACAAAGCCTAAAATGTTTATTATCTGTCCTTTACAGAAAATTTGCCTAAAACTGGTTTAAAAGAATATTAACTTATTAATTTTTGTGATCTGTGTGTTGACTGGGCTTAGTTCTGTGTGACACAGCTGAGGTCATCTACATGGTTACTAGATACTTGGCTGGTCCTAGAATATCCACAATAGTCTCTCAGACTCCACTGTTTCTCTATTTTCTCTCATAATTCAGTAGTATTCCTTAAGCATTTTTGAAGCATGAAGGCTGATTCCTAAAGGGGAACATTCCTAGAGAACACATTCCAATGTGTAAGTGCTTCTTATATATTTGTCTGCATATGCTAGCTAATTTATCAGTGACCAAAACAGGAAAAATTGTCAAGTCCAGAGTCAACGTGGGAGATGACCCTAAAAAGACTGAATGCTGGGAAGTATGGTTCACTGAGGCAATCAATGTCAGTCTCCAGTAATACTTAATTGCAATTTATTTGTGTTTTCATTATCCTTTCTTGTTACTTATAAATAGCAAGAATACTTAATGTATATTCAGTTTTTTAAATTCAATTTCAGGCTTTTCTTTTTTTTTTTTTTAAGTCTGATTCAATGTTCTGTTGTTTCTACCATCTTTCACTTGTCTTATTTCATTGTGTGTTTTGTGATTTTTAACTGTGAGCTTATTTTCATGGAACTTTTCCCACGGTGGGAATTCTTTTGGGCATGCAGAGTTCCCTCAGAGTGACTTGTATTTACTTTAGATTTCATTTAAAGCAAACAGGTCAACTGAATTCAGAATGTAGAACTACTAAAACTAGCTTATCATTATTAATTCCCCAGGAAGGGTTTTTCTTTCCACATAGCTCTTCATTTTGAGGCAGATATGTTTTCTTGACCTAGCATGGGGTGAGAGAAAGTGGCCTTATATTTAGTGTGCTCTTGTGACGAAGTTATAGTCATTTAAATTCACAACTGTATTCAGAAGTTCTACTAAAAGGCTAACCACCTTGAGACAGTCCCATAAATATATAAAAAACAGAGCATAATTTATTCAGGTTGTGTTTTATAATGCCTTCAGGGCAAGTAGCTGGTTCCAATAAAATGCCATTTACCTCTCTTCTTTCTTGCTTTAAATTAGTTTTCCATCTCAGGATTTCTTGTTTTCTTGCCAGGTCATTGATGCTATAACAAAGCTGGTTTTCTCCTTTTGATTCTGTACAGTGTTTTAAGAATTTTTCAGCAGTAAGATAGTCATAGTATATAGTCCAGCCTTATGCTGGAGATAGAGGACAAGATTATTTCTTTTACAAATATGTCCAAACTAAATTTTAATGGAAAAAAGATTAAGTATATATAAAAGAAGAAAGAACAAAATTTTTGTAGATCCTTTACATAGATTTGATCATTATGAAGATTTTATAATATTGATTCTTCCATTCACAGATTTTTTTTTGAGGTATTTTAAAGAAAATCCCTGGATTTATATCATTTTACCTCATTTATTTCTATAAGCATCTTTTAAAGATATGGAGCTCTCCTTGCACCACTGAAATGTCCTTACCATAACTAACAATATTCAAATTAACTGCTTTGTATCATCTAATATCATTTTCCTTTTCAAATTTCCCTCACTACCTAAAAAATGACTTTTTATAGCTTATTCAAATCAGAATCTATGTTCATATTTCTATATATTATGTCTCTTTTGTATCCTTTAATCTAGAAGTGTCTCCATTCTCTGTTTTTTTCCCCTTTTGTCATGTTGAAAATAGATTATTTTTTCTATAGAAAATCCAGTATATTTGTCCATGCATATTTTAAGCACTTCATTGCTGCTTTTGTCTTTCTCCAAATCTGTTTATTTAGAGGTCATCATGGACTACATTTTGCCAATCCAATGGCCATATCTAGATTTCCATCATGCTTAACCTCTCAGCAGCCAATGGGCATTTTTGCAGGGAGAGTGATCTGCAATTACTCCAGTAGAGGAAGTTAATATTGAATGAAGAGCATGAGGTGAGCATGAAGGCCAAAAGTTAGGCCACCAGGAAAGCCCAAGCATCACATTTAAAATAAAAATTAGGCTCTTTCTATTTTGCCAAGCCATGAAAAACCAGAAAAGCGGAGAAAAATAGTTTTACATATCTATCAAATTAAGATAAGTTTGTGACCAAGACAGTCTAAGACATTATCTGTTCAAGGTACAAAAGAATGGATTATTGGCCTATGGATATATTTCAGTCCTATTGTGAAGAAGGAGGAGGAGAAGAAAACAACATAAGTAACCTATTTAAGCCCAAGTGTTGCAACCACAAACTCATCAGTCTGACACTAGAAGTTGTAATCATATGAACCCAACCGTCACCCTCCTGCTGCCTTCTGCTATTCCTGATAAAGTTAAATGTCAAGGTCAGTTTCTTATTTTGCCTGCTATTATTGTTACTTCTCTTGCCAGTTAAGATTTATGTCATAGGCTAATCGTCACCAAAGGGCCCATGAATCCTATTGTTATCCTTTAACTTGCATACCTTTCAAACTGGTTTATAAATGGTGAAAAGATAGGCTAGTGGCTCTCTCAGCCCTTTCCAGGTCTTACAGCTAAACTCTTTTTCCCATTCCCTCCTGGCATTCTTGGAGGGCTTTGTGACTACTTCTAGCCAATGGAACGTGAGTAGAAATTGTGTGGAACGTGAGTAGAAATTGTGTATCACTTTTATCCAGGGGCAGTTTAAGAGAGGATGTGTCTTCATCACTGTGTGTCTCTGTCTCTGAATCTGTCTCTGACTCTTTTTCTCTCTCCCACTAGACAGTGCAGGGCTGACATCAAATCCTCTGATGAACATACAAGAGCCACAGACGGTATGGGTGGAACTTAACCTGCATTCCTGAATGCCTCCTGGAAAGCTAATCCTCCCTGCCAACATCACTGGACTATGCTGGGATAGAATAACTGTCTAAACCACTGAGTTTTGAAGATTTATCTGCTAAACAATTAGAAATGTTACCCTACAGAATAAAAGCAATTTTCAAAATCATTTTTTCTGATAGTTTGTTGAATTTTTCTTGTATTTAACTGAAAATATTTAGCAGCATAAAATATGAATTAACTACTGCTTTCTGTTTTTCATTGACCAAGTTAATTATTTTCCTTGATTAGCCTTGTTTCTAAGGAGTGAGTGCATGAAGAAAATGAAAATAATAAGCATTTATTTTCTGTAAACTTTTCAGAGATCAAATCAGTTTTCAAAGTTACTTTTCTTATTCTCCCATATGATTACAACAAAACTGTGAATTTACACCTTTTGAGCCAATAAATTCTGTACAAATTCTTCACCTTTAATTTAATGGAAGTAGGTAAAATACTGAGTTAAAAGTACTTGGAAGATAAATACAGTTTATGCTTTATATAAATTTTAAGACAGATGTGACCTATCTTGCCTCATGTTGCTATTTTAATTTTGTGATTAAAATGGTGACTTGAAAGTTCTTTAGTTTAGAAGGACACTATTTCTGCTAGGTAAAAATTAGCCTGTCTTATTTTTTGGATACAAATTAACTTTTCAGTGTAAGAGGTGCTGGTAAGTTAATTTGCAAAATGTTTGTACTGCCCCAGAACAATATCAATTTATATTAAAAACCAACAGAAATATTATGTTTTCTCTGCTACCATAATAAAAATGATTTCAAGTAATTCCTTTTAAAATAAGCTTATTTTGGTATTCCATTTTTTAAATTTTGGGTTTCTCCCCATTTCTTATTTTGATAAATAAACATACTTTGAAAATTAAAAAAAGAACCTCATATGACGGATAATACTGGAGTTGTCAGAAGCATTAGTAACATGAGGTTTTTCTGTTATATGATTTTATTTGCTTAAAAATGTTAAAAATACAATATAATCTGTTTCAGAATTCTGTTAATATTGATACAATTTTCCTACAAAATACAGGACGGGTGAAAATATAGTTGTCGTATTAATAGGTCTAAGGAAAAAATATATATGGCACATCTGCTATGACCTAAGCCCTATTATCTCAGTGTCCCAGTAACAGAGTACTGGGAAAGAGAGGAGAACAAGAGAATTTTGTTTGTATCTTAGGGTTATTATCCAATTCTTTCCTATATAAATCCAATTTAGGATAAATTGTTAACTTGAAAATATGAGCAACTAACATTCCATGTAGACAGCTGTGAATTTCCATGGCTAGTGTTTCTCCCTCTCCCCACCAGCTATCATGGTCAATTTTGTGTGTCAACATGACTGGCCCATGGGGTACCCAGATATTGCATCAGATATTTTTCTGGGTATGTCGTGGAAAGTGTTTTTGTATGACATTAACTTTAGAATGGGGAGAGTGAGTAAAACAGATTGTTTTCCCCAATGTGGGTGACTCTCTTCCAATCAACTGAAACAAAAAGAAAAATAAATAAAATCAAACTGACCCTCTCCCAAGCAGAAAGGAACATCTCTTGACTGACTTCTCAGCTGGGGCATTGCTTTGCTTTTTTTTTTTTTTTTTTTTTTTTTAATTAAGACTGTATTATCATTATTTTTTTAACAGAAGTTTTAGGTTTAGAGAAAAATTGAGAAGAACACAGAGCGCTTTCCTATAAGCTCCTCTCCCCACATATGTTTAGTCTCCCATGTCATCAATATCTTCCAAGAGAATGGTACACTTTTTACCATTGATGAACTTACATTGACACATCATAATCATTCAAAGGGCATAGCTTATGTTACAGTTCACTCTTGGTGTTATACAATCAATGCGTTTGGACAAATGTATAATGACATGCATCCATTATTATGGTACCATACAGAGTATTTTCACTGTCCTAAAGATCTTATCCACCTAATCATCCCTACTACCCCCAAAATACTGCCATCGCTGGCAACCCCTGATCTTTTTACTGTCTCCATAGTTTTGCCTTTTCCAGAAGGTCATATAGTTGGAAACATACAATGTGTAGCATTTTGGTTTGGCTTCTTTCACTTGGAAATATGCATTTAAGGTTTCTGCATGTCTTTGCAAGGTTTGATAGTTCTACTTCAATAGTATGTTAGTTATTATGGGTCTTTTGCCTCTCTGGATAAACTTTAGGATCACTTTGTTGCTATCCACAAAATGACTTGCTGGGATTTTGAGTAACACTGCATTGAATTTATTGACCAGTTGAGAAGAACTGACATCTTAACAATGTTGAATATTCCTGTCCATGAACATGGAATGTATCTCCATTTATTATTAGATTTTGTTCATCAGAGTTTTGTAGTTTTCTTCATGTAGATCTTGTACATATTTTTTAGATTTATACCTAGACATTTCATTTTATGGAGTGCCGATGTAAAAGATATTGTTTTTAATTTCAAATTCCACTTGGTCATTGTTGGTGTATGGAAAAACAACTGACTTTTGTATGTTAACTCTGTATACTGCTACCTTGCAATAATTTCATATAAGTTCCAGAAGCTTTTTGCCAATTACTTTGTATTTACTACTTAGATGGAAATGTCATCTAGGAACAAAGACAGTTTTATATTTTCCTTCTCAATCTATATACCTTTCTATATATTTTTCTTTTCTTTTTTATTACACTAATTAGAACTTTCAGAAGATATTAAAAAGGAGTGGTGAGAGGGGACACACCTGCCTTTTGCCTGATTTTAGTGGGAAAAATGAGTTTCTCATCAAGTGCAGTGTTAGCCGTAGGGCTTCTGTAAATATTCCTTATCAAGGTGATATAGTTCCCCTCTATTCCTAGTTTATTGAGAGCTTTCATCATGAATGGGTTTTGGCTTTTCTTAAATACATTTTTTGCATCTATTTATATGGCCATGTGATTTTTTTTTCTTTTTTATCCTTTTGATATGATGAATAACATTAATTTTCAAATGTTGAAGAAGCCTGGGAAAATCCCACATAGTCATGATATATTATATTGTTTTTATATATTGACAGATGTGAATTGTTAATATTTTGTTGAGAATTTTTTTGTGTATGTTAATAAGAGAGACTGATCTATAGTTTTCTTTCCTGGTAATGTCTTTGTCTGGTTTTGGTATTGGAGTAATGCTTGCCACCTAGAATGAGTTAAGAAGTATTCCTTCTGTTTCTATTTTCTGAAAGAGGTTGTAGATAATTGGCATAATTTATTTCTTAACTCTTTGGTAGAATTCACTAGTTAATCCATCTGGGCCTGGTACTTCCTGTTTTGGAAGTTTAGTATTGATTCCATTTTTTAAAACAGATATAGGTCCACTGAGATTGTCTGTTTCTTCTTGTGTGAATTTTGACAGATTGTATCTTTCAGTGAATTGGTTCATTTCATCCAGGTTATGAAATTTGGTAAGAAATACATTCAAATTTTGTCAGATGATTTTTTTCCTCTTTCCTTTTGAAGGATAATTTTGCAGCATAAAGAATTCTAGGTTGGTGGTTTTTTTGTTTTGTTTTGCTTTTCTCTCTCAAAACCTTAAAATATTTCACTCCTCTTCTTTTTTTGCATGGTTTGTGAAGAGAGAGCAAATCTAATTCTTATCTTTGTTCCTCTACTGGTAAGATATTTTTCTCCTCCAGGATTTTTTATTTCTTTATCTTTGATTTTCTGTATATGAAAATATTTTGCCTAGGTGTAGTTTTTGGCATTTATCTTGGTTGATGTTCTCAAGGTTTCTTGAATCTATGGTTTGATGCCTGACACTAATTTGGAAAAATTCACAGTCATTATTGTTTAAAATATTTCTTCTGTTTTGTTCTCTCTTTATTTTCCTTCTGGTATTTCCATTATGCATATGTTACATCTTTTTTAGTTGTCCCAAGTCTTTGAACATTCTGTTCTGTTTTTTTTTTTTTTTTTTTTCTTCAGGATTTGCTCTCTTTGCTCTTTTGGTTTTTGAAGATTTTATTATATCCTCTATTTCAGAGAGTCTTTCCTTACCCATGTACAATCTACTAATAAGCCTATCAAAGACATTCTGCACTTCTGTTACAGTATTTTTAATCTCTAACATTTCTTTTTTGGTTATTTCTTAGGATTTCCATGTCTCTGTTTACATTGCCCATCTGTTGTTGCATGTTTTCTGCTTTGTCCACAAGCTCCTTTAGAATATTAATAATACTTGTTTTAAATTCTCGATATGATAATCCCAACATCCCAGGTTTGTATTGTTCTGACACTTGCTCTGACTCTTCAAATTGTGTTTTTATTTTTGCCTTTGGAATACCTTGCAATTTTTTTCTTGATAGCAAGACGTGATTTACCCAGTAAAAAGATCTGCTGTAGATAGGCCTTTAGTAATGTGGTGTTGAGTGTGAAGAGAGGAGAGAATGTTTTATAGTGCTACAATAAGGCCTTTTAGTTAAAATTTCCCTCTATACTGTGAATTTCACAAGTGTTTCTCAGTATTTCTCAGCCCCCTTAGGTGGATAGGATAACTAGAGCCAGCAGAAGTTGGATATTTTCCTTCCCCAGGTAAAGTAGGCTCTGATAATACCCCAGCAGATTTGACTCTGGTTAATTTGTTACCCCTGACGGCAGGTCTTACTAGGAAGTGCAGATTGTTCTGGCATATTTCAAAACTGTTCATTTCCTTCTCCTTCTGCTGGATGCACAAGGAAATCTTTCTTCAATAATTAGTGTAAATAGAGTTTCTCTCTCCTTCTTTCTCTGTATATATATAGAAAGATATATATATATCTTCCAGGATATTTGCAAGTTCTAAAAATGTTTTGCCAACAGAAATGTTATTACCTTATTTCAACATGTCTGATGTAACAGACTGAGAGATTAAATAACCTCTTCAAAATATATGACATCAACAATATATTATACCAAAAACCAGGAATATATCTAAAATGAAAGGAAAACAAACCAGCAAACCTTTCTGAGAAGTTTGAAATTATTAAATAAGTTTGCAAAGTACTTAATTTCTTTCCTCATTCATTATAAATGTAGTACTTATAGCTTACAAATAGAAAAGCAGGAATTAACTATATTAAGTGCTATTGTAACAAGTTGTCTTAGATTTTGTTCTCCAGAAATCGACCTGAGACAACGACTCATGTAAAAGTTTACTTATATGGAAGAGTTGTCAGGAACTTAAAATTGACCAGGGAGATGGAAAGTGGGATTAGGAAGGGAGAAAACCAAGGAAGCCAAGCAAGTTCCCATCAAGACTTAGTCTGGCTCAATCTGATATAAGCAATTTGGAGAAAATGTTAATCATATCTTAATATTCTTCAATTGGGGAATATTTATTTCCCTGTGTAACTCATTCACTGGTTAAAGGCAAGGGTGGACAGGCAGAAGGGGCTCCGGTTTTCCCAGACTGAAGACCAAGAGGCTTGTAGCAGCCCGATGACAGCTCTTTAAAAAACAGAGGCAGGTGTTGGCTGTTGGGTGGGAAAGTCACCAGAAGTCAGCTGCTGACATACACAAACACGTGGAAATTAAGTATAAGGATGTAGGCAGAGCACTGACACAGCTGTTGCTCCAGCCAAGTGATTATTCAGTAATGCCTTTATATGAAGCACATGAGCTTGTTCATGTCACTTCTCAGCCTCTTCACTTATGCTACCTTTCTCCTTCTCTGCTCGTGGATCACCGATCACTGAGGTCAGTTATCTGAGATGAAGGAGGGAATCTCTTCTGGTACATTTTAAATTCCACAAAGGTGCAAATATCCTAAGGTAAGTGTAGGAGTTCTAGAGAGTTTCTCCAGCCTTTGTGGCTCAAACTATATGAAATCAACAATATTCAAGTGTGCTAGGCTCTTACATTGGTGACTCCCAAATGAATACCTTGGGTTACCCCTTCCCCCATTGTCTCTGGGCTTGGTGAGGAAATTTGCTTTAGTCAATGGGCATCAGCATGTAAATGCACAGACACTTGATAATCATTTACATATTTGGGGTTTGTCCTCTTAAAAGAATCCTTCTTGGTATCCTGCTGCAGGTTATAACAAATCACAGGACATTTTACTGGAGAGAAAGGGGCATATTGAGAGGCTTTTGAGGTTAAGACACTGTGTAAAGTAAGAGATCTCAAAGAGGAAAAACCACATGTCTCAGCTGATTTCTCAACTGAATGCAACCATACACAAAACCTCAGCTAATAAGATGAGGAGTAGAATTGCCCAGATAATCATAAGAAATAACAAATCATTCTTACTGCCAGCTGCTAAATGTCAGTGTGTTTTGTTACACATAAACATCTAATTAACACAGTTTTTTCTGTGTTAATAAATGGTAACTTTGTATGATTCAAATTAAAAACACCAATAATAATAATAATAATCATACCAATTCCCATAGGCAGTACTACCAGTTATCTAGGCCTACTTTGGCTAATGCACCCTGTTAATGTCGTTCTGAGTTAATCCTTCAGTTAATTTATGCTGTGAGATAGGCTTTACTGCCTAATCACAGAGCTGAAGGAATTGAGCCTCAGAGAGGTCAAGTGGCCTGTCTAAGGCCATGTAGCAATTTGCAGTCATAATCTGAATCCACATTTGCCTGGATTCAGGATCTCCCTTTTCCGCTCTGCTGCACATTGCACTTTTACATAAGGGTCCTTCAACATGACAGCATAAATTGCCATCAGGACTGTCAATTTGCAAGAGCAAAGGTAATGGGCACGGGTTGTCTGTTCTGCAAATCTGTCATTGAAAATCCTGTACATCTAGGAAGGAAAAGAATAAACTAGTGAAAACGACCCTCGATTCCTTCCATACAAAAATGTTCTCCTCTTGAAGTTTAATAGTGAAACCAAGAAAACATTACATCTTGTGGTAATCTGAATAATTTCCATACTTATATTATTTCAACTTCAATTTTAATGATAAGGAAATACAAATTTAAAAACGTTCCTTATTAGAATGACAGTGTATCGTGTTGCAGAGTTTAGGCTACAGAGTGAGAGTGCCTGAAGTAAATCCTGGTTATTTCTCTTACTAGCTCTGGGACCCTGAGCAAGTTATTGAACCCCTTTGAGTCCTCAGTTTCTTCATCTGTTAAAAAGATGATAGTGATACTATCTACCCCATTAATTCCATTACTTGTGGGATTAAAACAATCACTATATAAGCAGTGCTAAGAATGGTGCCTAGCCATAGGTCATACTCTGTGTTAGTTGTTATTACTGTTACTATTATTATTATTGTCATTATTTTCATTAATTTCCTTTTAGAACTCAAACTAACTTTACATTCATAGATACAAAACCACTCTTAAAAATTTTGTCAGAGGTTAGTTTCCAAACAACTATTTTGTACAATAAGTGTAACAGATTTGATGGACTAAAGAGCTTTTTCATTTAAAAAGGATAAATTTAATGTTCATTTAATTTTATTAATATAAATCAATGATGTATATTTTATGCATCTTTTATATTCTGAGTTCATCCTAGTCCTGGGTATAATGAGCAAATATATATATATATATATATATATTTGGCCATCCCACGTGGTATGCAAGATTTTAGTTCCCCAACATCAAGGGATCAAACCCGTGCCCTCTGCAGTGAAAGAGCAGAGTCTTAACCACTGCACCACCAGAGAAGTCCCTTGGGCAAAAATATTTTTAAATAGAGAAGAAATAACACGACAAAAACAAAAAAAAGTAAAAACAATAACAATAGAAACAAAAAGAAAAGACTACAGTTTTGATTTTGACATTGCACTATCTTCCATAATAAGGAGTCTTTCCTTATCTGTGTTTTCACAGCCCCTTTGCTTTCCTTTAATATGGTATTTAGTTCATTTTACAGAGATTCATTTACATGTGGTTTTCTCCTTAACTTGACTCATTGTTCTTTGAATCCAGAGACTGCTTACTCAATATCATTAATTTTGTGCTGAGATGCGTGCTTGGCACTAAGTGTCAGTTCAGAAACAACTTGCTGGATGAATGAGCAAATAACCTATAAGCTGGATGATTCATTCCTCATTAAGCCTATGGTTCTTTTGGTTAATATTGATTTTATCTAATAAAACTTTCTCAAAATTTATGATATCAATGATTATTATAGGAGGTAATAAAAGACTGACTTACATGAAAGTATGCACACTAAATTCTAAGTATTTTCTTTCTTTGAATGACATCTGGAAAGAGTTTTCCTTAATTCCTTGGGAGCAAATGATGACAGACATCCAGGGCACTGTAATTATGAAATGTTCTCGAAGTTATTAACTCTCTAACACAGTTTTAACTTGAGGGAACACTCACCTAGCAATACAAGTCTTCAAAAACCATATGGACAACATTTTCTCAATTATATGTGGAAATTTTAATGAAGACATTTTAATGGATAGGCACTGAGACAAGGTAAAACAAAGTAACTGTCATGATTTTATTAATTTATTATCAGTAGTACTATTATTTTCTTTTTAATTGCAGTTTGGTTGTTGTATAATGTTGTGTTAGTTTCAGGTGTACAGCAAAGTGAATCAGTTATACATATAATGTATCTATTCTTTTTAGATTCTTTTTCCCATATAGGCCATTACAGAGTATTGAGTAGAGTTCCCTGTGCTCTATAGTAGGTTCTTATTAGTTATCCATTTTATATATAGTACTGTGTATGGGTCAGTCCCAATCCCCCAATTTTTCCCTCCCTCCCCTTACCCCACTGGTAGCCATAAGTTTATTTTCTACATCTGTAATTCTATTTCTGTTTTGTAGATAAGTTTATTTGTAGCTTTTTTCAAATTCCACATATTCTTGCTCTAAGACACCTCCCTGATGTGATTGGTGAAGTCAAATAAAGGTCTTATTCACTGTGTATTCCTCATATAATTTAGCTCTGTACATCTTCTCTCCTGCTTTATTTTTTATTTCTTTTCAATGATTGAAACATAAAATTTCCTCTCTATTTTAAGTTTAAGGCAGCTAAGACTGTCCGTCTGCCTCTGCGTATCAGAGATAATATGTTTATGTGATAATGAAAATGACCCTCAGTTTATGTGTTTGGCTTTCTGTAATTCTCTGAGCAACTCACACCTCAGAGTGATTTTGCTAGGATTGAATTGAGTTTAAATGTATAGAAAACATCTTGAGGACTTTTTTGCACTAGTAAGTAGTTGGTCTAATGAAGATATATTAAATTGTCTCTTTCCCATTGTTGAAGGTAATTAAAAAAATAACTTCTCTTTAGAAATCTCAATATCAGAAAATCAATGAAATTTGAATTAGAAAAACGAATCTACTGTGGGTTTTAGTGGAGGAGACATGGCCTCAGGTCAGGAGCTGGTCCCCTTAACTAGCTGTGTGACCTTGTACACTTTAATTAGGCTTTGGGCTCTCAGCTGCCTTATAAGACACCTCCATTGCCTGAAAGCAAAGAACTGCATCTTACAACTGCAAGTTCACCACCAGATTCAAATTCTAGTCATTTGAATTATACCAATGGGGTTAGTTAAAATAAGAATTATTCATAATTTACTCCATCACTGGTATATTTGCTATACTTCTCTCTCAGCTTGATTTCTCAAGAGATACTAAACAATTCTCAATAAATGTGAATTCTACACAACAATTTCTCCCTCTCAAAACCTTGGAGTTATTCTTGATTCCCCTCTTCATCTCCCACCCCATATCCAATTCAATAGGATATTCTGTCAACTTTGTCTTTAAAATATATTCTGAATCAGATCATCTCTTATCACCTGCACTGCCAACATCCTGTTCCACACTCCACTTTATTTGGCATCTAGTCTTATAGTAGTATCTTAAATGATCAGTTTACACCCACTATTGCCCCCTCCCAGTATATTCTCAACATAGCAATCACAATGATTCTTTGGAAAACAAATTATATTTTGCCCCTCCTCTGCTCAATGCACTCCATTGCCTTCCCCTGTTCCTCAGAATAAAGTCAAGGTCCATGCTCTGACTTCTAAATCCTGTGTGTCTTGGCATCCTCTAGCTCTGTGACCTTATCCCATAGCACTCTCACTTGTGCTCACTTGACTTCAGCCACACCAGGCTCCCTACTGGTCCTCAAACAGCCACAGTCTTATCTGAGGACCTTCACTCTTGCAGTCCTTTCTGTTGGTATCTTCAAAGCTCATTTTTCACCTTCTTAAGGTCTCTGCTCAAACATACTTAATCTAAGAAGATCCCTCTTACCACTTCATGCAAAATGTCCACCATTCTTTTATACTGAACACTGCTTTACTTTTTATTGCATGCACCACCTTACGTATTACACACACACACACACATTTTTTTTTGTTTTCTGTCACAAACTCCCCCCTCTACTAGATTCTATATCCCTGCTAGCAATAAATTTATCTGTTTTGGTCGATATTATACTCAATGATTAAAACAGTGCTTGATGATCAGTTAGTGGTGATAAATATGTTGCTGAAGAAAAAAATGAATAAAATGGTAAGGAGAGAAGAAAAGGAAAATGGGAAGGGAAACAAAAATGGAAATAGAAAGAGAACAGAAAGGAGTTAAGTAAGACACAGCTATTGAAAAGTTGTTTTAACAGATAGTGTTGGGAAATTCACATGCAAAAACATAAATTTGGCCCCCTACCATATACCATATATAAAAATTAAATAAAAAACAGGTCAAATACATAAACATGAGTTAAAGCTATAAAAATCTTAAAAGAAAACAGGGTAAAAAAGTTTCTGGTGTTTCATTTGGCAATGCTTTCTTGGTTATAACACTAAAAACATAAGTAACACAAAAGAAAAGTTAGATTTCATAAAAGTTAAAATACTTTTGTGCTTCAAAATTTAAAATATACACTATTGGGCTTCCCTGGTGGCACAGTGGTTGAGAGTCCACCTGCCAATGCATGGGACACGGGCTCATGCACCGGTCCGGGAGGTTCCCACATGCCACATAACGGCTGGGCCCGTGAGCCATGGCCTTTGAGCCTGTGCATCCGGAGCCTGTGCTCTGCAATGGGAGAGGCCACAATGGTGAGAGGCCCACGTACTACAAAACAAACAAACAAACAAACAAACAAAAAACACTATCAACAGAGTGAAAATGTAACTCACAGAAGGAAAAATATTAGCAAATCATACAATTAATAAGGGATTTATAACCAGGATATATGAAGAACTCTTTTAACTCAATAATAACAACCACAAAGAAAACCACACAAATCAATTAAAAAATGAAGAAAGAACTTGAATGGATAATTCTCTCAAGAAGATATAAAAATGGCAAATAAGCACATGAAATTATGTTCCATATCACTAAGCATTAGGGAAATGCAAATCAAAACCACAAAGCGATACTACATCATGTCCATAAGAATGGCTATATCATAAAGGAAAACAAAATAAAACAAAACCTAGAAAATCACAAGGTTGGTAAGGATGTGGACAAATTGGAATGCTTGTTCAGTGCTGGTGGGAGTAAAAATGGTGCAGCCACTATGGAAAACCATATGGCAATTCCCAAAAAATTACCATATGATCCAGCACTTCCTCTTCTAAGTATCTAGGTATATATCCCAAAAAGTGAAGCCAGAAATTCAAAAAGATATTTGTACACCCATGTAGCATCATTATTGACAATATCCATAATGTAGAAACAACCCAAGTGGATATCAATGGAAAGATGGATTAAAAAATGTGTTGAATACATAAAAGAGAATTTGACTCAGATTTTAAAAGGAAGGAAATTCTAACACATGCTACAAAATGGAGAAACCTTAAAACATTAGATAAGACAAATGGTGCTGAGGCACGATTTTCCCAAGATTACACACATAAGTTATGAAAGGCTGATTCCAACCTAGATGTACCTTGGCTACAAATTCCATGATCACTGATGCTTTCTTTGTCTGAAAAAAGCAAGGAAGTAAAGAAAGAAAAGAAAGTTCCTTTTTGTTGCTATCTAATGCATGCCAGGTCCTATGTGGTTTTAAAGTTACACAAGAAATATTATATTTTTCTTTAATTTTGAGCTGTTCTAAAATGCTATGTATTTTTTTACAATAAATTTGTAAAAATCAAGAGTCAGAGAAGTTGAAACTTGAGGGTATTGTACTTTTTATGTTAACATCAAAATAGCAACCATTAGCATAGTTTTATGAACATTTTATTTATAATAAAACACATATGATCTCAGATGTCAGAAGTTTTTCTTTAAAATGAAAAAAATATGTTTAATGAAAGTAATCAATATTCCAAAGCTTACTAAAAATGCAGATATATACTAGAGTTAGAATATAGAATTTTTATGTCCAAAAAATTGCCAACTGGATACAGAAAGCAGATATACCAAGGCTTAATGCTCTGTGAACCATTAAAATAAAAAAGCATTCATTGTTGAGAAATGTCACATACTGAAGTAACTAACAAATATTTATAATATTTAATTTTGTGTGTTGTACTTTGTCATCCTTATTATACTTTACTTTGTAATGATAACTTTTCCAATAAAATATAACATTTTATAAAAACATCATTTAATTAAATAATGTAATTATATTTGGCCAAATAGTATCCTTAATTTCTAGTGTGGTAATGATTTAAGAAATCCCAGTTTGAAGCCACAGAGAGCAAATGTGGCTCAGAAGACTGTAACGTGAGCCAAATTCAGACAGCCAAATAAATGTTAGAGGATAATTCACTTATTAGAAAGTTCTTAATTCCACTGATTACTCCCAAGTCTTTATATTAATCAGTCCTACTCCAGAACTACACTTTCCCTAGCCACACTGGCACCATGCTTGACATGTTCAATTCCTTAATCATTTTTTCATCATCACTACCATTTTCATCGTCCTCAGCATCATAATTTTCAAAACAAACCACTCATTATGTGTCAGGAAATGTACTAAGTACTTCATATACTCCTATGAGAAGGAAATTATTCTTCCTTTTCTGCTGTCACAAAGAGCTTAAATGGCTTGTTTAAAATTAGGCAGGTGGTAAATAGTGAGAGTGACGTTGTCAATCCAATTCTCACTGACTTATTACAATGTTCTCATCAGAAGCTTCCATTCACTCATTCCTTGCTTATGGTGTCTGATCAAAGCACAGAACCAATTTACAACCTAGGCTATTGAAGCCATTTTTTTTTCCTGCTTTTCTTATTTTGGCAAAAAAAAAAAAAAAAAAAGTGCCTTAACTTCTTTCTATGTTAAACACATCCCAGTGTCTAAATGACTGTACTCACAACTCGGAAAAGTTAATTTCTTGAAGTGAGTTCTTAGTCACCTTCATTTCACTTCCTTTGGGTCATTGGTGAAATTGACTTTTTCCTACATTTGCAGTTGCTTGCTTTTTACTGGTGTCTTTCTTAGTTCCTGAGGATGGTTAGTCTCTTGATTAATATCTCACTGTTGGCATTCCTTATTCAGCCAATTGCAAAGAATTTCCACCTATTCCACTAAAATAGCTTTAGAAGAATATCATAAAAATAATTTCCTTATTTTCAAGTCACATGGCCTTTTTTTTTTTTTTTTTTTTTTTTTTTTTTGCAGTGTGCGGGCCTCTCACTGTTGTGGCCTCTCCCGTTGTGGAGCACAGGCTCCGGACGCGCAGGCTCAGCGGCCATGGCTCACGGGCCCAGCCGCTCCGTGGCATGTGGGATCTTCCCAGACCAGGGCACGAACCCATGTCCCCTGCATCGGCAGGCGGACTCTCAATCACTGCACCACCAGGGAAGCCCACAAGGTCTATTTTTGATTTTCATTTCACTATTCTTGATCACTGGAGCTTAAGAATCAGTCTCCTCTTCTAAAAATATACTTCTTTACTTTCCTTAATACAATCACCTTCTAATTTTCCTGATATTTAATATCTTTTCCTTTTACACCAGAAGTATAAATGTTGGTGGACAATATGTCCTTCTATTCATTATCTACATGACCTACATGGGCATCCATTCTCATGGCTTTTAAAATCCTATATAATGAAAGACATTCAAATGATAAGAATAGTTAACCCTCCTGTGGAATTTAATATGAGGGAGATACTAATATTATCCTCATGTTACAATTGAGAAGACCAAGGCACAGACAGGATACATTTCTGACATAAAGTCACAAAGCTAGTAAGAGTTAGAACCAAGGAGCATTATAAGCAAAATAAAACAAAGAAACACACAAAGATTGTCTGGTTCTAAGCACAATGCCTGCCATATGATTTTGCTTTAAATTAGCCATTCTAAGACTGAGCTTCTCATATTGCCTCAGCAACTTTTACCTGAAATGCCAAGTTCAGTTATTAACTGTGCCAGTTATTTATTTGTTGTCTCTCAGGTCTCCATATGCTGTTCTCTATATTTTGATACTTATATATTCTATATATGCTCTCTCTATATTCAGCTCTCTATATACCACCCTGTCTGTACTGTTCTTGGTTTTTGGGGCCTGGCCTCTGCAGAATGAATTTCTCACATCCTTTACTCTCTGACTTCTTGTTAGGTTTGGCCAAATGGAAGTCATATAGGATTGGTGGAATGTGGCAGATGGGGAGAAGGATCTTATTTTAGATTCCCTACTGGCATCACTTCAACAGCAGCAAAGAATAGACTCAACCCCTAGGTTCTTCAAACACTCTGTGCCTTAGATTTGCTGAGTAAGGCAGACAAAGAAAGACAAATACCATATGATATTATTTATATGTGGAATCTAAAAAAAATGATGCAAATGAACTTATTTACAAAACAGAAATAGACCCACAGACAGAAATAAACTTATGGTTACCAAAGGAGAAAGTGGGGAAGGGATAAACTGGGAGGTTGGGATTAACTTATATACACTACTATATATAAAGTAGATAACAAACAGGGACCTACTGTGTAACACAGGGAACTATATTCAATATTTTGTAATAAACTATAAGGGAAAAGAATCTGAAAAAGAATATATCTACATATCTATAGATATAGATAATTGAATCACTTTGCTGTACACCTGAAACTAATGCAACATTGTAAATCAACCATACTTCAAAAAAAAAAATGATTTGCTGAGTCCCCTTAGGTAGACAAGCAACAGCTAGGAAGTGTCCTCCTCAGAAGTCTAAGTACAGAGTGCTGAGCTTTTTCCTAAAAGAATGAACAACAGCCCTGTAGGACCTGTTCTTAAAATCCTAGATTCTGATTATTCAACCATCAGGGTTAAAGTTGTTCCTTGCAGTTTTTATACTCGGTTACTTCAGTGTACTCCTTTTACTTTTACAGCCTACCAACCTCTATGTAACCAATGGTCTTTCTTAGTTACTCTTGGCTTGAAATATTTAGTATGTTTCTGTTTTCCTGAATAAACACTGACTTATACCCCTAAAAGTGGTACAGCCTCAGAATTGACATTGATTCCTTCTACCCTCCTCACAATATCAACCAAATTCCATCAACTATACCTGGTTGGTATCTCTTCAGTCTGTCCCATCTCCTAACTTTCCCAGTTGCTGCATTAGTTCTCGTCATTTTAAATCAAACTTCTTGGGTATATCAACCTTCCATGTGGAGATTTCCATAGGACTATCCTTGTATCACTCAAGAATATGCTTCATACTTGTCTCCATATTGCTAAATGAAAATAAAAATATTTAATAATGCCATAATTACCACTGACTCTTCCTGAGCTCCTAACAGCATAAATTAAAATCTTAATAGGGAATGTGAGGTCTTTCACCACCAGCTATATCCGGTATCTTTCCCTTCTGCTATATGCCTATATGTTCCAACCATGCTAGCATTCTCTCTAAAATTCTCTCCTATGTTTGGCAAGCATATATACTAATCCTTTGAGATCTAGCAGAAATGTTCCACCAAGAGAATAAGTTTCAGGACTCTCTCTGCTTCCACTGCACCATATGTCTACCTTTGTACTTATTGCTTTTACATTTTTCAACCCATATTTCACGAGTGTTTATGGCAAGGATAGCTCACATGTTGTTCCATTTTTATAAGCCTGAAATTTCACAGCATATTTTAAGTATTAAAATGTGTTCACTGAGTTAATGAGTTTTAACTATAATTTTATTAATTAATCATGAAAAAAATGAGAAAAAAATGTGATACACTACCTTGGTTTATGTACTCTGAAGCTCATCTACTTTTGTTAAACACTTTCTCAAAAATGAGTAATCATTTATGCCTGGAAAATGTCAAAATGTTAACTTATCCAGTACCTTCCATTAGGTAACCCTCCTTCACTTTCAGCTGTACTTTTAGCCACACTACCTACATGCCTTTGCACCAACAGAATAAATTTTGTGTTTGTGTTATATTTCTCTCATCCTTATGTCTTTTCAGATAGTTATCTCTGTCTTAAATTAAACTGTGGGTTATGTTAGGTTAACCAACAGTTAGAATTATCAGATGACACTTCAAGCATGGAATACCACAGAAAATTCAAATTTACAAAAAAGACATAACAGCATTCATGTTTATATGTGTAAATCTGAAGTTGTTGGCTCCGCTGGCTAAAGAGAAAGAGATTCTGAACATCAGTTATAAGCATAACATAGAGTCATGAATGCTAGTGGGCTGAGGACAAAAAAGAGGCAGTGAGCAAGAACTATAAATGGAACATATTAACTATTATATCTGGTAAGATTTTCCATTTATTCTCTATTTATAAAATTTGAAATTTGAGGCAAAGTTAAACAAAACAAAACAAAAAAAAGAGTGATTTACTTCTTGACTATCTAGATGCAAGGCAAATTTTCTGTAACACTTAACACTTCCCTGAATGCTAGAAGTGATACAGGTGATCTGGGTTCCCAGGAGGAACTTTTTACCCTCCCTCATCACCCTTACTTGTGTTCTCATGAGACCAAAAGGCAATTTCAGATTTGCATTTCATCACCATAACTCTAAGCCAATTTAATTTTTCCCTCGAGGTTTGCTATCCCTCGTCAAAATTGTCAGATTCAGTTTCAACATTTTATTTTCATCAGGCTGCTTTCAAAGTCTGCACTTGGTCTGATTAATACACTAAATGGTTGTAATTTTTTTTTTTTTTTTTTTTTTTTTTTTGCGGTATGCGGGCCTCTCACTGTTGTGGCCTCCCCCGTTGCGGAGCACAGGCTCCGGACGCGCAGGCTCCGGACGCGCAGGCTCAGCGGCCATGGCTCACGGGCTCAGCGGCCATGGCTCACGGGCCCAGCCGCTCCGCGGCATGTGGGATCCTCCCAGACCGGGGCACGAACCCGTATCCCCTGCATCGGCAGGCGGACTCTCAACCACTTGCGCCACCAGGGAGGCCCATTGGTTGTAATTTTTAAACTCTTATATTAAATGGAAAATATAGAGATCCAACATTATAACTGCAATGCTAAACGTCTAAAATACATAAATACACAAAAGCGTATAGATGCCTACATCTGAATAAGCAGCCAGTTTTACATGAATCTGATCATTATTATATCCTGAGAACTGTATTTCATGAATAGCACAGCATTCAGTGAACCAAAAAATTCAGTTACTTGAAATTATTTATTGTTTACACTTATTATAAAAAATATTTTAAGCTATAAATTTATGCACTATTGAAATGCATTTAATATTATTCATATCTATTTACATTTTATCTCTGTGATGTCTGTACCTGGCTAATATGGATACTATTTGCCTTCTTCTCAATGATGAATTCCATTGCAGAGTAACTGATTACAGTATATGCTAACATTTTATTAACTATAAAGATCTCAGAAAACTATTTGTAAGGTTAAACATTATAACCCTTGGGAGAAGAATTTATTAAATGGGATCAGTGCAAGCAAAATAATTATATAAAATTATTGGGGCTTCCCTGGTGGAGCAGTTGTTGAGAGTCCGCCTACTGATGCAGGGGACATGAGTTTGTGCCCCGGTCCGGGAGGATCCCACATGCTGCGGAGCGGCTGGGCCCGTGAGCCATGGCTGCTGAGCCTGAGCATCCGGAGCCTGTGCTCCGCAATGGGAGAGGCCACAACAGTAAGAGGCCTGTGTACCGAAAAAAAATATATATATGAATGATGGCCAGATTCCCTGACTGTATAGACTCCTTGGAATATCTGTGGTTGAGTATATTAAAATATTTTAGCATATTTTAGTCAATTAATAAATATGTTAACTTTGAATTTGTTTTTCCCACAAAAAAATTTAAGAATGACAAAAGATATACTTTAAAATTCTAATGGTATATAACTATAAATATACATATATAGATACATATACATGTATCTATTCTAACTAATAATTTGACAACTTAAATAGGATATATTAGGACATATTTAACTCAAGGAGTTCATAATGCAGGTTTCATCCTATGATAATTAATTTATAATTTACCATGGGCCCTTTGTAAATATTGATTCACTCTTGCTTAGCCACTGAAAGGGAGGTTTACAGATTCCTAAACTGAAAAATACAGGAGACTGCAAACTTCCAAAAATTTAACAAAATCAAAAGCAGGCTGAAACCAGATGATTAGGAATGTGTTGAAATGGTATATAATACACGTTTGACCATTATGGGATAGCATGACAATTTGGCTTCCTTCCTAAAAGATATGGACATCTGTTCATCTTCTAAGTCAATAAGTAACAGATGACTGTACATCTGTTTGCATACAAAGTGAGAGACTGACGAGCAGGGTGTTGTCTCTAGGGTTTGCTTTGGTGTTTGTTTGGTTTTCATTATAATTTTCCTTTCTGACATTCAGCCCAACAACATTATTTTGATAGATCTCAGAATATATTTTCATAATAGGTCACAGTTACAGTGATCACTAATTTTCCAGACAATATTCTAAATTCCTTACCTATATTAGTTTCTTTAATAACCATAAGTAACTATTAGATAGAAACTCTCCTAATCTCTGTTTTAAAAACAAGAGACTGGGCTTCCCTGTTGGCGCAGTGGTTGAGAGTCCGCCTGCCGATGCAGGGGACACGGGTTCGTGCCCTGGTCCGGGAAGATCCCACACACTCCGGAGCGGCTGGGCCCGTGGGCCATGGCCACTGAGCCTGCACGTCTGGAGCCTGTGCTCCACAATGGGAGAGGCCACAGTAGTGAAAGGCTGCGTACTGCAAAATAAAAAACCCAAAAAGCAAACAAACAAAAAAACAAGAGACTGAAGTACAGAGATGTAGAGATATTGCACAAGATTACACAGCTCATATTTGGGAAATTCCAGAAATTAAATACAGATAATCTGATTCTGGACTTTCTGTCCTCAGACACTACACTGCTCTGCCTCTCAATGAATACTAAATTTGTAGTCCTGGTAAAATTGAATCAATTGTTTCAACCTGGAGAAAAATAACTTCAACTGAAATCAGAGTTTTGCATACTCAATAATAGCAATATAACAATAAATAGGAATTCAGTGTTCTGCTTTTTACTTATCTCAATTCATACTAAATAGAATTTGAAAAGAAGACAATATTTCTACAAGAAATTTTCCAATTGGATTATGTATTGAGCATTTCATCAGAATGTAAATATAGGTAGTTTGAATCCTATATTCCTTCACGAACCATGGTTACTTGTTTACTTAATTCACAGGAACCTTATCCACAAATACTTCTGAATTGCAGCACTTTTATAGTCACCTGAAATTTTGCCACATGAACTTTATAAAGCCATAGAAGTGTTCTGAATCACAATGTTTTTTGTGTTTTAGTTGAGCAGTGTTAGTCTGGGGAAAGCATGGCTTAACCTCAGGAAGTGAAAATGATAAAGCACAAAATTCACCCCCCTTCACTTCTCTTGCATTGTATAGCCTTTTTATGTCTAGAATTCGTGGCAAGTGGATAAAATTTTCTAGATAATAAATCAAAATAAATCAAGGAATATAATTATCTTTCTAAATAGAAAATGACAAAGATTTTTCCATTGGTTTAATTTTTAAAGGTTATGCAAATATTCAACCTTCCCAAATACACTTGACATGAAAACTAATAGACTCATAAAGTTATAGCTGGAGGAAGCAGAAAGTTTCCTTGCATAAATACCACTCAAAGTGGCAATGATCATGATTTTGTCCTAGGACATCTAGCCAATCTTGCTATTTGCTGTTGCTGAGTCCTGCGATTTTGGCATGACATTTAGTTCTGGCAACTATTAAAGCCAAAAATCTGTATGATGGTTTAGAGAGTAAAATGTATTATAACACTTAAATGCAAGACTAGAAAAGCAGCATCGGAATTCTAGAACCAGGTAACTTATTTATAAGGTCTAAATGAACACTTTCTTTTTATAAACGTGCTGTCAAACATTTCATTAAATCAAATTTTCTTCAGACATGCAGGCTTTCTTGAATGTAGGTAAGTAAGCACATGTCCTTTTGTCTTGTTTTCAGTTAATGATCAAGGAGAAGGAATCTATTCTATAAAAACATCAGATTTTAATGCATAGCACATTGAACATCAAGCTTCAAATCAGCAATCAGATGTAATTGCTGGCTCTTTCGCTTACTAAATATAAATTGCAGAAAAAAATATGTGGCTTGAATAAAGTTACCAGTGACTGGATTTTAAAATTTCCCCAGGACTCTGCTCACATACCAAAAAGATATGATAATACTTGCTTTATGTGACATGTCATGTAATATTCAATATCTCAGGAAATATTAATTGAAAGTTCTTTGTAAACTCTAAATTCTATACAGATACAGTTGATTATTATTACTCATTTGTGGTATTTTCTATCAAAAAGGAAATCATGTCTTTACAAGGGCCTTATTAAACTATAAAGCACTCTTTTTAATTTTTTTTCTCATGATTTGAAATGGAGTGTATTTATTATCGTTGTTTGCCTCTATCCTAATTGAATTAGCTTTTCAGGACTGCTGTAAAATACCACAAACTGCGTGGCTTAAAACAGAAATGTATTGTCTCACAGTTCTGGGGGCTAGAAGTCTGCAGTCATGGTGGCAGTAAAGGCATACTCCCCCTGAAGCCTGGAGGTGAGAATCCTTCCTTACCTCATCTAGCTTCAGACATTTGCCAGCATCCTTGGTTCTCCTTGGTTTGTAGATTCAACAACCAGACTCCACCTCTCTTGTCATGTGGCCATCTTCTCCACGTCTTCTCATGTGTCTCTCTCTTTAAATGGTGTTTTTCTCTTATTTTAAGGACACTGGTCACGTTGGATTAGGGCCTACACTAATGACCTAATCTTATTTTGATCATATACATAAAGATCCTATTTTTAAATAAGGTCACATTGACAATTGCAGGCAGTAAAATTTCAATATACCATTTCTTTTCTTTTTGGTGGACACAATTCAATCGTTTTAACAGTAGTGAAAACAGAACAGGTAAGTATATGCATATGGGATAATACATATTTAATGTAGAAGTTTAAGGGTTTTTTTCCAGTATTTATTTAGTACTCTACACATGCGTAAGACAATATATATCCTTTGATGCACAAAATATAAATAGCTACATATTGTCATACAGAGTGAAGTCAGAAAGAGAAAGACAAATATCATATAATATGGCTTATAAGTGGAATCTAGAAAATGGTACAGATGAACTTATTTGCAAAGCAGAAATAGAGTCACAGATGTAGAAAACAAACTTATGGTTATCTAGGTGGGAAGGGGGGTGGGATGAAATGAGATATTGGGACTGACATATATATATGTCAGTCTCTATATAAAATAGAGAACCTACTGTATAACACAGGGAACACTATCAGTGTTCTGTGGTTACCTAAGTGGGAAGGAAATCTAAAAAAGAGTGGATATGTCTACATATAACTGATTCACTTTGCTGTACAGCAGAAACTAACACAACTTTGTAAAGCAACTATACTCCAATAAAAATTTAAAAAAATTTAAACAAGTACTATAGGATAAAAATATATGGTACATTAATGAAAGTACATTAATGAATGTACTGTATAAAATATAGTATATTAATGAGTTTCTTTTTCTGTTAGAGAGTAAATAATAGAATGGGTTAAGTAAGTAAGATATCCAAATCAGGTAGAACTTGATCTTGGCATTAAATTTGTGATAATTTAACTAGGAAGGGCAGACAGAAAAACACGGAGTGAAAGAGGAAATTTTAAGAAAATAAACAGAGTATTCCAGGGAAAATTAAGGTGCTGGCCTGACTCACAGAAATATTTAAAAATAAGCATTGGGAATACATTAAGGTAAGTTAGAGGCAATCCAATAAAATGGGAAAAAATTTGAACTTGATTCCACAAGCACTTGGAAGTCATTATAGAACTACTAGAGAACTATAGCATGAGGCAAAAACTCAGGGACAGAAAGTGCAACAAGGAGACTACTGCATTAATTTTGTTCTACATGTTTCTAATGACAGCATATGCTTGCCAACTGTGTGCTGAGGTTTTCTGGAATACCACAATAAGTTCACAGAGGGGAGCACCCCAGGATATTTTAAATTTCAAGAGAAACACAGGGACATCTGTAAGAAGTCCAATAATCTACTACTCTTAGGAGATTTAGACCTATTTCTTTAATGAACATAACTATTAGGTTTTTGGCCTAGAGCTGCTGTGGAAAAATTACTGAAACATCAATATAGCCATGAACCCAAACAGCTTAAAAATCTCTAGCTTATTAATTACATTAGTGAATGTATTTTCACTTCTTGATCTGCAGCTCTGTACAATTTTATACACTCCAAAATATCTTCCTTATCTTCTTCATTTAGATCATTCTTGATTATAATCCCACATTTTTTTTTTATGTTGCTCTGACATAAAGCTAGTCAAACTACTTTTTTTTTTCTGATGTTTTTGATTGTAAAGACTAGGGAAAGGACATCTTGCCCAAATGCAGTAATCTTTACTTTTCCTTTAACAAATTTACTCTCCTATTTTCAGGTCTTTTTGGCAATTTGTTAAAATCAGTTCCAATATTACTGTTGTTACTTTTATATTTTAACTTTTCCCATTAGCTCTCAATTTTCTAGTTTAATATACATACAGTCATCCCTCATTAGCCTTGGGGGAGTGGTTCCAGGACCTCCTGCAGATATTAAAATCCGAGGATGCTCAAGTCCCTTATATAGAATGGCATAGTACTTGCATATAAGCTATACACATCCTCGGTATACTTTAAATCATCTCTAGATTACTTAAAATACTAATACGATGTAAATGCTATGTAAATAGTTTTAAAAACAATATAATTGTCATGTAAATGGTTGCTGGCATGTGGCAAGTTCAAGTTTTGCTTTTTGAAAATTTCTGGTATTTTTTAATATTTGTAATCCATGGTTGATTGAATCTACACATGCAGAACCCACAGACATAGAGTGCCAACTGTATTACATATTGCTATCTCATCCATTTGATTCCTGGTTCAACTCGAACATACATACCTATGTTAATAATGAAAGCACATATGATAAATAGAAGTTTGTTTATGCTCTAAAAAGTGCATCTTTACAACACATTTTGTTTGTTTGTTTGTTTTTGTTTGTTTTTGTTTTTGTGGTACACGGGCCTCACACTGTTGTGGCCTCTCCCGTTGCGGAGCACAGGCTCTGGGTGTGCGGGCTCAGTGGCCATGGCTCATGGGCTCAGCCGCTCCGCGGCATGTGAGATCTTCCCGGTCCGGGGCACGAACCCGTGTCCCCTGCATCAGCAGGCGGACTCTCAACCACTGCGCCACCAGGGAAGCCCTTTACAACACATTTTATGGATTAGATATACATAAAATCTTTAAAGTTTCCATTGATTCCAAGATCAGTGGGAGTCTGTCTAAATCAGTTTACATACATAAAAGTAGGAAGCTGAGGATAAATAATCACTACTTTAGAACTCAGGATAGATTTCAAAACGTGATTCTTTGTTCATTACAATATATAGAAATATGTCCCTATTATTTCCCTTCTTTCCATTAGTAATGTAACTACCCAAATGTAGGTTCCTAAAATGATTGTCCATAGCATTTTAAAATAGCTTCCTTTTTGAGCTTCCTGTCTCTCCCAACAAATATTCCCAGTGCTTGCCATTAGAAACCTTCCCCTCCTGTCATCAGAGAAGACAACAATAACAGAATTATCAATAGTAATAAAAACCAAACAACAGCAAATATCAACAGTCTTCCCCCAACATACTTAGTAGCATTTTTCCACACTTCTATCATATATGGAGTTCAAACTAAAATAAAGTTGAAATATTTATCCTTCCCAATGTATGCCAACTTCAGTTCAGTTGTACTTTCATTTACAATGTTCTCAGTTTCTGGAATGCCACTCTTATATTTGCCAATGCTCAGTCCTGCCCTAGATTCTGTGACTTTGGAGGAATCTAAAGTCTGGCCTTAAGCTAGGGCAGTATTTCTCATTAGAGGATGAGGGGTCCCAGAAGCTAAGGAGATGCATTGAATAGGGATATCATACACCTAGACCATATAGATGCTTACAGGACAAGAGAAAGGATAAAGATACTCAAGGCCAGTTGAAGTCCGCCTGCCGATGCAGGGGATACGGGTTCGTGCCCCGGTCTGGGAGGATCCCATATGCCGCGGAGCGGCTGGGCCCGTGAGCCATGGCCGCTGAGCCTGCGCGTCCGGAGCCTGCGCGTCCGGAGCCTGTGCTCCGCAACGGGGGAGGCCACAACAGTGAGAGGCCCGCATACCGGAAAAAAAAAAAAAAAAAAAAAAAAAAAAGATACTCAAGGCCAGTTGAATTTGCTAAAGAGAAGATCACTGAACTCTTGGTTTAAACAAAAATTCTAATTACACTTTACAAAAGAAAATGACTAGATAAGAAATATATTTACAATGTCCACATAAACTTATTTAATCCTTACAGTATCTCTGTGCTATATGTTTGATCATTATACTCATTGTACAGAAGAAAATGGAAACACAAAGTTTTATAAAAACTTGCTGAAGCTATACATGGATGGTCATCCAGGAAGCATGGCTCCCTAGCAAAAACTCTTAAGTCATACAGTCACTAGAAATAAGACTTAGCACACTAGAAAAATAGACCTGTTTCTTTATTTGGCAGGAGCATAAAGTAGCAGCACAAATGTATGGGACAAAAATTCACAGGAAAAAAAGAGTACAAAATATTACATCTTCTAGAACTGAGATTTAACTTACCTATTTTGGCTTCCAAGAATTATGACAGTCTTTTTTTCAATAGTGTGCCTGCTAACTATACAATTAGGAGAATGATTTGATAAACAAATGACTCAGCTTCCATGCTTATTCCTTTAATGGAGGGACTCCAAAGTAACTAGAATTGTACAATTTTCTGACACCTCTTTCAGCAGTTTGATTTCCTTATAGCCGTTTATTTCCATGTTAACTTTTTATTTAATCTCACAACTAAAATATACTCTACAAAAGTAACTGAAATATCACATAGAAGCTTTCCACATTTGCCAAAATAATACTAATAGTATTTTCCCTAGATTTATTCTGACTACTTAAGTAATTCATTCTCAAAAAGTAAGTTTTAATCAAACTCCTTTGATAGCCATTGACTCAAGTCTATATATTACATAACATCAGAAAACTTTCTCTTGTGATTTCTGGATGAGAAAGTTTTGAGTTAACCAAATTTTTCTTTGAATGATAAAAATTACTTTTCCAGGGAAGGATTTTCTACTCCTTTTATATTAAGTCTTTATAAAACAATGCACATTTTCTGTATCTGCTTCTTTTTTTGAAATTGCAGAAGCTCCACTGTCACAGGAGATAAACTGAGGTATCTTTTAACCAGGCCCTTCTGACTTTCAGATTCTCTAAAATCTAGTTCTGATTTTGAACATATAAAATTACTTTGGCAGATAGTCGCCTCACTTTTGTTTCTAGAAATATAGGTCAAGTATTTAATCATCAAACAACCATAGGTATTTAACAGGCTCATAATTTTCATGATAATAGAAAACTCCAGGGTTATTTCGTAGTGGGGCAGGTTATATTACTCCTAGTTCAAGTAATTGTGAATGCTATTATATCCAGAATATTTGAATTCTTGTTGGGGAGGGGATCAATATGTCTGAACACCCATATTGTTTGTATATTTTTGGATTTTAAACCAAATTCATTTTATATATATATATATATATATATATATATATATATATATATATATATATATATATATATATATATATATATATATATATATATATTTATTGGAGTATAATTGCTTCACAATGCTGGGTTAATTTCTGTTGTACAAAAAAGTGAATCAGCTATATGTATACATATATCCCCATACACCCTCCCTCTTGTGTCTCCCTCGCACCGTCCCTATCCCACCCTTCTAGGTCGTTGCAAAGCACCAAGCTGATCCCCCTGTGCTAGGCTGCTGCTTCCCACTAGCTATCTATTTTACATTTGGTAGTGTATATATGTCAGGGTTTCTCTCACTTCGCCCCAGCTTAGCCCTCCCAACCCCCGTGTCCTCAATTCCATTCTCTATGTCTGCATCTTTATTCCTGCCCTGCCACTAGGTTCTTCAGTACCATTTTTTTTTTTAGATTCCATATATATGCATTAGCATAAGGTATTTGTTTTTCTCTTTCTGACTTATTTCACTATAGAACTACCATATGACCCAGCAATCCCACTACTGGGCATATGACCTGAGAAAACCATAATTCAAAAAGAGTCATGTACCACAATGTTCATTGCAGCACTATTTACAATAGCCAGGACATGGAAGCAACCTAAATATATTGTCAATAGTTACACGAGTTTGCATCACTAAGCTCGGATTTTAGCTAGGCAGAATTTTGGATTTCTTTTCCCCCTTTTGTTTCAAGATTTTATTTATTACAAAATCAATTTGTACTGGATAAATCATCATTAACATTGATTTTCTATTTTCTGCTACATATATTCCATTCACATGTCTTTTGGTTACAACTTTGCTGACATAATGAAATGTATGATGTTTAATTAAAGAACTAATAGTGTTCCTCTTTTTACTGACTTGATGAATGCTTCAAATTATGATATAAAATCTTGCTAAAAAATTTCCATTGTCAGTTTATTTTTTCTAATATGCAAGTTTGTTTTGAAGTGATTTTACAGAATTTACTGAGAAAATAACAAATGTTTTTGAATATTCTGTTGTGTCACAAATATTTCCTCTAATATATAAACACATTCATATATGTCCTCCCTTTGATTGTATTCCCTCTCACTCTCCTCCTTGATCCCTGCCTTTTGCCCCACAATGTCCTTCTAGCTACTTAACATGAAAAGTAAAGCCTTTGTAAGAAGAAGCCCTTTATGCTCAGAAGAAATCTTCTTCTACTGGGATAGCTCCTTTTCTCACTTCCTTCAGGTCCTTGTCCAAATGTCACCTCATCAGTGAAATATTCCCTGAAATTACTATTAAAATATATGCCAATAATTAACTGTCTACCTCCTTACCTTATGTTATTTTTCCTTTACAACTTTGATCACCTCCTCTGACATATTGTTATCCAGAAATAGAAAACAGGATCCACTAAAGAACAATACTGACTTTGTACTGTTCATTGCTGTATTCCCATGCCTAGGAAAAATGCCTGGAATGCAGTAGACTTGATAAATATTGGTTAAGTAAATAGATACATAGGTGATCAATCTGCTTTCTGTATCAGGAAAATAGTATGTAAATGAGATGATTTATATAATATCAGCAATAATCTGTTAATATCATCACTACAACCAACCCCCTCACTATACTCTACCCCAAACACACACATGGATACACAGTGAGTACCTGCTGAGCTGCAGAAACTCACAGTTTTACTGGAGGACCTAACAGTGGAGAATACAAAATGTTGGAGAGGGCTTGGCGTGCGTTTTCCTGGGAACATGAAGTATAGTATAGGAAACTCAGCTCAGTGCTCTCTGAATACGTAGATGGGTGGGATGGGGGGAATGGGAGAGAGGTCCAAGAGGGAGAGGATATATGTATACATATAGCTGACTCACTTCGTTGTACAGCAGAAACTAACACAACGTTGTCAAGCTATTATACTCCAATGGAAAAGAAAAAAAGAATGGTGAGCAGATAGAAACTTGGAGATGAGTGCTTGCACTTTTCATGGGGAATTATGAAGGCAGTAGGGGTTCATTGGAGTTGCCTGTGATGTGAAGGGCAGAGAAGCAGTGGTATAGGACAGTGTTCATGTAGTGTGGGAAGAATGAGTGAAGTTCCTATGAGAAAAATGGGATGCCTCCAGAAGATGGCATGACCTGAACCGCCTTGAACAGAATTTACTCAATAGGGCAAGAGGGTCTGTAAAATGGCAATTAGATGTGAAATGGACAGTTTTACATTGGAGTGGAGGGGACTTGGAGATATCTGAAAGTAAGTTGTTATTGCCATAGAGAAATATTCTAATTGTAAATAAATGGAAGGCTATGGGATCTGTACATGGTCCTATTGAGGGAAAGGTCACTGATATGACAGAACACGTGTGCAAGGAAGTGATGGGAGAAAATAAAGTCATTGAGATCTTCTGGATTTGAACAAATTCAATAAATTCTTTTTATATGTATGTTACATACCTTGAATCAAAAAACATTTGAGTCTGAAATTTCTTTTTAAAAAGGCAAGACAAGCAAATATCAAAGAAAAGAGCAAGATCCACTTATACACACACACAAACACACTGGCCTTTGGAAAGCGAAAATCTGATACTTAAAAGATTTTTAGATTTATTCACATCATGAATGAACTATTTTAAGTGAAAGTGTATAAAACAGCATTTGGAATTAGCTGTCACTGTCATGAATAAGAACCAAATTATATTTGACAATCAAAGTTTCAGCTGCATAGTGATCTTGGGTGATTATTATAATTAAAAGCATATGAACAATAAGTTAACTTCACTAATACAGTGTTTGTTCAAATGAATAACTTCTATATTGATGTGACATATCATAGATACACTGCAATTAGAACATTTAGTCCTTGATAAGGTTGATAGAAGACTTTTCAACAGTGAAGTAATAATTTTAAGGAAAATTCTCAGTTTAAAAACAGAAAAAACTAAAGATCTAAAGTAGACCTTCTAAAATAACTTCTTAGAAAATAAACAGACCTTTTCTTTTTGCTTAAATCAGACTCTGTACTAAACTAAGAAATAAATACCAGACATATAATTATTTATAGCTCCTTAAATAACTATAACAAATCATAAGTTGTTATAAAGTGGGAGAATTATTTATTACCATAATCTAAAAATATACTCACACTACTGTATATATCTATATTATTATGGTAGTGTCAGTAGAAGAGACATATTTTATACATGAGTTTTACTGAGCTATAGTTATGGGGTTAGTTAAACATTTTTTTCAAATATATTAAGAATACATGTTGAGTTGTATTTAGTAAGTTTAATTATTAGAAAATGATCTCTGTGACTATTCATCACTACTTATATTTAAAATTTTTTCATCTATTTTATAATTATTTTTTAGTAGATTCTACTTCCACGAATGGAAATGAAAAACTAGAAACATTACATGATTTATACTGTTAGATGTTAGTCCTAAGGCAGTTGTTTCAATAAGAAAACAACATAGTGAATCTCTATATCTTTATTTTTTAACCACTCATTTAATTTCCATATTCAATGCACAGAAAGTTAACTTTACCAAACACATATGCATGTTTATTTTTTGATACTAAATTAATCTAGAAATGTTATCTCTAAAACATCTAATATGTAAAGGCACTGTAATAAATGCTTTGGATAATACAAAATTATTGATTCTGAAATGATTCCCCAATAAACTTACAATATCAGTGGAGAGACAAGTTATCCATTTACCAAATTAAGAAAAAACAATATAAATTATGCTGTATGAAAATATGTGAAGTTCCAAAAGTAAGGCAGTGATATTATATTTGTGAATACACTTATGAAGAGATAGTACAAACATTTCCAAAGTAGTAAAATATTTTTTTTTCATTAAGACCTCCTTGGAAGGTGTACCTTCTTTCAGTGCCACTCATCCCCGGAGATGCATCTGGTCATCATTATTTACTGTCTTGTCAAATCATTTATACTATCTCTCTTCTGAATATTCAAACTTCCTCATCACTAACCATTTGATGGTTTCCCTGGAACTCTCTATGTCAAAAAATAAACACATAAAATAAATATTTTCTTCCTCTGCACCCTCTCTAGCCACCAACATCTATCTCGTCTTACCTCCTCAAAGAGCATTTTACATTTATATATGCAGCTCTACCTCCAGATTTACTATTTAACTACTCTGGCTCCTGGCCTCAGAAACCACTGAAACTATTCTGTCTAAATTTACTACCTACTTAATCAACCTGACACTTTAACACTTGATGCCTTTATATTCTCTCCCACCCTGATCCACTCTCTTTAATGTTTGCTGATGCCTCCACTCTCAGCCATTCTCCTGATTTTAACTGAACTACATTCACCACATTTCTCCATACACATATATAAACACACTCTTCTTCACTAACTTCCTCCAAGAACTTCAAACTATTCTATTCAAATCACTGGCTAAACGTAAGCAATTGTCAAGGTCTCACTCATTCCAATCCCCCCAGTGCAACTGTTCTCTTACTCATTTATTTTTCTCATCACTAATCTCTTGACCCAGCTACTTTCTCCACATATACCAGATCCTCCCATTTTCACCTCTTTTTTCATCCAAATCAATCCCTTAATTGGTGAGATCCAAGCCCACTTTTGACAATAGAATCAACATACTGGTTTTCCTTTGTCCTTCCTCTCCCTTGCATGACTCTTGGTGTCATCACAGATCTATTTACATCTATGCCTCTTACATGTAAGCTTTATATGATAATTTATAAAAATCACTCAAATTCAGAGAGGATCCACTTGCAAATTTATGTTTTCTCGCATCAACTTGGCTCTCAAAACTATGCTGAAAATTCTATTTCCCTAGACAGCTTACCTACCAATTGTTCTCAGTATTTATCTCAGTATTCTTCTACTTTCCACAATGTCCTAATCCACCCTGTACTCACACATGACCAGCACATGACATAGCTCCTACTTCATACAGACAAGTCATTTGTTTGCAAGAATCAATCCTCACCCATTTCACACAAATTTGTGTCTATCCTCATCTTTGTTTCCCCACTCCCTATTCTCTCTAAAATTGGTTATTCTACTAGATTAAAAATCATTTTTATTCACATCTCAGAAATCTAAACGAGCATTTTTTTCCCTTTCCTGTAAGTTCAGCTTCTCCTCCACTAGCCTCTTCGTCTCATTGTTTAAACACATTCAGATCTCTTCCATCGAATGTAGCAAGCAAACAGGGTGTTCTGAGTCCTATTTCCCTCCACAATTTTTTCTTTCTCTGCCACAGGAATCGCTCCTTGCATTTTATTCCCAGTTTGTTCCTCAACCCATTGCAGTCTGACTAAATATCCTTACCATTCAGTTGGCATTGCTTTTCTAAGACCATCAAAACAATTTCTTTATGCTAAATCTAGTGTGTATCAAGACATGTCCTAGCTTTCTGCAATGTTTGAGAGTACTGACCTAATTTTGTTATTGGAAATAATCCGTCTTTTGCTCAATATCAAAATTTGTGCTTTGCTTCATTTTTTTTGTACCTTTGGTAATTTCTTATTGACTTCTTGAATTCACCTTTTTACTAACCCTGTCTCCTGCACTTGCCATGTCACATGACCTGTCTGCTTCTCCCAGAACATTTCTTTTGGCTAGAAATTTTTGTTTTCAAAGTAGAAGAAAAGTACTGGGGGGGGGGGGCATGGTGAATTTAATGGCTTTGGCTGCTTTCAAAATCCTCTTCTTGAAAGAAGAGTGGATACCAGTCTTTCTCACTAGCTGTATAGTCACAGTTTTTCATGTGAGACATGTACTTAAGGTAGCTTAAATTAGGTCAGTTCATATTTATGTAGGGTTCCAAGCCTAGACTGATAAACTGTCTGATTGTTAGTTGATCAATATTATTTTTTACCTCAAATATAGATGTCTTTTATATTTCTTTTTTTTTTTTCTTTGCCATATGAGAATGTCCATGGAATGGGAATACGGCAGAGAATAAACCTGGGACATATTAACAAGGCTGTGAAGACACTGAAACTCTAACTTTATGTCTCAGCTTATAAAATCAGATTGTTAAGAAGTTAGACTAGAATTTAGAATCACATGGGGTTTGCAGAACAACAAGAAAAAGGTTCTTATTATTGCATTGTGGACTTCACATCAACCTCATCTAGGCAATTTATTGTTCTATCTCATTGAATATTCTCAGTCATCACTAAGCCCCAAAACCCTAATAATTGTATGCTGATTATGACTGGCACCATGAAAAGATCTTCTTTCCAGGCTCTTCCATTTAAGACCATGGGTTATTTCAGCTAGAAGACAAGTCTGGGAAGTCTATAATGTTTGCTCTATTTTGATACTTTTCAATATCATTAACAAAATAAATCTGTATTTTCGTCACGTAGGTTTTTTTAGAATTATTCTTTATCATTAAAATAATTATTTTCTACTTCTATATCTATGTCTTATTTCCTATCAATAATACACAAAACTGATATACCAACAGTTACATTTATAGCATTTTCATTTTTAATTCACTAAAATTTTTTATCTTTTCTTATTTTCTCTCCAACTGTGTTTTCTTTGGACAATATATATTTTTTTCTGTCTTAGTTATGTATATTTTTGTGTGGTTGTATTTCTGGGCAAGTGGCCTAGTTGTTATAAATTTTGTTTTTTTCCTCACATATTGTCCCAGATTCTGTTTTGAGAGAAGCCTTATAAATTAATAATATGATTACAGTGTTACTTCCATTATTTATTTTCTGTAGAATTTAGCACATTAAGGTATATTATTTGCAGTAGTTAGCCCTGAGTAAGGACACAGTTTGATTAGTTTCCAGGAACTGGAGTTATTAGCATCTATTTTTTTTCTTTAGTATATCAGTCATATCCCTAATATCTTTTAGGAATATGAAATAGAACTGGTAACTTTTTCAAAATTTATTAGGGATTAAAGTTCTTTATGATCCAGGTGGCATGATGCTCCATTCATTAGAAATAATACTTCATTTTCACTTCTCTTCTAATAATTGTATGTGCATAATAGAAAGTTCTTTGTGGAACAGTGTGGGACACAGATAGATCCAAGACACTAAGAATCAGGGCCTCTGAGATACAGTTCCTCATCATTCACTAAGGTGTTGAAAAACTTAGAGGAATAGAACAGTTGACTCTGGGTTATAAAACATTGGTAATAATTTAAAACACATTCTCGGGCCTCCCTGGTGGCGCAGTGGTTAAGAGTCCGCCTGCCGATGCAGGGGATACGGGTTCGTGCCCCGGTCTGGGAGGATCCCATATGCCGTGGAGCGGCTGGGCCCGTGAGCCATGGCCGCTGGGCCTGCGCATCCGGAGCCTGTGCTCCGCAACGGGAGAGGCCACAACAGTGAGAGGCCCGCATACCGCAAAAAAAAAAAAAAAAAAAAAAAAAAAAAAAAAAAAAAAAAAAATTCTCAAAATCAAATGTCTCCAATTCTTTTAACACTCAGTCCAAAAATGATTTGTTTTGATATCTCTACTTCTGGGATGAGAAAAGCTGGAATTCCTAACATTGGAATTTATTGTCTAAACCATCTAGTTGGTAACAAAAATAAACTCTAGTTTTCCAAGACTTACAACCATCTTATTAAACCCAGTAATATACTTAGTTATTGCTAGATCTTTCTTGATATGCTCACATATCATATCAATGAATATACCTTCATTTCATATATGTATGGAATATTTATTATTATTTTATTGGTGAGATTATGTTTTAACCATTTGATACTTGATCCTTTAGATTTATTCAATTTAATAAAGTGAGTTTGATCATTTCAGGTGTCCTGGGAATTAACTGCCTTATTTTCTATTACACATATTTGACCTGGAATCTAACAAAGCAAAGGTTATCAAAATTCATCTCATTTCTCTTAACAAATAGTGGAAACAATAATTAGTCTTAGCAGTCTAAAGCTTTCTTGAGACATTATCCTGATGACACAAATGTGATAAAAATGTACCCAGAGAAGGAAAAAATACAGATGTTAAAACACTATCACTCATGTGAAATGATTGTTCAACACACTGGGCAAGAGATCTGTGGATCAACAAGTGATCTGGGTTTGTGCTCAGATGAGTTCTTGACATTGGTAGTCATGATAGTGAATTCCATTCATCTACAGCTACTGCAGTCACGTGTTGAACGCTCCTTTATGTAAAAAATCTCACCTGTATACAAAACTTAAAATCAAAATTGTATAACAACTGGGCAATTTTAAAATAGAATAACCTAAAAAAAATATATGAAAATTGAACTTTAGGGGGGTTAGGCCCCCTAGTGGTAACTGAGTGACCCAAATACAGTGAAATTGATAAATGGTGAAAAAGTCAGTTCATGTTACTTTAGAAAACACTTGATAATGTCATCAATTTATAAATTTTGAAATAAGGCCTAGAGAAATTATATAGTCTGCAAAGATTAAAATGCTGCATGATAGCAGAAAGAGTTGTTCTGATTTCCAGATAATGCTTGAGAATAAATAAAAATATTTTGGCTTATTTGTTTATTTCAAATTAAGACAATAAGACATTTTTCAACATCACGATTTAATATTTTATGACTATATTTAAAAAATAAAATTATAGTCATAGCAGTAACTTTTTAAGCCACATCAATAGATTTCAGTTTTTAAAACTGAACGGGTGCTATTATGTAAATGGAAAAATAATAATATATTAGCTTTATAAAAATAAACATTTAAACTCTTTTAAAAGTTTGTTTTGCCAAACATAAACACAAGAAATTTGCTGTCCTTAAGACTAAATAGCAAACCAAACAAGGCAATTCTAAAATGATTTTATTAAAATACTTGAAGGGGCTTTCATGTCTCATTTCTTTCTTTTTTTTCTTTTTAATAAAGAAGGCTCTATTGGTGCCCTTCACATGCAGACCCGGACTAGGAGAAGAAGGCATTTTGAGGATTAAATCTGATTATTTTTCTTACTGTCATAAATGATCTATATGTTTCATTATTTTACGAACTTAAATCCTCAGGCAATGGGTTCTTAAAAAGAGTTTAAGTCAAACTTACATATTTGGAATACACATAACTATGTTACAAATGTATCTATGATATGTTGAAATAATAAAGAAGCAAAATCAGTGTCTCATTAACTTTAAATTACAGTTATTTGGTTTTGTCAAAACGCCATTAAAGTTATATTTTGTTAGTTTAGAATATGCACCCAAAATTATTTTGAGGTTGTCTATGCTTTCAGTGATTTCAACAGTTCTGGACTCACTGCTGTTTTTACCATCAAGAATCAATTTTTCCCTTTATAAGTCACCATGCCAAATACGAGGTACAGTTGACACTTGCACACTGAAGGGGTTGGGCCACTGACCTTCCACTCAGTCAAAAATCTGCTTATAACTTTATATTCCAGCCCTCTGAATGCACAGCTTCACACCTGTGGGTTCAACCAACTGCCTGTGGATTGTGTAGTACTGTAGTACAGTATTATTGAAGAAATCTGCATATAAGTATTGTTTCATCTGAAGCAAAAATACATCTATAAACTATGAACAATCATCATACATAATGATGAAAGACAAAAGTTTTCCTTTAAACCCAAGATAAGGAAATATACAAGGATATCTATTCTCATCAATTCATTCAGTATTGTACAGGAGGTTCTTGCCAGTGAAATGAAGGAAGGAAAAGAATAAGGGGCAACCAAATTAGAAAGGAAGAGTATAAGGTATTTCTTTACAGATAAAATGAACATCTATGTGGAAAACCTGATTGAAACTATAAAAAGTTAATATACTTAGATTAAGATTGTAAGGTAGTAAGATTAAGATAGTAAGTTGCAAGTTATAAAATCAAAGAAAATCAATATGTGTACTATCAACAAAGAATCAGAAAATTAAATTAAAACATATTGTCAATCATGACAAAACAAAAAATATGAAGCACTTAAGGTAAGTCTGACAAAATATATGAAATACCTGAAAAGCAAAACTATAAAACAAAGACAAGGATAATAAAAGTAGACCTAAATAAAATGAAAGAAATACCATTCAAGGGTCAGAAGATGTAATACTTTCAAGATGTCTATTCTCCACAGATTCATTCACAGTATCAACATCATTCCACTTGAAATTCCAGTAAACTTTTTCATGGAAACTGACAAATTATAAGGAAAATTCACCTGGAAATGAAAAAGAAAAAGACCTAGAATAGCCTAATCAATAAAAAAAAGAGCAAAGTCAGAAAACTGTCTGATTTGATGACTTATCGTAAACCTACAGTCAAAAAGATAATGTAGTTCTGGCATAAAAATATACAAATAGATCAATGGCATATCATAGAGATCCTAGAAATAAGTCCAATCATATATAGGCAACGGATTTTTGAAAAGGGGCACAATATAATTATTAGAAACAGGTTAGTCCTTGCAACAAATGATACTAGAAAAAAAATGTGCCTACACCTTGCACTATATACCAAAATCAACTCAAAGTGGATGAAAACCTAAATAGAAAAAAAATACCCTAAATCTCTTAGAATAAAACATAAGATAAAAAGTTTGCGACTTTGGATGACACAAAGTTGTATAAGATATGACATTAAAAGTATATAATCTATATCTATATCTACCTATTTACCAACTTATATGAAATATATGATAAGAGAATAAAAAGACAAACAACAAAAAATATTAGTTATTTGCAAAACATTTTTACTGCAAATAATTTGTATTCAGAACATGTACAAAAATCTCAGACTCCATGATAAGGGAATAGGCTAATAAAAACTAGGAAAACATTTAAACAAAAATTTCATCATGAAGATATGTGAATGGATTTAATAAACCATGCCTGTGTAGTGAAGCCACCATTAAAATCCAAAAGGAGTGGTTTCAGAGAGCTTCCAGGTTGGTGAAGAAGAATGCCTACACGTGTCACCATGCTGAATTCCAAACTTCAAGAGGACAGAAGTTTCTTTGTTCTTGACCTCACTGTATGAAACTCTTCATCTGGCTGTTGGTTTCTGTGCTTTAATATCCTTGGTAATAAAACACTCATTTGCCGTGTAGCTGACAGCGTCTTGGTGCTACAGGCTTGTGTCAGGCCAGAGCCTCTGAGGTGGGAGAGCCGAGTTCAAGACATTAGTCCAACAGAGACCTCCCAACCCAACATAATATCAATCGGGGAGAGCTCTCCCAGAGATCTCTGTCTCAAAACTAAGACCTAGATCCACACAACAGCCAGCAAGCTCCAGTGCTGGACACCCCATACGAAACAACTAGAAAGACAGGAACACAAACCTACCCATTAGCAGAGAGGCTGCCTAAAATCATAATAAGGTCACAGACACCCCAAAACCCACCACCGGACGCAGCCCTGCCTACCAGAAAGATAAGATCCAGCCCCACCTACCAGAACACAGGCACCAGTCGCCTCCATAAGGAAGCCTACACAAACACTGAATCAACCTCACCCACTGGGGGCAGACACCAAAAACAATAGGAACTATGAACTTGCAGGCTCTGAAAAGAAGACCCCAAACAAAGGAAGATAAGCAAAATGGGAAGACAGAGAAATACACAGCAGATGAAGGAGCAAGGTAAAAACCTACCAGACCTAACAAATGAGGAGGGAACAAGCAGTCTACCTGAAAAAGAATTCAGAATAATGATAGTAAAGATGATCCACCATCTTGGAAATAGAATGGAGAAAATACATGAAACGTTTAACAAGGACCTAGAGGAACTACAGAGCAAACAAACAATGATGAACAACACAATAAATGAAATTAAAAATTCTCTAGAAGGAAACAATAGTAGAATAACTGAGGCAGAAGAAGGGATAAGTGACCTGGAAGATAAAAGAGTGGAAATAACTACTGCAGAGCAGAATAAAGAAAAAAGAATGAAAAGAAATGAGGACACTCTCAGAGACTTCTGGGACAACATTAAACAAACCAACATTTGAATTATAGAGGCTCCAAAAGAAGAAGAGAAAGAGAAAGGGACTGAGAAAATATTTGAAAAGATTGTAGTTGAAAAGTTCCCTAACATGGGAAAGGAAATACTCAATCAATTCCAGGAAGCACAGAGTCTCATACAGGATAAATCCAAGGATAAACATGCCAAGTCACATATTAATCAAACTATCAAAAATTAAATACAAAGTAAAAATATTAAAAGCAACAAGGGAAAAGCAACAAATAACATACAAGAGAATCCTCACAAGGTTAATAGATGATCTTACTGTAGAAAATCCACAAGCCAGAAGGGGGTGGCAGAATATATTTAAAGTGATGAAATGGAAAACTTACAACCAAGATTACTCTACCCAGAAAGGATCTCATTCAGATTTGATGGAGAAATTAAAACATTTACAGACAAGAAAAAGTTAAAAGAATTCAGCACCACCAAACCAGCTTTATATCATATGTTAAAGGAACTTCTCTAGGCAGGAAACACAAGACAAGGAAAAGACCTACAAAAAGAAACCAAAAACAATTTTAAAAATGGTAATAGGAACATACATATCAGTAATTACCCAAAATGTAACTGGATTAAATGCTCCAACAAAAAGACATAAACTGGCTGATTGGATACAAAAACAAGACCCATATATATGCTGTCTACAAGAGACCCACATCAGACCTAGGGAAAAATACAGACTGAAAGTGAGGGGGTGGGATGAAAAAAGTATTCCATGCAAATGGAAATCAAAAGAAAGCTGGAGTAGCAATTCACGTATCAGACAAAATAGACATTAAAATAAAGACTATTATAAGTGACCAAGAAGGACACTACATAATAATCAAGTAATCAATCCAAGAAGAAGATATAACAATTGTAAATATTTATGCACCCAACATAGAAGCACCTCAATACATAAGACAAATGCTAACAGCCATAAAAGGGGAAACTGACAGGAACACAATCATAGTAGGGGACTTTAAGACTGCACTTTCACCAATGGACAGATCATCCAAAATGAAAATAAATAAGGAAACAAGCTTAAGTGACACATTAAACAAGATGGACTTAACTGATATTTATAGGACATTCCATCCAGAATACACTTTCTTCTCTAGTGCTCATGGAAGATCCTCCAGAATAGATCGTACCTTGGGTCACAAATCAAGCCTAGGTAAATTTAAGAAAATTGAAATCATATCAAGTATCTTTTCCGACTATAACACTATTAGACTAGATATCAATTACAGGGAAAAAACTGTAAAATAGAAACATATGGAGGCTAAACAATACACTACTAAATAACCAAGAGATCATTGAAGAAATCAAAGAGGAAATCAAAAAATACCTAGAAACAAATGACAATGAAAACACAATGACACAAAACCTATGAGATGCAACAAAAGCAGTTCTAAGAGGGAAGTTTATAGAGATACAATCCTACCACAAGAAACAAGAAACATCTCAAATAAACAACCTAACCTTATACCTAAAGCAATTAGAGAAAGAAAAACAAACAAACAAAAAAAAACAAAAGTTAGCAAAAGGAAAGAAATCATAAATATCAGATCAGAAATACATGAAAAAGAAAGGAAGAACACAATAGCAAAGATCAATAAAACTAAACACTGGTTCTTTCAGAAGATAAACAAAATTGATAAATCTTTAGCCAGACTCATCCAGAAAAAAAGGGAGAAGACTTAAATCAATGGAATTAGAAATGAAAAAGGAGAAATAACAACTGACATTGCAGAAATACAAAGAATCATGAGGGATTCCGACAAGAAACTATATGTCAATAAAATGGACACCATGGAAGAAATGGACAAATTCTTAGAAAAACACAACCTTCTGAGACTGAGCCAGGAAGAAATAGAAAATATAAAGAGACCAATCATAAGCACTGAATTTGAAACTGTGATTAAAAATTTTCCAAAAAACAAAAGCCCAATATCAGATGATTTCACAGGCAAATTCTATCAAACATTTAGGAAAGAGATAACACCTATCCTTCTCAAGCTCTTCCAAAATATAGCAGAGGAAGGAACACTCACAAACTCATTCTATGAGTCCACCATCACCCTGATACCAAAACCAAAGATATCACAAACAAACAAAACTACAGACCAATATCACTGATGAACATAGATGCAAAAATCCTCAACAAAATACTGGCAAATCCATTCAGCCAGAAAACAGAATCCACCAGCACATTAAAGGGATCATACACCATGATCAAGTGAGGTTTATCACAGGAATGCAGGATTCTACAACATATGCAAATTAATCAATGCAATACACCATATTAAAAAACTGCAGGATAAAACCATATGATCATCTCAATAGATGCAGAAAAAGTTTTCAACAAAATTCAACACCGATTTATGATAAAAACTCTCCAGAAAGTAGGCATAGAGGGAAGTTCCCTCAACATAAAAAGGCCATATATGACAAACCCACAGCCAACATCATTCTCAGTGGTGAAAAACTGAAACCATTTTCTCTAAAATCAGGAACAGGACATGGATGTCCACTCTCACCACCATTACTCAACATAGTTTTAGAAGTTTTAGCCACAGCAATCAGAGAAGAAAAAGAAATAAAGGGAATTCAAATTGGAAAAGAAGAAGTAACGCTGTCACTGTTTGCAGATGACATGATACTATACATAGAGAATCATAAAGATGCTACCAGAAATCTGCTAGAGCTAATCAATGAATTTGGTAAAGTAACAGGATACAAAATTAATGCACAGAAATCTCTTGCATTTCTATATACTAATGATGAAAAATCTGAAAGTGAATTTAAGAAAATACTCCCATTTACCATTGCAACAAAAAGAATAAAATACCTAGGAATAAACCTACCTAAGGAGACAAAATACCTGTATTCAGAAAACTATAAAACACTGATGAAAAAAATTAAAGATGATACAAATAGATGGAGAGATATACCATGTTATTGGATTGGAAGAATCAATATTTTGAAAATGACTATACTACTCAAAGCAATCTACAGACTCAATGCAATCCCTATCACACTATCAAAGGCATTTTTTTACAGAACTAGAATAAAAAATTTCACAAAGTGTATGGAAACACAAAAGACCCCAAATAGCCAAAGCAATCTTGAGAAGGAAAAAGAGTTGGAGGAATCAGTCTCCCTGACTTTAGACTATACTACAAAGCTACAGTAATCAAGACAGTATGATACTGACACTAAAAGAGAAATATAGATCTCTGAAACAGGATATATAGCCCAGAGATAAACTCATGCACATACAGTTACCTTATCTTTGGTAAAGGAAGCAAGAGTATGTAGTGGAGAAAAGACAGCTTCTTCAATAAATGGAGCTGGGAAAACTGGACAACTACTTACAAAATAATGAAATTAGAACACTCTCTAACACCATACACAAAAGTAAACTCAAAATGCATTAAAGACCTAAATGTAAGGCCACACACCATCAAACTCTTAGAGGAAAATATATGCAGAACACACTATGACATAAATCACAGCAAGATCTTTTTGACCCACCTCCTAGAGAAATAGAAATAAAAACAAAAATAAACGAATGGGACCTAATGAAACTTAAAAGCTTTTGCACAACAAAGGAAACCATAAACAAGACAAAAAGGCAACCCTCAGAATGGGAGAAAATATTTGCAAATGTATCAACTAACAAAGGATTAATCTCCAAAATATACAAGCAGCTCATGCAGCTCAATATCAAAAAAACAAACAACCCAATCCAAGAATGGGCAGAAGACCTAAGTAGACATTTCTCCAAAGAACGTATACAGATTGCAACAAAAACATGAAAGGGTGTTCAACATCACTAATCTTTAGAGAAATGCCAATTAAAACCACAATGAGGCATCACTGCACACCAGTCAGAATGGCCATCACCATAAAAATCTACAAACAATAAATGCTGGAGAGAGTGCGTAGAAAAGGAATCCTCTTGCACTCTTGGTGGGAATATAAACTGTTACAGCCAGGATGGAGAACAATATGGAGGTCCCTTAAAAAACTAAAAAAAATAGAACTACCATATGACCCAACAATCTCATTACTGGGCATATACCCTGAGAAAATCATAATTCAAAAAGAGACATATATCACAATGTTCATTGCAACCTAGGTGTCCACAGATTAATGGATAAAGAAGATGTGGCACACATAAACACAATGGAATATTACTCAGCCATAAAAAGAAACAAAATTGTGTTATTTGTAGTGAGGTGGATGGACTGAGAGACTGTCATACAGAGTGAAGTAAGTCAGAAAGAGGAAAACAAATACCATATGCTAACACCTATATATGGAATCTAAAAAAAAAATGGTTCTGATGAACATAGGGTCAGGACAGGAATAAAGATGCAGATGCAGGGAATGGAGTTGAGGACACAGGGACGGGGAAGGGTAAGCTGTGATGAATTGAGAGAGTAGCACTGACATATATACACTACCAAATGTAAAATAGATAGCTAGTGGGAAACAGCTGCATAGCACAGGGAGATCTGCTTGGTACTTTGTGACCACCTAGAGGGGTGGGATAGGAAGGGTGGGAGGGAGACACAGGGGATATAGGGATATACATATACTTATAGCTGATTAACCTTGTTATACAGCAGAAACTAACACAATGTTTAAAACAATTATACTCCAATAAAAATGTTATAAAAAAAGTAGAAAATATGTGGAAACAAATAAGCACACAAAAATATGATCAACAACTTTATTCATTAGGGAAATGCAAAGTAAAACAACACAATATTTCTTCCACCCTATTAAAATAGCTAAAACCAAAAAGATCCATCATACCAAGCATAGACAAGAAAAAACTTAAACTCTCAAACACTGGTGGTGGGAATGTAAAATTGTACAATCACTTTGCAATACTAAACATACATTTATCATATAATGTAGCCATTCCACCCCTTGGCATTCACTCAAGAGAAAATAAAATATATTTTCGTACAAACAGTATGAATGATGTTCCTATCTACTTCATTTGCCTTAGCCAATATTTGGAGACAAACCATATGTCTCTCAACAGATGAGTGGTAATATAAAACTGGTATATCCATAGATGGAATACTACTTGGCAATAAAAAAATTAGACTTTATAAATTCTCCAATATGGATAAATCTAAAGATAATTATGCTTAATGAAATAAGTTAGACAAAAACAGTACATATTATATCATTCTATTTTGAAAAGTTCTAGAACATATAATCTATAATACCAGATAAAAAGATGGAAAGGCAAAGGTTCTATAAAAAGGTGGTTACCAAAAGGAAAGAGGAAATTTTTCCAAATACTGGTAACGTCAGCTGCCTTGATTATGTTGATAACTTCACAGTATGTATTTATTTCAAATCATATCAAATTTTATAGTCTAACCAGTTGTAAATTTTAATGCCATTCGTACCTCAATAATGTAGTTAAAATTATTTATAAGTGAGAATATGAATATATTTAAAAATCCTTCAAATATATCTTCCCATCATCCTAGCTTATGTTATTGTATAAGAGTCTCCCTAGATCTGGGTCTTAAGAAATTGATATCTGGTTAAAATGATGTTCACATGTTATTAAACATGTGTTAAGGAAATAAAAATAGAGAATATGGACTTCCTGAAAGGAGAATTTATGATGTTAATTAGGCTTAATTAAGTGGCAAAATATATGTATTAGAAGAGCAAACATCATTCATGTATTTTAAATATAAATTTGAATACAAAAAGAGAAAAAAAAAGACAGCAGTATCATAATTACTAATACCAAAGAAAAAACAAAATAATTGTATGTATCCAAATGCAGATTCAATTTGTTATAAGACAATGCATTATGCTTTTATTTTACCATGAAAAAAAAAAGCAGCAGTTAACTTAAAATGTATAAGTTGGCAATGAGAGAAATGCCTCAACATGATTTTGGATTCACTTTATGTGTAAGAATCAATTGAGTCAGTATATATGGAAGTTCCTTACATGCTGAAAATAGTGCCTGTGGACAAATTTATTTTCTGTATTACTTTGAATAATGCTTCACACATAGATGTTTAAAAATGGTTATTGAGGGCTTCCCTGGTGGCACAGTAGTTGAGAGTCCGCCTGCCGATGCAGGGGACACGGGTTCATGACCCGGTCCGGGAAGATCCCACATGCCATGGAGTGGCTGGGACCGTGAGCCGTGGCCGCTGAGCCTGCACGTCCAGAGCCTGTGCTCTGCAACGGGAGAGGCCACAATAGTGAGAGGCCCGCATACTGAAAAAAAAAAAAAAAAAAAAAAAAAAAAGTTATTGACTAGACTTGATAGGTCACTAACTCTATAAATGAATCTGAAATTTTGGATAATTTTCTACCATTTTAAACTGATTGCTTGAAGATTTGCTAAGAAGGTAGTGATCTTTGAATTTACAAGTTCAGATGCAATTTAAAATGTGTAAGTTCTAAAGCAAAATACTTACAATAGTCTCTAATTATACTCTTCTACTTGGACCCATTTTAACATCTGTAAAGCTACATTAAATCCATGATGTCTTCCATTCCTGGAGGCTCCATCCAGTGAGGGCTAATGATGTGTAATCTAATAAGGGCTCAGTAAGTTAATGAATTATTTTCAAATTCTGATTTCTATTTTGTGCTGCTTGTTTGCAAAAGAAAGATCTATTCCATACTACCTTAAGGATAGAAAACTATTTCTGTAGAAGTTTAAAGACATAGAAAACACAAAGTTTAGAGAGATGAATTACAGAAAGATTTACATAGTTAATCAAACAAAGATTAGAAATCATTATGTTTTTTCTCCTTTTTCCCTTTATGTAAATAAATTACCAATAAAATTAGAACACTTTCTGAATATTTTATTTATACTTTTTTTTTAATCTGAAGAAAATGTTATTATATATGCATTCTAGCTTTGGGTGATAGATGATGACAAAAATGTTAAAGAGATATCTCTACTGAGATATTTATATGTGTAAGGGATTGCTTTATTAACTGCTCAAAACAAACTTTGTTGTTTTCTCATTTGTTTTTGAAGATGATAACATTCAGGTGTAATTTTCTCAATCATAATATCTAACAAGTGTCAGAACTGAGATTTGAACCCAGGTCTCAGGTTTCGCTGCCCCTGGATTCCATGTTTAAGTGTAAATTCATTGCATTATGTCTGTCCAAAAAGTGTAATGCCTGACCATGGTGTAAATGTGTGAAGTGTGCTGAGAGAGTTTTTAGGGACAAAGACTTACACGTGCTTTTATGGCAAAAATGAGGTCCTATGTCCAAAAAATAATAATTCCTAACTCCCCAGAGGCAAGTTTACATATTTATTAAAATATATAAATCGTGCTTATTTAGAAGCACTGTTTAAACTCTCAATAAATACTTGTTATCAAAATCTGATATCTAAAGCAGAAATAGAGACACAGGTGTAGAGAACAAACTTATGGATACCAACAGGGGGATGAATTGGGAGATTGGGATTTACATATATAAACTACTATGTATAAAATAGATAACTAGGGCCTCCCTGGTGGCGCAGTGGTTGAGAGTCCGCCTGCCGATGCAGGGGACACGGGTTCGTGCCCCGATCCCGGAGGATCCCACATGCCGCGGAGCGGCTGGGCCCGCGAGCCATGGCCGTGGAGCCTGTGTGTCCGGAGCCTGTGCTCCGCAACGGGAGAGGCCACAGCAGTGAGAGGCCCACGTACAGCAAAAAAAAAAAAAAAAAATAGATAACTAATGAGAACCTACTATATAGCACAAGGAACTCTACTCATTGCTCTGTGGTGACCTAAATGGGAAGGAAATCTAAAGAAAGAGGGGATATATGTATACATATAATTGATTCACGTTGCTGTACAGCAGAAACACAACATTGTAAAGCAACTATGCTCCAATAAAGATTAAGAAAAAAATGTGATATTTGAAAGATCAGTTAGGAAGAAGTTGAGGAAATGAAAGAGACAGATTTAGTCAAGGATACATTCCATATGCTAGAACTTTGTCTCAATGTAATCCCTAATTGCAAAGTTAACAAATAAATCTAATTCCTGTTTGGATCAATTCCCAGCATTAAAACTATATTAACGAATATTGGTGGACAATCACATTGTATCCATAATCTGGATTTGACAATTATGAACATTTTGGCATATATGTTTTACCTCCATGTTTTGATGAACTCGTTCACCACAAATCTGATATATGAAAAAAGTCTTTCTAAATAGTTTAGCATGAGGTTTTAAAAAATAAATATATTTTCTTACAAAATGGTAAGTATGATACCATTATCATAGTTAATAAATTGACCAGTTATTCTGTATCATCTAGCATCCTGATTAGAAATATCTCTGTCTCCAGCTGTATTTTTACATTTTTGTTGTTCTAAACAGAATTCTGAGTCCAAAAATTAAACTTGATTGAGATATTCTTTTCATCTTTTAAGAAAATACAATTTAACATTAAACAAGTAACAATAAATCAGAACTCTTAAATGAAATACATATATATCATTACAATAAACTCAGTAGTTATGTTTATCACTGTAAACTGAACCAGTGAAACTTTATATCAGAAAGGCCCCAGTTCAAGGATTGGGTCCTGGAAACCACAAATCCACTCCCACTCTTAATTATCAAATAATGATCCTAAGGTCCAAAAAGGGTACATTAATTACTCAAGATCACACAGCTAACAAGTTTCAAAAAGACAAGCTACCAATAAAGCTTGGATCTCTGGACTCTCAGCTGAAGATATTTTATGTTATTCAGGTGAAAATGTGATTTTCAGTGATTGAAATATTGAACATTATATAATATTTAGGTATATTACTTGTAATATAAATATTTCAAAAAAGACATTTTCAACATATGAGTGATAAAAATGATAAAATACAATTTACCATAATTTACAAATAACATGAAGGGTGCTGGATCTTGCGTTTGAGATTTCATTTTGCATGATCTAACCTAATGTAATAAATAAGTTGTCAGAATCAGACTGTCAATCAAAGCAATGACACATAGTCATGCATCAAATATTTTTCCATTCAAAAAAGTATCTCTGATATGATTATGAGTTCTTCTAGGGGACTATCAGACTTGTCATTTTCTATCAGTATCCTGGACCCATATGCTCAGATTGGACTAGCTTCATGATTTCAAGAGTGGAAAACAACAGTAAAAAATAGTCAAATAAATTGCCTACTTACACAATAATTGGAAAATTTAAATTTTTGTTAGGTTTAAAAAGATCCAAGATATTGATTTAAGCATGAGGAAAGAACAGAGTTTCATATTTTGAACTGGCTAAAAATAAAAAAATATAGTTTACTTATGATACAGATATGCAAATGTTATATTTCTTGGTACTTTATGATTTTCAAAACTTCTGAAATTAGGAAAATTCATTGCATTTCTTGGAATTGTTATGATTTTTACATAATGTACTATGCTATTATCACATAAATTTTGTTACTTCTAAGGTCCATTACCCACATCCAACTTTTAAAATAATGTATCAATAGGATAAATGAAAAACCTAGATAATTTCCCCAATCAAGGCCAAAAAAAAAAGATATCTCAACATTTTTCCTTGATTTACTCAGCCTTTAAGCAACAGAAATATCTGTGTAAGGCATCAGTTTGACAGGGAGCATCAAAACTTAAAAATCTTATGCTTTGGCTTCGTATCTCAGAGGGTGATTTACTGGTGCCCAAAAGTTACATGAAATCAGAATAAATGGCCATTTGTTGGGAGATATGTCTTCAGCTCTGCACAATGGCTTTTCTTGTCCTTGCAATGCAGGCTTAATAAATAAAATCTGCACACACACATTAAAATCGGTCCAAACTTTATTTTACCTTCTTACAAAACAATCGGTATGCACCATTTTTTGCAATAATGTTGAAATAGATGGCATTATGTTGTAGTATATTCTAGTTTAAAACAAGTGAAGCTATATCAAAAGAGGTTCTAAAATATTTTTATATCCCCATAAATATGCCTGGATTTGAATCTCAAAACAAATGTGACCAAAACCAATTTATTTTTCTGAGGTAAAATAGAAATCACAGCAATGAGAAGGTAAAAAGAATAGAAGCCAAGCAGGCCAGTTGTGATATAAGAGAAAATTCTAAAATTATAGCCAGAAAACCTAAGGATGAATGCCCACTTGATCTAGATTGAGTTGTTTAATAATTTTACTCTAAAGAAATGGGGATATTAATACCTACCTCATCAGATCATCAAGAACACTTAGTGAGATAATAACCTACACTGCAGAACCCTGCACAGTGCCTGACAGTGTAGTTATGCAAAAACACTCATGAAATTGAATAAAGTGACTTGAGATGTGTCACCGGCCCCTGTTTAAACACACCACACCACACATGAAAAACAACTCACATAGAAAGCACAATAAAAACCTACACAGGCTGCTGTAGAACAGAAATCCTCAGTATTTGAGTCCTTCCTTACCTCTGAGTCTTAATAGCAATATGGAATCAAATTTCAGAAGGGACTAATAGACCACTGATATATCAACGACTAATGATATTACTATTTTTGATTCACAGATGACAAGACCTTAAGAAAAAAAAAAGGACACAGTAACATCTAGATGTTTCAATTGTTGTATTTTTAAGGAATGATGGGGTAGCTGATGGTGAGCTGGAGAATGACCATCAACATTTGGGAAAGATGAAGCAGCAGTATATGGAATTATGAAAAATATCCACAGATTCGTAAAAGTGGTGCTAAATACAAAGTGTGTCGAGCCAAACAACAGTTGCTTACTACACAATTTGGCCTTGAGTTAATTCCATAAACTCAAATTAAACACCTGGCAGTTAAGTCAGAAGATGTGTATAAAGGTCATATTATGTTTTTATAAATCTGCCTCATAAAAATCCCCTCTCAGATTTTGCAAACTTTATTCAGGTGACTATTCATTTTTTGGGTATATCAATTATTATATACTGTTAATAGGACCACTTACACATGCATCTGTGTTTTCCAAATGATCCATATTGTAGTATGATTTTTTCCTATCCCTTTGTTATTGTTTTTTTATTTACTTAAAACCCAGATCTATTGAGAATTTGATGAAAGTTATGCAAACTCTGAGCAAAAAAAAAAAATCCATAAAGAAACATTTACACATGTTTTGAAAGGATTTTGAAGTAGGAGTTCTAGTATATTACTTAAAGGAAAGCAGGAAGTGAAAATGTGAGCCCACAATTAGAAAGAAACCAATAATTCTAAATACCAGAGTACCTCAAACATGGTACATATCTGATTAAATATGACTATATACATTCCCAATGGTTAAGAGCAAAGGATTGGTGTCAGAAGGACCCACAATCAATCCAGGTTTAGCTTCCTCATCAATAAAATGGAGACAATAAAATTGTATTATTCTAAATAATAAATGAAATTGTGAATCCCAGTCACTTAGTAACTGTCTTGGGCTGGGCATCCAATAATTTATTTGTGTAAAGTGAAAATATCCAGCATTTTTTTTTTTCTTTAATTAAGGAAACATCACACGATAAGTTCACCAGCTACTCTACACTCAGCCCTTCTTGAGCTCAGCTTAGCCCTCTGACATCTTTCTGGCTTTCTCCCCATCCTCTCATCCACTTGAGCCACGTTAATCACAATTCATTTCTTCACAGTTAATGCCTTCAAAACCACCCAGCCTAACAATTTGCTAATCTAATAAACTAGTTCAGGCTAATGAGTAGAGTCAAGATGTTCCTCCCTCATCTCTCATCAAACCTCTAATCTCTGATACTCCTTTGTATATTTTAGGAGCTATACTCTATTAAAATAGTTCTTCACCACTTTTGTCCCTTAGTTCAATTTAATTAATATTTACTAATCAATTTTATGCCAAGTAGTATGCTTTACCCAGAGGGGAGGGAATGCAGAAAGATAGACTATAAATGCAAGTAAGTTAAAGATACTTTCCCCAATAGAGTTAGTTAACTATTGTTGTGAAGATAAACTTGGTAAGATAGAATTGGCATTCTGTAAGAAGTAAGACAAAGTCACATGTTTAAGGGGAAAAGGAAAATTCTGGTAGTTTAAGTATCCACATTTAGGCATTATGACTTAACAGTAAGTAGAGACTGGTAGATAATAACAAAGGGGAAAATGTAATAAAAATGAAAAGTGATAGAATGTTTAGAAACAAGGAAGTGTTTGAGAATAACTGTAATTAACTCAGAGAGGACACTATACTTCAAAAGATTCATTCATTTTTTTCAAATAGATAATTCATTCACTTACTTTGTTATCTTCCAAGAAAATGTCATTCTTTATTCATCAATATATACTAAATACTTTTTCTTTGATTTATGTAAATTGAACTTTAAGTGTGTGATCACTGAATTAAACAATATTTCTTATAAGTTTATTTTTTTACGAAGTTGAAGATTTTGGTGAGATTTAAATATTGAAGAGATGGATTTAATGTAGACTGGTTGAAAGTTATTTCTTCAGTGAGACGTGTCAAATAGATGAAACTTGACTAAATGAAAACAGATAAATGTTTGACTTAGAGCAGCATGGAAAGTGCTGTTCATCAACAAATGTGAAAGAAATTCGAAAGTACATAATCATGTTCTTCCTTATGAACTGTCAGCTTGACTCTATCCTTCAGAGGATAGAAGGTGCTCATGAATCTGCCATGGTTACATGACAATACAAAAACTTTCAACCTAGGGAAATAAGCACACACTCTCCTTGCCATGGACTCTAACATCCAAACAAGTGGCAGCAGAAACAATGAAAATGTTGGGGGCACCTTTTCTCTTTAGCACAGTAGTCCGTGATGTTCCTTTTCAGAATTACTTCTTTTTACAGAGTACATACATCTTAACAACTGCAACTAGAAACCAGAGTTTTTACCAGTTTAAACTGAACCCAGACAAGCATCAATCCCAGGTGACATTTTGTATGTAGAGGCCCCATACTGATTGTTTGGCATCATGTGATGATAAGTTTTATTCCTCTGTACTTAAGAATAAACATGTGAGCAAATGTTGAACTTAATATAATCATATTTTATTTTTTAATTGATATTTAAAAATAATTGTCTAAAGTCCTATAAAAATCATGTCATTTCTATTTTATCCACAGTTCTTCTCCAAAACAGTAATCATACCTTATCATAGCATAGCTTTGAGGAGTAAATGGGTTTATAAGCACTGATCTCTGGGAGCATTCAATATTAGTATTCATCATTTGTAAGATTTGTAAGATGCAGTCATATTAATGACTACAGAACTATACAGCCTGTTACATGTTGTCATCAGAAAGGTATGCAATTTTCTTGGTTTCTTTATGTAATCATATAAGGAATACTTAAAAGAAAGTACATGGAAACAAACAAACAGAAAAGCCTGAAACTACTTTCGGGTAAGTGTAACAGATAGACAGATAACATAAACTGTATGAAGTAGTATTTATAGAAATTTATAGAACAGAAATATGTTAGTACTCACATTTTTGAGATGAGAAAAGCAAAGGGTAAATATTAAATAACTTAAGTAAACATGCATTATGCTATTTCCCCATAATCGTAAAAGAATATATTAATCCATTGAAAATGGCATGAGGTAAATTTTGAGTGACAATATTTATAAATTGTGTACTCACATTAACTTCATTTAAATATATAAAACTTGTATGTTTGATTATCTACCAAAGTTGATATATATTTTTTAAATTATGAAACAGCTACTAACTATTTTATAACCTAGAATGAAGTTTTCAGTTCTACTCCATTAAATATTTAACAGGTTTATTTTGAATTCTGTTGTTTTTTAATTTAATTGATTTGTCTATTAAAAACAATTTAATCACAAATTTAAAGTGGACATATGCCTTTCTGAAAATTGTCTTTCTAAGAAAATTTTGACACAAGGTTTCCTGTGATATTATAGAAGAGAGGTAAAGTATGAATATTCTTCTGAAATGTAAGCCCTTTATCTTGGACACTGCTGGTTGTAAACCAGAGATTAAAAAAAAAGTAGATTGAGAAGAAAACTACAAACCAATGCAGTGGCAAAAATTTCTTTTCTCAAGGATATTAATCTCACGCCTGTCTTAATTTATTAAATACTGATATTGTCTTGATATTTACACCTCAAATGTTATATTTTACAATAAAGTTAAAGAAACTTATGAGTCAAAGTTTAAGTGAGATTTAGATTAAAATCAATATAAATATATGGTTAAACTTTAATTCATAGAAACAAGCAGTGTAAAATCTCTTTTTTAACCTTTATTTTACTTTTCTCCTTTTTCTAGTTAGTTGCATTAATTTTGAACTTGACAAGTACACTTATACTTAAACTCACTTGGTAAACAGTGTCATATTCTTCCTTTTTATATTGCATAGACCCCTTTCTAAATTTGACCTAAAGCCATGAAAACTTGGACTAACATTAAAAGTCTAATTAAGCTTTACCTTATAAGATAATAAAATGTGTGATGCCCTACATGCTCTAATATAACCTTTTCAGAAGGTGTGCAATGAATCTTAGCTCTCACATGCAGAACAAATGATTTAGCATAAATATAATTCTGTTTACAATTACCTACAATCTTTAGGATGGGACTGTAAGATATAAATATAAGAAATAATGTAATAATACATTTTACATTAGTATTTCAATTTTCAAAGCTATTTATGTTTAATTCACATCCTGCGGCATGAAAATAGAGGTAAATTTTTTCACACACACACATACACAAACACACACACACACAAACCTACTGTGCTTTTCCTGTAATGAGGAAGTATACTCATGATGATAAGTAAAGTCTTGTTTATTTGTAAGAACGTATTGATAATTTCTTACTAAGATAATTAACCTATGTATGCCACAAACCTTTTATAACACAATTTCTTTTTTTTAACTCCTGTATGTTCCTGCATCCAAAAATGCATTTTCAAACAAAATTCATCTGCGAAACAAATAAGTTTTGAACCTATGTGATAAGAAAACTCACCCTTTCTAAGGGTTTCCAACATGGTTTACTTTGTCGTGTCCTGAGTGGGGCACTCAGGACAGACACAGATGATATGGATGAGGAAGGAGGGGCATATATTTGAAAACTGTATTACTTTATATCTTTGTTTGAAATGAATGGAACATAATGGTTTAGATTTTATGCTTGTTTTTACATTTAATATATTATCACAAAACATATCCATACTTAGAGGTCTGTTTCTAAAATAATAACAAGCATGTTACATGAAACAACAGAATTTGACTTTGAAAATATTGAATGTTTTGAAATATCAACATTTTTAATCCTTTCTGTTGCTATAAATAAGCAGGACTTAATAAGATTTTTGCATACTTACCTAAAAAGTCAGGCAATTATACAGAATATGTGTGGTGAAACATACTTTATACAAAATAAATTAAAACAGTACTTTTGATCTCATGGCTGTATTCTGATATTTCATCTTTTCACAAGAAATTCAGATGTTCAAGAAGATGTTTCTTATAATGTAAGGCAATTTTGTATCAGATCTCATTAGTAACTAACCAAAATGTTAGAGGGTGCACTATTATTTTAATCTACTATTTATTAATTTTTTCAATATCTATACCCATTATACTTATTATTCAAGTATAAGTATCATTGTTTTAATAAACCCTATCTATAAAACATTTATACAGATAAATGATGATTAATAGCCAGAAACTGTTACATCTCTAGACTCTGATGTTTAAAGATGTTATAAAACATAAGTCCAATGCCCATTAGGAAAGAGATCAACATCTAACAACAAGTTCAAATGATTGATAAAACATACATAATCAGATTTCTCTATGTATTCCAAGCACACACATGTACAAAATTATAACTTAGAAATAGTTTTTAAATCTATTTTACATGTCAGTCTCCTTCTTGAGCTTTCACTTAAAAAAAATTAGAAAAACTTTAAAAAGTCAGCCTAACGTCAATGTACCTTGGCTGGTTCTATGGCATTTGAAAAGTGTGCCCGTGAGAAAGAGTTCCAAAACTTATTAAAGAAAATAATGGAAGAGATTATATTTTTTAATGAGTGCTCTTAAAATACAGAAGAAAATTGCTCTGCCAAACCTCTAATTATCTCAGAATAGCTATAAAGTTATTTAAGAGAAGCTATATGACAACGTTTTTACATTTCTACAACATTTTTTATATAACAGATATTACATAGAAAATTTTACCTTGTAATTCACTTTATGAATGTTTGGTGATATATTTTCTTATGTATGACTGTGATTGGGTCCTGAAGAGAAAAAAAAAAGAAAAAAATATATGAAAAACTTTTTGATGTCTGTATCATATATAATATGCATAGCTATAAAAGGTAATAGTTTATTACAAAATTCTCCATACCACTCAAGAATCCAACTCATGAGAACATAATGGAGGATGAATAGCAAATACAGTTTTTGAAGAGGCAAAATATTGAGGGACTTGAACTGCCAGAATTTTGTTTTTTTCGAGCATAGCCATATGTCCCAGGAGCACTGTTAAGAGAAAGAGGTTTGAAGTAGTTTGGAGATCATGATTATCTATTTGTCTACCTATTATCTATCCATCTATTGAAAGCAAAAAGTATCGGATTCCTTTAGAATACACACTACTCAGAAGCTTCAGGCTCCCTAGGCTCCTAATATGTGTGTTCTTTCATGGTTGTATTTCAGAACTCTGACCTCTTCAATACAGCCTTTCCTAAAACAAGAGGAAAAGTAAAACACGAAGTGACTGATTTCTAAGTTTGATTTTAGGAACTGGTGATGATACAGCGTTCAGGTGCCCTGTTACTGGTAACTAGAATCACTCACTAATAGTGCATGATGCATGTACCCCTGCAACTCTTGTGTGCATGATTTGAGTTGAGGGGCGTCAGGGGTTTACGAGGAGTAATTTTGAAGTTTTGGGTTATTTGAATGTTCTACCAGAGTGTAGCTCATATGTGAGCACGTGGGGACTTATGTGTAGCTTACATTTTCTGCAAAGGTTATCATAGGCCTGTAGGAAATGAGACAAATAGCATATGGACGGTCATTTCATCTCTGCTTCATTGCTGGAAATAAGACACTCTCTTATATGTGTATGGCCTGATGCACAGAACTGATGCTAATTGTGAAAAAATTCTCTAATTTAACTTTTTAATATCCGGCAAAAGAAAGTTAGTTTATAATTATTCTTAGCTTAGTGAAAACAGCTCAGTCAACCAGGAGATGTCACCAATGAATAACTCTGCCTTCTGTGTTGCAAACATTTACTCAAACTTAAGGGAACAATTCAGCCAAATACCTTCTGGAAAGGATTTACAATAATGTCCCCTTATTAAGAAACATATATTTTAGTTTCCTATGAAATTACACCTATCTTGCCTCTACTTCAGCTATTTCTGTGTGCCTAATATTTTAAAATTCAACAATTATTTTAGAGACAATTTCAATAAATACTAATTTGCACTTCTGAGCTCTAAAAGTAATAAAAAAAAAGTACACTTCTAACTAGAGCAGGAATATTTTAGAAAATATATATGGGGCTACAATAGTGGTGCAGTGGTTGAGAGTCCGCCTGCCAATGCAGGGGACATGGGTTCGTGCCCCAGTCCGGGAAGATCTCACATGCCGCGGAGCGGCTGGGCCTTGAGCCATGGCCACTGAGCCTGTGTGTCCGGAGCCTGTGCTCCACAACAGTGAGAGGCTCACGTACATCAAAAAAAAAAAAAAAAAAAAAAAAGATATATATATATATATATATATATATATATATAGTCACATCAAAATGTATTCTCACTTACTGTATAGGTCACTGTTTCAAAGGCATTCATATTATATTGTATTCTACTTGATTTCATATCTCTTTCAAAATTACAGGCTTATTATATATTCACAGAAACTAAAGTCTTTCCATGTTTTCCAAAAATAACAAAAAAAGAGACATGCCGGCATAATATAGTAATACTATAATCCTTTGATTTAATTTTATTTTATTTTATTAAGATATTATTGTTTTAGAGCAGTTTAAGGTTCATAGCAATGTTGAAGGGACAATACAGAGATTTCCAATATATCCTCTGCCACAACATGCATAGCCTCTCTCATTATCACCATTCCCTATGAGAGTGGTATATTTATTACTATTTATAAACTTACACTGACACATCATAATCACCCAAAGTCCACAGTTCACATATGGTTCACTCATGGAATTGTACGTTCTATGGGTTTGTAGAAATGTATGACATATATTCATTATTAGGGTATCATGTAGAGTATTTTCACTCCCCTTGAAATCCTCTGTGCTTTAACTATGCATTCCCCCCTTCCCAATTCCTGGAAAACATTGAACTTTTTATAGTTTTCATAGTTTTGCCTTTTCCAGAAATCATGCAGTATATAGCCTTTCCAGATTGGCTTCTAGCAATAATATGTATTTGTTTCTCCATATCTTTTCATGACTTGATAACTCACATTTTTTAGTGATGAATAATATGCCATTTTCTGGATGTACCAGTTTATTTATCCTCATCCACTGTAGGAATCTTGGTTGCTTCCAAGCTTTGGTAATTATGAATAAAGCTGCTATGAATAAAGAGTGCAGGCTTTTGTGTGGCTATGATTTCCACTCTTTGAGGTAAATATCCAGGACTGTAATTTTGAATTGCATAGTAAGAATATGTTTAGTTTTGTAAGAAGTCACCAAACTGCCTTACAAAGTGACTATACCATTTTGCATTCCCACCAGCAATAAATGAGAATTCTTATTGTTCCACATCCTCACTGTCATTTGCTGTTGTCACTGTTCTGGAGTTTGGCAGTTATAATAGGTGTGTTGCAGTATCTCATTTTTTAAATTTGCATTTCTCTCATTACATATGATGTGGAACATCTTTTCATATGTATATATATATATATATATATATATATATTTTTTTTTTTTTCCTGCTGTACGCGGGCCTCTCACTGTTGTGGCCTCTCCCATTGTGGAGCACAGGCTCCGGACATGCAGGCTAAGCAGCCATGGATCACGGGCCCAGCCACTCCGCAGCATGTGGGATCTTCCTGGACTGGGGCATGAACCTGTGTCCCCTGCATCGTTAGGCAGACTCTCAACTACTGTGCCACCAGGGAAGCCCTCTTTTCATATATTTATCTGCTATCTGTATAACTTCTTTGGTGAAATATCTATCAAGGTCTTTGGTCCATTTTAAAAATCAGATTGGTTTATTATTTTTGGGTTTTAAGGGTTGTTTGTATATTTAGGATAAGAATCTTTTATCAGACGAGTCTTTTGCAAATGTTTTCTTCTAGTCCATGGTTGGTCTTCTGACTCTATTTATTTTTTTGTTTATTTTTGTCTTCTGATTCTATTTATATTGTCATTTTCAAAGCAGAAGTTTTTAATTTTAATGAAGCCCAGTGTGTCAATTATTTCTTTCACGATTTGTGCCTTTGGTGTTGTATCTAAAAATTCATCACTATACTCAAGGTCATCTTGGTTTCTCCTATATTATTTTCTAAAACTTTCATACTTTTGCATTTTACATGAAGTTCTGTGCTTCATTTTGAGTTAATTTTTGTGGAAGATATAAGGTCTGTGCCTAGATTATTTTTTTCTTTGCATGTGGATATCCATTTGTTCAAGCACTATTCGTTGAAGAAACTATGTTTGTTCCATTGTATTGTCCTTACTCCTTTGTTAAAGATCAGTTGACTATATATATGGGGGCCAGTATATATCCTGTTTTTATTATTTTCTATTGATTTACTCAACTGGTCTTTCACAACACTGCATTGTCTTGATTACTGTAGATGTATAGTAAGTCAGTTAGTGTCAGTCCTCCAGCTTTGTTTTTCTCCTTGAATCATGTGTTGGTTATTCTGGGTCTTTTGCATTCCATATAAACTTTATTTTATTTATTTATTTATTTATTTATTTAAAACATACGTTTATTTATTTATTTTTGGCTGCACTGGGTCTTGGTTGCTGTGCACGGGCTTTCTCTAATTGCAGTGAGCAGGGGCTACTCTTCATTGCAGTGAACAGGTTTCTCATTGCAGTGGCTTCTCTTGTTGCCAAGCATGGGCTCTAGGCATGCGGGCTTCAGTGCTTGTCACACACAGGCTCAGTAGTTGTGACTCATGGACTCTAGAGTGCAGGCTCAGTAGTTGTGGCACATGGGCTTATTTGCTCCACAGCATGTGGGATGTACCTGGACCAGGGCTCAAAGCCATGTCCCCTGCATTGGCAGGTGGATTCTTAACCACTGTGCCACCAGGGAAGTTCCCGTTCCATATAAACTTTAGAATCACTTTGGTGATATCTAAGAAATACTTGGCTGGGCTTTTGGTAAGAATTAATTTAATTTATAGATCAAGTTGGGAAGAACTGAAATCTTGACAATATTGTCTTCCTAATCATGAATATGGAATCTCTCCATTTATTTAGTTCTTCTTTGATTTTGTTCATCAGCGTTCTGTAGTTTTCTTCATTTAGATCCTGCACATATTTTGTTGGATTTGTCTCTATTTCATTTTCTGAGTGCATATATAAATGCTATTGTATATTTGATTTCAAATTCCACTTGGTCCATTGCTGATAATACACTTTTGTGTATTAACCTTGTATCATGGAACCTTGTTATAATCAATTATTAGTTCTAGAAGATTCTTGGTCAGTCCTTTTGCATTTTCTGTATGGACAATCATATCATCTGGAAACAAAGACAGTTTTATTTCTTCTTTCCCAATCTTCATACCTTTTTATTTCCTTTTTTTAAAAAAAATTTCATTACCTAAAACTTTTATTAGATTTTTAAAAGGAATGGTGAGGGGGGACATCCTTCACTTCTACTTGATCATAGCAGGAAATCTTCAAGTTTCTCACAATTAAATATGATGACAGAACTATTTGATTGTGCTTTTTAAGAACCATACCAACCCAAAGACAAATTCAAGTGTTATATTGCTTTTGTTCTTGTTTTTTCAAGAATCAGAATTTATCTGTACGAATATCAGTGAGAAAATAATGTTTTTAAAGATCTCTGTTGAAATAAGCTTCTCTCCCAAGGTCACGTCCTCCTTCCAGGAAAGCTAATATTCAATAACAGACTGTCATTGAGATATAAAGACTTGGTCCCCTTATCCCAAGTAGATAAAGCACTAAAGGGTCATCCATCAACAGAATTCCTCATATACTCTGTTGAGTCCTCTTTTGCAGTTACCTCAGAACTTAACTTCTTCTGTTGCTTATTTCCATTTTCTTCCTTCTCTTTCCTTACACATATTTTCATGTAAATACTACCAGCCAATTAATCTCCTGCATAGTAATCTCCATCTCCTAGTCTTCTTCATAGGTAAGTCAACCTGCAATATAGCCTATATACTATGCTACTTTACTGCACATGTGGTGGGAAGGGAATAGGTCTGAAGTCAGATCATTTGCTTAAAAACCCAAGTTATACATGTACTAGCTGGATCACTGTCAGCAAGTTACTTACCTTTTCTGTTTTGGTAAACTCTGATTCTTTAACCTAGAGGCCACCTTGGATGGGCCTAAAATAATATACTTCATGAACCTGGAAAATTATGAATATGAGTAGAATTATGTAACACCAGGTTATCAGTCAATCAATTTGGAAATATCCACAAGAATGATTTTAAATTAAGGCAAATATTTACCTACAGAATGATTCATTAGAGAATCTCTTATGATAAAGAGAACATTTAAAAGAATATAAAATATTAAAAATTAAACTACAGTTGTATGTAGCCAATGAAATTATATGTGAAGATTTTAAGGACATGGGGAAGCATTCATGACATAATAGTGAGCAGGAACATATGAATATTACATAGTTAATGTTTGTAAATATATAATATTTATAGAAGGAGGAAAACACTCCCAAAATGTCAGATGTAAATGGATGAAACCTCACAGAAAAGAGCAATGAGAGATAATATTGGATTGGCAAAGTGACTCTTGAACACCTGACAAAGAGGTCTGTCTTTATTCTAAGACTAGGGTACTAGCTTAAGAGTATTCTTTCAAAATATACATTCCATTATTTATTTTTCTAGATTAAAATATGCTTATAGCTTCTTAGTGCCTAATTATATATAAGAATAACCTATGGAAATTTTATAAATTGTATGTCTGGCTCTGCCCAAATATTTTACTTCAGGATTCAAAGATATTGATGCATTGAATGATTAGAGATTTATAAATAGAATTGGAAAAGTAGCACATGGTATGTATATGAAGAAAGAGGTAGCAGAAAGAGGTATAAAGACCCATTATTATATGTATCACTATCATTGTAGACATAAGAATAAACAGTTATGTTTATTGGGGTGATAGCAATAGAAATGATGAAGAAAAGATGAATGAGAACAGTTTGTTAACAAAGAGTCTCTATGATTTGGTACTTAATTGGACAAAGGAGCCTGAAAATTGAAAAGCTGTGATAATTCCACAAAACAAAACAACTTGAGTGGTGTGTGTGTGTGTGTGTGTGTGTGTGTGTGTGTGTGTGTGGAAAGAAAGAGAGAGAGACAGAGAGAGTGATTTCAAGATAAAAATATTTTCATGTAGACATATAGAGAGGACTAGAACATTGATAGATATGTTATCTGTCACCTGTAGATATAGGTGTAAATATAGAAGTAAATCAAAATCAAATATTACAGCCATAGAAATAGATGAAAATCTGGGATAGAACAGAACACAATGTTTTCTTCAATGAAATTCCATATTAAAAGGAGACAGAAAAGAGAATCAGAGAATAAAATAGGCCACTTTATCTCCAGGAAAAAATAAAAAATAAAAACTTGAGGGTCAAGGTAAGCAGTCGATTGTAGAATTCAAGTAAGTCTGCTGCTACCCCAGATTTTGGCTTATAAGACCCTATTCCTTATCAAAATATGACAAGTCTAAACATTAAAAACAACTTAGTTCTATACACATTTGGTTCATTCAAGTAGCCATTCAAATACTTATGGCTAAACTCTTACATACCAGGCACGGTAATATGATCTGGATATACAAGGAAGAGACTCTAGTATGCACCCTCAAGGAGATCATAGTGAAACGGTGATAAAGCAGCAATGCAAAGTTCAATGTATGAAATGTTAAGGAAGGCTTCATGGATCGTGTTCCACTATTCTGGCAACTTATCAGATTGGCCACTGGGTGAGAGGTTTTCATAACAAGAAAACATAAATACAAAAGAAATAATTTTCAACCAGATTTTTTAATGGAGGAGGAACAGAGAGAAATGAAACTATTTCTTTACCAAATATTCACTCATTTAATTTGCTCTTTCTATACAATATTGGTTTCAGCAGTATTCCAATAACTGAATTTAAATGTAGACTGGGCAAGCCTATCATGTGAAAAGTTGTAGGTATTTGTAATGTTAAAACTCCACATAGGGCTTCCCTGGTGGCGCAGTGGTTGAGAGTCCGCCTGCCGATGCAGGGGACACGGGTTCATGCCCCGATCCCGGAAGATCCCACATGCCGCGGAGCGGCTGGGCCCGCGAGCCATGGCCGCGGAGCCTGTGTGTCCGGAGCCTGTGCTCCGCAACGGGAGAGGCCACAGCAGTGAGAGGCCCGCGTACAGCAAAAAAAAAAAAAAAAAAACTCCACATAAACTTTGATACTTTAATGCTCTATTTAACTTCTAAAGAATAATTCAAATATTATATCGAATTTGCAATAATCTATTAAGTAATTCATGAACAAATAAATTGCGGCATTCACAGTCATTGTACATTTTAATTTTTTTTCAATACAATATCCAGTTCCTATGATGTAAATATTTGTGATTACCATTATCATTATCATACTTATGCCCAATATAATAACTGTTAAACTGAAATAGAGTCTTAAAATACCTGAATAGCCATGAAATAACTTTTGGCTGGTTTGGGGTAAAAACAATCTCAGAGAAAGTTGGAATTAGTCACCAAAGTGAATTCCAAGTATTTTGACCCTGAAATTCATAGCATTTGAGCTAGTGAAACCCTAAGTCAAGAACACAGTTAAGCTATGCCTAGACTTCTGACCCATGGAAACTTTCAGGTAATTTAGTACACAGCATAGAAATGCATAACAATTTTGATATTTGGAATTGAGGTGCTGGTATAACAATAACAACAAAAATTATTTTAAAATGTGTGAGTAGCTTTGAAACCAGGAAGTTGTTGGAGACTGGACAAATTTTAAGAAGCATGAGAGGGAAAGCCTACATTCTCTTCAACAGATTGTTAGTTTGAAATTTGGATTTGGAAGATCCTGCCAGGGAGGGTCCAGAAGGAAGTGAGGAACATGTTACTGAAAATTACTCGAGGGAAAACCTCTGTTATATAGTGACAAAAGATTTACAAAATTGTGTCCTGCAGTTATGTGGGAATTTGAATTTATAAATGACAGACTTGGACCTCTAGCTAAATGCCAAAAGTGCTGCCTAGGTTCTTCTTGCTGATTATAATAACATGCAAAAGGAGAGAGATAAATTTAGGGAAGAATTGCTAAACAAAAAGAAGCAGAACTAGATGACTTTAAAGTTATTGGCTCTCCAGATGGCAAAAGATGCTAAAAGTCATAAGTAAATGCTGGAAATCTGGCATAGAGAAAAGACTGAGTGTGGAATTGTACAACCTTTAGTTAAAACCTTAGAAAGATCAAAATGTTGGAGGACTTAGTCACACTTAGTGATTTTCAAGTGATTAGGATGTGCCTACAGATTTTTCTCAACCAAAAGCTCAAGGGGTGAAGCCAAAAGTCACAAAAGCTTTTTTGTAGGCTTTAATACCCAACAAAGAAAAACCCATTTCAGAATCATTATGGACCAGTTATTCATGTATATTTCCCCCCCCCTTTTTTTTTTTTTTTGAATCAGAAAGTTTATAACTTTTGTTCTGTGCCTGACCTGTCATTGTAAATCAGGAGTGTTGGGAGCTGATAAGTTGTCCCTTTGGTTTTTCAGGTCCACAAATGGAGAAGAATCTGCCCCAGGAGATCTACTTCATGGGCTACATCCAGACCTATCATCTACACCTGGCCTGATTTAGATTTTGGACTCTGAGCTGGCATTGTAATGAAATAAAGCCCTGAGAACACTGGAAGGGGGTAAATATAATTTACATTTCAGACGGTCTTAATTAGTTGGGAGTCAGAGATGGGCAGATTCCCGCCCCCTGGTGTACTGATTGTGTATAATCACCTCTACTTTAATGTGGGCAAGAACTAAGAATGTGATGGAATAGTCAATCCATGATTATATTATGATATATAAAACTCTATATAGCAGGCTGATTCTCCTGCTGGTTTTGCAGAAATAAGTTGCCATGTTTGACTAAGACTTGAGGAATAACTTCAGAATCTGAGAGAGACATCTGGCAGACAGCCAGCAAGAAGATAGATTGTGCAGAACTAATTTCTTCCAAAAAAGAATGAGCTTAGAAGAAGATCCTGAGCCTCAGGTGGGCCTGTAGTCCCAGTTAACTCATTGTTCACCCTTGTGAGAACCAGATAACCCAGGCCTGGATCCCTGAGTCACAGCAACTATGAAATAACAAATAGATATTTTAACCTAAGCTTGTAGTAATTTGTTCATGGCCACAGAAAACTAATGAAACTACCTTCAAAGTGGTATTAGGAAGCAGTGAATTTTTGATTCAACTTCTTTGAATTATATAGTTAAATGTAAATGCATTTGTTTTAGCAATGTCTGAAAATGTTTTCCTTCAATATTATCCTTTTGTGAAAGTGAATAATTATCAATAGAACATTTAAATGTTTTTCAGATATTTTAAAATGCATTTATATGTTAAAAATATGAAAAAAATAAAAAAAAACAAAATGAGTTGAAAGAGAATTTTGAATATAAAAATAAGGGCATTTTACTTATGAAATACTTTTATAGTCTATATGCATTAATCATTATAATCTATCACTTTACAGCTTGGAATGTAGAAAATGACTCTATTAAATAACAAAGGTTTGCTGAAGAAAAATTATCACATAATGTGAGGTTTGGCTTTGTACTTTTAACATAATGATAAAACAGAACATTTTGACTGAATCACATTAGAAAGACATCAGCAGTACAACTCCTCTACATAATATAATTAGGAGTGCAATGAATAAATAATCCTTTGTTCCTTGATACAAGGTGCCACTCATTCATTAGTAGAAGGGTCATTTGTAAGCCAATTTTTGTTATTACCCTGAAACGACATTGTTGTTAAATTGTGATAAAGGGGAAACCATAAAATGGGAAAGAATTTTAATGGTCATTATCTTCATTAGCTAATGAGATGTGCTAATTATATTCTTAGATGATAATGATTTAGTAGCCTTGGCATAAAGGGCTCACAGAGCAATAACTAGGCAAGTCTCCTTCAATGTGTGTTCACAATGTTGAAAGAGACATAATAACTGAGCGCAATAATTATGTTATGTATACTATTATTCATTAAAAATGTCTATCTATGTTATGTCTGATTTATGTTGTTTTTCCATGTGATACATTTGCATAAATTCTCAGGTACTGAAAATGTGACATAGAAATTTTATAAAGGCTTCACTTCTTGAAGTGTGGTCCCCAGACCCCTGGAGACCCCTGAGACCCTATCAGGAGATGTGTGAGGTTGAAACTATTTTAACAGTACCTCAATGTTATATTTACTATTTTCACTGTGTTGACAGGGCCACTGACCAAAAAAAAAAAAAAGAAAGAAAGAAAGAAAGAAAAAATCATAAGCAAAATTGCTTGTTTCTTAGCATAAATCAAGGAAGTGTCTCCCTACTGTACTAAGAATTATTATAATCTTCAGCACTCTATACTTGCAGGAAAAAGAGACAGTCAGAGAGAGAAAAAGAGAGAGAGAGAAAGAAATTACTGAACACCACTCCATAGAAGAGGAAATAACTACTCCATAAAAATATAATATGTGGTAATCCTCACTAGTAAATAAATAGCTCAACTTGACACTCAATACAAACAAAAAACAGTGATATCAAAATTTAGCAAAAATGTAGATAATGGCCTAACTATATGTTACTGACAGTTGTGAAAAATCTCTATTCATACCTTGGGGGAAAAAATGGTATTCAAAATTTTGCTCTAAGCATTTACTCAGAGAGACTCATACAAGTCCACTAAGACAGGGAAAAGGATGGGAGGGAGTTGTGTGGAAATCATCCTTATATCCATAACACAGAATGTATTACAACTGTGATGATCTCAGGGGAAAAACCAGTAAAGAAAATATACATCAATTTACTTATGAAAATTTTAGAAACAAAAAAATGTGGATTTCAGATATATTTTGTAAACTTGTAGAGAAAGAAAAGGAATTACTGACACAAAATTCAGCTACCTGATTGTTCAAGGGAAGAGGGAGGGAAATGAGATCAGCGAGGAGACTGTGGAAGTTCAGCTGGTCAGTGGATAAAGGAATTGTCATTTTATTATTTTTTTTTATTCATTATGCTTTTTAAAAGTATTCATTTGTTGATATTATATATTTTATTTAAAAGTTAAAAAAGGAAGTGATTGAATTATCTATTTCATTATGGATATGTATGTTCTGCATGAATAATATCTAATAATGCTAGACATGATATACTGTCAGTTCTCTTGCTATGGGTAGACGATGCCACAGTAATGATAACAAGTTACCATGAAGTGCAGTGGTCTACTGTTCTTCATCTCCAGAGTTGCATGTTCTTCCCTTTTCAGAGAACATGGTATTCATTCTATTGGGAAGAAAAGCACAACCAGAACCTTCCCTCTTCTTCTTTTTTTCTTTTTTTTTAAACTGAGTTTCTGTCATTTATAAATGTAAAATTCCATCCACTACTAAGAGATGAAGTAATGTTTTCAAATTGTGTCATTCAAACAGGATGGCAGAAGAATACGAAATCAGTTCACAATGTTCCCCATGAATGTTTCCTCCAGTTCTTAAAACCTATTATAATTCCAAAATATTTCAGTCAAACTGCCTCTCACTTTTCAGTGGAGAGATAAGGTAATTGAGGTAATGAATTTTAAATCTGAGAAAATAGTAAAACTTTTATGGCATTATGTAGAGAAATACACTAATAATGTTCCAAAAGTCACTTTGTCATCCAATTTTCCATTCTTGTGTGAGTCTAAGAGGACATGGATAGGCAATATGAGTAATACTCCATTAAATTTCTACTCTTATGTCACATTTAAGCAACAGTCACATTTTTTTTCACAGATCATTCAAAGACAATAGAATTTTCTATGTGAAAACTATACTACTGGGGAAAAAAATGACCTCAAAGAAGACATGTCATGTATTTTCTTGTTCTATTAACTACATTATGATAAAGATGTGATCTTTATAATCAACAATTTTAATTGTCTATAAAATTCTCCCCAAATTAATGATTTGTAAAGAGTTATCAGTACCCCTTATTCCCTCTGTTACTTTGTCTTATTCTTTCTGTTATTTTGTAAATCTACCCATCAAATTTGACATTTAATCTCTCTTTTACTACAAATGTAATGAATATTTTTCTCCTGAGCAATTTTAATGTTTCAGTTGGGATCAAAAAACTGTCCTTCTGGGTTTCCCTGGTGGCGCAGTGGTTGAGAGTCCACCTGCCGATGCAGGGGACACCGGTTCGTGCCCTGGTCCGGGAAGATCCCACATGCCATGGAGTGGCTGGGCCTGTGAGCCATGGCTGCTGAGCCTACACATCCAGAGCCTGTGCTCTGCAACAGGAGAGGCCACAACAGTGAGAGGCCCACGTACAGCAAAAAAACAAAACAAAACAAACAAACAAAAAAAAACTATCCTTCTGCTTGCTGTATGCTGGAGCAGGGGACTTAATTTTCATCAGATGTGAGGTCTTTCATTATTTACTACTGCCTGAGAAAAAGATCATGGTTCTTTTAATTTTCATTACCTAACTATAAAAATATAAACATATAACAGTAGGTAGAATCAATTGTATATTAAGCTTATTGATTCAGAGATAAATCATAAAAGCATATTTCTTTTTTAACATAAATATTTATTTTTAAATGTAATTAATTGCAATGCAAAAATGCTCAAAATGCAATCAATTAAAATAATGCTTTATAAAGTCTTATTATTTTAACTTAGTATAATGTGATAGTCTGTCTGGACTTTTAAAAGACTTAATGCTAATTAAAGATATGATAATCCTCAGGCTTAAATGCTATAACCAAACCATCAATATTCAATGAAATAGTGAAAGGTGCCAGTTATGATGCTTCTAATTGTGACCTATTTGCTAGTTTGCATATTAAATCATTTAGAAGTCCTTAATCAAAAAATGCTTTAAAATTGCCTCAAGGAATAAAATTTGTAAATACTAATGTAAATATTCCACAATCACTTCAGCAAATATTTTTTTAGTTGTGAATGATTGTCCTTAAAGAGAAATACAACAGGAGTTAAATATGAAAAAAAGATAAAAACTTAATTTAATACTGTATCAATGTAATATCAAATTTTCAACACCTATATTATGTTAATTCTATAATTAACTAGATTGCTCTCCCTTAGACCACATAAACTTGGCAGTTGGTAATATACTTACTTTAATGATTATATATGACATCAAAAAGAGACATAAAACAATGACAACAAACTCTAAAATAGATCTTGTTAGCTATCTAAAATTTTCTGAATGATTGAATCCATTATTTGATAATTATTTATTCTAAAAAAAATTCACATAGATAGCATAAGTCCTATATTTTTCAATTTCCAAATGCCTAGCATTAAAAAAAAATGTGTGGCTTTACAGTAACACACAATAAAGCTTTTTGTCAAGCACGGGGATATGTGTATGCTCTGCAAGCATGTGAGCTGAGATATTCATCAGAGTTGAAATTCTCCATTTCACTAGTTGACAAATCTACTGGGATGTCTAGTTCTCCCAAGAATAATTTGCTAGTGATAAGAAGAAAGATATGAAGAAAAGAAGACTGATATCAGGATATATTGGGAGACTGTTAAAAGAGAAGCCTGTGTAACTTGAAGATAGTATCTAAATAAGCCCAGTTCAATCTAAGACAAATGTTACATTACCCAAAATTTACCTATCAAAGACAGCATCTGTCATTTACGTTGGAAGATATTTACCATGCAACTTTGAAGTTAAATTTATTTTGTATTGACTTTTTAACATTATGCCCTTTTCTCTAGTGATCAGCTCTCTATTAGAGATGACATTTCTGAAAATAAGAAAAATTATTTATTGGCTTGTTTTTTGGTAATGTATAGAAATGAGAGTTCTTCATTCATAAAACTATATTATAAAAAAGCAAGAGAAAGAAGTCCAAGGTAAGAGAAGAAATCCCCTCCACTTTTTTTCCTCTATGAATGCTACTCATGTTTTTCCTTGTGTGGAAAATAAAATCAAACACCCTAGAAAAAACTATCTCTTTAAGAACAGAGGTGCAGTTTTCTAATTAACCCAATATATACTATTTCTATTTGACAGAACAAATATTCAGAATAAAATACCAGTTTATTTGAGAATGTCTAGGGAAATAAGGTTCAGGAGGGATGCAACAGGTTATAGAAAGTGAAGAATATGGAATTAATCTGAGGCTGGAGGGGGTGTAAAAATTAAATATATATATATATATATATATATGCTTAATATATAGAAAGTTAAGCTTATTTTCTAATATGCTTATGCCTTACAATTCATAAAAAATAAAACAAGAAAAATAAATACTGAAATAAATTATATTATTTTATCTTTGTACAAAAATCAGTTGACATGAGCGACTGCCAAAGCTCATAAATCCCTCCTTAAACACCACTGTTATTGGAAACAAAAACCTAGAGAATATTTCATGCAGGGGAATAATGAGACATGTGTGCAGTCTAAAAATTTCCCTGGGTAACAATTTGGGATTGAGGGAACAAGAAATGAATACAGGAAAATTAGTTAGACTATGGTCATAATATAGAAAAATATATATCTATATATGGTTTAAGTGAACAGTGTAAAGGAAGAGGGGAAGACATATATGAGCAATATTAAGAGGTACAATATATCAACACAAGGTTAAATAAATTAATAGAAGGAGTGTCAGCTGGAAGATGTGTCACTATCCTTCAGATTTTTGTCTTATAAATATAAATAAGTAGTCAGGACCCTCAAGATGGAGGAGGAGTAAGACGTGGAGATCACCTTCCTCACCATAAATACAACAGAAATACATCTACATGTGGAACAGCTCCTACAGAACACCTACTGAACATTGGCAGAAGACCTCAGAACTCCCAAAAGACAAGAAACTCCCCACGTACCTGGATACGGCAAAAGGAAAAAGGAAAAACAGAGACAAAAACATAGGGACGGGACATGTACCTCTGGGAGGGAGCTGTGAAGGAGGAAAGGTTTCCACACACTAGAAGCCCCTTCAATGGCAGAGACTGGGGGTGGACAGGGGGAAGATTCAGAGACGTGGAGGAGAGCACAGCAACAGAGGTGCAGAGGGCAAATTGGAGAGATTCCTGCAAAGAGGATTGGTGCTAATCAGCACTCACCAGCCCGAGAGGCTTGTCTGCTCAACCCCTGGGGCGGGCAGGGGCCGAGATCTGAGGCTTGGGCTTGGGAGGTCAGATCCCAGGAGAGGACTGAGGTTAGCTGTGTGAACACAGCCTGAGGGGGCTAGTGTGCCACAGCTAGCTGAGAGGGAGTGTGGGAAAAAGTCTGGAGCTGCCAAAGAGCCAAGAAAACACTGTTTGGGGATGTGCAAGGAGAGGGAATTCAGAGCACCACCTAAAAGAGCTCCAGAGATGGGTGTAAGCCACGGCTCACAAACAATGAGGAATAACACAGTAAATGAAATAAAAATTCTTAGAAGGAATCAATAGCAGAATAACTGAGGCAGAAGAACAGACAGGTGACCTGGAAGACCAAATAGTGGAAATAACTACCTCACAGCAGAATAAAGAAAAAACAATGAAAATAATTGAAGACAGTCACAGAGGCCTCTGGGAAAACATTACACGCACCAACATTCGAATTATAGAGGTCCCAGAAGAAGAAGAGAAAAAGAAAGGGACTGAGGAAATATTTGAAGAGATTATAGTTGAAAACATCCCTAATAAGGGAAAGGAAATAGTCAATCAAGTCCAGGAAGTGCAGAGAGTCCCATACAAGATAAAACCAAGGAGAAACACATCAAGACACATATTAATCAAATATCAAAAATTAAAAGCAGGGGCTTCCCTGGTGGCGCAGTGGTTGAGAGTCCACCTGCCAATGCAGGGGACATGGGTTCGTGCCCTGGTTTGGGAAGATACCACATGCTGCGGAGCAGCTGGGCCCATGAGCCGTGGCTGCTGAGCCTGCACGTGTGCAGCCTGTGCTCCGCAATGGGAGAGGAAACAACAGTGAGAGGCCCGCATATCACAAAACAAACAAACAAACAAACAAATTAAAAACAAAGCAAAAATATTGAAAACAGCACAGGAAAAGCAACAAATAACATACAAGGGGATCCCCATAAGGTTAAGAGCTGATCTTTCAGCAGAAACTCTGCAAGCCAGAAGAGCGTGGGAAGACATATTTAAAATGATAAAAGGGAAAAACCTACAACCAAAATTACTCTACACATAAAAGATTACTTTCAGATTTGACAGAGGAATTAAAAAATTACAGACAAGCAAAAGCTAAGAGAATTCAGCACCACCAAACCAGCTTTACAACCAATGCTAAAGGAAATTAGTTAGGCAGGAAACACAAGAGAGGAAAAGGCCTACAATAACGAAGTCAAAACAGTTAAGAAAATGGAAATAAGAACATACTTATCAGTAATTACCTTAAATGTAAATGGATTAAATGCTTCAACCAAAAGATATAGGGTAGCTGAATGGATACAAAACCAAGACCTGAATATATGCTGTCTACAAGAGACTAACTACAAGAGACCTAGGCACAAACAGAGACTGAAAGTGAGGGGATGGAAAAAATATTCCATTCAAATGGAAATCACAAGAAAGCTGGAGTAGCAATGCTTATATCAGACACAATAGACTTTAAAATAAAGACTATTAGAAGAGACAAAGAAGGACACTACATAATGATCAAGCAAACAATCCAAGAAGAAGATATAACAGTTGTAAATATTTATGCACCCAATATGGGAGCACCTCAATACATAAGGCAAATGCTAAAAGCCATAAAAAAGGAAATCAACAGTAACACAAAAAGAGTAGGGGTCTTTAACACCCAACTTTCACCAATGGACAGGTCATCCAAAATGAAAATAAATAAGGAAACACATGCTTTAAATAACACATTAAACAAGATGGACTTAACTGATATTTATAGGACATTCCATCTAAAATAAACAGAATACACTTTCTTCTCAAGTGCTAATGGAACGTTCTCCAGGACAGATTATATCTTGGGTCACAAATCAAGCCTTGGTAAATTTAAGAAAATTGAAACCATATCAAATATCTTTTGTGAGCACAATGTAGTAAGACAAGATATCAATTACAGGAAAAAAAAACCTATAGAAAATACAAACACATAGAGGTTAAACAATATATTACTAAATAACCAAGAGATCACTGAAGAAATCAAAGAGGAAATCAAAAAATACCTAGAAACAAATGACAATAAAAACACGATGACCTACAACCTACTGGATGCAGCAAAAGCAGTTCTAACAAGGAAGTTTAGAGCAATACAATCCTACTTCAAGAAACAAGAGAAATCTCAAATAAACAACCTAAGCTTACACCTAAAGCAATTAGAGAAAGAAAAACAAAACAAAAAACAAAAAACAAAACCCAAAGTTAGCAGAAGTAAAGAAATCATAAAGATCAGATCAGAATAAATTGAAAAAGAAATGAAGGAAACAATAGCAAAGGTCAATACAACTAAAAACTTGTTCTTTGAGAAGATAAACAAAATTGATAAACCATTAGCAACACTGATCAAGAAAAAAAAGGGAAAAGAATCAAATCAATAGAATTAGAAATGAAAGAGGAGAAGTAACAACTGACACTGCAGAAATACAAAGGATCATAAGACATTACTATAAGAAACTATATGTCAATAAAATAGAAAACCTGGAAAAAATGGACAAATTCTTAGAAAAGTACAAACTTCTGAGATTGAACCAGGAAGAAACAGAAAATATAAACAGACCAATCAGAAGCACTGAAATTGAAACTGATTAAAATTTTTCCAACAAACAAAATCTCAGGACCAGATGCCTTCGCAGGCGAATTCTATCAAATATTAAGAGGAGAGCTAACACCTGTCCTTCTCAAAATCTTCCAAAATATAACAGAGGGAGAAACACTCCCAAACTCATTCTAAGAGGCCACCATCACCCTTATACCAAAAGTAGACAAAGATGTCACAAAGAAAGAAATCTACAGGCCAATATCACTGATGAACATAGATGCAAGAATCCTCAACAGAATACTAGCAAACAGAATCCACCAGCACAATAAATCATCATACATCATGATCAAGTGAGGTTTATCCCAGGAATGCAAGGATTCTTCAATATATGCAAATAAATCAATGTGATATACCATATTAACAAACTGAAGAATAAAAATCATATGATCATCTCAACAGATGCCAAAAAAGCTTTTGACAAAATTCAACACCCTTATACCATAAAAACTCTCCAGAGAGTAGGCATAGAGGGAACTTACCTCAACATAATAAAGGCCATAAATGACAAACCCACAACCAACATCGTTCTCAATGGTGAAAAACTGAAACCATTTCCACTAAGATCAGGAATAAGACAAGGTTGCCCACTCTCACTACTATTATTCAACATAGTTTTGGAAGTTTTAGCCACAGCAATGAGAGAAGAAAAAGAAATAAAAGGAATCCAAGTCAGAAAAGAAGTAAAACTGGTACTGTTTGCAGATGACATGATACTATATACAGAGAATCCTAAACATGCTACCAGAAAATTACTAGAGCTAATCAATGAATTTTGTAAAGTAGCAGGATACAAAATTAAAGCACAGAAATCTCTTGCATTCCTATACACTAATGATGAAAAATCTGAAAGAGAAATTAAGGAAACACTCCCATTTACCACTGAAACAAAAATAATAAAATACCTTGGAATAAACCTACCTAAAGTTTATTCATACAAAAGACCTGTACACAGAAAACGATAACACATTTAAGAAAGAAATTAAAGATGATACAAACAAATGGAGAGATATACCACATTCTTGGACTGGAAGCATCAACACTGTGAAAATGACTATGATACCCAAAGCAAGCTACATATTCAATGGAATCCCTATCAAACTACCAATGGCATTTTTCATAGAACCATAACAAAAAATTTCACAACTTGTATGGAAACACAAAACCCTGAATGGTGAAAGCATCCTTTAGAAAGAAAAACAGAGGTGGTGGAAGCAGGTTCCCTGACTTCAAACTATAATACAAAGCTACAGTAATCAAGACAGTATGGCACTGGCACAAAAACAGAAAAATATAGATTAATGGAACAGGATAGAAAGCCCAGTGATAAACCCATGCACATATGGTCACCTTATCTTTAATAAAGGAGACAAGAATATGCAATGGAGAAAAGACAGCCTCCTTAATAAGTGGTGCTGGGAAAACTGGACATCTACAGGTAAAATAATGAAATTAGAACACTCCCTATCACCATACACAAAAATAAATGCAAAATGGATTAAAGACCTAGACGTAAGACCAGACCCTATAAAACTCTTAGAGGAAACCATAGGCAGAACACGCTATGACATAAATCACAGCAAGATCCTTTTTGACCCACCTCCTAGAGAAAGGGAAATAAAAACAAAAATAAACAAATGGGAACTAATGAAACTTAAAAACATTTACACAGCAAAGGAAACCATAACTAAGACAAAAAGTCAACCCTCAGAATGGGAGAAAATATTTGCAAAGGGAACAACTGACAAAGGATTAAGCTCCAAAATATACAAGCAGCTCATGCAGCTGAATATCAAAAAAAAAAACAAAAACAAATCCAAAAATACGCAGAAGACCTAAATAGACATTTCTCCAAAGAATATATACTGATTGCCAACAAACACATGAAAGCATGCTCAACATCACTAATCATTAGAGAAATGCAAATCAAAGCTACAATGTGCTATCACCTCACACCAGTCAGAATGACCATCATCAAAAAGTCTACAAAGAATAAATACTGGAGAGGGTGTGGAGAAAAGGGAAACCTCTTGCACTGTTGGTGGGAATGTAAATTGATACAGCCAATATGGAGAATTGTATGGAGGTTCCTTAGAAAACTAAAAATAGAATGATGATATGATACAGGAATCCCAGCACTGGGCATATACCCAGAGATACCATAATTCAAAAAGGGTCATGTGCCACAATGTTCACTGCTGCACTATTTAAAATATCCAGGACATGGAAGCAACCTAAGTGTCCATTGACAGATGAGTGGATAAAGAAGATGTGCCACATATATTCAATGGAATACTACTCAGCCATAAAAAGAAACAAAATTGAGTTATTTGTAGTGAGGTGGATGGACCTAGAGTCTGTCATACAGAGTGAAGTAAGTCAGAAAGAGAACAAAAAATCTAAACTCTAAAGTCTAAATAAAGAAGGTTGTGATGAACCTAGGGGTAGGACAGGAATAAAGATGCAGATGTAGAGAATGGACTTGAGGACACTGGGAGGGGGAAGGGTAAGCTGGAACAAAGTGAGAGAGTGGCATGGACATATATACACTAATGAATGTAAAATAGATAGCTAGTGGGAAATGGCCTCATAGCACAGGGAGATCAGCTCAGTGCTTTGTGACCAACTAGAGGTGTCCAATAGAGAGGGTGGGATAGAGATGAAAGAGGGAGCAGATATTGGGATATATGTTTAAGTATAGCTGATTCACTCTGTTATAAAGCAGAAACTAACACACCATTGTAAAGCAATTATACTCCAATAAAGATGTTAAAAAATAATATATATATATATATATATATATATATATATATATATATATATATATATATGGAACTTTAGTAATAAATTATTATGGAAGAAAATAAGACATATGATTGGGAGTAGTAAGCAAATCCGAATATAGATATTTATAAGCTACCTCTCTGTAGTATTTTGTTATGGCATCATCAAAGGATGAAGACAGAAAACTGGTGTCAACAAGTGGGTGTGCTGCTGCAACAAATACCGGATAATGTGGAAGCTGCTTTGGAACTGGTTAGAGGTAGAGGCTGAGAGACTTTGGAGATACATGCAAGGAAAAACCTACATTGCCATGAACAGACTTTAAAGACAATTCTGGTGAGAGCCCAGAAGGAAATGCAGGGAGCTTAGAGAGAGCCTCTATCTTCTGAAGGAATACCTGAGGAATTGTGGTCAGAATGTTGGTAGGAATATGGACTGTAAAGGCCATTCTGATGAGGTCTCAGATGGAAATGAGAACCACGTTACTGGACTACAGAGGAAAAAACATATTTATTATAAAGTGGCAAATAACTTGGCTAAACTGTATTCATGTTCTAGTATGCTGTGGAAGATTAATCTTGTGAGTGATGAAATGGGATACTTGGCTGAGGAAATATCTAAGAACAATGTTGAAGGTGTGGATTGGTTTCTCTTGAAAACTTATAGTGACATTCAAGAACAGAGAAATGACTTAAAAACATATTTGTTAATCAAAAGGTGAGCAGAGGGCTTCCCTGGTGGTGCAGTGGTTGAGAGTCTGCCTGCCAATGCAGGGAACACGGGTTCATGCCCCAGTCCAGGAGGATCCCACATGCTGCAGAGTTGCTAGGCCTGTGAGCCATGGCCACTGAGCCTGCACGTCCGGAGCCTGTGCTCCCCAATAGGAGAGGCCACAACAGTGAGAGGCCTGTGTACCACAAAAAAAAAAAAAAAAAAAAAAAAAAAAAAAGGTGAGCAGGACTTAACAATTTGGAAAATTCTCAGCCTATCCATGTTGCAAAAAATGAGAAAGCATGTGAAGAAGAGAACACTAAGGGTATGGCCAAGTGACCATTTGATAAGGAGATTAATTTGGGTGTGAAGCATGGAATTAATGAGCCACTTCAGCAGGGAAACAGCCAGTTTGTACTGAATGGGAAAGAGACAGGAAGATCTTTGATCTTAGATTTTGCAGGCTGGAACCATGGAGTTATTTGGCTGTGAATGTGCACCATTCTTCAACACAAGGGAAGAAGGACCCCAGTGGTGATTCAGAGTTCATCAGGGCTTCCTCCTTAGCTTTAAAATCTTTGCACAGCAGGAAAAAAAAGAAAAAAAAATCTATGGATCTATGGAACATGAGAAGATATTTGTAAATCATATATCTAAAAAAAGTTAATATCCAAAATTCAAAAAGAACTCATACAACTCAACTGCAAAAAAAAAAAAAAAATCAACCCAATTAAAAAATGAGCAGTGGAACTGAATAGACATTTTTTCAAAAAAATCCAAAAAACAAAACAAAACCCAAATGACCAACAAGTACATGAAAAGGTGTTCAACACCATTAATCATCAGAGAAATGCAAAATTTAATGCAAATCACAATTAGATGTCACCTCATACCTGTTAGAATGACTGTGGTCAAAAAGGCAAGAAGAGATAAGTGTTGGGGAAGATGTGGAGAAAAGGGAATCCTTGTGGCCTCTTCTTTTTTGGAATATAAATTGGTACAGCCAATATAGAAACAGTATGGAGGTTCCTCAGAAATTTAAAAATACAACTGTATCCAGCAATCCCACTGCTGGGTATATATCCAAAGGAAATGAAAATAGGATTTGGGTGCTTCCCTGGTGGCGCAGTGGTTGAGAGTCTGCCTGCCAATACAGGGGACATGGGTTCGTGCCCCGATCCGGGAGGATCCCACATGCCGCGGCGCGGCTGGGCCCGTGAGCCATGGCCGCTGAGCCTGTGCATCCGGAGCCTGTGCTCCACAACGGGAGAGGCCACAACAGTGAGAGGCCCACGTACCGCAAAAAAAAAGAAAAAAAAGAAAAAGAAAATAGGATTTGGAAGAAAGAGCTGCTTCCCAAGTTCACTGTAGCATTATTCACAATAGCCAAGATACAGAAATAACCTAAATGTCCATCAAGGAATGAATGAATAAAGAAGATGTTGTATATCTATATGCAATGGAATATATACAGCCTTGAGAAGAAAGAAAATCCTGTCATTATTGACAACATGGATGAAGTTTGAGGACATTATGCTAAATGAAGTAAGTCAGAAAGAGAAAGACAAATACTGTGTGATATCACTTATATGTGGAATTTTAAAAAGCTGAAACCACATAAATAGAGAGTAGAGTGGTGGTTACAAGGGGTTAAGGGTTGGAGGAAATGGGGAGATGCTGGTCAAAGGTACAAACTTTCAGTTGTAAGATAAATAAATTCTGGGGATCTAATGTACAGCATGGTGATTATAGTTAATAATGCATTACTATATACTAATCCTCAAGGTAATGGTTTTAGGAGGTGGAGCCTTTGAGCAGTGATTAGGTCATGAGAGCAGAGCCCTCCTGAATGGGATTAATGTCCTTGTAAAAGAGATCTCAGAGAGATTCTTTGCCCTTTCTGATATAAGAGGACATAAGGAGAAGTCTGACATGGAAGAGAACAATCCAACCTCACTGGCACCCTGATCTCAGACTTCCAGCTTGTAGAACTCTGATAATTAAATTTCTATTGCTTATTAGCTACCCAGTCTCTGGCAGTTATTATATAGCAGCCTAAAAGGGCTAAGACGATGACTAAATTTCTTCTTTGTTTGCTTGTTTCAAATAGGATGGTGGTGATTAGTGGGAAGGCTTTAACATGATATCTAGAGGCTGTGGATGATTTTTTTCTCTTCTTTATACTTCCTTAGATGAGAGAGAATAATATTTCATATGCTGCATGTTAAGAGTCAAGGTAGAACAATGGGGTGAAAATACAGAAGAAAGAGAAAATCACTATGGCAGCGAAGTCCAATTTGTTGGATAGAATTGAATGGAATAGTATGATAATAATACAGACCACATAATATTATTTCCTTTACAGAGAAGGTAAAACTGAAGCTAAAATGTGAAGTAATAATTCTAATTAAGGTAACAGTCTAGCAAGTAACCCTAGGTCTGTCTGATTCCAAAGACAATTCTTTTTTTTTTTCTTCCCCACTGCAGTATTCTATCTCAGCATATTCTTTTTTAAATAAATTTATTTTTTATTTTTAACTGCATTGGGTCTTCATTGTTGTGTGTGGACTTTCTTTTGTTGTGGCAAGCGGGGGCTACTCTTCGTTGTGGTGTACAGGCTTCTCATTGTGGTGGCTTCTCTTGTTGCCAAGCACAGGCTCTAGGCGTAGGCTCAGTAGTTGTGGCTCATGGGCTTAGTTGCTCCATGGCATGTGGGATCTTCCCGGACCAGGGCTTGAACCCATGTCCCCTGAACTGGCAGGTGGATTCTTAACCACTTCACCAACAGGGAAGCCCCTATCTCAGCATATTCTGTACACCACTTGAAAAAGAAATGGGTATATGGGAAGTAAACAACAATTAAAGTAAATAAAATAATTTTGCTGATGTAAAAGCTGCAAGGATTTCCAAGAAATTATGAATAGCCACTATTATGCTCTGACATAAATGTGTTTGTCCATAGTACCCGATGTCAAATATTTCAATGTGATAGCTAAATTCTATGAAAATAAAATAAAGTGAATGTACCTGGACCGACACTAAAAATAAATTAATGCATATATATATATATATATATAACTATCTGGATTCTAACAATTTACTATATATTGATAACCACTTAGGACTGTGCAAGTACATTTTACTTAGGAAAACAACTATTTGGAATAGAAAGTAATCAGTATCTCTAATGTTGTGTATTTCAGCAACTCTACTGCTGTATTTGCAACTGTTCTCTAGTCATCTAGGTAGGACTTGTTAATTAGAAGCTGTTAAGATAGATACCGCCACTCAATGTCTCATTTATGAATAAATGAAGACACAACCACTTAACAAAGAAATATCATACCCTATTATACACAATACATTGCCTCTAAAGATGAATACAACATGACCTTCCAGATTCAGAGTCTTGTGTTCTTCTGAGTTTATTATACTGATTTTATGGAGCTGTTCTGATGTTCAAATAGCACAAGGGGTTAGTGTAATCTATGATTAAGATAACATATGCTTATGATGCTGAGGCAGATAATATGGGGAAATGAAGTGGATTTAGTTTAAGAAGCAATATGAATTATTAGGAAAAATAGTTAATTGGAGAGCAGATTATTGACTGAATGTGCCAGGCATTACTATTATACTTTCAATTAATGGATGTAATGAGATAATAAAGAACCACTATTGTCCAGTCACTGATATTTCAAGCCTGATGTGACACTTAGTGTTTTATGTAAAATTTCTGAATTATCAAATCTTGACAAAATATTAAAACTTAAAAATGTTACAGTATAAGTCAAATCAAATGCATATTTTATACTTGTTACATGTACATTGTTAGTATTTGTTGGCTTACCCATTTGGGGTGTCAGTTGTCGATCATCAATGCTGTCAGTAAATAGGTGACTACCATGATGGACACCCAAACATGGAAACAGTGCTCACATCAAAGCTATGCCAGCACATGACAAATGTACCTTGGAAATATTGTGGGTTCTCTTCCAGACAATCACAATAAAACAAATATTGCAATAAAGCAAGTCACATGAATGTTTTTGTTTCCCAGTGCATGTGAAAGTTATGTTTACAGTATACTATAGTCTGTTAAGTATGCCATGACATTATGTCTTAAAAAACAATGTACGTAGCTTAATTAAAAAATCTTTACTGCGAAAAAATGCTAACTATCATCTGATCCCTCAGCCAGTCTTAGTAGTAACACCAAAGATCACTGATCACAAATTACATAAACAATATGATAATAATGAAAACCTTTGAAATACTGTGAGAATTATCAAAAGATATACAGAGACACAGAGACACAAAGTGAACCACTGTTACTGAAAAATGGCACTGACTGACTTGCTTGGAACATGGTTGCCACAAGCCTTCAACTTGTAAAAAATACAATATCTGCAAAGTGCAATAAACAAAGTGCAATAAAATGAGGTACCTATACATATAGATTCAATTAAGCACCTGTAGAGGTAAGTTGTTATAGGTTGAACTGTGTCTTCCAAAAAGATATGTTGAAGTCCTAAGCCCCAGTACCTGTGAGTGCAGCTTTATTTGGAATTAGGATCTTTTCAGATGTAAACAAGATAAGATGAAGGTTTGGACTGGGTAATAATCCAAAATGTCTGGCATCTTTAAAAGGAGAGAGGGACAACAGCACATAACAAAGGAGTCAGAGATTTTCAGGGATGTATCTCTAAGCCAAGGAACAACAAGGATTGGTAGCAACACCAGAAGTTAAGAGAAAAGCATGAAACTGATCCTTCCCTAGAGTCTTCAGAGAGAGAATAGCCCTCCTGACAACATGATATCAAACTCCTAGCTGCCAAAACTGTGAGAATAAAGTTCATTTTAAGCCACCTTAATTGATGGTATTTCATTTAATACCATACATTTTATTTAATACCACCTTAGTTTATGGTATTTTATTATGGCAGAGCTAGGAAATTAGCACATCTATCTCTGATTGAGAACACTTCATGGGTACATTTGGGATAAAATTAATAAAGGTAAATATTAATAACGCAATATGGTAAAAGACTGAATGCCTTCCCATTAAAATTACTGGCAAGACATGGAAGTCTGTACTTATTGCTTCTAATCAGCATTGTACTATAGGCTCTGGTTAGTACAGTAAGGCAAGAAAAATAAACAACAGCATCCATATTATTGGAAAGAAAGAGGTAGAATGGTCTTTATTTGCAAAGGACAAGACTTTCTATATGCAAAAAATAATAAGTGCCACAGAAACTAATAAGCAAGTTTAGCAAGTCTATAGGACATAAGATCAACATACAAAAATCCATCATATTTGTATACACTAGTTGTCAACAACTGAAAGTCAAAATTTTAAAAATCACAATACCATTAACTATATCATTAAAACCATAAAATTCTTAGGGAAAAATATGACGAAGATGTGAACAGCCTTTACAATAAAAGTGACAAACACTGCTGTAAGAAATTGAAATTTGAAATAAATGAAGAAATATACTATGTTTATCTGTAAGAAGATTCAATATTTATATCACTATTCTCAATTTGATATATAGATTTACCTCTAATCAAATTTTCAATTGACTTTGTTTAGAAATTGACAAAATTATTCTAAAATTTATATGGAAATGCAAAGGACACAAATAGCAAACAACTTTGAAAAAAAACACATTTGAGATATGAACTATCTCTGTTTCAAGTGTTATTATAGTTACATTAATCAAAACAATATGCTACTTATGTAGAAAAACCAAACAGATTGCCAAAAGGGGGTAGAGTCCGGAATAGACCCACATATATAAGGAGAACTGATTTTCAACAAAGGTGCAAAGGCAGTTCAGAGTAAAAAATGTGTAGTGTCTTCAACAATTGGTGCTGAAACATTTGAATATCTATATTAAAAAATAGAACATGGATCCATACCTGGCACAATATTCAAAAATTAACTCAAAATGCACTACACATCTAAAGATAAAAGCTAAAAGTACAACATTTCTAGAAGAAAACATAGTAGAAAACATTTCTGACCTTGGGTGCTACATGTATATATGCATGTATTTTAAGTATGGAACTAACAGAACAAGCTCTAAAAGAACAAATTGATAATTTGGACTTCATTAAATTAAAAACTTCTCTTCAAAAAACCTTCTTAAGAGAATGGAAAAACAAGCCATAGATTTGGAAAAAAAATATTTGCATAGCAAAAACCTAAGACTCACATAAATTAATAAGAAAAAAAAAATTATGCCACCTTCCCCAAAATGGCCACAAGATACACACACTGAAATAGCAGATATGCAAATGGCAAAAAAAAAAACATATGCCAAGATAAGTAACATCAATAATCTTTAAGGAAATGCAAATTAAAATCATGATTAGTGATAACCACATACATATCAGAATGATTAAAATTATAAAGTTGTATCCTGCCACTGAGGCCAGGGAGACAAGGAAAGGTGGAAGGAGCCAACTGGGAGGAATGGAAGAGGAGTGGAGGGCATTTGCCTCATCCACTCGGGCCTGGGGAGCCTGCTGAGCTCCCAGGCCGGTCCGCTGCCCTCCAAGGCCCCCTCTTCCCCCAGCCACATTGGTCCTGGGAGCATAGGAAGGAGGCTGAGGGGAGTTCAGCTGAGGTAGGTGGGAGGGGCCCTCTGGAAGGAGTGGGAGAGGAGTGGAGGGTGATTGTCCCACCCACTCAAGCCCAGGAACAGTGCTGGCCTGCCAGGTGAGGTCCCCCACGCTCTGAGACCAGGGGTGGGGTCATGCCTGGGCCTCATCTGTTCCTTGAGCCTAAGCTCCACCCCTGACAGCCCCCAGGGACTATTCCAGCCCTGTGGGTCCTAAGCATAGGCCCGGCCCACCACCCAAACCTTGCTCTTGCTTAGGATCCACCTTCCACAGCCAAGGCCTCACCACCCCCTTTTTTTTTTCTCTCTTTTCCCTCCTCCTCTTTTTTATTATTGTGGTACTATTGTACCTTCTGGTTGTTGATTCATCTATATTTTTATTTTTATATTCTTCCTAACATATCTGTTAGTTTCCTGGTATAATTTTAGTTTTTACTTTGCTACTGTTCTCTCTCTTTTTTTTTATTTTGCCAATCCATGTGGCTTGCAGTATCTTGGCTCATGAGCTGGGGGTTTGGCTGAAGCTCCTGAGGTGGGAGCTCTGTGTCAGAACCACTGGAGTAACAGAGAACCTCAGACCCCAGGGAATATTCATCAGAGTGAGGTGTCACAGAGGTCCTCATCTCAGCACCAAGACCCAGTTCTATCCAACAGCCTACAAAATCCAGTGTTGGAAGCCTCAGGCCAAACAACCAGTAAGACAGGAACACAATTCCACTTTAAAAAAAAAAAAAAAGAGACAGCAAAAAAATATGTCACAGATGAAGGAGCAAGGTAGAAACCTACAAGACCAAATAAATGAAGAGGAAATAGGCAATCTACCTGAAAAAGAATTCAGAGTAATGATAGTAAATATGATCCAGAATCTCAGGAATAGAATGGAGGAACTGATTGAGAAAATACAAGAAATGTTTAACAAAGATCTAGAAGAACTAAAGAACAAACAGAGATGAACAAAATAACTGAAATGAAAAACACACTAGAAGGAATCAATAACAGAAAAAATGAGGCAGAAGAACAAATAAGTGAGCTGGAAGACAAAATGGTGGAAATAAATGCCAAGGAGACGAATGAAGAAAAGAGAATGAAATGAATTGAAGACAATATCAGAGACTTCTGGGACAACACTAAATGCACCAACATTCGAATTATAGGGGTCCTAGAAGGAGAAAGGAAAAATAAAGGGATGAGAAAATATTTGAAGTATTTATAGTCAAAAACTTCCCTAACATGGGAAAGGAATTAGTCACACAAGTCCAGGAAGTACAGAGTCCCATACAGGATAAACCCTAGGAAAAACACACCAAGAACATATTAATCAAACTAACAAAAATTAAATTCCAAAAAAAAATATTAAAAGCAGCAAGGGAAAAAAGAAACATACAAAGGAATCCTCATAAGGTTATCAGCTGATTTCTCAGCAGTGACTCTGCAGGCCAGATGGGAGTGGCAGGGTATACTTAAAGTGATGAAAGAGAGAAACCTACACCCAAATTAGTCTACCCAGCAAGGATCTCATTCAGATTCAATGGAGAAATCAAAAGCTTTTCAGACAAGCAAAAGCTAAGAGAATTCAGCACCACCAAACCAGCTTTATAACAAATGCTAAAGAACTTCTCTAGGTAGGAAACACAAGAGAAGAAAAAGACTCACAAAAACAAACCTAAAACAATTAAGAGAATTGTAATAGGAACATACATATTGATAATAACCTTGAATGTAAATTGATTAAATGCCCCAACCAAAAGACACAGATTGGCTGAATGGATACAAAAACAAGATCCATATATATATGCTGCTTACAAGAGACCCACTTCAGACCTAGGGACACATACAGACTGAAAGTGAAGGCATGGAAAAAGATATTCCATGCAAATGGAAATCAAAAGAAAGCTGGAGTAGCAATACTTGTATTCGATAAAACACTTTAAAATGAAAACTGTTACAAGAGATAGGGAGGGACACTACATAATGATCAAGCGATCAATCCAAGAAGAAGATATAACAATTATAAATGTTTATGCACCCAACATAGGAGCACCTTAATACATAAGGCAAATGCTAACAAACATGACAAGAGAAATCGACAGTAATGCAATAATATTAGGGGACTTTAACATGCCACTTACACCAATGGATAGATCATCCAAACAGAAAATAAATAAGGAAACACAAGCTTTAAATGACACAATAGACCAGATAGATTTAATTTATATTTATAGAACATTCCAACGAAAAATGGCAAAATACACTTTCTTCTCAAGTGCACACAGAACATTCTCCAGGATAGATCACATCTTGGGTCACAAATCAAGCCTCAGAAAATTCAAGAAATTGGAAATCATATCAAGCATCTTTTCTGACAACAACACTATGAGACTGGAAATCAATTACAGGAAAAAAAACTGTAAAAAACACAAATACATGGAGGCTAATCAGTGCTCTACTAAATAAAAAAGAGATCACTGAAGAAATCAAAGAAGAAATTTTTAGAAATACATAGAAACAAATGACAATGAAAAGATGATGACCCAAAACCTGTGGGATGCAGCAAAAGCAGTTCTAAGAAGGAAGTTTAGCAATTCAATCTCACCTCAAGAAACAAGAAAAATCTCAAATAAATAATCTAACCCTACACTTAAAACAACTAGAGAAAGAAGAACAAAGAAAACCCAAAGTCAGTAGAAGGAAAGAAATCGTAAAGATCACAGCAGAAATTAATGAAACAGAAACAAAGAAAACAATAGCAAATATCAATAAAACTAAGAGCTGGTTCTTTGAGAAGATAAAAAAATTGATAAACTCTTAGCCAGACTCATCAAGAAAAAAAGGGAGAGAATGCAAATCAATAAAATTAGAAATGAAAAAGGAGAAATAACAACTGAACTACAGAAATACAAAGGATTATGAGACTACTACAAACAACTACATGCCAATAAAATGGACAGCCATGAAGAAATTGACAATTTCTTGGAAAGGTACAATTTTCCAAGGCTGAACAAGGAAGAGTTAGAAAATGTACACAGACAAATCACAGGTAATGAAATTGAAACCGTAATTGAAAATCTTCCAACAAACAGAAGTTCAGGACCAGATGGCTTCACAGGAGAATTCTATCAAACATTTAGAGAAGAGCTAACATCGATCCTTCTTAAACTCTTACAAAACACTGCAAAGGAAGAAACACTCCCAAATTCATTCTACGAAGCCACAATCACCCTGATACCAAAACCAGAAAAATATATCACAAAACAAGAAGATTATACACTGGTATTGCTGATGAACATAGATGAAAAATCCTGAACAAAATATTAGCAAACAGAATCCAACCCTATTGAAAAGATCATAAACCATGATCAAGTGGGATTTATCCCAGGTATGCAAGGATTCTTCAATATATGCAAATCAATCAATGTGATACTCCACATTAACAAATTAAGAAATAAAAATGATATGATCATCTCAATAGATGTAGAAAAAGGTTCTGACAAAATTCAACACCCATTTATGATAAAAACTCTCCAGAAAATGGGCATAGAGGGAACCTACCTCAACATAATAAAGGTCATATATGACAAACTCATAGCAAGCATCATACTCAATGGTGAAAAACTGAAAGCATTTCCACTAAGATCAGGAGCAAGACAAGGATGTCCACTCTTTCCATTCTTATTCAACATAGTTTTGGAAGTCTTAGTCACGGCAATCAGAGAAAAAAAAGAGAAATAAAAGGAATAAAAACTGGAAAAGAAATAAAATTGTCACTGTTTGCGGATGACATGATACTATACATAGAAAATCCTAAAGATGCTACCAGAAAACTACTAGAACTTATCAGTGAATTTGGTAAGTTTTCTGGATGCAAAATTAATGCACATAAATCTCTGGCATTCCTATACGCCAACAAAGAAAAATGTGAAAGAGAAATTAAGGAAACAATCCCATTAACCATCACAACAAAAAGAATAAAATGACTAGGAATAAATCTGCCTAAGGAGGCAAAAAACATGTACGCAAAAAACTATAAAACATTGATGAAGGAAACCTAGGATAACACAAACAGATGGAGAAATATATCATGTTCTTGAATTGGAAGAATCAATATTGTGAAAATGACTATACTACCCAAAGTGATCTGCAGATTCAATGCAATCCTTATCAAACTACCAGTGGCATTCTTCACAGAATTAGAACAAAATTTTTACAGTTCATATGGAAACACAAAAGACCCCGAATAGCCAAATAAATCTTCAGAAGGAAAAAGAGTTGGAGGAAATCAGGCTCCCCAACTTCAAACTATACCACAAAGCTACAGTAATCAAGACAGTATGGTACTGGCACAAAAACAGATATATAGATCAATGGTACAGTATAGAATGCCAGAGAAAAACCCACGCACATATGGTCACCTAATTTAAGACAAAGGAGTCAAGAACATACAATGGAGAAAAGACAGCCTCTTCAATTAATGGTGCTGGGAAAACTGGTCAACTACATGTAAAAGAATGAAATTACAACACTACCTAACACCATACACAAAAATAAACTCCAAATGGATTAAATACCTAAATGTAAGATCCGACACTATAAAAATCTTACAGGAAAATGTAGGAAAAACACTCTTTGACATAAGCCACAGAAAGATCTTTTTTGACCCAACTCCTAGAGTAATGGAAATAAAAACAAAAATAAACAAATGGGACTTAATTAAAGTTAAAAGCTTCTGCACAGCAAAAGAAACCATAAACAAGACAAAAAAGACAACCCTCAGAATGGGAGAAAATATTTGCAAATGAAAAAACAGACAAAGGATTAATCTCCAAAATATACACACAGCTCATGGATCTCAATATCAAAAAAACAAACAATCCAATTAAAAAATGCACAGAAGACCTAAATAGATATTTCAACAAGAAAGACATACAGATGGTCAAGAGGCAAATGAAAAGATGCTCAACATCACTAATCATTAGAGAAATGCAAATCAAAACTACAATGAGGTATCCCCTCACACCAGTCAGAATGGCCATTATCAAAAAATCTAGAAACCATAAATGATGGAAAGGGTATGCTGAAAAGGGAACTCTCTTGCACTGTTGGTGGGAATGTAAATTGATACAGCCACCATGGAAAACAGTATAGAGGTTCCTTAAAAATCTAAAAATAGAACTACCATACGACCCAGCAATCCCACTCCTGAACATATACTCTGAGAAAACCATAATTCAAAAAGAGACATGTACCACAATGTTCATTGCAGTACTATTTACAATAACCATGACATGGAACCAACCTAAATGTCTATCATCAGATGAATGGATAAAGAAGATACACATATACACAATGGAATATCACTCAGCCATAAAAAGAAATTAAATTGTGTTACTTGTAGTGAGGTGGATGGACCTACAGTCTGTCACACAGAGTGAATTAAGTCAGAAAGAGTAAAACAAATACTGTATGCTAATGTATATATATATGCAATAAAAAAATGGTACTGATGAACCTAGTTGCAGGACAGGAATAAAGATTTAGAAATAGAGAATGGACCTGAGGACATGGGGTGGGAGGGGGAAGCAGGGAAGTGAGAGAAACATAGACATATATACACTACCAAATGTGAAATAGTTAGCTAGTGGGAAGCAGCTGCATAGAACAGGGAGATCAGCTTGGTGCTCTGTGATGACCAAGTGGGGTGGGATAGGGAGGATGGGATGGAGGCTCAAGAGGGAGGGGATATGGGGACATATTTAGGCATATGGCTGACTCACTTTTCTGTACAACAGAAACTAACACAGTATTGTGAAGCAATTATACTCCAATAAAGATCTATTAAAAGAAAAAGAAAAGAGATGGTGTCCAGGAAAAAATTAATGTCAATTAAATATTATTTTATACTCAAAAAATAAAATTAAAAATAATAAAGTTGTATGCTGGCATGTATTAGTGAGGATGTGGAGAAACAGGAAATCTCATACACTGCTGTTGAGACAGTGAAATGGTAAAAACATTTTGGAAAATATTTTGATAGTTTAAGAAGTGAAACATACTTCTATAATATGATTCAGACATTCCACTCCTAAGCATTGATCCAAGAGAAATGAAAGCATATATCTAAACAGCGACTTGTAAACAAAGGTCTATAGAATTTTATTTGTAATAGCCAAAAACCAGAAAAAAATGATCAAACAAACAAATGTTCCTGAACAGATAGATATAACACAGTTTGTGTATTCATTTATCTACACAATGGAGTATAATTTAGCACTAAAAATGAAAAAGACAGCATGGATGAATCACAGAATAATTATGCTGAGTGAAATAAACTAGACCATCTCCTCCACCAAACAACCAAACTATTGTAAGATTCAATTTATATAAAATTTATACAAGTCATAAAATGCATACTAACAGAAATCTGGCCATTGTTTGCCTGGGTCAGAATGGAGGGATTACAAAGAAGCTTATAGACATTTTTTTTTTTTTTTTTTTTGCTGTACGCGGGCCTCTCACTGCTGTGGCCTCTCCCGTTGCGGAGCACAGGCTCCGGACACACAGGCTCCGCGGCCATGGCTCGCGGGCCCAGCCGCTCCGCGGCATGTGGGATCTTCCGGGATCGGGGCACGAACCCGTGTCCCCTGCATCGGCAGGCGGACTCTCAACCACTGCGCCACCAGGGAAGCCCTAGACATTTTTTTCATGTTCATTATCTTGATTTTGATAATGGTTTCATGGATGTGTAAAAATATCAGAAAATTATCAAATTGTAAAATTTAAGTATTTGCAGTTTATAGTATGTTGATTACACTTCAATAAAGCTATTATTAACAAACAAGAAAAAAACATGTGCTTTTACTAGATCAGCATATGGATATTTTAATAAATGCAAAAGCAAAATATGAACTTCAGTACAAGAACACTGTTCCAGGAAACCTTGTATATTGGGATGTTACCACGTGTCCTGGGGAAAAACTGTATGGAAATGCTTCATTAAACAATGTTGAATGTTATATGTGTGCATGTTTTTTTAATGTGGGCCTGAATATTTAGTACCCTCCTTTGCATTGTGATTCTCTGAGGACTGTACAGATTGCAATAATTTTCCTAACCTTTTGATCATGGATCACTTTTCTTGCCATCATTATTATCATTTCCCCAAAGACTGTTCCAAGGAGCACAGTTTAGAAGACACCAGTATAACTGTTAATGTTAGCGTATCTAAAGAAAACTGGGTTTACTAATAAGTAGATGACCACATGGAGCCCGAACATCAGGAAACTTCTTTTATAGGTGTCAGCTTTTCCACAATGCTGTTGAGGAGAAATGATGCTGGGACCTGAGAATGTATGCTCTATTTGACAGTGACAGGAGACAAGCACTCCTCTATGGCATTTTCCACTGATTTATTCAATTAATTTTCTTGTTTTGAGTCCATTAAGAATCATTAAGATTATAATTTGGCTTTGTCATAATGGATTTTATGAGACACAAAACATGCTGATTAATCAAAATGTATATCCTGATCTTCTCGTGTTTTTTTTTTCCCACTAAAATCTGAAGGATTGACATTTGAGTTAGGATTAGGCCTACATCCTTCTTGTGAGCGATGTCTGTCACTCTCCTAAGACCAATCAACTTATGGCCTGTACAAAAAAATAAATTTTGTCTTGCATCTAAACACTCAGTACCAGACCACGAATCTACTTGACCTCATTGACTAATGACTTTCTCTGAGACCCTGCTGATTTCACTAGGGAGTTCTCTCTTTTAACTAACGTTTTTAGCTGACACCTTTATGACTTCAACTATCAGAGCCTAATTATTATAGGATCTTGCAATGCAATGTAAGGATTAGAAGTCATATTGTATTTGAGGCTGGTGAACTCACTTCTGTGCCACAGCTATACTGTGCAAAGCTAATTCCCAAGGCTCACACATGGTTTGTAATGCTGTACTGCAATTCATCTGTATGGATTACTTGAAAAACTCTTCCAAGGGGAAAAACAAGCAAAAATATTGGTATATTTTATTATGTTTGAGAGTCAATTCATCACAGAAGTTATTTTTCTAGACAACAGTGTTTCTGCATTTTGCCTAGTTATATTATAGCCATCTCATCTCAGAGAGAGCCCTTTCCGCATTCATTTGGATTTCTAGCAGTAGTTACAGCACAAATAAAATAGAGTTTGCAGGCTCTCTCATAATTAATGTATATCAAGCTCAATGACAACCTAGAACTTCAATTATATGCTTTATCTTTAGAACTGACTTTTCCAAAGACTAAACTTGGTTATTGAGATGAAGGAAATGTATCTTGTCATTCAGCTCTCCAACTGAATGAGTACATTTAATGGTATTGTTTTAAAATAATATTAAATGAAATTATATCAATATATTTATTTCACTTCCCCTTGTGTATTTGTGTTTGCTATTTTTGACATATACTTACTTTTTATTACCAATTACATACCACATGTTGTATTTAATGTTAGAAATAAAGGTATTAATTATATATCACCTTTGTACTCAGGGAGCTCAAAGGCTAATGAAAGAACAAGGTATGTAAGCAAGGAATTATATGCACACCATACAGTCCCGTAATAAAAATATAAATATGGTATTTGGGGTGATAGCTCTAAAATGTCATTGTTTACTTTGCCACTACTGTCAGTAGAACGAGTCTTTTAAAAATTAAAATCTTGATATTAATGGAGACAGACAAGTTCAATATTTACTTAGGTAATTTTTTACACATAGCAGTAGCAGTTTTTAATAAGCTACACATATTGTGTAGTTGCCACTTATAATAGTAGCTAAATAACAATAACTATCTGTATATTTATGCTAAAAGAAAATAATGCTTTTCATTGTGAGAAAAAAGTGCAATGTATCAGTAATTTAAATTATCATAGTGTATATTTCATTTGCAAGAAGAATATGAGGTTTAAATGAGAAAAAATGATACATAAAATTACACCTTGCTATTTGGGTGTATTTCTTCCTGTGAGAATAATTTACAATTTTTCTTCATGATTGTTGGTTGAGAAAATATTCAAAATCTTGGTGTGCATTAACCCTTTTCTAACGTGCCCTGTATTGACATAATTGTCTAGATCTACAGCACTTTCATCTAAACATCGGTGACAGCCTTGGCATCCCGGAGAATGAAGTGACTCAGCAGACCAGCTTGCACAATATTTCTTCATTTCCTGCCTTTATCTCCGGTGACCAAGTTCATGATACAGCTCATTGAAACTGTTAAGGGGATACTTGTTATTCCCCAAACGCACACTACAGGGGCTGTGTAGGGAGGACACTGATTGGATAAAACAAAAAACATTCACCTGCATCACAGCATCTCTCACAAAGTTGCAAACTGCATTAATTCTTCATAGTTTCTACAGCCTAGACAATAGTTGTTTTCGAGAATTTTTTCTCCTCTTAAGTTGGATATCTTCCTTTAAAAATTAAATGAGCAGAAGACCATCCTGATATTTCATTGCTAATATGGGCTACGTTTTCACCCAAGTATCATTTTGGAAATCTCCTAAGAGTTATTGTGCAAGAACTCTGATTCTGTGTCTAAGCGGATTTGTATTAGGCAAAATAATGCAACTAGAGGTGTGATTTTCTTCTTCGATTTGTAGAAAATTGCACTAACTTATTGTGAAATAATACTCAAAAAGAAGTTCAACTTAGTTTCTCTATAATCTCTTATTGCCAAATCAGAATTGATCAGTCTCTAAGTCACCCATTTTAGAATGTTAGACATATAGAAATATCTAAAAAATATGTATTCAAATTTGAATTCAAGGATAAAACTGTGCCTCATTCTCCACAGGTGGCTCTAATTCTAATATCTGATTACTTTCTGTTTATTATGATTTTTGAAAATAATCTAAAACTTTTCTGCTTCTTTTAGCACCCTGAATATTTTCTCAATTTAAGTATTGTGAATATCCTAAACATATACAAATATTAAAAATTCACAGCCTCAGAATTTTGCTGTTGCTTACAATGTTTAGACACTTGGATTTTCAACTCAAATAACATACTATTTACACACACACACACTCACAGACACATACACACATATTGAATTATTATGAGCAGTTCATAACAGAAGCAGTGTTCTCTAAATCTGACTGGAAATATTAGCTGGTTTGATAGCTTGAATAAATTTTTCTTAATACTATAGAACAAGGAGTATTCACATGAAACAAATGAGCATTATGACTTCTCTGCATCACATTTAAAATGTAATATAATATATCACGCATTTCTCATGCCATGAAATAATAGAAGAAAAATGACATTGGTGAAACTGACCTGAACAACATTTGTTTTTGGAAATGTATCCTTGTGCGAGCAGCTGAAGCCCTGGTAGCTGTTTGTGCATTTGATGTATAAAGCATTTCGTAAGCAAGAAAGCATTGCACAAGGTCAGAAATGAAACACATCTGAACCTGTTAACATTCAACAAAATGTACTGCAGATATTCTAGAATCATTTTTTTTTCTGTCACTATGGATCAGATGCCATGCAACCTACATAGAAAATTATGTCATAAATTCCGTTTCTGCAAGAATATACTTTGCAATATGAAAAGAATGAACTGTTACCAGTTCAGATGCAGAATCTCACTGCACTGCGTCTTCTCAGGTGACTGAAATCTTTAAATCTAACAGAAATCATTTATAAAAATTTAAGCATGTCTGTGAAGGTGAATGTACAAGTTAAAAATATGTGAAGAAGATTTAATTTCAATCAAACTGCTTTATAAAAGACAAGTATTTCCTTCTAAATTCAGGAAAAAAAAAAACACACAAACCATTACCCAGTGATACAAATTAATGGACACTGGCCATTATTTTTTTCCTCCTGATCAGACCTTTTGTTATTGTTATGCTAAGTATAGCATAACCCCACTCTAATTTTGTAGCACATAAATTAGTATATCGTGACATCAAAATAATTTGGCTATCAAGAAAGAGAGGCCTAAGGAAATAAAAAATAAAGAGTAGTAAAAGGGGAAACATTTAATTTTATCTTGATAAACCCTTTATAGTGACAATAAATTTACACACACACACACACACCCCTACATACATGAAGATGGCATATCCCTTTACACTTAAAAAATGAATAATATAGGTTGTATTTCAGGTGAATGGAATTTTTTAAAACTTTCATCTTTTAAAATAACTACAATTTTTAAATGACAACAATTTATTTTTACAATAAGATAAATTTCAAAAGAATAATTCTTCACATTTCTTAAACTTAATTTTACTTTTCCAGAAATTAACCAACTTTCCTCATATTTAATTAGACTTGTTTTTTAAATTTTGATGTCATTTTTAGTAATATCATGTAAATTATATTATCTTGTCATGATACCTGTATCATGTCAAATTTTCTCCACATTCTATCTGATCAGTGGCATCAGATCATGTACTCAATTAATTGACCTCTTTCCTATTCATAAACCCACTCTTATCTAATCTCTCTTCTGCACTAATGCTATCTTCCAGAATCCAATATCTATATAGTAACTCATTTAATATTCACAACAATCCTTGTTTCCATCTTACAAATGATAATTATGAGATGAGAATCATAAACTCATTAAGAGATGTTAACTCACTGCCTCAGTGATATACAGTAAGTAGTAATTTGTTGAGCTAAACTTGAGTTACGGGAGTCTGGCTCTAAAAGCTCCGTCCTTCATATTGTAAATATTATCACTAAAGATGTCAGTGTCAGCATGTTTTGTAGCCACTTTGATCTACATAAATGTTCATGAGCACCCATTATGTCTGATGAGTGGTGCATTTAAATGCCCACTGATCTAGGTGACAGTCTACAAATTTAGTATCAAATTTGGGACCTTCTAATCACAGGACCGCAGTGAACATCTTTGAATCTCAACATTCTAACTGGTGAAATAAAAATAAAAACAGCTAATTTGTTAAACCTACTACTTTGTATTGACATCAAATGACATCTAAAAGCAAATACATTTTTTAAATATACTTTAAAATTTTCTCAAATTTAAAATTGTACTACTAGTAGTAGTAGTACAACCAAAGAAGACTCTATAGACCAGATACACATTAACCTATAGATTCAATAAAGATATAACAATAAGCAGGGAAAAGGTGATGCATTTAAAAGGAATAGGCAGAGGGAACCCTGCAGAAAGGTACACAAAGAGCACTGTTTCTATTTTCATATCCTCGTCACCTAAACATATTGCTATTATCACCACTCTACCCATAAGACAATTGGAATAAACAAATCTAATTTTGAAAATTTAAAGATGATAAAAAGTAACATAATTTCACAAAGGGACTTCAGATAGCTTGCCTGACTGTTCTCCAAAGGCAGGGGGAAATAACGTTTTTCTTTCCTCTCAACTATATTATACACTAGGGGTTCTCAGAATCATCCTGTTGAAGAAGCACCTGTGATCATGTTAGGCTGCTGTGGACCCTACCTTGACCTACTGAATCAAAACCTCTGGGTATGAGTCCAAGCTAACTATCTTAACAAGCTCTTTAGGCAATTCTTATACACATTAATGTTTGAAAATAACTGCTTAACACACAGACTAACACCAAAGAAAGCATGCTTTTCAAGCGGTAGAATAAGAAGTGTGTCAATAGTGCTTATGCAGCTCTCCAGCCAGATTTGTGTGTGAAGATCCAAAGTGGGAGAGAGCAGAGATAGTCACATGTAATCAACAAATATTCAAAGGCCTGCTCTAGACTTGGACCTGGGCTGAGTAATGACGTCACAAAAGTGAATGAAGCATAAGCCCTGCCTTTGCATAACTCAAGTAATTAACTGTAATAATGCTGGTTCCCAAATGAAGGCATCTTACCAAACCTAGAGGGATTAAAATAAATCCCAAGAAGGTAATATTTGAGTTTCATCTTGATAAGCATGCCAGCTTTAGGAGATAATCTATTGAACAATGTTTGATTGGAAAGGCAACCCAAGCAGAAGTAACATGTTCAAAGCCATGGAACCATGAGGAAGTTTAGCTAATTTGAAAAACTACCAGTAGTAGCTCTATAGCCAAAAATGAAAAAGCAGATGCAGAAGTTGTGAGATGGGAATTGGAGGTGTGGACTCAGTTCAGAAGAGTGCTGCATTGTTTATCATTCTATGAAACTGGACTTGATTTTATGTAGCTTATGACTGCCACTGAGAAATTTCAAGAAAGGTGGCAACGTGTTAAGATTATAGTTTCAGGAGCAGAATATGGCATGAATTAGAGAGCAAAAATTGAATGCAAAATGTCCAAATAAGGTGATATTGAAACAGACAAAGGGAATGAAAACACAGTCCTCAACTAGGAGAGTAGTGGTAAAAATGAAAAAAATATGGTTTCCAGAGATATTTAGTCATGTCATGAATACAATTTATAAAAGAAGAGAAGGTATATTCTTGAGAGGAAATACAATTAGCTTGGAGCATGCCAAGCTTTACATTGCTTGGGAATTAGTAAATCCAAGAGTTTTTAATTCAGAGGAAAATGTTGGGTCAGAAATCTTAATTTGAGAGCCTTTAGCAAATAGATGATAGCTGATCACATAGAAATTGAAGAGACCTCTCAGAGACATTGACCACCGGGGGGGGGGGTGAACTAAGAGAGACAGACTAGGGAAGAAAAAATGAAGGAAGATAGTGAAAATGAATGAGGGATTGTCTTGAGATTGGTGATGGGTAGTTAAGTTTAGAAAGAGTACATAACGTTTAAAAAAAGGTATGAACCAAAAACTGCACTGCCTTTGACAATATAGAGACCACTGAAGAATCAGCCAAAAACTCAGATCATCAGAAGCTGAACAAATATTTCAAAAGGTTAAGGAATAAAAGGAAATCATGTGGCTGTATAGAAAGGCATAATTTAGAAACAGCATGGATTTGTTTTATTTTATTATTATTATTATTTATTTATTTATTTAATTTTTTTGGTGGTATGCGGACCTCTCACAGCCGTGGCCTCTCCCGTTGCGGAGCACAGGCTCCAGACATGCAGGCTCAGCGGCCATGGATCATGGGCCCAGCTGCTCTGCGGCACGCGGGATCCTCCCAGACCAGGGCATGAACCCGTGTCCCCTGCACCGGCAGACGGCCTCTCAACCACTGCACCACCAGGGAAGCCCTTGTTTTATTGTTATTTCTTCTGAGGGAATGGTTTTTAAAGTCTAGTTTTTAAAAGATGGGAGGATTTTAAATAGGTTTATTGCATGTCAAAAGGAGCTAGCAGAAGGGGAAAATGTTTAGTTTCCAGAAAGAGAAAACAATTAAAGATATAAGGCAAACCATAAACCATCAAAGCATCAAGTTTTGATTTTTTATGACAAGTAGGTTCCCAAAGCAAAACAGTCCAAAGCAATTTGTCAAGGCACTCATTGATCCCAAGCTGCCGTTATTTTACCATAGGGCAAATTCTTATGTTCAGAATATCTCCTCTGGCCCTACTGGCTTTTCTAGTCCTATTGCTCACTCTGATTTACCTCAGTGATTTGACCTCCACTCTCCTGTAATTTCTTTCATAGCTTCCTCTCTGCTATTGTCAGGTCATCATATCCAGTTTTCAGAACTCTTTAATTCACTAACTCTCTGAAGATATCAAATGCCCTCTTCAGCTGAAATAGACTGAGCCCTGGACTGAACCTTCTGCAAAGGTCAGAATTAGGATACTGGTAGTGATGTAGAAACTGTATCTGAACATGGGTAGAGGCATTCGGTTTTGGCAGAAAATGAGAGGATTTTTGTTTGTTTGTTTGTTTTTCATTTAGCCGTGAAAATGGGGAATAAGAATGAATGTGGACAAACTGAGAGACAGTGAATTCCCACTCAATGCTTTAGTTCCTGAGATTGGGAAACACGGTTGCTGCTAAATGTAATTGGAATTGAGGAGAGAAAGATGTTGAAATAAAGAAATAAAGGAGAGAAATGGCTCTAGTCAAAGGTGGAGAGAATGATCACCAAAAGCACAGATTGCCTTACTAACGTTGTGGTGGAACTATCTCCAATTTCATTTGCCATTGTTTTGAAAGGGCTCTATATTATGGCTGTTGATGTTGAGGAGACCAATGGTAGTTATATTAGGTTCCTAAGGTTGCCATGACAAAGAGCTACAAACTGGGTGGCTTAAAGCAACAGGTACTTTATTGTCTCAGAGTTCTGGAGCCTATAAGTCTAAAATCAAAATGTCAGAGGGCGATGCTTCTTCAGAAGGCTCTGGGGAAAAATATATGCCATGTCTTTCTCTTAGTTCCTGGTATTGCTCGCAATCCCCAGAATTTCCTTGTCATGTGTAAGCATTACTTTATTCTCTGCCTTCATCATCACATGACGTTTTCCCCATATGTCTTCACATCATCTTTCCTCTGTGTATATCTGTCTGTGTCTTTTTTTTTCTCTCTCTTTTTAATAAAGAAACCTGCCATGTTGGATTACAGCCCACTCTAGGACTTCATCTTTAATGAGTTTGTCTATAGAGACTCCATTTTCAAATAACATTCACAGGTACTGAGGGTTAGGACTTCAACATATCTTCTCAGGGGACACCACTCAACCTATAGCAGCTGTAATGATTGAGCCAAAACTGTGCAGGATTGTGGCAGGGAGGGTACAGACAAAGGTTCTGAAAAAAGACAATGTCAGAAGAATATCCAAAGACACCTACCAGTGGGTTAATAAGGAAGAAATATGTGCTGGCTGAAGAAGAAAGGACACTAATCGAATGTTACTAGATAAGAGAAAAAAGAATTGCACAATGTAGAAAGAGTTGTCTGACTAAAAATCAGGATAATTATGTTTCCTCTGGGGTATTTGAAATTTACGTTTCCATGGCCAAAAATAAATTTCATATATTATTCAATAAGAGATAGAGTAATAAATAAACTTTAAAATATCAATGTCTGATTCATCAATTTTAGAAAAGAATTGGAGATATTTAAGTAAATGAAGGAAAATCATAGTAAACTATTGCTTTTTAGCATGACTAAATTTTTTTGAATAATTAATTTATATAAGCCACTTCTTTTGATGGATTTTATATTATGCAAATATGATATTATAAAATCTGAAGTTCAATATATAAAAACCACAAGACTAACAAAAGCTGAAATAATTGTACATAGGATAGAAATTATTCTCGGTTGGTTTATGGTGTCTTAGGCTAGACTCAACTTCATTAATATACATAATTATATAATGTGCCCTTTTGAATCTATTCTGTCTACTTTCCCCTAATTAAAGGGCATCAATAGGCCCTCAATAAATATTTTTAATGAATGTGTATTAATTGTTAAATAACAGAATAGACAATTTATACACATTTTGAGTCACGGCAAATATCCATTGCTTTAGAGTCTAATATTTACTACCTGTCATATTTTACATATGTAAGTTCTGGGTTGAAAAATGCACGGTTAAGAAAGCACTTCAAGACCATTATTGATCCTCTTATCTACCCCAAATTGCTGTTTTGCCTAATAAATAAGCATCTTTACAACCAACGGCCCATAAAGGTTATTATCAAACATTTTTCCATTTCCTTGCATATGATTAAGCCTCAAAGGTGAATTAATGTATCCTGTTAACCCATGGCAGGAAAGCAATAATGTCTATTAACCAAGAAGTATGTACCACAAATACACACTGCTTGCTTTTCAGTGTGGTCTGTAGGTTTTGATTTGGTTTCCCCTTAAATGGGAGATGATAAGAAGGGCTGCTAAAGGCTAGTTTTATGCCTTACAGCTAGGTATAATGGTAAACATTTATTTATGTGTGCTGACAGTATCTCATTAACAAGGAAAGTAGATTATTGATCCCAATAAAATGTATACTATATTATTTAGCTTAAAGTAGTAACAATAATCAAATTATGTTGCACCTAACTTCATTTTATGTGTCCTGTTTTTTTCTATGTCTCTTAATTTTACCTTGTTTTAAAATTGTCTACTATATGTATATATATTTTTGTAAGCTCACCCACAGCCTTTTGAAGAGTATGAGCTAAAAATTAAAGAAAAAAATCTAAGTGGTTTAGTGTAAATATGTTTAATCCATTCCTTCTAACTCTCCATAGATAGATAGATAATTACATAAATTCCAAAAAAGAAAAAGAAAACCTCATAGGAACTATCATGTAAGCATACTAACAAAGGCTGTCACTTCACTTTAGCTGTTGTACATCAGCAATGTGTGAAATATTCAAAGTGAAGTTGAATTCTGTGTGTGTGGGGGGGGTAATTTTACTTGATCATGTTTTGTCAGAAAAAGATAATTTAAAAAAGAAAAGTATAATATTTTAGATTGTCCACTAACTGAAGTTGTCAAATTTCTCCACTGTTAGGATTAAAATTGGCACATGCATACTTTGAAATGTACCATGGGCGTTATATATAATTATCTTATAACAACAAGAATAGCATCAATAAAAAACAAGTTTTTTTATAATTTTATACTATTGTGTATCATTATATCAAATTCTAGTACCATGGAATTTTAGATCTCTATGAGGGAGTTATAGTATCAGCTTATATAATTATGATGGGAATAAACAGAAAAATGATTTTGGTTGGAAGGAAGCCAGAGGACCCATAATAGACAATGAATAAAGAAAGAAAATAATTTTAAAACACTTTTTCAGATTACCAATTACATAAGGATTACAGGGTAGAGTAACTTTTGAAAAATCTCCAAGCACTTTAGATATATATATGCATTGAGATTCACAGTGAATTACATTCTCTACATTTATAATCACACTTGACAGGAGAATATCAAGCCATTGACAAATTTCTATAATAGATTGTCACTAAATTTGCAGTACTCCCACTAAACTTTTTATATAATATTTTAATGTTACTAAATTAGTCTAAAATCAAAGCTTCTTCTATGACCCTAAATCTGCTTCAGTATAACATGGTATAGGTAAATTAATTTATAATTTATAATACATGTAATGCATTATTCCTTAAGGTATTGTGGCATCTTAAATTCACTTAAACTTTTGTATGCATTTTACACATATCGAACCCAGGATACAACTCCAGAAAGCATGGTCATTCTCTCCTGGTTTGAAAAAACAATAATCTCACTATGCTATTTAGATCTTCACCATCTTTTTGAAAGTGAGATAAATGAATGAAGAAACTTTTCAACTTATTAAACCCATAAGTCTATGTAAATACAGATTTTATTATGTAAATAAGAATTTATTATTAGTTATATACATGTGTTTTATATTTATATCAAGATAGATATAAGATGGATAGATAGATAGATCCATTTGGATCTATTCTAATTACCTATCTATTCTATTTATCTATCTCTTATCAGAAAGAAATTAATGCAGTTTTTGAATGGAGAGGACCTATATATATTTAAAATATATAATACACTTTGGATAATAAATTATTTTAAAAGAAGTAAATGAAGAAAACAAGGTAAAATAAAAATGGAATAGTGTTAATTTTAAAAATTCAAAATATTAGTATACAGAATACATGATAATGACTCCATAATCTGCCCCCCCCATTTCTAATTTGATAAATTATGGTTTTAAGCATTTTTACAAATTGCCATGTATAAGCAGGACAACTTGCCTCTAAGAGTTCTCCTCACTCACCAAGCTGATGCAAAGGGAGTCTGAGTCACTAGCTAAGGTCGTGCTGCAGGGAAGGCAGCAGAGGCTGCTTTGAAATTCAGCAAGTTTGACTTCAAAGCATGATCTCAATCAGGGTAGAGGGCTTCAAACTTTTTCCTAGAGGATGACCACGGCTTTAGCTTTTATTTTTATTGCAACAGAAGTAATGGATTTCATTTGATGTGCCACAGCATCCACAATCCAAAAACAGGCCAATGGCACAGGAGAAACACCAAGGCCATGAAAAGCTTTGTCCTGTGAGTCTTTCTAAACTGGATACTACATAACCTAAGGTAAAGATTCTCACAAGCATTAGAATTCTATTCTCACAAGTGACTAGAATTAGTGTCCAATCACTTTTTCTTACAACACCTTTCAGTGTAAGCAATGACAGCATAATTTTAAGCCTAGGAAATTTAAAGGGGCTTGAGTAACGGGGTGGTAATGGGTGGTGTGATTCAAAGAGACACCTCTTTGAAATCATGATTAATTTACAGGATGCGGTATACAATAAGACAGTTCCCTTCACACTATCCTCTGAACCAAACAGTGGAAAACAACTGTGCAGCAGGAAGGTTGAGATCCTTCTCCTCGATAATACCTACAACAATTTTATTCTGATACGTAACTAGAAGGCATCTATCTTTCCAAATTACTGTAGCCCCTATTATTCAGTGGCCACCTGAGCTAGCCCGCTGTAGAATTCTTTTATTTCTTTAGGAAAATGGAACAGAAGGGAACACGCCTGGCTAGAAAACCAGCTTGACTCTGCAGAGAGGTGTTCTGTGGGCAGCAGCAGGGCCCTCCTTTAAGATGTTTCCAGTTATCAGATGAAGAGTTGTGTTTAAAAGAGCCATAATTTAGTCCCATAGTTGGGGGGGTGGGATCTCTCTCTCCCTTAAGATCTTTCAGTTAGCTAAATTAAAAAAAAAATCTATAGAAGATTTAATCAAGAAAAATAGGGTTTCTTTGGTTTTTTTTTGTTTTTTTTACTTATACCCCATTCAATAACTAAATGCTATATATTCACTTATGTAACTGATAGTACTACAAATAATGATAAAATAAAATTCAAGGCATTGACTGCTATCAAAATTGAGGGTTCTACAGTAGTCTAGAAGATTGAGGTTATAAAGCAATATGACTGATAATCCTTCCTTTGGGCAAGTTGTCTACTCAATGAAGCAAATTGCCTCATTCTACATAATTAACTCATCAAGAATAACATAAAGTTGTTCAATTTCAAATTTAAAAGACAACAGAGAGTATCTGCACATGTAATTGACTCTCAAAACAGTGCTAAGTTCTAAGATCCTGGGAATTCAAAAATGAGAATAAACAATATCATTCAGTCAACATATATTAATTGAGTGTATACTCCATGTCAGGCACTGTTCCAGAGATACAGCAGTCATTAAAACAGACCAAGATATCTCATCTTATATCCTGGTGAGGAAGGCAAACAATAATATCTTATTATAAGTAGATTATGAAGTATGATATACATGCTGAATATACATGTATAAAAGAGGAATAAAAGTCAGTGAAGATGCAATTCAAGGTATGATGGATACTGAAGGAACAGAGGAATAAAGCAGTTTGGATAAGGGAAGAGCATTTCTGGGAAGGGAAAAACGTGCACAAGGACATCTAGGCAGAGAAATCTTGGATTTCCAGACAAAAGTTAGAGTAGTGTGTCTGGAGCAGAGTGAGTAAGGTAGAGAGCAGTCAGAAATGAAATCAGAAACATAAGGAGTGAGAGCTGGGGGAAGGCAATGTAGAGCATTATGAAACATGTAACAGATTTCGTTCTTTTACTCTGAAATGGGAAAATTTTGGCTGTGTTTGAATAGGGCTCCAAAATGGTGTGAGGGAGGTTTAAATGAAACATCATGACTTCAATCAATATTCTAGGGGGACCATGGAGAAAGCATGGAGGTCCATTAGGAGGGTAGTATAGCACTAAAGAGAGAGAGAATGTTGGCTTAACTCTGGATGGAAATGCTGGTGTCCAGACAATGTCAGATTCTGGATAAACTGGATGTGATTTGGCGTCAAAATGGATGCAACCAGGATGATTCCAAACCATTTGGCCAAAGCAACTGAAAGGGAGGGTGAGAGTTCCTAAAGTTGAAGTTCCATAAATGTCAACACAAGGTATACATTGAAACAAAAACAACAGTAACATTAAAAAACCATTGGTTATTTCTAGCAGATTTATTCTCAAGATGATACAAAACATTATAATGTTCAGAGGTAGAAGACTTAGGCTCATCTCTTCCTAAAAACCATTTCTTCCTAAACAAGAACTTGGGGACCTTGATTTTGCAAATAGTCAAGAAGAAATATATTTTAGATGAACTATCTTATAGGTTAAAATATGTTCATTTAGGAGTAGTAAATTAAAATGTGTTATTCTACAAATGGGATTTAGCCAGGCAGGACAATTCCGTGTGAATTCACAAAATTAAATAATTTTTATGAAGAGAAATTTACCATTCAATACGATGAAGAATTTTTTTTTGAATATTTGAAGTGTGAGATTAAAACAAAATTAACTCTACAATATGATGTTGAAAAATATCCTGGGATCTTTTCTCTTAGGGTAACTGAACCTTAGTTTCTATAGCAGGGACGTGTAAGCCCCCTTTTGGTCAACAGAGTAGTTCCAAATCTCCCCAGTCTTATTCACACAAGTGTTTCCAATAGGAAACTGAACATATAATAGGATCTGAGCAATTCAGACATAATTTCCACCTAGACTAAAGTGTATGTGTGTGTGTGTGTGTGTGTGTGTGTATAATGTATGTATATATATACATATATAATATTTTGACTTCGATCCTTTCCCCTCTTTCCCTGCTATCTATTCCCACATTAACAAGACCAGAATATATTTTTCCAGCTAAGAGCTTTGTCACACTAGGCTTTAGTAACACATTTTTAACACACTTTACAGGGAATGTGGGAAAAGAACTGATTTCAAGTTACCACTGTTGATAAGTGAAAGAGCATTTTATGTAGCCCTTAGATGCTATTTCACACATCCTCAAGGATAAATGGGTCATCATCAAAAGAATACAAAACTGCCTCAGACTATCTTAATTTTCACAACAGGCTAGCCACCCAGGTCTAACAAATAGAGCATACAATCTATGAGACGGCTGTGCTTTTGAACTGGTGCTTGCCAAATCTCCATCAGGTCCTGATATTTGACTAGTTCTAGATTTATGTCATGTACTACCACTCAACAAGAGTACTCTTCATTAAAATAAATTATTTTAAACAAGTGATTTTTTAAAAAAACATATGTTTTTTCCCATCTTGTCCATATGGTGACAGAAAGAATTAATGCTTCCATGGAATATGTAAAACAAATGAAAGTTAAAGCCTCTATAAGATCAATCTAAGCACACATCATTCACCTTAATAAAGAAAATTGTAAGAGATACACTGGAAGGATAATTTTTAGAAGTCTGACCTGAAGGCAGGTGGAAAACACAGAAATGGGTTGTTAGAAACAGGCTGATGTGGTTTTAGAAGCCTGATGAATGACGTCAGGCTTTACTGTGTCTCCTTCCATGAGAATCTTTTGAGAAGCACAATACTTACCCCTACACAAAGGTAAGAGCAGTCATTGTACAGACAGGTTTCTGAACTGGGTTGAGTATAACAGGGTTGTTAAAACTTTTCACTGGTGTACAGGAAAATATATTAGAATTTCAACTTAAATTCATTTCAATTCATCCTTTTAACATTCTCATCTATTTTGGTCTATGCTATATAATTTGCATAATAGGGGAGTGTAGCAATATATATGTATAATTTATTGTTACAAAACATACATGTATTGGGGAGCATGTTAAACCTCTTGCTGATTACATGAGACTGAATGTAATTAAGAAGATTTGAAGACAGATTCTTGGAGCCTTGGTTCCTGAAAGTCTATCCAGACAAATGCTAATTCTGGCTGCAGTTTTCTCTGGTCCACAGGGATCAAGAAGTAAAGGAAAACATGTAGGATATGCTTCAATGTAAAGAACTCTCTTCTCATTTGTATTGTGACTGTGGCTCTTGGGTGTTCAAATGTTCAGAATTATGAGATCATGGCCATATTCAATGTGTTTTTTTCTTTTCATACTTAATTCCTCCTCTAGCAAAATAATTGTAGGTAACATTATTATTAAGAGTAGAAGTAACAACAGAACCAATAGTAGTTGTTGTACTAGTATTGCTAACAATGTTCCTTAGAAATTATTTGGCTTGTAGAATCCTGAAGGCAAGGAACCTTTGATACACAGGCATCTTTTTAGTTCTGCTTTCCTAATCCACCATCCTTCCACACACTTTTGGCTTTTGATACTTTGTTGATATGCTTTTCCTCATCTAATTGCTATATATGTTAGAGACCATGTGCTTTAACTCAACATTAAATTAGTTTGTGACTTGAACAATTTGAAATGTCAGGAAGGAGTACCATTCCAGTAAACCAAATATGATGTCTGTAGTGAGGAAATATCTAATTGGGGAGGCAGTTAAACCATGGGTCCATCAAATTGTTTTGAACGGAAGACTTTGTGGAGTCATAGCTACAAGGACTAAGGGGGGGACCCCAGGGGAGTGTTTTTGGCTGTGGGGATGAAGAATAACTTAAACCTCTTCTGCATAATGTGTTTATCTTTCCGTGTATGTAGAGTATAAAGCTAAGTGTCTGATGTGTTTCTGTCTATATTTCACAGCTTTTAACTAGATATAGTATAATTAAAGTGGTTGAAAAACTCCAACATGAGAATTGTTTAAGGATCAGCAAAATTCACAACTCAGACTTTCTTTACTTTTGAGTTTCTATCCAAACAACGGTGCAAAGTTTACAAGCAAGATCAAGGATAAAAGTGGCAGAGGATCCCGGGAATCTTCCTTTGTTATTCACGGAAGAACATGAAGATGCATCAGTGTCCCAAGGTCTAAGCAGCCCCAGTGTCTAGAGGAATCTGGAACCATGAGCTTCCTGCATTTAGAGTGTGATAGTCTAAGAGGTGGTATGTAAGCACTTAGAGGACAGTTTAAGAAAAGATATTTTTTATGACACAGTTACCTCCAAGTTCTACTACTGATTTGAGCCTATTTAAGGTTTCAGGGCATCAGGCAGGGCTACAGGCACAAAGCATGTAGGTGTTTTGTTCCAGAAGTAGGAGCCCGTTGGCTTTGAGCCTGGTCTCTTTTCAGACTCCTTATCTGAAAACTGGGGGTAAACTGTGCTCAGGCACACAAGTAAAGCACCATTTTTATAAAGTGACATCAACTATGTTCACCCCTCTAAATGGTCCAAATCCAGCCAAGGCAGAGGGGATAGTTATTTACAAGAACATGAAACATGACTACCAATTCCATTTTAGTCATGAACTCTGGGCATGTCATATTCCTATGTGTCTAAAATATACTTATTACATATTTTATAAAATACAATTATTAGATTGCATTGCAAGTAGACCTTATGGTTGAACGGCCTGAATTGTCTGGTTTATATAGGATTTTGATTAATATTTATAACTCATGCTTCCAATGGCTATCATGCTCCAACCCCTGTCACCCAGCCGGAAATTCTTCTTCCTAAAGTCATAATTATTATGACGTTAGCTGATAGATCTCTTTAAAAAGTCTAAGCATATTCTGACATTCCCCTTCTTTTGGGAGTCAGTTAGCTTTTCAAAAAGACCATCTAAAATGATGGTAATACATAAGAGCAAAATTCAGAAAACATATATTTTTGGAAAAAAAATGTTACAGAAGTTCAAGCCCCAAGAGATACATTCTTTACAAATCCACACAGAAATACAGAACATAAAGTTTAATAATGTGCACACAAGTAAGGTTCATTAATTTAAGGATGAGTTCTTATTGTTGGTCTGTAATTTGCTTGGCACTGGGAATAAAAGGATGAGCAAAAAAACAAGGTCAATATTGTCATTGAGCTTATAGGCTAGTTGTAGCAAAAGAGTTACTCAAATAATCATCCAACTAAATAGATATTTACCAACTCTGATATGTTATGAGGAAGATACAGGATGTGTTAAGAACAAGGAACAGGGAGCCCAGTCCTAGTCCTGGGCGAATTCCCTGAAAAATTACAGTAAATTTTGGAATATAATGAATCCTGAGATAGGAAGTGCATAGCAACTTAAAAGAATCAAAGAGAAGGAAGCCAGTGTGAACGGAGGGCAAGTTCAAGGAGAGTGTGCATGGCATGAAGTCTTTTATCCTAAGAGTAATGGAAAATCCATTGAGGAGATTTTGGTAGGGCTGTGCAGTGAATCGATTTATGCTTTAAAATGATTTACATTACACTGTGGGCTTTAGGTTTGAAAATAGATCTCAGGGCACAGATTGTGGGAGATCTGTTAGTATCCTATTAATAGCTTGGTCTCAGATAATTTATCAATGAGACATATCCAACATGTAACATGATTTTTGCAGATTTTCTCTCACATCAAAGAAAACAAAACCCTAACAAGCCATACAAATTAAAGTTAGAACAGCATTAGAAAAGGGATTAGCTAATTCATGCATATTAAATATAATAGCAGTAATGCCTTAAGACAGTGATCTTCAACCTTTTTGGCACCAGGGACCGTTTTTATGGAAGACAGTTTTTCCACGGACTGGAGAGGGGGATGGTTTCGGGATGATTCAAGCACATTACATTTATTGTGCACTTTATTTCTATTATTATTACTTTGTTATATATAATGAAATAATTATACAACTCACCATAATGCAGAATCAGTGGGGGCCCTGAGCTTGTTTTCACTTGCCACTCACTGATAGGGTTTTGATACGAGTCTGCAAGTAACTGATTTATTATGGTCTCTGTGCGGTCAAACCTCTCTGCTAATAATGACATGTATTTGCAGCCACTCCCCAGCACTAGTCTCACTGCCTCAGCTCTACCTCAGATCATCAGGCATTAGATTCTCATAAGGAGCATGAAACCTAGACCCTTCGTATTCGCAGTTCACAATAGGGTTCGAGCTCCAATGAGAATCCAATGCCGCCGCTGATCTGACAGGAGGTGGAGCTCAGGCGGTAATGCTAGTGATGGGGAGCGTTTGTAAATACAGATGAAGCTTCGCTCACTTGCTCGCTCACCGGCTGCTCACCTCCTGCTGTGTGGCCCAGTCCCTAACAGGCCACGGAGCAGTACCAGTCCTTGGCCCGGGGGTTAGGGACCCCTGCCTTAAGAGTTTCAAGTGAACTGCATGCATTGTATTTCATTTACATGCATTGCCTACCAACTGGAGAGTAAAAATGGGGAAATGGAAGCCAAAAGGAAACTAAACAATATTTCCTTTCTCTTGATATTTATTTTCTCATTAAGCAACAAATATCCCAACTATAACCAAGAGATAGGATACAGTGTGATCATTATTCAAGAACTTTCCCTAATACTCACAAAATACTCTTCACTGAGTATGGAAGTCTCTACTGACAGTCTAACATTATCTCACCTTTATTTTTTTTAACAATGATCAGTTTCTGTTCTACATCAACCTTAAACATTCATATTTTTACATATATAAACATGAATGAAAATGCAGATTTATTTAATTTGGAAGAAAGGACACATTTTTATTGCCTTTTATGAAACTGAGCTTTTTAGATGAAAACTGCACATTAGGGTGAAAAGGCATTTTTTTCCAAAGTAATATACATTATATGTGCCTAGAGTTGTTTATTTGCCTCTTTGAAGACTGATGTTTTTGTTGACTGAATTCAAACTATATTTCACAGCAAACTGTTTAAAGGGTTTAAATCTGCTAAATTTGTGTAGTTGTAAAGTCAAAATGACGATTTTGTTTCTATTTCTAAAGTATTTTTGTGGGTGGAAATGAAAACAGGGAGGGAAAGTGGTGCACTGATTTAATGAACTTTAAAAACACCAAGATTAACTAACATATGATGAAGGAAAGTATTTCAATAAACAACCATTAGAAAGCAGCATAAAAGTTGCCAAGAAAGTTATAGTTTTTCCAATATTTCCAAATCTTAAAGGTCCAAGAATTGGGTGTACTAAATGACTTTCTCTTGAACAGTGAGAGCACTGGTGTGCCTCAGCCACAGGAATCCATAGTCAACTGTACCCAGATACAGACAATTCTGTGCCTTTCTCTAAAATCTGGCATTTTTTGTATATAAAACAATGATCACAGAGATCACACATACCCCTTAAATCATACACGTTATTGCTTTCACACATAGGAGCAAGAAAATTGGGTATTTATTTAATTTACTGACATTAGGTAGAGGGTTGGGTCTCATCTAAAATGCTAAGTTAAATGCCATAGAATGCTGGATATTCATAAGAAAATTAAACACCCATGTGCACACACAAACACACACGCAAAATAATTGTTCTTGGCAAAACCTCTTAGTGTAGAGAGACAGGTTGGAGTGACAGGTTGACTTGCTTAATTATGATGTCCTATCTCATATAACTTGTAAAGGGAATTGTTAACATGTTGAAGAGGGAAGAAACAGAAAAGGAACATGTGGAATCTTGCTTTAGGCAAATAGATGCCCCCTCCTTCCTTCATTTCAGCCTCTCCATCTTATACAAGCCTAGGTCAGAATATTAATTATCTAAATAGGCAAGAAATATATATGCCCTAGTTCCTATAGTTTGTTGTCAACCAAAATAAAGTCTGCAAAGCAACTAAAAAATAAATTGGTGTTCATGATACTAACAACAATGAAAAATATGAATTTTTTAAATCTTAAGGAAAAAGTACATAAAATAATAGTTCACACCTGGCTTGATAATTTAATTGTGAAGATTAATCCTTGAAAGATATTTTTTTCCTATTGGGCAATAACTGAAGACAGGGATGCTGCTTCTCAAATTGAAGAAAAAGACATTAACTAAATTATCTTATCAACACATATGTGACAGAGTTAAGCACAACAGAAATGTCTACAGCTATTTCTTGATAGTAATTTTACTGAAATCACATCAAGGTTTCCCCACATACACTGAGAAACCATAGCTCAGTGGCAATGTAACCAAGCAGGACCCTATGGGTCCTTCCCAGAACAGGACATCTCCCTCCATGTCCTCCTCCTGCCTTTTGTCTGTAGAAAAATTTCAAAGAATAAATTGAATCAGAGAAGTGAGACAATGCAGAAAGAATGGAAAACAGTCAAGCAAGACAAAATAATAATAGTTTGGCCATTAAACAAAGTCAAGGACCTTTAGTTCCTCCTCAAGGACTACATATAGATAATATTCTGAGCCATGTCCTTTGAGATGTTTTGCAGACATTGAAACCCCCAGCAGGTGGACGAACTTAAGTGCATGCTGCCCACAAGCACGTAGACACCAGACTGGTTGGAACCAGAGGGTGATGATGTTGACTCCCTAGTACCTCACCACCAACCAATCAGAAGAACATCCACGAGCTGATCACACAACCCACAACCCGCCTCCCTCACCTTGTCTTCAGAAAAAAAAAACCTTTCCCTGAAAGCCTTCAGAAAGTCTGTGCCTTTTAAGCACTAGCTACCTATGCTCCTTGCTTGGTGCCCTGTGATAAACACTGCTCTTTCACCACAGTCCAGTGTCAGTATATTGGCTTGACTGCACACAGACAACTTTGGTCTGGTAACAGAAGCAGTGTTAAAATATGTGTTCAGTGTGTGTTTTATTACTGCTATTAATTTAGCTTGCATCCTCTTATATAACCATTGTCATTTCAGCATATTATGAACCCATATTCTTGGTATCTTTCCCTTCAGTTTCAGAAAATGAAAATATTTTAAAAATTGCATTGAATTCTAGTACTTCTAACTACCTCTTTATCCCTCTATTATATACATAAATGCATTCTCTCTCTCTAGTTGGTTCTTTTTTTTTTTTCCTCTGTGTCCTCCAACATGATGTAGTAAAAAGAATATGGGCTCTGAAGCCAAAGGAATCTAGATGTGAATTGTGATGCTGTCTCTTAATTATTCTGCAAACTGAGGAAGGTGTCTAACTTTTCAATGAATTGAATAAAGACATTTGTTAGATGCTTAATAAAATACATGATAAATAGTGGATGTACTACAAAGTTTAATTCAGTTTCTCCCTTCTTTTTTTGCTAATTGTATTTAGGTGTCTTCTTTTCTAAAAATGAATCAGGTCAAAAAGTCTCAACTTCTTCTTACTATGCACTCCATTCAATTATGTGAAATCTGTGCCCTTTCATATTTAAACTCTACAAGCACGTAGACAGTACTTGTTGTTTCCATGCCCCATTTATCATTATTACTAGTTTGTAATCCAGATCTTATTCCTCTGCATTATTTGGGGAAAAAATGCCTAGCAACCCACAATAGAATATAAATCATTGGTTAAGAGTAGACCAGGATTCTGCAGCCAGAAAGCTTGGTTCAAATCCTGTCTCTTATATTTACTGGTTATGTGACTTTTCATTTGTTTGCTTGTTTATTTGTTTTTGTTTTTGTTTAACCTCAATCATTGTGCCTTTATCTGTCATAAAGAATTTTAAACTGAGATGAGTTAATACATACAAATCCCTTAAAAGGAGTCTGGCACAGAGTAAGTGCAGATTGCATGTTAGCTATTATTATAATTGTGCTATTTCCAATAACATTGTCTCCTTTGTCCAACTTCATTTTTAATATTTGAAACTGCTTGCCACTTACTTCTCCCTGAAACTCTTCTTTTAATTTACAACACACTTGAATGCAGTGCCTATTTTCTTCCCTCTATTCTTTCTTCTCTTCTGGTTATTAAGTATTCCTCCTCCACATTCCCTCAGCACCAATTACTAACAATCTGTCTTCACCTTTCTGCTGACCTCTCTGGATTCTCATGTTCCCGTAAATTCCCATCTATAGCTTCATCTATAAATTACATTCAACGACAACCAAATTTTCATCCCAGATAATTTATAACTCTCCAGTTCCTATATTAACAACAGTATGAAGCCATGCTCCCTTGGCTGCTTTAGAAGAGTGGCTAAGTTTATCAGACATCAAACTCAGTATTTATATATCCCTGACCCTCGAAAATTAGAAAATAATTTCACCTATTTCAAGGTGTCTTACTCTATCTCGTCCTAGAAACCTAGGAAATATTTCCAGCTCTCTGTTTTCTGAACAAATGGAAGGACTGCACGTCCCCATCCCTCCTGTATGGGTGCAGCCATTTAAGTAGTTACGTCTCTTGAGCTTTGAGTCAATATGACACTTTATATTTGTCAGTATTCTCTTTACCTCTGTTATAGCAACTGTCAACTTCCAAGGTGATGGCTACTCCATTAGCTTGGGTAACAGCAGAACACAGGAATTAAAGTTCTCAGCTAACACACTGGACATTTGATAAGCAAGATACATACATTTATCATAATAAACCATTGAGATTTTGAGGTTGTGTAATTTTGCAGCATAACCTAGCTTATTACCATGACTCTACCTTGACTTTCTTTCATCCTTTCTGATGGTTAGCTTCTATAATTAAGTTGGCAAGATGTCACACTCATTTTTCTTTTTAATTTGTTTGTTAAAAATAAAAGACAGAAAATAAAAGAGAAAAAAGTCATATGGATTGGCATTTGACTCTGTGCTGATACCACTTAGTAGATCCTTGGCATTTGGATGAAGAAATAACTACTTGTTCATCTGTTCATTCAGTAGCTATTCAGTACTTGCTGAATTACATGCTCCAACCTTAGCTTCTCCAATGCTGTCGCACATACACAACTCATATTACCATTGTTCAAAAATGTTCAGGTCTCTCTAAAATCTGCCATGTCAAAGCCAAGGTCCCCTGCATGTCTGTTAATCCTTTAATAATCAATATAAAGTCACAATTTCTATTACAGTCTGAAAGATGGCTTAGTTGAACAGGAAATAAAAACATATTCTCATTTTTCAAGTTTTATCATTCCATTCCCCAAATCTGAGGGTGATTCAGCATCTTCTTCTATGTCTGAGCTATCCTTTATGCCATTTTTAACTTTCTTCTCTTTAATAAATTCTTCTTTATTTCTTCAATGTAAAACTGTGATCTCACCAATTACAGATGAGCTAATTTTATTCTGCTGTGCTAGAGCGATGCCTTATACACAGCAGGTGCTTAAAAATTTTCTGAGGAAAGGAATTAATCTATCCCATGGCTTAGGGGATTCTTATATATGCAGTAGGTACATTCTTTGTAAGTAGTAATAATTTTGTACTGATAAAATAATGTCCTACTTAATTTCAATGACACAATAAAAGTTTGCAACTTAAGTGCTTAGAGTGTAGATTATGCAATTAATACATTTACCATATACTGAAGAGTTTTAATTGCATTTGAAAAAATGTTTTCTATTAACTTTGCTAATTCATATATAGTTCATTTAACCCAGATATGCTGTGTTACTGAACAAAAGAAATTTACCCTTATGTAAGATGGTTCTTATCTGCCATCTTTCCTTTTATTAACTCCACTCCCCTTAAACCCTAATGCCAGAACTATGAAAGGAAACTATTTTCTATCACTTAATTCATTCAATTTTGATTAATCTCAAATATTACATCCATTTATTTTCTAAACTGAATAAATCTTAGTTTATATTTTTCCTCAACCACATATCTGGCATCCTTAAGTTGCAATAAAAGCAGAGCCAATAAAATGCATCCACAAATCTTGAATATAAAATTACTGAAGATTAAATCTGTACATCTCTATAGACTTGAAATTCAAGAGGCCTGGGTTTCTGTGTTAGCTTTGCTGATAAGTATATATATGGTCTTGGGTTCTCTATTTCTTAGTTTTTTTTATCTAAAAAATAAAAGACACACTACATAAATTTCAGAGCAAAGTTCCTTTTATAGCTATGAATCCTCTAGTAGCTCTAATTTTTGTTTTCTCTATATGCACTTGCTTCATCCACTATATCTCTTTTTCCTACATGAGACTGAAAGAGGAACAACTGATTAAGAAAATTTCAAAACATTTTGGTCACTTAACATCAGTTTAAATCAAAATGAATTAAATATTGGATACTTTGGGATATCATTTTTTAAATATTTATTTATTTATTTTTGGCTGTGTTGGGTCTTCATAGCTACACGTGGGCTTTCTCTAGCTGTGGAGAGTAGGGGCTACTCTTTGCTTCAGTGCACAGTCTTCTTGTAGTGGTGGCTTCTCTTGTGGAGCACAGGCTCTAGGCACACAGGCTCAGTAGTTGTGGCTCATGGGTTCTAGAGCATAGGCTCAGTTGTTGTGGTTCATGGGCTTAGCTGCTCCACAACATATGGGATCTTCCCAGACCAGGGATTGAACCTGTGTCCCATGCATTGGCAGGCAGATTCTTATCCACTGTGCCACCAGGGAAGCCTTACTTTGGAGTATCTATGTGTGTGAATCTATGTTATTGATAAATAGTCTGTGGTATTTTTCTCTGTAGGAACTCCTGATATTGACCCCATTATTTTCTGAGTATGCATAAGCTCATTTCCTCAGAGCTTCAGCTTTTAGGATAGGTGGGAACATTAAGAAACAATATGCTAACCATATTTTTTGTAAATTCAGGAAACCATATGCTTACCTTTCTGTGAATTGATAATTTTATTAACACACATCTGAATATTTTAAGTTGAATTCTATAGATGAGTACACAATAGCATACAGCAGTCAGTAACCATGACAATAAAATTATTATTAAAGTCTAATAATTCTTAGATAAAGTTAGAGAAAAATGTTGAGAAATGTTATTGAAAACATAACAGTATTTCACAGTGGTATTCTTCATGAATAATGCCTATTTCCTTTACAAACTAACATGAATCACTAAACAATTTTTACCTAAAATTATAGCCAGTTTGTTAATGTAAGCAGCATTTATGAATTTGACAAAAAACACATCACAATGCATGTACACAATTACTTTATTATGTCCAGGAACAAACAAAAACTTAACAAATAAAATTTAAAAGGCTTGATTTCTGCTTTACTTTCTTTTTTTTTTAATTTTTACTTTACTTGTCTACTCTTTCAAAACACTATATTAAATACCCGCACCTTCTTCGTACCCAGAGTCTCAAGCCAAAAATCTAGGAGGAGCCCATCATTTCTCTTTTTCTGTCACACTCCTGATTTCTGCTGGCTTCACTCCCAAGCTCCATCTTAGCTCCATGTAATGTAACCCTTCTCCATTGCTGCCAGTTCAAAGTTCTACCATCATTTCTACCATACGTAGTCTCTTAATTGTCTTCCTAAACCCAACAGTAATCTCCTCAAATCCACTCTCCAGGTATCAGTCAACAGTCTTCTAGAAGTATGTAAGTAAGTAAGTAAGTAAGTAAGTAAGTAAGTAAGTAAAAAGCCACATCATTGTATTCCCTTACATTTACTTAGTATTTTGCTTGATACCATAGAGTCTTGAAACCCTATCCCAAATCACAACATAAAACTCAAACTTCTAAGGAGGGTCTACACCATCCTGAATGATCTCTTCTCCCTCTAACTCACTGTACCACAGTTGACAACTCTTTTTTTTCTCTGAAACAATGTGCCAAGCTCATTCCCATTTTGCCGATTTCACACTTGCTCTTCCCAGTGCTTGAAACCGTCACTGCCACCCAACCCCCACCAGACCTACCATCTTCTCATAATTCACATCTCAAGCAACTATCAATTCTTCATGGAGATGATTTCAATAACCAGGAACTCTGTGTCATAGCTCCCTCCTGTGAGTGGGTCTGGGTGGGGCTATGCACATGACTTACCACCACTCTAAACCTTATCTTATTTTTTGGTCTGTTCAGTGTTTGTCACTGCTCCTGACCAGAATGGAATCTCCTCACCTGCAGAACTTGTTGGGTTTGTTTTTGTGTGTGTTCTTCCATTTGTTTTTATCATGAGTCTATTCCCAGAGCTAAGAACAGTGCCCACCATGTATCAGGGTCTCAAGATATACTTGCTGAAGGAATGAATAACATGTAGACAAACATGACAAACATGGCATAATTAAAACAAACTTTAGAACGAGGGCCAGGATTAATCCTGACTGTTCTTCTAATCAGCAATGTGAATTTCGGCAAGACTCACCAACTCTAAAGGGATTCAGTTTTGTTTTCGATAGTTTTTTGTTGTGGTGGTTGTTTGCTTTTTTGGCCATGCCACTGGCATGCGGGATCTTTAGTTCCCCAACCAGGGGTCGAACCCATGTCCCCTGCAGTGGAAGCTCAGAATCTCAACCACTGGACTGCCAGGGAAGTAACAATTTTGTTTTCAACAAAACGAGGAGGTTGAGTCAGACATTTTCAAAATTAATACAGTTCTGTTACACTATGAGGGTCTTTTTTCCTTTTAAGTATTATTAATTTCCTTAGCTTATATTATTCAATTTTTATTTGATTGGAAATTTGTAAACTTCTGCAAATGACATTATTGAGGTGGGAAGGGACTAAGAAAGCTAAAAAATGATGTTAAGAAATAGCTGAAAAAAGCAACTTGAGTTTTCTTAGCACATTGTAGCTTATGACATTGTGGTTGTAAATAAATATGGTAATATCATAGTGTTTGGATTATTCCAATGCCGACTAGTGTTATCTCCTAAAAAAAACCCAAATTTTATATTATTTAATACATTATTACTTTAATCTAATGAAAAGCATGGTGGTAATTTGAAGCAGTTCTTCCTCTGAATAGAAGCTGTCAAGTTTATTAAATTTGAATTAATTGGAAATTTTTTGGCTTTGTAATGAGATAAGGCACTAATTAGAGCCCTCCAATTAACATGGAAAGTTTGACCTTGGAGAAGAGAGGAGAGAAGAGAAAGGAGATGATAGAAAAGAAATATGATAGCAAATAGAGGCAAAGACAGAGAAAGAGAGAGGGAGAGAGAAAGAGGCACCAACAGCATTTCATTTATTTTTAATATTTTTTAACATTTTATTTTGATTACATCTTTGTGCTTTGCCTTGAAAAGCACATTTCAACAAGTCTTATGATGCTTTATATTTCCACTGCTGGATATTTTGTACACTGACTTTTTTTTCCTATTAAAGATTTTAATGAGGGCTTCCCTGGTGGTGCAGTGGTTGAGAGTCTGCCTGCTGATGCAGGGGACACGGATTCGTGCCCCGGTCCGGGAAGATCTCACATGCTGTGGAGGGGCTGGGCCCGTGAACATGGCTGCTGAGCCTGCGTGTCTGGAGCCTATGCTCCGCAACAGGAGAGGCCACAACAGTGAGAGGCCCGCGTACCACCCCTCCCCCCCAAAAAAAGATTTTAATGAACTCTTTAATTTTATGAATGGTAGAGTTTTTGTAAAGAAAAGAATATCCTACAAGAGATATCAGAATGTAGTCACACATTTAATAAAAAGAGAATGAGGGCTTCCCTGGTGGCGCAGTGGTTGAGAGTCTGCCTGCTGATGCAGGGGACACGGGTTCATGCCCCAGTCCAGGAAGATCCCACATGCCGCAGAGTGGCTGGGCCCGTGAGCCATAGTCTCTGAGCCTGCGCCTCTGGAGCCTGTGCTCCACAACGGGAGAGGCCACAACAGTGAGAGGTCCACGTATGGAAAAAAAAAAAAAACAAAAGAAGAGAGAGAATGACATCAATGTTTAGGCAGCAAAATGAATTTTCTATTAACAGTAGATAATACAGTAAAGTATTCACCTAACATTTTTGTCTGGTCTATACTAACCTAAATCTGTTAAATATTTTTGGTTTTGCTTTTAGAATTTCATCCTTTTTTTCTGAGAACCAGGTAATCATACAATAAATGTCCAGGCACATCTTTAAATTTCAGCAAATGTCAGAGTAGATTAAATTCTAAGTGAAGGATAAGTCCTTGCTGACAGCTGTGTAAAGAAGCATGTATTTAAATGCAATTTCATATTCCTTGATTGAAAGTATAATTGAGATTCAAAAATAAAGATAGCTCTATTGGTACTTTTACATTGGAGGATAAATCTTTTTTATTGTTTCTTCATCTTAAAAAGACATGTTATCTTTCTATGTTTTGGCTTTTACAAATTTACAATTTAAGTGCGTAGATTCATCATTTGCTAGTACAACTATCTATGGGTGTAAAATGAACAATGAACTTAACAAATTAAGTTTAATATATGCTTTCATTCATATTCAAAATGATATCTTGGATAAAAGCATACTTTACTTACAATAAAATATGACATAGATTGATCATGTGGCATCTTCTGAATTATGTAGTTGATAATCATACAGCTATTCATCTTCCTATAAGGATGATGGAAAGGGCAATAAATCTACAAAGTAGAATTTCCAAAAATGTTCTGAGAATTTCTAGCCCTATGCAACATTCTACTTAACAATGAAACAAAGTAATATATATGTTAAGACAATGTTTGCAAGTGCTGCATTATATATTCTCTGCTTGGACCTTAAAATGCAAAGTGGTTTATTAAAGTCACTGAAAGTATTGTAGTAATGGAAGCTATTTAGTTTTTAACCTGCAACTTTCACAACTTTATTGACCATGGAGGTGCTATCACTGTTGTCGTTATTGTTTTGTTTGATTTGCTTTATTTTGTAACATCTATCAGCACCTGGTGGAACAGTAGTGGACCTCTGGGAAATTCCGATCTAACTTTAAGTGAGAAAATGGAAAATTCCAGCTTACCAAGCACAAAAGAGGGTAAGATAAGAAAGAGAAGTTTCAGGGTCTTTATTTATTATAATTATTTTTTGTTGTTCTTTCTGTTTTATTCTACCAAAATAAGAGTTATTATTATTATTTAAAATCTCCCCACACAATCACTGCAACTTCCTCATACAAGACAATAAACAAACAAACAAACAAAAACAAAACAAAACATTGTCTACGGGTCCCAGGCAAGAATGTAAAGCTGTAAAAGTTACCTGAAGTACTTTTCCACCATCAATCTTTCTGCCTATTTCCTCCAAGCCTCCCTCTCCACACACAACATAGGGACCCATAAAGCTTCTCTGCTTGGAAGAGCACTACACATTCTAGACCCCTCTCTACCTGTTTACTCGTGAAAACTCACCTGCTCTGTTTTATCACCTCCTCATGATTCTGCTATGATTTTTTTCTGATTTCTAGCTATCTCATTACTTCATTCTATAATAAGGTACATAGTACTTATTCTGTCATTCCTCTGCTAGAGATGTTTTAATTATTTATTTTTTACTAGAACAAGTATGGGATCTATGATCAAGTTAAAAACGAAGTACAGCTCTTCCCAAAGACACTTGTTTCCCCCCCCCCCCATTATTTGTTGATTCAATTTCAAATCTGTGTTCACGTCATCAGCCACCACCCATACTCCAAGACTTGATAATGAATGCTGGCTCCTCTATAAGCTTCCCCTTTGCTTCTAGAACACATCTACATTTGTTATATTTTTACCTATTTTTGTTTTTCTCTGTGAATAATTGAAAGCTAATATACTGTTTGCTTTAGGCATATTTGCATTTTTAGGGATTTGACTTTTCTAAAGATAAAATACCTTAATTTTAATGATAAACTCTGATATGGTCACCAAAGAGGAATAGGGGTAACATTTGAGGTCTGTGTAAATACTTAGCATTTTTCAGATGCTCACCCAAATTTATCTATACACATGACTTTGTCAAAAGTGGTCTACAAAATTGCACATCCACTTTTGTCATTAGAAACTTTATACAGTGCTGGGAAAAAAATCATGATATGGAAACAAAGTTAGAGACCAATGATTGTAAGTACAGTCAATGTATGAATGGCTTTGCTGGCTTGATGCTTTAATCACTTATTCTACATTCTGATTATACATTTTAATTAACTTTGATAAAGACATGACAAACCTGGACTTTTGATATATGTCTGTATGGTTGTTATATTCTAATTCCAAAGGCACTTACTAGTAATTCCTTGCATTAAACATACCAGGACACTACGGAGACAGTACCTCTTTGTTACTGTGAATTGTGTTGCATTAATATTGCCCCTTTTTTGTTCTTGTTATTCCATAACATCTTTGTGTTGGCTTTGCTCCTGCATAAAGATCAGAATGTGCTTGTTGATAGTCGGTGTTGATGGAGAAAGATATATTTAAGAATCATAAAATCAACAGCCAGGCAGACTTTAACATTCATTAGTCTTCTTTGACCCACAGTCACTTTTTCTTAGAGAGACATTGGTTTTCTTGAAGTGTAAGTCCAAAAATAAGATCATTTCTGATCATTTCTGCTCTCACACAGAAAGTACTATGCCACACATTTCTGGGGTGAGTCAAAAAGAAGTGACTCTGTATAAATGTAACAGAGACAAACTGCACAGTCAGAAACCTAAGTATGAAACCTAAAACTCTGTTTCCTTAAATGAATCTAATTTTCTTTCTGCAGTCCCATTTCTGTTTGGTCGAAGAAAAGTTAATGTTGTTATTTTATGATATTCTAGTCACTCTCACTTTAAAATGGTTTCAGTCAGGTAATTATTCAGTAACTTCAAGCATCTTTATCTAACTCACTGTCCACAGATTTCTAGCTGAGATTTCTCTGCTTCTCTGAGGTCCTTCCCTCTCTAACATGTTTGCTAGACAGCAAAGAGGCAGGTGTGCCTAATCCTGTCTCTCAGAGGGTGCTCACTGTGTCTCTGTTGCAGACACCTCTCAGCTCTGATCCTGTGATACTGGCTCTTTTCGTGCCTCCCTTTAGCAGTCTCTGCCCCAGGCAGGCAGCACTAGTGGCTAGTGTTCTACACAGCCATGGAGGAGATGTCTTTGTCCCCTAACAAGCCTCTCAGTGATTTAAACTTAGTACATATTTCATAGAAGTCCAGGTTGGTCTTTTTCCCTTTTCCATTGTTTCCTCTCTCTCCTTGGCTTTCTCTTTTGCCCTGGAAATGTCAGGCATCAGGCGTATTCTCCAGCTTCTATAGCTCAGCATACTCAGAGAGTGGGCTTTAATTCTTTATGTTTGGAATCATATTCTAATGTTAAAGCAAGAGTTTCCCAGGAGCCTTCTCCAACTCTGAGAGGGTAAAGGAGGGAACTGTGCTTGGGATTATCAACAGCCTTCTGAAACACAGTTCCCTAAACTTCCTTCTTCAGGCTCAAAATCCCTTTGATCCCTTGCCATTATCAACTTCCTTTGCAACTCTGTCTGGAATTAGTGTGTCTAACACTAGGGACAAGGGATTTGGGATCCCTTGTGACATTTGGGGTTTGGTGTCTTGGTCCTCAGCTACAAGCTGCCTCCAGCTACCCACCCTCTTTTAGCTTGGGACAAATGAAAAGCCAAGCAGAAACTCTGGGAGAAAGAAAACCTCCCTTCAGATCCTCAGATCAAAATTTCATCTGACTTTAATAAAACGGTCTTGATTGTTATATTAAAAAAGTGCAATCCTCTCTCCTATGATGTTTCTGTGATTAGTAAAATTTACTTTTCAAGTTTCCTTCGTCTCATAAGACTATGTTGTTCCTTTCTCCCCTTCCCCCTCTCCCTTTCTCTTTTCTTTTTCTCTCCTCTCCTTTTACTTTTTTTTTCTTTCCTTTCTATCTTTTCCTTTAAATACATTATTGAGAGAATCATAGCTATGGCCTCCTATGCATCTAGAGGAAGCAAATAAAAGAAAGAAGATGGTTGCACTCAAAATCATTAATTGTGACTTTAAAAAGACCCAACAATTATTTACTTATAAGAAAGCAACACCAATTCTCAACCTTCTTCTTATCCCCCCAGCATGGCTAAAAGAAAATCCCTGTTTCCAGTAATTTACTCAAAGTCTATTCTTTTCACAATCTGTTTTCAATGCTTATCTGATGTATATTCGAAAGTTATTTTACTCCAGCATAGAGATGCTATGATTTATGAGGAATTCTCTGTGGTTATAGGCTTTAACTGAGCAGAAACATGCAGGAAACTTCCCATGACTGAACACATTTTATGCAGAAAAACAGGGCATGGTTGGAAGGTAAAAACCATCTTCCTACTGCAAACATAGAAGAAGCTGGAGATATGATGCTGTGTCTTGCACCACTAAGTAGAAGCCATTGATTTCAGATGAATCCACTTAAACAGACTGAATTTAGATAAAACACTAATTATTCATAATAATAGTAATTAGTGTTATAATTGTGGGTAATTATAACTATTGCTGCCAATGATAGAAGAAAAAGAAATCTAAAACTGAAGTTGCCTATGATCCCAGAAAATAGATGTAAATCCATCCTATAACATCATATACAATTTCACATTAAATAAAATCCATGTTTTGTTGTTGAACAGATATAAGGGGAGCCTTCGCTCTGAAATTTCCTAATTGTCTGACTATGGAAAACATTCTTAAGTCTTGAAGCATTCGTTTCTTCCTTCTCAGTGGACATGTTAATGCTGGGTCATGGTCAGGATCAAATGGAATTGCCTCTATGCCGTGCTAAGCTGTGTCCTGCACGAAAACACTCAATGCATTTCAACTCTTTTAAACAAGACTCCCTTCTAAAATTATTACAAGATTTTGTTATTGTAAGTTATTAATTAGAGATGCTGAACTGAGACGGAGGTAGAAAATAATTCTTCAAAGAATGCAATGAATTGACAAAAAGTAGCTTTACAGAGCAATTCTAACTGCTCTGTTTTGGTTTTCATGGCGACACTTTGAAATCACAGTCTCCATGAAGAAACATGTTATGCTAACTGCCTAAAGTACATAGAATAATTGAAACAGTTTGCAAGATGTCTGCCAGTGACTTTGATTCCTTTTGCAACACTGCATGTCAAAACATAAAAGTAAACCTTTATGTTAATTAACATAAAATCTAGATAGAATATCCTTTGGTGCAACAGGAGTCTGTCATTAATGGAATAGGTCAGAAATAAAAGCAGGTTGAAATGTTAAGACACAGATGATCTTTGTCATACAGTCTGTATTCCATCTCAGATGTGAATAAGTACTTAAAGGTAATTCATGTGGTGAATGAAAGGATCAGATACTTGAAAACAAGCCAATCATGGGGAAAAATAACATATTTTAAGACTAGCTGCAATCACTGAAATGACATATCTTAAATCCTGGATTTGTTCACTGGAACATAACTTAGCTGTACAGCCTGTGGTGCATTATACTAATATTAGACAGGCCCCTGATCTGTAGACCTAAAAATTATGTGAAACGATGCTATTTGTGAGTACAATTTCAAGATTGATTTTTTTTCTTTAGTCCTTAACCTGGGTCCTTCATTTATAATTCGTGTGAATGGCATAGCATTTGCCTTTAAGAGACAATATTACACATTTTTAAAAGCGATTACATTCTATTTCACAAAAATATACTTGGCTTTAAATGGTGCACAAGCTGTTTTTATCCCAAGGAGTGTTTTGCTTGCTTTATGTGCTTGAAATTCAGTATAATACACAGATAGTAAGATAATTTTTCCAACTCAGTGTAAAGAAAATATCATACCTAACTGACCACATTCTCACACTCTGGTTTTTTAATATGCATTATATCCAGAGAGAAATCCTTTTTCACAAAATCCAGTAGATACTGTAGCAATAGATTTAGTTCTTTTGCATTTATGTATTTGAGATAATTTGTGTTTCCTCTATGTCTATAGTAAGCAACTCTGTTCTAAACACTTTTTGTGGTCATTATTTGCAAGCACAGGAAACTATATAGGAAATGTATAACACAGGTCTAAGAATTCATTTTTCTTTCAAAATATCCACAGTCCTGGAGCTCAACATCTTAATTCACTTGAACATTTATAATAGAGTGTTTTATGGAAATGCTTATATAGCTAAACTTATGGGAAATAGGCAAATTAAAGCCATTAGAGCAACATGCTAACGAGGTAGCAGCGCTGAACCTAGTTCAAGGCTCTGCGTTTTGCTGCGGCAAACATTCTACAGCTAAAAGACAGCATGTTTTAAAGTGAACTAGCTACTCTCCAAATATGTTATATTAATTTAAAAGAAGAGGCCAAACCCATCACCCCTCAATGTATAAGACAGTAGATCAGTTCAAATCTGAGTCGAATTTGTGAATTTTACAATTTCAGGAGACACATTCAAATCCTCTCTGAAGCCTGAGCAAGTCACTTACAGGAGAAAAAAATGTGATACTCTTTTTTTTTTTTTTTTCCCTAAGCAAGTGCTAAAAAGTCAGGTTTTATTTTTCTCCAAAAATTCATGGTTTACTAATATACCATTGGTGGATAATCCAAATGCTTTTTTTTTTTGAGTATTTCTATTTTTTTAACCATTATTTTTATTTAAGTATAGTTAATTTACAATGTTCAGGTGTACACCAAAGTGATTCAGTTTTATATACACACGTATTATATATATATATATAATTTTTCAGGTTCTTTTCCATTATAGGTTATTATAAGGTATTGAATATAGTTCCCTGTGCTAGACAGTAGGATCTTGCTATCTGTTTTATATACAGTAGTGTATACCTGTTAATTCCAAACTCCTAATTTATCCCTCCCCCTTCTTTCCCCTTTGGCAACTGTAAATTTGTTCTCCATGTCTGTGAGTCTATTTCTGTTTTGTAAATAAGTTCATTTGTATCATTTTTTCAGATTCCACATATAAGTGATATCATATGATATTTGTCTTTCTCTATCTTACTTGACTTAGTTTGATCATCTCTAGGTCCATCTATGTTGCTGCAAATGGAATTATTTTATTCTTTTTTTATGGCTGAGTAACATTCTGTTGTATATATGTACCACATCTCCTTTAACAGCCTAAATGGCTATGCGTCTCCACCTCTACCTTTATCCATCACAACCACAAGCCTCTCTGTTTTCTTAGGAACCTCTACACTATCATATTTACCTTCCCTCTCTTTTATCTTTAATTCATTAGATAACTTACTTCAACACTTTAAATATGTTTATCGTTTCCATCTTTAAAACAAAATCACCTTTCTTAAGATTCAACTCCATTTCAACTGACTATACATCTCCCTCCTTTTCACAATCCGCATTCTCTCTTGTTGTCCACATTTTCTATTTGTTTACCTTTTACATCCTTTGCAATCGGTTTCTGCTCCCAACAACACAGTTATCCTAAAGACACCTGTAAATTCTATGCTGACCCTCATTTTTTTTTTTTTTTTTTTTGGCGGTACGCGGGCCTCTCACTGCTGTGGCCTCTCCCGTTGCGGAGCACAGGCTCCGAATGCGCAGGCTTAGTGGCCATGACTCACAGGCCTAGCCACTCCGTGGCATGTGGGATCTTCCCAGACCGGGGCACGAACCCGTATCCCCTGCATCGGCAGGTGGACTCTCAACCACTGCGTCACCAGGGAAGCCCTGACCCTCATTTTAATGGTGTTGTCAGCAGTGGCCAGTGTTATGACAAACATGACACACTCTTCTCTCTTGGTTACTGAGTCCTGTTCTCAAGGATTTCCTCCCACTTTGCTAGGAAGCTCTTCTTAATCTTTGGTGCTTGATCACTAGTATCCACCCACCCTTGGAACGAAAAACTCAGGCTCATTCCTAAACCCTTTCACTTTCTAGTCTAGATGCTTTACTTAAGGGATCTCACCCTGAGTCATGGCTTCAATGATCGTGTATAATCTCATCCAAATCACAGGTTCTCAACTTTATCAACACATTTAGTGTCCCCTGGGATCTTTTTATATCATACTTGCACCTAGTACCTTAAAGGTCAAGTACAGCATGTATCTATTATACAGGGCATCTATATTTGTATAAAGTATCCCAAATGATTCTAATATGTAAAGAGATTTGAGAATTCCTATCTAGGTGATCATTAATTCTGAAGGCTTGAGTTATTTATATATTAAAGAATCCAACTTGTTATTTCTAAATTAAACAACCCTCTTGGTCTTTACATTTATTCTTCGATATCATGCTCAGCTCTCCAAATCCAAATTTAACTTCAGCTGGAAATGACTGTGGTAGCAATGAGGGACTAATTAGAGAAAAAAAATATATGAATGAATCAAATCATCTCAGGATGGAAACAAATATGTTTTATAGGGTAAAAACACATTTTCATTGTTTAGGTTTTGAAGCTGAATATAAAAGTATGCTGTTGTTAAAAGAAAAACAGTTGCATGGTCAGATTAACTATTACTCTCTGTATGTGAGTATGTGGGACAATAGATGAGTTAATGTATTTTGACCCATATTGACAGCACTATGTCAAGTGGATGGGACACTTGGTTATATGTTTGAATTATATTTATAGATGTGTAGGTATAGTTACCTTTAAAGTGAAAATTCAGAGATTAGAATATGTACGATGTGCTTATATTTTTGGTAAAGATAGTTCATATTAAACAAGCTTTAGAGCCATCAAAAACTAAAAATGTCAGCTATCTCCTCTACCCTCTAAATCATGTTTATCCTTACAAACATAACTGCTTTAATAACCCCCCAACCCTCCACCCAAAGAAAGGAGCTAATAGCTAGAGAACATTCCTGAGGGCTTCAGTGAGCATTTGCAAATGCACTGAGCTTTGAATAATGCATATCAGAAAGACAGTGAATGCAGAGGTTTCTGTGGTAGGTACAGAATGGCTGAACAAAGGCACACAAATTACAGATCATTATTGATCTATTTCTTTTGAAGTCATATTGAATTTCAGGTAGTTCCAATATCTGAAACTTTCAACTTATGAAAGTTTCTGTTTGATCAAACTACATTTGTGGCTAAAATATACAGAGAACACAAAGTGGAACAAGTGGTACTGAATTAAGCAAATATTATTTTAAATATTCTGAAAAATAACCTATAGGAAAAAATGCTCATAAAGAATAAGCGTTGAGTTTTAGTCTGCTTATATAATATAATATTTTCTGACAAGGAGTTAATGATGTCTCATAAAGCTAACATACACATATTTCATATAGCATATGTCACTGAAGCTAGAGTAGATTCTGGATATTTTAGTGCCATAATATCTCCTAAGAGCAATATCATTTCTCATAAATAAAAAACTTGCAACTAAAATCCGGGTACCAGTAATAAAAAAAAAAAAAAAAAAAAAACTGTCTTAGAAACTCCCAAATGAGAATTTAAAACAATGTATAAAAAGATCTTTCTTCATAAACTTACGTTTGTGTAATTATCAGAATTGTATTACCTTTATAAAAATAACATTATTATGTTTTAAATAGTTGCTTATATTAATTATCAGAATTTGCAATGGAGCCCTGTTGCTGAAGTAACCATCCTGGCAGGACAATTAAATAACAAAAAGGTAAATTTTTTGAAGATTGTTGCTAATTTTAGAAGTAGAATTGGGCAATCAATTTGAGTGAATTGTTAGTTTTTTACAGGTTTCCCCCCAGTTTGTCTCCTGAGACAGTATTATTAATATTGGCATATCATAAAGTTCATGTTCTACAAAGTACAGTTCAGGAAATTCAGGCCCAGTGATACAAAAGTTTGGGCTAAGGCTCAGAATTAAGAGTGGAGATATGCAAAAGATTAAGGATAGAAAACATTTTTCTTTAACATTTGTAAACTCTGGGAATTTCAGGCATAGCCAGAATGAAGATCTGAATTTCTCCAATTTAATAATCCTGTGGGTTGTCTTTTCATGTAGATTAAAGTAGACTACACGCTGAGTTACTTTTGTTATTTTCTTTTTTTCTTCCATCTTCCGTTTCTCCCTTCCTTCCTGTCTCTTTCATTCTCTCTCTTTCTTTCTCCACAAGATTTCATTCAAGATTGTATAGAAAAAACAAAAAGAGATTTCACGTCTCGTCAAGGTTCTGACAGTGATAGGGTCGCTGAGTGACCTTCGTCAAACCTTTTCACCTCTTTGGGCCTATAAAGGTGTGAAATCAATTTTTTTTGAAAGGCCTATCATAGATTCAACATTCTATGACACCGGTGGCTTTCTTCTTCACCTTGCAGCCTGGTTATTACAAAAAGCCCTAGCTTCGGCTCTGAGATTTCATCAGAGGGGCTTAGTAGATAGACAAGCAGGGTTGTAGATAGACAAGAATTATTGTCCACATATGGCTCCAGGAGCACTTTCTTTGCCAATGTGATAGTTGAGACTGGGGGCTCTCCCTCCCTCCTGCTGAAGAAGCCACAGCTGATTCCAACTTCCTGTAGTCTTAGGTCTATGCATCGAATATTCTTAGTAACACATTTAAAGATTCGATATCCTAGTTCAGGCTATTTGGTGCCCAAATACATACTGCTTTTTTCTTGCTTCTATCAAGAACTCTCTCAAGCTTGCCCTATAAAAATAAAAATGAGAGGGGTCTCTTGCTGGAAAAGAGGCCTGCAGAGTGCCCAGCCCCTATGATATTTCCAGTCATCCTGTAGGTCAAGTACTTGCCTCCACTGGGTCTATAGAATAAGGATCCTGGGCATCTTCAAGCCCTTCTGCCCACAAGTTCTAGTCTGTGATGAACGAAGTTTGCTTTGGTTCAGTTAAGCCCTTTAAGTGGCATTTGTATCATCTGAGTTTATTTCTAAACCTGTTTATTTGATTTCTATCACAATTATTTGATAATTGTGCAAATTTGACTACAACTATACTATTTTTAAGTTAGAATATTTAACTTGGGCTCATTGAAAGGTTATGTACTTCTTCAGATTTGGTCCTAATAACATTTAAAATGGCAGGACATTTGATAATTTTTACTGTCCAAATTAACGCACTTTCTTTCCATCTTCCTCTGTGCTTAACTGCTCCAACTATGTCATCTACTTTGTCTCACCAACCTTAAATAGGTTTATTGATTTTTTCCTCCTTTTAGACTAAGTTTTTGATGATAAGAATAGACATTTAAAATAATTCTTGTAATGAAAGGTCATTTCTGTGAAAAACTTAAATCTTTGCTTCCTTTTGACTATGGGGCCTATTATCTAATGGGTATCAAAATTTATCTCAAGATACACAATCATAGGAATACCGTTGCATGGGTACAATATAGGATTAAAATACTGCATCTTTTCCATTTGTAAAGATAATCCTATCTTGTTGATATTATGAACAATTTCATTTCTCCAATTCAAATGAGGCAAGTGAAATTAAAAAACAAATGCATTCAATGTCTTAAGAATTTAATTGACATCGACTGCAGTGGTATGATTGCATTGGTCTTAAAAACCAGTATCGGTTACACTGTTATGCAGCAATTTGTACACCTTGACCATAGAAAGGTCCATCTCTAGCTGGATTATCTTTTCTAGCCAAGTAAGATCTTCTCTGGAGGAATCACTTTATAAGGAAAGATACAACTTTAAACTCATGGACATAAATAATTAGTATAAAAAATAAAAATGAGAGTTTGAGTAGAGATTGATTACTCCCTATTGGTGGCAGGAGTTGAGTATGTCTTTAAGGTGAGAGAATTAGCATTGACCTCCAATTCAAAGGGTTTTGGTCAAGTGAAAATGGGTTGAAGGTAAGGAGGAAGTTGGTTATTCCTGTCATAAGGAACTATTCAACTGATAGAACAGTAATTAGTGAAGAGTACTAATGTGAAGTAAATTTAAAAGATATAAGTTTGGGGTCAGATTTTGGAATGTCTTGAATACCAGGATCGGAAATGGGTAGGGAAAGGAAGGTGAGTCTTTGAACATCTTTGGGCTGGATAGCATCATAATCTCTACAGCATTTCAAAATATTAATTTGACTTCAGTGCTTGAGAGGAACACGATAGAGTAATGGTAAGTAGCAGAGAGACGATTCAGAGGCTGTTTTAATAACTCAGGCAAGAAGGACTGAAGGGCAATGTTAGTCAGTGCATATAGGAAGGAGACATGGGATCCAGAGAGCAGACCAATGTAAAATCAAAAGAAACTGACAGGGCTTCCCTGGTGGCGCAGTGGTTGAGAATCTGCCTGCTAATGCAGGGGACACGGGTTCGAGCCCTGGTCTGGGAGGATCCCACATGCTGCGGAGCAACAAGGCCTGTGAGCCACAACCACTGAGACTGCACATCTGGAGCTTGTGCTCCGCAGCAAGAGAGGCCACGATAGTGAGAGGCCCGCGCACTGCGATGAAGAGTGGCTCCCGTTTGCCACAACTAGAGAAAGCCTTCACACAGAAACAAAAACCCAACACAGCAAAAATAAATAAAAAATAATTAATAAACTCCTACCCCCAACATCTTCTTTAAAAAAAAAAAAAAAGAAAGAAACTGACAACTAAGTGTTTATGGGGTGAATGAAGGTAATAGGCTGGACTAGAGAACTTGATCTAATAATTATATTACACTTATCAATAAAAGAAACTTTATAAATTCCCCCAACACACACATATACCAACATCATCACACTTACCAACCCCCCACATACAAATGGCTCCTCCTATACCTCAATAAAGGGCAACCCCATTCTTCCATCTTTCCAGACCTAAACCCTTGTAGATGTTCTAGGCTCCTGTCTTCTTCTCCCACCAACATTAAACCCATCAGGATATACTGTCATCTCTATCTTTAAAACACATTGAAAATTTGCCTGTTTCATTGCCATTTTGTCAACACCATCATCCTCTCTGACCTGGCCAATGGGTGATAGCTTCCTAACTGTTCTTCTTGATTCCTTTCTGTTCCTCTTTGTTTTCTTGATCTCACAATAGGCAGAGTGAACCTCGCTCAGACTTTCCATATCTTCCTATCATATAAAAGAGAGGGTCAGAGTCCAAATTCTACAAAGCCCCTACATGACACTCCCCACTTCACACCTCTGGCTTTATGCCCCACTACTCTTTCCTTATTCCCCTCTAGCTACATTACACTTCTGGTCTTCTTATTGTTCAAATAAGACAAGGACAATACTGTCTCAGGACAATTGTCTTTGCTTTTTCATTTGTCATTTATAATTTGCCCCCAGTAATCACCCTTATTTCAGACTTTTTCTTTAAGGCCATTTTCCCAAGGAGGACTTCCCTGTTCTTATTAAAAATGGAAAACTTCCACTGCCTCATCACCCCCTAAGCCTCATAGCCACTGTATTTTTCTTTATTTCTCTTATTATTCTCTAATATATGCATGCTTCAATTTCTTTCTTTAATTATTTTTCTGAGTCTTACCACTAGAATGGACAGGAATTTTATCTGCTGTTCACTGCTGTATTCTCAGCACCCATGAGTCTCTGAAACATAGTAGCATATCAGTAAATATTCCTTTAGCAAACAAATGAGAATTAAAGTGTATAACCAAGCAATTAAAAAAATACCTAGGAAAAACTTTAAGGCAGACTTTCAAGAAATGATATTAACAGCACTTTTCATTCATATATTATTTTAAACTATGAAAGAATATTTTTTAAACTGCTTATATTTACTTTTAATAAATCCCCATCTTAGAAATGAGAAAGCTGAGGCACACTTCTTATGAGATCTACGTGGGGTGGTGCTTTCTAGAGAGGAAAAATCAGATAAAATAGTAAAATAAAGGTCAGCCTAATGAATAAACTTATGCATTAACAACTACTTATTTGAACAAACATGTTTTGCTGTTAACTGACAAAAAAATGAAAACCCTCTCCATCTAGTCTAGATCTACTAATAAATGTGTGACTATGAGCAAATTATGCAATCTTTTTCCAACTTCTCACCTCCCTCCCAAGTATGTTTGGATGTGAAATGATATTGCATCGCATGGAACAACAAACTCATTAACAAGAAAAGATGTCTATTAATTGCTTAATTGCAACGTTCAAAGACAAACATGTAGGCAAATCTCGGCCTTGTACACAATTACAATGTAAGAGAAAATACTGATGCAAAATGTAGGTTGAGGGCTTCCCTGGTGGCACAGTGGTTGAGAGTCCACCTGCCAATGCAGGGGACACGGGTTTGTGCCCCGGTCCGGGAAGATCCCACATGCCGCGGAGCGGCTGGGCCCGTGAACTATGGCCACTGAGCCTGCGCGTCCGGAGCCAGTGCTCCACAACGGGAGAGGCCACAACAGTGAGAGGCCCGTGTACCACCAAAAAAAAAAAAAAAAAAAAAAAAGTAGGTTGATAGGAAGACATCAGAATAAAATCATCAAACCAATTAATGAAAGATCAGTGAAGTCTTAATGCCTACGGGCAGCAAGGCAAAACAATTTTCATTTCTTTATCAGTTTATGTTGGCTTTTAGGAGTGAGACTGCTTGACAGTTTACATGTGGGGGGAGATAATTTGTTATGACAAAGATAGGACAAAAAATCTGACATGAAATGAGCCCAAGAAAGAAACTGAACAGGTGATCAAGAGAGGAGTAAAAGCAATGAAGGAATTTGTACCATACTCAGAAAACAGCATTTCAAAAGTAAGATTATATAATGAAAAACAAGACAATGTAGATGGAGTCATTAAGGGAAGAGACAGAAGGATGAGATAAGGCTAGCCTCCAGACTCGAGTATTTTTTAAGGAACATTAAATCTGACATAGTTTTACAGGCTCCCCTTTCTCTGGCAGCAGCGAGAATGACAACCATTCTCTCTGGACCTTCATCCTCAGAAAACAAACAGAAACAAAACAAAATCTCATCTCTTACACACATCCTAAAGCTTTTACTTCCTGTGATATAAAATCCAAAAAGCATAGATGTTTTTCCTTGGATGCATAGAATTATTTTTCAGAAGATATTTGCTCTCTACTAATGTTGGATTCTATTTTGGAGATTTATATTAACATTTTATAGCAAAACGTTTGTCATTGAAGTTAGCTATCATGTAATTATCAAAAAGGAAGAGTACTTCAATGTTGATCTTTTTATTTATCTATGCTATGATTTCATACATTGTACCATAAATAAAGGAATAGAAGTAAGGGTTTGGTGGTGTGCTAAGGAACAAAAATAACTCTAAAGGTCATTTTGAATTTCTTTTACTCCTGTATTATCACTGAAAATTGAAACATCTACACCAATCAGCACTACCTTTGAAGATAAGGTTTTTTTTGTTTTTTTGTGTTTCTTTTCTCTCTTTGTTTTTAACATGCTATTCAGTCTTTTTCAAGACAAAAAGTCAAATTTTACTGTAAGGTGCTTCAAGTTCAAATGCAATATACATTCCTGATAATTATGTAGAACTCACAGAATACTCTGGAATCTCTGGCTTTTTACCTCTAATCTTCACAATACACTGGTTTATTTTTTTAAATTGAGAATAATAGATAGAAAATCTTTTCATCTTATTAATGAAAGGAAGTGTTTGATCCAGCAGACATTAGAGTTCAAATGTGCAGATAAAAGATAAAACAGTAGATTATTGAAGACAAGTTCTTGGGTTATGTATTCAGAGTAAGAAGCAACATGAAAAGAATGTAATATCAGTATATCACACATCTGGACTACACAAAGATTGCAAGATATAATGATTTAGCTGCTTATCTATAAATGTAATGGATGTTATTCTTTCATATATAACACTCTATTGCAGATGTCCAATTTTCAAAAGATATGTCAGAATACATTGTCTCAAACCTAGGAAGAAATCATATTGGAAAACTATTAACATAGAACAAATAATGGGACATATTTGCAACTCCATTTCTGATCCTTTAAGAAGCAATGAGCTAGAGACAGTATAATAAAGCTTGAAATCGTGGTATGTAAAATTATGTTCTCACATTTTCATATGTTTCACATTTACACATAGCAGCATGCACAGCAGTTTTCATGGTTTTAAAGCAAGTGTCACAGTTGACCAAAGCCAAGCAAGAAAGGCTGACATATCCTTTCAATATAGCTCACCCAGCCAGCCCAGGAAAAGAAATAGCAAAGTCTGGCTCTAGAGAAAACTGGAGCTCTTATGTATTTTATATTTAGATATGTGGTTTTCAAAAGGTACAGCAAGGATTCATTAAGGGGTCTCCTTGCTTACTGATCTCTTCTAATGTTGACTCATATTAGAAGACAATTTTTTTAAGCTGAAATATTCATCTCATCACAGTTCCTTTTACTGGCTACACATTAAAAGCAGCAGCCAACTTTTCATGTTGATATACACAGTGAAAAACAAACATAATCCTAAAATAATATAGGATTCAGTGATCTTTGATACATACATTTTCTGATATGTTTTATTTAACTTAATCCAGAGAAATCTCAGTCCCAGAGATTTTCCTCTCCAACAATACTGTTGCTAGATAATTATAGAAACAGAAAAAAAGTCAATTTCCCTATGTAAAATATACTCTGTTTTCTGAGCATTAAGGCCAGCAAAATATTACCTATAATATCACTTCATAAATGTATTGATATTATGAAGTATAATATCATTGTATAAAGGTACCTATATTTTATAAAATATTATCCTTAGCTTAGCAATATATAATCCAATCATGGATTTACTGTCTTGTGCAGATTTCATATCATGGGTATTCTTTGTGAACTGATGAATTGACATTGCCATATTTCATGACATTCATGGGTTTAGTTGTATAAGGAGATCATGTTAAGAATCTTTGTGATTATTCATGCACCCTCTGGAGGCAGACATTTTAGGACTGTGACAGAAGAATAAGATAGAAGGAGGTGGCTTAGAATTTTGAAAAAAAGGAAAATGAGAAGACGAGGAAGAATGAATAGTTTCTAAAACTACACTATTTACCTGAGCAATTCAGAATATTATTTGGCTTAGAGTTGCTCTTTCTTTTCAAATTTTTAGCTTCTTTATTATAAAAGAGGATAAAGGAACAGAAAGAAAACTTAAAACTATCTCAATGGACTTCTAAATCTTTTCATTTTGGAAAAGAAAAAAAAAGAAGAAAAAAGGAGTTTTTAAGCTCATTTCCATTAAATTTTTGCTCAAATGTCAACTTCTCAATGAGTCTTACCCTGACTATTCTATTCCAAATTGCAACACCTAGTACAAACTTTTCTCTGACCACCTTTTTATTTTCTGACATTTATCCCCTTCTAACTTGCTATGTAAATGCCTTAGATTATGTGTGTGTGTTATATTTGTGTTGTTTATTTTCTGTCTCCCTCTACTAGAATGTAAACTCTGTGAGGGCAGAGATCTTGTCCTTTATGTTAACTTATGTATCAAGTGCTTAGAACTATGCCTAGCACATAGGACACAGTCAGTAAACACTTGCTGAAGGAATTAATAAAACCACATAAAATGCTTTCCTAGCAAATATCTTATTTTCAGTAAGGGCAACATCAACAGCCACCTGCTGCTTATTTAAGGGTTAAGGAGGTATTACAAAGACGAACCATTTATAAATGAGCTCTTCTTAAATCTGTCTGTATAACTGATACAACATCTGGCTTTTGGAAAGATATGTTCTGCTTCAAGTGCTTGAAGACATGGAAGCACAGACCATCTGACTGATGCTGAAGATGTGGCTTTTTTCAGCACACCTAATTATTTCTTCATATCTTTTTTTATTTTCAATATTATAAACTTTATGAGCTCTGTTGGCTGGATGATATCACTATGCAATAGTTCAAAATTTTTTTAACAGCTGCTATATGAAAATTCAATATTGGCAAGTGAAAGATAAGATTTAGTTGTGTCAGCCTATAATGGTCCTAATATGAAAGTCCATTGTGAAAATGTAGGATTCAGTGACTTGCCTGCCATCTAGTTATGCTACTACTGGATGGCTATTAGTTAGATAAAAATCTATATTTTTTGTTGTCTAATTATTTAGTTATTATTTATTGGAGTGTAGTTGATTTACAATGTTGTGTTAGTTTCAGATGTACAGCAAATTGATTCAGTTATACATATATAACTATATCTATATTTATTCTTTTTTTGGATTCTCTTCCCTCATATGTTATTATAAAATATTGAGTATAATTCCCTGTGCTAAACAGTACTTTCTGATTATCTATTTTATATACAGTAGTGTGTATATGTTAATCCCAAACTTCTATTTTATCCCTCCCTCTCTTTCCCTGTTAGTAACCAGAAGTTTGTTTTCTATGTCTGTGGGTCTATCTCTGTTTTGTAAATAAGTTCATTTGTATGATTTTTTATTAGATTCCACATATAAGTAATACCATGTGATATTTGTCTTTCTTTGTCTGACTTACTTCACTTAGTATGATAATCTCCAGGTCCATCCATGTTGCAGCAAATGGCATTATTTCATTCTTCTTTTTGGCTGAGTAGTATTCCACTGTACACACACACACACACACACACACACACACACACGAACTATGTCTTCTTTATCTGTTCATCTGTTGATGGACATTTATGTTGCTTCCATGTCTTGGCTATTGTACATAGTTTTGCGATGAACATTAGGGTGCATGTATCTTTTTGAATTATGTTTTTTTGGTGTCATTTTGCCATAATATTTCAAATTTTTATGCAGCCCTGGAAAGGATGGAACCTAGAAATTCCACTGAAGCAAACTTTCCTAAAGAGACTAAAGTGGCAGTGAGAGAGGAAAAACGACAGTTCCTCAGCTCTCTCATAAAAACAAAGCTCAACAGGTTAACTAGAAGGTGGCTCTAAAATAAGACAAAGCAGCACTCAGTCTTATTCTGCAACATGCAGGAAACAACTGTTGGATAGTTACCACATGAGTACTGATACTTTCAAAAACAGTCACGGAAATTTTTCCCCAATTTTTACAATAATGGTATCATTTTCCCCATAGCATAGATGAACAAGTAGAAGCTTAGTTAGAGAATCAGAATTTTGACAGGATCCGGATATTGAATACATGGTATATAGAGGATTTAACTCCACATGGATGTGACTGCAATACCCATGCCCTTTCCCACTGCATTCAGTTATCAAAAACATGTAATTAACATCTATATTAATCTTTCATGCAAGTGGTTAAATACACAGTCATCTTAATATTAGAATTTTATGTATAGAGATATGAACCTAATGTCTTTTAAATTGATGCTATTGATGAAATTTATATTTTTTAATTGTTCAGACATTTTTATTACTAAATATCTTCTTAAAATATAGCAAGCTGGAATGTATAAAACTGGATAAAACTAACCAAAACAATCTCAGTTATGAATACTAATGGAAAGGAACATTTTATGTAAGCCTTCATGCTTTTTTTTTGTTTTTTCTCTAAATATTTCACAAAGAGTAAGGAGATAGTTTTTCCTTTTGATTCATTTTTCTCCTAATTATTGAAAGAAGGTCATATACAACAGTCATGTGATTTATCCTGGCCTCGTGTGTTCCACTAGAATACAGTCTTCTTTCCCTCATACGTGAGTAAGTTATAGCACTCTTTGCATTGCTTCTCCATTCATAACTGAAGTTTGATTTTCTTTGTTTCCTTTTTGGCAGCTCCCCTCTAAGTGCCCAAGCGTGTGTGTTCAAGATTCCAATTTGCAAACATGTGTTTGTCAGCAGAATGGGAATTTTCAGAGATTGATTTTCAGGAAGACAGTTGGCTAATAACCTTATCGTATTTTAGGTTACTATTAGGGTGTTATACACCATTTCTTGTGTTTTAATTAAAATATATTAATAAATTAAGTAAACTCAAAATTCATAAAAAGAGGTTATCATTCCCCTAGAACCAGTTCACTAAGGAAATGACAATATACATGCAGCACATTAATTCTAAATCCTATTTAACTTGTCTTCCTAATTCACCCTGATCATACATATAACCTTTTATTACAAGGTTTTCTTCTGACTCACCTGGAATTCAGATTGGCAGTCAGAAATTCTGCCTGATGTTTTTCCTTAACCTTCAGGCTCTTGGCAGCGAAGTCTTTCTGGAATTGTTTACCATACAACAATCAGCTATTACCACCTTAGCAAGTGTGATTCATTTCTGTGACTATTTCCCATCTCTTGAGAGTTGTAATTTGTCTTTTCTGGCACTCTGGATCAGCTGTGCCCCAAGAGCTCTGGCATCCTTTCATCCCTTCTCCCACAGGGATGAAGAATGGGAATGAAACTAGACAAGCTTCCCTAAACCACTAGCTTATAGAGTCCCCTGACCACCATGATTAGAACTCTTGAGTTCTTAACGGTTTCTTGGTCAATATACTTTTCTAAAAAATCACTTTTTTTAGGAGAAGTGTGATCAGCTTCCTGCTTCCATCAGCTATAAACTTAAACTTGTATTTAAAAGAAAGTGTAACTACATTATTTATAACAGAAGTTAAAATAGCTAATCTACTTTGAAACAGAGTTTTCAGAAGTATTTTGGAGAAAGTTTTAAACCCTTGATAAAGAACAAAACATTATAAATAATACATTAAAAAGAAGCATTTAAAATGTAACAAAAGTGGTTAGTGGCACTTTGCTGTCTAATTACATAAAGAGCTTTTACTTTGAAATTTCGCATTAACTGATTTAAATTGAGAGGATCCTCTTTACTTGGGATATATTTGAATATGTCTATTTTAAATTTACCCAAACTCTATATTATATGATTCACACTGTGCATACACTTTAATCATGTAACAACACATATTTATTCTCTCACTTGACCCCTGAGCTTTATAATTTATACTTCAATAAAGAATCAGAAAGTCTGTAGAGAAGAGAGTTAGAAGAGGCATCCAGATTAGAAGGACAAACACGGCGGGGACAGGTGTCAAATGCTTTGGTTGCCATGACAATATATCTATGGGCTCTCCTACATATATGACTTGCAGCCGCAGTTGCTGCCTTTTATGAGATGCAGAACCCGTTTGGATGGAAGCTGTGATTCTCACTGCTGCTCTTAATCAATGACCGAGCATGACAGATGTACTAAGATGGACCATTTCTGGGAAACACTCCCCTAAGTGGGGACATTGGTACAAGACTGCCTGATACCTTTACTAGAATTTTCTTAAAAACATGTTTCACTTCCTTTCTTTCTTCTCTTCTTTAAGAGGTCAGACCTCCAACATCATCCAAAGGTTCTTCCAGACTTGTCTGGTTCCATTCCCTCTTCCCTGAATAAATGTCCCGCACATATTACTTCCTATCAATACTTACATCTTAGACAATCTAGACTAATACAAGTGACAGATTGTGTGGTTGTGTTAATGTGGCACTTCATCTGAGACTGAGATACTGTCAGTTATATGTGCCAAAATTGGAGGAGCTCAGTGTGGCTCTCCCCACAACCCACTCCTGGCAACTTCAAGGGCATCCTCCATGAAAACAACCGCCTGCCCTTGACCATTTCATTTTTGTTCTCTTGGCTTTTCCAAACCTAACATACCTTTTTTGAAATGTTACACTCATTTTCAGGCAGCATTTCATGTGTGAATTCAGAATAGCCTGTACCTGAATGGGAGGTTATTTTCTCTTTCAAGTACAATATCCTCACTTAAAAGGTATGATTTGACCATACAAACCTTATACTTGTTTGCCTTGACATTTAATTCTTTTGTAAGAATTCTTCATCTGCCACTGATATAAAAGGCTTTGGAAAGTGTATATTGCTCATTAACTATGATTAGGATTACTTTACCTGTGTGAAAAACAATTCTACCTCATGATACATTTTCTTGATTGCAAAACAGTATTTTAAGATAAAGGAAAATTATTTTTAGATATCTGTAGCTAAATGCTTATGTGTCTGAAGTTTTACCTCCATATACGTGGATATGCAGCAAACTTCATATTTACATATTTACATACTTCATATTTACATACTCATGGCCAATACATTTTTAATAATAAGGTAGGAAACACATAACAAACTGATGGAAGCACAAGAGAAATGGCAGCAGCCACATGGCATTTTAGATTTTTCACAGTCCAGATAACTAAATTTAAGTAATGCTGCAGGTTGACTGGCACAACAGACATGGAGGTAATTTCCTAACCTAAATACAAAATATGTTTATTTGCAAAATATATCCTTTATTGATTTAAAATTGGAATATCTTTTTTTTTAACATCTTTGTTGGCGTATAATTGCTTTTCTAACCAAAGCATTAACATTCTTTTAAAAAACAAGTAGGGCACTAAAAAAAAAAAAAAAAACCCTCCAAAATAAATCTCAAATACGTATGGAAGAAAAAAAAATGACTAAGATGACTAACTCAAAACATGTTTAATGAAGAATAAGGTGAACAATTCATATTTAATGAATATTTATTAAAATTTAGACAGCATGTAGATGAAATCAAGAGTAAAGAGGACTTTATCAGCTATAAAAACACATTATCAATTGAATGAAAACTACAAGGTACTAGGGGAAAAATGGTCATATCAATAGAATAGATCAAAAGCTAGAGAAATAGGGCCAAACATTCCTAGATATTTAATATATGTAGTATATATATAACTCAATTTCAGGAAAAAGGAGCTAATTCATAAATAGTGTTAGGATAACAGGTTAGAAATTAAGAGAAAATTCTATTTATCTAACACATTTTTAGAAAAAAATATCCAGTGTGGATTTAAATATACATCTTTTAAAAATGACAGATTTCTAAGCATGACTCCAAAGGCAAAAGGAAACAGATTGAGCTATTTAACAGTATATATTTTAAGATAAAAATTAGAAAGAGAAGGAGGGAAGGAAGCAGATAAAATGCTATAAACATATTTCAGGTAATTGGGAAAAAAATAAACGTTCATTTTTGGCAGACAAGAGATTAATAATTTTACAGTTAAAAGAAACACACATAACACAAATCAACACACACATGCCAACATGCCAGTAGAAATGAAAAAAGAACAGAAATGATGCTTCAAAAAATTTTAATTTAAACAAAATAGTTGAAGATAGTGCCTCCTATGTTACAGAAATTGTTCTAGTTACTGGAGATGAAAATTGAACAAAACAAAATAAACTTTTTACCATTGGATCTTACATTCAAATAAAGGAATCACAAAATATAAAATTGGCCAATAAAACCAAGGCCAAATAATTCAGTCATTCATAATAATAGAAAAAATATTTTGAATGACATTCTATTTATTTCTTATCAGATGGTAAATGATAATTTTTTTTGATTACAGTTAGTGTTTTTTGTTTTGTAGGGGAACTCATTCTCATGAATTGTTGGTGTGCGTTTTTACTAGAGTTAACTTTCTGGAGGGCAATTCAAAATGCTTACAAAAATGTGTAACATTAAGTAAGGCAATACCATCTACAGGGTTAGAACCTAAGATAACACTTAAACCTGTTCTCCAGGCTATAGTAAAGGAACTATACAGTTTCTTTTTTTAATGATGCAAAATTACAAACAATCTAAGTGTCCTGAAATACACCCTTAATTTGAAATCGATGCAATAGGTGTGTTTTTTAAATTAAGAGATGGTACCAATATATTTTAAACAAAAAAATAAAAAACAGATTTCAGTACTAAACACATTTTATGTGATCTCACTTTAATATGAACACATGTACAAATAGCACAAAATATTTGCATTTTAAAGACAGATGTATTTGGAGTGATCTGATAGCCATTTTTTTTGTGCACGTCTTTATTGTCTAAGATTCCTATAACTGTCATGCTTTACTTATTTCACAAAATCATAAAGTTTTTCATAAGAATGGCATCTTATGTTGAGGCAATCTAGTAAAACAATCTAGAGATTAGCATTTGGCTTTCATATGGATTATAAAGCAGCTGGATGCTTTACTTTTACAGCAAGTTTGCCTTTTGAAACTTCATGTTGTTCTCACACTAGAAACAGCTAAAAGAATTATCTTTCTCTTAGTACTTATTTTCTTTGTAAACTGTGTCCTTTAAATACTTGCATTTATTTTTTAACTTTGTTGCCCTGTCAATTGCTAAATTATGTGAAGAGAACACCAATAACTAAGTGCACTAACTACCTTTGAGAATCAGACTTAGTCTCAGTACATTTTACTATACAGCCACTAAACTTCAAGTAGGACTACATATTAGTCCATTTTAGTAAACACAGTAATTGTCCAACAGTTTTCTCTAAAACATTTCCTAGTTACATATTTAAAAAAAATAACTCAAAAAACATTTTTGGCTGCATTGCATCTTTGTTGCTGTGCACAGGCTTTCTCTAATGGCGGAGAGCGAGGGCTACTCTTCATTGTGTTGCGCCGGCTTTGAGCTGGCTTCTCATTGTGGTTGCTTCTCTTGTTGTGGAGCATGGGCTCTAGGTGTGCGGGCTTCAGTAGTTGCAGCATGTGGGCTCGGTAGTTGTGGCTTGCGGGCTCCAGAGAACAGGCTCAGTAGTTGTGGTGCACAAGCTTAGTTGCTCCACAGCATGTGGGATCTTCCCAGACCAGGGCTCAAACCTGAGTCCCCTGCACTGGCAGGCAGATTCTTAACCACTGTGCCACCAGGGAAGCCCCTCAAGATTTTTAAGAACAATCACACTGAGTCTCTCAACAAAATACTTGCAATTTATTCCTGTCACACATTTTCATCGAGTCATCTGTGGGTAAAATGACCCAGTGAAGTATTAATTTTCACTCTTTTGTAAAGGTGAAACGTAGGTAATTTTTCATTGCCTTACTTATAGCTTTGAGTGAATATTGTGGGAATATTAAGGAAATCAACTTTCATCCTTTTAAAAAATTAGGCCTATATGTTATATTGCTGTATCATTCATAAACAATAGTTTAGTATGAATACAATCAATACAAAATTTTCAATTAATGGCATTTAACTTATTATTATTATAATGAGCAACCAGATAAACAAAAAAGGATTGAGCAATTAAATGCATAAATCCAGGACTTCCCTGGTGGTCCAGTGGTAAAGAATCTGCTTCCCAATGCAGGAAATGTGGGTTCGATCCCTGATCAGGGAAATAAGATCCCACATGCTGCAAGGCAACTAAGCCCAGGTGCCACAACTACTGAGCTCGCGCACCTCAACTAGACAGCCTTTGTGCCACAAACTACAGAACCCACACTCCCTGGAGCCTGCATGCCACAACTAGAGAGAAAACCCACATGCTACAACTAAAGATAAGTCTCGCGCTGTAATGAAAGATCCTGCATGCCTCAACAAAGATCCCGCGTGCCGTAACAAAGACCCGATGCAGCCAAAAATAATTAAATAAATAAATAATAAATCTTAAAAAAAAAAAATCCAAAACTACCTATTCTTCCTCCAGCTTAAAAAGATAACAGAGGTTTGTGGCTAAATTGCATCTCTAAAAATAAATTCAAGGTTAATCCTTGATTTAGGGGGATTAAAGGCAGGGCAACCTCTTCATGTTGGCACAGTTTTTTCTGAACATGTTTGAAGACTTATAACTGGGAATCCTGCTGTAAATAAACACATTTGATACGTGAACATGGACTCTCAGCTTTGGCGCCTTCCGTTCATCTGTTAGGTTGGCGTCATTCCTACTGACAATTTGGTTGGAATTCTGCCTCAGGGCCTAGGTGCCAAATGGCAAGATTTTTAAATAGGACAGTGCATACAATGCCACCTGCTCTGGGTGGACAATCCCTTATAACTGAATCCGAGTAATAGCATAAAGCCTGGTTTTACCCTTCATCACAACCGTTGGGCATGTGTTAAAGATGACACACGTAGCACATTAAATATGCTAGCATCATATTTGTATCTGTTAAGTCTGCCATTTTTAGATGATTGTATTGAAAGTTATATTACTGCCATTGTTATTATTTTACATTTTATATAGCTAAAGCTTCTATATAGACCTGTGCAAAACATTTTTCTTTTTCTTTTTCTTTCTTTCTTTTCTTTTCTTTCTTTTTTTTTTTTTTTTTTTTTTGTGGTACACGGGCCTCTCACTGTTGTAGCCTCTCCCGTTACAGAGCACAGGCTCCAGACGTGCAGGCTCAGTAGCCATGGCTCACGGGCCCAGCCGTTCCATGACATGTGGGATCTTCCCGGACCGGGGCACGAACCCGTGTCCCCTGCATTGACAGGCGAAATCTCAACAACTGTGCCACCAAGGAAGCCCACATTTTTCTTTTTTAATTAAGAAATATACAGCAAGAACTACAAAGATCTCATTTGCCCTTCCACCCATAAGAATTTTAAATCTAAATACACATTCAAAGAGAGAATGCTTTTAAATCATAATAGAGTATTTAACTGTAAATAATTTATTTTTAATACATTAGCACACAGTAAAATACTGAGAAACTTTAAGGTTCACATATAGACAAAATATGTATTCAAAGAAGAACTAAAAGTCAGTACTAATAGAAGAGAGTAATTACCTCAATTTTTAGTTCTGAAACTATTTTCATCAGTTTAATTTAGATTATAAATTGATCATTCATTCATTCATTCTCTTACAAAACAAATATGTCTAAGTCATCGATGTTACCAATTCAAATGAAGGACTTTAGTATAAAATTGAAGGACTCACTCCATAAGCATTTTGTGCTAGTAAAACACAGAAAATGTTAATCTGTATGTCATCAGACTTGGAATCAAAAACAGCAAATATATTTAATTACTAAAGAGCAACTTACAAGAAAGAAGTCATTTTAAATCAAAAGAAGATGGTAAGCAGTGCCATCCTGCAGTAAATATGAGATGGTCACATTTAACATCCTCAACTAGATTACAGATATCCCTCGCCTTTCAAAAGTTTGCTTTAGACCACTTCACTTTTACAAAGGAAGATCTATGTTAGTACCTGTTTCTGATAACAGAAAGAAATCTGAAGAGAATTTTCACTTTTACTAAAAAAAGGTGAAAAGTGAAAATTGTTTTGCTTTACACCATTTCAGCTTGAGAAAGTTTTCATAGAAGCACTCTAGTTTCAGAGAGCAGGAGAAACGTGTATTGCCATAATCATTTGATAAGATATAAGCAAACTGTTCATAGATTTCATATATTTTCTTCTTGGAACCATGAGAACAATAAATAAATATATTGAGGATGTCTATCTCAGTAAAAATGTGACTTAGTTTGGAAATGTTTTGCCTTTCATGTACTGAGAACAAATAACTAAATAACTTTGATTTTATATTAACCTCATAAAACTGGCTACTTGGAAAAGAAAATACATTGAAAACAAAGACCTAAATGGGTGTATTTTGGAACACAAACACCTAAATGGGTGTGTTTTGGTTTTTAATACTGAATCTACATTGCCTAGTTCATTATTAAGCTTATGAGTATATAGATCTCTTTCATCTAACCAAGGTTTTTCAAATAAATATCAGGGAACGTAACTAAGTTAGACAAAAATCATAAACATTTACACTAACTTGAATTGAATGTTCATGTTTGGTCTATAGACAAAACTTCCTTTTCAGAAAAAAATTATATATATATATATATATATATATATATATATATCTCATAATATTCACTATACTTATAACAAAACAAAAGCATAAACAAACATAGAATACATAGTACACTGCAGCACAATTTCTAATATTAAATGGGTTTGGAAACAACAAGAAAGAGCTTTTAGATGAAAAATAATAATAGGGAAGAGTAATCAAAGATGCTATTGGTACAGTGCCAGGGAAACATCTGAACTAAATACTCAGCTACAGGGGGGAGCTTCAAGATAGCAGAAGAGTTAGACGAGGAGATCACCTTCCTTCCCACAGATACATCAGAAATATATCTACACGTGGAGCAACTCCTAGAGAACACATACTGAACACTGGCAGAAGATCTCAGACCTCCCAAAAGGCAAGAAACTCCCCACGTACCTGGGTAGGGCAAAAAAAAAAAAAAAAAAGAAAAAAGAAAAAACATAGACAAAGAATAGGGAAGGGACCTGCCTCTCTGGGAGGAAGCTGTGAAGGAGGAAAGGTTTCCACACACTAGGAAGGCCCTTCATGGGTGGAGACTGCAGGTGGCGGAGGGGGCAAGTTTCAGAGCCACGGAGGAGAGTACAGCCACAGGGGTGCGGAGGGCAAAGCAGAGAGATTCCCGCACAGAGGATCGGTGCCGACCGTCTCTCACCAGCCTGAGAGACTTGTCTGCTCACCCGCCAGGATGGGTGGGAGCTGGGGGCTGAGGCTCAGGCTTCGGAGGTCGGATCCCAGGGAGAGGACTGGGGTTGGTGGCGTGAACACAGCCTGAAGGGGTTAGCACACCACGGCTAGCCAGGAGGGTGTCCGGGGAAAAGTCTGGACCTGCCGAAGAGGCAAGAGAGATTTTTTTCCCTCTTTGTTTCCTAGTGCGCAAGAAGGGGGTATTCTGAGCGCTGCTTAAAGAGCTCCAGAGATGGGTGCAAGCCACAGCAATCAGCACAGACCCCAGAGACGGGCATGAGACGCTAAGGCTGCTGCTGCCGCCACCAAGAAGCCTGTGGGCGAGCACAGGTCACTATCCACACCTCCCTTCCGGGGAGCCTGTGCAGCCCACCACTGCCAGGATCCCGGAATCCAGGGACAACTTCCCCAGGAGAACGCACGGTGCGCCTCAGGCTGGTGCAACGTCATGCTGGCCTCAACTGCCGCAGGCTCACCCCGCATTGGTACCCCTCCCTCCCCCCACCCCGGCCTGAGTGAGCCAGAGTCCCCTAATTGACTGCTCCTTTTACCCCGTCCTCTCTGAGCAAAGAAAAGACGCCCTGAGGCGACCTACACGCAGAGGCTGTCCAAATCCAAAGCTGAAGCCTGGGAGCTGTGCAAACAAAGAAAAGAAAGGGAAATTTCTCCCAGCAGCCTCAAAGCAGCAGATTAAATCTCCACAATAAACTTGATGTACCCTGCATCTGTGGAATACCTGAATAGACAACGAATCATCCCAAACTGAGTAGGTGGACTTTGGGAGCAAGGATATATACATATATATTTTTTCCCCTTTTTCTATTTTGTGGAGTGTGTATGTGTATGCTTCTGTGTGTGATTTTGTCTGTATAGCGTTGCTTTTACCATTTGTCTTAGTGTTCTGTCTGTCCGTTCTTTTGTGGTTTTTGTTTTGTTTTGTTTTGTTTTTAGTATAGTTTTCAGCACTTGTTATCATTGCTGAATTTACTTTTTGGTTTGGTAGTTCTCTTCCTTCTTTCTTTTGTTCTTTTTAATTACTTAAATTTTTTTTAATAATTAGTTTTTGTTTTTTATTTTAATAACATTTTTAAATTTTTATTTTATCTTTTTCTTTCTTTCTTTCTTTCTTGCTTGCTTGCTTGCTTTCTTGCTTTTCTCCATTTTATTCTGAGCCGTGCGGATGACAGACTCTTGGTGCTCCAGCCAGGCATCAGGGCTGTGCTTCTGAGGTGGGAGAGATAAGCTCAAGACATTGCTCCACCAGAGATCTACCAGCTCCATGTAATATCAAACAGTGAAAATCTCCCAGAAATCTCCATCTCAATGCCAAGACCCAGCTCCACTGAACGACCAGCAAGCTACAGTACTGGATGTTCTATGCCAAACAACTAGCAAGACAGGAACACAACCACATCCATTAGCAGAGAGGTTGCCTAAAATAATAATAAGGTCACAGACACCCCAAAACACACAACCAGACAAGGACCTGTACACCAGAAAGACAAGATACAGCCTCACTGACCAGAACACAGGGACTAGTCCCCTCCACCAGAAAGCCTACACAACCCACTGAACTAACCTTAGCAACTGGGGACAGACACCAAAAACAATGGGAACTATGAATCTGCAGCCTGCAAATAGGAGACCCCAAACACAGTAACTTAAGCAAAATGAGAAGACAAAGAAACACACAGCAGATGAAGGAGCAATGTAAAAACCCACCAGACCAAACAGATGAAGAGGGAGTAGGCAGTCTACCTGAAAAATAATTAAGAATAATGATAGTAAAGATGATCCAAAATCTTGGAAACAGAATGGAGAAAATACAAGAAATGTTTAACAGGGACCTAGAAGAACTAAAGAGCAAACAAACAGTGATGAACAACACAGTAAATGAAATTAAAAATTCTCTAGATGGGATCAATAGCAGAATAACTGAGGAAGAAGAATAGATAAGTGACCTGGAAGATAAAATGGTAGAAATAACTACTGCAGAGCACAATAAAGAGAAAAGAATGAAAAGAATTGAGGACAGTATCAGAGACCTCTGGGACAACATTAAATGCACCAACATTCGGATTATAGAGATCCCAGAAGAAGAAGAGAAAAATAAAAGGAATGAGAAAATATTTGAAGAGATTATCATTGAAAACTTCCCTAATATGGGAAAGGAAATAGTTAATCAACTACAGGACACACAGAGAGTCCCATACAGGATAAATCAAAGGAAAAACAGACCAAGACACATACTAATCAAAGTATCAAAAATTAAATACAAAGAAAAAATATTAAAAGCAGCAAGGGAAAAAAAAAAAACAAATAATATACAGCAGAATCCCCATAAGGTTAAAAGCTGATCTTTTATCAGAAATTCTGCAAGCAAGAAGGACCGGCAGGATATATTTAAAGTGATAAAAGGGAAAAACCTACAACCAAGATTACTCTACCCAACAAGGATCTCATTCAGATTTGGTGGAGAAATTAAAACCTTTACATACAAGCAAAAGCTAAGAGAATTCAGCACCACAAAACCAGCCTTACAACAAATGCGAAAGGAAGGTCTCTAGGCAGGAAACACAGGAGAAGGAAAAGACCTACATTAACGAACCCAAAACAATTAAAAAATGGTAATAGGAATATACATATTGATAATTACCTTAAATATAAATGGATTAAATGCTCCAACCAAAAGACACAGATGGCTGAATGGTTATAAAAACAAGACCCTTATATACGCTGTCTACAAGAGACCCACTTCAGACTTAAGGACACATACAGACTGAAAATGAGGGGATGGAAAAAGATATTCCATGCAAATGGAAATCAAAAGAAAGAAATTGCTGGAGTAGCAATTCTCATATCAGATAAAATAGATTTTGAAATAAAGACTATTACAAGAGACAAAGAAGGACACTACATAATGATCAACTGATCAATCCAAGAAGAAGATATAACAATTGTAAATATTTATGCACCCAACATAGGAGCACCTCAATACATAAGACAAATACTAACAGCCATAAAAGGGGAAATCAACAGTAACACAATCATAGTAGGGGACTTTAACACCCCACTTTCACCAATACACAGATCATCCAAAATGAAAATAAATAAGCAAACATAAGCTTTAAACCATACATTAAACAAGGTAGACTCAATTGATATTTGTAGGACATTCCATCCAAAAACAACAGAATACACTTTCTTCCCAAGTGCTCATGGAACATTCTCCAGGATAGATCATATCTTGGGTCACAAATCAAGCTTTGATAAATTTAAGAAAATTGAAATTGTATCAAGTATCTTTTCCAACCACAACGCTATGAGACTAGACATCAATTACAGGAAAAGATCTGTAAAAAATACAAACACATGGACACTAAACAATACACTACTTAATAACTGAGAGATCACTGAAGAAATCAAAGAGGAATTCAAAAAATACCTAGAAACAAATGACAATGAAAACACGATGACCCAAAACCTATGAAATTCAACAAAAGCAGTTCTAAGAGGGAAGTTTATAGCAATACAATCCTACCGCAAGAAACAAGAAACATCTCAAATAAACTACCTAACCTTACACCTAAAGCAACTAGAGAAAGAACAAAAAACCCCTAAGTTATCAGAAGTAAAGAAATCATAAAGATGAGATCAGAAATAAATGAAAAAGAAATGAAGGAAACTATAGCAAAGATAAATAAAACTAAAAGCTGGTTCTTTGGGAAGATAAACAAAATTGATAAACCATTAGCCAGACTCACCATGAAAAAAAGGGAGAAGACTCAAATCAATAGAATTAGAAAAGAAAAAGGTGAAATAACAACTGACACTGCAGAAATACAAAGGATCATGAGAGATTACTAGAAATAACTATATGCCAATAATTTGGACAACTTGGAAGAAATGGACAAATTGTTAGAAATGCACAATGTTCCGAGACTGAACCAGGAAGCAAGAGAAAACATGAACAGACCAATCACAAGCACTGAAATTGAAACTGTGGTTAAAAATCTTCCAACAAACAAAAGCTCAGGACCAGGTGGCTTCACAGGTGAATTCTATCAAACATTTAGAGAAGAGTTAACACCTATCCTTCTCAAACACTTCCAAAATATAGCAGAAGGAGGAACACCCCCAAACTCATTGTACAAGGCTACCATCACCCAAATACCAAAACTAGACAAAGATATCATTAAAAAAGCAACCTACAGGCCAATATCACTGATGAATATAAATGCAAAAATCCTCAACAAAATACTAGCAAACAAGATCCAACAACACATTAAAAGGATCATACACCATGATCAAGTGCAGTTTATTACAGGAATGCAAGGATTCTTCAATATATACAAATCAATCAATGTGATACACCATGTTAACAAACTGAAGGAGAAAAAACATATGATCATCTCAAAAGATGCAGAGAAAGCTTTCAACAAATTCAACACCCATTTATCATAAAAACCCTCCAGAAACTAGGCAAAGCAGGAATTACCTCAACATAATGAAGGCCATATATGACAAACCCACAGCCAACATTGTCCTCAATGGTGAAAAATGGAAACCATTTCCACTAAGATCAGGAACAAGACAAGGCTGCCCACTCTCACCACTATTATTCAACATAGTTTTGGAAGTTTTAGCAACAGCAAAAAGAGAAGAAAAAGAAATAAAAGGAATCCAAATTGGAAAAGAAGAAGCAATGCTGTCGGTGTTTGCAGATGACGTGATACTATACATAGAGAATCCTAAAGAGGTTACCAAAAAATTACAAGAGCTAATCAATGAACTAGGTTAAGTAGCAGGATACAAAATTAATGCACAGAAATCTTTTGCATTCCTACACCCTAATGATGAAAAATCTGAAAGTGAAAATAAGAAAACACTCCCATTTACCATTGTAACATACAGAATAAAATATCTAGGAATAAACCTACCTAAGAAGACATAAGACCTGTATGTAGAAAGCTATAAAACACTGATGAAAGAAATTAAAGATGATATAAATAGATGGAGAGATATACCATGTTCTTGGATTGGAAGAATCAACCTTGTGAAAATGACTCTACTACCCAAAGCAATCTACAGATTCAATGCAATCCTTATCAAACTACCACTGACATTTTTCACAGAAGTAGAACAAAAAATTTCACAATTTTCATGGAAACACATAAGACCCCGAATAGCCAAAGCAATCTTGAGAAAGAAAAACAGAGCTGGAGGAATTAGGCTCCCTGACTTCAGGCTACAGTACAAAGCTAGAGTAATCAAGACAGTATGGTACTGGCAGAAAAACAGAAATATACATCAATGGAACAGAACAGAAAGCCCAGAGGTAAACTCATGAACATATGGTCACTTTATCTTTGATAAAGGAGGCAAGAATATAAAGACAGCCTCTCCAATAAGTGGGGTGGGAAAACTGGACAGCTACATGTAAAAGAATGAAATTAGAACACTCCCTAACACCACACACAAAAATAAACCCAAAATGGATTAAGTACCTAAATGTAAGGCCAGACACTATCAAACTCTTAGAGGAAAACATAGGCATAACACTATATGACATAAATCACAACAAGATCTTTTTGACCCACCTCCTAGAGAACTGGAAATAAAAACAAAAATAAACAAATGAAACTTAAAAGCTTTTGTGCAGAAAAGCAAACCATAAACAACACAAAAAGACAACCCTCAGAATGGGAGAAAATATTTGCAAATGAAGCAACTGGCAAAGGATTAATCTCCAAAATTTACAAGCAGGTCATGCAGCTCAATATCAAAAAACAAAAAACCGAATCCAAAAATGGGCAGAAGACCTAAATAGACATTTCTCCAAAGAAGATATACAGATTGCCAACGAACACATGAAAGAATGCTCCATATCGTTAATTAGAGGAATGCAAATCAAAATTACAATGCAATATCATCTCACACAGGTCAGAATGGCCATGATAAAAAAAAAAAATCTACAAAGAATAAATACTGGAGAGGGTGTGGAGAAAAGGGAACCCTTATACACTGTTGGTGGGAATGTAAATTGATACAGACACTATGGAGAACAGTATGGAGGTTCCTTAAAAATCTAAAAATAGAACTACCATATTACCCAGCAATCCCACTACTGGGCATATACCCTGAGAAAACCATAATTCAAAAAGAGTCATATACCACAGTGTTCATTGCAGCTCTATTTACAGTAGCAGGTCATGGAAGCAACCTAAGTGTCCATCGACAGATGAATGGATAAAGAAGATGTGGCTCATGTATAGAATGGAATATTACTCAGCCATAAAAATAAATGAAATTGAGTTATTTGTAGTAAGGTGGATGGATCTAGAGTCTGTCATACTGTGTGAAGTAAGTGTAGTGAAGTAAGTAAGTGTAGTAATAGTGAAGTAAGTCAGAGAGAGAAAAACAAATACTGTATGCTAGCATATATATATGGAATCCAAAAAAAAATCAGAAATGGTTCTGAGGAACCTAGGGGCAGTACAGGAATAACTACACAGATGTAGAGAATGGATTTGAGGACAAGGGGATGAGGAAGTGTAAGCTGGGACAAAGTGAGAGAGTGGTAGTGTATATATGGACATATATGCACTACCAAATGTAAAATAGCTTGCTAGTGGGAAGCAGTCGCATAGCACAGGGAGATCAGCTCGGTGATTTGTGACCAGCTAGAAGGGTGGGATAGGGAGGGTGGGAGGGAGGGAGACGCAGGAGGGAAGAGATATGGGAACATATGTATATGTATATGTATAACTGATTCACTTTGTTATAAAACAGAAACTAACACACTATTGTAAAGCAATTATACTCCAATAAAAATGTTAAAAAATATACTCAGCTACAAAATTATCATCCTTTCTCTCCGTCTTTCTCAATCTTCCCCAAATAGCAAACTTTAATTGTTTCTTTTTCTCTGGCCCTATGATAATAGGTGGCACCAAACTGCATGTGAAAGTTATACACTGAAGATGACTCCATTTTTTTCACCTTGGGTTTGGGAGGATGAATACATCATTGGCAAGGAATAAAGAAGGGGAGTATGGATTGGGATAAAAGATAATGAGTTTCTTTTCAGGCATATTGAGTTTGAAGTGTCTGTGGGACAGTCAATAGCAATGCCTGGTAAGAAATTAGAAATATAGATCTGAGGAAGAAACATAGATCTGAAGATACCTTTCCTGTTATCAGCCCTGTCCTGTGGCCTCCCTCCTTCCTAGCCTTTCCTACTTCTGGGTACATTAGTGGAGACAGCTGTCTTTGCCTAGAAGGCCCTCCTTCCTTTGTCTGCCTGCCAAACTCTGACTAATTCAAGACAGATCCTTCTTCATCCTAGTCAGAAATACACGTTTCCCTTTTTCAGTTTCTGAAGCACTGGTTACATTACCCTATTCATCACTCTGTGTGGCCAGGATTTGTAACATGCTAGTGAACAGGATTGAGTTACTGCTTTGTGACAGCTTCTGTGCCAGGAACTTGAAAAATAATCTCTAATAACATCCTCAGCTAGGCATTACCACTTCCTTTCTGCAGGTAAGGACACTAAGGTTCCAAAAATATTAAGTAAGTTCACAAAGGTGATACAACTCATATTTGACAGCACTGAGGGCAGGACCCATGTTTCCCAATGTCTTTCAAATAAAGAAGTTGAGCCCACTGAAGTCAGCAGGTATTTATTTATTTATTTAGCACAGGCATACCTCATTTTATTGTGCTTTTCTTTGTTGCTTTTCATAGATATTGCGTTTTTTTTTTTTTTTTTTTTTTTTTTACAAATTGAAGGTCTGTGGCAACCCTGTGTCAAACAAGTCCATTGGCGCTGTTTTTCCAACAGCATTTGCTTCTTTCATGTCTCTGTGTCACATTTTGGAAATTCTTGCAAGTTTTCAAACATTTTCTATTTTGGTTTGTTATGGTGATCTGTGATCAGTGATCTTTGATGTTATTATTGTAATTGTTTTGGGGCACCCATGAAAAATGGTAAATTTAATCCATGAATCTGTGTTCTGACTGTTCCACTGCCTGGCCTTTCCCTGACTGCCTCCCTCTGCTCAAGCTTCCCTATTCCTTAAAACACAACAATATTAAAATTAAGCCAATTAATAACCCTACAATGGCTTCTGAGTGTTCAAGTGAAAGGAAGAACCACACGTTTCCCACTTTAAATCAAAAGCTAGAAATAATTAAGCTTAGTGATGAAGGCATGTAGAAATCCAAACCAGGCCCAAAGTTAGGCCTCTTATGCCAAGAAACCAAGTTACGAATGCAAGGGAAAAATTCTTTAAGGAAATTAACAATGCTCCTCCAGGTAACATGCAAATGATAAGAAAGTGAACCAGGCCTATTGCTGAGATGGTGAAATTGTTGGTGGTCTGGATAGAAGATCAAACCAGCCACAACAGTCCCTAAAGCCAAAGCCTAATCCAGAGCAAGGCCTCAACTCTCTTCAAGTCTATGAAGGCTGAGAGAGGTGAGGAAACTGCATAAGAAAAGTTTGAATCTGGCAGAGATTAGTTCCTGAGATTTAAGGAACGAAGCCATCTCCATACATAAAAATGCAAGGTGAAGCAGCAGATGCTGACATAAAAGCTGCAGCCAAGTTAACCGGAATATCTATCTAAGATAATTAATGAACATGAGTACACTAAACAACTGATTTTCAATGTCAACAAAACATCTTTCGATTGGAAGAAAATGTCATCTAGGACTTTAATAGCTGGAGAGAAGTCAATGACTGGCTTCAAAGCTTCAAAGAACAGGCTGACTTCCTTATTAGGTGTCACTGAAGCTGGTGACTTTATGTTGAAGCCAATTCTCACTTACCTTTCCAAAAAGCCTAGGGCCTTTAAGAATTATGCTAAATCTACTCTTCCTGGGCTCTATAAATAGAACAACAATGCTTGGGTGACAGCACATTGGCTTATAATGTGGTTTAATGACTAGTTTAAGCCCACTGTTGAGACCTACTGCTCAGAAAAAAAGATTCCTTTCAAAGTATTACTGCTCATTGGCAAATCATTTGAGCACTCAAGAGCTCTGATGGAGATGTTCAGTGAGATTAATATTTTCATACCTGCTACCTCATATCTATTCTGTAGCCCATAGATCAAGGAATAATTTTGGCTTTCAAGACTTATTATTTAAGAAATACATTTTGTAGGGTTTCCCTGGTGGCACAGTGGTTGGGAGTCCACTTGCCAATGCAGGGGACGCGGGTTCGTGCCCCAGTATGGGAGGATCCCACATGCCATGGAGCAGCTGGGCCCATGAGCCATGGCCGCTGGGCCTGCACGTCCAGAGACTGTGCTCTGCAGTGCGAGGGGCCACAGCAGTGAGAGGCTCACATACCACAAAAAAAAAAAAAAGGAAATAAATTTTGTAAAACAATAGCTGCCATAGAAAGTGATTCCTTGGATGAATCTTGGCAAAGTTAATTGAAAACCTTCTGGAAAGAATTCAAAATTCTAGATACCATTAATAACATTTGCGATTCATGGGAAGAAGACAAAATATCAACATTAACAGGAGTTTGGAAGTTGATTCCAACTCTCTTGGGTGACTTTGAGGGGTTCAAGACCTCAGTGGAGGAAGTAACTGCAGATGTGGTGGAAAGAGCAAGAGAACTACAATCAGAAGTGGCTCCTGAAGATGTGACTGACCTGCTACCATCTCTGTTAAAACTTTAACGGATGAGGATATGCTTCTCATGGATGAGCAAAGAAAGTGGTTTCCTGAGATGGAATCTACTCCTGGTGAAGATTCTATGAAGACTGTTGAAATGACAGCAGAGGATTTAAAATATTACACTAATTTGGTTGAGAAAGTACCGACAATTGAGAGAACTGACGTCAACTTTGAAAGAAGTTCTACGGTGGGTAAAATGCTATCAGACAGCATAGCGTGCTACAGAGGAATCAGTCGTGAAAGGAAGAGCCAAATGATGCAGCAAACCTCTTTGTTATCTTATACAAATTGCCACAGCTGCTCCAACCTTCAGCACACACTTCCCTGATCAGTCAGCAGGCATCAACATTGAGCAAATAAGGCATGGCCCACCACCGGCAAAAAGATTACGACTCACTGAAATCTCAGTTGATGGTTGGCATTTTTTAGGAAGAAAGTTTTTTTTTTTAAATAAAGGTAGCTACATTGTGTTTTTAGATGTAATGCTATTTCATACTTAATTAACTACAGTATAGTGTAAACATAACTTTTATAAGCACTTGGAAACCCAAAAGGTCGTGTGACTCCCTTTATTGAGCTATGTGCTTTATTGCAGTGGTCTGGAAGCAGATTCCCAATAACTCATCTCCAAGGTATGCCTGTATTTCCTAGAGCAAACAAACTAATCTATTTGGGGGCCTCAGTAAATAATTGTTGAATTAATCTAATCATATAAATAAAACTAGTAGGAAAGAAAACAAGCACCAAGCATATATGTGTATGTGCATGTGTGTAGGCACACATATAGGTATGCTGAAATAAAAATAATAATAATTAGGTCTAGAAACATTTCTAGATCATCTGGTACAACTATTTACCTTTAAAGAGAATTAAAAATAGAATAAACCTATTGCATAAGGATACCTACTTTATATATTAGGATATATATTTGAGAGAACTTTTGAGCATGTTTAGTATAAGGAGTATGGACTTAATTTGTACAGAAATAGAAAATAAAGAGCATTTTTTCCCCTTAAGGGACATAGACTTGAGGGCTTACACATTAGAACACATGTTTTCAAGTTCTCAATTCATTGTCTTATAAATACTGAATACTGGACAATGATTGTGTATAGATATTCTATAACTGTATCTATACCATATACATACCCATTTTGATTTATCCAGATCTTATTCCTATAGTGATTCATGTTTCCTATAATATATATTATGTAACTATTTTTAATGAGAATTTGATCGAGTTTTAAAAATATTAATGGACAAGTAGAATGGAATTGGAGAGAAGTACTGATATATGAAACCTGAACAGTAAATGTTTGACAAAGAATAAATCAGTAGCTATTTAGTGACACAAGGGTGCTTGAGAATGTTTTCTGAGGATGGTCTAGGCAAACATCTGCAGTAACACTGCTAATTTTGGTTGTTGCTTAGGATAACTTAATGCCTGATTTCCTGTGGAGAGGTCTACACAATCCAACACTACTGACATGCTTTCAATTATTTAGATACACCATTTATTTTCCTAATTCTAGTTTTAAATATATAAAAGCTATCATATCTTTGATATATGTTAGCTGTCAAAATTAGTATTCCCATGCTTTTATTATATTTATTTATCATCAGTAGTAATTGATTTTCTCTTATAAAATAAGGAAAAATAAATGATCCCTAGAAATTAGGTCAAAATTAATTCCCCTCCCCAAAATTCACAAGCACTTCAGTACTGCTTTCTACAGCACCCAGACTATAAATCATGCAGGTATCTCTGAATCGTGCCCTGATACTTAACTATAGTCATCAAGCATTTTTTTTGTTTCATTTTCTTTTTTTATTTCTCTCTATTACTGAAAATATATTCTGCCTTTCTTTCATCTCATTTATACTTGAGATTCGCTAATCCTAGGCATCATTTCGCTTTTCCTCTAGGCCATTTTTCTCAATATGAAGTGTGGGTTGCTCTTTTGTTGCCTGGGTTCTAAGTGACAAGTTACAAAAGATGCTCTCTGAACATCTTTTTTCTATTTTCCTTTTTCTATAATTTATTAGCCTTCCATAGCTTCACTGGAATACTCAGTTCAAAACTCCAGCCAAAGGAACTTCTTTGATCATGATGATCAGATGAAATGTAAATAATATACACAACAACCTGCTTGATTACTCCAATTGAAATGTCACAGTTCTCTCAAATTAATCACATCCGAAAGTAAATTCATGATCTTCCAGACATACACCTCCTTTACCACCAGTGCTCCCTATCTTATTTCACCAGATAGGAAACTGAGAACAGTGATCGATACATCTTTCTTTCTTACCTGCCACAAACCCTCAATCACCAAGTCTTTCTGATTCCAGCTCCCTAAGTATCTCTGAATCTGTCTACTTATTTCCTGTTCCAATGACATATCCTCTTTTAAGTCACATTTACTATTGCAATTAAATTCTAACTAGTCTTCTTACTGTCACTAGAGCTCCTAAACAATTCATTGTCCAAAAAGTTTATTTCACCGATGCCTTAAAAAGCAGTGGTGGAGAGTCTGAATCAACAGGGCATCATTTGAAATCCAGCTCTGCTACCTACCTGCCTCATAATCTGTGGCTAGTGACTTTACCTTTTAATATGTCAATCTTCTCTAAAAATGGGATAATAATAATCACTCTTTCACAGGGTTGTTGTGAAGAATAATGAACCACTAAACAAAAATACTTAGAATGGGTCCTGACTCATATTAAGTACTCAATAAATACTGACTAACACTGTTTTATTGAGCCCATGTGTTTTAATTGAATGCCTACTATGTAGAGGGTTAAACAACCAGTGTAGGATGGATCTTTCTTTCTCCAGAATGATTTGGGGCCCCTGGGAATTACAGGACACTTTGAGCATGGCTGCAGGTACTGATTCACCTAAAAGGCCACCCTCATTATACTTGCTAGACTGGACAATGCATGCCTATAGGCTTTTCCTAAAACTTACCCTATCACACTGAGGTGTGTGTGGTCTGTGTCACCAGGGTGATACTCAGCCATTTATAACCAGTTTCTTGGGATGCTTATGATTAGACTGACAGCACTCACAAGCCACACAGGATGGGTTGCTGACATAAGAGGTATCATGCTGTCCTTCAAATGAGAGAAATAGACTGAGTGATGATTAGTGTTACCTTGTTCAAGATTGATCTTGTCCTGGTCAGCCTCCCAGAAAAAGAGTTGGTCTCTAGTAAAGTCCTGGGCAAAACTAGCAGTAGCCCTGGGTTTAACACAGTTAATTGTGGCCACATCTCAAGGATTCCAGGCCTTCTAACACCAGAGGGGAGACTCAGGCTTCTCCCCATCAAGAACAGTGACGTAAAAATGCTGCCACTGGCTTGTCAGTTCACATAATTGTACCCACAAGGACTGGCCCCTCACGTTTAATTATAACAAAGGAAGGGTTGGTGCTACACCCATCCACTAATACTGGGCTGCAGGAGAGAGTCAGAGACAAGCTGCCATCATGTCATATTACTCTTGTATCATAGCCCTGATCATACCAGAAAGAGGTCTAAACCTACCTAACCATGCAACGTGACAGTCCTACTAAACAGCCGGCCACTCCTACAGAGTCTGAAATGACTGTTCTAGATCTCTGAGTGCTTCCCTAGAATAGGCAATGGGACCCACACACCTAGATCTGTTGCTCTAAGTTTCCCCGTAAATGTTTCCCTAGCAGATCTCAGGTGAGTGCTATTTTCCATTGCCCTTGTTTGCACAACAGACAGAGAAGGTATTTTCTATTCCATTTTTCAGTAGCAAATTCACTCTGTACAGTGTATAAGACAATCCTCACACTCACACATTCCCTTTCCACATACAAGTAACTCTGATACTCTTAAATAATTTCTATGTTAGTGTTTCTGTGAAAAAAATATGTATAAAGGAAATTCAAAGTGAAGTAAAAACAAGAAAATCTGGTGATTCTTTATAACATCTTAATTCTCGTCTTGCTAAAAATTAGCAAGTTACTAGAAAGGTAATATACATTCTTTTTATTTTTAATATCACTGACTTAGGATTCGTCTTTACCGGGTTGTACTTCCTCAGTACATCCTTGATTTGCTTCCACAAAGACACAGACTATCCCTTCACATAGAAGAGTGTTCTCAACTCTAGCCACACGTTAGAATCAACTTGGGAGTTTTAAAAAGCATGGTGCCTAAGCCCTACTTTCAGAGATTCTGATTTAATTGATCTGGGTAAGGCCAGGCCAAAGGTACTTTTAGGTTATTTCTTAGATGATTCTGTGGTGCAAAAAGGGGATGAGAACTGCTGACAGAGAGTTTAGGACTTCGGGGATATAACATCTGAGCACTTAATAAGCATTTCTTATTATAGAGAATATTGGAAGTTTCTGTAGCTTTTTGTATTATGGGCATGATGTACCCAGAAGAGGATATGTAGGAACTTCAGTACTATAACATGAAAAATAATTTTGTGCCCTCTGGACAAAACAGAATAGGGAGGTTGTGGCTTCCAATGGAACAACAGTTTTAAAAATTGGCTGGAGGGCTTCCCTGGTGGTGCAGTGGTTAAGAATCCACCCACCAATGCGAAGGACACAGGTTCAAGCCCTGGTCCAGGAAGATCCCACATGCCGCGGAGCAACTAAGCCCCGTGCACCACAACTACTGAGCCTGTGCTCTAGGGTCTGCAAGCCACAACTACTGAGCACGCGTGCCACAACTACCGAAGCCCACATGCCTAGAGCCTGTGCTCCGCAACAAGAAAAGTCACCGCAATGAGAAGCCCACGCACCGCAACAAAGAGTAGCCCCCACTCTCCACAACTAGAGAAAGCCCACGTGCAGCAGTGAAGACCCGGTGAAGCCAAAAATTAAAAAATAAATAAAAAATTAAAAAAATAGCTGGAGACTATATCATTAAATATGGCCACCTTAATTTCTTTGTATTATTATTTATGTTAAATAAGTTCTTAAAATCAAGGAATATCATTAGTGTTCAGGACAGAGAAAATAAATATTTGTCTAAATCTAAAAGCCAGAGGAAATTGACATAAGGCTATACTACCCAACAAAAAACAGAAGTAGACAGAAAAAGCTTTCTAGACTCTTTTCAGATGAGCTCATTAAAAGGGAAATGGTTCAGATCTGAATGTTTTGAGGAGAGTGAATTCATTCTAAAGTGGCAGTTCTACTTTCAAACTGAGTAAAGTAAAGTAAAATATATACCTCTTTATGCCATGATCATTTGGCTGTGGAGAGGCAGTGCTAAAACTTGATAAATTTTAGCTTCTGAATCTGAGCATCTAACTTTGGCACAAAAAGCAGAATGTGAGCATGCAGTCCTGGCATTAGATCAACAAAGCGCCAATTCTAGTGCCAACAGCAAGTGCACATTTCAAGCCCTATCCTGGGAGCTGGCACATAATTTCATAAATTCATTGCCCTCCATCTGTGTATTGTTGCTCAGCTCCCTAGTCAAGCAAGAGGTAAAGCTTCAATGACACAAATGATCTCCAATTTTCTCTTATAATTTATTACTCTGTGAATTTTCAGAACAAAGGTCATATTCAGTACTGACCTATAGGAGTTTGCTTCCTTTTTCTTCCTTTTTCTCATTGTACTTGGCTTTTTATTTTATCTTGGGACTCAGCTTTCACTAGAGCTGGAAATAAATCTTTTTTTTTTTTTTTTTTTTTTTTTTCCTTCTCAGCTTGCCCTTGACTGCTATGGAAACCAAAAATGAGCTGTAGAAATCCTGGAAAATTGATTTTTTTCCTTGGATGAAGGCTGGGGTAGTTACTGGAGGTCTTTTAAACCCTAATGTAGGCTTATATGGCTGAGAAAAAGGGAAATGTGGCCTCTATTGAATTGAATCTAAATGATTTTGGCCATTATACACAAAGAAGAAGTTGACAACACTTGTCTCTCAACGTCAGTATAATTATCCTAGTATAATTGCAACCAGCAAAAAGGAAGAAAGAAAATTGAGAAAGACATGAGATGTTATCTAGATAAAAAGGAAGAGGGCAATTCACTTGACTTCTTTGCTAAAATTTTGTTCGTTTTTCAGAAAATGTTAGCTTTCAAAGTCATGCACCAGCTTCTTCATTCTTTCACTCAATGTGAAATGTGATGTTAATAAGTCATGTTTTTTGATGGTTAATTTCACAAGCGTGCTCCTATTCTGTGGTGAGCAGGAGTTCGGTGTGGAGGAATTATTTAGAGAAACAGATAATCAAAGAAAATGCTCATTTCTGTTTTGAAAGTATCTTGCCCGGTGCTACACTTTGCCACTCTGTGCCACACATAAGTTGCTAAAACTTCTGGCACTGTCTGCTTATCTGGTTGTTAAAAGAACTTGTGGTCATCTGATTTGGAAATCACTTGATGTTAGAAGCAAGAAATAAACACATAGAGTGATTTATGAAAAAACAATTATCCTTTTAATACTGAAATTTTAGTTTTTATTAATGCTTTTTATTTCTAGAGGTATAGAGGCTTCACAGATTCCCCCAGTAAATAATTAATGCTGTCCTTTTAAAAACAACATTAAAAAATTAAAAACAATGTGGATAAAAGTATTACATCCAGATAAAGTAGTTGATCATTATCACCATCATTATCATCATCACTATTGTATGCAACAAACATACATGATTCTAATGGATTTGTGTATATTAACACATGTATTTTATAAATCCTGTGCCACAGTTACTATTATTACTTCAGATATTAGGGAACTGAAGCCCAGAGAATTGAGTTCCCTTGTAGGTAGCATAGCTGGAATTTATGTCTAGCATTCTGGGATCATCACCCATAGTCATACTTCCATGAGGCAGTAGTATGAAGTAGTGACTGTGAAATAATTGAAATTACTCAGTCATTCACTCACAAAATATGCACTTGTACTAGATGTTGTACCAAGTGTTGAGTATAAAGTATTGTAAAGTCACACAAGAAGCTTATGTGCAGTAAACCACTGTTATGCTAAATATAGAAGAATGATATACTCAACTCTATATTATGAGAAGATCACTCCTGCAACTTTGTGGGGAATGTTTCGGGAAGGCTATGAGAGTGGGGAGAGCTAGGAACTGGAAGACCGTGTCATCAGTATATGAAACAGCTTATGCTGGTCTAGATGAAGGTAGAGGAAGCAGTGGTCAGAAGGGGTTTGTGCTTTGGGGAGTGGAGGAGAGAAGGAAACATTCTGAGAGATGCAGAGGTGGAGGAAGAAGGGTGAGCCATGGTGAGGAAAATAGAATCAAAAATAATGACTGGGACCTTGCTTGAACACTTGTGAATAACTTATGGGGTAAAGATGAAGGTAGATTATGGATCAGCAGTTCTCTTTTGCACCGGGTCAATATGTTTGAGACATCTTTCTAAGTAGAAATGTCAATTAGACATCTTTTAAGTGAGCAAGGACACCAGACAAAAGGGAAGTCCTAGATACATATTTGCTGGTCTCCAGGTTATTGAAGAATGGCAGGCAAGCTCTGAATTTGGCAAGATGGAAATTGACAAGCATGTGTTTTGGTAAGTGGTGGGTGAAGAAAGCTGATCAGAGTGGAACAATTTATGACACATTCAAATGCATGGAGAATACTAGCAGTTCTTTCTAGAAATGTCCTTGTAATAGAGAACAAAGAAATAAAGTGACTAGGGAATGTCAAGAGTATGTCTTGTCTGTCAAAAGGGTATGCTTACATGTCAATGAAAAGAAGATTGAGTAGAGTGAGAGAGGGCTATAGGAAACAGAGGATTCCTAAAGGAGGGGAGAACAAGAGAGGTGATGGGGTCTAGAGGACCAAGTTCGCACATGGCATTTGACAGGAGAAGGGATTCCTTTTCCAGGGTAGGAAAAGAATAATGGAGGAAGAAGTGCTTATAAGTGCAGGTTTGAAGCTTTGGTGACAAAAATATGAGAGTGGCTTCTATTTCTTCAACAGCTAGCGTTTAATATCCAACATTTAGTGAGTGCTGCCTTATCCCAAGCATGTTCTAAAGCACTTTACATGAGGTGTTTAAATGAGGCATTAAATGAGGAAGGTGATATGATAATAGTGAGGAAGTAGGCACGGAGAAAATAATTTTTTTGAGATCATAGGACGGATGTCAGCTGAAAGTGTCTAATTTAAGTCTATGCTCTTATTCATGAAGCTAAATAACCTCCTGAAACAAAGCTATTAGTGGGGGAGCAAAGATCTGGATTTTGCAAGAAGTATTAGGAGATTTAAGAATAAATGAATTGTTTCTAAATGAAATGACAATGCGTATAAAAATCAGGCCTGCTGGAAAATAGCAGGAATTTCAACTGAAAGCAGTTAACAATTAACTTAGTTGTGTGGTAATTACACACATACACATACACATGTATATACATATTCATATATTTTTTCCATATGGAAATACCATTTGTAAGCAAATGAAATAGATTTCCACCAATTTTATGATATATTCTGAGATATTACATAAGCTTTTCTTATACTTACTTTTCTCAATTTTTAGTGTTATCTGACAGTGTTTAAGCCAGAAACCAATTTTGAATTTGTTCACTTTTTTTGTTATTGTTCTTTTTTTGCCCTGGGTTCTTTTCTTGCCCAGAAACCAATTTTGACTTTGTTCACTTTTTTTGTTATTGTTCTTTTTTTGCCCTGAAGTAATTTGTCTGAAATTAAATCTGGACTCTAACACCTAGACATTTCCATCTCTAAGAAACTTTAGGCAAGATAATTTACATTTTAAGCTTCTTTCCTCAAAGAGGTAGAATAAGAGAACTTCATCACTGGACCATTGTGAGATTTAAATGACAGATATTAAAGACAAGTATAAATGCTAGTATTCTTGTTAATTATGTTGTTATAATTAGACTATTTTTCTTTCTGCATTCACTTTTGTCATCTTCAATCCATTTTCCTAAAGTCAGCCAAAGTGATATTTTAGAAATTCATATAGATTATATCTCTCCCGTGCTTAAAATAATTTAGTAATTTCCCATTGTTGTCAAGATAGACATAAAATAAAATAAAATTCACATTAAATATACATTACCTGTCAGACCCTACAACTAGGCCTGGCTTATTTCACAGGCCCTAACTCTGTGCCCTCACTTAACATGGCACCCTTCTTTAAATCCTCAGATGTGTCATGATCCTTTGCACCCCAGGGTTTCTTCACATGCTATTCCCACAGTTTGAATGGTCTACAAGTCTCTAGATCCCAGCTGTCACCCAAATCACTGTACCAAAAATTCTAATACTACCTTTGTATACTTTATATCTGGCTTGATCTTATCTTCTCAAATTAAATGCTATTCACTCAAACAACCATTCTCTGCACCTCAGAGCGAGGTTATATTTCACTTGGTCTATGAATTTTAACATCTCATCACTTCTAAATTTCAGCATTTTTCACATTTGTATTCAAAGGATTAATTGCGTACTCAACTGTCCAGTCTTGGTCTCCCTTGCAAAAAGAAAAAAAAAAAAAAAAACACTTGCAAGCCCCGTCAGACTAAAAATCTTCCTGTGTGATTGTCCTTTGCATGTAGTAGGTGCTTGATAAATTTATCATAAATGAATGAATAAATAAATATGGACATTCAGGGCTAGCCCACTCAATATCTGATTGAACGTTTCAGTGGTGGTATTACTGAAGATCTGTCTTACCTATTTAAAATCATTTAAGTATCCCTAAATAGACACAAAGATATTGTGAGCTCTAAGTAACACTTTTATAAAAGTCTCTAAACCAGACAAGCTATACATGAATACCTACTCCCTGAATTCAAGGAATTTAACTAGATTTATCAGATGACATGACAAATATATCAACAGTTGCTTCTGGATGGTACTAACCTAGTCTCTGCCAAGCACAGTTAATGAGTACTCCCTGTGTTCCAGGAGGTAGGCTAAATTCTCACATGCTGGGGTCTAGAAAGGCACATTCAACAGATAAATGACTCTAACACTTAGACATTTCCATCCTTTCATTTCCAAAGGTTGAATTAAAATTGAGATCTGTCTGATTTGTAACCTGTGCCCCCTGCATCACTGCTTCGACTCAGGCTCAAGATTCTGTAGACACCCTTAGAAGAGACAAAGAAAAGTCACTGTTGAATGAGATTTTTCAGAGGTGGCTTTTGAAAGGAGATAAATGCCTATTGAGTGAATAAAATGATTAGTCAGAATTCAGTGAGGCAAACAGTTATTGATTGAGGTCTCTTGCTATCTAAGGTAGGTAGGTCTCTGCAAGTGCAAGGGAGTTTGTCTTAGAATACTTAAAATTACAAGACAATACACAGATAACGAAGTAAAAAATATATCAATTGAAACATTTCTTATGTTAATTTTGCAAACCTCTTAATTTTAATATTGAAATCCTAAGCTATGCTAAGATGAAATACAAAGTGTTCATGCTCACTCATTTCCAAAATATAATACAGTTAAGAACACAGAAAATAGCAAACATGAAATTACCAGAGCCTGAACAAAGTAATTAGCCAGTTACTAGAGTGCTTAACTGTTTGCAGGAAATATAAAATTTTAGAGATTGTCTTATCAGAGAAGTGAGACAATACCTTCTGTGTCATCAGAGAGGTGAGAATTAAGTTTTTTCTTTACACTAGCAAAGATGAAGAGATCCTGGGACAAAGCCATACAGGGTACAACAGACATGGGTTAAACAGAGTAAATGGACTGAAGGTTTTTGTTTTGTTTTGTTTTTAATGAAGAAGCAGTGGTATAAAATGCTGGAGAGTAAATGGCTAATTTATGAAAGACACTGGCCTTCACTGTAAAGAGTAGGAATCATTGCAGACTTTTATTTAAGGAATGCCAATTATGGTAATTCATGATAGTCAGATAAATATGCTAATGTTGTAGGGCCAACAGGAAGAGTAAGTATAGAAGGAAATACGTAAGAAAATCCTCACTGATGGAAAGGTGATAGGAAGGTGAATGGAAGGAACAGAGTTTAAGGGGTGAGATGAGGAATATCTAGTGAGAAACAATAAGAACAACGTCCTGAAATGTCATCAAGATCAAGAAATAAAGGTAAACCACTTCAAAATCACTGGTTTCACTCTGTCTTTTGCAAATAAAATTCAAGTTATGTATGCATGACTTTGTTGTGGGCTATGCTATAACTATAATCTGGACTGTTCTTCTTCCCTACTAGGTGCAGCACAGCGTTTCCTTCACTTCCTGTTCTCCTACAAGTCATTCAGTTCCTTCCCTAGGAATGCTATGGTTACCATTTAATCTGCCATATAAACAGGGATACTTTTATTCATAATTATATTGGGCCAGCAGGTATAAAGTTGACAATCCCATGCAAAGTAGAAGGTGTATTTGTGCTGCCTCTCATTCCAAACATGACCTAGCATTTGCCTCCCTCTAAAAGCCCCTTGTTAAATACACAGATATGGCTAATTTAATAATATTTCCTTTTCTACATCCAGTTAATTAATCATTCCCTCTATTATAGCCAATATTCTAAAGTGGACTTAAGATTTAAATATTATATGGTAATAGGAATTATTTTACACCTGTGATATTGTTATGCTTGGATGTTCTGAGTTAGTTAGCACTGTTGTGTGCATTCAGAGGACAAAATGTTGAAACCAAAAATCTATCTAAACAGCAGCCATTTAAATGCTTTAAAAACTAAAGCTTAGCACATTATTTTTAACTGCCTATTTACTGTGGAAACAGTCTGAGTGTACCTCAAAAAAGCAGTTCTTCCAGGAATGTTTTTCAGAGCTTTCAAAGGATGGCAGAATACCTGCTTCACTTGGAAATGAAATCCTCTAGAACTACTGAAATGTGAAATATCTAACACTTGTGTTTTGTTTTGTTTTGTCTCAGTTTTCCAGATGCCTTTAGCATCTGCATGAATGGAGAACAGTTTCTAGTTGATCAACTGACATAAAATGCTTTTTTAAAATTTACTATTGTGTTGCAATGCTCTTTTGGATAAATTTTTAATTTGCTCTTGTACTGAAATGATCCTTTGGATCTATCCTTTCTGAGAGACCAATGAAAAGTGACAGGTTATTGAAAATAGGTTGGTAAGCCACATAATTGCAGAATGTAATTTGTAATAAGAGAAATATACTTGTAAGCATAGTAAATGATATGAAAATGTTTACCTACTGTGTAGAAAGGGTAATGACTTTTCACAATTAGATAGAATAAGAATTATAATGTCATTATTAACAGGATTGTTACAGATATTGTTATTGTAAAGATAAATATATATGTGATAGTATCACAATATGGCAAGACTGGTCCATGAGATATCAGATGTAACATTTAAATGAAATGTAATTGAAAATTTAAATACTATTCTATGAAGGAGAAATTGTTTCATTTAAAATACTGAGCAATCAAGTGTCTTTGTTTTAATTTAAAAAACGTTCAAAGTTTTTAAAAACCTGTTATGAAGAGAACTGTCAAAGTTGCATACATTTTTATATTACTTATTTGACCATGTTAAATGATGTCATGCTTTATTATATATAATGTAATATTTACTCAATTAAGGCCTTTTTTGGACTGTAGTTAATCAAGAAATCCAGAAGACACCACAGGTCCTATATCATATGCTATTGACATTTATAAAATAGAGAATTTCTACAGGTCAGTGTGTTATGGGCAAACGTTACAGAGGTAACAAATGCTAAGATACTTGTGAAAAATCTAAGAGACTATCCTTGGTTGTCTGAATAATCCTGATCTAAGAGTTCTGAGCTCCAGTATCCATCACTTTCTCCCCTAAGACTGAGGTCGAATACTTTCCAAAGACTTCATAACAAGCACTGTGCCAGCATGAGGATCCGGGGGCCACTTTGGGCTAGACTGGCAGCCTTTTTAGAATCCTGATGCTAACTAGGATCTTGGGCTTTGCAGAATGAGCCACAAAATGATTTGTGTTTCTGCTCTCTCTGCTAACACAGAGGAGAAAATTCTATGGCTCAATGGGTTTTGCAAACTTTTGGCTTTCTGTCAACCACCTGATCAAACTAGTGGTAACTAGGGCTTCCCTGGTGGCCCAGTGGTTGAGAGTCCGCCTGCCGATGCAGGGGACATGGGTTCATGCCCCACTCCAGGAAGATCCTACATGCCGCAGAGCAGCTGGGCCTGTGAACCATGGCCACTGAGCCAGTTTCATATACACATATATATGAAACACTTTGCTGCATACCAGAAACAGATACAACACTGAAGATCAACTATACTTCAATTAAGAAAAAAAGTAAACAGAAAAAACCAAAAGTGAAACGTAGTCTTGGTAAAACAATACAGTTGTGTTTAACAGAAAAAAATATTTTACATTACTTCAGTTTATCATGAAAATTTAAATTAATTTAAATAAAATACAGTTAAAAACCCAGTTTCTCAGTTTCACTAGCCACATTTCAAGTGTTCAACAGACATGTGCCAACTAGACTATATGCTATCACAGTGGACAGTGTAGTTCTAAACCAGGTAGGAAATCAGAAAATGTGAGGATATTTCTTGAGTAATTTATTATTTTTAAATAAGATACATCCATGAATATAACATTTCTATATTCATGAAGTATGTGGTCTTCTACAATGTTTATCTCTAAAATGTGTTTATATTACCAAAATGATAAACACATACAGATGTATAATTACCATTTTTAAGTAACTAATTTGAATAGCTCTGAAATAAGTTAGTTTAAATTTCATTAATAGAGCATCATTCAGAAATTCAATCTATAAAATAGTCATCTTCAATGAACAAGAGAGCATAATTTCAATACTGTTATGTGACAGAAGCAGAGAACATAACCAAGAGCCTTACTTTGTGAAACAAGAAGATTAGTAGATTCTCAGAAGGGAAAAGCATGGCAACAAGCATAAAAAGCAATTAAACAAAACACACCAAACTCACTGATCACAGAATCCTTGTTTCACCAAAATAATACAGCCAGCTGATATGAACTCTGCACTTGAAGGGAAAATTAATACAAAGATCAAGGAAACAGAAAATTAAGAATTAAATAAACGAATATTAAAGTATTCTTGTTGACAATATATTGTTTTTTCTGAATTCAATATACCTTCTTGTCAAAGGACATAAAATTGATGATAAAATATGAAACTAACTTAAGTACACATAAAGATAAAAAATACTAGGGAGAGAGAAGTTAGAGATCGTAATACATGACAAAAAGGAATTACTGGGGGACCATAAAGATGGTGGAGGAGTAAGACATGGAGGTCACTTTCCATGCCACAAATACATCAGAAATACATCTACATGTGGAACAACTCCTACAGAACATCTCCTGAATGAGGGAAGAAGAACTCAGACCTCCCAAAAGCCAAGAAACTCCCCACGTACCTGGGTAGGGCAAAAGAAAAAAGAAAAAAACATAGACAAAAGAATGGGGACAGGACCTGCCCCTCTGGGAGGGAGCTGTGAAGGAGGAAAAGTTTCTATACACTAGGAATCCCCTTCACTGCCAGGGACAGGGGGTGGGTGGGGGGTAATCTTCGGAGCTACGGAGGACAGTGCAGCAACAGGGGTGCAGAGGGCAAACTGGAGAGATTCCCGCACAGATGATCAGTACCGACCAGCACTCACCAACCTGAGAGCCTTGTCTACTCACCCGCTAGGGCTGGCGGGGGCTGGGAGCTGAGGCTCGGGCTTCGGAGGTCAGATCCCAGGGAGAGGACTGGGGTTGGCTGCGTGAACACAGACTGAAGGGGATTAGTGAGCCACAGCTAGCTGGGAGGGAGTCTGGGAAAAACTCTGGACCTGCCTAAGAGGCTAGAGACCATTGGTTCAAGGTGCGTGAGGAGAGGGGATTCAGAGCACAGTCTAAATGAGCTCCAGAGACAGGCGCAAGCAGTGGCTATCAGCACAGACCCCAGAGATGGGCATGAGACACTAAGACTGCTGCTGCTGCCACCAAGGAGCCTGTGTGCAAGCACAGGTCACTATCCACACCTCCCCTCCCAGGAGCCTGTGCAGCCTGCCACAGCCAGGGTCCCATGACATAGGGACAACTTCCCTAGGAGAATGCACGGCATGCCTCAGGATGGTGCAATATCACACCAGCCTCTGCCACCACAGGCTCACCCCGCATTCGATACCCCTACCTCCCCCTTGCCTGAGTGAGGCAGAGCCCCTGAATGAGCTGCTCATTTAACCCTGTCTTGTCTGGGCGGGGAGCAGATGCCCTCAGGTGACCTACATATAGAACTGGGGCCAACCCAAAGCTGAACACTGGGAGCTATGAAAACAAAGAAGAGAAAGGGAAGTCTCTCCCAGCAGCCTCAGGAGCATGGATTAAATCTCCACAGTCAATATGATGAACCATGCATCTATGGAATACCTGAATACTTAAGGTATCATCCCAAAATTGAGGCAGTGGACTTTGGGAGCCGTTGTAGGCTTGAGGTTTGCTTTCTGCATCTTATTTGTTTCCACTTTTACATTTATCTTAGTTTAATATTTAGAACTTATTATCATTGGTAGATTTGTTTATTGATTTGGTTGCTCTCTTCCTTTTTTTAATATATATATTTTTTTTTTTCCTTTTTGTCTTTCTGTTAGGTGTGTATGTTTATGCTTCTTTGTGTGATTTTGTCTGTATAGATTTACTTTTACCATTTGTCCTAGGGTTCTCTCTGTATTTTTTTTTTATATAGTTTTCGGCACTTGTTATTGGTGGATTTGTGTTTTGGTTGGGTGGCTCTCTTCTTTCTTTCTTTTTTTAAATTACTTTTTAATTTTGTTATTTTTAATAATATTTAATTTTTTTAATTTAAATAGATTTATTTACTTTATTTTATTTTTTTCTTTCTTTGTTTCTTTCTTTTTTTTTTTTTTTTCCTTTTTGCAGTATGTGGGCCTCTCACTGTTGTGGCCTCTCCCATTGCAGAGCACAGGCTCCGGATGCGCAGGCCCAGCGGCCATGGCTCACAGGCCCAGCCGCTCCGCGGCATATGGGATCCTCCCAGACCGGGGCACGAACCCGTATCCCCCGCATTGGCAGGCGGACTCTCAACCACTGCGCCACCAGGGAGGCCCTCTTTCTTTGTTTCTATCTTTTTTTTTCACCCTTTTCTTCTAAGCTATGTGGCTGACAGTGTCTTGGTGCTCTGGCCGGATGTCAGGCCTGAGCCTCTGATGCGGCTGAGCCAAGTTCAGGACAGTGGACCACCAGAGACCTCCTAGCCCCATGTAATATCAAACAGCTAAAGCTCTCCCAGAGTTCTCCATCTCAACGTAAACACCCAGCTCCACTCAACGACCAGCAAGCTACAGTGCTGGAAACCCTATTCCACACAAGTAGCAAGAGAGGAACACAACCACACCCGTTAGCAGAGAGGCTGCCTAAAATCATAATAAGTTTACAGACACCCCAATATACACCACCAGATGCAGTCCTGCCCACCAGAAAGACAAGATACAGCCTCATCCACCAGAACACAGGCACCATTCCCTCCACCAGGAAGCCTACACAACCCACTGAACCAACCTTACCAACAGGGGGCAGACACCAAAAAAAATGGGAACTACAAACCTGCAGCCTGTGAAAAGCAGACCCCAAACACAGTAAGTTAAGCAAAATGAGAAGAAAGAGAAATATGAAGCAGATGAAGGAGGAAAGTTAAAACCCACCAGACCGAACAAATGAAGAAGAAATAGGCAGTCTACCTGAAAAATAATTTAGAGTAATGATAGTAAAGATGATCCAAAATCTTGGAAATAGAATGGAGAAAATACAAGAAACATTTAACAAGGACCTAGAAGAACTAAAGAACAAGCAAACAATGATGAAACAACACAATATATGAAATTAAAAATTCTCTAGAAGGAATCAAAAGCAGAAAATCTGAGGCAGAAGAATGGATAAGTGACCTGGAAGATAAAACAGTGGCAATAACAACCACAGAGCAGAATAAAGAAAAAAGAATAAAAAGAAGTGAGGACAGTCTCAGAGACCTCTGGGACAACATTTAACACTCCAACATTCGAATTATAGGGGTCTCAGAAGAAGAAGAGAAAAAGAAGGGACTGAGAAAATATTTGAAGAGATTATAGTTGAAAACTTCCTTAATATGAGAAAGGAAAGAGTCAATCAACTCCAGGAAATTCAGAGAGTCCATTACAGGATAAAACCAAGGAGAAACACAACAAGACACATATTAATCAAACTAACAAAAATTAAAAACAAAGTAAAAATATTGAAAGCAGCAAGGGAAAAGCAACAAATAACATACAAGGGAATCCCCATAAGGTTAACAGCTGATCTTTCAGCAGAAACTCTGCAAGCCAAAAGGGAGTGGCAGGACATACTTAAAGTGATGAAAGGGAAAAACCTACAACCAAGATTATCCTACCCAGCAAGGATCTCATTCAGATTTGACAGAGAAATTAAAAACTTTACAGACAAGCAAAAGCTAAGAGAATTCAGCACCACCAAACCAGGTTTACAACAAATGCAAAAGGAACTTCTCTAGACAGGAAACACAGAGAAGGAAAAGACCTATAATAACAAACCCAAAACAAATAAGAAAACGGTAATAGGAACATACATATCAATTACCACCACAAATGTAAATGAACTAAATGCTCTAAACAAAATACAGAGACTAGCTGAATGGATACAAAAACAAGACCCATATATATGCTGTCTACAAGAGACCCACTTCAGACTTAAGGACACATACAGACTGAAAGTGATGGGATAGAAAAAGATATTCCACGCAAATGGAAATCAAAAGAAAGCTGGAGTAGCAATTAGTATATCAGACAAAGTAGACTTTAAAATAAAGACTATTATAAGACACAAAGAAGGACACTGCATAATGATCAAGGGGTGAATCCCAAAAGAAGATATAACAATTGTAAATATTTATGCACCTAACATAGGAGCACCTCAATACATAAGGCAAATGTTAACAGTCATAAAAGGGAAATTAACAGCAACACAATCATAGTAGGGGACTTTAACACCCCACTTTCACCAATAGACAGATCATCCAAAATGAAAAAAAATAATAATAAGGAAACAAGCTTAAATGACACATTAAAGAAGATGGACTTAACTGATATTTATAGGACATTCCATCCAAAAACAAGAGAATACACTTTCTTCTCAAGTGCTCATGGAACAGTCTCCAGGATATATCATATCTTGGGTAACAAAACAAGTCTTGGTAAATTTAAGAACATTGAAATTATATCAAGTATCTCTTCCAAACACCCTATGAGACTAGATATCAATTAAAGGAAAAAATCTGTAAAAAGTACAAATACATGGAGGCTAAACAATACACTACTAAATAACCAAGAGATCACTGAAGAAATCAAAGTGGAAAACAAAAAGTACCTAGAAACAATTGACAATGAAAACACAATGACCCAAAACCTATGGGATGCAGCAAAAGCATTTCTAAGATGGAAGTTTATAGCAACACAATCCTACCTCAAGGAACAAGAAACATCTCAAATAAACAACCTAACCTTACACCTAAAGCAATTAGAGAAAGAAGAAACAAACAAAAAAAAAAAAACCAAAATTAGTAGAAGGAAAGAAATCATAATGAACAGATCAGAAATACATGAAAAAGAAATGTAGGAAATGATAGAAAGATCATTAAAACTAAAAGCTTGTTCTTTGAGAAGATAAATTACAAAAAAAAATTGATAAAACATTAACCAGACTCATCAAGGAAACAAGGGAGAAGACTTAAATCAAGAGAATTAGAAATGGAAAAAGAAGTAACAGCTGACACGCCAGAAATACAAAGGATCATCAGAGATTATTACATGCAAATATATGCCCATAAAATGTACAACATGGAAGAAATGGACAAATTCTTAGAAATGCACAACCTTCCGAGACAGAACCAGGAAGAAACAGCAAATATGAAAAGGCCAAACACAAGCACGGAAATTGAAACTGTGATTAAAAATCTTTGAACAAACAAAAGCCCAGGACCAGATGGCTTCACAGGCGAATTCTATCAAACATTTAGAGAAGAGCTTACACCTATCCTTCTCAAACTGTTCTAAAATACAGCAGAGGGAGGAACACTCCCAAGGTCATTCTACGAGGCCACAATCACCCTGATACCAAAACCAGACAAAGATATCATAAAAAAATGGAACTTAGAGGCCATTATCACTGATGAACATATATGCAAAAATCCTCAACAAAATACTAGCAAACAGAATCTAACAACACATTAAAAGATCATACACCATGATTAAGTGGGGTTTATCCCAGGAATGAAAGGACTCTTCAATATATGCAAATCAATCAATGAGATACACCATATTAACAAATTGAAGGATAACAACCATATGATAATCTCAATAGATGCAGAGAAAGCTTCTGACAAACTTCAATACCCATTTATGATAAAAACCCTCCAGAAAGTAGTCATAGAGGGAACTTACCTCAACATCATAAAGGCCATATATGACAAACCCACAGCCAATATCATTCTCAGTGGTGAAAAACTGAAACCATTTCCTCTAAAACCAGGAACAATACAAGGATGCCCACTCTCACCACTACTATTCAACATAGTTTTTGAAGTTTTTGCCACAGCAGTCAGAGAAGAAAAAGAAATAAAAGGATTCTGTATCGGAAAAGAAGAAGTAAAACTGCCACTGTTTGCACATGACATGATACTGTACATAGAGAAACTTAAAGATGTTACCAGGAAACTACTAGAGCTAATCAATGAATCTGGTAAAGTAGAAGGAAACAAAATTAATTATTGCACATAAATCTCTTGCATTCCTAAACACTAATGATGAGAAATCTTAAAGAGAAATTAAGGAAACTCTCCCGTTTACCACTGCAAGAAAAATAATAAAATACCTAGGAATAAACATACCTAAGAAGACAAAGACCTGTATGCAACAAACTATAAGACACTGATGAAATAAATTAATGATGTTACAAACAGATGGAGAGATATACAATGTTCTTGGATTCAAAGAATCAACATTGTGAAAATGACTATACGACCCAAAGCAATCTACACTTGCAATGCAATCTCTATCAAACTACCAATGGCATTTTTCACAGAACTAGAACAAAAAATTTCACAATTTGTATGGAAACACAGAAGACCCTAAATAGCCAAACCAATCTTAAGAAAGAAAAATGGAGCTGGAGGAATCAGGCTCCTATACTACAAAGCTACAGTAATCAAGACAGTATGGTAATGGCACAAAAACAAAATTTTAATCAATGGAAGAGGATAGAAAGCCCAGAGATAAACCCATTCACATATGGTCACCTTATCTTTGATAAAGGAGGCAAGAATATACAAGGGAGAAAAGATAGTCTCTGTAATAAGTGTGTTGGGTAAACAGGATAGATACATGTTAAAGAATGAATTTAGAACACTCCTTAACACCATACACAAAAATAAATTCAAAACGGATTAAAGACCTAAATTTAAGGCCAGACACTATAAATCTCTTAGAGGAAAACATAGGCAGAGAACTCTTGACATAAATCTCAGCAACATCTTTTATGACCCACCTCCTAGAGTAATAAAACTTAAAACAAAACAAACAAACAAAAATGGGACCTAATGAAACTGCACAGCAAAGGAAACCATAAACAAATGAAAAGACAACACTCAGAATGGGAGAAAACATTTACAAACGAAGCAAGTGACAAAGGATTAATCTCCAAAATATACAAGCAGCTCATGCAGCTCAATAACAAAAAAACAAACAATCCAATCCAAAAATGGGCAGAAGACTTAAATAGAAGACTTTCTCCAAAGAAGATATACAGATTTCCAACAAACACATGAAAGGATGCTCAACATCACTAATCATTAGAGAAATGCAAATCAAAACTACAATGAGGTATCACCTCACACCGGTCAGATTGACCGCCATCAAAAAATCTACAAAAAAATAAATGGTGGAGAGGCTGTGGACAAAAGAGGACCCTCTTGCACTGTTAGTGAGAATGTAAATTGATACAGCTACTATGGAGAAGAGTATGGAGGTTCCTTAAAATCTAAAAATAGAATTATCATACGACCCAGCAATCCCACTATTCAGCATATACCTGAGAAAACTGTAATTCAAAAAGAGTCGTGTACCACAATGATCATTGCAGCTCTATTTACAATAGCCAGGACACAGAAGCAACTTAAGTGTCCATCAACCAATGAATGGCTATAGAAGATGTGGCACATATATACAAAGGAATGTTCTCAGCCATAAAAAGAAATGAAATTGAGTTATTTGTAGTGAGGTGGATGGACCTAGAGTCGGTCATACAGAGTGAAATAAGTCAGAAAGAGAAAAAGAAATACTGTATGCTAGCACATATACATGGAATCTAAAAAATCCCCAAAATGGTTCTGAGGAACCTAGGGGTAAGACAGGAATAACGACACAGATGTAGAGAATGGACTTGACACGGGGAGGGAGAAGGGTAAGCTGAGACAAAGTGAGAGAGTGGGTCATGGACATATATACACTACCAAATGTAAAATAGATAGCTAGTGGGAAGCAGACGTATAGCACAGGGAGATTAGCTCGATGCTTTGTGACGACCTAGAAGGGTGAGATAGGAGGGTGGGAGGGAGACACAAGAAGGAGGAGATATGGAGATATATGTATATGTATAGCTGATTCACTTTGTTATAAAGCAGAAACTAACACAGCATTGTAAAGCAATTATACTCCAATAAAGATGGGTTTTTTTTAAAAAAAAGGAATTACTGGAGGAAGTAATGGAATGGTAACTCAAACCCAAGTTAGAATTAATAAAAATGTGAAAGTATACATACAGATATCCTACTTTCAGGAACCTAAATTGCATGGAGGGGTGAACAATTCTGTGGTTCAAATCGAAGTCTTAATGTAGTCACTGAACGTCACTCCAACTCTGTCTAACTTAATTTCTCCTTCTGTAAAATGGGGTTAATTGAAGGTTAGGATGTTAGGGACAGAAATAATATAGGGTCAATCATTCATAGACATTCAATAAATCATTGGTTTAATAATAACAATAGTTACCAATAATTGGGCTCTGACTACACATCCTTAATTATATGCTTGCTGTGTGTTCTTATGTCTTTCAAATAGCTCATGAGGTTGAAATTACTTTCCACATTTAAGACATGGAAATCTACCCTTAGAGATATTAAATATTAAGCAAAATTACCTAAGTAGTATGTCATAAAGCTGGGGTTCAAACACAGGTAGTTCAGAAACTCTCCTCTGAAATGCGATAACTTAGTGCAAACTCATACTCATACATCAGAAGGAATGTTTACTTTCATATTTTAATGAATAAATCTTCCTTGCTGTAGACTAAAATTAATTTAATATAGAAACCCTGCTAAGGGATAACTGATTAAAATGGAAGACAGGTGGTTACCATTTTTGATATTGTAATAATGTTCACTCATCTACATATTTGTGTAGCTCAGTGTAGGTTTTACATCTATGAGGTAAAATTATAATGCCAGTATAAGTGTTATTTCCTAGATCAATTCTGTATATATTAACATTAATTTTGTGAAAGAGAGGTATTACATTTGTGCAAGTTTCTTGTAAATGTAAGTAGCATATTTTTCCTTACAGAACATTCATAATCAAATTATTTGTATTCATGATGAAACTCCTGAATTGCAGTGGCTCATACTAGAAAACACAGTTTCTAAAAATAGATATATTACCAAGAATAGTCAATAAGACTAATTTTTATTTATTAGGTTATAAAGACAGAAATGAATGTAAAAGTACAGTTACTCAACTTGCTTTCTGTAAGCTTCTACTAGCTTCCAATCTTTTGAATTTAGCATCAGTGATGCCCTACAAATTTTATATTTTAAGAAGTTACAAAAATGTGGCAAGAGTGGAGGTACTGAAAAAAAAAGTAGATGTAAAGGTTATTGGCGTATAGAAAGTCAAAGCATGGAAGCTGATTATTGCATCATTTTATATGAACATTTGAATTTCATTCATTTCTTCATTCAACTAACTTAGCAGTGATTTTTCAAACCAATTCTCCCTGACGGGCACTGTGATAGATTTGCTGCTTTGCACTAGTCAGATAGGGTCACCTCCTGGAAACAGACTTGTTTTTTGTTCTAAGGGGTCATGGGACAGGGAAATGACCACTGTCCATTTCATAGATGAAATGACAACTTTTTGGAGAGGCTAAGGGGAAGAGGAATAAAAAATGGAGAACAGTGGGCTTCCCTGGTGGCGCAGTGTTTGTGAGTCCGCCTGCCAATGCAAGGGACACGGGTTCATGCTCCGGTCTGGGAGGATCCCACAGGCCACGGAGCAGCTGGGCCTGTGAGCCATGGCCGCTGAGCCTGCGCGTCCAGAGCCTGTGCTCCGCAACGGGAGAGGCCACAGCAGTGAGAGGCCCGTGTACCACCAAAAAAAAAAGAGAGAACAGTTTGTATTAGACAAGCTTGGGAAGATATGTTGGCAACAAGTAATTATAGTATAGTATACAGGCAAGTGATTATTTTTGTATTTGTATTGATTGAATAATCCAAGAATTGTGTATGAAATAAAATATCATTGTTTTTAAATAAATTATTTAAATATGTTCATTTTGAGATTCCCAGGATGGATTTTTTTTGGAAGGTGATGGAGGGAACCTGAATTTCAACAAATAATACAGCCAAGATTTACTCAACACTCAAAAATTCTGGGTAATTAATCTCAAATCTAGATCTACCTATTCTATCAGGTCTCTTGTTTCACATCTCCAACTGCCTCTAGAATCTTTCCACTTAGATGTCTCATAGCCAACATGTCCAAAACTAATCTATCTTCTTACTGTCCAAATCCAGCTTCTTTACTAACCTCTATTTTTGTCAAAAAAAAAACAAACAAAACAAAACACTTCAGTCACAGAAATTGAAGTTTTAAGATTCTTTCCACTTTTCAATCACCATACCCATCCAGACAGTACTTCTTACTTATTCTTCATTCATACAGATTTTTGTATTATGTCCCTCTTGAATTTATTTAAATTCCCCAACAAAAAGTCATTATAGAATTATGAGAAAAAAAATGGGAGAAATTATACAAGACGTTTCTTCAGCATTTATTAATTGCCATATATCCATGACAATGTAATTTACAACTGCTGACTCAAAATAGTATTTCTGAAGATGTTGATAGAAGACCAATTTTTTATGCTAAATATTTTCTTGAACTTCTAATTTAGGATATATTTACACTTACTATTTATTGGTCAAAAAAGTAAACTACAATTAATTGGATGCATACCATATATATGATACACACATTTCTATTGTATTTAAAAATGTATAAGAAAGGCATATATATTGCAGTCAAAGAATGTATAGCTTGCAGAATTTTAACAAACTGCCCAAGAATATAACTGATCCATTTCAAACTAAGCTTTTCCTTATATCAAAGCCTGTGCTTTCTACATACAGTAACGTGAATGTCAGGGTGGTTAAACAGGTGTCTACTGCTGGCTCTATATTAACAGAATGTCTAAATGTTTATGTGCCAAGTGAAAACTCTCATTTCCCATGTCTTCAAAACATGCTCCTCTTTCAATCTTCCTCATATGAGGAAGCTACACAGACATGTACCCAGCTCATCAAATTATATAATTAGGAAAATTTGTCCTGATCAATTTATCTATGAAGTCTCCAAATTACCTACTTCTTTCCTCACTCCTAAATAATGGGAGTTTGGCTTCATGTCTTATCAATTGGACAAACTTATTGCCCTCCTAACTGATCTACAAACATTGTCATTCACCAACAGAATTCATTTTCTCCTAGTGGCCAGAGTGATATTTAAATGTATAATATTACTCCTTTGCCTAAAACCCTGTGTGGCCTGACACTGTACTATGAGTGAGATGCTCACATCTCCCTTTGATCTAGTAAACGTTCTGATCCCATTCTGCCTAGTTTCCCCATCCTCACCTTGTACTGATCTTTTTAGCACCTCAGACGCTCTATTCTCACGTGATTTCTGGTCTTAGAAATTAACAAGTTCTGCCTTAACCTCATTACATTTACACTTGCTTTTCATAGGTCTGGAAAATTACTTCCCTAAATTGCTGTGTACAGGTTTTCCCTTAACTTTTGGCTCTCCACACTACTCTGTCATATTCTCAGAAAGGATTTGCCAGTCTGGCCTTACTAATCATCCCAGAGTTCCACCTGATTCCTTCCCAGAATATACCTCAATGTGAAATGATCCCTTTGTGTATTTGTTCACTCTCTGTCTTCCCTCATGATTGAATATGAACCCTAGGTTCAATTCTTAATCACTGGCTCTTGGAGCAGGACCTGACACAAAGTCAGTTATCTATCAATACTTGTGAATGTATGGATGAAAAGTAAATTTTGTCAGAGAATAAGATCTTTTCTACATAGGAAAACACATATATCTAAAAATATATATACTTACAGAAGTACTGCTACAAATGGAAGCATATATTTTAATTATAACAGTATTGATTTACTGTTATATAATATTTTCAAATACAGTAACAGACTCATAAATAACTTACAGTAATGAATTATCTAGTTTACCATGTAAAACTTTGTGTGTAATGTTATATTTGAAATCAATATTCCATCTATTAGCCAAGCAAGTAACTTAAACTTGTAAAGTTTGGACAAGGGCATATGAAAGTAACAAATGCTTGGCAGTTGTGAGCATTTTAAGTTACTTAACATTCACACAGAGTTTTCTGCTATGTGATTCACACCACAGTAATTCCAATGAAATATACCTTCTAAATCTACTCCTAAGAGAAAGGGTCATTTATTTGATTTTTCTAAACCTCACCCAATATCTTTAAATGGTTCCTAGAGGATTTCACAAATTAATATTTTATCATAGGCATACTTTACAATGCCACACAATGACACAGCAAAAGAAAAGAGGCATAAAGTCAAAAATTAATCTCAAAGACATAAAGTACCCAAAATGTATTTAAAAAAAAAAAGAGAACAAGAAATGATGTTGAAAAGTCATCATCTATCCAGGAACTACTGTAAAACTGCCTCTCACTGGATGGGTTTTTTTGCGTTTGATTTACTGTTTTTAATTTCTGAAGTAATAGTAATTACTACTGATGATACACTATAACTTTGTTGAAAAGACTGACTTGAGATTAAAGAAATTCAGCACTTTCTAAACACACACACACACACACACGTGTGTATAGTGATCTGAAATTCAGTATATCTTTTTATTGGCATTTGGAGACTTTGTCTAATAAAACTGCTATTATGGACCTGCTTTAAAAGTTCCCAGTCAACCTAGATAATTGGTTTATTTTTTATGGCTCCTAAAATAAAATATCTATTAGTTACAAGGCTTCTTCCACCCATTCATGGTTATTATATAGCCTGATGTAATATAAAGACTTAAAAGGAGATAAATAAGAAGTTTCAAGGAGAGTTGCTTTGTAAATAGCAGAACATTTTAAAAGGAAAACTATGTTATCAAAGAATAATGAAATATTAATTCATATAAAGGAGAAACAATCAACCAACAAAAAACCCCCAAGGAATCCAATGAAATTAGTCATCATAAATTCTAGAACAAGAAACAAGGAGATTGGATCTTCCAGTTATTGAAGTTGTCAGAAATGAGAGATGCCATAGTAGTAATTTGAAATTTCTTTTTAAATGATTATTCTGCCAAGTATTTCCTTAAAACTGCTATGAAAATCAGCAGAGAAAAATCTTTTAATGAAGAAGTCAAATGGTCAAGGAGAAAAAGCGAAACAATGTAACTGGTTGTTTAAAAAATATCAATAATAAGAACTATCAAGAATTGGATGAAGTTAAAAAGGGAGCACTGTTATGGATAAAGCTTCATATACATGTATTGAAGTGTCTTAGGAAGGATTAATGTTATGTCAATGTTTATGGAAAAGCAAGTTGGACTTGAGCTTCTTGAAGTGAATAGTGACTTCTAAAAGAAACTAAGTCATTTCATCAGAAAAGTGAAAAAAATGAATTTACAAATACATAAATGAATCTGAGTTTTTAATCAGATTTGGTGAAAAACAAGCTGGTATGATCCATCTCTACATACAGAGATGAGTTTTTCAGACAATGAAAACATTATATAATTTCACCTTTCTTTTAAGAAATCTTAAGATTCTGCAGTTTCAAAAATATAATGAAGACACATGTTATAATGATGACTTTGGAGGGAAAGAGCAAATTGATGGGACCACGTGTACGATTAATCACGTGTAAAATTAATACAAAGTTCCTATATTCAGAAAGGTCACACCACATATGAAAATCAATCTGAGAGAAAGAAAGGGAGATTAGGATTTCATTTAGGTTATATATATAAATAGAATAAAACTAAATAGTCATAGACTTTGGCAGTTTATTTAGTCACTAAATTATGTACAAAAAAAAAGTCTGTTGCAAATGAAAATACAACCCCCCAAAATGCACAGGTAACAGCAGAATGCATGGTGTCAATATACATGTATCAAAGGCTTTTTAAAAAATTTACTCAGAGTTTTGTTAGAAAGTAGTATGATCACAAGGCTCATAGCATGAAAAAAATTTAAAGATAATATAGAGGTATGCCCTGAAATATAAATAAATAATACTAGGGATAGCTAAAGGGATTCAGGATATTTAGTTTAGAGGGAGAAGGTACAAAATAGACTGATTAATATTTTTCAATAGTAGACACATTATAGTAAAAGGTTACACCTGGGAAAAGCACTGCAGAAGAGAAGAGACATATTCAATTTTATTTGTTAGCTTCCAGGTCACACCTTAAATGAGTTACTCAGAAGTGTATGGATATGAACCATTTTTTTCAATATTCAAGGCATAAATTTATAAACAGCTTACCTAAAAATAGAGAAATGTGTTGAAGAATCATTGTTGTTAGAGATTTTCCTTCCATGCTGTAATTTGCTGATAGTTTGTAAGCCATGATGTATATTTAATAATTTAGCTGTTTTGTTGTTCTAAAATATGTATTATAAATATAATAGGAGGGTTATAGACTTAAATTTTCTTGGCAACAAAGGTCATATTATTTCCCATATATTTATTTCTCTGGAATTATTTATTAATTCCTTTTTACTCATTAGTGATAGCAAATCTTTGGAAGACAATAAGTTTAGTGCAGCAAATATAGGATATATGGCCCATATAACACTCTCTCTCTCTCTCTCTCTCTCTCTCTCTCTCTCTCTATATATATATATATATATATATATATATATATATATATACATAAGCACAGATATATGATTCCTAACCATCCATTTCCATCATTTAAAACCTGAATTAGTTAGAATTTATTCCAGAATTAAATAAATGAGGTGAGAACTCATTTTGTTCTTCAGGTCTGACAAACAGAGGAAGGTACTGCTTTAATAAATAAACTTCAGAATGTGCAGATTATTTCTTTTATGAAAAAACCTCTCTGGTCGAAAAAGTTGAAGCTAGAGGCAACAACAGTAAGCACTGCTTCCTTTATGTCCCAAAGTCATACAGAATTTGGGTGCACTATTTTGTCACCAATCATATTATATTCCTCAAGATGAGAAAGAAGGGGCGATGCTGAACTCTAATAATCAAAGGACAAGGTAGGGGTACCCAACTTCAAGACAGCTACCAAAGCTCTCCCAGATAATAATAATTATAGAATAACACTAATTATAATAATTATTCCCAGATAATAATAATTATAGAATTATAGTAATTATAGAATAATAGTAATTATAATAATAATTATAGAATAATAGTAATCCCAGTGACTTTTAGTAGTTCTGACAACATGCCAGACTCTGTTCTAAGCATTTTTCATGTACGAACACATTCAACCTGATCAACGACCTTATAAGGAGGGTTATCTTATTAGAAGCATTTTATAGAATGAGAGACACAGGGATGTTAAGAATTTTCCATAGATGATGCAGCTAGTGTTCAGTCTCAACCCAAAGGGTTTGACTTATAGCCCCTGGGTTATATCACCTCTTCCTATGTATCTCCTCCTGGGGAGATTCTGTTAAACACATGCATGTGTGCATGTCCACAGAAATGTGGAGAGCTACATTTTCCTCTAAATGCACTGGGATGAAGTTACTTTTTTTTTTTTTTTTTTTTTTTTTTTTGCGGTACGCAGGCCTCTCACTGTTGTGGCCTCTCCAGTTGCAGAGCACAGGCTCCGGATGCACAGGCTCAGCGGCCATGGCTCACAGGCCCAGCCGCTCTGCGGCATGTGGGATCCTCCCAGACCGGGGCACGAACCCGTGTCGCCTGCATCGGCAGGTAGACTAAACCACTGCTCCACCAGGGAAGTCCTGTTACATTTTTTTATAGAGAAACTCTGAGTAAAACATTTAGTTAAGTTTTTACTTAGTATTTTTAATCTTATTTAGTCTATGAAAACACAAGAAATATATTCTGAACAAATGAAGATATTGATAATATATTGTATATTTAATAATAGCTAATTGTAACATGACTTAAACTTAACTATGTGTATATGTGTACATATATGTGTGCATGCAAATGCACCATATATGTGTTCTCATGGCCTATACACTTCCATGACTTATATTTTAAATTCACAATTTTAACTGTTTTTATTGTCATTTATATATTGATTTTTCAGGAAAAAAGGTAAGACTCTCTTTTTGAAAAGAGAGAATTAAATAAGAACTATTTTTGTGGAACATATGGTTTCATTTTACTCAAAAGCAGCAATTACTTTCTCTATTCAATTAGTTTCTTGTGATTTTTGACTACTCAGAGTAATACTGAACATTAACCAGTATTACATTAAGACAAAAGATTAACACATTAATTAAGTATTAACATTTAGACAGAAGATTATATCAACCTGGAGATACTCAGCCCCAATGGCTGCAATTTGTTTAGTTAATCCTAGAACAGTGATGGTGGCAATAAAATCAGTGACTGTCATGTGACTCCTCTGAAGATGGGTTTAGACTGCTTTGGTTGTCAATACATGAAGCCTGCTGCCCGCCACACTCCCTCCAACAAGAAGCAAATGGTCAGTAGCATCTCAAAACCTTTTTTACACACATTTGGTACTTGCTTTTTTTAAAGGCTAAAACCAACTAATAGACACAAGAGTTAAGGACTTATTCTGTATAAAATATCTATAGTTAATTAAAAAATAAGCAATAATCCAGCCAGTGGAAAAGTCAATGTACTCCATCTTTTTTTTTAATATATATAATTGATACTTAGATGTTAAAGTAGTAAAAAGAAGACAACTTAACCTTTTGTTTATTCTCTCAGGACACTTTATTGTAAAAACTAGACTGTTTACTGATTAATACATTCAAAACAAGTCTCAAATACAATGATTCTCTGAAAAAATCTATTACTTGTAGTAATACAGTTTCACAAAACAGAAATAGCATCTTTTGTATTTTGTCCCAATCTTAGTCATAAACTAAAACCAAAATTACTTTAAATCTCTTTTCTTATGTCATTTAAAGTCTGTAAGAAACTCTTGAATCTTTTCATGGAAATCTTAGACAATTTTACTGTCTCTTTCTAGTTTAGTGTACATTAATTTAGAACTATGATAAATTATTTTAGCATTTTATCTAACAGTAGTCAGTTAAGAAAAATTACCTTTCTTCCTCTACCTAATACATCAATAATTCTGCATGGTTACCAACTGCTTTTCATGAAAAATTATTTAACCCCTAACATTTATCCTATTAATACTTTCCTAGCAATTCATTGTTCTGTGTGTGTGCATGTTTTTTAATGAGGCATGATTGCTCTTTCTTTTAAGATGTATTTGATGGCCAGTACCAGAAAATCCATCAATACTGTCTTCTAAAACACTGATTTTTTTTCCCCCTGCATAACAAGGAAACTGGGGCTAGCTGGCAGTGTTTAACATATTATCAAGGAGTCAGACCCTTTTCAGTGATGTGCTGTAGCCACCTCAGGGTCTTCACTCTTGATCCATGCACTGTCATCTGATGGGCACAAGACTGAAGGTATAGATTCATGCAGCATAGCTATCAAGGAAGAGGAGAAGCTGAAAGGCTCTCTCACTTCCGCTATTAGACAAGGAACTGCTTTCACAGAAGCCTCCAACAGAGGCCTCATTGATCCTAATGGGAACACATATCCACCTTTAACTGAAATGGAGGCGGAGAAAGCAATTCCTTGGTTTTATATTTTACATACTTAAGGTGAAAGGAAGCATGGGGAAAGAGATTGAGATATGACTTCTAGATGTCAGCCCTATCACCTACAGTACGATCGTTCCCATAGGAACTGTTTTATTTAGGACTAAATGTTGAAACAAGCATGAAATACAGAGCACTCTTAGATATTGGATGAAGTTCCGTAAAAGACTATCCTGAGATTTATATCTTTTATTAAAATCTTTTTAAAGTATTACCATTTTTTTTTTTTTTTTTTTTGCGGTACACGGGCCTCTCAATGTTGTGGCCTCTCCCATTGCAGAGCACAGGCTCCGGATGCGCAGGCTCAGCAGCCATGGCTCATGGGCCCAGCCACTCCGCGGCATGCAGGGTCTTCCCAGACCGGGGCAGGAACCCATGTCCCCTGCATCGGCAGGCGGACTCTCAACCACTGCACCACCAGGGAAGCCCTAAAGTATTACTTTTTAAAGATTAAATATTTAAAAGGGACTAAGAGAGACTTTTGGACATTCTAATTAAAAAAATTGCATAATCATGTGCTAACACAGGGATCTCACAGATAAGCATACTGGTTCAATATAAAAGTAAAATGTGAACATGTTTTATTAAATCAAACTGAAGTTCAAGCACTAGAATAATCCAAAATAATGAAATAGGGTGAATACAACAAAACAATGTAGATGCATACATAATATATGTAATTATATATATATATATATATATATATTTATATTTATCAAACACAACAAAAAACATTGTACTGATATTATTTCAGGCCATTTACTTTATATACAACCACATATATTTAAAAACTTATGTTATCTGTTTTCTATGATCAAAAATTATCAGCTCTATTTTTGTGGACAAGTTCATCATGAAGACATTCTCACAGTAATGTTTTATCACTCTACTAGTTTTCCTGTACAAGATAATCTAATTTTCAAATGTGTGTGGTATTAAAATACTAGAATAAACATAATTCACTGTTTTGTTAGACAATAAAATTTTGTTATTTCAAATTTATTTACAAATTCCAATTATAGCAACATTAATTCACAGAAATGTTCATTAATTACATTTATAGCATAACTAGGGAGGAAATGAACATGAATTATTATGCCCAAATATTTCAGGCACACAGATGCCTCAGTCTCTCAGGAATTAAAAATGTATTTAGTCATTTTTGTGTGGTATGTAATAAAATAATTATTTCAAATAAAATATGCTTTTAAAATATGTTTAATATATGCTTTAAAAGTTCTTTTACAGATTGTTTAATAATATTCATGTTTACAGCCAACTTTAATTTTATACCTATTTAAGAGACATATGGGCTAATTTATATTAAATTAATAGTGTAAGAAAAATATGAGTTTTCTATAAAAGATTTTTTAAAATTACACATAAAGTTTAGTTTTGAAACCAAATTGATAGTTTTAACATGAGAAAAAAAGTTCCCTTTTCTTTGTACTCCCCTTAAAATAAGTCAAAAATGAGAAACCTATACTCAATTTTAATGAAAATAGGAGACATTCATAACCCCAGTAACATCATATAATGCCTGAGTGCCCTCAGTCATAATATATAATGTCTGAGAGCAGATGGTGAAATAAAAAGTAATGTACCCAACCAAATGGAGAAAAGTTAACCTTAAGTTCCTGTAGAGGGAGACGTTGAGAGAAACCACCAATTTATTATACTCAGAACATTTAGAAAGCTCAAGAATCAGGTACCCTCTGAAGCAGAAGTCAGGAGGTTGGTGGGAAGAGTATGTAAGTCTAAAACAAGGCATTGGTTTGAAAGTCACATTATGAAGCAGTTAGACCTCAAATCCTCACTAGTACTGCTACCCTTCCCTTATCCTGTCTCTAGAAGAGGACAAAGTTATCCAGAAGATGGAGAATTGAATGAGAAAAACTTTGGACTTGGAAGCATCAAGCACAGATAAAGGGAGCAGTGATATTCTAAATGAAAACAGAGAGACTGAATGGAAGTCTATATAATGAAAATGGAACCCTAGCCCCTTTCTCCAGTTTGGCACTGGAAGTCCTATAAGCAGACTTCTACCTACTAAGCTGGCCATTGAATGATCCTTTAATATAGAAGCTAAAACACTTGTGAGGAAAGGCCACTGATAGTGAAAATTGGGGGTTTCCAACAAAAAGCACAGCTTGCCACCTGGTCACCCTATAGGACATTCCACCAATTTACTACCCTTCCTTACTCCCAATAATATCCATATACATCCAGGTACACACTCACACATATACACAACATCAGAGTTTGTAATAAGAATTTTAGGAAGTCTAAATCAAAATACACAAATATCACTGATATTTTTGGAAAATTTCCATCATGAAAGACAATAACCAAAATAAACACAAGTTACAATGCAGAAACAATACCAACAATACTGAGAATAGAAGAATCAAAAAAAATTATAAATACTACACTCAAAGATATGTCCAAAGATTTCACAATCATAAAATAAAAGTAGTAAAGTGTAGAAAACACAGGAACAAAAATTGTCTTAAAATTTTAAAATAATAATAGAAATATGAAAATCAGTAAAGAAATTGGAAGATGACATTGGAGAAAAAGAAATGAAAATTATAATAAGCAAGAGATTTTGAAGATCAACTCAGGAGGACTTCAAAAAGGACCAAATAATGAGTATAGTAAGATAAAAAAGATGAAACACATTAAAATATATATATTTTTTTTAGATTGAAGATTAAAAATCCCCTGCCTAGTCTTATTACTCTGAAATTTCAGAACTTAATTGACAAAAAGGAAGATTCTGAAAGACAATTCTGAGAAAAAAAAATATTAGTTCTCATCCAGAAAATCTGGAATAGGAAGTCATATGCTTTTCCATCAGCTGCTCTGATGTAAATGTAAAGAAAGAACAAAGACATTTCAGAGCTAGCTACAGAGTTTCAAATAATCTCTTTGTTCATTTACTAAGAAAAATATTATAAGTTCTGCTCCATCGAAATAAGGAAGTATATCACACATGAGTTCCAGACACTAGAAAAAGCATTAAGAAAGAAGCCAAGAGAGAGCTTCCCTGGTGGTGCAGTGGTTGAGCATCAGCCTGCCGATGCAGGGGACACGGGTTCGTGACCCAGTCCAGAAAGATCCCACATGCCGTGGAGAGGCTGGGCCCGTGAGCCATGGCCAGTGAGCCTGCACCTCCGGAGCCTGTGCTCCACAGCGGGAGAAGCTACAACAGTGGGAGGCCCGCGTACGGCAAAAAAAAAAAAAAAAAAAAAAAAAAAAAAAAAAGTAGCCAAGGGATTCTCAGCAAATCAGGACCCCAGGACTATAACACGTAGTATAACACGTAGTGTGCAGTTTCATCAATCCGTCCTCATCCTGGATGGAGCAGGAAGTAAAAGAGCATGGGAAAGAGTGTCACGTGACACACAGACTTGAGAACTAGACAATGCAGATCATCTGAGAAATTCAACTGTCTAGAGAATTCTTTTGACATGTCCCTTAGTAACTGGAGAGTATGAAAGACTTAGCCTTAGGATAAAAAAAAAGTAGATTAAAAACAAAATATAAGGCAAATATTAACTCCATAAAAAAATGAAATTTTTAACAATCTATAAACAAAAATGATAAAGTATACTACAATCTCAACAGCGAAAACATTTCTATAATCATCTAAATTAAAATCTTAAATAATGATTTAACCAAAAATGTATAAGGAGTATATGGGAGCCAGAGATATATATGTTAAGGTAGCTAACATCTCCATTTAACACAAGAGGTTGATAAGTAAAACTGACAAGTCAATGGATAGATCTGATAAATAAATATATAGAATAAATAGTTAAAAGTATTTAAGATAGTCATTTTTGGTGTGTAGCAATCTGGAGATGGAGTATAAAACTTATATTTGCTATTGCAATTTAATTCTTATGTCTTAGTTGTTACATGTTACACGATACATTACTATAGTACACTGATAAAAAGAAAATTTGATGCAGTCCCTCATATTTAGCTTGAAATTTATCTGTAAGTACAAATATTTTGAACTCTGGTATTTTACATTGTAAAGAAATAATTGGCTTATTTTTATATTTGTTTTTAAATAGTTTGATAAAACAGATGGTTTTAGGCTGCTATTTACAAGCACTCTCCTCCAAATAACACATTTTGCTGTGGATAGACTTTATGGCAAATAGCTGAAAACCCAAATTGGATACAATCATAATTATGATAGTTCTCTTTTTTTGTATTGATTTTTGAAAAACCTACCCATGTGCTACCCAATAATTTTAATCAAATATTAGACAATACATCACGGTGGTGATGAGCTTTGTTCTGAATTCAGACCATGTTTGTTCAAATTCCAGCTCCCTCCTTCTCTGTGTGACCTTGGCCAAGTTTACATGGCCTCTTTGTACCTCACTTCTCCCATATTTAATAACAAAATTAACAGACCAGAATCATAATGTTTGTGGGAATTAAATTAGATAATTCACAGTAATAAGTTAGAACTGCACTTGGCAGTAGTAAGAGCTTCATAATTATTAGCCATGTTACCATTCTCAGGACAAGGTGTTATGAACCTAGTGAAGAACAACTTGAGAACATTTGAAAAATCATTAGACGTTTTATCCTTTTTGCTTTCTTCCTATATTTTGTCATTCCGTCTTTATTTCATTCATCCATTCATTCATAAGTATGTGTTAGTATTATTTTTGTTAACAAAATATAAGTTTTAAAGAGAAACAAGGGTTTTCTTGCATTTTCAATCTTTTCATCAACTGTATCACAGTATACTAATGATCCACATATACATGCACACACACACACATATACACACATGCACATACCCACACACTCACACTTATAAATAAGATTCATTGTAACTTAAAACCATAAAACTCAAAATCATCCCAATTGTAGGTCACTCTGAAGGATTAATTAGCCAATCAACTGAGTCCTAAGTACATTCCCAGGAAATCTACCAACTGTTGTCTGTATTTGCTCTCTAACTCTTGATAGCATCTTCATCATTTCTGTTTTAAAGCAATATATAGAATTTTTATTGTAACATTTTCAAACAAAACTAAAATAAATACCAATATGACTTTTAATGTTGTGGATTCCCCAGCTCTATAGAATGATAAGCTGGAAACATTTTTTCAGAGCTTCTAAGAGTGTGGGTTCTTATGAAAATTCTCCTAAGTCTGTGTTCTCATTGAGTTATTCAGTTCTTTTAAACCTCTTCTTCCTGATTCAGACAAAAGAGATTCTTACCATAAATTCTATCACAACAAATTGGTAAAGTAATTAAATGAGATAGTGCTTGAAATGTTTAAAATAGAGCTCAGAAAAAAAGTAGTTATTAATTGGTAGATTAAATTATAGCAAAATTACAGCAATGAAAACACTTGGTAGGCTTTTAATTATTTTTATGTAATATTCAAGTTTATATTCAGCCAGAGAAAGAAGTTAAATGTCATTACAAATGTTTTGGTACATTCACTAAAAATGATCTTGAACTTGTTATACTTTTACTGAATTCAGCAGAGTTACCTAAGGATTTAGAATAATTACACAGTAGAGAAAAAAGTATCTAAGAAAGCATCCAATTTCCTCATTTTACAAGGAAAAAATCTCTGCAGACAGCCAAGGAAGATAGAATAAACATAGTATATCATATTGCAAAATCTATTTTACTTTAAGAAATATTTGGGAACTGGAGAGGAATGTATTGTTTTATTAAAACATATATGATACATTATGTTAAACCTAGAGTTCAAGAAAATTTCCAAATATAATAAGAATGCTATGACTTTATGTCTTCACCAGAGTCCTACACATATTCACTCTGTGATGACTAATACTTGGTGAAATCTTTTGAAAAGAACTGATACGAGGAGTTGGTAAAATTGGCTACACATTAGAAGTAGAATGACATCACTTAAAATTCCAATTCTGCCTATTTTCACCACAGGTGCATTTCCACTTTATTCTTTCTACTGAGTTCTATTCCTAAGTAAGAATAATTATGCCTTTTTCTTAGGTAAGCGCATGCTGAGAACAGGACAAAATTTGAACATAGTCCTTCTGCATTGCTACTGCAAATGCAACTGATAATAGAAGAGAAACTGAGCTTAAGAATTGATTTTAAAAATTAAATTATTAAAATTAATCTATGGAACCAACTAAGGAACCTTAGACTTGGCATTGAGCTTAAGAAGCCAAAGTATATGTGGTGCCATCTAGGCTTAGAGGATGGTTCCTGATTAATCTGTGGTAGCAAATTTCTAGAAACAATTTCAAGTAAATCAAATTTAAAAAATCATAACAATAAAGTTTATTATATACCTATATTCTGATGCATATTACCATTCTGGCCTGTTTGGGCAAACTTATGTATACAAAGCTGACAGTACAATACAAAGCATACTGTGAAAAATATAAATAATGTACAAAGAGATTATTGAGGAACTAAAGATTAATTCTGACTAATTTCACTTGAACAGTATTCAGAGAAGAAATAAAATTATGATGAGGCTTAAAGTATTCATAAACTTCAATATGGAATTATGATGGAGAAAGATATCTTGAGCAAGAATAAAGATGCGATAATTAGAAAAATATAGGGTATATGTCAGGAAGAGTAAATAGTCTACCAACTAAAGAATGTTGCTGGCCATCTGGTTCTACAAAAATGAAGTCACTAGTCCCGTAGTCACTGATCTTCAACACACTCGGAAAGAAGTCCAGGGTGGAGATTAGGAAAGAGGCACTCTGTACTCTGGGAAAAACTGGCAAAACTGGCCTCCAGATAGTTAGATATTTTTAGGACAAAATTTGATGAAGCCAATTTCTTGCATTTTCTCATACCTAGAAATGCACTAAAATCATTAACGGAGACATCTGTTCCTCGTGACCAGCAGCAAGCCTTCTACGGAGATGTGGGCTTGACTGCGCGTACTCCCTTCACCAAAATCACAAAGATGCTGACTTCCCCCTTCCTCTTTGTACCAGTTCCTCAGAGTCCTCTGAGAGGCTGTCTCCCTGGCTACAGTCCTCAGTAAGCCCCAAAACTGAACTCACAGCTCTCATGTTGTGTTTTTTTTTTCCCCCAGTTGACAAGTCCTCTATTTATTGTAAAACATCTAAACTATATTGAAAAGTAGTTTATGGAGATGAAACTGAAATGTTTACAGCAAAATACAAAGAGTCTTGAATGAATGGTGTTTTTTTTTGTAGTAGTAAAACTAATAATTCCACATTTTAATTGTGACAGAAGAAACGTATCTTGAGGGAAAAGGGTACTTTTAGCACACATGTTCACTCATCATGAGGATCAGATCAACCAGTTCTAGAAAATTACCAGCTGATCTTTTTCCTGGCATTGATTTCTTTTTGTGGACAGAAAAATATAGAGGAAAACATTGGAGAAGAGTATCACTAAAACAAATGGCTATAGTGGGCCTGAGATTTTTGATTTTGAATTTCTCTTTAATTTTCATACAATAATTCAGCAAGAAACTTTTTTTAAAAAAAATCATAGCATATAACTTGGCAAAACTATTCCTCAGTTCCATGCATTTTCTCTTCCATTTCCTTTTGATTTTCTCAAATCGTGTAAGTTAAAGAAAAATGTACTAGAATCAAAACTTCAAAAAATTGTTCAGTGTTGGTCTATGCAATGTAATCCTCACCTTTGAACATCTACATAACAACAGACACGTTTTCAAAGGACGATTTTCATAAAAAAATAACAGTTTAAATACCCTTATGAATATTAAACAGATGTTCTAGTATTCTTAATAGTTTTCCTTGTTTGTACACTTCTCAAGAAGGCCCCATCTAACTTTAAAATCATAAAATTTTGACCATGTTCCACCACAAATGGTCAAATAACACAATTTCCATTAAAAGAAAATTAGGCTTATTTTGTCTAATATTTTATAAAATTGTAAAATCCTTACATGTTTGTTTTTGGCTATCTCTTCTTTAAGAAAATAACCAACACACAACATTTCTTGTAAATTTGAACATACTAAGTTATCTTACTTCCCTCCCCTGTTTATCTAAAGTAAAATGCCTTGTTCATAATTAGATTGCCAAATGATAATATGACTCAATATGGTTTTAATTAGTAATCCCAAGATCTAGACCTTTGCCAGTTAGCTCTTTTCTATTTCCCTCCTCTTGTTTCCTTTACTGTTGTTCCTCTCACACTTACTATCACTGCCCCATTATTTTTAGGAAGTATATGAATAATATTTGTTAATTCTTCAGAAGTGCTTAGTATTGGCTCTACAAGGTCATGACACAAATCTATTGCCACTATTTAACCAATCCTACTCTTCCAGGAATAAAAATGTCAGTATGCAGTAACACAATATTTAGTATTTCTTTAGAGGTGCAAATTCATTCATTGAAAGTTGCCACTTTTCTAATTAGAAAACTATCAAATTGTTTTTTATCCAATGTTCTGTGATGCAGAACTTTTATAAGCATAACGGACCACAGATAAAATATATTATTTGATACTTCATTTGTTGCCTTACTTTTGATTGTTTTTCTCAGATGTAGAGGGGGAAAAGCAAGGAAAGTAATAAGAGAATTTCCTTGAAAAGTGAAAGCATTAGTAATTTTCTCACCATCTAGCTGGTAACAAACAATCCCTCAAAGGGAGCTACACATGTTTTTACTTAGTGGAGATAGAATCTTCTATCATTTCCCAAGGGAGAAGCTTATACAATATTGATGTTCTGGAGGGAGTGTAAAATAACACAAATGCTCTTCCATTGCTTCGCTGACAGCTCTGCTTCTCTTCTCTGAATGTGTTCTTATCCTCTCCTCTCCTCAAGGGAGACTGTGATATTCTCCTTTGCAGTCTCTGACCCACCCCAGTTTTGATTCAAAGTTCCTGTGGAAGCCTGCCTCTCTGAAAGGCGGAAAAGCCATGCTTTTGCTTCCCAGCACCTCTCCTATCCAGAGGGTCAGAACTTAAGGAGAAAGTGGATCAAATAAATTATCACACCCTTTTAATTACTATTTAAGAAAAGAGGTGAGTAGAGACAGAGGGAAGAATTACAGCACTCCCTCATTTTAGAGGGATGAACCCACTATGTATTCTGTTTTCACAGGTTGTAAGAGAAGCACTTATTTCCTGAATCATTAATTTGGTATACTTATTTAGTTCAACCACAGAAATTTCTGAGTTAAATGATTAATAATTATCGCCATCCAGGTCTAAGCTGAATGACTTTTGGTATTTTGTTTGCCCTTTTTCTTCCCTGGTTGTGAAATGTCTTATGAATTTCATAACTACAGGTAGAAGACAAAAGGAAATGTAGCTTTTATGTTTTTCTATGAAAGTGATATGCTGAAGACAGACTGAGCTACTTGGGAGTGCATTTTGAGTAAACTTTAACATAATGGGGTATTTTTGCAGTAACTGTAATATTTATCCAAGTATTAAAGTAAAGGAAATGGTACCATTAGATAACCTTAGATGAGTGTCACTGTATAACAAATGTCTTATTATAATTTTAAATAAAAGCTAATGTGTGAAATGTTTATGCCAATTCTAGTATCAATTGATTCAGCAGTCATTTAGTAATAGATCTCATTCTAAATGAACCCCTATTTTACAAATATTTTTGATATGAATGTTTCTTATTAAAAACTCCATATTTGTATCATTTATTTCTCACACAATTTTATTGAAAAATCAATGACTTCAAGTATTTAGAATCCCTATGTGGAGGGGCAAAAATAACTAGGGAGGCAAAAATGCTGTAAGACTTTTTTTTTCCCCCATCTTCACTATTTTATTTATTTATTTTTAACATCTTTATTGGAGCACAATTGCGTCACAATGGTGTGTTAGTTTCTGCTCTACAACAAAGTGAATCAGCTATATATATATATATATATATATACACACACACACACACACACACATATATCTCCTCCCTCCCTTGTCTCCCTCCCATCCTACCTATCCCACCCCACCAGGTGGTCACCAAGATGATCTCCCTGTGCCACGAGGCTGCCCTCCACCAGCCATCTACCTTACATTTCGTAGTACACACATGTCCATGCCACTCTCTCACCTCGTCCAAGCCCACCCTTCCCCCTCCCTGTGTCCACAAGTTCATTCTCTACATCTGCGAATGAGCCAGGACAGGAATAAAGTTGCAGACATAGAGAATGTAAGACTTTTTTAAAACACTTTTGCTTGTTTGTTTTAGTAAATAAAGGTTGCACAGTATCTATGCAATAAATCAGTTGTAAAATCAAAAGATCAGGTGTTTTAAAAACATAATTTTGCTGAAAATTGAACAAATATTACTTGTGCTCTATGGAGAAAAATAGTACTTAATCCCTGGCATGTTATAGAAGACTCAGTTTATTAGGCAATTCTTCTGTGGCAGCTGTAACATTAAACACATTACACACATTGACTCATATACAGTTTTTGTAGGGTGAGGTGTGCAACATTGTCATTTCCAGATGGGTAAACAAACTGACATTCACATGACTTAAGAGGATAAGCTGTGATTATACAACTCTGGGGTCTTTGAGTCTAGATTCTAACCCACAGCTGCCATCTCCAACACCAGTTTCTAAACAAGAGTGCATCACGCTAAGACTCTGAGGCTGAGGAAACATTAGTCACGTGTCTTGGCAAGTTTCACCTTTACCCATTCTATGACCTTGTGTAGTTGATTACCACTGATATACTTTGAGCTCCTCAGGTGTAAATATATCACTCTATCACCCTATTTAATTCATATCACACACCTATGAAGAAGCAAGATACTATTTCTTAATATAACTGCAATGAAGAACCTTTGATTTTTTTTTTTTTTTATCATTCAGGGTATTAAAAACCAAAGCGAAACAGATGGAGAACCAGTAGTGAATATAAAATTAACAAATAGAATCAACACCCAAAATATAAATGGAGACCCTCTAGAGATTAAACTCTACTAAGGCAGCAACCTTGAGTAATTATTTTTTTTCTCTCTTGGCTTCTAACTACTTTAATGTACATTTAAAATTTTTCTATTTTATAATAACTCAGTGCTTTCAACTAAAAGTAATATAGTAAGTCTATATTTATAAATAATATATGGAGAAATACTAAATGTTGTAAAACTGGTTTTTTTTAATGTCAATAAATTTATTTATATATCTATATCTCCTGGTATGTTCATAGTAATGAATTAAATGTGTTTTAAGGCTTTCTATGTATGCGAGGTACTTCTTCACTTTTATTTTATAGTGAAATCTACTTTCTCACAATTCTTATTGAGTAATGTTTAAAACCAGTTTTGTACAATTTAGTGAGAAAAGGGTGCCTACAGGACAGTTTCTCACACAACATGCACTGCACTAGAAACTTCTAATGACCTGTTTTATTTAATCCTATTACCAACCCTGTGAAGTAATGAAATTTTTCCCATATTTTGAAAAAGAAAATAGATGCTTCCAAAGGCTAACTAAATTGCTCTCAAACTTGAAACAATTAAGCAATAGAGGCTAACTATAAACTAGGTGCAGTGGCTCAAAACTCTTTCTGTGACACCAGAGTTTTGGGGAATACATTCTAATTTCATTGTGCATCCATGAGTGTTAGGGTGCTTATGGAACCATGTTGAAGAAGAATCAGATGGATGGTTATACAGGTAATTAGTTAAAGTGTGAGTCCCTTAATTACTAACATTGAATTTTCCTAAACTACAAATTATTTCTCAGTGTTTGACCTCATTCAGAACCTAATACTAATTTGACATGGAGACCAGGAGATAATTTGATAATCAGATAGGAGAGTTAGGGTAGTTGATGATGGATAATTTGATAATCAGATAGGAGAGTTAGTGTAGTTGATGATGGACTTGGGGTGGAGCAGAGGAAAAGCTAGTTAGTACAGAGTGGATTTAGGTTAAATTTAATTAATATTTATTGAACTCCTAATAAGTGAATGCCACAGTATTATTTTGCCAGGGCTATCATAACAAATATAACCGACTAGGTAGCTTAACAGAAATGTATTTTCTCACAGTTCTGGAGGCTGGAAGCCAGAGGTCAAAGTGTTTGCAGGTTTCCTTCTGAGGCCTCGATCCTGGAGTTGCAGACAGCTCCCTCCTCCCTTTCTCTTCACGTGGTCTTTCCACGCTGTTGTCTGTGTCCTTGTTTCCTCTTCTTATGAGGACACCAACCATATTGGATGATGGCTCACACTAAAAATCCTATTTTAACTTAATTACCTCCTTTAAAGCCTAATCTCCAAATACAGGTAGATTCTGAGGTATTGGGGCCTAGGGCTTCAACATATGAGTTTTGGGGGGGGGGGTACATAATTGAGCTCATAACTGTTATTATGCTAAGTTCCATGTTAGAAACAAAGATAAAATGAAGAAAAAATTGCCTTCAAAAAATTCCCAGGCTAGTAGGAGAATAATTGTGTCTTGAACAAGTGTCTTATTCTTAAACCAGGTCATCCTATAGATACCATCAAATTTTTTTTCTACAGCACAAATTAATGATGCTTCTTCTTCCCTGAAATATCTTTAGTGTGTTTCTAACATTTAGAGATGAATTTCACACTCCTCAGCATAATGATTAAAGTCCTGGTTCACTAGTCCGTCTTCTCTCAATACAGTAACACCTCCTGTGGTACCTTCTCAGTTCCCGAAACTTTCTCAATCGGCAACCACCCATTAACATTGTAACAACACTGACCATGCTCTTATTTCCCTCCTGTGCTATAATTTCTGCTTTCATTTAAACACATTTTTTTCTACCTTGGAATGCCTCTTTCCATTTCCATCATAGGGTAGGCTGCTAAGCTGGTATTTACAATTGTAAATCTTTTTTTTTTTTTTTGAGACTGTATTACCCAGATTTTCTTGCAATTATATGTAGACACATTCCTGAATCTAGTCAAGGAAATGAGAGCACAGATGATAAGGGCCATTTCTGTGTCAAGACTTTTTGAGGAAATGGTTTGTCCTCTTCTGTCACTCAGATTCAGATAGTATAGACCTGAGGGATGGGCTTGAGTCTCTGAATTACTCAGGGAGAAGTGGTGCCTATCCACTTGGATAGCACACAACTATAGCATGATTGAGAAAAATAGTTCCATAGTGGCTGAAACATTATATATCCAGGTCTACATGTTCGTTCATTCTAGCCTATCCAAGCAATATATCTAACCACTGAATTCTTATTTGTATTTCAAAAACCAGCTCAAACATTATTTTCTATCTAATATTTTATTCCAATTTTCCCCCTTCTGGACCTCAAACCCTGTAGATCTAGAAGGGAGTAGCAAATATAAGACATTTTAAAGGAAGCATCATCAGGATTTAATGATGAATTAGATGGTCTGAGAGGATGAAGAGTAGATGATGAAGGAATGGAAAAGAAGGTTGGAACATAATTCTAAGTTTAAAGAATAAAGGAGCTATTTGAGGAGCAGAGCTAATAACTTCAAGCTTCGATATGTTAGGTTTCGGATGGAACATGAAATTAGATACATCTAACCACTATTTATAAATATAGAAAGGATGGAAATAAATATATATTTATGATTGATCCTCTAAAATTTGTTTGGCAAGTCTACCTGAGATGAAGTACACAAGGGAGAACTGTGGAGGAAAATAACTGAGAATAGAATTCTGAAGATTCTGAACTTTAGAAAGACCAACCTGGAGGTCCCAAGATAGCACTCTGCTATTACAACAGAATAAATAAAAAGACAATTTAGAAAGGAGGAGTCATGTGAAAGTTGAGCAAAAACATGAGAAAAGTTGTAAAAATTCATGGAAGATTAACTTAAATCATTGCATTGCACAATCATTAGTATGAGGATGTAAGCTCTCTGAGAACAGGATTTTTTTCTCCCCCCCCCCTTTTTTTTGCACTTTCATATTCTCAGTACCTAAAATAGTGCCTGACACATAAGAAATGGTCAATAAATAAGGTTAAATCAGTGGATTGAAACCTTTGAAGAGAACAGTCTTATTGAATTATTGAACTATTAAGGACAGATACATACTAGATTATAGGACCTTAGAAGAAAAAATTCAGATCAAGTTAAGGTGGGCATCTGAGCATCTGTGAATAGAGAAGGTTTCAAAAAGAGGAGAACATCTTGAAAATAAATTCCCTGTTGGAGGCCTTAACAAGTAATAAGTGAAATCATGACTGAATGGACTTCAACAGCAAACTGAATACATCTTATGATATATGAGTATCTTGGTAATGTGGAGGATACACTTGGTAATAAAGATAGTAGCTAGCAGATTACCTGGAACATAGAGGACATTTAATAAATGATCACTGATTTATGTCATAAGTTAATGGAGTGGTGGAAGAACCATCAATATGTTTTATATGCAGAAGTCTTCTCTGGTTACTGGGAATAAGCAGATTACCTAGTGACTCCTAAGCAGACCCACCGGCTTGAGACTTTAAGCCAGAGAAGAACCCTATGAATAAAGATAATTTTCATGAAATAAATATACTAGGAAGGGTATCATATATGATATAATACAATATATATAATATATTATAATATAATATAATATATCATATAATATATAAAGGCATCAAATATAATAGGAAGGGTATGTCAGAGCAGCCTCCATCATTCAGGAGACGCAAGAGTAAAAGCCCCTGTAGAGCATCTATGTACCCATTCTTTACTGAGAAGGACAGGTGTGGGGCTGGAAGCAGTTGGATCCTGTAGGAGGCAGTCCAGAGAGAGGACGCCCATTGGTCCTGCTGAAGAGCCTCTGCAGATTGTCTCTGGCTCTCCCGGGGGTTCTCCAAACAAGCTAAGGTCCTTTAAGAAAGTCAGTTTTTGCTTAAGCCAAATAAAATTGATTCTGTTGTATGCAACTAAGAGTATATTGGCAGTTCAAATAAAAATGTCATTTTTGCCTATTATATTGACATTCATAGTGGCTGAATGTTATCATCTGCTGACATATCAGTGCCTGTTTCTTTCAACTGCTCTCCTTTGTATCCCCAAGGCTAAGAACAGTAGGTATGTGATATATAAAAAGCAGTTAGTAAATGCATGTTACATGAGTGAAGGAGTTAATGAGTGAATACTTCCAAAACTCATGTCCATCAGGGACATTCTGGTAGAATTAGTTTAATAAAGGAATGTGACTTTTACTGGTTCCCTACCTTCAAGCTTGAAAACCCCTAGTTACCCTGTGTGAACTAGCAAGCTCAAGCATGGCTCAGGAAGAACCTACATCTGATATTGTTGCAAAGATTAACAAGTCAGAACCACTCTTACAAACAGGCAAACCACATGGATATTCCAGCTGAGAGAATGTTGATTGAACACCTGGGCATAGCCACGCTCCATGGTGTACCCTTACAAAGGGTCATTAGAAGAAGACAGCCTCAGCCTGCCACCCCACTCCCATAAATGCAAATTAAATATCAAGAGTGAGAAGAAAAATAAGAAAGACACTTTCTATGGTAATAAAGTATCACAAATATCTATAACTACAATTTTTATAAGTGGTAAAAAATTGGTCAAAGAAAACATCAAATAGCATATTTATTTGGGAATCACTTATTTATATAAGTGATCATTTTTGTGAACCATTTTTATCATCATCATTATTGTCATCATTGTTAATACTGCCTTTTAGTTAGGTTTCACCTAAATACCACTATATCTCAGAGATTCTAGATGAACTATTATGTGTAGAAGCATGTGGTCCACAATAGTCCAAACAGCTTTTAATCTTATAACCCAAATATCTGATGATATCTGTTTATGGTGCTTAAATCATCATTCCCCATCTTTGATGTACTATTATATACTATTTTATAAACATAAATAACTGTAGGCCAGAGAAAGAAGAAGAAATAGATCCATGTCTTTCCACTTCCAAGTAAATGAAGTAACATTTCAAACTGCCAGAAACACTTGTTAATTGCTTCCACTGATTATTCCATTCTGTTGTGGGAATCCAGCATGCTTTCCCATCTCCTCTGCATTGTAAAGTGAGGTATGATTTGATTCGTGAATTCTTAAATTGAAACTGAAACAAAACTTCCTACTATTACACCCTTGTGTATACCCAAAAGCTTACCTCTTCTTAACCTATCTTTATTCAGCTTATTTCCACTGTTTCAATTCAAAGAAATGTGGCTATTATCTTTAAACATAACTGGTTGGTAAAACTGACATGACACACTGTAGATGTTTCATTATATTCTTTTTGATCCTGAACACAAATGCCCAAAGTAAAATAAACTGATATTTAATACAGGTATTCATTTAAAAATATATATGTATATGTGTGTGAATATTATTATATACTGAATATATATGTACATATATTGATATATATATATATATATATATTTGACACAAACTTGCTTGAATTTTTTTCTTCTAATTTTTTTATGACTTTAAAATATAAACAGATTTTTTTCCCTTTGTTTGTTTCTAAGAATGTAATGCCAAGGAACAGAGGGGCAACATAACCTCCAAAATATGCCACTAAGGAAGGTGACTATACCTTTATAGGAATGTAAAATATTATATTATTCCATAAGTAATATTTAATTTTGAATTAAAATAATAATTTTTGAATTCTAACACAATGATAATGATTTAAACAGGAAATAAACCTAAACACAGAGTAGCAAAAAAATATAGATGAAGAAAATTAAATACTTTCTGATTATATAAAATCTATCTTTAGTCCATTGCTAATAAATTCATGGATAAACAAAGAGAGTTGCTTGTTTATATGTGTGCTACATCAAGACATCAAAACATTCTAGTAGAAAATCATGTATACAAATAATACTCAACAATAAATAGTTGAACTAAAGGGGACATGACAATGAAGATATTTCTATGTAATATAAAGACTAGATTGTCTTGCATTAGATACCTTTTGTAATCCCATATCTTTCTGCTCACAGCCTTAAAGAATTAGTTCTTAATTAGTATATGTGACTTAATACAGTAAAATAATCTTTTTCTCTTAAAAATTTATCACATAATATAGAAAAACATTAATAATAACATTCCTTTTGTACTATAGAGAAATTGTTTCATGTTCTAAGAGGGAAGGTGCTAAATAAATAATTTATGGCTAGAGCAATTAATGTTTTTATGTATGGGTAGAGTGACTTTTTACTTCAGAAAAGATGGAATAATAGAGTTTCTTCCCTGTGTTTTCTATGAATGGTTCCTTGGTTATAATGGAAACTGATATTGCCAATTTCATCAAGATTAAACTAATTTTAAAATGTAGTCATTTGAATCCAATGCTCTGTAACTTAATAAGCTTAAAATAAATGAATGTTTTGCCAAAAGCAATGAAATTCAAAGCTTGTCTTTTATGTACATAAAAATAACTTTACTAATTTGTTTTTTTGAATAAAGATGAGTTTTATTCATGCTCCATGAAAAAGGATTAATAGAATAGAGTAAATGATAGTCTTACGGGAAAACATATCAATTACTCACAGGTAAAACTGACATATATTTGAAAAATTCCTGTGTACCTAATAAATACATTCACACAATGAAATGTTCTTATTCTGCTGCAGTGTCAAGCTGCTTAAAGATAATAGACTATAAAAATTTTAAGAGATGTAAGGTGAAAGATAAATATAAATCTCACTTGAAATATAAGTAGATTTAAAAGGTATTTCTTGACATTTTAAAATGAATATAAACATTTATCTGCAGTGACATTTAAAATTGCTGTTAATTCCATCATCATGGTATTGATACATTAACAAGTCAAATAGGCTAAAAGGGCATGTTGGTATATAGTCCTCATACATGAATCAAGAACTTTCCTTTTTCACATGGATCAAGGAATAAATTCATTATCAGATTTTCATAGGCTGAAAAAAAACCACCATGCCTGAGTTCTTTTGTATCTATGGAACATGAACCACTCTTTGAAAATGGAAGAAACGAGTAGCAGACTTAGATAGGAAATAATTCATCAAGTGCCTACACATCCACAAGAAACTTCTTTGGAAACTGATACCTAATATTCTTCTCAAGTAGGGCTAGTTATTGTAGTTTGTTTTTAAACTGGTATAAATTGTGGGATCCATTCATGAATTCAACATCGCTCTACCTTAAACCCTCTTTTAGACATGGGCAAGATGATAATAATAAATCCATACTATGTAAATATATTACACACCGACAAGGAGGGGTTAAGGAAACTAATTAATCAGTAAAGAATCGGAGAGTTGAAACAAGGTGGGAGCCAATGTAATGTCAATACAGGAGATGAGAAGAGTATAGTTCAAGTTTCACTTTTTAATAATTGTCCTGAATTCCGTTCAGAGACTGACGTGAGTAATAAGCTGTTACAGTATATCTTCTATTGCTCTAGTCTGATTCTCTTCTGCCTATTTAGCAGTGCTTTTTATCCAAGTCTACTTCTGTTTCTGCTACTAGCATTGTCTTTCTAGAGCACTCTGATTCCTTCAATCAGATTAAGTGTTGTTAAGGGTTGTATGTGTGGAAGTACTGAAAAACAAAATATACAAAATGATTTGTAAAATGAAAGTAGTGAAATACATTTCAGTTTCCTTTCTCATTTAAAAATATTCAATTTTTCCAAAATTAATTAATAGTATTCAACTAATGGTGATAAAACATCAAAACTCTTTGTTGCATATGTTTCTGTTTTTTCCAGTTAATGAACCACAACACTCAATCTTCTTTTTAGTATGTGTCTCCTAAATTTTAGCAATACATACATACTTGATCAAAACGGGACTTAGGTAAGTTATTGATAGGTCGATATATCCTATCAGCACTATCACATCAAACTAAATACTTGTAATATTTGTTGGTAGTCAACAACTTCACATCAACAATTCTCATCTTCCTGATAGGAAAGCAAAGGCATGCTGTGGGAAAGTATGTGTTTTGGAAGATTCTTGCAAACTACTTAATAACAACATATTCTTCATAAATTCTGGACTCCTGTTGTGAAAGGATTTTAGAGCCCCTCTGAATCAAGAGTCTTCAGACTCGTCTGCTCAGAAACCACAGTAAAATTGAGATGTATAGCACACACACACACACACACACACTCAGAACAAAACTTCATAATGTAATAGGCAATGCACTATTTTAAGCTTCTTGTCATTTCTAGTTTATTAAAAGTGCATTAGTGTAAAGTCATTAAATTGATTTTATAGGCTTAATCAATTGAAGTCAACAATCTGAAAATATTGTAATAGATCCAACTCCATTTTATGTTTGATTTAACTTTGCATTAACAATTGTGACACTGTTAATATGGTATTGCTAAAATATCATCTGAGGTAAAATGTACACTTTTAAAATAATGTGATTCCTGGGCCTCCCTGGTGGCGCAGTGGTTAAGAGTCCGCCTGCCGATGCAGGGGATACGGGTTCGTGCCCCGGTCTGGGAGGATCCCATATGCCGCGGAGCGGCTGGGCCCGTGAGCCATGGCCGCTGGGCCTGCACATCCGGAGCCTGTGCTCCGCAACGGGAGAGGCCACAACAGTGAGAGGTCCACATACCGCAAAAAGAAAAAATAAATAAATAAAAAAATAATGTGATTCCTAAACTAATCCATCTACATATCTTACTTACTCTACTCTGAATATTTGCAATATTCAAGATTCAACACGTTATCCCCAGCCTTGCATATAATTAAAAATAACATGGGAAATTATACTTGAAAATTAGCATATGCCTCCTGAAATATTTCCAAAATTAGGGCACTGTCTATTGAAAAAGGAATAGAGTAAATAGTGTCAAAATTTTCAAAGGTGTTTTATCTACTCAGTAGTGCTCTTATATTGCTAAAATACATATAAGATTTTGTTTCTGTTTCATATTCCTCATTAATTATATTCTATTAGAAAAAAATGATGAATTTCTAAATACATAATATGAAAAGAAATCAATCATCCATATTCATATTCTCGAATTCAATTATTCATTCATTAAAAAGGACTGTAGGATTTTCATTCAAAAAATGTGTTTAGAGAATTCTGTCAGAATTCAGTACTGAATCAGACACAGCATTAGATGCTAGGGGATGTAAGATTAATGTGACATGATCTGAGCTTGAGAGTTTCAACTTTGGGGAAAGATAGTGGAATAAATTGATAGAATCTGATAGAGAGTCCATCTGGAGTATGTAGTATGTACAACAGCTAAGACAGGGACTATATGGTAAAAGGTAAGCAGTATGTGTTGAGTGATCAACACACCGGGATCATGTCTTAATAGACTTAGTTAGAACGTTTACCTGTGAGGGACAAGATACATTTCAGAGGTTCTGCCTAAAACGGATGTGATATCTCCTTCCTATGATGAAACATAAAAAGGAAAGCAAAGACGGATCTAATGAGAATCATTACCAGGCAGACATTCTACAGAATCTTTCTCTGGCTTGGCAGAACTGAGGAATGAATCTTCAGGCTGGAGTCAACAACCTATCTATAAACCTATGCTGAGAACAACTAATTTTCAGTAATACTCTGATGTTCTCCAATGTATTGGCCTCCAAAATTTAGGAGAAGTAAGCATACTGTTTTCTGAAAAATCAGGTATTTCTGTTTACAGATTTCATGAGGTCTTGTTTAGTTCAAACTTCATTGAGTAGACATCAGCCTGGCTAAACATCCTTCCATGTGTGTGCAGAGAAAACATAACTTCAGAGTCACATGGTTTTAGGAAGTCATGCAGAAGATAGCAGCTAAAATGAAATTAAGGCCTGAGAAAGAGAGTCTAGGCAAAGAACACAAATGTGCAAGGACACAGAGTCCTGAAAGAGTTTAATATATCTGAGGCATCTCCAGAGTGTCATTTTGCAGGAAATGGAGAGGGAAGCAGACTGGAAAGTTAGACAGGGCATATCAAAAAATATCACCTATGCCAAGCCTCTGAGTCTTAACAAAGGAGATCCCCTAAAAGACAAAAATAGGGGTCTGACAAGGCTAGACTTTCTTTCCTTTCTTTTTTGTTTTTTACAAATTTGTTTCTCTGTGTAAATTTATAGACAAGAATGTACAATTTTCTCAATTTACAAAGCCAAAAGAAACTTTTGATAACTTTAAAAGTAGTACTGTCATTTGTGTGGAAAATAGTTGATGAAATTAACATTGAAATAGCGACAAAGCCACAACTAATTGATTTCACATTCATATTGACTTAAGAAGCACCAGAACCAGTATGTAAATTAAACTGTCACTATCATTGTGTGTCTGCATGCTGTGTGCTTTCTTTGCTTTCTTGTATGTGTAAAATGGCATAGGAATCATGCCATTAAGGCCTAAGGTGTTTGCATCTATATTTGTGTGCATGTGTATTTAGTTCCAAAGATGGCATTAGTTATAAACAGAGAAAGCAATCAAAATAAATCATCTCATTTTGATATGAAAGAGCACAATATATGTTTCATATAAAAAAAAGCTAAACTGTTACACATCGATTCCAAATTGATGGTTATTGATTCTAAACTCATAACCTGTATAGTAGAGTCCAGATAATTCTCTAAGAGTACTGAATTCTCTTTTTTCAGTTTCAAAATATCAAGGACTATTTTTATCATTACTATTTTGATTTCAGGGAATCACAAATTGCAAATCAGAAAACTAAAGATAAAAGGATTATTTAGATCAATAGCAAATCCAGAATTGCAAGTATTTTAGATTTCCAAACTTAAATTATCATCAGTACTATTCAATCAAGTGATGTTTTTCTGGGGCTTTCTAAATGCATAACATCAATAAAAAATGATTAGGTGAAATAAATAAGGTTTTCACATCCAGAGGAAGAGAAACAGTCGATGCAAAATCTTAACAGAGCTGAATATTAGCTCCATGAATGCAGAAACTGTATCTATCTTGTTAATTGCTATGCTGCCAATACCTAGAATAGTGACTGCATTATAGGGATCCATGGTACTTGTTGAGTGAAAGAGTATATGCAGTAGCCCAGGAAACATGGTTGGTTCATCACTGCAAAACAATGTTATGGCATCCTAGAAACTAATATCACAGCTACACAGGAGAGGAACCTAGCCATAAACTAGCTTGGCTATTTAGCACCAATAATTTTGTACTACAGAATTGAAACTTTTAAACACAGAATCAAATGAGGTGTATATATTGACATATGTTGATACTAAGTGCAAGCAGATGGTATTAACAGGAAATAGCTCTCTAATACCTTACCTAATACAAGAATCATAGAAATTATATTCTCTTAGATGGAAGATACTGGAAATCTGCAGCTCAAATAGAGAATTATTTGTGGACATAAGTTACTCTTGTATCCAGTGCCACATTAAATGGTGTAATCTGATGGCAGATGGTCCTGGGAGGCTCAATTATGCTGAAAGGCAAGTTATGTCATAAAAATAACTGTCACCTCCTCTGAACATGTCATTTCTCATAAACTGCTGAATAAGAGCAAAACAAAACAAGCACAACTAAACTAAGCAAAATGCACTTGCTGCCTATCTAGATTTAATTGGTCTAGCCGTTATTGACTGTTGCCGGAAAGAAGCCTCCAACCAACAGCTTGCTGAACTTTTGACAATGCAAGTCATAGGAGAAATAATGATGATGCCAAATAAAAGTGCCAGCAATTGATGAAATGTCAGATGAGTGTGGACAAATATTCAGATTCAACGGATCAAATATTCAGACAGTGCCAAAAGGTAACTTATGGGCTCTTTTTTTAAGTTACCTTCAAAATGAGTGTTAGTCCAAATGTATATATATATTTTTTGCAAATAAGAGTGACTAAGGAACTAAGGGGAAATGGGCCAGTTAAAAATATTTTAGGTCCCTGCTTTAAGAGGAGCAACTATCATAAATGGTAGAAGTATATTTTTGGTATCCCCAAATTACATTTAACAGGATACAATGACAATTTAAACTATCAGTGATGTTTAGTCATGACATACTCCTTGGCCACAGATTGAATAAAGCCTCAACTTGACCTCACTGTAACACGTCCTAGGATCACTTCAAGGATGGTTGCTTATTGTTTGTTTATTTATTTATTTATTTAAGATTCCAAGGGTATTTAACTGAGAATGAATGACAAACGTCTATGGATTATTTTCCTTGGGACAGTGGTTGGTGTCAATATTTGCATAGGCACACATTAGCCTGCTCTTTAGAAACCACTAATAGCAGAAATTCAGAATAATCCATCTAAAATTATGGGTCTCGTCTTTCAGCTTAATACTTTTTTTTTTTTTTTTTTTTTTTTGTGGAAGGCGGGCCTCTCACTGTTGTGTCTCCCCCTGACCCACGCTGCAGAGCACAGGCTCCGGACACGCAGGCTCAGCGGCCATGGCTCATGGGCCCAGCCACTCCACGGCATGTGGGATCTTCCTGGACCGGGGCACGAACCCGTGTCCCCTGCATTGGCAGGCAGACTCTCAACCACTGCCACACCAGGAAAGCCCTCAGCTTAATTCTTAAATATTACCTCCTCCATATCATTCTGTGCTTTTATACTATCTGTCTGTTTCCCTCATGTTTTAGGTAATTGTGTATTCATTTCCCTATCTCTAGTTGGTAGATACATTTTAATCAGGAAATTCTATTGTTGATCTTGAGGTCCTGAAGCGTTCTCAAAAAAGATTAGAATCAGATAGTCTTTCTCAGTCTCTGTCTCTGTCTCTCTCTCTCGTTTGTTCTGTATCCCTCTCTCTCTCCCATAAATGTAAATGCTTGAATTATATGTTGGATTGTGAGAAGGATGAGATTTTAAACTCCCAACCTAAGCACTAAATGAGACTAACTTTCTATAAAATGAAAAATATATTTGGGAATGGAGATAATTCAATTCTAATCTTGTTTCTTTCTCCAGTTAATCTCTCTAATCATCAATTTTCTTATCTGCAACAGGAGAGATTTGGATTATAATTTATATACAACCCTTTCTAATTCTAATAATCTAGTACTCTTGCTTTATTGCTAGGCCTTATAAATCAAGGAAAGAACTTCTAATTGTATAATAGACCCTTGAGGAGTTCCTATCCAGTATTACATTTGACCATGTCTATTGGTGATGTGGGTAATAACACTGAATATGTTAGTATCAGGAACAAGCCTTGTTATAATCTCAAATGTATTTTAAGGATCTCATGAATTACTTTAGCTGCTTAATAAAAACCATCTATTTGTTCAGAAACAAAATTTTGAAAGTTGTGAAGAATCTTTGTCAGAAAATCGTGTAGTGTTTGTTTAAGTAAGTGAATGGCATGGCTTTTCTTGTGTGGACTATTCAATAGGGCACTTTAAATGAATTGCTTAAACACACATCTAACACAAAGTGCTTCAAGGATTTTTGAAATCCTTCATAATCATTTTCCATGTTTTGCTTTTATCTTCTTGAATAAAAATGAGACACAAATCTCAAAAAGACTAATATCCTTATCTGTGATGGTCAAGAGATAAAGAAAAGTAGGTTAAAAGTTTTGGAACTTAAATACATCTTAAGTTAAACATTAAATAATACTATGTTTTGCAAGGAGCCTACATGTAGTAGATTTAAATATTTTCTTCATTTAATTAAAAAGACCAAGAAAATACTGATCTGTGTTGCCACAGCATTTGTGTACAGCACTTTGTTTTGTTGTTACAAGGGCTCCCAAATTGTGTAACATGAAGGAAACAAATTCTCAGGATTCAGTTTGAATTAGAGATTTAAGCAAAATCTGCACCTGGGAGCAATCACATGATTAATTTTAATAAAAAGGAAAAGGCATACAGGATCAGAGGTTTAAGATAGGATGAAACTTTTGGATACAAGGGTAAGATCCTTTGGGAGAAAAAAACAAGATACAAACAGCCTTAAGAAAAGGATTCAAATAGCATTAAATGTCTCTTTAAGGGACCACATCTTAAATAATAGATATTAAAATCTTCCTCCATTCATAAGGTCCTTCAACTTAAAGAAAGTTGGTAGACATTTACAAGTACCAATAAACTCATTTCAAGTGCTGTGCTGACAGGCTTGAGCGCAGATGAATAAATAAAGCTGGTGTAGTAGAACTGCATAGTAACTATCAAACTCAATTCCTGTAAGAGTATTAATCTAATTAAGCATAAATGAAGCAGTGTCATACTTTTATTTATTATTAAGTTCATATTTTCAAATTGGAGACATACATTTGAGAAGGCCTTCATTCATTAAGAATAAAATAGGATCATTTCAAATAAAACACAGTCATCAATTCTTCATTTACTAAGACTGGGAACCTCACTAGGTAAACTGAGCTGGTGTTCATTTCAATCTTTTTTTCTAGTTGACTGAAGTACTATAATTTACCTTATGCGTTCCTGCAGAGTGCCTAGCACTTACCAGGCATGTATAAATGTATGTAAATAAATAAGTCAATAAATAGAAGTTTATTCTCTGATCAGAGTGTTTAAGAAACATTAGAGTTGGGTGAAATATCACATTTCTTCTGCACGCATTTATACCTTCTAACAAGATTCCCTCTAAGTTATATCTGAAATAAATGGTGAGACTCAAAAATTATCTAAGGTTGGCAGTGAGGTAACATAGAATCCACTGGAATTTTCTTCCTCACCATCAACAGTTAAGTCTATTGTTGGCTCATCTGAATCAGATATGGCCATTTAAGCCTTTTTTGGCCATTGCTTTATTTGATATGGAAAAAAAAAAAAAAACAAGTAGAGATGCAGCCAGTCTGGCAGTCAAGTAAAACCTGAACTTTTCATTTGTTTGTTAACAAATACATCAGCAAAAAGCTAGCATTGGTTGTAAAGATGTATTATTCATTTATGTATAACTGTCATTTGCGGACAGAGCCACAAATATTAAGGTTTGTTGAACATCTAAAGTTTCTCTCCAAGCTAAATCAAATCGGTGTAATCCTCGTGCTTTTATACACTGCTTTTAATATAGTAACATTTTCTTCATTCACATTAGTCCTTTCTGCTGTTCCTGACTTTTAAACAGTCTCAAATTAAAAATAATGGAGAAAATGACTTCTGGGTTACAGAAATCGCTGTTACAAGGACTAAATGTTAGAACATCAATTAGAGTTTATTTCTTTACTTAACAACTTTGATTATCTGGTTTCTTAAACACTACAGATTAGAAAAAGAAAATTAAAAGGAAGGAGGCTGTAAGGAACATGCAGAGCCAGTTCCCTAGAACTAGCTCTGCAGAGAAATAGTATATGTGACAGATACAAATGGACACTAAATAATATTTGGTCTCCATAATGATTTGGAGTGTAGAAGGAAAATTATCCTTCCATTTGTTAAAAATGTCAAAGAAGACTTTATTAAAGACTATTTTAATGGAGCTCAAGACTACTGAAATAGGGAGAGAGATTGAACTCACCTACAAATACAAGGACAGCTGGGGATTGACAGACAACAAACAGTGTAAGAGGGTAGATAGAAAATTATTAAGAGCAACTTGGTTAGTATGAAGGATGGGGGGAAGGGGAGTGTGGCTGGATATCAAGGGTGGGAGGATTCTGGTGGGACTAATCCTGGTTTAGCAGGATTCTTTGCCAGAATTGGACAAGACCATGGGGCTAAGTAAGACAAGGGAAGTGGGGCAAGAATGAGACTTAGTAGAAAAGTGGGCTCAGGGGAACCAGAAAATACAGTTTGGTCAAGGAGGGAGTTTTTGTCCATAGTCACCAAGAAAAGGTTCATTTAGGCTTTGTACTTTAAAAGAAGTTGGAGAATCCCATGCAGCCTTTGAGAAAAATATTTATTAAAAATGCTTATTTTCCCCCATATATTCCAATTCAATGGCAGTCTCCCATTATGTACAAAATGCACTAATCCAGAGCACTTTAGTTCCTAGCAATGCTTTTCATATTGATTAATACATTAGATAAAATAACTGTCTTTGACTTTTCCAAAATTTAAAAAGGCACATGAAAGAAGGATTAAAATGTCTGTGTGAATTGTGCAACAACAGTTATTTGCCCTTCTATGAACAAGGTCGCCAATATTTTATGACGGTTTAAGTGTGATGAGCAGTAAATTAACAAGAAGGAGGTAAATTAACATTTGCCTACAATGCAGCCTTTTATATATCACCTTAAGAAAACAGAAGACACTCCCTGCCTGTAGCTGAAAATTTTTAAAAGTTCTACAACTTGTTTTATAGCGATGGCTTAATCTCCAGTTGAAAATAGGCCAATAGGTTGACATTTGGAAGTTCCTTCTAGCTTTTAACTTTGTTATCCTGAAATGCTTTTCCTTCTAATTCTTTTGCTTCTTTCATTTTCTTTCTATTAATTTATGCTTTTTTCCTTCCTTTTAAAATTTCTCCTTCCTCCTCCATCCCTTCGTTCCTTGCATGTGTGTTTTGATGCCCTGTTTTTGTGTGTGTGTGTGTCTCCATCTTACGTATAAGTATTTTAATGGTGATTCTTTCTCCCACATTCCAACCTCACTCATTCCTTGGGACTTGCCTCAATCTTGAACTGACTCTCTTTCAATTTAATATACAGATACCCTTTAAAAGATGCATTAACTTTATTTTAAGGTACACCACTCATCTCTAAACTGACACATCTATGCTCTACTTTATGTGGTTGGAATTCTGAAAACTCTATTTCTCATTTTTTCACATGGTTGCCAGTTAACCTCCACCAATATGGAGTACTAGATTAAAGCTGGAAGGCAAGGAAGAGTGAATTGAAAAAGCTTGTTCCTTCCTGTTGGCCTGTTCTTCCTGTCAGCATCACTCCATTCTCTCTCCAGCAGTGATCTTTCACCAAGCAGCAGCAGTTATCCCCCGTTTCCAGCAGCTTTGGTTCCCCAGGAACAAACATCACTGTCTCCCTTCAGAGGTTCTAGCACTCGCTGGGGGACGGCCCATTCCTAGAGGTCTGGACCCAAACTCTTTGGGGTCCAACCTGTGATCTCCTGAGGTTACTAAGAGTAGCCAAGCAGTGCCTCCTCTTCAAAGTTTGGAGTCTAGCTCTGAAAACCCCAACTCTAAGCTCCTGTGCTATTAGCTGCATCTGCATGACACTCACTTCTTAGAGATCTGAGTCTCAACTCTCTAGGGCATCTTCTCTAAGTTTCCATATTCTGAAAGCTCCATGATCTTCCCTTTGTGCCTTAAGCCTTAGGGGTGTAACTCTGTTGTACCTTAGTGTCCTCTTTTGATCTTTCTATTTTCCAACACCTCTTTACCCAATTCAATATACTAAATTCTTTCTGTTGCCATATTTAGAATGATTTATCTCTTCCTAACTGGACCCTGAGTCTGATACTATATTGGTACCAAGTATATTCCCAGGGAAAAAACCTCATAAATGAGATTCATGAATTGGTTAGTTGTATCCTCGACCTCAAAAAATGTGCTGAGCTCCTTATCAATGGGAAATAAGAAATCAGTAAATTTTGGCATTCCATGCATCATGATTAATTACATTGTCACCTGTGATCAAATGTCTAAAGACACTGTGGAACCGAGTACCTACTCTTGATGCACATGGGAGAGGATATATTCTTACTGTACTGAGAGCAGGAAGAAAACAAATGACAAGCTCAAGGCTTTACAATCTTAGCTCCATTGACAGATAAAGAGCAAGAGATTTTCTACATGTCTCTAGAAGAATTTTTTATTTCACTGAAAATAAAAATTCAATTGTGTAAGTTGTAGAAATAAAGACAAAGTCAAATTGACAAATTCCCAGGGCTGGACAACCCAAGGAAAGCAGTATTATAGCATGCCTAGAGGTCATCTTATTTCTTTAGTTTTAATCCTCCTGTATCTTCTACTCACAAAACATCATAATAAGCAGAAGTGAACAATATAATGATCCTATTGTACTTTCCAGAAAGGTGATATTTCCTTGGAGTCTATACATAGAGAAGGTAGAAGACACAATGGACATGGTTACAATTGTTCAGGATAAGTTGACTAAATGAGAAGAGATCTTCCAGCAGCCCTAGGAAGCTGATAATAAATCCATTTCACTTGACCTGAGAAAATAATTAGGAAAATTGTGAAGGGAACTGATAAGCCTTTGAATTCAGAGTGGGACAGGTGGATGGGTGTACTGCAGATTATGGCCCTGTGAGTAGTTCCTACTTGATTTTCTTTTGTTGGGTCTCTTCACTGGAATTGGCTCACTGATCAAAGAGTAGGGTCCAGTATTCATTGTTCATCAATGTCCTCTTTTACTTCTTCTTTCTTCATTCAACAAACTTATCAACACAACTCTCCCCACCAACACTGTTAGTACTCCAGTTCCTTTTATTTTATTCCATTTTTATCAAGTTTAATTTCCCTTAAAAAACATGACTAAAAGAACAAAAAGTATTGTACAATACCATTTAAAAATGTTTTCCTTCTATTCATTCACATGTTAGTTTGAAAGTAAACATGAGTGTTTTAGGGTTTTTTCAAGTCTACTTTAAGCTTTATGTTGGAAATATCTTACTTTAAAATATCTATATATCAAAGAAAATGTACCAAATATAAATTTGTACATACAATTGTATTGTCCTTTAGGCATGCTTAAAGGACAAATATGCTTTCTTTGATTTATGCAAACATTTGGAAAGTTAATTTCCTTTAATTTAATTTTATTTTTAATATTTTTATTGGAATGTAATTGCTTTACAATGTTGTTAGTATCTGTTGTACAACAAAGTGAATCAGCTATATGTATACATGTATCTCCACAAATCCTCCCTCTGAGCCTCCCGCTCATCCTCCCTATCCCACATCCCTAGGCCATCACAAAGCGTCAAGTTGATCTCCCTGTGCAATGCAGCAGCTTCCCACTAGCCATCCATTTTACATTCGGTAGTGTATATATGTCAACGCTACTCTCTCACTTCGTCCCAGCTTCCTCTTCCCCTCATGTCCTCAAGTCCACCCTCTATGTCTGTATCTCTATTCCTGCCCTGCCAGTAGGTCCAGCAGTACAGTTTTTTGTTTGTTTGTTTGTTTGTTTGTTTTTAGGTTCCATATGTGTGCGTTAGCATATGGTATTTGTTTTTCTTTTTCTGGCTTACTTCACTCTGTATGACAGACTCTAGGTCCATCCACCTCATAAAAATAATTCAATTTGTTCCTTTTTTATAGCTGAGTAATATTCCATTGTATATATGTGCCACATCATCTCTATCTATTCATCTGTCAATGGACATTTAGGTTGGTTCTATGTCCTGGTAATTGTAAATAGTGCTGCAATGAACACTGCGGTACATGTATCTTTTTGAATTATGGTTTTCTCAGCATATATGCCCAGTAGTGGGATTGCTGGGTCATATGGTAGTTCTATTCTTAGTTTTTTAAGGAACCTTCATGCTGTTCTCCATAGTGGCTGCATCAATTTACATTCCCACCAACAGTACAGGAGGGTTCCCTTTTCTCCACACCATCTCCAGCATTTATTGTTTCTAGATTTTTTGATGATGGTCATTCTGATTGGTGTGAGGTGATACCACATTGTGGTTTTGAGTTGCATTTCTCTAATGTTTAGTGATGTTGAGCATCTTTTCATGTGTTTGTTGGCAATCTGTATGTCTTCTTTGGAGAAATGTCTATTTGGGTCTTCCACCCATTTTTGAATTGTTTTTTTTTTTTTTTGATATTGAGCTGAATGAGCTGTTTGTATATTTTGAAGATTAATCCTTGTCAGTTGCTTTATTTGCAAATATGTTCTCCCATCCTGAGGGTTGTCTTTCATCTTGTTTATGGTTTCCTTTGCTATGCAAAAGCTTTTAAGTTTCATTAGGTACCATCTGTTTATTTTATTTCCATTTCTCTAGGAGGTGGGTCAAAAAAGATCTTGCTCTGATTTATATCAAAGAGTGTTCTGCCTAGGTTTTCCTCTAAGAGTTTTATAGTGTCTGGCTTTACATTTAGGTCTTTAATAATATTTTTTTAAATTTATTTTTGTGTATGGTGTTAGGGATGATCTAATTTCATTATTTTACATATAGCTGTCCAGTTTTCCCAGCTCCACTTATTGAAGAGGCTGTCTTCTCCATTGCATATCCTTGCCTACTTTGTCAAAGATAAGGTGACCATATGTGTGTGGGTTTAACTCTGGGCTTTCTATCCTATAGTTCCATTGATCTATGTTTCTATTTTTGTGCCAGTACCATACTGTCTTGATTACTGTAGCTTTGTAGTGTAGTCTGAAGTCAGGGAGCCTGATTCCTCCAGCTCCATTTTTCTTTCTCAAGATTGCTTTGGCTATTCGGGGTCTTTTGTGTTTCCATACAAATTGTAAAATTTTTTGTTCTAGTTCTGTGAAAAATGCCATTGGTAATTTGATAGGGACTGCATTGAATCTGTAGATTGCTTTGGGTAGTATAGTGATTTTCACAATGTTGATTCTTTGAATCCAAGAACATGGTGTATGTTTCCATCTGATTTTATCTTCTTTGATTCCTTTCATCAGTGTCTGATGGTTTTCTGCATACAGGTCTTTTGTCTCCTTAGGTAGGTTTACTCCTAGGTATTTTATTCATTTTTTTTTTGCAATGGTAAGTGGAAGCATTTCCTTGATTTCTCTTTCTGATTTTTCTTTGTTAGTCTATAGGAATGCAAGAGATTTCTACACATTAATCTTGTATCCTGCTACTTACCAGATTCATTGATTAGCTCTAGTAAATTTCTGGTGGCATCTTTAGGATTTTCTATATATACTATAATGTCATCGTCAAACAGTGACAGCTTTATTTCTTTTCCACTTTGGATTCCTTTGATTTCTTTTTCTTCTCTGATTGCTATGGCTAATACTTCCAAAACTATGCTGAAAAATAGTGGTGAGAGTGAGCAACCTTGTCTTGTTCATAATCTTAGAGGAAATGGTTTCAATTTTTCACCATTGAGAATGATGTTGGCTGTGGGTTTGTCATATATGGCTTTTATTATGTTGAGGTACCTTCCCTCTCTGCCTACTTTCTGGTGAGTTTTTATCATAAATGTGTGTTGAAAATTTTTTGGGGTTTCTTTAGGGTTTTATTTTTTGCGGTACTCAGGCCTCTCACTGTTGTGGCCTCTCCCATTGCGGAGCACAGGCTCCGGATGTGCAGGCTCAGCGGCCATGGCTCACGGGTGTAGCCACTCCGCAGCATGTGGGATCTTCCCAGATCGGGGCACAAACCCACGTCCCCTGCATCGGCAGTCAGACTCTCAACCACTGCGCCACCAGGGAAGCCCGGGTGTTGAATTTTTCAAAAGCCTTTTCTGCATCTTTTGAGATGATCATATCGTTTTTATCCTTCAATTTGTTAATATGGTGTATCGCATTGATTGATTTGCATATACTGAAGAATCCTTGCTGGGATAAACCCCATTCAATCATGTTGCATGATCCTTTTAATGTGCTGTTGGATTCTGTTTGCTAGTATTTTGTTGAGGATTTTTGCATCTATGTTCGTCAGTGATATTGGCCTGTAATTTCCATTTTTTGTGACATCTTTGTCTGGTTTTGGTATTAGGGTGATGGTGGCCTCATAAAATGAGTTTGGGAGTGTTCCTCCCTCTGCTGTATTTTGGAAGAGTTTGAGAAGTATAGGTGTTAGCTCTTCTCTAAATGTCTGACAATTCACCTGTGAAGCCATCTTGTCATTGGCTTTTGTTTGTTGGAAGATTTTTAATCACAGTTTCAATTTCAGTGCTTGTGATTGTTCTGTTTATATTTTCTATTTCTTCCTGATTCCATCTCAGAAGGTTGTCCTTTTCTAAGAATTTGTCCATTGCTACCAGGTTGTCCATTTATTGGTATATAGTTGCTTGTATTAGTCTCTCATGATCCTTTGTATTTCTGTGGTGTCAGTTGTTACTTCTCCTTTTTCATTTCTAGTTCTGTTGACTTGAGTCTTCTCCCTTTTTTCCTGATGAGTCTGGCTAATGGTTTACCTATTTTGTTTACCTTCTCAAAGAACTAGCTTTTAGTTTTATTGATCTGTGCTATCATTTTCTTCATTTCTTTTTCATTTATTTCTGATCTGATGTTTATGATTTATTTCCTTCTGCTAACTTTGGGTTTTTTTGTTCTTTTTTCTCTAATTGCTATATGTGTAAGGTTAGGTTCTTTATTTTTGTTGTTTCTTGAGGTAGGATTTTATTGCAATAAACTCCCCCTTAGAACTGCTTTTGCTGCATCCCATAGGTTTTGGGTCATCGTGTTTTCATCGTCATTTGTTTCTAGGTATTTTTTTATTTCCTTTTTGATTTCTTCAGTGATTTCTTGGTTGCTTAGTAGTGTACTGTTTATCCTCCATGTGTTTGTATTTTTTTAGTTTTTTCCTATAATTGATATCTAGTCTCATAGTATTGTGGTCAGAAAAGATGCTTGATATGACTTCAATTTGTTAAACTTACCGAGACTTGAGATGTGATATCTTCTGGAGAATGTTCCATGTGCACTTGAGAAGAAAGTGTATTCTGTTGTTTTTCAATGGAATGTACTATGAATATCAATTAAGTCCATCTGGTCTAATGTGTCACTTAAAGCTTGTGTCTCCTTATTTATTTTCTGATTGGTTGATCTGTCCATTGGTGTAACTGGGGTGTTAAAGTCCCCTATTATTATTGTGTTACTGTCAATTTCCCCTTTTATGGCTGTAAACATTTGCCTTATGTATTGAGGTGCTTCTCTGTTGGGTGCATAAATATTTACAATTCTTATATCTTCTTCTTGGATTGATCCCTTCATCATTCTGTAGTGTCCTTCCTTGTCTCTTGTAATAGTCTTTATTTTAAAGTCTATTTTATCTGATATGAATTTTCTTTAATTTTATAAAAAGTTATTAGCTACAGCCAAGGATATTATTTTGCTTAAAAGAAGAATGAATTGTGAGTGAAACCAATCTTTATCCAGAGAGTTATGCATCTCAGATCATTAAAAAATAATAATAATAATAATGTTTACCCCAACATGTTTCTGTTGGGATCCTGCCTGATACTTATCAGACTCTGGTCCCAAACATTTGCTCCTCTTCTTCCTAACTGATGCTGGGAAGACAAATACACTACTTATTTTTATAGACTCCTTAATAGCTAGAAAAGGCATGTGATCCATTTCTAGAGAGTATAAGCAGAACTTTGCAGGGGATAGAAGGGAGAGAGTCACAGGGGAGAACTTATGGAAAGCTTTTACTTTTCTAATTAATCAAAACAACAATCACAATAATGAAAAATGAATAGGTGCAGCCAGCAAAGCCCTTCCTATTTATTACCCTACACTTAGATCTGATATCTGGCACTGAGACAGCTCTCTTGAACACATGAATAACAAGCATGTGGGAAAGGCCAAGGAGAGTTTCTTCTTACATAGATCTAAAAGAATACCTAACATTTACTGAGAGAAATTATGGATGATTTTCTGGTCACTACTTCATGGGCTTGAGTAGACTGGAGTAAATTTATGATACCATGAATTCGTTTGCATATTAAAATCTTGATAAAATATGCCTTCTTTTGTTAACTTGATTTTTCAATTTAATTACTAACTTATGTCTCATGCATGGCTTATATATCCTCCCTGAAATAAAAATCTAATTTCTATCATTAGCAGCATCTCATTTTATACAGTACCTGTTTTCTGGGGGTTTTTTTTTGTTTGTTTTCTTGTATTTTGTTTTGTTTTGCTTTGTTTTTTTGGAAGCAAATATCAGGTATAACTTTTTCCTTGGAAACAGAGGTTTTCTTAGAATCTGGGAAAGAATTATTGAGCTATTGGACACAAAACTTAATAACCAAAATTTGTAATAGACAATAAAATTATTTTAGACTTGTAAAATTTCAAATTGAGATGACAAATAGATAAAAACATTTTAGGAAACTTATCTTCACAGTTTCTAAGTATTGATCAGCAAATGTTCTATACATTAGTCATGAAGATTTTGTCATTGTCCTTTTTATGTTTTGGTAAGAATGTGGTCTAAAGAAAGGTTAAAAGGGATGCTAAAACAACTTCTAGTAAGTCACATGTACTTGCCAATAACATTTTGCTAAACATTCTACATTATATGCATAAAAATATTTGCTAAGAGGGAATTTCTGATTTTTCTGCCCAGAACTCCTAGAATAAACTTAATCCAATTTTCCCCTGAGATATATGACCACTCATCACAAAAAAGGAAAATAAAAAGAGATGCACATCATATACACATACTATGTGTGTACAAAGTACAGTCACACAGTACAAAATCCAAAACATTTCTGTTGAGTGGGGGTGGGGATAGTGGGTAGCAGCTCCTTGAAAGCATTGTTAGGAATCCCTGTTCTTACAAGGAGAATCGGTGCATACGAAAACAAATACCTATATCTATCTCAATGATTCTTAAACTTGGCTGTATGTTACAATCATTAGGGTAGATATAAAAATATATATATCGGGCTTCCCTGGTGGTGCAGTGGTTGAGAATCTGCCTGCCGATGCAGGGGACACAGGTTCGTGCCCCGGTCAGGGAAGATACCACATGCCGCAGAGTGGCTGGGCCTGTGAGCCATGGCCGCTGAGCCTGCACGTCTGGAACCTGTGCTCCACAACGGGAGAGGCCACAACAGTGAGAGGCCCGTGTACCGCCAAAAAATATATATATATAATTTTTAAAAAATGATATATATATATATGTGTATATATATACACACATATATATATGTGTGTATATATATATATGTATATATATACACATATATATATATCTCGATGCTTGGGCTCCATCCTCAAAGATTCCAATTTAATTAATCTTGGATGTAAGTGGGATATTGTAATTTAAAAACTCTCTAGGTAATGTTTTTGTGTAAAGTTGAGAAACCCCCGTCTATACTATAATGTAATTTGCAACTTTTTATTTAAAAAAGGACATTTGAGATTTTCCAAATTTCCATTTTTTAAGACCATTTATTGAGGTATGGGTGACATACAAAAAGCTTTATATATTTAACATACAACAATTTAATGAGTTTAGAGATAATTATACACCCCTGAAACCATCACCAGAATCAATGCCATAAACATATCCATCACCTTGAAAAGTTTCTTCTAGCAAAATTTTAATATACAATACATTACTGTGAACTATAGAGGCACTATATAGCACATCTCTAGGAATTACTCATCTTTCATAACTGAAACTTTGTAACCTTTGACCACTGGTAACTACCATTCTAGTCTCTGTTTCTGTAAGTTTGACTATTTTAGAGTCTTCATATAAGTGGGATCATATAGTATTTATTCTTCCCTGTGTTAGTAATGTCCTCCAGGTTCACCTGTGCTGTCACAAATGGCAGAAATTTCTTCTTTTTAAAGGTTGAATAATATTTCACTGCATATTAATACCTCATTTTCTTTATCCACTCATCCTCCAATGGAGATTTAGGTTGCTTTTATGTCTTGAGTATGTGGCAATGCTACAATGAACATGGGAATACAGATATCTCTTTGAGATCCTGATTTTAATTCTTTGGATATATACTCAGAAGTTAGATTGCTGGATTGTATGATTTGATCATATGATTCTACTTTTAATATTTTAGAAATCTCCATACTATTTTCCATAGTGGTTGACACCAATCTGTATTACCACCAACAGTGTACAAGGGCTCCCTTTTCTCCCTTGCTGGTACTTTTTATCCTTCGTTTTTTACTTTATAATAGCCATCCATTTTTCCAAAAATAATACATAATTCTCCATTGTTTGGATGTACCATAATTTGTTCAACCAGTATCCTAGATTATGGAACTTTATCATATTTAATATTTTTTTTAAAAAATTCCATAGTGTTGTTTTAGAACATATTGTGTGATATATGGATAATATTACTAGAAGATATATTCTTAGAACCATAATATCTGCATCAAATTGCATGAGAATTAGTTAATTCTGTGAATATTCTTAAATTGCCTTTTAAAATTTGCCCTACCACTTATTATAGACTAATGCCTGTTTTCCCACAATCTACCAAGGTTCCTCAAGCTCTAATTTGCACATGAATCACCTGGGGTTCTTGTTTAAATGCAGATTATGTAAGTCAGAATGGGTCCTGAGATTCTGCATTTTGAATATTTCTTCATTTTATAGTTACTTAAGGTGGCATATTGGGATGTTTACTTGAGATTCTTCTTCTTCCTACAGGTATTAATATCTGCAAATTTCTCTCCAAAAACCTTTCTAACTGTATCTCATAAATTGTGTTTCTTCTTTATTCATCTTGATGTATTTCATTACCTTGTGATTTCTTCTTTCGTCCTTGGTTATTGAAGGGTATCTAATTTGTGAATTTCCCATTAACTGATTTCTTATTTAGCTCCATTTTTGTTAGAGAATATACTTTGCTGATGTATGATTTCATTTTTTTTAATTTATTGCTTATTCTATGTTCTAATGTATGGTCTTTCCTGGACAATGTTCCATGTATGCTTGAGAAGAACATGCATTCTATTATTGCTGGCTTTGGCATTCTACAGGTGTCATTCTACTTGGTTTAGTAAGTATATAGCATTGTTCAAGTCTATGTTCTTTTTGATCCTCTCCCGTGGTGTTCCATCAATTACTGGCAGAGGAGTCCTAACTATTATAATCGAATCATCCATTTCCACTTCAATTATTTTCATTTTTGCTTTATGTATTTTGAGGCTTTGTTGTTAGATGAACAATTGCTATGTCTTCCTTTCAGATTTATCATTTTATCATTGTAAAATGCCCCTTTGTTTCTAGTAACAACCTTGGTCTTAAATACCATTTTGTCTAATATTAATCTATTTGCCTAATATTGTCTATTGTATCTAATATTAGTATAGCCACTCCAACTCTCTTTTGGTTCCTGCTTGTATAACATTTTCCATCTTTTAACTTTCAAACTATTTGTGTCTTTGAATCTAAAGTGTAAGTCTTGTAGACATCTTAAATTAAAACAACAAAATTTGGGTTGAAATTAATGGAACTTAATTTCAATAGTAGATAAAACTACTCTGATATAACTCTCTTCTGTCTCCTCGTTTGTGCTATTATTGTCATACAAATGACATCTCTGTAAATTGAAAACCCATCATCATAGTTTTATATTTATTATGCAGTTAAGTTACTCAGGTTAAGAATAGTCAGAAATAAAAATACATTTATATTATCCTTCATTTTGTACTTTCATATAGTTGGCTTTGCTGGTGCACTGCATTTCTTCATTTGTATTTGAATTACTGTCTAGGATACTTTGATTTCAGCCTGAAATAACCTCCTTTAGGTTTTTATTTGCTTGTTTTTGGTTTTGGTTTTGTTGTTGCTGTTGTTGTTTTAATAAAGAAGGATTGCCATCCTAGAAATGTTTTTCCTCCTCAGCTTTATAATGAGAGTTGCGGACATTTTCTCAAATTTTTATTAGATATTTATATTTGTCCATTATATATATTTTTTTAACATTTTGATATTCTGGTACTCAAATTAATTATTCTTTCTTTTTATTGTCACATTCGTAAAAGCTGGAGGGGAAATTTAGAGAATCTTTCTCTCTCCAGCCTCATCACTTTTTTTTCTCTTAAAGTTTACCCTTTACCTTACTTCTATGTAATTGAATAGTCATGTCCTCTTTTGCCTCCTGGTCATTTTAATACTGTATCTTCTCACTGGATCCCTTTTCCTACCACATCCTACCCTTGGTAAACTTCTCTCTATGTTTCAGATTTTAGGTTAGTTACATGATCCAGAAAGCTTTACCTAGGCCTTCCAAGTATGAACTACCTGCTTCTCCTATATATTCCTTACACATCACACCTGTTTACTTCTTGGTGACCTACAAGAATAATTAAGAATAAGGTGGATCATGCCTGTTCAGATCATTATTAGCTTCAATATGTGGCACACAATAGGTAGTAACAAACATATAAATAGATTTCTGCAATTGAAATGTTTGATTTATGTATTTAGTTACATTCACACATGAAAAAAGTTGTAAGCCATATTTATTGAAGGTAACTAGATTAAATCAGCTTACTTACCTGTTGCTAGTGCAAATTATATTATAATGCCAAGGTGGATTTACTGAAAACCTAATAAAACTTAAGCTCCAGGTTCCCTTGGTTGTTTTAATTTATTACAAGCTCATGCATTTGAATTTAAAATTTTACATTCTTTTTATTTAATATGCAGCTAGGGTTGCCATATTTAGCAAAGGAAAATACAAGATACTCAGTTGCATTTGAATTTCATATAAATAGCAGATAAATTTTGAGTGTAAGTATAATCTACACAATATTGGGACATACTTATGATGAAAAAAGTTGTTATCTGAAATTCAAATGTAACTAGGCTTCTGATTTTTTTACTGGCATCCTACAATAAAACAACAGCCCAACACCACCACCAAATTATACAAGCTGCAGGCCATACAAACCCTGAGTCTGCCTCTCTTCTATTGCTGTGATAGAAATTTGAGTTATCAAATGACCAACTTTGGAGCTGAGCTTTAATATTTCCATTGAACTTTAAACAACAAATGTATATCTTTTGAAAACTTAAATGGATACTTGTGCCTAATGCATTTTTCATATTATATATCTTATATAATTAAATACATTACATTGGTTAAACTTTGATAAAAAGACATACCATCATCAAAATTGCCAGACTGTCAGTGAACATCATTTAGATGAGTATTTTCAGTTAGTCACTGCACATTGAACGCTACTCTGCTCCATGAACTGCACAAGACTTTCAGATGCAAGATAAAGAAAACGCAGTCCTCATCATTTTAAATGTCTGGATAGATTCTGTAGTAATGTCACACCTTAGACACACCAATCTATAATTGTAATATAAAGTTACTCCCATTAAATACCAGCAAAAGACCATCAGGTTCTCATTCAATAGCCAAAGAAGTTTGTTTTGGGAAGATATGGACATATAATTTTTGCCAAGCAATACATAAATATATGTATCATCCTACTATATGTTTTCTTCAAATAAAGGTGACATTATTTTCTCCTATTTCCAGGCTTTTCTGCTTTCAACAGTCCTCCTAAATGATAAGTTTCAGAGAGGTGTGAGACTGCAATTTGATATACACATTGAAAAATATAGAAGGATTTTAGATTGTTTTAGATGTTTCAAGCAACCTAGTAGTATTGTGATATTTGCAAAACAGCATCTCTATTATAGCTCAAAATGTCATGGAAAAGGATGCCAAGCACCCAATATTCAGAATATTTGTCCAATAAGTAAAAAGCCTTAGCATTTATTAGGGCCTGACATATAATCTCAAAAACAAATAAATCTCCAAGTATGAAAATATAATGATAGTCCCTATATATGGTTAATTAGTATAATAATAGTTCTACCAAACTATTGAATAAGTCTTGGCAATAGACTACGAAAAGTGACTTGTTCATTTATTACAGGCATGTTAGTGAGAGCCCTGACTTAGCAAGAATCAGATGGCACACTCAAATTAGGATAACTTGAGAAAATTTTAATAAAAGGACTATTTACAAAAGTGTGGGAAGGGGTAGTGTAGTATCTTGCAACTAGTAATAAACAAGTTTTTACCATATTAACTCCAAAGAACAAAGGAGAACAGTTACCAGAACCCAGAAAAGAGATTTGGATATAGAGATGGTTGCAGTAACCTTTCGTCATTGGACACAGCTAGCCTGTGTTGACCTTAATGGGAAAGAACACAGGTAGTAAATATATGAATCTCATTCTGCTCCCTCCTTTTGACCTTTAGTAGTTCCCTTTTGGCCAAACCCAAGCTGAAACAAAGTCAAGCGTTCCTATTGATTTTATCAATATAGAACAGGCTCCAAGGGCAGAAAGGAGAGAGGTGGGGTACAGAGCAGATCTAGAAGGACAAATTGAAAACGTACAAACTAGAAATCACCAAGGAAAAGTAACCATTCAGCTGCTATCATTTTGCTTTACTTACTACTTCATCCATGTAAATATGATTAGGTTTTCCTCTTTCTGATACCTGATTCTGATACTTGGACAAGTTTGGACTAATTTGCCCCAAACATTTGGAGCAATATAAGGAATGTCCTGATGTAAAATACTGAATATAAGATACACATAAAATTCATGTTGGGGTGACTGTAGACCATCTATAAATACAGTCACCCTCAGAGGAGCTGAATTTAAGGTATAATGAGGGCTTTGGGTGACTGCTGTTTAGGACAGAAGTTCCCATCACATTAGGACATCATAGTCCAAAGAGCAAGCAAGCAACCAAGCAACAGAGATCATCTCAAATATAAGAACCAAATTAAAACTTACAAGAATAACTGCTCTTCATGGTCTATTGTGACAAACACTCTTCTACTAAAATGGGGTAGGCTCACATAGCATGCTTATGATCTTTTGTTATAGGTTATCACAGTTCAATATTAGCACAAATGTAAAATCTCAGAGAAATAAAATTGGCAGAAAAATCTAAAATTCAATAACTCTCTAAAGAGGAAAAATGGTATATGTGGAGGTTTAATAATGAATTTTATATCTATCATTTCTTGAATTATTTAAGAGACTAGAAAGATATATATCAATATTTAAGGAAACACTTTCAACACATACAAAATGGCATAAATACCATATTATTTTATCATTAAAATACATGTATTTGCAGATAATGCCTCTGCAATACCAAACTGAATGTCTAATGAAGAATGTAGCTGCTAAGATTTTCTCTAGTAGAGAAGGCAGTAAAGGTAACTGCTGTAGCTTTTATTATGAATTAGAGGAGGATCCTTCATGAGACAACTGAGTTTTCATGAATACCAGGTTGACATTGGCAAAATTGATATGTTTTGACATTTAGATGAGTTCTACACAATGATGTGTACACGTTCTGTCATTATGCACACAATACATTTGTAATGTTTAAAGCACTTAAAATAATATTACTGTTGTAAGAGAGTGAGAACAAGTCTACTTTTAAGTACAAGTAGATTTCAGACTTGAAAAATGGAACAATGATACCTGATTTAAAAGTTGGATCTCAAAGCAAAACAGATCAAAAATTCAAGCTATTGGAATATTGTTACATGTTCTTATTTTGTAAAAGAATACTTTAAAGTTTTGACTTTCAGGGTAGAAGAAAGGAAATGTGCCATGTTAAAAAGAGGATAGACAATTTTCATGTTGAGCCCTAAAAACCTGCTGATATCCAAACATTTTAACTTGCAAAGGAGACATATTGCAAATGATATTCATTGAGTGTTTTCTATGTGCCAAGCACTGTTCTCAGACCTTTACATGTTTCCACTCATTCAGTGCTCCCCAAATCCCAAAAGGCTGGTACTGATAGTATTCCCATTTTACAGATGAGAAAATGAACACAAAGAAATTAAATAACTCACCCAGTGCTACACAGGTAGTTAATGACAAAGGCTATACCTGAAGCCAGCTTGTGTGGATACAGAGCTGTGCCTTTAACCACTATGTCATTCTGTTTCAAATGATGGAGTATGGGTTGGATGTGGACTCATTTAAACATCACTGGGTTTATGGTTTGTGACACTTTGAAATGCTGTTCTTGCCCTTTTTAAAGAGTTTGAGGGGTCTCCAAGTCTAAGAAATGTGACAGCAAGCCAGTAATTCATCAGTTTACTATAAGCAATGCCTTAAGATGATTAATTCAGAGGCAGTGTGAATGCAAGACAACGGTGGACAAAAGACTGGAAACTAACAGGTTGGTTAACAATTTTTAGGAAAGGTAGGCTTTGCCTAGCACAGTGACAATGGGAAGGGAGTTTACAGAGGAAACATTGCAAAAGGAACATACAGCTTCTGATTGGATATAATAGGGAAAGGAAGAAAGAAAGAAAAGAAATGCCCATCTTTCCATCCCAGTTAACTGAGAAAATTACCTTAAAATTGTTATGAATAGAAAATTTTAAAAGACATGTTGAGGGCCTCCCTGGTGGCGCAGTGGTTGAGAGTCCGCCTGCCGATGCAGGGGACACGGGTTCGTGCCCCGATCCCGGAGGATCCCACATGCCGCGGAGCGGCTGGGCCCGCGAGCCATGGCCGCGGGGCCTGTGTGTCCGGAGCCTGTGCTCCGCAACGGGAGAGGCCACAGCAGTGAGAGGCCCGCGTACAGCAAAAAAAAAAAAAAAAAAAAGACATGTTGAAAAGTATCTTAAAATTGAAGTTATAAGGAAAAAGTTATGTGTTTTATATGCTAACATAACCTATAGTAGTTTTTAAGTCTTTTATAAGAAATGAAATAGATTAAGTATGTATTTAATAAGTGCTTAATAAATGGTGGCTTCTATTATTTTATGAATTGTATTATTCATTTATAAATTCATTTCAAAAGCTGAATGTGAATATTTGAACTCTGAATAAATGGTATGACTATTCTTCTACATTCACCTAAATTTCTATTTCAAAGAGAACACATTTTTGGAAATATTTAATTTTGATTTTTACAAGAAATTCCTCTGCAGTATTTGGGAGAGGAAAAATGTAAATACTAATAGCTTGTTCTCAAAATTGTTAATTAATATTATAACACATTCCTCCCCAAAATATCAATATAAATATTGTTCTCATTTTTACATAAGATTTAAAAAGTGAAATGTGGTGATTTTACTTTCAAAATGATGTCTATGGAGACACGACGACCCAAAACCTATGGGATGCAGCAAAAGCAGTTCTAAGAGGGAAGTTTATGGCAATACAATCCCACCTTAAGAAACAGGAAACATCTCGAATAAACAACCTAACCTTGCACCTAAAGCAATTAGAGAAAGAAGAACAAAAACATACCAAAGTTAGCAGAAGGAAAGAAATCATAAAAATCAGATCAGAAATAATTGAAAAAGAAATGAAGGAAACGATAGCAAAGATCAATAAAACTAAAAGCTGGTTCTTTGAGAAGATAAACAAAATTGATAAACCATTAGCCAGACTCATCAAGAAAAAAAGGGAGAAGACGCAAATCAATAGAATTAGAAATGAAAAAGGAGAAGTAACAACTGACACGGCAGAAATACAAAAGATCATGAGAGATTACTATAAGCAACTCTATGCCAATAAAATGGACAATCTGGAAGAAATGGACAAATTCTTAGAAATGCACAACCTGCCAAGACTGAATCAGGAAGAAATAGAAAATATGAACAGACCAATCACAAGCACTGAAATTGAAACTGTGATCAAAAATCTTCCAACAAACAAAAGCCCAGGACCAGATGGCTTCACAGGCGAATTCTATCAAGCATTTAGAGAAGAGCTAACACCTATCCTTCTCAAACTCTTCCAGGATATAGCAGAGGGAGGAACACTCCCAAGCTCATTCTATGAGGCCACCATCACCTTGATACCAAAACCAGACAAGGATGTCACAAAGAAAGAAAACTACAGGCCAATATCACTGATGAACATAGATGCAAAAATCCTCAACAAAATACTAGCAAACAGAATCCAACAGCACATTAAAAGGATCATACACCATGATCAAGTGGAGTTTATTCCAGGAATGCAAGGATTCTTCAATATACGCAAATCAATCAACGTGATACACCATATTAACAAACTGAAGGAGAAAAACCATATGATCATCTCAATAGATGCAGAGAAAGCTTTTGACAAAATTCAACACCCATTTATGATAAAAACCCTGCAGAAAGTAGGCATAGAGGGAACTTTCCTCAACATAATAAAGGCCATATATGACAAACCCACAGCCAGCATCGTCCTCAATGGTGAAAAACTGAAACCATTTCCACTAAGATCAGGAACAAGACAAGGTTGCCCACTCTCACCACTCTTATTCAACATAGTTTTGGAAGTTTTAGCCACAGCAATCAGAGAAGAAAAGGAAATAAAAGGAATCCAAATGGGAAAAGAAGAAGTAAAGCTGTCACTGTTTGCAGATGACATGATACTATACATAGAGAATCCTAAAGATGCTACCAGAAAACTACTAGAGCTAATCAATGAATTTGGTAAAGTTGCAGGATGCAAAATTAATGCACAGAAATCTCTGGCATTCCTATATACTAATGATGAAAAATCTGAAAGTGAAATCAAGGAAACACTCCCATTTACCATTGCAACAAAAAGAATAAAATATCTGGGAATAAACCTACCTAAGGAGACAAAGGACCTGCATGCAGAAAATTATAAGACACTGATGAAAGAAATTAAAGATGATACAAATAGATGGAGAGAGGTACCATGTTCTTGGATTGGAAGAATCAACATTGTGAAAATGACTCTACTACCCAAAGCAATCTACAGATTCAATGCAATACCTATCGGGCTACCAATGGCATTTTTCACAGAACTAGAACAAAAAATTTCACAATTTGTATGGAAACACAAAAGACCCCGAATAGCCAAAGCAATCTTGAGAACGAAAAATGGAGCTGGAGGAATCAGGCTCCCTGACTTCAGACTATACTACAAGGCTACATTAATCAAGACAGTATGGTACTGGCACAAAAACAGAAAGATAGATCAATGGAACAGGATAGAAAGCCCAGAGATAAACCCACGGACATATGGTCACCTTATCTTTGATAAAGCAGGAAGGAATGTACAGTGGAGAAAGGACAGTCTCTTCAATAAGTGGTGCTGGGAAAACTGGACAGGGACATGTAAAAGTATGAGATTAGATCACTCCCTAACACCATACACAAAAATAAGCTCAAAATGGATTAAAGACCTAAATGTAAGGCCAGACACTATCAAACTCCTAGAGGAAAACATAGGCAGAACACTCTATGACATAAATCACAGCAAGATCCTTTTTGACCCACCTCCTAGAGAAATGGAAATAAAGACAAAAATAAACAAACAAAAAAAAAAATGATGTCTATATTCACATAAATATGTACGTGTGTGTGTATGTAAAACACCTGAGGGATGCTACATTGTTCCTACTGATGATTTATTTCAGAAAATTCAGTTCACTAAAAGTAAGTTTATACATTTGAGTACATGCCTGCAATGATACTCAAACAAAACAAATAAACTAAACACATGATAACAGGGACCTTGTCACATTCGTGTATATGTTTTCCAAGGCTAGGCAGAGTGTCTTGCACTTGAAGGTGATGGATAAATTCTTCTGGAAAAAAAGGGAATTCAGTTGATCCATGAGGTAGGTTTGCTCAAGATAGGCCTTTCACACTCACAAGAGAGTTTCCTGTACTACAGGTTTTTAGTGGGTATACCTTTGTTTTCATTTTCATTGTTACCTTCCACAACAGGAAATATAGTTCCTTGAAAATAGTAATTATCTGTAATATCATATTACACACAAGAATCTACATGTCTCCTCTCTTTCTCTAGAGGAGGGAGCACTCTCTGCTCTCCAGAACAAGTAATAGAAACAAATCTGACAGGTGAGAGCCTGGAATCCACTGGGTTACACCACACGAATGGAGAGAGTTATCCATCCCTCCACCATGACATGGCCTCATCTTCTTTTCCTGTATGTCACATAGGGAACATCCTTGCCCTGTCCTAAGCTTCCTGCCTTTAAGCACTGAGCATCCATGTATGGATAGGTTCTGGACATGATTTCCATAGGCAGGAAACTGTTGGTGTGAACAGTTTGGTGACTGAAGAGGCTGACATGAGGGTTCTGAAATGGAGACCTGTTATATTCCATTTAGAGGTGATTGATGGACAAAACATAAGAATAAGAGAGTTACTTTGGCACTAGTTCTAAGACTTTATTAAATTGAGCTTTAACTGAGAATTCTCATCATCAGGGGTTTGGGGTCACCTTCTAGCTGTTAAATAGTTTGAGGCTTTAGTTAAATATCTTTCGGGTGTATTCTCTACTTCACTTGTGCCTCAGAAGGGAGAAGGAGACAACCTCAGTCTCTCCTCATCACCCAGGTCCCTGGTCCTTTAAAATGAACCAGGGTGTTATTCTCTAAAATATTAATCATGAATACATTGACTATCATGTGGAATAAAACAGTATGTGGAGAGACCAAGGCACCCCGTGAACTTGGCACATGTGCATACTGACAGCCAACATTTTTGTTTCACATGACTTTGTAGGCAGATTATACTCTTCGATTATATGAAAAATAATATATTTTGATTATAGTCAGGTTTCATTCTAAATAGGAAGACCTATATTTGATATTTTAGACTTCCATGATTGAAAACTTCATTAGGTAGGGAAAAGAGAGATAGTATTGTGCTAGGCTATTAACCATAGTATGTATTATCTATTCTATGTATACCTCTATGCTCAGTCCTCTAAATCTTATTCTTGAGATCTGAATTCTGGTTTTTGTAATTCCATTTCCCTAGCAACAGAATTCAGCATTTGCAAATTAATTAACTCTGGCTTTTAGAGTATTTCCCAGGAGTGGATATAATAATAACAATCAAAATAATGGTCATAGTTTTGTGAATGTTACCTGTCACTATTCAAGGGTTTTGTTTGCATTAATCAATCATCAGAATAATGCTCTGCAGTATACACTATTATTGTCCTGTTGGTTTGCAATCTCAAGACTTTCCCAGGTGAAAACTGAAGCCAACCTCCATACACAGAAAGCAAGGAGAGACCTAAGAAAGAGGCAGACTACTCCAGATTTGTACATGGCATGTTTACTCAGCAAGGGAACTTACATAAGAGACTTGTCTTGAGCGGCTGCAAGACGAGTAAATCTCTTCCCTTGTCCACCAGAATCTTAAAGCTTATATAGAGACCTTACCTGGGCTCAGTTGTTATCAAGATGGTCTCAACAACACCTTACTCTCCCAAGGCTTTGTCCTTGGAACAGATCCTGTGGTAGGACCAGGGGACAGAGCATACAATCCAAGGACAGGGGAATGGGTGAGTAGCTTGTGATTGCCCATGTCCACCTCGCCAGTCAGCTGGTGGTCACATCCTCTCAACTACCTCCTCCAACAAATCAATTTTGCATTGATGAGGAAACTGAGACACAGGAGAGAAAGTCACTTGTACAAGTAAAAGGATGTAACCAAGATTTGAACTAAGTATTCTGGTTCCATGTAAATTGTTTTTAAGAATATGACTACAGTGTTTCTGCCCAAAACTCTATTTGAAACTTAAGGATGACCTCATTTTCATTTCCACAAGATCATCTTCCCATGGAGTTACATGCTACAGAGCAAAACTACAAGGGTAGGTACAGTGTTTAAAACATAGCAAAGGTTAACAACTCCTTGGTTTAACACATCTAAATATTTTCTGTAGTATTGGTTTTTGCCCCTAAAAACCTGTTCATGATCAGACTGATTTTGTCTCCTGCTTTTGTGAACACGATAGATAAAGCAATGGCTACTTTCCAGGTCATGATATTAAACAGCAGAAAACATCGTATAGCAAAAAAACAAATAAGCAAACCAAAAACTCAAACAGAGTTTAATTTATTTACTATCTTTCACAGGAATTAGTTAAACCCAGTGTTGATGCTTATAGGTATAAAGAGAGGAATCAATTAATTGAAAACTGAAGATAAAATGAAGAAGGGATGACCTGTACATTCTGGAGACTACAGAAAAATTCAGACGGAAGCAGTAACAGCTGTGGATCATAACAACTGCATAATCAACATCATGAATGACATTTACAAACAGTCACCTCCATCAACAACAAAAATTGCCTTATGTTCCCTTGTCTTTCTTTTACAGAAGACTGCAAATATAGGTAATAATGCAAAAATGTTGTATTCTAGAATGGTGTATAAGCATAGAACTCTGTTGTTAAAGAAATAAATTGAATTGAAATTTTAAGAGTAAATGACATTTCAAGTTATATTATCAAAATTTTATATTAACGCTTATATTGAATATAGAGAAATTTTAAAAAATCATAATACTGATTAGTGTGATTGATTAGTGTGAAATACTTTTATAGACTCTTATGAGTAAATGAAATATTATAAGGGCTCTTTCAATAAATGTATTTTGATAAACATTTTTATACTCTTCTACTAACATACCAAGTTATGGCTACTGTTATGTTTAAGCAATCTGAGTAAACATAATGTTGATATTCAGATCATAATTATTTTTCTCAGAAACGATTATACTGTATTAGGTTTTAATGTCTTGAATTATATTTTAGTTCTAATATTGCATTAACATAAATTCAAATACAGTCTTTATAAGTCTCATATAACATAAAGTGCAGAATACAATGTACTTGAGGAATTAAAGCTTGAAGCAATAATTTAAAAAATCAATTGTTAATTAAGGTGACAAACTGTGCAGACCAGGAGATTTACTATTTTATTATGCACTTTTAATTTTAAATCTGTAATTGTGTTTCCAAACCTGCTAATAAAGATATAAGAAAGCAGTGGTTTCAATCACATTTGCACGGGTGTTAAATCACTTCCCTTGAGAAGTCTGATTTTCTGGTTTCTAATACATGTCTGGATTGATCATCCTGAAGGGAAGGCAGCTTTCCCATTTTCTAATCATGCTTAGAAATCTATAAACATTTTAAAATCTTCAAATTAGACAATATTGGTTGCTCTGTCATTTTTATTTTCAGTGACTAATGAACGTCAAGAATAGGGAGATCATTTCCAAGCAATTACTGAAAGTAAACTGATTTATTAGGCCATGACTTATATTACAGGAACAAAAGGTACCTTATATGATTTCTATTGTTATATGAAATTGGGAAGTTCTTTTCAGAAAATCAATAAAATTTTGCACACTTGCAGTGCTATTAGAATCTGAGTTTTCTATGACTATATAAATTATGTTTTAGATATCATAAAATTATTTCCCAGATATTTATATCCAATAACTCTTTTACACACTTGTAAACAAACACATACAGGCTAAGGATTAGTAATTACATTATATTTCAGAATTTCATTGTTCCTCCAATCACTAAAACTGTCTTTGTATTAAGCTCTTAGCAGAGATTATGAGTAACAGCCACATTTTACTATTTATCTCATCCTAGCTATGCACAGGCACTCTGATTGTTACAAGTTGTCCTTTCATTACAAGGAGCAATGCATCATAAGTGACTCTAAGCTTAATAGAATTCTTTTCCTTGATTACATCCCATGTGAGGCATGGAGTTTGAGTTTTTTAGGAGAATGTGCATCTTTGTTCTGCTCTTTCATCCTGTTTGTCCTCACAGACAGATAATGAACCAGGCTTATTATTTTAGCAAACTTAAAATCTTAATGGTAACTTGAGAAAGAGAATGTGTTCTACTTTCCTAACTCTCATAAAACAATCCATAAATATCATAATAAGTATTCTGAAATCATGGTTGGGGAATAAAGGTAACATTGCCTGGCTGCAAGAAAAAGACAGGGATAATGTGAAATGGATCATGTCAAAATTACAGGTAGCCTGGAAATGTTTTATGGATTCAAAAATATACAAAATTGAGTGTTGTTCATCAAAAATAATGGAAAATAGAATCAGTTTACTTAAAGATTATTTGAGTCAAGGATTAAGTAAGTCAATCTGGCTACTGTGCATAAGGTAGCAGTGGTTACCAACAGTTTCCATCTCCAATTGCAAGGCCCATCTTTTATTGAACATACATGTTTTATACAACATCTATAATCTGCTATGATTCTTAAATGTCAGGAACGGCATAAATGGCTGCCTCTACTTAAAAAATATAACAGTAATTTTAAAAAATCAAGTCATTTATATACACACTTACTATAATGTGTATGGAAACTGAGCACATTACATTAAGTGAGGTAAGACAAAGGCAAGTACTGTATAATACACTTATATGTGGAATCTAGCAAAGCCAGACTCATAAAAACAGAGAGTAAGATGGTGATCACCAGGGCATGGGGGTTGGGGAAATGGGATGGATATTGTTTGAGGATACAAATTTGCAGCAAGTAATAAATAAGCCCTCTCTAATGCACAGTACAGTGAAAATAGACAACAATATTGTATTATAATCACCAAACTTGCTAAGAAACTAAAATTTAATTATTCCAACCACTAAACAGAAAGGATAATTATGTAACATGATAGTGTGCTAAGTATTGCTATAATTATAATGTGTATTATAATTATAATATATAAATGCATCAAAGTAACATGTTATATACCTTAAATTTGTAAAATGTTATGTCACAATTATTTCAATTAAAATATATAAATAAAGAAAAACAAAGAAAGATGCTAATTATCTTGTATTTTTTGACATCTCCATTTCATGTTTTGCCATTTTCCACTCTTTTAGATAATTTCCATTTGGCAAACATCTACATTTTTTAAATGTCTCTACTTTCTCTAAAAAGCTTTTTCTCTATTACCCAGAAACGACTGGTCAAGTTTTCTCCCTTGTAAAGGATTTTCTCACAACCTTCATAAATGTAATTTAGAACCTCTGTCGAACCATGATTTTATAAGATAATGGTTCTTTACACCTAGACTGATTAAATATGTCAGAGGTGGATGAGTAACACAATACAGAGACTGTTGAACTTACTATGCCTTCATAGCAAAACTGTTGGTTAAATTGTTGTGATAAGTAGGGCCCATAGAAAAACTAACTAAAACTGGTAAATGATACAAGTCAGGATGATAAAATCAAAGGGGTAAATGTAAAATACATTATCAATATGTATGAAACTTGTATTGGAATGCTGGACAAAGAATTCACAACTGTTAGAAATTGGTCAACCTAAAGAAGACATTATTATTTCCAAAAGCTACCTATATTTTCCTTGGATAAAGGCAGATCATCACTACCCTTTTCTATTCTCTTCACAACACAGTATATAGCAGTGATAGTGGCAACAATTTGGCAGCAGGCAGCAAACAATAATGATTTTTACCACCAAACAAAAAGGAAAAGATAGTAATAGGGATGTAGAGTGATAAGAAGGATTGAAGGATCATTACCTTACATGATACCCAATCTGAATTGTACATTGTTAACAATCCACAATTATCACAGATCACAGGCACTGCTGTTCTGCTGTATTTTTCTGGGAAAACTCATTTGTTCTATTCGTTTTTGTGTGTATTGATATTTAAAACACACAAAATATTTTTAAAACTAAAACTAAAAAGATGCTACCAAAAATCAAATATTTAATTGAAGTAAAAATTAGAAGACTCTCATCTTGGCCACTGCCCCTCCCAATTCTCCAGAGGTTGCTCCTTTTAGATATACTTTTGCAAAAGTAAATCTTCATCACCACAAAAATCTTTCTTTCTTCAACCTTTTCACTGAAAGTGCCCTTTACAGTTTTGCTCCAGTGGATGCCTGGATCTCCCTTGAGGACACTACTAACTTCCCCTGCAGGACTTCAAAGTGGTAGAGGATTTTGGTTATGTTTTATTTTTGCTTCCTCTGTATTTCTCTTAGCACTGAGCCTGTAAGTCAAATGGGGTTTGTATCAATATTTGCTGTTCCTTTTTCTTTCCAGTCTATTCTCAGTCTTACACAGAGACTTGAATCCCATGTTATCAGGTATTATCTCTTAGGACCTCTCATCACTGCATCATCTACCGATACCCTGGGCTCTCACTGATCCTTGATGTCTCTAGTTCCCACTTCACCATTACTTTGGCTGTCAGAATTTTTGATGATTTTAATACTCAGAGTGAACAGAAAATCTAGCCATACTGTGGCTTCTCAGCATCCTGAACCATTGTGAACTTGTCTTGCATATTCCCCGGGCCACTCAGTTCCGTAGTCATGACCTAGTCCTTGGCATTACCTATAATAGCAACTCCTTCATAATCTCAATTTCACACATCACACTCTGTCACCTCGACTTCCTGACTTCTTGCTTGTACTCACTGCCTCAAGCAACCCCACTCCAAGAAGCCATTATGCCACTGGGATGTACATTTATTGATCCCACATTATTTTCACTTTCCCTCATCAAACTTATATTTTTCTGTTCCATAAAAACCAAGCTTAAATTCCACAGTCAGTTGTTTTAATGACTCCCCTGCCTATACTCTCTACTACACTATTCTTCTTCAATTTTTTCATGCAACTTGGCTGTACCCTGACTCTAATTAAATAATTCTTTACCAATACAGTCCTGAATCTGAGCACTGACATAACTGGAGAAAAACACATAACTCTGCTTCCTGATCTCGTTTTACATTCTCCTTAAACCTTAAGGAAATTCAATTTTCTATTCTTTTCTCTCCTACCCTTTTAAATGACTATTCTATACTATACATTCCCTGCTCTCCTCAGACATTCATCATCTCCTCCCTCACACTCAAATGAAGTTGATGGACTTGCTTCCTAATTTGCTGAGGAATGAGGTCCAATCACCTGTCCTCACACCTGTGTTCTTGATAGAATTTGTACCTGCATACTCTGCCTTCACTCCTATTAGTGTGTCTAAGGCCAGCACCTCCACTTACGTAACGTTGGCAAAGGCCTCTCTCCAGGGTCTTGATCTCTATATGAGGCCTCTTTGCAAAGAAAAGTGCTCCTCCTCTGAGTGGACTTAGCCCTCTGTTGAGATACAAGTGCTGACAATAAGCCTGAGCTAGATGACAGTTCCCCTCGCCTCCTGGACTCAGTACCCTCACGTGCTACAGGATTCTAAGTAGGGAACGGGCCGCCTGCCTACTCAGGAACATCTATCTGGTATTCCTGTACTCTCTCTCTCATGCCATCAATTTCCTCTCTCTACTAGGTCAGTCCTATCCTGCTGTTATTTTTTCTACCCTAAAAATATAATCTCTCTTGATGCACCCCTCCTTTTGGCTCCCTTACATTTCTATTTTCCCCATTGAAGCTAAAATTATTCTAAGAGTTTTTTTTTTTTTTTTTTTTTTGCGGTATGCGGGCCTCTCACTGTTGTGGCCTCCCCCGTTGCGGAGCACAGGCTCCGGACGCACAGGCTCCGGACGCGCAGGCTCAGCGGCCATGGCCCACGGGCCCAGCCGCTCCGCGGCATATGGGATCCTCCCAGACCGGGGCACGAACCCGTATCCCCTGCATCGGCAGGCGGACTCTCAACCACTTGCGCCACCAGGGAGGCCCTAAGAGTTTTTTATACTCTTTCTAATTCTGCTTTCCCCATCTCTCTTAAAACCACTCTAAGTGGCCATTCTCCTTTTCCACTCCACTGATAATATTTTTTAGTGAGGTCATCATCATTTTCTAATGATAAAGGTAAGGCCGGTTCTCGGAACTTAATGTATATTGGACAAGTTGATAGCTCTCTCTTCCTGTAAACACAGCTTCACAAATAGTACCCTCTGTGTGTGTGATCCAATCACTCCTCATTCCTTTTCATTGCCATCATACCACCATGGTCCAAGCCACCATCCTACTGAACTTGAATTATGGCAGTAGCTTCTTAGCTGGTCTCCCTGTTTCCATCCATGCCACATTTCAAGGGTATTCACCATAAGCCACAGTAATTATTTTAATATACCCATCCATTAAGTTACTTTTCTGTTCTCAGTTCTCAATTGTTTTCCATGTCACTCAGAGTAAAAAACAGTCTTTATTTATAATCATTGCAAAGAATTAATAGCTTCATTACCTCTCAGATTTAATTTTCTTTCTCTCAAACTTACTAACTCTATCTCTTATCATAGGTCTATAATACTGTTTTCTCTAATTTATTTCTTTGTTTCCAAGATACTTATTTATTTATTTATTTATTTATTTTTTGCAGTACACGGGCCTCTCACCGTTGTGGCCTCTCCCGTTGTGGAGCACAGGCTCCGGACACGCCCATGGCTCATGGGCCCAGCCGCTCCACGGCATGTGGGATCTTCCCGGACCGGGGCACGAACCCGTGTCCCCTGTATCAGCAGGCGGACTCTCAACCGCTGCACCACCAGGGAAGCCCTCCAAGATATTTACAAAATTTAATCCTTCATCTCCTTCAAGCTGTCACTCAAACATCACATTCACAGTGAGGCCTCTTCTGACCAAACTGTGTAGGACTGCATCTCTCTGCAAGGACTCCCACCTGCCTTGCTTTATTTTTCTCCTCAGCACTTAATACTTTTCCCCATATTACATTACATTTATGAACTCTCTTACTTTCTAGATTGTAATTTCATTGAAAGCAGGGAGGTTTTTTCTGTTTTGTTCACTGCTGTAACTTCTCAAGCCCCTAGACTAGTTCTAGGCACATAGTAGATACTCAATAAAAATACTCATAGTAGATACTCAATAAAAATAAAAAACTTGAATTGGAGTCTGTATCAGACATTATTCTGGCCCCTGGAACTATAATGTGAGCAAGTCATCTTTAATCTAATATCTTTATAATTTTCCTGATGTCCTCTAGTTTATATATTTTAAGATTTTTTTACCTTAAAAATAAATCTAGACATATGTTATATGATACCTCAGTAATAAAGACAAAAATCATCATAACCACCTTTAATGATAAACTTTAAGGGGATGAGTTGTAGAAGTCAGATGATTAGTGTTCAGACATATTTTTTTTAATTATTTATAATACATGTACAGTTCATACTAATGAGATTCTGTCTTTGAGTTTTGTCATAAAGTTTCTTATGTGAAAGAAAAAGAGACTAATGTAAACTATGGACTTTGGATGATAATGATATGCCTGTTTAGGTTCATCGATTTTGACATATGTCTGACTCTGGGTAGGGTTTCTGCAGGTGGGATACTGTGCATTTGTGGGAACAGGGGGTAATGAGAACTCTATACATTCCACTCAATTTTGCTGAGCTCAAAAGTGCTCTAAAAATAAATTTTATTAATTAAAAAAGGAGAGATATAAGTGAATATGATTGTGGATTCAATTTGGAAATGATTATGTTTGGCAGTTATACTCTACGCCGTATTTGACTAAGAATCACCAAAAACTAATAGAAGGTGAGTGTTTGTCCTTGACAATTAGAAAAGTTTAAACCTCACCTTTGACCAGTGTGTTATACTTGACTTAATTGTGATGACTGAGTTACTTAACTGTTATTAGAGCTTATCAACATGCAATATTATTTGCACCATTTTGTTATATGATGTGGGATTTTTTTTTTGATACACACATATATATACGTGCAGTATACCTAACCAAATTTTTACATCCGGCTCTTCACTTTTTATTGTCTGTACCATTCTTTAGAAATGAATTTTTATTTTAAGTAATCTATATACTATTTTTAAATAGGTAATATCATGTGTTAAACATTTGTTATTTTATAAAACATGGTAGTCAGCATATATAAACCCATTTAAGCCACACAATAATTCATACAAGAGTTATGAATAGGCATCGGTATTACAAGCTTATAGTAAAGAAAATAAAAATTAAAATATTAATTCTCTTAAGCTTCTATATATAATGAGTTGTAAAGATGAGATTCAAACATAAGACTATCCAGTGGTAAAGGATCTTTATGTTCTTAATGTCTTATTATATTTAATACAACCGTATTGAAGATACTGATTAGAAAACAAAGAAAATACTAAAAAGAAAAAAAGTAACCCATGCTAAATAAGGCAAACTGTTGACATTTCAATGTACATCTTTCAAAATTTGTTTGATTTTGTATAATTTATAATATTATGATAATACTTAAGGTATTATTTTATGACAGCACTTTTATAGTTAATATAGGTATTTTCTTATGTCATTCCATTAACTGAATGTGCCATACCTTCACTAATTCCCTCATTTTTTTCCTATTTTACTATTATAAATAGTGCTGTGACTGATTTTTCTTGTACTTGAAGATAACTTTGTTCACTTCACATGAATTTCTTATCATGTTCTTAGAATAAATTTATACAATTAAAATTCATTTTATCAGTCAATGCATGTCTCTCTGGCTTTCTAAATAAATTCCTAAAGTGTCACCTAAAATGCATCAGTTGCCAGTTCCAAGAACAGTTCATGATTTCTTATTTTCTATAATTTGTCCCACAACTAGGTATTATTACTTATTTTTGCTGGAACTGTGTTTGTACTTGATAATTTTGATAATAGCATCTCAATATCAGATAAACTTACTTGTTTCAGATCAATAGTGAGAGGAAACATCATGCATAAGATTATATGCCATTTATGTTCTTTCCTGCTTTTGTAATGTGCTGTTCCTTTTTTTGTTTTATTTGCCTCAAACTTTGATGATTTGTAAATGCTGTTTAATACTAAGAATAGTATCTTTTGGCTTGCCACATAATTTGTTAATCTTTTCATCCTCCAAGTTTGTAAAAGCATTGTTGTGCTTTAATTGTCACCCATGCCAATTTATGAAATGGAGAATTTAATTTTTATTTAGCCAGATCTTTTTGGTATCTTATTTTTGTGCTTAGAAAAATCTTCTTAATGCTAAAACAAGATTGAAATAATTATATTTCCTTCTAGTATTCTTATGACTTTTACATTTATTTCTTTGTTCCAACCGGAACGTGTTTACCTTTGAAATATTAGACCAAGAGCTAATATTTTGGATCTAAGTAGGTTTAAGTAACTCTTCCAGCTCTAATCGTTAATAAATTTTAGTTACTGTTGGCAATTTTATCTCTACTAGGAATTCCAATCACTTTTTCTAAGCTGATACCTGATTCTTGCTAACTTATTTCTTAGAGATTTAGTTTTCTTTGTCTTTCTGAGAGGGAAGTATACATGGTATCCTGCACCTGGCCTTTGCTGGTCAATCAATTCTTATTCCTGGAACTTAGGAACTGGCTTTTGGAGACTTAGTCAATTCATTTAATATTGGTCTTGAAACCATAGGACTGGAGAAATAATTTTCTACATGAAGAGGTTGACCTACAGAGAGAAAAATAAAAGAATAAAATAAATGCCTAAAAGGAGTGGTGACAGATTTTATGCCTCAAGGAGAGAAAGTAAATCAGGGAAAGCAGCTGCTATGGCTCCTGGTGGATGTTCAGGACATTTGTAATTTATTGAGAGGAGATGCAGTGTTTGCTGAGAGGTACCCTTTTGTCATTCCAATAAATTATTCTTTTTCACTGAACACTATGGATTATTTTGTTTGCAACAAAATTATCTCTGATGAAGACTCAGTCAGTTATACTAAAGTGTATTTTTTTTGGATTTTTATTCCCATTTATTGTGCTCTATTTGTTCTTACAGCAGGACCACATTAGCTTAAGTGACATACTTCTCAGTACGTTTGAATAGCTAGCATGAGAAGTCATCATCATATTTTCCTATGAATATTCGTATACATGTATCTCTATATAATATATAATACATATATATATATATTTACACACACATATATATATATATATATTTACAGGAGAACTTCTATATCATTTTATCATTTTTGCAAAATTAAAACAAAATCCATGAAGATTCTGATTATATTCTAATGTGTAAAATAATTCAGTAAGACTGAAGATTTTTGCAATATTTTATATTGCATACAAAAAAAAAAAAAAAAACAGTTCCTGTACTAGATTTTAGAGTTGCATTGTGTAAGAATCCATGCCTGTGTCATCAAAGATGCACCAAACATTTATCGAGTTCCTATGATGTGCCAGGCCTTTGTCAGGGGAGTGGATGAATAGAAACAAGAGCAGGACTGACACCCTCCTGGACCACAGATAGCTGATGTCTAGGAGGAGGACAAGCATTAGACCAGCGGTCCCCAACCTTTTTGGCACCAGGGACCAGTTTCATGGAAGATGATTTTTCCATGAATGGGGGACTGGGGGGGATGGTTGAGGCAGTAATGGGAGCGATGGGGGCGGCAGATGAAGCTTTACTCATTCGCCCGTTGCTCACCTCCTGCTGTGCGGCCCGGCTTCTAACAGGCCGCGGACCAGTACAGGTCTGCAGCCCAGGGGCTGGGGACCCCTGCATTAGACAATCACTGATTGAGATGACTCTGGAGGGGAAATGGAGACTAGATGATTCCAGCCTTCATCAGTCAAGATAAGGGTTTCAATGTTTATAACAGGAGTAAGGAAAGTGATTGATAACAGGCTTTAGGCAGAGAAGTGATATGATCCAATTGGTATAAGATATATTCATGAACACATATTTTGGTAGCTTTTTTTTTTTTTTTTTTTTTTGCGGTATGAGGGTCTCTCACTGTTGTGGCCTCTCCCTTTGCGGAGCACAGGCTTTGGACACACAGGCTCAGCAGCCATGGCTCACGGGCCCAGCCGCTCCACAGCATGAGGGATCTTCCCGGACTGGGGCACGAACCCGTGTCCCCTGCATTGGCAGGCAGACTCTCAACCACTGCGCCACCAGGGAAGCCCTTGGTAACTTTTTTTGTATTAGAATTTCCACTGCTTTACGTAGGAAAGTTATTGATTTTGGAGGGTATGTGTTGTGTATTTGTTGTAATTGTAAGTTCTAAAAGGTTTTCAATTTTCTAATTTGAATAGTCTAGGTAGATAATAATGTAAATTTATATAATAATTATATATAAGCACAACGAGAATAAACCTCTTTATTTTTCCTAAGATTGCCTCTAGTTTTCCCCTGTTCTAGTGAATATCTTTAGCTTTTGCCTATTATATTATTCAAGGTACAGACAGGAAAAAAAGGACATATAATGGGTATTTCAGACAGAAATATATTTAATACAGAGTATTAGAAGCTTATATAACCATTAGGATGGTTGAAGTACTGAACATCACATAGACCACTAAGAAAATTTAGATGTATCTGGAGTCATGCAAGTTGTCATAATGATTCCAGCTGTCCGCAAATCACATGTCTCTCAGGAGAATACTTTAGAAGAATACCATGAGAAGTGTCAACTAATAAGTAATCTCAGCTACTTTCTGCTAACAGAATTCTAAATTTCCTTTCGAGAGAAATTCTTGACCCATTTTTAGTCCGTGTAATTTAAACAGACCTGAAATCTCAAATTCTGTTCCTATCAGTAAGGATGTTACTAGTGACTGGCCTTAAAAATGTGCACATTCTACTGAACACAGTGATTAGTTGAGAGTTCAGCATGTTACCATGTCAGGTCAATTAGTTCCCACCCTATAAATTTTACTGAGCTGACCTATGTTCACTGGACTTATTTATTTAACAGAAGGCGATTTTTAGACTGATGTTGGCCATCACTGTCACCACATGGAAAAACTGCCTGAAAAAAACAACATAAAGGAAAACAGAATATAAAGTAGACCAGTCATATTTTTAAGAAGATTTTGAACAATTGATTTCAGCAATACTTGGAGCTTAGTTTAGAACTGTATTTCTGGATTATATGATCCAGTTTTGCTTAAACGAATTGACTTGGAGTTCTTCATTTCCAAGGAATGGATTCCAATTATTATAGCTATTAAATGTACTTTTTATATTCTTTTAAGAAACACTTGATTTTCTATTATTATAATAAGGATTTCTGCAACCATATTACACATTTAGAATATTCTGTGCTGCCATTTTATAGTTTCTTATGGTATTATAATAATAATATTACATAAATTGTAAAGTTCTCTTTTTCTCACATTAAAAGCTTCTATTGATTGAGATTTTTTAATTAAATAACTTTAATGTAAAACTATTACCAGGCATCTGTCTGCATAGAAATGCTTTAGCAATTTAAATTTATATTTCAAGATTACCATTTTGTTTAAGTTTTCTATTTCTTAATCACTGTTTTTAAATTCATATCATTCTATTCACAGAGATTTTCAAATATATTAGCTTACAAACTGATTATTTAACTTTCCCTGTGTTTGCTTCTGCTTTATATTTCATTTTATTGTAGTTACAGTAGTTTAGGGATGTTATAGTAGTTTTTCCGCTAGTGTCCAGGGGATTGCTTTTAGAGGGAGGGAGGGTGCAGTTAGAAACCTTAGGGAACAGAATTCCCCTACTGGGAAAAAAACAGTAAGATAAACCTTTGAAAGGATCAAATGATGGACAGATTTCAAATGGGAGACTGTTGCTAAGGTGTGATTCTGACATATGACAAACAATCCACTGGAAGCTAAAAGGGATAGGTGGAAGGAAATGAGTGTTTCTACCCACTTGTTAGCAGTATCTGGTCTATTTCATTCTCTCCTTTATTTCAAGCCTCAGGCACTTTGTGACCCCCAGCTGTTAATTTCTATCTCTCTCATTTTCTCTTTCCTGACTCTCTTCTCAGTCTGTCACTACTACTATACCAGTGTTTTAAGGTTGACTGGTGGCTTGAGTTAATAAAATTTTTATTCTGTGAGCCTTCCATTCAAGATGACATGTGTGTAATGATTGCTTGTCATTCAAATAATTAACTCATTTCTAACAAAAAGGACAGAAGGCCAGTTATCTTTCCTGAATATGACACTTGGCACAATTTAAATCCCAATAAGGATGGGAACATAGAAGTGACATTGCATGGAGCCAAAAATAAAGGTCAGTAGATTGCTTAAACCATCATGTAGGCATAGGGCCAAGATCAATGAGACTGGGTGCCAAAGAGTGTTGACACAGTAAATACTCATTAAACATTAAGGATGTATATTCAAATATGTTTAAATTAATAACAAGTATTTTTATTATTTTGTTATTTAATTAAAATATGCTGTTCCTTGGTTTTATCGATTTGAGGACTTAGAGAGTCCACCTTCCTCTACAAAAGGACATTTCAATTATAAATATTACTAATTGAAAGAAGTGATTCTTTTTTTTTTTTTTTTTTTTTTTTGGCCGCACCATGTGGCTTGCGGGAACTAGTTACCTGACCAGGGATTGAACAGAGGCCACGGCAGTGAAAGTGTGAGTCCTAACCGCTAGACCACTTTCAATTTTTGTTAATAAAATATCTACTTGTAGAATATATTCTATTTTTAAAATTCACAGTTTCAATATGAAATTAACAAAATCAAATAATAACTGAAAGCATCCTAATTGAAAAGAGGTAAATATTTATATTTTTTGTGCTATAAAACACAATTTCTAATTTCAGAAATCCCAACATACAGAAAGATTTTCAAATAGATCCAGTCTTTGTTATATCTCTGATCCAATTACTCCACATAACTTATTAGGAAATGCCAAGAACTGTCTGACATCTTGATGACAAAATTACTCTAATGGAATAGCAATACTTTATATTTTAAAAAGAAATTTAAAATTATATAAACATGAAGAAACTCATTGTTTATTATCAGAAAATCTTTAAAAATACAGAACATTTTAAAAGATGGGTACCATATAATATTATTTCCATTATGATAACCAAGTTTTTATTTTCTTTGAATTCTCCTAACTCACATATAAACACACTGTTAGTACATGCACAGCATTAGTAGTTTCAAAATCTGGTTCTGTGAGTTTCGAGAGAATGATTCTATCAGTTTAAAAATGTTTCTTGATAATGCACTTACTTGTTTCTTCCTTTTAATATTCTCTAAATTATTGCATCAACTGTATCACACCAAAAATCAATGCACATGACTTTGGGTATACATGGCTAATATTTTTGAAGGACAAAATTTATCATACTAGTCAAATTTCTTCTATGTTGGTCAAAGTGAGATTTATAAATTAAAAAATTTAATCATCTTCATGAATTTGATCTTTCATGTTTTGTTAGTTCCAAATGCTTATATTTTCATATTTTATTGCAATCTTATTTACTAAATTTTCTTTTCAAACTCACATATACAAATACTAACACCATGCACATATTACCTGAAATTGCTTACTATTTCCATGAATAGTGACAATTTGTAGAGTGGGTATTCAAATATTATAGATTATAATTTCTATTTTAAGTGTTGCTTAGTATGTTAAATTTCAAGAAACAAGCATCTATCTATAATATATATTTATAATATCTTTATTGCAATGCATTTTAAATTTACCTTAGTGATAAATACAAAGCTGATCAATGATTTCTTATTACTTCTCATAATGTAATGCAAAGTAATGTGACAAATATGATTTACAGTGTTTTTAAAAATACATTATATGGAAGTCTAAAATCTTTTAAATGATGGTGAAAAATAAATGTGTAAATGGTCTGCATGTGTGTATATAGTGTGTGCATTTAAATGTACGTATTCTTATGTATATATGTTTTTATAAACAAAGTTCACCCAACTAATTAATTTCTATTTCAAATCAATTCAACCTCTCAAGTTTTGTTTTTTTTTTTAAATTCATATGCCCCCTCTTTCAATTCTTCTATCTATGTCTATCTATAGAAGTAATGTGATATGATGCTGAATCTATCTGGTTTTTCAGGTTTACTGATGGAAAAATTTACTTTGCTTTCTGTTTAAATACATCTCTTTATGTTTTCAGAGATTAATTGAGGATAAGTTGTGGAAACAAAAATGTGATATGTTGTAGGGAAGAGATGCTATTGTTAATATAAGAAATGAAGTAGTAATTTCATGACACACAGAGAAAGTATATGAAAAAAATACTGCTCTATAGCGTTTTCTAGTAAGTAGTAAAATACTACTATGTTTTACTGGCAACACACATGAAAGAGTCTTAATCAAAGGAAGTGATGCAATAGGCTCCACTGGGCCATTCAGAGTCCTCTTGCCACTGAACCTACAGACCAAGGGGTTTGCTGTTTTGGCTGAGTGTTCTTGATTATCAAGGGGAAAGTACATTGCCGTACCATAGTGAGTACAGAGAAGAATGTTCCTGGAACCTATGGGATTGACTCAGGTCTTATTGTAAGTATGAATGGAAAACTAGATAAACTTAAAACAGATAAGACTAATAAGGACCCTGATCTTCAAGATTGAAGTTCTCAGTCATTTCATCAAGTCAAATATCCTGGAAAAGTTTAATGATATCCAAGAGCAAAAGGAATATGATATGGAAAGGTGAATAAATAAGTTATAAATACTAACTCTGGTCTTGTAAACAATGGCTGAAACAAAGACTATACAACAGTATATGCTTCATTTATATATTAAATATAAATAATATTATATATTACGTCTACACTTTTACATTTATTTTACATAAATTTTACTCCAGCTTGTTTGCCTTTTGTGAGAGTAAACATCTTTATGATTTAATGTTCAGGTGTATGGTTATTAAAGTGGTATGGTGATCAAATTAGAATGAGAGTGAATGTTATCTAGAGTTAAAAAAGCAACTGATGGATTTGATATCAGTTTTTTTTGACAAGAGATTAGTATGTTCTTATTAACATGCATGAAACTTCATTGCATTAAATGGGAACGTGTTGTTTTTCCTGTTTCTGTTTTCACATTTAAATATATATCAAAGGGGTGTGTATTGATTTTAATAGTAAAGAGGCGGATTGTACTAGATGTTGTCTACTAGATTTTGGCAACCTTTTCAATCCCTTCTAGTTAACTTTAGTATCTCAGAGACTAGAAAGCTAAGAACTGCATTGCTAGATTCTGTTACTTGGATTCTAGACAAAATGTGTTTTTTCTTCATGAGCTTCATTGACAGGAAACCTTCAGGGATGCCAAGGAGGCAGAGGATGCTCTTCTTGGAGTGGCTGCAGCCAAGGGCCAAGCTGCAACAGACAGGACTCTTTGCAGGGCTCAAACCCACATTCTGACGGTGCAGGAGCTCTGAGCGGCAGGCAGATGCTGCAGAGGCACCACTGGCTGCAACCACTGCTGTTTTCCAAACCTCTGGATCCTCATTGTGGTAGCAGGGCCCGGAAACCAAGTATTGCATTCCCATAGCAGGCCTGAGTTTTCTCCTCTAACCTTCCAGGGATGTGGATACACCGAATTTCCTGTTTGTTCATCCATTCTTAAAATAAATGCAAAACACAGAGTTTTCTGTTCCCTACACTGTGATTCCTGATGCACATAAATATTTTTCAACCATATCAATAGGTTTAAGAATTTATTTACAATTTCTTGGGGAGAAATATTGGCATCATAGGGCTAGATCAGTAACATTTGTTTTATGGGTGATAAGAAATGTAATTATTTTAGAAAACAAAGTATATAACTCTATCTATCTATCTATCTATATAGATAGATATAGAAATAAATATAGAGATATAGATATAGATATATACTTAGTTATACTCTCTTCATGTTCATAAATTATTAGATTTTAGCATTTGGAAGTTCATTATATCTAAGATCATTATGTAGCCACAGGATATCAAAAGGCTTACTTTATTTCAAAGTGTGGAAATATATATCCTAAGCAAACTTCACAATGTTTGCATTATTTGTCTCAATTATATATTAGACAGTTATGAGCATGGAATTATATCCATATATGTACTATTTTATTAAATATTGTGCAATATTTTAAATCACATGACAACATTTCAGATTTTGATAGCATAAAGATAAATAAAACTTGTTTAATTTTCATAGATTTCTTCAACCTCAATTCAAGATTCTAATGTCAAGCCTCACATGAGATACTGTAGCCCTCTACTCAAGCTGTTCAGTGAGTCTGACATTGCATTTAGCAATGGCATATCTCTCATGGGCTGATTGGCTGTCCTGCCTGTCATTTCCATGGATGCCATTTCTCTTTTATACCTTGCACTTCTAAAAATGTCATATATTTTGTTTCAGAGAAAAGATATTTTTATCCTTTTCAAATTTCAACATGTTAGTGTAATTTCAAAAGACATATCCTAGAGCTATAAAATAATTAATGAGATTCTAAACATTTGATAGACATTGAAAATACTTTTATCTGTATTTAAATACCTATGTACGGCTTAAAATATTGAAGTCTGTAATAGTGTTTTAACTAGGTCTATACATACACATGTACAATAGTACAATCCTGTTAAAAATGCTTTCGCTCGAGATGAACCACTTGAAGCATTTTCATGTATCCTTTTAAGACATTTCTTCTGACAAGGTGAGCCAGTCTTTCACTATGTTAAGCATGGTGTCACGTGCAGGGAATTTGGATCCCTTGAATCTTACTTCATCACGGAAGCTTTCAAAATTTAGAGAAAAGGATGGTATCACAAACATTATGAGATACCTTACTGATGGCTTGCCATCTATCAAACTATTTCTTCCCTAAAATACTCAAAACAAACAACATGTATGCTGGATTTAGAATTTAAATGTTTGCCGTTGATGGGATATAGGCAGTCGATATGCTGTGTGTGCATGTATGTATGTTTGAATGTACTTTGCTAAATTAAAATTATTACTTGAAAGGGAAATAATAAAATTAGCTTTCATAATTTCTAAATAAAAATCACATTTATGTAAATCTAAGACATCATTGAGAGAGGAAGACGTTGTCTGAAAACATAACTTCTCATAGAAATATTTATTAAGTGGCATCTATATGCCAAAGTAATGTCACAAACTAAAAGTAGTTTTAACTTTCATAAGTTAATTTCAGTGGCAAACTGTTTTCCATACATTTATATCTCAACATTACCTCTTGAAAGGATAATTTGCATTACTAAATACTGACTCCATATCTCCCAAGTTTAGTTAATAGTATTCTACACCTACTCTGGAAAATAAACAAATGACTCTAAAAGATAACATTATATTTATTTTTAAAGATGATGAGATAGCAGATTTTAGTAAATTGGCCATGATCATATGGCTAGTACTGGGTACTGAATGTTTTAACAGTAAAGTATCAAAACTGTCAAGTATAAATAAAGAAATTATTTCTACTTAAATATTTTAAATAGGTAATTGCATCATTAAGAATTCTTTCTTTGTAAAAATAGTCTTTTGTAAGAGCTCAAAGTTTTGGATTGCTGATATTCTATGACCTGTGTGTTGGCTTATGTAATTCACAAATAGCTTGTAATGCATCCATAATATGAATTACATCCTAGTTCTGGATAAAAAATACTTTCCCACATCCTTCTATGATTCTTATATTTTTTACTTGTAGTTATGCCTTAGATTCCCTCCACAAAAAAAAAAAAAAAAAAAAAATCAGTTTTTCTGAAAGTTAATTGAAGTTCTAAAGCTCTGGGTGGAAATGTCATGGTAATTTGTTTTTGAAATAATATGAAACTCTACAGCTAAAAACAAAGCATTCAAGACAAAACAAACCATGCTTACTCTGGAAATAAAAAGTTTTAACTTTTATTTAGGCTTTCTTTAATGCTTTAATGGGTCTTCTTTGTATTCTAACATTCATGTTATCTTCTCCACAAATAGAGTCAATGTCTCTAAAATGTCTAAGGAGAATACTAGAATGTTGTTTCCATATGCAAACTGCAAACGTCTTTTTCTGTATGCTCGAACTTATCTGAGAGAACTTTAAGTAGTGATGCAATAATTACTTCCTGCTAAAGACTGATAGATCAATATTTTTGATAGATAATAATTTGGACTCATAATATGCAAACATCCTCCCAGGCTAGTTTTTATGATCAAAAGACTATAAATTAATGTCAATCATTATGGTATATCACTACTAGAAATCATGGCATGTTCATGGACCTCAATGGAAATGAATTTTAAATATTTCCTTTTTCTTATAGGTCATAGCCAAAGAGATTACATGTGAATTTCCAGAATAAGAGACCCTGAAAATGCCATGGTTTAGTTCTCCAACTCCAGGTACAGGTTTATTTCAGTTTCACCATTCAGCTTTAGTGTAAAGAGTTGAGAACACTTTAGGCAAATAATCAAGTAATAAAGAAAAAGAGAAAATGGAGATATGATAACAAAATACCTTTAAGTCCAAGTGGATGGAGTAAGGCTATCATGAACACACTGTATAAATATTAGTTCAAGAGGAAGGTAAGTAAAAGCATAGATGCAGACTGCAAGTTACTTAGTGATTAACAGTCTGGAGTTTGAGGTCAAATTCTAAACCTGCAATTCAGTAGCTGCCCGATTCTGGGCAAATTGCTTTACTGTCTATGCTGTGCTTTTCCATATTCATAAAATCATTTAACATTTCTAACTTCATAGAATTCCTGTAAGTGAGTAATGAGAGCATGAAAAAGGCACAGCTCAACACCTTGTACATATTGAGCACTCAACACATTTCAGCTCTTCTATAATTCAGCTCTTCTCAAACTAAGAATACTTTGGGACCACAAAATGCTAAGTTATGAGGTACCCTTAACATTTTGAGGTATTTTAAGGGAAAGCAAGTAGATCCTTTCACAAAATTATCAAAGGACTTCAAAGTAATATTTATTTTATTTACATGGGACAACTCTTTGTAAATTTAAGTATATATGCAGGTTTAATGTAGACTGAAGGTATATACAATATTTTATTTTTTTAATACTTCCTGCTGGCTTGGGTTCTACAGAGAATTAACATTATAAAACCTGTCTAATTTTTTCTTATAATACTTAGGTATAGTCAGTGCTTTATTTTTAGTCTAAAAAGGTTTTGGTAAACTGAGTATTATTTAAAATTTTCACCATTTTTCATGTATTGATTTCCTGAGCACCAGGAAACTGAATTATGCACGTGTTAAGTTTACTTCTAACTTTCACACAGGAAAATTTTAGGTAAGGGGATTCATCTTTGTAACAACTAAAGATGGGTTTTTACTTAAATTTTGGACTCCAGTTATCATAATGTCCAATCTCCTTATTCTTCCTAACTTAATTTCTGCCTAGTTAATCATGTATTTATTTTATTTTATATAATACAATAGTGTCTTATTTTCATATTATTCCAGGTTGGATTTCTTCCTGCTTCGTAGAAAAACCTGAGCATGTTTAGTAAATATTTTTGATAAACAGATCATTTGTATATTCTGAGAGATATACAGCGCCCCCCCCCTTGGGGATTTAGTCTCATCAGTCAGGGTAAACAGTAGCCTTAATATTTGCCTAAATAAAACTGTAATAAAATGTAGTGATATATATTACACAATAACATACTCTCCAAAAGTGCATTGTAAGTGATTATCTGATTATAGGTTGCTTTGGTTTGCAGTGTCACCTTGACCTTTCTTAGGAAAGATAATTGGAAATTGACTGAATACAGACATGTTTAGCATTTAAAATCAGCAGCAATTTTAATTGTCTAACTATTATAAATTAACACATTTTACCACATATTTTGTATTTCTTAAATTTCTCCTAGAAAAATTGTGGAAAGTTTACAAGAAAAACAGAAATCAAGTGTGTACATGAAAAAATATAGTTTTTGCTTCATGATATCGTAAATGTTATACATGTACAATATCATTTGTAAAGTTTCATTTTTAGGTTTATGTGGGAATAACTTTGTCTTTAAATTTGACAAGAAAAGTTGCTCTTGGCAAAGTTCTATGTAAATAAGTAAACAGTATAACCACAGAAAAAATTTATAAGTTGTATTTATGTAAGATGCTTCAAGTGCTTACAGTTGTACAAATAATCACACATGAATAATATTAGAATATATAAAATAATGTTAAATTAAATTATAAAATATATTAAATATCTTAATCTCTCATTTTTCTTAGAAATATCGTTAAACAGTTTTGCAGTAATATTTTGATAGCTCAGACTTACCTCAATGAGTCTTTTTGTGCTCATTGCTGAGTACAATTTATTTAGAAGACTAAAGTTTGAAAAGGACAGATGTATACTGACAGCCTCTAAGAAGATAAATCAGCATATGATCAAAGAAAGTTGAAACACACTTAAGTAGGTGATAAAGAATTAAAAACAGCTATTTGTGTCATGTACTTAGAGAAGTTCTTCAGTGTCAAGAAACTGTGCAAAACATAGGTTTGTTTTGTTTTTCAGTCTCCCTGTTTTCTATTTGTAGAAATAAACAAAGACTACCCCCATGAGAACAAGCAAAGGCTCTTTATTCAGAGCTTGCAAGAGAAAGAGAGTCAGCAACCATCACCTGCTTTTGGCTGGCAGGAGGGTTTGAGAACTTTACAGTGAGGATAGGAAAAGGCTTTGACATGCTCTGAATGGAAGGGGTTGGGAGGGGGAAGCTGGAGGGAGGGTAAATAGAAGTGAGGTATCTTACATGATTGGTCTGGAAGCAGATTTGGCCCTCTCTGTTTGGTCCTGAGTTATAAGCAAGGGTAAAAATTGGGAATCTGGCAGTCACTGATCAGGTTCTGACTCTCCTGGGTGAATTGCTGCAAAGACTGTGGGTTGGCTTGTTGGCTGGTGCTGCAGACAATGTAGGTCAGAGTTCTATTGTCATATCCGGTTCAGCCATTATCTGTTTGCATTTTCAGTCTCTTGTATTACACCTGACTGGAGACTAGTTATAGATACTAGTATTTTTCCCAAATACAGTAGTTTCCTCAGAGCTAGATAAATTATTCTAAATAATTTCCAACTTGAAGTGAATGAAATAGATCATAAAATCAAAACAAACAAAATACTATCATGACACAAAATGTGTAATACTGCAAACTGAGTACAGATATTAGAAGTATGATGGAAGAGGGTGAAAGTGGAAGAGGAATAAGAGCAGTAGCAGAAGTGGCAATTACCACAGAGAGTACTCAGTGTTAATCAAAATTAAAAAGGGGGCTTCCCTGGTGACACAGTCATTGAGAGTCCGCCTACCGATGAGGGGGACATGGGTTCGTGCCCCGGTCTGGGAAGATCCCACATGCCACGGAGCTGCTGTGCCCGTGAGCCATGGCCACTGAGCCTGCATGTCCGGAGCCTGTGCTCTGCAATGGGAGAGGCCACAGCAGTGAGAGGCCCGCATACCACACACACACACACAAAAAAAAAAAGTAAAAAGGGTAATGATAAGAGGTAAGATGAAAGAATTGGGAAGGAGACCTTATATAATTTTACAAGAATTCAGTTTCAAGATGTCAGTATATATTTTCCCCTTATTCTTTTTTCTCAAAATTGTCTGAGAAAATATAATCACATTGAAAACTACAGATCAATTTCAATGAAAAAGGAAACTGGTTGTAATACCAAACCACACCACTGAAGCATGCCAGTCAAATATCATCTAGTCTTTGTCAAACCTGGGGAGGAATCCTAAACTCTTAGATCTTCCCTCATTTAAACTACAGTTTAAGTACTAGACGGCCTTTCCATGACCTCTTTGGTTACAGCAATGAAGTCCAGGAGGCTGGGTGGGCCTGGAGAAGGAGAATGTTCCTATAGAAAACCAAATCATCACCAAGGAATGACCAACGCAAGAAGTAGAAGGGGAAGCAGGATGACTGGCTATGTTAATAAATCCATAGCCCTGAATCCTGCCCAAAGTAGCCCACAGGGATGCAGTGAGGGGCAGGGAAGGAGGATGCATTTCCACATGTCATTTAGTTTCTGTTAGGTGCCACCCAACTGCTGAGTGCAGATAAATAAGAGAAAATGTGAAAACAGGACAAAGGTGTAAACATTACAGGTCAAAAGCCTCATGAATATACAACTGTAATCTTCTTCACTTCTCTATAACTTAACATAACTTGACCATCAGATTCACCATGTTTTCTCCATTGTGTGCCTATCTGGCCATGCAAAAACTCTAGTAACTCAGTCTTTTCCAGTTTGGAAATCTCTTTTGGGTAAATCTTCAGATAGGAGCTCTCTCCCACTCTCCTACTCTTCTCTCTTATACTCAGGAGCTTATTTGATATTCAGTTATATTGGGTAAATTTTAAACTCCTTTTGACTGTTTCAAACATTTTCTGAGTCAATAAATGTTGATGGCCCAAAGGAGTAGGAGGAAGGAGTGAAAACAAAAAAGAATGCTTAACGGAATACCTGGGTCAGGATATCTTAACGTCTGCCACAAAAATAAAATGATAATATTGATAAAGTCACATTATTCAATCCAACTGAGGATGATGACTAATTGCTCACTTTCCCCATTTCTCTTTGATTGTACAATGTTTAACTGGGAGGACCTTCTGCTCGTAACACCTACCCACAGACACAGGAAGGAGTAATAATGCAGAAAAAATTATCCAGGAAACAAAGAAAATATTTACACTAATAGTGCACCAGAGTGGCCACAAATCATGATTGATATAATTTCCATTTAATAAAGGAGATTGCAGAAAAAATATACTGAAATGTCTAAAATAAATATTACGAGACAGATGCAATTTAAAAATAGAGCTTGCAGAACTTAGAAAATAAAATAAAATTATGGGAAAATACCATAAAAATAAGGCATATTAGAAACAATAGTCCAGTATAATTAACAATACACCCAAAAATTTAGTAAGCATGGAGTAGAAATTGAGTAAGTTGAAAAATATAAATAAATAAATTGGAAAGGACAAAGATGTAAACTCAGTATTAGAGAAAATGATAAATATGTCAAAGGAAGATCCAAATAATCATGAGATGAGAGAAAAAATGAGACAGAAAAGCATGATGAAGTGAAAAAAATGAAAAATAATTATTCTAAAACAGATATGAATCTGAAGACTGTAAGAGCACACCTTATAAAAAGACAAATTAATGTAGAAAGATTAACACCAAGAATTTTCCTTATGATATTCGTTATCTTAAAGAAGGAATGCATAGCTTCTGGGAAAGAAAAGAAAATTAGTAAGAAAAAAAATAGGAGAAATGGAGTCCAGTGAAAAATGAGATATTATACATGTAACAAATAACTAAGATCAGACATCAAAAAAAGAAAAGGAGAAAGAGTTTTTCTTCAGATTTTTGCAATGAAAAACAAAGAGAGCTAAGCTAAGAGACAGTGCTGCACTATTCACGTTCTTTTCTTTTTATGTGTTTATTTTTTATTGAGGTATAATTGACATAACCACAACTGGTTTTGTTTATTTGTTTTTTGGCCACACTGTGAGGCTTGTGGGATTTCAGTTCCCTGACCAGCGACTGAACCTGGGCCATGGCAGTGAAAGCACCAAATCCTAACCACTAGACCAACAGGGAACTCCCCACAATGTTTTCTTATAAAGGGCATGACTCCAAAATTTTATATCTGACCACACTGTCTTTCTAGAACATGAAAAAATAAATAGATAAAATACGGTAAGATTTTTAAGAGAAAAACTAGTGGACTAAATTCTGCTAACCCAAAAATAAAGAACTCTAGAATCCAGAATATTTAATTATTTAAAATAAATGATTGATGAAAATTGTTATAAATAGTAAATGTTCTCAAATATACAAGTAAGGAAAAATTGAGGGAATTATTATTTCAGAGCAAAAATGTACAGTAACAGGGGATGAATTATAAGCATACGCCTCATCCTTTATACTTGTGTGGTATGGGGAAAATTAAGTGTGCTCTTCAATTCATTAACTTAATAAAGGTTAATTAGCACCTGCTATGCAGAGGACCCTTTTTTACAGGGAATACAGTTGAGATCATTGACTTTAAGTAGCTTTCATTCTTGTGTTTGGGGGCTGGGAGAGCAGATAAAGACAATGAACAAAACAAATTAGTAAATTTTATGGTATGTTAGAAATGACAAGTTCCCCAGAGTGAAATAAAGGAGAAAAGGCACAAAGGGACTAATTGCAGGTGGTGATGGATGGATGGGTGGGGATGAGAGACTGTTCTGGGTAGCCTCACAGAGAAGGTGCTGATTGAGCAAAGACTTTTAAGAAGGAAGAGAGTAAGCCATTTATAAATTTGAAGGAAAAGCAAACGTCAAAAGGAAAAGCCAAAACAAAAACAGGCCCTCGCTGAATTCATGGCATAAAGCTCATGAGACTGAGGTGGAGAGAACCAAGAGGGAATAAGTAAGAGAGGGTTCAGGATATTTTGACCCTTATAAGCAAGCCAATGTGAGAGCTTTCACTTTCTCTCATTTTTCTTGATGGGGAATCAACTAGTACTGAGCAAACTTAGAATAAGAGTACAAAATGAGAAAAACCCATATTGTTTTTTATTAACCACCACACAATGAAGGTGGATGTTTTTAAGAAATAATGCTTTAAAAATGAAAGAAAAAACCCTCACGAGGAAATACTCTATATTATCTGAGAGATCATTCTTTTAAATGTGGGAAAATCTTATTTCCATATTTTGTGGATTAAAGAACACTAGCTTTATACTCATATGACTTGATGGAATTGTCAAGAGAATAAATTATATTTTGTACCAGCTATCATGACTCTCTCCCTCTCTCATATATGCATGTTGAAATGTGTTTTTCTGCATCTAAGCTCATCCTTATACAGGAAAGATAATTAAATTATAGTGATAATTTCCTATCTGTCTGAAATCCATCTCACATCTACTGTCATTCATCCCATTCCAATTTTCCTTACTCCTGGGAAAATTTCGAGATTACCTGATCATAATTTCTGATATATGAATAGAAATGTTTATTTATTTTAAAACTTTTCATGTTTTATCTTTGATAAATAGATGACTCTGGAAAGATTAGGGTGATATTAGCTTTAAATTAACTCTATGATATTTCACTAATTTTATCACCATGCTAATGTAATGTTATCACAATATTTTAGTTAGTTAATAGAAGACTTCAGTTTAACTTCTTGTAATTTATATTTTTAAACTATTCAAGTTCTATGGTGTTAACATCATTTCCAGAGATTATTACAAAAACATCAAATTAGGTTTAACTGACTAAATGTAAAATAATGGGTAACTTTTTGAAATGTTTAATACTGTGAATATTATAAATGCTATACTGAAATTGAATATTTAGATCTTTAGTCAATTACGACTTTGGACCAATATTAAATCAAGTTAATTAATAAATAATTCGGATACCTGGACACTTTTGAAGTAAAAGGATAAAAACAATGGTCATTGAACATAGTTTTAAATTAAATTCTCTGTTTCTCATTGTTATGTATAAAATGTCTATAGCTTAGTGGGACTTATACATGTTTTTAAATGTCTGGCTCTGTGGGCTTTTGTACTGAGCATAAGTTTCTGGGTTTAATTGCATATTCTAGGCTCCTGGTTTAGAAGTGCATTTCAAACTCCTCCTAATCCCCTTATTCCGCTGCTTCAAGAAATAACTGCTCCTCAAAGGTAAGTTTATGAACAAACTAAACAACATATTTATAAAAACTAACAGTTTGCTCATCAGGACTTGCTTTAGGGCCCTCATCTCATAGTTCCCGCTAATACAATTATATTGTAACATCTACCCAATCCCAACCTGCCCCCTGACTTCAAGGATTCACCTTCGAATTCTGCAGACCCTAAAACTATAAAACTATACTGCTGGGACTTCCCTGGTGGCGCAGTGGTTAAGAATCTGCCTGTCAATGCAGGGGACACGGGCTCGAGGCCTGGTCCGGGAAGATCCCATATTCTGTGGAGCAACTAAGCCCGCGAGCCACAACTACTGAAACCCATGCGCCTAAAGCCTGTGCTCCGCAACAAGAGAAACCACCGCAATGAGAAGACTGCATTAACAAATTGCCGCACCGAAAAGAAGAGTAGCTCCCGCTCACCGCAGCTAGAGAAAGCCCCCGAGCAGCAACGGAGACCCAATGCAACCAAAATTAATTAATTAATTTAAATAAAAAAAAAACTTTACTGCCTTAATGCCTCATTTGAAGCAGTGCTCAGACTCTGTCAGTGTCTGACATTCTTCCTTACAGAGTAAATCTAAGAAATTAACTTTGCCTGATCAACAGGTTTTATAGTGGGCTTCTAGATGTCAATAGCCACCAAATGCAAAGACAGTTTGGTAAATGAATGTATGCGGTATCTTACGCATGTAGCAAACGAATAATTTAAACTTTCTGTACTTTAACAAATTGCCATCTCAGAGTATATAAATTTATACTTAATACGAGCCATGCCTAATTCTAATAATATATGAGCATGCCTATTCCCCTTGTGCTCACCAACAATAATATTATAAATTATTTCAACTGTCACTCCTGTGAGGATATGTAGATTTTCAAGTTGTCACACACAATTATAGATATAAATTGATATGTATGTTTTGAGACTTATACCTGCCTATGCCCATGTGTCATCGTATACTTTTTTAAAAAAATTTAAAAATAATTCCTGTGACTTTGTTATGCAGAAAATAAACATCTTAATATCAAAGGCTAGAAAATGCCTATAAATATTTTATATAGTGTTATATTCACTCTTAAATGATTAAATTTCAGACGATATTTTTAAAATACATTTAAATAACTGTTTTTAAAAATACAGTTCATGTATCATTATTCCTATTGAACTGCTTTGGAATCTTAGAAATGTGGTAGCCTCCATTAAGTAGATTATTACATGAGTTTTCAGAAAATAGAAATAGATTTTTGATGCTCACGTGCAAATGGTTGGCTAACAATGGCTCAGCTCTTCTACTTGCTCGTTCTCCTAATAAATGCTGTGTTTCAAGGAAACAAATTCTAAATGTCAATATACCAGCACTCCTGGACTCGCACAGTAATTATTGGAGTGAATGGGCTAGGGGCACCTGGGGAATTGGGCAACTCATCTCGCCTCTAAATTACCTTGAACACCTGGGAAAAAATATAATGGCCTGAAGCTGGTCTGTAGAAAAAACTTGTGATTCATTATCAAAGGAACTGAGAGGTTTACATATGTTTTGAACATGTGCTGCCCCTTCAGAAGTCACAATGTAAATGGATTTAAAGCATCATTAGGCAAATATTTTAGTACAGTTAGGAAAACTGACTACACAGCAACAACTGCCATGAGTTGGGAGAGCCTACTGCTGTGCAGTGTCAAAATATGGGTATGGGTGAGGTTAAAGATGAAATGTGGACACATAATTCCAATGGCATTCATAAGACAAGTGCCTAAAACATAAACTCAAATTATCATTATGGAGTTTCATTGAGTACAATTTAAATATTAATGCTGATATTACAAAGGAATATTTGATATTTAATCAGTTAGATCTAGGATAAGATATAGTTTATATTTTTAATCTTTTTGCTTTAACTTAAGAAGAATGATTCTACAGTCCAAATCTAATATCACTAAACTCAAATTGGCCCTGGAGTAATAACTCAACTGCAAGGACACAGAAATTCTAAAGGCTTTGGGCAATTTTAGTCATTCTTCTCAAATGTGAGTATGACATTACAGAGGAAACTGAAATATCAACTCTGCCAAAACCTAGCTAAGTGACCTTGAGTCATTCCTCTAATATGTTTCTTTATATCTTAAATATAGAATTAAATATGATCTCAAAATACTCTCCAGCATTACAGACAAGTATAATTCTTAAATGTAAATAATCAAGAGACTGTTGAAAGCAAATATTCACATGTATGTATATTGCCTGATAGATCAATGGAAAACTGTGATACTGTACAAACAGCGCTCCGAAGCTTTTGACCTATATCACTAAACAATCAGTTATTTCTATAACTTATCCTGAAGTGTTACCAAAACCTACAAATTTGACAATTTATATGCATATATATAACTCCTCAGAGATTAAATAAGAGGCTAGAAGCTCTTGTGCTTATTTACGAAAGAGTACAGACACAAGTTGAATATTTCTTGTTAGCCCATTATGAAGTTGAACTTCTTTAAAAAAAAATGCATCTCTAGGGCTTCCCTGGTGGCGCAGTGGTTGAGAGTCCACCTGCCGATGCAGGGGACACGGGTTCATTCCCCGGTCTGGGAAGATCCCACATGCCGCAGAGTGGCTGGGCCCATGAGCCATGGCTGCTGAGCCTGCGCGTCCAAAGCCTGTGCTCTGCAACGGGAGAGGCCACAACAGTGAGAGGCCCACGAACCACAAAGAACAAAACAAAACAATACAAAAAAAAAACGCATCTCTAAACATACAGATACCATGTCTTTTTACTTTAAACAACAAAAAGAGTGGATTAAATCATAATGTTAAATAACAAACAATAGTTTGCCATTAGAAAGTTATACAAACTTATCAGAAAAAAAAGAAAACAGAAGGTATATCCCCAAAAGGAAAAGTCTTTTTGACACTGTTGTTCAGAAATGAACTTATCGGGCTATCCCAAATATAACTAAATGTAGTTTTAGAGTAGACCGCTTATCTGGCAAAAACAGAATGTTTAAACAATGAAGTTTTGCTTTCTATATTTCACGTCATCCTTCTTAGCACTATTCCAAGGATGACTAGTTTCATTGTCCGTGGACTACTTTTTTTCTAAATCAAGAAGATGGATGCTTTAGATGAATGTGCATGACACACTCAAACTGTAAAAACACGAGTAAGGGAAAGTGTAACACACTGGTAGAGGTCAAGGTGTATTAGCAGCAACACAAAACCACCTCAAAGTTTTACGTATTCATCCCTTAGTTAATGCCTAAAGAAACCCTGTGCTGCCAAGAATGATAGACCTGCAATCACTGTCTTTGTTTCTTCAAGCAGTTAGTGCTAATGGGCAGATCAATGAAGTAGGCAAGGAATAACTAGCTAGGGGATTGGTAGAAATGTTTGCCTCCTATGGACATTATTTTCTTTTTAAGTGTAGATGAACCTGCTTCATAAATGTATTCATTCAAGTACTGGCTTAGAAAACAAATAACTGTAATGTGTTTGAATTTCAAGGATACATATGGTCCTGAGTTTGACCTGAGGACAGACAAGGGATATGATAAGGTGAGGAGGTCCTTGGAACAATCTTGGGAAATGACCAAAGAAGATCTGTGAAACAGGTTTCACAACTACCTAAAAGAAATAGGAGAATCAGTCAGGTCTAGTACATCTACAAACTGGAATTGGGCATTTTGATGGGTTGACATTTTTCCTTGACAAGTTCAGAACCTTAAGTGATCTTAGAAATGTCAGAGAGGAGCTTAATAGGCACCTCAAAGAAAACATTAACTATACAATTAAACTTAATGAGAATAAATTCTCCTTTTATGAGAGAAAGGTCAATGCTGGCCTGATCTTGGACAAAAAAGAAAAAGGAGTTCACACACACATGAAGAAAGCCAATTAGAGAACTAAAGTTAATACAGTGCTGCAAAGAGAGAGGTTTTTATCAGCTTTCTCAACTATTACTTTCATATTAATTCAAATTTGAGTTATGAGAAAGTACAGTTTAATAATATCTGTAATCGCATAGACAAGCCACAAGGAACTCCAAGGAATTTCAGGATTCTAAACACGTAATAACCTTCTCTTCATATAGTTTTTGGCACATATTCCCCACCAATGGCACAATGAAATTTTTAAAACTTTGAAATTATATATAGGTGAAAACCAAGCCCAAAACTAAGTGATTGAGGCTCTTACATGTTTATTTCAATGTTTACTCCATTATTCATTGACCTTCAAAATAATAAAGGCTAACATTTATTGAGCTCCAACTATGTAATAAACTTTAACTCCTTACAGCAATACTACTGGATGTGTAATACGATTATTTCATTTTATATACAGGAGAGGTGCTTAGTCAATATACTGGTTCACTCAGATAACAAGAAGCAAAAACCAGATTCAATTTATTACCTGGAATATCCACGAACTAATTTCAGCTTTATATTTCTTGTTCATTTCTGTGATATTTTTTGACAGCTAAAGACCTGTCATATGAAACTCATATAGATATTATATTTAAGTCACATTACATAAAGTCACATGTTTGTGTGTATAAAATAATATTGAATAACACAGTTAACAAAAAACTTTGTGATAAATAAATGAAATTATACAAATATTTTGAGTATTTACCTACAATAAGGGTTTTGTAAAATACTACATTGAAATCAACTTTTTTCTCTCACAGCAGCTTATGATCTAGAAATATAGAAACTATATCATATAATACACAACATAATACAAGAAAGATTGATGTATTATTATGAGACTAATATTTTACAGTGAAAGGAAGCTCTACCAGAAGTAGAGATCCAAATGATTTTAGGGAAAACAAGAAACTTTAATGGAAAAGATGAACAGGTAAATTAAATTTGAAAGACAGAGACTTAGGAAAAATGGACAGGAAAGGGGATTTTAAGCAAAGATACCAGTAAAAATATATATCCAGAATATAGGAGGACTATCAGACTGCCTAAGAAAAAGTACACGTAGGTAAAGAATAGTAGAATAAAGAGAAACATAAAGTAGAGAACATAATATGAAGATTCTAAACAGAAAAGTGACATGATTAGACTTGTGTTTGAAAGTGCCTTTTAGGATAGACTGAAGAAATACTAGAGAGATTTATATGAAGAATATTCATGAGAGAGTTAGAGATCACTATATTGTCCAATTTAACATTTTCTATACATCAGACTAAGATGATACATATTACAGTAAAGGTGAGAAAGTAACCTCATTCATTTTGTGTCATTATTTTTCTAAGATAGTATAATGGTATACTGAATTACAAATATCTCATAATTTCAAATGTTCACATACAAAACTACTAACATATTTTCATACATTTTGTGTAGTGCCCACCATCTTATATGTTCTATTCACAACTTAGTTAAAATTAATAATTTTCTTTCATATATATATTTTTTTACTAAGAAACCACATAAAGATATACAAAAGAGTAAGTCTGAGAGATATTTTTGATTTGAGGTCAAAAACTGGTAATATAGATCTGACTTAGAGATGCATTTTCTGTACAGTGTTACAGTAACATTTCAAAATTTCCCATGAAATCAAACAAGTTCAGCTTCTCTTTTTTTCTTTTGCAGTATGCGGGCCTCTCACTGTTGTGGCCTCTCCCGTTGCTAAGCACAGGCTCCGGACACGCAGGCTCAGCGGCCATGGCTCACAGGCCCAGCCACTCTGTGGCATGTGGGATCTTCCTGGACCAGGGCATGAACCCGTGTCCCCTGCATCGGTGGGTGGACTCTCAACCACTGCACCACCAGGGAAGCCCTCAGCTTCTCTTTCAAAACAACAGGTTATCTGGAACACCAAGCCCCTACTTCTGAAAGGAGGCAGTCAGCGAATCTGCATATAGACTGTACTGTCTCTCCACACTGGGAATACACTCTTCCACTGGCATGTCCCAACCGTTCCTGGAGACCTAACATGTAGGTCACTGCACTCACGTATGTCCCTTGCCTGACATATGTCCCCTGTTGGCCTTTGAATTGCAACCTATGATTTAGAGAAATAATCACCAGGACATCACAACTAACTAGACAAGGAGAGTGAAAAGATGATAAAGGAGTCCAAAAAATATATTTTAATTTAGTTTGGCACAAATAGGGTCACCAAATTAAAGAGCTTAGTGAGGCCCTGGGATTCTCACCTAAATCCTACTTGCCGTGGACATACTCTTAAAGTGACCCTCATGATCCCTGTAAGTGGTATTCATTCCCTCGTGGGAACTCTCATGCTGAGTGTGTGTGAGAACTCTGACTTGACTTTAAGCTATAGGATACAGAAAAGGTGGTGGTATATATGTGATCATGTGTCCATAATTATGTGGTTAAGTTACATAAGAGCTTAGGGCCCACTTGCCTTCCTGGCCTAAGAATGCAAATAGCTATGTTGTGGAACCCTGCCTGGCTAAGAACTGCATGTGGCCTGTAGAATCTGAAGACAAACTTGTAACTGACAGACAGCAAGGAACTGGAGCCCTCAGTCCTACAACCACAAGAAATTGAATCCTGCCAACAGCCCATGAGTGGGGATGCAAATCTACCAGATGAGAACCCAATCCTGACCGACAACTGGATGGTTACCTTGTGAGACCCTAAAAAAAAGGACCTAGGAAAGCCATGCCCAAACTCTGGACCTATGAAAGCCATGAGCTACTAAATGTATATTGCTATAAGCTGCTAAGTTTGTGGTAATATTCTTACACAGTGATCAATAACTAATGCAATACAAATTTTCATTTCTTACTTTAAAAAATATTTACTCAGAGATGCCTTCCCATGTCTTTAGATGCCTTTAGATGTCTCTAAAACTGTTAGGGTCCCCCTAGTCCATACTTACAAAGATACCAATGTTCCTCATTTACAGAAATCTGCAAACCTGTAAGGATCTGTTTATCACTATTTATAATTATTTACTTGAATCTTCTTGTAATTATTGGCCAGATTCCTACCTCTTCCACATACCAGGAATGATGGATTAAAGATATCACAAAATTTTTGTTACTTCTGCCACCAAAAGTTGTTTTGTTTTGGATTTTTGTTTGTTTGTTTGTTTTCCCATTGCCTGGAATCTGGTTGGGCCTGAGACTGCTTAAACTATTAGAATAGGACTGAAGTGATACAGAATGAAGACAGACCCAGCTCTGAACAGATTGCTATTTTTTGATTCCTCCCTTTGGTAGTCTCTCTGTCTTGCTGTAAGGAAGCCCAGACAGCTTTGTGAAGTGTCTCTTATAGGGAAAAATGTGAACCACGACAACAGCTTTAGCTGAGCCAGCAAGGGTTTTGCCAGCCAAGGAAAAGAGAAATCTTGGGAATGCCTCCTCCAACCCAGGGTTGAGATAGATGACAACGCACAGAACAGAGATGAGCTATCTAAACAGCTACAACCAGAAAGGAAAATCATAAACAAATATACCTTTGCTGAGTTAAGCCTCTACATCCTGTGGTGGTTGATTACCCAACAATAGAGAATCAAAATATCAGGAACCAGGTGTACATTCTCAGTGCTTAAAGTGTAATTGGAAAACTGAATCTCTAGCTTTTTGGCAGGGATTAATGTTATATTAAGTCTCTTAAAGGAGATTTACAAAAAGCAATTAATATGAGGATCTGAAATTTATTAAAAACACTTTGGAATGGAGATATATTTTTAGATAAAGATTTTCATGAGAAAATATCTAGATTTGGAGATGCAGATCTGCAAAGAGGAAAAAATTTAAATTGTGGGAAGCTTAGATATCACCAAAGTAAAAGAATATAGCAAAAAAAAAAGAGGCTTAACAAGATAACTGGTGTTGGCAGAAAGGCAAAGATAATTCTATATCTTAGGTTTATCTTTATTTTTAAAGGACATGTTTTTATTACTGTATTTTCAGTCTCTGAGAAAGATATAACATTATTTGGAAAGGAAAAACATATTACTCACCTAGTACATTAATGTTATTTCTTTATAAAAGCATTTGAGCATACTCGTTTACATAACTCTCCTCAACTATATAATTTTAAATTATTAGTAAACCTAAACATTTTATTTCTCTCTTTAGACAATACTTAGACATGTAGGTATTTTTGTTACTCACATTTGACAATAGTATAGAGTCACATTATTTACAATAATTTCCCTACGTACAAACCTTCAAGTTGGGAACTTTCAAAGAAGCTAACGTGCATTCACATGTCCAATGTGAATGTGAATTACTGACATGTAAGTCAGTTCACGTGTCTGGCATACATTGTCACGTGCATGCATCCTCTACAAGTGGCTGTGCTTTTGTGTACTTTACTGTATAGTTCCGTATAGAGTACAGTACAGACATCACTGGATCGTGTTTTCAAGAGGGTAGATAGAATTGTATCCAGCAAGGAACCAGAAGCTGTGCCATCCATGTCAGGCGTGAGTGAAATAGCAGCTTGCCCTCTGTCTTCTATCACTGATGATACTTCAGCTCTACCATCTCCCACCTCCTCTCCCTCCTCCAGTCAGTAACTTCTTGCCTGTTCACTCGATGCCAGCCCCTGTATACCAGCTATTGTACTGTACTACGGTACTTTTCAAGGTACTGTACTATAAGATTTAAAATGTTTTATTTTTTTAATGTATTATTTGTGTGAAAAGTATTATAAACCTATTACAGCACAGTACTATATAGCCAATTGTGTTAGCTGGGGACCTAGGCTAACTTTGTTGGACTTACAAACAAATTGGACTTATGAAATCACTCTTGGAATGGAACTCATTCTTATTTAGGGGACTTACTGTACTAGGAAACTTCCTCTTGCCATGTGTCTTAATGTTTAAATGTGTTTGATTTATCAAAGAATAAAGCATTAAATGAAATAATACCACTATGATGAGTATCCTTAGGTTTAGTGAATAGTGGAGAGATTGGAGAGAAATAGAGTGTATCACAAAATTTTGTAAAACTCCTCTGCAAAAATGGTTATGTAGTCCACTTACATATATCTCCATCTCTGTGAAGATAAAAAAAATGTTCTGAAACACTCTACCACTTTAGAAGCCAAGGCTCAGAAATTCAACACATGCTAGTTAGCTTGATACATGGGGTCTTTCTCTAAATTTGGTATCTAAACCTTATACAATTTTAGGAATATGATTATATTTACTTTATCTGGGGAAGTTTTGCTATTAAATTATATTAGTATAATATATCTTTGGAGAAGTCCTGTGGTAATAAAACTGGTTTAATCCAGCATGTCTCAAATATATTTCACTACAGTTGACTTTATTTTAATGGAAGGGCACATTAATCACACAAGGAAATAATGATCTATGATACCACTTTGGGAAATAATATTTTAGGTAAGAGGGACTTCAAAATTCAAAATGAATTGACTGGCATGATCATCTGGGAAGGATGTGAGGTTTGTAGGTACAGCTGGTCTTCCATGGTCTCAGGTTACCACATCCACAGATTCATCCAACCACTGATCAGAAATAACAACAACAACAAAAAATTCAGAACGTTTCAAAAAGCAAAACTGTAATTTTTTACATAGCATTAAAAGTATGTATGTATATATATATATAACTGAATCACTTTGATGTGCAGCAGAAATTAACACAGCATAGTAAATCAAATATACATCAATAAAATAAATTTAAAAAATAAGTAATTTGGAGATGACTTAGACTATATGGGAGGATGCACATAGGTGGTATGAAAATACTAAGCAATTTTATCCAAGGGACTTGAGCATAGGAGGATTTTGGTGTCTATGGGGGTCCTGGAACAAATCCCCCATGGATACTGAGGGATGACTGTATAAAAAAGCTAGTTTTATATAAAACTCATCTACTGTGATCCTAGGGGAAACTGTTAGTTTCTAGAAGCTCCAGATCTTTTGTTAGTAAGATCATATTACTTTGGCAATTCAAAAAGATCATCCTAAAGAAATTTTTTTATGAACTAAAACACAGTATATGAATTTTCATAAATATCATCTCAGCTATCACATTATACAATCTTTGCCTGAATAACAGAAACATAAGTATGTAAAAAATGTCAGCTGAGGTGAAGCGATTTCCTGCCTTATCTAAGGGTCAGATGCAGAAGCTCTGGCTGGCTCTTTCTGCTGCCCTAATAGATAAGAGATAGCAGTTCATATGGGCACCAAGTCTGTGGTTTCCCACCAGGTTTTTAAAGGAAGTTGAGCACTGTTAAGAAAAGCAGAAAAAGCAAGACAGGAACACAAAACCACCCATCAGCACACAGACTATCTAAAGTCATACTAAGATCACAGAAACCCCCAAACACACCACCTGACACTGCTCTGCTCATCACAGGGAAAAGACTCAGCTCCAACCAACAGAATGCAGGCACCAGTCCCTCCCATCAGGAAGCCTACAAAAGCCACTGAACCAACCTCACCGCTGGAGGCAGAGAACAGAAGCAAGAGGAACTAAGACCCTGCAGTCTAGGGAAAGGAGACCTCAAATATTGTAAGTTAGACAAAATGAGAAGACAGAGAAATATCTTGCACACAAAGGAGCAAGATAAAAACCCACAAGACCAAATAAATGAAGAGGAAATCAACAAACTACCTGAAGAAGAATTCAGAGTAATGATAGTAAAGATGTTCAAAATCTCAAAAATAGAATGGAGAAAATACAAGAAACATTTAACAAGGACCTTGAAGAACTAAAGAGCAAACAAACAGTAATGAACAACATGATAATGAAAATTAAAAATAATCTATAAGGAATAATAGCAGAATAACTGAGGCAGAAGAACAGATAAGTGAGCTGGAAGACAGACTGGTGGAAATAACAGTCACAGAGTAGAATAAAGAAAAAAGAATGAGAAGAATTAAGGACAGTCTCAGAGACCTCTGCAGCAACATTAAGTGCACCAACATTTGAATTATAGGCATCCCAGAAGAAGACGAAAAAAAGAAAGGGTCAGAAAAAATATTTGAAGAGATTATAGTCAAAAACTTTCCCAGCATGGGAAAGGAAATAGTCAAGTTCAGAAAGCGCAGAGTCCTGTACAGGATAAACCCAAGGAGAAACACACCAAGACACATATTAATCAAATTAACAAAATTTAAATACAAAGAAAAAGGATTAAAAGCAGCAACAGAAAAGCAACAAATAACATACAACGGAGTCCCCATAAGGTTAATAGCTGGACTTTCAGCAGAAACTCTGCAGGCGAGAAGGAAGTGGCATTATATATTTAAAGTGATGAAAGGGAAAAACCTACAACCAAGATTACTCTACCCAGCAAGGATCTCATTCAGATTCGATGGAGAAATTAAAATGTTTACAGACAAACAAAAGCTAAGAACAACTATATGCCAATGAAATGGACAACCTGGAAGAAAAGGACAAATTCTTAGAAAAGTACAACCTTCCAGGACTGAACCAGGAAGAAATAGAAAACATGAACAGACCTATAACAAGCACCAAAATCGAAACTGTGATTAAAAAACTTCCAACAAACAGAAGTCAAGGACCAGATGGCTTCACAGGTGAATTTTACCAAACATTTAGAGAAGAGCTAACACCTATCCTTCTCAAAATCTTCCAAAATATAGCAGAGAGGAACACCCCCAAACTCATTCTATGAGGCCACCATCACCCTGATTCTAAAACCAGACAAAGATGTCACAAAAAAGGAAAACTACAGGCCAATATCACTGATGAACATAGATGCAAAAATCCTCAACAAAATACTAGAAAACAGAATTCAACAGCACATTTAAAGGATCATACACCATGATCAAGTGGGGTTTACCCCAGGAATGCAAGGATTCTTCAATATATGCAAATCAATCAAAGTGATACACCATATTAACAAACTGAAAGATAAAAAACATATGATAGCCTCAATAGATGCAGAAAAATCTTTCAACAAAATTCAACACCCATTTATGATACAAACTCTCCAGAAAGCAGGCATAGGGGGAACCTACCTCAACCTAATAAAGGCCATATATGACAAACCTACAGCCAACATCATTCTCAATGGTGAAAAACTGAAAGTGTTTCCCCTAAGATCAGGAATAAGACAAGGATGCCCACTCTCACTATTATTATTCAACTTAGTTTTGGAAGTTTTAGCCACAGCAATCAGAGAAGACAAAGAAATAAAATAATCCAAATAGGAGATGAAGAAGTAAAACTGTCACTGTTTGAAGATGACATGATACTATACATAGAAAATCCTAAAGATGCCACCAGAAAACTACTAGAGCTAATCAATGAATTTGGTAAAGTAGCAGGATACAAAGTTAATGCACAGAAATCTCTTGCATTCCTATACACTAACAATGAAAAATCTGAAAGAGAAATTTAGGAAACACTCCCATTTACCATTGCAACAAAAAGAATAATATACCTTGGAATAAACCTACCTAAGTAGGCAAAAGACCTGTATTCAGAAAACTATAAGACACTAATGAAAGAAATTAAAGATGATACAATCAGATGGAGAGATATACAACATTCTTTGATCGGAGGAATCAGCACTGTGAAAATGACTATATTACCCAAAGCAATCTACAGATTCAATGCAATCCCTATCAAACTACCAATAGCATTTTTCACAGAACTAGAGCAAAGAGTTTCACAATTTGTATGGAAACACAGAAGACCCCAAATAGTCAAAGCAATCTTGAGATAGAAAAATGGAGCTGGAGGAATCAGGCTCCCTGACTTTAGGCTACACTACAAAGCTACAGTAATCAAGACAGTATGGTACTGGCACAAAAACAGAAACAGATCAGTGGAACAGGATAGAAAGCCCAGAGATAAACCCACATACATATGGTAACCTAATCTTTGACAAAGGAGTCAAGGATATACAATGGAGAAAAGACAGCCTCTTCAATAAGTGATGCTGGGAAAACTGACCAGCTACATGTAAAAGAATGAAATTAGAATACTCCCTAACACCATACACAAAAATAAACTCAAAATTGATTAAAGACCTAAATGTAAGGCCAGATACTATAAAACTCTTAGAGGAAAACATAGGCAGAACACTCTATGACATAAATCACAGCAAAATCCTTTTTGACCCACCTCCTAGAGAAATGGAAATAAAAACAAAAATAAACAAATGGGACCTAATGAAACTTAAAAGCTTTTGTGCAGCAATGGAAATCATAAACATAAAAGCTACCAGATAAGGCATTTTTTTTCTTTTCTTTTCTTTTCTTTTTTTTTTTTTTTTTTACCTACAACACTGGAAACAAATGTTGACAATATAGTCCGTTATCTAAACTATAGGAGGCACATGCACATTTACATTTGATGTAGTTTAAAAATGGTATCAGCCCTATGAGTGGTGAATAAAATTATATTTATACTTGCCAAGCTTGCTAAAATTTCTTATTAAATTTAATATACTCACACCACTTGCAAATAAGTTTGTTTTTTCTTTATTTTTTTTCACACTCAAGCATCATATATGTAGTCTATCCACTCAGGATTTCTCATACAACATTGAATAGAACTGATGATTGTGGACTTCTTGTCTCATTTTTGATTTAATGAGCATACATTTACCATTTCACTATTAAATGTGCTCATTTCTATAAGGTGTTTTGTTTTAAACTTTTTATTTTGTTGATGAGTTTATTGTATTTTGATTATTGGATACTAATTATCATCTTTTGATGGTTAAGAATTTTTATATATTAAATAAATTATCAATTATTTTGTCAGCCTATTTTAATCTTTAATTTTTTGATGATTTATATTAAATTTCTTAAAATAATTTTCACACTTATAATTTTCATGCAATTTGCTGTTGCCTTACATTTGTTTACATTTTTAAAATATTTTTGTATCTATATTCGTGATTGGATTTGACCATTTTTTTAATTTTGCATGTTAAAAAATGGATAATTGGGCTTCCCTCGTGGCGCAGTGGTTGAGAATCTGCCTGCTAATGCAGGGGACACATGTTCGAGCCCTGGTCTGGGAGGATCCCATATGCCGCAGAGCAACTAGACCCATGAGCCACAACTACTGAGCCTGCATGTCTGGAGCCTATGCTCCGCAACAAGAGAGGCCACAATAGTGAGAGGCCCACACACCACGATGAAGAGTGGCCCCTGCTTGCCACAGCTAGAGAAAGCCGTCACACAGAAACGAAGACCCAACACGGCCAAAAAATAAATTAATTAATTTAAAAAATGGATAATTGATCTTATAATCATGTATTAACGTGACATATTCCATATGACTGTAAGTTATTTGAAAGTAAAACCCATGGTGTATTTCTATTCATCTTTGTATTTTCTCCATCCATCCTCATATAACTTGCAAACTAAGGTGTTCTAAAAGCTTAAAAAGTGACCTAACATAGATGTGTCTCCTCTAAGGAGTCTCAGTCTAGATTTTTTCTGCATATACTCTTCAGTCACAAATGATTTCTCCTTCTAAAAAGTCCCAGAGCTGTTGAAATTTTATTGGATTCTTTATTTTCTTTCTAGAACTGGGCACAATAATTCCATGTAGATTTTCTCAAATATTTGATAGAGTTAGTAAATGAACATCACAGACAGCAAAAAATATACATATTGTCATTAAGAAGTAAGCTCAGAAATAAATCTCTCTGTACATGCTAATAAAATGGAGAGGACAAAAAAATAAATAAAATCTTAAGAGGAACAGTTAGTTTCATAATTATGATGCAAGGGAGTTCCACTTTCTGTAGAAATGATCTTCTAAGAATCACCATGGTAAATTCTCCCCTAAACCCCTTTATATTTTCCCATGAGGAAAATTGTAGCTTGGAGTTTTGACCAGTGGCCAAAGTTTTGCATCAAATCAATTGTAGGAATGATAAACAATGCATCATAAGCACAGATATTCAAGTAACTGTTTTAATATTACAATGTAAATGCATGTTTAAAATCTTATGAGTAGGCAGAAATGACCACATTGATCAAATAAAGGTCTCAAAAATACTAGGAACGTATATTCAGATAAATAAAATGCTTCCTTATAACTTTTCTGTCCTAATGCTCATAGAGATATCATTACAAACATCCATTAGCTCAGCACACAAATGTCCTTTTTTTTTTCCTGTAAGATATTTAGAAGAATTTGGAGAGTTAATTTGGATGTTATATATCTCTTCTAAAAATTGTACAGCAAATTGGCCTGACCATTTTAATCTTCTAAAAAAAATTTCTGCAGCAAAGAAATTTTTAAAAATCTATCCAGTCTCTAATTAAAGAATACTTTACATCTAGTCATTCAGTATACAATTATATATAGGAGGCATTCATGATGATGATAATGATTAAATTTACATAGCATTTATTATACTGCTTCACCCTTCAGGATTCACTTTCACAAATGTTAATGTAAAACTTCTTTCAATACCATAAGGTAGGTAGAATGGCTATTATATTCATTCTGCAGTTAACATTATTCTCCTTAATACATGTCCAAACCTCTCCAATGTTAAAAGAAATTTCTTTCCTTACCCCACTGTATTTTCTAGCCACTTTCCTATATATCTCATCCTTTTCATTCCCAAAATGTTTGACCAAGGTATTTCTTTCCATAAATATTTCTTGACAGGCTGACTTACATTAGCAAACTGAGTCTGACAGAGGGAATGGTACACCGGGAATCATATGACAAGTGAGTAACAGAACCTTTGTTATAATGACTCAGCATAAAGAAGTTACTAGTGTCTTGGATCAGCTTGCTAGTTTATATCCTTTCATTATTATCATACCAATATCAAGCACAGTCATCATGTTTTTTTTTTTCTTTTATGTCAAAATCTCACCCCATCTTCAGTAAGAAGATGTTTAGAGAGAAGGACTTTAGGCCTTTGTTTTGATGATAGTTGACTAGGGTGATTTTGGTGGCAAATGACATACCTGTGAGCTGACTGCATGAGCACAAGCTCTTTGTGTGTGTCTGTGTATAATTAACAAAAGTTTATTGTACTACCTCTTAGGCCCCACCACAGATCAATGGATTCAAGCTGAGCCAGTATGATGATACACTGCTCAATAAAGCAGGGAATTAATAAACATTAAATAACTTGAAAGTAACAAGTGAAAAGAATAAAATATTTTGGTTATTTAAATTGTGTTTTCTGGTGTGTCTTCACTAAAATTCTTTGGCTATCCTGTACTGTAAAGTTTTTCACTGGCAATTTGGGATTAACTGTACATTGTCCTCTTTCACTAGCTCAAGCTTCATGGATACTTCCTCCTAAACAATCTTCTTAAAGATGACTACATGCCAGTGAAGCAATAATATCTACTGTGGGGACTGAAAAATTACAAAAAAAAAAAAAAAGCACTAAGAAAATACCAACATAAAAGATGAAAGAGACAGCAGTGGAAAGGTAAGTAATCTCTGAGTCTAGTGTATCATGTGGCATATGTATGTGTGCAATATATACCTTTTGGCTGCATATTAATATGACACAATCGTGAACTGAATAGGTACTTGTTTGAAAAGGGGAATGAATAAATTAGTCAAATGTGCAATAGTATTCAGTATGAACGAGAATCTAAATCTTAACAGTGGCAATGTTTGATAGGGGATGAAGGGGAAAGAGAGTGAGAGTGACAAATTAAAAAAAAAAGAAAAGAAAACTAAAGTCATGTCCACTTCTTCCTATGTGCTACTGAGAATGAATGTTCAAGTAGTTTATTAGTCTCGTGCCAAGGAAGCATGCTTAAAACGTCGGTTGGTCATCTGTCCACTAAGTGCTGTTGCCTAAGATTTCATTTCCCTTTGTCTTTCCACTAGACACATACAATTTAAATTACACCTAGACACCCATTTTTGTCTGCTACTGATATATTCCATTCTGCTGAATAAGATCTAACAATTCCCATTTGGCAGGTTTTTCAATCTAAACAAATTCAATCCCTTACACTAGAGTTATGTAGCTAATGAAACCCATCTTAAATGTTGGCTGACAGTGTATTACAGAATATTCACCTTGGAACGTCTTTTCTCATATAGTTTAGAAACAACAACTAACTAATTGACTTACTTAACACCAAAGTTTGCAATTTCCCCAAAGTACATGGGAATTCTGTCTTAGAAACTAATGATAATTCCATGTTTTCCTTTGATGGGTGTTGGCAGACTTCTCACTTCCTCATGTATAAGAGTTTACAGTTCTATCATCAGCAGAGCTAGGAAACAGATGAAGCTAAGCTGCTTGACTAATTGACTGGCATTAACGTAATTAAACATATTAAGATCCAGATTGATAGCCACTGAGTGACTTTAACAACTAGCATGTTCATTCCATTTAATTTGTCATTAGGCCTTTAACATAAGAGGCTCAACAGAACACAAAGTTATAACTATCAAAAATTTTGACATATGAGATATCATTATTAATATCACCATAAAATTAAATATTTAACAGTGAATGATAATTTTAAGAGGTTTGAAATAATCATAATGGTGGCTGTGTTATAATTTGAAATTCTTTCATTTGGTAGAACATTAATGAAATGTAGGATTAGCTGTGGAGAAATTCACTGTTGGCAACTTTTCATTAATACAATAATTCATTTCTTAATGACCTTCTATATGCACAGAAGTGCAACAGGCTTCAAGAAACCCTGAAGTGTTGAGAAAGTAGTTGGGAAAAGATTTTATAATCTTATAAGGAACACATAAAACACAGCTAAAAGTCAAGTGAAAAATACAGTGAGATAGTTTCCTGAAAACAATATACACGTTTCTGAGGGAATGTAAGCAAAATCATCAACAGGGTAGAAGAGAGGTACTAAGAAAAATTATTTTAATACAAGTAACTTTGGGCTCACTTTTTGAATTAGACCGTTGTCATTCACTGGGAAATAGAAAGTGATGAAACATCAGGGATTTGTGCGTAGTACCCAGGCAAAGAAGGCAGCATGGAGAGGATGGAGAAATTAGGCCATGCTGAGAAACCTTATATTATATTAAGAACCGATTATAGATTATATTTTCCCTAACTTGTTTGTCTCTCATTAGCTTGCTATGAAATCACGAACTGATATGGAATGTACAAGACTGTGGCTTATATGAATACTTATAATAATTTTTATCTGTTGAGGTAATATCTTGCTTCCTTTTCAGTTTCCCATAAGGACTTCTTAACTCTTCAGAGACAGAAAACAGAATTTACAACTTTATTTATTCCAAAATGTGCTGAGGAATTATTTGCTTATTTAATAAGCAAAATTTAAATGATAAAAACTGTTTAAGTGTGATTATTCTTTCTCTAGAAAGTTCACCAACTAGAGTACAGTACAATGCTTAGCAGATAATCTTGCACACAGTAGAAATTTAACAAAAATGAATGAAACTTAAAGCACATTTTGTATTCTTTGAGGTAAGAAAGGAGAATTAGGTATATTTCTGTGTAATTCTAGGAACAATGCCTAATCCTGATGTCTAATAATCCTAATTAGGATTATTGTTTACTCACTGATGACTGTTACATGCTTCTGAACTAATTTGCATCTATATTCTAATATATATTTCACTTACTAATAATAGTTTCTTATAAAACTAAGTTTTAAGTCATGAATACAGAGAGAAAGCATAATATTTTTATTACAAAATTTTATTTATTTTTATTTAAAAAATGACACTTGGCCCAAAAGTCTTAGCCATTTTTATTGCTACTATTTGTGAATTTAAGAGTTTTGCTTTCTTCAAACCAACTGACTTTTGGTCAATTATCTTTCCTTTGGCATTTTCTGGTAAAAATTATTGAAAAAATATTTTATTAGAAAATATTCAAATATATTTACAATTATATAACAAAGAGGTTTGCATCAACAACTCAGTTCTAGTATCTTCCACATTTACTTTAGTTCTTTTTCTTTAATACATGTTGCACCCCTCCTTAATCTTGTCACTCCCTTCATAAAATTTTTAAAATTATGTATTTGTTTATATATACTTTCCTTTCTGTAAAAGGTCATGATGGCATCAGATAAAAATGGGTACAGTGAATAATCAAGCAGAATAAACCAATTAATATTATTCCTAAAGGCATATGTTATAATAGATGGAATAACTTTACTTAATGGACATTTACAGTGAGTATATTAATATTCCACATAAAACAAATAAGCTGATTTTCAATCAAAACATCACTTAACTTCCTTGACCAATGATTATTATTAGCAAGTGATTTGAAGTGCAAAGCAGGCAAATAATTCAAACCTGAGAACCTGAATATTGTTCAATAAATGTTGGTTCACTTCATTTAACTAACCTTGCATTCATGCTGAGGTTATATAAATATTTAAAGTATAATGCCTGTTTATAATGTTCTTATAAGGTTCTCGCACTTTTTAGGAAGGTATTGCATGTACAAAAATATAAAAATCTCAGATATGTAAAAGTAAGAGCTAAAAGGTTAAAAACTTGGGCTTCCCTGGTGGCACAGTGGTTGAGAGTCCGCCTGCTGATGCAGGGGACACGGGTTTGTGCCCCGGTCCGGGAGGATCCCACATGCCGCGGAGTGGTTGGGCCCGTGAGCCATGGCCACTGAGCCTTTGCGTCCGGAGCCTGTGCTCCGCAACGGGAGAGACCACGGCAGTGAGAGGCCCGCGTACCACAAAAAAAAAAAAAAAAAAAAAAAAGTTTAAAAACTTGTTGGAAAAACATCTAGGGAATCTGAGAGAAGATCATTTCTGGAGCAAGGTCCTTGTGTTGGCAAGTGTGGACAGGATTTAGTATAAGTCACTGACATACACAGATACATCATGCTCATTTCTTTTTAATTTTAATAAAATTGAATTTTTGGACAATGATACTAATTAATAAAATCCGGAAAGAAACATTTTTTGTATAAACAACTGTATTCAGTGTGGTCAACTCTTACTATGAACAATTAAGGTGTGTTATGGGATGAACTATGTCCCCCTTCAAATTCCTATGTTGAATTCCTGACCCCCAAGTATATCAATATTTGACCATTTTTGGAGATAAGGTCTTTTAAAGAAGTGACTAAGATAAATGAGGGCTTTACGGTGAGCCCCAATCCAGTGTGACTAGTGTTATTATAAGAGGAGGACATTTGTACAGGTAAAGAGATACACCAGAAATATGCATGGACTGAAGGATGTCCATGTGAGGACACAGTGAAACGGCAGCCATCCATCTGCACAATAAGAACACAGGCCTCAGGAGAAACCAAATCTGCCAACACGCTGATCTTAAACTTCCATCCTCCAGGGAGAGACCTTCAAGATGGCAGAAGAGTAAGACACAGAGATCACCTTCCTCCTCACAGATACATCAGAAATACATCTACATGTGGAACAACTCCTACAGAACACCCACTGAATGCTGGCAGAAGACCTCAGACTTCCCAAAAGGCAAGAAACTTCCCACGTACCTGGGTAGGGCAAAAGAAAAAATAAAAAGCAGAGACAAAAGAATAGGGACGGGACCTGCACCAGTGGGAGGGAGCCGTGAAGGAGGGAAGGTTTCCACACACTAGAAGCCCCTTCGCAGGCTGAGACTGCGGGTGGTGGAGGGGGGAATCTTTGGAGCCGCGGAGGAGAGCACAGCAACAGGGGTGCAGCGGGGAAAGCGGAGAGATTCCCGCATAGAGGATCGGTGCTGACCGGCACTCACCAGCCCGAGAGGCCTGTCTGCTCCGCCACCAGGGCAGGCGGGGCTGGGAGCTGAGGCTCGGGCTTTGGTCGGAGCGCAGGGAGAGGACTGGGGTTGGTGGCGTTAACACAGCCTGCAGGGGTTAGTGCACCATGGCTGGACGGGAGGGAGTCCGGGAAAAATGTCAGGACCTGCCGAAGAGGCAAGAGACTTTTTCTTCCCTCTTTGTTTCCTGGTGCACAAGGAGAGGGGATTAAGAGCGCTGCTTAAAGGAGCTCCAGAGACGGGCGCGAGCCGTGGCTAACAGCGCAGACCCCAGAGAGGGGCATGAGACACTAAGGCTGCTGCCGCCGCCACCACCAAGAAGCCTGTGTTTGAGCACAGGTCACTCTCCACACCTAACCTCCAGGGAGCCTGTGCAGCCCGCCACTGCCAGGGTCCCGTGATCCAGGGACAACTTCCCTTGGAGAACGCATGGCGCACCTCAGGCTGGTGCAACGTCATGCTGGCCTCTGCCGCCGCAGGCTCACCTTGCACTCCGTGCCCCTCCTTCCCCTCGGCCTGAGTGAGCCAGAGCCCCCGAAGCAGCTGCTCCTTTAAACCCCTCCTGTCTGAGTGAAGGACAGACGTCCTCTGGCGACCTACATGCAGAGACGGGGCCAAATCCAAAGCTGAACCCTAGAAGCTGTGTGAACAAAGAAGAGAAAGGGAAATCTCTCCCAGAAGCCCCAGGAGCAGCAGAATAAATCTCCACAATCAACTTGATGTACCCTGCATCTGTGGAATACATGAATAGACAACGAATCATCCCAAATTGAGGAGGTGCACTTTGGGAGCAACAATATATATATATTTATGTGAGTGTGTATGTGTATGCTTCTGTGTGAGATTTGGCTGTATAGCTTTGCTGTTACCATTTGTCCTACTGTTCTGTCTGTCCTGTTTTTTTTTTCTTTTCTTTTTTAGTATAGTTTTTAGCACTTCTTATCATTGGTGGATTTGTTTATTGGTTTGGTTGGTTTCTTCTTTCTTCTATGTTTTATTATTACTTAAATTTTTTTTCATAATTATTATTTTTATTTTTTATTTTAATGAATTTATTTTATTTTATCTTCTTTCATTCTTTATTTTATCTCTCCCACTTATTCTGAGCCATGTGGATGACAGGCTCCTGGTTCTCCAGCCAGGTGTCAGGGCTGTGCCTCTGAGGTGGGAGAGCCAACTTCAGGACACTAGTCCACAAGAGACCTCCCAGCTCCATGTGATATCAAATGGCAAATATCTCCCAGAGATCTCCATCTCAACAATAGCACCCAGCTCCACTCAACAACCAGCAAGCTACAGTTCTCGACACCCTACGCCAAACAACAAGCAAGACAGGAACACAGCCTCACTCACTAGCAGAGAGGCTGCCTAAAATCATAAGGCCACAGACACTCCAAAACACACCACCAGATGTGGACCTGCCCACCAGAACACAGGCACTAGTCCCATCTACCAGGAAGCCTACACAGCTCACTGAACCAAACTTAGCCACTGGGGGCAGACACCAAAAACAACGGGAACTATGAACCTCCAGCATGCAAAAAGGAGACCCCAAACGCAGTAAGTTAAGCAAAATGAGAAGACAGAGAAACACACAGCAGATGAAAGAGCAAGGTAAAATCTCACGAGACCTAACAAATGAAGAGGAAATAGGCAGTCTACCTGAAAAAGAATTCAGAATAATGATAGTAAAGATGATCCAAAATCTTGGAAATAAAATGGAGAAAATACAAGAAACATTTAACAAGGAACTAGAAGAACAACAAAGGCAACAAACAGTGATGAACAACAGAATAAATGAAATTAAAAATTCTCTAGAAGGAATCAATAGCAGAATAATTGAGGCAGAAGAACAGATAAGTGACCTGGAAGATAAAATAGTGGAAATAACTACTGCAGAGCAGAATGCAGGGGAAAAAAAAAAGAAAAGCATTGAGGACAGTATCAGAGAACTCTGGGACAACATTAAACATACCAACATTCGAATTATAGGGGTCCCAGAAGAAGAAGAGAAAAAAGAAAGGGACTGAGAAAATATTTGAAGAGATTATAGTTGAAAACTTCCCTAATATGGGAAAGGAAATAGTTATTCAAGTCCAGGAAGCACAGAGAGTACCATACAGGATAATTCCAAGGAGAAACACACCAAGACACATATTAATCAAACTATCAAAAATTAAATACAAAGACAAAATTTTAGAAGCAGCCAGGGCAAAACAACAAATAACATACAAGGGAATCCCCATCAGGTTAACAGCTGATCTTCCAGCAGAAACTCTGCAAGCCAGAAGGGAGAGGCAGGACATATTTAAAGTAATGAAGGGGAAAAACCTACAACAAAGATTACTCTACCCAGCAAGGATCACATTCAGATTTGACAGAGAAATTAAAACCTTTACAGACAAGCAAAAGCTAAGAGAATTCAGCTCCACCAAACCAGCTTTACAACAAATGCTAAAGGAACTTCTCTAGGCAGGAAACACAAGAGAAGGAAAAGACCTACAATAACAAACTCAAAACAATTAATAAAATGGTAATAAGATCATATATATTGATAATTACCTTAAATGTAAATGGATTAAATGATCCAACCAAAAGACATAGACTGGCTGAATAGATACAAAAACAAGACCCATATAAATGCTGTCTACAAGAGACCCACTTCAGACCTAGGGACACATACAGACTGAAAGTAAGAGGATGGAAAAAGATATTCCATGTAAATGGAAATCAAAAGAAAGCTGGAGTAGCAATTCTCATATCAGACAAAATAGACTTTAAAACAAAGACTATTATAAGGACAAAGAAGGACACTACATAATGATCAAGGGATCAATCCAAGAAGGTATAACAATTGTAAATATTTATGCACCCAACATAGGAGCATCTCAATACATAAGGCAAATACTAAAAGTCATAAAAGGGGAAATCAACAGTAGCATAATCATAATAGGGTACTTTAACACCCCACTTTCCCCAATGGACAGATCATCCAAAATTAAAATAAATAACGAAACACAAGCTTTAAATGATACATTAAACAAGATGTACTTAATTGATATTTATAGGACATTCCACTCCAAAACAACAGAATACACCTTCTTCTCAGGTGCTCATGGAACATTCTCCAGGATACATCATATTCCCCCTCTTTTCCTTTGCCACAGGTCTGTCTCAGAACCTGCTGTACACCAGGATTTAGCCCATTTCACGGATTTCTCTTTCTGTCACAATCTTATAGTAGACGATACAGTGTTGATAATTTATACATATAATTTTGCTCAAAAGTGCCTAATTTCTTCATACATGTATTTTATGTTATAGCTGCAAGTTCTCAGAAGAGAACAAGATGATGTGATGTTTCCTTTTCCATCTCACCTCCTAACACAATGCGTTGGAACACCTAGTTTGTTTCTTGTGGATCATTTAGCTAATGACTCACCCACTCACCTACCTGTATTTTACCCTCAGCCTTTGCATACTACCACACATAGAGCCTTCATAATCCATCTTCCCCCAGGGATCCAGCCATGCACTGTCTCACTCATGGGATGTGAACACTACAGGTATGACCAACTACTGAATTTTCAATAAATTAAAATTTGTGTTGGGAATGAATGAATGGTGGAGAAAAAGGAAGAAGTTGCATGAGATTTACTCATACCCTGATTTTTGTTCAGAGAAGGGAGGGAAATTAAACATGGAATAAAATTAAAGTGTGCCCACTCCAATCACAATTATATTTCTAACAGAAGTTTAAAATAGAATTGAAAGAATACTCCATACCTCATTTAATCACTCAAGAATTTCACAAGAGGCTAGTAATTGTCTAGTAACTAGCCCAATTAGTTATCAGATAATAATGTTTTCTTTAACATATTTAACCTTTTGAATGCCTTTTTTATCTGTATTTTTCTGATTTGTTTTGGAGTGCATTTATGGGCATGTGTGTGTAAGTATTTACATGTGTGTAGTTGGGCATATACAAATATAATTCTACTGGGAAGCTACTGGTAAATATTTAACTAAAATTATAATAATATTCATAGATAAATATGAAATCAAGCCCATATAGCAAATATGAACACTGAAAAATGTTCCATTCTACAGTCAATATTTGCTTTCTATTTTTTTAATCAGCACATAGTAGCTCCATTTCTGAGATCAGGCAGTAGTCGCAAAGATCTTTCCCACCATTTACCTTAGCCTAGTTTGAATTGCAAGGCCCTAGGGAATGATCCTTTGGATTATATTTACAAAAGACCATTATATTTACAAATATTTTGAATACATTAGAAATTATATCATGAAGTCAACTCCAAGTATTCAGACTCTGAAAATTCTCATATGAGCATTGCCCATATGAGCATTAAGTTATGAGCATTACTTCTTATGAGCATTACTTAAGTTATGAGCATTACTTCTCCCTTAGGATAAGTAGTAATGTTTCCCATGCATCATTCAATCATCCTAGTTCTCAGTTTGTTTCCCTTCATTACTAGAAAATTTGGGAATAAAGTAATAGGAAGTTAAATAACACATTATTTGTTTCCAAAAATGTATGCATTTATATTAAATTGCAACAGAATATGTATGATTACAACATAATAATAGTTATGGAACAGAGGTATTAATATATTCATAAGTATATTAATTCTTATAACAATGTTAACATCCCTTCAAGAACTGATTTCTTAAAATTGTGGAAAGCACTGAAATCTATTAACGCTTAAGTTACTAATGAAACTATATTGTTCTATAAGAATTAGCAGTACTTTGACATATTTTAAAATATTTGATAAAATATGTATTCCTATAAATTATGATTTTATAAAAACACACTAAACTGGAACTAAAAGAAATAGAAAACTTACTGATGCAAAATGGAGGGTTAAGATCTTAAGGTGTAAAATATATTAGAGCTGTAATTCATGAAGAATCAAATGCCTTATAATTCAAATATTGAGCACCTAGAATTAAACTAGCATCAGAGCCAACAGGCAAAATGAAACCAATGCCATATACTCTTTTAAGTGTATGGAAAAAACTTTAGAGAAAAAATAATTTTTTGAAGAATGAAAGCATATGAGAAAATCTGTTCAAAGTTTCTACTTTTGTGAAATATTATTTATTCTTCTGTGGCATCAGAATCAGGCTACTTTGCACGACAGCAACTTAAAGTTATGCTATCCTAGCCCCCATATCTTATACATCTGAGAAATATGAAGTAATATTTAGTGAAAATCCGTTTGGGGAGTTTGGAAAAGTTTAAGAGCAGGCTTTTTTAAATTTATATGTCCAAATAGAGCATAGAAATTAATCTTCTCTTTGTGTTTTAGAGAATTTCATTTGAGAACCATTTTATTTTGTAACAGAAGATACAGCTTCTCTTTTGAATGATAAACTCAGAGTTATGATGATTTGACAATGGAAAGAGAAATGGGCAGAGACACTGAGGACTAAATGCCCCATTTTCCTAAAATATAGAATAAATGGAAACGTAAGAAATGGGCAGAAATTCAAAATCTGCAATTCACAAAGCAGAATGATGGAAAGAGAATGGGAGGAGGTGTAGGGGTGAGAGCTGGTTTCAAAACTACTCCTAATTAAACTGATCAAAGCCAGTTGTCCAGTGCATTCATCATGTGGATAAGCTGGATTCCGTAAAGGAAATGGTTCCTTCATCTCTTGATTTTAATCTACTATCCTTCACAATAGACTCTACTCTATAACCTAATATATCCATGTTGATACCTTAATTATATGATTTCAATGGTTTTTGCTGGGAGTACACATTCCAAAATGAGGGAATATCAAGCAACTAAGTAGCTTGACCTTTTGGTCTCGTCTGGCTTTGTGGCTGAAAGCATATATGGCTCTAGTAGCATCTCATGCAGAATAATGACAGAATAATCACTGGGGCATGAAACTACAACCTGTAGGCAGTTAATCATGACCATTAATCTCGGCCACATTCTTCTAGTCTTTGAGGATGGGAGCAGTGACAGAGTTCATTGTGTTTAATGAATGTAAATGAATCCCAAATAAGCTTCTCAGCTTCTTGATAGAAATGAAAAAGGAAACAATATTACAAGTTAACTAATTTGAAATTGTATATTGTGTAAAATTGAGACTCACTTCTGTTCGGGGGATATTTGATCTTTTACTGTAGTTGTGTCTCATGTGAGGACTCAGAGGATACATATCTACATTGCCAAGTTCTTATCATCAAAGTTCTCAGGAACAGACATCTGAGAGAAGTTTATGGAAAATAAACTTTCCTGACATCCTCATTTGAAATAAATTATAGTCATGAAACTAAAACAAACAAACAAACAAAAAAAACAGATTCCTTCTTTTGAACGTTTTACACTGCCTTTCTAGTATTGTCTTAATCATGATTACTGCCTATACTTATACAGAATTAATGTCAGCTTGCAGCTTCTAAAATTCCATTGATAATATTTCTTGCAAACAATCCAAAAGAGATTTGTAGACTGAAACCAGGAATCTTAAGACCTTATAAGAATGTGTTTTTCGGGCTTCCCTGGTGGTGCAGTGGTTGCGAGTCCGCCTGCCGAGGCAGGGGACACAGGTTCGTGTCCCGGTCTGGGAGGATCCCACATGTCGTGGAGCGGCTGGGCCCGTGGGCCATGGCCACTGAGCCTGCACGTCAGGAGCCTGTGCTCCGCAACGGGAGAGGTCACAACAGTGAGAGGCCCGAGTACCGCAAACAAACAAACAAAAAACCTACCCTCTGATAACTTTGATCTTTCTACTCTTCTTGATTCAGTTTATTATTTATCACTTCAGAAATAAAAATATAACAACTAAATTCAACTCACTGCATACATACAAGTGCAATATTATATTTTAAATATTTGCCATGATTCTATTATGTGTATCCTGGCTGAATAACTACAAAAAATAGAAAATAGAACCTGATTATAACAAACGTTTTTCAGAGGGAACTATTATTCTTGGAATGTGAAATCTAGTTTCTATTTTTTATTTTTCTGTAAATACTCTAGGAACATAGAACATGCTTTTCTTTTCTTTCAAATGTTTGTGGAATGAGTTCTTGACTTTTTCATTAGTATGCATTAATACTTCATTCTCAATGATCAAGATCAAACGTGTGCAAGGCTTTTCAGTTTACAGGTGATTAGGTTTACTGCTGAATCTATTTCCCTCTTTATCTTGCCAGATTTGACCATGGCCAAACATATTTCAGAGAGAGATGCTAATTCAAAGAGACTTTTACAGCTGTTGCTTTAGGAGAACTGCATGGACTTCAGTGTGTGTGGAATATTCAGAGACACACTTGAGAAAGATTGGAGATAGTAGGTTACAGAGGTAACCATGGGCCAAATAACAGAGAATCTTATATTTAAAATTAAGTAGTCTGTACTTTATCTTGATTCTATGGGAAAACACTACAGAACTTTATGCAAAAAAATGAGCAGATTAAATGTGTTACTTTGAAGTATTATCTTAGTTACCATAAAGAAGGAAGTGTGAGGCAAGACTGAATGAGATGTGAGAAGTAGTAAAATGGACTGCTACGGTAATTCAGGAGGCAGTTGCTTTATTCTAAGACAGTAGCAGTGAGGATGGAGAGCTATAGTGATCTTATAGGATCTGAGGGTACATAAAAAGAAGTGTGTATAAAAGTCTCCTAAGTTTTGTTATGTATTTATTATACTCCAGCATATTTATCATATGTGATGAATTCTCATTCAAAGAAAAGTAGCAACACAATTTTTTTTCAACATATATACTGGAGGTGAAAATAAAATATCAACGATATTTTTTAGTGCATCTTTAATGTAAAATTTTTCTAATGCATCCTAAACCTTTTTTTTTTTTTTTTTTTTCGGTACGTGGGTCTCTCACTGTTGTGGCCTCTCCCGTTGCGGAGCACAGGCTCTGGCCACACAGGCTCAGCGGTCATGGCTTACGGGCCCAGCTGCTCCGTGGCATGTGGGATTTTCCTAGACCAGGGCACGAACCCGTGCATCCTGCATCGGCAGGCGGACCCTCAACTACCGTGCCACCAGGGAAGCCCCATCCTAAATCTTTGAAATGATATTTTTCTCTATTTAAAATGCCCTTTACAGTCTATCAACTAATCCAAATATTTAAAAGACAGTGATTATCTCATACAAAATGGTTTGTTTAATTTTGTGATTTATTATACTCATCATGTTTAAAGACTGAACACTAGGTATCATTAAGTTTAGGTAGAAAGATGTGACTAATGTTACTTTGCAAGATAACTGTAAATAGTTATATTAATACAACACTAATAAAACCAATGCTGGGCATATTGGAGAAACTTCTAGTGCATGTTGATGTTCTGTTGAAAACATCAGTTTAAAGAACTAGTGTCCTACCATCTATGCAAAGTGATTTAAAGTCACAGTTATTACTTTAAAACTACTTGGCAGCTTGGATTGCAATCCACAGAATTTTAATAATACAAGTAGCTGGACATTAAAATAATAAATGAAAGTTAAATATTTTTTAAAGTAATAGTGTGGACAATAGCACTGTCTTTCTCTGTATCTGAATTTTAATTTTGATTTAATCAATACCTCTAGCTAATAGTAATATTATCCATCAAAGAAATATCTATGGAGCATATGCATTGCACACACTGTGCTAGAAATTGAATGGAATTTTGAAAGAAGAATCTGTCACCACAAAGTATATTATTAAGTGCACTAATAAGAAATATTAGAATCATTTCAGTGGTGTTTAATAAATATACTGTTTACAAAGTCATGGACAAGGTAGAGCAGAGCTAGGCAAGGCTAGTAATTGTAAAGTCATTGCCTCCCACAGGCTTGAAGAGATGAGAAGAGGTATCTGTTACTGCAACCCTGTACAAGAGTTCTGGAGATAGAGCCACATTGAGAGGGGCAGTGCCTTTTGTCAAGAGACACTTACAGCCCAAGGTACCTTACAAAAAAAGAACAAGAGAAAAAATAATATTGAATTCCATCACTTCCCCCTCTCTGCTCTTGTACTGGGGTTTCAAACTGGCCAAACCCAAATGGAGAGCAGAGTGTAAGGGGCCTGATGATGACATTCATCCTCACGGACACTCCATGGAAGAGAGAAGGGCAGAGTGTGTGGAGAAAATTCTCAGTGAGCGAATGGACAACACCCAGAAGTTATAGAATCTAGTAGGCAGGTGATCACAGTGCTTGGATGTGATGTGCCTGCTCTGATAGCAGTGAATAATTCCACTTGTGCTTAATTCTGTTCTATTGAGGTCCTTGAAAGCAACACACAGCAAGAAATTCCTATTATGAGATATTAAGAATGAGATGGGATTAGCCAGGCAAAGAGAGCAGTCTCATATCCTAGACTCATATTTCTCACACATTTGTACAATCATTCACAGACCCATTTTAGGAGGGAAAGAAAAATATAAAACCCCATAGGTTCTAAAATTGGCTTAATTATTTAAATATAACTTGACTATGTTCAATTATAAAGCTAAATATAAACATACAGTAGCTTATTGCATATACTGCACTATAAAGTCTGAACAAAACAAGTTTCTTAATACTAACAATATAAAACAAAATTTAAATTAATATTGATGTAATTGAAGACTGAAATTTTGTGGAAATAAAGTTGCTTATTGTGGAACATAAAGCAAATATAAATATAAGGAACTGTTGTAGAGAACATGTATATACAACCAAAGTTGAGTACTAGCTCAATTTACTTTCCTCTTGAAACGTTCAAGCCACTGGGGTGTCTTCATTCACAGTTAGTTATTTTATGCAAGTTTGTTTTTTCCCCTCAACTTACAATAATGCATCTTTTACATATCAAGGTGATCTTCATTCCTACTTTATTTAATCATGAAAATCAGAGTAGCTCATCCTATGGCCAGTACTGTGGAGAATACAAGGAAGTACGAACACTATCTTAGTCAGTTAGGGCCACCGTAAGGAAGTACCAATAGAATGAATCACTTGAAAACAGCAGAAATTTGTTTCTCACAGTTCTGGAAGCTGGAAGTCTGAGATCAGGGTGCTGGCATGGTTGAGTCTGGGGAGAGCCTTCCTCTGGGTTGCAGAATACCAACTTCCCTTTGCATCACCACACCCCTCCCCTTGGAGAAAGAGAACCAGCTATCTCCCTGACCTTTTCTTATAAGGGCACTAATCTCATTCCTGAGAGCTTCATCCTCATGACCTAATTACCTCCCAAATGCCCCACCTCCTAATACCATCACATTGGGATTAGATTTCAACACATTAATTTTGCAAGGACACAAACATTCAGTCCATAACAAACAATTTACATGATAGTTCTGACACTTAGATTGTCTTGTTTCAGAATGTGCTCATATTAGTCTTCCTTAGGCCATTATAAACATAAACACAAAAGTATATGTCTGTTCACAAGTATGTATCTGTCCTCAAATTAAGGAACTGTGCATTGCTCAAATTCTTATTTCAATCATGCAAATATTTTGTGGATTTTGGAAGTTTGCCTTATGTTACACCAGTGTTTCTAAAACTTACAGTCAAACAAATCCCTTGGAGAGCTTCCTAAAAATGTGATATCTCAATCCAATTCTAAATATTGATTGGCTGGGGTTGTATACTTTAACAGGCATCCCAGATGATTTTGATGGAGATGATTCATTGCTGAGATTTTAGAAAACATTGATTTAAAGGTTCCATTAGAGTCTGTTAAAAATGTCTCAAATTCTTCTTTAAAATAAAGGGAAAGCAGTGATTAAGTGAATTTGATTAGAATTTATTTATGGTTAGGATTTTTTAGACTAGATTAACACAGAATCTTATTGTGTAGTATTTCTTAAAAAATGTCTTTATTAAAAAATACCAGGTTGCATGCACACCAGATAGAATAACTTTCAAGAAGCCTCCTGCCACGTGCTGGGACTTTGAACTTATTGTCCTTTCTGACCTGCAGCTTCTTCCTCTTACTGTCAGGTTTTCAATTCTTAAACTTTTAGTCATCCTTTGGGCCCAGCTCAAAAAAAAAAAAAAAAAAAAAAAAAAAAAAAAAGAAATCACTTATCAGGGAAGCTTCCCCTTAAAATCTTCTTTTAGCAGCATGGACCTTCCCTCTTAAGTACTTGTACACATCTATTTATTAACACTTTACAATGGACTCCAAATATCCTAGTTCTCTTCCCAGAGACACAGTAGGATCTTCCCTATCAAGTTGAAGTTAATTTTGGATGTGTGACATGGTTAATCAGTGAAACATGGGTGGAAGTGACAGGTATCACTATTACATAGAAGCTTTAAGAGCCAATATGCAACTCTCTCGGCTCTCTCTTTCCCAACATGCTCAGGTGGCACCTGCTACTTCACTATAAATTCCACAGTCAGAACTATACGGAGCAGCCCTTGTTGACAAATTACAATATGTGACATGAGTGAGAAATAAACTTTTCACTTTATGTCCCTAATATTTAGAGTAGTTTATTAGAGCAAAAAAAAAAAAAAAAAAAAAAAACTCTTTGACATGTCACTGGTGTCATTTTATATTTATGTGACTGATTATCTACCTACCACATCTAATTATGATCCCAGGGATAGTTTTAATTTCCACTGCACATGATTTTTTAATTTTTTATTTTATACTGGAGTATAGTTGAGTAACAATGTTGTGTTAGTTTCAGGTGTACAGTAAAGTGATTCAGTTATACATATATATGTATCTATTTTTTTCAAATTATTTTCCCATTTAGGTTATTGCAGAATATTGAGCAGAGCTACTTGTGTTATACAGTAGGTCTTTGTGGTTATCTATTTTAAATATAGCAGTGTCTACATGCATATGAAATTTTTGATGCCTAGCAAATACCTAGTATATAGCAAGCACTTGTGCTGGACAGAATAAGGGCCTCCTAAAGATGTCCAGGTCTGAATGCCTGGAATCTGTGAATATGTTACCTTGAGTGGCAAAAGGCAATTTGCAGATATAATGAAGTTTAAAAATATTGAAAGAAGGAGTTTACATAATTGTCATGGTGGGCTTAATTTAAATCTGTGAGCTCTTAAAATTTCAAGAGGAAGACAGAAGGGTGAGAGATGTGACTACAAAAGAAGGAGGAGGAGAGATTCACAGTTGTAAAGACCAGACTAGCCACTGGCTGGCTTTGAAAATGGAGGCAGGAGGCCCTGTGAGAAGGCACGTGGGCAGCATATAAAAGACAGTAACTGCTGTCAGATGACAGACAGAAAAGAACCAGGGGTTCCAGTCCTACAGCCACAAGGAACTGAATTCTGCCAGAAACCTGAATAAGCAAGGAAACAGATTCTCCCCAGAGTCAACAGAAAGGAATGCACCCTGCTGTCACTTTTCATTTTAATTTGGTGAGACACATGTTAGTTTTATAAGATTATACATTTGTGCTGTTTTAAGACCCAAAGTTTCTGGTAACATGTTATAGCAGCAATTGAAAATAATACATGTCTCAACACATTTGCGCTGAAAGAATAAATTATTGAGTGAAAGAAACATTAATAACAGATTTCAATCTCTCACGTGAAAATTTAACAAAGAGATAAAATATTATCTAAAATGTCATTATTTTTAATATGTTCCTGTTTTTCTTATTCCTTAAAGATAAATCTTTCATTGTCATTCATTTAAAAGATTTTGGTTAAAAGGTAGTTTGCTCAGGGATGACTTTTGGTACTTAGCTAGCTTCTGATTTTTAGAGAGGTGTCAATCTGCTAACTAGGTTTTTACTCCTTCAAAGGGAAGGTTTTAAGTGCCTCCTAACCCCAAATCTTCTAGCTCTGCCAGGGAAAAAATTGGTCTAATTACTCCAAGTTAAGTTTGTAATTGCCTTTCTACATTTTATGCCATGAGCCCCTGTCTTATTCCCACCCACTGTTAATGAAAACAGAAAGAGAGAGACACTTGCCCTTCTTGCCTCACCAGCTTTCTTTAACACTGAGTGTTGCCTCTAAACTGCAGTGCCTCTGCTTTGACTATCACAGTAACAGACTCCTCATTGTTTCTTCAGAATGTTACTCCTTATACTGACTATGTTGTAATGGTCAAAGATGATATCTTCAACAAATTTCCAAACTTCTAATCATTTTAATTTACTAACTTTGCCAAATTTTTTTTTTTTTTTTTTTTTTTTTTTTTTTTTTTGCGGTACGCAGGCCTCTTACTGTTGTGGCCTCTCTCACTGTGGAGCACAGGCTCCGGATGTGTAGGCTCAGCAGCCATGGCTCACGGGCCCAGCTGCTCCCCGGCATGTGGGATCTTCCTGGACCAGGGCACGAACCCGCGTCCCCTGCATCAGCAGGTGGACTCTCAACCACTGTGCTACCAGGGAAGCCCTGCCAATTTTTTTAAGGGGAAATATATGCATAAGTTTAAGAGTCAGTGGACTTAAATGGGATTTCTTCAAGATATTGAGTTTTCAAGAGGAGATATTATGTCATAATTCAAAGAGGAGTTATCTTAAGCAATGTACCTCAGAGATGAGAAAACAAATTCTTAAAAGGAAACAAGAATATTTCTTTGAAGCTTTAGTGGGGAAGAATATTCACTGGAACTCCTACGTTAAAATATGAGAAAGAAAAAAGAGGTTATTTCAGGAAATTACTATCATGTATGTTCATATTCCTGGCAGTAGTAGGCACAAAATAAAAACTGGTTATTATCATGAGAAATACTTTACTGGTTTTCTTTGCTTCACATATAATAAGAAACATTTTATAGAGAATATAAAAATAATATACACCTGAGTTTGGAATGAAAATCCAAAACAATGTCAGGCAAACAATCACATCAAGAGAATGGAGAGCAAAAGCAAGAGTAAAATAAAATAAGAATAAGAATTCTTATCATGATAGTCATATAAAAACATGGTAGAGGAGGTATATATTAGCAGCAACATATGTGAAGAAAACTCAGATTTTCTCCTTGTCAATAAATTCAATAATTTGCTTTGTAGCTACAAAAGAAAATTGTTATACATCTTCATTAACAAAAGTGTTATATATAATTAGGGAGATGCTACATCTTTTTTCCTTCACTGATAAAATCAAATCTGAAGGACTGTATTCTGTTCTGATCACCATATTTTAATGGCACCATAGGGAAAAAGGTATAAAGGATAGTGACTACAATGGTGAAGGTTTACGTGAAGATAGTTCAAAGGAATGAGGAAATAAAATGAGAAAGCCCCAGAGAAGCTCTAAAGCCAAGGAATGGGAATGACAGAGACACAGACTTTGGCTTGGTATAAATAATTTTATAACAATCAGACATGTTTAGTTCAGTTTTCAGTAACTTGAGCTGCTCAATAAAAAGGAAGGATGACTACTCAGTGGAAGATTTTATACATTTACAATTCAACATAGGCCAAGGAGAGGAAAAAATATAGATTGACAGATAGAGATAGATAGATAGAGACATGTATATGTACAGATATATAGAGAGAGAAATGGAAGTGCCTCCTAAGGAGGGTGTATCTTGTTTTATAGAAGACATTTTGGCCTTCTGAAAGCTTTTATGGGTCAGCCTGTAGCTTGAGAGGAGTAGTAAGAAAGAGATGAATAGCTCCAGACTACAAAGTGAAAAGAACTTGGCGTTCTTTTGAATAAGTCAGGAAGTAAGGAAAGAGGTAGAGAAATTAGGGAGAAAGAGACAGAACAGCCTCAGAGCAAACATGACCAGGTGCTTCCTATAGCAAAGAGGCCAGAGAAAAATCTCTGGTGGTTTGGTAGTAGAAAGCATTAGAGACAGGGGTGTCTGTGATTCCGTGCATAGTTTGTAGCGTTCCTGTGATGTAGCCATCCCTTCTCCTCCTCTCAAGTTTGGATTAAACACTATTGTCCACACAAAGTGACATATGAGAATGTTTTTACATTTTTATCTGTGGACACTGGGAAGGAGCTAGTTATCAAAAAGAGATCAAGATTAGGTCCAGATTTATGCAATTCAGAAGGGAAAAAAACGACTTGAAAACCAGAGAGATTTTTCATAAACTAAGAAGGCCTATATGTGGACCTGATGATTTTCCAGAATTTCACAGCACTCTCAGAGAAAACTTTGGGTATTTCATTGCTTGACATTGTGGAAAGTGAGCTGACTTGAAATAAATACAACTTTGATAGCTAACAGGAAATCCCAGTTGACAGCTGGTTTATATATAGTCCATCTGTTCTGCCTGTTACAGCCTTATTGGACCATATTATCCCTAAATGATCCCTCTCCTCTCTGAACTCAATTCACTTAACATGCACCATGCAATAATCTGGGTTGCACTGTGCTGTTTGGAACACTCATTTAATTAAGGTTGTCCTGTTCGCATTTGCATGTGCTTGTATCATGTATCAGGAAATATTTATAAACTGCCAAAGGGCAGGGTCTGTTTTAGAAAACATTTTGACTTTACACACCACATATCTCCTGCCTTGTTCAAATAGGCACTGAACAAATACTTGTTGAGTTGACGAACCTCTGTATGAAGCTAGAAAAGTTGTTTATGGGCAGAGTAGATTAATACCCACAAAGGACCCAAACACTTCACTTCTTGTCTCAGAAGTCACTCACAATTTTGCCTAAGCGAAAAATTATTTGGCAATTTATTTTTTTTAAATAGGATTGCATTAACGTAGGAGCTTCAGGCAGAAAAACTATGTAATTCTGAATATATATTTTCTTTATTCAAAGTTAAAATTAACTGGTAGGTATCCATTCATCACAGTTTGCTAACACCTCCCTCCCCAGTGTTAATATAAAGATTAGTCAGATCATACATGTAAGCAGTTAGCATGTTGCCACATTCTCTGGACTCCAAATATGTTAATGGTTGCTATTCAATAATATGTCATTCTTACAATTAAAACATATACATTACAAGTTATTATTCAATTCATACATCAATTTTGAAATATCCTGTGGAATATAATCTAGCAACCATTTAAAACAGGTAAAAAGTGCTAAAATTTCAGAAATTACATGTTAACTTTATGAAAACCAGTATCTAAATAAATGTCATGTCATTATTTGCTCATAATGTAGTGATTAGAAGCATAGACTTCAATTCTGAGAGATGTATATTCAAGTTTTTTTTTTTTTTTTCGGTATGCGAGCCTCTCACTGTCGTGCCCTCTCCCGTTGCAGAGCACAGGCTCCGGACGTGCAGGCTTAGCGGCCATGGCTCACAGGCCCAGCCGCTCCACAGCATGTGGGATCTTCCTGGACCGGGGCACAAACCCGTGTCCGCTGCATCGGCAGGTGGACTCTCAACCACTGCACCACCAGGGAAGCCCTCTTCAAATTTTTAATTGGACCACCTACAAGCTCTGCAACCTCCAGAACATCATTTAACCTGTTTATTCACTCAGCTCCCGTAAATGTGACTAAATACATCATCTGCTTCATAGCTTCTTGTGAAGGTTAAATGACATAGTATGTGTAAAGCATGTAGCTAATAGCATTTAGTAGGCACTCAGAAAAGAGCAGTTGTTATGATTTTGACAGTAATTAATAATAACACTTTTATAATAATTATAAACATATCAGGTTTTCTCAGTTTAATCTAATAGGAAAATATTGTATAGAAATGTGAAGGAAATTAAAGATAATACTGAATTTAAAATTAAATCTGATAATATAAAAAGCCAGAAATCACTAAATACTTCCAAGGTCAAGGTTTAAGGTTTTCTGCAGAGGTTGATATCTAACCACTAACATCCCTAATAAAAGAGGAAAGCATTTAAAAGTTTGTTGCATGCTTTCCCCAGAGGTAGTAAAATTAATTAGGGAGATGTGCAGGCTGTTGATTCATTTGATTATATATTACTACCTAAAGTGCAAAATTTCCCTGCTAGGTCTGTTGCCTAAAGGAGTTTTGGTTGATTCATCACCTCTTTCACTCAGAGGGTTGATCATTGTAAATGACTTTATTGACCCGTGTCTTGGTTCAGCATCATATGCTCCAGTGAACCAAGCAATAAACAGCTGCTAAGTGCAGGTGAGAAGTCGTCATGGAAAATTCAAGGACTGAATCAGCGTTCTCTCTGTCATCAAGCTCCCGAGCTGTCACAGATTTCTGAATTTCTTGTTTTTTTTTTTTTTTTTTTTTCTTTTTTTTTTTTTTTTTTTTTGCAGTATGTGGGCCTCTCACTGTTGTGGCCTCTCCCGTTGCTCCGGACGCGCAGGCTCAACGGCCATGGCTCACGGGCCCAGCCACTCCGCGGCATGTGGGATCTTCCCAGACCGGGGCACGAACCCGTGTCCCCTGCATCGGCAGGCGGACTCTCAACCACTGCGCCACCAGGGAAGCCCTGAATTTCTTGTTTGACAGGCATGATTTTTAAAGGGACTTGCCCTAGAATAATATATTATCCTATGGACTTTCATGACTTTTACATAGCCATAGAGGGCACTATTTTTAGCATCCATTTTCCAAATTCCTGGATCCATAGCCATAGTTATACTACATTTTTAATGGTTTATTAGGTGCCAGTGGAAATCTCAAGTTAAATACAATTTGATAAAATAACATATAATATTGAAGAGTTGAAACAACATTTTAGAAATCATCTGATGACTTTAAACACTGCAAAAAGAAAGAAAACAAATATCTATTAAAAAAAAAGTCAAAGGTAATTCAATAGCTGAGAGATCCAGAGTAGAGATATCTCAGCTGCCACCAGCTCCTTCTTTTCAACAAGTATCCGCGACAGATTCCCCCAGTTAGAAACAGCCTGATCTTCAGGACAACTCTTTTAGTTAAAGTTGAGATTTTAAAAATCTTAGACCCTTCCATTAGACTAAGTTTGGGATGGATTCAGTTTTATTGTGGTCAAAAGTATACAGTGAATGTTTTCCAAGTTAGGTGAATGGATTGAAAAGTAAATTCTAAAATTATATTCGTATAAAGAGAATTGAAAAACAAGCTACAGCTTGGGAGAAAATGTTTACAAAAGACACATCTGATAAAGGATTGTTATCTAAACTATAAAAAGAAGTGTTAAAAACTCAACAATTAGAAAACAACCTAATTAAAAAATCGGCTAAAGACTCGAACAGACACCTCATCAAAGAAGATATACAGATGGCAAATAAGCATATGAAAAGATGGTCCACATCATATGTCATTATGGAATTGCAAATTAAAACAAGATACCACTACACACCTATTAGAAAGGCCAAAATCCAGAACACTGAAAATACCAAATGCTGGAAAGGATCTGGAGCAACATAAACTCTCATCTGTTGATGGTGGCAAAGCAGAATGGGACAGCCGCTTTGGAAGACAGTCTGGAGGGTTCTTATAAAACTAAACTACTCTTACCATACAATCCAACAAATGAGTTGGAAACATATGTTTACATATAAACCTGTACCGGGATGTTTATAGCAACTTTATTCATAATTATCAACACTTTGAAAACACAGAGGTCCTTCAGTAGGTGAATGTATAAATAAATTGTGATATATCCAGAAAATGGAATTATTCAGTGCAAAAAGAGATGGACTACCAAGATTTTAAAAGATATGGAGGAATCTCCAATGCATACTGCTAAGTGAAAGAAGCCAATATGAAAAGGTTAACTACTATATGATTTCAACTTTGTGACATTTTTGAAAATTACCTTTCCACTAATTACCTTTTCACTTTTTACTATGGAGACCATGAAAAGATTAGTGGTTGCCATGAATCGAGGGGTGGGAGGGGTGAATAGGTGGAGCAGAAAGGATTTAAATGGAAACAATATATATGTTTATATGTAGTAAAAGACAATTCCCTTAATGTAAGTAATTCCAGGTTCACAGTTGAACAAGAGTATACATATAACTCATTTTGTCATTCTTATATTGTAATATCTTCATTGTTAATCTTTTCAGTTATCAAAAAGTCTAAAACAAAATAACTTCCTGCATTTTATACTGGAAAATATGAATTCTATGATACGATGGTAACACTTATACCACAAGTCTCAAATCAAGTTGCCTCTCATACACACAAGGGGATGCAATGATTTTTACAACAATATGCAAAGGTTTTGTGATAAAAATTTAGGTGTTAGAAAATTAATAGAAGACATAGTCTTATAAAAACTAGATATATATAATACAAAAGAAAATAGGTGACCTACTTTGAACATTCACGAATCTGAAGGGTAAAGGAATTTGGTGGGAAATGTTTTTTCACCCATAAGAGTTAATATTTGTAATACACTTTTGAAAGGAGAAAGAGAAATTAGTATCAAGAGTTTTAAAATTGCTTGGGGACAAGGAGCAGGCATATAGCTGTCATTTTTCAATAATTCCTGAGGAATCATCCTAGGATCAGAGTGGGGGAATACATGAGGAAACACTTTAGAGCAGCCTTATATACCTCAGTTATTAAGTAAAATGTAAAACAGGGTTATTAATTAACATTTTAATAATATGAAATATATAGAGTAATGGTTACCAAAGATTCAGTCAACTCAGAATACTTTGTACAAAAATATTCAAAGGCATACTAGTACCATCTAATAAAAATAATACAATTAGGTTTAAATCATAGAATAACTAATTTGTTTAGTACTTCTCATTCTTTAATATGTCTGTAAATCACCTGGGGATATTGTTAAAATGCAGATGCTAGTTCAGTTGACTCTAGTGTATTTCTGCCATTTCTAACAAACTCCTAGTTAATGTCAGTTCTACTGGTACATGGATCATACCTTGAGTAGAAAAAGTTTTTACCATAATCCACTAATTAACTTAGAATATTCTTTTTACAACACATGGAAAACATAACTCCAAAAGTGGTAAGAGATCTGAATTTACAGTGAATTGATCATTAGTACAGGACTCTAGCATGAGAGCAAAAATGCATGTGACTCTACAACAGCTAAACTATGTTTTTATTTTCCCAGTACCATCAAGTTGGAAGATAGGGGTCGGGGTAGAATGGGGAAAAGCACAGTGGTACCAGCAGAGAGTGTTTCTCATGTTAAGTTTGTGACACCATATAGATGAAGGTATCCTTTAAACACATTAACAGTGTCTAAAAGTTACAAGTTAAAATATTCTAGACACACTTTTCCTTGTTTGATCAGCATTTTGGAGCACTTTTAAAATCTTTAACAGAATAGCTATGTTCTTTTATACTTTTTGCATGTATACATAGCCAGGTCTTGAATGTCTCTTTAATATTCCTCCATTTAATTACTGACAATAAGTTCAACTTTTAAAAAATAAATAAATAACATTGAAAAAGGAAACTATTTAAATGCCAGTGAATAGTTCTGTAATAAGTGTTCACTGAGTTTGAAGATCTTTTGCTGCTGCAGTTCAGATACCCAGTCACAAGCTTAAATTGAACAGCTGTTTGTGACAGAGCTAAAGTGTGCTTAGCATGCATAAAACACTAACTGATATGTTGAGGAAGTCCTACTGCTTTAGGCGACTCATTTATTTATATCAGATCTAGTACAGTAGTGGTCCCAACAGAACTCCTTAAACTCCTGTTATTTGCCAAAACAAAATGGAACCTGACTCAGGTTGCAATTGAAAATGAAAAAGCTGGTAGAGAGGCCTATATCCAATATGTTTGCCCCACATTCTCCAATTGGAGAGCACATGCATTCTGTTATTATTAACATTTAAGATAACAACTTATAATTTGGGGGCAAATTAGATCATATTATCCCGGGAACTGAAAAGATTTAAAGGCTTCTCCACGAAGTTTATATTCCTTAATGTCATATATAATATACTTTGGTAATTGGTTTGCCTATTTATCCAGGACCAATAGCCCCTGAATCCTCATAAAGACCCTACAGCCCAACCAAGCTGGGCTACCTGCACTTTTCCCAGCCCTCCATGGTCACTCTGAATATCCCCCCTTTCCCTCCAGTTCTTTCAGGCATTTTTATCACCATTTTAGAGACAACTGAAACATCAAGTTCTCTGGAACCCCTTTGCAGATTGAGTGAAAAAAAAAAAGTAACTGATTTCTTCTTTATTGTCTCTCACATTTTGCAAAGCATCTCGCATTAGAAAAAATGTTTGTTTAGCCATTATTACATGCTATATTATGTTTGCCATTTTGAGGGGAGAAAATTCCCCCAAAATTTCACTTGCTTCTTCCCTACATAATATTGTCACTTTAAGGGTCAGAAATGTTGCCATCAGCAAATTATTACTATTATTATTTTTTTTTTTTTTTTATATTTTTTGCTGTACATGGGCTTCTCACTGTTGCGGCCTCTCCCGTTGTGGAGCACAGGCTCCGGACATGCAGGCTTAGCGACTATGGCTCACGGGCCCAGCCGCTCTACCGCATATGGGATCTTCCTGGACCGGGGCACGAACCCGTGTCCCCTGCATCGGCAGGCGGACTCTCAACCACTGTGCCACCAGGGAAGCCCAGCAAATTATTTTTATATTAAGTAGATTTTCAGAAATCAGGGAAATAATGACAGTGTGTTAACAGAACAACTGAGCCCACTGTGATTCAAATGTAGTTCACAATTTCATATATAATCTGACCACCATAATATCTTACTTTGGTAGATCACCATGTATCTGGGGTCACCAGAAACTAGCAACACTGCACAGTCAGAAAGTAATTGATTGATACTTTCAATCCAGGGATTGATATTTTCTACTCTTCTTTGTATGGTCACCCTAGTAAGTGGCCATAGACTTTTTTGAAGCAGGTATGGAGGGAAATTTACAATATATATTTGATACAGTGTGGCTGGTCTTTACTCAAGGGAACCCACCATCCCTGTCAATCAAGCTGCTCCAGATATGTGAAGTGGCCTTGTTTGGGGAACTGAGTGAGAGGCTAGGCCTCTCCATTGTGGAAATTTAAGTCACATTTCTGGATACAGACATAAAATGTGTTGTTGTTACTGCATACATCAAATACTATTTTAGGAACAGCACAATCAACTGGCCAACAGCAAAGATCCCTGAAGGTAAAAATATCCTGATTAGTAATTTGTTCCTGCTGTTTGTTATGTGCATCATCTCAGCCTTGGCAGTTATCTCCTTGGCCTCTATGACTCTGGATTCTCTCCATCTTATACACTGCTAGCTGGGAGCTCATCTCAATGGTGACAGGTGAAGAATCAATGGTGACATTTCCCACCCTCACGTCTGAAATGCTGTGGCTAGTACCACAAAACTTTTTAAGTGGTACTTGAAATGTCTGGTATCCTCACCTCTTATTGATTTTTTTCACTGCCTTTATGAAGATAGTATCCTCTAAGTCCTCTAGATGGGAGTGATGTGGAAGAAAGGAGGGAGCCAGCTTGCACATAATAAACCTGCTCTAACATTCCTCCCTCTCTAAGCATTTGCAGTCTTTCTTTTATGTTATGATAAATAAGTTATGGCATTTCAACCTCCTTGAATTTAGGTCACCAATCGACCTACCAAATAACTCTTAGTGCTACTTTCAGATGTTCAATCAAATCTATTAAGTATAGAATCCCTGTTAGGTACATTCATATCAATAAATCCAGCACAATCCACTGTTATATTTTGCCATTTTTTGTTTATCTTTCTTAGAATACAGTACCTGATGTAGTCCCTAGCTTTTTGCTGGTATCAATTAGCAAAATCTTGCAAATATTTTGAAGTGTAAGTTAGGTCCTCCTAGGTCAGATTTTCTATGTATCCTTTGAGAGAACATGCTGAACTCTAGAAAGCTCTGACTCTAATTATGATTCAGGAGATAATAAGGGGGAGGTTGAATCTTGAGGAAAGTAAACAACTTTTGCCTGGCAAGTCTATCAGGTGGATTATTGTGGGATTTTCAAGCAAGAGAAAGCTAGTCTCTTCAAACAGAAAAAGGCTTTTCTTTTTGCTAAAGAGAGAGGCCTAGAGAAACTCAAGAGTTTCCTGTTTATCAGCTTAATCCAAACCCATTCAGAAGGCTTTAGAATCTTCCTGATTTTCTTGCAATGTTATGAACTAATAATTTAAAGCCATGATCTTTTTTGCATGGTATGTTTGTTTATCTGTAAGCTCTCAAGTACTAAAACAAGTATTCCATCTTATACTCTTGTAATCACCACCAAATAGTGAAGATCAGTTACAACTTGGCTTCTGGAGCTTTGCTTCAGAAGGCCCTTCATCATAAGTAAAGATGTTTGGTTATTTGGTAAGTCACAGCATGCTATAGGTTTCTAGTTTCCTATTTACCATTAGCAAATAGTTCTGTATCATGCCATGGCCAAGGACATGATCAAACCAAATATCTGGACCTAATATTGTTATCCTACACCATTACTATTTTCAACTCTTCTGGTATCAACTTCTAATACAGCTCTTTATTTAGTCAGCATTGATTCAGGAGAACAGAAATCATAAGTTATGTTAACAGGAAATTAATATGCTCCTTGGAAGACTGAAAATACAAGAAGAAAACAGTGAGTTAAGAAAGATATAGTAAATGCTGGAAGGAGCTAACACTCTTAAGGCTGGGGGAACAAAGGAGAATTTCTTGGTTTTTTATCTATGATCTTTCAGATTCAAATAAATGTTTTTTTAAAAGTGATATGGAGGGCTTCCCTGGTGGAGCAGTGGTTAAGAATCCACCTGCTAATGCAGGGAACACAGATTTGAGCCCTGATCTGGGAAGATCCCACATGCCATGGAGCAACTAAGCCTGTGTGCCACAACTACTGAGCCTGCGCTGTAGAGCCCACGAGCCACAACTACCGAGCCCACGTGTCACAACTGCTGAAGCCCGTGCACCTAGAGCCTATGCTCTGCAACAAGAGAAGCCACCACAGTGAGAAGCCCGCACACCACAACGAAGAGTAGCCCCTGCTCGCTGCAACAAGAGAAAGCCAACGCACAGCAACAAAAGACCCAACTCAGCCAAAAATAAATAAATAAATAGATAAATAAATAAAAATTTTAAAAAAAAGTAATATGGGGCTTCCCTGGTGGCGCAGTGGTTGAGAATCTGTCTGCCAATGCAGGGGACACGGGTTCGAGCCCTGGTCTGGGAAGGTCCCACATGCTGCAGAACAACTAGGTCCGTGAGCCACAACTACTGAGCCTGCGCGTCTGGAGCCTGTGCTCCGCAACAAGAGAGGCCACGACAGTGAGAGGCCTGCGCACCGCGATGAAGAGTAGCCCCCTCTTGCCGCAACTGGAGAAAGCCCTCGCACAGAAACGAAGACCCAGCACAGCCAAAAATAAATAAATTAATAAATTATTTTTTTAAGTGATATGAACAAAACTTTAATTTACACTCTCTGTCTTGAAGTATTTTTCCCACTTTTTTTTTTTTAAAAAGGACTTTGAAATATTTTGTTTTCTCAAGGACAGCTATTTATTAAAGATATAAGAACCTAAAAGATGGAGAAGGCGACCCCTGGGGCGAGTGGAAGGGATCTGCCTGCCTGGTTCTTGGTCTCCCACTGAAAGGGTCACAGTGAAACCAGGTCTGTGAGAACTGGAAGCAGCAGGAAACAAGAAGCAAATGCTGGTTGAGTCAACTGCCATACTGACATGAAGAGCAGTATGAGGTAAAGCTGACAAAGGCAGCAAACAGAAAGGGAAGGAAGAGATTTTCTTGCCTTTTCCTGCCCTCCAACTCCCTCTAGTACTTCCTTAGCGAACCTGATGTGAAGCAAAGCTCGAAAATAAAAAAAAAAAGTTGTTTCAACAGCCTCTACCTCCATATTGGAGGACGGGGCGGGGCGGGGGGTCACATCTGAGGCTATAAGAACAATAGTTTCATTACTGACATGATTTATTCCTTGTCTTCCACATGGGGAACGCCTAATATATTCTTTATTCATCTTTATAGCCACTCGAATAGTTAAGAATAAATTTTCATGCCTATTAGCATCCCAACAATGTTTCTTGAATGACTGAATGAATGATAGTAAGAAGGCATTTTAAATCCATTTTCAAGCACGGTAGATTCAGAAGCATTTAATGTATATCAATCCTGCTGCTGTTTTTATGCCTGTGATTATGGTAGTCACTCTTCTAAGCTTTCTACCCATATGATTTTTATTGAACCCTTGGATCATCTCTATAAGGTTAATAGCATTATCTTCCTTCTTATAAAGTGGATGAAACTCAGGCTTACAGATATTCAAAACAAAACAAAAAAGCCACAGAAAAGCGTTTCTCAAGTCTGTGGAGTAAGAGAGGCAATAATATAAACATAGTGTTTTTAAAATGTGCTTCAGAGATGGAAAGACCTGAATTTGAAATTCAGCTCGTTTCTCTTTTTCCTTCTATCAGACGAATTTCAAAATTGGCCTTCAGAAATTTGTTCTAAAAAAACCTCTAGTGTTCTTTCTTGGCGGTGAGTTTTTTGCTTTCGGTCAAAGTGTTCTGTCCTCAGTACATTTAAGGAACAGTTTATCAAGGAGTATTCTTGGCAAAGAATTGGTGAATTCTCTAGTTCCAAACCAAGAAGTTAAAAAGTTATATTGATTTATGACAGAAGCATTTGATGACTTGATGGTAGAAATGATACCCTGAGTACGTCTACCAGCCAACAACTAAACTTTATGGAAATGAACATTAAAGTCACATATAAATTATTAAATGAATGTCAGAAAAGCACATTTCAGAATATAAGTTAATTTACAAGAAGTAAATATGCCAAGACACATATCCACACACAGAGAAGACAGTGGCATTTTAAATACTTTTTCCTATCTGTTCTTTTGCTGGACCTGTAAACATCTTCAGAGACCAGCGGTTTTTTATGTTTCAGATAGACCTTGATCTGTGCATTGTTTCAAGAGACCTTCAAAAATTTTATTAACATATTAACAAACTAGTTCAATTGCTTGGCTCTCCTTTCAATATATTTTAAATTAAAATCAGTGCCCCAAAAGAGAGCATAAACAAATCTCTACCTTGTACTCTCTGCCTTAGATTGTTTTTTTTAGCAAATAGCTGAAATTTTGTTTTCTGGTATCTAATAATACACACTGTATAATGACCCTATATTCATCCATAGAAGTTTTTATCAGTAAGAGACATATACACATTTGCATAGCTATCATAATACAACTGCATGTTGTTCCAATGGGTAGACAGAAAAGCAGGAGCAGGGCAGGTAAGTGGTGTGAGTACAAGTTTTATAGGTACCTACCTTCATATAAGGATGAGCAGATGAAACGTTTCCACCAAATGGAATGCCCTTCTTTTTTTATTTTTAATCAAAAGAGAAAGGGGAAAAAAGGCAAGGGTATTGGAGACATGATAAAATTTTCAAAAATCATTTACAAAGTTTATACTAATAAGAATTAATGTTTTGATATATTTCTTCAACAAATAGGCATTAATAAGTAGTATGAACATTGCACTTTAAGGAGTGAAAAAATTAAATATAAAGGATTATCTTTCTTTTTCTTAATCATATAGTTTGCACAGAAGGATGTAATAAAGATACAATCAATGTATCTTTCTTAACAATGTATCTAGTTAACAATGCACGGTCTTATGTGATTAATAGTAGAGGAATTCTTAATAAGGATTTATAGAAAGTTTAGTAATATTTGAATTAGTAGAGAGTGTAAGGAAGGCAAATCAAATCAGGAAGACTATCCTAAGCAAAAGTTGAAAGCTGAGAGAAAGTAATTTGGGGAAAGGGAAAATATAGCTGAGCTTGAGCTCAGAGTGATGACCAATGATATCAGAAACTGGTCAGGGCCAGATTATGAAAAATGTCAATCTGCCTGAGGATTTTCTTTTTTCTGTCATAAGTAATATGAAGCCAGACCTTTCTACCCACCATAGAAATATGGCTAGAAGTAACAATATGGAAAGGCAAAGAAAGAAGAGGCTTGACAAAAATAAATCAGATTGGATGCTGTTATAGTTGTTAGGTTTTTGACATACAACAAAGTCTAAGTGATAATAGCTACTAAATTTTATGGGTTTTTATGTCCCTTAATGCAATCACAGTGCTTGAAAAATAGAAAATTATTATCTGATTACTGACAAATGCAAGATTGAATTATTTGATTGCTCTAATTTATACATTCATTCCACCAGGGCCCTAAATTGTGAAGAGTGAATGTGAGTTACAAATAATGGATGACCCCCTCCTCACCAAACAAACACCCTGTCCAATTGATTATGGACATGTTTCCTGAAGATCCATGATGCCCCTTGGACTTATTCTCAACATGGCACAAGTAGATTATTAGCAATCAAAAATATATGTAGGGCTTCCATGGTGGCACAGTGGTTGAGAGTCCCCCTGCCGATGCAGGGGACATGGGTTCATGCCCCGGTCTGGGAAGATCCCACATGCCACGGAGCGACTGGGCCTGTAAGCCATGGCCGCTGAGCCTGTGCGTCCAGAGCCTGTGCTCCACAGCGGGAGAGGCCACAACAGTGAGAGGCCTGCGTACCACACACACACAAAAAAAGTATATGTAAAAAACAACAATGAGATATAGTATATACCTATAAGAATGACTGAAATCCAAACCACTGACAACACCAAATTCTAGGGAGGATGTGGAGCAACAGGAACTCTCATTCATTGCTGATGGGAAGGCAAATGATACAGTCATTTTGGAAGATAGTTTGACAGCTTCTTTTAAAATTAAACATGCTCTTATTATATGAATAAGAAATCACACGCATTGTTTTTACCCAGTTAATTGCAAAGTTACATCCACACAAAAAACCTTTTCCTGAATGTTTATGGCAACTTTAATCAGAATTTCCAAGACTTGGAAGCAACCAAGATGTCCCTAAGTAGATAAATGGATTAAAAAAAAATCTGTGGTTGATATATACAATGGAATATTGTTCAGCAATAGAAAGAAATGAAGTCAAGTTTCCAAAATACATAAACAAACTTAAAATGCATATTGCTAAGTGAAAAAAGACAATCTGAAAAGACTGCACACTGTATGATTCCAACAATATGACTTTCTCATAAAGACAAAACTATACAGACAGTAAAACGATTAGAAGCTCAGAGGGAGGGAGGGAGGCAGACATAAATAGGTGGAGCACAGGGAAACTTTAGGGCAGTGGAACTTTTGTTCATGTAACTCTATGGTGGATATATGTCATTATGCATTTGTCATAACCCATAGAATGTACATACAAAGACTGAACTCTAATGTAAACTATGGACTTTAGTTAATAATATCTTATCATTTATCATAACAAATGTATCTTGAAAATGTCAGATATTAATAACAGGAGAACTAGCCAGGTTGCGGGAGGAAACTATTAGGGTAGCAGGGAGATGGAAGTGAGGGAGTATATGGGAAGTCTATGTCATTTCATCTTATTTTTCAGTAAATGGAAACTAATCTAAAAATTTAACTATTTATTTAAAAAATGGATATCTTATAGATGTTTGAAACCCATTTGCCATGTCTGCTCTAAAATGCTACTCGTTATATACTATGTTTTGCTACTGCATCTTCTCCCACTTTCTTTTTCTGCCACATGTTAGAATGGATTACTTAACATGAGTGGTATTTGTATGTCCTTTAGGCAAGTAATAAAGCTCACTCTTATTTCTACCTATACCTTATCCATTCTATGATTAATAAAATGTATAATACATTATCTTCCAATTATTCTCAGTAACCCTGTGGCAAAATCTTCTTATTTACAATTTAGGGTAACTGGAATTTGGTAAACACAACATTTAAGGATTCAGTTAAATGATTCAAGACACAGTTCTAACGGACATGAAACAATGCCCATTAGAAGAGAAACAACATGGATCAATCTAAGATTATACCTAAGCAAATTCTAATATAACATAACTAGAGGTAATCATATTGGCTGTTTATGTGTGTGTACCAGTGGGGCCGGGGAGGGGGAGGGGGCGGGATTTGAATACAATGTGGAAAACTTATGAAAGTGGACAATGGAAGCTATAGAATACAAATCATGTTGCACAGTAAAGGTGATTATATTTTTATGTTATTCAAACTCTGTAAAAACTATACCCATATACCCACACAGATATTTTCACCCAATCATATACACACACAGTTTTACAAAAACAAACAGGCTCAGGAGTGATTTTATAGAAAAGTTCAATTCAGTTCATTGGTAATAGCAACAAAACAAGTATAAACAGATGCATGCTTTCTAATTATTTATATTATCTATCTCAATCCATAAGATTAAACTCAATAAGAATGAGCTATCTTGTTTCCTTTGAAAGTCTAATATTAGGCCATCATATTAGTAGTTACCCATACCAGGTACTAATTTTTCTACTCTTCACATCTCTATAGAGATCTGTCTTCATATCATGTGAAGTATAGAAAGTTACATTTCAGTGGTATTTTTACCTCTTTACCATTAAATAGAAAACATGAATATTTAATTTGCATTTTTATATTTATCTCTTAGTTCAGGGTAAAATTTGCAATATAAAATAAAATCAAGTACAGTCACTGCATTTTCATTTCTTTGTCTTATTTTCAAATTTAGCCCTTTTCTCCAACATTGCCCTACTTTAACATAAAACACAACCTCTTTTTAGAAGAAAAAATTTAAATTCCTTAAAATATTTTTCATACTGATTACATTGAACTGTAGCATTAGGATTGCTACTCAAGTGTTATTACTCAATAATTCACATAAACAAAATATAATTTTGTGAGAAAGAATTACATTAGAACTTATACCAGCCTATTCCAGATATACTTGGAATGGTTACCACACAACTATATATATTATACTAGTCGCATTCAAAATTCACTCCTTTCAAGGTATGCATATATTCAGACAAAGAATAAAAACCTTACATGTTTACTTTCAAAACACCAGTAAAGGAAATGACTGTACCATTTCCGTCTTCCCATTTTATTTAAGCAACTACTCTTCTACCCTAATAAGTCAATGAACGTTCAATAAAAGATTGGAATTCCATGATTCATTGCCCAGAATCCCTCCCCTTCCCTAACTTCGTGAAATAAATATCTCTCAGAAAGTGGATGTCACTTCTTTTTCATTCCCTGGAGTTGCAATCATGTGATGAAAAAACCCAGACCTACTAAACAGATTACTTTTGCACAGAGATATCATTAAGTGTGGACTAATTCCCAAATAAGACCTGCAGTCAGGGGACATCTTTAGCTGTTTTGGAGATGGAGGGGTGTGTTTCCATTTATCAAGAAAGTCTGCAGTGTAATTCGATATGCATGGCTCTCAGAAGTGATACAGGAAACACACTTTCCCCCCATAATCAGCCCTTGCATCACTCTCTGTGTATATGTATGAAAACTTTATACAGTATGATGAAGAATTTGGGGGGGGATATTTAAAAATACAGTTCCTATATGTATTTGGACACATATGTATGGATAGTGACACCATCCTATTATTTTCAATTCTTCCATGTCTATTTTTGTAGAGAAGAAGTAATATTCTCTTACCTGCCTGCTGTTCTCTTCTCCGGAAAGCTAACTGCATGTAAGCCCAGAGTCACTCATTCTGTCTATGTGGTTCACAGATATTTGCAGACAATTGTAACAGAAGGGTCTTCCCTTTAGATTTTTCCTTATTTGAACATTTCAGATGCTAGTTGCATAACACATAATCTTTATATTTGCTTAAAATCAGTCACTTTAATATTTGAAGCCTCTGTTATTTTCAAAAATTAAACCTCATATACAACAATATTTGAAAGAGAAAAAATTTAGAAAGCATAAGATAAATTCACTTTCCTGTGAAAATAAAGAATTCTTATTGATCGAAATGTTTCTTTTTGTGGGGAATAGGAGAAACCTACTTCAAGCAGCACTCAACATTTTAAAAACAGGGAAACACTTTTAAGAAAGCAATAGAACCTCTCACAGTGGTTTGCTGAGTATAACATAGGAAGAAAGAGCCCCCTAACGGTTCAGATATCTATAAAAACAGAATAGGTTGGACTTTCTCAGTTCTTGTTGGTTCACTATGGCTGGAAGACATCTGATACTATGGAAATGAATGGAAAGTTGAATAAAATGTCAAATGGAGCCCTCTAAAAAATGCATAGAAAAGTGAAGATTCCTAAGCTGAACTAAGTAAACTGCTGGATTTCAGACTCAGACTGAAGTTTATATACATGACTGCTAGGACATGTGTCTTCCTCAGTCATGTTTGCTGAGAAGCACTGATCAGGAATGCAGGAGCCATATTAATTACATAGTTGGGAAGTGTGAAATATTTTTTAAAAAAATAACTTGCTTTTTTTCCCAATCATGATACCATTTCTATTAAGAATATGGGGAATCCCTCATAGGAGTAACCACAGAATATGTAAGATAACAAAAAGAGAGAATCAAAGTAATACTGAGGGTAAGCTAAGAAGAGTGCCTAAGTACAAGAGGTACATATATTAAGAAATTATTTTAAAAGTCTTTTTAAAGGAAAAATATACCCATTTATGTGAAAAAATTAAGTATGGAGATTTACATCTGTCCATGCTAAAGTATTAATTGTCTCATAAAATCATACAATGTAATTAAGAATTAGTTTGCTTTATTGTGTATACCTCAGGAGAACCCATAAATAACTGCTATAAAGAAAATGTACTGTATTAATAGCTCTGACACTAATATTATTGCAACAAAAGTTACGGAATTTTAAATAATTTTGTGTATTAAATATAGAAATTACCAAATTCGCTAAAACTTAAGTATATCCTTTGTTGAAATCTCATATTATTTGCATAAACAATACAATGGAAGGATTAAAACACTATTTTGGATAATTTGAACAAAAAGTTAGCATAATGTAATACACAAAGCAATAATTAAACAAGATTAAAACTGATTTAGGACAAATGCCGTATGTGGATTCGATACAATAGTGCTAATATATACATAAATGTATGGTCTACAGTGCCTGCCACTTTCCTCAGTCCATAGTTTGGCATTAGTTTCTCAAACATAATACCCAAAAAAGGTGTATATTCTTTTCAAATGACTCAATTCAAAGTTTAAAAATCCAGTATTCTCTAATCCACATTTCTATTCCTTTTGTCAAACTGCAGTTTAAAAAATGTATAATAATGGTATAATCATTCCCTTCTGATATAGCTATTATACATAGAAATATCTAGGTAGCTATAATATTTAATTACAAAACCTGAAAATAGTATTTCACATTTGGAAGACAAAATAGATATCATGAAAAGTTGTGCTCTTCAAATATGTAGTTATGTTTAAAATACAAGACAGGGTGAAACACATAAAAATACTGCCATTCAGAGTATGTAATATGCAGACCTTCAGTTACATTGGCTCCCAAGAGCATTGGGCATCACATTCTCATTTGAAACGTTGCATAACTCATTAAAAAGTTTTTCAGACTTATCACAGATGGAAGTTTGGTTCCAATTAGAGGAGTGACTCAGGGAACTTCACTTGAAAGGACAATCAGAACAGCTCTTGGGATAAAATATCTCACACTTCATTGATCCAAAAGCAAATAAACTGCCATCAAATAAATCTCACAAACCATTTTAATTCTAGAAAGTATGAAATAAATCCTTTTTGTCTCATAGTACAATGCTGTCTCTTTAGCAGTTGACATTTGTGACCTATAAACCTAAGGTTAACCAACTACATCAGTACTGCATTGTCCCAACCCATTATTCCTCTTCCATCCTATCACTTTCCTTACAATCATGAAAATAAATCCCCATTCCCAGCAGAAAATTTAATATGTGCAACGTTCCTATATATATTCCCAGGCACTTTACCAGCACATACCATCACTGACACTTGAATCATTAATTGAGGGAATGGAGGGAACTGCAGCTTTAAGCACTAATTAAACATCTCCAGAGTCATATTTCTTTGCTTTACCTCTGTACTTAAGACCAAACGCTAGTTATCAATAACTGAGCCATAATAAGATGGCAGTCTAATGTCACGTCATTTAAGACACATGATGTTTATGTTGAAGAGTTAAGACTGCAATCAAAAGACATTTAGGGGGAAAAAAATCACCACTGACAATCACTGAAAAGCACCTAGTAGCTTCTATGTCTGCATGAAATGTAATAGTAGACATTTAATTCAGTAATGGTCCTTTCAGGCTTTGCTATTATTTTTCAAAGTTGTTTAACAGCTAAGAACCATATATGTGAACATATTTCAAGGTTGTCACTAGAAATGCTCTTTTTAGTGTGGACTTTGCTTATTTCTCTTCTTCATGCAGACTATCTGCTCATAAACTTATAATCTTGTGATCTTATAAAACCAACAAAAAACTTATATGTACCTGGAGATAAAACAGCACATATATTCATATAAATATGCATTAACACATTTCTAAATCCACGTGCCTGTGTATTGTATTAACTTTAATACACCACTGCAAACTCAGTTTTTAAAGCATGCAGAGTTCTGCTGTATTTTATCATGTAGGACTAAAAAGACATCCAGATATAAAAATTTAATTTTCTTACCCGGAACAGGAAACTGTTTCTGTTCAATTCTGGAACAAAGTGTGGCTGGAAAGAGACTTGATTGGGGTTTTCTTTCCAAAATCCTCTTTAATGAAGCAGGAGTGGGTGAACAAATCCAAGGTGAAGTCTGTTACTCCTTGCTGGGTCTCGGAGCTGACATCCTCTTGTAAAAGCAAAGGCACCTCAGTAAGTTGTTGACTGAGGGAGCTGTGGAGCCAGGCGAGGGGCACCAGCGGTCACACAGGGATGCGACGGAACGCGCCCTGCTGCCCTCCCCCACCCCGAATCCTGCGTTCCCCGCTCTCTCCTTCTCACCCTGACGTTCACTCAGCTCTGAGTCCCGGCTCTCTCGCTGCTGCTGTATAATCAAGCTAGCCTGTCTGAAGCTAATAGTCCTCTATTTAACCAGCCAATCAATACGAAGGATTTCACTTCTAGTCCCAAGAGTCTTTTTCCAAGTGTGGCACAAACAGAAAGAGTTTTGCCAGCAGTTGAGCGAAGTAGTTTTCATTATTTTATCTCCCGTTAGAGACAGAGCTAGAGAGCACAGAGGCTCAGAGCAACCTTAGTCTGATGGCAGATGTTTTGCATTTTAAGAAGTACCTCTTCTTATCCAGCTGATACTAATTTATAATTACACACCTGTTAACCATCGTCATTTAGGAATTACTACAGAGGTGCATATGTGATTTAAAAAAAAAAGCTTTCTAACTCAAATATATGAGGAAAAAATAGAGAAACAAAATTACACACACTGACAACTTTTTTTTTCTGGAAATGACAGTGCCTTTAGGAGCCTATATGGCTTGGATCAATTCAAGAATACCTCATTATATTGATGGATGTTAAAAGGTATTCACTTTATTCTAGGAAAATATTGATCTATAGTGTTTCTTTTTCTCAAAAGGAAAGAGAAGTGATGTTTCTAGATTTTATTGAACTAGAGCCTGTGTCAGACTTCAGTGTGTAAAATGTTTTTCAATTTTATAGCATAAATCTACAAAAGGATTCCTTCGAATGTATCAGAGCATTTCACACCTGATTCACCCCTGAAAGGTTAAGATTTTCTTCTTAAAGTGACACATTCACTGCTCATCTGCCATAACTGACCGTAATAAAGAATCACAAAGTGAACCACTGAAGACTAGACTGACTTTTTATCCCCCAAATACTTCCAAGGGGGAAAAAAACATAAAAATAAAAAGACCATTTGGGATCAACTTAGTTTTGGTTTGAAAAGTTGCCCCAGCACACAGAAAGCAAGGAGAGACCTACGAAAGAGTCAGCCACTCCAGCTGGGCAGGGGGCAGGTTTAATAAACAGGAGGACTTAATAGCAGGCTACTCTTGGTGGTTGCAGAACCAGTAGATCTCTGTACCCGCCCACAAGATTCTTAAGAATTTATATAGAGGCCTGAACTGGGTTCATGTAGACCATCCAGATGGTCTCAACAGTGCATTTCTCCTGCAACATTTAGTCAAACCCAAGAAATGCCGTCTCTTTTAATTTCTAATTAGGAGGTTGTTGCTTACCTCAATTTCACACTGCTTGGTCAACCAACATTTTAGTTACTTTTTCTTGGTAATAATACATTACTGCTTTCATTAAAGTAAATTGTATAAGAATGGTTAACTACACCACAATTCTCAGATGGAATTCAAATCCAGTCCCTAGTCCTTGTAGCTACAACTTTCAACATCCTATAATACAAATTAAAGTTTGGAATATGTGCTAAAGTATCTTGTAAATGAAGACCAAAAAGGCCGTAAGGTATGTATCGTCATGGAGTTACACTCCATGTTCAAAAGTTCAAATTTTAAAGTGTTGTAACATTTATTGGAGGCAAACTTCCTTAATTTAATTGACTCAGTTCAGCAAATATTTATTGAGCAACTCTTTGTATTAGGCCTCGTACTCTCAGTAATAGAAAAGTAATTAAGTAAAGGAGAGAACAAGCTTCTTTGTATTCTTGGTGTTTTCAGTGCACTTAGTAGGAGTAGTCAATCTTCTAGGAGTTAACAAGCTTGCAGATAGATAAGGAATCCTCAGGTAAACGAAATACAAGGGAGAGCAATTCATGCCTTCTTTACTAGTAGTTCAGAGGGCAAGTACTCAAAAGCAAGATCATCTCTCCTCTAGGAAAACAGAAAGGCCCTATAAAAATCATGGCATTTGCAATTATTCTTATTAAAGAAAATAAAAAAAAAGATTTTACAGACAGAAGAAAAAAGTGACAGAGGGGAGAGCAATAACATAAGCAAAACTGCAGAGTCAAAGGAAGCAGGAGATGGGGGAGGGGAGTTGGAGGAAGAGCTAAGTGGGAAGGTGGCTTCCCTATAAGGGGGTGATGTGAAGGATATTGGATGCTAAGCTAAAACCAACTGGATAATTGGGAGCCTTTCAAAAAAATTTTTTTTTGCAGAAAAGTGATAAAATTTGAACTGTGCTTTGGGAACTGTTGCTGAAATTCGGCCTCTGTACACTGGTGCCAGATTAAATCTCAGAGACAGAGTTTTGGGTGAAGTAGAAATAAATAGCTTTATTGCTTTGCCAGGCAAAGCAGGGCCACAGTGGGCTAATGCCTTCAAGACTGTGTGTCCCACCCTAGAGGGTGTAGTGAGGAGACTTGCAGTGCTCAAGGAGCAGGGCATGATCAGTTGGTGGACATTCTTCTTATTGGTTGGTGGTGAGGTAATTGGGAGTCAACATCATCAACCTTCTGGTTCCCACCGGTTTGGGGTCTACATGCTTGTGGGCAGCATGCAGTTAACTTCTTCCACCTGCTAGGGGTTTCAGTATCTGCAAAACAGCTCAAAGGATATGGCTCAGAACATTATCTATAGCACTGGAAGAAGAACTAAAGGTCCTTGACTTTATTTAATGGCTAAAGTATTATTATTTTGTCTTGCTTGACTGTTTTCCTTTCTTTCTGCATTTTCTCACTTCTCTGATTAAATTTATTCTTTGACTAAAATTTTTCTACAGACAAAAGGCAGGCAAAGTTGGGGTCTATTCTGGGAATGCCTCATAGGGTACTGTTCGGGTACAGAACCTCTATCAAACAGAAGGTCGTAGGTTGCATTGGAATGAGACCTTGGTGAGTACGAGGAAGCACTAGGGACCATGGGCAAGGTCTCCCTCAGGAGTAATGGAGGGAGAACCAGTGTGCTCATGGTGGGAATGGGCAGAATGAACTAATACTGAGACACATTCTAAATAGTGTCTCTACATGATGTCATAACCTACTGAGGAGAGGTGCAGCTTAGGAAGAATTTAAATATTCAGCTAAATGGATGACTAAAAGAAAAAGTGAATTATAAATGGCACACTTATTTCTTCTCATCTGTTGTTTGGTTCCTGTTATGGAATTCAGCCTTCCTTAATTATATATTATTTTTTTGTTACATGCAATTTCCTACAACAATGTAAGCTCCAATGAAAAGAATTGAATTTTTCCAACACATTTTCCCTCACATTTTTTTAAATTGTTCCTAACATATATTAGTTGTTCAATAAATGATAGTAAAATCATTTCCATTTTTGGAATGACTCATAACAAGCTCTGAGCTAATAATTCTGCAAACATTATTTCACTTAACACTCTATGAAATGGCCATTATCCTATTTTATATCTAAAGAAAGTAAAACTTGAAGAGGCTAAGTACCTCGTCCAATGAAATACAACTAGCGTCTATTGAATCTCAAAGCCCAAATTCTGAATAGTGTTGAATTTTCAAGAATGAGCAGTATTATAAAAGAAATTAGGGAATTCCCTGGCAGTCCAATGGTTAAGACTCTAAGATTTCATTGCTGAGGGCCCGGGTTCAATCCCTGGTTGGGGAACTATGATCGCTCAAGCCACGCAGCACAGCCAAAAAAAAAAAAAAAGAAAGAAAAAGAAAAAAAGAAAAGAATGATCTGAATACTGATTTGTGGGTCATATAATTGGAACAGGTGGAGGAGGCAAAAATAAATGAAATTAAAACAAGAGGGTTAAAGGGATGGATATGAAGGATAGGAAGCTAAAGAGTTCAAGTTGAGTAATCATTAGACTCATGTACTGAGAGTAAAGAAGACTGGTGGGAGGCATTGGCAGGATGGCTAAGTAGCAAGTTGTTTGTGATAGAGATGGCTGCTGAGCTAAATGACAGTGGAGACTTTACTAAGAAGGTTGGCTGAGCTGCTCCAAGGGCCCAGCTGAACCTGCAAGCCATACGTTTCCAGTGGCATCAAGCTGTAAGACTGCACGGATTTCCTGACTTGTGCTCAGCAGCTTGGATGTCTGAGAGATTGAAAGGATCATAAGAACGCAAAAATTTGGTTTCCTTTATGAGAAATTTGGCAGGACTGGGAAAAGAAATGGATGAGAAGCAGAGAGGGAGGAAGAAGAGAGCATAATATCTTGCATAGTTTGAGTTGTTTTAATAATTGGTGGTAAAGAGTACATTTCTGTACCTAAGGTACAGTACTGGTTGAAAGAGACAACTTGAGAAAGCAAGTGAGAGAGAGAGATGCTTAATTTGTCAAGGTCACAATAGAAATGGAAATGTGAGGCCAAAAGCTTTCATGGGAGACTTAGTACCGCTAAACAAGAAGGGGTTATTTCTTGGAAAGCAAGAGTAAAGAGATGTGTTTTATACCAAACACTATTCTGCTGAATTAATTTATTTACTTCAAAAGTAATAACAAACCCCTTACAGCTCCAAATAACCTACTAGGAGCTGGGGATTTGAATAGAAAGGTAGGATTTGTGTCTTCAAGTTGACTGATTTAATAAAAAGATATATATTTGTAATTACATAAAGTGTATATAATTGTAATTATTAATATAAGTTCTACAATCAAATTGTATGCATAACACAAAGAGTCATTGAAATTGAAAATCTAACAATATTGGAAGATGAACATGCAGGTGTGGTAAACAGAATGAAAAATTATATGTCAGAAGATTTTAAAAGGAAGAAGAAAACATCTTTTAATGAAAAATAAAAAGAGGATATTTGAGCTTAGTTTGGGGTTCACAAGTTTTTATAGACAGAAAATAATGTGCTGAAGTGAGCATAAAGGAATGGTTATAAAGGTGGAAAGTGTTGATCAGCAATGATTTTGCTTCTGTGTTAAGACGAGATCAGAATGAGAGAAAACAGTGAGTTCAAGGTATATTTTATTTCTAATATTATATCGTTTCCCTATAATCTTATAAAAACATTGAAGAAATAAAATCATGAAAATTATATTATTGTACATTGGAAAGAATCCTTAAGAATGAAGTACTTTGGGAAAGAATGATGTTATGGAATAATAACAGTATTAATACTACTAATAATAATGTTTTAGAAAGAATATTCAGTGGCAACAAGATAAGGGGAGAATTTACAGAGACACTAGCTGTGGGAATAGAGATGAGGGGGAAAGTTTGAGCAGTCTTTAGGTGATAAAATGTGCAGTGTTTTATGAATTTTGAATGTTCCTTCAGGGTTAAGACAAAGATTAATTATGGTTCTATTTTGTTGTTGAGTGAGGATAGGGGCAGAAAGGTATACTTTGGTTTTGGAAATGATGATGTTGATATTTATGGTGGATGAATAGGTGTAGAGTCCAGTAAGTGTTTAGTAACTGGGTTTCTGATACTTAGGACAGTTATTTAAACAGAAGATATAGATATACATAATCATTTATCTTATTCCAGAGAATCAAGAAAGAACATCTAGAATAAAGAGATTAAAGGCAGAAACATGGAGAACCATGACATTTGAAAAGCAATCCATAGAGATAAACCATTGAATGACAGAATTGGCATGAGAAATCCAGAAATCAGAGGTTTAAAGAAACCACAGTGAAAAATGTATCAGGCATTTACTGCTGCTTTAAAAGGAGCAGTTTTATGTTTGTACTGTGGTACATTAGGATCAATTACAGTAATGGAGGCGACTACTAATTAAACATATATAAAAGAACCAGCTCTTTGATTCTTTCCATTTTTCAACCACTGATTATTTTCTCATATGTGTTTACTATTCTTTCTTTCTTTATTTATTTCTGCAGTACGCGGGCCTCTCATGGTTGTGGCCTCTCCCGTTGTGGAGAACAGGCTCCGGACACTCAGGCTCAGTAGCCATGGCTCACGGGCCCAGCCGCTCCGTGGCACATGGGATCCTTCTGGACCAGGGCACGAACCCGTGTCCCCTGCATCGGCAGGCAGACTCTCAACCACTGCGCCACCAGGGAAGCTCGTGTTTACTATTCTTTGGATAACCTTATATTGAGTAACTCTACATGCAAAAATCAATGCTAGACATAATGTAGAATGCAAAGCTGACGTCAACAATGTCCTACAACTTAAAGAGCAAATATTATAACATGAAAATGAGATAATCATTTCCTATATAAGAGATAAACAGAATTCTGTATACATAGATAAGCTTTTTAAACAGTCGATTAGAATGTTGAAAGATTCAGTCTGTATTGAATCGAATAAGTATTTAATAGTTAGAAATTACACCAAATGCAGAGAAGTAGGAATTTAATCCTTTGAATTTGAATTTTTGACAGTTCATAAAATGTTTAATCTTTGGAATTTTGACAAGTACTTGTTTTATTAGCTACTATGTACTAGTATATTTAAAAGGAATTCATTGCAGGTCTTTATAATGTGTTTACATACTAATCCTCAAACGTTATCAATACAACTATTTTATTTTTAAAATTTGCTCCTTCACCTTTGAAATATGATTTGTGCATATCAAACATTAACCTTTGAAGAAAAATTTTCTTGACTAGATACTTTATCAGAAAATGTCTATACAATAGAAGGCTAAGTTAATATGTAAATAGATTCCTTTGTTGATGATAAACCAACATTTTCACTTTCATATTAATATTTTTATTTTATTAAACTCTAGTAGTACATAATATCACTACCACTCATATTGTTTGGTATTAACTATTACCTATTCCTGTAAGTTTACTTGTTCTCATATATATTTTAGCTCTCTGAAAAAACTGTGAGCAATTTTTAAGCAAAAATTATATTTCAAATTTTTCTTCTGTAATAATCAATAAGTTGTTTTGAATTATTGAATTATTCAATTATTTTAAATTATGAGATATTATGTTGGTATTGTGAAGAATATCATTACTTTAAGATATGAATACAGGGGTTTCCCTGGTGGTGCAGTTGTTGAGAGTCCACCTGCCGATGCAGGGGACACAGGTTCATGCCCCGGTCTGGGAAGATCCCACATGCCTCAGAGCATCTAGGCCCATGAGCCATGGCCGCTGAGCCTGCACATCCGTGTTCCACAACGGGAGAGGCCACAAGAGTGAGAGGCACGTGTACCGAAAAAAAAAAAAAAAAAAAAAAAAAAAAAAATATATATATATATATATATGAATACATAATTATTTTCAAGAACTATCTAGTTTTAGAACAGATCTTGCTTTAAAGGTGAGTTCTTCTGAGTATATCATGAATGAGCTAGGGTTACCCAAGGAGAGATAGGTAAATAATGGTAAGTAAGAAATGAGTGGGATTTTGAAGGTGTGGTTAGGTGAGGAGTAGAGGAGATGAAAGGGGTTGGGTGGAACAACACGGCATCAGAGACCCGCTGGAAAGAGGAGCTGGGTTAAAGTAATTCATAATGGCAGAGTTGGCTGAAGCAAAATTTAATTACACAACTCTCCTCCAATACAGCAAAATGCCTGAGGAATCTCTACAATACAAACGTGTGGTACCCATAGTGATTGAGACTTTGATTCAATTCTAGGTCCGCTGAGGGAAGGGGGATTCTCAGAATACAAGTTGAAATAAAAATGAGATATTTATTGAAAACAGGAAATAAAACTAAAGGCTATCCAAGAGAATTTAACTAGGAATTCACAAAACACTGAGCAGCCATTGAATTTTTCTTGGTTGTGGGATAGGAGATTAGAGCCAAATTTATTTAAAACTCCAAAGTGTCCATGACAACAGCTGAAATACAGGTAACTGTGGAAGTCACACTCACCACTCTTTTCACAGTCCTTTTCCAGGTCTCCCTGTATTATAGAGTCTTGAAATCTAAGATCTGCTTTTTTTTAGGCTTGCTTTCTCATAAGTCATTGGTGTATGTTTATGTATCTGCCAATAAAATGTATCACCATGAGACTTGAAAGTGGAAATGAGCAAAGTGAGATGGTTATTGACTACAGCTATCTTCTAGTAAGCATGGCAGTGAGTGCATCTGTTTGGGTTTGCGGTGGGGCAGCGTGGGTAAGAGACAGCAGAAGCAGAATTCTTGGGTCTGTTCCCTATTGTTTTAGGTGACAAGTGAAGTACAGTAGTGTTTCCATTAGAAAAATGTCTGTGTATGGTTGTTCATCAACTTTTCTCGATTTCCTACCCTGTATATGTAGTTTCTGAGTGTGTAGAATCCCAACCTGGTTCTCTCCTCTCCTGGTGAATCTGTGGCAAAAATAACATCCTTAATAAATTCCTAACTGCTAGAATAGTCAGACTGGTTCTATTATCTGCAACTAAGAATCCTATAGGAGTAAATATATATGAAATGTATCATAATAAACCACAGTATAAGTGTTTTCTGATGTAATTTCAAATAGAAAGTAAGTATGGCATTTTGGATGCCATGAATTCTGGTGTAATATCAAAATGAAATTTACCAAACATCTTCCTAACTCCCTGAGTTACTCTCCCACTACACAATGTCAAAAAACATCTGACCCAATTGAATAAGAAAAACACCCGAAGCCTCTCTAATGGAAAATTTCAGAGATTTTCACTATATCAAAATTAAAAAGGAAAAAAAAAGTGAGTTTTCCATTCCCAGGGCTTTCCTTCTATAAGAGTCAGTTGGGAAAGTGAGAGATAGTATATGATTACAAAAGGCCTGTTAAATGTTTCAGTATAGGGCACACAATAACAGTTTCCCCAAAACATAATTGTTAAGCTTTGGTTGTAGGAAAGGGGGGAAAGTTGGCCATAAAAATCTCTTTACATTAGGAATTATGTAAACTCTTAACTATTCTAGATTCAAATAGGGAGCTGAAATAAAACAGAGAATCAGATAGGGAATCTCCTGCAAAGCAGAGGAAAATAAGCCAGGTGTTCCTTCCATATAATGGCCTGATCTCTGCCTAGAGTTTCTCTCTACGTCGCTGGAGTCTAGGTATCAGATGGATGTGAACTGACACTACAAGAAAAGGTACATACAACTGTGGGTGCTTATGGTGCTAAGAAGCATAGTGCTGTTAGACCAGATTATTCCAGAGAGGAGCATTATATAAAGGCTGCAGCTAGCACCAGCTTGAAATGCAGCTGAAGCACCTGGTTATTGGTTTGCATATGTTTTTCAGTGAGTTCTGTGCATTGCTCATATTCAGTTGCTTTGCTTCTTTCTCTGTAGTCTGTTTTTATTGAATTGCTTCAACACTGCTCTTCCTGTTCTGGCCTTTCTGCTCCCAGAAGAAAGAAACAACTTAATGTTGAAATAGATTGATTTGTAGCATTGTACACAGGTAATAGAAAGATCACAGGCTTCAGTGAGACTGTTAAATATCTATGGGAATGCTTATTGACTGTGTGTCATTATACATAAAAAAAGAGAGTATCATGTTGTTATCTTACAGAAAAATGGATAATCGTTCCCCAAAAGACATGTTTACTCAGATTTTTTTTTTTTTTTTTTTTTTAGTTTAGTTTGCTTTCTGGAGAAGATTACAGTAATTCTGCAGTGAAAAGGTTTTTCTACCACGGGAAGTATCCTGCTTTGAAATAAATAATGGTGCTGCTTAGCTAATCTAATAAATAGTTATGAAGTTTTACAGAACTTAGAGCTGATGTTTCCATTGCCATCATGTTCATTTTATTAAGAATCCTTTCAAATACACTCTGAGAGTTTACTCTATATTCCTATTTTCTCTTGAATTATACATAGAGAGGAAAAAATCACAAGCTTTCAAGATGTAAAATGGGAAAAATAAACTAGAAGTTTAAAGTGATGTTTGGGAGATGCAAGCGCAAAGAAAGCAAGGAGAAAAATCAATACTATCACAGGAAAGAGAAAGCATCAGTGATATGAACAAGGCTGTCTATCAAACTAGAAAGAAAACAAGAAGTCCAGTGAATTTAGAGAAGTAATATTCTAGGGTTGCTAGGGAAAGAGCCTGAGGAGAAAGATGCACTGAGAGAACACTGAGGCAAGTCTCTTGTAACCTCATCTCTAAGAAACAGCCCAAAAAACTCTAAAAAATGTGGGTTCCCTGTGAATTGCTATTATGTATGAATGTATGTATGTATGCATGTATATACACATACATATGTGTATATACATGTAGATATATTCATACATACATACATATGTATATGCATACTATATATATACACACACAGAGAAATGGAGTGAATTATGATCTTAAGTGCTTCATTTAAATGGGATAAAAACAAGATGCAATTAAAAATAGAAATGTCATTGTCAACAGTTTTAAAGCTGCAGAGGTTGGTGTTAAAACCTATGAATGGTAGAAACAAAAAGCAGTGGATACGTACACCTGCCTGTAACCAATACTTATACCATGAAGATATTTTTAGGGGACAATGAAATGTGACTAGTTTGTAAATTAGTTCTAGAAGAGGTCAAAACGTTCTCTCACTTGGACTTAAAATCTGTGGGTTAAGATTGTGTATCATGATGGATGCTTGTCCTACCAGAGGCTCTGTGGAGGTGGTCAACAAATTTAACAATCTTAAAGGAAATGAGAAAAAAATAAAGTTGACCAAGTCCAAGGAATGAAATTAACCAACCAGCCAACAAACAAATAGACAAAAGAAACCAAATAAATAAATGGACATTTATGCTGCACAGAAGACTTTGTCCACAAGTTAGAATTGTTTAGGATTAAGGGCCATTTATTAACTAAGAATAATAACGGAAATTGAGAGAGATATAAAATTGCTCACTAGAAATTTGAGCCATAATTGTCAAAACATTTTGTTTGCATAACTCTTTGGGAAAGGGAGTGAGGAGTTATAGCTGAAGAATAAATTTATATTTTTAATTAAGGACATTTTTCATAGATGTCTCTCCACTTTTCATTTTTTTTTACCTCTAATAATCTGTGATAATTCAAAACATACTTATACTTGAGTTTGGAATGTAGTAAGATTTTTAACGCAATTTAGTTAAGACATTTAAAGTAAATAAATATTAATATTAAAATATTTATTGATAATAAATATTTTATATTTCATAAAAAGAAATTGATATTTCAAAATAGTTTCTGTCACAGATGTCTTTAAATTTGTTGTCAGAAATCTGGGCTTCTAGGGAGTAAGAGGCCAGAGTATTTAAGTGTATTGATATTGTTACCTCTGGCATATTTTAATGACCTCATCAATTTCATAATTATTTAAGTCATTTTCATTTTAGTGTTCTATTTCAGTTAAAAAGGTATCACTCCACAGAGTACCCTTTCTATGAGTGCCCACCTACCAGACCAAAGTCAGCTTCTGATTTTATTGATATTATTGGACGCTCCATATTTGTGAGATTATCTTGAATTTTATATAAAATTACCTGTAGGAGAAGCTGAGGAAACTACTGTGACCCAATTCTATGTTATTCCTAAAAATTAGAAATTGTCTTGTCAACTTATGAGTCCTTCCTCTATCCTTCTTGATAGAAAATGTTACAGAAAATAGCAGAAGTCATTAAGTTCCACATTTCATACACCTGTTTAAGAGCAGACACTGAGAACTCAGGGGAAAAAGAGGGAGACTGCGATGGTTGTGAGCTCCTTTTAATTGCTGAATGTGTGAGATAGAGACAGAGAGAGAGAGAATATGAATGACAGAGAATGAGAGTGAGATTGAGATTCCTAAGATTATAAAAATAAAAGAGAATAGCACTGCTAGGATTATAATAATAAAAAAGAGACTGACATCATAAAAAATTTAAAGTAAAATTAGAAAATTGTTATGGTGGCTTATTCATAACATGACAATGAATTACCTCATAAATAAAGGAGAGTAGAGAAGAGCCTGTGCTCTCAAAGGAGTGGAAACATCTGTAAGAGTTAGGGTTCTCCAGAAAAAAAGAGGGAAAACACACACACACACACACACACACACACACACAAATGAATTAGAGATGACTCAAAAGTTTGTAGGGGCTGGCAAGCCCAAAATTTGTAGGACAGACCAATAAGCTAAAAAGGTAGCAAGGAGTTTATACTGTAGTTTTGAGAGAAAAGTTTTCCTCTCCAGGAAGTCTCACTTTTTACTCTTAATCCCATCAACTGATTTCAAGAAGCCCACCTACATTATTGAATGTAATTATTTTACCTAAAATAAGCTGATGTTAGTCGCTATCCACATCCATGAAATACCTTCACAGCAACACTTACATTAGTGTTTGATTAAATAAGGAAGTATAGGAAAAAAACAAAAAAGCTAGATACTATAGCCTAGCCATGTTGAGATATTAACTAATCAACATGATATCCAAGGAGTCTCATGTTTCAAGATTCTTCCAGCCAAGAATTAATAAACACATTTTTAAAATTTAATGGTACAATACTAAATTATCTTGTCTAAATTATTGCACATTTCTGTGTTGTACTAGAAATTATATTGACGGAAAACAATATGTTAAATTTATAAATTAGAGTTTGATGACTTTGTCCTGTTATCATTGTAAAATTCCTTCCTTGTTCTGTACATTGTCAGATATAAATGAAAACATTCCAGCTATCTTTTGCCTGGCATTTTTATAGAGCATCTAATTTCATCTTTCAATCTCTCTTCAATATTTAAAATAGTTTTGTTAAGTAGTTAGTCAGACATTAGCAGCAAGGAGGTGACAGTTGCGAAAAGACAAGAAGGGAGTAGTCAAGTTACACCCAAACCCTCTGGAGACCCTTCCCTGACCCCACCCAGCACGGGCACAACCATGGTTTCTATCTGATATCCTGATAAAGAGGGAGCACCGTAACACGAGGGAACTTCCCCCAGTCTGCCCGTGCCCAGACTAGACAGGTGTGTAACCTATAGTAAACCCAAACTCATTATACCATCATTATAATAAAATCTGCATGTGGTTTTGCTCCACCCCCACCGTGGGCTTTTCTTAGCGAATCAAGTGTGAAGGCATGTGCAATAATGAACTTGTTTCGTAGCTCAGGACTGTCAATCAAATAATGATCCCCTGTCGCTCACCCACGATTGCACCCCGCCTCCTTGCAGAATATTCCTTACAAACACCCTTAAGCCTGTACAGGAGCACTGATTTCACTTTGCAGAAACAGCCCGCTCTCCCTCTGAGAGTGTAGCGATGTTTTAATAAACTTTGCTTTGAGCTTAAGCCCAAAGTGGTAGTCTGCAATTCTTTGCTTGCTGTCACAAGGACTGAGGTTTCTGGTCCCAGTCTTCTGCTGACCTCCTCGTTTGAAGCTATTTTGACACAATGCATGCCAAGCCAGTAACAGTTTCTTTTAGACAGCCTATGGTTGGATCTTACTTTTTATCCAATCTGGCAAATGTCTGCCTTTAAATTTATTGTAATTATCAATATGGTTGAGTTTAAATCTGCCATCTTGCATTTTTTTTCAATTTGTAATTTGTCATTTTTCACCTTTTTTCTGCCTTTTTTTTTTTGACTAATGTAATAATTTTATAGTTCCTTTTTTCTTTATTACTGACTTACTAAGGAAGGAGAACAGAATTTGCCACCCCAAAATATGCCTCTTTGGCATAAAGATTATCTTGAAATGGTTATTTTTAAGAAACAGCCAACACAGAAAAAGCTTTGAAAACCTCGAAGGTACACTTTTGTAAGAGACATTAACCTATGTAAGGGAAATCTCTACTATCTGTAAACGTGTCTCCCTCTAGGTGTCAAGAAAAGAAGGATGACTAAATCTAGAAACTCTTATTAATGGAGAAGGCAGAGACAAACCTGCATAACAACCATACCCTACTTTACTGTGCTTTGCCTGAAAATCTCCCATATTTGGTTCCCAAACCCCCAACATCTTCTTTTGTTTTTCATTGGAGATTGTATTTAAGGTGTTGGCTCGGGCCAATTCAGAAAGTTACTCAGTTTCCTAGGTCTCCCTTGGACAGGAGGTATGCGTGTTATAAACTGTTTGCTTTTCCCCTGCTAATCTGTCTTCTATTACAGGGTGATCTCAGTCAAGAATATAGAAGGATAGAGAGAAAATTATTTTTTCTTCTCTACATTAGTTATGTCTTTTGTCTTAACTAACTACATTAGCTATGTATGTCTTTTGTTTGTTTTCAAGGTGTCCAAATTGAATAAGTGGCATTGGTTCAAGGATCAATCAACAACAGAATGGAGGGACCATTCTTTAGGGAAAGAATATTCTTTTTTTTTTTTTTTTTTTTTTTTTTTTGCGGGCCTCTCACTGTTGTGGCCTCTCCCATTGCAGAGCACAGGCTCCAGACACGCAGGCTCAGCAGCCATGGCTCATGGGCCCAGCCACTCCGCGGCATGTGGGATCTTCCCGGACCGGGGCACGAACCCGTGTCCCCTGCATCGGCAGGCAGACTCCCAACCACTGCACCACCAGGGAAGCCCAGGGAAAGAATATTCTTTATAATAAATGTTGCTAGGTCAATATTGGAAAACCCATGTAAAAAATGACACAGCATAGAGCAATTAAGTTATGATGGATTGTAAATATAAATGTTAAAGTTAAAACAACAATGCTTTCACATAAAAACATACAAGAGTATATTCATAATTTGGGATTGGCAAAAATTCTAAAAATTTACAACAAAAGAATACTAAACCTTTTGAAACCTTAAGAATTGGACTTCATTAAAATTAAGAACTATTCATTAAGTGATAATATTGAGAAAATTAAAAGGAAATCCACAGATTTCAAAACAAAGTCAGAACTCAATAAGATACTAATATACTTTACCAGAACTTCTACAATTAAAGGTCTGACAATACTCAACATTAGCGAGAATATTAAACAGGCAGAAATTGTTATATTGTTTAGGAATGTAAATTGACACAGGCATTTTGGACATTTTGGCACTGTTTTCTAAATTAAACATATTTATGCTCTAGGAAGCAGAAATTCTTCAAGCAAGATAGATGAGTGCTGATATCTACCAAAAGACATATACAAAAATATCCATAGCAGCATTATGTGTAAGAGCCAGAAACTGGGAACAACTCAAAATGTCCAGCAACAAGTGAATATATTATGATAAATTTGTACAGTGGAGTATAATCTAGCAATAAAAAGACAAACCACAACTACTCATAACAACATAAATAAAGTATAAGTATAAAGTATAAGTTTACATAAGTATAATGCTAAACAAACCATTAACAAAAGGTTATAGGCACAACTAATCTCTGGTGCTAGGAATCAGAATAGTGGTTTTATTTGGAGTGGTATGGACTCCAGAGAGTCACGAAGGAGTCTACTGGGATACTTGAAATGATTTATATCTTCTCCTGGGGGATGAATAAATAGGGGTACATATAAGTAAAATTCTGACAAGCTATATATAGGCTTAATGTTGTGCCCTTTATTTTGTAATTTACATCTCATTTGAAAAAAATAAAAATATGAAAGAACAAGAAACATTATATTTGGGAGAGATTTTCTTAGAACTGTAATTACTTAATAAATTGAGAAATGATAGCTCTCTGATTTGTTCAGAGCTTTACCAAATATTACTTACTATAGTGTTACCATAGTCTTTGAGGCTCCAATACAATGTACTTGAATCAGTTTTTGGTCATCATAATCTTGAGGATTTTTCACTGGGCACAGGAATCTCACTCCTTTATTATATATTATATGCCCTATTGTAGTCTATTTTGAAAAATGGAATATATCTATACATTAAACTGAAAGCAGCTCTTTTGCCCCTTTCTGTTCACCCATTTCTGTCCCCCTGTAACCTTAAAAGCCTAATTATAGAAATGAGATCACTAAGCAATTGAAACGAACTCCTAACGTACATTTTCCTGAATGCACACCATGCCTTGGCTAACCTGTTGATTCTTTTCCTGGATAAAAAGAAGTAAGAATGAAGTAGTTTAAGAATGATTAGCTGCCTACCCCTAACAACCCCCTAAGCAATCCTGCAGGCAAATCAAGCGGGCAAAATAACATCTGAAGAGAGAGTCAGCCAATCTGTGCCCAATGGAGATTGATGCAGAAGCCAACCTCCTGCCTCTATGATTCACGGAGATTCTTCCCCTCTATTTTGTTTTTTTTTAAACTGTCATGGCTGAGCAGAATCTTTGGAGTTGGTCTCTGGACCGGAGTCCACCATATCCCCAGATTGCTGGCTTTTCTGATTAAAGCACCTTTCCTTTCTACTGACACTTGCCTTTCGAATTATTGGCTTATGAGCAGCGAGTAGCTGAACCTGAGTTTAGTACCCAAAATACATGTTTTATTACTACTTGTTTTCCTTTTATTTCTCTTTTATATTATAATTTATGCATCATATTGAATTTTTGAAGTTATGTATAGATAACATATATCATCTGTATGTGATATTAGGATTAAGGGGGATTTTTCAATGTTTTCTACAACAAAAGTAGTGTAGGGTAGGATAGGGATGAGAGCCCACAGGGTAGGCACTGGATATAGTAGAGATTGTGATAATAATTACAGTTAACATGGAATAAAAGTCCAGTGGAAACATAGATAAATAAATATATGTAAATAATAAATTGATCAATCCCAGACAATTCAGATAATCACAAACTTTATTGGTGCTTTGAAATAAATAAACAAGATCATCTGGTCAGTAATAGAGAGGCCACTTTAGACAAGATGTTCAGAGAAGGCTTCTCTAAAGATGTAATATTTGAGATAAGATATAATGTTTGGGAATGAGTGTGCCATGCAAGGGACTGGAGAAGAATGAATTCAATAGCAAGTGGGCAGGAAATAATTGGTATTTTCCAATAACAACAAGAAGACAGTGTGATGGTCAGCAACTGTGGCTCACATTCTAATGGTACAGCCACTTCTTCAGCAGCTGTTATAGAGCTGAACTAACTGGCATCTCAGGGATGTCTGGTTCCTGACATCATGGGCACTAGCTCTCCCAATGACCTACCCATATTCCTTGGTGTCTCTCTCCCATTTTACCTCCAGTTGACCCTGATCATCAATCCTCCTGAATGGTTATCTCTGTACCCTTGTAGAATGTCTTCCAATGTCTCCTACCTCTAGTGGACTTATCAGTCTTCTGCCATTTCCAAAAGGAGAGTATTTGGAATGAATTTCCCTCATCTGGTTGTGAATAATCATGCTAGGAAAGTCACTCTTTTCAAAAAAAAAATACCTGTTGTACAACCTAAATAGGAATGAATTTCATGTCATTACACATGGCATGAATTAAGGAACAGGCTTTGTTGGGGATATAAACACAAGTCCAGGGTCAAGAAATGAAGAGATATCAGTTTCCCCACTTTTCCTTCATCCAAGAAAAGGCTTCTCATCCAAAAGAGAACTTTGTTCTGGGAAGAAATCCTTCCCATTTTTCATTCTTCTTATTTTAGCATGAGAAACATCTTTTAATGAAGGATGAAATAAAGTTTTGCCTATGGGTAAAACTGTCTAGACTTGGGATGCATATGAATCCCATCTGCCCAACATCTAGAGCCATAGGGGCCAATGGGAGATTCATAACCCTGCCTGCCTGTCAGGAGAAAATATCCATTGGTCCCCGGAAATTTGAATTTGGAAACAGCTCCCCTTAGATAGGCAAAGTCTCCTCCCTTCTCTCGCTGTCTTCATACTCTCATCTGATTTATTTGATATCAATGCAGGAGGAAATCCCTTGGATCAACTCTAGACATTTTCCTTGTTGTATAACAAGGATGACTACAAGTAGAGAAAGACACTGAGGTTTACTCTGAAACTCATTAACATCTCTTCTAGCCTTTCCTCAAGCAGAAACATTTTTCCCAAGAACAACACCGGTAGTATGATGATAAACATGCAATTTTTTTTTCTGGTATGCAAGCGTCTCACTGTTGTTGCCTCTCCCGTTGCGGAGCACAAGCTCAGGATGTGCATGCTCAGCGGCCATGGCTCAAGGGCCTAGCCGCTCCGTGGCACATGGGATGTTCCCGGACCAGGGCATGAACCCGTGTCCCCTGCATTGGCAGGCGGACTCTCAACTGCCGTGCCACCAGGGAAGCCCCATAAATAATATTTTAAAACATTGGACATTTAGAAATTGTACTGACTTTGAGATAGTACTTACCTCTGAGTGTGAGAGGAACAGTAAAGGAGTACAAAGGGACTTTCACTCCATTCATCATGATTCATAGCTAAAAATAAAGAAATGAAGTAAGGTTGATCAAATTTTAGCATTTGTTAAACTATGGCAATAGGTGTTTGTGATATTATTCTAAGAATGCATTTTTCAGGATGTTTAAAATATTCCTATATAATAAAAAGAGATAAATAAGTTCAAGAGATCCTGAATGGTGTCAAAAACTGAAAATATATTGTAATCATACATGTGACAGTTCTATTCATTTTCAGTGTCTTCTTCAGATGAAATAAATACATCATAAAATGCTTGAGAAATATCTAAGCCATAATTTTAAGCTGTTTAATCTTTGGTGACCATTTGTGCTTAAGCAGCTACAATGTCCATTTCAGTGTCTTTCTGCTTCACCTCACTACATGATAAAATTCCTGCCATGCAATTAAAACAAAACAAACAAACAAACAAAAAATTTCCAGGGGGAAGTCCTAGAATGTTAGAGGAATGGTTGGGGTGGAGATAAGTAGGAGTGTAGATTCATTCTCTAAACTAAATGTCATTTGACAAAGATAAGAAGAAATTTATTATGACCAAAAAAATTGTGTGTGGTATTTGAAAGATCAATTTTAGTACGATTATGTGATTTTAAAAACATATTCCCATGTATTGCTTTTAGCAGGTAAAATTTTACATCAATTGATACAAGTCAATGTGTTTCCTTTCATTTAGGGAAAGAAGAAATATGCCAGACACTGTTATAAGAATGCTGAAGTCCTGACCATGAGCTGCCTTAAAATATAATACAGAAAATATCCTTGAATCTCACTGTAATTCTATCCTGTGGTACTATGCAATTATATGGTTATTTTTTTATATACAATAAGTCCCCTACATATGAACCTGCCAGTTGTGAACTTTCAAATAAGCGAACATACATTTGCATGCCTAATCACATAAGTTAGTTCACGTGTCTGGGCATACACTCTCATGTGTGTGCATCCTCTATAAGTGGTTGTGCTTTTGTGTACTTTATTATACTATACAGAGTACAGTAGATTTTTATTTCAAGCCCACGATGTCCAGAAGCAAGCTTAAAAGCAGCGGTGGTGTAGCTCATACTGGTATGATGAGAAATAAAGAGCTACTACACAGACATCACTGGATTGTTTTTTCAAGAGGGTAGATAGAATTGAATCCAGCAAGGAACCAGAACCTATGCCATCAATGTCAGGCGTGAGTGAAATAGCAGCTTGCCCTCCGTCTCCTATTCCTAATGATCCTTCAGCTCTACCATCTCCCACCTCCTCTCCCTCCACCAATCAGTAACTCTTCTTGTCTGTTCACTCTATGTCAGCCCCTGTATGACAGCTGTTGTAGTGTACTACTGTACTTTTCAAGGTACTGTACTGTAAGATTAAAAATGTTTTCTTATTTTTTGTGTTTGTTTGCTTTTTATTTATAATGTGTGTGAAAAGTATTATAAACCTATTATAGTACAGTCTATATAGTCAATTGTGTTAGTTGGTACGTAGGCTAACTTTGTTGGACTTATGAACAAATTGGACTTATGAACGTGCTCTCTGAATGGAACTCATTCGTATGTAGGGGACTTACTGTATAGTAAATGTGTTTATTCAGGTATTAAAACAAACAAACCTTTCTTGAGCAACAATCTAAGGGCTGGGTATAAATAAATAAAACCATGTTATATGGTAATAAGAGCAATAAATCTGAACAATGAAATAGAGGACACTGGAGTAGGGGGGCTTCAATTTAAAAGAAGATGATCAAAGAGAGTCTTGATTAAACAGTTACTTGATAACCACGTTGGAGAATTTATATTTTCTTCCTCTTAATCTCATCTAGAGAGGCACACAGTGGGTACAAATTTTCCACATCACTTTAAAAATATTTAGATAAATAAATAGTGTAGATAGATATCAGACTACATGTTAATAAAAACAGAAATGGAGCTGTTCTAGAAAAAGAAAAAGGGCATCAAGAAGAGAGGCAAAGATGAATAGATAAATATAAAGACTAAGTGGCACGAAGGATATAGGTAGAAATATATTCATATTCATATTATTCGTATAATGAGTCTCAGAGAAAAGAAAAATAAAGGTAATAAAATAATATCAGGCCATTTTACAAAACTTAAAAATATATCATTACTAACAAAATGACTGATAGGCAATTAAGTAGTATATGAAAGAAAAAGAAAGCATAAATCTAGGCATATTACAGTGAAATGTAGGAATATCTATGACAAAAGAAATTGTAAAAGCATCCAAGGAGAAGAATAGATCATGCACAAAAGAACAAAGCTAGCTGTAAATCCAATATTATAGCAGTAAGAGTAGATGTGACAAGTCAGACAATCTGTTCAAATTATTGAACAAGAGAATTTCATAAATAGAATATTACTTTTAAACACAAGGGTGAATTAAACATAAGCACAAACACATGCAGGTCATAAGAATATATTTTACTAAAATCTACTTTGAGTAAAGTTAGGATTTTAGTGCTGAAACAATATATTAGCATGCTATGGAATATCCACTGTTACTCTGTGGAGATGACATGGTTTATCTTTCTATATCTATAAGTATGATGAATTATGTTAATGGCTTCTTAATATTGAACTACATTTGTGATTTTGGAATATGATCTACTGATAGCAGGAGAAAGCAATGAAAGATATTATATAAGGGTGTATAAGCAACAACACCAACTGAAGAAGAATAAGACAACAGTGAGAAAACATACACACGGCAGTGCAGAACTAAACTCATATAATGGAATCATAGGAAAATTGGTACAAAAGAACAAAGTGAAGGGTGATTCGGAACTAAGGATTATGTATTTTGAAATTAATAAATGAAATAATAGTAATGATAATAACAAAATTTCAAACAGTAAATGTAATGTTGCAAAGGAGACTTCAATGTATTTCAAGGAAGGAATAAGCCTTTATACATCCTTCTTTATGTAACGACATTAGAAATCAGTAAAAAATGCAGCAAACGCACACACACACACACACACACACTCCTCCCATTTTCAGGAGAAACATAAACTAAAATATCTATAGACAACTATTTAGTTAAATAATACTTATGGAATTAAAAAAAATTAGAGTCATAAGTAAATATCAAATTTGTGAGACCAGCTATACCATTTGATGAAAATAAACTAAAATAATCTAGAAACAAATAAGCTCTTCTATTTAAACTCTGAATACATTTCATTATAGTCACTTTCTCCTAACTGTCTTTTTAAAAAGTTCCAAAAAATAAAACTACATTAACTGATAAGGACAAGATACATAGGAGAGGATACAACAGAAAACAAATGATAGCAACAAAGTTTTAGAAACTAGAAAGAAGATAAATGAGGGTTAAATGATTTGGTAGAACAGAGCAGACTAATTTTGTGTTTGTGTCTGTGTAAAATCATCAAGTCCTACAAAGGATCAAGAATTCAAGTTACCGTATATGCTTGAAGCAAGATGCTCTGGTGACTGACAACAGGCGGCTTTGTTGAAAGTTTATCTATGGAGCAGATAGACTTTGGAATCTCCAGTCATCTGAACAGCCAGATAGCTGCCCCCCTCTTGCAGAAACATGGAAAGCTGAACATCAGAGAAATTGGATCAGACATTGTGTGAACTCAGAGATAGCAGGCAAGTTGAATGTGTTTTAGATATTCAGTTGAAAGCAAGACGGTTAATTAAAATTCTAAAGCTCTTTTCTCCCTGAACCACCAGTACTGGAAGTCAGGTTTATACAACAGAGGTAGGAGATAAGAAGTTTACTTTCTGGGGAAGCTGAACTTCCCTGTGGTAGGTAGAATAATGACCTCCCCAAAAATGCCCTGGCCCTGATCTCTAGAACCTGAGAACATTTACTCTACATGCTAAAATGGACTCTGCAGATAAATTAAGGCATGGACCTATAAAAAAGAGATAGAGAGAGATTATTATGGGTGGGCACAACCTAATAACATGAGTCCTTAAAAGCACAGAACTTTCTTAGCAGGAGCAAGAGAGATGAAGCAAAAGGTGAAATCAGAGAGATTTTTAAAAATTAAATTTGATTAAACCATGTAATTGGAAGTTGTCCAGTGAAAGTCAGGTAAAAGGGCTGTCATTTTATGGGAAGGCCCACTATTGGACAAGCTCCATCTGAAACACAGAGCTTTGAATCAATTATTTTGTGTTTCTCTCTTGATTATTAATAGTAGTCAAACAAAATAAAAAAATTGAAGAAATTATCTAAATAAAACTCAGAGACAAAAATTAGCAATTGCAAAATAAGTTACTGAGCTATACCAGAGAAATTTTAAATAGATGATTGGAGAAAAAGAACCACAAGTAATATCACCACAATTATGTGAAATGGCATTTCATCTTGGCAACAAGACAGAGATGGTAGAAAATAGAAATATTCAGATGAAAATAAAATGGTTGGGAATTTAAAATATTCTAGATATTACAAATAACTGAATATATCAGATGATAAAAGATAAAAAGGAAGTATGAGAATTTTTTTAAAAATAAAATAATAAAAAATGGAGGCATAGAAAGTATCAGAGAAAATATATAAACAAATTTTCAAAAACGAGGATAGGAATTTCTAGACTGAAAGGATTCACTATAAACATCACACAATCAGTGATAACTAACTCACACAGCATCCTGGAATTTTAGAATGGTGGAGACAAACAAAGGTTCTGAAAATCGTTTATGATTAGGAGATTAAAACAGGATGATGTAGTAGGCATACTTCTAAGATAGTCCCATAATCTCCATTCCCTGGTGTTACACTCATGCTTAGATTATATCATATAGCAGTTAATCATAAGAGATAGGCTGCCTTAATCATTTGGAATTCTTCTAAAAGGGGATGTAGGCCTTCCTGAGTTCAGAGATATTCTTCTCTGCTGGCCTGGAAGAAGATGCCATGAGTTCTACAGTCATGAGGAAATGAATTCTATCAACTTGAATGTGCCTCCAAGCACATTCCCCACTCAAGTCTGCAGACTAGAATGAAGCCAGATTAACAGGTTGATTGCATCTCTGTGAGGCCCTGAGCAGACAGGCCATGTCTGGACTCCTGACCCCAAAACCAAAATAATAAATGTATTTTGTTTCAAGTCAAGTTTGTGGTAATGCCCAGCTTAAATGAATGCAATCATGAATCAGAATAGCACTGATATCTTAACACAAACACTTGAAGCTACATTAAAATGGGAAGAAAAGATTTCAGTTTTCATGTTTACATAGGTATTTCAAGATTTCATGGGTATCAACTGGAATCTTTATTAGGGAATAAAAAGTGTAGTGTATTTTTAAGCAGTGGTATGGTGTGAGCCTAAACTATGCAGAAGTGTTGACTGTGTGAAAACTCAAATCATACCATAGATAATTCTCTATCACCTAAACATTTAGCAGAATGAGGATGCAGAGATGAAACAGATATATGAGTAGCAGGTGTGATATTAGGACAGCCCTATTTGTAGGAGACTGATAGCATCAAGATAATTTGAAAAACTATACTAAATTTAGTGAGAGAAATGCATGCTTAAGAATAAATATTTCAATCCATAATCAGGTCTTAGAAGTTACTAAAAGTGACGGTATCTTAGGAAAGGTTATGTATGTCTCTAAGAATAAGTACAGTGAAAAATTCTAGCAGTTGTACTTTTGGGGATCTCCTGTTTTTGCATGAGTCTAAGAGGATTAAACTTTCCTGCTCCCAATGCTGACATTTAGGAATTGCTTAATTCTAGCCACTGGATTGTGAGCAGAGGTGACCTATGCCAGATCTGGGCTGAAGCAATGACTGGACATCGTGAGATCCTCCTGCCCTGTTCACTGGGGAAGACACGTGCTCCAGAACGTACAGCTACAGGAGAGCAGACCTTCACTAGCCTGGAAAATTGAGTTCTGACATAAAAAACTTGAGACCTAAAATGTTATTGGAAACTTCAGAGGTTTTTATGAGGAAGACATGAACTCATAGTGTGTTGTCATTGGAATTCTGGGTTTGTTTATACAATTATAATTCTAATCTATGTTGACTATATAATGAGAAATGTTGGCAGATTATAGACAGCATAAGACACTTTTCTCAAGATGAGTGTAGAATAGATATAAAAGTGGAATTTGTATGGACCTGGTGGGGTAAAATAAGTAGGGTGAGGCTCAGAACTCAGCATGGTGAAGGGATGATTGATTAATTCAGGTCCTGAATGTGATTTGCGATGCCCAACAAGTAACTCATTCCAATGTGTCAGGCTGTGCTCTATTCATTACAAGAAAGCAACAACAGAAGGTTAATGGACTGAAGAGGGGCTGTGATAGGCAGGGTAATGGTATCCTGAAAGCATCTATGTCCTGATCCCACAGAATCTGTGAATATGACAGGTTACATGGGAAAGGAGGATAAAGGTTGCCAGTGCAAGTAGGTTTTCTAATTTGCTGATTTCAAAATAGGGATATTATCCTGGATTACTTGGGTGGGACCAATGTCATCACAGGATCCTTAATAGTAAGAGGGAGACAGGAGATTAAGTAAGAGTAGTGTGATGTGAGCTGAACTTCACCTGCCATTGCTGGGTTCAAAAAATGGAGAAAGGGACCTGTATTCCATGAGCCAAGGAATGCAAGTGACCTCTAGAAGCTGAAAAAGACAAGGAAGTGGATTCTATTCCAGAGTTGTTCTAAGGGAATGAAGCCTGGCTGACATCTTGATTTTAGCCCAGTGATATCCATGTTGGGCTTCTAACCTACACAACTGTAAAATTATAAATCGGTGGATTTTTTTAAGTCATTAAATGTGTGGTATTTGTTACGGCAACAATAGGAAATGAATTCAGGCAGGTATATAATAGTCTCTGCAGGCTGACAGAGGGATTACTGGTAGTAACACCTCATGCCACTGGAGACAGGCCACTAGGAAGCAAGGGTGACACCGTATCTGACAGCCATCAAGAAAATAGACACCTCAGTCTTAACAACCACAGATAACTGCATTTCGCCAACAACCTGACTGAACCTGGAAGCTGATTCTTCCCAAAAGCCTCTAGAAAGGTATGAAGCCCTGCCAACACCTTGGTTTCAGTCTTGTGAAACCTAAAGTAGAGGAACAGTGGCCGACCCCTAGGACTTCTGACTTCAGAAGGGCAAAACAGTAAGGATGTGGTGTTTTTGTTATTTTGTGTTTTTGTTTTGTTTTAACTGTATTTTGGGGACTTCTGCTGGGTTGGTGTTACAGTTTCTGCATATTAGTCCTTCCTGTTTTGTTTTGATTTTTTTAGTTAAGTTTTCTTTTTGCTTGAGAAAGTCTTCCTAAAACAAGAGTCAAAGGAAAATAATTCCTTTCAGTATTTTTCTCCCAAATTTTATTGTCTCTCATGCTCGATTACTAATTTGGCTAGAAATGGAATTCTATCTATACATGATTTTGTCTAAGAGTTGTAAAAGTTTTGTCCAATCTTCTATCCTTCAGCAATGCAGTGTTGTTGAAAATTCAGTTCTGATTGCATTATCACACCTCTATAGATAAAGTGTTTTTTCCCTCTCAGCTCTGTTCAGATTTTCCCTAGTGTATTGAAACATGAAAATGAGACTTGATGTAGATATTTGAAAAAAATCATAGTGCTAAACATTTTTGTGCTTTCTTATACTATTGAATCATATTTTTCCCCCAGGAAATGCTACTGTGTTATTTATGTATTTTCTCCAGTATGTTTGATCTTAATCTCTTCCTTGGATTAATATTATTTGTGTGGGATGCTGTGCAATGTTCCTCTAAGTGTTTTCATTTTTAAATATTAACTTAAATTTGCTTTCTGTATTATATCCTCAAAGTCATCTTCCAAACTTTTAATTAAAGTTCTTTTTAATTTTATATATTTTTTTACTTTAAATACTCTTTATTTTAATCTCATTCTTCTTTTTTTTAGTGGATTTTTGTTCCTGTTTTATGGATATAATTTATTTTCTCTGAAAATCAGTTGGCTTTTCTTTGGTTTGTGTACATTTCTTCTGTTGCTTCCATGATCTCTCCTGCCTTTTTCTCATGTTTAAAATTTGTATCTTTTGTTTTTTGCTTTACATGGGGTACTTTCCTGCTATATCCTGTTCCTTGGTAGTCTATTTATATTTTAAACTCTTGATAGTTGTCTATGAGGTCTAGCTCCCATTTTCTCTATGATATTCAAATACTTCCCTCTTTACTCTCCTCCAGCCACAGTAACTTCCTTGCTTTTTAAAAAATAGTAAGTACTTGTTACGATTGGAGAGATTAAAATGGGAATATCAGTCTCTAGAGTCAGCAAGGAGTTCTGGGATGGATTAATAGGAATAAAAACACCCTCCACATGTATATCCTTTGAGACAAGCAAGCTCGTCCTACCTATGCCCTTCACACTCCCATTTCTCATTCCCCATCCATAAATAAAACTAGTGGTAGCATGATGCTCTTATCACAGAGCTTCCTGCCTTGTCCTTCCAAGATCCCTCAACCCCTTGAGCTGACAGCCAATCTAAGTCCCTGGCCTTCGTTCCTGAATCCCAGTTCTCTCAGTCGTCACCCCAGACACCTACCTGGCTTGAACCCCCCGCCCCTCCCCTGCCCCTTATCTCTCAGTTGGGGTGGTTTCTTTCAGTCAAAAGCTTTTAAGAGCTACTTTGTATCTCCAGCTGATTTCCTCTAGAAGGCCCTGGAACACTGAAGTGGAGCACAGAAAGACACTCATTGTTATTGCCTCTCTACAAATACTCATTTTGCCTCATCATGTGAAAGGCTGAGATTGCTATTAGAATGTCAGTGATATAGTCCATTTGACCTCTGCCCTCTAAGCCTTTATGATCTCAAAGTTATGGGTTTAGGAACTTAATAAATATATTTAATGTATGCATTAAAAAAATAGTAAGAATATTCATCCTGTGTACTTTGCACTTTTTATCCTCTCTGCCTGGGATTCTCTTCCCTGAGATACCCATGTGGCCAGTTCCCTCACCTCATTAAAAGTCATTGCTTGATTTTCATCTCCTCAATGACACTTCCCTTGGGCATTCTAATTAATATTATAACTAATTCCTCTTTCCTCAGTACTTCCCACACTTCTTATACTTCTCTACTTCCTTTATTTTCCCCCTTGTTCATGGCACTTACTTTTAGGATATTTTTTGTATTTTTATCTCCAACGTTTATTGCCAGTGTCCTCCAACAAGGATGTAAGTTCCTAAAGAGAAGTGATCTTCTCACTCATAATTATTCACATATTTTGATCCCCTAGAGAAGTTACTGGACCATGATGAGTGTGCATTTATTTATTTAATGAATGAGTGTGTGATTTAGGGGTGAAACACTAAGAGTATCTAATGGAACTACTTTATATATGGGTGGGGCTTATCCCTTTGATGACTTCATGCAATACTGATTGGGGAAGAGGATACTCAAATGTCAGTACTGTCATGATAGAAGCTGGGGTTGGAATGTGGCTATTTCTAAATGTCCCATTGCTTCCTTGATATCAGCTGACACCTTCATCAGTGAGTCTCACCAATCACTTTTTTCAGGTCTTTGCCTAGGAGTGCATACCTAGTGTTCTAGACACAGATACTCCACAAATATGCTGCATATCTCACTCATTTTTATGACCCTAGTTGGCTCCCCAGACATGGATGACAAACATATCCTTCTCCTTTCTTTGGTCTCTGCATGTTCTGAATGCAGAGCAGAGGTGTCTGCTAAGTTTGTTACCACTTGTCTATTTTCTGCCTTTTCATCTCCAGACATTCCTTCTTCTTTCCCTCTTTATCTGTGAATCTACCTTTTACACATATTTACATTCATGAAGTCTCAAAGGGGAGAAGAAACACAGCTGGGAATTCAGCATACCTGCCTAATTTTAACCTGGCTCTTACTGTATTTTTATTATTTTTTTTATCTCTAATGTCTAGTGTATCTGAAAACTAGCTATCATTATTATCCTATTTCTTATTTACAATACCTTACCTGTATGAAATTTAATAATATATTTTATTTTGGGGAGCTCCTTTTAAAAATTTATTTTATTTTTATTTATTTATTTTGGTCTTTGTTTCTGTGCATGGACTTTCTGTAGTTGCATTGAGCAGGGGCTGCTCTTTGTTGCGGTGCACAGGCTACTCATTGTGGTGGCTTCTCTTGTTGTGGATCATGGACTCTAGGTACGTGGGCTCAGTAGTTGTGGCTCACGGGCTCTAGAGTGCAGGCTCAGTAGTTGTGGCAAACGGGCTTAGTTGCTCCATGACGCGTGGGATCTTGCTGGACCAGGGATCAAACCCCTGTCCCTGCATTGGCAGGTGGATTCTTAGCCACTGCCATCAGGGAAGTCCCTATTTATGGAAGCTCTTTACTTCCAACTCCATCAAAACTCATGTTGAAAGACATATTCAATTATTGTTTTATTAAACAGGATATGGTACTTTATAGAAACAATAGCTTTAAAAGAATTAAAAAAAAACCAGATATTCATTAAAAGGCCCATGAAATTAAGTGTGCCCAATTAAAAAACAAACACCAAAACTTCTTTTTTAAATTTTATTTTATATAATTTTTTTATACAGCAGGTTCTCATTAGTTATCAACTTTATACATATGAGCGTATATAGGACAATCCCAATCTCCCAATTCATCCCACCACCACCTCCCCCTACCACTTTCCCCCTTTGGTGTCCATACATTTTAAACACCAAAGCTTTTTAGAGCCAATGATATATTTTTAAATAAAATTATAAAATTGAGAGCTGATGGATTGATTTGTTTGACTCCTTTTAATTTATTAATGGATATTTTTGATTTTCACAGATAAAAACTGAAATTTGAGTGTAGGTTGTTGTTGAAAGGAGGTATATAATATAAAAAAACTAATACTATGAAGATAAATAGTTTATGAGTATGTTTGTAAACCTTCTCTGAGAAAGCTAGTAAAATTTGTTGTTTAGAGACATTATGTAGACATCTTGTTTCAAAAAAAAATCTCCCTAAGGACAGGAAGTTTCAAAATGACTTTGACAAGTTTTTTAAATGACCCAAAATAAATAAAATGATATTTCCTTCTTTTCAGCACTGCTTCTAATCCCTCTGAAACTATTTGTTCAAAGACTCACGTTAAAAATGATATAACCGCATCAGCCTATAATTATAATCACTCTTACTTTTCAATAATTTTGTATTTCAAGATACTAGTTCCTCATGATCAAGTGTTCCTTACTTTCATTATAACAAGCCGTGGTTTGTTTATGGTGCTAATCTGTTACTTTTAACAGCAATGGTTTTAATTTTACGAATAGCAATTTTGGTAGAATTTAACCAAAAAGGAACAAGTCAAAATTAAATAAGTTAGAAGTAGGACCTATTTATTTTGACTTAAGTAATGTATCTCCTCAGTTTATTTGGTGATATGACTATTTTGAAGCCAGCAACTCTGCTTCAGTTCCCCTTGCTTGCTACAATGATTTATGTGTATGCTAACACAAATTCATGTCCCAAAGTGACAGCTTGAAAGACTGCAAATGTTGCCCAGGTGTGAAATACATGAAGTTAGGTATTCAGTGGGTGGTTTTGGTAGGTCAAATACAATTTATCACACCTGATAAAAATATCCTTAGCTAGATCCAGTTACATTTGTAACAACCTCAAATGAATCATATATTAAAGAAAAAAAAACAAAACAAATTGACTAACATATTTCTCTGCTTTTGACCTTGGTGATCTGCTGTCCTGGTTGTCATTTGGTATGTCTACTGTGCTATTTTCTTCATTCTGGGCATACGTTTTGCATTGTGAAAGTTTTTAACACATTTCTCATTTTTTTTCATTATTATCAAACATCTACGTTGAGCTGAATGTGTGAAGGAGAATTCAGAATTGAGTAGTAAAGTGAAAAATTGTTTTAAATAGTTGATAATTTCATTTCTATGAGATAGATTTACAGTTAAAACCTACTTTGGGTTGTGGATCCATGTTTATTAATTCGTAAGAGGAGATTGTGCATACATCTTTATGATACTGTGTATGCCTTCTCATGAGAGAACGTGGTATCAGGAGGTGGTCCAGGCTTAATATTCAGAGGTTTAATAAGTCAGAAATTGTTCCATCACTAGAAATTCTCAGAAATTATTTAACTCCTCTGTTCCTTCTTGCAGTGATAATCTTAATTTCATTCAAGGGTAAAAGCTAACCATTTTCCAGTTCAGTGGTTGTGGACTATGACAAAAAAAAATATTTTCTCAGGACCAGGAGAGACCATTTTCTGCTCGTGGCTGAAACATATGATTGGGGCAGTATGTTAGGAAGAATTCTAAGATAGCCCACAGGATTTCTGTCCCTGGTATTCAGGGTTTACCTCTGAGTGTACATTAGACCTGTAAATATGAGATTAGTCACTCCTGTGATTATGCTATATAAGATGTCATCTTAGCTGACTGTAGAGAGGGATTTTCCTGTTGATTTTCAGAAGTAAGCTGCCATGTTCTGGGCCACATGGCAAGGGACTATGGGTGGCTTCTGGAAGCTAAAACATCCCCCAGCAGACAGAGCAAGAAAAAGGGGACCTTGATTCTATAGTCAGAGAGAACTGAATTCTGCCAACAACAGCATAAGTCTGGAAGATGTCCCCAAGCTTTAGAAAGAAAGGTTACCCAACTGACATCTTGATTTTAACCTTATGAAATCCTGAATAGAGGATTAGCTAAAATGTGCTAGAATCCCGACCCATAGCAACTGTGAGATAATAACTATGGACATTTTAAAGCTGCTGAGTGTGGTAAGTTTACTCAACAAGAGCAAACTCATAAAAGCAGGGAGTGTAATTTGACCTAGTAACTAGAGAACTTGTTAGGTTTCGGAGGAAGAATAGTTAGTGTTTTAATTTTGTCAGTGCAAAAGAGTCTGAGGTTAGGCTGGCTTCATAGATTCAGAATGAAAAATAAGTGCATAATTCTAGAAGAAAAGGTTGAAGGGAAGATTGTATTTTAAAGTTGGTCATGATAAACATGCGTTAGCATGATATATATCACAGCAAAATTATTTTTGCACATTTTTTTTTTTTTTTTTTTTTTTTTTTTTTTTGCTGTACGCGGGCCTCTCACTGCTGTGGCCTCTCCTGTTGCGGAGCACAGGCTCCGGACACACAGGCTCCGCGGCCATGGCTCGCGGGCCCAGCCGCTCCGCGGCATGTGGGATCTTCCGGGATCGGGGCACGAACCCGTGTCCCCTGCATCGGCAGGCGGACTCTCAACCACTGCGCCACCAGGGAAGCCCTATTTTTGCACATTTTAATAAAATTTGTAAAGACTCATGGACCAAAATATTTTAACTGGATGTCACAATTAAAATAATTTACAGGCTCTGTTTGATTTAAGGCTATGCTAATCCAAGATCATTAATTCTTGTAATTATGCTCAGTGCCATTTTTTACTGCAAAAGAGAATATGTATAGCACAAGACTCTATGCAGTTATTCTTTAAACTACTATAAAGAATATTTCACCAATGAGAGGCTGATGAGTTATATTACTTAAATAATGAATGTGGTAACAAATAATATGCAATTTGAAGTAAATGAAGAGGTTTTAAATTTTAAATGTTTGTGCTTTTAATTTTGTCTTCTGTGTTTCCTTTTCTATATGTGATGCTAGAAGCAGGTACTGAGTTAAGATTTAAATGTGATAACATTGTTAAAATTATTATATCAATAAGAAAGGAAGGGGAACAATGTCCATTTGAGAAAGAGCTAAAATCTAGATCTAAGACTGATATCCTACAAATTTTGAGGGAAAAAGACTTTCATTTAATTCTCTTCATATATCTAATATCTAAGAGTGAAGGTAATTTGTCATGAAAATGCTTTATTCTAACACTCTGAGAACTGCTTTCATAAGTTATGAAAGGAATTTCACATTGCTCAAAAAGACATCCATGAAAGCAAAATACACAAATCCTTTGGGAAATACTTTTCTCATAATATAAAAGTTGCATGCAAAGTAACATTTGTAACAGAGGTATGAGTTGTTAATACAATATAAGGAATACCCGTACACATAGAGTCCTGTTTAATAACTGAGTATACTGTCCCTTGAAGCCTCCTTGTAACCATTCTTTTATCTACTACGTGCAGAATTTTCTTTGTAAATTTGTTTTTCTTTATAAATCTACTATCCAAGCCTGTCTCCTTATCGGTACAATCCATTGTTTTATACATAGTTGAACTTTATGTGAAGGGGATCATAATACATTTTATACATCTATTTTCAACAAAAAGTAGGAGAACAAAAACAATGCTGGATTAGGCAAAATATCTAGAAAAAATCGTGATTGATTACAGAGGCTTTCACAATGATGTTCTGTCTGCCATGGTGACGATGAGGTTAAATCCTCAAAGCTCCACCTTTCTGTCTTGGATAGAGCTGTGCTAATCAGTCAGAGTTCACCACTCTCTGCTTCATCTACTTTTCATTTCTTTACAATTGACCTACTGAGGGAAATATTATTTCTTTATCAAAGGCAATAAAGTAAATTAGGTTACTGCCCAGCTTATTTAGGTGGTGCATTGCTACTTTGCTTTAAAGATAATTATGCATGGTTCAATCTTGAGTTAAATTTAAAGCTAAGATTTTTAAAATGCAACCATATTTTCAAGTTCATTGAATAGTGGAAGGGGTGGGGAAGATCACCTAAATTTCATCATCTGTATTATCTATAAACATATAAAACTTTCATTCATTTTCTCTCTATATGTATCTATGTGCATAGCCTTGGCCAGATATTTAGGTTATACTGATAAAAAGTCATGCTTTTTGTCCTCAAATAGGTCAAAATAAAGAGCAGAAGCTGGTAAAGTACAGCTTCTGGGCCAAATCCACTCCACCACCTCCTTTTGTGAATCATATGTTATTGGCACACATCCATGCCCAGCTCCAATGATGAGCTGAGTAATTGTGACATAGATCATTTGGCCTGGAAAGCCTAAAATATTTACTATCTGGCTTCTCACAGAAAATATTTTTTGACCTCAGATATAGAGGAAAATAGCCAATTAAATAGATAATCAAAATTCAGTATGTCTAATTTAGGTATTTGTATTTGTTAGTAGTCTAACTTTCCCACACAACTATTATAATTTCTTAAATTATCTGCCAATAAACGACCTGTACTTGAATTCCTATCTCAGGGTTGTTTTGGGGAAAACCTAAACAAAGACACTTGGTGCTGGAGGAGGATTTCTAGCAAACAGATTCTTATTGTGTGATTCCTGTTCTGGGTCACTCTCTGGCCATTGGTGGTAATAAGATAGGGAGTGAGCACTCTTAGCCCATTAAATATCTGAAGTACTGAGGCCCTCACATGTTTTGGATTTAGATGGAGTAAAGGTAGGAAGGTTCATACTTGGCTGTAAAATCACTCTAATATTTGAGAAATATTGGAAAATGGCAATTATAAGTAATCATAAGGAGTGATGAGGTAACTGGAAGATCCTAACTGAAATCTAAGTCCTAAAAAAAAAAAAAGACAGGCTCAAGTAGGCCAAATATCAAGTCAGAGAAGCTGATGTCCTGTTTAAGAGTTTCCTCTGAAAAAATAAGCCACTTACACAAGTGGGTCATTTTCAGCCCTGGTGAACACTTTATGCTAAAGTGTTCACTGCGATAGGAAAGAAGTGAGACCCTGAGACCTGAGGCTGAGACAACTAGCCAGATGCTCTCAGAAACCTGAAACCACAGATAAGTTTAACCCCTCCAGACAGCAGAAGTGGTCCCTGCCACTTATAATAGAATAGAGGCCTCCATTTATCTGGAAAAAATGCAAAGATATCAACTGAAATGGAAACATGACTCAAGTATGTTTACCTTCCTCAATATATGTCTTTACCTGCCCAAATCACTAGACTAGTGGTTCTCAAACTGTGATGTACATACAAATCACCTGGACAGAGGGTTAAAATTAAACATGTCAGTCCCCAACTCCCAAAATATTCCAATTTGCTAAATCAGGGTGAGTTACAAATGTGTTTTAAGAAGCTTGCCGGTGATGATGCTGCAGTTCAAGGATAATGCTCTATATTATACTATCTTATACCAGCAACTTGAGTTAAGTCTCAGCTTGGCTCCATAAGTGCTGTCCTCGCACTTATGTATAAAGGAGGAAAGTATAAAAATGAATAAACAGAAACCTCAATTAAAATAGAGTCAGGAGACCAGAAGTGGGAACTCTCACACCCTATAGTGATAGCAGAGCCCAACAGGAGGAAACATAATTGCTTTTGTTGCCTGGCAAGAGCTCAGTCAATGACAGCCTTCATGACTCAGTCGATGGAAAGCAACTTAAACTCTCAGTTCCTCCAATGGACTCTCTGTTTACCATAGCCCTCTCACCTTCCTTTTCCCCCTATATATGAATCCTCTTCTCCTTGTCACAACAGGACTTGCATGTGGCTTACCATGGTTGCAGACCCTGAATTGCAGTTCTTTGCTGATCTTGAATAAACTGGCAGTATTTATTGCTGGAGAAATAACTGGCAATCTATTTGTTTTAGGTCAACAAAAAAGATTATTTATGAAAGGAATGAAGAATCTGGATCTATACCTGCAGGTACCAGGAGAACATGTCTGCAAATGGATCATGAGGGTCCTGGACCCATGAAGTGAAGAGATATTAAACTGATTAGGGGAGAGTTTGTTGATATTGGGGAAACTCTCCCATGATTCAGGATTTCACATGTTGTTAAGGAGCTGATTCTATGATGCTACTGAAGTTGACCAATACAGTTTTAACATTCCCCTCATATTTGTTTTTCTCAATTTTTGTAAAACATTTTATTGAGGTATGATTGCTATACAAAAAGCTGTGCATATTTAATTAATGAAACTCCACAAGTTTGGAGATATGTATATTTCTGTGAAAATATCACCATAATTTATGCCATAAACATATTCATTGCCTCCAAAAGCCTCCTCTCGCCCTCTTTATTTATTTATTATTATATTATTTATGTGTGTGATAAGAACACATATGCAGAGAAAGTATTTGATAAAATTCAACACCTTTCATAATAAAAACTCTCAAAAAATTAGGTGTAGAAGGAACTTATACAATAAAGACCATATTTGAAAAGCCCACAATTATCATTCTACTCAATGATGAAAAACTGAAAATTTTTTCTCTAAGATCTAGAAAAAAGCAAGGATGCTAACTCTCACCACTTCTGTTCAACACTGTATGGAAGTTCTAGCCAGAGCAATTAGTCAAAAAAAAAAAAGAAAGAAAGAAAGAAAGAAGGAAAGAAAGTGATACCAAGCAGGGCCCTGTTGGGCTCCTGTGCACAAAAGACTTTCTGTGTCCCCCATTTCTTTGATTACAGGCAATAGGCTTCATGCAACCTCCATAACATTCCCTGAGTTCTAAAGTGCAGATTACAGTAGTTGTTAATTAGGGAAGGGAGGGGATGTGAGACAAGGGAGAAACAAAGAGTCAAGAGAAATAGTGCAGCCTTGGGGCAAGGTCCTGGTGCCTTATCAGGGGATACCTACAATATCTTCAAGCTGTTTTAAAGAGACTGAAGCCTCCACCAGGTGGGAGAAGTTAATGGTTAACAACGGTATGATGCACACAAGCACGTGGACCCCAGGCCAGATGGAGCCTGAAGGGTGATGATGCTGACTCCCACTTACCTCACCACCAACCAATCAGAGAATGTCCACGAGATGATCACGTCTGCTTTGAACCATTACTATAAAACTCCTCACTACCCTCTCCAACTGGGGACACACAGTACACAGTTTTCAGGGCATTAGCCCACTGTGGCCCCTTTTGCCTGGCAAAGCAATAAAGCTCTTCTTTTCTACTTCACCCAAAACCGTCTCAGATTTAATTCGGTATTGGGGTACAGAGGCAAGATTCGGCTAAGAAAGGAAGGAAGGAAGGAAGAAAGAAAGATGGAAAGAAAAATAAAAGCCATCCAAATTGAAAAAGAAGTAAAATTATCTGTTTACAGGTGACATGATCTTGTATGTAGAAAGTCCCCAAGACTCCACAAAATAAAAAACAAAACTGTTAGAATAAAGAAATTCATTAAAGTTGCAGGATACAAAATCAGCATAAAAACCAGGTTCTATACATAAACAATGAACTATCCAAAAAGGAAATTAAGAAAACAATCCCATTTACAATAGCATCAAAAAGAATAAAATACTTAGAAATAAACTTAACCCCTCATCTTGACTTAATATTAGACAGGCTTCTTCCTGCTGTAGTCCCCTGACCTCCCTTTTCATAGAGCATTTACTAGTTGAAAGTTTTCCCCTTTGAGATGTAAATCTTTTTAAAAGCCTCTTGCCAGGTTCTACAACCCAGGACTGCCTTTTTCAAGGACATGGGAGCCACCCCTTTGATATGTAATCATCAAGGATGGTAATGTCCCTTTCTTTTTATTTTTTTAAGGTTTACTCTCTTAAAAACTTTCAAATATGCAATACAACGTTATTAACTATAGTCACCATGCTATACACTAGATCCCCATAACTTAGTTATTTTAAAGTTTGTGCCTTTTGATAGAATGCCCCTTGTTTCAGTCACTATGGGAGGATAGAAATCTACTTTCCTTCAGTGGGCATCTTGCTCCAAGATATAAAACTACCTGCACTGCTCCTATAATAAAATTTAAAATTATCTGCGAGCATCTTTACAGACCGCAAAAAAAAAAAAAAAAAAAAAAAAAAAAAAGAGACTATAATGGCTCATGTTGCTCTTGTCATGCAAAGTAGAAGTACATTATTTTTTGTGGGTGAATGTATTAGTTTTCTATTTCTGTTGTAGCAAATTACCACAAACTTAGTTGTTTAACACAAACATATTAACTCACAGCTCTGTAGTCAGAGTCTTAGTGGGCTGACTGTTGCTGTTTTAACAAGGTCAGAGTTAAAGTTTTGGCTGGCCTGGGCTCTAAGGAAAAATCTGCTTCCAAGATCATTCAGGTCTTTTGCAGAATTTTTGCAGCTTTTTCTGGCCGAGATCCTTGCTGGCTACTATCCAAGAGACTCTCAGTTCCTTACAACCACCTGCGTTCCTGCCTGCTTTGCCCCCTCCATCTTCAAAACTGAAGGATGTTTTGTCCTTCTCATGCTTTGAGACTATCTTAACTTCTCTTCTGCCAAAGGTCTTTTGCTCCAGCTGTAGATAGTTCTCTGCTTTAAAGAACCCCTGTGATCAGATTGGGCCTCAACATTTATTCCAGCTTAATCTTATTTTAAAATCCTCAACTTAAATTATACTGCAAAGTTCGTCTTCCCAAGTAATATAATGTATTCAAGGTTCCTGGGTTTAGGGGGTGGCCATCTCTCAGGGGCCATTCTGCCTACAACAAGAAAGAATTTTACCAAAACAAACAGATGAACAAACTCTTCAAATGTGATTTCAGAGAGGTCACAGTGACCCAAGAAATACTGTCCTCAGTATCCCTCATGTTATTCATGCAAAACACATTTCCTTTGGCAAGTGCAACTTTCTAAACAATCTGATTTCATGGCTCTAAAACGTTTGGTCAACACAAGGGTAGTGCAGAATCCTTTAGAAGTAAATTGTCTCAAGATATTGATGTGTTGTACACATACTTATTAAACAATGATCTTGAAATTCTATTTTCTCCAACGAACTTTTTTGATAGAAAATAGAATTAGGTACTTTTCTTTAGAAGTCTCTAATAAGTCCCCGGAATTGTGGTAATTCTATACTGCATATTGAAGGATCTGTCCATTTTGCAAATTCGATAAGTGAAAAATGAGCTTGAGTATCAATTATTTTTTGTTCTCCTTTGTCAACAGAATTATGTAGGTAGTACCCCCTCAAATATCAGCTGAGCTGAAAACAATGTTCTCTATATTTAATTGGTTGCATTACTTTATATACATAAAGTGCTTGAAAACCAGCTAATATTTTCCTTGAAATAATGAAGATGCCTCATTTTCCTTCTTTCTAAATGCTCTTTCGTTGCTGAGAGAATTTAGTATGTTGTGTGATATTTCTGGCCTTTTGGCAAATCAGGAATACCCTGAATGTAATGATAATCCCTACGCAGCAGGTACTGCTAAGTGAATACAAACAAAATTATCTGTGTACAAATGTTCATATAATTATGGTTTGACATGATGTGAGATAAGACACTTTATTTTCCTTATTATCAATAGGCAGATTGCACACTTAATTTACTGATTCCAAAGACATAAACAAGTAATGTCTGATGCACAAAACCCAACTGAATCGATGTTTGATACCATACCTTTATATGTTTTGAAAGGAAATCTTTATTTTTGTATTCTTATTTTCTTTCATGTACTAAGCTTTGAAATGTTTCCTCTATTTTTAAAATCTATATTAAAATCCATATTTTGTTAGTCTTCTAGTTATTTTAAAAATAATACTAAACAGGGAATTCCCTGATGATCCAGTGGTTAGGACTCTGGACATTCACTGCTGAGGGCCCCAGTTCAATCCCTAGTCAGGGAACTAAGATCCTGCAAGCCATGTGGCATGGCCAAGAAAAAAAATAATCAAGTACTTCTCATGAAAATATTGCATTGAATTAATACATGATATATATATACTTTTTCAGTATTTTCTGATACTCAAGTCTTATAACTTATAGAATAAATTTGAAAGTAAAAGCTGTTGATTAATATGATTTATTATTTCTGTGTGAAAATTTGTAAACTGGAAAGTCTTTCAAATACTTATCAGCTCCAAGAATGAATAAATACTGACTATTAAGCTCCTATAACTCCATGTCTAAACCACCACACAAGCTGCCATCTATTGGATGAACTGATGCTTGTGTTTTATGAAATAAATGGTAGAAAAAGCCCAGAAATGGTCATTCAAACATGTTAGAATCTCATCTCAGCCACTGACAAATGATCTTAATTTTTCCTTTCCTTGCTGTAAATAATAAAATTATCCTTCAGAGAGTTGGGTCAAATGCTGTCTCTGGTTTTACATTGCCTTGCGGTGTATAGGGAGCAACTGCGATAGAGCAACATTATTTGCAGATGTGATTTCATATTTTTAATGTGTTCATTTCTTATTCACGTGTGCTGAGTTCCATTTTTACTAAAATATAGATTTTTAGTTATTATGAAGAATATTGAGGAGTAGAAGCAGGATATATTTTGTAATCATTTTTATTTATAAATAGTATTTATGTTAGTATTTATTTCTTATTTTAGATTTAGAAAAATAACAAGGAGGCATAAGTCAGGCTAAACTTTTGAGTGAGAATTTTAGTAAACAGACATATATTTAGGATTGTAGAAGCCAACATTTGGACTTAGAGTAAAATATCTTATTTGAATTACCTGATTTCAATATGAAGAAAGCATGCTGGTCAAGGCTGTCATTTACTTGATCGTCTCCTCAGGTCCCAGCTTCACATCCTCAAGTGTCAGTCCATTCAATTTGGGACATATGCCTCCATTAATAAATCAAGAAGAAGGGATGATTAAAGCTCTGGATTTAACAAATCAGTAAACTGAGTCATACTTTGCAGTAAATTGCATATAATTAATTAGTTGAAATACATAATATATATACACATATATAAATATGTAATATACATTTATAACTATATAATATACACATACATATATTATTACAAAAGAATATAGAGCCACATTCCAATTCTTTTTCACTATCACATTTGGGGACCTCTTTGGCCATATAAAAAAATCTCCTATAAAATCTCCCTATCATCTTTTACCCTTATTCTCATTTGCATTCTTACCCCATCTCAGAGACTGTGCTGATCCTGTAGATTATTATCAGATTAATCAAATCTTTATCTCAAAGCTTTTGTCTTAAGTTGTGCAGAGTTTTCACACCACCTACAATGTCTAGAATGTTCATTCTACAAAGCAAGAAGGATTAATGTCTATTTATCTTGATCTAGCACTTTCTGTCTCTATGGTATTGAATAAACTCATAAAAATGCAGGATTTTACAGATATGATTCTCTATAAATATGAATCCATCTTTCTAAAGAGTGCCAAAATGACATTTTCTTTAACATTTTTTTCTGATGGATAAAGGATATAAATCTCCCTGATTTTAAATTAAAAAAAATAACTTTAGGTTATGCATTACCTGAAAGAAGTCCTTAAATTTATAGTTTCTACTCTTAAATTCCATTGAGATGTCTCTAGTATTTCAATATTTAACAATTTCTGAGCCATGTAAAAGCACTAGGACAGATAATTCTTGTATACTGGCAGTGGTGTGTGTGTGGGAGGGGGAGAAAAGCTCATGTATTTTTCTTTTAATTTCCCCCAAACCTCTAATTTAAGAAAGACTTTAAATAAAAGTGATCTCATCCTCAAATCACTAAGTATTTACTAACTAATGTATATACATAGTTCCATTCAATTCAATTCAGCAAAACAAATTATCAAGCATGCCCTATCTGTCAGGTGGTTGATAATTGGAAGAAAATATAGCGGAAATTAGCTATACAAGTTAGTCTTAGAAAGTCCACTTACATTTGGGAGGTGAAAATGTAGCCACATAAATAAGATACATAGGTCATATTGTGGTGGTATTTGCAAAGTGTTACAGTCACGGACGAGGAAGATTTACATTTTATCTTAGGAGTTGAGGATATATGAATATTAGTTTTTGAACAATGACCAGGAAGTTTCCAGCTGGGTATGGCAAGGATAATGCAGGCAGTAGAAATTGTATTGTCTGAGAGCTTAACAAAAGCACAGAGCCTTTTGATCTCGTAATGTGCATGTAAGAGGAATGAGAAAACTGGTCTGACTCCAAACTCAGATCTGTCTCTACACCTGAACAAAGAGTTTTTAAGGAGAGGTATAATAATGTGATTAGAAAGAATATTAGGAATCTTGAATTGGAAGGTGAGTCATTTGGATTAGAAGGATATGGTAATAGTTCAGCATAAGGATAATGAACACTTGAACTGGAGCAGAAGTGTTGAGGACAAAGATAAGTAAATGTATGTGTGTACATATATACACAGACATACACACTTCCCTGTTTCATAAGATTTAAATATTATTTTGGTGATGGGACACAACACGCTGACAGTCGCATAGATGAAAGGCAGAACTCTGTATTACTTACAGCTAAGAAGGGGAGAAGACTGTCACACAGGGCCACACAGGAGGTGGTGACTGGGTAACAGCAAGATGGAGCTGTAGAGGGCAGCTTATCTATGACAAGTAGAGTGGGGTTAGCTAGGTTTCTGGGGCTCTCGGTGGGTTGCCAAATTTGCATAAGTTTGCATAAATTTGTGGGCTCCAGGACAAAGGGGCTGTCCCCAGTTGTTTGATACCTGACCCTGGGGAGATTAGAGCAAGTGCATAGTGGCCCGGAGTGTGAGAGCTGAATAAGAGAAGTGGGTAAGGTGTGGAATTAATTAGGCTGCTCGAGGAGGACCAGCCCCTAGTCAGTCTCTCCGAAGTGGATCAAGACAGCATTTAAAATAAAAATAAAAAACCCGTGTTACACTCATAAATATTTCCCATCTCATCTACATCTTTCTTCTCCTCTATGTCCTTTATCCCTAGAACAGTGCTTTGCAAACAATATTTCTGAAATTCTGGTATTAATTAACTTAAACTATATTTATTTGATTTATATTTACAGACACTGTACTCACTAAATCATACTTACGGTAAGTAACTTTACTTTTCATGGAATTTGTATTCATATTTATCACACAAGGTTTAGAAAATTCACATTGGCATGAAGAGTAGAAATCACTAATAATTATAATACCCAAAATATCTCTTATTCAAATTTTCCTCCGTATCTTTTGTTTTTTGTAACATATCATTTCTCTGTATGTAACATAATTCTGTAGTTCTACCCAAAATGAGAAAGTACTAACATAGGGTTTTATAATTCACTTTTATCATGTTATGATATATCACAAATATCTTTTCATACCTATCAATGTTGTTTTTCTACACCATTTTAATGATGTTAATATATGAATGGGTCATAATTTATAAAATCTCATTTTGTAAATTCTCTTATAAGCATCTCTGAAAATACTTCACATGAATGCCTAAGTTTACCTTAAAATAGTTTCTGTTTGAAAATGAATCACTGATTCAAAGAATACGAAATATTTTAAAGTTTTTGGTAAGTATTACCATATTTACATCAAGAATAGACTATCACATTTGTTACAAGTTGTCCAATTTGGAGGATATTATTTAATGTTTTCAATTGAATACATGACAAATGCAACCTTATTTGGTTCTTTGGTTTATTGGTTACTAACTAGATTGAACAGTGTCTCATAATTTATTACAGTTTTGCTTTTGTCTCAGGGTATTTTATCCTAATGATTAATTAATTGCCCTCAATACCAATCGAGCAACTCATGCTACTGCGTTTATATAGTGATTTATTTATTTGTTAATCACATATGTGTAGTTGAGCTTTTCTGAACTTTACATTTCATATTGACTTGTCTTTTTAACCGTGGTTTTCTATCTTATTATTTTAATAATTAGAACTTTCTAATAGATTTTAATATCTAGTTTTTAAGCAAGGCTTATCTCACCATTCTTTCTTTTATTTTGTACATTGCTGGTTCTAAATAAATATTAGCCTGGTCCTCTAGAAAGCAAAGCTTGAGACAAGGCAAATGTGATGATATTAGATCTCAGAAGTACAAACTTCCTACCAGGGTAGTGATGGTGATGAAATAAAGAGCAGTGAGGCATGGAAATGTGTGAAGTAAGGAAATACAATGTAATAATAAGACTGAAAGAACCCACCAGATCTTTTGGTGGGTGTGTTTACTGAGTATTTGTGTCTCAATTGTATCTGTGGGATTTTCACTTATAAAGGTGACTGAGTAGTGACATAGATGTCAATGCCACTGAAACAAGAAATTATTACTTACATTTCCCAAGAGAAGGGGGCATGCATGCCATGTAAGCCCACATGGGAAAGAACCAAATCTGAGTCAGGAGGCAGAAGGAGAAGCAAGGTGAAAGCATAGGACCCAGCATTAATTGGGGAAAAGCCATGGCAGGATGGGGTAAACATTTAGCATTGGCCGGTTTGAATAATTCTGTGGGCTCTGGAGCTCAGGCGCTGGCCTCTAGTTGGCTAGTACTTGGTGCCCAGTTGATTTAGGGCAGCAGATATATAGCTTGATGTATAAAAGATAAATAAAGGAGGTGTATAAGGATATGGATTCAGAATCAACTGTCTATAAGAAAGGTGAGCTCACCAAAAAGTTATCATTGTAACAATTAATAAACAAAGACCACAATTAAAATAGAGTCAGGAGGCCAAAAGGGGGAGCTTTCACATCCTACACGACAGCAGAGCCCAACAGGAAGAAAGACTTCCTCTTCTTGCCTGGGAAGAGCTCAGCCAATGAGAGACTGTCACAACTCAGCCAATGAAAAACCACTACACCCAAACCTCAATTCCTCCAGTGGATTCTTTCTTTATTACAGCCTAACCAGCTTCCTCTTCCCTTCTTTAAAAAAGCTATTTTTGCCTTGTTGCAGAAGACTTGCACATGACTTCCCATGGTTGCAGCCACCGAATTGCAGTTCTTTGCTGATCCTAAATAAACCCTCTTTTGCTGGAGAAATGACAGTCTGTTTGTTTAAGGTCAGCACTAGCTCTAGTGATTAGCTACTTCTGAAAGGACCAAAATTTCCTTAGCCAGCTAGGTATCACCAATATGTCAAAACATTATAAAATATAAAAATCACAATACAACATAGTCATTCTGTCTAAAGTTGGAAAGAAGAAATTGCACCTCAAAGCAATACGAGGGCAGTTATCTTCTCAGTTTTTCTATGTTATATATTGAATTGTATACCCCCAAAAGATGTCGGAGTCCTAACCCTCAGTATTTCTGAATTTGACCTTATCTGGAAAGAGGGTCTTTGTAGATGAACAACTTAAGACAAGGTCATTAGAGTGAGGAATAATCTGGTATGCGTGGTGTCCTCACAAAAAGGGGAACTTTGAACACAGAGACAGAGACACAGGGAGAACACCAGATGGAAACAGGAGTAACACTGTCACAAGCAAAGGAACACCAGAGATTGGGGATAATTCACCAGAATCTAGGAGAGAGGCATGGAACAGATTCTCTTTCACAGTCCTCAGAGGGAACAAACCCTGCAGGCACTTCGATTTAGGACTTCTTGTCTCCAGAATTGTGAGAAAATACATTTCTATTTAAGCCACCCAGTGTGTGGTACTTTGTTACAGCAGCCCTATGAAATGAATATGTTTTTTTCTCATGACTTTCATCATCAGGGTTCTCTACAAAGGTAACCAACTCTCTTATTTTTCTGGGATCTATTAATGGCCCCCATGGAGGTTGCTCAGAAAGCCAAACATCATGGCATGAGGTGGGCCATTTCATCTGAGACTCCAAGTTTTGAGGACACTGTGCCAGATAAATGAGGTAAATGGAAGACATCCAGGTAATTGAAGAAGGTACCCAAAATATGTGCCCAGCACAAAGTCTAAATATAGCTCACAAATGGACACACACATAATAGATTTTATTTAAGAATATTTTAGGCCATGTCAATATTGTACTCATTGTCCACATCCATTTTCGTCTTTGAATCATATTATTCATGCATAAACAAAATTAATGTATTAAAAAGATAAAAATGAGGAACAAGTTTTCTGATTTCAGTCATTTTCCTTAAATCCAACATCATATATAGACATGGTAGTTGACAGACACTTCTACTCAATCAAGTATAATAATTTATTTGAAGCAACATGCAGGGACCTAGAGATTGTCATCTGAGTGAAGTAAGTCAGACACAGAAAGTCAAACACCATATGATATCACTTATATGTGGAATCTAAAAAAAGGGTAGAAATGAGCATTTATAAACAGAAGTAGAGTCACAGATGTAGAAAACAAACTTATGGTTACAAGGGGATAAGGGCAGGGGAGGGATAAATTGGGAGATTGGGACCAACCTATACACACTACAATATATAAAATAGATAACTAATAAGAATCTGTTGTATAGCACAGGGAACTCTATTCAATACTCTGTGATGGCCTATATGGGAAGAGAATCTAAAAAAAAAAAAGAGTGGATATATGTATATGTATAACTGATTCACTTTTCTGTACACTATAAACTAACACAACGTTGTAAATCAAGTATACTCCAATAAAAATTTTAAAAAAGAATAACAACCCCCCCAAAAACTAGATTTTAGAACCTGTTTAAAGTTTACATTAATAAACTTGTACAACATGTCATAATTCAGCTGTTTTATATAGATTCAAATAATTTTAGTTATCATTTAAGAGAAGCATAGAAATAATATATAGAAGGAATCATTACTTAACAAAAGATAACAATTCATTTATTCAAATATTTTCTTTTATTTCTGAGTCTATCACTGTGGGAAATCTAGCATTCTGCATCTTATAAGGCAATGCATTTTTTTTTTTTTTGCCCTGGAGAAATATGTAACCTTTCACATGCTTTCACTATTTTATAATATATATGCTAAAGTTTTTTTGAAATTTGAGAACAAAATTGGGGCAAAGTATGAAAAATACATATAAACTTCTCTTTGAGTATTCTTAATACTTTACATATTTTGGATTTCATATGCAGAAACCTTATTTGTTTTTATTTCTTAGTAGTTTTCTTCTTTGTTGTGGATATTACTGTACCAGAGAACAGAGAATTTATAAAATCTATAACTATTTGGCAAACACAGTATTGATCAATTATTCAACTCAATTAATTTTTCAGGAATTATCATGATTATAATCATCATAACTTCTGACTCAAGAGAAAGAAACATTACAATATTTAAATACACTTTTCTTGTATGAAAGCAGTGTCTATGTTTAATTTAATGTTACTATTTCAATTACATTAATGTGTTGTTACAAGGCTACATGTGTCTTTTTTTTAAACCAGCTCCATTTATATTATTAATGTTACAGTAGTTTAAGTCAATAATCGTATATGCTAACATTGGCTTATTTCTAGCAACATCCATCATTGTTTAACAGTCTGTTGGAGTGCTACATATTTATGAATTTATATTATAATGGCTCCTTTTCACAACAGATAATTCTTAAAGAGATTCTTTGTTAACTGCCATCAAAAAAGTTTTACGCTTTCTTGATTCAAGAGCAATTTGTGTTTTGATGGAAAATAATATATCATAACAGATTACATTTATTTTATATAAATAATGTTCTAACTATTAGGGATGATATTTCTATAGGGATACTTGTTATAAGTTTGATATTAATTGATCTTTACACAATAATGTATTTTATTGTGTGTGTGTGCATGTGTGTGTGGGATCTACCATGAATCAAGTCCTATAGTTGTAAAGACAGTATCAAAATGCATGAATTGGATTTTGAAGCATAGAGGGAGTAAATTGTGATAGCAATTAATGTTAATTAAATATTCATATATCAGGTCTCTGATTTCAGAACACATAATAGAATTATACATCTTAACTCCTATGTAAATGGAGGTAACCATATGATTAACTCTGATTTAAATGTTGTAAGTGAATAGAACATCTCATTTACAGGACAGAGCCTTTACTAGATGAATCAAGACATTCCAGAGCTTTCTTTTCTTATATCATGATATCTGGCAGAATTTGGGATGTGGTGGCTATATGAACCAAGATCCCTAAATGACTATAATGAGGAAAGCTAACAGCCCATACATCCAACTGCCAATGATCAATAAACAAACTTCAGTCACGTTAAGACATTGGACATTATTTTATTCAGAGATTGCTTATTATTGCAGAATAACCTCTCACATCCTGAGTTATATAACAGTATTAATCTTTTCCTTATGCCTATAATATGGTCACTTACTATGAAAATGTAGTTCAAATTTCAAAGTAGTACTATAAAAAGGGGAATTCAAAATGACACATCTTTTCTAACAAATTATTACTCACTTTTTATGTTGATAGTGGGGAAAATATTTTCATTCTCTTTTGTTCCCAAAATAACAAAATGAGAATGGTTTTGGTGCCTCTGCAGTTAACTCAGGTAAAATGCTGGAGACAGGGACCTTCAAGATGGCAGAGGAGTAAGACGTGGAGATCACCTTCCTCCCCACAAATACATAAAAAATACATCTACATGTGGAACAACTCCTTCAGAACACCCACTGAACGCTGGCAGAAGACCTCAGACTCCCCAAAAGGAAAGAAAATCCCCACGTACCTGGGTAGAGCAAAAGAAAAAAGAAAAAAGAGAGACAAAGAATAGGGACGGGACCTGCACCTCTGGGAGGGAGCCATGAAGGAGGAAAGGTTTCCACATACTAGAAGCCCCTTCACGGGTGGAGACGGGGGTGGGTGGGGCGGAAGCTTTGGAACCACGGAGGAGAGCGCAGCAACAGGGGTGCAGAGGGCAAAGCAGAGAGATTCCCGCACAGAGAAGTGGTGCCAACAGCACTCACCAGTCCGAGAGGCTTGTCTGCTCACCCGCCGGGGCAGGCAGGGCTGGGAGCTGAGGCTCGGGCTTCGGTCAGAGCGCAGGGAGAGGACTGGAGCTGGCGGCATTAACACAGCCTGAAGGGGGTTAGTGCGCCACAGCTAGCTGGGAGGGAGTCCGGGAAAAGTCTGGAGCTGCCTAAGACGCAAGAGACTATTGTTTCGGGGTGCACAAAGAGAGGGAATTCCTTCCCTGTCTGCCCACAGAAGGCAGAGCACCACCTAAATGAGCTCCAGAGACAGGCATGAGCCACGGCTATCAGCTCAGACCCCAGAGACGGGCATGGAATGCTAAGGCTGCTGCTGTAGCCACCAAGAATCCTGTGTGCAAGCACAGGTCACTATCCACACCTCCCCTCCAGGGAGCCTGTGCAGCCCACAACTGCCAGGATCCCGTGATCCAGGGACAACTTCCCCAGGAGAACACACGGCACAGTGCAGGCTGTTGCAACTTCATGTCAGCCTCTGCCACTGAAGGCTTGCCCCACATTCCAATTATAACAACTGTACCCTTCCTTACCCCCGGCATGAGTGAGCCAGAGCCCCCTAATCAGCTTCTGCTTTAATCCTGTCTTGTCTGGGAAGGAACAGATGCCAAAGGGCAACATACACGCAGAGGTGGAGCCAAAACCTAAAGCTGAACCCCAGGAGTGGTGCAAAAAGGAAGAGAAAGGGAAATTTCTCCCAGCAGCTTCAGGAGCAGCATATTAAAACTCCACAATCAACTTGATGTACCCTGCAAGTTTGGAATACCTGAATAGACAAGGAAACATCCCAAAATTAGGCGGTGGACTTTGGGAGCAAACATAGACTTTGGGTTTGTTGTCTCCAATTGACTTGTGTCTGATTTTTATGTTTATTTTAGTATAGTTTTTACTACTTGTTATCATTAGTAGATTTGTTTATTGGTTTGGTAGCTCTTTTCTTTTATTATTATTATTATTTATATAAATAATTATTTTTTATATATTTTTAAAATATTTTTCTCTTTGTTTTTTCTCCCTTTTCTTCCTTTTTAAAATAAATTTATTTATGGCTGCACTGGGTCTTCATTGTTACACGCAGTCTCCCTCTAGTTGCAGTGAGCGGGGATACAATTTGATGCAGTGCACAGGCTTCTCATTGCAGTGGCTTCTCTTGTTGCGGAGCATGGGCTCTCGGAACACTGGCTTCAGTAGTTGTGGCTCGTGGGTTCTAGAGCATAGGCTCAGTAGTTGCAGTGCATGGGCATATTTGTTCCGTGGCATGTGGGATCTTCCCAGACCAGGGCATGAACCCATGTCCCCTGCATTGGCAGGAGGATTCTTAACCACTGTTCCATGAGGGAAGTCCCTCCCTTTTCTTCTGAGCTGTGTGGCTGACAGGGTCTTGGTGCTCCAAACTCATGTTAGGCCTGAGCCTCTGAGGTGGGAGAGGCGAGTTCAGGACAATTGGACCACCAGAGATCTCCGAGCTCCATGTCATATCAATCAGTGAGAGCTCTCCCAGAGATCTCTGTCTCAAAGCTAAGACCCATCTCCACCCAATGGCCAGCAGACTCCAGCACTGGATGCCCCATTCCAGACAACTAGCAAGACAGGAACACAACTCCACCCATTAGCAGAGAGGCTGCCTAAAATCATACTAAGTTCACAGACACCCCAAAACACACCACCAGACATGGCCCCGCCCATGAGAAAGACAAGATCCAGCCTCATCGAGAAAGACAAGATCCAGCCTCATCCACCAGAACACAGGCACAAGTCCCCTCCACCAGGAAGCCTACACAAGCCACTCAACCAACCCCACCCACTGGGGCCAGACACCCAAAACAATGGGAACTATGAACCTGCAGCCTGTGAAAAGGAGACCCCAAACACAGTAAGCTAAACAAAATGAGAAGACAGAGAAATATCCAGCAGATGAAGGGGAAAGGTAAAAACCAACCAGACCTAACAAATGAAGAGGAAATAGGCAGTCTACCTGAAAAAGAATTCAGAGTTATGATAGTAAAGATTATCCAAAATCTTGGAAATAGAATGGAGAAAATACAGGAAACGTTTAACAAGGACCTAGAAGAACTAAAGAGCAAACAAACAATGATGAACAACAGAGGAAGTGAAAATAAAAATTCTCTAGAAGAAATCATTAGTGGAATAACTGAGGCAGAAGAACAGATAAGTGACCTGGAAGATAAAATAGTGGAAATAACTACTGAAGAGCAGAATAAAGAAAAAGGAATGAAAAGAATAGAGGACAGTCTCAGAGACCTCTGGGACAACATTAAACACACCAACATTCGAATTATAGGGGTCCCAGAAGAAGAAGAGAAAAAGAAAGGGACTGAGAAAATATTTGAAGAGATTATAGTTGAAAACTTCCCTAACATGAGAAAGGAAAGAGTCAATCAAGTCCAGGAAACACAGAGAGTCCCATACAGGATAAACCTAAGGAGAAACATGCCAAGACACATATTAATCAAACTAACAAAAATGAAAAACAAAGTAAAAATATTGAAAGCAGCAAGGGAAAAGCAACAAATAACATACAAGGGAATCCCCATAAGGTTAACAGCTAATCATTCATCCCAAACTCTGCAAGCCAGAAGGGAGTGGCAGGACATACTTAAAGTGATGAAAGGGAAAAACCTACAACCAAGATTACTCTACCCAGCAAGGATCTCATTCATATTTGATGGAGAAATTAAAAACTTTACAGAAAAGCAAAAGCTAACAGAATTCACCATCACCAACCCAGCTTTACAACAAATTTTAAAGGAACTTCTCTAGGCAGGAAACACAAGAGAAGGAAAAGACCTACAATAACAAACCCAAAACAATTAAGAAATTGGTAATAGGGACATACATATCAATAACCACCATAAATGTAAATGAATTAAATGCTCTAAACAAAAGGCAGAGACTAGCTGAATGGATACAAAAACAAGACCCATATATATGCTATCTAAAAGAGACCCACTTCAAACCTAGGGACACATACAGACTGAACGTGAGGGGATGGAAAAAGATATTCCATGCAAATGGAAATCAAAAGAAAGCTGGAGTAGCAATTCCCATACCAGACAAAATAGACTTTAAAATAAAGACCATTATAAGAGAAAGAGAAGGACACTACATAATGATCAAGGGATCAATCCGAGAATATGTAAGACTTGTACATATTTATGTACCCAACACAGGAGAAACTCAGTACATAAGGCAAATGCTAACAGCCATAAAAGGGGAAATCAACAGTAACACAATCATAGTAGGGGACTTTAACACCCCACTTTCCCCAATGCACACATCATCTAAAATGAAAATAAACAAGGAAACACAAGTTTTAAATGATACATTAAATGATATACTTAATGGATATTTATATGATGTTCCACCCCAAAACAACAGAATACACTTTCTTCTCGAGTGCTCATGAAAATTCTCCAGGATAGATCATATCTTGGGTCACAAATCAAGCTTTGGTAAATTTAAGAAAATTGAAATCATATCAAGTACCTTTTCTGACCACAACACTATAAGACTGTTTATCAAATACAGGAAGAAAACTTTAAATAATACAAACACATTGAGGCTAAACAATACACTACTTAATAACCAAGAGATCACTGAAGAAATCAAAGAGGAAATAAAAAAAAAACAAACCTAGAAACAAATGAAAATGAAAACACGATGGTCCAAAACATATGGGATGCATGAAAAGCAGTTTTAAGATGGAGGTATATAGCAATAAAAATCTACCTCAAGAAACAAGAAAAATCTCAAATAAGCAACCTAACCATACACCTAAAGCAATTAGAGAAAGAACAACAATAACAACAACAACAAAAAAACCCGAAGTTAGCAGAAGGAAAGAAATCATAAAGAGCAGATCAGAAATAAATGAAAAGGAAATTAAGGAAACAATTGCAAAGATCAATAAAACTAAAAGTTGGTTCTTTGAGAAGATAAACAAAATTGATAAAGAATTAACCACACTCATCAAGAAAAAAAGGGAGAAGACTCAAATCAACAGAATTAGAAATGAAAAAAAGGAGAAGTAACAATAGAGAGTGAACAAATACAAAGGATCTTGAGAGATTACTATGAGCAAATATATGCTAATAAAATGGACAACCTGGAAGAAAAGGACAAATTCATAGAAAATCACAACAACAAAGACTGAACTAGGAAGAAATAGAAAATATAAACAGACCAATCACATGTACTGAAATTGAACTTGTCATTAAAAATCTTCCAACAAACAACATCCCAGGACCAGAGGGCTTCACAGGAGAATTCTAGCAAACATTTAGAAAAGAGGTAACACTTATCTTTCTCAAACTCTTCCAAAATATAGCAGAGGGAGGAACACACCCAAACTCATTCTATGAGGCCACCATCACCCTGATACCAAAACCAGACAAAGATGTCACAAATAAAGAAAACTACAGGTCTATATCACTGATGAACATAGATGCAAAAATATTCAAAAAAATACTAGTAAACAGAATCCAACAGCACATTAAAAGGATCATACACAATGATGAAATGGGGTTTATCCCAGGAATGCAAGAATTCTTCAATATATGAAAATCAATCAATGTGATAAACCATATTAACAAATTGAAGGAGAAAAACCATATGATCATCTCAGTAGATGTAGAAAAAGCTTTTGACAAAATTCAATACCCATTTACGATAAAAACCCTCCAGAAAGTAAGCATAGAGGAAACTTACCTCAACATAATAATGGCCATATATCACAAACTGACTGCCAACATTGTTCTCAATGGTGAAAAATTGAAACCATTTCCTCTAAGATCAGGAACAAGACAAAGTTGCTCACTCCCACTATTATTATTCAACATACTTTTGGAAGTTTGAGCCACAGCAATCAGAGAAGAAAAAGAAATAAAAGAAATCCAAGTCACAAGAGAAGAAGTAAAACTGTCACTGTTTGCAGATGACATGATACTATACATAGATAATCCTAAAGAAGATGCTAACAGAATACTACTAGAGCTAATCAATGAATGTGGTAAAGTAGCAGGATACAAAATTACTGCACAGAAATCTCTTGCATTACTATACACTAATGATGAAAAATCTGAAAGAGAAATTAAGGAAACACTCCCATTGACCACTGCAGCAAAAAGAATAAAATACCTAGGAATAAACCTACCTAAGGAGACAAAAAACTTGCATGCAGAAATCTAGAAGACACTGATGAAAGAAATTAAAGATGATATAAACAGATGGAAAGATACACCCTGTACTTGGATTGGAAGAATCAACATTGTGAAAATGAATATATTACCCAACACAATCTACAGATTCAATGCAATCCTTATCAAACTACCACTGGCATTTTTCACAGAACTAGAACAAAAAATTTCACAATTTGTATGGAAACAGAAAAGATGCTGAATAGCCAAAGCAATCTTGAGAAAGAAAAATGGAGCTGGAGGAATCAGGCTCCCTGACTTCAGACTATAGTACAAAGCTAGAGTAATCAAGACAGTGTGGTACTGGAACAAAAACAGAAATACAGATCAATGGAACAATATAGAAAGCCCAGATATAAACCCATGTACGTATGGTTACCTTACCTTTGATAAAGGAGGCAAGAACATACATTGAAGAAAAGACAGCCTCTTCAATAAATGGTGCTGGGAAAACTGGACAGTACATGTAAAAGAAAGAAATTACCACACTCCCTAAAACCATACACAAAAATAAAGTCAAAATGTATTAAAGACCTAAATGTAAGGCCAGACACTATTAAACGCTTAAAGTAAAACATAGGCAGACACTCTATGACATAAATCACAGCAAGATCGTTTTTGACCCACCTCCTAGAGAAATGGAAATAAAAACAAAAATAAACAAATGGGACCTAATGAAACTAAGCACCTTTTGTATAGCAAAATAAACCATAAACAAGACGAAAAGACAACCCTCAGTCTGGGAGAAAATATTTGCAAATGAAGCAACTGAAAAAGGATTAATCTCCAAAACGTACAAGTAGCTCATGCAGCTCCATATCAAAGAAAGAAACAACCCAATCCAAAAATGGGTAGAAGACCTAAATAGACAATTTCTCCAAAGAAGATATACAGACTGCCAACAAACACATTAAAGGATGCTCAACATCACTAATCATTAGAGAATACAAATCAAAACTACAATGAGATATTACCTCACACTGGTCAGAAAGGCCATCATCAAAAATTCTATGAACAATAAATGCTGGAGAAGGTGTGCAGAAAAGGGAACCCTCTTGCACTGTTGGTGGGAATGTAAATTGATACAGCCACTATAGAGAACAGTATGGAGGTTCCTTAAACAACTAAAAATAGAACTACTACATGACCCAGCAATCCCACTACTGGGCATATATACACTGAGAAAACCATAGTTCAAAAAGAATCATGTACCACAATGTTCATTGCAGCACTATTTACAATAGCCAGGACATGGAAGCAGCCTAAGTGTCCATCAGCTGATGAATGGATAAAGAAGATGTGGCACATATATACAATGGAATATTTCTCACATAAAAGGGAGCAAAACTGAGTTATTTGTAGTGAGGTGGATGTACCTAGAGACTGTGATACACATACAGACTGTGAAGTAAGTCAGAAAGAGAAAAACAAATACCATATGCTAACACACACACACACACACACACACATATATATATAGAACTGAAAAAAGAAAAAAATGGTTCTCATGAACCTAGGGGCAGGACAAGAATAAAGCCCAGATGTAGAGAACGGACTTGAGGACACAGGAAGGGGGAAGGGTAAGCTGGGATGAAGTGAGTGAGTAGCACTGACATATATACACTACCAAATGTAAAATAGATAGCTAGTGGGAAGCAGCCACATAGCACAGGGAGATCAGCTCGGTGCTTTGTGACCACCTAGGGGAGTGGGATTGGGAGTGTAGGAGAGATGCAAGAGGGAGGGAATATGGGGATATATGTATATATATAGCTGATTCACTTTGTTATACAGCAGAAACTAACACAACATTGTAAAGCAATTATACTTCAATAAAGATGTTAAAAATAAATACATAGATAAATGCAAACAAGCATTAAAAATTAAAAAAATAAAATGCTAGAGAAACATAAGTATTACACGAAATAGTAATCTTTTAATATTTTGATATTATAAAATATAACCCAAACAAAATAAATTCAGATAAAATTATAAGGATGATGTTAATAATAATAATTATGAAACCAGCAAAACTTTATATTTATTGAATATTTAACATGTGCCTCACTCAATTAAGTGATTTATATGCTGTATCTCATTTAATTCTTAAGGTAATCTTGTCATATAAATACTGATATTATCTTCATTTTCAGATAATAAAAACTAAGGTTTAGAGAGGTGTTATGGGCTGAATTATGTCCTGCTCAAATCCATATATTGACATCCCAACACTTAGTGCCTCACAATGTAACTGTTTTTGGAGATCAGGTCTTTAAGAGGTGATTAAGTTAAAATGAGGCAGTCAGGTTGGGACCCTAATCCAATATGACTGGTGTCCTTAGAAGAAAAGGAAGAGACACCAGGGATGTGGATACACAACAAAAAGGCATTCATTCGTAAGCCAGGGAGAGAAGATTCAGGAGAAACCCAACCTGCCAACACCTTGATCTTGGACTTTTCTCCAGAACTGTAAGAAAGTCAATTTTTGATGTTTAAGTCACCTAGTATGTGATTTATTGTTATTGCAGTCCTTCTCAAACTAAGTAGAGGGAAAGTAATTTATCCAAAAGTCACAAAAATCATGAGTGACAGAGACAGCATTAGTGTTTACACCAGAATTGGTTAACATCAGAACCAACACTTGTATCCCCAACATTCCTTGCAGTCTGAATACTTCCATGAGGTATCAACCCCTTTTGTTATGTACTTTCCTCTGCATCAATTATTGTTCAATGATAAAAAAAAAACCTAAGCTTATTTCCCTGTATTACAGTTTCAATTTAGATCACAAATTCACTCCCAAACATCTGTTGAGGACACTGGATATCTGAATTAAAATGATTCAAGTAACATGGTTTGTTTGGTATGTTATCATCTGACTTACCCTTCCAAATGGATAAAAATTCCTCTGAATGAAGGAAGTAAGCTGCTGAAAACTCAGAACAGCATATATGGAGAATTTGCAAAGATGATCACATTTTTATGTAAATTTATATAATTTGGGTCATTAATATTTCTGTTTCCAGCCAAGGCTCTCCTCTGGGTTTCAAACTGCTTACCTGACATCACCAAATTTAAGATGATCAAATTAACACACGTATGCAATTAAAATAGATTCTTATATTTAGGGTCAATATTTCAGTTCTTGTCTAATGTTAACAAACCTACAATAACTTGCAGTCTTTGGTTACATGAAATATCATTAATGATAGAGGATGTTCTATAGATCAAATGACTATTATACATATTTCAAATTTATATTCCAGTGTTGTGTTACCAATGATTCATATTATTGAATCCATTTATGTTATTTATGTTTGGCTTACCATTACTATCATAAAATAGAGCTAAAAGAAAATAACAAGAACAGTCAATCTAGCTGTCAAAATACAACTCAACCTTTCCTTCATAATTGAAGATCTGTCCAAACCAATTGTGTACCTAGCAAGCATCTACAAGAAAAGTTTGCTTTTGGTTATCCATATCTAAATCACTATTTCAATAAAATAAAAACTACAGCAATTTCCTACAATGGAGATATATCACAAATTTAGATAGTAGAAACTATTGAGACTATCAAATGATCAATTAATTTAGGACCCCTGGCCATCTTGAAAATGACTTTTAATGTGTATTATTATTTATCAGTCATTTTAAAACATTTACTTTTTGTGCTGACGATAATTTCCTGGCAGCAGTAGGGAGTGGGGCTGGGAGGGGAGGGAGTCTTATTTTTTCTCTTTCTTTACTCTTTCTCCCATTTGGCTTTGTACATGTATGGAGAAAAGAGATTCACACTCCATTCTCCCCCCCCGCATTGTTTGGGGGAGTAATTTTGGCAAAATCATGAGAAGATAATGTTAATAAGCTTTTCTCAAAAAATAAATATGTGCTCAATTGTTGGCTAGTAGCTTTTTGTCTCTTTGTTCTTGGCTTTTTCTACCTCTGCAAGAGGGTTCATTCTAGATAAACACAAGATTGCTATGATCCCATTGAAATTTTCAACACAGTATGCTATAGGAAGAATTCTTCCCTGATTCTATAAATAATTTGAAGAGGAATCTAGTGATATACAAAAAAATAACATATTTGTTACCATACTACTGAATGTTTATATAGGCAAAATGAACTTTGGTTTGTTGTTACCTTTCACATTTAGGTGCTTAGTCAATTTTTGGGTTATTTTGCTAATTTCTACATATTTCATGAGTGATACATGAAGATAACCTCAAAACTACAGTAAAAGAGAAATGTGAGATTTAAAAGACCAATTCACCATCCTCCTCTATTTAACATGCTCTTTTTCATAAATAAAGCACTATGCATAGTTCGTAGAGATCAGTGGTTCTCAACTGGAGATGGTTCTTGCCCCTGGGGTGCATCTGTAGACATTTTTGATTCCCACAGTTGGAGGGAATGGAGGCTGCTACTGACTTCTAGTGTGCTGAAGCCAGAGATGATGTTGAGCATCCTATAAGGCATAGGTCAGCCTCATAGCAAAGTGCTAGTCCCAACTCTGACATGTATCTTTCCATTCTTTCTTTCTTAGATTGCACTTATACATATGGACGTGGATGTTTTCTTCACTGCTGTATATCTAGATTTAAGGAAGTATCAGGAACATAGTAGGTATATTATACCTATTTGTATTATATCTGTGTGAATGCTACTCAATCATTAAGATTTAAAGATTAATATATTATTTGACTTCTAAAATTACTTAAAAAATGCCTCTTTAGAAAAAAATTAGGAACTTCTCAATTTTATAAAATAGTAATCTTAGCTTTTTAGAAGTTCACTGTAGCATAAAGACCAAACAGATGTTTTGAATTTTTTTAAATAAAAATACCCAGCTTCTCTATGACTGTTGGACTTCTGTTTATCAGTTCTAAGATCTGTCAAATCTGAGTCATATTAGACCATTTCTGCCTTTTCAATTGTTCCAGTATTATTTTACTCTATGATCGGAGTGCCTGAACTTCACAGTATTCATCAATAACCCTCTCCACCTCAAGAATTTATGAGAGAGGTGACAGACATATCATGAAAATGTCATCTTTCAGGGAACAAGATTATGATACATGGTGAATAAATGAATAGAAATAGAAAAAGTAGAGAGTTATTTTCAGATCTGATGGATCTTCTGGTTATATTACATGTGCTTTCTAATACCAAACTAAAAGAGCTACTCTAAGAAACCTAAAAATACAAAATTTTCACTTTTTTTACTTTAACAATTTTAGCTGCAAACTGCAACTAACTGCTATAATATTCAGTAGAAAGCTTACTTTTTTCTCACTTGAACCTTGATTCTTTGCAATGTAGATAATTATTTATTTTCATTCCCATCAATATTCTATTGCAGTATTCCTGAATTTGACAGATGTAAAATCATCTCTTTTTTTTAATTAATGGACCTTCCAGACAAAAATTAAGGACTTTTGAGTAATTGTAATAATTTAATACATTTTTAATTTGTTATATAACACAATGTCTCTCATGGCCTGCACCTGCAAAAAATAAAGAAAAAAAAGAAAGACGAAAAACCAAAAACAAACAAAAAAATCAGAAGACAGAAAGACAGGAAGGTAGGAAGACAGAGAGAAAGAAAATGGAGAGAATCAACAGGAAGAAATATATTTAATGAGAAATGGGAGGCAACAGAAGCATATTTGTTTATTTTATTTTATTTTTTTGAGAGTTATGTTTTATTTGGTGAGAATTTTTAGGACTTCAAGCTTGGGAGGCAGCATTTCAAGTAACCCTGAGAGAACTGTTATGAGGAGGTATGGGGAGGAGCCAGGATATATGGGAGTTTTGCAACAAAGGGCAGGTAGTCTGAGCATCAAAATATTATTGTTAATTAAAGAAAACCAGATATGTCAAGTTAAGGAGTTTAATGCTTTTCTATATATGGGATGATGCAAAAGTCTGGGCAGATTTTTTTTTTTTAATCTTAATGTTGGTAATATTTTCAGATGGGTGAGAGTAAAGCTAACTCTCAAATTGCACATTTTTTTCCTTAAAGAATAGTAGCACTTCAGCTCTTTTCACTGTTGTCCAAAAAAAAAGGCTTAAATAGAGCTGCTTCTTGCTGAATCACCGCTTTCCATGTGTGTCACTAAATCCGTTTGATAGAAATTCAATGGTCTAACAGTTTGTACTGGTGGTTACTGACTGCTGGATGTGCAATGGAGGTAGACCATGAATGAATTTGTACCAGTCTATCATGCAAGGAGAAAAATGAGGGCGCAATCAGTACTTTTCCATGATGCTAGTTATTTAATTTGAAAGTAGTGATCTTTATCTGATTTTATACCTATGCTATTCTATAATATTAAGATGTCTTGTGTATTGTTGATATGTTGTGTTCTTCTTACTTATCGAAAGAATAGATTGCAAACCTATATTAGTTCTTACAATTCTTTTGAAGAATTAGAGTGTGTGACATTCATAGTATATTAGGTTATGGTTTTCATTAGTAAAATATGCCAGGGACACTATATTGCACCTCCTTTTTTGTCTCAGTTACATATCACTTGTGAGTATTATTGCATTTGAACACTTTTTTCAGCCATTGCAGTTTTAAAGATATTACCGGATATTTTGGCTTATTTTTAATATGAATGAAAACAAAAGGGAAAATTGGACCCTGTTATAATTTTATTATACTCATTAATGCATGCTCACAATATAATTAGTATTCTGAGCATTATTCATTAACTAGATGGCTGATATATTATGGGCTCAGAGTTGTGTTGAAGTATGAGAAGAGAAGGCAACTTTATAAATAATGGTATTAAATAATATTCATAGAAAATTAAAAAAATACTAAAGTATTCAAAAGTATTACTTAGATTTCTCTAAGACATTTATTTCCTATATCAGTCACCACTATTTCCTTGCTTTACTTTCCTATAGATTATCTAAGCTATATTTAAAACATTTATATCTTCAGATTTCAAAAATACTTAAAAATTGATATTCTCTTCTGTTATATAAGTGAACTAAAGATGGCTTCTGTGTATTGATCCTTAGGTTACTTCTTCACTGTATGTTAAGACTCATTTGCTCAAAAGCCCACTGATAACAAGCTAAATTTTTTTTCACATGCAAGTATTTCCAAAATAGTCCAAACAAGCAGATTTTTAGCCTTTTAGAGCCTGCCTGTTTTGCATACCTCATGAAATTTCAGCCAGTTTCTGCAGGCTATTCATAAGATAGAGTCTTATAGTTATAAGACCCTAACTTGGGATGACCTTTTTGAGCTCTCTGACCCAAAGACGACCTGACATTATGCTGAGCACATCATCTACACGTGTAAGCTCACTCTCGGGTCCCCATTTTCCCAGAGGTCTCTTACCTTATTTCCCTTCTGGGTGATGGCCTCCAATGCCCACCGTGGCCTCTGGATAATCTCGTGCTGTGAAGAATTTCTCCTGCCATGAAACCCTGTCCAAATATTTCTAAAAAAAGCTTTACGTGTGGTACTGGCTCTTTTGTTCATATATTTTTCCTTGATCAGCCCTCAAATTCCTTAAACTAAAACCTCTTACATCTTCATAAGTGCGTTTGAAGAAAATAAAATCTCTTTATTAAACATGAGGCAGTAAAACATAAAGGCAGTAAAACATATTTTGAGCTTTGTAACAAAGTAGACCTTTTAATAGATTTTAAAATCTCTGAGTCTCATTTGCTACAGATTTATAAAAAAGGGAGCAGGCAACAAAATAATGAGTTAATTGAGGCCTTGTGAGAGCTAAATTAATCTAAATTGGATAATATATGTATGTATGCATTTATGCATAAAGATAATACATGTATGCATGCATTTGTGTATGAGGATTATGTATTTATGTATGAAGATATGTATGCATTTATTTATGTATGAAGATGTATGGCAAAATTATTATTCCCAAATGTGTAACTTTTTAATTTAATCTCCACACTAACTCTGAGTTTTTACATATTCAACTTTCTATCATACACTTCCATTTCAATGTCTAATAGGCATTTCAAACTTCAGATATCCAAAACTGAACTCCTGATTTCCATTCTTGCTCAGGCAGCTTTTTTGTTACCTTAACGATTTCTGAAAATTAAAACTTGCTTAAGCTAAAACACTGATGTGATTCTTGACTCCTCTCTCACAACACACTTTGAAACCATTAGCCAATCTTGCTAATGTTATCTCAGAAAGTAATGAGAATTGGACCCTTCTGACTAAATGCACTTTTTTTTTGTCTGCAACGGTCTTAGTCGTGGCAAGGGGGATCTTCATTGAGGCATGTGGGATCTTTCATTGCGGCATGGGAGCTCTTCGTTGTGGTAAGCAGGCTTCTCTCTAGTTGTAGCACATGGGCTCCAGAGTGTGTGGGCTCTGTAGTTTGTGGCACACAGGATTAGTTGTCCCATGGCATGTGGGACTTAATTCCCTGATAAGGGATTGAACCCGCATCCTCTGCATTTCAAGGCAGATTCTTTACCACTGGACCACTAGGGAAGCTCCTAAATGTACTTCTAATATCCTTTTAGCATCATCTTTCACATGGTGAAATAGTTTCCAATTGCTACTGTAATAAATTACCACAAATTTAGTGACATAAAATAACACGTTTTGGGGCTTCCCTGGTGGTGCAGTGGTTGAGAGTCCGTCTGCCAATGCAGGGGACACGGGTTCGTGCCCCAGTACGGGAAGATCCCACATGCCGCAGAGTGGCTGGGCCCGTGAGCCATGGCCACTGAGCCTGTGCATCTGGAGCCTGTGCTCCGCAACGGGAGAGGCCACAACAGTGAGAGGCCCGCATACCGCAAAAAAAGAACAAACAAACAAAAAAAAACATGTGTTATAATTCTGGGGATCAGAAGTCTGAAACAGATTCCACTGGATTGGAACCAAGATGTTGGCAGGGCCATGCTCTCTCTGAAGGCTCTAGGGGGAGAATCTATTTCCTTGCCTTTTCTGGTTACTAGGTGCTGCCTGCATTCTTTGGTTCATGGCCCCTCTCACCATCCTCAAAGCACATCATTCCTACATCTGTTTCCATTCATTGTCACATATCCTCTCCTACTCTTGAACCTCATGATGTCCCCTTGTTATAAGGACCCTGTGATTACATTGGTCCCACCCAGATAATCCATAATCACTTCCATATCTCAACATCCTTAACTTCACATTTTCAAAGTCGCTTTTGCCACACAGAGTAACATTCACAAATTTCAAACATTAGAACATGAATATTTGGGAGAGGGTTATTATTCAGCCCACCAAACATGAACTTTTGCAATAGCCCCCAAATATTCTTCATGCTCTACCCTTGTGCTCTGTACTCTGATCTCTACATGGCAGTGAAAGTGATGCTTTTAAAACATAAAGAATGTTATATCACTGTTTTCAAAACCAACCAATTGCTTCTCATCTAAAATAAGCTAAAGTTCTTACCACGGCAGAGGCCCCGAGTGATGGCTTTTCATCATCTCTCTGTGGTCCGGTCTCCCAACATTCTATTCCTCACTCCACTCCAGTCACACTCTCGCCCTCTCCACACTTGGGATACTTTCTGTTCTCTCTTCCAGTAGCTCTTTTCCAGATTGGCACATGACTGTTTCTCCCACTTCCCTCAATGGAGTGTCTGCTCAATTCTCATCATTATGAAGAGGGCTTTTCTTACTACTCTAATTAAAATAGCAGTGATTTTGAACCTTCAGAACTCCTTTGATGAATTTCCCATGATTTAACTCCATGACACTTACTACCTGTTAAAATGTTTACTGTTATTTGTTGTTGTTATTGTTTAGTTCATATTTGTTTACTCTCAGTCTTTCCAGAATCCTCTATCATAGGAGAAACATTGTAGATGTTGTTCACCTCTGTATCCCAAGCTCTTATAACAATCTGGGCATGAGGAGAGAACTTGATAAATATTCCTGGAATGACTGAAATATTATTTATTCCATTCTTAATATCTCCAGAGCTCAAATACTTAAATGTTATAGTATTGGTACAACATATCCCAAACTCAATATGGTAAGTATATACGAATTATTGAGGCAGCCACTTATTACCTTAATACTATTTGATACCCAAATATTTCTGGCAATTGTACTAGTTTCCTAGGTTTGTCCAAACGAAGTGCCACAAACTTTGGGTGGCTTAAAACAGTGGAAATGTATTATCTCACATTTCTGGAGGCTATAAGTCCAAAATCAAGCAGAATCATGCTTTCTCTCACAGCTGTAGAGGGATCCTTTGTTGCCTCTTTCTAGTTTTTGTTGGCAGCTCTCATCATCTGGTTTCTTTCTCTTGTAGCTGCATCACTCCAGTCTCTGCCTCTGCCATCATGTGGCATTCTTCTGTGTGTCTCCACTTTACATTACTGTCTTCTTAAGAAAATACAAATTATTTTGGGCTATGGACCAATCCTACTCCAGTATGCAATCACCTTAACTTAATTAATTACATTTACAATGACCTAATTCCAAATTAGATCACATTCTGAGGTAAGGGAAGTTAGGGCTACAACATATCTTTTTGGGTGACATAACTTAATGTATAACAGTGATTATAGTGGTTCCCAAAGGTATAAGCCACTGTTTAATATATATCAATATGTTTATAATGTCTATAATAACGTTTATAATACTGGAGGCCAAAGAGTAGCATTCTGAGTGCATTAATTATCAATTGTGGTTTCCAATGCTGAAAAAGTCTTTTAAAAGTGAACTCCAAAAAGCTTTCAGAATGTATTTTCTTCTTACATAGCATATAATTTAAATTATATTTCTTGAGTAAATGAAAGGACTAAAAATAAGCAGATTGTAAAAAATCTTGCTAGAGGAGTCCCGTGACTGAATAAAAGGGTATTGAGTTATGTATTTTTCTTATTTGTACAGAAAGTTGCAAAAAATAATATTTTGTAAGTGAGTGCTTTGAAAATGATTCCTATTCATATTTAAGGCACTGTATGTTTTCCATCATGTATTTACAAATATGTGTAAATATACAAAGTACATAACTATTTATTTGTATATGTGTATTTTATTTAAGAAAATGCAATGTTTATTTATGATTTATTCATGAGATTGATATGGTCTATGGACAAAGTTTGTTTTAAACTTTTCCAAATATGTAACACACTGTAGGTGATCCAGAGAAAATTCCACACTCATTCATATATAAATCATGAAGCTGCCAATAAAAGCCAATAGGTGAAGGGGCAAAATCTTATTCATACTGTAAATAAAATTTATTTGGGATCTCTAGGTTATATTAAAAACTGCATTTTCTTCTAGTCCTGGCTTTAAAAATAAAATTGTTTTACTCTTTCATCTTTCTGGGTGATATTTATATAATTAAAACTTCAGGAGGGCAGAGATATTTGTCTGTTTTATTCAGTGATGAATCTTTCAAGCCTAGAACAATGTTTGGGATATAGTATAAGGCAATAAAAATTACTCAATGAATTAATGAGTGAAATATAAGAAGACCCATTCCTAAGGAACACAAAATACTTTATTGTCACAAAATTCTTGAGAGGAAGAAAAGGATGGTCCCCATTGCATTCAAATATTTTAGTATTCTTTCTAATCTACTAAAAATGCAGAAATCCACATTCCTGTGGAAATACCAGGGAAAGTTATGGTTCTAACTCTGATAAAATTTTAAGGATTAAAAAAAAATGTATGGTGATGAAAGAAATACTTCCATTCTTGTGAATTTCATAACTATAGAGCATACATATTATTTGTTAAGTTTGTTAGAGTTCAAAAGTGAGATTTTTTTTTTTTTTTTTTTTTTTTTTTGCCGTACGCGCGCCTCTCACTGTTGTGGCCTCTCCTGTTGCGGAGCACAGGCTCTGGACGTGCAGGCTCAGCAGCCATGGCTCACGGGCCTAGCCACTCCATGGCATGTGGGATCTTCCCGGACCAGGACACGAACCCATGTCCCCTGCATCGGCAGGCGGACTCTCAGCCACTGTGCCACCAGGGAAGCCCCAAAAGTGAGATTTTTTGAAAAAAATATAAAGCTTTAATATCCTTGAACAAATCTTTGATTAATACACTTGACGTCTTGCATCTAATACCAAGGTGGGACAAACAAATCATGCATATTAACTTATTATTTAAGTACAATTGATTTCTTACTATTTGTCAGTATTTATAAAATGGAAAGAAACACAAGGAAACTATAAGACAGAAATTAATTGACATAAAACGTAAAGAAGTAAATAATTACATAGATTATCTGTTCTTACTTTTATTTGGTTTTTCCATAAAATAAGCACATATTATAGCAATATATCAATTATTTTGTGTGTGTGGAAAAGGGCTAAAGTATATGTGGGGTATGTAGATCAAGTACCATGGGTAAAGAAAATCAAAACTTATCTTTCCTAAACTCAGTAGCTGAAATTGCTATTTTCTTCCACCTTATTGTCCCAAGATTCTTTCTTTATGACACAATTTTGACCAATGAGAGAAGTATTATCAAGTTTATTAGCCCTTTAGTGGTTCAGATATACATAAGAACTGGACATAAAGTCAGCGTAAAATGACACCTGGACCCTCAATTACATCACTTCCATTTCATGTCAGGCTTGAATCCCTCCTCATTCCTGGGCTACTCCTTCAAATTGCATCTCAGCACTTCAGGACATTGAGTACTTCTCTGAACTTCAGTATGTGACAAAGTTATCGAAATTCAAACAAGTTCATATTTCTCCCATCTATTAGATTGTTGATTGCTATTCTCATATTCCTAGGAACTGGCTATTATGTATGGAGTAAATTCTCAAAAACTTCTCTAATGGCGTAAATGCACAAAACATCTATAAAGTCTACTTACTTAATTTTCCCATATTGTTCAGAAAAAACAAAGTGGAGTTTGCAATACTCATTTTCATACTGTACATTGGACTTCCTGAATTTAGGCTGCAGAAACCAGCCTAGAAGAACTTTTTGTACAATTTTTTTTTCTTTTCTACCCTGATGCTCATTGCTGAGTTTCATCCATCTTTTGAACATAAGCAAATTCAAGATATGAAAAGACATGAAGTTTATCAAAATGCTAGAGGACACAACACTTGATTAGAGAATGCATACATAGACACAGTGAGAAATAAGATTGGGTGGGATAGAGATAGAATATTAAATATAATTTTAAATAACCAAAAATATAACCAACTATGACTTGACTATTTACCAATATTTTAGGTCCTTGAATGAGAGAGCAACCTGAGTAAAATATTTTCTATACTCAATGATTTTTTTTAAAAATAAGTAAGCAGATATTTTGTAATTAACAGGACAGGTTGAAAGAGGAAGTGGCTGGGGACAAGAAAATCAAATAAGAGCATTATATTAATACCAGGTATCAAGCAATTGATTATGAGTAGAATATTCCCTCTTGATCTGGGTAAGAAAATATAAATCTGAAAGGTAAATAGTAGTTACTAGCCTGATAAAGGAAATAATTAGGGTAAATAGAATTAGCAAATACTAAGCCATTCCTCCTGGGAGAAATCCGAGGTTAATTTCCTGCAAGCTACTGGTCACAACATTTTTGTTAACCAATCAATAAATAAATTTGTTTTTTGTGTGTTTTTATTAAGATATCTTATTTAATATATAGTTGTTACAAATAATTAATTGTATGCAGTATTTCTTTATAATAATAACACAGTAGCCTTTTCTCCTAACATTTTCTTGACCCTGGGTAACATGACCTAAAATGTATTTGGCTTTAGCCTGATAGCAATGCTGTCCACTGAGCTTTTTAAATTGGTTATCACCTCATACATCCACAATTGTAACCTCTTTTCTATCTTTCCCATAGCTTCATCATGCACTGTAGGTTTGACTTTAGCACTTTATGAAGCAGGCTCATGTACAGATCAGAAAATTTCTTTTTTTTTTTTTCCTGGATGGGTAGTGTTATTGATTTATTAACACTGAACTCACACCCAAGGGAAATACAACTAATGCCTGAAAAAGCTTATCTAACACGTGTATTTTCTCTGTAAAACACATCACAGCCTTCTTGTGCTTAGGGACACTAGACAATCCTTCCACACTATGGTTGGGGGGCATTTTAAATAGGAAAATAACTAACAAAAAGCACAAAAATGACACATTTTACAGTGGGATAGCTGAAACAGAATAGAGAGTGTCGTCTTGCTGGGAACAAGAACTTTGAGTGACTCAAACTTTTTGCTGCTCTGCACATGACCTCAAGTGACTATAATAAGCTCTCTGAGTGTTAATTTTGGGGTTAGAAATACATTTTACAGACAAGCCTCTCAGGCTGGTTGGCCTATGGACTTCAATCCAAGAAGGGATTTGAGGTCCTGAGGATCAGCTACGTCTCAGGGTAGTGTTTGTCCTTATGGCAAAGTTTTTTTTTTAAAAAGGGAGAATATCTTCAACTAAGATAAAACTCAAAAGATACCTACATTCTAGATTAAGAGTCATTTGCCTTTGGTGCCTCAGGCTGGTGCAACGTCACGCCGGGCTCTGCCACCACATGCTCGCCACGCATCCGTACACCTCCCTCCCCCCTGCCTGAGTGATCCAGAGTCCCCGAATCAGCAGCTCCTTTAACCCTGTCCTGTCTGAGTGAAGAACAGATGCCCTCTGGTGACCTACATGCAGAGGCGGGGCCGAATCCAAAGCTGAACACCTGGAGCTGTATGAAGGAACAAGAGAAAGGGAAGTCTATCCCAGCAGCCTCAGGAGCAGTGGATTAAATCTCCACAATCAACTTGATGTACCCTGTGTCAGTGGAATACCTGAATAGACAACAAATCATCCCAAATTGAGGAGGTGGACTTTGGGAGCAAAGATAAATATATATATTTTTACCCTTATTCTCTTTTTGTGAGTGTGTATGTGTATGCTTCTGTGTGTGATATTGTCTGTATAGCTTTGCTTTTATGATTTGTCCTAGGTTTCTGTCTGTCCTTTTATATATTTTAATTAATTAAAAATTTTTTTCTTAATAATTATTTTTATTATAATAACTTTATTTTATTTTATTTTATTTTATTTAATGTTATTTAGTTCTTTATTTCTCCCTTTTACTCTGAGCCTTGTGCATGACAGGCTCTTGGTGTTCCAGCCAGGCATCAGGGCTGTGCCTCTGACATGGGAGAGCCAAGTTCAGGACACTGGTCCACAAGAGACTTCCCAGCTCCACATAATATCAAATGGCAAATATCTCCCAGCAATCACCATCTCAACGGCAAGACTCAGGTTCACTCAACGACTAGCAAGCTACAGTGCTGGACACCCTATGCCAAACAACTAGCAAGACAGGAACACAACCACATCCATTAGCACAGAGACTGCCTAAAATCATAATAAGGACACAGACAGCCCAAAACACATGACGAGACATGGACCTGCCCACAAGAAAGACAAGATGGAGCCTCATCAACCAGAACACAGGCACTAGTCCCCTCAACCAGGAAGCCTACACAACCCACTGAACCAACCTTAGGCACTAGGGCCACACACTAAAAATAACAGGAACTACAAACATGCGGCCTGTGAAAAGGAGACCCCAAACACAGTAAGTTAAGCAAAATGAGAAAACAGAGAAACACACAGCAGATGAAAGAGCAAGGCAAAAACCCATCAGACTTAACAAATGAACAGGAAATAGGCAGTCTACCTGAAAAAGAATTCAGAATAGTGATAGTAAAGATGATCCAAAATCTTGGAAATAGAATGGAAAAAATACAAGAAACGTTTAACAAGGACCTAGAAGAACTAAAGAGCAAACAAACAGTGATAGAAAAACAATAAATGAAATTAAAAATTCTCTATAAGGGATCAATAGCAGAATAACTGAGGCAGAAGAATGGATAAGTGACCTGGAGATAAAATAGTTGAAATATCTACTGCAGAGCAGAATAAAGAAAAAAGAATGCAAATAATTGAGGACAGATCCAGAGACCTATGGAACAACATTAAATGCACCAACATTCGAATTATAGGGGTCCCAGAAGAAGAAGAGAAAAGAAAGGGACTGAGAAAATACTTGAAGAGATTACAGTAGAAAACTTCCCTAATATGGGAAAGGAAATAGTTAATCAAGTCCAGGAAGCACAGAGAATCCCATACAGGATAAATCCAAGGAGAAACATGCCAAGACATATATTAATCAAACTATCAAAAATTAAATACAAAGAATAAATACTAAAAGTAGCAAGGGAAAAACAACAAATAACACACAAGGGAATCCCCATAAGGTTGACAGCTGATCTTTCATCAAAAACTCTGCAAGCCAGAAGGGACTGGCAGGACATATTTAAAGTGATGAAGGAGAAAAGCCTACAACCAATATTACTCGACCCAGTAAGGATCTCATTCAGATTTGACAGAGAAATTAGAAGCTTTACAGACAAGCAAAAGCTAAGATAATTCAGCACCACCAAACCAGTTTTACAACAAATGCTAAAGGAACTTCTCTAGGCAGGAAACACAAGAGAAGGAAAAGACGTACAAAAACAAACCCAAAACATTTAAGAAAATGGTAATAGGAACATACATATTGATAATTACCTTAAATGTAAATGGATTAAATGCTCCAATCAAAAGACAAAGACTGGCTGAATGAATACAAAAACAAGACCCATATATATGCTATCTAAAAGAGATCCAATTAAGGCCTAAGGACACATACAGTATGAAACTGAGGGGATGGAAAAAGATATTCCATGCAAATGGAAATCAAAAGAAAGCTGGAGTAGCAATTCTCATACCAGACAAAATAGACTTTAAAATAAAGACTAGTATAAGAGAAAGAGAAGGACACTACATAATGATCAAGGGATCAATCCAAGAAGATATAACAATTATAAATATTTATGCACCCAACATAGGAGCACCTCAGTACATTAGGCAAATACTAACAGACATAAATGGGAAAATCGAAATTAACACAATCATAGTAGGGGACTTTAACACCCCACTTTCACCAATGGACAGATCATCCAAAATGAAAATAAATCAGAAAACACAAGCTTTAAATGATACATTAAACAAAGTGGTCTTAATTGATATTTATAGGACATTCCATCCAAAAACAACAGAATACACTTTCTTCTCAAGTGCTCATGGAACATTCTCCAGGATAGATCATATCTTGGGTTACAAATCAAGCCTTGGTAAATTTAAGAAAACTGATATCGTATCAAGTAACTTTTTCGAACACAACACTAAGACTAGATATTAATTACAGGAAAAAGTCTGTAAAAAATACAAACACATGGTGGCTAAACAATACAGTACTTAATAACCAATAGACCACTGAAGAAATGAAAGGGGAAATCAAGAAATACCTAGAAAAAAATGACAATGAAAACACGATAACCCAAAACCTATGGGATTCAGCAAAAGCAGTTTTAAGAGGGAAGTTTATAGCAATAAAATCCTACTTTAAGAAACAAGAAATATCACAAATAAACAACCTAACCTTACACCTAAAGCAAATAGAGTAAGAAGAACAAAAGAAATCCAAAGTTAGCAGAAGGAAAGAAATCATAAAGATCAGATCAGAAATAAATGAAAAAGAAATGAAGGAAATGATAGCAAAGCTCAATAAAACTAAAAGCTGGATCTTTGAGAAGATAAATAAAGTTGATAAACCATTAGCTAGACACATCAAGAAAAAATGGGAGCAGCCTCAAATCAATAGAATTAGAAATGAAAAAGGAGAAGTAACAACTGACACTGCCGAAATACAAAGGATCATGAGACATTACAACAAACAACTATATGCCAATAAAATGGACACCCTGGAAGAAATGGACAAATTCTTAGAAATGCACAACATTCCAAGACTGAACCAGGAAGAAATAGAAAATATGAACAGAGCAATCACAAGCATTGAAATTGAAACTTTGATTAAAAATCTTCCAACAAACAAAAGCCCAAGATCAGATGGCTTCACAGGCGAATTCTAACAAACGTTTAGAGAAGAGCGAACACCTATCCTCTCAAACTCTTGCAAAATATAACAGATGGAGGAACACTCCCAAACTCATTCTACAAGGCCACCATCACCCTGATACCAAAACCAGACAAAGATGTCACAAAGAAAGAAAACAACAGGCCAACATCACTGATGAACATAGATGCAAAAATCCTCAACAACGTACTAGCAAACAGAATCCAACAGCACATTAAAAGGATCATACACCATGATCAAGAGGGGTGTATCCCAGGAATGCAAGGATTCTTCAATATACACAAATCAGTCAATGTTATAAACCATATTAACAAATTGAAGGAGAAAAACCATATGATCATCTCGATAGATGCAGAGAAACCTTTTGACAAAATTCAACACACATTTATGATAAAAATCATCCAGAAAGCAGGCATAGACGGAACTTACCTCAACATAATAAAGGCCATATATGAGAAACCCACAGCCAATATCGTCCTCAATGGTGAAAAACTGAAACCATTTCCACTAAGATCAGAAAGAAGACAAGATTGCCCAATCTCAGCATTGTTATTCCACATAGTTTTGGAAGTTTTAGCCACAGTCATCAGAGAAGAAATATAAGTAAAAGGAATCCAAAGCAGAAAAGAAGAAGTAAAGCTGTCACTGTCTGCTGATGACATGACACTATATATAGAGAATCCTAAAGATGCTACCAGAAAACTACTAGAGTTAATCAATGAATTTCATAAAGTAGCAGCATACAAAATTAATGCACAGAAATCTCTTGCATTCCTATACACTAATGATGAAAAATCTGAAAATGAAATTAAGAAAACACTCCCATTAACCATTGCAACAAAAAGAATAAAATATCTAGAAATAAACCTACCTAAGGAGACAAAAGACCTTTATACAGACAATTATAAGCCACTGATGAAAGAAATGAAAGATGATACAAATAGATGGAGAGATATACCATGCTCCTGGATTGGAAGAATCAATATTGTGAAAATAACTATACCACCCAAAGCAATCTACAGATTCAATGCAATCCCTATCAAACTACCACTGGCATTTTTCACAGAACTGGAACAAAAATTTTCAAAATTTGTATGGAAACAGAAAAGACCCCGAATAGCCAAAGCAATCTTGAGAAAGAAAAACAGAGCTGGAGGAATCAGGCTCCCTAACTTCAGACTGTACTGCAAAGCTACAGTAATCAAGACAGTATGGTACTGGCACAAAAACAGGGATATAGATCAATGGAACAGGATAGAAAGCCCATAGATAAACCCACACACATATGGTTACCTTATCTTTGATAAAGGAGGCAAGAATATACAATGGAGAAAAGATACCCTCTTCAATAAGTGGTGCTGGGAAAACTAGACAGCTACCTGTAAAAGAATGAAATTAGAATGAAATGAAACTCCCTAACACCATACATACACAAAAATACACTCAAAATGGATTAAAGACCCAAATGTAAGGCCAGGCACTATCAAACTCTTAGAGGAAAACATAGGCAGAACACTCTATGGCATAAATCACAGCAAGATCTTTTTGACCCACCTCTTAGAGAAATGGAAATAAAAACAAAAATAAACAAATGGGACCTAATGAAACTTAAAAACTTTTGCACAGCAAAGGATACCATAAACAAGACGAAAGGAAATCCCTCAGAATGGGAGAAAATATTTGCAAATGAAGAAACTGACAGGGCTTCCCTGGTGGCACAGTGGTTGATAGTCTGCCTGCCGATGCAGGGGACACGGGTTCGTGTCCCAATCCAGGAAGATCCCACATGCCGTGGAGTAGCTAGGCCTGTGAGCCGTGGCCACTGAGCTTGTGTGTCCGGAGCCTGTGCTCTGCAATGGGAGCAGCCACAACAGTGAGAGGCCCACAACCGCAAAAAACAAAACAAAACAAAACAAAACAAAAAACCCAAAACAAAACAAAAAGAAACTGACAAATGATTATTCTCCAAAATTAAAAACAGCTCTTGCAGCTCAATATAAAAAAAAAACAAACAACCGAATCCATAAATGCACAGAAGACTTAAATAGACATTTCTCCAAAGAAGATATACAGATTGCCAACAAACACATGAAAGAATGCTCAATATCATTAATAATTAGTGAAATTCAAATCAAAACTACAATGAGGTATCACCTCACACTGGTCAGAATGGCCATCATCATAAAATCTACAAACATTAAATGCTGGAGAGGTGTGGAGTAAAGGGAACCCTCTTGCACTGTTGGTGGGAATGTAAATTGATACAGCCACTATGGAGAACAGTATGGAAGTTTCTTAAAAAAACTAAAAATAGAACTACCATACGACCCAGCAATCCCACTACTGGGCATATACCCTGAGAAAACCATATTCAAAAAGAGTCATGTACCAAAATATTCATTGCAGCTCTATTTACAATAGCCAGGACATGGAAGCAACCTAAGTGTCCATCAACAGATGAATGGATAAAGAAGATGTGGTACATATATACAATGGAATATTACTCAGCCATAAAAAGGAACAAAACTGTGTTATTTGTAGTGAGGTGGATGGACCTAGAGTTTGTCATACAGAGTGAAGTAAGTCAGAAAGAGAAAAACAAATACCGTATGCTAACACATATATATGGAATCTAAAAAAAAAAAAAAAAAAGTCGTCATGAATAACCTAGGGGCAAGACGGGAAAGGGAATAAAGACGCAGACCTACTAGAGAATGGACTTGAAGATACGGGGAGGGGGAAGGGTAAGCTGGGACAAAGTGAGAGACTGGCGTGGACATATATACAGTACCAAACGTAAAACAGATAGCTAGTGGGAAGCAGCTACATAGCACAGGGATATCAGCTTGGTGTTTTGTGACCACCTAGAGGGGTGGGATAGGGAGGGTTGGAGGGAGAGAGATGCAAGAAGGAAGAAATATGGGGACATATGTATATGTATAACTGATTCACTTTTTTATAAAGCAGAAACTAACACGCCATTGTAAAGCGGTTATACTCCAATAAAGATGTTAAAATTTAAAAAAAATACATTTTAGATAGCAGGCAAATTCACGAACATGGAATTGACAAATAATGAAGATTCACTGTATATAAAAAAAGACTAGCTGTGAAGCATAAGTTGGCAACATCTTTTTTTTTAAATTAATTTATTTATTTTTGGCTGCATTGGGTCTTCATTGCTGTGCACAGGCTTTCTCTAGTTGCGGAAAGCAGGGGCTACTCTTCATTGCAGTGTGTGGGCTTCTCATTGTGGAGGCTCCTCTTGTTGCAGAGCACAGGCTCTAGGCACGTGGGCTTCAGTAGTTGTGGCACACAGCTCAGTAGTTTTGGTACACGGGTTTAATTGCTCCACGGCATGTGGGATATTACCGGACCAGGGCTCGAACCCATATGCCCTGCATTGGCAGGCGGATTCTTAACCACTGTGCCACCAGGGAAGCCTGGCAACATTCTTATTATACATGAACACCTGTTTAGGATTTAAGATTTTACATTTTTTTAGGGAGAAATCTTCATTATCAGTATCAATACATCATCAGTACTGTCCTGAGTGCTTGCTATCTTCAATTTTTATCATTCTTGCTTTTGATTTATGAATGAATGTCAGTAGGATTAATTTCATCTTTACAGACCTAATTTATTGTGGATTACTTGGCAAACTACTTCATTACAGTGATGTGTATGTACATAGAAAGAGTGTTTTTACTGTAATTTTCCAGGTATTTGGCTTTGAGACATTTATGTATTGCAGTTCACAAATGAATGACCCCATTTTTTGTAGGTAGTAACAATTTATCATTTATCTGCTCTTTGGAAGAATGCTATTTTAAGAATTAGTAAGTTAATCATTTATGTGATTATATAAAATGGATGGATTGAATAGGTATTTTAAGGTATAAAATTAAATGCACATAGTCAATTTTTTACTTAATAAAGTGAATATATGCTGCAAGTAACTTGCTTTTTGCATCTTTTCTTGTAATTTATGATAGCCTTCAATAAAATGGGAGAAAAGAGGTAGTAGAACACATGTGCTGTCTATAGCTGATTAGACCACTACTACATTCCTGACATAAGTCTAGCCAATAGAAATATCATTTCCTTATATTTTAAACTAGCCAGTATCACTAAAGTCATATTCATCTGTCTTTACTGAGTGATGGCATGGCCAGATGTGGCCAAAACATGTGAAAAATCGGACAAAACCATACTATAGTGAAAGATAGAAAAACAGAACAAGAATGTAGAGAAAGAAGCAGATGTGAGAAAGAATGAGAAAGTGTGAAACAGTAGCTGCCTCTTATTATACATTGAGCATATACTTACATGGTAGTTAGTATGGACTATGCACTATTCTAAATACTTAATACTCACAATGGCCATATGAAGTGATCCTATATTATGGACATTATACAGATATGGAAACTGAGCACAAAAGTTTAGGTAACTTGCTAACATCATAGACCCAATAAAGTGGTAGCATCAGAGTTCAAGTCCTAGGCAATCTGCCTGCAGAATCCATGTCATTTAACATTGTATTAGGCTACCAGTTATTAGCTCTGTAGGTTCTGGTTTTATTGTCCATTATTCTTCTATGCACCTTTGACACAGAGTCATCCAAATTCCATAAAATATCTATTTAGTTCCTAAAGGATTTCCTTAAAAACAAAATAAAAACCTTTACTTATGTAAAAGAGAAGCACTCCCTCTCTCCACCATGGGAAAAAAAGGGGAAAGAGCAAAGCACACTGACCTGATTTTAGAAGGTGTGGACATACAATACCATTTGACTATGTTAGTGAATCCTCACTATAGAAACTTCTGGAAAATAATCAGAATGATTCATTAGAAATTATGTATTTTGTACTGGTTTGTAAGGCAGACATATTTCATTGCTGTTTCCTAAGTAAAATACAATCACTTTAAAAAAAATCTATGTATGAATAACTTGATTACACCTTAAACCTAAAATGTTTGTCTTCCTAATTCCTGAAATCACGGAGATAGTCTTTATACTGTAGTTTTAAATGTAGTTAATTGTGGAATACTTTTTAAGAGAAGGCAGAAAAAAGTATGCTTCCACAAAGTATAAATTGGAAGTTTACATGATTTTCTTTAGAGGACTTATGGACTATTTTTGTAGCAATAATTTCAACAGCTTGCTGTATTTCTCATCCTAATAGTATTTGTGTTACAAGAAAAGTGAATAATATAGTAAAACAATTGAATTAGCTGCATTATAATACCCTTAGAAAAGACTAATTTGTAATTCAGTGATTTGGGTTTTTCCTACACTGTTTAGTAAATAATGTGTACCCCCAGTATTAATGTTTATTGTTTCCAAGGGTGGAAATCAAATACATATTCCAAGAATTTTAAAACCACTATGTTTTCTTTCCTGATAAAGAACATAAATAGAAAATACATCCTATAGTACATAAGATGTTCAGTGAATTTATACATTTAGAGATATCGAATCCTTCGTGATTCTGAGATCAGGTCAGATCAATAGAATTTGGCATATAGGCGGATCATTAAAGCTCCAAAGTTACTTTTATCTAAACTGTCCACGGACACACAATGTAAAGTCTCTTACCAACTGAAGGCAGTTCTTTTTTTTTTTTTTTTTTTTTTTTTTTTCCTTTTTGCGTTATGTGGGCCTCTCACTGTTGTGGCCTCTCCCGTTGCGGAGCACAGGCTCCGGATGCGCAGGCCCAGCGGCCATGGCTCACGGGCCCAGCCGCTCCGCGGCATATGGGATCCTCCCAGACCGGGGCACGAACCCGTATCCCCTGCATCGGCAGGCGGACTCTCAACCACTGCGCCACCAGGGAGGCCCTGAAGGCAGTTCTTAATACAAACTTAGAATTGAACTCTGTCACGGACATTTATAATCCAAATTCTTTGTCCAAAGATGCAGGAATAAACAACCACTGAGTTCCTTTCCTTTCCCTATCCCTTTAAACTCCATCTTCAAATACAGATTTACCACAGGTGGTTTTTCAAAATCAACTTCAAAACCAGATTAAGATGGAGCTTACAACACTGGTAAAATAGTGCCCTCATTTTCCCTATTTTCATTCTTTTTGCCTCTTAAATGCTGAATGTTCAAAATAATTCCATTAAATTTATATACCCCAACTTTAACTTGGTTATTTTAAGCACTCAGAAATCTTGTGTTTAGCTTTTCTCTCCCCTTCAACTGTTGCGTCACTTGGTATGAAGAAATGTTCATGCAGAGGTTGCTCCAGCAACACATTCTCTTATTTCCCTGACCATCTCACTCCACTGGCAATGACTGCCACTGGAATGACTGAAGGAAATGATTGCCTTCAGGTAAACAAAACTCATCTGATACAGCTTAGGCAAAAAGTGAATTGAAGAAAATGAGGAAAATTATTTTCTTCTGATCATCACCGGTTATCACTTTCACAAGGTCACATGAGGGTCTATTGAATGACTTAATTGATATTTAGAAAAAAATGGAAACAATTGAAATTTCTTAAGTAACCTTTTATTTATCATTTTTTCCTATTGAATTTGTAATTTCCTTGTCTGAGAACTACTTTTCCGTGAACATGTGTTCTATTTTTTCTGATTGATCAATCATTTCCCCTCAGAGTGATTTGCCTATTTTGGAAGTTATTATTTTTTTTCCCCTAAATCAGTCAGCTCAAACGGCCTTAGGTATGGATTTTGGCATATGGCCCCTCTCCCTCATAAGTTTCAATGTGCTCCATATTAGAATCAACTGGGGAGACATTTTTAAAATCCCAGTTTCTAGGCTCTACCTCATATCAATTAAATCAGCATCTACATGGCCTGGGATGGACAGTTGAGGGAGGATAGGAGCAGACTTTTTTTTAATTCTCAGGTGACTCCACTATGCAGCAGAGTTAAAAATTAGCTTCCTATGTGGTCACAGTCTCATAAGTAATTAGAAGCAAATTATCTCACTGCCAGAGAACCAGTACTGCCAAAGAAACCAGACTATCAGACATTATTATTGCACCTGGAGGAAACTTTCCCATTCCTAGGTCTCAGCCTCAGAGACCAGTAGGAATAAGAACTTTTTTTCATGCTTTTGTTGTTGGTGGTGGTGGTTTGTTTTGTATTTTTGAGATGTAGGAGTTTGGGCATCCTAACATAGAGCCAATATACTGACTTACTTGAGCATACAGGTCTCTTCTCACCAAAGTCTTATACAATCTTCCACTTCCTGATCCTCCTATCTGGTCTCTCTTACACGCTTCCCCAAAAATCTTGTGGCCCTTTGAGATTCACAGAATCCAGACCTCATTTTCAATGTCTCCCGTATGCCTTGCAACCATTTTACCTCATCTTAGAAGATAGTGGAATAGAAGGGAATCATGTTCATTTCACCATTTTCCCAGAATCCATTTCCATTGCAATGTATAACATCTTAAATTAACTTAGAGCATTTACAAATACTAAATCAAATACTTTGTTTGGAAGTATGCTGCCTATAAATCTAGAAGAAAAAATACAAATCATCTATTTAATGGAAATCAGTGTTTTTAAAATAATTAAGCTCAATTTGATGATCTCCAAGCCAATGCTCACAGTGGAAGATTACACGGCTATCTATAGCACAGAATATTTCCTCCATAAAATGTTTTCTTTGATCTGTGATATTTTCTTATTAATGTTTTATTACTATTTACTTAATCACTTAATGGATATAAAATACCTTGGTTACTTCCTGGGTAACCTACAAGATATTTTAGAATTATATTAATGATCACTTATGATTTTATCTTAATGCATAATTTGAAGCCCAAAAGTCTTTGAAAATTTAAGCAGTATATATCAAAGATATTAATATTAATTTGTTTAGGCCTGAAAACACTTTAACTCAATGGAGCAAAGAAATGTAACTAGTTAAGCTTAATTTACAGGAATAAGTTACCAGAGTCATTGAAAAGGAATGACCAGATTTGAATATATGGTTAATTAGTGATGGAAAACTCCCTGTCATAACTAGATATTAAAAAAGTAATGTGGGAATTGGGATAATGTAGTTTAGTTGGTAAAGTTTCAACATGAAATATATAATTGTAATTTCATTTCAAAGATAAACAAAAAGGAAGTCATTGAAAAAATGGACTCTGTAATATTTGCCTCCCAAATCCAAATATTGCAACCAACCTGAAATCTGTTGAATTACTTTCCTCTAATTTTAAAACTATTAGAGTGTACTGTAAAACTGATTGTTAATAATTTAAGTACTTCCTAGTGCATATGCATATTATTGAACTTATTCTTAGATTTAAAAATTAAGTAAACCACTTACATTAGGATTAACACTATTTTCAATTTTTTGAATTAAGTTCAAAATAGTTAAAAACTCTTGAATATCTGGCTTTGGGACAAGAGTCCCAGGCTTTTACTTGATAACTATATTATTTGGAAAGTTGTTCTATATTTTTTCCATTTCTTCCTTAAGATATTTTATGTGTTTTTTCAGAGTTGATCTGCAGTTGCTAATTGTTTAAGCCTAATTTATCTTAACACAATGTTGATTTTTAACTTTTATTTTACCCCTTAAGTCTAATTGATATTTATAATAAATGATCTAGTTTTTCATTGTAAATAAAAGGAATTACTTGAATCAGATTCTTTAGTTCTCATATCTAATTATGTACTGTTCATAGAATATCAATTATCTCTACTTGTATGACTTAGAGCATCAAATACATTTTTTTTTTACCTTTGGTAAGTTATTCGTTAATAAATGCAAGAAGCGTATTAATATAATAACCTATATTCTGGGATCAGACTTATCAGTGCATTACATACTATTTAAAATTTATATTTCTATTGGAAGCTATGGATGACTATAGCAATAATATGTTACCAATATAGGTAAAATAGTGAAATTATTTTATTGAAGTTAGATATATATAGGTCAGGGAATTGGAAGACTACACATTTTTACCTCCAATTGTTTGGCTGTCAAACTATAGCTCAGGGACCTTTAGGTACTAAACTGAAGCAGTTCTTTATATTTGATTTAGTAATATATCAATACAAAAATTTATGCAAAGAAAATACACAAATGCCAGGATATATTTAGAAGATAACTTAGGGTAATTAATACATTTATAAAATAATTTAGTCTTTAGATTAATAATTTTCTTTGAAATCTTCATGTTTTACATAAAACAAAATATATTTATATGATTGTAGTGAATGTGGAGAATTATCAGCAAAGAATATAAGCATGATCAGATTTTCATGTTAGAAACATTGTCTTAATAGAAGTGCAAGGGAGGACCTGGAGCCTGGGAATACTGGAGAAAAGATCAACTGTTACAAAGTTTCCTAGCTTTCCAGGCAAAACAAAGGACTTACAATACGATAAGGACAGTTGGCTTAGTGAGAGAGAGAGGGATTTTAAATTGTATTTATCTTTTAACAACTACAGTAAACAACACGAGCTTAAAAGAATGAGAGAGAGAGTAAAGGTAAACTGATTGGCTAAGCTGTTCTATTGACTGGGAGGAGATTCAGCATAAGATGTAAGGAATTCAAGTGCCTACCTACTATATCAAGTTTTAAAGTAATTACCATGGTTTCCCAAATGTTTCAAGAATGTTTATATTTTGTATTCCAAAAAAATAATTAAAATATCTTAAGTCATTTATTTTGATAAAGCAGAAGGGTCATTTTATTATATACAGATTCATGCTTAAATTCAGTTGGAAGACAAATAAAATATAGACTGTACAATAGGTCCTATGATAGGCAAAATTTCCTGACTTTAGATGGAGATATAGTTGTATACTAATTCTCTTGAAATTTCTCTAATGAAAAATTTTCCATACTTTTTATTATTGCCAAAGGGCCTAGTTGAACAAGATATTTTCAACAGTCCCCTAATCCTGGTTATTATCTACTAATCTCTTCCTGAATTAGAAGTCAGACCTAATTCACTACCCTTTACACACTTTATTCTAGCTCAATTACTTTCTTGTCTCTTATCATAGTACACTGAAAGCCAGTTCCTATAATCCATTAATTAATATATTTGGGAAATGCTGCATTTTAAAATCTTCTTTTAGAGATTCACCTTACACAGTAGCATGTAAAATAGTTTGATGTGTGATTCTTTTTCATTTTCTTAAATTGAAAATCTTAAGTTTATACACTGATACATTTTTACATGTACATACCTTTAGGTAACCAATACTGGACCAATATACAGAGAATTTCCTGAACACTAGAAAATTCCTTAGTCTTCCTGTCAGTTGGTATTACTGCTTCCACCTTCAGTATAAGGTTAGCCATGATTTGACTTCTATCATCTTAGATTGATTTTGCTTGTTTTAAATTCCATATACATGGAATCATACTGCTTTGCTTCTTTTATGTCTGGCTCTTTATTAATATTATGTACAGGAGATTAATTCATACTGGGGCAAAGAAATTTTTCACTTGTTATCTATTATGGAAATTTGGTTGGTTAGAATTTTGACTATTATAAAAAACTTGGCTATGAACAGTTTTTGCAGTTTTGGTGGACATATGAACAAGTTTTTCTTAAGCATATACACGAGTATAATTGCTGCATCACAGGCTAAATATATGTTTAAATTTGGTAAGTTTTACATGGGATCTATAGATCAATTTGGAAAGAATAAAAATCTTACCAATACTGAGATTTCTTATGCATATAAATAGTGTATCATTCTATTTAGGTCTCCCTTTTCTTCAGTAAATTTTGTAATCTTCCATCTAGAGTTCCTGCATGTCTTTTGTTAAATTTATTATAAGTATTCTATATTTTTTAATGCTATTGCATGCAATATTGTTTACAAATTTGATTTTTTTTTTTTTTTTTTTTTTTTTTTTTGCGGTACGCGAGCCTCTCACTGTTGTGGCCTCTCCCGTTGTGGAGCACAGGCTTGGGACGTGCAGGCTTAGCAGCCATGGCTCACGGGCCCAGCCGCTCCATGGCATGTGGGATCTTCCCAGACTGGGGCACAAACCCGTGTCCCCTGCATCGGCAAGCAGTCTCTCAACCACTGCGCCACCAGGGAAGCCCCACAAATTTGATTTTTAATTGTTCTTTGCTAACAGATAGAAATATACTTGCATCTTTATACTGACCTTGTATTTTGATGCCTTGCTATACTCACTTATAAGAACAAGTAGCAGAACAAAACATGACTAATGTAATGAACAAGCTCAGATGTCTGACAGAAATATGTCAGATTTGAAAGACCTTAAGTATATTACGGAAAAGCTAGTATCTATGGAAGGCAAATAGGCCTAGTCTATGATGGATCTACATTTTAGAATGCCTTCCAGAGGAGATTAATGAGAGAACTAAATAGAGGCTATAATGAAAGCAAGATGTATGAAAACATTTCTAAAGAAACAAACAAACAAAAAAACACATCTCCTCAATTTAAAGACTACAAATGGGTTCAGCAGGAATGACAAAAACAATATAATCTAAAGCAATTCTACTGTTATTTTAGTATTAAAAGTTTAAATTTTCTAAATTTATAGTTATAAAAATATATAATATACACTGTAATTAAATTTGCTTCATATTTTATATGCAACACAAGATACCAAAAGTAAATGGAAAAATGTTTTCAAATATCTAAGAAAAATAATTGAATCTTAGCCTTCTATGAAAATTAAAATTATACTCTCAGTATTATTAAAAATATTCTTAAAATGCTATGCAGAGAGATGCAACAAATAATAAGGGTGGAGTTGTCTCTCTCTAAACAATTATATAAGTGAATTTTGAGAAGTGGGAAAAGGAGATCAAGAAATGACTGAAACTATAGGGAAAGAAATTCTCAATGGCCAATACCCAACACATCAAAATTGGAAAACAAGTGACCAGGATATTCTGCACATCAACTTCTTATTTTCTGATCAATACAACTCCCAAAGCAAACTCATTATCTACTGGTTTTGTTTTTGTTTTTGTTTTTTTACACCAAATCTCCACCCTCCAATACTTGGAGGGGATTAACCATTTGTGTGGAGAACTTGATAAGATGGGAAATTCTCACTCCATGAAAAAGATGGTATGAGGCAGAAGCAGTTGAGAATGATCCATTAATCTGAGCATGAGTAGATACATTGTCACTACGACACATACTGTATTCTAAGTGTCTATATATTTTGGCATCATTTTTAATATTTTAATGCACTTGAACTGTTTGATTATGTGCATAATATTGGATAGAGAGCTAACATAATTTTCTTAAGCACATAGCCAATTTAACCAATAAAATGATTGAATATATTCTTATTGATATATATTTACAATATCTATTGCATACAAAATTCCCATAAATCCAGACATTTGCATCTAAATTTTAACACTAGAGTATTTTGATTATTAAGTTCTTAAATGTATTTTGATAATGGTAAGGAGAGTCCTTCTTCACTGTTTTTAATGAGAATGCTAAAGAAAATATTTTCTTGCCAGTGCATTTTCCAACAGAGTTCTTTATTTTGTCTTACAATATTTAATTTAAAGGCCTATCCACACTGAGATGTATAGCTTCTCGAATATCAAAGTACAAATTTAAAAAGTGAGAATAAGTAGATGGAGAATCTTATAATGTGATTTTTCCAGAAAATCTTATAGATAATACTGAATAGTGTAACCATATTCAGTAGTGTAATAATTTCACCTTACTGACGTGTTAAAATGTAGTTCATCCTTGTGGTGTCTGAGAATTGTCCAACGTCCTCACTGTACCTGCTACTAAAGGCCTCTCTCGTGTTGCTTACAATTAGTCGCTTTGGTGTAAGCCTCTGTGGTGTTGGTTTCAGGGGTTTGGTTCATATCCCTGAGTTTACCAAGTGCCTGTGGGAAATACAGGAACTCTTGAGATTCAGGCACAACCCCCATTTGGCCTCTGACTTTGATCCATCCACCTCTTATCTGTAGAATCACCTCACCCTGCACTGCAGCAATCCCAAGGTAAACACCTAGATTCTTCATTCTCAGATGACTTCAGATCCCCACTCCTCAACCCCTTGCACACAAATATATCATATAAGAAGTTCTGGATCACATCTATGCTTTGTGTAGGACAGGGGAAAACAAGAAGCATTGCTAAGAACATTGATTTAAGATACTCTATCAGACATTCTCCACCAAATAAGAAGTAGAACAAAAGTTCCTCTACTTTCACCATCTCCCCACCAGAAACTAGGTGTATTTGTACCTTCTCATATCCTTCTTAGTCAAGCTGAATATTCAGTGGGTTAATATCCTGGATCTTTGGGTTAAGGACATTTGTTTTCCCTTTCCAACTTTCTCTCCACCACCAACTCTGCCAGAAAGATATTCTCTCCCCACTTCCTTCCTGATGGGAAAGAGCTCTATATCATACTCTCTTCCTTCCCTCCTTCCCCAAGAGAGGGGACGGTGCTGGGCCTGGCTGGCTGCTAGAAGGGTTGCAGCTTGGGAGTTGTTGCAAAGGTGTGGAAGGCTTGTTCTCTGAAATCACACCGGTATTGGAACACCAGATGGGGATGAGTGCAGCTCCTCCTTGCTTGGTGTGTTCCTATGTGCAATTTTATTTTTTTGGATATTTTTAGTTGGCTCTGTTCAGTTGAGTGCAGTTTTCTGTGTTCACCTCTTGTTTCTCACAGATTACATTACATATAAGCAGGTAAAATCTCCATCATGCTCAACTTGTTCCCTGATATATCAATCGTTTGGAAAGTGCTGGTTTTCAAGACAAGTGTTATAGAAAAACTGATTGGATTCATCATAAAAAAAATGGATCGTAAAGTTCTCATCACAAGAAAAAAATGCGTAACTTTATATGGTGACAGATGGTAACGAGACTTATTGTAGTGATCATTTTGAAGGGTATACAAATATAGAATCGTTATGTTGTACATTGGTAACTAACATAACATGTTAGGTCCATTTTTCCTCAATTAAAAAAAGGATGGGTAGGGGCTTCCCTGGTGGCGCAGTGGTTGAGAGTCCGCCTGCCGATGCAGGGAACACGGGTTCGTGCCAAGCTATGGGAAGATCCCACATGCTGTGGAGCGGTTAGGCCCGTGAGCCATGGCCACTGAGCCTGCACGTCCGGAGCCTGTGCTCCGCAACGGGAGAGGCCACAACAGTGAGAGGCCCACATACCGAAAAAAAAAAAAAAAAAAGGTGGGTAAAAATGTTAATATACTTGTACAAAACCATTACCACTGCTGGGCAGATGGGTATTCTGAATGAATTTTAACTCTAGGTGCCCTTTCCTGATGAGGTAAAGCCAAGAGAACCTCAAGTACTGAAACCAGGAGCACATCTCAAAACAATATTGTTCATAGAGACAGGGATGAAGAAGCCAGCCACAGTCTAATTATTAGACAACATTGACTTCATGCTTTTACATTCAGCTATCATGGTGAAAAATAAAGGACGTTAAGATGAATAAATTGCACCATTTTGTTTAAAACTGGGGAGAAAATTATATACAAAAATAAGTATTTCAATAAATTAAAGTCATGTTATCTTTGTTTAGAAGGCTCGTTATTTTTTTCCTTAAATATTTCACTAACCTAAAATAATTTTCATAGTGATTAAAGTGTTCAAGAAATGTTTCAATTTCTGAAGCTCATACTTTTCAAAGTATAAAATCAAATAATCGCTGAGGCCATATGTATTTTGGATTCAAAGTAAAAGAGAACATTGTTGATACCTTTAATTTGTTAATTCAAGGATCCTAATTTGCCAGTTTAAAATAATCTAACATTTATAACAGAAAATAAAATAAATTGAATCTGATAGAGTGATTGTGAAAATTTTAGCTATATTTACCATCCACACTAACTGTAACCTAAGGAATCAATGGTCAACATCTCCTCATTTCAAACAACTAGTAACAGCCCTTCTCTTTTATCATGGTGCCCCGTTGTCCTCAAACAGTCTGTGAAGTTAAATATTGCTGCAGTCTGCTGAGATTATGCAAGTGTGAAGCCTGATGTTTCAGTTAGCAATCACTTTAAGGGGAAAAAAAATATTGGCAATGGTTCCTGTGGTTGACACCTTGTACATTTCACTTCAGTTTCAATTTTTATTTGGATCTGCATGAGTTTCAAACCAGGTGAAAAATCATTTCATTATGACCCAACAGGGACACAAAATAATTTCACTGAAGCCCAGCTGGTTTGAAAAATGCAGTGACAGAAAATCAGGTAGGTTTTTTATGTTGGCAGCTTTGGAAATAGAAGTTTGACACATCCCTGATTACATTTTTTTTTTTTTTTTTTTTTTGCGGTACGTGGGCCTCTCACTGTTGTGGCCTCTCCCGTTGCAGAACACAGGCTCCGGACGCGCAGGCTCAGCAGCCATGGCTCACGGGCCCAGCTGCTCCGCGGCATGTGGGATCTTCCCGGACTGGGGCGCGAACTCGTGTCCTCTGCATCGGCAGGTGGACTCTCAACCACTGTGCCACCTGGGAAGCCCCCTGATTACATTTAAAGTAGGATTTATAGTAAAGTCACAAGTTGTACCCAATATTAATGATCATACTGTAATTCTGGAACTATCTCAAGCCTCTTGCTAGCAGGACTCGTTTGCCAGTGTTTCTTCCCATCAGCCTCACCTGGGGGGATTAGGGCACAAGGTAGAGCTCCATGGTCCACATTTCTAAGTCTTGACTGCAAAACTGAGAGTATAATCCATAATTTGCCACATCACTTAGTTATCCTTCAGTACATGTCAAAAGGATTGAAGTCTGCATTCTAAACTTATGAAATGTTAATAATCATGAGATATTATTTTATGTGTAATCAGTGGCCTTGAGACAGTTGTCCTATTCTCTCCTCCTTTTCTCTAATGCTTTTTGAATCAAACTAAAATTAGGATGAAATTAAGTACATTTTTAAGATAAATACACAACATACATTTCTATACACCATTAAATTCCCATTATACTTAAAGGACTAAATTAAACTAAAGTTGATCTAATCTGAACTACATCTCTATTTGGGGAGTTAGCTGAAAACATATTAATTTAATAACACCTCTAATAGGCATAATTGCTAGCTAGGTTGAGACTTAGCCAAAGCATTGGAAATTGAGGGGTGGTGGTAGAAGCTAGAACTATTATTTTTTATTCACTTACTTATTCTACATTCATATAAGTTCATTAGAAAAAACTAAATGAAGTATTTTAAGTTCATTTTATTACATACCTTAACACCCAAATGATATAAAACTATTAAGAAAACAACTTTCCACACTTAAAAATAATCCAAATATGTATCCTGTTATCTACCTATGATGAAGGTCACTATCTATTTGTTTTTATCCCATTCATATCCGTGAGCTGTTTGTGGTATTCCCAGGTCTTTGCCTATCTGTCTCACACTTTCATAATCTCCAGATGCTTAAATTTTAATTGTTACATAGATTCTCCACAGTTCCTTACAGTAACATATTTTCAAATGGTCTCAGTTATGTCAAGTTCAAGTCTTAATTTTTTTGAGTAAATATTCTCTGTAAAATTCTCAACTGCTTTCTCATCTTTACTCTGAATCAAAATCTCATGTATTAATATTTTTGTCGCTTCCTCCTTTCACATTAAGAAATATCTATTTAGGGCCTACTGTGTGTCAAGTGCAGTTTTAAGTGTTGAGCAAACAGATGAATATGACAAGTTCCTGTTCTCAAGAACTTTACAGATGAATACAAAGAAGTTGTATGATTATTAACATAGATTAGGATCATAGAAGAAAATATGGTCAGTTCTCCAGCACGCAAGATAAAAGTCTGGAATCAGGCTTCATATGGAAGGTAATTCTAGCATTGATTTGAAAAAAGACTGTGCCACCTTCGAGGACAACTTTCTTATCAGCAAAAATGAACTGCTTTTTACACTGGAATCTCTGAGTGACCAGACCCTTCCTAAATAACTCATTCAGTTCCTTGCTCTTTCCAAGAAAATGTCAGGATTTCAAAATCTGACATTTTAAAGGAACCGGAGCATTTTGACATCAAAGCAAATATATGTTAATTAAAATCAGCCCATGAAATGTCACAAAGATAAGTGAGACAAAAGTATCTACTTTTTTTCTCGCCCACAGTTGCAGCAAATTGTTTAATAAGGGAAAATAAATAAATAACTATGTGTAAGAGATCACCAGTAACAGTCATTCATTTCCTTAAGGAGAGGGAGAGAGCAGACTAACACTGCTAGGATTTCTTAATTTCCTGGTTCAGTATAACTGTTTAAAATTTCTGAATATAACAGGCAATTACTACTTTTGACTTTTCCCTAGCAGTAAATCACAAAAGAAACACATAAGCAAACAAAAATCTCTATCAAAATATTAGCCTGAATCTTGAAAGAAAATGATTGGAGGTGATAATATTAAAACGAGCGGTTTTATAAATCAAATGAATTTTTTTTTGGAATCTTGAAATTTGAATTTATTATTATTTTTTAATTTTTAAACATCTGTATTAGAGTATAACTGCTTTACAATGGTGTGTCAGTTTCTGCTTTATAACCAAGTGAATCAGTTATATATATACATATGTCCCCATATCTCTTATCTCTTGCATCTCCCTCCCATCCACCCTCCCTATCCCACCCCTCTAGGTGGTCACGGAGCACCGAGCTGATCTCCCTGTGCTATGCAGCTGCTTCCCACTAGTGATCTATTTTACGTATGGTAGTGTATATATGTCCATGCCACTCTCTCACTTTGTCCCATCTTACCCTTCCCCCTCCCGATATTGTCAAGTCCATTCTTAGGTAGATTTGCACCTTTATTCCTGTTTTGCCCCTAGGTTGTTCTGACCATTTTCTTTTTCTCTTTTAGATTCCATATATATGTGTTAGCATACAGTATTTGTTTTTCTCTTTCTGACTTACTTCACTCTGTATGACAGTCTCTAAGTCCATCCACCTCACTACAAATAACTCAGTTTTGCTCCCTTTTATGGCTGAGAAATATTCCATTGTATATATGTGCCACATCATCTTTATCCATTAATCTGTCAATGGACACTTAGGTTGCTTCCATGTCCTTGCTATTGTAAATAGAGCTGCAATGAACATTTTGGTACATGACTCTTTTAGAATTATAGTTTTCTCAGGGTATATGCCCAGTCATGGGATTGCTGGGTCATATGGTAGCTCTATTTTTAGTTTTTAAGGAACCTCCATACTGTTCTCCATAGTGGCTGTATCAATTTACATTCCCACCAACAGTGCAAGAGGGTTCCCTTTACTCCACACCCTCTCCAGCATATATTGTTTGTAGGTTTTTTGATGATGGCTATTATGGCAGGTGTGAGATGATATTTCATTGTAGTTTTAATTTGCATTTCTCTAATAATTAATGATGTTGAGCATGCTTTCATGTGATTGCTGCCAATCTGTATATCTTCTTTGGAGAAATGTCTATTTAGGTCTTTTGCCCATTTTTTGATTAGGTTGGTTTTTTTTTATATATATATATTGAGCTGCATGAGTTGCTTGTACATTTTGGAGATTAATCCTTTGTCAGTTGCTTCATTTGCAAATATTTCCGCCCATTCTGAGGGTTGTCTTTTCATCTTATGGTTTCCCTTGCTCCACAAAATATTTTAAGTTTCATTGGGTCCCATTTATTTTTGTTTCTATTTACATTTCTCTAGGAGGTGGGTCAAAAAGGATCTTGCTGTGATTTATGTCAGAGTGTTCTATGTTTTCCTCTAAGAGTTTGATGGTGTCTGGCCTTACATTTAGGTCTTTAATCCATTTTGAATTTACTTTTGTGTATGGTGTTAGGGAGTGTTCTAATTTCATTCTTTTACATGTAGCTGTCCTGCTTTCCCAGCACCACTTATTGAAAAGACTGTCTTTTCTCCACTGTATATTCTTGCCTCCTTTATCAAAGATATAGTAACCATATGTTAGTGGGTTTACCTCTGGGATTTCTATCCTGTTCCATTGATCTATACGTCTGTTTTTTTGCCAGTACCATACTGTATTGATTACTCTAGCTTTGTAGTATAGTCTAACATCAGGGAGCCTGATTCCTCCAGCTTCGTTTTTCTTTCTCTAGATTGCTTTGGCTATTCGGGGTCTTCTGTGTTTCCATACAAATTGTGAAATTTTTTGTTCTAGTTCCATGAAAAATGCCAGTGGTAGTTTGATAGGGATTGCATGGAATCTGTAGATTGCTTTGGGTTGTATAGTCATTTTCACAATGTCGATTCTTCCAATCCCAGAACATGGTATATCTCTCCATCTATTTGTATCATCTTTCATTTCTTTCATCAGTGTCTTATAATTTGCTGCATACAGGTCTTTTGTCTTCTTAGGAAGGTTTATTCCTAGATATTGTATTCTTTTAGTTGCAGTGATAAGTGGGAGTGTTTTCTTAATTTCATTTTCAGATTTTTCATCATTAGTGTATAGGAATGCAAGAGATTTCTGTGCATTAATTTTGTATCCTGCTACTTTATGAAATTCATTGATTAGCTCTAGTAGTTTTCTGTTAGCATCTTTAGGATTCTCTATGTAGAGTATCATGTCATCTGCAAACAGTGACAGCTTTACTTCTTCTTTTCCAATTTGGATTCCTTTTATTTCTTTTTCTTCTCTGATTGCTGTGGCTAAAACTTCCAAAACTATGTTGAATATTAGTGGTGAGAGTGGGCAACCTGGTCTTGTTCCTGATCTCAGTGGAAATGGTTTCAGTTTTTCACCATTGAGGATGATGTCAGCTGTGGGTTTGTCATATATGGCCTTTATTATGTTGAGGTAAGTTCCTTCTATGCCTAATTTCTGGAGGGTTTCTATCATAAATGGGCATTGAATTTTGTCAAAAGCCTTCTCTGCAACTATTGAGATGATCATATGGTTTTTCTCCTTCAATTTGTTAATATGGTATATCATGTTGATTGATTTGCATATATTGAACAATCCTTGCATTCCTCGGATAAACCCCACTTGATCATTGTGTCTGATCCTTTTAATGTGCTGTTGGATTCTGTTTGCTAGTACTGTGTTGAGGATTTTTGCATCTATGTTCATCAGTGATATTGGCCTGTAGTTTTCTTTCTTTGTGACATCTTTGTCTGGTTTTGGTATCAGACTGATGGTGGCCTCGTAGAATGAGTTTGAGAGTGTTCCTCCCTCTGCTATATTTTGGAGAAGTTTGAGAACGATAGGTGTTAGCTCTTCTCTACACGTTTGATAGAATTTGCCTGTGAAGCCATCTGCTCCTGGGCTTTTGTTTGTTGGAAGATTTTTAATCACAGTTTCAATTACAGTGCTTGTGATTGCTCTGTTCATATTTTCTATTTCTTCCTGTTTCAGTCTCAGAACGTTGTGCATTTCTAAGAATTTGTCTATTTCTTCCAGGTTGTCCATTTTATTGGCATAGAGTTGCCTGTAATAATCTCTCATGATCTTTTGTATTTCTGCAGTGTCAGTTGTTACTCTTCATTTTTCATTTCTAATTCTATTGATTTGAGGCTTCTCCCTTTTTTCTTGATGTCTGGATAATGGTTTAACAATTTTGTTTATCTTCTCAAAGAACCAGCTTTTGGTTCTACTGATCTTTGCTACAGTTTCCTTCATTTCTTTTTCATTTCTTTCTGATCTGATCTTTATGATTTCTTTCCTTCTGCTAACTTTAGGGTTTTTATTTTTGTTGTTGTTCTTCTTCTTTCTCTAATTGCTTTAGGTGTAAGGTTAGATTGTTTATTTGAGATGTTTCTTGTTTCTTAAGGTAGGCTTTTATAGCTATAAACTTCCCTCTTACAACTGCTTTTGCTGCATCCTTATGTCTTGGGTCATCGTGATTCCATTGTCATTTGTTTCTAGGTAGTTTTTGATTTCCTCTTTTATTTCTTCAGTGATATCTTTGTTATTAAGTAGTGTGTTGTTAAGCCTCCATGTGTTTGTATTTCTTACAGATTTTTTCCTGTAATTAATATCTAGTCTCATAGCATTGTGGTTGGAAAAGATACTTGATACAATTTCAATTTTCTTAAATTCACCAAGGCTTGATTTGTGACCCAAGATATGATCTATCCTGGAGAATGTTCCATGAGCACTTGAGAAGAATGTGTATTCTGCTGTTTTTGGATGGAATATCCTATATATATCTATTAAGTCCATTTGTTTAATGTGTCATTTAAAGCTTGAGTTTCCTTATTTATTTTCATTTTAGATGATCTGTGAATTGGGGAAAGTGGTGTGTTAAAGTCCCCTAGTATGATTGTGTTAATTTCAATTTCCCCTCTTATGGCTGTATTTGCCTTATGTATTGAGGTGCTCCTATGTTGGGTGCATAAATATTTACAATTGTTATATCTTCTTCTTGGATCATTCCCTTGATCATTATGTAGTGTCCTTCTTTGTCTCTTGTAATAGTCATTATTTTAAAGTCTATTTTGTCTGATATGAGAATTGCTACTCCAGCTTTTTTTGATTTCCATTAGCATGGAATATCTTTTTCCATCCCCTCACTTTCAGTCTGTATGTGTCCCTAGGTCTGAAGTGGGTCTCCTGTAGACAGCATGTATACGGGTCTTGTTTTTGTATCCATTCTGCCAGTCTATGTCTTTTGGTTGGAGCATTTAATCCACTTACATGTTAGGTAATTATCGATATGTATGTTCCTGTTACCATTTTCTTAATTGTTTTGGTTTATTTTTGTAGGTCTTTTCCTTATCATGTGTTCCCTGCCTAGAGAAGTTCCTTTAGCATTTCTTGAAAAGCTGGTTTGGTGGAGCTGAATTCTGTTAGCTTTTGCTTGTCTGTAAAGCTTTTAATTTCTCCGTCAAATCTGAATGAGATCCTTGCTGGGTAGAGTAATCTCGGTTGTAGGTTTTTCTCTTGCATCACGTTAAATATGTCCTGCCACTCCCTTCTGGCTTGCAGAGTTTCTGGTGAAAGATCAGCTGTTAACCTTATGGGGATATGGTTATCCCTTGTATGTTATTTGTTGTTTTTCCCTTGCTGTTTTTAATATTTGTTCTTTGTATTTAATTTTTGATAGTTTGATTAATATGTGTCTTGGTGTGTTTCTCCTTGGATTTATCCTGTATGGGACTCTCTGTGCTTCCTGGACTTGATTAGCTATTTCCTTTCCCATATTAGGGAAGTTTTCTACTATAATCTCTTCAAATATTTTCTCAGTCCCTTTCTTTTTCTCTTCGTCTTCTGGGACCCATATAATTCAAATGTTGGTGTGTTTAATGTTGTCCCAGAGGTCTCTGAGACTGTCCTCTATTCTTTTCATTCTTTTTTCTTTATTCTGCTCTGCAGTAGTTATTTCCACTATTTTATCTTCCAGGTCATTTATCCGTTTTTCTGCCTCAGTTATTCTGCTATCAATACCCTCTAGAGAATTTTTAATTTCATTTATTGTGTTGTTCATCAGTGTTTGTTTGCTCTTTAGTTCTTCTAGACCCTTGTTAAACATTTCTTGTATTTTCTCCATTCTATTTCCAGGATTTTGGATCATGTTTACTATCATTATTCTGAATTCTTTTTCAGGTAGACTGCCTATTGTCTCTTCATTTGTCAGGTCTGGTGTGTTTTTGCCTTGCTTCTTCATCTGCTGTGTCTCTCTCTCTCTTCTCATTTTGCTTAACTTACTGTGTTTGGGGTCTCCTCTTCACAGGCTGAAGATTCATAATTTACGTTGTTCTTGGTGTATGGCTACCATTGCTAAGGTTGGCGCAATGGGTTGTGTAGGCTTCCTGGTGGAGGGGACTAGTGCCTCTGTTCTGGTGGATGAGGCTTTATCTTTCTGGTGGGCAGCTCCACATCTGGTGGTGTGTTTTGTGGGTGTCTGTGGCCTTCTTATGATTTTAGGCAGTTTCTGTGCTAATGGATTGGTTGTGTTCCTGTCTTGCTAGTTGTTAGGCATAGGGTGTCCAGCACTGTAGCTTGCTGGTCGTTGATTGGAGCTGGGTCTTGGCATTGAGATGGAGATCTCTGGGAGATTTTCACCACTTGATATTACATGGAGCTGGGAGGTCTCTTGTGGACCAGTGTCCTGAAGTTCGCTCTCTCACATCAGTGGTACAGCCCTGATGCCTGGCTGGAGCACCAGGAGCCTGTCCTCCACAGAGCTCAGAATAAAAGGGAGAAAAGAAAGTAATATAGGAAGAAGAAGATACAATAAAATAACTTAAAATAAAATAAAGTTATTAAAATAAAAAATAATAAGAAAAAAGTTTACATAATAAAACAAAACAACAACAAAAAAAACGGATAGAACCCTAGGACAAATGGTAAAAGCAAAGCTATGCAGACAAAATCACACACAGAAGCATACACATACACACTCACAAAAAGAGAAAAAGGGGAATATATATATATATATATCATTGCTCCCAAAGGCCACCTCCTCAATTTGGGATGATTCATTTTCTATTCAGGTATTACACAGATGCAGGGTACATCAAGTTGATTGTGGAGATTTAATCTGCTGCTCCTGAGGTTGCTGGGAGAGATTTCCCTTTGTATTCTTTGTTCGCACAGCTCCCAGTGTTCAGCTTTGGATTTGGACCTGCCTCTGTGTGTAGGTCTCCTGAGGGCATCTCTTCTTCGCTCAGACAGGACGGGGTTAAAGGAGCAGCTGCTTCGGGGGCTCTGGCTTACTTAGTCTGGGGGGAGGGAGAAGTACGGATGCGGGGTGAGCCTGCGGTGGCAGAGGCCAGCGTGACGTTGCACCAGACTGACATGTGCCATGTGTTCTCCCGGGGAAGTTTTCCCTGGATCACGTGACCCTGGCAGTGGTGGGCTGCACAGGCTCCTGGGAGGGGCGGTGTGGACAGTGACCTGTGCTTGCACACAGGCTTCTTGGTGGCTGCAGCAGCAGCCTTAGCATCCCATGCTCGTCTCTGGGGTCCGCACTGATAGCCGCGGCTTGCGCCCATCTCTGGAGCTCCTTTAAGTGGCGCTGTTAATCCCCTCTCTTTGCGCACCAGGAAACAAAGAGGCAAGAAAACGTCTCTTGCCTTTTCGGCAGCTCCAGACTTTTCCACAGACTCCCTCCCGGCTAGCCGTGGTGCACTAACCCCTTCAGGCTGTGTTCACGCCGCCAGTCCTCTCCTTGCACTCCAACCGAAGCCCGAGCCTCAGCTCCCAGCCCTGCCCACCTCGGCAGGTGAGCAGATGGGCCTCTCGGGCTGGTGAGTGCCTGAGGGCACCGATCCTCTGTGAGGGCATTTCTCCGCTTTGCCCTCTGCACCCCTGTGGCTATGCTTTCCCCCGCTACTCCGAAGCTTCCCCCTCCGCCACCCGCAGTCTCCACCCGCAAAGGGGCTTCTAGTGTGTGGAAACCTTTCCTCCTTCACGGCTCCCTCCCACTGGTGCAGGGCCCATCCCTATTCTTTTGTCTCTGTTTATTCCTTTATTCTTTTGCCCTACCCAGGTTCGTGGGGGAGTTTCTTGCCTTTTGGGAAGTCTGAGGTCTTCTGTCAGTGTTCAGTGGGTGTTCTGTAGGAGTTGTTCCACATAGAGATATATTTCTGATGTGTTTGTGTGGAGTAAGGTGATTTCCGCGTCTTACTCTTCCACCATCTGAAGCTCCTCTCTGAATGAATTTATCTTTATGACAGCTCATATTTTTTTCTTATTTTCCTTCAGACATATGAAAATATACTCAAAATCTAGCACCAGGACACAGATCAGGACTGAAAAATACTTGTCTAGATCATCAGGCAATCCATAACGTCTGCAGTGGATGGTGGAAATAGGAAGATGAGGATTATGGAAATTACCCTTCTATAGGGCTGTGGTTAATTGAAGCATTGTTGTTTTGTGTAAGGGAGTTTCATTTTATGTTCCTTTTGTGAACAAAAAATTGTCACTTGCCATCTGCCTCCAGAAGGATTAATTGACTAGCCACTGCAGCCACTGACTTTCAATACACCCTGAAAGGAGTTCAGGGTGAAGATCGGGAATGAGGCACTCCGTGCACTGGGAAAATCTGGCAGAATAAGCCTTTAGACAGTTAGATTGTTTTCTGGAGAAGATTTTAGGAGCCCAATTCTTTCATGTCGTATCTAGAAAATCACTAAAATCATTAATGGTGACATCTGCTCCTTGTGACTAGCAGCCAGCTTCTGCCAAAATCTGTACTTGACTGCATACTCCCTCTTCACTAAAATCATATAAAACACTGACCTCTCCCCCTACCTCTTCGAAGCAGTTTCTCAGAGCCATCTGAAATGCTGTCTCCCAGGCTATAGTCCCCATTTTGCCCCAAATAAAATTTAACTCACAACTCCCACGTTACGCTTTTTTTTTTCAGTCAACACTTTCATATACACCTGCTGTTATAAGTTTGGAATGGCGGAGTTTTCTATTAATGTGTTACTTTCTTTGTATACCAGCAGTATTTTGGAATATCTGGGTTATAAACTTGGTAGACATTAAACCTGTCTAGGACCCATAGTAATATAAGGTATCTGATGTTTATCAGGGTATGATTACTATTCACACTTTATATCTAGAATTAACCTAATGTTTCCCCATTTTTTTCTTATTGACTCACTTTCAGTTATTCACACTTCAAAATATTTCAGCACAATCTTTGTGATTGCCTCGACGTGAAATAGGGAAGTTTCCTACTACTTCTTTGGGAAACTCTGGTGATAAGAAAAAAAAATAATGTTATTTCTCTTAATATGGAATTTGGTATGATAAAATGACATAAATAAGCAAAAATGAGTTAACATTGGTCATAAGTAACAACGTACAGTAAGCACAACTGGGATCAAACTGAAAAGGTACAGGAGGTCACATTAGTAAGAAATGAGTATCTTTTGTCCTACCTAAATGTATCTCATAATAAAACATAATGGTCCACCATGACACGGGCCATGCAGAATATTGACAATATACTATTTCAGAGAGATATCACTTGACCACAACACATCCTCCACATTAGAGATGCACTGATATAAGACACTGAGATCTGAAAAAGATGAGACTGGTAGACAGGCCAAGTCCATGAAATCCCTAGACAGTGTGTGGTCTTTCATAATGTAGAAGCTTCCCTGGTGGCACAGTGGTTAAGAATCTGCCTGCCAATGCAGGGGAAATGGGTTCGAGCCCTGGTCTGGGAAGATCCCGCATGCCACAGGGCAACTAGGCCCGTGCACCACAACTGCTGACCCTGCACTCTAGAGCTCACAAGCCACAACTACTGAGCCCACGTGCCACAACTACTGAAGCCTGCATGCCTAGAGCTAGTGCTCTGCAACGAGAAGCCACTGCAATGAGAAGCCCACACACCGCAACAAAGAGTAGCTCCCACTCGCCGCCACAACTAGAGAGAAAGCCCGTGCATAGCACAGGAAGACCCAATGCAGCCTAAATAAATAAATAAATAAATAAATAAATAAATAAAATAAAACCCTGAGGAAGTTTCAGGATCATTGTCATCTAGCACAGATGATAACTCTCTATGGAAGTCACCACCCTGAGTTCCCTTCTGCCACTCCCTCTCCCATTATCATTCCTCTTCCCTCTTTTCTTTCATGGCAATCACCTTCTTTCTACTTCACTATCTCCTCTAGATCTATTACTCCACCTAGCAGGCCCTGAATAACTTTGGGAGTGACAATGCCTTAGAGAAGGATTGACATTGTTATTTTATTGGCATACCTGTGCATAACATTTACTATCATGATGGCATTGAATATAAAATGGCAGTGATATTTGATAATGTAACCAACAGTCCAGAATCTCATCCTCAACTATCACTTTTTTTTTTTTTTTTTTTGCGGTATGCGGGCCTCTCACTGTTGTGGCCTCCCCCGTTGCGGAGCACAGGCTCCGGACGCGCAGGCTCCGGACGCGCAGTCTCAGCGGCCATGGCTCACGGGGCCCAGCCGCTCCGCGGCATATGGGATCCTCCCAGACCGGGGCACGAACCCTTATCCCCTGCATCGGCAGGCGGACTCTCAACCACTTGCGCCACCAGGGAGGCCCGAATCACTTCTTAAATGAAATTTTGCTTTGATTTATGCAGCCATTCTTATGTATGAAGTTTTCTTCAGAAACAAAACTTCAGTGCAAAAATGTGTCATTACTCAATCACTAGCTTTGTTAAAAATCAAACAAATAGCAGTATCATGTATTAGGTGGTTTATTCAATTCAGGATAGGTATTGACACAACAGGATATGTTCAGTTCCCTTCAGAGAAGACATGTTATGGAAATGAAGTTTTAAAACTTGTGGGGACATTAAGAAACACAGTTAAAAATTTATGGACAATTAAGAACTATTAGTGTTTTTCATAGTATGAGTATGATCACTAGATGACTCCACTAAAGTTACTTGAGGGGCTTATTTACATAAACAGGTCCCTGGGTCCCAGTCTAGACTTATAGAATCAAAGTAACTGGAGGAGGGGCCTGGGGATCTGAATTTATAATGGTCCCCCCAGATGCTTCTTATGCACTCTAAACAGGGGATTACTTGAAGACTATGGCTTCCTATGTAACCCAGTGTCCATAAACTCTCAGCAGGCTTAACGGGTTCTGAAGTGGTGGCCACAGCACCATTGTCAGACCCTTCTGGTTCCTGAGTCTAAGTCTTCCTTGACCACAGGACACTCACAGGACTGAGCTTGCAATCTGAGGGTATCATTGGCTACACCATAAATGTTGGCAGATCTCAGCAGGGGAGGAAAAATTCTTAAAGATTCTTGAAGAAAAATTCTTAAAAATTTCTCTGCCATTATATAGAGATTCTATTTGTTTCTCTTGACATTTTCTGTTTCAGAAAGAATTACAGAAGTTGCTCTCTTGAAGACATTTGCAGTTTGATTGAATTAGACTTAAAATCACTAATACACTGAATGTTTTATGAACACTTGCTGAAATAATTGTGCAAATTTAGAAATTGTTAGGAATCGTTGAAGAAATATACATTACACTTAGGTTTCAACTCTTTGTTCAGTTAGATTAAATGTGTATTTTCCACAATAGACAAATTTCCAAAACATGTCCACACCATGGAAAATACACTGGTAATTACAGGTATTGTACTTTTACTTATATTTCAATTTTAAAAGGAAAGATTGATTTATCTAAGTCATTTTGCTCTTAAAGTGTTACCTAGACTTGTCTATCTTTGATTAAATTCAAGACGTGGATATTTAGTATTTCATCAATTTTCCAGGCCAGTCTTCTGCCCTTTGTAATTTTCTACCAGCTCATGTTACAGGTTTTATTTCATCTAGAAGTGGCACCTATGCAATCTTAGAGCAATTTAGGAAATTACTCCAAGTTTTGACTCCTGGTCCTATTTTAATTATCAAAATTTGACTAGATTCCCAGTTTCTTTCCTATTTCCTCATATTCAGTTTTTCACCATCTTTGACTATTTCTTTTTGTTGATTTCCCATATAATGGTTTGCCAATTTTCCAATTTTGTGAGGTTCCATTTTCTAAAATTCACAGTGTTTCTCATTACTCTTTTACTATCAAGGGTCATGGGTCATTTCCAGTTTTTGCATAGCCCAACATAAGATCAGACTCCAGAGCGCTAGTGGCCTGTAATGAAGATTTACTTTAAAGGTAAAACAGAAGACAGGTGACAAAAAATATTATAGACATTGTGGTGTTTTTTTTTTTTTTCTTTTTTTTTTTTTTTTTTTTGAGGGGAGAATATGCTACTTTTCCTTTTGACACCTGCTAAAACATAAATATTTGTGAAAACAAATTATTTTCTCTAGCAGCAGATCAGTGCTAAACATATTTTATTTTGTAATGCAAATTTGGCAATACTTTCCACTTTTTGACAAAGCAGTTGGGCTATCAGGAAATTAGCACACCACTCTTCTCATTCTTGTTCAGATGAATAGCTTGGCAGTGAAATGAAGACTGCATTTTGCAGTCCAGTGAGCTCAATAACAGCTGCTTGAAAAGACAAAAACAAAATCTTAAGAAAAAAGTGACTATTTCTTCTATTGAAGTACAGAAGTTACACTCCTAGGGTACCATCATTGGTTTGTAGAGTTAAAATTCCCATTAGAGGATATTCTATTTAGCTTGTTTGCAAAAGAAACATAACTAAGAACATCATGTTGGTATTTTCTCAATCTATGAATAAGATTTCAGTAGAATTTCTTTACATATTGTATAGCCTTTATATATTACTAGTATATTTTGATTGAAAGATACACAAACAAAATCATGACTAATATAATGAATGTATATTCAATGTGAAATATGTTCTTAAATATATTATGGACTTTTAAAATGAAACTAGTCAAATATTCATTAGCAAACAGACATAGATTGAACGCTTTCTATGTAAGGTACACTGCTCAGTACTGGTCAGTGTGTGACCTAATGGAGCTCAAAAGTTGTGTGGAGAGAGAAAGGTAAATTTAAAGTTCCTGTATAGCACAATAAACAGTTTGATAGTGACAAATCCAAGGTACATGTAAGCATAGAAGACATTTGTGCAAGCCTGCCAGGGGTAGAGATTAGGAAATACATATCTCTGACTAAGCAAAATTGAGCTATGATTTGAAGCATTGACAAGTTGAAAGGCAAAGCTAAGGGTTTTTCAGGAAGATTCTACAGTTGATAATCTGTCAAGGAGTCATGTAGATTTTGATGTAGTATAAGAAATGAAAAGTAGTGTTTTGGAGCTGGCAGGTAGAGTGTTAAGGACTTCCTGGTGGTAAGTAAAGGTGGAAGAGCCATCTGGAAGTAGATTTATAAAGAGTCTTTGTGATACACAAGGGCGTTTGAACTTAGGCCAAGAAACACTGTAAAATATAGTAAAATGATAACTGATTGATCAAATCTTTGTTTCAGAAAACAATTCCGGAAGCAATGAGGAATATTGTGCCAAAGTAATGATATGCTAGAGGAACACAAGATTGATGGGATACTTTTGCAATAGCACAAATGATGTTTAAAAATAAATTAAAATAATAGCAAAAAGGAAGGGGCAGATTTGAAGCATAATTTAAAACTTAGAATAATAGTACTGAGCATTCTGTATTTAAATGAATGCTTTAATGAGTGGAAAATAAAATAAATATATAAATAAACAAAAATGAACAAAACATTTTAATTGTTCAGAGAAGCTGAGAAATGTTCTATATTCTAGAATAAAGGGGAATAAAGGTATCGGTGACACGTTCCCTAAAAAACTGGATACCAGCAATTCCTACCATCCCTGTAAATGAATACTCATCTTCTCATCAAGAGGCAGGATCTATCTCCCCTCACAATGAATACAGTTTTATCTTGTAATTTGTATTGACCTCTACAAGAATTATATTTAAGTGTTCAAGAATTTATGTTTAAGAATTATACAAATTGAAGGTAATGAACATATAACTCAAATTATAAACCGATGAGTCATGACTCTGAATTTCATCTAATGTAATAACTCTGTTCGCTTCTTAATGTTAATTTTTTGCATCATTGATTTTACTATGTGGTGGCTTTGACTAAATAAATTACTACCTAGTGCTTATATTCAATTGAATTTCCTTTCCTGGAGAAATAGTTAATGTCATTATACCCCTACCTCCCTTTTGTATCACTTGTACCTCTAGCAAGCACTCAGACATTATTCCCTTGGATCATAATTTCTTATTCTTCTTCATAACTATCCTGTATATGACATGATCCTTTAAGTCTAGGATCATGGTTGTTACAGGTTTAGTGTATTTCTCTGTATAGAATCTTCTGAATTGAAGAAAGTACTCACAGATAGGAAATTAGACCAGGAGTTCCTTAAATAAAAAAAAAAAAAAGATGACGAGCTCTTTAAATATATATATATATATATATATATATAAAATGTACTATATATATCACATAAGACTCTAAGTCTATTTTCAAAAAAGTAAATAGATAGAATATTCAGTAAAGAAGAATTTCATTGTATCACATAAAGTAGAAGTCTGAAAACATAAATTTTGGAAAATGAGAGGAGAAATTTGAAAATAGACAAAACTACTTCTTCTACTTCCAAATGAAGTATGTCTTAATAAATATATCAAGTTAAAAAAATTATTGAAATGTTTTTTAATATATAACTGTAATTTAATCTCCAATATAATATAATTTTCTTGAAGTTGGTAAATCTTAATTGAAAAGTATTCAGTTACAAAAGGAAGAGGAAACCAGGGAGATAGATGCTTTGGATAGATACTTCAGTTCTTAATTCCATTTAGGATGTCAAATAAATACTAATAGTCAATATGTGGATAACATTAAAAAATATATCTTATTAAAATAACTAAAAACTAGAAAACTTTATACTGTTATGAAATGCTTCTATTGCACTTAATATCTCTTTTAACCAAATTTATTAATAAATCAATTTAAACTGCACTCATTTAATCGGTACAATGTCATAAGTTGTGATGAATGTGTAAACCTAAGGAACCTCAAAAACAATAAAGATAAAAATAAAAAGTTCCATCCACATCAAAATTGCTTGCCTTTTCCTCTGGATCTTCCTTCTCATATGTGGAAAATGGATTTCAGCTCATGCCCATGCAGTTTCAGCCTGCTCCAGATTTTCCTATCCCCACTGCCAGCTCTAGGGATGTTTAATTTCCTTAGCCAGCCTCCATAATTATGTAAACCAACCCTTTTTAATAAACCCCTCTATTTATACACACATGTGTATATAAAGATATAGACTGATAAACAGATAGATATAACAACTTGTTCATTTGAAGTGAAACAAAGACACAAAACCAATCTATGATGCACCCAAAATTTTAACTGAAAAAGCTTAATTCTGTGTGTATTTGTTTCTGACTTCAAACAGAATTTGTGACACGCTGTGAGAAGCATAATTGTTTGATAGCCATATTTGGAAGCCAGAAGTGATAAGTAATTCTGTTATTAAAAGAAAAAGCATCACGTAAAAGTATAACATTCTCATGCCTCAGTCTCTTCACATATATATGGCAGATCAGTTGTCCTAATAATTTTTTCGTCTCTTTAAGGTAAATTGGCTGTGAACTGGGTTGAATTTTGTCACAGTTTATACAGGGAATGTCTGATTATAAAGTGAGGAGTAAACGGCATGAAGATTTCATAAGATTATAAATGAAACCCAGAAATTTACAATGTCAGGATATGGCAGGGCTGTCCTTCTGTTCTCAAGAAATATCATCCCCACATATACACAATATAGCCTTCACCCTGCCAAGGAACAATGGGATACAGTTATTTAGAATGGAACTGTGTTATACATTGAATTGATCTCCCTTTATCTTAGGGGTAGTTCATTACATTCCTTTCCATTCCTGAGATAAAGTAGGGAAAAAAAACCTCATTTTTAGTATAGAAAGCTTCTAGATTTTCAAATATTTGCTGTCTAATTTCTCTTAGGTTCAGAGAGCCTGGTTCAATAGGTAACTTGTTCTATGTCAAGTATTAAACTCCCATTAAAAAGACAATGAAATAACTTATTTTACATCCAAAAGTTGACAAATGCTATACCTAAATTATGGAAGATACACATTTTTACTTAAAAGCATTTTAAAATGAGGCACTTTACATTTTGAGGATCCAAACTAAATTCTGCTTTAAGAAATTTTAAAATATTATGCCTACGAAGTTCAATACACTTATTGTCAGACATTTTCTTTAATGTTATAGCTAACAGCTCAAGGGAAGTTGAACTGATAACTGCTTTCAAATATATTTTGCACTGAAAACTAATCCACTTGGAAAAAAATATTTCGGCTCTTAAGTTGGATGCTTTCCTTTTTTAACTTATTTTATCTTATGTATTTTTTGGCTGCACTGTGCAGCATGTGGCATCTTAGTTCCCTGATCAGGGATCTAACCCTGCACCCCCTGTGTTGAAAGCACAGTGTCTCAACCACTGGACCACCAGGGAAGTCCCTGAATGCTTTCTTAAATCTTGGAGGTTCATTGTATCCACTCATGGATTTGATGAAGTAGATTTCTATGGAAACAGGGAATACATGTTCTCATCAGGTCAGTTTTGGCTTTGATTCTGTCATTAAGAAAATGTCATTGCACACAGGTAGCAAATGAGAAGAAACAAAATGGTAATAATTTCCTTTAGTACAGAATGTGATTCAACATAGCTGCGTTTAAAAAGGCCATTTTCATCCTAAGATCATGTCTATAACAGTACATGCCCAGATAATTTTACCTTAAACATACCAAGAGTATTTGTAGCACTTTAATTCTAGTCAAGATTCTCTTAAGCAGGATGTATCTGGTGATATTACAAGCGATTTATCTAGGAAAATAGGACCAATTAATAGATTTTGACTTACCTAAATTCCCAAGGGGATTTCTACTCTATATTCAGAATCATCCTAAAGCTGTTCATATGAAGATTGAAAAACATAGGTTAAAACCTTCTCCAAAGATTTTGGATAATCCCTCCTCTTATTATGTCTGCCCTTTAGTTTTCAGGGTTCCAGCCCTCATGTATGCATTTTTCGTGATTTTGAGACCGATAATGTCAGGAAACATTATCATTAGCTATTAGTGTTCAGTGATGAATAATCAAATTTTCATAATTTTTATATTGTGTTTATTTTTTAACATCTTAATTGGAGTACAACTGCTTTACATTGTTGTGCTGTCTGCTATATAACAAAGTGAATCAGCTATACACATACATATATCTCCATATTCCCTCCCTCTTGCATCTTCCTCCCACCCTCCCTATCCCACCTCTCTAGGTGGTCACCAAGCTCAGAGGTGAAATTCCTGTACTATGCGGCTGCTTCCCACTAGCTATCTATTTTATATTTAGTACTGTATATATGTCAGTACCAGTCTCTCACTTCTTCCCAGCTTACCATTCCCCCTTCCCGGGTCCTCAAATCAATTCTCTATGTCTGTGCCTTTATTCCTATCCTGCCCCTTGGATCTTCAGAACCATTTTTTTGTTTGTTTTTTAGATACCATATATATGTGTTAAGCATACAGTATTTGTTTTTCTCTTCCTGACTTACTTCACTCTGTATGACAGAATACAGGTCCATCAACCTCACTACAAATAACTGTTTCGTTTCTATTTATGGCTGAGTAATATTCAATTGTATATATGTGCCACATCTTCTTTATCCATTCATGTGTTGATGGACACTTAGGTTGCTTCCATGTCCTTGCTATTGTAAATAGTGCTGCAATGAACATTCTGGTACAGGACTCTTTTTGAATTATGGTATTCTTAGGGTATATGCCCAGTCGTGGGATTGCTGGGTCATATGGTAGTTCTATTTTTAGTTTTTTAAGGAACCTCCAAACTGTTCTCCATAGTGGCTGTATCAATTTACATTCCCACCAACAGTGCAAGAGGGTTCCCTTTTTCCCACACCCTCTCCAGCATTTATTGTTTGTAGATTTTTTGATGATGGCTATTCTGGCCATTGTGGGTTTGATTTGCATTTCTCTATTGATTAGTGATGTTGAGCATCCTTTCATGTGTTTGTTGGCAGTCTGTATATCTTCTTTGGAAAAATGTCTATTTAGGTCTTCTACCCATTTTTGGATTGGGTTGTTTGTTTTTTTGATATGGAGCTGCATGTGCTGCTTGTATATTTTGGAGATTAATCCTTTGTCAGTTACTTTGTTTGAAAATATTTTCTCCCATTCTGAGGGTTGTCTTCTTGTCTTCTTTATGGTTTCCTTTGCTGGGCAAAAGATTTTAAGTTTCATTAGATCCTATTTGTTTAATCTTGTTTTTATTTCTATTTCTCTCGGATGTGGGTCAAAAAGTTTCTTGCTGTGATTTATGTCATAGAGTGTTCCACCTAGGTTTTCCTCTAAGACTTTAATAGTGCCAAGCCATACATTTAGGTCTTTAATCTATTTTGAGTTTATTTTTGTGCACGGTGTTAGGGTGTGTTCTAATTCCATTTTTTTACATGTAGCTGTCCAGTTTTCCCAGCATCACTTATTGAAGAGGCTGTCTTTTCTCCATTGCATATTCTTGCCTCCTTTACCAAAGATAAGGTGACCACAGGTGCGTGGGGTTATCTCTGGGCTTTCTATCCCATTCCATTGATCTATATTTCTGTTTTTGTGCCAATACCATACTGTCTTGATTACTGTAGCTTTGTAGTGTAGTCTAAAGTCAGGGAGCCTGATTCCTCCAGCTCCGTTTTTCTTTTTCAAGATTGCTTTGGCTATTTGGGGTCTTTCGTGTTTCCATACATATCGTGAAAAATTTTGTTCTAGTACTGTGAAAAATGCCCTCGGTATTTTTATAGGGATTGCATTGAATCTCTAGATTGCTTTGGGTAGTACAGCCATTTTTTGTGTGTGAATTTCTGAATTTTATTTATTTTTTTATACAGCAGGTTCTTATTAGTCATCAATTTTATACACATCAGTGTATACATGCCAATCCCATCACCCGATTCAGCACACCACCATCCCCATTGCCCCGCAGCTTTGCTCTCTTGGTGTCCATATGTTTTTTCTCTACATCTGTGTCTCAACTTCTGCCCTGCATACCAGTTCATCTGTACCATTTTTCTAGGTTCCACAAACATGCGTTAATATATGATATTTGTTTTTCTCTTCCTGACTTACATCACTCTGTATGACAGTCTCTAGATCCATCCTGTTTCAAAAAATGACTCAATTTCGTTCCTTTTTATGGCTGAGTAATATTCCATTGTATATATGTACCACCACTTCTTTATCCATTCATCTGTCGATGGGCATTTAGGTTGCTTCCATGACCTGCTATTGTAAATAGTGCTGCAATGAACACTGGGTGCATGTGTCTTTTTGAATTATGGTTTTCTCTGGATATATGCCTGGTAGTGGGATTGCTGGATCATATGGTAATTCTATTTTTAGTTTTTTTTAAGGAACCTCCATACTGTTCTCCATAGTAGCTGCATCAATTTACATTCCCACCAACAGTGCAAGAGGGTTCCCTTTTCTCCACACCCTCTCCAGCATTTGTTGTTTTTAGATTTTCTGATGAGGCCCATTCTAACTGGTGTGAGGTGACACCTCATTGTAATTTTGATTTGAATTTCTCTAATAATTAGTGATGAAGCACTTTTCATGTGCTTCTTGGCCATCTATATGTCTTCTTTGGAGAAGTGCTTATTTAGGTCTTCTGCCCATTTTTGGATTGGGTTGTTTGTTTCTTTAATATTGAGCTGCATGAGCTGTTTATATATTTCGGAGATTAATCCTTTGTCTGTTGATTCATTTGCAAATATTTTCTCCCATTCGGAGCGTTTTCATCTTGTTTATGGTTTCCTTTGCTGTGCAAATCTTTTAAGTTTCATCAGGTCACATTTGTTTATATTTGTTTTTATTTCCATTACTCTAGGAGGTGGATCAAAAAAGATCTTTCTGTGATTTATGTCAAAGTGTGTTCTTCCTATGTTTTCCTCTAAGAGTTTTATAGTTTCCAGTCTATACATTTAGGTCTCAAATCCATTTTAATCACATCTAAAAGCAATTGAAAATGAATAATATCAAGTATTGATTCAGTAGCATCAATCAATTTTATAATGTTTTAATAAACAAGTTGCTTGTGTGAGCTCTCCTCTGATAGAATCCCCTATTGTGGAGAGAGTGTGGGCTAGACAACTGTTACTACTTTCTTGCTATGGGAGAAAAAAAAATGTTTTGAGTTACTTGAGTACTTAGCCAAAGATCAAAGTTCTGATAACCAAGATGACAGCTAGAAGCATTTGACAGAAAAAGAATTGCCAAGGTGAGAAAGACAATTCTGGAAACTACTTTTCTCTGAAGAGCAAATTTTGTCTATTTTCATTGCTTAGATGTATAAAAAAATCTTGCTCACAATAAACAAATTGTGAAAACTACAGATGGTCCCACCCCCTGCACCCAGAATTGAGCCTGCGTTTCCACAGGGCTGGACTCCTGGCTCAGGGTGTCTTCCCTCCACCGTCACTGAACTGCCCCAGAGCCCAAGGGGAGGGCAGCATCACTGAGGCAGCCAGCTCTGGATGGGCCACAGCAGACAAAGCCACGACAGTCCTGGGGACTGTGGGCCAGCCATGTGGATGACAGGCCCTTGGTGCTCCAGCCAGGGGTCAGGGCTGTGCCTCTGAGGTGGGAGAGCCAAGTTCAGGACACTGGTCCACAAGAGACCTCCCAGCTCCACGTAATATCAAATGGTGAAAATCTCCCAGAGATCTCCATCTCAACACCAAGACCGAGCTCCACTCAACGACCAGCAAGCTACAGTGCTGGACACCCTATGCCAAACAACTAACAAGACAGGAAGAAAACCCCATCCATTAGCAGAGAGGCTGCCTAAAACCATAAGAAGGCCACAGACACCCCAAAACACACCACCAGATGTGGACCTGTCCACCAGAAAGACAAGATACAGCCTCATCCAGGAACTAGTCCCCTCCACCAGAAAGCCTACACAACCCACTGAACCAACCTTAGCCAATGGAGACACACACCAAAAACAACGGGAACTATGAACCTGCAGCCTGCGAAAAGGAGACCCAAAACACAGTTAGTTAAGCAAAATGAGAAAACAGAGAAACAGACAGCAGATGAAAGAGCAAGGCAAAACCCCACCAGTCCTAACAAATGAAGAGGAAATAGGCAGTCTACCTGAAAAAGAATTCAGAATAATGATAGCAAACATGATCCAAAAACTTGGAAATAGAATGAAGAAAACACAAGAAACGTTTAACAAAGAAAAACCTAGAAGAAGTAAAGAGCCAACAAACAATGATGAACAACACAATAAATGAAATTAAAAATTCTCTATAAGGGATCAATAGCAGAATAACTGAGGCAGAAGAATGGATAAGTGACCTGGAAGATAAAAGTGTGGAAATAACTACTGCAGGGAAGAATAAGGAAAACAGAATGAAAAGAATTGAGGACAGTCTCAGAGACCTCAGGGACAACATTAAATACACCAATATTCGAATTATAAGGGTCCCAGATGATGAAGAGTAAAAGAAAGGGACTGAGAATATATTTGAAGAGAGTATAGTCGAAAACTTCCCTAATATGGCAAAGGAAATAGTTAATCAAGTCCAGGAAGCACAGAGAGTCCCATACAGGATGACTTGTTTGTATCAAGTCAGTAAATGAGTGAACTTAACCAAATTTCAGTAAGTATACAGTCGATTATAGCTAATATTAATGACAATTTTTTTGATTTACTTCATTTCTTTATATTCAAACAAGTTTTGATTAGGTCTGCTGATATTATAACAAGTATATTTGTAATTTAATTGTTTATTTTATAAAGGTATATGGTCTTCAACTGGCATAACTACAATATTGCTTCATTAAATAGAGAAATGCAGAAATTTTAGAAACCTCTGGTCTATAAGAGCAAAAAATATTTCTTAACGGATTTTTAGAAACCTGGAAAATATTGTATCCTGAGGTGCAATTGTAGATTGTTACACTTCGAGAAAATAAAATGCATATATATACTAGTCTCAGAAGTGTATGTGCCCTAAGACCCAGCAGTGTGACTTGAGAATCAATCCTACAAAAGTAAATGCATTGATATGTAAAGCTGAATATACAATAATGTTTTTACAGCATTGTTTATGGTGGCAAAAGAAAGCAAAACAAAATAGGGATGTCTTTAATAGGGAATTAGTAATTTTTGTGCCCATACAATTGGGATTTTGTCATTATTAGAAAGACAAGTTAATCTGCATGTATTAACCTCAAGTTTTATCTACTATACCTTTTTAGGCAAAAGAGAAATTTGCAAAATAATGTATGTGGCATGTTCCCATTTTTATAGATTATAGCTAACACTTTCAAACATATCTCATATACACCCACACTAAGAGATTTATACACATTACCCAATAAATTCTCATGTCAATCAAGTGATAAATGATTTTTAACCATTCCCCATTGAATAAACGAGAAAGCTGAGGCACAGATAGGTTCAGTACTTTGCCCAAAGTTACAGTGAAACTGAACAGTGAAGCCCCTTGAATATTAGGATTTTGAAAACTTTGGAAGGGATCTGGAGATCATTTAATGATAGCATTTTTTATATTCCCTAAGCCTCATGACTGCTTTGTTTTAAAATAATTAAATGCCATTAGCTTTAAGCTTACTGATTTTATAAAATTTGGTAAAGTCTCATGAATTTCTAATGCACAAAATTAAAAAATAAAATAAAATCAAACCAGATAGAAGTATTAAGTGTTTTGTAGTTGGTTAAGTAAATAGACCTACAATGGTTACTTAATAGATATATGGTAATTTAAAAGAAAAAATAGTATACTTCTGGGTTCTATAACTAGCACTATTCTAAATAAAAATTTTATCAATGCTATAAACATTAGAGCTGCTCATAAATACTTCAGTCGTTCTCCCTCTTTGTCATTAATAAGATGGCATCATCCTACCCTCCTTAAATTTAGATGGGGCTCACTTGTTTGTCCAATGGCACTTGAGCATAAGGGATTTATGCATGATCCCTAAAGAGGCTTTTAAGAGCTGTGTTAGCATGAGTCATGGTGGAGCTTTCATCTGCTGTCTCCAAAGGTGACTAAGTCCCCTTGCTGACCTATATTAGACTGAAGATTTTTAAGATTTGGAGGTTATTACTGCAATACAGTATAGCCTATCCTAACTGATATACATGACAGAATGCAATGTTTATTTTAGAAACATATGAAGATCCTTACCAGGGGAAACTAGATAATCCACTAAATGGTAAAACCAGGATTTGAGATCAGGGATTTACAGTATACATTTTTAACGAATTTGATTAAGGACTTAAAGAAAGATCTGCATTTGAGGTTAAAACAAAACAAAAAACAAACAAAAGACTTGCTGTTAACATTTCAGTTGAAAAAGCCACTTTAGAATATAATGACACATCTTGATGGAAAGTCAAATGTAATGTAAATGTTATAAAGATCATTTTCTCACGATTGGCTTATCAAATCTAGGCGATCCTCCAATCTTCATTCAAAAACATTTACTTTAGTATAAAATGGGAAGTTGAGGCTTGCTGCTGCCATAAAACTGTGCCAAGCAGATCTCACCTGGTGGGGGAACACAGTTGACTGACAATTCTAGAGAATTCCTCTCTGTTTCTACCACTGCATATGCTCCAAAGCCACCTTCCCACAGCTTTTCCTGGCTAATGGCTGAGCAGAGCAAGGTGCTACTGAAGCCTGTTCCTGACCATTATAGGAGCACACATCTGGCTTGGGAATATTCCATTGGTCTGGCCAAAACATGTTCAGAATTGGGCCACTGTCTGTGACTCTTTTACCCAATCTTCCTTCTTTCCTTCCTTTCATAAGGGTCAGAAGCTTTAGTGGCTGAAGGCTCTCCCTGCCTATTCCTGCTTCCTCCCCTCATATTGCAAAAGTGTTTTGTCCTATAAATCTCTTTCACATCTAATCCCATCTTGACAGATTCAAAGTATCACTAATTTAATTTTTATATTAGTTTCAGGGGAAATATGTTTATATATATATATATATATATATATATATATATATATATATTTCTTATTCTTTTATAGGTAAAATGTATTATTATAATTAATAGATCCAATTTCTAATGCTTAAAATATGCTTTACAGAATATCATAAGTAAAAAACTTTGAAAGGAAACATATCAATAGTTTATAGTATTCCAATGTGCGAATAACATTTACATCAAAGATTCATGTGGACTTTTCTTCTTCCCTTCTATTTAAGACAAAACAATGTCTCTGTAGAGTGAGGGGGTGGGGGGAGAACTCTTCTATTTCTGAAGAGAGAAACATTTTTTATTTTGAAGCAAAGTGGAAAGCAGAATATTTGGAAATATCTGAGCACTGAAAAGATCATTTTCATATTCCCAGTCTGTATAGGCAAAGTGAATTCAATTTTGCGTCCATTCAAGCAAAATATTGAATTAACCCAAACTGAAGCAAATATGATTTTTAAATAAAACTAAGGGAAAATAACACATAATCTATCATTTAGCAAAGCAACCACTTTATCATATTTTATTGGAAGCTTTTGTTTATTATAAACCACTAGTTTTGGGAGTAGGATGTGAGGATTTGGGGCTGTATTCATGTTCCTCATTTAGAAAAGCTAAGGGAAAATTCTGTCACTCTGCCCAAAGTTCATTAGATCAACATGTGTACTTTGATCCAAGGGACCACTAACTTATTGACTGGGTATCGAGTAGTTCGGAAAGAGAGTTCTGTATAGGAGGAATGAAAGTTTTTACTGAACTAATCAGAGCCCTGATTGCAAATACAGCAGAGGCAGAGACTTTGCTATGTTCAGGGCTGTATCTTTTTGTCTTATAATAATACCTGACACAGAGTAGTGACTTGTTGAATAACAATGAATTCTAGGTAATTTGGGTGTAAAATATAAGAGAGTGGCAGCAGGAATGGAGCTAAAAGATGAATTAAGATGATATATTAAGCTTGAAACATGAGGCAGGAGAAGCTCTACTTAAGTTGAAGGCTTGACTGAAAAATATTAAGAATTAGATGAGGGAAGGCTATGGAGAAGGGAGAGAAGTTATATAGTAGTGACTTGTTGCAGAAGCAGAGACTGAGAATAGCCAAGACATGATAATGATGAGAAACTAGCTTGAGGAAGAATGCTTATGATGAGTTAATTGGCCAGTTCTAAAAGGTCATTGCTTCTATTAAACAAGAATAGGTCCTGATGAAAATGAAACATTTAAAAATAGAGAAAATATGGAGAAAATGAAAATTTCCACAGATACCATCAATGCAGCTCAAATATGTGAATTGTTTCTGAGCACCAAGAGTTACTGTTTTTTCCTTAATAGTGGTTTGGTCTTCATTGAGTTTATCTATGGGGTCTTTGCTGTTCCAGTAATATTCACAGTAGTGAAATCTTCACTAATTTGTGTCACATATACATGTTTCCAAACCTTACACCCCCAAATAACCTAACATAAATATCATTATGTCATTTAAAAGGAGTTGCTATCACAAGCCATTTAAACTAGGAAATATCAGTAATGGGGTATAATTTGTTATTAATACTAAGCATAATTAGACAAAATAGATGGAAATAGCTGAACCATTATTTTGTGGAAAATACATTACTCCTAAAATATGTGTATATAGAAAATATTTGTAATGTGGTCGATTGTCTAATATCTGAAAGAATTGAAGGATGCTTTTTTTTTTTTTTTTTTTTGCAGTACAGGGGCCTCTCACTGTTGCGGCCTCTCCCGTTGCGGAACACAGGCTCCGGACGCTCAGGCTCAGCAGCCATGGCTCACGGGCCCAGCTGCTCCGCGGCATGTGGGATCTTCCCGGACCGGGGCACAAACCCGTGTCCCCTGCATCGGCAGGTGGACTCTCAACCACTGCGCCACCAGGGAAGCCCTGAAGGGTGCTTTTTAAAGACCTTCCTTGACTGAGGAAAGGATGCAAACAGATAATTTCACTCCATCTATTGAGAAGCTCAGAAGTTTTTTCTCTATTGCATTGTTCTATAAATCAAGAACTAGAGGTCAGGTACAACTTTTTAATTTTTTTCAATTTCCCTGGGAATAGAGCAACAGTCTCTAAGCGTCTGAAAAGTCATTTTTTCTAGTACGTCTCACAGCATCATATAGAAATATGTTGTAATCACTTGTCAAGTTCAGTGCTTACTTAATGTCAGCAATTTTCTTTCTGAAACCAATTTTTCACTCAGCATCAGGAGGAAATATTGAAGGGAGGCTGCCTGCCCTTTATCCTTGGAAAATTTATATTTCCTGGGATTAAAAAAAAGCAACCACATTTATTGTCATGGGATCTTGAGAATAAGAAGAAAATGAAATATAGAAAACATTGTATTATTTGAATGTTCTAGAACAATTTCTCAACCTGCTTTCTTTACCAAAAAAAAAATAAAATCTAGAATTTGAACAGGGAAATCACCTCTTACTCTATTATGTGAAAAATTAAGATACGCTACACTAAACGTCTCAGGAGAATTTATAACAGAAGAAATACTGTCTTTCTATCCTTGAGTTCATAGTTGGAAGATCAATTTTAACTAATCAGTTCTAAAAAATGCACAGCTAAATGTTCATAAAAATGTTGATTACATTTTATATATATTTTTTAAATAATCAAACTTCAAATTCCCTTTCTTAGGTGCTCAGTAAAAATTTTTAGGAGCCAGAAAATTTTCTGTGAGCTACACCATTTTAAATATATGAAGTAATTTGACATATTATATAAAAAGGCTTTTTCACTTAAAAATCTATCCTTTAAAAATAATTTTACAACAAGTAATGTCATTCATCTTAGAAGAACTATTAATTGAAATAGAAGTATCAATGGCAACAATTACAGGAACTCAATGATGAATATTTTTTCTATACCATGTCCTGAGTTTAGTATTGTACATACATTATCCAATTTCATGCCAATAATAAATTTGAATTGTAAATTTTATTAATCATACTTTATATATTTGAGGAAATGAGATGCAAAGAAATTAAGTAAATGCCCCACAGTTTTAAAGATATGAAACAAAAAAACGTGTCAAATCCAGATATTTCACTCTAAAGCATATATCTTTTCCAAATTATTATGCTCTATAAAAGAGAAAATCTATTCAATATTTTATCTATACTTATAACTGTGATATAAACACTGACTTGTTGCTACTAATAACCTGGTAAGATCCATCTAAACCATGTAACAATTACCTGAAGTAACTCCCACATTTAGCCTTTTTCAAATGGCAGAGGATTTTTTTGAGGATAATGGAATGCAGACACTGGGATTAAAATGGGGGTTTAATATATAGTAATTTAAATATGAATGTAGGTAATTATAAAGACTTTTTAATTTAAAAATATAATAGGGACACTTTGTCAATGTGGTGAAAGCAGTGGTCTATTTCCATCCAACCTGAGTGTTTCTTTTTTCTTTCTTCCTTGAGCACCCTCAAGGTGACCTTACCTACGGTCAGTTTTATGATTAACTACATACATGTTACTTCTCTCTTAAAACTCCTTTCCACATTTGCAGAGTCTTTATCCTGGAAATGTAGTAAGGGTTTCCTTTCTTACAACCTATTCTGCCATACTGGTTTAATTTGTTAAACATGGAAAATGTTTTGTCTGTTTGCTTCACTGGGCAGCTTTCTCTAAAACCTGAATTACTGCACTCCTTCAACTCTAGCTGAGACATCATCATTTTCTGCAGGAGCTGAGGTGAAGGATGGCATTTTATTCTACTGCTCTTAAAGTACCTCTTATAGGTACTTTATTGTCAAGTTCGAGTGGATAATATCTCCTATGACTCTTTCTATTTAATATCATTTAACATCTTTCTGGCAACAGATTCTCAGCTACTTCCTAACCACATCATTCTCAGTGATGTGCCAGCTACCCCTACAGCACTCTGGGGTTTGCCATTTTGCCTGAATTTCCTTAACCTCCTGTCAATTCATCCAAGAGCATTTTCCTAGCCCCAGCATCCTATGCCAACCTCCAAATCAGTCCTTTTAAGTGAATGAACTAATTGGTTCTTGTTTTTGTGTATGTGTGACATATTATACTCAAGCTTAATTTTCCATTTAAAAGATAGAAATATGTTAAAACCACACAAAGACTGCTGTGCAAAATCTATATCTGCCCTAAGATTAAAAATCAAGTTTTTTTTTTAAACAAATTACCATGGGTCAAAGTATTCTATAAAAAAATAATCAACAGAAATCTCAATTACATAGAGTTAGGAGACCAGAATTGGAGGCTCTCACACCCTGTGAACATAGTTGATTCCAACAGGAAGAAGAGATTCTTCTTTCTTCCAGGCAAGGACTCAGCCAATGAAAAGCCATGGACTCTTTGTTTACTATAGCCCTCCCTGAATTGCAATTCCCTGCTAATCCTAAATAAACTTCCCCCCCCAAGAGGAATAACTGGCAGTCCATTTGTTTTAGATTAACAATTCTATATACTGGTTAAATACCATCTCTTCATTGTTTAGGTTTGCTGTATAAACCTAAATTTCAGAATTCCTGCCTAACAATCTCTGCTATAATATATAACTGAAATTTGGGGGAACTTTGTTACTGAAGTATGTAATAAAAATAAAATTATTAAAACTCTCAAATAATCATAATAGTAAGATATCAAAAAGAAATATAATGATATAGCAAAAATAAATTAGCATCTTCCTCTAGATTGTTATTTAAGGAAGAAGCATTAACTCTTTAATTTTGGAGCCATAATTTTTTTCTTCTTTTATTTTTGTTTTCTTTCATGTATTTAACTATATAATTTCCCTGGTGACGGATTAGAAATCTGAAATTGCAAGTAAATATACCCCAAAATGGAAATGCACACAGGTTCATGTCTTCAAAGGTAAACATTAAAGACAAAGGGACTGTCAGTAAAATTCATACAGAAATTATTATACTTTTTAATCTATATACCTACATGCATGATGGAATAACCACTGACTAGGAACACTCTCCTCATGTGATTATGCATAATTGATTAAAAGGAGTTGCAAAGAAGCATGTTCTGAAAAAAACAATAGTCCCTCCTGTTCTCCACACTCCATGACACAGAAATTTCAGCCACAAAGAAAATACCAAGCAAGTCAGAGCAATGTTATTTTTTCCCAATGAAAACAACTTCAAAACCAAGTGAATCCCTCAAAAGACAGCCAACTCCCCATATTTATAATTGGTTTAAAATTATATTTAGTTATGAATCCTACATCATTAATTTATTAAGAGGTGACCTTAGAATGGGTAACCCTACACAGACAATTATAAAATCTAAAGTTCATTAATCATACAATCTGAAACAAATTTCTGTAATTTTCATCCCTCTTCACTGATACCTATACAAAATACTTTAAATATATAAAAAGAACACACACATAAAAGCAATAAAGTATTTTAACATGCTCTACATTTAAAGCATCTGTGGAAATAATTTTCTACCACTTTTGGTAATTCAGAGCTGGGAGCAGATAATTTGTTTGATTATGTGCTTAATGTGCAAGATGAACAAATTAATACAATATGCATCTCTCAAACTACCTTAGGCTGTATAGTGTAGTAAGAACCAATCCAATGGTAAGCTGATTTTCTGTAATGAAGTGGTAAAAAGAAGAAACTAATGAAAATCAGATATATGGCTTAGAAGAAAATCCTGAAAACTTTCAAATGGTTGTACAGAAAAGAGACATATTTTGGTCAGGAAACTTCATTGGCTATTGTCTATAGATTTAATCAATAAAGCAACTAATCCATATATACATTAATATTTTCAATAATCATATCTCAAACTTTCTAATTATATATCATTTGCAGAACTCTTCATATATGCTTTTGTTTCATACGTTTTATAGAATTGTTTATTGAAGCTAAGGATCTAACGTGAATAATCAACTGAGTAACAGTTCCTGCAGAAAAACAAAAGAATATTGTATAGGTAAAATGATTCCAGATGGCCCACGTGAAAAAGAATAAAATATCCAAATAGATTAATAAATAATTATACTATATCTATTCTTCAAAAACTCCCAATATGTCCAATTTATAACAAGAATTTTAAAATTTGTTTCACTAGAGTTTAATGCCTTTAATTTTAATGGGGGAAAAGGTAATTTTTCTCATACATATTTTTTGAGTTTAATAAATTATTTTCTTAATGGTTGATTTTGAACTTCATTTGAAAACCGAAATTTTCTCTAAGTAGTCTGTTAGTGCATTTAAAATTTATTCATAAACCTAATAGGTTTTAGTTTTGTTTTCATTCTTTATTCCAAACTCCTGGTGGAAGGTTTGGGTACATAAAATGTATCTCATAGGGTTAGACTCTAGAGCATAAATCAAATTGCACAGTTTTCTCCAGTTCAGTTGAGGGTGGGCAGCTTTATGTACCCCTGGGTATGGTGAACTTAATGAAGGAAGCATGTGGATCTGAGAGTTGAAGTGACTGGGTGGTGACCTGCCTAGACATTCTTTACAGGGGCCAGTGAGCCCATCTCCAGCTGCCTAAGTGTTGGCTGACACCAGTTTATTCCAGGGACTTGCCGTAGTCTGTCTGATGACAGCCTGTGTTCAATAAAATGTTTGCATATGAATCCTTGTCTTAAGCTCTGCTTCTTGGAAACTCAAATTAAAGGCTCTTATTATGAAGAATAAGCAGCATTTTTTTCTGAAATTCCTTTTCTTTCTTTTCTCTGTTTTCAATATAAAGTGGGTTGTTGTTTCCTTCTCTGGTACTTCAGATTCTCCCTCTCTCTCTCTCTCTATCCAACATTTATTGTCAGTCTATCATATGTTAGGAATTATTGTAACAAATTATCATAGTGATTTTAGCAGGTAGGTACAATTATCCTGCCTTTGTTTTTCCAAATGATGATGTGCCTGGAATTTAGACACTAGAGATATTTGCCCAGGAACATTGTTTAATAAGTGATAGACAAAAAAAAAAAAATAAGTGATAGAGTTGAGATTTGAATCTGGGCTGACTGACTTTAGAGATTAGCCATACTATTAACTGCTGAGTGACCATGCTGCCTCTTATAATTTGGGGAGCCCAGTATTGGTGAGTAGCTGGGTATATCCCCAGCTCTCTGATAGTCCATTTAGATGCTGATTGAATCTCCATTTCAAATTTTCAAGCACAGGGCAGTTTGACAAATTATAACTCTATATACAGAGAGAATGTATATGAAAATATTTTAGACTTCTAAGTAATTTAATGAAATTCAGCCAGGTATGCAATAGTGGGACAATTCCTTTGCAGAGAGATTACAGAAAAGTCATAAAGATTTTAAACAAAAAGCAAAAGAAAATTGGGGGTGGTAGTTTCTGTTAGACATTTATTTTGTTCTTTTTGCCTACCTAACAAGTTAGTGAATTTCTGCCAATGTGTAGTAGGCTTTGTTTCAGTCTACGTTGCCCTGCTTCCTTGCTTATGGTCTTCTCTCTTTTGTTTTGGGTTTCAACCCTACAAATATAAGTGATCAACACAAGTATGAGGGCAGCTGTTACTTAATGGACTCTGACTCTGTTTTTTTTTTTTTCTCTTAATTCATGTTAGCTTTTCTTTATCCAAATATAGGGACTTAACCTCTTGATAATTACTTTTATTTGCCATAATGGTCTTTTGTTTAGAAAGCTTTGTGTACTTACTACTGTTGTTTCTCAATTTATTCGTGAGTTATTTCCAATTTCTCTTAAAAAATGCTAGAACTGTTTTTATGCTTATACTTGTGTTTTACTTTTTTCTTGAAACCTCTAAATTTTTAATATTTGAATTATATATGTATTTTTATATATCTGCATTCTCTTGGCTATTTACTTGGAAAAGTACAGGGACTAATCCAAATATTTTTACTTATAACAGCATATTACCTGGCAAGTCTTCAAATTTCCCAGTGTTATATTTAAAGACCAAGAATTAAGTAATAAAATAGAAAAAAAAATATTCAAAAGATAAATTTTTAAAATTTCATTACTGGACTTTAATTGGAAAGAATACAAGTTTTAAATGAAGACTATAAATTGTCCTTGGAATCCTTACATCTTTCTGCTGCCAAATTGTGCTTGGAGTATTTTTACAGAATTAATTGTACAACCTCATTAATGAGTATTCTTGTTAGCAGCTTGTCATAATTGTTAGAGGTCATGATGATTCTGTCATGTTATTTCAATCACTTATTGGTATGTAACAAATCTCTATGTTATTTGTATAATTTGGTGAAAATGAGGAAATTAAAATTAAAATGAGTATATTAAAATTAGTTTCTTGGGAAAAAACATATCTCATTACTCTTGAATGAGTTGCATGTCTTTGCTCATGTTCCTAAGTATTTCTATTATAAAACAATTGTTTTTCATAATAGTCATCAATAAATATTAAATAAGATTATCAGTTGTTTTTGACATTCAAATGCATAGGTCTCCTTTAACAGAAATGATCAGATAGTACACATTGATTTGATAACTATAAACTGAAAAACGTAGTTTTTTGATGTTAAAGCCAACAAAACAAAAATTGTGAAGATATACAGAAAGCACAGAATGAATTGATTGGGGTTATTAAGAACAAGTGAGAAAGTGCAGTTAATAAAACTACTGCATATATATTACATATGTGTTATCCATATCCATATGTTTATGAATATACATACACGTGTGTGTGTGCATGTCTATATATTTCTTCTATAATTTAGTGTTGGAAGATGAACCTTCATAAAAACCTATTCTTGTGAGTAAAAACTAGGATTATAAGTATTCCATACATTATATTTTTGTTTTACATTAAAGTAACGAAAAGAATCTTCAGATAAAATAAATTATTCCCTGACTGTGTCAGAATAACTTATATGAAATTTTAATAAAAAACATTCTGGGAAAATTAGGTTTTGTGTTCTGTCAATATTAGCATGTGTAGTCCTTTAGTTGCCATCTTAAATTATTTTGAGATAAATTATATTGGTTCCAGGAAACTATAATTATTATATTTAAGGATATAAATTATGAATAAATGGCCAACTAGTAAGTAAAAACAATTTACAGGAAACAATTTTTTCTTAAATTAGACACCAATTTCATGGGGGTAAGTTTTGTATGCTTGTAAAAATAAGATAAATCACATTATATTTCAAAATGATTTTGACTGCATGACAAAGAGCAGGCTTTCCCCAGACTGAGTTTGCTCTTAGACTAGGCCCCATACTTTCTTTCATCTGAACCATATATAAGGAGGTAAGAGAGGGTGATGATGATAAGGTCCCTGGGAACCAGACCCGAAAGGTAATAATGAATTAAAATGTAGATACAAAGAATTTTAAATAGTTAAGTATTTGGGGCATGTCTTATTTTTTACATTTCCGCAGTAATAAAGCTCCAGAAGGTTGCAGCTAAGAACAACACAAATTTACTACCTTAAGAGTTCTACAGCTTAGGAGCCTCACATGGATCTCACTGGATTAAAACTGAGGTGTTGACAGAGCTGTGTTTCTCTCTGGAGACTATAAAGGAGAATTTACTTCATCAAGTTTTCCACTTTCTGGAGGCCACCTGCATTCCTTAGCTCTTAGCCCCATTCCTCCATGAAAGACAACAAAATTGCATCTCTCTGGCCATTCCTGAGTAGTCACCTCTCTCTTTCTGACCACGGCCAGGAAAGGTTCTCTGCTTTTAAGGATGCATATGATTAGACTAGACCCATCTGAATAATCGAGGATGATCTCTCCATCTCAAGGTACTCAATCAAATTTGCAAAGTCCTTTTGGACATATAAGGTCCATATAAAGTAACATATACATTTAAGGTAACATACATAAGTCCTAGGGATAGCAACATAGACATCTGTGGGGGTCATCCTTCTGCCTACCACAGTGTGCAAATTCAGATTCATAATGAGGTCTTTCTCAATAATGATTTTTTAAAGTATTACATTCTCTAAATGAAGAAAGTCATGAAACTTATTTAATCACAGTCAGGGAAACTGGGTATGGGTTTTAACATGGTCATCATACAGTATATACAGCTGTGGCAAATGTTAAACAGGAAGCTCACCAGCAGCCATTGGGAGGGTGAATCCCTTTGCCATGGGCAGTTCTAGAGAATTCCTAAGACTATATTTCAGTGATGAAAAATAGAAAACTTCTATATAAAATATGTCAAAAGCCTACTCCTGGGCATTAAATAATTATCTATAGTAAATGTAACTCACACTCCAATGGACACAAACATTATGTACTAATATAGCCAAACTTTAAAGTTTTGGCTTAAGTAAGGCAACAGTAGGACTGTAGCTGAAAAAGGTTTGAAAAGGGACCAAAAAAACTGGAACATAATTTTAAATTTTTATAATCATGACTATGAGTCAATCATTTAGTCACTTTATTCAGAGCTGACTCACAGAATGTGTTGCCCAGGCTAGAAATGTTACTATTTCACCCAAACAATTAGGGGAAAAAATGTTATAAAAAGTGACTCAGATGCAGACAGTATCTCATATTTCTTTTGTTCCTTCTAAACTTCTTCCTCATCAACTTCTGTTAACTGCTTTGCTTTGGTTTTTTAATTATCAAGCACTTTCCTACACAACATATAATTTATAGTAACATTTATATGTGAAAAATATATATTAAGCTGCTTTAGTATTTAGAATCCAATTAGTTCTAACTGTGTAAATAAAGTATTTAGGTTTCCAAATTCTTTAAAATTTATCATATTGACTTCTTTTACATAATTTAATTACATGTGGGGTAGGGAAGAGATCAATTGATGGTATTAGATATATGATGGCTTTTTTTTTAAATTAATTTATTTTTTGGCTGCATTGGGTCCTCATTTCTGCGGGCTTTCTCTAGTTGAAGCGAGCGGGGGCTCTTCTTTGTTGCAGTGCATGGGCTTCTCATTGCAGTGGCTTCTCTTGTTGCAGAGCACAGGTTTTAGGCACACAGGCTTCAGTAGTTGTGACACGTGGGCTCAGTAGTTGTGGCACACAGGCTTAGTTGCTCTGCAGCATGTGGGATCTTCCCAGACCAGGAATCAAACCCGTGTCCCCTGCATTGGGAGGGGGATTCTTAATCACTGAGCCATCAGGGAAGTCCCTATGATGGCATTAATTTGCCTTTTTTCTGCATTTCAGAATTCAGAGCAATTAAAAATTAATCATAATATAAATACTAAAGTTTATTTTTCAGATTTATTATGAAAGACTATTATAATCATGTAACATTTGGAGAAATCAAATTTCTTATAGTAAAAAATAAGAAAAAAATTTCTTATATTGTGTGATCAAGTCATCACAATAGGCAGATGGAGAGCCAAGATAACCTTATGGAAGAATTCAAATGCCATAGAAATTAAAAGTTTTTTTGCAATATCAAAAGGCAAAGAGTAGCTTATATCTTTTAAAATTTATTATCATATATTTAACAGTAATTTAATATATAGGTCTATTCATCCCTTATTTTATTTCTTCCTAATGGTCATTTAAGAGCCATATTTGTTATTATGATTTCATATTTAGCCTACTATGCCATGTCAATCGAAAAAGACAGAATGAGGACTTAAAACTTCCTTAATGATGTGATGATTAAACGAAAACCTACCACTTTCTTATATTTAGCAGATTTGGAGGAGAATGTATTTTAATCCTCTTATAAATAATTCACAATTTCTTTCTCTCCCCACCCCTCTCTCTCTCTTTTCCAATCCAGGTACAGTGATGTAGTTATTGCTCTGCTGACTTGTTATTTTGAACTAACTTTTCTACTGGGAAATTATACCTGTTAGTAGAGTTCTTAAAGGATTTGTATTAAGCCTTCCACAGTTACTCTGATATTAAAATCATGTCTGAGTAAACAGGGGCATTCTGTGTAGTTAAGATCAAATGCTGCTATAAATATGCCCAGCCGTGTTACCCAGTTTACTGTTCACTTTGGAGCTGATATGAAGGTCAAAGGTGCTTGGCAATATGTTTGGGATTAGGATTATCTGTAGGTTATTTATTCTCCAGAGTAGTGTAATATCTTCAGATGGAATGTATTATTTCTTACAAACTCCACCAATCAAAAAATGACTGCTTTACATACTGATTTGTGTTGACTTTCATTGTGTACACACAGAATCAATCCTTTGTTATTATAGAGTGAATTATAGGATCAAACCATAATTGTTTTTATTTATTCTTTTTTAGTCAATATCTTGACCATTATAGCCAGGCTATGTTTTGTAATTTTTAAAGAAATGCTCTAATTGTAACTCACAAGCAATTTCCATTATTCTCATGAATACATGGTCATAAAAATGTGCTAGATGACATGAAGTTACAGAATATTCATTTAAATTGATCAGCATTGTTTTATCCACATACCAGTTGTTCTCAACTGTCAATCAGAGTAACCTGGCAAGATTTTTTAAAATACATATACCCGATACACGCCTGGAGATTCTCTCTCTCTCTCTCTCTCTCTCTCTCTCTCTCTCTCTCTCTCTCTCTCTCTCTCTCATTACCCAGATGATACCAATGTGCAACCAAGTTTAAGAATTACTGATCTCGGTAAGAATACACCAGAGAGATGGAACAAATTATCAGTGTCTACAAAATTCCAGTAGTTGGCTGATTTGACTGAAAACTAGTTCCTAGCATTTTGATAGATTTTTGTCTTGAGTTGTAAGACAGAGTTAACATTTTGAGACAAGAACTAAGAGGGAGCATTTAATTAATCCAATGAACTGCAAGAGGAATGGATGAGTATTGCCCACTACACTATGCTCTTCATGGAAGGAGGAATAACCCCTAATTTAAAATCTTTAGAAATATTTTGAGTGATGGAATAAATGAATAAACAAATACTTGTTTTCATTCATCCCTTCAACATGTTGTGATTAATTAGAAAAAGAAAAAAAAGTTTGTTATGCTTTCTATTTCCAAAAACATGTTAAAAAGTGTTAATAATTAGCAAATTATTACCAAATGATTATCAAATAATTATCAAATTCCAATTTCATATGATTACTTTTTCACAATAAATGAAGAAAGAATTTCATAATACTTTGTCATTATGGCAAAAACTCTGTAAGTTAATAGAAAACTATTACCATCAGTGTTATATATATGATGCATTATTTATGGCAAATGACATTTTCATAGTTCAATAAAAATAAAAGTAAATTATTTCACAGCTCAGATGTGCAGCAAAACTTATAATAACTCAAATCTATAAAGTGTATATATTTCTGTGATATACTTCCTTATCAAAAATTTCATAAACAGCAGAAATTATATAAAATAGGGAAGGATTTGTTGAAAGCATTTAAACATTGAGCTAAGAAAACTGATTTCTAATACTTTGTTGTAAATGATGAGTTGGATTACATATATTTCATAAGCTCTCTAGACTTCAATTGCCTATATGGCTGTGTTTACAAGGAACTAAAAATTATAAAATAAAACAAAAAGTTGATTTAAAAAAACAAAACCAAGTTTGTGATCCCAAGCGTCTTTTTGGAAAGGCCAGTTAGGAACCTTTGTGTTAGATTAGGAGATGCATTATGAAGGCTTGGATTACTGGGGCAGATGGCCAGAAAGGACTTCAGAAGTATTTAGAAAGGGGGGAAAATGAAGAACTGAGATATGTTTGCTTTAGCATTTGTCAATTTAGTAGGGCTCTACTACCTAAAATTTCATTTCTTGGAAATTCCTAAGGGAAAAACAAATGATTCTCACATTTTCTCATCTCTCATAAGTAAGATTTTAAATAAAAATATATGGATGAGGTAATACTTTGTTTAATGTTTACTCATTTTTCTATTAAAATGTCACATCGCTTCTATGTTGTACTCTGGCAAGAGAATTAAATGCCTAGGACTACATTAAGCACTTGAGAGAGAGGCTTGTTAGTATGGAAAGGGAAAGGGAATCTGAATCCATGCCTGGTGGCAGAGAGGCCACATTCACATCTGAACTATCTGGGTTTTGAGAAATGTGGTAGGACATGGAAAAAGGACAGTGCATAGTTTGTCACCTTCTCCCTAACATTCACCACCACCACTACTGCCACAAGGACAGCACAAGGGCAACCATGCAGAGCACACAAATCCGTAACAGCCAGATATTCAGGAAGCACTTGTCTCTGCCCTGGGGGTAGGAGTCTTTCCTGGAGCCTGTTGCATACATTGCCCCAGGGTCCCTATTAGCTATTCAGTTAAGACCAAGGTAGCACTCTTCAGTGACATCTACAGGGAGTTTGCATTGGAACTTCAGGTTAGAATCCTTAATCCTTCACTAGTTCAATAAAGAAATGATGGTTTGTTTTTCATCCAAAGCTTATCTTCTTCAACATTATAATCTCTAAAACGCATTCTTGATCATCTCCACAATGGGAGTATGGGTGTCTTGACTATGACTTGCCAGATCCCACAAAAGGTCTTCAGTCTCCTATTTCTCCTCTTCCCTTAATGATCCTCTTGCATTTCCTACTAGAGGAAACTAAGAAATCTTGAAGGCCTTATTTGAAGCACAGTTGTTAACTGTAATATGGATTCCGAGCCTGAGCTATCTCTTTTCCGTTAGCTACCCAAAAGGTAGAACCATAAATTCTCTGGGCCTTTTCTCTGATTTTACTTTATAAAGCAATATGGCTTATTTTCCCATTATGAGCCAAAATATGACATACCACAATGTCTAAATCCTCTAAGAGGACTGGGTCACCCATGTTTTTATCCTGGTACCATACTCTGCTGACATAGTATTTTTCCTATCTTTTTTTTTATTATGCTGCCCCCTACACCCTGTAAACAGACAACATGACATGTATTGCTGGTTTAGGAGCATAACAGTTTTCATGGGTTGAATTGTGTTTTTCAAAAATTCATATGTTGAATTCCTAACACCCTGTACCCCAGAATGTGACATCAGTTGGAGATAGGGTCTTTATAGAGGTAATCCTGTAAAATGAGGTCTTTAGGGCAGGCTCTAATCCAACAAGATGTCTTAAGAAAAAAAGAGGGGAAACTTGTAACAGACATGCACATAGTGAGATGCAATGAGGAGATGAAGGTAGAGATTATGGCAATGTTTCTGCAAGCCAAGGAACAACAAAGATTTCCAGCAAACCATAAGAATCTAGGATACAGGCTTGAAAAAATTCTTTCTCACAGACTTCTGAGGGAACCAACCCTGCTGTCACCTTGATGGCGTACTTCTAGTCTCCAGAACTGTGGGACAATAAATTTGTTTTTTAAGCCACTCAGTTTGTAGTACTTTGTTGTGACAGTCCTAGCAAACTAATGTTCTTGGTGATATAATTCCTTTATGTTCCTTTATCCTTTAGTCAAAAGTAGAGATTTGTGGAGATATGTATTATATTGATTTGTTTGTATTTTTCTTTTGGGGGTACAGCCTTCCTGAAATATTATAAGAGTTTGACAAATTTTCAGTTTGTAAAATTCTGCGAATGTCTTTAACTCTAAGCATATATATTAAACTTTATATATATATATATATATATATATATATATATATACACACACATACATATGTACATATACACATGTATATAACTTTAAATATAAGTATACATATAATTACAGTCTTTCCAGTGTAAAGCATTTCTACTAATAGCCTGTATTCAAAGACACACTTCTGATTTTGTATATACAAGTGGGAAATTCACCATTAAAAAAGCAATTTTTCCTTCTTTTCCTTTTAACCATCCACTCAAAATGAAGACTTTCTAATCCCCATAGGGAAATTACTGAGAACACCAAATAAAATTGTCCATCATGACAAGAATTTGATAAGATTTTGACTAACAAACATTAAAATCCACATATATCATCATCTCTAATGGTCTGACATATTTCTTATCTGAATACTCTCAATAATTAATTATCTTGAACAAGATCTATTCTTTTTTTTTTTTTTTGCGGTACTCAGGCCTCTCCCACTGTGGAGCACAGGCTCCGGACGTGCAGGCTCAGAGGCCATGGCTCATGGGCCTAGCTGCTCCACGGCATGTGGGATCTTCCCGGACCGGGGCACGAACCCACGTCCCCTGCATCGGCAGGCGGACTCTCAACCACTGTGCCACCAGGGAAGCCCCAAGTTCTGTTCTTAATGTGTTGGCTGAGTTCATAAATTTAGAATTAACATTTCTACATTCTTGAATAAAAAATATATTATCCTAGTATTTTTTAATCCTCCTTGCCTCTCTAAGGACTTGACGTCCTCATGATTCACCCTCATGATAATGGGACAGTATTACTTAGAAAAACCCAAATGATTTCCCATCTGGCTCATACTTGAAGCATACTACTTTCACAAATAATATTCATGAATCACTGATACATTCTACTAGTCCCAGAGTGAGTATTCTACTCCTTCCTTCTACAGAGACATTTTTGTTCCTTCTTCATTTCATCCAACTCTGTGTCTTCCAAATAAACTTTCCTTAAATCTTCAACTCTCATCTGGGTCATAGCAATTGGCTCACAATTTCTTTGGGTGTAGCTTTCAAGGAGGTAGTGTGCCCTCAAGTTTTTGGTGAGGACGTGCTGGTGTACTAAGAGTAAAATCGTGTAGCAGGGAGTCAGTACTTCTGTTATGCTACATCCAATAATGGATGTTGACATTTTGTTCTACTAGATTTATGTCCCAGCTTTGCTCTGTGGCATCCAGTTCAGCACCTGTAGGTACCTATGTGATGTGTCTATTTTTTGATGACAAAAGGGTACTTCAGATAAATATATACTTTTTATGTATTCATGACAATCCAGATCAACAAAATCTAATATATAAATTGGTTATCATATCTTGCTAATTCCTTTTAATTTTTGGTTCTTCAGGTCTCCCAGAAAACTTTGCAAAAACTAGTAATATTAGGTAAGTTTATTGTATTATTTAACTTCATGGAAGTATTTCTATCATTTCTCTTCTAAGGAGGTGTAGGTTTTAGTGGATGCCATTTGTCAAGTTAAAATTATTTTCTTCTATTTTTTGCAACCTAGGAATTTTTACGTCATAATCTATGTGGAATTTTATCAAAAGTTTTCTACATCAATTGAATTGATCATTTTTTCCCATTTTAATTGGTTGAGGTGGTAAAGTACATTATTTCCTGGGCTATAGAGGGAGATCTTAAGAATAATTTAAGGGTTCTACTAATTTTGAGAGTGAAGGAAGATTTATATAGTGTTACATTATTTTAGGAAGTATTCTCTAAGGTACCTCAAGGAATGCAAGTGAAATACTTGAATTGACTTTTAATTTTTTTTTTTAATTTTCTAGTAACTTTCCTTTTGAATATATCCTAAGACTCCAAAATATATCATGTTTACATAGAAAACTAAGCCCATTAATGCATGTGTAAGTACAACTAAATACACATATATATATATACATATATATGTACTCATATATACATACACACATTTTCATATATGTGTATATATATGTTCTTATATACATAGTATACATACACATAAATATGCACAATGTGTATGTATGTAAATATTTATATGTAAACAATATGTCTAAGATTTATCATCTGGGAATCACATTCAGGCAAATACATCTAAAAAAAATATTTTGTACTACTTAGAAGCATAGGTTTAGAATTTGACAGCTCCTGATTTTGGCTTTGGAATTTCTAGTTATGTAATATTAGGCAAATAATTTAATTTTCTGAACCTCTTTTGCCACATCTATAATTTGAGAGACCTATATGTATAGCACAAATTTGTTGTGATATTTAAATACAATGATATTTGTAGAGTGGCTAACACAGGACCTTATACACAGCAAGTGCTCAAAATGCTGTTATTATTTCTTTGAAAAAATACATATTGTGCACATTTAGAATAAAAGTCACTCTACGAGGTAAGATCAAATTGACTAGAGCACCTCAAAAATTGAGTTGTGTAGATATTTTTCTCAGTTTCAACTTGTGGTAGTTTTAGTTATTGACTTGTTTAACATTTATCAAAATTTGTATATAAAATCATCCTTGCCAACACTGTAGGTATCAACTGAGAAATTAATTATGTCATGTCTAAAGCATCACTTTGAAAACCAGGATGCCAATTAAATTTTAAAATATTTAAAACGCAAATATGCAAACCTTTCTGGGTTTCAAATTTCTATCAAACCAGAGGAAAAAGTTCTGGTATAACTACTCATTCAGATTTTTAAGTATATGAGTTTATGATAATGGTAGTAATTTTTCTTTACTTTAGAGAATTATTTTATATATCCTCATATATCATTATCTGGACATAGGGTAATAAGGTACTAGCTGGAAACAGAATAGTGCTAACACTAGTATTATTATTCTTGTTATTTCACAACAGGCTTGCAATTCAAAATCTATTAAACGTTCATCAATTTGCTAGGCTTTCCATAACAAAATACTATGGACGAGGTGGCTTAAACAACAGAATTTCTTTATCCTTACAATATGGAGTCCAGGAGTCTGAGATTAAGGTGTTGGCAGGGTTGGTTTCTCCTAGACCTCTCTCCTTGGCTTGTCGATGGCCGTCTTTTCCTTGCTTCGTCTTCACATGGTTGTCTCTGTGTGCACACACATCTGCTGTCTCTCTCTGTGTCCTAATCTCTTTTTATAACAACACCAGATATATTAGACTAAGGCCTACTTTAATGACCCCATTTAACTTATTTACCTCTTTAAAGACTTCAAATATTGCCACACTCTGAGGCACTGGGAGTCAGGGATTCAATATATGAATTTGATAAGGATACAAATCAGCCCATAACACATTATTATTCTACCAAATAAAGCATCAATTCAACTTGGAGCCTTCATTTATTTTATGGAAAATCAGCAGAATGGTACTGTATTTATAGAAATATAAAACAATTCACCTATTTCTGTCTGGTGGGCACCTATGCATATGCATATTTGAAAACAAAAGCTATAAAGCCAGTGTATGTCTCAACACATGTACTCTTGTGTACTTTTATTTATAAGAGGATTGCCTTTCAAAGAGTTAGAACAGAGTTTCATTGTTTTAATATGGAGTTAGACTAGACGTCTGGTGGCCCATATATAGTGTTATTTAGGATTAGTTATTTCAGCCTATGTTCAGTGCTATGATATTGTCTCCCAGACACAGAGGTCTGATAACCCCTGGCAGATAGGAGAGAGGGTGTGACACTAAAATAAATGGATATTTGTGCTGTCACCCACATTTAGAGTAATGAAGGAGCTTTGAATTTGAGAGAAGAGCATATGCTCCCCCATTATTTTTTAAAGAGTTTACTGAGATATAATTGGTATAAAAGAAAAAGTGAACATACTTAATATATACAATTTGATAAGTTTGGAATTATGCATACCCTTGTGAAACCATTACCACAAGCACGGTAACACACAAGATCTTCATTTTAGATATGAGGACATAGATAACTGAAACTGAAGCGATGGATAAAGATATCCCATGCAAATGATAAACAAGAAAATAGACAGACTGTTTATATCAAACAAAATAGACTTTAAGTAAAAATCTGTCACTAACGACAAAGAAGGTCCTTACAGAATAATAAAAGGATCTCCCTCTTTTTTTTATTGAAGTATAGTTGATTTACAGTGTTGTGTTAGTTGTCCCCCTTATTGTTTAAGCTTTGGGAATCAGGACACAGAAACTAAGAATCTGGTGAATGGAGGACTCAGAGTTCAGTTCAAACCAAAAAGAAATGGATGGACTGTAACTGAGCAGACCTTGAACATATGAAAACTTCCAGGGATCCTGATATTTGTCTTGGACCTTTGGGCCCTGAGAGTAATCACTTTTTTTACCGTGGGGAAGCCACTTTCTGTATTGCACTTCACTTCTCTCTTAAGCCTCTAGAAAAGTTTTGTTAAAAATTGCAGCCAAGTAAAGGCCAAGTTCTGATTAGTGGCAAAAGTGACTTATGTCCAGTTTTGGTGAAAAGTTGGTATGGGAAACGCGACACAATCCGTGACTCTATGGAAATATGTGTTGACCCCCAGTGTGTTAGAGCAGCAATCAAATAAGACTTTCTGGGAGAGGAAACAAAAAAACACCTGGATAGACATTACAACTGTGCAAATATCACGGAGGGATTCTCAGAAATGCCTTGAAGAAGATAACTTAGTTTAAAAAACTGCTAATTGATTATTAGGGCTCACATTTGTTGTAATTTGGATACTACAGTGAATAGATATACACAGAAACGTGAGATTTTCAGATATACCAATACCTGACCAATAACTCCCAAACTACACCCTATAATAATAGCTCTTTTATAAGTGTTTTTACTGCAATGATAAAAACAATAACACTTCTTTTTATATGTACTTTTAATGTTTCCCCAATGAAGATAAGGGTAAGAGAAAAGAGGAAAGAATCTAACATGTGTAATTTTATTTCCTGTATGAAATCTACTGGCTGATCACATTTACGTATGTATGTCTACCAGATCTTTCTCTCTGTGTGCCTCTGTTTGTCTCTCTGTCTCTCTTTCTGTCTTTATCTCTCTGACACTATGAAACAGACACCTAATTTTATAAATGTATCTTATTTTTATCATCATGTCCTAAAAGTAAACATACCATTGGTTACCCAGTCCAGCTTCTATCCATCTGCAAGACCAGAATCTTCTCCCACCTTAAAAAAATAATAACAAAACACAAATAAACACATCAATTGTAGCAAATTTCTAGTACTATGCAAAATATGAGCATGTCCCAGAAATAGAACTAGTCCATGCTTTACTAAAAATATATTTCTTCATTAAAAGTGAAATATCAAATGTTACTAGGTCACACTCAAACAAGGCATATTTATATTGCCTCAGTTATAATTATAGTCATTCACAGCTAAAATATCTGGGATTGGTTTATGCAGATATTTATATTAGTCACCAGTTTTTCATTCAGTTTACATTGTCGACTACATTAATGAAAAATATATCAAAAACATTTCCTTAACTTAATTTTGGCAGGACTCTGAACTTCACTGTTTTCCTGAAAATATTGTTTTGTGGGACAAATTGCCAATAAAAATTTTCTGGATTTTGGAAGGTGTGGCATGGTATCATAGTCAATAGAGAAATGAGGCCTCTGACATTTACTTCACTATTACAAATATTTTGCATTACAATTATTATTTTAGTAAATCATTAAATAGGTGTTTCAAATTTTTCTATTAAGGTAGAATTGATTTTCACATTGTTTTGATATCCTTTGGATATTACCTCAGAAGTGTAAATATGACCTTGAGATGCCTCTTCATTTTTATTTAATAAATCGAGACAAAAGCCCCCAGATGCATCCATGAACCCAACACTCTACATTTCAAATGTGTTAGAGGCTCTATTAAGAAGTAATAAGATTTTAGCCACATTCCCCGCAGCACTTTGGGGTACTGCTGCTTCATGAGATTTTCTCTAAAGTAACCTTTCAAAGTCAGCCACAAAAGCTCTTATTCTAGATCATACTGGCATCTGACCTTTGTAAACTTACACACAAGAAAAAAATAGCAAAAAGGAAGATGCTAAGGGAGACATGGTTATCTATTTCATACTGCAGTTATACCCACAAGCTACAGAGATATCGTGACCTATAAAGTTCAGAGTTGTGTTGATTCTTCCTAACAATTACCCACAGCTATTATGATTTTTCTCCCATCACTAAAAATGTCATTGCTGAGATAACTGCTCCAGTTTGAGATGGTAGATTTAACCAGTAACTCATATGTAAAAGATAGGAGGAGGAGAAGTGGTTGATTTGATTACTGCCATTTTAAACTGCTAATAGGCCAGTGATAAGATGTCTCATTCTCTCTGAAACTTTATCGTTATTCAGGCACTACTCACAGTGTTTTATTCTCATATATTTCCTTGAGATATAGTATTTTTTTTTCTTCTTTTAAATTGGCTCTGAGATGGCCAATGTCCAATCTAATTATGTGATAATGACAGTATTATCAGACCGTAACTGGGCTTCATTAATGTGTCTCATTATGATTTTCAGTCTCTGGTAGAAGGTTATGAAGGAAGGAACTTGGGTGTTCCAGATTACATCTGAATGTAACATTTATGATCCATAGCCAGGAGAAAAGAAGGTATCAGAGACACCCTGAAGCCTTTTCTACAGACTTTGCTTCCCCAAACCTAAACATCCATCAATTCCTTCAAAAAATCCACCATAGACCTTCAACATAATGAAAAAAAACAAAAAATGTGTTTTTTTGACAAAAAAAATGTGTAAGATCATCTGAACTGCCAGCGTTGATGTACTTTGGTAGAAGTATACAGAAGTCCATGTACAGAACACCGCCAGCTTGATTATCCATAAACAGGTTCAAACTGTTTAGACAGGAGAAACACTTAAAAGGTTTGGACATTTTTAACTGTGTTCACTTACACAAGTAGTAATACTCAAACGGTTATTTCAAGTTAGCACAGATTACAATTCCCCTGATGCATCCTGCCTACTTCTTATAGTTTCTATTTAAAATAACTGTGTGTGTGTGTGTGTGTGTGTGTGTGTTTATGTGAAGCATGTATTAGGTTAACAACTAAATTGCTTTAAGTAAGAATCAACTAAAACTTTAAGATTTACTTATGACCAAAAATTGGTTTTATTAATATGACCTAGATTAAAAAATATGTGTAAGACATATCTGTCCTACACTTTTACAATTTAGGAGTTTTGAGAAGTAAAGTTTTGCTATGTAAACAAAACACCTTTTTTTTTCCTGAGGGAAAATGAGCCTTGTTGAATAGGCAATTGTAACTGAATCACCAGGGATGTCACAAGTGCTCCACTCTAAATAGGATGTTAAATGGAATATGTTATTATATTTTAAAAGTAGAGACTAGGTTGAGGTTTATATTTGTATTTTTGAGTATATGTGATTGCTTTCTTATATCTAATAAAATATTTCAATAAGGCTGGAGCATTCTTAGGGCCCAGGGCAATAATAATAATCAAGGCCCATATAATATATGTTTCAATATTTAAAAGTTATAAATCAATTTAAACTGTTAAATAAAATATGCTTTGTTCTCCTACTTTGACAAATATGCTGTCTTAATAAAAGCCAGATTTGAACTACAGCTCTTGGATCCTCAAAGTTCAACCCCAGATTGTGAGGGCATGAGGCGAGCTGGCCCCCAGACCTTGTCCCATATGACGTCTTGTGGGCAGGAGTTCAGCTGACCTGTGCAAGCTCAGTCTACCACCCTTCCTCCTGCAGAAAGCTTCTTATTGGCCACTATGGTCTCTAGTTTTGCACATTGTACATGTAGCTCCCACAAAAGACAGAGCTGAAGGAGAGGAACGTGGGTCCTGTAAGCAGTCTCAGAGCCCTCTGGGGACAGAATTCTAAGTCTCAGTGTACCACAGCATGATCTAAAAGGTGGGGGTAAAGTGGATGTCATCAGCTCCAATTAGCCCTTAGCCTTGTAAGTTCCTTTTCCTATGGGGAGGAAGATGGCCAGAGGAACAGCCATGGTGAAGCCCTCTAAAGCCCAGGGACCAAGGCAGGGTATTCTCTGGCTCAAGCTTACAGTATTAGTTTCTTAATATATATCGGTACTTGCGTGTTACCATAGAGTGATTTCAATTTAATACTGCAATAATAGAAAGATAGTGATCTGCATAATGGAGGGGTCATTTGTTAGCTTATTCAGTAGGAAGACTAACTCTTTTTATACAAAGTATCTAAAGCCCCCCAAAACCCCCTCTCTATTCACAAAAGGATACTGAATTTCTTCCATGCTAGAAAACAAGAAATATTGTGTAGCAATTGGAAAGAAGACAAATAAAGACAAATAGCAATAAGGAAGAAAAGAGAGATCCCAAACTTCACATACTTCCAGAGACCACTCTAGAGAGAAATGAAGATTTTTATAGAAATAGAAGCTAAGGAACAGATATTTAAGAATGTGCTTGGAACAAGTGTGTGTAAAATAACTAAAGTTTAGTACAAAAGTCCAGGGAAAAATATTTTGTATGAAAATAAGACCTCATTGAATATAAGAAAATTGGATGCCAAAAAAAATATTGATTGGACTAATGTCATTTCCTCAGGCACTCTGATTAATACCAGTTATTTAACTAAAGAAAGCTACAGATTAACATCAGAAGGCTCAGTATAGCCTTTTTACTTTATTACGTATAATTATTTTGGCCAGCTGTATAGCTTTTACTCAGAATACAGGTTCATTTAAATCTCAGTAGATGCATTTTATATGTTTATAACTTTCTGGGTTGAAAAAACAAAACCTCTTCCATCTAGTGCAGTAATTGAATATTTGGACCAGATGAGCATTACATGTCTATTGCCAGTAAGATTCTCATGCGAGATTCATCACAATAAGGCAAGTTGCATAGTTGATAATAAAGTTCTCAATGAACACTACTTTTGACTGAGTGTGTTTCCTATTAACCCAGCAATGCACCATAGAGGTAAGTATTGGGACTTCATATGGACAATTTATAGAAATGTAAATTTGCTACTTCTATATCCAATCCATTTCTAAACATGATATATTTTAGATAAACATTTACTCTCTGTCTGAATAAAACATTTCTCCCAGGCAAGTGTGATGACTTTATATCATTATTTGCATGCACCAAAGAACATTTTTATGTTTTCCTTATCGATGTATTCTTAATTCCCTGTGAAACACTTTCAGAAAAATAAAAGAGAAATTAAGCTTAGACTATTCCCATGTATAGGCCTGAAGTCCCTTAACATTCAATAATCACCACATAATTCTGTCCTCTTTTTGCATATAAAGCTTACAATAAAAATAAATAAATTGAGAGTTAATTATTGGTCTCAAAGTCACACAAATATAATTGCTCACTTTTCTCAAAAAGATATATTTTACTTATTATTGTATGGAATATGTAATGCTTAGAACTCTCTTGTGAGATATTTATAAAACTTATCTGTTTAATGTTTCAAGTTATTATTAAGGCAGAAGCCATTTCAAAAGGTATAAAAAGATGTCATTACTGCCCATGATTTCTGACCCAGGAACGGTTAGAAATGTGTAGACAACATACCATAGTACTTCTGCAGCATATTGCAGGTAGTAGACAAAACCAGGCGTCACCTGCCTCCCCCTTAGGTGGGTATCCGAAATTTCACATGGTTACATAAAAAATGTCTCACCTTCCCATAAAAGACTAAAGTCAGTGTGTTAAAGTTATATAATGCAAGTATTTTGAATACAGAATAAGCATTTCAATTCTTTTTTTAATCTCTCGTTTCCCTAAAATGTAAAATTTGTTAATTATTTTCAAAGAACAAAAAATAGAAGCTACCTGTGCTTTTGGGAGGTACCTAATATAAACTGTTGAAAAATATAGGGGAAGTCAATGGAGAAAGATTATAAAATTCCATCAACTTGTGGGCACAGAGCACAGGGTCATATTCTTGAGAGCAGGCTGGAGCTCTGGAGGTTATAGGTACAACATTCAATGAGAGATATACTTACCAATTCTCCAATAGTCAACTCCTATCCATCTCATTTTGCTGATGAAGAGGGTTGAGTTTCATCTCCTCGGGTTCCAAAATGACTTACAGGTAGAGAAATCTTGTCATGCTTGTCTGCTAGCCCATTCCTCTCCCTCTCCATCACCTCCTGGAGCAAGAAAGAACAGCCTGTGAGACTGAAAAGTTTTGAGCCCTCCCCCTCCTTGCCTTGTAATGGAGCGTAGCAGCTCATGGGGGCTTACAGGTAGAGCTGACCCACATTTAAAATTAACAGGGCTGGGCCTCCCTGGTGGCGCAAGTGGTTGAGAGTCCGCCTGCCGATGCAGGGGATACGGGTTCGTGCCCCGGTCTGGGAGGATCCCATATGCCGCGGAGCGGCTGGGCCCGTGAGCCATGGCCGCTGGGCCTGCGCGTCCGGAGCCTGTGCTCCGCAACGGGGGAGGCCACAACAGTGAGAGGCCCGCATACCGCAAAAAAAAAAAAAAAAAAAAAAAAAAAAAAAAAAAATTAACAGGGCTGTGACAGTTTAGTGAAATCAATCACCTTTATTGAAGAATTTCTCATGCTGTTCCCAAACAGATTTCTTAGAGCAAAAATTAATTGAGGGAGTCCTCATTTTATCTCAAAAATGAAGACTGCTTAGGATAAAAGAAAAATCCTTATTCGACAGTGTTTTAGGATGTGATGATAGATGAAAAGGGATCTAAAAATTTCACCAACTGTCCAGGGATCTGGCCATCTCTGTACAGAAGTCTTCAAAAATAAACTCATTAATTAAAGGATGGATGATCATAAGGATAACATTTCAAGGCCTGTGCGGGAGTTATTTTACCTGTTAGTAACTATTTTTTAATGTGGGAGAGTGCCTCTTTCTGACTTGACATTAAAGTATCCATATTTCTGTAAAAGTGCTTTGACCTTTAGCAGTGTGGTATGATCAAAGGTATTATAAACTGATTTGGGTTTAAAAAAAAAGACACATGGGCTTTTCAGAGATTTAGAACTAGGTATCTGTTTGCAAAAACTGCATTCCTATATTTCAAGCACAAAATTTAAAACAATTGAGACATAAGCCTACCCTTTGGAAAGAAATTTAAATGCACACACACAAACACACCTATATACACACACATCACAGACACACTCCTGATTTTCTGAAGCGTTTCTTTCAAAAATGAATGTTTCAGGAATAAAGTTGTAGGCAGAAAGAGACATGTTTTCAGTATGAAAAAACTCAAAAGTTGTGCCATTTATCAATTTGAAGCTGCTCACTAATTTGACAAAGCCAAAATGTGATTACTGTTTTAAACCAGTAATTTTAATTTTTAGCACTTAAAATTAAAAAAAAAAAAGTCTAGTCTACTGTCCTGGAAATTGGCAGTACAACAACATGATCACAGAAAACATGTCAAGAATATAGATCAGGTTTTAGGTATTTAACACAGATTTTTTTTTTTCTGAGAATAAAAAGTCGAAGAGGAAAAAGAACCAGGTTTTAAACTATTTGCATGGTCCCAATTTCTGAGCTGAGATGCAAAAAACTAAAAAAAAAAGACCTTACATATTACGTTTCATAAATATGTATGAAATATGTGTATGTATGCATTATGCATGTATGTGTATGCATTTATGTGTATGTACTTATACTTTTATAAGTATATATATGCATGTATACAGATATATACATATACATGTACATGCATATTTGTGAAATTTTGGTTTTATTAATTTAAAAGAGAAAAAAATGTGAGTTAGAGAAGCAGACATTTTAGTATTTTGCTTTATGGTAATTTTCTGCTTGGAATGGTGAAATGTGTTTTCGTAAGATTAAATTGCTTAAAATAGCTTATTATTTTCATCAGGGTAATCTTATGGTTACCACAAAAACAAAATAGAGACAACAGTAATGATATACTCTAATCCTTGCAAAAATTCAAATTTTTTCATTACAGTCAAAAATGACCAAAATTTTCATTACTGAAATTTTCTAAATATTATATAGAATAAAATATGTAGTGTAATAAGGTGCATAGTATAAGATCACTACCCAGACTGGGAAAGGAGAAAGTATGGCAACAAGGAAAAATGGAACTTATTTCAATCTTTCCTAAGTGTGTAGTAAAAAAGTTGGCCTTTCTCAAAGAGAGATCTGGCCTTTGCCCTCAGCTTCTGGGAGGTAATCTACTTGATAGGAGTTTTATATAGTATCTGAGCATGTCTTAAATCTCAGCAAGAATAGCAATAAACACTGGACGTATGTAAGTGGCCATCCGAACTCATTTCCTACTGAGGGTTTTAAAGCACCTTTTAAAAATAATACAGATTTCTTTACATTTCAGAAATGTCGTTTTAGCACTCACTGTTACCAATTAAATAGCTCAAAAGTACTCATTAAATATATGTCAGGAATTTCTACCACTTAAAACTTTTGACATATTTGATATAATTTAACTAAATAATCTGAAAAAAAATAATATCAGGCATGTATATAATATCCCATGCTTTCATCTGGCAACTAGTAGAAGATGATGGAGTTGAGAACCCTGTCATTTTTGCAAAGTTCTATGTTCTAAAAGTGTTGTATTGTGCAACAGTTAATATCTTGAACTGCAGAATTCAACTATCTGCATTTGAAACCATGCTATGCCACTTTCCAGTGGGGAAACTCCAAAAAATTACTTAATTCCCATGTGCTTAAGTTTTTGCCACTATACCTCATACATTTGCTGTGAAGCACACAAAAGCTAACATGCAATGCTCTTAGAAGAGTGCCTGGCACATATTAAACAATAAATAAATATCATCTATTTTAATAAAAATATTGAATTACTAAATTAATATTATTATAAATGTGAATATCTGATATGGAACACGGAAAAATGGATAAAACAAAACAAAAAAAGCAAAATAATAGTTTTTCTTGAAATATATTTGAAGAAATATACTGTGTACTATACCTGAAGTGCAAGACATTAAAAAACCCTTTTGAATGATTACATTACACATGAAGATGTATCAAGTAGCTCTCACATTAAACAAAAGGCTTGCCTGCATATTTCCAGAGTTAATTTTTCAAGCAATAATCTATATCTATTCCTCAATGGACTGATGGCCAGGTATATTTGGGAGGGGAATTATCATAAGATATTCCATTATATTCTACTTTTCCTTCCCTTCTTCTCTACACAGATAAGAGAGAGAACAACAGAACAGAATAAAAAGAATATAACTCACACAGCAGAGATAATATATTGTGGAAATATTTTAGGTAAAATATTTTAAAATATTATTGTAAATATTCAGCCATCAATGAAGACATGGATTTATATTTCAGCACTAATATATAATAACTCGGTATCACTGGGCAAGTAAATATATAAGCCTCAGAATCTATATCTTATGGAGAATACCTAAGATCATTAAAGAGGTTAAATTTCACAACCAATCTGAAGCACTTAATAAATTACTTGAAATACAGAAATTGCTCAGTGATTTCCCAGTTATTATTATCCTCCCTACAAAAATTATTTTGAAAACCAGATGTGTCTTTTTAAGGAATACTAAATCTGACCAGTAGCTGTCATCAATGGAAGTATCTCTCAATGAAACATTTTGTTTTTGACTATATAGTAATAATTCAATCATCACCGAATTCTTTATCTGTGGTAGTAAAGAGAAAAAATGAAGTTGGGTTATAATAAATTATTGGCTCCAATTTTTCATTCTTTTCTCTATGCATGTTCTTTGCCATGAAACTTTGCAGTTCCTTCAGTAGTTCAGAAGTAGTGAACTTGTTCTCTCTTGATTTGGGGGCCAGCCATGTGACTTGCTTTGACCAATAAAATGTTATCAACTGATTCACATAGAGACTTGAAAAGTGCTTGTGAAGTTTACTGTGCCCACTCCATCTTCTATTATTGCCCTTAGAAAAGCATGCTCACCCTGACTAGCCCCAGCTCATTGGAAGAGGAAAAGATACATAAAGCAGAGCAACACTTGTCAAAATGGAGGCAGAAGAGCTACACCAGCTGACCTTCAATTCGGTGAAAAATAAATGCCTATTGTCTTATGCCATTGGGATTTTTAATTTTTTCTTATGCAGTTTGACTAATACAGTAGTTAACAATAGCATTCACCATGACATACATACATATACATATACATATATATATATAATATATTGTAGGCACATTATTATCTTCCTCCTTCTACCTATGCAAATCTTTACAAGTGCAAATCTATTTGTTAAAAAAAAAAGCAAGCAAGATTCTGAAATTAGAACAGTTGCCTGATATTTATTCCTTTGGACATGTCAATATTAAAATTTAAAATGACAAAAAATTTTCAAATCATCTCCTGAATATGCCTATCTTAAATACACACACACACACATAAACACACAACAGTTATCTCTAAAGCCTAGCTAAAGCATTTATCAGGCATTTATTAGAACACAAATAATCACTTAAGGAGATATGGAAGGAGTTCTTGATTTTAATTAATTTTGCCTGAGATTGTTTCAAAGATTTGTAGAATTATTGCCTTTAGTAAAAATTGGGTAGATATGGGGATTCAATGAGATTTCCTGAGGCAAGAAGTAAAAACAACACGAGTATTCATTTTTCTTTCTATGTCACATAATCTAAGGATATAAATATTTGAGAAAAAAGTGTGTTATATAGATATATATGACTTACCACCATTTTCCCATCTAAATGCATCCAGTGTTAACTTTCTATGTCACCTTTTTTTCATATTTTCTTTTCTAATATTTACATTTGGCTTTCCACTCTGAAAAAGATAGTTTATAAAAATGTCATCCGACTATAGATGACTATAATTAAAGCAAAGTATCATCAACTAAAATTGACATTCTCTAGTATAAAAATATCAATTCTTGAAATATTATTCTTGAAATATTAATCAAGACTAGAATAATTTGAATTCCTGAATGCTGTAGTTCTGAAACATACATGAGTGTTAATGTAAATATCTAAAGGTGATATGTTGTACCACTTGGCTGCCCACCCTTTATCATAAAAGTACTGATTTTTTGGGACTTCCCTGGTGGTCCAGTGGTTAAGACTCCAGGCTTCCACTGCAGGGGGCATGGGTTCAATCCCTGGTTGGAGAACTAAGATCCCACATGCCACACGGCATGGCCAATAAAAAAAAAAAAAAAAAAAAAAAGGTACTGATTTTTTAATAGGACCCTCACCTAGGTGGTATGAAAACTAGGACTTATCCATTCCCCAATTTTAATTCAATCCTAATGTTTAGCTTCAGGAAATTATGTGAAATATGAAAGTACTATGGTAGGCAAAGCAATGCCCTCCTCAAAGGATCCACCTCAATTCCTAAAACCTGTGAATATGTTAAATTACATGGCATGAGGGGATTAAAGCTGAAAGTGAAATTAAGGTTGTAAACCAACTGGCCTCAAAATAGGAGGATTATATTGGATTATCTGATTGAATACAATGTGATCACAAGAGTTCTCAAAAGATGGACCAGGGAAGAAGGAGAATCAGTACCAAAGTAATGCAATGAGAGAGAGACTTGACCAGCCATTGCTGGCTTTCAAGATGGGAGGGGAGCATGATTCATAGATTCCGGGCAGCCTCTAGAAGCTGGAAAAGGTAAGAAAATTGATTCTCTCTTAGAGCCTCCAAAAATGAATGCAGATTTGAGGACACCTTGGTTTTAGCCAAATAAGACACATTTTGGACATCTGACCTCCAGACCTGTATGGTAATAAATTTGTGTTGTTTTAAGCCATACATTTTATAATAATTTCTTACAGCAGCGATAAAAGGGAGACCTCCCCAAGCACAGTATAAAATAGAGAGTGGCCTGTGTAGGGTTAGAGGAGCAGGCATGGAGAAATTTCTGTGGCACAGTCTCTCTGACATCTCATTTTCAAAACAGTACAGAGTCTGACAAAAAGGGAAAATATTGTCAAATCATTGGGATAATTCTATGCTTTAGAAAGATGTGGCAGCTTTCAATATAAAAGATCAGTGACATTCTAGCCTTGTAAGGTAGATTAATATTTCTCCCCTAGGAGAGTAACACTAGGAGACTTTACTCATCAATTAAGTTCTAAGAGCTTGATTATTTTTAAAAAGCATATTCTCAAGTTAACAATTCTGAGGGCATTTAATGTAGGAGATCAAAAAAGACCTATTATTTCAATTTTTAAAAAAGAGAACATAATAGTGATAAAACTAACACTTTTCTGGGTTTTTTTTTAAGTTTTTTTGTGAGTCAGTGGATTTCATTGTGTGTATTCAAGCGTGTTTGAATGTGTATGTGTGTGGGGGTGAGTGGGCATTGGGGCAGCGGTGCAAACAGGATGATTACAGCCAAAAGTTGTAAATGCCACCAAATGATAAGAACAGTCCCCCAGTGACAGAGATTAAACAAATCCTTTCAAGAACTGGGAGGCTTGAAAGCATTTACAGAGGAGAATAGAAGAGGCTGAAGATATAAAAGATAATTTCGAACCAGATTGGAACATTTTCCACATTAATGGTAAAAGAACTCATGGGAAAAAATTAGGGGACTAAAAACATGAGGGTAGTCACTACTTTTTATCTTGTTCTCTAGAGGAAGATGGCTTTCCTGAGGACTTTCAACGACATAGTCCAGCTGCAAGTAGAATCAGCACCAGCTACATAATTTGTGAGGCCCAGTTCAAAATAAAAATGTAAGGCTCCTTATTCAAAAATCATTAAAGATTTCAAGATGGAGACAACAGAGCACTAGACCAAGTGAGAGGCTCTTCTGAGCCTGGGACCCTGGGCAACTGCACAGGTGGTACACCCCACCCATAAAGCCAGCCTTGAGTGGAATGGTGTGTTAAGAAGGTATAAGCTGAGGCTGAGAAAGGATGTGAAATAACTGCTTCTTACACCCCTGTTGTGCTTCTTTCTTTCTCCTGTGGGCCCTGGGGGCGAATCCATACGTTCCTACACACTAGACTGCAGTTTGGAAGGGACTGAGAATGGACAGGTGTCTGTTTTGCTTTCCGAGGGGGTGGTAACAGTGTAAAGTGGTTGAAGACATAGCTAATCCGCTGGTACTGAGAGCCCAAGCCACATAAAGGTGTGGGCTGAGACTCAGCGTGAAAGCCTCAGCAGTGAGCCTGAAGCAGCTGGAGAACAGACTGCCCATCTCAGCCCCTCCCATTCTCTCTATCCCAGTAGGACATCACAGACATCAACAGTGAAGACAGCAGAAAGCCAACCAGGGCCCAGCTGACCCTTTCTGAATACCATAAAATGATGCCTAAGGCCCCGGAATATGGATCTTTTCTAATAGGAAGAGAAAATGAAGAGCAAGTGGGTATGTATGGGGCGGGTGTATTAAAAGGTAAACTTGAGGGTGTATACCTCATTGAGGGTGTACTAAAAGGTAAACTTAATTTAAAACCAGAATTGTACATGTACTTATACATGGATAAATTGAGTTTTTTGTTACTCTGAAATGTAGGTAAAAGAATTTTGGTGAAAGAAAATTAAAATTGTATTTTTTTATACATGAAACTTATAAACCATAAAATGTATATGTTTATGCTGTTTAAAATATAAAATGGAGACTTATTATAATTATTCTAATATACTTATGAATTAAGTAAATATTACAGATTTTTTAGTTTTACTATTTTACTAAAATAAAATACCAAAAATTAATCATTGACTTAATCATTAATTATTGAAAGGAGAATAACTGGGTAAATATATTTTTTCACATTTTTGAGTATAATATAATCATATAATGACTTACCATACACTATATATTTTAACTATATAAATGCTTTGTTATGCTGATTAATGGAGGATCATGTAATTTGAATAAAGCATTGGATAATAAGAAAATCCTCAGACAACAAAACATAAAATGATGGACGTATTACAATAAACATCCTTTTTAAATCAATACTTGGAATTTCAGGAAAGTAATGGAAAAGAGGAGACTGAAAATGAAAGTTGTATGAAGGTTTGATGCTTTATCTGGAATAGAGTGATCTCCCAGAAATCAAAGAATATGGTATTTGTTGCTGTACAAGCATGGGAAAGTAGGTACTGAGTTCAAACCAACTGGGACAAATTAGTGTTGAGAATCCCACATAAAGATGGGAACCTTGAGAAGTCATTTCAAAGGTAAACTGGAACACAGACCTAATAAAAAAGGGGATTCCAAGAAAGTATGAGTATCTTATTTTTTTTTTTTTTTTTTTTTTTTTGCGGTATGCGGGCCTCTCACTGTTGTGGCCTCCCCCGTTGCGGAGCACAGGCTCCGGACGCGCAGGCTCAGCGGCCATGGCTCACGGGCCCAGCCGCTCCGCGGCATATGGGATCCTCCCAGACCGGGGCACGAACCCGTATCCCCTGCATCGGCAGGCGGACTCTCAACCACTTGCGCCACCAGGGAGGCCCAGTATCTTATTTTTGATGCTTTGGAATTTAAAATCACTCACATAGGCTTGTAGAGAAATACATTCTCCAGCAAGGACCCGGTGTCGTCAAGGTGGAATATTTACATTAAAAGACAGATATTCAGGCAGGATTTCTGGAATGATAGAGTAAGAAGCCTGGCACTTTCTCCCCAGTAAAACAACTATTTAGCTAGTTAAAAAATATATTTTTATTACAATGATTTAACTTTCAGGACATTGACATAGGGGCACATAGCATATGGAGAAACATTCATTTAAAAAAATCTACTAAATCTTGGTAAGTACAGCCAGTCAGTTGCAACCTGCTTCCTCTCTTCCTCCAACCTACTTCCCCATGTCATCCAGGCTCTCCTCCAGGTTCTCTACTGGAGGAGCGTCTGGGTGGCAATGGCCACGAAGAAGGGGACTCTCTTCCTCTAGTTTCCAGTCTACGACTAGAGTTTTACCCTTGGAGTGACAGACTGCTCGCACTTCTTAACCCCATCTAATGCCACCCCTCCACTCCAGCCCCTTGTTACAGAAAATTTATCCTGGGTGGACTGGGCTAAAAGATGGAGGCTCCCTTTCACACTCAGCCCACATTAGCAGAGGAGAAACTCCATTTCCAAGCACCGAAGGCCAAGAATCCTGGTGATCATGGATCCTACCTCAGCTCACTTACAGGGAGGAGATCTGACACTGAGAAGGGCAAGCTAAGGAGATGATGGTCTACCCTCCCCTACTCCGATAGTGCCTGCCAATTGAGCACGGGTGTCTCTCAGGAGAAGTGAGCTGCTGCCCTCACTCCCAGCTCCTTTGTTTTGGTGAAGTTTCTTTCCAGGGGAAGAGGCAAGTTAGGAGTACAAAGATATCCACTGCTCTGCTAGAGGGGATTTTGTTTGGAACAGAGCATGAAGAATGTTATGCCCAAAGACATTGTCAAAAAGAGAGAAGAGCTTGGTGGAGAACAAGTATGAGGATCCTGATAGGTTCATGATGCCAGGGGCAACAAGTGAAAAAACAAAGCAGCTAGAAATTCATCAGAGAGAACCAAGTTGGCCAAGAAAAATAATACTGGGATCCAAGGAGTCTCTGATACCTGGGGGTTGGGGAAAGCCACATAGCATGGGCTAGGCTAACCTGCTGAGCAGCAGAGTAGGGCATGAGTTAGTTCAAAAGCATTTCCCAGCCGACACACAGATCCATCGATGCAGAGAAGAAGCCTCGCAGGCACAAAGACCTTAAGCACAACCTCTAATGAAAACTGGCTGAAGCATGAACTTCTCTTACTCAGGGGCAACAATTAGGAAGCCAGAAAAAAATCAAATTGCACACATCCTTGACAGTCTGTAGGACTGTACATGTTCAAGGATTCACCTTCTCAGGAGTGATCAAAGAGCAAACCTCCAAGCAACTGTCATTGTCTGAATATAAAGCAAAAATATAAACTCCCTGTAGTAGCCTCTAAGTCACACAAATAACAAAGAGGAAAAATCTAACTGGCTAAAGGGGCTTAAGCACAACCTGTGACCAATATGCCAACCCAGTGGTGACACCCTAAGTAGTCAGTTTAAAAGGTGAAAACAGGAAAAATAAATTACCTGAACTGGGACATCAAAGGCAGCATAAAGCGAGGGAATTAGACTTCACAGGGACAGTTCAACCAAGTCACTAAAAAAATAAATAAACAACCAAATAAACAACAACAACATCAAGCAGGGATGTTGTTACTTGAAGCTGACTCTGGAAATAAATGCGTGCTCTGCCAGAGACTGCAGATCTGCTTCTTTGTGACCTGGAATGGTCAGAGCAGCCCTCACTACCCCCACCCCACCCCATTCACAGCACCTTTCCTCATTTAGCAAAAAAATGTATTTCATGGAAGATATGAGGAGATAACTGACTGAAAAATATTGTAGATAATTTCAGTGTTTTCTGTAACCACCCCCCAAAAAAGCTGTGTTGCTAAAAATGGCTTAATGGCTCCAATTCTGCCATGTGCTCTTCCAAATATTTATATTGTCCATTATTTATAAAGGTGTGTTTGGAGAATTTGGAAAAAAAAACAGGCTTACCAAAAATAAAAATGCAATTATTACCAAAAAATGAAAACTACATTGAAGAAATTAGTAACTGGAGTCCACATGAAGAATGAAGAGAAAAAGAAATGGATAAGAAGGTTAATATAATAAACTATGAACTATAAATTCTCTCTCTATATATATATTATATACACACACACACACACACACACACACACACACATATTTAGCTTTCCTCTTAGCTTCTGTAAAAGGCATAAGATTATGAGTGGTAATTATAACAATATGTTGGTGGGTTTGTAACATATATAGATCTAATACTTATGAGAATATTAACACAAAAGAGGCGGGATGGAGTGGAGCTGTATAGAAATGAAGTTTCCGTATTTCACTGCATTCAAGTCAGTACAAATGTGAAGCAGATTTTGATGATATTAATAGCCATTTTTAAGCCATAGAACAATAACTAAAAAAAACTAAACAGTAGAATTACACATCACTAAAGAAATTAAAATACTGTACTAGAGGGCTTCCCTGGTGGTGCAGCAGTTGAGAGTCCACCCGCCGATTCAGGGGACACGGGTTCATGCCCCCCGATCCGGGAGGAATCCAAGTGCCGCAGAGCGGCTGGGCCCGTGAGCCATGGCTGCTGAGCCTGTGCGTCCGGAGCCTGTGCTCCGCAACGGGAGAGGCCACAACAGTGAGAGGCCCGTGTACCGCAAAAAAAAAAAAAAAAAAAAAAAAAAAAAAATACTGTACTAGAATATGTTTATTTAATAAAAAGGAACACAGTATAAAAGGAACAGAGCTACAAAAAGACATGAGCCATATAGAAACAAAAATAAAAATGGTAGCTATAAATCCAACCATATCAATAATAACATTAAATGTGAATGGATTGTATAAAACAATTGAAAGTCAAAGATTGTGAGATTTGATAAAGAAAATCAAGATCCAACTATATGCTGTTTAGAGGGAGACACTTTAGATTCATATATAAAAACATATTGAAAACAAAATACTAGAAAAAGATATGTGAAGAGCAATCATGAGAGCTCAAGTGGCTTTATTAGTATCAGAAAAAATAAACTTTGAAACAAAAAAATGTTACTAGAGATAAAGAGTGACAGTATACAATGTTGAGTCAATTGATCAGGAATATACACAAAAATTAAATATATAAGTGTTATTCAACAAAGTCCCAAAATGCATTAGGATGAAACTGACAGAATTGAAGGAAAAACAGATAATTCAACAATTATAGTTTTGAGTTTTTAATATTCCTCTTTCAATAAGGATGGAACAACTAGGCAGATTAACAGGGAAATAGGAGGCTATAACAACACTAATAAACCAAACATACATCTACAGAACACTCCACTCAGCAAGAGCAGAGTACATATTCTTTTCAAGTGCGCAGGGAACATTCTCCATGATAAATCGTATGTGAGGCCATAAAAAAAGCCTCAATAAAATCAAAAGCATTGAAATCACACAAAGTATATTCCCCAACCTCTACAAAATTAGAAATCTTTATCAAGAGGAAACTTATAAATATATGGAAGCTAAACAACATACTCTTAAATGCCAGTGGATCAAATAAGAAATTAAAATGGAAATTTGAAAATATTTAAAGATGAATGAAAATGAAAGAGTTATAGCAAAATTTACATGACATAACTAAAGCAGTTCTCTTATGGAAATTTATAGCTCTAAATAATGGTATTAAAAAAAAGATGTCTAAAGTTAACATTATAAAAGAATATTTCAGGTTCAGCCTGAGAGAAAATTCATAGCAGCAAAAAGACATATTTAAGGATTACCACAGAGAGGCAAGGATGGAAGAATCTGAAAGAGAGTTTGAGAGATGTGTATGCAGAATGAGAATGTCTAACACATATCTAGCAAAAGGCTAGGAAGCCATGGAGTGTCAAAGAGGGAATCCTACTTAAGGGATATCAACTGAGATTTTTCCAGAATTGATGAAGGACATGATGTCTTTCCCCAGATTGAGGCAGCATGATTCCAAGACTGTTGCATCCTACAGTCCTAGACGAGTGAGTGACTGGCACTTAGCAGACACTCAATAAACATTTGTTGAATAAATCTAAACACATTCAGGTAAAACTATGAAGAATCAAATATAAAGAAGAGATTTGAAAATGTAACATTCATTCAGATTTCCTAAGAAATAGCAATAAAATGACAACAGAATTTTCAACAACAAAAATTGAAGCTAGACAACTTCCTAGAAGGAATGCTGGAAGAAAATAATTCTCAGCTTAGAACTGTATACACAAATAACCATAAATCAAACTTGAGGGAAAAATAAAAATATTATTAAACAAACAAGAGCAGAGAACTTAACATTAACAGACTTTCAGTGAAGTTACTGTATTTTTTTTAAGTGATAGCTTTCAGAAAGTAGGCATAGATCCTATTGTGATATCAGAAACTGGTAAAAAGGGTGGTGAATCTAAAGTGTTAACAATAAACAAATATTTGATGCTGGATATCCAGGGATTAGAAAATATGTAATTAAAATACAGATACAATGTCATTTTAGAAGAAAGATGTCTCAGAAGGCATGAAATACTAATAATATTTTATATTGCTCACAAGGAGAACAGAAATCTATTTTTATGGAATTTGATCAGTTGAATGTACATGTAAAATTTTTAACTAAGAAACTGAACATTTAAAATAGAATGTACAATTTCAAACTGATAAAGAGTAAAAGAGAAATGGAAAACCAAAAGTAATTGATAATCTCAATCAAAATAAGAAGAGTTCAACAATGTAATAATATAACTATACGAAATACAGGTTTTATGCACATATCACGGGACATTTGAAAGGTCAAAGATATTTCAATGGCTTGATTATTTTAATTATGTATCCTTGTTCTAAGTGCAGGTATGGAACTAAATCAAAAAGGAACTGAATTTAGCAATAAATTATATGTCGGGTGTTAGTAACTAGATTTTTTATTTGCTATAGACACTGAATACCTATGGCTATTGTTCAGTTACCTATTTTTCCATATTTCTTGAGGGCTAGTTTTTCACCTTCACTTCAGTGAAAAAATATACATTGATTCTGACTCTTTCAAAGATGAATTGCAATTAGTATCTGATGATACACTGACCCCCTGCAAAGAATTCATTAAGCAGATGATATAGAGAAACTTAGGTGTAATTTAGTTCACATCATTCCAATTTGACACAGCCTATTTAAAACCATGACCCATTTAAAGATGATTAAGAAACGTGTAACAGAGCCATTCACTTTCCTGATTTATTCTCTAAAGAATTTAGAATGACACAGGAAAAAAAAGTGCAATTTTTCAATGGCCCTGAAAATTTCCATTGAAGATGACAAAGCCTAATCAAAAGAAATTCCTTTAATGAATGTGACTGTAATGAAGACGATATTTTCTCAGAAGCTGGTGAATGTTACTGTCTTCATGATTTGGCTGCTCTGATTTTAATAAATTGTTCTAGACTTCACAAACTTTATGAAATATACTCTCAAGCAAATATTTTATAATTAAGAAACAAAATATCATGGCCCATATTATCTGTATAATAAGCCAGTGTTTGGGGGGTTATGTTCTAATTTCCTAGATATTTTGAAATTGAATATTTGCTCAAAATATTTTCCTTTCTGCTATTAAGCAAAGCTGCAATGTGAAAAAAATTAGATTTTGAGAAATTGTTTTTAGTTTTCCTTAGGTAATAAGGTCATGTCTTAATTTTTTTCATATGTAACTGGAACTCTTTTGGTACTGCTTAACTTTTAAAATTCTTTTGGATATACACTGCTGGTAAATGCAGTACAAAGACAACAGAAGGTTAAAAATAAATGAAATGAAAGGAGAAACAATATTGTTCTGGCTTAATTTCCATGTAAAGAAAAGAAGAATGACTAGTCCCAGAAGCTCCTAATAGCTCCTTGTAGGTTCTAACATAATATCTTGGTATGCTTGTTCACCAAATCTGCTTAGAGACCAAAAGGCATTTTCATACTCTTTTGCTCTAGTAGTTAATGTTTCAAAAGATAACTTATTAACCCAATGCTATGATTGTTATTTTACTATCCTGTTCTTGGAATCTCTGTTTTTGAAGTAGGTTATGCAGCTTATATTCACAGGCATATAACTTAATGCTCACCAATAGCAGAAACTTTAAATATAGCATAAGCATAGGCACATTTTATTAGGAAGGAGTGTGATCTACTACAAATTGACTTAACATGCCTTCAAGGAAAAGGAGTTTCTCTCATATAACAAGTCCAGAGAAAGACAGCATAGAACTGGGGTAGGGTCTCCATGACAACATCACAGAACCGGGTTCTCTCTCCCTTTTCCTCCTCTAATTCCCATCATGTGGACCTTTATCCTCACTCCTGAGGCCTCCTAGCTACCACAAGGCTGTTGTACCACCAGGTATCACGTCCAGGATCCAGAGAGAAAAGGATCAAAGGGACAAGATATCATGATTATCTACTGCTGCATAATAAATTAACTCAAATTTAATACCTGAAAAAAAGATTTTTTTTTATATTTTGATTATTATTAAAAACAATGGCTTATTTCACAGATGCTGAAATCTGTGCTATGCTTGCCTGAAATGATCTATTGATCTTGAAAGCTGGAGGATTAGCCAGAGACTTACCCAGATGATCTTTCTCTCTTTCTCTCTCTCTCAATCTATTGACCCAACTACTTTATCTCTTCTGTCTGCCGGAAAAAAACGCTTATGTGGTCACATTTTCCAAGAGCCCAAATGCAATAATAGCTAGGCCTCCTAAGAGATTTGGCTTGGTATCATTTTTGCCACCTTCTACTCCTAAAAGTAACCCCTAGGCCCATCCCAGATTCAAAAGGAGAAGACTATACAAGAATCTGATACCTGAAAGCATAGTTCATTTGGAGCTATCATTTAACAGATAATTGTAGTACGTCATCTGGTTCCTAAGGATTCACATTTCTCCCCCATTTAAAATACACTCGTCTTCCCTAGTCCCCACCCCAGAACAGCAGATGTCTCTTTGCATCACACAATCAGGAAGTCAGGCTTGAGATGTGGAATAGCATGAGGTCCACCTGTGCATAAGGACTTTCAGCTGTCAGAACACTTATCTGAAATCCTTTAAACTAAGCAGACAAGTAAACTTACACACACACACACACACACACACACACACACAATGCAATGTTGATACTAGGACAGGAAAACAAAACAAACACTTAATTTTCACAAAGAGAGAAAATAAGAGGCACAGAGCAGGATATAGTAGCTTATAATTCTGAAATCCAATCAGGTACGTGTTGCCAGTTACTTGATTAGGGCCCAGTTCTGCTTCATGTTTCTTGAGCACTCTCTAAGTCATCTCTCCTTTTCCATAAGAAAAGTTATTCTTCTTTATCTAAGTGTCTTTTTGGCCTGTTTCTTGCCTGAGAAATTTGTGAATATTGAAGACTCTTTTAATTTGGTGTTTCATGTTACTATTTTTTTTCTTAAGCTTATATAATTCTTTTGCAAAATGGTGTATCTCTTAGGTCTCAATAATCACTCCATTACACAAAGGCAAGACCACATAACATCTCTTTTTGAGTCATGACCTTCTTCTTTGGACTGAGAATTAGGGTGCTGTGATACAATGCCATCAGGATTCTTAGAATAACTATTATCTAGCAGGGACTGTCTAGGAGGAACGCATGTAAGATTTTCAAAAGTCATTTTTTTCTCATTAAGCGTGAAGCATCCATTTGACATTTTCTGAGTATCATCAAAGACTCTAAGAACCACACCCTGACTTAAGGCTGCTTTTAACGGCAGGACCCTGTATTTAGTATTTGTCTTAATAACATTTCTTACTTTGAGACTTTTGCCAAGAGGGACTGGGAGTTAGAAAGTTTATTTTTGGACCCAGTAACCACTGGCTTTTTCATATTTCCCCTAAATGATGCTTTAAATGTGAACAACTCCTTCTGTAGCTCGTCTCACTCTTTCACTATTTTATTCTAGGCAGCTAATAGAAGCCAACTGGTACTTTCAACATTCTGTCTGGAAATTTCATAACCATATCCACTAGTTCAGTATGAGGACTTTCTATCTTCCACATTAACGCAGGCAACAGTTTTGTTGATTATTCTGCACTTAACTCAGGTCTACTTAATTAAGGTTTGTGATAGAAATTTTCTCACTGTCCTTTCAGAATTTATTAGCAGTTACCTAATGAGGCCCTTCAGATCTTGGTCTACTCTCCAGTTTCAAAACCAATGCCACTTAATTTTAGGTTTCTGTTACAGAAGCATCTCCCTCTTGTGTATCAGTTTCTATTGTGACTATCTCTTATAATGAAATTCACTATTCAAAATTTGGTGACTTAACATCCATTTTATAATTTTTCACAGTTGTGCAATACTGACTGGGCCCATCTGGACATTTATTCTTCTTGTCTTGCCAATGGTCACTTGTGTATCTGCATTTCTCTTGCCAGATGCCAGGGATTAGGTTTTCTCTTTCCATGTAATCTCAGGTTGTCTCCATTTCCACACGAGTGTCCTAATTGATTGCTCCCTGGGGACCTTCCATTAGGGTTGGAGGATCTCTTACAGGATGGTTCTGATTTCCAAAAAGCACAGACACAGAAGGTGCCAGGTCAGGAACCGGCACAATACCATTTCCATCACATTCTATTGGCTAACACAAGTTTTGGGGCCAGGCCACATTCGGGCAGAAGGAACTAAACAAAGCACAAATACCAGGACACGTGGTTAATTTAGGTAAAAATCACAGGCAACAGACTGGTATACTCTAATGTTCACCAGTTCTGGGAGGTTTAAATAGAATACACTACAGCCACATTGTATTAGGAAGGAATGCGATCTACTAAAAATCAAGTAACAGCAGTTAAACTAAAAGAAATTTACCTTACATGACAAGGAAAGGCCAGAGGGAGAGAACGTATGCTTTGTGTAGCCTCTTGATGATCGTACTACAGGCACTGTTTCTTTCCATCTTTCCATCCTCTGATTCTCAGCAGGCTGACTTTCATCTTCATCCACCCTGCCTAATGATTGCCATGAGGCTGATTTATATCCATGTATCAAGACGTTATTGCAGGTGGAAAAGCTATAAATGGGACAAAATAGTTTTGAGAGTCAAGTTGTCATTAGAAAAGCAAAACTAGATTTCCACTTACTCTTCATTGCAGAGTTGTATCATCTGGCTGCTCCCAGCAGTATGGGAGATACTACAGGTTAGAAAGATACTGAGCATTTTCTTTCACTGCAAAAACATTTGGTAAGTAGGCCATTTGGCAAAAACCTATAGCTTTAGGGAAAGTAATTTTTTTTTTTGGTGCGGTACGTGGGCCTCTCACTGTTGTGGCCTCGCCCCCTGCGGAGCACAGGCTCCGGACGCGCAGGCTCAGCGGCCATGGCTCACGGGCCCAGCCGCTCCGCGGCATGTGGGATCTTCCCGGACCGGGGCACGGACCCATGTCCCCTGCATTGGCAGGAGGACTCTTAACCACTGCGCCACCAGGGAAGCCCGGGAAAGTAATTTTAATATACAAGAATACTGGTGTGTTTGGATATTCCTCAGTTCCTTCAGTATAAGTGTATAAAAGGTTTATAATATGGTTTGGAAGTAGTTTGCAAACAGATATGAAAAGAAATATAGCTCTGGTAACAAAAGCTCTGTCTGTCTATAGTCTGTAGTCTAAATTGCCTGAGTTTTCACTAATTTGAGGACTTGTAAGGTTGGAAAATTCAACTATTGCTGTACTCCAAATAATAGGAGAAACAATGATTATTTAGTGCCCTTTTCAAGAACTTCCCATTAAATGTTCTCAGATAGGTAATGTGATACGGTTCAGTGGCAAAGATTAAATATAATATGTTGAATTCACACCAGTAGTAAACTACTGGCTTTCATCCAAATCAGTTATGTTCATGGCTTAGGTTCATGGCCATCAAGCTTGAGATTGAACTTCTCAATCTCCCTTGTGCCTAGGTGTGCCAAGTGACTAAATTCTTACTAATGGGACACAATGACATCAAATACATCTTCTTAAATATAACTACCCATAACTCACTCTTTCTTTACCTTACTCCCAAATGTAAATGGTAATGACCAGAACAACTTTCATAGCTGTGTGGTGTGGATAACAAAGCCAATTTGTTGAGTGCCTGGACTGTTTCATGGAGCATAGAATTCCTGGACCCATAATCCAAACAGGGAAATACACATGTGTGTGTTTAGACACAGAAATGGTGAGGTTCATTTCTTTAGCAACTTACCCTTTACTCTGGCCAATAAAGAATTGTGTATTGGAAAGCTTGCTGCCTGCCACAAAAACCTAACAAAAAAATTGTGGCCTTGATATTGCAGTCAGGGTGAAAGCAGTGCATTTATTTAAAATGTCACCTCTGGTAACTGGAAGAGCACAGAGCTTGCCTGAGGAACCTGACGTTCTAAAAGAAGCTATTGGAAAGAGCCAGATTGTTGCCATGTGTTAGCTATTTATTGCTTCATTTAGCTAGCTTATTTCAAGAATTAATGAGCTCAAGCAAGAAGTAGACAATTTTCAAGCAGAGATAGAAGGGAATAGAAGGAGTTCAGAAATGAGGGATCTGATAGGGCTGGAAAAGCCAATATTGTTTTATCATCCCAACAGTAGGAGATAACCCTGCTGCTCAGAGCCTTTCTAACAGTGCCCATTAAGAATTCTCAGCACAACAAATGAATCCATAGATTATCTGTGCCATGATCAGATTAAAGGAGTTACTTTCCAAACAAGCCTATTGCTTTACACAGTTTTATATTTTCAATAGAGCCATCATTAAAATGATAGCCCAAGACACTCACTGGCTGTACAATAGAACTGTTCCATAAGAACAGGTTTAATAATTATTTCCAGAAACGAGCCTTGGAGGTGGTTTCAAGCACATGGAAATAGCTGGAAACAATTGCACCAGAAGCTCACTGAGTTTTTTTAAGGAATTGTTTTACCAAGAAAATCACATAGTTGGCCTTCAAAAATTCTCTAGCTCCCAAGTCAGTGGGAGCAGAAGCAGGCCATAAACACTGCTGTGCTCCTGAGAAAAGCAATCTCTTTAATATCTATGAAAATATGGCTAGGGAAGACATACAACAAGAACACATTTTTTCATAGGGAACATCAGGGCCACAAAGGACAGAGCACAAGAAATTTTTTCCAATAAGCAGAAATGAATTCTAAGCAAGAAACCTACTCCAGTGATAGGACAGAGAATCTCTGCAGTTCTTTTCTAGCAAAATATTGATAGTATTGCTCTGACCAGTGACTGCCTAGTCATTCTTTCCTTTTCCAAATGGGAAATTTTATTATAATTTTAATATTCTTAACTCCAAGTAAGTTATGTATTTGGTGTGAATAATAGGTAGATAATTTATCTTATGGTGAAGACTGCTCCCAGATATTCTAGTATTTGATCTGGACATAATGAATAGGATCATAGGTTGTTTTCCTTGTGAAGGGAGTGATACATTTAAGAAAAAGGATATGCATAGATACCCCTATGGCAGATCATGACACATACTGTTCTCTTTTCCTCCCATTAGTAATAATTATCCCTCCAGTAGAGTTTGGCTGGCATGTGTCACCTAGGAGTGGATACTTTACTAAATTTTAGTCAAAGGGATATGCACAGAAGTGATGTATGCAACCTCCATGTCACATCTTTGGGGAAAAAATCAAAGCTGCTTTCTCTTCAAATTCTCTTCTCCCCCTTATGGTGAAGCTGTTAGACTGCATCTTTTATACATGGCACATAAATATATGTCCCATCCCTCATGTTCTTCTTACAATTAGGCATTCCCAATGTTTGTTGGATTCTATGTTTTCACCTTGTCAATTTTATTGGAGACTTGTGACAAATGGAGTATGTTAAAAGTGATGGAATGTGAATTCTGAGTCCAGTTCATAAAAAAAGAAATTGCTTCCATTTGGCTTATTTCTGTTTCTGGATATTCAACTTTGGAATCTAGCCACTATGCTGTAAGGAAGTTCAGGCCACATGGGGAGACCATTCATTGATGTTCTTTTCCATAACCCTAGCCAAGTTCTCAGAGAACAGTCTGTATCAATTGCAAGATACAAAAATGAACCAAACTTCAGATAATTCAAGTCTCTCACAAGGCAATATCAGAATATGAAAGAAGGGAATCTGAACACTGGATGACTTTGTGGAGCAGAGATGCCTATTCGGATTACTTTCCCTCCTCTTGATATTTAGGAGTGAGAAACAAGTATTTATCTTATTGAAAACATTGAATTTTGAGGGCTCAAATGTAGTGGTAGAATAAGATTGAAGCTTTTATAGCCTGCCTCCTGCTGTCAGAGATTTGGGAAACACAGAGTTTTGACCATATACTAGTCTATACCCCATGCCTTACCATGACCATTTAATTAGTTAGTTAATTAATTATTAGAACTTTTCACTCATAAATTCATTCATTCACCAAGTATATATGGACCCCCTATTATATTCCAAGTAATATTCTTGCTGCTGGGAAAACCACAGAGAGCAAGTCAGTTAAAATCTCTGTCCTTCTATTAGTTTCCTATTGCTGCTATAACAAACCACGAACTTAGTGGCTTAAAATAACACAGATTTATTTTCTTACAACTCTGGAGATCAGAATTAAAAAATCATGATGTTGGAAGGAGCTGGATTCCTTCTGGAGGCTTAGGGAGTAATTCATTTCCATGCCTTTTCCAGCTTCCAGAGGCTGCCTGCCTTCCTTGGCTCATCCTGCACCACTCCAACCTCTGGTTCTGTTACCACCTCTCCTTTTTTTCTTTTTCTTTTCTTTCCCCTTGTCTTCAGTCTGCCTGACATGGACATCTTTGAGAATCCATCATTCAGTCTACTACAGTCCCCGTGAAACATACATTATCTTTAGGAATGTTGAAAACACCTTTACCGGGAATTAATGATTTAGAAACTTAATAGCTGGTTTGTCTCACTTATCAATGGTCTTTTAGGTCATGTTCTTCAGTGAAAAGGTTTACTAAGTGATTTCTGGTTGCACTATTTGGTATACAAACTCGAGGTAGCCAAAGTAGTTTTCCATTCTCCATTCCTCCCTTCATGAAAGTTCTCTACTACAGCTTACGTTAATCCTTTATCTGCCTTAAGACAGAATTCTGAAAGAAAACAGTTTATTCAGAGAAAACATTAGATATCTCTCATGTATAATTCTGTTGCTCTATGTATATTAAAAAAAAATTGTGGTGGTGTCACCTGCAAAGCCTATTAACAATTCCCAGGAAACAAATATAGAATCTGGGTAATAAAATAAAGTCTAACCTTTCTTCTTTTTCTCTGTATTTAGTTTAGTCTCACCTGCTCACAGGGGGGCACGTGCAGAGGCCTCGAACCCGGCACCTCAGACCAGAGTTTCTTGTGCAAAACGACTGCTTCCCACACCTTAGCTCAGGCACCGTGCGCAGAAAGACACGACTCTCAATCCAAGATGGCAGCAGCAGGCCCTGTGCAGAGACTCCGCGAGATTTGGAGCCTAAGCCACACAGCTGCGCCTGCCTCGCGAGACTTCGCTCCCTTCTCGCCTGGCTGACGAGAACGCTACCCAGCTGCGCCGCCCAGCACCTGTTGGGAAGAGAATGAGCTCTAGAACGTGAGCTCGCGCCTCTCCAGAATTGAACTCAATTTTGTTTTATTGGCATGGGTGACACCAGGAGGACACTTTTGGGGGCCTGACAATTTCGGCTCGCCCTGGCTCCAGCGAGAGGATGGCGGAGGCTTTGGGAGGTTTGTGTGAGGATGACTGGCTCTGGTTTCTGAGTTCACTGATAGGTTACAATGGCGGTAGCCTTCAGCAGAATTCAGAGCAACTCTGCCCAGGAACCCGGTACCCGGGTGTGGTGCGCACACAGTGTAGCCCCCAGGCGCATCTGCAGTTCGCCCCCTCGAGGGGATCACACTGTGCCTGCCGTCACTGGGGCTTGGAGACTGATACTCATGCGTATCTTCCAGCTGCTTGTGGCTGTCCTTCCCTTGGTGCCAGATGCCCGGGGACGGCGGGGTCCTGTGGATGAGAAAAAGCCGCAGCAGTCTGACCCGCTGTCTCGCCAGCAGTGCCGCCTGCCTGAACCCTGTACAAGGCAGTAACGGCTGCACCAGGACTTTTTGCCCTCCTCGCTGACCTCCTGGGTCAATGGTATATTCTCCCTCATCACTTCCAGTTTGGTAAAGGAACTGGGCAGCCCATGAGCCAGGAGGCGAGACCCGGAAAGATCCAGGTAGTGAGGGCCGCCTGATAAAATGGATAAGGATGCATCTCTGAGTTCCTGAAGTGGGCTGGGGGCCCTGTGAGCCACTCGCAGGACCGTGAGCTGCTGGCGAGAACAGGAAACACCCACCGACCCACCTCCCCTCCCCCTCTGCTTGTGAGGCAAACCTTGGGTGATTCTTCATCAGCCAAGTTTCCACGGGCTCTCCTCTGGGATCAGCACAGGATACCATCTGACCCGGCAATCGTCAATCTGTTAAGTACTCCATGGGAATCCCTCGTAATTTTAGCTCTCACCTGGCTGGAAGTCTGAAAACTCCTCCTTTTTGGCTGAGAGGGGGAAAGAGGAGGCCCCTGCCTCAGTCAGCTGTGCCACCCGCTAAGGGACCACATAGGGCAGGAACTAAGGTGGCTAAGCTGCTCTGGCCCAGAGGTAGCCCCGTTTAACCTCCTGTGGGACATTCTGTCTGAGGAGGAAGGCTTTTCTTTGCTTCCAAACTGAAGCAAACTTGGGCTCATTCTACTGGCTCAAAGGACACCAGGCAGGAGGACCTTTTCTGGTGACTGACTCAGGGGGGTCAGTAACAATGGTGGAAGATAAAACTTGGCTCCTTTCACCAATTTTCTTAAGATAAAGAGTAGTTTAAGAACTAAGCTATTCTGGCAAAGGTAGACTTGAATTTTCAAAGTGCAATAAAAAAGTCTACTTATTTTGTTTCTAAGTGGAAACAAATATGGGAAACAAAGCATTTTCATAGTCTATTTGTATGGAAGAGTGTCTTCCCCAAAGGACTTCTGCTGTACATGGAAATCCAAGACAGTCAATGATATAATCAATAAAGAGAGAATTTCGGTGTGAAGGAAAAAGTGATATGATAGAGCAATTACAAAAAATCATGTAGCATTCCCAAAATCCAGTATAAATCTTCTGACATTCAGAATCAATTGTGAACTAGTTTATTTTTTCCTTTGTTCTCAGTTTAAATTAAGTTAGGATATTTGGTTCACTTTAACTTCTAAAAATGGAAAATAAAAAGGAGAAGCAAACAAGGCAAATCTTAGTAGTATTGTAGGCTAGCAATTTGTACTGATGACTTGTGATGCTGATTCAAAAGTAACTGAAAAAATAAAAATTAACTGAAGCCTGGATTCCTGAGTGTTTTTGCTGGTGAGGAAATGGAACATTCAAGAATTAAGTAACAAGGTGTGGAGCTGGCCAGGCAAGAATTAATGTAAAACGTATTCTGTGTTTTCTAGCAATAATTAACCTGAAACTGTCAAGTCCTGTGGACTTGGCCTGAATTAAGAGATTGTAACTCAGCTATTTCTAATTTTAATTTATCTCCAATATGATACTGTAGGACATATTTCATGTAATTTTAGTTGTATTTATGTGTGCTTGCTATGGAGAAAATCAACAATAATCTCAAAGTTTTTAAGAAAATATCTATTGTGAATGTTGGAGAAATATAATACAAATATCCTAGATGGAAACAAATTATAACAGTTAACTACTTTTAAAACAAACACAGATTCTTATGCATGTGTACATTTTAATTGGGAAGTGGCTTGTAGTTTTACTTCTACCCTTTACAGCTCATTTACTTCTCCAAGTTATGTACAATTTTCACTAATCAAATTATCATAGTTTATAGAACAGGTTGTTTCCTTATTATAGCAAGGTACTTTATTATTAAATTCAAGGACTTTTTTCCTAATTACCCTTAAAAGCCAGCTGTTGTTGGCAACAAACTCTTTTTAGTCTTTAAATTACTTAAGTCAAATGCTAACATAATATAGAAAGGAAAATTAAGTAAAATAAAACACCTTTGTAATTTTAGGATAGTACAATTTCTCTGAAGTAGTCAGGAAGAAGTCTTAGCCATTCTTTATTTATTTGCTAGCTAAATTTTGCTGAATAAAGTTTATTTGCATGTCAGTTGCATTTGATTTTTTAAAAATGATGATATTATATAAATATTTTTCTTTCATTATGAATACAGTAAGTCCCCTACATACGAACTGTCAAGTTGCAAACTTTCATAGATGCGAACGTGCATTTGTATGTCCAGTCACGTAAACTAGTTCACGTGTATGGCATACATTGTTACGTGCATGCATCCTTTACAAGTGGTTGTGCTTTTGTGTACTTTACAGTACTGTATAGAGTACAGTAGTACACTATCTTTGTTTCAAGCCCAGCGTGTCTGGAAGCAACCGTAAAAGCAGCAGTAATGTAGCTGGTACTGATAAGAAGCGCCAGGAATTGGAGGACCAGAGAAAGAATGAAAAGAGACAAGAGAAGGAAGAAATAACTGAAGAACCAGAGAGATTCATGACACAGGAAATGGCAAGGGGATTTTCTATATTTGAGGAGGCATTGTTGTTTTTGAAACACAGAACCTGAACATATAGTAGTACACGAAGGTTGCAGCAGCTGTACAGAATACATTCGAGGGCTACCGTATTATCATCTATGATGAGAAAAAAAGAGCTACTACCCAGACATCACTGGATCATTTTTTCAAAAGGGTAAATAGAATTGAATCCAGCAGGGAACCAGAACCTATGCCATCAATGTCAGGCGTGAGTGAAATTGCAGCTTGCCCTCTGTCTCCTATTGCTGATGATCATTCAGCTCTACCATCTCCCAGCTCGTCTCCCTCCTCCAATCAGTAACTCTTCTTTCCTGTTCACTCGATGCCAGCCCCTGGATGCCAGCTGTTGTATGGTACTACATTTTTAATCTTACAGTACTGTACCTTTTCAAGGTACAGTACTGTAAGATTAAAAATGTTTTCTTTATTGTGTTTGTTTTTTATATATTATTTGTGTGAAAAGTATTATAACCCTATTACAATACAGTACTAGATAGCCGATTGTGTTAGTTGGGTACCTAGGCTAAATTTGTTGGACTTACAAACAAGTTGGACTTACGAACATGCTCTCGGAATGGAACACGTTTGTATGTAGGGAACTTACTGTATAATGTAGCTAATGTCATCTGATAAAAAGAGCAAAGATTTAATAGAAACAAATTCTATTGATACAAAATATAATTTGGTGAGTTTGAGCAACCAACTACAGTGCCTGAAAAATCTGCTTTAATTGCTTATGAAGATACAACAAAAAGGTAGAATGTGACTATGTCTTTTAAGTTATAGAGGAGAGAGGACAATGTGCCAAGATCTAGAAATTGGTTATTGCAAAAAGGAAGAGATTTGATATAACCAATATCAGTGAGAAAGATTTTAAGTATGTTCTTGGACTACATTTTTTCCATTGCATACCCTACACTAAAGCACCTTCAGTGGAACCTAAACAAATATATTTTCCAAAAACTAAAGATTTTGATTCACATGCATTCTTTATCCCTAAATGCTAGACCTATTTGTTGCATTCACTAGAAAATAGAAAAAAATATCCATCAATTTGAGAGGAAATTTCTTTGAATCACCTAAAGCTCAATAATTATGTGCCTCACCCATAAACTAATCTCTTTCTAAATCAGACTATAACTTGGAATTCATAATTCCTGTGACAGGAGACTTTCTTACTATATTTACTTTATTATGGAAATTAACCTGTCTCCGTATGCACAAGAAATAACACAGGATTAGTTCTAGGACAAGGAGAAGTTCAACATGATCAAGGATACAGCACAGATGTGCAATTAAATGTATTAGGAAACTTATAGTGAGAAAAGAGGGTTCAAGTTCAGAAAAGCAGACCACTGCTATGCAAAGTTGAATATTAGGACCTCAAAATTCACCTAGGAGAAATATGTATTTCCCTGTCCTCACATATGATACAGGAGAGGAAGAGTGCAACTTGAGCCTTGAATTTATACTTACAACACAAAGATGAATAAACAACAAACACAAAACTAAACAAAGTTGAATGAAGAAAGTATGGCAGCTTAAGGACAAGAAAAAAGCTCAATGTATACATGATCATATTTCTAAAAATACTTCTGATCAAAGATAAAAACAAGTAAGAAAATACTCAGGTAAAATGTGGCATGAAATCTATTAGCTAAGAGAGGGGAATCATAAATAGAAAATAGGCAGATATAATTTGACAATTAAAAAGGCTTGCTGAAATTAATAATAATATAAAAATGTATATAAAATTTTTAAGAAGCCAATAGAAGTATATTTGCCATTGAGAATATTAACCATTCAGGAAAAAGCCATGCATTACTCTTACATTAAAATAAAACCAAGTAAATTTTAGGTGTATCATTGTATAGATACATAATCATAATTTATAAATAAATAGACTTTGGAATAATTTTAGATTTACAGAAAACATGCAGAGATAATGCAGAAAGTTTCCATACTTCACTCAATTTTCTTAATGTTATACAACCGTGGTAAATTTTTCAAAAATAAGAAATTAACATTGGTACAGTGTTCTTAAGTAAACTACAGATGATATTTGAATTTCTGCAGTTTTTCCACTAACTTTTTTTCTTTCCAGGATTCTATTCAGGGTACCACATTTTATTCAGTCATCTTGTCTCCTTGGTCTCCTATGATCTGTGGCAGTCTTCCCTTGTTTTTCATGGTCTCGACAGGTTTAAAGAGCACTGTTCAGGTGTTTTGTAGAATATCTCTTAATCTGAGTGTTTCTGATCTTTCCTCATGGTTACACTGAGTTTATTGTCTTTTATGAAGAATACCATAGCAGTCAAGTGTCCTTCTTATCGAAATATTTTGGGAATGAATGGTATCAACATGATTTTCACTAGTGATATCAACCTTGATCAATTCAATAACATTTTAATAGAAAAATATAGAGCAAATATTTAACTGGAAGTTGAATATTTATGAACCTGCTACATAAAATAATTCAAACATACATATAATTAAATATATATCTTTATAAATTACATATAATTATGTGTGTATATGCATATATGTAAATATATAATTATATATTTTTATCCGTCCATGCATATACATATTTAAAACTAGATTTGGCTACCTCAGTTTTTTAAAAGTATGTATCAACTACAAAAACAATTAAATAGAAAATTATAAGCTGTGAATATATGTAACAAAGTAATAGAAGAAAGATTAATTTTTAAAAATGTTATTTATTTATTTTTGGCTACATTAGGTCTTTGTTGCTGCGCCCGGGCTTTCTCTAGTTGTGGCAAGTGGGGGCTACTCTTCGTTGTGGTGCGTGGGCTTCTCAGCGCAGTGGCTTCTCTTGTTGCAGAGCACGGGTTCTAGGCCTGTGAAGCTTCAGTAGTTGTGGCACATGGGCTCATTAGTTGTGGCTTGTGGGCATTAGAGCACAGGCTCAGTAGTTGTGGCGCATGGGCTTATTTGCTCCATGGCATGGGGAATCTTCCCAGACAGGGGCTCGGACCCTTGTCCCCTGCATTGGCAGGAGGATTCTTAACCACTGTGCCACCAGGGAAGTCCAGATTAATGTTTTTAATATCTAAAGAATGTAAGCAAATCAATTAAAAGTCTGTTATTCCGGGCTTCTCAGGTGGTGCAGTGGTTGAGAGTCCGCCTGCCGATGCAGGGGACACAGGTTCATGCCCCGGTCCGGGAAGATCCCACATGCTGCACAGCGGCTGGGCCCGTGAGCCGTGGACACTGAGCCTGCGTGTCTGGAGCTTGTGCTCTGCAACGGGAGAGGCCACGGCAGTGAGAGGCCCGCATACCGCAAAAAAAAAAAAAAAAAGTCTGTTATTCCAACAGAGGGTGGAATGAACGAAAGTAGCAGAACAACAGCCAACAAATTGTAGCAACAAAGAATAAACTGAAGAGATTAGATTGTTAGTAAAATTCGTTAAAGTTCTACCCCACTAATTAAATGGAAAAATACCCAACCAGCATAAAGCACTTAATTTAACCCAAAACTAGAACCTATAAAAATGAGTCATTATGCTGCTGTTGTAGTAGAAATGAAAATTTAATGCTCAGATTGTGTTGGGAGATTAAATTGGTGCAATTATTATTTTTTTTCTGAGAGCAATTTGTATTTCCTTATAAATATGAACGTCTATTAAATTTTTCAATTGTATTTTAAATTTTTTTCTTAGGGTATATTAGAGCATAAACAAAATTGTTTTAAGAATGGCCATCATGGTGACGTCTAAACAGTAAGTTGAAAACCCCCTAACTGCTTAACAAAGACAATAAACATTTATTATAAAAATGAATGAAATGCATGAAATGCTATATTTTTGTTAACTTTAATCCAATTAAAGAACACTGACATGGAAAAAGAACACATTGTTAATAGAAATAAAATTAATGTTAATAATGTTTGTAATACCATAACAATATTATTAAAAAGGAAAACAAACACAAACTAAATGTGCAAATAATTCCAGAAAGTTACACACCCAAATGCTGATATTATTTCTTAATAGTAAGACTAATATGTGATTATTTTTCTCATTATTTTAAATGTAAGTGTATGTATTTTTACTTCTGTGAAGAGAAAAAATAAGCTAAAATGAGACACAATGAGATGTGATGTTTCCCATCATAATGACATATGAAAAACAAGCAGTTCTCTCCTTGTCTTTGAGAGAACACTGAGATTTTATCATGTGCTGCTGATGTGTGGATATACAGTATGACAACAGATTTTTTTAACTCAATTTTACTGGATATAGCAAGAGCTTTACATTTATTTCACTCCAAGGAATCTGTTTTGAAATAGACTTTTATTGACCGTGTTTATGTCAGATTTATTATATTAATGAAAAATTGGACATTCACTTGTACACTGACAATAGCGAATAGATGAAAGGCATTTTGTATATCCATGTTGGAGTACATTTTAGCCTCTTTCAGGTGCAGGGAGGAGAACTAAGCTGGGTTACTTGAAACATCATTGAGTCTAAAGATCTACTAGGAAAGGAGGAAGACAGGCCTACTAACAGAGGCTCAGAATCGATTGAAAGTTGATCTAAAACAGGCAAGGAGGCTCCCAAACCTGTAACGTTGACCAAGGTTGTTGAAAATTTACAGGGACCATCTGGAGCTATTCTGTACAGTTCTAGAAAGAGGGGTGCAGCAGGGCAGCAGGCATTGTAGCTTCCCAGTAGAAGTCTGCATAGTACAATAGGTAAGGCACTCCCTTGGTCTGGTCAGTAAGGAATTGCACAAGTTGGTTAATGTAAATTAGACCAAGTGTCACTGTTACATGAAGTCTGCCTCCGTGTGATGTAAAGAGAAAAAAAAAAGAAAACACAGCCTGATTCTGTTTAGATTGTAAATGATAGTAATAAAAATAATAGAAAACATTTATGGAACACTTAACTCTGTGGCAGGAAATATGCCAGCCATTTTCACCTACATCATTTCACTTACTCTCACATCAATCTGACAAGTTTTTGAAATGCTTCTACCCATTTGAAATGAGGCTTATGAGTAACTTGTCCAAAGTCACACATTAGTAAATGGGATACCCAGTATTCAAACCCAGGCAGTCTGCCTTCAGAAACTGAGCCCTTCACCTTTACATTGTAGATATTATCAACTTAATTTTATTAGTATTATGATTTAAAAGTAAAGATAGACAAGCTATATCTTTCTTCCAATTGTCATTCAGTTTGCAGGGGGTTTTTCTGCCATACAATATTGATATCTGGGAAACATGGACAGGATTTCTTAATTTATCTGTAGCAAATAGTCTATGTGAAAAAGTCCTAATTAGCAAATTAATGTACTGTAGAGCAAATATAATACATAAAAAATATAAATATAGGTAAAGATGCATAGAAAAAAAGATTGGAAGGAATAATGCTACCACATTGACAGTGTTAACCCTGGGTTGTAGATTGATATGTTGGGTAATTTTAATGTTCATTATTATGACTTTATTTCTAGTTTTCTAAAATGATAATAAGCATGTTTATTATAGAAAAATGTGATGTTGATTTCAAGAAAAGAGACAAATTGCAAAACATCTGGGGAAATATATGTATAAAAATAAAAGACTAAATGGCACATTTCACATAAGTTGGTAGTGAAGCTAAATTTTATAGCTTTGGAGACTAAACATTCAGCATGTTTCATAAAATTTTATTTTTTAAAGTGTTATAAAACTTAAGATAACTGGGAAAATGAATTTAATAGACTAAAATATGAATGCTATTTAGATTAACTTATTTTTAGAATGATATGATGCATTATCTTTAAAAATAGGATACAGTTTAACATAGTTTTGTAAATTTTATTTTCACAAAATTAGGAAAATTATTTACTGACTCTGCTATTTCTCTGGGATTTTAAGAATTTCCATCTTGTATTTATGGTAATTTTCAAAACTGCTAATATACCATACATTTCAGAATATTATGATAAGAAAAGTAAAGGTAATAGTAACAAAATAGATTAATATATGAAAACCACAAAAACAATGACTGACATACAGTAAACTACAAACATGTTAGCGATTTTTATAAAAACGATACTAATAATTATGGTATTTGTGTAATTAGTTTTTAGTTTTAGTTTTACTAGTCTTAATAACTATGTTATTATTTTAGTCTCCATGTTAAACATCTTACTTGTATTGATTTATTTTCTCTTTATGACAGTGTTCTGAATATATGTTAATATTATTGCCATTTTATTGACTTTAAAGTCATTTGCTAAAATAAACAAAGCTGCTTGATTTTGTCACCAGTATTCACAGAAATGAGTCCAATTGCAATTTATATGCTTTTAGTTTTTATGTGATACTCTTTTCATATGACAGGCTTTTTAAATTTACCAAAAGGCTATTAAATAAGTGTTTAAATATACCTGTATTTCCTATTTAAAATTTACAAAGTCATTCTATCATTCTTAAAATAGTTAAAAATAATTTTAGTGATGTAGTATATTTCATGTTATTTAACTAGCTATGTTGACTGATATAATAGCATAGTTTTCACAATTTAACAGAGCATTTGTTAAAATTATGACACCTCTTTTATATTTATATGTTAATAACAATTTAACTTACCTTAATTTTTAAAAAGTAATTTCATGAAGGTACTTAACTAAATGAGTTAAATGCACCCAATCTTAATTTTAGAGCATTAAAATTTCATAATCTCTCAGAGCCATTCAGTTTGCAGATCTCTTTCTGCCACACAATATTTACATGTAGAAAACATGAACATGTGCATTTAAGACATAAAAATGAATTAAACAAATATTAAATTAAATTTTTGATAGCAGAACATAAATGCATATGCTGCCTTACTGAAACAATTAGTATTTTTCAAAATGAGGCAATGAAGTGATACCCAAAAGATAACAAGCACATTTTCTTCTGTACAAAATGATATGTAAACTTCCTGAGAACATTGCATAAATAAGAACATGGCAAGGCATATACTCCTCAGATTCCCGTAGCTCCTTATTGGAACTGTCACCTGTGTGTGACCTCATCCAGCCTGAGTAAGGATTTCACTGGAGAGGAAAAGCTCCCTTCCCTTGATTGTGAGAGTTTTCTCTCCTTACCCACCTCTGCCTCACTATTCTGGAGACTCTGACTTTGTGCTTTACTCCCCTTATAAGGTAAAAGTAACAGTCGTGGTACAATTGAACAAAATTCTCAGCTCATTTCTGACATAAATGTCCAGGTTTCAGGAGCATCCTTTGACAGGCTCAGTCTTTAGTTCTGTCTGTGGTTCAGTTTTGTCCATCACCCATTAATGTCAATGGTGAATATCAGTGGAGACTAGCCAAGTTGAACAGTAGGGAAGGATTTGAATGACTAGCTCTGCTCAAACCATATGAAGTTGTCCTTGCATTACATAACAAGTGAAGCTTTGAATAGTCTTCAAGGTGAGTCTCAAGCACTGTCAGCCATTCTTATTCAATTTTAAGTTCAGTAAAATACGAGGAAATTATCTATGAAATAAAAATTCTCTGTCCTGTCTTCTTTAATAAAAACTGTTAGAAATAAGTTATACACAGTTCCTGTATTAATGCATTGTATTCTCTTTACACCACTGAATATATGTTTTTCCTCCACATCTCACACCCTAAATTTATAAAATATATAATGAAACTCATGGAATTAAAATTCTAAATTGATTTTAACCCTTCCTCAATAGCTATTGTTTCCATATTTTTCCTTACCTTTTAAAATTGCTTATTATTAGCAACATTTCCAAGATGTACACAAATAACTCTCCAATAGAAGAGCTCAGGAACTGTAGGGTCTATCATATATATTAGTTTCCTTAAATTTCCTTTCTCTTGCATGCACTTTTTTAGTAAATTAATGCCAGGGTACAGCTGGATGTTTCTGGAGATGTTAATCTTTGACATCATTGAAGTGTGGACCTAATAAGAAATTAGACCTCTTGACCCAAAATGGGCTTAAGATGTGCATAATTGTAAACATTTGGAGGTAATGAGGGGCTGGATTTGGGAGGTGAGCAATAGACCAGAAAGCAGTAAGTATGGCCTTCTGTGGTGAAATAACTGACAAATGATAGATTGGTCTATATTGTGTAACCTAGAGAAAGAGAGCAGAGCAGAGTAACTAGAGCACAGACTCTGCCTGGAACCAGACAGACTGGATTCAGAGCAAGCTCTAGCATTTATTCAAATCCTGCCCCATAATTTCCTACTGTCTCAGCCTCTGGAGCTGCAATCTCTTCCTCCTTAACTCCTTAAAGTGAGCGGGGTCTGCTCACATTATTCTGCTTCGGAAAATTGTTCCAGCCAGAAAGTTTAGGTGATTGTAGAGCTAATAATGTTTATTTCCTTTCTGCCAGGGAGTATCACATCACATTCCCAATGTTTTGGAGTCAATAGTTTGATTTTGCCCAGTTCTCCTGTTGTTTGAAGTCAAAAGTTAAGTCTATTCTTTGTTATTTTATCATGGCTTGAAGAGGAATTATCTTATTTACTTAAATTTCTCTCTCACCATTTACAATCTAGCCTACCTAGACTCATAAGAAAAACCTTACTTCTCTCCTTCACTTATGCTACCCTCTTTTATAATCCTGGTAAGGTTGCCTTTGTCAATCCACAAGATTGATGAATTTGAAACGATAAATAATTAAATCCCAATTTTTAAACCATATTTTCTATTGTAGTGCTCTAATTCATCCAGTCATATCTCATCTCTTGATCTCTTACTGATCACAGGTCATAAACTATATTCACCTGAATTTGGCTTGCCTTCCTTCTTTCTTTCCTTCCTTTATCTTTCTTTTACTAGGGCCACCTCCAAATGGTTATCATGAAAGCAAGTCAAACTCAACAGTCCAAAATAAAATTCATCAAATTTCTTCATTAAATCAACTTATTTTATGGTGGTTTTTACTTTATTAAATGGCACCAACAGCTATCCTAAGCATCTTCATCTCTTCCAACATCCATTCACTTACCAATTCCAGGCAACTCCACCTCCTAGATAATTTTGGATTCTATATTTACATTCTACCCAAATTGTCACAATTCCAGGTCAGTTATTCCTCCTAACCTGAATGATTGCAATGACATCTTAATCTGTTTGCCTGTCTACTTCCAATCTATACTGCAGTCAAAAGTTAAAATTTATTTTTAAATATAAATCTTAAATATATAAACCATACTTTATTACCTGTTCAGTGAAAACTCTTAATAGTTTCCCATTTCCCTTAGGGAAGGGAAAGCTACTTAACATTTGGCATTTGAACCCTGCTGACATCTGTAACATTGTTTTCTCAGCCTTCCCACTGTTGACAGAAATATTCAATAAAACATCTATAATAATAATAGAGAAATGTTTTATTCCAGCCAAAATGAGGACAATAGCATGGAAGACAGCCTCCCAGATAGCTGTGAGGAACTTCTCTATAGAAGCATGGTTTTCAGTCTAGTTTTATATGTTGTCAGAACAAAAAAAGCAAGGAAGGTACATTCCTTCAAGGTTTAAGGGGGAAAAAAAGACAGAATAGTATGTACACAGTGGGTCAGTGTGGTCTTGACCTGGGAAGGGAGTCTTACCATTGAAGGAATAATGGCAGTTTCATCCCAGGAATGGAGGCATTTATCTCTATCTTCAAAATAGACGTTCTTTACTTCTGGACAATGCACCCTTTAATGGTTAAAGCCAAAATGACTTCCCTATACCTTAATAGGTGAAATTTTCTTTCATTATTTCCATGTTTTGATTGCAAATCTTTTGATATAAACCTTTGATGATCAAAATATTTGTTCCTTGATGCCAGGGTGTTACTACCTGCCTGCAGTGGGTGCATTGTGTCCCTCAGTGACAGGCTTTTTCATATATATATATATATATTTTTTTTTTTCCCTAGTTATCCATTTTGGCGGGAAAACTAATCAGATATAGTGAACAAGCACAGAGGTATATGCCGACAGGGAATCATTTTATAGGCTACATATATTATCAGTGATATCAAACTGTTGAACATTGTATTTGTACTTTTAGCAGTAGATTTAAAGCAAGCAGTGATACATGTCATGCATAGATTTATAACTAGGAAAAGAATAGTGATACCTATTATGACAATGATAAGCATCTGTAAAACAGTGGGAAAAAATTCTTATTTCTGAGATGAGCCAACTGAACAGATCACTTAGAGTCAGTTTGCCTTACATCTTGTAACCATTTTATCTTTTGGGAATGTTTTTCTAGGTATATCTCTTCTCCAGAGGTATTGATATAAGGGCAACAAGTAGTGTGAGCAGTAGCACAAATACTTCCTTGTTTAGCCAGTAGAAGATCTAAGGCAACCCTGTTATCTTATACTTTTTGTCTGTTCTGAAATTATTTTTGTAGAGCCCTCAGCTATTTGATGGTAGCTGATAGATTTCTGATCATATCTCTGTTTACATATACTCTTGCACTAGGAACCAAGATTCCTAAAAGACTTTGCTACCAAGTATCTTGATATTCTGCTTACATGGATTTATTGCCTCTGTAATAAAGAGAGAAAGAAGGTTCATCTATTTCCATATGTACAGACAATGGGATAACATAATTAATAAACATAAACCTTCTATTTGCCACCTATTAAGACATTTATGTGCACATCCTTGAGAAGGTGGGTCAATTCCAATACTAAGACAAAACCTGGGGGAGCACAAGTGATTCCTCCCAGAGTGCTCTCATTGATAGCCTCATTAGCTGGAAGTTTAGTTAACACAATGTTAACCCATGAATCATTTTTCTTTCAGGCTTTCCAAAAGCCATCTGCACTGTATTTAACATATGGGAGTTACTGGCATAAATTACTCATGTTTCTCCTCTTTAAGACATTTGTTCATCAAGTAAGAGATGGGGCAAAGGAGCCTTGGGGTAATCTGTGCTCAGTCTCTAAGAACTGAGGATAGTATCAGACAAGGGATGGATCCATTAATATGTGAAGAATTTGAACCTGAAGGCCAGACAGACGTTAGTCTAGTTGAGTGGTAATTTTAGGAACATCTGAAAAGTTGGTGACAGGAATTATGAAGGGCTTATATCAGTATTTTTATTGACTGAGGAATTTGATGAGAGATCCAACCAATCAGTTAGATTGCCCCCAGTAGCTATACTTTGTGACAACTTTACCAGATAATTTTCTTTCCATAATGAGCATTGAGGCAAAAGTATAGCTAGAAGTAAAATAATAACTTTCATTTAAAAAAAATAACTTTCAATTTTCATAATGAGACAGATGTTTAGTAACCAGTTCATTTGAACTAGTAGGATGGGTCATACAGTCCTGCTTCTGATTCTTGGGTCAGCTGTCTACCAGTGCTCTCACCTTCTCCACCTGGTGTGGGTGTTCTTTCTCCTCTGTTTGAGCACTGATTTAAGTCTGAGGTCAACAGTCCTCTCTACAGACCAGTCCAATGCAAAAACCCTTTTTGAAATAAGGGATGTGAATCCATCAGTCTATGACTTTTAATTTGGCAGTGAATGGATTAGTTAATAATACCTAATAAGGTCCTTTCTGACATGGCTACAAAAAATCTTTGATTTTATGTGTTTTCTAACTAACAAAATCTCCAGATTGTAAGCCATGATCCTCAAAGTCTTTGTTTCTGGGGAGCTCAGTATGAAAGGAATTAGCTACCAACTTTGCATTTCTTTTAAGAAATGTGCCTCAATAAGACCCTGACAACAATGAATATATCTCCCTTGAGTAAGATTGGTTCACATATTCCCTCATCTAATTATATAGGGTGTCCTGTTATTATTTCAAAAGGAGAAAGCTGATGTTTACCAGAATGTATAGACCTAAGTTTGAGAAGCACTAGCAGAAGAGCTTTTGCCTATGAGAGATTAAATGCTTATGAAGGTTTTGCCAATTGAGTTTTGATAGTGACATTAATTCTTTCCACCAATCCCAAAGATTGGGGATGATAAGTATAGTGAAAATACTGCATTATTGGCCATATGTCACAAATAGATTTAATTATTTGTCCAGTAAAATAATTTCCCTGGTAACTGTGTAACTTGGAAGGAATTCCCCAAACAAGAATTATCCTTTCAAATAACAATTTAACCTTAGAGCCATTGCTCTTCTTCAAGGAAAAGCTTCAACTCAGTGTGAAAACATACAGATCATTACCAAAATATATTTGTATTCTTGAGACAGTGACATTTGGACAAAGTCCAATTGTTATACCTCGAAGGGTCCCTTAGGAAGAGAAAGTGGCCTTGTGACCCATGAAGTGATTTTCTGGGATTATATTTAGGGTAGATAGTAAAACAAGCATATACTTTATGAGCCATCATGGGAGAAATTTTCCAAACATAGTGTTTTCCCCATAAAACCATTTTCTCAGGTGTCCAGTGAGTTAAAGAATGTACATTCTGGGGTAATGGCATTTGAGCTCCAACAGGCACTATAGTTTGTTTGTTTGTTTAATTATTTCCAAATTATATTTGTGTGACAGGTCCAAAATTCCCCCTTATTGTTGCCCTATTTATTTCTCTTCTTCAATGGTGTATTTCTTGAGCCGGCAGATGGAAATCTTTCACTGGGTTGGCAGGGCTGACAGAGAGCGCTGACCATTTTCAAGGCTAGACAGAATGGGTATTTAAAGCTGCCTGTTTGGCTGCCTCATCAATAAGCTGATTTCCTTTAGCTTCCATACTGTCAGATTTGGAATGCACTGGTATTTTAATAATTGCCAACTGTTTTGGTAGTCGTATACCACTTAATAGTCCTGCAACTTGTTTTCCATTTTTAATATTTTTTAATAAGCTTTCCTGATTATAACATCAAGTTTAATAAACTCTTGATGTTTCCATAGCATTCCAAAGTCATGTGCCACTTCAAAGGCATAATGACTGTCAGCATAAACATTTGCTATCTGATCTTTAGCTCGTTAATGAGCTCAAGTTAAAGCAATTAATTCTGCTTGTGCTGACTTTGTTTTTTGGTAAAAAAGAACTTTCTGTTATGTCCATTGTGGATGTTTCTGCATATCCATCTTGGTAATGTCCCAATCATTTTTTAAGTAGGACCCATCTGTAAACCAAAGTAGACCAGCATTATCAATAGAATTTTCTTGTAAATTATTCCTAGGAGTAAGAAAATAATCTGTTTGTAAAATGCAGCTGTGGTCATTTTCTTCTTGTAGTTCTGGAAGCAAAGTTGCAGGGTTAAGGTTATTTTTGTGACATACAACAATTGTAAAATAATAACTAAAATTATAACTAATAACATTAAACCAGAATATATCCAAATTTTACCAATTTCATATAATCTCTACAACATGTTTATATCATTTACCCATACTATATAACCTAAGAAGATTTACCACCACTCATTTGACAATGTGTCCCATGTGATTTAACATACCAAATAATCCTAATTGTTTATTTTTTTAACTTTGTATTTTATATTGGAGTATAGTCGATTAACAACGTTGTGATAGTTTCAGGTGTACAGCAAAGTGATTCAGTTATACATATACATGTATCTATTCTTTTTCAAATTATTTTCCCATTTAGTTTGTTACATAATATTGAGCAGAGTTCTCTGTGCTATACAGTAGGTCCTTGTTGGTTACTAATATTGGAATAGATTTAATTAAGTTTAATTTCTATCTTTGAGATGCTTCAGGTGCCTTCTGAAGCATCCCAAAGTTACCTAAAAGTCAAAAAAAACTTCATTTAGAATTTGATTTGAGGAAGTTTGTCAAAGACATCAAAAGGTTTTAAAAACACTTGGCTAAGTAGGATCATAAGTCAGTATATAACAATACTTATGCACTCAACCAAAGTGACAATACATGATTTCAAGGGCAAATAGAGAAAGTTACAACAGACTGGTTAAAAAGTAAAGAAACTTTACAATTCGTTATTAAAGCAGATCAATATCTCAATAAAACTCTGTCACCTAACAGAGAGAAAATCTAATTCAAATTTTGCATCAACTGACTTTAATATCAAAATTCACTTAATTAAATCCATTCCAATATTAGTCAGTCCCGAGAACTCTTTCCTCAGGGTTCCTTTTCCACAAACCTTCTACAGCTTTCTATATCCATATTAGTTTGTCACTTATTTTCTTTTAAATTTGGAAATAACCAGCTCTGGGACAAAATCACTTTATTTTCCCTCACCAAAAATACATTTCCATTCCTCATACCATCTTTTATGGAAAACACACACCCTACTTTCCTTTCATGGAAATATTTATCTTATTATCTTTAGTAGTTCCAATCACATTAATTAGTCAGAATTCTTAACCCTTGAAACCCCAATCTCTAGCAAAAACCAAGAAGCAAGCAGTTGTGAACTGTCTTGTCATACCAGCATTTCCTGACTGGTACATTTATAAGTATATTCCATAACCTCTAGAAACATACATTTTCTGACAACATAATTACTTTCCTCAATGTGGTACAAGATGTGTGTCCAATAAACCAAAGCATGCTTCCCTGGTGGTGCAGTGGTTGAGAGTCCGCCTGCTGATGCTAGGGTACACGGGTTCATGCCCCGGTCCAGGAAGATCCCACATGCCGCAGAGCGGCTGGGCCCGTGAGCCATGGCCACTGGGCCTGTGCGTCCGGAGCCTGTGCTCCACAGCAGGAGAGGCCACAACAGTGAGAGGCTCGTGTACAGCAAAAAAATAATAATAATAATAAATAAATGAATAAAATAAACCAAAGCATCTTTAGTTTTTCTCTAATAAGACAAAATAGGTAAACTTAGACTTACTTAGCAATTAATATTTTGATATTTCATCTTATTTAAAAATGATCTGGATATTCAGTGAATCCCTATCATTTAACTTAACATAACAAAGCTAAAATTTCAAGTTATCAAAAAGATTTGGAGAAACTAATTGAAGTAGACATACCATAAAACATAATTATTCTTAGAGTTCATCTGAAAGCTTTTATCTCATTTATATTACTTAATTTACAAATAAATCATTATACCAAAGTTTGGCTTTCTTGCTGACAAATCTGTAACAGAGATAATGTGAACTTATTTGACGTTTAGTAAACTTAAGTACAATAAAAGTTTTATACTTAAAGTTGTTTACTGTGAAGATAGACCTATTTAATTAAACCAGTAAATGTGAACTTGTTTTCATTCATTAAAGAATAATCTTAGATCACCTGATCCTTTAAAAAAATCAGTTTGGTTTCCATTACATTTAGAAATACTTAATTTTTAAGCACTTATTTTAAGTCAATTAAATAGAGCTCTTTTACAAACTAATTTCAATAAGATCATTTGAAGGTAATGATATATATTGTCTCTAATGTACACACAGACATGTAAACAGACACAAGCAGAGATGTCATAGCTTCATTTTAAAACTTAGTCGTGAATCAGGTATTACAATGTAAACTCACTAGTTTGTAAATAAAAGTTGGAATAAGTTAAATTTACTTGCTTGAGGTTAAAAATGCCTCTCTCCCATCACCCACCCCCTTTTTTTTTTTCAGTTTTGGGTTCTACTGATTGAGCAAAGGATGTAGTCTCAGGCAATGTGGTCTGTGTTTACGTTTCAAGGACATAATAAGTGTCATAACCTTAAGCTTTCTCCTAGGAGTACTTTTGTTCCCTTAGGGTCAGAATTTTGAAAAGATATTTCATCAAGCCAGCTTTTTTTTTTTTTTTCCTACCTGTGTATACAAAAAAAAAAAAAAAAAACAGTTTAGGAATGTCAGAATAGCCCCATCTTGGCCAATTAAGAGTTAAGTTATCTTTTGTTGTATCTTCCTATTTTGTCAAATACTTGCAATTATCAGTTCCGTATTGTACATGAGGCTACTTGGAGTTCCAGTGGGTGGCTGCCCGCCCAGCAGCTGGTCAGATTTAGAAGCACAATTTCCCATTATCTTTTAGTTTCATTTTATTTTAAAGTCTGAACAATTTCTAAGGACAATGTAGTGGGTCAGAAGTGTGCTGCTTGTCAGCTTAGCTCCTCAAGGGTCACCCTTGACTCAGTTCAGCTCTTTTGTGTCTCAGTTTCTCCCACCAGGAGTCTAAAACCACCCTGGGGTTTCAGAGCAGTGGATGGCCAGTCCTTGTGTGTGTGTGTGTCCCAGGACAGGCCATAAATTACTTAAAGTGTCATGATGAGGTTCCCTGTGGAATTACTACACATCACTAGGATCAAGCCTCAGACACTTCTGGTAGGTTCCTAAGTTATCTTAGAATGCCATGTGGCTGGAAGGAGCTAGTGTCCCTTTTCTTTAGAACTGAAGAGATTGTCTCTCATTTTGCTATCAGTTTTTTCAGACCATAAATATACAAATTTTTCCAATGTTAAGCTACATTTTAAAGGTCAGCCAACCCAGTTTACTCCAAAATTCCTTTTAGGCTTTTCCTGCCTAGAAATTCTCCTAAGTCCCTGCCTATGAACTTCCTCTTAGGTCTCTTTTACCTAGGAAAGGTAACAGTATACCCTTAAGACTCCAAGTCATAAGATAACAGCTCAAATAAAAATTGCGGACCATCTGCTTAAGGTAATGAAGTCCTGATATCAGAAAGAATTTACCAAAACACCTGAAGAGTGCTGTGAAGCTGGGGGGCAGGAGTGGTGGTAGTGCTCAAGGGACCCATGCTTAGTATAGGGTGCCCGTCCAAAGTAGACCACAAGTGACCTTAAAAACAATCAATAAAAAAATTCTAATAAGAATAGAGAAGAATTTATTAGAGCCAAACTGAGGACTATAGTCTGGGAGACAACCACTCAGATAGCTCTGAGGAACTACTTTGGAGAATTATGGTTTTCAGCACAGTTTTATAGTGTAGCCATGGCACTTGAGAAGGGAGCCTTATCATTGAAGGAGTAAATATTGGGATCCCAGGAATGGAAGTGTTTATCCCTATCTTCAAAACATACATTCTTTACTTCTGGACAATATACCATTTTCTTTAATGATTAAAGCAAATGTATAATGTGTGCTCGATAGACCATGAGACAGACTGTTCTAGTTAGCATAAAGTTCAAGCCAAGTCATGTATAAGCCAAAATTACCCTAATATGTAAAAATTTCTTCCATCACAACTAATCCTATTTTTCTCAGATTAGTCTAGTATACGTCAAGCTTTGGCATCTATGGACTAACTTATAGTGCACACATAGACAGGCAGTATTGTGAATCAGGAACAGACTACTTAAGAAATACCAAAACATGAGACTTATTTGGTCAACAACTGACATTTTTTTAAGTTGGAATTTATGGCTATTTATCTTCTATTCCTTGGATCTGTTCACTCAAATCGTTGTGGAATTATTCTTGGTTTTTGTGACAAAGGACCCTTCAAATACAGATGTTATCTGCACTCTTTTCTTGATTTCTTGGATACATATGGTTAATTAAGCTTCTGCTTTAGCTTTGACTCATTAATTTTCTTTAGTCTCCATGCTTATCCATATTTATCTTACAGACCGAGAGATAATTTGACTTCTTCAACTCCCAAAACTAATGAAAATGTGCAAATTCTATTCATGTCTGTCACTACTGAAGTTTGCTCATTCATTCAGTAAATGTTGATTGGGTGTTTTCTATCTACCAAACATTATTACAGGTGCTGAGAAGAGAACAATAAATGATTCTAACTTTCTAATGTCTTTGAGTATGCATTGGAAGAGTGAGATGTGCAATGAACAAATAAGCAAAAATATATTTTTTTCAGATAATAAAAAATACAATGAAAAAAATAAGACTAATAAAAATTTAGATAAGATGGCCTGTCTGGGGGAGTCTCTGAAGATTTCAGATATGAGTGAAAACCACCCACTACACGTCATGCATTTAACTAACATGTCAACATGAATCTCTTTTTTTCTGTATTTCTGTCCACTTAAATCTCTCTATACAACTCTTAGATACAACCTGCACATGACTGTAACCCTTTCCATTTTCCTTTTAAGAACTTATTTGATTAATAATTCTGAAAAAAATAACATAATGAGATTTCTCCTAGATTAAGAATTTTCTATGTACTAACCATTTCTGGAGAACTGCCCTAATTGCCTTTTAATTCATTAAGCTCTGCCATGAAGAAAATTTATGCAAATACCTGTTCATCATCATAATTCTTTATATCTTTTCTTTACCTAACTCTCACATATATATGTTTTAGATAAAAAATAAAAGAAAAATATATTGTAATATCTCTAATAATCTAAGATACAACAGCGTCTAACATTCATTTACACATGATCTATGTAATCTGTTGAACCAACATTTTTAAAAAGTCACAGAAGGTAGGAAAAAATAAAGCTTCTGGAAATCACAAATGCAAGCAGAAAATTAACATTTATATTATCTCTGTGTTCCAAAAAGCATTCATAAGACCTGTCCTGTTTTAATTATTTTTCTTAGTGTTTTGCTATTCTCCACATGGGTACAAAGACATTCTATTCAGTTTATCTTTCACAAAACACAAAGGGATTCTAGGTGTTAAATAATTCACAGTGAAGCCTGGAGCTCACAGCTGTACTACCAGAAGTCTTGCCAAAAACAGATATGGTCATTTTTGAAATCAGAAATCAATCTTATTGGGTTTTCTCCAGCAGATAGCCACGGCATTTAGATATGTTCCTGTGGTGCAGATTAGTATGTTAAAATATATATTTTACCGTTGGATGGCTCCATCCTATTGCAGCAGAACTGGTGCTAAGCAAAATTGAAAAATAGGAGAGGCTGTACCTCATGATTACATCTAATGGCCTTTCGGGGGCTCTGTTTTGAAAACCACAGTCTTTTGGAAGGAGGCTTTCTCAGCATCTTTGTTGGTAGATTGCTGCCTCCTTGATTAATAATGTTAACTATTTCATGAGGCCAAGGCAGGTAAGGACCAAATATGGCCATTAAATTTGAAAATAGAGATATCTACAGTGATATTTTCCAAAGTATATTTGATGAAATGAGGGAAATAAAATTAACCTGAGGAAAATTAAGATGAGAAAATCTACAGAGAAGTATTGCATGAAAGTAAGGCTATGATTATATTAAGTTTTTTAAGGCAAGAACAGATCTTAGTGGTGAGATTTATAAGCAAGCTAAGAGGGATGTGGTCACTGTGAATAGATGGTAAATGAAATACTATGGGAAGTTGGGACACTAAAACATTTCAAAAGTTAGATTGCAGCTGTGGCTGGCCACAGTAACAATTTCCACAGTAACCTGAGTAAACTAATTATTTCCATAGTGCAAGAATATAAAAAAAATAATTACATTCAGCTAATGTTTCAAATTAATTTTCCTAATGAATATTGGTATAACTATGTATTCAAATAATATTTGCATATAGCACAGAGACTAATAATGCCAGTATATCAGAAAAACTTACAAATAAGAATTTCTAAAACTTAAATATATGATAGTCTACATAATTTTTTCTTCAAATGTAGTTTAACTAACAGATTGGTGACTAAACATATTGTTTTCATTTATGTCCAAGGCTCAGTGAAAAACAACAACAAAAGGTATAGTTCTGAGGAAATCAGTGGGAAAAAGTGTTAGCATGAAAGCAAATGAGACATAGTATTTTTAATAGAGTTTTACTACCATATCCCTGAGGAGACGCTCTTGAAACAGTAGTAAACTGATAAAACTAATATGTTACTTGCTGAATTCCTGCTTTCAGACCTGAAATAGGTAAACCTTGCTGTAGGCCCCAGTAGTCACTATACTAAAACAAAAAAAGTCAATTTTGTAAAAATACAGCACTCCAGGTCAGTGAGAACTAACACAATTCACAAATTTGATAAGATTAGGTTGAGTTGTATGATTTCATAGGCTGGAGATTTTGAGAATCACAGGTTATGGAAGAAAGTGATTAGTGAGCATAACTTAGAATAAATTTTCTCCTGAACAAGGGTGAAATATATTGGAAAAATACTTGTACAAGTTGTTAAATATTTTATAAGTTATATATCAAAGGGTATAGTTAGAGAAGCAGATGAATATATTAATAAACTTAAGATTTGAGGAACATGCATTTTTCCCATGTCTCATATGGTACCACGAATATGGTATTACATTTTTCTCTACAACAATGCAACTATTTGGGTAATTGCTCTAATTATATCAGATATCCTCAAAGAGATATGTTAAACTTGTTTCTAAAGTTTTCTCTGAATAATATGAAGAAGAAAATCTAAAAGACAGATGCACATATGGTGATTTAAAATCAAAGCAAATATTGAGTGGTGATTATGATTTATGGCAAAAAACATTGTCCATGGGACTATAAGTAATTTGTTTCTGTCCTCAAGGATCTTACTAACTACTTAGTCTTAGATTATCAGGCTGTTGATCACCTATGTCCCTCAACTTTTTTTGTGCATCTTGTATTCCTAATGTTTTCAATTGAATAACGATTTGAAAGCATAATTCTTTAGGTCAAGAAGATAGATTGAGATTAAATATTGAGTGATGATCTCCCCATAGTATAAATTACACAAGAAAGTATTACAAAATCTAATCATATGGATGCATTTGCCAACTGAACACAAGGTTTTTCTTAAAAGCTTAATAAAGTGTAAAGATAATTTTAAAAATGAGAAAATAGACAGGAATTCTCTAGAAAACCTTCCTTCTGCCCAAGAAATTTTCAGAATGAAATAAGAGACAAAATGAAAGGAGCAGTATTTTTAAAAGTCAGATAACTTAATTTTTATAATCTGTTCACAATTTTTTTTTTTTTTTTTTTTTTTTGCGGTATGCGGGCCTCTCACTGTTGTGGCCTCCCCCGTCGCGGAGCACAGGCTCCGGACACGCAGGCTCCGGACGCGCAGGCTCAGCGGCCATGGCTCACGGGCCCAGCCGCTCCGCGGCATATGGGATCCTCCCAGACCGGGGCACGAACCCGTATCCCCTGCATCGGCAGGCGGACTCTCAACCACTTGCGCCACCAGGGAGGCACTGTTCACAATTTTTATGATATGTTTGGCAATTTCTACTTTCTTTAATTGCATTTCCTGGTGTTGCCTGCAGTTTTTGCAAGTGCATTATTTTTTGTTTTTCCACTTCAAAGTTACATCATGAAACAATTTTAAGTAATGAACAACTAATTTTGGTTAACACATATTTATAATGCTGTCATGTAGGTATGATTAATATCTGTTTCAAACAGATAAATCCACATGTATGCAACTGCATCATAACTCATTTTTTTGGTAGTATGACTGTTTTACAATGAATATGAGGTATAATTTTCATAAAAACTAAAAATTTAGATGACATTTAGAATACAAAAATAATGATGGTCATGATAATAGTGATAATAATAATTATTATTATTAATCAACACAGTTTACAAACTATATCAACTCTGAAAAATAATAAATGCTAGCATTTATTGAGAATCAACTATGGCCTGACACTGGGCTAAGTAACTTAACTGCTCTTATTATATAATTCATTTAACTAACTGTTGGGGAAAAGAAACTCCAAACTTCTACCATAGGAGCAGATTTGACTGTATGACATTTGCATCATCTATAATGCCAGTGTTTCATATCTGTTTGTGAGTTTGCAATTTCCATATTCAACTGAGTTTCAGAATAGTTTTATTCTACACCAGCCCACTCACCAGCCTCAACTCTATATCTAGAATATCTCGGCTTCAGAGCTTCCCACAGGATCAGCAGAGGCTTCCTCCAGACTTCATCATACTCCAACTTCTCCCTCTACAACTCCTGCTTTTTTCCCTCCTGGAGAAGTATTGATCCCAAGAGCACTTGGATATCGATCTAATAAATTTCTTGGACATTAATCTCTGTCTCAGAATGGGCTTTCCAAGAAAGCTAACCCACAAAAATGTTTCAGAATGAACAAAAATACATACAAAACAATAGACACCTAAAAAGAAAAACTATTACATTTGATTTAGAATAACGGATAATCCTGCCCATGTAAATAATGCCCAGGTGAACTACATTTAGAACTACATTTACATATCAAGAAAAGTAAAAATTCAGTTCTAGAAAAAATGTGATTTTCCTATAGAGACAAATTTTATTTATTTATTTGTTTATTTTATTTATTTATTTTTTTGCGGTATGCCATCCTCTCACTGTTGTGGTCTCTCCCGTTGCAAAGCACAGGCTCCAGACACGCAGGCTCAGCGGCCATGGCTCACAGGCCTAGCCGCTCCGTGGCATGTGGGATCTTACTGGACCGGGGCATGAACCCGTGTCCCCTGCATTGTCAGGCACACTCTCAACCACTGCGCCACCAGGGAAGCCCGAGACAAATATTTAAAAATAATGTTTAATGTCAAATAAGAAAAAAGTGAATTGCACAAATCGCATTTGTATTAAAAAATCCTAACAAACCATTTTAATTCTGACATTGGTTGTTTATGGAATATTATGTGTATGACACATTTTATTATATACTTTCACTCACATAATTTTACCTATAAATATAAATTACATATAAAAATTAAAATGCGAATACATGTTATAAGTTTGAGGTTAACGATATAACAAAGCATTGTAGGGTTTTTTTAATTAATTAATTAATTTTTTTTTTGCTGTGTTGGGTCTTCGTTTCTGTGCGAGGGCTTTCTCTAGTTGTGGCAAGCGGGGGCTACTCTTCATCGCGGTGCACGGGCCTCTCACTTTCGCAGCCTCTCTTGTTGGGGAGCACAGGCTCCAGACGCGCAGGGTCAGTACTTGTGGTTCACGGGCCTAGTTGCTCCGCGGCATGTGGGATCCTCCCAGACCAGGGCTCGAACCCGTGTCCCCTGCATTAGCAGGCAGATTCTCAACCACTGCGCCACCAGGGAAGCCCCCATTGTAGGGTATTTGAAATATTGCAGTTGCTCACAAAATTTTGAGAGAATTTGATAAATAATATAGATTTATTTATGCCTGCATTAATGTAACCACATTAATTAATACAGATGGAAGAGAAAAGGTAAGCTCATGGAATGTGGAATTGAGAAAGTGACTGAATTTCTTACTCAGATAAAAATTGCTAAGGAACTAGATAGAATGGATTCTGAAGGCTAGGCACTCCAGGTAAGGATCTGTGAAGAGCAAAAGCATGGTATATAGAAAAGACCTAACCTGTCTGCTATGCAATTCTTTTGATGAGGCAAATGTAAAGAATTATTAAAATAATTATTTCTTGATAAGCATCATATTTACCACAAACTATTTAGCTTTAAAGCTTCAACAGTTGTCATCTCACTGAAGATCATTTGCTAAACGTTTTAGGAGTTATTCATAAAGCTTTGCTTTCCCTGAGATAATGCAAAAGACAGAGAGTAAAATATCCTACAAATGCATACAGACAATTTAACTGACTTCCTAGTATCAGAATCTAGAGATCTGATTATTTTTTTAAATAATGAAATTTAAGAGGATTCTTACAGAAAGGCTTGACCATTGCTTGGTCATTGTTCCCAAAAGACTTCTTACACAATTGTATCAACAGAGTTCTCTTAAAAAAAAGAAAAAAAAGTAGTCTGCCTTGTTGAGAGGGTATACAATATTTGGTGAAGTGACATTTTTTTGCACTGTTAAATATTATGTTCTGCTTTAGCTTAATAATAAATAAGGTATTAACCAGAAATTTCTTTTACATGTAACTTCTTTGTGAGTTCATTGCCTCAAAATGTCAAGATGATCTGTTTACTGGAGTGATATAATATTACTTCATGGAACCATAGTAAGATCATGGCTTAGGGATGTAGCATGTGGTTTTATAATGTTAGTTGTCATACTTCCAGACATAGGAAGGATTGCACTAAATTGCCTTTGATGACAGGTGTAGTGAAACGACTAAATGTTACCAAGAAAATGCTGGGCAGAAGATTTACAGGCCATTGTAAAATTCAATATCTACTCTATCTTCTGCCCTTGCAGCAAGCAGCATGGAAGAGACCCTTAGCTGCTTCACGTTAGCCAGGGCATAATGAGTCTTGAAAGGAATATTTTATTGCCTAGAAATAACTTCATGAAACCTTAGAGCATTTATTGGCTACAGGGGTATTAAAGGCTATCTGGTTATTTTTTCTTGTTTTACAAATGTAAAAGCTAAATCATAGCTAACTTTCTGACTTACCTAAGATCACACACACACACAAAAAATCCACTTCTTTGTGTTAAATACAATATTTTGCAATTCTTTGTTTGCTTCTCCCACTTTAGAAACCAGGTTACAATTCTATAACACATACAAAATATTAGGGAGGAAGAAAGTTTTCTCTACCCTTCTAGGTTCTTCTGGCTGGTCTAAAAATTAAATTGACATGATGCAGATTAAGAGGATAAAAGTTTAATAACATATATACACGGGGAGACCCAGGAAAACTGAGCAACTTGCCAGAGTGGCTGAAACCTTCACCTTAAATATCATCTTCAGCTAAAGACAGAAGAAGATATTGAAGGTAGTAGTTTGGGACATGGAGATGGAAATGCAAGTATTTGGTCAATAAATGTTTTCTGGGCTGTGCAGGGACAATGGGACACAGAGTAGACTCTGATCCCTAGGTCCTGACTGAAGCTTCCTTCCACCATATCTAGCCCATATTCTTTGCAGATGTCTCTGGGGACAGCTCTATTGCAGGAACAGGCCCTCTCTCTCATTCTTCTTTAGGCCATTAGGTGGAAGGTCAAAGTTTCTTCCTGAGACTTTTGGGCTTTCACTGTTTTCAGCTGGAATAATCAGCATGCCAAAGAGTCACGTAGGGTGGCAAATTTCATTTCCCTACAATACATATTGAACTGGCTTATAACAAAAAAAAAAGCTTATTTCTTGCATATGCTATATCCCATTTTGTCCCAAACCACTAAGAGTTTGATTTTGTTGTAGTGTTGTTTTTGCAACATAATCTAGCCCATCCTCTGCTAGGCCAGGAACAATGAAAAATCTGAGATTTTATCCTACTTATAAGCCAACAAATTAGCTGGTCACAGTATAGATATATTGCATGTATATATATATATATATATATATATATATATATATATATATATATATAAACAGTGATGAATTAATTTTCATATTTTTTGGCAAAACAAGAAAAAATTACAGATAAATTTTTTCTTGGCCAGTTTGGGCTTCCTCCTTTCCCTTTAGTTTGTATTGTGCATCTCCCTTAACCAGACCTCCTTAGTAGATAACATTCATTCTTAATCTCATAAGGGGTCACGATGACTCACTACTCGCCTTGTTGCATTATGTAACTGTCATATATGTATGTATACATACACACACACACACACACACACACACTGACAAACACATGAGACCTCTGGATCAGAGATAGAGTTTATCACTCAGAAAAAGCAGAAGCCAGAACATCTGATTTACTTCCCTGAGCCCCAGTCTCCCCAGGGTGATGAAGTGAGTCTCAGATGGTACCTGCACATGGAGTGGGGTGTCGTCCCAGAGAGCAACCCCCAAGTAAAACTTTGATCTTACATAGGGCTGCTGTAGACCTGCCCACACTCTGCTCCCTACAGAGAGACAGAGAGACAGAAAGACAAAGACAGGATGTTTTTTTTTCTGTATTGTGGGATGTAAATAAATTTTCTCCAGGGGGAACATAGAGAACTATTTATCTTTATTATCCTAAGACAGCTTTACACAGTGAGATATTTCTAAATTCACTGTCATGGAACTCATCTCAATACACAGTCCATCCTAAATTGGCTATGCACACCTATGCTCAGAGAAATGGACTCTTTAGGAAATAGAGGGTCCAGGAAGAACTCTCCCTAACATCCCCACTAAAATAGCCTCTTTCACAAATAATTATGTTGTCTGAATGCAACCATAAGACATGCTTGTCAAACTCTGTCACTATTGGTGCACTTACTACTAATGCTTAGAATATAAAAAGTCAGGTATCACATTAATTTGATAATAATCTAAGTATGTTAGATACAGGAACTTGGAAAAACAATCTTAAACTGAGGGTAAGCCAGAAAGAAAAAAATAAGAATAATTGTTAGAAAGACAGAAAATAAATAGAAAAAATAATAGAAAGATAGAAACAGTGTATGTGTCAATAAGAAAATGGCTAATTATGGCAATACATCCCAAAAAATACTATCCAGGTGTTAAAACTAGTGAGGCTGGGTTATAAGTGTTACAGCATTGGGAAGTTATTTAAGACATATTAGGCAAAAAGTTTGCCACAAAGAAATTGGAATACATTGACTCCGTCTACATTGTAAACTGTATGTACATATATATAAAATATACACATATACATACATATGTATGTATGTAAATAAAATAATGCACAACCCTTTACGAAATGTTTTGGAAGTTGAAGAGGTCTATTTGTCCTAATGAATGGGAGTTACCAAGGGCATTTTTAGGTGGAATTATTTGATGCCCAGTAGTTACTGAGCAGTTGGGCACAGAAGATAATATTTTGAGCACTGCAATTAGCAAAATATTCTTGTCTGCATTCGTGTAGGTGAAAAGTCTATTAGTGTCTAATCTTGAAATCTGATTCTTTAAAAAACATAAACACAACATCTTCATGTGAACATGTGGTTTTCATATAGACTGAGTCTTTTTTAGGTATGCAGCTACCTGAACAATCAAGGTAAGATTGTACTTTGTTTATTCAAACTTTACTCAAATTTGTTATCCATTTAAGTTGTTGTGCCTATGCTCATTTTATATGTGGTGTATGTTTACTTCATTATGACTCATGCGTCCCTGTGCCTAGAGTTTTCTAAAAAAATAGGTATTATTATATAGCATGCTTTAATTTCTCCTTACCTTTCAAAGGCAGCATTAAATTGCTGTTATTAGTAAATTGTAAAGTCAGATTATTCTAAGTTGAATTTTGGCATGTTAAAGAGAACATTCAAAATATGTATTTTTAAATAATACATTGAATCTGGTAAATTTAAGCATCACTCTTCTATATAATTCTCTGTTTGTTGAATGTCATTATATATATGTATATATATATAATATATATATATATATACACATATATATTATAATATAGTAATTTTTAAATCCATACTTAATATGACTTCTGAAGCCATAGAGGTGTGCATTTAAACCTTGACATTGTCACTTAGTAGACAACCTTAGAAGATTTGTTTTTTAAAAAATTTTCCCATATGTTTGCTTATTCTAGAAATATGAAAGAATCACACACTTGTAGGATTTCTGTATTAAATTAGATTCACACACAGTAAAAAGCACAAAGTTTCACACACAGTGAAGATGAAATGCATATATATTTGCATTTATACATACATAAGTAAATAAATTATACTATCTTAATGTCCAGGCCCAGTTGTCTGCAATATCCACAGTATCATGGGAAAATATCTCATTGCACATTGAAGCTCCAAATAGCATGTGGTGTGTAACTGCATTTACACTAACTTTCAGCAGAAAGAAGACCCTGGCTGACCCTTGATCATTACCTTCCCATGTGTTTCATATGCTGATTATTCATAGACTTGGGGAATGTGATGGCTTCTAGGAATGCTCCTGAAATATTCAGTATTTGGGCAAAAATCTATTGACCAAGATGTTTCCAAACTTTAAAACCTGGGCTAATTCTTTCCTATCGATTTGATAGTCAGAGATGATGCTGTCCTTTTATAAGGGCTGTTCTCATTAAGTAGCAATCTAGGTACAGCCTGGCAGTGCTCAACAAGACTCATTGAAAGCACAGCCTGCAGATTGAAAAGCAATTAGCATTCTGGATTGTGATAATTACCCACAATATGGAGGCTTCTCTAAGACAGAGCTTTTACCGTGACTAATAATAGGATTCCTTAAACGGTGATATATTTTTATAGACACACCACCATCCTCAGTTCAACCTTGTCACTTATATTGGATAGGGAAATAAACATCCTTCACACATTTTTTTCTTTCCTGAAGTATGGCTCCCTGCTGTTCTGACAATTTGCAACGTCACCTGAATGTTACCTTGAATCATGATTTAATCGGCCGGGGCAAAGTAACATCTCATTTATTTCTGCTGTTTCTTTGCCTTGCAATGCAATGATTGCCAGGACACAAAAACTTAAATGGAACTCTGATCAAAACTGAATGTGGAAAAAGATGGAGCAGTTGTGTGTCTGGCATAGTTTGTCCCTTGTTACAAAAGGTCAAGGTGACTAAAATTTTTATTTACTTGGCTAAAAACAATTCTGGGACATAGCATAAGCCACATGACAATTTATTTCACTCAACAAAAATCAATTCCTTCTGAATAATCAGTCCTTAACATGTTGGTCTACATATGCTTTTATCATTAATTGGAAATTATGTAAGATTAAAAAGATATGATAGGTTGTTTTAATATTTAGGTGTACCTCTTGAATAATATTGAAAATATTTTATAATTCTGTTGCTTCATCAAAGATAGCATCTTAAGAGCTAGATTCAGGACTTATTATTATAAATAAACAATGAAGACTAGAAGGCTTGCTCTTCTCTAGGAAAATTTTAGGCTCATAAAATGTCTTCCAGGTTAATCCTCCTATGTGTTTATTATTATGCTTTCTTCTACTTTAGTTCAGATCTCTGTGAACATTTACAAATGACGTTTGCTAATTGAATTTTCAAGCTGCTTGGTAGCTCACATCGGGGCAGTTATCTATACATTTAATTCCTTGTCAATTCAAATTAAATAACGTGTAGAGAACATGCATATAACAGAATTGCATCAAATAATTAATAAAAAGGAAATACTACTTTTTAAATATGTATGTGTTTTCTTCTGCACTTTTATGTATCTGATCTTCTCTAGTGATTGGAGAGATGAGTAGTAGATGAGTACTGTTTTATTAGGAATAAAAAAAAAAAACTTTTCATGTTTTTGCCAGTATTTAGAATCAGAGATTTTCCAAGAGGAAATATTTTATTTTAGACAATTTTAGCTCCCATTTTGTATATCAAGAGCCAAAGGTGGTGTCCTAGATCATGGCGTTTTTATTATTTTAGGTATTTTTATTATTTTATGTTTTAAAAGTAGTGGGACACCCACTCCATCCAGACTGAGGGATTTTTGGAAGAAAATGGTGGGAACGTGTAGGGAAGATCAGAAAATTGTCTTGTTAGAATATGAAACAATAATAGGTAAATACAGATGGAAAAGGGTCATTTGTCTCAGTTTCTGTTTGGGATAATGGGCTAAGATAACCTTGTGGGGTGTTCCATTAACAACCTCAAGCTACAGAGGGTGACAGAGTTAGCACTTCTCAACCACTCAGCAATTGTACTATAAAGGAATTCAGCTGTCCCTGCCTGCCCTGTGGGGAGATGGAGGGTGGGTGTCTAGGGCTGGAAGGCAAGCCGACCAGAAGAAGGTTTGCAAAGGTGAGAGAAGTGGAGAACAGTACTATGGCTGCTTAGCTAAAGTCTGTAAGATCGTCAACCTGGCCTGAGGATAGGTAGATTATCTCTGCTGGGTATCAGGTGGAGGTAAATGAACAGGGGCACCACTGGGCCTTCCTCAAACCAAAGAACACAATTTGTGTTGCAGAACCTCATGCATTAGTAGTAGACCCCAGTAAAATGCCAACTCACCAAACAGACATCAGCCACAGAGCATCAAATAAGATGTCAATTTTGTCCTCGAATACGTTTATCCTCACACTAGTTTTAGTCTTAAAATTGGGATCGCTAATAATATAGTCAGTGATCAGCATCTAAGCACCTGCTGTCCTGTGCTTATATACTATTTCATATTGCAATCCTATCTATTTTGTTTTTCTGCATTTGGCTGAGCCTTCGGAGTAACACATTTTTTTTTTTAGATGTGTTAATAGTTGTAATCAGGCTAATGTCAAGTCCTGCTGGCCTGGGAGCTCTTTGTTCTTGGAGGGGTTGCTGAGCTATTCTCAGCTCCATTATGAGTTTACCTAAAAGTTTCACTGTCAGGGGATAATCTTTCCACTGTATTTTCAAGTCAGCCTTTTGAAGTTTAGATTTACTTTTGAATTATTTGTAAAATATACTAGAAAATAATCATTACACTTTCCCTATTTTTCATATACTTAAACCTTTAAAGAATTATGTTCAAGATTTTTTTTAAAATCCCAAAATTTTTAAGAAAAAGTTTTTTTTTCAAAAAGCTGTTTAAAAATTTCAAAAGAGGGCTTCCCTGGTGGCGCAGTGGTTGAGAGTCCGACTGCCGATGCAGGGGACACGGGTTCGTGCCCCGGTCCGGGAAGATCCCACATGCCGTGGAGTGGCTGGGCCCGTGAGCCATGGCCACTGAGCCTGCACGTCCGGAGCCTGTGCTCCACAACGGGAGAGGCCACAACAGTGAGAGGCCCGCGTACTGCAAAAAAAAAAAAAAAAAAAAGAAATTTCAAAAGAATTCCAAGTTTTGAAATAAATGAACTAGCGGCTCAGTAAAAGTTGTCAACATTTGTCACAAAGGGATAAATATTAGTAAAATTGTAGAATTGATGGGACTACATTGTATTATTTTTTGTTTGGATACTTTAATTTTAATAATTAGTAAGTTTTTGCATTAGGGGTCACAAAGTTGAATTTTGTTTGGCTTACGGTATTAGTGCAGTGAAAAGAGAAATTATTTACAAATTCTCAAAAATAGGATAATTTACCAACATTTTAAAAACTTGAGATTTCACAGAAGAGTCAGGGGTTCTACTTCTTAAGCTCTGAGTTGGATTACTCACCATATGGTAAAACAGTTGCAGTTGAGTAGCATTAAGAGGAAAAATAAACATTTCTTCTCTGTTGTCATTCACTGTTAAAAGTGCAAAAGTAAGAGCAAATATAGAGAGCCATACATTTTAAGTGAAAAATAAAAGAGTATATCTCTTAGTCTAAATAGAGAATATTCCTATGTTATTTACACTGATTTGTTAAAACAAGATATTTTGTGACATCATTGCCAGCCGCGTTCCCTCATCTATATTACTTAACCTGCTTCTGCAAGGCATTTCAGTGTGTGATTCTTGCCATAAATCATTTGCTTTACCGTGTGTGATCTCACTGACTGGCTTGCAAGCTTGTGGTGCTACGTTGTTATAAAGATCTACCCTGTCAAGGTCAACACCTTGATGGAGATGCATCAAGGTGATGTGACAGTAGGCCATTTCTCTCAATGGTAACTTTGGTGAAGTGTCACTACAGAAGTTTAGTGATGCCATTACCAACATGAATGTCAGCGTAGCTGATTGTGAAACAATGAGTTTGTGTTTTATTAAATATGATATCTTCTTGAACGTACGTATCCTCGAAACTTGCAACAGCTAATGTCATTGAAATTTTAAGCGATTGATCTAAAAGCCTTGACTAATCTGAAATTCTATGGCCAAAATGACAAAGTAAGCCATGCTTTCTAAGTAGCTTAGATCTTATCTTCTGCACCAAATAAAAGAATAACTGAAAGAGAGAAATATAGTAAACCTAGGCCATGGGAATCACCTGTATGACTGAATTTTTGTTATTTGTTTTAAGAAAAATCCATAAATTCCTCAAATAATTTTTATTTTTGAAATTCACATGTTCTAGGTAAAAGGAGTATTTCCAGTGAAAAACAGATTCAAATGAAAGTTTAAAGATATACATTTTTATGAAAATACATGGAAAATGCATGCCATTATGACAATTCTGTTTGGTGAACTAGAAAATAAAATGCATTGTCAAAGAATAATTGATTTTAAATAATCAAGCTGCATTTTTCAAAAAACATTATACAAAAAAGTAATTTAATCTCTTGTGTTTATAAATTTAACCCTTGTCAGGAAAGCTCTGTTTAGTGTTGGGAATATGTATTGAAGGTGATTTTCCCTTTTTATATAAAATTGAATCTTCCTTTGTCCCTTTCATATAAAATTTCCAGACAGCTAAACACATGATCCTGTTTCACATGCTTAATTATCCATGTTGTTTTTATCTTTGTACAATAAGTGTGTTTAACCCACCATTTGCAAATGTTTTATTTGACAGACAATTGAAAGTATATATCAGGTTTCATTAACATACATACAAATATGTTTTCTGTGACATTCCTTGACATAAGTAATTAAGCACAGTTTTCTTCCACTACAACTTTTAATTCTGGGGAATCATCATTAGCTGTAATCTGATTAATAGTTTATAGACAAAATATAATCCAGTTCTTTAAATGGACCTTCATGTTTTTATTGTTCTAAGCTATAAACACTTAAATAATATAACACTGTAATGGATATTAGAGGTTATTTTCTTCAGTCACTTTATTTCTTGGCATAAAAATCACACACAAAAAAACACAAGCCATAGAGAGATTGAGAGACATAATAAAGATGTTAATATAGCAGTATTGGAACTGAAATTTATCAACTCCATATGGCATGAAAAACTTGCAAGAGAGAAGCCTTTCATACTTGTGATTGATAAATTAATAATTTCACCATTAAAACTACTGCCTGATTGACTTAAGATTAAGTCTCATGACTTTCATATAATGTATATTTCCTGATTCTTTTTCTGAAATCCAGTGACCCAGGAAGTGTTCCATTCAGTGTTACTTAGTATTTCTTTCCTTCCCTTCCCTTCCCTTCCCTTCCCTTCCCTTCCCTCCCTTTTCTTCCCCTCCCCTACCCCTCCCCTCCCCCCCTCCCCCTCCCTTCCATTCCGTTCCCTTCCCTTTCCTTCCCTTCCCTTGCTATCCTTTTGTTTTCTTTTTTATTTTTAAAGTTATACTCTGTGGCTAACATCTCTCCTTTCCTTCCCCCCCCACACCAAGCCCCTGGCAACAACTATTATGGTCTCTGTTTCTATGAGATTAGCTTTTTAGATTCCACATATAAGTGATATCATACAGTATCTTTCTTTCTCTCTCTGAATTATTTCACTTAGCATAATGCCTGTAAGGTCCACCCATGTTGTCACAAATGGCAGGATTCCCTTCTTTCTCATGGCTGAAAAATATTCCAGTGGGATATATACATCCCACAACTTCATTATCCATTTACCCATTGAAGGGTATTATTGTATCTCTATATCTTGGCTGTTGTGAACCAAGTTGCATTAAACATGGGACTGAAGCTATCTCTTCAAAATGCTGATTTCATTTCCTTTGGATCTATACACAGTAGTGAATTTGCTGAGCATCTTTAAAACAGTTGTTTGGAATTCTTTGTCAGGCAATTTTTGGCTCTCCATTTTGGGGCCCAGCTCTTGGAAGTTTCTTGTATTCTTTTTGTGAAGTCCTGTTTCCCTCACTCTTCCTGACCCCTGTAACCTTGCGTAGGTGTCTGCACATTTGAAGAGGCAGAAACCTCTCCAGACCTTATGGACTGACTTGGCTATGGGAAGACTATTACCTGCATGGGGCAGGGGAAGTGCTGGAGTGTGCCATTACCCTGGGTCTACTGGTGCAGGGCACCAAGTGTGGGGCCATGTGCCATCATAGAGCCCAGGGTGGCATGATGTCTCTTCAGCTCAGGCTGCTGGTTTCCGTAGTGTCAGCAAATGTGTGGTCCTTGATAAGGACTGAGGAGCATCCATCGTGGCTCTGGGGTTCTCAGAAGCACCTCCAAGTGCAGCAGCTAGGAACAAGGGCGGGTATTGTTGGTGGTCAGAGCTGGTCCTGTGCACACATGTGATTGCAGGGTCCAGCTACAGGTGTCTGAGTAGTGGCAGGTGCTACGTACAGACACACACATAATGGTGTACCAGGGCAGACAGCAAGGGCCTGCGCCAGCTCTGGGGACATTTGTAGCTATGGGGGCGCTGGTTGCCCAAGTGTGTTACTGTGGCTGCTGGGTCTTGCCATAGTCTCACGGCAGTGGGTGCAGATGACAGGGGTCAGACCAAAGTCAGGTATGTACACAGGTGGAATGGTTAGCTACATGTGAGCACAATGGTGCAGGCCTGTTACTGAAGATAAGGTCTGATCTGAGCCTACAAGCTGTGGCGGGGTCTGACTGTCAGGCATGTTCTCTATCAACCAAAAAAGGAAAATATCAAAAGCCTGCAAATAAGAAAAGAGTTTATTTGGAGTCTTAGGAGTTGCAGTTCAGGAGACACAGATCCGAGTGGCAACTCAAATGTTCTCTGAGGGAAGTTAAAATGGCAATGGACAAAGACATTATAGAGAAGTTATATAGGTTGTTTTGCAGAACTATACTTGGTGCCAGAAGGCATTGTTATTCCTCAGCAGCTGATTGGTTGCTAAGCTAAGGTTTCCAGGAAGTGAAGAAATGAGTTCCAGGTGGCCTGTGTTTTGCTGGGTCAGAAGTTTATGTTGCATCTGGGCATAGACATATATAAGTTCTACTTCCCCAAGAACCTCCTGGCTCCGTTTTAGGTCCCTTGGACATGAGTGACTCCATTTTGCTGTTAGTGGTACACATCTGCCTTGGCTGCACTCTCTACCTCCTAGTTTCTACCTGGGAGCTCTTCCAAATCAAGATTCAGGAAGCCTTAATCATCCCAGTAGATGGAAAGTTGAGACTCTAGAAAGTAATGGGGCAATAGCTTTCCATCCCTCCTTGGGTACTCTGCTTCATTCCCAGTGATTTCTAGTTCTAGAACTTGGGACTTTTCTATTCCAATAGTCTAGAACTTTATCATTCCCCTTTTTGTTTTCCCTGCAAGATTTCTTCCTTCTTCTAAGATTTGAGTCAAGCTTTGCCTTTATTTGACATCCACTCGATGATCCTTACTATAGGTTACAATCGCCCTGGGGGAAGATGGCTTCTACTATCCCAAATCTGCCTGGAAACTCAGTTATGAGACTTGTTGTATCACCCTAGGCTCCCTTAATTCATTATTTAAACTTGATTTAAAAAATTACATGCCTATTAATTTTCCTCAATGTTTGCACACTGTAACATACATTTTTCTGTTCTGGTGAAATGCATGCTCCTCACAACAGAAATATAATAAGGGAATAATTCATTTTGCCATGTTAGCAGTCATGTTAAAATTCAAGTTTATTTATGGAAATAAGGGGACAAACAACTAAGAATTACTATTAATGGGAGAACCATATGTTAATTATTTCTTGATGAACTTAGAAGAATGCTAGTATGTACATACACATAAACAGAGACAGTTTGAAATTTAAAATGCAATATAATGTTTATTATCAACTGTAATTCACAATCCTAAGGGGTAAAACTCAAAGGAAAAATTAACTTGTTTGAATCGATTCTTTATAAGAAGGATTTCCATTTCTAACTGTGAATATGCTACATTCTTATTTCACTTATCTGTATGTATTTGACTATCTGCCAATGATACGATATCCTCCCAACACTCAAATTCTTGTTCCGATACTTTACTTAGTTAAAAGTAAAGTTTTGCTCTCTTTCTCAACATAACTTATGCTTTCCTTTCTGTAGGAGTATTTCTCTCATTTTCTCAAGGATAATCCCTGGTTTTATACTGTGATATAAAAAATACAGGCAGATTTTTATTTCACAGAGACTCATTGAAGGCTAGTGGACAGAATTTTCTCTCTCTTCAGTGGTTCTTTCCTTTGTTCATTCTGCAAATACTTTTCAGAGCCTCTGTTACATATCATCCACTTTTGAGATATAGGAGATAGAATAGTTCACAAAGCAGGTAAAGCCCCTGCCTTCAATGAATGACCATCCATTCTAGTAGAGAATACAGACAATGAACAAATAAATGTTAGATTATATAATAAAATGTCATTAAAATGATTTGTTGAAACATAAAGTGGGTAACTTTAATATTTTTACTGAAAAATATGCAATTTTATCTAAAGTCATCACTAAAGTCTTTTATCGGACTTTGGCATTTGAACATGAACCTGAATGAAGTGTAGATAAATGTGAACTACTACGTTTACTACTATTTTAAACAGAACTTTCTCAAGTGGCCAGTAAGCAGTTATGGAGTATGGCTGAGTTGTATGTGATAAATTACGGAATGGATGAACTTTAGAAAGCAGATTTGTAATGAGTGGCAGCTTCATGCAATGGAAAGGTTAATGGAATTAGTTGATGTAGAAGCAGGTGAGGTTTGCTGTATTTCTAACTTCGAGGCAGAGGTGAACCAAGTAAACTTGTACATGATTAAATTTTACCTATGACTTAATTATATGTTCAGGTATGGGTTCGTGTGCATTGATATTCATAACTGACCAAATAATAGAGAATTTAATTATTTTACAACACAGATAAACTAAAGTGTACCTACGTTGCCAAGAGAAGTACAGCCTTTTCATAAATAGTGTTATTCTCTGTAAATTGAAAATTTCATAACAGTATTTTTTCTAATTATTGTTGGTTGACTTCTTACATTGTAGATCATCAGTATAAAAAAAGAGACTGCATTCATTAAAGAAATATAACATGGCCATAATATTATAAAATGAATATAAAATGGTGCTTCCAAACTTCATAGGGTTTGCATTTGTTGACTGTCTCCTCGGAAAAACTGTGTAGAATTAAACCGTTATTTATTAAAAGAAAGGATTCCTGATTTCTGTTCATGGGAGTTAAGCAAATCAGGTGAGAAGTACCAGGGATCAGGAAGATCAATTGATTTTATGTTAAATCAATTCTGTTGGTTGAAAGAATTCAAAGTTAATGTTGGAGAAACAGTATAAAGCTCTAGATTTTTGAGAATAGCATTTAAAATCATCAGACAGAATATAAATGGCAAGACACCAGAATTCAGAGGGGTTTCGAAATGAAATTTGAAGTGAATTTAAAGAGTCATAAATAAAGCAAAAAGTGCTTGGGATCCAATTTTATTGGCTGTTACTGGCATTCACAAGTAGAAATAACAACAGAAATAAAACCCAAGAAGAGTTTATAGTTTATATAAGCTATAATTTCTAGCAACTGACAATTTACAGTATAGAGTAGACATCCGCATATCTTTGTCAGAATGGACTAAATTGCCTTGTCAGTATCTACTATTGGTGTTGTTATTCTTAAGTACCTAGAAAGCAAAGTAAATCATTCATAAAAAAAATCCAGTCACAAATAGAAAAAAATAGTGAAAATGTGAAGTTCTGAGTGAAGCAGATGTCTAGATATTACTAGATAAGAAAGAATCTTACTTCTTTCAATCCTATGTTACTTCAGTTAAAGGCATATATATATGCACACATTTATTATTATTATGGAAAACTTAAAACATATGCAAAAGAAAAGAGTACATAGTTTAGTGGATTCAGCACCCAGTTTCAAGAATAATCAACTTTTTCCCCCAAATGTTCTCATCTTCTTCCCTACTTCCAATTTTATTTATTTATTTTTCATATGAGATCAGATATTTAAAGCAAGTCCTATATATCATGCCTTTCCACCTAAAATATTTTATTATACATCCCTAAACATTGTAGGTTTTTTTAAATTGTACTTTGTCATTATCACACCCTAGAAAATTTGCAACATTTTCTTAATGTCATCTTCTACCCAAAATAAATGTGTTCATTTGTTTCAAAATTGTATGTTTTTAATCCATTGGTTAAATCATGATCCAAATATGCTACATGTTGCAATGGCTTGTTATCTAGTAAGTCTTTTGCAAACTATAACAACTTCATTCTACTTTTCTATACATTTATTATATATATATATTATTTTCTTTTTTTTCTTTTTGAGAAACCAAGTCATTTGTCCTATAGAATATCCTCCATTTTATATATAACTGACGTCTTCTTTCTGGTGACATAGACAGGTAACAAGCATTTTAGGCTTTGTAAGCTAACTACCTTTGTAGCATGAAACAGTTATGAATGGTAATACTTGGATGAGTGGGACTGCATTCCAGTAAACTTTTTTATGGACATAGATATTTAAATTTTATATAATATTCATATGCCACAGAATATTCTTCTTCTTTTAATATTTTGCCACCATTTAAAAATTTAACTCATTTTAGCTTGCATGTTATACAGAACAATGAACTGGAGAGCCATTTTGGTTACTACTGATTTATGGTTTATATTCTATAAGCTGATAATTGAATTTAAAATATGGATTTTTTTTTTTTTTTTTTTTTTTTTGTGGTACATGGGCCTCTCACTGTTGTGGCCTCTCCCGTTGCGGAGCACAGGCTCCGGATGCGCAGGCTCAGCGGCCATGGCTCACGGGCCCAGCTGCTCCGCGACATGTGGGATCTTCCCAGACTGGGGCACGAACCTGTGTCCCCTGCATCGGCAGGCGGACTCTCAACCACTGCGCCACCAGGGAAGTCCTGTGGATAAGATTTTGATCACTTTTTTCAGAAAGAGCACTTCATGGATGGTACATTGTAATTATTATTGAGTGAAATCATAAGGTCCCTAATGTCTGTTATGTCCATTTTTAGTAATGCTGATTATGGTCTGTCTAATTCCTCCATTACAAATTTCCCATGAACTTTCATTTATTGACATTAGTTTCTATTGATGACTATTGGCTTTATCGTTTCCTTTGGGTAAATAAATTAGTGATTTTCTAATACCACCTTTTTTTCTGCATTTATCAGCAGGAATTAATCCAAAGAGAAAAACAATAATAATATATTCATTTGGTAATCCTATCATTAGTAGTGGGTTGCCATTATTTCTTCTTAAAGGTGTATTTTTGAATGGGAGTTTCTAGGTTCAATGTCTGGTGAGCTGCTATAAAATAATTCCATGAGTTTTGTTATGAATCATTTGAGTTCTTGTGACTAATACTGACAATAGTTTATTAATGTACCCTGAAAAAAACTTTTTAGTTTACTTTTCAAGTCTATCTATATCAAATTAGTGTAGATTTATAGTGTTATGTAACAACAAATCTTGCCTATTTTTACTAAAAGAGAGGCATTATTTTAAATGCTTAAATTACTTGCTGTACTTTATTAGTTGTTACAATCTGGCATTGAACACTTTAAAGAGGATGGGATTATTTCATAATTAATTAAGGCTTACTGAGATTATTTCTCTCTTACATTGAGCTTTTCCTTAAAGTTGCTCAGGAAATTTTAAATATTTAAATTACAAATGAAAATTGATCCTCAAATTTCACTGTGTTAATTAAATGAATAAAGAAAATCAGCATAAACTGACTAATTTTAACAACTTAAAAAAACAGGCCCAGTGATCAGTTTTGGTCTTTCAAGTAAAATACATACAGTATTTCTAATTATCTATAATGCTTATGTAATTCTGTATTTTGAGATTATTTTATAGTGAAATTCCTATCTGAAAATAGAATATGTGACTCAACATGTACATCTTGGATGAAGTTGGACCTTTAATTTGTTTTTTAAAAAGGAGTAAATAAGCTATTCCTTCTCTTTTTGAATTCACTCTCCCCATTTTTATTCTGCATCCCATGTCCTCTCTCTTATCCACAGATGTTTCATCAGCAGTTTCCGACCTGTGATCTATATTATCAAAGTTTCAACACCTACTGGCTCATTTCTGTCCACATATACACATCTTAATATTTCTCTCAGGTGATTGCAACAACAACAAAAAAGAGGTCCCTCTCCCTCCTCCATTTTCCTTCTCCATCTCCTCCATTCACTTATTTTCTTCCTATTTCAGCAAAACTCCTCAACGTATAGAATACAGTCCTTGATTCTTTACCTCAAATCCTCTTAAATTCATTCTAGTTAGCCTTCCACTCCAATCCCGTAAATATCTATCCAAGATCATCAATGACTTCTACTTTATTAAATTCAGTGTTTAAGTACAAGATCTCAACTCATTTATCATAACAGCATTTCATTAGTTGATCACTCTCTCCTTCATATACTTTTTGACACCTGATGCTGTTTTGCTTTCCTCTGATTTCATTGGCAATTCTTCACTCTCTTTTCCTGGTGTCTCAACATTTATTTCTTACCATATATTCAGTGCATGTCAACTTTGCACAGTTTTTAAATTCCATTTTTATAATTTCAAATGCCATTATAACTATTTGAAATTCTGCATGCTCTTACATACGGCATTCATGATTTTTGTTATTTCTTATTTGTGTCATTAATTAGAAGGAAGTTGTTTCATTTCCAATAGTAAGTTTTATGGATTTATGTTTGCATATGTGCATTTTTATTGTTAATTTCTAATTTTTATTGGATAAATTCCAACAACATAGCCTGTATTCTATATATTTCAGGTGATGTTTTGAGAATTCTCTTGCAGCACAGTACATAGTCAGTATTTAAATTTTGCATTTATATTGTTATTTATGATCATTAAACTTATGTTTCAATTTTTTGACTGCTTGGTTTATAAGTTATTCAGATAGGTGTGCTAAAATCTTCTAATTTGATTGTGTTTTTTTGAATTTTAATTTATTTTTTTATACAACAGATTCCTATTAGTCATCTATTTTATACACCTCAGTGTATACATGTCAATCCCAGTCTCCCAGTTCATCCCACCCCCACCCCGCGACACTTTCCCCCCTTGTTGTCCATACATTTGTTCTCTACATTTGTGTCTCAATTTCTGCCCTGCAAACTGGTTCATCTGTACCATTTTTCTAGGTTCCACAAACATGTGTTAATATACAATATTTGTTTTTCTCTTTCCGACTTCCTTCACTCTGTATTAGAGTCTCTAGATCCATCCATATCTCAACAAATGACCCAATTTCATTCCTTTTTATGGCTGAGTAATATTCCATTATATATATGTCCCACATCTTCTTTACCCATTCATCTGTCAATGGGCATTTAGGTTGCTTCCATGACCTGGCTATTGTAAATAGTGCTGCCATGAACATTGGGTTGCATGTGTCTTTTTGAATTATGTTTTTCTCTGGGTATGTGCCCAGTACTAGGATTGCTGTATCATATGGTAATTATATTTTTAGTTTTTTTTTTTTTTTTTTTTTTTTTTTTTTTTTTGCTGTACGCGGGCCTCTCACTGCTGTGGCCTCTCCCGTTGCGGAGCACAGGCTCCGGACACACAGGCCCCGCGGCCATGGCTCGCGGGCCCAGCCGCTCCGCGGCATGTGGGATCCTCCGGGATCGGGGCACGAACCCGTGTCCCCTGCATCGGCAGGCGGACTCTCAACCACTGCGCCACCAGGGAGGCCCTATTTTTAGTTTTTTAAGGAACCTCTATACTGTTCTCCATAGTGGCTGTATCTATTTACATTCCCACCAACAGTGCAAGAGGGTTTCCTTTTCTCCACACCCTCTCCAGCATTTGTTGTTTGTAGATTTTCTGATGAGGCCCATTCTAACTGGTGTGAGGTGATACCTCATTGTAGTTTTGATTTGCATTTCTCTAATAATTAGTGATGTTGAGCAGCTTTTCATGTGCTTCTCATCCATCTGTATATCTTCTTTGGAGAAATGTGTATTTAGGTCTTCTGCCACTTTTGGATTGGGTTGTTTGTTTTTTTAATATTGATCTGCATGAGCTGTTTATATATTTTGAAGATTAATCCTTTGTCCGTTGGTTCTTTTTCACATATATTCTCCCATTCTGAGGGTTGTCTTTTTGTCTTCTTTATGGTGTCCTTGGCTCTGCAAAACTTTGAAGTTTCATTAGGTCCCATTTGTTTATTTTTGTTTTTATTTCCATTACTCTGGAGGTGGATCAAAAAAGATCTTGCTGTGATTTATGTCGAAGAGTGCTCTTTCTATGTTTTCCACTAAGAGCTTTATAGTGTCCGGTCTTACATTTAGGTCTCTAATCCATTTTGAGTTTATTTTTGTGTATGGTGTTAGGGAGTGTTTCTAATTTCATTCTTTTACATGTAGCTGTCCAGTTTTCCCAGCACCACTTATTGAAGCGACTGTCTTTTTCTCCATTGTATATCCTTGCCTCTTTGTTATAGATTAGTTGACCATAGGTGGATGTGTTTATCTCTGGGCTTTCTATCTTGAACCATTCACCTATATTTCTGTTTTTATGCCAGTATCATATTGTCTTGATTACTATAGCTTTGTAGTATAGTCAGAAGTCAGGGAGTCTGATTTCTCCAGCTCCGTTTTTTTTCCCTCAAGACTGTTTTGGCTATTCGGGATCTTTTGTGTCTTCATACAAATTTTAAGATTTTTTGTTCTAGTTCCATAAAAAATGTCATTGGTAATTTGATAGGGATTGCATTGAATCTATAGGTTGCTTTGGGTAGTATAGTCATTTTCACAGTATTGATTCTTCCAATCCAAGAATATGGTATATCTCTCCATCTGTTTGTATCATCTTTGATTTCTTTCATCAGTGTCTTATAGTTTTCTGCATGCAAGTCTTTTGTCTCCCTAGGTAGGTTTATTCCTAGGTATTTTATTCTTTTTGCTGGAATGGTAAATGGGAGTGTTTCCTTAATTTCTCTTTAAGATTTTTCATCATTAGTGTATAGGAATGCAAGAGATTTCTGTGCATTAATTTTGTATCCTGCAACTTCACCAAATCCATTGATTAGCCCTAGTAGTTTTCTGGTGGCATCTTTAGGATTCTATATGCATAGTATCATGTCATCTGCAAATAGTGACAGTTTTACTTCTTCTTTTCCAGTTTGTATTCCTTTTATTTCTTTTTTTTTTCTCTGATTGCCATGGCTAGGATTTCCAAAAATATGTTGAATAATAGTGTTGAGAGTGGATATCCTTTTCTTGTTCTGGAGAGTTTTTATCATAAATGGGTGTTGAATTTTGTCAGAAGCTTTTTGTGCATCTATTGAGATGATCATATGGTTTTTATTCTTCAATTTGTTAATATGGTGTATCACATTGATTGATTTGCGTATACTGAAGAATACTTGCATCACTGGGATAAATCCCACTTGATCATGGTGTATGATTCTTTTAATGTATTTTTGGATTCTGTTTGCTAGTATTTTGTTGAGGATTTTTTCGTATATATTCATCAGTGATATTGGTCTGTAAGTTTCTTTTTTTGTAGTGTATTTTTCTGGTTTTGGCATCAGGGTGATGGTGGCCTCATAGAATGAGTTTGGGAGTGTTCCCTCCACTGCAGTTGTTTGGAAGAGTTTGAGAAGGATGTGTGTTAGCTCTTCTCTAAATGTTTGATAGAATTCAACTGTGAAGCTCTCTGGTCCTGGACTCTTGTTTGTTGGAAGATTTTTAATCACAGTTTCAATTTCATTATTTGTAATTTGTCTGTTCATATTTTCTGTTTCTTCCTGGCTCAGTCTTGGATGGTTATACCTTTCTAAGATTTTGTCCATTTCTTCCAGGTTGTCCATTTTTTTTGGCATAGAGTTGCTTGTGGTATACTCTTAGGATGCTTTGTATTTCTGCAGTGTCTGTTGTAACTTCTTTTTCATTTCTAATTTTATTGATTTGAGTCCTCTCCCTCTTTTTCTTGATGAGTCTGGTTAACGGTTTATCAATTTTGTTTATCTTGTCAAGGAACCAGCTTTTAGTTTTATTGATCTTTGATATTCTTTTGTTTGTTTCTATTTCATTTATTTCTCCTCTGATATTTATGATTTATTTCCTTCTGCTAATTTGGGGGTTTTTTGTTCTTCTTTCTCTAGTTCCTTGAGGTGTAACATTAGATTGTTTGAGATTTTTCTTGTTTCTTGAACTAGGCTTGTATAGCTATAAACTTCCCTCTTAGAATTGCATTTGCTGCATCCCGTAAGTTTTGGATTGTCATGTTTTCATTGTCATTTGTTTCTAGGTATTTTTTATTTCCTCTGTGATTTCTTTAGTGATCTCTTGTTTATTTAGTAATGTATTGTTTAGCCTCCATGTGTTTGTGTTTTTTACATTTTTTTTCCCTGTAGTTCATTTCTAATCTCATATCATTGTGGTCAGAAAAGATGCTTGATATGATTTCAATTTTCTTAAATTTACTGAGGCTTGATTTGTGACCCAAGATGTGATCTATTCTGGAGAATGTTCTGTGCACACTTGAGAAAAAAGTGTAATCTGCTGTTTTTGGATGGAAAGTCCTATAAATATCAATTAAATCTATCTGGTCTATTGTGTCCTTTAAAGCTTCTGTTTCCTTATTTATTTTCATTTTGGATGATCTATCCATTGGTGCAGGTGAGGTATTAAAGTCCCCCACTATTACTGTGTTACTGTTGATTTCCTTTTTTATAGCTGTTAGCAGTTGCCTTATGTATTGAGGTGCTCCTATGTTGGGTTCATATATATTTATAATTGTTATATCTTCTTCTTGGATTGATCCCTTTATTATTATGTATTATCCTTCCTTGTCTCTTGTAAAATTATTTATTTTAAACTTTATTTTATCTGATATGACAATTGCTACTCCAGCTTTCTTTTGATTTCCATTTGCATGGAATATCTTTTTTCATCCCCTCACTTTAAGTCTGTATCTGTCCCTAGGTCTGAAGTGGGTCTCTTATAGACAGCATATATATGGGTCTTGTTTTTGTGTCCATTCAGCAAGCCTGTGTCTTGTGGTTGGAGCATTTAATCCATTGACATTTAAGGTAATTATTGATATGTATGTTCCTATTACCATTTTCTTAATCATTTTATGTTGTTTTTGTAGGTCCTTTTCTTCTCTTGTGTTTCCCACTTAGAGAAGTTCCTTTAGCATTTGTTGTAGAGCTGGTTTGGTGGTGCTCATTTCTCTTAGCTTTTGCTTTTCTGTAAAGCTTTTGATTTCTCCATCGAATCTGAATGAGATCCTTGCCGGGTAGAGTAATCTTGGTTGTAGGTTCTTCCCTTTCATCACTTTAAGTATATCATGCCACTCCCTTCTGGCTTGTAGAGTTTCTGCTGAGAAATCAGCTGTTAACCTTATGGGAGTTCCCTTGTATGTTATTTGTCATTTTTCCCTTGCTGCTTTCAATAATTTTTCTTTGTCTTTAATTTTTGCCAATTTGATTACTATGTGTCTAGGCATGTTTCTCCTTGGGTTTATCCTGCATGGGACTCTCTGTGCTTCCTGGACCTGGGTGGCTATTTCTTTTCCCATGTTAGGGAAATTTTCGACTATAATCTCTTCAAAGATTTTCTCATCTCCTTTCTTTCTCCTTCCTCCTTCTGGGACCCCTATAATGTGAATGTTGTTGCATTTAATGTTGTCCCAGAGATCTCTTAGGCTGTCTTCATTTCTCTTTATTCTTTTTTCTTTATTCTGTTCTGCAGCCGTGAATTCCACCATTCTGTCTTCCATGTCACTTATCCGTTCTTCTGCCTCAGTTATTCTGCTATTGGTTCCTTCTAGTGTAGTTTTCATTTCAGTTATTGTATTGTTCATCTCTGTTTGTTTGTTATTTCATTCTTCTAGGTCTTTGTTAAACGTTTCTTGCATCTTCTCGATCTTTGCCTCCATTCTTTTTCCAAGGTCCCGGATCATTTTCACGATCATTATTCTGAATTCTTTTTCTGGAAGGTTACCTATCTCCACTTCATTTAGTTGTTTTTATGGGGTTTTATCTTGTTCCTTCATCTGGTACCTAGCCTCCTGCCTTTTCATCTTGTCTATCTTCCTGTGAATGTGGTTTTTGTTCCACAGGCTGCAGGATTGTAGTTCTTCTTACTTCTGCTGTCTGCCCTCTGTTGGTGTATGTATTTCTTTTTAATTTTATCAATTTTTTTTGCCGTTTTAGAAGTATATTTTTAGGTGTCTATAAGTTCATTACATTATTTTTCATTTTGACCTTTAATCAGTATTTGTACTGAATTATTTCACCCTAAGTCCTTTATTTTGATATGTTATTTTGATATCTAATTATCATTGTAATATTTCTGTTTCTTCATTTCTTCATTTTCAAACGGACTACTGTTTCATTTTCATATAACTATTTATTTAGACTGAGCGTATTTAAATTTTTATTTTAATTTTATTTTTTCCTTACCATGGCTTTCTGGCTACTTCCTTCTGGGTTCCTTTTTCTTATCAAATATTTTGTATTGATCATTTTGTTTATTTGTTTCTTTTGGAACTCTTCCTAAATACTGTATTGCTTCTTTTCAAGTTATTTTGCATATTCTTAACTTCCTTATTAAAAAAATACTTTCCTTGAGAGACTTACCTGGCGGTCCAGTGGTTACGACTCCCTGCTTTCAATTCAGGGGATATGGGTTCAATCTTTGGTTGGGGAACTAAGATCCCATATGCCACATGGTGTGGTCAAAAAAGAAAAAAATGTTTCCTCTTTTTTATTGCTTCACTTCCATTCTGGATTATTATTTTATTTCTAGGTTAAAATTTTTGTAATTCTCTCTTCAGCAGATTTTCCCTTTTGTTGATTTAAACAAACCCTTTAACTGCCCCTTTATATAGCCATCTTGTATTTTAAATCATTTTTACTCTAATTGTAATGATGACCTTCTTTTATCTCTTTGAGATTATATAGATATATAAAATATAAATTATGAGTATTTATTGAATTTATTAGTTGCTCATGTAATTGAGTTTCTAGGGCTGTTTACAGTACTTCTCATTTTGCTTGATAATTCTTTTTCTGCAACTTGTTCCCATATTTGATTTCCTGTCTCTTCAATCCAGCTCTCTGGGTTGAATTTTTTTTTTTAATTTTAATTAATTAATTTTTGCTGTGTTGAGTCTTCGTTTCTGTGCGAGGGCTTTCTCTAGTTGTGGCAAGCGGGGGCCACTCTTCATCACAGTGCACGGGCCTCTCACTATCGTGGCCTCTCTTGTTGGGGAGCACAGGCTCCAGATGCGCAGGCTCAGCAGTTGTGGCTCACGGGCCCAGTTGCTCCGCGGCATGTGGGATCCTCCCAGACCAGGGCTCGAACCCGTGTCCCCTGCATTAGCAGGCAGATTCCCAACCACTGCACCACCAGGGAAGCCCCTGAATTTTTAATTTAGGAAGTCAGACACTTAACACTCTATCCAACTAGTGGCCTCTGGATGGTTTGTTTATGGAGGGTAAGTAACTTGTAGAACTCCTTAAATGATTCTATATCAGAAGCTCAGCTTTCATCTCTATTGTAGATAGGTCAGATTTTCAGTATCTCTATTTCATAGTGAAAGCAATGTGTGTTGGAGACTAGGGGCTGACTGAAATCTACTGTCTGAGTCATCCAGTCTACTGGGTTGTTTATTACCTCTTCCACAGATGATGATCTCTGATGGACATTAATATATAATGTGAACGTTCTCACATTTTTTGCCTATTCTCATTGCAGCACCCACATGCTTCTTCTCCAGAACAACTTTTCACCAGATTTCAAAAATTCCTACTCCTAGGTACCTGACCAACTAGACATGCTCTTTGCTACCATCATGAACTCACATAAATGTTTAACTCATTCAACTTATCTTTCCACATAATGTAAATGAAAAAGTACAACTTACTAAGATTTGGCTCCTGGAAGGATTTTCCCTCATCACTGCTGGGGGACTCTTTAGTTCTCACTAATACAGCCATTTTCCACTTTTGGTGGCTTGATAATAGTTACATAATGGGAAGTTTTGGCTACGTGGTGTCTTGATATTCCATGGTTTGGCACTCAGGTTTTCAACAGGGCCCAGTAGCTATGTTATGAATGGTGTTGGCCACTCAGGTGTAGATAGAATGCTCTTGCTCTGAAACACTGGGGAGATGCACTGCATTTTTTTTTTATTGGGTTTACAGATGATCCACCCATTGTCTTTATGACAGACACCTCTAGAATCCTAGGGTCTGTTAGATCATATGGTCTAAGCAGCAGGCCTGCTTATATTGCAAGTCAGATATAAGCTCTTTGTTCTATGGCCACAGGCTTTAACACTAGAAGCTTTTTGTATCAAGTGCTACATGGGTTGGAACAGTATTGTCAAGCATGAAATATGATGCTCCCAAAACCTAGAGTCCTACCAGGGATTATTCTTCTTTCCTAGCTGTAGAAGCTCTAAAATGCAATTATTTACTCTTTATTTTGAAGGGGATGCTCTGGCATGCAGTAGAAAAATGATTTCCTAAATTCTTTACCTTGGAAATTACAAAAGAAACAGGAATGCCCATACATGAAACCCCACCTGTACAGGAGAAACAAGCATCACTGCCATGACATGAGCCAAGAAATTCCCGTTGTCACTGATACTACTACTATAGGCGTAGACCTACCCACACTCAAGAAGCTTGTGCTTAGACCAGCAGACATAGGTTTTGCCTGCTGAAACTGTAGAGTAATTTGTGAAAGATTACCTGAAATTTGCACTGATGTTGAAATGTTGCCTCCTCTGTGCTTCTGCCTTATGCATTTCACACAAGTGAATCAAGAAGACAGAGTCTAAATTATGCCCAGTCCTCTGGTTACATACAAGTCTGTAAAATGTAGATTTAATCTTCCATTCTCAGTGATACAAGAGTGATCTTAGGAAGGAGTGAGAATAGACGCTGAGTGTCAATAGGCATCATCTTAAACATGTACAGTATTTGATGAGTATATGTAAAATGTTGAAAATATGTGCCATTTTAAGCAAGAAATTTAAACACCATTCTCTCTTATACACAAGCAAATGCACTAAATCATTAAGTATTTAAACCTGACAAAATCATGCTTTGACTTCTTGGCAAACATCTCCTATATTAATCTCCTCTGGCTGCTACAGCAAAATACCACAGCTAGATGGCTTAAACAACACACGTATATATTTTCTTTTCCTCATAGTTCTGGAGGCTACAAATCCAAGATCAAGGTGTTGGCAGGTTTGGTTTCTTCTGAAGTCTCTCTCCTTGGCTTGCTGATGGCCATCTTCCCACAGTGTCCTCACATGATCTTCCCTCTGTGTGTATCTTTCATGTTTCTGTGTGTGTTCTAACATCCTCTTTTTATAAGGACAACAGTCATAATAGATTAGAGCCCACCCAAGTAACCTCATTTTAAGTTAATCACCTCTTGGGGAGAGGGAAATTCAGCCCATAACACTCCCCTCCCACATTTTTTTTTAATCTCACAAACAGATTCCATGGAATAGGACCACTTGTATTCTCATAATAATTATGAAATTGTATAAAAGGTCATTCTCATGTACATTATTATAAACATTATTATAAAATTTAGGGTAAATTTTACTTTAAAATGTTAAAGTTTATGTATATATAAATTGTTCTTTTTTTTTTTTTTTTTCTTTTTGCGGTATGCGGGCCTCTCACTGTCGTGGCCTCTCCCGTTGCGGAGCACAGGCTCCGGACGCGCAGGCCCAGCGGCCATGGCTCACGGGCCCAGCCGCTCCGCGGCATATGGGATCCCCCCAGATCGGGGCACGAACCCGTATCCCCTGCATCGGCAGGCGGACTCTCAACCACTGCGCCACCAGGGAGGCCCTAAAATTTAGGGTAAATTTTACTTTAAAATGTTAAAGTTTATGTATATATAAATTGTTCAACCAAACTTACAAAATATCTAGGCTGAGTTATTTACACACCACATTAAAAACTACCATATGTAAAAGATAGCTAGTGGGAACCTGCTATAAAGCACAGGGAGCTCAGCTCGGTGCTCTGTGATGACCTAGATGGGTGGGATGGGGTGTGTGTGTGTGCAAAGGAGGTCCAAGAGGGAGGAGATATATGTATACATATAGCTGATTCACTTCATTGTATGACAGAAACTAGCACAACATTGTAAAGCAAATAAACTGTAAAAAAAAAAGTGAAGAAGTCCTCTTAACATTGTACAATGGTCATTATCATTACCAATTTATTCATTATGGCCCTAATAATTTCACTTTGAGAAAGAAATCCAATTTCTAAGATTATAAGAGACAGAAATGGATGTTTTTCACTTGGTTCAAACTAGTTAATTTATTTTTTTTAATAGATAGAACAGGTGCTTCTGTGATTTATGAAAGAATGTAGCTCACAATTATTATGATGAAATGTCAAAATTATGTTAATCTACATTGAATGGTGAAAGCACTACAGTCATAGATAGCACAGTCAAGTTAGAACAATGTTCTTAAATTCTAACTAGGCTTTGAATGACATTGTTTTAACTATGCTAATTTAAAAGTTTCTTAAATGTTCCTGTTGCTCATTATCTTTCAGCATATTGTAATTATTTTCTGGTGCTGACAACTACACTTTGGAATAGAAGCCCACTGGCATTTTAATAAACTATTTAAATGTAAAGATTGCTGTACAGTGGTTTATATGAGTCACTTTTATCACAGACAGTGTTCAAGGTATGAAGATTCAGTGACATATCATTTCTAGGTAGAATCAAGATGAGAAGTTTGGTCCAATTACTGCAAGGAATTCCAGTAATAAAATGCTCTTTTTTTCTTAAATTGGCAACTCAGAAGGAAAGGTCAGATCTGGCATATGTTTGAGTATAAAAGTGCGCTTATTAATTTGGCTTATTATACACCAATATAACAAGTCATTTCTGGTACACTTACTGCTTTTTATTCAAGGTAAAATAATTTATTAAATTCAGAAAAAGTCACGCAAGATTACAGAAAGCTGTTATTTTCAAGTCAGTTTGAGTGTGTCTCAAATAATTATTTTAAGATATATTTTAGGAATTCAACCATATATATATTTATGATTGAAATTTGGTTCACATACCATATAATTCATTTATCAAAGTATATAATTCAGTGTTTTTAGTATATCCACAGCCTTGCAATTACTACTATTAATTTTAGAACATTTTTATTACCACAAAAGGAAGCTCCTGACCAATTAGCTGTCACCCTCCACCCCAGTCCCAGTCCTAGGCAAATAACAATCTACTCTCTGTCTCTATAGATTTGTCAATGTGGGCATTACATATAAATGACATCATACAATATGTGATCTTTTGTAACTGACTCTTCTCACAGCATAATATTTTCAATGTTCATTCATATTCTTGCATGTATCAGTATTACATTCCTTTAAATTAACAAATAATGTTGCATTGTATGGAGATACCAAAAGTTATTTATCCATTCATCAGTTGATGGATATTTGGCTTGTTTCCATTTTTTGGCTGTTATGAATAATGCTTCTATAAACTTTGTGTGCATATGTTTTATTTCTCTGGTATATTTCTAAGAGAGGAATTACGAAGTCATGTAGCAATTCTATGTTTAATCTTTTGAGAAACTGCCAGACTTTTCTAAAGTGGCTTTACATTTTACATTTCTACTAGTCAAATATGAGGATTCTAGTTTGTCATATTCTCACCAATGCATGCTGTTATCTGTCACTTTGATTAAAGCTATCCTAGTAAATATGAAATTATATAACATTATGGTATGATTGTCTCATATTCATATATCAGTTAGTAGCAAATGTCCTCAAGTTATCACTAATGACCACTTAAATTGTACTGGATGAGCCATTATGTATGCTGAGCTTACAACTGCAAACACTGATTTAAATAATTGATAGAGATATCAGTAAAGAAAGAAAGAGTAGAAGGACAAGGGAAGAGCAATATAATAATGTTCCATTTATTGGATATATTATATTTTGTTTCTCCATTCATTGATTGGGGGACATTTTGATGGGAAAAAAAGAATAACAGGAAAAGAAGATATACTAGCATGAATAATGAGGTGATTCTAACTTTAAAGGACATCAACTCTTTTTAATGTCCCAGAAAAATAATTTCAATCTAGAATCCTATACTCAGGCAACTGATCAAACAAATTGGATAACAAAATAGACTTTAGGCATAGATATTTCAACAAACAAAATAAAACACACAAAACACAAAAATCTCTCATGTACTCTTTCTTAGGAAGCTAAACTAACTCAAATGAAAGAGTAAAAAGTGAAAGAAGAAGATAGAGCAGCATCTTCAAAGGAAGATGCTCAGCAGATCTGGGAAGGTAAGAAAATGCCCAGGATGCTGGAACAGGCATTTCCTTCCAAGCAACTCACTCTTAGTCTCTTAGAGTGAGGAGAAAAGATTGCAGCATTAAACTTCTTTTCTCCAGAAAATAAACTGAAATCACAGGTAGTACAACAAGTTAGTGTGGAAATTTGCCTGAGAGGTTGAAGAGGATGTAGAGAGAATTCTCTTGGAAATAGAGCAAAGTAAAGATATATTAAAAAAATAAAAAAATAATAAGTTGTGCATGAAAGGTAATTTAACAATAGTACACTGAGCAGCTCAAAAGTGTAAATATATATTCCTAAAATCAAAATAAGCACTACATATTGATTTAACCCAGTGGTGATTTAAAAATAATTGCAGATGTAAGGAGGGGGAAAATGGTATGACGTGGTAAGAGAAATAAATCATCATCTCCTACAATAGGAAATTAATAGATGTTTAAAATGATAATTTATTATTGCAGTATAGGCATATAATTTAAAGTTATGGATGGGTATATGAGAAACACAGGAAAAAGAGTTGTAAGTACTTTTTTATATGGAGATGAATTAGGAGTGGGGATGAATTGATCCTTGGATTCCTCTACCTTGGATATTTTTCTTTGATTATTTTAAAATATTATGTTATTAACATATATTCATATTACTGTTATAAAATTTTGTAAATAATTTGTTGTATAAGTGGCAATTTACTATAATGGTATCCTCATTAATGAAAGCAAAAACAATGGGAAGATAAAACACTGCACTGTATTGCCTAGAGATTCTTTTCTAATTGGAGAATGCATTTCTTAACCTCAAGTCTTTTATTTCCTCTTTCGTGCTTTTCTAAAATATATATATATATTGTTTCTTGAACATTGAAGATAATTGACACTTTGAACTTTTTATTAATTTATTTTTTAATTTACTTATTTGCTTTCAGGCTTATTATTACTTAGTGTATGGCTACCACCAAATCACAAGTATCTTACATTAATTTTCTTTGATATCCAGTGTTACAGTCTTTCTTTCATGCCTCCAGAAGAGAAATTCTATTTGGTTTCATGGAAATATTTCTAACAATGTTATCTAACCAGGAAGAGCTCATGTTCTTCCTTCTCTTTTCCTTTCTGGTTCACGTCTCATCCTTGGTTTCCCCCTTTTTTTTTGAAAGCAATGTAATGGAACATTTATACATGCCATTATAGGGTTGAGAAAAGGGGACAGGAATAGCAGAGATTCTATAAGCTTCCTGATAGCAGGAACTAAGTTCACCATCATTTCCTATATGGTTTCCCATATTGTTAAGGCCAGTTTGGTGCCAGTCTCTGCATGAAGATTTTCTATGTAGAAAAAAACTCTCCTTAGAAAAAAATTCAACATTATAATGTATTCTCTTCTTTATTACATCGTCAGTCTCTTGTCACCATAAGATAGTATTTTTTTTTTTTCGGTACGCGGGCCTCTCACTGTTGTGGCCTCTCCCGTTGTGGAGCACAGGCTCCAGAGGCGCAGGCTCAGTGGCCATGGCTCACGGGCCCAGGTGCTCCATGGCATGTGGGATCTTCCCAGACCGGGGCACGAACCCGTGTACCCCTGCATCGGCAGGTGGACTCTCAACCACTGTGCCACCAGGGAAGCCCATAAGATAGTATTTTGTACATTAAAATTCTCCAAATCCCCTAGCCAAGTGTTACATCTATGAAAGGTAATAAATATGAATATGAAATTTCAATAAACTATTGAAGTGTTAATCAAGAATGGTTTTGTGACTCCTATTCGAAGGTAGTTTTCCAAATCTTGATTAATTATATGATTAGCTTCGAATAATAATATTGTTTGTTTTCTTAATCATAAAATAACATGTAATCATAAAAGAACAAGTTATTCAAAATATATTAGTATTGTGTTTTGTTTTACAACTCAGTGAATTATATGATTGCCTTTTTTTTGGATATATTCTTAGTTCATTATCTGCACACATATTCACAAACAGAAGTTGAAGAAACTCACAGAATATTAGGTACAAGAGATAAATTTTAGAAGTTTAATTTCAGGATATATATTTATTTTATTTAAATTATGAGCTCCTTTTCTTGACTTAATTTCTTCATGTCTTCATTGACTAGATAATAGAATTTTCAATACTTGACTTCTTAGTGATATTCACTATAAAAATACTAAGGAAAGTGAGTTTTCTGTATCCCAGTTCATGGAAGCAGCATTCTCAAAGGAGGTTTAGATATTGTTAATGAGAAATAGTATTACTGGTGAAAATATGGGTACTAGAATGCATTGATTATCATTCCACAGTACTGGCACGTGGTAGGCTGGCCCAATCTCTAGGCCACGGAGGTTATTTACAAAGCCAAAAATAATTTAGTTTTTAATAGAGTGAGTTCACATCAGTAATTCTCTTTTAAATTTAATTATATAAAATGTTTTACTTTAATTTTATTTAACATAAATTGCTCAATTTTCTTCTATAATATGCTTACTAAAACTTTTATAACCTCAGTCTCTTGTAATTGTATACTCTTCTTTTTTTTAACCCTTATACAACTCACTGATTACCTTTCTGTGGTCATTTTATTGACCTTAAAGCTTTTCAACAAAACTCTTGCCTCTAATTATTATTTAAAACAATTTGTCTTCATAATTATAAATTTCATATTTCAAGTAATCAAATTAAAGATTTATATAATGGAAAATGAGGTTAAATTTAAATATTGTCTTTATTCTTCCAGATAAATTGATTTTGAACTTTTCTTTCCCTTTTTGTGCATCTTTCTCATTCTACCATCATAAGTAATTTCCATTAATTCTGCCTAGAACAAAGCATATTTCATAATTACTCAATTCAGTCAAGGAACCAGATATTACCATACAAATAAATATTGCTTATGAGTTGATTTAAAAAAAATAATTGCAGAGATTGCATCTTTCCAGCTATCACTAATCAGATTCTCTAGTTTTTGAAGGTCAAAAGGAAGAAAATAATAGAAGTTAGCCAATCAACCAACTCAGTAATGGTAAGCACAAAGGTCAAATATAATTATACAGAGATAGAAAGGAATATCAAGTGAAATTTTAATGTTTTATTCTTTATACTTAGATTTTCAAAAAGTATATATTCACCTATAAGCTTAACATAACTTTCAAGAAAAAAAATGTAATGTCCAATTGATTAACGATTATTTCAGTAGTTGCTTTTGTGTTTCCACCGTGTGCTGGAGAAAAAGCTAAGCAATAGGTATAAAGTAGTGAAAATATGCTTAGAGATAGCCAAGAGGAATGGTGGTATCAATCTAAGCTTAAAAACAAAGAAAATATAGCTTTTGGTAAATACATGAATGACAGAGATAAACTACAGTTTCTGGTCAAAGATGTTTTTTAATAACTTTGCATATCAGTACATCAAAGAACACTCACTACCTTTAAATGAGCTGAACATATGTTTGTAAGTGTATTTCATTAAAAAATATATGTGAAAAGACAAAAAACTAACAAGCCAGAATGTGAAGAATACTTGTCCAATGTTGTCTAGAAGCAGTGGACTTCATCTAGAGAGATGCAAGGCACTGCCTTTTGCCCTGAGCAGATGTTCTCAAATGTGGCCCACAGATCATGCTGGTCCAATAACTGTCACTGCTCTGCCTAGATAGCATGAGATTGCAAGTGAGCATTTCTATATGTTAATATCTAATTGAGAGAGTTTTCTGATGATCCTAAAAATAAAAACCTGTGTTTGTATTTAATATTTTTAATTTCATTTCTTCAATACTTCACTTTAATTGGATTATATAAAAGTATTAATATATAAGAACTGTGTTCAAAAAATTGGATGTAATATACTCTAGATCAGTGGCCCACAAATTTCAGCCTACTGGCCAAATATGCCATGCCTATGGACTGTGTTTTTACGAGTTTTCATGGAACACAGCCAAAATCACTTGTGTACGTATACATAGTATTAGTAATAGTAAATCCCTATGAGAGAAAATATTTTGCCGTTTTCAAGTATTCAAATATATTAATCCATTTAGAAGAATTCTGGTTCAGTAGGAATTATTAGTATACATTATTCTTTTATAATACAGTGAAAATATATTAAATATATAATAGACCACTAACAGAGTAAACCAATTTCTCAATTTAAGATAGTAGATTCATTAGATTCTTAGACATTTGAATAGAGTTTCCAGGGAGGATTAATACGATTTTACATATTAATGTTATTGTTCTTGAAAGATATGTAACATTATCATAACTCTTCCCAAAATACACTCACCTTTTGAAAACAGATTTTAATAATGATTAATTCAGAAACCATTTATATTTTTAATTGACAGCTCATACATCGCATTGGTGCCACATATATAACAGATGCTCAACAGTTTGTTGAATAAACAAATGATAAGCAAGTCTATGAAATGAAATGGAACACAGATATGTAAACTTTCCTGAAAAAGGTAGAATTTGGCAATAGATTGATAAAATTATTGTACATTTTTTAACTTTATTGCCAATTATGGTACAAGGTTTCTTAATAAAATAGATACTATATTTAAATATAAGATTTTAAAGCATTTTTTCCTTACTCAGCATCATTGGATAGTTAAACACTTTCTATTATTTATGCAGGTGATTTGGGGGTTTCAATGTAATGTTTACATGTATATCACAATTAACATTGAATCACAAGTAGTTTTTTAGTGACTTTTAAAAAATGGTCTTACAAAACGTCCTAGAATCCTCTAGTTCAGGGGTCCCCAACCTCCAGGCCACGGACCAGTACCAGTCGGTGACCTGTTAGGAACCAGGCCACACAGCAGGAGGTGAGTGGTAGACAAGTAAGTGAAGCTTCATCTGCTGCTTCCCCTCACTCGCATCACTGCCTGACCATCCTTGCCCCCCTCTCCCCGATCTGTGGAAAATCTGTCTTCCAGGAAACCAGTCCCTGGTGCCAAAAACTTTGGGGACCACTGCTCTAGTTAATAGATTTTTAAATATATTTTTCTCTGTTTCTTTCTCTGTTTCCCTTCCTGTCCTTACCTGAACCAGGGATTGTCTTGCATTTAGTAAACCTGTGCTTTTCTACTCTTGAGACCAGTGCCAAATTCATAGATAAGTCTTTTTCTACAATAGGCAGGCAAAGGATTCAGTTTCTGCTGAGCTTGTCTGATACTCAGAGCAACACATTTCAATTATGTTATTCTAGAATTAGGAATTTTATATTGCTGAATGGAATAAAAATCCAAATAATATACTGCTTAGTTGTAATATTATAGAATAGAAAAAGAGATATAAAACCAAATGAAAATGTAAAACATTATTTCTCAGCCTCTTAATGTTTTGCAAGACCTAAATGTTTAATGTTTATATTTATGCACTGTTTCCTATTTTTTTTTAATTTATTTATTTATTTTTGGCTGTGTTGGGTCTTCGTTTCTGTGTGAGGGCTTTCTCTAGTTGCGGCAAGCGGGGGCCACTCTTCATCACGTCTAATTTTTTTAAGAATATATTTTTTTCTGTTCTTTAGTTGCTAGGTATGTGAGATGTTAGCAGCATGAATAGCCATATAATTTAAATATATTTTTCATTAATATTCTGAAAGCCAATATCATGTAGGGAAAGAAAAGCTACTTGTAATCAAGAAAATAAATTACCAGTGTTTCACTTATTTAATGACATGATAATATGCATACCAACCACCAAAATAATAAGCATTTGCTGTTATGATATTTGAATTCAGTTGAGGGCACCTAGGTGATTCACATGATCTTGAACCACTCATGGATATTTTGGGGGGCTGGCTGATTCTCAGCCAATCTAGGCTGGTCTTGACAGCAATGGCTTAGGAGGATCAGATCTGTTCTACAAGCTCCTCATCCTCCAACAGGATAGCACATACAAGTTTTGATGGGAATACAAAGAACTACAGCAAGTGCAAACACACAGATCCTCTTGAGGCCTAGGTGTAGAACTAGTACCATGTAACTTCCACCTTCCTCTACTGGCCAAAGCAATGCACATAAACAAGTGTAGAATCAGAGTGTAAGAACACTACAAGATTACATGGCAAAGGTCATGAATACAGAGAAGTGAAGATTTGGGACCAGTGATGCAGTCGACCACAGCAGTAAGTGTTCAATTACATTTAAAAGAAATAGATCTATGATGTAGTTTGCAAATAGTGTCAAATTAAGAAATACAAATGAATATTCAAACATTGAATTTCTGTGTTCTATTCACTTATGCCTTTTCATATTGCTGAATTAAAAAAATCAAAGTATAATTTATATAAGGTGAAATGTTCAACTATTAAGTACTATTCAGTCAGTTTTCATGTGTATCAAGATACAGAATACTGATACTTTCACTACCCCAGAAATTTCCCTCACAGTCTTTCCTAATCAATTCACTTCAACTTTATTAATTTTATACTAGATGTATTAGTCACTTCATTAAGATAGAAAAAGAAATAAAAGACATAGCTATTAGGAAGAATAAACAAAGCTCTGAATTCTGAGAAGATTCATGTATTCATGGAAAACTGAAGAATTTAAAAGAAAAGTAATAAAATATAAAAAGTGGATACAGCAATGTTTCATTATACACAGTTACTATTAAAAAATAAATTGTATTTATGTATATAAATGAAATACTAAAACTGAAATTTAAAACAGCATCAAAAATTATCAAATACCAAAGTACAAATTTAACAGTGCAAGATTTTATAGACTCTAATCTATAAATCTTTGATGATATAAATTGAAAAAGATTTAAAAAACTGTAGAAATATACCAGACTTATAAATTGAGAGATCGAACAGTAAGAGGTCAGTTCTCCTTAAACTGATCTGTGGATTTATTTTAATTTCCCAACTTAACATTAAAATATTAGCTGTGAGCTTTTCATTGGTGTCCTTTATCAGGGTGAGGAAACCTCCTTTCATTCATAATTTGCTGAGATATTTAATGAAAAATGTGTAGTTTACCTTGTCAATACTTTCCTTGCCTCTATTGAAGTAAATAATATTCACTCAATCTGTTAATGGTATGAAACACAGTAATTTTTGAATGATAATCTATTCTTTCATCCTTGTTATACACCTCATATGATAATACTGTGTTTTCCTCTTCCTAGAATGATGGATTCGATTCACTGATACTTTAATGACTTTTGCATCTGTTTTCATAAAACATACTATTCTGCAATTTTTTTGTCAATACCATTGTCTGGTTTTGCTCTCAGGGTTGTAGTGGCCTCACCAAATGAGTTGGGAAACCTTTACTCTTTCTCTACTTTATGAAAAACCTTACAAAAATTGCTACTCTTTCTTCTTTAAATGCCCGATTTAATTCATCAGTGGAGCAATCTATACTTGATGCTATATTGTGGGAAGATATTTATGAACTAAATATTCACATAGACATATGAATATTTAGGTTATCCACTCTTCTTGAAAAGTTATGTGTGTCTTTTAGAGTACATTTTTTTTTCCATTTGGATTTCAAATTTATTGGCATAGAATTCTTCAACATACCACTTGTTATTTTAACATCTATGAGATATGTAATAGGTGGTTTCACTTTAATTCTTGACATTGGTAATCTGTTTCATTTTTTCTGTTTCCTTTTTTCATTATTTTACTAGGGATTCATGAATTTTATAGATATTTCTGGAGAAACAACTTCTCATTTTAGTGGTTCTCTCATTTATTGATTTTCTCTTTTTTGTTTGTTTTCTATTTCATTGATTTTTACTGGTATTTATTTTTCTCCCTCTTCTTTAGTATTTGTTCTTTCTCTAACTTCTTTTTGTACTGGGAGCTTTGTTATAGGATGCATTCACATTTAGGATTATATCTTCTTAATTAACTGACCCTTTTAAGCTTATGGCCCTACCTTATATCCTTGAATTAATTTTTTCCTCATTTAAGAATATCAACAATGGCTTTCTTATGATTAATGAATGCATGGTAGATATATATCCCTTTCTCATGCATAATGGATGAATAATAAATATAGGTCCGTTCTCTCATTTTCAACCTGTTCATGTTTTTTGTTTGTTTGTTTGTTTGTTTGTTTTTTGTGGTATGTGGGCCTCTCACTGTTGTGGCCTCTCCCGTTGTGGAGCACAGGCTTCAGAAGCACAAGCTCAGCGGCCATGGCTCACGGGCCCAGCCATTCTGTGGCATGTGGGATCTTCCCAGACTGGGGCACGAACCCACGTTCCCCGCATCAGCAGGCAGACTCTCAAAAACTGCGCCACCAGGGAAGCGCTGTTTGTGTTTTTATACTTACAGTAAGTTTCTTATAAGTGGCATATGGTTGAATCTCACTATTTTTATCCATTCTTATAATGCCTCCCTGTTAATTGAAGTGCTTATTCTATTTATATGTAATGTACATTATTCATATGTGTGCATTCAAGTCTAATATACTGCTATATGATTTTGATTGTCTCATCCTTGTTCCTCTATCATTCTCTCCTTAAATTGTGGGTGAATCAAATATTTTAAAAAAATTATTTTATCTTCTGTTACATCTTTGTTGTTATTGTCATGTATGCATGTGTGTGTATATGTTTGTGTTTTGCATTAAAAATGCAATATTGATCTTTAACTTTGAACATTCTGTTTAAACTATTTTAATGCTTCATAAAAGTTTATTTATCATAATATGTTTCAAAATAACCTTTCAATTTTTGTTGTTGTTTATTATACCTCTATATATGCTGTAAAACCTCTACTATAATCTGAATTGTGTCCCCCCAAAACTCATGTTTAAGCACTAATCCCCAATATGATTGTATTTTGATATAAAGCCTTTAAAGTAGTAATTAGGGTTCAATGATGTCATAAGGGTGGGAGTTTAATCTATGATGATCAGTGTTCTTATAATAAAAGGAGGAGATACCAGGGATGTACACACACAGGGTAAAGGCCATATGAAGGCACAGCAAAGAGATGGCCATGTACAAGCCAAGGAGAAAGGACATGGGAGGAACCATCTCCCCTGCTTGCACCTTCATCTTGAACTGCCCGTCTCCAGAATTGTGAGAATATAAATTGCTATTTTTAAAGTCATCCAGTGCAGGGCAGTTTATATAATAAACTAATATACTTATGTTCTTTTATTATTTTTGACATTTTAATAAGCTACAAAATTTTATTCTTAAATATATATACATCCTAGATACAGTTGCCAAATTAGTATTTGAGTATATCTTGACGTTACAGAATGAAAACTGAACACACTGTGAAGTTTAGTCATAGTTAAGGTGAACACAGAGTCTTGTAGTCTTTTGATTATATCTCAGTTATAGAATAATGACATTCATGCTTTTAACCCACAATGCACATTTTTTTTTTTAATTCATGGCTCTTTTTAAATCTGAGACAGCTAACATTTTAAAAAATTGCTGCTGTTTGGGAAAGTAATGGATACGTCTTTAAATGAATCATAATACAAACATATTTGCTTATTTATATGATATTAAAATTCTTCATTATATAGCTACTAAAATGTACCTAATGTTGATTAATTGATATTTGAAAATGTGGAAAAATGCATTGAATTTCAGGAACATAGCTCCAGTCATAGTTTACTTTGCTAACTTGTACTTATTTTTAGAACTCTCATCAGAGGACAGTAAAATAGGACCTGGATCAAAGGTCCAGTGAATATGACTTTTCCTTAATGCATTTTGGTCTGCATGTTTACTTACAATCATTATTACTCTCGAGATTTTCCACTTAGTCCATTAAAAATTAATGCTATGAAAGTTCTCTAAAATGTTGAGCTCCTTTTTGGAGTCTCTCAATGATTGCAACATTGTACACATCTGCTTCTTCCAGTGTGACTGTTTCATCTAGCAATTTGAGAAAAGGAAGTGGCACTGCCAGGGAAAGGGAGGACTTCTTTGAGACCCTTGGTATTTTCCGATGAAGTCTTTTTGATGTGGCTTACCCAAAATCTGTGACATGCAGCTCAAGCAGTGTTTAGAGGGAAATGAATAGCTATTAATGCTTACAGGAAATATAAAATTTCTGGAAGATCTTTTTCCATTTGGCTAACCAGATCTGTATTTTAGTGAAATGTTCCAGATTATTAGACAACAGGCAGAGTGTTTTCATTCTCATCCTCAGTACTCTTTGCTTTAGAAAAAAATTTTGGTGTAGCACTTCCCAGTTTGTGATCCTGCCCTGAGAAGGGCTGGAATACAGTTTTCATTGACATACATAGTTCATTTTTTTTTTTATCTTCAACTAACATCCACCATTTCTTTGTCAAAAATCTTTTGTAATTCTGAAGGTAATTCACCTTTTTGATGGAGTTCAGAACCTACTTACTGACTTGCACCATTGGAATAACTTCTGAAATCATTAGCAACTTAGAATCCATTTTACCATAGTTTTTTTTTTTTTTTTTTTTTTTTTTTTTTTTTTTTGTGGTACGTGGACCTCTCACTGCGGTGGCCTCTCCCGTGGTGGAGCACAGGCTCCGGATGCACAGGCTCAGCGGCCATGGCTCACGGGCTCAGCCTCTACGTGGCATACGGGATCCTCCCAGACCGGGGCCCGAACCCACATCCCATGCATCGGCAGGCGGACTCTCAACCACTGTGCCACCAGGGAAGCCCAATTTTACCATAATTTTTTTATGCTGACATTAACCTGTTCTTCTCCATGGGTTACAAACAGTTAACATCAATCTTTTGAGCTTCCTCCAATGGCTGTTAGCAGAATATTCACAGGTCATTTGTCAGCTGTCACTAAGAGAGTGGTTGTCAGATGCTGTTTCACAAATCCATTCTTCTGTTAAACCCATTTACTCTTTTTTTTTTAACATCTTTATTGGAGTATAATTGCTTTACAATGTTGTGTTAGTTTCTGCTGTATAACAAAGTGAACCAGGTATATGTATACATGTATATCCCCATATCCCCTCCCTCTTGTGCCTCCCTCCCACCCTCAATATCCCACCCCTCTAAGAGGGGTGGGAAAGGGAGGGTCACAAAGCACAGAGCTGATCGCCCTGTGTTATGCAGCTGCTTCCCACTAGCTATCTATTTTATATTTGGTAGTATATATATGTCAGTGCTATTCTTTCACTTTGTCCCAGCTTACCCTTCCCCCTCCCCGTGTCCTCAAGTCTATTACCTACGTCTGCATCTTTATTCCTGTCATGCCCCTAGGTGCATCAGAACCATTTTTTAAATTTTTTTTTTGAGATTCCATATATATGTGTTAGCATATGGTATTTGTTTTCTCTTTCTGACTTACTTCACTCTTTATGACAGTCTCTAGGTCCATCCACCTCACTACAAATAACTCAATTTCATTTCTTTTTATGGCTGAGTAATATTGCATTGTATATATGTGCCACATCTTCTTTATCCATTCATCTATCGATAGACATTTAGGTTGCTTCCATGTCCTGGCTATTGTAAATAGTGCTTCAGTGAACATTGTGGTACATGTCTCTTTTTGAATTATGGTTTTCTCAGGGTATATGTCCAGTAGTGGGATTGCTGGGTCATATGGTATTTCTATTTTTAGTTTTTAAGGAACATCCATACTGATCTCCATAGTGGCTGAATTAATTTACATTCCCACCAACTGTGCAAGAGGGTTCCCTTTTCTCCACACCCTCTCCAGCATTTATTGTTTGTAGATTTTTTGATGATGGCCATTCTGACCAGTGTGAGGTGATACCTCATTGTGGTTTTGATTTGCATTTCTCTAATGATTAGTGATGTTGAGCATTCTTTCATGTGTTTATTGGCAATCTGTATATCTCCTTTAGAGAAATATTTATTTAGGTCTTCTGCCCATTTTTGGATTTTTTTTTTGATATTGAGCTGCATGAGTTGCTTATGTATTTTGGAGATTAATACTTTGTCAGTTGCTTCATTTGCAAATATTTTCTCCCATTCTTAGGGTTGTCTTGTATATGATTTCATTTACTGTGCAAAAGCTTTTAAGTTTCATTAGATCCCATTTGTTTATTTTGTTTCTTTTTCCATTTCTCAAGGAGGTGGGTCAAAAAGGATCTTGCTGTGATTTATGTCATAGAGTGTTCTGCCTATGTTTTCCTCTAAGAGTTTTATAGTGTCTGGCCTTACATTTAGGTCTTTAATCCATTTTGAGTTTATTTTTGTGCATGGTGTTAGGAAGTGTTCCAATTTCATTCTTTTACATGTAGCTGTGCAGTTATTCCAGCACCACTTATTGAAGAGGCTGTCTTTTCTCCATTATATATTCCTGCCTTCTTTATCGAAGAGAAAATGACCATACGTGCATGGGTTTATCTCTGGGGTTTCTATACTGTTGCATTGATCTATATTTCTGTTTTTGTGCCCGTACCATATTGGCTTGATTACTGTAGGTTTGTCATATGGTCTGAAGTCAGGGAACCTGATTCCTCCAGCTCCATTTTTCCTTCTCAAGATTGCTTTGGCTATTCGAGGTCTATTTTGTTTCCATACAAATTGTGAAATTTTTTTGCTCTAGTTCTGTGAAAATTGCCATTGGTAGTTTGATAGGGATTGCATTGAATCTGTAGATTGCTTTGGGTAGTATAGTCATTTTCACAATATTGATTCTTCCAGTCCAATCCAATCTGACCTCAAGAAACAAGAAAAATCTCAAGTAAACAACCTAACCTTACACCTAAACCATTAGAGAAAGAAGACCAAAGGAAAAAAAAAAAAACAAAGTTAGCAGAAGGGAAGAAATGATAAAGATCAGATCAGAAATAAATGAAAAAGAAATGAAGGAAATTATAGCAAAGATCAGTAAGACTAAAAGCTACTTCTTTAAGAAGATAAACAAAATTGATAAACCATTAACCAGACTCATCAAGAAAAAAAGGGAGAAGCCTCAAATCAACAGAATTGGAAATAAAAAAGGAGAAGTAACAACTGACACTTTAGAAATACAAAGGATCATGGGAGACTACTACAAGCAACTATATGCCAATAAAATGGAAAACATGGGAGAAATGGATGAATTCTTAGAAAAGTACAGGCTTCCAAGACTGAACCAGGAAGAAATAGAAAATATGAACAGACCAATCACAAGCACTGAAATTGAAGGTGTGACTAAAAATCTTCCAACAAGCAATAGCCCAGGACCAGATGGCTTCACAGGTGAATTCTATCAAACACTTAGAGAAGAGCTAACTATCCTTCCCAAACTCTCCCAAAGTATAGCTCAGGGAGGAACACTCCCAAACTCATTCTACAAGGCCACCATCACCCTGATACCAAAACCGAAGATGTCACAAAAAAAGAAAACTACAGGCCAATATCACTGATGAACATAGATGCAAAAATCCTCAACAAAATACTAACAAATAGAATCCAATAGCACATTAAAAGGATCATACACCGTGATCAAGTGGGGTTTATCCAAGGAATGCAAGGATTCTTCAATATACGCAAATCAATCAGTTTGATACACCATATTAACAAATTGAAGGACAGAAACCATATGATAATCTCAATAGATGCAGAATAATCTTTCAACAAAATTCAACACCTATTTATGATTAAAAACTCTCCAGAAAGTGGGTATAGAGTGAATCTATCTCAACATAATAAAGGCCATATGTGACAAACCCACAACCAACATCATTCTCAATGGTGAATAACTGAAACCATTTCCTCTCAGATCAGAAACAAGACAAGTTGCCCACTCTCACTGTTGTTATTCAACATAGTTTTGGAAGTTTTAGCCATGACAATCAGAGAAAAACTGGAAATAAAAGCAATCCAAATTGGAAAAGAAGTGAAACTGTCACTGTTTGTAGATGGCATGATACTGTACATAGAGAATCCTAAAGATGCTACCAGAAAACTACTAGAGCTAATCAATGACTCTGGTAAAGTAGCAAGATACAAAATTAATGTGCAGTAATCTCTTGCATTCCTACACTAATGATGAAAAATCTGAAAGAGAAATTTAGGAAACACTGCCATTACCTATTGCAACAAAAAGAATAAAATACCTAGGAATAAACCTACCTAAGGAGACAAAAGACCTGTATGCAGAAAACTATAAGACACTGATGAAAGAAATTAAAGACAATACAAACAGATGGAGAGATATACCATGTTGCTGGATTGGAAGAAACACACTTATTGTTGATACTTTCAAGAGTATTTACTTCTTTCATTCCCTTTGCTTTACTTTGGGTTTCATGACGTCTTCCTCAGTTTCTTCAGGGGTCCTGGGGCCCTGCCCCAGCGTTCAGCCTGCACAACCTTGCCCCACAGCCAGTTCACTGGAGCCCTTCTACGGGAACACAACTCCCCGAACCTCTGATTTTTTTAATTTAGAAAATTTAGTGATATACTTGTATAAACATAGGAATTTTTGAGTTCTGTGTATTTAGAAAGTTATTTATTCTCTGTTGTTCTTTATATCTTTTTGTTTCAATCTGTAAAACTATCTTTTAGCATTTCTTGGTAGTACAATTTTGCCAGAGATGAATTCTTTAAGATTTGTTTCTGTCCTTTTATCTCTACTATATTTTCACAGGAAATAGAATTCTAGACTTTCTTTTTAGCTCTTTAAAGAATTAATGTCATTGATTTCTGAATTCCATTGTTCCTATGAGAATTCAGCTATCATTTTACTATCAATTCATTCTATATCTTCATTTTCTCTGACTTCTTTCATAAATTTCCTTTGTCTTTCGTTTTCAGTAGTTTTTTTTTTTTTTTCTTTTTTTTTTTTTTGCAGTACGCAGGCCTATCACTGTTGTGGCCTCTCCCGTTGTGGAGCACAGGCTCTGGATGCGCAGGCTCAGGGGCCATGACTCACAGGCCCAGCCTCTCTGCGGCATGTGGGATCTTCCCGAACTGGGGCCCGAACCCGTGTCCCCTGCATCGGCAGGTGGACTCTCAACCACTATGCCACCAGGGAAGCCCCGTTTTCAGTAGTTTTATTATGAGGTACTTGGCTGTGTTTTTATTTGCATTTATCACACTTCAGGTTTCTCTGAACTTGGATCTGTGGGAGGTTTTGTTTGTTTGTTTTTAAACATTTAAAAAATTCTCAACCTTAATCTCTTAAAATATTTCTTGTGACCATTTCTCTCTTTCCTTCTTCTCCTCCTGGGTTTCCAGTACTTGTATATTTGAATGTTTTCATATTGTCCTATGGTTTTCAATTATCTATTCCATTTTGACTCTGTCTTATTTTTGTGCTCTAGGTAAGATAATTTCTATTGTCACATCTTCAAGTTCAAAATTATTTCCTTTGTTTTGTCTATTCTGAATATACCATGTCAATCTAGCTTGTAGTTGAGTGGGGTTAGGGACTCTTGCTTATTTAGTTATATTCAGTACCCCATGAATTTGAAAATCCTCTAGTGACAGACAGCTGCTGCTTTTTGCTTAGCGTGAGGCCTGGAATGATTGAGGCTATCTCTGTGGGTGTTACTGTTCCACCTTCTGCTTTCAGCAGGCCCAGGAAGACTTTACTAAAGATGGGTTTCTCCTTTTGCTTTGCTCCTCTCTCAGCAGTAGGGCATTGCTTGCTACCCAATGTAAGACTTATCCAGTGGGGAAAATATTTTTCAATTTCCCTGCTACCAGTGCAACCTGAAACAGGCCCTGTTTCCTTGAGCCTCATGTCTTAGGCTTTCTCAGCATCCCTACTCTTCCACAGCAAACCACCACTTCCTCCTATCCAGTGCAAAGTCCTGAACCTAAAGAGATTTCCTGGTACTCTCTCAACTGTAGCAAGTGTTTGCCTCATACTGATGCACTGTCAGAGATGCGTGTGTGTCCTGCTCAGCCTTTAGGGGCTGATGGCTTAATGCCATGAATTTAAAGAGGCTGTGGTAGGTACGTGTTCTGTACCTCCCATAGCATCAGAGAGCTTTGCCTTTTAGATCAAAGTCTTTTAGGGCAGAGTCTTTCTGGCCCCCTCCCAGTGGTAGTCAGTCTTGACCTTGTATTGATGTATGGGGTTGGGGAATATTGGTCATATTTCTGTCTTTCCCCCAGTGACAGATATTTTCTGCTTCAGGCAGTGAAAGATCTGGGGCAGATGGTGTTCAATTTCCTTCCTTTCCCCAGTAGCAGAGAGCTGCATCTTTCATCACATCAAGATCCAGGTTGAGTGTGGATGGTTTTCCTGCACACTTCTCAGGGCGGCCAATCCTTACCTTGCAGTCATGCAGGTTTGGTGAACAGGCAGGTTGCTTTAGGCTCTCCTTCTTCAGCCCCAAACATCAGCAAGCCATGCATCCTGTGAAGTTGGTATGTCTACCTTCCCTGTTCTCAGTCCCTCTCATGAGCAATTGACCTATGAAAAGGGTTGACGAGGGAAGGCAGTCTCCTCTTATGTCTGGTCTTTCAGGGATTCCAAGTTAGCATGCTAGCCCTTACTTGGCATTTAATAAGTCATCAAATTTAAGCTGTTTTGATCCAACTTAATTTTATTGTAGCTAAGTCTATTTCCCATTGTTATGTCTTAGATGAAACACTTTATATGTCTTATCCTTTCTCAGAAATGCATGTCACCCATTGGAATTTTATTTTTATTAGATAACCTTTTGATCTTACCATTTTGTTGAAGGGCAGGCCTGTTCTCATTTTTAAGGTGATAATAAAGTTGGTTTTTTTTTTGGTTTTTGGTTTGTTTGTTTTTTGCTGCTTTCCATGTTTTATGCAAAAACCAAATCTCACTCTTCAATTTTAAAACATAATTTTGGAAAGAAATGAAGTGTTAGCATATAACGTTTGCCTGGTTTGCACTTTTACTAGTGGGCACGTTAGCCACATTTTTTTTCTCATTCTAACTCTCATAGTCCTTTAAAAGTATAAAAGTTTGACTCAGTTTTATGGTAAAAAATAATTTGATAAATTAGAAGCCCACTTTATTTAGTATGTGACTATTATTGATTAAGTCCATCAGGTTATATATTTCTAAAGAGCTACAATATAAAGAGAAAGAAGAACAAATTTTGAATTTTTTATTGTCTGTTGAAGCATTTCCTATAGGCATGTACAGACAGGCACACTGATGTACAAACAGATCCATCTAGAGTCTTCATTTCTACATCTTTACTGTCATCACCTATTTACAGAGAGACTCTTGGGACTTCACATATTTTTCTCCTAGAATTTTCTGGTTAACCTCAGATATTACATGGGCTCGAGGACAGTCTGTTGGTACAATGATATTTGTTCTGCGATAACATGGGGTTATTACAAGTCTTTATGAGAGGACTTTAGCTTAGTTTTTTTCAGATCCTACAACATGTCTTTTTCATTATTTTTAAACTGGATGGTTAGAGTGTGTGGATCATTAAATTTTGCATTCACACTAAAGAACAGAAATAGTGTAGGTTTTAAATAAGAGAGAGTACTAGGGCACTAAGGAAGAGAGTGTCCCTTCTGACTTTGCAGAGGCAAAATCCTTGACTAAATGGCTGATAAGCAGATCACTTTGAATATTTATAATAGTTTTGCAAAAAACTCCAAAGCAGTCATGCTACCTGTAATAATGAAAGTGAAAATCTTTTCAGCTACAGACTTATTTCAAATACTATTAATTTGTAAATGTGCTTCCAAGGAGAACTAATAATTATATTTTCATTTTTTTAGATATGCAGAGGTAGTAGCAAGTTTTTCATGGATTTTAATGGATCATGCATATTTTCATTCTATGCTTAGCAGTTCTAGACTTACCACTATATCCTATTTAGCTTCTTAGGGTTTCTCAGCATATTTGCCAAGTTATTTTTGAATACAAAAAAATTTTATTAAGTTTATAACCTAAGTCCAGAATGGTACACAATCATATTTGTATTAGTGATGCATTTACAGAAAGTAAACACACACTTCTTTTCTTCTTACAGGAAGAAACAAAGTATTATCAGATCCCTCAAATCCTCCTTCACAACCTCTTTTCTTTGGTGACTACAACTGTCCCACCCCCAAAGTGAATAACAGCAATGCTGACATCTAAAATAATATATTGTTTTTGCACTTACTAGAAAAGGGATCATCTATTATGTACTATGTCTGTCTAGCTTATTTTTATCAATATTTAGCATATGACATTCACCCATATTGCTACATTTGGTTGTAGTTTATTAATCTCATTAATGAGTAGTCCATTTTATCAATGTATCACAATTCATTAATTGGTTTTGCTGTAAATACACATTTGACTCCTTTCCAGATGTTAGCTAGTACAAATGTTGCTGCTATGAATGGTCTTTTTCATATATTTGGCTGAACATATGTGATGGGGAGATACACACAAGTGAAATTACTTGCTCAAAGTATAAGTAGGTTAGCTATAATAAATACTACCAACCACATTTGTAAAGTAATTGCATTAATTTAAATTCTTAACAACTATATATATATATATATATGTATATATGTATATGTATATATGAAAGCTCCAATTGCTCCATGTTCTCCCAAAACATGAAATTGTCTATTATTTTTATTTACCCTGCTGGTGAGATATTTCTGTTTTAATTTGTATTTATACTTTATGATGAATGAAATAGAGGACTTTTTCATGTGATTATTTCCAGTTGAACATTATCTTTTGTGAATATCTTGTTTGAATCTTTTGCCAAATGTTCCATTAGGGTATCTTGCTTTTTATTGATTTATGAATGCTCTTTATATATTCCAGACACACCCATTATTATATACATACATATATTAATGCACATATATTTTATATCTACTTTGTAGATATACAAAGCCCAGAACATATTTCTCTATATTTATACATTTATGTTAATCCTAGAGAAATACTAAAAGTTAAAGAGGATGGAAGACACAGACTATTAAAAATTGACAGGTCATCTTGAGGCTATGTCCTTGAAATCTCTCTTTTGACATGAAGATATAACATTAATTGAAGATCTTGGTGGCAAAATGCCATGATAACAAACATTTTTTCCACAAAAATCTACTCTTATTTTGACCATGAACTCTTACTTCATGTTTTGAATTTGATCTTCAAAGGCCACTAAACTCAATCTCTCATATTCTTCTTTTCATCAAAGGTTATAAGTCTTTTTCTTGAAGTGTTCTAGAACTCATTATTTTCATGGTTGTCTTGCCTGTTTTTTTCTCCCAGGCCTCTGGGATCTGCCTTACAAGTATCTTAATAGAAATCATGTGTATTATTATTTTTTCCTTTGACTAGTATAACATCAAACAATAGCATTAAATTCTGTCTCTGATAGAGCTGTATGAGTTATTCGTTTCTCCTTTTACCCATTTCTACCTAATTTATCACCTCATACCTGCATGATTTCATTTGCTTGCTGACTGATCCTCATGGCTTTTGTCTACCTCCCTTCCAAGTCATTCTATACAAGGCTAACAGATAGATATATTTAAAAGTTAAAACTCTTTATGAGAATAACCCACTTAAAATCATTTAATAGTAAAGTTTTAGCATGTAGACAGAGTCTTCCAATATTTGATTGGGCCTTACCTTATTAACTTATGCTCTAATAGATTTGTGTAATTGGGACATGAGATTGAATTACTTAATATTCTTATGTCAGTAAGGAAGAATTCTGCTTAAATCATTGTCCCATACCTACATTCTATTAAATAATCAAGGATCTTCATTTTAATAACCATATAAATTATTTTTCTGTAGAATTCAATTTGTAACTGTTTTCATTCTTTCTTTCATTTTATTGCAAGTCTTTTGAAAACTTGTATAAGACATGATTAACTTATGATAATAACTAAACTTAAAATAGTGCATTCTTCATTCAGTCATTGTCAGTGTTCTAATATATGTCTTGTTCTTTCAGAAAAAATTTAAAAATTCACCTTTTTCAAAAAATCATTTGGGATTAATTTAGGGTAGACTTAGACAGGCAACAGGGATTTTATTTCAGTATTGATATTCCACAAAAATTTGCTCAGATTCCCATATGATCGTACCATATTGCTTACAGCACAGCCCAGAAGTTTAGTATTAAATATCAGTCTTGATAAGACCTCAGGGGATTTAAGTACATCTTGGAGTCATTTCTCTCTGATTTCTCTTGAGTTATCTACTGTGGAACATGAAACAATTTTATTTTACTTAAAAAGCTCAGGTCTAAAGAAAAGATGGTTGTTTCTTCCAAAGGAAAATATTTTTATATGAAATTTCAGTTAAAAATATTTCAGGATATTTCTGTCTTTGTAATGAACTCTTTCATGTGAATCAGTTTATTTTGAGTCATTCTTTTAACCTGTAGAGAACATTATACATACCATATTTATTTTATATCTAATTTTTATTCTTATTTTTCACTGTTTTATTCCTCAAAAGATTACCTGGCATAGAGTAGGTACTCAACAAATATTGTTTTAATGAAATTAGCAGGTCCACTGTGTACTATTATTTACCTTTGAGCAAACTAATCTAATCTCCCAATTTCTTGGCCTTTTTCTGTAAAATGTCAGCAATAAAGTAAGTATGTATTTCACAAGGTTGTTATTAAGATTAAGTGAGATATTGAATATAAAGCAAAGTATAGTGCTCAGCATATTGTAAGCTTTCAATAAGTATCAGCTTTTCTTATTTTCTTATTAAAATATTTTCAGAACTTTCTTAAGGAGAAATCTTAAGTAGTATAAGTTACTATGTTCAGTTTTAACTATTTAATAGATCAAATCCACCATGAAACACAAAGACATTCCTAGTGTAGAGAATGTTACTGAGAACATAATGCTGCCTGAGGCGGTTTCTCAGGGAAGTCTCAAAATGTTTTGAGCAATGACAATGGTGTGATAATAAGTGTATGTAATAGTTTCCTAGAGCTTCCATAACAAATTACCACAAACCTGATGTCTTAATATAACAAAAATGTTGTTCTGTCCCCGTTCAGAGACTAGAGTCTGAAATCAAGATTCAACAGGGTTGTTCCCTTACGGAGGATTGAGAGAGAATCTGTTCTATGTGTCTCTCCTAGCTTCTGATGGTTACAGATAATTATTGTCATTCTATCGCTTGTAGCTGTATCAGTCCAAACTGAGATTCCGTCATCATATTTCTCTTTGTGTCTCTGTGTCGTCTGTCAAAGACACCAGCCTTTGGATAGGACCACACTAATCCAGGATGACCACATCTTAATTTGCTTACATCTTCAAAAATCCTATTTCCAAAAATAAGGTCACATTTACAGGTTTCAGAGGATAGGGTTTGAATTTATCTTTTTTGGGAGAACACAGTTCAAGTCACAACAATGTATATAATATGCTTTTTAATATACAGAACTCAGTTAACATTTCAAAGATAAATATATCTTGGGAGAAGATATGTCCAAAAATAATGTTACAACATTTTAATTAATTAATTTTACAGCCTGAATATTAATAATCTGCATAATCAGTTAGATGGGAAGTTTTAGTGAGTGCACACACATGTACCATTATTAACTGGCCCCCAAATAATACAGAACATTTCAGCCAAACTTCAAAGTCACAAAGGCCAATTTGCAGTCAGTTTTCTCCCCAGTGTCCAGCCCCTGGTAACTACTAATCTGATTTCTGTCTCCACAATTTTTCTTTTTCTTGACTTTCAAATAAGTAGTATCTTAAAGTATGTAGTCTTTTTTGTTTGTTTGTTTTTTGTTTTTTGCAGTACACGGGCCTCTCACTGTCGTGGCCTCTCCCGTTGTGGAGCACAGGCTCTGGATGCGCAGACTCTGTGGCCATGGCACACGGGCCCAGCCACTCCGCGGCATGTGGGATCTTCCCGGACCGGGGCACAAACCCGTGTCCCCTGCATGGGCAGGTGGACTCTCAACCACTGTGCCACCAGGGAAGCCCAAAGTATGAAGTCTTTTGTGCCTGCCTTCTTCACCTTGTCATCGTGATTTGAAGTACAATACTTGTCACATGAATCAGTAGCCCATTAATTTTTATTGCAAAGTAATATGCTATTTTATGGATACAACACAATGGCTTTATGCATTCTTGTATTGATGAATACATTGGTTGTTTCATGCTTGAAAACAGGAATTATTATGAATAAATCTATATACAAGATTTTGTGTAGACCCATATTGCTGTTTGTCTTGGGTAATAGCTAGGAATGGAAATGGTGAATAACATAGTAAGTGAATCTTTAACTATATAAAACAACTGCCAAATTTTTCCAGAGTGGCTATACCATTTTATATTCCCACGAACAATAAGTTCTAATTGTTTTACATACTCTAAAATTCTTGGTACTGTCAGTCTTTTTAATGTTAGTAATTTTGTTGAATTTTAATAAATTCTTATTATGATTTTAATTTCTATTTCCTTGATGAAAATTATGTTGAACAACTTTTCATATGCTTCTTTGCAATGTGCATATCTTCTTTGGTGAAGTGTTTGCTTATGTGTTGTCCATTAATTTTCTCAGGTTGTTTGAGTGCTTATTTTTGATCTATAAGAATTATTTATATAGTCTACAATAAAGTCCTTGTCAGAAATATATTTTGCACATATTCTCCATCTCAGTCTTGCTTTTAACATTTTTTGAAATGTCTTATGGTGATCAGAAATTTTAATTTTAATTTCAAATTAATTTTTCCATTTTTCTCCTTACGATTGTTGCTATTATGTCATATCTAAGAAATCTTTGCCTAACCGATGATCACAAATATTTTCCATTAACATTTATTTCTACAAGTTTACTTTTATCTTTAATTTTAGGTCTCCACATTTAGGGCTTTAATCCATCTGGAATTAATTTCTATGTATAGTGGGAGTATTTCTTTTTAGTATATATTCTTTTTTTTATTTTTAATAAACTTTATTTTTTAGAGCAGTTTTAGGTTCATAACAAAATTGAATGAAAGATATATATTTTCCATTGTAATTAATTTGCAATTGTACTAGAGGAATTTGCTGCAAAGATTCTCTTTTCCACATTTAAATAGCCTTGTACTTTTTCATAACTCAATTGATTTTATATGTATGCATCTATTTCTCTTCTGTCTTCTTGACTCAATTGATATATATGTGTGTACACACACACACACACACACACACACACACACATTGTTTTTCTTTTCATACTAGCCTGTGTTGTTTATTGTGACTATAATATCTCTTGAAGGCAGGCCATTTAAGCCCTCAAACTATATTCATCTTTTACAAACTTATGTTGTCTCTTTAAATCCTTTTGTCATTTGTTTTGCTATTATTTTGTAAAATTCCATATTTAGATTCTTTGTGGCTGACGTATAAAAATAATATATATAAATGTTTCCCATTTAACCTACAGCCATGATAAAAATACATATAAATCTATTATATTTTTGTTTATTTCTTCAGGATTTATCTATACACAATAGTTGCTTTTGCAAATAAAGATGAACTTTCTATTTCCCTTACAGTATGTCTATTTTTATTTCCTTGTCTACCTTTCTTATACTGCCTAGGACTTTCAGTAAAATGTTTTCTTTCTTTTTTTTTTTTTTTTTGTTGTTGTACGCGGGCCTCTCACTGTTGTGGCCTCTCCCATTGTGGAGCAAGGCTCCGGACGTGCAGGCTCAGCAGCCATGGCTCACGGGCCCAGCTGCTCCACTGCATGTGGGATCTTCCCGGACCGGGGTATGAACCTGTGTCCCCTGCATCGGCAGGTGGACTCTCAACCACTGTGCCACCAGGGCAGCCCTTCTTTTTTATTTAAATGTTCTTTAGTTTTTAACTTATTGTGTCTTGTTATTTAATGTGGGATATCTATAGGGTGAATATTTTGATCTTGCTCTGTCATCTAGCTTTATACTCTATGAGCTTGCCTTAACTCATAGTGATTAGATCATTCTTATTTCTTGTAATTTTTGTTATGGTTTAAGTCTGACATCTTGCTGTTTGTTTTCTCTTTTCCCATCTGTCTCTGTTTGTTTGTTTTTTTTTAATGTTTCATGCCTTATCTCGATTTTTTAAATGTCATTACATCCTAGCTATATATTTTTGTTCTATTATTATTTTTCAATGATCACTCTATGGTATGAAATATACACTTTTTAACATTACATTCTACCTTCAGATTACGTGTACTACTTAACTTATAATGTAAGAATAGTACAAAAGTGCACTTTTTAAATTTCTATTACTGTATTACCATTTCTATTATTGTATTGTATTAGTAAACATTTAACTTGAACACAAATCTCACAGAGCATTGTTATTGTTTTCTTTAGAGAGTAAATTATCTTTTAAAGATAATGAAAACAAGATAAAAAGCATTATCTTCTGTACCTACACATGCATTTACTTTTGCTGACACTTTTCATTCATTTTTATCTGGTGTAATTTTATTCTACCTGTAGGATTTACTTTTACATATCTTTGGGGAAGGTTCATGGACAATGAATTCTGAACTTTTCTGCCTGAAAAACTATTTCCCCTTTATTATTACAATACATTTTCTCTGTGTTTAGAATCCTTGGCTGACATGTTTTTCCTACATTTGTAGTCTGACATGAATGAGTTTGTGATAAGAAGATTATTGTTTTGCTTATTTTCTTTCCTCTGTACACGTTGTGTCTTTTTCTCTACTTTCTTTTAAGAGTTTATCTTTATCACTAGATAAGCCTTATGATAAGTGTCTTTATGTCTATTGTGATTGTGATTTATTTAATTTCTTGGACTTATGGGTCTATGAGTTTAACCAAATTTTGTATTAATTCCTGTAATCGTCGCAAGTCCAATAAAGTTGTGTCCCATTATCCTATTGTCAACCATGTTAAACTGGGAACTAAATTTTCCAGAATCCAATTTCCTGTCAAGTCTTAGGTTAGAGTTGGTCAGGAACTTTCACAAGGTATGGAATGAAGAAGTGTGGCATTGGCCATCACTCAGTGAATGTTGCTGTGGTTAGATGCTGAAGTACCCAGAAGTTTCCAGCTTGCCCTACTGCCCTCTCAACTCATTGTCCAGATCTTCTGCCAGTGGGCTTTTTATGTAGATTCACAGAGGCAATAGGCTGACACTCCTATTCTAGTAAATCTCTCTTTGCACTTGCCCTTCTGTAGCTGAATATGAGCTTGGCTTCTCAGATTGACAAGGTGGTAATGCAGCTGAATCTCTCTTACCTGTGTTTGGACATTCATTTTTCTGTCTCTTTTCATAATTGTGCAAGCTTTAATTCCTGTAGTAAATCACACTCCCACTATTATTGCATTTCCATTTTCATCAATCAACCTTTGCTGATACCGTAGGTATTATGATGATCTCTATTTTTTAAATAAGTAAAATAAGAAATGGAAATAGTTAGTAATTTCTTTAATATTAAAAAGCAAATGAGCAGTTGAGCTAGGATTTAAATATGTGAAGCCTATTTAACCACCTTGCCATATTGTGGTAATACAATATATTTTATTTTAAAATGTGATATTTTTATGACTATATGTGTTGAAACATTTGGAGATATTTATTTATTTGCTAAAACTCCTTGCCAACTCTCACATTCATGTAATGACTACAGAGTATTAAAATTAAGTTCAAGAATATGTGTTTTTGTGTTTTATGTCAGGGATGATGTGTACAAGAAGAAGCATTCTGTGAATAAAAGTATCAAGAAAAAATATCTCAAAAATATATTTGAATAAGAAATAATAAGTACTGATATAAATATAAATTTAAAAAATTCAAACAAATTAACATTACCTAGATTTTCTTATATTTTTTCTACCATAATTATGCCATGAATTATTTTTTTCACTGGCAATTATTTTTAAATAGCCACACTCATTATGCATTGCCTATGGACAAGTAAAGACTCTAATTAATAAATATTGATTTCAAATGCCTGGAAACATATAATATTTCAATAAACACACTCATAATGAAACAAATTAAAATGAATAATATATGCTTACATTTGTGTATTTACTAAAATGTGAATAAAATATCTTTTATTAACACATAATTCTGGTTCCTGAACACAAAATAATTTTTTAAAAGGAGAAAATATTTTATTATTACCTTATTTACTTATTCAAGATATACCTAATCACTTCTCTATTCCAGGCACCTAAATTTTATAAGCAACTATTTTCATTAGTGTTAATTGTGCTATTAAATGCCAGATTATGTATTATATACAATTCAAATCAGTAGGTAGGTAGTTGTGTGGATAATGTTTACATAGCTTCAACTGAATTTGAAAGTATTATCATAATATTAGATTAAAATATGTTGTCACTTGTCAATTAGATAATCAGCAAAGTGCCTAGTTCAAACAATAGAATATCAAAAAAAGTAGAGTAGTACTTTTGTTTATTTGTAAAATAGTCTACATTTTTATGTTCAAATGAATAAACTTAGCTTTTGTTTGCATTTGCAAAAGACTGTATAGTTGTTTCATATACACATTTAATTTTAAGTTAGCAATGATTTAGAAAATTTTAAAGTGCATAAAATAATACATAACAAATACTACAAAGACACAGTGTAGTGTAAGAATACCAGGTTACCTCTCCTGGATCTATAAATCAATTTATAAATGATTTTGAACCACTGGTTCCTCATCTATATAACATAAAGGAAGAGAATGGAATAATCTTTTCAAGCTATATGAGGTGATCTAAGTAGTTAACATTTTGAAATTTTCCCAATGTATTTTTACTGCCTGGTTGGTCATATTTGCTCTGAAAATTCCTACCAATGGAGTAAGACATGAGGATAAATCTCATTGCTTCAAATAAATATAAATGTTGCTGTAAGTAAAATTCATCACATAAATTTAACTTTTGGAGTACAACCTTGAAGTGACTCACAACCAAAATATTAGCCTGAGTGCAAAGGATGTTCAGTTACTAAAGCTAAATAAGTTGGTTTAGTTTTGAATTTAAAAGCCTTTTCTTGGAAGATCATGGTTATATTATTTAACTTATTTCTCTGTGGGTAAGCAACCTATAATGACAAATTCCAGCAGTATCCAGGTTCTAAACCTACTTTGGTGGTGTAAAATTAATGTTTGATTTTTGTGTGTAACTCTTGATAGTTATGTTAGTTATTTTGGGCTGTCATAATAAAATAGCATAAACTAGGTGGCTTAAACAACAGACCTTTATTTCCTCATGGTTCTAATGCCAAGATCAAATTTCCAGCATGGTCAGTTTCTGGTGAGACTTCTCTTCCTGGCTTTCAGATGCTGCCTTCTTGGTATTTCTTCCCATGGTGAGGAGTGAGTAGAAAGCAAGTTCTCTGGCATCTCTTCTTCTAAGGGCACTAATTTCATCATGAAAGCCCCACCTTCATGACCTCATCTAAGCCTAGTTATCTCCCAAATGTCTCAGCTTTAATTTTCATCACATTTGCTTAAACATATGAATTTTAGGGGACACAAAATTCAGTCCATAATAGTAGTGCTCCTGTATTTTCATGTTCACACTTCATACACTTTCAATTTTATTTTTGTCTCAGAGAATTTGCCTTCACTCCCTGGGAAATACATCTTTATTTCTCAGTGGAGTGTCTGTCTCACTACCTACTGGGAAGTTGGGTGTTACATGAACAAATTTTCCATGTATTATTATAGGTTTCACCTTGCTGCCTTTTCCCAACCTTTCAGTCTGCTAATATTTTGCCTTATGTGTATGAGCTGCTATATATTTCATTTTTGTTATTCTATTTGAATCAATTCTGCCAATTCCTAGACGTTTCCCTAATAATAAAATTTTAATGATTCAAAAGAGTATTAGAGTTAAAGTGAAAAATATTAATAAAAACAATGTATATTCATTTCAGAAAATTGGTTATATTTTCCAAAATATCTTTTCAAAGAAGAGGATTTTTAAGTGTGTGTTCAGTTGAAAGAAGGAATTACTTTTTCAGTTATAAATATCATGAAAATTACATAATTTATAAGTAGATATTGACTTTCTAAAATGAACATCAAAATTTATTGAACACCATGTGTATCTTTAGCCAGGCAACTTGAGAAATAATTAATCTTGATATTCATAGAAAATGGAAATCAATAACTAAAATGTGAGAAGCATTAACTAGCATGTTGTAAACTCTGTAAATTCCATTGATGTTTTAAGGATTTAATCTAAGTGTTTGATTCTAAAGAGTAGCATCACTTAAAGTAATTTAGCCTAACTAAAGAATGACTTATGTAATATTCCAAGATTACAACCATGTAGAGAAGTATTAGGCAACTGGCCAAATCAGAGCCTAATAGATGACAATATATTTAGATTTTTTTCATTTAATAGAAAAATAAATTTTAATAACTAACAAATTATGATTGCCATCTACTCCTAATTTTCACATCTGCTTAAATTTGTGTTTTAAATAATAGAGTCTGTTCATTATATTGCCAACAAATTTTCATGCAAAGTTGAACTATGTCATATAATGGGATGAGTTGACATGGATTTTGATACTTGCCTTTCCTCTGTGACCTTGGGCATTCCAACTTAATAAAAAAAATAATAATTGACTTCAACCATCAAAGCACTGAGTCAGATGTCACAGGGATAGATACCAAAAGGAAACACTGTCCTCACACTGGAGGAGTACTCAATTCCCTTGGGGACAAAATTATGAAAAATGTACAAGTTTCTGTAATTCAATGTAGACTTTAAGTGCCTTTGAAGAGGGACTCTGGGAGGGATCATGCCAAGAAGTACTTCCCAGAACTTCTGCTGCCAGTGTCCTTGTCCTCATGGTGAGCCACAGCCACCCCTGCCTCTGCAGGAGACCCTCCAACACTAGCAGCTGTGCCGGGTCTCAGTTGCAGCACCTGGGATCTTTGTTGTCGTGTGCTGGATCTTTGTTGTGGCATGCAGGAGCTTAGGTCGCAGCATGTGAACACTTAGTTGTGGCATGTGGAATCTAGTTCCCTGACCAGGGATTGAACCAGGGCCTCCTGAATTGGGAGAGCAGAGTCTTAGACACTGGACACCAGGGAAGTACTTAGTGCTACTCCACTGGTGGATGTGCTCCAGTTTCTTTCCCATTTACTTGATGGGCTTTGCAGTTATTTCCAGTCTTGGGCTACTTTGACTGTTTTGGTGATCAACAAAGGGACCCAAAGCAGACTTCTCTCCTTTGCCTGAACACTACAAGGAACCAGAGCCTTGGTATCACCTCCTTGGAGAATCCAGACAAATTCAGATAAATCTCTTCTGGTTCTCAGAGTTCTCATATTGGTTGATGGTCCTGAGTTTTACTGGCAGTATATAACAGCCATGTGGCTGACAAGGTCTTAGTGCTCCAGCCGGATGTCAGGCCTGTGCCTCTGAGGTGGCAGAACCGAGTTCAGGACATTGCTCCACCAGAGACCTCCGAGCTCCATGGAATATCAAATGGCAAGAGCTCTCCCAGAGATCTCCATCTCAATGCTAAGACCCAGCTCCACTCAATGAACAGCAAGCTACAGTGCTGGACACCCTATGCCAAACAACTAGCAAGACAGGAACACAACCCCACCCATTAGCAGAGAGGCTGCCTAAAATCATAATAAGGTCACAGACACCCCAAAACACACCACAGGACACGGGCCTGCCCACCAGAAAGACAAGGTCCAACCTCATCCACCAGAACACAGGCACCAGTCCTCTCCACCAGGAAGCATACACAACCCACTGAACCAACCTTAGACACTGAGGGCAGACACCAAAAACAATGGAAACTATGAAGCAGCAGCTGGTGAAAAGGAGACACAAAACACAGTAAGTTAAGCAAAATAAGAAGACAGAGAAATATGCAGCAGATGAAGGAACAAGGTAAAAACCCACCAGACCAAACAAATGAAGAGGAAATAGGCAGTCTACCTGAAAAATAATTCAGAGTAATGATAGTGAAGATGATCCAAAATCTTGGAAAAAGAATGGAGAAAATACAAGAAATGTTTAATAAGGACCTATAAGAACTAAAGAGCAAGCAAACAGTGATGAGCAACACAATAAATGAAATTCAAAATTCTCTAGAAGGGATCAATAGCAGAATAACTGAGGCAGAAGAACGGATAAGTGACCTGGAAGATAAAATAGTGGAAATAGCTACTGCAGAGCAGAATAAGGAAAAAAGAATGAAAATAATTGAGGCCAGTCTCAGAGACCTCTGGGACACATTAAATGCACCAACATTCGAATTATATGGGTCCCAGAAGAAGAAGACAAAAAGGAAGGGACTGAGAAAATATTTGAAGAGATTATAGTTGAAAACTACCCTAATGTGAAAAAGGAAGTAGTCACTCAAGTCCAGGAAGCACAGAGAGTCCATACAAGATAAATCCAAGGAGAAACATGCCAAGACAGATATTAATCAAACTATCAAAAATTAAATACAAAGAAAAAATATTAAAAACAGCAAGGGAAAAACAACAAATAACATACAAGGGATAACCATATCCCCATAAGGTTAACAGCTGATCTTTCACCAGAAATTCTGCAAGCCAGAAGAGGCTAGCAGGACATATTTAAAGTGATGAAGGAGAACAACCTACACCCAAGATTACTATACTCAGCAAGGATCTCATTCAGATTTGATGGAGAAATTAAACCCTTTACAGACAAGCAAAAGCTAAGAGAATTCAGCAGCACCAAACCAGCTTTACAACAAATGCTAAAGGAACTTCTCTAAGCAGGAGATCATCAAAAAATCTACAAACAATAAATGCTGGAGAGAGTGTGGAGAAAAGGGAACCCTCATGCACTGTTGGGGGGAATGTAAATTGATACAGCCACTATGGAGAACAGTATGGAGGTTCCTTAAAAAACTAAAACTAGAATTATCATACGACCCAGCAATCCCACTAATGGGCATATATCCTGAGAAAACGATAATTCAAAAAGAGTCATGCACCAAAATGTTCACTGCAGCTCTATTTACAATAGGATATGGAAGCAACCTAAGTGTCCATCAACAGAAGAATGGATAAAGAAGATGTGGCACATATATACAATGGAATATTACTCAGCCATAAAAATGAACAAAACTGAGTTATTTGTAGTGAGGTGGATGGACCTAGAGTCTGTCATACAGAGTAAAGTAAGTCAGAAAGAAAAATACCATATGCTAACACATATATATGGAATCTAAAAAGAAAAAAAAAGCAAAGAAAACAAAATGGTCAGAAGAACCTAGGGGCAAGACGGGAATAAAGATGCAGACCTACTAGAGAATGAACTTGAGGATACAGGGATGGGGAAGGGTACGCTGGGGCAAAGTGAGAAAGTGGCATGGACATATATACACTACCAAATGTAAAATAGGTAGCTAGTGGGAAACAGCCACATAGCACAGGGAGATCAGCTTGGTGCTTTGTGACCACCTAGAGGGGTGGGATAGGGAGGGTGGGAGGGAGGGAGATGCAAGAGGGAAGAGATATGGGGATATATGTTTATGTATAACTGATTCACTTTGTTATAAAGCAGAAACTGACACACCATTGTAAAGCAATTATACTCCAATAAAGATGTTAAAAAAAAAAAAAAGGAAACACAGGGGAAGGAAAACCTACAATAACAAACCGAAAACAATTAAGAAAACGGTAATAGGAACATACATATCGATAATCACCTTAAAGGGAAATGGATTAAATGCTCCAACCAAAAGACATAGACTGGCTGAATGGATACAAAAACAGGACCCGTATATATGCTGTCTACAAGAGACCCATTCAGACAATAAAAATAAAGTTAAAAATGAGAAAAATAAACAGTGACTTTGAAGAGATTTTTTTTTAAATCTGGAAGCTAAAAGGAAGTAAATATTATAATGATCAGATAACATTCAAGGTGAGCTTTCAAATTTGTGTACTGTTTCAAAAGAGAAATGGAGAATTGGATGAGAGAGCACTGCAGTCAGAGAAAACAGTGTGAAATCTTGGGAAAAATGTTTAAAAGTAAGAAACATCTTCCGAAAGAGGAAGTCATAAAGTGGTATTTTAGAGTGAGCAAATGTAGAGGAATCATAGTATATAAAGCCAGAAAAGTAGTTTAGAATCATATTGTAGAGGAATTTAATGGACAGAATTTAACCTATTAACTCTACAAATAATTTATTTGGGGCAACAATTCCAGAGACCATATTACACACTAAAAGTCCACCAGGTCTTGAGACTATATAGGGTGAAGGAAAATAGGAAAAAATGACATAATTACATAAAAATATCTGAAACTACAATTATATGATTCTGAAGGCTGTGACAGAGAGTTGCACAGTTCTAGAAAATACATGATATGAAATATGACTTCATCAGATGGATTAATTAAGAATTCCCTGAAGAAAAAAAAATGAGTTCAGAGGACAGAGGTGAAAGGAGGACAGAAGAGTATTACATGCATGTGAGAAAGTTTGTATGAAATGTAAGGCCAGTGTGGCTGCAGTACAGGGAGCCAGGTGTTCTCCAGTTGTAGGGGAAATAGGAAACATAAGACAGTCCCAGATGTTGTAGGGTTTGTAAAAGTCAGTTTGTTCTTTATCCCAAAAGAAATGGGTAATTATTTAAGTGAATAATAAGAGAAAATATTTTATTATTATCAGAACCAAAACACTCACTGTTGAGTGAAGAAAAGTTGGAGGGTCGGAATGAAGGAGATGAAAATGTTGCTACAGTGGACCATTTGAGAGCTAATTATTGCTCCAAATAAGTGCTTTGGAGACAGATATCTTTGTACTAATTTAAGAAATATTTAAGATATAAAATGGAAAGTACATTGTGGAGAATTAGAAATTAAAGGGACAGAGTTATCCAATGTTACTCTTTGTCACTGGATTGTGATATTTAGTTGAATAATGGTTTTATTCACAGTGATAGGGAATTTAGGCAAGCCTGGGAAATAAAGTTATTTAAAGGAGGGAGACTACAAACTCATTTTAAGTACCTATGGGGTTCCTTTGAAGTACACGTCAAAGCAATGATGCAGATTTATAATTTCAAAGAGTGAGACTAGACTAGATCATTGATGTTGGAGCAGTAACTGGGCTTTGCTAGGAAGCAATGAAAAAGTAATAATGCACCCCAAAATACTGACCAAGTAGCATGGGATAAGACTGAAAGGAGATTAAGAAAGAATAAATGAGTGTTAAGAGAAAGCCTAGAGTGTGACATCACGGAACTGTTTTAAGAAAGAGGGCAACAAATGCTGAGACAGCAAGTAAAAAGATATTGACCACTAGCTTTCCAGGTGGAGAAATCAATGAAGATTTTAGAAGTGTTATTTCAGAGAGGTTATGGAAAGAAAACAGATTTTTATGGGTTAAAGAGAGAAAGGTAGTGAGGAAATAAAGCCAGTGTTCAAAGGTAAATATTTTAAGAAATGGTTTGTACAGGTAGGTGACAGGGCCACAGTTGAAGAAGCATATAATTAAATTGAAGGATTAAAAAAAATGGAATACTGAATATATTCAATGGAAAAATGCAGTTGAAGAGAAATGGGATTATACTACATTTGGTACCTGGCATAAATCATTGATTTTTTTCCTAATAAAAATGACAAGATAGAAAACTTTATTTCTTGAAAATTAATACAACTAAGGTAAAATGATGACTTGAAGCTAAGTTCCTCTTGAAGGACATAAGAACAAAAGGCAAAGGCTGATATAAACGTGTATAACTGAACTTTTGGACTTGATGTACATTAATGGCAGAGAGATTGGAATAGAAAAATAAGGAAACTGATGTGATAGTTCTAAAAAGGTAGAATCTATTGCAACTGGTAAATAGTTTTACCAAGAAATTAGAGCTACTTATGGTGAACCATAGGCAAATGTCCAGGATATAATTACTGGCTTTTGAAAGCATCTGAAGAAATGATTTACAGGAAGGATGAGGTGTTTCCTCCACATTGCTAAGTCCAGTGATCAGTTTCCTAACTTCATTTTGCTTGACCTGGTAGCAACATTTAGTAAAGGTTATCAGTCCCTTAAAATTATTTCTTCATTTGGCTTTAAGAAAACAAACACTACTGATTTTGTCCAAAAGTATTGTAATTCATTTTTTTTTTCTTGCGATACGAGGGCCTCTCACTGTTGTGGCCTATCCCGTTGTGGAGCACAGGCCTCGGAAGCGCAGGCTCAGCGGCCATGGCCCACGGGCATAGCTGCTCCGCGGCATGTGGGATCTTCCCGGACTGGGGCCCAAACCCATGTCCCCTGCATCGGCAGGCGGACTCTCAACCACTGCGCCTCCCGGGAAGCCCTGGAATTATTTTTTGATTTCTTGGAAAAAATCTGGAGAAATTCAAGGATCAGTTCTTGGAATTCTTCATTTTATTGATTTTCTGCATGATATTTTCCATTAAATAGCTTGAGGTGCTTTTGATAGGCTAGCAAGTCCTACATTTTTATCTCAGTCCTGAACTTTAATAATATATCTTTAACACTGTTTGACTTCTTTGCTTGGATCTCAAGTAGGCCTTTCAAAATTAATAGGACCCAAACCCATATCCTAATTGGAGCTCCTCCAGTAAGAGCCTGCTAATCTTGCAATCTTTCTCCCTTAAATTAATAAGTACCCTACCTTCTTATTCTTCAGGCCATGGTCTTGAAGTTGTTGCCCACACCTCACATCCATTCCATTAACATACGTTGTTGGCTCATTGTTCAGAGTATATTCTATATCTGGACATTCTCACTGTTGCTACTGACACAAAGCATCTTCCTAACTTCTCCTATTATTACTGTTCTTCACACACACAAGATTCCATGCTCTTTTTGGTATCAATTAAGCATGCTTATACTTTAGAACCTTTAAATTGGCTAATCTGTCTGCTTGCAATACCCTTTTTCATCATATCTGCATAGCTTGCTCTCTCATCTTTGTCTCTACAAAAATATACTTTTTAACAAAATTATCCCTGAATACCATTATAAAAGAGATTACACCTCATTCCCACACTTTCTATAACCTTCCCATGCTTTATTTTTCCACATAGTAGTATACCATGCAGTGTACAGTTTAATTTTCACTAGTTTATTTATTTATTGGTTACCTCTGGCTTGAGCAGTACTATCCAATGGAATTTCTGCATTATGGAAATACTCTGTATCTGGCCTTTCCAAATTGGAAGCTGCTACCACGTGTGAATTTTGATAACATGAAATATAGATAGAGTGACTAAGAAAATGGATCATGATTTTATTTAACTTACTTTAAGTTGTCATTTAAATAGCCACACATGGCCAGTGGCTATCATCTTAGACAATGCAAAGCTAAAATGTTAAATTGTGATGGCACGGATTGTTCTCTGTTTTTTTCTACTTCTTTCATTATTCTCTATAGACTGTCTAAAGCACAGTAAGTGACCAATACATACTTGCGTTAATAAATGAATGAAAGTAGAAGTCCAATAGTTAGTTGATAATATTAAGTTTGGATCATGGAAGACCAATAATTAATTAAGATAAAACTGGAAGTTCATTAAACAGTTTTTTTTAATTTGAATTTAGAAAGAAAATAAAGAATAAGCAAACCGTGATATTTCAAAAAAGATATTTCAAGGAGAGATTTGCAATTAAATGTTATAAAGATTTTGAGGAGAATGAAAAGCTTGAAAATAACGTCCTTGAAATTTGAAAAAATGATAGTCATAAGTAACCACAGATAGAGAATAATCAGTGCTTTGGTGAAGGAATGTCAAGAAGCTAACCCAGGCTTCAAAGTTTAGGGTGGGGTTGGACTAGAGAGAGTTGTGTAAATTAGGCAAATTGGCACATTAGCCATTAATTAAAGACTAGAAGAAAAAGATAAGTTATAACAGTGGAGAAATACTTTAGTTTGTATTTGTTTGTTTTTGGTTTAATAACAATTGACCAGTTGTTTTGTGACCATTGGTACAAAAACATTGAGAGATATTTTAAGACGCAGAACATAATTGGTAGACTAGGCTCTTAGAGGAGATGCCTTTGGATTGACTCAGGTTAATACAGATTTTAATTGGAAAGAAAAAGATTCTCTCTCTGTCTCTGCTTCTCCCTCTTTCTTTCTTTCTCTCTCTCTCTCTCTCTCTCTCTCTGCTTCTCTCTCTCTCCCTCTGGAGGAAGAAAGGAAATATTAGAGAAGAGATAAGCAGAAAGTTTAAGTTTAAGAAATGTCTTTTCAGTATTTCCAAATCATAACAGAATGGAGGGAAACTACTTAGTTACACCGAGGATAACACTGCTCTGGAAGATATGATAGGAATTAATAAAGTAAACAATAAAATAAACAATGCAGGTCCAGCTGAGGTTAGAAAACACGAACAAATCATGTTTTCGTGAATATTGCCAATCATATTTGACAGCTCTGGTGTTAGAAGACACAAAAAGGCAGGGAAAAACAAGAGAGGTTATCATAATATAACATGCCTGACAGACCTTCCCAAAAGTGCTGCAGTGTAAAACCAGACATATTACAGCTACATTTATTCCTGTCCATTGACAGATTTAAATGTGGAAGTAAATTTAGCTATTGCACCTCTAACGTAATTACCTTAAATTTAAAAAAAATACCTATAATAATACTCATTACAATAAGGTATTAACTTGCTAATATATATTTCACACTGTCTACAATTACATAGAATTTTTAGATATTATCTGTCTCTTCCATTATTAAATTTTTCAGGGCATTGAGAACAGTTCCTTATTCAGAGAATAAATTCCTTTCCTTAATCAGTGACTATAATTTAATTTCTCAGTACTAATTTTCACATATTAGAATGTAAACTTCACCCCTTAACCCCAGACTACATTCTGTGCACATTTGAGAGCACCTTCCTGGTGTTTGAACTCCTCTGCCTGTCCTGAGTGTGTGCATGCTGTCAGCGGCAGGACCTGGCTTAATCCTCCCTTTAGCTTTGGAGGGTTGTTCTGGCTGTTTATAGTCCAGTTCTTCTGACTGTGACACTTAAGGCTAAGTTTAAGTTAAAAAATTCACTCAGGTAGTTTGTGGTAGCACCAAGATTAACATCATGACCTCTGTACTGCTGCCTGATGTACTCTTTTTGAATTTCTCTGCATTCAAAATGGTAAATCTCAGCTTTCTTATTTGACATTTCAGACCACTCAGGAACTCTTCCCTACATAGATTGGTGCTTTTTACTTCCCAGCATAAAATTATCAGGCCAGTTTGAATGCTTTCTTCCTGGGTCTCATATGTTCTTCCTTCTTGGTTCACGAATTAATTTTGCTGCAACCCATCTGCAATGGACTGAATGCTTCTGTCCTCTGTGCCGCCACACCCACAATTCATATGTTGAAATCCTAACCTTCATTGTCATGGTATTAGGAGGTGGGGTCTTTGGGAGGTGATGAGAATTAGATGAAGTCATGAAGATGGAGTTCTCATGAATGGAATTAGTGTCCTTATAAAAGAAAAATGATAGAGATCCCGGGGCTCCTCTGCCACATGAGGTTACAATGTGAAGAGTGCTGTCAATGAGGAAGTGGGTCCTCACCGGACACCAGATCTGTTGGTGTCTTGATATTGGACTTCCTAGCCTCCAGAACTGTGAGAAATAAATGTTTGTTATTTATAAGCCACGCTGTTTACAGTATCTTTTATAGGAGCCTGGATGCACTTCAATTAGCCAGCCCAAAGCAAGATCTTACTGATTTTAATGTTTGCATATTTGAAAATGTCTTTATTCCACCTTCACGTTTGATTTGTGGTTTGGTCGGATGCCTGTCTTAAATTCTGTTAACTTTGTTATTTGAAAACACTCTTTCCATACTCGATGTTCTGGATGGGAGTTTGGTGTCCATCTTTATTGTCCGTGATGTATGACATGTTTATTTGATTTTATTTCCTACCATCTATTTATTTTTTTCTCAAGTTTTCAAAATCTTATTTCAATTTAAAAGAGCTTTTAATTTTATTGGCTTTGGTCACAGATGCCTTTTTTTAATAGGTGCAATTTCTTCTTGAAGAAGGCTTCCTTCATCAGTTGGTAAGAACAATATGTTTCTATGGTTGATTTAAATTAATTTCTGGGGAACCATGATGTCTAATGACATTGCCACTTTTGCTGACTGGAATTTTGTTTTTAATTACTTGAACAGTTCTGGGTAGACAAAAAGAGTCTGGCAAAAGATAACTAAGAAATAGATACCTAGAAACTAATTAGATGTTGGTAAATTCCTCATCCTTTCTATACATTGGTTTAATTTCTCTCTATATTCTATACACTCTCTTAGTCTGTTCAGGCTGCTGTAACAAAATACCATAGACTGGGTGGCATATAAAAAACATAAACTTATTTCTCACAGTTCTGGAAACTGGAAATCCAAGATCAGAGTGCGAGCATGGTCAAGTCCTGGTAAGGGCGCTCTTCCAAGTGGCAGACTGCTGACTTCTTGTATCCTCACAGGGTGAACAGCAGAGAGCAGTAACCTCTCTGGTGGCTCCTATAAAGCCATTAACCCTGTCACCTCCCAAAGGCCCCAACTCCTGACACCATCACGCTGTGGGTGTGGGATTCAGCATATGAACTTAGGAGGAACAATAACCCACACATGAAAGAGAGAGCAAGGAGAAAAAAAAAAGGAGAAAGAGATTTCTGAACTTTGGAAAAGATCAGTAGAGAAAAATGAGAGCCATAGATTTTGAATATATTTATTTTTCTATAACTAGACTCTATGCAATCACTGCTTCATTCTAGAAAAACTTGTTTGATTAGTCATTTTGTCATAAAACTTTTGAATCCTGTTTATAGCAACTCATTCTGTTATATTCATCCTCTAATACAACTCTATACAAAAGAGACCTTTATTTGCTATATTGCCTTGGGCTTACCTTCAAATGTTCTCTTTCTTTATAATTTTGTTTCCAAAATTTCATACCTTATGTTTCAGAGGGGAAGTTGCAGGCTTGAAGCTGTATTCTGATTTAGGATTTATATTTTATTGCTTTGTTATCTATCCCTCAAAAGTAAAAACATGCTATATAATTGTGAGAGTGTGTACATGGATGTGTTTAATTTTGGTGCTGTATGTTTCCTATAGCACCCAAATTAAACACACACATTGTTAGAAAATATTTTAAAAAGAAATAATATAATTATATGACATTCTTTAGATTTCCAGAAACTCACAATTCTTCTGGAATGATTATGAACTTATTTCCAAAAATTACTTTTATAATTTTGCTTGCTGCTCAAGGAAATTTTGGATATTGGCCTTATTAATATATATATTTTTTTCTATCAGAAAAAATGAGATTAATGAAATGTAATGATTTGCTAGCTTGGTGTTGGAAAGTTCTGTTTGTCCCATTAGAAGAGAGAAGTTACACATTTACAACAAGAGAATAAAATGATATCATGTAATATTTTGTGAAATCTTACATTTTTAAATGACTGCCCAGGAAATATGTTCTGGTTATTTTCCATTTACTGCTACATTTCTCATTTCCTTCCCTGGCCCTGAGGTCAGTTCAGGAGGATGACCTTAACAGAATCATTATCTAAGTCTCCATTGTCATCTTGCTTTCAGTGGGCTTGGGAGGAGAGAAAGTTTGGTTCCATGTTCTTGTTCTTACCTCAGTCAGCACCATTCTACATACAATGTCCATTATTCAAAAAAAAAAAAAAAAGACAAAAAACCAAGGAAGATAATCCAATATCTAGAAACAAAAAATCAACATTCATCTAGTTTAAATCTTGGATATATCAGACATTAATTTTGTAATAAAATGAAAAGAATGATATGTTAAAAGCTCAAGTAAGAAAGGTTGGCAGCATGCACAAAAAAATGGAAATTTTAGCAGAGAAATGAAACTGTGTGAAATATTTAAAGAAAATAGTAGAAATAAAAAACACACTAAGTCAAAAATCACTGAGAAATTTTCCCACTTCAGACACAAAGATCTGGTCTGCCTAAGAGTGAGGCTGCACCAGCACAGCTGAGAACATGCACACCACCCACCATCACCATATATTTAATACATTAACATGAAATAAAATAGATTTCAAGCCAAGAATTATTGCTAAAAGTAATCGGGTATATTTCACAATAAAAATGATCAAAACAGAAGAAATACATGAAAGAATATATAACCTTAAGATAGGGCTCAAAATCACTGAAGAAAAATCTAATAGAACTAAATGTAGAAACGCATTTTTAAATTATTATTTGGAAAGAGATGAAGATTTTCATGCACTTCTAGCTGAGAAAAATGACACATTTTTGTATAATATCAGTAAGGGTGTTTTTTTTTTTTTTTGAACCCTCATAGCACTTTGAATCTTTCAGCACTTAGCAAATAGTAAGGGTGTTTTATTAGCCAGCCACCATGACTACCTCCAATGGCTCCAACCTCCCTATATTCACAGTCTCGTATATTCCCCTCTAATATTTTATCAGAAATGATCTGCATGACCTATAGCATATGCAGAAGTAATGTTACTTCAAACTGTAATCAATCCAAATGTCACTCAACTACTGTATGGCTATTAAAGGCTGTATCTCTCTCTTTCTTTCTCTCTCTCTCTCTCTCTGATTTTATTAACAGCCAAGACTCAACAAACTAATTTTAAAATGAGTGAATTGTATTCTATGTAAGTTATATATAAATAAAGCTGTTAAATGTCACTAATTTTAAAAATAAATTAGATTACACTAAATTTAAGAATTTCTATTTACCAAAATACAGAATTAAAGTAGTGAGAGTATAAGACAATTCACTGATGGTGGAAGATTTCCCAGTATCTATATCCGAAACAGATATATATATATCCAGAATAAGGTAAATCGTTCATACAAATCATTAAGAAAAAAATAGTATCAACTTAATAAATAAGATGCACTAGTAAAATAATAAGAAATGAACAAAACCCAGAATATTTAAATGTTCATTTAGTGAAATATACTTGGCATCTACCACACACTCCCAACAAAACATCTAAGATTAAAAGGGTAGAAAGTACTGATGTTATGAAAGATGTAGAACAACTTGAAGTCTCATAAATTCCTGGTGAAAGTAAACATTTGAACAACTTTTTTTGAAAACTCTTTTTCAGAATTTCTAAAACTTTTGAGCAAAAGAAATCAGACACATATCATATGACACAATTTTTATAAATTTCAAAGATAAGCAAGTGAATCTATGGTGATAAATCTCAGGGAGAATAATAAAAAGGTGCATGAAAGAATTGTGGATCACAGAAGTGGTGTGTATCTTGGGGAGCATAGTGATTTTCTGAGTATATAAAATTGTAATACAACACCAAGCTCAAAAATATGTTTTACTCAACAATAACAAAGTAAACATTTTATTTTAAAAGACTAGATATAGGTTCAAGAATTACTCAAGAATTACTCTATATAAGAAAACACATTTTATCCAATTTTGTACTTTCCTCAAAATGAAGAATAAAGTGAGTAAAAAAGGAAAAGGAAATTTTTTTCTTAAAAAAATATATTATATCCCTGTATACATAACATTCAAATTTGATGAGACAATATTTATATCGGGTACATTCTGAAAATGGATATTTAATTATAGGATTACAGCTTTCATTTATGATATAGTCATATTAAAATTTGAGAGAAGTAAAAATTGAGAGTAAAATAGAAATGTATTTTAAGTGTAGTTATAAGTCCAGTTTATTATAGAACGTATCAAAATTAATATCATGTTAGAAGAAATTCTGGCACTGAGCCAGGAAATCATTAAGCTTTTTTCTATATTCTCTGGTATTCACTTGCTTTGATTAAAAGCTGTTAATTTATAGTCATTTCCTTTAATTAGATTTACATACTACATCCATTATTTTAAGACTTTTTATTGTTTTTTTTCTGCATCTGATCATTCTTAAAAAATGTTTTTATTACGGTTACTTTTTAGAAATTTAACGTAAATTATTGAACAAGCCCATCCTTCTAAATGTTTCCTAGAATCAATATTTATATCATAATCACTGTGTCATCCACGTAAATTAAAGATACATAAAAATTTCCTCTTAATCAAACAAAAATTGTAAATTTTGTTCTGAGAGACGTGATCCCTACTTTGAATATTTGGGAAATATTTAGAAACGAAAACAAGGTGAAGAACAGAAGAATACTTTTTCAACCTTAATGCCACATTTTTCTTATGATCAGTAAAGTGAACATATTAAGTGGTTGAAGCTATCAATCAATTAAATAAATATATTAATAATAAAATGACTCGTTAAAGAAATGCATAATAGACATTTTAATTGATACAAGATTAATAAATGTATTTATAGAATAATTTCTGATTAAAGTGGTGATTTTATTGAACAATAAGAAAGCCTATTCATGATACAAAAGCTTGAAATATTTCAATAAATTATAAGATTCATTTTTGTAATCCCATAGTTGGCTTCTTTCTCTTCTATTCTTTCAATTCAATACAAATTTTGACTTTGTAAGCAATATGAACCTTAGATAGATAGATTGATATTATGAAACACTATATTCAAGGAACGACTAAGCAATATAATGCTATAGTCCCTTTTTTTTTTGGATTCTTTGTGACAGAAAAATAAAAGAAAAAAATTACAGGTGCAGGTGAATAATAGCCTGTCAAAATGAACAAGGGGATGCTTGTAAAGCTGTGCTTTTATTTGAATTATTTATATAAGAAAGGAAAAGTGAATTTCTTACAAATAATTTAACACATGGCGCAAAATATGCTGCAATTTCTTTAACTAGAGCTCTATATAGACAAGTCGGCACTGTTATTGCATTATTTCCAATATGAAAGGAGTAAAAACACACTTGTACTTCAGAAATTCTTCAAAGAATAAAATTGGGGTGCAAAACTTATACAAACCTCATTGTGAGAAAGGGTAATAGCATTTCTGTCAACTCCAAATTATCTTCAAGGAACAATCGAATTACACATACCTGTTATTACTAGATTACAGATTACAAATTTATTTTCAGCATATGATGGGGATGATGTGGTTCAGAGCAAGAGGAGGCAAAGCCCTAAACCACAGGGCTTAGCCTGCATTACATGTAAGGCATAGCCTTGGGAAATATTATGAAAGACCTGATAGGAGAACCATTTTCCAGCTATCACATTGTTAAACGTGTGATCCATTTTGGATGTGTAGTTACTTTTTTTTTTTAACATCTTTATTGGAGCATAAGTGCTTTACAATGGTGTGTTCGTTTCTGCTTTATAACAAAGTGAATCAGTTATACATATAAATATGTTCCCATATCTCTTCCCTCTTATGTCTCCCTCCCTCCCACCCTCCCTATCTCACCCTTCTAGGTGGTCACAAAGCACTGAGCTGATCTCCCTGTGCTATGTGGCTGCTTCCCACTAGCTATCTATTTTATGTTTTGTAGTGTATATATGTCCATGCCACTCTCTCACTTTGTCACAGCTTACCCTTCCTCCTCCCCATATCCTAAGGGAAAAAAAATATATCATGAAGATCCTAGGGGTAAGACAGGAATAAAGACACAGACCTACTAGAGAATGGACTTGTGTAGTTACTTTTTAGAGTTATTTTAGGCACAAGATATGTAAAATAGTTATACAGAAATAAAATTTATCTGTTTCTTTTATTTCTTCCTTTCTTCAAGTCTGTAATGAATGTCCATGGAATTTATATTTCAAATTTCTGGAAATATAAAAAAGGACATTGGTGATTTACCAGTGTACTTATCTTTTGTGGATAAATATTATAATGTGCCTTTAAGGTGTATTCTATCCACTCGCATGCTAACTGTACAGATTTAGACATTTTTTTCCATAATTCTAGCTTCCAAATACACTATGCATAAAAATTCTTTTTCATACTTGAGTAATGAATAGAACTATATGAGTATGTGAATTAATTCTTTTCTAGGAATTTCCTCTCTGGAAATTGAGAATCGAGAGTAGACTGTGACTGAAGGATGTACAGGTCTCATGTGCTTTTAAAAAATTACAATAAAGAAAGGCTATACATTGGCCTTGAAAAATTACTATATAGTTATGGCCATTGTTTCAATTAAATAAATCATACATTAGAGATTGTGCATTCCATATCAATTCAGTCCATAGCTACTTGCGTTCACAGTTTACTGATATAATTAATAGATTGTGACAGAGAGGCTTCCTAGCAAAGTTCTTAGACTTCATTAGATCAGAAACAACTTTGAGTATCTGAATAGATCATTGAGCCATCCTCCTAATAAATGCAGTGATATATACATCTGATCATATATGCAATTTCCACTGTTTTACAAAATTCTGTATAAAAAGTCTCCATCAGTCAGGGTTCTCCAGGAAAAGATAAATAATAATTATAGATAGATAGACAGATAGGTAGATTTTAAGGAATTGGATCGACTGGCAAGATCCAAAACCTCAAGGTAGGCCAGCAAGCTAGAGACCCAGGAGAACTGATGTTGCAGTTCATGTCTGAAAGCCATTAGAATTTCCTTTGTCTTGATGGACATCAGGTTTATTGTTCTACTCAGGCCCTCAACTGATTGGACGATGCTCACCTACATCATGCAGGGTAATTTACTTTACTTGATTTCTCTGATTAAATGTTAATTCCATCCAAAAATAGCCTCACAAAAACATCCAGAATAATGTTTGACCAAATACCTGGGCAGCAACTCAAGTTGATACATCAAATTAATGATCATGGGCTTCCCTGGTGGCACAGGGGTTGAGAGTCCGCCTACCAATGCAGGTGACATGGGTTCGTGCCCCGGTCCGGGAAGATCCCACATGCCACGGAGCAGCTGGGCCCGTGAGCCATGGCTGCTGAGCCTGCGCGTCCGGAGCCTGTGCTCTGCAACGGGAGAGGCCACAACAGTGAGGCAACAGTGAGGCGTACCACACACACGCAGAAAAAAAGACAACAATACAGTCAGACTTTGCCTAACATGGTAAAACTATCCTTCACACAACACAAAGCATACTAACAACATTTAAATATTATGATATAAAGTCAATATATCTTATGTTACATGATAAGGGGAAAAGAGATGAAAGAGAACAAAGATAGTTGCTTAATATATACAAAGAAATATGCTAGTAATAGAATAAGGAAGAAATAATCATGATAGTTACACTCCTCGTTTCTGCAGCTGGTCATATGGTTATAAATGATATTTATAACTACATTTTTCTACTACCCATTTTGTATTCCCCTTGCCCTCAAGAAGCACGTCAACTGGTTGTGCTATGTAACCCTAGACAGCCAGCCACTTTACTCAGAAAAGGATATCTCCCAGTTAAGTATAAGAATTAAATGGGATAATGAATGTAAGACACATAAAGAGAAGTGTTTCATGTTCTCATTCAGCCTCCAGAGTTGTTGTAAAATTAAGCATTAAACACATAAACATATATATATATATATGTATATATATATATATATATATAACTACATAATTAAAGTATTCTTGATAAAAATAAAATGAAGTGTCTAATTAAATGAAGAGTTAGAGAAATTGTTCTGAGTAAGTAACACTTAAGAAGAAATGAGTTGAATGGAAATTAGGTAAAGAGTTAGGAAGAAAACCATTATAAATAAAGTGAACCATATATTAGATCCTAATGCAGAAAAGAACCTAACACATTTGAGGAACTGAAACGTGTGTGTGTGTGTGTGTGTGTGTGTGTGTGTGTATCTTGTGAGAGGCACAAGACCAAAATGATGCTATAAGTTAAGATAACACGAGCTGGTTGTAATGGTTAACTTCATGTGCCATATTGGCTAGGTTATAGTCCCCAGTATTTAATCAAAGCCATATTTGCATTTTGCAGAGGAGGTATTTTGTAGATACGGTCAGTATGTACAATCAGTATCTTTGAAATAATACCTTGCCTTATGTTATTATAGTGTGCTGAGGTACAAATGTAGAAGCCTTCTGTTTACTACTTTTAAAATATATAATCTCTAAACAAAAGTGTGCTGAATTGGGAAAGGGTATAACTTGCTAATCTTAAGAATTAGAAATTTCCACAACTATTTTTATGTTTACATTTAACATTTATACTAATGCTAAACCTATTTATAGAAAAAAAGTTATGCTCTTAAGTATAGCACATCCTCAGTAGTCCTGGAGGTTATAATCACTCTTACTTTTCCTAAACCTGGAGAAATGTCCAGAGCTTTAGCAGTTCCTATATTTTATGGGTGTGGAAGACACTGCTCACAATGTATTATCCTCACTTGCTGTCACTGTGTTCCAGGGCAGTGGAATTCCATTTTACTCCGGAAAGACAAGAGACACCTAGATCTTAATCTTAGATCTTAGATAAATAAAGCCCTACAAGAGTCCTTGGGGATGTATCATGATTAGCTGAAGCCAGTAATAATAATCCCATTCTACATTTACAGTGGTTAGTCTAATGGTGTATTTATAATTCAGTGCTACTAATGAGGAGATATCAGCTTTATTAGCTATTGAAAAAATACTTCCCAAGGCAAATATTTGAAAGCAATTATCTTTATACTCTGCCCTTCTTTACTACTATATACACCAAAGTGAAGGTTTGAAGCCAGTACTTTCTGAGGAATGGGTCAAAAGAATAACATGGATGTGATTGTTGAGTGACTGAACCAACAGTGTAATCATCCTCCAGATATGTTAAAGGGAGAATACATCTTCTTATGATTTGTGACACTTTCAGCTCTTTATCAAAAGTTCAAAAAATTAACAAACTTTTATATTGGTGCTGACAAAAGGAAAAAAAGTTGACTCAGAAACTGTCTAATCAATTTTCCAGAATTATAAACTTTGATAACTAAGCAAAAATAATAAAGATGAGTTCTTGGTCTCAAGCTGTGTTTTTAGGGCTATGTTGGGAGAAAAACTGCCCAGTGTATTTAAGCTATTCACATATCATCTGTAGTAAGAATTTTACTAAATGTGGTTGTTTTGTGGAGCAAACACATTGTTATGCCAGAAAAAGTTGTGAAAATTTTGGCTTCACTACATGAAGCTGATTAGGGAATTTTTCACTTGAAAGTATCAGCTAAAAGTCTTGCCTGGCAATGTGGAAGCTAGCCATAAAAAAACAAAAGCATATAAAATACATTGTAGGCAGGATGCCTTGACAAAAGCATCTAATTTTCTCATGGAAAAGGATCAAGATTCCTTGGTTAGAGGGCATGTTAATTATTTGGGACCATATCATGCAGAGATAATTGAGTCCTTTATAAAATGACTTCTGTGTTCCATATAAAGCCCTGTGGCAGCAATGATAGTTCCATATCACATAATGAATTGGAACCATATCTAAGTTGTCACTATTGCCCCACATCATTTCAAGTCTGCTTTAAGGATAGCATGACAGATAAGGTAATCCAATGGGAGATTTTGGTGAAAATTCGACAGCAGCATCCATTATGTATCTTATTGTTCATCATGTCTAGAAAAGCACTTTGATAATAGAGAGCACATCTTCCTGGTTCAGTGCAGTATCCCCAGTGTTTTTAACAAGTGTATCTGATGCATGATAAGTCCTGTTGCATGAATTATTAAGTCAACATAGCATGCCCTATTAAAAAATGTTCTTGGTGTGCTTGTGTAAATAATGAAGTAGGTGTGTAGAATATAGATGATTAGTTATAAAACAAAGGACATATTCTAAGCACTACCCTCCATGACTCTGTTTTGCTTTATTTTTTTCTAGAACTGTAGAATTGTCTAGATTGGATTTCTTACTCTAAAACAAAACAGAAGCCATTTTATTTTACTTTAAAGGATATATAAATTGCAAATACAGTACATAGGTAAAGAAAACACATACAGCATATACATGTTAAAACATTAAATAATGTTAGGCAACCAAAGTAAAAATAAACTACTGGGAATGCATCAAACTATAAAGCTTCTGCACAGCAAAGAGACCAATGAACAGAGTGAAAAAACCTACAAAATGGGAGAACATATTTGCATACTGTATATCTGACAATGAGTAAATATTCAAAATATAAAAGGAACTCCTACAACTCAATAGCAAAAAACTGTATATCACAAACCTGAATAAAAAATGCTCAAAAGACTAGAAAAGATATTTTCCAGGAAAACTTCCAAATTGCCATCAGATTAAAAGATGCTCAACATTAGTAATAATCATCAGGGAAATGCAAATCAAACCACCATGAGATATCACCTCACACATGTTAGGGTGGCCATTATTATTTTTTTTTAAAAAAAAAGAACTGTTAGATAGAATAAGGAAAAATTAGAATCCTTGTGCATTGTTGGTGGGAATATAAAATAATACAGCCCTTATGGAATACAGTGTGGAGTTTACTTAAAAAGAAAAAAAGAGAACTACAACAAGATCTAGCAATCCCACTTCTCAGTATTTATTCAAAAGTATTGAAATCAGAATATCAAGACATCTGCATTGCCATGTTCACTGTAGCACTATTCACAATAGCCAAGATATGGAAACAACCCAAGGGTCCATTGACAGATGAATCAATAAAGAAAGTGTAGTAGATACATAACATTCGTGTATAATTCACCCTTAAAAAAGAGGGAAATCCTTCAGTATGTGACCACATGAATGAACCTGGAGGACATTATGCTAAGTGAAATAAGTCAGTCACAAAAGGACAAATACTTTATGATTCCATTTATATGAGGTATCTAAAATACTCAAACTCATAGAAGCTGAGACTAGAAAGGTTGTTGCTAGGGGCTATGAGGGGGGAATGGGGAATAGCTATTCAATGAGTATAAAGTTTCAGTCGTCCAGGATGAATAAATTCTCGGAGTCTGCTGAACAACATTAAGGCCATAGTTAACCATACTGTACTGTGCAGTTAATGTGTTAAAAGGGTAGACATCATGTTAAATATTCTAACTATAATAGAAACATAACTATACTAAAATTAAAATTGAAAAAATAATGTACATTAAGTTGAAGATACACTATTTCTTGGAGATGGATAAGTATATAAGCATGAAGGATGGAGAGGGCTAAAAGATGACTCTTTGGTTCCTTTATTAGGAGTTGAGTATATCATGGCACCAAATGGTAGAATTCTAGAAATGACAAGTCATGGTTTACAAAGTAGGACCACTAGATATTTTTGGACTAACACTGAAGATGTTTGCCATCTATCCAAATGTAGATGTCAAAGAGTTACTTAAATTAATTTATTTATTAATTCCTTCATTCTTTCAGAAACTACTATATACATGTATGAATGTATGAATTGATTGATTGATTGATGGCATTGTGTGTCTGGACACGGTCTGAAGCATAGGGTTTAGAGAAAGAATTCATTCAGAGAGAAACATCTTTGTCATCCAGAGAGAAAAACTGTTACTTAGGTTGTCAAAGACACAGGAATGAGAATGTTTTGATATGCAAGAAGTTGTAAGCATTGTTGATTATTGCTGAAAATTCAGTTAATGTAGGAACCCAAAAGCGCCATTGAATTTAGACACATATAGGACACTGTTGACCTTGGCCAGAGCAATATATATAAAGAAATGGAGGTGGGGGCTGGATTGTGATTGTCCAGAATTTGAGCACTTTATACTGGCAGCTATAACTCATAGTTTTCTTTGTTAATTACACTATTGAAGATTAAAATATTTAGTCAAGGAAGCAGAGATACTAGGCTTTCAGTGAGAAACGAGAAAGTCCTATTTATTCCTTCAACTTCTTGATAATGTGATATTTGGATATATGGAGTGCTGATTTCTGGCATGGAGAACAGAAAAAATATGCAACCAAATACATAAAGCAAGAATCAGAAATGCTGGTCTCTCAAATGCTAGATAAAATGGCACAAACCGCAGATTGGGTCAAAGTGTCCTAAAAGAGAAAATTATTCACTATATTCTGAAAATTACTTTTTAGCGATTGCTTTATTAATCTAGTGCTTCAGTTTCATCTTTTATTACAGCAATTAATGAAAAGTATATATTAGTTAATGAGTCAAAATTTATTTTGTACAAATAGAACAAGCAATTTCAAGTTTTTTAATATCAAACATCACACTGATTCCTTGATATTTTTTATTCCAGTTCCTAGCAAAATTAAAAGAAACAAATTTGTTTGGGATTCTGGGTGTCCTGCAGTTATTTTGGTGGACAGTTTTTCTCAGCACAGGGAGATTTTTATGTAGAGATAATTTATATAATTAATCAATTTATATTGATTATATCAATATATATGATATAAATATCTAACATATTGCATATACTTTATTTTATGTGGAAATGTGTATACTATATTAAATATCATGTAACCCCTATATGTGTGAAAAAATATGGAATATAATCACCTAGTTTTGACTAAGCAATTTATATCTAGTAAAGATAATAATTTTGTGTTTTCTAAAGCAGTTTAAAGTAGGATATAAAAGTGAGTTGGCTAGTTATATGATTAGTTTGTTCTGTGAAAAGCAGCTATAATTCTAAATTTTCATCTCTCTTAATTTTGTAATGCATAAGAGTATATATAAATTGATAGAGCAAATATTTCTCCTGTTTCTATAGTTTAAAAGTTATGAATACTTATTATATCACGTCTCCTCTATTGGCCTGCAAGTTACATACCTTTTTACAATTATTTGTTTATTATTTTTATTATTAAACATGTATTTCCAATTTGTCAAGCCCAGTGCTAGTTAGTGTATTCCCTTTTTTCCAGAATAATGCAAGGGCCATGAAAAATTTATATCTAGTTCACCCTATTAAATTAATATGTCATTGTCATTCTATATTTTAATACTAAATATTTAATTTCCACAGAATACTGTTAGGCAGTCATAATTAATTTAAATTTACTGACATGGTTTTCACTTCCATTGCCCTTCATTCCTCTCTGTTGTTGTTTAAACTTGTCACTATGACATTTTATCTTTGCTAAGTCTGATTCCTATTGGTGCTGGATTACTCTCAAACTTTCACTCAGATTTTGTTTCCATAACACCTCTATTTCAAGAGAAGAATTTTTAATTTTATTACTAATATCAAATAATTCATTTTTAAGATATTGCTCTGCTCTTTTATGTTTCAGTCACCTAACAAAATCTTCATTTCATATTTTATCTCCTTTATAACTCTGGTATCTGAAACCCCTACAGGTCTATTTCTATTGACCATTAGTCTTGCTGGTTGTTATTCAAAGTTTCTCCTCATAGGCCCAGTCACTTAGAAAGGGTGTGGAAAGTGCTTTAAAACATGTTTCCAAGTATTGAATACTAATAAGATGTTATTTTCCTTCTGATATAATGTATTTGCTTATTCCAGGCATCTCAGGCCATTAATAAGCCAAGGTCATGATATTTTAATTTCAAGAGTTAAAGTAATTCAAATCTAGTTTTTGGAAAATTTGTGCCAGACTCTTTCAGGGTCACAAAATAAAGGTTTTGGGAGTGGTGATTAGCAGATATCCCCTGCATGAACAAGTCTGGGCTCCAAATTTTGTTCTCATATTCCTATGAGGCTCATAAAGGCACATCTCAGGTCGTCTGCTGCCTCTTTCATAAAAGGCAAATGTACACTGGGGAAAAATAGTCCTAAGTGCTAGACTCATCTCAGAATATATGTTGTTTTCTTCCCTGGGAAGATGGCCTAGACATTCTCAGCAATTTTATTAGCTCTTTGAGGACTACAAGCAATTTTTAAAATATCTATATTGTCCAGGTTTCTTAACTGCCCTCAGTAGAATTGGTCTCAATGATCTGATCCACCATTACCAGATATAGAAATCTTACATATTTTTTGTAGGAAAAAAGAATCTGCCATTTGCCTGTATATAATAAAAGAAAAGAATTTTGATAAAAATAACTTGAAAAGGAAACGTTCACAGTCTGCTTTTCTTGTAGTTTCTCAAGAGTTTGTCTGCAGTTGAACCAGTTTATTTCTTTCACAATAGCCAATATAGTGCTTTATATGCAATAGATACATTTTATGAAAATAGGCAAGTTGGAATATCATATGTTGTCAGAGTTTTAAAATCTTTGTGCATTATTAGTATTTTACATGGACAAATTCGTCCATTAACTTTCATTAAATGTCATGATTTTTTTAATAAAGAAAGTATGTTCGAACTCAAAAGAAGTAAGAACTTTAATAATTAAATCTGCTTAACTAAATGTCCCATGCAGTTCAAGGAGAAACAATATATATAACAAAATTCTATGTATTTTGGGGGAAGTTCTCATCATGTAGTAGCAACATAGGCTTCAGAACTATTATATGATTAATATTTCTTTTAAAAAATCAAAGAAAGAAAAAAGTCATTCAAGATTAGATTAATTTATTCTGATTATCCACTTCATGAAATTTGTGGCTTGAAGTGAACATATTAGAAAATTTAAAACGACAATCTCATTTCAAGGTATATACCCAAAAATAATTAAAAATAGGAATTCAAAGAGATATCTGTAAAGCAATATTCATAGCAATATTGCAGTAAATCCCCCACATACAAACCTTCAAGGTTTGAAATTTCAAAGAGGTAAACATGCGTTCTTGTGTCCAATCAAGTAAGTTAGTTCACGTGTATGGTGTACATTGTCACATGTGTGCATCCTCTAGTAGTGGCTGTACTTGTGTGTACTTTACTGTACAGTACTGTGTAGAGTACAGTAGTACAGTATCTTTATTTCAAGCCCAGAGTGTCCAGAAGCAAGCATAAAAGCAGCAGTGATGAAGCTGGTACTGCTGAAGAACCGAAGACATTCATGATGCAGGAAATGGCAAGGGGATTTTCTTTATTTGAGGTGAGGAGGCACTGTTAGTTTTTGAAGCAATGGACCCAGATGTAGAACGGTACATTGAAGATTGCAACAGCCGTTCAGAATGCAATCTAGTGCTACTGTGTCATCTATGACAAGAAAAAAAGAGCTACTACCCAGACACCATTGGATCATTTTCTGAAAAGGGTAAGTAGAATTGAATCCAGCAGGGAATCAGAACCTGTGCCAACAACTTCAGGTGTGAGTGAAATCGGAGCTTGGCCTCTGTTCCCTATTGCTGACGATCATTCAGCTCTACCATCTCCCACCTCCTCTCCCTCCTCCAGTCAGTAACTTCTTGCCTGTTCGCTCTGTGTCAGACACTAGATGCCAGCTGTTGTACTGTACTACTGTACTTTTCAAGGTACTGTACTGTAAGGCTAAAAATCTGGGCAATTCAAATTAGCATTTTCCTACTATTGCATGAATCAATATGAAAAGTATTCTTTAGAACATTCAATAAGGAGAATTAACACAACTGCATTTTCACTTCAAGGAGTAACCATGTAATATATGGCTACCCTTACAGTATTGGTTCATAGCACAATGTGCCTGGACTAGCAGAGTCACTTACATCTGGGAACTTGTTAGACAGGCAAATTCTCTGGCCTCCCTCCAAACCTACTGAATTAAAATCTCTGGTTAGAGCCCAGCAATCTGATAATTTTTTATGGAATACATTTTCAGAAATATTGCCGTCCAGTTTCAAATAAAAGAATAAGTAAATCAAACTGTTTATTATAGAGAGAAATTCAACCTCCATCAATAAATTAATTTCAGAATACAGGTTGTGTATTTTATTTGAGAAACAAAGCATTTCATCCACTGCACTAATGTTACAGAAAAAGATTTAGACACATATCACATTCTTAGATATACTGGAAACTTAACAGCGAATTGTGACTTTCTCTAAAAATAAAAAGGAACTTGAGATATTGATGACAATAAAATAATTTGGAATAATATATCCACACATAAAAATTATGTTTTTTAACTGTATATATTAAATTTGCAAGGTTGAAAATTATGGCATATAATAGAACATGTCATCTTTATTTTTAAAAGTAGAAATTTAAGAAAGTAACTGAATTAAAATATTAATATGTTATGCATAATGTTCTTGTAAAAAAAATAAGGGTTACCTAATGGAAAAGACATGAGACTGGTTCTCAGGCACATGGCCAGATGGCTTTTCTTGCTCTGCCACTTACCAGTTTATGAGTTTGAACAAGTCATCTAACCTATAACCTCTATGTGACTAGACTCTCACTATAACATCATGTAATTAGATGATGCACAGATTTTTATTTAACACAAAATATTTGAGGAGATAGAGTTTCAGGTTAAAGAGAGTGATGTCACTAAAAGGCAAGATATACAGGCCAATATCTGGAAGAAGAGATTGCTCTGGATTAGCATCCCTAACACTGTTAGATGTTAGAAAGCTAAAAGCCTGGAAGGGCATAGACAAATGGTAAAAAGAAAACAGAATAAAAAGTAAAGGAGGGAGGGAGGGAGGGAGGGAGGATAGACATTTTATATACATAGGGTTGGCCAAAAAGTTCATTCGGGTTTTCTGTATCTTACACCCAGTATGTGTGTATATATATTTTAAAACATATGTTTAGGATAACAATTCTTCTGTTTTAAAATGACCTCCAATTAATTCACGTTTATGTGGGTGAATATTTAGTCAATTTTAGCTCAAACCGTCTATGAATACCAATTCTCACGAAGACATCTGGCTGCAGACTTACATAGCTCCTTAGTGATCTTGGGTCAGCATGTTGCTCTTTGGTGCTCCACTAGTCTCAGGTTTAAGATTATACTATAATCTGGTCCCTAGATTCCCAGGATCCATGCCCATTAAAACATATTTTTCCTACCTAGTGCTATTTTTTTTATTTTAATTATTTATTTTTGGCTGCATTGGGTCTTCGTTGCTGCACGCGGGCTTTCTCTAGTTGTGGCGAGCGTGGGCTACTCTTCGTTGCAGTGTGCGGGCTTCTCATTGCAGTGGCTTCACGTTGCAGAGCACGAGCTCTATGCACGTGGGCTTCAGTAGCTGTGACACGTGGGCTTAGTAGTTGTGGCTTGTGGGCGCTAGAGCACAGGCTCACTTATTGTGGTGCACGGGCTTAGTTGCTCCACGACATGTGGAATCTTCCCGGACCAGAGATCGAAACTGTGTCCCCTGCTTTGGCAGGCAGATTCTTACCCACTGCGCCACCAGGGAAGCACAGGCCTTTTTTTTTTTTTTTTAAATGTCTCTATGCATGTATAATATTTGAGGTCTATACCCATCTGTATGCTGTGATTTTCTTATTCTTACCCCAGGACTTTTCTAGTTAACTGGTTGCTTCACTGTTTCTACATCCCCATATTGAGGTACCTATTTCATATGCTGGGGTGAGTGGGGCCACTACGTTTAATTCATCATTTGTTGAGGCTTCCTAGATTCTCTATTCATCTGCTGAGATCTATTCCCCTAGAGGCTGACATCTTTGAACCATATTCTCTAGATTCCCTTTCCATGTATTTTTAAGTTGTAATCAGCCAGTGAGTTGCACCAGCAAGAGGTCAGAATGCAAGGGGCAAGGGAGTTTACATAATTCCCCTTTGCCCCACCCTCCCTGTCTAAGCAAGGTTTGGCCAGTGGCTGCATTCTTCTATAGCAGAAGCCCCTCTTGGAAGCTCCATTTTTACATTTCTGTTTCCCCTGACTTTTGTCACATGTCTCCCTTCCTTGCACCTTAACACCATGGTGGTAATGGCTCCCTCTTGTTATTTGTCCCTTGTGCTTCACTTCATTGTTTGGTTCCCTTAAACTTCATGAAATTCCCCAAATTCTCTTTAGTTTTCCCATTACTTTTTATGAAGTACTTGACTAGACACTTTGTTAGTCATCTGTCAATGCCATCAACCATTTGTGAATTATTATATAAGTCCAGTAAGATCTCTACCTTAATTAGCATGCACTAACTTCAGGTTATATTTCGGGAAAAAAAAGAAGTAATCCACATTAACGGGAAGGCCATTCAAACATATGTAACATATTTACCACTCTTGGTTCCTCATAAGGGATTTTCACTTACAGAGAAAGCTAGGATCACAAGCTCTAGATTCTCCTGGGTCTCCTCCTCATCCTCTCTTCTCCTCCCCTAACTACTTCCTCTTTCTATTCTCCTCTCTTATTAATAGAAGATCCTCTATCATACAGTTTTGTAAGCAACAGTCCTCTGCTTCTCTATGATGAATAAGATAAAGGGACTTCAAAAAGGAAAGAAAGAAAGGAAAAACAATCCCAGTGAAAAAGCAAAACATTGTGATATATTTTTTTAAAAAGATCAGAAGATATGAATTTTGAGATGTAACATTCATAGATGTGATGAAGAATTTATTGTCTTGGCCAGGTCTTTACAGGAAAAATTAAAATCACTGTACTCGATAAGATTAAAGAATTACAAGATCAGAGTGTCATATACATGTAAATGTGGCTTACAAAAGCTAAGAAAAGGAAAATGTGAGCGTGGCTTACAAAAAACTAAGAAAAGGAAAATGTGAGCCAGATGCTTAATTTCTCAGAAAAATAAGGATATTGTGGATATTAAAAATAAAGCTTTATTAAAATATAATTCATACTATTTCATACAGTTATACAGATACAATTCATACATACCAAGCAGTTCACCCATTTAAAGTTATACAGTTCATTTGTTTTATTATATTTATAAATTTGTGCAATAGCTATGTTATTTTTAGAATAACTTCATTTCAGGAAACTCCATACCTGTTAGCAGTCATTCCCCAATTTCTAGAGTCTCTGTAGCCTAGGCAACCACTAATCTACATGTCTATACATTTGTTTATTCTGTACATTTCATAAAAGCAGATAGCTTCCTTCCTTTACCACCTCAAATAGTCACTATGCAGATATGATGTAATTTATACATATCAATTAAAATTTAAAGCATGTAAATCAAAGAGTGAGAATAGGGATAAGGTAGAGTGTAAGCATAAATGAGGTCATTCATTGAAAATGTTCTAAATGGAATACGTTTCTATTTTCTTATTGCCTTTAGAATAGATTTGGGTTATGTTATCAGTAGTTCCAATAGCTCAGTCATGTTTTTATTTAGATGCTATTTTTCCATATTCTTTCACTTCTACCACTTAATTTCATATATATCCATATGACTTGCATATTATTGTGTATATATATATATAATCTTATTTGGATGATTTATGTTTCTTACTCATAAAGTCTGGCATAGAATTAGTAAGTGCTTTTTTGTTGTTGTTTCTTCTAACAATCAGTTTTGTAGTTAAAGAACTGTGCATAGAGTTCTTACTGTCTATTAGTATTTACATATTTCTTCATCTCTGTCCCTATCTACTTCACCCTTATTATTTGACAAAGATGAAATATAAATAAAAGAAAGAAATCAATAGTTATTCTCAGATACAAATGTAAGGAAGATGCAATGTGTAACTTTATGAGATTTTTCTACACCACTGAACAATTCTGATTCTACTACTTGGTATGAATGTCATCAGCAAAATGCAGTATGACCAATCAATCTTTGCTTTAAATTATTTCCAAGAATACATTTAAAAATTTAAGATTTTCTTTCATATTTATTGATATTTTAGTATTCTTTCTTTGGTCATTATTCTCATCTGAGTTTTCTTAGGCTTCTTGTTTCTTCAACCCCATCTGAATATGACATAATTCTAGTGCAACTGTGATAAAAATTTCAGTTTTTAAACCAATCAGTGGCAAATATCCATTAAAACAGAATATATTTTTCTCACTGCTATTTTGGGAAAATAAATTTCATAGCAATTCCTATGTTGAGGTAATTTTGCACGTGTGATAAGGTGATGTGTTGGGAATAGGACCAAACATATGTCTGACCAGTTTACTTCCATAAATATTTTCAAAGTGCCTATGTTTGGTTGGACATTTATTGCTAAGTGCTATGGGTTAAAGAACATGGAAAGAATAAACCTTACCTTGGAAGTGCTTACTGTGCTTCCTGAACAAATGTTACCATAATATGGTGAAGAGCATTCATAAACTGTTGCTGAAGCATAAAAAGGGGCATTTATGTCTTATTTTTCCTGGTGCACAATATAGTGATTCAATATTTCTATACATTTCAAAATAATAACCATGATAAGTCCAGTTACCATCTGTCACCATACAAAGATATTACATAATTATTGCCTTTATTTCCCACACTATACCTTTCATACCTGTGACTCATTCATTTTGTAAGTAGAAGTTTATACCTCCTAATCTCCTTCACTTCTTTGTCTCATCCTCCCAGCCCCCTACCCTGTGACAACCACATGTTCTCTGTGTCTATGACTCTGTTTCTATTTGTTATGTTTGTTCATTTGTTTTGTTGTTTTTTTTTTAGATTCCTCATATAGGTGAAATAATACAGTATTTGTCTTTCTCTAGGGCATCGCTGTATTATCTGTGCAATTGGAAAAGGATTATTTAAGTAATAATCCATGACCTCTGTTTGGAAATACAAATAATAGTTAATGAGGTGAATATGAGGGGGAAAGGCACAATTTTTTTCTGGTAAAAAATCAGAATGAGTAGAAAACCAGAATTGAAAAACAACATAATGTAGGTGGGAAATTACACTGTTTTGTTAGTGATCACTGAAATGTAATTTAGAGAGTAAAAGGTAACCTGGTTTCTGGCTTGAATTTAGTCTTCCTAAAACTCAATTTTCCTTAATATTTAAAATTGTGGTATTAGTGGGCTTTCTTCCTAATTCCAGAGTTATTTTGTCATAAAATAAATAATGTGGAACTATTTCTTCACTAGAAAGTCCCCATTAGATGTAAGTTGTTAATTCCACTATTGTTTATAGGACATGAAGTGTTATTGCCAAAAATATAATCAGTGGTTTTATACACGGTATACTTCTTACTCATATACAACTGTTAAAAATTGTAATTAAAGTCTCAGACTACTCCATAAGTTAGTTGAAATATTTTACATATAAAAGGAAAATTTATATATTATTTATTAATACCTGCTGCCAGCCATTTTTTTTAGGAACAGTGGGTATTTCCACAATACATGACCACATGGAGGTTACCTGTTAGCAAGTGAGAAAAACAGATAATAAAATAATAATTTATATAGTAAGTTAATGTAGAAAAGTTAATGCATAATAAAATAAAAGGAAGTACTATGGGAAGCAGTTCAATTTTAAATGGGAAGGATAGGGACATCTTCACTGAAAAGTGACTTTCATGCAGAAGTTGGAAAAATATGAAGAAGAAAACTATGTGTCTGAATCAGGCAAAAGGATAAGCAAGAGCAAAGCCCTTGAGGCAGGAATGAGTGAGGTGTGTTCTAGGAACAGTGCTGAGGCCCACGTGACTCACTTGGAGTAAGTGAGACAAAGAGTAGCAGGAAAAGAAGTAAGACAGAAAGAAAGAAGGGCAGATGGTTTCTTGCAATTATGGAAGTGTTGGGTTATTTTTTTTCCTTTTTGTTCCCCAGAAAACTGGAGAACTTTGATCTGAGGAGTGCATGACAATGTACTTTAAAAGATCAGTTGGAGTGTTGTATTGGGAATACCATGAAAGCAGTCAAGGGTAGGACTGGTGGTACAGTGAAGAGATATTTTACTAACTGTTGGAGCAGCAGCAGTGGTCTTGGATTTCAATTCATGCCCAAACGTATGAGAAAAAATAGGATTTACTGAGAACCAAATTTGTATAGCTAAAGAGTACAGGAATATAGCATGCTTAATGGCAGCCTGGTGGGAGACGTAGGCTTCTACCATGGGATGTATGTAGCCAAAGGAGGATTACCTCAACTCTGGGAAGCTATCAGTCTGAATGTTCCTTCTGCTTTCATGACTTCCATTGCCTGGTCCAACTGAATTTAACCAATTTCAACTTACTTTCAATAACTTGCACTTGTTAGTTACAGATAACTGAATAACAGGTGCTGGATTACATACACAGTGTGCAGAGTGGAATTCAGATTTATCTTAGAAACAGTGCACTAATCTTAGGATCTCCTTAAATTAGTATAGCAAGAAGGATTCCACCAAAGATTAAAACCTCAAATGTTCCTGAAGATAGAAGAAACGCTACAGGTCTTAAAAGATGTTTTTCCTCCCCCCAACCCTATTCTAACCACATTTAAGATGGAACCTCAGAAGATTTTTGGTAATTTAGTGGTCTAACTCATAAAACTCAAGTGGCTTGGTACTTAGTCTTAAAAGTCTGCCTGGATGGGAATTTTACATAATCTCTTAAGTAGCTGCCTTTTATGATTAGTACATTAGAACCACTCCAAACAAACATTTGCTATTTTTCTCTTTTTATATCTCCTATTATAAAAAGCAGTCAAGACAGCTCATGAGCAAACAATACCAACCAATCAACAAGCAGGAAAAATACTATCCCAGTTTCCATTGCAGTATTAACAAACAGCAACTTCCGAGAAATTACAAGCTAGCAGTTATCATTCTGGAGAGTAAAATGCCAGTTTCCCTCTCTTTGGGTCAACCTCAATTTCTGTAATTTTCTTCCCAACTCCTCATTTAGTTTAATGGGGAAGAGACTTACGCAGTTGAGGAGGTATGTGTTACTGCTACAAATTCCTTCCTTCATGAACATATCTTTGAAATTTCTATTATTCTGTCATGTAGACTTATTTAGGGGTTAACAATGCCAGACAGGTTTTGCTGTCAATGAAAATATCTTGTATAGTCATTAGAAACAGGGTGCAGTCATCTCCCCTTGTCTTCAGCTTTCAGCTAAAATTCTGAGATTATAAAATACACCATTTTTGACATTCCAAAATAATACCCTTGACCATACTTATAAAGTAATTCCATTTACTAACCTTTCCAATCCATGTAACACACTGCCTTTTCCTATGTCTTAAAAATACACAGAATGGAAGATAAGTAGGGTAAACTTGCCTCTTAATGATGAATGCTGTGCTTCATCAAACACTTATTCCATAGAATTAGACAAGAAAGAAAATTCAAATTATTTGCAAAGTTATCAAAGTATAAATATTTTGCTTGTAAAGTATGCAATGAAAATCTCACACTTCAAAGAATATAATAAATTGGATTCCATTAATTTTTTCAACACTTGTAAATGACACTTTCTTCTCTCAAGAATCTCATCATCATGACTCACACAAATCTACTTAGTTAAATGTTAAATCACTCTGTGTAAAATAAGAAACTGCTTGCCAGATTCTTGTTTGCAATTTCTTCTGTAGTAGACTTTCTTGCACAGTTCTCAATATATGTGCCATGGTTTAGAGACCAGAATACATAACACATATCATGATATGTTGGTACTTTTAGTTAACTAGTTCTTGTACAATATAGTCTTTGGGAATGAAATATTCAAGTAGACATTTACAAAATCAATATCTCTAGTAGTTTCTGGAATCAAACCTCTGGCATGTAAAAACTAAATAATGACTAGAGTCATACAAATTAATATGCCCATTTCACTTAAAAATATAAATTATTTCTAAGAAAATATCTAAAAAATATTGGAAATTATATTCAAATGTGTCCATATTGAGAATCTATTAGTACTTTATATTTATTCAATTATGCCTTTGCAAAAATTAAAGTTTAGTTATACATGTAATTGACTAATTGAGGGGACATTTAAAGGGTATTTAATTACTATATAGCAAAAGGTACAAATTATTTGTTTATTAAGAAAATAATGTGAACCTAACTAAATCAGTAAAATATATAATTTTCAGGTTTTTCTGCAGTTTCTACTTAACTCTAAATTATCCTACTCCAGGACCAGCTTTAACTAGGGAATAAAATATGAGTTTACTTTTCTTATATTAAAATCAAAAGGATTATGTTTAGCAAAACTATTTCTTTGAATTTTCAAATGTTTCCTAATAAAGGTATTTTATTTATGACTAATTTTATTAATGACTGATTTTGTAATATGACTAATGCTGTACAAGTATTTTTCCGTTTTTATTTGTCTAAATTATAAGTAATCTATATGACAAAAGATGATGAGTATCAGCTGTTTATACTACTGAGCAGAGAAGGATCTAAGTTATTTGTAGTGATTTTGAAACTCTTCATATGTTTTGATCAAATATGTGCATATTTGCTTGGATAAATGTGGTGTTGAAAAGAGTCAGAGCAATAATACCATCTCCACAGATATAAACAGCATCTCAGTGGGGAGAGGAAGAAGATTCTATCCAGGAACCAGAGAGAATATTTGGAGAGTAGAGAGTATTCATTTTCTCTCTGTGACTCAGACAGTAGATACTGCAATTTTTTCTGTACTCTTCCCACAAAAAAATCCATATGCAAATCCGCAGGGACAGAAAAAGGTTGCATGTCAAAGAATTTTTTAAAATATATTGACTGTACTTCAGTTTTTAAATTTTTTTAAAAAATAGAAAAAAAAGTACATCTTATACCTATTCTGCACAAACATATTAATGTGAACCAACAAACTTGTTATAGGGATAATGCTCAATGACCTTTATTTCAGAAGTCTTTGGATTAAGTTTTCACTCTTCTTGGATTACTAATTACTCTGGGTTAACAAAGTATATTTTATAAAATAAGATTTTCAAAATTATATTGATAAATTATAACTAGTTAACTAAAATATGTTCAAAGACTGCAGTGGGTCAAGAATTTTTATAGGCAATGGTGATGTAAACATTCTTGTAATATGGTTTATACTATAATGAATATCTCACATTAATAAAGAGAACAATGTTAGCAATTATCTGCTATAATTCACAGATTTTTCAGTTATAATTGTGTTCAAAATAAAAGGATTTTGTATCTTTAAGTGGCTGAAAATCCAGAAGTAGCTTTGGTATTGAACAAGACATTGGTTCAAATAGAATGACCGCACACTCATTTGTATTCCTTTCTCACCTTTACACCTGTTTTTTTTTTTTTTTTTTGAAAGCAAGGAGAGATGGAAGACAACACAGTGAAAAATTATATAATTAACATCTATTTCTTGTATGGTAGTAAAACTAAAGAAATACCCAAGAATGAATTGACTCTGTTTAGGAGGGTCAAGGATAAAAACAAAGAGGAGGGTTTCCCTGGTGGCACAGTGGTTGAGAGTCTGCCTGCTGATGGAGGGGACACGGGTTTGTGCCCCAGTCTGGGAAGATCCCACATGCCGTGGAGTGGCTAGGCCCGTGAGCCATGGCCGCTGAGCCTGCACATCTGGAGCCTGTGCTCCGCAACGGGAGAGGCCACAACAGTGAGAGGCCCACGTACCGCAAAAAAAAAAAAAAAAAAAAAAAACAGAGGAATAATTACTTGGATTGGGTAGCTGAATAAAGTGAAAGAAGTCTTGGAATCACAAACACAATATATGTGCAGTATACACTCTCACATACACATATATACATCTATGATGCTATACATGCTGTGTGTGTTTGTGTGTGTGTGTGCATGTGTGAGTGTATGAGAGAGAGAGAGAGAGAGAGATTACTGGCAGAGTTGGAGATCCTTAATAAAATTGTGCTATAATTCAACATATGAGAAAATTCAGTGTTGCTAAGACATAAGGGTAGAATTTAGTTCTACCATTTTCTAGCTGTGAGTGTTGGATGAGTTATTTAAATTTTGCAGTTGTCAGTTTCCACATCTAAAACATGGTAGTAATAGTGAATAACTCCCTCAAAGAGTTGTTGAAATGAGAAAATAAATTAGTATTGCTAAAGTAGTTAGAATAGTTACTAGCAGTAATAAATGCAATATGGCTGTTTATTATTAAAATATCAGTGAATGTTTTTAAATGACATTTATTGAATATTCTTTTATTGCATCTAAGGAATATGATTGTATGTTGAAAAGTAATTTCAAAATTGATATTTCAATGTTGAATTACAAAATGAATAATCTGTTTTATTTTCATTTTGTCCTTTCAATATCATTATATAATCTTCCATGGATTAAGTAATGTAATGTTTCCAAAAAAATAAGTTGTGTCTCAATATGTATAGATTTATTAAAATGTTAATTTAGCCCTTTGGAAGGTCAAAATTGTATTTTCCTTTATTGATATTACATACTAACATCTTGGAAGAAACCAGCTCAATTAAGCAAAAGTGTTTGACATTTTAAAATGTTAACCCGTATGTTTTATTGTCCAATATAATGAATAGATTGCCACAACACTCAGTCAATTTTGGATTATTTTAAAAGAAAGAGCACAACATGAATGACAATATTTTGCTTAAAAGTTTTAAAGCCCAAGGCAACTAAACAAAGCCATTTTATTATAGCTAAAAATGAGATAACCCCATATTTCTAAGTAGAGTTTATTTATTCTAAAGCAAAGTTTAATTGTTTTTAGACAGTGGAAGTCAAATATAATTAGGAGCTGGTAATTTTAATTCAAATTTACTTTTTCTCAAAAGCAATATATATTTATAAATAAGAAAATAAAACTATTTAAAACATTAAATTTTTCTATAATTTGGACTATATCAAGCACTTTTATTTACATATGAATATCTTCCACATTTTTGTTAACATTTTATTTTGTCATCCTCTTGTATTTTGGTTATGCTATTGGGTACGTAGTGCTAACCCATTGTGGCTTTAATTCACATTTACCCAAACAATGATGTCAGTTATAATAATTATATAATTATTTGCAATCTGTATATCTTCTTTTGAGGAGTATCTCTTCAAGTTTTTTGCCTAATTTTAGTGGATGGCTTATTTTCAAAAATTATTACACACATATATATACAAATACAGACATGTGTCTGTAAACTATTCATTTGTTCCTTATAAAAATATTATATATATATATATATATATATATATATATATATATATATATATGTTACAGGTACTATTTTTATATGCATATATAAATGAGAATATATTTGCAAATATATGAGGTTGTAATTTGTATAGATTTGTCATTTACAGTTGACCTTTGAACAACACAGGTTTGAGTTGCATGTGTCACTTTTATGTGATTTTTTTCTATAAGTACTACTCCCTCCTGGGAGTGTTGGTTGAATCTGTGGATGTAGAAACTGAAATATGGAATGCTGACTATAAAGTTATACACAAAATTTTCACTCTGCAGAGAGGGTCAGCACCCCTAGCCGCTACATTGTTCAAGAGGCCACTGTATTTTGTTACTTGAAAATACATATTAGAGAGAGTTTTATATCAGGATACATATTCTGTTAATTACTACACAGAAGAATGTTTTCTTCCTTAGATCTCCATTAACTTAAGCACTCGTTGATTGTTGACAATTTTGGTTTCCACTATTTTGCTACTACAAACAAAACAATGACTATCCCTGCAAAATATACCTAATCTATTCCCCTTATTTGATAGATTAAATGAGATAGCTGGTATTTTATCCATTCTTTCTTTTTTTCTGGCAGACTTTAGGGAATTATCTTGTATCCTTGTTTGTAATGCTATAGTTAACTGACTGTGCCCCTCTCGTGTCCCCTGGTTATGTAGCATCCCCACAAGGCATTTCCACAGTTACCTGTCAACCAACTTTCCAGTGTTTCTCCACATGACATCTCTATTAATCTAGAACACATCTGAAATAAGTGTTGTTTCACGATAGTTTCAAATATTAATAACTTTGAGGTGCCTAAAAGGCAGTTTCCCTTTTGGTCTTTACTGCAATGATATCCTAACTTGGTTCAAAGAGAAGAGGGAATAGTTTTCTATTCAGATTTCATATGGTTATGATTCTTCTCTCAGGAGTACATTTTTACTGTGGTCTACATTACATGATTGTGCTCATCTTTGCACACAAAAATGATCTTGCAAGGTCTATACATCTTTCCATTGATTATGTGAATCTGATATCTAGAGTTCATTACTTTCAGCATAGAGACAATAAGGATGAAATTTTGGAAACATTTCTGGATCTTCATTTTCCACTTTAGAAATGCCATCAAGCAGTGAAACAGTAAATATTGTCATATTTATGTTACACAGAACGGATTTGCAGTAAAAAACATATGGGCATATCATAAGGATTTTATTTCAAAAGTCATACTTCCACATATAGGCAACTGGTAAGGCTGTCTGTTTTCAAACCCAATATGCATTTATGAATATTTTGATGGGTGATTTTCAACATTTACATTTGGTTACTAAGATCAGTGAGTGGGGGAGGATAAAGGTGGCATTCATTTTTATTAAAAATGATTGAGGAATAATTGTTATTTTACTTGGAAATGTTTTAAGCTTGATTTGTTTGAAAGGTTTACTTTGAAAGTCTGAGAGGTGATTTGATTTATCAGGACAAAAGGACAATGAATATTTCACAAGTAGTTTAAGATAAGAGCAGTCTCATGATACTTTTATTAACATAGCTAGCTTTCTTTTCTTTTCTTTTCTTCTTTCTTTTCTGTCTTTCTTGGACATGAGAATCATGTCAGTGATCCAAAATCAGGAAAAAATAAATAAATTAATCTTTAACTCTTAGGCTTTGCAGTTAGCGATTACAGAAATAAAGGAGAGATGTACCATCAGTACCACTTAAATTATTAGTAAAATTCTTATTAAAGTAAATAATCCAAACTATTAAATTAAAAATTCTGTTAAAATAATGTATTTGATATAAAAATTCCTGAATATTTGGAAAATATTGCATCAAGAATACTAACAAATACATTTGTGAGAATTAAAACAATATGCAATAATAAAACACTGCAACAACTTTTAAATCATTGCTATCAAATGCTAGTTCTGTAAATCTAGCAAAAGCAAAATAAGATGCTAAAATAGAAATGGACATTTATCCAGTAAAAATACACATGAAATTAGGAAGTTAAATCAGCCTAGGTAGGTGGTATCATAGTTTAGCTTGTTATTAATAGCTTAGGAGTCAAGTTACATGGTCTTTCATCACTGCAGAGACAAGAGGGAGAAATATAAAGAGATGTGTGGATGCAGGGCAGTTTAATTTTTGACATATTAATATGTAAGTGTCTAAGTGACCTGAATGTGCATAGAGTCATTAGATATTGATGGTAATTGGAATATGAGAAAAGATAAAACTTCCAAATTTTAAAATGGAGATACAGAAGAACCTCAGCAAGGAAGCTGAGATAGTTAATACTTAGGACTTGAGGACCAATCTAAGACCCAAACACAAAAGTTTGAGACTTTTATAGTGAAAGTGATCATCATTTTCATTTGTATCAGAGAGGTCTAGAAAATTAATAAATTGATATAAACATTATATTTCAATTAAAACGTTATTGATTCTTTGGGAAAGAGTAGCTTCAGTAGAGCAGTGGCACAGAGCTGCATATATTTCAATGGTTATAAGAAAACAGGACATGAGAAAATGGGGACTATGCATAAAAATCATTCTCACTTTGATCTTTACAGATAACAAGATGGTGGAATAAGAAGTCCCAGCCCTCATTCTCCCACAGAAACACTAATTTAACAACAGTAAATGAACAAAACGCCTTTATGAAAGGCCCAGATGTTTAAAGAAAAATTGTCAATCCTTCACAAACTCATCAAAAAAATTGAAGTAGAGGGAACACTTCCAAATTCATTTGTTGAGTTCAGCATTACCCTTATACCAAAGGCAGACTATGATAAAATTATAGGCCAATATCTCTGATGAATATAAATGCAAAAATGCTCAATGCAAACCAATGGGTGAGTGACCGGGGATCATTATTTGATTGACAGTCCTGAGCTATGAAACAAGTTCGTTATTGCACATGCCCTCAACCTTGATTCGCTAAGAAAAGCCCACGGTGAGGGTGGGCAGGGGTGGGGCAAAACTACATGCAGATTTTATTATAGTGATGATATAATGAGTTTGGATTTACAATAGGTTATACGCTTGTCTAGTCTGGGCACGCGCAGCCCGGGGGAAGTTCCCTCGTGTTGCTCTGTTCCCTCTTTATCAGGATAAGTTGCCCACCACCCAACCATAGTTTCACCTGTTCTGAGTGGGGTCAGGGAGGGTCCCCAGATGGTTGGGTTGTAACTTGACTACTCTCCTCTTGTCTTTTCCTCACTGTCACCTCCTTGCTGCTAATGTCAGGGGAGGGTCCCCAGATGGCTGGGGTGTGAGTCCCCTCTTGTCTTTCTGCCACTGTCACTTACTTGCTGCTAATGTCTAACTAGTTAACAGAACCACACACACACACACACAAAAATAGTCAAAGCAATATTGAGAAGGAATAACAGATTTCAAAGTATATTACAAAGCTACAGTAATTGAAGCAGCATAATATTAGCATAAAAACAGATCTATAGGCCAATGGAAAAGAACAGAGAGCTGTTGGGCTGCAACCCACAGGTCTGCAAGCCCAGCCTCAAGAACAAAGAATGAGCCCGGAGGCAGTGACAGAGACAAAAACAGTTTAACTGACAGGGAATTTTACATGTGCAAAGCAAGAAGGATCCTGGAGCATCACCCCACTGTGGACTGCAGATAGCAGGCAGGATATAGCAACAGACTTTCCTACCAGAAGAAGAAGATGACCAGTTATAGGAGAATTGTCCTCATGTTGACTCATCAGTTACCAGGGAAACCAACAGAGGATCAAGCCCTTCACTGCTCCTTTGATAAACTATCATAGTAGAGATAAGATTATGATAAGGATTAGAACAGTCACTAGCTAGGGCCAAGGGAGCAAGTACATAGGCATTTACTGATTAGGTTCTATGATTAAAAGGGAAGGTCAGTCAGGTGAGTAGTGTGCAGGTGAGTCAGGGACTGGTCAAGTAGGGGATGTACAGAGAGCAAGAGAACAGCCATCTTGAGGGTACTGATCATACAGTTGTGTCAACTTGGCTATATAAAAGTCTTTCTGACTTTATAGTCTCTGTAGCAGATTGCCTATGATTTCACATCAAAGCCTGGTTTAAAGCTTATTCAGTAATGAAGCTATTTTATTTCTCTTTTACCTATGTGGAGATCAGTAGGAGATTTTGTTTTTAATTTGCCAACAATAATCTTCATATTCTAGATTCTCAGAGGGACATGGTATTTTCCTCTCACCTTGGCACCCAACAGACAGTACATGTTTGCATAAAGATGTTGTCATTAAGTCCATGACGAAAATCAATCTAATTTTAAAGTTTAATACATCACCTTATGTGATAAGATTGTGAGAAAAGTGATATTTTAAGTAGAATAAAGTTTTAAGAAACATATGCAATTGACCTTAAAAGAACCTTACCTGTTGCTCTTTTTGTGAGTATCTTCAGATAGAATCTCAAAGACAAAAAGGAAAGTGGCAATTCCTGCAGATGTAGTAGATTATTAAAAATTAGGTAACAAGTCATGCAAGTAGTGCAATATCTCGGAACTAAAAATGAGAAGGTTATTATCTCAGACATCTAATTAAAGTGACCACACTTCTGAACTGGCCAGACTTAATTAGTTAGAAAATGCAAATTTTCAACCAGCTGGGTCAAGTTTTAAAGACAGAATATCACTGCATTAGGCCCCTATGACCTATACAAATGCTTTTGAAAATATCTGGTAAGAGTAAAATTGGATAAATTCTGTGACTTTTATTATGGATGAACAGCAGAATAATACAGTTACACCTGTAACTTGTCACAATGGAGGTAAAAAATGTGTAAACTTTGACTAAATAGATAAATAAATGAGGTAATTCTTATCTTCACTTTTTGTTTACCTTATATTTCATATGTATTTTCTGCATTATGCATTCTTCTTGATGTGAAATCCATGAATTGATTCTGCCTACTCTTTCAACAGGAGTGTAAGGTAGAAACAGGGACGTGAATGAGAAACCAAGGGAAAGAAAGTAGGGAAATATAAAAACTCACACACAGGAAGGTTGGTTCAAGATGGCAGAGTAGAAGGACGTGCTCTCACTCCTTCTTGAGAGAACACTGGAATCACAACTAACTGCCAGACAGTCACCAACAGGAAGACACAGGAACTCACCAAAAAAGATACCCCACATCCAAAAACAAAGGAGAAGCCACAATGAGATGGTAGGAGGAGTGCAATCACAGTAAAATCAAATCCCATAACTGCTGGGTGGGTGACCCACAAACTGGAGAACGCTTATACCACAGAAACCCACCCACTGGAGTGACGGTTCTGAGCCCCACATCAGGCTTCAGAACCTGGGGGTCCGTCAACGGGAGGAGGAAATCCTAGAGAATCAGACTTTGAAGGTTAGTGGGATTTGATTGCGGGAATTTGACAGGACTGGGGGAAACAGAGATTCTACTCTTGGAGGGCACACACAAAGTAGTGTGTGCATCGGGACCCAAGAAGGAGCAGTGACCACATAGAGACTGAACCAGACCTACCCGCTAGTGTTGGGGGGTCTCCTGCAGAAGTGGGGGGTGGCTCTGTCTCACTATGAGAACAGGGACACTAGCAGCAGAAGTTCTGGGAAGTACCCCTTGGCATAAGCCCTCCTAGAGTCTGCCATTAGGTCCACCAAAGAGCATGGGTAGGCTCCAGTGTTGGGTCGCCTGAGGCCAAAAACCAATAGAGAGGGGACACAGCCACACACATCAACAGGCAAGTGGATTAAAGCTTTACTGAGCTCTGCCCACCAGAGCAACAGCCAGCTCTACCCACCACCAGTCCCTCCCATCAGGAAAGCTGCACAAGCCTCTTAGATAGACTCATCCACCAGAGGGCAGACAGCAGAAGCAAGAAGAACTGCAATCCTGCAGCCTGTGGAACAAAAACCACATTCATAGAAAGATAGACAAAATGAAAAGGCAGAGGGCTAGGTACCAGATGAAGGAACAAGATAAAACCCCAGAAAAACAACTAAATGAAGTGGAGATACACAACCTTCCAGAAAAAGAATTCAGAATAATGATAGTGAAGATGATTGAGGACCTCAGAAAAAGAATGGAGGCAAAGAAAGAAAAGCTGCAAGAAATGTTTAACAAAGACCTAGAAGAATTAAAGAACAAACAAACAGAGATGAACAATACAATAATTGAAAGAAAAACTACACTAGAAGGAATCAATAGCAGAAAAACTGAGGCAGAAGAATGGATAAGTGATGCGGAAGACAGAATGGTGGTATTCAAAGCTGCAGAACAGAATAAAGAAAAAAGAATGAAAAGAAATGAAGACAGCCTAAGAGATCACTGGGATAACATTAAACACAACAACATTCGCATTACAGGGGTGCCAGAAGGAGAAGAGAGAAGGGAACTGAGAAAATCTTTGAAGAGATTATAGTCGAAAATTTCCCTAACATGGGAAAGGAAATAGCCACCCAAGTCCAGGAAGCCCAGAGAGTCCCATACAGGATAAACCCAAGGAGAAACACGCCGAGACACAGGGTAATCAAATTGGCAAAAATTAAATACAAAGAAGAATTATTGAAAGCAGCAAGGGAAAAACAACAAATAACATACAAGCGAGTTCACATAAGGGTAACAGCTGATTTCTCAGCAGAAACTCTACAAGCCAGAAGGGAGTGGCATGGTACACTTAAAGTGATGAAACGGAAGAACCTACAACCAAGATTACTCTACCCAACAAGGATCTCATTCAGATTCAATAGAGAAATCAAAAGCTTTACAGACAAGCAAAATCTAAGAGGATTCAACACCACCAAACCAGCTCTACAACAAATGCTAAAGGAACTTCTCTAAGTGGGAAACACAAGGGAAGAAAAGGGCCTACAAAAACAAACCCAAAATGATTAAGAAAATGGTAATAGGAATGTACATATCAATAATTACCTTAAAAGTCAATGGATTAAATACTCCAACCAAAAGACACAGGCTTGCTGAATGGATACAAAAACAAGACCCATATATATGTTGTCTATAAGAGACTTCAGACCTAGGGACAGATACAGACTGAAAGTGAGGGGATTAAAAAATATATCCCATGCAAATGGAAATCAAAAGAAAGCTGGAGTAGCAATACTCATATCAGATAAAATAGACTTTAAAACAAAGACCATTACAAGAGACAAGGAAGGACACTACATAATGATCAAGGGATCTATCCAAGAAGAAGATATAACAATTATAAATATATATGAACCCAACATAGGCGCGCCTCAATACATAAGGCAACTGCTAACAACTATAAAATAGGAAATCGACAGTGACACAATAATACTGGGGGACTTTAACACCTCACTTACACCAATGGACAGATCATCCAAACAGAAAATTAATAAGGAAACACAACCTTTAAATCACAAAATAAACCAGAGAGATTTAATTGATATTTATAGGACATTCCTGCCAAAAACAGCAGATTACACTTTCTTCTCAAGTGCACACAGAACATTCTCCAGGAGAGATCACATTTTGGGTCACAAATCAAGCCTCAGTAAATTTAAGAAGATTGAAATCACATCAACCATCTTTTCTGACCACAATGCTATGAGATTAGAAATCAATTACAGGGGAACAAATGTAAAATACACAAACACATGGAGGCTAAAAAATGTTACTAAATAACCAGGTGATCACTGAAGAAATCAGAGAGGAGATCAAAAAATACCTAGAGACAAATGGCAATGAAAACATAATGATCCAAAACCGATGGGATGCAGCAAAAGCAGTTCTCAGAGGGAAGTTTATAGCTATACAAGCCTACCTCAGGAAAGAAGAAAAATGTCAAATAAACAATCTAACCTTATACCTAAAGGAAAAGAAGAACAAACCAAACCCAAAATTAGCAGAAGGAAAAAAAAATCATAAAGATCACAGCAGAAATAAATGAAATAGAAACAAAGAAAACAATAGCCAAGATCAATAAATCTAAAAGCTGGTTCTTTGAGAAGATAAACTAAATTGATAAACCATTAGCCAGTCTCATCAAGGAAAAGAGGGAGAAGACTCAAATTGATAAAATTAGAAATGTAAAAGGAGAAGTTACAAAAGATGCTGCAGAAATACAAAGCATCCTAAGAGACTACTACAAGGAACTCTATGCCAATAACATGGACAACTTGGAAGAAATGGACAAATTCTTAGAAAGGTATAACCTCTCAAGCCTGAACCAGGAAGAAATAGAAAATATGGACAGACCAATAACAAGTAATGAAATTGAAACTGTGATTAAAAATCTTCCAACAAACAAAAATTGAGGACCAGATGGCTTCACAGGTGAATTCTATCAAACATTTAGAGAAGAGCTAACACCCATCCTTCTCAAACTCTTCCAAAAAACTGCTGAGGAAAGAACACTCCCAAACTCATTCTATGAGGCCACCATCACCCTGACACCAAAACCTGACAAAGATACTACAAAAAAAGAAAATTATAGACCAATATCACTGATAAATATAGATGCAAAAATCCTCAACATAATACTCACAAAGAGCATCCAACAGCACATAAAAAGGATCATACACCATGATCAAGTGGGATTTATCCCAAGTGGGATTTATCCCACAGATGTAAGCATTCTACAATATATGAAAATCAATCAATGTGATACACCATATTAACAAATTGAAGAATAAAATCCATATGATCGGGCTTCCCTGGTGGCACAGCGGTTGAGAGTGCCAATGAAGGGGACACAGGTTCGTGACCTGGTATGGGAAGATCTCACATGCTGTGGAGCAGCTGGTCCCGTGAGCCATGGCCGCTGAGCCTACGCCTCCGGGAGCCTATGCTCTGCAACGGGAGAGGCCACAACAGTGAGAGGCCTGCATACCACAAAAACAAAAACAACAACAACAAAACATATGATCATCTCAATAGATGGAGAAAAAGCTTTTGACAAAATTCATCACCCATTTATGATAAAAACTCTCCAGAAAGTGGGCATAGAGGGAACCTACCTCAACATAATAAATGCCATATGTGACAAACCCATAGCAAACAACACTCTCACTGGTGAAAAACTGAAAGCATTTCCTCTAAGATCAGGAACAAGACAAGTATGTCCACTCTCACCACTATTATTCAACATAGTTTTGGAAGTCCTAGCCATGGCAATAAGAGAAGAAAAAGAAATAAAAGGAGAAGAAGTAAAACTGTCACTGTTTGCAGATGACATGATACTATACATAGAGAATCCTACAGATGCCACCAGAAAACTACTAGAGCTAATCAATGGATTTGGTAAAGTAGTAGGATACAAATTTAATGCACAGAAATCTCTTGCATTCCTATACACTAATGATGAAAAATCTTAAAGAGAAATTAAGGAAACACTCCCATTTACCATTGCAACAAAATGAATAAAATACCGAGGAGTAAACCTACCTAGGGAGACAAAAGACCTGTATGCAGAAAACTATAAGACACTGATAAAAGAAATTAAAGATGATACCAGCAGTGGAGAGATATAACTTGGATTGGAAGAATCAATATTGTGAAAATGACTATAGTAACCAAAGCAATCTACAGATTCAATGCAATCCCTATCAAATTACCAATAGCATTTTTTATGGAACTAGAACAAAAAATCTTAAAATTTGTATGGATAAACAAAAGACCCCGAATAGCCAAAGCAGTCTTGAGGGAAAAAAACGGAGCTGGAGGAATCAGACTCCCTGACTTCAGACTACTATGAAGCTACAATAATCAGGACAATATGATACTGGCATAAAAACAGAAATATAGGTGAATTGTTCAAGATAGAAAGCCCAGAGATAAACACACCCACCTATGGTCAACTAATCTATAACAAAGGAGGCAAGGATATAAAATGGAGAAAAGACAGTCTCTTCAATACGTGGTGCTGGGAAAACTGGACAGCTACATGTAAAAAATGAAATTAGATCCCTCTCTAATACCATACACAAAAATAAGCTCAAAATGGATTAGAGACCTAAATGTAAGACCAGAGACTATAAAAATCTCAGAGGAAAACACAGGAAGAACACTCTTTGACATAAATCACAGCAAGATCTTTTTTGGTCCACCTCCTAGAGTAATGGAAATAAAAACAAAAACAAATGGGACCTAATGAAACTTCAAATCTTTTGCACAGCAAAGGAAACCATAAAAAAGATGAAAAGACGACCCTCAAAATGGGAGAATTTATTTGCAAATGAATCAGTGGACAAAAGATTAATCTCCAAAATATATAAACAGCTCATGCAGCTCAATATTAAAGAAACAACCCAATCCAAAAATGGGCAGAAGACCTACATAGACATTTCTCCAAAGAATACATACAGATTGCCAAGAAACATATGAAAATTGCTCACATCACTAATTATTAGAGAAATGCAAATCAAAACTACAATGAAATATCACCTCACACCAGTTAGAATGGGCCTTATTAGAAAATCTACAAGCAACAAATGCTGGAGAGGGTGTGGAGAAAAGGAAACCCTCTTGCACTGTTGGTGGGAATGTAAATTGATACAGCCACTATGGAGAACAGTATGGAGGTTCCTTAAAAAACTAAAAATAGAATTACCATATGATCCAGCAAATCCCACTACTGGGAATATACCCAGAGAAAACTGTAATTCAAAACCACATACACTCCAATGTTCATTGCAGCACTGTTTACAATAGCCAGGTCATGGAAGCAACCTAAATGCCCATTGACAGAAGAATGGATAAGATGTGGTATATATGTAGAATGGAATATTACTCAGACATAAAAAGGAACGAAATTGGGTCATTTGTTGAGACGTGGATGGATCTAGAGACTGTCATACAGAGTGAAGTAAATCACAAAGAGGAAAACAAATATCATATATTAACGCATGTATGTGGAACCTAGAAAAATGGTACAGACGAACCAGTTTGCAGGATGGAAATTGAGACACAGATGTAGAGAGCAAACATATGGACACCAAGGGGGGGGGGATGTGGAGGCGGTGGGGGTTTGTGATGGGTAGAATTGGGAGATTGGGATTAACATGTATACACTGATGTGTATAAAATGGATGACTAATCAGAACCTGCTGTATAAAAAAATAAATAATCTAAATTAAAAAAATAAAATAAAGACTGAAGTATTACATAAAAAAGGAAAAAAACACATTTAAAAGAATGTTGAGTTAGGGCATATGGGCAGTTAGTCTAGGGATATTGACATGTTTCAATAATTTACTTCAATAATAGGAAACTCATATAAGGATGAACAGTGACCACCAGTGGGTTTAGAAAATCACACAGGATTTTCTTTTTCTTAGCTTAGGTTAAAGCAGAAAAGGGAACAAATATTATTTTGATCAGCTAATGCTAATTAACTGTAACAGTAAGTTACGGCAGATAATTCATCACAACATTCTCCTCTTGGGAATGCAGGAAAATCATATTCCCAAGCCTCCCCTAAAGTCAGTTTGGAAACCATGCAACTAGTTTCTGGGAAATTAAATATATGCTACTTCTGGTCATTTTCTCTTTCCATGGTTCCTTGGAAGCACTGCATTTGTTGGCACAGCTATAAAAGGAGGAAGCCACAAGATCATCATTAAAGAGAGAGCAGCTCTCTCTCTTTAATGAGGTGGTCAATACATGGTCAACAAGGGGTGGTCAATAAATAGAACTTTAATGAATCAAGACACTGGGAGTTGGCAATTTATTATCATAAGAAAGTCTAGTCTATTCTGATCAGTAAATAAATTGATACAGAGGTGGGATGCTGTACTATTAAAAACTTAAACTATATCTCAAAGCATTATTTCTCATGTTCAAGCAGCAAGGTAACAACCACAAGAAGAGCAGCAAGGCAACAGATGTAAGAGACTGAAAATATGAAAGCCACCTGCAGATTTCATGCTTACACGATTTAGAGTACTAGGGAAGATAGTAGTATGTGTTTGAAGCCATTGGCAGATTTTTTTAAAGATATGAGAAGGATTCTCTAGAAATTCAAGGCTTCCCAAGAATGAGAAAGAATGTTTCTGAAATAGAATTTTATCGAAGTTTTATGGGAAAAGGACCAGTAAAATAATCTTGATTTAATAAAGTAACCTGGGGAAAATACCATTTTAATGGTCCTCCCATCTTTTTTTTTTTTTTTCCAGATAGCTGCTTGTGTTTATTCAGCAGCTGGTAAGAGAATGAGAGAGTCGTGGGGTCAGAAAGTAGGGAAGTAAAATATACTTGACATCTGTGTCCAGAAAATAATTTCAGGTGACAGAAACAAATGGATCAGAAGTGTATTAAGTTTGGCAGGTTTATCAAAGAAACCAATACTTCATCTAGAAAAGACTTTAAATCATCAAGATATTTAGAGCCTTGAACCCCTACCTTCTTTTAGGAGAGAAAAGGCTCATTATAGACCCCTCAAGAGTACACGGTCTTCATTCCTCAGTTCGGATATAGTCACAGCCAGACAAACTCATAGAAAGACATCAGATTTGTGGTTACCAGAGGTGAGGAGTGAGGGGTAGGGAATTGGATGGAGTCAGAAAATACAAACTGCCAGTTATAAATAAGTACTAGGAATGTAATGTACAACATGGCAAATATAACTAACATTGCCATATATTATATATGAAAGTTGAGAGTAAATCCTGAGTTCTCATCCCAAGGAAAAACATTTTTTTTTCTATTTCTTCAATGTGGTATCTATATGTAATGATGCATGTTCACTAAACCTATTGTGGTGATAATTTCATGAAGTATGTAAGGCAAACTATTATGCTGTTAAATGTTATTATTACCTTAAACTTATACAGTGCTGTATGTCAATTTTATCTCAATAAAACTGGAAGAAAAAAATACTTGAATGAAAGGGAAACATTTTGGAAAGGAGGACAAAGATCTCAAAATAATGAAAAATAAAGACTATGTAATAAATAAGGAAGATGACAATATCTAGTAAATCAGGGAGAAATATTAAAGAAGATGGCAGAGTACACTAATATCTTTTAGAAGTCCACTAATATGCAATAAGCAAAATAAACGAAACTAATATGAATTTAAAGTTTCATCTGTTTAGTATTACTGGGGAAACAAGCCAAAACGTATCACCCTAACTTTTCATGACTAGATGCAGTGAAAGGGCATAGCGTTTCTGATGGAAAAATAAAACAGAAAGAATCTAAGTGGAACAGTATGTGTCATGACAGCATAAACCTACTAAGCTATCCATGTGATTGATGCTTATGAAATGATAGAGGGTACCAAGGTGAGAATAAGAGGCAAAAAGGGAAATAATACATCTCGGAAGTTGAAAAAATGATTCCTTCATTTGATGGAAGATTGAATTAGATAACAATTAATATCTTGAATTCCTGCAACTTTTATAGTGAAATTACTACTTTGGAAATACAATGGAAAGTTTGTTATAAAAATACATTTTCAAACTAACTAAAAACCATATGCTGATTTTAAAAACTAACAAGTAGGCAAATTATACTAAGGTGTGAGAAGTGTTTTGCTTCCCTTGATTACAACCTCAAGGGAATAATAAGTGAATAATAATAAATAATAATAAAACATAATGTGTGATTAGAACTGGACCCAGATGTAGAGTACTATGTTTATAAGGCAAGTGGTTCCTAAGCAAAAGCATTTCCAAAAATGTTATATTCTACAGTATGTTTTCCAACTGGTTCTAATACTTTAACATGAAAATCTTCCATATGTTTTCTAAGTCTGTATACTTAATGTTGTTCCCACATAGGTATATTTGACAATGAAAAGATTTCTCTACTTAACGCTCTTCGCATTACATAGTACAGTCTTTCTTCCATTTTATTGTTATTCTTTTTGAAATTGTTAATTTAAAATGATCTTCTATATATTTTAGGATATATTTAACATGTACATTCATTATGGCATCCTTTAAAATATAGTCCATAAAATAGAAAATTATTATGATAATTCAATCTTCTTAAAATATTGTGAGGAAGGAAACTTGATTCTACTTACCCTTATAATTCTGAGTACCCAGGGAAAAAGAGAGCCAGCCAAATTAAAGGATAGAACCAGTGGATTCACATGGACATTTAGGCCTATTTATTATCTTTTTCTGTTGCTTTCTTTGCTGCTGACACATGGGTTTATGAGACAAACCACAGGCATCCATAAAATTAGTTGTGTCAATGTCTTTCCCGCCAGTGTCTTCCAAGATCTAGATTTAAGTCTGGAAAGTAAAGAAATCCTATATTCGCTTTGGGGATAAATTCCACTATGCTATCAAGCTTACTAATTTACCGATATTAACTCAGATACTGTTTATTCTTCATTTGGCTACTTATGTCAGTTGCTCAATTTGGAAGGAAAGAAAGGAAAGGCAAATAACTTTCAATCTCAAAATTAAAGCAAAACTAAGCACTTTTAGTTGACTTGTGCATGCACACATGGCGTGCACACACACCTCCCCCCAGATGAGGAGTGTCTTTCTCCCTTAGCATCATCTTTGTCTATGAGCAATTTGTGTGGCTCAGACCTAGGACGAGCATGAGTAAGTCAGAAGAAATGCTGGAGAAAGTGCAAGAAAGTAAGGACAATGAAGTAAAGGAAAAGGGGAAGAGTAGCGTCATCTTGACCCCAGCAGGAATTGTAATACAAGAACTCAAATGCCCTAGTTTGCTTATCTCTCATGGAAACAAAATTATCATCCAGTTAGGTAGAATGTGTTTTACTGGGTGTATGATCATTTTTAATGTTATTTCAGACATGACAAATATTCCTTTTGCCAGATTCAGTTCTGTCAAATATGGGACTCATGGGACTATTCAAATATAAATACATTCCTGCCTGTTAAAAGACTTTCACTAGCTGTGTCTTCTAAAGTAACGGGACTAATGTGTATAGCTGCATTTTGGATTTATTTCCCTCTAAGAGCAGCCAGAGTTGAAAAGTCATTTCAAACCTTGTTTAAAGTGTGAACCATACAGTGAGTTGATTTTAGGATAATTCCTTTTCTACTTTTCATTGAACTGAAAGTATATTTAATTTGGAAATATTGAACATGTGAGGGTGAAGTCAGGAAAAGGGCCACCAGCATTATGTGTTCAACGCTCAACCTTAATCACCAGAGGAAAGAAGAGGTTAAAATGGTCACAGAGGAACACACAGGATGCATGGATTTCTGAAGCTATTTTCTGAAAACTCTATTTCTGGGAAAGAACTATTAGAGGGAGGTGAAGCAGGAGATTTTCTTCACTTAGAAGAACAGCTGACAATTGCCCCAGTAATTCAGTGTTGTGTCACTTTACCTAGAATAATAGAATTGTGTCATGAATCTCCCCTGCCATAGAACCCTGGGACTAAATGGAAACATAAGAGGGAATTTTTTGTTGTTGATTTGTGTTTGATTGATTTGCTTCATTTTGTTTTTAGGAATGGTCATAGGCCAGTTTTGACTTCAGAAGTCTTTCTGTATTAAGGAAAGGAGGCAAATTATAGTCTTCTAAATATTTTGGCAAATGTAGATGATTTAATTTCTCTTTAATAATTTAAGGTATTTATCAAGGTACTATCTTCAGCCAGTTTTTTGTTAGTAATGGCACAAACCATGACCTTTAGCCAATTAATCAGATAAAGTACAATAAAAAAAGTAATGTGCACATAATAGAATGACTATTCAATAACTCAGGATTGTTATCCATCAGTGGGGAGTGACTAATGAGGCATAAAAATGAATAGTATAAATAATCTCAGATAACTATAAATTGGGATAAATCTCTTCCTCAAAGAATTTTATATCCCATTAGAATATGAGAGGAACAATGATAAATAGGATATATAGGATCAAATCCACATAATTACATGATTCTGTTAAATGTTGAAATAGATAATCTCATTTTTTGAGACAAAATTATAAAAGTAAGTTTTTTCTTCCTGAGATGCAACAGAAAATTTTCCATATGCAGATGTTTACAAGCAATCTCTCCTGGACCACAATCTAGTCACGCTCCTCTGAGTCCTCATCTTTTTTAGTTTTTTTTAACATTTTTATTGGAGTATAATTGCTTTACAGTGGTGTGTTAGTTTCTGCTGTATAACAAAGTGAGTCAGCTATACAGAGACATATATCCCTATATCTCCTCCCTCTTGCATCTCCCCCTCACCCTCCCTATCCCGCCCCTCTAGGTGGTCACAAATTACCGAGCTGATCTCCCTGTGCTATGCGGCTGCTCACCTTGGCTAGGCCTAAACTTGGCTTTTATGGATTTAAACAAATGCTAGCATAATTTCTAACACCTAAAGTCTGTATCACTAGGATGATACTAGCCTGCTTGAGAAAACTCCAGGCTGCCAAAATAATTTACTGTGTGTTCCAGACAACACCTGATGATAAGGACCTCTGTCTCCTCGTCTTGAGAGGGTGTGAGCTAACTTCCGTAAGCACCGGTTAGCAAACCCAGATAGGTTTCCCATGGAACAAGTTCTCCTTGCTGCTTTTTAAAATTTTTCCCTTTCCTGATTCTGTTCAAGGCCTTGCCATTTCCCCTCCCTACTGCTTCGTTCTCAATTAATTAATTAATGAAATAATTAACATGTAACATTGTGTAAGTCTAAGGTGTACAACCTGTTGATTGATTCACATATATAGTAATATGATTGTCACTGTAGAGTCAGCTAATGTCTATCATATCACATAATTATTTATTTGTTAGGGTGAGAACATTTCAGAGCTAGTCTTATAGCAATTTTGAAGTATTCAGTACAGTATTGTTGACTTGTAATCTCTATGGTGTATATCAGATCTTGAGAAGTTTTTTATCTTCTAGTTGCAAGTTTGTATCTTTTATCAACATCTCCCTAATTCTCTCACTCACCAGGTCCTGTTAACCACCATTTTCATCTTCTGGGATCAAACTCTGCACAAATCACAGGGGAGCTCATCACTTTCCCCTACTGTCAGTAGTTACTGAATAGTCTGCTTTCACCATATTAGCTAATGTCTAGCTGTGTTTATCTTTGACAGTATCCATTATCCAGAACACTTCATAATACACAGAAAATAAAACAATTAGCAGTCTCCCCAAGAACTGCAGTAAATGGTCAGATTTCACCACCCTTCAAGCTCTGATGCCATAAGTCACAAAGCATTGTCATCACTGTCTGCAAATGGTGTTGCTTATGGCTCACAGATAAACTGACTCTAATGTTCACTTGTTACAACACAACTTGTGTTAATACAGCATTTTACAACTGTTTTAGAATATTTTTTAAAGTGCTAAATTAAGTGAACCTGCTTGCAATTTATTTATTTATTGATTTATTTATTGATTTATTTATTTTTATTGTCCACGCCATGCAGCACGTGGGATCTTAGTTCCCCAAACACGGATCGAACCCACGCCCCCTGCAGTGAATGTGCAGAGTTTTAGCCACTGGACCACCAAGGAAGTCCCTGAATCTGCTTTTAGAACTCTATTTCTGTATAGTTCAAACTACTTTCATAAACCAGTTAAGTTAGATTGTACTATGATTAAAAATTAGTCACTGCTTTTCCCCAGTAAAGAATGATACTTCCCTACTCCAATAGTTTCAAGATTGCCACATAACTTACTTTAGCCAATTAAATATGGGCAGAAATGTGACATTTCTGAAAAGAAATTTTAAGAACCAGGGCACAGTTTGTCTCATTTTCTCTATGCTTGGGCAGTCCCATGAGCATAGGTTCTTTTTTTTTTTAATTTATTTATTATTTTCTTTTTATTATTAGTTTCTGCTTTATAACAAAGTGAATCAGTCATACATATACATTTGTTCCCACACCCTTCCCTCTTGCGTCTCCCTCCCTTCCACCCTCCCTATCTCACCCCTCCAGGTGGTCACAAAGCACCGAGCTGATCTCCCTGTGCTATGCGGCTGCTTCCCACTATCTATCTACCTTACGTTTGGTACTGTATATATGTCCATGTCTCTCTCTCGCTTTGTCACACCTTACCCTTCCCCCTCCCCATATCCTCAAGTCCATTTTCAAGTAGTTCTGTGTCTTTATTCCTGTTTTACCCCTAGGTTCTTCATGACATTTTTTTCCCTTAAATTCCATATATATGTGTTAGCACACGGTATTTGTCTTTCTCTTTCTGACTTACTTCACTCTGTATGACAGACTCTAGGTCTATCCACCTCATTACAAATAGCTCAGTTTCATTTCTTTTTTATGGCTGAGTAATATTCCATTGTATAAATGTGCCATATCTTCTTTATCCATTCATCTGATGATGGACACTTAGGTTGTTTCCATCTCCGGGCTATTGTGAATAGAGCTGCAATGAACATTTTGGTACATGACTCTTTTTGAATTCTGGTTTTCTCAGGGTATATGCCTAGTAGTGGGATTGCTGGGTCATATGGTAGTTCTATTTTTAGTTTTTTAAGGAACCTCCATACTGTTCTCCACAGTGGCTGTACCAATTCACATTCCCACCAGCAGTGCAAGAGTGTTCCCTTTTCTCCACACCCTCTCCAGCATTTATTGTTTCTAGATTTTTTGATGATAGCCATTCTGACTGGTGTAAGATGATATCTCATTGTAGTTATGATTTGCATTTCTCTAATGATTAATGATGTTGAGCATTCTTTCATGTGTTTGTTGGCAGTCTGTATATCTTCTTTGGAGAAATGCCTATTTAAGTCTTCTGCCCGTTTTTGGATTCGGTTGTTTGTTTTTTTGCTATTGAGCTGCATGTGTTGCTTATAAATTTTGGAGATTAATCCTTTGTCAGTTGCTTCATTTACAAATATTTTTTCCCATTCTGAGGGTTGTCTTTTGGTTTTGTTTATAGTTCCCTTTGCTGTGCAAAAGCTCTGAAGTTTCATTAGGTCCCATTTGTTTATCTTTGTTTTTATTTCCATTTCTCTAGGAGGTGGGTCCAAAAGGATCTTGCTGTGATTTATGTCATAGAGTGTTCTGCCTATGTTTTCCTCTAAGAGTTTGATAGTTTCTGGCCTTACATTTAGGTCGTTAATCCATTTTGAGCTTATTTTTATGTATGGTGTTAGGGAATGATCTAATCTCATACATTTACATGTTTCTGTCCAGTTTTCCCAGCACCACTTATTGAAGAGGCTGTCTATCCTCCACTGTACATTTCCGCCTCTTTTATCAAAGATGCGTGGGTTTATCTCTGGGCTTTCTATCCTGTTCCATTGATCTATCTTTCTGTTTTTGTGCCAATACCACAGTGTGTTGATTACTGTAGCTTTGTAGTATAGTCTGAAGCCAGGGAGCCTGATTCCTCCAGCTCTGTTTTTCGTTCTCAAGATTGCTTTTGCTATTCAGGGTCTTTTATTTTCCAAACAAATTTTGAAATTTTTTGTTCTAGTTCTGTGAAAAATGCCAGTGGTAGTTTGATAGGGATTGCATTGAATCTGTAGATTGCTTTGGGTATTAGAGGCATTTTCACAATATTGATTCTTCCAATCCAGGAGCAAGGTATATCTCTCCAACTATTTATATCATCTTTAATTTCTTTCATCAGTGTCTTATAATTTTCTGCATATAGGTCTTTTGTCTCCTTAGGTAGGTTTATTCCTAGATATATTATTCTTTTGGTTACAATGGTAAATGGAGTGTTTTCTTGATTTCACTTTCAGATTTTTCATCTTTAGTGTACAGGAATGCCAGAGATTTCTGTGCATTAATTTTGTATCCTGCTACTTTACCAAATTCATTGATTAGCTCTAGTAGTTTTCTGGTAGCATCTTTAGGATTCTCTATGTATAGTATCATGTCATCTGCAAACAGTGACAGCTTTACTTCTTCTTTTCCAATTTGGATTCCTTTTATTTCCTTTTCTTTTCTGATTTCTGTAGCTAAAACTTCATAAACTATGCCGAATAAGAGTGGTGAGAGTGGGCAGCCTTGTCTTGTTCCTGATCTTAGTGGAAATGGTTTCAGTTTTTCACCATTGAGGATGATGTCGGCTGTGGGTTTGTCATATATGGCCTTTATTATGTTGAGGAAAGTTCCCTCTATGCCTACTTTGTGCAGGGTTTTTATCATAAATGGGTGTTGAATTTTGTCGAAAGCTTTCTCTGCATCTATTGAGATGATCATATGGTTTTTCTCCTTCAGTTTGTTAATATGGTGTATCACATTGATTGATTTGCATATATTGAAGAATCCTTGCATTCCTGGAATAAACCCCACTTGATCATGGTGTATGATCCTTTTAATGTGCAGTTGGATTCTGTTTGCTAGTATTTTGTTGAGGATTTTTGCATGTATGTTCATCAGTGATATTGGCCTGTAGTTTTCTTTCTTTGTGACATCCTTGCCTGGTTTTGGTATCAGGGTGATGGTGGCCTCGTAGAATGAGTTTGGGAGTGTTCCTCCCTCTGCTATATTTTGGAAGAGATTGAGAAGAATAGGTGTTAGATCTTCTCTGAATGTTTGTTAGAATTCCCCTGTGAAGCCATCTGGTCCTGGGCTTTTGTTTATTGGAAGATAATTAATCACAGTTTCAATTTCAGTGCTTGTTATTGGTCTATTCATATTTTCTATTTCTTCCTGATTCAGCCTTGGCAGGTTGTGCCTTTCTAAGACTTTGTCCATTTCTTCCAGGTTTTCCATTTTATTGGCATAGAGTTGCTTGTAGTAATATCTCATGACCTTTTGTATATCTGCAGTGTCAGTTGTTACTTCTCCTTTTTCATTTCTAATTCTATTGACTTGAGTCTTCTCCCTTTTTTTCTTGATGAGTCTGGCTAATGGTTTATCAATTTTGTTTATCTTCTCAAAGAACCAGCTTTTAGTTTTATTGATCTTTACTATCGTTTCCTTCATTTCTTTTTCATTTCTTTCTGATCTGATCTTTATGATTTCCTTCCTTCTGCTCACTTCGGGGGTTTTTTGTTCTTCTTTCTCTAATTGCTTTAGGTGCAGGTTCAGGTTGTTTACTCGAGATGTTTCCTTTTTCTTAAGGTGGGATTGTATTGCTATAAACTTCCCCCTTAGAACTGCTTTTGCTGTGTCCCATAAGTTTTGGGTCATCGTGTCTCCGTTGTCATTTGTTTCTAGGTATTTTTTTTATTTCTTCTTTGATTTCTTCAGTGATCACTTCATTATTAAGTAGTGTATTGTTTTGCCTCCATGTGTTTGTATATTTTTTACAGACATTTTCCTGCAATTAATGTCTAGTCTCATAGCATTGTGGTCGGAAATGATACTTGATACAATTTCAATTTTCTTAAATTTACCAAGGCTTGATTTGTGACGCAAGATATGATCTATTCTGGAGAATGTTCCATGAGCACTTGAGAAAAATGTGTATTCTGTTGTTTTTGGATGGAATGTCCTATAAATATTAATTAAGTCCATCTTGTTTAATGTATCATTTAAAGCTTGTGTTTCCTTATTTATTTTCATTTTGGATGATCTGTCCATTGGTGAAAGTGGGGTGTTAAAGTCTCCTACTATGAGTGTGTTACTTTCAATTTCCTGTTTTATGGCTGTTAGTATTTACCTTATGTATTGAGGCGCTCCTATGTTGGGTGCATAAATATTTACAATTGTTATATCTTCTTCTTGGATCGATCCCTTGATCATTATGTAGTTTCCTTCTTTGTCTCTTCTAATAGTCTTTACTTTAAAGTCTATTTTGTCTGATATAAGAATTGCTACTCCAGCTTACTTTTGGTTTCCATTTGCATGGAATATCTTTTTCCATCCCCTTACTTTCAATCTGTATGTGTCTCTAGGTCTGTAGTGAGTCTTTGTAGACAGCATATATATGGGTCTTGTTTTTGTATCCATTCAGCCAATCTGTGTCTTTTGGTGGGAGCACTTAGTCCATTTATATTTAAGGTAACTATTGATATGTATGTTCCTATTCCCATTTCCTTAATTGTTTTGGGTTCGTGATTGTAGGTATTTTCCTTCTGTTGTGTTTCTTGCCTAGAAAAGTTCCTTTAGCATTTGTTGTAAAGCTGGTTTGGTGGTGCTGAATTCTCTCAGCTTTTGCTTGTCTGTAAAGGTTTTAATTTCTCCATCAAATCTGAATGAGATCCTTGCTGGGTAGAGTAATCTTGGTTGCAGGTTTTTCTCCTGCATCACTTTACATATTCCTGCCACTCCCTTGTATCTTGTAGAGTTTCTGCTGAGAGATCAGCTGTTAACCTGATGGGGATTCCCTTGTGTGTTATTTGTTTTTTTTCCCTTGCTGCTCTTAATATGTTTTCTTTGTGTCTAATTTTTAACAGTTTGATTAATATGTGTCTTGGCATATTTCTCCTTGGATTTATTCTGTATGGGTCTCTCTGTGCCTCCTGGACTTGATTAACTATTTCCTTTCCCATATTAGGGAAGTTTTCAATTATAATCTCTTCAAATATTTTCTCAGTCCCTTTCTTTTTCTCTTCTTCTTCTGGAACCCCTATAATTCGAATGTTGGTGTGTTTGATGTTGTCCCAGATGTCTCTGAGACTCTCATTTCTTTTCATTCTTTTTTCTTTATTCTGCTCTGTAGCAGTTATTTCCACTATTTTATCTTCCACGTCTCTTATCCGTTCTTCTGCCTCAGTTATTCTGCTATTGATCTCATCTAGAGTATTTTTTATTTCATGTATTGTGTTTTTAATCGATGCTTGATTCATTTTTAGTTCTTCTAGGTCCTTGGTAACTGTTTCTCGCATTTTGTCAGTCCTATTTCCAAGATTTTGGATCATCTTTACTGTCATTATTCTGAATTCTTTTTCAGGTAGACTGCCTATTACCTCTTGATTTGTTAGTTCTGGTGGGTTTTTATCTTGCTCCTTCATGTGCTGTGTGTTTTTCTGTCTTCTCATTTTGTTTATCTCACTGTGTTTGGGGTCGCCTTTTTGCAGGCTGCAGGTTCGTAGTTCCCGTTTTTTTTTTTTTTTTTTTTTTTTTTTTTTTTTTTTGTCTGTTCCCAGTGGCTAAGATTGGTGCAGTGGGCTGTTTAGGCTTCCTGGTGGAGGGGACTAGTGCCTGTGTTCTGGTGGATGAATCTCGATCTTGTCTTTCTGGTGGACAGGTTCACATCTGGTGGTGTGTTTTGGGGTGCCTGTGGCCTTATTATATTTTTAGGCAGCCTCTCTGCTAATGGGTGGTGTTGTGTTCCTGTCTTGCTAGTTGCTTGGCATAGGGTGTCCAACACTGTAGCTTGCTGGTCGTTGACTGAAGCTGGGTGCTGGTGTTGAGATGGAGATCTCTGGGATATTTTCACCGCTTGATATTGTGTGGAGCTCGGAGGTCTCTTGTGGACCCGTGTCCTGAAGTTGGCTCTCCCACTTCAGAGGCACAGCACTGACTCTTGGCTGCAGCACCAAGAGCCTTTCATTTACCTGGCTCAGAATAAAAGGGAGAAAAAGTAGAAAGAAAGCATTAGTAGAAGAAAGAAAGAGAGAGAGAAAGAAAGGAAGAAGAAAAGAAAGGAAGGAAGGAAGGAAGAAAGAAAGGCAGGAGGGAGGGAGGAAGGAAAGAAAGAAAGAAAGAAAAAAGAGAAAAGAAGAAAGAATGGAGGGCGGAAGGAAAGAAAGAAAGACAGGGGCAGGGAGGAAGGAAAGAAAGAAAGAGAGAAAGGAAGAAAGAAGGGAGGGAGGGAAAGAGGAAGGAAGGAAAGCAAGAAACAATGAAAGAAAGACAGGATGGAGGGAGGGAGGGAGAAAGGAAGGAAGGAAGGAAAGAAAGAAAGAAAGAAAGGAGAGGGGAGGGAGAGAGGGAGGAAGGGAAGGTAGGGAATAGAGAAAGAGAGAAGATAAAGTAAAATAGAATAAAGTATTATAAATTATAGTAGCATTATTAAAATAAAAAAGTAATTATTTAAAAAAATTTAAAAAACCGACAGAAAGAACCCTGGGACAATTAGTGGAAGCAAAGCTATACAGAGAAAATCTCACACAGAAGCATACACATACACATTCACAAAAAGAGAACAAGGGGAAAAAAGTCATAAATCTTGCTCTAATTCCACCTGCTCAATTTGGGATAATTCGTTGTAAAAAGAGGAAAAGGGGAAAAAGTCTTAAATCTTGCTCTCAAATCCACCTCCTGAATTTAGGATAATTCGTTGTAAAAAGAGGAAAAGGGGAAAAAAATCTTAAATCTTGTTCTCAAATCCACCTCCTGAATTTAGGATAATTCGTTGTAAAAAGAGGAAAAGGGGAAAAAAATCTTAAATCTTGTTCTCAAAGTCCACCTCCTCAATTTGGGATGATTCGTTGTCTATTCATGTATTTCACAGATGCAGGGTACATCAAGTTGATTGTGGAGCTTTAATCCACTCCTTCTGAGGCTGCACAGAGAAATTTCCCTTTCTCCTCTTTGTTCTCACAGCTCCCGGGTCTCAGCTTTGGGTTTGGCCCCGCCTCTCCATGTAGGTCGCCAGAGGGCATCTGTTCTTCGCTCAGACAGGACGGGTTTAAAGGAGCCGCTGATTCGGGGGCTCTGCCTCACTCAGGCTGAGGGGAGGGAGGGGCACGGTGTGCGGGGCGAGCCTGCAGTGGCAGAGGCCATCGTGACATTGCACCAGCCCGAGGTGCACCGTGTGCTTTCCCGGGGAAGCCGTCCCTGGATCCCGGTACCCTGGCAGTGGCTGGCTGCACAGGTTCCCTGGAAAGGGGGCATGGACAGTGACCTGCGCTCGCACTCAGGCCTCTTGGTGGTGGCAGCAGCAGCCCCAGCGTCCCACGCCCGTCTCCGGGGTCCACACCTTTAGCCCTGGTTCGCACCCGTCTGTGGAGCTCCTTTAAGCAGTGCTCTTAATCCGCTCTCCTGCACACCAGGAAACAAAAAGGGAAGAAAAAGTCTCTTGCCTCTTTGGCAGCTCCTGACTTTTTCCCAGACTCCCTCCAGGCTAGCCGTGGTACACTAACCCCTTCAGGCTCTCTTCCCGCCACCAGCCCCAGTCCTCTCCCTACGCTCCAACTGAAACCCGATACCCTAGCCTCAGCTCCCAGTCCCGCCCACCCCGGTGTCCAAGCACACATGCCTCTCGGCCTGGTGAGTGTGTGAGGGCACCAATCCTCTGTGAGGGAATCTCTCTGCTTTGCCCTCCACACCCCTGTGGCTGCACTCTCCTCCTCTACTCAGAAGCTTTCCCCCTCCGCCACCCACAGTCTCCGCCTGCAAAGGGGCTTCCTAGTGTGTGGAAACCATTCCTCCTTCACGGCTCCCTCCCACTGGTGCAGATCCCGTCCCTATCCTTTTGTTTCTGTTTATTCTTTTTTCTTTTGCCCTACCCAGGTATGTGGGGAGTTTCTTGCCTTTTGGGGAGTCTGAGGTCTTCTGTCAGCGTTCAGTAGGTGTTCTGTAGGAGTTTTTCCACGTGTAGATGAATTTCTGATGTATCTGTGGGGAGGAAGGTCTTACTCTTCTACCATCTTCCCCCGGCATCAGCATAGGTTCTTAAGTGAAGATAAGATGCAGTTGACTTAGGAAAGACATGTGGCATAGGTGAGAAATACACCTTAGTTTTGTAAGCAAAAAGATTCAAAAATTAATTGTTATACTGGCATAACCTAGTCTATCCTAACGCACCAGGTAAATCAATGTGTTAGAATAACGTTTATCCTTGCCTGGGCACAGCCAGTAGCACAGGAGAATATGAGCATCCACATTACAGATGAACTCTGAAAATATTGTTAACTGTGTGCATTACAGTTAAGTCAATAAAAGAAAGAGAAGAAATTAAATCTGTCTCCCTATTTCTTAATTTAATTCACCTCAGTGTTATTTTTTTTCTTTTAAATTCAACATGTGTTTAATTGCCTCCTATATAGTTCCATTTAAACAAATTCAATTGCATTCCCCTTGAGAGACATATTTTTTTCCAGTATGATATTCTTTCTTCTAGGCAATATATATTTACAGACGTGTACCCATGAAAATATATTGTTTTGCTATGTAAAATAAAACTATATTGCCAATCTTACGAAACTTTCTATGTTAATATATACATGTCTATTGTATTCATTTTAACTACTATTAAGTAGTAGGTATACTTCAATTTATTTAACTTTTCATATAATGATGAACATCTATTTTTTCTAATTATCCACTCATAATCAAAGTTAAAATGGGTATTCTTATACTTTCTATGCCCTATGTGTATGAATATGATAAGAACTAGTAATGGAATTGCCTGTTAATTCTTCCATTATTTTCCTCTTTCCCTCCAAAATGAATATTGCAATTTACAGTTTCACCAGCAGAGAAAAACACCTCTTATTTCACAGACAAGTTTCCAAACATGTTATACTTTCCTATCTTTAAATTATTTTAGCAAATGTAATGTTAAAACCTGATACCTTATTGTTTTTATTTGCATTGCTCCAATCAGTAGTGATTTTGAGAATTACTTAATATATTCATTGGCACTGTATTTCCATTATGATTTTCCTGAATTTATGACTTGTATAATTTTCTCTTGGATATTCATCTTTTGGTGTTGTTTACAGTTTGTGGGGGATGTCTGTCTGGTGATGATCCTTGACTACTTTTCTGATTCATGGCAAATTAATTTCACAGATCATTACAAGACTCCTTTTTTGTTTTCCTGTTCCCCTGAGCCTTCATACTACAGTTTGAGACGTGTGGATTGCATATATCCTCATAAAATAGATAGCATTGTCTTGAGTGTTTATGTATTCTAATAAACATAAATTATATGGCTCTATAGATTCTGTGTGTTTCATGATTCATCGAGAACTACATTTTTAAAAATGAGTGCATGGTAATGTATGTACCTCTAATTTATTGTTTCTAAATGCTGTATAATTCTAGGATACACAGCTAACATTTTTCGTTCTTACAAGCCAGTTTTCTCTGCCATTTTTGTATATGACACATATGGCCCAGAATGTAAATTTCTCTAGAGCAAAAACTCAAGGGTGGAATTTCTGAACTGTAAGGTAGATGCAGACTTAATTTAATTTATTACTGTCCTAATGCTTTCCAAAGAGGCTGTCACAGTTCATGCTTCAACCAGCAGTTCCTAGTTGGTTCAGTTTTCTGAATAATGAATTATATTATTAATAATAATAATTATTAATAGTGATAATTATTATTATCACTAATAATTTATATTATCTGACCCTTCTCTGCCAATATTCCATATTTTATGATATTAACTATTGTATTGTCTGTTGTTTTATGATATTAACATATGCTCTCTTTCTTAGTTTCTATTTACAAGGAATTTCTTTGCCTGTGTTTTGTTTGTTTATTTGTTTGCTTTTCTATTCTTGATTTCTCTAAGAAGAGATTTCTTCTCCAAACACATTCCTGACCTCCATCCACCCTTTTCTTTTTTTTTCTTGTGGTACATGGGCCTCTCACTGTTATGGCCTCTCCAGTTGCGGAGCACAGGCTCCAGATGTGCAGGCTTAGCAGCCATGGCTCACAGGCCCTGCTGCTCCACGGCATATGGGATCTTCCCGGACTGGGGCATGAACCCATGTCACCTGCATCGGCAGGCAGACTCTCAACCACTGAGCCACCAGGGAAGCCCCATCCACCCTTTTATCTCTTCTTACCTGCGGAAAGTAGAGTAATTTACTTTAGTAAATTTGGAGAGAATAACAAAGAGATCTGAATCCTTCTGGTCCGAGCAGAGGAGAGTACTGAAGGGGAAGTTCTGTCCTAACCCTGCACTGGGCTCTTACTCTTCAAATTAATGTTTTTAACCTCATCTATGAGTCCACAGTTTTATATTACAGATTGGGTAGGAAAGATGGGTGCTAATAGCTGAAATTCCTTAGTGTCCTCCACACAGGGCTAGCAATGAGAAAAACAAACAAATATAGTAGAATTCAGGAAAGCACAATATTTATATGGAGAGAATTTGGTGGAGACTGAAGCATGGCATTGTTGTTAGAACTTTATGTTTTGACAGATATGTTTTTTTTTTGTTTTTTTTTTGTTTTTTGTGGTACATGGGCCTCTCACAGTTGTGGCCTCTCCCATTACAGAGCACAGGCTCTGGACTCACAGGCTCAGCAGCCATTGCTCACAAGCCCAGCCACTCTGTGGCATGTGGGATCTTCCCGGACCGGGGCACAAACCCATGTCCCCTGCATCGGCAGGTGGACTCTCAACCATTGCACCACCCGGGAATCCCCAGATGTGTACTTTTTTCTTACGTGTTTTTAGAAGCTTATTTTAGACCAAAGAAGTTCTTATGTTTGTGATTTGTTTTTTTGTTTTTTTCAGTACTAGGGTGAAGGTCTTTAACCTGACCACAGGGTGTTTTAATCTTAGTGGCTCTTACATATCATAGATTTATCTACAAATGATTGTCTCTTTATAGAGAGGCAGAAGCATAAATTAAGGGACAAGGACCAGAGGGACCTTAACAAGGCAAGTGTCCCTAAAGGCAGGAAGGATCTCAGGGTACAGCCTGTCACAGCTTATTATTTAGGCACAGCTTTTCCTAAACATGCTTGGCTGAAGCAAATCTTTATTTTACAAGAAAGAAGAGTCCTTATGTGCCCTTTATATATCAGTGTGCAGAATGGCTTTTAAATTGCAAAACAGCTAACTTTCTCCTGTTGGCAGAGCAAAAGTGAGGTCCTTACTTTTAAAATATACATGCCAAACCTAGAAAATAAAAGGAAAAAAGTGTCATGCTAAACTGCTACAAAAGAGAACATTAAAGAAATGACAGAATATTTCATTCTTACATGGAGATCATCCTTAGAGGCTGGTAAGAGCTATAAAAGGTGATTATAGAATATCTGTACAAGTTTCAGATGAAGGTTAGTATAAAATAATTAGAGCAATATTAGGTGTTTTCAAAGTGATAGAGTTACTGCAGATGTAGATACTGATATATTGCTGGCACTCTGAGTAATGTTGGAGAAATTATACAATAGAAGTAAACCTTAGAAGGGCACAAATAGATGAAAGATACTAAAGGAGATTCAGGCAAGGTAATTATCTATTAAGTATATGTCTGATTGGACCAATGGAAACATATTTTGTTGGTGGGAGTGTTAAGGGATGAAAAGGTAGACAAGCTATGTTTGAATAATAGATGCTTCTGGGAGAAACATGAGGATTTGACTTCATATTTCTAGGATGAGAGACACCAAAATATCAAATGTGTAAGTGAATGCTAGAAAAACAATGTCTCAATCAGATTTTAAAAAAAAGGAAAAATAAAGAAAGGAACTCATTCAATTCCAGGAACCTACAGGACTCCTGGGACTCGAGCTTCAGAAACATTTATCACAGCTTCAATTCAGGAACCTATTGAGGGCAATTCTACAGTAGAAACAAATGTGAGGATAAAGAAGAAACACTACTTGGTTTTACAGATGTAAAAAAAATCTATAACAAAAGGCAGTGGAAACATCACTGCGGGCACAGGACTCAAATGTGTTACCTGAAGGAATGGCGAAGGGCACATCAGCAAGTGGATCCAGAGTGGAACGGCTCTAGGTTCTCGGAACACAGAGCATAAGAGAAATGGAAGTTTTGATAATACAAGATAATGAAGGAAGGTCCCTCAGAATAACTGGTGACAATACTAATGTAAAACATTTGCTAGATGGTACATGTCTCTAACTCAACTCTAAGAGAAAACAAAGTTTGCTTCCATTATTTTTTTTCCACACATATGGACAGTGCACAGTGCTCACAATTAACGTCTTGTCAATTTTTTTTTTATTTGAGCTGAATCTCACAGGATATGAATTATGGGTCATTGAACCAGCCCACTTTACTCTAACCCTGCTAAGTTCTTGCTCCTGTCTTTGGCAACATTAATTTTGCCTGAGAGAGCTCCTGTGGAGTTGGGGATTGGTTCAGTCTCTCGCTCTCTCTCTCTCTCTCTCTCTCTCTCTCTCATTGTGCTTAGAAATTAAAGTTTAATTACCTCATAGAAACTTGGTTATAGAAGGAGTTTGCATTGAGGCATATCATTGTTTGATAAATATATACATGTATGTATTTATTTAAAGACTGCCTTTTACTCATTTTATTTTAATGTCATCCCTTCACTGTACTGCAGAACCTCTGATGTTCTTATCTGGCAAAGAAGACACACAGTGTGGAATAGAAGGGAACTTTCAGTCTTGGGTTCAGCTGTTTTAAAATTGATTTCATTAATGCACTATTTTTGAGTCTTTGGGCAACAAAATAGAAATTGTCTTCCATGGTCATTTGTTCTTCTGAAAGCCATAGCCATTGGTATCTGGAGAGCAGCCTCTTTGAAGGTAGAGATCAGATAGACGTCTGATACCCCCTTTTGTGGCAAATAGCTCATTCTTGTTAGATTTAATGGGTAAAACCAAGACTAAGAAAATAAAGTAGAATAGTAGAATAAATGTATTTTCCCCACTTGTACTTTACATTTAAATAAGCTTTTCCAAAGTACTGTCCTAATTAACCGCTTCATGACTATTTACTTTGGTAAAGTGAAATTGTATCTAATTGGAAAATTTAGAAAGATGAACAGGGCATCCTCAACTCAGTGTCTACTATGTCCTCTTGAGAAAGCATTGGTCACAGATGTACAGGTTCCGTAATGTTTTCTACACTCTTCACCTTTGAGGGCAGATAAGCCCCAAACAATTACCCACAATGATTGAGTAGATAAGGCCACCTAAACATGGTACTCAATATCATTAAGGTCATCTTGAATACAGACCTAAAGTCTCCTTATTTTCTATCAGCAATAATGGTGATTGTTTGTTTCTCTTTCTATTTTTAAAATTTGTCTTAAGTTCTATAGAGCTCAAGCAGGAAAGATATATACAATTTATTGAGTCCCACCCCACCCTTGAAAACACAATGTTTATCACCTAAATTTGTTTCTTCTATTTTATATAGCTATAGTTTGAGTTCAACACAAGTTAAATACTTCTTTTTTCTTTCCTACTTGTTGTTAAATTCCTATTCTACTTTTGTCATGCTTTCTTATTTTTTTCTGGTTCAAATAAGTCAACTTATTTTATTTATATCTTTGCTATTTTTGCTTTTTTTTCTATTTTTTTCATTTTTATGATGATAATCTTCCCTTTGTGGTGTTCAGAATAATCTGATAATGATTTCGCTATCATTCTTTGAAAGCAATATATCAAAAACATATACACATATTTTTTCATTGAGTAAAATGTCTTGGACTAACTATTCACCTTATTTGATTGCTATTGAGTTATTAATATTTTTTCCATCAGTTTTTTTAAAAAGAATTTGTCTATTTTATCTAAGTAAATAACAAAGTATTGTTCATAATTTCTCATTATTATATGTTTAATCTGTAAAGGATTTATAAGTAATGTCTCTTTCATTCTTAATAATGGTACTTAGTATTTTCTCCATTTTTGTCTTAATCAGCCCTGCTAGGATACATTAATTCTATTATCTGTTTATGCTTCACTCTTAATGTTAGAGTGAATCCTTAGTCTTGGTATAGTTATTGTTGCAAAAACATGGTCCTTCTGGGGTTTTCATGGAATAACTTGAGTATTTTCCAAGCCTTTATAATTTGGGATTATATTCAGTCTCCAAATTTTTGTTTTCAGTAGCTGAGATCTCTGCTCACCTTTCTTCATCCTCCAGCCATTACTTTCTATTAAGAGGCATGAAGTCTGTCCTATGAATGTGGAATTCTACCAGATTTCTATCAAATGTATACCACATTTACTGGTTATTCCTTAGAGAACAACAACAACAAAAAATCATTATAGATTTCACCCAGTGATGTTTCTTTATTTTGAGAGTCAAATTCTCTCCAGCTTCTGCCTGTCTTTTGGTAGTACTCCAGTACCTTTAATTTTTTGTGTGTGATATTTCATATATATATATATATATATATATATATATATATATATATATATACAAACACACATATATCTATTTATTGGTTAGTAAGTCCACTATATGCAACTCTGCCATTACCAGAAGCAAAATTCACTAGATAAGATCTTTGTATGATCAAGAATCTGACCTGGATGGAGAAAGGAATAATGAATTTTTGAAGATTAGTAAATTCTCATTCCATTTCTAAAGAAGACATGTCTGATTGGTATAAAATATCGGCAAAGACCCTGGGAAGTTGGGAGGTGACATTTTAACATTTAAGAGATAGGATTCAGGGATATTTTCATATTAAGATTATTTCTTTCAGAATATTTGGAATTTGGTCAGATATTGAGATAGAAAACCAAACATCAACAAAAAAGTCCAGTTACCTAGTCAGACAGTAAATTTAACCAAAGTTGCTGTTTGACAACCTACAAATTCAAACTTTCCACTCTGTTGAATCTTTTGCATCCCAGCTGCTCCAAACAATAAGTGGATCTTTGGTATAGTTTTCTAATTCCCTTAGGCTTCAGCCAGTGCCTTGAGGAATATGTTTAAGAAATATACCTTGTTTTCTATTTTTTAAGCTGTTCAGCACTTTTGGAAGAATTCCCTCAGCTCACATTTCTTAAATATTTTATATTCTTCATACTGTTCTGTGACAGTGGTCATTCAGTAGCTTAAATTTTCTTTGTATACCTTTTTCTGGGTGATCATAGATTACAATTTAATTTTTTTCCATTGTGGGCCAAGATGCCTGAGAATCACCCAAAAAGACTAGTGGAATTTAAATGTATTCATCTTCTTCCTTTTTAAAATTGAGGCATAATTGATATACAAAATTATATTAGTTGCAGGCGTACAACAAAATGATTCTATATTTGTACATATTGTGAAATAATCATCAAGTTTAGTTAACATATGTCACCACACATAGTTACAGAATTTTTTCTCTTGATGAGAACTTTTAAGATCTACTGTCTTAGCAACTTTCAGATATGCAATACAGTATTATTAACTATAGTCACCATGCTGTACATTACATCCCCCTGATTTATTTGTTTTATAACTGGAAGTTTGTGAATTTTGACTCCCCTCACTCATTTCTCCACCTCCCACCCTCCACCTCTGGCAACCACCAATCTGTCCTCTGTATCTATGAACTTGGTAAAATGCCTTCATCTTTAACATGGACAGACAATCAATAATGGATTGTTTCCATTTCCCTGAATGATTGCTCACAACCTCTTTTTACTGACAATTTTTGGAACAGTTGATATTTATTTTAAAGGCCCAGAAACTGACTGTGTGATTTAATCATGGAGGTTATTGGTTAACTCACAGAAATTGATGAGATGCTAGATTTGGAAGAACAGAGCCTAAACAGAAGCTGAAGCTTCAGTCAAAACTGTGCCTAGAGGAAAGCTCTCACTGTTGCTTCTGTTGCCAGCATCAAGCAATAGATACATTTCCCCCTGGAAAATGCACATGGCTAATCCAGCTACCACTGCCAGCAGAATGTATTCTCCACTTGTTCTTCACGTTCTTCCTACTTCATGAGTGGTTTCAGTGGGTTGAGGTTATGTGACATGTCCATACATTAGGTAGGACATCAAGTGTATTGATAGCTTCCTTCTGATTGTGCTGCAACAAATATAACCCCCTCTCCCAATTTTAAAAAGGTACTATATATCTTACTTTACAGGCCAGTTTTGTGTTAACTGAGGTTCTACTCCTTATGCACTCTCATTTTAGGACTTGAGAGCAGAATGATGTGATGTCTGTGGAGGCTTCTACTCTGACATTTCATATAATCACTTCTGCTCACAGTTCGTTGATGGAAGCAGGTTACATGGCCAAGTATGCTGTTAATAAGGTAGGAAATTAAACTCCTGCCATAAAGAGTCACTTAAAGCAATTTTACAAAAGATGTAAAATCCTTTTATACTGAAGGCAGTGGATAATGGGAAACAATAATAAATTATTGTATTTTCTTTCTCTAGTGTGAGATGAGTCTCATCAATCCTTTTGTGGTAAAATTTCACAAAATATAGAAAAAGATTTCAGATGCTTGGCAGGTACCTTCTGATAATTGTTTACTATAGTTTTTGATGCATTCCTTTAAAGATATATAGTGTTTTAACTTGTTTGCCCTTGTTTTGATACCTCTAGTATTAGTCACAAATGTAGCATCTCCAGAGGGCAGCAGATTTATCATTTCTGTCTGTTCAGATAGTACATTAATATACATGATGAAAGTTACCTCCTAAGGGCCCTATCCTATTCCCTTAGAAATATTTGCTTTTTATAATTTTTATGGCAATACTCCCATGGATTTGGCAAATAGTTCTATAGTATCACAATAGAAGTCTAATTAGAGGTAGATTAGATATGATCTGATTAAGAAATATAGTCTAAATATAGCCTATCCTTGTGACTGAAATTAATAATACACTGAAAAATGGGCAGAATTTCTTGAATAGATTATCAGAATAACTGTGATCAGCCTACTACTGTTAATTGTTTGGGGAATAATTATATATTTTGCTGAAATTTAGCAATACACTCCAGGAGGAGATGTCCAAGAAACTAAATGAGTGTACTTTAGAGGGAATGCAATAAAATTCCATCAGACTTGGTTCTAAGTGAGGGGAGGGTCTATCCCTATAGGGATGATACAAGTTAACTTTCACATTTCCCCAATTGATATAATATACAGAAAGAGAGTTTAATATGCCCAGACAAATTACCAGCTAGGATGCCTCTTGTTTAGATTGAGAAACTTGGAAATGAGTAATACAGGCAACTTTTAGGAGGAAAATTAAGGTTTTTTTTTTAATTTTATTGATGAAGTTCTAAAATTCTACTTTTCCGGTTTGCCCTTGCAATTCAATAACAAACACATAAAACACTTTGTAGTCTGGGGGAAAATGCAGATTAAAAGTACAGATTATACTTCAAAAACAAGTATAAAAATGGAAGAGAATGGTAATTATGAAAAAATTAGAAGATACTGAAATAATTACCCTGGAAAATCTCAAGGTTAATATTTTTTTTCATTAGAGGGCAGGATAATATAGCTTAGTTTGCTTCAAAATAGATTAACATGTAAAATAAAGAAAATATATTTAACCAGCATTGAACTGGTGCACAAAAAGGCAATTTAGCATGACAAAAAGAGCAAGCCATGAGATATTTAAATGAAGAAAAGTGTCTTTTCAAAGTAATGGAAAGACATCTGACTATTCAATAATTGCTGTTGGATAAATTTGTTCACTACTTGAGTAAAAAACTCAAAAACAGAAAAAAATTATAGAAAGAAGGAAACAACAAAACACAAAGCAAAACAAATAATAAATTTATCAGACAGGTTCCTCTCAGTGGATGGAAACCACACCAGTAAAGGGAACAGGATTTTTTTTATCTAAAAGAAATTTTACTTAAATTTTAAACTTTAGTAAAAGGTTGACAGAGAACTTCAAGGAGTACAGAAGCTGGAATTTCACAAGATAATTATTATTTCTAAAGCTGACAAAGAATGAACAAGGATAGACTTAGAAATGCAAGTCAGGGGTACCAACTTAACACTGAGCTTCAGATAATTAAGAAGAATGACAGCCAGAGGAGCAAGCAATCGACTGTGAGGATGAAACATGATGAAGTGTGCAGGCCACATCTGGTCTGTAAGAGAGGTCCACTGCTTGATGATGGAGATGGAAGCTGTAGTCTGTGAAACCACAGCAGGTCTGAAGAGCTGCCCACCACTGGCTGATGGAGAACCTTGCCAGTAAGTGCCAGCATGACTTATCTGTCAGTACTGTCAAGGAACCATTGACCAAAACCACCCATCTTGGGCCTCCCTGGTGGCACAGTTGTTGAGAGTCCGCCTGTCAATGCAGGGGACACGGGTTCGTGCCCCAGTCTGGGAAGATCCCACATGCCACAGAGTGGCTAGGCCCGTGAGCCATGGCCACTGAGCCTGTGCTCCTCAATGGGAGAGGCCACAACAGTGAGAGGCCCGTGTACCGAAAAAAAAAAAAAAAAAACCCATCTTGGCCAGGCATGATGATAACCACTTGCCTGAATTGTCTCCCAACAGAAGTTCCCAATAAAGAATGCAGTGCTGCCACTGAAAACTAACAGGGAGAACTGGGGAGGGGCCAAAAGGAGGAGAGAGGAGATGATATGTCTTCCCAACCTCGCAGAAACCCTCACACTGGACTCCATCTTGGCTGAGAGATGCATGGACCACCAGGGAGGACCCTGAGTCACACTAAATAAGGGCCAACAAAAATGACTGGCCAGAGACGACCCAGAAACTAACCCCATTACCATAAAACCTGAAACTGCTAGCCATGTGGCAGAGCAGTTCTCCTGGTTTCCCTTACCCTACTGCTCTCCGCCTGGGCACCCCTTCCCAATAAAGTCTTTTACTTTGTCAGTATGTGTGACTCCTCAGACAATTCATTTCACATTGTTAGACAAGAGCCCACTCTCAGGCCCTGGAAGGGGTCCCCCTACCTGCAACAGGACCACTGAAGAGTAAACTACCAGTGATCTCACGTATTCTAGCAGAGTCTCTGACTACTCTGTAAAAAAACAGCCCATTTCAAGAAAGAAAGTGCATTCTTCCTCTATGGGTGTCCTTCTAGCACCCTCTATCAGCAAAGCCAAACATAAAGCCAGATGGTTTAGGAAAAAATGTCTACAGAGTCCATTTTTCAGGTTCATATTTTTCTTACAAGTTTGTTTAAGTTTGAAACTATTTCAAAAGTAAAAACTTGAAATTATTTTTGTAAATTATTTAATGAATATATAAACAGATGTTCAATCACTTTAATATTCAGACATATAATAAAAATATAAGATATTATTTATTATTTTCATTTAAAATTGTCCTATTATAAAGTTTATTGTCAGCTCAGGGAAAAATGAGGTTGAACATATAACTAGTTAGAATTAAAATGCTACAGAAATTTGAGAACAAAATTTAAAGCATGACTATTGTTTGTATCAGCTGTTTCACTTTTAATAATATATTCCAAGAATTAATCACACATATGTGCAAGGATATAGGCACAAAAGTTTCCATGGGTCTTCCTTGCTTTTTAATATCTAAATATAAAAAATAACCTAAATATTTATCACTTGGGCATTGGTTAAATAGAATATGGCATGTGCATGCTGTGGAATACAGCATAGTCATTAAAGTCTGTATAATGACAAGCAAGGAAAGAAGCCAGTGAAAAATACAGTGAAAATGGACAGTTGAATAAAAAGATAAAGAATATCATTGCAGGGGGCTTCCCTGGTGGCACAGTGGTTGAGAGTCCGCCTGCTGATGCAGGGGACAGGGATTCGCACCCCGGTCCGGGAAGATCCCACATGCCACGGTGCGGCTAGGCCCATGAACCATGGCTGCTGAGTCTGCGCGTCCGGAGCCTGTGCTCCACAATGGGAGAGGCCACAACAGTGAGAGGCCCGCATACTGAAAAAAAAAAAAAAAAAAAAAAAGAATATCATTGCAATAAAAACTGTGTATATATGTTTGTTGAGTAAGGTTTGGAAGAATCCATCGTGACCTATTAAAATTGTTAGCTATAGAGAGAGATCAACTGAAGCCATGTCTTTTTACTTTAAAACTATTTATTTTATTTGTGATTATCATTTATTATATTTCAAATTTAAAAAACTATAAGAATGCAACAAAATTATATATAGTATATGTTTATATGTATATGTGATATATATATGTATGTATTCAACAAGCAAAGCTTGTTTTCATTTACTATCAGTTGCAGACTAAGTTTGGGTCAATGGAATGTGAAAAGAGAGATGGACAATTTCAGATGATTTCCTTAAACCCATACTTGTTGGCCCTAGAATTCCTTTTCTTCACTTTTCACAGTCTGGAATAGGAACATCTCTCTGAAACTTGCTTGAATCATACAGATAAGGGAAAACTTTGAGAAATATTTGGACAGAATAATGAAAGGGACCAAGTTCCTTTAAAAAGGACTAGACCAGAACCAAGTGATACATGCTTCTATCTTTTCAACTACTGTTTGTTTTTTTGTTTGGGGGCTCTATTTAATACAGTATCATAGACTCTACCATAATTATTACAAGTAATTCTTACAAGCCTTGGGCTAGGCTTTGCAAAGTATAAAGACATAACCAGAGAAGTAATAATATCAGGTTTTTATTTTAGAAAGATCTCTCTGGCTACAGAGTGGGGATCCAATTAAATTGAGTGGTTTACAAAGGAAATTGGTTTACTAATACAGGCAAGGTAGGTTTATAACTCTACTGAGTAGGGTAGATATGATTTACGTAGAAAAGAAACAGTGGAAGAGGAAAAGGTTTGGGAGGGAAAAACATTAAGGTTTTGAGGTCTGTGGGAAATCTATATTTTCCAGGATCACCATGTAAATACAGGTGTGGAGTCTACAATGTTGTAAAGCTTGTTAGAAAGATGGTTGAACTAATAAAAATAGAGTTGTGTGTATTCTAGCTATGATTTATTCTAATAGCTTAAAATAGAACTTCAAATGGTACAAATTGGAAAATAAAATTAAGTGGTTTTGCTTTGTTTTGTTTTAGAAATGTCACTATTAAATAACATTAGAAATGACCTGCATTATGTAATTCCGTGGCATAAATATACCAGTTTTTGTTTTTGTTTTATTAAGGATGTTCAGAAAATGATGAGTTAAGGGAAGTCATAAAGCACTGTCAACTTTAATAACACTATTATTTTATACCATAATCAAAATTCTATCATTCAAAAGATCATCTTTAGATTAGAATTATGTGTAAATAAGGAAAAAAATTAAAAATACATTAGGTCAATGTTGAGGGTGAAAATAATAAAACAAATATATGATTGCAGCTACTCCTATTCTTTTTGTGCCCAACTTACAAGTATATGTGTACAATGTATATAGATAGAAAAATTTCAAAGGAATGTGATCACTCTTTTATGTTAGTATGACAAGCTTCTATTTGCATATGTACAGAAATCCATATTCTAATCTGTGATATACTAGAAACTAGGATTGTCACCAGTGTTTCAAAAATAGAGTGAAAGCATATATGTGCTAAACAAAATGTTTGTTGAGGTGAATCTTTAAAATATTAATCTGTTTTGTTCTTGCTCTGGTGAACGTTAAAGAGTGAGGGATGCACTATTCATTTCCCATCTCAAAATTCTAGTGGAGCCTCTGAGTTGTGAGATATGGACCATCGCCCAGGGCAGAGTTGGAATGGGGAATATGAGGTGTTTGTGTTTCAGTGATATCCTGAAGAAGAACCATGCGTGTTTAGGCTAATCAAGGGAAAGAGGTTCAAGGGTTTGAAGGAGATAGAGCTGGAATATTTCAAGAGAGAAATATTGAAGTTAGTTGAAGATAAGGGAGGGTTTCATGGAAAATCAACAGTAGAAGTTTGCAACCAATTTGAGAGTTTGAATGTCTTGATAGGCTGAACTATCTGTCATGGCCAAGGGAAAAAAATAATCCAGCATTGACGAGGTTGAACTCACTTGTCTTTCAACATATAACTCACATGTCAATGATGAAATCTCAGTAATCATAATGGAATGGAAAATATTGTTCCCCTTTTCCAATTTTCTTGTGCCATGTTAGAAAAGGAAACTGACCTCACAATGTAATAAGTGGGATGCTATAACTCTGGATTGGAAGGCCAACAAAATATATCTAAATCAAAATATTAATATTTTGGCACACAAAAAATACATAAATAGAAACATTTATTGTAGCCCTTTCAAGTGTGAGCCTTATTCTTTTAAACTTGAAATTGGAATTTTTAAAGATGGGTGTATATATCATATTCCCAAATAATCAAAAGCTGCTTATACAATTTGATTACAATATACCTAGAGGTATAATTCTTTATTAAAAATGCAAAGATAATTTCTTATTAATGGTTTATCAGAGACATTTGAACAGAGTTGTAAAACAAGTATGCTTTTCCTACTGTAGAAGATTTTGTATTTGCAGCAACTGGTGTAAGTACCAGAATTCATTCTATTCCAGGGTCCCTCATGCAGGAGTAGTGCTGTGTTCGCATAGAAGGAATTTTAATCTGAGTTTAGATGTCTATAGTTCTTTTTTAAAAAATGTTTTGAAGGATAGTTGATTTACAATGTTGTGTTAATTACTGCTGTACTGCTGTACTGCTAAGTGATTCATATATATATATATATATATATATATATATATATATATATATATACACACACACATTCTTTTTTTTTTTTTTTTTTTTTTTTGCTGTACGCGGGCCTCTCACTGCTGTGGCCTCTCCCGTTGCGGAGCACAGGCTCCGGACACACAGGCTCCGTGGCCATGGCTCGCGGGCCCAGCCGCTCCGCGGCATGTGGGATCTTCCGGGACAGGGGCACGAACCCGTGTCCCCTGCATCGGCAGGCGGACTCTCAACCACTGCGCCACCAGGGAAGCCCCACACATTCTTTTTTAATGTTCTTTTCCATTATGGTTTATCATAGGATATTGAATATTGTTCTCTGTGCTATACAGTAGCATCTTGTTGTTTATGCATTCTGTATATAAAGACTTACATCTGCTAACCCCAACCTCCCACTCTATCCCTCCCCCACTCTCCTCTCCCTTGGCTACCAACAGTCTGTTCTCTATGTCTGTGATTCTGTTTCTGTTTCATAGATAGGTTCATTTGTGTCATATTTTAGATTCCACATATAAGTGAAATCGTATGGTATTTGTTTTCCTCTTTCTGACTTACTTAACTTAGTATGATAATCTCCAGTTGCACCCATGTTGCTGCAAATGACATTATTTAATTCTTTTTATGGCTGAGTAGTATTCCATTGTATATATGTACCACATCTTCTTTATCCATTCATCTGCCTATGGACATTTAGATTGTTTCCATGTCTTGGCTATTGTGAATAGGGCTGCTATGAACATAGGGTTGCATGTATCTTTTAGATGTCTATGGTTCTTTAATGATTCCTGCCATTTTATAAATCTCTACAGGTTGGAAACAAATAAACATTTTTTTTTTCCAAATCAGATCTGAGAAATAATATGTCTCATAGTATTCATAACTTCCTTTGGGGGAGAATTTTGCATTACTGATAAAATGTCTAAGCAATTTTATGATAAATTTAATGGTATAAAGAAGACTTCTAGGAATCTAGTGCCCAACAAACCCAAGTAACTGTCAACCATGTGTATTATTTTATTCAAACATATTTTCCCCTTGTTTTTAATCTAACAGTCATTATCTAAAGTTTCTCTTTTGTAAACATCCTTATGAAAAAAGAATCTTGTAATTGGCTTCTAGAGTTATCTTTTTGGCAACATGTTTGTGATAAAACATTGACACTATTTTTAATTATCCAAAATTTGTTGGTTTTGTTTCATTTGTAACAAATGCAGCATTCACTAAAGTTTCAATGAACTGTGACTAAAACCGGTATATAGTGCAACCAGGAAAGAAATATTTAGAAACTTATATACAAATAATTACACTTTCCACTGAGATGATTATGTTGCATTACCTGATTTCTCTAGTGAATTGTGCTACTTCCTAAAAATATTTTAAAAGCATTATATAAAATAATATAAACTGAACTTATGTTAAAATGAGAATATTTAAAATATTTTGGGGGATGTGGCACTATGCTCTATCTGATCCTATAGTTTTATTGTTTTTAAATTTTAAATAACTGCATGTCAATTTCTTTTTAAATATATATTTTTAAAAATTATGATCATATAGCTTAATCCTAGAATAAAGACTCCAGATTCTTAAACATTTAGTATCTGTAATAACTAGATGGAAATATTCATTTCAATAGAGGAAATGCATCATGGATAGTTATTGTAAAGCTGGACCATTAGGGTGAACCTTGGGATTTTACTGTTGTTATTGTTTGGGGAGGAAGAATTTGGCTATGTTTTCTTGGTCTTTTAGATATAAGTCCTGTTGTTATTTTTGCCTACAGGGTAGCATTTTTCTTAAATACCAAATGACTTTAAATAATTAATCACTATTTAAAAAAATAAAAGCAAGAAAACAAACACCCTCTCAGATTTATAAAAAGAGACCTTCATAATGGCTGCATCAGAAATTATAGCTTAGAAAAACATCTTGGTAGCTGCATCCTTCCAAAATATTTTATTAAATCCTCCAAAGATTTTAATTATCTCTCTTCATAACTTAAGAAAAACTTTACATAAATGTTTAGCTTCAAGATTCCTAAAGACAGAGCTATACATGGACTCACATTTATTTGAATGAAAGTAAATGAAGCTGTCATTTTGAAACCAACAGAATGTCTTCTCTTAAACGATGATATTCAAACATAGATTTTTGGTATTTTGAATTTCTTTATATAACCCTAAGTTGTTTGTAGGAGGAAATGACCATTGTCTTTCCTTTTAGGGTGAGAATAGTCAGAAAAATTGTATAGTAAAACTTGGATCCTACTTTTTCCCTAAGAAGTGTGATGTATGCTCTTGACTGAGAATGGATTAGAAGAAAGCCTTCAACATATGTTTTCCCAGATAGTTTCAGTTTTGTTTGGCTTTGCTGTTAAAGTCCTTTTCAGTTATTTTTTTTTTTAATTTTCCTTCCAGTTGGGAAATTGATTCACAGTTGTAGGCATTCATTGTAATAAAGTACCCAAGATGAGAAAGGGTTATTTAAATTATCATAGCTACCTAGCCAAACTTGTCTCTTGTTATCATTCTTTTATAAAAAGAGTTGTTAGAAAGAAAAACCCTTCTCTTTATGAAAGTTTTGACTATACCTGAAATGTTGGTGAAAGGAGTTGAAGGAAGAATTTTCTCCCTTTTTGTCCAAAGGAAAAAGAAAAGGGTTATGCTGTACATAAACAAATGAGAGGTAGAAAAATTGCACAGTGCGAATTACATAATTTTTTTTTTGATTGTAATTTACTTTATCAGTGTTGAATTTCAGGAGATCTCAATAAAAACAGAAAGCTATATGTAAAATAACATCTACTTAGTATGGAAAACTATTTTGGTCATTGTTTTATTTCTAAAATCAATGTGTATATGTAACATTAAAAATGCTTAAAAATGAAAATAAGCCAGTTTTTAAAAATATGAATGAATACATCTTTCCTTGGAATTTATCACAATATATCGAATAGGAGAAAATTACAGTTTTCTATGTGGATTCTTTTATAAAACTCAACACTGTATGTGCTGCCACCTTTTAAAAGTTTATGATTGAAAAGAAAAAGTTAAAGACCTCTTCACAGCTTTCATAAAAAATTGCTTTATAAAAGTCTGGCCATAAGGAGACACAAATATCATAAAGAGAGTAAGTCAAATGGTACTTTATATAAATAGAACCAACAACATCATACATTTATAGAATACTGCAAATCATCTGGATTTTAGCTCTCAGAGACAATAATCGTTTCAATTTTTCAACTCAGTATTACTCAGGAAAGTAGTTTTGTTGTATTTTTATAATATGCTCCCTCCTGTATACTTGTCAGTTTCATTCAATATTTTCAATGACAGTGTTCATGCATCCATCTACAGAAGAAAATCATGGTTAAAAATATTTCAGGGATATGACATAGAAGTCATAACATTTCAATCATTAACATTATTCTCCGATTATTTTCTAGATTAGATATTTAACATTTTTAAAAATTACTCTGAGTTGAAACTTTTTAAAATTATGAATTTTCTATAGTTTGCAATTTATGCAGTTGTGTTAAAACACATCTATTCCTTTGTGTCACTACAATTACCTATAGTTGTTTGTCCCTACTATTAAATAATCATTACTAGAATCACAAATTCAGAATAATATTGGAATGACCCAAAGCTTATGACAGACAGATTGGCTCTGGGAACTTACAGTCCTGTGATAGAAATATAAGTATAATGAACTTGAATTTAATTAAACATTGGCCAGAAAATACAGCATGAAAAAACCTCCACATTGGTTGGATATAATTTTATAAGTATTGTGTTTCAATGTAATCATTTTAAATGTTTTATGGGTCCATTAAAACTGTCTATTGTGTCTTTACAAGTTACAAAAGTCACACACAATGGTCAGTAATTTTCTAGATTCTTAAGGTAGCTCCACCATTAATTAGCTGTGTAATACTCAGTAAATTACATTAACTTTCAAAATTTATTTCTCCCATATAGTAAATGGAGATAACTTTTGTACCTATCTCAAAGTACCATTCTGAAGATAAAATGAATTGCTTTATCGTCAATGAAGTATTTGTCAAAATGTAAAATTTCTTAATATTATTTTTATATCACATTTGCATTATAATATATATTTTTCCTGCTATATGTAGTTAAGTCTTTTGAAGTTTCTAAGTCCTAAGTGATTTGTTGGGGTTTAGAAAGACAGAAATTAGATCAATGGAATAAAATATATATTAAATTGAGATGGCAGCAAATGGAGATATATAGTTGCAAAACATTAGTTTTATGCAGAAGGAGAGTAAAGGTACTAATTTCTTTTCAGTTTGATGACTTGATGCATGCCCTAAAAGTATGGAAATGGTACATATTATAGGTGCAAAATTAGTGAAGGAGAAAATTGCAGTGATTAAAACTAGTTATTTAATCTAGGAAAGCATAAAAATCACAAAAAATCAGAGAGTGTAAAAGCAAGAGGTAGTAAATTGAAAATTCCAAAGTATAATCAATTGTGTTGCTTAGAAATGGATCAAAATATTCAGGTAAATAAAAGTCCAAATTTTTAAAACCTAACAAATATCTGGTTTCTAGTTCTGACATTAAGAGCTTGAAAGTTAACATTCTGGTCCTTAAAAAGGAAGAAAAAAAGCTGAACAAAATGAAAATCAATAACTCTTCTAGGATCTGTCAGAGAAGTGAAGTCACGGCAAATGGAGACCCTGAAATCTGGAAGCAGGTAGATTGGTCACAGCCAAGATTAACTTATTTGAAGCGAAAGAGAGAGGCACCATAAACTGAGAGAAACAGTTAATGGTAGCTGTGATCAATTCCTGAAGGCTGAGAGTGGACTTTCTGAGGGAAACTCCTGAGGGTCACCATCTCAGGGAGATCGTCACCTTTTCATGGTCTTACCTCTGGGAATCCCACCAGTTTCTGAAAGTAAAGAACCAATAAAAGTTTCCTCTTGGTTCTGGCAGAGAGAGGGCAAAATAAACTTTGCTATATATTCTCAAGTTTTCTCCAAAGCAAATGACTTCTACTAAGAAAATGACTTTACTCCAATGTTCATTGCAGCACTAGTTACAATAGTCAGGACATTGAAGCAACCTAAATGTCCATCTACGGAGGAATGGATAAAGAAGATGTGGTACATATATACAATGGAATATTACTCAGTCATAAAAAAGAGCAAAATAATGCCATTTTCAGCAACATGGATGGACCTAGAGATTGTCATACTGAGTGAAGTAAGTCAGACAGAGAAAGACAAATATCATATGATATCAATTATATGAGGAATCTAAAAGAAATGGTACAAATAAACTTATTTACAAAACAGAAATAGAGTCACAGATGTAAAAAACAAACATGTTTACCGGGGAAAGGGGGGGAGGGATAAATTGGGAGATTGGGATTGACATATACACACTTCTATATATAAAATATATAACTAATAAGTACCTACTGTATAGCACAGGGAACTCTACTCAGTATTCTGTAATGACCCATATGGGAAAAGAATCTAAAAAAGAGCAGATATATGTATATGTATAACTGATTCACTTTGCTGTACAGCAGAAACTAACACAACGTTGTAAGTCAACTATACTCCAATAAAAACTAAAAGAAAAAAAAAGACTTTATTAGAGCCTTATCCCCCCTAAGGGGAGCTCCCTGTCTTAAGCCCCTTCCAGCCTTTCTGTATCAACTAAAGGAGTGGTGAAAAACTAAGAAACCCTAGTGAAGGTCACAGGGCCCCTAAAAGTCTGGTAATTAATTATGATTGCAGGAAGTTTCCAATCTCACATACTTTATCACCAAACCAATAGGACTCCAGTGTAATAACAATGAGCTACAAGTGAAAAAGCTGCAAGACATAGAGTCTAAGGAATAGTTCTTAGTTAATTCAAAGACAACAGGGGAGTAAAAATCAATGATACTAGAAGAAGTTGAAGCCACTGGCACCTGCAGCTACAGCAAATGTTAACCATAGCCCAACTCCTAGCCAGAGTAACATAAAACTTTACACTAAAGCACTGTTTACCTCAGTTCCACTTATCCAAAACATAATGTTTGGCTTTCAACAATAAATTACCATCAAATTGCATGTCTCTGAAGAAACAAAGCAAGCATCAGAAATAGACTTAGATATGACACAGATGTGACTAATCAGGAAAAAAAAAAAAGGAAAGAAGACAAAATTTACCAGTATCAAAAATGAGAGGTCATATCACTACTAATTCTATGGATATTAAAGCGGATAGTAAGGAAACACTATAAATAATTTATGTCAATAAATTCAATAACTTAGATTATGGTAAAAAAACCCACAAAAAACACAAAGCACAAAAATCCCTCAGTAAGAAATAGATAACCTGAATAGCACCATGTCTGCTTTTTTTTTTTTAAGGTATTGTCATCATATTATGTCAAATCTCTTTCAAAAAGGATAAATGGTGCTTGTCAGAGTAAACTTAATAATCTGCTACCAACTTGGAGACAATTTTAACAAATAGATTTATGTGTCTAAATAATAACTCAATGATTATCATCCATCCAGCTGAGAGCAATACCATAAGATTAAACAAGAACCAAAAAAAAAAAAAAAATGGACTAATAAACTATGTCCACATTTCTATTTCAGTAAAGGACAGCATGCCATATTTTTGTCAAACTGTCTTTGGAAGAGAATTTAACTCTAGAAAAGAGGTTCAAAAATGGTAATAATGCTAGAAATGTGAAGTGTTCTGACTCTAAAAATAAATAGACTTGAAAGAAACAATCATTTTTCCCCTGGAAGGAGGCAGAGTCTGGAAATATGGATAAATTGAGCACAACACATTTACCTTTGGTTATAATTTATTCTAAGCAATGGGAATCAGAGCCATAAGAATGAATTGTCATTCTGAGTGTGGGAGATCCTTAGGAAGACACAGATTGAGTACTCATTCTTTCCCAGCCACAAATATACTCTAATGCCACCCCTTTAGGAAGAAATGCAACTGTACAACATTTAGCCGCTTAAGATCTACTAGAGACTAGTTCTGATCTGACTAGGCTTGTGAGAAATGGACCTCTGTGTGAAGGAATGAAGGTTGAGTGCAAGAAACTCATACAATGTCCAAGGAATAGAACAGAATCAGAATTCAATAACCCAATTTAGTCCTGAAGATTACAGAGGTAAAAAAAAAAAAAAAAAAAAAAAAAAAAAAAAAAAAAAAACAACAACAACAAAAAAAAAACGAGAGAAGAGAGTTAGTGAGTCAAAAATGACCTAGAGATATGCTGTTGAATAATACCTTATATTATCCTTACCTGATAGAAAAGCTTTTGAGGTCAAATTTTCAAAGAACTATAAATATATAATCTTTGGCAATGGTAAAACAAAGCAAAACAAAAAAATTAGCTAACTATAACTACTTTAAAGTAAGTGTAGATCCTTGTAAATTTAAGGAATCTGTTTCAGTTGAGACCCTAGATTTAATTGGGTAGGGAACTTTTCAAGCCAGAGATTAAAAAAAAAAAAAAAAAAGGCAAACAATAACTTAGTCCTATTGAATATGGGAAGGACTCCAGAACAGAATAGAAGGAATTCAAGGAAAGGGGAGAGAGTTGTGCCATATATTATGTGGCCCTAAAATGTCAGTAAATTTATTAAACATAATGATGTTCAGCTATTTAAACTTTATTACTTTTTTTTTCCTCTTTTCTTCATCTTTTTAATGGAGGAATTGGTAAAAGGATGAGGTGAAGAGTGTTTGCATAGCTTTCCAAAGTACAAAGAAGAACTCAGCTGTGTTTTAAGCAAAACACTAAAGAATAACATTTCCCTCACAAGTTATCTTTGGTACTGATAGATAGCAAATATATAAAATTCATGCACAACAGAAAGTTCAAATAATAATGTTTAAAATTGAGCACATTCCTATGAGTTGACATCTTTGTATTTCTAAATTCAATTATATGGCACATATTTGTATTGCACATTTAAAATTCTGAAAGAAAATATTAAAATACATACTTATTCAATTTGTCATCTGTTATTAATATGGACAGCTTTGTTTTATTTCAAAAAATTATTTTTATTAATATAGTTCAATACATAGTGAGAAATTATTTTAAGGAATATATGTCATATTGCACACATTTATGCAATTACATAATACAGCATATTCAAAATGTAATGCAATGAAGATACAGGCAGGTTTGCTACACTGAAAGTGAATGCAGCAATATCTTAACATACAAATGTTAAATTGTATAATAAAAATTTTTGAAATTTATTATTTTTTAATCATTGTACAGGAGTAGGAAGAATGAGAAATGTAAAAAGAGAGGGAGGGAAACAAAGAGAACATAAACATAACAGTCACATAGCTGATCATATCGAGTTCCATGTATTTTAAAATGCATTTAAAAGAAAAATGACCTTCCAGATATCCTATTTATTCAAGTAGGTGTGAGTCTTGAAACCTATCCTTTTGCAAGACTCAGAATGAGCTGAAAATGCAGCATCCCAGGAAACGGATTCTTCAATTGCCTTAGGATTCCACTGACAACTGATATCAAACATAACTGGGTCTTTTCATCTCTAACTTAAGAAAGTGGTCAAATTTCTTTGTATGTGCCTTGAGAGGAGTTGACCTGCCTTTATGTATTTTTAATATGACAGTTACTTTGTATAAAATACTACCCTCCAACTTTGTAACTAAGCATCTAAAGTATATACAACTTGTAATTAGATGAATTCTATACACATCAAGTTTTGCTACATTAGAAATTCATGTTTTTAAATAGAAAATAAAAATCCTCTTATTTTTATACTTATTTTAACTCCTAAAACAATGTATACAGATTAATATTGGCAATAAAACTATCTTTAATTTTAATCAGAATGATTAGAAGACATCTATTAAAGTAAATTTAGATTTAAAAATAAAGATGTCAAGGATTTTCAACTAGTGTTAACTTACCTTTGATTCAATCTCTCCACCCACAGCAAGTGCTATATATTCATTAAAAAATGTCTAGTTGCAAAATGTTGTATTTTCCATTATTATTATGGTAAATACTATGTAATCTTTGTCAGAATCTACACTTTAAGTCACAGAGAACATACCTAAAGGAAAGTTTTTTTGTTTTGTTTTGTTTTGTTTTGTTTTGACTAAATACCGGTTCATAAATATGGATGACTTTTAAGCCTCTGTGGGGTTTCTTGTTTCTGTTAAAATAAAAAACAAATGGAGACCAGCCTTAAAAATTCCCTCAGCAGACAAAATAAGTTTAGTCATACAAACAGAGCTTAATTTGGCTTATTTTGTAAGACTAACTTGAACTGGGCCATTTCTTGTTCATGCCTTTGGAGATCATAAGGAAATCTTTAACTGTCTGCCAAAATTGATATGAGGCGACCACTAACCAATTCCATACCATTTAATACAATTCTAATATTATAACCAGTCATTGTGAAGAATCCACAGTCACTGCCTTCCCACTCTATAAGCTGCTGTGTAGTAGCATATAACAATATGCTTCTGAATCTAATTCCGTGTTTTGGTTTGAGTGCTCCTACTACACAAACTGTCTTTTTGGTGTGTACACAATAAACTTTTAGTACTCACTACTTCGGTGATTCATTGGTTTTACCTCTGCTATTCTTGAATTTTTGACATTTCCCATTCCACATGTAAGAATCTTGGAAGTCACTACTTTGTCATAACAACAACAGAAATGTTAACCAGACTGAAAAATCAACAATTCTTCTTGGATCCTTAAGAGGGGGGAGAACACAAAGCAGACATCTGCCCACAGGACTGGAGAGAAAGGCAAGGAAATGCAGCGGGTCTCAGCTTTTTGCCAGAACAGAAACTCACAAGGGTAAACCACCTCAGGACCCGGTGCAGAGGTAGGAAAATCTGAACTGCAGTCAACAAATGTAAGGATGCTCAGTGTGGACAAGTCTGAGAGTTAAAAACCTTTCTTCCTATGAATGGGCCCCCCACAATACTGTGAGATTTACCTCCAGCCCAATCAAGGTTTCACAATAAATATTGGAGAAAAATCTCCTCAGGCTTTTGACAGAGGGAGGGGAAAGAAACCATTCTGAAATATACCAGTGTACTTCTGTTCTTGTAACAAGTTTTACCTTCAGGTGAGACTAGTTAACCACAGCCCAACCTGCTGAGGTATATTCAGATCCTAACTGACCTGGACAAAGGGAAATGTCCAATTTCAGGTCTCTGTAGCCATCCTCTTCCACTTAATGGGGGGAGAAAAAGAAAATGAGAAGCGCTTGTGAAGTTCACAGTCCAAAGGCACAGGCTCACTAAAGACTGAGACTTAAGCATAGGACTATAGAATGCTTCCTCTCTCCCCACACCTCACTGCCTCGTTACTGAGGGCCTATTTTTGGCAGTTCCTTTTACCCCATGCATCATGTCTGGCTATCAGGAAAAAATTACCCGGGTATACCAAAAGGCAAAAGCACATTTGATGAGGTAGAGTAAGCATCAGAACAAGACATAGCAGCAAAGATACTAGAATTACCAGCCTGGGAGTTAAAAATGACTATGATTAATATGCTGAGGGCTCTAAATGGAAAAAGTAGACTGCTGGTAAGACAGATGGGTAATGTAAGGAGAGAGATGGAAATTTAAAGAAAAAAACAAAAAATAAATGCTAGAGATCAAAAACACTGTAGCAGAAATAATGTCTTTCATGGTCTTATTAATAGACTGGATACAGCTGAAGAATAAATCTCTGCACTAGAGAATATATCAATAGATGCTCAAAACATGAAAAGCAAAGAGAAGATACACTGGAAAAAAGACAGCGTGTCGAAGAACTGTGAGAAGACTACAAAAGTTGTAACCTGTGTAAAGGGAATACCAGAAAAAGAAGAAAGAATGGAGGAGCAACTAAAATACTTGAAATAATAATGACTGAGAATTTCCCCAAATTCATGTCATATACCGAACCATACATACAGTAAGCTCAGAGGACATCAAGCATAATAAATGCCAAAAAGCATCACTACATATCATTTTCAAATTAGAGAAAATCAAAATAAAGTCCTGAAAGAAGCCAGTGGGGGTGGGGGTGGGGGGAGGAACATGTTACCTACAGATAAACAAGTATAAGAATTACATCTGAATCTTCTCAGAAACCATGCAAGCAAGAAGAAAATAAAGTAAAATATTTAAATTTTGAGAAAAAAATAATTATATAAATGTTGAGAGAAAACCCCACGAATCTAGAATCCTGTACCCAGTGAAATCCTACAGAAATGAAGGAGAAATAAAGATGTTCTCTGACAAACAAAAATTAAGAGAATTTGTTGTCAGTAGACCTGCCCTGAAAGTAATGTTAAAAGAAGTTCTTTGGAGGAAAGAAAAATACTATGATCAAAATGTCAGATCTACATAAAGTAAGGAAGGAACAGTGTTGAAGAGGGAATAAATTAAGGTAAAATAAAAGCCTTTTTTTAAAATCATAATTGGTCTAACAGATAACAGTTTATTTACAATAATATCAACAGTGCATAAATTATGCAAACTTAAGTCTGTATCATAAAATTGATGCCTTTGCATTTTTATATATAAGTAGAATGAATGACAACAAAGATACAAGGAACCGGATGAAGAATTAGAATTATTTTATTAGCATTAGGTACTCACACTAAGTGAAGTGGTATAGCAATGATTATAATAGATATTAATCCAACTATATTAGCAATCACGTTGAATGTCAGTGGTCTAAATGCACGAATGAAAAGACAAAGATTGTCAGAGTGGACAAACAACACGACCTAACTATACGTGCTCTATAGAAAACCCAAATTCAATATAAAGACATATGTAGATTAAAAGTAAATTCATGAAGTAATATATTCCATGCTAAGAGTAATGAAAAGAGAAGTACCTATATTAATTTCAGACATAGTAGACTTTAAATCAATGAAAGTTTTCAGGGATAAAGAGGGTATTAATAAAAATAAACGAGTCAATTCTCCAAGAAGACATAACAATCCTTACTCTGTATGCACTTAGCAACAGAGATTCAAACCATGTGAGTAAAAGGGACCATGGCTTTATATCCCAACCTTGAGCAGCCATAGGACATAGGCTCCCTCTCTTGGAAGGCACGTGCTTTTAGTCTGTGCACCTCCCTCCCTAAGCTAAAGGCTGTTCCTGGGAAAGAAGTCAGCTGTGAGCTGTCAAAAAGCAACATTACCAGCCGCTGAGTCATTGAAGGACTCTGTCCTGAAGGAGAGATCTGGCTGGTGCACTGCAGCCAACCCTACATGTTCTTTTGATAAGGTAGTAGAACATACTCCTAAAATACCTTTTTCTCTATCAGAAGACATTGCTAATTTTCATGAGAAATTGGGTTGTGGACAAAGATTAAGAATTTGTTATTAAAATTAGATTTCTTGATGTGGGTGTTTTCTAGCTAGGTGTTCATTTGGAAGAAACTAATACCAAGGGGTCTATTATCTGCTATTCTTTGTTGAAATTAGATGTGGCTTATGTAGTACTTCAAGTATGCATGCAGGTTTAGCATTACTCTCAGCATGAGAGAAGTTAAGCACCTTAGAGTGTGTGCTACACTGAGATCATTGCCAGAGTGCTAATATTCTGTGCACAGCTGGTAGAGCTCTGTTAAAATGTTGTGTTTGTCCTCTATTTTGAAAGCACCAGTGGTGAGAAACCTGCCATGCACTTTAATTGTTCCACTTTTAATGCAATAAAATAACTCAAGTGAAATTAAAACAATTAATTTAATAATTGTGTATGTCCTAATAAATGTGTACAACTTCACCGTATCAGGAATATATTTTGCAAAACACGTCTGGGTTTTCAGTTTTTCATAAATTACTCAAACATTTTCAGTTATGATATTTTATTTGTTAAGGGATTTTGTTGTTTACATAAAAGCAAATTCCCTGCTTTTATACACAAATTAAATTAGTTGTGGGTTTTTGTGATTTTTTGTGTGACTTTTTTTTTCTGTTATTTCCATTTGAGATTAAAACTATTTTCTTCAGCATACTGGTTATCTATTACTGCATAATAAACAATCTCAGAACACAGTTAAAGTCACAACCCTTTTTTATATATCATACAGGTTTGTAGATCATGTAACACAAAGAATCAAATTGTCAAATCAGACTCAGGTGTACGTGTTAATTGAGTTTGAGATTACTAATAATTCAGTCAATGAAGAAACTCAGACAAAGCCAACAGAGGTCTGGGGTGTCAAGAACTGTTTCTTGGTCTATTATGCTCACATGAAACATGTACTCTCTTGCCAGAATAATAGATTTGGTTTCCAGGTGCTTCATTGTGGGTGATTACTCCATACAGCAGAAGGAGCATTAAGTAATGAAGCCTTTCCTATTTATTTTCAGTGGAATTGTTTGTCTTACTTGACATTCTCTAGGGATCTGTGCCTCATAAACCCATTAGTCCTGAATTTATCTACCATAGATAACCCTTAGCCAGTCTTATCCAACCAAGGGCATTCTTTATGTAGCAACCCTTCCTGTTAGCAAATACCTTATTTGCTTTTCAAATTTGGGTTGCCCTTCCAGTATTAGGAGTAAATTGATCACAAGCTGAACTGCTTTAAATCCTTCCTCTTGGTTCAGAGGTTGCTAGGCCTAGAATGGACATCTTCCCACGTCTGTTATATTCTATACATCAGAAAAACCACAGGTCACTCAAGACTCAAGGAAAGAGAAAATTGATTCACAATTCAATGAGAGAAGTGTCAATGAGTGACTTTTTTTTTTGCGGTACGTGGGCCTCTCACTGTTGTGGCCTCTCCCCTTGTGGAGCACAGGCTCTGGACGCGCAGGCTCAGTGGCCATGGCTCACGGCCCAGCCTCTCCGCAGTGTGTGTGATCTTCCCGGACCAGGGCATGAACCCGTGTCCCCTGCATCGGCAGGCGGACTCTCAAACACTGAGACACCAGGGAAGCCCTCAATGAGCGACTTTAACTCATCACATTTATAATTAAAATGGGATGGAATTAACAATTTGAATGTTTCTTATGAATAACTTTTGCTATACTAAACCGTGCTAAGTGTTTTAAGTACATGCTAATTTAGATTAACTTTAGATGTGATATCTTTTAGGGCAATATCTTTACAAGTACACGTAATTATTATAACTTTCTGATTCATTTCCAGGGAAGGCAAATATATATCGTTTTTATAGCATTTTCTCATTTACCCGTTCATTTATTAAAGTATTACAATAATACAGTATTTCATGACCACCTACTTTGTAACAGGAGTTTTGCTGGGCAGTGAAAATATATTTTATAATGAACAGAACTCTGGACTTGTCTGTTAACCAATAATAGAGAAACTGTTGAGTGAATAGGTATTTGCAATACTATGTGAAATGCATTATAACAGGGAGAAACACAAGATTGTAAATACACAGGAGTGATGTATAACCTGGCTTGTTTTGAAAAACGCTTTTCAATGGAGTTTGACACAATTAACAATTTTCCAGTTTAAAGAAACTGGAGAGATTAGAATCAAAGTAGAGGAAAAATCTATAATAAACTTTATTCAGAACTGATTCAGAAGGACAATACAGTGGGGCCTGGATGAACACAGATATCTATGTGAGACTGGAGAGAAAAAAGGTGGCAAATCACAAAGTCACAATGTATAGCAACATTAAAGGAGTTCACATTATATCGCTGAGTCAACAAGGACTCAAAGAACCATAGAAGCAGAGAGGTGGTGTAGTTTCATCAAAACTACACTGTGCAAACATTCTTTGAGCTTCATCTTGGAAAGTGTATACATTAGAGACATGAATTGAGGTAAAAAATGAAAACAAGAGAGAGAGATTTAGGATAAAATTTTTTGTAATTCTTGTGAAAAGTGATAATTACCTGAATGAAGATGTTTCGTGACAGATACTGGCTTGAACATATTTGAGAGATATTAAGAAGACAGACTTGGCAGGTTTGAGTGCTTCATTACTAATTACATATAATGAAAAAGCAAATGGTTATAGACTTGGGGCTGGAATTCTAGGTTGTTTTGTGATGATTCACTTATGCTGGTATTTCAGGCAGAATGTTTTATGATATTAAATTTATTTTGTACTTACTGGTATTGAGGTACTGGTGTAATACCTAGTAAGAAATTGTCCAAAATGTTTAGAATGTATGGATAGTACTTAATTGGGAGATACAGAAGAGCTGCGAGCAAAGAGGTGATGACTGGCACTTTCCTGGCAGTCCAGTGATTAAAACTCTGTGCTTCAGGGCTTCCCTGGTGGCACAGTGGTTGAGAGTCCGCTGCCGATGCAGGGGACACGGGTTCATGCCCTGGTCTGAGAAGATCCCACATGCTGCGGAGCGGCTGGGCCCGTGAGCCATGGTTGCTGAGCCTGTGCATCCAGAGCCTGTGCTCTGCAACGGGAGAGGCCACAACAGTGAGAGGTCCACGTACCACAACAAAACAAAACAAAACAAAAGAAACTTTGTGCTTCCACTGCTGGGAGCATTGTTTCAATCCCTGGTCGGGCAACTTAGATCCTGCATGCCATGTGGTGTGGCCAAAAACAAACAAACAAAAAAATAAAGATGATAACTGAAGGCACAGTGTGGATGAGAATGCATGCAAAGTGATGGCAGAGAAGGAAATGAAGACGAGACGCTGAGGCCCTGGAGATGCTGACATTATGGGGACAGACTGTGCCAAAAAAGAGAGTAAGAAGAATTCTAGAAAGATAGAATGAAAACAGAAACATATCCCCAAGGGAAATAAAGGAAGAGAGCATTTCAAATTTAATTTAATTTCTATTTTGAAATTGGGAGGTAAACATTTAAATATTAATGGGAAAATTGATGAGGAACAAGTATACAGTTATATATTTGGAGGGCTTTGTACAGTTGATTAAACTGTTGACCAGCAGCAGAAGCATCTTCTCTTGGATAAACCAACTCTGTTAGTGGGAGGGGCAGCTATTATCATATTAATATCTATTGGAGGAAATGACATATAATTCATTAAAATGTTCTTAAAAACTGTACCTATAAGAATATTGTATATGTAGCTTAAAAATGTAATATGAAATGTAAACATGGAGGAATAATTGTTTCTCCAGTGATTTTAAGAGTTGATGTCAGTTTCTATATAATGTGAACAAAAGACATAGTCATACAAACCCATACTTTTCCTTTGTTTCTGCTGCATTTACATCATTGAAATCTGACTCTAAAAATGTTTTGGAAAATTGCCTTCATTCAATAAAGAAAATATTACAGATATATTCAATTAGCATCTATATTTCTATCTCCTTATTTGAATTAGCTGAAATGCAAAAGTAAAATAATCTAGTCAGTCATTTTCCTATTGCTGTGAATATTCAAATATTCACTATTATAAATAAAATTGAATTGGTTATTGTCTTATATATACCTTGGCACATATATGTGAGCATTGCTATTGAGTAAATTCATGATAGCAGAATTGCATAGTCAAATAGTAAGACCATCATGTACCAATTAATACAATTATCAATACATCAATAATGTATTCAGATGTATATGTACACCTCGAAAATAATGTGTATATTTTTTAAATGGGGAACTCATTCATTATATATCTCTATTGTCACAAAAGTGAAATGAGAGGGACCAAACAAGTAATGCTTGCTTTAGATTTTAAAATAGAGAGAGAATGATACAGAAAAGGATGGTGCTGGGGTGGTGAGGGAGGGAGAATGCTCAAATCTGTCTCTTGAAATTGACCTGATGTAAGTCAAGGTACAGGAACTTGACCAATCAGTGGTGTCACAAATAATTATGAAATACACATGAAACTGATAAACAACGACATAGGTATAAAGAGAAAAAAAAACATTTTGATAATTTGAATTTAATCACTCAAAGCCGTGAGATAAATCACAACTGAATTTAGGACACTGAATAATAAGTTCCTCTTCTTAGGACAGCAGCACACCTTGTATTGAATTTTTTTTTTTTTGTACTTCAATTTTGAACTAAATTATTTTCTACTCACCTCACAGCTAACAGAGTTGAAAATTAAGTGAATTTCAAGTGAAGTGAGGTGAAGTCATTCCATATTCATGATTCAATGTCTACCAGACAGAAATAGGATTATTTAAATTAGAATTTTGAAGAGCATAATGGAGAACTATATTAATGATTTGTGAAAAGTGATCCAATGGTTTGAAAATGACACAAGTAAATAACGTCTAGTGAAAATTTGGTTCTCAAATGGATATTTCTACAGAGGATTATATTGAGTTAAATTATGACCTGTGCTTAAATAAAAGATTTGAGAAATATAAGAAAAAGGTAATTAACCCTTGCCAGCCAATTTATTTTAATTGCATTGATCCTTCCCAGTTTATAAATAAATGCTCCTGAGATGCTTCTTTCATTTTAAATTGAAAGCATTGAGCATGCAGTCTTAAAGGCACCACTCTGCATTGTTAACAGCTCAGTGACTTTATTTTAAAAATTTTTTCTACTTTAATCCCTTGTGAATAAAGCATAAGACATTATAACTGAAAAATTTATGAGAATACATCTATGATAGTTACATTATATATATAAAATATATAATATATATACATTATACATTCTATACATATAATGTATAATTACTTTGGGAATTAATACATATGTTTCCCAAAGTAATTAAGTTTATATAATAAATTAAAGGTCAATGAAATCAGTTCCAGTATTTCTTCAATCACAACTTCTCTTCTAATAAAAAACTACCTCTATTAACTCCTCTATTCCTGCTATGCTAAAATGAGTCTTTTGGACTGACCTCATTTTATTTACCCATTAAAATTTTAGTGCTATTAAAAAAGAGAAATTGCACCCAATACTTCAGGTAAAATTGTATATATTTATATATTTTTCCACTAAGTGAAGTATTTATAAAGCAAATATTGAGAATTTGGAAAATACAAACTAAAATAAATAAAACAAATGTTACTAATATTTCCACTATGCAGCATCATTATGAAAACATCAGTTGGATGCTTGTCTTTCCAGTTAATATTTCTGAGAGTGCATATGTTTGATCATAGAGTTAATTAAAAAAAAAAGTTTAGTCATCTTGAGCAAGTAATTTATATTTAATTATATTACTTGGCATTATATGCATTATATTTTTGCATGCTTTCAAATGTTGACTGAAAATGTGCTTTTAATGATTACATAATATTTCACTGCACATACAGGTTAGTTAATATGGCATGATAAGATTCTAAATATTTAAGTTGTTCAGAAATGTTGTGTCGATCTAGATATTATGGAAACCAAATTATGTAGTTGTAGAGGTGAGACATAGCCCTTGGTTTGTAGAATCACACTTCCGCCATTTAATGATTATTTGATTTTGGATATTTTTTATCTTACTATGACAATTGTATTATTCCTTGGTAATAATTTGTATGTCTATATGTCTAGAAATCCATGAGAGCCCTTAATAGCAGGGACTAATCTACTTGTTTGTTTTCCAATCCAGAGTACAGGGTTCAGCATATAATTTTCATTTATTCAATGACTAATACCTCTATCATCTCACATAATTATCATTTCTTTTTTTTGTGGTGAGAATATTTAAAATCTACCTTCTTTGCTACTTTTAAGCATATAATACAATACTGTTAACTATAATCATCCTGCTGTACATTAGATCCCCAACACTTATTCATCTTATAACTTTAAATGAATTAATTGAACAACCTATACATTAATCAGTAATTAGAATAAGACTCTTATCATGTACAACCTTGATGCAACCAACAGTGTAGTACAATATTTATTTTCTATAGGACAAAAATATGAATGAATTAGCTACAAAGATATTAAGAACTTATATAAATTTATGGCATGATGCAGGTGATTCCCAGACAAGGTCATATTCTATGCATTTTTTTCCCGTGATTTACAAGATATCAAAATAATTTGTCTCATGGCTCTTCCACTATTATTTGTAAGTCACATTCATTTTTATTTAATTATAAAATCAATTTGTTATAAAACAAACCCAGTAACTGCTGCAGAGTGTGTGATAGAATATCATATTAAAACATTAAAAATCAAATAATTACCTTTTCTTTGTGTTTTGACACTCTGTCTAATCCTTCAACCATTTGTCCGTAAGAATATAATAGTGATATTTATCTCTCCTACTTCACAGTGATTTTTATGGGGATCATATGATAGGATATCAATGAGGATAACCATAAAATGTAACAATATATAAATGTGCTATTATCTTTATTTATTAAATTCAGGGTTTATATTAACTTAGTGGAGTAACATTAATATATGGTCTTCAAACTCCTTGTAACTCTAAGCTTTAATATGGGATTATATTAATTTTTCAAATGTTGTGAATATAAGGTTTTACTTTATGTGGCTGATACAGTAAATTGTTACTTCTGCATACTTTATGACATTTAATACTCTGTACGATTTGTACTTATATGCCCACAATTTTTATCCAAAATTATGACATTGGAAAAGCTTTGGGAACAAAAAGATGTTTTCTATTTATCCATATGTTTTGTGCTCAGGTTACTTGAACAGGCATGAGAGAACTACTAGGCCTCAAGCACTCCTACCAAGAACAAATGCTGTGCTCATTACTGATACTTAGTTTACTGTTATTCCTATTTTGTGACGTTACTCAATTATTCTATGAAAATGTAAAAATGTTAAAAAATGTATAAAAATACTTGCATGGGTAAAGCCAGATGACAAGACTCTGTCTGTCATCATCAGTATCATAAGAAATGAAAAAATAATTGTGCTGAGACTTCCCTGGTTTCACAGTGGTTAAGAGTCTACCTACCAGTGCACGGGACACAGGTCGATCCCTGGTCCAGGAAGATCCCACATTCCGCAGAGCAACTAAGCCCGTGAGCCAAAACTACTGAGCCCTTGTGCAACAACTACTGAAGCCTGTGCGCCTAGAGCCCGTGCTCCTCCACAAGAGAAGCCACCACAATGAGAAGCCCGCACACCACAAGGAAGAGTAGCCCCTGCTCGCCGCAACTAGAGAAAGCCCACATGCAGCAACGAAGACCCAACACAGCCAAAAATAAATAAATAACATAAATTTTTAAAAAAACAACAAAAAAGGAATTGTGCTGTTGTGCATTTCTAAGGAGGCTTACTGAATAATATAAGGTGCAGACACTAACAAGTACAACTTAAAGAATCAGAGCTCAGTTGCTGAAATTTTACAATAATAGCAATGACCAAGAACTAAGGTAACAGAGAAACATTGAACGGGGCAGACAATGAAGATCTTTACCTTGTGTTACCTGAATAGGTTCTCAATGAGGAAGTGATCATATCACTTAGTAGGTAGTATGTCATAAAAGGAGCTACATTATACCATAATGATTCAAACTTTGAAAACAAGTGTGACTATTCAGGTGACTGGATACAGAAATTTAAGAAAATTATACTGTATAAAAACAAAATTTATGGTGAAAAATGTATGGTGATCATGTAGCAGCTGAAAATTACATTGAAAATTTTATTATTAAAATTCTTAACCCTGAAAATATACCAATTGCAGTTCTAATGAAACCACTCTGGCCTAAGGCTGTATTCCTCAAAAACAAATAATTCCTGAGAAAAAAATCACGAAATATTTCAGTACATTAAACACACTATAATTGTTCTGGGATGCAAATGTTACAGGCACATAAATTAAAAAGTTGTAGTTCATGTTCAGGAAAAGCCAACATCTGAGATATTTGAAAGGTGTATGTTCTTTAGACTAGCATTTTCTTTTTATGAAAACATAAAGGCATGGGTAACAAATGAAATATTTTCTAACCTCTTTAATAATCACTTTGACCAGTAGCACAAATGATTTGTAGGCAAGATGGGTGGGAATAAGTGTAAAATTTTATTATTCCGGGAGAACTGCCTTGCATATTACCTTCTAATTTTGCAAAATGTAATCTTTTCAGCAGTTACTTCCACCCAATATAAACCTATTATACAGCTTTAGGACTAAGAACTTTTGTCCTCCATGAATAACATATATAACCACTTTGTTTGGTCGATTGCTTGCTTTACTGTGTGCTTGCTACATTTGGATTACTGTGTCCTTGTTACAGTTAAGAGATTGCTTGGACCAAGACTTCATAAAAGTTGTTAAGAATGCCATTTTTGGGAATTCCCTGGCAGTCCAATGGTTACAACTCCACAATTTCACTGCAGAAGGCCTGGGTTCCATCCCTGGTCGGGGAGCTAGGGGAGCTAAGATCCCGAAGCCACATGGTATAGCCAAAAAAAATTTTTTTAATTAAAAAAAAAAAAAAAAGAATGTCATTTACCCAGTTACTAATCATGGTGTGGTGGGCTGCTGAGAGCAAATGCCTAGTACAGACTTTAGCACTCATTGATGTTTGAAAATGAACTTTCAAGTGAAGGCTTTAAAGAGTTTTGTGTTGCTAAGGAGAAAATCATTTAAAACCCTGCTAAGTATGTCAGCATTTATCAGCTGAAAATGTAAAATAAGTTAGACCTAGCTGACATCTAAAACATGGTACACATTGAATATGAAATACTGCTTATGCATTTCTTGAGAGAGAGTGAAAATGCTGAACATGGGGTTTAACGTAGCAGTGAATGATGACAGCAGTGATGATAAGCATGATATTGTAAACTATTTGAAAAGAAATATCTTTGCATGATAAAAATGTGTGCTCATGTAATTTTTGGTCTTAAGGCTGCTTAGGTAGAAATTCATGTTAATCAGGCAGATGCCACTGGAAGAGGTCCTTACAAAGACTATTCTGCACAGCTTTGATAATTAAGGACCCTGTATCTTTCTCATCATCAAATATCCAATTTGATTGGATCAAGATGGTGAGGTCGGGAGCAATAGTGATTTACCTTTTTCTCAAAGATCCTCAAATACCCAAGGGTAATTAGCACTTACGCATGTATACAGGTATTTAGCTTAGTATACGACTTATCAAACACTGCTCTTAGATATATACTAAACTAGCTATAGTCTATAATTATCCCATGATATTTTTTTATAAATTTCATATTCTACAAGTAAATATTAAATAAACTATAATACTATTAATAGTCTTCTAAAAATCATATTAATGTGTTTGTTTCTGAATTATGCTCCTGACCTCACTTGAGCTTTCTGTAATACATGAAATATACACTCTATTAATTTTATTAGTTACAACTGAATTCTGAAAAATATCTTGACCTAAATATTTTGGATAGAAAATGGTGAACTAGTATTGGATAGCTAGTTAATTTATACAAAGTAAACGTTAGCCCGATAATAATTTCCCTCAAACATTTAACATAACTATATATATATATATATATATATATATATATTTCATATGACAAACATAAAAAGATAATAACACCCTAAATTTGTTAATTGGAAATATAAAATATTTTCAAAGCATTTTACTCATGTTACATTCAATTTTGATTTATTATTTATTTTCTCATAAATGAATATCTGCTCTCCTAAATTGTTCCTGAAACTTAAACCCCTTTTAAATCAAAACCCAAAAGATTTTGAATGTTAAATTCCTATGATATTCTGAAGAGTAGTGTTTCAGTAGTGATAGTAGTGTACTAAAAGTGTTGATTTATATTTGTTTCTTTGTACCTTAAATATAACATTCATTCTCTTATTTATAGTTGTGTATTAAGGCCGGGTAAAACTATTAGAAGTATGTGTATGTATAGAGCTTAATCATGTTATGGAATCCATAAACCCAAATGCTGTAAAATCATATAAGAATATAATAAACACAAGCATGATACATAATACATAAAAATATGTAATATATATCAAGAGAACATTATAAGAATATATTACTGCTTTTTCTTCAGCTCTTAACGATACTGTTTTAATACACATTTGATGCAAAGTCTGGATTGTATATGTTTTCAATTTTTTTAATGAGAATTTTATGTTTAATAATTTTAAATGACTATGCACAAGAAAATAAAAGTATTAAATAAATTTTATAGTTTTATTATCTAAATGTACTATTTGAATATATCTTTAAGTAAGCTTTCAAGAGATTTAATGAGCAACTTTAAAGAACCAAAAGTTTTTTATCCTTGTTTAAGAGTTCCGGTGCTCTGTAGGAAGTGGTTCCCCCCATCTGGAACTGAAAATATTATCTTAAGAGAGAATAATAATTTACCTTTTAAAATGCATCTTTATGAAATTTCTTTCATGTTATTCCTATTATGTATGCAACCTGTATTGCAAAAGGGGCTGATAATTATGCTAAAATTGTTGGCCTCGAAGATCTTATCAACCCTAGGAAAATAAGTATAATATTGACTCTAAGGTATTAAAAGTTTTCTGCCATAAAAATCTCAGATAATATTTTGGAAAAAATATGACCCTTTCTAGCCTGAGATTTGCATGTTAGGAAAAAAGAAGGAAACAACTGTAACTACCTCTCCTTAATGTGTACAGCAATTTTAGAGCTTCTCTTTTTGCACAAGAGAGCCTAAGATTCTGTGCCTCACAATTCCAAGAATTCCTCTTGAACCCTCAGGAGACAGAGAAGCCCTCAGCAACTCAAGTAAGCACAGTTCAAAAAGTTATTTGAAAGGGATAATATACAATTTACATTTGAAAACAGATTTAAATATATTGTTGGAGAAAAGTGAAGTCACACTATTCCATCAAAATAAAGTGTGATAAAAGAGTTGTAAATTGGTCAAGTGAGTAAACATTAAACTCTCTTTCTGTGCCTGTGTGTGTGTCTGTGTTTATTTCTCTGTCTCTCCCCACCCCGCATTGTTTCTTCATGGGTATAATGTTATGGCAATTCATAAATGCCATACTTGAAAGTTTATTTAACTGTAAAACCTCATTAATGAACTATTTTTATTTACTTTTGTTTTGATTTTTGCCATTTTTGCCATTATTTATAGGCATAGCTAAAACAAGTCATAGGTCATCTCCACAAATTCAGAAATATATTAATATTATAAAATCAAACTAATGGAGAAAGACTGTGTGATTCAAGTATGTGTGTATATATATATCTAATACATTGTATATAAATTATGTATTTATATTAAAGTATATGTAAAATGTGTAAATTAATATGATTTTATTTAATTACTTATATTTCGTCTTATATTACCCTAAAAAAAGAAGAAAAAAGACAATAATTCATTGGTACAGAGGAGTATACCTATCCAGTTTTTTATTGTTGGCATAAGATGATTGTGTCAATATGTGTTTTGAATAGCTGGTACCTCTGTAGCATTTGTTGGTAAATGTTGTGTATGTATTTACTAATCAATTATCTAAAATTTTCTGCCTCAGATTTTATAAAAATAGCCTCATTTATTGTCTTTCTGATGCCCAACTATTTGTGACCATGTTACTGAATTGGTTACCTGGACTCATGCCAGGGTCCTAGCCCAGGTTGAGATTCCTTGTTTCATCTAGGGAGTTTCTTTTTCTGCTCAGATTTCACAATCAATAATGAAACTGATGTTGTGACTGGAACCGCACAAGCTTCTTTATTCAATGATCAGAGAGAAGAAGCAGGAACTTAGTTTGCAAATCACCTTCTCAACCCAATAGGGGCAGAGACACCACATATATAGGAGGGTCAAGGTAAAAGGGAGGGAACTAGAGAGTGGGAGGAATATTCATGAGTTATCCAAGAACAGGGGTGTGGTTTGGAACCAGAACTGATGCAGCACTCCTTTAAGCCCTTGTGTGGGCTTTTCTGGTTGTTGTCATGGCAATTGTCAACTGTCATTGTTCTGGTGCCTGTGTCATTTAGCTGATGTATTACAATGAGTGTATAATGAAGCTCATGGTCTACTGGAAGTCAAATCTTTTGCCATCTTTGGCTTAGTTGGTTTTAACCAGTTCTTGTTTTTCTCTTTACAGTGTCGACTGAAAAAAAAAAAAAAAAAAAAGCAACGCCTAAAAGTTGAGAGTTATGTTTTATTCAGCAGACAAAACTGAGGACTTAAGCCCAGGACACAGCATCTTAGAGAGCTCTGAGACACTGCTCTGAAGAGGTCAGGGAGGAGCCAGGATACAAGGAGTTTTTGAAACAAAGACTAGGTAGTCAAAACATCGAAAGATTACTGTTAAAGAAAAACAGATATCTCATTAAGGAATTTGGCACTTTTCTATGTATGGGAAGATGCAAGTCTAAGCTCACTATAATCATACCTTTGATATGCACCTCAGCTACCTGGGGCCAGTATCCTGTGCTTTCTCATTCTGAGTCTTCTCAGGGTGCACCTGCAGGGGTGGCTGCAGCGACTGATTGCTTCATGGCAGGCACATTGTTTCTATTCTTAGTTCCTTCAGGGCTCACCATGGGGGGCGGCTGTAATGTGACGGCTTGATGGCTTCAACATCCTTTGTTTACTGATATGGAAGGCAACATCTTTTTCATTGACAGCAGCTTCCTCCTGAAACTTAGATAAGAGCAATTGGTTTCCATTCCAGGGAGGGGCAGGGGTATGATTCTGGGGCAACAGTCTTGGTAACAACCACACATGCACTATTCTAATTATTTGCTTCCTCCAAATCTTTGTCCCCCAAAAGTTTCGATATGTTTCAAAGTGGTCATCTCTCTTATATTAAGAATAATACTATGGTGAGACCCTGGAGGAAGATGGCGGAAGAGTAAGATGCGGAGATCACCTTCCTCCCCACAGATACATCAGAAATTCATCTACACGTGGAACAACTCCTACAGAGCACCTACTGAACGCTGACAGAAGACCTCAGACCCCCCAAAAGGCAAGAAACTCCCCACATACCAGGGTAGGGCAAAAGAAAAAAGAATAAACAGAGACAAAAGGATAGGGACGGGACCTGCACCAGTGGGAGGGAGCCGTGAAGGAGGAAAGGTTTCCACACACTACAAGCCCCTTCGTGGGCAGAGACTGCAGGTGACTGAGGGGGAAAGCTTCGGAGTGGCGGAGGAGAGCACAGCAACAGGGGTGCGGAGGGCAAAGCGGAGAGATTCCAGCACAGAGGATCGGTGCCCTCAGGCACACACCAGCCTGAGAGGCTTGTCTGCTCGGCCGCCGGGGCGGGCGGGGCTGGGAGCTGAGGCTTGGGTTTCGGGTTTCAGTCGGAGCGCAGGGAGAGGACTGGGGCTGGCGGCAGGAAGAGAGCCTGAAGGGGTTAGTGCACCACGGCTAGCCAGGCTAGCCCGGAGGGAGCCCGGAAAAAAGTCTGGAGCTGCCGAAGAGGCAAGAGACTTTTTTCCCTTTTGTTTCCTGGTGCACGAGGAGAGGGCATTAAGAGGGCTGCTTGGGGAGGCACCGGAGACGGGCGCGAGCTGCGGCTAAAGGCGCGGACCCCGGAGACGGGCGTGGGACGCTGGGGCTGCTGCTGCCGCCGCCGCCGCGGGGCATGTGTGCGAACGTGGGTCACTGTCCGCCCCGCCTTCCGGGGGGCCTGTGCACCCCGCCACTGCCGGGGTCCCGGGACCCGGGGACGGCTTTCCCAGGAAAGCGCACGGAGCGCCTCGGACAGGTGCAACGTCACGCCAGCCTCTGCCGCCGCAGGCCCGCCCCACACTGCGCGCCCCTCCCTCCCCTTTGCCTGAGTGAGCCAGAGCCCCCGAATCAGCGGCTCCTTTAAACCCGTCCTGTCTGAGCGAAGAACGGACGCCCTCCGGCGACCTACGCGCAGAGGCGGGGCCAGGTCCAAGGCTGAGACCCGGGAGCTGTGAGAGCAGAGAAGGGACAGGGAAATCTCTCTGTGCAGCCTCGGAGGCAGCGGATTAAAGCTCCACGGTCCATTTGATGTGCCCTGTGTCTGTGGATTGCATGAATGGACAGCGAATCATCCCAAATTGAGGAAGTGGACTTTGAGGACAAGATTTAAGACTTTCCCCCCTTTTCCTCTTTTTACAACGAATTATCCCAAATTGAGGAGGTGGACTTGGAGAGCAAGATTTTTGATTTTTCCCCCTGCTCACTTTTTGTGAATGTGTATGTGTAATCTTCTGTAAGATTATCTCTGTATAGCTTTGCTTCCACCATATGTCCCAGGGTTCTATCTGTCCGTTTTGTTTTTTTTCAATAATTATTTTTTAATTTTAAAAACGCTACTATATTTCATACTTTATTCTATTTTACTTTACCTGCTCTTTCTTTTTTTCCTACCTTCCCTTCCTCACTCCCTCCCTCCGCTCCTTCCTTCTTCCTTTCACTCTTTCTTTTCCTTTCCTCCCTCCCTCCCTTCTTCCTTTCACTCTTTCTTTTTCTTTACTCCCTCCTGTCTTTCTTTCCTTCCTCCCTCCCTCCCACCCTTCTACCTTTCACTCTTTCTTTTTCTTTCCGTCCTCCCTCCCTCCTGTCTCTTTCTTTCTTTCTTTCTTTCCTTCCTCCCTCCCTCCCTCGCTTCTTCCATTCACTCTTCCTTTTTCTTTCATTCCTCCCTCCCTCCCTCTTTTCTTCCTTCCTTCCTTCCTTCCTTTCTTCCCTTCTTCCTTTCTTTCTCTCTCTCTTTCTTTCTTCTACTAATTCTTTCTTTCTACTTTTTCTCCCTTTTATTCTGAGCCAGGTAGATGAAAGGCTATTGGTGCTGCAGCAAGGAGTCAGTGCCGTGCCTCTGAAGTGGGAGAGCCAACTTCAGTACACTGGTCCACAAGAGACCTCCCAACTCCACATAATATCAAGCAGCGAAAATCTCACAGAGATCTCCATCTCAACACCAGCACCCAGCTTCACTCAACGACCAGCAAGCTACAGTGCTGGTCACCCTATGCCAAGCAACTAGCAAGGCAGGAACACAACCCCACCCATTAAAAGAGAGGCTGCCTAAAAACATAATAAGGCCACAGGCACCCCAAAACACACCACCAGACGTGGACCTGTCCACCAGAAAGACAAGATTGAGCCTCAACCACCAGAACACAGGCATTAGTCCCCCCCACCAGGAAGCCTACACAACCTACTGAAACAACCTTAGCCACTGGGGACAGACACCAAAAACAACGGGACCTACGAATCTGCAGCCTTCAAAAAGGAGACCCCAAACACAGTAACATAAGCAAAATGAGAAGACAGAAAAACACACAGCAGGTGAAGGAGCAAGATAAAAACCTACCAGACCTAACAAATGAAGAGGTAATAGGCAGTCTACCTGAAAAAGAATTCAGAATAATGATAGTAAAGATGATCCAAGACTCTATTTCCAAGATCCAAAATCTTGGAAATAGAATAGACAAAATGCAAGAAACAGTTAACAAGGACCGAGAAGAACTAAAGATGAATCAAGCATTGATTAAAAACACAATAAATGAAATGAAAAACACTCTACATGGGATCAATAGCAGAATAACTGAGGCAGAAGAACAGATAAGTGAGGTGGAAGATAAAATAGTGGAAATAACTGATGCAGAGCAAAATAAAGAAAAAAGAATGAAGAGAACAGAGGACAGTCTCAGAGACCTCTGGGACAACATTAAACACACCAACATTTGAATTATAGGGGTTCCAGAAGAAGAAGAGAAAAAGAAAGGGACTGAGAAAATATTTGAAGAGATTATAGTTGAAAACTTCCCTAATATGGGAAAGGAAATAGTTAATCAAGTCCAAGAGGCACACAGACTCCCAAACAGAATAAATGCAAGGAGAAATATGCCAAGACACATATTAATCAAACTGTCAAAAATTAAACACAAAGAAATCATATTAAAAGCAACAAGGGAAAAACAACAAATAACACACAAGTGAATCCCCATCAGGTTAACAGCTGATCTCTGAGCAGAAACTCTACAAGCCAGAAGGGAGTGGCAGGACATAATTAAAGTGATGAAGGAGAGAAACCTGCAATCAAGATTACTCTACCAAGCAAGGATCTCATTCAGATTTGATGGATAAATTAAAACCTTTACAGACAAGCAAAAGCAGAGAGAGTTCAGCACCACCAAACCAGCTTTACAACAAATGCTGAAGGAACTTCTCTAGGCAAGAAACACAACAGAAGGAATATACCTACAATAACGAACCCAAAGCAATTAAGGAAATGGGAATAGGAACATACATATCAATAATTACCTTAAATGTAAATGGACTAAATGCTCCCACCAAAAGACACAGATTGGCTGAATGGATACAAAAACAAGACCCATATATATGCTGTCTACAAGAGACCTACTTCAGACCTAGAGACACATACAGATTGAAAGTAAGGGGATGGAAAAAGATATTCGATGCAAATGGAAATCAATAGAAAGCTGGAGTAGCAATTCTTATATCAGATAAAATAGACTTTAAAATAAAGACTATTAGGAGAGACAAAGAAGGAGACTACATAATGATCAAGGGATCGATCCAAGAAGAAGATATAACAATTGCAAATATTTATGCACCCAACATAGGAGCACCTCAATACATAAGGCAAATACTAACAGCCATAAAAGGGGAAATCGACAGTAACACAATCATAGTAGGGGACTTTAACACCCCACTTCCACCAATGGGCAGATCATCCATAATGAAAATAAATAAGGAAACACAAGCTTTAACTGATACATTAAACAAGATGGACTTAGTTGATATTTATAGGACATTCCATCCAAAAAAAACAGAATACACATTTTTCTCAAGTGCTCATGGAATATTCTCCAGGATAGATCATATCTTGCATCACAAATCAAGCCTTGGTAAATTTAAGAAAATTGAAAATGTATCAAGTATCTTTTCCAACCACAATGCTCTGAGACTAGACATCAATTGCAGGAAAAGATCTGTAAAAAGTACAAACACATGGAGGCTAAACAATACACTACTCAATAACGAAGTGATCACTGAAGAAATCAAAGAGGAAATTAAAAAATACCTAGAAACAAATGAGAATGGAGACACGACAAACCAAAACCTATGGGACGCAGCTAAAGCAGTTCTAAGGGGGAAGTTTATAGGAATACAATCCCACCTTAAGAAACAGGAAACATCTCGAGTAAACAACCTGACCCTGCACCTAAAGCAATTAGAGAAAGAAGAACAAAAAACCCCCAAAGTTAGCAGAACGAAAGAAATCATAAAGATCAGATAAGAAATAAATGAAAAAGAAATGAAGGAAACGACAGCAAAGATCAATCAAACTAAAAGCTGGCTCTTTGAGAAGATAAACAAAATTGACAAACCATTAGCCAGACTCATCAAGAAAAAAAGGGAGAAGACTCAAACGAATAGAATTAGAAATGAAAAAGGAGAAGTAACAACTGACACTGCAGAAATACAAAAGATCATGAGAGATTACTACAAGCAACTCTATGCCAATAAAATGGACAACCTGGAAGAAATGGACAAATTCTTAGAAATGCACAACCTGCCAAGACTGAATCAGGAAGAAATAGAAAATATGAATAGACCAATCACAAGCACTGAAATTGAAACTGTGGTTAAAAATCTTCCAACAAACAAAAGCCCAGGACCAGATGGCTTCACAGGCGAATTCTATCAAACACTTAGAGAAGAGCTAACACCCATCCTTCTCAAACTCTTCCAAGCAATTTCAGAGGAAGGACCACTCCCAAACTCATTCTACAAGGCCACCATCACCTTGATACCAAAACCAGGCAAGGATGTCACAAAGAAAGAAAACTACAGGCCAATATCACTGATGAACATAGATGCAAAAATCCTCAACAAAATACTAGCAAACAGAATCCAACAGCACACTAAAAGGATCATACACCATGATCAAGTGGGGTTTATTCCAGGAATGCAAGGATTCTTCAATATATGCAAATCAATGCGATGCACCATATTAACAAGTTGAAGGAGAAAAACCATATGATCATCTCAATAGATGCAGAGAAAGCTTTCGACAAAATTCAACACCCATTTATGATAAAAACCCTGCAGAAAGTAGGCATAGAGGGAACTTTCCTCAACATAATAAAGGCCATATATGACAAACCCACAGCCAACATTGTCCTCAATGGTGAAAAACTGAAACCATTTCCACTAAGATCAGGAACAAGACAAGGCTGCCCACTCTCACCACTCTTATTCAACATAGTTTTGGAAGTTTTAGCCACAACAATCAGAGAAGAAAAGGAAATAAAAGGAATCCAAATTGGAAAGGAAGAAGTAAAGCTGTCACTGTTTGTAGATGACATGATACTATACATAGAGAATCCTAAAGATGTTACCAGAAAACTACTAGAGCTAATCAATGAATTTGGTAAAGTTGCAGGATACAAAATTAATGCACAGAAATCTCTGGCATTCCTCTACACTAATGATGAAAAATCTGAAAGTGAAATCAAGGAAACACTCCCATTTACCATTGCAACAAAAAGAATAAAATATCTAGGAATAAACCTACCTTAGGAGACAAAAGACCTGTATGCAGAAAATTATAAGACACTGATGAAAGAAATTAAAGATGATACAAATAGATGGAGAGATATACCATGCTCCTGGATTGGAAGAAACAATATTGTGAAAATGACTCTACTACCCAAAGCAATCTACAGATTCAATGCAATCCCTATCAAACTACCACTGGCATTTTTCACAGAACTAGAACAAAAAATTTCAAAATTTGTTTGGAAAAACAAAAGACCCCGAATAGCCAAAGCAATCTTGAGAACGAAAAACAGAGCTGGAGGAATCAGGCTCCCTGACTTCAGACTATACTACAAAGCTACAGTAATTAAGACAGTGTGGTACTGGCATAAAAACAGAAAGATAGATCAGTGGATCAGGATAGAAAGCCCAGAGATAAACCCACGCACATATGGCCAACTTATCTTTGATAAAGGAGGCAGGAATGTACAGTGGAGAAAGGACAGCCTCTTCAATAAGTGGTGCTGGGAAAACTGGACAGGGACATGTAAAAGTATGAGATTAGATCATTCCCTAACACCATACACAAAAATAAGCTCAAAATAGATTAAAGACCTAAATGTAAGGCCAGAAACTATCAAACTCTTAGAGGACAACATAGGCAGAACACTCTATGACATAAATCACAGCAAGGTCCTTTTGGACCCACCTCCTAGAGAAATGGAAATAAAAACAAAGATAAACAGATGGGACCTAATGAAACTTCAAAGCTTTTGCACAGCAAAGGAAACCATAAACAAGACCAAAGGACAACCCTCAGAATGGGAGAAAATATTTGCAAATGAAGCAGCTGACAAAAGATTAATCTCCAAAATTTATAAAAAGCTCATGCAGCTCAATAGCAAAAAAACAAACAACCCAATCCAAAAATGGGCAGAGGACTTAAATAGGCATTTCTCCAAAGAAGATATACAGACTGCCAACAAACACATGAAAGAATGCTCAACATCATTAATCATTAGAGAAATGCAAATCAAAACTACAATGAGATATCATCTTACACCAGTCAGAATGGCCATCATCAAGAAATCTAGAAACAATAAATGCTGGAGAGGGTGTGGAGAAAAGGGAACACTCTTGCACTGCTGGTGAGAATGTGAATTGGTACAACCACTATGGAGAACAGCATGGAGGTTCCTTAAAAAACTAAAAATAGAACTACCATATGACCCAGCAATCCCACTACTAGGCATATACCCTGAGAAAACCATAATTCAAAAAGAGACATGGACCAAAATGTTCATTGCAGCTCTATTCACAGTAGCCTGGAGCGGGAAACAACCTAAGTGTCCATCATCGGATGAATGGATAAAGAAGTTGTGGCACATATATACAATGGAATATTACTCAGCCATAAAAAGAAATGAAACTGAGCTATTTGTGATGCGATGGATAGACCTAGAGTCTGTCATACAGAGTGAAGTAAGTCAGAAAGAGAAAGACAAATACCGTATGCTAACACATATATATGGAATTAAAAAAAATGTCATGAAGAACCTGGGGGTAAAACGGGAATAAAGACACAGACCTACTTGAGAATGGACTTAAGGATATGGGGAGGGGGAAGGGTAAGCTGTGACAAAGCGAAAGAGAGGCATGGACATATATACACTACCAAACTTAAGGTAGATAGATAGTGGGAAGCAGCCGCAGAGAACAGGGAGATCAGCTCGGTGCTTTGTGACCGCCTGGAGGGGTGGGATGGGGAGGGTGGGAGGGAGGGAGTTGCATGAGGGAAGGGATATGGGAACAGATGTATATGTATGACTGATTCACTTTGTTATAAAGCAGAAACTAATAAAAAAATAAAAAATTAAAAAAATTAAAAAAAATTAAAAAACAGTTAAGAGTTAAGTGGCAGTGTTAAGAGTGTGGCTGCAAATGGCAAACAGGTGAGGTTTAAAAATTAGAGGTCTGGAGTTAAAGACAGACCTGTGCTTTAATTTTGGTTCCTCTTCTACATATGGCCAAAAGCAAGTTACTTATCAGCTGTCTCAGATTCCTCATCTGTGAAATGGCTACAATATTTGCTTTGCAAGATTGCTATTAACGTTCATTGGACATAATAGGGAGTTAGGTTAATTATTGTTATTGTTAGTTTGAGTTAGTGCTCAAAAATTATAATGTTGTCTTCCCACACATCCCCTGTTTCTCCTTTGATTGCTATATGGAACCCCAGAATTACTAAGCTATAGTATCCTCATGGCACAGTGCACACACACACACACACACACACACACACACAGAGCCTGGAAGCACATGTATGCTATACCTTTAAGTGTCTCTTTTGATCAAAATAACTTTTTATCAGGTTGAAATTCTGTATGAATTCTAACTGGTTTCCTTGAATAAAAGTGTGGCAAATAAAAATATTTCTATATTAAAAAAAAGAATAATACTATGGTGAACATTTGCCATTTATATTAATTAGAATTAACAAAGTTTCAACTTTTTAAAATAGAAAGAAACCTATTAATAAATTTTAGTCTTCATATTAAAAAAATATCATTGAATATACACATGCTAAGCAAAGTATTCAATAAAATATTTCTTTCTAGAATTATTCTAGCTTCAGCAAGATATTTTTTTCAGCTTTTCATATCCATAAAGTGTTATAAATAATTTATTTTGAAGAATTCAAGGAAATTTTTATTATATAATTGGAATTCCTGATATATCTATAGTATGTATGTACTATATATATATATTTGAATATATTCTCATTCAGATAAGCTCAGCATGGTTGAAGATACAAAGAATGTACATATTTGTGAATCATTTCTCAAATCCTTTTAGAATTTGGTATTTTATTAAACTGGAAGACAAATGAAAATTTTATAGAAATAGCACAATTTTCTTTATTAAGATTGTTTGCCCCCAGAGGTCAAAAAGTGATAGTTAGCCCATTACTTCTGTCACCAGCAATTCTAGTCATATGATTATTAATAGAGTAGCTGTGACACATTCATCTAGTATTGATTAGTCTATGAAATATCATTCTGAAATGGAGTTAATGATCTGGTAACAGGGTTTATATCAAAATGGAACATTTAACGATATTGAAGAAATAGAAGCGCAAGATTTGAAGGCAGTGCATTTTTATTTAACTTGCATAATTTGGGTCATTTAAGCTCTTCAATTAAAAATAAAACATATAATTATATGAAATCTTATCTTTTCATATATAAGCAACACAGGAATGTTTTACTTACAAAGATATTTAATGTTAAGTATTTTCATTTTACTGGATTTTGTATGTGTTTCTTATCAATGCCTTCAGTTTGAAATGGGAATAAAATAATTTACTTGCATATTACGCATCATAGGCAGCAAGACCTCATAGGATTTTCATAATATTTCCAGAGCAAGAAAAAGTATATTGATATCTACCTGGAAAATATGTACAGAGATTATGACAGCAGATTGAATCAGATTTTTTTTAAACCAACGTAAGGTTGTTAGAGTAATACAACAGTAATCATATTATAATAACGAACATTAAAATGATAAACAACTCATCGGGGTATATATGTGTTCAGATTACTTATTTACAACATCTTATGCCTAAAATAATACTCATCACACATTTCTCCATACAACTTCTATGTTTGTAGAAGTGAAAGTTTAACCCTAAAAAGATTCAAGGAATTTATTTTTCCGACAGTTTGGTTGGCTAGATAGACTGAAAACACTTCACACGGCAAAATAAGTATATGTTAAATGAAGTATCATTACCTTTATTTTTAAATGTTTTTCAAGCTCACAGAAAACAAGAGGAATTCCTCAAAGGGAAAATAACAACAACAACAACAAAAATAACTGAGAGCAGCAAACAGGAGAGCAAAATCTGGCATCAGGCTTCACCACTGAGCTCAGATGTCCATCCTAGGAAGGTGATACATGTTAACAACGATTGTATATCAAAGGATTGGGGAATCTGGTTTTGAGCCACTATAAGGGGGGAGGGGCAATTGAGACCTAAAAGTTAGGCTTTTGTGGGAAGAACACTCTAAATAAAAGGGAGAGCTGCAAGAAATAAAATCAACTTTTCAGAGAAATACTTCAAGATTAAAATTGTTTTTCTCTATTTTTTCTTAATATGGGATAAAAAAACACAATAATCATCTTTCCTGAGAACACCTGTGATGAGAAGTTAAGTGTCACTCCAAATGTATAGGTATATCAAGGTGTATTCCTCTGGTGCATATTATGTAGCCATGAACATTAGCAAATTGTTGCTCCATACAATAGCATGATTTAAAGTGTTGGAAACAACCTTAATCAAAAGAAGACAATCTCAAAAGGTTTTGTTTCTAACTTCCAGTTTGATCAAGTTTGAACAACGGTAAAACATAATAATTTATTACAGTCAAAAAAAGCTTGTCTTGGAGAGAGATAGTGACCAGAAAGAAAGCCCAAAGTGGGCTTTTGTTATGCTAAAAAGATGACATTTCTTTATTTGGATGCTGGTTGCACAGAAAGTTTAATTCATTCATGTAATTCATGTAATTCATGTATACGTTTATGATCTATACACATTTTAGCATACATATTACTATTCTCAAAAGGTTTTGCTTAAATAAAGAAGGAAGACTTCAATATGAATTAAGGTCTAAGTGATCACGTCTGGTGTGATATTACTGGATCCACTGACCATGGATATATTTCTATTAATGCAGCAATAGTCTCCACCCTGTTCAACCTGCTGCAGTGGTTTGGGTTCAGATTTACAATCCATCTCACAACACAAAACAGGCATCACCCTGTTTTAAGGTGGCTTAGTTTTAAGAACTAAGAAAGAATTCAAGACAGGCAACAGTGTAGCATGCAAAGCAACAGCGTAACTTAACTTTTGAGACTCTGAGGCACAAATTCCCATTGCCCTAATTTAGCAGTTCGACATGTGGTCATGATGACTATGGTTGAATGTTTACCCACGTTTATCAGTGATGACTTGTCAATTTTAAGCTGGTCATATAGCCTGAGACACCAGCTTACCTGATAACTGTCTTTTAATTTGATCAGACTTTTTCTTCCTCTTCAGGTACAGTTTGAACATGACCCGTTTCCTTGAAAATAGCTCCCTCTTGTGTTTCTATCTAAGTTAACAAGTCTTATCATACCCAAAGTGAGCCTCCAGAAAAACCCTTTCCATGTCCAGTCCATACCAAGTTCAGTTTCCAAAGCCCTAAGGACATCTTACTACATTGGGGCAAGCGATAGCTGAGTCATCAAAGTTCTGAGTACTTGTGGTAATGGTGAAATTCAAGTAAATTATATGCATCCTCAACAAATATGTCATCTGGGCAATTGTTAGCTGATCATGTTCAGAGATGTGTTTCAAGGTGCATTTAAATCAATATGCAAAAAATGACTTTGCATAAATATCTTTTCTGAAGTTTCAGAAACAAATTATCGCTGATCTTTAATGGTTACATCACCAACATTCATCATTTCGGATGTTATGCTGTTTCAGTATCCACTTTTATAATGATCCCTCCATAATCATACGTGGTCTAAGAACAAAGCAGAATCTGATAGAGGAGCGGGCAGGAAAAAGCCCTTTGTTTTGTATCCATGCAGTGGTCTAAAAAAATGCCATCCTGGTTCATGGCCACATGGTACACCAGCTGCTCTCTGCCAGTCATAGAGCATACAGTCTAGTTCTAAGGTAGTATTTCTTTTAAGATTATAAAAGAAACTATATGATAACACAACCAAGGAAATGCTACAGATGTGATCAGTTCAACTACTGTTAATCAGGATATTCAACAAGAAATACTGGCTGATGTATTTTCTTCAAATGATTCAAGTTGTTTTGGGGTAAATCTCAGAATTTGGCTTCAGTTACATTCTCCTTTTCAGTGGAAGAGACATCTTGGGCTTCTTCCAACTTTGAATATAAGTCAGCACTACATCAAACGGAACTGGCCAAGAAAATCATTATCTTGCTTTGGGAAGCTAAGTTAGATATGGAGTGATAATTTCCTTTTCTGGTTTCCTTATCCATCTGTAAACTTCCTTTCAATCAATCAAAATTTCTTCCTACCTCCACCCCAATGTACCATCTGTTAACCTAGATTTTTTATCCCTGAGAGTGATAATGAAAACCCACAGGGATAGCCTTAGCATAGCTTCCATTGTACATATTTCCAGGAAGAAGGAATAGATTTAGAACAGATTTAGAATTACAGAAAGGCAATGTGAAAAAATACAAAGGGTTTCCATATACTCCACACCCATATTCTCCTATTAATGTCTTACATTAAAATAGTCCATGTGATACCATTAATTAACTAATATTGATATATTATTATTAACTAAAATTCATTATTTATTCTGATTGACTTAGTTTTTATTTAATTACATTTTTCAATTCCAAGATCCCATCCAAGTACCATATTGAATTTGTAGTCCTGTCTCCCTAGGATCCTCTCAGTTATAATGGTGGCAAAGACTTTCACTGTTTTCCTTGACCTTAACAGTTTTTGAGAAAGCTGGTCAGGTATTTTGTGGAGTGGTCCTCACTTGGGATTTGTTGATGTTTTTCTCATTATAGACTGCAGTTTTGGGTTTTACAGAGGAAAACCACAGAAGTAAATCATCATTGTTTATTACATTATATCAAAGGTATGTATAATAAACATGGCTTATTACCACTGATGTGAACGCAGAGTTTGTCAGCTCTCTCCACTGTTAAATTAATCTTTTTACCCCCCTCCATACTTTTCATACTATGCTCTTTGGAATAAAGTCATTTTCACAGTCTATACTTAAGGAGCTATACTTCACCTCCTTGAGAGTGAAGAATTTACACAAATTATTTAGAAATTTTCTATATGGGAAATTTTTTATTGTACACCATTTATTTTTTATTGAATCATTGATTTATAACACTTAGGGCACCTGGGTATATATATTTTATATTAAAGTTTATAATGCAATACTGTTTTATTTTGTGGCTCAAAATTTCTGGTTTTAATTATTTGGAACTCTTTTGGTTGGCTTCTCTGTCCCTTTGACATACTGCCATCATTGTTTCTTTTTCACTTATAAGTACTTCCTTACTTTGGCAATGAAAGATGCTCCAAACTCATTTATTTTCTGCCCCAGTCCTAGAATCAGTCATTTCTCCAAGGACACTGACTGATTTCTTTTATTGGCGAATGGTACTAGAGACTGGTATCTTCTGCTAAGTGTGCTCATTGATCCTGGGGTGTCACTGCTTCTAGGCTTTCTAAGCCAACAGGGCATAGGAATATATGTATATGTACTATCCTACATATACACGCCCTCTCTCTATTTATCTACACATGTGTATGGATTGTTGCATTCCATTTTTTAATACCTTGTTAGAATTTATTTTTTAAATTTCTGTCTATGTTCCTGACAGCTATTGTTCTGAGGGTTTTCTTTTTTCTTGTAATGTCATAATTGACAAATTACTGAGTCAGAGTGGAGAAAGTGCCTTAGACAAGACACTGTATAAAGTGTTCTCTGAATGGGATTCTTACTCTAGGAATGTTGATATGTGTATGAGCATGGCTGGCCTGAAGGATGTGAGTTCTTGACTGCAACTCCTCCTAGAAACTGCAATATACTGGTGTGGGAAGGGCAAATTATCTTCCTCCCTTGGCCTTGTGAAGACCATCAGGCAAAATCTTATACTTGCCTATGGTCACATCTGAAAGACCTAGGATGTGGGGTTAGAACCAGAATTGAAGAGTTGAGGAACTCTAACTCTTGATCCTTTAGGACCTGAGTGAGTAACATAGGCTACCCATCATGTACTCAAATGACTGCAACATTAAGAGGCTGTGAGAATAACTGGTTAATCTGAGGCAACAGCAAACCAAGGATATAGTAGAAATTATTCCAAACAGGATGACAGGCTGCCTAGAGAAGTGAACATGCCAAGAGCCTCAGTCATTACCAAACCAGGAAAAGATGTCCCATAGGCCAATAAGGTCTTTTCTAGAAGACCCAGGAGGTCTTGTGTTCAAGCCTCTATGGACTATTGTACTTTGTCAGTTTCGTTGATCCAGATGTAACACTATGAGTTGGCAATGGAACATATTGTTCCAGAGCCATTTGTTGAAAATGTTAGGAAATTAACATCCAGTTTCTCACCATTAAGTATCTCATCATTAAGTGATGGTAAATATCTCAATAGTAAGTATCTTACCATTAAGTATCTAAAGTCTCATATCCAGTTATTCCCTAAATTTAATCATCATACTGGATTCTCTATTATGCCATATTAATTAACCATCCTTAGCTAGTAATATGTATATACTTTCACAGCTTTAAATTCTTCTTTGACTTGTTTCTCTGAGAAGAATAGACATGTGGACACAGGGCGGGAAGGGGAGGGTGGGATGAACTGGGAGATTAGATTTGACATAAATACACTACCATGTGTAAAGTAGATAGCTAATGGGAACCTGCTGTATAGCACAGGGAGCTCAGCTCGGTGCTCTGTGATGACCTAGATGGGTTGGATGGGGGGACGGGAGGGAGGTCCAAGAAGGAGGGGATATAGGTATACATATAGCCGATTCACTTTATTGTATAGCAGAAACTAACACAACATTGTAAAGCAATTTTACTCCAATAATAAAAAAAAGCAAGAAATACATCATCCTATTAGTTCTATAATGAATCAATTTTATTTTAATAGTGATGAAATTGAAATTTGGTTTCTGGATTCAATATGCTTGCAAATTCAGATACCCTGCATGAATGGGAGGATGATGATGTACAGTAGTATAAAAAAGTGGATTTTACTTCATTTCCTTTCAAAGTTAGAATAAAATAGGAAGCATTCACCAAGTTTGTGTGAGAATACCAATTCCTTTAGACTGCGGGACTTCATGATTAACTTTTATCATGTCTGATAATGTGTAGGGTAAAATGCATGAATTTATTCTAACCACAATAATCAATAGTTACTCTTATGAGCCATTTAATCTTTCACAAGACAGATGTATTGAAATTTGGTGGGGATTAGTGCCCTTTCTTTCAACATTTCTTATTCAAAGCTGATATTTCTTGTCCTTGTAAAATGTGATACTACTTAATATTCACTATAAAGTAAAGTTTGGGAAGTTTTAAGTATTCTCATGTAGTATGACCAATTAAAACCGGGCAAAGGGGACCCTTGCCCAAAATCCAACCATAGGTAATGAATGTCAAGGCCCTCTGAACCTCACTCCTATCACAATCATGCATTTATGAATGAGTGATGACACTATAGGGTCTAACTTTCTTTCTTGTTTTCCACTTTGTTATTTCACTATAGTCTCAGTGTCCTCCACTACAGCATCACCTCACCCACCAAGATCTACCTTTGGTTTACTGATAACCACCTCACATTCTCCGTCAGGTATTGGGGTACATTGTGCACTGGTTGGCAATCATCATTATCCTTGGGTTGTTCCATTTAGGTAACAGCAAATGCAGCAAATGGTCCCTGATCTCCTGCTGGGTAATAGGCAAAAAGATTCTAGACCTCAGCTCAATCGTCTCTTCCCACTGCCATAAGAAATTTAATACATGTAATACCCTGCTCTAATACCCGTTTCCCAATTCTATCCACCATCATTGGATTTATATTGTTTTACCACAATTGCCCTTGCACGTTTATCAATGACTTCTGTATACTTATTTTTCAATCCTCATATTTCTTTTTTTTGAACATCTTTATTGGAGTATAATTGCTTTACAATGGTGTGTTAATTTCTGCTTTATAACAAAGTGAATCAGTTATACATACACATATATCCCCATATCTCTTCCCTCTTGCTTTTCTCTCCCTCCCACCCTCCCTATCCCACACCTCTATTCACCTCATATTTCTTGATTTCAGTCTATATCTCCTTCTTTAAAACTTTGTGTCCATGGACTCTACAACAAAAAACACTTCCCTATTTTTTTCTCCTTACAATCTGAACACTTCTCTGGATCTTCTGTTTAGATTTCTGTGTCCTCCGTCTTATTTTTAAATGCAGAATATTCTCATCCCTCTAGTCTACACTGTCTTACAGTATTTTCTTATAACTCTATATTCTCTTGATAATTGTGTCGGGGACTCAGCAAACTTTTCTCAGTAAATGACCAGTGAGTAAATATGACCAGAGAGTGAATATGGCTTTGTGGGTCAGCCGGTCTTTGTCATAATTACTTAGTTCTGAATTATAGTGTGAAAGCAGCATAGACAATGTGTATACCAATGGTGTAGTGATTAAAAGCATCATTTAATTTACAAAAATAAGTAGTTTGGCCCTTGGACCATACTTTACTGGCCACTGATCTTGTTCAATATTGTGAATTTTATTTGTCTCTGTACTATTACAATATATGTACTTTCTAGCCAAGAACACTTTTGTTACCTGTAGAGTTTTTATTTAACCCAATATTTAATATACCCCATTTGGCTTCATCACAGAATCTCAAATTCAAGATTTCAAACTATAATCATAATTTTCTATTTCAAAAATTTCTTTCATCTCAGAAAATGCCATACTATCTTAAATCATTCTTTCAAGACAGAAAATTATGAGCTATATTTGACTTCTTCCTTGTCATAATCTCTTACATCAAATCAGTTTTAAACTTCTATCAATTATTTTACCAAAATATAATATAAATATACACCTAGATAGTTACCCAAGGGAAAATAAAGCATAGCTATCCAAGGGAAAATAAAACATATGCCCCCCAAAAGAACTACACATTAATATTCATAGCAGCATTATGCATGGTAGCCCAAACTGGGAAACAATCAACTACTCATCAGTTGATAAACTGACATACTAATTGTATGTATACTATACATATCCCATAGTAGGTTAATCAGAAAATAAAATTTGGATCCATACTTGAAACAGACTATGTGGAAAACATTTAAATACAATAGACTATGTATAAATTGCATGATTCCATTTATATGACATTCTAGGGGGGAAAAACCTATAAAACAAAACAAATGATATAGATGGTTGTGTAGGAATAGAGGAGAAAATTCACCACAAAGGGCCTGGATGGAATTCTTTGGAGTATCTGGTACGTTCAATATCTCAATTGTGGTGGTAGTTTTATGACTGTATAAAATTGCCAAAACTCATCAAACTGAGTACCTTACAAGGACATTTTTTGATATATAAACCATACCTCAACAAAACTGTGAAAACAAACAAAATATAACCAAATAGAAAAAAATCAATTGCCTCTGCTCTATTGAAAAACATTTTTCTGACATTTGACTATCATGTAGATAACATGACCAACACAACTCTTCTTATTTCGACGCCCACCTTTCTGTCAGTTTTGTCTCCCACCAGTTGATTCCTGTTTGTCTGCATCAACTGTTTCACTTAAATAAAGGTTTCAGTTTAATAAGGATTCAGTGGTTTCAGTTTAGTAAAGACTCAGTGGTTTCTCCTCTCTTCCTCCTTCTCTGCTATCTTACTTAGTTAGCCCAAACACAACTTTGAATAGATTTGAAATAACTCCATAAGGAAAAACTCTATGATAAACTTTACTTAGGTCGCCTGTTGTCTGTTCTCATAATGAAGTGTACGAAAGTTTTTCACACTCATCAAACCTATCATTACATATGCAGTATTAGTCGTTCCCACTCTGAGTGTATGTTAAAGTCAGAGATGGTGACTTTCTTGTTTATTACTTTTATATTGTAGAGAACCTAGTGAAAAGTAGATTCTGAAATATACATTAAATGTATACATTTTTAAAAAGGAGTTGTAATCTGGTAAATTAGTTTGCTAGGGCTACCATAACAAAATATCACAGACTGGGTGCCATATACAACAGAAATTTATTTTCTCACAGTTCTGGAGGCTAGAAGTTCAAGAAATGGCAGTGTTGTTTTCTCCTAGGGCCATGCTCCTTGACGTGAAGGTGCCTGCCTTTCTGTCTGTGTGTGTATAGCCCTGGTATCTCTTTTGTGTCAAAAATTCCTCTTCTTACAAAGACACCAGCCATAGTGTATTAGGGTCCACCCTAGCAGCTTTATTTTAACTTAATCATTTCTTTAAAGACCTTATCAATGTACTAGGTATTAGAGCTTCGACATATGAATTTGGGAGATGGACACAAGTGAGTCCATAATATCTGAGAAATAAAATCAAATGTAGATGGCAAAGTACACATTGGCTTTTTTGGGGGAGGGAGTAGTCTAACAATCTCTATGGAGAGTGACTTCTTAAGGACAAGGTAATGTGTTATTTTCCTTTCCTTCTCTACACTTAATAGCCTGGCACCTAGTAGAGAATTTAACAAACAAAAAAAAAAGTTTGTTATATTTAATTTCATTAAACTGAATTAAATACAAGGACACAAAATAAGCTCCTTTACCACTGAACAATTGATACTCACTTAGCATATACATATTCTTAATGCATTAATTATGTGAAATGCACACAGAACTTGAGGGAGAATCTGGATATTTTCAGTGTTGTACTTTTTAATTTTCTAGATTCGATTCTGCTCTGTAGTAGTGAAGACAGGTGAAACCACCAGTATTGCCACAGAGAGGTAATCAAACCAACTTTTTTTTTTCTAATAAATTTATTTTATTTACTTATTTTTGGCTGTGTTTGGTCTTCATTGCTGTGTGAAGGCTTTCTCTAGTTGCAGCGAGTGGGGGCCACTCCTCATTGTGATGCACAGGATTCTCATTGCAGTCCTTCTCTTGTTGTGGAGCACGAGCGCTAGGCACGTGGGCTTTAGTAGTTGTAGCATGTGGGCTCAGTAGTTGTGGCTTGCGGGCTCCAGAGCACAGCCTCAGCAGCTGTGGTGCATGGGCACAGCTGCTCCACGGCATGTGGGATCTTCCTGGACCAGGGCTCAAACCCACATCCCTTGCACTGGCAGACGGACTCTCAACCACTGCACCACCAGGGAGGCCCCCGACTTTATTTTTTAAGATTAGCTTTTAAAAATTAACCGAGTCTTAGTTAATTCATTGCATGTTTGCTCAGCAAACTAAACTTGGGATTCTTTCTAACACAACTTACTCATTTTATTATTTCGTTAAAATCATGAATTTATGTCAGATTATTTCAACTGTATGGGAAATAGTTAAATATGCCTTACATTTGTGGGTTTTATCTATTAGTACACTTTACACAAGTTCAAGATGTTTAAGTAGTAACCATATATACAGGATGAAATTAATCAGGCTTTCTAGAACATTAACAACTCTCAGAAGTGGAAGGGTGTTTGATCACTTTTGGAATGTAAAATCATGATGAAAGCTGATGTGATATGCTTTCACATAAGTATTTACAGCATGAATAAATCAACTCAAAACATTTGCTCCAACAATAAATGCTGGAGAGGGTATGGAGAAAAGGGAACCCTCCTGCACTGTTGGTGGGAATGTAAATTGATACAGCCACTATGGAGAACAGTATGGAGGTCCCTTTAAAAACTAAAAATGGACCTACCATACGACCCAGCAGGACTACTGGACATATACCCTGAGAAAACCATAATTCAAAAAGAGTCATGTACCACAATGATCATTGCAGCTCTATTTACAATAGCCAGGACTTGGAGGCAACCTAAGTGTCCATCGACAGATGAATGGGTAAAGAAGATGTGGTACATATATAGAATGGAATATTACTCAGCCATAAAAAGAAACAAAATTGAGTTATTGATAGTGAGGTGGATGGACCTAGAGTCTCTCATACAGAGTGAAGTAAGTCAGAAAGAGAAAAACAAATACCATATGCTAACACATATATATGGAATCTAACAAAAAAAAAAAGGTTCTGAAGAACCTAGGGGCAGGACAGGAATAAAGATGCAGACATAGAGCATGGACTTGAGGACACACAGAGGGAGAAGGGTAAGCTGGGACAAAGTGAGAGTGTGTCATGGACTTACATATACTACCAAATGTAAAATAGATAGCTAGTGAGAATCAGCTGCATAGCACAGGGACATCAGCTCCGTGCTTTGTGACCACCTAGAGGGGTGGGAAAGGGAGTGTGGGAGGGAGACACAAGAGGGAGGAGATATGAAGATATATGTATATGTATAGCTGATTCACTTTGTTATAAAGCAGAAACTAACACACCATTGTAAAGCAATTATATTCCAATAAAGATGTTAAAAAACAAAACAAAAAATATTTGCTACTTCATATGAATCAGGAAACAAATGTCCCCTTTCATAGCAATTGATTTTTGCCATTAAATTTAACTATTTTCTGCATATATTTTTAAAATTAAAACCTTGAGAAGTATACAAATAGTTTTATCTTTTCCAAGTATATGATATATGTCTTTCATAAAAATTGAGAAACAGTTAATGTTCATTTACTTATAGGATAATTACTCATTTGGGGTTCTTTTTTGTGTTTTGGGGTCAAGATTGGTTGAAAATTTTTAGCTGCTTTACCATTTCTGTTTAAGCAACTTTTTCTTGAGCCAGAGTTGGTGCACTAGTTTTTCTCAGTGAAAATTATTAAAAGATGCCCAACTTAGATTAGAAGGGAAGACCAATTTCACGTAGGGATTAATTATTGTGAGGAGTGTTTAAGAAAAGACAACAAAGGATTCTCTGGAAACAAAAAGACATTAATACAAAAGTCCCATTTAGAATAAGAAAGAATAGAAAGTCCTTAGATCAGTGAGGATTCCCCGCTCTGGACAGACTTCAGCAACCAACTCCTCAGTGGTAAAATTGCCGCAGGCCAAGAGCCATGGCTTTCAGGGGGCTCATCTTTTTAATTTTGCTTCTCTCTGGGATTGTAGCCTTGTGATGCCTGCCATTCACTAGCCAGAAACAGTTATTTAATGTATATTATTCATTAAAAAAATATTTATGGTGGTAGAGTTAGTCTGGTATCATTTTCTTTACTTTTACTAGAATTAAAATGTTTATTTCATTTTAAAATTCTCTTAAAATATATTTTCCAAATGAAAAATGATGCTGAGCAACTTTTCATCTTATAGGGCATTCAAATATTCTCTTTTGTGATTTACCTCTTTAACTTTTATTCATTCCTTTAAATGATGTTGTAAACCCCGAGGTTGTCGTCTTTTCTATTTTTCAACTCTCTGTACTTTAAGTCACCACCATGGTTCCTGCATCACTTGAACTCCTCATTCAAATTATACTAGTTCAAACATACTTGCTCCCTCTGCCAAAGTCTTGTTTCTAGTAGGTTACTTTTGTGATAGTGTAACTGTTTTGCCATTGTGTGCCATGCACTATTAATATCCATTTCCAAGAAGAGTAGAATCATCTTTGTCTTCAAACCCAAACAGTTCAGATCAGCCATCCCAGATTTCCAGTTTTGAGGATCTGTTACTTAATTTTATTGTTAAACATTATGTCAATCACTGTTCAATCCAGGGAAAATAAACTATCTATGTATTTTACCAGAAAGAGTTAAGTACAAATATTTAGGTAAATAATCTTAGAAATGGCAGTGTGTTAGTTTGCTAGGGCTGCCACAACAAAAATGCCACAAATCAGATGGCTTAAAACACAGATTTATTTTCTCACAGCTCAGGAGTCTTAGAGTCAAGATCAAGTTTCTGACAGGGTTGATTTCCTCTGAGGCCTCTTTCCCTGGCTTACAAATGGCTGCCCCCTCGCTGCCTCTTCACATGGACATGACTCAGTGCATGTGTGGCGCTGGTGCATTTCTATATGTACTAATCTCCTCTTCTTATAAGGACAATAGTTAGATTGCATTGGGGCCCAGCTTAATGGCCTCGTTTTAAATTAATTACCTCTTAAATACCTTATCTTCAAATATAGTCCCATTCTGTGGTCCCTGGGTTAGGACTTCATCATACAAATTTTGGGAGGATGCAGTTCAGTCCACAACAGGTAGGATATACCAGCTCTAGGTTGTAAATCTAGAAATGGCTTCCAGAAAACCACAGAACTGACTCTCTATGGATTTAGGAACACAACTGGAACCAAGGAATTCAAGTACACACTATTAAAACTGGCCTCAAAGTATTACCGAACTCAGGTTTGGCTCCTTACCATTCACAAGCCAATAATTCAAGAGACAAGTCTCGATAGAAAGGAAAGCTGCTTTAGTTAGGAAATCCAGCAATCTGGGGAGATGTTGGACTTGTGTCTAGGGACCAACTCCAAAGATTCTGCTCAACCATGACAATTCTTAAAGGAAAAAAATGGGGGGAAGAATCTCAGTGAATTATCCAGGCAGGAGGTTGGGTTCTGCAGCAATTTCCATTTCATGCAGACTGGTTGACTCTCTCTTCAGATGTTATCTTGCTCTCCTGATCTGCCTGCAGGATTGCTTAGGGAGCTATTGCGGGTAGAGAGCTAATTATTCGTTATTTAACTACTTAAATCTTCATTCTTATTTCTTTTTATCTAGGAAACTAATCAACAAGTTAGACAAGGCATGGTGTGCATTCAGGAGAGCATAAATCAGGAGTTAGGTTAAATTGCCCAGTGATCTCATTCCTATAATTAGGTTATTTTAAGGTTAGAGGGGAACAGAAGTGGGCAAACAGGAAAGGGGCAAAAGAGCTGCTTTCAAAAGGATAAGGAAATGACTGAGAAATGCGCTGCAATGCTTGTCTGATACCCTACTCAGAACTGGTTAAAATACTTTAAATCCTCATCTCTTTTTAAAATGCCTTTAAAAAAAAATCTTTAGCCTAATTGAATTTCTGATTGCTTCAACTTTCTTGATTCTTAGATTACAGATAGACAGTTATTATGATTTTGTTTGGTTTTGTCACTGGGTGGACATGCATTGTAACAAAGTAGCTTCAACCTAGGAGGTCAACGGAAGACCCTCACCAACAATCGGTTCCAAGATAGTAAGCAAATAATTGCAAACTACCATGTTAAGCTTAAGCACAAAGCAAAGTTTATTTAAACATAGGTGCACTCTCAGAGAGGGAGAGAGAGAAAGAGAGTGGGCTATGTCAGCGAGGTGAAGCAAGCCCAAAGCAAAGTTTATCAAAGCAAAGGTACACTCTCAGAGAGAGCGCGGGCTGTTTCTGCGAATTGAAAACAACATTCCCGTACAGGCTTAAGGGTACTTTTAAGGAGCATTTTGCAGGGAGGAGGGGTTGAGTGACAAGGCATCATTATTTGATTGACAGTCGCGAGCTATGTAACAAGTTTACTGCTGCGCATGCTCTCACCCTTGAATCGCTAAGAAACGCCCACTCAGGGGGGCAAAACCACATGTCGATTTTATTATAATTATGATATAAAGAGTTTGGGTTTACTATAGGTTATACGCCTGTCTGGTCTGGGCATGCGCAGCCCGGCGAAGTACCCTCATGTTACTGTGCTCCCTCTTTATCAGGATAAACTGCCCACCACATAACCATAGTTTTGCCCATTCTGGGTGTGGTCAAGGGAGAGTCCCCAGATGGATGGGTGTGAATCGATTTCTTCTTGTCTTTCTCTCCACTGTCTTCTCTTTGCTGCAAATGACTAACTACCTAACAATTTAATTATTGTCATTAATTGTGTACATATCTTTCTCAATATATCACCATTTTTCCCATTGACAATTGCATTGGTCATCAATTGTTAGACTTCACCTTTCAAATATTTATTTTACAATTATACTTATTGGGCATGTTAAATATTGTGCATTTGTAAAACAAATTTCCCATATTGAAATAAAGTAGGTTTGGCTCAGAACACCTTCATTTTGTTTATTATGCTGACATTTTGAATCTGTAACTAGGTTTAATTTTAGCTTTATAATACTCCTTCTCAGGTTTACTGTCATTCGTTCTATAGATGAATGTCTTAGTTGGAATATTTGTATGAGACATATTCAAATGGAAGTTTAAACATGAGACAGGTTGAGGATGGAAACTGTAAAGTATATTTTATAACAGATTAAATATGCATGGAGGAAACATAGAAATCCATTTGTATAATTTATATATTTATGTATGATCCTTTCAATTTTTCATTAATTTTGCTACAAGTAATTATACATGTTAATTCCCAAAATTATGAAAAACAGATTTTATTTAAATACAGTGACTGTTTCACTGAATTCCCTTTTGTTGCTTTGGATTGTTTACCTGAGTGGAATCTATATTGATTACGTTTCTCATTACTATTTTGGTAGAGACTTAGAAGGAAAAACAGATGAATTTGGGATTAAAAAAAGAAATTAGATTGCCTTTGCCTAGCTGATTGTGGTGTTAAAAATCGTTAACCTAACAAATATGTCTATCTCTGTGTCTCCGTATCCACTTTCTATTTCCCTGTTTCATTATACCTTCAACCCAGAAAGGAGGCAAAGTACACCTAAGTGAGGAGATTCCTGACCCTGATTGGATCATGTTTATTAAGGTGCAGTTCTCTGTGTTGAAAAGTCAAGAGCTTTCTTTTGTCCCTTCTAATTTATGCTTCTTAAGCAATGATATAAAATATAAGGCTATTCCTGGATCTATATGGTAAATTAGTATTCTTGCTTACTTCCTTATTTTTTTTCTTCTACAAGATATTATGTACTTTGATATTCTATTCATTTTATGTTTGTGACCAACTGAAAATTAGAGAGTACTGGAAATTAGGAATATGTCAACTCTTAGAGGAAAACATAGGCAGAATCTCTCTGGCATAAACTGTAGCAAGATCTTTTTGATCTACCTCCCAGAGTAATAAAAAACAAACAAAAAAAAACCAAACGAGACCTAATAAAACTTAAAATCCTTTGCACAACAAGGGAAAGATAGATGATAAAATTATATGTTCATTTCTAGAATCTAGGAGGTAAATATATAAGTGCATTATTTCACCTCTGTACAGTTACAAGTTTTCATAAGAAAATATTTTAAAACTATAATGACATATGTTTTATTTATTCATATGTTTTTCCCCCCTCTCTCCCATCAGAGAAATTTATCACCTTAACTTGCTTTCTTAGGCAGTAATACAATTATTTAGTTAATCTACTGGTAGATTTATCTCCTTAATTTGTAACACTTTTCCCTTCTCCTTCCTGTCTTACATTTTGAATGAAGTTGGAAAAATAAGGCAAGATTGATAGAATAAATATAGTAAGCAGTTAACATAAGTGTGCAAAAATAAGACAGAAAACCCTCCATAGTAGAGGTGAAATTACATATTTGGTCCAGGATTTTGGTAAAAGAAAAATTAAATGAGTCCCAATTTAACCTAGCATGAGGCTTAGTAGACCTGGTGGTTATTTTTTCATTAGAGATTGGAAGAACACACTCCTGGTAATAGAGTGTTTTAAAGGAAGGTCCTTGTTTTCATGTTAATTAAAAATCAGAAATAACCTTAGACTGAGTAAAGAAATAGCAATTGCTTTTATAACATGGGCAAAGCACCAGAAAGAGCGTCATGGCATTTAATTGCTATGTGTGAACTTGAAGTTACTAGTATTTCACTCTAATAATTTATCTGTACTAGAAAAGCCTCATAAGCAGTTATTGCCTGCTGGGCTTGGGTATGAAAATGATTCTCTGGGTCACAAATTTTGTGTTTTCTTTATTAACTGTAAATAAAATAATAAAACACATTTTTCTAAACACAATGGTTCAAACTTATATAAACAAGTCCTTTCCAAAATTGTAAATAAATCAATTTTGTCTACTTAAAATTTTCATTTATTTTCATACAGAAACCTTTATTTTGCCATTGAAATTATAAAATCCATTGCAATGCATTTTCAAATAGGTATCAAAAAATAATGTAAATATATCCTTTTCTGAGAATAATGTGGCTGCATTGCAAACTTTGAAAAAAATAAAACTTTAATATAAAATATTTTGTTATATCTTTTTCAAATAATTTGTAAGAATCATATAAGTAAATTGTATAGAGAATAAATCCAATAAATTTCCAATCTAAAACCAGAATGTTTTACAGAACTTTGATTTAATGCATGGTAGTCTACTAAGTATTTTAGATTAAGAATCATATATTTTAAAAATTATTAAAAAATGTAAAACAGTCTGAAAGATTTTAAAAAATATTACAGACATAAAATTTTCATTTTTTATGAAAAATAACATTTATTTTGTATTCATTATAAAAGTAATATGTGCTCATTATAGAAAAAGTTAAAACATAGAAAAAAGTAATGATGAAAATAAAAATCAAGTAAAATACTACCATCCAAAAATAACCACCATTTACAGTTTAATGTTAGTTCTTCTATTCTTATCTTAATATTTGTAGTTACTAAATTGGTATTATACTCTTTACACGTTTTTTTTTTCACTTGTTCTGTGTCATTAACGAGTCTTCAGAAACTTGATATTAATAATTACAGACTATTCCATTGTGTAGATATACTATTGTTTATTTAACTACTCATTTATTATTAGATATTTATAGAAGGAGGGGTTCCCTAAGGTTTGTCTCTAAAAATAAATGACGGTCATGTTTGTTTTGGGAATCCCACCCGCCCTGGCATTCAAAGCACTACACAATTTAACTTCCCCTTGTCTTTCCATCCTCAGCTGTCTAAGTCTCTAGTGCAGGGCAGATATTTAGCCTGTGTGCACGGATGGAGCTGTCCTGTTTGTAAAAATACTGAAATACTTCAGCAGAGGGTTAACTTGCTAGGAAGCCATCTCTGACTGCTGTCCTGAGCAGCAAAATATTTATACATCTATATTAAGGGAGGAAAGCATTGGTTGAATGAATAAAATCACTTCTAGGGTCCTGTTGTCTGTTCCAGAAACAAAACAAGAGAATTTCAAAGTAACAAACTAAAGTAGATTCTATAAAATATATTTCAGAAACAATAACTGACTTTCAGACTAGAGATTTATAAAATTAGACATTTTTACAGATGCCATCTTTGCTGAAGTATTAATTAATTATAAAAATCATATGGAAAACATGTATTAAAAACTGGTTTGCCCTTATGTACAGCACTTAAAACAGTATAAACTCCTAAATTTAAGACTCCAGTTTTAAAGGCCAAGGTATTAAAACGTGGCTATGATTTGATACAGAAAAATTTGCATAAGGATAACTTTAGTGAGCTTTATTGAAGAACTAATGAAATTTGAAGTTTCTATGTCCCAAAATATGATTATGTTACAAATGCTAAAATAAAAAAAATATTAATTTTGATAATACATAATTGCTGTATCAATTTATACAAAATCAAAGAAAATTTAAAAATAAAAAAAAATTATAAAGCCCTAAGGGCTAGGGAGAAATCTTATAATATTGAAATAGTCTATAGATTCCAATAGTGTTCCATTCCAAGAAACAGTGCATAAAAATAGAGAATAAAAAAATTATAATACCCTACAGAATTCATGTCTCTTGGACAAAATATGCCTAAATTATTGAAATTCAATTTTTATAATACAATTTTTTCCATATGCAATGTAGGTCAAATTTTACCAGTGTGGTAACATTTTTATACCCTGATCCAAATTTAAAATTAATAAAAGATCTACAAGCCAGAAGAATATGGGCTCAATATATGCACAATAGCTCACAGAGAAATATACACAATTACCTTTTAAATAAAGGAAAGTATGTTCAGATTTCTTAAAAAACTGGGACTGTAAATCAAAATTACAATGAGATATATTTTCACACTTTACAGGTTGAAAAAATCTGTAATTTTAAAACCCTTCTGTTGTGAAGAAAGAGCCAGTTATTGTTGAAAATACAAAATGGTACAATTTCTATGGAAAAAAAAAAACTGTAAAATCTTTGGCTTTCAATTTTGGGATTTTTAGAAAACAATTCCTGAAGTAAAGATAAGTGCTCATTCTTATTTGGTGAGTACAAACCCAAGACCCTGAGAATGAGGAGAAAAATAGAGAAAGAAGGATATCAGTTGGATGCTGGGATAGACTCTCCCTGCACAGAAGAGCCAGGTATTCTAGGCTATTCAGCCAAGTAAGATGTTGTCAAACAATTTGTATTCATAATCTATACCTCAGATCAGTTCACAGGTGGTAGAAAAGAGAAGGGATTTATCAGCTTAGTTCTTTCCTCTCTCCTATTTCTCATGGTCAAGATTCATCTCATGGACTGACAACTTTACTGCAATTTAAAGTCTTATTGTTTGGTTCCTCTGCTTACCAGGCAGGAAGGCAGTTTCCATCTCCTTTATTGTTTCCTTCGGAAAACAAAGACTCTGTGCATTGGTTGGTCATCTGGCTGCACCTGAGAAGCAGGGTTCAGCACCAGTGGGCAAGTGGAGTCCATCAGCTGTGAAATCACCTGAGGCACAGTAAGCAGCTGAGGGTTTACTGGAGGGACCTCGGCAGTCTGGAGAGGCTGATAATATATACTGTTTGTACCATTCAGATCCAGTTGTTTGTCTGCATTATGACAAGCTTCCACAGTACAACTTAGCGTCACTAATTTTTGTCAGTACAATATATACTCAGTTTTCCTTAGAGGATAGATCACAGAGGCTCTTTCAAGGTGGCTCTAAGTCACAATCCTGTGTAAAATTTAAGGTTATAGAAAAACAAAAGCACAGTCCCTGCTGACCCAGCTGGTCTCAAGGTTATAACAGATATGCATCATTTTTCTTCCACCAAACCATTCTAAATATCCCTCACTTCCTGTCAACACTGTGACTAGTTTAGTTTGCTCACCTGTTGGAGAAATTGAGGTCTTCAATCTCCAAAGTGTATGAACTTTTTAATTCCTACTAGTGTCTGGATTTTTATAGTGCCCAGGGACAGTTACTACCTGACTGGGAGACACAAAAAGACATCTAAGTAAATTCTCTGGATTCCACAGTGGTCCCTCTTACCCTCATTATGTAGTAGTAACCTTAGTTTTTCGTGGTAATGAGGATCGATTGTTTTAGCAAGTGATTTTTTTTTCCTTTGCTTATCCACTATCGTGAGGAACCCAAAGTACCAGAGTACTGCACATATTCCAGATCAATGAATCACTTGCCAGTCCTCTTATGAGGTGTTCCCTCCCCTCCATGAACAGTTTTTGTAACCCTACAGACCCAAGTTCTTAAGAATGGGAAGCACAAATGCCAGACATGGAAAACTGAGTTTGACAGTGAGATAAGCTAATCATTCTTACACTCTTTGGTCTAGAAAACCATGTGTAATAGCAATTGGAGACACAATATAATTTATTGTTTGTTTTAGTTCAGTGCATCTATCTCATTCTATATAAAAGACTGCACATGTTTAAACTCCTTAAAATACTCTTCATCTGAGTCTTCCTCTATCTAGCCAAATGTTTCCCTATTGATATGCATTGAAAGTTAATTCTACAGTTAGAAGTCTATTGTTACTGTTCCTTTGATATAAGTTTTTGCTTTTGTTCTGAGAAAATTGTATAGCATACCATGCTGGTATTTAAGGCATTTTGTAGGACTTCAGATTTTAGTCTTGGTAAACCATACACACACACACACACACACACACACACACATACACATATATAGGCAATGGCAATAGGTAGATCAAGCTCAGTGAAAGGGAGCCTGTATGCTTTAACCCACGCAGACCCCTGCCCACTCATCCGAAACACTCTATCCTTGGCTTATAGAGCAAGCACAGGTATAGGCGAGAAGAGAGGCTGGCTTGCTTGTTTAAACCTGCTTGGTGTGTGCAGCCTCTGCAGTGCATACTCTCTAGTGGGCTTAGATTTGAGCCATAAAGATCATCACTCATTATATACACCCTGAGAGCTCTATCCATGTATCTTTTCCCTAGAACTCCTTGGTTATAGCTAGATCACTCTTGAGAGGAAGTCCATATGGTTTACTCCCCCTACCATTTGCTTCTTGGAATTTTGAGAAGTGAGATTTTGGCGTCTGTTTTGTTTTGTTTTGGATGTGCCACTAGATGGCAATCACAATTGCATTTCTGCCATGCCATATGGTGCAGACACCTGGGGGTTTGATGATCCAAAATATCTTGTATAACAAACTATGTGCAATATAATTACCATGGACAAGGATCTCATGCAATATCAGAAATTAGCTACAAAAATTCCAACATCACATATTATCACAACTCTATAACATTCTCAGCATAGACATAATTTTAAAAAAATTTCCTGCTTATATCATGTTTTAGCTATAAAATTTTATAGTTGTTATAAAATTCTAATGTTTCCATTGAAAGAATTTGTAACATGATGGTGATATAAAGGTTCAATTTGAATGAACTTTTATGAGTTTTGAGTCAATAATATTTCTAAAGTTGAGGTTTGCTAACAGCTTTTGAGTACCTGTCATGTACTCCTAATGAATATCTTCATGGTTATAAGACATAAATCAATTACATTTTAGTAAAGGGATGTTTTTATTTTGATTATAATATATCACTACATGTAGTACATTAAATTATTGTTCTTAATTTCAATTCACTGCAGTAATATTATGCACTGATTATGGCATCCTAGTGAATGGGATTTTATTTACTGCCTTTGAAATTAATATTTTTCCAAAAGACAAACACACTTACATATATGTGTGTATGTGTATATAAATATATATACACACATATAAAAAATCTTAAGATTTTAAGACTTTATTTTTGAGAGCAGGTTTAGATTCACCAGAGTGGTGCATTTGTTACAGTTGCTGAACCTACATTAATACATCTCTATCACCCAAAGTCCATATTTTACATTAGGGTTTACTCTTGGTGTTGTACATTTTATGGGTTTGGACAAATGTATAATTAATGACACGTATTCATCATTATAACATTATGAACACTATTTTCACTGCTCTGAAAATTCTCTGTGCTCCACTTATTCATCTCTCTCTCCCCTCAAACCCTGGGAACCACTAAACTTTTTACTGCCTCCAATGTTTTGCCTTTGTCAGTATGTTATATAGTTGGAATCATACAGTATGTAACCTTTTCAGAATGACTTCTTTCTTAATAATATTCATTTAAATTTCCTCTGTCTTCCAATGGTTGGATAGTGCCTTTTTCAGTTCTGAGTAATATTCTAATGGGTGGATGTATCACAGTTTATTTATCTATTCACCTATTGAAGAGCATCTTCATTGCTTTCAAACTTTGATAATTAAGAATAAAGCTGTTATAAACATTCATATGCAGATTTTTGTATGGATATAAGTTTTTAACTTTTGGAGTTATTTCTGGATTGTATGGTAAGAGTGTGTTTATTTTGTAAGAATTGTCTTCCAAAGTGGCTGTACAATTTTACATTCCCATGAGCAATAAATCAGAGGTCCTATTGCTCCATATTCTAACCAGCATTTGGTTTTGTCAGTATTTGAGATTTTTGGTTATTCTAATAGATGTATAGTGTTATCTCATTGTTGACTTAATTTGCATTTTCCTGATGGCATGTGATGTGGAGCCCCTTAGATATTTTTATAAGGCAATCAAATATAACAGAAATGTGATTTCAGTGGTTTACAAAAAAAATAATTTTCTTAGGAAAAAAAATGTAAATGTCTTAAAACACATGAGCTTTAATGGGTTCATGGAATGGCTCTCAGGCTTAAACTCACCCACAAATAATACATGATATTCACAAAATAAACTCAAAATCACTGGGCAGCCCTGGCAGCTTATAAGAAAGGGTGGACCCCTTTCTTTTAAGAAAAGACCTATATAAATTTATATGCAAACTCAATTAAAATAAAATTACCTAATTTGTTTTTTAAGCCAAAAACTTGTACTTATTAGATGATTTCAGTCATAAAAAGTTATAAAAAGTACTGGAGTATGTTTATTATATTTCTCTAAGTGTAAACATATTGTTCTTTTAAATTTTAGCATTGTGAACATAAATATCAATTACAACATAAGCTTTAGCACATAAAGAATTACTTTTAGCTTGCCATCTAATTTATCTATATGAAATAAAAAATTATCTGATGATACCAGACAAATAAAAATACCTATACTTAACTTGTCATGATACTGATAAAAAGTAATGATGTTAAACAAAAATAAATGAATTTAATATTACACACCACACAAAATTTTGCATTCATTAGTGTTAATAATTTTATAACTTAGAGTTGTTCCATAAATACTATAACCAAAATCTTTGACTGTTAAGTTTTAAATTATATTTGTTATGCACATGGTTTCAAGTCAAAATATTGCAAATACTTGGGTGATTTGCATTTGACCAGTATAGGAATGCACATAAGTCTTTCTAGGGAAATAAATTAAAAATTAATTTATAGCAACTCAAAGTAGAGACCACATAAAATCAAAATGAGCCCAGGAACACTGTTGATCCAACATGATAGTTTATAATACATCCACCTGACAGTGCAGAAACCAAGCCATCATGAATTAATATAAGAAGAGCCTTGAACAGCTTAATAAATTCCTGTAAATCACTGCCTCAACCCCGTTTACTGTGTCAGCAGCAACAAAGATACACACATTGGTAAATATGATGGAACTTAAATTCTGATGATGAGGAAAAGATTGAATAAGATTAGCAACCATAGTACATAGACTTCTTTGTGAAAATTTTTGGAGCCACACTTATGTATAGAAATATTTATTTCTTCTCTTTATAATATGATATGTGTAATTTTTTTTTTTTTTTTTTTTTTTTTTTTGCAGTACACGAGCCTCTCACTGTTGTGACCTCTCCCGTTGTGGAGCACAGGCTCCAGACGCGCAGGCTCAGCTGCTATGGCTCACGGGCCCAGCTGCTCCGTGGCATGTGGGATCTTCCCAGACCGGGGTACGAACCCGTGTCCCCTGCATCAGCAGGCGGACTCTCAACCACTGCGCCACCAGGGAAGCCCATGTGTGTAAATTTTAACATTCAGATGTTTTTTATTTTGAAAATATTTTCATCAGAGTGTCTAACTGTGTGTGTGTGTGTATACAATCTGTCAAGAACTTAAATGTTCATTCACATATGAGTCTGAAAACAAAATTTCTAATTAGTTTAAATGCTCAGGGATTGTGAACCTAAAATAGTGTTGAGCAGTGAGGAAGACTACAATAAAACGTGTGCATTTTTGGAATAAAAGTTTGAATTAGTGACAATAAACTAATAAATATATAAAAAATATTTTTCAGACAATTTCAACTCTAAATTTTAAAGCATATGTTATTCAGAAATTTTGAATAATATATTAATACACAGTTACTTAATTTTGCTCCCCTTTTTCCTCTCTTTTTAAGCCCATTGATTTAAATGGGCTTCTCAGAGATTGTAGACATAGAAGTAAGGGGCACCCAGGTCTCCTTCTCATCCTTATTTTAACCAGAATGTCTTCCTAAAATATTCCATTTGAGGAAATCCCTAAACTATTTAATTTTAGAAGCTGTTTTTCCCTTTCAGCACTAAAAAGAAATGAGCTATCAAGCCATGAAGATACATGAAGTAATCTTACATACACATTACTAAGTGAAAGAAGACATTCTAAAAAAGGCTACCTACTGTATGATCCAATTATATGATAAACTGGACAGACAAAACTATGGAGACAGTAAAAAGATCAGTGATTGCCAGGGCCTGGGGAGGAGGGAAGGATGAATAGGTGGAGGACAGAGGATTTTAGAGTAGTGAAAATAGTCTGCACCATAGTGTAATGATGGACACATACCATTATACCTTTGTCTGAACCCATAGAATGTACAGCACCAAGAGTGAAAGGTAATGTAAACTATGGACTTTGGGTGATAATGATGTGCCAAGGTAGAGTCATCAGTTGTAACAAATGTATAAATCTGGTGAGGAATGTTGATAATGTGAGAAGCTCTACATGAGTGAGGGTAGTTGGGGTGGTTAGGAATCCTGTGCCTTCCCCGTAATTTTGTTGTGAACATAATACTGGTAAAAAAGAAAATCTATTACAATAATAATACTATAAAGAAATTTTCCTTTATTTAAAAAAGAGTTTCTATTAGATTTTGAATTTGCTTTTAATGTATGTATTAACATTCATTTCTCAGTTTAGTGTTTATTCTGGATAGTTCTCTGTTCTTTTTTGCAGTAAATGTCACTTAATATTGAAGATGAGGTATAATTTTTGTCATCTTTTTATTGCACACTTCAGTAGATTTTTTAAAAATAAGTTTTTACTTCCTGCAATTCTCTGGCATAATGTATTCTTTCACTTGTAATGTTCACTTTAGTAACAGATTGTTTGTATGTTTATTTTTCCTTTTTTATCCTACATTAAGGTAAATGTTTCAAGCTTTTAATTTAATCTTCAGACATAATTCACACATTTCTCTTAGCTCTTCTCACTGTACACCACAGACATAATTTACATGATATCTTTAGCTCTCCTCATTGTACACCTGGATTAATTTCAGGGTTTTTTAAAAAAAATCAGGTTTAGATATTGAGCGAAGATAGATATGCCCATCTCAGACCAATATCTCATGTTCATCATAAATGTTAGTATTCTTCAGACCTCAATCATCAGTCAACTTATCTTTTCAACTTATTTTTTTGTCATCCTAGGCTGATTTCATCCACATGATTTTTATTTCAACAGTACCCATAAGCTGATAAAATGCACACATATATTTCTATTTAATTCCTTTTAGTTTTTCCTGAGTTCTAAACCACATATAATTGCCTAAATATATCTCAATTTGGATGTCTCTTGAGCAAGCCAACAATTTCAGCATGCCAAAATATTAGCTCATTTTCCATCTAAATAAGAACTTCTTTTCACTTAATCAATATTTATCTGTCTGCTCCTTTACTCTCCTAAATACAAACGGGTTTATTAGTTATCACTTCTTAATGAAAATTTGACAAATTTGACTTTGCCTTGGATCTTTTGACTATTCAAATCATTTCCAAAATTCTGGAAACTGGGTTTCTAAGTCACAATATTTTTTATCTTGTTAACATTCTTTTCTAAAGGAAATTAGATTCTCTTTGATATAGTTTGATTTTCCTTGATTCACTCTAGAAATCTCTGTCTCCCATCAGTTTATTTTATCTCTAAACCCTCCTTAACTATATCTTCACCAAGAGCTCCTACTATATGAGATAAATTAATGTTCTTCTAGAGACATTTTCTCTTACGCTTCAACATCTGTAAATGACACAGTTTCTGACATTTCTTTACATTTACCCCAAATTAAACTCTTCATCCTCTTGGAAGTATTTTCTAAATCTTATCTTTCTTTCTTATATCTGGATATATATATATATATATATATATATATATATATATATATATATAATACACACACATAGATATACATATATATCTGGTTATATGTATATACATAAATATGCATAAATTATATACATATATATAACTTATAATGTAGCTGATATTTACTTGTTTTCTCTGCCACTACCTGGAAGATGTGTTTTTAAATCCTGGATTCCTAGCATTTAGCACAAGTGTGTCTGGAGACACATCAAACTTTTTTTGTGTGTGTGTGTGGTATACGGGCCTCTCACTGTTGTGGCCTCTCCCATTGTGGAGCACAGGCTCCGGATGCTCAGGCTCAGTGGCCATGGCTCACAAGCCCAGCCATTCCGCAGCACGTGGGATCCTCCCGGACCAGGGCACGAACCCGTGTCCCCTGCATCGGCAGGTGGACTCTCAACCACTGCGCCACCAGGGAATCCCCACATCATACTTTTTATAAGGGAGTTTAATAATTGAATGCTTAAATTTCTAATATATGTATGATATATAGATGATATTAACAAATAATTAGTAACTTATCTGATATTCTTTAACCTTAAAGTGAGATAAAAATGTAAAGTGCATAACTTTGTATAATTTATATTAAATATCTTAGATGACCTCACATGTCTGCCTACAAAAACTCATCCACCAAAAAAAAATATATATGTATAGTGTGTAGATAGTGGGTTTTGTTTCAAATTAAATATTAAAATTAATCATAATTTTATGTTGTAATAAGAGAACAAAGCTAGACAAATGTTTTTATATTTAACTTGTCTTAAGACACAACTATTGATTAAATAGAATTTTTTATTTTTCTCTTTTCTGATTGCATACTAAAAAGAACGTTTATGTTTCTGAGTCCAAGCTCATGCTGCTCATGGCATGATAGGTCAATAAACTGAGAGACGAGGTGTTGCAGTAAGGAATAGTGACTTTATTTGGAAAGCCAGCAGACCGAGAAGATGGTAGACTAGTGTCCCAAAGAAGCATCTCACCAGAGTTAGAATTCAGGTTTCTCTTACAGTAAAAGGGGAGGGGGTGTGGCTGGTTGTTGCAGACTTCTTGTTGCTGGCCAGATCCTGGAGTGGATCTGATAATCCTTTGTTCTTTCAGCTGTCCATGTAAGTCTGGTCACCATGTTTCTGTAAACCTCCAGCAAGACAAATGTTATTTTCTGTTCTGCCACTTTTTATCTCTATATGCATGAAAAGTTTTATGGCTTTAAAGGTCAGGCCTGGGAAGCAGAGCCTTGAGAAAGGGCTATTATATATCCTTCAGGCTATAGGCAATATTATTTGACTGATTGAAGAGATCAAGGTGCTGAGCCTGCATGACTAAGCACAGGCAACAGAGCACAAAAGTTAGAGCTAAAGTAATAGATCCAATATGGAGTCACGTTTGTTCTTCTCTGTTGTATTGATACTGAAAGTTGCAACTTCTACTAATGATATAAAAGACTGCCATGTAAGGGACTAGTGAGCAGCTGGTTGTGATCTGACTGAATAACTTTTATGTGTTTAGCAATTAAAAAACAACCAGATACCTGAACTAAGATTACATCAGCTGTAATTGCAGTCATCAAAGTTATGATGATGGTTGAGATCCTATATTACTTTTCTGGTTCTTCTTAGACTGGGGGAGATAGTAGTTTATCTATGATACAGGGAAGCTTGGAAGAATAAAAATATTATTCCCAAAGAACAAGGTGTGAGAATTTGGGGTGGGCACACCGAATGATAGAAATCAATTGAATTTTTTTTTTTTTTGGCTGTACCCAGGCCTCTCACTATTGTGGCCTCTCCTGTTGTGGAACACAGGCTCTGGACGAGCAGGCTCAGTGGTCATGTGCCACGGGCCCAGCCGCTCCACGTCACGTGGGATCCTCCTGGACCGGAGCACGAACCCGTGTCCCCCGCATCGGCAGGCAGACTCTCAACCACTGTGCCACCAGGGAAGCTCTGAAAATATTTTTATTCAATTATTTGTTGATTCATTCTCATTTCAGTTATTCAATAACTATAAATTAGAAAACTATAACAGATGTTCAAGTTTAAGAAAATATTAGTGTCTTAGTGTTTATTGACCATGTATATATTCAGTATATTAACAAAAACCACTTGGAATACACTGAAAAGGAAAAACAACTTATATTCTCCTTGAGTTTAAAACATTCTTAATATATTATATTTGCATTTAGTAGTTAAAAATTATATTATAAAATGTTGATCAGGTAGTCAGATTTCTACCTCTTAAAAAGGTAGGAAACTTTTATTGCTACTTTTTCTCTTCCACAATCCAATATTTGAAGATGTCATAGGTGCCAAAAAGCAACTAATAATGAGAGCTTAATTTAACCAAAAAAAAAGAAAAAAAGAAAAAAGAAAGAAAGAAAAAGAAAGAAAGGAAGGGAGGGAGGAAGGAAAGAAGAAAGAAAGAGAGAGAGGGAAGGACAAAAGGGGGTGGGAGAGAGACAGAGGTGGGTGTGAAGGAAGGAAACAAGGAAGCAAGGAAGGAAGGAAAGAAAGTCAGATCCCATCATGAGACTCCATGATTTGTTGCTCAAAGTGTAAGAGGAAATGCTCCCAATGATAAGAAAGTAAGAGAAATATTTTAGTTGTATATTTTATTTTCTCGACATTGTGCTTCTACCCCATCACTACTGCAAAGCAGAAATGCAGCAGCAACAGTATGTGATGGAGTAGAATCGTCACACCAAGCCAATTCACAGAGCATGACAGGCATGGGAGCTGATAAGAGACACAGGTCCACTGCTCAGCCTAAATGCACTTTCTATTTACCTCTAGGATACTGTAGCTCAAGAGAACTTTTGGAAAGAGCAGTTCCTCTCACAGAGCACAGGGAGAGTTCATTCTTTGGTTTGTGGGTGAGAGGGTAAAACAGCAAGTGGCTGAGCCAGACTGTGAAATAAGACCATCTAAACCAAACTAAAACCCACAAATATATTCTCTGCTCTGTCAGCAACTATACTAACCAGGATCTGAGCTCTAGGCCCTCATACATAACCCACTGAGAGAGCAAATAGCCCCAGAGAAATACGAGTCTAATGGTTAAAAATACCAAGCAACTCAACTGGCCTAAAAGAAACACCACAAATGAAACAACCTATAGCAAATAAAGCAGAATCATGTATCCAGGACAAGTTAGTATTGCAAATAAATTTTTATATATTCCCAGAGTTTAGAAAAATTAGGAAGTAGGATTAGAACATCCAAAAGATGAAGGAGAAAGTACTGGATAAGAAAAGATAAAAGTGAAGTCAAAGAATTACCAAAGAAGGTAATGGGTGGGTTTAATATCAGAATAGACACAGAGAATAAATGAATGAAGTGGAATAATAGGCCAAAGACCTATCCTAGAAAGTATAAGGGAGAGAAAAAGAGAGGCAATATGTATCAGAACACTTAGGAGGCTGGAGTTTAGATTTAAAATTAATATATTGTAAAATCTTAATGGCAGAGAAGAAATAATTGAAGAAATGACTAAAAATTGCCTATACTTAGTAAAGATATTAGCCCTCAAAATGTAAGAGCTAATGTATTTCTAGTAGGTAATAATAAAATATCACTGAACCACACTACAGTGAAAATTAATATTAAAAAAAATTGGAGAAAAATCATTAAGCCTCTAAAGAAAAAATAGGTCATATAAAGTAACTAGAATCAGATTGAAATAAGATTAATCAACTGCAATAATGGATATAAGATGACAGTAGACTAGTAATTTTAAAGTAATACTGGAAAACATCTTCAATTTTTTTTTTTTTTTTTTGCTGTACGCGGGCCTCTCACTGTCGTGGCCTCCCCCATTGCGGAGCACAGGCTCCGGACGCGCAGGCTCAGCGGCCATGGCTCACGGGCCCAGCCGCTCCGCGGCATGTGGGATCCTCCCAGACCGGGGCACGAACCCGTATCCCCTGCATCGGCAGGCGGACTCTCAACCACTTGCGCCACCAGGGAGGCCCCATCTTCAATTTTATATCATGCAAAATAATTATTTAAATCTGAAAATAATATAAAGATATTCTAAGCCCCACAAGATCCTCTTGAAAATAGAAAATCTTGGAGAAAATCAGTCATAAAAGAAATGCATTTACAAGAATGCAGTTGTGAGAAAAGTAAATAATTGATTCATTTTCTAGTCACAAAAGTAAAATAATAAGAATATTTATAAACACACACACACGTTAATAATATTAAGACATTGAAAGAGTAACTTTTCAAAACCCAGCCTCTCCTCTTGATTACTTAAAGTACTGCTTTATAGAATATAGATGACTAAAAATGCTTGCCTATGCAGACTTAATGTACCTGGGTGGGAGAGGGAGAGGGGGTAACTGGAAAACGTCTGACCATTGAGTTGAAAGGTGAGGTTTATCCAGAAAGATCCTTACTTTGCTAATAGAGTAACCCCTGCCTGATTCAAATGTTCTTTTTTCACCTGAAGTGTAGGCAAATTGGGAAAATTATGCCAGTCATATTAAGACTAGGGAGCAACAAAGAGTTGGACTTGTGAGATGCACTCACAAGTACGAAATAATTAAAATATGGAAAGTGTCTGCATTCTGCTATTATCACTGAACTATTCTGTTTTCTTCCCTTCAGTTTTACTGTTACATGATGAACATGAATTCCTCTCTGTTTATGCCACTGTAGCAGAGATTTTTTTTTTAATTTTCAGCTAAATGCATTTTATATTTTAAAAATATCAATGTATCTAAGCCAGAAAATAAGACAATAAATACTATTTTTAAAAAAACATAATAAAGAGAACAATGAAATAATATGGCAGATACACCCTCATTATAATACTTAACACAACAATAAATGTGCTTAACTCACATACCCAACAATATAGGTGAAGGTTCTATAATTAACAAATATAAACAAAACCAAAAAAATAACTTTTAAAACTTACAAACATGATCTTCAATTTATTTTCTATGAAGCACTTTAATGGTTACATGTGGAAATATAGAATGGTAAAATGTTTAGAGAACTGGAAAAAGTTGCATTAGATAAAGATGACTGCAAAGAAGAGCAACTTTAATCAAATTTAAAGCTAAATATCTTAATTGACAAAGAGGAACATTTATAGATATATTCAAACTTTCATCCAACTTTTATTTTTTCACTTCATGTCGTACTGACTTGTTTGAAAACTTGAAGATACAGAGGCCATAATGTAAGCTACCATCCCCATTAAATTTGAATCTGATGGTATTCCTAGCTATGACTGGATGTAATAATAATACATGGAATATTTACTTGAGCACTGGTCCTATTCCTTCCAAAGGGCTTTTCTCCTGCAGTTGTCTCTTCACTCTTCATTTCTTCCCTTTCTATAAAATAATTGTCATAGAAACTCCATGAAATATTGCAGTGCATATGGTAAATGACTAAGGCAGCACTCAGAATCAATCTTTACCTCCTTCTAGTGTAAATTCCAAAACTAGAGAGGCTGAGATACTAAACATTTTATTTCCCAGAGCCCTTGTAATGAGTGTCTTGGTTAACAGGTAGGTTCTACCACCTTGTTGCATCATGAGAAATTTGGAAGCAGCACTGGGATAAGAGTGTGTCCTCTAGCTCTTTTATTGTCAGGCAAGCAAAGTCATAGAAAATTGGAGGTATTTGACAGCAAAGTGTCCACCATGTCATTGGCTTAGTCTGGAGACTAGCTTCATTGCTGTTACGTGGTGATTACAAGAGTGGTGGTTGCTTTCTAATCGTTAAATACCAACTATCTTGAAGTTAGTAGTTCCAATGGAGGACTTAGGATTCCCTGCATTTAGGGAGGGGACTGTCTGGGAAGAAAATTCACCCCAAATATTTCAAATGAACAACTGTAAATGGATTAATAACAGAGGTGTGGGCAGGGGTAAGGGAGCACAGAAGGGATATTGATGCGCCCAGCATTAGTTATGTCACGTGAGCTTAGGGGGCAAGGTGAATACAGAATGTTACTGTAGCCCTGGGAGAGCTCCACCTGGGGAGGAAGCTCCACCTGGCAAGAGCTGATGTCTTCTACTAGATTGATGTTGTTGTTTCAATATCTAATTGCATGTCTCTTTAGTCTTAAAATCATTGTGTAGTTTTTCTATTTCCTGCCACAAAATCCTAAACCCCTAATTATAAAATTGCTGTCTTGATTCCACATCCTTACTGCATCATTTCTATGCAACTCTTTACTGCAGCTGAAAAGTTTACACACTCCCTGTCTCCATTTCTTCTCTAATTTTCTATTTGACTCAATCCACAAGGAGTCATCCCTACTCTTTCACCCTCACCTTTCTTCAGATCAGGTTCTTGTCAAAGTCATTAGTGGCTTTCATTTTGCCAGAAACAATGATGAAATTTTAGTTCTCATCTCTCTGAACCCTTGAGTAGAAACTTTCCATAACACTGTTGTTTCCTCCACTATTCATGAATTCACATAATCCATCATTGAAAGCTTTCATCATTGCAATCTCTACATATCTGAGACCTTCCCAGTTGCAGTTCTCAGACCTCTTTCCTTCCTTGTATTTGCTTGCTCTTCAACTAACCTCATTTGGTCCCATGGTTTTAAACACAATCTCTATTCTGATGATTCACAAATTTATATCTCCAAACCTTCTTCCCCTTACATTTCAGACTTATATAGAAGTGTCTCCTCAACATCTATATTTGTAAATCTAATGATTATTTCAAATGTAATGGGCTTGAAGCAACTTGATCTTTCCACAACTACCTAACATTCTAAATGGTATTTCCACCTTTTCTCATGTTCAGGCAAAAATATTTGGAGTCATCCTTGATCTCTTTCTCTCTCATACTTAATAGAAAATATGCCAGGAAATGCTGCTGGGTCTATGTTTAAATTCATTCAGAGGCTCTTCACCTGTCACTATATTCACAGCTAGCAATTTGACCCAAGTAATCATAATAACTTTGCCTGAATTATCAAGACAAATTCCTATACTGTCTCCCCATGCTTCACCAATTTTACCCTTTATTCTTCTTACAGAATTCAAAATGGGCCTTAAAAGTTGTAGGTTAGTTTGTGTTATTCCTCTACAACAAACACTCTAAACGGTTCATATCTCACCTAGAGGAGCATCCAAGTCATTAATTCCACAGACTAAAAGCCCTACATAAACAGCCAGTTATTTCTTTTCATATTCCCCTACCTTATCCTGCCCCAGCCAGGAGGGAATTCTTTATTTTCCTTAAATACCAAACTTGTATTTATCTCACGTACTTAGTACTTGCTATTCTCTCTGCTGGACTACTCTCCTAGAATATGTCTGGTTCACTTCTTCATATTTTTTTCTCAATATCCTATGTCAAATACCATTTTGCTTTTGATCTCCATTTCTTAAATTACCTATGTGGTCACTTGGTATATTTTTTTTGTTGTTCTTGTGTGTTTGTGTGTGTGTGTATGTATGTGTGTGTATATATATATATATATATATATATATATATATATATTTCTTTGCTGCCTCTCCTCCAGCAGTAAAATTCAAACTCCATGAAAACAGACACTTTAATTCAGGGCTCATAGTAAGCAGAATTCTAAGACGGCTCCCAATGATACCCACCTCTTTATTTCCATGCCCTGTATAATCTCTTCTCATTAGTGCAAACTGGGCCTAGTGACTTGCTTGAAATGAATAGAGTGTAACAAGAGTTATGGGATGTTACTTCTGAGATTAGGTTGCAAAAGACATTTGATTTCTACATTGCTCTCTCTCTGTCTTTCTGTTTCTGTCTCTCTCTGGTTCTTCTTGGGTACTTGCTGGAGTAAATAGTAAAGCAAACTGGAGGGGCCCATATGGCAAGGAACTGAGGATGGACTCTAGGCAATCACTAATAAGAAACTGAGAGTTTTGTCCAACAACCATTGAGGGACTGAATCCTGAATCACATGAATGTGCTTAAAATTGGATCCTTTCCTAGTGAAGTCATCAAAAGAGACCAAAGACCTGGCTGACATTTAAAAAAAAAATATTGGTGTATAGTTGATTTACAATGTTGTGTTAGTGTCAGTTGTATGGCAAAGTGAATCAGTTATACATATACATATATCCACTCTTTTTTAGACTCTTTTCTCATATAGGCCATTATAGAGTATTGAGTAGAGTAGAGTTCCCTGTGCTGTATAGCAGGTTCTTATTAGTTATCTATTTTATATATAGTAGTGTGTATATGTCAGTCCCAATCTCGCAATCAAAGCTTTTATGAGGTATCACCTCACACTAGTCAGAATGGTCATCATCAAAAAATCTACAAACAATATATGCTGGAGAGGGTGTGGAGAAAAGGGAACACTCCTACACTGCTGGTGGGGATGTTAATTGGTACAGTCACTATGGAGAACATAGTGAGTATGGAGTTTCCTTAAAAAAAAAAAAAAAGAACTACTATGTGACCCAGCAATCCCACTTCTGGGCATATACCCGGAGAAAACCATAATTCATAAAGATACATGCACCCCAATGTTCACTGCAGCACTATTTACAATAGCCAGGACATAGAAGCAACTGAAATATCCATCAACAGAGGAATGGGTAAGGAAGGAATGGTACATATATACAATGGAATATTACTCAGCCATAAAAAAGAACAACCTAATGACATTTACAGCAATGTGGATGGACCTAGAGATTGTCATACTGAGTGAAGTAAGTTAGATACAGAAAGACAATATCATATGATATCGCTTATATGTGGAATCTAAAAAATGGTACAAATGAACTTATTTACACAACAGAAGTAGAGTCACAGATGTACATATGTAGAAAAGAAACTTATGGTTACCTGGTTGATATTTTGATTGTAGCCTGTGTGAGATTCTGAAGTAGAGGACCTGGTTAAGCCATGCTAAGACTCTTGACTCTCAGAAAATGTGAGAAAAATGTTGTTTTGCTCCAATAAGTTTTGTAGTATTTGTACACAGATCATAAATAATGAAGTGCTATATCCCCTCCATAGAGTAAATACTCAGCAAATACTAGTAAAATCATATTAAATTGTCATTTTTTAGGTCAAACATGTTCAAATGTTAATATTTTCATAAACTTTAACATACATTTGTTGAATGGAATAATGAAGAACTTGCAGAAATATAAACAGGAACATAAAAGTATAAAGTTCCTTAAAGAACTTAAATAATTTAAAGTAGTACTTAACTCATTTAAAGTAATTAAGAGGTAACCAGTATAACTTAGTGGAAAAAAAAAAAAGAGTGGTTTTGAATGTCATTTTGCCAGTTTCTGGCAATGAGATATTTGGTAAATTACCCTCAAATATTTTTTAATTGATAATATTAATTATTTTGGAGTATTGTTATGAAGATGCAATAATAAAAACTAGAGAGCATAACTAGTTTACTGTTTGACATAGTGAGGTTTTAAAAAATAAGTACTGTTCAAGAAAAAATATTGCTTTATTTTACTATATGTCAATATAGATTTGGGGGGGTACCATAATATGAGGAAACTGAAAAATAAAGAAAGCCAGCTAAATATTTGGTAAAAATATTGGGCATAAATAATCTTTCTTTACACAATCCAGTTTATAACATTAATCATTTATAATTATATTTGGAATATTTATTTCTATAGAATCAAGATAAAGCTCTTAGAAGTTATTTAATCAGTTAGATTTAAGGTGAATATTCTCAGATAGCATCATAGTTCAAAAGGAAATGATTATCTTAGTTTGAATCAAAGCCGTATATTTAGGTTCAGAATTAGACTTTTCAGTAACAGCTTCTATAAAATATTTACAAGCTAGAAGATATTTATCTTAAATGTCAAGTAAGGGACACACGTTTTAGAAACAAATCTTGGTGATTCATCTCTGATGTTTTTCTATTTTTTGTTAATCCAGATATATTAGTAAGGTAAAACTTTAACAAAGGATAAAGAAAAATGGTGGAAGAAATCTCTTTATATTTAAGAAAGCTATGAGAAATATTTTCATGATGGTTGTCCAAATAGAAAAACAATAATAATTTGGGGAGCATATCTTTATGTTCGGAAAACATAGGAAATATGTATGTATAGTATATGTCTGTTTCATTTGAGGAAGATGGTGAACATTAATTAACTGCTAATGGTCTCATCTTATATTCACAAATTTTGTTAAAACAGTTTGTTCTCCATTATAAATATTTATATAGTATGTTTTGTATTTTAAAATTATGTGAAATGCCAAAATATTTTATTCAATTTGTATGATTCCAGATATGCCTTTCTTTCAGTAGACATTTGAAATATACAGAGTATGGTTTCACATAGATAAGAAATGTAAATTATTGCTGGAATTCAATTCAATTATAACTAAAAACAACTATTTATGAAATTGAAGAGCACATTATGATTCATGAACTAAATATATTAGTATGATATGGACACTGGTGACATATAAAGAATGAAAAAATATGAATAAATATGTGTATGGCACAATCATCTTAGAATGCTAGAAAATATTAATATTATTATGGACTTTTATACGTTTGTAATTTTTTTTGCTTTAGTTGTAAAATGTGTAAGCCTACTGACAAAATTTGTATTTTTATTTATAAAACATTGGTTGACTGTAAAATATGTATGTGCATACACACATGCACAGAGTACACATATACAGATATACATATATATAAACATATTAAGACATGTATACATATATAAAGCAGACAGCACATTATAAAATCACACTTGCAGGGGCTTCCCTGGTGGCGCAGTGGTTGAGAGTCCGCCTGCCGATGCAGCAGACACGGGTACGTGCCCCTGTCCGGGAAGATCCCACATGCCATGCAGCGGAGTGGCTAGGCCCGTGAGCCATAGCCACTGAGCCTGAGCGTCTGGAGCCTGTGCTCCACAACGGGAGAGGGCACAACAGTGAGAGGCCCGAGTACCACAAAAGAAAAAAAAAATCACACTTGCATAAAATATCACCAAGGATGACACAAGAAATTTAATAACTGGATTGACTTTGAGTAAATAAAGTGGGTGACTGAAATAACAATACTGCGATATAGAATGTTTCCTGTCTAACTGTATCAGTCATTCCTTACACTACAAGTTAAGTTCTTGAGCTCTCACTGTTGCAATCTCAGCTTGGACTCTAACTGGCTTCAACTGGTACAATACAAAATGCTTCTGCCTTATGTTCATAACCCCCCCGCATTTGGCTCTCTCACTGGTGCTTCTCTGTAGATTTGAGATGCAAACTCCCCTAGGATTGACCCATAACTGCACAACCAACTCTATAGGTGAGTTATTAACCATGGGGTGAATTCTTGATAAATGAGAATTAGAGACAAGCAAATTAATTCTTTGTTTTTCTTTTGGCTCTCCTACCTCCCTTGCCTCACTGGCTTTTTTTCACCTTAACTCTTTTCCCTGGAATTATAGTTATTAGTAGAATGGTAGTATATATACTTTTACTGTGATTTCTGCTTGTTGGGGGGCATAGGCCAAGACAGTTGATTTCAGGAGTGTTCTTAAAACCAAACCCTCAGGATGGAATTTTGGAACTACATTACTCATGGTCCTGATGGCAACAAGTTGGTCTTAGTTAACCCCTGGCATCTGTGGAGTCATGATTATTATCATACTCACCTATTATTAACTGAGATCAGTACATTTGGCAAATGACCTGTTGACATATGCAGTAACTGTGGGTCTTGAAGAGTAAAGGACTCAGTGATAAGAAACATTGTCCAAACCAGAGTCACAAAGATTTTCTCAGTTTCTCATATCTTTTCTTATAGGGGTTTTATAAGTTTTAGCTTTTACATTCACACTATAATCCATTTCCAGTTTTATTTGTTTGTTTTATGGTGTGATTATTGGGTTGAGGTTTAGTGTTTTCCCATCACGTTGTTAAGGCAATATTTTTTTTAGAAGACTAATCATTCCCAATTATATTGTATGATAGCATTTGTTGAAAACCAGTTGACCAGATATATGTGGATCTGTTTTGGCCTCTCTGTTCCTCTCTGTGTACCTTTATGTTCATCCTAATACACCCCATCACCCTACCCCAAACAAAATCACCAACTGGATTAATGGAGACTTTTATTAAATAACAATTTGATAATATAAGTTCTTCTACTGGGTTTTTCCTAATGAAAATGTTATTAGCTATTCAAGGTCCTTTGCATCGTCAAATAAATTTTAGAATCACATATATGTGTGTGTGTGTGTGTGTGTGTGTGTGCACGTGCATATGTACACACACACACACATAAAGTGGGTGGTGTTTAAATAGAAAATGCAAGGAGTTTATAGATCCACTTGGGGAGAATTGATGTCTTACTATGCTGAATCTTCCACTCTGTGAACACAGTACAAGTCTCCATTTATTTGGGTACTGTTAATTTTTTCTCAGGGTAGTTTTGTAATTTGCAGTGTACATATTTATACATATTTGTTAAATTTGTTATTATATTTTCATCTTTTTTGATATTATTGTGGGATTGAATCAAATTATACTCACCATAAAGCTAATGTTGGTAGAATTTTCATTTGTCATAAGTGATCCATTTATTCTCCACAGAAAATTTTAGTGTTCTTTTTTGTTTTTGTTTTGTTTATTTTGTTTTCTTTATAACATTCCTTTGTGTGGGTTTTTCCATATATATATATATATATATATATATATATATATATATATATATTATTGTCTATGGGCCCTTTAATTCTAACACTTTTTTAAAATTATGTAATTAATCCCATCTTTTCTTCAAATATTTTCTCATCTGTCTTAAATTTTATTTCTTTTAATAAAGTTTCCTGGTTTGTTCTTCTGTGCTTCATTCTGGGTGGTTTCCTCAACCTTGTGTTCTTATTAACTTATATCTTAACTCTATTTGCTATATAGACAACTTATTGTGTTCTCTACCTCTCCAATTATGTATTCTAAAGCTAATTATTTGCTAATTTATAATTATTGGCTGACTAATTCTAATATTGTTACAGCTGATGAAATAGATAATCTAGAATACTGTGTTAGATACTACTCTGTCAAACAACATACAGGAAGGAAAGCTATGGTACTGTTTATAGCATCCCCAGAAAGCTGTCTGTAGTAAAGTAGATGAGTCTTTGGGTGGAAGATACATAAAATTGAAGAGGAAATTACAGTTAATTAGATCTCAATTCATAAAACAACTTAAATTCATAATTTCTCCCTGTGCCCCAAAGTTAGACAGTTTATCACTTTGTCCACACATATTTGTCTCACTTCTAGTATACCTGGACTATGTTCTGAATCGGGGGTGAGGTCTGTGGTTTTAAACAATAATGGAGAAGAAGCAAGTGCAGAACTCAACAATTGCTTTCCTATTTTATCTTCTTACAACTACTGTTTCATTTTTATCTTTGTACATATAAAAAGGTGGCTATTTTACAATACTGTTTCTTCTATATTTAGCTAACGTTTTCATTGTACTTCCTTAATTTTAAAAAAGTGTATTTAGCTATTTTTGTGGGTTTGAATTCGTATTATTTTTGTCCAACTACAAATTTTTAAATATGATTTTATTTCCATTTTAATAACAATTACCTTATTTTTCATTTTATCAGAGCTTCATTGTTCAATAAATCCAATAATCCCCACATTGCATTGTAGATTACTCTGATCCAGTATTTTAATTCTACCCTTTTTTTAACCCCACAAATTATTATCTGTGCTATTACTGGTGATTTTATTTTTATTTCAATATAAATATTTATTAATATTTATTACATACTTACCTACTCTTTTGCTTACTATTTATTCTCACATCTCCAGAATTCCTTCTGAGTTCATTTCCTTCTTCTTTCTGGATTCTGTCCTTTAGAACTTTCTGAGCATTGTGGAGATATTTGTATTTTTGTACTCTCTCTTTTTTGATCTCCCTGACTCTCTTTGTCCTTTGTCTCTTTTTTTTCTTTCTTGAGAAAACTGATCACTGATTCATTGGTACATAACTCTAGGTTAATCGTTATTTCCTCTCAGGATTGCAAAATAGATTACGTCTGTTCTCTGTGATAATTAGAGGTTTAATTTTTAAAATATATTTCCACTCATATGTTCTTTTGCTGCAAGTTTGTAACCTGTTTTATAGATATCTTTCACCAATTCTAGACACTTCTTAGCCACTTTCACTTCACATATTGTTACTCACTTCTATATTTTCTACATTCCCTCCTTCTGTAGTTTGAACTAGATATTTTGGACCTCACTTTACCCTCTTTTCCTTTTATTCAATTTCTAAAATTTCTTCCCTATTTTCTTTAATCTTGCATATCTACTTGGCATTCAGTAATTTTTCAGATATATCTTCCAGTTTAACTATTCTCTATTCAGCTATCATTCACCTGAGTTATTTAAATGACTTAAACATTGTCTTATTTTTAAAATCTCCTGGATTATTTTTTATTGTATCTTATTCTTTGAACAATATTTTAATTATATTTTATCTTTCTGAAAATACATAATTATTACTCTCAATTCTATAATAGAGATTTCATTTTTTATTTCTTTTTCTGCTATCACTTCTTTTGTGTTGTTTCTTTCTGTGTTGCTGACTTTCACTGGAGCACTTATATTTACTTGAATTTACTTTGTGAAAACATAGAAAAACTAAGTAAAGATGTTGTTTTTGCCCTAGTTTGAAGTTGAAGTTGCTTCTTTATAACTAAAGTGTTCTACTCATCTCTATTCACTGATTTATGGTTTCTAATATAGACTAGTTTTTCTCTCCCACCTCACCTTCATTGCTACTTATAATATCGATATTTGCATTTTCTTCAAAATTAACACCACATGTTTTAGCTCACCTTTTATTTCTTACCAGATTTGCAATAAGGAAACATTATGTACTATTTAGGACTTAGTGTTCAAAAGCAGAATATCTTATCAAAGTATCTCTTCTGGGCTTCCCTGGTGGCACAGTGTTTGAGAGTCCGCCTGCCGATGCAGGGGACATGGGTTCATGCCCCGGTCTGGGAAGATCCCACATGCCGTGGAGCGGTTGGGCCCATGAGCTATGGCCACTGAGCCTGTGCGCCCAGAGCCTGTGCTCCACAACGGGAGAGGCCACAACAGGGAGAGGCCCGCGTACCGCAAAAAAAAAAAAAAAAAAGAAAAAAAGTATCTCTTCTGCCACATATAAGGTACCAAACCCATTTAATTATCCTTGTATGTGGCCAACTGCCTACTAGCAAACAAAATATGTTAGATAATATTAGGAGTGATTAGGATTAATATTAGTGTGATTACTATATATAAAAAGATCTACATATTTATTTGAAGCAATATAAATTCTGATATTTAAAAATTTTTTCCTGTAAAATAAAACACCACTTATCATTAAAAAAGTCACTAATTCAAACATAAGCTAATGAAATATCTTCAACTTTTTAGAACACATGCAATCAGATTTTAAAGCACCACTTAATTTTTAATGTACACTCTTCCAAAGATATGTGTTAGTTTGTACTTATTTGTATGTTTTGTTCATCTAGCATGTATTGTAATGTATTCTAAAAGTGTGACCTTAGAATCTCAGATTAGTTTATAAATTTGTCAATAGAAAGGACATATTTCTTTCCAAATTTGGAATTACCTTATGGTATGTAGCATTCAATTTGGTAAAAGAAAAAAAAAATAATTTTGCAATTCTTTTTCATTTTAATCATTTGAAATTTGGCTATTAAAATATGTAATATTTGGTGACAGACATAAGCAAAGTAGCTGTGAATCATAAAATCTCAACTTCACAATTCAAAAAAAATAGAAAAATTGGCAATATGAAAAGGTAAAGAGTGTATATTAGTGAATTTTTCTACAGTAGCAAAACCCCCAAATCCCATATCTTACAAGAAACATCCATACATTGTTCTCATTATATGCCAAGGTTGTGTACTACACGTTGTAGCATTTTCTACATGTTTTGACCTTCCAGAATAGAAGTTAAAGTGATCCCCTACTTGAGATGTATCATTCTTTTTGTAGAGGAAAAGAGCATGAAAGCTGGCAAAATTTGCAATAAGTTAAATCTTTAGTTCAGAATTGTCCCATGGCATGTCTACTCAAAGCTCTCTGGTCAAAGCAAGTCACATGCCCAAGGCCCTACTTCAAAGAACATGTTTTCAAATTACAATAGATAAGGAGATATAATCCTACTTCACAAAAGAGAGGAGCAAGTATTGGATAAAATATAAATACTGACTGTAATAAGAGAAAACACACACAAAAAAACACAGAATAGATTTGTTTGTACTACTTTTAAAAGAATAGGTATAGTAACTCTTTGTTTGTGATGAGAATACTTGAGATCTTCTCTCAGCAAATTTGAAGTATACAATACAGTATTATTAACTATAGTTACCATGCTGTACCTTGGAGACCCAGATTTTTTTAATCTTATAACTGAAATTTGTACCTATTGTTAATTATGCCTCAATAAAACTGAAAAAGAAAGAAAAAAAGGAATATATGCAGTTCTATAGCTGAACAATAATGCTATGTTTTCTTTTATAAACTATATTTAATTGAAAGGATATGTATGTCATGCAGCCTCTACTCCATCCTCCATAGAAAAGGCTTTTGTTAAAGACTACTATAATTATTTAAATTCTGTTACATAGAATTTAAGTGTGTGATTTGAACAGAATGTAGATCTTATAGGACTTAATTATTTTCAGTTAATGTAAGATGACTGGCACATAAAAGTGAAATGAAAGAAATCTATTTAACTTTGTTTTATTTCCTAAGTCTAGGAATGTTTGAATTCCATAGCTTTCCCATGGAGAGAGATGACAACTGTCATCCCCTAGTATTGAAATTTGTAGCTTATGTTCTGTGTCTTTTTTCCTTCAAGATTCTGTCATGGTAGATCAATAGAGTTATCAGCTTTTGTTGTGCAAGAATATATAAAAATAACAGAGGGATAGCTAATAGTGAACTGTTTCAATATTTTACAAATTTGAAACAATAACCATATGGTATTATTAGTATTACTTTGTTAAACTAAAATGTCAAAAAGCTACACATTGTATCTATACAGAAATGTTGGACTGAGACTAACTAAATTCAAGTCAGTGATCACACAATTATAAACTAATTTCTAAAATGTAATTTTAGAAATTAAATTTTAGAAACTAAACATTTCTAGAAAAATTAAAGAAAATTTAGAAATTAAATCTTACTAATTTTCATATATAAAAAATATAATGTACAAATTCTTCATAGCAAACATTGGTTTTTCAACAATTTTGTTAAGTTCAGCAGAAAATCTAGAATTAAAATATTCCTTTATAAATGACCAAATTTCAAACTCCAAAACTACGGTTTTGGTGGCATTGCTGATGATTTCACTATTTCCTTTATGTCACTCTATTTACTAATTCTAGATCTTGCTCACAGTTCTATGGAAAGAGCTATATATATATGCCTCAGAATTATATGTTTTAAATAACACTCCAAAAGGATATTTATTAGTGTTTCAATAATATCATGGTCATGAAAATTCTCAGATCTCTTGCTGTGGCTCCACACTTCTGGAAGCATTACCATACCCATGTCTAGGATGTGCTTTCCAGACTGCCCACCAATCAATGACTGAAGATGGTAGATACAGCAGAGCCAAGACACTCCTGACTCTAAAAAGCATGGTTTGAGCTTTCGCATGGACCTGCCCAAAGCTTCCTCAAATCTAAACTACAGTCAGCCACATCCTGCCCAACTCCCCCTATTCCTCTGTCTCATTTTAAGGGTTTCATCCCTGCATGAAAGCCTGGAGCCTCTCTTTGCCTGCTCCTGCCTCTTCGCCTTTATCTTTTGCAGGTATTTCCTCAATAAAACCATTCACATTTAATTCCCTCTAGAAGAGCTTAACTGACTTAGGTAGCAGGAAATAGTTCAAGAAAAAGGTGGTAGATTATTCTTGGGTTACTTACTGCCTGGCAAGCTAGAGAAATGTCATTTTGTGTGGTAAGTGGGCTATGGATTGTCTCTAGTACAAGATGGAGTCCCAAATGCTCATGATTTCATTTGTGGTGACTGGAGAAAATGGCCCAGTTAAGAGGACTGCCATTACATTTACAGTGATTCAGGCTTTTGAAAGATTTGGGGGAGAATAATGCCTTTAAGGAATGAGGAGTTGATTGGTTTTTGATGACCTGTATTGATGTCCAGCAGAGAGGTTATAAGAAACAAGGGCCATTGTTGGTAAAATCAGGGATGCTGAATTGGAGAATGGGGACATCTGGATAAATTCTCTAGATAGATGATCCTGAAGAAGTTGTCTCTGCTGGAGACCTTGAATCCTCAGAGTTCACAGAAGTGACTCACCAGTCCTTCCTAGTGAAAGCTAACAGTTTATGCATGATAGAGAACACTGTAGTAGCCTCTCTCACAAAGGCAACAGGTGACCACCTTTCCTCAAGAGATTCATTTCTTCTCCCTTTGGTCACAGGCTTGCAATTATCATTAAATTGCAACCTAATCCAACTGGAATGTGTTAAGAAAGAGCATATACACTTATAGAGGAGATATATGAATTAGCTTATATTAGCAGGAGTTGAAGGAATAACCCAGGTATTGCACTTTGCGGGTACTTGCTGAGTAGGCCAGAATATAAGACTGCATAAAAAGAATTCTCAGGACATGAGGATTTAATACTCAGGCAAGGACCTCAGAAAATAGAGATACCTCAACACTCTAGAAGAATGAAGAAAGAAATATCCCATGTTGAGCAACAGACATAGCTGAGTTGCCATGACAGAATAAAGAGGCTACAGGAAGAGAGAAAGCTGGATAGAATAAATTACGTGAGTCCAGAAAACGTACCAGAGGAGAGGTTTTCAGGAGGAGCCAGAATACATACCATTCACCAAGGCCATCCAAAATGCATTGATGAGAGACATCGGCACCACAGCATGTTAAGTGGTAGCACTATTCTGTAAGGCTGAGTTGATGACAAGGGATGCTGTGACAAACTTGGAATTGTTAATCTATGGATCTCAAAATAACAGGAGATCTAGAGATCTTTTATATCTAGAACAGATATAGCAGAGGAGAAGGGGTTGAGAGGTGGACAAAATGGGTAAAAGGGATCAACTATATGGTGATGAATGATAACTACTCTTTTGATGATGATCACTTTGTATATTGAATTATAATGTTGCACACCTGAAGCTTTTATAATGGTATACATCGATCCTACTTCAATAAAAAATAAAGCTTTTATATCATTACTGATTTTTTTGTTTTTAATTATGAGAAAATCATATTTGAAGTAACTGTGGTTCATTGTATAGTTTTCTATAACTCCTGTTAATTCTGTCAATTTTTTTAAATGTATGTTGCTTTGTCTTGTTACTGGTTACTTTCTAAATTCAGCTTTTTAATCTTTAACTTTTCAAAGTGACTTAAATTATGCCAACTAGCCATTATTGTAAGTAAAATACCACGTACTGTTGTTTTGTCCTCTGTACTTCAGTTGTCATGCATTCTCCTTCTATATGTGTTATGTATCCACAGTGTAGTTTTTTCTTTAAAGAGTTAGTAACTATTTAATATATTTTATAAATATTATTTTATAGTTAAATTCACAGTTTCCCTTTCTGGTGATCTTCATTTCTTCCTGCAGATACGTACGTCAGTAAATTTTTTTGTTTGTTTGTTTTGGTTTGGTTTTCTTTGTTTATCTGAAGAGCTATCAACAGTATTCCTTGCAGTCTGGTTCAGCTAGCAACAAATTCTGGCTGTTCATGTTTATTTGAAAATTTCATTATTTAACCTTAATTTTGGAACAAAATTATTACTACATATAAAATTTGGGGTTTACACATTTTTCCTAAAATTCATTAAATATATGATTTTATTATCTCTGGCATCACTTGTTTCTGATGATGTTAGCTCTCATTCTTCTTATTGTTGTACCAGAATATAATGTATCTTTTTATTTTCTGGTTAAATATTTTTTTCATTTATGATGTTTGACTATGATGTGACTTTCTTTGAATGTATTCTATTTGTGTCTTGCAGAATTTTTAAAAAATAAATTTTTGTTTTTAGAAAAAAAATTAGATTTATAGAAAAATTGAAAGGGTAATACAGACAGTTCCCATATACCCAGCCCCGAGTTACAGTCTGTGACCATCCTGGATTCCCCTGACCTCTTAAATGATTTTTTAAAAAATTTGTTTATATTAATATTTACCATTTGAGCTGTAAAGCTGTATGGAATTTTACAAATGCTTAGTGTCATGTATCTGCAATGAAAGTATATAGCATTGTTTTGAAACTCTGAACATATTCCCTGTGTTTCATCATCATTTCTAGCCCTTCTATAATCTACTGGCCATTACCGATTTACCATGCCCATATGTTCTGTCATTTCCAGATGTCATATAAGTGGAATAATTCAGTGTGTAGACTTTTCCTACTGGCTTCTTTCATTTTACCCTATACATTTAATATTCCTATGTATACTTTCATGGCATGTTAGTTCATTTATTTCTTCATTGAATAACATTTCACTGTTTGAATGTACCACACTTTGTTTATCCATTCATCTATTTCTCTCTTGATTGTCTTTGCCCCTTGTGAAATACCAGTTGACTATATTTTTGTGCATCTACTTCTGGGCTGTTTATATGGTTTAATTGATCTATGTGTCTATTCTTGAGCCAATATCATGCTCTCTTGATTACTGTAGCTTTATAGTAATTCTTCAAATTAAGAATTGTTAATACTACAGCTATGCTGTTAATCTTCTATTATTGTTTTGGCTATTTTAGGTCTTTCTACTTTCCACATTAACTTGATATTAGTTTGTCAATATCAAGAAAATAACTCACTGGAATTTTGATTGGAATTTCATGGAATACATAGATACAGTTAAGAAGAATAAACATCTTAATAATATTGATTTTTCCAGTCAATATGAACAGAATAACTCTTGATTTATTTAATCTTTGATTTCTTTTATCAACATTTTATAGTTTTGCACATGTAGTTCCTATACATATTTGGTTAGATTTATATTTAAGTACTTTATTTTTATGGTACAATATACATGGTATGTTTTAATTTCAAATTTCATTGATTTATTAAATGTATGTGTGTTTATATTTATATGTATGGTATATATACTATATATATATATATATATGTATATATATGTATAGCATATACACAAAAATATATACTAAACCATAAATCCTGTGATTGTGTTATAGTCCTTTATTATTTCTATAATTTTCCAAAATTATTTTTTTCTGTAGAGAAAATCATGTCATCTGCAAGTATAGACAGCTTTATTTAATCCTTTCCAAGTAGAATACTTTCTCTTTTTTTTTTCTTGTTTTAATGTACTAGCTAAAAATCTCAGTAAAAAGGAGAGTAGGAGGAGTTAAAGAGAATATCTTTCCTTTTTTTTTCTGGATTTTAGTGAGAAATTTTTCAGCTTCTTAACATGATATATAAATATTTTTATTTCACATAATGCTTCTATCTGTTTTTGGTATTATGGTAATGCTGACCTCATAGAATGAGTTTCCTCAGCTTCTGTTTTCTGGAAGAGATTGTGGTGATTGGCACAATTTCTTTTGATTTGGTAAAATTCACCAGTGACTATCTGAACTGAAGGTTTCTTTTTTGGAAGATTATTGATACAATTGTTTTTTTTTAATAGATATGGGCCTGATCAGATTACCTATCTCTCCTTGTGTAAGTTTTAAGCATTTGTGTCTGTGAAGAAATCATTCTGTTTCATCTAAATTATAGAGTTCTGCTTGTTGTTCTTTATTGCCTTTTTAACATTCATGAAACAGGTCAGGGTGACCTCTCTTTAATTTCTGATATTGGTAATTGTTTTTTCTTTTCTTTTCTTTTTCTGTTAACCTGGCTAGAGGTTTATCAGTTTTGCTGGTCTTTTCAAAGAAGTTATTGGTTTCATTGATTTTCTCTACTAAAGTTTTCAGTTTCAATAATTTATGCTCACATATGTATTATTTCTTTTTACTTTCTGCTTACACTAACATTAAATTCTTCTTCATTCTCTAGTTTCCTGAGGTGGAGCTCAGATTACTGATTATAGATATTTCTTCTTTCTGAATATATGCATTTAATACTATAAATTTTCCTCTCAGCACTGCTTTCTCTGTATCTACAAGTTTTTTTTTAAATTTTTATATAATTGCTTTTTAAAATTCCTCTTGAGACTTCTCTCAGTGATCCACAGGAGCTTGAAAAAAATGTATATTTTATTGTTGTTGAGTGGAGTATTCTATAAATGCCAATTATATTAGTTTGATTGCAATTACTGTCCAGATCAACTCTATCCTTACTGATTCTGTGCCTACTTGATCTATCAATTTTTGCTCCACATATATTGAAAGCTTGATGTCAGATTACACAATTTTAGGTGTTTTATGTCTTTTGGGAGAATTTATACTTTTATTAATATATAATGTCCCACTTTTCCTTGGTATTTTTTATTCTTAAATCAGCTTTGTTGAAATTAATATGCCTACTCCAAAGTTTTTAGTTTAGTATTAACTTAATATGCCTTTCTTATTCCCCTTACATTTTTTAAATTATTGGAATTTATTTTTAGAATAGTTTTTAGCTTACAGAAAAATTGAGCAGAATGTTCAGAGTTCCCATATACTCCCCCTCCCACTCCTTCCCTTGCCCTCATTATTAACACCTTGCCTTGGTGTGGTAAGCATGTTAAAATTGAACCTACACTGATACATTGTTATAAACTAAAGTCAATTATCTGAAGGGCTCACATTCTTTGTGATCTACAGTTCTGTGGGTTTTGTCAAAGGCATGATGTTATATATCCACAATTACCACCACATCATGTGGAATAGTTTTACTGCCCTAAAAATCCTGTCTGCTCTAGCTGTTCATCCTTCCCTCCTCCCTTCCCCAGTCCCTGGCAACTACAGAATTTTTTTTTTTCACTGTGAATATGATAAGTTCCAGATTTTCTCCAAAATTTTTATGGCAGATTATACTCCAACACATGGAAGGGAAGTATTATCACAGTAATTTTTTTTTCAAATATAATCAGACTGGGTTTATGCCTCTCCTACAAAGATTGATAATAATAAAATATATTGTCTCTGGCACTTGTTCACCTGAGTTTGGATTATATAAGAACTACTGAAATAGGCCACCATTCTTCCAACTCTTGTGCTAGAAAGAGCCTCTTTTTTTTTTTGTCTAAACAATACTAGCCTCTAATGAATTCAGCCAATTAAAGGAACTAAAGGTTTCTTTTCTCATTGTTCCTATGATCTATACTCTGTGTGCCTACAAGATGTCATTCCTTACACATTCCTTGCACATTCTCTGTCCATCACCACTGCTCTATGCTATGAGGAAGTGCTTCTTCTCCACCCCTCACTTGGGTTACAGAAGGATTAGTCTCTATAACCACTTACTCTAGGCTAAGTGAGGTATTTGAGTGTCTCATAAGGCCTCTTTATCCATAGTTCTTGATGCTCTGGACTTATTGGTATGTTCATAGGAGTTTTTGTGGAAATCTATTTACCTAGAAGTGCTGAGGTGTTTGTTCACTTGTTTGAAACTTGAGTAACGTAAACACCTTGTTCTTCTGCTTAATCCCCAAGGAATGACATGGGGATGGTTCAATTTCTCCTTTTAGTATATTCAGTAGACTAACACATCAGTGTGCTGTGTTCTCCCTCAGTAGTCCTTGTTGCCCCCATTTACTACCCACATGGTAAGAAAGCTGTCCTACATGTTTACCTCAAACTTACATGGAGAAATTTGAGAAGAGTCAATTAGTAGAACCATCCATAATGTCAACTACTAGTAAGGGTCTATAGAGGCAAACATAGATACATATATCCATATCTATCTATCTATCTATCTATCTATCTGTCTATATCTCCTCTGGAAATTTTTTTCTGTGATACATTAGCTGGTGGGAACAAATTTTTCAGAGAATATGTAAAGGCCATTCTGTGTGTACATGTTTGTATATATTTCATAATTTTCCATATATACATAGATAGAAATCTACACACCAAAGTTCTACTTCATTTATGTAATTATTAAGATTATTTTTATAATGAACTGCTAAGATTTCAAAGAATTTTTATCTCCTAATTTTATATTAATTTAATTATATAGGGGAACATATAATGTAAATTTCTAAATAGTTATATCAGTATTGATGCTAATTTCCAACCCTTTTTTCATCGTGTATATATTAATAAGATGTGTGAAATTTTAAAATTCTAGTAATAGCTTTAGGTATAGATATTAATTTCTACATGCAAGAAAATGCATGCAACACAATCAAATTAGAAACTAAAAAAATTAAAGTAATAAAATTTAAAATAATCTCACAATATGAAAGGGATATTTATATTGAGTTAAGCTAAATTTTACTCACTAAAGTGTGCTACCAGAAATCTTCAGTTCCTTTTAATTGGCCGAATTGATCAGAGGCTGGTATTATTAGCAATGATTTTGGAGAAAGACACCTTTAATTATTCCATAAATTACTACCATAAAGTAAATAAAGTCAATCAGTTTAGAGCAGTTTGCCTCCTTGTAAATAACCTTCAAGCCTGAGAGAAAGGAAATAAAAAAAATTCTTAAAATGGTCTGAATGTCCCTTGTCAAGTAGATAAAATCAAACCACACCATTTAACAATATAGCAGTTCATTTATTTAGCAAGAATTTTTCTGGCCAACTGAAATCCAAGAGCATTACAATGTTTCTGATGCTTTGTGACAGTGATAGGAGATGAATTATTTAACAGAAAATTTAGATGACAATGAGATTGTAAGAGAAAGAACTGAACATAGTAATTCTAAAAGCAAAGCAAGTAAAACTTTTTGGCTATAGTTTCTTGTAATTTCGAACATAAGATATACATATACATATTTTCTTTGTTAATAATGACATTTACAGGGGCTTCCCTGGTGGCACAGTGGTTGAGAGTCCTCCTGACAATGCAGAGGACGCATGTTCGTTCCCCGGTACGGGAAGATCCCACATGTCGTGGAGTGGCTGGGCCCGTGAGCCATGGCCGCTGAGCCGGCGCGTCCGGAGCCTGTGATCCACAACGGGAGAAGCCACAACAGTGAGAGGCCCGCATACCGCCAAAAAAGAGGTCAAGCTTTTGGCTAGAGGACACTCAGTTTGTGATAAGAGTAGCAAGTGCCCTTTAACTTCTTAATTTCATATAAGTATCTTGTCTTCGTTAGCAAAGATGCCTCCTGCTTTGATGCCTATAAATTGAACAGATTATTTTAGCTCATGACATTGGTATCAGCACAGTAGATATTTGTTAATGTTCTTCATATAATTTGATGTAATTAATCCCATGATAATAGACAAAGTGGTGTAACAAATAGTGCTTGTGATCTGGGGTCAAAAGAAAGAAATGTAGGGCTCTCTAATTGTGTGACCTGATGCTAATCAGTTACAGGTTCTGAGATTCAAGTTGGCTAAAATATGCCTAATCATCTTTCATTCAAGATAGTTGTAAAGCTTCAGTGATGTCTTAAAATATTTTAAAATAACACATGGATAAAAGAACATCATTACTATGTGCTTTCTCTGTTCTTCCAATCCAAAGGAGAAGCAGATTGCTGTGTTTGTTGCTGTGCCCATCAAAAGAGTAAGAACATCACTCCACACAAATACCACAGCCCAGGGCTTCCCTGGTGGGGCAGTGGTTGAGAGTCCGCCTGCCAATGCAGGGGACACGGGTTTGTGCCCTGGTCCGGGAAGATCCCACATGCTGTGGAGGGACTGGGCCCGTGAGCCATGACCGCTGAGCCTGCGCGTCCGGAGCCTGTGCTCTGCAACAGGAGAGGCCACAACAGTGAGAGGCCCGCATACTGCAAAAAATAAAATAAAATCACAGCGCAGATTTATGTATGGATTGGATGTGGGTGTGCAACTCCATATATTTTGACCAGAACAGCTGGGAGAATGGAGTTACCATTTACCTGGATGAGGAATTCTGTGGCAGACACGTTGCATGAGACATTCATTTTTAAGCTGGGATCTCTGGGGCACCTCATAGAGATCAGGAAGTTTAGAACGGCCAAGGGAGACTAAGTAGAAATGGGTGGTACATAGTGACAGAGATGCCCAAAGTGGATTCGTTTAGCTTTTTTTTTTTCCCTCCAGCCACATTCAGGTGTTAGAACAGTTAAGAGAAGTGTGAAATCAATCAAGTTTGAAGATCTGCAGATAAATAAAATGAAGAGAGATAAAAGATAAGTGCAAAGGGTTTGAGGAGGTAAGAGATTGATTATAATGGATCATGGATTCATACTTTGAAAGAAAAGGCAAAGAGAACATGGGGTTGAAGGTAAAAAACAGTGAAGGACAAAGTGTTGTGATGTACGGTGCTCAAGGAGACACCTAGAAAGATAGAAGGTGAGAGATTGGAGTGTGGATGCAAAAATAGAGTTCCTAGGAATGGGAGAAGTACAATTTAAACTCAATTACCGGGCCGCACACTTCCACTCCAGCACAACGCAGTACGTTACATGTTTACATGGCCCCAAGGTATTATAGGACACATTCCCAATAGCTCTGTTGCTTCTGGGCCGTGCTCAGGAACTAGGTCAATCCAGATGCTCCTAGATGGGGATCCAGCCTCCACATTGCTCAGTTCAGTCCTTTCCCATAGGCCCGAGTTCATCCCCAGCCTCCTCCCACAAACAGGTGGAGGTCAGCTCATGGCTCTCACAATCCTCAGGTTCTTCCAACCTGCTTTCATCCTTGGGGAAAACCAACAAATTGTTGGCTTGTCTTTCCCAAAGTTATCATCCTTTTTATTTCTAATGTGGAACACCTACCTCTTTATTCAATTTCAGATTTTATAAAATATTAGAAAAGTCTTTGGCTTTAAGCAGCTTTTTTCTGCTTTCCTACAACGAATGTCTATTGAGAAAGAAGACAGAAAATCATTATCTGATTGAAATTGTAGGAGCAAATATATGTAGAAAAAATATATACCTTAATACTGTCCCATTTGTATACATATTTCTGATCAGTGCCATTTGTATAGCTTCACTGTTAATTGTCAATTCCTTTGGGGTAACCTGGAGTCCCTACTGAAATGCAAACATTCTCTGAGAAAACATCACTGCTATTACCACTTACTATGCTTTAATGTAAATTAATTTGTCAACTTTGTTAGTATGAGCACTGACAGTCACTAGACTGCAGCTTGTTAAGATTGGTTATAAAATGTGTATCGCTGGAGGGCGGGGGAGAGGAAGTTTCTAAGCCCAGTTGATATTCTCAGACTAATTTACAGTGTGGTCTTGGGAGCTGTTCCTGTCTCTGGAATAGAAGCAGCCAGAGAGTGAAGAATTACAAGAATATTTACTTCCTTCATTTCCTCTTTAGTTCTAAATATATCTCAATTTCCAAAAATAAAAGGCTATGTAATATATTTCCAGTTTTTCTTTATTAATAGGATCAGTAAATAATTAATAAAAGCAAATTAAAACTGAACTTGTCACAAAGGGAACAATCCTTCATCTGACATTAATGAACAGCCTGGTTTTTAATATAAAATATTTTATAAAAGAAAATTATGCTGAGTTGCACTCAGGGTAATTAACTCTTCAGATGAAATAGTTTTAAACTATTTATGTTCCTTGAAAAAAATTACTTGTAAGCAAATTGTTTCAATTCTATAAACTAGAGCCCAGTTATTATAGGTATTACAAAAGCAGTAATTGCTATTCAGCAGGGTGACACTTTGCTCTGTCCTCTCAATGACTCCTGGTTGGAGATACGATGGCACAGAATGGTAGGGAATTTGTAGCTGCTTTGCTTTTAACATCATTATATTAAGGCTGCAAGAGACTAGCTTATAAGCTATGAGAGTCAGACAAAGAGTTTGAACCTACACCATAAAATCCTGTAGTTCCACCCTCTTTACAATATCTGGCAAATCATTCATTTCATTAGGTTTATAGAGATCCATTTAGTAAAATGAAATGGATATCCTATGGGTAAAGATTTAATGTCTAGTGCAATCTAGGGCATTATAGTGCTGCCTTCCAGCTCTTCTCTCCCAGTGTCTTATACTGGAGTTAGTGATGTGTACATCTATTCATAGTTCCTCATTCCAATGAACTGTAAGTTCTTGAAATTGAAGGCATGACTTAGCAAAACTTTTTTTCAAGGAGCAAGCACAGAGAATATGAGTGCTGATTGCATTTCATAATTATATTCACTTTTTTCTAATATAAGCATTGAATTTCTCCTTAGCTTTCATACTAAGAAGACCTTGCAACTCACAAGATTTGACAAATAACTCACTTCCTTGATTACATGTTTATGTGCACATTACGTTTTTACCTGATAGAGAATGAACACAGCTAAATATAGTTGTACTGAGAGTTTTATACACATGTGGAGGGATGAAAGAGAAAGGGTGTCACTAACAGTGGATTCTGACAGCAAGAGGAGAGGCAGGAGGCCCTTAAGGACAATCCCTACTATTAGTTAGTGGTGGAGCTGAGGGGGGTCTGTATTCCAGTGATGTTTGTTTTTGTTCTGTTTTTTATCCTCATAATTGTGTATCTGAGCAGCAACCCCCTGATTGCTTTTTTATTGGCTATTAATTATTTACTAATTATCAATTATTAATTATTAATACAACCTCTGTATATATTTTGTAAAATTTATCTCTCTCTATATATATTTTTTTGAGATGTTGGGGGTAGGAGTTTATTAATTAATTAATTTATTTTTGCTGTGTTGGGTCTTCATTTCTGTGCAAGGGCTTTCTCTAGTTGTGGCAAGCAGGGGCCACTATTCATCACAGTGCGCGGGCCTCTCACTGTCGCAACCTCTTTTGTTGTGGAGCACAAGGTCTGGATGCGCAGGCTCAGTACTTGTGGCTCATGGGCCTAGTTGCTCCGTGGCATGTGGGATCCTCCCAGAACAGGGCTCGAACCCGTGTCCCCTGCATTAGCAGGCAGATTCTCAACCACTGCACCATCAGGGAAGCCCAATTTATCTATATTTTATAAAACATATTTTATGTTATTTATTAGATACAATTTTTTGTAATCTTCTAAAAAACATTAGCAAGGGTTAAAATGATCATCCAATTTTTTTTTCTCTATAGTTAATATAACAGGGACTTTTGGAAGAAAGAACCATTTTTAATGTGTGTAATCTTCCTAAGCTGTATATGTGGGAATCCATATGAAAATGTCAGGCTGGCCAAGCTTATTAGATACATGAATACATACTAGTTAACATGTTGAATGATGCTTCACAATTATGGCTCGGTTTGGAGCCATGAGTAGAAGGAGCACGGAGAGTGGCCGCTGGATAGACGTTTAGTTTTTCTAAAGGGATGTGGGAGACAGTGCCTTTACACATGGCGTGCCCAGGAGTCACATGAAAAGGAATCGTAGTAAAGGGATTTTGTTGTTGTTGTTGTTGTTGTTTTTTGCGGTATGCGGGCTTCTCATTGTTGTGACTTCTCCTGTTGCGGAGCACAGGCTCCGGACACGCAGGCTCAGCGGCCATGGCTCACGGGCCCAGCCGCTCCAGGGCATGTGGGATCTTCCCAGACCAGGGCACGAACCCGTGTCCCCTGCATCGGCAGGCGGACTCTCAACCCTTGCACCACCAGGGAAGCCTAGTAAAGGGGTTTTGATTTTTAACTTCTCATTCAAGATTATAAACCAACTCTGGAATCATATGTGAACCGTACCTAATCCTTGCCTGTTGCTCAACCTACTGTGTCTAACTCTGAGAAGCGGATTTCGGAGGTACAAAGGGAAGGAAGTTTGCAACATTAGGGCTGTGAATTAAGCCCTGCTTAGTTCTCCTCTTTGACTTTACTGTGTACTGATATAGTATACTTCAAAGCATTTTATATAATCTGCACACCAAATAATTCACACTGAAATGTAGTTATGGCACTAAAAATATATTGCCAAAAGCCATTCTCCACAGAGGAGGAGTGAATGTGTGTTCCCAAACTTGTAACTTAAAGTGATAACCTTTTAAAATCCTTTGAATATTGGATGTGACTGGTGTGTAAACTAGATAGTGTCCTATTCAAAGATGCTTCAGGGTGTTTCCTGAAATAGATGCACTTATTTGGATCGACTGTATTTTCCTTTCTATCATTCCCTGTCTGAATTACAGGAAGAGCTTCATCATTAGGTGACCTGATATGACCCTGCTTCATCTCCCACAACTTCTCTATGTGGTAGCCAGAATTATCATTAACAAATAGAAATTCAGTCTTTCTAAATTAGTTCCCATTTCACTCTAAATATAAGCCAAACTCTTCAAAATGACTTAAAAGCCCCACATGATTACCCCTCCCTTAGTTCTCAGACATCTCACATCACTGAGATGCAGTGGGAGCTCTGGTTCACCTTCTGCTTCTCTGATGACAATAGCTTCATAGCTTTCTCCAAACATACCAGACAAGTTCCACATTTAGGATTTTGCTCTGACTCTGAATGGGTCAATTTTCCCCAAATATCTTCATGGGTGAACTCCCTCATTTCTTCAAATTTTTGGCTCAAATATCACCAAAAGGATGTCTACCCATACCAGCCTAAGTAAAAGTATAATCCACTCCCAGGCCCCACCTACAATTGAAAACCGTTTCCTTGTTCTTTCAGTCCATAAGGCTCATTGCCTTTTAATGTATAATATCATTTATGTGTCCATGTTTATCATTATCTGCTGCCCCATCACTTCTAGATTATAAGCTCCACAAAGGCAAGCATCTTTGTTTGATTCACTAAAGTATCTTTGGAAAGTGAAATAAAACCTGACTCATTGTGGGCCATCAATACATATTTTTTTAACTTGAATTAAATGAAAAGGAGACAGAAACAAATCATGTTTTGGCCTAAATGTAAATGATAGCATTAAATTGTCAATTGTCCTTGGAAACATTTGAAGAAAAGTTAGAAAATCTTTTTTTTACCCCTTTAAAAATCAGCAAATTGTATAGAATTGAGAATTTACCTTGGAGCAATTTAGAATCCATGTGTTGTTTGAATTTTGACTAAGCAATGTCTTTAAGTTCACCAAATTAATCAAGCAAGCAAATCTGAGTCTAAATCCAGACTTCCTTACGAAGTACATATTAAATGATCTTACACGAATAGGAGGGAACTGCTCCCAGGAGAGGGGTTGACCGGTGTCAGAAGTTAATAAAGGTTTGAATATTAAAATAAATAAAATAAAATAAAGCATTAATGATCATGAACAATGAAGTAAGTTTCCAATGTTATATATCAGAAAAACCTTCATAAGAAAAAATGTCGTTTGTTTAGTTTCAATAAGCATTATTATGCTCAACAAATCAAGGGATGATCTACTTAATTTTTCATATTAAAAGTTCATAGTTTTCATCTAGTTTAATGTTCACAGGCTTTCAGAATTTTTGTTCACTTGATATTTTTTAATTAAATCCTTAGGTTGTGAAGTTTTTCCCTTAAAGTAAAATCTTCCTTGCATTTTACAAATAAAAGTTACCTGTTGCAATATTCAAATAATGTATACTATGCCTCTGCTCCATCAGCATATTGACAGATTTGCTGCTGAAACATAATGTGTTGTTCTCTTGGTTAAGTCTTAAACTATACTGAGTATTACGTATGAAAAACTGCAAGTAGTGATTTGATAGAATGTCCTCACCTTCTTTTTCCTGTCCTTTATGTTTCATTATGAGCAATTGAAATATAACCCTAAGGAAGACCCCTTTGAAAAATCATTCCTTTCCCTTTTGAGTAATGATTTTCTGGTAGTGAAAATGTGAAATAATGAAAAGGTTAGAATATGCTTTAATTCATTCTTGCAAAGGTTATGATTACATCATTATTTGGGTCATAATCAAATCATTGTTTCCATTCTTCATATGTTAGCCAGATTAGTGTCAGATAAATACAGCATAGTATTTGTGTCAACACTTAAGGGTAATATGTTACTGTAAACCTTTAGTCTTAATGACTTTCAAATGTACCTCGTGCTTGAATATTTATTTCTTTAAATGTCAACTCACCTTTTAAACTATTGCTCAGATAAAACAAAAAGCAATCTACCTCGACTCAGGAAATGTTTCTCATATGGCTGTTTAAAAACATAGCAACCAGGATGTAAAGAGTTTGAATATCAATACATTCTTTCAGAATCTAATCGGCAGCACTTGATTGGAAGTATCAACCCAAAAGTGCAGAAAAAGGAAATCTCTTCAATAAACGTCATTGATATTTTCTAGCATTTTGTACTTCGATACCAACAGGAAACTAAGAAATGTTGCTAGGATGTTAGCGTCAAATGTTTCAGCCTTTATGATCATTCATTTTAAATATATTTAATTCATTCAAACAAGTAAAGACTAGCATCATAGTAAGCTGTCACCAGTCTATGAATAAGCAAGTACACCTATATCTCTTACTCCCCTGGAACAATTACACCCTCTACATGGGTCTGTATCATTATCTCTGAAACTTTCCAGTTGCATTACTGTCACCCATGTGCTTGAAAATCCAAGTTTACTGTCAAACCATAATAATACAAAGAGATTTAATCTTTTGAACTGTAAAATATATTAAATCTAATAATAGGCATGAAGAAAAAAATCCACACACATGCCAGTTAAAACTTCTTGATTTGAATGTATGCATGGTACATTTCTATTAAATATTTGTTTGTTTTCTCAAAGGATTATTACGTTCTGCACACTTAAATCTAAAATGTTGCTATCTCACAGTCTCAATAAATAATACTCTATGGCTCCTTATTAACTTTAAATGATTTTTAAATTTTAAAACTGATTAAATGTTTAATTTTATTTTTATTACTATTTTCTATCCTGGAGGGACCCTTGAGAAACTGGTCAAGTCTCAGAAAATCTCTATGTTAAAAAAAAAAATCTCTATAGAACACTATACATAAGAATGATTAGTAATTGTAGATATCATAACCTGCAAATAATTTTCAATGATCTTTTAATTAGACAACATTTTCCTCTAGGTCTGTTTATTTTGGCCAATGCATAAATTCTAGTTTTATATTTAGTTTTCTCTTCTCTTCCCACAAAGAACACCGACTCTAATGAAAATTATTAATGTAGGAATAGGAAATTGAAGCTTCTTTCTTTCTCCCTTTTTTCGTTAAAAGAGGGCTGCTCGATACTGTTTCTTTATCAACTAGGCCTAAATATAACAAATTGCTACTATACAATATTCTAGTGAGGTATGTTTTCTGGCATATAACATATATAAAATATTAGGGTGTTTTTGCTTGATGTAGTTCAGTGATTTAAGTTGAATAAAGAAAAGGTGAATATATTTTCTGGAAAAATAAATATATAAAAAGCAGATACTAATGGGTAGTTAACACTTGGAAACAGAGAAAAACACAGGGTAAAAGGTGAGTTTCTCATTTGTTCTGCTTTTAGCCTGAGACTACTCCAGAGTTACATCTGACAGGGAGACTAAAACTTCAATAGAAATCAGCCTCATTCTTTTGGAGAACTAGAAGACAGAGCTCAGGGCAATCACAGCTTCTGGAATCTGAAGGGGAAAATGGCAGAAAATACAAAGTTAGAGAAGGGAAGCCCCAAACTCTGTGTGTAAATTTTGCCCAAATATCTGACTGACCCCTGAACCAGACAAGCATGGGACTGACTTCAAAAAAGCCAGCTACAGTTCAAATAATAGAACGTAAATTTAGCTGCCTCCCATTTCAAAGCAACCATTCAAAGCAAATGGATTTCAAAGCAACCATTTTAACTACTCATCATAATATTCTTCCTCTTCTCTCAAAGTCAAATTTTCAGGCTGAGAAGATTCAGAGAAAGGAACCCTTCTTAATCATATACTTGTATTTAAAGGAAGGGGAAAAAAAAACTGCAAAATTGTGTTGGTCAGATATTCCAGTTGGCTTACAATAAGTCTTAAGACAGTGATATTCACTCTACCTCTGATTCCCAAACAGCAATAGGAGGATTTCAAGATTTCATTTTTCAGCATGATTTTTGTATTTAGTTTCTGTAAACTCCAAAAATCTTATGCTTGAAGAAAAAATATTTTCTCCAGGGTCTGGTAGAGACTTGTGCAACTGGATAATGTCATGACAAATGACTGTTAAGTGGACTAGTTTCTGCAACCCTTTTCCATCTTCAAAGCACTCAGCAAACTCTGCTTATTTTTAGTGGCTTAAAAAACTAATATTTATCTTACAGTTCTGAAGGTCTTGAAATCCCGCTGGACTAAAATCAGCAGAAAATAAACAGGGCTACATTCCTTTTGGAGTCTGTAGGGGAAAATTCTTTCCTTGTATTTTCCAGCTTTCAGGGACTGCCCTTATTCCTGAGCTGTGGTCCTCTTCCACTGTCTTCAAAGCCAGCAATGGAGGGTTAAGTCCTTCTGACATCACATTAAGCTGAAAATGTCCTCACATTTCTTTTTCTGACTCTTCTTTTATGCCTACTTCTTCCATTTGTAAGAAGTTTTGTGATTCTATTAGAACCACACAGGTAATCCAGGATAATTTCCCTATTTTACAGTCAGGTGATTAGCAAACTTAATTCTCTCTGCACCCTTAGTTTCTCTTTGCCATGTAACCTTACATATTCCCAAATTCTGAGGATTAGGATGTGGACATCTTTGGAGGGCAATTATTTGGATTACCACAGCACATATACTATATTTGGGGAAATAAATCTTCCATAAATTTTCTCTTGTTGAAATTCTAAGAACATAGGGAAATTACCAATGTATATACTTTTACAGGATGTTGGAGTTTATTCATATTCAAGCAAATATTGTCCTAAAGCTACATAATATTAAAAGCCATAAAGTCGAATCATTGAAAAAAACGTGTGAATTATGAGAAGAAATATCTCTAAAGCTCATATCAAACTTACTAGACTGCTATATATTTATGAGAAACATTTGTAAACTGTGAATAATAACATCTCTTTTACATTCTTTCTTCTAAATCTTCAAAAGTCATATACTGTACACATGTACATATATTCACACAAACATATGCACAAACATGTTTACATACATACATTTGTGAATGCTCATATACACTATATATATTTTCAATTCTCTTTTTTCTCAGATTCTGTATTTACAAGTTTGCCTGCTTGCAAAAATTTATTTGTTACCCCCAAATCAGTACTTACAGCACTTTCATCATCCTTCAAAGGCACGTGAAGAGCAGCAAAAAAAGTGAGTTTCCTGACTCAATGAGTTGAACAAGGCAACACTCAGCTTTCTTATTTCAGCTTTTGTACTGAAAATAAATGTCTCTTTTTTGTGGCCTATTTAGTCCACATTTTTTGCAATGTTCTGCTTTTTGTTGTTTAAAGTGGCCCCTTAATGTAGTGCTAAAGAGCTGTCTAGAGTTTCTAAGTGCAGGAAAGCTATGATGTGCCTTACACAGAAAACAGGTGTGTTCAGTTATGTTATAATGATGTTGGTGGTGAATTCAATGTTAATGAATAAACAATATATGTTGATCCCGGTGTCATTAAATAGAAACACACATAAAACAAGGTTATGTATTAATCAGTTGATGAAAATGTTGTGACCAGAGGCTCACAGGAACCTAATCTTATATTTCCCCTAGAAGCAATAGTTCAATGTTGCCTAATTTAGTATTTACACAGACTTCATAGAATTTAACTACCATAAATAATGTGAATTAAATCTCTTTACACACACACACACTCACACACAGAAGCGATAGAATAATTGATGGTTTAAAACTTGGTAACATGATTGGTACACTCGATTTCTAAAACAAATATAAATCATAACTAATTACCAAGTATATAGGAGAATGAAAGGGCTTGACAATTAAGGATGACACCAGTGAGGCTATCTTCAATCCTTTACTTCAGTTTTTGCACCATCTAGAGGGAGGTTTGCTAGTAGATAAACTCATATGGATTAGAAAAGTACATGGTAAAGTTTTACATCAGTTGTAATAGAAGAAAGTTTCCCAATACATGTATTCTGAAAGAGTATTTCCTATTTTTCTGGTTTCAGTAAACAGACTAATTTCTTTTAAAAACATCATTTATAACCATTGTCAATAGTATAAATAAGAAGACCAAATCTTCTAAACCTCATGTCCTCTTTCAATTTCAAAAATGACTTATTGATACAAAAACTACACACGTGGAAGGGAAAAGCAACAGATAAAATCAGTGCTAAAATGTAATTAATCTGTAATCTGTTTTATTTAACCTCATAAATCAGAAATCAACTGCTAAATATATTTAGAATTCTCATTTACATTTGAATTGCATTCCCAAAACGTTTTGATCTAACATGTATTTTAAAAATGGAAATTGCCTTTTATTAAGAGGACTTTACTCTTAGGTACATCATCACAAGAAAAAAACAAACATTAAACAAAACACAGTTAATTTCTCATTCTTAGGGATTTCACAAGAAGTAAAAAGAGTTAGACTAAAGAAAAATGTGAACACAAGTTTTGTTTCATTTTGGTTATTTTTCTGCCTTGGGCTAATGTAGGCTTCAAATTCCATTTCAGAGTGAGTTTGATGATTCTATTTGAGAAAAAAGAGCTTCAGGAACCAACTAAAAATCCAGTTCTGGGACTTATTCCAGCCTAAGGGAATGAAGCAATTTAAAGTTAATTCAAGCTACTCCTTCTATAAAAGTAGAAATCTGTCTCCTAGGGAATGGGTTTATTGTTTTGCATTGGTTATATTTAATTTTCCCAAAGACTGGGAATTCACCAAAATTTCAAAGACTTACATTAATTAATCTTTTTTTATGAACATTTTTGTTACAGGGAATATTATATCCCAAACTGAAACATGTCTATAAGATTTCACGACCATATACAATCATATGATTCTACTTCATAGAGCATGTTAGCAACAGGAGTATCAGAGACCTCCATTCATTAAATGTGGCTCATGAACTACCTTTTCAATAATAGACTGAAAAGAGAATGAGAGAGTGTGGGATATTCAGTCTTTTATCTGCACACAGCAATATATAAATTCTCAGAGGTGAGAATAAATGAATTATGTATGAATGAGAGTGAGCTTTCCTAAAGTATGGCATACTAAGTAATGATTTATTGGTAGAGCCATTGATAGTCAGTACAGTTGTCCTAAATAAGAAGTGATACATTGAAATTATATTAAAAATAAATACTGTTTCTGAAATCTGCATTAAATTTTGAGGCCTTGGGAAAACAATAAAGTGAATATTTTAAATTAAAATGCTCAGTTCTTGAGTGGAATAATGACTGGCAACACAGAGTCATAAATATTTGTTGTCTAATTTTATTGAACACTAGATCCTCTGTTGGCCACTGAAAAGCAATTAAGTGGGTGATGACATGCACTGGAAACATAAATCAATGTAATGTGACCCTTGCTGTGATAAAGAAATGAAAAAGGAACTTGGGAGACTGTAGGAAACAGCCATTATGTCCCATCTTGGGCAAGCAGGTAGCATTTGGAACTGTCAGAAGTTATTAAAAGTGGGCAAGAATTACAATGTGAAAAAATGTATTTTATTCAAATGAACATACATCTAAATAATTTTCATAAATGTTTATAGGAACTCTAAGTTAAATGAAATCACTCATTTCGTTTCCTATAAAATGAACTACATTAAGTTTTCCATCCATTTCATCATGTAATGCTCATAAAGGAAATATTCTGAATAAATGTAGTAAGATACATGATTTAGATATATTTGAAAAGCAAAGAATCAGATACATCATCCAATTCTACTTTAATCCATTTTGTACTCCTAAATATTAGACAAGTCGTTATAAATCACAGAGGTCATAGCAATAAAGAAAAGAAAAAAGGGAAATATGAGTAATCAAATCCCAATTTTTGCACAGAACAATTCCTAAAGGTAATTAGTTCCAGCAAACTGCTCTTCTATTCCTTTACGGTCCTTAGTCATAACCTTGACTGTCTCACATTCTTAATAACTATACAGTGTTTTAAAAAAGATATTGAATATGCAACTTGTCATATTATTAAGTAAACTCATCATGTTCATTATATTATTTTAAACCATTCTTTGATAATTTGGAAAAGAAGTCATAATTCATATCTATCTAAATAACAAATTAATATTTTATTAAATATAGTAAAACTATAAAAAATGTCTTTTGATGATCATATATTACATCATTGTTCTCCTCAGTTTAATTTTTTATATTTATTTTACTTTTAATTAACACAACCTCATTGGTTGTGTTTTAGTTGTATAAAATTGGACATCTGTAGGCCTTTAGTTTGTTTAATTTATTTTGGTGGAGGGAACAGAGATAATGGCAATACAGATTATATTAGTTTAATAAAGAAAAGGCAATTCAGAAAGCATTCCACAAATTTAGTGGCTTTGTACCTTTATTCTACAATAGATATAACTCATGTAAGCAGTAAAAAATCTGTCAACATTCTTATATGTACCATGTTAAATTATACAGTACACATTCAAATCAATCTATCATAATTATTGTTATATTTTTGAACAGAATTTTATGACATCCTACTTTTAACTAAAACCTTTTATTTTTCACAAGGCTTCACATTGATGCAAATAAAGGTAATTTTTATTTCAAATGATTGATTAAACTAAAAGGCTTTAGTAAGTTACAAATAGCTAAAACATATAGTACTTTCTATGTTCATAATGCTACTGTATTCACTCTATTCATTTAATCCTCACAATGACCATTTTAGGTGTGTACTCTTACTACACCATTTACAGATGGGGAAACTGAGGCCCAGTTGGGACACTTTTCAAAGTCACAAAGATCCTAAGTGATAAGGAAGGGGTTTTAACCCAGATAATCTGGCTCCAAAGCTATTGCTTTTATCCAGTACACAATATGGCAGATTTGATAGCAAGATATTTTTTGTACTTCATCCTGGATGTCGAGAATCCAAACAAAGAAGATATGTGATTAATAATAGACTGATGAATATTGTCAAATATAATCTTTTTTTGAGAATTTTTCAATCTATTAAGCACTTATGTACTTTTGTTTTATTATTTATGCATTTTTTTACTTATTAAGCTAATACTTTTTAACTAGAGATGCAGATTTTTTTTATATTTTCCTTCTTAAGAATGGACTCCATAGTTTTATCATAACCTAGCAACTCCCACATACTATTTGTAATGCAAAAAGTATTCTGACCTTGGAGAACTAGACCTGCACATAATATTTAGTCACAAATAACCATTATTATGGTGTCGAGGGAATAATGGGTGAACTTTCTAATCAGGAGTAACCATATGCATCCTAATGTAAGTATTTGTTGTGAAATTATTTCCAATTTCAGATCCACATAGTATCACAACAATTTTAAAAAAAATTTTTTTGGAGTATAGTTGATTTACAATGTTGTGTTATTTTCAGGTTAGAGCAAATTGAATCAGTTATACATATACCTATATCTCCTCTTTTTTACATTCTTCTCCCATTTTTTGTTGGCATTTAAAAACATCTTTTATTTGTTCTCAATTGAGTGCTTCCTTAATAATAACATTTTTTTAAAAATGGAAATCAAATCTCTATTTAAACTAGAATCTATTGTAATATATAACATATTGAAACACAGTTATGTTTGTGATCCCCGACAAAAAGACAAGACAACAAAAACAGTGATTTTAAATAGCAAGTTTAATTACAAACTGGACTTATCTATCTTAAAGTGGCTTTCGTTTACCATGCAAAGTTTTACTAATATTGTCACATACACATTTTAAGTAGAGGGATAAAACAAACAAAAAGTGTTCACTAGATATTTTCCTCTTACAATTTTATGTTCACTCTCTGTATAGCAAAGAGAGTAGAAGAGGTCAAAAAGATCATTTTAAAACACAGGTGTTTTTAAAAATCTATTTATTATCTTATATACATATTTTTAAGGCAATTTATATAACATAACCAAACTGCTTTGTATTGCAGATATAAACACAATCTAAAATTTGAAAAGCTGTAGTAAAAAATAAAAACAAATTACATTACATTAAACTAACTTAATAAACATGAATGTACATTCTGACTGTGGCCGTAATTAGTACTTACAACGATTATATTACACCCTCAGAGTAGTTGTTATTTCAATGGCCTATATTTTGAGCAAGTCTGAAACATGTTAATAGGTTACTAGGACAGACTCTGAAATGTGGCTTAATGTTCAAATCATTCAGGAAACGTTGCAGGAAACAATTCACAAATAGGGGAAAGGTGTGTGGTTCTACCAGATGATTCAATGTTGCTTTAAGTCTAGAGAATTTATAAGTTCAAAATAAGCACATTGTATGTGGTTATTACTGAAAAAGTAAGTTATGCAATCCAATTATATGATAGGTCAAAAATAAAATAAAAACCAACAAAACAAGCAAAGACAAAAGTGTTTCGTGTCTTATTTCCTATCACATAAAAATCACTTGAGCTGAAGTCCATAGCTCTACATGGTGCAGAGTTAAACTCTTGAATCAAATTCAGAGGTTATTGGACAATAAAAGCTGAAATATCAATTTAGAGCATTGATTTTCTAAATGTCCTGGAAAGACTCAGAGTAGGTGTCTTGGGGATGAGAAATACTTAAGTTTTATTTAACATGTTTTCCCTTATATCAATGCTTAAGAGAGTAGAAACTAAAGTCAAATTCCATCCTTTCCACTATGGAAACACATAACTTCACTAGCAATCAAAGGCACATTCTTTGAGTAGAACAGAACTGAAAACATGCAGAATTTTTTCCTGATATATTATTCGATCCATATGATGTACATTGAGAAATGGTTTCAATATTGCAGCCATGGTATCCAAAGTGATTTGACTTATATTTTTGACACAAAATAAAGAATATACAAATGTGACCAGTACTGAATTTCTAATGAGGGCAAATCTAATAAACAAGCAAAGCAAGCATTATTACATGTGTTCAGATGAATTTCTATTGCTTATTATGAAAATCTATTTTATTGTCAGCAAAGCTACTAGAAGCAGTGTTATCAAACATGGATAGGAATTAAGCCTTGATTTTCTGAATATATAAAGTCAATATACGAAAGGCATGCAATAGCTTCAACTATGCTTTTGCAATTTTATATATTTTTTTCTGAAATTTCTAGAAAAACTTTCAACAGTGTCTACTAATACATCATATTGGACAATTTGGTCTCACTGATTTATTATCAGAGTGTAAAAGGTAAATCAAAGTCATTGAAAATGTATGCATCCTTGCTTACATATATAAAATCTTAAAATACATAAATTATTAAAAATAATTAATTCAGACATTACCTATTCTCTTTTTTAAATATTACTTTATAAACAGGTAAAATCCTTTTTTTCTTGGCAAACACATAGCATATTTTTTCAGGTTCCACAAAAATAAACCATTTAATTACAATCTATTTAACATGCACATCTTCTAGAAATAGAAGCATACAAATAATATACAACCAGGGCATTACTTTTTTTTTCGGTTGGAGAGGTAGATTTTTGATGAAACAAACAAACAACAAAACAATGCTAATGCATTCCAGATGTCATATAAAAATTTATAAGATACAGAATTAAGGCAAAGGAAAAAAATGTTTGGAAATTCAAGTAAGGATTGACTATAGAGGTGATACCTATTAAGTGGATGTTGTAATGTTAGTGTGCTTGTTTGACAATAAAAAAAGACACTCCAGGAATATCCATAGGCAGAGAAAAAGTTTGTGCAAAGAACATGACAGTTCGAATCTATTTGGAAATGTAAGGTTGTGGCAATCATGAATGATGTAACAAAAGTTTGCATACAAAATTCAGGAACTTATGTCATTTTTGGAAGTATTGAATGATATTAAACAAGGAAATATGGGTAGAATGGATAATGCATGTTGTAAGGGGTTAGCTTGGGAGCCAGTTGACCTATAAAGGTAAAGTTGAAAGACAGTAAAGCAGTTTAATGAGGTCTATTACCAAGTCTGTGTTAAAGATTATAGTAAAGGCTATATTAAGATGAGATAGATGTGAATAAAAGTATTAATAAATATAAAATAGATATGTAAAATTTTAAAAACCTCAATCTCAACTTCACTGAAACTTAGCATCCATAATGCCCTGTCATTTCTGTCTCTAAAATGTAATTTCCTTCTTTCGAGGAATCTTTGCATTATCATAATTTTGTTGAAGCTGTTATCATCTCTTACCTGGAATCCTGCCCCAGGTACTTTATTGTAGCTCCACTGGCCTCTTCTGAACTTGTTTTTTAAGTGCTAATAAAGTACTTTGTACAGAACACAAGTGTGATCATTGACACAATTGGAATTGTGCACCAATGAGGACCAAGTTCCTTAATATGTCCATGACAGCCCTTCATGGTCTGGCTCCCTTCTTTTCCCCCAAATCATCTGCCACATTGCTTGCTCCTCTTCAGCCACACTACCATTCTTTCTCTTCCTCGTAGGGTCTTTGCTCTTTCCTAGGTGGGCCAAGTTGTACCTTATTTTTGAGTCAAGTGTTCATTTGGTGTTCAGTTATTAGCAGAAGCATGGCTCCTTCAAGGAATGATTACTGATGTCCTTAAGTTGATTACTTCTACTTCACATTCTCATGTAATTAATTCTTCTTTGCAACACCTCTCAACTCCAAAATTTTATGTGCATTGATGATTGATTGATATTTTACTTTTTCATTAGATTTAAATGACATGAAAGAGGGAATTGTTATGATTTTGCTCACCAGACCTTACCCCATACTTGACATATAATAGGTGTGTATTAATTATTATTGAGTGAATAAATTTTCTAAGGCTTTATTATAGAAGTTCATAATTAGTAGACTTAGAGATGTCTTTTTTAAATAAAAATAAGGAGTGGCTAAAAGTTTTTGAGCAGGGGAGTTTAAGTGATGAAAGATGCATTGTAAGGCAATCTGAAATCAATATGGAAGATGGATTGAGGTAGAAGAGACAGAAGATCCAGAGAGCAGAAAGGGCAGTGAGTAAAGACAGGTTAAACTAGGATGGTGCCTGTTGAAGGGAAAATGTGGAGGCCAAGGGAAGAATTAACTGTAAAATATGACAATTTTAATTCAAATGAAAGGCACAGCTGAAAATAGGCATGAAAAAGGGGAAGTGCAAATGTTGCAAATCTTATGAAAAAAAATTAATGAATATTGTTAACTTTCTATAGTATATTTGAAAACTTAAATAAATAAAATTACTAGATAAACAGAACTTACCAAGACAAAATCAAGATGAAATTAAGCTTTATTTGTTTAAAAATAATTTAATATTTTAGTAGTTAAATATCTCCTCACAAGGAAATGCTTGGAAATACCATTGGCTGAGGGTCCCTACATGAGAAGGGCTCAGAATGGAGTTAAGCTAAGAAGGCAGATCTATGTGCAAGCATGGCCATAGCATGGTCTGGCTCCTGCCTGTCCCCCACAGTGGATGTGGGCCTGAGTCTTAAGCATAACTCCCCTTTAGAAGCTGCACTGTGTTGGTGCAGAACCAAGTCTGCCATGTGGAGAGCAACTCTCCTCCGTGAGACCTGCCAGGTCAAGCCTTTAGAGTCTACATTTGGAGTCTTGCACTTGGAGTCTATAGAGCAGTTTCATCTTGTGGGTATATTTTTTTGGCCAGAAAAAAAAATTTTTTTTTTTTTTTTTTTTAACAATTCAATGTAATTTCAATCTTCTGAGACAGGTTGTGCACGTCTGACTTGTGCCCCCGCCCAGCTGCCATTCGTACTATACTTGCCTGGATTCAAAATTATAATCACTTCCTCCAAACAATAGCGTTCTAAACTTTTCCTTATCTAGTGTCTGTAACCAACTGTCAAGTATTGGAAATGTCGCCACATAAATATTCATAGCATTAGGGTTTTTACATATCTTTCCTGTACATTTGGGAAAAAATTCATATACTGAATCATGGAGATTTCTCCATGTCTGTATACCCACTGTCAGATCAAAATGTCCGATGCAATTTTAGGTCACTTCAGTTAACAGAACCAAGGTTCACCGTAGCTTTTTAACTCACAGGGCCATCAAAATTGACATCGCATAATTTGACCAACTGCATTTTTAATCTTATGAGATTTTCTTTTGCAATATATTTGATTTTTCAGATATTACATGCTATTTACCTGAGATAAGCCATTTTTATTAAAACCCAACTATATGTCAAAAAATAAGAAAGAAAGAAATGGACTACTTTTGAGTAACTGATTAGAATGAGATAAATCCCAGAATCTAAAAGGCTAATAACACTTAACAGCACAAAAAAGTTATTCAATTCTAATTAGTAATTATTGCAAACAAAGGAAAAACAACAGGATATTTTATAGCATGTGGGTACATAAAATATTTTACTATATGGGTACATTCTTACCTAGAAATGCAGGTGGATCTATGACTGTGATTGAAATTAGTTCTTCACTTTGTTTGAAGTGAATTCTCTGGACAAGTTCCATAGATCATAAGTATTATACCTTTCAATTAAGCCTAAAATGACATTTAAAAATAAATTCATCTATTTAGTTAATTGCTCTAAGCCAACCTACATTTTGATAAAAGTTATATTAAAAGTAATAGTTAATAGTAAGTAATTAATAGTAATCTCCTACTTGCTCTTTAGCTCAAGTATGATCTAATTTCATAACTCAAATTGAATTGATATTTGTCTATTTATTATACATTTGTAATTTGCATATTCTCCCACAGATTCCATTAAAATAATTTGTACAGACTCACAGATATAGAAAACAAACTAGTGGTTACCAGTGGGGAGAGGAAATGGTGGGGGGGGGTAAAATGAGGGTAAGGGGATTAAGAGGTACAAACTACTATGTATAAAATAATTAATCTACAAGAAAATATGGTACAGCACAGGGAATATAGCCCATATTTATAATAACTATAAATGGAGTATAACCTAATTACATGTAGTGAAGATGAATCACTATATTGTACACGTGAAACTTTTACAATATTGTACATCAACCAAACATATGTTTAAAAGAAAAGACTTAGGAAGCAATTTTTTTCAGAAAAAACGCTGGTGGTTAATTTATATTGGACAACAATGGCACATCTTGCTGGGTCTCACACCTAATTGTCCTCCCAAGAGGAAACTTATAATTAAGCACTACAGCAAATATGTCAGCAGAAATAACAGTAGAAAGACAGTATTTGCATGATGCAATCCATGGAACAAGAGGTTGGTTGAACTGTGGCTTCCTCAGTATGAGCAAAACTCAGGAAAATAATAAATGACTTCCAAACAGTATTTACAAATTGAGTAAAAAATATAAATTGCCCACAATATAGGGTTTTACTGATTCTAGAACTAGAAGGAGCTCTGCCCACAGTGGCTTAAGGGGTAGACAGGGATGACAAGAAATAAATGAAGGGGAAATTGCCTCAGTTTTGAGTAAATGAAAATTTAAAAGCAACATATCTAACATCAAAATGCATGGAGAGTATACAGCTTGAAATAGCAGCCCCAGTTTTTCAAACTTAACCTGTATCAGTTTTTTTTCACATGAAACTTCCCAGTTCCTCCCAGTCTACTAATGAAGTAGTAAAGGTGGAGTTTGCTTTCCTACCACTCACATTTTAGCCCGGCATGTCTTGCTTTGGCTGATGGGATATTAGCATTTGTCATGCAACAAAGGCATGAAATGTACTTATGTGGTTGGTCTTTAGCTATTTCCCTTCTGCTATTAGTGTGAAAAGCACCTGTCCTGCTAGCCTACCTGTCCAACGAGGATGAGAGACATGTAGAGCAGATGAAGATCCTTATATGCTGGACCAGAAGCTGAAAGTGTGGGACCTCATTTCACCTCTGCAACAAGTGCTCACATTGAAAGATACATCTGATTAAGTGACTCTATTCACTGATGCAGCTAGAGATCTTGGGGTCATCCAGCAGCCAGAGGGAAGCTAGTGAATTTGAGAGGTGGTACATTATGCAGAATTATTATGGCAATAAGTAAAATGTCAAATAATGTACAGTTTATTCTGTTTTCATTTTTACACACCACACACATAAACATTAATAGCAAAAAGTAATTTCAGTAAACAGTGTTGAGAAAACTAGAGTCAGATTCTAAATATAAGCAGAAAAATAGGGTTGTATTTTATGTGATGGATAGAAGAAGGTTGAGTTAATGAAAAGAGATGGAAGAAGAGAAAATTAGTAAGTAGGAAAGGAATGAAAGAGTTTCAGAAATGAAGGAGTCTTGGGGATATCTCATTTCAACTATTTAATTACTCATAGAAGGAAATTAATATCTAGTTATTTGTTCTAAAACATTGCTATTTAATGTCATTCCTGGGTCTGATATACATATTATATGACTTTTATCCATGTGATTATTTTAATGTATTATGTTTTCTCTTAGAGGTAAGCCCAGTAATATCAATTATTTGTTATTATATTTAGTCATATTATAGAGCTGCAATAACTGATAGTGCTATTTTAAAACAATGATGATTTTAATAAAAGGAAGCATATTAAATTATTCCCTGAGTGCCATGCCAATTAAAGATCATCCAACGAGTATCTATTTACTCTTTTTATTGAAAATTTGGATTAAAATTTCAGTTATAGATCAAGACAACTCTAGAGAATAGACAGTCTCCTATATTTTGAAAAATAAAATGAATCAAACATAATATTCACCAACCAGAAAAAGCCCACTAATCTCAGAAATATAAAAATAATTTTAAATTTCTCCAAATTTATTTATTTTAACATCTTTATTGGAGTATAATTGCTTTACAATAGTGTGTTAGTTTCTGCTGTATAAAAGAGTGAATCAGCTATACATATACATACATCCCAATATCTCCGCCCTCTTGCATCTTTCTCCAACACCCTATCCCACCACTCTAGGTGGGCACAAAGCAACGAGCTGATCTCCCTATGCAGCTTTTTCCTACAAGCAATCTGTTTTACATTTGGTAGTGTATATATGTCCATGCCACTCTCTCACTTCGTCCCACTTACCCTTCCCCCTCCTTGTTTCCTCAAGTCCATTCTCTATGTCTGTGTCTTTATTCTTGTCCTGCTCCTAGGTTATTCAGAACTATTTTTTTTTTTAGATTCTATACATACATACATGTGTTAGCATATGATATTTGTTTTTCTGTCTCACGTACTTCACTCTGTATGACAGACTCTAGGTCCATCGAACTCACTAAAAACAACTCAATTTCATTCCTTTTTATGGCTGAGTAATATTCCATTGAATATATGTGCCATATCTTCTTTATCCATTCATCTGTCAAAGGACACTTAGGTTGCTTCCATGTCCTGACTATTGTATATAGAGATGCAATGAACATTGTGGTACATGAGTCTTTTTGAATTATGGTTTTCTCAGGGAATATGCCTAGTAGTGGGATTACTGGGTCATATGGTAGTTCTATTTTTAGTTTTTTAAGGAACCTCCATACTGTTCTCCACAGTGGCTGTATCAGTTTACATTCCCACCAGCAGTGAAAGAGTGTTCCCTTTTCTCCACACCCTCTCCAGCATTTATTGTTTGTAGATCTTTTGGTGATGGCCATTCTGACTGGTGTGAGGTGATACCTCATTGTAGTTTTGATTTGCATTTCTTTAATTATTAGTGATGTTGAGCATCCTTTCATGAGTTTGTTGGCAATCTGTATACCTTCTTTGGAGAAATGTCTATTTAGGTCATTTGCTCATTTTTGGATTGGGTTCTTTGTTTGTTTGTTTGTTTGTTTTGATATTGAGCTGCATGAGCTGTTTGTATATTTTGAAATTGATCCTTTGTCAGTTGTTTCATTTGCAAATATTTTCTCCCATTATGAGAGCGGTCTTTTCATCTTGTTTATGTTCTCCTTTGCTGTGCAAAAGCTTTTAAGTTTCATTAGGTCCCATTTGTTTATTTTCGTTCTTATTTCCATTTCTCTAGGAGGTGGGTCAGAAAGGAGCTTGCTGTGATTTATGTCAGAGTGTTCTGCCTGTTTTCCTCTAAGGGTTTAATTGTGTCTGGCCTTACATTTAGGTCTTTAATCCATTTTGAGTTTATTTTTGTGTATGGTGTTAGGGAGTGTTCTAATTTTATTCTTTTACATGTAGCTGTCCACTTTTCCCAGCACCAATTATTGAAGAGGCTGTCTTTTCTCCACTGCATAGTCCTGCCTCCTTTATCAAAAATAAGGTGACCATATGTGTGTGGATTTACCTCCGTGCTTTGTATCCTTTTCCATTGATCTATATTTCTGTTTTTGTGCCAGTACCATACTGTAGGTTTGTAGTATAGTCTGAAGTCTGGAAGCCTGATTCCTCCAGCTCCGTTTTTCTTTCTCAAGATTGCTTTGGCTGTTCAGGGTCTTTTGTTTTTCCATACAAATTGTGAAAAATTTTATTCTAGTTCTGTGAAAAATGCTATTGGTAGTTTGATAGGGATTGCATTGAATCTGTAGATTGCTTTGGGTAGTATAGTCATTTTCACAATGTAAATTCCTTCAACCCAAGAACATGGTATATCTCTCCATCTGTTTGTATCATCTTTAATTTCTTTCATCAGTGTTTTACAGTTTTCTGCATACAGGTCTTTGTCTCCTTAGGTAGATTTATTCCTAGGTATTTATTCTTTTTGCTACAGTGGTAAATGATTTCCTTAATTTCTCTTTTAGGTTTTTCATCATTAGTGTATAGGAATGTAAGAGATTTCTGTAGCTTAAGTTTGTATCCTGTTACTTTACCAAATTCACTGATTAGCTCTAGTAGTTTTCTGGTGGCATCTTTAGGATATTCTATGTATAGTATCATGTCATCTGCAAACAGTGACAGCTTTACTTCTTCTTTTCCAGTTTGTATTCCCTTTACTTCTTTTTGTTCTCTGATTGCTGTGGCTAAAACTTCCAAAACTTTGTTGAATAATAGTGGTGTGAGTGGGGAACCTTGTCTTGTTCCTGATCTAAGTGCTAATGGTTTCACTTTTTCACTATTGAAAATGATGTTGGCTGTGGTTTTGTCTTATATGGCCTTTATTATGTTGAGGTAAGTTCCCTCTATGCCTACTTTCTGGAGGGTTTTTTATCATAAATGGTTGTTGAATTGTGTTGACAGCTTTTTCTGCATCTATTGAGATGATCATATGGTGTTTCTCCTTCAGTTTGTCAATATGGTTTATCACGTTGATTGATTTGCGTATATTGAAGAATCCTTGCATTCCTGGGATAAATCCCACTTGATCATGGTGTATGATCCTTTTAATGTGCTGTTGGATTCTGTTTGCTAGTATTTAGTTGAGGATATTTGCATCTATGCTCATCAGTGATATAGGCATGTAGTTTTCTTGTTTTTGTGTCATCTTCGTCTGGTTTTGGTATCAGAGTGATGGTGACCTCATAGGATGAGTTTGAGCATGTTCCTCCTTCTGCTATATTTTTGAAGAATTTGAGAAAGATAGGTGTTAGCTCTTCTCTAAATGTTTGATAGAATTTGCCTGTGAAGCCATCTGGCCCTAGGCTTTTCTTTGTTGGAAGATTCTTAATTACAGTTTCAATTTCAGTGCTTGTGATTGGTCTGTTTATATTTTCTGTTGCGTCCTGGTACAGTCTCGGAAGTTGTGCTTTTCTAAGAATTTGCCCATTTCTTCCAGGTTGTCCATTTTATTGGCATATAGTTGCTTGTTGTAATCTCTCATGATCTTTTGTATTTCTGCAGTGTCAGTTGATACTTCTCCTTTTTCATTTCTAATTCTATTGATTTGAGTCTTCTCCCTATTTTTCTTGATGAGTCTGGCTAATGGTTTATCAATTTTGTTTATCTTCTCAAAGAAACAGCATTTAATTTTATTGTTAGTGTAATTTTAGTGTTATTGTTTCCTTCATTTCTTTTTTCATTTATTTTTGATCTGATGTTTATGATTTCTTTCCTTCTGCTAACTTTGGGTTTTTTTGTTCTTCTTTCTCTAATTGCTTTAGGTGTAAGTTTAGGCTGTTTATTGAGATGTTTCTTGTTTCTTGAAGTAGGATTGTATTGCTATAAACTTCCCTCTTAGAACTGCTTTTGCTGCATCCCATAGGTTTTGGGTTATCATGTTTTCATCGTCATTTGTTTCTAGGTATTGTTTGATCTCCTCTTTAATTTCTTAAGTGATCTGTTAGTTATTTATTATTGCATTGTATAACCTCCATGTCTTTGTAGTTTTTACAGATTTTTTCCTGTAATTGATATCTAGTCTCATAGTGTTGTGGTTGGAAAAGATATTTGATACGATTTCAATTTTTTTTAATTTACCAAGGCTTGATTTGCAATCCAAGATATGATCTATCCTGGAGAATGTTTCATGAGCACTTGAGAAGAAAGTGTAACCTGCTGTTTTTGGATGGAATGCTGTGTAAATATCAATTAAGGTCATCATGTTTAATTTATCATTTAAAGCTTGTGTTTCCTTATTTATTTTCATTTTGGAGGATCTGTCCATTGGATAAAGTGGGATGTTAAAATTCCCTACTATGATTGTGTTACTGTTGATTTCCCCTTATATGGCTGTTAGTATTTGCCTTATGTATTGGTGTGCTTCTATGTTGGATGCGTAAATCTTTACAGTTGTTATATCTTCTTCTTGGATTGATCTCTTGATCATTATGTTGTCCATATTTGTCTCTTGTAATAGTCTTTATTTTAAAGTCCATTTTTTTCTGATATGAGAATTGCTACTCCAGCTTTCTTTTGATTTCCATTGCATGGAATAAGTTTTCCATTACTTCTCTTTCAGTCTGTATGTGTTCCTACGTCTGAAGTGGGTCCCTTGTAGGCAGCATATGTATGGGTCTTGTTTTTGTATCCATTCAGCCAGTCTACGTCCTTTGATTGGTGCATTTAATCCCTTTACCTTTAAGGTAGTTATCGATATGTATGTTCCTATTACTATTTTCTTAATTGTTTTGGGTTTGTTATTGTAAGTCTTTTCCTTCTCTTGTACTTCCTGCCTGCTGAAGTTCCTTTAGCATTTGTTGTAGAGCTGTTTTAGTGGTACTGTATTCTCTTACCTTTTCCTTATTTGTAAGGTTTTAATTTCCCATCGAATCTGAATGAGATCTTTGCTAGGTAGAGTAATTTTGGTTGTAGTTTTTTTCCCTTTCATCACTTTAAATATATCCTTCCACTCCCTTCTGGCCTGCAGAGTTTCTGGTGAAAGATCAGCTGTTAACCTTTTGGAGATTCCCTTTTATGTTATTTGTTGTTTTTCCCTTCTGCTTTTAATATTTTTTCTTTGTATTTAATTTTTGATAGTTTGATTAATATGTATCTTGGCATGTTTATCCTTGGATTTATCCTGTATGGGATGCTCTGCATTTACTGGACTTGGTTGAGTATTTCCTTCTCCATATTAGGGAAGATTTCAACTATAATATCTTCAATTGTTTTCTCAGTCACTTTTTTTTTTCTCTTCTTCTCCTGGTGCCCCTATAATTCGAATGTTTGTTCTTTTAATGTTGTCCCAGAGGTCTCTGAGATTGTCCTCAATTCTTTTCATTATTTTATCTTTATTCTGCTCTGAGGTAGTTATTTCCAGTCTTTTATCTTCCTGGTCACTTATTCATTCTTCTGCCTCAGTTATTCTGCTATTAATTCCTTCTAGAGAATTTTTAATTTCACTTATTGTGTTGTTCATCATTGGTTATTTGCTCTTTAGTTCTTCTAGGTCCTTGTTAAACGTTCCTTTTATTTTCTCCATTCTATTTCCAAGATTTTGGATCATCTTTACTGTTATTACTCTGAATTCTTTTTCAGGTAGACTGCTTATTTCCTCTTCATTTGTTTGGTCTGGTGGATTTTTACCTTGCTCCTGCATCTGCTGTGTACTTCTCTGCCTTCTCATTTTGCCTACTTACTGTGTTTGGGGTTTCTGTTTTGCAGGCTGCAGGTTCGTTGTTCCCGTTGTTTTTGGTGTCTGCCCCCAGTGTGTGAGGTTGGTTCAGTGGGTTGTGTAGCCTTCCTGGTGAGCAGACTGGTGCCTGTGTTCTGGTGGATGAGGCTGCATCTTCTCTTTCTGGTGGGCAGGACCATGTCCGGTGGTGTTTTTCGGGGTTGTCTGTGAACTTATGCTTCTAAGCAGCTCATGGGTGAGTTTGTGTTTCTGTCTAGCTAGTTATTTGGCATGGTGTGTCGAGCACTGTAGCTTGTTGGTCGTTTAATGGAGCTGGATCTTAGCACTGAGATGGAGATCTTTGGGAGAGCTTTCCCCATTTACTATTACATGGGGCCTGGAGCTTTTTGCTTGACCAATGTCCTGATCTTGGCTTTCCCCACTCAGAGGCTCAGGCCTGACACCCGGACAGAGTACCAAGACACTGTCAGCCACACAGCTCAGAAGAAAAGGGGGAAGGAAGGAAGAAAGGAAAGAAGGGAAAAATAAGGAAGGAAAGAAAAAAATGAATTTATTAAAATAGAAAATAATTTTATTTTTAAAGAAAGAGAGAAAGAAAGAAGATAGCAACCAAACTTTAAAACAAATCCACCAATGATAACAAGCTCTAAAAATTATACTTTTGGGAAGTCTGAGGTCTTCTTCCAGCATTCAGTAGGTGTTCTGTAGGAGTTGTTCCTCATGTAGATGTAGTTTTGATGTATATGTGGGGAGAAATGTGATCTCCACGTCTTACTCCTCCACCATCTTGAATGCACCCCCTAAAATTTCTTCAAATTTAAATGATGTAGTTATTTGAAGGCCTTGTTTATATTGCACATATTTATAATATTGAAATTAGTTTTAAAAACAACCAAACAAAAAAATCCCCAATAAAACCAGTGCATTCCTTAGCTAGAATGACATACAAACAGAAGTGTTAATGATTTTAGAACATCTGAGTGATAATATATATTCTTGTGACAACTCAGTCCAGAAGAACGTTGAACAGTTAAAACTGATAGTGTTTCTTAAATATGAACATAGAAATTCACCATTCACTTGGATCATGAGATCATTAAAAGATTCATTGAGTCTCTCTCTCTCTCTATATATATATATATATATATATATGAATATATATATACATATAAAAGATTTTACATAGCATTGCTTTTCTAACTTTCCTATTCTGGCAAGTATTGACAACCAGGAATTCTTAGACTGCATTGGGGAAGAGGAATGGCCATAAAGAATGAGTGTCCTTCATTCTCTCTTGTCTCTCTCTCTCTCTCTCTTCCTCTTTCTCTCTCCCTCCCATTGTTCATATATGTCTTGGAAAATATCTATAAGATATCTTCTTAATTTTTGCCAGTATATGCTTGCCTATATGACTGTCTTTTTGTCTGACTCTTTTTCCCCCTCAGACTATTACTAAATCATATTTCTTTTCTTGATCCTGTGTTACTCTGATTAATATTGTTTACTTAGGGCTTCCATGGTGGCGCAGTGGTTGAGAGTCCACCTGCCGATGCAGGGGACACGGGTTCGTGCCCCTATCCCAGAAGATCCCACATGCCGCGGAGTGGCTGGGCCCGCGAGCCATGGCCGCGGAGCCTGTGTGTCCGGAGACTGTGCTCCGCAACGGGAGAGGCCACAGCAGTGAGAGGCCCGCGTACAGAAAAAAAAAAAAAAAAAAAAAAAAAAAAAAAAATTGTTTACTTAAGGTTATATGTCCGTTCCATTAACTGATCAAATTTTTTTACCCTCCACCCTGGATGCCAGGAGTTCACATTGGCATAAATAGCCTATGTAATTAATCATGGGAATAGTCATCAATAAAGCAAAAAACAAGATGTCAACACATGTGCAATCAATTAGATGAAATGAAGAATGAATACGTAATATTTACATATGTCAGCCTAGTTCCAATGATTGCAACTGCTTTGTCCTTACAGCTAGCTATTACACTTGTTAGTTATCTAAAAATCAAGAATAATTTTGAAGCTCAAAAATCAAAATCTTGATTTTTATCTACTCCCCTTCATCATTCCCTTTCCTTTCCTTCTGAAACAATTTAGTTCAAAAACTACTATGGGTGACTGAGCAAAGTAGGTAAGTATCTGCATGAAAAGGAGAGATGAGAATCTCCAGCAGCCTAGTAAGTGTTTAGAGTTCAAGTTGAGTAAGGAGGATTCTGCCTGGAAAGCTGACCCAGTGGGTGTGATGTCCAACGTCACAGGGAGAAAGGAGGGCAACCTTGAGGCAGGGAGGTTGAAAGTTGATGTTGGGGTGTTGGAGCATGAATGGAGCCAGCAGAGAATTTGCAGGAGGTAGATTGTTGGTGTCAGCTACAAGAGGAGATTGGTTGCATTCAGCAGAATTAGTCAAATAAGCCAGTAAATGAACATATTTGATTTTTTTTGGTAATGTTCACATTTCCAATTGATTGAACTTGCTTTTTATTTATAAGCAACCTGCAGTCATATATCTGCTGGGTTGAATTATTTTGGCTCTCACTTGGGACTCCCTGTTCATCTTTACTTCCATTTAGAGAATAAATTCTGCTCAGACCTGCTTTTCTTGCCATTTACACCCATATAAATATGGTAAAAAATCCTCTCCTAACAACACTACACCTGTATAGTGGTGAGCGTGAAGGGTCTCCTCCCACTCTCCCACTAAAACAGGCCTCCAGCATTTTTCAGGTAGATCATTTCCAAGTCACAGAACTGCTGAGTGAGTACAAAAACTTCACAGTATACTATTTCAGTGTTGAGAAATTGAAGAAACTGACACACAAGAAAAAATTGGGAGTTAAAAATTTTCAGTTAAAAAATGGTTTCTTAATATCAGTACTTTCAGTAAAATAGAATAATAATCTTTTAAAAGCCCTTCTCAATAAACTGTTATGCAATGCTGCACAAGCACTACTTTCCTCTTACCATCCATCTCATCTTTATCACTTTATTGACTCTCTCCTTCCAAATGTCTTAAATATTGAATTCCTACTTCCTCCTTAAAGACGAATTTCTTATGAAGATGTGGAAACAGTTACACAATGGTTGTTTGGGGAAAATTCATTACAGTCCACTACTGAAGTCACAATGTAGGTACAAGCACTTTTGGATCAGACAAGAAGGTCTATTGAGTAAGTTGCTGCCATAGTTCCTACGTGGGAAGTTTCTAAATAAAAGTTATATTTCTGGGTAGCATGTTTTGGTATGATATATTGGAATGTTGCCAACGTTTTTTTGTTTCTTTGTATATTAGTATGCATGTATGAACATTATTTTATAGAATGTATCCTGCTCACATCACCAAAACAGAGGATGGTGGCTTTGAGAAGTGGAAAAGCAAGTAGGCACAGAATGTATCTTATTTGCTATGTATTCAATGTCTGACAAGAGAATGTTAAGACCTATGTGGTCTAGTTTTAGTTTTTTAAAATTCCTTAAGGTGAGTAAATTTACTTCCTAAAATATTGTCCTCAGTATATGCTATTGAATAAAGAGAAGAAATAGGTCCATGCATATTTCCTGTTGTTTTATTTCAGCTAAAGATTGTCTTTGCTCAGGGGAAGGGTAAGCTGGGATGAAGTAAGAGAGTGGGATGGACATATATCCACTACCAAATGTAAAATAGATAGCTAGTGAAATGCATCCATATAACACAGGGAGATCAACTTGGTGCTTTGTGTCCACCTAGAGGGGTGGGATAGGGAGGGTGGGAGAGAGGGAGATGCAAGAGGGAAGAGATATGGGGATATATGTATATGTATAGCTGGTTCACTTTGTTATACAGCAGAAACTAACACACCATTGTAAAGCAATTATACTCCAATAAAGACGTAAATAAATAAATAAATAAATAAATAAATAAAAGCAAAAAAAAAAATTTCTGTTTTGCTGTTACTCAAAAAGAAAAGGGAAAGCCTCATGATTTCTGTGACTGAAAATAGTTGGAAGACAAATGTTATTTATCCGGATGACTAGAGAAAACTTTTCTGAAAGGAAATTTTTGAGCTGTTTGTTAACTAAATGGTGAAACAGTCCATCTGTGATTAGACCTGGATGAAGAGCATTCTAAGTCAGACCAACAGTAAATGCAGGGATTTTTCCCTCACCACGGTGTGTCAGAGCTTGGATTTTTCTGCTGTTTCCTGGCTCTATAGTTCTTCCAGGCTACTTTGTAGCAGTTTGAGTAAACCATCACCTTCCACTGGAATCCAAAAATCTAGGAGGAGCTTCAAGCTGTGACTAGACTCCCAATGGATTCATCAGAGGTTAACCCAACCTGGACCCTGGTGTCTCCTCAAATGTCCATCGATGAAAATTCCCAGGCAGTTCTAGCTGCCTCTCAACCTATCTCTGCAGTGTTAATAAAGAACCTCAGTAACTTGACTCTCAACCCTAGTAGCAAATTGCTATCCACTCTACCAGAATATTCACCTCAACAGACTGGATGGAGACTTAATCTACAGGAGGAGGGGGTGGGGGGAGGACATTGTTAATTGCTTGGAGAGAAAGGATGGAAAGAGTGATTCAATATATTAAAAATTGCTATGGCAAATGACTTCCTCTGTCTGAGTCTCAAAGAGAACTTCAGCAGAAGGATGTTGAGACTCAGTCAAGAATGGAAGGATTTAGATGTAGCTGTCATTATTGGCTGTATAATAGAGATCCTTCTGAGGATAATTATGACAATAATTACAACAATAATTATGACAGTAGTTATGATACAGGGTCGGATGAGCCATAAACTTTATTCTTGTACTATTTTTTCCTACTAGTAATTTTAGGATATTATGAAGTAGCTTGGGAAATCTACTCTACACTAGGGCAGATTGGGTACCAATATTTTGATAACCTATATTATAAGTTCTGTGGTGTCTTTTTTCCTTGCATCTCTTTTCTACCTTAATACAAGTAACTTATAAGGAATCTATGTAACTTGTGTCAGAATGACTTGAATATACTTTAGTTCCATTTTGATTTGACACAAAGAAGCACTAATAAGTCTTAGGTACTGCCTGTTTTAGAAGCCTGAAGTCCCTGTAAAATGAAACCCAATATCGAGAATTTGAAACAAATTAACTTGTGTGGAAGGAATGTAAAGAAAACGTTGGGTGACTTGGCCAGAGCACTGTTAGAGCAGCGTGTTGTATTGTAATAAAAATTTTCAGTAGCAAATAAATGTGTGTACAGAGGATCTTATTAAAATTTGAGACATATTTGAGTACATTTAAAAAAACTCTTGTCATTCTAGACTTGTTTTTGTTATCTATGTTTTAAATAAATAACACTTGCCCCCATCACATTCTCAGGATGTAAATATCTGGCATTCTATTTTGTGTGTGTGTGATATTGTCCTCTTGGAAGGGAAGTTTTATACATTTGGGTAAGTTTAGAAAACAAGGGCACAGATATTTGCACATATTAACCTCTTGGAAGAGATGTCAAAATGGAGAGAAGTAGAAGGGAAGTTAACAGGTTGGTGATGACTGGAGGTAATTGAAAGAATGGTAGTGGTATGTAAGCACTAAGGGAAGATGCAATTCAATGGTGTTTCACTTCAGTTATTTTCTTTCATGACCCTTGTGTACACAGGCCTGGATTTCTTTGTGGGGTACAAGAGATATATAAAATTAGTCTTCTGCCCTCCAACTATGTTTAGTTCACTTTAAAAAGATATTAAAGATTTGGGTACCTAAGCAAAGCAGCTGGAGACCTGGGGTAAAGAATAAAAGCCATCCTTATAAGGTAGGTAGGTAAGGAACAACAACCTGTTGGTATTCAGAATGCAGTAGAAGCAGAAACAGCCCAAACCTGGAGGGTTATGCAAATAAATAGCAAATAATTCAACAGTAACATTAAATATTAGTATCTACCAAACTAGGTCTTCAGAGGTTATTCTATTTAGAACTACCCAAACCATCGTGGTCTACAGCATGGGTGATTGTAGGGTCATCTGGAGGTTTCATTAAACTTGCAAGTTCTTCCCAGATGCAGGGTCATCTTGACTACTGTGTGAATTTGAAAATCACTGACTAGTGAAAAGAATGAACTTATTTCTGTTGAAATCATGTAAATTTATAAGTTTATGAGATCTAATAATCTAAGAACATGGTTGAACAAAACACCAAAACAAAACTCAGTAAATGCAAATTGTATGAAACAGACAGAGAAGAAAATAAGGATATTAGTTTCCTATGGATGCTGTAACAAATGATCACAAGCAATGTTTTAAACAACAGAAATGTATTCTCTTGTAGTTCTGACTTTGGAAATCCAAAGTCACTGGGCTAAAATCAGGGTGCCAAGTGGGCTGTCCTCCCTCCAGAGGCTGTAAGCCAGAGTCCAAATGTGGCTGAGATAGAGGGATAGAATGAAAAGGGGTGGGAACTGAGACCCAATAAATAGTGATGAGTCAGATTATTTACTTCTTTTAAATCGAGACTAAAATTTTGCATTATCTTCTGATATCAATACACTTGACCCTTGAACAACATGGGTTTGAACTTATAAGCAGATATTTTTCAATAGTAAATACTACAGTACTACACAATGCATGGTTGGTTGAATCTGTGGAATTAGAACTGAGGTTATGGAAGAACCTCAAAAATAAGGGAACTCTGTACAGGGGAGTTCAGCTATATGTTACAGTTAGATTTTTGACTCTGCAGAGGGTTGGCATCCCTAACCCCCGTGTTTTTCAAGAATCAGCTATGCTAAGGTACTAGTGGATCAGCAATGTTGGTAGATGTTAATCAAAAAGTAACATAGTCAAATGTATTATTTGGAAAACTCAATCTGAACTATAAAGTACCAACCTGGTTACAGAAAGATTATTTAGAAATGTGTTGCTGTAGTCCAGAGACAAGTGTACTGTGGCACAGACTAACATTTTAGCAGTAGAGTTGGTACAGTCCTCCTATCTTGAATATCTCCTAGAGGATTTATTGAATAACTGCATATTAGATGTGAAGGAATAAAACAAACACAAATCAACAAATCACTTTTAGATTTTTAGTTTGAGCAACTGAGTGGATGTTAAGGCTCCCTACTAAGAAGTAGAAGGCTGGTGAGGAATAGGTAGGTGTGTGGAAGGTGATTGCAAGTCTGATTTGGGCATTTGAAGAGTGATTTGCTTATTAAACATCCAAGGAGCAATTATAGAAAGTATAATAAAATGTTAAAGCTTTACAAAAAATCTTAGGGTTGCAGATATAGGTATGGAGGCATCAGCATCCAATCAGGATACAGACTAGTTGACGATTCAAAAGAAAATGAGTGATTGGATGTACAAAGCATGAAGAAGGACGAGTCAAGAAGACCTCAAGCTTTCTGGCTTCAGAAATTTAGTGGATTTTGGTAATTTTTATTGAAATAAAGACCATTGGAACAGAAGAATGGTTCATAGCCTGACAGCAACAAGCTAGGCCCACTACAGACATGTGGGGTTTCACATGTCTCTGAGATATTTCCAAAAGACATAGTAGAAATGAAAATGAAGTTCCTTTAAAGAAGAATCAGAAATCAGGGCTGAAAAAATATATTTGATATTTATTATCTCTACTGTTTTCTCTATCATATAGATTTTAAATGGAAAAACAAGAGGTGGAGAATTATTAGATACAATTAGATGTGAATAATTAAATGTGAAGAGTGTAGGAAAGGAAACACAAAGATAATCACAATTCCATTAAGAATGCATGATTACTCATTATTAGTCATAAATATGCAATAATCTTAGATAATGTAAACTAATAAGATCCTGGTGAGACACAGAAATGTATTGACAAAAAGCCTGGCAGAAACAATACTAAGTATTTCCTAAAGCTTTATCATAATGAGTTCTTATTTAAATATAAGTAAAATACAGTTTCCTGATTTTATAAACTTTTACAATATGGTTTTTATGGACTATACATTTTCTTGCCTGCTCTTTCCCATCACCCTTGCCATTTTTTCTTGTTTTGTCTTTTTTCATGTTCAACTTTTCAGAACACCATATTAATAGTAGAAATTACACACACACACACACACACACACACACACACACACATATGTATATCCAATTAAGTCAATATGATTTTTTCCCTAGTAGTTCTAAGTGTATTTACTCAGTCCCTTAGGTTTAGTTCTTTAAGGAGAGAAAAAGAGTATTTCATAAACAATTCATATTTTGAGCATTTTTAAATCTTAAAAAAATTGTGATATCGATTTTAAAATGATTTAAAATGTACTTAATACAGGTAAATGGTAACATATGTTCTATTATAACAGTTAGTCTAAAAACACTTAGACTTCTTATTGATGTAAATCTTGGTTTGTTTATGGAATTAATGACTCTAAGTGTTATTTTAGAGGCCACCTTATTCACTGTGCCATGCAATACATAATCCTCAGCTGATACTAGAAATTTCCTCTTCCTTACAATTAACTCATTGTGTGCAGTTCTGCTGATTTCATCTGAGGTCAGTATTCTTTATTTCCTACCTCCTGTCTATGACATTCAGATTCCAGCAAGTGATAACACAGGAGAGTCTCTGCATAAATTACTTCCTTTACCTACTGTAGGGAGTAAGTTCTAAGATGACCCTTCATGGTCTCTGCATCCTGGTATTCATGCTCTTGTGTAATCTCCTTCATTTGAGCATAAGTGAGATCTTTGACGTGCTTTTAACCAAAATAATATGTCAAATGTGATGAGATGCCAATCCATGTCTATGTGATATTATTATAAACATGACAGCTTGTTTAACAGATTATTTAGATTGCCTGCTAGGCTTGCATGCTTTAATGAAGCAAGAATCCATGTTGGGGAGGCCCACTGGCAAAAGAACTGGAAAAGAGGGCAGCCTATTTCCAATAGTGGCTAGAGATTAGGGGTGGCCTCTGGCTGACAGCCCCCAAGAAGCTGAGGCCCTGAAGCTAACAACCCACAAGGGACTGAATTTGGCCAATGACCATATGAGCTTGGAAGCAGATTCTTTTCCAGTTAAGCCTCAAATAAGAACATAACCCTGGCTAAAAACTTTATTGCAACCTTGTGAGAGACCTTGAAGCAGTGGACCACGTAAACTCTGTTTGGAGCCCTTGACCACTGAAACTGTGAGATAATAAATGGTACTGTTTTTAGCTGCTAAATTTTCTGAAATGTGTTAGGTAGCAATAGATAACTAATATATTTCTGATCATAGTTTCTTTCCTCAGGTCTGGCAAATTTCATATATATCCTAGGTTTTGGTTCTATCATATATATATGAACTTCCCTAATCCTTTTACTCACTCTCAGCCCTAGTTTTTTAGAATTACAAAAGTATAAGTCTTTAAAACAGAAAAAATCTTATTCTTAAAATGTCTTCATTGTAAGCATATAATTCTTACAAAAAAAATCTTAAATGTTTAATGAGTTATGGGATCTTATATTTTTAAAAGTGTAAAACAGGCGCTACTGACATTTTGATTTTGAGAAATTTTCTTGTTGTTAGGGGCTGTCTTATATCTATATAATGTAGATATATCATATATAGCTTATACATATATACCCATGTAAACATGTTTTTGTGTATATTTTATACATACACACTCATATTTTATTTTTGTATATATACATATGTGTGGGTTTTTATACACTTCTACCTATATAAAATTATCTATTCATGTTAAATATATACTAAAAATGCTGTATTAAGATATAAACCACAGCCGTGAATTTGTTAAATGACTTAGTATTGCAAATACCAATAAAAGTCAGTCTTAGTGAACATTTTATAATCCATGCCCCCAAAGAAAATTATGTTTCTATTTTAAGTGTGACATATGGTACTTACCTTTGTGTGACAATCTTGCTCACATTCAGCATTTGTGACACCAGATTGCCACTTTCTCTGGAATTTGAGTTGACATGAATAGTAATTTTGAATTAAATAGAAGTCAGCGGGCTGTCAATTCTGGGTAGGCCTTTTATTCACCTGCTGGAAAGTCCAGATGTCAATGCCATGATGTTTAATCCCTTTTCGTAGATTGGGATGGAAGCCTTTTTTTTTTTTTTTCTTTCTCTCCTTTTCAAATTTTAATATCTCTAGGGAAACTCAGAAGTAGTAATTCATGAGTTTCATGGAATGTTTCAGCAGATAGCTCTGTCATTTTCAAGATTCTAAAATACCACTTTTTGGTTAAAGACTAAAATAGCTATGTTTATGATTTGGCCCTACCTCCTTTGTTCAAAATATTAGAAGGAAGTAATTCTTAATTGTAAATGTATGTGTGTTTATGTATATGTGTGTATACACAAAAGTGTGTATATGCATTTTTTTCCCAAAGAATCTCTCAGAGACTAATGTAGACATTGAATGTAATAAAATGTAATGTAAATGTCTACCTTCAGATTTATGGGTGTGAGGATTTGAGTAAATTGAAAAAGCTCTTTGGTGGGATATTACAAAAATATACTTTAGATTCTCAATATGAAATATTCAAATGTAAAATTTTTGACAAACTTCAAGAAACTCTAAACAGACCACTTGTAGACAATATTAACAACCAGAAGGCAGTTTCTGGTCTGTGTTCCTACAAAGCTTTGGGGAAGTATATTTCCCATATTTTTAAAATAAGATTTTCTAGCAAAGGTTGAAAACAAATACACCGAGTGTGCATATACCATCCAGCTGGATTTAAGAATTTTAATAATTTTCTGTGTATACTTAATATTTTGTATTGATCTATACATCATCTGTTTTGCTATACCTTCTGAAAATAGTCCACCAAACAATATTTCATCATGTTCTAAGAAAAAGCAATCTCCCACATAATTTACAAACCACATAAAACACCTGTACAAGTAACCAAAAATTCCATAATGTCGTTTCATATTCAGAAAAATTTAAATTTCCCTAATTCCCACAACATTCTCTTAAGCTACTTTTGTTTTCTCTGCATTAAGATCTAACTGAGGTTGACACATGACATTTGGTGATTGTGTCATTTTAGAACCAGGACCTCTAATGAATGAACTATGAGAAATGTCAACTGTCAGTGCCTCAAATAACTATCAAAAAACCCACTTGTTGAAGCAAATATAGTTTTTTAGGTTTATTGTAGTAATAAGCCACCTTGACAGACATTGGTGTTGTTTTAAAATAGGAGAATTAGGGAAGGATATTTGTGGGTTTTTAGGGCCCCATTGAAAATCAGGGAACTGGATGGGAATAGGCAGTTGATGGCGTGAATGCTCTGAACTGGTTGGGCTCAAAGAGAGAAGGTCCTGAAGTGAGCCATGGTGAGCAAGATGCTAGTCTTGAAAGGTAAGCTATTTGGTTCACAGTCTTACCTTCCAAGAGCTAGTATTTCCTGGAGCAAACAGCTAATCTTCTTTTTTTTTTTTTTTTTTTTTTAATTACCTGGACCCAGAATTGTTTAGCACAAAAACAGGAAAATGTGCTGGCTTCAGTCCCCAGTGAAGTCCAGAGGACAGTGAATCTGGTATGCAGATTCTGGTATGAAGATTCAAAAAGTTCTTTTTTTTTTTAGTAAATTTATTTATTTATTTATTTAATTTTGGCTGGGTCGGACCTTTGTTGCTGCACATGGGCTTTCTTTAGTTGCATTGAGCTGGGCTACTCTTGGTTACAGTATGCAGGCTTCTCATTGCAGTTGCTTGTCTTGTTGTGGAGCATGGGCTCTAGACATGTGGGCTTCAGTAGTTGTGGCATGCTGGCTCAGTAGTTTTGGCGCATGCTCTTAGTTGCTCCGGGACATGTGGGATCTTCCCAGGCCAAGGCTCGAGCTTGTGTCCCCTGTATTGGCAGGCAAATTCTTACCACTGCACCACCAGGGAAGTCCCAAAAGGTTTTTTTTTTTTTTTTTTTTGAATTTTATTTTATTTATTATTTTATACAGCAGGCTCTTGTTAGTTATCCATTTTATATATATTAGTGTATATATGTAAATCCCAATTGCCCAGTTCATCACACCACCCCCACCCCCACCACTTTCCTCCCTTGGTGTCCATAAGTTTGTTCTCTACATCTGTGTCTCTATTTCTGCCCTGCAAACTCGTTCATCTGTACCATTTTTCTAGGTTCAACATATATGCATTAATATATATTTGTTTTTCTCTTTCTGACTTACCTTGCTCTGTATGACAGTCTCTAGGTCCATCCAAGTCTCCACAAATGACCCAATTTCATTCCGTTTTATGGCTGAGTAATATTCCACTGTATATATGTACCGCATCTTCTTTATCCATTCATCTGTTGATGGGTATTTAGGTTGCTTCCATGACCTGGCTATTGTAAATAGTGCTGCAATGAACATTGTGGTACATGACTCTTTTTGAATTATGGTTTTCTCAGGGAGTATGCCCAGTAGTGGGATTGCTGGGTCATATGGTAATTCTATTTTTAGTTTTTTAAGGAACCTCTATAATGTTCTCCATAGTGTCTGTATCAATTTACATTCCCACCAACAGTGCAAGAGGGTACCCTGTTCTCCACACCCTCTCCAGCATTTGTTGTTTGTAGATTTTCTTATGATGCCCATTCTAACTGGTGTGAAGTGATACCTCATTGTAGTTTTGATTTGCATTTATCTAATGATTAGTGATATTGAGCTGCTTTCCATGTGCTTCCATCTGTATGTCTTCTAGGGAGAAATGTCTGTTTAGGTCTTCTGCCCATTTTTGGATTGGGTTGTCTGCTTTTTAATATTGAGCTGCTTGAGCTGTTTATGTATTTTGGAGATTAATCCTTTGTCTGTTGATTCATTTGCACATATTTTCTCCCATTCTGAGGGTTGTGTTTTCGTCTTGTTTGTAGTTTTCTTTGCTTTGCAAAAGCTTTTAAGTTTCATTAGGTGTCATTTGTTTATTTTTATTTTTACTTCCATTACTCTAGGAGGTGGATCAAAAAATATCTTAATGTGATTTATGTCAAAGAGTGTTCTTCCTATGATTTTCTCTATCAGTTTTATAGTGTCCAGTCTTACATTTAGGTCTCAAATCCATTTTGAGTTTATTTTTGTGTATGGTGTTAGGGAGTGTTCTAATTTCATTCTTTTACATGTAGGTGTCCAGTATTCCCAGCACCACTTATTGAAGAGGCTGTCTTTTCTCCACTGTATATCCTTGCCTCCTCCAAAAAGTTCTTGATAGGAAAAGTTTCCCCAAATTTTTAAATTACATATATTTTCAAACATAAAAAATATAGAATGGTACAGTTTTCATTCATCACCACATAGATTCAAAATTTTTTCAATATTGTTAATTTTACATATTTTGTTGATCTACCTCAGCATATCAGAAGAAAAAGCATATCTCTTTGGATCACCAAGCTAAAATCACACCTAAGAAAATCAACAGAATCCATAATATCATCCAGCATTCACTGTAAATTGAAATGTTCTTTGTAGTCTAAAAATAAATCAAAAGCTTTGTTAATTTTCTCTTGACTAAGACCTGATTTCAGTTCTTGCATATTATGTAGGGTTGTTTCCCTTTAGATTCTTTTACTCTAGAACAACCTTTCAACTTGGGTGAGCAATTTGCTGTAATAAAGTGTTGGAATCATCTGACAGCATCCTGATATTTACATGGAATTATATGTAAATTCTAATTTTCTTCTAAGACAATTTTTAGAATAGGTGTTAAAAAATGGATTTCTGAATGTAGCATTATTAGGACACACTGAAAGATCATTTGAGACTGTCTAAGCCAGAAAATTAAACACAGATTTCCTCTAATAATATTTCCAGAATAAGTGTTTAAAAAATGCATTTCTGAATATAGCATTATTAGGACACACTGAAGGGTTATTTGAAACTGTCTCAACCAAAAAAATATTAACTTGGTAACAAAAAAATTGATTATGATCATTAATACAGATTTCACATTGCAATTTATCTTCCTTAGAAGTACACGTTTTACTAAATTTATTTTAAGACATAACATTTTCTTTAATGGAATCGTATTTTATATCCTAGGTATCTGTAAAACCACCTAGAATCTATCTGTCATCCAATTTATTTCTTGAGGAAACAACACCCAGGTTATGGTTGGTATGAATGAAAGAGTGTATAAATCCATCTCTGTAATTTCCAAGCAATATCTATACCATCTAATAGGTGTTTATTGGGACTTCCCTGGCAGTCCAGTGGTTAAGGCTTTGCCTTCCAATACAGTGGGTATGTGTCCAATCCCTGGTTGGGGAGCTAGGATACCACATGCCTCATAACCAGAAAAACAAAACATTAAAAAAAAAAGAAGCAATATTGTAAAAATTCAATGAAGACTTTAAAAATGGTCCACATCAAAAAAATCTTAAGAAAAAATAGGTGTTTATTAAATTCCTGACATAGAAAGGTCACTGTTAAGGCACTAGAAACAAACAGTAGAGTTGACATCTAATTGGTTTGGTCTGAGAAAGTTTTCATCCCCCTCTCCCAGGGATAGAATTTTCCTGTTTGTTTGTTTTCTTGTTTGTTTGCTTGTTTATTTTCCCCTTACTTTTGTTCCAATAGGCCTTCACCTGCATCATGAGAATACAGGGTTTACTGACCTTCACCCAGCAGCTTAAAATTTTTTGTTGTTTGTTGGTTTGTTTTTTCCCCAGCAGAGAAGGATCCCTGAGCAGGGCTTTCAGGGTATATTCTTTTCCATGCCTGGAAGAATGCTGATGGTGTTTCTCTCTGCTTTGAATCTTTCTCAGGCCCAGTGGAATTCTAATGAGATGAATCTGAAAGTAGGTGCAGACAATTTTGTGTCTGTACTCACCATGACTTATATATCACTACCCCCACCACCCACTCAGTCTTCAGAAATTCCTTAGAAAACTTCATCTGAAAGCTCCTTACCTTATTCTATGGTCACCGACTTCCTCGCATCCTCTGACCCAGGTGAGTCAGTGCTCACATCCTGTCTCTCCTTGAAGTTGCTTTTATCATTAGCTTTCAGGCTAATTAGGAGCTTTGCGAATTCAGCTCTCTGCTACTTCTAAGAAAATTATAATTTTATACATGGACCTCTTTTTAGTTTTTGCTAGTGTGGAATTTACATTCTTTTCAGATTTTTATATCCTAGGCAGTAGCTGGAAGTTCATGATGTTTTAATTGTGTTGTTTGCCTTCTTACTGAGTTATGCATTTGTTTGTTTGTTTTAATGTATTCTGGATACAAATCCTTTGTAGGACATGTAGATTTTATACATTATTCAAATTTAGTGTCTTGCTTTGTCATTTATCATCTTCTAAATTGTGTCCTGAAAAAAGCAGAATATTTAAATTTCATGGAAGTAGAGTTAAATTTATTCTTTTATAGTGTGTGTTTTTTATGTCCTAGCTAAGAAAGCTTTGCTTACATCAAAGTAACAAAGATTACATCCTATTGTTTATTCTAGAGTCTTTGTAACTTTACCATAAATGCTTAAATCACCTATTCACTTCAATAATTTTATTTATTGTGCAAGGTAAACATGAGAGTTTTATATATAAATATAAATATATATAAATATAAATATAAATATAAATATAAATATATATATATATATATACACTATTTCCAGCACCATTTGTTGAAATGACCTTCATTCCCCATTGTATTAGTTTCCTGGGGCTGCAGAAACAAAGTACCACAAACCGGGCAGTTTAAACAATAGAACTGTTTCTTTGTTCTGGAGGAAAGATGCCTGAAATCAAGGTATCAGCACGATTGGTTCTTTTTTGAGTGCTGTGAGCTTGAATCCATTCCACGTCTGTCTGCTAGCTTTTGGTAGGCACAGCCATTCTCCCTGTGTCTTCCCATTGTCTCCCCTCCCTGTATTTCTGTGTCTGTGTGTATGTTTCCTCTTTTTTTTTATCAAAACACAGTCATATTGCACTAGGACTCATCCTAATGACTTCATCTTAACTTGCTTATCTGTAAAGACCATATTTCAAATAAGATCCCATTCCCAGGTAGTGGGGGTTACGACTTCAACATCTTTGGGGGGACACGATTCAACCCATAACACTATATTTGCATTGGTTTATTTTTGGTTTCTTTAATCAGTTTTATTGCTCTATATATTTATCCTTACACCAAAAGTACAATGTCTTTATTCTTGTAACTTCTAAGTAGGTACTGATATTAGCTGTGCATTTTAGAATCATATTGTCAACATTTTCACCCACACACATACTCACAACCCTGCTGGACTTTCATCATGACTATATTTAGAGTATAGATAAATTCAGAGAGAACTGATAAAAATGATTCAGTCTGTGGGCATGCCGTATTTCCTGATTTATTTGTTTATTTAAAAAAATTTTTCTCAAATGTTTTGCAGTTTCCAATGTACAGTGGTTTTAACACATGTCCATAAATTTTTTGCCACTACTTCCTTCAAAAAGTGGAAACTAATTCGCCTCCCCTTATTCTGTGTGACTGTCAATCTCTTGGATCTCATTCTAGAGGAAGCCAGCTGCCATGCTATCCACTACCACACCATGGAGATACTAGAGAGCCTAGGGGTGGAGGAACTAAGACTTCCATACCAATTAGTCAATCATGGAATACTAATTAGTCAATCCAATTAGTCAATCATACCCATTAGTCAATCATGGAATACATGAATAACCAAATGACTATTGAATTTTATAGTTACTAAGTTTTAAAGGGTTTTGTCACACAGAAATGGATATCTAATACACAGGTCTTACAGATAGTTCATTGAGTGTGTGCCTAAATTTTTATAAAATATAATACTTGATGCTGATGTTACTGAGATTTTGTTTTTCAGTTTTAACTGTTCACATTTTGTCAAGTAGCATTGTGTCTATGTATATGAAGAATATTTTTTGGTAGATTTCTTTCCTCTTTGTTAATACAGCACACATAGAATTTGGTTTAATGTGACAGAAAATTCAACACAAATATTAGTCTACAATGCATAAAATAATTGCATTTATATAGTGAAAAGATATTTTATTTTTTGAAATCACAATAGAATTTTCACAACAATATAGCCTAGCATGCATTAGTAATGAGTTTACTACGTGTTCCGTACTTATGTTACATCATTCATTTCTCTCAAATATCCCATTCTTAAATGTTTAAAAATATCCATGAAATAGGAAATATTATGCCATTTTACTGATAACAAAACTAAAGCAGAGAAAGTCTATGACAAGTCTATTCCTACAAGTTACAGCACTGGTAATTGTAGAGACAATATTTATATGCAGAATTAGCTAAATCCAGAATCTACATCTTTAACCAATGCATTAGAATGCATTATATATTTCATAAAAAAAGAATATGCAGAAATAAAATCGTAAATATTTTTTGATATGGGAGTTAAAAAGGAACTGTTTCCTTGACATCTTTTTGTAATATAATGACTTAGAAACAACAATGCTATAGTATTTGGTACTTTAAGTATCTGCATTGAGAAATGTTTTTTATTTATTTCTTTATATTTTCAACTGAACATCAGTTCCTTTAAGTAGCTTCATTAATGACAAAAGAAGATAGTGTGTTGTATGTGTGATATTTCTTTTTATTATAAATAGGAAATAGAATACGATTTCTCTCATTCTGAATCATCACAATAGAAGCTGGTTCATTGAAATATTTTTTTAAATTGTGTATTCAACTAATATTGGATACTGACATATATATATATATATATGAGTTGTTTAAATATATATATTTATTTTATGTATCCTTTATGCATGTTTAAATGTGTATTTTATATATTGTTTATGAATTGCTTAAATCTATATATTATATATTGTATAAATCTATTTAAATATATTTTAATATTATACATATATTTGTCTAATATATATATATATATATATATATATATATATATATATATATAATCTCAGCATCCAATATTAGCCATAAACAACTCACAATTATTTGTTTCTATTGGGTAGTAGTAATTCAACTTGACTGTATGAGCTGTATTACTGGCTTGATTTTGGCCAAAAAGTGGATAAATTTTGAATTTTAAAATGAGATAAGGAATCAGTTATTTTCCAATATAAAAAAATGACATCAAATAAACCTTATGATCAAGATATTTAATTCATAGACAATACCTGCAAATAGACTGATAAGAGCAGGTCATGATCATAAAACCACAAGCACTTATATATAGCCTTTTACACCTTCCAAAATTATTTTAAGTCCTTAATCTCATTTATCCCTCAGACTCTTTAGGTGAGATTGAGATTTTTTACATTGGGCTTCTTAAATATTGCTGAGTCACACGTGAATATGAGATCTGGCACATTCACTCATGTGAATCTAGGCAAAGGCTTTAGCACAAAGGTGTCCACCAATAACTGTTTGTATTAGCTTGTCATCCAAGGTTCTCCAGGGGATGCTGAGAGCACAGGATAAAATATTTAAGATGACAATCTGTCACCGTGAAGTGTGGTAACAAAATTCATGAAGTTTAAATGTGAAAACAATCAGCACATGCTTAAGTGAAAATAACTGAACAAGACTTCCAACTTCAGGTAAAAATACTGCCAGCACCAAGCCTTCTGCTAAAGAGAACTTGCTGATGGAAGCCTCAGACTCTGTTTTAGAGTATCAGGTATTTCACAGAAAGAGAATTAGAGCTCTAAGGAGTAAACCAGAGTCATATATGCCCTGTTGGCATTTATTATAGAAAGAAAAACAAAAACGAAGTCTCCAGTGAGGTAGGCTGACAGGGTAGAGACTCTGGCTAAGTAAACCACTTATTTGGGCTTGGACCACAAAGAGAATTTCCCCTGAGACCCTCCACACGTTTAAGAAAAGGGAATGAGAGAAGAGGTAAGGTGGACTCCTTAGCCTGCATCAATGCAGTTTAACTCCTTCCAAAGGCAGAAATCCCAGAGGAACAGCACCTGCTCTGGCCCTCTATTCTGAAAGGTTGCATGCAGGGAAGTTGTTATATTTCCTCAGAGTGGATTTTTTTTCCCTTGACTTCTGCCAATTGCCCCAAGGTACTACCATTGTGGAACAAATGTTTAAGTTTATTCTGTGGCCATAGTAGATTATCAAAGGTCTCACACTTATTTTCAATATTAACTTTTAAATACATGATTGAACAAAAAGTTGAGAATTATAAAGTGCACAATGCAAAAAGAAGGAATCAAAGTGAATGTAAGATAAGGAAAATAGACCCCAAAGAGGTCCTTGTTATTAGATTACAGAACACAAATTGTAATAGAACATATTAATGTTGTAGGTAAGAGAGAAAATTTGAATTTACTTAAGGCACTGAAGACTGTAACTAATGAGATTGCAGATTTGTAATGGAATCAGCAATAGTAATAGAAAAGCAAAATACAAATTTAAAACTTAGTAGATAATTTAATATCAAATTAAACACAGATAAAGAGAGAATTACTGTGTGTATAGGTCAGAAGTAGTGTGAGAGGAGCTCTTCAGAATGGAACCACAGAGGGAGAATGAGACAAAGAAAATGTGTGTAGTGGTAATGACCAAGAGTTCCCAAGAACTGCTGAAAGACACCTATCCTCTGAATCAGATAGTCAGAGAGGCTCAGGAAGAATAAATGGATATAAATCCATAAGCAGACCCATCAGGGTGAAAGTGCAGACAATGAAGGACAATGTACCCTTAAAGATATACTTAGATTTACATGGACTTTCATCAAAAACATTGGAAACTATACAACAGTGGAAAGATATCTTCAAGATCATGAAAGAAAATCAATGACAACTAACTACTTAAAATTTTCTGCACTACCAAAATATTCTTCAAGAATGGAGTTGTTGGGCTTCCCTGGTGGTGCAGTGGTTGAGAGTCCGATTGTCGATGCAGGGGACGTGGGTTCGTGCCCTGGTCCGGGAAGATCCCATGTGCTGCAGAGCAGCTGGGCCCATGAGCCATGGCCGCTGAGCCTCTGCGTCCAGAGCCTGTGCTCCGCAACGGGAGTGGCCACAAAAGTGAGAGGCCCACGTACCGAAAAAAAAAAAAAAAAAAAGAATGGAGTTGTTTGTTTCTTTCGGAGAAATTTTCAGACAAAATAATCACTGACAGAAGTCACCAATTCTAAGCCTCCACCAAATGTAATTATAAAAGGGATTCTTCAAACATAGGCAACTCACTAAATGAAATTATAAAATATATCTTTCAGAAATAGAAAAATATGTTGATTAATTATGCAGGCATCTGATGATTTGGCTGGACTGACATTTGATGATGCTTACCTATCAGATGGGAGCCCAGTTGGGGTCGTTGGCCAGTCACTTTTCTAGGATGGTAGTCTTAGGGTAGTTGTGACTAACTTCCCAAAGAGCAAGCACCCTAAGATCACTAGGAGGAAGTTGCATGGCCTGTTGTCTTAGCCTCAAATATCAAACAGTGTCACTTTGGCTGCATTCCATTGATTATAGGCAAGTCACTAATGTCAAAACAGATTTTAAGGAAGGACGTATAAACCAAATTTCTTGAAAGGAGGATTATTAAATAATTTGTAGATACCACATAATTAATTACTAAAATAACAGAAAGAGATGTTATAAAACAAATTGATATAGGGTAATGGCACCAAGATAGATAAGGTTTGAAGAATCCAAAAGAAGACAGGAAAACAAAAAGGAAAAAAAAAAGTAACATAGAACAAGTCAGAAAAGAAAACATTTAACCCTGAAATATTCCAGTAGTGATATTAAATGAAATGGACAGAATGACCCAGTTTAAACAGAATTTGAGAATGCATAAGAAAAAGTATGGCTAAGAATATGCTTTTACAAGAAACACATCTACAAAATACAGGAAAAGATTTTAAATAAAAGATAGCAATATGTAGAGCGTGCAATGGGAAAGTAAAATAAAGCTGGGATAACTATAATTAGTATTGGTTAGAGGAGGCTCCAAAGCAGGAAGCATTACAATAGAATATAAGATCTCAGTGAAGAAATATTCAACTCACAAAGAAGACATAATTTTCACTATGTTTTTATTCCATAAATTTTTATGACTTCAAAATCAGGAATTGATTCAGGTTTTATGGGATCTGAACCTTATGCAATATGTAAAATTTGATGAAACCTCTTTAAGAATAAAATACACAAAGCTTTGGACACAAAACTACATCCAACTTTTTTTTTAATAAAGAAAAAAATCACAACCAATAGATTTTTTCAGACAACTGATAAATACTCCAAATTTAGTCAATAATGTTAAGGTTTTATAGATTATCTGTTTATAGCATTTTCCTATATTCTTCCATTAAAGTTTTTGAAAATTTCTTTATATAAAAGCAATTTTTAATATTGTTTCTATAATTAAAGATTTCCACTAGCATAATTGATTAATATTTTTTTGTTTCTTTGGAATTGTTACTGGGAATGAGGAATTTATGATGACATAATTATGTGGTTGCTGCAGTATTATTATTGTATGTTTAAACCGTCAATCAGAGATTCTAATAACTTCCATTTTACATTACGCCTACAAAATAGTGTATTAGGTATTTTATATGGTATATCATTACATCTTTTTGACAAGGTAGAAAGTTAGTTTTTACTAGATGCCCATGAGAACCAAATTCTTCACTTTAAATTTTGTACTACTAGTGATCAGAAGCATTTTCCAAAGACTACGTGTAAATCCTTGTTTCTTTTCTACTACCCGAATACTTGTAGTGCTATGCGTTCTATGACCCAGTCATATCCCTGTAAGGCTTGGTATCAGGATACTAAGTTGAAAAAATGTGCATCTGGAGAAGTCAGGGAAATCATTGTTACCCTAGACAGCCTATAGTAACTTCACTAAATTCTGAATTGATGGAAAGCCACACAACATTATACAAATTCTACCCAGCCCTATTTCTCTTTCTCAAGAACCTAAAATTGTCTAGACAATTCCAGTGTCACTTGTAGTGAAGGGAAATTCAATGGGAATGGCAGAAAAAGGAATGGAAAGAGTAAAAAGGAAGCATTCTTTAAAATTTTAGATACTTTAAAAATTGATCTGAATACTTCCATGTCAAAGAAATTGAATCAATAATTAATAACCTTCCAATAAAGAAATAATCAGAAACCATATGTTTTCACTGATGAATATTAAAAAAAAAAAAAAAAAAACTTTATGTAAGAAATTATACCAGTCCTCTAAAATGTCTTCTGGAAAATGGAAGCAGAGGAGGAATTTCCTAACTTATTTTATGAGGCAGCATTTTCCTAGCACCAAAACCTAAAAAAGGCATTACAAGAAAGGAAACTATGGCCCAATATATCTCACAAACATTGGTGTAAAAAGCCTCAACAAAATATTAACAAATAAAATTCATCAACTTATATAAAGAATTATTCACTACAACTAAGTGGAATTTATTCCTGCTATACAAAGCAGATTAAAATGCAAAAATCAATTAATGCAATATAGCACATCAACAGGCTAAAGAAGAAAACACATATGATCATACCAATAGATGCAGGAAAAGCATCTGACAAAAACCAACACCCATTCATGATAGAAAATACTGGGCTTCCCTGGTGGCGCAGTGGTTGAGAGTCCGCCTGCCGATGCAGGGGACACGGGTTCGTGCCCCTGTCCCGGAAGATCCCACATGCCGCGGAGCGGCTGGGCCCGCGAGCCATGGCCACGGAGCCTGTGTGTCCGGAGCCTGTGCTCCGCAACGGGAGAGGCCACAGCAGTGAGAGGCCCGCGTACAGCAAAAAAAAAAAAAAAAAAAAAAAAAAAAAGAAAATACTCTTAGTGATCTACAAATAGAGAACTTGCTCAACTCGATAAAGAGCATCATCAGAACACGTATAGCTAACATGCTTAATAGTGAGAAACTTGATGCTTTCCCCATAAGATCAGGAACAATGTAAGGACAGCCCCTCTTAACACTCCTATTCCACATTATACTGAAAGACCTAGCAAATGCTTTAAGAAATTATGATTTTGGTAGCTGATGTCAAAGTGTGGGGGAATTTTCATCCCCACACTGCTTCACACCATCAAGCCATTCTCAAACACCATCTGGGTGTCCTACAATTCAATATAATTCTGATACCATCTACCTGGAGATAGCATCAGATCCATAGGTTAAGGGCTCTGTCCCACAAGCCTGCTTCTCCCTCCAATTTCAGAGGCCAGCCACAAGACCAGGTTCCCAGAATCTTCTCCTCGGATATGATTAATTTGCTAGAGCAGCTTACGGAACTCAGAGATGTATTTTATTATAAAAAAAATATATAACTCAGGAACTCCAAGTATAAAAAATGCATAGAGCAAAGTACGTGGGAAGGGGCGTGGAGATTCTATGCCCTCTCCTGGTGTGCTGTTCTCCTTGCATCTTCATGTTTACCAAATCAGAAGCTCTGCAAACCCCATTCTGTTGGATTTTTATGGAGGCTTTATTACATAGGCATGATTGATTAAATCACTGGCCATTGGTGATTGAACTCAATCTCCTGCCTCTTTCCCCTCCAAGGTCTGAGGTGGGACTGAAAAGTCCAATTCTCTAACCACACAGTTGGCTCCACAAACAACCAGTCCCCATTCTTAGTGCTTTCCCCAAATCACCTCATTAACCTAAGAAAAGGCACTTTTGTTTCTCATGTGAAAACGCAAGGGTTTTGGGAGCACTGTACCAGAATCTGGGACAAAGACTATATATATATATACATATATATTTATTATAAATCACCGTATCACAGAAAAGAAGTACACAGATTGGGGAAGAAGAACTAAAATTGTCTTTGTTCACAGATGTCATATTTATTTATGTAGAAAACCTCAAAGAATCAGAAAATACCTGGAACAAATAAACAATTAAAGAAAGGTTGTAGGATACAAGGTTAGTATACAAAAGTCAACTGCTATCTTATATACCAAAAATAAACAATTAAAATTTGAAATTAGAGAAACACCATTTACATTAGCACTAAAAAGAGAAAATTAAATACTTATGTATAAGTCAAATTATGTACAAGATGTATATATAGAAAACTATAAAACTCAGATGAAAGAAATCAAAGAAAATCTAAATAAACGGAGACATATTCCATGTTATTGTAGAGAAGAACTCAATATTGTTAAGATGTCAGTTTTTTCCAGTTTGATCTATAGATTCAGTGCAATCCCAATCAAAGTCCCCAAAAGTTTTTTTTTTTTTTTTGGATATCAACAAACTGATACTAAAGTTTATATGAAAATCCAAAATCCAGAATAGCCAATACAGTAGTGAAGAACAAAGTTGGAAGACTGATACAACCTGATTTCAAGACTTATTTTAAAGCTACAGATTTCAAGACAGTGTGGTATTGTCAAAATAATAAATTAATATATGAATGTAGTTGAATACCGAACCCAGAAATAAACCCACTCAAATATAGTCAGGCATTCTTTGAAAAAAGAGCAAAGCCAATTCAATGGAGGAAGTATAGTATATTCAAAATATCATGCTAGAACAATCAGATATCTACATTAAAAAAAATATATCTAGACACCAACCTTACTTGGTGCAACAAAATTAACCCGAATTGGATATTAGGTCTAAATGTAAAATGCAAATCTTTTATAAAATTTCTGGAAGCTAGCATAAGAAAAAATCTAGATGACTTTGAATTTAATGATTAGTTATAGGTAAAATACCAAAAGTATGATCCATGAAAGAAAAAAAAAATTATAACTTGGAACTGAGTAAAACTAAAAATTTCTGCTCTATAAAAAATATTGTTAATGACATAAAAAGACAAGTCACAGACTGGGAGCAAATATTTGCAAAAACAAATATCTGATAAAGGATTGATATCTAAAATATACAAAGAGTATTTACAATTTACCAATAGAAAAATAACCTAACTAAAATATGGACAAAAGATATGAACAGACACATTACCAAGAAGATATACAGATGAAAAATAAACATATGAAAAGATATTCAACATTATATGTCATTAGGGAATTGCAAACTAAAACAAGCTACCACTATTCATGTATTAGAATGGATTAAAAAGAAAAAAAGAAATAAAATAAATGAATAATACCAAATCCTAGTGAAGATGCAGAACAACAGGAACTCTCAGTCATAGCTAGTAGGAACACCAATGATACAGCCACTTACGAAGATAATTTGGCAATTTCTTACAAAGTTAAACATAGCCTTACCATATGATACAGATTTCACACTCCTACATATTTACCCAAATGGGTTAAAAACTTATGTCCTTACAAAACCTGCACATGAATGTCTATAGCATTTTTATTCACAGTTGCCAAAAACTGAAAGCAGCCAAGATGTCTTTCAAAATGTGAATGGATAAACTGTAGTACATAACTGACACTGAAATATTATTCAGCAAAGAAAGAAATTTGATATTAAGCCACAAAGGACATGGGGGAATATCAAATGCATATTACTAAGAAACCAGTCTACAAATATTACAGATGGTAAGATTCCAACTGTATGATGTTGTTGAAAAAGCAGTTTAGAGACTAAAAACGATCAGTGGTTGCTAGACGTTCAGAGGAGATGGGGAGAGGGATGAATAGATAAAGCCCAGAGGATTTTTAGGACTGTGAAATTATCCTGTACAACACTGTAATAGTGTATACATGATATGCATTAGTCAAAATCTGTACAGCTGTACAGCAAAAAGAGTAAACCCTAACATAAACTATGGACTTCAGTTAATTATACTGTATCAAATTGATTCATCAGTTATAACAAATATACCACACTAATGCAAGCTATTTATAATACCTTAACTCTTGGTGGAGGGTGGGTGAGGAGGGAGTATATGGCAACTCTTTACTATCTGTTGAATTTTTCTATAAACCTAAAACTGCTCCAAAAAATAAAGTCTGTTAATTAATTTTGTAAAAATTAGAATCACCAGTCCATGTGAACACATTGTTTAGGCCCCTCCTAAAGCTTTGAAAGGGGTAGTGCTGTGAAGGGCAATACAGGTAGAAATCTTCCAACTCCACCTACTAAATCTTAAGAGCATTCATGGCGATTCCACAATGGGCCATATATATTGTGCTTCTGTCTCATCATTGGAAGCTGGCAATAACTCAGGAAATATATGCCAAAAAGATGATTGGAAGAATAAAGAACTGATTAAATGAATGAAAAGAAACCAAATCAAATGTTAGAGCTGTTTACTTTTTCTTTCCTATGTGGCAACAATAATCTTGTCTTCTTTCCATATACTCAATGCCACTGTTGAACCAAATTACTCATAACTTTCTATTCTCAGCCTTATTACTTCCTCACTAATCCCCCCACTGTCCTTCTTGTCTGAGCTGTTTAGTTTCTCGTTCCTCAATCTCACCTCACACATCAGTTTTTTGCAATTTCTCCCTGATTGTTGGTTCCTTGGTATGTTGTAATCGTTCCCAGTTCTACTGAATCTTTTTAGCAGTGTATTGTAATTCTTTTAGAATCCCTTTCTCTTACTGAAGTGTGAGCTAATCAAGGCCAATACAAGGCCTTTCTTATTTATTATGGTTTACCTAACTCTTGCAGTATTGGTACTGTGAAGAAACTAATGAATGTTGCTGCCTTTGCATGAATCATGTCATAGAAAATCTCTGCCTACCCATTTTAATAAATGTAGTCAATTACAGAAAAACCTAAAGCAGTAGGCAGGATTTGTAGTGGAGTAAACAAGACATAATTGCCAGAAGGCAAAATCGTGTAATTGAATGTGCATAGGCTTTATATTAAAAAAATATATCTCACTTTGGTTGTACAATGAAGTACCTTATGACCTTGGAAAATGTGTATAATCACTTTCCATTTTCCCTGTGAAGGAGAATAATATATTTTTTGTTTAGTTCTTATGAGAATAAGTGAGGTAACCAAATGTAAAAGGCTCTAACAATGCCTGGCACATAGGAATCATTCAAAGGAGGTTATGTCCAATTTCTTTAACTTTTCTGAAGAGGCTTAGAAACCTTGGGCCTGATCTCAGCTCTGCCATTTACAAGTGGTTGACCTTGACTGAGTTTTATGAAATCCTGGATTCTTAGTTTTTATCATCTACAAAAGAATCATAATGACATCATATAGATGTTGTGGACATTAAATTCTATAGCATATGTAAAGTGCTTAGTTGAATTCCTTTTATATATAATAACTGAACCAAGAATTCACCAGTTTAATAGAAAAAAATGTTAACCAAAAACTTGTTGGGCTGTAGCCCCAAAGTCAGAGAACCATTAAATAGGTACCAAGGACCCCAGAATCTTAAACTCTTTTGCTAAACCAGCTTTTAAGCATCTTTGTGCTTTGTGGAGTTGATCTGGCCAGCATTAGTCTATCTCCTACATGAACCATATAAGAGTTAGTGTTAAAGATTCCAGAAAGAGGATTTTATTGTAGAGATTTTCAGTCTGTTTGCATTACTCTCCAGTCCTTGGAGGTGGGGAAAACAGAAATGGATCCCTAATATTGAAATTTAAGTCAGAAAAGAGGCACTCAAAAAGACTACTTGGAGAGGTTGCCATGGCTGCTCTGGAGATTAATGGATGCAGGGGACTATATCTGACTCCTAATCTGATAAATCTAAGGGTAGATGGGGCAGAGTAAAGTGTCAGCTTCATTAGAAGGGCACTGTGCTTCCACTGATGGGTGGGCAAAACTTTGTGCCTTTGGAAACCAAGTGTAACTATGACAAAACAGAGAGAGATGGAGAGAGAGAAATGAACACAGTCTCAGAAGAGAGCCTGGAGACAGTACATGATCCATGTGTTAGAGGGGACCTCAAAAACCATGAGAACTAAGCAGGAAGCCTTGAAGCATTGCTAGAACCAAAAGAACTGTGTTAAAGACTATTCTTGCATGATTGTTCAAGGAGCCTTTTAAATGCCAGCTTTGGCTCCCAAAATTATAAGAAAACAAGTTGCATAAGATTGTACCCATCTCCCTCACCTCCCTGCTCCCTCCCACAAACTTACATAATTGGATCAGGCCTTAGTTGGATAGAGTTTATATAGTCAATATTTACAATGCAATGAACTGCATTTCTTAATTAAGACTAGTATTAACTTGTTTAAAACCAAACAAATAGAGCATTTATGTAATCATTGCAAGTAACGGATATTTAAGGTTCCTTTTTTCTGTTTCATCCAAAACTGTAAAAAGAACAAATTAGAAAAGTAGAAACAATAAAACTTAGTTATTAAATTTACCTACTATCTAATTAATTTCATTCAATGAACTAATTATTTGTGTTAATGATGTATCATAGTTGTTGTATACAACAATAAATGCTTCTTTAGAGTTTTAGTCCTATAAAGAGAGTACTTAAATCAATAACAATTCTTAATTCTGACTGTCTCAATATACTTCTGCTGTATTTTTCCTGTGGAAATTATCAGTGTTTTACTATGATTGGGAGAGTTGTGCAATTGTTGGAATCACAAACCATGTAGTGATGGAGACAATCAACCCTTGAGTGGTTATATATGCACCACGAAGATGGTCATTACAAAGACATTAGATCATATGACCCTATTTGGGTATAATTAAAAAGAAATGATGTTCCATTTGCAAATAATTTCTTCATTCTGAGGGTTGTCTTTCATTTTGTTTATGGTTTGCTTTTCTGTGCAAAAGATTTTAAGTTTAATTAGGTCACATTTGTTTATTTTTGTTTTTATTTTCTTTACTCTAAGAGATGGATTGAAAAAGATCTTGCTGCAATTTATATGACAGAGTGTTCTGCCTATGTTTTCCTCCAAGAGTATTATAGTATCTGACCTTACATTTAGGTCTTTAATCCACTTTGAGTTTGATTTTGTGCACAATGTTAGGAAATGTTCTAATTTCATCTTCTACATGTAGCTGTCCAGTTTTCCTAGCACCATTTATTGAAGAGACTGTCTTTTCTCCATTGTTTATTCTTACCTACTTTGTCATAGATTAGGTGACCATAGATGCATGGGTTTATTTCTGGACTTTCTATCCGTTCCACTGATCTATAGCTTTGTTTTTGAGCCAGTACTATACAGTTTTGCTTACTGTAGCTTTGTAGTATAGTCTGAAGTCAGGGAGTCTGATTCCTCCAGCTCCATTCTTCTTTCTCAAGATTGCTTTGACTATTTGGGGTCTTTTGTGTTTCCATACAAAGTGTAAAAATTTCTAATTCTGCGAAAAATGCCATTTGTAATTTGATAAGGATTGCATCAAATCTGTAGATTGCTTAGGGTAGTATATTCATTTTCACAATATTGATTCTTCCAATCCAAGAACATGGTATATCTTTTCATCTGTTTGTGTCATCTTTGATTTCTTTCATCAGTATCTTATAGTTTTCTGATTACAGGTCTTTTGCCTCCTTAGGTAGGTTTATTCCTAGGTATTTTATTCTTTTTGATGCAATGGTAAATGGGATTGTTTCCTTAATTTTTCTTTCTGATCTTTCATTGTTAGTGTATAGGAATGCAAGAGATTTTTTTGTATTAACTGTGTATCCTGCAACTTTACCAAATTGAATGATGAGCTCTAGTAGTTTTCTGGTCGCATCTTTAGGATTTTCTATGTATAGTAACATTTCATCTGCAAAGAGTGGCAGTTTTACTTCTTCTTTTTCAATTTGGATTGCTTTTATTTCTTTTTCTTCTCTGATTGCTGTGGCTAGGACTTCCAAAACTATGTTGATTAAAAGTGGTGAGAGTGGACATCCTTGTCTTGTTCTTGATCTTAGAGGAAATGCTTTCAGTTTTTCACCATTGACAATGATGTTTGCTGTGGGTTTGTCGTATATGGTCTTTATTATGTTAAGGTAGTTTCCCTCTATGCCCACTTTCTGGAGAGTGTTTATCATAAATAAATTATGACTTTTGTCAAAAGCTTTTTCTGCATCTATTTTGATGATTATATATATGGTTTTTACTCTTCAATTAGTTGATGTGGTATATCACAGTGACTGATTTGAAGATATTGAAAAATCTTTGCATCCCTGAGATAAATCTTAATTGATCATGGTGTATGATCCTTTTAATGTGCTGTTGGATTCTGTTTGCTAGTATTTTGTTGAGCAGCTCATGCAGTTCAATATAAAAACAAACAAACAAACAAACAAAAAACAAACAACCCAATCAAACAATGGGCAGAATATCTAAATAGACATTTCTCCAAAGAAGACATACAGATGGCCAAGAGGCACATGAAAAGATGCTCAGTATTACTAATTATTAGAGAAATGCAAATCAAAACTGTAATGAGGTATCACCTCACACAAGTCAGAATGACCATCATCAAAAAATCTAGAAGAAATAAATGCTGGAGAGGGTGTGGTGAAAAGGGAACCCTCCTACACTGTTGCTGGAAATGTAAACTGGTACAGCCACTATGGAGAGGCACTATGGAGAGTATGGGGAAGTTCCTTAAAAAACTAAAAATAGAGCTGCCATATGACCCAGCAATCCCACTATTGGGCATATATCAGGAGAAAACTCTAATTCGAAAAGATACATGCTCCACAATGTTCACTGCAGCACTATTTACAATAGCCAGGACATGGAAGCAACTGAAATATCCATCAACAGAGGAATGGATAAAGAATATGTGGTACATATATACAATGGAATATTACTCGCCCATAAAAAAGAATGAAATAATGCCATTTGCAGCAACATGGGTGCACCTAGAGATTGTCATACTGAATGAAGTAAGTCAGACAGAGAAAGAAAAATATATGAAGAATCCTAAAAACGGGTACAAATGCACTTATCTACAAAACAGAAATAGAGTTACAGATGTAGAAAACAAACATGGTTACCAGGGGGTAAAGGGGGGGGAGGGAAAAATTGGAAGAGTGAGATTGACATATACACACTACTATATATAAAATAGATAACGAATAAGGACCTATTATATAGCACAGGGAACTCTACTCAATACTCTGTAATGATCTATATGGGAATAGAATCTAAAAAAGAGTGGATATATGTATATGTATAACAGATTCACTTTGCTGTACACCTGAAACTAACACAACATTGTATATCAGCTATACTCCATTAAATTAAAAAAAAATAAAAGTGAAAAATGGAGAAAGAGATATAAAGATGGGGAGAGGGGAGAGGGAGGAATATAAGTTTAGGTGGTTTGACAAAAGTACAGACCCTCGATGACATAAAATCTGAATGGTTTTATTGTTTTTAGAACCTCGATTCCCTTTGCATCTTGTTTTCTTGTGTACACTGACAGATCTCTTACTTTCTCAAGGATTTGTGTATTCATTGACAGGGATGTATGTCAATACAGATTTTTATTTATTTATTTATCTATGTATTTATTTATATTTATTGATATTTCTCATTCCTAGTTGTTGCTCTTGGTGGTGGGTGGTGGAGTGTTTGTGTGGTGTGTGAGTTTGTGTCTGGATTTTTTTCTGGTATTATAAAGGGAGGTATCCATTTCATTAAGAGTTATTGACATGTAGATATGAGATAAACTTCTCGTAAGTTTAATCAAATAGCATCTGGTACTGGTGGCTATTTAGGAAAGTTCACCTGCTCCATGGGAAAAGAGACATTCATTTTAAAAAGTGAGTCATGGAGCTATTCCTAGTCCTTTTATTTGCTTTTAGAATCCAAACTACTGTTGAGACATGTCACAGGAAAAGAATTACCATTGCCTATAATTAGACATTTAATATACTGACTCATGAGAAGTTTTTGGGCATCTGAGGCATCAATGAGTCAATTATGTTTCTAATCTTTATAACTACTGAAACAGTGCTGTGAGAGTCATTACTCTTGACTAATAGCAAAGCATAATTATTAGAAGAAAAAGCCTGTATTTCTATTTGATTTCTAACTGCATGCACATATGCCAATTGCCATAGAGTCTATTCAGCTGGACATCTGAGGCATGGGGCTGCACTGTTACAGCTGCTGCAGACAGAAAATCTTCTCCATGTCAATATACTCAGTACAGCCAAGCAACAAAGATGATCATTTTCACTTGGCAGCCCTCTGAACGTTCCTTCCTTCCTTGTGCCTTAATGAAATGATAGATCTTAGTGGAACCTATACCACCAGGAGTTTCAGTTCCCATAAATAAGCCTTTCAGTATGAAATTGCTTTTAGTTTGATTTCAAGCTTCACCTTTTCTACATCCAGAAATTTGCCAAAATAAACTTTGAAAAATTGTGACTCTCTACCATATTTTCTCCATCCCTCAAACTGATGATATTTAGTTTATATTGCATCCTCCCATTCTCATTTGTATTGAAATGCTGTACTACTTACTTTGTAATAGCAAATGAGGCTTGCAGAAAATTCCGTCCAGAGAGTCATGTTCTTCTATAAATGTGATAATTGCCCCCATTTGACTACTGGTTCATTTGGCCTTCATATGGGTAATTAAGAACCACAGAGCTGTGGTAATCATCTGACCACGTGGTATTCTGAACATTTGCAACATCTTATTTAAAGCATACCAATTAAATACATCCTGCAAAAGTTTTTTTTTTAAATCAAAAGGTCACCATTATTTTTTAAAAAAATTACACTTGAAGGTTGAAACTAGCTACCATACTGTTCCTTAGTCTGATATTATAATCAGTCATAATGTATTGTTGTGGTAATTAATTAATAGCTGTGTTTCATTTTACTATAATGTGTGTGAGAATTTTTGCTGGTTCCTTATGTAAAAAATAGAGGATTTCAGTTGTAGATCTTTATTTTAATACACTACAAAGAAGTTTTTATTTTATATTAGATGCTTGTTTTATATGGCTGAAAGAAAAGGAAAAATACTTTGTTCATAAAATACAGAATGAACAAAGAGTTCAGTTGTTGTAGGTAATGTTACTTTTCTCAGTGATTTTGTTTGATTAGTTGGTTAAATTGATTTTTGATTATGTTTCAGCTTTCATTTATGTTAGAAAAATTCAACATAACCTAAAGTCAAATTATATTAATGATATGCATTTGCATGAAAATATTTGCAGACTTTAGCATTTCACTTCATCCATAAATTAATAATATGACACTTATTCCAAAAACTTAAATCTCCATTATAAGAAGGCAAATGAATGGTGGTTGGGAAGGAAAAGATTACTTGACAAGCATTATTTAATCTCATAACTTTTTTGCCAAAGTATCTCTGACTTTTTTCCCCTTTTCAACAATGAGCCCAGGAATGATGGTTTCCTCCAGCAGTTCCAGGGGATAAATTCTGATGGTTTTCAGAGTTTAATTCCACTCTGCTTTATTTGTTATTAGTTTAGGGTTGGGAGGATGACCAAAGAAGACATAAGAAGACATCTGACATGAGACTTCTGGGAAAGATTATACTAGCATATCTAAGTAAATGTGGAGAAACCTAAAAGACCACTTACTTGCTTTGGGGTAATGGATGCTTTAAAAAGAAGACTTGGAACAGTGGCAGCTCTATTGGAACCATGTTAACTTAAGAGAGTCAACCCAAGAGAATCAAAGGAATTTAGATTTTGCTATTTCTAAGCTATGGACTTAAATACTCTGTAACAAACTTCCTCCAGAACTTTTATTCAGTGGGATGATCAACAACTTAATGATTAACACATTTTCTATTTTTTGTAGACAAAAGTGATAAAAAGTCAGAGATATCACAGAAATATTGGACGTAATCTGGTTTATAGAGAATTTTCTCTGATTATGCCACTAGGCTCTCTCTGCCCCTGAGAGAGGTCAGTGACTTATCTAATGGATACATTTTGGGAAAAAGTAACTATAGATATCAATTGAGCTTTATCTTTTTCCTCTTGGGAAGAAGGTGCCATCCTGCCATTGGGTGGGTGAGTCTGTCTAATCCTAGGGTTTAGGGTCAGGAAGTGATTTTAGGCTCTCATTCTCTAATTAGGCACTGTTTATTTACTGTTAGATATTTTGATCTCCATCTAAACCTCCTTCTTTTGTCTGTCAGTTAGTTCAAAACCTGGGTGGAGAAACAATGTTTTTATTGGTGCCTTGTTAGTAGCAACAATAGATTGAGCTAATGATTAAAACACAAATGAATTTTTCAGTTGATTTTTTGCAATCTACTTTGAACATACAGATGAATTACTTAAATGATGGCGTTTTGAAGGCAAGAAACAATTTCTCCCTAATAACCAACCTCCCACCCAAGTTCAGGTGTGAAAAGAGAGTTTTTTTCATTAATCAGGCTTGATTCTTCAGATTCATTTTTTTCTCTTCCCTCTCCATTGTCCTCTCCATAGGTCACAAAACCTTGTCTCTTTTATCTGTAGAATGTTCTTTGAGGATTTCTTTCTCCTTTGCCACTTCAACTACTTTTCTCTGGCTTTATCATGTAAACCACTGTAACAAACTTCTAAGTCCATAAAAATTAATACATAAGAAATACTGGATTTAAATTCATAAGAAGTGACTACTAATTTTTATTGTACCAATAACTAGCTGTATGACTTTGATGTCAAAGCCCATGATCTCTCTGCCTCAGATACCATTTCTAATCCTACCAATTCTACCAATTCAGTTTTTTTTTTTTTTGGCTGTGCCATGCATCATGTGGGATCTTAGTTCCCTGACCAGGGATCAAACCCGTACCCCCTGCATTGGGAGCATGGAGTCTTAATCACTGGACCACCAAGGAAATCCCTACCAATTCAGTTCTTAGATATGAATTCGATCCTGCAATTTTCCTCCAATAGCACCTGCACTGAATACTGTTAGTACTTTGATATAACCTGCTACACTTAAATGGAATTTTGTTTTAATAAAATTTGATTCTTAATGATATGGATCACATATTATTTGACCTTGTATTCCCAGTATATACTGCAGTGTTCAACAAATAGTTTCTGAATAAATACAAACAATTTTAATCTTTACTATTCTTATATATCTATTAATAAAAAAGAATATCAATATCTTGTCTACTTACTATTGCCATGACATTCAAAATTATATAATTCAAGGGTGAAATAGAAAACAAAGACAAAATCAGGCATCATAATTGGGGGCATCATTTCTAATATTAGAAAGAAAGGGATTATATAGAGATCTTGTTTGACTTACAGTGGGGTTACAGCCTGAGAAACCCATCATAAGCTGAAAATATTGGTAAGTCAAAATGGATTTAATACACCTAACCTACCAAACATAGCTTATCCTAGACAAACTCAGGCTCAGAACACATACATTAGCCTACAGTTAGGCAAAATCTTCTGACACAAAGCCTCCTTTATATATAATAAAGTGCCGAACACCCCATGTAATTTATTGAATGCTTAAACTGGATAGTGAAAAACAGTATGGGTGTCTGGATACAGAATGACTGTAAATGTATCAAGTGTATTAGTTGTTTGCCCTTGGGATGGTGAGGCCAACTGGGAGGTGTGGCTTACTACCATTGCCCAGCATTGTGAAAGGGCTTTGTTTACTGCGTATCAGTAGCCCAGGAAAAGATCAAAATTCGAAATTTGAAGTACAGTTTCTACTGAATGTTGCTTTCACACCATTGTAAATTTGAAAAATCTTAAGTCGAACCATCATAAGTCAGGGACAGTCTACATATAAATGTAGACAGAAATAAATGTTCCTCGTGTTTATGACTTACAAGTCCTGGAAATTACATGACACATCTAGGGCCACACAGTGAGGTCACAGGGAGAGAGAGAGAGAGAGTAGGCTGTGGGGATCTGCTTCTGTTGGAGGTGAGGGTGGTGGCCTACCGTTTCTTGGGCTCATTTTTCTTGGTGAATGTAAAACGTAAGCATGGGTATTTAAAGAGGGAAGAGAAAAATGTGTTCCAAGTGGTCAGTTATAAAAATCAACCAAGATCTCTAAAACAAAGGAGCTTGAAAGGGCTGGCCTGGCTCTTTATCTACTAATGTAGCTGCAAGGTGTTTATTCAGATAACCCATCTTTGAAGTGGATGTCTCTGCAATCAAAACTTATATCAGGCACTTGCATTACAAAAAAGAGCAAACCCAACTGTCAGAGCTTACACTGTGCTATCCAAACTCATCTCCTAAAAATTCCCAGCAGTCATCTTAAATTTTAGCCTGTTAAATATCTTCATCAACCATACTAATGGACACACTCATTTGGATCCTCATCTTTTTTATGCTAAGCTGTCTTAGTTTCACCACGACATAAAATTAACAACCAAGTGCTATACAACCTACCTGCTAAATATTTAATCCATTCATTCCTTCTTTATTTATTAAATATTTATTGAATAAGTATTGCGTGTAAGCTTTTCTGTAATAAGCACTGGAAATAAAGCAGTTAATAAAACAGGTGGTATAGGTATCTTCACTTTAAAGTAGAAGAGAAAAGTAATTGCACAAAATCACAGATACAAAAAGAAGGTCGGTGAAGGAGTGGGGAATACAGGTATGTGCGTGAGTAGGTGGGAGGGTGCTAATCTTGATATGTGGGCAGGGATAAGCGTTCTGATAACTGAATACAGAGTCAGCCACGTACAGTAATGGAAATGGTGCTTCTGGTGAAGGGAAAAGAACATGCAAAGACAAAGTTACGGAATCAGTTTGTGACTGAAGGAGTAAATCAAAAAAAGAAGGGCAGCGCGGCCAAGCAGAAAGTGGGGCTGCAGAAACAAGCAGGGGGAGCTCGATCCCGTTAAGGGTGTTACCTGTACGGACCTACAATATCTTTTTTAATTAAATGGGAAGTCACTGATAAGTTGAAGTATTGCAGAGACCAGTTTGGAGGATGATGCATTCATCCATATGATAGAGAGACATGGCGAGAAGTGCATAAACTGTAGCTATATTAGTATTCCTGGCTGTCTGAACTGTGATGCTCTGAATATTCCCTGTAATAAATGTGAAACAATGGTAGTTCAAATTCACAATTGCTGTTGAAAAAGGACTAGAATGAATTTGAATTTGCAGGTGTGGACTGAATGTTTGGATTCCCCCCAAATTTATATGTTGAAATCCCAACCCTAACGTTGATTCAGGGATCAGCAGGACTGTCACTTGGACCACAGGCCCAGAGGCTGATGCTGTTTCCCCTTCAGTTTCAAGTGATGGGGTCTCCTCTCCCGTTTCAGTGCCCCAGGATGATTCTGCCAGTGTAGACATGTGGCTCTCACACATTTTAGGTTTTCGTGGTGTGGAATCTACATTCTTTTCAGATTTTTATATTCTAGGCAGTAGCTAGAAGTTCATGATGTTTTAATTGTGCAGTTTGCCTTCTTACTGAGTTATGAGTTGTGTGTCTGTTTTAATGTATTCTAGTTACAAATCCTTTGTAGGGCATGTAGATTTTAAATATTATCCAAATTTGGCATCTTGCTTTGTCATTTTTCATTTTTCTAAACTGTGTCCTTCAAAAAGCAGAAGATGAAAGACAATGTTCAGAATAGGAAAAAAATATTTGCAAATGAAGCAATGGGCAGAGGATTAATCTCCAAAATATACAACAGCTCCTGCAGCTCAATATCAAAAAAACAAACAACCCAACCAAAAATTGGGCAGAATATTTAAATAGACATTTCACCAAAGAAGACATACAGGTGGCCAAGAGATCCAGGAAAAGATGCTCAACATCACTAATTATTAGATAAATACAAATCAAAACTACAATGAGGTATCACCTCATACTGGTCAGAATGGCCATCATCAAAAAATCTACAAACAATAAATGCTGGAGAGGGTGTGGAGAAAAGGGAACCCTCTTGCACTGTTGGTGGGAATGTAAATTGATACAGCCACTATGGAGAACAGTATGCAGGTTCCTTAAAAAACTAAAAATAGAACTATCATACAACCCAACAATCCCACTACTGGACATATACTCTGAGAAAACCATAATTCAAAAAGAGTCATGTACCCACATGTTCATTGCAGCTCTATTTACAATAGCCAAGACATGGAAGCGACCTAAGTGTCCATCAACAGATGAATGGATAAAGAAGATGTGGCACATATATACAATGGAATATTACTCAGCCATAAAAAATGAAATTGGGTCATTTGTAGAGATGTGGATGGACATAGAGTCTGTCATACGGAGTGAAATAAGTCAGAAAGAGAAAAACAAATATCATATATTAACACATATATTTGGAATCTAGAAAAATGGTACAGATGAACATATTTTCAGGACAAGAATAGAAATGCAGACGTAGAGAATGGATGTGTGGACACAGGGTAGGGGAAGGGGAGGGTGGGATGAACTGGGAGATTAGTTTTGACCTAAATACACTACCATGTGTAAAATAGACAGCTAGTGGGACCTGCTGTATAGCACAGGGAGCTCAGCTCCGAGCTCTGTGATGACCTAGATGGGTGGGATGGGGTGGGGAGGGAGGTCCAAGAGGGAGGGGATATATGTATACATATAGCTGATTCACTTCATTGTACAGCAGAAACTAACACAACATTGTAAAGCAACTATACACTAATAAAAACAAAATAACACAAAACAAGCAGAAGTTTTAAATTTCATGGAAGTGAAGTTAAATTTATCCTTTTATAGTGTGTGTTTTTTATATCCTACCTAAGAAAGCTTTGCTTACATCAAAGTAAGAAAGATTACACCCTATTACTTCTTCTGGAGTCTTTGTAACTTTACCTTTGCCTTTAACTTTACCACTTCAGTAATTTTATTTATTGTGCAAGGTAAGCATGAGAATTTTATATGTAAATATATAAATATGAATATATATAAATATACATATATATAAAAATATATCCAGTTGTTCTAGCACCATTTGTTGAAATGACCTTCATTCCCCATTGAATTCCTTTGATAAATCAATTTGCCATTGTATTTGTTTCCTGGGGCTACAGAAACAAATCAGGCAGCATCATGAGCAAAACCCTGGCAGAGAGCTGAAGGGGCAGGGCCACCAGGCCAAGCTGGGAGGGTAAGGCTGCCACCCTAGTCAGTTTGCCTGGAGGGCAGATCATCAGACAGAAGAGGATCATTCCCCAACCTTAAGATCCAGTGGAATTTGCCTTACTTATTTTTGGACTTTTTGGGGACGTCACCCTTTTTTTCTTTCCAAGTTATTCCATTTGAAATGGGTATATCTATCCTATGCCCATGCACCCATTGTATTATAGAAGCATCTTACTTTTCTGGGTTCAGAGTTTTGCAGCTATACAGGAATTTAGACTCAGGATGAGTCAGACCTCGACTCTCTCCCATGTCTGATTTAGATGACATTTAGATGAGACTTCAGAGTTTAAACTTTAAAGTTGATGCTGAAATGAGATAGAGTTTTGGGTCTGTTGGGATGGAATGAATGTACTTTATATCTGAGAAGGACATGAGTTTTGCTGAGCCAGGGAAAAAAATTATAGACAAAATGTTTGTGTCTCTCAAAGTTTATATGTTGAATCCTTAAACCCCAGGAGACTGTATTTGGAGATGGAGCTTTTGTGGAGGTATTAAGGTTAATTGACGTTTTGAGGGTGGATCCCTAATCTAAAAGCACTGAAGTCCTTATAAGAAGAAGAAGGGAAACCAGGGCTTGCTCTCTCTCCCCTTGTACACAGAAGAAATATCATGTGAGGATACAGTGAGAAGGTGGCCATCTAGAAGCCAGGAAGAGGGCTCTCCCCAGAAACCAAGCATGCCAGCACCCTGATCTCAGCAGCCTTCAGAACTGTAAGAAAAGAAATTTCTCTTGTTATGCCACCTAGTCTATGGTCATCAAAGCATTGAACTGCGAACATCTTTGGGGGTAGTATGGAGATGCCCTACACACAGAGTGCCACTGTCCTACCCATTGAAATTAGTCTTGTGCTTGATTCTTAAAATATATTGTTCATTAATAAAATGTAAAATAATCTTTTAGGCACTTTCAAAAGTCAGCAAAAAAAGCAAGGCTAAAAGTCACAGAAAGGCTCACACATTAGGAGAAAGTTTGGCAGGATAAAATACAGCTTAAACCTAAAAATCTAAGCATGGGAGTGGACTGATCCCAATCTATCATGCATACAATGTTTCCCTGGGTACAAAAGAAAGGAAATTTGTTCAATATTTATCATAGAATAATCGTTATATGGATATTTTCAGGTGTTTTGCTGGCAAAGTCAGTTGGGGTCTTAGGATAAGTTGGCACTGCATCATTATTTCCCTTTTAAAAATGATTAAACAGAATATAAGCCCTCACAATCCAAAATTCAACTGTTCAACTCTTTGTCAAGGATGTTTTTGACTCATATAATGTGGGAAACCTATATATTGGAAATACAAAATTAAAGACTTGCTGGTGGAATGCATGAGGAAGAGTTATCAATGAGAAGAATTAAGAAAGACTTAGAATATTCTCATTTGTGTGATTGTTTAATTTTCTATTTGGATTAAACAAATAGATGGTGGTTCTCTACGCCGAAACTCAGAGTTCTGTGGGAAAAAAATAGTTTGGTGTGTGGTTAAGTATCACTTCATTGGGTGTCACATTTAATATACTTTTATCTTCTTCTCCATTGCTACTGCCATCATTTAGGAATTTAATATACCTCATAGCTATATACTACTACTTTAGGCACAGATGTTTTGGATACTAAGCCTCAATTCTCATGTCATATTTTTTGTGTCAGAAATTTATTTGAATTCAGGTCTAAAACTTAATACCTCTGTGAATGGAGATAGCCACTTAACCTCACTGAAATTTAGTTTCTTTCCATGAAATGGAATAATAATAGTCACTTTGCAGAGTTGTTAGAAGAGAATATATATAAAAGCACCAATTCTAATACCTGATGAATATTTGCAGAATTGGTTTCCATGGGGAATAAATTTTTTAGTCAACCATATCCATCCTGACCTTACAAATCCTTCAAATTTTGTTTTTTTACTTAGATCACCCTCAAGATCTCTAATTTGTAACAATTTACTTTTGAAAGATTATATAGTATTTATTAACCAAATGATTCGATTTGGCATTTCAGCACATACTTCCCTAGATTTTTACTTGATTGGAATATAAAGTTGCACCCATGTATTAGGCTGGGGTTCAGTTAGAAGCCAGTATTTTCCTGTCACATATGCATTTTGGAAATAGCTTCTCTTAAAGGAATATTTACAATCTCAAATGACCAGAAGCGATGTATCACTTTATTTTCCAATACATACACAGAAATATAATAGCGACATCAATAAAATTGTTTCAGCCCCCAAAGGAGAGCTGAGGTAGGTACTGTGATTTCTTTAGAGGTCCAAACCTCCTTCACAAATTGTTAAGCATGGATAAAGCATGTATACCTGTGAATTAGGGACCTAGTCCTAAGGCAAATACCACAGAGACTACACAATAAAAAAATAAATAAATAAATGTGGGGAACAAAAAGGAGATGATATAACTGGGGAGAACTAGAGTGAGTCCTGGCATTTCCCACTTACTAATACTGTTTGATTTGAAGCAAATTCTTAACCTCCATTCCTCTCAGCCTTCAAGGAGCATAAAGTTTAGGTGAAGAAATGAAATTGGCACACACTGAAAATTAAACAAAAGGGTATTCCAAATGCTGAGCTTGGAGTATCTCACAGAAGCTAAAGGCAAGCCATTCTTCATCAATAGCTTGTTACTGTTATCCATAAAAGAAAGCAGAAAACAAGCAACAAAACAATAAAACCTCATGGTATCTTAGTAACATATATCACTAGTAGATCTGCATTTCCAGGAGCCTATTAATTGGAATAAAAAACAAAAACTAGGGGAGAAGAAAAGCATCTATAACTTATGACTTTGTCACATTTATTTTCCAATGATAATTATACAAATTTTAGAAATGCAAAACAATATGAATATTTCCTCTAGCAGAAGACAACCACTGTTAACATTTTTGTATTTCTATCCGGGCTTTCTTTAAAGCATATAATTTATATTTAATGGAACACTAAAACAATTTATGTTTGCTTTTCCATTTTTTTTCAGATTTCTTATGCAATTTTAATAATATTACTTTCCATGTGTTTCTATCCTTTTATAAGCATTATATAAGAAGTTCATAACAAAATATAAATCCCAGTCTCCAATAAAATTATAAACATCTCTGACAACTTCAGAATATTTTTTGAAATACTGTTGAACCATGAACAACACAGGATGGAAGTGCATGGGCCAACTTAGATGCAAATTTTTTTCAATAAATACATATATGTACTATAATGTATTTTCTCTCCCCTATTTAGAGACATATAGGTGGTAGACTTTATTCTGATTCGTACTTTATTTATTTATTCTTTAACATCTTTATTGAAGTATAATTGCTTTACAGTGGTGTGTTAATTTCTGATTTATAACAGTGAATTAGCTATACATATATATATCCCCAAATCTCCTCCTGCTTGCGTCTCCCTCCCACTGTCCCTATCCCACCCCTCTAAGTGTTCAAAAAGCACCGAGCTGATCACCCTGTGTGATGCACCTGCTTCCCACTACCTACCTATTTTACATTTGGTAGTGTATATATGTCCATGCCACTTTCTCACTTTGTCCCAGCTTACCCTACCCTTCCAAGTGTCCTCAGATCCATTCTCTACCTCTGCGTCTTTATGCCTGTCCTGCCATTGGTTCTTCAGAACCATTTATTTATTTATTTATTTATTAGATTCCATATATATGTGTTAACATATGGTATTTGTGTTTCTTTTTCTGACTTACTTCACTCTGTATGACAGACTCTAGGTTCATCCACCTCACTGCAGATAACCCAATTTCATTTCTTTTTATGGCTGAGTAATATTCCATTGTGTATATGTGCCACATCTTCTTTATCCATTCACCTGTCAATGGACACTTAGGTTACTTCCATGTCCTGGCTATTGTAAATCAAGCTATGATGAACATTGTGGTGCATGACACTTTTTGAATTATGGTTTTCTCAAGGTGTATGTCCAGCAGAGGAATTGCTGTGTCATATGGAAGTGCTATTTTTAGTTCTTTAAGGAACCTCCATACTGTTCTCCATAGTGGCTGTATCAATTTACATTCCCATCAACAGTGCAACAGGGTTTCCTTTTCTCTAGACCCTCTGTAACATTTATTGTTTGTACATTTTTTGATGATGGCCATTCTGACTGGTGTGGGGTGATACCTCATTGTAGTTTTGTTTTGCATTTCTCTAATGATTAGTGATGTTGAGCATTCTTTCATATGCTTGTTGCCAATCTGTATATCTTCTTTGGAGAAATATCTATTTAGGTCTTCTGCCCTTTTTTGGACTGGGTTGTTTGTTTTTTGGATATTGAGCTGCATGAGCTGTTGTATATATTGGAGATTAAATCTCTAGTCAGTTGCTTCATTGGCAAATATTTTCTCCCATTCTGAGGGCTGTCTTTTCATCTTTTTTATGGTTTCCTTTGCTGTGCAAAAGCTTTTAAGTATTATTAGGTCCAATTTGTTTTTGTTTTTATTTCCATTTCTCTAGGAGGTGGGTAAAAAAGGATCTTGCTATGATTTATGTCATAGTGTGTTCTGCATATGTTTCCCTCTTAGAGTTTAATTGTGTCTGGCCTTACATTTAGGTCTTTAATCCATTTTGAGTGTCTTTTTGTGTATTGTATTTGGGAGTGTTCTAATTTCCTTCTTTTACATGTAGCTGCCCAGTTTTCCCAGCACCACATACTGAAGGGGCTGTCTTTTCTCCATTTTATATTCTTGCCCCATTTATCAAAAATAAGGTGGTCACATGTGCATGGGTTTATCTCTGGGTTTTCTATCCTGTTCCATTGATCTATATTTCTGTTTTGGTGCCCGTACCATACTGTCTTGTTTACTGTAGCTTTGTAGTATAGTCTGAAATCAGGGAGCCTGATTCCTCCAGCTCTGTTTTTATTTCTCAAGATTGCTTTGGCTATTCAGGATCTTTTGTTTTTCCATACAAACTGTGAAATTTTTTGTTCTAGTTCTGTGAAAAATGTCATTGGTAGTTTGATAGAGATTGCATTGAATCTGTAGATTGCTTTGGGTCATTGTCACAATGTTGATTCTTCCAATCCAAGAACATGGTGTATCTCTCCATCTGTTTGTATCATCTTTAATTTCTTTCATCACTGTCTTATAGTTTTCTGCATACAGGTCTTTTGTCTCCTTAGGTAAGTTTATTCCTAGGTATTTTAGTCTTTTTGTTGCAAAGGTAAATGAGAGTGCTTCTTTAATTTCTCTTTCAGCATTTTCATCATTAGTGTATAGTAATGCAAGAGATTTCTGTGCATTAATATTGTATCCTCCTACTTCACCAAATTCATTGATTAGGTTTAGTAGTTTTCTGGTAACATCTTTAGGATTCGCTATGTATAGTATCATGTCATCTGCAAATAGTGAGAGCTTTACTTCTTCTTTTCCGATTTGGATTCCTTTTATTTCTTTTTCTTCTCTGATTGCTGTGGCTAAAACTTCCAAAACTGTGTTGAATAGAGTGGGCTATCTTTTCTTGTTCCTTATCTTAGAGGAAATGATTTCAATTTTTAACCATTGAGAACGATGTTGATTGTGTGTTTGTCACATATGGCCTTTATTATGGTGAGGTAAGTTCCCTCTATGCCTACTTTCTGGAGGGTTTTTATCATAAATGGGTGTTGTATTATGTCAAAATATTTTTCTGCATTTATTGAGGTGATCCTAGGATTTTTCTCCTTCAGTTTGTTAATATGGTTTATCACATTGATTGATATGTGTATATTGAGGAATCCTTTCATTCCTGAGATAAACCCCACTTGATCATAGTGTATGATCTTTTTAATGTGCTGTTGGATTCTGTTTGCTAGTATTTTTTGAGAACTTTTGCACCTATGTTCATCAGTGATATTGACCTGTAGTTTTCTTCTTTGTGATATCTTTGTCTGGTTTTGGTATCAGGGTGATGGTGGCCTTGTAGAATGAGTTTGAGAGTGTTCCTCTTTCTGCTATATTTTGGAAGAGTTTGAGAAGGATAGGTGTTTATTCTTCTCTAAATGTTTGATAGAATTAGTCTGTGAAGCCATCTGGTCCTGGACTTTTGTTTGTTTGAAGATTTTTAATCACAATCTCAATTTCAGTGCTTGTGATTGGTCTGTTTATATTTTCTATTTCTTCCTGCTTCAGTCTTGGCAGGCTCTGGTTTTCTAAGAATGTGTCCACTTCTTCCAGGTTGTCCATTTTATTTGCGTATAGTTGTTTGTACTAATGTCTCATGATCTTTTGTATTTCTACAGTGTCAGTTGTTACTTCTCCTTTTTCATTTCTAACTCTGTTGATTTGAGTCTTCCCTGTTTTTTTTTTCTTGATTAGTCTGGCTAATGGTATATCAATTTGTTTATCTTCTCAAAGAACCAGCTTTGAGTTTTATTAATCTTTGCTCTTGTTTCCTTCATTTCTTCTTCATTTATTTCTGATCTGATCGTTATGATGTCTTTCCTTCTAGTAACTTTGGTTATTTTTGTTCTTGTTTCTCTAATTGCTTTAGGTTTAAGGTTAGGTTGTTTATTTGAGATGTTTCTTGTTTCTTAAGGTAGGATTGTATTGCTATAAACTTCCCTCATAGAAATGCTTTTGCTGCATCCTATAGGTTTTGGATCATCGTGTTTTCATTGTCATTTCTTTCTAGGCGTTTTTTGATTTTCTCTTTGATTTCTTCAGTGATCACTTTGTTATTTAGTATAGTAGTGTATTGTTTAGCCTCCATGTGTTTGTAATTTTTACAGATTTTTCCTGTAATTGATATCTAGTCTCATAGTATTGTGGTGAGAAAAGATACTTGATACAATTTCAATTTTCAAAAATTTACCAAGGCTTGATTTGTGACCTAAGATATGATCTATCCTGGAGAATGTTCCATGAGCACTTGAGAAAAAGTGTATTTGGTGTTTCTGGATGGAATGTCTTATAAATATCAATTAAGTCCATCTCCTTTAATGTATCATTTAAAGTTTGTGTTTCCTTACTTATTTTCATTTTTGATGATCTGTTCATTGGTGAAAGTGGGGTGTTAAAGTCCCCTAATTTGATTGTGTTATTGATGATTTCCCCTTTTATGTCTGTTAGCATTTGCCTATGTATTGAAGTGCTCCTATGTTGGGTACATAAATATTTACAATTGTTATATCTTCTTCTTGGATGATCCCTTGATCATTATGTAATGACCTTCTTGGTCCCATGTAATATTCTTTACTTTAAAGTCTATTTTGTCTGATATGAGAGGTGCTCCTCCAGCTTTTTTTGACTTCCATTTGCATGGAACATTTTTTTCCATCCCCTTACTTTCAGTCTGTATGTGTCCCTAGGTCTGAAGTGGGTCTCCTGTAGACAGCATATGTATGGTTCCTGTTTTTTTTTTTTTTTTTTTTTTTTTTTGTGGTATGTGGGCCTCTCACTGTTTTGGACTCTCCCATTGTGGAGCACAAGTTCCAGATGTGCAGGTTTAGTGGCCATGGCTTACAGGCCCAGGCACTCTGTGGAATGTAGGATCTTCCTGGACCAGGGCACGAACCCGTGTCCCCTGCATCGGCAGGCAGACTCTCAACCACTGTGCCACCAGGGAAGCCCTGGTTCCTGTTTTTGTATCCATACAGACAGTCTATGTATTTTGGTTGGAGTATTTAATCCATTTACATCTAACGTAGTTATCAATATGTTGTTCCTATTACCTTCTTCTTATTGTTTTGGTTTTGTTATTATAGGTCTTTTCCTTGTCTTGTGTTTCCAGCCTGGAGAAGTTCCCTTAGAATTTTTTGTAAAGGTGGTTTTGTGGTACTAAATTCTCAGAGCTTGTGGTTGTCTGTAAAGGTTTTAATTTCCTTTAAATTAAATGTGAATCTGAATGTAATCAAATCTGAATGTGATCCTTGCTGGGTAGAGTAATCTTGGTTGTAGGTTTTTCCCTTTCATCACTTTAAATATGTGCTGCCATGCCCTTCTTGGTTGTAGAGTTTATGCTGAAAGATCAGCTGTTAACCTTTTGGGAATTCCTTTGTATGTTATTTGTTGCTTTTCCCTTGTTGCTTTTAATATTTTTTCTTTGTATTTAATTTTTGATGGTTTGATTAATATGTGTCTTGGTGAGTTTCTCCTTGGATTTTTCCTGTATGGGACTCTCTGCACTTTCTGAACTTGGTTGGCTATTTTTTTTCCCATATCAGGGAGTTTTCATCTATAATCACTTCAAATATTTTCTCAGTCCCTTTCTTTTTTTTCTTCTTATTCTAGGACCCCTATAATTCGAATGTTGGTGCATTTAATGTTTTCTCAGAGGTCTCTGAGATTGTCCTCAATTCTTTTCATTCTTTTTTCTTTATTCTGCTCTGTGGTAGTTATTTCCACTATTTTATCTTCCAGGTCACTTATCCATTTTTCTGCCTTAGTTATTCTGCTATTGTTTCCTTCTAGATAATTTTTAATTTCATTTCTTGTGTTGTTCATAATTGGTTGTTTGCTCTTTAGTTCTTCTATGCCCGTGTTAAACATTTTTGTATTTTCTCCAATCTATTTCCAAGATTTTGTATTATATTTACTCTCATTACTCTAAATTCTCTTTCAGGTAGACTCCTATTTCCTCTTCATTTGTTTGGTCTTGTGGGTTTTTAGCTTGCTCCTTCATCTGCTATGTGTTTCTTTGTCTTCTCGTTTCCTTAACCTACTGTGTTTGGGGTCTCCTTTTTTCAGGCTACAGGTTTGTTATTCCCATTGTTTTTGGTGTCTGCCTTCAATGGGTGAGGTTGGTTCAGTGGGTTGTGTAGGCTTCCCGGTGAATGGGACTGGTGTCTGTTTTCTGGTAGATGAGGCTGGATCTTGTCTTTCTGGTGGGCAGGACAACATCTGATAGTGTGTTTTGGGGTGTCTGTGACCTTATTATGATTTTAAGCAGTCTCTCTGCTAATGGGTGGGTTTGTGTTTTTGTCTTGCTATTTGTTTGGCATAGGGTGTCCGCACTGTAACTTACTGGTCGTTTAGTGGAACTTGGTCTTAGCATCGAGATAGAGATCTATGGGAGAGCTTTTGCCGTTTGATATTATGTGGACCTGGGAGGTCCTGTTGGACCGATGTTCTGAACTCGGCTCTCCCACCTCAGAGGCTGAGGCCTGACGCCTGGCTGGAACACCAAGACCCTGTTAGTCACACGGCTCTGAAGAAACAGGTGAAAAAAAGAATGAAAAAAGAAAAAAAAATAAAGTAAAATAAAGTTATTAAAATAAAAAAAGAAAAAAAAATTAAGATCAAAAATAATTAAAATGTAATAAAAAAAGAAAGAAGAGAGCAACAAAACCGAAAAACAAATCCACCAATGATAATAAGTGCTAAAATCTATAGTATAAGAAAAATAACAAACAGAAATAAATGGACAGACAGAAGCCTAGGACAAATGGTAAAATCAAAGCTATACAGACAGAATCACACAAAGAGGCATACACATACACACTTACAAAAAGCGAAAAAGGAAAAAAATATATATGTATGTATTAAAAAAGAAAGGAAGAGAATAACCAAATCAATAAACAAATCTACTATTGATAATAAAGTCTAAATACTAAACTAAGGTAAACATAAGGCCAGAAACTAATTTAATGCAGAAAGCAAACCCCAAGTCTACAGTTGCTCCCAAAGTCCACTGCCTCAGTACTGGTATGATTCATTGTCTATTCTGCTATTCCAGAGATGCAGGTACATCAAGTTGATTTTGGAGATGTAATCCGCTGCTCCTGAGAATTCTGGGAGAAATTTCCCTCTCCCTTCTTTTTTCGCACAGCTCCTGGGGTTCACTTTTGGATTTGGCCCTGCCTCTGTGTGTAGGTCACCTGAGGGCATCTGTTCTTCACTCAGACAGGACAGGGTTAAAGGAGCAGCTGATTAGGGGTCTCTGGCTCACTCAGGCCGGGGGGAGGGAGGGGCATGGATGCAGGGCAAGCCTGCAGCAGCAGAGGCCAGTGTGACACTGCAGCAGCCTGCAGCACACCGTGTGTTCTCCCGGGTGAACTATCCCTGGATCACGGGACCCTGGCATTGGTGGGTTACACAGGCTCCTGGGAGGGGAGGTGTAGAGAGTGACCTGTGCTTGCACACAGGCTTCTTGTTGGCTGCAGCAGCAGTGTTTCATGCCGGTCTCGGATCTGTGCTGATAGCCACGGCTCGAGCCTGTCTCTGGAGCTCGTTTAGGTGGTGCTCTGAATCCCCTCTCCTTGCACCCTGAAACAATGGTCTCTTGCCTCTTAGGCAGGTCCAGACTTTTTCCCGGACTCCCTCCCAGCAAGCCATGGTGCACTAGCCCCTTTAGGCTGTGTTCACGCAGTCAACCCCAGTCCTCTCCCTGGGATCTGACCTCCGAAGCCAGAGCCTCAGCTCCCAGTCCCCGCCCGCCCCGGCGGGTGAGCAGACAAGCCTCTTGGGCTGGTGAGTGCTGGTCGGCACCAATCCTCTGTGCAGCAATCTCTCCACTTTTCCCTCCACATCCCTGTTGCTGTGCTCTCCTCTGTGGCTCTGAAGCTTCCCCCCCACCCCCCATCTCCACCAGTGAAGGGGCTTCCTAGTGTGTGGAAACTTTCCCTTCTTCAAGGCTCCCTCCCAGAGGTGCAGGTCCCTTCCCTATTCTTTTTTCTCTGTTTTTCCTTTCTCCTTTTGCCCTACCAAGGGCAAAGGATTTTCTTGCCTCTTGGGAAGTCTGAAGTCTTCTGTCCACATTCAGTAGGTTTTCTGTAGGAGTTGTTCCACATGTAGATGTATTTCTGATGTATCTGTGGGGAGGAAGGTGATCTCCACGTCTTACTCCTCTGCCATCTTGAAAGTCTTCTCCCAATTTGTACTTTATATTTATCTGTCTTAATGGAATTTTGGATGAATATTATATTAAGAGCAGCTGGGCCAATTTAAAAGTCACTAATATACCAGGTGGGTATGAACAGTTCCAGATAGAAAAGAGGGAAAGGATTCACTTGGAGGGAATCTAACCACAGGATTCAGCAACACTGACTGGTAACTTGTGATAATGTTTTTCAAACACTCAACAGAAACCTAGATAGAATCTCTAGTTCCTCAGAGGATGTGGCTAAGCAAGCTTTATGTTTATATAAAAAGTCAGTTTTTATAGTTTTAAGTTTCTACTTCCTGAGATTTGTTTTACCTCATGGTTATGGGCTGAATTGTGTCTTCCCAAAATTCATATGTTGAAGTCCCAATCCCTGGTACCTCAAAATGTAATTGTGGTGTTCAACTTTACATGTCAACTTGATTGGGGTAAGGGATGCCCAAAAAGTGGGTAAAACATTATTTCTGATTTTTTCTGTGTGTGTTTTCAAAGGAGATTATCACTGGACTTGGTAGGCTGAGTAAAGAAGATCACCCTCACCAATACATGTGGGCATCATCTGATCCACTGATGACGTGACTAGAACAAAAAGGAAGAGGGAAGGAGAATTTGCTCTCTGTAGGAGCTGGGAAATCCATTTTCTTCTGCGCTCAACATCAGTGTTCCTGGTTTTTGTGACTTGAGACTCTGACTAAATGACACCACTAGCTTTCCTGGGTCAGGCTTGTAGATGGCAGATCATGGGATTTCTCAGCCTCCATAATCACATGAGCCAATCCTTCATAATGTCTTTCTATAAATTTATATATTGATATATCCTATGGGTTCTGATTCTCTGGAACACCCCTGACTAATACAATAACCATATTAAGAGATGAGGTCTTTAAGAAGATTATTAAGTTAAAATGAGGCCATTAAGGTCAAGCCCAGTTCCAATATGACAGGTGTCCTAATAGAAGAGTGTGAGAAAGACACCAGGGAGGTGCTCACACAGAGAAGATCATGTTAAGAGGCCAGAGTGTTGCCATCTGCAAGCCAGGGAGAGAGACCTCAAAGAACCCAACCCTGCTAGCTCCTTGATCTTTGACTTCCAGTTTCTAAAACTGTGAAAAAATAAAGTTCTATTCTTTAAGCTACTTTGTGTTATATTTTTTTTAATGACAGTCCTAGAAAATCAGTGAACCCATTGATGGAGTTAAAGTTACTTGAGGAAGCTTTTTCTTTTCCTATACCCTATAGAACAAGACATTGGACTAAGATCACACTGTATATACTAGTTGATTAAATTCAGTTCCAGAGGCATAGTTCTCAAAGTGAGATCTCCAGACCATCAGTATCAGCATCACCTAGACACTTTTTGAGAAATGTACATTTTTGAGCCCCAGGCACTATTGAAACAAACTCTGGGGATGGGATAGAGCAATCTGTTTCAACAAGTCCTCCAGGGGATCTGATTCACATTAAATTTTGAGAACAAGTGTTTCAGATGTACTGAACTAGGGACTGGGCAGCTGACATGCATGAGTGATGCAGCCCAAGAGTAAGTCAACAGCACATTCTGGCATCTTGGCAAATTAGAGAAGGCACACATCTTCATTGGGGTCAAGGCCAGCCAATACAGCTGGTTAATGTGGAATGGTCTTTATTTTTTAGAGTAAGCAAGCAGAGTAGATTCATAGATGGCTATTTCATGACTTTTAATTGTTGGTAGCAAATTTTGGTAATTGTTGGCCACCCAAATAAAACATGTTTGCAGGACAATTCCATCCTGTGTAAGCTCTAATTAATAATAAGGGAGTTTGGAGGAGGGCAGTATGATAAAGCTTTGATTTCCCTTTTTATGTGTATGATTTCTTGCTACTATATTCAAAGAGAAGGAAATGAAATTGAGGAAATTACCTTTTTTTTTCTCTTCTTCTTGGTGATTTTTATATATGTTGGACTAGAGATTTAAATACACTCTGTGCATATAACTCCTCACTCTGAAAATGTACAGTTTTAGAATGTATAGTCTTCATTATTCAGTGTTGTTATTATCCTAAGGCAGCGTTTGGATTTTGGTTCATTTACAAAAAAGGCAAGCTTGTCATTAATGGCCTGTCTCAGGTGGACAGAGATCTGTTTTCAGAGCCTTTGCTGCACTGAGCCACGCTTCCACTGCCATCTGTGACTTTGTATATGGGGATGTGCTGACTGGGACAGTTTCTTCTTCGCTGACCATCTGCCACAGGTGCTGGAAACAGTGCCTGTAGTATTCAATCTTCAGATGAAAGGTTGAATTAACTGCCATGATTTTCTTACTAAGTTGTTATGCCCACAGTTTGAATGCCATGTTCTATGGCAGAATCTTGTTTTATGGCTGCTTTTATTTACTTGTTTGAGGGAATTTTTTGCACCATTTAGAAATGAATACAGACAGGAAAGAAAATAAACATTTTTATTAACTTCTTGATGGTTATAAAGTAGGAACGTTTGCCAGTGTCCTAAACAGCTGGTCTCTCCCTCCACCCTCACTTCTACACTTATTCCCACCCCAGGACCATAGCCGAGACCTTAAAGATGATGTTTTCTGCCAGCAACACTACCATAAATAAGGATTATTGTTGGAAGAGCATGAAATGAAGTCACTCAAGTAAAGGATAAGAAGTACAGCTTAACAACTAAAGCTATAAAAATAATTAACAGAATCTCTGCATATTTAAAGGAGAAGGATTGAAATGTGACAATTTACTTAAATCAGTTAAATCATATATCTAGTCCTTCATTTTGGGAAAATGAATTTTATTTTATAATATAAGTGATTGAATATACTTAGAAATGTGATTATATTCAGAAACAATCTTAAATTAATTAAAGTAGACACAGGGAAAGGAATTATGACCTTTATAATACAGATGTAAATATTAGCTTAGAGAGGCTAAATCTCAGATCAAAATATGATAGAGGGCTTCCCTGGTGGTACGCTGGTTGGGAGTCCACCTGACGATGCGGGGGACACGGGTTCGTGCCCTGGTCCGGGAAGATCCCGCATGCCACGGGGTGGCTGGGCCTGTGAGCCATGGCCACTGAGCCTGTACGTCCGGAGCCTGTGCTCTTCAGTGGGAGAGGACACAACAGTGAGAAGCCCGCGTACAGGGAAAAAAAAATATATATATATATATATATATATATATATATATATGATAGAGTTAGAAGGCAAACTGTATACTGTCTTAATCCAAATAAAAAATAATAATATTTATGAGTCTGTTCTCCACATAATCAACTCATACATTCCTGAACACAAAAATCCTACGAGTCAGATAACTTTGGATCAGCTATAACTTTATTAATTCATTCCCTAATTCATCAATAGACTCAAGATTCTAAAGGCTATAAACACTTCTCACTTGATTAGGAGGGAAATTTTGCCCCTTTGGATGGTTTATCATTTCTCCCCTCCTCCAAATTCTAATATTCTTTTTAAACTAAAGTACCTTCCCTTATTTTCTTCACAGCTCTCAGACTTGGTTGTTAAGTATTCTGTTCCATTTTCAGCAGATTTTCTATTCAATGTAAGGATGAGGTTAAGATTAACATCCTGGCCATGTAGCAGATGAGAGAGAAAACAGTTCCTCAATTTAACGGAGCCTCATACTATAACCTCTGCAAGAAAATAAAACCCTGTACTCTTAAGTTTGACAGCACGTTTTCTTTAAATTTTTATCTTATAAGAAATTGCCTCTTTCTATGACACTTGTTGTATTTTCAGTTTCTGTTATTCTCTCTGTCCCTGTTAGTGAGATCAGCATGTGCCAACCTGAAAAAGAAGAATGAGTTCAGCTGAGTTCCCAAAAGAGCTGAAATTGGAGGAGGAATATATATATATTTAAATAACCTCACATTGTATGGTTAAAGGACGTATCCCAATTCTTTTTCACATCAAACTACAAAGAATTAGATATTGTAGTCTAAGATCAGATCTGCATCTACACAGACATTCAGTGACATTTCACAAAGATGTGCACTTCTCTAAAATGGCCCCAATGTTCTTTGAAAGAAAAAGAAAATAAAATCAGATTGTGGCATAAAACAGTTACTATAACAGATACATGTTTTGTCACAACTTTTTTTTTTTTTTTTTTTTTGCAGTACGCGGGCCTCTCACCGCTGTGGTCTCTCCTGCTGCAGAGCACAGGCTCCAGATATGCAGGCTCAGTGGCCATGGCTCACGGGCCCAGCCGCTCCATGGCATGTGAGATCCTCCTGGACTGGGGCACGAACCCGTATCCCCTGCATCGGCAGGCGAACTCTCAACCACTGCTCCACCAGGGAAGCCCATCACAAGTTTTTTGAACAAATTTCCATCCAGATGCAAGACAGAACTACATATCAAAATAACTAATTTTGAGGCTTTGGGGGTAGCATCCTCCTGCAACTTAATCTCAAGTAAAGCAATCTCTACCACTGCATTCAGTTCTCAAGAGGGCAGGTTCTACTTAGGTCAAGCCTACTTTTGAAGAAAACAAGCAGTACTTTTGTATGTCTTTTGCTCATTTTCACAATAATGCGATAAGTATTTTTTGGGCCGACTCTTAAAGACAGAAATGACTACTACGTGAGCTCCAAACCTAAATTCACCTAGGAAATTCTAATTGTGACTGTAATATGGATTTACTTTCATTTTCAATCAATGGTATGAAACTAGTTCAGTTGATTTATTTGTATCCCAAGTGGAATGAAACTTGTTCAGTTATAGATATCTTGACCAAAAAAAAAAAAAAATACAGCTTACATTATGGGTTAGGCTAACTATATTATTGAACAAAATATTCTGCCTCCAGAGAATACAAATTGACCTTCCTTAACTCCATCTGCTTTTATAACCTGAGATTTTAAAAATGCCTGAAACTATCTTCATCAGATCTATACCAACCACTAGATCAGATTTCACTTGGAATGCATTAATCAGAAAATCTCAACTATATTATCTACCCACAGTGTGACTGAATCATCATTACCTTTCATCAATGATTATAATTTATATCTTTATTATTTTCCTTCACACTAAATGCTGGCAAAAACACACAAGACTCCTACATTCTAAGTTGATTTAAAAAATCCTATAAGGACATGTTTGGTTACATCAGAGAAACAGTACACAGTGTAGCGTGACAAGCTCTAGGGATGTGATGATCTGGGTGGTTCCATCAGTGGACACGCTTGACCTTATTTCTAATCGTTAGTGCTTTTTAAGGCCATGGAGGCAATAGTCACATGGGAATGTGCCCCATACCCAGTATCCTCCCTACCTTCTATCCTTCTCTTTTAGGTGGATCTCGTTTAGACACTGCTCTCATTCCCAGACCCCTCCATCAAATTATCACAATGAAAATGAGGACCTAGTCTACTGTCTCCTATGTTCATTAGACTTCATACTAATAATTGGGGTACTGATGCAACTATAGGCCAAAAAGGAAAACTGGATCTTGTTTTCCATCTCCACAATAATCCAAGATGCACCGGTACTTTCCATTGTTGAGAGATAAGAATTCTGAAGAGGAACTCAGTCTCTAAAATCAGCAGAATCACATATTATATATTCTAAACTTTTCTATCTCAGGCAACAAAATATCCTTTTTATTTCACTTTTCCAGACACAGTGGTAATTGAATAGCTCATCAATGTTTAATCCTCAGCAAAAAGAAGGATAATACTTTCATGTAGAATATATTGTTTTTTTGTGTGTGTATAAAATCTATGATCTTCAAATATAGGTTTTCAGTATTCCTTTAAGCAGTCTTTTTGAAGTTCACCAATTTATGACTATTCTGACTTCTCTCTTCTCCTTCAGGTCATGAAGTTTCATCTTTCTCAATTAAAGGTCACTGGAGAATACTCAGCAGTTCTTAGAAAAGGTTTATGGTTTACTAATGTAGAAAACAAGTGCTTAGATTTTGATGTTTTAAGAGGTTATGTGGCAGCCTCTGCCTCTGGCTTCTGTCAAAGGAGTCATTATAAAAAGCAAATTCAAATTTATAAAATGTGAGCCTTAGCATTTTTGTCAACACAATTCCCTGCACCCAATCTTCTTCTGGGAGAATGACCTAGGAGATGTAGGACCCTCTCCTTCCATGGGCATATCTCATACATTCTGAATTATAAAACTAAAGTGGAACACTGCTTGCTGTTTTGGCTAGTAGCTAAGTACATTCATCTCTATTTCATCCCAGTTGATTTTGATCTCACTTCCTTATATTCAAAATATTGGCCTTACTAGATGTGTTGGTCTTTTGAGGCATTAATTTGGCTAGGATACAGTACCCAGCTGTGGAAACACTAATCTGGGTTTTCCTGTGAGCATATTTTGCAGATATGAGTAAAGCACATAAGCATTAACTTTAAAAAAGGAAGATTATGCTAGATAATTCCGATAGTCCTGTTCCAACCAGTTGAAGGGCCTTAAGAGCAAATCTGGAGCTTCTCTGATTAAGAAATATTATATATGGACAATATCTTTAGCCGATGTTCTAGAGTTCTAGTTGACCCTTCCTGAAGGCCTGTCCTACAAATTTCAGACTTGACTAGCCTGACAGTCACATAACCCAATTTCTTGCAATAGAAAACTAATATAAGTGTTTATTTTTTAAATAAAAGAAGCAACATTATAATCAATAAAGTGGAATTTCTTTTCTCCACAGGGTTTAAAATATAACAGGAGAGAAAATATTAAACACGCTCTTGCTACCCATGTTTCTATTAGTTTTCTATTACTCTTTTAACAAATTAACACAAAATTGGTGGCTAAAAACAAATTTACAGTCTTCCAGTTTTGAAAGTCAGAAGTCCAAAATAGGTCTTACTGAGCTAACAACAGGGTGTTCACATGGCTGAGTTTCCTCTGGAGTCTCTAGGAGAAAATCCATTTTCTTGCTTTTCCCAGATATTACAGGCTTCCTGATTTCCTTGTCTTGGGGCCCCTTCCTCCATCTTCAAAGCCAGCCATGTACCGTCTTCAAATCACTCTCTGACTATGGTTTTTTACCTCATTCTTCCTTTCAAGGGTACTTGTGATTACACTGTGTCCATCCAGATAATCCAGGATAATCTTCCCATCTCAACGTTAGTTTATTAGGAAACTTATTTCCTTCTGCTACCTTAATTCCCCTTTACCATAAAACCTAATATATTCAAAGATTCCTGTGATTAGAACACATACACCTTTGTGGGGTCATTATCCTTTCTACAGAACCATATATTGCACTTGAATCCCTATTACTAATATTGAATTCTTTCATGCTTCTATCTGTCCTGAGCCTTCTAATGCAGGATCTCCTCTTTCCATAAATGTAAACTCCTTGATCCAGAGTCTAATTTTTGTTATTATTGTTGTTGTTGTTTTCCCAACACCTATCCAAGTGGTGATTAGACTTAAATTCATACCTTGGTGAGTCTACCAATTTAATACCGACTTTGAAGTCCATCTCTTTTTTACCTTGAATCCATACTTTCCCCAAAACCTGTCTTAAAATCTTCTTTTTTCCCTTTTCTCCTCCCTTTTCAAAAACTGCTGATCATTGTTTAAACATGCTTACCCTGCCTACCTTAAAAAGCACCCCTTTTGATCCAGGCCATTTTCCTTTCTTCTATAAATTTCTTATACATTATTTCTACTTATTCAGTCCATTTCTTTTGAATTTTTATTTACATTTTGACTCTGTAATCTTTCTGAAACTATTGTTGTTAAGTTTTCAGAAGACCAAAAGGAGAGAAAGCAAAAAAGGAAAAGAACAGAAAGAGCAAATTCTGAGTGATTTACCTGTCTGTTGGTTACCTAGTCTCTACAGATGTTCAGATACACATCAGCTCTATGTGTTCCCTTGAAGACTAGGAGGACATCTAGCTGAACTGTCTCAGGAGCTAGTCAAGCAATGAAACAGTAAAGAATGCTAGAAAGAATTTTGGACTAAGATTTGACTTATTTTCCCTGCCTCTTCTACTTAAAGTTGAATTCTTTGGAGGATAATGTTCTTGCCTACTTCAAAGAGTTGCTTTGGGAACCTACAGGGCTAAATACTTTAAAGTATTGAATCATCTATTTACATAAATAAAATACGTGCATTTCTATTGGAAATAACAGATAATCACGATAAAATATAAATGATGATCGCAGGTATAAATACTACTTTTGAATCTTCAATAAATTAAATTTTATAAGGACTCCATTGTAAAAAAAAAATGAAGCTGTGAGGTACTGAGGTTCTGAGGAATACAGTTTGGAAATAATCCATATATTTATTATTGTTTGAATACAAGTAATTGAAAATTTCAGAAATTTCAAATAAAATCAATCTGCTTTTCATTTTCCTATGTGGAGGAGCAGGTTTTTTTTTTTTTCTAAGTTTGAATTTTCAAATTATAGAAAAAAATAGCTCTTTTCAGATTTGATATTTGACACAATTATCATACTCTTTTCAAGTATGACATTTATTTACTTATTCATTCCATGAAAATAAAATCCTATAAATATAACTTTATATACAGACTGAAAATGATTAAGCAAATTGTAAAGCTCTTTATGTTTGAAAGGAAATTCGACATAAATTGAAGATTGCCATTCAGGAAATTACCTTCTTAATTGTCTGCTCCTTAATACTAGTATTCAGAAAACTAATACTTACACTTTCTTATACAGTCTTACATTGAATATGAATATCTGAGTCTGAGTAGCTTCTGAAAATGCACTAGATGAAGACTATTGAATGACACCAGATGTCATTAGTTTTGAGGGGTCTTTCATGCATGTGATTCTATATGTTTGGACAAATGTAACATTTGCCATTTACTACAAAGTTCTAGGGATATTATAAAAGATAAATAAAATTAGAAACAACATTCTAGGTTATGTTATGGCCTTATTTTTGTGGAAGCTAAGGCAAGAGAGTCAGTGCTTAGGAAATGGTTGATTAAGTGAAATAAACTCATTTCCTTTCAATATATGCCCCTATAGGCTTACTTTAGCTGGTTTAAATTAAAATTAAAATAGAATAGCAGAAGTAAGAAGCATGAATTGATGGCACTAAACTATAAGTTTCATTCATAAAAATTACTTTCCAATTTTAATAGAAGATGTAGTTTCAGTTTAATTTTGAAAGTATATTTTAACCCACTCTAATCTACATATTTTAAATAATTAAAAATGGAAAGGATGACATACGGCATAATTTTAATTATTTATTTTCTTAAAAAAATGGTTTATTTATGACACTAAGAGAATGTTTAATACCCAAAAAGGGAATCTCAGAATTGTTCATTATTCAAGTAAATTGCTTTCCCATGTTTTCTGTATTTTTCCTTAATAACAAATGATCTCTAAATTAAAATTTACTACCCTTTGAAATAATGTAAAATTTAGAAATTTTTCTGGACTTTAGCTATTTAGTTTTATTTGAGTGGAAGTGTGTTAAACATTCACTAATGTAGTATTTAGTTTGCTAAATGTGTGACTATATTAAATAATAACTAGACATTTCTAGATATTGTACATACCTCAACTATTTCCCAGGGTAGATAATTGGGATGGGTTTACATGTTTTCTGAAACTTTATTTAGTTTTTACATTACTTTTCTTCAATAGTAGATAATTGTGTTTATTATTCCAATAGTATAGCAAAGACTATAGAAAATTGTTGAATTTTATAATTCATTTTACTATAATTTTTTAATTACTTTCATGAAGAGTTTAATGTGTTGAAATTTTTTTTTTAAGGACTAGGTGTTCAAAGTTATCTAAAAACATCAACACAATTTTTTTTTAATTTTGACAAATTTAACTGCCCCAAACTAAAATAAATTCATTTATTCAATCAATCAATACTTATTTATTTTTCATAGTATGAATATTTCTACTATGTCCTAGTTGTAGGAACAGTAATTGAAAAAGACAAAGTCCTTGCTTACATGAAGTTCTCATTTCAAAAGAGGAAATACACACAAATATATAAACAAATACATAAACAAAACTTCTGACTTTTTTCTCAGGCTACTGCACTTCTTGGGTACTGCCTTTCAAGGCACAGTTGGTGTTCTTGTATTCTTGGCACATTTGAAGCTTATTCTATGCTAAGGAATTTTTCATTGATTCATTACATAGAACCATGTACTTTACATGAAACACTCCTACAAATTCAAATATTGGGATCACAGCTTAAATGACACTTTCTCAGAGAGGTCTTCCCAGTTTTCTAACTACCCCCTCCAAGACTCTTATTTATTACTTTTTTATTTTCTTCAGGGCATGGGACACAAACATATTATGTATGTAGAACTTATAAAAATAATTTCTATACACACATATTTGATGTGTTTATAATATCTATATGCAATTGTGTTTATTTCCTTATTCATATATTTGCTTATTTCCATATATTCTTCTCAGTAGATCATAGACTTCTGGAGTGGTGGCACAATTTATCAACCTTGTTTATCATTAGGAACAATTCTTGAGTCATAACAGGACTTGAAATCCTTGCTAAATGAATGCATCAATGAATGAGGGTCACGGATAACTATTTCAATAGATGGTAGAAGTCATTGAAAGGGCTTAAATCACAGAGATAGAGCATCTGATTCACATATTAGAAAGATCATTCTGGTTTTTGCCTGAAGACACAGATGTTTTATTTCCTATGGGTATCATGCCCTTATTGTAGTTCACAAACACATTATGAGTGTCCATAAGAACATAGATTTCATGAATGCAAAGACTATAACTTTTATCTTTGAATTTTGATACCTAATGAAAAGCCAAGTACTATTAGTACATTCAGAAATATCTGTTGAGTAATAAAATGACTTGTGAGTTGTAGGCATTCAGTTAAGTACAATGAATAAGCTGATTATTAGGCTCAAGTCCTGACTTCAAATATTCAATTTCTAATTTCAAAGATCCAAGTGGCTAGTAATAAAGGCATGCTTGCTAGCAAATGATTGAATACAAAGTTCTATAGAGTAAACTAAATTGGCAACTGGATACTGGTCTATTGCTTTGATATGGAAGACCAGATATTAAAATAAAACAAAAACAATGTTTTTATTAAAGTTGGTCTTGGAAAACTTTTATTATTTGTTTTGTGCTCATGTTTATTTCATCTTACAGCTTACATCTATGAGTTTATAACTTACATTAAATGTATACCATTAGATAAAATCTAGTGTATACGTGTGATGATAGTTTCTGAAACCATGTTGTTGACCACATTTTTAATATAATTTAAAACTACCTTATAAAACATAAAAAGAACCTGAGTTTGTATCGAGATAAACCTGATTTCAATCCTTAATCCACTATGTATTACTAGATGATTGATTAATTTTCACCACAGGACCTGATGTAGTGATTATTAGCTTTTTTTTTTTCCCCAACTATGAATTAAGCTGGTCTCACTAAATTAGCGAGATCTTCTGCAAAGCCAATTGTTCTCAATGTATAGTACATATACTGAGGGTGGTAACTGTGATGCCTTTTGATGAGATGGCTAATAATAGGTAGAATAAAACATTATCTCTTCAGCACAAGGGCAGGGCAAAGGGTTGGAGCAAATAGAACAACATACATCAAGACTACTAGGACTAATAGAGCTCCTTCCTCTGGTGGCATTGGGTGGCAGGATAGATAGTTTATTGGGAAGACTGGGTCACGGGGTGAGGTCAGCTCAGCAGGAATGAGTATTCTTCCAGAATTTGCCACAATGCCAAGCAATCCAAGGCTCAAGGGTCGGAGGAGGTCATTGAGAGGATGTGCTTACCAATTGACCCTTGAGCTGGACGCAGGCAATAGGGGATCCTCACAACTGCCCTGTCCTTGGAATGAATGTTCAAGTTCCACCCACCATTCCCACACTAGGAGCTGTTTCAAGGACATATCTTTGAGAGAGTCAGGTGTTGTTGAGACCATCTGAACTGAATATGGGACTGAACACACTTTGGGCCTCTATATAAACTTTTTAAAGATTCTGGCAAGCAGCTGCAGAGATCTACTCATCTTGCAACCACGCAAGACAAGCTTAGTATGTAATTTCCCTGGCTTATTAAACCTGCCACCCATCAATCTGGAGTTGTCTGCTTCTTTCTTTGGTGTCTCCTTCTCCTGGGTGTATGGGGACCAGTTTCAGGTTTCACTCAGGAAGCTCCCAAGGTTTGCAAACCAACACTCAGTGGCTGCAGTAGGTAGAATTTTGGCCTTCATGACATTCACCCACTAGTGTTACTCCTGTGAATGTGTTACACTGCATGGCAAGAATAACTTTATAGATGAGATTAAAATAAGAAGTTTACCTTGTATTATCCAAGGGGCTCCAAAATAATAACATGAGCTCTTAAAAGTAGAAGAGGAAGGCAGAAGCACAAGTCAGATAAGCAAGGCAGAAAGAGAAGTCAGATATACAAGTATGAGAAGGCTTTAATTTATGTGACTGGCTTGAAGATAGATCTAGGGGACCATATGGAAACAATGAAAGGAAATTAATGCATCCAATATCCTGAGTAAGCCTAGAAGATTCTTTCTCAGAACCTCCAGGTAAAATCACATGTCAGCCAACAACTTGGCTACTTCCTCATAAGGCCCTAAGCAGTGTACTCAGTAGGGCCTGCTGGATTTCTGATCTGTACAACTGGAAGATAATAAATGGTTGTTATTTTAATTGACAATATTTGTGGAAGTCAGTTACGGCAACAATGGAACACTAATAAAATATCTGAGCTGAACAAGCTTCAGCCCAAGAGAGAGACCTGATGGAATCCAGGAGCCAGTGATCTTCCCCAACCTCTGGTACAATTAAGCACCTCCTGAGGATGAAAACTCGACCCTGGGTAAGTCAGACCTGAGGTCCAGTCTTGGCTGCCTTTTTACTAAGTATCTCTGCTAGTCATTTCTCTAAGTCTTAGTTTACTCAGGACAACACCATCTATCTAACTCAGTGGGTTGTTGTAAGAATTGTTTTGATTTTACATATAAAACTCTTGCTGGAAACATAGTAAGAGATTCAGAAATAGTATTTACTTTTACCATTAATATTATTTATCAGGCATAGCACCCAATGGTCTTTGAGAAGATTTTGTTGCATTAATCTATGGCTGTATAAAGACTTAACCCAAAATGACATGAGTTTCATTTCTCCATGATTCCATGGATTAGGAGTTCAGATAAGGCAGAACACAATGGTCTGTGTCTCTCTACAGTAGCAGAGGCCTTGATGGGGACCACCGGAATGGCCCGTAGCAGCTAGGATGACTCAACTGATGTCTTATTTCAGAGTCTCAGTTCTTACCAGGCTCCTCAGCTGTCTTCCATGTCTCATTTCAATCTAGCTTTCTTAAGCTTCCTCACAATATAGTTGCCCTGGGAAAGTGGGATTTTCTACGTGGTGAATGACTTTCCCCAAAGATTATGCAGAAACTGCCGTCTTTCTTTTTTTTTTTTTTTTAGATGTTGAGGGTAGGAGTTTATTAATTTACTTATTTATTTTGGCTGTGTTGGGTCTTCGTTTCTGTGCGAGGGCTTTCTCTAGTTGCGGGAAGCGGGGTCCACTCTTCATCACGGTGCGTGGGCCTCCCACTATCACGGCCCCTCTTGTTGTGGAGCACAGGCTCCAGACGCGCAGGATCAGTAGTTGTGGCTCACGGACCCAGTTGCTCCACAGCATGTGGGATCCTCCCAGATGGGGGCATGAACCCGTGTCCCCTGTATCGGCAAGCAGACTCTCAACCACTGCACCACCAGGGAAGCCCAGCTTTCTTAAATTTAAACTTAAATTACTGTACCTGAAGTAACATTGTTTAAGGGTACAAACTTACAACTAGAAGACAAGTAAGCCCTGGAGATCTAATACACGCCACAGTGAATATAAACAAGATTGTGCTATAATAAACTTGGTAAGGGGCTAGATCTTACTTATATCCACCACAAAAGAGAAATAATAATTATGTGATGTGATAGAGGTGCTAACTATCACTACAATGACAATCATATTACAAAATATAAATGCATCAAACTAACATGTTGTATATCTTAAAATTATACAGTATTATGAGTCAAATATATTTCAGTTACAAATAAATAAATAAACTACCAGACTTGAAAGTTGCACAGTATCACTGCCTCTCATTTTACTGAACAAACCAAGTTACAAGGCCATCCCAGATTCAAGAGGAAGTAAAACAGGCTCTTTTCTTTGGGGAGAATTTCACTTATGTACAGGATGGGAAGGAACTGATGGTGGATATCTTTGATAATCTCTCCCACAGATTGCTAAATTTAATCATTTGGTCAATAACTAACAAAAAGCAAAATTCTTTATATTATCTGAAAAAACTTACTAATTCATTTGAACATCACACTGAAGCTATTTTAGAAATTATAAAAAAATACATTGTTTTCCCGAAAGGACAACAGTGATGAGTAAAGAAGAAATATTTTGCATCATACAGCAGGCATCTAGAAATAATATAACACAATCAGAAGGAGATATTGAGCAGATTCACTTTAAAGAATTTCTTCAAAGAAGACTTTTTGAACAAAATGTATACTGCATTTTATTTAGAAATATATTGTATATATTCTCAGTTGCCAACTTAGTTGGTAAAAATAACACCTTTACCTCTTCCACCTTTATTCAAAAATTAGTGTTATAGTGAAATAATAAAATGTTTTTATTTTTTATAGAAAGTTGTGTTAATCTAAACTACATTGATTGATAATATTTTCAGTATTCTTATTGAGGAACATATTAACAGTTATCTTTGTTTTGTAAATCGAAAAATATATTTTATTTATTTTATAATGGAGTTTCTCTCTCTCTCTCTCTCTCTCTCTCTCTCTCTCTCTATATATATATATATATATATATATATATATATATATATATATATATATTTAACTTAGAAAATTGATATATAAGTCACTCAACCAAAAAAAAAATGAAGACAAAATAAAATATGAATGTCACAAGTGATTCCTCTCCTTGTCTCCTTTCAGGAATGAACATAAAATGGGAGAAAGGGACACTTATACCTGATGTTCCCCCATCTAATCTCAAATCCACTCTGGCTTTTGTTATATGAGCATCTCACCCATCTGGGTGTGATTCTATTGTTGAAGGGTATATATTTTTAATGGAATACTGGTTCTAAAAGTACGACAATGGCTTAACTGATGCTTACCTAAAGGAAAAATATTCCAGCATAGAAAGAAAGACACATTTTAATAAACATATTAAGAACAGTATAGCAATTTCTATGAGATATAGTCCAAGGAGATTTGAAGAGTGATTTTGACCACTCTTTATTTATTAGCCAAATTTAGAAACCAATTCTCATATAAAAGATGAGCTAAAGGAATTAGTAGGCTTAACTGCATGAATAGAAGATTTTTTAAGTGCATTTTTAAAATCACACAGAGAAATATGTGATTCTTTATTTTTGAAAAGATATAGACATAGAAAATTAAGCTATTTAAATTTATTTAATGTTAATTTTAAATAATAGATTAAATTTTATATCTGAACTCAAGGAACATTAGCCAGGTAAGAGAAAATCTGTTAAGTGTATAAAATCTGTTATAATGTGGTAAATTATAAAGATGCAGAGTAAACATCCCCAAGTGTTAAAATAAGATTTAGCAACATAGAATAGATTTATTTGTATTTAGCAAAGATCTCATAGTTGTTGCTGAAGAAATACTAAAGTACAAACAGGCCTTTATCCTGGAACTTTTGTATGTCAGTTGAATAACAGTCAGTCCCACACGAGTTAAAACTCATCTGCTCAAAAGCACAAAATTTGTTGAGAATATAATAAATTTGATTATACCAAATTGAGGCAAACAATTTTTTGCAGGGAAAATATTTTACCATAGCAACCATATAATTGTGTATGTAAGTGTGTGTGTGTGTGTGTGTGTGTGTGTGTTTGTGTGTGTGGACATGTGTGTGTGTTTGAAGAAGGAATGTGTAAAGTGATAAAAGTAATATTTACAATTTCAACTTCTGAAATATAATCAGCCCTGGCTAATGGCAAACACAACTAAATGACAGCATGTGTTTTCCAAAATGGAATCACTGTCTGTGTCTGTACCTAGGTATCTAAAGTGTCACCTATTTTAAAATTAGAACTTTAAAACTATGAATGCTTATAATTTTAACTTTGATCAGACCAAAAGTTAATATTTGTGACCATAATTTAATAATAGTGCATCAATTCCTCTCCTCAGTTTGGAAGAGCCACATCTACGAAGGCACTGACAACTTGAAGAGAGGAGTCTTCCAGTCCAAGGGGACACCGGCAAGGTATATACAGTTCAAATACACGCTTGTTGTTTGAAAAGTGCCCATTGTCCAAAGGAAGACACACTGCTACCATGGAACAGTAAAGATATTGACATTCCAAACTAACACCTATTTTTATGATCTACTCACTCAAAATAAGTGAATATAAAATTCCACAGCACATTCAAGATAAGGGATAAAATTAATTTTCTGTTTTAAAATGTTACCATTATAACAAATTCAGTGTAATATAACAGTGCTCTTTCTGTTGTATTATTTTACTCATCTCTAATACCTAGGAGTATTAAATTTACATAAATTAAAAAAATAAAAGAAAAAGTTTTGTAAATGTGACTCCTAGGATAAAGGAGACCTACACTGTAAAGTAGAATTAGTACTCTAATAAAGAGTTTCCTTAGCTTCTCCATCAAAGACAATATATCTTGTGAGATTAAGAATAAATTGATTTCTGTGATGAGGAATATCAAAATGTTAGCTTCAAAAAAAATCTGAAGAAATCCAACCCAGCTATAAAACAGGGAAATGCAAAAGGGAAGGAGACAAAGACTGGTAGGAATTTTCCAAGCTCTTGTCTGTTACACTGTTTCTTATAATGTGGAATGATTTATTATCTATCAATCTAATCTCATTATAAAATAAAAACATTTCAAAACTATCACAGTTTAATATTGATTTCCACCACTTTCAATGACCTAGAGCCAGGATATCTGAATAAAAATCATTGATCTAACCTTCACAAATTAACAATGTTTAATATTTCTTTTAAAATTATAAAGTATCAATTACATAACAATTAACCAAATATCTACAGAAAATGGTTAAAGAAGGCGACAGAACCAGGATTCAAACCTAGAGATATTTATATTCACAATCCTAGCTCTTAGCTCTATGCCACATAGCTTTCTTTCTCTACAATCTGATACACTGAAGCTTTGTACAGGGGAAGTATAAGCATAGCCAATGAGGTTTACCTGAGGTGTGATTATTGCTAATTGAAAACAAGTGCATTGATATAACAGTGGTACACATCAATATCCAATGCTTCACTGCCTTAAAAATGACAGTCGATCCTTCCACACAGCTATATTAAATAAAAATGAACACATGAATAGTATGACACATTAGATGCTCTCAGTCAATGAAATAACTACTAGAAATATAGAACTACAAACAGTGCTTTTCAATTTTTGTTTAAAAAGACACTCAAAATCTCATGGAAGAAGGCATCTCTATTAAAATGTGAACATCTACAATGTCAGCTTCAGACAACTTTCAAAATCTTTCCGTTGGAAAGATGAAAAGAGGACATTTTAAAATAGAATCACTGCCCAATTAACCATTTATGAAAGCAAGTGAAGTTTCAAAGAGAAGGACCCTCAAAAAAAGATATCTAGAAGATGATATCTGCATTGATGACATTTGGATTATTACCCTCTGCATCTACAAGTGGTGGTTCTTGCCATCTCAGAGTTTTCACAGTATTTCATACTGATAGGGGTGAGGTAAATGCACATGAAACCATCAACTGAGGAAGTCTGTCACTATCCTCAGGATATAGGAAAGCTGGCAACTTGGGTATTAAGAGTTATGAAGTTCCTCCACAATGCTCAAGGGCAAAAATGCCACATTCACTTACTTTCCTAAATAAACATTAAATGTGGCTCTGTTCCTGCCTGAATTATTTTGTGGAAAAATTAAGTATCTATTATTTTAAAGGTCTCTCTACCTTTCTTCAGTAATTATAAAACCCTAGAGGTTTGGAATTCAGAGAAATGGAAGAGACTTTTGTTTCTGATATAGTGCTGCCATCTTTGAGATGGCCACCATGCAAGCCTTCCTGGGCCACTTAAATCAAACGGCCCCAGAGTTCATGGCACTGCTTTTCCTGCAGAATGGTTACCAATTGTATTTACTGATTTAGTGCTTGAAAGCCACGTATTGATCACATGGACAAAAATAATAATAATTTTAATTTTCAGTTGCTGTATAGTTTTATGCATTTTTAAAATTATTATTTCAATTATTATTTGTTAAAAATAAAACTAAATTTATGTTTTGGTGTAATTTTTAACAAGTAATAATTTGGTAGATTCTGAAATGCAATTATTTTTAAAAGCATTCTTGGGAAAATGCATCTCTTAATACATTTTTTTATTATAAATTCATGTACCCATAGATAAATCTTGCTTACTGTTAGAAGGTGACCATCAGATTCTATATTTCTATATTCTCATTTTTAGAGATTTAAGCTCTGAGAAATCTTATTCTTAGAAATAAGGAGATGAGAGAAGAGGCTTTTATATAAGTCACTCAATTCTTTGAATTCTTTCAAAGAACTATGACAAAAATTGCAGAGTAATTTATCATAAAAACTGATTTATAATCATGTGTCCACTGACAACTCAATTAGATATTTTTTTTTCAATTTTTTGAAAGAATTCAATATAAAAACATAAAAAAAATATTTGTCAAAGGTTTTGTTACCTTGCTATTGGAGTCATCTTCTTTTTAAAATAGAGATGAATGTTTTGAATTGTCCCCTTTGTTTTGCATCCTGGAGATTTCAGTGCCCAAAGACAATGCATCAGAGTCAAGTTCAAGAAGGTTGAGAAGTACACTTCTCTTTTGAAAAATGAAACCTTGTGGGAGAAAGGTTTTTTTTTTTTTTTTTTTTTTTTAAGGAAAGAATGGAAAGAGGAACAACAAGAATTAGGAAACAGTTATTCTAATCTGACACCTGAAAACTGGTTAAAATTATTTGCTTGGTCAGAATGCTCTTCATAAAGTTTTCTCTTTAACCCAGGGGTTAGCAGACCTCAGATTGAAATTAGGAGCATAAATGGCAAATAAAACCGTTCAACCAACCAAGTCAGTTTTATTTTCTGTAAAGTAAAATCTCCAACTTCATTTTAAAATTCAATTTAATGTCTTTTGAATTGTCCCTATAGCAGTCATCTTAATTTAATGCATTTTGAAGTGTCCTTATAACAATCATCTCAACTCTGAATTCTAATTTTAAGATAGATATGTAGATAGTCACATTAAGAGATAGTTACATCAATCTCTGGGTTACATCAATTGTAGTAACTGAACTCAACACTGAAGACTTGACTAGTGGTGGAACGAGGTCCCATCTCACAGGTCGCACAGAAACAATTTCGTAAAGGAAAGCCTATTGGGGAAAAGAAGTACATAAGGGAAGCATTGCAGACCAAGGGAGATGGAGTCCTTCTGAAAGGTCAAGTAATTTTTGTCTTAATACATGATTTAATTTCTCTACCTTTTCTATACTTTACAGACTATAAGGACAATCATTCTTCAGAGCAGAGGACAACCATGCAAAATCATTAAAGTGATATGATTGGGAAATAAGTCCTTCCATCACTTGATACGGTTAGTAGGTACTGAAAAAAAAGTCCCCTCTATTCTAATACTATCCTAATACTATCTCTATAAATGCCCATTTTCTCTCTGTTGTGCTCTAACTCTTTTGTTTCTCTCTCTTTCTGCCTCAGGCTAGGATGCATGTTCCAGTTCTAAGAATTAACTCAAGAATCCAGGCAGATTGAGACTTGCAAAGTAATAACGTATCCAAAACGAGATTACCTTTCTTTTTTCCAAGGTAGAAGCTATTAATTAAAAGTGTGCCACTTAAGATAGGTCTGACTGGACAAGATGAGAGTTTGAATCACTATCAGATATATGTTTGGTTGTATTTCATCCTTGAGGGAGAAAAAAAATCACGTTAAGATTAATGCATCTTTGTTAATAATATAACATGTAAATCACAAAACAAACTAATAAGTAGTAATAGCATGGGTTTAAATATACTCTGTCACCTTGGGGAAATAATGTTTTTATCATATAGGGAACCCATAAGATAGTACAAAAATGGAAAAGGACAATAAATAAGCAAAGCAGAAGCCTCTACTAATTTAGTAGCGACCACAAGTTTTCAACACAAAGGGGGCATTCTTTGGTAACATGGTTCAAAAGAATTTTTATTTAGGTAGAAAATAAAGGCTTTACATAATTAGGTGCATTTAGTTTAAGGGTTGTTGCAAAGTCTCCTTAATGGCGGTGAAAATAAACAAAACCTCCCAAATGAGAACAAGTAAAAGATATTTATCAGAGTTTGATATAGCAAAAGAATAGTCACCAACACTTGCATTTCACAGAGACTACATGGCAGGCAGGGAGTGGAAAATGTTTATAGTGTAAAGAAAAGAAAACTTCACATGTGACCTGATTGGAGATGTTGGCACAGGGAATCTGGGGGTGGGCTAACCAGAATGGGGCATCCTGTGTGACTGTTTAGGGCTCATAATTAGCTTTTTGTGGTTGGGCCTAAGTTGGAGCTGGAGAGCAAAGATCAGGGAAGCTGTCAGTTATCAACTAGTTCCTTACTGTTTGGGGCCAAATGCTGCAGAAGTTGTGGTTTAAACTGATGGCTGCAGAGGTTCTGTGTCAGTGTTCTGTTTTTACACGTGAGATGGCCATTGTCCATTCATATAGTCTCTGTTATAGTATAAGGGCCGAAACTACTTCAGGGTTCCAGGTAATAAGGATTTAGTAAGTTGTGCAGTGCTTAACCTTTGCTTTCTGGATGTGGTGATTGGCCTAAAGAAGCGTTTTTCATTCAAGTTCAAGCTGCATGGAACATATTATTCCAACTCCGAGGAGGCTAAACTGGGAACCAGAGTCCTTCAATAATGTATCTGAACTTGAAATGAAGAGAGAGCAAGACTCAATTGGGAAAATAGGGAAGGTACAACTTGGACTTGACAACAACTCCACCTCTACAGCTGTGCCAGAGACCAGTCTGAGAAATAAGGCTGAGAACCAGGGGAGGGTAGAGATGGGAAATCAATAGGAATATATAAAAATGGAAAATGTGTTTCTGAAACATAAAGTCAAGCAGTACCCCTGCCTTTCTTGAAATTTTACACAAGAACTAGTTAATTCTCTTGTTTGCCAAAGTGTTTCTGTGTCATCGTTTGCAGTCTAATGAATCTTGATTATGACTCGTTAAGAGTTTATGAAATTCCTGTTATGGATAAGGGCCTGTGGCCCACAGTACTGTGTTCTCTGATATTTGGCTCTTTTCTCTTTGAGGCACATGGAGACTGTACTTCTGACACCACCAATTTCTTGCACTTAGGAAGAATCATGTGACTCTGGGGAAATGACATATTAGAAGTGACAGGTGTCACTTCTGAGCTTAGATATTTAAATGCTGAAGGAATTATTTCATCTCTTCTCTGTCTTCTGATACTAGATATTATGGAAGTGGCCTCATGTCACCTAAGGGACACTGGGTGATTGATCAGTAATGAAGCTGAAAGGTCACCAAGCACTGTAAGTGAAGACAGATTAGAGTTTAGACTTTATCCTGGGGACATGCAATATTCAGCAGGTTTTTGTGATTATATATTCTGTTCAAAGCAATGCGCTAGTGACAATAGAAAGTAATTACACTCTTGTAAGCAGGGAGTTGACATGGTCAAATGTGTGTTTGTGAAGGATCACCCTGGCTGCCTTGTGCAAAATAGTTTGGAGGGGAAAGTGAGTGCAAAGGAGAGACCAGTTAAAGAGCTCAGTCTTTGCATGAGACAGAAGAAGTGGGTGTACTTCCCTTAACTACGTTTTCATACAAAACAACCGAATATTCCCTGGGTTTTGATACGTGGAGGAGTGAAAGAGAAAAAGAATACAGGTCCCTAAAAATCAGGAAGTTTATAATTTAAAGAATTGCTATGTGCCAGCTGCTTATAATTTATTTTCATGCTTGAGAATGCCTTCCGTAAGCACATTCTAGCAAAGCATAAAATAAATAAACTGAAATAGAATAAAACCTATTAGATGTTAGAATTGTAGCACCGGACAATCACATCACTACAAAATATGAATATACAATTATATATATATAAGCACATTAAGTTGAAAGAAACTTTAACTGAATTTCGGTAAATTAATCAATAAAACATGTTTTCATATACAGCATTTTTTTGGCATACTGAGTGTTCTTAATCTTTAAAGCACATGAGTATAATACCTCAGGAAAGACCTGTTCTCCACACATTTCCTATATAAAGTACAGAAGAAATAATAAAGAGCCAGTGTGTCTTTCTCTGCAGTGTGATGTTGACATATATAAATAAGCTTCTTTGTGCATAAAATAAAAGGCATGAGACCAAAGTTTCTGATTTTTACAGTGTTTTTTTCTTTCTTAAAAAAAAAATAGCCAGATCGAGGGGAAAACCATTTAGGAGAAATAATTGTCTTCTAGCAGCCAGCTTGCAGAAACTAAAACATATTTCAATGATGTAAAAAAAGTTGTTTTGACACTTTGGTAAATGAAAGTGTAAGATACATAGGAATATATTAGAGGTGCATGCATATCTATGGCCCATGAAAATTGCTGATTATAAAGGAGAGGGTTAATGATCTCTAATTGTGCTGTAATCTGAGTGCAGTATAATAGTAATGAAGATAACAGATTAGAGTGTTAATATGAAAAATATTAGAGGGGTGGATGCACACTGCTTGGGATAATTAATTCTACCCTCCACTCCCTATAAACATGTCCATATATAAACTGAATTAGATTCGAAAGAGAATCCAAAGAACAACAACAACAACAAAAATAGTCTGTGAACAAGTTTAATATTGTACGGGTGATTAAATTACTATTTTTGATGTTCTCTGTGACTATCTCATTTAGTTTCTATTGTGTTTGCTTTTTATTCTAAGGTTTTTTTTTATGAATTGAATAATGCATAAAAATCTGCAGACCTATGCAGAAAGTTTGGATGCAGTGCCATTTAGAGTTTTATCTCACAGCAAATCCTAATAGATTTCTGGTGGTATCTGTATCTATATCTATATATATTTTGTTGTTGTTGTTGTTGCTGTTTAGAGCTCTGAGTGTGTGTGTGTGTGTGTGTGTGTGTGTGTGTGCGTTAATCTTACTCTTTCCACTTCAAGGAAAAATATTAGACAATTGACATAGTAGATATTTTGCATCTAATGTCAACCAGCTTCTATTTAAACTAAAAGAGAAATCAAATTGCTTCTGAGAATGGTAGAAGCATGTTGTTTAAGAGCAAGATACTAAGAAATAGATAAAGGCATTTAGAGGTGAATAATAGAACTGTAAATTAAGAAGTAGAAAATAAAACTGTTCAACTCCATTTCTAAAAGCAGATGATGCCCTTTTCCCAGTTCTAAAACCCTTCAAAGCAGCAATGATCTCATTGTTTGTCTTATTATTCACTATCAACATTACTTAGATTACTGTTCTGCAAAATTACTTTGCTTGGGCGACTTTAACAAGTACCAGAAACTTACAGTTCACCTCTATAATTATCACAGCATCCCCAGGAATCATTAAAAACAAAACTCAAATAAAGTTAAACTTGAAACATTGTTTGTGAAAGGACTTTAAATTCTATTTGCTTTTAATGCAAGGCATGATGGTCTGTCTCTGCCTCTGTGTGTCCTCTGTACTTACCAATGTCAACAGTATGTCCAAATTTGTGAAGAGACCAGACACTGATACCACCTGGGCAAAACAAATAATGCTTAGTTATTCAAATTTACAGAAGAAAAGAAGCACATACATGTTCATGGCAAAATGATGAATGTTTCAAGGACCTGGATACCAGTATCCTTGTCAGGGGAGCCCCCAAGGCAGATTGTAATTTCTGAGGAAAGGAGCGGTTCCTCACACCTCAGTAAGCTCCATACCCCAATCAAAGTGCATCTTTGCACTCATGGCTTGAACGATTGTTCTTTTAGTCTCGTCTGGACATATGCCAGAGACTAGCTTATCTAGGCCTGGTACACTTCATTTATCATGATTATGCAATTTGTCTAAAGGGTACAGTATAGGTCAGTGCTTTTAGGTGTAACAGTGGGTTTTATTAATCATCCTCAGCCCCTATGGGATAAGTAGTTCTTCCTGAAGTTTATATGTGTACTTAGAGCTAGAACAGAACTTTGAAACCAGAATAAGAGTCACTTAGACTGATGTCTTTGGAACTCATGAGATCAACTCAGAATGCTACATTGCACCCCTTGGAATAACTTTATACATTAATAAGGTCATATTTTATCACCACCTGTTCCACTCCCATGCTTCTTTCTTTCATTCTGAATTTGAATAGAGGAAAATGTAGAGTTATTGTTAGTCTCTTGTAAAAGCTTGGGTAATATTAGTTGCTTTAACACATGATCCTCAAGGTTAAATAAGATTAAAGGTTAAATTTGATGTCTTAACAACATTGAAATGAAGACATTCCCGGTCAGTGCGTGGCTTTCTTCACATGGTAGTTCAGGAACTCAAGGTCTCCTTTCTTACAGCTCCAGTGAACTGCGTTGTCTTGGATCTCTCTATTTTCAAAAGACAAATGTGAAAAGAACTGGAGGATCAGGGAGAGATTTATATGGTCCAGCCCTGGAAGTGGTGCATGTTAATTTGGTCTCAGTCATATGGGAATGTAGTCAAGCTATGTACCCAGGAAAAAGAATTTTAGTGAAGAGCTATGAACCTCTGCCTCAGCTTTTCAAATCCAGCTTTGTGGAATGTAGACCTAGTGGGAGACAATATAGACCTTATTCTCTATATTATATTGTGTAAAGGGTCTCACAATACAGTTTTTGTTGTCGTTATTAACATATGTGACTTTGTCTATTACAATGCCCCATATACTTGTAGGTTTCCTGGACCAATGATCTTCAAAATGGGGGTGGAATTGGGGGCAGGGGGAAGTGATTACAAACATATCCAGAAAAACTCAGACTTAAGTGTTCTAATAAGGTACGCTTACATGAATATGAAGAAGAGATGGTAAAAGGCCCTTAGGACCAACAAGACACTTTTTATAATACATCTCCCTACCTGTATTTACTATCCTTACCCATCTCTCTATATATCAAATTTATCTTATATTAGGTGTACTCATATACAAAGAAATACTATAAAGTGTTCAGTTATCTAATAAAAATTATAGAACTTACAAAATATCTACATCTGATTAATATTTTAGTTCCCATTTAAAAATTAATCATATTATTTTATCAAGATTTATTAAATGAGTCAGTATTAATTCTATTTTTTCCCTTTCTATTTGCCATCTTCCCCTAGTCATTGTTTACCATGCTTACCATGTTGTGTAGTTGCTAGAGTTCACTTTCCCAATATAGACTCTACTATTTATCAGTATTCTATAGTTTCATTAAATATCATTCATGTAAATTATGAGCCTATAATTACAACTTGTTCTTTTCTGTTTGTTTGTTAAAGCTAAAGGGTGATGCACAAATAACAGAGATCTAGATGATAATTTCCCAATTCTTCCTAAGTGTTTCTTTCCTGTTTTATATGTTATACATCAGTTGTTACTAGGAGTATACTTTTGGGCACACCATAGGGAATGAATTTTATAAAAACAGTGCTCTCTTGAAGTTGAGTAATGTGAGAGACTTGTACATTGCTATAAGAAAATACACTAAAATGCAGTAGCTTATATAAAACTGTTAATTTCTCTTTACTTAGGTAGTCAACTGGTAAGAAGTATACTCTTATATGGCTGTCCTCCTAAAAATATATATTTTCATCCTTGGTCCTTCTATACTTAGGATATTGGCCACAGCTGCATGGCCAAAAATTGACAATTTTTTTCTGTAAGATCTCTATTCTCTTTTACTCATGACAAAAGCTACAGTTCATCTGAGGAAAAACTGACAGTACTGAGATAGGAGGCTCATTTCCAATTGAAGGAGCTTTTGATCCCACCCCTGGATTATTTTTACATTATGAATTAGCAAACCCAAACCAACGAGTTGTATAAAATATGGGCAGAGCTATATTAACCTGGAGAATTTTAGCATGTATAAAATAACATATCAGTTCCTATTATAATGCCCCAACCTGTTCTATATGTCCTAAAGTGTGTCCAGATGCATAATTTTCTCACATGTGTTTGTAAAATCTCTAGCCCTTGACTTCATCCAGTGAGAAGTTTGTAAATTAACATTTAGTTGTGTAAGAACTATATGAAATAACTGTGGATGAACAGTCTTGCTGTAGACTGTATAGAGTGTAGCCTAAATATATTTGCTGCAAAGGACCTGTCATTTCTTGCATGATATAAATCTAAAATTATTTATTTACTTTGCTGTTTAATAATGTTTTAAAAATAATAGAAATAAACCTTTGGCAGTAATGAGTTTAAATTTGATTTTAATAAAAAATTACCTCAACGTTGATAAGAAGTCTGTAATTTGCAAAACCTGAGGGCTGTAGTGTTGTCACAAATCCTATGGAGATAGATGCATCAACATCTTTTAAAAAACGAAAGAAAAGAGAGAAAAAGGAATGGCATGAAGCCCAGAGAAAAGATGTTTCCAACAGCACCATGATTATATTCAGAGGACAGAGCATCTACCCTAAACAAAGGTAATATTGACTAGTTTCAGGAGACCCAGGAGGAGTGCAGTTTTCCACAGACACCCCATCATAAAGCGATTTTGTGTTCAATGTTCACTTCACAGTTTCACAAAGACCATTACCATCATCAGAATTCCAAGAATCTCTACCCTCCATGGGGGATGGTTCTTACCCCTTAGATACTACTGAGAAACTTAAGAGACAGAGAAGAGAGGGAGAGTAAGATACAATTAAACTCCTTTGTTTAGAGGAGCCTAGGTTCTGACTTTGATTTTGCTGCTAAAATAGCCCTGGGGAAAAATTTCTTGAAAGAATAAAAATGATCAATTTCGGTTTCAAATTTTGTAACTCGCAGTAAATCTATTTTCTTCCTTCACTTCTGGTATTTTTCACAATCAAGGTATAAAATACATTAATGATTTATCACAAATAATGACTGTGAGATTATGTTTGAGTTTGGGGATTGCAAAGTCATTTTATAAGAATTAGAATTATTTCAGTTGTTACACATTTTGTCTGGAAAGTCTAAGTAATATTAAAAGCCCAGTTTAATTGCTTTGGAAAAACATGTTTGATATGATATTCAGTCTTTCTGACTTCACATTTCATTCTCTGTACATCACCTTCTACAATGACTCACTTCTGTCTTTCTGAATTCCTTCCCTTAGATTCCAGATCATCAAGACTTTGACCCTTTAAAATCTGTGGGTAGCATGTAATTACCTATATATTCATGAAAATATATTAAATGTCTAATTGAAATCTAACTTAATCTTGAAAACACATATAAGCCCTATCAGCAATAGGTTCTGAATTTGGAGGACAACAGTAAAACAAGCAAACAAACACTGACTAAGAGGTTCTTGTTAGTCCTAGAATTATGGCACAGATCAGGAATGCTGAGGGCCAAAGAAACCTTGAGAAAAGTGATTATTTTTTCTTTTTTTTTTTTTTTTTTTGCGGTACGCAGGCCTCTCACTGTTGTGGCCTCTCCCGTTGTGGAGCACAGGCTCCGGACGCACAGGCTCAGCGACCATGGCTCACGGGCCCAGCCGCTCCACGGCGTGTGGGATCCTCCCAGACCGGGGCACGAACCCGTGTCCCCTGCATCGGCAGGCGGACTCTCAACCACTGCGCCACCAGGGAAGCTCGAGAAAAGTGATTTTTGAACTGAGTCTTGAAGACTGATGAGATTATGGTCAGGCAGTTATGAAAACCACCCTATTATGTGGAACTGCTCCCTTAACTCCTGGGTTATAAATGCTGTTTTTTACTACCTTCAACATTTCCATTCCAGCTATAATAGGTACATACTAATAGCATGCAAAATGCTGAGGAAAAGGGTCCACAATGTCTTAGAGTTGAGAATTAGGGGTGTAAGACTTGAGGGAGAGATCACTGAATCGAATTTTGTCCACTAATCTGACATTTTTTTATGGTTTAGAAGAAGTTGGATATACTTTACCACAACTATTGGTGGGTCATTTGCAAAGGTAAACAAAGGCAATTAAATATTGTTTATGTGACAGCTCCCAAGTATGCAGGCAATATACCTGCCAGTTCTTCTCCTGTCTGGAGGAAGTGTTCAATAGGGACTTGGTTATGGGGGATGGCATAACTTATATGGGTTCTTATGAGAGCGCCACCGTCTAAGTACTACTCTGTTGGCTTCCCTTTAAATTGATTTATCTTACATCAAAATAATGTAAATATGGGGAACTACTCTCAAAGTTAGAAAGTACTTGCAACTCTCTTCTTGGATCCTGCACAGTGAGTGGAGTTCTCAGGGGAGCTATGAAAGTAGCCTGTGGTACTCCTTAAGGGAGCATATCAGACTAAATCTTACAATTTCAAGAAATATATTGTTAAATGAATAGTAAATCAGAAACTTTGCTAAAGCTATTCATAGCTCCATTAAAAGTGAGGAGGACTTTTTAAAAAATATGTATTCTAAATAATCATGCAAGGAGTTAGTGGTATTTCTTTCTTTCTTTTTTTTTTTTTTTTCGGTATGTGGGCCTCTCACTGTTGTGGGCTCTCCCGTTGCGGAGCACAGGCTCCAGACATGCAGCCTCAGCGGCCATGGCTCACAGGCCCAGCCGCTCCGTGGCATGTGGGATCTTCCCAGACCGGGGCACGAACCCGTGTCCCCTGCATCGGCATGTGGACTCTCAACCACTGCGCCACCAGGGAAGCCCAATGGTATTTTTTTAAAAAAATAATCATGGGCATTAGAACTGTTAGATTCCAAATTGAAAGCATTGTAATCTATATGGAAATAGATGGAACACAAATGCTGCACGCTACTTTCGTTATCATCGGTACATATTACTAAAAGAAATAAAACATCACACTAAACCATTCCCAGAATATTAAATGGGGGGTTAATAATTGCTATTTTTTAATGTAGAGGAATATAAATGCTTAATAATTAGTCAGAATTTTAGTGATGAACTAAATGGTGAAAAATCAAGGACAGACAGAATTTATGACATATAAAATAATAAAGCACAGAGGTTTTTTTGGTAGTGCCTTGTTTATTTCTTTTATCAGTGCATTTTAAATGAAATTATTAAAAATAAGGTTTATAACTGAGATTGTTTTCAAAACCTAATTATACCAGAAATATAATTGGTAACAGAGAAATTGAATGTATAAAGTGTGAATTCTGTGAATATATAGAGGGTGAATTCTATACTGTTTTGTTATTAATACTGAGGAAATAATGGACATTTTCTGTGATGATTTGGCTAGACAAGAAAGTGTCATCACTTTGAAAATGTATACATGTTGTTTATAGAAGCCTAGAATATAAACACAGCAGCTTCAATATATATCTGATTGCAATGAACCATAAAATCCAGTAGTAACATTATTAAAAAGCCTGTGGATTCAGTTCAGTTTTGCTAGATTGTGAGTCAAGTAGTAAGAGAGAGAGATTTTATTAAATACCCCTTAAGATAAAATAAAACTTTGTTACCTCATAAAACACTGTATTTAGTTTCATTCCCATTTTTATAATAAAACACGTTATGTGTTTCCTTTCACAGGTAAAATCTAATGAATCACAATGAAAATGTATTAACTTGAGTCATGGTAAAAGTAGAAGTGCCATGGATACTATATTATCTGAATTAAAAGAATTCCAGTTTGTTTATTTTTGTGTGCCTATATATATAGTGAATTTTTAATATAACAAGAAAATGGAACCATTTATTTACACTGGATCAACAGAGGAGTTAAGCTAAGGATCTGAGATGTAATAGATAAAAAGTTTTCCAAAAGTTAGGAATTATAAAATAGTTGAATGACTTTCATCTGAAAACATTTCAAAATAACTTGTAAAGACCGAGAATGAATTTCAACTCACAATCTATTGAATAGAGTAAAGCCAATATGAAAGTTAAAGAAGAAACCTGTTTCCCTTTCTTATCATTAGATCATGAATTATTGCAAACTGAATCTTGATTATTAATTATTGATCAAAAATACTGAAGATCCAGAGTTCATATTTTATCAAGTTATTTGAATGTTATGAATATCTTCACAATGAAAAGATTACTTATGTTATTTATGTGAACTTAAATATTCTTCCACATAAATAATGTATTCTCTCAGTGAAGAACAGTGAACTACTGCTTTTGGATTTGTTTATGAATTAACACTTAAGAAATTTTCATGAAACACTGTACTATGTAACAATGCAACATTATATAATTTCTGTTCTTTCTTTGCCTTTCAGTTTAACTATCATTGTGCATTTTTCTTTACTGATTATATTATTTTATCAATTAAATGACCTAGTTTATTGAAACCTAGAAGAATATTGAACAACTGTTAACTTTTCTTAACCTCTCTAGGTCATTTCACATGAATTAGCTTCTAGCCTATTTGTTTCTGCATACTCTACATATTTAACATCTATGAGTTTCCTTCTCATAATATTTGTTCACTCATCCACATCATTAATAATGTTATTAAGTGAGGACAAACCCAACACCAGTACTCCCTTCCACCTTGAAACATCCTGCTGATGTAGAGGTTGTGTGTGATCGAATTCTTGTTAGTTCTTTAAGGATTATTAATGTGGGATTAGCCTTTCAACAATAGAAATCTTTAGTACATATTTAAGAAAAACTGGGTCAATGCACAGTAGGGAAATGGTTTTCAAAATAGTTCCTGAAAAAAGCAGGTTTGGGTCCAGAGTGGGCACACTGTAGGAGGGTTAGTTTTTTAAATGAGGGGAAAGAATACTAGTGAAAGCTGAAGCAAGAGGGACAAAAACAAAACAAAACAAAACAAAACCCTCTGTCTTGGCAGATTTATTAAGAATCACTTCTGAGGCATTTTCCATTTTTTACGCTCTAAAATGATGATTTTCTTGAGCTTTGTTAAAACTGATAATAGTTCAGTTACCTTTCAAGTACAGGAATAGGAATCTTTCATTTGAAAGATATATTTTAATTTACAATCTATTTTCTAACAGGAAATCAATTTTCCCATCATTGAAGTCAGTATATACGATTTGTAAGCAAATTTTTTTAGTTTATTTTTCATTCTTCTTAAATTTGGTCTATTTAAAGTTGCTTAGGTATATGTTTTTCATACTAATAGTGCAATGGAAACAGGTTAAACAAGGGATTTTACTTTTTCTGCATTTAAATTAAAATGAAGACAAATGTCTGGCATTTATTTTTAGGGAATATGATAAGCTTCATAAAACACAGTCTATTTCAATAAAAATATTTTCCCCAAGCAGCAAGAATAAGCAAGGAATAATTACACTCTTTAAATATAATGGAAAACAAAGGCACAAACTTTAAGAGATTACCTTATTTTTCTTTCTAGCAAGAATTTTTCTAAAAACATCCGTTAGTCTAAAAAGGGTACTATGTACAAAAAATAAATTTCCCTATATTTTGTGATTAAATTATCCTCTACTCTTTCTAGCTATTCACTAAGCATGCAAAACTGACAAAACAGAAGAGTAATAGGACATGAATAACTCAAAACAAATCAACTACATAGCAACTAAGAAATAGTAACATCTAAGGACAGAAACCACTACTCAACTGACAGTTACAAAGGAAACTGAGGGAAACTATGTTTTAAAGAAAAGGAGTATTCATACAAATACACATGTATTCTTTATGTTTTTTATGAAAATGACCAAATTGAAGAATTTGGTTAGTAACTTATTGATTAAAATATACTATGTTTTCCATTTCACTTTGTTTCAAGGTTTCATCCAGCTATAAGCCTTATAATTAAAATCTAGTTTTCCATGCCAGTATGCCACTTTTCTGCAAAAGTGTGTGTTCCTCTTTTTTAAACAGATTTATCTGCTTGGTTTTTATAGATAAAAGTTAGAAAGTAGAAGAAACATTTTGAAGAATCAAGATTGAGAAACATGTGAGGGATTTATACATAGTATTTATATCAATGATCTAACATTCAAAATCATAAACCCAGCCTTTTTTAAATTGAAAGTTCTCTACTTACAATGTATTGTATAATGTACTGAGGTAAGTTTCATTCACTACCATAAGTTAAATTCATTACGTTGCATATTGTAATTCCTACATAAAATACAGATTTGTAAAAAACAAAACAAAATGAAACAAAACAAAACAAAACCCAGCTATGAATAATAAGACAGTAGTGGATATTAAATAGAATTATAAAGATAATTACTATAAATGAAGAGAGAAAAAGAATAATAGAAGAAAACTGGGATGGGGTAAAAAGAAAATAACAAGATGATAGATTTTACCCCATTCATATCTATAAATACATTAAATTCTAATAGTATAAGCAGAGTATTTCAAAGACAGAAATTGTCATGTTGTATTAAAAGAAAGAACCCACTATATGTTATGTATAAGAAACATAATTTTAAAATGTATAGAAAAATAAAGAATAAAATATGGGTCTTCCCTGGTGGCGCAGTGGTTGAGAGTCCGCCTGCCGATGCAGGGGACACGGATTCGTGCCCCGGTAAAAAAAAAAAAAAAAAAAAAAAGAATGTAATAAAAGGATGGAAACATTAGTCAAAATAAAACTAGCAACCAATCACCCTGGGGCAAAGCAAACTCTAAAAGGAGCTTTCTTTGACTTACAAGAAATAGTGAGCTCTATATTTACTCAGACAATTTCCTTGATGACTCTTTGGAGCAGAAAGGACCTGAGAGTGGGATGACCTGCCCTTCTGGCAAGGGAAGAATTTCTCTTTGTGTCAAGATAAGAGGAGGGGGAAGAGGAGGGGGAAGAGAGAGGGGGATGGTGAGATTAGTTTACTTATTACCACTAGCACAAGTGATGATACACGGACCTCCCCTGGGCATCCCCACGTCTTCCCTAACTCCCACCAGTAGCTAGTATGAGATGCTGGGAGTGTGTCGCCAGAGGAGGGACCGATTTGTGCAGGATGAATGCAGAACAGAAGAGATGGTGGGTCTGTGCAGAAGCAGAGAGAAACAGGAGGAAGTGGTTTCTAGAATTCTCAGAAATCAAGGGGAGAACTTTAGGTTATCACAGCTCATGGTTCTGGGGATCCATCCACATTGAAACAAATCCCTGAGAAGGGAACAGGGAGACACCAGCCCATGTTTGGGTTATGTCAATTGTTAAATTCATGGTTATTTTGAAGCATGGTAGGCAGGTAAATTATATATAGTAAGGGATCTGACCCAGTCTAGGGGTGGAGATCAGAAAAGGCTTTAGCCGAAATGCAATGAAGGGAGTAAGAGCTGAAGCAGGGCAGGGACATGGAGAGGTGATCAAAGCAGAGGGGGCATATGCAGATCCCAGTGCAGTGTAGGTAGGAAGAGAAAGGTCCATTCTAAGAACTCTGAACATAAACACAGAGACATACAGCTTGCCTTTCTGCCTACACACATCTCCTCCCGTTGTACAAATCAGGTTAGATGGAAGGACAGATACATCTGTCCTCAAGCTGGGGGTTATGTTAATAAAAGATGAAATAGATTTCAGAATAAGAAAAATTACCAATAGGGACAAAAGGATATATTTCATAATTATAAAGTGTTCAATTCATTGGAAATATACCTCGATTCTAAATGTGTATGCATCTAACAATAATCCATAAAATGCAATAAGAAAAACCTGTTAGACATGAAAAAAGACATAGAAAAATTCACAATTATAATAGAAAAATTCAAAATGCTTCTCTCAGTAATTGACAAAAATGTAGAACAAATATCTGTAATTAAATAAATTTGGACATAATTCTCAAATAACTTATCTAATCAAAATTTATACAGTATTCCAGCTAACAGCAGAGTACCTATTATTTTAAAGTTCACATAAAAGTTTTTCCAAGATAATTCTGATAATTCTAATTTTATGGCCCACATTCTGAGCCATAAAACAAACCTAAGATAAATAAATAAATAGAAATATTTAAAATCATACAAAGGGTATTCCTTGACCATAGTGGTATCAAAATAGAAAAAAAAATAAGACAAATACTGAGAAAATATTAAAATGTTTGGAAATTAAATAAAGAACTTTTAAATACAGTAATGCATAGGTTCAAGAAGAAATCCAGCAGGACATTTGAAATTGATGTGAACTAAATAAATGTTAAACCACAACTTGTAGAAATGCATCGGCTGAAGCTAAATCTATAATCACATAATAATTTTAAGATCAAATACTCATATTAAAAGAGTAAAAATATTGCAAATTAATGTTCTAATTATCCACCTACAGAACCTATGAAAACAGGTTCAAATAGAAGTGAAAGCAAGGGTATGTAGCCAAAAGAATTTGAAGCAAGATCTCAAAGAGATATTTGCATATCCCCATCTTCTTCTTATTGAATAAAATTGTTTCATTAGCTGATTTTTCTCATTCTTTTAGCCCAATGAAATTTTTGCTCAAAAAATTCCCAGGCTTACTCCTGCCTCAGAGGCTTTGTACTGCTACTTCCTTTTATTTAAAGATTGCACCCACATATTCATTCTGCTGACAACATTCCCAACTCCATATTCAGGGGTATCATGTTAATATCTTGAAATAGGCCATAGTGGGAGTATTGGAAATCAGCAAAGACTGTACATAAATGCTTTGTTATTTGAAGCACTAGTTTACAACACCTCTGCCTAGTAACTATCATTTAGCCTTGTTTATCAAATCACTTGTGAAGATACAGAATTACATTGCTTATTACTTTTAAATCAGGGCATGTGTTTTTTAAAACCTTCTTTATTTAGATAAATCTTTGGGATAATTTTATGTGTATCCCAAGCAGGCCAAAACAATAGAGTGTAGCATTTAACAGCTAATTTTGAGGTGACAGGGATGACCTCTTGTGGAGACATATTGGAGTTCTCAGAACAATGAGATTCAAATTGGATCATAGATTAAACAATTTTTAAAACACCTCTCAAGAGGAGGTGAATTTTCCTATATTGATTTTGGCCTTAAAATATGCATTAAGCTTTAGCTTTCTGGCTTTTGTTATTGTTTTTCATAAATGTAGCTCTAAAAATGGCAAACTCTTGATCAATATACTAGGGCGTTTGAGGTCATATTTTAATTGCTTACCCCGGTTAATTTCTTGAATCCTTAGTGTCTGAAATCTTGATGTTGTAATAAAGTCACATGTCTAATGATTTAAACAACTCAAGTTTTAAATAGAAATTTATTTTAATTTAATATTTTTTTCTATCTTATGGTGATAAAGTAATTGCTGGAAAATCGTGTTCCAAAAATATCATTCAGTCCAGTTTCCTGATTGAAACTATTATAAAAGGGAAATTTTCTTAGTTGTGTCAATGTAAAAAAGTAGTCTTCCCACACACAATAATGGACATTCCATTTTCCTGAGATAGCTAATTTATACTAATGTAACCCAAGAATAAAATCTTATGTAGAATACATACCTGCAAGCAGCACATGAAATATGTGGTATGCTGATATAGACAGACACTCTTATAAGACATTGATTTACTGCTGGGAAAATGTCTATTTGGTATTTAGTTACACAGAGTTGAACATAACTGATTATTTGGTTAACTGTACAAGTTTTGGTGTCAGTAAAAGTTGAATTTCAAACCATATCTTACTAACAGCATGATTTGGGACAAGATGATAATCTTTGAGTCATGGTTTCCTCATTAAAAAATCAGAGATCACAGTAGTAATTTAGGGCATTTTTGTGAAGTTTATATTATTGAATTAAGCATTTTATAAACTTGCCAGGAAGCTCTTCAGCCCTTAAAAAATAGTACTTATGTGTGATTTTACTTTCTGAAATAAAAAAAAATTAAAGGCACAACTTTTGATTTTTTTTGTATTAATTTGATGGGAACAAATTAGCTATCATTTCATTTGAATTACAGCACATGCTAATTTAAAAGTTTCAGACCTCATAATAATTAGAATTTAATTCAGAAAGGCATTCTTAATATTAAAATTTGATGAAAAGCAATAATAATAGTATTTATTTAAAGGAAAGGCATATGTTTTAATCCTCTGTGATAAAGGCTCATAAACTTGTAGTTGTATTTTTTTTTCACTTTCAAGGTTTCCATATAACAAAGTATCAGAAACCAAAGCACCCACATAGCATGAATATGAATAGAAAACATCTTCCCTGAACAAGTACAAGCTTTACAGTTTAATTGTGTTTACACTGATGAGTGCACACAAAGAAAAATCAATTTGTGAGAGTTTATTTCATTGGTATTGAAATTGTACCTTCCCTGATAAGGTAGGCATAAAGGTCTAGTTAGTCTTCTAAGTTCATTAAATTATTATTTTGCTGTATTCTGTGGTGTTACTTAGTTTTATATGGGTTTGCTAGTTAGATATTCAAAATTGTTTATCCAAACTAAGAATGTTAACTTCCAATATTACCTAAAAAACTTCTCATTTATTATAAAGTCACAATAAAAAGGCATAAAATGAATATAAATATTCCATTTAGTTTAGGTTCTTCTGGAATCATTCTGAAAGTATTAAAAGTATAGGCTGAAAACGTGGATTTATTACATTGGTTATTTTCTCTACCAAATTAATACTATTAAATCTTGCCCAGTATGCCTTCAGAAATAAGTAAAAATATATATTTAACCTTAACTATATTGCAGGAAATCTGGAAGGAAAGAGAACATTTTCATTGTACTCAGTGAAACAAGACAAAATACTGCCTGCATGCCTCCAAATTGATCAATCAATCATCAGTCAAGAGAGGTGCCGGCCATGCATTCCCTCTTTACTGCATAAATGCTTCCACCATCACCTTGGTTGTGCCTTGAGTGTACCCCCCCGCACCTCTGGAGGAAGCTCTTCATCTTTCCCATGCCTCACATATCAGAATCCATGGTTTTTATGGTTTTAATGACTTAACATTTTGTTGACATTCTTCTTCTCTCCACATAAAGACACAAGTTTTGTGAAAGAGAAATTTTACACTAGACACTTGTTAGAAACAGCAAGAAAGACTTTATTCAGGTCTATTGTAATATGGGAAAGACTATTGCAATAGGAGAGAGAAGTTGAATTTGACTCTAGGTACAGCAAAGACAGCTATGGATGTACAGCCAAAGTGCAGAACAGAGTGAGGGGCTCAGTGGAAGAAAATTAATTAGATATCAAGGGTAGAGACATTCTTGTTAAAATGGATTTTTGCTAAAGTCAGGCCAAGGTCAGATATCAAGGGTGAGGGAATTCTAGATAAATTGGCTTACCAAGACTCATTGCTAAAACTGGACTTGAAAAGAAGGCCCAGAGGGACCTGTCTAAACTTTGGTCAAGGAGGGAGTCTTTCTCCGATTCAGGGTTTTTTGGTCCAAGTGGCTACAGTGCTGGAGCCCTTATTAAGACACATGCATTCTAGAAGACTTTTCATAAACCCTACTAAGATTCATGAGCCTTCTAGGCTCCAAATTAATATCATCCAAATTAAAATTGTATTACTTGCTTCTCTTAACACAAATGAGACTTAACTTTTTGTACTTTTATCACAAAGAGGAAATAAAATGTCTAGTGCAACTCTTCCCATGATGACTAAAATATTAAAATATGTTGTAAACACTCTAGTGGCAGTATTTGGTTTTTAAACTATGCTTATGATTTCTAAAAATTGAATATATTACATTAATATATAATGTATATTAATTACATTATATAGTATATTAATTACATTATATAGGTATATAAACATATGCACAGATATAAACCTTATATATATATATATATGTATATATATATATATGCTTTATTAAGTGAGCTCTATATCCTGAGTTTTATTATTTCAATTAAAAAAAAAATTGGTGACCACATTGTATCAGTACATTCCTCATTATGTTGTAATGACCAATTTGAAATATTCAAATGAAATGTATTGACGCCTTCTCTCATTATCTGATATTTTAAAATGAGGACTAAATAATTATATATTTAAATATTACAATTACCCTGGATGTGACAAGACACAGATGTGATAATTCAGCTTGCTTCAGTGTTCTATTGGTGACTTAAATAACTTCAGTAATATGGCTTTTGCTACATAATTTTTGTAAATGTTGAAAACTCTTGGATGTTTTTAGATTAAAAAAGGTACAATGTTTCTTTAATTTACACAGTAATTGCATTCTTGAAAATTTTACTTTATATCAAAATTTTACTTTATATCAAAATCTCAAAGTGTTTACATGTAAAATATTTAGTATCTTGACTAGATAATTGCAGATTGTCACCCATGTGGCTATTCACTGTAACATTTGATGGGGAGCACTTTTTGCATTATAGGCTTACAGGACATCGGCATTGCTTGCTGCCACGTGTGAAATGCCATTAGTACCTTCCAGTCATTTTGACAATGAAACACCCAGATATTTCTAAACAGAGAAAGCTGGTACCATCATTCTTGAGGACCTATACCTCAGGAAGGCATATAAAGATTTCAATAAGATGTTAGACAACTACAAAAAAAACATAAAAATAAATTAAATTTTTCTGTGTATACTCAGATCCAAGTATAAACTATATTATAGCTGCAGATATTTAGTATGATATTTAAACCTTCAGTTGATATTTTCATTTTCTATCTAGGTGTTTTATCTACTGCCAGGCTCTTTTCTGGCTCTTTTCATAATAACTCATGAAAAAACTTTTGTTAGGCTCTTACTCAATGATTTTCTCTGTTAATGTGTGATAGTTAAAATAAGAAAGGAGGTATGAGGGAAAATAGAATAGTTGTACATATATTTTATGGTAGGTATGGTAGTAAGCTCTAGTTCATATAAATTTTCTTATTAAATCTATAGTAAAATCTTATGTTTTGTATTTTTTGTGAAAAATGTGAGGTCGATAGGGGTTAACTAACTCTTTCAAGAGCTTTCAGTTGTAAGATAAATAATGTGAATTTTCATACTTTTTGACAGGAAACTTTTAACTTACGTTTTGCCACACACCTGAATATATTTCAGTAGATATAAATAAGTATATTTAAATCACTATTTTGATCTTAAAATAAAAATTACTTATATGTAAAATATAAATGTACACAAGCTATTAATTTCTTCTTTTTGAAGATTAGTTTCATTTTTAAAGGTAACACAGCACATTTTATAAATCCTCCCACAATTAGTACTCAAATTTTAAATTAAAACATTTTAATGAATTAACAACAGTAATAAAAATATCCTACCATTTACCAAGACCATAATTAATTTATAATTCATATACCTAAATAATGTGTTTTATGGAAATTAATTCTAATATAGTGTGAATATTTATATAAGTAGACATAATATAGGCCTATGTGCAATTTCTAATTACTATCTTTACTAACTTTCATTTTGATTGCTTTCAAAAATTATATAAAATCGAATTATGTTTAGTAACATTCAATTATTAAAACTCCACAGAAACTGTCTTGATAGTTCATTTATTTTGGTCAGAAGTTTACCATAAAATCTACATACAACCAGTCATCCTCCAATGCAATATATATGCTCCTAAAAATAATTCTGCCTTGCAAAATTGTGCAATAAAAAACACAGAACTCATGGGAAGAATGACACACACAGAAACTTGGTCAGTGACACTGAAAAAAAATAAGGCCATAAAAAATATGATAGTACAGTTTTACACATAGTAAAAGGTTCATGCATAAATATTACATTGAGTATGGCAACTTACCTTCAAACTTATTTGAAATTTGCCTGTGGAAGTAGATATTGGAAGGGTTACAGCCTATGAGTTATTATGAAGTAGTAAAAGGAGGGTTCTCTGTAATTGGAAGGAAAAATGTAAGACCTGAGGTGGATAAACATGGCTCACAACAAGTACATAGTTAACTGAGGTAGGTGGTAGATACCTGAGGTGTGTCCATGTTTACATTTTGTATGTTTCTAAGTACACAATTCATCTGGGTGCATTTTCCTACATTCAACTAGCATTTCGTTAGATCAAAATCTCACATAAGGACCCATTTTCACATTATGTCTTAACTGTTCCCAAATATATCCACCCTGTTGGAACAAATTCATATTTTCAAAGCAGGTATTGTAATAGAGCTACTGTAGTTAAAACTATTTTTATTTTGTTTCAGTAACTAAAATTTTAATTTCATATTATTTAACTTTTAAATATTTTTAGTCTACCAATAATTTTTAAGGAAAGAAATATTTTCAAATTGATTTGTTGATGCAAACATTTCAGAGACTAAATCAATGCATCTTATTTCAATAATTAACAATAGAGTGTGTCTTTCTTAAAAACAGAGTGGGTAGAAATACATGCTCGGCTTCCCGAGGCACCACTTTCCCCTTCGCGAGTAGATCTTGGGTACAGAATGTCACCATCCTTTTCTTGATTTCATCAAACAAACCTTCTGACAGGTCTCCCATCCTCTAGCTTTCTCCGGGATTCAGTCCATCTTCTCCAGGATGACACTGTTGTGTGGTTGACAGGATCTTGGTGCTCTGGCCAGGTGTCGTGCCTGAACCTCTGAGGTGAAAGAGATGAGTTCAGGACACTGGTCCACCAGAGACCTCCCAGCCCCTTGTAGTAACAATCGGAGAGAGCTCTCCCAGAGCTCTCCAGCTCAATGCTAAAACCCAGCTCCACTCAGTGACCAGCAGGCTACAATGCTGGACACCCCATGCCAAACAACTAGCACGACAGGAACACAACCCTGATCATTAGCAGAGAGGCTGCCTAAAATCATGATAAGGTAAAAGACACTCCAAGACACACCATCAGACACAGCCCTGCCCACTAGAAAGACAAGATCCAGCCTAATCCACCAGAACACAGCAAGCAGTCCCCTCCAACAGGAAACCTACACAACCCATTGAACCAACCTTACACACTGGGAGCAGACACCAAAAACAATGGGAAATACGAACCTGCAGCTTGTGAACAGGAGACCCCAAACACAATAATTTAAGCAAACTAAGAAGACAGACAAATACACAGCACATGAAGGAGCAAGGTAAAAACCCACCAGACCAAACAAATGAAGAGGGAACAGACAGGCTTCTTGGAAAAGGATTCAGAGTAATGATAATAAATATGATCCAAAGTCTTCAAAATAGAATGGAGAAAATATAAGAAACATTTAATAAAGACTTAGAAGAACTAAAGAGCAAACAAACAGCGATGAACAACACAATAAATGAAATTAAAATTTCTCTAGAAGGAATCAATAGCAGAATAACTGAGGCAGAAGAACGGATAAGTGACCTGGAAGTTAAAATAGTGGAAATAACTACCTCAGAGCACAATAAAGAAAACAGAATGAAAAGAATTAAGGAAAGTTTCAGAGACCTCTGGGACAACATTAAAGACACACCAACATTCGAATTATAGGGGTCCCAGAAGAAGAAGAGAAAAAGAAAGGGACCGAGAAAATATTTGAAGAGATTATGGTTGAAAACTTCCCTAATATGGGAAAGGAAAGAGTCAATTAAGTCCAGGAAATGCAGAGAGTCCCATAGAGGATAAATCCAAGGAGAAACACACCAAGACACATATTAATCAAACTATCAAAAGTTAAATACAAAGAAAAAATATTAAAAGCAGCAAGGGAAAAACAACAAATAATATACAAGTGAATCCCCATAAGGTTAACAGCTGATTTTTCAGCAGAAACTCTGAAAGACAGAAGGGTGTGGCAGAACATATTTAAAGTTCTGATAAGGAAAAACCTACAACAAAGATTTCTCTAACCAGCAAGAATCTTATTCAGATTTGACAGAGAAATTAAAACCTTTACAGACAAGCAAAAGCTGAGAGAATTCAGCACCACCAAACCAGCTTTACAACAAATGTTAAAGGAACTTCTCTAAGCAGGAAAAACAAGAGAATGAAAAGACCTACAATAACAAACCCAAAACAATTAAGAAAATGTTAATAGGAACATACATATTGATAATTACCTAAGAAGTATGTGGATTAAATGTTCCAACCAAAAGACATAGACTGGCTGAATGAATACAAAAACAAGACCCATAAATATTCTGTCTACAAGAGACCCACTTCTGACCTAGGGACAGGTACAGACTGAAAGTAAGGGGATGGAAAAAGATATTCCATGCAAATGAAACTCAAAAGAAAGCTGAGTAGCCGTTCAGATATCAGACAGAATAGGCTTTAAAATAAAGACTATTACAAGAGACAAAGAAGGACACTACATAACCATCAAGGCATCAATAAAGAAGAAGATATAAAAATTGTAAATATTTATGCACCCAAAATAGGAACTCCTCAATACATAAGGCAAATGCTAACAACCATAAAAGGGGAACTTGACAGTAACACAATCATAGTAGGTGTCTTTAACACCTCACGTTCACCAATGGATACGTCATCCAAAATGAGAATAAATAAGGAAACACAAGCTTTAATTGACACATTAAACAAGATGGACTTAAATGATATTTATAGGACATGCCTATCAAAACCAACAGGATACACTTTCTTAAGTGCTCACGGAACATTCTCCAGGATATATCATATCATGGGTCACAGATCAAGTACTGGCAAATTTAAGAAAAATGAAATCCTATCAAGTATCGTTTGCAGGCACAACACTATGAGACTAGATACCAATTACAGGAAAAAAACTTTAAAAAATACAAACACATGGAGGCTAAACAATATGCTACTAAATAACCCAGAGATCACTGAAGAAATCAAACAGGAAATCAAAAAATACCTAGAAACAAATGACAGTGAAATCACGATGACCCAAAACCTACGGGATGCAGCAAAAGCAGTTCTAAGAGGGAAGTTTAAAGCAGTACATTCCTACCTCAAGAAACAAGAAAAATCTCAAATAAACAATCTAACCTTACAACTAAAACAATTAGAGAAAGAATAACAATAAAACCCCAAAGTTATCAGAAGGAAAGAAACCATAAAGATCAGATTAGAAATAAATGAAAAAGAAATCAGGGAAACAATAACAAAGATCAATAAAACTAAAAGTAGTTTCTTTGAGAAGATAAACAAAATTGATAAACTGTGATCCATACTCATCAGGAAAAAAAGGGAAAAGACTCAAATCAATAGAATTAGAAATAAAGGAAAAGTAACAACTGACACTGCAGAAATACAAAGGATCAAGAGACATTACTACAAGCAAATATATGCCAATAAAGTGGACAACTGGAAAAAATGGACAAACTCATAGAAAAGCACAACTTTATGAGACTGAACCAGGAAGAAATAGAAAATATAAACAGACCAATCAGAAGGATGGAAATTGAAACTGTGATTAAAATCTTTCAACAAACAAAAGTCCAGGACTAGATGGCTTCACAGGCAAATTTTATCAAACATTTAGAGAAGAGCTAACACCTATCCTTTTTAAACTCTTCCAAAATATAGCAGAGGGAGTAACACTCCCAAACACATTCTTTGAGACCACCTTCACCCTGATACCAAAAACAGACAAAGGTGTCACAAAAAAAGAGAAAAGTACAGGCCAATATCACTAATGAACATAGATGCAAAAACACTCAACAAAATACTAGCAAACAGAATCCAACAGTGCATTAAAAGGATCATACACCATGATCAAGTGGGGTTTATCTCAGGAATACAAGGATTCTTCAATATATGCAAATCAATCAATGTGATGCACCATAATAACAAATTGAGGGATAAAACTATATGATAATCTAAATAGATGCAGAAAAAGCTTTTGACAAAATTTAACACCCATTTATGATAAAAACCATCTAGAAAGTAAGCATAGAGGGAACTTACCTCAACATAATAAAGACCATATATGACAAACCCACAGCCAACATTGTTCTCCATGGTGAAAAACTGAAACCATTTCCACTAAAATCAGGAACAAGACAAGGTTGCCCACTCTCACCACTATTATTCAACATAGTTTTGGAAGTTTTAGCCAGAGCAATCAGAGAAGAAAAAGAAATAAAAGAATCCAAACTGGTAAAGAAGAATTAAAACACTCACCATTTGCAGATGACATGTTACTAAACATAGAGAATCCTAAAGAGGCTACCAGAAAACTACTAGAGCTAATCAATGAATTTGGTTAAGTAGCAGCATACAAAATGAATGTACAGAAATCTCTTGTATTCTTATACACTAATGATGAAAAATCTGAAAGTGAAAATAAGAAAACACTCCCATTTACCATTGCAACAAAAAGAATAAAATATCTAGGAATAAACTTACCTATGGAGACAAAAGACCTGTATGCAGAAAATTATAAGACACTGATGAAGGAAATTAAAGATGTTACAAACAGATGGAGAGATATACCATGTTCCTGTATTGGAAGAATCAACATTGTGAAAATGACTCTACTACCTAAAGCAATCTACAGATTCAATGCAATCCCTATCAAACTACCAATAGCATTTTGCACAGAACTAGAACAAAAACTTTCATAATTTGTATGGAAACACAAAAGACCCCAAAGATCTAAAGAAATCGTGAGAAAGAAAAATGGAACTGGAAGTATCAGGCTCCCTAACTTCAGAGTATACTACAATCTTAATCAAGACAATATGGTATTGGCACAAAACAGAAATACAGATCAATGGAACAGGACAGAAAGCCCAGAGATAAACCCATGCACATATGGTCACTTTATTTTTGATAAAGGAGACAAGAATATACAATGGAGAAAAGGCAGGCTCTTCAACAAGTGGTGCTGGGAAAACTGGACAGTTACATGTAAAAGAATGAAATTAGAACATTCCCTAACACCATACACAAAAATAAACTCAAAATGGATTAAAGACCTAAATGTAAGGCCAGACACTATAAAACTCTTAAAGGAAAACATAGGCAGAACACTATGACATAAATCACAATGAGATCCTTTCTGACCCACCTCCTAGAAAAAGGGAAATAAATAAATAAATAAATAAATAAATAAATGGGACCTAATGAAACTTAAAAGATTTTGCACAACAAAGGAAACCATAAATGAAAAGGCAGCCCTCAGAACGGGAAAAAAAAATTTGCAAATGAAGCAACTGACAAAGGATTAATCTCCCAAATATAGAATCAGCTCATACATCTCAATATCAAAAAAACAAACAACCCAATCCAATAGTGGGCAGAAGGCCTATATAGACATTTCTCCAAAGAAGATATACAGATTGCCAACAAACACATGAAAGGATGTTCAACATCACTAATCACTAGAGAAATGCAAATGAGAACTACAACGAGGTATCACCTTACACTGAGAGGTGTGAGAATGGCCACCGAGTATGGCCATCATGAAAAAAATCTATAAACAATAAATGCTGGAGAGGGTGTGGAGAAAAGAACCCTCTTGCACTGATGGGAATGTAAATTGATACAGCTACTACAGAGAACAGTATGGAGGTTCCTTAGAAAACTAAAAATAGAACTACCATATGACACAGCAGTCCCTCTACTGGACATATACCCTGAGAAAACCATAATTCAAAAAGAGTCATGTACCACAATATTCAGTGCAACACTATTTACAATAGCCAGGACATAGAAACCACCTAAGTGTCCATCAACAGATGAATGGATAAAGATGTGGCACAGATATACAATGGAATATTAGCCATAAAAGGAAATGTAATTGAGGTGTTTGTAGTGATGTGGATGGATCTAGAGTCAGTCTTACAGAGTGAATTATGTCAGAAAGAGTAAAACAAATACGGTATGCTAACACATATATATGGAATCTAAAAAAATGATTCTGAAGAGCCTAGGGGCAGGACAGGAATAAAAACACAAATGTAGAGAAAGGACTTGAGGACACGGTGGTGGGGAAGGGTGAGCTGGGACGAAGTGAGAGAGTGGCATTGACATATACACACTACCAAATGTAAAATAGATAGCTAGTGGGAAATAGCTGCATAGCACTGGGAGATCAGCTTGGTGCTTTGTGATCAACTAGAGGGGTGGGATAGGGAGGGTTGGAGGGAGACGTAAGAGAGAGTAGATATGGGGATACATGTCTACTTTGTGGTACAGCAGAAACTAACACACCATTGCAAAGCAATTAAACTCCAATAAAGATGTTAAAAAAACAGTAAATATTTCAAATACATTTATAATTTCTAATATTGTAGAAATAAATACAGGAGAGCTAGAAATGTTTTGCTCTTCTCAAGTTAAAAAATATACAGATATTTTTATTTATTCACCACTTCATTTCTAAATTATTTTCAAGAAACTATTTTATAAGAAATTTCAGGGAATATATGCTGGAATTTTTCTTTTTTTTCCCTTGTCAATGGACATTAACCAAATGTATTAATGTGTTGCTTATAATTAATTTAGTGACTAAATGAGTAGGCCATTCAACAGATTTAATGAGATAGGAATACAAGTTGTTTTAGTCTATAAAATCATATCTAAAATTTTATTATAAAAGCTGAGTCATCTAAAAACTCTGTCAATGATAGTTGCAACAATTAAGAAAAGTAACATTCCTTTCAGTTAGCGAGTCCATATGTTCATTTTTTTTTATATTGAACCAGGCACTGAAGTCTTTGCAGTAGGTAGTTAATGAACCTTTAGTCAGTTAGTACCTAAGGAAAAAAAAAAATCTCATTATTGTAAGAGATATAAAAGGGATACTTGAGATTAAGTTGTGGATAAAAATAATATATTGTTTCCATGATCAAACTTTCTTCCTCTTTTGAATTGTATGGCACTTTGCAACTTCTAGTAGACCCAAGTTGAAGTAACTTCTTAGCTCACAAAATTATATTCCCAGTATCAACAATGGCCACTGATCCATTATTCTCAGACTCCCCTGATGCCATACCACCTGCTCCTACAGGGCCCAGGCTGAGCCAACCTTTGTAGCATGCCCAGGGCAGTTTAGTCAGATTCATTCTTTATAGATTTAATTGTGAGACTAAGGAATAAAAAGCATGCCCTCACCGCCTCCCACACTTTGGTTACAGATGAGTTTTCCTGCTCTTAGTGGAGAAAAAATAAACACATCTACAAAAGGAGAGAATGACGTTGCACCCATATGGAAGCAGAACTGAAAAAGAGAGCGTTGGTCATAGTAGAACCCTGTTCCCGATCACAGTCCCTAGGACTCTTGAGCTGCCCTGCCTCTGAGAAAGTTTACATTGGGCCCCTGATATCTCCAGTATCTTCCAAAAGAGTCTTCTTTTAGCTTAAAGGTAGAGTTTAGTTAGAAGAGTTTATAAGTGACAGAGACCTGACTATAGATGCTGTTCTATCAAACTTTTTTAATTTTAATTTTAATACAGATGGCATAATTACATAGTAGGTCTAGTGGTTTTAGAAGTGTAGTGAATAAGCATCAGATTATCACATAAAGTCAAAGCATCATCCTACAGGTTACTTATAAATTGTGAAAGAAAATCGTACGTTTATAATTTTTAACCACAAATGTAATCCAACATCAATGATGATGCTTTGGTAATTCCCTGGCAGTCCAGTGGTTAGGACTCAGGACTTTCACTGCCCTGGGACTGGTTAGATCGCTGGTCAGGGAACTAAGATACTGCAAGCCACATGACATGGCAAAAAAAAAAAAAAAATGTGATGCTTCATTTCCAATGAAGTTAATATTTAGATATCTAAATGGCTGTGTCCTGAGCACTTTTAACAATATAATTGATTTGGCATTCACTTTCTATGCTGCATAATTAGAAAAATCTAGCCAGATCAAAGTGATGTTTAGAAAATGAAATATACTAAGAATCATCTTGATAGCTTAGGTCTAAAGTAAAAAAAATCAATATAATGATGTCCACAAAATGTCCTTGCCCCTGAAACGTGAGCAAAATATGTTTGTGTATAGATGTGTCTGAGCAAAATGACAGAAAAAGAAAACTTTACAAAATGGACTACAGACTGTGCATCTGGAGAAAATATTATTTGCAGAAGACATTAAAACTGAAAAGGGATAAAAATATTGTTTCCCAAAAAGAGCAAGTTACCTATTCTTCCCTGTACTGAAACTCATAAAAATGTTCCTTATATTACTATAAAAATTCACACTGGAAGTGAAATATATTTCTTTTAATATATAAACTAGCTTTAATACATAATACTCTAAGACAAAACTGGAAATTTCCATCTTCATGAAATTATATATTAAGTAATTTATGAAAGTCCTCTTTTACAAGAAAAATGATAAAAGCAGGAATCTCAAGTTGTAATTTAAAATGAAAGTTTTAGAAGAGTACATATCAGGGGAATATTGTAATTCAATGCACACTCTATCAAAATGTAAGCACTAATTCATTAAATATTTGTATTCATTCATTAGTAAATATTCAATGAATACCTCTCTCCTACCAGGCACTGTGCTGACATCAGACATACAATTGAGGGAAGAAATAAATAACAATATCTAAGTGAACTTAGAGAAAAAATAAAAAGACATAAATCACAATATTTCTAGTTGTAAAAAAATGGTTCACAGAAAACAGAACCAAAAAAAAAAAAAAAAAAGCTGGCCACAGAAAATAAACAGAGAAGACCCACTTAGAAAGAATAGAATAGAGAAGGCTTCTCTGAGGCAGTGCCATTTGAACAGAAATCTGAATTATGAGAAGGACTTAGTAAAGAGAACATGAAGAAAAGACTTTGATGAGCATGTGCAAGTAAGAGCATCTGCACAATTCTTGAAATTTGATAAAACTTGAAATATTTGAAAATTAAGAGCAGTTTTGCCTCACCATAATGAGCTAGTGATTCAAGAAAATTAAAACATACAAATAGATCAAATTATGCATAGCCTTGTAGACTGAGATGGAGAGTTTGATTGTACTCGAAGTGACATAGGGATCTACTGAATAACTGAAAAATAGAAATGCCATGACCAAATTTCCACTGCAGTTGGATCTGCTAGAAGGAAAATGAATAAGGATTGGGAAAGGTAGAAGCAGAGAGAATATTTCTGGAGTTGATTTTCCTGACAACAGTTACTAACCTTCCCCAAGTTTTCTCATTTCAGTAAGGATGGTGTCATTCCCAATCACCAGAGCCAGGAATCCTAGAATCATCATTTTCTCCCTCTTGTGAATTAAGCTGATGGTGACAGAGATAGAGAAAAGTAGGCATGTTTTATAGTATGTAGGAGATTAAATCAATAGACTTGAAATGGATAAGACATTGGCCCACAGGAAAGTGAAGAATCAAAAATGGACTCTAAATATCTGGCTTGAGTAAGTGAGCAAGTAATGACATCATCCCTGGGACAGGGTAGATTATTACTAATGCAAGCTTTAAAATATAATAGCCACACAAAACTGAGAATAACTAGAATATATTTTAAAAACATAACAATGACATCTGGTTAATAGGCAGCTTGCTCTTTGAAATATTTGTTAGTAAAGAGAATCTCTAGATATTTAGTATGTGTGCTCTTCAGTAGACCATATGATATTCACCTCAAATATGCCCATTTGGATTCAGAGTGTGCCTGGAAAAAGAATGAAAAGAAGAGAAAAGAAAGGCAAGGCAGGACAAAGGAAGAAAGAAAAAAAAACAGAAAACGATGTTTAAAAATGAAAGGAAAGACAAAATAAGACATAATAAGGCAAAAATTGGAAGCAAAAGAGAAATAGAAACAGCAATAACAGTACATGTGATCATTTTAAAGTAATTTTAAATCTCAAAAATTATTTATCCTTGACTTGATTCTTTCAATCAAGGAAACTCTGGCAGTCTATTAGTATGAAAATTATTGCTAAGTTATAAAATAAAAAAAGCTATGGGACTACAATGTACAGCATAGGGAATATAGTCAATAATATTGTAATAACTTTGTATGGTGAAAGATGGTAACTAGACTTATCATGGTCATACTGTATAAAATTATTGAATCATTGCATTATACTCTCAAAACTAATATAATATTGCAAATCAATAATAATTCCATAATAAAGAATATACAAAATAAAATATTCTAAATTATAAAAAATAATTGCTAAGGTTTAAAATGAATTTTAAATACACTGCAATTTTGAAAGGGCCAAACTGCTGAAGAGATATTCAGACTTGGCCAATGGTTTTTCTTTTTCATTTTTCCCTGACATCCTGTGACTATACTATTTCTTTAAAAAGAACTAACTGCTTTTTCTGCCAATGGCATGTCAAGAAGAGCTATGAACTTCTAGGCACAATAATTATTATACCAGTGTTGCATTACCTTAATTCATATTTTTCCCAACTACTCAGGGGTGTTAAAGATTCCTATGTGCTGTGTTACAGAGTCACATTAGATTTGTCTGGTATTATATATGTATTTATTCATGCACGGACTGAATTTCCAAATAGAATGGATTTGTGCAGAGTTTTAGCCTTTTGATCTTCAACACCTAAAAGTAATCAATACCTATTTGTTGGATGTATTATATACTATATAAATACTATGATAAAATATTATAAAAGAACTTTTAAAAGTTAAAAAAAATGTAGAGGTGTCACAATGGAAACAAAATTTCACTTCCTTTTTTTTTCTATGATTTTAAGTTGGTCTCACAAGTCAAAGGTGATATAATGCATGATAGCTTACAAGGATATGTAAATCTCAATTATGGAGTTACATGGGAAAATCATGTATACTTATAGGTATAATAGTTAAGTATAATACCTAATAGGTATAATAGGTTAATTCACTTAATTCTAGATGTTTGCTAAAAAGAGGCTGTCAGAAGTGGTATAGGATAGTAAACCCCCCAATCTAGTAAGAAAAGACTGTCTTTGGGGGAAACATTTTCATTGGCCTAAATTTTGTAATGATTCAAATTTATATTTCACCAGATGAGCTTTTCCATTAGAACTTGTTTGTAAGACAAGAATTTGCATTTTCTCCTATGGGTTTTCCAGCAAGTATTTAAAATCCTTTAGCTATGTTACAGCAAGCATTATAATAAATAATAATTTCACCCCTTAAGTTGATATACAACAAAACTTATGATAACATTTTCAAGTTATCCTGAAGGAAATATAAATATTACCTTTGCATTTATGTGTTATCCCAAAGGTACATATGATGACTTTGATATTTTACATATATTGATTGTAAAGATTTGCTGAATGCTTGAAAACTATAGAGAAGAACAGCAACTTATATATTTTAGCTGTTGAAGTTAACATTCTTTCTCTGCAGCCTTTGCTATCCATCACATTCTCTTACTTTTAAATTAGTATGGACTCTGAGCAGAAGAGACACCAGTGATGAGCCTTTAGTAATGTATATATAATTGACTACCACAAAATAATTGGATAGTCTGTTATTTTTTTCATAAGTAGCAAAAGGTGGAATGTTTATATGACTGCCCATGATTTTTATACGTTATATATGTCTAACACTATGCCTGCATTTTGCAAATTAAGTCCATAGATATAAAACATTTGTATAAAATATAGTCAAGTTGTCTGAAATAAAAATACAAGTATTTTGCACTTCAAGGCATATAATTCTAAAGATATATATCTCTATCATGTCAAATTTTGAGCAAACTGCAACAAGGAGATATTCCAATATGAATAAGAAATATTTAACATAAAGGTAATTAGAAATAAATAATGCATCACAGTATTACAAACCAAAGGGTCTACCTTTTTTATAACTTGTCAAAATGATTGAATTTTGAAAAGTCTCAGAAAAGTTGAGAGATTGATGCCTTTCTAGACAATACAGTGCTATGGAAATTTAGAAATTTAAGACTGAAATATACTTTAAACATACTTTCATTTTTACAAGGCACATATTACAAGGCACAGAAAACTTCAGTGATTCTCAAATGGCAAGCAGATAGAATGTTGTCACTAAAAAGTACTTCATGGGGCCTCCCTGGTGGCGCAAGTGGTTGAGAGTCCGCCTGCCGATGCAGGGGATACGGGTTCGTGCCCCGGTCTGGGAGGATCCCATATGCCGCGGAGCGGCTGGGCCCGTGAGCCATGGCCGCTGAGCCTGCGCATCTGGAGCCTGTGCTCTGCAACGGGGGAGGCCACAAAAGTGAGAGGCCCGCATACCGCAAAAAAAAAAAAAAAAAAAAAAAAAAAAAAGTACTTCATGGATTCCTGAAAAGATGTTTGTATACACATTGCTGAAATTTTAACCAGATACATTTGTTCACTTGTACAGTTATTTATGAACATAACTATTTTTACATATCTCCTAATCTCTTAAAATTGAGAGTTCTAGCTTAAATTTCCATTCATGCACTCTTTATATTTCCATATTCTCTATATTCATTTTTTTCTTAATAAGTTTGATCTATAATATTAGACTTTATATAGCACATACTGTACTGCTTTATCTTGGCCAAGAGTCAAAGTCAGACATTCAGGCATCCCCAAAGTTAAGGATAGAATATCTTTACTCCAGTATTTTTTTTTTAACTTCTACACAGTATACAAGTATGATATGATATACCACACAAAATGGACACATGTGGAACGTATCATAGTGAGAAAATATAATAAATGAAAACAATACCGACAGATTATACAGCAGTGACTAAAAAAAGATAAAATAAGCAGAGGACATATACAGAAAATAGGCATTCAAAGACAGTCAAATGAGACAGCAAGATACAAAGTATAAAGGAGACATAAATAGTGATGAAATGGAACAAGATGGTTTCATATGTATTTAAACAGATGTCCATTTGGAGATTTTAAGAAAATGAAGAGAGAGAAGCATATAATGGTTAAGAAGTTTCCAGAAGAAAAAAATACCCAAATTGATAGATTTAAAAGAAATATCTAAATGGTAAAATGAATCCATTCCTAGACTCATGAATAAACTATAGAGCAACCCAAGAAAGAGAATACACAAATTAATGAACTTTAACCTGATGTATCAACAGAAAAATGAAAGTCTGGAAATTGTGGAATATCTTGAAAGGGTCAAGAAATATCTGCTAACCTGAAATTTATGTCAAGTAAATAAATATACTTCTAAAAATTAGGCCAAAGTAAAGACATTTTCAGTCAGTCAAAAAATTGAGGTTTTATTCAAAAAGTAACATTTAAAGGATGGAAGATGGAGGACCTTCAATGTGGTGGAGGAGTAAGACGTGGAGATCACTTTCCTCCCCACAAATACATAAAAAATATATCTATATGTGGAACAACTATTACAGAACACCTACTGAATGTTAGCAGAAAAACTCAGACTCCCCAAAAGGCAAGAAACTCCCCACTCACCTGGGTAAGGCAAAAGAAAAAAGAAAAAACAGACAAAAGAATAGGGACGGGACCTGCACCACTGGGAGAGAGCTATGAAGGAGGGAAAGTTTCCACACACTACGAAGACACTTCACTGGCAGAGACAGGGGGTGGGCAGGGGAGGAAGCTTCAGAGCAACAGAGGAGAGAGTGGAAACAGGGGTGAAGAGGGCAAAATGGAGACATTCCCGCACAAAGGATCAATGTGGACCAGCACTCACAAGCCTGAGAGACTTGTCTGGTGAGGGCTGGGAGCTGAGACTCAGGCTTCAGAAGTCATTCCCCACGGAGAGGACTGGGTTTGGCTGTGTGAACACAGCCTGAAGGGGGCTAGTGCACCACAACTAGCTGAGAGAGAGTCCAGGAAAATGTCTGGACCTGCCTAAGAGTCAGGGTTGTTTCAGGGTGCGTGAGGAGAGGGGATTCAGAGCATCACCTAAACGAGCTCCAGAGACTGGAGCAAGCTGCGGCTATCAGCATGGACACCAGAGACAAGCATGAAATGCTAAGGCTGCTGCTGCTGCCACCAAGAAGCCTGTGTGCGAGCACAGGTCACTATCCACACCTCCCCTCCTGGGAGTCTGTGCAGCCCATCACCTCTAGGGTTCCATGATCCAGGGACAAGTTCCCCAGGAGAACACATGGCATGCCTCAGGCTGTTGCAATGTCATGCCAGCCTCTGCCAATGTAGGCCCACCCCTCATCCATACCCCTCCTTCCCCCTCACCTGAGTGAGCCAGAGCCCCCTAATCAGCTGCTCCTTTAACCCCCTCCTGTCTGTGGGGAAGAACAGATGCCAGAGGGTGACCTACACGAAGATGAGGGGACAAATCCAAAGCTGAACCCTGGAGCTGTGCGAACAAAGAAGAGAAAGGGAAATTTCTCCCAGCAGCCTCAGGAGCAGTGGATTAAATCCCCACAGTCAACTTGATGTACCCTGCATCTGTGGAATAACTGAATAGACAATGAATCATCCTAAAATTGAGGCGGTGGACATTGGGAGCAGCTGTAGACTTGGAGTTTGTTGTATAAAATACTTCTGATTTTTATAGGTAACTTAGTATAGTTTTTAGCACTTGTTATCATTGGTGGATTTTTTTATTGGTTTGGTTGCTCTTTTCTTTTTTTATTACACTTCTAAAAATTTACTTTAATAACATTTCTTAAATTATATTAATAACTTTATTTTATTTTATGTATTATTATTATTTTCTTTTTTTTCCCCACTTTTCTTCTGAGCTGTGCCACTAACAGGGTCTTGGTGCTCCAGCTGGTTGTCAGGACTGAGCTTCTGAGGTGGAAGAGCTGAGTAAAGGATATAGGACCACCAGAGACATTCCAGCCCCATGTAATAACAATCGGTGAGGGCTGACTGAGATGTCTCTGTCTCAACGCTAAGTCCCAGCTATACTCAACGACCAGCAAGCTCCAGAGCCAAATAACTAGCAAGACAGAAACAAACCCCACTCATTAACAGAGAGGTTGCCTAAAATCATAGTAAGTTCACAGACACCCCAAAACAGACCACTGGACATGGTCCTACCCACCAGAAATACAGTTCCAGCCTCATCCACCAGAAGACAGGCAACAGTTCCCTCCACCAGGAGGCCAACACTAGCCAAAGAACCAACATTACCCACTAAGGGCAGACACCAAAAACAACGGGAATTACGAACATGCAGCCTGTGAAAAGGAGACCCCAAACACAGTAACTTAAGCAAAATGAGAAGACAGAGAAATACACAGCAGATGAAGAAGCAAAGTAAAAAAACCACCAGACCAAACAAATGAAGAGGAAATAGGCAGTCTACTTGAAAAAGAATTCAGAGTAATGATAGTAAAAATGATCCAAAATCTTGGAAATAGAATGGAGAAAATACAAGAAATGTTTAACAAGGACCTAGAAGAATTAAAGAGCAAACAAACAATGATAATCAACACAATAAATGAAGATAAAAATTCTCTAGAAGGAATCAATAGCAGAATAACTGAGGCAGAAGAATGGATAAGTGCCCTGGAAGATAAAATAGTGGAAATAAATCCCACAGAGCAGAATAAAGAAAAAAAAAAAAAGAATAAAAAGAATAGAGGACAGTCCCAGAGACCTCTGGGACATTATTAAATGCATCAACATTCGATTATTGGGCTCCCAGAAGAAGAAGAGAAAAAGAAAGGGACTGAGAAAATATTTGAAGTGATTATAATTCAAAACTTCCCTAATATGGGAAAGGAAATAGTCAATGAAGTCCAGGAAGCACAGAGTGTCCCATACATGATAAATGCAAGGAGAAACATGACAAGACACATGTTAATCGAACTATCAAAAATTAAATACAAAGAAAAAATATTAAAAACGGCAAGGGAAAAGCAACAAATAACATACACGGGAATTGCCATAAGGTTAACAGCTGATCTTTCAGCAGAAACTTTGCAAGTCAGAAGGGAGTGGCAGGACATATTTAAAGTGATGAAAGGGAAAAACCTACAACCAAGATTACTCCACCCAGCAAGGATCTCATTCATATTTGATGGAGAAATTCAAACCTTTACAGACAAGCAAAAGCTAAGAGAAATCAGCACCACCCAATTAGCTTTACAAAAAATGTCTCTTTGACCCACCTCTCAGAGAAATGTAAATAAAAACAAAAATAAACAAATGGGACCTAATGAAACTTAAAACCTTTTGCACAGCCAAGAAAACCATAAACAAAATGAAAAGACAACCCTCAGAATGGGAGAAAATATTTGCAAATGAAGCAACTAACAAAGGATTAATCTCCAAAATTTACAAGCAGCTCATGCAGCTCAAAATCCAAAAAGAAACAACCCAATCCAAAAATGGGCAGAAGATCTAAACAGACATTTCTCCATAGAAGATATAAAGATTGTCAACAAACACATGAAAAGATGCTCAACATCACTAATCATTAGAGAAATGCAAATGAAAACTACAATGAGGTACCACCCCACAACAGTCTGAATGGCCATCATCAAAAAATGTACAAAGAATAAATGCTACAGAGGGTGTAGAGAAAAGGGAATCCTTTTGCACTGTTGATGGGAATGTAAATTGATACAGCCACTATGGAGAACAGTATGGATGTTCCTTAAAAAACTAAAAATAGAACTACCATATGACACAGCAATTCCACTCCTGGGCATATACCCTGAGAAAACCATAATTCAAAAAGTGTCATGTACCATACTGTTCATTGCAGCACTATTTACAATAACCAGGACATGGAAGCAACCTAAGTGTCCATCAACAGATGAATGGATAAAGAAGATGTGGCACATATATACAATGGAATATTATTCAGCCCTAAAAAGAAACACAATTTACTTATTTGTAGTGAGGTAGATGGACCTAGAATCTGTCATACAGAGTGAAGTAAGTCAGAAAGAAAAACAAATACCATATGCTAACACATATATATGGAATCTAAAAAAAAAAAAAGTTTCTGGTGAACCTAGGGGCAGGACAGGAATAAAGACACATATGTAGAAAATGGACTTGAGGACACAGAGACAAGGAAGGGTAAGCTGGGACAAAGTGATAGAGTAGAATTGACATTTATACACTACCAAATGTAAAATAGATAAGTAGTGGGAAGCAGCTACATAGCACAGTGAGATCAGCTTGGTGCTTTGTGACCACCTAGAGGGGTGGGATAGGGAGGGTGGGAGGGAGATGCAAGAAGGAGATGTGGTTGTATGTGTATACATAAAGCTGATTCTCTTTGTTATACAGCTGAAACTAACACAACATTGTAAAACAATTATATTCCAATAAAGATGTTTAAAAAAATAAAAAAGAATGTTATGACAGTACATCTTGTCATACTGACTGCTACCTTTCCTTGTAATAGTCATCTGCCAAACCCTGGTATTGTTACTTGAATGTCTTAGAAACTAGATTATAGTCACCTTTTTCAATGCTACCCCAGTTGTAATTCTTGGTGATTTTTTTTTTTTTCAGTATGCAGGTCTCTCACTGTTGTGGCCTCTCCTGCTGCGTAGCACAGGCTCTGGATGCGCAGGCCCAACGACCATGGCTCACGGACCCAGCCGCTCTGTGGCACATGGGATCTTCCCGGACCAGGGCACGAACCCACGTCCCCTGCATTGGCAGGCGGACTCTCAACCACTGCACCACCAGGGAAGCCCTCTTGGTGATTTTTATAACTCATTTAGATGATTTCTCCAGCATATTGGCATCTAAGTTTCTAGACTTTGTGTACTGTAATGGTCTCAATTTCTGGCCTATTTCAGTAACTCACAATTATCGTTTCACAATAGACTCTACTGTTATCAATAAATGTATCTATTTTTCCATTTTTTATTGTACAACTCACAAAAAAATAAAGAATGAAAGATAATTAACTGGATAGAAATTTCAAATATTAGAAAATATATCATGAGAAAATACATAATACAAGCAATAATTTTATTTGACAATCATAACAAAAACACAAACAGAAATATCTAATTGTCAGAGTAAGAAAAACAACATAAATATAAATAATAAATTAGTAATACTCATTCATTTCATAATTCGATGATATAATTTTTGAGTACCATCTCTTTACAAGATACTGCCTAGATGTTGGAAGCCAAAAGTGAACCATAGATGAGGACCCTGTCCCCTGATTTTACATTCAGAAGGTATAGAAAACTAAAATTAAAGAAAGAAATTTATATTATGATCAGTAAGAACTTATTTATATATAATTTTGCTAATCCTATAATGTTAAAGACATCTATGCTATAAATATGTATATATAAATGTATATATTTTCATGGAAAATATAAAAGAAGACAAAAAATGTATGAATAGTTTGAAGAGAATTCTAATGGGCATTCTGTAGTATACAAAAGCAGAGTCAACTTGTGTCTTCAGGTGATCCTTAGTAACTTTGATATAAGTTAATTTTTCTTAAATATGAGTTAATATTTGTTAAAACACATCCCATGGATATTTTTAATTAAAAAATAATTTATCAGATAAGAAAGTGGGTCTCAAGAGTCAAAAAGTTAATGTGTTTTCATTAGTGAACTTAAAGACAGTAGACCAAAATATATTAGTTTTTATATACAAATCGTTATTCAAATGGTTTGTTTATCTACTTCATAGAATATTAGAAAGACATGTAGATTGATAATTTGATGATTCTATCCATCCAGTAAGTTAAATAAATTAGTGATCTCACCAAAAATGTTTCTGAGAACCTATCTTTGTGCAAAAAGATGATGACTAGCATTTGACATTGACATCATGTAACTTTAATGTAAATCTATATATAGGACTTCTGTAAATTTGCATAAGAGAATTGAATTACTTGTACACTTCCACTTAACAGCAAGAAAAAGAGTTGAATCTCTAGATAACAGCATTCTGAGTCATTATTGAGTCTACCAGATTCATACTTGGCAAGTGTTGGTTGATGCTCTATGAGGGACATATCCACTTCATAACTCCCCTGCTCTAAGCAGTTTTTTGAACTATTTAGGATTCTGTATTAGTTGACCCAATTGCTAGGCAGATCTCCTCTTAAGTAAACTCTTATTTGTATAGCATTCAACTTTCTATTTTGATATTTTAAGGAGACCACCAAATTTGGATATTTCAGAAATGTCATGACCATTTGACAAATAGACATTGAAGTTCTGTGCCCTCAAATTCTCTGAAACTCTAAACTAAATGATTGGATCTATACCAGTGTTTTTGATAAGGCTGCAAGATGAAGGAAACAGTGGAACTTGCCCTAATGTAAAGAAAATATCACTATTTCCCCTTTGACACTTTGGATGATGGGAGAGGTGTATCACCATTTAACTAAGGAGAAATCCCTTCAAGAACCACTCTAAAGTGTTTTAAGAGATAGAGTTGCTGAAGGAAAAAGACTGAAAACAATTCACTTAGGTGTTCAGAAAGTGGAAAGACTGAAAGAGTAATCTGTCATTCTGTGGGGAGACAAGTTGTCAGAAAATTGGATAAATTGGAAATCACTGGAAGGCAGCTATTTCATCCTTAGGTGCATTAGATATCTTGGGAAAATGTTATTAAATGGTGAACAATTGCTACTCAAAAATTTCTAGCTGTTTGGAATACAGAGTTACAGAAAGTAAAAAGATTCCATTTTTATTCTAATAATAGATCATTCTAAACCTAAAAATGTGGTCTTTATACAATATATTAATTTTTATTTTTACTAGAGTGATATTTTAAATAATATGGGATTTGCCTGTGCTTACTAAAGTAATCAAAAACTTATTTTCTCCTCTTCATTGTTAATTTAATACAGTAGAAATTAAGAATATTGGGCCCTATTCCAGCTGTACTAAATCTGCATTTTAATAAGATCAGATCTATGAATTTTTTAAATGCTAAATTCCTTGCTTTATTTATTATTTTTACTTATTTGCACTGTGAATGAAAAATTACCTATGGAAATGCTTAAAATAAACCAAAATATTGCAGCTCTATTTTATTTTGAAAATAGTTAAAAAAAAAAAAAGAAGCAGCTGTTGTAAACACAAAAGAATATATTAAGATATTGCTTGGAAGCCAAAAACCAGAAAAGCTCTGTCATATCTATCAGTAAATGCAATCCATCTAATTTTCCTTTAAGAGGTGGAAATCAAAATTTAACAAGGAACAGATTATTCTTAAACTCTATGATGTACACTGCTGAAAAATCAAAGGTTAGTTGAAGATACACTGGGATATATTTTAGAGAAAAGGAAATGAAAAAGAAGCAGAGCTGATAATGTGTGAAGCAGAGCTCATACATGTTAAGCATGCATCAATGTATAGATAAAAGCCTGAGAGGATGCTGTGATGAATTGTTTAATTATTACTGACATATTAATGATAAAATATTAAATATATAAATTAGGAAATTTATAATAAAGAAGAGAAACTGGCAGGCAAGAATTGAAACAAAATGCAAAACTTTCAATAGCAGAATCCTAAGTTGCTCATGCTTTTCTAGTGACCTATTTAGCTGTGATGTTCAGGAAAGTGTGTCTGGATTTTAGTTATGGATAAACACAGATATTGAATCAGATCCCACAGTGACCATTTGAGTGGAAGTAGGCCATAGACCAGGTAGTCCATTCTCTGGCTGATAAAATTCTAGTCCTGTTGGAAATATGTCCACCATTAAAAGTAATAAAAATATTATCTTAAGCAAAAAGTAAACTCACCATGTGAAACTAAATAAATGTCATTCACCAAATTAATAAAATAAAAGAACAAAAATTAATATGATCATGTACCTATAAGAGGAAAAATATTTGACTAAATTCATCTTTATAAGAATTCTCAGCAAAGTAGGAACAGAAAATAACTTAATCTGGTAAAAGGCATCTGTAAAAACTTACAATTAACATTGTAGACCATGAAATGTTAAATACTCCTTAAGATCAAGGATAAGGCAAAAATTATTTCTCATTACTCTATTATTCTACTTCTCATTATTTCTATTCAGCATTGTAATGGAGGTACTATCCAGTGATAGGCCAGTGGGGAATAATTCATGTGGCATGCACCATCAGAAGTAGGACTTGATTAATTTTGACCAATAACCAGAAATAACAGAAACAACACAACATGAAGTCAAGGAAAAGAGAAATAGGAATGCAGTAACGGTATATTCTATTTCTTGTTTTCTAGGGACAAAATTAAAGGTATTCTTGTGCTTAGATGTCAGTGGTCAATGAAATCTACGCTTGAACAATATACCTTAATTGGTTCAGACTGGTGATTCCATTTGGTCATCTGGGTGGAACAAGCTACACAATAAAGTATAATTTTAAGATAATCTCACTCAAATGTAAGTAAGTTTATGTGTCAAAGATTTATCAATTCATTAGTGAGTGAAACAGTAAGATGGTGGTATGGTTTGAATTGTGTCACCCCAAAATTCATACACCGAGGTCCTAACATTCAGTTGTCATGAATTTGACAGTTTTTGGAAATAGAGTCTTTGCAGATCTAATCAGAATAAGATGATATCATAGGATGGGACCTAATACAACATGACTGTTGTTTTTACAAAAGGAGAAAAGACGCAGATATACAGAGGAGAAAGCCACATGAAGATGCAGACAAACAAGGAGATGGCCATGTGAAAACAGAAACAGAGAGATTAGAGGGATGCATTTACCAACCAAGGATCACCAAGGCTTGCTGGCAACACCAACCAAGAGAACAAGACATGGAAATGATTTCCCTCAGAGCCTTCAAAGAGAACATTGTCCTGAAAACACCTTGTCTCAGACTTCTGTTTATTTATTCCTCTAAGTCCATTTCAGTCAACTTATCTAAACTACAGAAAAATAAGCCTGAGAAAACACTATTTTGTAAAAACATAAAAGGTAAAATTTTACTTAAGGGGAACCAATACATTTATGATTTTGAGTCTTTTTTGAGAATATGATATTTCTTTCCATATATTCAAGTCTAAATTTGCTATTCAGGAGACTTTTTCAACTTTCTTCATTATATTATATTGACATAATATTTATATATAATATTTTAATATTATATTATATAAAATATCAGATATGAGTGTGTGTACGCCATTGCTATTTAATTTTCTTTGGATATGAAATATTGTTCCTTAGGTTCAATCAAATATGAGATTATTCAATTATATATTAGTCAAAAGCACAACATTTTTGTAATTCTGTGAAATATACTTACTTTAGAATGTGTTATTACCTCACTTCAAATGAAGAAATCAAAATTTCTGGCAGACAAGTGCACTCCAGTCTGAATTAAAAACATGCAATGGCGAGCTTAACAGAAGGCAAATTGCTCATATATGGAATCAACATGGAACTGTATCAATATTTGTAAAAAAAATATATATATATATATTGCCTTTAATTCCCTGGGGAGAAGTACAAAATTCAAGCAACACTTTCTTTTTTATTTTCCGATTTGTAACTAAGAACCTTTAGCAATTCATTTTTCTTTTTCTCCTTCTAAGCAGTTTTACCTGAAGCTTTGGAGAACCCTGTGAAGAATATGTAATAATGGTCATTTTGCTTACTTCCATACCAACAAATGAAATTTATACTTTTATGCCCTGAAGAATTGATTCTTTTCTGCAAATGACATATGGTGGTGAATCCTTTTTGAAAATAAATACTCCTGCTTTCTTGCTGAACAGCTTTTTCATTTAAATTCATGACAACATATCAAAAACTTTGCCATAAAAATACAGAACAATCAATTGAAGTAATATAGGACTTGAGAAATAAAGGATTTAAACAATTTAAAACTTCTTCCATTCATTTTAAATTGAAATTTTAGAGAAGGTATCTTGGAATATGCTGACAGAGTATGCACACACATGCACACACACACACATCCAGCTTAAGAAAATTATCTCAGCTACAATAATTTCATTAAAGATCAGAAATTAAAGTTTCTTTTCGACTTTCAGCTGAAGCTCATAACAAATAAAGGTAATATGATCTTTGCTGGATATTATTAATCAACCATACACAGAAACCTAAGACTATCTGTATTTACGTAGGTTAACTGTCAGAAATGAAACCTGAGGCCATCTGTGTCAATATGATTTAAAAATTTATTTCAGAATATTATTTTCCAGGAAGATAAGGCTGTAAATACATAAATAACATCACTGTTTGCTTCGGGAAATTCCTGCAAACAAACTTGTGCGAGCAAACAACTCTCCTCTCAGACAATAGATCACTCACCTGGGCCGAGTGCTGTTTATTAAACAGCAGTTCATTTATGAAGACTTATTTCAAGGCTCTCTACTCACTGTCCCTCCATCCTAAATGCTTATGTCATGAACTTCATCTCTTCTAATTTGTTACTGGCCTTGAAAGTCCCACCTTAACCACTTGAGCCCAGATTTCAATAGCTATAAATATCATCTCATTATCTACTCATCTAAAAACACCTTGTCAAAGAGCTATTCTCCATTATAGCCAAACTTCTATTTCACTTAGCTTTGCTTAGTCAACATGTGTTATTTGGTCTGTTGGGGAGACAATAGGCAATGTCTGGAGGTTCCACAAGAACCAGCCAGGATACCCTTCCCATTATGGTTCAAGATCTTGGAGTTTCCCTGAGGCTCCTTGAACCATTCACTTGGGGGCTTCCCTGGTCACAGTAATGAAATGCATTTTGTGTTGAATCTGAAATCTAAATTATTTTCATTAGATTCTCAGATTCTCTATTTACTTTGATTTCTAGAAATGAGGAATGCTTTTTAGGAATACTTTGATCATTTGATCATATTTTATGCATTATAAAATCCTGCCATAGTACTTGCTGACTTTCTGTATTTTATTATCATATTTTTATGATCTTATAAAATGAAGTTCATAGAACAAAGAATAAGCTTAAGTCTAATAAATTTGTTTTGCCATTTGACTCTAGAACTAATGAGTTCAGAAGATCTCAGAGATCAGCATACTTATAGAACACATTTTGCTTTGGGTCACCTATCAGAATTTTATGAAAGCTTATCTTAGTCTTGTCATGTTTTACCTGTGAGAGTCTATTCCTGAAAGAGATCTTAACTCCAAATGTTCTGCTTGCTTGGGATTTCAGATTTATTGGCCCTCAGTTAAAGAGATACAAAAAATGCAACCTACAAGGGATTAAATTCCAAAAATTATAAACAGTTCATGTAGTTCAATATTAAAAAAAAAACCTATCAAAAAATGGGCAGACGATCTAAATAGACATTTCTCCAAAGAAGACATACAGATGGCCAAGAGGTACATGGAAAGATGTTCAACATCACTAATTATTAGAGAAATGCAAATCAAAACTACAGTGAGGTACCATCTCACATATGTCAGAATGGCCATCATCAGAAAATCTACAAAGAATAAATGCTGGAGAGGATGTGGAGAAAAGGGAACCCACTTGCACTGTTGGTGGGAATGTAAATTGGTACAGCCACTATGGAGAGCAGTACGGACATTCCTTAAGAAATTAAAAATAGAGCTATCTTATGATCCAGCAACCCCACTTCTGGGTATCTGGAGAAAAACATGGTTTGAAAGGATACATGCACCCTGATGTTCATTGCAGAGCTGTTTACAATAGCCAAGACATGGAAGCAATATAAATGTCTATCGATGGATGAATGGATAAAGATGCGGTACATATATGCAATGGAATATTTCTTAACCATAAAAAGAATGAAATAATGCCTTTTGCAGCAACATGGTTGGACCTGGAGATTATCATACTAAGTGAAGTAAGTTAGATGGAGAAAGACAAATATCACATGATATCGCTTATATGGGGAATCTAAAAAAACAATGATACAAATGAACTTATTTACAAAACAGAAATAGACTCACAGGCTTAGAGAACAAACTTTGGTTACCAGGGGGAAGGGTGGGGAGGAAGGACAGATTGGGAGTTTGGGACTGACAAGTGCACACTGCTATATTTAAAATAGATAACCAACAAAGACCTACTGTATAGCACAGGGAACTCTGCTCAATACTCTATAATAACTTAAATGGGAAAAGAATTTGGAAAATAATATAAAAATAAATAAATAAAGAGATCCAAATACCATGCTAGGGTCCCATGACAAATTTCAAAAGCAAATTCTTCACTTACTCATCACCAAACTCTTAATAGGTTCAACTTAATTTAGATTCACAACTTATATAGGCAGACTCCTGCTTCTTACATAGTTCACACAATAATTCTCTTTTGTATGCTTATTAAAGAGCACATGTCACCGAGCATCATTTAAAGTTATAGTCATCTCTTTGGAGACCTTTTCATAGGATAAATATGTTTAACAAGTTACTTAGAATGATAATGGATAAATTCCTGAAAATGTTTATTGTTATGTAAAAATTTCCAAAGGAAATTCAGATTCTAAAAGAGTTATTTTATTTTTGTTGTTTTTATTTACTTTAATTAATTAATTTTTGGCTGCGTTGGGTTTTCGTTGCTGTGTGCGGGTTTCTCATTTCAGTGGCTTCTCTTGTTGCAGAGCACAGGCTCTAGGTGCACGGGCTTCAGTAGTTATGGCACGTGGGTCAGTACTTTTGGTTCGCAGGCTCTAGAGCACAGGCTCAGTAGCTTTGGTGCATGGGCTTAGTTGCTCCATGACATGTGGGATCTTCCCAGACCAAGGATTGAGCACATGTCCCCTGCATTGGTGCGCAGATTCCTAACCACTGCATCACCAGAAAATTCTCCAAAGTGTTCTTTTAAAATAATTTTTAAAAGAAATATACGGGCAAGGCAAAATAAAAATTTGAAGCTAGATAGTTTTTATTACTCCTTGTCTGCAAATCTTGACTCAAAACTAAAAGTCTTTATCTCACAATTTTTGTCTCCCTCTATATTCTCTGTTTGTAGCATTATTTCTCCCTCCTTCCCACCTGAAATATCCAAAAGCTCAATTATATTCTAAAATTAAACTTTATATATTATAGAGAAAGTACATGTGGTTACATTTTATCCCTGGTATTCATCTGAGTTAAGATCCAATTTCAAATATTCTCCAAAGTCTAGACAAAGGGTGAAAATAGTTCTAATAACATATACTCCACAGCTCCCAGATTTAGATCGGCTGGTTTATATGATATAAGGAATCTCAGCTGCAAAAAAAAAAAAAAAAAAGGTAGAAGATGACATGATATCTCAAATTGCATGAGATCTCAGAAAAATTTAGAAACCTGTAGACATCATGCCTACCCCTAAGATTTTCTCATCTAAAAATATAGAATAGGCACTACTCCAGTCTTAAAAATATTGAAAGGGTAAGTTCATTGGAAATATCTTTGATAGACCCTGTAACACTTCTATACAGCATTCAGGAGTAGATCTTTATACAAATGTGATTGCAGCCCTTTCTGCATGTTTTGTAAATAACATTAAGTAAGCAATATAAGTATTCCATAGGAAATTAAAATCTGTAATGGAAAATTAGCCATATTGTCGGATCTCTTGTTTTGTAATATTTTAAACCCTGGTTGAAAATATAAAAAAACAGAATGAGAAAAAAAACAATAGACTGGTAGCTTTACAAAAGTAGGTGATCGATGAGAGCCTTACATGTGAGAACTGAACATGGAGTTTACAATTTTGCCCATAAAGTCACAAAGAACAAATTTCCTGAACATTAAATGTTAACTGCAAACTTTGAATTGATAGGATGCTAAAATATCAAACTTAAACCCGCCTACTCTCACAGACACTCTCCCTTGGAATCAACTAATTACTCAGGTGGTGGATGTCTCCAGTAACCTCCAATCATCCTGTGTCTGATATCATGACTTGTATCCTCAAATCTTTCAGTAAGACTTTTTACCTCCTTTGTAAAATTGCATCCACTAATTCATTTTTTGTGAAAGATGTGTTTTGCAAATGGAATTTCTAGACTGAATGCTCTTTTTCAAATTCCTGAGTTCCCATTCTGCCTCCTCCATTCATAAGGAAGTCTTAGCTAATATGAGCATTGACTAAATCAAACCTAAATTACAGATATCCACAAGGAATCAGACCCTTGTAAGCCTCAAATTCAACTGGGTTGGCTAAAGCCATCAAGCTTGCACAGAACCTTTGAAAACCAAAAGCTAAAGTTTTAAAATCAACAGCTGAAAAGCTAATAGCAAAAATGTTAAACACACCTTATACCAGTCTGTGTCTGGTTAATAACTCCAATGGGTGAGGGTAGAGATTTGTTTAGGATCTCAAGACCAAACAGAAAAGTCAATTCCCATGATCTGTGAAACTGAATATTAATAATATGGTGTTTTCTTTGCCACCTGAGTGTGCATATTTAAAAGAGTAGATCCAGAGTCTGCTTTCTTTAGTGTACTATTGGATAAAGATAGTACAGCACTAGCATGATAATCATGTTTTGCTTTTGAGAACTTTGTATTTAGTGATGACTAAATACTTTACTATCATATTTGAATTAATTGACAAATTATCAATTAAAATAAAACATTTAATAATACCTATGTATCAACATCTTGCTTATTAAAACATTATTTCACAATGAAGTTTTACACATTCATCAATTCAGTCACTTAATATGGCAGAGACAGATTCACAGATTCATATGCTCACAAACATTTGGGTTCTGTTTTGTTAGACACATAAACTACAGTTCTTAGCTGTATTTGCATTGTATTAGGTCATGGAATTAATTTAAGAATAGTGAAAAATGAGTATAATGTATATCCAGACTTAGCCTCAAGATCCTGCACATGCACTCTCTCATCTACTTTTTACATTTTGGCCGACTAGGATGGCCAATTTTAAAGTAGTCTGGGAAACAAGATGCTGTAGATTAAAAAAAAAAAAAAAACTGAGTAACCTGGTCCTTGAATGAGGACAAGGGGGAGGATGATTTATTTGAAAAACATATCATGTGAATGAGAAACGAATTTCGGTTTGTTTAAAGTATTATATGCTGTTGGGTCTAGTTGACAAAGCAGCTAGCATTAATCCAAATAATACAGATATAAGTTGCTTGAATTGTCTTTGCCATAACAAACCTTAAAGTATTTGCACTAAATTAGCATTACATTGGCAGCTAAATCAACTTCAGAGGATTGGAAGATGAAGACCTAATGTATTCACTGAAAAAAGTATTGTTGAAACTGTCATTTAAAATCAATCGAGTTCAACTAATGCCCCTAGGTCATTGTGTTTGGGAAAAGCCAGAAAGTTAATGTGCACTTGTTCACACTTTTTGTGTTCCACAATGAATTACAAGAAAGAGATGAACTCAGGCAAGAAAGAGATGGTTTTTAGAACAGAAATAAAAGGAATAGAGTTGAGTTTCTAAACCTTAGCACTACTGACATTTTATGCCAGACATTTTTTGTTCTTGTTATTGTGGAGAGCTATCTTTTGCACTGTAGGATGTTTACCATTATCTCTGGCCTCTACCACTATAGACATGGAGTACCCCTACCCAACTATCATAACCAAAAATGTCTCCAGACATTAAGTGTCCTATGGGGGGAGAAATACCATCCCTGATTAGAAATTACTGATATAGAGAAACTCTGTAATTGTTGGGACCCTAGGTCAGAAAGCTGCATCTTTCCAGATTAGATTGAAAAATTATCTTTCAGAATTTAAAACCTGATGTATTCTTAGTTAAGAATACAGCCCTGAAGCAAATACTGGTTAGGAATGTTATGTTTCCTCCCAAGCCTATATTTGATAAATAGCCTGAATGTTACCTTAAAGATGAGGAAGCATATGTGTGCAGGGGAAAATGTAAAACAAGGAAATGGTGTAGACTTTTTTCCTATCTCCAGTTTTTTAATAAATTTTCTATATTTATTTAATAATTTTTAATATCGTTTAAGTGATGATTAGTGTAATAGTTGAATTATTTCATGTTCACTCAGAGTCACCACTCAATCAATTTGAAATTAACTCATCTATTCAAAAAAATGTTTCTCTGCTTAAGACAGTACAGTAGGAAGAACAATAATCTCCTAAAATGCTCATTTCCTAATCCCCAGAAACTGTGACTATGTCATCTGACAGGGAAAAAGAGATTTTGCAGCTGTTATTATGTTAAGAACATTGAGATGGGAGGTTATTTTGGATTTTCCTTACAGTCTCAATCTAATCACGGAGATTAGAAATGGAAAATCTCTTTTGGTGAAAATAACAGAGAAATGCAACTATGGAAGAACAGACATTACTAGCTTTGAAGAATGGATGAAACAGACCACAAGTCAATGAATGAAAGTAACCTCTAGAAGCTGGAAAATAGAAGGAAATGGGTTATCTCCTGGAGTTTCCAGAAAGGAACATAGAACTACCCACCTAGTAAGACCCATATCAAACATCTGACCTACAGAACTGTAAGATAAAATATTTGTGTTCTTTTAAGCTACTATGCTTGTAGTAATTTGTTACAGCAGCAATAGGAAAATATGTAATACATAGAGTGCTTCAATAATGGAGAAAAAATTATGTGAGAGAATATAATTTCTTTCCTTCACAGTATTTGAAATATAACAAGAGAACAAATTATTGATATAAAGCTTTAATCTTAGCTGGAGCTATGGAAAGAAAATAGAAATTTTAGAAATACAGAATAGGAACTTAACTTATTTTTCTCATGCAGTAATCCTCCCTTATCCATGGATTCACTTTCTGCAGTTTTTGTTACCCATGGCCAACCATGGTCCAAAAATATTAAATGGAAAATTCCAGTAATAAACAATTCATAAATTTTAAATTGCACATTATTCTGAGTAATGTGATGAAATCCTGTGCTATCCTGATCTGTCCCACCCAGGAGGTGAATCATCCCTTTGTCTGGCTTCTCCTGCCAGATAGTCAATTAGTAGCCAGGTCTGTATCTCTGTATTACAGTGCTTGTGTTCAAGTAATTCTTATTTTACTTAATAATGGCCCCAAAGTGAAAAAGTACTGGTGTTAGCAATTCAGATATTCTCTTACTGTCCCCATTTTATAAACTAAATCTTATCATGGATATGTATGTACAGGAAAAAACATAACATATATAGGTTCAGTACCACCTGGGGTTTCAGGCTTCCACTGGGGGTTGAGAACATATATCCCCCGTGGATAAGGGGGAAACTATACAGAGGTAAGTGTTGATTATTGAACACTATTTTAGTTGCAGATAGCAAATGTGTGTAGTTACAGTAAGCCAAACATGGAAGTTTGATGTAAAGGAAGTGAAATATCAAAAGGAAATGGAAGTCATCAAGGTTTTAGGCATTAACTATAAATTGCAGAAACTTTAATAGATTAAATGCAGTCTGACTCTTAGAAAATGTGTGCCTGATTTTTAAAATCACAAACATCCTGTAATCTATGAACTGTTCATTTTGATTAGAGTGCTGGGGAAAAATACAACTTAAAAGATTTAGTCAAATACTATCTAATAATAGAAATGAATTTCAATGCTGCCATGCTTTTCTGACATCTTCTTACACTGTCATGGATGAAATTTAATTGTCCTTCAGTGCCATGGAACAGACCCTGGGATTAAGCTGATGTTGCAAACTGAATAAATAATGATGAGACTTGGAAAAAGAAAATCATTACTTAGTAAAGAAGATTAGTCTTATTTTACACTTTCTTGAGAGCTGAACTAATATGAGAAACATTTGTCTTGCTCCTTCCCAGATTTGCATATGTTTGATTGTGTCAGCTGAGATGTTCAAGTGATTTTCTCTCTGAAGGGTCAAAGCCATTCACCCCCAAATCAGTTTTTATGCCTATGTTTCACAGTGGCAAGGACTCTCAACTCTAAGTGTGAGGAATGTCTGTGTTGCTTGATTTGCTGTTTGATTACTGTTTGTGAGTGTTTTTTACCCAAGATGGCATGTAATTTTCCAAACAGATTATTTTTCAAAACAATTACTTTCCCAAATTTTGCAGAGAGGGATGCCCATTTACTGAAATGTGAACTTAAATTTCTGGAAAAGAAAAATCAAATACTCATAATAATCTGTAAAGTAGCTATAAATTTTTATTTTTCAGAGGAGGCATCTCTCAAAATGGCTAGTTTTGATGTATACTAGAAACAATATTTTATTCCCTCTATTACCATGAGCAGAATATAACAGATTGTGTGTGTGTGTCTGTGTGTGTGCACGTGTGTGTAAAACCAGGATATAATATTACATTGAAGAAAAAAATGCTCAGTTGACCAAATAAATGCTAGTAGCTAAACCAGAATTTCTTTTTATTATTGACATTATTTTCTCAATTGGATAATTAAGGCATAAAATTATTGTTACCTGCTCCCCCCACACACACAAACGCACACAAAAAACACAAGTACACACTCCACAAAGGAGCCTTTGTGCTTTTGTAAATAGAACTGCTCACCAAAAAGTTATTTGTTTCCAGGATACTGATTATGTCAGCTGGTTCCCTATTTAGCATAATATAACATCAAGCTATGCATATAGTATTCCATTAGAATGTACATTCAATGAGAATTTGCTTTTGTTCAGTCTCCTACATCCATATCATTTAAATGAGCTCCTGGAATCTAGTATGTGCTCAAAAAATATCTGTTAATTTCATAGTAAGTAGTTTTTGAAGTAACAACTATTTTCTACTGTATACAGCACAATCATAACTTTGCAAGACATTACCTGAGCTAACACTATTTTGAATTTTATTTTATTTTTACTCTTTTTTTTTAACATCTTTATTGGAGTAAAATTGCTTTACGATGTTGTGTTAGTTTCTGCTTTATAACAAAGTGAATCAGATCGACATACACATATATCCCCAAATCTCCTCCCTCTTGCGTCTCCCTCCCACCCTCCCTATCCCACTCCTCTAGGTGGTCACAAAGCATCGAGCTGATCTCCCTGTTCTATACGGCTGCTTCCCATTAGCTACCTATTTGACATTTGGTAGTGTATATAAGCCCATGGCACTCTCTCACTTCTTCCCAACTTACCCTTCGCCCTCCCCAGGTCCTCAAGTCCATTCTCTACATCTGCGTCTTTATTCCTGCCCTGCCCCTAGGTTCTTCAGAACCTTTTTTTTTTTTTTTTTTTTTTTAGTTTCCATATATGTGTGTTATCATACTGTATTTGTTTTTCACTTTCTGACTTACCTCGCTCTGTATGACAGACTCTAGGTCCATCCACCTCACTACAAATAACTCAATTCTGTTTCTTTTTATGGCTGAGTAACATTCCATTGTATATATGTGCCACATCTTCTTTATCCATTCATCTGTTGATGGACACTTAGGTTGCTTGCATGTCCCAGCTATTGTAAATAGTGCTGCAATGAACACTGTGGTACATGACTCTTACTGAATTATGGTTTTCTCAGGGCATATTCCCAGTAGTGGGAATGCCATGTCATATGGTAGTTCTATTTTTAGTTTTTTAAGGAACCTCCATACTGTTCTCCATAGTGGCTGTATCAATTTACATTCCCACCAACAGTGCAAGATGGTTCTCTTTTCTCCACACCCTCTCTGGCATTCACTGTTTGTAGATCTTTTTTTTTTTTTTTTTTTTTTTTTGGTATGCGGGCCTCTCACCATTGTGGCCTCTCCCGTTGCGGAGCACAGGCTCCGGACGCGCAGGCTCAGCGGCCATGGCTCACGGGCCCAGCTGCTCCGCGGCACGTGGGATCTTCCCGGACCGGGGCACGAACCTGCGTCCCCCGCATCGGCAGGCGGACTCTCAACCACTGCGCCACCAGGGAAACCCTTGTAGATCTTTTGATGATGGCCATTCTAACAAGTGTGAGGTGATAACTCATTGTAGCTTTGATTTGCATTTCTCTAATGATTACTGATGTTGAGCATCCTTTAATGTGTTTGTTGCCAATCTGAATATCTTCTTTGGAGAAATGTCTGTTTAGGTCTTCTGCCCATTTTTGGATTGTGTTGTTTCTTCTTTTGATATTGAGCTGCATGAGCTGCTTATATATTTTAGAGATTAATCCTTTGTTAGTTGCTTCATTTGAAAATATTTTCTCCCATTCTGAGGGCTGTCTTTTCCTCTTGTTTATGGTTTCCCTTGTTTTACAAAACTTTGAAGTTTCATTAGGTCCCATATGATTATTTTTGTTTTTATTTCCCTTTGTCTAAGGGTGAATCCAAAAGGATCTTGTTGTGATTTATGTCATAGAGTGTTCTTTCTATGTTTTCCCCTAGGAGTTTTACAGTGTCTGGCCTTACATTTAGGTCTTTAATCCATTTTGAGTTTATTTTTGAGTATGATGTTAGGGAGTGTTCTAATTTCATTCTTTTACATGGAGCTGTACAATTTTCCCAACACTACTTATTGAAAAGGCTTCCTTTTCTCCATTGTATATTCTTGCCTCCTTTATCAAAAACAAGGTGACCATATGTGCATGGATTTATCTCTGGGCTTTCTATCTGTTCTACATTTCTGTTTTTTTACCAGTACCATACTGCCTTGATTACTGTAGCTTTGTAGTATAGTCTAAAGTCAGGGAGCTTGATTCCTCCAGCTCCATTTTTCTTTCTCAATATTGCTTTGGCTATTTGGGTCTTTTGTGTTCCCATACAAATTGTGAAATTTTTTGTTCTAGTTCTGTGAAAAATGCCATTGGTAGTTTGATAGGGATTGCATTGAATCTGTAGATTGCTTTGGTTAGTATAGTCATTTTCACAAAGTTGATTCTTCTAATACAAGGACATGGTATATCTCTCCATCTGTTTGTATCATCTTTAATTTCTTTCATCAGTGTCTTGTAGTTTTCTGCATACAGGTCTTTTGTCTCCCTAGGTAGGTTTATTCCTAGGTATTTTACTCTTTTTGTTGTAGTGGTAAATGGGACTCTTTCCTTAATTGCTCTTTCAGATTTTTAATCATTAGTGATAGGAATGAAAAAGATTTCTGTGCTTTAATTTTGTATCCTGCTACTTTACCAAATTCATTGATCAGATCTAGTAGTTTCCTGGTAACATCTTTAGGATTCTCTATGTGCAGTATCATGTCATCTACAAATAGTGACAGTTTTACTTCTTCTTTTCTGATTTGATTTCCTTTAATTTATTTTTCTTCTGTGATTGCTGTGGCTAAAACTTCCAAAACTATGTTGAACAATAGTGGTGAGAGTGGTCATCCTTGTCTTGTTCCTGATTTTAGAGGAAATGGCTTCAGTTATTCACCATTGAGAAATATGTTGGCTGTTGGTTTGCCATATATGGCCTTTATCATGTTGAGGTAAGTTCCCTCTATGCTTACTTTCTGGAGAGTTTTTTATCATAATTGGGTGTTGAATTTTGTCAAAAGCTTTTTCTCCATTTATTGAGATTATTATATGGTTTTTATCCTTCAGTTTGTTAATATGGTGTATAATATTGATTGATTTGCATATATTGAAGAATCCTTGCATTCCTGGGGTAAACCCCCCCATTTGATCATGGTGTATGATCCTTTTAATGTGCTTTTGGATTCTGTTTGCTCTTATTTTGTTGAGGATTTTTGCATCTATGTTCATCAACAATATTGGCCTGTAGTTTTCTTTTTTTGTGATATCTTTGTCTGGTTTTGATTTCAGGGTGATTGTGGTCTGTTAGAATGAGTTTGGGAGTGTTCCTCTCTTTGCTATATTTTGGAAGAGTTTGAGAAGCATAGGTGTCAGCTATTGTCTAAATGTTTGATAGAATTCACCTGTGAGGCCATCTGGTCTGGGCTTTTGTTTATTGAAAGATTTTTATTCACAGTTTCAATTTCACTGATTGTAATTGGTCTGTTTATATTTTCTGTTTTTTCCTGGTTCAGTCTCAGAAAGTTGTGTTTTCCTAAAAATTGGTCCATTTCTTCCAGTTTGTCCATTTTATTGGCATATAGTTGCTTGTAGTAATCTCTCATGATCCTTTGTATTTCTGCAGTGTCATTCATTACTTCTCCTTTTTCATAAATAATTCTGTTGCTTTGAGTCTTCTCCCTTTTTTTCTTGATGAGTCTGGCCTGTGGTTTATCAATTTTGTTTATCTTCTCAAAGACCCAGCTTTTAGTTTTATTGATATTTGCTATCATTTACTTCATTTCTTTTTCATTTATTTCTGATCTCATCTTTATGATTTCTTTCCTTCTGCTAACTTCTGTTTTTTTTTTTTTTCTGATTGCTTTAGGTGTAAGATTAGGTTTTTTATTCCAGATTTTTCTTGGTTCTTGAGGTAGGATTATATTGCTATAATCTTCCCTCTCAAAACTGTTTATCTTGTATCCCATAGGTTTTGGGCCATCGTGTTTTCATTGTCAATTGTTTCTACATATTTTTTGATTTACTGTTTGATTTATTCAGTGATCTCTTGGTTATTTAATAGCGTATTATTTAGCCTCCATGTGTTTGTACTTTTACAGTTTTTTTTTTCCTGTAATTGATATCTAGTCTCATAGCATTTTGGTTGGAAAAAAAACCTGATAAAATTTCAATTTTCTTAAATTTACCAAGGATTGATCTGTTGCCCAAGATATGATCTATCCTGGAGAGTGTTCCATGAGCACTTGAGAAGAAAGTGTATTCTGTTGTTTTTGGATGGAATGTCCTATAAATGTCAATTAAGTCCATCTTGTTTAATGTATCATTTAAAGTTTGTGTTTCCTTATTTATTTTCATGTTGGATAATCTGTGCATTGGTGAAAGTGGGGTGTTAAAGTCCCCTACTATGATTGTGTTACTGTTAATTTCCCCCTTTATGGCTGTTAGCATTTACCTTATGTATTGAGGTGCTCCTATGTCAGTTGCATAAATATTTACAATTGTTTTATCTTCTTCTTGGATTGGTCCCTTGATCATTATGTAGTGTCCTTTTTTGTCTCTTGTAATAGGCTTTATTTTAAAGTCTATTTTGTCTGATATGAGAATTGCTACTCCAGCTTTCTTTTGATTTCCATTTGCAATAGAGTATCTTTTTCCATCCCCTTACTTTCAGTCTGTATGTGTCCCTAGGTCTGAAGTGGGTCTCCTGTAGACAGCATATATATGAGCCTTGTTTTTGTATCCATTTAGCCAGTCTATGTCTTTTGGTTGGAGCAGTTAATCCATTTACATTTAAGGTAATTATCGATATGTATGTTCCTATTACCATTTTCTTAATTGTTTTGGGTTTGTTATTGTAGGTCTTTTCCTCCTCTTGTGTTTCCTTCCTACAGAAGTTCCTTAGCCTTTGTTGTAAAGCAAGTTGGTGGTGCTGAATTCCCTTAGATTTTGCTTGTCTGTAAAGGTTTTAATTTCTCCATCGAATCTGAATGAGATCCTTGCTGGGTAGAGTAATCTTGTTTGTAGCGTTTTTCCCTTTTATCATTTTAAATATGTCCTGCCACTCCCTTCTGTCTTGCAGTGTTTCTGCTGAAGATCAGTTGTTATCCTTTTGGGGATTCCCTTTTATGCTATTTGTTGCTTTCCCCTTGCTGCTTTTAATATTTTTTCTTTTATTTAATTTTTGATAGTTTGATTAATATGTATCTTGTCATGTTCTTCTTTGGATTTATCCTGTATGGGACTCTCTGCACATCTCGGACTTGATTGTCTATTTCCTTTCCCATATTAGAGAGGTTTTCCACTAGAATCACTTCAAATATTTTCTCAGTCCCTTTTATTTTCTCTTCTTCTTCTGGCACCCCTTAATTCAAATGTTGGTGTGTTTAATTTTGTCCCAGAGTCTCTGAGACTTTCCTCAATTCTTTTCATGCTTTTTTTGTTTATTGTGTTCTGTGGTAATTATTTGCACTCTTTTATCTTCCAGGTCACTTATCCGTTCTTCTGCCTCAGTTATTCTACTATTGATTCCTTCTAGACAATTTTTAATTTCATTTATTTTGTTGTTCGTCACTGTTTGTTTGCACTTTAGTTCTTCTAGGTCCTTGTTAAAAGTTTTTTTTTATATTTTCTCCATCCTATTTCCAAGATTTTGGATCATCTTTACTATCATTACTATGAATTATTTTCCAGGAAGACTGCTTATTTCCTCTTCATTTGTTTGGCCTGGTGGGTTTTTCCCTTGCTCCTTCATCTGCTGTATATTTCTCTGTCTTCCCATTTTGCTTAACTTGCTATGTTTTGGTGTTTCCCTTTTTTAGGCACAGGTTGGTAGTTCCCATTGTTCTTTGTGTCTGCCCCCAGTGGGTAAGGTTGGTTCAGTGGCTTGTGTTCCCTCCCTGGTGGAGGGGACTTGTGCCTGTGTTCTGGTGGATGAGGTTGAATCTTGTCTTTCTGGTGGGTGGGATTACATCCATTGGTGTGTTTTGTGGTGTCTGTGAACTTATTATGATTTTAGGGAGCCTCTCTGCTAATGGGTGATGTTGTGTTCCTGTCTTGCTAGTTGTTTGGCATGGAGTGTCCAGCACTGGAGCTTTCTGGTCATTGAGTGGAGCTGGGTCTTAATGTTGAGGCCGTGATCTCTGGGAGATCTCGCGCCAATTGATATTACGTGTGGCCAGGAAGTCTCTGGTGGACCAGTGTCCTGAACTCAGCTATCCCACCTCAAAGACTCAGGCTTGCCAACCAACAGAAGCACCAAGACCCTGTCAGCCACTCAGCATAGACAACTGTTGTAAAAATCTGACTGGTATCTTGGATTTTTCTTTGCTGGGCGATTTATCTGAGCCAGGTTCCCTTTTCCAGAAACACAGCAAGCCAAAATGCTGAGAAATCTGATGTTTGCAGTGAAGACAGGGCTGTTCTGCACAGGTGTAACTAAGCTACAGGCCTCTAGTTTCAAAAATTCAGGTGCTTCACAGGATCTGAGGGTGGAGTTTTCAGCTCTCTGTTGTCAAAAGTTCCCACATTGGTGTTTATCTTTTATTTTCATGCCTTCTTTTGCTGTATAGAAATCTCCCAAAATGGCTTCCAACCTCAGATGACTTCATGGGTGCATTTCTGTGAACTTCCACAGAACAAATAATTTCTATGTAACATAAATCCCTGGATCATTGTAATAGCCTCTTTGCTTGCTCTGCCCCCATCTTTGTTATCTTCCAGACTGTCCTCAATTTAGCAGCCAGAACGTATCTTCTGTAGTAGCCCGAGTCAAATCACATCACCTCTCACTGAAAACCCTCCATTGGCTCCCATCTCAGAGAAAAGCAAAGCCCATTAAATGTTTATAAGACTGTGATGTTGTGATTTATAAGAAAAGTATATAATTGATTGTTCAGAAGACCAATATATACTTATATATATTTGGTCTTTGTTCACAGTTCCTGACTCACAGCTCCCCAAGCTCTTGGAATTTCCTAAGTGTGAATGTGTAATTATTATTGTACACTGTCAATATTGTTTATGTTTAAAATAAAATATACTGATGCTTTGGGATTTTTAAAGAAATTTTATTGGAGTAGAGTTGATGTACAAGCTGTGTTAGTTTCAGGTGTACAGCAATGTGAATCAGTTATACATATACATATATCCACCATTTTTTAGATTTTTTCCCATATAGGTTATTACAGAATATTGACTAGAGATACCTGTGCTATACAGTAGGTTCTTGCTTGTTATCTATTTTATATATTTAGTAGTATGTTAATCTCAAACTCTTAATTTATCCCTTCCCCCCACCATATTTCACCTTTGGTAACCATATGTTTGTTTTCCAAATCTGTGAGTCTGTTTCTGTTTTGTAAATCATTTCATTTATATCATTTTAAAAATTAGATTCCACATATGATTGATATCATATGATATTTGTCTTTCTCTGTCTTACTTACAATTATCATTGGTAGTTAAATGTCACAGTAAGTCCCATGTTGTCTTATTTGGTCAAAGGACTATCACCCTTAAACCTATCATCCTCAGATGCTTCTCTTATTTAAAAGGTCCTAGTACTACTAACAATTGGAAATACATTATAACTGAAGAAAACATTATCAGCCCACTGATAGCTGACAATTATTATAGGAATCCTGACAGGCAAATTGTTACATAAAAAATAAAAATTTGCTACAAATTAACTTTAGAGTTTAGAAGCAGTCAAATAAACAGAACATACAATTATGATTAAAGCCATACACATTTTTATAAGAGATTGTTCTTTGACATACTCATTTTATCTCTCGAGGCATTTTATCAAAAACGAATGATAGATGAATACAAATATTTAATTACAAGCAGAATTAAGATTAAATTTTAGCCACCGAGGGTCTGGATGGGAATCAGGGCAGCAAGGGATACTTATGGTTCAATCCCCAAAGTTACTGCACCTCAAATTTCAGCAAACTTTCTGCTAATTTTTGATGATTAGATGTTTAACCTTGTGCCTTCTCTAAGCCAAGATCAGGTTACACAAACTTACATAGATCTAAAGAGGTTGTAAAAATGTATAATAAATTTTGGGAAAAAATTTAGATATGATATGGCATGAATCTTCTCATAAAACAACAGATCAGACACTTGAATGTTGAAAATACTCTTGCATTCTATCTCCAGATCCTTTTCAAAACAATAAAAGGATCACAGGCCTGGGGATCTGGGCTCCTAGGAACTATTAGCTTCTTTAATGCACATGGTTGCTGTGACCATGAAATATGGACATGACTATGAGTGGGCAAGGATGCTGAATCTATTCAGATCTGTGACTTATTTGGAATATGACTTTTAGGTACCCTAAGTGCTGATCTGGATGAATATCAACAAAACTAAGCTTAGTGTGTTTGATATCTCATTATTTTCTGACTAAATTTGAGTATCGTTTTGTGATGTGGCCAAGCTCAGGATTCTGACAAGCCTGTTCACCATAGTGGTCTCTACAATGATCTCCTCCTATTCTATCTTCTGTATCCCCCCTTTTCACTCTCAAAATGTATGGATAAAAAATAATCATCTACAGGACTGTGATATTGCCAAAGAAGGTGACAAAATGTAATGAGCAAACAGCTTTAGAGGTGAAACTCACCTTCTAACACCATCAATATCACCCTCTATTTAAGTACCTCTATTTCTACTTTAAAATTTAGGAAATATCTTTCTTTTTGTTGTGTGCTAGAGGAGGACATACCTTTCAGTCCTGTTGTCGAGAAAAGCACAGAACAATATTCCACTCCATCAGCAGGTAAATTCAATATGGGTGACTGTCTTTTAATGTATACATGTGTTGTGTTGCAGTTGTCAGGTATTAAGTGTTATATAATACTTTAAAGGACTCCTTCCACTTGGGTGTTTCTTATAAGCATTTTGAAAGATATTTTTCCCTTGGTGTATGACTTATAGATGTGTCCTGGTATTTCTCCTTCTATGAAGTATAACTCAACTACCTAAATAGTTCTACATGATAGGGTGAACTTGTCTCCATTCAATATATTCAAAATACCAAAGCAGAGGTTCTCAACCTAACATCTAGAGTAAGATCCTCTTATCCCCTTTTAAAAACTATATTAAAGAATAGTTTTAGAAACAACTATTACTAAATTTTTCAATATTTTAGAAATACGTGTCCTCAAAAATATACACGTCCATATATGTAATACAGTGTTGCAACAGATTATCAAGTCAAAGATGTCTAGGCCTGAATGACCACCGTAAATAGGCTTTCCTATTCCAAAAGTTTTCTTGCAGAGGTAATGGATTGCTATTTGCATTGTGGGCTGCTTTGCTAATCAAAGTAACAAAAACTTTGGTGATAATAAAAGTGTAACTTAAGAGATATGTTTTGTGAAATGTAATACAAAAATTTCAGACATTTATAATGAAAAGATAAATTGTTGTTACTCTCATCTATATACAGTGCTAGGAGGCACACTTCATTTTTACATACAAAACTCTTGTAACAGTTTTTGTGTCTATGTAAATTATACTCCTGATAAGAATTGAGGTATCATGTAATAACCCATAAAGGAGAAGAATCTGAAAAAGAACATATATATTATGAGATACTGGATCTACATGATACCTCATTTTCTTTTTTGCTTTTTTTCTATTATTTTATTTAAGTATAGTTGATTTACAATCTAATGTTATTTTCAGGTGTACAGCACAGTAATTCAGTGATATATATATATATGAGGTACCATGTAAATCCAGTATCTTATGACTTGCAATATATAAGTGTTTCCATGGATAGACTATCTATCATGGATTAACCTCCTAAAGTACTATTCCAGTAAATTATGATTATTATATTGGTGAATACATCTGAAGAAAACAAAAACACTAATTCAAAAAAATACGTGTGCCCCAGTGTTCAGAGCAGCATTATCTACAATAGCAAAGATATTGAAGCAACTTGTGTCCATCACAGATGAATGGATAAAGAAAATGTGGTATTAGTAATCTATGTTATACATATTAATGTATATATGTCAATCCCAATCTCCTAACTAATAAGAACCTGCTGTATAAAAATAAATAAATTAATTAAATAAATTTAAAAAAAAAGAAAATGTGGTGTGTGTGTATATATATATACACACACACACACACACAATGGGATACTACTCAACCATAAAGAAAAAAATGATGAAATTTTGCCCTTTGCAACAAAATGGATGGACCTAGAGGGTATTATGCTTAGTGAAATAATTCAGACAGAGAAAGACAAATACTGTGTGCTTTCACTTATATATGGAATATAAAAATATAAAACAAACTAGTGAATATAACAAAAATAAGCAGACTCACAGATATAGAGAACAAAGTAGTGGTTACCAGTGGGGACACGGAAGGGGTGAAAGGCAATGCAGGAGTAGGGTTTAAGAGGGGCAAACTATGTATAAAATAAATAAGCTATAAGGATATATTGCACAAGGAATATAGCCAATAGTTTATAATAACTGTAAATGGAGTATAATCTTTAAAAACTGTGAAACAGTATGTTGTATACCTGAAACATACAATATAAATAAACTACACCTCAATAAAAATAAATAAATAAATAAATAGACGAGTAAATTTCTAATACCTATTTAACTTGTGGGCATGTTTATCAGTTAGAAATAGCATTTGGGGCTTTCCTGGTGGCACAGTGGTTGAGAGTCCGCCTGCCAATGCAGGGGACAGGGGTTCATGCCCCAGTCCAGGAAGATCCCACATGCCACACTGAAGCTGGGCCCGTGAGCCATGGCTGCTGAGCCTGCATGTCCGGAGCCTGTGCTTCGCAACGGGAGATGCCACAGCAGTGAGAAGTCTGCATACAGAAAAAAAAAAAAAAAGAGAGAAATAACATTTGGAGATACAAATATAGAAGCTTTAAAAAAAATGGAGGTTTGCTTTTTACACTGACATATAAGAAGTTTGCAAATTGGTGGACTATTGCTAGAATGCAAGCTTCTTGTTGTCATCAGGAACCTGAGACTGTACTTCTCTTCCATTAATTTCAGTACATGGCTTCTATCTTAAAGCTTACCTAATGCTTATAGCCATTACATCTGCCTTCAAGGCCAGCTGCAAAATGTATACAAAGATTTAAAATAGGGCATATCTTGTATATGTATAACTGAATCACTTCGTTATAAAGCAGAAAGTAACACACCACTGTAAAGCAATTATACTCCAATAAAGATGTTGTAAATAAATAAATAAATAAATAAAATAGGGCATATCTTACTACGACAACTCTACTCAACATTTTATAATGACCTATATGGGAATAGAATCCAAAAAAGAGTAGATATATGTATATGTATAAATTATTTACTTTGCTGTACAACAGAAACTAACACATCATTGTAAATCAACTATACTCCAATAAAAAATTAATTTAAAAAGTAAAAGGGGCATATGTACCTGCCGAGTCAACTGCAATTAATGAGCCATCTCAGAAGTTACAAACAACTTGCCTTAGTATGTTTGCATTAAGACATAAAGGAAGGTGGAAAAGGGTACATTGTGCTCAGCTAAACTGGGATTCTGTGACTAAGAATGGGGTCATGAATACTGAAAGGTCAATAGCAATCTCCAATGGCATATACAATAATAACTTTGAATTAAATCTTCAAGCAATGATATACACACATGGAATATTAACAGGGAAAACTAGCAAAACTTAAAACATCAGTGAAGAAATAACATACAACTTGTTAGTAGATGTTTTGTGTGTCAGAGCAGGAAAAAATGACCAAGTCTCCTAATAGTGACCAAATGTACAAATTAAATCACAATACACAGCAGGGCTATCAACACCCCATTTTGGAGAGCCATTCTGTAAGATTCTAAGTTTAGGAACAAAAGTTTATATTTTTATTAACTTATGTTTTGAAGATATTCAGAGTCTGATAATATAAATGATATTAGGATAAAGACAAACAAATAATAAATAACAATAAAAAAAGTATAGAAAACCATTATTGGAAGAGTATAGAGATATAATAATGCATTTGATATATCGTATATTTATCGTTTATATTTGATAACATAGGAATTTACTGCTCCATTCATTGTTACAATCTATAGTATTACAAAAGCAGTAATTAAACAGATTAAGATAAAAATATCAGCTCTATTACTTATTGTTTGAAAAAATACCTCTAAGGCTGGTCCTATCAGGTTGTTCATATTTATCACCTGATGTACACTTTCCTAGGAAGCGGCCAGACCATACCAAAGGACAAGAGCTTGCTCCCCAATCTGACTGTGTGATGTAGAATGCAGACCACAGCAACTGCTGTCAACAAGAAGACAAAGAGTGCAAATGATTGAGAAACACAGGCCCAGATTTTCCTCTAGAACACTCACCAGTCTTGTAGCTAATACCTCTCCCCAAGCAGTAAATGGGTGAGGAGTAGAGAGAATCTGTGAGGGTTATTCTTAGGAAAGACTTCTGGGGCAAAAGAGGAGACTTTTGTACATGATTTTGTAGAATTCACTCTTGAGTTATCAGTTACATGTATGCACTGATAATAAGAAGTTACAAAATTATCTCTAGAAGTCAATGTAATTGAGATATTTCACTGCACTTGCTGTGTGATCTTCAGAACCCTTCTGCCTAGACTCTAACTATAATTTCTGAATTAGAAAGAATTACTATACTACATTTACGTTAAGAAAAAAAGTACACTTGGGCTTCCCTGTTGGTGCAGTGATTGAGAGTCTGCCTGCCGATGCAGGGGACACGGGTTCATGCCCCTGTCCGGGAAGATCCCACATGCCTCAGAGCGGCTAAGCCCGTGAGCCATGGCCGCTGAGCCTGCGCGTCCGGAGCCTGTGCTCTGCAACGGGAGAGGCTACAACAGTGAGAGGCCCGCGTACAGAAAAAAAAAAAAAAGTACCCTTTTTGTGCAGAATCAAGTAACACCACTAAAACCCATGTTTAGGGGAAAAAAAGGTACAGATAATTATGTTTTATTATGTGTGTTCTAAAGAAAAAAATAATTGTGTTCCACAATGTAATTTTATACCATACTCTTCTAAATACTTCAATTTAAACAAGATCTTTATAAAAATGTTTTGTGCACAGAAATTTTTGAATACTTTTAAAAACGATCACAACACGTATGGGCTCCGAATGTATTGAATTATTTTAATATTTTCACTGTAACTGGAATTCTTGAAGAGAATATGCATTTGCATAATGCTGATAATACTTTTTCATTTCTTTTTGTGCTTCAGCTGTTATAATAGCCACTTATAATGGTAAGTGGATGTGTTTATTATCCATGATTATCTCTAGATATATGTGCATTTTCTTTAATTAGACTATAAACTCTAAATGGAAAATCAAATGAAGTCACCTCTTATCTCAGTTAGGATATTAAATTCTCTTCCTTATATCTAGAGTTTCCCAAATGCCCACTGCAAAATTTTATTTGGGGAACAGAGAGTAGAAAATCAATATAGTAAATTACATTACAGGGAAGAAGGTATACAGAGGACAGCTTTTCATTATCCCTTTCTCACCCCTGAAAGCTCCACATTCATTAATGCCAGCACTCACATAAACAAGCACTTTTCAAGTGCATAGTATACTGTGGTAAGAAAACTTTTCAAACACTTAATTAAGATAAAAGTCAGAACTAATATCACTGTTTATTAATTCCACATAGAAGGGAAAAAATTCTTCAGACACAAAGTTACTTCGTATGATTTTCTCTGTTATTAAACAGTTATTTTGTTAGAAGAGTCATACAAACAATATAATATCCAGGGTCAGATGTGGGCATGGATTCCCTCCACTAAGGCTAAAATTTTGGCTTCTCTTTAAAATAAAAGCCATTCATTCAACAAATAATGTTTAAGTACTTGATATATACTAGACACAGGGGATGTACTAATAAGAATGAACTAACTGACAAGAAAACTTCCCCTCATAGAACTTAAATTCTATTTGGATAAACAGAAGGCAAAAAAATATAAGTACATAGTATGTTAGCTAAAAGTGTATGTTAAGGTGAATTAAAGACTGGTAAGGGCTTGAGAAAAGGCGATTAATGACAAATGTCACCTCCAGTTTACTAGAACAATTTGGTCTTACCTTCTTTCAAAGCAAAAATAGTCCTGTAGTTAAACAGATCCATTACACAAAGCAAGCAGCTTAAAATATGCATTTGTTCCTTTCTATTCCAATTTTATTTATTTATTTATTTATTTATTTATTTATTTATTTATTTTGCAGTACGCGGGACTCTCACTGTTGTAGCCTCTCCCGTTGCAGAGCACAGGCTCCGGATGCGCAAGCTCAGCGGCCATGGCTCACGGGCCCAGCCGCTCTGAGGCATGTGGGATCTTCCCAGACCAGGGCACGAACCTGTATCGGCAGGCAGACTCTCAACCACTGCGCCACCAGGGAAGCCCAAGCTGAGCATTTTGACCCAACCTGGGATGATCCTGACAGTTCCTTCTAGCTCCAGAGAAACCCATGGCTCACATGCTTCCTCTTCCACTCCTGCGTCTACAGATGGGGTTTCCATGGGTGATACTTAATAAAACAGCCAAATATCAGATTCTCTCTCAGAGTCCATAACACACACTTTATTTTCTTAAATGTTTATTGGGATACAGTTGATTTACAATGTTGTGTTAGTTTCAAGTGTATAGCAAAGTGAATCCGTTATACATATACATATATCCACTTTTTTAAAATTCTTTTCCCATATAAGCATTACAGAGTATTGAGTAGGGTCCCCTCTGCTGCATAGTAGGTCCTTATTAGTTATTTATTTTATATATAGTAGTATGTATATGTCAGTCCCAGTCTCCCAATTTGTCCCTCCCCCTTATCCCCTGGTAACCATAAGTTTGTTTCAGAAGTCTGTGAGTCTGTTTCTGTTTTGTAAATAAGTCAATTTGTGTCATTTTTTAGATTCCACATAGAAGTGATATCATATGATACTTGTCTGTCTCTGTCTGACTTACTTCAGTCAGTATGACAGTCTCTAGGTCCATCCACGTTGCTGCAAATGGCATTATTTAATTCTTCTTTATAGCTGAGTAATATCCCATTGTATATATGCACCTGGAGAAAACCATAATTTGAAAAGATACATACACCCCATTGTTCATTGCAGCACTATTTACAATAGCCAGGACATGCAAGCCAATTAAATGTCCATCAACAGAGGAATGAATAAAGAAGGTGTGGTATATTTAACACACACTTTAAATACAGAGGCAGCCATTTAAATCCTGTTTCTGGGAATTATTTCAAAAATTCCTAAAAAAATATATAATTATTGGTTGTTTAGGTAAGTATTTGAGGAGAAGGAAACAATGATGGAAAGTAAAAGGAAGAGTAAGCTTCTGTTAAATAATGTCTTCCCATATTTAGCAAATATACAAATTGCATGTATACTACACTCCTTCTTTTGAACCCAGTATTTCAATATTATATGTTTGTGTATGTGTGTATTTATTGAAATCATTGTAGATTTTACTGGATCTCATTATAAGGAGATTCTGAAGAGTATGTCTGGAATTGGGTTGAGTAGTGGAGGACTCATATGGGCATATGAAGCCTGTTACTTTGGTATTTCATTAGTTTTATTATTGTAAGAGTTAGACATCTCCATGATCTAAATATATTTTTACATTTGCTACCTTTTTAAAGTTATTTATGTGAAATTAATAACTCTACTTATTACCTTAGAAACAGTTTATAATGATTTATTAATATGGATTTATTGTCAATAATACATTTTGCCTTATTGTATCTTTGTGGATCCATTTAAAAAATTAAACTGTGGGCTTCCCTGGTGGTGCAGTGGTTGAGAGTCCGCCTGCCGATGCAGCGGACATGGGTTCATGCCCCGGTCCGGGGCACTGTCTCCATCATTGTTTGAATATCATGTGCTCCAGGAAGGACTGAATGTTGGGTCAGATAACTCTTGCAGCTGAGACAGTCCTTGAAGGAGCTGGCAGCTGGAGTCTTTCCTATTATATTGCTCCCAGCAGCTGGGGCAAATCCATTCTTGAAGAGGTGTCTGTGTCCAATCACAGTTCTTGACTTTTAGTTCTTGTGAAACCTAAATTGTTTGCTTTATAATTTTTTAAAAATGCTTCCTTATAAATCATCAATACCAAGATATCATAAATCCAGGAATTAAAAAAATAATATTTCTATTTATACAATTTCATAAATTCCTCTGTACAGAAATCAGGACTAAAACATGCCTTTGATAACTAACAAATTGTCTGGTTTGGGAACCAAGTCTGTCACATAAATGTAAATTGCATTAAGTTTATAGTTATTCTCTAAGGGATTATTGCCACATCAGTTAGTTTCACTGTGTGTCCCAATATTCAGTTTGATGTATAAGTTTAAATAAAATATATATATATATTTGATATTGAAATGCACATTTTAAAGGGAGAAAAGGTAAATTTTTAAAGTTGAACTAAAAGACACAGTTCTAAATGATTTATTGGCTGTCTACCATTCTCAAATGCCTGCCAATCAATGTTACACGTGGCATCTTTCAGGTGATGTGGGCTATTTCAAGGAAGTGCTTTTGCTTTTCATGATAAAAATACAACTGAAGGACCATGAAAAGTGTAGTGTTAATCTAAATAGGCTGAAACACCGATTTCAAAGGCTAAAATCATTCCGAAAGATAGTCTCAAATCTGGTATTTCAATACTGTGGTTTCCTTGGATTATAATCTTGAGAGACAGTGCTTCACTCTCATCTAATCATGCTGAATTTCAAAATCCTTTCATAGTTTAGTGTTGAAATTACTGGCAGGACTTGGCAATTAAAAGCAGAGGAGAGCTTTCACAAAGGAGCTTCTCATTGTTCTTGGCTTCCCTGATTTCATGCTCATCAATACAGCATTTCTCAAGGGCTGAGGAAAAGCAGTACATGATTCTAAACGTCAATGCTGGAGACAATACTCAGGGAAATGAAAAGTTCTGTTTCCTGTGCTGTTTCTGATTCATCTTGAATCAAATTATTGTCTTATCATCATCATAGATATATTCAAAGACCACATGAAAGAAGGCTATGCTGCATGCCTAATGTAGGGGTTTAAACATTTCACAGCATTGCCATGAATCCCTAGGTGTGGCAACAGTATTTTTATTTGAAGTTGTCATAAACTTTCAAAATACTTGAAAATAAGTGCCCTCACATGATAAAGGCAAATTTTTCATTCCTGCTTCTGCTTCTGCTTTTTTCCTTGGGTGGTAAATCCTCTAAGGACAAACAGCAGTCTCCTTCCATAAATAAAATAGGATAGTGAATGTCATTTTCATCCAAAGTTCTGTCCAGGCATTGACAATGATGTACAGAGGAGGCAAAGCAGTTGTTCAAGACCTTGATCTGTTGGCTCTACTTTTTTTTTTTTTTTTTTGTGGTACGCGGGCCTCTCACTGTTGTGGCCTCTCTGGTTGTGGAGCACAGGCTCCGGACACGCAGGCTCAGCGGCCATGGCTCACGGGTCCAGCCACTCCATGGCATGTGGGATCTTCCCAGACTGGGGCACAAACCTGTGTCCCCTGCATCGGCAGGCAGACTCTCAACCACTGCGCCACCAGGGAAGCCCATGTTGGCTCTACTTTTGATTCAACCAGTGAGAAAAGTTACATTGTGTATCAAGAAGCTATTTTCTCCCCTTCTCTCTCATCTATCTATCTATCATCTATCTCTCCACCTACCTATTTTATGTAAATACTTCCTTAATCATCTCAAGTTCAGACAGCTGCATCAATTCTTCTCAAGTTACTCCCAGCATGCTTCCAGGTGATATATTTAGGCCAAATGCACTTCTGTCTCTATATACTATTTATTTCATTTACATTTGTCATTTTTCATATTGCATCATGACCATAAGATGGGACCACCATTATCAAAGTAACCAAAGTCCCATCAAGTTCTGCTTATTCTCTGGTAGCCCTTCTACTCCATGTGATTAACCCGAGCCTCATGCACTCAATTTTCTTGGTGGCATGAAAGCAAATATTTTGTAATTTCCTCTACCCTCTTTTATCTATTTCTCCACAAGATCCCATTGATATATATGCTTTTAAAAATTATGAATATTAGCTAATTTAATTTCTACTAAATTTCTATCTTTCTCTTTTCTCCTGTAATGCAATACATTCCTTAGTGCAAAACTGCCAAACCAAAATTTAAGGTCATTCTGACATAAGCAAGTGATATAACAGGGAAGAAAAAACACTCCCTTATAATTGTGGGGAAAGAAAAAGTGGGGGTGGAAGGGATACAATCAGAGGGTAGAAATATTTCCTTACTCAACTTCCATTTACTAAATACCTTGCTCATATTTCCATCCTTACATGGTTCTCGTTCCATGATATTCAGTCATCCATCAGATACATATTGATTCTTTGCTATGTGCCAAGTTCTGCTTTTTGCTGTAGAAATTAAGTAGTAAGAAATATAGAGAACCCCTGATCTTAGGGATCTTATATTAAAAGATGTGTTAAAGAAGTCTGTGAAAGAGTGAATGAACTTACATTAAGTGCGAGTAGTTTTAATTTAAGTGTAGTAATATGGTGTCACCAGAGTTGTCATATATCATTGAATGATAAGTAACAGAATTCCAACTACAGAGAGAATAGGTAAGGGAAAATATACTAGACATTTACTGGGCCGTGTGATATAATCTGAGGGAAGTTTAGATGAGCAAAGACCAAAGTACATGGATATAACTGGACCTAAAAGACAGTGATCATAAAAGACATTGCCATTCTCTTGGGAGGGTTTCTGATGATATTTCCTGATGCTTCTGTGGCATGATTTATCTGTATGGAAGAGGCAAAGTGTGGACATTCTAGCTGATATTTAAATAAATTCTTCAATAGACTTCATGGTCACTGAGGCCTTGCATTCTGGAATAAAAAGGGCAAGAGGGAAGCTTTCCAACGTAAGAAACTATACTTTTTGTGAATCTGTCCAATAAAAGGTATTTTTATTTGCTTTAAATTCAAAAACAAAGAAAACCTAGAAACTAAATTTATGTGAACTTATGTTTATTTCAAACTAGGGGAGGACATTGTTTTTACACTTTTAATATTTCTTAAGCTTTCCTTTCCTCCATATGTAAATCTGTTACTAAATCAGTGCTTCTAATTGAAAATCACAGTATCTTACAATTTGTAATGAATAGCGCATGAAAGCGAAAACCTTTTCTGACGCATTTCTAATATCCAGGATAGTGCCTGATAAGTACAAAATAAATATTTGTTGCATATATATATATATATATATATATATATATATATATATATATATACCATTGTAACAAATCATAGTGAAGAAATCTAATTTGTTACAGGCAGTAAAAGTAATATAATTTTTGTACATATTTTATATGTCTGCCACTGTTCTAAGTGTTTCTGATATATTATTTCATTATCTCTGTTCTTCCTACCACCTGATAATGAGTTACTATTTTTCATATTATACATATAAGAATACTAGTCCTTAAAAAGGCTTATCAACTGGGGTAGATATTGAGAAATTTACAGAAAAGGACTTGATCACAAATAAACCTAGTTTCAAAGCTGTGTTTTTATATTGCAACATGCAAAAGCAATCTGGTCTACTTCACTATCTGGACATTGTGTCAATTTCAGAAATGAATGTCGGCTTCCATTATAATACAATGAAATTTAAGAAACCAAGATATCCAAGTGCAACCTCTTGAAATCTTTCGATTAAAATGTGTAAAGCAGTTATTTTTACTACATAATGAATGACATATATTATCCATGAAAATTTTCTAGAAGCTTATATGCATTTTGTATTAGAGAAACTCCATATCAGTTTCCTCCTTTCAATCAAACCAGTTCATAAGCATTCCTCTAAATGCTTCTAACAGTAACATGTCAGGTAGGAAGAGAATTTTCCATACAGGTTTGTGTTTTTCTGTGATTTACTTCACATGTCTCAACTATGCCACTTCTCTGAAAAACCTGAAAAACACACTTGTTTTGGGATGAACTTTTGGAATTGAATGGATTGCCAGATGCTATGCTTCCTGTCCCCTTGCTTCTCCCCTTCTTTTCCTTTTTTTTTTTTTTTTTTTTTTTTTTTGCAGTACGCGGGCCTCTCACTGTTGTGGTCTCTCCCGTTGCGGAGCCCAGGCTCCGGACGCGCAGGCTCAGCGGCCATGGCTCACGGGCCTAGCTGCTCCGCGGTATGTGGAATCTTCCCGGACCAGGGCATGAACCCGTGTCCCCCGCATTGGCAGGCAGACTGTCAACCACTGCGCCACCAGGGAAGCCCTGCTTCTTTTCCTTTGAATGATAATTCTTATCTGCTTTGGGTCAGCATTTTACCTTTGAAAGTTTGGACTTAGATTTTAGTTTATTTACCATTCGTTTTTCACAGTAAGTCAGGAACAGATTTTAGCTTTTAACCTCCAGGACCCTCAAAATATTCTGATTTTTGTTTTGAAGCAATAATGAATTTCATGACTAATTGTGTCACTTTAATTGTGTTAGGATATAGACTGATGTTCCAAAATATCAGCATAACAAGAAGATTTAGGTAGTCAGGCTAATTTAAACATGGAGGCATTATTAGAAATAGAGACCATAATAAAATAGAGTTTTGGGGATTTTTTAAATTATGGTTATTTAATCCAAATCACATTTAGGGTATACGTATTTGTACCAGTTATCAAACTTGGTGTCACAAATAAATTAAATACTAGATTGACAAAATGTAAAAGATACAGATTAGATTCTAAATGTGGATTCTACAGGCTATTAATACACATACTTTAGGCAAAACAACAACAACAACAACAACTATATATATATATATATATATATATAATTACAAAAAATTTTCCTTTTTTCTGAATTGAGTTTTAGAGATAGCTATGTAATTGACACACAAAAAATAATCAAAAAGTTCTATAACTCCAGTGGATACTTTTTTTTTTTTTTCGGTATGCGGGCCTCTCACCGTTGTGGTCTCTCCCATTGCGGAGCACAGGCTCTGGACGCGCAGGCTCAGCGGACATGGCTCACGGGCCTAGTCGCTCCACAGCATGTGGGTTCTTCCCGGACCGGGCCACAAACCCATGTGCCCTGCATCAGCAGGTGGACTCTCAACCACTGCGCCACCAGGGAAGCCCATCAGTGGATAATTTTGAGGGTAGAAATATTCACTATTTTATATTTTAAGGAATACAACTAATTAAAAAATAATTAATTTTGTCTAACTTTTTCCCATTGCTCGTAATGGAAAGTGACATGTAAATACACTTGTCTCTTTCCTCATTGGCACTTACCTACATATCTTTAATAGCTTTATTGTTTTAGCTCTGCCAAGAGATTAGTTAGTAAATTAAGACAAAACAAATCCTGTGAACAGCTAGAAAGCACAATATTTTATTAATTTTAGTCAATGTAACTCTAAATAATTTTATACTAACAATGGACCAAACAGAACAAATAAAATATTTTTCAAAAGTAAATAAATAAAGTAGTCTAGGTCAAGTTGTCTTAATGTCCCTAAATAAAGTAATTGACAAAATATATAAAAGTTTATGATGTAGTAAGTGACATAACATTTTGTGTATGTGATATCATAATAATATTTCTTCCTTTCCTTCCTCTAGTTACTGAACCCCTAATTATCTCATTATTTGATCACTTAAAAGTTATTCAAAAAATGATTATGCCATGATTAACATCAGAAACTGAAAGTTCACTGTCTAAAATGATTCAAAATACCACTTTCAAGATTTACTTGTAAATTTAATTTACTTTATAAAATATGGACTCTCTTTTCAAGAATAACATAAAAATCAATTCATTCTTCTGCATATTAATATTATGTCATTTGTGTTTAAACTTTTCATCTAATAACAGATTACATGCAGGAGTCTATAATTACTCTGACAGATGTGCTTTAGAAAATGCAAAACTAAAATGTGGAGATTAATATCGACAAATTTACTATTGGCATCAAATGTTTTATTAAGTAAAAGGTTTTGTTTGAAATCCTTAGCTTAGCACAATTTGATAGAAATTCCTGAATATGAGAGCATTTAAAATAGATTCTTACTTTAAACTTGGCATATTTCTTGTAAGATATAATATAATTGAATTGAACATGGCTGTCTATAAAACTATAAATATGATCAGAAGAAACTCAAACTAAATTAAGTTTTAGCAGCCGTCAATTTATTCTAAAATGACAGACATAAAAAATGGCTTATTGAGATTTGTAAATCTTATTCTGTAAGTTCTTGTTAGACAGAGTCTAGAAGTTTTCTGCTCTGACTATGTAGATCAAGGCAAAGTTATTTTATTAGTAACACTATTCAGAAGATGATTTTCTTTGAATCTATAAACGTAAAATTCTCAATTAAAGTATTTCCAACATGATCTTCCATCTCTAAATTGATTTTATTTCTAATTAAATGTAATTACTTTAAATGTCAAAACTATGTAGTTGAGTCTTATCTAATTCTTTAGTTCCCAGATAGATAAGAGTTAAACAATGGCATCCAAGGCCACTAGGCTTTGCTCTCTCTGCTGCCACTGCCAAACTATGTGTCCTGACCTAGGTGTGAGACTCTCATAATAGATGAACTTTTTCAAAATTCACCTTCTCATGTAGAGTACCATTTGCAGTTTATCTACTGATGCCTTATATACTATCAGATACATTGATGAAAATGCATTTCTGAAACCATTGAGAGCATGAAGAAGAGCCATAACAGAAATAACATAATACACATAAAAACTCTTTAATTTTCAAAGCACTCCTTCCCAAATTGGGATAATTGTAAATTCAAATATTTTGAGCACTTCCTTACTTTCTGGCACTACAAGGACCTCCACGTTCATCCCGTGTATTTCTTTTCCCCATTCTTACATTGGCCTTTTTTCCAAAGAGCCCAGGTTTCTTTATTAAAAAATCCATATCTAAATGCTAGGTGTGCTTCAAGCTAAGGTGGTGTAATTTCTTTAAGGACTTCTCATCTGACAAGCAAAGAAAAATATGTACATATGTATGTATGTATTCTTTCCCATCTATATACATATCTATAAATAGTTCTATATGCAACCATTGGTGTCTATATTAAGATCTACATGAGCTTACTTATGTCTCCAACTCTAATCTATTGATACATGATCAATCTAACCTTCTCCCCCTACCTGTAAACTCCCACTCCAACAGTGAAAAACCTGACTTCCACCATCTGACATCTATTATTTAAATGTTCAATTCCATTATATGTGTATAGAGGTAAAATAATTGATAAACTGTACCTCACAGAGAAACATCTTTATCAATTAAAGTAAAATATATATGTACAGATTTTTTGCTTTTAGTCTTAGAGACTCCATTTATTTTCAGAGTCACCTTGGTCAGCACCCTTTCTCTCCACTCTCTTCAGTGAAGTTATTTTATATGTTTGTTTGTAATATAGGTGAAGAGTTTTTTTTTTTTTTTTTTTTTTTTGCTGTACACGGGCCTCTCACTGTTGTGGCCTCTCCCATTGTGGAGCACAGGCTCCGGACATGCAGGCTCAGTGGCCATGGCTCACGGGCCCAGCCGCTCCGTGGCATGTGGGATCTTCTCGGACCGGGGCACGAACCCGTGTCCCCTGCATCGGCAGGCAGACTCTCAACCACTGCGCCACCAGGGAAGCCCAGGTGAAGAGTTTTTAACATTCTACATTCTATCCTGGGATCTCATAACTAACCTCCTAATTGATATTCTGCATTGCATATATAAAGATTTACTATTCATGTTGTAGAGCTCTGTGGATTTTGACAAATAGGTGTTCTGCTCTTGTTGGATGGAGTGTTCTATAAATGTTAGTGAGATCAAGTTCAGTGATAGTGCTGTTCAGGTCAACTAATGATTTTATTATTGGCTTGATACATCAATTATTGAAAGAAGAGTGTTGAAATTTCAACTATAATACTGAAATTATCTACTGTTTTGCTTTCAGTTTTACAAGAAATAATTACATAATTCAGTTTCTAAATCAGTTGGTTTTAAGAAAAATAAAGTATTCTTTTTTTTTTTACATCTTTATTGGAGTATAATTGCTTTACAATGGTGTGTTAGTTTCTGCTGTGTAACAAAGTGAATCAGTTATACATATACATATGTTCACATATCTCTTCCCTCTTGCATCACCCTCCCTACCACCCTCCCTATCTCACCCCTCTAGGTGGTCACAAAGCACTGAGCTGATCTCCCTGTGCTATGCAGCTGCTTCCCACTAGCTATCTATTTTATGTTTGGTAGTGTATATATGTCCATGCCACTCTCTCACTTTGTCACAGCTTACCCTTCCCCCTCCCCATATCCTCAAGTCAATTCTCCAGTAGGTGTGTGTCTTTATTCCCATCTTATCCCTAGGTTCTTCATGACATAATTTTTTCTTAGATTCCATATATATGTGTTAGCATATGGTATTTGTCTTTCTCTTTCTGACTTACTTCACTCTGTGTGACAGACTCTAGGTCCATCCACCTCACTGCAGATAACCCAATTTTGTTTCTTTTTATGGTTGAATAATATTCCATTGTATATATGTGCCACATCTTCTTTATCAATTCATCTGATAATGGACACTTAGGTTGCTTCCATCTCCTGGATATTGTAAATAGAGCTGCAATGAACATTGTGCTACATGACTCTTTTTGAATTATGGTTTTCTCAGGGTATATGCCTAGTAGTGGGATTGCTGGGTCATATGGTAGTTCTATTTGTAGTTTCTAAAGGAACTTCCATACTGTTCTCCATAATGGCTGTACTAATTCACATTCCCACCAGCAGTGCAAGAGTGTTCCCTTTTCTCCACACCCTATCCAGCATTTGTTGTTTCTAGATTTTTTGATGATGGCCATTCTGACCGATGTGAGATGATATCTTATTGTAGTTTTGATTTGCCTTTCTCTAATGATTAATGATGTTGAGCATTCTTTCATGTGTTTGTTGGCAATCTGTATATCTTCTTTGGAGAAATGTCTATTTAGGTCTTCTGCCCATTTTTGGATTGGGTTGTTTGTTTTTTTGTTATTGAGCTGCATGAGCTGCTTGTAAATTTTGGAGATTAATCCTTTGTCAGCTGATTCATTTGCAAATATTTTCTCCCATTCTGAGGGTTGTCTTTTGGTCTTGTTTATGGTTTCCTTTGCTGTGCAAAAGGTTTTAAGTTTCATTAAGCCCCATTTATTTATTTTTGTCTTTATCTCCATTTCTCTAGGAGGTGGCTCAAAAAGGATCTTGCTGTGATTTATGTCAGTTTTCTGCCTATGTTTTCCTCTAAGAGTTTTATAGTTTCTGGCCTTACATTTAGGTCTTTAACCCATTTTGAGCTTATTTTTGTGTATAGTGTTAGAGAGTGATCTAATCTCATACTTTTACATGTCCCTGTCCAGTTATCCCAGCACCACGTATTGAAGAGGCTGTCCTTTCTCCACTGTACATTCCTGCCTCCTTTATCAGATATAAGGTGAAAAATAAAGTATTCTTGATGGGCCTGACCTAATCAGGAGGGCCCTTGTAAGGACTGAACTCTTTCACGTAGAAGAGATTAGGAGAATAAGAAAGATTTGGTATAAGAAAGAGTTTTTTCTATTTTACACCATGTTTTTAATTGATGTGTAGTTAATTTAAAATGTTGTGTTAGTTTCAGATATACAGCAAAGTGATTCTGTTATAGATATATACAGGACATCATGTTCTTGTGTCTAAGCACCAATCTGTGGACATGAGAAGCTTAAAGTTTTGGTAACAGGAGCATCTCCCTGAACCAAGGTTGTAAGAATTTTTCTGTGTCTTTAAATTCAATAACCCCAGATTTTCCTCTATGCCTTCAGACACAAGCACACTTCAGCTATTCCAACTTTTCTGTGTATGTTCAGTGTAATTTCTGCTTGAGATACCTACTGTGGTTCCTTTTTCCTTCTCAAAACCCTGAAACATGTGGTAGTTAATTGTTTTGAAGAAAGTCACTAGGCCAAAAAACCTGGAGTAAAAAGTCAACATTCTCTGCCCATCCCACCCCCACCAGAGGTTATGAGTAGAAGTGTAAAGAGTACACAAATTTAAGCATAATCTAAGTTTTATAAGTCTGGAACACAGAGTGGTTATGGAACCAATCAGAGCCCTATGGGGCCTTCCTGGAACAGACCCCCCTGCCCATGTCCTCTGCCTGGCTCTGTTTATAGAGAAGCTGTAGTTTCCCAGGCCTCTCCTGAGTCACAAAAGCCTGGCTCAAGAATTCATGATTAAAAGGATGTAGTGACAGGGCTTCCCTTGTGGTGCAGTGGCTAAGAATATGCCTGTCAATGCAGGGGACACGGGTTCGAGCCCTGATCCGGGAAGATCCCACATGCTGCGGAACAACTAAACCCATGCACCACAACTACTAAGCCTGCACTCCAGAGCCCGTGAGCCACAACTACTGAGCCCACGTGCCACAACTACTGAAGCCTGCACACCTAGAACCCGTGCTTCACAACAAGAGAAGCTACCACAATGAGAAGCCTGCCCACTGCAACGAAAGAGTAGCTCCCACTCGCCGCAAGTAGAGAAAGCCTGCACCCAGCAACGAAGACCCAACACAACCAAAAATTAATAAATTAATTAAATAATGTAAAATAAAAGGATGTAGTGACAAAAATAGCAGTTGGGCCAGGAGAACTGGTAAGAATTTAACCAGTAAATCAGCCATATGGCAGTCACAGAGTCTTTGGCTTTTCTCTGAAGTACCTAGGTGACAGTATCTGATACAGATGCTACAACCCACAACAAATGGAGGAAGTTTACTACTTGATGACTGTGAGCACATAGCCCGCACACCTACTAGAGCCTAAGGACTGATAAGGTTGACCCCTGTGACACCCCTCTGTTACCTCACCATCAACTAATCAGAGAATTGTGCACAAGCTAATCATATACCATCCTACTTCCCTCCCTCACCTGACCTTTAAAAATGTTTTTCTCAAACCCATTGAGAGTTCAGGTTTTTTGAGCATTAGCTGCCCTGGACTTCTTATATGACACCTTACAATAAACACTTCACTTTCCTTCACCACAACCCAGTGTCAGTAGATTGACTTTACTGTGCATGGGTGAGTGGACCCAAGTTTGGTTAGGTAACAGTTAAGTGAGCATAACAGGAGCATGTGACTGCAAAGTTAAATAGTAATCAAAAGTCTAAAATGTTTATGCATCATACAAAGGAATTTTGACTTTATACTTAAGCAGTACACCTAGAATCAAACGGCACTGCCATTGAGAATACGTGTCCCATGATGTAGAGTCTTGGGGAATAAGGTATAGATAGATCAGAAACACTTTATAAAGAACATGGCAGGAGGGATTGCTCCTATGTATGCCAAGCCCATTGACTTGTAAATTGCAAGCCCAATGTACCTACATTTACAGTGCCATTTGTCTCAAAACCTTGTTTTTCTTTTCTAATTCTGAAATAAAGTTAAGGAAGAATAAAAATACAAGCCTGCTCCTCATTTATTCATTCTAAAACTATGTATTGAATGTCTTTGTACTATGCTAGATATGGAAGATAGATGACTATGATAGATAACATCCCTGACTTCATAGAGTTTACTGTCATTAAGTAAGAGAACTTTTATGAATATCATCAGGCAAATGAATAACAATTATAAACAATGAAATATGCAATACCATATGAGTAATATAAGCAAACATAAGGGTGTGATGTTATGTTTTGTGTTGGTCATGTAATTTGGCTTTAAGGTGAGGTATTTCTAAGACATTCGTGAGGAAAAGGCAATTCAGCTGAGAACTGATGAATGGCTCTGAAATCACCATCCAAAGACCAAGGAAAAACAATTCCAGGTAGGGAAAATGGCATGCATAAGGACCCTAAATTAAGATAGAGCTTAGCTTTCAGATGAATTGAACATAAGGTCCTGGTGGTTAGAATATAGAGATTGAGAGGAAACAAGCAGAATAAAGATGGAATGGCAAGTAAAGATTTACAGGCCAGGTTAAGAGTTTTGCATTTTATTCTAAATGTACTGAAAAGGTTCTCAATGTATGTTAAGCATGAGAATTCACTGATCAGAGTTATTGAAAATTTGTTCATTACAATTTCAAGAGTGAATTGGGTAGAATTACCAGGGATTGAACTGTCCAAAGCAAAACGGGGCAGTTAATTAAAAAAAATACTGCAATAATTCAGGTGAAATTGATCACAGTGGCTCAAACTACTGTTTGTAATAAGGGAAAATAAAATGGGTGTAGTTATATATGGATAAGAGTAAATTGGCAAGACTAAATGATAGATTGGATGTGCAGAGTAACAGAAGTGAAGTGCCAAAACAGCTTTCTGGAAAAAATGTGTTTAAAAAAGAACCACATTCTGAGCTAGGTTATATAATTGTGAGCAGATGGAAATGCAGTTGGTTCAATAAAGTAAGTTTGGAATGATTAAAGTAGATATGTTCTGGAGATATACATATGGGGCCTCTAAGTATAAATGAGATTTAAAGCCATGGGAGAGAATGTATTTTCCTAGGGAGAACGTTGGCATAAGAAGAAAAGAAGACATAAGATTAAATGCATAGTAAATTCAAATTTATTGACACTTGTATGGAGATGAGAAAACAAAGGAAACTGAAATTGAGTCATCAGAGAGAGAGAGAGAACTAAGAGTAGAATGTGACTGAAGGCAAGGAACTGGGCTGCTTCAAGAATGGGGAAATGGGAAATAAAGAACAGTAATGAGAGATTACAGCAATATGGAGATACTATACTCATATTAGGTTTGGTTGCTTACTGTTTTATAATGAAAATCCTTTGCAGGAAGTAATAAAATAAACAAATAAAATAAAACAAAGTAAACAAATAAAATTAAATTAAATTAATAAAACAAAATAAAGAAGTTTAGGAAATGGAGAACAAATATTTTTAAAGAGGATGATATATCTTCTCAATGTACAATCTTTGTCTCTCTTTTGTTATTTTTTAAGTTTTCAGATTTAAAAGTAATGAGTTCTCACTTTCCTAAATTATTTTATCATTTGTTACATAAGAAATAATTCCTCATTATTCAACCCGCAGGGTATCACATAACTGTTAAAACATTATTAGAATTATTGGAACTATTAATCCAATGACCTGATCCACTTACCTGTCTACCCTGATTATTATCAGTTAAAAAATGTCTATTAAATGATGATTACTTGTAGAGGAGTGGTTTTATCCTCCACATTTACATACACATAATGAGATGAATTAGTTTTATTAGTGAAATAAACAAGAAAACACAATGAAGAACAATATAAAAAGCAAGACTTACAAGTGACATATAGAAAAACACATGCCTCTAACAATTTGGGGTGCTTGTGGTATAGTAGTCTCTTAATTGATAGAATTCATTTTTTTCCATCCTGGAATTACTTAGATTAAATTGCTATCTAAAGCATTATAATGAAATGCATGATTAAGTTTAAAAACATGATGAATTTATTTCAAATTGACCCACTTCAATAGTGTCAGAAAGCAGTAGAGTGAACTAAATTCTTCTGGGAATTCACCCGTTTACTGCTTGAGACCGTCTCTCCTGATCACAAATCAATATTTCTTTCTTTCATTCATCAGTGATCATAAAACTTTTCAATAGTTCTAATTTTAAAGAATGATTACAGTGAGTATATAGTCATTGATATCTTAAAGATTACAACTAAAATGAACAAAAAGTTCATTTTATCTTTAATGAGTGAGCCTTTTTGAAAAGTCAAGCAGTTTTCCTCTGACAAAACTTTATGCATTAAGGTTATATATTTGATTGACCATAAAAACTCTACTAAAATAATTTTTATCTTCTATGAATCTAGTGATATACCAAGATGAGATAGTCTCTTAGGTTTCCACTGGGGGCTTCAATAATCAGTATATGTGGCAGAAGATGAGGTTAATCATTTACAAAAGAGAAGAAGTGAAAAATTACAGGGTTCTGAGATATATTTACAAAAAGGAATCAGAGAGGGGATTATATCATATACTGTGCACGGGGGGCAGTGAGGGTTTATGGGTTCCTGATACTTGAAGAGAAGCAGTTAGGAAGCAAATTGAAGAGACTGAATTAGGAAGGGACCTCTCAGACAGTGCTGAAGTCCTCTGTGGATTTTACATCCATGGATTTATGGTGGTTCAAATATGCCCTATCTTGTTCTTCCTGAGTTTTGGTGTTATTGTTGTTGTTGCTGTGTTTGAGGGAAGTTAGATACAGAATATGGGCAAATGAAGTGTTACTGAAATGATGAAAAAGATAAATAAACAAGTAAGTAAAGGAACAAAAAGACTGATAGCTTGGATGAAAGTAGAAGTATAAATGACTTTGAAATTGGATTAAAGCTGAAGAACAAATTTAGAAGTTTAGCCAACTTATTAGAAGAAGAAGATTTAAAGTGAAGAAGCTTCAGGTAATCTAACAGTTACTTGAAATGAAATGGGAAAATATGTAATGGCAGGTATGAATGGTTGAAGTTAATGTGGGAGAAGCTCAGTAAATGTGAGGTGGTGAAGAACCTAAAAGACTAAGATGTTGGAGGGGCCATTTCCACTGACATTAAAACCAACCTCATATTGAAATGTCTTGGAATGGAGAAATAAGACCTCAAGAGAGGGACCAAGTCCCCTATGAAGTGGAAAGACTGACTCAGGTTTCCTGGGATTACAGAAATAAAGGTGAAGGTGATGATAGTAGTGGAATGCTACAGGTCTTCAAAATTTTTCTTCTTGCACCTATTGTTTCTTTATATTTTTATTTGTTTTTATAAGAGGTTGTGGGAACTAATGGTATGGGAAAAGTCAAAGAAACAAAACCAAAAACAATACTGAGGAATGAGGGCATCAGCATCATTTCCTAAACTGAGACACACTAAAGACATTGAAGTCTTTGTGGGAGATCCAGAATGAAGTTGTGGAACTAGGGGAAATGCCTGGACAGTTTCACAGCATAGAAGAAAGATGTCATTATAAAATGTTAGCTTCGGGAAGCACACTGAGAATTAGGGAAGTTGGGAGTTATGAGTATCGAGATGCTGATGTACAGAACATCAAACAACTGGGGAGAACTTACTGTGTGTGCCAGGATGAATGAAAATATCAAAGACAGGAATAATGAGTATAGGAAAAATTGCACAGTTGCATTGTTGGGCTATAAAGCAAATGAGAAAAAAAATACAAGAGACATCTTGGTCAGTTTTTTCTTAAGTAATTACACAGTTGGGAGGAAAAATATTAGGCTCCTTGAAAAGGGAGGATGTCTCAAGGAATATAAAACAGGATAATTTACTGGCAAAACTACATGTTAAGTTTACAAATTAGAACAGAGGAAATGATCAGGATCAGCCCTTATAAAATATTTAATTTCTTACTAAGAAAGGTGATCATTAGCTGTTTGAATAAATGCAGCTTCACATGAGATTATGTTTTTGTTTTACCTTAACTACAACTCTCAAACAGAGGCATTTGCATTTTCATGGAAAGCTTATGAAGAAAAAATATTTTACGAAAAAAGTAGGGATGAAAGAAAGGAAAAGGGGAGAAATATCCAAAGTAGAATTTAAATCTCAAAAACATCCAGCAATTTTAAAAAAATGAATGAGTTGAGCCAAATATAGGTAGTTATCTCTCATGGCTAAGAAAATCACTGAGGAAAAATCCAGCCACCATTTTAAAAACTCTTGGTTTATTAACTATTTTGTTCTCTGTTTTCCACAACAACATTATATGCTTTCATTGTAATTCAAAAGGGTGTGGGAATTGGACATTAAAAAAAAAAAAAGATTTGTGCAGTGGAAATCATAGTATGGCATGCAAACCACACAAAAATGTTTCAACATGAATTGTAAATATCTGCACATCCCCTATCCCAGTGTACAGTCCTCTCTCTGAAGAGTCCCTAACATCTTTCAAACAGAATTGATTCCTTAATTCTCTATATTCCCCTAGTTCATTTTGGGGGTTAACAAAAAAATTTTAGGATTGAAATAAATTATTGGAGAGAGAATATTGGGAGATGAAAAATTCTTCTTTTCCTTTTATTGAACCATTTACTGGTTGATAAAGCCTAAGTAACAAATTCTGTATCTAGTCAAGTATTAAACCCTATGGTACAATGAAAATGGAAACAGATCTTGCATTCTCTTTTTGTTGCTATACAGGCCAAGCTGAGGGAACTAATGAAAAACTATTTTTCTACCAACTTAGGATGGTATTACACTGACTGCTTCATTTCTCCAACTCTGATCAGCTCTGCTCCCATTCATGGCTTTTTATGGTCAACAGTGCTTGCTGGGGGCAATACTGCCACTAAGGACTATCCAAAGCATCAACCTGCCTCCTTTTCCAACATAAACTTAATGTTTGTGAATAGCTACACCATATCCTGGAGATGATCCTGTTACTGAAGGAAACTCTGGTTCACGGTCTCGAGGCACAGCAAAGCCAATCTATGACGCTGGGTTTGTGGTGAAGGAAAGTATAGAGTTTATTTACAGGACTAAGCAAGAACAGTGAGTAGCTCATTCTCAAAAGACCTGAAATCCCCAAGGCTTTTAGGCAAGGGTCTTTAAAAACAATGTTAGGGGAGAGAGTCATAGGAAGCCTAATCATCTCGTGAACCTTCTTTTGATTAGCTGGTGGTGAAGTAGCAGGGTAATGTTTCTGGAATCTCAATCATCAACCTACTCTGTCCAACCAGTTTGGGGTCTCCGTGCTTGAGTTCAGCATATAGTCACCATCCTCTGCTGGGTGAAGGGTTTTAGTTTCTGCAGAACAACTCAAAGATATGCATCAGATTGTTATCTATGTCACTTCACGGGGAGCTAGGAGTCCTGTGTCTCTACTATTCTAATCATTAACTGTTTGAGTCTGCTCTGCAGAACTCCACAAAGGCCTAAGACACTAAAGCCTTTTTTTCTACAAGCAAGAAACAGGAGACACAGAGGGGCTTCCATAGCCAGGAGAGCTCTGTAGAGTCCTATGTGGTTTCAACACTTGTGCCTTTTCTTTGATACTCCTCAGTCTTAAAGGGAACAAAGGTGGGAATAGAAAGGGAATAAAGTTTTGGATAGAGAGACTAACCATAAACACGGCATGGAAACTCAGTTTTAGGGTGTGAAATAAAATTTATATTTTATGGCAAGGCAAGAAAAATTTAAACATAAAAATTCTTCTCTGCCCTTTGGCTTCCCTCTAGCCCTCACTATGCATTGTGTACTTGCATTTATGAATTAACCAAATCCTCTCCCATTGGCAGGAATAACTGCTCAACCATAAAGAGCAACATTCTCCTAGCATCAACAGGACAACTCCTTACAGATAACATTCCTTCTAGAAAAGGTGTCACATGGCACTTACATCTGGATTATTTAAACGGTCAATGATATATCATTTAATGTACAGCCCTCTGTCTCAAAAAATTATATAATTGTGCCTTGACTTCCAACAGGTGGAACAGTTCTCAGCTTTCTGAGATGCTCTTCCCATGTTACAATCTTCAAATTTGGCTTGAATAAGTTTCCATTTCTTTCTTAGATGGACTGATTAATTTTTCATCGACGGGGGACTCAGTTTCAATTCATTACACCCTCCTTTTGATGCCAAAAGCTCTTCTTCTGTGCACTGCTGCCGAATCGAATCTTGAAGAAAGAGTATTGGGTGAAGTAGAAAAGAGTAGCTTTATGGCTTTGCCAGGAGAAGCAGGACACAGCAGCCTCCTGCCCTTCAAAAAACTATGTGTCCTAACCCAGGAGAGTTTGGTGAGGAGTTTTATAGCAATGTTTCAGTGGTGGAGTTGCTGATAGAATTTGGATGTGTGTAGGGCATACACTCCTTTAATCAGGTCTCAGGTAATCTTTTGATGAGCTTCTCTGGTTCCTTTAATCTTGCCTCAGGTGGTCTTCTCTGGAATGAAGAATGCTGACATCTTCCATTTGTTGGGGGTTTTGGTTCTATAAGGAGCTTAAAGATATCATTACGTGTATCCCTGTAGGCGGAACCAGGACCCTGCCCCAAGGCTGCACCATTGTTTCTTGGCTGTTCCTCCCTGTCTCTGCATTCCCTCCATTCCCTGATTAACAACTGTTTAAATCTGCCCTTAGGAACTCCGGGAATGTCATGGAGGCTGAAAATATAGGCTCTTATGCCCAGGAGCTTGGTTTCACTTTCTTGCAATTGACAAATAAGGAGGGGAAACCACACCACAAAACATATAAAAATAAGCAACTAACAACTAATCTGGAGACACATTTATTTCCTGCAGGCTCAAGACACCAAAAAATGTAGTGGCTTTGGTGTCACGGGTTTTCTAGTGTTACTTTGCAACATCAACCCTGACTTTCCTCTGAAAGTGGAAGTGATCTAAATGGATCGACCTCTGTATACATGTTTAAACTCCAACCAGTACCCCCTTACCATTGTAATTATCAATCTACCCATGAGAGGAAAAAAAATGTTGATTCTGAGTACCTCAAGGATAATTACTTTGCAATTAAGCATTTAATAACAGATTTCATGGGTTGCAGAAATATAATTGAAAACAGAATTTTCTGCCAACCTAGAAAACCTCTCTACAAAGGTAGAAGAGAAACAATTTTATTAGTGAATAATCATTAAACCAGAATGTGATGGGTATCACAAGCAATGCATCAAAGATATTGTAAATTCAGAAAGAAATCTCATCTTATTAGATGGCCAAGCAGACAAAATCTATCTCATCTATGTTCTCAAGATACAAACTACAGCTGATCCTCAAGTAGAGGACTAGAGGACTTGACAACTATATTTGTTGCATAAAATTTACCTAACATTAACTTGTTTATTGGGGTGACCATCTGTGTAGGCTAATGGCTTTCTCTAATGGAAAATAAACTTCTCATAGTTTTACAGTTTGGAACTAGGCACCCCAGCAGTTAGACTCCTCCCCTCCCACAGGTGCTGGGGTGGGGTGGAGGCAACATATGTCTTGATGTTTATATTTCAAAGGAATAGCTTCCAAGGATTTGAGAAACACACTCCTGGATTTTTAAGTTGTCAAGGGGCTTATGTATCATTTAAAAAATTGACTTACATTTCAGGGACTTCCTTCGTGGTGCAGTGGTTAAGAATCCACCTGCCAATGCAGGGGACACGGGTTTGATCCCTGGTCCAGGAAGATCCCACACACTGTGGCGTGACTAAGTCTGTGTACCACAACTACTGAGCCTACGCTCTAGAGCTCGCAAGCCACAACTACTGAGCCCGCATGCCATAGCTACTGAGGCCCGCATGCCTAGAGCCCATGCTCTGCAACAAGAGAAGCCACCACAATGAGAAGCCTGTGCACTGCAATGAAGAGTAACCCCTGCTGCCCACAACTAGAGAGAGCCCTCGTGTAGCAATGAAGACCCAACATAGCCAAAAATAAAATAAATAAATTTTTAAAATAATTGACATATTTCAAAGAGAGAGATAACATAATTACACATTTTCTAAAGTAAATGCTCTAAGAAAAGGGAGGGGTGTCTCCTTTATTTTTAACAGGGAGAATTGTCTATTAATTTTATTATGTATTTGCCTTTACAACATATATATTCTTTACCCACCCAAAAAACAAAACTTTCCAAAATTACACTTTTTGACTTCTCTACCAGGTCTATCCTCCCAGGAAGATATAAATATCCTGAGCCCATTAGGCCATGGCCTTCTTGGAGCTGGTGTCCGAGCACTTTCCCTCATTTGCTGTGATTACACTCACCCTGCAGCAGTCAGTTCTGTGTATCTTGAGACTCACTTCACAGGGATACCTCTCATCTCTTTTTGCTTTCTGCTCCCTCTCACTGCTGGAGCCCATTCAGCCTCATTCCAGCAGAGCATAAAATCAGGGAAGTTGTTATCAACCCCAGAAAAGGCCTTCAGTGAGGTGCAAGGACTGAAGGATACATTTGTCAACCTTCAACTTGCAGTGGTTTTAGGTAAGCCTCTCAGGAGTCCTTAGCAGAACTGAGAACCTACTGCCCTCAGCATCACCCACAATAATGCATCTTATATTGGCTTTGTATATTTGTCTCTCTTATTTCTCCTGCTACCTTACTCTGACTCTCTCTAGACACAGCCCTGAAAGATCCTCTAGTTTTGAAGACTCAAGTGTTTATGATTAATAATATTGAGAATCTTTTCATTCACCTGTTTGTCATCTAGATGTCTTCTTTGGAAAAATGTCTGTTTGGTTTCTCTGCCTATTTTTAAATTGGATTGTTTGTTTCTTTCATTATTGAGTTGTTTGAATCCTTTATATATTTTGGATGATAACCTCTTACCCAGTATATGGTTTACAGATATTTTCTCCCATTCTGTATGTTGCCTTTTAATTTTGTTGATTATTTCTTTGCTGTGTAGAAGCTTTTTAGTGTGATATAGTCACACATTGATTTTTGCTTTTGTTTTTTGTAATTTTGGCATCATATCTAAAAGGATCATTGCTGAGACCAACGTAAAAGAACTTCTTAAGTTTTCTTCTAGGAATTTTTAGGTGTCAGGTTTTACATTTAAGTCTTTGATCCATTGCAAGTTAATTTTTGTAAGTGGTGTAAGATGGGGTCCAATTTCATTTTTATTCATGTATTTATCCAGTTTTCCTAGAACCATTCGTTGACAAGGTTATCCTTTTCCCATTTGGCTCCTTGCCAAATATTAGTTGACTGTCTATCTGGGGGGTTAATTCTGAGCTCTTGATTCTACTGCATTTGTCAGTCTGCCTGTTTTTGTGCCAGTAGCATATTTTTAACTACCATAGATTTGTAGTATATCTTGAAATCAGGAAGTGTGATGCCTCTTGCTTTGTTCTTTCTCATAATTTCTTTGACTGCTCAGGGTCTTTTGTGGTGCTATACAAATTTTGGAATTTATGAAATTAAGAATATGTCCTAATGTATTGAATAATTTTAAAATTAAATTGATAAAATTTAACAATTTGTTTGATTTTTACATTTCACATTTTATTATTTCATATGGATGTATTTCATAAATTTTTGTTTATAATTTTAATTAATGTCTCCATTTTCTTGAGCAGTCTAAATGTTTGTTTTTTATATAATTTCATAAAAAATAATTTTAACCTGTATACTTTACCATCTCCTTGTTGATTTTGTGGTTATTATTTCAACTGTAAATTTTCACCTGGAAGAATTTACATGTACATGCTCATTTTGAATAAGAACAGTTTATGTTTGTGTGTGTGTGCAAGTGTATGTTTTAGTGTCTTCTTCTTTCTCACTCTGTGGCCATTGCTCTTTGTCAAATTGGTTTAAAATTACCCATATTAACAACCCAAAACTTAGTAGAACATTAGGTCTGATAATGTATTTCGAAGTTCCTTTACAGGACATAGTGGTGTTATTCAGGTACACTCACTGAGTACTGTATGTATGGCTCAGGTCTTAAACAAAGTCTTAGATTTTGGCAGTTTTCTGCCTCTGCCCTCAACCTTTTAATCAATGGAGCCCAACACCAGACTCTAGTTTTACGTAGTGACACTTTTTCTAAGACATTACTAATGTGGAGGAATTGTAGTCCCTGTTATTTTATGAAAGGAAACCTATTGACCATTACTGATGCCTTTGAGATGCGGAAGCCCAAATGCCATGGCTTACACATATTCATAACTGTGTGTGCATATATTAAAAAGTTTCATCTTATTTTTTATTTTCATTACGTGATGGTGATTTTCTAATTTTACATTTTTCTATAATTACTATGCATTTTGAATGAAAGTTTTGTGTCAAATCTCCAACATCTTGATAGAAAAATATAATTCCTTTTATTTTTATTTATTAGGGGTAAGCCAAACTTAGGTATATTTCACTTCTCAGGGCTAGATAAAACTTTAATTATTTAATCATAGTTAAACAAAAATAACAAGACCCTAAGTGAGAGAGACCTGGTAAAGATTTTCTCTTAATTCCCTGTTATTTTCTGATTCTCTATAAATTTCAATGCAAAGCGAGAGCTAGACACTACCAATGACACTGTCAAGTGTTGCCAAAAGTAGGATTCTTTGATGTTGCTAACAATTGTGCACAGTGATATTCAAGTTGCTTTTCATTTTAGTGGAAGCCAAGCCCTTTCGCAAATAAAGACAAGCTAAGGAAGTTTCTTGTATCACAGAGCAAAAAGAATTTCTTAGATCGCTCAGCGGATCTAGAAAAAATAAAAACATAATTGTTTAAAAAGGTTTCTTTTTACTAAAACTAATGATTCTCTTCAAAGAAAAGTATAAAATGAATATTGGAAACAGAAAGTCTAAAATTAAAAAAAAACGTTGTTTATAAAATGCTGAGTTCACTCAAAACTGTTAAAAATGTATCAGTAGAGTTTTGGCTGTTTAATAAAACATCCGAGGCATAGCAAGACAAGAACATGTATGGTATGATAAGACAAATTAGATGGGTAATAGACCCTGTAAGACAATTAAAAATTTTAACCAGTTAATCTGCATCTCTTTTTATCTTCTACAGTTTCTTTCCAGATCCTGAGTCTGTCTGTTCATATCAACCATGATAGCTTAAAAACAAACCAACAAACACAAACATGTGTTTGATTCTTTTAGGTCTGCAGCATCTGTGCTTTGGGAACTGAGCTGGAACTAATCATTTTTCTCTTCAGATGGAAAATTTCGCAACAAGCTCCTTTGTGTTCTAAACCGTGTCCCATATTCCAGGAGGAGGCCTGGTTACCAGTAAGAATAACTTTCAAGTTGTGGAAGATAGAAGGAAAAATTTAGGTTATATTGAAAAGAAACATCTAAAATCATGATACATATCTAAAAATTACAATAGCTGACTTTGGACGTAGTGAATTTCCTGCTATTAAAGAAGTCAGCCATGGTTTAGAATAGGGGAGAATATGTTTGGTTATAGAGGACATTCAAAAATAAGATGTGTCACTTTCTAAAGCTTTATCTGGCATAAAAATTTTAATATTTTCAGAATAATTTATACAATTTAATATTCCTATTTCAAAGCTGGAGTAAAGAAAAACATTGAATAAAAAGTGTCCTGTTCAGTTGTTCTTACTTATTACTAATTGGTGTATTCAAGAAAATGTTATAACTTGAAATAATAAGGATAAGCTTCAACCAAGAAAGAAGTCCTTATAATTATTTTTTAATACAATAGAGTAATCCATACATTAGACATGTTTTTATTTTCCATTTTGTCACATAATCACTTACAAATAACCTTAAAGTAAACTCAGGTTAGTAATAGAAACTTCCTTAACAATTTCAATACCATAAGAATTAAGATAAAGGAACAATTATCTATACTTTAATTAACCTGTCAATGATTGATAAGCCAAACAATTTTAACTATCTTCTGGTATCAACAAATTTAGCTTTACTAAAATAAACAAATAATTAACCTTAGTTTTTCACTTCAAAAGTGTGAACTAAGAACTGCTTCAGAGAGTCATCTGGAAATCTTTATAATTTGATTCAGTTAAAAAAAAAAGAGAGAGAGAAATGTTACACCCAAATTACAGCACTTTAAAGATCTTTTCTTCTTTTCTCCTTCAGTTACTTCTCCCAGGTTTGCCTTTATCTTCCTTCTCTCCTCTCTCCCATCCTCTTTCTCTTCTTTATTCTTTCCCTCCCCCTTTCCACATATGTTTATTGAGCACTCCTGACTCTCAGACACTGTCTCTATTCATCATATACAAAGATAAAACCTAGACACTTACCTTCAGTCTATTAAGACCCTGACCTTCAAATAAATAATTACAGCATCATATGAATATTGCTCTATTTAATTTTTATACATTAAAAAAAAATAATTAGCTTGGCTTTACCCCTAGAAAGGTTTGTGATATCACTTTTGTAAAGTTTACTTGTATAGCATTTATTCCAAGGAATGGATGAAATATTTATCATAAGTTATGTGTATTGCTTCATTATAAAACCTGAAGTAAAGACTTTTTTTCCTTGAATTTTTTTTCCCCATCTTTCCTGGGTAAAATAAATTAGGCTGACTCTATATCTTTATTATATGCAACCCATAATGCACAAATAAAAGCCTACTACTGCTGGCAGTAATTATGTCAAAGTACATTTGGTTTCATTTTATGATGGAATGCCAACTTCTCATTAAAAGGCAAATCTTGTATTTCAAAAGGTTAAATAGGATGATATTTAAATAGTATCCTAGCAGGTTCAATTTAGAATGTAAAATATAGTCAATAGAACACCAATCTCTAGCTCTGTTGAATTATACTTAAAGAGAAATTAGGCATAGTTTTAGTCACTTTAAGTTCCTAAATTGCTCTACCATTGCAATTTGTGAATTCGCACAGACTGTTTTATAAAAAAAAGTTCTTAAAAAGGCATAGTGATAATGAAATTCTACACAAGCATTAAAAATGTAACAATATGATAGTATATTGGCAGGAAAAATTGTAAATAAAAAAGTAGGTTTTAAAGTAGTAACTATAGAGTGAACCTATATGCAGAGGGTTATACATGAATGCTTACCCCTCGGTTTTCAGATAAAAATAAAGTTACATTAAAAGAAATATTCAGGTTTCATTGGCTTATTCTGCCACTTGCATAATGTGTAAACTCATCTTTTACATCTTGTAAGGTGGCCCAGAAGAAAGTTTTCTAGTGTCTTCTATTGACATGCATGTGAAGGCTGCTTCTTGCAACCATTCTCAGCTCATTAGTCCAGGTAGAAAAATAACAATAACCAACCTGTGTTGTACTGTTCTTAACTGGCTCTCACAACATGTTATATAAAACATCTCAGGAAAATGAATACTAACACTGCTGGCATACTGACTCATCTTTCAGGGTAATGAAGGTTTAAAATTTTAAGCTCAAAACAAGTCTACTGTTTCCATGTAAGTTTATGAATAAGAAACAGTTGAAGATATATACAGCAGGATATGAACAGCAATTATTTCTGAGTACAAATTACTCCTTTTTATTTTATTTATTTGTTTTTCTATATTTTCTACAATGAACACATTTTTTAAAGAAAAGTATAAAAATAAAATCAATTTATGAATTTAAAGTGCATAAAAACCAGCAATGCCTAATAATAAAATGATATATTTTTTAGGTTATTGAGCATTAGCCAAAGACCTACTACACTAGCTCAAATTCTAATACTGATGGGGAGCAAAAAATAATTTAAATAAAATCAATCCTTTATTATTTAAGTTAAGCACTGAAACATTAGACATTCACTAATTCTATTTTTTTTGAATTACATAGGTCTACTATTCTAAGGCATAGCTTGTTGTGAAAATGTAAATTATTCAGGTTTTATATATTAATAAGAAAAAGATAATTGTTAACATATGTGTTTTCATGTGGATCAAGGGATAGAAATATATTACTAAACACAACTGCCATAAAGTATGATGAGTGTTGTGATTGACTGGCATTAAGGGAACATAGAAAAGGACCTAAATATTTAGGGGGTCTAAGAAGGTCTCCTAAGAAAATAAAATTAAACTGAGATCTAAAATGTGAAAAGGAGTTAGTCTGGAGTAAAGAGAAAGGGAGCAATTTGGAAAGGAAAATGATACTATTACATTAGCCTTGAAGAAAAAAAAATAGTAAAAGGGGAGAATATTCTTTCTTATATACATTTATTTATATAAATAAATATGTATAATTCTATACATTATATAAAATTATGTATTGTAAAATTATGTGTTATGTGTTATTACATATATATATATATATATATATATATATATATATATATATATATATAAACAAACTCAGCTGAAATGGAGGGTTAGAAGTATTTCCTGAAGGGAATATATTACTCATATTTGAGGACATCTCAGTAACTTTATTCAACTAATATTCAATAATTTATACATACCATATGCCTTTGCAAGGTAGTATAATAGTCCTATTGCTTATAGAAAATACTTTCATATTATGTTTCTTCTTCCCTAATTGCCATAAGATCTGTACTATATGCTTATAACTCTATTTAAGGATGTATTTGTGTGTGTGCTTGTGTTTGTATGGATATGTTATAAGTAGGAAGGCTTTCTTGCTTACTTCTTCACTCCTTATTTCTCAAGGTCCTTTATTGTGTGAGTAAATATTTCTCACCTGAAAAATATATTAGCTGTACCTAGTGTGTCATTTTTTTCTTTGTATGTGTAGCAATGTTAAACAGTATAATATTTAAGGCAAAGTGATATTAGTTCCTATTGTCTCTGTTTTCTGTTAAGGCAAAATTGTGTGAACATTAGCCACAAAAAGATTATTTCCTACTACCCGCCAACTCCTACCAAATGGCAAAGTGTTTACAAATAGTAGCTGTGGGGACTTGGCTAATCACTCATTACTAGCCCTGCATTCCCAGGAAACAAATGGAACTTGCGCTTAGTTTTGCATTCTCCTGCTTCTACAACTACTAGAGGCAAATTTATCCTGATAGTAGTAGCAAAGATGGAACTAGACAAGGAGGATGATATTTCTTAAAAGTTTTCCCTGTGAATGATGGAACGAAAACAAGTCATCCATTTCACTTGCCTGAAAATACTTCTATTTATTAAAGAACCTTATAAACCTAAAGAAATGAAACTATATGCGAATAAGGTATTATTTAAATTAAAAAAAGTGACGTGTTGTTAATATTTTAAAATTCATATGGTACTTCCCCAATGTAGGATGTATTAACTCTTTAATACATTAAGGAAACATTTAATGTACTGAAGAACTTAATTTAATAGGACCCTAGGAGGCAGAAACAACTTACTCAGAGGGAGAATCTGGCTCATTAATTTCAGTGATGCAGCACCCAAAGGTATGAATTTTAAATGAATTCACAAACCTAATAAATCATCCTGGCTGTCAAGTGAAAAATAATTTGTGAAAAATTTATTACCCATGATTATCATGTATTAAGCATAAGGCTTAAGATCTAAGCAAATGTTATACTCCTAGTTGGATAAATACTCTAGATTGCAGGGAGTATTTAATGCATTTTGACATTAAGTCGGTCATGGCAGAATTTATATTTCCAATGAACATCATCTTAGTCTTTGATAGCTCATCCTTTTCTTGTCAAAGTACTGAACCCATCTGTAATAATGTCACATATATCCTTGTACTTTGGCTTCTAAATCCATGCATTCATCCCTTTCTGAATGCCCACATATCTCCCATACTTGATCCAATGCCTCAGTATCATTTTGGAAGGGGTGACAAACAACATAGACTCTGCAGGAATGGTTTGTGGCTGAAAAAAAGCACCCTGAAGTCTCTAAAATCAGCTTTGTGGTTTATGGCTGCCTTTCATTGCAGCCATACAACTCAATGAAACATTCGTTTTTTTAACTTCTGTCTTTACCAAGATAGGTTGTTCCCATGTGTGAAAGCAGACATTATCTACATCTTCATTCATTTTCATGCATGGCAAAGAATGTCAACATTCACAAAAATCAAACTCTAATTTCTTGGACTTATTGTCAACTCAATGGCCTCATGAAATCCATCAAACAATGATTCTTCCTACTGAGATTTGTATTTGATACAAAAGTTGATAAGCATTTACTCTGCAGTACTCTATAAAACCATACTAAATGTAAATTACATCTTGGCTGCAGCAAATTAGACAGGAGGGATTTGTATTTATATCTCAAACATCAGAAGATAAAAATTCAGGGAAACCTTTCATCATCTGTCCAAGCTGTAATTTCTAGCAATCTGTATATAATTGTTTAAAATTATGTAAGTGGTTCAAGCATAATGACTTAAATGATTGAGTCTATTTGTAAATTTATTATAGAGAAATGTCAAGCTCCTTTTTGGGGAAAGTAGAAAACTCATTTATATTATAAATAATACATAAATAAGTATATAGTAGATATACAAATATGCCAATAGTTATACACTTTAGAAAGTTTACACATATAATTCCTAAGGAGTTTTGTTTTGGTTCTATACTTTATTTGAAAGCTGAATTAATATTGTATACATTAATTCATTTATAAATATATTCAAAATGTATTTTAAGCTCCTACTTGTACAATATTAAATAGCAATGATAAATTAAATGCCATTTTTTCTTAAGATCCTTGCAATCCAGTTGGAGCACTAGAAAAAAAGAAGTAAATATTTACGTCTTAGGTGGTAATAAGATCCATGAATACATACCACTGTATATAAAATAAACAACAAGGATTTATTGTATAGCAGAGGGAACTATATTCAATATCTTCTAATAATCTATAATGGAAAAGAGTCTGAAAAAATATATATACATGTATGACTGAATGACTTTGCTATCCACATGAAGCTAACATAATCTTGTAAATCAACTATGCTTCAATTAAAAGAAAAAGCATGACTAGGGATTAGGAGGTATGAAAATATGTGGAAAGAGACCTTTTGGACAGGAGAAAGAGCAGGTGCAAAGGCCAAGAGGTGGGAATGTCCTTTACCCAATCAAGAACAGCAAGGACACTGGTATTTTTGAGCAGTGTGGGTGAAAGGGTCTGAGGAGACGTGATCCAAGTGGCATGTGGCTGGGGGCAGAGCTCACAGGGCCTTTTGTTGGACTTGTTAAGGACTTTGCCTGTTATTCTGAGTGAAATGTGAAACCATCTAAGGATTTGTGACAAGAGCCAAATTCTGGTTTGTTATTTTTAAAGGCTGAAGTTTAGAAAATCTGCAGACAGGAGAGAGAATCTCATGTAATCCATTTGGTGGCTATGTCAATAATTTAGGCCAAGAGTTTTTCATGAGTATAAGACCCAGGAAGGCAGGTGTTTGTTTTTTGTTTTTCCTACTGTTGTATCCACAACACAACAGTGACAGAGATGTGGTAATCACTCAGTAAATATTGCCTAATGAGTGAACAGTAAATTGGATGAGGATAACAATGGACATGGTGAGATGATGGAGCTCTAGATACAGTCTGAAGGTAGAGCTAATAGATTAGTTGATGAATTGGGCATAGGGTGTGAGAGAAAATAAATTAAAGATGAATCTTTTGGAATATTCTGGAATAATGTATTTGCCAGTTCATGAGATTAAAAAAAAAAAAAAAAGGTGAGGAATGAGTTTAGGAGCAGAATGAAGGAACGGATCTTGGAATTAATCAATTTGATATGCTTAAGAAATTTCTGGATGACAATATCAGCTAGATGGTTGGATATATGAAAATGATTATATGTGAGATTCTCTATTTTTTTCATAAACACAGTGCAATTATTTTATTTTGACCTCAGTTCTTATGATGGTTTCAGGTTAAGTTTTTATTTTCCTTGGTAAATCTAGCAAAAGTTAGAATTAATACTTATTTAAACTTCAGGTAAGGTTTCAGTATAATGTTTTATTATCTGTATTTATTGCAAGCCTCAAGCAGCTTATGAATGGTTTATGGGAGAAAAGCACATTTTGTGACCACTGGGGGAAAGAGGCCTAGAAGATGTATGGACAATCTAGGCACTGCTGACAGTGTATGCTTAAGAAAGCCCATGTTCAGGGAAAGTTTAGTTGATTTGACTGTGTTTTAAGAGTGATCAAAGCCTCTCAAAATTTAGCATAATCATACAAATGGGTGATTGAATAATGATGGCTTTAGTCAAATTACTACTCTATTTTCAATATTTAAGAAAACAAAAGTAGCAAATTGAGGGAAGAAATGTGTACCTAAGAGTAAACCTGTATGTTTTTGGTGATTCATTTCAAAAATCCCAGTGTATAAACTCAGGCAATAATTCATTTAAAATTCAGTTAATCAACTAATATCTATAATGCTATCCTACAAAAATTATGGTCATCTCTGTATACAGAGACCTTTAATTATTATATGTGTTAGAAATAACATTTCTTTTATACTGGGTCCAAAGAAATCCTGGTGACAAGGACAAGGTGCAAAATTACTCCATCCTAACATACCAAAAATCGTTGTTTTGGTCTGGATCTTAATGGAAACATGCTATCTGGAAGACTTTGAGATTTAAAACTATCTCAGTGACATAGAACAGTTATACTAATAATTATAAGTAAATGTCTATTTGGTAAATCTTAACTTCCCAAATTGAGACAAACTCCTCAGCTTCCAATTCATACTCCTGGCTAAAGTATAATGCAAATTACATGTAAATTTCCCAACGTGGAGAAATGTGCTGGTGAAGACCCTGACTTGGAGTTTTGTTGTTGTTCCTTTACCTCCTTATTTTCAAAATAAGTGTAAACTGATAGAGAAAGTAATGAAGAAGAATGGGAAAGACTCCCAGATCTGCCCAATAATGGTCTCTTAATAATTTGATATATTGATTTTATGTATAACTACTACATACATTTAAAACCATGCTTCACATGATGAGATAATTATAATTGACACTGTACATTACAGTGTCTGACGGTTCAATTTACATATGGCTCTCTGTATTCAAGGGTTCTGTATCCTCGGAATCAATCAACCAAGAATAGAAAATATTTTTTTAAAATTCCAGAAAATTTCAAAAAGCAAAACCTGAATTTGCTTCACGATGGCAACTATTTACTTGGCATTTATATTGTATTTACAACTAGTTAGATATAATTTACATTGTATTAGGGTATTATAAGTAATCTAGAGATGATTTAAAGTACATGGGAGATGTGCCTGGATTATTTGCAAATATTATGCCATTTTATATAAGGGACTTGAGCATTTTCAGATTTTGGTGTCTGCTGGGATTCCCGGAACTGAGGGACTACTTAGTGTACTTTAAAAGTCACACACAAAAGAGCTGCTTCATAAATGTTTGTTCCCTGATCCTTTTTTCATCGATATAGTTATTTGTAACCAAAGTCTCCCTATTTGCATAAGTTACTATAAAAGGGAGCTAAAACTACCCTAAACATTTCACCTAACATAGCATGTTATTGTAGACTAATAATTTATTTCATAAAATCAATACTAGAAATTACGCATCCCACTTAACTGTGTTCTTATTCTAACATATATTATTTATCTTAGAGTTCATAAAAACTTCCCACAGTAAATATTAAAAAGGTATTAAAAAGGACTTTTTAAAATTATAAATAATAACAAACATTATATGCAACTAAATGTTGAATCTTCACTTACTGCCAATAGGTATTATATTTTAATTTTATTATTTTTTTTATTTCTTTGAGTTTTTAAAACTCTTCCTTTTTAAACCTGTTTTTCATGGACTCTATCTATTGCTTTTATTCACTCTTGTGTTCCTTCTAGTTCAGTGTTCATCTCTGAATTTAATATTTCTTGTGTTACTAATTATTTCTCAGATTTTGTTCATTTATTTCTGAGTTTTAAAAATTCCAATTTATGTGGTTCTTATTTTGCTTGTTTTTGTCTTTTTTTTTCTTATAACAACTTTTCTGTTGATCATTATTATATCAAATCAGTTTACTTGAATTTTTTGAAGAATTTGTGGCTTATAGAATTTTTCATAAGTTCATAAAGCTCCCACTTCTTCCACTTCTTTTTTATATGTATGTACATGGGTGTGCACACGTGTGTGTGTTTAGTATTTAAATATGAAAGCTAGACTTCTGGGTTGTCCTGGTAATGTTCCCATCTATCATTTTTATGTGGACCTTCTTTTTCTGTCCTTTCTATTATTCCTCATATTTCTAATTCATTCCCAGAAATTTCTTCTCAGTTTGGGACCCTGTATTGAAGGGATCTCTGTATCTCTGGAAGCTCACTTTCTAAGGTTCATAAGCACTAATCTACTCCAGTCCCTCTAAATTACCATTGGCCACTTGCCTTCAACTTCCTTTAAAAAGTGTAAAACCTCCTCCATTTCATCTGCTAATCCTAATTTGCCCTGTGGCTCTCCAGTGAACACCAGATGGCTATTTTGGGGCTCTCTTGCTCTTAAATTTCTCAGCTAACCTGCTACTTTCTATACCTTTTCCCCACAAGAGTCATATACTATGCTGTTTTTTGACTATTGACAATTTGTCCTCACCCACTTCTATTTTGGAGTTTGTGGGGATGCCTTCTTACCTAGATTTGTTGAAAAGTTTGTCATTTAGATCTTGCTGTTACTATGCACTTGTTATGTTTTTATGAAGAGACTCAAATATTAGTAACTATGGTATTATTATATTTATCTGATCAGGATCATTCGTTTAATGTACATTATAATAATAACAAACAAGGAAAATATATTTTACCTCCATAGGTATATGAAAGCTTAAACTAAATAATAATAAAAGTTGAATGTTAATTTATTTGTATTTATGTCCAATTGAAATTTTAATATTTTTTTTGAGTGTGAGATAATTAACTTAAGAGATTATTATTAGGTTAGATTTACTTCATCTCATGATAATAGGATACATGAAATTTAAAAGATTATCCTTGCAGCATCACTATCTTCAAGTAGTTTAGAATGTGAATAAATTGGGAGATGTTTACAGATATTATAAAGTACTAATAATATGTGCAATACAGCTGTTAATTCCTTTGCTACTTTCTGTTTCTTACAAAATGAAGTCAATATTTTAATCACCATTATCATGTAAATTTAGTTCCATTTCAAAATATTTTCTAGTTTTAAAAGTATATTTCCACATTCTGAAGCTATTATTTCTGGAAGTTTTCTCACAATATGCACCAAATATAAAATATTAATTTTCCTCATTCAACTTTGCACCTTAGATCAGCTAACTGCATCAGGCCCTGTTCTGTACATAATTCAAGCAGCTCCTTCTCTCTTCACTTGACTATGACAAGAACCACATTTTTTACTATACATGCTGATGATACAAAAAAAAGAAAGAAACAAAATAAGGTTTATAAAATATCAGATCAGAGTTACTCACATGCCATTTATATTCCTGGTTATTCATGAATCTTCTATCTCACAAATGGGAAGGAAGCAGGCTATTAAACTTGGAGATAATGGCCATGATATCATGGTATCATGATGTCATGCAAGAGAAGAAAATTCTAGTTTTTAAATGCGATGAAGGGAAATAAAAAAAAGATGTAAAGTGTTAAATACACTTTTGTGGCTAACAATGATATTAGAAACATATTTTAAAATTCATAGATATTACTATAAGAGAGGAATGAAGAGTTCACCTGAATACATCTTTCAGACATTGTATAAATATTTAAAGGATGGTTTCTATGTGTAATGCTCTCCACTTGGTACAAGGAATACCAAAATAATATGAAAATACCTGTCTTCAAAGAACTCACAGTCTAGTTGTGGAGACATAAAAGTAAGTAAGCAATAATATGTTATGAAAAGCAAAAATAAAAGAAGCACATAGCACAAAGGAAAAACCACCAAAGCTTCCTGTGAATATAAGAAAATGTAGATAAGTATTCACAGAAGATATGAAACTTAAACATAAGTAGAACTTAACTCTTTGATTAATGGGGCACCAGGTCTAAGAGACAGCTAACTTTATTGCCCAACTTCTAGTTTAAAAGAAAAATGCTCCAACTATCATCAGTCTGGCCGGAGCAAGAGTGAGAAAGAATTTTTTGTATCCATTTTATGTATTTGCTTTGGATGGGACACAGAATTGTTGTGGCAGCTTGGAGGAAGATGCATATGGAAAATTAGAGAGTAATCACATGATGAATATTTCTTATGACCCCCACAGAGAGTTGTAAGTCTGTCCAGCAAGCAAAGATCTACATCATTTATTCAGTTGGCAAATATTTATTGAATACCTGCGTTGTATGTTTCTAGGTCTTCACTTTATACCAGAGAAAGAAAGAGAAGACAAAGATCTGCATTCTCAAGGAGCTTACGTTTATGGGCAAATATACAATAATCATTAAAAATAATAAATAAGTAAATATCTGTCATAATAGGAAATGATAAGTGCTGCAGGAAAGAAAAATGTAGAGCAGAGTAAGGGAGATCAGGAGTGTGCAATTGGAATTGGAATCGGTGGCATTATTAAATATGACTGGTCAAATGTAAAAGGTAAAATTCCAGCAAAGATTTAAAGAAGGTTAAAGAGCTTGGCAAACTGATATCCCATCATTTTAGGCAAAGAGAACAGCTAGGAGAGTATTGCTAGAGTGAACACTGGTGAGTTGAAACAAGTGCAGTCCATTGAAATATTTAATGTAGGTATTATATCATGGTTCATATATGTATACAAATACATTATTAATTGATTCTTCTCATGTGGTTTATATTTAGAGATGAACACTTTTTTTCACAAAGAAGGGGATATGCATCTTCAGATAACCAATGAAATTGTGGGATTTTTTTCAAGACAAGTTTTTAGAGCAGTTTTAAATTAAGAGCAAAATGGAAAGGAGGTTATAAAAATTTCCCATATCCCTTCTCTTCCCCCATATGATCCACATCCCCCACCAGGGTGGTACATTTCTTACAATGGATGGACTTACAGTGACACAGCATGATCACCCAAAGTCCATTCTTTACCTTAGGCAGGGTAGTTTTTTTTTTTAAGGTGATTAAAATAACCTACAGGTGCAAGTCTCTGTGGATCTCTCAAACTAGTAAATATTGTTCATTTTCTTTCTAAAGCCACATAACTCTAAATAGCTTCATATCACAGAATTGTTAAGGCAATAACACAACACACACATACATTTCCAAAGTTGATGCTATTTAGAGGCAGGAGATAGAGTAGCTTTCTGGTTTTATAACAGAAACTATAAAATGAATAAGAAAAGTATAATGATAAAATTCACTTCAATGTTACTCTGTAGTCAAGGCTAAGTATTTCCTAGTTTATCCTCATCATGAATTATTCTGAGCTATTTTGTCCAATTTACCTTAAAGCTTCACAATGAGATCAAATGTCAATATTTAAATAGTTTAATAATAAAGGGCCAACATTCAGGTATCCTGACTTTGATTATAAATATCCTCCTCTTGTCAAATTACCAAGCAGAAATCAAATATAAAATTCATGTTGTGAGTTAAAATCCCCCAAAAAAGATGTAAATTAAAATGCTTAAATAGTAATATATACCAAAGTCCAAAATAAAATGTTTTCCTTGTGACTTAAATAAAGAAATTAATGTCCAAAATTAATCCTCCTCAGAGTTATAGTCTGATTAATCTAGGCTAAAGGGGTTCTCAGTGTCTAAGTTGATTTGTTTCTCTCAGAAAACCTGAAATGTCTTCCAATGAAGTGGCTGTGAGGTTTCTGGGGTACCAGGGTCTCTATCATTTCAATGCCAAGGCTCTTCAGTGTTTCATTTTTTTAAAGAGTCCAAAGTAATAATAGGAAACACAAAAAGGTAACAAGGTGCCTACACAACCAAATTTAGAAAACAGACAATGCCAAGTATTTAAAAACAGTCATTTCAAGCTTTTTTTCAGGATTGAATACCTAGAGGTAACAAAGATGATTGCAGACATTCAGCAGCAGATGATGGGAAAAGGATTGATGGAGAAAATCATGGTCACACATTCACCATGATGATGTTCCACCTCTGCTGTTTCAAGAGTTCATTACTTTGAACCACACCTTATTTAGGAGAAATTTTCCATTGCACAGTGGAACTATGATGACAATAGCTAGAGGTTTATCTCAGAGGGTGGTGTAAAAAATGGCATCTGAGAGATGTTGACCTTCTTGCAAACTTAATTGGCCATGGTAGTCACTTGAGATGACTTTCTTTTCTATTTATGCAACTCAACCCTCTTAATTTCCAGGTTTCCTTTGTATTTCTTGTTTAAAATGCCCCAATACTCAATTACTTATGGGTCCTCTCTGGTGTCAGCATCAGAACTCACTTGTAAGCATTCATTTTCATTTCTAGGACACGATTCTGTTTCTATTGTGAGGTGAGACTTCTTAGGACATTTTCTCCATCACCTCAACTTTGTTTCAGTTGGAGAAAGACCCTCAACAGTCTCATAATCTGATACAACTGTTGATGCCTCTGGGACAGGTGAAGACTGAGTCCAGGGATTTGTGGTCAGACACTGTCTCTCCTCAGATTTTAATACTCTAGGCTTTGAGTTTGTTTCATTCTGCTTTATTTTCTTTGCTATAATTTTTGTTTGTTTGTTACATCTTTCTTCCATATCCACCTTCTAGTGCTTCTCTTATCCTTCAGGAAGGCTCAGATGTGGTACAATATAACCAGTTTATCTTAGTCCCTGTTATTCTCTGACATATATAAAAATGGCTGATATCATTTGCTTAATTAAGATGCCTTCTTTCCCTGTACTTTTTCTTTTCTCCCTGGCTTAGACATTCATTTATCTAAATTTTCTTCAATCAACAATTTCGGGGATTGCAAAATTATCCATTCTTCAAACAAATTTTATTGATACACATTTTCCTGAATTGGATAAACCCATTCAGGAGATATTTCCCCACCAAACCAACTTCTTAACCATATTAGAACAACATCTGTTGTTATCCTGCTCAGATATCCTTTACTGTGTAATTAGCATCATTCTTAAATGCTAATCAATAATGTGTACAGTAGATACAGCTATGTACATACATATCCACATGTTTATCTTTACGTGTTCATGAAAATATAACTACTATATTCAGTATTAATGTCTGAATCATTTAGCTCATTAGTGAAATATTAAGTGTCTGAATTATTCTTTAATTTTTATTGGAGTATATTCTGCTTGTTTTGTTATGCAGCTAGAGCATTATTGGTCTGCAGTTATTCCAAAACAGAATATTTACATTCTAATTATTTGACAAGTACATTACTCACTGTTTCTCAATAACCTTAAAAGACCAATGGTGACAAGTGATCATTGGGGAGTTAAAGGTGTTGCAGGACAGAAAATCTGGGAAGAAATGGAATTAGAGCAGAGGAAATTGTAAGAGGTAAGGGGGCCCTGCTGTCCCTTCCCAGTGCTTCCATCTCCAAGGGAGGGTCAAGTGGGATGGAGCTGCCATATGCTTTTGATTTTTGTTTTGTTTTTTATCTGTAGGGTATGATGAGAAAATTATATAGGTGTGAGGACAGAAAGTCCCAGTGTGAGGATGGAGTGACTCCAGGAAAGGAAAGAATTTGGAGGAAAACATTATTACCAAAGTAAGGTTGAACATTATAAACCAATGATCTGCACAGGCCCTGGTCTCACCCTGCTGCCCTGCCAGAGCAGGGAAACTAATTTATAGCCCTGTCTCCTGCTGAATATGGTACCGGGTTCCAACCATCTAGGAAGCTTGACCAGAGACTACAGGCAAGCTCAGAGCCCATCCTCCAGACTCACTGGAGTAGGGAACTAAGCCAGCAGTCCTATCATCTGCTCTCAGCCAGAGGCATACCAGCCCAGCTGACTTTTAATGTGTTTAAGAAATGTATGTAAACACTATAGTCTATATTATTTTACTGGCTTGTTACTTTCAATGAAAGTTTATATGAGATTCATTCTATAACTCACCCTCTAAGATTTTAATTTTAAGATGTACTTTATGAATGCTCCATTGGTCTTTCAATAAAAAATCATCATCTTTGACCTAAGCAAAGAATAAATTTTCAATATAACAGGCTGAAAATTGGATTCAAATTTTAAGACTTAAGGGACAAGTACATATGAGAGATTTGGATGCTTGAAATCAATTACAAAGTCAGTGTGACATTAAAGAAACACATTGATATGGAAATTGCATTTTGAGATAATATACACTTTATGATTGGTATTTCAAATGGAGAATCAGACCTTAGTGTTCTTATATGAGGTTAATAAATTAGGAAGTCTGAAAACTCTCATGACTTTTCAAATTAGAGTTGGACATTTTATGGAATTTTCCCACCAATCTAAGTTGTGTGTGTGTGTGTGTGTGTGTGTTTGTATTGTGTCCATGACTTTATACACCTGTGCAAGTCTCACAGCGTACCTGTTTGGGGACAGTGGTGTTCACATATGACCATAACTTTTCTCTTTTCCAGAGGTCAGCAAACTTTTTATGTGTCTGTCACTGTAACAAGCCCTTGAGTAAAGGAAGTTATTTATGGTTATTGATTTAGCTAACCAGGCCCTAACTGAAAGAATACCTCTCCAGAATATTCTGGTTTTTCTGTTACCCCCTGGAGGAGGATGTTTTTAGCAAGTATCAGCTGTGCCATCAAATGATGGGAATATGCCAAGGCTGTTGACATCCAGTATATAGAGACTAGAGTTTTTTGGTAATGAATTTTGTGATGGGACATTTGATTACTCAGATTTTAGATGATCTGTATGGGTACAGGCTAATTATTGTCATCCTGAAAAATTTATAGGCAAAGAATGCCAGGGATTGTGATAAATGATATTATCATAGTTACATTACAGAAATGCATCAATGTTTAGCACTTCAACCCTGGATGGAATGGGTCTTGGTGGTTGGAAAGTCTTTCAGCTACAACTACTGGTGATGCTTTTTGATATGTCCAAGGGTGTTAAGATAGAGGATGAAATTGTGAGGACTGGATACCAAGAATTTCTGGAATACTTTAGTTCAGCATACATTGGGGGAGAAAAGGAGATTTTAAAAAGTAGGACTGAGTGTTACAAATTGCATTCATTTTAATTTCCTTCAGGAAATTTTTTCTTCATCTCCTTTGCTTTTTGGACTGACCTTTCCATGAATGCAACACCACGGTGATAATAAGGTACATGTGACATCAGATTTAATTTAAACTAGAGACAATTGGCAATTTCATGAAGATTATGCAATTTATCCATTTATTAGATGTTCAAAATACATATTCGAGTTTATCCAGATAATCAGAAAACTATTAACTTCAATCACATTGTTAGGCCCAACACAGAAGTATTTTTATTAAGCTATAATTAGTGTCATGGGCCAAAGTTGAAGGATTTTAAAAGAATATGCCCATGATGCTTATATTTACTTATGAAATGTTGTTGACCTTACTGTTTACTAATTTATTATTAAACTAATTATTATTTAATAATTAACACCATTCACTTTTGTGAGAATTTACGGGAGATATTTTTCAATGAAACTGTAATAGGAGTAATTGTATCTCTTATTTACCAAAACAGTTTTTTTATGTTTGAATGTTGGAAATCATGATCCTAGTCATTTCCCATTTTCCATGAGCAGCCAAGAACCCCAGCATCAAATAAATGGTCTACATCTCTGATGTGTACCTCACCTTTCCTAGCCTGATCTGCAAATTCACACCCAAAATCATCATTACCATTTTTAGTATCACTGTAAAATTAGTAGAAAAAGAGTGAGAGTGATAGTATTAGTTACATTAATAGCAACTGACACTAATAAATCCCTTACTATATATCAAGCGATGTCCTAAGCTGCTATCATACTTATAATTTTGGCTCTAGTTATACATTATCTTACAATTAATCACTTTTTTCATATCATTATTTAAACAATGGGAAAGTCCCTGAAAAAGAAAAAAAAATTGAAACACATGGTTTTTCAGATATTAATACTGTCATTTAAAAAATCATCCTATGTAATCAAGAAAAATAATATTGTTTCTATATGCAGACATCAGTTTTTACTTATAATGACGAATTGCTAATTATTGGGTTGGCCAAAAGATTCGTTGTTTTTTTTTTCCGTAAGATGGCTCCAGTAGTGCTTAGTTGTCTTTAATTTCATTCAAAACAATTTTGTTACATTGTATTGTGACAGCTGTCATATCAGCATGCATTTTTTAAAAAGATCAAAATTGGTGAAATTTTGTGTAACCATTTTAATATTGAAGATGGAAAATAAAAACCAACATTTCTGGCATATTGTGCTTTATTATGTCAAGAAAGGTAAAAGTGTTGCTGAAACACAGAAAAAGATTTGTGCAGTGTATGGAGAAGTTGCTGTGAAGGATCGAACGTGTGAAAAGTGGTTTGTGAAGTTTTGTGCTGGAGATTTCTCACTGCACAATGCTCCACAGTTGGGTAGACCAGTTGAAGTTGATAGTTATCAAATAGAGACATTAACTGAGAATAATCAATGTTATACCATGAGGGAGATAGCCAACATACACAAAATATCAAAACCAAGCATTGAAAATCATTTACACTAACTTGTTTATGTTAATCACTTTGGTGTTTGGGCCCCACACAAGTTAAGAAACAAACAAACGAAAAACCTTAACTGTATTTCCTCATGCGATTCTCTACTTAAGCATAATGAAAATGTTCCATTTTTCAAACAAATTGTGATGGGTGATGTAAAGTGGATACTGTACAATAGTGTGGAATGGAAGAGATCCTCGGGCAAGCAAAATGTACCATCACCAACCACACCAAAGGCTGGTCTTCATCCAAAGAAGGTGATGTTGTGTATATGGTGGGATTGGAAGGGAGTCCTCTATTATTCGATTTTTCCAGAAAACCAAACAATTAATTCCAACAAGTACTGCTCCCAATTAGACCAACCAAAAGAACGACTCATCGAAAAGCATCTGAAAGTAGTCAACAGAAAACGCATAATCTTCCATCAGGATAACACAAGGCTGCATGCTTATTTGATGACCAGGCAAAAACTGTTACAGCTTGGCTGGGAAATTCTGATTCATCTGCCGTATTCACCAGACATTGCACCTTCTGATTTCCATTTTTTTCAGCTTTTACAAGATGCTCTTAATGGGAAAAAAAAAAAAAAAATCAATTCCCTGGAAGAGTGTAAAAGGCACCTGGAACAGTTCTTTGCTCAAAAAGATACAAAGTTTTGGGAAGATGGTATTAGGAAATTGCCTGAAAAATGGCAGAAGGTAGTGAAACAAAATGGTGAGTATGTTGTTCAATAAAGTTCTTGGTGAAAATGAAAAATGTGTCCTTTATTTTTACTTTAAAAACCAAAGGAAATTTTTGGTCATCCCAATACTGCAAAGGTAAATTCTAACTGAAGATTTTATATGCCACTGCTTATGTGGTTATAGTAAAAATTATGACCCACTTAAAGGCAATTTGTTTTTGTCTTAACAGTGGTTCTCATGTTGATTTGCACAAGGGGCTGGTTATCGCTTCATGGATTTAATTAAATGAGTGAATGGGTGATAGCATTTTAGGCCAGCTAAAATAAAAGTGTATTCATAGTGTTGGAAACTGATGAAAAAGGGCACACTAAGAACCCAAACAACAAAAATTAGTTTTCTCAAAATGAAAGCACAAGGGTCCATAGGAAAGCATGGTCTTATTAATTCAACTCAGGTCTCTTTTAGGCAGAAGTCATTTTAATCTGTCATGTTCAGTAATGTTTTATTTAACTGCCTCCAGTAGACTTCTTTTGATGAAAACCTGAAGTGCCTGATATCCCCAGCAGTTATGTCTGCTGTGTTATTCCCCAAAACGTCACCACAATGCCAGGGCACCCCTGACATACACTCTTGTCTGTTGCTATAAACATCTCACTTGCAGCTGAAGAAGGTAATTAGAAGGTTTCTATGACAAGGATGTGCCTGCTTAGAGATGAGGTCTGAGTCTGCACTGCTGAAGGATTTATGAATTAAATTTGCCCACTGAGCTGCAGCTAAGGTGATGGCATTGTCAGTATACAACCGTGTTTTTAATTTAGACACATTTTGCGTGGCCAGAAACAACAGTCATTTCCTTTTTACAAGCCTTATTACTTACAAATCATGACAGCAGCATAGCTGCATTAATATGAAGGGATGAATAGATAACAGTACCAAAACTGCCTAATTAAAAAAAAAAAATCCTCATTCCCCAAAGAAGAAGTAAACAAAATAGCATTTTCTTTTTCTTCACATAGAAGTATATGGTGATGTTGAAATATTTAGGGGGAATTATATTGATGCCACAATTTACTTTGAATGACATCCCGAATTAAGAACTGGTGATTGATGGGTAGAAAGAGGGATAGATAAAGCCAATATAGGAAAATGTTGGTGCTAGTATCTAGATGGCAGATTTATGGAAGGTTACTGTAAAATTCTATCAAATTTTCTCTGGAAATTTTCATAAGAAAATGTTGGGATATATAGGTTGAATATGATTATTATGATCTGAAGAGTAATATGAAAAGAGTATAGAGATATATTTCACTGTTGACAATTATCCTTTAAAAACTGAAAGCAAATTGGGTTAATCGCCAACATGCTTTCTATATGTCACTAAGTATCTGGAAATTGGAACTCCTTATGCATTTGAGTTTGGCTCTGAAGTTTTGTTCTCTGTAGTGCTAACAAATTTTACCCAGGAGAGGAAAGTTGAACTTCAGGCAGCATTATCTGATTCATTTATTTAATGATCTTCCAAGTGAATGACTGAATCTAAGTGTAATCTATTACATTTTAATCAATCACAGTGATGAGTATTTCAAAACTGCTTTCCTTTGAGTATTGATTGATTACTAAAAGCTGCTGATGACCACACACTGACTGGCATTTTGCTCCTACATTTTTACTCTCTTGTGAGAGTACACATTAGTCTCTGTAAAGTATATCACTAAAGGCTTTTCAACAAATTCTAGTTAGTATAACATATCAAAAGGGATGTATCAAATGTCTGGAAGTTGTTTGAATTTCCATTAACAGATAATACATGGGATCTACTAAGATGATATTCTATTTAGGGCTGAGAAATATTGAGCAATAATGCTCTGGGAGCCCTGAGCTCTGCACAGCACATGTTTTGGGAAAGGTCGATACTTTTATTAATACTAAACTGTAATTTAAAAAGAAAACTTTTACCAAGTGCTTCAGAAAACAGGGTGAAATTTGCAGAAGTTGAGGCAAATAGTGCGATCTTTAAGCACGAGGACCTTGGGGATAGGGAGCCTGGATATGTAGCCCTGTTGTAGCTCAGGAGTTCTGTGACCACCGGCAAGTCCCACAGTATCTCTAAGCCTCAGCTTTCTCATCTACAATATTGAGATAATAGTATTTTTCTACTTCTCAGGCTTCTTGTGAGTTATCAAAAGAAATTATACATGTTTACCCACATTCCATAATGCTTGGAAAATAGTATGTAATCAATGAATGATGACCATTGTTAACACCATCCTTCAGTAATTAATAAAGATGAGTACTCATAACCAGTTGCTTGTTTAAAAGTAAGCACAGCAAGCATCATTTTGCATTTGGAGTGTAATAACACTATGTAAATTCAGATTATTTAGTAAAAACTATATTTTTGTAGCTGAAAGGTTGGAAAATCTGATGGATTTGTGCAGAGAGCTGTCTTAAAAATAATAGATACTACAAAGAATGAGGCATTTCATTCTTCTGGGAGGTAACATTCTCTGAGGAAACTTGTTGATTAAAAAAGCATAGGTTGCTGAATTTATAGTTAAAAATACAATTTCCTCGGGAGCCATGTTATTTATGTTAAAAAGAAGATAATACTTTTATAAACAAAATAACAGAGCTATTATACTGTATGTTTCCAAGAGTTACCTGTAGAGAAATACAAATGCTTTTTAAAAAGTCAATGAAAATACACACTCATAATATAAATAGTTACTTCTGAGGATGGTATGGAATAATAATAATAAAAAAAAAAAACAGTGTTATAAGGGTAGTGTAGACTGACATCCAGTGTCTTAACAAGAAGAAGATATTTAACCAAGATACTTACTGCCCTTGGAGGGGAGCCTTTTAAAGAGCAAATATGTGTCTCACATCCATGCAATTCATTTGTAATACTATATTCACATGTAGTATTAGTAGGCAGTAAAGTTCAGTAGGATTTCATAGAGTATCATTTGTTAAAACACCATAATTGATAGAATATGTATTCATCTTAAATTATTCTTAATAATATTTTTAATGATTATTTATATGTCATTTTTTTTCATGAACCAAAATAAAATAAATGTCAGGAAAATAGTTTTAAACACAAATAATATAGGCATTAGTATACATTATATATTTTTAAAGTTAGTGTATGTTAGATACTAGAAAAGTACAATTTATTCTTACATGTAAGGAGGAAGAGAAATAGTATAAAACTGAACAGAATTTATACTGTTGTGTTTTTTCCCCTCATAATTAGAATCTATATGAATGGAAAGAATAAATAATAAAAATTGCCTGGCAGTAGGGCCTTGAAAGAAGTGAAATACTTTGTAAAATTAATTGAGATAAGCAATATTTAAAATACATTTGTCTCATGGGTATTAATTTGAAAGAAATGTTTTCTGTTATACAAGTCATACTGCTTTTGTTTTTTATTATGCATGTGTTACTTTACTCATTCATTCATTCATTCATTCATCATCCCAGAAGCACATACTGAGGGTTTGCAAGATATCTGCCATTCTGCCCTGACCCAAGGAATCTACATGATGAGAACACTGAGAAACACTGACTAACTATAACCTTTTACTTGTGGATTTTGGTATTTTTGAGTTTTCTGGGATAATTATCCATTTCATCTGTCTTTTCCAGAGTTTCAGCACAGAGTAGTGTAATGTAATGAATCATAATAAGAGCCTGCATAATGTTTAATAAACCCTCCATTTACTCAGAAAGCTAAATTGATCACATTTTAACATTTTTCATAAATGGGTATATTTAAAATCCTAGAATATTTATTCAGGAGTTTCCCATCTATATCCCTAATTATGGTTAATCTAAAGTATACTTTGTTGCATTAGTTTTATTAGACTTTGGTCATGTAATTATTCTAGATTAAATAAAATGGAAAGCATTTCATCATCTATGTAATTATTTTAATAATATGATAATTATAATATATAAATATATAAAATTAAAAAAGCACAATAATATATGAAATATAAATGTATATATATAATACTATATAAATATATACAATCATATATAAATATATATAAATTGTTTCTTTAGACTCTAAAGCTCTTTGACCCTGACAGCATTTTTAAAGTTAGCATTTCACTTTCAAAATTTTTCCCATTGATATCTACCTGTCTTTTTTTGTTAGAGAAATTCACATTTCTTTAAATAATTTTCATTTTTATCCCCATTTTGAAAACATTTACATAAAGTGGAGTATATTATTCTTTATTATCCTTTTAAAAATCTACACAATCATCATTATGTTGGCTATATAATTTCTTATTTTTCTGTGTTTCAGATTTTTCTTTTTTATTGGAGAAAGTCCTGAAATATTATGTTGATAACAATAATTTATTAAATTTACTATTAATTTGCCTTATTTTAAATGTCTTCTACATATGTTTACAATTGTTTTTTCTAAGTCTGACTGTATGTGTTGGATCTTCTAGATTAATTTATTTTTCCCTAACACTATAAATATATTTTTCATAGTTCACATGTGTATTTCAACTTAAAGCCCATGTTTTATGTCATATTTACATGAGATAGCTATTCAGTGAAAAACTCCAAAATCTTTTTTTCCAGCTTTATCAAGATTTAATTGACATATAGCATTGATTAAGATAAGTTATATAACATCATGATTTAATATATTATTTCTATGTTGTGAAGTGACTACCACAGTAGGTTTAGTCACCTCATATACCATTGTCACCTCATATAATTATCATTTCCTTTTTGTGGTGAGAACATTTAAGATAAATATATGTTACGTCTTCTTCATTTATCTGTAGGTGGACACTTAGGTTGTTTCCGTATTTTCATATTGTGACTATTGTGACTAATGTTGCAGTGAACTTGAGAGTGCAGATGACTCTTCAAGATCTTGATTTCATTACCATTTGATAGATGTTTAGAAGTGGGATTGCTGGAATATATGGTTCTATTTTTATAGTTAGTTTTAAATTTTTGAGGAAACTCTCCAATATTTTCCATAGTGGTTGTATCAATTTACATGTTCACAAACAGTGCACAAGGGTACTCTTTTCTCCAGAACCTCACCAACACTTTTGGTCTCTTGTCATTTTGGTAATAGCCGTCCCAACAGGTGTGAAATAATATCTCATTGTGCTTTGGATTTGCATTTCCCTAATTATTAGTGATGCTGAGCACCTCTGCATGTACATGCTGTTCCCTTAACCACTCTTCTTATTTTTCACTCTTGCTAACAGATTTTGTTCTCCGAATAAATTGTTAACACAAAAAGCCTCTGCCTCAGATTTGCTTTGTAGAGAATCCAAGTTATCATAATCTCCAACATTAGAGCAAGAATTTTGAGGCATTAAATCTTAGAAGAGTATTCTATGAAATGGTACTGGAGTCATTACAATAAGATACTGTCTTGGGTGTCTAGTCCCTAACAAGACCATTGCCTGAAGTTAATCTTTCCATTCAGATGCACAAAATTGATTAATTTAAACTTGAGATTGTACCACTAAGAGTTTGCAGCAACATTTAATAAAGCCTATTAAATCGTATAAATTATGTTTCTAAGTATTGTCACTTGGACAAAAACCAAATTAATAAGGAGTAATTTAACATCTATAAATTTACAAGAACAGTTATATTAAAAAGAGTTAACATTACAATATTTTAATTCAGAAACTATTCTATAGTGAAAAGGACTTCTGAAAACTTCTACCTATTTTCAAGTTAAAGCAATGGTTCTCTAGATCAAAATAAGAAATATCATGTTCTAAACATGTTAAGTTAAAACATTTTTAAACTGTGATGAATTTAACTCAGTAGAAATACTTAAACATGTCTTGTATAACTTCAATTTTCATTTGAACTAATTATTAAGATTATGGAAATGTGAGATTGGCAGTTGCTAAAAATAATCTCCTTTCTCTGTCTCAATATTTGAAGTATGATGCCTTGCTGGCTTGGCATGTTTATTGGATGAACTTAGATTATATCTTATTATTCTTTGGCTGCCCTATGAACTTTGATGGAAAAACAGATCACTCTGCCATTGCAGTTAAATCAATCTTAAAAAGACCTTCATCTGCTGACTACAGTTTGATGGAGCTATAAACAATGTTTTTGCTTAATATATGCCTATTAAAATGTAGTATTTGTAAAAATGATCTCTAGTTGAGAGTATCATATGACAAACATACTGGAAGAATTTAAATTTTTAGGGCTTCCCTGGTGGTGCAGTGGTTGAGAGTCTGCCTGCTGATGCAGGGGACATGGGTTCGTACCCCTGTCCGGGAAGATCCCACATGCCATGGAGTGGTTGGGCCCGTGAGCCATGGCCGCTGAGCCTGCGCATCCGGAGCCTGTGCTCCGCAATGGGAGAGGCCACAACAGTGAGAGGCCCGCGTACCACAAATATATATATATATATATATATATATATATATATATATATATATATATATATATATATATATATTCATTATGTTTAATTTAATTAAATTTTTTCTTAATACAATAACATTAACAAGTAATTTTCCCTGGCAGGATGGAGTATTTCTAATCAGTCAGAGATATTAAGTGTTGGTTTTCTCTAAAACACATGTAGGCATTTAAGAGCAGTATTTTACAAGTTTATTGTCAATTATTAATACTGCCAACAAAATTGCATATTGAAGACACCTTGTATACATGAGCCTCGATCTAAAAAATGCTCATTTTTACGGAATATTGATGTTATCTAAGATTCAGCTCTTAAGCTACTGGCCTACTCTTCCAGTTGATTTCATAAACTTTAATGATTTGAGATAACATCTTTAAAATGCTGTATCCTTAATGTATTAATTATTTATTAGATATAAATATATATTAATTATATTAAAGTTTTAGGTGATAGAACATCATGGCAGGATTGTTATTAGATCTTTAAAAAGCAAGAAAATATCATATTTGAAATTCAGTATATAAGTGATAAAATTTGAAGATCAAATAACCTACTATGCAATTTGCATTGTAATATAAATTCAGTTTAAAGTGTGTGTGTGTTTATATGTGTTCAATTGCTGTGCAGTATCTTTAACTGTGCTAATGGAAAAGATTTCCAAGTGTTAAAATTAACCATTGGCATGAATTGCATCAGATATGTCATTTATTCCACTGATCTATAGTTAATGATTTTAATTGGATAAGATTTAATTTAAAATATCCAACCATCCTGTAAGTATATATTATTTTCTGGTTCCTTTTTATTTGATTTCCCAGAAACTGCATGTAGAATGTTGACTTTAATTTTATTGGTATTTATTAGGCTAAATCAGTTTTAAAGCATGCAGTTAATTGCATGCTTATTTCACGGCTGTACTTTTTTTTTTTTTTTTGCTGTACGTGGGCCTCTCACTGCTGTGGCCTCTCCCGTTGTGGAGCACAGGCTCCGGACACACAGGCTCCGCGGCCATGGCTCGCGGGCCCAGCCGCTCCGCGGCATGTGGGATCTTCTGGGATCGGGGCACGAACCCGTGTCCCCTGCATCGGCAGGCGGACTCTCAACCACTGCGCCACCAGGGAAGCCCACGGCTGTACTTTTTAAACAACTGATTTCTAGAGTTTCATATGACTAACATGTTTACCTTCAGAAGTGTCTTTTTTTCCTGTAATATTGGGTGTGATTGTTTTGCTTAACTTTATAACAGCCCCATATCATGTTTTTGAGTTCTATTTTTCAAAATATTTTGAGTCCTTTAAAAATGTAATGTGGGCATTTCAGAATATGGTATGCTGATCCAACTTTGAAAGAAGTGATATATTTTTATTTTAAAGTCTGTCCAAATGATGTATTCCATAAGCAATAGAAAAAATGAGTCAGCATAAATGCAACAATCAACTGAAAGTATTCAGTTTTGTTAGCTTTACAATCTTATCAAAACCAAGGTCATTAACAGAATCTTTAATACTTGTTCAGATACTAAAATATTATAATGGCTTTTTAGAATCTTCAAGACACATATTTAGGTTATACAAACTGCCATCCAAGTTAGATTTGCAAGGTTCAGCAAAATACAGTTTGCCCAGTATTAAACAACAAATAATTATTTTGTACTATAAGTATGTCTTATGTGATACTTTACATATATTTATATTAAAAAGTTATTTGTTGTTTATTTGAAATTCATATTTAACTGGGCATCCTGTATTTTATTTGGCAAACTTAATCTAAAAAATGATGTTGAATAATTGTATACTAGTTTCCTTTTCCTCTAAAATGTTAGGCGGTATACTGTATTTAAGAATATATCTATATTTAGTTAATTCTACCTATCTATATTTATATCTGTATCCATCTAGCTCTATCTATCTACCTATTTATCTATCCATTTATTCTACAGATTTTGACAAGTGTAGAGTGATATGTATCCATAATTCCAGTATCATAAAAAACAGTTTTACCACCCTAAACATCCCCAGTGCTCCACCTATTCATGTCTCCTTCCCTTACCCAAGAATGCCTAACAACTACTGATCTTTTGACTGTCTCTTCCAGAAAGTTGTATAGTTAGAATCATACAGAATGTAGCCTTGTAGTCTTTTCAGATTGATTTCTTTCACTTTGCAACATACATTTTTTATGGTTTGAGTGCTCATGTATTTTTCTTCGGTTTTTATTTTGTCTTTTTTTTTTTTTTTTACTGAGTATTGTTTCATCGTATGAATTACCCATAATCTGGTTATCCATTCATTGGCTGAAAGAAAATTTGATTGCTCCAAGGTTTGGGATATTATGAAGAAATCTGCTCTAAATATTTGTGTGCAGGTTTTTGTGTAAACATAAATTTTAAAGTCATCAGAGTAATGACTTTATACAAAGGAGCCCAATTGTTAGCATGTTAAGAATATGTTTAGTTTTTTAAGAAATTGCCAGCTGTCTTCCAAAGTACCTGTGCCATTCTGAGATCAGCTCATTTTTTAAATCTGATTGAAAATATTTTCTTGACATAGATTGAACTAAAAAGTAATAAATAGAAAGAAGAGAGGGCCAAAAATAACCAAGCCACTAGCCCATATGGCAACATTTTAAGTTAATGTTCACCAGTCCCAGCATTTTGATGGACGTTTACCATTCACTGTCACTGTGGATAAGATTATTTAACTTTTCAGAATCTCTGTTTCCTCACCTGGAAAAAAGTAACTTTAAAACCTACCAAATTTCTGGGGTGAAGTACTTTGACCAGGGCCACACTTAGCTTCTCTTGTTCCCTACCGCCAACACCAAATAGAGAACCTTGAATACCAAACCATTCTCTCCTCCACTGTAGCTTGAAAAAGGACACAAGGTCATTTATTTTACAGTATTATCACTGTTTTACAGTAAAGTTTATCCACAACGATTTGATTAAAAAATATGTATACTGTACTTATGTCTTTATAACTTTTAAACTACATATTTAAGCCTTTGGCTTTTAAGATGGTATGTCCTACACTGGTGTAATATATTATCAGTGCCTAATTTACCATTATTTACATGAGTAGAACATGACTGAATAACAGCCATCTTTTTTCCAACTCTTCTAGGAGTTTTCAGTATATGAAAAATTAAATATATTTTATTTTATTTTATTTATTTATTTTTTTTAGTTTCTGCATTATAACGAAGTGAATCAGTCATACATATACATCTGTTCCCACATCCCTTCCCTCATGCATCTCCCTCCCTCCCACCCTCCCCATCCCACCCTTCCAGGCGGTCACAAAGCACCGAGCTGATCTCCCTGTGCTCTGCGGCTGCTTCCCACTATCTATCTACCTTACGTTTGGTAGTGTATATATGTCCATGCCTCTCTTTTGTTTTGTCACAGTTTACCCTTCCCCCTCCCCATATCCTCAAGTCCATTCTCAAGTAGGTCTGTGTCTTTATTCCTGTTTTACCCCTAGGTCCTTCATGACATTTTTTTTTCTTAAATTCCATATATATGTGTTAGCATACGGTATTTGTCTTTCTCTTTCTGACTTACTTCACTCTGTATGACAGACTCTAGGTCTATCCACCTCATTACAAACAGCTCCGTTTCGTTTCTTTTTATGGCTGAGTAATATTCCATTGTATATATGTGCCACATCTTCTTTATCCATTCATCCAATGATGAACACTTAGGATGTTTCCCGCTCCAGGCTATTGTGAATAGAGCTGCAATGAACATTTTGGTCCATGTCTCTTTTTGAATTATGGTTTTCTCAGGGTATATGCCTAGTAGTGGGATTGCTGGGTCATATGGTAGTTCTATTTTTAGTTTTTTAAGGAACCTCCATACTGTTCTCCATAGTGGCTGTACCAATTCACATTCCCACCAGCAGTGCAAGAGTGTTCCCTTTTCTCCACACCCTCTCCAGCATTTATTGTTTCTAGATTTCTTGATGATGGCCATTCTGACTGGTGTGAGATGATATCTCATTGTAGTTTTGATTTGCATTTCTCTAATGATTAATGATGTTGAGCATTCTTTCATGTGTTTGTTGGCAGTCTGTATATCTTCTTTGGAGAAATACCTATTGAAGTCTTCTGCAAATTTTTGGATTGGGTTGTTTGTTTTTTTGCTATTGAGCTGCATGAGCTCTTTATAAATATTGGAGATTAATCCTTTGTCAGTTGCTTCATTTGCAAATATTTTCTCCCATTCTGAGGGTTGTATTTTGGTCTTGTTTATGGTTTCCTTTGCTGTGCAAAAGCTTTTCAGTTTCATTAGGTCACATTTCTTTATCTTTGTTTTTATTTCCATATCTCCAGGAGGTGGGTCCAAAAGGATCTTGCTGTGATTTATGTCATAGAGTGTTCTGCCTATGTTTTCCTCTAAGAGTTTGATAGTTTCTGGCCTTACATTTAGGTCTTTAGTCCATTTTGAGCTTATTTTTGTGTATGGTGTTAGGGAATGATCTAATCTCATACTTTTACATGTCCCTGTCCAGTTTTCCCAGCACCACTTATTGAAGAGGCTGTCCTTTTTCCACTGTACATTCCTGCCTCCTTTATCAAAGATAAGTTGGCCATATGTGCGTGGGTTTATCTCTGGGCTTTCTATCCTGTTCCATTGATCTATCTTTCTGTTTTTGTGCAAGTACCACACTGTCTTGATTACTGTAGCTTTGTAGTATAGTCTGAAGTCAGGGAGCCTGATTCCTCCAGCTCCGTTTTTCGTTCTCAAGATTGCTTTGGCTATTTGGGGTCTTTTGTTTTTCCAAACAAATTTTGAAATTTTTTGTTCTAGTTCTGTGAAAAATGCCAGTGGTAGTTTGATAGGGATTGCATTGAATTTGTAGATTGCTTTGGGTAGTAGAGTCATTTTCACAATATTGATTCTTCCAATCCAGGAGAATGGTATATCTCTCCATCTATTTGTATCATCTTTAATTTCTTTTATCAGTGTCTTATAATTTTCTGCATACAGGTCTTTTGTCTCCTTAGATAGGTTTATTCCTAGATATTTTATTCTTTTTGTTGCAATGGTAAATGGGAGTGTTTTCTTGATTTCACTTTCAGATTTTTCATCATTAGTGTACAGGAATGCCAGAGATTTCTGTGCATTAATTTTGTATTCTGCTACTTTACCAAATTCATTGATTAGCTCTAGTAGTTTGCTGGTAGCATCTTTAGGATTCTCTATGTATAGTATCATGTCATCTGCAAACAGTGACAGCTTTACTTCTTCTTTTCCAATTTGGATTCCTTTTATTTCCTTTTCTTCTCTCATTGTTGTGGCTAAAACTTCCAAAACTAAGTTGAATAAGAGTGGTGAGAGTGGGCAGCCTTGTCTTGTTCCTGATCTTAGTGGAAATGCTTTCAGTTTTTCACCATTGAGGACAACGTTGGATGTGGGTTTGTCATATATGGCCTTTATTATGTTGAGGAAAGTTCCCTCTATGCCTACTTTCTGCAGGGTTTTTATCATAAATGGGTGTTGAATTTTGTTGAAAGCTTTCTCTGCATCTATTGAGATGATCATATGGTTTTTCTTCTTCAATTTGTTAATATGGTGTATCACATTGATTGATTTCCATATATTGAAGAATCCTTGCTTTCCTGGAATAAACCCCACTTGATCATGGTGTATGATCCTTTTAATGTGCTGTTGGATTCTGTTTGCTAGTATTTTGTTGAGGATTTTTGCATCTATGTTCATCAGTGATATTGGCCTGTGGTTTTCTTACTTTGTGACATCCTTGACTGGTTTTAGTATCAAGGTGATGGTGGCCTCATAGAATGAGTTTGGGAGTGTTCCTTCCTCTGAAATTGTTTGGAAGAGTTTGAGAAGGATGGGTGTTAGCTCTTCTCTAAATGCTTGATAGAATTCGCCTGTGAAGCCATCTGGTCCTGGGCTTTTGTTTGTTGGAAGATTTTTAACCACAGTTTCAATTTCAGTGCTTGTGATTGGTCTATTCATATTTTCTATTTCTTCCAGATTCAGTCTTGGCAGGTTGCGCATTTCTAAGAATTTGTCCATTGCTTCCAGGTTGTCCATTTTATTGGCATAGAGTTGCTTGTAGTAATCTCTCATGATCTTTTGTATTTCTGAAGTGTCAGTTGTTACTTCTCATTTTTCCTTTCTAATTCTGTTGATTTCAGTCTTCTCCCTTTTTTTCTTGATGAGTGTGGCTAATGGCTTGTCTATTTTGTTTATCTTCTCAAAGAACCAGTTTTTAGTTTTATTGATCTTTGCTGTCATTTCCTTCATTTCTTTTTCATTTATTTCTGATCTGATCTTTATGATTTCTTTCCTTCTGCTAACTTTGGGGGTTTTTTGTTCTTCTTTCTCTAATTGCTTTAGGTGCAGGGTCAGGTTGTTTGCTCGAGATGTTTCCTTTTTCTTAAGGTGGGATTGTATTGCTATAAACTTCCCCCTTAGAACTACTTTTGCTGCGTCCCATAGGTTTTGCGTTGCCGTGTCTCCATTGCCATTTGTTTCTAAGTATTTTTTAATTTCCTCTTTGATTTCTTCAGTGATCACTTCGTTATTGAGTAGTGTATTGTTTAGCCTCCATGTGTTTGTATTTTTTACAGACCTTTTCCTGTAATTGATGTTTAGTCTCATAGCATTGTGGTCGGAAAAGATACTTGATACAATTTCAATTTTCTTAAATTTACCAAGGCTTGATTTGTGACCCAACATATGATCTATCCTGGAGAATGTTCCATGAGCACTTGACAAAAATGTGTATTCTCTTGTTTTTGGATGGAATGTCCTATAAATATCAATTAAGTCCATTTTGTTTAATGTATCATTTAAAGCTTGTGTTTCCTTATTTATTTTCATTTTGGATGATCTGCCCATTGGTGAAAGTGGGGTGTTAAAGTCCCCTACTATGATTGTGTTACTGTTGATTTCCCCTTTTATGGCTGTTATTATTTGCCTTATGTATTGAGGTGCTCCTATGTTGGGTGCATAAATATTTACAATTGTTATATCTTCTTCTTGGATTGATCCCTTTATCATTATGTAGTGTCCTTCTTTGTCTCTTCTAATAGTCTTTATTTTAAAATCTATTTTGTCTGATATAAGAATTGCTACTCCAGCTTTCTTTTGATTTCCATTTGCATGGAATATCTTTTTCCATCCCCTTTCAATCTGTATGTGTCTCTAGGTCTACGTGGGTCTCTTGTAGGCAGCGTATATATGGGTCTTGTTTTTGTATCCATTCAGCCAATCTGTGTCTTTTGGTGGGAGCATTTAGTCCATTTACATTTAAGGTAATTATTGATATGTATGTTCCTATTCCCATTTCCTTAATTGTTTTGGGTTCGTATATTGTAGGTCTTTTCCTTCTGTTGTGTTTCTTGCCTAGAGAAGTTCCTTTAGCATTTTTTGTAAAGCTGGTTTGGTGGTGCTGAACTCTCTCAGCTTTTTCTTGTCTGTAAAGATTTTAATTTCTCCATCAAATCTGAATGAGATCCTTGCTGGGTAGAGTCATCTTGGTTGCAGGTTTCTCTCCTTCATCACTTTAAGTATGTCCTGCCACTCTCTTCTGGCTTGTAGAGTTGCTGCTGAGAGATCAGCTGTTAACCTGATGTGGATTCCCTTGTGTGTTATTTGTTGTTTTTCCCTTGCTGTTTTTAATATGATTTCTTTGTGTTTAATTTTTGACAGTTTGATTAATATGTGTCTTGGTGTATTTCTCCTTGGATTTATTCTGTATGGGACTCTCTGTGCCTCCTGGACTTGATTAACTATTTCCTTTCCCATATTGGGGAAGTTTTCAACTCTAATCTCTTCAAATATTTTCTCAGTCCCTTTCTTTTTCTCTTCTTCTTCTGCAACCCCTATAATTCGAATGTTGGTGCGTTTAATGTTGTCCCAGAGGTCTCTGAGACTGTCCTCTGTTCTTTTCATTCTTTTTTCTTTATTTTGCTCTGCATCAGTTATTTCCACTATTTTATCTTCCACCTCACTTATCCGTTCTTCTGCCTCAGTTATTCTTCTATTCATCCCATCTAGAGTATTTTTCATTTCATTTATTGTGTTTTTAATCGATGCTTGATTCATCTTTAGTTCTTCTAGGTCCTTGTTAACTGTTTCTTGCATTTTGTCTATTCTATTTCCAAGATTTTGGATCTTGGAAATAGAATCTTGGATTAGCTTTACTATCATTATTCTGAATTCTTTTTCAGGTAGACTGCCTATTACCTTTTCATTTGTTAGGTCTGGTAGGTTTTTATCTTGCTCCTTCACCTGCTGTGTGTTTTTCTGTCTTCTCATTTTCCTTATGTTACTGTGTTTGGGGTCTCCTTTTTGCAGGCTGCAGATTCGTAGTTCCTGTTGTTTTTGGTGTCTGTCCCCAGTGGCTATGGTTGTTTCAGTAGGTTGTGTAGGCTTCCTGTTGGGGGGGACTAATGCCTGTGTTCTGGTGGTTGAGGCTCAATCTTGTCTTTCTGGTGGACAGGTCCACGTCTGGTGGTGTGTTTTGGGGTGCCTGTGGCCTTATTATGTTTTTAGGCAGCCTCTCTTTTAATGGGTGGTGTTGTGTTCCTGCCTTGCTAGTTGCTTGGCATAGGGTTACCAGCACTGTAGTTTGCTGGTCATCGACTGAAACTGGGTGCTGGTGTTGAGATGGAGATCTCTGGGAGATTTTCGCTGCTTGATATTATGTGGAGCTGGGAGGTCTCTTGTGGACCCGTGTCCTGAAGTTGGCTCTCCCACTTCAGAGGCACAGCACTGGCTCCCGGCTGCAGCACCAAGAGCCTTTCATCTACCCAGCTCAGAATAAAAGGGAGAAAAAGTAGAAAGATAGAATTAGTAGAAGAAAGAAAGAGAGAGAGAAAGAAAGGTAGAAGGAAATAAAGGAAGGAAGGAAGAAAGAGAGAAAGGAGGGAGGGAGGGAGGAAGGATGGAAAGAAAGAAAGACAGAAAGGAGGGAGAGAGGGAGGAATGAAAGAAAAAGGAAGAGTGAATGGAAGAAGAGAGGGAGGGAGGAAGCCAAGAAAGAAAGAAAGAAAGAAAGACAGGAGGGAAGGAGGGAGGAAGGAAAGAAAAAGAAAGTGAAAGGAAGAAGGGAAGGAGGGAGGAAAGAAAGAGAGAAAGAAGGAAAGGAGGGGCGGAGGAAGGGAGGGAGGAAGGGAAGGTAGGAAAAAAAGAAAGAGCAGGTAAAGTAAAATAGAATAAAGTATGAAATATAGTAGCGTTATTAAAATTAAAAAGTAATTATTGAAAAAAAAAACGGACAGATAGAACCCTGGGACATATGGTGGAAGCAAAGCTATACAGAGAGAATCTTACACAGAAGAATACACATACACATTCACAGAAAGAGAGCAGGGGGAAAAATCAAAAATCTTGCTCTCCAAGTCCACCTCCTCAATTTGGGATACTTCGTTGTAAAAAGAGGAAAATGGCGAGAAGTCTGAAATCTTGCTCTCTAAGTCCACCTCCTTAATTTGGGATAATTCGTTGTAAAAAGAGGCAAAGGGGGGAAAGTCTTAAATCTTGTCCTCAAAGTCCACTTCCTCAATTTGGGATGATTCGCTGTCCATTCATGAACTCCACAGACGCAGGGCACATCAAGTGGACCGTGGAGCTTTAATCCGCTGCCTCCGAGGCTGCACAGAGAGATTTCCCTGTCTCTTCTCTGCTCTCACAGCTCCCGGGTCTCAGCCTTGGACCTGGCCCCGCCTCTGCGCGTAGGTCACCGGAGGGCGTCCGTTCTTCGCTCAGACAGGACAGGTTTAAAGGAGCCGCTGATTCGGGGGCTCTGGCTCACTCAGGCAGAGGGGATGGAGGGGCGCGCAGTGTGGGACGGGCCTGCGGCGGCAGAAGCCAGTGTGACGTTGCCCCAGACCGAGGCGCGCTCCGTGCGCTTTCCCGGGAAAGCTGTCCCTGGGTCCCGGGACCCCGGCAGTGGCAGGGTGCACAGGCCCCCCGGAAGGCGGGGCGGACAGTGACCCGCGCTCGCACACAGGTCCCGCGGCGGCGGCGGCGGCAGCAGCCCCAGCGTCCCTCGCCCGTCTCCGGGGTCCGCACCTTTAGCCGCGGCTTGCGCCCGTCTCTGGAGCTTCTTTAAGCAGCGCTCTTAATGCCCTCTCCTCGCGCACCAGGAAACAAAAGGGAAGAAAAAGTCTCTTGCCTCTTCGGCAGCTCCAGATTTTTTCCGGGCTCCCTCCGGGCTAGCCGTGGTGCACTAACCCCTTCAGGCTCTCTTCCTGCCGCCAGCCCCAGTCCTCTCCCTGCGCTCCGACTGAAACCCAATACCCGAGCCTCAGCTCCCAGCCCCGCCCGCCCCTTTGGCTGAGCAGACAAGCCTCTCGGGCTGGTGTGTGCCTGAGGGCACCGATCCTCTGTGCCGGAATCTCTCCGCTTTGCCCTCCACACCCCTGTTGCTCTGCTCTCCTCCACTACTCCGAAGCTTTCCCCCTCCGCCACCTGTAGTCTCCGCCCACGAAGGGGCTTGTAGTGTGTGGAAACCTTTCCTCCTTCACGGCTCCCTCCCACTGGTGCAGGTCCCGTCCCTATCCTTTTGTCTCTGTTTATTCTTTTTCCTTTTGCCCTACCCAGGTATGTGGGGAGTTTGTTGCCTTTTGGGGATTCTGAGGTGTCTTCTGTCAGCGTTCAGTAGGTGTTCTGTAGGAGTTGTTCCACGTGTAGATGAATTTCTGATGTATCTGTGGGGAGGAAGGTGATCTCCCCGTCTTACTCTTCTGCCATATTCCAAAAAATTAAATTTAATAAACTATGAAATACTATATCATTCACAACCAAAATTAAGTGTGAACTTTGTGTTGGACTCATTTATTTTCCTTTCTCAACCTAAACCAGGAATATTAAATGTGAGCATAAACTCAGAAAATAACTCATTTCCCTGCCATTGGTCCTGGCGTCCCTCAGCCTTGTATGTGGCATTTTCTTGGTTTTCCTGCTGTTTCATAGGCTGCCTTTACCATGAGCACTTTTGTCCCTGTATGTTGGATCAGCTTACTTTTTCTCTCTCTTTTATTGACAATTAACTGGGAATTCTTAATTCAGATGTGACCCCTGCCTCCATAACAGGACATAAGTTATAAATAAAGGGAAAACTACTTAAGGACTCAAACACTGAAGACTTTTGTAGAGGCAGTCCTCATTCAAAACCCCCATTTGGAGAATTAGGATTGGACACTACAAAGAGCAAATGTAGACACTGAGAATTCCTACATGACCAAATCTGCAAAGCACATCCATATCAAAAGTGAACACTAATAGCTTTTTCCTTTCTTCGTTGTACATGAGAAACTTTCTACACCCTACCATCTAGCTTTCCCCATGCTCTGCAGATTATTTGGACTGCATATTGTATAATGAAGCAAACCAGGAAATAATACACCCAAGTGAATTTTTTTTCTATTCCCTGGAATCCATGGAGTATACCATGCAGTAGAGTAATATCTGGTTACCCATTATTTCTCTCTCTTTATGGCTCCAGATTTTATAAAAGGCCTGCAGAATCTTCAGAGGAGGAGGAGGATTCAGAAGAATCCAGGGTAACTTTTTATTGTTTTCTTTGTGGACGATGATATACCTGTTACTGTATTCCTTATTATTCCATTTCTCCACAGAAGTTCATGTGATCAAGATTATCTATCTATCTATCTATCTATCTACCTATCAATCTAGATATCTAGACATTATATATATATATATATATATATATATATATATATATATATATATATATACACATATATATATATTTCAAAGGGAGGGAATTTGATCAAAGGCAAACTGCTTGATTTGTATAATTACCCAAGGAAAAGTTTTCAGGACTTTCAAATGTTAACTGTTTTTCTCCCCCATCTATAAAGCTCAAATTAGTTGTGAATAACTTATACATTATGTTTTGAACACCTAAAAGATGCTTTTAAGATATTTATATTGCCATATTCTTAATTTAATGCTTTGAATGACTATATCCAATTCTGCACCTATACCCTCTGGTAATCTGGTATTGATTGCTTTTTAACCTTCATGGAATCCATTTTCTAAAAATAAAGACATTTTTAGATCTGAGAGCTGATTTTGTGTGTGTGTGTGTGTGTGTGTGTGTGTGTGTGTGTGTGTGTGTGACCAGAACATCTTTCTAGGACCTCTGGGCTCTTCAGAGATTTAGGAAGTGTGGCTGGAATAAATTGCATTTGGCTTGCCTTTTATTACTACAGATTATTTGATGTTGCTGATTGTAGGTCATCATTTTTCCTAGATGATATATTCCCTGATGACAACAACTGTGTGTTCACTTATATTATCTCAGGCGGAGAAAGTATATGAGATATTAGTTACTTCATTGAATGGAGCTCACTAAACATATCTAAACTTTGACTCAAGGGGTAGAGATTAATAGTTTGACACTGTTAATTACATAATTAATTAGTGAAGCCCATGAACAAAATGAATAATGAGAGTTACTTCATATATTATATTTGTTAAGCAAAACTTCTTAAAAAATATCAGCTGAAATTACTTTCAATATCCTTTTCTGGTGGTAAGAGACATGATGAACTTAATTGAATTTTTTCAATTGGTTTCCAGAGATAAGAAAACTCTAACCAAAGAGTATAATGTAAGTGGACCAGAAGCCCCCTGGGCTTAATAGGTATAAATGCCTATATTCATCTCCTGAAAATGAAGGGATTTTGAAGAAAATAATTTATATGCTTGGGAATGTATGAAATTTTACCTTTAGCATTTATTGCTTGATTATCCCTTGAATATAAACCTCACATTCAAATCTCCAGAAAGAAAAACATATCCAGGTATCAGAAACTTGAAAATATCTTTGCCAAACTGAAATTTGGAAATACAAGACAAGCAAATCCATCTCATCTGCTGTTTCCATTTCTGTCTTTCATCATTTGTTCTTCACAGACTTATAAACAGGTTGTTAAAATATACCCATACTTGTTACATGTCTGTTGAAAAATCAAGGAAGGGCTTGTTTTTATTAATAATAAAAATGAAATAAAACATATAAGTTACAGGTACTTAAAAGTCTTCAATCTATTTATATTTAACATAATTCAAAACCACCTGCCTATTGGATAACCTTGAGTTTTTATTTTTATAGATATGTTCTTTTCTCTTTGTAGAAAAATGTGTTAGATAATCTCTGAGGCCCTTATTTCCAAGTATAAAAGTGGCCTTAAATTATCAATTTAACTAAATATTCTCTACAATTTTATCATCTATTGCTGGCCCTTCAGGTCAACTTGAAAGAAATGCATTGTTTTTTAAAAAAAGAAGATTTCTTTTTTTTTTTTTTTTTTACGGTATGCGGGCCTCTCACTGCTGTGGCCTCTCCTGTTGCAGAGCACAGGCTCTGGACACAGGCCCAGCAGCCATAGCTCATGGGCCCAGCCACTCCGCGGCATGTGAGATCCTCTCAGACCGGGGCACGAACCCGTGTCCCCTTTATCAGCAGGCGGACTCTCAACCACTGCACCACCAGGGAAGCCCTAAGGTAATTTTTGATATGTATGTTCCTATTACCATTTTCCTAATTGCTTTGGGTTTGTTATTGTAGGTCTTTACCTTCTCTTGTGTTTTCTGCCTCGAGAAGTTCCTTTTGCATTTGTTGTAAAGTAGGTTTGTTGGTGTTGGATTCTCTTAGTTTTTGCTTGTCTGTAAAAGTTTTAATTTCTCTGTCAAATCTGCATGAGATCCTTGCTGGGTACAGTAATCTTGGTTGTAGGTTTTTCCCTTTCATCACTTTAAGTATGTCCTGCCACACCCTTCTGGCTTGCAGAGTTTCTGCTGAAAGATCAGCTTTTAACCTTATGGGGATTCACTTGTAGTTTATTTGTTGATTTTCCTTGCTGCTTTTAATATATATATATTTGTGTTTAATTTTTGATAGTTTGATTAACATGTGTCTTGGCATGTTTCTCCTTGGATTTATCCTGTATGGGACTCTGTGCTTCTTGAACATGATTAATTATTTCCTTTACCATATTAGGGAAGTTTTCAACTATAATCACTTCAAATATTTTCTCAGTCCCTTTTTTTTTTCTCTTCTTCTTCTGGACCCCTATAATTTGAATGTTGGTGCATTTAATTTTGTCCCAGAGGTCTCTGAGACTATCCTCAATTCTTTTCATTCTTTTTTCTTTATTCTGCTCTGCAGTAGTTATTTCTAGTATTTTATCTTCTAAGTCACTTATCCGTTCTTCTGCCTCAGTTATTCTGCTATTTATTCCTTCTAGAGAATTTTTAATCTCATTTATTGTATTGTTCATCATTATTTGTTTGCTCTTTAGTTCTTCTAGGTCCTTCTTAAATGTTTCTTTATTTTCTCCATTCTTTCTCCAAGATTTTGTATCATCTTTACTATCATTACTCTGAATTCTTTTTCAGGTAGACTGCCTATTTCCTCTTCATTTGTCTGGTCTGGTGGGATTTTACCTTGCTCCTTCATCTGTTGTGTGTTTCCCTGCCTTCTCATTTTGCTTAACTTACTGTGTTTTGGGTCTCCTTTTCACAGGCTGCAGGTTCATAGTTCTGTTGTTTTTTGTGTCTGCCCCCAGTTGCTAATGTTGGTTCAGTTGCTCATGAAGGCTTCCTGGTCCAGGGGACTAGTGCCTGTGTTCTGGTGGATGTGGCTGGATCTTGCCTTTCTGGTGGGCAGGACCACGTCTGGTGTTGTGTTTTGAGGTGTCTGTGACCTTATCATGATTTTAGACAGCCTCTCTGCTAATGGGTGGGGTTGTGTTCCTGTCTTGCTAGTTGTTTGGCATAGGGTGTCCAACACTGTAGCTTGCTGGTCGTTGAGTGTAGCTGGGTCTTATCATTGAGGTGGAGATCTCTGGGAGAGCCTTTGCAGTTTGATATTACATGGAACTGGGAGGTCTCTGGTGAAGTAATTTCCTGAACTCGGCTCTCCCACCTCAGAGGCACAAGCCTGACACCTGGCCAGAGTGCCAAGACCCTGGCAGCACATGTCTACAGTTGCTCACAAAGTCCTCCACCTCAATTTTGGGATGATTCATTGTCTATTCCAGTATTCTACAGATGCAGGGTACATCAAGTTGATTGTGGAGATTTAATCTGCTGCTCCTGAGGCTGCTGGGAGAAATTTCCCTTTCTCTTATTTTCTCCAGTACACTTTTGAACATAATTGTTACTAGAGAACATTCTTATCTCACTCATGATATTAGAGGTTTTCAAAATTATGCATTAAATATGCTGTGTGCTGTCAGTTTTTTTTTTTTTATATATATTTTTATCAGTTTAAGAAAAATTCCCCTTGGTTTGCTGAGACTTTGGGGTTTTGTTTTTTTATCCTCATTAATGGGTTTAATTGTTCCAAAAATTTATTAAGTTGTTGTAATTATATTCTTTTCTATTTTTTTGCTCTGGTAAATAACATTAGTTTTACATGTTTTAACATCCAAGTATTTCTGAAATAAATCTACAGTAAACATGATGTAATGTCATTTTGTATATCTTTTAGTTCCACATGTCATTATTCTGACTGCAATTTTTTTATTTATGTTCACTGGAGAGATTGGCCTGTAGTTATTATTCCTTGTGATATCTTTGTTAAATTTTAATGTCAAGGCTCACAAAAATAATCAGAAAAAGGTTTTTTTTTTAATTTTCTGGAAAAGTTTTTGTAAGTTTGGGTTATTTCTTCCTTAACAGCTCAGAAGAATTTACCTTGGGATGCTCTCTAGGTGTAAAGAGTTCTGTATAAGTATGTTTTCAATTAAAGATTCAGTTTCTTTAATAAATAAAGTTTTACAGATGTTTTATTTTCCTTCTAATAGTAAATTATATTTAACTAGCAATCCATCATTTCATCTAAATGCTCTAATTTGCTTGCATAAAATTTTTCATAGCATATTTAATTTTTTTTAACCTATAGGGTCTGTGATGATGTCTTTAAAATGTTTACATCTATTAGTTTTAATATGCAGCTTTTTGAACACATAATCCTACTGTTTGTTTTGTCTGCTGACTCTTAATTGGTATGCATTCAGGAGTATCTCTGCAGAAATCATGTACAGTTAAGATTGCAGATTGTTCTTTCAGAGGAGTTCCCTATAGTATGCTTGTCTGTAGTAGACATCAAAAGGATGTCACTATCCTAAAACCATTTCTTCTTTTGTTATGTTCTTGGCTTTGGATTTTCAGACCACGTGATTACTATCAAATTAATCCTTACCTCAAATTGAGCTATAGACCCTGGTTACAATTCTCACTAGAAACACTTTTCCATACCTAAACCTCAGGCAAATAAAGCTAAATATTATGGTGCTTTTTCTGTGCTAGCAGGAATATTTTTGTTTTTGTCTAAGGTTGTATAACTTCATGAGTCTTGACTTTATATTCAGGTTCCAGGTCCATGCTTTTAATTAATACAAAAATAAGATTTCATGTGATATGTTTTTATGGGCAGAAAAAACAACTTCTCAGTTACCACTAAAAGTAAAATATATAATTGGGTCATTTACAGCTGAAGCATCAACTTATATGACTATCACTCAAGCCATTCCTTTTTTATGTTTATAGCCCAGGGAATTTCCCTTACATGTTTTTTCAATTTACCTGCATAGAATTGATTTAAAACATTTAAACATATATACACACAATTTTTGTGTTTTAAAATCAGATTTTTCCCCATGTTAGTTTTCCATGATTTGAGGTATTAATTGTGATGAATGAAAGTAAGAGTAGACTTTTTAGTAATATCACAGTTTTAGTTAGTGATAAAAGTTTGGTCATGATATGAGTAATAAAATGGCGAATAGCTGCTCCTTGCTTAGGAATTTAATGATGTTTTATACAATGATTATTAAAGTGTTTTGGAATTTCTATAGATACCGATTATATTTTAAACATGATGATACTTTTCAATTTTAAAATAATTAAGAGAACCATTGTTTTTCAAATACTGATAGAATAATTTGTATGTCCCTTCAATAACCGATGTAACAGATTTTATACATACACTTTCTGAAAATAATAGGCAAGAAGATATATTTTTCTGCACTATGAAGATAAATAAAAGTAAATTGTTGAATATATTTCATCTCTTGTTACTTTATTTCATGGATTAAAGTCAGGATGATAAAAGCCAAGATTCCATTTGACTTTGAGGGCCATACATTACAACATAATTTAAGGACGACTTCTAAATTTCAGAGATTTGGGAACTGAAAGAAGAATGCATATATTTAGTCTCTTTAGTAATAAAATTCTACCAATATATTTAATTGATAAATTTGTTTTCATTTCACATAAGTGCAAAGATAATGCGTACCTTGAGAATTTACCTTATGGGGAAAAATACTAAATCTCAGATTTATTTCAAACACTTAAAGAGAACAACAGATCACAATAACTCAAGATTTTAAAGACTCATATTTTAGTAAAAGAATAGATTTTAGTGCAATCCCTTTTGAATATATAAAGAAATAAAGGTTGAGTTTTTGCCCATGGCTTTATACTTAGTCATTAGGTCAATCACATTTTTTTAAATAAATAATTATATGAATGCAGAGCCAATTAAAACGTGAATTCCTATGTCAGCCAAACACATGTTGAATATAGCATTGTTTATTTTGAAGTGATTTCAGTGTGCCTAAAGTTAGATGCCTTTCAGCTCTTCAAAATCATACAAAACAAGGTATTTTTAAGATGAAGAATTTCAGAGCATTTAGCAGATTTACTGTTATAACTCAAATAGAAGACACCAAGGGCTTACAAAAAGTTAATTCAAGAGCACAGGCCAGTCACTGTCAGTAAGGAACCCAGTTTGTGTGCCAGCTAGATTCCAGTAAATCAGTTTGTAGTATCACTTGTCTCTACTTTTGAAACTTCTCTCTTTCCTTTCAAACAGGTTCTGCTACATCAAAAGTGAAAAACATGGCAGTCTTGGGTAAGAAACTCGAGTCAATAAAATTGGTAATTTTCACCCATGCAATCTCTGAACACAGTGAAGGGAAATATTTCACTTTATTTTTAGTTCTCTCTGTATAAACCACCCAGTTGCCCTGCTCTGTTTTTCTCAATGGTGGTATCACACAGTGTCATCAAACTTGGCAAGGTTTCAAACTTTAATAGACTCACAAAAATGAGAGAATACATAACATCAGGTCAGCAACAAACTTCTTTTTTATCACTTTCTATTTCTAACTTCACAGTCTCAGGTTGATGATGGTCATATGAGAACTTTTAAGGACTGCTAAGGTGAAATTTTGGAAGAGAATGCCTGCACAATTTTAAGGTACTTTATATATATAAAGTGATATTGGACTTCAGAATGTATTTGGTCAACATATATTAATTAAACACCTAATATATACTATTAACAGACATTGAATGAATGAATAATTTAAAAAACTTTAACAGAAAGATCAGCTAATGAAGTAAATGAAGTATTTATTTTTTATGTTGCTATCAGTAATCTTTAATTATATATATTAACATATTTATGTTTCCCTATGTTTTACATGATTCAGTACTTTTCAAGTTTAATAGCTCATAAGATATATAATATCAGAGGCATAAGAAGGAAATTATTACTATTATTTTCTTTTGTATTCTCTCTTCTCTGGCTAGGTTTAAGTTGAATGCCTTGAAACTGATAAGCTTCAAACCACCAATCCAACTCATGGCCACAAAAGTTGGGTCATGTGAAGACAAAACACAATTTTTTACCTTCTTTAGAGGGACTGATTATGAACCTGACAAAAAACTTTTCCAGTTGGTTTTCCCTCTCTACACCACATCCAGGGAATACAATATTTAATATGAGGTATTATACTGCTACACATAATCTAGCAGGTCAAAAGTTGTTCCCTACTCTAGAAATTAACATCATAATAATATTGGATGTTAATGACTAAGGGCAAGTTTGCCTCTTTCTTATTATACTATAAAGACATAAACTAGTAAATTTTTTAAAGACTGTGACCATATTAACAAGATTTAGCTTCATACAAGATGGTTCCCAAATAATGAGTAGAATGTCACTAGATCCTTGTGGGAGAGATTCAAGTTGAATATTCTAAGTGTAGATCTAGAGCTCCAAAGAACTATGTGTGGTGAGGTTTAAATTTGGACATGATTGAATTTTAGTGTCAGGTGGTGTCATCAGTTTTGAACAACAATTCAAGAAGGAATATTTAGTGAAAGAAGAGATGGACTTCCTGGGCATATACCCTGAGAAACATATAATTCAAAAAGACACATGCACCCCAATGTTTATTGCAGCACTATTTACAATAGCCAGGTCATGGAAGCAACCTAAATGCCCATCAACAGACAAATGGATAAAGATGTGGTACATATATACAATGGAATATTACTCAGCCATAAAAAGGGTTGAAATTGGGTCATTTGTAGAGATGCAGATGAATCTAGAGACTGTCATACAGAGTGAAGGAAGTCAGAAAGAGAAAAACAAATATCATATATTAACACATACATGTGGAACCTCGAAAAATGGTACAGATGAATGGGTTTGCAGGGCAGAAATAGAGACACAGATGTAGAGATCAAACGTATGGACAGAAAGGGGGGAAACTGGGGGTGGTGGTGGTGGGATGAATTGGGACATTGGGATTGACATATATACACTAATATGTATAAACTAGATAACTAATAACCTGTTGTATAAAAAATAAATTTAAAAAAGGAAAGAAGAGATGGACCTCAAAATTAGAATTCTGGTGAATTCTCACTTGTACAAGCAAATGTATGAAAGAAAACTGAAAAGAAGGTTGTTAAAAACTTAAAAGAAAAACAGAGTGTGAGGGCAAAGAATTCAAGAGAGCAGAAAGCTTCCAGAAGGAAATAGTAAGTTGTAAAAAACAGAGACATTTGGTAAGCAAAAGAAGATTTATATATACTGGATTTGGCAATTAGAAAGTAATATTTGCCAGAGTATTTACAATGGGATAGGATTACCTATAACTGTGTAAGTAGAGAACTAGAAGGCTGAAGGAAATATTTACTGATGGTCATAATTTTCTCCATGAATTGTGAAGAAGGGCTTTTGTTGAGAATGAAAAGAAAGCTCAAGAGGGAGGGAGACTCATGCCAAAGGTTTGGGTTAGCTCCAAAGGTCATGAAAAAGGGACTTGTCAAGGATTTATCAATCTTTAACTTTCATATGAATTTGGATACTATCTTGTATCACATACAGGTTGCTTATTTTTGAATCTCTTATTTTCATTGCTAACATTGTTTTTCTATATCTGCTCTTTTGCTTATTTCTAACTATTGAATCTTATCTATAGATGTGCCTTGCTTTCCTTCAAACAATCTTTCTGATTCTCTCCCAATAAGGTGAGATATCACCTTCTTTGAACTATAATTACAGTCATTTCTATTTTTGGCTCTCTTTATAACCCTGAAAAATTTCAAGTAACAAAGTAGACATACTATTAGTTTCTTATCTTTCCATGTTCTTGGCACTGGAAACAATAAAATCTTCCTTTAAGAAATGTTCCCCCACCTTCATCCATTGAAATAATCCAGCATGTAAATCTTGAAAATGTGAAATTCTGTCATTGCTTATTAGTCGTCACACCTGACCATGGCTAAAATGTAGGAGCAAAGACCAGCAAAGTGTATATTCTTGAGATTGAAGGAGGAAAAAGGAGGAAAAATGTGAAACACAATGAGGAAATGGAAAGGAATGTGAATACTGTTGAACACTATGCATTTACCTATTTCATTTTAAAAAACTCTCCTGTAGGTTCTATCGTTATATTTGTAATTAGGAGAAAAAAATAGAATCCAAAAATTGGGAATATTCTCTGAAAATAAAAAGCATATAGATATAGATATATAATATAATCTTTTACTAATATAATATGATATGATATAATATAATATAATATAATATAATATAATATAGCATAATATAAACTTTGACTTACAGGACCGCATGGCACTTGGATATGTATTGCTTAGAAATTTGATACATACAGAATTTATTTAAAAAACACAATTATAAAACTTTTAGTTTATTTAATTGTTAAGTTTATAGAACAGAATACTAATCCTTTGAATTAGAATGTCTCTTTCATTGATTTGTGTAAAATTTAAGTTGAGGTTGCAATAGGAACTAAATGGCTTTCAGCTGAATGATAAAATATACAAGACAAGAGAAGCTGAGGGTAGAGTTTGGTATCTGAGGATAAAGACAAAACATTTATCTAGTACACATTTTTTTTTCTAGTACACATTTAAGTTGTAGCATGGCTGAAGTGTTTTCAGGCATGGTAATAGCAAATACTTATTAAAAAGGCTCATAAAACACACCATAATGCAAGCTGTGTGACTATCTAATACTGTCTCTTAAGGTGTCCCTGCTCTACATGGCATTGCTTTCTTGGTAAGTTCTACAGAATCTTAAGCAAAAGTCACCAATGCACAGCCTTCTACAGTATAATAGGAACTTTGAAGTGACAGGAGAGTAAAGGTAATTACGGTCATCACAACATATGCCTCCTCCAGTGCCTGCATGGGGCAGTGAGATATCTGGGAAGAGAAATGAATTCTTGAGTCCTCGGAGACTGGCAACAACAGAGCAGCCAAGGCCAATGGCCTAGTATGGAGAATCACGTGCGAGGAAGGCTATGGGACACAATAGCCACACACAATTTTTTCTAAATTCAAGGTGATTCTTGATAGGAGAAGAGGCATATTCTAGGGTTTTCAAGAGCTAAAAAATGATAGTACTAGGCTTTTCAATGGCTGTATTATTTATTTTATTGCTACATTACCACAAACCCAGTGGCTTAAAACAACATAAATTTATTATCTTATAATTCTTGCAGTCAGGATCTAAATAGTTCTCACTGGTTAAATTAAAAGTGTGGGCAAGGCTGCATTCCTTTCTGAAGTAACTTTTTCCTTGCCTTTTCTAATTTCTAGAAGTGGTTTTAATTCCTTGACTCATGGACTGCTCCCTCTTTCTTCAAAGCCAACAATGAAGTATCTCTCTGATCATACTTTCCTTGTCTTCTCAGAATAGAGCTGGGAAACCCCACTTAAATAATCCAGAATAATCTCCCATCTCAAAGTTCATAACCTTAATCACATCTGCAAAGTCTTTTTTGTCAAGCAAGTTTAAAGTCACAGGTTCAAGACATTAGGACATGGACATCTTTCAGGGAACATTATTCTACCTACCACAGTGATGTAGAAGGTGGAGTTTTGGATGAGAGAGTTCACATTATGTGTTGAAAAATAAAGAGCCAGATTTATTGATCTGAACCTTTAAATTGATTACAAGAATCATATATCCAAATGATTATATAAACTGATAAAACTTTGAATATTACTTTATTATTCTGAGTTACAGGGACTTGTGGAATTCATAGTTAATGACAAATAGTTGAATAGTAAAAGAAATTATAAATATAATTAAACATATGGGAAAATTAAATAGTCAATAAATATTATAGTAGGAGTTATTAGAAAAAGCTTGATATTTGCCCTTACAGAATAAGAGGTAAAATAAAGATATATAGTAAAAATAGAAACATAGCATTGTTCTCTGAGCTCTTAATGCTTCAAAGACCCACTGGCTTCTACCAGTATATTTCTAAAATTTCAATTTGTTGAACGTTCTGTATCATTCTCCATTAAAAACTTTTTATGAAAGTAATGCTGAACTATTTTAATCAGGAGATAAGTTTCTTTTATGTTACACCTGAGTTGCACTTGTGAAAAAAGAAATAAAATTTCCATAGGAATCAGGATATTTTTTTCCTGTGTTATATTAGAAAAATGGGCTTTCAAGCCAAGGAGAACCAAATTCGAACTCCAGAATTGGGAATTGGAATTATAGAATTGGAAAATTCTACAATTTCCTAGCTGAATGAATCTGTACAAGTTATTTAGCATCTATGATATTATTTGCTAATGTTAAAATAGGAAAAATGTTATCAACTTGTGCCGTTGTTCAAATTAGATATCATAAAATCACCATTATAAATAATAGGCGCTCTCCAATAATGGTAAATATTATTCCATTTACCTTAGATTTATCCTTAATCAATCTCTAACATGGTGCTCATCACAGTCATAATTATATTCCTAAGCCTTTTGACTATCACAGTTATAACCTTCTGAATAAACATTAGCACATTTAGGATAAAGTTATTTTCACTAATGTTTATTACTGTCCTACTTTATTAAAAATCAGAATTAATTCATTTTAATTAAATATAAGTCCATCACTACTAGGAAGCTCACTTATCAGGTCCCTAAATTTGAAGGCAGTCTCATGAAGCGCTTGCTGTTCTGACTTGGATAAAACCCAGATTTCCCGGGAGGACACATGCAAACTTCCTGATAAGGTAAAACATTTTCGACAAACTTCTATCTCTCCCTACCACATAACTTGACGACTTTACTTTGCAAACTTGTGACATGCCATGGCTGGTCATTGTTTTCATCCTCCACAGTACATTCCTTTTTACTTCTTCTTCTTCAAAATCAAGCTCAGGGACAAATAGTATATATTTGCCACTCCACGCTTCTCTCGTGACTCTTCTCTTTCTTGGTTTTCCTCTTAAAGTTCTGTTTTCTTTGCAGGTTCTCTTTTCTGCAATTTTCATGTGGATGTTTCCTAGAGCTCTGTTTTGGCCGCTCCATTTCTCCCAGATACAGGATATGAACTGTCTATCTCAGAGGGCACTAACATGGGATTTGCATAAGACAGATCTGGACTTGAGTTGAAGTTCTGATATTCACTACTTCACTTTGTAACTCTGGAGGAAAATTTGAGAAACAATCTTTATACCCATGTCCCTCTGAGAGTTCATTCCTAAAATAGGATATTAGAATTCAATATATGAGAGTGTTTGGAAGATTAAAAGAAAACTATGAATAAAATTATTACCATAGCAGGGAACTCAGACAGCAATAATTACCACCATAACTCCCAACTCTCTATCTCCAGGCCTGATTTCTAACACACATATGTCAACTACAACCTGATCACATAGAATCTCTCATTCACCAAGTTCAAAGTCAAAGTCATAATGATTTCTCTGTCTCACTTCCTCCCTGCTACAGTAATATTGGTTTCTCTTTAAACATTCCTAGTTGAGGGTATTTGGGCTAATGACAATGTAATAAGTCCAGTTTTACCCAAAAAGTGAGAGTTATTCTAGAAAATTTCTCCCTAAACCTATATCCAGTCATCACTGTTATATTAAAGGTCCTACAATCTTAATGTATTATATACTAAGCCATTTCATTCTAAATCCACTGTCATTGCAGTGTCTTTATTCAGTCTTATATTGTACCTAGACTCAAAAATTATAATACTCTATCTTCCTAGAAACTCACTTACTCTTGAACTAGGATAGAGAAATTTTTTCTAATATGCACATTTCAAAATCATCCAATATCATAGTTTCACTTACAGCAATATTCAATGATTTTTTGAGTATATGTTAATATAATTCTTAGGAATTTAAAAAATATTCTGTCACAATTTTTAATAAAATATGATATTTTAGAACACAATTTAATATTAGCATATTACAAAATACTACTTTATGCTTTCCTAATTCTGCAATGTATTAATGTTATAACATGTAAGAAAATTTAAACATTTTATTTAACATTTATTTCATACTATTTAATTTACTTTGAATTTCTTAGATGAGTAAAATCAATCTTTTTATACTTAATAAATAGACCAAATGAAAATTAAAATTGAGATTATGTATCAGATATATAGCTTGGAAAAATATATTACAAAAACTGCTTTTCAGAACAGAAGTTGAAAATTGCAACTGTGACTTAAAAATCCATTTCTTTATTAAAATATCAGAATAAGAGAAATTAAGGCTGTTCTCTTAAATCATGTTTCCTACAAACAGCATCTGAAAATAATTATTGACATGTTAATTATCCCAATAAATGAAAGCTAAATGCTTTATAATGTTATCACAGTCCTTACAAATATGGTTTAAACACTAAAGAAAACAATTTACTACAAAATATTTTTTTTCCACAAAGAAATTGCAAATATTGAATCCAAAACTTTCTGAGGTAAATTTGAAAACTTATTTTAATTTGTCATTTTTAGATATATGGAATTAGGATTCAAGGCAGAAAAATTCACCCTGCTTTTTAAATGAGCAATTAGATAGATATTATTGGACTTTAGGACAATGATCAGATTAGAGAGAAAGTTTAAGGTTTCATTGAAATTAGAGTGGAGTCATGGGAAAATAAAACAAAGCAATGTGCTGCAGAAAGAAAGCATTGACTGGGGGTGCATTTTTGAACTGAATGCTTTTTACTTGCCCATCCTTAAAATTGGTAAAAGAGAACAAGTTCTCCAATACCCGATAAATGAACTGGGTGTATATTAATCATTTCTCCCCAGGTTTGAAGGATAAACCCTTTGGATACTTCTTAGCCATTTTCCCCTAATGAGCATAACTGCTAAATGTCAGCCAAGCCCTTTGAGATCCATGTCTGTATTTGATGTTGTCCATAGTCCTCACATATATAAGATCACACACACCCACACACCCACACACAAGCACAAAGAAAACTCAAGTCCCTTGTCAGACGATAATCCTCCTGATAGCTTCCAATGAGTTACTATGTTTGGAAATAGGAAAAAAAAAAAACTGTAATGTTCTAGTCCATCTCATTTTTTCTCTCATGAAGGGAGTGAGAGATTGAACCCCGAGAGAAATTGTTTGTTCAAGTTTCTTCTCTTATTTTAGCTACTAAAAATGCAATTATACATAGACAAAACCACTGTAATAATAATGTTTACTTCTAACTTGTAAGCAGTTTAGTCGTCACATGTTTTTCATTAGCAGATTCCCATCAAAGGCTCCCTCTTATAATGTAAGCTGATTCCAGTACTACCTGCAGCCTTACAACCAGGAAGTTCACTGCATTCTCATGCACTTGTTTTGCTTTTTGGAATATTACGATCACTATGTTTATTAAAATGGGTATAATTCCAACATCTCATTTATTCTCTCTTTAAACTTCTATTCCTAATAATGAAATGGTATGTGAAATATCTTATCCCTCTTTTCTTTGTTTGTTTTCTTCTTAGCAATATTTTCTCAATAAAAAGTTCAGATCGTTGTGCCTATTTCTCACTCTATCTTCTCCTCTTGGAGCTTAAAGCTACATCATAAATGGTGCCACCACTAGACGTCTTCTAAACTGTATTTAATCAAGATTTCTAGAGTGCAAAACACACATACACCATCTGGTAAAAACTGAGGAATAAATACCTCGGTGTGATTATTTGATGCAATTAATACATGAATATTATAAAGGGAAAATATCCATAACTTAGAAGCAAATTCAAGGGTGCCATGACCAGATTAAAATGAAATTTATCGTACAAAATAGCTAAAAATTAAACCCAAATGAGTATAATATCTATTAAGTAATGCTTCCTGTTCACATTCTAAATATCTAATTATTAATTTTTAAATTATTATTTTTCAGTTTCTTAACATCGCCACAGAATCTCTGTTAATAACATCTATTTATCAGTGGAACAGAGGCTGCCAGGACTAAGGAAGTTTAGATGACTGAAACTGCCTTCTTATATCACCTTATACAACCAGCCTATGTTTGTAACATGATACACCTCTGTCGACAGATGACCTAGGTGTTCTTTTAAATTTCTTTAAAATTAATTTAGAAGTTTTATTTTTTTCACTGTTAGGTTTTATATTGAAATCTTGTATAGGAGTCATTGTCAAGGTATTTGATGTTTTAATCTGAGATTGCCAATATCTTAGTCAAATTGAATAGATATGCATTTTCCTCTGCAACTACCAAAACAGTCATCATTATAAGGTGATTTAAAGATACTGGACAGCAGTTTTTCCTCCAAACGCAATCCATTGATACACACATTGTACTATGTCTGGGGTTTCGGCTACTCATAAAATGCTTTCAACCTTGTCAGAGTATCAACAAATATTGATTTATGATGAAGTTTTACCTTAAGTTACATGAGAATATACAGAAGATCCAAAGATTTCAACGTTGTCATAATCTCAACTATGTGAGCCTGAAAGGGGGTGTTCACAGAGATTTGGGTCTGTCATTCCAATTATTGAAAGACCAATGGCCTGAACAATTGGATAATTCATTTGCCACAGTCTAGAAATATGTATCAATAAATATTATTAAGAAGCACTTTGGAATGTATATACGTGTAATAAAACCTATTTATAATTCTACCAAGGCTGATTCATTATCTCCCATGATCTGAGAAGCAATACTAGTAAAGCAGTCCATAAGCTTGAGAATATTTTTAAGGAGCGACTATAAAGATTTTAGAATATCAGGAGACAGCAACTCAAGACTTCTGCCAGTGTTGTACCATTGGACTCCATTAACATTGGAGTTCTCATTTTCTGGTCACCCCGTGCTCTTCAATCTGACCTCTCTGACCACTGCAATACCTCTGCTTAAGTACTATCTTGTCAGTGTAGTCATTCCTGATCACCCCATATTAAACAAAAGTCTCTTTCCTATTATTTTCTAATTCATTACTCTGCTTAATTTTTCTCTGTAGTATTTATTAACATCTGATATATGATGCTTTTATACTTTAAAAAATGTGTTGTCTGTCTTCAATTAGAAGATAATCTCTTTGGGGATATTAATTGTTCATAATTGTGGTCTTAGTTACTAGAAAAGTGCTTGGGGTATAGTGAGTGCTTTATACTTGTTGAATGAGTGAGTAAATGAGACCAGAAGATAGGAGGCATGGTTAGGCTTTCAGACACCACAGTGTTCAGGATTTATATTCCTTTTGACACATTTTATTAATATGATGATATGATGGAAGGGAATAATCATAGTAGATGTGAGATACACCATTTCCAGAAATAAAATAAGCAAACTGGTTTCAAAGTATGATATTGATATTTAGGGGACTAAAGAATAAAAGTATTTATTTGGGGGGCTTCCCTGGTGGGGCAGTGGTTGAGAGTCCGCCTGCCGGTGCAGGGGACACGGGTTAGTGCCCCGGTCCGGGAAGATCCCACATGCCGCAGAGCGGCTGGGCCCGTGAGCCATGGCCTCTGAGCTTGCGCATCCGGAGCCCGTGCTCCGCAACAAGAGAGGCCACAACAGTGAGAGGCCCGCGTACCGCAAAAAAAAAAAAAAAAAGAAAAACAAAATGTCTTTATTTGGTCTGGAGAATTTTTGCCCCATATTACTGGGGCTATATTGTCTGGAATGACCTCTAACTTACTTTCTACATAATATCCTATCCTTTTTTGCAATAAAATCAATGAAGAAAGACAGAGCTTCAAACACAATTATTTCACAATTACTTTAGTTAAAATGGCATCAGTATAATGAGTAACTTTAGCATTTGAATTAGATTTAGACCACTTGTTTAAACCCTACCTTACTGAATTATGATATCATGGCAGATAATTTAAATACCCAGGTGGTTGGAGAAACAGTAAATCAAACTGTTGGCCCTGCAAGAAAAAAAAGCAAATTACTCTTGCTATCCAGAACTAACAGTGACTCCTAACATCACATAAGCCAAATCAATGACTGCATATGAATCAGGAGTGATTAAGAATCATCTTTCAATGTAAAAATATGGTCAGTCACAGTTCTAACTGTGACCACCTTGTTTTAATCTATATATAATTCCAATTATATTCTATAAATAATGACCAAAATGTTCCTGATTTCTGTATAGCTAAATTGAGATCATAGTTAGAAGAGTGTTGCCTTTGGGCATAACCTACTTTTCTGATTTCCACATTAAAATTAAAACTTTACTTATCCCCTCAAAAATATGGCAACCACGATTTCATATTTATCACTTTCTTGAGGCAGGAAGTCTTTGGGGACTGCCATTTTGCATTTGCAATGAAGAGGATGCTGCACTGTTTTTCTTCATTCTTTCAAGTGAGAACACTTTTATATTTTCCCTAGAATCACAATAAACGAATTCTACTATCAGTTTGAAGAATGGGGAAAACCTATACAGAAACTCACCTTGGTTCTCTATGTCCCAACTTAGAAACTTAGTAAAATTCTGCTACCAAAAATTCTCTCTCCAGTATCCCCAACCATTAATATAATCTCTGTTTTCAAAGCTCCCTAGTTTTTGAATACCAGTGTCTCTCAGAAACAAAGAATGTATGGTCTCTACTGAGAGATTTTATGCCATTGATCTGAAAGAATAGACATAAGGGTAAATCCAATGAGGAGCTTTGAGACAATTCCAGTTTTATTGTTTTTGTTGTTGCCGCAGTCCTTGTTATGTAGGGTATGTATGTGTGCTGTTGCTGTTGTTGTCATCATTGTTGACAGGCAGAGAGTGACCTTTGTATTAGTTTCCTAGGGCTGCCTTAACAAGTACCACAAACTCTCTGGCTTTAAACAACAAAAAATTTGTTGTCTCATGGTTTTGTATATTAGAAGTCTAAAATCATGGGGTCTACAGGGACATGCTCCTTCTGAAACCTATAACGGAATCCTTCCTGGCTTATGGTGCTTTGCCAGCAACCCCTGGAGTTACCTGGTTTGTAGATCCACCACTCTAACCCACAGTCCTCACATGACATTCTTCCTGTGTTTTTGTCTTCATACGGCCATCTTATAAGGGCATCAGTCTTAAAGGACTAGAGGCCCACCCTACAGTAGTATAATCTCACCTTAATTTAACTAATTATGTCTTCAATGACGTGACTTTGTTTCAAAAAAATATATAATAACATTATTTCTCATGATTCTGTGAGTTTTCTCCTGCTCGGCTGTGCAGTTCTTCTGTTCTCACTTGGACTCTCTTACAAGGCTGCATTCAGCTGAAACATGGTTTGAGATATGGTATTTCATTCTCAATGTACCCTCCTGGCTTCCGTGCAGTACGGCTACTGGATTCCACAATAGCACATCTCTTTTTCCCCATTTCATCTGTCAAAGCAAGATACAGGCTGGTCCAAAGTCAAGAGGAATATGAATAGACTTGTCTCTTGTGTGAGGATTGGCATGCACATAAACATTGGGAGGAATCATTAACAGCCATAGCTGGAGACTCCTTAGTATCAAATACTACCTGCCAATGTTGTCACTAATTCTAGTTCTTACTTTTAATAAATCATAATATTCTACTCTATCAATAAAGGTCCAATCAGGAGAGTAAAACCACAGGGTAATTTGCACAGGGGGAGTTTTATATTAAAACGTTGAACTACAATAGGGGGTTAGAGTAATGAGGGACTAGCTATTAAGAAGACAACTGTAAAAAATATAGGAGTAGCAGATTCAAGGAACACTGTATACCTTTAGATCTGAATAAAGGTACCCAAGTAAAAGATACCCTCCATCCAGGGAAACTGAACATGATGACAGATTCAAAATAAAGAGGTGTTCTATTTTTAGCCATTTCCACTCAGGCAGAAATCATGGACAGTGATGGTATAGAATTACAACATGATATTTTCTTTGTTCACATCACTGAAATGGTTGTTTCCTATTAAAAAACTAGAAATATGAAAATAGCAAAAAAGATTAATAAGTTTTGGGGATCTAAAGTACAGCATGGTGATTATAGTTACTAAGAGAGTAGATGTTAAATGTCTTCAACGCACATACAAAAAAATGGTAATTATGTGACCTAATAGAGTTGTTAGCTAACATTATGGTGGTGATCATTTTGCCATAGGTAACAGTGTCACATCAACACGTTTTACACGTTAAACTTACATAATGTATATACCAATTATATGTCAATAAAGCTGGGGGGAGAAGGAATTAAAAAATAGCAAGTATGATTATTTTTGATTAGAATAAAGAACATTACTAAGCAGTACAGATTTTTATTTTACTTTATTGAAAAATGTACAAAATATTTCCATGATTTAAATATCTAGAAATCTTTTCAGTATCTTGTGTTAAGAAAGGTGCCAAGTTTCATGCTATTTTTCCTAGAAGAAGGGAAAATTATCACATGGCCAATTCTCTGAGCTTCTTGGCTTTGAATATAGTATTTTCTAAGCATGCCCTAAAAATGTTTAGGCCCTGTTAATTCATAGTTGTCTTGAAAAAATGTTGAATAAAAATCAGTGAGTAGTTTTTTTCATGTAAGTTTAAGAGACTTAAAGATAATATCTCTAGCAAATTCAAAAAATATATATATAATGTTTTTTAAGACTTTAAATATCCTTACTAAAACGAATAATAACCTCCATTGTTAGTTTAAAAAAAGTCCTCTGGTTTTCATAACTTTAAATTACAAATAATATCTTAACCTCCTTATTTTGACCCAAAGGACATTTAGGCATCGTTGTTTGACCCTAACAATTTTATATTTCCTCTGTTAATTATATGGACCATTAAACTAAAATATGCAAATAATCACAATTATACTGAAGACTTAAATGGGCATTGAAATTAGTAAATAGAAAACACCAATTATAGATTATCTCGTGGGAAAAAGCTAAACTATTCCTTAGTTAATAGTTAAGAAATAATAACTAACTTGCTTCATTTATATACTTTATAGCAAAAAGTACCTCTGGACCACATTACCACAAACAACATTATCAATTACTAAAATACACACACATTAATAATTATTAACCACCACCACAATAAACTAATTGAGGAAGCCCACTTAGCTTGAAAATATCAAAAATAACTTATAAAAATGCTACAGAGCAGTGGAGAAAAATAATACTTATTAAAGAACTCAGCTGATTGTATCTGGTATACAGCAATGTAATGAAACTGAGGCAGGGGGTGTCAGTTATCTGGAAAAATATACATGGTACACCAAAAAGAATAAAAACAAATATTATTTAAAGATTTTAAATTACATTTGGAAAAAAATCGTATTATTCAAAACTAATGATAGAATAAAATATCTTTGGCAAGATATAAATCTGCCAATGGTTTTACCTGCAGCTTTGCTAGCATGAAAGAAAAATAAAGGTGACATCGGTATTGCTAAGAGAGCTCTTTTAAATGGAGCCGGGACTCCATTGAGAACGTGGGACTTACGTAGGTCTCAGCCTGATAGAATCTAAACTTTTGACCACTTATAGTCTTAATGCAGCCATTCAGAAATTCCACACAGTATTCCAGAAACTCAAGACACTTATCGGACCCTTACCCTAAATAACTGGTTATAGCCTATTCCTTAAGGACAAATATTTCCTTTTTGCATCAGAGCCAATCATAATTCTTGCAAGAAAAGTTTAACAACTTTGTGGCTTTTGCCTTTATAAGCTCCTGACTCTTTCCCTTTCCTAGAATACTCTAGGTTTTACCTGAATATGTGTTTCCTGAATTGCAGTTCCTAAGACCCCAAATAAAGCTCATTATTTTTGCAGCTTCAATACTAATTATTGTTCAACAGTAGAAATAACATCAGAATAGCAAACCCACTATAACTTATGTATAATTGTCAAATTTCATGTGGAGTAAAACAAATAGATGAATCAAATAACAATTATAAAATTTTCAATATCCTGGTAAAAATAATTATATATAAAATATAAATTAAACAAGAAAAGTAAATATAAATGTTTTAAATACAGTGTGCCAAAAATTGATAGAAGAATTAAACTGGCATAACAGAGTCTACTCCAGAAAAATATTTTCTATGAAGATTCATCAATTCTATGGAGAATGAAGGAAAGATTTGATTTCATAAGCAGACAGTCAAAATCATCATGACAAAATCATCAAGGTTGAAACATCCATGTCTGGTGGTGATAAAAGGATAGGATTTAAGCAGCAGAATCTACATTTCCTTTGCCCAGATAGAAAGATGCTGTTCAGGGAACACTTTTAGTCTCTAACCAGCCGAAGAGAAACCAGGATGTTAAATTTGGCTGTGCTTGCAAAGAAATATAAAATAAAGTAAAATAAAGAAACAGGAAAATAAAGAAGCAATTACTGGTGAGCTAAGTTTCAGGCTTCTTTTGCTCACTGTTTTTGTGTTCATATAATGAATGAACAGCCTTGTCAAAAACACTTTAAAGTGCCTTAGGATAGGACTGGCATCCAGCCAGGAAATTCTTCAAATTCAATTCTGAGGGGAATAAAAAAGAAATATAGAAACACATTGTAGGATTTGTATTTTGAATTGCTTTTCTCTTTTATGTACAGTCTCAGAATACTTTTGCAAATCAGTTTCTCCAGCAATGGGACTCAAATTCTGGATTTTCTCTTGAAAAGAACATAGAACTACTGACGTTACAATTAGAGAATGACCTCCAGCGGCTGGTATAAAATGCACAGAACAGCTCATAAATTACATTTGTCCCAGATCTGAAAACTCCATAGAATTAGACTGGAACAGAGCTAACTAGTACAAAGCTCATTTCAAAGACATTCCTTATTCCCCAAATAAAGTAACCTAATTATGATAGTATTATAATCACCATAGACAACAACTTATTGAAATTTTCTGGTGGATCTTATTCACTCCTTGAGAGTATAGATATACATATATATAGTCTTAGAATTGACCGCACAGATCAAAACAGTGTCTGTGTTGTCAATGGAGCAAAAGCTAGAGGGCACGCCAAGATATCCAGATCTCAGAAGTCCGTAGACAAAGAGGCAGGCAGAAGAAAAGAGCAGGTGAGTGCATTCTTTGGGTTAAAGCTGAACTATCTGGTGATGCAAGGAGAACCTTCAATCTAAGCAGAATGCACTTCGTATGAGTTTGCAGGGCTGAATTAATACATGCAGATCCTTGCATAAAAGTCAGCCATTCTGTTTGGTAAGTGGCAAAGTTAAGGTGGGGCACAGCACTTAGGATAAGCTGAAACTTCCTAGAACGTACATAATACCTGATGGCACGTGTGTTTCATTTTGTCAAATATCCTGTTCCCCCTGAGACTGTTTCTGCTCTGAAGCAAGGCCTCTTTGGAACACATTGTACTTAGATAAAACACTTCATTCCAGAGACAGAAGGAATATGCTGGAAAACAGGCTCTGAATATGCTCAACATTAGCTTATCAAAAAATGTAAATTTCTAACAAGGTCTGGAAAGGGACTTATAGATATAACGTACTGGGAGGAAATCATCTGAATTTGAAAGTCCTTGAACAGTTGTAGCCAAGTGTAACTAACATTTTTACACAGGAAAGATAATGCAGGGTATGTTTATGTATAAGTTCATTTTCAAACTGGGAAGGAAAAGTCTCAAGATTCTCCTGGCCAAAAGAAGAAAAAAATCAAGCAGAATAAATTATTCATCATATCAAATGGCTTGCCCTAAAAACAGAAGAAAAGGTCATACCACCACCAGAACAGAATTATAGCAAGAGCCTAAAGCAACAAGTATGTGGAGAAGAAAAAAAAAATCCATTCTCTGATAAGTAACTCAAAAGTGCTGGGAGAGAAGTAAAACAAAACAAAGTAAAACAAAAAAACTCACTTTATGTTGAAAAAAAATACAGTGATCAACAGAACTTTGAACAGTAAACTTTGAACGCAATTCAGAACATAAAAGAGGAATAGAATCTGCTAGAGCAGTCTAGATGTTGCCTGCCTAGAATGATTTCCTGCAGACCTAGTGGGAAAGAGGGTAAAATATTCAAAATCATTCTATCCCCTAAAGTCTGCAAGATCTCTATGTGAAAATGCTCTTCTCTATGCTATATTGGAAAACATAACTTCGTCTGTGAGCTAATTGGCCTTTCTATCTCTTTACCTCTCCATTTGCCAGTTAGACCCTGGAAAAGTCCATCTGTGTCTGCAAACTCATTTATCCAGGTTGAAAACTACAACTGCCACAAGGGAGGAGAGGAAAGGAGGAGAAGACTGAATCCCCAACCCTCAGGTCATTGGATTAGCTTTCCTGTTGTCTATAGGACACAACACTCGGATGGGAATATGGAGTGAGGTAAGTAGACAGGAGAGTTTAAGGAAATTCCTACTCATAAAAATGAAGGGAGATACACCAGAAATACAGCTACACGTGGAACAACTCCTACAGAACACCTACTGAACGCTGGCAGAAGACCCCAGACCTCCCAAAAGGCAAGAAACTCCCCACATACCTGGGTAGGGCAAAGCAGAGAGATTCCCGCACAGAGGAGCGGTGCCGAGCGGCACTCACCAGCCCGAGAGGCTTGTCTGCTCCCCCGCCAGGGCGGGCGGCGCTGGAGCTGAGGCTCGGGCTTCGGTCAGAGCGCAGGGAGAGGACTGGGGCTGGCGGCAAGAACTCAGCCTGAAGGGGGCTAATGTGCCACAGCTAGCCGGGAGGGAGTCCGGGAAAACTCTGGAGCTGCCGAAGAGGCAGGAGACTTTTTCTTCCCTCTTGGTTTCCTGGTGCGCGAGGAGAGGGGATTAAGAGCGCCGCGTAAAGGAGCTCCAGAGACGGGCGCGAGTCGTGGCTGAAAGCGCGGAGCCCAGAGACGGGCGTGGGACGCTGGGACTGCTGCTGCCGCCGCCAAGAAGCCTGTGTGCGAGCGCAGGTCACTGTCCACACCGCCCTTCCGGGAGCCTGTGCAGCCTGCCACTGCCGGGGTCCCGGGATCCAGGGGCGGCTTCCCTGGGAGAACGCACGGCGCGCTTCGGGCTGGTGCAACGTCACGCCGACCTCGGCCGCTGCAGGCTCGCCCCGCACTCCGTGCCCCTCCCTCCCGCCCGGCCTGAGTGAGCCAGAGTCCCCGAAGAGGCTGCTCCTTTAACCCTGTCCTGTCTGAGCGAAGAACAGACGCCCTCCGGCGACCTACATGCAGAGGCGGGGCCAAATCCAAAGCTGAGCCCCAGGAGCTGTGAGAACAAAGAAGAGAAAGGGAAACCTCTCCCAGCAGCCTCAGAAGCAGCGGATTAAAGCTCCACAATCAACTTCATATACCCTGCATCTGTGGAATACATGAATAGACAACAAATCATCCCAAATTGAGGAGCCAGGAGTCAGTGCTGTGCCTCTGAGGTGGGAGAGCGAACTTCAGGACACTGGTCCACAAGAGACCTCCCAGCTCCACATAATATCAAACGGCGAAAATCTTCCAGAGATCTCCATCTCAACACCAGCACCCAGCTTCACTCAACGACCAGCAAGCTACAGTGCTGGACACCCTATGCCAAACAACTAGCAAGACAGGAACACAACGCCACCCATTAGCTGAGAGGCTGCCTCAAATCATAAAAAGTCTGCAAACACCCCAAAACACACCACCAGACGTGGACCTGCCCACCAGAAAGACAAGATCCAGCCTCATCCACCAGAACACAGGCAGTAGTCCCCTCCACCAAAAAGCCTACACAACCCACTAAACCAACCTTAGCCACTGGGGACAGACACCAAAAACAATGGGAACTACGAACCTGCAGCCTGCAAAAAGGAGACCCCAAACACAGTAACATAAGCAAAATGAGAAAACAGAAAAACACACAGCAGGAGAAGGAGCAAGATAAAAACCCACCAGACCTAACAAATGAAGAGGTAATAGGCACTCTATCTGAAAAAGAATTCAGAATAATGATGGTAAAGATGATCCAAAATCTTGGAAATAGAATAGACAAAATGCAAGAAACAGTTAACAAGAACCTAGAAGAACTAAAGACGAATCAAGCATCGATTAAAAACACAATACATGAAATAAAAAATACTCTAGATGGGATCAATAGCAGAATAACTGAGGCAGAAGAAGGGATAAGTGAGGTGGAAGATAAAATAGTGGAAATAACTGATGCAGAGCAAAATAAAGAAAAAAGAATGAAAAGAACAGAGGACAGTCTCAGAGACCTCTGGGACAACATTAAACGCACCAACATTCGAATTATAGGGGTTCCAGAAGAAGAAGAGAAAAAGAAAGGGACTGAGAAAATATTTGAAGAGATTAGAGTTGAAAACTTCCCTAATATGGGAAAGGAAATACTTAATCAAGTCCAGGAGGCACAGAGAGTCCCATACAGAATAAATCCAAGGAGAAATACACCAAGACACATATTAATCAAACTGTCAAAATTTAAACACAAAGAAATCATATTAAAAGCAGCAAGGCAAAAACAACAAATAACACACAAGGGAATCCCCATCAGGATAACAGCTGATCTCTCAGCAGAAACTCTACAAGCCAGAAGGGAGTGGCAGGACATACTTAAAGTGATGAAGGAGAAAAACTTGCAGCCAAGATTACTCTACCCAGCAAGGATCTCATTCAGATTTGATGGAGAAATTAAAACCTTTACAGACAAGCAAAAGCTGAGAGAGTTCAGCACCACCAAACCAGCTTTACAACAAATGCTAAAGGAACTTCTCTAGGCAAGAAACACAACAGAAGGAAAAGAACTACAATAACGAACCCAAAACAATTAAGAAAATGGGAATAGGAACATACATATCAATAATTACCTTAAATGTAAATGGACTAAATGCTCCCACCAAAAGACACAGACTGGCTGAATGGATACAAAAACAAGACCCATATATATGCTGTCTACAAGAGACCCACTTCAGACCTAGAGACACATACAGACTGAAAGTAAGGGGATGGAAAAAGATATTCCATGCAAATGGAAACCAAAAGAAAGCTGGAGTAGCAATTCTCATATCAGACAAAATAGACTTTAAAATAAAGACTACTAGAAGAGACAAAGAAGGACACTACATAATGATCAAGGGATCAATCCAAGAAGAAGATATAACAATTGTAAATATTTATGCACCAAACATAGGAGCACCTCAATACATAAGGGAAATATTAACAGCCATAAAAGGAGAAATCGACAGTAACACAATCATAGTAGGGGACTTTAACACCCCACTTTCACCAATGGACAGGTCATCCAAAATGAAAATAAATGAGGAAACACAAGCTTTAAATGATACATTACACAAGATGGACTTAATTGATATTTATAGGACATTCCATCCAAAAACAACAGAATACACATTTTTCTCAAGTGCTCATGGAACATTCTCCAGGATAGATCATATCTTGGGTCACAAATCAAGCCTTGGTAAATTTAAGAAAATTGAAATTGTATCAAGTATCTTTTCCGACCACAATGCTATGAGACTAGATATCAATTACAGGAAAAGAGCTGTAAAACATACAAACACATGGAGGCTAAACAATACACTACTTAATAACGAAGTGATCACTGAAGAAATCAAAGAGGAAATTAAAAAATACCTAGAAACAAATGACAATGGAGACACGACGACCCAAAACCTATGGGATGCAGCAAAAGCAGTTCTAAGAGGGAAGTTTATGGCAATACAATCCCACCTTAAGAAACAGGAAATATCTCAAATAAACAACCTAACCTTGCACCTAAAGCAATTAGAGAAAGAAGAACAAAAACATCCCAAAGTTAGCAGAAGGAAAGAAATCATAAAAATCAGATCAGAAATAAATGAAAAAGAAATGAAGGAAACGATAGCAAAGATCAATAAAACTAAAAGCTGGTTCTTTGAGAAGATAAACAAAATTGATAAACCATTAGCCAGACTCATCAAGAAAAAAAGGGAGAAGACTCAAATCAATAGAATTAGAAATGAAAAAGGAGAAGTAACAACTGACACTGCAGAAATACAAATGATCATGAGAGATTACTATAAGCAACTCTATGCCAATAAAATGGACAACCTGGAAGAAATGGACAAATTCTTAGAAATGCACAACCTGCCAAGACTGAATCAGGAAGAAATAGAAAATATGAACAGCCCAATCACAAGCACTGAAATTGAAACTGTGATTAAAAATCTTCCAACAAACAAAAGCCCAGGACCAGATGGCTTCACAGGCGAATTCTATCAAGCATTTAGAGAAGAGCTAACACCTATCCTTCTCAAACTCTTCCAAAATATAGCAGAGGGAGGAACACTCCCAAACTCATTCTACGAGGCCACCATCACCTTGATACCAAAACCAGACAAGGATGTCACAAAGAAAGAAAACTACAGGCCAATATCACTGATGAACATAAATGCAAAAATCCTCAACAAAATACTAGCAAACAGAATCCAACAGCACATTAAAAGGATCATACACCATGATCAAGTGGGGTTTATTCCAGGAATGCAAGGATTCTTCAATATACGCAAATCAATCAATGTGATACACCATATTAACAAGTTGAAGGAGAAAAACCATATGATCATCTCAATAGATGCAGAGAAAGCTTTTGACAAAATTCAACACCCATTTATGATAAAAACCCTGCAGAAAGTAGGCATAGAGGGAACTTTCCTCAACATAATAAAGGCCATATATGACAAACCCACAGCCAGCATCGTCCTCAATGGTGAAAAACTGAAACCATTTCCACTAAGATCAGGAACAAGACAAGGCTGCCCACTCTCACCACTCTTATTCAACATAGTTTTGGAAGTTTTAGCCACAGCAATCAGAGAAGAAAAGGAAATAAAAGGAATCCAAATGGGAAAAGAAGAAGTAAAGCTGTCACTGTTTGCAGATGACATGATACTATACATAGAGAATCCTAAAGATGCTACCAGAAAACTACTAGAGCTAATCAATGAATTTCGTAAAGTTGCAGGATACAAAATTAATGCACAGAAATCTCTGGCATTCCTATATACTAATGATGAAAAATCTGAAAGTGAAATCAAGGAAACACTCCCATTTACCATTGCAACAAAAAGAATAAAATATCTAGGAATAAACCTACCTAAGGAGACAAAAGACCTGTATGCAGAAAATTATAAGACACTGATGAAAGAAATTAAAGATGATACAAATAGATGGAGAGATGTACCATGTTTTTGGATTGGAAGAATCAACATTGTGAAAATGACTCTACTACCCAAAGCAATCTACAGATTCAATGCAATACCTATCAAACTACCAATGGCATTTTTCACAGAACTAGAACAAAAAATTTCACAATTTGTATGGAAACACAAAAGACCCCGAATTGCCAAAGCAATCTTGAGAACGAAAAACGGAGCTGGAGGAATCAGGCTCCCTGACTTCAGACTATACTACAAAGCTACAGTAATCAAGACAGTATGGTACTGGCACAAAAACAGAAAGATAGATCAATGGAACAGGATAGAAAGCCCAGAGATAAACCCACGGACATATGGTCACCTTATCTTTGATAAAGGAGGCAGGAATGTACAGTGGAGAAAGGACAGTCTCTTCAATAAGTGGTGCTGGGAAAACTGGATAGGGACATGTAAAAGTATGAGATTAGATCACTCCCTAACACCATACACAAAAATTAGCTCAAAATGGATTAAAGACCTAAATGTAAGGCCAGACACTATCAAACTCCTAGAGGAAAACATAGGCAGAACACTCTATGACATAAATCACAGCAAGATCCTTTTTGACCCACCTCCTAGAGAAATGGAAATAAAGACAAAAATAAACACATGGGACCTAATGAAACTTCAAAGCTTTTGCACAGCAAAGGAAACCATAAACAAGACGAAAAGACAACCCTCAGAATGGGAGAAAATATTTGCAAATGAAGCAACTGACAAAGGATTAATCTCCAAAATTTATAAGCAGCTCATGCAGCTCAATAGCAAAAAAACAAACAACCCAATCCAAAAATTCGCAGAAGACCTAAATAGACATTTCTCCACAGAAGATATACAGACAGCCAACAAACACATGAAAGGATGCTCAACATCTTTACTCATTAGAGAAATGCAAATCAAAACTACAATGAGATATCATCTCACACCAGTCAGAATGGCCATCATCAAAAAATCTAGAAACAATAAATCCTGGAGAGAGTGTGGAGAAAAGGGAACACTCTTGCACTGCTGGTGGGAATGTGAATTGGTACAGCCACTATGGAGAACGGTATGGAGGTTCCTTAAAAAACTACAAATAGAACTACCATATGACCCAGCAATCCCACTACTGGGCATATACCCTGAGAAAACCATAATTCAAAAAGAGACATGTACCAAAATGTTCATAGCAGCCCTATTTACAATAGCCCAGAGATGGAAACAACCTAAGTGTCCATCATCGGATGAATGGATAAAGAAGATGTGGCACATATATACAATGGAATATTACTCAGCCATAAAAAGAAATGAAATTGAGCTATTTGTAATGAGGTGGATGGACCTAGAGTCTGTCATACAGAGTGAAGTAAGTCAGAAAGAGAAAGACAAATACTGTATGCTGACACATATATATGGAATTTAAGAAAAAAAAATGTCATAAAGAACATAGGGGTAAGACAGGAATAAAGACACAGACCTATTAGAGAATGGACTTGAGGATATGGGGAGGGGGAAGGGTAAGCTGTGACAAAGTGAAAGAGCGGCATGGACATATATACACTACCAAACGTAAGGTAGATAGCTAGTGGGAAGCAGCCGCATAGCACAGGGTGATCAGCTCGGTTCTTTGTGACCGCCTGGAGGGGTGGGATAGGGAGGGTGGGAGGGAGACGCAAAAGGGAGGGGATATGGGAACATATGTATATGTATAACTGATTAAATTTGTAAAATAAAATAAAAAAAATGAAAAAAAAAATGAAGGAAGTGAGGAGGATCATTCTATGACATTGTATAAAGCTGAGTAAACTACTATTAAAAAAGTTTTAAAGTGGTGATTTAGATTCCTCTGCCCAAATCTTTCTTAAGAGTCTAACCTATGTATTAGATGTTGACATTAATATATACTCATCTCATTGCTGCCTTCCATGATGACAAAGTCGTGGATGTTCCATTTAAAGTGAGGCTTTGGAGTTCAGCTGCCTGATGCTCGGTTCACCATATCTAGCTATGGGTCCTTGGGAGACAATGAATAATTATACTAAATACATCATGTGTTTATTGTGGGGCTGAAACAGTAAATAAATATGAAGTGTTATTGGAAGATATATTTTAATACTTTTCCATAAGAATTCATTATTATTGTGTTATTTCACTGTTATTAATATTATGTTGTGATAGAAAGCACCTTAAAACATATTCGTAGAACAAGAAAAGATATAAATAAGCAGTACACTGAAATGAAACAGGAAATTCAACTTTTTGACAGATATTATCCTAAGTTCTTAAGATAAATTTACTTAAAAAGTGGTCATCACTAACATTTTAACACATTTTTTCAATTTTTTCTATGAATTTCTACACGTGACTTTATTCATATAACAAAATGTATTAAATGTTAGTAAATGGAAAAGTGATTCCTTTTTAAGATGTAAAATATTTGTGTTCATAGCTATTTTCAGTCATATGGATTTTTCTTATCAGTATGTTAATGCAAAATATATATTTAATTAAATCTTAGCAAACAATTTAAAAATTATGCATTTTAGCTCCTGACATTTACATGAAAGTTCTCTTAGAGGAAAAAAAAAAAAGCTTCTTCACTTTAAACAAGTCACTAAAAATACTATTAAGATTTATACTCATTGTACAAAGTAACTACAAAAGTTCAACATGAATTAAATTTAGAAAATAAGACAGGAATGTCTCCAACCTATTGATGTTTAATTTCAATTTTGCAAAGTGGATTTTGAACTAGTACTCATTTCCACATTATGTTACACAGATGGATTTATGTTTTGTTGATACTGTGACATCTATGTTACTATCTCTCGATGTTTAAAGATAATTGATAAATATTAGAACTGAAAAAAAATGTTTTTTACACAAAACAATGTAAATCTTAAAGGTAAATTGAGGGATTTAGTTGATGAGAAGATGCATAAACCATGAGATTCCAATTGCAATTTACTTATCTCAATATTTGGAAATACAATTATGAACGTGCTATTCTAGCTAAGCAGAGAAATGTTTTCTCTCACATGCATCTCCTCTGATTTTGTACTGAAGTAGAAGGAAAATCAGTCTATGTGTGTTCACCTACTGATGAACATGGAACTGACTTTGTGAATGGTGCATTGCCCACAAATTGGGTACAGATCGTCATTAATAGAAATAAGTGGAGGTGGGGGTAGTAGGACTGCAGAGATTTTCTTTAAAACATTTGCAGTAAATATCCACCTGCAAAAACTCTCACTATGCAAATTTATGCCAATGAATAATGAATCCTTGGAAATGCCAAAGTGCTGCTACTTCTCACAAGGCTATAAAAAGGACATAAGGTTAATAAAATATTTTTGTCATCAAGATTGTCATAATTGGAAATGAAACTATTAACTTTACCTGACTTAGATCCATTTTCACATACCCACACCACTTACCACTGTTATAAATAATTTTGTCAACTATTTGCAATTATTACCGATTCCTTTATCATTGCCTGAGATATTCATGTCCAAAGTGACGTAAAAAAAATTGCAATTCCTTGATGGATTTCAACTTGATTTGGGGGAAACATTGCCCATCAAAGTATCACCGAATAATCATTAAAATCAAGAAATAGTTACAAAATAAATAAGTACAAAGGTATGTAAAAGAATAGTATGAACAGCTATACACCAATAAATTAGACAAGCTAGAAGTAATGGATAAATTCTTGGAATCATACAAACCTTCCAAGACTGAATCAGGAAGAAGTAGAATATCTGAATAGATGGATCAATAGTACAAAGATTGAAACAGTAATCAAAAACCTTCCAAAAAACAAAAGTCCAGGGCTAGACAGTTTCACAGATGAATTCCACCAAATGTTCAAAGAAAATTTAATACTTATTATTCTCGAACTGTTGCAGAACACTGAAGAAAAGGGAATACTTGCTAACTCATTTTATGAGGCCAACATCACCGTGATACCAAAGCCAGACAAAGACATAAAACAAAAAAGGAAAACTACAGGTGAATATCTCTGATGAACATAGATGCAAAAATTTTAACAAATATTAGCAAACTGAATTCAACAATACATCAAAAAGATCATAAACCATGATCAAGTGGGATTTATTTCAGTCATGCAAGAATGGTTCATTCCTTATATTTCCTTGTCTTATTCATTCCTTATATTTGTAATTGAATTTACCAGTGCATCCACCGAGTTTTGAAGTTTTCTTTATAGAAAGGTTTTCAATGAAAAATTGTGTCCCTTTGCTAGAAGTAGGATGATTCAGGTTTTGTATTTTTTAAATCAGTTTTGATCATTCATGTCTTTCAAGATATTGTTAATTTCATCTTAGTGTTTTAGTTTTGGTAGAATAAGATTGTTCAATAATATTCCTTTAATATCCACTACTTGTTAGATATATAGTAGAGTCTACTCTTTTTCTTACAACCTAGATATTTTTAAATTAAATTCAATAATTTGTTTAAAGTAACAGCTTTCAGATTTGTCAATTTCTTTATTATTGGTTTATTTTTTCTTTCAGGGATGCCTGTTCTAATCTTTTGTTTTAGTATGTAACCTTAGTATCCTTTTGCTTAGTATGTAACCTCTTCTTTTCCTAGCTTTTTTATAGTAGAAACTGTAAAGTTTGATTTTTAATTCTTTTTCTTCTTGTCTATTATTAGCATTTACAGTTGTGAATTTTCTACTAACCACTCCTTTACTTGCACCCCACAAATATCAAAGTTTTAAATTTCATTTGGTTCAAATATTTCTTAATTTACCTTTTAATTAGTTTAAACACTGGACTGAAGGTTTTAGCCAGTAAAACAATGAAAACATGGGAGGGGGAAAGGAGAGGGAATGAAAGAAAAAAAAAAGATATATAAAAAATGGAAAATAGAACTCTATTTAAAAATGAATGATTTCATGTGTAGAAAATCCAATATAATCTAAGTTATTAGTATTATAAAGTGACTATAGTAAATTGCAAGCTAACAAATCAATATATAAACTGAATTTTGGAAAATTTCTGGGGTGAGCTTCAGTATGTAAAATATTTGGGAGTCATCACTCCCATAACAATAAAAAAGAGATAAATAAACTAAAAATCATCAACTTTTGTTGATCCACCAGAGAACTAAAATTTCAGAGCATGCCAACTACCCTCAAATCTGGATATAGGTTCATCCAGAGAAATATAGTACCTGAGATCTGCTTACTTGGCTCTACATAAATAAATAAGCAGAATTCAACAAGAAAGAAAGAAAGAAAAAAAGAAAGAAAGGAAGGAAGGAAGGAAGTTAAAATAAAAATATTTTATTTTTATTCTTAATTGATCTAAGTAAAGTAATATTAACAATATATCAAGTAATTATAGTAGATTACAGTAATATCGAATGGTGCAGGAGGGAGAAATTGAGTATACATATATGATGTCTGTACTACAAGGGAAGTAGTATTTTTAAAAGCATTTAAAGGACTTCCCTGGTGGTGCAGTGGTTATGAATCTGCCTGCCAATGCAGAGGACACGAGTTCAAGCACTGGTTGGGGGAGATTCCCACATGCTGCAGAGCAACTAAGTCCATGCACCAAAACTACTGAGCCTACGCTCTAGAGCCTGAAAGCCACAACAACTGAGCCCACCATGCCACAACTACGGAAGCCCACACGCCTAGACCCTGTGCTCCACAACAAGCAAAACCACCGCAATGAGAAGACCGCGCACCACAAGGAAGAGTAGCCTCAGCTCGCCGTGACAAGAGAAAGCCGATGTGCAGCAACAAAGACCCAACACAGCCAAAAATAAATAAATAAATACATTTATTTAAAAAATTCTTTTAAAAAAGCAGTTGAAAAGTTAGTTTACAATATTAATTGTAGAAGCAATGGCAAATATTAAAACTTTTACAAAAGAAGTATAGTTGATATGCTAACTGAGCATATAAAATGGAATTACAAAACTTCAATTAAAACCAGAGGAGGCAGCAAAAGAGGGACAAACAAGACATAAAGAACAAGGGTAATGAATACAAAACAGTTATAAACATGGTAGATATTAACCCAACTATACTGGTAATCACCTTAAGTGAGAATGGCCTAAATACACCAATTAAAAGACAGAGATTTCACGATTTCTATTCACTGAAATTTGTTAAGGCATGTTTTATGGCTCAGAATGTGGTTTATCTTAGTAAATTTTCTGTGTGAGCTCATCAGATTGTTAAAAACTTAGTAATTACTCACCACTGGAATGGTTACAATTAAAAAGGCTAACATACCAGTGTTAAGCAAACATTTAGAGGAAGACAATTTTCATACACTCGTGATCAGACTGCAAATTGGTATAACACATTGGAAAAAGTTTAGCCTTTTCTACACAATTTGAGCATAAACATTCCCTTTGAGTCAACAATTTCACTCCCTGATATATAATCAAACTGTGTGACTATTGTACTGAAGTTTTATTAACATGATTATAAACACATTAGTCATACTATCTAATTAATCTAATTAATCTAATATTAATATAAACACATTAGCCATATAATCTAATAGGAGGGAAGTCCAAAAGAGAGGGGATATCTGTATGTGTATAGCTGATTCATTTTGTTGTGCAATGGAGGCTAACACAATATTGTAAAGCAACCATACTCCAATAAAAATTCATAAAAATAAATAATCTATCACGAGTAGAATGGATATTTTGTGGTAACTTTATTTTTTATTTTTATTTTTTTTTATTTTTTTTTCATGCACTTTTTTTTTTATTAGTTTCTGCTTTATAACAAAGTGAATCAGTCATACATATACATCTGTTCCCACATGCCCTCCCTCATGCATCTCCCTCCCTCCCACCCTCCCCATCCCTCCCCTCCAGGCAGTCACAAAGCACCGAGCTGATCTCCCTGTGCTCTGCGGCTGCTTCCCACTATCTGTCTACCCTACGTTTGATAGTGTATATATGTCCATGCCTCTCTTTCGCTTTGTCACAGCTTACCCTTCCCCCTCCCCATATCCTCAAGTCCATTCTCAAGTAGGTCTGTGTCTTTATTCCCGTTTTACACCTAGGTTCTTCATGACATTTTTTTTCTTATATTCCATATATATGTGTTAGCATACGGTATTTGTCTTTCTCTTTCTGACTTACTTCACTCTGTATGACAGACTCTAGGTCTATCCACCTCATTACAAATAGCTCAGTTTCGTTTCTTTTTATGGCTGAGTAATATTCCATTGTATATATGTGCCACATCTTCTTTATCCATTCATCCGATGATGGACACTTAGGTTGTTTCCAGCTCCGGGCTATTGTGAATAGAGCTGCAATGAACATTTTGGTACATTACTCTTTTTGAATTATGGTTTTCTCAGGGTATATGCCTAGTAGTGGGATTGCTGGATCATATGGTAGTTCTATTTTTAGTTTTTTAAGGAACCTCCATACTGTTCTCCATAGTGGCTGCACCCATTCAAATTCCCACCAGCAGTGCAAGAGTGTTCCCTTTTCTCCACACCCTCTCCAGCATTTATTGTTTCTAGATTTCTTGATGATGGCCATTCTGACTGGTGTAAGATGATATCTCATTGTAGTTTTGATTTGCATTTCTCTAATGATTAATGATGTTGAGCATTCTTTCATGTGTTTGTTGGCAGTCTGTATATCTTCTTTGGAGAAATGCCTATTTAAGTCTTCTGCAAATTTTTGGATTGGGTTGTTTGTTTTTTTGCTATTGAGCTGCATGAGCTGTTTATAAATTTTGGAGATTAATCCATTGTCAGTTGCTTCATTTGCAAATATTTTCTCCCATTCTGAGGGTTGTCTTTTGGTCTTGTTTATGGTTTCCTTTGCTGTGCAAAAGCTTAGAAGTTTCATTAGGTCCCATGTGTTTATCTTTGTTTTTATTTCCATTTCTCTAGGAGGTGGGTCCAAAAGGATCTTGCTGTGATTTATGTCATAGAGTGTTCTACCTATGTTTTCCTCTAAGAGTTTGATAGTTTCTGGCCTTACATTTAAGTCTTTAATCCATTTTGAGCTTATTTTTGTGTATGGTGTTAGGGAATGATCTAATCTCATACTTTTACATGTCCCTGTCCAGTTTTCCCAGCACCACTTATTGAAGAGGCTGTCCTTTCTCCACTGTACATTCCTGCCTCCTTTATCAAAGATAAGGTGACCATATGTGTGTGGGTTTATCTCTGGGCTTTCTATCCTGATCCACTGATCTATCTTTCTGTTTTTATGCCAGTACCACACTGTCTTAATTACTGTAGCTTTGTAGTATAGTCTGAAGTCAGGGAGCCTGATTCCTCCAGCTCCGTTTTTCGTTCTCAAGATTGCTTTGGCTATTCGGGGTCTTTTGTTTTTCCAAACAAATTTTGAAATTTTTTGTTCTAGTTCTGTGAAAAATGCCAGTGGTAGTTTGATAGGGATTGCATTGAATCTGTAGATTGCTTTGGGTAGTAGAGTTATTTTCACAATATTGATTCTTCCAATCCAGGAGCATGGTATATCACTCCATCTGTTTGTATCATCTTTAATTTCTTTCATCAGTGTCTTATAATTTTCTGCATACAGGTCTTTTGTCTCCTTAGGTAGGTTTATTCCTAGATATTTTATTCTTTTTGTTGCAATGGTAAATGGGAGTGTTTCCTTGATTTCATTTTCAGATTTTTCATCATTAGTGTACAGGAATGCCAGAGATTTCTGTACATTAATTTTGTAACCTGCTACTTTACCAAATTCATTGATTAGCTCTAGTAGTTTTTCGGTAGCATCTTTAGGATTCTCTATGTATAGTATCATGTCATCTGCAAACAATGACAGCTTTACTTCTTCTTTTCCGATTTGGATTCCTTTTATTTCCTTTTCTTCTCTGATTGCTGTGGCTAAAACTTCCAAAACTAGGTTGAATAAGAGTGGTGAGAGTGGGCAGCCTTGTCTTGTTCCTGATCTTAGTGGAAATGGTTTCAGTTTTTCACCACTGAGGACAATGTTGGCTGTGGGTTTGTCATATATGGCCTTTATTATGTTGAGGAAAGATCCCTCTATGCCTACTTTCTGCAGGGTTTTTATCATAAATGGGTGTTGAATTTTGTCGAAAGCTTTCTCTGCATCTATTGAGATGATCATATGGTTTTTCTCCTTCAACTTGTTAATATGGTGTATCACATTGATTGATTTGCGTATATTGAAGAATCCTTGCATTCCTGGAATAAACCCCACTTGATCATGGTGTATGATCCTTTTAATGTGCTGTTGGATTCTGTTTGCTAGTATTTTGTTGAGGATTTTTGCATCTATGTTCATCAGTGATATTGGCCTGTAGTTTTCTTTCTTTGTGACATCCTTGCCTGGTTTTGGTATCAAGGTGATGGTGGCCTCGTAGAATGAGTTTGGGAGTGTTCCTTCCTCTGAAATTGTTTGGAAGAGTTTGAGAAGGATGGGTGTTAGCTCTTCTCTAAATGTTTGATAGAATTCGCCTGTGAAGCCATCTGGTCCTGGGCTTTTGTTTGATGGAAGATTTTTAATCACAGTTTCAATTTCAGTGCTTGTGATTGGTCTATTCATATTTTCTATTTCTTCCTGAGTCAGTCTTGGCAGGTTGTGCATTTCTAAGAATTTGTCCATTTCTTCCAGGTTGTCCATTTTATTGGCATAGAGTTGCTTGTAGTAATCTCTCATGATCTTTTGTATTTCTGCAGTGTCAGTTGTTACTTCTCCTTTTTCATTTCTAATTCTATTGATTTGAGTCTTCTCCCTTCTTTTCTTGATGAGTCTGGCTAATGGCTTGTCAATTTTGTTTATCTTCTCAAAGAACCAGCTTTTAGTTTGGTTGATCTTTGCTATCGTTTCCTTCATTTCTTTTTCATTTATTTCTGATCTGATCTTTATGATTTCTTTCCTTCTGCTAGCTTTGGGGGTTTTTTGTTCTTCTTTCTCTAATTGCTTTAGGTGCAAGGTTAGGTTGTTTACTCGAAATGTTTCCTGTTTCTTAAGGTGGGATTGTATTGCTATAAACTTCCCCCTTAGAACTGCTTTTGCTGCGTCCCATAGGTTTTGGGTTGTCGTGTCTCCATTGTCATTTGTTTCTAGGTATTTTTAAATTTCCTCTTTGATTTCTTCAGTGATCACTTCGTTATTGAGTAGTGTATTCTTTAGCCTCCATGTGTTTGTATTTTTTACAGATCTTTTCCTGTAATTGATGTCTAGTCTCATAGCATTGTGGTCGGAAAAGATACTTGATACAATTTCAATTTTCTTAAATTTACCAAGGCTTGATTTGTGACCCAAGATATGATCTATCCTGGAGAATGTTCCATGAGAACTTGAGAAAAATGTGTATTCTGTTGTTTTTGGATGAAATGTCCTATAAATATCAACTAAGTCCTTCTTGTTTAATGTATCATTTAAAGCTTGTGTTTCCTTATTTATTTTCATTTTGGACGATCTCTCCATTGGTGAAAGTGGGGTGTTAAAGTCCCCTACTATGATTGTGTTACTGTCGATTTCCCCTTTTATGGCTGTTAGTATTTGCCTTATGTATTGAGGTGCTCCTATGTTGGGTGCATAAATATTTACAATTGTTATATCTTCTTCTTGGATTGATCCCTTGATCATTATGTAGTGTCCTTCTTTGTCTCTTCTAATAGTCTTTATTTTAAAGTCTATTTTGTCTGATATAAGAATTGCTACTCCAGCTTTCTTTTGGTTTCCATTTGCATGGAATATCTTTTTCCATCCCCTTACTTTCAATCTGTATGTGTCTTTAGGTCTGAAGTGGGTCTCTTGTAGACAGCATATATATGGGTCTTGTTTTTGTATCCATTCAGCCACTCTGTGTCTTTTGGTGGGAGCATTTAGTCCATTTACATTTAAGGTAATTATTGATATGTATGTTCCTATTCCCATTTCCTTAATTGCTTTGGGTTCGTTATTGTAGGTATATTCCTTCTGTTGTGTTTCTTGCCTAGAGAAGTTCCTTTACCATTTGTTGTAAAGCTGGTTTGGTGGTGCTGAACTCTCTCAGCTTTTGCTTGTCTGTAAAGGTTTTAATTTCTCCATCAAATCTGAATGAGATCTTTGCTGGGTAGAGTAATCTTGGCTGCAGGTTTCTCTCCTTCATCACTTTAATTATGTCCTGCCACTCCCTTCTGGCTTGTAGAGTTTCTGCTGAGAGATCAGCTGTTAACCTGATGGGGATTCCCTTGTGTGTTATTTGTTGTTTTTCCCTTGCTGCTTTTAATATGAGTTCTTTGTGTTTAATTTTTGACAGTTTGATTAATATCTGTCTTGGTGTATTTCTCCTTGGATTTATTCTGTATGGGACTCTCTGTGCCTCCTGGACTTGATTAACTATTTCCTTTCCCATATTGGGGAAGTTTTCAACTATAATCTCTTCAAATATTTTCTCAGTCCCTTTCTTTTTCTCTTCTTCTTCTGGAACCCCTATAATTCGAATGTTGGTGCGTTTAATGTTGTCCCAGAGGTCTCTGAGACTGTCCTCTGTTCTTTTCATTCTTTTTTCTTTATTTTGCTCTGCATCAGTTATTTCCACTATTTTATCTTCCACCTCACTTATCCGTTCTTCTGCCTCAGTTATTCTGCTATTGATCCCATCTAGAGTATTTTTTATTTCATGTATTGTGTTTTTAATCGATGCTTGATTCATCTTTAGTTCTTCTAGGTCCTTGTTAACTGTTTCTTGCATTTTGTCTATTCTATTTCCAAGATTTTGGATCATCTTTACCATCATTATTCTGAATTCTTTTTCAGGTAGACTGCCTATTACCTCTTCATTTGTTAGGTCTGGTAGGTTTTTATCTTGCTCCTTCACCTGCTGTGTGTTTTTCTGTCTTCTCATTTTGCTTATGTTACTGTGTTTGGGGTCTCCTTTTTGCAGGCTGCAGGTTCGTAGTTCCCATTGTTTTTCGTGTCTGACCCCAGTGGCTAAGGTTGTTTCAGTAGGTTGTGTAGGCTTCCTGGTGGGGGGGACTAATGCCTGTGTTCTGGTGGTTGAGGCTCGATCTTGTCTTTCTGGTGGACAGGTCCACGTCTGGTGGTGTGTTTTGGGGTGCCTATGGCCTTATTATGTTTTTAGGTAGCTTCTCTGCTAATGGGTGGGGTTGTGTTCCTGCCTTGCTAGTTGCTTGGCATAGGGTGACCAGCACTGTAGCTTGCTGGTCGTTGACTGAAGCTGAGTGCTGGTGTTGGGTTGGAGATCTCTGGGAGATTTTCGCTGCTTGATATTATGTGGAGCTGGGAGGTCTCTTGTGGACCCGTGTCCTGAAGTTGGCTCTCCCACTTCAGAGGCACAGCACTGGCTCCCGGCTGCAGCACCAAGAGCCTTTCATCCACCCGGCTCAGAATAACAGGGAGAAAAAGCAGAAAGAAAGAATTAGTAGATGAAAGAAAGAGAGAGGGAAAGAAAGGAAGAAGGGAAGAAAGGAAGGAAGGAAGGAAGAAAGAAAGAAAGGAGGGAGGGAGTGAGGAAGGATGGAAAGAAAGAAGGAAAGAAAGGAGGGAGGGAGGGAGCAATGAAAGCAAAAGGAAGAGTGAATGGAAGAAGGGAGGGAGGGAGGGAGGAAGGAAAGAAAGAAAGAAAGACAGGAGGGAGGGAGGGAGGAAGGAAAGAAAAAGAAAGTGGAAAGAAGAAGGGTGGGAGGGAGGGAGGAAAGAAAAAGAAAGAAGGAAAGGAAGAGCGGAGGGAGGGAGGGAGGAAGGGAAGGTAGGAAAAAAAGAAAGAGCAGGTAAAGTAAAATAGAATAAAGTATGAAATATAGTAGCGTTATTAAAATTAGAAAGTAATTATTGAAAAAAAAAAAAGGACCGATAGAACCCTGGGACATATGGTGGAAGCAAAGCTATACAGAGAGAATCTTACACAGAAGATTACACATACACATTCACAAAAAGAGAGCAGGGGGAAAAATCAAAAATCTTGCTCTCCAAGCCCACCTCCTCAATTTGGGATAATTCGTTGTAAAAAGAGGAAAAGGGCAAGAAGTCTGAAATCTTTCTCTCTAAGTCCACCTCCTTACTTTGGAATAATTCGTTGTAAAAAGAGGAAAAGGGGGGAAAGTCTTAAATCTTGTCCTCAAAGTCCACTTCCTCAATTTGGGATGATTCGCTGTCCATTCATGCACTCCACAGACGCAGGGCACATCAAATGGACCGTGGAGCTTTAATCCACTGCCTCCGAGGCTGCACAGAGAGATTTCCCTGACTCTGCTCTCACAGCTCCCGGGTCTCAGCCTTGGACCTGGCCCCGTCTCTGTGCGTAGGTCGCCGGAGGGCGTCCGTTCTTCGCTCAGACAGGACGGGTTTAAAGGAGCCGCTGATTCGGGGGCTCTGGCTCACTCATGCAGAGGGGAGGGAGGGGCGCGCAGTGTGGGGCGGGCCTGCGGCGGCAGAGGCCGGTGTGACATTGCAGCAGCCCGTGGCGCTCCGTGCGCTTTCCCGGGAAAGCCGTCCCCGGGTCTCGGGACCCCGGCAGTGGCGGGGTGCACAGGTCCCCCGGAAGGCGGGGCGGACAGTGACCCGCGCTCGCACACAGGCCCCGCGGCTGCGGCGGCGGCGGGCGGCGGCGGCGGCGGGCCGCGGCGGGCGGTGGGCGGCGGCGGGCCGCGGCGGCGGCGGGCGGCGGCGGGCGGTGGGCGGCGGCGGCGGCGGCGGTGGCGGCCCACGCCCGTCTCCGAGGTCCACGCCTTACCCGCGGCTCGCGCCTGTCTCCGGCGCTTCCCTAAGCAGCCCTTTTAATGCCTTCTCCTCGCACACCAGGAAACAAAAGTGAAAGTGAAAAAAGACTCTTGCCTCTTCAGCAACTCCAGACCCTTTCCCCGGACTCCCTCCGGGCTAGCCGTGGTGCACTAACCCCTTCAGGCTCTCTTCCTGCCGCCAGCCCCAGTCCTCTCCCTGCGCTCCGGCTGAAAGCCGATACCCAAGCCTCAGCTCCCAGCCCCGCCCGCCACAGCGGCCGAGCAGACAAGCCTCTCAGGCTGGTGTGTGCCTGAGGGCACCGATCCTCTGTGCCGGAATCTCTCCGCTTTGCCCTCCACACCCCTGTTGCTGTGCTCTCCTCCGCTACTCCGAAGCTTTCCCCCTCCGCCACCTGCAGTCTCCGCCCGCGAAGGGGCTTGTAGTGTGTAGAAACCTTCCCTCCTTCACGGCTCCCTCCCACTGGTGCAGGTCCCGTCCCTATCCTATTGTCTCTGTTTATTCTTTTTTTCTTTTGCCCTACCCAGGTATGTGGGGAGTTTCTTGCCTTTTAGGGGGTCTGAGGTCTTCTGTCAGCGTTCAGTAGGTGTTCTGTAGGAGTTGTTCCACGTGTAGATGAATTTCTGATGTATCTGTGGGGAGGAAGGTGATCTCCGCGTCTTACTCTTCCGCCATCTTCCTCCGGGGACCTGTGGTAACTTTAAATGATGATTTATTATACAATTGTGTAACTGGATGAACTATAACCATACATTTGAACATCAAGGAATCCAACAAATATAATTTTGAATCAATTATGTAAGGCATAAAGAACACAAGTCATGTATGTAATATATATATATATATATAATTTATGGGTTTGGAAGTCAAGAGAGTCATTTCCTTTGGGGAGGAGAGGGGTTAAGGACCAGGAGGAAATATGAGAGTGTCTGAAGTGCTGGTGAGTTTCTGTATCTTGATATAGGTGGTAGTTACCAGGGTGTGATCAATTTATCGTACAATTTAGATTTGTCATTTAAAATTTTCTGGTAGAGTTAAATTAAAAAAAATCCCCTTATAGTTTCCTAAATACACTAAGTGATTCATTTAACAATTCTCCTAGATAGTTTTAAGTAGTGCAGAGTGTTTTACTGAGCGTGGTTGACATGAATTCTCATTCTAACGTTTTCAGCAATGCTATAGTCCTCTGTAAATAATATAGCCCCTCTGCACCTCTTTTTTTTAATCTATAAGATGAAATAAAGTTCTTCTTATATCCAAAATTTCATGATAATAACACTTGCCTAGAGATTCTCAAATGTCTTGTAAAAATCTTCATTTTTTAATTGCATTCCTAAAAATGAATATAGACATTGTTCTGAAAAAATACATTTTAAAATAACCCTACTAAGTATGAACAGAACCACTGAAGAATCAAGCCACTGGGCAGTATCAGGATCTAATGTTATACCCAAAGTCATACAGTAGACCCAATCATTAAAGGATGCACAGTATGAGACCTTTTCTACTTTATCAAGTGTATTTACATGTACAAAATATTATCAGGAGAGCTGAGGAGAAAGTTGCCTGAGTGGACATGGCTATATGATGGTGTCTCAACAAGCCACCTAGTTCCCCATGGGGCCAATCCAGCTTCTCCTCGTATTCAATGGCTAATTAACACATTTTAAGATTTTAAAAATATTCATTATTATGGTGACTGGATGCATTTGATTATCTAGCATCTTATAAGTTCAATTATCTTGTATCTCTAAATGACAGGCATGGCTCAGTTTAGCCAACAAAGTATTCTATTTCCAAGATTTTGACTTGTGATTAATCCAATTATCTCCTCTGCTATAAGGAGAAAAGATTATATTGGATAGTTTTGTTTCCTGGAGCAAAGTAATTTTCTGCATGACCAACAATAATGTAATGTTGGGTATTTTAATAAGAGGGAATTATTTTTAAAATTAAACCTTAAACAGAATGCAGATTGTAATAATATGGCAGAGATGTGCACAAAATTATGAGTCATTTTTAAAAACTGTTAACACTGCAATGTGCTCTAGTATAAAATAGTGCAATAAAGAAAACATACCTGCAAGAGAAAAGATTTCTAACTCTCCTAGAAATGCATATACAATGCTGAAATTGACAAGGTAACACTACCTTTTTATGGTATTCCATACTTTAATGGAATTGCTTTCATCTTTGAAATTAATAGTCTTTTTTTAAGACAAGGAAATGTTTATGAAAAGGACACATGATAATAATGATTTTCTTACTAAAGAGAAAATGTTAATATTTAATATTGGAAAATGATCAATGATAAAATGTGAGTTTTAGCAAAATTAAGTTATTGAGTGTGCTACAGAAAAATAGAGCCTCTGGATCTCCCTGTCATGGTATATAACTTGACAAGATGAACAATGATGATCTCTGAAGGATCTCTGGGATCTTGTGTTCCCCTCTTTTTATTTTCAAATGTCCCACTTTATAGACAGAAAGCTATCACCAAAGGGAGGCCATGTACATTCTTCTTTTACAAGTTCATCCTCTTTTGAAATTAAATTTTATATTTGAAGCTATTTGAGGTGAGATTTTGAAAACAGAATATAGAATCTAGAAAGAGATGAGAGAGAAGAGGAACACAAAAAAATGTTTGATCTGAGCAGAAAATTTATCTATTTACATATGAAGTATTTCCCATGAGTCTCATTGTTATTTATTTTATTCCTTTATTTCCTTATCCCAAAATTTCTTCCATGGCTCTATTGTCTTCAAAGAATACTTCAAAAGAGTTAAAATAAATAAAAGTAAAATGCTTCATTTGAACTTGGAAATATCCATATTATATCAAATTCAAAAACCCCTTAAATTATTTTCCAATTAAATAATCCCTTAAATAGTAATAAAATTTAAAAGTTTTGAATTTTTATAATGTGGTGGGTCTTCTCAGTATTTTATATAAAGGACCACTGTGGTGTCTATCTTTACTAGTTGACAGATCATTTTTTCCAAGTGTCACTTATTCTGACATTTCCAGTCATTTCTTCTAAAATTAAAATATCTTAACAGATCAATGAAAACTAATGTAAAATGATAAGAAAATACTATTTATTATATAAACTGGCTAAGCCTTCACTATAAGCCATTTGATTTTAATTTGTAGTTTATACTATCTTTCATTTAGAATGAAAAGAGCAGTTCACAAGGATCGTGGTTTAAAAATACAAGTTATGTTTGTTTCCTACCTCAGCTTTATGATCATTGAAATGATTCAAGTTACCATTAGTCCTAGTAACAGGAGAATCACTGGCATGTTGTTTCTAAACTAATCTTACATTTTTTTTTAATTATTGAAATGTAGTGGAGATTATACAGAGTTCAGTTACAACAGCCATCTACCTTCTTCCTCCCCGGTAAAATTATTTGATCCTATAAAACAACAACAACAGTAAATAAAGATCTGTGTCCCACCTCAACACAGTTTTAGAATTTAACTCTTTACAACATCAGTGAGCTTTGGATATCCTCAGATACTTTTTGCACTGAAAAATTTTTTCCCTAACATAGCTGAAAGTTTCATGCCAGGCACAATGTAGGAAGAGGAAGAGGAAGTTGAAGATGAAGATGACCAGGAAGACAAAGTAGAAGAAGAAAGGGGATAAGGATAAAGGGAGGAGGAGGAGCAGAAAGGATGGCCTAGTAGCACTCTCTCTGATGGCTTCAGGGACAAGGTTGGATGATAAAGACAAAGGTTAAGTCTAAATGTTGGAAGAACTGTGTATATGCAGCCTATGTTGTCTTGGTGTATGCAGTTTATTTCAAATACAAATAAAATATATAATTTGTTAGATGTTGACAAGTGGTATGGAGTAACTTTATCTTTTTAAACGAATATGTAGAGAGTGGTTGAATTGAGATTTGCTATTTAAAGTTGGGTTACACTTTGTTATTTGTTACCAAATTTTCCAGTGTTTGTCCATCATTTAGGTTTTAAAAGAACTGTATCTCATTACAGTATTTATTTGCATCTATTTTATAAGGAATCGTCTTAAATATCTTTTTATATGCTGAAGACATTATATATATATATATATATATATATATATATATATATATATATATATATATATATATATATATATATATATATATATATACATACACTAGGGAAATTTGCCCTTTTCTATGATTTAATTGTAAATATTTTTTCCAGCCCATCATTTGTGTTTTGACTTTATTAGTGGTATCTGCTTTCCCTAATGTGATCCTTCTCAGTTTCCCAAAAAGGTCAACCTTAACCTTCAGCTCTGCCTTCCAGGCTTCCTGGTCTGACTTTCTTTTTGATGTCAGTGAATTCCTTGGTCCCTTAACTTCCCTATACTGATTGTTAAACTTCAATTCCTTTGGGAGAATTACGTTTTTTCCTGTTTTCCACAGTTCTGGACTTATTTTTCTCAGGGTTTAAGATTTGGAAAAACATATCAGTTTTCCCAGAGATGTCAGGAAGGAATTCCCTCATGCAAACAGTATGTGAAATTCTAAAGATTTCATACACTTTAAGTATAAGAGGACTTTTTAAAGACACTGTTTGAGGAGAGGTGAAGGGGAGAAATGCTGCAAAATAAAAAAACTATGATAATTGTACAAAGGAAAATAAATGTATAAAAAGAGGCAAATAACTGTTCCCATAACAGTTATTTTTATATGTACACATATAAAATAATATTCTATTCTACAATATGTAGATAATATATTGTCTAATATTTCTGTTTATTGACTTCTGCCTCTTAGGAACTGGTGTTTATAAAGAGGGAAGTTAACTTTCTCCACAACAATATACAAAGTCAGTTTATACTATTAATTGTTTCCTCAAATTTAAACTGTCTTCTCCATATATTTACATTTTCTAAGCCTTCATATCACCTGCTGATATTCCATTTCTGAATCTACCATACCACGTTGGTAATCCACATCCCCAAAGGAAGCTGGATGATAATTGTTTTCCTAGAATTTGCTCTTCCTCCTCCATTTTCTCTCTCAAGAAATGACATAAAGCCCAAGACACTGCCACTGCTCTTTTTTTGCTTTATCCAATGAGTCACTACATTACCTCTAAATTTTATCACAAGTTTACCTTCTCTTTTTCACCTGAAGCATCATCGTCTAAAATCACAGTCATCTTACTCCCCCACTCAAACCCTGATCTAGCAATGAATGGATCTCCCTACCTCCAGGATCATCCTGGTTCAGTAAACATTTCCAAGCCTCTGACAGTGACTTTCAAACCTGTAGTTATGACTCAGTCACTCCCCTGCTCAATATCCTTCAATGACTTTCAACCACATTCAAAATAAAGTTTGTATAGGAGGAAGATATTAAATCAAAATAATTTGGTTCCAGGTGATTTCTAGACCCTACCTGATTTAGGGCTTCTTTAGCCAGAAAGTGACATGTACTCCATGTTTTACAAGGAAGACAGAATCTGGCTGATAATGAGGAGGCCATTGCTTTGCTGTGGATATCAAGATAGTGCTAAAGATGTGTAATAAAAGTCCAGGTGAGAAAACAAGCTAAAAGCAAATGCTTTTTATGTTTCAGTTTTCCTTGGAGGAGAGAGGAAGAAGATTTCTCAAAATTCCCAAGGTTGAATTTTTATATGTTAGGATCCAAGCCTGGTTGTCTCAGTTCAGAGAATTTTGTTGTTGATATTTGTTTTGTTTTTCATTGCTTTTTGTGTCTACAAGGTAACTGAAAAAATTATAGAGCATTACAGTGTTATATAGAAAGAGAAGAGATACACGAATATCATTTTTGTTGGTAAAAGCTGATGAGAGAAGTAGAGGAAAAGAAAAGGCAAATTTTAGATACGAATCCTGTCTTTGTTTTCTGGATCTAGACAAGGATTAGATTGAAAAGCGTTTGGTTGTAAGACTAGGCGGTTGATATCTGATGTCTTTTTTACATCCCTGTGATGCTGAAAGATTGTACTTGCCTCAGAAAATCCTAATATTAAGTAAAAAAATGATGCCTGAGTGTAAGAATGTAGATGCTGAGGAAAGTACTTATGTAGAGGGCCTGAGGTAGTTCCCTTGCTTCTCCTCAGACAACACACAATATATAGATAATCAAAACTTTCCCGTGTGCCCACATGAGGCAAAATCAATAGAGCTGAGTGGAAGGGGTGGGATGAGTAGGTAGCCATATGGACAAACAAGGGCCACCACTAGGCTGTAGAAGCAGAGTTGCACTCACAGCAGCCACAGTGAGTCACCACAAGGAAACCATTAGACCTTAGGCAGGAGGAGAAAACAAACTTCCTATTATAATAGCCAAACTCTTCTGCTGTGATCACAGAGAGACACTGCAGACAGTATGAAATACAGTGTGGCACTTCCCCAATAAAATGAGAAAAAACAGAGTTCCAGGTGCCATTTTGAAAGGTGGATCACAAGAGAAGGAGTCCTCAGAAGTAAGAAACCTTAGAATATCGAGTAATTTATAACCTAGATTCTTTTAACTGTATATCACTAAGAAACTTTTCATTGACAAGATCAAATGTATTCACCACCATTGAGGAAAGACATCTACTATAGGAAAGATCACACTTTTTTGTACATCTGATGTACACTATAAACACTTTAACCCCATTCCAATCTCAAATTAATTACAAGTCACCTCAATCATTAAAATAATCTTAATTGATGCCTTGTGCCAGATGTTGGGGATAAAACAGTGAGCAAAATGTCACTGATCTTCATCCATACTGGGTTTACAGAAAATCAGGAGACAGAAAAATAAACAGTTAAATAAAATAAGGTGTGAAAATTGTGTATGAGAGCCTAAAGCAGAGGAACCTAGTCAGATAAAAAAAAATAGTACAAATTACACCTAATTACTTGTTATTTTTCTGTAGGCATCCAATGCTCTAGCTATACTGCGTTTCTTGACATATCCTGATATGACTAAGGTCTCAAACTTTCATGCATTTGTTTAAGTCATTCTCTGTATTAGTTTTTGATTACTGCTATAACATTACCATGAATTTTGTAGCTTAAAACAAAACAAATGTATTGCACAATCATTCTGGAGGTCAGAAATCTTAAAATCAGTGTTGTAGGAGTGAGCTCCTACTGGAGGGTTTAGGAGAGAATGTTTCCTTGCCTTTCCCAACTTCCAGAGGCCTTTTGCCTTCTTTGTCCTGTGAGTCTTCATCCTATAATCTAACCTCTGCTCTGTCATTACGTCTCTTTCTCTCTGATTTGATCCTCTTGCCTCCCTCTTACAAAAACCCTTGTGACTACATTGGGTCTACTTCAATAATCCAGGGTAACAGTCCCGTCTCATGATCCCTACCGTAATCACATCTACCAAAGTCCCATTTAACATTTAAGGTAAACATATTAACTGGTTTCAGTGCTGGTCATTTTCTTTTGCTGGGCTGGAAGAAAGATTCATTCAGCATACCACTCTGCAAGAATTTCTATTAGATCTTTTTAGATTTTACTTTTTAATTCTTTTTTTTTTAATTCTTGGTGATAGAAGAAAAAAGGAACAGAAGCAGATAGGGAATAAGCAAAGGAAAGAGAACTAGAAGGAAAGAAAGAAAGAAAGAAGGGAGGAGGAAGAAAAGAAGACAGGAAGCAAGCAAGTCAAGCTAAAATTACAATAGTTTAAAAAATTATGTTTTTTGATGAACTGTTAAAACTAAGACTGCGGGAGAGCTCATGTTATACTATTTTGAAAGGGAGATTTCAAATAACTACTCCAACATATATTCATTTACCTGTGTGAGGATATTAACATTAATATATTTGAATGTTAGCAAAGGAAGTAGATCCTCTTAGCCTCTTACTTCATGATATGTAATGGTTTTAAAATCTTTCAAAAGTAATCACACGTTATCTTTAACTACATGTCTAAAACATACTTTTACTTTTTTAGCACAAAAACTAAACTGTTTTCAGCTGTATCTCAGAAAATGAGAAATGCAGGATGCTCTGTTGGGTGTTCTTAGTTCTGCAATACTATCCCTCAGTTTGTCCTATGGAGTGAGAATTACTGACCCTCAGGGCATGGGGCGAGATTTATTATTTTAACAATTTTTGTAAAGCATGGTCTAATAAGTAAACTCCATCTTCTAACATAAAAGAAGTTCCTTGTTAAAGCTGGATACAATGTCTGCTTACAGGAGATTATCCAAAGCATGATTGTTAAATAAAAAGCCATTTGCATCTGTTTATTTTAACTCAAAATGCATATACAGTCTCTAGCACTAAGTAGGAAAGTAATAGGTTCTTATAGCATGTGATATTTAATTTATCTTTCCTTTTAAAAATTCATGCCATGTAGGTACTCCATCAGAGTTTTTATGGATACAGTTTTCTCATAAAATACAGTTTTGTTAAGAAGTCATCTACTGTTGAGCTTATATATGTCTCTGATATATCTTTCTTTTAGTGCCTCGTAGAAAATGTAGCCCTTCATTTTGTTTTATTATTGAAGGAGAATCCAGCAAATACCTTAGGCTGATTCACCTTAAAAATATCTGTTCTCTCATCTGCTGTGTAGCAAACCTCCCACACAGTTTAATTTGTTCTAATGCTCTTCCCTTTACAGTTGCAGCAGTATTTTCAATTACTTTTAAAGCAGTATTTTCTGAGAAAGAATTGCATTTTACTTTATTGCCATATAGTTTTCTAGATATTTTTGCTTTCCACCATGAGAGGAAAATCAAGTTCTTCTTGGATGAAATAGGATATTTTGCATTTTGCAATTACATAAAGCATTAAATAGGAAGTCTGAGTCCTTTTTTATACCACTAATAAGATAACGTGGCTACAAAGACTTTCAGAGTCACTCTTCAATTCTTTCCAAAGTACTGTCAAAGTTTTTGTAATTTTTGTAAATTTTTTAACATATCAATATTATTAACCACATCAGTGCCAGCCTTTCAAGTCCCTACACAAACCTTCAGTGACTTTTCACTCAGATTTAATTTTAAATCCTTTGAATTAGAGGATACAGAGCTCAAAATAGTCTGCCTCTCCACTCCCAATTCCCTGAACTAAGCTCTCACCACCTCGACTCTGTGTCCATCGGCCATATTGGATAACTTTCTTTCCAAATAAGTGTATCTTGTTCTTACCTCAGTGCTTGCACTTTGCCTGGAACACCGTTCCTCAGCCCCAGGTAGGAGCGAGCTCCCCCTCTTCCCTGCTTCCTATGTCACTCTCCCTGACGACATTTTTGAATATCACAAGTCCCTCTTCACTTTTTTCCCCTGTAGCACTCATCACCACCTAATATGTTGTATAACTTACTTATTTCATGATTTGTATATAAATGTCTAGTAGAAACCAAGCACTCTGAAAATACCAATTGTTTTTATTTGTTTTCTGATTGCATTTAACTTGAGCATCCTCAAAACCTAGAACCATGCTTAGCACAGAGGTCATCAATAAGTCTTTTTGAATAAATTTCTAGTGTTTTAAAATGAACAAATATATATATATATATATATAGCCATCTCTTGTCTGGATTATCACAATTGTTTCTTTATTGGCTGTCCTATCTCCATCTTTACTTCAACACAATCTCAGTAAAGTGAAAGTTTATTCAAAATGTTGAAAAACTGTTGACACATGGTGAAGTGGAGACTGGGAACATCCTTAGGAGGTGCAAAGCCTATGAGAAACAGAACATACTGAGAAAAGTGTTTCTTAAAGAATGATACTGGCATGAGTGTGTCACATAGAAGATGGCACTGCCCAAACTGAGATTCAACCTGTGTGCAGCCAGATCAATAGAAAGACAGAGAAAGTACTTCAGAGACATAGGTTTTGTTTTAAAATTTATTTTGTTTATACACTTAAAAGGGAAACTGGTGAAGAGATGTTGAAATTTTGCTGCAGAACCATTCATATTACTGGAAAAGTCATTAAAATATGTTATTTTGAAAATAAATTAGTAATATAATGTCTATAAAGTCAGAATATTACCTTAATGTTCTATGAATGCTTTCTTTAACTTTTATCTACCAACACAGTAGTTCCAAGGCACTAAACAAACACATTTTTAAACAGTCAATAAGAGAAGAAAAAACAGATCAGAGTATCTAAATGGAATGAAGTGCCTTTTCAAAATCATAAACCACTATGTGGCTAGCGTTAAGGCTGAGAGGACCCTGAAGTAATACAAATGTTTCTGGGTTGATTCAGTTGTTTTCAAGCAGTAGGGAATTTTCAAAATGTTGAAGATTTCTGCCATAAAGTATAATTATAAAAATAGTTTTAACAATGTTGAAGCAAAGATTGTTTGAAAATATCAAATGATGATGATAATGAATTTAATATTATTTTATAACCAAAATGCTTCTCCTTGTGAACGGTTATGAAATGTGTCAATTAGAAGCAAAACACAAGCAGTTATTTCCTATAGAGCAAATCTAAGAGCTGATAGTTTATTTTTTTCTTTTTTTTTTTTCTTTTTTTTCTTTTTTTTTTCTTTTTGCGGTATGTGGGCCTCTCACTGTTGTGGCCTCTCCCGTTGCGGAGCACAGGCTCCGGATGCGCAGGCTCAGCGGCCATGGCTCACGGGCCCAGCCGCTCCGCGGCATATGGGATCCTCCCAGACCGGGGCATGAACCCGTATCCCCTGCATCGGCAGGCGGACTCTCAACCACTGCGCCACCAGGGAGGCCCGAGCTGATAGTTTAAATAGGAAAACACCAAACATGAAACATTAAATTCTATTATGCTGTGTATGATTATAGATTAGGGAACTAAGAAAGGTATATCTGATTTGATAATCCAATAAATATATTTATATGAGTATATAAACATCTATATGTGTATATTTATATCTCTATCTATCTTTGATACATTATAATAATTTGAATACCGCCTATAGCCACTGTGGCCTATAAAGGCCTTGAACACAGAAATTATGTTTATTTATTCCTGCATTCTCAGCTCATGCATATAATACAAACTCCACAAAAACGTTTTGACTTGAAATAATTATTGAATAACATTTTGTTAATATTATATAAGGGTACATATAATTAAACTTCTTTTAATTATAGAATTAAAATTAGATACAAAGCATTTAAAAAAGTTTAGTTAATATGTTTTTTAACATTTTATTTTTGCCATACATATTTAACCTTTTTCATAAAACATAAATTAGAAAGTGTGATTTTAAAAAATTTACTTTGGTTACATATGTGTTTGGTTTACAAGTTTCTGCCAGGTATCCTTCAACTAATATCACGTAATTTGTACATTTTGTACATACGTGTCCTAAGTACCCACGATGTGCCAGACCCTAAATTATACATGAGATGCAATCAGTAATACTCTTATTTTTTAAATTAATTATAGTTAATCGATATATAAGGTCTAAACAGGCCTATACAAGATCTATACTTTGTTTTATTGTGCTTTGCTTTATTGTACTTCACAGATAGTGTGCTTTTTACAAATTGAAAGTTCGTGGCAACTCTGCATGCAGTAAGTCTATTGGAGCCATTTCTCCAACATTTGCTCACTTCATGTCCTTGTCTTATATTTTGGTAATTCTCACAATATTTTAAACTTTTTCACTATTATTATATTTAATATCGTGATCTGTGATCAGTGATCTTTGATGTTTCTACTGCAGAAAGACTACAACGTGCTGAAGGCTCAGATGATGGCTAGCATTTTTTAGCAAAAAAGCGTTTTTAAATTAAGGGTATGTGCATTGATTTTTAGACATGATATTATTGCTCACTCAGTAAGCTAGAGTATAGTATAAACATAACTTTGATATGCACTGGGAAATCAAAACCTTGGTGTCACTTTATTGCAATATTCACTTTATTACAATGGTATGGAAATGAACCCAGGAAGACCTTTGAGGTACACCTCTACAAGTAAGTGTTTACAGGAATTAGCAAGCATGTTAAGGAAGATGTCAAAGTTAACAGTGCAGGGTGTTTAAACACCATGTGAGCTCTAAAAGTGAAAAGAAAAACGTATGTGTGTGTATCTCATTCTCTATAGTGATAATGCTTGCTTTAATCTAGAAACATATGATTGAAGTATTACTTGATAACTTTTAATCCATGTCTAATACTGCTGGATAACATATTACATATGTTTTCATAGCTTCATTTAAAAGATCTCTGCCTTAGAGTGCTAAATAAATGCTTGTATTTATTCCACTAAAAATCTCAGATGGTGACCAAAATATGTCTGGGAACAGTTTCAAGTGTTTTAAATATAATTTAAAGAGTATTCCAAGAATGCTTTTGCAACAATGACAAAACCCTAAACCAGATAATGGAACAAACTACAGCTTAAATTATGTAAGACTTCCAGTTTTTGCTTTGTCCTTCTCTTTTTTTCAATGTCTTTCCCTTCCTTATAATTCTTTATTACTCAGAAATGGCACCAACATACACTATGACTAGGTGAATGGAAAAAATAGGGTAACTCTCTTTCTTTTTAGCTCTGGACACTTCTATTCTAACTGCGAACGTTGTTCTAATTTTTCATTTCATCCTATCTTCTCTTTTTTAAGTGCACTCCTCAAATCTAAAGTTGGTACACTTCGCTTAGCTAGTATGAAGAGACGGCCTGAAGTCAGCCTGACCTTCCTGTTATCAGAAACCCTAATAGAGTTGAGGGACTTGTGTTGGATGAGTGTCCTGGTATAACTACAAGAGAATCCTTGTTCTCATTACTTTAGACTTAAATGATGAAAATAATAGAACAGGGCCAAATAATAGAACAGAGATAATTGCTTTTAAGGTTTTCATGAAACTGTATTTAAATTAAAACCATTAAACCCCAATGATAAACATTCTTATTTATCATTCTTATTAAATTTTTACTTAGAGCAATAAAGCTCAACCATATACCATCTTACAAGAGCCACATCTACATTCCAGCAAAGTATGTTCTTTGTTCTAACTACCTGGACCTTTTCCCAAGTTATGTAAGAATATGATACTGCTGTAAGTATGTGTGAAATCACTAAATTCTGCTGACCTGTGAACCTCCTGAGTCTTGGGATCCTACACCTCCCTCCAAAACAATGCTATTCCTAGAATGCTTCATGCTTACGTTCAATATCTTATTCAGCATTCTCCTCCTTCAAATCAATGATCACTTTCCTGTATCTGTCTGAGATTAGGGTGCCAGCATGGTCAGATTTTAGTAGGAACTCTATCCTGGGTCACAGACTGCCAATTCTGGTTGAGTCCTCAACATGAAGGAAAGAGGATGAGAGAGCTCTCTGGGGTTCTTTCTCTAAGGGCACTAATCTCATTCAGGAGGGCTCCACCCTCATGACCTAATCACCTCAGAAAGACCCCACTTCCTCATACCATTACATTAAGGGTTAGAATTTCAATATATGAATTTTTAGAGGAAAACAAACATTCAGTCTATCACAAGCTTCCTCCATTTAGAGTTCTAGGATACTCAGGAGGAGGGAGTAGATGAAAAAAAGTAATCACATAAGCCAAGTATTTATCACATTATAAAGATGTCAGAGGAAATAGTAAGAACCTTTGAGAAGGGAGGTGTGGATGGGTGAGTCCTATGAATATTTAGAGAATTTTCATTACCTTTAGTATGGTCATAAAGAATGCCTGGGGAAATAAAGTCTATGATAAGATTAGATTCTAAAGAGTCACATATAAGATTCTAGATGGAGCAGAAATTTAATGAGCTTAGCATTTTCTGGCATAATTATCCGTAGTGTAGATTTTCCAAAAATTCCAAATTCAACCTTAGTAACCATTTGTCCTGTTGTCCTTTGATGCTGGACTGTATAATTTGAGGAAGAGGATATTTTTCCTGGAACAATCAGCCCAGAATTGAATTAATGGGAGTTTAGGTTGTTTGAGAGGTTTCCATCTTCACAGCACACAGTGGTTTTCAATTCTCTTGGTGAGTAAGAATCACCTGAAGAACATCTAAAAAAATGTTCATGAATAGGCCTAGACACAGAACTATTGAAGCAACACCCACATTATTCCTTCAAGATTACATCACCTTTGTTTTTACATCTAAATCTAGGCTTTAGAAGTCTGAGGTTTTCAACTTGGGAAAGGATTTCCATCTAAAATGGAGCCATAGGATATGAAATGGAAAATCTCACACATGTATCTTCATAAGAATGGAACTTAAGAGCTGAGAGACTGATTTCGTGTAAACGTCTGATTTACAGAAGATTGAGATTCATCTTCTGACCAAAGAACATCTGCCAAAAATCCCCCCCCTTCTTCAAGCCAATGAATTTACTGCTTGGACTCTGGCTGAACTTCCCCATCCTTCCTTCCTTGCCCATAAATCCAGACTGCCCCAAACCCTCAACAGACTGGAGTGTAGTGGGCTACAGTGTGTGCTTTGCAAATTGCGATTCTTCTGTTATTCCTGAATAAACTCAATTTCTGGTCATTCGAGCTTGCCTCAGTTTACCTCCTTATCTAGGTTAACAAACAATTTATCCCATTTAATGCATTTATTTGTAATTCCAAATTTCCTTTTATAGACACTTTTAATGAAGTATAAAGCCCTTTAGCTTAGTGGTTAAACATTTTCACAAGCAAATCCCTTCTAAGTTGCTCCATGAAATGACTATGATAATTAATAGTAATTAACTACCTGCCAGACACTATTTCAGTTACCTTTATTTTATTATATGATTTAATTTAAATGTCATAATAATACCTCCACAAGGTAAGCACTATTATTATCACCATTGTGCAAAGGAAAAATACGAAGTTTAAAAACCTGCTTACTGCCATGATTATAATCAAACTGAAGATTTGAGTCCAGGCCACCTGAGTCAAGTCTGTACTGTTATCTACATTACAGTGCCTCCTGCCTTAGGGTTTTGTCTCTGAATGCTTATTTGTTGGGATATGTACTACACTTACGTGCACTCCTTTCCCATTATCCCTCATTAATGTACGTCTATCCTTAAAGACCAAGTTCAGGAATCTTTCTAAAGTCTGATCCTGTTACTTTTGCCCACAACATTCTCTTTCCTCCTTTATATTTTTAATAGCCCCTTGTGTAACTCTAATGCAATTACAGTGGGCCATCGGTATCTGCTGTTCCACCTCGGGGATTCAACCCATGGAGGATCCTGTGCTTTGTGAAGTGTCTGTGAAGGTTGAATCTGCACATTCAGAACCCCAGGAGGGCCGACAATGGGACTTGAGCATCCACGGACATTAGTATCCAGAGGAGGTCCTGGAATCAATCCTCTTGACCTCCAAACGGAGGGATGACTGTATATTTCTTGTGTCTCTTTTTATCACATAAGGACAGGATGTGTGTCATATCACCAAAGTGCCAAGCACAGAGTCTTAGACATAAGGGTTTTTCAATTAAAATGTTATGAATGCATGAATTCACATGAATTAAAACAGGCTATAAAATCTTCACAAACTATTTGACCACTAAACTTTGTTTCTTGTTGTAAATAGAAAATAAATAACAGATGAAGTATATAAAAGCAGCCTTAATATACATTTGATAATTAACTGCTGTTCTTTACCTGGATTACATAGAACATTATATTTTCTAACATTGGATTGATTTAGGAACCATAGATATCAGCCTGCTATTTTGCGGAGCAACAAATAATCACACATCTATAGACAGTAACTTTCAAGATAAATTTACACTGATTATTTTCCTTCCTGATGTGCTATTCATATTTAGCTTTTCTGAGAAACCCAACTTGTTACTCTCTTGAGAATGGTCAATGGAAGATCATAAAGTTCCTTATTTAATATTAGAATCTCTTTACAAGTTTATATTAATAAAAAGTTTTTAAATATATACTTGATCAAAAGAACAACAGTGAATAATTTAAAACAGCTTACTTCTACAAGCCCACCTCAAAGATATTCCATGTTTGGTTCCAGACCACTGCAATAAAGTGAATATTGCAATAAAGTGAGTCACATGAATTTTTTGGTGTCTCTGTGCATACAAAAGTTATGTTTAGACTATACTGTAGTTTATTAAGTGTGCAATGACATTATATGTAAAAGAAAACATGTACATGCCTTTAATTAAAAAATACTTTATTGCTTAAAAAATGTTAACCATGATCTGAGCCTTCAGTGAGTTTTAATCTTTCTGCAATAGTAACATCAGAGATTACTGATCACAGATCACCATAACAAATTAAATAATAATGAAAAAGTTTGAAATGTGAGAATCACCAAAATGTGACACAGAGACGTGAAGTGAGCAAAGGCAGTTGGTAAAATTGTGCTGATAGACTTGCCCGATGCAGGGTTGCCACAGACCTTCAATTTGTAAAAAGCATAACATCTGTGAAGCACAGTAAAGTAAAGAACAATAAAAGAAGGTATGCCCGAATAGCTTAGAATAATAGTTAACATTTATGAGCTGTAAGGGAGTCTGGACTTTTGACCTATTCACTTTACATATGAGAAAACCAATAACTGAGAGGTTAAGTGACATGTTAAAATTTACCATCATAAACTAACACAAGCAGAACAGTTCTGATTTAGAAGTGCAATCTTGTAATCTAATATTATGTATCACTACTTTCCCCAATTCTAAGCCAAATTTGAAGTTATTTAAAACATCTCATATAAGGTAATACTTTTTTCTTTTATTTCCACGCAATCATAGCATGGAATGGTTTTAAAATATTTACAATGATAGAGTTAAGTAAAAACTAATAAATACACTATTGGTGCCTTTCAGAGTAACACCATCTAATTGGATACTACATCCTCATTAAGATTTTGTGAGTACTTATTTACTTAATGATAGATATTGAAGGTAAAACCATCTCTTGTATAAATTAGTGAATATTGTAATCCCTCCTACCTTAAGAATTCTAGGAAAATGCTATTTCATATATGTTGCATTTTCTGCATTTTATAATTTTATTTTCACTTGCTAATAATGAAAACATAAAGGAAATACCTAGACATTTTTTTGTTTAATTGACTCTTTTAGAAATTTGACTCCTTTCTTGTTCCAAATAGTGATCTTCACATATATATTCATCCTCTTCTTCAAATGTTTAAAAAAAAAAAAGAATAATGAGTTGATTTATTTTCTCCAGTCTACCCTCCATATTTCATCATGGCCCTTACCTTCATCTTCCCTGTCAAGTCTAAAGGGGGCTGTAAAATGAACCAGGTGGTTAATGATTCTTAAAATTTTATTTCAAATCTCTAAGTTTACATTTTTAAGAAAACATACTGCAATTGAGTGCCTTTGATTTTTCTAAATTTCTACTCTGTTTTAAAAGTAGACTTCTAAATAGCTCTTTTGCTTTGGATATGAGAAACACCAGAGTACAAGAATTCATAGGTGAAGTTTCTCAGAGAAATAATACGAGGGAATGTGTCTCAATGCTTGAAGGCAGACAGATCATGAGAGCAGGCTGTTGAAAGAATCACTTTAAAATGACTATAGAGGACCACAAGCAGAGGAAGAAGGAGGCAGTGTACCAAGTGCTGATTCAAAAAAATCTGAAGAATACTTGGGATTTGATAAGTTATAGTCAACAGAGTTGGGATGGTAAGAAAGGCTGCTTAGGACTTCTTTGAAAGAAAGCTTATTATGAAATTATTTTTGGCAAGGCGTATACTTCTGTTAACCCTCTTCAAGTGCTGAATTACATAGAATTGCCAATAATTGAACATTTTTGACATAAAAAGAACAATTTTATATGATTCAACCTACTGTAATAAACTCACTTGTATTTCCACATCTATTACTATATAAAAATCCATCTTCATTCTCTCTGTTTATTCTCTGTTAATGAATAATCATATTCTCATGGCAAACAACTAATAGGTCGATCTAAAAATGTTTCATCTAAAAAATAAAATGACTAATGTTTAGAAGAAACAGAAAAGACAATCTTATTAACATATTTTAGTAATAAGTGAACGAAAAAACCTTGGTTGAATCAAATCCTGGTTGTGCTGACATGTGGATTAACTGAGACTGTCAAAGTGTTTCTGTTTCAACACTGTGTGTGTATGTGTATGTGTATGTGTGTGTGCTGTGTGTTTAATTAGTACTTTAACAGTAATTGTTCTTAGTGACATTTTGGAAACTGTGTTTAACATTTATATTCAATTGCCTTTCACAATCATTTTTATTATACATTCTATTTCTAGTTTATAGTTTTCTTATCCTCATTCTGCAAATTTCCTGTCCTCTTTCCCCTTAAATAATTTCTAGACCTTTCATATTTCTTTTCCTTAGCTCCCAGTGGAATTTCTTTCATTAAAACTGCTAGATTGACATCCTTAGTGAGATACACTTCTAGTTTTTCCTCCATATGCACAGCATGTCTGAGACTATTCAAATTGTGATAGCACCATTTGCACCAAAAGAGATACATTTGGGCCTAATTAACTTTTTTTCATTAAAAATGACCTTGTTACAGTGAAACGGGCATTAGGCAGCCTCAGCCCTCCCAGATATACATTTAGAAACATAGCAAAAAAAGAAGAGATATTTTGGATACTTCTGAGTCTTCCAGTCATATGACTTAGATATCATTAGCTGCAGATGGTGTTATTTTATTTATTTATTTTGTGGTACGCGGGCCTCTCACTGTTCTGGCCTCTCCTGTTGCAGAGCACAGGCCCTGGACACGCAGGTTCAGTGGCCATGGCTCATGGGCCTAGCCGCTCCGTAGCATGTGGGATCTTCCCGGACCGGGGCACGAACCCGTGTCCCCTGCAGGCGGACTCTCAACCACTGTGCCAGCAAGGAAGCCCCAGATGATGTTATTAACACTATCGTCTTTAATAAGAAGATTAATTTGTCCAATGATGCAAATGGCTGCTTTTCCCCAGTGAGCACTTTAATATTAGAGATATTCACTATCCTGTGATGTCAGTGTCTTTACTCCTTCTAGTGACAAATATGTGCATCAGTAGGACATGTGGAAAACACAAAGCTCCAGGATAATATGAAATACTGAATGATACTGTATTGAATGGCAGTGTGTTCTCCTTTTGAAAGAGAAAGAACAATTTTGAAAATAATAAATTAATTGTGCATTCTTGTATTTAATCCTCTTTGTTTTCTTATGTTTCCGTAGGTCAAATACATGACCTATTTTAAGTTTTTTTGCTTTATTTATATTGTAACTCTACCAAGAGCAGGATTTGGCAAAATCTATTCAAAATACTTTAACTCACCATCAATTACAGCTCTGTTAGCCTATAAAAGGTTAGTTTACAAAGACAATACGTGTTCCTTCCAGACTCCCTCTCAATATTTACTTAGATTTATTTCCTACAAACACTTCTATATATATATGTTTCATTCAAAATCACACAAGTTTGACCATTACTTCACATTTGCAGACAATCCTCTTCACCCTTTTTGCTTTCTGGTCTTTTTACTTGTCCTCTTCACACCCTTCATCATATGTAAAAGAAGTGTTAACAGACCTCCTTATCAACTTTCTCTGTTATTAGGTGGGTACACAATTGATCAATAGGTATAATAATCAAATCCTGGTTTATATCTAGTGGAAAAGTGAATATATATGACATCATTATATTACCTTAGATATGAAATTATTTTTATTGTGAACTTAGTATTTCTGATATGATATTTACTAGTTCAAATTACAGATATCTAGGTAAAAGGTAAAATAAGAAAGCATATCGGTCTTCCCTGGTGGTTCAGTGGTTAAGAGTCCACCTGCCGATGCAGGGGATGCGGGTTCATGCCCCGGTCCGGGAGGATCCCACATGCCGTGGAGCGGCTGGGCCCGTGAGCCATGGCCACTGAGCCTGCACGTCCGGAGCCTGTGCTCCACAGCAGGAGAGGCCACAACAGTGAGAGGCCTGTGTAACGCAAAAAAAAAAAAAAAAAAAAAAAGCATATCGTTAGCAGTACTGTGAACTTGAATTTAAACTTCAAGGTGATACTTGTTGATATGTATGAATAAAGTTGTAGATAAAATAATGCCAATTAAGAGGAGGCATTTCTTACTCTATTAGAAGAAATATTGTGCTGTGGAACTGGGTGGGTTTCACTAATATACTGATTTCCTTGGTCACCTTGGGTAAATCATTCTACTTCTCTGGGCCTCAGGTTCCACCTTTATTAAATAAAGGAATTAAACTAGAATCAAGTTTCTTAAACTTGAATGTATGTTAAAGTAAACATGAGAGATTAAAAATATATATATTTATGCCGAAGTCCAATGACCAGAATTTGTCTGGGGTGGGTTTGGGCATCAGTATATTTTAAAGTCCCCAGAAATTTTATAAAACTTGATTAGATGATCTTTAATGTTTCTCACAGTTCAAAGAAGTCTGAAAAGAGATGAATAAACTAGATGTTGATATGACAAAGCATTTAGAAACCAGTGAACCTAAAATATACCCTTATGGAAAACTTGAACTGTATGTGCTATATTAAAAAAAAAAAAGATAATTCCTATTCATTTCCTACTATTATGTAGCACTGCCTGGGAGCATCAACATGTGTTTCTAGGAATAGATTCTTCCTGGAGTTTTTAGTTACTGAAGCATCCCACACTTGCCATTCATCAGAAAAACATGCCCTGTGGGTTATCACTATACAGTCTGCCTTCTTCAGAAAAGTAACAGCAATTTGCTAAAGCAGTACAGTGAGTGCTACAAAAAAATAAGCTTATTGTTCCAACTACCCTTCAGTTCTTGGAAGGGAACTAGTGAGAATAAAATCTGGCTTTAGGCTTCTGTTTCCAGGACATTTCTCTGCCAAAGAAAGGTACATGTTTTAGAAGATGAAACCAAGAACTTAAAGGAATCTACATGATTAACTTCTTCCAGTGCATACATTTAGCTACAAAGAATATGGCAATACTAAGTTTAATATGGTTGTAACTTGAAAAAGTATAGAGTTAAAATAAGGAAAACAATCTTCTTGATAAGTGCAAAATAATTCAACACATTTTCTTCTTTATAAGCTTTAATTAAGTCTTCAATGAGTATCAGAATATTTTTCTTATTTAGAGAGCAAGAAGTAATTTAAATATGTATTATATATGATAAGATATAGTTATTGTATACAGTATAATTATATATAAAATTTATATAATATACACAATTACATTAGATTAAAATATTATATTTTATTAATTTTAATACATGGCTTTGTTACCCATTATAAATTATAATCTAATATATTTATATATTAGGAATTTATCAATCTGCTGCTATTGAAAACAACCTGAACACCAACTGGTTTATGCAAAGAATTAATTTCTCACTCATAAATATGTGGGTCAACTCAGGATCTGCTGAGCTCAACTCAGATCAGCTAATTGACTCTAAGCTGTGGGTTGGGTTCAAGTCTACTCTATATGTATCCACATTCAGAGACTATATTTCCTTAGCCATAGCCAGTCTTATAACAAAGGGTAGAATGACAATTTGCAAATGATATTTCACTCTACTACATTAGTTTATTCATCCATTTATTCAACCATCCATTCAATCATCCTATTAAAAAATGTATACTGAGAGCTATTATATGATTGGTACAATACAAAGCACTAAAAATACAAAGTGAGAAAAATAAACATGGTGTCTCTTTCATGGAGTCAAAAGTCTAGGGGAGCAGTGAGTGGTGTTAATCAAGGAATTGCACAAACACACCTATAAGTAAACAATTTTTAAAATACAATTAAATGAAAATACTAAGTGGTATAAGTTATGCAATGGAGTAATACTAGAATTCAATAAATCTTCATGCAGAAAACAATAAATGAGCTGAGAATTATGTATTATTCTAGGTAGCCAAACGTGTTGTGACAGAGAGAAGAGTATTTGAGGCAAATGAAAGAGTATGTGCAAATGTTTTGTAATGACAGAGATCATGTTTGTTTGAAGGAAATTTTTTCTTTTTTTTTTTTTTTTGCGGTACGCGGTGGGTCTCTCACTGTTGTGGCCTCTCCCATTGCGGAGCACAGGCTCCGGACGCACAGGCTCAGCAGCCATGGCTCACGGGCCCAGCCGCTCCACAGCATGTGCGATCTTCCTGGACCGGGGCATGAAGCCGTGTCCCCTGTATCGGCAGGTGGACTCTCAACCACTGCGCCACCAGGGAAGCCCTGAAGGAAATTTTTAAAAGAGAGATATGCTTTTGAGCAAAAAGCCTGATGTGAAATATTTATATTTCCATTTTAAAATATCGTATTGTATTCGTTAAAGATATTAGAAGGAGACAAGAGTGGATATGGAGTTTTTCATCCGATAGACATTTTAGCCAGTTCTAGTTTGATAATATAGAGACAGATGCATTGGAGAGAAATTTTGAAGGCAAAACTCAAAGTACTCTGAAAATTTAATTGCAGAGCATAAGGGAGGTAGAAGATTCAAGACTCACTCTTACAGTTCAGGCTTGTGCCACTGAGTATATTGTATACTCTTAGAAGTTCATTCTCTTGACTCATTTTCCACTTTATCTTCCCCAAGTATTTTAGGTCTGTCATTACCTGTCCATGAAACTGCATATTCAGTTATGCTATGATAAGGTATTTTCTTGTCTGCACATCAGAAATGAACTAGAATGTTGTTTAAGCAGAAACAGTATAATCCATCTCAAATACCACATGTGATCATTAAAATCATGTCAAGATAAGGAAGCAAGTCTTACTATAAATCAAATATTATTGCTAATATTCTTAAAGTAATCACAAGCTTAATTAGCTAAAAAATCACTGCCAATGATAAAAAGGATCAGTCTGTATGAATCATTTGATGCTTCTCATATCAAATCATAGTCGAATAGAGGCTATTTTTGAGGAAAAAAGGGGCAGACATCAATCCTCAATTTTTTTTTTTTTTTTTTTTTTTTTTTTTTTTTTGCTGTACGCGGGCCTCTCACTGCTGCGGCCTCCCCCGTTGCGGAGCACAGGCTCCGGACACACAGGCTCCGCGGCCATGGCTCGCGGGCCCAGCCGCTCCGCGGCATGCGGGATCCTCCGGGACCGGGGCACGAACCCGCGTCCCCTGCATCGGCAGGCGGACTCCCAACCACTGCGCCACCAGGGAGGCCCTCAATCCTCAATTTTATGTCACAATGCTAGTTACAAAGGAATGACATTATTTTCCACTTCATGCTAATCACTACTACCTGGGCAAAGGATTACATATTTGCTTCCTAACATATATCATTTTTTTTTTCTGAAATACATGACTACCCAAGTACATGGGGAAAAAAGCTACTCATTAGTTATTTGGATAGTTATCCACATCAGCCATTCTCCTGAAAATCTTTCCCCTCAGTGATTTTAGAGCTAAAATAATTTATCTGAGAATACTTCAAACTTGATGATGTTATAATATTACAGAGAAGAAAATTAGTAAATTATGGCTATGATAATGACCTTGCTAATGTCTATCGTCAATCTGATGGTCTAGCAATACATATGAATTATTATATTGCCAAAATTAATGTATTATCTTGAGTCCAAATTTATTTTGCAATATTTATTGAGTTTCTAATATATGTCATGGCTTGTGTTGGCCTTGGTAATACAGTAGCCCCATCCTCAGGACTTTAAAATCCAACACATAGAAAACTCTAAATACTTTTCATGTGTGTAGGATACATTTCATCTTTTAATCCAAAAAGTTAGGATTACAAATATTGATTGATTCTACTCTGGACTATAGAGCTGTATTATGTCCTGTTGACTATTATTCTTTTATTTATGACAATCTTTAAACAGTAAATCATAATTTCAGAGTACAAAATCAGATTAAAGAAAACGATGAGAAATTCTCTGAGCTAAGCAATAAAGAATGAAAGCTTTGGAAGTAAATTCATTGAAATCCAACCGGACTGTGATACAAGTTTTGAAACTTCATAAATTTCTTCATTCCTCCAAACTTCATTTTTATTTTAAAATAATGATTGTGCCAAAGCTGACATTTTTGAGTGCTTATATATTTTAGGTTATGAACTAGGGCGTTAAATAAATTGTCTCATTACTGAAAACCCTACATTATAGTCAGCACTATTATTATCCATCACATTTTACAGAAGAGGAAACACACTTAAAATTCACAAATTTAGTAAGGGACAGAGGCCGAAATCTAACTCATACTAAATTTAGACCCCATGACCTAAACACTATAACAAGATATTAATATAAGATATTAACCTCAGAGGGCTCTTTGGGGTTTCCAAAGAGGTTGAATATAAAGCAGGTGGGTCTCAATTTGGAGGCAAAATACGTTGATACTTGCTCTTCCTTCCCTTAAGAATACAATAAGGAGGTACCTGAGAAAAACACTTCCTAAACTAAAAAAGAGTAAACATATATGTTAGCCATTAATCTAAGACTAAAATGTCAAGCAAAATGTTCTTAAATGTTTCTTTTTTAACCTGGTACCAATTCTGACAAAGGAGATTCACATGCATAGCCCATCCACTCCCATCAGTTAACACTACATAGCAGGGGTTACTAAATGGGTCAATATGAAAAGGTGCAGAAATAGCCCCTAAAATTATGTCAGTAAAAGCTTCAGATCTTTCCTTTCTGATCCTTACTAATCCCTGACAAAAGAGCATGTCAGGTTGCTTATGTGGGTACCAGACACACCAGATCACACATTCTTTGATGAGCACAGGAGCTTCACCTTAACTTTCCATTCCTGTGCTCACTTTAATGTCTGGCACAGAGTAGAGCACAGACTTTTGGATAAATGGATGAATTATTCTAGTGATAATACCAAATTTGTACTTGACAATCTTCTCAGAGTAATTGGGAAAATAAGCAGATGTGTCACTTTAAGAAAGACGTAGCTTTTACCTATAGTTTATAGTGTATATGTCATACCTATGCATTAAGGGTATAGATCAGGGCAAAAGTTATACACGTGTCTACTTGTTTATGAACATATAGAAAGATGTCAAAATTAAGCCATTCTTTAGGAGCTAAGAAACCAACCAGAGGTAGTTTTTATTTACATAGGCAAACTGTGGGTGTGTATATATATATATATATTTATATATATATATATATATATATATATAAATACATAATGCAAATTTGCTGGACAAGGCCTCATAACAGGCACATGGGGTCACTAGTGAATGGTATCTAAAGTTATTACCAAATGATTTCACAGACCTTTTGTCAGATGGACACAAAATGAGAAAATAAATGTCCCAGCAGCATTAGGAAGTCAGAGGTAAAAGAAACCTTAATCACATTTTGTTAGCAAAGATTGTTTTAAAGATATTTAAGTTTGAAATGCATTCATCTTTACCCAGGCTTTTAAATATCAGTCAAAGGAAGACTAAGAAATGATGTAGCAAGGAAATAAATACCTAAAGGAAAAGAAGAAAGATAAAAAGAGATGAGCAGAGGTTTTGAAATATTTCAGAGACTGACTCAGGCTGGTTTATATGTTCTCACCTTCTCTGGATATTTTTTATGTTTGAAGAAAATTCCCTGTTCTCATAGATAGAACTACTAAGAAAAGTAAGTGCGACAGTTAGAAAAGAGTCCTTTTCATACTAATATTTTTTTCTTGTATTCATACTTACCTTTTAAATCAGGTTTTTTCAGAATAGGGTATAACTGTATCTAATTTGTTTTTAATTATCAAATAATATAATGGAACATTTCTAATCCACAAGGTTTTCTTTCAGGTTTATTGATATATAATTGTTTAAGTTTAACATGTACAATGCAATGATTTGATATACATATATATTGTGAAATAATTACCATAATTAATAATTAAGTTAGTTAATACATCCATCACCTCACATAGTATTTTTTATCTGTGTGGTGTGTACATTTAAGATCTACTCTCTAGAAATTTCAAGTATACAGTACAGAATTATTAACTATAGTCACTATGCTGTACATTAGATCCCCCGAACTTATTCATCTTAAAACTGAAAATTTGTACTCTTCGACCAGCATCCTCCATTTTTACCACCTACAATTTTAAGTCAACTACTATTGATGAGTGTCCATTAAAGATCTCATTCTATGTGAGTGTAGGAGGTTGTTACATAAAAATTATTCTTTTCTGCCAAGACTTTACTAAATTTGGGAAATACATCACTTACTTTACTAAATTTGGGAAAGACATCACTTATAGATATTTGAAAATCAAGTGATGATATTTCAGTATAAGAGTAACCACTAAATTGTGTAGTGTAATGAGTGTGCTTTTCCCATGCCCAACCCCACTACCTTACAAAGCTCATTCTACGGCAGTCCCTTTAGAAGTCAAGGACTCTGTGCTTTGGTGATGCTTACAAAGTCCTTGGCTGTGGCAAACAGTTATCTCTCACAAGGTAGTTTTGATGAAGACTCAAAAGTGCATAGCATGGGAGGACATCCATCTGTTGAAAGAGTCTCTGGTGTTATATAGGCAATGACTGTTAGAAATAATTTTTCTGTAGGAAGGTAACACCCAACTGGTCTCTGTTCAGGGGAAGTAAGCTGCTCGCCTGACATCATGATGAGTTAACATTTTCAGGTGTTGTCTTTTCCTCTACTTGACAGCCTACATAAGTTGCTCCTGTCTTTTGATGACCTCATCCAAATCCCCCAGGTTATATCCTTCTGTTTTGACATGGGCTTCCATTTTGGCCATGGCCCACTGTCTTCTCTACCCCATTTACATTCCATAAGACTAGCTTTTACTCTTACATGGACCACTGATGTTGCTTTCTATTCTTCTCCATACGCTTTCTAAAGTTTCCTGTGGGATCAATTTGATATTTACATCCTCTCTGTACTATCTGGACATCAGGAGCCTGGTCACAATTTTTTTGTATAGTAGTAGTTGTGCCTTTTCCTCTGCACTTGTGCTACAACAACTCTAGGCATTTTTAAGTTACTTCATTCACTTCAAATGAAAAGAGAAGGGACAGGGTGTAAAGAAAGTACAATAATTAATATTTTAAGATCTTTACTCTTTAAAGTAACATTACAAAATCTACAGTTTAACTCTTTCTCATACTTTTATCATACATTTCCAGTGATCTGCTGATTATATATATATATATATATATATATATATATATATATATATATATATATATATATATATATTTGTGGCGATACGCGGGCCCCTCACTGTTGTGGCCGCTCCCGTTGCGGAGCACAGGTTCCAGATGCACAGGCTCAGCGGCCATGGTTCACTGGCCCAGCCACTCTGCGGCATGTGGGATCTTCCCAGACCGGGACACGAACCCATGTCTCCTGCATCTGCAGGCGGGCTCTAAACCACTGCGCCACCAGGGAAGCCCTGCTGATCATATTTTAGCATCTGTTCTACATACATGTAAACCAAAAAATGTTTACCCTGATCCTTCAAACTTGCTGTTCTTACTGAACACTATTTCTTCTTGTCCTGCTCCTGTTGTCTCAGTCACTCAGTCTTGAAAATTGATAATGATACTCTCTATTCCCATTGCCATTGTAATTAGTTGACTGAACTTTCAGTGATATTATAATTTTTCATCAATTTACATCTTTTCCCCACTCATCTCTTTATTGGATTAATTGCTGCTATTGGAATAATAAGTCCCTTGTTTTAAATATTATCATTGGAATGCAGACACATAATAAAATAATAATATAAGGCTCTAGATTTGCAGTTATGTGGGGGAATAAGCACATTTGATCCACATATCTGTTACTTGCACCGGAAAGTAGAACTGATACACAAGGAAAAGAGGCAAAAGCAAAACTGTAAAAAAGGAAGTCAGAACAAAAGAAGGAGATGAAAGAAAAGGATTTAGGACAGAAAATAAGAAGGAAAAAGAGTAAAGAAGGAACAGAAAAGAAAAAAAGAAAAGAGAATAAAAGAAAAGAAGAGCTACAAGAGAGCCAATACGCTAGCAAAGTATTCTGAGAAGTTGTCACAAATGTCTAGAAGTATTTTAGTCCCCAGTTCAATGTTTTTAGTTTTCTTTCCTAGTTCTAGATTATGTAGAACATGTAGAAGAAGCTAAATAATTTAATGTTAATAAAATTCTAGCAGCAATGTCTTGTGACAAGGAAAAAGGGAACACTAAAGATTTTTAAGTAAAGCTTGTTATGTTTACTAAAACTATTTTCAGGGCTATGGAAGTGAAAGTTCTAGGGAAACTGAGAGAACTCTTTCTCTTTCCCTACCTCCATTCCAGCAATGAAAGTTTTTTTCTTTGCTTTCTTGTTTACTTTTCAAGGAGACATAAATCTACCACCCAGCCTGAGTACTGGAACACTACCAATAACCTACAGCTATATCCTTGCCTATTATCTCCATAAAAAAGCTCTAAGAGCTCTTTATACATATTCATACATGTATTTTTCCTTTAGGTTCTATAATTCCACTGTTAGGAGTCTATATAGCAAAGTATATGCCTGTAGATGTTCATCACCACAGTTCAAAGTTATGCAATATCATAGGAAAATGTTTACATTAAGTGTATTTTGATGTGTGCATGTGTGTCTATGAATAAATGTGTATTTTGTATGTATATATTAAAAATAAAGAATATGCATGTAAAAATTAAAATATTACAGAGGTGCTTACAAGAAAAGAGAAATTACTATTTTTTCCATATCCTATTCCCAGTTCAACTTCTCAAACTTATCTGTATTTATTCGGACATACCTCCTTATGTGGAAATTACACACTTTACTTAAATTGCTTAAATAATCTTTTCTAATTTATCAACTTAACATCTTATCTCTTAATGCTCTTCTAAGAAGGATGGTGATTTAGTTCACAGATATTCAACTTTGTCTCTCTTCCTCCTCTCAATCAATGAAATTATTATTCTAATCCTTTTATCATTTTACTTTTAAAATATGCATTGAATTTGAGGAAGAATTTCGCTCACGCCTCCTCTTTAAGCATCCATTTTCCTTCTCACTTACTGTAGTTCCTTTCTGTTTTATTTTTAATACCTCTCTTTATTGCTTTTCTTTTCATCAGTACTGGTTCTCATATACTTTGTGGTTTGCAGCAGTTGGTACAAATGTCTGTTTTTTCACTGAAGGTTTTCTTTCATTCTTTTTTGCTCTTATAAGATTCTTTACTTAATATAGTTTTATTGGTGCTTTGGAAAAGAGCAGATCAAAATCTTGAACTCAATTAGCTATCTTGGAAGATGAACAATTGTATTATACTAAACTCTCTAATGTATTTTTTGGGCGTCAAACATTCTATAATCCTCTGGGTTTCAATTGACTGCAACTGTTGAAAATCAGGTCCCCAGGAAAGCTGATTCTGAGATGTGGATTAGCATGCATTAGGTTTATTAGGGAGTGCTCCCAAATAAATACCTGCAGGAGAAGGGAAGTCAGCAAGACGGGGCAGAGTAAGTTATGTTGTGATGCATTCACAGCAGCTGAGTTAACTCATCAGCTTTATCCTGAACTGTGGTAAAGTGTCCAAATCTTTACAGCCAAATCCACCAGTCACTGGACTGCCCCTGGGAAGGAGCTTGATAGATGAGTGCTGTCTGCCACCAGCACCTCCAGCAGATGGAAACTTAATTCTCTTTCCTATTGGTGAGTCTGAACTGCTCAGCACAATATCAACTACAACTACAACATCTAAAATCAAAGCCTGGAATTCAAAACTGTGTCCAGTCTATCCTTAACCTGTTTATATACTTTTATTTCCCACAACTCCCCAGTCTTCCCATATGAATCTAAGTATTCTAGTAAAACTAAATACACTCCATTGTTTCATAATCCTTCTTTCTTTCCTGCCTTAGACAACATATGAGCTCAGCTTCGATATCATTTCACATATAAAGCTATTTCTGATCAGACAAGTTGAAATGACCTTTCCTGCTTCTGAATTCTTTTAGAATTTTTTATTTTAGCTGAATGAATTTATGGCATTTCCCTGTATTATAATTATTAGAATGTGAATCTTATCTCTTCACTAGATTGTGACTTAAGGTGATCCATAATAGTTATCAAAATAGTAATTAAATGATTATTAAAATGAGAAATGTTGAAAACAGAGTGAAAAACTGAACTGTGTAGACAAGGCTACAGACAAGGAAATCAGATTTGAGCTGGGTTTTCAAGTCTTAGTGAGTAAACATGGCTTTCTTCATCTCCTGGGAATTCTCAGGTTATAGGAAGACTCATTTTGTAATTTAATGGTTATAAGGCTCAAATCACTTGTTCCAATATTTAATTGTGTGACCTTGCATGTGTTACTTACCTTTCTGAACATCAGTTCAGGATATTGACACATCTTTGAGATTATGATTCAGAGGTTTTGGGTATATACCCAGAAATGATATTGCTGGGTCAAATGTTATTTTAATTTTCAATTCTTTAAGGAACTTCCATACTGTTTTCCATAACAGTTACACCCGTTTTATATTCTCAACAACATTGTACAAGGGTTCCAATATCTCCACATCCTTACCAACACTTAACACTTTTAAAAATAATAATAGTAGGGGACTTCCCTGGTGGTGCAGTGGTTGAGAGTCCACCTGCCAATGCAGGGGACACGGGTTCGTGCCCTGGTCTGGGAAGATCCCACATGCCGCAAAGTGGCTGAGTCCTTGAGCCATGGCCGCTGAGCCTGCACTCCACAACGGGAGAGGCCACAATAGTGAGAGGCCTGCGTACCGCAAAAAAATAAATAAATAAAATAGAAATAAGTAAATAAATAAATAAAAATAATAATAGTAATAAATAACCACTCTAGTAGGTGTGAGGTAATTCTTCATTGTGGTTTTTATTTTCATTTTTCTAATGATTTGTGATGTTGAAACATTTTTATACACCTATTGGCTATGTGTAAGCTTCTTAGAGAAATGTCTTTTCAAATTTTTTGCCCACTTTGTAATTAAGTTATTTTATTTTATTTTTTTTAATTTTTTACTATTGAGTTGTAGGAATTCCTTGAGTATTTCATATATTAACCCTTTGTCAGATATATGGTTTGAAAATGTTTTTCCCATATTATAGGTTGCCTTTTCATTTTGTTGGTTATTTCCTTTGCTATGAAGAAATTTTTAGTTTAATGTAGTCTCATTTGTCTATTTTTTTCTTTTGCTATCCATGCTTATGTTGTCATATCCAAGAAATTATTGCCAAGACAAATATTATCAAGATTTTCACCTATGTTTTCTTCTAGAAGTGTTAGAGTTTTACATCTTACACATAAGTCTTTAATCCATTTTGACTTGATTTTGTGTATAGTGTAAGGTAAAGGACCAATTCTTTTTTTTTTTTTTTTTTTTTGCTTACGCCTATCCAGTTTTCCCATAACCATTTGCTGAAGAGACTATTGTTTCCTCACTGTTCACACTTGACATACTTGTTGACTATCATTTGACATTTAAGTGTGGGTTTATTTGTTGGCTTTCTATTTTGCTCCACTGGTCTATGTCTGGATCTATGCTGGTGCCATACTGTTTTGATTGCTGTAGATTTGTAATATTTTTGAAAATCAGGTAATGTCAGGAAGTTCCATCTTTGTTCTTCTTTCTCAAAGTTGTTTTTGCCATTCAGGGCCCTCTGTGGTTCCATATTAATTTTAGTATTGGGGTGTCTTTCCATCTATTTATGTCTCCTTTAATTTCTTGTAGTTTTCATTGTACATCTTTCAATTCCTAGGTTGTTTATTTCAAAGTATTATATTATATTCATTTTATATTATAGTATATTATTTTATTTTATATTATATTCACTTTATTCAAAGTATTATATTTATTTTATGCTGTTGTAAATGGGACTGTTTTGTTATTTCCTTGTTGGATAGTTTGTTGTTAGTCGATAGAGACATGACTGACTTTTGTATTTCAATTTTTAGCACCCTGTAACTTTGCTGAATTTATTAGTTTTAACAACTCTGTGTTTACCATGAGGCTTACATAAAACCTCTTAGAGTTATAAAGCCTATTTTAAGCTGACTGCAACTTAACTTCAATCAAATACAAAATTCAACCTTTTTATTTCTCTTCCTTACACACGTTTTATACTATTAATACCAAATTTATATATTTTTATACTGTATATTGATTAACATTTTTGTCATTGTAATTATTTTTAATTTAATTATTTTTAATTTTTGTGTTTTAACATTTATAATACAATTAAAACCACCATTACAGGATTATGATAGTCTGTATTTGTCTATATATTTGCCTTTACCAGAGAGTTTTATTGTTGCTCTTTATTTAAGATGTTCTTAGTCCCATAAAACCCTTAGGATGTCTTCATTCTTTTTCATCTTTTTTTTTTTTCCCTTTGCTGAGTAGATAACAAATGACCTGTCTTTGTATTCTCTCATTCTTTCTTCTGCTTGATTATGTCTGGTGTTGAACTCCTGTAGTGAATTTTTCAGTTCAGTTATTGTATTCTTCAGATCTAGAATTTCTGTTTAGGTCTTTTTTTTTTTAATAGTATCTATTTCTTCTGTTGATCTTCTCATTCTGTTCTTGTATTGTTTTCACGATTTTTAGTTGTCTATCTGTGATCTCTTGAATTTTTAAAATATAATCTATAGATCTCCATTTTTTTAGGGTTGATCACTGTAGACTTATTTTGAGTATTTTAATGAGTCATGTTGTTGCCCTGACTCTTTTTATTCCTTGTAGATTTACATCAGTAGCTGTGTATTTGAAGACACAACTCTCCTAGTCTTTACAGAATGGCTTCCTGAGGGAATGACCTTCACCAATCAGCCCAGCTGGAGTTTCTGGGGGCTTCTTAAACCTTTTCTATGGACTTGTGCATTTTTATTACTAATCAGACATAGTTTTCTTTTTTTTTTTTCCAAGAGCCTGTAATCACTTGCACTCTCTGGTTTCTGACTGTTTTACCACAGGCTTGGATATTGGAGGAAGCTCTATTCCTTTTCCTCCAATTTGAGAGAGAGATCAGCCTCAGGGTCTGTGCCTTCTCCCAATCTCACACAGATGTGCCAGCTGCAGCAAACTGCCCTCTGCTTTCCTTTATTCTTAGCTGACCAGACATCCAAACTATGCCCGTTCTGTCAGCACTCTAGGTGAGGCTAAACAAAAATCGGTTTTTTAGGCAGCCCTAGGAGACTGGAGTCACTCTCCATAGCTTTCCCCTTACGGGAAAAGTCACAGTCAGTGGTGATTTCTCTTAGCACTGAGTTGAGCCAGTTTGGAGTAGGGACTGAACTAATGTAGGTAAAGTAAAACTATTCTCCTTACCTCTTTAAATGTGACTATTCAGGGTCAGTTTCGTGCTCAGCTGGGGTACTACAACCTCTTGACAAGGATCTGAATTTCTCCTAAAGCTATTTTGGTCTGTTTATTGTTAAATCACTGCTTCTGTGAGAAAAATAAGTCTAAGACTTACTATTCCACCATCTTGCTGCCATTACTATTTGCATAAAAACTGCCTTTGAGTTATTATCTTCATTGTCCATATACAGTGCAGTTTATGAAAATAACCTTTAGAGAAAAATATAGCAAATAACTTACATCCCATTTACCATTCCAGTCAGTAGCAGTTGTCTCGTGCAGCAGGAAGAGAAAGATCATAGCAAATGAGCAACAGCTGTCATGGTCATAGAATGGGGCATAGTAGCCTGTATGTCTGGTATTTGCTATTTATCTGAAAAGAATGCTGCCTATAAATGTGTCTTGCTAAAAGAACAATGACTACAACAATCATACCATGATAGTAATAACTGGCTGATACCAAATACTTTCTGTGTTGATAAGAACTAATGAGATAATTCTCATTATAAGTTGGGAACTATTACACTCATTTACCCTTGAGATAGCTAAAGTTCAGAAAGATTAAGTAATTATAAAGTCACAAACCTAGCAAGATTCAAATCCAGGTTTGTTTTTTAATATGTACTCTATCACCTGCCAGATAAGAGCATGCCCTAAATGGTGATCTAAGGTTTTTAAGGTAGTTCTTCCATAATCCACCTCATTTATCATGTGAGAACTGTAATGGGGTTGTGGTTGACAGACAGATGATAACACTCATCTGACTTGTCAAAGGACATCAAAGGCTTTCCTTCAATTGATATGCATACTGGCTGAGCTAGAAGCAAGCTGATATAATGGAAAGACTCAGAAGTCAGACACATTATTAATTTACACATTCATTCATCTTCCATGCAGATATGCATTGAATGTCTTCCGTGTCACTGGTACTGAGCTCTAATTCTCCTTTTTCCTCTTTTTATCTAGTATGGTGGGTAGTTTAGTGCCTCATGATTTTACAATGTAAGAGCCAGGATAGCTGTTTAAACAAATCCAGATGTAAATCTTTACTAATGCATGATTTGTCCACTAGAAAAATATCCTACACAGTTGCCATTAACTTTCTAATAGTCTTTTTTATTTTAAAGGTGTGGACTAAACCTCCAAACTTATTTAGCTCTCAATATTTTCTCGGTAGTAAAATAAGCACTTTAGTTATAAGAACATATTTAATACCCATAATAACTCTATAATGTAGTTACTACCATTATCGTCTTCATTTTTTTCTCTCTGTAGTTTTACAACCGAAGCACAGAGAAGTTAAGTGATTTTCCCAAGATTACACAGCCTAGAAGTGATAGAGTTTTTATTCTAACCCAGAGATTCTATTTCTAAAGTATACTTGTATCCACAATTTATGATACATCATAATGTTGTTCTCAGGGTCAAATTAAACTGGATAATAAATGCAACGTACCTAATAAAAAGTCTGAGACACAGTATATATTCAATAAATGTTAATATCCTTCCCTTGTGAGCCTAGGTTTTGTTATTGCAAAGCAGTACTACTTTCACTATGCCACTCTGCTCAATAAATAATGACAGAGAGGAATGTTGTGTCAGAGGGACTCTACACAAAGATCATGCAATTCATATCACAAAAATAGTCAAGGAGAGAATGTGGCTTCTGGTAAGAAAACAATTCCCCTGTAGACATTTTTTTCCCCTCTTCAGCCTGCATTTTTATATTATCAGGTCATTGAGTGTGATTTCAGGGACCTGTGTTCATACAAAACTTCAAATCTAGATGGTTAATGAAATGATAAATTATTTAACTGGAAAGGAAAAGCAATATATATTCTCATTCTACATTGAAGTATCTTAGAAATGAGGTAAATTTGATATAGAATTTAAGTCTTTTCACTTATGGTTAATAGACTATTCAGAATGTTTTGCATTCAGGATGTACACAAAAACATGTATGCATATTACTATAGTCCTCATGCTTTGAAGATCAGGATAATTCACACTTTCTTTCTATATATTTATTTTTGGAACTATATGTTTGGTTGTTGTATACTTTCTTCACTACTGTTTGCCAAAGATCCATTTCCTTAGGAAATGAGAAGCTGACAACTGTAACATAATTCCAAGAGCCCTAGAATAGCCTCATACTGTTCCAAGATAAACCACATTTAGTAACCCAGTAGAGACCAGATTACTTCAGTAAAGTCAGCAAGAAGCAATATTTTTTTCTAGTATGTTAACTGTGTAACAAGTTAAGGATACCACATCATCCATGAAAATGGAATCAGAGACAACTTAATTCTTCTAAAACATATTTTGAAAGAACCATAATGTTTCATTTCTCTGATTTTCTCTACCAAATAATAAATTACAAATACTGTTCTGCTCTGTACAAGCTAAAAGCTCCCCCTACTGTTTGTTAAAGAAACTATTAAGAAAACATCCTCCAATTTTAGCTTCTTGATCAAATCAGATAGTCAATTCTTTGTTCCACTGAAACGACTAAAACAGGGAAGGGGAGGGAGATAAAGTAAGGGGTTCAACCTGTCACAGTCTTTCAAGGATTATATGAACTGGATATGAGAAGTGTGCTCTAACATTTTGTTCCCTCAGTGGGCCTTATTTCATACATATTCTGAAAGTGTGAACATTTCACCACACTAAATGGGATCCCAAATTTTAAAGATACCTCTTTTTTATAATATATCTCTGCAGCTAAATTTAATTAGGCCCTCTGATGCTGAACACAAGAATTAAACAATCTGTTCTAAATGCCAGAGGAAAAGGCATATTTTGGACATAATGAGGAAAGGTACATATAAATGAAACACAATATGTAACTTACAGGTATGGTTTTGATTATCCTGAGGACAAATAGTGTAAGTAGAAAACAGTGGAACCGTTTAAGAAGGATTTATGGGACGGCCTTGATTCTTAGTTTGGTTTCCTTCAAAAGTAGATGCTAAGATAATAATTGGTGTACAAATAATTTATTTAAGAAGAATCGGGAAGCAATAGATGAGAGTGGAAAATGAGATAAGATAGGAAGAAAACCAATAAAATGTGCCTTATAAACATCTTATTGCTGTTGGTGAATGAGGCTTTTCATTCTACCAAACTCAGAGAGATGTAGCACACACCTCAGAATTACCCTCTTGGGGGCAAGGGCGCCAACTCTCTCTCTGCCATGGATTGATGGTTCCTACATGACTCAGGTCATTAATTCTATGATCCTCCAAGCTTGCCTGGAGCGGGTGGTGCCCATGCACATGCCCAGAAATAAAGCCATCAGATAGCCACACGTGTCTGCAGTAAGAGGCTTTGTGGTACATAGACTTGAGTTTGAGGGGGATGCAGCCCCAACAATGCCAGCTACACCAGTTAAAAAGGCACATAACAAATTGTTGAAAGGCTCTTTTATTCATTCTACACAGAATCATACTTATCATGGCAACTTTGAGTTTTTAACAGTTTGTTCACCCAAATTTGGGGGTTCTTAGTGCATTAGCACATGGGCAGTGAGGCTTCTCAGGAAGCTTTGTGGGTTGTGCATTGGGACACATGGGGACTCAGTAAAGTAAAGAAAGGACATCATGAAATATTATGTAGAGACACCAGCCAGAGGACTATTTTGTGGTTCTCATGCAGTTGTCATCTTGGTTTTTGTATCTGGAGGTTAATTGTTTACATACACCTGGCCACTGATGAACTGAAGAGATTGAGCCTGTAGACATCTCAGCTACACAAAGAACTCTAACAAAGGTAAAATTTCCACTTGAACTTGTCTGTAGGTTCTAACAATATTTTACCCTACTTGAAATTAAAGAGAAGAAAATAGATCCTGTAAATGAGGCATACCTGCTTCTCCAGTAACTCCTCAAAATTTTTATTCAGGGAGAGTTTGACATTGAACATAAGAAGGGTTGCTGTCATTGCCCATTATGAATTATAATAGGTCCTCTCTACTTTATTCTAAATTCGACCTACACCAAGGCTTGTTTTAACATGTAATAGAAAGCTTTTTATTGACATCTGCTAGGGAACAAATAACTCAGTGACAGCAATTTTATTTTAAATTCTGTATCTTATACCATAATAGGCTATTTTAAATAGAATAAACAGTACAACTTTGTATAGTACATAAACTTTATAAGTTATTATATATGTTATGTGTTATATATATATTTGAAAATATATGGGAATTTCAAATATTTTTTGTGGATCCTTGAATAAAATATTCTTATCCTAGAAATAAGACTTACTTGAGCTTAAATGAGCCTAGGGTTGAGTTTAGTTCACCAGCTTAAAAACAGTATATTTAAAGGGATTAATTATATAGGAACTAGATTTGAAAAATACTATGTATTTTTCATTGAAATTATTCAACTTCCAATTCCAATTCTGATGAAGGGAGAGGAGTCAGAAATCTCCATACCACCAAACAATTCTCTGACACCAGCCGAGCGTCCTATGATTAAACTCAGTTCTGACACTAACTATCCAGACAGTGTCAGATCCCACAGGTTAAGGGCTCAGTCCCACAAAGAATGGCCCCTCACACACGCACATCAGATGCCAATTCTGATCCAGATGATTTCCTGTGCTTCTGACCAACCAGTTACAGACTGCAGTTTCTAAAGACCCATCCTGTGTTCATTTTGCTAGGGTGGCTCAGAGAACTGAGAGAAACTTTTACTTACTAGATCACTAGTTTATTATAAAAGGATATAATTCAGGAACAGCCAGATGGAAGAGAAGCTTAAGGCAGGGTATGAGGAGAAGGCAAGGAGCCTCCAAATCCTCTTCTAACTCACTGCTCTCCCAAATCTCCACTTATTCATCAACTAGGAGGCTCTCCAAACTTGTCCCTTTGGATTTTTATGGAAGTTTCTTTACACAGGCATGATTGATTAAACCTCCAGTCCCTCTCCTCTCCCAGGAGGTCAGGGGAATGGGACTGAAAGATCCAACCCTCTAATCACATGGGTGGTTCTCCCAGCAGCCAGGCCCCATCCTTATGTAAGGTGACATAATCCTCTTCTCTCTGCATTCCTGAGTAATGTACAAGTACAAAAGCCCTCTGCTTCATATTCTGTTCTTTGAAGAATTTGGTATATGAAAAAGAGCATTTAAAAACTTTATGAGCAGTAGTTTATAAATATTGCCAATATTTTTCTTAGTACATGTTTATATTTATGTGACCTCATAATAAAGGGCAAATGAAATAAAACACAAGCATTTTGAAGGTGCTGGAGTGAAAAGAGAGATGAAATTTTCAATCATAACTCTACCATATACTAGCTGTGTAATATTGGAAAAAAAATTAACCTTTGAGTCACAGTTCTCAGCTATATAAAATGGAATTGATAATCGACAGGTTGCAGATGTAGCTGGTTATCCAACAAAAATTTATGATTTTCCTTCCATAGTGTGTAGTTGTTGATGGGAATCAGCTGCCCAAGAAGGCCTATATTTCTTAGGCCTCATTAAACCTAGGTACAGCCAAGTGACTTGTTTCTTTCCACTCTGAATGGAACTGTATGACACTCTTAGACGAGAGTTTATTGAAGAAGGGCATCTGCACCATCACTTTCAGTTACAATTAGCTGGGCGCTCTGGACCCAGTGACTACCAAATGTAAAATAGATATCTAGTGGGAAACAGCTGCATAGCACAGGGAGATCAGCTCGGTGCTTTGTGACCACCTAGAGGGGTGGGATAGGAAGGGTGGGAGGGAGATGCAAGAGGAAGGGCATATGGGGATATATGTATAAATATAGATGATTCACTTTGCTATACAGCAGAAACTAACACAACATTGTAAAGCAATTTTACTCCAATAAAGATGTTAAAAAAAAAATAGATGGAGCCTGGGAGCCTGAATCACCATGTGGAAAAAAGACTCACTAACCAAGAATACATGCATGGAAGAATCATATGAGCTAAAAAATAACATGTCTATGTAAAACTTCTGGAATTTGGGATTTCATTTATATAGCTTCTCTAATATACAGTAATCTTTAATTTTTCTTCATCTCAAGCACATTGCAAATTTCATTTTGTGAAATTCTGAAGAAGTTCCACTAAAGCAGTTAAGAGTATTTATAGAGTTACATTCTAACACTAAATTCTTAAAATGTAAGAAACTATGGAACTATTACATTAAAAAATATTCAGATATCCGACCTCCATGTTTTATTTTTAAAGAATAATGTATAGGATGAATATGATTTTTAACTATTTCAGTACCAAAGTATATATGTAACAGGGAATCAATATGTAAGTTTTGGCTGAAATATTAGGTTGAATGATATTAGATATCAAAAGTGAGCAAAGAGATTATCACAAAGAAATTTCAAATTAAGTAAGTTTTGTTTAAGTGATTAACCCACATCAGAAGTGTAAAAAGCTCAAACTTATGGAAATTAATAGAGTTTTTGGGAAAAAAAAATTACTTTAGAGAATCCCACTACAGTACCCCACAGTCAGGGGATACAGAAATGAAAGGGAGGAAGTTAGGTTATAAATTCTGGTATTGAATTAGAATTGGAATTAGAGGTACTAGTGTTGAACTCATGGTTTTCAACAGATAGATAGAAAAAAACAACTGTAATGTGTGTGTGTATGTGTGCACGCTTTAGCTATGTGCTTTGAAAAAGTGAGAGCTGGGAACATAACTAGCACTGAAAACTTGGGCTGTAATTACATTCACCACTAAAAATAATCAAGGCTCCTTCAGAGTGGTTATATGTACTCATAATGATACAATAAATAAATACATGAATAGGGAGAAAAGGGGGCTCTTTCTTACAGTAAGAGGACAAATCATAGATGTAAGTCAAATGTTGGAATTAGAAAACTGCCATATGGCAACTATGACACAATGATTAATTTTGGCATAAAATATAAACAGATGCATACACTGTGGGAAAAAGTTCCATGAAAAATTGCATAATATCAGAATAGCTCCCTGCAAAATGCACTTGCTAATCGCAAAGGGGCAACCAGTTACTTTCCAGTGGAGAAACTTGGCTGACTTCAACAAATCATGTGATCAAAATTAGCTCGAAATTGTGCCATTTGCAGAGACGTGGATGGACCTAAAGACTGTCATACAGAGTGAAGTAAGTCAGAAAGAGAAAAACAAATATTGTATATTAATGCATATATATGGAATCTAGAAAAATGGTACAGATGAACTTATTTTCAAAGCATAAAGAGAGACACAGATGTAGAGAACAAACGTATGAACACCAAGGAGGGAAAGGGGGGTGGGATGAATTGGGAGATTGGGACTGACAAACATACACTACTATGTATAAAACAGATAACTAATGAGAACCTACTGTATAGCACAGGGGACTCTACTCAGTGCTTTGTGGTGACCTAATTGGGAAGGAAATCCAAAAAGGAAGGGACATATGTATACGTATAGCTGATTCACTTTTCCTCACAGGAGAAACTAACACAAAGTTGTAAAGCAACTATACTCCAATAATTTTTTTTTAAATAGTTCATCACTAACGTGACAACTCAAAATTTTATACCACTTGAAACTATGCAATGGTATTCTTGACCAAAAAAAAAAAAAGTATCATCTGTATCTAATTATGATAAACATTAGATAGAACAAAACTTACCAGTAATTTTAAAAGTCACAAAATTGTAAAAATCAAAGAAAGTCTTAGGATTTTTTTTTTCATGTTGAACAAGTCAACATGAAAATTACATGGAAATCAATATCTTCTGTTGTTTAGAAGCAAGCCACATACCTCACTCACACTCAATTTGAGGAGGTCACACAATTGCATAAGAACCATGAGACTGAGGTCACACAGGACCTCCTGTGTGTCTACCTGCCACACTAACCCTTGATTGTTGCATCGTTTTTCCTCTTTATATACCCTTATTTTCTTTCTGGATCACATGTTTGTAATATGTAATATTACATGTTTTCAAAATGACAAAAATGTCCTTGGAAACTCTTGGAGGAAAATTTGTTTCCAAAAAAAATTCATTTTGCTTGTATATAGCTGCAGAGGCTATGTATTTCTAGGATCACTGGAGACTGCAGCTTTTTATTGGGGTAGCTATTTCGGGCTCTAATATGAACTATGCCTGGAAGTTCAGTTTACAACCTATTTCAGTAGGTCTTCCAGTAGTTTGATATATTTTCTTTAATAATTTTCTTCATGCTTAACTTAGAGTGGATTTTGCTGTCTTCAGCTAAACTCCCTGAACTAAACTCCTCTTTACCCCATATCTAGCAAAATGGATTTATCTGGATGTTTTTTATTACATTTTTCTTTAATTATCCTAACTTAAACTTCCAGTACAATGTTTATAGGAGTGGTAAGAGGGAATTCTGTCTTATTCCAGATGGTAGGAGGAAAGTATTCAGTCTTACTCCATTAAGTTTGATGTTGTCTATGTGTTTATTGTATTCATAATTGCTCTATTTCTTCTGGAAGTACTTGTGGTAGTTTGTGTTTTCTAAGAATTGTCTAATTTGTGGTAGACAGTTGTTTTTAGTATCTCTCTGTAATCTTTTTTTAATCTCTGTAAAGTAGGTTGTAATTTTCTCTCTAACTGCTGACATTTGTAATTCAATCTTCCCTCTTTTTCCATTGAAAGTTTTCAATTTTGAAAGCTTTTAAATTTTGTTGTTTTCTAAAAAAATCCCAGCTTTTAATTAAAATGAATTCATTTTAAAATTTAAGTATTATGTGTTTATACATAACACCTGATCCATTGGGTAGAAAACAAACAAAATATTTTTTTCTGAGAAAATTTAGTATTATAATTTTCTAAAACATAAACACATTCTTCGGTATATATTTGTAAATGGGCAAAAACCTATTAAGTTTTATCTTTCCCATCACATGAGTTACTTTCACATAGAAGTCACAATAGATTAAATGATGCTCCCATTGTCCCAAAAGTGCTTACTTGTTCATAAATTTTCCATTAACATGGCAACTTGCTATTTTTAGTCTTAGATAAAAAGAGAGTTGACATAACCTGAAAAACATGTGGTGCAGATTGCAATAACTGAATAAATGCAAATAAATTTCTGATAGTCTTATGATCATATAAATATTATAAATATATATGATCTTAGGAAAACCTTCATTACATTAATTTTTTAAACATAAATACATGGCATGTGATTACCTCAAGGTTTCTACTATTCTATCAGAAAAGTAAACTAAATATTTTTTAAAAATAGTCTTTTTTTCATTATTTTTAAAGAAAAGTTGTAATTTTACATGTGTGTTTTTACTTAATATTTTACTTATTCCATTAGATCTTTACAATTTGTAATTCTGGATTAATAATTCACTTGAAACTAAGTTTAGAAGTAGTTAGGTATAAATAATAAATGAATGGATGTTAGTGGATAAATTACAAATATTGAACAAAAATAGTGAATGGTTAACTGTATAGCCACAATTTCAACACTCCTCTCAGGTGAGAAATTTACAGAGTACCAAAGTAATGATATGTTGTAACATGTCATAAAATATATTTGTTCAATTACAACCTGGAATGGAAAAAAAATGAAGTGAATTAGCCCCAATTTGGTGGAAATAAATAATGGAAAAACTGCTGAAAGACAGTAGATGATTTTAAATCATTAATGCATGTGGCGGAGTTTGCAAATAGAACATTTCAATTTGGATGAATCACTGCTCTGAAATGCCAAAACTCTTTTATCCAAACACCAAATGTATTACTTTAGAAATGCCTTCCCTAGTTCATGTTTCAGTCCAGGGGAGAAAACTTAAATTATTTATTAGATTACTATGAGGCTGTCATTTACAATAGTATCAACTACAGGTAAACTATAGTGCTGTAGTGGGAGAGCTTCAAATCTCATCTTTAATGTTATCAGAACAGAGTGCACTTAGAATCTCACTGCACTCAACCTCAAAGATTTATGAGCTTCCAACCCAAATGCAGTATTTTGCTTTGAGAATCATGGGAAATGAATCAAGCAGTCAACATTGTTTACTTGGTGTGGCATTAGCACTGATCCACAGGTGAATAATTGGACCCACAGAAGTGAAAACATTGCAAGAAACAGACCTTTTAAGTTTTTAATGTGTGACTATTAGTCCACTACCTAGAGGAGAAAAATAATTTCAAAAATGTTTTTAGAATTATTTTTTTTTATTTTTGAGTAAATATAAATTTGTGGTCTAGTAATATTTGTATAAGTCTATACTATACTTTAATTAAAATGGTTAAAATAAAATAAAACAGTACACTTCGGTGAGAATAAGACAAAGAATGTGTACTTCTGTCATTCTAGCAGGTGATGAATGTGTCAATTAACTGGATTATGGGGGCGATCCTTTCACTATAAATATATATATCAAATCAACACAATGTACTCTTTAACTATCTTTCAATTTTATATGTCAATTATACCTCACTAAAGCTGAAATTAAAAATAAATTACAAGAGGGTTAATTATATGTTCTGTTGATTTAACAGCTTCCTAAACATAAAATATAATTTACCAGGTGAATTAATTATGCAAATATTTCTAACAACACATATAGTTATTATAGTGGCTTTTACTACCTACTTGTCAAGAAGAATTAATAATATGAATTTTACATTCCAAGAGAAATGAGAAATAGTTTGGCTCAACTGAGTGTATATGTGATTTAATAATCATTACAAAAGACTGATTGATATTTCAGTCTTGGTGTTGAAAATGGGAATTCAATGATAGTGTTAGTTTATGGTTTGAGCTTTGTGAGTCACTGATACTGATGAAAATTTAATTTATTTTTGAGACATTATTTCATTGTGAAAACTTGATTATAAAAATCTTCCTTTTTCAGGCTGTACTCAAAGCTGAATCTGAAGGCAAATGAAGTGTATTTAAATGTGTATAGATAAAAGTATTCCTAAGTCTATGTTAGAGTACCATGTAAAGAAATAACAATAAGTTAATTTAGGTGCTGTATACTCTCTGACATTCTGCAAGTATTTTAAAAATTATAGAAAGAACATTGTTTGTGGGGTATTGATAGTGCTACAAATTCTTTTTTCCTTTAAGCAGTGGAGTTTGTTTCCCCTCCTTTGGATGTAAACTGGCCACTGACTGTTCTGACCAGTAGAGTGTGGCAGTAGGACTCTCTGCCTGTCCTGGAGCTAGCATTTAAGAGGACTAGCAATTTCTGCCTTGGAATCTTGGAGTCTTAAGTACACAGTTAAAATGTCTGATAACCCTAAAGGAGAGATGACAGGGGATGCTCTGGTTAGAAAGGAGAGGAAGGCCCAGCTGAGCCCACCTTTCTGGTCATCCTGCAAAGGTCCTGAGCTTATGAATCATATCATCTTGGACATTCCTGACCAGAGATGCTGCCAGCTGGATATTACCTAGAATCCTAGTTTACCCCAGAGGGAACTGAACAATCACTCAGTTGAAATTCAGACACACAAAATCTTCAAACATAGCAATACAGTATTGTTTAATTCACCAATTTGTATGACAGGTTTTTACATAGTTCTAGATAACTGGAGTACAGTTTCACCTATCTTATGACATAAACTGATTTTCTACTTAGGATTTCGTTCAGTTACATCTCCACAAAATATCACAAAGCATACTCAACATTACATAAATGAGCTAATTTGCAGACTTGAAGAAAAACAAAATCTCAAACACCTCCACAAAGTAAAACAAATTTTAGTCCAATATTGAATCCTATAAATGCATGTGTCTAGTCACAGAGTGCTTTTGTGGTCAAGAGAGGGGAAAGTCCTTATTACTAAATCAAACACTTTTTAAAACCTAGCTCAGAAGAATTCTCTACAATCTCAGCTGACTGAACTATAAAACAGTTGCTTCAAACATACATTTTTTTTTCTTTTTTGGTGAAGGAAAGCATTTGGCAGAAGTTCAGCTAGCAATCAAATACTGCTCCTAGACAACCAGTTGACAAGAGGAAATTTTCCTGTTAACCAGAGACGAAATAAATATTACAAAGTTCAGAGTAAATCATATGATGCATGATATAGTGGAACTAAAAATTGCCTCTTCTGTCTTTATAAAATATATCTCACTGGTTGACTTCAGGGCCTTCATTATTAGTGAGTAAAAGAAGTTTCTGTTTGGACTGGAGATAGAAAGCTTTCTCTTACAGATGTGTAACCAATGCAGAATGGCCATTTTGCTTTTATGACAAATTGTTCCCTGGACATAAGTGACATGTATTGTATTTGTTGGTTCACTCTGTGATACAAATTGAATCATCTTCTGCATCCTTAGTGTAGCTAGAGAGTTATTGGGATGGTGATTCAGATCTTGGCATTCAGAGCCTGACTGCTTGAGTTAGTATCTCAGCCACAATTTTTAGTTATGTGTCCTTAGAGAAGTTATTTAATTTTTCTGTGCCTCAGTTTTCTCCTCTGTAAAATGCTTATCTTACTGTGTAAGGGTAGAGGGAGATAGAAGTTTATGATTTAGTACATGTTAAGTATTTGCAGAAGTGTTTGATAAATAGTCAGTACTCAGCAAATACTATCATTATCATCATCATTATTTTCATGTTTTTTCTATTCACAAAATATCATATTTTTCACTTAAGTGCATCTGATAATGTCTCTCTTTTTTTTTTTTTTTTTTTTTTTTTTTTTTTTTTTTTTGCGTTACGTGGGCCTCTCACTGTTATGGCCTCTCCCGTTGCAGAGCACAGGCTCTGGACGCACAGGCTCAGCAGCCATGGCTCGCAGGTCCAGCCACCCTGTGGCATGTGGGATCTTCCCGGACCGGGGCACGAACCCGTGTCCCCTGCATCGGCAGGGGGACTCTCAACCACTGCGCCATCAGGGAAGCCCATGGACATCTTTTTTTAGCTTTCATTGTAAGCTTTTTCTTTAGCCTTTTGTTTTCCCAAACCATTATTCACCTCCTCAGGCAGTCACAATATTAAACTGTTGCCTTTGATTGTTCTTGAAAACCCACCCCCTGGAAAAGTGTGTTCTCCTTAGATAAGCTTTGAGTCAAATATAATAATGACAACTTTGTAAGTGGTGTCTGGGAAACCACCAGACAGCTCAAACAATGACAGTGCTTATATAAAGAAGCTCGGCCCCAACCTTACTCTCTTCTTCCAGTGGCTGCCAGGCTGCTGATTTTCACCATGTTTACAAGTGGTTGTTTTTCAAGGTTACTGTAGAGAGCAAACAGGGAATGAACATAAGGACTAGTAAAAACACCTCAAAGCTTGCTGTTGTTACCAAAATTCAGCCATTTTTTAAAAATAAGAGCCCCCTGAATTGCTGCAATGATTTAGTTAAGTTCTAGAGTTCTGAAAGGTAGATTCTAACCAAACCCTTGCCAGTGTTCTCATTGAGTTTAAGAAGGAGAAGATTTTTGAAGATCCTCCTTCTATCATTTTCAATTACATCCTGTGTCTTGATTTATAAAGCTAAGTAAACTTGGTATTGGTGAAGCCTCTTTCAGTTTGTTTGTTCGTCTGTAAGTCTGAACTCTATACAACTGAAGCTGGTGGGAAACAGTGGGCACTGCAGTCACAGACTCTGTAAGAGTCTCACGTCTCTACCTAGTCATCAGTATATTTTGCTTCCATCATCTATTTCCTGTTATCCTTATCTCCCGCTAGTTCTTCAGTCCAGTGATATTCTTTTTTTGGATTTTATAGCTTTCTATAGACCTGAACTCTTGGGGAAAAAGTTATTTCATTGAATGTCCTGATTTCCAGAAATGTTCTTCCTTGTTCCCATTTTGTAATAGCAACTTAATTTCCTCCAAAATAATCAGAATCAATTACCCTTTGGACCAATCCCCTAGGACTCCATGTTACCAGTTAAATTATCTTGTTTTTCTAAGGCCTTCTCAGGCCATCTGTACCATCAATCACTGACCTTGTGTTAAGACCCAAACCTCAGGCCACATTCTCTTCCACACAGTGTACACAGCATAGTGTATTATTGAAATGCAGGTGTTTCTGTCCTTTGGGAGGATTTCGCCTCTCCCATGTCTTCAGTCACCCCTCTGTAGGGCTCAGAAAACGTTGTGTTCACATGTATATGGTGCAGCAGGCTTAGCCAGCCCAAACATCCTCCAGACCCATGCATTTTGCTTTTTCTCTCCCCTCTGTTATCTGATTGTGGAGACTTCATCATGAGAAGTGAGACAGGAATTGAAGGAAATGCAGGCAATCAGGCTAATTATACCATTCCCATTTAAAAATAGATTCCTACTGTATGTGTCAAAATCTGTGATGTGACAGATACTATATTAACAAGTTCATGATGAGTAGTTAAAGTCTCTGGGGTTTCAAGAATTAGACATTAGCTCCTATGATGTCTTAGTATCAAGCCATGAACTGCTTTTCAAAATAGATCAGTGCAATGTAGCCCTACGTGGTATATAGTGTCTCTAAAATTTAAAGAGGCCCGCTAAGATTTGCACCATATTACTTCGCGGTGGGTAGTACAAGTTATAGGTATGCATCTTTCAATTTAGAGGAACAATTCAATATTCCTGTTCCAGTAATTTATTGTTGTATTAAAAAGCCACCTCAAGACCTCATGACTTAAAGGAGAAAAAGTAAGTTATTTTGCTTATGAATCTGCAATCTGGATAAAACTCAAAGGGTGTAGAGAGTGGCTTATCACTGACCCACATAGTATGAGCTGAAGTGGCTCAACTAGGGCAGAAGGAATGACTCTGAAGATGGTTCACACATATTACAGACAGGTTGGTGCTGGCTAGAGCTGGGAACTCAGACATGACCCCTCAAGGGGTTGCTTGGGCTTTCTCAAAAAAATGGGGGCTGCCAAAAAAAAAAAAAAAACATTAAATCTGGGAATTCCCTGGTGGTCCAGTGGTTAGGACCACACTCTCACTCTCAAGGGCCCTGGTTCAATCCCTGGTTGGGGAACTAAGATCCCACAGGCTGCACAGCATGGCCAAAAAACCTAGAAAGTCCACTAAAAAATGAGGAATGCCCACCAGATAGAATTTCTCTACTCCATATATTATCTTAGTATGACCAATCTATTTCATTCCCGGTTACCCAGTGATTAGTTAGATATATTTACAGATCTTTGAATAATACAGCATTCCTACTAAGAGTCTCTTTCTGTGGTTTATTGTGATAATTGCACCAAGATTTTTTTCTGATGGTTAATTACTGCCACTTGGCCTCTACTTCTCCTGAATCCCATTATTTCCATTGAAATCAGGGAAAAATTTTAATTGCAGCATCCATCACCATTAACTTGAATCTACACAGGACAAGCACCATAAATTATTTTAAGGATACTAGTGTCTTCTGACTAATCAACTTTTAATGTCTTACTTCAGGAACAGACTCCAGATCTTCCTCGGTGGTATGGGTAAGAAGTGACTGAACAAACGTTAAAAAAAGATCCATTATTATATGATCATTCCCAAAGACTTTAAAACCATAGTTTGGAGGGAAGTTCTGGCATTTCAACTTAATGAATAGTCATTTTTAAGTCCAGGCTTTAATTAGCCAACTTAGTAGACTGTAAACAACACTTCCAGCTCCTTCAGCCATCACATGAAATCCTCAATCTAGAGTGACGTTAGCTATAAGAGCATTTGGCCCAATTCACCGTTATATTTTCTTTTCCTGGACCTAACACCGTGGGAATTCCCAGACTTCTACCAATAAACGAAAAGGAGAACCTGAAATGCTTTTAGTGATAAGCAAGCTATATGCTCACATAAAAAGACTTTTACTTTGTCATCTGAATTTTGTATGTTTAGTTTTTATAGGTCTGGAAGTAATGAGGGATCCTGAGGTTTAGTCTCAAGAACAGTTTTAAGGATCAGTCCGTATGTTTTTTAAATCATGTTTACTATTTTTTTTATTATTATTATTATTTTACTTTTTGGCTTAGCTACTTGGCCAGGAATCTAGCCCGTGTCCCCTGCAGTGAAAGATTGGAGTCCTAACAGCTGGACTGCCAGGGAATTCTCTCAGTAGGTTTTTTTTTTTTTTTTTTAATGCATGTGAAGGCTAATTACCTTGGAAATAAAGGCATTGAGCTTTCTGCAAAACAAGGGAGTTTCAGAAAAATTTAATTATTCAGATTTCTCAACCTCTATTATGTATGTCTAAATATCCCCATCTTATATCTCAAGGTTCTACTCTTTCCCATTTAGTACCTTTTCCTTAGCCTAAGAGACTTGTTAATATAGAACATTTAATGAAATTACAACTCTGCAATCCATAAAATCAAGCTCGGGTTTGATTATTAGTCATGTCTACCCAGAGGGAAATACAATTTGGTCAGGTGAAATTTCTAAAACTGAAAAAAATGTCTGAATTTTACCACAAATCCCTTGAATTCATTTTAGGTACCTTGAGAAAGAACTTTATCTGCCCAAACTATATAACTGGTTTATATTTATAAAAATGATGTGTCAAGTGTATAAAACCAATCTACACCTATTAACGAATCTTGTATAATAGCAACAGATGATAATAACTTCTGTGAAAATATTCCATTTAATTTTTTAAAATTTTTTGAATAATGTAGAATTCTAAGACTTTGATTGTTTATTTGTTATCCTTTTAAACAGTTATGGTCTAGGTTATTTGGAAGACATTTGCCATTCTTGGGTAAGAATGACTGTTCAAATGAAGGAAGGTGGCTGCTTCTTTTCAGAAATAGCAATTTTTTTGGTAAATCATTTATGTACAGTAAACTTCACCTATTTAAAGTACACAGTTTAATGGATTTTGACATCTTTGTACACCCATGACATCACTACCACAACAAAGAGGTGAAAAAAAAAAAAAGTTTGCTACGTCTCTTTGCACTTCATCCCATCCAGTACCCCTGCTCCAGGAAACCTGGATCTACTTGATTCACTAAAGATGTGTTTACATTCCATAGCATTTTATGTAAATAGAATCACATGTTAGCTTCTTTGAGCATAATAATTTTGAAATGTATTCATGTTGTTACATAAATGCAGTAGTTTATTCCTTTTTATTGTTGAGTAGCCTTCCATTGTATGGCTATTAAACATTTTGTTTATCCATTCACCTGCTGATAAACATTTGGTTTCTTTCCAGTTTGAGACTATTAGAAATGCAGTTGCTATGAATATTCATGTGCAGATTTGTGTATGAAAATGAATAAAATGACTAGTAACATGGTTACTTCTCAGTTGGGAGAAATAAACTCTGTAAGATATTTTCTCTGATTTACAAAGCACTTTTTAATTTATTTTAAGGTGCATATTTTTTTGACCTCTTTATTGGAGTATAATTGCTTTACAATGGTGTGTTAGTTTCTGCTTTATAACAAAGTGAATCAGCTATATGTATACATATATCCCCACATACTGTCCCTCTTGCATTTCCCTCCCACCCTCCCTATCCCACCCCTCTAGGTAGTCACAAAGCACCAAGCTGATCTCTCTGTGCTATGCAGCTGCTTCCCACTAGTTATCTATTTTACATTTGGTAGTATATATAAGTCCATGCCACTGTCTCACTTTGTACCAGCTTACCCTTCCCCCTCCCTGTGTCCTCAAGTCCATTCTCTAGGTCTGCGTCTACAAAGCACTTTTTTTTAAAAAACCCCAATACGTGTTTTCCAATGTGCTGTCCTGCGCCATAGATATTAGACTTATATTGTTAGTTATTGAAAAATCTGGAATTAAAAATCAAATCAAACCCAATAAGCAGAATTGTGATTAGAACTTGTAGAAGAAACTGCACTTTAAAAACCTTTCAAGTTGGATTCCCTGGTGGTGCAGTGGTTGAGAGTCCGCCTGCCAATGCAGGGGACACGGGTTCATGCCCCGGTCTGGGAAGATCCCACATGCCGCGGAGAGGCTGGGCCCGTGAACCATGGCCGCTGAGCCTGCGCGTCCAGAGCCTGTGCTCCGCAATGGGAGAGGCCACAACAGTGAGAGGCCTCCATACCCCCCCCCAAAAAAAAATTCCAAGTGAATCTAACTTACCCTAAAACTTTAGAACTATTAATAGAGACATTCTAAATCTTACTGTTAAATCATGTTGATCAGCACACAGCAGCACAAGTGGCTTGATCCTACATAGAGCTACTTTCTAGAAATACATTTTGTAGTTGTGCAATTGAACTCATTTAGCAATATTATAACTATACATAGAAAACTAGTGTGTTTACTGTAAGAATGTTGTTGAACATGTCATATAAAATTACAAGAATCATTTAATTTATTAAGGGAGTTACCAGGATTAACTTTCTCAGATGTCAGTAAGGGATAAAAATTTTACTTTTCTGAAAAAAAAAAAGGAAAACTTCAATATGTAATTTATACATACAATTGAAATTACTTATATATAAGAAAAAATTAATCACACATAAACTGTCAGCAGAGGGAAGTCTTATGAATTTCAAGAAAAGGAGAAAATCAGTGAAAAGAGAAACGTGTAAGAATTTGTTTTATTTTCCTCTCCCTTGGCAAGCTGATTTGCTGAAAACTAACAAAGAAGAGTAGTTTTCCTTGGAGCAAAATGACTCAGTTGTAAGGGAAAGTAATTTCAGTTATTTATAGGTTTTCACAGAAACCTTCTGAATTCTATACTGTCTTGTTTTTCTCTGGGTAATGGTGTTGTTTTTCCTTCTGCTGGCATCTTCACCTCACTTAAGCCAGAATTACACCATTTCCCCTGTTAGACTTTCTTAGTGGACTGGTGTAGTAATTTTATAAACAAGTTATGAATTTTGAAACTTGTTCATATAACTAACATACCAGTTACAAGTTTTGAAAGTTATAACTGAACATAATTCTGTTTGTGCTTTCACTGCCAGAAAGCTACAAGCTAATTTTGCCATTCAAATTAGAAAACTGTACCGAATTTATCACACACATTTCTATTTTCAGGCTCTTATGAGTTTAATGGTACTCTGTTGTTTCCATCCTGCCAATCTCTATGTTCCTATACTAGACATATTTTGTAGTCCACCACAAATTCTTTTGGAAAAATGGGAAACATTTTTTAAATGTTTGATAAGTCAAAATTTATAGTTTATTAGTATTTTATCTCTAATGGGCTTTTCCTTCAACAAGGTGCATATATGACAGCAAATATCTTGGCCTTACATGCTTAATTCTGTGTGACTGACATAAATGAGATAAAGATATCGAATAATTCTCTGCTTTTTAAATAATAAAAACATCACTGAAATAGAGAAGCATAGGAAATGTCAAAATGTAGATCATTCTTATAGAGAAAACATTCTAAAATTAAACAGGATATACTCTACTAGCAATAATTTTGAAATTTTCATAATAAATCCTTAGTGCTATAAACTTATTCCAAGCCCAGTTTTAAGAAAAGCTTTGATTAAAATTTTCCCAACTTACTTTGAAATCTAATATGTAATCAAAATTCATCCTGAAGGCCTACAATTTGCTTTGAAGATTCCAGAGAGCTTGCCAAAACATCCTTATAACTCCTCTCGTGCACTAGTTATGAATATTTCAATTTAAAGAATAACACATCTCTTCTTTCAGTGTTTGGTACTGAAATATTTCCCTGAATGTCTTTTGGAATCTCTCTCTCTCTCTCTTTCTCTCTCTCTCAGTACCTGAAGCAGAAAAAGAAAGTACATAGAAAGCATCATTTTGTTGACAGAATAAGATCATTTTTTATTTATATCTCTCTAGCCAAAGGACAGAATTGTGTATTATAGTGCTTACTACACTCAGAAAGAATTTTTTTTTTGCCAAAAACTGAAAATATTGTATATAACCATTTCTCTCTGGTTAACCTATATTCCTGCTAAGCAAAAGGAGGATAATTAGATCCCACTGTTTTTAAGGAAGTGAGATCTATAAACATAATTCATTTCTGGTCTGCCAACCATAGATTCATGTTGATACCCTAATATATGTATATATCTTTTACAACATCCTTGATAGACTGTCCTAAAAGCTTATGGTAGAATGTCTTAAAGCTGCTTTTTGAGAGCCCCTGGTAAACTCACTACTTCATGAGGTTACCCATTCTCGTGTCTGGTTTCAAAGGCAAATTGTGCATTTCTATTTTTCACATGCTACAAAAAGGTCCAACAATGACTAATAAGGCAGAATTATCATTTGCAGTATATTTCAAAGAGCTTTCCAAATTGGTCACCAAATGAAATCAGACATATTATTTCATTTAGATTTTCAGATGGGATTCGAATTATTCCCTTTACTATTCATTGTATGAACTGCATTTTCCAAGGGGACAATTGCAATGCAAATTTGCACTTCATCTTCCTTTTAGTGCCATCTTATGTGACATTAATTTATGTGATTTTAGTCATATTTAAAGTTTTTTAAATCAATTTTGAAAAAAGTTAAATATCTTAATTGTGATTACTATTTTTTAATTGCATCCCCAGACAAGATACTGAAATGCATATAATTTTTAATAACTTTGGAGAGATAAGAGATAGTTTCCACAGTAATGTAATATTCATGGTAGATAAAGGATAAATGCATTACAAAATTATTTCATTGACAAATGTTTTTCATTAATAACATACAGACTTGAGTCAAACCTGGATCTATTCATTCTGTCTTTAATTATTAGACATCACTTAGCATACGCATATTTATGTATTTAGGTAGATGTACAAATACACATATATACATATATGCATACATACATATGTAACAATAATAAACACTACACATATCAATTAAAGCTAAATTCTTAAAACAATTGAATTGAGTGGGTAGAAATTTAGCTAACATTTTCCAGTATTATATCATTGTTGATTCTATCCCTGTTAGAATGCTTGTTTTTCAAAGCATGTTAAATTGTGTGAAGCTACATTAAAGTGTTGTAACATCAAAATACATGATGGTTTTATTCTGGATATTTGAGATGTAGAGCAATTACTACTGATGTCTTAAAACCATTAGCTATTTTTCTTTTCAACATTAGCTATTCCTAAATTGAAGTCAACTTTTAAAATGTTAATCTGTTATCTAATAAAGTATGTATTTAATCATAAAACAGTATTCAGATATTAAATAAAATTTGCAGATTATTTCTCATGCTAGCATTATTTGTAATATCATATAAAATTCTTTCAAATATATAACACACTATACTTTTTATTATATGAGTTAATCTGACAACAAAACAATAAAGGTAATTTTGTAGCTTTATATACTATTAATTTGACAAATTATTTTTATGACAAAATCAGAGGAGAAATTCATATTTTAAGAAACAATCACATTCTAAAGGGACAAAATGCTCAAATATTAACTACATGAGTTTTCTTGGGCTGCTATAACAAAGTACCACATACTAGGTAGCTTTCAAACAAAAATTTATTTCCTCACAGTTTTGGGAGCTGGAAGTCCAAGATAAAAGTGTCAGCAAGATTGGTTTCTTCTGAGACCTCTGTCCATGGCTTGTCGATGACATTAATCCCCGTGAATCTTCACATGGGCTACCCTCCATACCCGTCTGTGTCCTAATTTCCTTTTCTTATAAGGACACCAGTCAAAGCAGATTACCGTCCACCTTAATAAACTTATTTCAACATAGCTGCCTCCTTAAGGACCCTATCGCCAAATACAGTTACATTATGTGGTACTGGGGGTTAGAATTTCAACATAAGTTAATATTTGGGGAACATAATTCAGCTCATAACATTAACAATGAGACTCATATACTGATCCAAAGTAGATTTATGCACAGGCTTAATTATTTATTTATTTATTTTCTGATTTATGTATTTATTTTTTAACTTTTTATTTTATATTGGAGTATAGTTGATTAACAATGTTGTGTTCGTTTTGGGTGTACAACAAAATGACTCAGTTATACATATACATGTATCTATTCTTTTTCAAATTGTTTTCCCAATTAGGTTGTTACAGAATATTAAGCAAAGTTCCCTGTGCTATACAGTAGGCCCTTGTTGGTTATCAATTTGAAATATAACGGTGTATACATGTCAATCCCAAACTTCCTAACTACCCCTCCCCCCCACCCTTGCCCCCAGTAACCATAAGTTTGTTCTCTAAGTCTGTTTGTTCTCTAAGTCTGTGAGTCTGTTTTGTAAATAAGTTCATTTGTATCTTTTTTTTTTTAGATTCCACATATCAGCAATATCACAGGATACTTCTCTTTCTCTGTTCTGACTTACTTCACTTGGTATGACAATCTCTAGGTCCATCCATGTTGCTGCAAATGGCATTGTTTCATTCTTTTTAATGGCCGAGTAAAAATGCATTGTATATATGTACCACATCTTCTTTATCCATTCCTCTATGGCTGGACATTTAGGGTGCTTCCATATCTTGGCTATTATAAACAGCACTGAAATGAACATTGGAGTGCATATATCCTTTTGGACCATGTTTTTCTCCGGGTATATGCTCAGGAGTGGGATTGCAGGATCATACGGTAGCTCTCCTTTTAGTTTCTTAAGGAACCTCCATACTCTTCCTCATAGTGGAGCACCAATTTACATTCCCACCAACAGTGTAGGAGGGTTCCCTTCTCTCCACACCCTCTCCAGCATTTATTGTTTGTGGATTTTTTGATGATAGCCATTCTGACTGGTGTGATATAGATCAATGGAACAGGATAGAAAACCTAGAAATAAACCCATGTACCTAATGTCAATTAATCTATGACCAAGGAGGCAAGACTATACAATGGAGGAAAGAGTCTCTTTAATAAATGGTGCTGGGGAAACTGGACAGCTACGTGTAAAATAATGAAATCAGAGCATTCTGTAACACCATACACAAAAATAAACTCAAAATGGATTAAAGACCTAAATGTGAGGCCGGACACTATAAAACTCTTTGAAGAAAACATAGGCAGAATACTCTCTGGTATAAATCGAAGCAATGTCTTTTTCAATCTGCTTCCCTGCGTAATGAAAAGAAAAACAAAAATAAACAAATGGGGCCAATTTAACTCAAACGCTTTTGCACAGCAAAGGAAAACATAAACAAGATGAAAAGACAACCCACAGAATAGAAGAAAATATTTGCAAGTGATGTGACCGACAAGGGATTAGTCACCAAAATTTACAAACAGCTCATGTGGCTTCATATCATCAAAACAAACAACCTGATCAAAAAATGGGAAGAAGATCTAAATAGACATTTCTCCAAAGAAGACATACAGATGGGCAAGGGGCACATGAAAAGATGTTCAGCATCACTAATTATTAGAGAAATGCAAATCAAAACTACAGGCTTAATTTTTAATCACTTTTTCAATACAGCCTATGAGCACTGATTTTCCTGATTTGACTTTTGCTTATCTCTTCTTAGTAGATCAAAGAGTAGTAAAACTCTTCAGTAGTTTATTTGATGAAATTCCTGGTTCCAGAGTGAGATATCTGGGATACTTAGTGAGCAAATTAAAGTGAGTCACCTAATAGCTGAAAAATTGTATTTTAGGTTACCTCTTAAAGTATCAAGTTCTTATGGTCCCATTATTATATTGTTATTTTATCTTTTACATCTTATGAATTATAAATACCTATATATATAGTGTGTATATCTATAATGCATATATATAAATATTAATGCACGTCATTATATAGATGTATAATATATACATGAACATATGGATATGTATGTCTTATATGCATATGTATATGTGTATAATGTGTAAATTACCACTAGGACATAATTCTACTTTGCTTTTCTTACCAAGATTTTTTTTAAATAAAGCAATATATGTATTTCTAAAATGAGGTGCTATATTCATCAGAACATATTAGAGCAAAATATCACAAAAATGAGTGCACTTTTTATTTTGAATACATAGCAAAGTACTTGAGATTAGTTGATACTTCATAAACACTTAATACATGGCTATGTATTACATGGATAAATCACTAAATGAAGTAATAGAGAACCATTATTTTCCAATAGGAGGAGTGAGGAGACAGAGAAAAAGCCCACAGCCTTATCTATCAAATCTTTCAGATTTCGGTGTTTATAGCAGTGACAGAATTAAGCTATCTTTATAAATAAAAGAACTAAATTAGGGGAAAATAGTTGTTATTCACATAACCTTATATGTTAAGCCAACACTTTTTTCTCTAGAAGTTACTTTTTTGCCCTTAGAGACATGTCAAATTATTATTTGATAAAATCAACACATCTCTAAAGATATTGGTGAGTGGGATAGGGTAGAATACAAAAAAGACCTGTTTAACAGAGTTGAAAAGTAGAGAAGATAAAAAACATAACTGTGCCAAAGGGTGAAGTGAAATAAAGCAAAGATCATGGGCTAAAACACAGGAGTTTTATTATTTAATATGCCATGTTTTCTGACAATTACAAAATATGAGGGAAGATAGAACCCCAGAGCCAAAAAAGTTTTAGATTTGCTGAGAATAACAAATTATATTTTTCTTAACTTTCCTAAATCTCATTAGCCTCATGAGTAAAATAAATCAAACATTCCTTTCACAGAGTGTTCTGAGGTTTATTCCTGACAATGTGTATAAAATGCCGAGGACATTATAGATATTCAGTGAAGCTAAGTTTTATCTTGGTTAAGGTTTATAGAATTAAGGAATATTCAGAACAATTCTAAAATAATTGAGCCAAATATAAATATTACGTGAATATTTAAATAGGAAATCCCAGTGGAAGGGTAATTCTTCAATGGATGGATGATGGTAGAATAAAAAGGACACTTCACTTTTCTCTATGTGTATAATTTGGACAACAGTCATAAAAATAACACCAAACACTGCTTTTATTCTCAGTGGATATAAATAAATACTTATTTTTTGAAGATTGTCAGATAATCACCTATGTTAAAACAAAGGTTAACTGTCAAATGAGATTCACAGACATTCTCACACCAAACTTCACTGATGATTCAAATGAAACAGGTAAACAACAAACACAGAGGAAATTTTCTTTCTCTGGAGGAATTTAAAATGTCTGATGCAACTTCTAAGAATATCTCTTATGCCCCATTGAAACAGACCGTGATTTCCTATTAATGTAAGACATTTTAAACAACTGTACACAAGAAAGGAAGCTGTTCTGATTTCAAAACTTCTTTTCTGTATACTCATTTCATTAAATAGAATATGCTTATATTACTGTGCTCCAGTCTCCAGTCAGTCATGCCTCATAAATCCATAACTTCTAGGTTTACATAAAACAACACATATGAATAAATATATTCTGCTAAAAGAATATTTTAGATAAGAGTTTCCAGTAATTTCTAATAGTAAATGTCACTAACATTTTTATAAGGAGATCTAGTTAAGATCATTTGTTACCTTCATCTAACTAGTAAACAGGGAGTGTTACAGACCTACTGTGAAAACTCTCTTTCTATCAATGTTTCAACTCTAATGGAGCCAATTCAATAAATGGTTATCAAGTCAGTCCAATGTGTCAAGCATCTTTGACTTTCTCTTACCCTATTCTAGCATTCCATGAAATTGCTAGGGAATGTTCAGGGAAATATATACTTCTAGTAATTCATTTTATCCAACTTCAACTAGTCCTTCATTTGTATTTAGTGATCCTATGTTGACACTTGATTCCATGTCTAAATGACAACAGTGATTTTCTAATTTACAAATAAAATAGGTTTTTCTGAGTTATTCTTCCCAACCTTGTTACTGAAAAAAATTTGTCTTGGTTTATTGCTGCTTAGTGCACACCATGTTTGCCCTGCAACTAATTCTGTCTTAATGCCAGACTTCTACTTTTAACATCTTCCCATTCTGTGTTTCCAGGAGGTTTACTACTATTTGCTTCTTATGCCCTATAACTTCCTATCCTTACCCACCCCCAACACACTGGAGAAAGATTTACTAGCCGTGGATCATGATAAAATCCCCAGTCCTATAATGCTTCATTATTATTTTCTCTGTGCAATTATTTAAAACGGAAAAACTTTAATCTCTCTCTTTCCTGGCCTCGTTTTCTAAAGGAGGTCCTTTCATTCAGTTGGCTAGTTCTAGGAATCCAAACATTGGTTCTCTCCCCATTCATTCACATTGCTTTGCAATGCAGTGTAATAGAGGGAAGGTTGGCTTTGGAGTCAACATTTTCTTAGCTCATATGCCAGACATTCCACTTATTACTATGTGACGTTTATCCTAAGATGCTCAATAACTGTCATTTCCCATCCTTTCTGGAAACATTCCAGTGACCTGATCAAGACTCCACTTTCTCCCCATGTGCACTTAATAACACCCATATCTCTTAATTAGGTATTCATTAACTGCCTGGAATCATCTTTCTAACTTAATATTTTCTTACTTCTTTATATTTAACATAAACTTCAGCCATTTCATTTTATTCACCTTTCCTGAAACACTCCTCACTAAAACCAATTAAGCTCTGCTTATATTTGCTCATTTTCAAAAAACAATTACATTGAGCTTTCCAAAAGAAGGTTTTGTTATTATTTCAGTTATTTCCATTAATCAAACCTTTTACAATGTAATAAACATAACACTTTTATGATAACTAGCCAAATAAGGTAAATATTTTTAATAAAGAGAAAAAAAATAGTAATAAATTAATGCACTTTGTTAAGCAGAAGAGATTGAAGTACATGATTATTTCCTTTAAAACAAAGGTAATTACTTTAAGATTTATTTTATTGATATTCTCATTGGTGTTTTTATGGACAAAGATAATATTTTTCCATTGTCATCAACTAAGTTTTCTAACACTTTCTAATAAGCCATTCTAATAATGTGTAAATATATACATGTTGATATTTGGTCATCCTAGGTAGGTTTGATATTTTTAAACACATGTTCAAATTTTCTGAAAAGTAAATGTAGTCCCTCTATATTTATTTTAATTATTAAGACTGATGCTTTAAGAATTTGGTGCTGTACTACTAATAAAAATGTCAGTTACCTATTTTCTCAGTTATAAGGTTTTAAACAATAGCTCATGAAACTAGATAAATCTTCCTTCTTTGTTCAAACCTGCTGATATTTATAACTATTTCACTAATTGATTATAAAATAGAGCAATTACATTCTTCAATATCAAACCAAATTAAAACATGTTAGTAGCTTGTGAATAAATTATTTTCAATTCTGAAAAGAAAAACAATAGCATTTTTGCCTGAAGTGCATACCAAATGATGCTGGATACTTTTTGTATTAATAGTGTCAAATAGATCATAGTTCATAAAAGCATTAGTGAGGTTTATGTTGAGTTTTCTCGTTGTTCTTTGTTTGGTATTCTTACCTACAACACATTTTAAGAATGGTTTTCAATTGATTTTAAATAGAAACTTTTATTTGTTTACTATAAAAATGAAATATTTGAAAGTAAGTAAACATAATGTTCATATTGAGGTTACTACATAAGTTCTCACATAATGAATCATGTAAAAAATTTTAAAATAGTTGACTTTTAATTCACAGTCTGGGAATTAACATATTAACAATATGCAATATGCAAATGTAGGTTATATCAGAAAAATGTATATGATGTGTTATTAATAATCATATAGATATCATGTTTTATATAGATTTGTCATATCATTATTGAAGAGAATATTGAACATGTATATTCTATGATTATATTTTAAAATTTATATAAATATATGAGCTTATATTTAAAAGATTAGGATGCTCTCATTATTGTTTGGTTGTACATATACTTTCTTATTTATTTTTGTGCTATATGGTAAGAGCTAACTTTACCTCTCTTTTTCAGAGGAGGAAAATCAGAGATAGGAAGTAAGAGAACTGACCCATGTTCCTGCAACCATAACAATAACAGAAAGTAAATTCCCACTTTTAACCCTAGGAATCTGATCCCAAAACCTATTATATAGGGAGACGTATAGATGGATACCAGGGATGTCATCTATAAACTAAACATGTCATTTTATAAATAAAATCTTGATGTGAAGAATAACAAGTAAATTATCTAATGTTACTCAACAGATATAGGACTAAAAACCACTTTTCCTTATTACTAGGCCAATGGTAGATAAACTTTTAGAAAGATGGTTGTTATTTCTGGAATAAGTTTCAATTTAAGATAAGGAAACCTAGGTTCCACTGGAATGAAGAAAAGTCCAACTCACCCAACCAGGACAATCCTAATGTGCAGAGAAGGTTGAGAGCTCTTGCTTATGGATCTTCACTTTTATTTTCCTCCTCAAACTTCTTTTCCATTTAAAAAACAAATTCCCTCTTCAGCACCAGTTTTCCATTTACTGCATCTTCTGTAGTATTTATATTCCTACCTCTTACAAGTGGTTTATTGAAGTCAGCATGTTTTCTTTCAATATTAACATTTTTCACATGGAATGTGGCTTCTTTCTGGGCACATTGTATTTGAAGCTTACTTGTAACCTTGGCTGGGACTCCCCTGCCCAGGCAGGTACTGAATGCTGGGATCATGGTCAGTACCCTCAACCTTTTACTCCACAAAGGTAATTTGCTCTACTACACAGGCAAAATCTTTACTAGCAAACTGAAATCAATCAAACAGAAAACTATCCCCAAAGACATCTTCTAAGTTTTCTCTTCATCACCATTAGTCAAATGGTTACCATGTTCTGATTCTCCATGTTCCCTCTGGCCATCTCGTCTTCACTCCCTTCCTCTTGACTTTCCTATTGGTCTGTTTGGAATCATCAGTATCCTGAACTTGCTCAACTGGCCTCACCCTTTTGCAATCCCAAGAAATCTGTTATCTCTATCTCACCTTCCTTCCTTGCCTTTCAAATGAGCCATATCAATTGGCTTCCATGAGCTAATGTGGCAACTTTTTCATCAATCACTCAAATATGTTGAACCTCTGTCTCAGTAACACAAGACCTTCTCAAACAAGGGCTGAGGTGATACAAGGTAATAATGGCCATAGACAGTGGCTTCAGTGATGAGGCCAAGAAAAGAACAGCCAAGGAAATGGCACTCCAGTCTTTGGGTATTGACAGTGAAAATCACTTTGTAAGATGGTGAGAATTAATTATGCCTGGATCTACACTGTCACAGTTATTTTAGATGTATATGTGTATTGATGGAAAACCTCGAACTTTCCAGTTTCACTAGGTTATCAAGGTTTTTACCACCTCTGCTAGACCTTTACATAGACCCGTGAATTCTCTTTAATTCCCACGTGGACAATGTGTCAAAGAGGAATAAAAAGTCAATAGGAATTGACTAGAGACAGATATATTCTGGCTTGATGTACCTCTACAATGTGGATGTTCCTAAATTAAGCCTAACATAAATTATATAACCAGTTGAGTCAAAAAACTTGCCAGGCAAATTATGATTTTGCTTCACCATGATTCTAAGTTTGTAGCTTATGAATATACACCTCCATCTGAAATTTACTGTATTTACTGAAATGTGGAAGTTGCATCAACTAGTGGAAAAAGAGCTAAATAAAGATCCAGAAGAACTTCATACATAAACTACAGTTGACCCTTGAGTAATATTGGGGGTTAGGGGTGCCAACCTCTCCTTCAGTGGAAAATCTACGTATAACTTATAGTTGTCCTCCATATACATTGTTCCCATTCTGGGATTCAACCTTCAAACTGTATTGTTCAAGGATCATCTGCATTCTGATTCTAAGAATGACTTCACCTGTGCAATAAGAAATTGAAAACTATTGTGAATATTTTTCATACAGTAGCTATAAGGGATTCAAAGTGTTTATTTAGTAGTTTAATAAGCTTTATTAAATAATTTTAGTAATTATTTATGATGAACCTTATTATCAGTGTACAGTCACCACACTGTTTTAAAAAAGTTAATGAGCTTTGTTTCTATCAGGTTATATGAAAGGAAAGAGAGGAACTACATTTTGTTAAATGTTGCATTTGATTTCTTTTGGTATTTAACAAATCATCAAAAATTTAGTGGTTTAAAACAATATCCATTTACTATATCACAGTTCTATAGAGTTTGTAAATCTGGGTAGGTACCACTGGGTCCTTTGTTTAGTGTCAAACAAACTAGAGATCTGGGGGCAAGAATCCACTTCCAAGCTTATTTTCAGGGTGTTAGCCAAATTTGTGATTTGGCTACTGTGATTTCAGGACTGAGAACCTAGCTTCAGTGATGGCTATTGGCTGGGAACCACTCCTCTCTAGAGACCACCTGATTCCTTGTCCTGTGGCCTCTCTATCTTCAAGGCAGTGACAGTGAATCAAATCCCTCTTGTACTTTGAATCTCTGATGGTCCCTCTTGCTACCTGCTAGAGCATATTCTATTTTTAAAATAATTTACCTAATTGATTCAGGACCACTCAGATAATCTGAGTACTTATAGGTCAAGTGTCTTGTGTCTTTATTTACATCTGTAAAATCATTTTATAGCAGCACTTAGTTTCATGCTTGAGTCAATAAACAAGTGTCAAGAATCTTGAGATATGGGGCTCTTCTTTAGAAATCTTCCTGAATGTTCTACCCTAAGCATTTATTATTTGGAAGACTATGAAATAAATACATATTTCAACCCCTAAAAATGAAGACAGTGCAAAAGTAAATGTTATTATGCCCTTTAGGAGATGAGAAAATTGAGGCTTATTGATTTTTTTTTTTTTTTGCCTCTGATTAGTCCATTTAGCTGAATCTGAATTTAATCCCAGACATAAAGTTCCAAGCTAAATCAAAGCACAGGTATTGGTAAATAAACACAGGTATTAAGAGGTAAAGCTAAAATATTTTTTATTAAGCTGCATATTATGTCTATATTAAAAATGATTCATTCTAAAACATATTTTTATAACAGAAAAGTGAAGAGACCCAAGAGCTGAAAGACTTCCTTTTTTGGCTGGGCTCTTCCCATTGTCTGCCAGTTTTGTAACCTGATAATATTTGTTAAAACGCTTAAGACTTGCTTCTAAATCTTTGACTTTCTTAATTGTGGTTCCTCTCCATGGACATGGGGTTTATGTTATACAGGACTAGTTTCAATTTACTGGTTTGTGGCATTTTCAGATTTCAAGCACCCAGTCAGTTTTGAAGGATTAGAATTTAAGCTTCTTAATATGTTTCCTGAAAAAGCTTCTCTTCGAAGGAAGCTGGGGAGCCTATTTCAAATTGTTTTCTAGAGTGTATGACCTTTAGGTTCTTCTAATGTGTATCAGTGGATTTTTATTTCCTTACCTAAATTTTTAATATCTGTCCTTTAAAATCATTTAAGGTACTTTAAATAAAACAAAATCACTTAAAATATCTTAATATTGGATCATTTCTTCTTACTTAGACCAACTGTATTTGATAAATTCATACAAATATATGAACCAGAGAGGAAGGAAAAGAAGGAGAAAGAGTGAATTACAAACCTTAATTACACCTCTAAATTTAGTGTTTAGTAAGTTTTGTTGACTAATTTGGTCAAAATTTTATCTTGCCTTGTATGTGATGCATTGTTCTTTGTTCTGTATCCCTAAAATTTTCTGATGTTTTTGTTTTCAGTCAATCTCAGTTCCTATACCCTGTGCCAGGCAACCAGGCAACTACTGATTGTTTTATCTACTGATCATTATATATATGATGTATATGATATATATATATATATATATATATTTATCAAATTTATATGAATGTGTATATATATATTGTTTAAGAATGTGTATATGCTATATATACACACACTTTTTGTTTTTTTCTAGAAATTTTATTTAAATGGAATAATGTAATACATAGTTATTTCAGGTTGAGTTTTTCAGTTAATGAGGTTTTTGAGATTTATCCATTTGTTAGAGTTGTTAGATGTATTTATGGTTTGTTTCTGCTGAGTAGTATACCATTGTATTGATGCACTTTATTTTTTTTCTCCATTTACCAGTTTATGACTATTTAGATGTTTCTAGTTTGTTCCTATGAATGATTACTACAGGTCTTCGTGTGGATATGGGTTTTAATTTTGCTTGGGTAAATACCTAGGAGTAGAATCCTGGATCACATGCAACTTTTTAAAGATACTGTCACAATGTTTTCCAAAGGGGCTGTACATTTTGTATTTTTATCAGCAATGTATGGGAGTTTTGGTTTCCAACATTTGGTTTCCAATGTATAGGAGTTTGGTTTCCAAACACGCACATTAACTGTATTTTGGATTATAGCCCTTCTTCTCAATGATAGTACTATCTCATTTTGGTTTTAATTTGCATTTACTCAATGACTAATGATGTTGAACATCTCTTCATGGGAATAGACATTTGTGTGTTTTCTTTGGTGAAATGTCTACATAAATTTTTGCCCATCTCTTACTTGATTTATTTTCCTCTTATTTTCCAGGAGGGTGCCCAATGTAATCTCAAGGGTCCTTAACAGAAAAAGGCAGAAAAGTCAGTGAAAGGAGAAGAGGTGATGAAGGAAGCAGTAGTCTGCATGATTCTATTGCTGGAAGGGGAAAGAGAGCCAAGGAATGTTGGCTGCCTCTAAAAGCTGTTTTTCCCATAGCATTGTTTCCCAAACAGTGTCCATCAGGCCATTTGCATCAAAGTCACCTGTAATTCTTATTTTAAAATGAACTGAGATCACATCTGTAAGATTTATCAGTGGGTTTGGGTGAGGATTTCAAATTGTACTTTTCAAAAGCACCCCATGTGATTCTCATGTATGCTTAAGTTTGGTACCTGCTCTTTTACAGGAAGCTCAGTCTTAATATCTACATCCAATATGGACCCAACTTCCAGTGTTGTTTGTACCATTAGGCTGGTCAGAGAAGTCAGCAACAAGGGGTCATCCTTGGCACTCTTCTCTCAAATCTTAGCCATATTACCTTACACATTTTTTTAGGTTAATCTAACATTGTCATATCTGATGTCAACACATAAACTCAGGCTTCCATTTTGAATACTAATGAGTATACTTATAGTCAGTCCAGTTTTGGCACTGCTGCCATAGATTTTTAAAAGCATGATAGGATGATCATTGGTAGTATTATCAGATAATGTTTTTCTCCTTACATCGCTGTCTTAGTCTGTGTGGGCTACTATAACAAATTACCATAGACTGGGTGGCTTAAACAATAACAATGTATTTCTCACAGTTCAGTGGGCTGGGAAATTCAAGATCAAGTTGACAGCAGATTCTGTGTCTGGCAAGGACCCACTTCCTAGTTTATAGACCGTCATCTTCTCACTGCTTCCTCACATGGAAGAAGGGGTAAGGGAACTCTCTGTGGCCTCTTTAATAAGGGCACTAATTCCAGTCACGGGGGTTCCACCCTCATGACCTAATGACCTGCCAACGGACTCACCTACTAATACTATCCCATTGGAAATTAGGATTTCAACATATGAACTTTGTGGGAAGAAAAATATTTAACAACTGAGCTATCTTTTATTCATTAATCTATCCTCATTTGGTCTAGTGGACATGAATCCTTAGTACTTTAGAGAAAGTTTCTAAGAATTCAGTCCCTGGATCTGTTTATTGGGATCACCTGGGGACTAGTCTGATTCCTATGCCCCACTCAGACTTGCTAAATCTGAAACTCTAGGTCTGGGGTCCAGGAGTCTGTTCTTTTACAAAGCCGTCTATGTGCTGCATACTCCAGTTTGAGAAACACTGCTGTGTAGGAAATTTGACATGAACAAACCACAAGACAAACTCATTTAATTTTTGGATTTTTAATTATTTAAATAAAAATTCCAACTTCATAATATCTATGACCTCAAGGAAAGCTCAACTTCACTTTGGCTTTCTAGTTTTACTTCTCTTATTAGCTTTACAGACTACTGAGAAAGAGAAAAATGTGAACTGCTTCTCCCACAGATTAGCTGTTTCCTAACAGTTGGAATGTGGAGACTCAGTTCTATGTCACTTTATGAAATATTCTTCTCTATCAAAGTAGCAGGTGTAATTTTGTTTAACCTTTCAAGCCTAGTCATGTGTTGGGAATTTTTTCCTTAGGCACTGAACCTAACTTTTCTGACTTACAATCTCAGTGACTCCTTCTTGAATGAAATATTCAGAAAAGTGAAAGCATATAGGGTCTTATTCACAATGCTCAAGGAATGAGTCCATAAGTAGGGACAATAGAAGTTAGAAGAGACAATTTAATTTTATACCCATTAAAAATTATTACTCTAAAATTCATTGATAAATGTAACAAGTGAGCAGGGCATGATCTTATACAAAATTCTGCATTACTTAGGATTAAGCTTGCCTGTGAGTGATAATCAAAATATCCACATTTTAAACAACATAGGAATTTCTCTGCCACATAGAACAACCTGGAAGTAGATAATCTAGGGATGACAGGGTGTGGAATCTTGTTTTTCCCACTCAGTTCTACATATCCTTCCAACTGGAGTTTCAAGAAAGCTTATTGAGTTTCAACCACTAAGCCTACCAGGAGGAGAAAAGGACAAAAAAAGCCATTTATCTTCCCTTTGGGAAGAAGTTTTTCTCATCACTTCTGCTAAGATTCCTTGACCGGAACCTAACCACGTTTGTGAAAAATGAGGGCTCTGCCCACTTCAATATGCAGCCATTTATCCACAAAATAATTGAAATTTCTACAAGGAAGAAGAAAAAAATGGAGATGGGGACATAACTATGAGTGTCTATAAAAACTGTGGTCTTACCATCTTTATTATTTAAACTTTCTCTTTTATTGCTATTCGATTTACCTAAACTGAAAAAAAATATGTGATTAATTTGTGGTATTTAACAACAGTATAACATTGGCCATACAGTTTCATCTTTGGCCTATTTTATCACTTAACTTTCATTTCAGAATCCTTATATTTCTTATTTTTAAAATGTAGCATGGAGTTATAAAACTCCAACAGAGTAAATTGGTTTCCATTTCAACCTGCATTGCTAACTCAGTCGGATAAAATGTTTTTAAAATGTCAATTATGCCCTGTATGAAGTAGTTACTTCCCAGTGGTTTTCGTAGTTATCTTCATAAAAATCAAGAAGGTTTGCATTCTTTGAATTAGAGTCACTTTGTCAGTCTGTGTGCTCAAGGATTCCTACGGCAATCATCTTCAAAGTCTTTTCTCAGCTGGGTGGATTGCCTGAACAGCACTTCATAGAGCCTGTGCTCATTCATTCTACATGGACTTAACAAAGTTCTTTCTGCAATTACCGTGTAGATAGCCTGAAGTCAGGCAGTGGCTTTCTATTTTAAACCTACTGGAAGTTGAATTTCCATTTAACACATCAACTTAATCTGAAATCTACAATACTATAACCAAAAGAAGAAAAATAAATCACCTTCTAAAGAAACTGGCAGAATAAATCTTATATTTCTGATGAGAGAGAAATAATAATCATAATATATCACTAAGTCAATTATAATAAAATATAAATCTCTCTCGTTTTTCCTGATTTTTGATGGAATAATTTCTAGTCTTTGACCAAACTTCTAATAAAGCCACCTTCAGTACCTCACTGTTGAAATCTGGTTTTCAATCAAATGTTATTTTTATTCTTAATACAAAGCTGTAAACATTAATAAATTATCTTTTAAAATGAATATAATTTTGATACAAAAGATATGTCAACTTAAAAATATTCACCTAATTTAAAGCACATTAGTTTATTTTTTTAAGGTGATGTAAATTCAGGGACTACCCTTACATATAGCCTGCATATTAAATGCTCAATAAATGGTTGTGAAATAAAAAGCAAATTAATGGATATCATTTTAAAATTCATACTTTTTACATAAGACATTCTCTAAAGTGCTAACTGCTGTGAATTTCAGTCTAAACACATTTTTTACATTTAATTTCTAATTTTTTTAAAAATTTTGTGTTTGACTTCTATAATTAATTATGATACTAATTTCACTTAAATAATTTGTTTTCCACAAACACTATGTATTCTTTAGGTATTCACAACAGTTTTATGAATATAAATATTTCTACAGTGTTTTCATTTTACCTCAGGATTAGAAAATACAGTGGAAATATGAATATGTTAAAGAATGACATTTGATCTTTCCTATCTTTCCCAACCCTTTGCCTTCTTTGAGAACTTAAATGATAGTGAATAATTAGATAGAGACTTGAGACATGGTCAATATAAACTTGACAAAGTTTTGTTTTTCATTTAGATTATTTTATCTTAAGAATCTAAAGGAATACAAACTGATTTGTGGGACCCACAGTATAGGAAATTCTTACTTTCCTCATCCAGGATAGGGCTGAGACATAGGACAGAAATGAGATGGAAAGTGAGAGAGCAGAATGGAGTGGGTGAAGTCAGGAGGAGAAAAGGAACCTGGAGGATCATGGGAGAAGAGAGTTGGAAAAAGGACTAAAGAAACTGGAGGAAGCCAGAGAACTATCTGAGGTGAAAACACTGTATGACATAATGGAAATAGGACAAACGTTGTAATCTCCTCTGGATACATATTTATACTCAATCTCACATATAGTAAAATTTCTGGTATTTCAATAGCTAAATATCTTCTTAGATATTATGACATTATTAAGGAATTTAGGGAGAAGTGCCTTAATATCTGGGAATATTGAACCTCAGCACTGTAGCAAGTTATACTGAAATTAAAGCCCTTTGTGGAACAAAGTGAGGGTTTCCTCTAAGTCAGCCAACTCTAGAGGGAATGGTGCAGAGGATGTAAGTAGAGTATAAGCAGTAATGGTGCTTAGATTATTACTCACTCAAGAAGACAGTTGTGCTGAGACAGTTGGAATCACAGCTCTGCAGCCAGTAGGAAAAACATATGTATCAGGAAGAGTTGATCCAACTAGAAAGTTGGGACTGTGCTTTTTTGGTGGGTAATTTTATTACACTGATCATTTCAGTAAGTTTTTTGTACAGTGTATTGTTGGAAGGAACCCACAGAGGGTAGTTTGTATAACTGAATTATCCAACATTAATTCTTGAAGCTCTCTGAATTGTTTTTGGAGAGGGGCAGTCTGTGGCTTGTCCCAGGCTGCTCAAGCACTAACAATACCCAAAGAAGAGAGATTGGAAACAGAAAAGGAGGCAAGGGAGGTGGCCCAGGCTATACACTTCCAGGTAGCAGACAAGATTTTTGTGAGGGAGATAGAGCATATTTCAGAAAACAGAGTGAATACATTTTGGACTGAGAATACTACGAAATGTTATACAAATGTCTGTCTAGGAAACTGAGCAAATGTATATTATGGAAAGATTTGTGATGTTTGCTTGAAGAGAAAATTGCAGAAGACAAAGATAATGAAGGAGGGCTTCCCTGGTGACACAGTGGTTGAGAGTCCGCCTGCCGATGCAGGGGACACGGGTTCGTGCCCCGGTCTGGGAAGATCCCACATGCCGCAGAGTGGCTAGGCCCATGAGCCATGGCCGCTGAGCCTGCGCGTCCGGAGCCTGTGCTCCACAACGGGAGAGGCCACAACAGTGAGAGGCCCACGTACCATGAAAAAAAAAAAAAGATAATGAAGGGAAGGGAACCAGGCACAAATTAAACTATGTAAGTTATAAGGAAATTAGGAGACAAAAGGAAATTCATAATTATTCACAAAAATATATATGTATACTGAAGAAACTGGACAATGGCAGATGAAGGCAGTGGCAATCTGGCACTTGAAAACCTATTAGAATTTGACCTCAGAGGTCTGTGAGTACTGAGTTTACCAATACCTCTGATACCCTGTCATAAATCCTGGAAGTTCCAAGGAAGGCTATGGACCTTTGAAAAACTGGTAAATTTTCTAACAGTGGAGTATTTAGACATCATTTGATTGATGATCTACTTGTAATAAACTTTATCTTCTGCCAGACCTTAGTCCATTATTGTCTAGACTAGATAGGAAATGAAATGAAATCACATACTCACTACATGCTCTGAGCTGATAAATAACAGCAAAATCCAGAGGTCCCAGTAAGTAGCTTCCCACGTCATTCTGCCATTTGAGAATCAGGGAGGTGGAGGCAGATAAAACAGTCGACTTCAAATTTAGGAATCCTTGATGAGAACACAGATGAATGGAAAATGTAGTTGGGAAGAAGCCATCAGTACGAAGCTGGTTTCTCTCTCTCCATGAATGGGATAGGGAATTTTAAATGGGAATAACATCTAATAGAATTACAGGAGTCTTAATAATTTAGAGAAACATTTATGAGCTCCCTTAGGGAGATGGCTGCTTAAATGCACTCAAGTTTTAAACGAATGGCATTAGTCCATATAAATATACAATCAAAGCTGTATATAAAAGGACTGTTAAAGAACACATGAACAAAATAAATTAGTGCTGGACTTCCCTGGTGGCTCAGTGGTTAAGAATCCACCTGCCAATGCAGGGGACATGGGTTTGAGCCCTGATCCGGGAAGATCCCACATACCATGGAGCAAATAAGTCTGTGCACCACAACTACTGAGCCTGTGTGCCACAACTACTGAAGCCCATGCACCCAGAGCCAATGCTCCACAGCAACAGAAGCCACCACAATGAGAAGCCCGTGCATCGCCATGAAGAGTAACCCCTGCTCTCCGCAACTAGATAAAGCCCGCGTGCAGCAACGAAGACACAACATAGCCATAAATAAATAAATAAATATATAAATTAGTGCCTTGGTTCTTGAGTTCAAGATGACTTTTAATAAAAGTAGAAAGGCAATGTAATTAGTATTAGATTTAAGAAACTGGCATATTAGTTACAGAGAAGACATCATTCTTTTGGCTAGAGCAAGGGTGAGGGTTCAACTTTGAGTTGCCCCATGTCCTTGTTACTCTAATCGCCATACCTCCTGGCACCTTCTTCCTCCTAACCCCAGACCCCACATTCATCAATTACTGAGACTGTACCTTCTTGAATTCATTGTTATTCATCTGTAAAACCCTCTCTATCTCTATGTCTTCATTTCATGCTATTAACTGTCTCATCAACTTCTAGTAAAACCCTGATCTTCTTTAAGGAATATGCTACCTCCACTTCCCTCTTGACACGTAGCTGTGCTTTGATCTCACACACTCTTCATATACCTGTGCCAGGAGATGGGAAACATGCTATTTTCCTCCTCATTGTTGCTTTCACACAGTTTTTCCTTTCTTCCCCATTCTCTTGGTCTTATTCTCCACTGTGCTTCAGACACTCACTCATACTAATTCTAGATTCACTCATTACCAATCACAACAATGCCAGGACAATCTCAGTTGCAAGTATCTCCCTTTTTACAACATCTCCTTCCTCGGCAAGCCGCATAATATGTACTGGTAGAAAGAAAGGAGCATAGCAACTCTTACACAAAGCAAATCTTCTCCTGAGTGTGAACTCTGGGAACTTCTCATAAGCCCACCTGAAGTAAAGAGTGTTTAGGAATTATGCAGTGTCCTCACCAACAATCTTATTTCAAATTTAATGACAAGCTTCACCTGGTAGTGTCTAATAAAACCAACTCATTACAGATAAGACTAATATGCTCAAAGTTATTGTCACCTATTCACACTGTATAACTTCAGGATAAAATTTAAAGTACTGTATCTCATGAATAGGATGTGAAAATCACTTCAGCAACTTTTCATGTCTTATTAGAATTCGAGTTACATATCACTGATGAATCCAAACTAGTAATTGGATTGGAAGCAACATTTTTAGCATCATAGATACTCTCTGTTCATTGTAGATATGCAGCATACTGTGAACTGAGCTAATGAGGCAGGGTTTTTTTTCACTGTTTTTTTTTTTTTTTTTTTTTTTTTGCGGTATGCAGGCCTCTCACTGTTGTGGCCTCTCCCGTTGTGGAACACAGGCTCCGGACGTGCAGGCTCAGCGGCCATGGCTCACGGGCCCAGCCACTCCGCGGCATGTGGGATCTTCCCGGACTGGGGCACGAACCTGTGTCCCCTGCCTTGGCAGGCGGACTTTCAACCACTGCACCACCGGGGAAGACCTTTTTTTCACAATTTTATTGAGATATATCTTGCAGAACATTTTCACTTGTTTTAATGTGCAATTCAATGAAGTATAGACAGTAATATATCACAGTATGTCATTAAAGTTTTAGAGAAAGTCTCAATATCTGATAATTTACAAGTAAAGTAGAATGATAATTTAATTGCACATGTAAAATTTTCTTTATCTTCTCTGAAATAAAGGCAGCAGCCATCCTGACACATTTTAAAACCTGGCACAGGGTTTATTTGTTGTTGTTGATGTTATTTAAGGGAGCTTAATGAGAATTCTAAATTGTTCTCTCTGCGGGCTGAGAATGTAACGGTTCATGAATTTATGCTCTTGTCAGTGGGGGCCTGTTGTGCTGTTATTGTTTGTTGAGTACAGAAATATCTGTTTTAAACAGCAAAAAAATAAATATTAAGGTTAAAATTATATTATAAAACTGGAAAAGCTAAAAAATGATTCTTGGCTGCATGAAAATTATCCCTCTAGAAGATGATGATGGAGCAGAGTTAAAGAAAGCCTGTAATCATTTCACTCATGAGGAATTCAAGTAAATAATTTTAAAATGAAATTTAGGCTACATATACTGTTGTGAAATACTATATTTGGATTTGTTTGTGTATATGTGTGTGCATGTGCATGTCCATCTTCTAAGAAAAGACGAATACACTATTCTTGCATCAAAGCTAAGTGGGATGTATACAGGGTAAGATTTAGTTAATTCACTCTTTCTGAAATTTGAAACAGAATATATATATATATATATATATATATATATATATATATATAATATATATATATATAAAATATATATATATGTAATATTATATATTCAAGGTTAATCTGAAACTTCAATATGTCTCTGGTTGGAATTCACTCTGAAGTTTAACCATGCATTTTCCCAAGTCTCAAAGAAGTGTGACAATGAAAGGAACACTGAGAAGCACACTCAAAATAGAGTTATGCATACTTATAAATTCTTGCTCTTTGTAGCAACATGACCATGTTTCTTAAGAATAATATCACTAATATTCTTATGGTCTTAAAACATATCATTTTTCAAATTAAATTTACTTCAACTTACTTCATAGTATCATTCAGAATTGTTTTACAAATAAATCACATGGATAATTGCAGTTTGTTGTTTAAAATGAATTAATTTATTTCAGTTATTATAGTGATGATACAGACATTGCTTTACAGAGACTTAACTCTAGCTGGATTTTTTTTTTAACCTAAGGATACTTATTTGTATTATAAAAATTACCTTGGATTTGGTTTCTTACTCTAATTCAAAATAACTATGTAAACTTTTTTCTGTATTTGTATGCTATATAAAAGATAAGTCATAATTACTTTTGGATATATAGTTAAAATATATTTCTCTGTTTTTTGTTATCCCTGCCTGAGTAGGAATGACAAAGATTGAATTTTTATAGTCTACTATTCTACTTTTCATTTACCTTCTATTCATCATCTACCAGTCCAAATATTTTTACTAACAATTTTAGTGACACTTCTGAATTACAAGTTGCATTAAACATTAATTTTTAAAATTATGTGTTATGATTAAATTATTACAAATTTTCTTGGTGATTCCATAAGCATCTACCAGTTTGATGATATGCTAGGACTAACATAACTCAACATAAACCTATACTAATAGACAAGATTTATCACCATGAAGTTTACAATATAGGAACTACAGTTAAAAGGTATACATAGCCTATCACCAACCCAGCGTGTAGAAAATAAATCAGTGACTTGTGTGAAAGTGGGGGAAATAGTCTGAAGGGTCATATCACAGTAAAGTTGTAAACAGTGTGATTGTTTCTCCTCTCCTTCTTATCTTGTGCTATTCGCTGCTTTCTCAAGAGGGAACTTAGATCACTCTGTAATTCTTTCTAGGCCCTTTCTATCTGTTGTTTCATCCTTTTATCCAACAAGTCTTAATTAGTAAGGTATGAGCTAATTTGCAATGATGACAGTGATGGCAACAACAGAGAAATCAATTCTCCCTTTGAGAAAAAAATGTATAAATCAGAAATACGAGTATCCCTTTGAGAAGACTCAGCTCTAATTAAAGAAAAACTATTAATTAGTATTTTGCTTAGTATTAATATTAGTATATTAGATAGTATATGTAAATTATATATTATTCAGTATATATAATTGATTACATAATACATTAATTATAGTATGCATTCATATAAATAAGTACTTTGTTTATTCAGGTCTTGCATTGTAAGTTTGTCCTCTACACAGATAAGAAAATAAACTGTAAACACTTTTGAACTCAACAAAGATTATGGTCAGACTGTTGCAAAACTTATCCATGCTCTGGTGTTTATCACTAACATTCAAATTTTTGTTAATAGGTTTTTCTTCCCTTTAGTGTAGAGATAATTGTGCCCTTGTTATAAAAATTGTTTTATTGTAAAATCCTGTCTCTTCCCAACTGAAATTTAATACCTGTATTCATTAAAAATGTTTTGGTAATTATCAAAATGATAAGCAATGTTTATTTCTAAATTGGAACTACACAGATATAATTTGTAAGAAACCTTAGGAATATTATCATTTAAACAATTCTCATACATTTGAATCTTCTCCAAAATACTTATAATAAAAGTAAAAGCCCCGAACTTTTAAATAAAATAAAAAAGCTTTAGACAATTTTGAAAACTAAACACAACATAGAGCTTTGCCCATCCTTAAATGGCACCATTATTTCCCATCCTTAAATGGCAACCATATTTTTAGATGTCAGTGAAGAAGTGGCATGGACTGCCAGGATTTCCCATCTCTCAGAGTTCAATTTAATCTTTTATTCTGTGTCCTTTGCCACAGGAAATGACGGTGGATTAAATATTTTACTAACTCAATTGAAGGTAGGAACTATATTATATAATTTTCAAAGTGTGCACACTATAGAACCATGCTTTGGACATGAAAGGTTTTAATAAATATTTTAATTATATTTTCTAAAGTGGGGATTTCTCATTTTAGTAATTACATGGTGATGACAAGACAGAGGTCATTAGGAAAGTTGAAGCTGTCTAAGGTAGACTGAATTAATCCCTCAAATTAGTATAGTCCTGCACTTCCTACAATGAAAAAAAATACCCTTGACTTTTACTCTCTTTGTAGTAGAAATCAGGCTTCAACCACTAAAGTATAATCTTTACTTTCAAAATGTTCCTTACATAAAGAGTTTCTTTAGAAGCTACTATTACAAATGATGTGTTGTATATGTAGATTAGTTATGCATTAAGTAGGCATTTATTTTGTTGTTGTGCTTCTCTTCTTAGCGTTCATAATATCATGAATTATATTATTTTTAGAATATTAAGTGTGTAAATAAGCCTATGGTCCTTGTTTTGGAGAAGATTTTTCCTGATCTCTCCGGCTCAAAGATTACTCAGGCCTACTTGGCTGGCATTCCCTGATGAGTAAGCAAGCTCTGGACCTGTCCTCAGTGTCACCTTGACACACATAAACAGGCTGATCACATATATAATGGAGGCTTAAATAGATCATTGTCGAAAGGTTAAATTTTCCAAATATTATGACATACGAGGACTAGGAATCAAGATGATATCTAATTTAAAAATCCTGTTGAACCATAAAAGAAAAAGAAGGTCAGCCTCACAATTTATGCCTCTGGAGGACCTTTCACTTGCATACTTCCTCACATTCAATCATTCTTCAACTTTGTAATATCTCAGAGTTTGCTTTTTCCCAAAGTAGTACTTTAAACTTTCCTTCTTTCTTCCAGTTGACGTGTTTCCTTTCTCAGGAACTTCCAATCCATTTTTTTTCACTAGAGAAGAAATCAGTCCTCAATTCCTCCCTTCTGTCTTGCAAATTCTGGTTTCTCTTTTTTTTTCTCTTTCTTTTCTTTTTTTTAATATTTTAACGTCTTTATTGGAGTATAATAGCTTTACAATGTTGTGTTAGTTTCTGCTGTATAACAAAGTGAATCAGCTATATGTATACATATATCCCCATATCCTGTCCCTCTTGCATCTCCCTCCCACCCTCCCTATCCCATCCCTCTAGGTGGTCACAAAGCACTGAGCTGATCTCCCTGTGCTATGCAGCTGCTTTCCACTAGCTATCTATTTTACATTTGGTAGTGTATATATGTCAGTGCTACTCTCTCAATTCATCCCAGCTTCCCCTTACCCCACTCCCATATCCTCAAGTCCATTCTCTACGTCTGTGTCTTTATTGCTGTCCTGGCTCTAGGTTCATCAGGACCATTTTTTTTTTTTTTTAGATTCCATATATATATATATATATATATATATATATATATATATATATATATATGTTAGCATATGATATTTGCTTTCCTCTTTCTGACTTACTTCACGCTGTATGATAGACTCTATGTCCATCCACCTCACTACAAATAGCTCAATTTCATTTCTTTTTATAACTGAATAGCATTCGACTGTATATATATACCACATCTTCTTTATCCACTCATCTGTCAATGGACACTTAGGTTGCTTCCATGTCCTGGCTTGCACAGCAAAGGAAACAGTAAACAAGGTGAAAAGACATCCCTCAGAATTGGAGAAAATATTTGCAAATGAAGCAACTGACAAAGGCTTAATCTCCAAAGTATACAAGCAGCTCATGGAGCTCAATATCAAAACAAACAAACAAACAAACAAACAAACAACCCAATCCAAAAATGGGCAGAAGACCTAAATAGACATTTCTTCAAAGAAGATATACAGATTGCCAACAAACACATGAAAGGATGCTCAACATCAACATCAACATCCCTAATCGTTAGAGAAATGCAGATCAAAACCACAATGAGGTATCACCTCACACCCGTTAGAATGGCCATCATCAAAAAGTCTAGAAACAATAAATTCTGGAGAGGGTGTGGAGAAAAGAGAACCCTCTTGCATTTCTGGTGGGAATGTAAATTGATACAGCCACTATGGAGAATAGTATGGAGGGTCCTTAAAAATCTAAAAATACCATATGACCCAGCAATCCCACTTCTGGGCATATACCCTGAGAAAACCATAATTCAAAAAGAGACATGCACCACAATGTTCATTCTGGCTTCTCTTGGTCAATATACTAATGAAGCTTTCCTGACCTAGGTAGACTTCAAAATGAAAATAAGTTCATCTTTCCAGAATTCAGCCAGTCTCTCTGCCTTTCGTTCCTTAGAACTTGATTTTCAATGTAAATTAAAAGCATCCAAAAGAAAACTCTGCCCCTTGATCATTAACTCAATAATCAATGATGCTTAGATTTCAAGCATTTTAATCCTTCACAAGTCTATAAGATTGGTAACCAAGCAAACTGGCAACTACATCAATTCAATTTCCTTGCAGAATTAATTCTACAAAATTCTAATTTAACATGTAAATTCTATTTATCCTGACATTTACATTTTGTGCCATATTGTATTTTATAATATTGCAACATTGCTACATTACATAATTTTCCAATACCTAAAGAAATGCTTTATGTTCTTTTTATGCTGTAAAGATAATACCTTATTTATATCACATTTTTTCCTGAAATGAAAAATGATGGTGATATTCAAAACAGACAAAATAATTATCTAAGTTATGATTAAATACAGAACAAGAGGCATCTTATGCAAGAGTGAAACTGATAAATTTAACTCTTATTCTGTTACCTTCTCATAAGATATTCTAAATTATTATTAAATTAATTTCAAATGATGAACATGTCACTTTGGTACATTGTCTCTGAAAATTTTGCCTCAGTTAATCAATGTAAAAATTTTAGAGATTCAGAGTACTGCTATGAATAAAAAGAAATGGTTATGTTCAGAAATCATTTTATACTTTTCACTATTTTATATCATATTCAGGAAAAATATCTAGAAAGGTAATGTGTCTCTTTAGCCTACTAAGTACATCCAAGTTATATAAATATATAATAGCTGAGCCCAATAAAGGGGGGGGGGGGTACTGGCAGCATCCAAGGATGAATCATTCATCTGAGAAGTAAAGTTTTAAAGAAATGAGAGAAATGGAAATAACAAAGTGTACAAATGGTAACCAGACATCGAGAAGCCCATGCAGGAAAACGTTCATCTTCTTATCAAGTCAATTCTAACTGCTGCCACTATCTTCAGTTCCTTCTACTGATCTCTAATTACTCACTAAGAAACCATAACTCTTATGGGCTCTAGCCTCTTTAAACTGTGGATTCTAGTATTGGTATTGCAATGTTATGTGGCAAAGCTAGTACGAAAATTTTGTATAAAATGGCTACGTTGAATCTTGAATAAAAGGAACAATTTTTTTTTTTCTGTATGCAGGCCTCTCACTGTTGTGACCTCTCCCGTTGCAGAGTGCAGGCTCAGCGGCCATGGCTCACGGGCCCAGCAGCTCTGCAGCATGTGGGATCTTCCTGGACCGGGGCATGAACCCATCTCCCCTGCTTCAGCAGGCGGTCTCTCAACCACTGCGCCACCAGGGAAGCCCCTAAAAGGAACAATTCTTATTCTATACTCATGGGACTCTTCCCCCAGTTGCGTCCAAGATTCAAACAGAAATCATCACAAAGACAGATATAATTTTATCATAAATATTTACATGTTTCAAATTGATGGACATTAGCCACTCCACTTATCTTGCAGTTTCCTTGTAAAGGAAGTCCAACCAGTGTCTACATCTTATTGAGAGAAATCTGTGAAGCTAATGCAGAAAGAAGAATCCATATAGGCCAAAATAAATGTTTCCATCCTGATCCAAGAAAAAAAAAAAAAAAAAAAGAAAGAAACCATATCGCTTTCTCAGCTGGATTCTAAGCTTCTTATGTGTCTTTTTCATGGTAAGTCCTCTGGGTTGTAAAACTACTGTTTGTAAATAAAAACAAAACAAAATAAAGACCTCCACAAAAGTATCAAATTTTCTATTCATATGCAGTTTTAATCTTCAGGAAAGAAAGAATTATGTTTTACTAATATTTAGTATTTAAATTAACTTTAATTCAAGTTTATAGTTTATAAATGTATGCATGCCATTCATTTATTTAAAATTTAATGTGTGCATTGTATATATAGCCTTTGAAAACCTTCCAATTTGTATAATTACTTTGTCTACGTTACACTACTAAAATTATTTTGAAGAATAGCTTTCTGAATGTTTTTACAACATAATTTACTAATGACAAATTCTTCAGCATGATATTCAATTGTGAACAATGAACAGAAAAATTTAACAGGAATCAGACTTAATATTCTTAGCGCTTAACTGAACTTGGAGTACTATGTGCTGGTTTTCTTTTGTTGTAACTCCTGAAAGCCTGTTTAACACTGCTAATGTCAAATGCAGATTATGTCTACTATCAAAATAATATCAATTCATTCATATTTCTCTTTAAACTTTTCGTTCTGGGATGTACTTAAGCAAATACCAAATTATCTTCATGCAGTGTTTATAAAGGGAACAGAAATAAATTGACAAAATAGACTGCCAAAAATTCAGTCACTAATTTACATATTGTAGTAAGTATCTTTATTTTTATTTATTTATTTATTTATTTATTTATTTATTTATTTATTGGTCTTCTTTGGGTCTTCATTGTTGTGCACGGGCTTTCTCTAGTTGCACCGAGCAAGGGCTACTTTTCCTTGCAGTACATGGGTTTCTTATTGTGGTGGCTCCTTTTGTTTCAGAGCATGGGCTCTAGGCACACCGGCTTCAGTAATTGTGGTGCATGTGCTTAGTTGCTCCATGGCATATGGGATCTTCCTGGATCAGGGATCAAACCCATGCTCCCTGCATTGGCAGGCAGATTCTTAACCACTGAACCACCAGGGAAGTCCAGTAAGTATCTTTCATAGTCCTTCAATGTAGGTAATTTTCATAGTCCTTTAATGTCTGAATATAAACTATTTTCAGCTAAATGATATTCTACCTGTAAATGAACTAACAAATAACACTGTATTTGATGTAAGGTAGAAACAGTTAACATTTTTAGTATATGAAACTTGAATCAAATATTTGAAACTTTTGACAAAATTGGAAACAAAGCAAAAACGGATCTGTTAGTATCAATGCTTCCATTATTAAAAATATTTGGTTTCCCCTGTAAGTAAAAATGAGTGTTGTTGAGCGGATTACTAGCAGTACACCCAAAGTTGAGGCTTGTGCTTATTTATCTCTCTCAGATTCCCCAGGCCCACACAACCAAGTTCATGCTTATTTGTGAACTTGAATGTATAGAATTATTAACAAAGTTTATTTATCTAAACTTCTTTGGAATTATTGCTGAAAAATTTTCAGAATGCACCTAACAACACTGATAGTATTTAATAGCATGATAACTTATCTCCATTTCTCCTGAAACTGTCTTTCAAATGATTATGAGTTCTAATGAATAAAAACTGTCTTATTTAGTTACCTCATCAAATACAACCACATAAGTGATCTCAACTTCATATTATACCATGGAATCTCAATATTTTTCTTATAGTTCCTCACTTGTATACCTGTCTTTCCCAGCTGGAATCTAAGCTTTGTATGTACTTTTCCATGGTAGCTCCTCTGGATTCTAGAGCAATGGTCTATGAATAAAAAACTATTAGTTCTTCTATCCATATGTTGTTTTATTTGTAAGGAAAGAAAGAATTAAGTTTTACCAATATTTACTAATATTTCATATATAAATTAACTGCAAGTTTATAATTTATAAATTGATGTATATTATTCATTTTTATTTATAAAACAGAAAAATAAAATTTTACTATGTAAAACATGATTTAAAAACTTTGGAAAATACTGTTCTGGAACACAAGACACTTGAAAATGTGTTGTATTTATCTTGAAATATGGATGTTTAGTTAAGTGTTTGACATAGTCGGTCTACAATAAATATCTGTTGAATAAATTACATTTATTGTGATGTTACTTCAAAAATATAAAGATGGCTGTTCTCAAATAAGTTACTTGCTTTACTGTTTTATTTTGATGACTTTTATTATAAAATAAATATAGAAAACATTAAATGAAATTTTAAAACAAGAAATAAAATCATCCAAACAAAGCCAATCTTTTCATTTTTGTTTTTGCTGCAGTCCTAGTCCATGTACTTCAAACACAGTTGTAATAAAATTGTACATATAATTTAGTGTTCTGCTTAATATCCATTTTCTATACCACAGCAGGTCTCTTTTGTTGTTCTTATTTCCCTACAGTTTATATCAATAAAATACATTGCCACAATCTCCCCCTGTGAATTTTTCTGTTCACATCACTTATTGTCAAATATGTCTAATTTTCTAAACTGTAAACAGCTTTGCACCAGTGCCATTTATTTCTATCACATAATTAGACCACTGCAGCCACAATGTATATTATTAAATACATAGTTTTAATGTTGAAAGTTGATCAAACTCTAGCTCTTGGACTATAATTTTGCAACCAAGTGCCTGACTCTTGTATTCATGAAGAACACTATTCATATTCATCAATGCATTTCTGAGCGATCACAAGTCCAAATGTCCCAGGGTCTGGGGAATAAAACAAATTAGTGAGATATTCAAGCTAGACAAAGACCACTATTCACAACCTATTAATAATCAGCATGTTCAAAAAATACGAGTCTGTGGAAACTGTGGCTCAGAGCAGACCCTAACTAAATGGTGTATCTGCTGTGTAGCTTCAGTGACTCTTTCACATATGGTCAGGCTGGTCAGTGTGGCCAGATCTTCTGCGTTTTTATAAATTATTATTTGTTTTGTTATGCAGTACAGAATTCCAAATTCTATGTGAATTCGCCAATTTTTTAAATGTTGGCAAAGACTTATTAAAGCCCTATATCATAGACCAAATAAAATATGTTCAGTTTTTGAGAGCTCTGATATAGGCTAATAGTTTGTTGCAAAGATACACATGTTGTTAAATAAATTAAGAAAATAAAATTAAAAATAATAAAATTACACATGTTGTTAATAATGTGCTGGTTTTAATACTAAACTTAGTAAAACTGAAAATTCTGTTATAGATAATCTGATCAGTCTCTTTTATTTTACATATATATATGGAAATCCAAAAATTTTAGGGGATTTACCTCAATGTGACAGGCTTAGGTAACAACATCTATCTTCAGTACCAAGAATACTTTCTCTCTCTCTCTTTCTCTAATTTGGTTAAAATTTTGAACAATTTCAAAGGATTAAAAACATTTTCATTTTGTATTATATCAGTAACTATAGTAAAATGAAATTTAGATTCCATGTAACTTTATTCCAAATCACATGAAATTTCAAATTAACCAATTAACAAGAGAAAATGAAACAAATAATACTAGATTTCATAAAACAACTTTATGACTGTATCAGTAGTTTACTGTAGAGTTGACAGAATCCCTTTCAACACTCACATATATATGCATCTATTAATGCAGCTAAAACGAATATAATCATGAACTGAGAAAGCTCTAAAGAGGCACAGGAAGTTTGATTTAACCTCTGTATCTCCCTGTTTGACCAAGGACAAATCATTTACCTGGCCTAATCTAAAATTTCTTCATCCATATAAAAGTCCTAAAAACCCAATTTATACTCTTTTTAGAGAATCAGAAATTCATAGGCTCTTAAGAAAATAAACAATCCAAAGCTATTACTGGCTTCTGATAAATCTAGAAACTCAACAAATGTCATCAAAATTCAACTGTGCTTCCCACCTCTCTGCTTGGCTTTCTTTGTTTGTTCTGTGGGTAGATCTCATGCTTCATTATGACCACAGGACTGCTTCCAAGTTTACAATACATAAAACCCAAAAGTAATTTTTTTTTGAAAAATTCTAACAGAAGTCTTAGAATAGCTTTGTTCATGGCTTTAGTTTCGTTCCCACTCTACAACAAATCTCCATGAGTGTGATCTCCCCAGCTGGGCACAGCTGGAAGGTATCACCATCACTGAAATGGGATAATGTTAGCAACACCTGAACCAGTGAGCAAAGAGTGTGGACAGAGTAGTTTACAAACAAAGCCCAGCAAATTCTTGAAAAGAGGAAATAGATATGAGGCAAGAAAACCAACATATAAACTCTTCAACATTAAACATTTTTTGAAAATATTATGTAAGTAAAATTATATATAATATGAAAAAAATAGTCATTCTTCTTTAAATAGTAAGTAATTCCGAATGTGAGATTACTTCTATATTATCAACAGCAAGAACAGATGTACATGTGTGCATCTATACATAAGTGAAGTAAAAAATGATACAAGGAAATATATTCAGCATATGCTTAATAACAACAGAAAATGAAAATATTTTTGTCATTTTTGTAAACTAAAATTGATGCTTAAATCGATTTTGATGGACCAAAAGACACGTATGACAAGAAACAATTCTTTACAACCAAATTGATGTCAGTGGATAAAAAAAGAGAAAATATATAAACATTTAACATTTCTATCATACATAAAAATATGGCCTATCAAATAAATATCTGGATGATACATTCCCTTTGTAATGTACCTGCTCATTTTGGGTTTCAATTTTAATTTAGATAATTATAATAGGTATTTATGTTTGACTATTTTGTTATGTAGTTGCTTAAACAAAATTTAGAACTTTAATGAAAACTTCAGTCTTTAATTATTACCTAATAAATCCCTACCATTTCTCCAGATGTACTGGTCTTTGATTAAACATTTTACTCCTGCCTGACTTGCTTTTAAATAAGTTGATTGTGAATAAAGAGAAAAATATAATCAGTTATCTGCAAAAATGATCAAAATTAAAAGCATGTTATATTAATGTAGTATTATTTGTTTGTAAGGTGTTAAAATTTATACAATGCTCTAAGCTAAATAATTCATCAGTATTTTAAAGAGAATAAATGAAAGTTAAGTAATCGGATTATTTTGTGTAAATATCACTTTTAATCAGCATCAATCGCATTCTTTAGCAGTTACATTATACATGTATATATAACCATTGCATTATTATAATATATATATATATACTTATATATTACATGTAATTCTAATAATGCATGTAGTTGGGGTCAAAACTCCTACTCAAGTAAAATCACATTATTACCATTTTTTGAAAATCAAATTATCTACTTATATAGTATGTGATTTATAATTATCAAAAATTATCTAAATGGAAATGTAATTTGAAAGATACAAAATTACCTGTGAAATATATTACTTTTTTGATAAGTTATTGTGATTAACTGTGATTATTTTCTTAACTCTTCAGCTGCTCTATGTTATCCTGATTCATTACATAGAAATTAACTTATATAAATTTCTTGAAATTTTTAAGTAAAAACTAATATTATTATTATCATCTTTGTACATTTTTTCTAGCTTCATAGTTTCTTAAACTAATGGTTAGAATTTAATATACTCCATAAGATATTATTCTAAGTTCCTTAATATTTTTCTTTCTCTATTTCATAACTATTTATTGAAAATTGCTATATATCACATATAATTCTGCTTTATAAAAACTTCCCTTTGTGAACTAAAATAAGACCTAGATAAGCACATGTCTAATTGCCATATCCCCTACATTTTCGTCTCTCTTGTCCTTGAATATTTAGGCAGTGATAAATTAGGTGTGTGACTCAGATGGAGTCCATCACATTCAGTTAGTAATAATCTATCACAGAGCTCAAGTAACAAGAAACACGTGGAAATAATTTTGATCATTAATGTCAATTTACAAGGCTTTACTTTGTAAACATGGAAAGATAATTTAATTTCTACCTCTCTCAATGTTATTTGAAAGTTATAGTCTAATCAGTTTGTTGGTCTCTAATGATATATAGATATAGATTTTACATATTTGTTACTATATATATATGTGTATATATATATACGCACACAATTTCTAATATATTATGTGTCTTTATATCTTTGTGTATGTGTCTGTTTAATAGGTGGATTTGCAAATTAAAAGTAGATTATTTTATCCTACACCTATAGGAAGAGATGATTTGCTTGGCCACCAATCAATGATGAAAAAAGTAAAGAAATATCATAGAACATATTGGAAGAAACTTTGCTTTTTGCTTTTCATGTGTACAGCCAATATTGAAAGCTACTATTTAAGATTCACCTTTAAACTGATATTTTTAATGGCACAACAAATTTAATTTTAGTGATAATGCAATATGGAGTGATGTGTGTGTCCCCCTACAATTCATATATTGAAACCCTAACCCCCAGTGTGGCTGTATTTGGAGATGGGACTCTAATGAATTAATTAAGGTTAAATAAGGTCTTAAGGGTGGGGCCCTCATCTGATGGATTATTCTCCTTATAAGATGACACACCAGAGAGCTTGCCCTCCTCCCTCTCATTCTCTCTCTCTCTCTCTCTCTAAACAGAGGCACTGAGGAAAGTGTACGTGAGGACATAGCCAGAAGTACAAGCCAGGAAGAGAGCCCTCACAAAACACTAAATTGGCTGGATTCTACCCTCCAGAACTGTGAGTAAATAGATTTCTGTTGTTTGGGGTTATCAGTTTGGCCTGGGCCTAGTTGGGTGGTTCTTTAGCTGGTCTCCTGTGGTCACTCATGAAACTACAATCAGTAGGAGGCTCAACTTGGTCTGGATGGTAATGATGGCCTTACTTATTGTACTGGTGATTTTGCTAATGGACAAATGTTTTCAGGGGACCAAACCAGGCATCTTCATATGATGGCCACATTCAAAAAGCAACAAGAAAAAAGGACACGTCCCACTGTGCAGGCACTTTTCAACCCACAGCTCACATTATATATTTCAACTCGCAAATGGTGAAATCATATCAAATGGTGTTGACCATAGTCAATGTCCGGGCATTGTATCTAGGGATGCAGACATCGTTGGGTGTCATTACTGATACAATTCTCCCAATTCATCCATTATAAAATTTTATGCAGAGTGAGTATAAGTACTTTTTATTATATATCAGTGATCAAGGAGAATCATTTCTTGTTATTAAGGAAAATATTTTAAATCTTTCAAAATACCCTGCATACTAGTGTCTACAACTCCATAACTAAAACTTGATTACTTTGTCTTAAGCTAAACAGGTGTGTTATCTACCTCTCTAAAATTCAAAATATCACTGAACAAAATAATGTTTTCAATAAAAAATATTTCCACTATAAAAGAGTTTCTCAGACAATCTTCTTGACACACAAGTAAAGAAACACACAACACAGGTGTATATGACTAAAGAGTTACAATGCTATCAGCTATCATGCTCTCTTCATACACTAATCAAGCAATTTCTTGTCTGAATATTCTTGTCGAAATTCACTGCTTTGTTTACTTTTTCTCCAACTTATTGAAATTTTGATTTAAGGACAAAGACAAAGATCAGACAGTTGTTATTTTATTTATTCTTCTAAAATTTGATTTGTCTTTTATTAATAGATATAATGCTGAGATTGTGACAAAAAGAACAAACCTGACTCCATATTGGATCTATCCCTTTAGCTCCAACCTTTGTGCTCTGTTGCCTGTGCTTAGTCAAGCTGCCTCTACACCTTTGTCTCGTCAATCAGTAAATAGCTTGAAATATACAAGATAGCTCTTTCTCAATGTTCTGCCTCTAGGGCTTGATATTTAAACTATAATACTTTTCCTTAATATAGAGATAGAAAGTTGCAGCACAGAAAATAACTTTTGTGTTGTTGAAGGTTTATAGGAACATTGTGGCCAGACATATGTGGACAATTGCAAGAACAAAGAATTATCACATCCTCTCCAGGATCTGGCTGGCATGGAAATGACTGAGACAACCAGTCACACACACACACACCTCCCTCCCCTCCCCATTAGTATAAAAGAAGCCTGAATTTTAACTCTGGTAGGATGGTTCTTTGGAACATCAGTCCACCATCTTCTCAGTCTGCTTGCTTTCCAAATAAAGTCACCATTCCATGTCCCAACACCTCCTCTCTCAACTTATTGACCTGTCCTGAGGTGAGCAGTACCAGCTTGGACTCAGTAACAAGATGCTACTATTCATATCATATTCTGAATGGAAGGCTCACAGAAACTATATGTAATAAGGTAAAAAAAAAAAAGTGCAGAGCTAAAATTTAACTTAAAGTAAAAACCCATTAATTGTATAATTATATAATTTATAAATAATAATTTTGTTGCATGAGACTTACAATTTACTTTTTACAGAGTCAAGGAGATGTACTATGCAGAGGGGAAGACATACAATTGACAAGTTCATCCTAAGATAAAGCATTGATAGACATTCTCCCTCTCTGAAGTCTCCAAACTTAGGGAGTACCAGTTTTATGTATTTATATGATATGTATATATATTTGATTATATATTTATAAATTTGATTTAATTTTCCAGAAATCAGGGAATGTGAACGTTTTGATAACCTTTATTTCTCCAGTGTGTAGCATGATGTCTAACCAGAGTCCATAATCCATAAATATTTGCTCTATGAATAAATGAATTCTGAATAATAAGAAAAGTAAAGATGTCACCTAATTTGATAATATGTTGAAAAACTGTAAAAATTGAAAAAAATATTAAATTGAAACATTATTGCACTGCTATAGATTATTGTTAAATGATTGCTATAGATTATTTTAAATTATAGATTATTTTAAAATGAACTTGACATCTGGTTAGACAAGCAAGCTCCTCCTTTTCTACAACTACTATGAAAAGTCAATTTGCTGATGCAGACTGTAACAATTTACTATGAATCCCAGAATAAAATTGTTTTTAAATGTTCTAGTGACACGTATTAAGTAATCAAAAGACCAGACCCTGATAGTGGGGAAAAGGAAGAGGATTACATTAAAACATGCTTTAATGCCACATTTTCCCCTTTGTGGTAAGTTAAAGAAGATGCACTTAGATCTATATTAATTATGATGTTTTTTGTGGAGGTGTGAGTACTCCTAAAATTGTAGGCAATATTTTTTTCAAAATTCCTAATAATCTATCTGTTTGTTGATATAAACCCATATAAAAATGAATATATGCATAAATTTCTCCCACATAGGTTTTTTACTGAGTGGTGCAAATTAGATACCCAATTAATAATATTTTTTGAAAGGATAAATTAATGACAACTAAAGCACCCAATAGAATATAATCAAGTATTATTATTGCTCAGAGTTACTAGTTACTAGAAAATCTTGGCAACTTGATAATAAGCAAAAGAAAACAAAAGATAAATAAATCAGTTTGTATGAAGGAAAAGTATTGTAAAAAGTATAGTAACCTGAAAATTATATTCTTTGTATCCTTATCCCTTAAATTCCAAAACATATTTACAGCACAAATACTATGCTGTAGCACAAGACACTGTACCGTTGACACTACTGAAAATTGTGTAAATACTTCCTAAAAGATAAGAGACAAGGGAAGAAAAATGGGTGAGAGTCTGTAAAACAAAAATCATTAATAGTTGCTCTATAAATAAATAAGCAACAAAGATATATTGTACAGCATGGGGAAATATAGCCATTATTATGTTTAATTATATTTAAATGGACTATAATCTATAAAAATATTGAATCACTATGTTGTAAACCTGAAACCAATGTAATATTGTAAATTAACTATACTTCAATACAACAAAATAGTTACACTATAAAATTGGAAACTTGATTTTCTTCTGAGATATGTAGGGGGAAGTGTGGTGCATGGCAGTGATTGGAAACGAACCTGGCAGATAATTTTAAAACAATTTCCATACGGAATGGAAAATGAAATAGTCTAGAGATAAGCCAAAGATTATTGAGCTTAAGTATGTCAAGGGGAGACAGAGAAAAGATATGGAAAGAGCTTAACCATTGAAGTAAGTCTAACAAAATGTCCATATTTTCAGGGTTCTGAAATTATTAGCTTTGAGACAATGGGAAATTATATAACTTCTCAGTGCCTCATTTTTCACATTTGAAAAAAATTAAAGGTTCAAGTGTTATTACTAGGAAATTGATGAAAATGCATTTTCCTTTTGAGTGAACTTCAAGGTGAAACATGATGTGTGTGTTGCAATAAGAAAAAAGGTTTACTTTTCCAATATTCTAATCTTCTTTAATATCTTTTACTTTTCTTATATTCTGATTTTTTAAAATATTAGAATTCTTTTGAGAGAATGGTCCATTCAGGAGTCAGGCATCTTTGATATTGAAATGAACAGATATAAGAGCATATACATTTCTTTACACTTTTATAGACATACTTCTTTGCAAGGTATAAAATTGGAAGGTTTTGTAATTATCATTGTTTTTTGTTGCTGCTATTTTTACTTGTTTTTAATTCTTCCTCAGAACTGTCACTTAAGAGCAAAGTGACTGTAGGTATGTTATTTAATCAGGTTGAGAATTTGTATTTGCATTGTGAAATGAGGGGTAATAATTTCACAGGAATTCTGCAGATGAAATGAAAAATAAGAAAGCATATAGTTGTGACTGAAACACATTATATTATCACTAAATGTTAATTTAAAGCTTCTTCCAGTATTAAAAATTATAAGCCTATATATTTGAAAATAAGAATAAGACTAATCTCTAAATATATTTTCTTAATTTAAAAGCTGTACTATTGTTTCTATATAAGCTTTCCCTAACCTTGGTAAATTACTCATATTATTTGAATGTATGCAAGCTATGATTTCTAACGAACCAAATGTTCTGCACCAAAATGTAACATCCTTATAATAACAAAAGATTTAAGTATATCTGTAATATGCTTTCTGAACATGATTTTATTTTACCTAGCTAGTTTACAGATGCCACAATAAACCTAGATTTTAAGGGTAATTATTTCACATTTCCCTCCGTTTCTGTGTCTACAGTGGAAACATTCATATGCTCAGCACCTGAAGTATTTTTATCATCTTATTTTGCATATGACCTTTTCACTGTTTCAAGAATTTAAGTGATGTTATAATAAATGCTTATTATAAACTATAATGAGGAAAGGCTGGAATTTTGCTCTGCTCATTCCTTGTGTCCATCAGTTTAATGACTTGGAAAAAAATTAGTTTTCTCACATGACCTTCCTAAATAGGAACTTGGCATGCCATATTGTAGTTGTAGTTGAAAAAATGTGTATATAGCAGTTATACAACATCAAATTCTACCTTCATTTAATAATGTTGTTGGATTTAAGAGATGATAGATCCAGCATATATAATGTTTTGAGTGATATATATGTATGTAAGTATGCATACATACACGCAAGCAATCATGTTTAAAAATTTATGTGGAAATAACACTGGAATGGAATGTTTAACATATTTCTTTTTTTAAGAAACTTTTCAATTAAATTTTATTCTATTTTATTTCTATTAAGTGAAAATTTGGCTCCCTATATTAACTACATTTTTATATGAAGAAAATTATGGCATTAATATATAAATGCTTATATTAGCATGGAATGAGGATTTTCTCATGCAGCACATTTTTTAAAACTTTAAAAAATAGATTGGAAAACACTGAAGAGAGTAGAGGTAAGGTGATTTTTTTTTAAACACTATAACTCTGGACAAATACTTTTGAAAGTCACAGACTTGAGACACAGTCTTACTAAAACACTGAGATTTAATCAGAAGATTATAGAACTTTCCCCCTTTTCAAACCTTCCCACTACACAGAAGGACTCCAGTATAATGTTCTAAAATCACCAATTAAAAGTCAGAAATTATCAGAGATGATTAAGAACACACACAATGATATATGTTATATACATGGAAAGAACTTTAAATCATAAAGATGTCATAGGTCAAAAAGTAAAGGGATAGATAAAAGTATCCATGTTAATAATAATCAAAAGAAAGCTAGAGTACCTATACTAATTTCAGGCAAAGAAGACTTCAGAACATAGCAGAAGCAAGATTATTAGAGATAAAAAGGGAATTTACCAGGCATAAAGAAGAAATCAACTCTCCAAGATCTATAATCTTAAATAGGTATATAGGGCAAAAACTGATAGAAATTAAAGGAGAGATAGAAAAAGCCATTCTTTTTATAGGATACTTCAACATCTCTTGTCAGTAGCTGGTAGATAAAGGAGGAGAAATATCAGTAAAATATACATCCTCTGAATGGTGCTATCAATCAACATTATCTAATTAACATTTATAGAATACTCTATCAAAATACAGTAGAATAAACATTATTGAACAATTACCAAGATGGACCTAATTCTGTGCTATAAAACGCACCTGGGCCTCCCTGGTGGCGCAGTGGTTAAGAGTCCGCCTGCCGATGCAGGGGATACGGGTTCGTGCCCCGGTCTGGGAGGATCCCATATGCCGCGGAGCGGCTGGGCCCGTGAGCCATGGCCGCTGGGCCTAAGCATCCGGAGCCTGTGCTCCGCAACGGGAGAGGCCACAACAGTGAGAGGCCCGCACACCGCAAAAAAGAAAAAAAAAAAAAAAAAACGCACCTTAATAAAATTTTAAAAATCACACAGAATGTTCTCAACTCACAACAGAATTAGAGTAAGAATCAGAAACAGAAATATAACCAAAAAAATCCTTAAATGTTTAGAAATTAAGCAACACTTTTCTAAATAATGCATGGATTTAAGGAGTTTCCAAATAAATTAAAAATATATTTTGGACTAAATTAAAATGAAAATACAGCTCTTTAAATTTTGAGAGATGAAGTGAAGCTAGTGTGTACAGGGAAATATAATATATGGCCTTAAGTGAATATGTAATATTAGAAAAAAACAAAGATCTAAAATAAATAACCTAAGGCTCTATCTTGGAGAAATATGGAAAGAAGGAAAATTTAAGGTTAAAATAATTAAAATAAAATAACTAAAATTAGAACAAAAATCAATAAAATTTGAAATAAGAATTAGAAAATTCAAAAAAAACAAGGCCCGGTTCTTTGAAAAAAATCAATGAAATTGATAAGATTCCAACCAGCCCAACCAGGAAAAAACAGCTGAGAAGACATAAGTGAATAATATAAGATATGAAAGAAGGGGGGCCATCACTATAGATCTACAGATCTCAAAATGATAATAATATTAATACTGTGAACAAATCTATGCCCACAAAGTTGATAACTTAGTTATAATGGACCAATTCCTTGAAGAAACAAACTCCCAAAACTCACATAAGGAGAAATAAATAACTTGGATAACACTGTATCGATTAAATAAATTCATAATTAATAAGCTTTCAACAAGAAATATACCAAGCCCAAATTATATCACTGAGTGATTCTACCAAACAGTTAAGGAAGAAATAATACCAATTGCACATAATATTTTCTGGAATATACAATAAGAAGTGATAATACCACATTTATTTTATGAGGTCAACATTACCTCAATATCAAAAACAGAAATCACTTTAAAATAAGGGAAAATAAAGACTACTATATTTTAAATGTAATAGCATTTGGTATGCTACTATTTATAGAAGATTTTTGTATTTTACATGTCTTTCAATGACATTTCTGGTTTTGATATTAAGGTGATGAATGTATACCACAAACAAGTATGATTCATTCAAAGTCAAGGCCATTTTACCATTCAAAAATTAATCACTGTAATCCACCATTTCAATAGGATGACAAAGAAAAATCATTTAATTGTTATATTTAACATAGAAAATAATTGACACAATTTAACAGCCATTCATAATTTTTAAAATCTCAGCTAATAGCTAATTAGAAATAAGAAGAACCATTCACACTTGATTTTTAAATATATATATATATATATATATATATATATATATATATATATATATATATTTTTTTTTTTTTTTTTTTTTTTGGCTGTGCCTTGTGGCTTGTGGGGTCTTAGCTCCCTGACCAGGGATTAAACCCATGCCCATGGCACTGAAAGCACAAAGTCCTAATCACTGGACTGCCAGCAAACTTCCTAAAACTATATATATCATATACTGATTAAGAACTCTATAACACCTCTAAATTTGGAAGCATGGCAAGGATGTCTGCTATAACCATTGCTGTTTGACATTATAGTGAAATTCTTAGCTGGTACAATAAGAAAAGGAAAAGAAATAAAAGGGATATATTGACTGGAATGGAAAATAATTTTTTAATTCTTTATTTGAATATTATATGAATGTTTATGTATAAAAGGCATATCATCTCCAAAAATATATCCTGAAATAGTAAGCAAATATAGCAAAATGGCAGAATACAAATTCAATTTAAACAAAAGTCAGTGCTTTCCTATATAGCAGCTATAATGATGAGAATTTAAAATGTTTAAAATACCATTTATAATACACACACAAAAAATCTAGGTATAAATCTAATAAACCAAGTGTAAGATCCATATGCAGAAAACTGCAAAAAATTAAGCAAGAAATCAAAGAACATATAAATTAGAGATAGTCTGTATTTATGTATTAGGAGACTCAATATTGTTAGGATATTAATGCTTCCAATTTTATCTATAGATTCTACGCAATTACTATAAAAATCCCAACAAGCTACCTTATATGTATAAACAAATGGGCTCTAAATTTCATATAGAAAAAACAAAAACCTAGAATAGTCAACAAAACATTGAAGAACAAAGATGGAGTACTCACATTCCCAGATTTCAAGACTTACATATAGTGACAGCTTGATTTTGAAAAAGAATAGTCACAGAGATCAATGGACTGAAGAGTGAGTCCATAAATAAACCCAAACAAATATGTTCATTTAATTTATGACAAAGTTCCAAAGACAATTCAATAGAGAATGGATAGTTCTTTTAACAAGTATGCTGGATAAACTGAATGTCCACATGCAAAAATAAAATGTGCTCAACACACACAATATAGTTTTCATAAAAAATAACTCAAAATGGATTATGGATCTAAAATTAAAATGCAGAATTATTTAATTTCTTTGGAAGAAATGGGAGACAATCTAACTGACTTTGGGTTTGGTGATGACTTTGAGATACAATCAAAAAAACATGACCCATGAAATAAATAATACATTAATTAGACTTTATTAAAATTAAAAATGTCTGTTCTGTAAAAGATACTTAAGAGAATTAAAAGACAAGCTGAAGACTTGGAGAAAATATTAGCAAAGCATATATCTCATAAAAAATTATCTCCAAAATATAAAAATCTCTTAAAACCAAACAATAGGAAGATAAAAACAATGAAAAATATAGACATAGAGCTGAACGACACCTTAACAAAGAAGATATATAGATGGCATGACACATAAAGATATAAAAAGATGCTAAACATAATTTGTCACTAGGAAATGTAAATTAAAAAAAATCGGTGAGATACCACTTCACACCTATCAAAATGCTAAAATCTATACTAACAATACCAAAATTGGTGAGAATGAATAACAGTGAAGCTCTCATTCATTGCTGGTGGAAATGCCAAGTAGCTGTGCTATTTGTCATATAAACAGAAAACTTCTGTTCATATAAAAACCTGTACACAAATATTTATAGCAGATTTACTCGTAATTGCAAAAAAACTCGAAGCAACCAAAATGTCCCTCAGTATGTGAATAGATAAACAAACTGTGGTACATCCATACAATGGAATAGGGATAAAAAGAAATGGGCTATTCCACCACAGAAAGACATAGATGTGTCTTAAATTTGTACTGCTAGTGTGAAAAGACTATGTGCTGGATGATTTCATTTCTATGATAATCTGGAAAAGACACAACTATAGAGTACACATAGGAGTGGTTACCAGGAGACACAACTATAGAGTACACATATGAGTGGTTACCAGGAATCAGGGAGTATTTGAAGCACAAAGATTTTTTTTTTTTAAAGCAGTGAAACTATTTTATATGGGAATGTAATGGTGGATACACAACACCATGAATTTGTCAAAATCTATAGTAATTTACAGCACATATAAAAATTTTAAACATATATTTTAAAGAGGTTAGAGAGTCCAAGAATTCAATAAAGAATGTGACAAAACAATCTGATTGTTAAACAAATGAATGAAACAATTTCACTGAGGTAAAAAGGCTGTGACCTAAGTCTTTGGAAGTGAGTGGAGTCTGTTAGACTAAAGGTGATAACAGCTCAAAGTTGTTTTGAGTGAGAGTATGGATTAACAATTCTGATATACTATGCATATGTCCCAGAATTGAACAATTAAGTAGATAAATAGGAAATGTTGAGACGTAGGATTTTCAGTGTTGTAGTGAGAGGTTGCATATAAGTGAGACAGAAGGCGATATATTATGATCCATGTGGTAATGGATTAGAGTCTGAGATATCAGGATGAACTCACTTTTAGTTTAATAAAGGTACAGGTGGCTACATATAGAGGCATATATATGTACATATATAGATGAGTGTGTGTATGCATGTACTCTAGTTGTTATACACATATATATTCTCTTGTTCTGTCATTTGAGAGGACCCAGAAATACAAACACCTCAGTAGCAAGGATCACACTTAATATCCAGATCTTTGTAATATTACTTTGCCAATAAAAGAAAGCAAGGCTTTTTGGAGGAATGCCTTATTTGAGAGAACCAGGGCAGGAAATATACAAGAGGAGCATGGAGCTTATAGTGGCAGAATGTAAGAAAGTGCTCAAGACATACAAAACCAATCAACCAACAAACCAAAACACAAACTAGGTAGTAATGAGTATTTGTTAAGTAGCACAGGCACCAACCAAAATAGCTTTATAAATATAGTAGTGTTAGATTATGAACCAAAGTATTAAATCTCTATGCATCCTTACTCAAATAAATACATGATTGAATAAGTAAATGAAGAATAGACAAACTCTTAATATTTTATGAGAACTCCAAATATTTTATGTTGATACTTTGCCCTCAACAGGTGAGGTAAAAGCTGCACTCCTTAATTGTATGCTATACATAGTTACCTTCTTCCAAGGAGTTCAGTTTGGGATTAGGGAAAAATAAATAATTTACAGTGAAGAAACTGCACAAATGACAGCCAGATGATCGACAGTAATAAGTCATTTCCTTAGGATGTTCCTTTGATATAATATGATGAGCTTGGCACTTTACCTCTGTGATCTTCCTCCCAAAACCCAATGTAACCAGTCTAATCATGAGACCAAAAAATCAGACAAATATCATTTAAGGAATATTCTACAAATTACTTGACAAATAATTCTCAAGATTGTAAAAGTTTTTTTAAACAAGCAAAGTCTGAGAAACTATCATAACCATGAAAAACCTAAGAAGACTTGATGACTAAATGTAATGTTCTATCAAGTATGGAATCCTGGAACAGAAAAAGTACATTAGGGAAAAATAAAGAAATCCGAACAAAATGTGGACTTCAGTTAATAAAAAGATGTAAATATTGGTTCATTACTTATAACAAATACACCAAACTAATATGATTTTGTATGGTTGGGTGTGGAAAATACAAAAAAAAATGTTCTGTACTGTCTTAGTCACTTTAAAAAATTGTTTATTTCAATAGTAAAATAGCAATGTATTTTGAGAGAGTATATATATATATATATATATATATATATATATATATATATATATATAGAGAGAGAGAGAGAGAGAGAGAGAGAGAGAGAGAGAGAGAGAGAGAGAAGAATAGAAGGAAAGTTCAGAGCCCAAGTAACAACACAATTACTGAACTCTGAAAGAGAAAGGTATAGACTTGGATATAATGAATTTGAAGCTAATAGATTGGCCAGTTATATGTGTTCAGGAAGTATAAATATATGCAAGTAAAACTTCCTCATCTTGCTTAAAGAGAAAATGTATAAATAGCGATTTAATGATTCATTGAATATTGTGAAAAATCACGATTATAGCAAGAGATATCCAAATCTCAATGGTATAAAAAAGAAATGAAAACAGATGGGAAGACCCCGTGGGATTATTTATGTAGACTCTCTGAGGGTTATATGAAACATTAAAAGAAGAAAGAAAAAATCAATGAACTAAGAGGTGGAAGTAGAAACTGAAAGTGAAATATGAAGGTATGCTTAACACTATAGAAATTGCAGAAAGGTAAAAGGAAGAATCATTGGGGCTTTTCAACTATAAAGTTACTAGTGAACTTCAAAGGAACACAATAGCAACAGAGACCAGAATTCAGGTTTTTAAATGGTCGATTATAAGACAGCGAGGTGAAAGTGCAGTGTACTGTATCTCATGGGGTAAGGGCTGGATTGGGCATATCATAATTGTGTTAGGGCCCTGGTTTTGTCACTTGCTAAATATGTCTAAGTAAACAGGTTACTTCAAATGTCTAAGCCTAGTTTACTCATGTATGAAATACAGATAATAATAATAATGTAACTCATCAAATTATTGTTAACATTAAATGTTTGCAGCATATTTTTTGCAAAGTATATGCTCAGTGATGAGTAGCTCTTTTATTACTGTTGTCACATTTTTTAAAATGTTGACAGAGCAGAAGCGGAGAATGGGAGAATTGTTTGTCTCAGGTAATTTTTGGTGACAATATATTGGAAATTTCAATCATGGCAAATACCATATTCAGTGGATGATGGATTGAGGGAGACATAAGGTAAGTAAACTGAACTTAGAAATTGGAGATTTAAGTGATAATAAGAGCTAAAGTATATTTGTACCCATGGGAAGTTAAAACGAAGGGGAAATAGACATAAATGGATTGAAAATTCAGGAAAGTTAAGTTCAGGATAATATATATACATCATTAATGTGAATGTTTAAAAGAAAGTGCAACTGATATAGTTTCAAATACATTGATTCTTGGTAATATGGAGATCAGTATTTTCAGTTGTATAATCAAGTTTTTATTTGTCTTGTAGGCAACTGTTGTGTCTTAAAATCTTGCTTACTGGGTAAGATATTGATATCAGAATCAATGATGTTTAGATTTTTTTCTCTTTTAAGGAAGTACCATATATGTTGTAGTATGACCCAGAATTCCCAGGAGTTTGTGTTAATTACACTCGTAGTTGCAATGTAATATATAGCAGTGTAGAAGTTGGAAAAATTATGGGAAGAACCCAGAAAGGAAGTTGATAAATAAATATACTTAAACTCTTCACAACTGAAGAGCTTTGCCATCTATTAGTTTATTATTTATGGGTTCTGCACAAGTTGTTTAGACACGCTACCTTCTTTTTATTCATCTTAAAGTGGGGGCAATTAAAAACAAAAAAAATTCCTAATAAAGTTTAACTTCTTTTTGAAAAATATAGTGGCTGACTGATAGTTATGAAAATCCATTACACTAAGAAATATAAGGGACTTGAATAAAATAATTAAGTGACAATCCAAAACTTGCTGCAAATTGGAATTATCAAACATTTAATTGCATATGTGTGTATGCATATGTGTGTATACTGTTTTGTAACAATGGATGTAAGAGAAGAAGTGATCAGATTCTTGGAAAAATAATTCCAAGTGGTAATGGTGTACTTAGCTAAACTATACATCAGATGAGGAGACAAAAGAAATTTTCAAACATGAAGACATTTACAAAATTATCTCCCTCTGGGCTTCCCTGGTGGTACAGTGGTTGGGAGTCTGCCTGCCGATGCAGGGGACGCAGGTTCGTGCCCCAGTCCGGGAAGATCTTACATTCCATGGAGCGGCTGGGCCCGTGAGCCATGGTCGCTGAGCCTGCGCGTCCAGAGCCTGTGCTCCGCAATGGGAGAGGCCACAACAGTGAGAGGCTCGCATACCGCCAAAAAAAAAAAAAAAAAAAACTCCCTCCCACTCTTCTCTTAGGAAGCAAACTGATGTTTTTACAGACATTTTATTAATTCTTTTCAGACCTCGCCATATTTTGGGACTCACTTCAAATATAGTAACTGCATATTTACATCTGCTCTTAGGAATTCCTGTTTTAATACAACAGGTACTGAAACTTTTCCAAGGACTTCTAAAATGTCCTCCTCCTAAAGATAAGGAAGTTTCTAACATTTTCTTCATATCACTTGCTTTTCCTCTTTGGCTCAAGATTAGGGTTCTATTTTTAACATTTCTTTCTCTCTCTTCCTATGCACTTCTCTACCATTCCATCTTGTTGAAGAATTTTGACAGGTTTTACTTAAGAAGTATTTGTCTGGCTCTCCTGATGTGCAACGTTGTGTGTCAATGTGTAATCAATCACATCCATACTTCAAAGAATTTTGTGATTTATATATTTTTTCAAAGATCTCTATGATTCTCATAATTTTATGTAATCAATATGTAAATGAATTAATGGACTTCATGTAAATGTAACTAGAACTTAAGAGTCAAGAAATTTCAGAGAAAACTTAGATAACACCAAGAGCAACAGATTCATTTTACCAAAGAGAATAGATGACAGGAAGGCTAAGGTGCTGGCTCCATATGACATTTCCAGTTAGTGATAGAATTTGGTATAAAAGCAATTTTAGATTATTTCTAGTGTATCACACCACTAGTTCACTCTTTTGTGTTGATCTAATACTTCTTTGAACACAAAAGTTACATTTAAAAAACATATAATATACATATGTTACATAGAATATGTCCACATATATTTCTGTAAAGGTAAACATGCAATGTAATTAAAAAGTTATGCATGATTATTATTAATAGTCAAAACCCCCTGTAAATTCTAAGGAATTTTTATATTGCTTAACTCCTGAATGAAGGCCAGTTACTGTGATATTATAAATAAAAAAGAATCTCAAGTTATTTATAAGTATTGAAATATTAGGGCTACTGCTTTCAGTAGTGTGAAAGATATCCCATAATTTTCCAATATATGAGCACCAAAAGACCTTGTCACTTTTGTGGTTTCCTGTTGTACATGAAATTATTTCCATTCATGTTTTTTTTTTTTTTGCTTTGTTTTGTTTTTTTCACATTGTTTGATGTAAATCAAACACTTTTTTTTTTTTTCTGTTAACATCTGTGTGGTTGTTATGGGCTGAATTGTGTTCCCTAAAATTCATATTTTGAAGTCTTGACCATCAGTACCTCTGAATATGACTATATTTGGAGATAGGGCCTTTAAATAGTTAATTAAGATAAAAAGAGGTCATATGAGTGAGCTTAGTATGATTGGTGCCCTTAGAAGAAGAGGAATTAGCCCAGGGGAAAGACCATGTGGAGACATGGAGAAATGACAGCCATGGACAAGCCAAGGACAGAGGCCCTTGGAAGAAACCAACTCTGCAGACAGTTAATCTTAGACTTCTAGGTTCCAGAACTGCAAGGAAATAAATTTCTATTTTTTTAAGCTACCCACTCCAGTGGTGCTTTGTTATGGCAGCCATAACAAACGAATGCAGTGGTGTAACAAATATAAAAGGTAGAGGTACTAAAAAAAAGATGATTAGTGTGGAGAAAGTAAGACCCACCAATTTCATGTACTTGCTTAGTATCTCAGTCATGTGGTTTGAAATGACCTGCCCCTCCCAAGTTTTCTTTGTGTCATCATTGCTTCTGATACAGGAATGCATGCAGAGGCAGTCAGATTCTCAGGGAAGGTGCAACATGTAGTAATTCCTGACAAGAATCATTTTGTCAGCTGGAAGTGATTTGAATATTAACCTTCTTCAAAGGGTCTCACATCATGGCATACCCAGTCATATTGCTGGGGAAAACCTAGATGTTGACTTAATTTTTGCTCCAGAATGGTTATGACATTGCCAGCTTTTAAAAAATTACACAAATATTTCCCAAAGCAAATTATACTGCAAATTATCACACTACATCAAGATTCTATTGCAGATCCCAGGGATGAGACAAAGGTGAAGTCAAAGTCGTGAGAGGAGGAAAAGGAATTCAACAGTTGTCCCTGGTAAGGATGACAAGGAGAATCTGCAATTATGAGACACAAAAAGAGCGATGGGAGGGCTTCCCTGGTGGCGCAGTGGTTGAGAGTCTGCCTGCCAATGCGGGGGACATGGGTTCGTGTCCCGTTCCGGGAAGATCCCACATGCCTCAGAGCGACTGGGCCCGTGAGCCATGGCCACTGAGCCTGCGCGTCCAGAGCCTGTGCTCCGCAATGGGAGAGGCCGCAGCAGTGAGAGGCCCGTGTACCACACACACACAAAAAAAAGAGCGATGGGAAATGCAGATTTAAATTGCCTAATTTCCACAACATAATTATCAGTTGTATAGTTTTGAAGTAAGCATTTAATAATAAATAGGACTGAATATAGTTTGTCTATATTATTTATATTTCTACCCATTTTCCCCATGTGTGAATTTTTACTTTCATACTTTGCAATAAAAATATAATTATAAATATTTCATAAACACAGCTGGATATTGATGATGTCTGCAGAATGGATCTATAAATAACTTTTATTTTTCCTATATATTGTTTTAATATATCAGTAGTCACTTGTATATTTATAGTATTAAGAAAATATATTATTACCTTATAGTTAGTTACTTGTTTTGTTAAGTGTATTTCTGGATAGTGTAAAGTTCATTTTAAAGTAATGTAATGAGTGCAGCTTACCTGTCTGCTTATAAAATCTAGTATTTCTTAGACATCTCATCAAATTAAAAAGTAAAAGGTTTTACAAAGGAGGTTTATGGTATCATTTATATTAGAATTATTGTAGATGATAGCGTAAAGAAGCCACTCTGAGCTCCAATATAATGATATTCACAAAGTTGAAATCTATGTTAATAAAATAAATCAACTACCAGATTTTGAATTTGTGTTCACTTTAAGAGTTAGTATTTGGTTTGAATTTTCTGAAGTCTCTGATTTTTCATTTGTTTGGTACTGCTTAATAAATATTTTTAGACATGGTATAAATCCATTCTATATTATTTGATAAATATTTTATTTTCTTTGTTCATGAAAGAATCACTAGACTGTAAGGAACTCTGAGAAGCTGTGTATCAATTTCTCTTCCCCTATTTAGATAAATGACATTATTTTCCCCCAAAAAAATGTTTCATAAAAACACAAATTTTATCTATGACTGGAGACTGCAATGATCTGGTGATTTGTTAAAACAAAACTTCCACCCTTCCACACTCTGGCACAATATTAAAACAAAACTAATGTTTATTTTAATGTGGAGTTTCAGCCCTGAGGCCTCTCTTTATAAAGAGGATTTTTTTTAAATTTTCTTTTTAAAATTTTTATTTCTTTGGAAAACAATGAATATTTTCATGAACACCTTTAATAGGAACCAATATTAAGATCAAACATTGCTTTTAAAATTTGGGACTTACATATTGAATTTGATATTATCACATTTATTTCACTTTTCTCAGAGAGTAGGAAAAACAAATGTGTTTTGGCATACAGTTTAAAAAAGAAAAAAAAAAGAGCATTTTAATTATAAGAAGATGGAGTTCAGAAAGTATTCTTCTTTTTTTCTTAAAAGGAATGAGAAGTCTGTGTGTTGCTATTGCTCCTTGACATAAAGACAGTGTCTTTGTTTTATGTCCTCTGTGTCTGAATCCCACAATGCCATCACAGCAGAGTGTACTCTACACGACTTTAAATGATAAGAGTTTCAATAGGCACTTTAGTGGAATTAAGAAAAATCTAACACTCTTCCACCGTGATGCCACATAGCTATCTTCGTTCTAGGTTGTCACGTCAGTAAATTGTATTTAATAGGCCTGAGCTTGTCTCAGTGTTTTTCCAAAATAACAAAACAAAATCAAGCAAGTACACATTTTAGGAATTACCTTGTATTGGCAGAATAAACCAAAACTGACAATATGATAAATATAGCAACTTGCTAGAAACCAAATAATCAAAGGAATCTTGTCCTAGAAAGCCCGGTATGTGTGTTTGTGTGTGTGTGTGTGGTGTGTGTGTAGAGTGTGATTTCTATTTATGTTCCTTTCTCTTAAATTTATTTTGTTGGTTCTGTTTTAGCCTTTGCTTCTCCCCTAAGTGACTTTATCAGTTTTATAACTCTCTTCTTCGCCAAACATGTCTGCCAAGACTTTAAAGTGCGGTCCCCAGTCTGTTAGATAGGTGTAGTCCTGGTCTGCTTCCATGGTCAGAGATTCTATGGAGCTAAGAGAGTCGGCTACTGATCCATTGCCTTCATAGGCATATGTCGCCAATGAATCGTATGGTGGGGCGGTGGGGTCCACATCACTTTCCTGTAGCCTTTGATTAATGAAATCCCTTATGTCTGCATTATCTTCCACTGGTGGTCTCTGACGAGGCAAACAGAGAGAGTCTGGTTTTATATCCCTGCGAATTTTGTTGTCTTCAATCACTTTTGGGTTTCTCAGAGCACCAATGTCGAAAGCTTGGGTGTCCTCCTCCCCGCCTCCTTCATCATCATAATGGATAACATTGTCTCTGATATCTTCTTTAGAGGTCATCAGGGTGTCTTTCTTCTTCTGCCTTCGCAGAGCTACATACAGCACAACTATGGCTAGAACAAGACAAAAATTGCAATATGAGAATATGTCAGCCCATCTCTCCATAAAAAAATAAAATTGATCAGGGCTGGCTGAGTGTTTTTAATGGTATCCTATTACTTTCAAAGTAAACATACTGTAATCTATAAGGATCATATCTATGTTGACGTTTTTTCATTGTTTAAATTCAATTTCATTTTGGAATTGTAGTTAATATGAAACCATAGCAAACTTATTCACAAAATCAAACAATTGTAGCCTTATATTTAACATTTATTGTATTTAAATATCTCAGTGTCAGGTAAAAAGTGTGCATTACAAAATTTAAAAAGAAAGTAAAGAATGTTTGTTCCAATCATACAGAGAACTGTGAGTATTGAAGTAATAAAACTTGAATATTGCTTGCCCATAGCTAACACTTAGATATTATTCATACCTATATTTCTCAGTTGTTAAAATTACTGTATTTATAATGAAATAAACACAAATCACGTGACAATCACTTTTAAATGCAATAAACACGAAAGAGAGAGAGAAAGAATATAGAATATAAGGGCCTTAGCTTTTCCAATTATGTCAACTAAGACCACAAATAATTTAAATTTATGTGTCCTACCATATTGAGATAGTTTCCAAACCAAATGTCTAGTATTCAGGTTACCTTCTTGAAGCAAGATAATATTTTGAAATACTTAATTTATAGACCCTCATTATTGAATATCTTTGTTCCCCATTAACTCTCAGCCATCATTACATCAACAGTTTATTTTTTTCTGGGGGTAAATAAGCACAGATTCACACCATGAAGTCAGTGCTCAACTTTGCCTGGCGTAATACTCCCCTCTCCTCTATAGTGGTGGCAATAGATTGAAAGCCAAAGTGTTTGATTTACTATAACAGAGTCTGGAAGGAAGACTCTTGTCATAGGATTAGAAAGTAGGAGATGGCATGATGATAAAAGTCCATTTATTCCCTCTTCTTCCAAAATTAGGGAGGAAGACAAAGGAGTTATAGGTAGGGCTTCTGTACAATGGGCCTTGCAGAGATGTTTAGCACTCTGCAATTCTTCCAGGCTTTAGTCAAATCTCAGAACTAAAAGCACTATTGTTTGTTCACCCAGAGAGTGTGTGAGAGAGTGTAAACCTCACAGAGAAACCCTGCATATTTATAAAATGGTTTTAGAGTATCTATGGCCGAGAAAGAGATTAGTTAGATGTGCTTGGGGGTCAAATAGAAGTTCCTAAGCACCACAAGATTCTCATGCTCCCCCTCACCCTAAAAAAAAGACATAAAAATGGCTAAGAATCTTCTGGAAGATCTAAAGGAGTATGAGACTGGCTAAGGAGATCAAAGAATAGATGGATTTGTAAGCAGACCCCATGGCAAGACTAAGAGTGTCAACATTCGCAGCTGTGTACTAGCACTTCACAGCTAGGAGCAGGGGGGACACTTGGTAAATATTTGGATGAATGAGTGGCAGATGACAGTATGTGATAATGCTAACCTAAGCAACACGAATTGTTACCCTGTAAGAGGGCCAAAGAGGACAAAGACGAGCATCCAGAATATGCCAAATCATGCTAGATAGATATGGAAATCCTCTGGGACTCAAGGCAGCCCCTAGACAAGAGTATGAAAAAGAAACACTTGTTTTGAAGTTAAACACCTAATTGATCTTGCTCAGCTTCAGGTGTGAGAACATTATTTTGCATCTTCCCTTTTAAAGGAGTTTATATCATCAGAACAGATGTCACATATAATTTATAATTCTAAACCTTAAAGACATAAAGAATACTTTGTTCTACACATCAAGGTTATTTGTGTGGAATTAATATCTGCATAATGCAAATTGGACTACAACTTTACCCTCCAAACCAAAATGAGCTTCTGAATCAGAGAATGTTCTTCAGAAATTAGTATATAATGCCTTGTACCATGCTTTACACCCTAGTACGTTTTAAAAATTCTATTTTCTAGCCTAGAGATAAAGGTAGGTATGTACATTTGTCAGAATATTTTGGTTAAATAATAAACATGAATATATAAGCTGACCCCACAGTGCCCAATTGTACTTCTGTTGCAATTTTAATTTAAAGGAATGCTTAGAAAATCTATTTTTGCTTTTGTGAATCTGGCAGCGAATGAATAAGTGAAATATAGTCAGCTGAACAGAGCTGATGGAAGAGGGAAGCCCCTAAAGTAGGTTTTCATTCTCACAGACATGTTACAGAATACATTTACTTCAATCCTTTCCCTTTGCTGCACTTCTTGATATTTCACTGTGTTCTGTTCTGTTCTAGTGGGAATGGTTAGAGTTTTTGATGTGAGGAGATCTGAGAAAAGTGGAATAAGAACTGTGTCTGGCCAGCACTTTATACAGAAAAGAAATATTTGGAGGTGCTTTTACCTTCTACTTCTTTCCTGTTCTTCTCCTTTCTTTCTTTCTTTATCAAACTGGCATTTGACAACTACTGCTCAGCTAATATAATTTTAAAGTTTATACAACACTTTCTTAGGCAGCAATAATTACTAGGATGTAAAAAATGAATTTAAAACTGTTGCTGAGGGCCTCCCTGGTGGCGCAGTGGTTAAGAGTCCGCCTGCCGATGCAGGGGATACGGGTTCGTGCCCCGGTCTGGGAGGATCCCATATGCCGCGGAGCGGCTGGGCCCGTGAGCCATGGCCGCTGGGCCTGCGCATCCGGAGCCTGTGCTCCGCAACGGGAGAGGCCACAACAGTGAGAGGCCCACATACCGCAAAAAGAAAAAAAAAAAAAAAACTGTTGCTGAAAATGAGATATTTGTCATAGAAAAGTTCATCACAGCAAGTGCCACAAACTGTTATTACTTGAAAATTCCCGAGAGCTTGAACATACTTTTATATTTTTGATGATGTTACTGATTTATTTCTATTGGTATATTTCCATATGGAATAAAATAGAAAATTAACACCGATAATATAATTAACTTTAATAATAATTATATAGTTCAGTATAGATAGATAATCTTCCTTCTATCCAGATGTAGCATCTCAATGAAGAAAAAACAGGTTTACATGGTAAAATGAGGAGTGAGATACACAAACAAGGGAAAGGGAGAGAGAGACAGAGAGAGAGAAGGAGAATATGTGATTAATATTGAAACCAACCTAAGAGTATAACAATGCACAGTAGTATTGCAATCAAAGCCCCGGTGCTAAGTCCTACAGGAAGAAAAATTGCTTCCACGTTACAAGACAGGATGGTACCATCAGAGTCACATCTACAAACTCGAATAGTCATTGTGTTTGTGCTGCTCTGGACAGGATAACTGCTGTCTTCTATTACAACAGGGAGGAAGTATAACTCTTGCTGCCTGCGGCTGTATCCATTTCTTCGGGTTTCAATGCCAGCTGTGTTGTCTACAAAACATGACATTTATGATAAGATGGTTACCATCAGCATCACTTCAAATCTTCAAGTTTGTATCTGTTAAACAGTAGAAAGCTCTTCTTGAGTCAGTAAAATACGTCCATATTTTAATTATTCCTTTTATCATTATGGAAGCTGCCAAAATGTAATCACATGTATTCAAAACAATCCTTAGGAAAAGAAGAAACATTAATCTTGTCTGGTGTACTAATTAAATTTTCTATTCAGAAAGAATAGAAAATTGTTTACAAGACAAGAGTATGTTGTGTTAACAGACTATTTCTTCTGACATCAAAGTCTCACAGAGAAAAAATACTTCAGTGGATGTTTTCTTACATGATTAGAAGAACCAAGATTACAAAGGATGAATCAGTATAACATCTTACCTAAGAACCTGTTCTTTAAAATCGACAAATGTCAATATAATATTTCAGATAAAGCTTGATTTTTGATTTTTCCTTAATCCATATCTATAATACATGCATATATATATATATGTGTGTGTGTGTGTGTGTGTGTGAATATATATATATTCACTTTTCCAAAACAGCATAAGAAACATGGAAAGGAAATTAAAATGTGTGAAAAACATCGATTCATTAAAAATTTTAAATATCATGAATTATAATAATCATCACTTTAATATAATCACAAAGTACTTCATTTTAATTTTGATATAATCAATGATACAATATTTACTTGGAATAATCCAAGGCAATAAGAATATAAAATTTTATATTAGTACAACTAATATTTCTATTGAAAGTGTTATTTTGCATGCACTTGTTCTTTACTTCTTTATTTCTGTACATAAAAGTGGAATTTTTGTTTTATTCATAACACTATTTCATTTTTTTGAGTCTATTGAAGTCACTCCCAGAAACATTTTGATTTTTTTTAGAAATGTACTAATATTTAGTCCATTGTAGCCATACATGATACCCACTTTGGAATCAGGTAAAATAATTTTAGGAAGATATAGTACTCATTAAAATACAAGTATGGGGCTTCCCTGGTGGCGCAGTGGTTGAGAGTCTGCCTGCCGATGCAGGGGACACGGGTTCGTGCCCTGGTCCGGAAAGATCCCATATGCTGTGGAGCGGCTGGGCCCGTGAGCCATGGCCGCTGAGCCTGTGCTCCGCAACGGGAGAGGCCACAACAGTGAGAGGCCCGCGTACCACAAAAAAACAAACAAACAAACAAAAAAACAAGTATGTCAGAAAAATATTACTATTTCAATAATATTCCATTCATTCTATTTGTAGATTCTAATTTCAACAATGAAAAATTAGGCACCTTCTTTATACCCATTTCAGTAGGAAGCACAAAACTGAGAAAACTTTATGTGATAAGATAGAATTTGGCAGGGGAATATCAATTTTTCATTACACAGAGGATATTTTTAAATTGAGAAACAAAATAGAAACCTGCCAAATGTCTATTATAATATTCCCAGTAAGAGTCAGTGGTGTCAGGCACTTGTGTTGACAGTAGGAATAGGAAAATGGGGACTAGTTGAATCAATATTGAAATCTTCAGCCATTGATGGTTGTATACTTGAGTCTGGGGAAACGAACAGTCAAGGATTAAAGCCTGAAACCTGGGTAAAAGTGATTAATAGAAATAGGAAGTCAGAGCCTCTGGTGTATTTGCACTTAGGGAGCTAGGGGTTTTGATATTCTTGAACATGTTATGTTAAAAGGCAGTCTCCCCTTTTTTAAAGATTTATTTTCAACCCAGTATTATTATTGATATGTGACCATAGAGAATTCATTATGCTGTCCATGGTGAGAAGAAAAAAGACATATTAAACCTAATTTTCACCCATAAAATGGTTTCCATCGATTGACAGATAAAAAAAATGCGATATATATTGTATATACACACAATGGAATATTATTCAGCCATGAGAAAGAAGGAAACCCTGCCATTTGTGACTACATGGATGAACCTGGAGGATATTATGCTAGTGAAATAGACCAAAGAAAAATACTGCATGGTAACACTTATATGTGGAATGTAAGAAAGAAAAAAACAAGCAGATCTCATAGAAATAGAAAGTAGAAAAATGGTTGCCAGGGGCTGGGGGTGGGAGAAATAGGGAGAGGTTAGTAAAAGGGTACAAACTATCAGCTATAAGATGAATAAAGTCTGAGGATCTGACATATAGCATGGTGACTGTAATTGATAACACTGTACATTATAATTGAAATTTTCTAAAATAATAGAACTTAAATGTTCTCACACACAAAAAAAAAATAGGTGAAAAAGTGTCTATCCATTTAAACAAGAAAACTTACAATTACACTTAAAATATATCAAGATAAAACAGGGGATATGGTAAATGGCATGAGTGGCAAGTACATGTTCAGATCATAAAAAAAAATACTATACTTTGAGGCAAGATGATCTGATTCATATTATTATTATTATTTTTTTTTTTTCTTTTTGCGGTATGCGGGCCTCTCACTGTTGTGGCCTCTCCCGTTGCGGAGCACAGGCTCCGGATGCGCAGGCCCAGCGGCCATGGCTCACGGGCCCAGCCGCTCCGCGGCATATGGAATCCTCCCAGACCGGGGCACGAACCCGTATCCCCTGCATCGGCAGGCGGACTCTTAACCACTGCGCCACCAGGGAGGCCCCATATTATTATTATTAATCATATATAGATTCTCCAACAAAGATAAAATGGTGGAAAATAGTCAATACTTTTGTTCCTGAATGATCTGACCATCTACTTAGTTACCCAAGCCAATGATCTAGAAGTCTTATTAGTCTTCTTCTTCATCATATTTATACATGGAATCTAGGAGATCTAGAATGAAGCTCTATACATTCTATCTCCAACCACTCACCTCTGTCCTCACAGCCGTTACCTTAATCCATTGGATTATCCTAATCTAAGACTCTCTCATCCATTTTCTACAATAGTATCAGAAGTAGTCTTGTATCCTTCTATTGTCTTTTCCACACTGCATTCAGACTGATTGGTTAAAGTGCAAATCTGAATATGTTAAACTCTTGTGTAAACCTTTCAAAGACTTCTCAGGTCACTGGATTTAAGTTATACACTCTTTAAATGATTTATAGACAGGTTGACTGTATGGTCCAGTTTGACTTGGACAGCCTTATTTTAGGTGTGCTGCTCTAATTAAAATTACAAACACTGTCTACTGCTATTCTCAAACATACTCCAGTTTCCATGATAAAACATGTGGTATCCCTACCTATTAGGCCTTTCATAATTGGGACCTTGTTTCATTCCCAGCCATTCCTCACATTACATTATTAAATGGCACAAATCTTATTGAATTTCCTTCTGTGACTCTAATTTCCTTCCCCCAAGTATTTGAAGAAAACTAACTTTAACTTTCTCAAAATATCCTTTGATTCCTATCAATCATCATCATCATTTTATCATCCATCTTATCACTTGTTCATTTGTTCCATATGCATAGAATCTAGCAAGAATTAGCTTTTTTCTATCCAATATTATGAACTCAGGAGTTTTTATTCCCGATATTATGTCTACAGAAATTTAGAAGAGATAAAATATCCAAAGTCACAGAACAAATAAAGTCAGAACAACTGATCAGTACTTAGCCTTATTATATCTAATCTAGTGTCCTTTATATTTCTGTAAATTGTAGTAGCAGCAGATGTGATAATATTAGTGATAGTGATGGTAGTAGCAGTGGTGGCAGAAATGTAAGTGTAGTTATGATGGCAGAGGTGGTAGCTAAAATTACCTTAAAGGTAATAGGCTTTAGGCATTGTGTTAAAGAATTTGCATACATTATTTTATTTAATAAATAAACCATGAGGTTAATTTATTTTAACTATGAGGTTGAAATTCTTTAGTATAATTTAATATTTTGATAATCTGCCATTAGGTAGTAATGTAGTGGGAGTGAAAACCTCTATCATTCTCATTACAAAGCCTGTATTCTTGACCTGTGCCATACCATGTGTTATTCAAATAAAACAGTTACTTGTATGTACAAGCAGTGCATGTAGAACAAACGATATATTTAAAACATGCAAAGTATTCAATTTCCCAGATAGCCTATTGTTTGTTTGACTCATTAAGGGAATGTCCACATTGTAAATGGAAGTAATTTGCCTCATTAGATATAGTCTATATAGGTTAACATTTAGTTTACTGCTAGCCATGAAATGTTGTATTTCTTATATATGCATTTCTATATTTTATGAGCTTGAGTGCTTTTAGGAAGCACTCAAGCAATCTTCCAAGTATATGGCATGGATTTCTACCTTTGTGTCCTTTTACAAAGTTGCATGATAAAAGGTAAACTTTTATGTGGTTAAACTTACTTCTGAAGTCACGAACTGTAAAATTTGGTTTGATGGCAGCTTCAGGTGATAATTTAAAGGAGAATTGCTGCCCAGCAGGTGAAAGATCTCGGTCTGCAGCGCTGACTATCTGAATTATCTGAAACAAAGTTGAGATGAGACTTGAAATCAGTCATCAGTTTCAAAGGGAACTCTATACACCAGGCTAATAAGTTTATTTAATGAAACATTCAAGTAAACAGAAATTACATTTTTCAAATTCATATCAGTAGGCCAATTATTTACAAATATTTTTTATAAACAAATAGCTAAATATTTACAGTTAATAATGACAGGTACAAGTATAGGGTATGGGCTAATTCCAAATCGATATCTACATAACTATAAAGGTTAATGACATTGAAAATTCTCACTAATAAGCAAAATAAAATTAAAATGTACTTGCTTGCATTTTAAATTACATGAAATAAATGCTTTCTAAACTGATTATGTAAAAGTCCTTGTAAAGCAAAATTTTAGTTTTGTTATGTTTGTGAGAATGAGTTTTATTTTCATAACTAGGTGAAATGATGAGAAAGTGATACACAGTATGTAGATCTGTTTTTGTTGTTATGTTTCTTTTCCCCCAGTGGATAAGATACAAATTATATTTTCATAGATTTTTTTTTCTTAAGAAGTAAGGATGACTAACCTTGTTTCAAAAATTTTCCTAAATTGTTCCCATAAGTGTGTAATCTAAGTAGTTAAAATTCTGATATTTCAATGAGATGCCCTTAAGAATTTGGAGGTTAACTTCCAAGAGCCAAACTATGAAACTGATAATTCAGTATATATGTAAGCAAATCAGAATGGCTTTGAGGTATTTATTTATTAACATATCCAATGGTTTTGCATCAGGAAGAATTTCAGGAAGTGTGTGCCAAAGAGGATAAAAGCAGTGTGCTGCTCAGGCGACCACACTCTCAGACTAAGTTTGAATTAGCCAGAGGAAGACCTTAGATTTCAAGTATGACATCCTGCTCCCAGCGGGCAAAGCCTGCATCCTGTGCTCTTAGATTGATGCCATTAAACATGTCAGTTATTTAGCACTTTTAGTTTTTATTCCATGGTTGAAACCCAGTCTTATGACTATGACCTACCTTCCCTTATAGCTGTGTGTGCTCGTAGGCACACACAGAAACACGCAGGAACAGACAAATGTATACACTGGGGCTTTGAGTGTCCAGTGCAGTACTAGCAGTTTGTATTTTGAGAATGGGTCCTCTAATGAGAAATTCAGTTCCCTATTTTAGTGTAAATCAGTCACACAGGATCTATTTAGTCTTTAGAATTGTCATGGATTCAACACCGAAGGCTAAATATGGCAATTTAGTCAAATAATTACCATAGAGACCCTGTAAAACTTCAATTTTCCTTCACATGTGCTCTGATTACTATATCTCACCCCTAAAATTTCTTTAAATTATTTGGGAATTAATTTGTGAGGTTCTGTTTTGTTTTGCCTTTGCTATCAACTAGCACAATTATTTACTAAATTAACATCAAAACTTATCAAGAACATAACTTTACAATGAAGAAGCATCCTTTAAAACAACATATGGAGATGAAATTTTTGGTATAAACTGGTACTTATCTGTAACTGACAATTGAGAGTTATTGCCCTAAGTAAAACAACTCCCGTACTTCATTGGTTCATCATATAAATCACTATTGATTTACATAGCATCATCTTTCTTTTCTCTTACTTCTTTTGAAGATAGATGGATAGATAGACACATAGATAGATAGATACATAGATAAATAAGGCATACATGCATGTATACATGCGTGCATATTCAATTATAGTCCAGAAGAGATAGATAGTTCCTTTGCATAGTTTCTAGAAAAGGGTCAGTACGGCTGGGGTCAAAAGCAGAAAATGCTCATATACTACATTTCAGACATTTAGGGTAATACTTTGTATGTAAATGTGGCCCAATAGGATGCAGAATGCCCAAAAAAAGAGCTTCCAATGTCCCCATAGATTCCTTACCACTTTGTCTAAATATAAGAAAATCAAGTTATCTCTAATAACTTCTATTATTCCCAACTTTTTAAACTCTTTAATTTACTGGAGAAACATAGAAGCATTAAATAAAGTTATATTTCCAAAAAGCTTTTACTTAGTGCATTACAAAATTCTGATTGCTGTGAAATCATTAATGTACCTAAATTACCTAAAAATAAAGGATTGGATTTTTGGGGTGGCAGTAGAAGGCTCTGAAAAGTGGAGAATAGCTAAGTTGTAGAATTTTGGTAAACCTCTTATAACTCTGCAAATAACCACTTCAGGTTATTTATTTATGCAAACATTTCTGCAGCATCTACTATTTCAGACAATAAGTCAAGCACTAGGTTCACCTCATGTAAAATTTGGATGCATTTAAAGTGATAAAGCATTAAAACTTAAAAAAATGTATTTCTGTGTCTATTCAAAATTAATGATCCAAATTTATCCCTTGGTAAAATATGACTAAGTCATACTGTAATAAAGTAAATACTTTCCTCAAATTATCAAAAGCAGTAATAGAGCAGCACAGTCCACTAGAAGTTTCTGTACTGATGGAAATACTCTACATCTATACTGATAAAGTTGGTAGCCACTCATCTCATACAGCTACTGAACACTTGAAATGGGGCATGTGTGAATGAGAACATTTACTTTAACTTTTATTTAATATTAATTTAATACCTATAAGGCTAGTGAACATCACAGGGTTAGAACTATGGGACAAATATTCTATGAAGCAGTAGAAAACATTCAAATTGAAACAAATACTAGATATTATAAAAGGAAATTTTTCAATAAAGATACCATTTTAAATATTGAGATATTTCTTCAAGAAAGAATTAAAACTTCAAATTTACTTAAACGAGTAGTTATCCTATTTAAAGGTAATTGAAATAGACAGCAAAGCAAAGCATACTGATGTATTTTTCTTTTGGAAACTAGGTATACAATATTGGATTAATTATATTCTTGTTTCATATCACACTCTTACCATTTGCTCCTATTATATTATATTATGTTATATTACATTATATTATATCATACCATATTATATATTCACTCATTCATTTATAATAGTGTAGAAAAAAGCTAGCTACCCACTATGGTCCACATAAACTCTAGGATTTTGACGATAACGTTTATCAACTATATGGTCCTTCCTCTATCCTCTCCCCACTAGAACCTCCCTCCAGAGCAATACTTAATAGGAAAATGTAACTCAGATAGTTTGAATAACCCAGATGCTCTACTCAAGGCCACCAGAGAAAGCTTTCCATTTTTCAAGGGCTTAAGAACTTTTTTGCACCCTTCATAAAAGCATGTGAGCAAAGCAAGAAATACTATAGAAGAATATAGTCTAAAGTTGCTTGCTTCCTGGATTTATAGTCACAAGGTCTTTAGAAATTCCACAGTATACAAATGGAAAACAGCAGAATCTGCAATTCTAGAACTTTTAGTTATAAAAAGAATATTCACTAGGCCATCATCACTTTATCCCCTGTGGTATTAACTCCACATCCAAAATATACCATTAATTCAAAAGATTTTACTATCTTTTATGGTTTCTTTTATGAAGACATAAGATCCATGTGTGTATATTCATGCAAGGTCATATAACCTAAAACACATGCATATAGTGGGTATTTATACACTCTTAATTAACAGTATTGATAAGATACCTGTCCTGGTTTGGCATTTTCACACACAGCTGTCTCATATGGCACAGATATTTCTGGAGGAAATTCATTGACATCTAGAACATTAATTAATATGTTGACTCTGCTGGTTAATAATGGGTTACCTGTTAAAAACATAAAAGGAGAAAAGATGATTACAAAATCTGATCAGTTATTGCTCTTATAGTAAATAGCATTAACATTTTAAAAAATCATCATTCATATGGAATCCAAATGACCTTTCCTTTATGGGAAACTGAGGCACTGTGTCAAATATAAATGATGAAAAGATGGATTTACATGCAAACAGTGCTATATTTAAAACAGATAACCAACAAGGACCTACTGTATAACACAGGGACATCTGTTCAATATTCTGTAATAATCTAAATGGGAAAAAATTTTGAAAAAGAATAGATACATGTATATGTATAATGAATCACTTTGCTGTACACCTGAAACTAACACAACATTGTTAATAAAATATACTCCAGTAAAAAATATTTTTTTTAATTATAAGAAAAAGATGAATACTGGTGCTATCAATGTCACGCTGTCAGAGCACCAGCAGTGCACTATACCAGTATTTATCCCTGAAAATCAACACTAAAGTTAAGGTCAAACATTTAGCTGGTATTTCATCACAAGTGTAGCCATCATACCAGGGTTAGTTCACAGGATCATTCTTCACTAATAGTGATATTTTTCACTGGATAAAACATATGTTTTTCCATGTTGTGTCTATAATTTTATTGGGTAGTATCATCTACATATTTAAATAACTCTCTCAAAATGATTCCTCCAAAAAAGGATGATAAACTCCAAGAATGAAGGGGAGATTGCTTTCCACAGATGAAAATTAAAATAAATTTAAGGAAGTAGAAGTAAGAGATAGATTGTGGGAAACTAAGATGCACCCTGAAATTACTTGCTGGTGATAAGAAAGGAAAGAATAAATAACCTTTCCTTCTTGAAGTATCAAAAAAATTAGTTTGAAAAATTATCTCTGCCAAAATTCCATCACAATTTTTAGCCCCAGCCTGTGATATATTACTGGCCTCTGTCATTTGTTGAAGAAGACCAGAAATAATTAAACTGATAAGGCATAACATAATGCACATCTTTCAACTTATTTATTTTACCTAATTAAGTTTTACAGATGGATAAAATGCCCCAAATTGTTGAAGGATCTTGTCCAAAGTCACACATCTAGAGGGATGGGGAGTTAATATTCAAACCAGGATTTTGGAAATCCAAATATTATGTTCATTCCACCAGACCTTTTTAAATGATTGGTTACTGTGTTAGATTATTCATCTGCAGTGCCGCTGAAGATTCATAATGTTAGTATTCTTATAGATATCTATCTGGATGCTTTTAAAGAATATATACAAATCTCACCACATGACTGATTCTGACAAGCCTACAATATTCTGCTGTGCTCAAATTTATCTAAAAAAATAAAAAGCACCATCAGCCGTAGCTTATGAAATGTTCACATATTCATATATGACACAGTGAAATCCAACATTGTGTACAAATGCAGGCGCAGATAACATAAAGGGAAGAGAAATGGTATATTTTGTAATATGCGTTGTGTTTATAGAAGGTGTATTGGTAATCTTGGAGAAGAATGCCAAAAATATCTATTTATTCAAAAATTAATATTGGTTACATGGCATTATCTTATCGAGTAGAAAAGCTTTGGTTTAGTTTTCACAAGTTATTTAATCTTTCTTCAACTCGTGGTATTAATAGGTGTTAATTCATAAGTTTTTAGCTTCTTGTATTAAATGAGTGTTCTACAGAATGTTAGATTAGTTTTGGTAAATTATCATTACTCTTCTCACCAACTGTAATTTGTGGAGATTATCTAGCTCATCTTCTGTTATTGATATTAAGGACTCACATATCATAAAATACAGATAAAATCAACAATTTGGTTAAATATGTTTCATTTTCCTAAACAAACTATAAATTATCAAAAACTACAGCAAAATCAACGCCTAATACTTCATAATATTTATAATATACCCATATTCTAAGATATTTCACAGGTAAGCTCATTTAGGTTTCACAGGCAACTCTAATATAGAGACCATTATTATCCCTTATTGTATATGAAACTCTGAAGAACGGAGGGGGAATGTAACTCTTCCAAAAATTCCAAGTTAAAAGTGGTAAGACGGGTTTTGAATCCAAGTGTTCTAGTTTCAAGTCCATGCTCTTAAACTCTATTATATATTAACCTATTCAACTTCTGTACAATGTACAAATCAGCCTCTACTTCCTATTTTACTTGGTACATAATTTACAAGTCCCAAGGACATATGAAGAAGAAAGTGTTCTTTCCCCCCCCCCTCAGGATTATAGTTTTATTTTAAGTTAGTGTGAAGATGGGGCAAGACTTCTCTCAAAATTATGTTTATAGTACAGATTTAATATTATAATGTATGAATATGTTATTAATTCAAACTTATTTTTACCCATGAAAAAATCCCTTTTGGTAGTATTAAATATTTATCCTCCTGCAATATAGATTTGAACATCTGTCCCAATGAGAACTATGGCTCAAAATATGATCAGTATTGTAACATCTTATTATTAAAAGTGTTTCTCAAAGGTGTGCTTTTGGTATTTTAGCTAAGACAAATATTTTGTTGTGTGAGATTTTCCTGTGCACTGTAGGATTTGTAGAAATACTGAATTTTAAATGTCACTAGTCATCACTGTGGAAATTACAAAATAAATGCCCAAACAAGAATAGAGGAAAAACTGTAACAACAACAAAGACAAGTTATTCATACTGTTGAAAATGAGCGATGGGTTTATGGGTTTCATTATATAATTCTCTCCTCTACTACAAATTTGTAAAACTTTTTATAGTTAAATGTTTAAAAATGTCACCTTATATTTGTAAATCTGGGTACATAGTAACATTTCTGTTGGGGAACTACTATACTCAAGTAAGAATTGATCTTTTCACAAAATAATATATTTATTAGAGTAATATATATATATATATATATTTTAATTTATAATTCATTAAATTATGTGAAAAATTAATGACATTTCCTTTCTGACTCATCTAATCTTTGAAAGACCAATGATGAAATTTGTTTAAATTTGATTTGGCATGAGCATTATTATCTGAATCTTTGCCAAATTAGAAACTAGTTATCATTGAATACTTAGAAAGTAAATTCAATTATGAAGTTTGTAAATATTAAATAACCAAAATCTTACACAATTAATTGCTGTGTTCTTAGTAGTCAAGCCGTTTAAACTCCAATTATCACTGACCCATGTTGCTTATATTGAGTAATTAGCATATTAATAGTTTTGGGCTCAGATAAAATAATCAATAACTAATTATATTTTTGTCCCTCATGGCTTCAAGGATGTTTTGTTAGATCTTCTTTCTTTATCCTTGGTGATATCTCAATCAGATCCCATAACTTTTTGAGTCAATTTGAGTTAGAACTGCCTTATTAGTAGTATTTTAAAGTATGGCTTAAACTAAGAAAATTTTAAAAAAAAGTAAGACCAAATTATGAAAATCAATAATAAAGGAGTAGTGAAATACATATTATAAAATAATATTATTAATTTATATCAAAAACTTAGTTAACATAGATGAACTGGACAAATTCCTAAGAAGACATAAATTGTCATAACTGACCCCAAAATTAAAGAGAAAATCTTAATAGACCTAAAAACAAGTGGAAAAATATTAAGCTGTAATTAAAAATTTTCCCACCAAGAAAAAGTCATGCCCTCATGGCTTCAATGAGAAAGTCTATCAACTACTTATAGACCACAAAATATCAATTCTTTGCAAACCCTTTCAGAAAATAGAGAAAATAGAGGAGAAAACACCAGCTTATTCATTGTTTCTTAATACCAAATGTCAATTTAAAACATCAGAAAAAAACCAAAGCATGGACTAATATCACTCATGAACAAAGGCACAAAAATTCCTTAACAAAATATTAGCAAGTTGATGCCAGAAGCTTATTAGAAAACTAATGTATAATGACCAAATAGCATTTATCCTATGGATGAAAGGTTAGTTTAACATCTAATAATAGTCAATGTGATATTTCATATTAACAGAAGAAAGAACAAAAAATCACATAGCCATCTCAATAGACTCAGTATTAGCATTTGAAAAAATTTATCCATTCATGATTTTATAAAAAATTCTTTACAGATAATAAATAGAAGGCAACATCTTCAACCTGACATAGTCCATCTATAAGAAAACCATAGCCAGTATCATACTCAATGGTGAAAGACTAAATATTTTCTCTTTAATATTGAGTACATGGTAAGAATGTCTGCTCTGACCACATATTGACCATTGCACTTAAGGGTTTATCCAGTGCAAACAAATAAAAATAAAAATTTAAAAAGTATTCAGATTGAAAAGAAAAAGTATTTTTATCAAAAAATGACAAGACTCTGTATGGAGGAAACCCTAAAGAATCCATAAAACACTTATAGATCAAATCAAGTATATTAAGCCTGTGGGATAAGAGAGCAATATAAAAAATGGCCATTTTATACCTAATATACTAGCAAAGAAGAAACTGACATAGAACTGAGAAAAATTCAATTCACAATAGAATCAAAGATAATAAAATATTTAGGAATAAACAGCAAAATGAAGGTAAGACATAAACTGAAATTCACAAATCATAGCTGAGAGAAATAAAATGGATTGCTGATGGAAAGGATCACTGGCAGAAATACAAAGTTGTATAGTCATTTTGGAAAATACATTGGAATTTTCTTTAAACCTTAAGCGTGAACTTATAAGCCAACAACTCCACTCCTAGGTCTCTCCCCAAGAGAATGAAATGAATGTCCACAAAAAGCCTGTATGCATATGTGCATGGAAATATTATGCATATAGTCCCAAACAGGGAACAATTCAAATGTCTACCTTTTGGTGAATAGATAAACCATGGCATATTCATACAATAAAATTCTTCAACAATAAAAAGGAATAAAACAGTGATACATGCTACAACAACATGACTGAAGCTCAATTATATTATGCTTCATTGATAAGAAAAGAAGACTGGCATCACTCCTTACTTGGAGTTTAATTAGCTGCAGAAAGTAAAATGCTTCAGTGCCTTTGGGTTTCTGAAGTACAAGAACATTCTGAAGATTCCAGCCCCCAGCTGTCAAGCCTTCCAGACTTCCTGGGGCAGATATTAAGATGAATGCTTTTAGAATTCGTGACCCAGGGCTTCCCTGGTGGCGCAGTAGTTAAGAATCTGCCTGCCAACGCAGGAGACATGGGTTTGAGACTTGGTCTGGGAAGATCCCACATGCTGCGGAGCAACTAAGCCCGTGCGCCACAACTACTGAGCCTGCACTCTAGAGCCTGCGAGCCACAACTACTGAGCCCATGTGCCACAACTACTGAAGCCCGCGTGCCCTAGAGCCTGTGCTCCACAACAAGAGAAGCCACTACAATGAGAAGCCCGTGCACCACAACGAAGGGTAGCACCTGCTCGCCACAACTAGAGAAAGCCCACATGCAGCAACAAGGCACAACACAGCCAGAAATAAATAAATTTATTTTTTAAAAAAAGAATTCCTGACCCAGAGAAACCCCATTATATTTTGTTATACAGCAATGGATAACTAATCCCTAGTGATAAGAAATATTAAAATATATATTAAAAGGAAAGAAGGGTTCTAACTATGGGGCTGCAGCTGCAATGGGCTCCGCAGTGCACATCGGCCGTTGTGCCGGGAACAACATTCATTTCCAGGGGCCACGCAGGAACTTTGCCCCAGGGGCCTGCTGCTGGGGGTGGAGCTCCCACTTGGTTCCAGGTCTGCACTTCCAGCAAGGCTTCTAATTCCAAGGAGACTGAGGCAGCTATCAGCTCCCACAGTCCCCAGGCCTCCTGGAATGGTGTCACCACTCTTTGGAACCACATGTCACCCTGTCCTGACTAACAGGGCCTCTGAGTCCACCTACCTGCCCTCTGTGGCTGTGTGTTGGGAATGGGTTGGGGTCTTCTGGGACACGGAGCCTGGCCTGGGGGGACCGACTAACAGGTCTCAGGAGATTGCTGGCAGTTTCTGGAGGTCCCTTTCCCCATCATCGGCAGATGGAGATCACAGCTACTCCCAGGAGTCTCAACCCAAGTCAGCCCCTGCCTGGGAGCTCCTGACCCCACTTCAAAGCCTGGGCCTTGAGAGGGAGCAGAACAGCCGGGGCATTGCCGGTGGCATCTGCATGGACAAAGTGTCTTCAAGCCAGAGGCCACGTGGGTCTTCGACATCCTGCTCCCCTGCACGCAGTCCCACTGCCTGGGGTGCTGGTGCCTTAGCAGAAGGGCTGACAGGTCTTCCCTCTGGACTTCATTAAACCTGTTTCAGCATCCAGTCCATTCCAGCAACATCATTCCCCACATATTCCAGGTGAGCACAGAGGCTGAGAAGAAGCAACCTACCAGGAACTCCAAGGCCCAAATCAGCAGGATGAGATGCCTATGAAGCTACTCACAATTTATTCATTAACTATGTACATATCTATGTGTTCCAGAGAGTATAATAAACCATAGGCATCAATGAGGTATAAGATAAAGTCCCTGATACTAAGAAGTTCACACCTGAGAGGATCCCTATATAAATAGATGAAATACAATAGAGTCCATGAGGTCAATAAAATAACATTTTCAATGTAAATATATATATTTTTTTCTTTTTCTTTTTTGCAGTATGCGGGCCTCTCACTGTTGTGGACTCTCCCGCTGCGGAACATAGGCTCTGGACACACAGGCTCAGTGGCCACGGCTCATGGGCCCAGCTGCTCTGTGTCATATGGGATCTTCCTGGACCAGGGCACGAACCCATGTCCCCTGTATCAGCAGGTGGACTCTCAACCACTGCGTTACGTGCGAAGCCCTATTTCTTATTTTTGAATTCCGGTTTTGATATGTGATGTTAAAATTTTCTGTACATATCTAAATTATAATTTTAATCCAAATTTCAACCATTAGGTGAAAAGCTCATCAAGTGGTTTTAATTTCTGGAGAAAAATCAGATACTAATTAAGAAAAAAAAAAAAACCTGACATTGTTTTGTATGTGATTTTGATAGTGCAATTTTACTGGTTTAAACTACTCCTAAATAGTTTGATTATGGTAGTGTACCCATAAGCAGTTAAAAGTTTAAAATAAAATATAAACTATAACAACAAACTTGGATTATATTATATTGGCACGTCATATAATAGTGAGAAAAATGGTATCATTTCTAAATTAAGTCCATGACTATAGTGGTGTTAATAATTATTATTTCCATGTATACAACACATTGAAGGCTTTATGAAATGGTTGAATATTTATAAGTGATTTTTTCTTCAAAGTATGTGTTACTTTTCTGTATTACAAGTACTAGTAAAATGTTGCCAATACTAGTATAAATCAAAGTTACCTTTCTTTGAGAATACAAAATATTGATAGTTTCATATAGTTACTCAGGAAAAAAAAGGGAAATATTAAATGGTATATAAACTCCCTAGACTCATACATGCAAAGTAACGTATTCATGAAGTGTAAGAGAAAGGCAATTATTTGAGAAAAAATAGGTAAAAATAATGGCTTCAATCCAGAATTGAAACCAATGGTTTTACTTAGTCCTCAGAAGTCAACTACACTCTCTGAGTATGTATATGTCTTCATAGTAACACTAAGCTGTTTTATTTCCACAAATCCATGCTAATATTTAGAGAATTTAGCACACCGGTTCCAACATCAGTATCCATTATATGACCTAGGTATCTTGTTTAAAATGGAGATTTCTTGGCAATAATCCCAGAAATTCTGATTCAGTATGTCTTGAATGGGGTACAGGAATACTGTCCCAGGTGATTCTGATTCAGGTAACAATTAAGAAGTTGAAGAACAGTAGTAAAAAAGAAAGGGCCAACCTGCATGCCTATTCTCCAATGTGCATATGACTTACCGTGCCCTTTTGAAAAAAGACTGACCAAATTAGAAAGAAATGTCTGCGGCTCAAACACTGCAGGGAATCCAGACTCACCCTTGTCTCTTGATCCTGATGAGGTTAACCTCGGTCACCCAGATGGATACAGTGTAACCCAGCCAGTGCTTGTTTACAGGAATTCAGGTCCTTTGCATAACTACCTTCCAGACTCACCAGATGGGGAAAAGTGGAGAAGTGATATATGTGTCTTTGGACATATGTTGAGCTAGGGACATATAGTAGAAACAGCAAAAATGAGGATGGAGTCAAAAACCCACTTAAAAAGGCTTCCCTGGTGGCACAGTGGTTCAGAGTCCGCCTGCCGATGCAGGGGACACGGGTTCGTGCCCCGGTCCAGGAAGATCCCACATACCATGGAGCGGCTGGGCCCGTGAGCCGTGGCCACTGAGCCTGCATGTCTGGAGCCTGTGCTCCGCCACGGGAGAAGCCACAACAGCGAGAGGTTCGCGTACCGCAAAAAACACTTAAAAACTTTGTAATTTCTCCATGTGGTATTTAAGGCTCTGTTTGGTAAGGCCTCAGGCTTCCTTTCTTTTCTTTCTTTCTTAAAAATGGAGATAAAATTGGCATACACCATTATATTAATTTAGGTGTACAACACAATGATCTGATATTTGTATCGATCTTGAAATGGTTGCCTGAAGCAGGGGTGCGAGGTGTGCAAAAAGTAAATGTGATCAAAGTGTACAGACTTCCAGTTATAAAATAAATAAGTCCTAGGGATGTACTGTACAGCATGGTGACCGTACCTAACATTACTATATTCTATATGAGAATAGAGAGGAGATCTCAGGCTCCCTTTCTGAAGGCATTTTCTTTAGCCTTCCCTACACATTCTGGGCACCAATTGTAACCACCTTACTTGTAATTTCTCATCTGGACATGAGATTTAATACCTCTCTACCTTTGCTTAAGATGTTCCCTCAACCTAGAATTCCCTCCTTCCCTCCTTTTCAATAACTTCTTCATCTTTTAAAGACTCAGCTCAAATGATAATTCCTGTGTGACATACTATGCTTATGCCTTCAAAAATAATTATTTTAATTACTTTCTCTCTTACAGCACTTTGTATTTTGGTTGCATACTTATGAATTCAACCACATTGTTGTCTTTCTCACAAAATTTTCAGGCCTAGTGGTTAAGTAATATGGTCTCTAAACTTTCTTCACTTTTAGAAAGACTTATCTAGTTGCCAAGAAACATATCATGTAGGCAATGTTCTCAAATGGCTCCCAAGAATCCCCACTTCCTGGTACCTACATGAGTTACTTCCATGTAATTCTTTGCCCTTAAGTGTGGTCTGGATCTAGTGACTTGCTTCTACTAAACAGAGTGGGGGATCATTGATACTGCAGATGTCAGAAATGACATCTTATCACTTGCAGGGGAGCAGAACTCTACTTCAACGAGATAAATCCAGGGAGTCATCTGACCCCTGCAACTCCTTCTTCTTCCTGTCTTTTTTCTCTGTTGATGCCAAGGCTGAAGCAGCATCAAGAGCTGCAGATCTGCCCCCCTGAGATGGGCACGCTGACCAGATGGCTGATACCCTGAGCAGTGACTGATACCTTCAGGGTTTTTTCCTTTCAGCTCCCTGGTGACCTTGCTGAGCCAGATTGTCACCCACCTCCTTGGTGCCCACAATGTCCAGGATCTTCTTTATGTCCTTGGCACCGGCAAAGGCATTGCCACTAAGGGCAGCCAGGAGGGAGGAGGACAGATAATGTCGGTAGGCAAAAACCTTTCCATATACAGGGAAATTATCAAAAAGGGTTCTTCACAATAAAATCACTAGGAACTCTTGTAGCTTGAGTCTTATCTAGTAATTAACACTTATTGGATAGAGATAGCAATCTACCTACCTACAACCCTGGCACACACATAATATTGCACACATATTTCCCTATTCTCATACTTTGAGTCTGTATTTTATTTCTGAAATGCAAATGCACTATAGATTTCTAATAGGTAAGCAGTCCAACGAGCTTAAATGTAGGTGGACAGATAAATAGATAGACAGATAGATGACAGATAGGTAGATAGATAGATAGATGATAGATAGATATGCCAAGGCTAAAAATAATTTCAGCTTAATTATATGTACAATGCAAATGTACATAAAATTTTTTACTATAGTTTACTTTAATTATCTATGTATGTAAAACTCACCGTGACTAATTTTACTATTAACTTATTTAAAAATGAATCATAAGGAGAGGAATGTGTCCCTGTAAACTCGTGTTTTGGAGGGTGAGTCCTGGGCTCCTGTCTTCGCTTGTTCATCATTTGCTGTGTGACAAATGGAAATAAATCTTAGCCTCTATTTCTTCACTCTTACAATGTGAACAGTAATAAACTGAGTGAATGTACATAAAGCTACTCTAATAGTTTGGTTTACTAATTTATAATATTATCACTTACAATTATTATAGAAACATTAGGTACTTTCTTCTCATTTGGTCTGAGAACACCATTTCATGGCTAACTATTTGGCACACAGGCAGAAGAAACCCTTTTAAAAATTCTACCAACTTATTTATTTTTGTTTAAATCCTTCATTACTTAATGACCACAGTTTGGTCAGTATAAACCTTTTGCAACTTTCCCTTGGAGGCTATATGACAGTGCACTTAAGTCTGAAGTCCCTGGAATTCAGCATAATTTGCATAGTTATAACAACTAAAATTATTTTGGGGGGTCAGTTTCTACTCCTAAACTGTCCTTAAGAACAGACTTCAGGGGCTTCCCTGGTGGCGCAGTGGTTGAGAGTCCGCCTGCCGATGCAGGGGATGCAGGTTTGTGCCCCGGTCCGGGATGATCCCACATCCCGCAGAGCGGCTGGGCCCGTGAGCCATGGTTGCTGAACCTGCGCGTTCGGAGACTGTGCTCCGCAACGGGAAAGGGAGGCCACAACAGTGAGAGGCCCGCGTACCGCAAAAAAAAAAAAAAAAAAAAAAAAAAAAAAGACTTCAGTCTTAGTTTTAACCCATAACCATTAATACTTTGCATGTAAATAATGTTCTATACAATTTATAAAAAATTAGAGGAAGTTATGTTGAGCTTAAATTATAGACAATAATCTCAGTTTGATTTTCTGTATATATGAAGGTGATATTACTTACATTATGTTGAAGTAAAAAAAGTTAAAGCAAAGAAGCTCTAATGCCAAATAACCTTAAAAATTACTCAACAATTTCATCCCAACTCATAAGGGAATACTTACACATAACATTTTCCCCAAATATAGCACGCAGTAAGTCTACCAATGATTTTTGAACTCTTCCACAATAGAAACTATCTATTGCCATCTGGATAATTAACATGACCAAGAAAAGAATTCTTTGGTATCATCCATTTATTTTATAATTATATAAAAGTTCGAAGGCTTTACTGTAGTTATCTTTGTCTAATGATATGTGTTATAATAACACCAAAACAAAAAACAAAACAAAACACAAAAATTAGAAACATTTGCCCATTGGAAGTTTCTGATAATTTGAATGAAGTGATTTTTGGAGCCTTGCGGTTTTTTTTTAATTCTCAAGATGAGTATAAAAACAGCAAAGCAATAATGTATAAAAGAATTATTAGTAGTCTAATAAAACTATTTGAACCTTGGACTATAGAAACACTGATTAATGACTGCTTCTTAATTATTTGGAAGTTGTCCAATCATTGTACCATTTCATTTCATCTGAGAGTTTTTATAGAAGGGTCAGGGCCAAAACATATGCTAGTTCAATCTGCAGTAAGGTACACTTACACAATTTTGTTCCACTTGGCAGGGCAAGTGTGGGCTATTTATTTCTCAGTCATTCACCATAATGAGAGTTTCCTGCTGAGGCTGGCTAACTTGATCATTGAAAACAGACTTATGTATTAAAATATAAATAAAGCTTACTTTCAAACTCTGTCAACTCAAACAAAATAAGACCCACAATAATCTATTCTTATTGTGGGATCTTTAATTACCATGTGATATATACTTAGCCTCTTTCTTTTTCATGGAGGTGTATAGTGTTCATCCTACCAGACTTCCTTGAGGGTTTTAAATTCCACACAGTAGTCCTGGAATAGACAGTGGAATGGACGAGGGGTAGATATTTTAGAAATATTAGCTTGGCAGCCCTTTTACACTGTGTGTATGTATGGATTATGAGTCTAAGTCTCATTTCTGCATATGTCCAAGTGAGAGCCAACATAACTTATGAGAATCCACACAATGGGGTTTCCTAATTTGGATTTAGGTAAAAACTACATCCAGCAGGTCAGAGAGGAGTCAGCATGTGCCCTAATTATATTAATAATTAACAAAATACAGTTTTCTAAGTTTGAAAAATCTAAGCTTTTAAGGAACAATGACACTTGCTTACACTGTATGGATGCATACTCCTCGGCCATTTTCCAAATAGTTGGAGCTCAGGCTCTGACTGCAGGTACTAGACATGCTATGATGGGTACCCTCACACCATGATGATGGTTTTGGTAGCTATAGTAGCCACTGGGGAGAAAGAGACCTTTTTAGAGTTACAGTACAGGTGAGTGAATAACTAGCTGAAGACTTTCATCTTGAGTTAAGATACTGGACCTAATACTCCTCCTTCTAAAAATATGCACATGTTTTGCATGTGAATTAATAGAAAGGGTAGTTCGCACAAGATAGTTTTCTATCTTGTGAAAAATATTCTATTGTGGACAATATATTTTTGATAAATATAAGTTTTTTGAATAGGCTACCTCTGGTCAGTTATCACTTACTACATCCAAGTCATTGAGAGTGACTATAATATAGTCGATAGAGGTCTTATAACCCATAACTTAGACATCTCATTTTTACTCTATTTGTAAAAGATCTTAGAATACTAAAGTTTATTTTCTAACTATATTATAGTTAAGCTTTCCTCAGTGTTATGGATGAAGGAAATAATTCAAAGTTGAAATAACCGAAAGCATGAAAAGAATGATGAATAACATATGTAACTGTAAGAGGATGTGATATGGGAGAGAAGAAAGATGCCTAGCATGAAAGGAAACTTCAGGAAAGCAAGTTAAAGAGAACTGGGGGACTGGCATTCGGGTCTTTTCTCCTGATAGAATGTCTTTTCAGGCAGCTGACTGGATGATCAGCTCTCAGAGCCTAACAGAGCAAGGAGGGCAGAATTGAAAGGAGACAGCATGACAGAGAAAGAATATGGTAGAGGATCTGGCTGTAGTGTACCTGTTCAGCATGACCAGAGTGTGTGAATTTCCTCAGGGTCAAGTGGACAAAACAGAATGCTGGAGTTGAGAACTCATGCTATTAATTCATGCAAGAAAGCTGTTTGCTACACAAGGGGACCTGGAATTAAGAAGCTCTAAGGTCTACCACTGGGTGCCCATATCAAGTTCATGGGCAAATGGGATTCTCAGAGACCCCAATACCAAATAACTCAAAAATCACATGAAGAGAGTATTTGGGCAGTCCATTTAGCCAGTCAATTTTAATCCTAACAGCAGTAGCAACCAGGGGAGCACTCTCTGGGGGGCAGATAAGAGAGATTTATGTGAAATAATGCCATTTGCAGCAACATGGATGGACCTAGATATTATCAAATTAAGTAAATGAAGTCAGAGAGAGAAAGACAAATATGAGATATCACTTATATGTGGGATCTAAAAAAATTATACAGATGAACTTATTTCCAAGACAGAAATAGCCTCACAGACGTAGAAAACAAACTTATGGTTACCAAAGGGGAAAGAGGGTGAAGGGATAAATTACGAGTTTAGGATTAAAATATACATGCTACTATATATAAAACAGATAACCAACAAGGACCTACTGTATAACACAGGGAATTATCTCAACATCTTGTAATAACCTACAATGGAAGAGAATGTAAAAAAAGAATATATATATATATATATATATATATATATATATATATATATATATATATATATATATATACATGTATAATTGAATCATTTTGCTTTACATCTTAAATGATCACAACATTGCAAATCAACTATATTTCAATAAAAAAGTCTTTAAAAGAGAGATTTATGCATTTTTACTTCTCTCTCTCTCCTTTCTACTCTAGCTAGAGAATCTTTACCCCCACTACCAAGGAATCAAAGTTCCAACTATGGTGTCATTGAGTTCTTCAGTTATCTATTGTTGTACAACAACAAATGACCACAAAAATATAGTTGCTTGAAATAATTACAATTTTAGTATTTCTCCCAATTTTGTGCATCAGAATCTGGGCAAGATTTGGCTGAGTATATATTCCATTTCATGTGGTAATGACGGAGGTTACATTGTGGTATTCAGCTAACAAGCAGTCTGGCTAGAGGTTGCAAGATGATTTTACTTACATATCCAGCGCTCTCGCAGGTATGGTTAGAAGGCTGAGCTGAGCTGGGATTGTCAACCTGACCACCAGCATGTGAACTCTCTAGTATGGCAGCCTCAGAGCAGTCATCTTCTAACATAACAGAGAAGTAGTCCAAAAAACAAGACAGAAGCTGCATGTTCTTTTATGCTAAATTTACCTTTAATAATCAGACTAACGTAAAAGTAATGAAATCAGCTAAAGGCATCATTAAGGCCCGGGAATAGGTGTCTGATTATGCATGTTTAGAAGCAGTTTTTGAAGATTAACAAAACTGTTTCCCATTTACACCCACTGAGTTGAGACTGACCAAAAACCCCTCAACAGAAATGTTCACAGTTAGCTTCTCCCTGCACTGAAAGGTGACATTAGCTGTCAGAGTACTTGTACCAGATGCATGAAAGAAAATAGGATGAAAACAAAATGAAAGATACTCAGAAGGGATTTCCTCAAATCTTTCAAGAGAACCTAAGCAGAAGGACTGGTACGATGCACTTCTGTTACAGACAACTATGTTGATAGCCAAGGTCTTCATTCCCACCCTCATCTGTTACCTTTGGAAGTTGTGATAATATCCTGAATTGTCCAGCCAAACACATAAGACCTATAATCACTCTCAGTCTAAAGGATTCGCTTCTGAACCAAGCAGAAACCAACACAAGGAGTAATTCCTAACAATCCTATAGATTCTGAGTGAAGAATTGCACTTGAAGAATTGCACTTAAAACTCCTGTATATTTCACAATGGTGTTCATAACAAAATACATTTTAATGAAAGGAGAGAGAAAGAAGAGGCATGAATTTAAAAATGCTCTCTTCAATTTCAGAAAATATTTCAGAAAAGATGATTTCATGTGATGGTTATTTCCTCCTGCCTGGTCTGTGAAGCTCTCAATAATATATACAGGAATGAAGATGTGGAAAGACGGAACTCCGGTGGATTTTTGAGGTTACACGGTGGAAAAGGATGAGATCTCACCATGAAATGCACTGCTAGATATTCATGCAGTCCTGCAAACAGGGCTCACTGGCAGCTGTCACAATTTTTCTGTACTTATGTTATGAGGAAAAGGAGCCGGTTTCTGAGTTTCCCCAAGAGACCACTTGGCTGTAAGTCCAAAAATGAAAGCACCTTAGGAGGGATTCATTTAAGAGTGTGAAATCCAAAGAATTGCAGTAGAACATTGATTCCGTCCATGCCATACTTACTAACTTTACTTGCAATTATGGAGAAATTATACTGCGCGGTTCTTTCTCTGTCTAGTAATTCATTAGTAGAGATGGTTCCTTCAGTTGCATCTATTGTAAAGTAGCTGTCCCCATCACTCTTCCAATCTATGAAGTACCTGTATATAAAAAAGAGTAGATGCAAATGTGCAATGATTACACATGAATCATGATGGCAGTCAGGCTAACTTGACACAGTTCCTTATTTTTCTTCCTGTAGCTATTAACTACCTTGCAATAAAGAAGAGTATAAATGACAGCTTCTTTATTGCAAAGTCAGTATGCTCAAGGGGAAACTGGAAATAATGAAAGATTTAGTACTCCTGCTGCTCGTATTATTTTAGGGCCTTGACACCTTGAAAGCTCAGCAGAGACTAAAATTCTAAAGCTGACCATGGATTTCCTTAACCTGGTGAATATTAAAACTTTTTCAAGCAGTAAAAGATTCCTTAATGGCGACTGTGGGAAGAGCTGGGGGTGGGAGAGGCATGTGGAAATAGCTACAAAGAACTGAGGTCAGAACACAGGTAGAGTCTTCGTTTCCATGGACAGAAAAAAAAAATGTTAGGGAAACTAAGGGGAAAATTTTTAACTGACAATGGGATAATTGTACAGAAATATTTCCCTCAAACACATATAAAAGGGCCATGGTTGTTTTATTACTCTAAATATCAGGACAACTTTCTTAAAAAAAAAAAAATACCCAAAAACAGTGACCTTGGCTAATAATGTCTCTTTATCTTCTGTATTAGCCAACCTTCTTGATAGTAACAGATGTTGCCTTCTTTATGTGAAGCAGCTGGACTACGAAATGCAAGAAAGTGAATAAAAGACATATTGCATTTGTATAAACCTTTATGTAACAGTGGATATATTGAGTAATATATGTAAAATTATTTTCAAACATATTTTCAATCATCATATTAATGGACATTTTGAAATCTTTCCACGTGCCAGGTATTGTTCTAAATATTTATATATGTTAACAAATTCCCAGAGCAGCCCTAAAAAATGAGTATTACTAATCTCCCCATTTTACATATGAGTAAAAAAACATATGCTGAAGTTCACAAAGTTAGAAAGTTTTAGAGCTGATATTTGAACCAGGTCATCAATGTTTTCCATATAATTATCATAAGATAGTCTTACCAATTTTAAATGGATCATTTTTAAGTGGAAAAGGGCTTGCTAATCAAAAGACTGAATGCACAATATGTTTATCACAATTTTTCTGGCTAGGGAATCAAGATGAAATCCTTACAAACAATGGCTGAAACAGATGACATCATAGTAGTCAGCACATCTAAATCCCCAGGCAGTCATGAAAAGTTAGTTAAGACATGTTTCAAAATTGCAAGTTATAATTTTGACAAACTGGTTACCTAAAAGTGGGGCAGTTTGCATATCATTTTGGCGCTAGATCAAAACTAGTTTGCCTTTATAGGTGAGATTTATAATTTGTCAAGATTTGTTAGTAACTGATAAGATCAGAGTATGAACCAAGGTTTTTATCTACCTTTGATATTTCTGTTGTTGATTGATGATAATGCATGCCTTATGAGTTCAATGTAACATGCTATCTCATAGAAATGCTCTCAAAAATTATAAATGAACTTAAGGTACATTTAAAACTCAAGGAGTGGGCTTCCCTGGTGGCACAGTGGTTGAGCGTCTGCCTGCTGATGCAGGGGACACGGGTTTGTGCCCCAGTCCGGGAAGATCCCACATGCCGTGGAGCGTCTGGGCCCGTGATCCATGGCCGCTGAGCCTGCGCGTCCGGAGCCTGTGCTCCGCAATGGAACCTCAAGGAGTACAAGATACAATGAGTTTAATTCTTTCTACTTCTGCTGTCCTTTTCTGAACAAAAAAGCATCTTCTCACAATACCCCTTTTCAACACCTTTATTCAACTTGAGCACATGCCTAATTTAGGAAGCAAATTGTTACTGAACCTCCTTCGTGGCTATAACATTTCTAAAGAATTGTTTGTGGAGACTAACGATGGTTGGTGTTTAACTGTAGAATTCATGAAATATTTGTGGAGTGCCCACTATGCACTAAACATTGTACTAGGGCTGAAACACATAAAAAGTAGTAAAGTAAGATGCCCACTAGTAAAGACTCTAGTTGGGGGAACACATGTAAACAGATGAATTTTATGCCTGGTAGAAAGACAGAAAAGACACTACAGGAGTGCAAAGAAAAGATGCCTGGTTCAACACGTATTGATTCAGGCAAACCTTCCTGCACACGGTGTGTGGCTGACATTAGAAGGCTATAAAGGAGTTATTCATGAGAAGAGAGAGGCAGGCAAAGTGAGGAGAGGAGGAAAGGTATTTCAGGAAGCTGCAACAGCAGTAGCAAAACCATAGAGTTTGTGTGGGAAAATATAAGCTGTTGGGAAATATGGGAAAATATCTAAAAGGCACAATAACATGAAGAAAGATAAGTGATTTAGGTCAAGGAGGGTCTCGTAAATTCTATTAAGGAGGTGGGACATGATCTTGTGGGTAATGAACACTTCAAAAGGTGTAATTAGGGTATGAGTTAAGAGTTCATCACTTTAAGGCACAGGGTAGATGTACTTGAAGGGGACAAGGATGTAAGCATTTCCTGTAGACCAGAATCTTGCCAAGAGACAAAGGTAAGAGGCTGGAAAGATATTTGATTCAATGGGTTGTGAGTAGTTGAAATAACTAGGACCATGCAGGCTGAAGGAAAGAAGACATAAAACATTCTAGCCACCTTTAATTTGATCAGGACACTCATGTGAAGCAGGTGTTAGATTTACTTGTTATGTTTCAGTGGAATACAGATAGGACAGGAAAATGGAATCTATAAAAATGAAGATTTTGGATAAGTATATCAAAGACTTTTTGATGTCAGAGCTGCACAGGGTCATAACGGGTTTCCTCAGAAAACCGTGAGCACCAGGACTAGTCAAATATTGATATCGAGGGCTTCCCTGGTGGGGCAGTGGTTGAGAGTCCGCCTGCCGATTCAGGGGACACGAGTTCGTGCCCTGGTCTGGGAGGATCCCACATGCCACAGAGCGGCTGGGCCCATGAGCCATGGCCGCTGAGCCTGCGCGTCCAGAGCCTGTGCTCCGCAACGGGAGAGGCCACAACAGTGAGAGGCCCGCATACTGCAAACAAACAAACAAACAAACAAATATTGACGTCGAAATATTTGGTGTAGATGTGGTGGAACAAATTTAAGCGTGACTAGAGAGTCTGAATGTACCTTGCAATGCTGAGATGCTGTAACTATTTTCCATATAAAATGAAATCTATTTCTCTTACCTTGCATGGAACATAATACTTTCTAATTATTGTTTCCTACTAGCACTCTGTTCTAACCTTAACAAACATATTCTACTCTGAGCTCTGCAATAAAGCCTCAGTTTTCAAATATATGCTTACTTTTTTCCTAAGCCTTATTTTTAATAATAGCTTCATTCACATACTATACAATTTCCCAATTTAAAATGAACAATTCAATCATTTTCATATATTCAAGTTGTGCAGTAGGTGGTGGGTTTTAAAACATTTTAAACTTATAGTTCAAATTTTTTTTCATTTAATTCATTCATTGGGATAAGCTCCAATTTTCTGGAAATTTCACTTCTATAGGATAAAAATTGTGATGGTGCAAGGTTTCTGGATTTTTCCTCTGCTACTTTCTTTCACATTAAGTGTATATCTTCTAGTGGAATGTTAATTCTTTTAATAATGTTACACTATATTTTTGAGTTATTTTCTTATTATCTGCTCTAGATGTTACCATAGGCAGCTTAACTTTGATTCAAATTTATACTAACTGAATTCTAATAAAATATAGAAATGTTACTCCTAGGTAGCCATGTGCTATACTATATCTATACATATATGTAATACATATATTGTTATCTATAGTACACGGATACAGTAAAAAATACAATAGAACATTGTTACTTAGTACTTTTATTATTTTATGTCTCTTAAAACTGAAAAAAATAAAGGAAAATATTTTGGGAACAGCTGAAGTTCTCCAATCCTACGGGCTCTCTTACCCTGCCTCACTGCTGCCGGCAGTGGATGGAGGCCTGATGGTCATCTCATTTTGACTCTCTGGAAGTGGAACAAGCAACATGAGGCCAGTGATTGGGCCCCATATTATCAGCCTGCCTGCGGTAGGGCCTATGTCCTGTGAGTGGAGTGGAGTGAGTGGAGGAAACTGCCAATCTCAACCACACTCACCAGGAATTTCGCTTCTGAAAACTCAGAGTTGGAGAAGATGAGAAATGCTGGCATCCTGCCCCTCCTGGTAAGATACTGTATCCCAAGATTGAGAGCTGAGGAGAGAGGAGCCATGTTTTCTCAGACATTCCATGCAGAGTCCAGAGAGAATTCTCTATCAGGCTGAGCTTGGAGATGGGGGTGGAAGGGAAGAAACAGGTCTGGGATCAAGTGCCACAGTCTCTTGATGTTCTTATCATGTTTTAATAGATCTTCTTGAATAAATCTTTCTTCATTTGCTATATGCTCTTAGGAAATTTTCCAGAGACCGTATATGATTGTAATTTTTAAAAAATAATTTTCACCATTTATGCTGTTTCACTGGGAGCATGTGTGCAGAGCTTTTCATGCTGCCATTCCTTAAGAAGAACCTCCATCCGCTTTTGGAATTCTTTTCTTCTTTTCTCATTTACTCCAATTAAACTGCATGATATTATTTAAAGCTCTTCTGCACGTATTTGCCTTGTTACAAATCTCTGCAATGAATAGGTCCTTTTCTGATGCTCATAGCACTCAATTGTTTTTCAGGTTTTGGCAAACATAAGACAGATTATATACATTTTGTGCTTGTGATTGTCTTTCTTACTCAAGGCCCTTTAAATTACTTGAGGCTACTTTATTCATCTCTGTGTTGCCAAGGACCTGGGACGTTATTTGCACGTTTTAGCATCTGCAACTTAAACACTATATTGAATCAATGCACAGATCCTATTCTTACTACCTGTATAATAGTTAAATATTTCTACTTCCAAGCCTATTTAACGTTTTAGGAATGTCTTATTTAGGACAACAAAATCTTTCTGGTTTGCTGAGGACTTTTTCAGTACTAGTGCTGAATATTCTGAGATCTAAAAAACTCCTTGGTCCCAGAAAAAACTGGGACAATTGATCACCTTACTTCTAGTTAATTCTTACAGCTTATTTTACAGTTTAGAAGTCTGAGTCAAACAGAATCTATGCACAATGAATCATTACACATCCACAGTTCATTTTAAATTTAGGTCTATCTGGTAATGTGTTTAAAAATTCAAGAACTTACTTATTGCATACATAAAATAATGTGCCTATCTCTGTTTTATCTTTCTATCTATCTAACTATCAACCAAAATCCAATATCTTAGAAGGTGAGTAAGCAGATTTCATTTATTTAGTCATTTCAGTCTAACATTGACATAGAGTTTGCATTCCATAAATCAACCACCCCTGAAAGGTGAAGAAATAGGTATAGAATTAAGAACATGAACTTTCTGGAGAAAGAACTAGGGTGATATACCGGTTCCTTCACTTACCTTGTGCAGTTGGGTTAGGAATCTCACTCCCTAATGCCTGTTCTCCTTGTCTTCTGTAAAATTTGGGAAAATAATACCTACCTAGCAATATAAATGTAGTGTGGTATAGACAGAATGAGATAAGATATATGTACCTAGGTATGGAATCATTCATGTGGGGTGTGTACATGTATGTATGTGTGTGTATATATCCTTTCCTCCCTCTCTCTTTCCACATAATTGATTATTTTGTATTATTTTTTCAATTAAAAAAAAACTCTACCTATCACACAAATGTATGCTTTGTTCTAGATCAAAGTTGCGACATATGTAGCCTTCAAATTTAAAACACCTGAACTATGAAGCCCCCCAACCCCAAACACCTGAAGTACAAACCATGGGCACAATAGCTAGGCCTTATTTCTTACAATGGTGTTTTGGTTCTCATTCACTATTTTCTGGCATCCACTTTTTATCTCCATCACCTTATGATGTTTGATAGCCCTTCCTCTGGATGTTATCCTCTTAGAAAGCTTACTGCCATCTTATCTGAACATTTTCTACTCAGTAAAACGTCTTCAGCATCTTCTTATAGCTGGTTAGACTCTTAACACTAGGTCCTGGCATTTTCCTAAGGTCCTACCTTTGTGTGACTGGCTGACCCCTGTTCCTAACTGAATGATAAACATTAGACAATAGCCATTTTCTACTGTGGTATTTTGCCCACTATAGCAATTAGGAGACATAGATAAAATGTTGCCATCAATGAACTGACAATGAAAACACTCCTACATTTCCTGGATATTTTCAGAGAAGACATGACCTGGTTGTAAAGGGTCTAGATCAGTTTCAGGAGAATCACCGTCCCAGAGTTAGCCATCACTGGTTTACTTTGGGTTTGCTACAGTCCACATTCAATCTAAGGGTAGACTGATATCTTAATTGCAACTAATCACATAACCAAGCACGACCCTATGAGGATTTCCCAAGATAGACTCCCACCCATGTCCTCCAGCTGACTTTTGTCTGTAGAAACACTTTACTCAAAGAATAAATTTAATTAGAGAAGTGAGAAAATACAGAAAGAAAGGAAAACAGTCAAGCAAGACAAAATAATAATAATACTTTGGCCATTAAACAAAGACAAGGATCTTCTGAGCCATGTCCTTTAAGCTGTTTTGCAGATACTGAAACCCCCATCAGATGGAAGAAATGAACTGCATGCTGCCCACAAACACGTATATCCCAGACTAGTTGGAACCAGAGGGTTGATAATGCTGACTCCCAATTACCTCACTACCAACCAATCAGAAAAACGTCCAAGAGCTAATCACACACCTTGCAACCCCATTCCCTCACCCTGTCTTTAAAAACCTTCCCCTGAAATCCTTCCTTGGGGCCTTTTAAGCACTAGTTGCCCTGTACTCCTTGCTTGGCTCCCTGCAATAAAGCTATTCTTTTCTACTTCACCCAAAAGTAGAGAGATTCAGTTTGGTGCTGGTGTACAGAGGCCAGGTTTCAGCAAAAGTCACAATATAATATAAACTGTCTAATTTGGTCCAACTCACCAGTTTAAATGAGTAAAACTTTTAGGTACATATTGTGTTTGACTCATGTTATACTTACTTGGTGATTAGATGAAATTCAAATTAAAAAAACAAGATGCTTAGGATAGATATATGATACAAATCTATAGTTCATAAAAGTATACACAGTGACTCTTGATAAGAAACCTGTTTTAACAATTCAATGGAAATCAAAAATTAATGCATGAACTTAAACTGTGCAGACCACTCGACAGAGAACAATTTTATTATTTTTCTGAAAATGAGTTTTCAGAAATGCCTTGAAGTTTTGTTCTCTTCATTAGGTAAACACTCCCCTTAAAATTGTTTCTTTTAATTTGCCTAATAGCTTTCTCACAATTAATGGAAAAGCTAACTTTGACCCTGTCCCAATTCTCAAACACATTTTGTAAAAATGTACTTGATGATACAGAGTACTTTAAAAGTATTACATCTCATTTTTTAAGCAATAATAATGTTAAGAGTAATGAGTCAGGTGAAGGTAGGAAATATTTTGCCCAGGTACTAATAATAGATCAAAATCTCTTTACTCTTTACTCTTTGCTAGTGTTTGTTTTTAATTTTTTTTTTGATCTGGTGGCAGATAAACAAATGAAAGTGAATTCAGTTCAATTTATTTCTGTAAACACTTTACTAAGAATTTAAGCTACATACAACACTTAGATTGTAATTGCTTCATCAACATCGCAATTAAATTGTTTTCTGAGGGATCCTAATATGTTTCTCTCAAACTTCCTTAAATAGTAGTTGCTAATTTCCTACTAGTTCCTTTTAGTTTTTTTTTTTTTTAGTTTTTTTTTAAGAGCTTCATATATGCTCTTAACAAGTAATGCATCCATCATAATCTCTCTTTTACAATGAGATTGTATCTGTAGTTGAGAATATGAAAGAAAGGCAAATCTTTTGTTGTTTATTTGTATGCACTGGAAAAATAGCATTCTTAAAACTGAGCAATATGAAAACAAAAAACCCAATTAAAAATGGATCGAAGACCTTAACAAACATCTTACCAAAGAAGATATATTGATACAAATGGCAAATAAGCACATGAAAAGATGCTCCACATCATATGTTATCTGGGAAATGCAAATTGAAACAATGATAAAGTACCACTACACACTTAATAGAAAGGCCAAAATCCAGAACACCAGCAACACCAAATGCTGTCAAGGATGTGAAGCAACAGGCGCTCTCATTCATTGATGGTGGGAGTGCCCAATGACACAGCCACCTTGGAAGACAGTCTCGTGGTCTCTTACAAATCTCAACATACTCTTGCCATCTGATCCAGTAATTGCACTCATTGGTATTGACACACAGGAGCTGACAATTTATGTCCAGGTTAAAAACCTGTAGATGGATATTTATACAGCTTTATTAGTAATTCCTAGGACTTAAAGAACACTCAAGATGTTCAGTAGGTGAGAGGATAAATAAACTGTAGTACATGCTGACAACAGAATACATTTTAGCAGTAAAAAAAATGAGCTATCAAACTATGACAAGATATGGAGAAAAGTTTATGTAAATAGTAAGAGAAAGATGCCAACTGAAAAGGCTACATACTGTATGACTCCAACTATATGACATTCTGGAAAGGCTAAACTATGGAGACAGTGAAAAGGTCAGGAATTGGTGTGGGGAGGGATAAACAGAGCTCAGAGGATTTTTAAGGAAGTGAAAATACTCTGTATGATATTACAATGATGGATACGTGTCATAATAAATATATTCATAGGCTGTACAATGCACCAGGAATGAATCCTGAAGTTAACTATAGACTTTGAATGATTATGATGTGAATGTAGGTTCATCACTGCAATAAATGTATCCCTCCAGTGGGGGATACTGCTAAAGGGGGAGGCTATGTATGTGTGGTGGCAACAGGCATATGAGAAATCTCTGTATCTTCTCTCAATTTTTCTGTGAACCTAATCTTATCTAAAAAATATACAATCTATAAAAATTATTTTAAATAAAACATTTTATACTGATACCTCATTTAATTCTTACAAAAATCTTGTTAAATAGGAGAAAAATAGAGAGCGAGCAAGTTTTCAAGTTTTTAATTTTTACCATTTCATTTAACTAATATTTAAAGTAAATTATATATGTTGCTCTAGGATATCACTTGATAAGTGGGGCCTCTGTTTCTTCTCATTCTCTAAGCTTGTTTTGTATTTGAGCTTAGGTTTTTGTCCACAAAACAAGATTTCTGGTGTATTAGAAAGGGCCTTCAAATGAAAATCAGCTACTCTGATAGCTTCCTAATCCACGATGAAAAAAATCAATTTCAAGTGATACGAAAATGTTTCCAAAAGTGCATTGAACAGACCAGGTACGGAATATAAGATAATTTTAAGTGAGACTCATTTAGACATTTATGTTTTAACAACCAGTTATTAATTATTTTATGTATTACTTTTTACTTATGATAATTGATAATGGTTTTCTATGTATTAATCAATTTCATGACTTGATTTTATGTGATGGGTTTTGGTTAGACATATCATCAAACAAAAGAGGTAACTTGAAAAATAAACCATTCAATTGTTCTACTAAATACTATAATAATTTACACATGGACATTTATATACATAAAATAGATTTTAGTTTACATTATTAGTCTCTTATCCAACCCATCTTAAATGGAGTAGGTTTAGAATGGATTTGTCTATTTTCTCCTTTTATACAGAAAAATACTTTGATTAAATTTTGTTTTGAAATTCATTCATAGGATAACTAAGATTTTTAAACGTTTGGAACAAAAGAAAAATAACACATACTGAGCAGAATTATCCACTGAAATCTCTTTGTAACTTAAATCACTTATATCCAAAACAAATATTAATTTCTGATGTAACTGAATAGTCACCTGTTTTAAATTTCATTTCTTAAGAGACTGTCCCCACCTCACTAATGGTAGGTACACTCATTACACTCCTATTGGACTCACTATAAATCATTCCCATGAACTATATAATAAGAATGTCAAAGGATATAGAATATTAGAGTCAGGAAATCAGTTCATCTAAAGGCAAAGGCTAGAAAAGCAAAGAAAACAATAACTAGAAATTAAGCTCAGGACAAGAGGGGACAGGATATGGTATATTTGGGGGCATTACACCTAACTGAACCTTTCTTCTAAGGTTTTGAAATCCTTGGTTAATGTCATTGCTTTCTGGCTCTTTGTTGTGCTCAGTGATGATGAAGTAATAATATTTATAAAATACCCAGTGGTGTGGAATAAGCTAATCTTAAATTAATACCTTCCACAATAACCCTATGAAAAGGGTAATGCAAAACAGTAAATGCAGTAAAGCAAAGGAAAACAAAACCAACAGAGCATACCTACAGATGCCAAGTAATTTGTCATTTTTGATGCTTATTTTTATAACATATTTTTACTATCATTCTTAAGTGAGCAAACATGTTTTCAGACCAAGAAGAGACGATCCATACCCCACATTCCTCAACTGACATGATTCAAGTTTATTGTTCACTCCAAGAACATGAAAGTAAGACAACTTTCATGTTGATTCAAAAGCTCCTCTGTCTTTTGACAACCCCTCACGGGGATCAATTAAATCCATCTCTGTCTACAGCTTCAATGAGTCAGGCTGCTGCCCATTAGAAAAAAGACTGGGGATACTATTTCATTTCACATAAAGTAGCACTTGTCAGACACTAGTTTCTGTGACATCAAAAACAAACAAACAAACAGATAAGGAAAATAGGCTTGTAGCTGGAGAATTTCCCTAAAATGTAGCCTTCCTTTATTCTTCACACCAGGTTCTTGATCTAATAATTTTCTTATATTTAGAAGTTTGTAATTCTCACCTTACCTTTACCAGGTGGTATTTTTTTACTTGTCAACTCTCCGATTTTTTGGTTTTAAAGTATTTCATTAAAATAATATTTAATTAAAATAATATTCATACCTCGACCACATCATGCTATTATCAGTATTCAAAATAGAACATATGGACTTCCCTGGTGGTTAAGAATCTGCCTGCCAGTGCAGGGGGTACAGGTTTGAGCCCTGGTCCAAGAAGATCCCACATGCAGTGGAGCAACTAAGCCCGTGCACCACAACTACTGAGCCTGTGCTCTAGAACCCACGAGTCACAACTACTGAGCCCTCATGTCACAACTACTGAGCCTGTGCTCTAGAGCCTGCAAGCCACAATTACTTCAGTCCACATGCCTAGAGCCTGGGCTTCACAACAAGAGAAGCCACTACAATGAGAAGCCCATGCACCACAATGAAGAGTAGCCCGTGCTCGTCACAACTAGGGAAAGCCCACACACAGCAATGAAGACCCAATGCAGTCAATAAAATAAAATAAAATAAAAATAAAGGAAAATGTAAAAATAGTACATATAGTAAATTAAACAACTTAGTATGTTCCCTAAGATATTGTTTCCCACTATGTCTCACAATTCTCATTTATTGAACTGTAGAGAATTTCAATCCATGTTTATTTACCTTTTTATTACTTTTTTACAACCTTCGATATTTCTTCCATTCTGTTTACATTCTTGAAATTACCTGTGAATCTACTCAGCAGGCATTTTCCACTTTCACATTGACCCGCAGCACACTCAGGGTATTCAGGAGCAAGATTGATGAATGATGACAGATTAATGTACAATAACTACTAACGTAGCAGATTCTTGAGAATGCCCTTGTGAACACGGGTAATAAATAGACTTCTCTGGAGTTTAACTGACAGTGAATCATGCTGTAATATGAGCATGTAGAACAACTTGAACCCAATGAGGAAATGAGCCAGCATTCAACCTGACATGTAGGGGCACTCAGTAATTGCTATTTTTCTTCACTTTCCCAAGACAAATGTGCTTTTTTAGTTCTCTCTTGATCACAGACATGCTTCAAGAAGGAAAGTGTTCAGGCTACTTTGGGGGGTGGATTCAGACAAATACAAAGAGCAGAGCTTTCATGCTCTCAAACCATATCCTGAATTTTTTCTCTATGCTAAGAATGTGTTGAAGCTACCACTGAAAGGATGATGCTTTTTTTTTTTTTTTTTTTTTACTATTAATTACCCTATGGCTTAAAATCTTGTAGGATATATGTCTATGTATTTTTCCTATGTTGACCGAGTGGTGTTTTGCTTTAAAAGCCTACTTAATGTGTTCTTTGGTTGTGATTTTGCCTGCTATAAGCTTCAACACTTTAGAGTTAGAAGATTTGGAACAAATCGCACGTTTCTCTCTCTCTCTCCTTTTAGTTCGCACCTGCTAATCCCAGATCCCAGTCCTTACTTCCCCCACACCCCCTCCCCATCGGCAAGCACAACATCTGTGAGTCTGTTCCTGTTTTGTACATATGTTCATTTCTTCCTTCCCCCCCACCCCCCAGTTCTTGTAGGCATGTGGGCACCTGGCAGGGATTAAGCATACAGAGGAAGCAAAGTTGAATCAGAACAAGTCTCAAAATACGTTGTAGGATCGATTTATAAGGGAGGAAAGGGGAATCCCACCACGTTTCAGCAATGAAAGTGTCATTTATGGAGGGGGGTGTATCTTCTTACTCTTGCTTATTCCATCAGTTGCTTTGTTGACTCACTACCAAGCAGCCTTATGCCAGTGAGGAACTCCTTGCCAAGTCTGGGCTTTGAGCAACTCCACAATGTCTCTTATCTTAAGACTGACTCTAATTGTGTTTCCATCATCATGTACAACTTCCACAGTGAAAAAATGAGCTGCAAATTTAAAATGGTAAAACCATTTTTTTCAAGCACTAACTTTGGGTAAGAGACAGAGATTTTAGAATAATTGAAAAATGTATTATATATCTATGATATTTCAGGCACTGTGAAAGTACCTTAATATTGTCATTCATGAGAATCATCCTTTTAGGCTTACTATTAAATCCCTTTTGTGGATAAAAAAATTGAGGTTGACTAGCATGAGTGACAAGCCCAACATCAGGTCACTACTAAACCCTGTTACAAGGATTGATATCAGATGTTTTCGTTCAAATCCTATGTTTTCTCTTCTATTCTTATACTTACTCTGTAAAGTGATTCCATTTTCAAGCATTGTATTCTCTAAATAATTCATGCAAGCCTGGTCAGAGTGTTGCTTTATTTTCTTTCTCTTTCTGACACAGAAAAGTAAACGTTTCTTTTTCTTACCTTACAGCACTGCTGCCGACATCGAGGTCTTGGGCAGTGACGGCGCCAATGATGGTCCCCACTGGAGTGTCTTCGTAAACCTCCATGGTGTAGAGGGGCTTGCTGAAAACCGGCGGCTCGCCCACATCCAGCACGCTGATCTTCACTGTGGCAGTGTCCTTAAAAGGGCCCGCAGAGTGAAACCGGTGGTCAAGGTGCAGGTTGGAGGCCTCTACTTTAAAAGTATAAGCCTTCTTTGTTTCAAAATCCAATGGCTGTAGCGAGGACAAATCAAAAGTGAGGAGATACATTCATATAGGATGTGGCAACGATGGCAGACAGTTATTTGCAAGTTAATATCAAATGGTCATTTTCCTTTAATAATTAGTGGGTAAGGGAAGGACAAGTTAAACATTTTAAGAAAAGAGTCGACCAGTTGTAGAAGTGTCTGGGTAACTTGTAAATGTCATCAGCTGCATACATTTAAATGACATATACACACATATGTGCTAGATAGGGCTTATTCCTTTCACGTGAGTGGTTACAACTGCAGGAGATCAAGTACTTATTAAGGATGCTCTTATCCAGTACTGACATCTGGTGGAATTAAGCAGTAATTAAAAATACAACAAAATTGAAATGATACTTTTAGATTCCAGCTAAAAATTTGGTGTAGCAAACTATGTATTTTTCTTGGACAATTTTTATTATTTTGACAATAATAGCCTTTTTTATTGAATACTTTTGAATGTCTAGGTATTTTTGCTGCCAAGGACCATATCCAGAGTTTTGGTCCTTTGTGTTGTCAACATTACACATAGAATTAGTAGGCACGGTAATGCATGATCAGGATATATGACCAAGAATTAAGGCTTTGAACATATAGGATTAAAGAACAACATGAGACAGAATATTTGGATGTAATTTGTCCTTGGAGTCACTGATTCTTGATTTTTCACTTTACACCGCTTATATTTACCTTTTTCTGAATATTAGTTTTATGTCCCCAATAACTGGAAATATTATATTGCAGAAATATGATGTTGCTGTAGTGCTTTATTAAAATGAAAACTTTAAGGTCACTGGCTGTGACTTCTAATCACGTATGACAAACTAAGACATGAAATTAACATTAACATAGTTAATTAACATAGTGATTTTCTGGGACCTTTAGAAGTTTCTGTTTTCTAACTTAATTCCCTCTGGTATGACTCCCATTATGTGCTAATTGTTGTGTCAACACATCTCTTTTTTGCTTCAGTACACATGGGTGAAATAAAGCGGGTATATCTCTCTCTTTTAAGGACAAGATTGCTGTTTTATGCATTTTCTGTGAAGAAGGGAAAAGAAAAGAAAGAAAATCACTGTGAAATCCTTAAAAGCTCACAAATCACTAAATTTATTATAGCAAACAGTAACACTTCTTGGACATGACATTAAGTTTCTTTCACAGTAATTTTCACTCAAGGGAATCTATCTTTATCTTCCCTGTAGTCGTTCCCCTTATTTTGTTTAGTTCATCCAATTTATATTCATGTATTTCTTTGCCTTGGACTCAATGATTTCTTTTAGTTTTTATATTTTTATTTATTCAGCTCATACCTGTTTACATACAATACTGATTTTCTTCAATTTCTGTCTTCTTCTTGCTAAGACTTTTCACTTGTCTTAAAGCAATATAAGTAAAGCTATTGGCTAATATGTCACGGTTGATATTGGGGCTGTTGATTAAACAGATAGAAACATAATATCTGGAAAAAGAGATGATGATGCTACTGTTTTGATCAGCCCACAGTATGACTACAGTGTTTTGTTAAAGGATCGGGCTCAAGAAAAGACAACCAATTGCCAGAAGAGGGTAACAAAATATTATTCAAACCAAAAATGCAAAACTGTTACAATTACTGGGAATGTCTATCCTGGAATGAAGACGACAGAGACAAAAAAAGGATAAACCTTTTCAAATATTGAATATCAGTTAGGGTTATTCTATAAGTCTCTCAATGGGGAATTAACAATAATTTAAATTATTAAACATGGCAACTTTAAGCTAAAAAATGAAGAAATCTCTAACAAATGAAACCGTTCAAAACTAAATTAATTTTAAAAAGTGTTGATGCCTACATGGTGGTAAGACCTGGGATACATTCCAGGAGGACAGAAAGAGGCAAAGATAAATAAGGTTTGCCATCTTGTTTAATGACTGAGTTGTTTGAAGAAGTAGTAAGTCCCCCATCATTTGATGTATTCAAGAGAAATCAGACGCCATAAGAGATACCTGAGTGATATATAATTTATAAGCTGTACAAGGTAGTTTAAGTTAAAGAACATATAGAAATATACTTCGTGTTTTGTATACTCTACATGCTCGATGAATGTTAAACAATATAATTTTGCTCATAGTTATCCCTAACTTCTAGTGTAAGACGATATTGACTTTATCACCTCGGGTCCTTTTTCCTAGAAGGCTATTTGAGCTGCTCTGGCTGATACTTATCCCCTTCTTTGGCCCAGAATTAACTTCTCTTAAAATGTAGAAATTAGTACCAATTGTTCTTCCTTTCCCTCTCTACTTCTCCTAGACATCGGAATGCTTCTGATTGTCTGTAGGATTAGGCAAATTCTTTCTAGACAAGATCTCATTTTTTTTTTACCTAGTTAATTAACATGTCACTGCTCTCTGATTGACTTGACACCCCACTTTGGAGTCCATTTCAAACCCAGGAATGAAGGGAGAATTCCAAAACGTTTTCTACATTTTGTTTTAGGAGATTAGACATAATCTATGCCTTTATTTATTTATTTATTTATTTATTTTTGTGGTACACGAGCCTCTCACTGTTGTGGCCTCTCCCGTTGTGGAGCACAGACTCCGGACACGCAGGCTCAGCGGCCATGGCTCACGGGCCCAGCCGCTCCACGGCATGTGGGATCCTCCTGGACCGGGGCATGAACCCGTGTCCCCTGCATTGGCAGGTGGACTCTCAACCACCGCGCCACCAGGGAAGCCCTAATCTATGCCTTTTAAGAACTCCTGACCTGCCACAGTAGACAAATATTTAGTAGGCAGGGTGATAAAGAGTGAGATGAAAGAAACTTTCTGTACATACAGATATTCTTTTATGACTGAAAAGTTATCTCCTGCAGTGATCAAACAACTGAAGAAAATTGTAGGATAAATGTCACAATAATATCCTAGAGGGCCTTACCTCTTTGTGACCCTAGCCATTAGGCAATGCCATTGTATAAAACTGGACAGCTCAGAAAGAGCAAAAAAAAAAAAAAAAAAATCAATACCATTCTCTCTCTAGTTGACTTTATCTGACTCATCTGACAGACTACCCTCCACTCTTTGTGGAGGGGGTGGTGTGGGATGGTGCTGAGGAATGAAATTCATCTAACTTTGCAATGAACAAAAATCTTATTATTTGAAATAAGTATAGAAAAAAACAGGATTTTTTATTATTGTTAGGAAATGAATCATATTCCATAACAGAAATCCATTATTATGAAGTGGAACTAATTTAGCTCTCACACAATAAATAGACAATTTCGTGGTACTGCTTGGGGTGCATTCAATTTTATGAACCTTTCTAGAAAAGTAAGAAAATGATTGATTAAATAGAATTTAGTTGAGTAGTTCCTTTCTCCTCAGGATGTTTTGATAAAAAAAGGTTATTGAAACCAGAATTTTCAGGAAACAATTCATATCGTAGGGAGTTGTATGGTAAGAAGCCTAAACTGTTGAAGAAATGGAGGGACTTCCCTGGTGGTGCAGTGATTAAGACTCCGTGCTCCCAAAGCAGAGGGTCCAGGTTCAATCCCTGGTCAGGGAACTAGACCACATGCCTGCTGCCTCTAAGAGTTCGCATGCTGCATCTAAGGAGCCCACCTGCTGCAACTAAGGGTCTGGCGAGCCAAAACTAAGACCTGGAACAACCAAATAAACAAAAATAAATGAATGAATTAAAAAAAGAAATGGAGTAGGATATATTTAATTGTTCAATTGGGCAATATATAATCTTTTTGATTCTTTGTTTTTAGCCACTTTCTCTGCTTTTACTTTGCTGAGGTCCAGGTCATGAAAAACTACATAAAATATTAAAGTACCAAAGTATTTTTTCATTTCAAAGAGGGATGAGCAATTTTTGGCATAAAATACAAAAGAATAATTCCCTGGGCTCTTCCAGGCTTCATCACATTTCCAGATAAGGTTGAGTGAAAATGGATAGCTAGAGTTATATTTTGAGGAATTTGGAAAGCAGCTTTGGTAGACAGAATTCCCAAGGTGTCCCCAAGATTCTCACCCCCAAGGACAAGATAATCTCTTCTATAATCTCTTGTATAATTTGCTGCCCTTGAGTGTGTGATGGGCCTCTGAACTGAATGGGCTATCACCCCATGAATTTGTTAAGTTTTATGGAAAAATAAATGATTGAAATATGATCAGGGTCTTTAATCACTTAACATTCAGTTAATTACAAGGGAGATTTTGCTTGAAGGGTCTGATGTAATCACGTGAGCCTTGATAGAAGGAGGTGCTACAGATAGTCTCCTCCTGGCCTTGAAGAAGTAAATTTGTGATGTAGGAGCCCACCAGACAAGTGCCTGGGGTGCCTCTGGGAGCTGAGATTGGATCCTGACCAACAGCCAGCAAAAAAGTAGGGCCCGCAGTCATAAAGCCATAAAGAAATGAGTTCTGCCAAAACAAGTAATCTTGGAAAAAAATTCTGTGCCTCAGATCAGTCACAGCAGTGGCCTACACCTTGATTTCAGCCCAGACTGGAAGACCGTGAGCAGAAGACTCACTTATACTATGCTCTGACCCACAACTGCTTGTGCTTTCATCGCTCTTTACTTTCTGCTCTTCTCTACTGGTTCATTTTTTATGATGAACATGTACCATTTTCACCATCACAGTAGAGTCCTCACTCTTAACAAAATGTATCCTTTAGGAATGACTCTACTCTCTCAGTCATATCATAGGTCTTAACAGTCAATGGAAAGGAAAATTGTCAATGAACCCAAATAACTGAAGGCTGTAAATGTATCTGAAAGAAAAGATGCTTTTCAAGACAAGAAACAAGGAAGCAGATTTATACCAGGCTGAACAAAGATAAAAAGACACTAGGAACAAGCTTTTGTAAGGGAGGTTTATGATACGAGGCTAAACTATAAAGATAAGACTTTCAGATCAAGCATCATTTTAAAGGAAAATCAAGTTCCTCAAACTTAATTTTTTTTAACAATACAGTAGTCAATTCATTTATTCCTTGCTAGACTTTCCTATTAGCTAATAAATTAGTCTAAAACTCTACCAATGGGCTTCCCTGGTGGTGCAGTGTTTAAGAGTCCTCCTGCAGATGCAGGGGACACAGGTTCGTGCCCAGGTCCAGGAGGATCCTACATGCCGTGGAGCAGCTGGGCCCATGAGCCATGGCCACTGGGCCTGCGCATCCGGAACCTGTGTTTCACAATGGGAGGGGCCACAGTGGTGAGAGGCCCGCGTACCGCAAAAAAAAAAAAAAAAAACTCTACCACTACTCGTCTCATATTAAATAATCCATAGATGATGTCTGTACCTACTTCTTTAATTGATTTATTCAAGTTAATTTAATTCTGCATAAATTGAATCAAATATTTGATTAGATTTTATTTTGTCACAGTAGGAATTGAGGATATCTTGATTCATGAGTTAAATGAAGTCCTTTTTTTTTTTTTTTTTTTTTAGAGAGTGGGAGAGCCAGAACGAATAATAAGTAAATAATACTTTTCAGTTAGTGGTAAGATTTATGAGGAAAATAGTATAATGGGACATAAGATAAATAAGCAAATGGTAGCATCCCAAGTGGTAATAAGTGCTATGGAAAAATCCAAAACTTGGAAGACAGATGTGTATTGTGTGTGTCAGGGGTAGATGGGGAAGAAAGCGTGCGTGTTTATGTGAGAGGAAGCTATGGGAGTGTCTGGTATATCCCGTCATCACTGAGGAAGAAACTCAACTCAGTTTCAAACATACACAAAATATCAAGCAGTTATTTGATGGATAAAAGTTGTCACATTATCAGATGAGAATGCCCCTATCATAAAGGTGAAACAGTGAAATGTAGCCATTTTTAAAACGTAGATTTTAGTTTGGACAAATTTTAACAGTATTTCAGTTCTAAAATTTTAAAAGCTTAAACGAACAATAAAATTACTAGACAAAATGTGTCTGTCAAATAAAAATATTAAAATGAAGAAAACATATAATTAATATACCTTATCTCTAAAATTTTTTTTTACAGAACTATTTACTAGAAATGAATTTAATTTTTCTGTGGTCAAGTTATCAACTCCAGGTTTTTGTACAGAACTTCAAATTTTTGATAATTTTAATGAATTAACTTAAGAATCATGACATCGTTTCTAAGCCATATTTCAGTGACAATAATTTTTAGAACAAATTCAGTAACTAAGATAAAACAAAATAAAAAAGAATTGGAAGAACATCTAGTGCTTTTATTTGAGGGCTTGTGGTGATATTTTCCCTAAGAAAGAAAAGATTTCATCAACTGTTACAAATGCCTAAGCAAGATATATGTTTTATAGGCACATGCAGTGTAAGTCATGACCATCGTGGGAGGGGGAATTCTTTGTAACTTCTTGAATGTCCACTCTCACACTTTACCTCTAATATATATATTGTTCTTCACAATAGTTGAAAGTATATGCTTTTAAAATATGTTCTATAATTTACTGCAAGTTGTGTAGTCTTGAAAAATTTACTTTTCTCCAATGAGCTTCATATTTCTCATTTATATAATCAGTAAAGCAATATTTTTCTAAATACTTTAAAAACATGTTGAACTCTGCATGGTATGTGAATACTAAGAAAAGTATTTCATCTGAAATTAAAACAATAAACCAACATGAGATTTTTTTTTTAAAGAAATTTAACCACTGTATATTTTAAGCATTTCCTTTATCATGGCGACACAGATATAGATACGACAAAGTGTCTTTAGGGGTTTAAACTATAGTAGAAAGAAGCAGATGCATTTAGAATTTGAGCACCTTTAAGTCTCATAGGTGCTTGGACAGAAATAGTAACATTTGGGGAAGAAAGTAAGGAGGGATCAACTTTCCCTGAGGGATTAAGGAATTCTTTGGTGAAGGACGTGAGTGACAGCCATGTTAAAGAACAGGAAAAAAATTAATAGAAATGTTCATGTAGGGCAGTGACTTCTATGCAGAAGGAAGAATAGCACAGCATCTTCCGTAGAAATTACAATGAGTTTGGGGTGTCTGGAATGTAGTAGGTGAATGTGTGTGCGCGTATGGGTGTGTGTGTGTGTGTGTCTGTGTATGAAGAAGATGATAATAGAAAATATACTATTTGCTCTTTATCTTACTAGTGATAGGAGTCAGAAACAGATTAGGAGTGAGAGTAAAATAAACAGATTTAGGTTTCAACCATTCACTCTTAAAGTAAATGGATGAACATAAGGTGTGTGGCTCAGAAGATAGCCATTACAGTGGTGGAAAAGAGTAACAGTGATGGTTGTAAGTCAACCCATGAAGAGGAGAAAGAGGGAAATTTTATTCCAAGTTCAGAAGGAATCAGTGATCAGGCTTCCCGTCCTATTCGGAAAGGGGAGTTCATGGTAATGGAAGCAGCATAAGAATAAGCCTAGATTTCTGCTTTAAGGAACTGGAGAGGAACTAAGGTCTTAACCAGGAAGAAGAAAATGTGAGCAGGCACACTTTGGTTGGGAGGAGACAAGAAATTCAGCTTTGGACATTTTGAGTGTGAAAAGACTAACACACCCAAGTTAGAAATGTCTGCAAGGCAGTAAACAATGTTCATTGGTTATGCCAACTTGGGGGTTAGTTGAGAGTTGATGAGACTAGGGAAGTGAGATGTTTAAAAAGAAGATGAAGATAAATATTTACAAAACCAGGAGCATAATATTTACAGAAACAAACACCACGTATTTTTCTTTGAAATTTTCATGTTTGTATGACTAAAACAGGAATATTTTAAACAATAAATTGAGGTGTATACTTGGTTATATAAAACAAGGTATTCCTAATTTTATTTTTATTTTTTAAGAGTTATTCAAAAATTAACCACATGATGGTGCTATGCTACCATATCATTTCATGTGAATTCACTCCCTTGCCATTTGAGATGTCAAAAAGAAAGTGAGTTTCAGTGACTAATGGGACATAAATAAAACTGTCCAATGAGACCAGTTGAGTTTAGCCTATTTATTTAAAATTCTGGTGAAGAATAAAATATTTTATTGTTTCTGTTTTTAAAGAAAAAGAAAATAATTCACCTTGGATTCACTGTGATCACAGTTATGGTTATTTGAAATGAAATTATATTGCCAAGAAACAGCAAAATATTAAGGATTTTTTTAATTCCAAAAAAGTTTTACTTATTTTAAAATAAATAGGAAATAACTTTACCATTCTTTATTTTAAATAGATGTTATCATTACTTGTTAGTCCAGATAGATATTTTGTAGAAATAGCACAGAACTGGCTTAAAAATTATTCAAGACATTAAAATTGTTCATTTGTACAATTTAAGTATTCATCCCACTATTTAATTGCCTAAATTTCTTAATCAGTAACAAGAAAACCACAGTGTGCCTATAAATAAACATGTATTTTCCGTTCTTGAATGTTTTTAACTCATGTATCTTTATATTTATATCCAATAAGTATATATTTATTCTCACTTATCCAGTAGGAAATAAAAACTACTGACTAAAAATGTATTTCATTTAGCTTTTCACATAAGAATTATATTGCTGAATTTAAAATACTTTATTCTCTTATTTTAAATGTAACCTATCACCTATTTTTTAGATGTGACAATTTTTTTTTAAGTTATACTACCCTGATTTTGTTATTGTTTCTATTGCTATAATACTTAACAACATATAGGGCACTTTTTATTTGTTCATTCTTTCCTCAGTGCAATAGGTCGCAATTATAAAGTAAGAATTGTTTCTTTTTTTAAAAAAATATCTTATGCCTTGTAGAGATATATAAAGTTGCATAATGTTATTCTAAATTCAAAGTGACACAGTGAAATGGCATTCTGTCACAGTGCTCATAAACTGAATCCAAGTTGAGGTTTAAAAGAAATAAAATAAAAGTGCCTTTTTTTCATTCTTCTCAGCTCATACAAACATGACCATGATTTTTATACATGTACACCCTCCCTCCATGCAGAAAGAAGAGAGAGGGGGGAAATGGTGAAGGGAAAGTAAATAAAAATTTTGGAAATGAAACTATAATGAGAATATGTGCTTCAGAGAATATTAAGCATTTTCATTTATGTTTTAAGTGAGCTTAAAAAAGAAAAAACGCTCTTAAAACAAAGAATATCATTATATTCAAAAACAGATACATATTCAAATGTAGAGTATATATTTTTTAGACTTTCTAGATGCATGTAATATACTTAAAAACATAATTTCTGTATGAATTAGGTTTTACATCAAAACTTTTCATTGCAATTCTATGCTGAGATATTGCAGGGAGAAGCTTCCAAAGAGTAATTTTAAGATCATTATGGTACCAAAATACTGCTGTTGATATTTACATACATATTTATGATTTTAAATCTAATTCTTCTGGGACTCTAAATAAGTTCAAGATAAAGTCTTCTGAGAACTCTCTGAACATATGCATAAATAGCCCTATAATACAGTGTTCGCTCAAAAAAATCTAAAGAACTGTAGGCCAACAGGTACATGAAAAGATGCTTAACATCACTAATCATCAGCGAAATGTTAATCAAAACCACAATGAGACATCACCTCATATATGCTACATTGGTTATTATCAAAAAGACAAGAAATGAGTGTTGGAGAGGATGTGAGGAAAAAGGAATCTTTGTGCACTGTTGGAGGAAGTATAAATTGGTGTAGTTATTATGAAAAACAGTATGGAGTTTCCTCAGAAAGTTAAAAATATAACTGCTGTATGATCCAGCAATTTCATTTCTGGGTATTTACCCAAAGAAAACAAACAACAACAACAACAAACACTAACTTAAAAAGACATATGCAACCCCATGCTCGTTGCAGCATTATTTACAATAGCCAAGATACGGAAGCAACACAAATATCCATTGAGAGATGAATGGATAAAGAAAATGTGGTATATACAGTCATCCTTTGGTATCCATGGGAGATTGGCTCCAGGACCCCTGCAGATATCAAAATCCAAGCATGCTCAAATTCCTTATATAAAATGAAGTGGTATTTGCATATAACTTATGCACAGCCTTCTATATATTTTAAATATTTTCTAGATTACTTGTAACACCTAATACAAGTAAATGCTATGTAAATAGTTGCCAGTGTGCAGCAACTTCACGTTTTGCCTTTTGGAACTTTCTGAAATTTTTTTCCCCAAATATTTTCCATCCACAGTTGATTGAATCCTTGGATGTGGAACCTAGAGATATAGAGATACAGAATAAAATCTTGCCACTTATGACAACATAGATTGACCTTGAAGGCATTATGCTAAGTGGAATAGGTCAGACAGGGAAAGACAAATATCATATGATTTCATTTATATATGAAATCTAAAACAAAAGACAAAAACATAAATAAAAAAAGAAAAGAAAAAACAGGCTCATAGATTACAGAGAATAGATTGGTGGTTGCCAGAAGTGGGGTTTGGGTGGGGGGTGAAATGAGTGAAGAGAGTCAACAGGTACAAACTTACAGTTATAAAGTAAATAAGTCATGGGGATGTAAGATGCTATATGGGGACTACAAGTTAATAATACTGTATTACATATCTGAATGTTGCAAAAAGAGTAAATCTTAGAAATTCTCATCACAAGAAAAAAATTGTAACTATGTGTGGTGATGGACGTTAACTAGACTTACTATGATCTTTTGCAATATATAAAATTTTGAATTATTATGTTGCACCTGAAACTAATATAATTTTGTGTGTCAATTATACCTCAATAAAAATACAGAATCTACACTATTTCAATTAATTTTGAGTTTTTCATGGGCTTTATTGAACAGAATATTTCCTCATTGTTTTATTTTTAGAAAAACATACTGCCATATTTATTCAAGTCATATATCTGTATTTGTATGTGAGCACGCACGCACACACACACACACACACACACACACACTTACTCAAAATAATACATACACCAGATATGTAGATAAGTAGATAGATAAATAGATAATTTCAAAATTTTGTTACAAAAATGTTCCCCTGAGTTATATTTTTAAAGATTTATAAATGTAGTCTGTAGGTTGAAATTTTCTTTTCTAACAGAATAAGAGGTTAGATGGTATGGATTGCCTCTGGTGTCTCCTTATTTAGAGAGTAAAACAAATTAGAATGCTAAAAACAAATCTATTCAAATGTTTGATGTAACTTACCCGACGTTAAGAATATTTATAAAAATATGCTTGGGCCGTTCCTTTAAAATCTAGCCAGAATCTCACCATTTCTCACAATTTTCATTGCTATAAAGATCAGGGACCATATCTCCATCATTGGTTTCCTGGATTAATTCTATAGTCTCTTAACTGGTCTATTTATGTCCTTACTCCCTAGTCATTATTCGCCTCAGAAAAGTCAGCGTATCCTGGCTTTACCAAGGGTAATGGTAATTTAGATAGAAGCTTGCCACGGTCTTCTGGTATCATGATTTAATTCAAGTCCTTTGCCTGGCCTGCAAGGATCTCCATGATGGGACATTCGTCAGCATATTTGACCTCATCTCCAGCCACGGCCTCTCCATTCACTGTACTCAGTCCCACTGGCCTCCTTGCCTGGTACACTCCCATTTCAGGGATTTTGCAATTGCTGCTCAATCTTTCTGGAACACACATCACTCAGATACCATATGGCTCATCTTTTGATTCCTTCAGGTCTCTGCTGAAATTTCATCCTTACACAGAAGTATTTTCTGACTACCTCACTGTAGGATAGCCACCACCTTCTAAATTGCTTATTTTTACCCTGCTTTGTGTTTTTCAAACTTAAATTTAACACTGACAGTGCTTTTAAATTTACTTATTGTCTAACTTCCCCAGTTGAACAGTAGCTGCTTGAGCAGAGTGAGTGTGTCTGTTTCCTTCACTGCCCCCCAGAGTCCAGAATGGGTTAGGATTTAGTGGCTGTCGCATCAATGTTCGGTGAATGAAGGAGTGAATTTTACTTATGGACCCTGAGCTTTATTTAGATAACAAATTTTATGCTAGCAAAACGAGCAACGATTATTTATCCACTGCAGGAGGCAAAATATATGTATTTATAAACATACATGTATATATATATATATATATATATATATATATATATATATATATTTACTTTGAAATATACTTTCCAGACTATTTTATACATTATTTAAATGCATTTTAATAAAGGTATGCTATAATTTCACAAATCTCACTTTTAATCTAGTTAAAAACCAGAAAATTTTCAAAAAAATAACAAAATGAATACAAAATAAATAAGACTCTTTCACTCTTTATGACATCTCCATACACTAAAAAGGCAGAAGATATATTCTTCTTGCTTTACTGATTATGCATAATACGTATATACGAAAAGTTGAATTATATAACTAAGTCATTACTTTCAATGTTTAATCCACTTTGACATAGTAATATAAAGGTCTATAGTTAGCACACTACTCCCTTTTCAATTGTGTTAAAAAGTAAAAAGGAATGTCATATATTTTCCCAGATTGACACTTAGACATTGATTATTTATTGGCATAGATGGTAAATAAGTGTAAATCAATACAAAATATAAAATCCTATGTGTAAATATAAAATACATTCATTGTATCTCTGTAAATATAAATTAATATAAATATATATATTATACACAATGTAACTCTTTTGTACCTCAATTTTACTTTGTAAATATATTTAATTTCAAACTTAAATTTTATGAATCATTGATATAAAATATTTTCTACTATTTCTCATATTACTAAGAGAATTTATATTTGTTTAATATGAATTAATATCTTTATACCTTTTAAGCCTGTTATATATTGAGATCATTTTTTTAAAAATGTGACAAGATTTTAAGGGATTTGTTACTGAATAGAAAAAAGAAAAACAAACAAAACGACAACAAAATAATAATGGAATAAAAATGTGACACAATTTTTTTTTCTAGGTATACTCTGAAAATTTAGCATAAATGAAAAATTTTGCTGAATGGGACCATGTGATTAAATTAATTTCTAGACAAAGCACAATTTTACTGCAATAGTAGGAATTAAAATATGATAAATCATCTATATGAAAACTGTTTCTTTTCAGGATTATTTTTATTACCACATATGTTGTTTCTTTGATAAAATTCAGAGTTCCTGAACAAATATAGAAACAGCAGCATGATTAATGGACTGAATGTAAAAACACTTCTTGCAGGTTAAAATAATCACAAGTATCAAAATTAAATGTGTATGGTATACCAGCTTTTGGCATAAATAGAGTGTACTTTGCTATAATAGGGAGAGGGGAAAACTGTGCTAATTTAAATGAAGTTCACTTTTTTGCCTGAGCTGTATTATTGGAAATTCCTATAGTTTACCTCATTGTTATCAAAATAATCTACACACCCCAAATACAGTCATGATTTTTCTCTTTCACATTTGCATTCTCCTTCTTCATGTCCATACCTGACAAAAAACAAACTACATACACTGAGATAAGGATTCATTTCCAATATTTTGAGTTTTGCTCTCCATCCTCTTTTGTATAAAACAGTTTAACATTACTCGAGGGCTTCCCACCACATTCCACCTTTTTGTACTCTCCCTCCTTCTCATTAATTTTTCTGTTCACTTCCCTTGCCATAGCCCCTCAAACTCAGCGCTACCCATTCTCATTTCGTCCACTTGCCAGTAGCAGCCCTCGCCCATATCAGAATTCCTCCAGTCTGAGGTCCAGGCTCAAAAACAATGTGTGAATTAGATGTTTATATTCTCAGAAAAGTAATAAAAGAGGCAAGACCAAGCCTGGTGTGCATAGAGTTTATTTCTAGATCTTATTTTTAAATTAACCTTTCCGTCTGAGTTGATAACATTAAAAAAAATAAATTAAAATTAGCCTCTGGTAAGAATTGTTTAAGGATTTAAGCAAATTAATAGGCTTAATTTTTTCAACATAAAATATATAACTGGTGAATCACAGAATAAAAATGTCTCTGGGAGTGAATACTTCATAGTCACCTGGTCTTTTTTTAATTTAAAATATTGGTCATTGAAGGAAAATTAAAATTTCTGTCATTTTCAAGTTTTAGTCTTTCTGTTCATTAATTTTTATTGGGTAATCTACTTTGAAAATGGTGTCTATGTACCTTTTTCAATTTGAGGACTCCTTCTTGTGTATTCTCATCTGTGACGATGTCAAACAAATTTCCCCCATCTCCTGGAACAATACTGTATTCAATTTCCGCATTTTGTCCAAAATCAGGATCCACAGCTCTTATTCTTCCAATAGCTGAGCCAATAGGGGAAGACTCAGGAACTTTCAGATGGAAAATGCCTGATAAGATATATATAATTTTTGTATACAGTGGAGTTAGTAAAGTACATAATAAGATTACCAGCCTTGAAAATATAGTCTACAGAAAATAAATCAACTCTAAAACATAATAGTGCAAAATTGAAAGGCAATTTGCTGTCCAGTTAAAGATTGTAATTAAGAGTAATAATTTCACTTTTCACTTAAATAGATTCTGTTGTAGAATTTCAATTGGTCATTATAAACAGTAGAAAGTGTTAAATTAAAATTACTGTGAAGAAATATTTTACATACTAGCATCATCTAAGTGTAACCAGTATGAAATGTGAAGGTGGGAATACTCATGAAATAAACTGATACTAATGCAAAAGAATCCAGGATACAAGACACGATTAAAAAGATACATAGATAGATGATAGATGGATACATAGATAGAAGACAGATATTTAGATACTTATAGAAAAATAAGGCTATGTGTCCTAACATACAAAAATATAAAACATATATGTAAATGAATATTATAGTAGATGAACTATTTCCTCAATAAGTATAAATCATTAAACTAAAAATTACTTGTAAAATGATAAGTATATGTATATATATATATATATATATATATTTATATCTATGTATTAAATATATGTACATATATTTAATCTATAATGGGTTTAAGTATAGTATACTACAGACTAATATTCAACTAATACTTCGTAAATTTTTAGTAGATTCCCTTCCAGGTACATTTACACACTTTTAAAGTCAGGATATAAAGTTCTATCTCCCAATTTTTTAACGTTAAGGAAAAAAGACAAGTAAAATGTTTATTGTGTACCACCAGGTGGAGCAACAACATTACTATAAATTTGATACTGAGTCAGAAAAACCTATAAAAATCTCTATCTATATAAAATATAATAGAATCAAGAAAAATTATGGCATCCCACAAAATTGAAAATATATACATTGTTTAAAAGAGTTTACAAAATTCTGTAAGGTATAACATGAAGAAAAAAATATGGGCTATTTTACTGATATCTCACCAATATAAATATTAATAGGTTAAACAGCAGTCTGTTTAAATCAAAAAATGGAATGAAAGAAAATAGGAGGAAATGAAAATACTAAAGCAAAACTAAACACAAAACTATAAAGTTGAAATTAATATTGACACCAATTTAAGCTTCTGTTAGTAGATTTTGGATCCTACTTTCCCATGAGTAAAGCAACCAGGGCAATTAATTTGATTTGAAATTCTAGTTACATTTATAGCAATTAAATTAAGAAGTTTTTAATATGTTTCTTGGATGCTGAAGTTAATTCAACAAGCTACATTACTGTATTACAATTGTTTCCTTTGAGATATGAGAAAAAATAATCATTCACATTTTATGGAGATTCTGCCAAATAGTCTATTCTTTATTCCCAGTTATTTTTAGAGATCTATTGTTGTTTCACAACCGGTTACAAAATTTTCCAATTTCATTAGCCCAGGAAGCACTTATATCTTGCCATCTGACTTTCTACCCCCCGCCTCCAAAAAGGATATCTACCTTTTGCTCCTATAATGTTAAAATCAGCCTTATTTATATCCATCCAATGGACATTACTTCAATGGGACATATAATATATTTAGTCTAGAGAGAGCTAAGTATTTACCTAAAATTGTTTTTTTTTCATGTAATAGACAGAAAATACATTTTACAGTGGTATAAAATACTTGCTTAATTAGTTAACTTAATAGTTAATTAACAGTATAGCTGCCTCCGAACAAGATATGAGAAATCTCTCCAAAAGAGAAAATGTAAATGTTAAATAAATAAATAGATACCAAATAAAAATACTTCAAGTGGCAACAATGGAGTGTTATGTAGACATTATAAAATAATTTTGGTCGAAGAATTCATATTTATCTGTCAAACTAGCAACTTTTCGTAGACTATAATTATGCTTCATTAGGCTTTATTCCCTAAACACTTAAGAGAGTGGCTATCCGATAGAGTTGTCCAATGTTTGTGAACTTTAAGCAGGGTTTGAAATTGAGACAACATGAACAAAGAAAACGAATAAAATTATGGGTTACATTGTATACCCATTGACTCCAAAAAGGGTAAAGACAGATATCCAAGGGGAATTTGTCTGAGTTCAAATAGCCATGATTAGTAAGCAGGACATAATGTGGCTTTTGTAACCTAGTTTCTAGAAAGCATGTGTTTCACAATAGCCATATTAAACCCTGATCCTTCTGAAGCACTCCTGAGATATTAGCAAACAGAAGGATGCCTGAATTCCTGTTTAATGTGTAAAGAAAGCATGTGACACAGTTATATAAAGTTGTACTAAATTTCTCAGTGACAAATTCTAAAGAAAGAGGACAAGTCATAGAACATGTGAAGTATTTTTTATTTCCTTTTTTCTTCCTTTCTTAGCACGTATGATTTATCAGACATGTGTCTACAACTTTTGTGTCTCATTGTGTGATTGTGATATTGAAATGAAGAAACACCCAAGCCTTGAATCTATAGTGTGATCTGTCATGGTCTAAACTAACAGTACATCAGTAAGTGTTAGGAAAGTTCTTGAATTTTTCCAAATAGAGCAGTGGAGGTCTATGTTGGAAAATAAATGCTCCTCTAACAGGATATTTAGCTAGGAAACATGACTAAAACTTACTGAAGACATAGCTGGCAGAGTTTTGAGAGAGATAGGGAGCTGTCACGTGTAGTGGATTTCAAGTTAAAAACATAGCCAAGCAGTGCATGATGGTGATGGTGTTGCATCACTGGGGAAAGGGGAGGGTTGGATGGAATCTTTAGGAAAATATGGGCATCTAACGTAAAAGCTTGGAAAATTTCTGCTTAATTTATCCAAGCTATTCAGGGGGAGCAACTTTAGGTTCCATGTTAGGTATATGAGTTGGCTTTTCATTTAAACATTTAAAAGTAAAAATAATAAAATCAAAAAATCAAGGGAAATAACCTAGTCTGGTGTCATCACTTAGGCTTATGGTTACTGAAGGTGAAAAGTTTAGCCAGAATTGAGACCTTTCAATGTCAGAAAAAAATTTAAACTCTGAGAGGCTAGCTAAAGGACATCAGATAATACAGAGTATTGATGAAAGACTATATGCCTTTTCAAGACTATAGGCTGAGATATGACTTTTATGTTTTATAAAAGAACATTTTATGAGGCTAATAACAATAAATGTGAAGACAGCCATACTTTGCAATCCTCTATCAATATAAGTTGAATAGCAGTTTTAGAAAAAGTTGTCAGCATGTAGTTTGTTTGCAAAATTCATAATTATCTAACAGCATTGGAAAACATGTCATTAAATTAAAATATTAGTCTTGTCCTAAAAAGATGGACTTAATAACATTCCACTAACATGCCCTACTAAAATTAAGATATAATAGAAGTAAAACAGTGTTTTCCACTTACATCTGTTTTCTACATTGAGGTTTTAGTGTACATAAAACAAGCACATAGAAAGCACTGAATTTTCTGTTCTTTGCATAACAGATATACATTGTAGTAAGGTCGAAGACACATTCATTAAGACAAGCATTTCTCAGTAGAACATTGTAGTTGGCAATAAAGTCTACAGAACATGGAACAAGTCAGAGAAACTATGCATCAGTCTTGTCAGATTGTTTAGGTTCTGTCATTTTATTTCCAATGACTTGACATTTTATCATTTCTAGAAACTCAACAGCATAAAGCTAAGGTCATTAAGATTAATTCAAAACTGAAGTAATTCTTCACCTGTGTCCAAGTTGGATCACTTATGATGTACTATGTAATTACACTGCCATCATTTTCTGGGCATCCTACTTTTGACTCATATGAAACATCTTAATGGCACTACCTCTACAACACACATTAAGATTGAAGACAGGTGATAAGAAATTATTCACAGAGTCAATAAAAATATATACTTACATAGTTATCAAATATGCATGCTAGGCTTAACAAAAATAACCATGTTCCCATAGAAAAGGAGAAAACTGCATGTAGTGAACTAAGGTAGAATTATAGTGATCAAATTCTCTAGCTTCTTACAGATAATGTGCCCTGTTAATTCCAAAGGTAAAAGTATCTGTTACTTAATTATAGGCTAAGTGGGCATCCTCTAAGTAACTAATGCTACTCAAAAAATTATACTTTGATTATTAGAACTTGCAGTGCATGTGTGTGTGTGCATGTGTGCACATTCATTAATATCTAAGGACAAAGGATATATATTTCCCTTCCTTTTTCTTTGAGACAATTTCCAAGTATTGATGAAAACACCAAAAGATATATATTTACTTAACAAAATACAAATTAATATGTTACAGTTTAATCAGAAGTAAATACTATAGGACCTGAATAAATACATTAAATGAATGAATAAATTATACAGTACTGTGACAACATTCAGCCATAAGAATAGAAAATAAAAAGAAGATGGAATAATCCATTACAAATTCTCTTTTGAAACACATTTTATTTTATGCTTATAGTAATAACTAATCTAAAGTTACTGAAAAACAATACATAAGAAGTCCATGTTCAGATGCACATAAAACATATTTATATGTAACAAATAACTAAGTTGGAGGTAATTAGGCCTAAGTAGAAATTATTTCAAACTGATAAGAATGCTAAATATTTTTAAGAACTTGAAAGCATATACTTGAGACCACTTAAGGAGATGATTACTTGAAATATTACATTTCAACTTTAGAAAATAGAGAGGAGAAACAAGATGGCAGAGTAGAAAGGACTTAAACTCATGTCATCGTTTGAGCACACCAAAATTACAACTACTTACAGAGCAACTATCTATGAGAACAACCTAAAGTCTTACAGAAAAGATTTTCTGAAACAAAAGATATAAAGAAGGGACCACGACAAGATGGGTAGAAGGGGAGGAGTTGGGTTATACTCCAGACCCACACCCCCAGGATGATAGCTGGCAAACAGTAGGGAAATTACAACCACAGAATTTGAAAATGGAAACACAGCATTCCAAAACCTATGTGAAATGGCAGAAGCAGTTCTAAGTAGGAAGATTATAATGATATAGGCGTACCTCAGAAAACAAGAAAAATCTCAAATAACCAATCTAACTTTACACCTAAAGGGATGAGAAAAAAGAAGAATAAGCAAAACTTAAAGTTAGTAGAAGGAAGAAAATAGCACAGAGCCAAGAAGAAATAAAGGAAATAGAGGCTAAAAAAAGAAAAAAAAAAAACAAAAGATCAATGAAACTAAGATTTAGTTCTTTGAAAAAATAAATAAAATTTATAAACCTCTAGCCAGACACATCAAGAAGAAAAGAAATTAAAATGAATAAAAAAAATGAAATGGGAGAAGTTACAACTGACACCACAGAAATACAACGGATCATTAGAGATTATGACAAAAAATTATATGCCAAAAAATTAGACAACCTAGAAGAAATAAATATATTCTTAGAAGCACTGCATTCTTCCAAGACTGAATCAGAAAAAAATAGAAAATCTGAACAGACCAATTACTAGTAATGAAGTTTACTCTGTAATCAAAAAACTCCCAATAAACAAAAGTCCAGGACCAGACAGTTTCACAAGTGGATTTTAACAAACATTTAAAGAAAAGTTAACACCTTTTTGTCTCAAGCTATTCCAAAAAAATGAAGAGGAAGGGACTCTTCCAAACTAATTCTGTGAGGCCAGCATCAATTTACAGGACTATATCCCTGATTAACATAGATGCAAAAGTCCTCAGCAAAACATTGGCAAGCCAAATTAAACAATACATTAAAAGGTTCATACACCATGACCAAGTGGAATTTATACCAGGAATGCAAGTATGGTTCTAAATCCACAAATCAAGCAATGTGATGCATCATATTATCCAATGTGATGCATCACATTATCATAGGATAAAAATCATATGATCATCTCAATACATGCAGAAAAAGCTTTAGACAAAATTCAACATTCATTTATGATAAAAAAACTATTAACAAAGTGGGTATAAAGGAAGCATATCTCAACATAACAAAAGCTATATATGACAAACACACAGCCAACATCATAGTCAATGGTAAAAAGGTGAAAGCATTTCCTCTAACATCAGATACAAGACAAGGATGCCCACTCTCACTACTTTTATTCAACATAGTATTGGAAGTCCTAGCCACATCAATCTGACAAGAAAAATAAGTAAAAGAAACCCAAATTAGAAAGGAAGACATAAAACTGTTATTCTTTTCAGATGACATAATCTTATACATAGAAAATCCTGAAGACTTCACCAAAAAAAAAAAAAACTATTAGAACTAATAAATTAATTCAGTAAAGATGTAGGATCCCATATTAATTTACAGAAATTTGTTGCATTTCTACACACTAATAATAACTGTTGAAAGAAAAATTTAAAAAAAAAATCCTCTCGGGGCTTCACTGGTGGTGCAGTGGTTGACAGTCCGCCTGCCGATGCAGGGGACACGGGTTCGTGCACCAGTCTGGGAAGATTCCACATGCTGCAGAGCGGCTGGGTCCGTGAACCATGGCCACTGAGCCTGCACGCCCAGAGCCTGTGCTCCACAATGGGAGAGGCCACGGATACCACAAAAAAAAAAAGAAAAGAAAACAATCCTCTGTACAATTCAATCAAAAAGAATAAAATACCTGGAAATAAGTATAACCAAGGAGGTGAAAACCTGTACTCTGAAAACTAAAAGACATTGATAAAAGAAATTGAAAACTTACAAACAAATGGAAAGATATACCATGCTCATGGATTAGAAGAATTAATATTGTTAAATATTCTACCCAAGGCAATCTACAGATTTAATGTAATCTTATTAAAATACAAATAGCATTTTTCACAGAACTGGAACAAATAATCCTAAAATTTGTATGGAACCAAAAAAGACCACTAATAGCAAAATAAATCTTGAGAAAGAACAAAGCTGGAAGTATCATTCTCATGGATTTCAAACTTTACTACAAAGCTACAGTAATGAAAACAGTATGGTACTGTTAGGTCAATGGTACTGTTTGATCAGTAGATCAATGGAACAGAATAGAGACACCCCAGAAATAAACCCATGCACTTATGGTAAATTAATCTACAACCAAGGGGGTAAGAATATCCAGTGGGAGAAAGATCACCTCTTCAATAACTCATGCTGGGAAAACCAGACAGGTACATGAAAAATAATGAAACTGGACCACTTTTTCACATGATATACAAAAATAGACTCAAAATGTATTAAAGACTTAAATTTAAGACTTGAAACCACAAAATTACTAGAGGAAAACAGGTGGTATGCTCTTTGAAATCTATCTTAGCAATATTTACTTGGATATGTCTCATCCAGCAAGGGAAACAAAAACAAAAATAAGCAGATGAGACTATTAAAAAATTAAAAAAAAACACACTTCAGAATTGAAGATATTTCCAAATGATATATCCAGTAAAGGGTTAATACCCAAAATACTTCAAGAACTCATTAAAAAAAATGAATAATAGGCATAGGACCTGAAAAGACATTTTTCTGAAGAAGTACAGATGACCAACAGGCATGTGAAAAGATGCTCAAGAACACTAAACTTTAGGGAAATAAATATCAAAACCATGAAATACTGTCCCACACCTGTCTGAATGGTTATCATCAAAAAGCCAAAAAATAAGTGTTGATGATACAGCAATTTCAATTCTGGATATATACTCAAAGAAAACAAAAACACTAATTCAAAAAGATATATGCACCCTTATGTTAATTGCAACATTAGTTACAACAGCCAAGAAATTAAAGCAACCTAAATGAACATCAAGAGATGAATGGATAAAGAAGATGTGGTACATATATACAATGGAATATCACTCAGCCATAAAAAGAATGAAATCCTGGGCTTCCCTGGTGGCGCAGTGGTTGAGAGTCCGCCTGCCGATGCAGGGGACACGGGTTCGTGCCCCGATCCTGGAAGATCCCGCATGCCGCGGAGCGGCTGGGCCCGCGAGCCATGGCCGCGGAGCCTGTGTGTCCGGAGCCTCCACAACGGTAGAGGCTACAGCAGTGAGAGGCCCGCGTACAGCAAAAAAAAAAAAAAAAAAAAAAAAAAAAGAATGAAATCCTGACATTTGCTACAACATGGATGGATCTAGAGGGTATTATACTAAGTAAAATTAGCCAGACAGAAAAAGACAAATATCATATTATCTCACTTATATTTGGTATTTAAAAACCAAAATAGGGCTTCCCTGGTGGCACAGTGATTGAGAGTCCACCTGCCGATGCAGGGGACGTGAGTTTGTGCCCCAGTCCAGGAAGATCCCACATGCCATGGAGTGGCTGGGCTGGTGAGCCATGGCCACTGAGCCTGTGCATCCAGAGCCTGTGCTCCACAACAGTGAGAGGCCCTCGTACCGCAAAAAAAAAAAAAAAAAAAAAAAAAAAAAAAGAAAAGAAAACCAAAATAGAAAAATAAGACAAAACAAAAATAGATACAGAGAACAAACAATGGGTGGTTTCCAGAAGGGAAGAAGGTGGTGGAGATGGGCAAAATAGGTGAAGGGAATTCAGAGATGAATACTTCCAGTTATAAAATAAATAATCAAAGTGTCATATTGTACAAAGTAGGGAATATCATCACTGGTACTGTCATGGCTTTGTATGAGGATAGATGGTCAATAAATTTATGGTAGTGATCCTTAGTGATGAATTTAAATGTCAAATCACTATGCTCTAGACCTGAAACTAACATAATATTGTATGTCAAATATATGTCAATTTATAAAAGTGAACTATTTTTTGATACATGCTACAAAATGGATTAACCTTTAAAGATACTGTGCTAAGTTAAACAAGCTAGTTATAAAAGATTACATATTGTATTACTCCATTTTATGGAGTGTACAGATAGGCAAATCTACAGAGACAGAAAGTAGATAAAATTATGCATGGGAGTGGAAGATGCATTTGAGAGGGACTGGGGAATAACTGCTCATGGGTATGTGGTTTCTTTTTGGAATGATAAAAATATTCTAGAATTAGTAGAGATGGTTGCACAACTCTTTGTGTATAGTAAAAACCACCGAATTGTACACTTTTTAAAAAAAATAGTAAATAAAAACTTCATAAACAAAAACAAATAAATAAAATTTAGAAAATAAATTCATATTACTATAAAACTGTTGATTCAGTGATTGAAGTCAGACATTAAATTGTTCAAATAGTGATCTTGTGTATATGTGTGTGTGTGATTTACCATCTAATTACAGAGAAGTAAAATGTTGCTTTATAAATATTTTAGTGTTTTAATTACTTAAGCAAGTATAATAGCACACAAAATGATCTTGCCTTATCCATGGAAAATAAAAAGGTAATAAAAGCAACAACAATATCTCATATGACCTTGTCTCATATTTCACAGAAAAATAAATAATATCATAGAGGGGATAGCTCAGCTTCCTGAAATTTTAGACTATCCCTTATCATGTTACTATTAGTCTAAAAAAGTACACCATACAAGATGTAATAAAAACCCTATTTTTCCTTTGTCTCCCACTGTTCCTTTGGACTTTCTTCATTGTCAGTATGCTTTTCCTTCTCTGCTCATCTTCAAATAGTAGTCTTATGTTGACTTTAATTACCAAAATCTAGATCTGGAAATCAGAAATTTCCAGTATATCATATTAATTAGTGATTTGATCCATATGCAAAATTAAGACTTCTCCTGTCTGCCAGTTCACCCCCAAGCCAAACTGGGCCAGTGAAGATGGGCTTCAGTTTGGAAATGGATGACTTGACAGGCTTTGACTTGTCTGGTCATTCACTTGCCAGTATTGAAAATTCCAACCAAACCAATTCCAAATGAACTATGAAACAAAAACCCATTTATATTACTTAATGAGTGTCAGAATAAAAAGTGTTCCTGATTCTCAAAAATATGTATTTTTAATATATGTGATTTATATAACCACTACTTCCATTACATAGTAAACATGAAGTAGAACTTGGCAAGAGTGCACAACGTTTCAAGTGCATCAATAACCTTCCGTTGCAAATTCATTTTATGGAGTACATTTAATATTCCCTTAAAACCTCCATTAATCATGTAAACCTTTCTTTTGTCCTTGTCTATGTAATTTCTGACCCACCTAACAAAGCATAGTAGATGGATAATTCTCATTGATATTGCCCAATAATTTCACAAAAATGGGCCACACCTGAGGTTTTATTATAAATTATAAATATATTCAACATCTTACAAACTAGGCCTGTAAAATGTTTGAAATTCAAATTCATCTGGAAATACTTATTTAACCAAAAGTTTGATTTTTCACAGATTTTTTTGAAACATTGTGAGACTAGTCTAGAAAACAAACTTAACCAGGGCTTCCCTGGTGGCGCAGTGGTTGAGAGTCCGCCTGCTGATGCAGGGGACACAGGTTCGTGCCCCAGTCCGGGAGGATCCCACATGCCATGGAGCGGCTAGGCCCATGTGCCATGGCCGCTGAGCCTGCGCGTCCGGAACCTGTGCTCCACAACGGGAAAGGCCACAACGGTGAGAGGCCCGTATACCACACAAAAAATATAATAATAAAATAAAATAAAAATAAAAAAATAAACAACCAAAATTAATTTTTTCAATAGCACCAAATTCATTGATCTACAAATTTTATTTCTAAATATTCATCATATGTTACTGCATTAATGTATGTATACAATGGTTTAAATTTTCTTTAATTGACTGTATTTTATAATTGAACACTACATATCTCTTACCTACCTTGTTGCTTATGCCTAAAATGTTTAATTTTCCCACTGCTCCTAATCCCCCTTTACATAAATTCTATTCTTCATTCTTTCAAGGAAAACTTCAAGTCATTTTCTGATGAAATTTTTTCTTGTTTTTGCACTTCCATTTTTTTCACAATTCTTTAAATAATACATTATGTTTTTTCAATGGTCTAAAATATTTTGGTACACATTTGCTGTTCCACTGGCTAACTCTTCTTAGAGGTTTCAGAAATCAATATTGGTATTAATTCCTTCTACATCCTCTCAGATCTACTCTGTAATGATTTGGTGCCCATATTACACATTTGTATATCATCGTGTGCATAAGTCTATCATTCATTTTACTTCAAATAGTATAATTCTCCATTATACACAGAGAAGCTTGAGGGAAAAGATTAATTTTTTTATCCCTTTTATACATACAAAAAATGATATAGCCATTTTTGCATTTACTTTTCTATAAAACTAGCAATCCATGAAACATTATTTGTTAAAGGATATAACTTATTGTGTCCAATATTTGTTAATAAAAGATATCTTATGTGCAAAATATTTTGTTTCCATGGTTTTAGTATTATTTATATCATGTTTAACTCTCATAAATACTGTATAAGTCCAATTTCTTTGCATATATAAATGCTAAGACCAATAATAATGCAAATATGAAATAGATTTAAATCATGTGACATAAATGAGAATTTAGGATAACTTCACAACTGTGGTTAATAATATACACCATTGTCAGAAATATATGTATTAAAGGTTTGAGGTGGTGATTTTTAAGCTTCTCCTTATACCTTTGTTCATTCCCCCTCCTGGATTTTCTTACATTCAAAATTAAAGAATTATGCCCTCTTTAATCTGATTAATATCATGCATGCCTTGTTTCATTTGTCACTTCTATCATCAAATGTCTCTCGGAAATGTTTTTTGACTCTGACTTCTCTTTAAGGCTCCCTATATTTTCAGCCATCGTTTGCTCATTTCCATTCAAATTTCAACATATTAACAGAAAAACCATCTCCTACTTAAATAATTTCTTCACATGCTCTTTATCTTACTTATCTCTGAATCCAATAGATCACAAAGTCCTTTCCATTCTGCTGCTGTGTATTTCTCAATTCTGACTCTGTTTGTTTATTCCAAACAACTGTCCTGGGTTTGTGTCACATCTTCTCTGTACTTCAGTGTTTACCAACTTAACAAATTTATTTTTTTAAACATATTGATTTATGATATTGCCTCTCTACTCAAAAGCACACACATACATACATAAATACATGTGTATAATTCAGGATTGCAGTATTCTTCAACCAACCTTCTCTCTTTCAGTCTGTTAACTTCTTACTATACATTTCTTCTTAAATGCTATATCCTTCATATGTCCTAATAATCCCAGCTAGATCTAATAACTATATCCTATTTATGCCAATAATTATTCTGATCATATTCCTATTATGGAATTTTACTGTGGTTGTAATATACTTATACATATAGATATTTGTCTTATTGAGTGCACTGTTGACTGAGAAAAGTAAAGATAGTATTATTCAATTCATATCTCTTAAGAATCAAGAACAAGTATGAATAAATACATATATTTCATTGTATAAAAGTGGCAGGAATTTTTTTAACATCTTTATTGGAGTATAATTGCTTTACACTGGTGTGTTAGTTTCTGCTTTATAACAAAGTAAATCAGCTATACATATACATATATCCCCATATCTCCTCCCTCTTGCATCTCCCTCCCACCCTCCCTATCCCACCAATCTAGGTGGTCACGAAGCACCGAGCTGATCTCCCTGTGCTATGCGGCTGTTTCCCACTAGCTATCTATTTTACATTTGGTAGTGTATATATGTCCATGCCACTCTCTCACTTTAACCCAGCTTATCCTGCCCCCTCACTGTGTCCTCAAGTCCATTCTCTGGTATGTCTGTGTCTTTATTCCCGTCTTTCCCCTAGGTTCTTCACGACCTTTTTAAATTTTTTATTTGTCCTTAGATTCCAGATATATGTGTTAGCATATGGTATTTGTTTTTCTCTTCCTGACTTACTTCACTCTGTTTGACAGTCTCTAGATCCATCCACCTCACTACAAATAACTAAATTTCGTTTCTTTTTATGGCTGAGTAATATTCCATTGTATATATGTGCCACATCTTCTTTATCCAGTCATCTGTTGATGGACACTTCGGTTGCTTCCATGTCTTGGCTATTGTAAATAGAGCTGCAATGAACATTATGGTACATGACTCTTTTTGAATTATGGTTTTCTCAGGGTGTATGCCCAGGAGTGGGATTGCTGGGTTGTATGGTAGTTCTATTTTTAGTTTTTTAAGTAACCTCCATACTGTTCTCCATAGTGGCTGTATCAATTTACATTCCCACCAACAGTGCGAGAGGGTTCCCTTTTTTCCACACCCTCTCCAGCATTTATCGTTTGTGTATTTTTTGATGATAGCTATTCTGACAGGTGTGAGATGATAGCTCATTGTAGTTTTGATTTGCATTTCTCTAACGATTAATGATGTTGAAAATTCTTTCTTGTTGGCAATCTGCATATCTTCTTTGGAGACATGTCTATTTAGGTCTTCTGCACATTTTTGGATTGGGTTGTTTATTTTTTTGATATTGAGCTGCATGAGCTGCTTGTAAATTTTGGAGTTTAATCCTTTGTCAGTTGCTTTATTTGTAATTATTTTCTCCCATTCTGAGGGTCGTCTTTTTGTCTTGTTTATGGTTTCCTTTGCTGTGCAAAAGCTTTTAAGTTTCATTAGGTCCCATTTGTGTGGCAGGAATTTTTAATTGACTATAATGTGATTTTCAAAGACTGAAATAATAAAAAAATAAACAAGCATTTTAAGAAAACTGGGGAAATGATATTAACAATGATAGCATATATCCTTTACTCTGGGTAAAATTGTTTAAAATAATATGATTATAATTGCCACATCAAGAAGGTTGCTAGCCATCCAGCTCATAAGCATAATTCTTCTGAGAGTCTGCTAATGGGGCAATGGAGCAACCAGGCTACAATCTTTTATACTTTGCCACATGGGAAACAGAACAAAATAAGTCATCAAAAAGTGTCAGTACTATTTTAAAATGACTCATATACTCATTAGCAAAGCACAATATGATGTGAATAATGATAATTATAGCAATGAAAATTTATTTAAACATTCTATTTCTGTTATTTTTCATTTGCTTACATCTGCCTACATAGAGTCTAGTGAAACTCACTAATCGCTTCTCATTGGAGAACTGGGAGTGCAAACTTTTTCATTGAGCTTGCCTTCAACTTGTATTTACTTTGATCCAGTTTGAGTTCAGCCTTAAAGCATCAGTATCTGACATCCATAAACTCTTTGGAAAATTTCTAAACAAGACGTACAACTGTATATGAGTACTTAATATGTTAAAAAAATAAACTTTCAAAATACTTAGTTTAAAATGACTACATTTTAATACTCAGTCTCCACCCAAATAGGTGGAATTTTGCATGAATCAAAAAATTCTCATGAGGTACCAAATAATTAACTCATTACCTCTAGTTAACGAATAATGTAAAAGCCTTCTCAGAGAATCAACACTTGCTCCTTCATCACAGATTTTCAAATTGTGCCCTGCAGACTATCTATATCACAATCTACTGGAACACTTATCTACAATTCAGATTTCTGGATCTAAGCTACATCAATTGAAGCAGAACTTCCATCACTGGGACGTAGGATCCCAAGGAATTCCTAAGGCAAATACAATTTGAGAACCACTGGGACAACCACTAGTGAATAAATCCCAGTTTATCGTTTGCATGTCTTATCTTCAGGAAATAGTTGTTTCTTATTTATTTTTATTGAAGTAGACAAAGGCCCATTTGGGAATTAAACTTGAAGTGTTTATTCCACTTGGTAAAAAGCTAGTTTTTTTTGTTTGTTTGTTTGTTTGTTTGTTTTTGCGGTACGTGGGCCTCTCACTGTTGTGGCCTCTCCCGTTGCGGAGCACAGGCTCCAGACGCGCGGGCTCAGTGGCCATGGCTCACGGGCCCAGCCGCTCCACGGCATGTGGGATCTTCCCGGACCGGGGCACGAACACATGTCCCCTGCATTGGCAGGCGGACTCTCAACCACTGCGCCACCAGGGAAGCCCAAAAGCTAGTTTTATAATGTGTCTTGGCTTAGTTTTCAAGAATAGAAATAAGAGTCATCAAATATGACTCATGTCCACATTCTATGTGAGAACTGGAAGATACCTGAATATAAACACTTTGTATAAGTTTTTAATCCCTAAAATTTATGATTTTTAATGTTTTTTAAACATTTCCTCCCAAATGAGGAGCATATCTAATTGTCATATAGCATACATACATACAATATCAAAGATTAACTTATCTAATTTTTTGTCGTATTCATATCTTTGGGAGGTACTGACCTAAAAGCCACAGACTAGGTTAAATTTTCAGAGAATGCTAGAAAAGTGTTATGTGTTTGAAATTACTTAAATACAGTTTAATTATGGGAATTAAACTGTGTATTAAAGTTGATGTTAGGGCCTCCCTGGTGGCGCAAGTGGTTAAGAGTCCGCCTGCCGATGCAGGGGATACGGGTTCGTGCCCCGGTCTGGGAGGATCCCATATGCCGCGGAGCGGCTGGGCCCGTGAGCCATGGCCGCTGGGCCTAAGCATCCGGAGCCTGTGCTCCGCAATGGGAGAGGCCACAACAGTGAGAGGCCCACATACCGCAAAAAGAAAAAAAAAAAAAAAAAAGTTGATGTTAAATTGGCACCAGTACTAAGTTTGAGAAACATAAACAAATATGAATTTATATCATTAACACCTTCATATATTAATTTTTTTATTACTATTTAAAACCCACACCCAGTTCCAATTAAGGAAAGCCTTAACTTACATTTGATCTATACAGTTAACTTTGCAGACCAGTTGGTCCATGCCACCCTTCCAATCTCAAATATTTGAGTGAAGCTGAAGTAGTCATTCTCATTTAAATAGTAGTGGAGCTCACATAAGACCCATTATTTTAGTCATGCCTCTTTTGGTATTCTTTCAGAGTAATTGCCACCATCTTCTCTTTCTCATTCTTTCACCTAAAATAGCATATTGGAGGTAGTGATAAGAACAGAAATTCCACCTTTGCCTCAGAGGCATCATTTGACAACATGCTGAGGGTGTTAACAGTTATTAGTACTTGCTCTACAGGTAGGAATCAGGCCCTTGGCCAGAGTCTCCAAATAAGTTGGGAGGAGAGATTTGTACATAATTCACTCCTTAACAGTCACAGAAAGAGATTGTGAAAAGAACTGAAGTGATTCTCAGCATACACATATTTACATATTCAGGCATATATTGGGCACTCAAAATCCAGGAAAAATTTTCTCCTATGATATTATTTAAATAAATCTATAAATCTATATAAAATTTTGAATTCTCAAATTTATATATATATATATATGTAAAAATATAAATATGTACAAATATTTTATCTAAAAATAAACTTAACACATGAACTTATATCTTTAGTAGTCAATCTCAGTCATCCCCATGACAATCAAACTCTGGACACCTGGCAGAACGTGATGGTACATTTTCTAAGGCTGGATCTGCGTAGCTGTCAAAATTCAATTACTCTTTAATTCTGTATTTGGAACGACTTATTACATGGTTTTACCAAGTAAATTTCAGTATCAAAGCTTATAGTTTTCCAGGTATAAAGATGGTAAATGGTAAACAAAGAGAAACAGACTTTGTACCCCATCTGGATATAATTGGGTTCATGGTTCTAGGTATAATATTGGATGCAATTGTATGTTTTAGAAAATAACTATTGTACAAATAATATTTTATTGACTTATAACTGAATCAATTGTCCTATAACTAGAAACAGTCAATATAAACATGTTTGGTAGGCATTTGATGAAAACAGACTTACTTTATTTTGTTTATATATTTATTTGTTTATTTATTTAGGCCTCGCTCTGCAGTTGGTTTGCTGGATCTTCTTAGTTCCCCAACCAGGGATTGAACCTGGGTCACAGCAGTGAAAGCTCAAAGTCCTAACCAATGGAGCGCCAGGGAATTCCCAAAAAACAGACTTACTTTAAAATACTGTTTTATTTATGACTAAGAATTTGTCATAAAATAAATATTAATGTCTTATTTTCTGCAGTCTTATCCATTTCCCTACAAACAGTTATCTTAAATGCTTATTATATTGAAAAAGAAAGGAAAAAGAAGCAAACACTTCTTTACATTTCCTACACATTTTCCCTTTTTATGTAAACTATGAAGGGCTTTATTTCACCTAAGTTGTTTTCTTTTTTTTTTTTTTTTAGCGGTACGTGGGCCTCTCACTGTTGTGGCCTCTCCCATTTTGGAGCACAGGCTCCAGACGCACAGGCTCAGTGGCCATGGCTCACGGGCCCAGCTGCTCCATAGCATGTGGGATCTTCCCAGACCGGGGCACGAACCCGCGTCCCCTGCATCGGCAGGCGGACTCTCAACCACTACGCCACCAGGGAAGCCCGCGGTAGCTTATTCTGACAGATGGAAATCCTCTACGGATGTCCTCCATTATCATAGATGGAAGCTATATGACTATATGTAAAAGATTTTACAAAGAAAATATTTTGTTTTTATATGACTACAGGTAGAGCTCTTTTAACGTGTCTGGTATTATTTCTATTTCTGAAACAGTATTCCCTCCTTTGTTTGTGAACAGTTCTTTCTGTAGGACTTTTGGGGCAAAACACAGGCATTAAAGGCAAATTGCCTTTTAAGAGGGAAAGTGATAAAACGTTCTGAAGTCCCTTCATAAGATTAGGTCTTGGGTTCTCCTACCTAGGAGCTGTGTGATCTTGGACAAGTTACTTAACTTTTATTAATTATATACTCTTGTTCTTTTATTTCTAAAATTGAGAAAATACTATACAGTCATTGTAAAGCTAAATGGGAATATATATGCAAATCATTCTGCATAATGCATGAGACATGGTAACTTATTAGTAAATATCATTGTCACCATCATCAAATGAAATTGGCAGGAAATTCTGATGCCTCAGGAACCATCTATTTTGCAACAGTAAAACAGCAAAGTATTTACACTTGCAGCCTACAAATGGCCATGACATTTAATTTTATTTTCATTTCTAACAGATTTATAGAAGGAAACGGATGGAAATGGGTGCTTAACAATGTCACACCTGCATACATACACACACAAAGCCAAAACGAATTATGATTAGTAAATTTTAAGAAATTATCTTGTGCATTATTAAGCAATGAAAAAAATGTAGCTCCATGAAGTTCATCTGAAGGAAGATTATTTTTATAGCATAATTGCTTAACAGACATGAACAAATATAGCTAGCTGTGGGAAATTCGCTTGTTAAGTAATATTATGTATGAAATATTTGTTTTCTTGACTTTTACATTCAAAAGTTATTATTTCAGTTTGTCATTTCATGTCATATTTTCAGTTTAATTGATCCATGTGAGAAATATTCCTGCAGAAAGAGCACTGGCTTCTAAAGAGGTGGCTTTTCTGTTTATAAATGTATTCTGTCTTTTTCCTCTGAAGGATATAATTCAAAATGACAGTACAGTAAAAAGGGCTTGACACAAAGGCATGTAAGATTTCAAGGGGATTAATTTTTTATTCATGAAAAATGTGAAAAACCTCTTCTTTCTCATGATTCAAAAATATCTCTCACCTATTATACTTTCAGGCTATAGTTCGAATATGCATGTAACACAAGAAGAAAATAATTAGATCACAGTGATCTATTTGGTATATTCCTTCTACCCTCTCATTTCTGTTTATGATAACAATTCACCCTGTGCCATGTGACTTTTTTGCAGCCATGTCTAAAAAATATGGTTTCAGAGTGGCAGGTAAAAGAAAAGAATATCTTTTCATTTTCATATGTTAAACTAGAAGAAATTTGAACTTTAGTATCAAAAAAAAAAAACCTTTGCCAGTTTTGTTGATCTTGGGCAAGTTAATCTAAGTCTCAGTTTTCTTAACAGTAAAATGTGGAAAATAAAGATCTCAGAGTGTTTCTGAGGAAAGGACATATGAAAATGATAAAATTCCTGACACAGGGTGAAAATGCTCTAAAAGTTCAAATGCCCTTAACCCTGTAATTTTTCCTAGTGGGTCTCATCTAGTTACGATTAGATCTACAGATTCAACTTTGAATAAATTCCAAACAAGCCTGCTGCTTTGTACAGATTCTTTTCACTAGATAAGATCTGGAATTGATCTTCCTGTCTCCCTGGGACCTGAGCATGCCATCTTGGTTCCCTAACCATACTCTAGTTTCTCTCTCATTAAGATATTTTCATTTATTTGTTGCACTCCAGCCTATTTGTCTGGATGTCTGTTCAAACTTTTGCAAATTACCCTTCATCCATAACCAGAAGTTGTTTCCTTTCACTGGTTGAGGGTTTTTTTGGGTTTTTGTTTTTGTTGTTGTTTTTGTTGTTTTTACAACTTTATTGGAGTATAATTGCTTCACAATGGTGTGTTAGTTTCTGCTTTATAACAAAGTGAATCAGTTATACATATACATCTGGTCCCATATCCCCTCCCTCTTGCATCTCCCTCCCACCCTCCCTATCCCACCCCTCTAGGTGGTCACAAAGCACCGAGGTGATCTCCCTGTGTTGTGCGGGCCGCTTCTCACTAGCTATCTATTTTACGTTTGGTAGTGTATATATGTCCATGCCTCTCTCTCACTTTGTCACACCTTACCCTTCCCCCTCCCCATATCCTCAAGTCCATTCTCAAGTAGGTCTGTGTCTTTATTCCTGTTTTACCCCTAGGTTCTTCATGACTTTTTTTTTTCTTAAATTCCTTATATATGTGCTAGCATATGGTATTTGTCTTTCTCGTTCTGACTTACTTCACTCTGTATGACAGACTCTAGGTCTATCCACCTCATTACAAATAGCTCAATTTTGTTCCTTCTTATGGCTGAGTAATATTCCATTATATATATGTGCCACATCTTCTTTATCCATTCATCTGATGATGGACACTTAGATTGCTTCCATCTCCTGGCTATTGTAAATGGAGCTGCAATGAACATTTTGGTACATGACTCTTTTTGAATTATGGTTTTCTCAGGGTATATGCCCAGGAGTGGGATTGCTGGGTCATATGGTAGTTCTATTTTTAGTTTTATAAGGGACCTCCATATTGTTCTCCATAGTGGCTCTACCATTCACATTCCCACCAGCAGTGAAAGAGAAGACCTAAATAGACACTTCTCCAAAGAAGATATACAGACTTCCGTTGGTTGTGGTTTATACTCTTCATCTGAAAAACCTCACTATCATCCTTGTGAATAAGAATACTGACACTACCTAGGAAGATCTCTGCTATTTCTTATACTCTAAACTGACCATATTTTTATGCACAAATCCAAAACAGAATTCAAATGTACAATGTCACCTTTTATGTAAAAGTAGAACAATCTTTCAAACTACTCTCCTCAATTAGCTATTGCAGATTGCCACAAATAAGTGGTAAAATTGTTAAAAATCAGTCTTTTTGAGGTGGGAACATGTTCTTTTTTAATGCCATATTCTAGAGAATCAAATGTATTATTTCTTTCTCCTTTGAAATATTTATTTATATATTTTTTTCAGTTTCCCTGAATAGAAAGCAAGGAAAGTGTTGCTCTAGGACTCTGTGTTATTAGTCATAACCTATTATTTACTAACCATTTGTCATATATATCCCAGTTGCTAAAGTATGATGATTTCTAATTGCCACTTTTATAACCTTTGTTCAGTACACTGACTTTCTGATCACTAAGTAAGGGTATTTCCATAAGAAAATATAGTTTGATAATTTTAAGACAAAAATGACAAAGTAGTAAATTATGTAAAACCACACAGCTAAAGGAATAAAATATCCATTTAGTTAAATATTCTCATTGTTATATACTTTAGTAGATAAACTCAAAGTCTCCTGGAGTTAGAAGAAGAAAATGATTTTCTTTGTTTTGATTTTTAAAATGTTCATGCAAATGAGTGTCTAGTGAGTTCATCAAATCACTTATATAAGCAATGGAAGTAACAGTTTCTGTATTCTAAATCCTAGGAACACTGAACTATAATCCTTGAAAATGTACCAGAAATCGAACAGGTACTTATTGGTGTTAAATATAATACTGCAAAAGAAAACTGGATGTAACACAAGTGAGAAGTATTCATTTTCGATAAGAAAGATTGAGTTACAGAGAAGATATACGTGTGATTTATTCTATTATCATAGAAAGTGTAGCAATTTTCACCTACTGCAAAACTAAAATAAAATACAACTAAAGTAGAGAAATAGCATCACTGCAATGTCATCTGATATCTCCAGGGAAGTATGCAGAAATGATTCAACACATATAATTGATAAAGTGAAGGCAGAAAAATTTATGCTAATTATATGATATAACAAATAGTAGAGTGGCATATATGTCATAAATCTTAAATTACATTGTACTTTTCAATTTATATTACTTTTTCAACTAGTAAGAAATTAGACAAGATTCCAACCTATTGTGAATATTTTACTTTTATAAGAACTGATAACATGATTCATACAATTATTGACTCATTTATATATTTTTTCTATTAAAATCACTCTATGAATGATTCTAATAGAAAAATGTAATTCTGAGGATATTTAATTTTTAGCTTCTGCTTCCTAAAGACAAAAAGTGTCTGGAAAATTATTACAATTCCTGTAAAATTCAATGAAATGTAAGACAGTTTTTAAAAAGCTGCACTGATTTCGACTTAACAGGAAAGAACATACTTTTTGGGAATCGAGGTGGATTGTCATTGACATCTGTTAGGGTGATGTTGACTATTGTCGTTCCAGCTAACCCTCCCAGTTGTCCGCCCATATCCTTGGCTTGGATGAGGACTTGGTATTGTTCTTTGACTTCCCTGTCCATGTTTGGCAAAGCTGTTCTAATAACACCTTAAGGGGGGAAAAAAATAAAAGATAAATATCACAAACGGTGAGTTTTCCAAAATAAAATAGTCCACAACAAGAAAATGATTCTATCTAGATTCATTAGCAAAAAAACATGCTAACAAAAATTCTGTGTATTAAAAAGCAAAACACCCAAAACATCCAATGGTTAGGATATAATTAAATATATTGTGGTAATAGCCATATAGTGAAATGCTGTGCAGCATTGTGGAATATGGTTAAGGAACAATGCATTGGCTCTAAAAGATGGTCATCATTCACTAAGTCAACCAAGTTAGACATAATTTATACAGAATGCTCCTACCTTTAAAAAAGAATTAAATTTTTAGACAATATATATTTTAGATATATAGTAAAAAAATTAAGTGGTTACACTGAAAGTGAAATTTCTAAAGAATGACATCCTCTTCATTCTTATCTATTTTTTGGGATATATATATATATATATATACATATATATACATATATATATATGTATATATATATATATATATATATATATATATATATATATAACTTTGCTTCTTTGAACACTTGAATATCTCCTTTGTATATTTTATTTTGTCCTTCAGGATTCCTCTTACTTTTATTAGCCACGGTTTTTTTTTTTTTACTTAGATCTTATTAAGCTTTGCCATTGAAGGGATTTTGTCTTTCTTGTTACCAAGTTACTATACTATAACCTTTAATGGAGTGCTTGTCATTTAGAAAAAAACTCAAAAAGAATGTGTTGACCATGTGACTAGTGGATGGACTGGCTAAACGAAGGAAGGAACCTATAAATTATTTATTTATTCATTTATTTTTGATGTGGACCTTTTTTTTTTTTTTGCAGTACGCGGGCCTCTCACTGTTGTGACCTCTCCCGTTGCGGAGCACAGGCTCCAGATTCTCGGGCCTAGCTGCTCTACAACTCGTGGGATCTTCCTGGACCAGGGCATAAACCCGTGTCCCCTGCATCGGCAGGCGGACTCTCAACGACTGCACCACCAGGGAAGCCCTTGATGTGGACTATTTTTAAAGTCTTTATTGAATTTGTTACAATATTGCTTCTGTTTTATGTTTTGGTGTTTTGGCCACGAGGCATGTGGTATCTTAGCTCCCCAAGCAGGGATTGAACCCACACCCCTTGCATTGGAAGGTGAAGTCTTAACCACTGGACTTCCATGGAAGTCCCTATAAATAATTTATAATCATGAATCATGATATATATATACATATTTACATAGCCTACTCATTTCCTGTTCTTGTGTTTGAGTGTAGAACTAATTTATATTTATATTTATGTCTGTATTTATATTTATATTTATTCATAGTGTAACAACTAAAACCTTCTGGATTTATTGCAGGTAAATTGTGAATAAATTTTATAACAAATTTCAATCTATACCTAATGATTTTAGGGAGATATTGCAGAAAATTTGTCTTAAACCCATGTGTCTTTGATATTATTTCTTTAATAAGGCATATATGAATAACAAATTTAATATCAATTGTCAACACAAAATATAGAATCCTAGGCACAAACTGAATATACATCCTTATTTTATCTATACTTACCTAATGCTGTTCTTTTGCTAATTCAGACTTAACTACAATCTGAAATTTCTTTTGGCCCTTGGCAGGAAATTGTTGCAAAAAAGGCAAGTTCCATTTTTTGCTCCTGCTGTTTTATTCATGCACTGCTACTGACACCCTTTTACTTCAATCTGTTTGTCTTTTCTTCAGCTTGGATTTCTGATGTTTCATTTCCAAGTGCCTTAACTAAGATTCTTCATCTCTGCATCTCAGTGGCCTGGTCCTACATGCCTTAAGCTACATGACTTCTGCCTGCCTTATAATATTTATATTTTCTAGATAAATGCTTGGGTTTAATTCATACTCATACTGTATTTTCCTGATGTTGACCAGATTTATCTTTACTCAGTTCATTTCCAGTAAGTATATATGTATATTTCTTACTCTCTCACTTAACTTCTGGTATGAACATTTTCAAAATAATTTACAAATATGTTTGATATATAAATTTTATGATATATGTATACATATGTAAAACATTGATTCTATGAAAAAGAGAGCAAATAAGCATTATCAGACTTATTTAAGACTAGAGTTTTTTTCTGATGCTTTGATATAATTGTCATGAATACCCCTAACTGCCCTGCACTCCTCCATTTTATGTCTGCTAGGTGATCTAGCCGCCACTTCCAGCCATCCTTTTTGTTTAATGCTGCTTTTGGGAGACTGTATGTTAGAATTTAAAGAAGAAAGGATTGTGTATATAGTTTCAAAGGAAATCTCCTCTGATGACCATGATGTGCTTCCCCTTCCCACCACCATTTTCATTAGGAGCCACTGTCCCAGAGAAATAACATACGGCATTCTAGAATTTTTTTAGAGTTGAATCTGGGGAATCAGGCTGACAACAAAATTCATTGTGAGTAGAGAATCCTTAAATACTGTGGCCTATTGAAAAAACCTGGGGGGGGGGTGATGGGGAATCTCCTATTCAAAAAGTTACTCTTCTTATGGTCATTAGTTGTTTCTATACTTCCTAACATTAAAACCAAACAAATGAAAATGGATTGCCTGGTCTTGAGCAAGGAGGAAATTTGAAAAGGACTGGACTAAAGTGCTTCCATAGCAAAATGCAACTAACTGAAGGAAATGCTACATTCTGTCACTTCAGATCTTAGATTTAGGTTCAAGTATCCATCTCTATTTTTCAGTATTTGTATATAAAAATACAGCAACAAACTTGTATGATAATAGTTTAAGATTAAAAAGAAAAAAAACATGCAATTTATAAAACAGTATAAATACTCCACAGATCTCCACAGTAGTGATACCACAAACTTTAATTAACTTGAAATAATTATGAAATAAATCCTATTTTTTGGAAAATAAAAGAGTAGATAAGCAAGTTTACATTGGATACTGGTATGGTCTTGTACTGATGAACTTTCCAACATATGCAAGATAATTAGAGCAAAATTAAGAATGAGAAAAATAGAGTTTATTTCTGCCAATATGAATGGAAATATATGGTTGAGAGAGTTATAACCTTAAATTAAGGTTATAAAACCTTATAGTACCAAAGGATACTAATCTGCCAGGTGATATATTCTCCCTTTGCAATCACCTTGGTGTTATAGGCAAGTCCCTTAGTTTTGGTGGATCTCAGCTTATTTTGTAAAAATGGGTTAGATATGCTTATGAAAACATTTTGAGATGAAAATAATGCAATATTATTTACGAAAAATAATGAAATATTACATGTGATCATCAAGGATTTGGTTTTATCTGAGTTTTTTCTTGAATTGAGTGCTGAAATGCAGGACTGAAACATGGGACAGTAGATTCAGTCAACACTTGTACTAAAATAATGTTTCATTCAGGCACTGTTCTTAGGTTTAAGGGTATAATGGCAAAGACGCTTCCATCTGCCCCTCCAATTCCACTATATATACTTTTCTAGACTTCTCTCTGCTCTCTGGTTTCCAGTTGCCCTGGGCCAATTGACAGGAGATTAGAAGGTAGAAGGAGAATGAGGTTGGGTTTTTCTTTCCATGCATCCCCCACATTCCATTCCACACTCTCTCCTGTCATGGTCTCTGCCTGTGTCTCTAGAACACCCTCATTCCTTTAACCCCATTGTGGTAAATGCATCCACTTATTTCTTCTCCAGATTCAGCCTTATCCCTTATGGTTTCCCTACAATCTGCTTGCACTTTAATAAAGAGTCTTTTTATTAAACTAATCTCAAATTGCCCAACTGAGTATCAGCTGTTTTCATCTGGGAAAATAATTGATAGAGTCTCTGTATAAGGTTCCTTCATGGAATGTACATTTAATGGGTATGTGTTCCTGTAAAGTGGTGAGGAGGTCATAAAAAAGCTCTTAAATGATTAATCTAATTTCAGGTGGTGATTGATGTTATGAGGAAAATGAAAGAAAGTCCTCTTGAAGGTAGTATAAAAATGTCCTCTCTGAGGAAAGACTGCAATCCCAGAGAAGTGGAAGAGGCTGACTTAGAAAGAACCCAGGCAGGAGTATCCCAGGGGCAAAAAGGAGGAGAGCACTACTTCTTCAAAGCATACAAGTATAGAACTTGGAGGTTGACATGGCTGCAGCATACCACTGTTGAGAGGGATGGTATAAAATAAGATCACAGAGTGGGAGAGAAGTGAGATAGTGGTTTTCAAAGATAAATAAACTCTCTGGGAAGGCATCTTGAAAATCAACAAGTAAGACTACATCAAACTAAAAAGCTTCTGCATAGCAAAAGGAATAATAGACAAAAATGAAAAGGCAACCTATGGAATGGGATAAACTATTTGCAAATCAGATATCTGATAAGGAGTTAATATCCATACCATAAAAGAACTCATGCAACTCAATAACAAACAAAAACATCTTAGTTAAAAATGGGCAGAGAAACTGAATAGAATTTTTTTCCAGAGAAGTCATACAAATGGCCAGTAGTTACATGAAAAGGTGCTTGACATCAATAATCGTCAGGGAAATGTACATACAGCAAAATTACAATGAGATACGTATCACCTCATGATTTTTAGTATGGCTGTTATCAATAAGTCAAGAGCAAGAGATAAAAAGTATTGACAAGGTTGTGGAGCAAAGAGAACCCTTGTACACTGTTAATAGGGATGTAAATTGGTACAGCCACTATGGAAAATACTATGGAGGTTCCTTAAAAAAAAGTAAAAAATAGAGCTACCATATGATCCAGCAATTCCACTTCTGAGTATGTATCAAGAGAAAGTGAAAACAAGATCTTGAAGAGATACCTGTGCTCCATGTTTATTGCAGCATTCTTCACAGTAGTCAAGATATGAAAACAACAGAAGTGTCCACCAACAGATGATTGGATAAAGAAGGTGTGATATAATGGAATATAATTCAATAATTCAGACATGAGAATGAAAACAAAATTCCTGCCATTTGCAACAACATAGATGAAACTTGAGGACATTATGTTAAATGAAATAAATGAGACAGAGAAAGACAAAAACTCTATGATATCATTTATATGTAGACTCTAAAACAACTGAACTTATAGAAACAGAGTAGGTTGGTGGCTACCAGGGGCTGTGGGGTGGGGGAAATAGGGAGATTCTGGTCAAAAGGCACAAACTTACAATTATAAGGTGGATAGTTTATAAGGATAGAATGTATATCATGGCGATTACAGTTAATATTACTGTATTATATACTGGAAAGTTGCTAAGAGAGTAGTTCTTAAAAGTTCTTACCAAGGAAAGGAAATGGTAATTATATGACCTGATGGAGGTGTGGCTAACACTATAATGGTGATCATTTTGCAATATATAAGTGTATCAAATCAACACGTTGTATACCACTTACTTACACAGTGCTATATGCCAATTATATCTCAATAAAGCTGGAAAATGATAATTATTAATTTGAGACTATTCAGATAGATTAGGTGGATGGATGGATGGATAGATAGATAGATATAGATAGGTAGAGATAGATACAGAAAGGTAGAATGAACAATGGATGAATGGCTGCATTCTCCATTCACTGAGGATTAGAGTCCAGAGGAGACCTAGACCACTAGTCTGTTCTCTAAAGAGCAGTCACAGTGGTTAGGTCTGAGCATGAAGCAGTCACAGAGCCCCTCCAATCAGAAATCCTCAGAGATTGTCCAGGTCGCTCAGATTAAAGACCTCACATGACCTCCATCTTCACACTCCCTGATCTTAACTCTCTGATCTTATCTTCCACAACTCACTCCTTTGTTCACTAGAGCTTTGTACCCTCTCTTCTCTCTTCTGGAAATGTTCTTTCGAAGACGTAACTATAAACAGCTGCTCTAATTCTTTCATCAAAGTCATTTTCATAGGACTGTATTGGTCATTCTAACTAAAATTCTATACTGAATTAGTTTCCTACTGCTTCTGTAATAGATTTTTTTTTAAGCTAGTACATTCTTAAGCTTTATTAAAAATATGGTGTTCATGGGCTTCCCTGGTGGTGCAGTGGTTAAGAATCCGCCTGCCGATGCAGGGGATACGGGTTCATGCCCCGGTCCAGGAAGATCCCACATGCCACGGAACGGCTAGGCCTGTGAGCCATGGCCACTGAGCCTGCGTGTCCGGAACCTTTGCTCCGCAATTGGAGAGGCCACAACAGTGAGAAGCCTGCATACTGCAAAAACAAAAACAAAAACAAAAACAAAAACAAACAAACAAAAATATATGGTGTTCATGACTACACAGATAAGGTGTATAATTTTTTAAAAACTGTTTCCAGTAATGTATTTTGAGGACAAGAAGAGTTATCAGGTTATCTTGGGTAGGAAGAAAATTTAAAGACATTATTGTCTGACTTTGCACCATAACATGCCTTAACTATTCTTTAAGATTTAGAAGTCACTTCCCTAAAAGTTCTTTTCTCAGGAGTTTCCCCACTCTCATGAGTCTATACCTAGTGCCCAGTAGTCAGACTATGTATCATAGAGTGGTGTCCTAGCAAACCCACATGTAATCTTCTGAGGACCCGAGTAGATGGGGATCTATATGAGGATCAGCTTGATGCATCTCAGTGTCCTGGTAGCACAGGGCCTGTCAGGTCATTGGTTATAAATAAATGTGCATCAATTTACCCAAACCCAGGAAATCCATACCCAAATCCAGCACCACTGGCTTATCACTCATTACCGCTTTAACTCTTCCAGTAATATGAAGCTCACAATCTCATGAGGTGCCTGCCCCTCTTATTTATGGACAATCATTAACATCTTTTTTTCTTAATGAAACCAAAATTCTTTCTTCCTGTAATTCATGCCATTGATAGCCCTCTGGAGCAGCAGAGAATACAGCTAACTCCTCTTCTACCTGACAGCTCTACAACTTCCGAAAGGCATGTATCACATCCCCCTGGAGTATTTTCCTTTCAAGACCAAATAGTCTTAGTTCCATCTGCAGATGTGTGCATTCCATGGTTTCTAAAATAAGGCAGTGTAGTTCACACAGAGTTCTCGTGAAGTGTGACAAGGCAGAATACAAGGAAACCATTGTCTGCGGTGCATTTTTAGTCATGTAATTTTACTGCATATATGTAAAATATTACAAAAGTGGTAATGGCACGTGTTGTTTAATCTTAATAATTGTCTATTTCCTATTTCACTCTTGAAGAGAAAAAGAGCTTCTGTCTTTATCTCACCAGCACTGACTCTAAATCCTTTAAGGCTTTTCTCTGAATTAAAGTCAAAGGCATGATCAGGCCATAAAACATTATAAATATGTACATAGTAGTTTATATAAAGAAGTAGCTCAAAATATAAAGTCTGACCCATGCTTTAATTTTACTATGGGGTTTTAAAACACTAACACATTTTTTTTTTTAAAGACTGAAAAGAATAAATATCAGTCAGGGTGGATGATGTTTTATTTGGGAAGTAAGCTTGAAGATAATCATCTCTAATCAAAAGGTGATAATCGAGCTAAAAATCTTTAGAAAGTGTCAGTTCTCTTAGCCCTTCATCAGATTTCCCAAACAGAAGCTAGGACAGAATCATAAAGCATGAAATATCAGAATAGTGGATAAAAGAAAAAAGAAAGTAACTCATGCATGCAATCCCATTCTCATATGAATCCTAAAAATGCACATGTAAATACATAACATAAAGACTTATAAATATGCACTTTTGACAGTGCACATAAACAAAAAGGCACTGATGAAAAGTTCTGGAGGTGGACGGTGGTGATGTTTACACAATGTGAACGTACATAATGTCCCTGAATAGTACACTTAAAATGGTTAAAATAGCAAAATTTCTGTTATATATATTTTACCATGACAGAACAATTTAAAGTTTATGGATTTTTTTAAATGTTGAGATAAAATGGTATTATCAATATAATGCTTTCTCAGGTAGAGCTCAGATTATTTAGAAAAATCAACATATCATCACTACATGATACACCAAATAGCAATATCTAGTTATCCAACTCAGATTAGATTTTAAAATCATTTAGGGAAAAATTCAAATACTTTAAAAGAATTTTAAATGTAAATTAAGTCATGAGATCAATCGTTTATAATAATGTTTATTTTCCTAAATGAAATAATTCTATTATCAATGCTCTGGAAATATTTAGCATCTCAATTTCATGTATCAAATAAAATATTACAATGCCTCTTTAACATTTTATAGATTATAAGTGTTTTTCTCATGTATCATAAATATTGTGTAAAATATATATAATAATATAATATGTCAATATGACAAATATTTTAGTGTTTTATAAACATTAAGTATAATAAGGATCAATGTTATTTAATGTTTTATAAATGTATCTACATTTCTGTTTTTTAAAAATATTTAATAATCATTTGAGGCATATACATGAATGCAGGCAAATTTTAAGTTACAGTAAACATTCTCTTAGGTAAGCCAAATAATTGCCAAATTAGCCAATTTTAAAGTCAATTTGGGGCTTATTTCATAGAATGCATCAATTTATATTATTTATAAATAAACCTGCCATATTTATACCTTGGATAGAGATGCTAGGAATGTTTGTCAAACAGCAATGTCAATGAAAACCTTTAAAAAAATGTTCTCATTCCAAACGAATACTAAATAGTTATATTTATCTCCTCATAAATACTTAGGCATCAGAAGTTTTGATGACACTCTTCCTTTAGAAATTATTTTAAACTGGTTTCTACACTCAAATGTGGAAAATTTTAGATAATATTAGTTTTTCATGCGTTTTTCATGCATTTTATTTAATAACAGCAAAAGGAATCATAAAAGGAAGCTATATGGCTGGAACAAATGGGGACTATTTCTGAGAAATTGCAATTATCCTTGAGTTTTGATTTATTCTTATCTACCACAAGGTGATAAATTTGACAAAAGTCTTCTTAATGGTTTCTGTTCATGAAGAACTAGTTATCATTCTATTAATGCCTCACCATCCACTCTTTTCCTGTCTAGTGGTCTGGGGCATTGTTAGTATCAAGACTTCTGTCTCCAGTGAAAACCAATGCTTCAAAAAAATCTATTCCATAGTTCATGCCAGAATTGTTTCACCTTCAGTTCTAAATAATAAGCTTGATATAAAAATATAAATACACAGTTAGAAAAGACATATTATGAATATACATACTCTTCTGTAAAATGATACTTTCTGAAGGCATTAGAATTTATCTAAAGTTGATATTGAACAAGTGAAGTCAAGAGGAGGGCAAGTAAACCCTTCATATAATTGTTGTCTGTCCAGTATTAATTTGACCAAAGCAATTATATTCTGTATCCATGCTTTATGCTTCGATTCACCTTTGTATGATTTTTATCTTGCTTTTTTAGTTAGGTATGGTCTCCATCTATAGTTATTTTTCCAATATTAAATCTTTGATCCTTCCTCTGTCACATTTACTCTGAGTATATAAACTCATCTACTCTATAGAATTAATCACTGCAACTCAGTAAGCGTAGCCTAATACTAAAAATCTCCCTCCTCACCAATCTCTAGACACCTTCCTTTCTTTTTCTCCCATCCTTTCTGTCTGTGAGAAGTGCTTCTCAGAGGCTGAAGTGGTCTAGGAGACAGATATTGTCCTTACTTTTATTTCTGTTAGATTCCCTGTTATGGTAAATTTGGAAAATGTAACTGTATAAGAAAAAATAATCCATAATATTCCCATTTGATAAAAGGATGTATAGTATCTTATATAATCTCATTATTTATCTATACATTTGGCCTATTGCACAAACCTTCCTAATTCCTCTGGAGCTTTGTACCATCATAAACTTCACTGAAAACTTCCCCAAACTTTTTTTTTATCAACAATTTTCCCTTTTGTCCACAAATATATGATTTTCCCAAAGGTAAACAACAATAGCCACTACAAAACTTCCTCAATACATATATTGCCAAACATTTTCTTCTCCTGTCTTCACAGCCTACTTCTGGAAAATAACTTACATTTTAGGTGTGATCTCCCCATTACACACTCACTCTTAACATTTGACTCCTTAGCTTTTGATTTCTGATCCTACTTCCAAACCAAAAAAGCTTCTTTGTCCTGAACTTTTCTGTATTTTCTTCATCACTGAAGTTCCCTTCTTAAAGGACTGATGTTGTCCTTACTACAATCTATTCCTTTTTAAGTTTACCAAAGGGAGCAGCTCCCAGCCTTATTCCCTTCATTTTTGATGGTTTCTGGCCCCCTGTTGGCTTGATGAAAAGGGTGAGAAGTGAGGACAGACAGAATGGCAGGTTTAGTTGACAGAAAATTTGCTGGTTCTTTATTTTCACTTAATTGACCTTACGTTTCCAAGCAACATCCATCCATGGTTAATTATTAATTAACCTATAACTAATTGGTATTCCAGTTTCCACACACTTCTGAGGAAATATAAATTTTGAAATGTTTAACCCATTTGCATGTATAGTGTTGGGAAAGAATACCTTTCAAATCAATGTAGCTCTTTAAAGATCAACTTACAAAATTTAAAAGTAACTTATTAGTCCAGTATGTTAACAGTTTATTCCATTACTTTAAACTGATGTGATAAACAGTATTGAATTTAATATGCAACATGTTATGTATTATATAAGAGTTGATAAAACAACTGTCATTATGGACTTTCTTCTTTAACTCTGACCCTGAGCACCTGCTTTGATCACTGGTCAGCTTGACTGGAGCTCCTTAAAAACTATCTTCACTCAAAAACAGATTCTCTAGAAACAGGGGGAACTCGTTTCATTTTAAAGGGATTACAAAATCGTCCTGCATGTTTTCCTGCCCTTTCTATACTTTCCATAGATTTTTATATGGGGCTTTGAAAACTGGAATTTCAATGGTTTGATTTTAAAATGAGACTGGCTTCAAAAACATAGACCAGAAGAATTAGTGATCTTGGGGTTTCAAGTTTGTCAGCCTCTTCTTTCCCCTACTAGAAGCATAAGTCTATATTTTTCCAAAGTCACCACCCATAACCCTTGATAAATATAGCAATAGAGACTCCATAATCTTGGGTTGATTAGGCCGAAAACTGAATATAATTGAACCCAACCAAGAAAAACTGAAATAAAAAGCTATTTTAGCTAGAAGAAACAAACCAAAAATAACCCACCAAATATTCCTAGACTTTGGAAAATTTAAAGTAAATCATACAAAGAATTCCTAACTAACAAATTTGGACTTGGCATATATGTGTAAAAAGCTTTATATTTATACCAAGTTCAATCTGAAAGAAATAGCTCTGCAGCAGCAAGGTAAGATCCTATCTTCCTTTGTTAGATGGGGAGTGCATTGAATCTTTATTGCAGTGTTAGAATGGGAAAGGGAGGTGATAATGTTGTCTCTAATAAAAAATTTACCTGTCTTGGGATCAATAGAGAAATAAGGCTGTCCCTGAAGAATGCTGTAAACGACTCTGGCACTGTTTCCATAGGTTGGGTCATCTGCATCCGTGGCCTTGACCTGGAGCACATAAGCACCTGGAAAATAAGACCATATGATTCTAGCATCTTTGTTTTATAGAGCTCAAGGTCATGTCTTTTATCTTCTGGACTCCATTTTCCTTTGGAATATGGCATTCCTTAATTCTGTGAGTATATGAAGTCACTGAGAATAACTGAACTATTATAACCAAAATGTTGAGCAACAATATTAGCTGTTAGTGCAAATGATACCTATTTTAAAAATCTATTTTTAAAGATGTGTCCGTTTCCAGTAGTTAGGTCATTGACCTGAAAGTCATCACAATAGCTTTATTGATTTGTACACTAAAGAAAACATGACACCACTTGCATTAGCTCATCTGCTTACTGTAGATGCTTTAATTGCATGACTAAGATATCAATAGAAGAGCTAAAAGGTTTAAAGGCTTACTGAACTTTAGAGGGTGTAAGCAATTTGCCATTGCAGTTTAAAAATCAATAATTACATACTCATTTAGGAAGCCTTTAATTAGGACAGAATATTTGGGAAAATGAGGAACCGAAAATAATTGCAATTCTAACTAGAGAAGCACCTTTATGCCTCAAGACTGAATTATTCTGTGTTCACTGACATAGGAAAACTTTAAAGACAATCCAAATTATCTGTAGCTTTTCTCATCTCCTGACACTTGGTCATATTATTTACGTACTAAGAGAAGTTGACGGGAGATATTTTTCAGCAGTTTTGTCTTACATATTCATAGTCATAGTTTAAGTCTTCCTCTAAGAACTTTTTAAATGAGTATCTCTTCTTAATGTCCATTCAGTGTTACTATTCTGAATTGAGAACAAAGTAGAATCAAAACGATCAAACTCAGTATAAATAAAATAATATGCTGCTGATGAAGGAAGGAAATGTCTACTGAGCATAAAGGGAGTGAAATGTGCATCCAAAGTTATACAGTGGACAGAACACTCTTCATCTCTTGGAGGCATTCAATGTCACTGTCAGTTTGGGGAATGCAAGACTGCTCCATTTACTCACTCAGGCTTTTTTCTTAAGACAGTGCCAACCAGGAACAAACTCAATCTTAAAGGTTTGCTCTAAAAGACAAGAGAATAAACCATCTCTTCACCTCTACTTTTTTGTTACATGAAGTGTTAGAATGCTGAAAAAGTAAGAAATCATAACTTTCAGTAGACAGTCAATGCCAAATGCTTTATCTTAAGATGTTTTGGTGAATCCTAGTTATATCAACAGATAAAGCATACGTTTTATTACAACAGCCTTTCCCAGGAGAAGACGCTACTAGAAGGAAAGTAGGGAAACTTATTTATTTATTTATTTTTAGGCCTCACGGCTTGTGGGATCTTAGCTTTCTGACCAAGGATTGAACCTGCCTGTGTTCCCTGCAGTGGAAACTCAGAGCCCTAACCACTGGACTACCAGGGAATTCCCAAAAGTAGGCAAACATTTCTAAGCTGTCAAGAATGATAACTGATATTATTCAACATCATCCATCATCATCATTAACAACAATATTTGCAGCATCTTTAATAATTATTGGACAAATAAGCGTTTGTAGGCATTGGGGACCTATAGTAAGGATTCATCAAGAGTATGTTCTCCTTAATGATGTAAGAATGAACACTTGCAAGAGTCAATTCCCCTCTTCCCTCCCCTCTTCTAGGTAATGATTTTTTCCCCCAGAAAAAATCACTTACCTAGCTCTTCATTATCACTTCTTCACACATGTGTTATACAGGTAAAATCTACAAACATTGAATAATGCCCAATTCTAGGTATAAACATTGCAGTTGAAAAGCAGTGGGTTGTTTTACTTTGAGGATATATTTGAAGAAAAAAGTATTATATCTTCTAGACAGTATGTAGTAACAAATTTAATAAACTTTTATCTAATGGTCACCATATGCTCAATGCAGAATACATTTTTGGTAAGTATATAGAAAAATATTTTCCAAATGTATATTAAATTCTTTACATTAATAATTTTTAAGCTCAAATGTTAAAGGAGTGAATTAAGAAGTATTTCCATAATTTATAGAAACAGCAAATATGCATCATTCAATTCCACTTTTGTCCAACTCAAAAGAATCACAGGATAGCAAGAATAATGACACTTGTTTTATCCATAGTAATGTCCATGATATTACAAAATTATACACTGAGTTACAGTGACGATAAACTCTAGTTTAGTGAAAAAGCAGTTTCTGATGTAAGTTATTTAAGAGTTTTTGAGCTACCTCTATATGAGTTTATAAGAATACAATTAAACAGCATTATATCAACTTGTTTTGTTTACTGGTCCACAGCTTTCACCAAACTAATGCAAAAGAGAGACTTCACACTCCCTTCATTAAGAAGATGAAACTAACTGTCTGGAGCACATACATCTCCAGAGACTACCTTGGTCAGTGCTTGTGTAGAACACCAGTTACTGACACTATTAAACACTAAACACCCAAGAGGTAGGAGTGGGAGGTTGTGGTTGGGGCATGTTTGATGTGAAACAAGGAAATAATACAGTCAGTGACATCCACAGAAACTGGAGTAGTCTTCTTCTCTGTAGCCATCATCCTGGAGTTTATTCTATCACTCACACCCAGGATGACAATGCAACCACTCTAAATGTTGAAGTTCAGAGAGTTTTAATTAGCTCCCCCCCCAACAAGTTCTATCCCATGCACATGATGTGGGTTCTGGAGCCTAGAGAAAGTAAGCCAGCTTCCTTTTATAATGCAACCACACATGGCCTACTTCTGTTTGCTCATGCAAAATGTGATATACTTTATTTGATTTCAGTAAGATTAATGTTCTCAATGGGGTTGAATTTTAGAAATAATGACACAATGTCTGCATTTCACAATGAAATAATTGAAGCACAATGATGTTAAAATCATTCTCATTGATACTGAAAGTCATTCTCATATAAAATGGTAGACAGGTGGTAATAGAACTGAGCCTATTTCATGATTTCAGCTAAAGTAGGTATTGATCTGTTGATTCATTCATTTCTTCTTACAGTCAAGAAATGTTCAGTGGTCCACACCATGCACCAGGTACTATTCTCAACATACAATAAAAAATAATATGCTACTTAATTATTTTCTGTCGAACACCACTTCCAGCATGACAGGTTTATATTCTATGTATTTTTTTTTTTGCATTTAGAGTATTAAATAAACAAATTTACTAGAAATACATTGAAAACATAATTGGGTTCTGTTGAACTTATGACCTCTTCATTTTTTAAAAATTTCTCAGATGTATAAGGACATTCTATAAATTGAATATGTTCTTTGCTTTGTCTTTGCCCTGCCACTGTCTCAACTGGTTTGAATCTTCACTCTCACAACTGCAAGGCTCCAGAGCATTCTAATTGCTTCCTCTTCCATCTCCTTTTACCCAGGAGCATCAGAGTTATTTTCCTATAACATGAGATTGATTAAGTTACTCTTATTCATTTAAAAAAAGTTAGAATTTAAAAAGAAAAAAAAAACTTCGAATGGATTTTTATTCCTAATGAAAAAACATTATCTAAACTCACTGACATGCTATGACTAGCATGACATGAATGGGTTTCGATATCCCTCCCAGATTAATTTCCAACTGTGCTGCCAGGGACCCCGTGCAGTCACTGTACATACTTATTTACTGTTTATTTGAGGCTCTTTCACACCTCTGTGTTCTTGCCCAGGTGATCCTGCTGCCTGCAGGACGTTGGCTTCTACCATCTGGAGAAATCCTACTCACTCCTGATGTCCCAGCTCTACTGTCACCTCTGTGAGTCCTTGTTTTTCTGCTCCCAAGCACAGATAGTTTGTCCACTCCTGTGTACTTCCAATAGCTTTAGTACATTTTGATTTTTTAAAACTCTATGCCTCATTTGTTCTTCTCATGGAATACAGAGGCTTTTACATCAGAAGCCCTTCCATATTCATTCCTTGTACATCTAATGTCTGAAATGAATTACATCCCAAATAAATGTTTATTGGTGAGTCCTTGTAATACTCCTAAATACACACAAAAGACACAAATGCAATACATAATACTTGAAATGGGCAACCTGGAAGCTAGTTATGGCCTTTAGAGTTTTTTAATACTAAATTGAGAGCTTAACTTGTCTTGAATTTCTAATGCACATCACTATTCTCATTTAAGAAAGTAGAACCCAAAATGAGTGACATTACATTTAAAAAATCACATAAGATTTAGCCACAAGTTAGAACACAAATCTGATGGAAGTCAATATACATTTATTTGCTGAATAATGTTAACCCTTCTCAGGACTGATGCATAAACAGGAAAAGAAATAAAAATATAATGCAACATATTTTCTCTTTGCTTTTGCCTTATGTATACACTGCATTATAATCAAGAAATAATACAGAGTTAAAAAGGTATAGAATGGTAAATATAATACACTTTCTTTCCAAATAAGATCGGAAAATAAATGTACATTTTATCCCATAAAGAAGACATTAAGCAGCAGAGAACTGTAAAGCAGAGAGGGTTTCAGAAATGAGTCAGATAGAGGGAAGCAAATGAGGGCGTGTGCACACATATGACATACTTTACAGGCCTAGGATACCATAAGACATTGAAACTATAATTATAGCAGACTTTAACTACACAGTAAAATTAAACATACATGCACAGCAGGTGAGCTTACTCTTTAAGGGAACTGGATCTTTATCAATTTTACATTAGATTTCACTGCACTACTTATGAACACTTGTCTCTTAGTTTCCTTCTGTTGATTCTTTCTATATTTGTAAAATTGTAAATGGCTCCTCTGTCCTCCTTATCTTCAACCAGGGCTGCATATAAGACATTTACAAGGATTATTAAGGATACCAATTCCTGGGCCCTCATCAGAAAGTCTAATTTAATTATTCTTGGATGGGCCAGGTATCAGAAACACTTAAAAATCTCTGCAGATAAGTCTGATGAGTAGTCATCATTGAGAAGTCCAGTCCTACACACTTTCCCTAGGAGATTTCTCCAATTAGGAGAGGCTGCATTGCTTGCCATTGTGTTTACCATCTTTGCCTCTGGAACCTTAATACTTAGGTTTGAATCCTAGATCAACCACTAGCAAACTGTGAGACCTCAAGCAAATTACTTAACATCTATGTTTTAGTTTCCTCATACTAAAAAAAAACAAAAAAAGAAAAAAGAATACTTGTTTTATAGAAGTATTAAATCAGCTAATATTTATAAAGAAATTATAATAGTTTCCCACACAATATGTGCTATTCAAGTATATGTAAAATAAAATAAATACATATATACTCACTTTTGTTCTCCTACATCACACAGAGAGTGACAACTCCTAAACATATACACTATTATGATTCCTGTCTTTAAGTCCCATACCTTAATATTTGAATATTATTTGAATATTGAATACTAATCTAGATTGTATCTCCTGTATGTTAGAAAAATGTGATTTTGAGATGTGTGTTTAAAATATATTAATATGTAAACAAGTGGACTATGATGAATTGGGTCACTTTATTAGAGACACAAGAATGAAGAGTTTGCATACTTATTAAACCTGCCTGAAGTAATCAGAAATTTTAAGGATCAGAAAAGACATATGCCAAAAAACTCCTCCAGAACGGAAGTTATTCTCCCTTGAACTGTACTTCTAGGATCAGAGCAAGCAATTTGTTTTTCTCTGCCACCAACTCTGACTCTGCTCAGCCTGGCCTCAGAGTATCTCCTGGCACATATAATGTTGTGACATCAACTTGTGATTTGTTATTCAGTCCGATGATCCAGAAGCACTCTAAGTTTATAAAACTTTCTTCCCAGATATGTCCTAAATGTTTTAGACTATACATATTTACACCTTGTGATTCAAATGTACTTTGATGGATAAGTGAATCCATTTTAATGAGCACTTTATCTCTCTGTTGTGTGCCAAGAATTCTATACCACAAACACCAATACAAATCTTAATGTCTGTTCCCAGCAACACATAACTGAACTCTGACTTCTAGTGATGGTACAATGTTGTCTTCTTTGTATTTAATGCAATTTAGAAATTATTTTCACAGAAGTTGTCATTGGGAAATTCCATAGAAATCATGAAAAAATGTATGAGCTTGGAATTCATTCACTCAATGGTTCTCAGCTATAAATCAGTAAGGTTTGTATTTTTGCTGGGTAGCTTTATATTCTTAAAGGATAAAGAAATTACTTCTGATTCAAATGCATTTAGCCAAGGTACAAAGGCCCAGTTAATTAGAGTTTATTTAAAACACACCCAACATACCTAAAATTATTTGTTTTTATTTGATTGGATGATTCTGCCATGTTAAGGGTAAGAGAGACCTATGTATATATGCATATATGTATGTATGTATGTATGTATCTACTCTGTTATCTATATCTATCTTCCTAACCATTTATCACTTTATCTAGTTTTAGTAAAAGGAAAAATGCAAACTGTGTATGTATGTGTGTATGTGTGTATATGTGTGTACATGTGTGTATACACCAGAAGTCAGAAGTATTGAAACCTAGAACCAGTTCTGCAATTAAATAGATAAATGATCCTTTGCAAATTATTTCACTTCTGTAAGGATAGTACTGTAATTGTAGTGGATAATGTAGTAACCCCCTCCAAAAAATTAATCTCACCTAATGGTAGGAACTGTTCATATACATATTCTTATATCACTATCTCCCTCACACTTCAGTATACCTTACAAGGAACTTGACTCCCATGGATGCATTTGGCTCAAGTGTAACAAACATAAACCTTTTTTTCTGGCTAATAATGATTGGTTCAGGAATGTAAATATAACCCATTTCAAGCCAAGAAAACCAGAGGAGATATTTGATGGGACCTTCTAGGAAATGATCTCTTTTTTCTTTTTCTCTGCGCTCTGGTGCACAAACGTCTGGCTGTAGTTATTTCAACATCTTGGGGGAAACATGACTGGAGACAGACACACACAAGAGGTCACACACACTTGGGAATTCCAGGAAAAGTGATGGGGAGTCTTGATCTAACCTGCGTGAAGCTCAACCTATAAGCATTTTGATGATTTGAGACCATACAGCCCTTTATGTATGAGATTGTAGACGGCGATGAATTGGGGTTTTCTATTACTTCCGTATTAACAAAATTTTGGCAAGTCACTGAAACACTCTAAGCCTCTGTTGTTTCAAATAAAAAAATGGGAGTACAAGTAGTAGGGTCCTCGTGGAACTCATTCATGAGTTAATACATGTACATTGCTTTGCATAGTAAATGGCACATAGGGCGACCCCATCAAAATGGTTGTTAAAATTCTTCAACTTTATGATGATGGGCTAAGGTATCCTTGTTTCCTTCTAATTCCAGTAACTCGTTCTGCAAATTGAAACATAATCCAATCTTACCTCTTTTTAAAAATAACTTTTCCATTACTACAGATTAGTATTTTGGTTACAGGGCTTTGAACGTATCACGGCTCTGTCCAGATCCTTAGGTGGTATGTTATGAATCACTACACACAGTCTGAACTCTTTCAAAACCGTTCATAGTCTGATATACGTCTGTCTTTTTCATTCTAAACCTCAACTCCTCAGTTTCTCCAAATCTCCCCTCCAGGAAATATGTTTTATCCACTTTTCAACAAAAATTAGGGCTCTGTTAATTCATTTTTGGGTAAGAACTCTGAGCCTCTCAACCAAGAATTGGAAACATATTTGAATTCCATAAAGAGTTTGAAAAGTATACATTAAACAATATATGTAAATCATCCCCTTCTGGTTTCTTCCACTATTGCCTGCTTCCCAGCCACTTCTCATAATCCAGTCTACCACTGGGTGCACTACAGACAAACTCATTCATTGTTTCACTTCCACAGAATACTTCCACTGGCTCCTTCCCTTAGTTGAAATATTGCTTTCTCCTGAGCCTAGTACTGCCTATTAGCACATTTTAGGCCCACAACTGCCTTCCTTCAGCTTTTCAGTACTGCTTCTGATTAACTGATGTTTTCTACCACCAGTGAAAGAGGCTCCTCATGTTTACTTGTCTTCTTTAGGGACATTTAAATTGGTTGATGCAAATCTCTTTCTTCAGGCTGCTTCCAACTGTGGTTGGCTTCCTCAGCATCGTTTATTCTTGGCTCTCTCCTTTCTTCCTTGATCTCCATTTCTTAGTCTTCTTTACACACCCTTTTCCTCTCCCTGTCCTTTAAAGGTTCATGCACCCCAAGTTTTGTCTCCCATCCTATATGCCTAACTCTACGGTATCACTCATATTTGTCTCTAGGTGCTAGTGACTAGACCATCATTTATATTTTCCAGTTGCTTAAATAACAAAACTACCAGTTAACTTGACCAAGATACATCCAATATCTTGGTTACATTCTAAACTTCTTTTTAAATCACTTATTGTTTACATCCATTCTAGTACCCTTTATTATTATTATTATTATTATTATTATTATTATTAATTATTTTAATTTTTTTTTTTGCGGTATGCAGGCCTCTCACTGTTGTGGCCTCTCCCATTGCGGAGCCCAGGCTCCAGACGCGCAGGCCCAGTGGCCATGGATCATGCGCCCAACCGCTCCACGGCATGTGTTATCTTCCCGGACCAGGACACGAACCCATGTCCCCTGCATCGGCAAGCGGACTCTCAACCACTGTGCCACCAGGGAAACCCCAGTCCCCTTTATTGACTAAACGTTGCTAAAATGTGTTTGTACTCTTCATTCTGCCACTACTTTTCATCAAAATGTTACTGCTTCTTACCTGGATTATGACTTTAAGATAGTAATAATCTCCCCGCTACCTCTCATAACCACCTACCATTCACCCTGTGTAATTAAAGCCACAGTCATCTTTCAGAAATGCAAATTTGATTTTGTCCTCAGCATTACCTCTAATGCCCTTTGTGATCTGCCTCTACCTACATTTCCAAGTTTATCTCTTATGAAACTTTCTGTCTACTTTATGCTACCTCAGTACAATATTATTTCCCTAAGACATAGTGCTACTTCATACCCTGCTCTTTATAGATTGCATTGTGGATATCAGAAAGGTCTCATTTCAGCCAGGTGAAGTTCAGCCCAAATTAAAAATTGGCCTCAATAACTCCTCTTCCAGAAACTCATTTCCATATGCTCACAGAGCGTCATGCCACATCTCTCATGCTTCCACTAGGCAGCAAGCATGCCATACAGAGTGAAGACTGCATACAGTTCTTTTTTAATTCCAGTACCTACTATGGAGCTTGGTGCCTAATAGGTTCTTAATAAATTTCTCTTGAATAAGTTAATAAAAATAAATGATTTTGGCTTAGAAAATAATTTTGATCAGCCCATGTTAGAAGTTTCCAGTGAAGCCTTTATTACATCTCTTGACTCGGGTCAAAAACTCAATGTCCCCTCGTCTCAACCTTTATGGCAGTGATGCTGTTTTGCTGTCTGTTACAGAAATCAGAGGAGCAGCTTCAAATCAAAAGTGACTTTAGAACACAATGAAACTGGCAAAAAAATACAAGAAATCAATTACTAGCATGTTAGTGATCTCGACATATCAAGCCCTGCTAAATCTATCGAAGAGTGTATGATTCTACTCCCAGTTTTAAGGAAGAGAATAAACTTTTGTAAAAGCAAGGACTGTCCTGAGTTCATATCTATGGGAAATTCATTACAATAAAGTCCAGAACTAGTTCTATCAGTTCCCATTACCTGGAATACAGTGATCTTGATTATTGATTATTTCACAAACTCAAAATATAGGACAATGCCACATGACTGCAATATTTAAAAGTGCTCACAGATAAACATGTATACTGATAGAAAGCATGTTCAGCTATAAAGTAGCAGTAATTTTAGCCATTATTGATTAACTAATCTTAGTTAATAGAGAAAGATGTGTTATTTGTGTATAAGTACTGTGATTTAATATTTAGATTTTGTCCCTTTTGTGTTGCTGCGGTTAAATGTTGCAGTGATTTAAGCTGATGTTTAGTTTTAGCAATTTTTAAAGAAATAAAAGACTTAAACACTTACAATACAGTACAGTTGACCCTTGAACAACACAACTTTGAACTGCTTGGATCTACTTATATGCACATTTTTCCAATGGTGAATATTATGCTACTACATGATCCATGGTTGGTTGAACCCAGGGATATAGAACTGTGGATAAGGAGGAACCATGGATATGAAGAGCTAACTATAAATTAGACCCAGATTTTCAACTGCATGTAGGGTAGAAGCCCCTAGCCCCTGTGTTGTTCAATTGTCATCTGTACTTGTTCATTGCAATCTAACACATCAGGGTAAAAATGTACTGCAGCTAAACAAAATTCAAACTTTACTAGATTTCATATGTCTTCTAATCCAAATTCTCTCAATTGATGAGCAAATGACAATGGAAAAGACAAATAGTCTGGTCTCAGTTTATTCATCTATCAAATGGGAGATTTGGAATAGATGTCTTTAGATTCCAGGATATAAACACATGTTGTAATTCTAGACAAAAGGCCCTGATTAAATTGATAGCTAATAAGATTAAACTTTGATGGATTTATCAACTTTATTTCACTTCACCTAAGTTTTTATCAAATTGTCACTTCATATAAGTTTCTCTCCTGAGAATAGAACCTATGATTTGAATTTGAAAAAATTTATAGATCTCTTTCTCATGGTAATGTATGTTTTCATTTAGAAAAACCTTTAAAAGTTGGATGTGAGTTTTAAAACTCATCAAAAAAGAAAAATAACATATGTATTATCACGACTTTATAGGACAGTCATCTGTTTATTAACCCCTTTGAACTTTTCAGAGTAACACATAAAAAGAAAGGTAAAAAACATTATATCTCTAAACTATAATTTTAATGAACACTCTATGGAACATTGAACTTATTACCTGCACAATATATGCTAACAGGGAGACATTCCTGTTACTTAAACTGGTAAAATTTGATGCTACTTTAAAATACATGCTTGATGACAAAAATATGTCATAAATTAACTACGTCATTATTTCCAAATAAAAGCTATATCTCAATTCACTTATAATTCTATTATTTATCATGAGGTTTTTTCCATCTTCCTAAATTATTGCTTTCCAATATTTTGGTGAATATATTACTATATGGAGTTTTCATATACAGTTTTTTTTTGTTTTTTTTTTTTTTTTTTTTTCGGTATGCAGACCTCTCACTGTTGTGGCCTCTCCCATTGCAGAGCACAGGCTCCAGACGCACAGGCTAAGTGGCCATGGCTCATGGGCCCAGCCATTCCACGGCACGTGGGATCCTCCCAGACTGGGGCACGAACCCGAGTCCCCTGCATAGGCAGGCGGACTCTCAACCACTGCACCACCAGGGAAGCCCAACAGTATTTTTAAGAAATCTTTCAAGTTGTAAGCCAGCCTTAAAATATAGTGCAGATTAAAAGACAAAAAGGGATTAAAAGCCTAAGAGAAAGTGAGTTATAGCTAGATGGGATTAATCATGAATTTATTTTATGACCCAGTTGAGGAGACAAAAGAGACCAAATGAAAAGTGGACAGAGAGCAGGAGATGATGCTCCAGAAGCACAAGAATATTCAGAATATTACAGTCATGAATTCAATTAATTTGATTTAAAAGGTAGATTGAAAACTTGGTGAAGGGCAATTTATGGTTTTGTGGTATTAAAAAAGAAGCTGTGAGAAGATAAATTTCAGGAAAGGGTTTGATGTCCTTGTTTGTAAAGATTTAGCAGCTGGATGGAAATTCATTTGCAAACCAGAGTCCTTAATGCATGCTGGGGCTGAGATTCAGTTCCAAGTTCTCCTCTTACTTCTTTAGAACACTGAACATAGGGACACATTCGGCAGAAGGTTTCATGTCTTTGAAGTTTTGGATAGCATTTAGGTCCATTCTCTAAATCTACTCCACTGAGGAGTTACGAGTCCAAGAAAATTATGTGTCCTGCTGCTGTGGTCTCCCTTGTTGTCTTGTCTGTAGATTCTCACAGTTTCCTTCCACTGGAGTCAAGCCCAAGAGGGTGGCTTTCCTTTAGTCTGTGACTTTAGGGAACAAAGCTAGGGCTAGTCTGTTGATTAGGATCATTCTCCAGTTGAGTTGTTCTACATATATTGCTTTTTGTCTTATTTTTTCTCTTTTGTCCTGATATTTTCTGATCCACAGGCATCCACTTCCTGTGAGTCCAAGTACTAAAATGCAGGGTCCTACTAAACCCCATTTTTAGGATTTTCCATCTGAAAGAGAAAGCTTCAGCATCTTATGGCTTCCATCTCTTAGTTCTGAAGGGTGAGATGTTGCAATGAGGTGATGCCTTGAGTCTTCCATAATGTCCAGAGTACAGGAACCCAAGAAAGAACCCCAACCCAATAACATAGTGATTAAGGCTAAATACCAGGACACCTCTTCAGATATGCTCTGGGAAGAAATTTCATTAACTTTTCATTTATAAGGCCATCAATTAAGTGATCATTGTTGAGGCTGCTAATACTACACTATGCACTGAGAATATAAGAATAAAAAAATAGCAAAACAAAAAGAAAACTCTGATCTTAAAAGATAGTATTCAAAGAACTGGTTTATTTTATGATTTCTTTTGTGGGACTCAGAAAATTATACTCATCTGTAGCTCCCTCTTCTTTCCTAAAAAAAAGTTAGAGTACAACAACTAATATATATTGAACTACCACAGTGTATCAAATATTCACCAAAATATTTTATGTGCATTATTCCATTTAATGCTTGAAACGATCCTATCTCCTATAATCACCTCCATTTTTACAAATGCTGAATTACTCTTGGTAAACTGTGAGGCTGGGAAAACTCTGGCAGTTGAATGACAACAAAGACTTTGTCTTTAGCCACTCCCCTGAATCACTTCCAGGGAACACAGGAGCTCTTTGTAAAGTGACTGAGCTGTTCCATTTTGTTTGGCTATACTTGGTATATCTTTTTTAATTTGGAATTGAACTTTTAGCAGTACACTACTTGTTTTAATGTTTATAGTTTTCTAAGGTATTTTGAAATCAGGAAGTGTAATGACTCCAGCTTTGCTCTTCTTTCTCAAGATTATTTTGACTATTCTGATTTTTTTGTAGTTCTATATGAATTTTAGAATTGTTTTTTCTATTTCTGTGAAAAAATGCTATTGAGATTTCAATAAAGATTACAATGAATCTGTAGACACTTTGGGTGGTGTGGCCATTTGAACAATATTAAGTCTTACAATCCATGAACATGAGATGTCTTTCCAATTATTGGTGTCTTCTTTAATTTCTTTCATCAGTGTTTTATAGTTTTCAAGATACAAGTCTTTCACCTCCCTTGTTAAGTTTATTACTAAGTATTTTACTCTTGTTGATGATATTGTAAATGAGGTTATTTTCTTAATTTCTTTTTTGGATAGTTTGTTGTTAGTGATAGAAATGAAACTCATTTTATATTTTTGTATTCTGCAATTTTACTGAATTCATTCATTAATTGTAATAGTTTTTGGGAACATCTTTAGGATTTTCTACGTATAAAATTAGGCCATATGCAAACAGAAAAAATTTTTACTTTTTCCTTTCAGTGTTAGATGTCTTTTCTTTCTTTCTTTCTTTCTTTCTCTCTCTCTTTCTCTCTTTTTTTTTTTTTTTTTTTTGCCTATTTGCTCAGCCTAGGACTTCCAGTACTATGTTGAAAGAAGTTTTCAAAAGTGGGCATCCTTGGCTTCTTCCTGATCTTAAAAAGCTTTCAGTTTTTCACCATTGAGTAGGATATTAGTTATGACCTTTTCAAATATGGTCTTTTTTATATTAAGGTAAATTTCTTCTATATACAGTTTGTTGAGTTTTCATTATTAAAGGGTGTTGAATTTTGTCAAATGTTTTTTTTCCCATATATTGAGATGCTTATACAATTTTTATCCTTCATTCTGTTAATGTGTACCACACATTAATTAATTTATGTATGTTAAACCATTCTTTCATCCCAATATAAAACTGTAGGCTACTGAAAATGTATAGAAAGCTCAGAAATAAATCCATGCTTATAAGGTCAGCTGGTCTTTGGCAAGGAATCAAAGAATACACAATGGAAAAGGATAATCTCTTCAACAAATGGTATTGGGAAAACCAGATATCCACATGCAAAAAGTAAAACCAGACCCTTGTCTTATTCCATGCACAAAAATCAACCCAAAATGGATTAAACACTTAAGTGTAAGAACAAAAACTGTTGTAAAAACATGAGGAAAAATCTTCATGACATTGGTTTAGGCAGAGAATTTTTGGATATGACTCCACAAGTACAAACAATGAACGGAAAAGTAGACAAATAAAACTATATCAAACAAAAAAGCTTCTGTACAGCAAACAGTCAACAGAGTAAAAAGGCAACCTAGAGAATAGGAAAAAAAGTTGCAAATCATATATCTGGTAAGAGGTTAATCTCCAAGATATATAAGGAACCCCTATAAATTGATAGCAAGAAAACCTACAGGCAAGTTGATTTAAAAATGGGCAAATGACTTACAGACATTTCTCCAAAGAATACATAGAAATGTCCAACAGTTATATGAAAAGATGCTCAATACCATTTATCAACTTGGAATTGCAAATTGGAACCACAATGAGATATCAGCTCACACCTATCATGATGGCTATTATTTAAAAAATAAAGTGCATGTAGGTTAGGATGTGGAGAAATTGGAATTCCTGTCCCTTGTTCATTGTTAATGGGGATGTACAATAATGGGAATGATGCTATGGAAAACAGAATGGAAATTTCTCAAAAAATTAAAAATAGAACTACCATATGATAGAGCGATGCCACTTCTGGGTATACATCCAAAAGAATTGAAATCAGGTTCTCAAAGTGATATCCACACTTCCATGTTCACTGTAGCATTATTCACAGTAGATAAGATATAGAAACAACCTAAATGTCATTGACAGATTAATGGATGAAAAACATGTGGTATATAGGTACAATGGAATATTATTCAGACTTAAAAAAGAAGAAAACCTTTCCATATGCAGCATCACAGATGAACCTGGAAGACATTATGCTAAATGAAATAAGCCAGTCGTAGGACAAACACTGCATGATTCCACTTACATAAAATATTAAAATAGTTAAACTATAAAAACAGAGAGTAGAATGTTGGTTGCCAGAGGCTGGGGGAGCAGAAAAAGGGGTACTGATGTTCAATGATTATAAAGTTTCAGTTCTACAAGATGAACAAGTTCTAGAGATCTGTTATACAGCATTCTGCCTGTAGTTAATAATACTATGTTGTCCACTTAAAATTTTGTGAAGAGGACAGATTTCATGTACTTTGTGTTCTCACTACAATAAAAGAAAAAGGATTATATTACACTTTTTTTGTTAATTCAAGTGGTCAATATTCTGTTTTGTTAAACTTAGTATTACTTTTAAGTTTTAGTCTGCTTGATATTAGATGATTACTGATGGACCTGTAAATATATATAGAATAAAATGAACTGAATACTTAGAAACTATATGAGAGATTGTCAAAGTAGCTACACACATCTAAGAATAAAGAGGAGATATGTACATTGAGGCCTGGATCTTTTTCTTTTAATCTTACTATTTATAAGTCTAGCACTTTTGAAACCCATATGTTCACTTTCAGAAAAAGTGGAAATTAATCTTGTATATAAGCCCTGATTTTACAAGCATTTTGACACCTCATGTTTTTTTATTTGAAAATTGAAGATAAATAATAGGTGTCTTAAGCTGAAAATAGATTACAAAGGAACTTTTTAAAGATTGGAGCAAACAATATTGTCAATATTTAATTAAGAAGCAATGCCTAGGTTTCAGCATTACATTTTTAGCACCAGACAGTTATTTTCAGTGGATGTTTTTGTTTGTGATAAATTAATAGATTAGACACTGATGCCTCATGCTGATTCTCCCATTATGGGAAATCATACTTTGTATGAATTTACTCTTGTCAAGATGTTTGTGATATCTATGTAATTTACTTTATTGCTACACACTCACACAGACACATACAAATATCATGTAGAACAATTGTAGAAATTATCAAAAAGATGTATTATCATTATTATTTTATCAGTGTTTTCAATTAAAGTTTTAATCAGGAAAACCCAAGTCATTTGAATCAGAAACAGATTGGCTGTACTGCTTTTGCATTCTGGCAGGTATCTATGTCTTTTCATTTATACTGCAACTACTATACTGAATTGCTAAACTTTTTATAATGCTATATTAGGCAACATTCTGTTTTCATTATTTAAATATAGTATTCAGCTAATTTTTCAACTACCCTATCAGGTAATAACTTATTATAATAGGCTCTGTTCTAAGCACTTCCTTTATATTAGTGCATTTAATCCTCACAACAATACTAAGAGAAAGAAAATATCATCTACTTTTTACAGGTGATGAAACTAAGGCAACGAGGCTTACATCATTTGCCTAAGTTTGAACAACTTTAGAACTAGCTTATGATTCAGTTGGTCTGATTCCTCAGCCACTGCTCTGAATCACCTGCTAGGTCACAGCAAAATGGTTATGTGCAGATTGAATTGGGTTGGGTAGCTAGAAGCACAATTTCCAGCTTCAAAATGGTTCACTCTTTTAAGAAAAGATTCGTGCAAGCTCCCCAATATATGTTCAAACACTATTGCTGGTAGCAAACTTGAACTGGGTAATATAATTTCATAATTCACCATTCTGAATTGGAGTTGCATCTCAATACAAGTCCCATGTATTGATTTATATGTATAAATTACAAATATATTTTAGTTTATCAAGGAATAACTTCATATGGCTAAAAGCAACAATACCTAGTTCATTTGTTACATTTGTTTTATATCAATGTTTTTGGTTTTTATAGAATTTTAATTATATTCCTTCTTTGCACTCTATTTTTCTTTACTATGTCATGAGTGTATTATAAACATTCCAAACACTCATTAATATCAGTATGTTATTAAATTCCTATTTTCTCAAGTAGTTCTCCCCACCAACCTCCCATCCACCTGCTTTCCTACACTGCTTTGCTGGATGGGAACCTCAGATGTGTCCATGTCATGTTTAATTCTTTCTTGGTTTAGTCCCTTATTTTTGAAGAAGGAGATCCTAGTATGGTTTCCAAATATGTATTGGGAATGTTTTTTGTATATGTATTTCCTTGAATTTATCCTTGGAGTAGATTTGATCACCTGGATTGGTCATTCTTGGTTGGAAATCATCTTTCTTTATAACACAAAATCCGTTACTTCATTGACTCCTAAGGTTCATCCTGTTTCTATGCTGCTCATGAGAAGACTAATGTATTTCTCATTCTCCATTTAAATTGAATTATTTGGTAGTGTATATATGTCCATGCCACTCTCTCACTTTGTCACAGCTTATCCTTCCCCGTCCCCATGTCCTCAAGTCCATTCTCTAGTAGGTCTGTGTCTTTATTCCCGTCTTGCCCCTGGGTTCTTAATGACCTTTTTTTTTTTATCTTAGATTCCATATATATGTGTTAGCATACAGTATTTTTTTTCTCTTTCTGACTTACTTCACTCTGTATGACAGACTCACATAAAATAGATAGCAAGTGGGAATCAGCCACATAGCATAGGGAGATCAGCTCGGTGTTTTGTGACCACCTAGAGGGGTGGGATAGGGAGGGTGGGAGGGAGGGAGACGCAAGAGGGAAGAGATATGGGAACATATGTATATGTATAACTGATTCACTCTGTTATAAAGCAGAAACTAACACACCATTGTAAAGCAGTTATACTCCAATAAAGATGTTAAAAACATAAATAAAAAACATAAAGTGAATTATTTGCTTGTTCTTCTCTTTTTGTTTTGATGTGTGTGTGTGTGTGCTTCTTTTTCCCCCTCTGAAATTTTGGAATTTTCTCTTAATCATTGGCATTCTGATATTTTCATCTCTTATTTTCATTCATTATTCAGGGTGTCTACTGGGTGAAAAATTTCAACCTACTGCTCATATCCATAGATTATATGCCTCTTATACTATTTATTTCATAATTGTCTCAGTTTCTCTCAGTCTTCTCTTTCTAGACCTATTATTCTTAGATGTCCTTGGCTGAAGATTTTCCTTATTTCCTCACATTTAAAAAAATTAGACACTGTTCTATTTCCTTGGAAAATATCTCATTTTTTTCTTAAATGTCTCCAAATAATTCATATAGGCAAGATCTTTCTTTTCTCTTTTAAATGATTTATGTTGTAGTTTTCCTAAAATGTGTGAAGATCTTTGATTTTGGCTCATCTTTTAAGATGGAACAATAAAATCCTTTTGACAACTCTGTGTGTATGGTCAGAATATGTTTCTTTAGGGCAGAGTCAAATCAATGTACCATGGACAAGTGCTGAGAAAGTGTTATAAGTTTGGTACAGACTTGCCCTTGCCCATGAAGCAGCGAGCCAGTACTTGCGGTCACCACTGTTATGGAGCCAATACTTTCTTCCAGTGTTCAGTGGAAAAGTTCTTATTATCTACATGTGTTTTGATATGACTATAGCAGTATTTTATTAATATCACTATTTATGTAATCAAATGTGATAAGGAAAGGTATATAAAGTTCTTACTAGGATTTTCAGACTTGTGCAAATTTATTTGAATTGATTAAATTTATTCTTTTTTTTTCTAAATTTGACAATATCTGAGAAGACTTTTGATTACGTTTCCATTGTTCTTTACCTCCCTACTTTAGAATTATTCCTTGATGATGATTCTTTGAATCTCCTTCACTTACTCATTTTTTGACCCCTTACTTGAGTGTTATTTTTAGACTCTATATGGTATGGTGGATAAAATATTTAAATAAGATGTTTATGATTATTTGGCAGAGATGGAAGAAATAAATAACCATAAAGTAAAAATATAGTAAATTTAGTATTATGAAAATGTAGCTGAAGGAGAAAGGAATTCCATTATGATAGACCAGATAAGATTTCTCCACTCTAAACTGTGTCTTTATTTAGAGCTTTAGCAATAAATATTGATACTACTGAAATAACATTTAGGTTTGCATAATTAGTGGTACGAAGTAATTGATGAAATCAAGAATGTTTCATGTCCGTATATGTATATTGTTCACATGTATAGGCTTTTAAAGAAATCTATTTATCTATCTATAATTTGGCAAATGTCTTAACATCTCTAAGCTCTGTTTTCTTGTCTGAAAAATATTAATAATTAAAAATACATATCTCCAGAAGTTATCTTCAAATGGAAATCTAAGGAAGAGAGAGGCTAAGATACTTTTCAGTGCTCATATATCAAATAACTGGTAAGCTGTGACAAGGTTGCAGATCTGGTTGACTTTGAAGCCCACACTCAAGTTATAGACACGGCTTACCAGTTTTAAGCACCATGTAGCCCAACAGACCCCATCTATATATAAGAAGATTGTAGAATCTTCTCCCACCTATGTGTAGAAAGATCTTAGGCCCTTCTCCTTATCAAATACCTCTTACCCCCATAGCTGTCCCTATAGCCCTGGTTCCTTTAAGTAAAGCAACAACAACTACAAATCTGAACAGTCTACACAAAGGGAAATGACTTTATATCAGTGTTTTAAACTTACTTTACCAGATAAGATATGCATTTTATGTTACAATTTAGATTGTACTTAAACAGGTATAGTAAGACACAAATCCCTCCAAGCAGACATTTTGTCTGTTTTGTTCACAGTCACATGTATCTCTTGTACCTAGAACAGTGCCTGGAATACAGTGATCAATGAGTTTTTGTTGAAAATTATATACATATATATGCATATACATATGTGTGTGTATGTGTGTGCATATATATATTCCTTAAGTTATAAAATAAGAAATCAATTATAGGATGCCATTCCAAGTACTGTAAAACCAATGATATGAAGGTGTTTGCTTAGATCTATTTTTAACAAACACTCATTATGATTCTCATCTTGAAGATATTTTGAGAAACATCACAAAGTTTCACTCCTCAATGAGGTAGGATGTTGCCAGGCCCCTTCCAGAGGTGTGCAACCCTGCTAACGGCTAACTCTCTAGCCCTCTTTTACACTTTTTCTTCCGAGACTTCGGAGATACTTCTCTAATGCCCAGATTCCCACACAGCCTTGTTTGAATATTGCATCTTTTTGTTTTCTAGTCCCATCACCAGGAGGGTCAAAACTTCTCACAACCAATCAAGTTTTCTTTGCATTCCCTACTCTCACCAAAAGTCCCTATTTTATCCATGTGGCTAACCTCAATGGTTCATGCATGTGTGTGGAGTTGGAGGCTTACATACATATGGATGTGTGAATGTGGGGATGGGGTGACTGTGGAAGGCATGAAAAGAGAAACTGATGCCATCTCATCTGAATTATTTCCCAAATTTGACAGATCATTATTATCACCTGAGTAGTTTATTTATGTTTTAAATACAGATTTTGTTTTACTCCATCACTAGAGATTCTGAGAATCCATATTTTTATATCTCCCTATTAAAATTTTGATGATTTAGTAACTTGTACCAAAAAAATCAGCAAAATGTGTACCCCATTTTATCCATGCTATATTCTCTGACTTTAAGAAGTTTGCAATCGAATTGTAAGATACACAAAACAATTAGAACACTGGACCAGGCAGAACATAAGTTTATGACAATCAAATGAAAAATGGTTTGATGAGATTGATCTACATGTTTAGAGTAGTTGGGAAAGGTTTGTGGTGCACAGGTGACTGAACTTTAATTTGAATAATGGGTTTGGAGGAAAGGAGTGTTGGAAGAAAACTGTCCAATGATGAAAGTGATATAAGTGAATACCAGAAAGTAGAAATGAATGTGTTCCTCCAAACACACAAGGGAATTGCTCAGGAATAGTATGAGTTGTATTAATGAAGAAAAAATGAAAATAAAAATGAATGGGTTCATAATCTGGGTTATTATCTCCCCAAGGTCCTTAATCCACACATTTAACAAAAGTTTCTTGAGAGTATGCCGTGACCCTCAATCAAACTGTTCATGTTATTTTGATCAACAGACAAAATAGCTTTCAATATTTGGAGAAGACAATGTTAAAAGGATTTCTTCTATCACAATACAAAATATTTAGCTATCAACAATGAAATCGTCTAACTACCTAGAATATTATTACCACAAGATTAACTATTCTTTTATCACTATTTTTTTAATCACCAATTCACTGGCTCCACCTCACCAGCATTTAAGATAGTAAATGACCGATTAATAAAAAAGATGGCAGGCAGACAGTGTGCTGATATTAATAGAGGGCTGACGAACCATTACCCTTTCTCTGCATGATCATCAATGATAACAGGAGACACTTCTGAAGGTTAGAAAGGTCTTCCTCACACATTAAAAAACTGGCCTCCTGTGATTTTTACCAAGTTGTCCCCATTTTGCTCTCTGGAGACACTGAGGATCTATAGCTTGCATGATGACCTTCAAATATTGGAAGTCAGCTGTCATGTTCCTCTTTCATCTTTCTTCTTTTCTTCCAGATGAACACTCCACACTCTTTAACTATTTCTTGTATAACATGGCTCTTCACCATGTCCTTCTTGTTCTGCTTCCCCTGGTCCCTCCGGTACTGCTAAATGTCACTCCTGGCTTCAGAAATAAATTCTTGAGTTGTAGAAAAATCAGCACCAGGTTGTATGAGACTTCCCTTTATACTAATTCGATCAGAACTGGCATTAACTCCATTAGGTAATGGAATAAAGCTACCCTTGTCCCCCTGCTAAGAGGAGATGGCATAAGCGGGAACTGCCACAAATCCAGTCTTTCTTCTCTCAGCCCCAGGTTATCTTTCAGCTTTTTTCCATGAGCACTAATTGATGAGACAATTAATTGAGCGCTTAGTCTACACATAAAGCCTGAGGGTGTAAGATAAACAGATACATTCAGGAAAGTCTTCGAAGAGAGCTAATTAGTCAGTTTGAGGCTCTAATATACAGGCAAAGACTTGGTTACAATATATGCAAAGGTTAACTTCTAAATTGATGTTAACCTAGTTGTGTAGTGGATCTGAGAAAGAGAGGACATATGTTTTCCTTTCTTTTTTTCCCCAGAATTTTGTTTAATATAAATTCAGATTATTAAATGTCTATTTCTTTAAAGGAAACATGGAGATTTCTTAGTTTTCAAGTTTTAAGGAGAAAATTATTAGTTAATTGCAAACACCTCACCTGTTAGCTCATGGATAACATACTTCACTAACACCAGAAGATAGGGAGCACTTCAGTCTAGACAATAATGTACAATGTTTTATCTAAATACGGAAACAATGCATCTTTATAGAAATTAAATTCAGTCATAATTCCAATATCTAGGACTATTTCTGATAATACTTCCAAGTTTTATTGTCATTTCTCCACAGATTTAAGTAAGTTGATACATACTACTCATAATACATTAGAACCTACATTTTAAAATTTAATAATAGTGAGAACCATTCAGTTTTTAAATATTATTGATGACATGCTTTTAATAAATACACAGTATTTCGGCAAATGAGTTATCTCACTATTTTTAAAAGACTAATCCATCATTAATGTCATCTAGTTTATTTCTTGCTTTCACCTTTATAGATAATGGCACAATGCATATCCTTGCATATACAGATGGGCACATATTAGAGAATTAATTTATTCTTAAATAGGTACTAAGTATTTAAAATAGAAAAGAATATCTAATTATATCTATGTATCTCATCTATATCTGATCTGATGGGAAAAGGAGTATATTTAAAATGCTACTCATATTTTTAACTAGGAAAATAGAAGATCAACATGCCTCATTGTACATAACATTTTTTATATTTTATCTCAAACAGTTTTCAATAAAAAAAGGACACCAGTTAAAAAAATAGTATTAGATAATAAAAGTACTTAATTTTAAAAAGGTCTTAATTTCTGAGCCCCCAAATGTGTAAGGGATATGTATTTTTTAATAGTAATGTAATTGAGCATAACAGAGTGGGTGAGGGATGTCTGGTTTCCCACTCTTTGCAGTTCAGATCTGGAGGCTCGCCAGGCTCCGAGCACATTCCCCTCCCTGTCAGATGCGGTCTTAGCAAAGCTGTAGTTGCTGTGCCTGTAACCAGACAGGCCAACATCGCCTTTCTGGGGTTTATCATTAGAAAGAAAAATATTGCCAGTAATATACTGTGAAGCTAAGCTCTTGAAGCTGCTCTTACAGAAATCACGTGAAACAAAAAATTTTACACAAAGAAGCCTTTTTCTCATCCAGGTATTCACATGTGTGAAGCCTTGATAACACATGTCATCACTGTCTTGAATGTTGAACAAAATGAGGAAAGCATATTTTTCCACTCTTTGGCATTCTAGACATCACTAAATATACATGGGTTTTTTTCCTGTTTTTTTTTTTCTCTCTGCTGTAAGAAGTTACCATATCCATAAAAGTAATACTACTGTTTTTCTATGTAGATGATGAAGAACAACTGCCTTTACCTAAAACCGTTTTTGTGCTTGCAGCAGAGGCTGGAGCTGCTTTTCTCAGCATATCAGTTATCAACTGGCAAGGTTTGACTTTTATTGCTTATGGAATGCGGTAAAGTATCAGGTATAGCCTAAGGCACTTCCTTTTATAATACAAGCCATATCTGGTCAACAAAATATAAATCTCAAAGCTTCGTTCTATGTTTCAGGAAATATAGGAAGGGCTTATAAATGATTGATGCTTAAATTAATCAATTCCAGACATAATGTCCTCCTTTGAGCTTTGCCAAATTATAGCAAGCACTCACATTTTGTGTGTGTTTGGGGTGCGGGGGAGGTGTCTTATGCGTATTTCTTTGTATTTAGAATCTAAGCAACTACTGTACTTTAACGGTTAAGATTTATTTCCCTCACTAATCTCCCGATTTCAGGCACATTATCCAGCACAGCATCCGCCACAAATATTGGGTTGGCCAAGAAGTTCTTTCGGGTTTGTCTGTAATAGCCTAAGACAAACACGAACGAACTTTTTGGCCAAACCAATATTTAATTAATGTCTACTTAAATGAGCATAACTTTTCATGAATCAAACTTGAATAAATGTGTAAAGTCAATACAATTATTTCAATGATTTGGTATAATAGTTAATGGCAAATAAGAAGAGTAAAAATCCTGCGTTCTTACTTTCAGATAAATATTTGGTTAAGAAAGGATTTCAACTGGTGTATTTCTCATGTGCTCTCAGTCTTCTAATGTACACTGGACTTCAAACTCAGTGGAGAATGATAAAAGATTATTATGAGTTTTATATTTATTTATTTGAATTTGCATGTTAATAAATAAGATGTGTTCCACCCCCATTAAAGCACAATTACAGAGTTACTCAAGATACGTAGATTTTGCAATAATGATGTAGTGATGTACATAAAGTACAAGACTCTTTGTGATCTCTTATATATTTGAAAAGAAGAGTAGCTGAATCAAGCTTATTTTAGAAGACTGTATCAAAAGTACAAGGACATTGTCAGGTATAGTTTATAAAGTAAACGTAAATAGCATTATTTAGAAAAAAGGAAAAGGAAAAATAGAGAATTTAAATTAAAAATTAATATAGTTTTATATTAAAGAAATATAAAAAAATTTAAAAAATATTGAAAGGGAGAAAAAAATCTAACTTTTTACAATTGTCATATCTGTTGTCAGTGTTACCCAAATTAGATAAATATTATGTCTTCATAGAATGTAGAATAGAATTCCAATCAGTGATGACATTTAGTCCAAAAGTTAATATGTCAATATACCCAAAACCCCTTCCCAAAAGAACAACCCACCATATGGTATATGTAAGTAACTTACATATATCATAATTGAAGTGCATATGTTTAGTATCATAATTGCATGCATATATCATAATTGCAATGTATAGTTCTATATTAAGAATAGGATCTCATAGATTTTAGTGGGTTAGTATAACATTTGAGATAAAGAATTAGGAAAAGACTAAGTGTTCCAAACAATACACCCTCAGGTATTTGACACTATGTTCCAATCCCTTTTACATCTGAAACAAAATCAATTTACAAATATGGAGTTTTCAGGCCCAACCTTATTTTTGGAAAATTCAACAAGAAGTATTAACATTGCATCCATCACAAACTCAGAATTCCTGAGCTAAGTCATCTATGTTTGGATGAGGCCAAAGTAGAGCTGAGTTTATCTCTGTGTGGGACAGTAAATGTTTTCTTTGAGTAAATCAATCTTCTCTGGTGCAGTTTCTAGTTTTACTTAATTCTCCTTGTTAAGTGTACCTTATTAATTATTTCAAAACAAGACAAGAGTGTGGGGCTGGATAAAATCAAAACTTCAAAGGAAGGGAGGAAGGAAGGACTGAAGAGAAAAGGAGAAAACTAGGAAAAACTCTAAATTTATTCTTGATTCATGGCTATTAATTTGAGTTCTTTTGGACTTGTTCTCACTCTGTGCTGGGAAATTTAGCTGCCCCTGACTATGATGATAAGCTGATACCAGACACTCAGTTTTAAATTAAATTGCTTTGACTTCAGACTAATAAAATCATATTTAAATTCTTACCATTATATCAAAAAGTAAGAAGGGTTATAGAACTGAACTCTAGTTTGAGAATAAAAAATGCATAACGTTTTGAAATGACTCCTGTGATAATTTTAGTAATTCTGTTTGTTTTTATTTAATAATAAAAAACTAATGATTGATAAATAACTTCTGGGTTTAGTCATACAGATATTTGGCAAGGCTCAGGGTGATAATCAGTCATGGTGATGAAATATCTTGTTGGTTTAACATGATTTTTCCTGGAATGCAACAAAATGCCCTTAGAGAATCCTACAGCTGTAGAGTGGATGGTGATTTTAGGATGGCAGTAGAATAAGTGGCGTATTTCATTGTTGTCACTTTGCTCAGGTTTCCCAATCATATGCAGACGGTTACTTAGATCCAGAGCTTAATTTGGATTGAGAAAGAAATAAACTTTCCTCTTCTAGTCTAATTTTATTCATCAGAGTATCGAAAGCCATAAATTCTTCCTGTGGCAGAAACTCACGTCGTATATTAGAAATGTTTATTCTGATGTAAATACAGGAACATAAATAAATATGTTTATAAAAATGTTCGTACCAAAGTAAGTTTGTCTACAGTGGGAAATCTTTTGGAAACTCTAGTAGGAAATGGTCCTCAGGGATCTGATCTATGGGTCTCCTGATGCTCAAAGAAACTGTGATGCTGCCTGAAGTGGTATTAGGAAAAGCAAAAGCATATTCTTTACTGTTTTCTTCCTTACAAAAGCTGATGAATCCAATAAATGTACTTAAATAACAACATAATTAATAAAATAATTATGTCCCCAAATTTATTAATATGATGTCACATAATGCTCAGAAAGCGGAACCAAACAATCAGCAATGCTTCACATAGAATTGATCTTGCTCTGGATACAAGGACTGAGTAGATCAAGATTGCCTTTGATGGCTGTACCCCCATTATCTACCACTTACCAGCCACTTAACAACATTCTCCTGCATCTCACTCTTATACCCATCTTTTGAGCATCCATATCTACTAGCAGACATCTCATCTGCACTGTACTTTAAATAACTTAGAACAGTTTTGATCATTAGCTTTCAAGTAATTGTGAAATTGCAATCATGAATGGTTGGCCCAAATGGGTTTTTGCAGGAACTATTTAGTCTAAGCTGTGGTTGAGGGCAGAAGACAGGATTCAGGATTTACACTAATAGCATCTGAAAAAACAAATGGCCACACTAAAAGGAAAATTCAACAGGGTGGGAGAAGAGAACAAAATTGGGTCCAGAAATGCACAAAGAATTTATATAGAAATGGGCACATAAAAGAAGGGGCAAGTTCAGACACATCTCTTTATGAGCACAGACACATCTAGAGGAATATTTGGGCTCTTCTTCTTGCTCAATAGTGCTGCTTACATTTTATAGCTGTCTCTAACTGTCAGCAGCTGTATCTAATGACGTCTTTGAATGTGTGCATTACTACAAAATTAGGTTTTTTTGAGCTATTCAACTTTTCAAAAAATTCCAAATATTTTTGAAATTTTGATCCATGTTTATTGTAAAATGTACAAGTGTAGAGTCACACTAAAATTGTTTTTAACATGTGATTTATATTTTCACATTTGCTACAAGATAAAAGCAAATGTAACATTTAGAATTAATTACATAACCCTTCCCCACTACTGGTTTTGAAACCTAGAAGCATTATAGATAAACTGAAATATTTCCTTAAGAAAATAGTTAACTTACATAAGATTTTTCTCTGTGTCATTAACCAGAATCGAGTAATAAAGGTTTTACTTCTCAGAAGCAGGATTCAAGAGTTTTATACTTTAATTAATTATTCACTCAAGAAACCATTTATTTAATACTTGTGAATGGGGCTGTTGTAGGTGCTGGTACATTGAAATAATTAAGGGAAATTGATCTAAAACAAAGTATAATTGGTGTTTAGTAAGTGTAGAAATATACTTAAACATGCACGTATAATACACACAACAAAATAAATTGCAATGGGTATTTAATCAGTGTAGAAATTCAGTAAAACACACACACACACACACACCAAAATAAACATACAATTTGAAAAACAGGGTAACCTGACTTTTTTTTACTCTGGTAAATCTGTTCATAATTTTTATCCAAATCATATAAGAGCATTGCTTCTTTTCTGAATTTAAAATGAATTTGAAACTTTCAAAAGGTTTTTCTGACCAAGCTTTGAAACCGAGATAGAGTTGTCTGATTTATTATCTTTATCTCTGTAGAACATATAAAGAAATCTAATATTATCTGTGTAAGTGTCTCTTTCTGGATGACTTTGACTGTTTCTAATCCGTCCAAAGGCTCCCATACATAAGAACGACTGCATAGAGCATAGGTGGTTGATAATATTTGCTCAAGTTAATTAAAACGTGAGGTAACTTGAATCTGTATACTAAATAAACTGAAAAAGGACTGGTTTTCAGACACCTATTACTTTTTAACCTGCTATTCTGTTACTAATTAGTTGACTTTTTAAGCCATTTAGCTTTATTTGTTATAAAAGGGAAGGCTGGAAGACAGTTTAGGTAAGAGAACAGGGCAAACGAGAAGAGAAACATTTGTATGAAGCTTCCAAGGACTTTCTGAGAGGCATGGAATATACCTCCCTCCACCATCCACCCTCCACGCTCTGCCCCTCACACATCCCTTCTGCAGGGATACTAATGGGGTTAACGTTTGTGGTCCAAATGAAAAATGTAGCAAGGAAGGGCATTACGGTTCCATGAGGGAAGAAATAAAGAAGCCAGAAATGAGTAGGCTTGTGCTAGCGCTGAGTAGAGAGCAGAAATTATGGCTCTGAATCCACGTATTTTACTAATGCATGGAGCCTTTTAAGCAGAGTGCACACAGAGGGCTCATCTTTCCGTTAAAAAACCTACTGCTCCAAAAACAAACTTCAGTCTATTAGAGCAGCAGGGTATTTTCTCTAAGCTACAAAGGTGACATCATGGGAAACTGCATCACTCTTTTAGCCACGCTGCTGCTCTTTCTTTCTTTCCTCAGGGGCCAGCTGAGCTGCTGATAACAGACCGACTCTTGCCATTCGAAGTGTGTCAGAGCCCAGGGGGTCTCTGTTCTCCACCTGCAGCCACTGAGGAAAGGGAGTCCAATCTTACAATCCAGAAAGGCTCAAGTCCTGTCAAGTGGGCAGGTACAAGTACCAATCATTTCCTTCAACAGATGATTGTGCATGATAGTAAAGATATTAAGAGCATCCCATGCACCAGAGCAAACAGAGCATAGGTGCGCCCACTACAGCACTGGACATGACCCCTCAAACCTCACGTCCATTCAGCAATGTGTGCCTCTTGGCTGCACCCCGGGTTCCAGGAAAAGAATGAACCAGATTAAACAACCCCCTTCCCTTGGGAGCTACCGGCTACCTTTAGGGAAAGCAGGTGGGCTTTCATGGCTCCACTTAGTTTCAGGTTTAAGAGATGAACTCTGGTCATAAATGAGGCATGCTCTCTGCCCTGTCAGCTAGAATGATAGCCAATCATATGTACTTAAATGGATAAAGGTTTGAGAGTCACTAAAGGACTGTAAGAATATATATGTGAGTGTGTGTGTGTGTGTGTGAGTGTGTCTGATCTTGAAAAATTATAATACATGAATCCTCCCTATGAACAACCAATATGTTTAATACCAACTCTTTTCCAAATATAGATTGTTATCTTCACAGCTTGGGCAGTTAAAATGTGGCAAGCAACATGTTTTCCCCAGCTAAAATATCTAAGAGATGGCACACTCTTTTCCATACACATAGACAATTTCAGAAGCTGTCGCATGAAAGTGATGCAATAAAGCTTATAACAATTCTCAGCAGACTATGGGAACTCCACCTCTTTTGCTTCCATTCCCCTATAAAACATCAGGTTGCCATAATAACCTTTAAAGACTGAACTCGGTGGAAGCACCGAGTGCAGTTCAAGGTAATCCACAATCGAATTGATGTGTAAACAAACATAATTTAGCTGTCATTTTGAAATCAAGAAAATATAAACTCCCTAAGATTGAGAAATGACTGAAAATGTATGAGACAAAAGTAACTATTACTGAATGACTGACAGATGGCTAAGCTTGCTGACACTCCAGGCTTCCCAGTCACTTTAGAAGAGTGATACTGTACCTCCTACACTGTTTGTGGGAATACAAATTGATACAGTCACTATGGAGAACAGTATGGAGGTTCCCTAAAAAACTAAAAATATCAGTAGAACTACCATATGACACATCAATCCTACTCCTGGGCATATACCCAGAGAAAACCATAATCCAAAAGGATACATTCACCCCAATGTTCATTGCAGCACTACTTACAATAGCCAGGACATGGAAGCAACCTAAATGTCCATCAACAGAGGAATGGATAAAGAAGATGTGGTACATATATACAAAGGAATATTACTCAGCTGTAAAGAAAGAACAAAATAATGCCATTCGTAGCAACATGGATGTACCTAGAGATTGTCATACTGAGAGAAGTCGTCACAGAAAGACAATTTAGAAGTCTCAATTTGCAATATTGCTGGAGAAAAAGTCAAAAGAAAATAAGTAAAACATTTAGTTTTCCATCCTATATTCACAGAGTAATTGGAAAATACAAAATGACCAAAAAAAGAAATAGTTACTTATGACTAAATCTGGAACAAATTGTTTAAAAACTCAACATAAAATTTGTGTTACTTCATGGAAATTGCTGGAAAATAATGATCAACTGAAATGTTGCTCAATAAAGTGGTAGTAAAAAAGAAAATTTGTAAATAGAACCACACAGCCTGGCCTGTCATTTTCAATGTCCCCATTAATTAATTGTTGCCGGTTTTCTTTACAAATCTGGCTAAGAGAAATTTTCAGTGTCAATCCAGGAATTGAAATTCATTGGTCAAAAATATTTGCTGCATATGACTTTGGACATCTAGAAAGCTTCTGGCATCCTCAGAGCATATGACATTGATTTCTTTTATATTTTGCTAACAACAACAACAAAATCTCCATAGTGAAACCTTGATGTTACTGAAGAGGAATGAAGCATAGAATGTCTGTTATGCTGAATGAAAATTTACTGACATAGGTGATCTGAGGTTTCTAGGGACTGTTATCATTAACCTATTTTATATACCTCAAAGTTTCAAAGTTCCTCAAAAAAGAAACTGACAGAGAGAACTGTCAATTTTTCTTTTTTGTTGTATTTAAGCTAACTCTGAAACAATCATAGAAACATGAATATACTACATGTCAGTTATGTATACATATATTTGCAACAAAATTAGTTTTATATGAAGACTTCACAAATATTCCTGGCATAATTTATGAGTTTAAAAACTCAGAGGTACACATCAGCTTTGTGACCACCTAGAGGGGTGGGATAGGGAGGGTGGGAAGGAGGGAAACACAAGAGGGAAGAGATATGGGAACATATGTATATGTATAACTGATTCACTTTGTTATAAAGCAGAAACTAGCACACCATTGTAAAGCAATTATACTCCAAAAAAGATGTAAAAATAAATAAATAAATAAATAAATAAATAAATAAATGATAAGGAGCGAGAAAACAAAAACAAAAAACAAACACTTGGGCTTCGCTGGTGGTGCAGTGGTTGAGAGGCCGCCTGCCGATTCAGGGGACACGGGTTTGTGCCCTGGTCCGGGAGGATCCCTCATGCTGCGGAGCGTCTGGGCCCGTGAGCCATGGCCGCTGAGCCTGCGCATCAGGAGCCTGTGCGCTGCAACGGGAGAGGCCACAGCAGTGAGAGGCCCGTGTACCGCAAAAAAAAAAAAAAAAAAAAAAAAAAAGAACACTTATCAGAGCCATTTAAAAAAATCTAATTAAAAATAGCTCTCCAAATTTCATCTTTTGCAGTGTATCAGAATGTTTCTTCATTTCTTATGACACTAACCAAATACTTCCAAAAATAATTATATACCATAATTAAATTATAGAAAGCAACATTTTAAAATGTAAAGAAAATTGTGAGTTATATGCCACTTAATGTTTCTAACAGCTTTGGTATTTTTACTAAAGTCATCATAAAAGTGATGTGTTCCCTTTTAATTACAAGTGTGACCTTATGTAGTAAAAGTACTATTCTGAACATTCAACCACTGCTTAAATCATCAGAATTAATCAAAAGGTTGGTTTATTTTGGGAAGAAATTATAAGAAGAATCCATACTAGAGACCATGAAATGTAGATTAAAATTTCTTAAAGAAACCATTTGAGGAGAGAGAATTTAAATTTTATGAAAGAAATTTTTCATAAGTAAACAACAATGTCAAGCTGAATAGAGATAAGTAATCATGAAGAATGGGGTGGGGAGGTGATGACCATGTATCTTGAATTTTATCATGGGAACTCAAGCAAAATGAAGAAAGAATCTATAATGGAAGAGACATTTCTCCATGGTTCAAACTCTCTTTCCAGCCAATTTCTCACTATTTGTCTTGTCTTCCAAGAAAACTTCACTTCTCAGTTCCCAAATATAGTCTTTCTACCTCTATGATTTAATTCCTCCTTCTTTTCACCTGGGGGTTCTTCCCACCTACACTTTTTATATTTGCTGTAAATATACTCATGCTTGGAATCTAAATTTAAGTATCGTAACCACCATGAATTTATCCATGACATTTCTAGCTAGAATTAATTTTCTCCTCCCCTGTGCTTTCACAAAACTCTCTACTTATATTAAAGTATTTATTGCACGCCACCTCACATTATATATCTTTATGTACACAGTTAGTTTCATTCCTGGTTTGTAGGTTTCTTGAATACAAGGGCAATCTGAAGGCATCTCTTATAATAACCAGAGAACTTAGCATAGTATCCTTCGAAAATAAATACTTTGTAAAATGCCATGAAAGCAGTTCCCAGATATGGTCAATCAAGACCCTAATTAAAGAGCTTGATAGTAACAAGGCTAAAGTTACAACATGTCAAGTTTATTGTGTTTGCAAAAATCAAAGATAGGCACTCTTTAGGAGAAAAAGAACAACCTCAAAATTTGAACTCGTTTAAAATACAAATGGCCTCAAATATTTGAGGACTTCCAATGGCAAAGCAATCAGAGTTTTCAGAGACATTTAAGGCAAGGCAGCAATCCAATAGTCTAGAAAAGTCATTTAAGAAATGTAAATAGGATGAAAGTGTAACAAATCAGAAAGTTATTTGGAAGTTTAATTTAAAACGAATCTGTTTAAAAACAATTATTATTTTTATTAAAATTATCATTGTTCTAATGTTTTTGAATATTAGCTATGAGCCAGGAAACACACTAAGTGCTACATGCTTATTATATTATTTAACATTTTTGATATTCATGTTTTTTTCACAACTCATCATAATTCCCATTATAAAGATGAGAAAATCAAGATAAGGAAACTGCCAAAAAATTTTGTAATCCTCAAATTATTATTTCACATTTTATTTGTAAATCATGTGAATAAAAAATATATATAATTAGTTATAAATATAAATACTAATGTATCTATTTGTTATAGATATACTAATATACTATTAGTTATAGGTATAGATATAAATACATTTAAATATATATGAAAGTTAATTTATAATATTAATTTCATAACTTGTATTTCCAATGTTCCTACTTATAATCATCACTCTAATTGGTACCAGCTATCTACACTATATGGTCATGAATTTCAGAATATATGCTCTTGCATTCCAGGGCATGTGCCTTAGTATCTATTAAAGAAAGGAGGGAAGGAAGGAAGGAAAGCCGGGAATATGGAAATAAGGGAAACACTATTTAGTTGTTATTCAAGTAACTTTGATATTTTAGGTATTATTTCTGACAATAATCAACAAAACTTTTACCAGTAAATAATAATAAAATCTATATAAGACAGGTATCTAATCTGCTTAAGAGCAATACTACATAATTAAATTACTAAGGGCTATAGCACATCATTTATATCATGTTATATTAGCTTTATCAATGTTATTACACTCACTATTCCAGTAAAACTACACTGATGCATTAAAAACTGGCAGTGATCTGGGAGTTATACAGTGTAACAACCAAATGTTGGACATTCCACAGGAAGTGTCATTTCTATTTCTTCACTCTGGGTGATCACTTCTAATTGGGACTTTGAACAGAAAATAAATATTTCAAAAAACAATTCAAGCTCCATCTCCTCTGATCCCCACCACCATTACAGCACAAGTCAGGAGAGTCATGAAGAGCTAGCAGAGTTAACACAGTGAGAAAAAGCAACAGTGATGCTAAACACTCACAGATGCAAAAGGCTGCAGCATCACACACTCATCCTTAAAACCTGTGCTTAAATAAAGATGAGAAATCCTTGAGAAAACAAGTAAGCATCACAGTCCCACAGCGTGTGTCACATTGCAAACAAAGGCTTCATGCTGTTCTCTCTCACCAGTGTTCCTGCACGCAAAGTCTCTGAGACAGAACAATTGCTTGGTAAATATTTGTAGAATAATATAAATGAATTTAAAAGGTTGATCTAGACTCAGCCAGAGAAGAGATTATTCGTACTTCTTCAAGGTTTTCTCCAAATCTGTAGTGAGATGGTTCACGTTCTAGTACGTGTTGCATATTTTACACCATAAAATGTAGGTTGAATCATTTCAATAAAATGTTTGGGTCTTCTAAAATCCAATACAAAAGAACAAAATGTTTCTATACAGTCTATAAGATGCCTGGGACTTAGGAATTATATTAAGTAGTAGAGTTAAGACTTCAGTTCCAAAAGTCGGCAGAACAGGGGGAAGTATATCTTTTATAATTATGTCAGATTATGGCTTATTTCTACCTGGTGGGATACATGTCACATGATAAGAGGCCATGAAAATTTTCAACCATTGTAAATCCAGCTAAATAGTTTCTGATTGAAAATTTTCAAACATCCCTTTTTGTCATAAACTCATTGGAACTATTCTAGCTCTACTACAATCTTTCCCAACTGAATTTAAAAGTGATATTTCAATTTACTTTGATTTATTATATCCCTGCAACTACAGCTTCAATTCTTTCTGATTTCATACCTACATAACAAAATTTTTGCCTTGCTGTCGAATTTTGGCAAATGACCACCATCGCATCTATCTGGACTCTGTCTATGTCAAGTTTCCAGTCTCACTTCAACTATCCATTTCCACATATAATTTTGTAGCAACTCTGAGTTCTCAAGAAATCAGGTGTTTTACTGACTCGGTCTGTTTGCACCTAATCCAGACTTGGCAAATAATATCTCAGCCCCTCAGTCTTCTATAGCCATGGTGAGGTTTTCCAAACTTCATTCATTCAATTATTTTCTTAGCAATTTTTGCTTTATCTGCCTATTTTTGCACTATTATCACTATCACTTGAATGTGTAGCAGACACTGAGGAAAACATTTTTCTTGGCATGTATAGAACTTACAGAAATATCTGTCATGTAGTGAATACTCAAGAAATATGTATAGAAAACAAGTGAACAAATGAAGGTATAAATAGATGGAATTTATTATACAAACAAAGCAGTATTATTAAGTTCTATCTCTATATATCATTGCCTTCTGTAGGGTCTGTCTTAGAGGTCCGTCCCTTTTTTGGTTATGAATGGGACTTCCAAGTAATAAACAAACAAAGGCTTATTAAATGAAAATGAGACTCTTTTGGATTCTTTTTACTCAAAATATGGTTCTTGGGCCAGGAGTCAGCCAAAAAAGATGACAAATAAAAGCACAAATGAATAATAAGAGTTAAAAGATACAGTTGAAAAAATCTCCAAGAAAGTAAAGCAAAAAGACAAATAGATGGAAAGTAGGAACCAAAACTAGAAGATGAGTAGCCGAGTAATAGGAGATCCAGAAGGAGAAGAGAAAATGGAACTTAGAAAAATCAACAATGTAGTTTCCAATTTATTACCTAAAAGTAAAGACATGAATTTCCCAATGAAAATGTCTCACTAAGAGCTCTGCATGATGGATAATAATAGATCCAAAACACAACTCAAGATTAGAAATTTTTAAAACATCAGGGACCTGCATTTGTAGTTGCTTCAGGGAAGCATCCATCTTCTCCAACCTCCATCACTGTCTGTATTGGGCAATTAGAACCATTGTCTGCTTTGCTAGATTTTTGACCTAAATTCTGCCAATAAACCTCATTTTACATTTTTGTCATGTTTCTTTCAGGGTGTTTGACCTCTTTTCTATTTTATGACACAAGATCTCAAAAAGTTTTACCTACCATGCATCCTGTCACAGGAAGCAGTTGGGGAGGGGACAGGTGCTCCACCAAACCATGGAAGCAGACTGAAGAAGAAGATCAGAAGTTCTGGGGAAAAGAAGGAGTGAACACAAGAGAGAGTTGGGAGGAAAGAGAACAGGACGATTAAGGGAGCTCCCTCAGGCACTGGATTCTAGAGAGCAATCCCACCAGATTGGAGTGGCTAGAAAAGACTGAGAAGACTTCCTCAAGACTCTAAGTTAAGGGAAGGGCTAATGTACTGAGACATGTTTTGTACCACTGGAAGGTGAGGTTGAGGATACGCACATAGGAAAAAGCACATAGGAAATCCCCACCTCCACAATAACCATAAAGTTTACGAGTGTATTGAGGGAAACCAAGGACATATGTATTTGCATAGCATAAATATGTATGCTTTGATTATCACTAAAGTTCTATCTTTCAAGATAAAAGATAAATAGAAAAAAATCAAAAATACTTTTAACTGAGCATCAGTGAGCACAGGAAGTTGGCTGAGGAGAGGAGGAAGACAGCAGACAATTTTATAAGGAATTATTTCAACTTAGAACATTTTGGAATCATTTGCTTCAATGTATGTGCTTTAAAACTCACTAAAAACATACAAATGATAAAAGAAAGTAAAAACAAAATAATTTTTTAAAAGAGATGAGTGAATAACTTTATAACAATTGTGACCATATCCTAATTTAATTAGGGAATTTCCTCAACTATTTATAGAGTGCTGACCAGGCAGTCTCCTGGGCATTGGAAATAAAGCAGTGAATAAAATAGACAACAACTGCTGACTTCCCAGAATCTGCATTTTCTTCACTGGTTGGTTGGAAAATAACTATATGAAACCAAATTTGCTATATAATTTTTTAACTCCAGTTTTAGAAATTTTGCAACTGACTACAATAGCCGGGCTCTGGTCATCACTGTGATCCATCCTCCCATCATTCTCCTTCCAAGTCTCCCCATTTCAGTCAAATATACTGTCCTCTCAGTTTTTGCCTCTCTTGTTTTCCTGGGCTAAGAAAGTTCTTCTCCCCTGATATTTCAGTTGGCTCATTCATTCCAGTCTGGGGTCAGATGCCATCTCATCAGAGAGGCCTTCTTGATTGAGATCTTTAAAATACCTACCACACAAGAAACAAAAACAAGAATGAACAAGCTACATCAAATTAAAAAGCTTCTGCACAGCAAAATAAATATTCAACAAAATGAAAAGGAACTTTATGGAATGGGAGAAAATATTTTCAAACTATATGTCTGATAAGAGATTAATATCCAAAATATATAAGCAACTCACACAGCTCAGCAAAACAACAAATAATCCAATTAAAGCATAGGCCAAGAAGCTGAGATATATTTTTCCAAAGAAGATATACAAATGGCCATCAGGTACATAAAAATGTGTTTAATATCATTAATCATCAAGGAAAAGCAAATTGAAACCATAATGAGGTATCACGTCATACTTGTTTGAATGGCTATCATCAAAAAGACAAGAAGTAACATGTGTTGGCAAATATGCAGAGAAAAGGAAACCCTTGTGCACTGTTGGTGGGAATGTAAATTGGTGCAGCCATTATGGAAAACAGTATGGAGGTTCCTCAAAAAGACTAAGAATAGAACAAACTATCATATGATCCAACAATTCCATTTCTGGGTATATAGAGTGTGTGTGTGTGTGTGTGTGTGTGTGTGTGTGCGTATAAAGTCGAATGTTATTCAGCTATACAAAGAAGGAAACCTTGCCATATATGACAACATGGTTGGAACTTATGACATTATGCTAAATGAAATAAGTCAGGAAGAGAAAAACAAATATTGTATGTTATTGCTTATGTATAAAATCTTAAAAATTGAACTCATAGAAACAATAAAATTGGTGGTTAGGGGCTGGGAGGTGGGGAAAATGGGGGAGATGTTAGTCAAAGGGTACAACCTTCCAATTGTAAGATTAATAACTTCTGGGGCTCTAATGTACAGCATAGTGAGCCTAGATAATGATACTGTACTTTTCAAGTATACTTGAAAGTTGCTAAGAGAGTTAATCTTAAATGTTCTCACCACAAAAATGGGGTAACTGTGTGGTGATGCATGTGTTAACTAATTCTATAGTGGTAATTATATATATACATTATATATATATATATATATATATATAGCATTGTTTTAATTATAATTATATAATACATAATTATATATATACATAATATATGTATAATTATCACACCATAAGTTTACATAATGTTATATATCAATTATATTTCAATGTGGTTGGAAATAATTTAAAATAAAATAAAATACTTAGCAGTCAGTCAATCCTTTTCCTCCCCCCTTTTCTTGCTTTATTTCCCTTTCTAGCACTTATAACCACCTGACCTTGTATGCATTCATTTGTTTATCTTTTCTTGATCAGTGTTTCCCTGAATAGGAGTTAAGACATATGAAAGAATTTTTATTTGTTTGTTTGTTTGTTTGTTTGTTTTTAAATCCATGGTGTCTAGAACACTGCCTGGTAAGTATTAGATTCTCAATATTAAATTTTGAAAGAAAAGAAGGAAGAATGTAAAGGAGAAAGTCAGACAACAGACAGAAATAAAAATTTAAAAGAAACTCTGAGAATATGGTACTATATTCAATCATTTACATTTATAAAGTCATGGCAACTTCTAATATTCAATGTTCAAATCCTTTTTAAAGACTAGAATTTTAGGCAGTTTTAGAAAATAGAATTCGTGTGCAAAAATAGATTCATTTCTTGAAATAGAATATTTTCCAGATGTGTATATAATTGCATGAAGCAGTCAGGTTAGCATTTTTCATTAGTCCAGCCGTTCCTGTTAGTGTTTTTGCCACACATATTCATTGAGCAGACTTCTGTTTTTATATCTTTAGCAAACACTGAAGTTTGTAATGCTCCATGTCCAACATAATGAGGTTTTGACACATACTTTAGAAGATAGCAACACCTTATTAGCTACAGAATAATAAATAGACTCTGAAAAGAGAGAAACAGACAACTCTGAAGTTCTTCTCATCACCTCACTCTCCAGAGAAGGAGAGGTGTTAAGAGGTGTGGAATAATAATCACCGATGTGTCACTTCCTGACTCTGTTGTCTTGCATGATTTACACAGCATAGACCTTTAGGCTGGTCTTTGCTTTCTCCTTCAACTCCCAAAAGGAGATATTCCTTTTTATTGTGTTTCTTAAATCACAGAGTTTAGGCAACTGATAAGAACTTTGGAGGCTGACACTGTTTGAGTTCACAGGTGAGCCCCACGTTTTCCTTCAACACCTGATGAAACACTTTTAGCAGCAATCAGGTTTCCTCTGAGCCCGTACTCTCTCCAGCTGGCCCCTGTAATTATTCATAAGTATAAAGTAAGAAATGATGGTTTTGGCTAGAGAGAGCCCAGCTCCTGTGAAAGTCAGCAGGGAATGTGATAAGCTGGCTATTACAAAAGACAACCTCAGTCTTATGGAGAAAGAACCTACTTTGGGACTTTTTTTTTTAATTGGGGAGACTGATCATATAAACTCTAACAGTACCTCACCCTGCACTAGAAAATCTGAAGTGCCACAGATCTGCACGTAGCTGCCAGTCAGAAGGTGATAAAGGGAATGAAAAGTTTTTTTTTTTTTTTTTAATAGCATAAAGTTAAACTAAAAACCCTTCTGCCAAAGTCCTCTCGTGTTTGTCTGGGGCATGGGCAGGTGGGAGTTGGAGGAAGAGGCAGAGAAAGATATGACAGCACAAAGCCAGTGACCCAGATAGGAAAGGAAAGGACAAGAGCCAGATAGGAAAGAAAGGACAAGAGTGGCATGATTTTCTCACTAAGCTTGAGAGCACTGGGTGAGACTGAAGTGGAGTCTGTATGTGAAACTGCAAAGCAAGCACATGAAATATAATTCGCTTCTGTGTTGGCAAAGGGAGGGCACTGCAGGTGGGCACTGGGATAATCTGTATCAGGTAATGTGAGCTTGATGGAAATAGCTTCCGAAAAGCATATGCTTGCTGCAACCAATTTAAAGTTGAAAGTAAAATATGATTACTCTGTATCTGGGAGTTCCTACCCCAGCTCTATCTCAGGTGGTAATCAAAGACCCACTTGCATGCTTCCTTACCAAAATCTTAGGACTACCCAAAGCCTCTAGGGTAGGATATTGGTAGAAATGTGATCCAGAATAAAATTTCTGCTGTTCTTCTCCGTGTGGATTTTATTTTCACATTTCTGTAACAGATTCTAGTGTCTGATTCTTCTAGAAAATGGAAAATTATCTGCCCAGACATATTCTACCCAAATACTTTAGGTACTCAGAATAATATCACCTCTTTACCAAGACTCTGTTTTCACTGTTATAAAACTATATAACAATGAGTTTGGATCAATTGAGTTTATCCATTTCATAAGCTCAGAAGAGTGCCTCAGGTGTTGTAACTGTTCCAGTGAAGTGAAAAATATAAGTATTACCTATCCCCTCCCTTGACCTGAGAAGATGGATTATTTCTTTGTGTTTCTCAGTGGTGGCCCTGTAGTATTTGTGTTAAAGGAAAGTAGTGATACAAATCTGCAAAGCTAAAGTGCTCTCCTCTCAGTTATTTCACTTAATGGATAGTTGAATAGAAGAATAAAATCATAACATGGATAAATAGGAAAAGAGGAGGTAGGTTAGTATATCTGTCAGAGCAATTGAGAATTTGCAGAAAGACAGTGTTTAAAGGAAAATTCTTAGGATGTCCTGTGATAACAATTGTAACAGCTATTTCACAATAAAGTGCTGTGTAATAAATAACCCAAAACTCATGTGTAAACAAAAAAAAAAGCAATTATTCTTATGCTCATGGTCCTGCTGATTTAAGCTGAGTTGTTCTTAGTGAATCTGTTTTAATCTGGGGGTCCAGCTGTGCCTGGCTGCCCCATGTGGGTTGGGCTGAGGACTTTTTATTCTGGGACCCAACTTAATGTTATAAACAGGTATCTGGCAGAAGCTCTCCTCATGGCACTTATAGAGCATTAACCAAACCAAACCAAACCAAAAAACCTGTGCATGCACATGTCAAGTGTCTGTTTGTGTCATATCTCTCAACATACAAAGATACCAAAGCAAGTCACATTGTCATGCCTCCAAACAAGGAGGAGAGGAACACCTTCTGCCTATAGTATAGGGACAGACAAAAGCCCATAACGAAGGACATAAGTACAGGAAGGGAAGCTAATCTTCCAAACAATGTTACTCTGACCTTTTCCTTTATCATCAATAAATCCCCAGAAAAGGCTGTTATAGTTCCTTAATGCTTTTGAAATCAGACAGTGAGAATAGGTTTGTTGTTTGCTTGCTTCATGTGACATTTGTGAGATCTTCCTCAAGTTAGGAGCAGGGGATAAATGAGGGTGGTGAAAAAGGGAACATATTTGTTTGAGTTTTACTAAGATTTATCTGATTTAATAGTTTCAAAGAGCTCTTGAAACAAAGAGACCACATAAAAACAATAAAGAAAATCTCTCTATTTTCCAGTAATTTAGGTTATATCTGTCTGAACATCATCACTACCCAAGTTTCTAAAGAAACCTTTCCATTTATTATTGGATTATTCCAATATCTTCCCTTCTTATGTTTGTCCATTGATTCTGGGATGGGTCATAACTCCAGTAATGATTATTCACAACTTTGAAAACTTTATCCATACCACTGTGATTGTATCACACTTGTGCTTGTGTTTAACCCATTTATTTCATGCCCCATAGAACATACATCAGGATGGAGGCTACCCAAAACCCCGTGAATCAACCAATGCTGAGGAACATACAGGTATATTTGAACTACCTCCAGGAAAACAGGAAAAAACAATTTTGTAAACTTTATGTTTTTCTCACAATTTTTCACTGTCCAGTAGTGAAAGATGTAATATGTTGTCACACACTGCAATTATAATCAAGAAGAGAATATTTAGCTACAATAAAACACCAGTTCCTAAACTTTGAGATTTCTCAAACCAGTATCATTTCATCATCTTCATACAACAATGACAACAACAATACTAATAAAACTTGGGGTCAGTAAATCATTGTCCATATTTTATTCTAGGGAATATGGACAGCCAACAAAGCAAAATAAACATTACAGAAATACAGTACAAATTGTATGTTCATTTCCTTAGAGACATTTATAAGAGGGAAAAAAAGAAAATCTCAGAATAAAGGTAATTTAACTAAAGGAAGAAAAATAAAGCATGACTTTTTCCTGATATTTTCCCATCTTGTCCCTCACTGGTGATAACATCATCGTAGACTGGAACCTAGGAATCAGTACCTTAAATATCTTTTCCTTCACCCATTTCAAGAGGTATTTAATTGGTTGTGGAATTCCAAATGTTATGGGTGTCAAATGGGAGATCTTTGGTCACAGAGAGAAAATAGCTGTTATTTGACACAGGATTAAATTTTTCCAGTTTAGAAAATCTATGCTTCTCAGCTATATTACAATCTATAGGGGTGTGTTTAGCAGTTATTTCCCATTTAACACCCAGGCCACCACTTATCTAAATGAGTTACTGGGGAGACCTTCAAGATGGTGGAAGAGTAAGAAGTGGAGATCACCTTCCTCCCCACAAATACATCAGAAATACATCTACATGTGGAACAACTCCTACAGAACACCTACTGAACGCTGGCAGAAGACCTCAGACCTCCCAAAAGGCAAGAAACTACCCACGTACCTGGGTAGGGCAAAAGAAAAAAGAATAAACAAAGACAAAAGAATAGGGACGGGACCTGCACCAGTGGGAGGGAGCCATGAAGGAAGAAAGGTTTCCACACACTAGGAAGCCCCTTAGAGGGTGGTGACTGCAAGTAGTGGAGGGGGAAAGCTTTGGAGTCGTGGAGGAGAGCACAGCAACAGGGGTGCAGAGGGCAAAGTGGAGAGGTTCCCGCATGGAGGATCAGTGCCAACCGGCACTCACCAGCCTGAGAGACTTGTCTGCTCACCCGCCGGGGCGGGCAGGGGCTGGGAGCTGAGGCTCAGGTTTCGGTCAGATCCCAGGGAGAGGACTGGGGTTGGTGGCGTGAACACAGCCTGAAGGGGCTAGTGCGCCACGGCTGGCCGGGAGGGAGTCCAGGAAAACGTCTGGAGCTGCCAAAGAGGCAAGAGACTTTTTCTTCCCTCTTTGTTTCCTGATGCCTGAGGAGACAGGATTAAGTGTGCCACTTAAAGTAGATCCAGAGACGGGCACAAGCCATGGCTAAAAGTGTAGACCCCAGAGACGGGCATGGGACACTGGGGCTGCTGCTGCCACCACCAAGAAGCCTGTGTGCAAGCACAGGTCACTCTCCACACCTCCCCTCCCAGGAGCCTGTGCAGCCCACCACTGCCAGGGTCCCTCAATCCAGGGACAACTACCCCAGGAGAACGCACGGCGCCTCAGGCTGGTGCAACGTCACGCTAGCCTCTGCCGCCACAGGCTCACCACGCATCTGCACCCCTCCCTCCCCATGGCCTGAGTGAGCCAGAGCCCCCGAAGCAGTGGCTCCTTTAACCCCGTCCTGTCTGAGTGAAGAAGAGACACCCTCAGGTGACCTACAGGAAGAGACGGGTCCAAATACAAAGCTGAGCCCTGGGAGCTGTGGGAACAAAGAAGAGAAAAGGAAATCTCTCCCAGCAGCCTCAGGAGCAGCAGATGAAATCACCACAATCAACTTGATGTACCCTGCATCTGTGGAATACCTGAATAGACAACGAATCATCCCAAACTGAGGAGGTGGACTTTGGAATAATTATATATATATATATATTTTTTTTTTCTTTTTCTCTTTTTGTGAGTGTGTTATGTGTATGCTTCTTTGTGTGATTTTGTCTGTATAGCTTTGCTTTTACCATTTGTCTTAGGATGCTGTCTGTCCTTTTTTTTTATTTGTTTGTTTGTTTGTTTTAGTATAGTTTTTAGCACGTGTTATCATTGGTGGATTTGTGTTTTGGTCTGGTTGCTCTCTTCTTTCTTTTTTTATTTTTATTTTTTATTTTAATAACTTTATTTTTTCTTTCTTTCTTTCTTTCTTTCTTTCTTCCTTTTCTTCTTAGCTGTGTGGCTGACAGGGTCTTGTTACTCTGGCCAGGTATCAGGTCTGTGCCTCTAAGGAGGGATAGCCGAGTTCAGGACATTGCACCACCAGATACCTCCTGGCTCCACATACTATCAAATGGCAAAAGCTCTCCCAGAGATCTCCATCTCAGCACTAAGATCCAGCTCCACTCAGTGACCAGCAAGCTACAGTGCTGGACACCCTATGCCAAACAACTAGCAAGAAAGGAGCACAACCCCACCCATTAGCAGAGAGACTGCCTAAAATCATAATAAGGTCACAGACACCACAAAACACACCACTGGCTGCGGTCCTGCCCACCAGAAAGACAAGATCCATCCCCATCCACCAGGATATAGGCTCTAGTTCCCTACACCAGGAAGCCTACACAATCCACTGCACCAACCTAGCCACTGGGGGCAGACACCAAAAACAATGGGAACTATGAACAAGCAGCCTGCAAAAAGGAGACCCCAATCGCAGTAAGTTAAGCAAAATGAGAAGACAGAGAAGTGCACTGCAGATGAAGGAGCAAGGTAAAAACCCACTGGACCAAACAAGTGAAGATGAAATAGGCAGTCTACCTGAAAAAGAATTCAGAGTAATGATAGTAAAGATGATCTAAAATTTTGGAAATAGAATGGAGAAAATACAAGAAATGTTTAACAAGGACCTAGAGGAAGTAAAGAGAAAACAAACTCTGATGAACAACACAATAAATGAAATTGAAAATTTTCTAGAAGGAATCAATAGTAGAATAACTGAGGCAGAAGAACAAATAAGTGACCTGTAATATAAAATAGTAGAAATAACTACTGCAGAGCAGAATAAAGAAAAAAGAATGAAAAGAATTGAGGACAGTCTCAGAGACCTTTGGGACCACATTAAACACACCAACATTCAAATTATGAGAGTCCCAGAAGAAGAGAAAAAGAAAAGGACTGTGAAAATATTTGAGGAGATTATATTTGAAAACTTCCCTAATATGGGAAAGGAAATAGTTAACAAAGTCCAGGAAGCACAGAGATTCCCATACAGGATAAATCCAAGGAGAAACATGCCAAGACACATATTAATGAAACTATCAAAAATTAAATACAAAGAAAAAATATTAAAAGCAGTAAGGGAAAAACAACAAATAAAATACAAGGAATCCCCATAAGGTTAACAGCTGATCTTTTACCAGAAACTCTGCAAGCCAGAAGGGAGCAGCAGGGCATATTTAATGTGATGAAAGGGAAAAGCCTACAACCAAGATTACTCTACCCAGCAAGGATCTCATTCAGATTCAACAGAGAAATTAAAACCTTTACAGACAAGCAAAAGCTAAGAAAATTCAGCACCATCAAACCAGCTTTAAAACAAATGCTAAAGGAACTTCTCTAGGCAGGAAACATAAGATAAGGAAAAGACATACAATAACAAACCCAAAACAATTAAGAAAATGGTAGTAGGAACATACATATCAATAACTACCTTAAATATAAATGGATTAAATGCTCCCACCAAAAGACATAGACTAGCTGAATGGACACAAAAACAAGGCCTGTATATACGCTATCTACAAGAGACCAACTTCAGACCTAGGGACACATACAGACTGAAAGTGAGGGGATGGAAAAAGGTACTCCATGCAAACAGAAATCAAAAGAAAGCATGAGTAGCAATTCTCATATCAGACAAAATAGACTTTAAAGTAAAAACTATTATAAGAGACAAAGAAGGACACTACATAATGATCAATGGATCAATCCAAGAAGATAAAACAACTGTAAATATTTATGCACCCAATATAGGAGCACCTCAATACATAAGGCAGATACTTACAGCCATAAACGGGGAAATTGACAGTAACACAACCGTAGTAGGGTACTTTAACACCCCACTTTCACCAGTGGACAAATAATCCAAAATGAAAATAAATAAGGAAGTTCAAGCTTTAAATGATACTTTAAACAAGATGGACTTAATAGCTATTTATAGGACATTCCATCCAAAAACAACAGAATAAACTCTCTTCTCAAGTGTTCATGGAACATTCTCCAGGATAGCTCATACCTTGGGTCACAAAATAAACCTCAGTAAATTTAAGAAAATTGAAATCGTATCAAGTATCTTTTCCAACCACAATGCTATGAGACTAGATATGAATTATCAGAAAAATTCTGTAAAGAATACAGACACTCGGAGGCATACAATACACTACTTAATAACCAAGAGATCACTGAAGAAATCAAAAAGGAAATAAAAAAAATACCCAGAAACAAAAAACAATGAAAACACGATGACCCAAAACCTATGGGATGCAGCAAAAGCAGTTCTAAGAGGGAAGTTAATAGCAATATGATCCTACCTCAAGAAAGAAGAAACATCTCAAATAAACAACCTAACCTTACACTTAAAACAATTAGAGAAACAAGAACAATAAAACCCCCAAGTTAGCAGAAGGAAAGAAATCATAAAGATCAGATCAGAAATAAATGAAAAAGAAATGAAGGAAACAATAGCAAAGATCAATAAAACTAAAAGATGGTTCTTTGAAAAGATAAACTAAGTTGATAAACCATTAACAGACTCATCAAGAAAAAAAGGGAGAAGGCTCAAATCAATAGAATTAGAAATGAAAAAGGAGTAGTAACAACTGACACTGCGGAAATACAAAGGATCATGAGAGATTACTGCAAGCAACTATATGCCAATAAAATGGACAACCTAAAAGAAATGGACAAATTCTTAGAAAGCACAACCTTCCTAGACTGAACCAGGAAAAAATAGAAAATATAAACAGACCAATCACAAACACTGAAACTAAAACTGTGATTAAAAATCTTCCAAAACACAAAAGCCCAGGATCAGATGGCTTCACAGGAAAATTATATCAAACATTTAGAGAAGAGATAACACCTATCCTTCCCAAACTCTTCCAAAATATAGCAGAGGGAGGAATACTCCCAAACTCGTTCTACGAGGCCACCATCACCCTGATACCAAAACTAGACAAAGATGTCACAAAACAAGACAACTACAGGCCAATATCACTGATGAACATAGATGCAAAAATCCTCAACAAAATACTAGCAAAGAGAATCCAACAGCACTTTAAAAGGATCATACACCATGCTCAAGTGGGGTTTATCCTAGGAATGCAAGGATTCTTTAATATATGCAAATCAATCAATATGATACAGCATATTAACAAATTGAAGGAGAAAACCATATGATCATCTCAGTAGATGCAGAAAAAGCTTTCAACAAAATTCAACACCCATTTATGATAAAAAACCCTCCTGAAAGTAGGTGTAAGGTGATACCTCACAGTGGCATGCACATATATACACTACCAAATGTAAAATAGATAGCTAGTGGGAAGCAGCCACATAACACAGGGAGATCAGCTCGGTGCTTTGTGACCACCTAGATGGGTGGGTTGGGGAGTGTGGGAGGGAGACGCAGAAGGAAGAGATATGGGGATATATGTATATGTATATATATATATGTATATGTATATGTATATGTATATGTAGAGCTGATTCATTTTGTTATAAAGCAGAAACTAACACACCATTGTAAAGCAATTATAGTCCAATAAAGATGTTAAAAAATAGATAGCTAATAAGAACCTGCTGTATAAAAATAAATAAATAAAATTAAAAAAAAAATAAATAAAAATAAAAGTAAATGAGTTACCATGTGAAAAATGTGTATGTACTTGCAGACACAGTATCCAAGATGCATTATTCAGAAGTCTTCAGGCTGCCAATGATAGAAAATCAACTCACACTACCTTAAGGGGAAATTCTTTATTGACTCACTTAACCTAGAAATCAGGAGTGCTCTGGCTTCAAACATATCAGATCCAGAGGTTCCAAAGCTGTCGTCAGGATTCGTGCTTTTCATCTCCGGGCTCTGCTTTCTTTTGCAGTGTCTCTTTTTTCAGACACAGTGACAACAAACCTGCCTGTGGCTTCAGGTTTACATTTTTGTTTTCTTTCAGTTACATCAGGAGAAAGAAAATGTCCCTTTCTTAACAGAGAACTCTAACAGAAGCCTTAGAATGGGAACTCATGGATTGTGTGGCATTCCTAAACTTACAACCGATTGACCAAATCTATTTTATCTCTGGAACTGCTGCTGGAACCCACAGCACAAAAAAGTGGAGAAAAGTAAAGGAGAGGAAGTTCCCAACAGAGTATAGATATAGATATATATATTTTTTATTTTTATTTTTATTTATTTATTTATTTATTTATTTATATTTTATATTTTTTATTTTTTGATTTATAACAAATTTAATCAGTTATACATATACATATGTTCCCATATCCCCTCCCTTTTGCGTCTCCCTCCCACCCCTCCAGGCGGTCACAAAGCACTGAGCTGATCTCCCTGTGCTATGCGGCTGCTTCCCACTATCTATCTACCTTACGTTTGGTAGTGTATATATGTCCATGCCTCTCTTTCACTTTGTCACAGCTTACCCTTCCCCCTCCCCATATCCTCAAGTCCATTCTCTAGTAGGTCTGTGTCTTTATTCCTGTCTTACCCCTATGTTCTTCATGACATTTTTTTCCCTTAAATTCCATATATATGTGTCAGCATACAGCATTTGTCTTTCTCTTTCTGACTTACTTCACTCTGTATGACAGGCTCTAGGTCCATCCACCTCATTACAAATAGCTCAATTTCATTTCTTTTTATGGCTGAGTAATATTCCATTGTATATATGTGCCACATCTTCTTTACCCATTCATCCAATGATGGACACTTAGGTTGTTTCCATCTCCGGGCTATTGTAAATAGGGCTGCTATGAACATTTTGGTACATGTCTCTTTTTGAGTTATGGTTTTCTCAGGGTATATGCCCAGTAGTGGGATTGCTGGGTCATATGGTAGTTCTATTTGTAGTTTTTTAAGGAACCTCCATACCGTTCTCCATAGTAGCTGTACCAATTCACATTCCCACCAGCAGTGCAAGAGTGTTCCCTTTTTTTCACACCCTCTCCAGCATTTATTGTTTCTAGATTTCTTGATGATGGCTATTCTGACTGGTGTGAGATGATATCTCATTGTAGTTTTGATTTGCATTTCTCTAATGAGTAAAGATGTTGAGCATCCTTTCATGTGTTTGTTGGCAGTCTGTATATCTTCTGTGGAGAAATGCCTATTTAGGTCTTCTGCCCATTTTTGGATTGGGTTGTTTGTTTTTTTGTTATTGAGCTTCATGAGCTGCTTATAAATTTTGGAGATTAATCCTTTGTCAGTTGCTTCATTTGCAAATATTTTCTCCCATTCTGAGGGTTGTCTTTTGGTCTTGTTTATGGTTTCCTTTGCTGTGCAAAAGCTTTGAAGTTTCATTAGGTCCCATGTGTTTATTTTTGTCTTTATTTCCATTTCTCTAGGAGGTGGGTCAAAAAGGATCTTGCTGTGATTTATGTCACAGAGTGTTCTGCCTATGTTTTCCTCTAAGAGTTTGATAGTGTCTGGCCTTACATTTAGGTCTTTAATCCATTTTGAGCTTATTTTTGTGTATGGTGTTAGGGAATGATCTAATCTCATACTTTTACATGTCCCTATCCAGTTTTCTCAGCACCACTTATTGAAGAGACTGTCTTTTCTCCACTGTACATTCCTGCCTCCTTTATCAAAGATAAGGTAACCATATGTCCGTGGGTTTATCTCTGGGCTTTTTATCCTGTTCCATTGATCTATCTTTCTGTTTTTGTGCCAGTACCATACTGTCTTGATTACTGTAGCTTTGTAGTATAGTCTGAAGTCAGGGAGCCTGATTTCTCCAGCTCCGTTTTTCGTTCTCAAGATTGCTTTGGCTATTCGGGGTCTTTTGTGTTTCCATACAAATTGTGAAATTTTTTGTTCTAGTTCTGTGAAAAATGCCAGTGGTAGTTTGATAGGGATTGCATTGAATTTGTAGATTGCTTTGGGTAGTAGAGTCATTTTCACAATGTTGATTCTTCCATTCCAAGAACATGGTACATCTCTCCATCTTTTTGTATCATCTTAATTTCTTTCATCAGTGTCTTATAATTTTCTGCATACAGGTCTTTTGTCTCCTTAGGTAGGTTTATTCCTAGATATTTTATTCTTTTTGTTGCAATGGTAAATAGGAGTGTTTCCTTGATTTCACTTTCAGATTTTTCATTATTAGTATATAGGAATGCCAGAGATTTCTGTGCATTAATTTTGTATCCTGCAACTTTACCAGATTCATTGATTAGCTCTAGTAGTTTTCTGGTAGCATCTTTAGGATTCTCTATGTATAGTATCATGTCATCTACAAACAGTGACAGCTTTACTTCTTCTTTTCTGATTTGGATTCCTTTTATTTCCTTTTCTTCTCTGATTGCTGTGGCTAAAACTTCCAAAACTATGTTGAATAAGAGTGGTGAGAGTGGACAACCTTGTCTTTTTCCTGATCTTAGTGGAAATGGTTTTTATATAGATATATAATTTTTTATTTTTATTTTTATTACTAAAAGAAGGAGGAGAAGATGCTGGGACATGGGATAGAATAAAACTGGACAGATTCCACCACTCTGAGAAACCTCATTACATAAACGTTCCAGTGAGGTTTATCTACAACAAAGTCATTCCCTCTTTGGCTCTAAGGGAAAGGTGATTCATAGGCCCAGCATGTTTGTCCTTCCGGGGCCTCAGTAACTCAGATCCCAAAGGGTAAGGGAAACAGAGGACTCAACCGCACAAACCCAGTTAGCAACTTCTGTTTCTGGAACCAAGATGCCCTCGAGGAGTATTTCTCAAAGGCTCTGCCTTGTTATCTGTGACAACCTAATAATGTTTTGTAGTGTTTAAAAGATATTATTTTGCAAAGTTGATTTATAATAAATGAAAATAACATATGTGTTGTCTTCTTCCCCCAAGCAAGTATTTAATTTACTCTCTTAAAAAGACCACAGGTAGACCTAGTAACTGTTTCTCTCCACTGATGGCCATTTCATTATTTATCTTAACTAGTTCTTAGAAAAACCCTGAGCTCTTCACTAAAGTCAGGATCCAAATCCTAGTATGTAGAAGTATCAAATCACTATACAAACTGTAAAAATAAAGTCATCCTCCAGCTATAAATTAGAGGTCATACTCAATGTTTATATTTAAATACTTATTAGAATTCCTGTATTATTGATCACTAGTTTACTTTTGCCTAAGGTTTAGTCAAATTGCTAAAAGAGGGGCTGCTAGATGAAATGATACTACAATATTATTGTTAACTTTTTTTATTATTATTAAAAAGCTACTATATATAAGGTATGTTAGAAGATACAAAAGAAGATTAAACATGATTGAAACCATACAGAGCTTGTGCTCTTGTTGGAGCAGTTCCTTATGAAAATTAATAAAATATAATTTAAAAATATAAACTAAAGATGCATAAAATTTTAACTTTGACATTGTTTATTCAAATTAAATGGAAAATATTCATCTACACTTGTATTTCTTGAGAGGAAACCTGTATGATTTTTCTTTTGATCACAATCACTTCTCAGCTTAAAAAATGGAAATAAAAGTATTTTATATAAAATGCTATACAATTATTCAAATATTAATCCTTATGTGTAGCACACTCAGATTTTATTTTCAAACTTAATTCAACCTCAAAAAATATTTTAAAAATTTCTTTCTTTTGGAAAAGTTGGTAACTTCTGAAACTGCATTAAATTTGTTGGAATATAATGGCTATATTATGTGGATTGAACTATTTCAAATACCCCGATTGCAAAATCCATTGACCAACAAAACACTAAGACTTACAAAAAGAAATTTGTTTGGGCAGTTTGTGTACATTTTTATCATAAAAGTCAGAGGACATCAAGAGAGATGCAGACTATTTCCAAAAATATATTAAAAAGAAAATTATCAGCTGATAGTTATTCCTAGAGAAAATTAAGACTCAAGCTGTGTGATTTTGAGATGTTCAGTTTTGACACTTTTTGATTCTAGTAGATAGTAGGTAAGCTAAATATGATATTTAAAACCAGGGACATAGTATGTTTTTTGATTGAAAACAAAATGATACACAGAATGGAAATGGATTTGAAAATTGTTAAGCAGCTTTGTTTTTTTTTTTTCCCAGGGACTTTCATAACTCTGATTCCCACCCATCAGCTCTGCATTCAGTCAGATCACTTCAACAAACACACCATGAGATTTTAAATAGAACTTCTGCTTTCTCAGAGTTTTGATAGAAGTCCCAAGGCTGAGAATAAAAGGTGTCAATTTCTTCATACTTGTAAAGATCTGCAGCATCTATGGAAGGTTTTCCCAGAGGGTTATCCCAAACCAGTCTACCGCAAGTGGCTCATTAGCCACTCCCCAAGTTATTCTTGGGGATGGCACTAGGAAGGGTGTCTTTAGAGCAGCTTTGTCAACCTTGACCACATAGTAGAATCATTAAGTTGCTCGGGCCACACCTGAAACATTATATCCCAATCTCTGGGAGTGGAAAATGGAACATAGGCATTGGCAGTGTTTAAGGCTCCCAGGTGAACTGCAGTGTGCAGCCAGGTTAGAGAGACAAGCCATGAAGGGTTCTAGCCTTCTCCTTCTCTCCCGATGATGCTCAAACCAAACGAAGGTCTATGGAGAGCTTGGGAAGGCTTGACTAGTATTCTGGGGACCTTGGGGCTCAGAGGGATCGCTTGACCCATGCTTGAAAATTTTTAAAGAAGGGAGGACTAAAAAAGGGGTCTAGTGTGAGAGGGAGAAAACTAGAGAACTACTAGAACAGTGGTAGAGGAAGTTCTACTTCACTAACCACAGGGTAGAGAGGCTGCATTGTAGGAGCCAGATGTGGACGTTCTGAAATAGAACTATGCTTGAGTGGTTTTGAAAGGGATTTTATTTTAAAAGAATGTCTAAAGACTGTGAAAACCCCACAGATAGAGACTGTGTAAATGAAACCAGTAAAAGCAAGTGCTAACAAAATGAAGCATTGCCTGGGTCACAGCACAGTCATTGTCCCCAGGGTGGTACCTCCCAGCAACCACAGACGTGTTCCACAAATTAGAGACATTCTTTGAACTTTGAGCTAGCTGTACCCAGAGAACATCAATCAAGACGACAGTTATACTCTTCTGTAAAACTGCCTTTTACAAGCCCAAGTTCAGAGGGACTGGAGATTGCAGTCAATGAGTAGGGGGGAGGAAGTATGTTATGCAGGGCAAGGAAGAGAGAAGAAACTAATGATATTCTTCCTTCGTCTCCAAAGCTGGCTTCCAATCAGGCCTGATCTGAGAACAAAAGGAAGATTTGAATCAGATGAAAATGATGTTTGACAACTGGACTCTTTGGGAAAACCACAAAAGGGACACATTTGATATTCAAGTTTTAAATCCAGAGGCAAGAAGGCTATTTCAATGGATCTTGTTTGGAGGTGGTGAAGGAAAGAAAATAAACCTGTTCTGTAATTATGATCTTCCTGAATCCAACTCATTCAATGAATGTGTAACTTATTTTAATTCCTAATGCCAGACACTGTGCTAAGTATATAAGAGACAAAGATAATTACATTTATGTGGGTGTATGGTTTGTGGAGCACACAACACTGAATTCCTTGTAGATAGAACACTTACATAATCATCCTTGTTACTGTTGACATGTTATGATTATATTAGACATAATAGTATTTGTCTCAGGGCCCAGTATCAGCCATACCTGGCACTCTTAGATGTTCAAAAATATTTATTGAATAGATAGATGAATAAAAAATATTCATGTATGAATTAAGGTTATATTCATTGACACTGTGGAGACAATCATTTTTTATTATAAAATAATAGAGCATACACTTTAGATTTAAATTTACATATTTTTGCTAATTAAAGAACCAAAGTCTTTCTTTCTTCTCCCCACAACCCCCATCCTGGTCCCTTATTTTTGTTTTTCTTCTCCTAATCTAGGTTGTCCACTTTTTTCACCAGTAAACACACACAGATACATAAACAAATGGTAGCAGATAAAATGTAAAACATGTGAAGACTTCATTTACGGCACCCCTGAAAGAATTCTACTGAGGAAAGTCTATCCAATGTTGGGATAGTGGAGAGTAACGCATCCTTCCTGCTCTTCTGTTTTGTTTTGTTTTGTTTTGTTTTGCGGTATGCGGGCCTCTCACTGTTGTGGCCTCTCCCATTGCGGAGCACAGGTTCCGGACGTGCAGGCTCAGCGGCCACGGCTCATGGGCCTAGCCGCTCTGCAACATGTGGGATCTTCCCAGACCGGGGCATGAACCCGTATCCCCTGCATCGGCAGGTGGACCCTCAACCACTGCGCCACCAGGGAAGCCCCCCTTATTATTATTATTATTTTTAAAATTTTTATTGGAGTATGGCTGCTTTACAATGTTGTGTTAGTTTCTGCTGTACAGCAAAGTGAATCAGCTATAGGCATACATATATCCTCTCTTTTTTGGATTTCCTTCCCATTTAGGTCACCACCGAGCACTGAGTAGAGTTCCCTGTGCTATACAGCAGGTTTTCATTTGTTATCTATTTTATACATAGTAGTGTATATATGTCAATCCCAATCTCCCAATTCATCCCACCCAGCCCCCCTTTTCCCCTTGGTATCCATATGTTTGTTCTCTATGTCTGTATCTCTATTTCTGCTTTTCAAATAAGTTCATCTGCACCATTTTTCTAGATTCCACATGTAAGCGATATTATACAATATTTGTTTGTCTCTTGCTGACTTACTTCACTCTGTATGACAGTCTCTAGGCCCATCCTGCTCTTGATGTTTCCTTGTGCATTGCTCTGGCTCCATACCCCATACCTTTACTCAATTCTCCACCTCAAGTAGGGGAATGAATTTCCGGCTCCTCTAGCTGATCTACTTGGTACATGTGGAGGAGGGATAATGGCAGGTTTGTGACCCAGCCTCCCACTGCTAATGATGAAATCTGTCTAAACCTGGGATTTCGTATTTGAAAACCTCCCTCTGTGTAGATTATAACCTACACTCTTCAATAACAATCTTACTAGATATGGATGTGTCTTTTGGTCTCTGAATGCTCTCCTCCAGTATCCATTCTCAACTTTTTCAAAATTCAGGTCATGAGAGGGGTTACTCATTGTGTATTTTTCAAAAATCCCAATAATAGTCTTTGCCTTCTCCCTCATTTAACTGGTCAGATCTTGGCAGTTTAATTCCTGATGGTTTTTCCCCCGCTTCATATTACCTTCTTCTCTATATGTTTACCTGCAAAAGGATGAAGTTCAATAACATACATTTTTATTTTATTTATTTTTATTGGGGTATAATTGTTTTACAATGTTGTGCTAGTTTCTACTGTAAAGTGAAGTGGAGTTCCCTGTGCAATACAGCCTGTTCTCATTAGTTATCTATTGTATACATATTAGTGTATATATATGTCAGGCCCAATCTCCCAATTCATCCCACCCCCACTTCCCCCACCTTGGTGTCCATATGTTTGTTCTCTATGTCTGTGTTTCTATTTCTGCCTTGCAAACAGGTTCATCTGTACTGTTTTTCTAGATTCCACATATATGCGTTAATATATGACATTTGCTTTTCTCTTTCTGACTTACTTCACTCTGTATGACACTCTCTAGGTCCATCCATGTCTCTACAAATGACCCAATTTCGTTCCTTTTCATGGCTGAGTAATATTTCATTGTATATATGTGCCACATCTTCTTTATCCATCCATCTGTCGATGGACATTTAGGTTGCTTCCATGACCTGGCTATTGTAAACAGTGCCACTTTGAACATTGGGGTGCGTGTATCTTTTTGAATTATGGTTTTCTCTGGGTATATTCCCAGTAATGGGATTGCTGGTTCATATGGTAATTCTATTTTTAGTTTTTTTAAGGAATTTCTATACTGTTCTCCATAGTGGCTGTATCAATTTACATTGCTACCAATGGTGCAAGAGGGTTCCCTTTTCTCCACACCCTCTCCAGCATTTATTGATAACAATTTTAGATATTCTATAAACCTTGTATTTTTATTTTCTCCCTACTTCATAGTTCTTAGTCATCATGTAATAATGAGAAACTACAGATGTTTGACTGTCTTTGAAACACAGAAGATAATATCTAAGCTTGATTTTAATAGTTAGTTTCTGATTTATTTTAAAATTATCTCAGATTTTTGGAAAGAATCTTAAAGCTCATTCCACCATGGTTAGAAATATAAAACTATTAGAAGTAGTCTTGCTAAGATACTGTACTTAGATTTTCTGAGTCACTAAGGAATGAAGATAAATTATTTAGGATTTAAAATTTTTCTTCTGCAAAAAGTAATTTATACATGCAAAACTCATTTGTTCTTGAAATATTTTTCCTTAAAGGAATACTTATATAGTGATTTTTAGAAAGCCTTAATAATATCATTAATATTAGATTTTTTAAAAATGGACTTTGAAATTGTATTTAATAGAATTGTACTAAGTATTTTTATAATAACTTTCTGAACTTACCTCTAAGCTATTTTTAATACATTTATGTATCACAGGAATGGAAATTAAAGCAAATGGGTGGGTAAATATAAAATAGATTTATGTCTTTAAGTTAGACTGTTTTTGTTGAATTACAGGCTTGAAGGGCTTAAGAAAGAAGGTGATTGTGTTTTTAAAATAGAAGTAATGGTTCATATTTAGATAGTTTTCCATTCTACCCATTATTTTCTTGAAGCCAAACATTGTCAGAGAAGGCTACTCTTTCTTCCTCTTGTAAATAATTAAAAATCTGCTTCATCACCTCTTCCAGTTGAATAGCCAAATCACCTCAGTACAAATCATTCTGGAAATCCTTAACTTTACCCCTGTTCTCTTTGATGGAAGCCAAGGCTTCTGAATATGTGGAATAACATCCAGTACCTATTTTTTCTAAACAAAGATGTGCTATCAGGCTCACTGTTATTTCGTTTCATGAAGAAAAACGAAGCAAGCCACCTTTAGATTAGCTCAATAAACTTGAAGTAGGTCAACCATTGTAACAAATGCTTGGCCTCACTTAAGACATGGCAGAATAAAATACCAAATTAAAAAGGCATAGATGTCTGAATTCACTTTGTATATCATTGAGGAATTTATTCAACAAATATCTATTGAATCTTTACTTTGTTCACAAGAATGTTAAACTCTTCTGAAAGTAAAGCTTTTTATTTTTCTTTTTTCTTTTGCATATACTGTTTAAAAGCTTTGTGTCAATTAGCTTAAAATATTATCTCATCTAATTATTTCATGAGCTTGTGAGAAATTTATTTTATTCATTTCTTACATGAGAAAAAGTTGATATTTGGAGAGATTACACAATTTGCCCAAAGAGCTAGTAAGTGCTAAAACAAATATAGATTCATGTAATTACACAACCCACATGGACTTTCTTCCAACAATGCCAAGCTTCCCTCAAAGAGCTTGCAGGTCAGCTATGGAGAAAATATAATGCAAGATGAAAAGTGATATGTTTTAAGAGAGACATTTAGGAGTTGTAATTTAAGATGGGGATTATGTCTAATTGGGAGGATCTAAATCCTGGCTCAGCTGTATTTGGGTGGAACATTTTATAGGACATAATGTGTTTTCATCATAAGACCTAAATTGTCTGCTTAGAACACTTATCACTCCCCAAAATGGAGGAGGAAAACAAACAAACAAGTCAAATGTGTTCCACAGTCTATGATATTTTATCTATATGTTACATGCTGAAAGATTTATTCTAGGTCTTGATGTGACTCCAATATTTTGAATCTTCATTGACTGAAACAAATAAACAAAAATAATGAATAAAACTTTCTAAAGCCATTATAATGTCAACCTACTCTTTCACCCATAATGAAGAAAGGAAGGAGCTTGTTAATATTCTGCACTGCTGTGTCTGGAGACTACTTTTAGAAAGAAAGAGGCAATCATATTTCAAATTTTAGCATTTAATGAATAAGAGCTAGACTGTGCTAATATTTCTGTTTGATTTTTAATTTTACTATGTATTCTGTTGCAGATTCTCATTGATCATAGTAATATTTTCATTATTGACACATAAATCAGTGTAATGATCTTCATGTTAGAAAAGTAGAAGACTGTTTTCCTTTTGCACTACTAAAGCAAGGAAATATATAATAGGATGTGCTTTGGCTGAAGTTTTATTTGCAAGCTACTGCAGCTCTGAAGTGAATATTATGTAAAAAATCTTAATCTTTCTTTGACTATTTCAAAATATTTCTGTCATACTCTTAGAGCTTCCTGAGTTCTCACTGATGGCTATTACTTCCCATGCTAGACACTGAGTAATAACTTTTAAGTTTCATTCACTTTGTCTGTGAAGAACCTACTAAGTGTATTTTTCAAGGAAAAATTAGACTTTGGAATAGGCATGATTGATTACTGACTAACCTCTCAATGAAATGCTGGAGGCTTCAGTAGTTATATGAAGGTAAGACTATGGCATGAAGACTTTGACTAGGCTATTTAAACAACTCTGTAGAAATAGAAGTTAATTTAGAGAAAACAGATATTAATACAAATATTTCTTGTCCATAAAAATACAGATTACTTAAGGCTGCTGGAATGCAATTGATTATTGTCCTGTGGATAAACCAGATGTTCAAATCATTTCAACATTACTGTTCTTCATATAAATTTGTGTTCCTTTGATCTCTCCTTTATACCAGTTGTAACACCTTACTGGTTCTTTAATAATGAGATAAATAAAATCTTTAACACTTGTTCATTTTAGCTCTAGATGAAAGTTATAAAGTTGCTTTTTTATTTAAAATATTCCTTTAATATCTTTAAGGTGCTTTTTCATATATAGTACAAAAATAAATACACTAATACACAGTGTTATTTAAAGGATACTTTCAATTGTTTTTTTTTCTTTTAAAATACACATAAAATTACCATTTAGAAACTGTTATTTCACTATTAATCGTCACACTCTGGAAAATTTATTTTATTCCAGTTTCCTACATGCATTTAAATGTGTCTTGGGATTAAAGTAATTTTAATTTCTTAGCTATATACTATAATAAGTTTATTTTATACTAAGGCATACCTTGTGTCTAAGAATCCATTTTTCTTAACAAAGTATTTGAAAATATCTTGGTATAAATTATAATATCATATTGTCATTTATCTTTATTTAGATAGAAATTATATGATAACCCCAATTACTTTTTTTTGGATAATTTAAATTCTAGTTATTTCATCATTGGTTATCAGTTTCTTTACCATATAGCCTGTATACTTCTCATTTTACAGACATTTAAGTTAGATTGTTGGAAAATAAAAATTTTTAGCTTATGCCTATTGTAATGCAATACTGCAAGCTTTACCTGTTTGCTCTTTTTAAATTTCAAAGCCCGATTAAATACCATTAAGTCAATATGATAATTACTACAAAGACATGGATTGATAACAACTACATTAAAACAAATTTTTAGTTACAAAATTATATTCTATTGAAAACATAAGACCTAAACTATTCACAAATAAAAAAGAAAAATGTTGTCACCTGGTCAAAGCTTCTTTATATTCAAATGTAAGGATAAATCTATTTTAAGACTTCCTTTTCCACATAGTAATGTTTTACACACCTGAGCTATTTCTCCACATTCAATTTCCCTTGCTATGGCTTAGGCTGAAATGTTTGATCACATTTATATACTTAGAACGTGTATCAGTTTATAAAATACTATTTACCAGACAAAAATATTCAAGTGGAATTTTACTTACCAGACTCAAAGATTCAAAGTTTAGTTGTAATTCTATTCCTTATTTTTTTTTTAGATTTGACAATTTAAAATGTATTTTATTGCACACAGAAACAAACATATTAATAATGTTTCAATTCCATTCAAGATTTGCCATTATCTCATAAACTACCTATTTTCCCTCCTTTCATGCAAATTCTTCTTAGCTTCTATTACCAAAATTGTCAGATTTATTGCGATACAATTGACTCTCAAATTTCCACGCGCCCTCAACCGTAGCCATTTGCAGTATTTATTTTCACCACTAGATGTCACTATGCTCTTCGCAAAAACTGCTGTAGACGGACTTCATTCACGGAGAAACAGACTAATAAATACATAATAATTTACTAATAAATTCATAAATACAATAAATCTAAAAGTCAACACTATTTGTGAGGAATAATTTGATGCATTAAAATTTTAATTAACATTATATTCATTATTTAAATATCATTATAATCCTGTCACATGAGGATCAAGCATTGACAAATATTCTCATTGTCAGAGTTAACGTTTTAATATAGAAATTCTGAACGACATCCTCTCAAATATTTAAGAAAAGAAAGATTTCTATATCTATCCCATGGTGACGCTCCCAATGACAATATTAGGGCAAATATCCTCATACCCACTTTGTAAGAAGTAAATGAGAAAATATTGAACATGTTTTATTCATTTTACTTTGTTTCTCATTTCCCTTTTAGTAATATTATGATATATTTTGTTTAAAATATATATTTATGGATGCATATATCATACACTGTAAAAAAGTTTGGAATATTGTATAAAACATTCATTCATTCACTCTTTCATCCATTCATTCAACAAATACTTATTGAGACCAACCCTGTCCAAGCATTAAGTAAAATGAATAATGCAAAATCAGACAGACGTCCCAGCCCCGGTGGAATGCAGTTGCTTAACAATTACAACAAATAGAAATATGTTGACTGAAAAAGAGTACCTTGCCTCTAAAGTCAGATATTTTAGTTCCATCAGAAAATTGTTGAAGTTTTAGAGGAACATGAGTTACTTTTAGAAACTCTGGAACTACCTATCAGTAATCCTCAAAGTCAAGGTAACCTTTTCTGTGACTTGACACAAGAAGCCATTCAAAGAAACAGTATGGCATTTTAAGATGGTATAGACACAAGTTTGTTGTTGTGTGGTGTATTCACTCCTGTAATTTTATTTCATTTTTATGAGCTTCCAACAATCCAAAAACATGTAGGAAAGTAACTGGAAAAAATAGGAATAGTAGTGAGACAAAGAAAGAGGATCATGAATGTTTATATAGTTAAATTTGCTTCAGCAAAGAAAACCTCCTCTGCAGCAAAAGCTTGCAAATTGCAGATTTTTCCTAATTCTACATCTGCTGCTCACATTTTAGAAAGCAGTTACATATAGAAAAGTATTTTTCTTCTAAAAACATTAAAATTGTCATCTGTCTTCTGTGTCTGTCCTTGAGGGACATAAAGTTGATCAACAGCATTTGTTGAGTACTTTATTCTTGGGCAATGTGATGAATAAAGAAAATAATTTTAGGGCTTTCCTGATGGCACAGTGGTTAAGAATCTGCCTCCCAATGCAGGAGACATGGGTTCGAGCCCTTGTGGGGGAAGATCCCACATGCCGTGGAGCAACTACGCCCATGTGCCACAACTGCTGAGCCTGCGCTCTGGAGCCTGTGAGCCACAACTGCTGAGCCCACGTGCCACAACTACTGAAGCTTGCATGCTTAGAGCCTGTGCTCCGCAAAAATCAGGCCACCGCAAGGAGAAGCCTACTCACCACAACAGAGAGTAGCTCCCCACTCACCGCAACTACAGAAAGCTCGCGTGCAGCAATGAAGACCCAATACAGCCAAAAATAAATAAATAAGTAAATAAAATAAAGTAAAAAAAAAAGAATTTTAAAGAGGTACAAGGCATGATACTTCACATTTAAGAAGTACAGAATTATATAGCTTTAGTGTTCCAATCCTAAATTCTCTTATAAACCTTAAAATCATAAATAAGATAAATTTACATAAGGTTGGCATAGCCCATATCCCAATCTTCCTCAACTTACGATGGGGTTAATGTAAGTCAGAACGCATGGTCCCCATAAACGCATAGTCAAAAATGCATTTAATTCACCTATCATCGTAGCTTAACCCAGCCTACCTTAAATGTGCTCAGAACACTTACATTAGCTTACAATTGGGCAAAATAATCTAACACAAAGCTTATTTTATAAAAAAGTGTGGAATAGCTCATGTAATTGATTAAATACTATACTGAAAGTGAAAAGCAGAATGGTTGTCTGGGTACAGAATGGCTATAAGTGTACGGGTTGCTGCCCTCGTGATCACCTAGCTGACTGGAAGCTGTCTCTGCTCAGTATCACAACAGAACATCTTACAGCATATGACCAAAATTCAAACTTAGAACTACAGTTTCTACTGAATATCACTTTTGCACCATCATAAGGTAAAAAAAAAAAAAAAAAAAAAAAAAAAAAAAAAAAAGTCCATTGAACCATTGTTAAGTTGGAAACATCTGTACTGTTATAATGTCAAGATAAGTTTAGCAAGGATGATCTTGCATCTCTTGCATCTGGTCCTGAAATTAATCTGTTTACTTTATTCCTACAGGAAAGTGGATGTGCTCTTTTTGAATTTAACTTAGTTCCCCTTAAAGCAATTTTCTTCTCTTCCTTTATTTGCTATTGAGGGACTCTGCTCTTTCCAACCCAAACTGTGTGAGGCCAGAAGCAAGTGTTAGAGACCATGACCAGCTCATCATGCAGCTCCTTTTTGAATTAGTTAAGCAGCCTCTGTGAGTCACAGCAAAGTGTGCTGGGGTCAGTCCAATCACCAGATGAAAAAGAAATACAATCCTTTCTGCTCTCTCATACCTCAGTGATGCCAATTCCTTTTTCTCTTATAGATATGATAGGGGGAAAAATCTGCCACTACAAATTTCCTTCTGTGTAGTGTGAACTGGAGTTCTGCTATTTGTGTGTTCTGGCTGACTTCAAAATGAACAAAATCCATCTCAGAAACTTTGAGGCCATCGGGGAGAGACAAGGTAGCCCACTCAAAGCTTTTCCCTGTGTAAAACTGCTGGCTTTCCTTTTTATACTCTTTGCTAATTTTAAAATGCCCACTTATCTGCATTTCTGCAGACTACCTAACTTGTTGGCAAAGTCTCAAATTGTTTCTAAACTGGAAGAGAAAAATGCAACATGACAAATCTTGTTTAGAATATTTTCAGGTGAACCTTGCCTCTCAAAGTATTTTTTTCCCAGAAGCACTGAATTATGGGTCATCAAATCTACATCTGCTCACCAAAAAGACTGTTGAATATACAGATGAATGTACTGATCTTTAATCTTTCTTATAAACAGAGCCAAAGAGTTTTTTAATAATGTCCAAGTTTCAATTCTCTTGTGCAGAAACCTTTTAGGTAAAGGTAGACAATAAGATGCTATTAGGTAATATAGTTTAAATTTAATGCCATCAGCTACAAGACCCATTCAGCTTTAACTAGGTGGATATAGATAATGGTTACAAAAAAAAGAGTGTAAATGCTGTTTCTATATCCTTTCCTCAGGTGGTGAAAAACTACTTGCAATCCACTCGAACTCCATCTTCCTTTCTTTTCTTTTTTTTTTAATCCACTTATATGCTTCCACAAGACATAAAGGAATGGAAAACATTGCTTAGATTCTCCTATCAAACCCCTTTTATAGCATATTTTTCTCTACCAATTCAAGTCTATTAATTATCCCTCTAATATCTTTCTTATATCAAATTTCTCCCTTTTCCTACAGTACAGCTAAGTTATGTTATGATTGGTAGATTCGAGAATTTGGGGATTGGAAGAAACATTTCAAGTAGTCTAATTCAAACAGCATCTCACATTTCTATCCAAATGAAAGAATATTTCACTTAAGATCTTTGAGAAACAGTCTTCAGCATATGCTTGAACATATTAACAAGCTTCTCACTCTCTCCCTCTCTCTCTCTCTCTGTAGATAGATGTATAGATATAGATATACATAGATCATGTACATACCACCAGTATATAATTCACTTTTATTAAACCCCTCTCAGAGTCAGTTATTAATTACACTGAACTGAGACATTGCCGCGACTTACAACCCTACCCTCACCCCGTCTCAGCTCTTTCTACCCCCAAGAGTAGTTTTCCTAATAGGTCTTGTTTTAACTCCCAGAGCAAAACTAAATCATCTAGTCTTCCTTCCAGCTCTTCAAATACATGAGGACAGCTTTTATATTTCCGTATTCTCCCCAGGTCTTCAATTAGCTAGGCTGCTTCTGATTTCTTTGGTGATTCTGTAGAGAATATATAGCAATCCTTCTAGGATACCCATACTGACAAATCTTTTGCTTTTTAACCTTGACAATTATATTATTAATTTGTTTCTATAAGTTTGGGGTGTTGCTTCAAAATAAGATCTTGTAAGCCATATAGATTGTGATATATTTTTAGCCATTAAAATATTTCTTGATTTCTATAAGACCATTTATCACAGTCTTAGGTAGGATTTTAGATCAGTATTTTTGTTTTTAACACCGTGGACATGGGTAATCAAAGTTTCTCTTCTACAGAATTAAAGACTTATGGCTCATTGTTGGAACATGCAGATACGCTACTAGCAGCTGTGATATATTGGTTGTGTACTGTATCCACAGTGGAAAAAGTGAAAAGTTTTGGATTGCCAGAGAAGAATTAGCCTACCGTCTCCTTCCTTGTTGTAGTAACTTACATTTCCCATTTAAAGCAATCAATTGCTCAGATTGTAATAACTCCATTAATGGTATTGTTAATCCAAACTTTCAAATAGGAAAACTAAAAGTTACAACCACAGTCAACATGTGCTTTGCTCCTGTGAACTGGGGAAGAATCAGGAAGACAGTAAGAAGGAACGAAATTGCTGTGTGCAGTTGCTAGCTATTCATTTACTACCTGCAACTCTTTCTAACTTCTACCGAGTCTCAAACTTTAAACTGGTAGAAATAACTTATTCTTTGATTTGTCCCACTGTTGTCCTTAGCCTATATTCTATCTCTCATGGCTTATTTCTCAAAGCTGGAAGATAGCTCCTTTTAAGTCATATTAGTGTTGGACAATGCAAGGACTTCATAGCCTTCTTTTATGTGACAAGTTTGGGGCTGGTATGAAAATTTTGCTTTGAATAATAACTACCCACAATTATTCAAATGTAACCACTTTTTACATAGATTTTACCGAGATTGTCTATTCTGAGTTTTTCAGGTGATGCCACAAATAACTATATTATTTAGAACTTCTTACTCACTATGCCACAGTTTACTGGTGCTTTTTCCTGGCTGAGACAATCAGAACTATCATATAAAATAGTGCATGCCAATGTAGATCTTCCTGAGGAATTTGACATGTTTAATTTAATCAAGAATCTGGTTATCCTTTTCTTGGTATGAAGAAACTGAAAACAAAACACAAACAGTAAGCAAAACCAAGAAAAAAAAAAAAGGTAAAAACAAAGGAAAAAGCCCAGGTTACAGTATGACTACAACACTGAAGTTTGGAGGATCAGATCCTGAATGTTCCTGAAGACACATTCGCATTGCTTTAGGGTACATGTTATCTTCCTGAAAATCACAATGCATTTTACAGATTTTTTCTTTGTGAAAAAAGATAATTGAAAAAAAATTCATGAATATATGCAGGAGTGGCTCTAAAGGAAACTGCCTCTCAAATCTTGTCTAAAACATTGTATTTCTGAAACATTTGACTAAATAGATTCTTCATCATTTAAGTGAATAACTGAAAATAAGATAAGCCTCTAATTATAATTGACAATAACACTCTGGTATGATATGACTTGTGCCTCTGGTACTGATTTGAATGCCTCTGAGTGTGACTCTTGAATTCCATCTTTGAGTGTTTCCCCATCAAAACCCATGGATTTTTCTTTTGACAAAGTGGCCACATTTGATCAAAACATAAAAGCAATATGTTGCATTTTACTAGAAGTTACTGTCACCACGTAAAGTGACACCATTAATTATAAGAAATAGTTCCATGTATTTACCCATTGGAACCAATTTGGTTCTCCTTTGATTAGCCTTTTTTGTGTATATTTTTGCATCCCTTCAGTTGCATTTAGATATAAGAACTCTAAGCATCAGTTTGGTCAGTTATATGTAATCATGGTTACTTTTTTATATTGCTGGGCATAGTTTCTCACTATTTCATGTTAATTAATAAAAAAAAGTGTATACACAGAATATGCCCTGTGGCTATAGATAAAACAGGCCAGGAAACACAGACAGAACAATTGAAAGTAGACTGTTATATCCTCTAATGACTTTCTATTCTGTTTTCTTGGATGTGAATTATGACTCCAATAATATGCTTTTGGTGAAAAAAAGAAATGATGTCTGGCATCTTGTGAGAGAGTATCTGAAGAGTTTTTAAATTATATGTTGTCATGAAAGTACACATCTTGTCATCTTTCTTTAGGTGTTAGAGTCTTTCATCTCCCTTGAAAGTTCAGATTGATCTGTAACATTTTTTTGAAAAAAAAAATCATATGTCACACACTTTGAATGTGTTGTGCATATTTTTGCTTCAGGAATCTCAGGAAGCTCTGACCATGACTAAGAAAGGCAAACTGAATTTTCTACCCTACCCACTGACCTTGGGATGGTGTTGGAGTGCTCTGGGAATCAGACTGCCCTACTTTTGGCTGCTCTAGGCAACTCAATGACATAATTGTTGATGTGGTTTAAATTCTGCTGCTGCTGCAATTGAGGTTTGCACAGACAAGATAAACTTCCTCATCTCCTAGCCTTTGGTGGATACTTTTAGAAAAAAACTTGGACTTTGACCAGAACCAATGAAAATCTTAGTCCAATTTCCAAAGAATGCTAAACTACACTGTCTTTCTCTGTTTCTCTGTCATTGTCTCTGTCTCTCTCTTTCTCTGTGTGATTTTCCTTAGTTATCAATACCTTTTAGGCAAGACCATTCTAACTACTAACTTTACTGGAATCTGTGAATGTACCAGCCCTAGGGTTTGGGAAGTAGGTTGAATAAACTTTTGAAGACAGGATTAATAACAAAAAGCATGTTATTAATTCCAAAAATTAAATAAACCAGTTGATATTCTAAGACAGGATTTGATATTGCTGGTACCATGGAAAAGGGGAAGGTATCAAAGGGCTTGCTTGTGCTTGAAAGATATCCCTGAACAAGCAAAAGTGAATGGAAATAATATGTGAGTGGAGGGGTTGGTCTTCACCCAGAGTAGCAGGAGTGAAGGCCAAGTGTATGTGCACAGATGTGGGGACAGTGGTAGAAGTGATGGGAAGATAGTCTTTTCTGAGTGTTCATATTTTCTCAATAAAAATTGAACTAGGGCATCAATTGAGAGAGTGTGGAGAAGTATTGGAGGTTTGAGGAAACAGCATAACATATAAGAAAGAGTTTCTAGGCTAGTAGCCAACTGAATGAACATGGGGAATTTCAGGGGACAGCTAAGTGGTATGTGGGACCACTTGGAGCTTGTAGTCACAGCAGACAAACTGGCATGTTTGTGCTATATAACCTGCAGATGCATTACATTGCCATGATTATAGGGATGGAGTAAACATATAGATTTATCCAGGGTCAGGGCAAAAAACTTCAAGTTGTAGGCAAGACAGTGATAATAACAATCAACAATAACACTTAAGATGGGTAAGAAAGAATGTAATGTCATGGATGGGAGAGATTAAAAGTAAAGAGACATTAAAATAAATGAATAATAGTCCCCAGTGGGAGGAATTTTCTAGAATTGCATAGTTAGAGGGAAAGGATGGGAAAGATCAGGGATTGACGTGTTTGAAATTCAGGTTCTGGAGATTACATTTATTGAAAATACCATGATGATAAAAACACTTGCCTATAACCATGAGAGTGAGTGGCTAAAGTAGTTAAATGACAAAGTCCTTGTGGGTATAGGTGTGTGTGTGTGTATGTTTGTGTGTGTGTGTAGTTGTGTGTCAGAGAGAGTGAAAGAAAATTCAAGGAAACAAGAAAAAGAAGTTAGAGATTTAGAATGATCATCAGTCAGCTTTATGAACATTGAAATCATCAAGAAATATGATGAGGGTAGTACTGGAGAGAGACTAACAGGGTGTTATGTGTATTTTTTTAGAGTGTAGGTAGAACCCACGTTTGATTCAGAAATGACAACAAGGAGAATGAAAAACTCATTCTCAGTTCCAGAGTTCCCAGCACAAAGCCTGGGGGAGAAAAATCAGCCATCACTTGACAAAAATTTTTGGAGAAAAAATATTCTCAGGGAAGACAGTGTTGTTCAGAGCAAGAAGGTGAAGGGGATAAGAGAGAAGAGATTGAGGAAATATAGAATTTTGCTTATGATGGATTGCACTCTCCAAAGAGCACTCTGGACTCATGTCAAGAGTTGGAGAAGGATGGGAGATAGAGGGAGGAGAGGGGCAATACAGTGTTATATGGGGATTAGAGTTTGTTGACCATTTGTGTCTTTCATCCTTAAAATGTATGTTCATGTCTTTTGTTAGTTTTGTCAAGAACATTTTTGATATAATTCTTTTTTTTTTAACATCTTTATTGGAGTATAATTGCTTTTCGATGGTGTGTTAGTTTCTGCTGTATAACAACATGTATACTAATTCTTAATTGCATATTTACTTTTGGCATCCTTCATTCATTGCTAATAAACCAATTAATGCCATTGGATATTTTATCTTTTAAATGTACTAGTCTTTTGACTAATCCAGAAAATGGCAAAATCTACATTCCATCTTTCATTTTTAGGTGATCTGTAACATTTGTTGTATAAATTATTCCTTCAATTTTTATGTTACTTCTCTCAGAGCAGACGCATTTTCTTTGTCCTTAATCATTCTTGATTTTCCTCCTTCATTTTTTGCTCTCCCATATATTATAGTATGGATCATGTAAGACAAGTCAGAATTCGCTCTTGCTGTACAGATTTTCAGGATGGATGGGACAAACAAGGAGATTTATGATAATTAGAGCATTCCTAGAGAACGAAGAATAAGGGGTAAGCCATAGGGTTATCAAAATAGGGCTGTAGAGGGCTTTTCTATGTCTTCATTTCCCCAGTCAACATCTAACATATGAAATCAGGTGGCTGTCTTTGTGGTTATGAAATAGGTAAATGTTCTCTCTGTTTGGAAAACAAAACAAAATATAGTTTTAACTTATGATAACTGACTCTATATACTTTTTTTCCTGTCTTCTAGTCATAATAGACTTTTTTTTTTTTTTTTGCAGTACGCGGGCCTCTCCCTGTTGTGGCCTCTCCCATTGCGGAGCACAGGCTCCGGACGCGCAGGCTCAGCGGCCATGGCTCACGGGCCCAGCCGCTCCGCAGCATGTGGGATCCTCCCGGACCGGGGCACGAACCCATGTCCCCTGCATCGGCAGGCGGACTCTCAACCACTGCGCCACCAGGGAAGCTCCATAATAGACTTTTAAGATACATGGAGATAAAACATTTTCCATTTCAGGATTCAGTGACATGGTGATTAGGTGCAAAATCTGTGACCGAGAAAAAATAATATATAGTGATACATATCATTTCATAACATACATATTATCCTCCAACTAGCCAGGAAGTGAATAGCTTGTTAATGAGAACTCGAAGGGGTAGGGTGGTGAGAGAGTGAGACAGAAAGATTGATTAAAGTTCGCTAATGATTCCAAAGCATTACAGCCCTTTTTTCTTGTATAATTTTTCTTTCTCATCATGTCCTTCATTGAATCCTACTTTCTTTCATTCTCTTCTTTTCTCTACTGTTCCCCTTCCCCCCAACCTGGGCTTATCTGGGACAATCAAGGATTTAGATAATTATTTTTCTTGTGGTGGCAGATAGAGAATATTCCAACCCAAGCATGTGTTACTTTTACAATCGGAACTAATAAATGCTTAATTTTCAAACAAATAAAGTATATTTGAAAGACAGGAAAACTGAACAATTTCAAGTCATTATGATTTATGACTTAAATTATCTGGATATGTCCAGATAATGTTATCTGGATATGTCCTCTTGAGCTAATATGCCCAATGATACTGCCTTCATATGTTTGCAAAATCCCACCGCCCAAAATGCTGCCCTGATATTCTACCTGGAATCATTCATTTTGAACACCAAATAGTTTTCCTCAGGGGAATGCAATGAAAGTCATTGATATTTTGGTGTTAGTTAATGTCATCAGAAATTCCATCAGTTGGCTAGTGACATAGGAAGTATGGGCAATATTTGTGATTTACTAGAAATAGCATCTCAAATCCTTGATTTAATGGGTGGAGGGTGGGAAAGGAAAACAGACTTCCATGAACTATAAGGGCACTGAGTGCTTATGTTTGGAGCAAGAAAAGGGCCCTTGAGGGCCTCCCTGGTGGCACAAGTGGTTGAGAGTCCGCCTGCCGATGCAGGGGATACGGGTTCGTGCCCCGGTCTGGGAGGATCCCATATGCCGCGGAGCGGCTGGGCCCGTGAGCCATGGCCGCTGAGCCTGCGCGTCCGGAGCCTGTGCTCCGCAACGGGGGAGGCCACAACAGTGAGAGGCCCGCATACCGCAAAAAAAAAAAAAAAAAAAAAAAAAAAAGAAAAGGGCCCTTGAAAGGGATTGATTAATAATTCTGAGTGGGAAGGATAGTTCAAGGCTGAAGAGTTCGACTCTGATGCCAACTTGGTGGTACTACTGCTTGCAAGTTATGTTTGCTGAGGAATCGTTTTTAGAACGGTTTTTAAGTCTCATTTTCCCAAGTTTAAAATACAGAGTGATTACATTGTTTGAAAGTTTTTATATAACGATCCTACATCCTGATTTGCCAGGAAAAATCCTGGTTTACAGCCATTTCCCATCATCTCATCTAGCTGACGTTTGTCCTATATCAAAATATCCAAGTTTGGAAGATCCATTATAAGGCTGTCCTGAATATAACCTACTTACTGAGAATTTAGCACACAGTTGACTCTTTGGACCCAATAAATGGTGGTCATCATTGTTAGAATAATAACTCCCGGTTCTACCACATTCCTTGTTGTCTGCTACTGGAAATTCCTCCAGCCTCAGTTTCTTTGTAGACTAAAAATACAGTATAGTGAAAATAGCACATACAGTTCTTAGGATTAATGAAATAATGTGTGGATTAACAGTAAGAAGAACACATAAAATTATTGATAATTGTTTTAATAGTTAATAACTTTATTTTATTATGAAAAAATGCCTCAAATGAACTGTATCTTAATTAAGATAGACTCAAACTGGTGAATTATGGAATCACATTCCATAACCAATGGCCTAAAATAGATTTTTAAAGGATTTGGGAAGTTCATGAATAGCTAAGGACAATGAATTTGCTCCAAAAGATCTTGAGCTCTAAGTGTGTAAAGTGTTCTTGGTATTAATTTTAATTCATGGACATATTTTCTATGAAAGAGCTGGATCATTCAGAAATCCCAGTGGCTCACTATATCCATAGACCCTGCATATTTCCTGCTAGAACAAGATATCTTAGTATTCCAGAGCATATGATCCAACGATTTATAGTATTCAAAATCCTGTGAGAATATTGAAAGTTGTGAGAGAAAAAAAAATGCTAAGAAAAGAATAAAATGATGAGCATTTCCTTCACACTTGTTCCCAGCTGGGACTACAGCTGCTTGATTCATACCATCTGGGGATGTCTAATTAGAAACTACCTAGAATAGGCTAATAAACAAGTAATTTGAAAATAAACTTAACAACATCAGCAGCAGTGCAGATCCCAGAGTGCTAGGAGTTAAGGTTGCATGAACTAATGGATCAATGAACAAAATAAATATTCACTAATCCCTGCACTTGAACAATATTATTCCTGAATAAAGCAAAGTGCCATTTGTTTCTTCAATGCATAATAAATATGCCAAATACTGACTGACATTTAGGCTAGTAAATACAATTTTAAAAAGCTATTCATATGAGACTCTTGCACAAGCTCCCTGCTACATTGTGGTTTAAATCATTTCCCAATTTTAAGTCCATTTTTAAAAAATACAATAACGTGTCATTTCAAAACAAGTTTCTGTTTAGGCTACCAAATAATTTGGCCAATGCCAGTCAGATTTCTATCCTCAAAAATTTTCTTTGGAGAAGTAAAATGGTAGGTTTTTTTTTTTTCTGTTTTACCAAATTAATAAAAATTTCATTTATCAGTCTCAATGATTTAGACGTCAAGGTGTCATAGAGATTTTTCAAATCAAAATAATGTTATGATAGCACAAATGATCAACACTTGAAATGCACACCCTGAGATTGATGAAAAAACAAAATGTTTAACTCTTCAATTTTGTAATCACTGCATTTTTACTTGTTGTATTGATGTCAATTCTCTATCACCAGATTGAGTCTCACAAAACAACACTAGTATATCGTATACAAATGACACAATATGGGAACACAAAAATCATTGTGCTTTTATCATAATAAAATAGTCAATTTTAATTGAAGTATTGAGAATTAAGAATATCTTATAATCTTGTCAAATACATTTGCATCAGCAAAACTACCTAGCACATAGAAACTCATACTGATGCATAATAAAAATGGTCTAGAGACTTCCAAACTCTAGAAAATTTTAATCTTAATATTTTTCTATTAATTAGCCAAATTAGTAAATAACTTTAATGTTTTGCTGTCTCCATTTTCTTTCCTAAGAAAGAAATAAGAGTTCCATCACTGGATAGAGAAATACTTTTGTGTGTTTGGGTTTACCTAATGTATATTATCACTGTTAACACTGCCATTATAATCACTAACTTTATGAGTAAAAAATAGCCAGCTCTCTCCATGAAAGGAACTGTGACATAATAAAGCTTGAAACATCTAGGAATTGTGGTTCCTAGTTGTATGTTTTCACTACCCCATCTGTTATCAAAATATAATTGTATATTGTTTCAAAGAAATAATAAAAGAGAAAGTATTAAATGTTGCAATACTGAACAAAGTCACACACAATTTCTTATCAAACATGAGCATTCTCCCCTATCATTTTGTTATTTTTGCTATTTCTTTTAGAATCTCAGAGTAGTAAAGTGGGTTAAAAACACCCATACAACAAAACTCGTAATTTCTTTATCATTCATTATATGTAATATATTGCCACAGCCATTTTTGACTTTAGGGAAAAAAATGAAAAATGCATATTTGACATTAGCAGACCATCATCAATAGTCATTAGGTAGAGTATTTGTAAACAAATGGAAGATATTCTCTTGACATACACGAGTTTAATATGTAGATCACAATCACCAAGACAATTTAAAACTGAAATAGATTAAGCACCATGGTGTGTATCCCCAGTTTATAACTATTATTTGTAGGTCATCTTACTTGTACTACTATTAATTTTATTATTTTGAACATCAGTTATTTCTATTTTTTATATATCAGAATTAAATATGAGGACAATAAACTGTATAATCTAATGAGCTTTATGTATTACTAAAATGAAAACTGCATTGGGCTTCAAAGACAGCGTTCTAACAGAGAACAAATCAGAACACTAGTGACAGTTTTTAGGATTCCAAAATGCACATCAAGTAAATCAAGCTGATAACAAAGAGCCCTTTTAAATTATTAAGGTATGATTAACTGGGGGCATACCAAGAATCATTGCAAAGTGGAAGGAGGGATTTAAAAACAGCTGGAAAGTGCCCTACATATTCTACAGCATATAATGCTCCTGGGGGATACCCTTTGGACTGGCGATTGTATTACCAAAACATGTAATAGACTAGCACTGGTAGAGGAGGAAATTTTCAACTGTGAAACAGGAGGTTGCTCTAGACATATAAATTAAATGGTAGAAAACACCAACATAAGAATAGGAGATTATAATGAACCCAAGTACAGACATATAGGAGAGAAGTTCATGGCAACTGTTGGATAAAGGAGGTGGAAGAGGAACAGTAATGCAGGAAGTATTCATTACACTTTTATTCACTGAACTCAAACATGGCAGTGTACTGCCATGTGAAACTTTTGTAATCAGATAGAAGATAAAACTAACAGAAAGCACAAAGCAGTCACTAAATCTTTTTACTATCTATGGATTCTAGGCAGAGCTGTGAGATTTATTTGACAAAAGGATTGCTTGAAAACAGCAAATTGTGTCACAGGGTGTTTTTCTTTGGAAAACATTATATCACTTCAAGTTTTTCAACTTCAATTCTTACAAACTTCCAATTCCATATTGGAGTAACACACACACACACACACACACACACACACACACAATTCACCAGAAATAATATACATTTTAATTGGTACATTTCATAAGAGTCAGTTGGCCATATTAGTCACAGAAGATTACATTTGTCAGAAACATTTTAATAATTATAAATACATACTCCTATCTTGTAAAGATTATTCAGCCATTTGGAGGAGGAACAAAAGGTAAAAATGATCTCTATATTTCACAGTTCATGCTGGGGGAAAATAAATAATTTCTATCATGAGAAAATTTTAGTAATTATTTGTTAAATTATTACAAATAATAATACACAGTATCGCCTTAATACAGGTCACTACTGTAATAGAAACAGGGTTTGCCTGAGTATAGATTGCTTCCCAAAAAGTTGCTTCATATTTAAGCACAGTGTTATTCCGAGTGTGCTCTATATTTAGACAGAGTTGATGTATTAGGTCAATCGATATGAAAATGTTTTTGTCAACTATAACACAATATCATTTCCTTTGACAAGGTAATTGAGATGCGTCCAACCTACATGATTAAATTCACAAATTCTCAGTTGGGATAGCAAGAATGTCCAATAAATAGAGTCCAAAGACAAATTCTACTCTGTTTTTACTACTTAATACCTTCTTTGAACATGATAATAGCTAAAATTTGCTGAGTCTCAATTACCTCCCCTGGAAAGTCTGTAACCATTCAATTATTCATTCATTTTTTTCAGAAATCTTCATCAGGCCTCTTTTCTGTGCCATGGTTATACATTCTATTTGTAACAATGGACAAACATGAAGATTAAATAGGATAATATATAAGATAGTTATTTTTAAACCATAAAGTTCCAGGTAAGTGTAAAATTATTTTATTATGAATTAAAACTAATTTAAAATGTGAATGTATTTTTAAGAACATAAAAGAAAAATGAGAACAAAGTGTCCATCCACAGAGGACTCTTCAACTAACTCCTGATAAGACCACACAGGAGGCCACTCAAATTTCTGAAAAAAAATAAGTATGTACTCATAAGGAAAGCCCTTTGAGACATGCTTTGATGCATAAAAGAAGATATGAAATAAACTTCTGTCAAAGATAAGGAAAGGAGGGCTTCCCTGGTGGTGCAGTGGTTGAGTCTGCCTGCCGCTGCGGGGGACACAGGTTTGAGCTCTGGTCCAGGAAGATCCCACATGCCATGGAGCAGCTGGGCCTGTGTGCCACAACTACTGAGCCTGTCCTCTAGAGCCTGTGAGCCACAGCTACTGAGCCCACATGCCACAACTACTGAAGCTTGTGTGCCTAGATCCTGTGCTCTGCAAAAAGAGAAGCCACTGCAATGAGAAGCCCGTGCACCGCAATGAAGAGTTACCCCCAACTCGATGCAACTAGAGAAAGCCTGAGTGCAGAGGCAGAGACCCAATGCAGCCAAAGAATAATAAATAAATAAAATAAATTTAAAAAAATAAGAAAAGGAGAAATGCACACATGCACATATATATACACAGAAAGACACAATACGTGTGTATGTGTGTCTCTATATGGATGCGCATGTGCATGGTTTCTGGGAGGAAGAGATGTTGGTGGGGGAGGAAAAAAATTCTCTTCCTCTTTTTCCACCCCATTCTCCCTCTTCTCCGTTCATTTATCTCCTTTCCCTGATTTTTCTCATTTTTTTCCTTCCTCCACTTCTACCACTTCCAATCACGTTTGGATGGTTTACCATATATTGTGTTAAGTTAAAACAGATTACAGTGTTTCTTAGTGATGGGATCATGAGATCATTTTATATATTTGTTTTCACTTTCTATAATGCTCCATCTTTAAATTATGGTATGTTATTAAAAATTCTTATTCAGTTCAGTCATGCTTACACAGATATTGGCAAACTTTTAAGCTTTACAAATCTGAAACAGTAGAGCAGGGGAAATGATTCTTGATCAAGCTAATGTGTTTCTGTAAATGAATGGGTAACATTTCCCCCTTGACTTTTTTTTCTCAGATTTCTAAATTAATTGAGAAGAAACGTTTAAACAGTCATAAGTCTGTTTTCCACTTCCTAGGTCCTTTCATTCATTCATTCATCTAATTTTTTCATATATTTAATTATTTGTTGAATACATATGTATTAAACATACATCTTGCCTCAGCCAATGTGCTATGTGATAAACATACAAAAATGAATAAATTTAAGTACAAAGTTTATGGCTCTTAAGAAGCTTAAAGAATACAACCATTTAAACTAAAATATCTACAAAGTCTAATAAGCTCTGTAGTAGAGGTGTGCTAGTTGCAGAGGGATGAGAGAGGAGAAAGATATGTAAAATATGCTTTATGTTGATATCAGGAAAATCTTAGCAAAGAGGATAGTTTCTATAGAGTACTTAAGAAATTATGGTAATCAACTTGTGTGGATGGAACGAATCACTTAAGCAAAGAAAATCCAAAGCATAGCCATGTAGGATTAAAACAGCCTGGGAGGGTGACATCAGCAAGATGGCAGTATAAGAGTTTCCAGGGCTCATGGGAGCTCTAAGTTGTATAATGATATAGATGCACAACAGGGCCATATAACAGAACAGTATTAGTCCTCTAAGTCAGGTCATGAAGGCCTTGTATAATGTGAAAAGGAATTTTACTCTGAAAATGGGAAGTGTTCTAAGCAGGAAAATATCGGTTCAAAATTTGACAAGTCAGTAACTTTTGTTTTGACTAACCTCTTTCTTCCTCTATTTTTACTTTTTCCCTTTGACTCTCTATTTCTTCTCACAAGTTTGTTTTCAAGATCCAAGAAAGTAGAATTCTTCGTTTCTATCTTTTCTATATTTCCTTTTCTTCTTCCACCGGGTTTGAATAGGGAGAGATTGAGTAAAAAATCTTAGAAACACACATTCTAATTTAACTACTACACTTCCAGGTGAATTCAGAAATACTTTTGTTCTTACATGGGCACAAAGATATATATTGAAAGCTGTTCACTGAAACGCTATTTATAATCATGAAACCTGGAAGCAAATTATTTATCCCTTAATAAGGGCATGGATAAATAAATTTCAGTATGTGTTATAGAAAAATATTCAGCCCTCTAAAAAATGAGTTTGCTGCATATGTACTGACAAAGAAAAAAAATGTGGAAATAATAGGTAACCTCTATAAAAACTGCACTAAAATGAAAAATGATATATAGTCACCGTATATTTTGTACAAATATAAAATTACAGAAAAAAAGAACTTTGAATATTAGTACAGGAGAGTAGGAAAAATTAGCTGCATTTTGGGTTTTATATATTATAAATGAATCTTCTCAAACATATATGATAGTCATATTTTTAAAATGCAATAAGATTATATATACAAATATTTGATTAGGGTTTAATAGAAAATTTCACAAAATATATATCATAATAAAGCTTCCATATACAACAGTCACAATAAAATTTAAAATGAGTTTTTCTCATCTCTTTTATTCAATTAAATAATTTTATTTTCTTCTCATTTTTGCTTAATAAAAGTAAAGCAAATTTTGCATTCATCATGAAAGAAAATTAGCTTTAGATTACTAGGAGTTATTTCAGAATAATTGTGAATAATTAACCTCAATTACTAAAATGCTCAAAGAAGGAAGTTGTATAAATATATGCACTACTCACTGCATGGATAGCCATATTTAAGACAAAAATGGAAAAAGAGCCTAAAATATGCTTTGGTGCTTTTAACTCTGAAAACCTGAATATCTATTCAACTATTAATTACAAGCACTTAGAACAGAGAACTGTATTCAATATCCTGCGATAAACCATACTGGAAAAGAATATTAAAAAATGAATGTCTATACATGGATAACAGTCATTTTGCTGTACAGCAGAGATTGCCACAGCATTATAATCAACTATGCTTCAATAAAAAATAAATAAATAAATATAAAAAAGAACTTATGAAACTTTATTTCAGCTTTGGGTATGCTTAACCAGTTTTTACCTAATGAGCTTGCATTTTTCCATTTGCCTAATGATTAAAAATATCTGAGATTGGGCCTCCCTGGTGGCGCAGTGGTTGAGAGTCCGCCTGCCGATGCAGGGGATGCGGGTTCGTGCCCCGGTCTGGGAGGATCCCATATGCCGTGGAGCGGCTGGGCCCGTGAGCCATGGCCGCTGGGCCTGCGCATCCGGAGCCTGTGCTCCGCAACGGGAGAGGCCACAACAGTGAGAGGCCCACATACCGCAAAAAAAAAAAAAAAAAAAAAAAAAAAAAAAAATATCTGAGATTTTTTTTTAAATTAAAAAAATCAGAGAAACTATTGTAAAAACATTTCATTGTGTATTCATGTTAAATAAAAAAAATAGAAAGCTTTATAAATAGCTATTATTTAATAAAAGTGAGTCTCAGGGCTTCCCTGGTGGCACAGTGGTTGAGAGTCTGCCTGCCGGTGCAGGGGACACGGGTTCATGCCCCAGTCTGGGAGGATGCCACATGCCACGGAGGGGCTGGGCCCGTGAGCCATGGCTTCTGGGCCTGCGCGTCGGGAGCCTGTGCTCCGCAAGGGGAGAGTCCACAACAGTGAGAAGACCGTGTACAGAAAAAAAAAAAAAAAAAAAGAATCTCATATTCCAAACACAGGCCAAACTTCCTTAGGGCTTTGGATATCACCCTGGAGGGAGTATGAGTCTGCTCTTGCTCAAAATGTATTAATTTACTTTCATTTATTTGGGGATAAAAATAAAACCTTTACAATTTTTGTTTACTTGACATAAATGTGAGAACATTATTACATTTTTTCCACATGCAAAACACCCTCATCAAGTTTATTTCACTTAACTTATGAAGTTCGTAACTATTTCAAAAAACAGTTGAGTTATAAACACCCACCATCATCCCCCCACCACATGCACCCTCGAGAATAAATAAGCTGTGAGAAACTAGTTTCGTATCCAATTAAATCTATTTTTCTTCAGAAAGTGAGTTATATGAATCTGACTATACACAGTTATGCCACGTAGTATAAAGTTAATCATATTACTAGATAATCCTAATATAATGATCACAAAAAATGCTATATGTATTTTGGGCAGTGTCTCTCCCTCTCTATTTCTCTCTCTCTCTGTATCTCTGACTTTCTCCCTCTCTGTCTCTCCCTCTATCTTTTATACTTATTTTGAAAAACTAAATCGTCTATCTGAGTTTATAACATAAATTCCAGAATTGTCTGTAAATTCTCCCTAAGCCTGTGTTTGTACTTGGAATCTATTATGTTCATGAGAGAGTCACAGACTTCACAGTTACGGATTTTCCTTCACTTCCAAGGGGACTGAAGCTCTGAAATGAACTTTAGTACATCCATTTTAATATTCACTGCTGCCTGCAAGCTAGCTGCAGGTTATTTTAGTTACCAGAAACCACACTAGTTTGCAAAATCATTTTGACTATTTGTTGGTAAAATTTTGCAGGCAGCTGACTCTAGCCAAAGGCAAGCTTTGCGATAGCAACATAATCCCTAAGAGAAAAACGTGAAATAATCTAATCATCTAAACATCAAAAGGAAATGCACCTTGCTTAAGAATATTTGGAACAAGATAATGGTTTCTGAATTTGTTCAACATTTATGAAAATATAGAAATTAAGATAGCAGTCATTTAAATTGTATACATACTTTTTTTTTTTTTTTTTTGCATTACGCAGGCCTCTCACTGTTGTGGCCTCTCCCATTGCAGAGCACAGGCTCCGGACACGCAGGCTCAATGGCCATGGCTCATGGGCCCAGCCGCTCTGCGGCATTTGGGATCTTCCCGGACCGGGGCACGAACCCATGTCCCCTGCATCAGCAGGCAGACTCTCAACCACTGCGCCACCAGGGAAGCCCTATACATACTTAATACATTCATTTTTCATTATATGGAAATTTCTTTTTTAAAATTTTTGCATCCAGATGTTTCAAATTATGAATGATTTGTCAATTTATGCTTAAAACTAAACTTGAAAAATGTGACTGGTCATTCCCATTGAAAACTGGGACTCAAAGTCTGTTCCACTAAATCAAGCTTAAATTAGTGATTGTGTATTTAGATGTAGTTGAAATCTAAGCATCCTTTGTATCAAAAACACTTAGACTATATATTTGGCAAACTGGCTGATGTCTTTGACTTGAAAGACATTAAGTGACAAGGCACACAATGGAATGTCTCTCCACATGGAATGAGAATGAAGGATGTAGTAATCATTCTCAAGTTTCAATGTGGAGACTGATGTGGCTGGTTTTATTTGTGAATCTAGCTTCCTTGTTGTTTGGAAGAGTATTTTATTTTCAAATCTGGAAAGTGAAGATTGTCTCCTGTGGTAGACAGAATAGTGGCTCCCTGAAAAGTCCACATCCTTATCCCTGGAACCTGTTACTGTGTCACCTAACATGGAAAAAAGGACATTGAAGATATAACTATCCAAGGATCTTGAGATCAGAAGATGATCCTAGGTTATCTGAGTGGGCCCAATGCAATCACAGTGGTCCTTATATAAGTAAGAAGGAAAGTTAGAGTGACAGAGGAGATGAGTAACCTTGAAGCAGAGGTTAAAATGATATGATTCCAAATTGAAGAAAAGGACCATAAACAAGGAATGCAGGTGGTCTCTAGAAGGTAGAAAAGCCAAAGAAATGGATTCTCCTATAGAGTCTCCAGAAACAATGCAGCTCTTGTTTTTAACCCATAAGTCCATTTTGGACTTTTTACATCGAGTAATGTAAGATAACAAATTTGTGTTGTTTTAGTCCACTAAGTTTGTGGCAGTGTGTTACAGCCACTATAAGAGACTAATACAGTTGTACATATAATTATAAAAATAGTAGATATAGATCTAGATTTCCTGACTCTCCACCTATGTTTTTTATATTTTAAATTACATGTTACTAGTGTTCTATTAATTTTTCTTATATTTTAATTTTTATAGTAAGAGAAATTTTGAGAGTATATGTATCCATATAAATATATTTATATAATCATGTATAATGTATATATGTATATATATACATACACAAATGTATGTATTCAAAACTCTAAAACATTTTACATCCTAACACTAGAAATATGTCTCATTTCTATTTGTTTAATGGTGTCTTTTCTTTGGAATATTACCTACAGTCTATTTGTGAGTTGCTTCACTAGGCTGAAATAAAATGCAAATGTCAAATCCCAATATTTAATCCCAAAACAATGTGAACCCCCCAGATGACCCTGTAGTGAGCTGGCATTGACTACTGTGAGAAATATATAAGCAGGGCACAGAGAGTCCATACATTTATATATATATATATATATATATATATATATATATATATATATATATATATATATATGAAACATATTTTTCCCATTTAGTTACTTTAAAAAAAAAGCTTACAGTAAAAATTTAAGTAGGTATATTTACATAATATTTAATTTATCCTTGCATGTAACCAATTGCTGATGTATGTTTTGGTTCCAAGTTTAACTATTTTTTTCCAGATAATAATTTTGTGTATGTGGTACTTCTCCCTAATATTGGTGTGTAGAAAATAAAATATGAGCCTAGGTTTTAATCAGGTAAAATTTTGACTTAACCAAAACACCCTAATCAATGCCAGCACACAAAAGGATTATCTGGAGCTGTGTCATTGTTTTATAATTACAGATCAGCATTCTACATCGCTGTTACTCTCTTTGCCATTTCATTCACTAGTGTAGCAACTCAAGAATGAACTGTACTTAGACTTTTAAAGAACAGACACAAAGAAATAGAAAATGGGAGCCAATATTGCTAGCGCTGTTGTGTAAACTGATTTAGAATTTAATATTTAACTGCAGATATTGTTTTCTTAACCATTGCCTGATTAATCTGATAGTTTTCTAGACAGGAGTTTCATCAATAAATTAACAGGACCAGCTACAGAAGTTGAAGGTCCAGTGCAAAATTAAAAAATGGGACACCTTGTTCAAAATTATTAAAAACTTCATTCTAGCACGGGGCTCTGTGCAAATGCATAGGCCGCATACTTATAAACCCAGCCCTGAAAATAAGTTAGTTATAAAACATAAAATTTTAAGGCAACGGTCCATATCAATTTTTAAAATTCATAATCATATCCATATCTGTATCTATATATCTGTATTAATGGCTATGTCTATATACAATTTCAGAGTAAAATTTTAAGTGTATCTTTATTGATAATCTCGTCCAATCTTGTGTTCTTACAAAGGAGAAAGCTGAGCCACAGAGCATTTTAATTATATTAGTAGTTGAGATTAGAAATAAAACTAGCATCCTACCACGATGGAGAGTGGCCCCCGCTTGCCACAACTAGAGAAAGCCCATGCACAGAAATGAAGACCCAACACAGACATAAATAAATAAATAAATACATTAAATAATAATAATAATAATAAAAAACTAGCGTCCTTCTAAACATATTTAGGCATTTCTCTTAACTGCCAGTTTAGTGCTCCTTCTACCATGTCAAAAGACCTCCTTGCTTGATATCACTAAGAAATTGAACTGCATATTTCTGTTCTAATTCACCATTCAAAATAGCCTTTGAATAGAATGTTTCATACTGTGTTCAGCAGAGTAAAGAATGCTGATGACACAGAGTTCTATAATTTTCAAGGACTGAGTAAATGGTGATTGTTATATAATAAACAATATAAATAAAATAATTATATAATTTACTATCTAACCTGGAATACTTTTGTGAGTTAACGAGGGCACTATTAATAACTATGTTGAGATAACAATGAAAATAGTTCTGTCTTGAGCAGAACTGGATTTACAACGAAAGCTACAAAAGCTAGCATCTAACGAAATTTTAACAACTTGTCAGGTATTGTCCTAAGAGCTTTGCTTGCATTCAATTCTTGTTTTCTCAGAACCACCTAATAAGCTCTAAGCACTCCCATTTTACAGATAAGAAATTTAAGACATGATGAGTGACAAAGCTAGTTTTGCATCTGAAGATTTTGCATATGGATAAATATATTCATACCCAAGTATGAAACTGTGATTCAGACCCTGCTCCAGAGTCCACATCGTGAACAAATATGCAATGTTATCTCTCATATATTCCATGGTGATACGCTGGCATGGATTATTTAAGCCATAAGGATAAGTACTGTAAAAGTAAGAACTTGTGATAGGATCTCCAATGATCAGACCAGGTACTTTCATAGCCTATCCCTAGACTCACTCCTTGATAGCAACAACCTGATATGAATCAGAACCCACTTCCCCCTCCCTGATGTCAGTGAAGTGAGTCAGGGAACTGAGCTTATATACCCATCTGGAGACAACAGAGATGTGTGAGTCAGTGTTCCACTTTCACCAGGAAGTTGCCAGTGGGTGGAGGGAATAACTGAACTTCTACCTCACCAGTCCTCAAGAGGACAGTCACCCCACTTTTGGTAGAATGATGTTAGTAGGGCCCAACAGGAAGCTGAACATGAACACCCACCCACCCCTCATGTTAAAAAAATCAATAGATTTCTATTGGATAAAAAAAAAGTCCAGAGTCTCCTAAGATCAATGATATTCAGGATACAGTACAAAATCATTTGTCCTACAAACAACTAGGAAAATCACAACTTGAATGAAAGAGGATCAACAGGTACCAACAACAGTAAGATGAACTAGAATCAACCAATTTGTCCAAGAGATTGGAATCATTTGATAAGAATTTTAAAGCAGCCATTGTACAACTATTTAAATAAGCAATTTTGCATTTTCTTGAAATAAATGAAAATAAAAAATTCTAATGATGATTTAGAAGTTATAAAAAGTAACCAGGGCTTCTCTGGTGGTGCAGTGATTGAGAGTCTGCCTGCTGATGCAGGGGACACGGGTTCGTGCCCCAGTCCGGGAAGATCCCACATGCCACAGAGCAGCTAGGCCTGTGAGTCATGGCCACTGAGCCTACATGTCCGGAGCCTGTGCTCCACAACGGGAGAGGCCACAACAGTGAGAGACCCGCATACCGCAAAAGAAAGAAAAAAAAAGTAACCAAATGGAAATTATAGAATTGAAAAATACAATAATGGAAATGATACACTCAGTAGATGGGCAAAATAGTAAAGTGGAGACAGAGGATAAAATCGATGAATTTGACATACAAATATAATTTATTTGGTCTGGACATCAATAAAACTGACTGGGGAAAAAACAAAAAAACAAACAGAATCTCAGAGACCTATAAGATGATAATAAAAGAGATAAGAAAGATAGCATGGGACTAAAAATGTATTCAAAAAATAATAACTGAAAACATCCCAAATTTGGTGGAAGGCATAAAATTAAATATTCAAGAAGCAGAGCAAATCCTGAGTAGGATAAATCTAAAGAAATCCATGTCAAGACCCATCATACTTATACTTCTGAAGGTGAATGACAAATAAAAATCTTGAAAACAGAGAAAAATCATACATTTTATAGGATAATAATTAAATGATAGTAGATTTCTCATCTGAAACCATAAAAGCCAGAAGAAAGTGGAAAATAATTTTTTAAGTACTGAAAGAAAAAACTGTGAAGTGTGTATTCTATATTCAGCAATGATATCCTTCAGCGGTGGAAGGAAAATAGACACTGTGAAATGAAGGAAAACTAAAATAATATTTGATAATTATGCTTAGAAAGTAGGAAGATTAAAATTGGACCTGAATAGAAATAAGGTTTCTATACTTCACTCAAAGTGGTAAAACGTCAATAACACCAGACTATGATAAGTTGTTGTATATATTTACATTGTTTTAACTAGAGCAACTATGAAAACAAAACAAAATCATATACCCCAAAACACTAAAATAAAGATGGAATTATAAGGTGTTCATATAACCCACAGGAAGGCAAGAAAAGAGAAACAGAAGAAACAGAAGAACTTAGTAAACAAAGAGAAAACAAATAAAAAATGGTAGACAAGCCATAACATACCAATCATTATTTTAAATATAAATGTTCTAAATAAACCAAGTCCAACAATATGCTCACTACATGAAACTAACTTCAAATACAACATGGGTAAGTTGAAAGTAAAAATATAGGTAAAGGTATATCAGGTAAATATTAACTTAAAACATGTAGGCAAGACTATATTGATACCAAACCAGTAACATAAAATTTTAAAAAGTTAAAAAGGTAAAATTGTTTCTAAATATTTTACAATGCATTTTCATTTACAAAAATAACATTGTTTTAAACATGATTAGACATAGACACAATTATTTTTTAAAAGTGTTAATATTTATAAACTTTGTCTACCTTATTTCTTTCCAAAATGACTTCATAATTTCCCTTTCTAATTATCCTTTACTTGATGAAACTGAATTAAAATATATTCACATGCAAAATAAAAACAGACAAAAATATTCCACTTATTCTTCTTTGCTAAAAGAAAGTCCCTTTGAAACAGATATCCTTGATAATAAAAGTACTTCCTTGCACTATCTTAATTATGCAAATGAAAGTTCCGAACCTCCCTTGTTCTTAAGGAGAGGAGGAAGAACATTTCCTATATAGGAAGTAGACCAATTGCTCAAGCCAGAGACTTGTGACTTTAGTAAGGAAAGCTGCTCAACACCAAACCTACTCCACCTCAATTAAAGTATGAAAACATTTGGGAGTGGGTTGGTTTATTTCCCTTCAATCTGAACTGATATAAGTCACCATATGATATCTCTCAGACCAGAGTTATGGGAAACAAACAAACAAAAAAAACCTCTAAGCAAATAGACACCAATTACACATGTATTAATAATATTGGAATGGTATAAGTCCCATCCCCTAGGTTGACATGGATGGAAAAAAATTCTAAGATATAAAATAAGCTTTACTTCTCTCTTCCTTTCAGCAGTGTATCATTTAATCAGAATATATAGATAATATTGATGCATACAAAAATATGATTTTTTATAAATTAATGATAACAATATTTATTTTCATTGCTGTAAGTTTGGTTCAGGCATATTGATTGGTAATAAAATATCTACTTAACTACACAGATTAGTTCATCAAAAAAACTTAGAATATATTTTTTGGAATATTGAGACTCCTCATCCTGTCCTTGAAGTTAAAATGGGATGCTACATATGTCTTCTGTGTATGGCTGAGCATGTGTGATTTATTTCCCCATCTTCATCCCTTCAGAGTACTCTGTGTGTGTGTTCTTTATATCTAAATTAATGCTTAATCATTTCAAAAAAGAGGACAACAAATTGATAGCTCATTCTGCCTTACCACATTGGGGAGAAATGTGCCAGCTTCCCAGTTACCAAGTTAGTGTAACTTTATTAGTAAATTAAATGATCTTTTTAAAAAAATGCCCACAAGCTAAAATTCAGAAGTAAGACTGCATTCTGAAGCTCTGTGGGTTGCTTATAACTATCAGAGCATCTGCCTGTTTTATTACTGTGAGGTAAGAGATATTTTATTACTGGAGGAAAACCTGATATATCTCTGAAAGAAAGAGAGATTGGTGATTAATTCAATCAATGTTTGGCTTCTCTCAGTAGCTTTATTCTCTAGGAACTATTTGGTTATGATTGTGAGCTTAACCTCTATTAAATGCAAACAGAAGAATAGCAAGAAGTTATGAGACAGAGAAAAGCTGTGTGAGTGAAATGATTTGATTTGTTTGGAGGAAGTACTTTCCCCAGAAGACAACAATACAGTTCACATTATTGAGTAGAGCAGTTCTACAGTGTGTTCCTTCGTAACAGTCCCATCCAAGAATTTTAGTGGCAGAGAGAGCTATTATTCAATTCCTATTATTTTCAAGTATCAAGTTAGATTTTTATATATTCATTTCTTTAAATCATACACAGCCCAGTTATGTATTCCCATTTTACAATGAGAAAATGGGGGAAATACATGCTTTCTAGTGTGAAATCACTTGCTTATCATCATCCAGGTGGAAATTAGTGGAATTAGTATTGTCTTAAACTAATGCCAATCTCTTTTCACATAAAAAATAGGTCCCACAAATGATTTCTAAAATAAAATTAATTAGAAAAAGACAAATGACCCAACATACAAAATATACTGCATATATGAATAGGCAAAGATTTCAGTTTTCAGTAATGCATGGATAAGTTATTTGAACTGCACCTCCCGCTGAAAACAGTCCAAGATACCACTTATGGTACATTTTTAAACATTTTTAAAAAAGCATTGAGAGTTTACAAGATTTTAATGAGTTATCAGCTCAAATTTAAAGACAAAAGAGGAATCCAGAGAGGTGAGGTTATTACCTTTCCAGCAGCACATTTCTGATGCCTACAAATATACAGATTTATTTGACAGTCTCAGGGTAAAGAGAAAGAAACAAAAGTCTCAGTCTAACATATGTTAAGAAGTGTAACAAGAGTTCTCCTCCAAAAAGTTAATATCACCAAAGTCTACACCCTCAGAGTGAGATGAACCAGATGTAAACCTGTCCTATCTTGGATCTATGACCTGGGCTTTCGTGCCTATGTGACCCAGCTAATCTCAAGACAAACACTGTGTAAGGTAGCCTCACTTATGTAGTGACCAGGTAGATTCAAATACTTTATAACGATATCTTCTACCTAAACCTTACAATATTTTCAGGGAACAATAAAACAAAAGGAAAAATTAACTAGAATTAACAGAAACATTAAAAAAAAATAAAGCTAAACCCACAAAGACTTTAAATATTGAACAATATTGGATGATGATAATATACATTTTACTGCTCAGAAACTTTTAAGAAGTTCCAAAACTTGCAAAAGAAAAAAATTATAAAAATATCATGTAGGAGATTAAATAAATATAAATGTAATTACTCAAATTAAAAAACAATCAGGATATGTTCTCAAACAGATTAAACAAAATCAAGGGTAGAACTAATATACTGGAATATAGGTTAGGATAAATTATTTATAATTTAGCATACAGTTGTAAAAACATAGAAAATAATGGCTAAAAACAGGACACAAAAATGTATTAATAAACTAGCAATGTTGCCATCTTTAAAGTAACAAGTCTTGGTCATCCAAGCAAATTCTTTAAATAGTTGCTCTTGCTTTTAATCATACAAATCCATCCCAATAGGCAGTTTAGATTCTGGAATACTCTTTTGACATCAACTTTGTATTTTCAGTTATTTAGCATATCAGCTACATTTCATTTTGGCAATGGTATTTTCACTTTCTAACATATCCGAGTGTTGTTTGTAACAGGCAGTTTGTTTTATTTTATATGTTAGTGACTCTTCTCTCTGAGGATATAATGCTATTTACATTTCATTTACTTTCTTTTGTTAATTCTACTTCCTTAATTTTTTTTGTTTCCTTATATATTATATCTTTTTTTTATTGTTTTTATTCAAATATTCGATGGTTGCTGGTTTTTGCTTCATATCTGGTGTTGAGGGTCTGGATTAAGTATTACAAGTAAAGATTGTTTCTTCTGCTCACATGAGAATATTTCTCTTTTCTTTTTTTTTTTTTATTTTTATTTTTTTATTTTACAAATTTAATCAGTTATACATATACATATGTTCCCATATCCCCTCCCTTTTGCGTCTCCCTCCCACCCTCCCTATCCCACCCCTCCAGGCGGTCACAAAGAACCGAGCTGATCTCCCTGTGCTATGCGGCTGCTTCCCACTAGCTATCTACCTTACGTTTGGTAGTGTATATATGTCCATGCCGCTCTTTCACTTTGTCACAGCTTACCCTTCCCCCTCCCCATATCCTCAAGTCCATGCTCTAGTAGGTCTGTGTCTTTATTCCTGTCTTACCCCTATGTTCTTGATGACATTTTTTTTTTAAATTCCATATATATGTGTCAGCATACAGTATTTGTCTTTCTCTTTCTGACTTACTTCACTCTGTATGACAGACTCTAGGTCCATCCACCTCATTACAAATAGCTCAATTTCATTTCTTTTTATGGCTGAGTAATATTCCATTGTATATATGTGCCACATCTTCTTTATCCATTCATCCGATGATGGACACTTAGGTTGTTTCCATCTCCGGGCTATTGAAAATAGGGCTGCTATGAACATTTTGGTACATGTCTCTTTTTGAATTATGGTTTTCTCAGGGTATATGCCCAGTAGTGGGATTGCTGGGTCATATGGTAGTTCTATTTGTAGTTTTTTAAGGAACCTCCATACTGTTCTCCATAGTGGCTGTACCAATTCACATTCCCACCAGCAGTGCAAGAGTGTTCCCTTTTTTCCACACCCTCTCCAGCATTTATTGTTTCTAGATTTTTTGATGATGGCCATTCTGACTGGTGTGAGATGATATCTCATTGTAGTTTTGATTTGCATTTCTCTAATGAGTAAAGATGTTGAGCATCCTTTCATGTGTTTGTTGGCTGTCTGTATATCTTCTGTGGAGAAATGTCTATTTAAGTCTTCTGCCCATTTTTGGATTGGGTTGTTTGTTTTTTTGCTATTGAGCTGCATGAGCTGCTTATAAATTTTGGAGATTAATCCTTTGTCAGTTGCTTCATTTGCAAATATTTTCTCCCATTCTGAGGGTTGTCTTTTGGTCTTGTTTATGGTTTCCTTTGCTGTGCAAAAGCTTTGAAGTTTCATTAGGTCCCATGTGTTTATTTTTGTCTTTATTTCCATTTCTCTAGGAGATGGGTCAAAAAGGATCTTGCTGTGATTTATGTCATAGAGTGTTCTGCCTATGTTTTCCTCTAGGAGTTTGATAGTGTCTGGCCTTACATTTAGGTCTTTAATCCATTTTGAGCTAATTTTTGTGTATGGTGTTAGGGAGTGATCTAATCTCATACTTTTACATGTCCCTGTCCAGTTTTCCCAGCACCACTTATTGAAGAGACTGTCCTTTCTCCACTGTACATTCCTGCCTCCTTTATCAAAGATAAGGTGACCATATGTCCGTGGGTTTATCTCTGGGCTTTCTATCCTGTTCCATTGATCTATCTTTCTGTTTTTGTGCCAGTACCATACTGTCTTGATTACTGTAGCTTTGTAGTATAGTCTGAAGTCAGGGAGCCTGATTCCTCCAGCTCCATTTTTCGTTCTCAAGATTGCTTTGGCTATTCGGGGTCTTTTGTGTTTCCATACAAATTGTGAAATTTTTTGTTCTAGTTCTGTGAAAAATGCCATTGGTAGTTTGATAGGGATTGCATTGAATCTGTAGATTGCTTTGGGTAGTAGAGTCATTTTCACAATGTTGATTCTTCCAATCCAAGAATATGGTACATCTCTCCATCTATTTGTATCATCTTTAATTTCTTTCATCAGTGTCTTATAATTTTCTGCATACAGGTCTTTTGTCTCCTTAGGTAGGTTTATTCCTAGATATTTTATTCTTTTTGTTGCAATGGTAAATGGGAGTGTTTCCTTGATTTCACTTTCAGATTTTTCATCATTAGTATATAGGAATGCCAGAGATTTCTGTGCATTAATTTTGTATCCTGCAACTTTACCAAATTCATTGATTAGCTCTAGTAGTTTTCTGGTAGCATCTTTAGGATTCTCTATGTATAGTATCATGTCATCTGCAAACAGTGACAGCTTTACTTCTTCTTTTCCCATTTGGATTCCTTTTATTTCCTTTTCTTCTCTGATTGCTGTGGCTAAAACTTCCAAAACTATGTTGAATAAGAGTGGTGAGAGTGGACAACCTTGTCTTGTTCCTGATCTTAGTGGAAATGGTTTCAGTTTTTCACCATTGAGGACGATGCTGGCTGTGGGTTTGTCATATATGGTCTTTATTATGTTGAGGAAAGTTCCCTCTATGCCTACTTTCTGCAGGGTTTTTATCATAAATGGGTGTTGAATTTTGTCAAAAGCTTTCTCTGCATCTATTGAGATGATCATATGGTTTTTCTCCTTCAACTTGTTAATATGGTGTATCACATTGATTGATTTGCGTATATTGAAGAATCCTTGCATTCCTGGAATAAACCCCACTTGATCATGGTGTATGATCCTTTTAATGTGCTGTTGGATTCTGTTTGCTAGTATTTTGTTGAGGATTTTTGCATCTATGTTCATCAGTGATATTGGCCTGTAGTTTTCTTTCTTTGTGACATCCTTGTCTGGTTTTGGTATCAAGGTGATGGTGGCCTCGTAGAATGAGTTTGGGAGTGTTCCTCCCTCTGCTATATTTTGGAAGAGTTTGAGAAGGATAGGTGTTAGCTCTTCTCTAAATGCTTGATAGAATTCGCCTGTGAAGCCATCTGGTCCTGGGCTTTTGTTTGTTGGAAGATTTTTAATCACAGTTTCAATTTCAGTGCTTGTGATTGGTCTATTCATATTTTCTATTTCTTCCTGAGTCAGTCTTGGCAGGCTGTGCATTTCTAAGAACTTGTCCATTTCTTCCAGGTTGTCCATTTTATTGGCATAGAGTTGCTTATAGTAATCTCTCATGATCTTTTGTATTTCTGCAGTGTCAGTTGTTACTTCTCCTTTTTCATTTCTAATTCTATTGATTTGAGTCTTCTCCCTTTTTTTCTTGATGAGTCTGGCTAATGGTTTATCAATTTTGTTTATCTTCTCAAAGAACCAGCTTTTAGTTTTATTGATCTTTGCTATCGTTTCCTTCATTTCTTTTTCATTTATTTCTGATCTGATTTTTATGATTTCTTTCCTTCTGCTAACTTTGGGATGTTTTTGTTCTTCTTTCTCTAATTGCTTTAGGTGCAAGGTTAGGTTGTTTATTCGAGATATTTCCTGTTTCTTAAGGTGGGATTGTATTGCCATAAACTTCCCTCTTAGAACTGCTTTTGCTGCATCCCATAGGTTTTGGGTCGTCGTGTCTCCATTGTCATTTGTTTCTAGGTATTTTTTAATTTCCTCTTTGATTTCTTCAGTGATCACTTCGTTATTAAGTAGTGTATTGTTTAGCCTCCATGTGTTTGTATGTTTTACAGCTTTTTTCCTGTAATTGATATCTAGTCTCATAGCATTGTGGTCGGAAAAGATACTTGATACAATTTCAATTTTCTTAAATTTACCAAGGCTTGATTTGTGACCCAAGATATGATCTATCCTGGAGAATGTTCCATGAGCACTTGAGAAAAATGTGTATTCTGTTGTTTTTGGATGGAATGTCCTATAAATATCAATTAAGTCCATCTTGTTTAATGTATCATTTAAAGCTTGTGTTTCCTTATTTATTTTCATTTTGGATGACCTGTCCATTGGTGAAAGTGGGGTGTTAAAGTCCCCTACTATGATTGTGTTACTGTCGATTTCTCCTTTTATGGCTGTTAATATTTCCCTTATGTATTGAGGTGCTCCTATGTTTGGTGCATAAATATTTACAATTGTTATATCTTCTTCTTGGATTGATCCCTTGATCATTATGTAGTGTCCTTCTTTGTCTCTTCTAGTAGTCTTTATTTTAAAGTCTATTTTGTCTGATATGAGAATTGCTACTCCAGCTTTCTTTTGGTTTCCATTTGCATGGAATATCTTTTTCCATCCCCTTACTTTCAGTCTGTATGTATCTCTAGGTCTGAAGTGGGTCTCTTGTAGACAGCATATATATGGGTCTTGTTTTTGTATCCATTCAGCCAGTCTGTGTCTTTTGGTGGGAGCATTTAGTCCATTTACATTTAAGGTAATTATTGATATGTATGTTCCTATTCCCATTTTCTTAATTGTTTTGGGTTCGTTATTGTAGTTCTTTTCCTTCTGTTGTGTTTCTTGCCTAGAGAAGTTCCTTTAGCATTTGTTGTAAAGCTGGTTTGGTGGTGCTGAACTCTCTCAGCTTTTGCTTGTCTGTAAAGGTTTTAATTTCTCCATCAAATCTGAATGAGATCCTTGCTGGGTAGAGTAATCTTGGTTGCAGGTTTTTCTCCTTCATCACTTTAAGTATGTCCTGCCACTCCCTTCTGGCTTGTAGAGTTTCTGCTGAGAGATCAGCTGTTATCCTGATGGGGATTCCCTTGTGTGTTATTTGTTGTTTTTGCCTTGCTGCTTTTAATATGATTTCTTTGTGTTTAATTTTTGACAGTTTGATTAATATGTGTCTTGGTGTATTTCTCCTTGGATTTATTCTGTATGGGACTCTCTGTGCCTCCTGGACTTGATTAACTATTTCCTTTCCCATATTAGGGAAGTTTTCAACTATAATCTCTTCAAATATTTTCTCAGTCCCTTTCTTTTTCTCTTCTTCTTCTGGAACCCCTATAATTCGAATGTTGGTGCGTTTAATGTTGTCCCAGAGGTCTCTGAGACTGTCCTCTGTTCTTTTCATTCTTTTTTCTTTATTTTGCTGTGCAGCAGTTATTTCCACTATTTTATCTTCCACCTCACTTATCCGTTCTTCTGCCTCAGTTATTCTGCTATTGATCCCATCTAGAGTATTTTTTATTTCATTTATTGTGTTTTTAATCGATGCTTGATTCGTCTTTAGTTCTTCTAGGTCCTTGTTAACTGTTTCTTGCATTTTGTCTATTCTATTTCCAAGATTTTGGATCATCTTTACCATCATTATTCTGAATTCTTTTTCAGATAGACTGCCTATTACCTCTTCATTTGTTAGGTCTGGTGGGTTTTTATCTTGCTCCTTCTCCTGCTGTGTGTTTTTCTGTCTTCTCATTTTGCTTATGTTACTGTGTTTGGGGTTTCCTCTTTGCAGGCTGCAGGTTCGTAGTTCCCGTTGTTTTTGGTGTCTGTCCCCAGTGGCTAAGGTTGGTTTAGTGGGTTGTGTAGGCTTCCTGGTGGAGGGGACTACTGCCTGTGTTCTGGTGGATGAGGCTGGATCTTGTCTTTCTGGTGGGCAGGTCCACGTCTGGTGGTGTGTTTTGGGGTGTTTGCGGACTTTTTATGATTTGAGGCAGCCTCTCTGCTAATGGGTGGTGTTGTGTTCCTGTCTTGCTAGTTGTTTGGCATAGGGTGTCCAGCACTGTAGCTTGCTGGTTGTTGAGTGAAGCTGGGTGCTGGTGTTGAGATGGAGATCTCTGGAAGATTTTCGCCATTTGATATTATGTGGAGCTCGGAGGTCTCTTGTGGACCAGTGTCCTGAAGTTCGCTCTCCCACCTCAGAGGCACAGCACTGACTCCTGGCTCCTCAATTTGGGATGATTTGTTGTCTATTCATGTATTCCACAGATGCAGGGTACATGAAGTTGATTGTGGAGCTTTAATCCGCTGCTTCTGAGGCTGCTGGGAGAGGTTTCCCTTTCTCTTCTTTGTTCTCACAGCTCCTGGGTCTCAGCTTTGGATTTGGCCCCGCCTCTGCGTGTAGGTCGCCGGAGGGCGTCTGTTCTTCGCTCAGACAGGACAGGGTTAAAGGAGCAGCCTCTTCGGGGACTCTGGCTCACTCAGGCCGGGCGGGAGGGAGGGGCACGGAGTGCGGGGCGTGCCTGCAGCGGCAGAGGTCGGCGTGATGTTGCACCAGCCCGGGGCGCGCCGTGCGTTCTCCCAGGGAAGCCGCCCCTGGATCCCGGGACCCCGGCAGTGGCAGGCTGCACAGGCTCCCGGAAGGGTGGTGTGGACAGTGTCCTGCGCTCGCACACAGGCTTCTTGGAGGCGGCAGCAGCAGCCCCAGCGTCCCACGCCCGTCTCTGGGCTCCGCGCTTTCAGCCGCGACTCGCGCCCGTCTCTGGAGCTCCTTTACGCGGCGCTCTTAATCCCCTCTCCTCGCGCACCAGGAAACCAAGAGGGAAGAAAAAGTCTCCTGCCTCTTCGGCAGCTCCAGAGTTTTCCCGGACTCCCTCCCGGCTAGCTGTGGCACATTAGCCCCCTTCAGGCTGAGTTCTCGCCGCCAGTCCCAGTCCTCTCCCTGCGCTCTGACCGAAGCCCGAGCCTCAGCTCCAGCGCCGCCCGCCCTGGCGGGGGAGCAGACAAGCCTCTCGGGCTGGTGAGTGCCGCTCGGCACCGCTCCTCTCTGCGGGAATCTCTCTGCTTTGCCCTACCCAGGTATGTGGGGAGTTTCTTGCCTTTTGGGAGGTCTGGGGTCTTCTGCCAGCGTTCAGTAGTTGTTCTGTAGGAGTTGTTGCACGTGTAGCTGTATTTCTGGTGTATCTGTGGGGAGGAAGGTGATCTCCGCGTCTTACTCTTCCGCCATCTTACCCGGAAGTCACGTGAGAATATTTGAGTCAAGTAATTGCAGGTTCTAATTATTAAAACTCTGGTTGTGCTACTTATGTGAGGGCCAGAATGGGGAAGATTTTTGTGGTTTGGGCTTCCTTTTCAGTGCTCAATATGTAGGTTTCTGAAACTGGGGCCATTTCCATGTCTTCTGCTTACTATGGTGTTCAGGGACTCTGCTCCTAATGCTTGGAAGCACCTGTCTTTGAACTCATAATTTAGAGAGTTGGACAGAGTGTTTTCTTCTAAGAGCAAAGACTTCAGACAAACATTGACTATGAATGAGGAGGACGAGCATGTGTAATAAATTCCCTGATGGACTCATAGTATGCCCCAAATTCCATTACTTCTACTTCTGATTCAAGGATTTTTTGTTTGTTTGTTTTTTGGGTTTTTTTTTTTGTTCAAACAAACAATAACATTTATAGAAAGTCTTCATTTTTGACAGTATGGGATATGGACTATGCATATTTATTGGAATTAACGGCCAGGATTTTTTTTTTTTTTTTTTTTTCTTTTTGCGGTATGTGGGCCTCTCACTGTTGTGGCCTCTCCCATTGCGGAGCACAGGCTCCGGATGCGCAGGCCCAACGGCCATGGCTCACGGGCCCAGCCACTCCGCGGCATATGGGATCCTCCCAGACCGGGGCACGAACCCGTATCCCCTGCATCGGCAGGCGGACTCTTTTTTTTTTTTTTTTTTTTTGCGGTACGCGGGCCTCTCACTGTTGTGGCCTCTCCCGTTGCGGAGCACAGGCTCCGGACGCGCAGGCTCAGCGGCCATGGCTCACGGGCCCAGCCGCTCCGCGGCATATGGGATCTTCCCGGATCGGGGCACGAACCCGTGTCCCTTGCATCGGCAGGCGGACTCTCAACCAGTGCGCCACCAGGGAAGCCCTGCAGGCGGACTCTTAACCACTGCGCCACCAGGGAGGCCCCAGGATTTTTATATATGATTGATTGACTGACTTGTTTGCTCTTTTTTTAATTTTTACTTATCTGTCTATTTATTTATCTATGAGAACTTAGATGCAGCAAAATGTATAGAACATAAATGTTCAGCTTGCTGAGCTTTCACAAATATACACAACCATTTAAACAGTATCCCAAACAACATAAAGACCATTGCTCTACCTCAGAAGAGACTTTAATCTTATGCAATTTATACCACGGGTTGCCAACCCCCGGGCCACAGACTGGTATTGGTCTACGGCCTGTTAGGAACCAGGTCACACAACAAGAGGTGGGTGGCAGGTGAGTGAGTGAAGCTTCATCAGCCGCTCCCCATCGTTCACATTACCACCTGAGCCATGACCCCACCACCCCCGAAGTCTTCCCTGGTGCCAAAAAGGCTGGGGACTGTGCTGATTTATACAGTTATGGCCTAGAATACTCAGTCCTTCTTCACAAATGTTCCAATGTTATGATGTAATTTTGTGTGTAATGTTCTATAATTGAAAATTAGATTGCATTGGTTGATAGTGTTTTTGAAATCTTTCATATTTATATATTAATTACCGAGAATTGAATGTTAAAATCTCTAACTATGAGTAAAGGTTTTTTGTTGTTGTTGTTGTTGTTCTCTGTTTGGTTCTGTCAGTTTTTACTCCATGCATTTTGAAGCTCTGTTATTAAATGAATATATAATACATTGAGAATTAAAATGTATTTCTGAAGAGTTTACCCTTCTTATATCTCATTTTATTTCTAGTAATTCATCTTGCTTGAAACACCACTTTGGTGTTAAAGCCCTACATCAGCTGTCTTATGCTTAATGTTTCCATAGAATATCTTCTTTCACTTTCTTTAGTTTTAAGCTATTTTTGTCTATATATTTAAAGAGCGTTCAGAGTAGACAGTGTGTAGTTCAGTCTTCTTTTTTATTTACTCTGAAAATTATTGCCTCTTAATTTGGGTCTGTTATGGGTTGAATTGTTTCCTTCAAAAAGGTTAGGTTGGGGTCCTAACACCCAATACTTTAGGATATGAACTTATTGGGAAATAGGGTTGTTACAGAAGTTACCAAGTTAAAATGAGGTCATTAGAATCCTAATCCAATATGACTGGTATCTTTATAAAAAGGGAAAATTTGGATATAGACACACCAGCAGGAAGAACACTATGTGAACATGAAGACAGCCACCTACAAGCTGAGAAAAGGAGCCTGGAACAGTTCCTGCCTCACTGCCCTCAGAAGGAACCAGCACCTTGATTTGAGACTTCTAGTCTCTAGAAATAACAGACAATATTTTTTTGTTGTTTAAGCCACCGGTCAGTAGTACTTTGTTACAATTGCCCTAGTAAACTAATATGTGTTTAGTATGTTGCAGTTAGTCATCGATATGGCTGTGTTTAAATCTACTATGTTGCCATTTGTTTACTATTTATTGGATTATTTTTCCTAGTTGTTTCTATTCTTAACTTTTCCAGTCTTACCTCAGATTAAATGGATATTTATAAATTATTCTATTTTATTTACACTATTGGTTGTTTTAAGCTTTGTGTGTGTGTTGTTTGTTTGAGGTTCCTGGACTTCAAAGTTGAAATTTTTAATCAAAATTTGGAAACATTGGTAGTTATTTATTCAAATATATTTTTTCTGCTTCATTTTGTCCCTTATCTTTCTTGGATTCTAACTCTACATATGTCTGATGGTTTGATATCATCCCATGTCAATCTCATTTATCTCAGCATTTTCCTCTTTTATTCGAGATTGTGTAATTTCAGACTCTGATTTCAATGTCATTTGTCTTTCTTCTGATACCTGCAATCTGCTATTGCAGTGAACAGATAATTGGGTATACTGTACTTCTTATTTCTGGAATGTCCATTATTTTTTGTTGTTGTTGTTCTATCATTAAGACTATATTTTCCATTAGTCTTAAAATATGTTTATAATACATATCTGTTAATTTCAAAACCTGAGTTGCCATGATGTCTATTATTATTAACTGTTTTTTCTTCCTTGATCATTGATCAAATTTTCCTGCTTCTTTGCATAATTTGCATTTGTTTTTATTGTATGCTGAAAATTTTTATAATACACTGTAGAAAATCTGGATGTTATCTTATTATAAAGGGTCTTAAGCTAATTATTTGAAGGCAGTTAAATTACTGGCAGATACTTTTGATCTCTAAGGCCTAGTTTAATTCTTTATTAGGAATAGTCTCTTTCAAGTTTTGTTTTTAGACAGAGGACATAGCCTTTACTTAAGGAAATGGTCCTTACTCTTAATGCATAGGCTTTCTGGGGCCTCACATAAATGTGTGAGATGTCCAGTGAAATCTCTCCCCTGTGGCTAGTCCATAACTTCAACATCTCCACACCCTGTGTTATCTCAGCCTCAGAGTATCTGCTTTCAGCAGGGCATAGAGGTTAATTCTGTGCCTGCACAGACCAGCCCTTGGTGAAAGTCGCTCCTAGACCCTTACTTCTCTGTGCCTCTCTTTACTTTCTACACAAGTTCCCGTCACTTCAGCAGTCCTCAAGTTTTGCAGTCAATTCAGCAGCTCCCACCTGTAATCTCTGTCTCTAGACATTATTTTTAGAGTCATATTCCTTGTGCCATGGTAGGAAAAGTGCCCCTAATCAAAGAGTCCAGCTAAATGTAGGACTTGATTCATGGCTTCCCTTCTCTCAAGGATGACAAACTTGTACTACTTGGTACATACATTAACAAACTGTTGCCTCATATATGTCGTCCAGTTTTATCATTGTTTATGGTGAAAAGTCAAGCCTAACACCAATAATTACATGGTGGCCAAAACCAGAAGTTCCTCTGATATAATTTATATCCTTCAGAAATTCCTTACTCTTTGGTCTGCTAGTGAAATGCTTCCCAGCTTCCTATAGGTATATTTTCTAAGTATTATATTGTGTTATTTCAATGGTATTTTGAAACAAAGAAGAAAAAGTTTGTTTGTTCAGTCCACTTTCATGAATTTGAACCACTAAGACATGACTTTTAACATCCACTAGACATACTTTTGCACAGTATTTTATTATATTTTATATCCATAATATCTCATTTCCTGTGTTCTGAGTCTCTATTCAAATACTTTGGATGAATCGTATTTCATAAAAAAAATATGTATTCTTAGAAGGAGATGTTTTTAGAATTGTCCTTCTTATATGACTTACTAGGAGCAATTGCAAGGATGAAAATAGGAAAAGAAAATGTAACTGAAGACTCTTGTCTTCTCCAGATCTAAAATCCCAAAGGAGAAAAAGCTGCTGAAGGAAGGAAGAAATTACTAGCATTTTATTAAAATCCTTCTGGGTTTTAATATTTTTGTTTGTTTGTTTTACAAATGGTATCTCTTTCAATCCTTATAACATGTTTAGTGGTAAAGAGTACCATCAAACTTTACAAAAAGGAAACACTTTTCTAAACATTCCCCCCAAATTTCATAAAATTTGGATGCATATCTTTGATACTCCAGGTCTATTTTGTTTTCCCTGTAATATTCTGCCTTTCTAGAATTATGACTTTTCTTACCAGTGTCTGTAAACACTCTTTTAACCTTGCTCTTGTCAGTCGTACTATTCCTTTTTAAGATACTTTCCACTAACATTCATCAGAAATAAATATATGGACCCAAAAATAATCTTTAAAAGTTTTCCTTTTTCTGTTATATACAAAATAATAATCTTATTATTGCAGGAAAGACACTCAAAACTATTTAACACTAAAAGCTCTCCCTGGTTTAGAAACTCTAGACCTGCTTCTGTTATTGGGAATTAACATATGAAAATAGTGTTCTTAGTAATTGGGCAGGGCGGTCTGTTACTGTTCAGGTGACACATAATTCACAATTTAAAAAATACAAAGTAGAATTTCTATCCATTGTTTTCAAGCGCATTTTTGTACAAAACTAAGACTGCTAGAAAAATGAATTATTTATAATCCCATTGGTATTTCTGATGTTTGGAACTCTTTGTTAGTTTAGGTATATACCAGATTATTATTTTAAGGTAAAAAAGGATAAGAAATATAGGTAGTAAAATCTACATGACCTTGTGAAATTCTAGAATATCCACCCTGGCTAACTGGGCAGAAATGAGAATAATGAAAGAGAACTCAGTTTAAATACTAAATGAATATAGTTGACAATAGAAATATAAACATAATAATATGAGTAAATTGCTTTTAACTGAGGCCTTTAGCTAAATAGGAACTTAATATTAGTTACAAAAATATTACTTGTTTGGAGATGACAATTTTTTTTCAGAAATGGTAATGGTATTTTTTAAAAGATTTAAAAATGGAAATATGTTTTCTCATCTTATAGTGAAGTTTCCACTAAATTCTCATGTTAACAATGTTTTTACAATAAATCATTTCACTGTCAAACAACATATACTTGATTAAACAAAGGGAAAAAACGAAGAAAAAGGCATGAAACAAAACCTCTCGATAGTCAGTCAGGCTGCCACCAATTGTTTTCTTGTTTAATTTGAATTGTTCAGTAGCTAATCAAAGTTTGGCACTTTCTTGCCATCAAAGCATTTCATGAAATTATCCCATTACAGTGTTTTTCTCAGAAGCAAAATTAACATGGCTGACAGTTTAATTGATGTTGCTTTTTCTTCTAGTGCCATTGCCAACTAAACAAATTGTACCATGTTTTGATATTCATTTTTGTTAATTATTTATACAATTGTAGTCACTGATATTTTTGTTGTTTTCAAGTTTCAGTTTCTTGGTCAGAACTGAAAATAGTGCCAACTTTGATCAACTCACCAACCTTACTTTCTAAGGAAGTTTCCTTACTTCTTTACTGGGTAGTAATTGTTAATACTGGCTGTTGTTTTCAAATTTGGTTTCAGTAATTTTCAACTTTCCTAGTGAAGCAAAGAACTTAAGAATCCTGATAAATCATTGGGGAAAGAATGTTTCAACCCAATCTAGAGTTTCTCTTCTTTCAAACTTCTTAGTTTCAGTTTTAATATTCTTTTTAATTTAAAAATATGGTTATGTAATTGAAATAAGAATTGTTTTACAGAAAAATTAATACTTTATCATGAAATTTTAATACTTTAAGACAGTGCTTACATAATTATAATAAATTCAAAACATTCCTTTCAGCACCAGTTAAATGGGAGTATACAGTTTCATGCTGCATGCACCCTGTTACTGTGGGACTTGTTTCTGCCCTTCATTTACCCTCTGGTCCTGCCATTTGTCTTTTTTCTTTCTTTCTTTCTTTTTTACTTTTTGAGGAAGTTTTTTCTATAGTAAACACTCTCCTTCTTCATGCATCTATTTAAAATGTTGACCTTACCTTAACTTACTCTGATAATCCGCCAACACATGGCTCAACAAACGAAGGATCAGACTATATATATTTTAGTCTTTGCAGGCCATTTGGTCTCTGTAGCCAACTCTGCCATTGTAGTGTGAAATCAGCCACAGATAACACATAAATGAACAAGTGTGACTGTATCCCAATAAAAAGAGATGATGTGCCAGAAGCTCACAGGGTGTAGTTTGCTGCCCCCTGCACTAGACCTTTGGAATGAAAGCTTTCTGAAGGTAGAAGTTTTGTCTGTTTTTCTCATGGTTCTAACCATAATTCCCAAAAGTGTCTGGTACTTAATAGGTGTCCCATAAATTTTTGAATCTGTTGAACATACACATAGAATAAAACATTTAGCAAAACAAAATATATGGTTTGGAAAACACTTGGATTCTGTACAAATAAAAGGTTTTCTGATTATTTATTTGGCTTGATGAATTACTCTGCCTGGAATAATAGAGCAGATTCATATTTTCAATTGAATCAGTGCCACTCTGGATATTGTAAATTTGGTTAAAATAAACAGATTTTCTTTGCTAATTACTAGAAAGACTTTTTATATAGTGACGTGTTCTTTACTGTCTTTGAATTGCATGTTGTTGTCATGCTGAGGTATTTCCAGACATAGATTTCCAGTCCTTCATCATGTTTGGGTTAGAGATAACATTAACTTAGTAGTCTTGTTAATTTGTCTGTCTTTGAGTCTGTTCTTTTGATGGAATATTTTTACCTTGATCAACTAGTATAATCCATCAGTGTCTGGTTGCTTGAAGTTATTTTCCTTAATACCAAGCTTAATTTATACCCATCTTCATACCTCAACACATTGCACAATGGAAAGCAGAAACAAAAATTATTTTGGAAAATGGAGCTGACATCTATGTAGAATACCCAGTACAAGCAATTGAACCTCAGAGAACTCTCCGTTGTCTGCAGGGGTTTAGATATGTGCAACCACTCTCTCATGATCACTTATCATAAAGCAAGAGACAATTGGGCCAAGGTAGCTTCCTGCCTGCCTTTGTGTACAAAAAATAAATAGAATAGAGCAAATAAGGTGAAAAAATAAAACAAAAAAACCAAAAAACAAAACAAACAAACAGAAAACCAGTACCACAGCTGGAGGCCAACTCTAAAGAAAAATGATTTTGATAGCTATCTTGCTAGTAGCTGGACTTGCTACATCCTGGTAAAGCAGTTTTTATAAAACATATTTAAGGTTTATAACCACTTGGAGGCTGGAAAAAGAGTAATACATTGAAAATGTGTTTAATGTTTTGAACCACTCAGTGGCCAAGAAGCAGCTTCTGCTAACATTTATTTAACACTTAGAGCCATTTGGTGGTTAGGAAAAAAAAAAGGAACTTCTTGTTAATTTTTAACATTTATGGCTGATCAGGGGCTGCTAAAGCAATTATCAATGCAGAACGGTTTATGTTTCGGGACACACTGTGCTGCTACTAAAACAATTCATACGCTTCTCTCAAGGCCACATAAACATCGTCAATACTGTTACCTTTGCAATTGTACCACTAATAAAAACATAGGAATCAAACAGAGGGATAAAACGCTCCTGGAACACATAGTCATAACATTCGATGGCCCTGAAAATGGTTTTGCTGTGCTGTGTGCTGTGGACACTTTGCAGCTGACACCAGAGGGATCATGGCCTTGCTCAATTTCATCAAATGTGTGAAAGTCACTCAGCAGATTGCAAAGCAAAGGTGTCATCTGATAATTGGTGTTTCTTACAAATCAACAGCTTGTCTCTATACATAAGAGAAAAGAGTACTCTACACAAAAGTAAATGTAAATTGGGATAGAAAGTCTATTAGGTTCCTATATAGACTTGGCATAGTTTGAAAAAAAATAGTAAATAATGAGCTCGTGTGTCACAGGGAGGGACAATATAGAAAAAGGGGTAAAATAATTAGCTGGGATGTCTACAGGTTAGGCATTCTCCTGATACTTTCCTGAGAATGATAGCCAAATTATTAACAGGATCCTCCCCCATTTATTGATTACATTTTTTTTTCAGACATTGGGATCAGTGCTAGTTATACATTTTCTCCTTTACTACTTGCAGTATACCTCTGGGAATAAGGTATTTTTATTCCTCACTTATAAGTAAGAAAACCAAAGCACAATGAGGTCAAATAACCTACGCAAATCCTCACAACTAGGAAATGGTAGAGCATGGATTTGGACTCTTAAGTTCAGTGCCCACACAGTGTATGGCTAGAACATGTTACAACAGAGATTTGTCCTCTGTCTCTCTGTATAAATCTTTTTTCATTGACTATGAATAGAAAAGATATGTCCCAATATGGAAAATTTCTTTTTTTGAAAAACAAGTATATTTATTTCAGCTTCTGGCCTTAACAACTACTTCCTAGGTCATTTTTGGCCTCTCATATCAAAATTTGGTCTCAGCTCAACAAATTATGGAGGAAATTCAAAACGAATGATTTAAATGTTGTTAATGCATGTGGAAAATACAACTCGGAGGTAAGCACTTCTAGAAACACCCTAAGTCCCTGTAAGAATCAAAGAAAGCCATTTCCTCTTTGCTTATCTTCTAGAATAATTCAGTGCTAAAGCCTAGCTGAACTTTTGTGCTGGCAGAGATAGGCAATTGGAGGAGTTGGGGAGAAGCTGCAATAGACCAAATCAAGGTACTGAAGCCAGAGCAGAGTGAGGGAGGACTCCTGGGATAGCCATAGCACCTACACAGTTCTTAAGAATAGTTCTACATGTAGAAGTATCACAAGAGTGGACTGAAGAAGGAGAGTTGGAGATTGTACAGTGAGGAAAGGTCTTTAGACCCCTTGAATTCAATTGGCAGAAAGCCAACAAAGAGAGTTCCTTAGTTTCAAGTACATGCTATATTTCATGAAAAAGAAAGGGTTACTCAGAATGGAGAATCAATAGCCCAGATAGTGGAGCTGAGATCTGTGGACAAATATTCCCAGCCCTTGTACCTAATCAAAGAGCATTCAGCATTTACCAGCTAGATTTCAGAGATGTCATGGCCCAGTAACTCTTTTTTGTTCTGTGCCTTTTCCCCCTTTTTTAACAGAAATGTCTACAGAAGTTATCCTGTGCTTATCTCACCATTGTACGTTGGGTGTATGTGAGATAAGCAGCTGGTCTCTTTAGCATCACTGGTCTACAGATCAAGAGGAAATAAGTCTGAGGAACCTCATTTGCACTTGGACTTAAGTTATATGATGAGTTTCTGGAATATGAACTAATACAATAAGGGGAAAACAGATTTTAGGGTCCTAGAAAGGGGCTGAGTATATGTTGTATGACATACTTTGGGGACAGTGGTGGACTGTGGTAGGTAGAGAGGGCCCTCAGAGATTCCAGCTTCCATGTATTCATGCTCTTGTGTAATTCCATTCTCTGAATGTGGATGAGACTTACTTATAACAATTAGAATATGGCAGAAATGATAAGGTATCACTTTCAAGATTAGATTATAAATAGGCTGTGGCTTTGATCATAGATATTCTCTCTCTCTCTAGCTTTCTCTTAGATAGCTCATCCTGGAGCCAGGCAGATGCCATATTGCGAGGTAGCTCTGTGGTGAGGTCCATGCAAGGGACTGAGGCATGACAACAACTGCATGAACAAACATGGAAGCAATTTCCTACCTCACCCCAGTTAAGACCATAGCCCCAGGAAACAGATTGGATGCAATTTCTTGAGAGACCTTGAGTCAAAGGTACCCAGCTAAGCCACTCCTGGATATCCATGTTCCTGGGAGAAAATAGATGCTTATTATTTTACATTGCCAAGTTTTTAGTCAATGTATTATGCAGCAATAGATAAGTAATATGCAACCTTTGTGAAGTAATAAAAATGAACATCATTAGTAATAGGACAAATTGAAACTATGTTCTACCTGACAGAATGCAACAAGAAGAATACAGCATCTCCTCCGTGATATACCTAACAAAGATGCATACACTGAATTTTCACATGATGAAACATCAGACATACCCAATATGATGGGCATTCTAAAAAATAACTGGTCAGGAAAAACATGTTAGGCTTATGGAAGTCAAGAAAAGTCAAGAACTGTTCCAGACTGAAGGAAACTAAAGAAATCTGGCATTTAAATGCAGTAGGTGATTTTGACCTTGAACATTTTATTATATAAGACACTGTGGAGACAATTGATGAAGCTTGAACAGAGTCTAAGGATTGGATTGTAATAATGCATTAATGTTAATTTCCTGATTTTAATAAATGTATTTTGGTTGTATGAGGAGAATGTCTTTATTTGTAGAAAACAGCCAACATTCTTTCTCCAGTCTCCTAACAAGGTAGTCCTGTGCTTATGGGGCACAGATAGAAACCAATGATAGTTTGCCTGTTCATTCTATATTACTTGAGCTGTTCTATGTGGCCATGGATGGCTTGTATGATAGAGTGTTTTCTATCATTTTTTGGTTTCTTTTTCTATAACACTTCCATGAAAGCAAGGAAGTGTGGAGATTTACATATGTTTCAAAATCATAATAAAGGTATAATAAATTAATATTAACTATAGTCACAGTCTTCACTATTTCCTTCTTGGAGTTGGACTATTTAAGTGTGACCATGTAGAAAATATTCTCTGTTTAATAACCTACCAAAAACTCCACCAACAATTTCATCTTGGAATATATCCCCAAACTCAATGTAAATCAAAATACAATTCATAGAAAAAAGCAAGGGGGTACATGTTATTTACTTTTCTATGAAACCAGCAGTATAATTTCCTTTAGGTATATCCTGTTTTATTTAAATTTTTCTAAACATATTTTTTAAATCAGTGGATAAGAGATATATTCCTCAGATTTTTTGTTTTAAGCATAGACCCCCATCCTCAAATTATAACATAATACAATAATATAACATGAATTCCAAAGTCTTTACAAGTTCATCTGAGATTAAAAAATGAATTTAAAGCTCCCAAAGAAATTTTAGAAACCACTAACCCTAGAAAAAGGGTACAACTGATTGCAATTAACTTTGTTCTAAAGAGCCTGGGAGTAATTCCTACTTTCTGATCCACAGGAATTTTCATAGAAAAATAAACATCAAATAGTAAACAACACTGCACGGAGTTATTGTAATAGTTAAATAAAACAAGGAATTCAAATGTCTATTAGGTCACCTGGTCCCTACCTATTGCTCAGGACATGGTAGGTCTTAACTTAATAAATTATGATTCACAATTGACATCTATAAAATGTATCATAGGGACCTGGTTACGAATAACCAAATCAGCAGCCTAAAACTGGTTTAGCTCAGGCTGAGGAAGACAATGCAGGTATGAATATGGATTTAAAGATGTTAAACATGTCAGCACTCTCGGAAAAGTAACTTAAACTGCACACTCTACTGATGCAAAATCATCAGATATTAAAGAAGGCACATTACTGTAATTCATTGTTACTCTAGTGATCTTACAGAGTTAAGACCACATTCATAATGTTCAAATTTGTCTCCAAGGAGAAACTCTGAGTTGGGGAATATCTGGATCATTAAGTAATTTCCTTAGGTCAGAGTAAAAGCACTTTATATGTGAATATCAATTACTTCCATGGCATATTGGATGTAGCACAAGTGACAAAGTGACCTTTCTCTTAAACAATTCATAGATTCATGAGAATTTCCTTCAACTTTTGGGAACTAAATATATTCCATAGTCTTATAATCTTAAATACTGATTTTCCTTTAAAATCTTCACCCACCCTGCTCACCACTATCCTTCTTTTGTAGAGTTATGTTTTTTATAATTTTCCTGTTAGCTTTTTTCATTCCTGGTTTAATCGTTCATCATATTTTCAGATGTACAATCCATTATTAATAAACTGACATTTGCCTAACAGACTATTTCTTGACCTTTTCTATTATGCAATAAGCTATTTTACTATATTCTTTTTAAATTGGTTGAGTCTTTTATTAAAAGTGAAATAAGAACATTCTCAGTTATTGGGAAAGGACAGTTACCTCCTAGAGGATACCTCAAGCACAGATATACAAAGACAACAGTGAGATTTGCTGCAATAGTTATATTGCCCAATACACCATGGCTAGTTCTATCTGGTGTTGACTAAACATTATTTTAATATTCCAAGGAAAATGATAGAGAAGCACAAATTGCCTAGAAGGAATGTGGAAAAAGAAAATAAAGAAAAGAATACTCATTAGATAGAGTGACTTAGGGCACTAAACCATTTCCATAGGGTAAGAAGGGTGTGCTTGGGAATGGAGTTCAGGGGCTCTACGGACATAAATGTTATGTCTGGATGCACAGCAGCTTCTGGCTAGCTTTAAGTTGCTCAGGTAAAAGCCAAAACAAGAAATACTGCAAATCTAACTGGGTCTCTAACGGATGTATTTGGTTACAGGTGTATAGGCAGGATTCCAGAGGATGGCAAAAGTACTGCCTGATAGGTATTTCATTTCTAATACTGAATTTGCAAGTGGTGTTTCTACTTCTTAGTATTTATTTGAAAAGGGCATATCATGTTAATATAGTCCAAGAATACCTGGGTGAACTCATATGTTATGGTTCCACATTCAAAAGAAATACTGTTCTGTTATTAAAAAAAAATTAAAAGGGAGGGTGCATTGAAAATCAGTTGAGGTATTTACTAAGGTCTCTTGAATAACCAATGAGAAATTTCAGTTACGGTACATGGGAAAACATTTTAAAGAACCTATTCTTGTATAGATCTTTCTGATAACTCGTGGCAGCACATCAAATTCTGTGTCACCCCAGTACAAAAGCTGGGCTCACTTTGTTCTCTCACTCACCTACACTTTGACTGATTTTCCAGATTTATTTCTCTCTTCAGGCACTACCTGCAAACTTCTTATATAAGGGCTCAGCTCTGCGATCCTATCCTTTATCTTAATTGGCACCACAAAAAACCTAATTGTTTATCTAACAAGAGAGAACTTTCTAATACTGTAGAGGGATGTGTGTGTTTGCTTTAAGGATGCTGTTTCAGTAATAAAGTGTCACTAAAGGCCATAAATTCGTGTAAATATTTCCAATTTACATGAAATAAGCATCAGGTTAAAGAATTTATGTACTGGATTGCATTGTCTTCTTAAAGGTCATACTTTTCCTCAAAGTACTCTCTGCATTTTTCTGCCCCTGTAAAACCAAGACACGATTTTAAAAACAGCTGTCTCCATTTTCAGGGACTAGTTTCTAATACATTTTCCAAGTTGTATTTCTAAATCTGTAGGAATCATAACACCGTGTAAAAGAGGCAGCTCAAAAAAAAATAGCAGAAACTGAATAAAAGATTTGCAGCCCTGAATATGCATACAAAAATGTTAAATTGAAGTGAACTCCTCTGAGCTGATTTCTTAGGTGAAGGAGAGAATATGGTCTTTGAATGCCTGATAAGGTCACAGACACAATTTCAAGTGCATTTATGGTAAATCCATGTGACAACTCCTACAGCCACTAACCTGCATCTGCCTTTAGGGTAGTCTGTGCAATCTTCTTTGCATGTCTGGGATGGTTGTGGGGACAGCAGAAGCCCTCTGAGAAATGTCACACATGGGAAATAGTAACAATGGATCATATATGAGAGTTTCAAATTGAAACCTAGAAGTGATGAGTAGCTTTATCTTACACATGTGCTAGAAACAAGAAGTTATTATGAAATAAATTGAGTGATTGGCAGTGGTGACTAAAAAATAAAATTTATAATTAAAACTTGTCAGTAAAGCTGGAATCCTTAACTCATTGACCTTAAAACACATATTATAGGACTTTGAGAATTGAAGTTGTTGAATTTCTATTTTATTTAAATTATTAAGAATGATGATACTATAGCTTAACTGTAAATTTATTCTAGTAATAACTTCATAAAGATATTTGTTTCCTAGTTTTATGGAATAACTACTGTAGGTTACTTATAGCCACAAAGGGTACAATTCCTTTTCTCAGAGTCTCTATGGATAGCTACAAAGAATGCAACACATCCCTTTCTGAACCACTTTGAGACTCAGATGCAATACATACTTTGGATAATTTATTTTGAGTGAAGAATGACTATCTGGTATTTGGTGTTACCTCCAGCACTGTGTAGGCGTCTGAATTTGCAATGACAATCAATTATGGTACAAAGTGAGTTATGTACTTAAAGTACAAAGGAATTCCATGAATTCAGGGAAATGCAAAGATTGTAAAATAGTGAAGAATGTTATATATCCTAGATATTTATGTATCTATTCATAAATTTATAATGGAGCAGGAAGAAAAAATAGTTAAGTAGAAAAAAAGGTAAATGAAATTAATTGTATCCTCTACAGTGCAGGTATAATCTTCTGAGTTACAAACAAGATATTTTCATCAACCTGGAGAAAATAAATGTTGAAAATGCCTCATCTCATCAGACAGAATTTTGATTCGCTTACTCACCCACAGGAGACATTTCTGGGACACTAGCAATATAAGGTCCATCCAGAAACTTTGGTTCATTATCATTAATATCCTGCACTTTGATGATGAATTCTGATTCAGGCTCTAGGGGCTTCCTGGTTTCTATATCCACAGCCTGAGCACGAAGTGTGTAGAAAGGTTTTTCTTCTCTATCCAGGCTCCTTATTGCATGAATGTCCCCTGTAGTCTCATCAATGGTAAAAACGGTGCCAGCGCCATCTCCTGAGAGGGTGTATTTAACAGTACCCTCTCCCTTATCTAAGTCAGAATGGAGCTTTAGGGAGAGAGAGAGAGAAAGAGAGACAGAGAAACACCATTAAAGGGATGGCCCCACGTTAAAAAGCCATACCTCCAGTATAATTTACCAGAAAAGTTAAACCAAAATCCTATGTTTTTCTTTCCTTGTTTTCCCACCAATTTTTTGATTATAAACAGTTTTAACACAAAAATAAGTTGAAAAAAATGTATGGTGGACACACACACACACACACACATATATATATATATATATATATATCTCAGAGATTCCACTGTTTACCTTCCAATTTAATCATATAGGTTTTTGACTTATCACATAAATAGATCATATCCTTATCCTTTCATCCATTCTCCTGTCAATCCTTCTTATTTCTCCATGCATTACAGAGGTTAGAAGTACAGCCCCAAATCCATCAATATGCATAAATACAACTATTTTGAACATTTACTTCTTTTATATACTTTGGGGGATAAAATTTTCATAAAATGAAATGCACAACTCTTAAATGTACTTAGAGTTTCATTTTAAATGATTGTTGTATTAAAATAAATTAGTTCATATATATTAAATCATACAACTTCCAAATACTATGAGGCTAGAAATCAGTGACATGAATCCAGTGAGACATATGGTAAAGGAAAAAAAAATCAGAAAACACTGAGCCTTTTCATTTCAAAGGAGAGGAGAGTTTTAGCATACCAGGTCAATTTCAGATATGTACTATAGAGTATCTCATTTTAACAGACTGACTCTCAACCAGTTATTCAGTATTACTCAGGCAAGCAATAGGTAGAATAACTGATTATACTTTCAGATTCACAGGCAAATGGTTAGCCCTAATCCATTCTATATATTTGAAATGTTATAATATAGAAAAATTTTAAATTTCTGCTAAGTTCTTTTGAAATTCAACCCATGTATAATTCACTATAATACAGTATGGAATAAGGCACACATCAATATAATAGGGGAGAGGACCAAAGAGAAGAGAAATTATTATTGTGATACTGTAAATAAGTGTTTTTCAATCTGAAGTCCAAGAATTAATGATAGATGGACATAGCCTTGGAGATCTATAAATTATCCAAGAATAAATTTATATAGATAAATAATATGATATTTCATTATATATAATTCTCTAAGAATATGTGTACTCATAATTTCATAAATAATATAAATTTACATTCTATTTAAATTAAAAAGGATACATATTCTTATAAATAATATTATGTTTATCCAAATGCTGATCTAAAATATTTCAAATTATTCTCAATCATTTAGGTACAGCCATCTGATTTCAATGTTCAAATTTTTATTTTTAAAAGCTCATTCCAGTCAATGGATCAGTCAAAGAAAATTTTTTAAACTTTTAATGTGACCATACCATTTGGGCTGTGACTTAAAATTTTCACACAAGTATAGGTGTTTTGCAAAATTTGGGGTAAAATGAGTTGTTTTTCTTAATGCTTCAACACAACATAAAAGCTTTGAAAATATTTTAAATTATATACTTATCCTTTGCAAATAGGCGTTCTGTGTATTCATATTAGTAATACCAAAACAAAAAAACTCAACTTGGCTACATCTTTTCTCTTAAACTCAACATTATGCTTTAGCTTCCATAAGAGACCTCCCAACTCCACATAATATCAAGTGGTGAAAATCTCCCAGACATCTCCATCTCAACACCAGCACCCAGCTTCAGTCAACAATGAGTAAGCTATAGTGCTGGTCACCCTATGCCAAGCAATTAGCAAGACAGGAACACAACACCACCCATTAGCAGAGAGGCTGTCTAAAAATATAATAAGGCCACAGGCACCCCAAAACACAACACCAGACGTGGACCTGTCCACCAGAAAGACAAGATAGAGACTCAACCACCAGAACACAGGCACTAGTCCCTCCCAACGAGGAAGACTACACAACATACTGAAAAAAATTTAGCCACTGGGGACAGACAACAAAAACAACGGGAACAATAAATCTGCAGCCTGCAAAAAGCAGACCGCAAACACAGTAAGATAAGCAAAATGAGAAGACAGAAAAACACACAGCAGGTGAAGGAGTAAGATAAAAACACAGCAGACCTAACAAATGAAGTGGTAAAAGGCAGTCTACCTGAAAAAGAATTCAGAATAATGATAGTAAAGATGATCCAAAATCTTGGAAATAGAAGAGACAAAATGCAAGAAACAGTTAACAAGGACCTAGAAGAACTAAAGATGAATCAAGCATCGATTAAAAACACAATAAAAGAAATGAAAAATACTCTAGATGGGATCAATAGCAGAATAACTGAGGCAGAAGAATGGATAAGTGACGTGGAAGATAAAATAGTGGAAATAACGGCTGCAGAGCAGAATAAAGAAAAAAGAATGAAAAGAACAAAGGACAGTCACAGAGATCTCTGGGAAAACATTAAATGCACCAACATTCGAATTACAGGGATTCCAGAAGAAGAAAACAAAAAGAAAGGGACAGAGTAAATATTTGAAGAGATTATAGTTGAAAACTTCCCTAATATGGGAAAGAAAATAGTTAATCAAGTCCAGGAGGCACAGAGTCCCATACAGAATAAATCCAAGGAGAAATACGCCAAGACACATATTAATCAAACTGTCAAAAATTAAACACAAAGAAATCATATTAAAAGCAGCAAGAGAAAAACAACAAATAGCACACAAGGGAATCTGCATCAGGTTAACAGCTGATCTCTCAGCAGAAACTCTACAAGCCAGGGGGAGTGGCAGGACATATTTAAAGTGATGAAGGAGAAAAACCTGCAACCAAGATTACTCTACCCAGCAAGGATCTCATTCAGATTTGATGGAGAAATTAAAACCTTTACAGACAAGCAAAAGCTGAGAGAGTTCAGCACCACCAAACCAGGTTTACAACAAATGCTAAAGGAACTTCTCTAGGCAAGAAACACAACAGAAGAAAAATACCTACAATAATGAAACTAAATAATTAAGGAAATGGGAATAGGGACATACATATCAATAATTACCTTAAATGTAAATGGACTAAATGCTCCCACCAAAAGACACAGATTGGCTGAATGGATACAAAAACAAGACCCATATAAATGCTGTCTACAAGAGACCCACTTCAGACCTAGAGACACATACAGATTGAAAGTAAGGGGATGGAAAAATATATTCCATGCAAATGGAAATCTAAAGAAAGCTGGAGTAGCAATTCTTATATCAGACAAAATTGACTTTAAAATAAAGACTATTAGAACAGACAAAGAAGGACACTAGATAATGATCAAGGGGTCAATCCAAGAAGATATAACAATTGTAAATATTTATGCACCCAAAATAGAAGCACCTCAATACATAAGGCAAATACTAACAGCCATAAAAGGGGAAATCGACAGTAACACACTCATAGTAGGGGACTTTAACACCCCACTTTCACTAATGGACAGATCATCCAAAATGTAAATAAATAAGAAACACAAGCTTTAAATGATACATTAAACAAGATGGACTTAATTGATATTTATAGGACATTCCATCCAAAAACAACAGAATACACATTTCTGTCAAGTGCTCATGGAACATTATCCAGGATAGATCATATCTTGGGTCACAAATCAAGCCTTGGTAAATTTAAGAAAATTGAAATTGTATCAAGTATCTTTTCCAACCACAGTGATATGAGACTAGACACAAATTACAGGAAAAGATCTGTAAAAAATATAAACACATGGAGGCTAAACAATACACTACTTAATAACGAAATGATCACTGAAGAAATCAAAGGGTGGAATAAAAAAATACTTAGAAACAAATGACAATGGAGACACGATGATCCAAAACCTATGGGATGCAGCAAAAGCAGTCCTAAGGGGTAAGTTTATAACAATACAATCCCACCTTAAGAAACAGGAAACAACTTGAGTAAACAACATAACCCTGCACCTAGAGCAATTAGAGAAAGAAGAACAAAAAAACCCAAAAGTTAGCAGAAGGAAATAAATCATAAAGATCAGATCAGAAATAAATGAAAAAGAAATGAAGGAAATGATAGCAAAGAACAATAAAACTAAAAGCTGGTTCTTTGAGAAGATAAACAAAATTGATAAACCATTAGCCAGACTCATCAAGAAAAAAAGGGAGAAGACTCAAATCAATAGAATTAGAAATGAAAAAGGAGAAGTAACAACTGACACTGCAGAAATACAAAAGATCATGAGAGATTACTACAGGAAACTCTATGCCAATAAAATGGACAACCTGGAAGCAATGGACAAATTCTTAGAAAAGCACAACCTGCCAAGACTGACTCAGGAAGAAATAGAAAATATGAATAGACCAAACACAAGCACTGAAATTGAAACTGTGATTAAAAATCTTCCAACAAACAAAAGCCCAGGACCAGATGGCTTCACAGGCGAATTCTATCAAACATTTAGAGAAGAGCTAACACCTATCCTTCTCAAACTCTTCCAAAATATAGCAGAGGGAGGAGTACTCCCAAACTCATTCTATGAGGCCACCATCACATTGATACCAAAACCAGGCAAGGATGTCACAAAGAAAGAAAACTACAGGCCAATATCACTGATGAACATAGATGCAAAAATCCTCAACAAAATTCTAGCCAACAGAATGCAACAGCACATTAAAAGGATCATACACCATGATCAAGGGGGGTTTATTCCAGGAATGCAAGGATTCTTCAATATATGCAAATCAGTCGATGTGATACACCATATTAACCAATTGAAGGAGAAAAACCATATGATCATCTCAATAGATGCAGAGAAATCTTTCGACAAAATTCAACACACATTTATGACAAAAACCCTGCAGGAAGTAGGCATAGATGGAACTTTCCTCAACATAATAAAAGCCATATATGTCAAACCCACAGCCAACATTGTCATCAATGGTGAAAAACTGCAACAATTTCCACAAAGATCAGGAACAAGAAAAGGCTGCCCACTCTCACCATTCTTATTCAACCTAGTTTTGGAAGTTTTGGCCACAGCAATCAGAGAAGAAAGGGAAATACAAGGAATCCAAATTGGAAAAGAAGAAGTAAAGCTGTCACTATTTGCAGATGACATGATACTATACATAAAGAATCCTAAAGATGCTACCAGAAAACTACTAGAGCTAATCAATGAATTTGGTAATGTAACAGGTTAAAAAATTAATGCATAGAAATCTCTGGCATTCCTATATACTAATAATGAAAAATCTGAAAGTGAAATCAAGAAATCACTCCCATTTACCATTGCAACAAAAAGAATAAAATATCGAGGGATAAACCTAACTAAGGAGACAAAATACCTGTATGCAGAAAATTATAAGACAGTGATGAAAGAAATAAAAGATGATACAAATAGATGGAGAGGTATATCATGTTCCTGGATTGGAAGAATCAATACTGTGAAAATGACTCTACTACCCAAAGCAATCTACAGATTCAATGCAATCCCTATCAAACTACCATTGGCATTTTTCACAGAACTAGAACAAAAAATTTCAAAATTTCTTTGGGAAAACAAAAGACCCAGAATAGCCAAAGCAATCTTGAGAACGAAAAACGGAGCTGGAGGAATCAGGCTCCCTGACTTCAGACTATACTACAAAGCTACAGTAATCAAGACAGTGTGGTACTGGGACAAAAACAGAAATATATATCAATGGAACAGGGTAGAAAGCCCAGAGATAAACCCACACACATATGGTCACCTTATCTTTGATAAAGGAGGCAGGAATGTACAGTGGAGAAAGGACAGCCTCTTCAATAAGTGGTGCTGGGAAAACTGGACAGGGACATGTAAAAGTATGAGATTAGATCATTCCCTAACACCATACACAAAAATAAGCTCAAAATGGACTAAAGACCTAAATGTAAGGCCAGAAAGTGTCAAACTCTTAGTGGAAAACATAGGCAGAAAACTCTATGACATAAAGCACAGCAAGATCCTTTTGGACCCACCTCCTAGATAAATGGAAATAAAAACAAAGATAAACAAATGGGACCTAATGAAACTTCAAAGCTTTTGCACAGCAAAGGAAACCATAAACAAGACCAAAAGACAACCCTCAGAATGGGAGAAAATATTTGCAAATGAAGCAACTGACAAAGGATTAATCTCCAAAATTTATAAACAGCTCATGCAGCTCAATAGCAAAAAAACAAACAACCCAATCCAAAAATGGGCCGAAGACTTAAATAGACATTTCTCCAAAGAAGATATACAGACTGCCAACAAACACATGAACGAATGCTCAATATCATTTATCATTAGAGAAATGCAAATCAAAACTACAATGAGATATCATCTCACACCAGTCAGAATGGCCATCATCAAAAAATCTAGAAACAATAAATGCTGGAGAGGGTGTGGAGAAAAGGGAACACTCTTGCACTGCTGGTGGGAATGTGAATTGGTACAGCCACTATGGAGAACAGTATGGAGGTTCCCTAAAAAACTAAAAATAGAACTACCATATGACCCAGCAATCCCACTACTAGGCATATACCCTGAGAAAACCATAATTCAAAAAGAGACATGTACCAAAATGTTCATTGCAGCTCTATTCACAATAGCCCGCAGATGGAAACAACCTAAGTTTCCATCATTGGATGAATGGGTAAAGAAGATGTGGCACATATATACAATGGAATATTACTCAGCCATAAAAAGAAATGAAACTGAGCTATTTGTAATAAGGTGTATAGACCTAGAGTCTGTCATACAGAGTGAAGTAAGTCAGAAAGAGAAAGACAAATACCGTATGCTAACACATATATATGGAATTTAAGAAAAAAGAAGTCATGAAGAACCTAGGGGTAAAACAGAAAGAAAGACACAGACCTACTTGAGAATGGACTTGAGGATATGGGGAGGGGGAAGGGTAAGCTGTGACAAAGCGAAAGAGAGGCATGGACATATATACACTACCAAACGTAAGGTAGATAGATAGTGGGAAGCAGCCGCATAGCACAGGGAGATCAGCTCAGTGCTTTGTGACCGCCTGGAGGGGTGGGATAGGGAGGGTGGGAGGGAGGGAGACGCAAGAGGGAAGGGATGTGGGAACAGATGTATATGTATGACTGATTCACTTTGTTATAAAGCAGAAACTAATAAAAAGAAAAAAAAGATGTTGTGGCTAAAAAAATACAGAATAATAAAAAAAAAATAATAAAGAGCATAAGCAAAGGATTTGTATTGGGTAAATGATATAATTTATACAATAAGAAAACTATAAGGGGGTACAAGGTTTTGATTTTTCTTTAAAGTTTCTGCATATTTTACTGAAGTGTAAGGAAAAATGCAAAGAATGACAGGAAGAAGTTTTTTCCTCCCAATATTTTATGAACTGCTGTGAAGCATAGGAAGTTTCAAGCATAAAATCAATCTGTAGAGAAATGTTCTTTGAACTTAGGAATTTCAAATTACAATTTTCATCCATACTATTAAAGATATTCAACACATGAACATTTGCTTTTACTTTCAAATGTATCTAAAGATATGAGACAAGCAAAAGCCCAATGCAAAAGCAATGTCTTTATAAACTGGATCCATTTTGCCAATGGCTCCAAAGAATATGTGGTAATATTGTGGAAACAAGTGAAAATTCTAAGTAGGTTTTTACAATGTAATCCAAGTAGAGTCATCAAAAAAATTTTTCATTTAGCCAAAATCAGAACTGTTTTCTTTTCAAACTGACATAAGAATAAAAAAGCAAATGTCTTTTCAGCTCTATTCAAGATCCAAATTAAATTCAGTTGCTGCTACTTTTTACACTTTTACCTTTTCCTTCTAATTTAAATTTTGGTTTTTCAGAGATTAAATTTTCAGAAGAAATATGTGAAAATATGTTAAATTTGAACTGAAAATGAGCTTGATGAATGTAAAATTCTTGAGAGGATTAGAATGGTTACAACAGTTCATTGCAGGTTAATACCTTAAAGAAGATCACCTGCAGTACCCAGCATTGACAGGCAATGTTAAAAATTAGTTATTCAGTACCAAATGTAAAATGAATGGCTAGTGGGAAGCTGCTGAATAGCACAGGGAGATCAGCTTGATGCTTTTGGACCACCTACAGGGGTGGGATAGGGAAGGTGTAAGGGAGGCTCAAGAGGGACAGGATATGGGGATATATGGATTCATATAGCTGATTCACTCTGTTGTACAACAGAAACTAACACAACATTGTAAAGCAATTATACTCCAATAAAGGTATTTTTTAAATAAATAAATAAAATAAAATTAGTTATTCAGTATTGATTGAGTCCAGTACATGGGTGACTAGCTAAAAGTATTGGTATTTATGCAACGTCAATTCTAATGTTAAATAAATGATGTTGGCCTGATGTTGGGTAATGTAGAATTTGCTTTGTATCACATATAAAATAATTTGAATAGAGAACATATATAACATAATAGTTTATGTTGTAAACTAACATAAAAATCCCTATCACCCCCTTACTTAGAGATAACTTCTTTTATCATTTTACACACTTTCCATTATATATACACATATATTCATATATAAATGAAAGGGTATACATATAGAAATATGTTTGTATATGTTTTATATGTATATATAATATTATCTGATTATAAATACATATATACATGATATAAAAATGAGAAACGAGTCAACATTTTCAATAAAAATATACCATAATCATTTTCAATATAATTTGAAATTTTTCAGAATTATTTTTTAATATCTGTATTGCATTTGTTCAAAGGAAATTGAATGATTCAATGGGTTTTGCTTATCCTTTTATAAACAAAGTGATGAATATGTGTGTGTTGTCTTAATTCCTTAAATAAACAGGTAAATATAAATAGAAGGGTAATTATAAAGACCAAAAATGTAACTTTTATGAATCAAAAAATTGTGAATCTTGAATGATTCCAGAACTTGATGTCTACAGATGAAATTGGTTTCTTAAATTTTTAGCAATGCAACTCAGGCTTAGCTTACATTATGAAGCTACTTCTCAGTTTTATTTGCATTTAGCAGGTGGGAGGGTTACAGAAGGATTCACTTGCTGAATCTTTGGGTTGTGTTAACTATGAACAATCACAGGATGCCATTTTACATGGTGGCTTTAATCTCCATGTAAGATAACAATCCACAAGGATAAAATTATTTTCCTTTATAGTGATTTAAAAATAATGCAAGAAATATTTCTTATTCTGATTATTTAAAAAAAAAACTGTTTCTGAGTAGGTACTGACTATATTTACTGACTGAAGCAGCTAAATCCAATAATACCATCTTTTAGTATTGACACTTAAAATAAAATTTCTCCCAGAGAGTTCCATAAATGATAGCTATAGAAATATGCACTGTCCAGGCAGTTGTTTTCTGGAAGTGGTGTTGTTATTTTCTGATGTTTTCCAAGTCATCTCAGATGGAGCGTGAAAATGAGATGCCAAGAGAGGCTTAAAAAAGATACCGAGGACTAGCTTCGGCGTGTAAGCAAACCTGAACTCCAGCGTCTAAAAGTTTTGAGAAAGCTAATCTAAAGTTAAGTGTTTACTAACATCTCTCAGATTATATTTTAGAAACTGCTGCAGAAAAAAAGAAATGTATTCTTATTTTCTCTGTGTTGAAAAGTGCACATAAAATGGGAAATACTTTTCATATCACTATACCCAGCAATTATTTTATTTCCATTTGCTATTTGCCTGGTTAAGGGTGCTTACAGGCATGCGGAAGGTATGGAGGATGTTGGGAGGAGAAATGGATGATTCTGAAAAGTTTTTGCTAGAAAATCAAAAACTGTGTTAACAGGTTATTTCATTTGATGTATATACCTTCAAATTACTTTTTTATAAGTATGAATTTATTTCATCTATTTAAGTTAATCACAGGTATTTTAATCAAAGTACTACATTGAAATGGCTAAAATCAGAGTATAGATGAGCTTGTAATGTACAATTTTACCTTCCTTTTCTCAGTCTCATTCACCAGGGAAATCATGTTTTAACTGTTTCTGTTGAATTCTTATTTTAAAAAATGTGGATATTTGTTAAATAAAAAATGTTATAATAGTATTTCTTTTATCAATTTGAATAATACTTATTGACTTGCAAACTCCAGCCCACCTCTTTTTTTTCCAATAGAGTTGTAGTATCACTTATTTTACTTGTTATCAATGAAACACTGGTCTGAATAGTATATGTGTACTTTGGGTCTAAATTCAGTTCAATCATACAATGTAACTGTGGTTCTCTATTTTCTACTGTTATAACATTAACACCTTTACAGTCCCCTTAAACTCCTTCCTTTTCTCATCCCTGAATTTCATTGCCTGTATTATACAGAATTAAGTGTAAAGTTTTGTCAATTTGGTCTATTTATTTATTTATTGGTCTCTTTTTTAAAAGTAAACTCTAATGGTTAATTTTATGTATTAGTTTGACTGGGCTACAGGATGCCCAGACATTTGGTCAAAGACTATTCTTGGTATATCAGTGAAGATACTCCTGGATTAGAATAACATCTGAATCAATAGACAAAGTAAAGAGGATTCAAGGAAGATGACAGAAGAGTAAGACGCAGAGATCACCTTTCTCCCCACAGATACATCAGAAATTCATCTACACGTGGAACAACTCCTACAGAACACCCACTGAACGCTGACAGAAGACCTCAGACCCCCCAAAAGGCAAGAAACTCCCCAAGTACTGGGGTAGGGCAAAAGAAAAAAGAATAAACAGAGATGAAAGGATAGGGACGGGACCTGCACCAGTGGGAGGGAGCCGTGAAGGAGGAAAGGTTTCCACACACTAGATGCCCCTTCGTGGGCAGAGACTGCGGGTGGCAGAGGGGGAAAGCTTTGGAGTAGCAGAGGAGAGCACAGCAACAGGGGTGTGGAGGGCAAAGCGGAGAGTTTCCCGCACAGAGGATCGGTGCGGACCAGCACTCACCAGCCCGAGAGGCTTGTCTGCTCGGCCGGGGCGGGCGGGGCTGGGAGCTGAGGCTCGGGTTTCAGGTTTCAGTCGGAGCGCAGGGAGAGGACTGGGGCTGGCGGCAGGAAGAGAGCCTGAAGGGGTTAGTGCACCACGGCTAGCCCAGAGGGAGTCCGGGAAAAAGTCTGGAGCTGCCGAACAGGCAAGAGACTTTTTCTTCCCTCCTTGTTTACTGGTGCGTGAGGAGAGGGCATTAAGAGAGCTGCTTAAAGGAGCTCCAGAGACGGGCGTGAGCCGCGGCTAAAAGCGCTGACCCCAGAAACGGGCGTGGGACGCTGGGTTGCTGCTGCCACCACCAAGAGGCCTGTGTGTGAGCGCAGGTCACTGTCCATGCCCCCTTTCCGGGGAACCTGAGCAGCCTGCCACTGCTGGGGTCCCAGGATCCAGGGACGGCTTCCCCTGGAAAGTGCACAGCACGCCTCGGGCTAGTGTAATGTCAGGCCGGCCTCTGCCGGCACAGGCTCGGCACTCCTCCGTACCCCTACCTCCCCCCGTCCTGAGTGAGCCAGAGCCCCCGAAGCAGCTACTCCTTTAACCCCATCCTTTCTAAGTGAAGAACAGACGCCCTCCATCGACCTACACACAGAGGCAGGGCCAAATCCAAAGCTGAGACCCAGGAGCTGTGCAAACAAAGAAGTGAAAGGGAAATCTCTCCCAGCAGCCTCAGGAGCAGTGGATTAAAGCTCCACAATCAACTTGATGTACCCTGCATCTGTGGAATACATGAATAGAAAACAAATCAACCCAAATTGAGGAGGTGGACTTTGAGAACAAGATTTAAGATTTTTTCCCCTTTTCCTCTTTTTACAATGAATTATCCCAAATTGAGGAGGTGGAATTGAGAGCAAGATTTACGATTTTTTCCCCCTTGTTCCCTTTTTGTGAATGTGTATGTGTATGCTTCCGTGTGAGATTTTCTCTGTATAGCTTTGCTTCCACCATTTGTCCAAGGGTTTTATATGTCCGTTTTTATTTTTATTTTTAATAATTACTTTTTTATTTTAATAACGCTATTATATTTTATCATACTGTATTCTATTTTACATTATCTTCTCTCTTTCTCTTTTTCCTATCTTCCCTCCTCCCTCCCTCCCTCCCTCCCTCACTTCTTTCTTTCTTTCTTTCTTTCTCTCTTTCTTTCTTCTACTAATGCTTTCTTTCTACTTTTTCTCCCTTTTATTCTGAGCTGGGTGGATGAAAGGCTCTTGGTGCTGCAGCCAGTAGTCAGTGCTGTGCCTCTAAAGTGGGAGAGCCAACTTCAGGACACTTGTCCACAAGGGACCTCCCAGCTCCACATAATATCAAACGGTGAAAATCTCCCAGAGATCTCCATCTCAACACCAGCACCCAGCTTCAGTCAACGACAAACAAGCTACAGTGCTGGTCACCCTATGCAGAGCAACTAGCAAGACAGGAACACAACACCACCCATTAGCAGACAGGCTGCCTAAAAATATAATAAGGCCACAGACACCCCAAAACACATCACAAGACGTGGACCTGTCCACCAGAAAGAAAAGATCGAACATCATCCACCAGAACACAGGCACTAGTCCCCTCCACCAGGAAGCCTACACAACCCACTGAAACAACCTTAGCCACTGGGGACACCAAAAACAACGGGAACTACGAACCTGCAGCCTGCAAAAAGGAGACCACAACACAGTATGATAAGCAAAATGAGAAGACAGAAAATCACACAGCAGGTGAAGGAACAAGATAAAAACCCACCAGACCTAAGAAATGAAGAGGAAATAGACAGACTACCTGAAAAATAATTCAGAATAGTGATAGTAAAGATGATCCAAAATCTTGGAACTAGAATAGACAAAATGCAAGAAACAGTTAACAAGGACCTAGAAGAACTAAAGATGAATCAATTATTGATTAAAACACAATAAATGAAATGAAAAATACTCTAGATGGTATCAATAGCAGAATAACTGAGGCAGAAGAACGGATAAGTGACGTGGAAGACAAAATAGTAGAAATAACGGCTGCAGAGCAGAATAAAGAAAAAAATGAAAAGAACTGAGGACAGTCTCAGAGACCTCTGGGAAAACACTAAATGCACCAACATTCGATTTATAGGGTTTCCAGAAGAAGAAGAGAAAAAGAAAGTGACTGAGAAAATATTTGAAGAGATTATAGTTGAAAACTTCCTTAATAAGGGAAAGGAAATAGTTAATCAAGTCCAAGAGGGACAGAGAGTCCCATACAGAATAAATCCAAGGAGAAATATGCCAAGACACATATTAATCAAACTGTCAAAAATTAAACACAAAGAAAACATATTAAAAGCAGCAAGGAAAAACAACAAATAACACACAAGGGAATCCCCATCAGGTTAACAGCTGATCTCTCAGCAGAAACTCTACAAGCCAGAAGGGAGAGGTAGGACATATTTAAAGTGATGAAGGAGAAAAACCTGCAACCAAGATTACTCTACCCAGCAAGGATCTCATTCAGATTTGATGGAGAAATTAAAACTTTTACAGATAAGCAAAAGCTGAGAGAGTTCGGCACCACCAAACCAGCTTTACAACAAATGCTAAGGGAACTTCTCTAGGCAAGAAACACAACAGAAGAAAAATACCTACAATAATGAAACTAAATAATTAAGGAAATGGGAATAGGGACATACATATCAATAATTACCTTAAATGTAAATGGACTAAATGCTCCCACCAAAAGACACAGATTGGCTGAATGGATACAAAAACAAGACCCATATAAATGCTGTCTACAAGAGACCCACTTCAGACCTAGAGACACATACAGATTGAAAGTAAGGGGATGGAAAAATATATTCCATGCAAATGGAAATCTAAAGAAAGCTGGAGTAGCAATTCTTATATCAGACAAAATTGACTTTAAAATAAAGACTATTAGAACAGACAAAGAAGGACACTAGATAATGATCAAGGGGTCAATCCAAGAAGATATGACAATTGTAAATATTTATGCACCCAAAATAGAAGCACCTCAATACATAAGGCAAATACTAACAGCCATAAAAGGGGAAATCGACAGTAACACACTCATAGTAGGGGACTTTAACACCCCACTTTCACCAATGGACAGATCATCCAAAATGTAAATAAATAAGAAACACAAGCTTTAAATGATACATTAAACAAGATGGACTTAATTGATATTTATAGCGCATTCCATACAAGAACAACAGAATACACATTTTTCTAAAGTGCTCATGGAACATTCTCCAGGATAGATCATATCTTGGGTCACAAATCAAGCCTTGGTAAATTTAAGAATATTGAAATTGTATCAAATATCTTTTCCGACCACAATGCTATGAGACTAGACATCAATTACAGGAAAAAACCTGCAAAAAATACAGACACATGGATGCTAAACAATACACTACTTAATAACGAAGTGATCAGTGAAGAAATCATAGAGGAAATAAAAAAATACCTAGAAACAAATGACAGTGGAGACACGATGACCCAAAACCTATGGGACACAGCAAAAACAGTTCTAAGGGGTAAGTTTATAGCAATACAATCTCAACTTAAGAAACAGGAAACATCTCAAGTAAACAACCTCACGCTGCATGTAAAGCAATTAGAGAAAGAAGCAAAGAAATCCCCCAAAGTTAGCAGAAGGAAAAAAATTCATAAAGATCAGATCAGAAATATATGAAAAAGAAATGATGGAATCTATAACACAGATCAATAAAACTAAAGGCTGGTTCTTTGAGAAGATAAACAAAATTGATAAACCATTAGCCAGACTCATCAAGAAAATAAGGGAGAAGACTGAAATCAATAGAATTAGAAAGGAAAAATGAGAAGTAACAACTGACACTTCAGAAATACAAAAGATCATGAGAGATTACTACAAGCAACTCTATGCCAATAAAATGGACAACCTGGAAGCAATGGACAAAGTCTTAGAAATGCGCAACCTGCCAAGACTGAATCAGGAAGAAATAGAAAATATGAATAGACCAATCACAAGCACTGAAATTGAAACTGTGGTTAAAAATCTTCCAACAAACAAAAGCCCAGGACCAGATGGCTTCACAGGCGAATTCTATCAAACATTTAGAGAAGAGCTAACACCCATCCTTCTCAAACTCTTCCAAACAATTTCAGAGGAAGGAACACTCCCAAACTCATTCTATGAGGCCACCATCACCTTGATACTAAAACCAGGCAAGGATGTCACAAAGAAAGAAAACTACAGGCCAATATCACTGATGAACATAGATGCAAAAATCCTCAACAAAATACTAGCAAACAGAATCCAACAGCACATTAAAAGGATCATACACTATGATCAAGAGGGGTTTATTCCAGGAATGCAAGGATCCTTCAATATACACAAATAAATCAATGTGATACACCATATTAACAAATTGAAGGAGAAAAACCGTATGATAATCTCAATAGATGTAGAGAAAGCTTTCAACAAAATTCAACACACATTTATGATAGAAACCCTGCAGAAAGTAGACATAGAGGGAACTTTCCTCAACATTATAAAGGCCATATATGACAAACCCACAGCCAACATTGTCCTCAATGGTGAAAAAATGAAACCATTTCCACTAAGATCAGGAACAAGACAAGGCTGCCCACGCTCACCATTCTTATTCAACATAGCTTTGGAAGTTTTAGCCAAAGCAATCAGAGAAGAAAAGGAAATAAAAGGAATCCAAATTGAAAAAGAAGAAGTAAAACTGTCACTATTTGCAGATGACATGATACTATTCATAGAGAATCCTAAAGATGCTACCAGAAAACTACTAGATCTAATCAATGAATTTGGTAAGTAGCAGGATACAAAATTAATGCACAGTAACCTCTGGCAATCCTATACACTAATGATGAAAAATCTGAAGTTGAAATCAAGAAAACCCTCCCATTTACCATTGCAACAAAAAGAATAAAATATCTAGGAATAAATCTACCTAAGGAGACAAAAGACTTGTATGCAGAAGATTGTAAGACACTAATGAAAGAAATTTAAAATAATACAAATAGATGGAGAGATATACCATGTTTCTGGACTGGAAGAATCAATATTGTGAAAATGACTCTACTACCCAAAGCAATCTACAGACTCAATGCAATCCTTATCAATCAACCACTGGCAATTTTCACAGAACTAGAACAAAAAAAATTCTAATTTTGTTTGGAAACACAAAAGACCTCGAATAGGCAAAGCAATCTTGAGAATGAAAAACGGAGCTGGAGGAATCAGGCTCCCTGACTTCAGACTATACTACAAAGCTACAGTAATCAAGACAGTGTGGTACTGGCACAAAAACAGAAATATATATCAATGGAACAGGATAGAAAGCCCAGAGATAAACCCACACACATATGGTCAACTTATCTTTGATAAAGGAGGCAGGAATGTACAGTGGAGAAAGGACATCCTCTTAAATAAGTGGTGCTGCGAGAACTGGACAGGGACATGTAAAAGTATGAGGTTAGATCATTCCCTAACACCATACACAAAAATAAGCTCAAAATGAATTAAAGACCTAAATGTAAGGCCAGAAACTATCAAACTCTTAGTGGTAAACATAGGCAGAACACTCTATGACATAAAGCACAGCAAGATCCTTTTGGACCCACCTCCTAGATAAATGGAAATAAAAACAAAGATAAACAAATGGGACCTAATGAAACTTCAAAGCTTTTGCACAGCAAAGCAAACCATAAACAAGACCAAAAGACAACCCTCAGAATGGGAGAAAATATTTGCAAATGAAGCAACTGACAAAGGATTAATCTCCAAAATTTATAAGCAGCTCATGCAGCTCAATAGCAAAAAAAACAAACAACCCAATCCAAAAATGGGCAGAAGACTTAAATAGACATTTCTCCAAAGAAGATATACAGACTGCCAACAAACACATGAACGAATGCTCAATATTATTTATCATTAGAGAAATGCAAATCAAAACTACAATGAGATATCATCTCACACCAGTCAGAATGGCCATCATCAAAAAATCTAGAAACAATAAATGCTGGAGAGGGTGTGGAGAAAAGGGAACACTCTTGCACTGCTGGTGGGAATGTGAATTGGTACAGCCACTATGGAGAACAGTATGGAGGTTCCTTAAAAAACTACAATAGAACTACCATATGACCCAGCAATCCCACTACTAGGCATATACCTTGAGAAAACCATAATTCAAAAAGAGACATGTACCAAAATGTTCATTGCAGCTCTATTCACAATAGCCCACAGATGGAAACAACCTAAGTTTCCATCATTGGATGAATGGATAAAGAAGATGTGGCACATATATACAATGGAATATTACTCAGCCATATAAAGAAATGAGATTGAGCTATCTGTAATAATGTTGATAGACCTAGAGTCTGTCATACAGAGTGAAGTCAGTCAGAAAGAGAAAGACAAATACCGTATGCTAACACATATATATGGAATTTAAGAAAAAAAATGTCATGAAGAACCTAGGGGTAAAACAGACCCAGACCTACTTGAGAATGGACTTGAGGATATGGGGAGCCGGAAAGGTAAGTTGTGTCAAAGCGAGAGAGAGGCATGGACATATATACACTACCAAACGTAAGGTAGATAGATAGTGGGAAGCAGCCACATAGCACAGTGAGATCAGCTCGGTGCTTTGTGACTGCCTGGAGGGGTGGGATAGGGAAGGTGGGAGGGAGGGAGCTGCAAGATGGAAGGGGTATGGGAACAGATGTATATGTATGACTGATTCACTGTGTTATAAAGCAGAAACTAATATAAATAAATAAATAAATAAATAAATACATAAATAAATAAAATACTATAATGATGGAAAAAAAATAGACAAAGTAAAGCAGACTCTGGTCCCTTTTGCGGGTGTGACTCATCCAATCAACTGAAGACCTGAATAGAACCAAAAAGCTGACCCTTCCCTGAGTAAGAGGTTACTCCTCTTGCCTGACTGCTTTCAAGCTGTGACACTGGTTTTTATTATGCTTCCAGACTTGAACTGAAACATCAGTTCTTCTGTGTCGAGCCTGTTGGTCTTTGCAATAGAAATATACCAGGTGTTCTCCTGGATTTTCAACTTGCTGACTGCAAATCCTGGGACTTGTCTGCCTCCATAATTGTACAAGCCAATCTTGATAATAAATAAATATATATCCTATTGACTATTTCTCTGGGGAACCCCGATTAATACATAAGCCTTCAAAGCCCTCCATCAGTTGCTGCTGAAACATAAAATAAAACTAAAGAAAACACTAACACCCTTTTGATAATTATAATAATGTACATATATTTATTCCATAGAAAATAACATACAGTGCCTATATGATTACAATATTTTCATTTTGCATATGGAGTTTTTTGAGATATCTTTTTGTTTGTATTATTTGCTTTTCTCATATCTTTAAGCTCACCTCATTTCTCAGGGCCAACATCAAATCTCCTTTTCAAAACATATATTGTTCAGGGACCCCTCTTTCTTCCTACTCCAAACTAGAGCATTTGCACGATTTTCAACCTGGAATTTTTCTTTATTAATCTCCTGGTTTGAAACACTATTTCTTGGATTTTATATTTTCTTCTATATTAGTTGACTAATTTGTTTGTTGCCACCAATCTCCTATAACTTCTTGAGAATGTGTCTTTGAGAGGCAAGTTTCTTTTGTCTTTGGATATCAGAAAAGCCTTTATTTCAGGCTTTATTTTTTTACCTACACATATACTTAATTACTATCTGGGCATATAGTTCTAGATTGGAAATAATTTTCCCTTAAAGGCAAGTATCTATAGTCTTCTAGAAACCAATGGTAAAACTGATGTCTGTCTGATTATATTTCCATTGCAAGTAAAGAGCCTGTTTTTTTCTCCCCATTTTATTTTACTCTAAAATTACAATATTATTTTTATTTTGGTATTCTAATTATTTAGAACACTGTCTCCAAGTGGGTGTTTATGTGTGCTTGTGTTTTGAACATTGTCTCCAGATATGAGTTGATATGTGTTTGTGTTTCCTTCTTTGGGTTGGGCACTTAGTAAGTTCCTTCAATTCAAAAACTATTTTCCTTCAGCACTGAGAAATTTCCTTTTATGATTATTTCCATGATTATGTCCTATCCTCCATGTTTCCTTTGGTCTTTCTGGAATTCATATGCTCAATGTTAGATCTCATGGACCTTCTGTAAATAATATACTTTGTCTACAGTCATTCATTTCTGTATCTTTTGGTCTATTTGTGAAAAAATTAAAATTTATCTTAAAATTATTTATTGATTATTTTCAGCATTTTCAAAGTCAATACACATATACCCATATGTGCACATACACATACGACAGGCATATTAATTTCCAGGATTTTTTTTCCTTTACTATGAATGTCCCCTTTTAATAGAATAGTGCTCTTATTTTGTGGACACTGGGAATTCTTGAATCTTTTTGAGGACTCTAATTTGTGTGTGTGTGTCTGTGTGTGTGTGTTTCCTAAATTTTCTGTTCCTTAGGATTATTATTTATTTATTTATTTTGGTATTTGAGCCTTTGTCTTTCATATTGCTGGTTTTCCTTAAGTGTCTGAAGACTCTCATTTTTCTGTTCATATTTAAGGATGGAGTTTTGAACTTGTGGGTTGAATTTATTGATTGCAGTTTTGTCCTAGGTTGAAAGGAAAGAGAATCAATCATTCCTTTTAGTTTCAGATATTTGGTTGGGGACATTCTAACCACAGTGGAGTTCCATCACTGCCCTAATTATTTCCAGATTCTCTACAGAAGAACTTCTTTTTTCAAAATGTCTTTATTGTTTACATTCTGCTCATTTATGTCTGGATTCCATGCATTATCATGTAGGTGGAAGGAATTCTGTACACAGACTATCAGTTAATCTCTATGTTTTACCCAGCATGTCTTTCTCCCTTTCTCTTAATCATTGGCATTTCTGGTCTTTTTCAGAATTGTCCCTCCTTAGTCGGAGCCCTCTCATTATAAATGCTTGTAAGTAGCTTTGAACTTACTTGACCAGTCACCAATCCTTCACACACTTACCAGTTTATAGAAATGGGCTAAACTGTCTGATGCCCACCACACCACCCCCTCAACATCGCGCCCATCATCACCCAATAACCAGCTATATTCAATTTTCTCCTCTTGTCTCTCCAAATACATTTTTTAGTTCTTTTTTTTTTTTGAACATGTATCCAAGAAAGTTTCAATCATTGCATTTGGATTTTGTGTCTTTGTTTTCTTTAAGTTTAAAAGAATCATGCCTATTTATATTATTATTTTCTCATCATTATCTTTCTCAGGAAACTAGGCCCCATTCTGAATGTCTGCTAGAACAAGAAACTTCCCAATGTGTTTTAAAATCTTTACTACTCTATCTTAGAATATTTCTTCAGTTTTTAAGTATGTAAGAGCCAGTGTGGTGCCATAACAGTATGCCCTACTTAATACTGAGATCCTTGTAACACAACTTACAGACATCTTCCACCAGCCATCTCTATAAATAAATTCAGTCTAGGGGAAAGCTTCCCAGTACAGCACACGTCTCAGTAAATGTTTGTGTCATAACAGCATGTAAATAGTAATACTTATTTCCAATTTTAAAATCTATGATTATGAAGCCTGTATAATGATTTAGTACTATGGCTCAGCAGTTAGTGCATGAGATAGGAAGTAATATTCTGACTTTTATTTACATACAGGATTCATTCAGATAAATGGGCCAAAATGAGTATGAGAAAATTTTATGTGAATTTCTTTGGACAAAATAATTTTATTATGTACAAAACAAACTACTTTTGCTACATTGTCCTTGGTGAACATAAAATACTTAGTGTGTCTTCTGTGTAGCTGTTTAGTTCTCAGGAACCTCACAGTGGCCATTGTATCAGCTACAAAGTGATTAGATTATGTTTAAGGCACTGTTTATTTATGAAAGAAGAACAGACACAAAGATGATCTATAACTCTGCCTGAGTAATGCCATAATGCAAAATTTCTCTCTTTTGCAAGCCACTGAATGCCCAAGAATATTTGACATTCTATTCCACTCTCCTCCCTGAAGGGACTCATTTGTTCTTCCTAGCTTGATTGTTGTCATTTGAGCAAAAAGAATATCACTTTACAAGGCTGGAAATTACCTTTAACAGCCCAATGTTAGTTGAGAACTCCCCTGCCTGGGTTACAGACCCAGAGCTATTTATCATCTGGAAATATTGCACCTTCTATTTAAGAGAGTAGAAATTCATTTCAAAAGGGCCCACACTTCCCCCAAGGTAAGCCAAGGAAGAGCAAAGAAGAACGAAGACTATTGGAAGTTCTTGGGAGCAACAAAAGCTGATATGCTTGGATGTATTATACATCCCATTAAAGAAAAATATATACTATTCACCCAATGTTCTCTTTCATCTTTCTTTTTCTCCTTGAAGATTGCATGTGTGATTACATATGAGGGGCATCCTAACTATTTTTTTTTGATTGTCATATTTTACAACTTTACTTTGACCAGATTATATTATATCATTTGGGAATGTCACACTATATTAATAGTCACTTCTGTAAAAGTTTAAGAGGTCATTGTCATTGTACCTGGATTTGGGAGGAAAAATATGGAGAACAAGGTTAAAATAATTTCTTTCCTACATTTCCAAAGCTGTAAAACATTTTTCACAAAGCCAGATTTTAGGTAAAAAAAAAAAAAAAAAAAAAAAAAAAAAAAAAAAAATTTCCACACAATAAACTAGTCATCAAATTGTCAGTAACAGAATATCTATTTGGAATAAAAGTGAATTTTATGTACGATTGCAAATGTTGTTACTTTTCAGAATACTAGATAGGTTTGTATGATTTATTCTAGATTTAAAATAAATGCCAAAAATATACAAAAACTAATGCCAATAATCATGGATTATTAATAATCATAATACAATATTATAGCTAGATATCATTTATTAAGTTATTACTATTTTGTCTCTATGTTATTACTTTTTTTATTAGCCCTTACTGAATATCAGGCACTGTGTTACACATTTTATAAGGTTTACTTAACTTTCTTTTTCTTTTTTTTATTAGTTTCTGCTTTATAACAAAGTGAATCAGTCAAACATATACATCTGTTCCCACATCCCTTCCCTCATGCATCTCCCTCCCTCCCACCCTCCCCATCCCACCCCTCCAGGCGGTCACAAAGCACTGAGCTGATCTCCCTGTGCTATGCGGCTGCTTCCCACTATCTATCTACCTTACGTTTGGTAGTGTATATATGTCCATGCCTCTCTTTCGCTTTGTCACAGCTTACCCTTCCCCCTCCCCATATCCTCAAGTCCATTCTCAAGTAGGTCTGTGTCTTTATTCCCGTTTTACCCCTAAGTTCTTCATGACATTTTTTTTTAATTCCGTATATATGTGCTAGCATACGGTATTTGTCTTTCTCTTTCTGACTTACTTCACTCTGTATGACAGACTCTAGGTCTATCCACCTCATTACAAATAGCTCAGTTTCGTTTCTTTTTATGGCTGAGTAATATTCCATTGTATATATGTGCCACATCTTCTTTATCCATTCATCCGATGATGGAAACTTAGGTTGTTTCCAGCTCCGGGCTATTGTGAATAGAGCTGCAATGAACATTTTGGTACATGTCTCTTTTTGAATTATGGTTTTCTCAGGGTATATGCCTAGTAGTGGGATTGCTGGGTCATATGGTAGTTCTGTTTTTAGTTTTTTAAGGAACCTCCATACTGTTCTCCATAGTGGCTGTACCAATTCACATTCCCACCAGCAGTGCAAGAGTGTTCCCTTTTCTCCACACCCTCTCCAGCATTTATTGTTTCTAGATTTCTTGATGATGGCTTAACTTTCAAAAAAAATGATATGTTAATATTATAAATCTGATAGATAAAATTTTAAAACTAAGTTCTAATAGTTCAACTTGTAAAATTTAATTTTCAAAAGCTATATGTTCTATCTTAACTTCTTAGTACATGCATCTAATAACTCTAATAAAGCAGACAGACCCAAATCTTAACTCTAATATAAAACATGGATTGATCTAAAATCCATGATTATGAGCATCAAAATTTGGGGTTAGAGTCCCAGACACATTCGTTCTTACCTGGATGTTACTGTGTAAGTTAACAAATGTCTTTGGACTTCAGAATCCTCATATGTAAAATGTGGATTCTAATATTTGTATCACAAAATATGGAGGATATTGTAGAGAATTTAACTTCATAATGTCCATTTCCCTTCATTTATCTCTATTTACATCCAAACAAGACCAGGATAGCAATATTTCTTTCCACTTCACTTATATCAATTTATGTAAATAGGTGCAAGAAAACTAATTGGATACAAAATAATGTTAGGAAACCCTATCAAGCTTCTACTTTTGGCTAGACAATTTTCTAATGGCTTTGTATACTTTATACACTTTAATACTCAAAACAAGCATATGAGTACAACCCTACTATTATCTTCCCCTTCTGGTAGATATAGAAATTGAGGCACAGAGAGGACAAGTTGGCTTGGGACACACACCCAGAAAGACATAAAGCTGAGATTCCAATCAGTAGTCTAATCCCATGCAACTAGCACTTAAACCAAAGGAGTTTTCTTTTAATTTGGTAAGTATAATACCATTTTCCTTAACTTTCAAAACTGGGTCTCTCTTAAGAGGAAACACACACACACATACGTGCACACACACACACACACATTGAACCTTTGGTCAGATAATTAGCTTAGCCACAGATGCTAGCTACCCAAGTGTTCCGTGACATCAGTTGGAACAAAACCCAATTACATTATTATGGATGCATTCCTGAGATTGGCTTCATTCAAAAATGCTTTGGACTGCCTACTAGTGATTGAACTAGGCTCTAGAGAACATCACATAGTATTTGCTCTTAAGGACACAGGAGTCCAGAGTCCAGTAGGGATCACTATGTGTCATAACAACAAAGATATCCATTGGAGGGCTTCCCTGGTGGCGCAGTGGTTGAGAGTCCTCCTGCCAATGCAGGGGACACGAGTTCGTGCCCCGGTCTGGGAAGATCCCACATGCCATGGGGCAGCTGGGCCCGTAAGCCATGGCTGCTGAGCCTGCACATCCAGAGCCTGTGCTGCACAACGGGAGAGGCCACAGCAGTGAGAGGCTCGCGTATCAAAAAATATATATATATATATATATATATATATCCACTGGAAACACTGTTTCTTTTTATAGTTTTGTACCTCTCAAATCCTAATTTTCTATAGAAAATATTTATAAACATATGCTGTATAATTTTAAAAATGCTATATTTGTGTTTTCTTAAAGTACAAAGTGATATTACACTTATAGTTAGAAATCATATAAATAATATGCTGTGTCAATTATAGATTTGGAACAATTAATAGTCAACTAGAAAATTGTGAACAATATTTAGGTTGAAGAGAATATAGTTAACTTTTATATCAGTGAAATTCTTCAATGAAAATTATTTTCCTGAGTTTCTGCCCATGGTTATACTATAATTTGTTTTGAAACATATAAAAATCAATTATGTTAAAGACAAAGTGGAGTAACTATTTAATTGGAGAAATAGTCATTAATACGTGTGGTTTCTTTGTCACAATTTACTAATAACCACACAACTGGACATGTGAATGTGTGTGAGGATGTTTAGACATGTGTACATGTTGTATGTGAGAGAAAAAAGAGAAAGAGATGGTATTTATACATGTTTTCATGTGCTCACACATGCACATTTCTGCAAAATGAATAAAGGTCAAGTAGATGTACATATTCTAAAACAATACTCTAAGAACACAATCTGAAATTATATTATCTGCTTTTTTCAAGGGTGGTTTGAAGGTGACCCATTTTCTGTAACATGCATTACTGTGGGGATTGCTTCATGTGTTAAAGCACAAAGCCATCTCATTGAAGTCTTTTATTTCCTTTCCTCACTTTACAGTAACTACTTTAAGTGGATTTTGAAAATATAATATCACTAATACAAAAAAAAATCCTATTACTTAAACAGGTTGCTTTCTTTGTATCATGAGTTAAGCTTTATGTCAAATTTACTTTTAGGAATTCATCTCTCTCAGTCTTATATCCTATGAGTGCTATAAATATTATCTGCATGATAATTTATACTTTAAATATTATTTTTTGCCAAAAGTATAAAAATGAGTAACCTTAATGTTAAATTTCAATTTGTTAAAGAGAAATAGAGTTACTATTCTGTGTAAGAAATGCAGTAGGTTATCTCTTGTTTCTAAGTATAGGTTAGCTATGTTTTTTTTTTTAAAGCTTTCATTATAAACACATTAAGGAAAGAATCATTCTCAGGATTCACTTCCCACTAGGGCTACTAGGATTCCCTAGAAACCACCAAAGAGACAATAGGTCCAATTTGACTTCAACTTTAAAAGGAAAAAGGAAAGAATAAAAAAAAAAAAAAAAAGAAAAAATGAGCACAGATATCACAGATACTAGAACCTCAATTTTGACCACTTTTTAACAGATACGTAGTATTGGATGCCTGAGTGAAATAAACTGATTTCTGGCTATTGCATTTTTACAGGTCAATTTTTTTTTAAACAAAGAATTCAGGAGTATAAGGGCAGATGTTTAATTTGACATTGATTGAGACCTTAAATGAATAAATTTCTCAAAGTTTGATTACTTTTCAGAAGAAACTGAGTTGCTTTGTGATTAAAATGTCCTAATAATTCATAGAATCCATGGAATCATGTATGTATGTATGTTTGTAGCACATTTTCCTGAAACTGACATATGAATACCATAGACTGTATATTTGCATTATTTCCAAAATTAAAAATATATATATACATTTTACTGATCTCCTTTCACTGCTTGTTACATTATTTTTCTCTTCATATATCATTGATTGCTGATTAGGTAAGTTATAGACAGAATTTCTGAGATCAACCAGGGTCCTATCGTACTTCACTGTATTATTTTAGATCATAAATAATACAGAACTGAATTCAAATCAAGCCTTAATTCTAAATTATGATTGAACTCCAACATATATGGTGTGATAGGCAGGATTCTACTATACAGCCTAAGATTTCTCTCCCCTTGGTGTGCATTTCCTGTAAAATTCCCGGGACTGGGAAGACTATGGAATTAACCCGTAAAGTTACTTTATGTTTGGTGAGCCTGATCTAATCACATGCAATCTTTGAAAGCAGATGGGTTTTTTCCTAGGTGTAGAAAAAGGAAGTCAGAGACACATACTTCAGATGGCTTGAAAGAAAACAAATACCCATGTTGAAAATTACTAATACAGAAGGGAGTTGAGGGCAGTCCCCACGTCATTGCTAGCAGTGTGAAGACACCTCAGTTCTACAATAGCAAGGAGATAAATTCTACTTTTGTTTCAACATTGTGAGGCCCTGAGCAGAGAACCCAGTCATGCTGTGCTAGATTTCTACCTGCAGAACTGTGAGTTAATAAATAGGTGTTGTCTTAAGCTGCTAAGTTTGTGGGAATTTGTGATGCAGCAAGAGAAAACTGATACATGTAGATAATTACAGAAATCAAATATTATTGTTATTTATTTTTAAAAAATAAGTCGTGACTTTCAATTAAGGAGATAATTTTGATTTCTTGGCTATGTGCTCCAATTTTCTAACACATTATTGAATTTGTTTGCTTGTTTAATTTTTCCTACCAATATCTTTACTATTTCTAGTAAACACATTTGCTGCTTCCTTTGTATAAGTGATCCTGTACCAATCCCCTGTGTGAATCTAGTGATGTTGTTAAGTACTGCATTTTGTCTCTTTGGCCATTCTATGGGCAGAGACCTCAGATCTCAGATCTGGTCAATGTTAGTAAGAATCTGCCTTTCCAGTCAAAGAAGTCCCTGCTTGACAATTAAGATTGTCCTCATCTCATTCTGCATGCTGGACAACATAATGGAGACACCTCGAAAACAGAAGAAAACAAAGTCTACATACAAAGACAGACTGAGATGAGAGAAACAAGGAAAGGAGAGAGGGAGTCATTCTGACACCATCGTGTCAATTCCAGGAATCATTCAGACTTTTCCATGTAGAATGAACCGATAAATCTCCTACTCTGAATTTGGTTTTGCCAGATATTAAAAAAAAAAAATCCTGTCTAATTGGCCCCAAATCAGAACCACACACTTTCTTTTTCCATACAATAAGCACTTATTGAATACTAACGGTATGCCACAGATCTGGGGGCAAATCCATCAGTAAGTCCCCAAAGATCAACATGGATAGAGGATCTGATGTTCTACAGCAAAGTCAGCAAAAAAACTGCAAAAGATTTTATTCTTGCTAATTCTTCATCCTTTATGTGGTTTAAAATGACCATTTCTTGTATTAGGTCAGAGTAAAATGTCTGCCAATCTTAACTTTATAATGTGGGAAATCTGGGTAGTTGATCTGGTGGGTGGTGAGTTCAGGACCGAGAGCAGAGCTGTCATCATGTAAATCATTGTGTGAAGTCAGATGAAATGTGCTGTCTCCTTATGTACAGACACTCACACGGTGGTGAAGGCCTCTGCTCTGCTTGCCATTCAAATAATGACCATTAATTAAACTTTAATCAAATGCTTAGATTCATTAATTTTATCATGCTCTTATGAGTATTCTCTAAGCCAACTGTTCTAAGCATTTTTTTTTTTCTTTTTTTTTGCCATATGCGGGCCTCTCACTGTTGTGGCCTCTCCCGTTGCGGAGAACAGGCTCCGGATGCACAGGCTCAGCAGCCATGGCTCATGGGCCCAGCCACTCCACGGCATGTGGGATATTCCCGGACCGGGGCACGAACCCGTGTCCCCTGCATTGGCAGGCGGACTCTCAACCACTGAGCCACCAGGGAAGCCCTAAGCATTTATTTTTAATATGGGATTTTTTAAAAAGAAAGCTTAGCAGCTACATCACTATGCAGAATATGTTGAATGAGACAGGGTCAGGGTCCACAGTTTCTCCCCAGTTCCTTTCCCCCATCCAGAATCATGCGTACACCTGGAAAACTTGTAACAATGCACAGGATGTTTTTGAAATTCTCTGCTTGAACTTTTATGATACCACAATTTAGCTGCTGCCCAAGCAGATTCCCCACCATTGTGGGGCAGGAAACACTTTGTGTTGAATGTAATGTTTCTTTAATTCCAAGTTTTGATTCTGTTCACATAAAAATACAAATAATGATGTATTTTAGTTTAAAATAGGCTTAATTCATTGCCTTATTAAACACCGAGTCCTTTGTTTCTGTGATCCTTCTATGCTCGCAGATATGACAAAGTTGCCACTCATTTTATATCCTGAAGGCTTCTCTGAGAACTCGGCATATCATTTGTTGGTTTTGAGTACACCATTGCTGTTAATGATGCTTGAAACTTATTGGCCCTGTTCATAGACAGAAGAATAAAAAGGCATTTCAGGGCTTCCCTGGTGGTGCAGTGGTTGAGAGTCTGCCTGCTGATGCAGGGGACGCGGGTTCATGCTCCAGTCTGGGAAGATCCCACATGCCGTGGAGCGGCTGGACCCATGAGCCATGGCCACTGAGCCTGCGTGTCTGGAGTCTGTGCTCCACAACGGGAGAGGATACAATAGTGAGAGGCCCGTGTACCGCAAAAAAAAAAAAAAATTTGAGCAGTCAGCTCAGATATATAGATATCAGTTCACATACAAATTTTTTAAAAGACATTCTACTTGAGGTTTAAGCTTTGTCTTTCATGTTCTAGAACTATTTCTACCATGACTCCTGAGCTCACTGCATAATTTCTTGACTGGAGAAACCAACCAACCACTCTGGCTGTCTCCCAGCTGTGTTCATCATAGGCAACTCTTAAACTAAATAATACTTGGAATCAGCTATTCCAAAAATATTTAGTATAATTTCAATTGGTGAAGAAGGAGATATGGCTTTAAAAAGAAAAGAAAAAAATAGCCTCAATGTATGGCTGTGTCACAACATAAAATCAGGCCTTTGGAACTGGAAAGTACCTTAGAGAATGTTGTTTCAATTACTTCATTTCACAGTTGAGGAAATTGAGAATCAGAAAGGCTAAGTGATTTCCTCAATATCATGGAGTTAGTTAAGTACAGAAATCAGATTAGAATCTGGGTTATCCAACTCTCTGCTCAGTGTTTTTTTCATTACACCAACTGAAATTATCTTCCACTATTTTGGGGCCAGATGACTCATGAAAGCAGCCTAATAATAATTAATAAATCAAAATATTAAGTTCCTATAAAATTTAACACACAAGTAAAAGAGCCTCAATTTCCTGATGGTTTCAGATAAGATAAATTACATTAAATGTATTTCATTATAATTTCATATATAAATGTGTTAGTGAATTTATATGAAGAAAAAGTCAGTACCAACAAAAATTATCAGGGACTGAGACTAGATCTGTGTTGAAATTCAAAAGGACTACATCAATTTCAAGCTCCATTAGCAACACAGGAAAAATAACATGGAGTGAAATTAGTACACATAAGCTTTATTATCAGACTTGGGTATGTGTGTAGAGAACAATATAAATCAAAGGAAATGGGATCTTTTGATTATTAATAATTATATTAATGTTTTCTATTTGAGTAATTTATATAAATATACTAATTATTTTATAGATATTGTTTTCTGTGACATCATTAATAATCTTTTCCTCCTTTGTGATGAGAATGAGAGCCTAAGGTTTGGGATATTAAAATATTTGTTCAATATTATGCAGCTCGACAGTTGAGAGGCTGGAAACAAGACTCACATATCCTGACTTAGTCTAATAATGCATGTGCACTCTTATTTTATTTTTAATTTTACTCTAATCTAATTTGGAAGTTTTTCAACAACAGCAAAAAAAAAAAAAAAACATTTTCCCCCAAGATTTTACCCTGTTTTAAAGGCCCATAACATGTAGTCATGAAGAAGTAGTTAATGGTGAGTATTTTCTGCACTTCACATGTTTTATCACACATTATATATTGTGGAACATACAATTTTATGAAATTATAGTTACATGCTTGAAATTGATGTCAAATCTCTTCATTCTCTATGTCACAAGTGAGAGCTATAAACCTGAGAAATTAAAGCTACAATATAATTTATCTTACCCATAAGTAGTCTACTATACATTATACACTTTTGAAGTAAATAATGATGGTTAAGTCTACAAATGATATTTCTCCATGGAACACTGTGACAAATAGCTAGAACTGTCATGATATAACTGGAAGTATGTCACCTGCATATAGAAAGAAGACATTCAGCTCCTTTTCCCTACACTTTTACACACAATAAATAGTTGAGGGCCTCCCTGGTGGCGCAGTGGTTAAGAGTCCGCCTGCCGATGCAGGGGATACGGGTTCGTGCCCCGGTCTGGGAGGATCCCATATGCCGCGGAGCGGCTGGGCCCGTGAGCCATGGCCGCTGGGCCTGCGCATCCGGAGCCTGTGCTCCGCAGCGGGAGAGGCCACAACAGTGAGAGGCCCGCATACCGCAAAAAGAAAAAAAAAAAAAAAAAAATAAATAAATAAATAAATAAATAAATAGTTGAATATAATTGGTTCAATGAGTACAATATTATTTTCTTTTTTTATGTGGACAAGAATCTCTCTTTCTCATGACAGTTATGAAAATGTCAGTAATACATGTATTTTTAATAGTTGTTTTTTTTTCCCTGCAACTAGGTAAACCAAATAAATCTATATATTCCAAAGCAAATAAACTATATATTAAGTAATGTACCTGTTATTTAAAAATATTCATAAAGTATACAGTAATTTCACACCTTGCAATATAGTTTTCAATTTTAGGATAAGAGTTTTAAAAGTTATTACATGATATGAAGTGATTTGAGGGCTGTGGATATACTCCCTTAGCAGGAAAAGTTGTCATAAAAATGTTTTTAAAAAGACTGCTCTTGGGCTTCCCTGGTGGCGCAGTGGTTGAGAGTCTGCCTGCTGATGTGGGGGACGCAGGTTCGTGCCCCGGTCAGGGACGATCCCACATGCCATGGAGCAGCTGGGTGAATGGGCCAGCCCGTGCACGTCCGGAGCCTGTGCTCCACGATGGGAGGGGCCACAGCAGTGAGAGGCTCATGTACTGCAAAAAACAAAACAAAACAAAACAAAAAGACTGCTCTTGTTTTTGACTCTTTCAATCTGGTAGACTGAAGTTATAATATAAAGCCAAGAATTATGTGTGAAGTAGACAAAAATGAACTTCACTATTGAGGTATAAATTCTCCCTTCTCCTTACTTTCTTTTTAATGCCCTATATAACCGCCAATTTTCCTCCTCAGTGACCTATGCATTTAATTATAATAAGCACCACCTACATACACAGCAAAAACAAAAACAAAACACTTAGTGATATAGAGCAACAACAGTCAGTAAAGGAAAGAAGAACAAAGCTTCAGAGTATCTGTTTTAGTAAATCTGGAGTAAATTTAAGCTTTCAAAATTTATATATATATATATATATATATATATATATATATATACATACACCCCAATGATAATGCAATTCTAGACTTTCCCCCAAAACCATGGGTAACTTTTACTATTAGTACCAACATTAATATTCTCTTGCATATTATATCTCAAGTTGATTTTATGTAGTACATAGGACACAAATCATTTCCTGCTTAAAATAAGACCTAATAATTCTGTCATTAATAACTTTAGCATCAAGTCATACATTAATTATTTTTAAAGTATTTCTCCAAAATATCAGGAAAACTGACTTACTTATTATTTGCAATTTTGTGAGTAAAATTTCATTGATATTAAGTCTTTACAAAATATTTCCAGGGTCAGCATTTTGAGAAGACTAGTAGTAAAATGGTTTCTTACATAAAAGAAAATTTAAACGTATAAGAACCATCTATTCTCTTGTGACATTGCAATGAATATCCTTGGTGAACCACTGTTGGTCTCCTGAGAAGTTAATCGACCCTTTAGTACAGTACCCAGCCCAACATCCTCTGCCTTTTCTTGTTCTTTTCCCTCTTACGGGAAGTTAAAAGATTTCTTCCTTCAAAATATGACACATATAAAGAAGAATCTGATTTTCACTATATTTAACACACACCTAAAACGTTGTTGGAAGCATCACTCCTAGTCAATTAAATACTGAAACAATTAAATACTGAAGCAATCTTAAAAAGGGTTTTAAGGGTCCTCTAGTTCCCTTCAAGGTGCTCAGATTTGAAGTACTTCTCCCATTTACACTTTGCAGCAGGATACTTGCAGGGAATCCTTTATTAAAACAACAGCAGTCATTGATTTCTTTCTTTTTTATTTTATTTTTTACAAACTAGCTTTTATTTACTATGTTTTCTTAGCTGAGATTCATCAGTTCTTCAAATATCAATTAATGTTGACATATTGTTCCACCATGAGAAAATTGTTCAATAACCTCTACATGTTTTTTTTGGTCACATACTTTTATCCTGGTCTTAAAAATGAAGCGTGGACATTTAAAAGGTAAATGTGAGGCAGTCTCTTCTAACATTCCCAATGCATCTAATGTTATTTGATTCAAAACCTGAGTCTAAGAGCAAATAAAATTGACTTCTTTTTTTCATTTCAGAACACAAACCCACTGAACTATCCCTTCAGGTTTATGCTTCATCAGTTAATGCTACACTATTTTCACAAGAAATATGAATTGATCTGAGAAGAACTGCAGCAGCCAGAAACATATATTCCCAGAACGTGTCTCTAAGAATACTGTAGCCATTAAATGTCTTCCATAATGTCTGTGATAAATTTTACTATTAGTGAACAGTCAGTTAAAGGCATCTCTTTGGAACCGCTAGTCTAGCCTGTAGGTGCCCACCTGCTATGTAATTTTCTAGTCATAAACGTGGATAGGTTAATCTATCAGTATTTCTCTCAAAGCAGTAACCTCAGAAATAGTTGAAAGCTTCCATTTTAATTTAATTGTTTTATTTATTTGCTATTTTTAGGTAGATATAACATAGAATATCCTTTAAAAGCACAGACTTTGGAACTTAATTGCCTAAATTTGGTGCTATGCCCTTGGGCAAAATAATTCATTTCTTTTGTGTAAGACGGGAATCATAGTGGTGGTTGTGATGATTAGACAAGATAGTAAAGGAAAAGAGTTTATTACAGTATAAAAAGTAAGCTCTCCTAAGGGTAAGCTATTATTTCCTTCCAACCCTTTGTGCCTACATTCTTGCCTCTAGTTTTGTTGGAGCCAGTATGCTTTTAACATTCCTGAGGTTTAATCATGGTTAAACTCTTGCCTTCTGTCTCTTCTTATACCTAATGTTCTTCTGTGCTTATATGCTCATATTTGATAGGCTAAGCCAACATCTATGTGTACTCTATAAAAGACACATGGGATACTGGGACTGGGATCTGTCTGAGATCAAATTATCTCTGCAAAACAAAATAGATCAAGGGGTATGTATAAGTCCCAGAGAGAGCTAGAAAACTAGACATGGGCAGTCACTTTACCTGGTTAACCTAGACCAAAAATCAATGAGCTAGATGAGCTGGACTAAACCTCTTGATTCCTGCTATAGCAACTCAGAATCAGTCTGTCTCCATGATTGTTTCTAGGTGTAAGGTGACACAATTCTTGCTGATTCATTCTCCAACTATAATGTGATAGCTGTTACTGATTGTTAATATTGCCACATCCAGAAGGATGCTCACATCTTTGCCATGTAAAAGAAACAAAGAATATTGTATTTAATCTTCAAGGGATGGCTGGAATAATACAAAAATTTTTTACCTGCCATACATATCAACACAGTCAATATGCAATTTGTTTCACTATATTCTTCAGCTATAAAAGTATATTTACACTCTATTGAATATTTACTCAAAGCAGGCAGTAGTTCTTAAAATCAATGAATTTTTCACTTTCAATTGTTTACTTACATTATCAGTAAATAATACTGATAAATAAAATAAAAAGAAGTAATCAAGGCATATTCATCAACAGTTTTCCTTTTTCCTGAATATTTTAGTCGGTCATTAAAAATCATTATTGATTACATGAATTTTGAAAAAAATGGGAAGTCATACGACAATTGTTTCTATTGTATGCAAAACAATGTGCTCACTTTAAAATTTCTCCCATTGTATAAATTATAAAAAAATCACTGCCGAGACATATTGAATAACCATAGCTAGAAGATAGGGAGTAAAAAGGCCGGTGTAAGTGACTCCACACTCTGCATTTCCCACCTTTACTTGCTGCAGCTTTCAGTAAATAATTACTACAGAACATTAAATCATAAAAGACAGTGAGATCTGCTATCTTTGATTCCACCAAAGTACTTGAACTGTTATTTTTAGCAATCTCTAACTTTGTTAGCATTTTGGGATCTGGTTGCAAAGTCGATAATGAGTATGGCAGTCACTGCTAGTAGCCTATCTAATATCCATTTCCTCTTTCTTCTTATTAATAGAATCTATTATCAATGAGCTGTATCTTGGCTGGAAGTATGCCTAATTAAAATGCTCACCTCCCCAAAATATCTTGGCGACAAGGTAGACTTGGGATTCCATTTGACTAATAAGATAAACATGGAAGAAATCTTTTGGAGCTTTTAGGAAAACTTTTTTAAATGGACAGACTCATCTGGTATGTACTTTTTGCTGAGTTTCTTTCATTTCTCCCATTTTTTTTTCCTTCATCTTTTCCCTGTCTTGCTGACATAGTGACTAGACACACAGAAGCCACTTTATGAGGATAGAGAAGAAAGAAAGCTTAAGATGATGCATTGGAAAATTAAAAGGCTATTTTTGCTGTTATCTTGGAGTTGCTGTACCAAACCCAGGATGTCTATCTCTGGACTTGTTTTACACAAGACAAATAAATTTCGACTTGTTGAAGAGGTTATAGCTGGATTTCTATTCTTTGCAGCTGAAACCAATTCTGACTTAGTAGATTTTTTCTTTGTGCAACAGTATTTGTAAAAATTACTTACAATTTGTAGTAATAAGCACATATATATAAAACACATGTAAAAACAGAGAATATTAAAGTCATATATACAATTGATAAATGTAACAAAAAATGGACTAGACAGTTTTGTTTTTTCTTAATATTGTTTTTGATGTGGACCACAGTTAAGGTCTTTATTGAATTTGTTAAAATACTGCTCCTGTTTTATGTTTGTTTTGTTTTGTTTTGTTTTGTTTTTTTGTTTTTTTAGCCATGAGGCATGTGGGACCTTAACTCCCCAGTCAGGGATCAAACCCTTACCCCTTTCATTGGAAGGCAAAGACTTAACCACTGGACCACCAGAGAAGTCCCTAGACTAAACAATTTTTTTAATAGATATTTATTGGAGTATAATTGCTTCACTATACTGTGTTAGTTTCTGTTGCACAACAAGGCGAATCAGCCATATGCACATGGCCCCATATCCCTTCCCTCTTAAGTCTCCCTCCCATCCTCCCTATCCCACACCTCTAGGTCATTGCAAAGCACCAAGCTGATCTCCCTGTGCTATGCTGCTGCTTCCCACCAGCTATCTATTTTACATTCGGTAGTGTATATATGTCGATGCTACTCTCACTTCGCCCCAGGTTCTCCCTCCCACCCCATGTCCTCAAGTCCATTTTCTATGTCTACCTCTTTATTCCTGCCCTGCAACTAGGTTCATCAGTACCATTTTTAAAATTTTACATTCCATATATATGTGTTAGCATACGGTATTTGTTTTTCTCTTTCTGACTTACTTCACTCTGTATGACAGACTCTAAATCCATCCACCTCACTACAAATAACTCAATTTCATTCCTTTTTATGGCTGAGTAATATTCCATTGTATATATGTGCCACATCCTCTTTATCCATTCAACTGCCAATGGACACTTAGGTTGGTTCCATGTCCTGGCTATTGTAAATAGTGCTGTAATGAACATTGTGGTACATGTCTCTTTTTGAATTATGGTTTTCTCAGGGTATATGCACAGTAGTGGGATTGCTGGGTTATATGGTAGTTCTATTTTTAGTTTTTTAAGGAACCTCCATATTGTTTTCCCCAGTGGTTGTATCAATTTACATTCCCACCAACAGTGAAGGAGGGTTCACTTTTCACCACACCTTTTCCAGCATTTACAGCTTCTAGATTTTTTGATAATGGTCATTCTGACCAGTGTGAGGTGATACTTCATTGTAGTTTTGATTTGTGCTTCTCTAATAATTAGTGATGTTGAGCATCTTTTCATGTGCCTCTTAGCCATCTATAGGTCTTCCTTGGTGAAATGTTTGTTGAGATCTTCTGCCCATATTTTACTGGATTGTTTTTTTTTTATTTTTTTATATTGAGCTCCATGAGCTGTTTGTATATTTTGGAGAGTAATCCTTTGTCTGTTGTTTCATTTGCAAATATTTTCTCCCATTCTGAGGGTTGTCTTTTTGTCTCGTTTATGGTTTCCTTTGTTGTGCAAAAGCTTTAAAGTCCCATTTGTTTATTTTTGTTTTTATTTCCATTACTCTAGGAGGTGGGTCAAGAAAGATCTTCCTGTGGTTTATGTCAAAGAATGCTTTACCTGTGTTTTCCTCTAAGAGTTTTATAGTGTCTGGTCTTACATTTAAAGCCTTAGATTAAGACTTAATTTAAGTCTTTAATCCATTTGGAGTTTACTTTTGTGTATGGTGTTTGGTAGTGTTCTAATTTCATTCTTTTACATGTAGCTGTCCAGTTTTCCCAGCACCACTTATTGAAGAGGTTGTCTTTTCTCCATTGTATGTTCTTGCCTCCTTTGTCATAAATTAGGTGCCCATATGTGTGTGGGTTTATCTCTGGGCATTCTATCTTGTATGATTGATCTATATTTCTGTTTTTGTGCCAGTACCATACTGTCTTGATTACTGTAGCTTTGTAGCATAGTTTGAGGTCAGAGAGCCTGATTCCTCCAACTCTATTTTTCTTACTCAAGATTACTTTGGCTATTCAGGATCTTTTGTGTTTCCATATGAACTGTAAGACTTTTTGTTCTAATTCTGTGAAGAATGCCATTGGTAGTTTAATAGGGATTGCACTGACTCGGTAGATTGCTTTGGGTAGTATAGTCATTTTCACAATATTGATTCTTCCAATCCAAGAACATGGTATATTTCTCCATCTGTTTATGTCATCTTTGATTTCTCTCAATAGTGTTTTATAGTTTTCTGAGTACAAGTCTTTTGCCTCCTTAGGCAGGTTTATTCCTAGGTATTTTTTAATTTTTGTTGCAATGGTAAATGGGAGTGTTTCCTTAATTTCTCTTTCAGACTTTTCATTGTTGCTGTATATGAATGCCAGAGATTTCCGTGCATTAATTTTGTATCCTGCAACCTTACCAAATTTATTGATTCATTCTAGTAGTTTTCTGGTGGCATCTTTAGGATTTTCTATGTATAGTATCATGTCATCGTCAAACAGTGACAATTTTACTTCTTCTTTTCCAATTTGTATTCCTTTTATTTATTTATTTTTTCTTCTCTAACTGCTGTGGCTAGGACTTCCAAACCTCTGTTGAATAAGAGTGATGAGAGTGGACATCCTTGTCTTGTTCCTGATCTTAGTGGAAATGCTTTCAGTTTTTCACCCTTGAGTATGATGCTTGCTGTGGGTTTGTCATATATGGCCTTTATTTTGTTGAAGTAGCTTCTCTCTATGCCCATTTTCTAGAGAGTTTTTATCATAAATTGGTGTTGAATTTTGTCAAAAGCTTTTTCTGCATCTATTGAGATGATCATATGGTTTTTATTTATTAATTTGTTGATTGATTTGCATATATTGAAGAATCCTTGATTCCCTGGGATAAATCCCACCTGATCATGGTGTATGATGATTTAATGTGCTGTTGGATTCTGTTTGCTAGTATTTTGTGCAGGATTTTTGCATCTATGCTCATCAGTGACATTGGTCTGTAATTTTCTTTTTTTGTAGTATCTTTGTCTGGTTTTGGAATCAGGGTGATGGTGACCTCATAGAATGAGTTTGGGAGTGTTCCTTCCTCTGCATTTTTTTGGAAGAGTTTGAGAAGGATCAGTGTTAGCTCTTCTCTAAATGTTTGATAGAATTCAACTGTGGAGCCCTCTAGTCCTAGACTTTTGTTTGTTGGAAGATTTTTAATTATGGTTTCAATTTCATTACTTGTGATAGGTCTGTTTATATTTTCTAATTCTTCCTGGTTAAGTCTTGGAAAATTTTGCCTTTCTAAGAATTTGTCCATTTCTTTGTGGTTGTCCATTTTATTGGCATATAGTTGTTTGTAGAAGTCTCATAATCTCTTTCAATTCTTCAGTGTCAGTTGTGGTTTCTCCTTTTACATTTCTAATTTTATTGATTTGTGACCTCTCTCTTTTTTTCTTGATGAGCCTAGCTAAGGGCTTATCAATTTTGTTTATCTTCACAAAGGACCAGCTTTTAGTTTTACTGATTTTTGTTATTGTTTTCTTTGTTTATATTTCATTTATTTCTGCTCTGATCTTTATGATTTCTTTCCTTCTACTGACTTTAGGTTTTCTTAGTTCTTCTTTCTCTAGTTTTTTAAGTGTAGGGTTACATTGTTTATTTGAGATTTTTCTTGTTCCTTGAGGTGAGATTGTATTTCTATAAAACTCTTCTTGGAACTGCTTTTGCTATCTCACACAGTTTTTTTTTTTTTTTTTAACATCTTTATTGGTGTAAAATTCCTTACAATGGTCAGCTAGTTTCTGTTTATAACAAAGTGAATCAGCTATACATATACATATATCCCCATATCTCTTCCTTCTTGCATCTCTCTCCCTCCCACCCTCCCTATCTCACCTTGCTAGGTGGTCACAAAGCACAGAGCTAATCTCCCTGTACTATGCAGCTGCTTCCCACTAGCTACCTGCTTTACACTTAGTAGTGTATATATGTCCACACCACTCTCTCACTTTGTCACAGCTTACCCTTTTCCCTCCCCTTTTCCTCAAGTCCATTTGCTAGTAGGTCTGTGTGTTTATTCCTTTCCTGCCCCTAGGTTCTTCATGACCATTTTTTTAAATTCCATATATATGTGTTAGCATATGGTATTTTTTTTTCTCTTTCTGACTTCATTCTGTATTACAGACTCTAGGCCCATCTACCTCATTACAAATAACTCACTTTCATTTGTTTTTATGGTTGAGTAATATTTCATTGTATATATGTGCCACATCTTCTTTATCCATTCATCTGTCAATGCCCCTTAGGTTGCTTCCCTGTCCTGGGTATTGTAAATAGAGCTGCAATGAACATTGTAGTACAGGACGCTTTTTGACTTATGGTTTTCTCAGGGCATATGCCCAGTAGTGGGATTGCTGGGTCATTTGGGTCCTCATGTTTTCATTGTCATTTGTTTCTATGTATATTTTTATTTCGTTTTTTGATTTCTTCAGTGATCTCTTGGTTATTTAGCAGCATACTGTTTAGGCTCTATGTATTTATGTTTTTTACAGTTTTTTTTTCCTGTAATTGATTTCCAATCTCACAATGTTGTGGTCAGAAAAGATGCTTGATACAATTTCAATTTTCTTGAATTTTCTGAGGCATGATTTGTGACCCAAGACGTGATCTATCCTGGAGAATGTTTCATGTGCACTTGAGAAGTGTATTCTGTCACTTTTGGGTGGAATGTCCTATAAATATCAATTAGATTTATCTGGTCTATTGTCTCATTTAAAGCTTGTGTTTCCTTATTTATTTTCTGTTTGGGTGATTTGTCCATTGGTGTAAGTGGGTGTTAAAGTCCCCTATTACTATTGTGTTACTGTTGATTTCTCCTTTCATGGTTGTTAGCATTTGCCTTATGTACTGAGGTGTTCTCATGTTGGGTGCATATATATTTATAATTGTTATATCTTCTTCTTGGACTGATCCTTTGATCATTATGTAGTGTTCCTCCTTATCTCTTGTAACATTCTTTATTTTAAAGTCTATTTTATCTGATACGAGTATTGTTACCCCAGCTTTCTTTTGATTTCCATTTGCATGGAATATTTCTTCCATCCATTCACTTTCAGTCTGTATGTGTCCCTAGGTCTGAAATGGGTCTCTTGTAGACAGCATATATATGGGTCTTGTTTTTGTATCCATTCAGCCAGTCTGTGTCTTTTGGTTGGGGCATTTAATCCATTTACATTCAAGGTTATTATCGATAGGTATGTTCCTATTACAATTTTCTTAATTGTTCTGTATTTGTTTTCTTGGGTCTTTTTCTTCTCTTGTGTTTCCCGATTAGAGAAGTTTCTGTAGGACTTGTTGTAAAGCTAGTTTGGAGGTGCTGAATTCTCTTAGCTTTTGCTTGTCTGAAAAGCTTTTGACTTCTTCATCAACTCTGAATATGATACTTGCTGGATAGAGTAATCTTGGTTGTAGTGTTTTCTCTTTCATCACTTTAAGTATATCCTGCCACTTCCTTTGGGCTTGCAGAGTTTCTGCTGAAAAACCAGCTGATAACCTTATGGAGATTCCTTTGTATGTTTTTTGTTTGTTTGTTTGTTTTTCCCTTGCAGCTTTTAATATTTTTTTCTTTGAATTTAATTTTTGTTAATTTGATTAATATGTGTCATGGTGTGTGTTTCCTGAGGTTTATCCTGTATGGGACTCTGTTTGCATCCTGGACTTGGGTGACTATTTCCTTTCCCATGTTTGGGAAGTTCTCATCTATAAGCTCTTCAAATATTTTCTCAGACCCTTTCTTTTTCTCTTCTTCTGAGACCCCTATGATTCCAATATTGGTGTGTTTAGTGTTGTCCCAGAGGTCTCTGAGATTGTCTTCAATTCTTTTCATTCTCTTTTCTTTATTCTGCTCCTCTGCAGTTATTTCCACCATTTTTTCTTCCAGCTCACTTATTCATTCTTCTGCCTCAGTTATTATGTTATTGATTCCTTTTAGTGTATTTTTCATTTCAGTTATTGTGCTGTTCATCTCTGTTTGTGTGTTCTTTAGTTCTTCTAGATCTTTGTTAAATATTTCTTGTATTTTCTCAATCCGTGGCTCCATTCTATTTTTGAGATTCTGGGTCATCTTTACTATCATTTCTCTGAATTCTTTTTCAGGTAGATTGTCTATTTCCTCTTCATTTATTTGGTATTGTAGGTTTGTACCTTGTTCCTTCATCTGTTACATATTTTTTGCCATCTCATTGTTTTGTTTTGTTTTTTAATGAGTGGGATTGTGTTCCTGTCTTACTGGTTGTTTGGCCTGAGGCTTCCAACACTGGGGTTTGTAGGCTGTTAGGTAGAGCTGGGTCTTGGTGCTGAGATGAGGAACTCTGTGAGACTTCACTCTGATGAATATTCCCTGAGGTCTGAGGTTCTCTGTTAGTCCAGGGGTTTGGACTCGGAACTCCCACTGCAGGAGCTTTGGCTTGACCACATGCTCATGAACCAAGAGCCCACAAGCTGCCTGGTCAGCAAAGAAAAAAAATATGTAAAAAAAAATTAGACTAGGAAACTAACAGTTACATTAGGAAGAATATGAAAATAAAAATATAGATGAATCAACAACCAGAAGATACATCAGTACCACAACAGTAAAAAAGAGGAGGAAGGAAAAGAAAAGAAATACTACACTAAACAGTTTTGATTGAGCCATTTTATGTTGTATTTTCCTAAATAAATACCTTATGAAAAAAAAAGTGCCATAAACTCACTAATAATTATTGAAACAACTCTCTTGTAAAGATTTTTAAAGACCAGAAAATTTAAGGAGAATTATCCTTATTGAAAACACAAACTACCTTCTCTGTTGCAAATCAAAGTTCTATATACTAATTTGGAGAAACTTGTTTTGAAATTTGTGTTTTAATAATGCCATTTTCATTGTTTCACTGTATTTTCTAACAAAATAAAAGATATATTTTGAAATAATTATCTTTTCTTTATTGGATTTCTTCTCCATATCCTTTCTGCAACATAATTAAAATCCAATCAAACAAATTACAAATTGTCTAGTTTCAAGTTGTTTGAGCTTCTGTAAATAATGTTTGAGCAAAAGTAAGTTTTCAAGAAAAGTGCAAATATAGTGATTTTTTTAGGGATGTATAGGTGATTCTTTTAATACAGAATTTTATGTACAATTTGATCATAACAGTTCACGTATCTCCATTAGCCTGGAGACCCATCATGAAGTAAACTATCTCATTAGCCTGCAGATACAAGATTTAGTGTGCAGAGTACTATTGAAAAAAATCAATATTATGAATATATTTATAAAGTGAAGGTTTCCTGATTAAAGTATGATTCTCTGAAAACTGACTCAAAATGGATACACATAGAAATACTTGATTACTGAGTACTCTAAGAAAAAATTTGGAATGCATTTATAACTGACAGGTATCTGATTGGCCTTGTTTTGAACATTATAAACTGGACTTTTAAAAATGATATAATATAGATGAAGAAAAATATTTAAACAAAAATGAGCTTTTGATTTAGTGTATTTATACCTAAAAAGTGAATATTTTTCATTTTAATGTTACCTGTGTGGTAACTATAAATATGTGTTAAGGGATCTTACATCCAGTCAGAGAATGGAATTTGCTTCTATAAATTTATTAATGATTCTTGTCTTATATAGTATATAACATTTTTAGGATAATGAATGTATATTATACATGTATAAAAAGAACTGTAATCTTCTTTTTTTTCACATTTTCCCTAAGTATTTATGTGAATTCTGTGTAAGTTGAGGAAAGAATCAGTGTTTATTTAATTGGAATTAGTAAATGCAGTCAGATCTCACAGTTAATTAAAATTTGATTATTTTTCTTGCATTGCTGTTCCTTTATCAGAGTAACATAGACAACCCTAAAAGCGAATCATTAACACTTGAAGTAGATTTTACATTTATATGTCCAGTTATCTATAAACTAACAATTTCATTTAATCATGAGTCTGTTAAATAAGGAAAGTAAAGTAGAAAATGTCAGAGTAAACACTGTTATTGGGAATCTAGTTTTGAAATAACTTCAGTAGCATTCACAGTGGGTTGTCCTTCTGAGTACTAAGGGACAGAATCATTTCATTGAATATCTCAGTGTTGCATTGGCAGGGCTTACACAAAGTGGGTAATTGGCATATACTTACCTAAGGAAAAATACTTTATTACAATGTGGACAATCACGTGGAGATGATAAATGAAGAAATCATTTGAAGAGTAAATTATAGAATTACTACTTGACTTTCTAGAAAATTATTTTCCAACCAGCTCAAAATTAGAGCAGTAGGTCTAGGATACAGTAATTTTAGTTCTTCCATACCCACCCAAAGAAATAGAAATTTACTTTAGGTGCAAAAAGTATAAAGGTGCAATCTGGATTATTTTATTTTCCTAATAAAAAAGTTTACCCTTACAGAATTCTGTAGATCAGTTTGATTTTGTTCTTAACAATTGTTGTGTCTGTGTATTTCAATACAATATATTATAAATAATACATTATCATAGTTATGGCTTCTTTATTTTGGTTAATATTTACTCAGAACAAAATGAAGAACAATGAGTTGACTCTCATATTGATTTGCCTTTGGTGTATGGTCCTGAAAGATGGATTTCCTAATCATAATAATCTAAACAATCTTACATTGCCTGGTAAATCATCATCATCTAATCTGTGCTCTTAGAAGCTATTTCCAAACCTTCTAATGTGCTCCCAGGTCTTTATTGTGTTTTTCTCTGTTCATGCACAAGACATTCTTATCCCTGGACTGTAAGCTTTGTAAAGCTACTTTTTCTTTACTTCATTTTTTAAATTGAAGTATAGTTGGCCTACAACACTTTGTTAGTTCCTGTTACACAGCATAACGATTTGGCATTTCTATACATTACAAATTGATCACCACAATAAGTCTAGTTACCACCTGTCACCATACAAAGTTATTATAATAATATTGACTATATTTCTCACACTGTATACTTCATCCCCATGACTCATTTATTTTGTAAACAGAAGCTTGTACCTCTTAATCTTCCTCATCTATTTCACTCATTCCCTTCAGGCCCCTCCCCTCTGGTAACTATCTCTTTATTCTCTGTGTCTATGACTCTGTTTCTGTTTTGTTATTTTGTTCATTTGTTTTGTTTTTTGTAGATTCCACATATAAGTAAACTCATATGGTATTTGTCTTTCTTTGTCTGACTACTTCATTTAGCATAATACCTTCTAGGTCCATCCATGATGTCATAAATGATAAGATTTCATTCCTTTTTATGGCTGAGTAATATTCCATTTTGTGTGTATGTGTGTGTGTGTGTGTGTGTATATGTATATATATATATATATACATCTCATCTTTTTTATCCATTCATCCACCTATGGGCCCTTAGGTTGCTTCCACATCTTGCCTATTGTAAACAATGCTGCAATGAATATAAGGGTGCATATATCTTTTCACATTAGTGTTTTTGTTTCCTTTAGGAAAATGCCCAGAACTGGAATTCCTGAGTTATATGGTATTTCTATTTATATTATTTTGAGGAAACTTCACTCTGTTTTCCAAAGTGGATGTACCAATTTACATCCACGTCAGCAATGCATGAGGATTCCCTTTTTGTCACATCTTCACCAACACTTGCTATTTGTTGTCTTCTTGATAACAGACATTCTGACAGGTATGAGTTGATATCTCACTGTGGTTTTGATTTGCATTTCCTTGATAATTAATTCCTTGATAATTAATTGAGCAACTTTTCATGTGTCTGTTGGTCATCCATATGTTTTCTTAAAGCTTATTAAAGAAAACATTTCCCAGTGTTTAATTCTTTGTACATAGTGGGTAAATAAAATTTCATTTTCTTTGTTTAGTTTTATAAGTAATAAGTGAATGGCCTGTAGGCCAAAAAAAAAAGGAAGAAAAAAGATTTAAACTTATTCTAAAGCAAATTCAAGAAGTGTAGTATTTAGTTTCTTTTTGAAACATATTATTTAAAACATCATGCTGTATTAAAACATTTTTGATTCAGAATTATCTTTTTTCTCCTCATTGTCCCAGAACCTTGAATTACTAATTTAGTTCTGGAAATGGAAGTGATTTAAGTAAGGAGAAATACGATGGCCCAATTTTGAAAAAAAAAAAAAACCCTCAAATTCTGTATTCAACTTATCTTTTTATCAGTGTTATGAGAACTACAAACATTCTTATAAAATCCGCAGTCCATTTTCCTCTCTTTTCTTCCAACACCAACATCTATTCTTTTCTTCTCTCTGTTCATTATCAAGCTGAGAACATATGGTCCTGAATTTTCATAAGACACTTGTCAAAAGTCAATCTTCGTATAGTAACTTTCAAAACAAATAGTGAAGCCAACTCTCATTGCATACGATCCACAGACTGAGCATTACTGGAGAAAATCAGGGACTAGCGCACATTTTCAGCAATATAAATGGCTCTTATTTCACTCAAGAAAAGCTAGATCCTTGCAATGAACTTTGAGTCCTTCCATTTTCTGGCGCCCACAGTCCATTGCCATTGTTTCCTTAATCTCTGCTGCTTTTCCTCTCCCGTTGCTCACCGGACTCCATGCTTATGGGCCGGCCACCTTATGGAACTTGCATGCCTGTCTCCTTCCCTAGTGTGCTGTTCCTGGATATCCACATGGCTAATTCGTACTTCCTCTGGTCAGTATCTTTGCTCAAATATCATTAAAATTAAGTATATTTGGGCTTCCCTGGTGGCGCAGTGGCTGAGAGTCTGCCTGCCGATGCAGGGGACGCAGGTTTGTGCCCCAGTCTGGGAACATCCCGCATGCCGCAGAGGGGCTGGGCCCGGGAGGCATGGCCACCAAGCCTGCACGTCTGGAGCTTGTGCTCTGCAACGGGAAAGGCCACAACAGTAAGAAGCCCGCATACCACCAAAAATAATAATAATAATAATATTTGCTAACCTTATATTAAATTGCAACCCACTCTTACATCTGAACGACTCCTGACCTTCCTAATTCTGGTCTGCTTGTTTTTTAAATAACACTGGTCACCTTCAAAAGTACTGTGTAACATGTTCTACCTGGCATTCGTTGTTTCTTTATCACCCTGCTAGACCTTAATTTCCCGGAGAGCAGGGGATATTGTTTGTTTTTACATCCAAATGTGCTCAGCTACCCAGAACAGTGCCTTGCTCACTGGGATTATTCAATAAATACTTTTTAAATTAATGAATACATTTCTAATCACTACTCCAAATGTACTTTTTTCCCCTAAATTACCTGAAATTGCACATCTACTCAACTTGTTCTCCTGCTCTCTGTAATGGTGATGTCAAACCTACACCCCACACTGACAACCTGCAGCCCTATCCCTCCACTTGGGCAGCTTGATAAAGTTATCTATAGGATGAGATTGGCTTAATTCAATGGAAGAGTTTTCAGTTCTCTTTCTACCAACCTTTGATGCTATTTACCATTTTCTCCTTGAAATAGTCTTTCTTTGACTTCTAAGACACTACCCTAACTTGATTATCCTTCTACTCATCTGACTCTCTCATCGGTTTTCTTTGCAGGTTTATAGTCCTTTCCCCGCCTACTGGATCTCCACCTGTATGTCCCTGTTTCAGGCCACCTTCTCTCCTTAATTGGAATCCTATCTCAGGAAATGTCATTTACTTTCATGGTTTTAATCCTTATTAAGACACTCAAACAAGCCTCTCATCTAAAGTTCTGCTTCTAAGTTCCATACTGTTGAATATAAATATTCCTCACAATTCAAATGTGGCAACACCACAGTATTGAATCACATGTCTCAGGGCTTTGGTAGGTTCACTTATAGATGTAATATTTACAAACTAATGAATGACCTTGGGCTTTGAGTCAAATATTGGTGTGAGTCCAGGTTCTCTCCTTTAGAGTCTTCGTTAGTTTTCTTATCATCTCTATTTCCTCATCTGTGTAATATGATCACTAACGGTAGCTAGCATGAAGTGTCACTCTGAATATGAAAATATATAAGGCATATAAAGTGTTTTCCCAATAACAGGCTTGCATCAATCCCTCAGTAAACGTTTTATGTTAATATTACTGAAATTAATATCATCTGTTTTATTCTCTTGCTTATATCATTTTATAAACATTTAAAATAATGTCATTTATTTCATATTTGAAGAAATTGGGCTATGAACCATAAACAAATCATTTTAAGAATATTGGCTTCCACAACTAGCTGCATTCAAGTTCACTAAATTTGGATTTTAGGAAAATCTCTATTTTTAGATTGATTAGGACATACATATCTAAGAAGATGAATAGATACAGTTAGATAAGGAAACTAATCATGGTAATCAAAGATAGAACCTGGATTCAGTCTTCTCATTCATTAATATAAAAAGAAAGTGGAAACACTGACCACAACATATTAATTGTTGTCTCCACTATCCCTGCTTTGGAAAAATCAGACATTTCAGTGTTTGCAACAATTAATTTGCAAAATCTAGAGCTGAGGAATTTATCTTGTCTGAATCATAACATTTTCTGGTTTCACTTACTTCTACTGTTATTGTTGAGAATCCTTAAAGAATGACTTCCCAGAGATACAAATTGAAAATACTAAGGACTAACCAGGCAGCTGGAAGAAAATGACTGGTGAAGTCACAAATTCTTCCTAGATTTCCTTCATTTATACACAATCCCCGAGTAGCCAGGTTACATAACATGTATTGGCTGATGTTTTCAACACCAGTTTTACATAGTTTTGTCATGTTGTTGCTGTCTTAGATTTCTATCATTGTTACTGCTATTCTGTTTATTTTCCATTGCCAAGGAAATGATTGTGCACGTGTATGTGTGTGTGTACATGAGTGTGGTGGAGGTAGGGGGAAGAAAGAGAGGACAGAGAAAGAGAGAAACACAGAGACAGAAGGAGATACTAGAGGGGCTAATGTGAAATTTGCATTCACCAAAAGGCAAGCCCCATGAAGGCAGTGGGTTTTCTCTGTTCTCTTTAGGGCTGTACTCCCAACACTGCCGTATCCCTACAGTTCCTTGGCACTTAAAGTGAAACAGAGCAGGACCCTATGGTCCTTTCCCCACCATGTATCTGCCTGCCTTTTGTCTGTAAAGACATTTAGCTGAACAAAAATTTAATCAGAGAAATAAGAAAATGCAGAAACAAAGGAAAAACAGTCAAACAGGACAAAATAATACTAGTTTAGTCATTAAACAAAGTCAAAGAGCTTTAATTCCTCCTCAAGGGCTATAGATAATATTCAGAGCCCTATCCTGTGAGCTGTCCTGTAGCTACTGAGACCCCGACCGGGTGGAAGAAGTTAACTACAGGATGACCAGACTGTAGCCATGACATGAGCTGCTGCAATTTCGAGAGTTGGCTGCAGAGAAATGGGAACAAACTGACCCCGGAACTGAAGATTAACTCTACCTAAAACAACCAAGATGACACTGGTCAAACCACCACATGACCAGTTTCAAGATGACTGTCAGAGCTGACTGTGCTGTTTCTTCATGTAGCCCCCTCCCTTCACCTATAAAAGCTCTTGCCCCCTGATTGTCAGTGAGGAGAGTAGTCCTTTAAACACAAGTCCGTATACCACCCCCCAACCCAGGCTGCCCACTTCCAAAATAAAGCAAACTTCCCTTTCCACCAACCTTGCCTCTCAAGTATTCGCATTTGATCGGCAAGCAGCTAGACCACACTTTCTGTAAAAGGACATATATTTGTTAACTATGTGGTGGAGGTAATAACATCTACCTTATGGGATTGTTGTGAGGATGAAATGAGTTACTTACCAAGGCAGTTAGGACTTGGCCTGACATGTAATATACAAGTTTTTTTCATTGTATTTTTATTATTAAAACTCTCAAATTCCACAACCACTTCAGCTTTGATTATACATTTTGCTTTTTCTGTACACTTGCTTATGGCGACTTGTCTCTTTGTGTGATATGTGATTTTTTTTTGCGAACTCATTTTGTTGGAATCTTATCTGAGGAAATTTTTGAGATCTGAGTTTAAGAAACATTCCTCAACAGGTGATTTGGGCTTGCATCTCCTGGGTCTCTGAGATCACTTTTAACCTGAGATAATTTTTAAACTACATTTTTTGACTTGAAGTTTTTCTGAGACCACTACCCAGTGCCAAGGAGAGCCCATGGATAAGAGTTCTCTGGAGAGACTTTTCTTCTCTTTCTCCACACAAAGCAAATCTGCAGGATGCAGACCCCTGAGCTAGAAGACTCCCCATCTGCCCAGACAATGATCCATTTTTCAGAACTGCTCTGTGTCATGTGAGGATCTTCCTACACATCCTTCTTCCTTTCACAGGTGTCAGACCTTCATCACAATCCAAAGACTGTTCCTATCTTCCTTTGAACCTTCTGACTGATGCTTCACATGTCTTTTCCAAAAAAAAATTACTTGCACATGTAATCACAACTTGGTGATCAGAATTGACACAAGTGGCCAACAATATTCTAGGATAAACATAATTCCCTGGAGCAACAATATTTTTTGATTCTCTTTCCCAAGCATTTACCCTATATTAACATCAACTCAGCAACTATGCAGCAAAAAAATAAAATAAAATAAAATTAAATTAAATTAAATTTGACTTTTAATGCTAGGCCTTCTAGGAGGAAGGTCTTAGTTTCCCCTACTGTCGAAAATGAAGATCAACCCTTTCTTTTCCTCATTAGTTTAAAATAAGAGGTCCTTTAGCTAAAAATATTAAATGTATTAGTGAGAAATCTATATGCTAAGTTCTTTTTTTATCTTAAATATTTCATTTTTACATTCATCAAACCCTTAATTTACCATCATATTGGAGGGCATGTCATTATTGGTCTAACATTTTCTGTAATCTGATGATGCATAAATGTGACTAGAGCTTAAGTTAATAAAAGTAATTGTAAAATTTATCCTCCTCTTCACCCTGTTCCATGACAGTTTTCACATAAACATAAAGATCTTTTAATCCTGTGAGAAGGTTCATTTTATTTATGGTACTTAACCCCCATCCTTTTAACCACATGCATTTCATGTGTCTTGGGTTTAACCAGGTTTGACTTAGCAAGGCATTTACTCTGGGTGAGTGCCTCACTTCACCCAAATCACAAGTGCTCTTTGTTTCATGGAACTCTATTGCTTTTTTTGCCCAGAACCAATTATATATATATATATATATATATATATATATATAAATTTGTTTTTATTTATTTATTTTTGGCTGCATTGGGTCTTCATTGTTGTGCACTGGCTTTCTCTAGCTGCAGCAAGAGGGGCTACTCTTTGCTGTGGTACACAGGCTTCTCATTATGGTGGCTTCTCTTGTTGCAGAGCATGGGCTCTAGGTGCATGGGCTTCAGTAGTTGTAGCATGTGGGCTCAGCAGTTGTGGCTCACGGGCTTTAGAGTGCAGGCTCAGTAGTTGTGGTGCATGGGCTTAGTTGCTCTACAGCATGTAGGATCTTCCTGGACCAGGGCTCAAACTCATGTCCCCTACATTGGCAGGCGGATTCTTAACCATTGTGCCACCAGGGAAGTCCCACTAATTATAGCTTAGCTAATCTCTTGCCCCTTTAATTCTCCTTGATATTTTTCAGAATGAAATGTTGAAACTGCTAATGCAATATTGCTCCACTTTCCGGTTTATCTACTCTTGGATAAGAACACAGAATTGTCTCCAGCTTATTACAAATCCAGTGTTCTCAATTGTGCCCAGAAACAAGATTTCTCTCACCCTGGGTCAACAATATTCTCAGTCATCTCTATTATTTAACTAATTCTCTCTCTATTGTACTGCCTACAATAGATGCATGTCATTTAAAATTATATACATGTGTATATATGTGTATGTATCCATCTCCCCACAGGCTTTATATTTTGCACCTTTTTGCTTCAGAATTTTGGGGCTAAATTTCTATTCCTTAGTGTTTTAAAGGATTTTGAGAGGATGTTTGCTGTTGAGGAATCGTTGAAGCTTCCCTCTAGCAGAAGTGAACTGACCTTTGTTTCATAAATGTGTCCTTATAAGGCCCTGGATTAACTTTTAAGTATTTGACGTGCAATTAACACTCAATAAAGACTTGCTGAATTCTAGTTCCTTTTCAGAGGAAATGACCGTGTACATGCTCCCATTCAGTTTATGTGAAGATAGTAAATACAAGCAACATTTAGGAAGGGTTGTTGGAAGGACAGTAACCCAACATTTTCTCTTGATATAGGAAATTCTTCCTTAGATTAAGCCAGTCAGATATTTTCTTATCCGACTAAAAGGAAAAATTCATCGTGTTAAGAAAAAAAGATGTGAGTGTGTGTGTGTGTACATTTAACTTCTGGAAAGTACTATCAGGCAACTGTGTCATATTTTCTGTATGCAGATAGACAGAAACAGAAAACTAAACACCACATGTGAACCCCACTTCTAGAAAGTAATTCTTGCTGACAAGGACTTTGTATACTAAATTAATTGCACATTTAATAGAATTTTTCTTACTTTAATTTTCTCTCCATTCTTATGTCCTCAGCCAACTAATTTTATTTTATTTTATTCTGTTATATTATATATAATTAGAAGACATATTAACCTTTTGAAAAAAGCAGAAAACAAGCAAATATGCAAAAAAGATGAATATTCTATAAACAGTTTAAATCTCATTCTTTCACATGGTATCAAAGGGCATGCAATATTTGACATTTCACATATGCCTAGTGCACATTTGTTTTGCAAATACAGAAAATTAGAATTTGGAAGGCTAAGCCATTTCTTCAATATGTTTTGTTTACTTTAAAGAATTAGTAGAGTTTATAATCTTGGCTGGCTTTTATCTCAATAAAGTCAACTCTCTATTACCAAAGTGCAGATTAATATTTTAAAAATTAATTGCATTCAAAATTTACAAATATATTTATATTTTTAAAATACACATTGTATTTTTTAAAGTTATTTTAATTATCAAAAATCAGTCTACACATCTAGAGATATCCAAAAATGCCTGCTGTCAGAGCCTCTGAATACCAGCAATGCCATGCTGGGTCTATAATGAAATGTAAATTTCCTTTTCCATTGTTTGTATTGTAATTTTAAACATCAAGAAAAAGAGAGAGAGAGGAAAAGTTTTTAAGATTTCAATGTAATATAATTTTTCAATAATTGAAAAAGTTGGTAGACTAGAAAACGTGCATTGCTGTAGTCACAAGGAGAATAAATGATTTGTGATATGAAAGAGAAAGAAGATGAATTAATATATTTTGAATTTCAATTCAGTTCTTTAAGCAGAATGAAAAAGTGCATCAGTGTCTCTCCAACTTACAAGTTAGATTTATTTTTAAGAGTCAAATTTGCTTGTCTTTCAGTTTGTAGCTAGTTATAGTCAAAAATACTTTACCTTAATGATTTACAGACTTGTTAAAATGTCTATGTGCAATTCCATAGAAAATCATAATAGACCTTAGTAGTATAGAACTATAAAAGATGTCTCTGTGCCTTTAATATATTTAATTGGTTGGGTTACATAACTTTCAAAAATGGAGAATTGGAGCCTGAAAACATTGATTTCAGTTTAGCCTTTGCTACTTACTAGGTATGTGCTCTGCAACAGGTTATTTCATTACTTTCAAACTGTGTTTCCCCTGTGACAATATCTACTCTTCTTTAATGTGAATTATTGTGAGACCAAAATGAATTAATGTATGTGAAAGTATAACTATAACTTGGTTTTAAGTTACTTTAAAACTACTTACTAAGTCAAACTTGATCCTATATGAATATAACAAATTTCAACTCTAAATGCAAATGTAGTGTTTTCCTTATTTGATACAGATGAATTCATGTGGATTTTTTTCTGAAATGTATACTAAGTTACAAGGAGAAGTGACAAAATTACATGGATATGTCAAAGTATAGAGTGAAATATCTAAATGTTTATGAGCTCATATCAGTTCACTCATGCTTCTTCTTAAATGCTAAAACTATAAATAAATACATAGACAATGAATGAGGTGTAAATCCCCATAAACATCTGTGCAATGTTCCATAACGTGTGAGGTTCTTAAGAGTCTCTACTATTAAGTCCACTCACATTGGCTGTGAAATATCATCCATAAAAGGAATGCAGGTTAAGTTCCCATTTCCTGGCTATTTTTAGGATAAGGCACTAAAACAAACAAAAAAACTCATTTTTAGATCCTAAAATAGAAGGCTTAAAGCTTTCGATTGAGTTTTTCAAAAGCTAATTGATTTTTATATTAAGGAAATAAAGTTATTTTCTTGTGACTCAGATGCTGTTCGTGAGTCACATTTTTAAGTTTACTTTAATATAATTCTTTTTTCAGCATTAGCTTCTAGAAAGAATCTTGAAGTAAGAAAAGAGAAAGGACTCTATTTATTGTGAAATGAACTGTCTTAGTAATGTGCAAATAAAATAAGGGAAGAGTTCTGGTTTCATATTGGTTGGGAGTATTCCATAATACCATTTATAATACTTGGATAATAAGGAAAGTTCACTAAGTACACATTCATTTAAATATATGGATTTTCATGACATACAAACACACACATAATATATATCAGATATACCAAATGATTTTATATATCTAGAATTTATGTAGGACGTGTGAGCATTTATTCTGCAAACTATGTAAGGAAAGTTGTTAGAATCTTCCTTTGATGGTACAGGTTAGGAATAACTGGCTTATTAGGGTAGAGTGGGTCACACTTGTGCTAGCTACAGATGAATCAGTGTTAAATGTCAGCATGCAATAGAGTCATCCTGCTATGTAACAGAAGCATAGAGAGAAAAGAATTCACTATGTGAGAAAAGTTTAAATCATCATAACATCATCCATTTGCCTCCTAAGTTATCTGGCTTATCTGGTCTGCCATGGAACCACTTAATTAAAAAAAAAATACAGTGAACACATCATGAATACACTAAATATTCACTGAATTCACTGAATACAGTGAATACATCATAATCATTTTCAGATTCTTGTAGTACATCCCCAAAAGCATGTCAATATTTAACAGTGTTAATTTTCAGTGGAAAAATATATTTACATATAAGAGGCAGGCACTTTAAAATTTTTCAAATATATGCAGAATATATCAAATTTTAAATGTTCATATATAAGACCTAGCTGATGTCACTGAAGCATAAATAATATAATTATAGGCTCATTCATGAATATAGTGATAACCTTCCCTATAAGTATAAAAAGCAAAAATAATGGAAAATTTCCCAAAGAATTAAAGCAGGAGATAAAATTGGAAGAATGTTGGCTCAACTATTCATTGTGATCATCTGTTAATTTTCTCACAGATGATTTTATTTAATTAGGAGATGACATTAGCTAACTTTGCAGTTAAACATTATTGCAAAGACAAGAGAGGAAATCTTTAACACACTGTGTCTTTCCTATTAAAAAAATACTTATTCAGTGAGTCTTTAGTACACTTTTCTATGTTGTATGTTGTTACTCCTAAAGTAATACTTTTAACTTTCAGAATACAATAGCTATCACAAAATATAGATATACATATTGCACTAATTCCTTTTAAAATTAGTGCTAACATAGCATGAGGGAAATCTAATTCAGCTAGAGAAATGAAAATTTACTTTTTTTATCTCTGAAACTGAACACTGATTCTCTGAAAGTCATTTGCATTAATAAAATCTGTCAAAACGTGTTAAATATATGCAACGTTTAGACAAATGTCACCATTCTCTTGCTCAGGCATGGTTTAAGGCCATGTTCATCATGTCCTTTATTATATCATCCATGCATATTAAGACTACAAATGACTTTCAGCTACTTAGACATATAATCATGATATAATATCCATGGCTTTATAGAGTCCCAGCATAATGTTTCATATATTCTTTTTTTCAACTTACTTTTTTCTTTCACAGCAAAGTACTTTGACAGATAGTTACACCAGAGATTTCTGAAGCAAATAATTGGTATAAATTCATTTAGCTTACAATATCATATTTAATGTTCATAGATGGTCAAAAAAAGGAAAGCTGACAAACTTAGTTGAAATGGACACTTTGTTTCCTACCATATACCTGTAATATGTAATTAGTTTTTTAAAGGTAAGTGGAACCAGGAATTTGCATGTTATCACCCCACTTGGTAGAAATCTATTATCTCATTATATAGGGCAATGTCACAGTTATATCCTTTTTAGAATTATATAATGATAATTTGTTATTAAGGTATGGCCACTGATAATAGCTAAATTAAATCAGAATAATTATGAATGCCATTTTTTTTATTATACTTGTTTTTTTTTTTTTTTTTTTTTTTTGGCTGTGTTGGGTCTTCATTTCTGTGTGAGGGCTTTCTCTAGTTGCAGCAAGCAGGGACCACTCTTCATCGCAGTGAGTGGGCCTTTCACTGTCGTGGCCTCTCTTGTTGTGGGTCACAGGCTCCAGACGTGCAGGCTCAGTAGATGTGGCTCACAGGCCTAGTTGCTCCATGGCACGTGGGATCTTCCCAGACCAGGGCTCGAACCCATGTCCCCTGCATTGGCAGGCAGATTCTCAACCACTGTGCCACCAGGGAAGCCCTTATCTGTTGTTTTTAAGAATGAGATAAGCCTGCACAATCACAGAGCTAAGTTACATTAGCATTTATGTAGATCACATTGATTACCACCCTCGATTATACTGAAGTTCTTACTAAAGGACTACAGATGTCTCAAGCTATTAAATTAATAATAATTACACTTAGTATCTTTCTAGTCATTAGGAGGACATTAAGTGGAAAGCTTTGGGAAACTTCTATGGAAGTTTTTTCTCTATTGAAGTATGGTTGATTTATTATATTATATTAGTTTCAGATGTATAGCATTGTGATTCAGTATGTTTACAGATTATACTTCATTAAAAGTTATTACAAGAAAATGGCTATATTTCCCTGTGCTATATTCTGTATCCTTGTTGTTTATCTATTTTATACACAGTAGTTTGTGTCTTTTAATCTCATAACCCTAACCTGCCCCTCCCCCTTCCCTCTCCCCTTTGGTAACCACTAGTTTGTTTCCTATATCTGTGAGCCTGTTTCTGTTTTGCCTATACATCAGTTTGTACTATTTTTTTAGACTCCACATATAAGTGATATCATACAGTGTTTGTCTTTCTCTGACATTTCACTAAGCATAATATTCTTTAGGCCCATTCATGTTACTGCAAATGGCAGAATTTCATTCCTTTTTATAGCTAAATAATATTCCATTGTGTACGTATATATGTGTATATATATATAACGTGTGTATATATATACAACATGTATATATATATATATATATATATATATATATGTATACTACATCTTCTTTATCCATTCATTTGTTGATGGACACGTGGGTTGCTTCCATATCTTGACTATTATAAGTAGCACTGCTATAAACATTGAGGTGAATGTATCTTTCTGAATTAATGTTTTCATTTTTTTCTGGATATATACCCAGGAGTGGAATTGCTGAATCATACAGTATTTATATTTTTAGTTTTTTTGAGAAACTTCCATGCTGTTTTCCACAGTGGCTGCACTGAATGTCATTGTTTTGAAATTGCTGTACACTGATATTTTGTGATCACTGAATATATTACCAAATGGAAGCCATGATACTTTCCTCAGATTGTAGCCTGTGATCTTTCTGGGTGGTTGATAATAATGGAGATGCACTTGTTTAAAAGTGTAAACAGAACACTTCTGTGATACTTGCTAATCTGAACTGAGTGATTGCAGTCAGGTCCAGGTAGGCTCATACAAGCCAAATACTTTGCAAATTTTATCCTATTCCCCTTTATAGAATCATTTGTATGAGATGTTAAAAGTTCTCCTTTTCAAACTTCACTCAGTGTAGGAATATATTACACAGCAATAACTGTATTTAACTAGTTCCACTTCAGTAATTTTTACTCCTCTTTGAAGTAAACCTGTTCTCTTATAGACAACTCTGACTGACATATTGTGTTAGCCAAAGAAGTCAGTAGTTTCCTTCAGTAACTAGACTTATCAAAACCACCTTTATTGACTTTGTTTACTTTCAGCACTAGACTTCTTCTGTGCCAGCCCATTTCTGTTACTATGAAAAATGCCTCTGCTCCACCCAAAGGCAGAACCCAGCCTCTCTTTCCACTTTATAACCCACCACCACAACTGAATCTGATTGGATTAAGAGTGGACTCTTGGGTCAATAAGGGCTACAGTATTATTAACTTAGACCTAGATTACCTTGCTATGACACTAGCCTCCTTTTTTTCTTTTTTCCTTTTTTTCCTGTCCTCTTTTCCCCTGTACCTCCTCCTTTATTTTTTTTTATTTTTATTTTATTTTTTTTAATTTATTTATTTTTTTTTTTTGCGGTATGCGGGCCTCTCACTGTCGTGGCCTCTCCCGTTGCGGAGCACAGGCTCCGGACGCGCAGGCCCAGCGGCCATGGCTCACGGGCCCAGCCGCTCCGCGGCATATGGGATCCTCCCAGACCGGGGCACGAACCCGTATCCCCTGCATCGGCAGGCGGACTCTCAACCACTGCGCCACCAGGGAGGCCCCCTCCTTTATTTTTTTGATTAAACCATGACTAACAGATAACCCTAATGGCTAACAGCAACAGCTCTAAGAAGAACTATTCTGAGAGAGTTTGGGAAAGGATTACACCAATGATCCCAAACAAGAAACATCTAAAACTAGAAAAATCCAATTGTTCCAAGCACAAATTTTGTAGCAGTTGAAGGTGAAGAAACCACAACCTGGGCTGGACTCTAAAATCACATATGCCTCTCTTCTCCTTGCTCTCTGAAAACTCCAATCCAGCTGCTGATAGAGTTAGCTGGTGTCCAGATGCTTCTCACTGTACATCAACTGAATTAAGTTTTTAATCTCTTTTTGAGTAATAATAACTTTTTTCATTATAGTTCTATTTTCTATGAATTTTTGGACAAGCTCATAAAAAGACTAATCTCAAGAAATGTCCTTCTATTAAATGGAGATGATGTAAACTTTGGGGCCAAGAATGTCATGACCTTAGAAAAGCAAATAAATGAAAGGGTTAGGGAGAGAGAGAGATTGAGGATGAGTAGATGCAGGGACATGTAGGCTGGTTGGATTTTTTTCAGCAAAGGTCTCTGTTTGCTGTGGCTCTTACCATTATTTAGTCCAGGTTATCTGTTATTTTTTGTATATAAAAAATTATAGTGTCATTCCAATAAGTATGTTTTTTTTTATTAAACTAGTTTGAAGTTCTTCAATTTTTAAAACCATAAATAACAATAGACACATTTTGAAAAAACAAATCACCTCCTTCTTCTTTATGGTAAAGATTAATGAGTGTTTACTCTAAAAAAGGTTTATCAGAGCTAACCCTCCCCCCATAAAAAACACTATTACACACGTTTATTGCCTTATCATTTTAAAACACTTACTGTTGTTAAATCTTAACACAATCTGTAAGAAAGTTTATGTTGTCTTAGTTGTATTGATGATGATTAACTGGGTAAATGTAATTCAAAAAACAATATGAGTTCCATGATGACAGTGATATTCCCTATTTGGTTCTCTGTGAATTGCACACATGTTGGTACTCAATATTATTTGTTGAATAAATGAATGAATAAACAAATATTCAAGGACACGTACAAATATCTTGAGACTAGAAACTAGACTGTCTGAATTGAAGTCAGACTATGCTTCTAACTAGAAACTGGATAAGTAGGCGAGGAGCTTTGTTTATGGTTGTTACATGGAAGTCATATTGTTTTAAAATATCTCCTACACAACTAGTACTTTCAAGTGTTAGACTATCAGTGAGCCCCTGGTAACAGTTTCCAAAATATGATCTACTGAAGACTAAGGCTAATAGTAGTGTTAAGTACAGAAATAGTCCAATGGTCTACCAAAAACAGAAATGTTTCAAATTTTCCTGATTTTATCATTGGGTATTTTATCATTTTATCATTGGGTATTTTATCATTGGGTATATCAGTACACATATAGCCAACCCTGCCCTGCCACTGGTCTTGTTTTGTATGTTGAAGACAGACCTACAACTAAAGTGATACCTTGACCTTCATGTACCCTCTACTTAGGTGAGGGGTATAGAAGTGAACATATGTCCTAAGGAGTAAATTTAGGAAATTTAAAGAGTATGTATTAAGAAATGTCTGTGCTGAGTGTCAAAGTATGTGTCCTTGGCCCATGGCTTTGGTCATTAGAACTGTACTATTTATTGAGCAGAGAAAATGATGCATAGCATTTCAGACAAAAAGTAAAATAAAGAAAATAAAGAAATCATATACTTAGGCACATAGGATAGAAAGACTGGAATACTTTTCTGGGAGCACAAAATAGTTTGTTCTAATGTGACTTTCAGATATAAGATTTACATTTACATAGATACATTTAAATATATAAGATTAGTGAAATTATTATAATAATAATTATAATACTATGGAATTACCACTGTATGAGAGGGTGTGCTAGTCTGCTCAGGCTGCTATAACAAAACACAACAGGCTAGGTGGCACATATAACAGAAATTAATTTCTCACAGTTTTGGAGTTTGGGAAGCCCAAGTTCAAGGAGGCAGAAAATTCAGTTTCTAGTTAGAACTCTCTTCTGGTTTGCAGATGGCTTCCTTCTTGCTGTGTCCTCACATGGTCTTTCCTCAGTGTGTGTGCTGGGAAAGAGTCAGAGATCTCTTTCCATTCTTCTCATTATGGTCTCCAGTCCTATGAGATTAGGGCCCCACCCTTACAACCTCATTTAATCCAAATTACCTCCTAAAGGCCTTATCTCCAAATACAGTCACATGAGAGGTTTAAGGCTTTGACATACACATTTTGGAGACACACAATTCAGTTTATAGCTCAGGGATTCTGTTAACTACTTTACATGAAATATTTCTTTAAATAATCTTAAAGTTTCTATGTGATGGTTACTATGATTATCCCTATTTTAAGTGCTGTTTTATTATACTAAACCAGGAGGGATGGTATTGCTCTTGGGGAAAGAAAAGAGGAAATGAGATTTGTCAGAGAAAAACATATAAATCAATCAGTCAAAGGTGGAAGCAAAGCAGAATGACTTTGAAGTGAAGCCAGTGAAGACTGCTTGAAAAGTGGAAATATATATTAATATTACATGATATACACTTTTGAAAATGAGACTTTAACAAAGCTTTTAAGAACAGTTGGTATAAACCTCTCCTTGATATATAGGTAGGAAAAGAGTCAGCCACATATTCAGCAGAGAGGTAGAAAATGGAAAATGAAATATTTTACCTAAGAATGCCCACTTTTTTCCTATAATCTTCCTAAAACTGCTGATGCAACCCACAGAAGCTTGTCTGCAGCAGAAGCCACTAGGCAAAGCTCCTGAACTAATGGCCCAGAGAAGTGTGACCAAGGACTTCTCAGTGATACTTCGTTTTATCAAGAGAGCAAATAATACCATGCCAAGGAAAGAATGTGAGTAAAAAGAGCATCACACTGGGGAATAGAAAAAAAAATGTCCCTCAAATTGAATATGGTGAGTCAATAGCCACAGATGACTGAAAAAATTGTGTGGACTTGATCAATCCTAAATGTAGCTAGACAATTTGGTCCTGTCATTAGAGCAAGTAATTAGACGAGGCATGTAGCTATTCACTTCAGACATCCTATTATGAATGGAGTATATGTTTATCATATCCTGAAGGAAACTGATAGAGCAAAATGTTGGATTTGGTTATTTTGCACTTTTAAATAATCTCTAAGTATTAAAGCCTATATTCCTTCTTTCTATCTCACAGTTCTATTGGTCATACTACATAACATTGATTTAAGCTAAAAGCCAAAGTCTAGAAGTCACCTTTGTTTTTTCCCTTCTTTTGATACCCCAAGAATAACTTACTACCAGTACATACTGTTTGATTTGCATACAAATAATATATGGACTTTACTTCCTTGTCTTTATTTCCATGCTCACCATAAACAAAGACTCCATTATATTATATCCAAAGTACTACAAAATAATCCAACTGGTTTTCTTCCTTCCATCCTAAACAATCTTCCAACAATAATTTCAAAGAGCAACTATAAGACCTTAAAAAACAGCAATCAGGTCATATTGCCCCCCTCATTCAATCCATTCTATAAGTTTCAACTATAGATAACACAGCATCCAAATTCCTTGGTCTGCAAGGCCATGCATGATCTACTTGACTTCTGTGACTCCATCTTGTTCCATTTTCCCTCATGCTTACCAACCACCCTGAGTATTCACACCCTACCAAAATCAAGATCTCATCAGACTCAGATCCTCTGTGTATGCTTTTTTACTTTGTAGAACTGCCTCCCTCACATTAATGAACTCTCCAAAGGATGCACTCCCCTTGGGTATTACTTATTTCAACACCCTGTTATTCCAATTGTACAGATTATAATTTACTTAATAATTAGCACTTCGAAGTAATCAAAAATATGTATTGAATAAATAAGCAAACAGTTTGCTAGCTTGGGGTATACAATCCAATGATTAGGACAGGATCTCTAGCCTCATGAAGCTTTTATCCTCTAAAGTATTCATAAACAGCTTTCTACAAAGCTAGGTGAAATAAACTAAACACGTACTACACATAAATCAGACCATTATGGACGTAGAGGTGGAAAAGATATTCAATGTACCATGGAGATAAAAAATGCTTTCAGGGGCATATTAAAAGAGGCTTGGGGGCTTCCATGGTGGCACAGTGGTTGGGAGTCCACCTGCCGATGCAGGGGACACAGGTTCATGTCCCGGTCTGGGAAGATACCACATGCCACAGAACGGCTAGGCCCGTGAGCCATGGCCACTGAGCCTGCGCATCCGGAGCCTGTGCTCCACAACAGGAGAGGCCCGTGTACCGCAAAAAAGGAGTCTTGGGTAACCTGTGCTAATAAATTAACCCATAAATATAAAAGGTTTAACACAGCAAAGGTTAAATTACCAAGTTGGCCATGTGTTTGGGACAGTCTAGGAGGGCGCTCTTTCATACAGTTATTCAAGATGGAACCTAATTTGGCTCTGCCCTCTCAACACATGCCTTCCAGGTTACTGATGCAGAGGAAGCAAGATGTGGAGAATTATTGGACAGTCCTTAAATGTATCACTTCCACTCACAGCTCATTGGCCAGAAGTAGTCATGTGATCCCATGCAACTGCAAACAGCCTGGGAGTTGGGTGGGAGCACAGGTGTTGTCCATGATCTACAAAAGTTCCAATCCTCTGGGGAGATGATTGTTTAGTATTACAGTGAGGTAAATTTATTACCCAAATGAAGGCTCAGCGGTGATGGAGATTTTTGTGAATTGAAAATATAATGTTACTCTCTACAAAACTACACTATGCAGTGGCTACAGTTATAGAAGATAACCACCCACTTTCCTTGCATAATACATTATAGTGTTTTGACCCTTTTTCTTCCTGAATGTTTTACCTAATATACACAATAATCCTTTAGGCCTGCAACATAAAACTGCTTATGCCTCTTTGGCTCCACTTTAGCTAAAAATGGCAAGCAATAATCTTCAATTTAAGAAATCATTTGCATTCTCTCACTTAAATGGACACTGAATGGTTTTAAAAATACAGTGAAAGTAAAGCTACTCAACAATATATGTAACTTCAACAATATAAATAACTTTAAAACATCATCATGTATAAAGCATATTTTAATTAGTACACAGAAAATCCAAATGCAAGCACTGCCTTGTGCCACACTACATTATTTTAGGTGTTATTTTTTTACTTTTTATTAGACATTTACATCAACTATTTTTTTTTGTTCTTATAAAAATCTCACTAAAAAGTAGAAAGGAACATGTGTGTAGTGACTAAATAATTTTCAACAATTGTTCTGCCAATCTTGTTCCCAATCTAAAATTAACAACAACAAAAAACCCATTGACTGAACTATGAATACAGAGAATAAAACATAAACAAAAGCAAAACATCACTGCAATAGACCTGACTGATCATGCATAAATGCAAAGAGGAAGAGAAACAATCACCACTAATTTTTAAGTATTCATTTCTTTGAATTTAGAATTCTCAGGATCTGTAATTTATAGAATTAATGACACATGGCTGACCTTGGCTAACAGAGAATATAAATTTTCTAATCCAAGGAATTTTCTTTCCTGACTTTTATATTTATTAATGAATAAATCTCACAGAGAGGAAGATAGATAAATATAAAGAATATATATTATAGATAGATATAAATATTATATATAACAAATATAAACAATATATATAATAATATAATAATGTTTACATATAAACAGTATAATTATGTTTATATAGTAATATATACTATATAAGGTTTTATATAATATTGATATATTAGATAATAATCATATAATTAATTTATATATTACATATAATGTTTATATCTATCTGTATAAAATATGCATTCTTAGAATTATTGATATGGAGCATCAAATAAATTTCTACAGCTTAAGGAAATGAAAGGATGGCATTCCTTCAGCAAATACCTCTTGACTTCCTATTGTATATTAAGAGCAGGGGATTCATTTTGAGAAAGGTGGCCCAGTCCCTTGCTTATCAGGACCTTGAATCTGAAGGGAAAGATGACAATATATAAAGAGTAAGGGCTCCAAGTGCAGAGCTGATAGCAGAACTTCAAGATGCAATGGGGAACACAGGAGGGGTGCATAGCCTTGCCAAGGTGGGTCAGAGGAGAACAATCAATAAGTCAAGAAAGTAGGGACAATTTCCCCAAAGTCTTTGTATTGCTAAAATAAATATTCTTACCTCAGGTTATGAGACTATATAAACAACTTGCTCCCCACCCCCCCCAAAAAAAAGGAATGGGGCAGGGCTTAGAAACTATTATTTTACATTTTTTAATGACAAAAGAGATGCAATATTGTAATGAGTATAAACATAGAAATTTTAGAAATCTATTTTTCTTGCCAAATGCACTGGTATACCTGAATCCTGTGAGTGAAAATGTAGCTGTAGCTTATATGCTCCAGGAAATTTTCTTATGATATGGTCTCAGCATTGCAAAAGTGAAAGAAGTAAGTTTGGAAGTCAAGTGTCCTGTTCCAGATGTGGTTTAGGTACATGTTTGAATTCTTCCAAAGCAGTTACCTACTCCACAGTTTTATATTACCTCAATTTTGTCAGAACTGACAAAGACAAAATCTCTTTCCAAAATATTGCAAAACAGAGTTATTCATAGAGAACCAAACACTGGTGTTTCAGATGAGTCAATTATATAAAACCTCTTATTTCTGTGTCAGTTTTAGAAGAGATGGGTTCTCTATAAACAGCAGTTTGGATCTTCCCTGGATAGAAATATCTACTATGATGGTTATTTGAAAAAGAGCAAACGCCTCTGCAAGAATTCTAATTCAACAACAACCCTATTATTATTATTATTATTTTAGATATCGCTATCCTTCTACAGGCAAAAATAACAAGGATGGATATTGAAACCCGAGGATAAAGGAGGAGGGAAAACACTTGAATTCAGATAAAATAGTCCTTACATGTCGACAAGACAGCGAGAAACACTGTCAACTTCTTAACCAGCATGAAAGCCCAGTCGTACCCGTGCTATTCCTTCTCATAGAGCTTTGGATGTTCCCTCTGTAGCACTCACGACAATTTGTAATTATAACCTTGTGTGATGGTTTGATTAATACCTCCTCCTTCCTAGTGTCTATGAATATAAGGAGCATGAATATTTTTCTACCTGCCTGTCTCATTTTAAGTCCTCAATATATATTTAAATAAAGTTGTTGAAGGAAAGATTAGAAAATGATTCCATGAGTGAAAGAATTCTGATTAATACTCTAGAGTGAATGTGGTTCATTTTTTTTTTTCAGTATTGTAAGGGAAGATGATGTGACACATGGTCTTTTTCCAAGCACCTGTGGAAAGAAAATACCCTTCGAGGAACTGTGCAGCACATGTCCTACAGTAGAGATCCCAGGACAAAATGAAGATTCCTACTCTCTCTGGCTTCATGTTACACCAAAGACCTAATTTATTTTTTTTTATTTTTTATTTTTATTTATTTATTTATTTATTTTTTGCTGTACGCGGGCCTCTCACTGCTGTGGCCTCTCCCATTGCGGAGCACAGGCTCCGGACACACAGGCTCCGCGGCCATGGCTCGCGGGCCCAGCCGCTCCGCGGCATGTGGGATCTTCCGGGATCGGGGCACGAACCCGTGTCCCCTGCATCGGCAGGCGGACTCTCAACCACTGCGCCACCAGGGAAGCCCCAAAGACCTAATTTATAAAGGATAATTTTCTAGCCTCACTATTCTACATAGACAGGACATTATTCACAGACTGGCTGATATAAAGTAAGCTTTAAAGAAAATCAAGCTTTCATGTTGAAAAATATTTTACTGTAACTTTTGAGGAACGGTTCAGGGGAAGATATAAGTCAATTGTCAATTTTCCAAATTAGTAAGAATAATGTGTTATGAAGAAGAGAAACAAGTAATTAAAATTATATTGGAGTCTAGGATATCACTCTTGATACAGGTAATTTTAATCATCTAAAACTTGTCAGTGTTCTCAATAAGCAAATGAGACCAGATACTTCATATAAATGTCCCATATCTGCTCATGCATAATTATTCACTAGTACTCCAGTCACTGGTTAGGCTGTGTTCTGAGTGCTGAAAAGGTCAGGCTTCATTCATGACTGTTTTGGAAAATCGGAATGACTTGGAGTTGCAGTGTTTTCCTCTCTCCACACAAAGACCTACTCAAGTAGCAGAATAAAATAGAAAGACCATATTATTAGTCATCAGCAGATCAAAGGGAAAGATCCAGATTAAATAAATTATTAGAAGCATTAACCTTGTGTAGGTAAGTTAATTTTTCTGGCCTTAGCCATATTATATGATATAATATTAACTGTTCTACCAGCATCCAATCTTATAGAGAGCAGTAAAGAACATGAAGTATGCTAACATCCTGTGAAAACTGTAAAGAACTAAATAATGTTTATTGTTTTATTATTTAATACAATGAGAACAACAAAGGTAATGGGCTAAAATGTGTGTAAAAACTCAATTACCAACAGAAATTCAGAAAATTAGATAATCAATCATCAGGTGTTCTTGACTTGACCTCAGTTTAGAATTGAATATGATGAAGAAAAACAGGTTGAATTTATGAAAAGAGTTAATTTGTTTCCTTTTACATTTCACACACACACACACACACACACACACACACACAACCCAGAAGACTCTAAAAATCTGGTCCTGATTTAACACTATGAAAAACTAAAACCTTTCAAAAATTCTAAAAGGACACTTGACCACTGCTTCAACTCTTCTCTATTTTTATGACAGCTGTTAAGCCATATAAATGCCAGCTGCCAGAACTCATTAGGATTATATGAGAATCCACTTTGAATCCACAGAAATCCATTGATCAATTCTGAGTATCTACCACTCCTATCAACTAAGGTTAAACTAGAAGCAACTACCTACTGTTGGAGACAGGCAGCTGGCATTGACATATAAGGGCCATTAACTGGCTTCTATTATGCATTTGTGAAAAAAAAAGTACCTTAGATCATATGATTTGTGCACTGAACTAATAATGGAAATGCTTTTTTCCTCTGGCTTACTGTTAATCAATTGTTGCATGTGCTTGTGCAGGAGGAAAATATCAATTTTTTGAACGTTGGTTGCCTTCTTCACACCTATTGCTTATGATGATTGAATGCTAAGGGATATGCAACATGCTGAAGACTGAAAGCGGTGGAGAGTTACATATTGGTGTATCCAGGGGCTATAGGCACAATTACTGGATGATAACAGAATGCATTCCCAATACGGTATGAAAATGACAATATGATAAGCTGATCCAAGAAAAGAACTTGTCAAACCCAGGAAATGGAGATTTTTTTCAGAAAGCCATAGTTGGAAAACATTTTCTCTAATGGTTAGTCATTCATAGAAAGACAGAGAGATGGAGTTCTGTCGTTGGGCTCAGTTCAGAGATTTTCTTTTTTTGCCCATAGCTCTCTTGGAATAATTACTACATGCAGAGTTTTAGAGCCATGACATTGTTAATGAACCTTATATATACAGGGCATATTTCTTTGTCATCCAGAAAAAGAAATTCTTACTAGCCTTTAGGGCTTTAAAATTTAATCAAGCTTTAATTGATGTTTTAAGGTCCTATAAAATTTCCCTTAATTAAGATTTCATGTGAAAATATTTTTTAATAACAGATCTTTCTAAGCTAGTAGCTGCCAGCCAAAGACAAAGGGACAGCTTTGAGAAAACTTATTACTATGATTTAATATGGTTATTTTTCCTAATCTAAGAGAATTTTACTTTTGATTACTTAGGAAATGAATATTGATTTTGGGGGGTATTGGAAGAAAATTTATATTTATTTGTAATCCTCACCTGTAATCTGTGTTAACGAACTCTAAAATTGAGAATGGAGAAGACTGAGTACAAAAATAACTGAATTTGGGAAGAAAGATCAACAAAGATACAGAGAAATCATATCTTATCCCAGACATAAAATATGAGAATTCCTGGAAACCGTAACCTTGAAAATCAAAACCCAGTGTAGTAGGCAGAACAGAGTTCTCTTCTTTCTCCTAAATATGCCCACATCCTAATCTCTGGGATTTGTAAATATATTAACATATATAGCAAAAGGGATTTTGCAGATTGTGATTAAATTATTTTGAGATGAGGAGATTATCCTAGATTAACAGGATAAACTCGGTGTAATCACAAGTTTCCTTAAGAGTGTCAAAGAAGGAGATCTGACTCTGAATGTGTAGAACCAGAATGATATAACCTGGAAAAAATTCGCAACTACTGATGGCTTTGAAGATGGATGGCTGAAACCCTAAACCAAGGAATGGAGGCAGCCATGACAAGTTGGAAAACACAAGTGAAAAAAATGTCCCCTTGGGCCCTGTCCTTCCAGCATTTTAATTGAGACTCATGTCAGATTTCATACCTACAAATATATAAGATACTAAATTTGCATTATTTAAGCCACTAAACTTGTGGTGATTTGTTACAGCTGCTTTAGGAAACTAACACACCCAGCTAATTCATTGGCATTAGAAAGTAGCCTTGCCAATGGAAATCTAACAGCATGCCCAAATGGAATTACAAAGTTATAAGCAATGTTGAGAAAATTATTGGCTATTTACTTCTTCAAATAGTGTAGCTTTTCTGAGTGAATTGATAATCAAACCAACAATCTGGACTATTATTAAAACAAATGACCATTTGAATGGTTTCACAAGTTTTACAGCTAAATACATTACCTATTTAATTAAAATGTTTAGGGCTTCCCTGGTGGCACAGTGGTTGAGAGTCTGCCTGCTGATGCAGGGGACATGGGTTCGTGCCCCGGTCTGGGAAGATCCCACATGCCTTGGAGCCGCTGGGCCCGTGAGCCATGGCTGCTGAGCCTGCACGTCCAGAGCCTGTGCTCTGCAACGGGAGAGGACAAAACAGTGAGAGACCTGCATACTGAAAAAAAAAAAAAATTATTTTACAGCCCCAGGGCAATTTAGCCATAGTTAATTAAAAGTTGCTGCAGTACAGCAGTTCTGATAAAGTGGAAAAAGCCCTGAACCCTGTATCCAAAGATTTCCATCCTCATCCTGACAGTGACTAGCTTATAAACTTGGCAAAGTCATTTAACTATATCAGTTCTTTTTTTAATTTTTTTAACCTGTAGTGTGAGAATATTACCCTAAAGAATCAAAAGCTAAAATATATGTGAACATCATCATGGTTGAAAAGATGTTAACTACTATAGTCTGAGACATTTTTACACTAAATCTGATTCACAAAACCATCTGAATACAAAGGCCAGAGATAAACCCACACACATATGGTCACCTTATCTTTGATAAAGGAGGCAAGAATATACAATGGAGAAAAGACAGCCTCTTCAATAAGTGGTGCTGAGAAAACTGGACAGCTACATGTAAAAGTATAATATTAGAAAACTCCCTAACACCATACACAAAAATAAATTCAAAATGGATTAAAGACCTAAATGTAAGGCCAGAAACTATCAAACTCTTAGAGGAAAACATAGGCAGAACGCTGTGACATAAAGCACAGCAAGATCCTTTTTGACCCACCTCCTAGAGAAATGGAAATAAAGACAAAAATAAACAAATGACACCTAATGAAACTCAAAGGCTTTTGCACAGCAAAGGAAAACATTAACAAGACGAAAAGACAACATTCAGAATGGAAGAAAATATTTGCCAATGAAGAAACTGACAAAGGATTAATCTCCAAAATATAAAAGAAGCTCATGCAACTCAATATCAAAAAAACAAACCCAATCCAAAAATGTGCAGAAGACCTAAATAGACATTTCTCCAAAGAAGACATACAGATTGTCAACATACACATGAAAGGATGCTCAACATCATTAATCATTAGGGAAATGCAAATCAAAACTACAATGAGGCATCACCTCACACCGGTCAGAATGGCCATCATCAAAAATCTAGAAACAATAAATGCTGGAGAGGGTGTGGAGAAAAGGGAACCCTCTTGCACTGTTGGTGGGAATGTAAATTTTTACAGCCACTATGGAGAACAGTATGGAGGTTCCTTAAAAAACCAAAAATAGAATTACAATATGACCCAGCAATATCACTACTGGGCATATACCCTGAGAAAACCATAATTCAAAAAGAGTTGGGCCTCCCTGGTGGCGCAAGTGGTTGAGAGTCCGCCTGCCGATGCAGGGGATACGGGTTCGTGCCCCGGTCTGGGAGGATCCCATATGCCGCGGAGCGGCTGGGCCCGTGAGCCATGGCCACTGAGCCTGCGCGTCTGGAGCCTGCGCGTCCGGAGCCTGTGCTCCGCAACGGGGGAGGCCACAACAGTGAGAGGCCCGCATACCGCAAAAAAAAAAAAAAAAAAAAAAGGAGACGTTTTAGGGCTTCCCTGGTGGCACAGTGGTTGAGAGTCTGCCTGCCGATGCACGGGACACGGGTTCGTGCCCCGGTCCGGGAAGATCCCACATGCCGCAGAGCGGCTGGGCCCATGAGCCATGGCTGCTGAGCCTGCGCGTCCGGAGTCTGTGCTCCGCAACGGGAGAGGCCACAACAATGAGTGGCCCACATACCACCAAAAAAAAAAAAAAAAAAAAAAGAGTCATATACCACAATGTTCATTGCAGCCCTATTTACAATAGCCAGGACATGGAGGCAACCTAAGTGTCCATCAACAGATGAATGGATAAAGAAGATGTGGCACATATATACAATGGAATATTACTCAGCCATAAAAAGAAATGAAATTGAGTTACTTGTAGTGAGGTGGATGGACCTAGAGTCTGTCATACAGAGTGAAGTAAGTCAGAAAGAGAAAAACAAATACCGTATGGTAACACATATATATGGAATATATATAAAAAATGTTTTGAAGAACCTAGGGGCAGGACAGGAATAAAGATGCAGACGTAAAAAATGGACTTGAGGACATGGGGAGGGGGCAGGGTAAGCTGGGATGAAGTGAGAGTGGCATGGACTTATATACACTACCAAATGTAAAACAGATAGCCAGTGGGAAGCAGCCGCATAGCACATGGAGATCAGCTCAGTGCTTTGTGACCACCTAGAGGGGTGGGATAGGGTGGGTGGGAAGGAGATTCAAGAGGGAGGAGATATGGGGATGTATGTATATGTATAGCTGATTCACTTTGTTGTACAGCAGAAACTAATGCACCATTTTAAAGTACTTATACTCCAATAAAGATGTTTAAAAAAATAAAATAGAAAATTAGTCTTCATGGTTCACCCTCAGTTACTTTTTCTTTTACTTTAGTAGGTAGAAAAGTGCTTTCACCTGGAAATGTTTTCCAAAAATTGGAGAACATCTCACTATTTGTCTCATGTTGTTTCAAGATGCTGCTGGATATCCACTTGGTTAAACGCTGGAGACCCACCTGCTCAGATGCTTAAGGAAAGAAGAAATGACGTTTGGGGGTCTCTTCAGGAACTGCTGCTCATTGCACCCTCTTCTTCACTGCTTGCTGGCATCCCCCCATCATTTCTGTAAATCTGTACCACTCAGGCCCAGTCCACACATCTTTCTGCTCAGTGGTATCGGACATGTAAGCACCTGATCCAAGTCTTTATGCTTATGTATTACATGTAAGTATCAAAAACAAAAATTGAAAGCTGAAAATAAAGTCTCCACACACCCATTGCCCCAGCTATTCATCAAACCGTTGTTCAGTATCCCTTTGTGCCAATCACTGAGTCTGGTAAAAGAGATTCAAAGCTGAATTCCTGTACCTGTAGATGTTTGTATCTACTGCCAGTTTTTAACTTTCCCCTTTGTGCTGTTGACTTCCAAATTCATATCTCTAAGTCTAACCACAACTCCAAAGTCCAGTTAACACACTGAACTTCTAACTGGTCATCATCTCAAACACAACATACCTAAACTTATTCTCAATATTTTACTCATATTTTAACAACTCAATGTCCTTCTAGCATTTTCTGTCTCTCTCTCTCTTTTTTTTTTTTTTTTTTTTTTTTTTTCATTTTCTCTTTTTATTGAAGGCAGGCAGGATAATGTGTGACACGGTCACACTGAATGCCTCTGAGCTGTAACTAGTGTAGTAAAGAATGTCATAGGGCAAAATGGATATTTTGGTTTTGGTTTCATCCATATCATTCCCTTCCTTTGACAGAATTCATATTTGCCTCTCTAAATAAATATCTTTCTATGAAGGTTGCCAATTAAAATACCCTTGTTTTCAGGGATAATCACAGGACACAGGCTAGGTAAATCGTTGTACTCCAATTCTCCCTGGACACACATTAGCCATGCATTGGACATGGGAGATAACCCAGATTTGGCAAGGAAGAAGTTTCATTTCTCTTCCATCATAAGGCTGAGAATGAATATGTAATTAACTGACAGTGGCTATTGTTTTCAACTTGTAGAGACACTCTATCTAAGAGAATAAAGTCCTATATTAAAAAAAAACAGGTGAAAAACTTAAAAAGAAATGAAGAGATGATGTTTTCAATGTTTTAGTACATTCTTAATAGTTCATGGTTTGAGCACAATGAATTCCTTTTTGCTTGTTTGGGATTTTGAGCTATGTTTTGGGTATTTAACAGTAAAAAGTGCTTCATATGCTAATACATATGAAGATTATAATGGTGCTGATTGTAATAGGGAATATGTTTTTAGTTTAAAATCTAGTCATAACTGATTTTTCCCTGGTAAAGGAGTGAACTATTGATCACCGAGGACAATGCAGCCAAAGGGGGAAAAATTAAGTGCCTAAGATATGAAGAGATAAAAGAATTGAAGAGAGAGAGGGAAGGAGAGAGAAAGAGATAGATAGAAAAGAAGGAAGAAGATATAAGAATAGAAAGAAAGAGACAGAGCATGTATTACCATAGCATTTAGGTTAACATGGCAAACAGCTAGCTCAAATTTTGCTGTGTATAAACAACAAACAGACAAATAAAAGCCTTTATAGAAAGTACTGAAAAAGTTTCAGAACTACTTTCAGGCAGAATTAGTAAGAACATTCTGCAAATAATAGTCAGGAGCGTGAGTAAAGGGAATGACAGCCCAGGATAGAACTGTGATACCAGTAGTCTACGTGACAATGAAGATCTGCATATCTAGGCGAAAGATGAATCTATTAATATTCCAAAAAGAAACTATAATATTTTTTTCCATTATTTATGAGTTATACATCATGAAGTATACAATTTATAGTTTGTTGCTTATATTTATGCTTGACTGAACTCTAATTTGCATATAATTCTCATTACAGAGTATGGATTCAATCATTGTCAACAAATTCTTAGGTTGGTTTAGTAAATTTATGAATTAAAGATCCCTGTTTGGTATTGATACATACATATGCTGGAGTTGATCTATAGGTATGCTAGGAGTTAGTGGTCCATATCTATTACCAACACAAGTTTGCTGCCCAGAATTCAGAAACACTTACAAAATGAGTTTTTGAAATTCTATTGATTGAGCTTTATGTCGTTGCACTGTTACACACTGAATTATGTCAACCAGTAATTCTGAGTTCTTCCCCTTCTTCCTTGCCCAAGTTCAGTTGCTTTTAATTCTAAAATATATCTTGAATTTGTCCTTTTCTCTCCATGCTAACTGCTGCTACTTTAGTTCAAGCTCTGATGTCTGTGTCAGTCTCTTCATGGATTTCCTTCCTCAAGTTCACTGCATTTTCAATGTACTTCTATTTGCCATCAGAGGGGTCTATGAGAATGAAAATATGATAATTTCTCTCCTTTGCTTTAAACCCTCTAGAAAATAGATTCTCTTTTCTACAGAACACAAATCAAGTGCCTTACCAGTCACTGAAAAGCCCTCATGAGGTGGCTCATTTGGAATACTTTCACATTGTTTCTTTATCTTTCTAAGCTCCTTATTTGTGCTCCAGATGCTCTGAACATCTTAGAGTTTCACCAGAGGTCCCTATTGATGCCTGCACCGATACTTTGCAGATGCAGCTCTTTTTTTTTTTTTTTTTACGGTATCTCCATTCATTTCCTGTCCCCTACAAGTTGATTTAAATGCTGAGCTCCTATAACCAAAAATCAAGGTTGGTTATTACTTACTACATAAAATCTCTCTGGGTTTTGTCCAGCCTCTCTTTCCTCACCTAAGGAAAATAATTTCCCAACTCTCTAGAGCCAACTCTCTAGAGTTTCCCAACTCTCTAGATCCCTGACCACTGTATTGGGATTGACCACTCATTTCCGCAGCACATCTGTAACCTAGGTTTGCAAAATCATTTTGAACATTTTGTATTGTGCTTATATAACTTCAAATATGTTTGAATATGAGCTCCTTATGGTATGTCCAATGTCCAAAACTTGACACATAATAGAGATTCACAAAGACTTGCTTAATTAAATTAAACAAATTTAGTAATATACTGGCTAGTAGTATCTCAATTTTCTAATAGAAAGCTCCAGTTAAACTTTCTATTGTACGTCTCAGCAGTTAAACACTTCTAAACAACCATTACATGTATTTTCTACTCACTATGTCAGTTCATCTGCTAACCAATTCTCACCCTTTCAAGTTGCACACACCTGGAATTAATTTAGTCTTGGACTACTGTGACAATTGCAAACTCTTTTCTGTGGTACATTACGAGCAATTGAGTCAATTACAGTCTGTTCTTAATACTTGGTGTTCTACTGAGAGTTTCTGAAAAAGCTGACAATTTGGACACTAAAATTTCCTAGTGAGAGTTGAGCTATGAAAACAGTAATGTTGTGAGAATGTCGTCTGCTCCATGTGCACTAGTCTTAAAATTAACATGTAAGAGGTGATTTAACCACCAATCAGTATTTTTGTTGAAGTCTAAGGCAATGTTTCTCAAAGTGTGATCACTGGGACATTTAAATCTGATTCAAGAGGATTTTCTGTTAAAAATGAAGATTCTCATATCCTACACAAGACCTACTCATACTCTGTCAGAAAGGAATCTGAAAGTTTACTTTTCTTTTCATTCTTTTTTTTTTCTTGTAACAGTTACTCCAAGTAATTGTGATAAACCCTAAATAACTCCTGCTTTAGGGAAAGTAGGGCTATAATAAAACCTGACTGCTGTTACAAAGACATGGATGACTTTTCCTGAATATAGACACACTTAGAGTTGGACCCTCCCACTGCCCCACTCATTGTACAGTTTGAACTCCCTAACTCTGGGCTTGTTTACATAGGAGGCACTTAACAATTAAGAGCTGTAATTACTATTTTGCTTTATTATGACAGTGAATTTAAGAGAAACTCACCTAGATTCCAAGTAATAATCTTTTTCAAAAATTTTATTGAGTTGCCATTTTTAATAAAGTATATTTTTATTCTAGAAATAATTATCCAATATCAGTATGTATAGTATACTATAAAGGGTACAATTGGGAAGACATAGATGATTCTACATAAGCTTTTTGGTAGTTGTTTTCAGATAGACCAAATCAATATGGCTCATTTCAAAGAGGCAGGGGCTTTAACCCTGGCTACTCTCCTCCACTTAAAAGAGCAGTGGCCTTGGCCACCTGACATCATTTCTCTGAGTGTTGTTTTTGTCATTTCTGTAATAAAAATACACACGTGACAAGATATAGATCATTAAAGTAAGAGAGCTTCTTATCTTTCCCTTTTACTACCCTCTAAAAATGATTCTGGCTTGGATTACTTTGGTCATTTCTCCTCCCCTAATCCTTAAATTTATCCCTAAGTAGTAGGAAACCATTTATTTGGCATTTGTGATGCTTAATAGGACCAAAAAAATTGTGAGAGAGTATGCTGGAAGAGAATAAGAACTGGAAAACACTTTTCAGGGATTGATAAGAGTGTAGTTGAAAAGGGATACATTGGAGGAAGCACCTGGATGTTGTGAGAGAGAAACTAATAAGACTTTAAAGAAATATTACTTGGGGATTATGGGTTTTACTCATTGTCTCCAAGAACCAAAAGTAAAAGATTCGAATATTTTGGAATTTCTCTTACCACATGGAATATTTTCTTTTAACTGCTCTGTGATTTAAACATGTGGGTCACAGCTTCATACATTTTACAACCCTTTGGTTAAAAATCTCGGGAGAAGTAAAGGAAGTGATGTGTGAAAAGTCTTCAGCACTTTGCCCTGCACAGACAAAGCACAAGTAAAAAAAAAAAAAAAAAAAATCAACAATGCTTTCTATTAATCTTTCTTTGACTTTTTTTCATCTCTCATAATCTTGTTTGAAGTATATTTCTGCTACATTTTTCCCACATATCCTCACAATGATAAGGGAATAGGAGTTTTGTCACTGTTTTATTTTACAATTCATTGGTTTCACTTCAATAAGCACAACTGGCAACTTAAAGCTATGTGTGATTATCTTCTTTCACCCAGTATCTATGAATATTTTCTTGGGAATCATTCACCTATGACAGCCCACCCAGCCCCCCTCTAATCTCCCTTCTGTTCACAAAGCCACAGAACCAGTTGCATGGTAGCACAGGCCTTAAATTTATTTTTGAAATTTTTGTGCACACACACACAGGCTTTGTTTTTACCTTGTCTCTTTCACCCCTTTGCTTTCTAATGAGACAAGAAAATAACAAAGTTTACTCATCTTGCTTTGATTTGCAAGATTTGTTGTTCCCTAACAATCAATAAATTACATTCAAATCCTCTTTTGACAAAAGGTATATACATTTGTTGTTTTCCACATAACTTTCCCTGTCAAGGTTTATGAAATCTCTCCCTCAATTAAAATAAACATTTACTACACCTGTTAAATTTATCTTAAAATTTGTTAAAGCATGAGAATTCATTTTTAAGTATTTTTTCACGAAAGTAAGTAAAAAAATAACAAATTAACAGCTTAAATTCCAACCAAGGGACTATTCAAAGCAGAGTTTAAAACCTCTTAGGAATATGTCATTGCATATTTTGCCATCTAAGATTTATGCAGCAAGCATGTTTCACACTTAGATTTTAAAATAGATACTTGAAGAAGGTTTTCTTATCTCTAATACACTTATTTAATCATTATGTTTTTCAGGGTTTTTTTTTTTTTTTCTTTTAAGAAATCTGAGAATCTCTCATTTAAAAAAATCATCCTAGATAAATGAAGGAGAATATCTGAAGTACCACTCTGATTTGTCTAGAAATATTTGGAGTGTGCCTTGTAAGTCTTACTGCTCCAAAGCTCTTCATTTCCACTGAAACATAAACTCCCTTGTATGCTCTTTACCCGATAATTGAGTAATTGCATTGTCCTTCTTCAGGGACTAAATTAACATGTCTTAAGTTATAGCTCATTCAACATCATCTCTTTATCTCCTTGAAAGTGACATCATGAGAATGAATAATACGTGTGACACTACTTGCCTTCCCAGAGTTTTTTACCAAGAGCCTGGTCTCATTAGGGAGCTTGCTTTATTCTCTGTTAACATGCTTTATTTGCCAGAAGGCATATTAAACAATGTCAAATCCTATCCTGACTAGGCAGGCACACCACCTTCCCTATATCAGAGTTCCTACTCTTCTGGCTTCACAGGAAGACCTATTTTTGGACCCCAGCTCCCCGGTTTTATGAGCTACTTGTGATAATTGACTGAACTTTTCTATGACAATACTTTTTTACCCTTCATATGCAGAAAACAAAAGTACTATGCTCCATGATTGGCATCATTGTTGCTAGTATTTTATCTCACCTCTTACATTTACTCTATCAGCCCATCTCTCATAGCAGTTTTCAAATGTCTCCCATTCTAATCGTTCCTGAGCCTTACACCAAAGCCATAGCTTCCTATGCTTGAGTCCTTATCTCTTTAACACCAAAGGTTTTATGTTATAATCAGCCAGAATAATCTTCCACTGTTATTGAAAATTATCTCGTATCATATCTCATATCTCAGAAGCTGCAGTTGTTTTCCCCTCTGGTCAAGGAAACTTTTTAGTCTTCTTTTTACCTCTAAACTATAATATATAATATAGGTCACTTGCTAAACACTAGAAATTCTACTCTTTCAAGAAACTGGTCTTAGAAAAACCATCTCCATTCTGTCATCTTCTCTCCCAACTTCTTAATCTGCTCAAATTCTAGAAAAAAATTATAAATAAGTCCTAGAGTTGGAGGAAGCAGTGTGTTTATAACCAAATTATCTCCCACCATAATATTAATAGGTATCTGATGGAGTTTTGTTTTGTATATATTTGATGCTGCAAAAATTTCAATTAGATGCTTTCTAGTAAGTCTCTGACCTCTGGAATTTACTTTTAGACAAATATTTTTCTTAGTTTTGGAAAAAATGAATAGAAGCCTACTTTATGTATGTAAATATATGCCACAGCACCTCCCCACTAAGGTAAGGGCAGTTTTCTAAGAAGACATTTTGGTTTGGCAAGCGTCTGTCCAAATCTTAGCTAATATTGACTGTTAAAATAAGATTGAAACTTTTTCTACGTATCTATTCTATTGGAAAGTTTATAAAAGAGCAGAATAATTTTCTAATAGTAATATAAAGGCTATTAATGTGATTAAGTATGTTCAGTGTATGTAGGGACTCTGATTGAGGTAAATGTTCAGAAGAATAATGGGGGAAAATCACCTTAATGATCAGGAAAATTCTGTGTCAAAAACCAAGACTAGGTCATAGGAGAAGAGTGTTATTTTAGGTCTAGAATACAGCTGATTCCAAATGTTCTGTCAATCAACTGCAAAGGGCATGCTTGGGGCAAAATTTCTGCATGCACGTGTATGACTTAATAGAGCTATAACAACATGGACATAGCCTTTGTGGCCCAGACAGTTTTCTAAATGATCTACACACTACAGAGATCGTATGATTTGTCATTCATCAAGAACACTCTTTAAAGTAAAAATGGGTGCTATTAATAATTTTATCCTGACATCAGGCATAACCTTATCCCCAATTGGATTATTGCTGAGAGGAAAACACTCATTCCCTTGTGTCACAGAGATCAGGCTTAGTCTTAAAAAATCAGCAGAGACCTGCACTGCAAGGCAAGGTAGAGCTGGGATGAAGACATTGTTGCCATTTGCCCCTAACTCCCTGCAGAAGCAGTTGGAAGGACAGTGTCTTCATGACAGGGGCAAGCCACTTGGGAAGGGACTAGACATCCCACTCAGTTGGTTCATGGGAGCTTGTTTTCTTATCATCTCAAAATATGCCTTGATTGTGTAGATCTATATTATTGAAGCTGATAACATAAGGGGAGCACATCAAAATTTATATTTTCATTTCTGACAACATTCTCTCTTCCTTTCTATCCAAGTTCACATTTCACTCATCCTAAAATTCCCCCAGTCCTTACCTACCCTTACTTTTTCTGAACTCTCATCCAGGAAGCTTAGTGTATTGAGAGTATACATAGTTATTTTTCTGGAAGTAATTATTCTACTTAACTGAACTGGAATATTCCCCTACTTAGTTACTTAATTATTAACTTAGTAGCTGCTCTTGACCATTGTTTGATTCAAAAATTTTCACTCAGTAATATGTATTCTTAGCCACTAATAAAGGCATCACTTTTGAAATATAAATGTGACTATACTTCAAAACTGATTGAATGACAAAAATGAAATAATCATTTCTTAAATGTATTCAATGTCCCATATAATAACTAAAATTTGATATTTAATCAAATATTGTATGTTACAGAACAATCTAACCAGTGGAGGCAAAAACTAGAAATATGCTTGGCAAATTAACTAACAAGTGCATGTTTGCACATATTGATAAAAATATGTCATAACTAGCACTTCTAAATATTGAATTTAAACACTGGCATTCTATACTATGGTTAAAATGGCCACAAAAGTTACTATTTGAAATGAATTTGCAATAGTAGCTGACATGGCCAACATAACTGTGATTTTCTGTTGTCAATGTTACCAATTTACTGTTTAGTTTATAAGTCTACTTAACAGAGAATTGTACTTAGAATCTTTTATATATCATGCGAAAATATCCTTGCCCATAACTTTGAAAACATTTTGAATTACAATCTCATATCCTCTAAAATGGATGGCTGAAAGTATGATAAAATCCCATAAATAATTCCAGACTATCTCAAGTTATTTGAAAATTAAATATCACTGAATACTTTGTAAAATAAAGAGAAATGTAATTCTATATGAACTCTTCATCCCTTATTACAATAAGTCTCCATTTATGATGGAAATAGTAATTTTAATCAAGGAGTGAGACTATCAATATAATTATGAGGAGGTTATATTCCAAACAATTATTCATACCCAGTGGCTAAAAGACAAATTATTTTCTATCACTAAGATAAAAAATAAGAATGTATGCTGAAAAGGTTATACTTATTGAGAAGATAGTTCATTTGTGGAGACCAACATCACTAAGTGCGAGAAGTAGACTCGGGACATTTCTTCATACATTCAGTTCCACTACTCCTTTATATTTGTAATTCTGAGTCCAAAATTCAGAATGGAAGAGAATATGATTTTTCTATGTTGCATAAAAAAGAGAATAAGAGAGAAAGAGAGCTGTCATTTGACTACTGAAAAAAACAATTCAGTTAGCTGGCAGAAGAAGGTATTTAAACTGTTCCTAACGTCTAACTCCCTGTATTATTTGGTTTTTCTTTAGTGAGTCAACACACAATATCACGTTGAGAGATAATTTTCCATTGTCTCTTTTGTTCCTGCAGGTCTTACACAGAAATCACCGAATGCCCTTTTTCAAGACTATATTTTGAAGAATTTTATATAGCTAGAACTTTTGAAATGTTGAGATATATTGTCTTCTTCCAAAGCAAGGTGCACATAATGCTTGTAATGCAACAAAATAATGATAATATCTCCCTTCTAAATGAAAGACAGAAATTATTAGAGTTCCTCTCCTCTGATGTAACCCACAGCATGTGGTGGCACCCATCTGACCTCTCCATTTTGCCCACTGGCACATGAGGCAATGGGCACTGACTCGATGATGCTGATGCTCCCATTGCCTGCTGTGCTATGAGTAAGAATGTCCTTTTTCTCTGACCCAGGCATCTCATGTTTTCTTCCAACATTCATGAAACTGTGGAAGACTGGTTGTTCATGATAGCTGACAGAAAACAAGGACACCAACAAAAACAACAAAGCAGCAGCAGCGTTTAATAATGAGAATGAAGAAGATATAGATTGCCAAGAAACACATGAAAGGATGCTCGACATCACTAATCGTTAGAGAGATGCAAATCAAAACTACCAGGATGTAACACCTCACACAGGTCAGAATGGCCATCATCAAAAAATCTACAAACAATAAATGCTGGAGAGGGTGTGGAGAAAAGGGAGCCCTCCTAGACTGTTGGTGGGAATGTAAATTAATACAGCCCCTATGGAGAACAGTATGGAGGTTCCTTAAAAACTAAAAATAGAACTACCATATGACACAGCAATCCCACTACTGGGCATATACCCTGAGAAAACCATAATTCAAAAAGACACATGTACCCCAATATTCATCGCAGCTCTATTTACAATAGCCAGGACATGGAAGCAACCTGTGTCCATCAACAGATGAATGGGTAAAGATGTGTCACATATATACAATGGAATATTACTCAGCCATAAAAAGAAACAAAACTGAGTTACTTGTAGTGAGGTGGATGGACCTAGAGTCTGTCATACAGAGCGAAGTAAGTCAGAAAGAGAAAAACAAATACTGTATGCTAACACATATATATGGAATCTAAAAAAAACAAACAATGGTTCTCAAGAACCTAGTGTTAGGACAGGAATAAAGATGCAGATGTAGAGAATGGACTTAAGGACATGGGGAAGGGGAAGGGTAAGCTGGGATGAAGTGAGAGTGTGGCATGGACATATATACACTACAAATGTAAAATAGATAGCTAGTGGGAAGCAGCTGCATAGCACAGGGAAATCATCTCCGTGCCTTGTGTCCACCTAGAGGGGTGGGATAAGGAGGATGGGATGGGAGGGAGACTCAAGAGGGAGGAGATATGGGGATATATGTATATGAATAGCTGATTCACTTTGTTATAAAGCAGAAACTAACACACCATTGGAAAGCAATTATACCTCAGTAAAGATGTTAAAAAAATAAAATATACAAATGCCATAAAACAACAACACAAAAAAGAAATGAGAATGAATATGCATTAAAAGTCTATTCTCAAGTGGTTACATTGATATATGCTATATAGTAAATCTCCTTTATGTAATCTCTATGGGAAATTCCAGGAGTAGAAAACATGCTTCCATAATAGTAATTTCATATATTAGTTGTACTGATTAAATGTCAGTAGCAATGAATTATGTTGTTCCTCACAAACAATGAAACATACATAGATAGTACCTCCTATGACAGTGGTCTCACTTTTTTCAGAGTCAAGAAAAAGGAATTTTTCTCAGATATCTGTTATGTTTTAAGTGTATCCAAAGAACCCCTCTATATTACAAATGTAGGTCTGAGTGACATAACTGTGGCATAAATTCATCAATTCAATATTGTTGGAAGATGAGAACATTAAATTTAAAATCTTTATCATTCAGGTCACTTTGTACTTGCTTTTTCTGTTATATTTTCATATAGGTGGCCTTTCCCAGGGTACGTCTCTAATCATTCCATTGGGCCCCACTTCTTATCATCTGGTATACTATGTAAGTGGTAGTGGTTCATCAGTGTTAGCCAACAAAGAGCATTGTTTTCCAAAGAATCCAACGAACTTTCTTTTAACTAATGTTTTACAGAAAAAAAATTTGGAAACACACATACACATAAACACACACACACACACACACACAGAGTGATCTGTACTGTGAAGTTTGTGACAAATGCATCTGGGTTATTCCTGGTGACAGCGTAATCTGGGTATATGATGTTCCACTATGTTCTTAGTCATGTGGATTGACACACGTGTGCTTTCATGTGGATAATTATTATAAGACCTGGAAATTAGAATCAAAGCCTCCGAAATCTTTATCTTAGCTTTCAAGTAACTACTCAGTCAAATCCCTAAATAATATAGAGAAGTAGTCCGAAGAAAAGGAAGGATTGAAAGATAATTAGAGGTAAGGTGGAAAAACAGCAGGAGGAGGAGAAGAAAGAAGGAGAAAAATAAATGAGTGCTCAAATCTTAAAGCCGTCCATGTCATTTTTGAAATGTTGTTTTTAATGATTCATATATTGATTTAAAGATAGTTGAATTTCACTCAAGGCCCTGACAATTCAATTAAAAGTATCCCATTAGACTTTTATGGCACAGCTATTATGAAACAACTAGCATGCTAAAAGCAAGAAATAAATTGTAAAGGAGAGAGAAGAACTGGCATACAATGGGCATTGACTATTTGACAAGAACTTTAGCATATTGTGATATTTATTTGCTCAAATTCTATTCCAGCAATTTTCCTTTTAGGTATATTGCTGTCTAATCATACCCCAAAATGATTATTTCAAAGAAAGCCTCACATATTGAGAGAAACTATATAACTCAGGGATATGTTTAAGAACCAAGGTGTGTAATAAAATATCAGCCTTACTTAATGGTTTATTCTGATGTTTTGCTACAGAAAGAGCAGGTAGCTAATGGTGCTTTGATTAGCAGCAAGGTCAATCCATTTGGCAACAGAATGGATTAGAAACAAGACCTTGATTTAGGGCACTTGAATATACTGCAAATGTTCTCAGATATGTAAGTGAGGCAGGAGTCAACAGGATGCATAAGGTTTTAGATTTTGTATGAAGATTGAGCTGGTGTGATGAACCTTGAGTCTCAAATGAGCAGGAATTACTCTGATATTGAAAGCTCACACTTTAGGAGTAAACTGAGCCATGAAAAGCACATTATGAGCTTTTCAAAATGCTATGTGACTCATGAACCAAAGAGAGAGACAGAAAAAAGAAAGAAAGAAAGAAAGAAAGAAAGAAAGAAAGAAAGAAAGAAAGAAAGAAGAAAGAAAGAATGAAAGAAAGAAAGAAAGAAAGAAGGAAAGAAAGAAAGAAAGAAAGAAAGAAAGAAAGAAAGAAAGAAAGAAAGAAAGGGAAAGAAAGAATGGAAGGAAGAAAGAAAGAATGGAAGGGAGAAAGAAAGATTTGAGCCATGAAAATAACTTATAAATGTGTTGGTATAACTTTATGATATAATCTGCATTTTTATTGGATGCAAAGAGATATGTATATGAGTCAAAATATCATCTCAATATTGGGTTAATTTAGAAGAATTTCCAGATAGGCAAACAATTTTGCAGTGCAGTTATAGCCATTTTAATATGTTATTATACTATCTCTATTTTTCTTCCTTTCTTATTCTAATTTTTACTATTGAAAAACAAATTCTAGGACTTCCGGGTAAGATGGCGGAAGAGTAAGACGTGGAGATCACCTTCCTCCCCACAGATACACCAGAAATACAGCTACACGTGCAACAACTCCTACAGAACACCTACTGAACGCTGGCAGAAGACCCCAGACCTCCCAAAAGGCTCGCCCCGCACTCCGTGCCCCTCCCTCCCGCCCGGCCTGAGTGAGCCAGAGTCCCCGAAGAGGCTGCTTCTTTAACCCTGTCCTGTCTGAGCGAAGAACAGACGCCCTCCGGCGACCTACACGCAGAGGCGGGGCCAAATCCAAAGCTGAGACCCAGGAGCTGTGAGAACAAAGAAGAGAAAGGGAAACCTCTCCCAGCAGCCTCAGAAGCAGCGGATTAAAGCTCCACAATCAACTTCATGTACCCTGCATCTGTGGAATACATGAACAGACAACAAATCATCCCAAATTGAGGAGCCAGGAGTCAGTGCTGTGCCTCTGAGGTGGGAGAGCCAACTTCAGGACACTGGTCCACAAGAGACCTCCCAGCTCCACATAATATCAAACGGCGAAAATCTTCCAGAGATCTCCATCTCAACACCAGCACCCAGCTTCACTCAACGACCAGCAAGCTACAGTGCTGGACACCCTATGCCAAACAACTAGCAAGACAGGAACACAACACCACCCATTAGCAGAGAGGCTGCCTCAAATCATAAAAAGTCCGCAAACACCCCAAAACACACCACCAGACGTGGACCTGCCCACCAGAAAGACAAGATCCAGCCTCATCCACCAGAACACAGGCAGTAGTCCCCTCCACCAAGAAGCCTACACAACCCACTAAACCAACCTTAGCCACTGGGGACAGACACCAAAAACAACGGGAACTACGAACCTGCAGCCTGCAAAAAGGAGACCCCAAACACAGTAACATAAGCAAAATGAGAAGACAGAAAAACACACAGCAGGAGAAGGAGCAAGATAAAAACCCACCAGACCTAACAAATGAAGAGGTAATAGGCAGTCTATCTGAAAAAGAATTCAGAATAATGATGGTAAAGATGATCCAAAATCTTGGAAATAGAATAGACAAAATGCAAGAAACAGTTAACAAGGACCTAGAAGAACTAAAGACGAATCAAGCATCGATTAAAAACACAATAAATGAAATAAAAAATACTCTAGATGGGATCAATAGCAGAATAACTGAGGCAGAAGAACGGATAAGTGAGGTGGAAGATAAAATAGTGGAAATAACTGCTGCACAGCAAAATAAAGAAAAAAGAATGAAAAGAACAGAGGACAGTCTCAGAGACCTCTGGGACAACATTAAACGCACCAACATTCGAATTATAGGGGTTCCAGAAGAAGAAGAGAAAAAGAAAGGGACTGAGAAAATATTTGAAGAGATTATAGTTGAAAACTTCCCTAATATGGGAAAGGAAATAGTTAATCAAGTCCAGGAGGCACAGAGAGTCCCATACAGAATAAATCCAAGGAGAAATACACCAAGACACATATTAATCAAACTGTCAAAAATTAAACACAAAGAAATCATATTAAAAGCAGCAAGGCAAAAACAACAAATAACACACAAGGGAATCCCCATCAGGATAACAGCTGATCTCTCAGCAGAAACTCTACAAGCCAGAAGGGAGTGGCAGGACATACTTAAAGTGATGAAGGAGAAAAACCTGCAACCAAGATTACTCTACCCAGCAAGGATCTCATTCAGATTTGATGGAGAAATTAAAACCTTTACAGACAAGCAAAAGCTGAGAGAGTTCAGCACCACCAAACCAGCTTTACAACAAATGCTAAAGGAACTTCTCTAGGCAAGAAACACAACAGAAGGAAAAGAACTACAATAACGAACCCAAAACAATTAAGAAAATGGGAATAGGAACATACATATCAATAATTACCTTAAATGTAAATGGACTAAATGCTCCCACCAAAAGACACAGACTGGCTGAATGGATACAAAACAAGACCCATATATATGCTGTCTACAAGAGACCCACTTCAGACCTAGAGATACATACAGACTGAAAGTAAGGGGATGGAAAAAGATATTCCATGCAAATGGAAACCAAAAGAAAGCTGCAGTAGCAATTCTCATATCAGACAAAATAGACTTTAAAATAAAGACTACTAGAAGAGACAAAGAAGGACACTACATAATGATCAAGGGATCAATCCAAGAAGAAGATATAACAATTGTAAATATTTATGCACCAAACATAGGAGCACCTCAATACATAAGGGAAATATTAACAGCCATAAAAGGAGAAATCGACAGTAACACAATCATAGTAGGGGACTTTAACACCCCACTTTCACCAATGGACAGGTCATCCAAAATGAAAATAAATAAGGAAACACAAGCTTTAAATGATACATTAAACAAGATGGACTTAATTGATATTTATAGGACATTCCATCCAAAAACAACAGAATACACATTTTTCTCAAGTGCTCATGGAACATTCTCCAGGATAGATCATATCTTGGGTCACAAATCAAGCCTTGGTAAATTTAAGAAAATTGAAATTGTATCAAGTATCTTTTCCGACCACAATGCTATGAGACTAGATATCAATTACAGGAAAAAAGCTGTAAAACATACAAACACATGGAGGCTAAACAATACACTACTTAATAACGAAGTGATCACTGAAGAAATCAAAGAGGAAATTAAAAAATACCTAGAAACAAATGACAATGGAGACACGACGACCCAAAACCTATGGGATGCAGCAAAAGCAGTTCTAAGAGGGAAGTTTTTGGCAATACAATCCCACCTTAAGAAACAGGAAATATCTCGAATAAACAACCTAACCTTGCACCTAAAGCAATTAGAGAAAGAAGAACAAAAACATCCCAAAGTTAGCAGAAGGAAAGAAATCATAAAAATCAGATCAGAAATAAATGAAAAAAGAAATGAAGGAAACGATAGCAAAGATCAATAAAACTAAAAGCTGGTTCTTTGAGAAGATAAACAAAATTGATAAACCATTAGCCAGACTCATCAAGAAAAAAAGGGAGAAGACTCAAATCAATAGAATTAGAAATGAAAAAGGAGAAGTAACAACTGACACTGCAGAAATACAAAAGATCATGAGAGATTACTATAAGCAACTCTATGCCAATAAAATGGACAACCTGGAAGAAATGGACAAATTCTTAGAAATGCACAACCTGCCAAGACTGAATCAGGAAGAAATAGAAAATATGAACAGACCAATCACAAGCACTGAAATTTAAACTGTGATTAACAATCTTCCAACAAACAAAAGCCCAGGACCAGATGGCTTCACAGGCGAATTCTATCAAGCATTTAGAGAAGAGCTAACACCTATCCTTCTCAAACTCTTCCAAAATATAGCAGAGGGAGGAACACTCCCAAACTCATTCTACGAGGCCACCATCACCTTGATACCAAAACCAGACAAGGATGTCACAAAGAAAGAAAACTACAGGCCAATATCACTGATGAACATAGATGCAAAAATCCTCAACAAAATACTAGCAAACAGAATCCAACAGCACATTAAAAGGATCATACACCATGATCAAGTGGGGTTTATTCCAGGAATGCAAGGATTCTTCAATATACGCAAATCAATCAATGTGATACACCATATTAACAAACTGAAGGAGAAAAACCATATGATCATCTCAATAGATGCAGAGAAAGCTTTTGACAAAATTCAACACCCATTTATGATAAAAACCCTGCAGAAAGTAGGCATAGAGGGAACTTTCCTCAACATAATAAAGGCCATATATGACAAACCCACAGCCAGCATCGTCCTCAATGGTGAAAAACTGAAACCATTTCCACTAAGATCAGGAGCAAGACAAGGTTGCCCACTCTCACCACTCTTATTCAACATAGTTTTGGAAGTTTTAGCCACAGCAATCAGAGAAGAAAAGGAAATAAAAGGAATCCAAATCGGAAAAGAAGAAGTAAAGCTGTCACTGTTTGCAGATGACATGATACTATACATAGAGAATCCTAAAGATGCTACCAGAAAACTACTAGAGCTAATCAATGAATTTGGTAAAGTTGCAGGATACAAAATTAATGCACAGAAATCTCTGGCATTCCTATATACTAATGATGAAAAATCTGAAAGTGAAATCAAGGAAACACTCCCATTTACCATTGCAACAAAAAGAATAAAATATCTAGGAATAAACCTACCTAAGGAGACAAAAGACCTGTATGCAGAAAATTATAAGACACTGATGAAAGAAATTAAAGATGATACAAATAGATGGAGAGATGTACCATATTCTTGGATTGGAAGAATCAACATTGTGAAAATGACTCTACTACCCAAAGCAATCTACAGATTCAATGCAATCCCTATCAAACTACCAATGGCATTTTTCACAGAACTAGAACAAAAAATTTCACAATTTGTATGGAAACACAAAAGACCCCGAATAGCCAAAGCAATCTTGAGAACGAAAAATGGAGCTGGAGGAATCAGGCTCCCTGACTTCAGACTATACTACAAAGCTACAGTAATCAAGACAGTATGGTACTGGCACAAAAACAGAAAGATAGATCAATGGAACAGGATAGAAAGCCCAGAGATAAACCCACGGACATATGGTCACCTTATCTTTGATAAAGGAGGCAGGAATGTACAGTGGAGAAAGGACAGTCTCTTCAATAAGTGGTGCTGGGAAAACTGGACAGGGACATGTAAAAGTATGAGATTAGATCACTCCCTAACACCATACACAAAAATTAGCTCAAAATGGATTAAAGAACTAAATGTAAGGACAGGCACTATCAAACTCCTAGAGGAAAACATAGGCAGAACACTCTATGACATAAATCACAGCAAGATCCTTTTTGACCCAGCTCCTAGCGAAATGGAAATAAAGACAAAAATAAACACATGGGACCTAATGAAACTTCAAAGCTTTTGCACAGCAAAGGAAACCATAAACAAGACGAAAAGACAACCCTCAGAATGGGAGAAAATATTTGCAAATGAAGCAACTGACAAAGGATTAATCTCCAAAATTTATAAGCAGCTCATGCAGCTCAATATCAAAAAAACAAACAACCCAATCCAAAAATGGGCAGAAGACCTAAATAGACATTTCTCCACAGAAGATATACAGACAGCCAACGAACACATGAAAGGATGCTCAACATCTTTACTCATTAGAGAAATGCAAATCAAAACTACAATGAGATATCATCTCACACCAGTCAGAATGGCCATCATCAAAAAATCTAGAAACAATAAATGCTGGAGAGGGTGTGGAAAAAAGGGAACACTCTTGCACTGCTGGTGGGAATGTGAATTGGTACAGCCACTATGGAGAACAGTATGGAGGTTCCTTAAAAACCTACAAATAGAACTACCATATGACCCAGCAATCCCACTACTGGGCATATACCCTGAGAAAACCATAATTCAAAAAGAGACATGTACCAAAATGTTCATAGCAGCCCTATTTACAATAGCTCGGAGATGGAAACAACCTAAGTGTCCATCATCGGATGAATGGATAAAGAAGATGTGGCACATATATACAATGGAATATTACTCAGCCATAAAAAGAAATGAAATTGAGCTATTTGTAATGAGGTGGATGGACCTAGAGTCTGTCATACAGAGTGAAGTAAGTCAGAAAGAGAAAGACAAATACTGTATGCTGACACATATATATGGAATTTAAGAAAAAAATGTCATCAAGAACATAGGGGTAAGACAGGAATAAAGACACAGACCTACTAGAGCATGGACTTGAGGATATGGGGAGGGGGAAGGGTAAGCTGTGACAAAGTGAAAGAGCGGCATGGACATATATACACTACCAAACGTAAGGTAGATAGCTAGTGGGAAGCAGCCGCATAGCACAGGGAGATCAGCTTGGTTCTTTGTGACCGCCTGGAGGGGTGGGATAGGGAGGGTGGGAGGGAGGCGCAAAAGGGAGGGGATATGGGAACATATGTATATGTATAACTGATTAAATTTGTAAAAAAAAAAAAAAAAAAAAAAAAAAAAAAAAAAAAAACAAATTCTACATATACTTATTTAAAAAATGAAATTCTATTGCTACTGCCTTGACTTTTGTGTGTGTGTGTGTGTATATATATATATACACACACACACACATACATGTGAATACACACATACACACACTTGCAGGCATACCTTGTTTTATTGCATTTCACATTATGGTGCTTCTCAGATATTATACTTTGTACAGACTGAAGTTTTATGGCAACTCTGTGTCCAGCAAGTCTATCGGTGCCATTTTTCCAACCACATTTGCTCACTTCCTGCCACTGGGTAACATTTTGTTAATTCTCCCAATATTTCAAACTTCTTTTTTATTATTATATTTTTATGTTGATATGATCAGCGATCTTTGATGTTACTACTACGACTTGCTGAAAGCTAAGTTGATGGTTAGTTAGCATCATTTAACAATAAAGTTTTTTTTTTAATTAAGGTATGCACATTGTTGTTTCAGATATAATTCTATTGCATACTTAATAGTCTACGTACAGTGCAAACTAAATTTTATATGCTCCGGCAAACCAAAAACTGTGTGTGACTCACTTGATTGCAATGTTTCCTTTGTCCCTGTGGTCTGGAACTGAAGCTGAAATATCGCCGAGGTGCGCGTGGATATAAAAAAGCATATCTTTTTATTGCTATGTCTCTTTGGAACCTTAGTGTTTGTAGTTCCATCCTGGTTTCTCTTGGACTTCTTTTTTAGTACTCTTCTGTCTATTCCATCACAATGACTCCCCCCAAAAACTTCAATAATGAATTGATGTAGTGACCTACACCTTCTCCTCCTTTCTTAGGGTTTCTTGCTGGTGAGGAGAATCACACATTGCTGATTAGTTCTACCACAAGAAAATATTTTTAAAACGTCATTTCCCTTAAGTCATATATATACATCCTATTGGTTTTGTTTTTCTGGAAAATATTACTAGAATCCCTATCAGATCAAACCAGCATACACCAATCAATTTCACCTACACTTTTGAAATGTCATCTACAGGCTGTACCCATCCCTTTCTCCTTTCTTCAAACCCTAGAGAAAACGATTAAAATCACTTTGAGTAAGTTTACCTCTGGCTCACTAAATGACAAAATCAGTAGAGGTGTTCCAGTCATTGTTTAACTTGATCTGTGGAGCTTGACATTATTTGTCATTTCTTATTCTTAAACCTTTATTTTATTTTACTTTCCATAACACTCTTACACGTTTGTCTTTTACTTCTTATTAATTAGATCTATCTATTCTTCATCTGCTTTTCAGTTAAAAATCAGGCTTCTCATATATTCTCTGTAATTTTTCCTAGCTTGTTACCCACTTATATGATTTTGACCACCATCTGTATACCAATTACTCCTGATCCTGTATCTCTACCATAGGATCTTTTGTGAACTCTAGATTAATGTCTCTAAATATCTATGAAATACTTCACCTGGATACTTCTAAGCAACTCTGGATATATAATGGCTAGCAGTGATCCTTTTATTTCTTACTCTAAAACCAAATCTATACAGAATACCAGCAAAACAGAAGCCAGGAATCTGCATCATTTTTTCCCCTTCTCTTTCTCATTCTCTACATATGATTATCCACTAATTATTTGTCTCATCCTTTATATTCTCTTGACCAATGGATCTTGAAATCTTCTATTGTCTACCTTTCAAATGTCCAACTCTAATATCCCGTTTCCTTTATTACTTCCGAGACAATCCTACTTTAACCTTTTCCTTCGTATGCTCCTTATATCTCCATGTCTGTTTTTCTGTCTCCAAGTCCTTCAAATGGATCTCTGAGTAATCATCCTAGAACTGTAATTCTGTCCATGAGAATCCTCAACCAAGATACTATGGATCCTGATGCCTTTAAGAATAAATAATACTGTAATGTACAGCATGGTGACTACACTTAATAATACTGTATTCATATCTGAAGGTTGCTAAGATAGTAAATCTTAAAAGTCCTCATCACAAGAAAAAAAATTGTAACTGTGTGGTGATAGATGTTAACTAGACTTATTGGGGTGACCATCTCACAATGTATACAAATGTCAAATCATTACATTGTACACCCGAAACTGCTTTTCTATGCCAATTATATCTCAATTAAAAAAATTAAAAGAACAGATATTACTGATCTTGGTACCAGACTTGAGCCTCTGCACTTTATCTATCTACCTACTCTGAAATGTTGGTTTCACACTCTCTGACTATATTGAAATATGGTTATTGAGGCTCACCTAGCACTTTCAAGCCTCAGTGCTTATAAAAACATTTCCTCAGACTATATTTTCTGAAAAAATAAAGTCATCCTTCGAGACTCATCTCAGGTGCTTCATCATCTGTGAAACCTTCCTTGAATTCCTCCATCTTCTAGGCATAGTCATAGACCTTCCTTTGTCTCCACAGCTCCTCATAGGGTCTTTGTCACAGTATTAAAATTAATTGTTGTATTAAAATTATTGTTCACTCCTAAGATGCTTATAGGACAATAAAATGTGATATTTTCTGGTGCAATGAAAGTAAATTACCCCACTCTACCCAGCTTAAAATCCCAGTTTCAGTATTTATTGGGTGTTGGGCCATGGGAAGTTATTTAACTTTCTGTGCCTCACTTTTCTGATGTGTAAAATGGGGCTACTAATAATCTTCCTCCTAGTGCTGTTGTGAAGACTACATAAATTTTGGTAAGTAAAGGGTTTAAAATCCTGCCTTAAAATACTCAATAAACCTTACCTGTTATAATTGTAATCTAAAGACATTCATACTTAAATTTATCCCCACAAGGCTTAATGCTTTCTGAAATTATAATGCATTCTCAATGAAAAATGTTAAATAAAGAAATGCCTCTGAAATTAGGGTTTAGATATGTTTCAATTCTTAATCTTTCTGCCATTTTATACACTTTCGACTAAAGAATTTCTGCTAACAAAGATCATCTGAAGTGACAATTCAATTTTCTAAATTACTATTTGAAGATGAGATGGGTAGCATTTTCTTGATACATAGCTTTGAGGCTATGACATAACTTAGTACGATACAGACAAAGGCACCCAGTTATATTTGTTCGTATAAACTTACTGTGTGTGTGTGTGTGTGTGTGTAAGCAAATGTGCACATGTGTGTGTGTTTAATAATAATTTTTTGAGGTGACTTTGAGCAACAGGTAATAAATGAATTTAAAATGTTTGCTGATCAAATTAATTTATGTGTTGCTCTGCAATATGACACCTTACACGTGTCCAAGTGTTGTAGTAAATCCAAAATGTTTATTTGAGAAAAGCATTGGTTTTACCTCTCGACACCCTTGGGATGTATTTGTATATAAAATAATATTAATTATAAACAACACCAAGGTTTGGTCTTTCTTGAAACGATGTCAACAATAACACCTGCTCCTTTTAAATATTAAATATAACAGTGTTGAGGCTAATATCTATTAAGCCACTCAACCACCCCCGTTTAATTCCTACCAGAAGAAATTATTTTATATTTGAAGGTGGGGAAATTGCTTTTTTCTCTTAATAAGTGGAGTTTCCAATAATGGGAACTCTACAAATTAATGCTTTCCATGTATGTTCTTGCTGAACAGAAACATACGTTAAATTTGAAGCTCACTTAGAATAGTTCAGTTGACCATTGTGCTTGACATTTGTGCACTCCTTTGACACAGAGTTCTATATTATTTATAGTACCTTGCTTTACTATGAATTATCTCAAAGCCTTTCCAGAAAAAAGCAGGTGCACAAATATATTTATATGTTTACACACATATTTATAATGCTTGAATTGGTCCCAATGTTATCATATCACTATTCCCACATCTACAATCATCAAGACAAAGTTAATTAAACTTTAATTAGTTTCCATGTGGAAAGGAAATCTTGGCAACTGTTGTTTCATTTGCATTAGAAACATACATTGCCTGAGAATCATGGGTTTTCATTATACTTTACAAGTGGGGAACCATGTGTCTATGAAAATCATATTTTAATTTCATAATAGGCTAGATCTTAGACCTTTTTAATCTATTTATAAATACTAATTCATCTCTTAAATGATTTGGATGAATTCCATACTATCATAGCAATTATAAAAATAGAATTCAAGGCTATCAAACAAAACTTGCATAAGCAGCTCCTAGATCCTTTTAATCATGGCCATTGGGATGTGAAATTCTACACTAGTTAGGATAGATTAAAAGTCAATTTCATTAAATTTTCAACAAAATGTCAACTTTCTCACCTCAAATTCTGGCAAGTAAAGGCTATGGATCTGCTTTAGTCAAAACCAGAGAATGGCTTCTCAGCAGACATTTGCCTGGAACCTCAATGTGATGTCCAGCTTCCATCACAAGCAGAGTTGATATAACTGACACCCAGGAGGCAGAGTTCTAGAGCTATGCTACCACTTCATTTGTCTTAGGTTTGAAAACTCAATCCTTATGCAAAATTAACTCACAAGAAATGAGTGTACCAGGACAACATGAAATTATCTCACTATAGAAAAGGTTAGTGATTTTTTATATTCTGTGATCACATAGAGGAATCATACAAGCAGACACTATGTATGGTAACATCAGGGGACATCCATGCTTTGGAGTGCTTTCCTCAGAAGTTTCTAAGGCCCATCTTGTGCTGAGGGCTATTTGTGGAGCAATGTCATCTGAGTGGGGTGCCCTGGGCTGGATTGGAATTGCTTGGGCTTCAGTAGACATTTCTCTCCTTTAAGGGTTTCTCTGACTTTCTGCTCAATGTTGGGGTTCACCAGGTACCATATGGACCTCAGGACTACCACCTATGGAGTTGTCCCAGGGCCACAAGACCAGGCCCTGATTCCTAGTAGATGGCCTGTCAAGGATATTACTACTGCTAAACGGCACTGTATATTTTTTGCAAGATCACTAGAAATTGGATGGCCAGAATGGTACTCAAAGACTGATTTGATGTGACTCAAATTTTATATATAGATAGGTACCCCCACAGAAAACAAATTTGCTCAGGGCCCATACACGGTAGTGTAATAGGGAAGAACAAATCTGACTCCATATTAGATCTGTCTCTTTTACCTTTGTACTCTGTTGCCTATGCTTAGTCATGCTGGCTCTGCACCTTTTGTAAAAGAATGTTGTCTATAGCTTGAAATATACAGGATAACCTATTCTCAAGACTCTGACCTTTAAGAGTCCATTCATGTAGAGATAAAATGTTGCAGAACAGAGAATAACTTTTGTCTTGTTGGAGGTTTACAGGAACATCCTGACCTGACCTATGTGGACAGCTGCAAGAACAAAGGATTCCGACACCAAGAAGTTTGCAACAACTAACCACACCCCTCCCTCACCTTGCCTTAAAAGTTCTTTGCTGAAATCCTTCAGGGAGCTCAGGGTTTTGGGAGCAGGAACCACCCATCTGCTTGTATCGCCCTGCAATAAACCTTCCTCTGCTCCAAACTTTGATGTTTTTGTTTGTTTGGACTCACGGTGCATCAGGCACATGCACTTGTGTTTGGTAACACTAGGGCAACCTTGGCTACATGTTCATTTTCAAAAAGGTTCTATCTGAAGACCTTCCCCACTGTATTATTCAGTATTTTAAAAATAAATTTCCAAAAGGTAAATTCTAAAATCATAGGGCAAAGAATTTAGATCTTGAATAGATTTGCTTCATTTGATCCAGTATTAGAATCATAAGACTCATCATGTTTCTCATTAGTTTAGGTTTTCTGAAACCTCTAGGGACTTTAATATTCCAGAGACATAATATTCTATATCAGCTTCCTAATACTCCTTCTACTATGGTTTTCCATTTCTGTCTTTGGATTTATTTTAAACTCTCTTCAAACATAAATATTTTTATTAAAACCATAGAAAAATCTTTTAGAAAATTTAAAAATGGAAATAACAAAATCAAAATACATAAAATATTTATTTTTCTGGAAAATATTCTGGTATCATTGATAAGGTCTATCTATTATAGACATGAGTCAAAAATTTTACGTAAGAAAAATAACAGTGAAACATAAATGTGCTGAAACAGATAGTTGCCATCAACTATTTTGTGAAACAATTTTAATTACTTTAAAATTACAATAAGATTAAAAGTTGTGTATTGTGTTGAGATTTATGTGTACATGTCTGAGTTCCAGCATTTATTACTTTGGCCATAAATAGCTTCATAAATAGCTTGTAAAGCCTATAATAATGGAATTATTTATAAAGTATAAGCAAGCCAAATCAAATATAGAGCTTCCTCAACTTACAATGGGGTTACATCCCAATAAACTCATTGTAAATTGAAAATATTGTAAGTCGAAATGCATTTACTACACCTATTCTACTGATTATCATTACTTAAGACAGACTTAAACATTCTCAGAACACTTATATTAACCTACACTCAGGAAAAATCATCTAGCACAGAACCTATTTTATAATCAAGTGTTGAATATCTCATGTAGTTTATTGAATATTGTACTAAAAGTGAAAAACAGAATGGTTATGCGGGTACAGAATGCATACTGTTTTCACGACATTGTAAAGTTAAAAAATCCTAAATCAAACCATTGTAAGTCTGAGACCATCTATACTCCAGAACCACAATCTAAATGGTATATCATGTTTTTTAAGAGGGAGGGAAAGGGAGACATTCTGGTCATTCAAAGATACCAACAAAAATGTAGACTATTTATACCTCCTGATTTTTCCTGTCTCTCATTGGTAAACAATTCCAGAATGGCTATGACCAATAATGTGTTATAGTAATAGTTTTAATTTCGTTTACACATATTAACTTCATGTCTTTGGGGAATAATACCAAAAATAGGAATACAATATACATTAACTTCATTAAAATAACCAGGGATAATGGAAGCAAGGAGGGATTAAATGATATTCCAAAGCTTACCTGGGACATTGAGTCAGGAAGAGAAATCAGGTCTCTCAGATTTCAATTCCAGTGTTCTACTCACTGGTTTGTTCAACTCCTGTGCAAAACATCCATACACAATACACAATGCATAAGCCCCCTTGCTATCAAGTTGTTGTAAAAAAAAAAAAAAAAAAAAAACACGCCATTACCTTTCCGACATACTGAGGCTCGGAGCCCATGTATTCCTCCAGCACAAAAAATTGATTCCATACCCAGCCACGTTTAACTCGTTGGAAATGTGATCGTTGCCCTGGCAGGTGGATAACATTCTCTCTTGGTTCTGTGGCTAAAGTCTGTTGTGGCTGAGGTTGAAGTGGTGTTAGGAGACCTCCATCAAACAGTACCCAGAGCAGCAGGGATAAACAGTTCCTTGTAAGCATTGGCAAAAGCTTTCCTACAGCAGAGTAATAAAAACTCCAGCACTTAATGCAGTATTGTGGAATCCAGGTTTGAGGTGTCTGTGGCCTCTACCACTTAGCTCTCTCTTTTATTGCAGAAATGATAATGCAGGCATTAATCTTTTTGATGAAAAGGCTTCTGCTATATTATATTCCATCTAAAGAGACCTATAAAACAGATTAACAAAGATACATTAAATTGATAGAATTAAATGATGATAGTCATCAAAAATTTCATTATATCTGCCAACATTTAAAGAAACAGAGAGGAAGTCTTTAAACTAATTATATTGGTAAATGGTCACTGCTCTTGAACCTGTTAACTTGGATAAAACATCTAAGTTTTTTTTACAGACTTGAAAAGTATGAGTTACAATAACGCAAAAGGTATATCATAAATAGAAGCAATCTTTTTTTAAATTTAATAATCATTTTAAGAATAAAACAGGGATCACTGTTTTTGTAATTGAAGTATAGTTGATGTACAATGTTTCAAGTGTACAGCAAAGTAATTCAGATACATATATACATATATATTCTTTTTTAGATTTTTTCCATTATAGGTTATTACAAGGTATTGAATATAGTTCCCTGTGCTAGACAGTAGGTCCTTGTTGTTTATTTATTTTATATATAGTAGTGCGTATATTTTAGTCCCGAATTCCCAACTTATCCCTGCCTTTCTCCTTTGGTAACCATATATTTGTTTTCTATGTCTGTGAGTCTATTTCTGTTTTGTAAATAAGTTCATTTGTATCACTTTTTTTATATTCCACATATGAGGGATATCATGTATTTGTTTTTCTCTGTCTGACTTAGTATGATAATCTTTAGGTCGACTTAGTATGATAATCTTTAGGTCCATCCAAATGGCATTAGTGCTGCAAATGGCATGATTTCATTCTTTTTTCATGGCTGAGTAATTTTCCATTGTGTGTGTGTGTGTGTGTATATATATATATATATATATATATACCACATCTTCTTTAACCATTCATCTGTCAATGGACACTTAGGTTGTTTCCATGTCTTGGCTATTGTAAATAGTGCTGTTATGAACATTGGGGTGCACGTATCTTTTTGTATTAAAGTTCTTTTCCAGGATCACTATTTTTTTTGTGTGTGTGTGGTATGCGGGCCTCTCACTGTTGTGGCCTCTCCCGTTGTGGAGCACAGGCTCTGGATGTGCAGGCTCAGCGGCCATGGCTCACAGGCCCAGCCGCTCCGCGGCATGTGGGATCCTCCTGGACCGGGGCATGAACGCACATCCCCTGCATCAGCAGGAAGTCTCTCAACCACTGCGCCACCAGGGAAGCCCAAGGATCACTATTTTTGAAGTGAACTGAGAGTAGGATTTCACAAACGGCACAATTGACCTTTTGGGATGGATAACTCTTTGTTGCTAGGGAGCCAGCATGTGCATTTTATGATTTCTAGCAGCACCCCCTTTCCTTTACTCGACAGATGACAGTAGCATCCTCTGTCACAGCCAGTTTTGACAACCAAAAAATGTCTCCAGACATTGCCAGATAAATATTCCCTGGGAGGAGCAAAATAGGCCAAGATTGAGAACCACAGATTTAGAGAATAAGGAAAAAACAGCAGTTTTAAAAAAGCAAAAAAATTTTTTGAAGTTAGAGAATAGGAAGAATAGAACCATGCAAGAAAGAACAACATAAATTACTAAACGTAAATGATCTTACTAAGATGCAAGTTATTGAGAAAATCTCAGATTGTTTTATAAGGCTTTAGTATAAGCTTTAAGTTAAAAAAAAAAGTTTCTTTAGCCTTGGTATAGTAGAAACACTGGATAAAAAGGAATTATTTTGTAGGTGGTGTGCAGCTCAGAGCAATCTTGTGTCCCTTTCAGATGGACAATCTCTGCCCTGTACTTAGGCAAAATGAGATTTGAACATCTCCTTACAACAAACACTTTTTTTCATTCGCTTATCTAAGGTTTGGGTGTTTACAAGGTACTAGGACCATTGTTAAACAGTAGATAAGATAACAGACACAATCCTTCTCTCTCTTAAATCAGAAATGGAAAATAAATAGTCATATAAAAAAATGAGGGCAAATTTACCAATGCTGTAAAAAAGAAAAAAAAAAGAAAGCAAACAGAATATCCTGATGGCAAAACTTAAGTGACCAAAACTTAAGTTAACAAAAGCCTGTTATAGGTGCAAATTGCCATGAGACCTAAAGGTGAGAGCAGATCTATGTTCTGTAAGCAGCATGGGGAAAATGTGGTTCCAGCCAGGGAGGTTTCATGCATTTAGCACTAGGGGCCCATTGTCCACAGCCTGGGAAGTTTCCAAGGGCCAAAAATGTTGGAGGCCAGAAATTATGTACAGTGCTTCCAAAACAAGAGAAGTAAAATCAAAATCAATACATATTCAATCACACACCTATAAAACAGGGCATTTTGTCAACCTGTCAGTTGCAATTCGGTTTAATGATTATTCAGTTACATACAATATAATAAAAAGTATAATGCATTCTTTGCAAATATTCAAATTTAAACATTTAATGTGGGAGCAATTCACTACGCTTGAGTTAAGATATGTGATGAGGAGGGTTAAAATTTATACTTTGAGAGCATCCTACAAGGACACTCCCAAAAGGAGAAATAAAGAAGGATATATATATTTTTTCTGGCCTGAAGGGATGCACCTGTTAGTTATTAACAAAAATATAAACAGTATATATTTTTTTGCATCTTTTCAGTCTGGCAAAATAATGTTCATAAAAAGTTAACTTAGACCTATATTGTTCAATATGGTAACCACTAGCCATATGTGGTTGTCTAGTTGAAATCTGGCAAGTTGATGTTGAGACGTGCTCTACTTTTTAATTATATACCACATTTCAAAAAACAAGTACAAAAAAAAAAGTGTAAAATCCCACTATTGTTTCTATATTGATTAGTTCCTGACATGGTAATATTTTGGATATAGAAGTTAAATAAATATAAACTATTTAATGTGAGCTATTTATTTTTAATTTTTATGTGTTTACTAAAAAATTACAATTATAGATGCAGCTTGCATTTGTGATTTGCACTATTTTCTACTGAATAGAACTGATTTAAACAATAGAGTTTAAATCACACCTGCAATTTCTACTTAAGTAATGTATTCTTAACATTCAAAAATTGAATATCTAGCACAAACTGTGTCATGTTTGTGTGACAATATATTTGGGATGTCTGAGGATATTTGCAACTCTATGAAATAAGCCTGTGTAAAAATAATGCACATGTTTTCCTCATCTGTTTTCAAGTTTAAATTACTAACACCAAAAACTAAAGTGTTTTAATTTCTTGGATTTTCCAGCTTGTCCATGTTTCTTCCCCTACTCATGTCAATATTACCCCAGACATATATACAGAACAGATGGGGAGATAAACATGAGTAGAAAAACTTCCCAAACTTAGTCTATTATATATAATTAGGTTGTATTTTTGCTTTTCTGTTCCATTGATTTTTTCTCCTCCATTTTTTGGCGGCATGAGTTATAAAAATTCAGATTTCAGTGAGCATTGATACCTAGTTATTTCTTTAAACAGTGTCTTTTTATTTTATATTAGAGATTTTTGATATTGTCCAGCTGGCTATATTCATCATCAGTACCATCACCATGAGTCCAGATACACTTTCCCCGTGGAAGTGGAGGGGTCTGAAATCTGAGTTTTGATCTCCTTTTAGAGGAATCTTTCAGAACTTCTAATTGGCCCACATCATCCCCCTTTTGTCACCTTAGAATGGGTGTTTGTGATGTGAAGAAGAATGTGAAAGTAACATAGAAAGTGTTTTTTCATAAGCTAATTTCCCAGCACTGTAAAGATTCACATCACCAAAAACAGCCCCTAAATGCAAAACATTGTCATGAGGCTGAAGTGAAGAGGAGCCACAGAAGAGTTCAGTGTGGCAGAAGAGCCCCCCATTTCCCTCACCTCGTGCCCACTTCTTGTTCTTTCCTTTGGTTCTCTCTGGACACATATTCTACTTAGCCTGCTGTGTTCTTCTACTTTTTCATGCATTTTCCTCTTTCTCTTTCTCTAAGTAGTCTGATCCTTACCCGTATCCCTGCCATCAAATTACTTTCTCCTTTTTTGTTAAAATGTGTTTTTATATTTACAGGAATATTTATGTATGAGTAGTTTATTTTGCTGATATTTTCATTAAGATGGTGATGGCCAGGGGTGACCTCACAGGTTCTGAAGATATGCACTTAATCTTATTCCTTGCCATGAATGCTTCTGTTTTAGTATGAATTCTGCAGAAGTCAAAGCTTTTTAGGAACTCACATACCACATTGTAGTAGAAAGATCTATAATTAAAAATGTAAAGCCTTCTCACTGTATGCTGAGGATGTAACACACAGCATGATGACTGTAGTTAACACTGTATTGTATATCTGGAAGTTGCTAAGACAGTAGATCTTAAAAGCCAGGATTTTTATTATGAAATTCATGAACTTAATAGGGTCTGCATGATCTACCTCTACATCATGCTAGACCCTTGCCATTCTCCCCTTTTCTCAAACCCTTTACTAATAAATAATATTATTGTCAATAGTAATAATTTATATTACAGGTGTATTTGTATGATTATTTGTTCCACTTTCCTGAGTAGATTGAACAGGGGCTAAGAGAGTAGCAATGATGTCTCTTTTGTCAGCTTTTCTCAGCTGTTCTTTCCTGGCATCTACAACAGTGTATTGTAAGTACCAAAAAAGCATTTGTTAAGTTTGAAGGAATCAGTCATCGAATGATAATAGCCAACTTTTATTGAAAACACACTATGTTCCATATAATGTCGTGTGTTCTGTACCAGTACAATTGCTCTGTGAAGGAGGTGTTATTATACCCATTTGACAGATAGATTGGAGGAATAGAGAAGTTAAATGACTTGACCATTGTCCACAGAGGAGTGCATAGCAGGCGGGTTTGAATCTGGGCACTCTGACTCAAGAGCCCATCCCCTTGGATTCTGTTCTCCACTATCCCTGAATGAATGAATGCATAAATAGATGAGAGCATCAAGGGTTTCAAATCCCAGCAAGACAGTGAATATGAGCTTGAAGACCTGAGTTCCAAATTCTTTTTCCAAAGCGAAGTAGTTATTTCAATATTGGGCAGCATAAAGTTTCTTAGACTCATTTAGATCTTCTGTGAAATTAGAAGATTTGAAGCAATTAGGTCAATATTGTTTCTTTGAAGTCAGGAGGTTCAGGACCCCCAGACCTCACCCACCAGGATGTAAAAAGAGACACATAATTCTAGGCAGAGACAGAAGAAAAGAAAAAAAGCTATAATAGACATGGCCAGTGTGCTAACAGGACTGGATGGTGGTTGAAAATTCAGAAACGGCACAACAGCCCAGCTAATCCATCCAGCAAGGTGCTAGACAGGCCGGGTGACCCAAAGCACAGAGAAGATAAGGCACTTTCCAGCTGTCCAGCCTCTTTCCAGTTAGACTGAACTGGGGGTGGTGTGCTGGGGTCTGTCAGATGAGAGGGCAGCTTGTGGGACCTAAGTGATGACTCTGAATTTGGGGGTCACTTCCAGGCTTGGTATAGTTTTAAACAATCATAATGAAAGAAATAAATGAAAAGATAGGCTTTGGAACAAGACAGATCTGAGGAATAATGTCTAATAACGTCATAGCATAGTTTTACGTTAAGTAACTGTCAAGTAGCATTTGAATTGTGGGGACACCATCAACAATATTCTTATGTCTGTAGAGTTAAATACAAGAAGAAATAAAATATATGTTAATCTCATCACTCAATTAGAACGTGTATACACATGCATTTCCTAACTCATGTTATTGCACTAGGATCCTAAATTCCATTCCAACACTGTATAAAACTGTGGTGCTTCAGTGAACAGAGGAACAGATATTATTTTCAGTGCATGATGCTGCTCCCAGCAGATCCCAGCCTCCAGCCAAAGTTTTCAGCCGGGGAGCTTTTAAAGTGTTATATCACAACAAAAGTAATGCAAGGAGATTGAAGAACTCTGATTCTTAAGTAAAAGAGAAATAACTCCCTCAGGCATGAAATATAGCCAAAATTACAAGAAAAAATTATGAGGAGCCATTAACCTGGGTACACTTGCCCCAGCATCAATGGTGCTGTTACAAGAGCAAGAACAGAGACTTGTTCTGAGGTGTCAGCACCCTATGGAAACATGGGAACTTTAAAGAAGACATATTTGTTACAAAGGCCATCACCAGAGATGCATTTTACTCCATATACTGGATTTCGGGCACAGTGTTTAAAATTTTACATTTGCCTAGTATTCCTAAATTTTGTGGAGCCAAATTGGCTTTCCAAAGACTTTCCAAACCCAATGATGAGTCTCTGGAGCCACACATTGCTTTTAACAGAAGGAAGATTTTAAAAAATGGTCATAAATCAAAGCAGGGGTTAGTTAGATGTGAAATACCCAGTGACAGCTTTTCCGTTAAATGTGTCGTTAGAACTGAGAGATACCGAAGGCTGTGTTTTCTGTAGTTACTTATTTAATTTTCGGTGTGTTTGTTTTTAAGAATAGTTCTTGAAAAGGAGTCTACCTTATATAAATTACACCGAAAGGGTCTATCTTTGTTAGAAGATGCCTTACTAGGTTGACAGGTATGTTAATTATTACAAGTGGTTCTCGTTTTTGGAATACATTGGGAATGAGAAAATACCCCTACCACACCTCTCTTGGTCCTAGTAAGCCCAAACCAAAAGGAAATTTTACACTGTCTCTGGTGCAGCAAAACCTTAACCCCAACTCTTCTATTTTACAAACTTTACACTGAGAAGTAGAGAAGTATGGATGGTAAACCCACTTCCATTGTCTCTTAGAAGTTAAATAAAGATGTCTGAAGGTGATAATTACTCTATGATTTTGATCTGTGGAGTTCATTAATCCTTGCTCTCTGACTTATCCAGACCCTACTCTTTACTATACACACACACACACACACACACACACACACACACACACACACACACACACACAGTAAATGATATGATACTGGTATTGTCAATAAGCTAACAAAAAATATCTGTGAGAGAAAAAAAAAAAAAAACTCAACGTGGGACATCTTTCCAGTATGGATGACAAGGAACACAATCTCTCTCCTTCCCTCTCCGAGAAGACAGATTTGAGTACACTTTTACATTCATGGTGTTATTTTTAACTGCATTGTTAAAATACCCTTGATGTGATGTTCTGAAAAAGGCAGTTTACTTCTTTGGTGTTCCTCTGCAAGATCAATAACAACAGTCTATTCCTGAGAAATACGTTAGACAAATCCCAACTGAGTGACATTCTATAAAATGCCTGAGCAGTACTTTTGAAAACTTTGAATGTCATCAAAAACAAGGAAAATCTTGGGAATTCCCTGGTGGTCCAGTGGTTTGGACGCTGAACTTCCACTTCAGGGGGCCCAGATTCAATCCGAGGTTGGGGAACTAATATCCTAACAGCCACACAATGTGGCCAAATAAATAAATAAAGGCACGTCTTGTTTTTTTTTTTTTTAAAAAAAGGAAAATCTGGAAAGTTGTCATAGCCAAGAGATACCTAAGGAAACATGAAAACTAAATGTATCAGATGGGATGCTGGAACAGAAAAATGATATTAGGTAAGAGCTAAGAAAATCTGAATAAAGTATGGACTTTAGTTAATAATAATATGTTAATATTTATTATTTAATTGTAACAAATATATCATGCTAATGTAGGATATAATCTCAGAGGTGCTGGATATATGTGAATTCTCTGTACTATTGTTTCAACTTTTCTGTAAATTTAAATGTGCACAAAAATAAAGTTTATTAAAAAAAGAAGAGGGAAGCATGGGATTCAGTAATAAGGATATTTAACAAGAAGAAAGGCAAAGGGAATTTTCAGCACAATAATAGAGAGGAATTTTAGGAAGAAAACTGTATATAGGCTCACGGAGCACCAGTCCAGATTAAAGAGAAGAAGAATTCCAAGAGGTATAACACCAAGGAGGAGAAATTAATGAATTAAAACGAATGAATTACATAGTGTTTTCAAATGGCAGGGAAGAAATTCACACTTTGTTGGAAAGTGTGTTGATGAAAAACAATGATTAATACATAGAAAAAAGAGGCAATTATTCATTCCTAGGAAATAAAGAAAAAACTACCAGAGATGTAACTCAATCATAACGTGATTATATTCAAGGATGAGACTACAATTTTTGAGGCATTTTGACCTTACCTATTTACCACATAAAACAACACCCTGATGCAAATATTCACTAGAAATTTTTGTTTACAAAGCTTCAGTGGAAAACCAGTTCTTAATATATTGAAATCATTTCTGTAAATTAAGAAATTGTGATTAAATAAATGAGACTTTTAAATATTTTATAATAAAAACGGCTGAGATTTTATTACCTGGAGGCTTGGCTAATGGCTAAAAAATTGTAGAAGCTACTTCCTACCAGACACAGGAGAAATTTACACAGAGAAAGGGGGAAAAATTGGGAGAAAATGAACTTCTTTAGAGTTTTATTCAGAGACTGCCTAGTAAATGATGGAAATCTTAGTAATAGTCGTAATTCAAGAGTTGAAAGCCACAGGATCTCCATTTTTATTACCACTTTCATGATGCCTGGAAGAAGGATATCTTACATTGGAAAATAGTTTGGATTTTTATATTGCATTCAAATTCTGTAGTGAAAAAATAAGGGGAAAATACTCTAGCTGTGATAGATTGAGGAAAACTTACAGGAGGCCAGCTACAAGGGACTGATGGAGAGCTGCTTAGAAAATCAGCTTAGAGTAAGACTGGATTAAATCACAGTTCTAGCAAAAGAGCCAAGATTATCTGAAGGATGTTAAACTTCATCACAACCCTGAGTAGTCTTCTTGAATTCCTAGTTTTATGAGGCTAATCAGTACTGAAGGGAAAAAAGCAGAATAGCAGAATAGCACAGTGAGGGGTTCAGTAGACACTCTTCAGAGCAGAACAGTAATTTTACTAATAAAATTATTTTATATATGCTACCAAATGTAAAATGGATGGCCAGTGGGAAGCTGCTGCATAACACAGGGAGATTATCTTGATGCTTTGTGATGACCTGGAGGGGTGGGATAGGGAGGGTGGGAGGGAGGCTCAAGGAGGGGATATGGGGATATATGTATGCATATAGCTGATTCAGTTTGTTGTACAGTGGAAGCTAACACAACATTGTAAGGCAATTATACTCTAATAAAGATTTTTTAAAAAGAAAATACAATTGAAAAAATAAGAAACAATCATTTAAAGTCACTGGAAGTTGTCTTAAGCATATATAGCAAACGGAGAGACATTCATTTGAGGAAGTCTACTAAATCTTGGTAAGAACCAAAAGAGTCTGTGACATTGAGCCATGACCTGCTTTCTTAGATGACATTATTAAATTTATATGTCCCAGGTCTATGCTACAGAAGCTCTCTACTTTGGACAGGAGCAACTAAGAAGTTGGAGGCTCTTTATCCAGCTCCTAATCTCAAGCTTGGGTTTCATTTTAGGAGGAAAAGGCTGGCAGTGGCGTTTCACATCCCTCCTCCCAAGTCCTGTATTTCAGAAATGCTGTCTCAGGCAGGTGTGGTGGAAAGAATAAGACTTCCTTTTTCACTATCTTCCATTCAGAGAGTGAAAGCTCTACTCCAGGCACACCTGGTTGAGAATAGAGGGGCCCACCCTAGCTCACTTGTAGGACAAAGTTTCTGCATTTGTAGGGGCAAACTGAGAAGACCAGGGGTGGCTACCCCATGTCACCACCATCACCAATGGCCACTCATAGCATGAGGATGGCACTACAGGAAAAGCAGGTCCTGGCTCCCAGCTCTGTTGCAGAGTTTCAGGTATTCTTCTCAAGAGAAAGGAAGGCCAAAAGGATAAAGAGCTCCAGGGTTGTGTTTGAGAGGACACATTTTATTTCCAACAGAACATGAACTCCTTGTCCAAGAGTGCTGTTGAAACAGTGGTGATCTTTGTGCAGAGCAATTAAAGATTTTGGTAAATCTATGATACTAACAGAATGGAAGAGCAGCCAGGAGTTTAATAGAACCAAGTAAAGGATAACCAAGAAGAGCCCTTTGGGATCAGTCAACTCTAGGGATTGGGAAGGCTGTGCATGTGTGTTAAGCTGTACTCACTCATTAGAGATCCCTACTGGGAATGAAAGAGATGTGAAAGCACTCCCCAGCCTGCAGCCAGAACATCAACGTGGGTCGGGGGCGGTGGGGAGGGGTCGTTTCACTGGCACAAGGAGCTTAAATACAACTTCACACCAAACACCAAGTGAGCAATGATCTACTCTGACCCAGGGGCAACTCCTAGGAATCCAGACTTAAAAACTGTACTCATCCCTTGCAGTCATGAAGAATGTGTGTATCCCCAGTATGGTGCCCTCTCAGAAGTAATTAGAGATAAAATCTTTAAGTACCAGTTCCCAACCAAACGTGGAGCAAAAAATGCAAATTTATTACTCAGTAATAGCAGCTTACAAGTCACACAGATATCCAACGCTAGAGGGTAAAAATCTGAACAGCTAAGGGGCTTAAGCACAGCCACTGACAAATAGGGGGCTTCTGCTGATGCAGGACCAATACCATATGTAGCCAGGTTAAAAGATCAACAAGAGAAAACAAACTTGAACAGAGGTCACACGTTGTAGATGTAATATACATTTCCAAATAAATTCACCCAATTCACTAAACAAATAAATGACCAAGCAAACAACAGCAAGAACGACCTCCAGGGGAGAGGATTGGAGGTTAAATAATCACTGCTGCTACAATATATTATTTATAAAGTCCGGTTTTCAACACTTACAAGACATTCAAATAAACAGGAAAGTGTGACCCACATACTGGGAAATGAGCAGTCAGAGAAATTAGCCTTTGAAGAGGCCTAGATGATGAACTTAGAATGCAAAGGGTTTAAAGTAACTATTGTAAACATGGGCTTCTGAGCTAACAGGTAACAACCTGCAGTGAAGACATACACACCCTGGGGGCCAATTTACAGGGTCTATCTTTGGCTCATTTACACAGCAACATGCAATGGAATATTATTTGAACTGAAAAGGAATACAGTACGAATACATGCTACAACATTGATGAACATTGAAAACACTGAGCTAAAAGAAAGAAGCCAGCCACAAAAGACCACATATTGTATGAATTTCATTTATATGACATGTTCAGACTAGGCAAATATATAAAGACAGAGGGTAGATTAATGGTTGTCCAGGGCTAGTACGTGGTGTGAAGTGTGAGGAGTAATTGTTAATGTGTTTGGGATTTCTTCCAGGTAGGACAAAAGTGACCTAAAATTAGATTGTGGTGATGCATAGTTATATGAATATACCAATAAAACACTGAATTGCATAAAGTGTATGAATTCTATGGTATGGAAATTATATCACAATAAAACTGTTATCAACACACACACACACACACACAAGTGACCAAATGGTGGACTTCACACTCAAGACTTTGGACTGTAGTTAGGGCACCTGAAATTGTCTTTGTTTCTTGAAATAAACTGAATCAAGCAGGGTCACGATGCCTGTGCTAATAGATTTTACATGATAGTGATCAGTGCCTACCTCAATACTCACATATGACACATATTTGAGAATCTGCCCACTGATTTACCACTGCTAGTACCTAAGGGTTTCATCATGACCACCTAAGCAGCATGTACATCCTCTAAATTTTTACAGAAATCATCTGTGCTGGTGATAGTCCTACACTTGTTTCATCAGTGCTGCTTCATGTTTCAATGGGAATCAATAGACATGCTGTTACTGTATGATTTTCTTCCAACACACAAAGAAAGTGCATTCCTTTCATATATTACTGGAAGCATTGAACTTGTGTAAAAGAGGGGTTTGAATCCATGCCTTGACGTACTTGCTAGATTAAGCCTTGAAAGCACCTTTACAGATTCCCCACAGGAATCTGAACCACTGTGAGCAAAAGAGCCCTTGTGTTGCAAAAATAAATATCATGTTACTCTTTATGGAGAACCACAAAGATTTAAATAATACCAATACTTATTGGAGTGAGGAGTTTTACTCACCAGAATTCCAGAGGGACTAAATCCAGGAAGAAAATGAGGCTAAGATTAGCACAGACTATATTTCTAAAAGAAATGATGTAAGGAAGAAAGTAATGACTACAGGACCATCATGACAGGGAGGGGACACCATGGGGTAGGAGTAGGTGAGCATGGGGGATGGGGAAGGGAAGAGGGAGGAGATTTGGGGGCTGGGTGTTAATTTGGAGCGTTTCAATGGGTATAAGAAGACCCAGCTACATATCAGTACAGATTTCAAGACACAAAAATAATTGAGGTTACAAAGCTACTGATTGGATTTCTAAACACCAAGAAAATATTTTGTCTTTCTCAAGTAAAAAAGTACTTGTATGTACTAACCAATTTTTAAAATGATTTTCTTATTTCTAAACCTTAAATGTAATACTAGAGAGGTTTTTCTTGTATATTATTGGATGGGAAATGAGGGATATGTTCAGGTCCGTGAATTGATATTGGATTTTAATTTTTCAAGTAGAAAAATAGTGGGGTTGGAGAAGGAAAGGAAGAAGAGCTATTATAGGAAAAGAAAAACAGTAAGCAGCACACATTCTCTAATTCCATAATTCCAGACAATACTGAGATTGCACAAAGCTTGCAAGACTTCTTTTTCCCTTTAGAATTACCTCAAGTTCTTCTTTAACTCTTACAAAGCTAAAGTTAACTCTTTAAACATAACTCTTTAAAGATAACTCTTCTTCTTGGGGCTTCACTGGTGGCACAGTAGTTGAGAGTCTGCCTGCCGATGCAGGGGACACGGGTTCGTGACCCGGTCCGGGAGGATCCCACATGCCATGGAGCAGCTGGGCCTGTGAACCATGGCCGCTGAGCCTGGGCATCCAGAGCCTGTGCTCCACAACAGGAGAGGCCACAACGGTGAGAGGCCCGCATACCGCAAAAAAAGAGATAACTCTTCTTTATCTCATTACGAAGCTTCAAATGTGAGTCTCCATAGCTCTTACATAACTCTCTTTAAAGTCTTATCCTTATTGCTATGGCTTCTTTATCTATTATATGCCACATTATTATTTTTTCATTTATAAAACCCACTCTTTAAATATATATATATTTAAATTATAAATTACTGTATTACAGGGTTGATTTATTAAAATACCCTGTATGTTGTGGTCCTCCTGATTTTCATATGCCACAGGACAGAAATGCTTTTCTTCTTTTGGGAACCACCCTATAATTTCACTTATTTAAATATACTTTATTTATAAATCAATTATTTAACCAGTTGAGGAATACATATTATTTACCAAGGTACTGGCTATGTCATGTGAACTTTATTTACTATAGAGTATTATTTCCAAATTACACGTTTAATTTTGCTATAATATAAAATTATTGATATTTAATTATGAAAATCACATATTCCCTTTGTACAACAATTTGAAAATACAGCATAAACATAAAATTAAAATTACTTATATTGACACCTGGATTTTTGCTCATTTCTTCAGCTTACCAATATTTTTTCAGCACCTAATATATTCCAGGCACAATTTTAAACACTGCAGCTTGTCTATGAACAAAACTGACACAATTTCCTATCTACATGGTGCTTTCACTAGGAAGATAATAAAAATGATGTTGATGTAATTATTTGAATATTTTCTTCCCATATTTAAAACATTGATCATGTATTCTATGTGTTATGTTTATGTGTGTTATAATGGAAAATGCAAAATTGATTTGCAAGATTGTAGAACATTATTTTTATTTTTCTTCTATTTGCAGATTTCTTAAACTTTCTTAATATCAGGATCTCATCAGAAAACTTATAATGCAAAATTGACTCTTACATTTTTCTAGAATATAGAAGTATAGTGTGCCCAGTGTTCCTTTGGACAATAGCCCCATCTATCTTAGACTTCAAGTCTAAGTATGCCTTCAAGTATGCCTAGAAAGATTTTCCACTTTTCTAAGAATTATTAAATACAAATGGAGACAGTACAAATGAAAGTCAATAAAATAGAAGCAAAGTTGTCAAAAAGTGAGCTTATTTTAATATCATAAATCAAAGGAGATAGTAAACTATTAATTCCAAATATTTCCATACAAATAATATAATTCTATAAACTATAGATGAGGAAACTGGGATACATGTAGCAGACAGATTTCTATTAATGGTATACTTTAGGGATTGACAAATATTTTATGTAAAGGACCAGATAAGAAGTAGCTTAGGCTTTATGGGGTTTAAGGTCTGTCATAAGTACTCAACACTATCTTGTAGCCTGAAAGAAGTCATTAACAACATGTAACCAGATGGGTGCAGGTGTGTTCCAATAGTACTCTATTTACAAAATCAGACATTGAGCAGGATTTGGCCAGAAGTTCATAGCTTGCTGATCTTTAATACCTGAAAATACTCTGAATAGCACCTTTCAAGAGGTGCAGTGGAGGACTTCCCTGGTGGTGCAGTGGTTGACAGCCCGCCTGCCGATGCAGGGGACACGGGTTCGTGCCCCGGTCCAGGAAGATCCCACATGCCGCGGAGCGGCTAGGCCCATGAGCCATGGTCGCTGAGCTTGTGCGTCCGGATCCTGTGCTCCGCAACGGGAGAGGCCACAACAGTGAGAGGCCCGCGTAACTCAAAAAAAAAAAAAAAAAAAAAAAAAAAGAGATGCAGTGGAAAGGTATCTTTAAAGTTACTTATAAATGGATATGTGTCAGACTTTCCATGTCAATAAGACAGTTGTGTTTGTTTAATTCTCTTTTAAATACATGAAATATTAAAAAAAAAAAAAAACTCTGGAATCTCCAGGGATATTAAGTAAGACATTATAGTGCCCAGGGAGCTTCCTCCATCCTTAAGCTACATTTATTCTTTGTAATTGAGCTATGAGCTTTCAAATAATGTCCCTTGATTGTTTTGAAAGGATAGACATTCTTCAACATAGAGTAGGAAATGCACCACATCCCAGAGTGAGGAATAGACACTAATCTACAGTGACCTACATCATTAGAGGCCCTGAATTCCTGTCCCAGTGTGACTTATACATGTTCACTACTCTCATGATTAATGGATACAGTATTTCAGCACTTGCCGCTCTGACTTTCAGCACTTAGAGATGGCAGACGGGTAACAGAGAAAGAAAAACAAAAGCCATGACTCTGTGACAGCTTCTAATCTTGGATCTTGCTATATCAGGTCTCAAGGAAGCAGATCTAACAACATTTCTATTTTTCATTTTACTTTTATTATTCTTTATTTTTCTTTCACCCTGTCTTTCTCTTAAAAATTGTCATGCTCTTAAAGTAGGTGAGAAACACTGAACTTTAGGAGATGATACAGGTAGCTTCCATTCTTACAGCTAACAGTCCAAATAATGGTGGCAGGGGGCAGTTGTAGACTTTAGCACCTATGCAGCTGCTTTCCACACAAATTTTCTCAAATGATAAATAAATTGCCCTTTCTTCTCTAGTGTGAACACATAGACGAATATTGACTTGGACAGGTGCTGGGCTTTTCTTTAATTTCATAAATTGCATTGCATTCTGTCTTTACTGCCAGCAAAGTCCTTATCACATTTTATACCGTAAATACTTTATTGCTTATTAAACAATAAAATCCAGAAATTAGATTGCTTTACAGATGAATGAATCTGCTAAGAAATCTGGGTAATTCTAGGCTTTCAATGTCACTGATTCTGAATTGAAGGTTACATATAAAAGTAAAATAACATAGTATTGCCTTTTCTCATTTACATTTATTTAATATAACACTATTTTGGATAGATTATTTATCCAAATGCAACATCAGTATATGAAATCCTGGTACCATGTAAGTAAAGGAAGTCACATCGGCTTGTCAAGCCAGGTTTTTGGCAATAAACATAAATTTGTCCAGCTATTGCACTTCACGTCATTAGAGTTTGGAAGAAAAATTAATATTGCATTTGTAAGGGTAGCATTCATTGAAATGAAACAAAGAAACAGTCCCTGGTGAGGCTGCACTTGAGGTGAACTCATAATGCAATATTATGAGAAAAGTGAATGCAAACCTCCGCTTTATATATTGAGAAGTTAATCAATGAGCTCTAGAAACCTTGCAAGTAAATAGATAGCATCTATATTACACCAGGTGTAGCATACAAAGTAGATATTTATCTCTTATCTTTGTAAATATATTATCAAAATGCTTTTTAAAAGTTTAGCTATTAGGGCTTCCCTGGTGGTGCAGTGGTTGAGAGTCTGCCTGCCGATGCAGAGGACAAGGTTTCGTGCCCCGGTCTGGGAAGATCCCACATGCCGTGGAGCGGCTGGGCCCGTGAGCCATGGTCACTGAGCCTACACGTCCGGAGCCTGTGCTCCACAACGGGAGAGGCCACAACAGTGAGAGGCCCGCATATAGCAAAAAAAAAAAAAAAAAAAAAAAAAGTTTAGCTATTAAACAACTATTGCCGGTTTCTTTGTGGATGTTTGAATTAGATCATATAAAAATTAGCGTCATTTTAAATGGTTTTAGATGTAAGTGTGGGGAATGGTCATTTTTGGATGTTATGCAGTCTTTGCAAAGTATGTATTTGGAAAGTGATATTGCTTCATTTGGAATCAGATTAAATAAGGAAAGAAGGGAGGGAGGGAGGAAGAAAATAAACTTAAAAGTTAGCTTTATTATTATCAGGACTGTTCTGGAAGGAGAATTTATCTTGGAAGTCTTTACAACCAGACCTTTCTCCTGGTAGGTCCAGAAATCTGTATATTTAAAACATTGGCTAATATTGCCAAACTGAACACATTGCAAGTCAACACATGGATCTGCACTCCCATTCAAAGTATGTGAGAACCTGTAGCCCTTTATACTCTAAAATCTTCATTTCCAAAATGTTTGATTAGTAATCTAATAAAAGGTGAAGGATATATAAAGTTTTCATTTGACCTGACAAAACACAGAGGCTTCACATCTTCCATTATTTGTAAGGCACCTGGCTTTTATTTATAATTAACTGTTATTGTTTTTGTCCATTTTTTAATGGGACACATGTTAGCTTGCTACAGCAAATTACCACAACCTGGGCGTCTTAACAAACAGAAATTTACTTGTTTTACATTTCTGGAGGGCAGAGATCTAAAATTAAGGTGTCAGCAGGGTTGGTTCCTTCTGAGGATTGTGAGGGAGAATCTAGTCTACGCCGCTTTCCAAGCTACTGGTCTCAAGAGAAGACCTTTGGCTTACAGATGACATTCTCCTTTTGTCTTCACATCCTCTTACCTCTGTACATGTCTATCTTTGTGCCCACATCCCCGCCCCACGTTTTTTTTTTTTTTTGTAAGTACACCAGCCATGTTGGATGAAGGCCAACCTTAATGACCTCATTTTAACATAATTGCTTATGTGAAGACTCTATTTCCAAATAAGGTCACATTCTGAAGTAGTGAGGGACTTCAATATATTTTTTTTTGTGGAGGGGTACACAATTCAATCCATCACAGGACAACATAACTTTTTTGTTGTTATTTAAATTTTAGGGCTTTTATGGTACTATATATTGTAGCATTGGTCAGGTGTGTTATGAATATAATTTCCAGGTTAGCACATGTGTTTTGATTAGTTCACAGCATATTATGACAGCAGAAATTTCACATTTTTGTGGTCAAATTTGTTATTCTTGTCATTAAGATACCTGGGCGTCATGTCTGTTTTCTGACGTTCTCATCTAGTTCTCTCATTTCCTTTTAATGTAAATCTTTGACCCTCTTGGAATGTATTTTGACATACAAAATGAGGGAGGTATTCAGCTACATTTTATCCAATAGACATGCCAATCATCCTAATATCTTTTATTAACTAATACATGTAATAACGTTGTATAAGAGAGAATATTTGTTGAGGTTGACTATCCTCTGGACACTCTTCCAAAAACTATATTATTAATCACTTAATGCTTACCAAAAAGCTTACTTTTTTACCATCCATATTTTACATACAAAGACATGAGACACAGTGGAGGTCAGCCTGCCTATTCTAAGGGCTCCACGACTTCATTGGCTGTAGTTGGAAAAAAATCCTAGAGCTCCTCATGCTCCAGAAAAGAATGCCCCTCCCACAGTTTGCATTTAAAAATATTATGTATCCAGTAGATATTTTTTTGTTAGGGCTAGCTATCTCTTTCCTGCTCTTCCAGGTGTATCACACAGTGGCATCAATTCTACATAGTGTAAGAAGCATCACTATTGAGGTTATATGCATCTTAATAGAAATAAAATCCTGAAATTAGAAGACTAAAGATTTCATAGGTGAGCCCTCTGACATTACTTAGATGGTAGGAGAGGCAACTTGGAGGGAAGGTTTCTCCTGTTTATTCCCCCTGGACTTGGTCTTGTGTGTAACCCCCGCCTCTTCATCTTCTCCCAGTTGTTCATTCTGCTGAGTCCCATTCTGCTGCATGTCCAAGTCCATGAAATATGTCAGAGCTGACCCCTAGGTCATGCTGCAGCTCCACACTTCTACTCTTTTTGAAGTTGATCTACTTTAGAGGCTTAATAATTTGAGTAAATTGATAGGCATTAGGCTATCTTCAATATAAAGAGCCTCAGTCCTGTGTGATATATAAATGTAAAGATTAATTACTTTAGTAAAATGAAGGAAATTATACCAAAAAGACCCTGATATATAACAACAATTCACAAGAAATTCATAATAATAAGCAAGAAGAAGGTATGAAAAAAAGGGAACAAGTGATAATGTAAAGGGTACTGGCCTTAACTGGTAAATTATTATACACCATGACCTGTTTTTCCCATGGGTCCATAAGAAGATACACATGAAGATTTTTATCACTATGTTATTTGTGGGTAATAAATGGAAGTAGGCACATAACTGTGCATCACTACAGCAGCAGGGATATAAAGTGTGTTATAGGCATAAGATGAGATACTATAAAACAACCAGAAGTAATGAACTAGATTTACATGTAGCAACATGGCTAGATCTCGAAAACACAATGCTGAGTGAAAAAGCATGGAGTAGGAAAATATTTTCAACAAAAATCATGTCTGCAATATAAGAATCATATACATAATCAACATGACACCAATATTCTTATGACACTATTTAAAGAAAAGCATGGAAGGGGGATTGGAAGGACACACATAACATACTCTTGAATAACTGTTTCTATACATATGGAGACATGGAAGAGGGATGAAGGGAAATCATACAAAGAATAAGAGTCATTGCATTGAGCAATGATGCTAGTGAGCCATGACCTGAAGCATATGATCAACTCAGTTTTGTACAAATGAGGTCTGATAGAAAGAACAAAGTAGCTAGGAACTCATCATGTGGGGAACTCAAGACCAGAGTCCAACTCTTAGAGATGCAGTGACTTTATTGCTGGAGAATGTCATCCTGAGTGATGACACAGATGATAAATGATGACAGGCTGTAGAAGCCTTCTTTAATAATATGTCTTATGTCACATTAGTCTCATAATATACTTGGAAGGGATTAGAGCATTGATTAATGCTTTTTCAGTAACTCCCTTAAGAAAATGAAGGATTTATACACTGGTACTATATTAATTTTATAAGTATAAACACATTACTGCCTTGGAGATAATAATTTTTAGATTTTAAAATGTATAATTTGAGCAAAATTTATAAATTTTACCAAGCAATTAACAGAATATTTTGAGTGAAAAACAAGCATCATTAAAATATGTGGGAAAATACTGCCTACTTTGCAAGGGGCTGATTTTTCATACTTCATACTTATGATACTTAAATTTGGAAGAAACAATACTCCATGCACCTCTTATGCTTCTACAAATGAGGTACTGACTGTCCTTGAGTTCTGGACCATCTTTTCAAGGATGCAAGATAGAGAATGGGTCTTTCACTGGAGAAAAGGACAGTTCTATTTCAAGTCTTGGGAGATAGAGATAACATGTCACCTCAGAGTAAAAGTCAAGCTTGCTTACTGCCCATTATAAATGATGCAGATTCCCCAAGTTCAAGGTTCCTCCCCTGTAATTCAACTTACTTTGTTTACAGATGTCACTTGGTCCTTCTCACATAACCTTATGGGATTCAAGGGAACAGGCACAAGAAAATGCTGATACACTGGCTACTGCTGTCACTGTGAATAATGAAGTACATTATCTCTGACCCATGAGTCCCATGTCTTCTAATAGCATCCATGAAACTGGCAGGCTAACTTGTTAGCTTACAAGCAGGGTAAGATCTCACGTAGTTCTTAACAGTAATCAAGAGAAAAACTATTGAGCACTCTCTGAGCTCTGAATTTTTGAGCCTTTGACTATATCACAAACAAGTATATTTTATTTATTGAAGACATCTCTTATTCCTCAGATTATCAAAGGTGCACAGCCAAGGATTTGTCACAGATAGTTGAAATACTCAACTGTATCACATAATCTGAATACTTCAAATTGTTGCCTAAATCATTGTATATTTGTTATTTTCTTGAATGGTGGGTGATGGTAATTACTCATTGCCCTTTTTCCATGATCTCTCTTCAGTAACACCACCGTGGAGGTAACATTCATGTTACAACTCAATGTGCAACCATCTGTCAAATTATTTTCTAAGATGACACTAGTGATCTGACAAGATAAGGATAATGATAGAATGGAGTTAGAGAAAAGAGAGATATACCTGTTTTAGAGGCACCTTTTATTCTACAATAACTGAAATATTAAAAGGTTAGGTGAGAGGAGTGTGGGTTATATGTAGTTACTTCCTCATTTTTCCAGAGGCTAACTCTGTAAGCTATGATCATAAATCCAGGAACATTCTCTATACTTTGTTGAGCAATTCGATTTGAATTTCACTATGTACTTGGTGCTCTTTATTACAGTGAATTTTTCATTTACATAATCACATTCTGCCCACTTGAATATTCCCTGTGTAGTTGTACTTTTATATAATATGCTTGTCCACCATCTGTCCTCAATTCTGGTCGTGATGCTTCATATTTTTCAACATTTTGAATGGTAATTGTGCCACCACAAAAGTCATTTTTGTTAATATACATCTTACTTATATACTGCCAGTAAGACGCTTTAGGCTCTCCCTGGCTAAAAGATGGCTTGCCTTTGGAAACTTTATATCCACCTATCAGAAACAAAGAGAAAGTTCCTACAAGCCATCAAGTATATTTGAAATTTCAAATGCATGTATACGCACACATACTATAATTTTTATGAAGGCACTGCTTGAAATCAATGACTTTGGGTATGTAAACATCATGCGCATGTATGGATTACATATGTTTCAATTCTAGATTTCAGTTTAAAGTTATAATTAGATGTAAAAATAATTTAATATTACTCATATTTTTATTATTTTTTCTTTAAGTCATTTCCTATATGATTATATAATAAAGTATTAATGTACTTAGAGATCATTCAAGAGTATTAGGTAGATTAAGCCTCTGCTGTTTCTTTTTCCTGGTAATGTGAAAAGAAAATTAACTGTACATGGTGTATCAACATTTTTTGTTCTTAAAATAATATACTTCAACTCAACTGAATTACTTTGCCTGGCTTTTCCTAATAGATGCTCTGATAGGAGAAATTTTGATATGCCTGGGTGGTTTTTCACTCAGGACAAGGATCTAGTTTTCCATTTCAAAAAAAAAAAAAAAATATATATATATATATATATTTGTCATTTTTTTTATTTTTGATGCATTCATATGTGTCTAAACACACACACACACACACACAAACATTTATCTTTGTTAAATTTAGCAGTTTTAACTACTCTTCCAACATACAAAAATCTATAGATTCAGTTATTTTCTAATTAGATGATTACATGAATCATCAACCCAAACATAAACTAACTTAAACAAAAAAGTCAATAAAGTTATCTAAACCTTAATCTTAAAATATTTTGTAATCTAGCTTGATTGTGTGGTCTATCATTGTATTGTTGTTGTTTTTTTTCCCTCAATTCCTGATTGCGTTTAAAACCTCTTTCAAATACTATGATCATATAGCTATCCAAGCTCAGCCGAGCTCTATTGGAATATTTACCAAAATAATTAGCCAAAGTTTTTAGCAACAATGATATGAGAAACATATAGTTTAGCAAATTTTTTTTTTTTTTTTTTTTTTTTTTTTTTTTACCGCGGGCCTCTCACTGCTCTGGCCTCTCCCGTTGCAGAGCACAGGCTCCGGACGCACAGGCTCAGTGGCCATGGTTCACAGGCCCAGCCGCTCCATGGCACATGGGATCCTTCCAGACTGGGGCATGAACCCATGTCCCCCACATAAGCAGGCAGACTCTCAACCATTGCACCACCAGGGAAGCCCATTAGCAAAGTTTTTAAGTTAAAACCTCGACTTGATTACCTACTCTGGTTGTGTAACTTCATGAATGTTTTTTACTATTTCTCAGTAAATCTCAGTAAATCCATTTCTGTTAAAGAAACAATTTAATAGAACTTGTCACATCCTAGTGTTCTTGTAAGAGAATATACACAAAGAGATGAGCACATAGTGAACTTTCAATAAAGGGAAATAGTGGTTATTTTAATACTAAAAGTAAATTATGTCCAAAAGAGAAATAATCCAAATCAACATCAAAATAGAGTAAGTTCTCATTCTCTCTGCTATTTTTTTGTCTTTTCTTTATTATGATTTCTTCTGAGATCATGTGGGTTGTTCTTACTTTAATAATCTTTCACTACTCTTTGCTACTCTGTGGGCTTTTTCCCTGAGGGGAGGAGAAGATGCTGGTATAAAAGAACAAATCCAACTAATTGCATTGCTGCTTGCTTTTTAGCATTAACTTTCAGCATTATCTCTCTTTTGTTTAATATTTACTATTTCAAGTGCTATATATTGTCTCTTAAGAGTACTTCAATAAAAGCAAGAACATGTGCACAAAAAGCAAATACTACGGTCTAATATAATTATTTTATTTTTGTTTCTACTTTTCTATTAAGTTATATATGTTCATTTTAGAAACTTTAGAAACATAGCAAAAAGCAGAATATATAACTCTATAAATCATGCTTATAATCTTACTAACCACAGTAAAACAATGTTAACATTATGGAATTTCTAATATTAATAGATTTTCAGATATTGTCATTTTATTAAATGTAATTTCCTATGTATTTTAACCTGGTTTAACATTTCTTAGGAGAAAATGTTTTTAAGTAAGGTAGAATTTGAAAAACTTATAATCGAGATTTTTATAAATTTTTTAATTAAAGAGGTTATCTTTTTATGATACTATTTCTTCTTATATCTGAATCAACTGGGTCACCAAGAGATTATGAGATGCTATCCAAGTCTACACATATAGAAACTTGTGAGAAAAACAAAAAACAAAAACAAAATCCTAGTTGCTCTGAAATCTTCTATTTCTATCCACTAATATTAAGCTTTGGGGAAGGGGAGGAAGACAGAGTGGGAGAAAGAGAGAGAGAGAGAGAGAGAGAGAGAGAGAGAATGAAGACATTGTTTTGGAACAAGAATAGAGACTGTACTGTGATACTGAAAACGTGCCAGAGGTGGCTTACTGGTGGTATGGTTGGAGGATCATTAGATATGGCTCTTTGGGTTGTTTGCCTGTATGACCTCAGGGACCATTCCTAGCTGAGTTCTTGCTCTCTTCTGATTGGCTGGGATGTGCTATAGGCTGAATTACAAGGACCCTATCAGTTGACTGCTCTTTCTGGACTTAGTCAATCAGAGGTATTGGAAGGCATTTTGAACTCAAAAGGGAAAAGCTTGGATATTTCTTCTCCTCTAACAAGTCAGGTTGCACCTCTAGCAGCTGCCTCTAGTTTCCACATGGCAGTCAGATTGGTTCCAGGTTGGACTGGTGACCTAGCCCCAGGACTTTAGAAATAGCACATGGTCCAGCATATTTTGTCCATCCAGGCTTCAGTAGTAGTAACTTTTTGTCAGGCTTCCTTACTATACCCACTGGTTTCTCGACTTTTCTACTTTCCGTTATGAATACCCTCCATTGAATTACCTCAGTTTCAAATACGCTGAGTGTTTTTTTCTTTTACTGGTTGGAGTGTAAATGATACAGCATCTAATTGAAAGCTTCCTCTCTATGTGACTCCTATATGATATAAAAATATTTCATTTTCTATGTGATCATTTCTTAATAATATAAAAACATATTGTTAGTCTTTACTCAGGGATTATCTTGCATTTGATTATGCCTTCAGAGCTCTAAACAATTGTTTATACCTATAATATGAGTCTAACTATAGAAAATAATCACAAAGGATTATATTTCTAAAGAAAAGAACTCTAAAGGTGATTTCTTAAATTAGTGAGTAGTTGTTTATTACACTGAGAATTAAAAAAAACAAAATACCATGGAACAACTGTTAACAATGAAAACTGCTGCACATTCTGATATTTGCTATTTTAAAAAATAAATTAATAAAAGTTTCTTCTTTTTTCTGTTGTTGCTTTTTTTCTGTTGTTTTGGGGAAGAGAAGTGCCATAGTTTCCACATAAGGAATTAGTGTATACATAAGCATTCTACTTGAAAACACATTATATTAATTTCTTTCCTCATAGTGGCCCACAAGAGAAAATCCAAGATATTAATAAATGTATACGATCTCTCTTAAAGGGAGAAATCAAAGTACAAGTGAAACAGGAGGGTAGGAGGCTGGGCACAACCTTTGAAAGAATGACATAGCCCAAGGACATGACATAAACTGATTAGAACCAAATGGATCCAAGATGGCAGACAAGTCAACTTCCACTAGACCTTGAGCTCACTGTAACATATCAGGAAGCTAAATGACACAGCCACAGGCACCATGACAGTTCCAAGACAGACCATAAGGATCAAAAAGTGGGCGGTGGCCCAATTCCTGGAAATCCCCACCCCTTCCTGAAATAGCTAGAATACTCCTCCCACTAATTAGCCTATGAAATTTCCCACCCCTATAAAAATTGCTAACCCTATATCCTGGTGCCTTTCTAGCCTTCTGAGATGGCCCATACACTGTGTATGGAGTGTGTTTATCTCTAAATAAATCCACTTCTTACCTATCACTTTGTCTCTCACTGAATTCTTTCTGTGATGAGGCATCAAGTACCTGAGCTTCATTAAGTCCTGAAACCAGGTGTGTGATCTCAGTTGGAAGACTGTGGATTTTGGCTGGGTTTGAGTCCTAGCCGCGTGAGTTCGAGTCCCAGTCTGAGTTTTGGCTGGGTTTGAGTTCCTGCTGCGTGGGTTTGAGTCCCAATCAGGGTTTTGGCAGGGTTCAAGTCCCGGCTGTGTGGGTTCAAGTCCTAATCTGGGTTTAGGCTGGGTTTAAGTCCCGGCATGTGGGTTCATGTCCCAATCTGAGGTGCATGCTTTCACAAGTGTGCAAATCACCTCTCATTTAAGAATAAGAAATAAAATAACTCCCAGAGAAAACAACCCAGTGGATTTGCAAACAAAGAGTGGAAGATTTTGCAGCCTTACAGATTTGTTGCAGCGCTGTGAATCTCTGGAGAACAATCTAGAGGCTAACAATCCAGGAACAAAGAGGTTTAAAGTTTACATCTTGGTTTCAGTCTATAAATCCCAGGGTAATCTACATTCTCTTTTAAGCACCCAGATAAACACTCTTTTATTTACATAGATGCTATTTGATAGCCTTCAAAAACTTATCAAGGATTAATGCTCTTGATAATACTGACAACATGACTCAGTTATCTCCAAGGACTGCCTTTTATACACAGACTTTGGAGTGCTATGCATTTTAACCACAAGATCACATTGTCTGTTTCCATAACAGTTATGTTTATGGCATACAGCTCTGCTCCTTGTATAGTTTAATTTCATTTTTGATTGTCATTTATTATTAATGTGTTTAGAACATTCACATAGCTACAAACATGTATTTCTACTCAGCATCAGAAATGTATATGATAATAAGATTAGAACCTGCATTATACAATTAGTGGCAAAAAAGGTGTTATACTGCCATCAACTGTTTCACAACAACATTTTTTAGATCAGTTTTATTTCTATGTGTATATTCTATTCATAAAATATCCAGTTCAGTTTATACACATGAGCTATAGTATTAGGATAGTACAAGTTCACCTTTGATTGACCAATTAGAAATGCAGCCAAATTTGATATCAGGGCTGACATCATTTGCCTTTTATTGATATTGTAACCTTGGGTTGTGACTAAGATAAACAGAATTTTGGCTCCATGACTTTTACATCCAGTGTCATAGCCATGAATATGTTATAATACACAGCAAAAGGGATTTTGCAGATGTAATTAAAGTTGCTTATCAGTTAACTTTAAAATAGAAAGAATACCTTGGATTATATGGGTGTAGCCAATATAATCACATGAGTCCTTAAAAGCAGATCTTTCTTCCCTCTCAGTGCAGAAAAGGAAATCTGACAGATATGTCCAAGGAGCTAGTCAGAGAGATTCAAAGAATCAGGATACCACGTGCCAATGTTGTTATGTAGATAAAAGTGGGGTATGTGTCAAGGAAGTGGGGACAACAGTCCTACAATTGCAAAGGACTAAATTCTACCAACAACTAGTGGAGTTTAGGAAAAGAATTCAAGCTTGAGAGGAGAAGTGTAGCCCTGGCCAATACCTTGATTTTAATCCTATGATGCTTTAAGCACTATCAGCCACACCATGCTGGACTCCTGTTCTATACCGCTATGAGATAATAAATGAGTTTTGTTGTAAGCCATTGCATTATGGTAGTTTTTTATGAAGCAATTGGTAACTAATACAGTGACTGACACCATCTTCATTCAGCTCTGCTGAAACATCTGCAGCACTTAGTTTAATGCTAGTGGATTTTTCCATCATTACTACCCTTAAGACTTGATTGTTCTGTGTGCTTTGCTGTTGCTTGTTTTTTTTTTTTAATCAAGAAATAAAAAGCAATGCATTATGGTGGAGTGAGAGATGGGGGTTATGATGTCTGATTTTAGGACTGTCTCTGCTTTGCTTCTGTTTGTAAACTCACTCAAGCCAGGTGACCTCTGGACAACTGTTTCATCACCATGACACAAAGAAAGGTTACCCTAATTTTCATGTCTGTTAAGGTGCTATGATTCTATAAAATATTTATTGAGCTTCTTGAATATACTAAATTATTTTCCAGTAGCTGTGAAGAATATGAAAAAGTTTAAGACAGAGAGTCAGCCTCTATGTAGCTTATTTATATTTCAAGTGATGTAAATAAATACATAAAAATGCTTAATGAATGAGAACATAAAATCAAGTTCTGAAATGTGCACTTCAGAATCCAAGAACTATTCTATTCCCGAGGATAGTATATTATTGTTATGGGTTGTTGGCCTTTGATTTAAAAAGCTGGATGTAACCCAGTTCTGAAACAATGCATTTAAATGTTATTCACTTTAAATCCATAAATGTTAATGAGTACTTAAATGCTGGGCAGCATAAGAACAACAAAGATAAATGAGACAAAACCCCCGATCTTGATGAGATTACAGCATGTAAAGTAGATAATTATGCACACTAATGAGTGTAATAGTAATAACAATATTAATGCCAATAATAGCAGGTTCTCCTAATTGAGTACTTTTTATGTATGAAACTTTACAGATATTATACCATTTAAAGCTTATAATAATTAAATAAGTTTAAATACTATCATTATTTCCAGATAACAGATAGCAAAACAGGAGTACCAGTCATCCAAATCATTTGTCCATAGTCATATATCTAGAAAATGATGGAAAAATAATTTATATCTAGCAACACCAACTCAGAACCATGCAAAATCAAGCCATCGTCCTGTGCCTTCTTCAATTGTTTTCCTAACAAACATAGGTCAAATATATTTATTTAATATATGTACTCAGATATATGAAGTCACAAAAAAACACTAATATCTCAAAATCAAATTCATGATTTTTCCACTCAAACTTAACCTTCCTTACTGATTCCTATTTATGTGGATGGTACCTCCATCTAAATATTAATAGCTGCCCAAGCCATAAACCACTTAAAATAAACTTAAGTAAACCATTCTTTACCACTTTCTCTCCCACAAAATATAATTCCAATCCATCATCCAGTCTGTTGATTTAGCTTCTACCTACCTTAGAGCCATGCATTAATTTGATCTCTACAACTACCATCTCACTGCAAGTCACAATTATCTCTTGACTCTGGCCTAGATGACAGCACACCACTTCCTAATCAAAGCATTGAAGTAGCTTCCTGGTGCAAATGCATCTAAAAACTGAAAATATTAAGATTGACTTCAAAGCCTGAAATTAGGCATTTACTCTTTTTACTCCCACAGCTTTCAAAAATAAAAGAGTACAAAAACCTTTTATTAAAATTTCTACCTTTCTTTTTTTTTCCTTTTTATTTTATATTGGGGTATAGTTGATTAACAATATTGTGATAGTTTCAGGTGTACAGCAAAGTGATTCAGTTATACATATACACATATCTTTCTTTTTTCAAATCCTTTTCCCATTTAGTTTGTTACATTATATTGAGCAGAGTTCCCTGTGCTGTACAGTAGGTACTGGTTGTTTATCCATTTTAAATATAGCAGTGTGTGTATGTCAATCCCAAACTCCCTAACTATCTCTTTTCCCCCAAAATTTCTACCTTTTCTTATTCTCTAGGAGTCTAAAATGTTGAAGAACAGTCACCATAATACTTCCAAGCAATATTCTCTCTTTCTCTCGTTTATCCACAAACTTCAAAACACTTTGCATTAATCCCTTCCTCTTCTCTTTTCTACCCTCTTCTACATCATCTCAGAATATGTCATATGTGGCTTCTTTAAGGAATGTCGTCCTCCAATCTCCCTAATTGCCTTTCCCACTATAATAAGGAGAGGGTGTTTATTTGGTATGAGGGAAATTGGGTGTCAAGCAGTTTAGCAGGCCACATGTTCCAAATGTTCTGTTTTGGGGAGTTATAATTAGAGTCATAAAGTTGAAGGTTGACAGTGCAAATGGCAGGGAGAGGAACAGTCTGAGAAGGAGAAGATAGTAATAAGATTGACTTTTCAATTCTTATGTGCATTTCTTGTCTTCTAGTCAAGACAGAGAGCATAAAGTGTACACGGTCTGGTTAGAGGTAGAGGGTAAATACTAAACCTTGCTCAATTTCAAATGCCCTCTCCTCTTAGTATGAAGTTTTGAGCATTGAAATTCTTTTTGCCTTCAGTGTACCCAACATTGCTAAAGGACAGTGACATATCAGACACCACTAAATCTTCTATTTCTTAAGTTGCATTGCAAGTAGGACTTGAATTTGAATGTATAAATTAGAGGTTCTTGCATTATATCTTCACAGGCAAAAGGACTAACAATCTCTACAAAGTATCTATGCTTTGATCATCTTTTTTATTCCCTCATACAAGTAGAGCCAATATTTATAGGGACAGAACAGAAATGTGATAGACATTCTAATTTTAAAATGGCTATAACTTCAAATACATATCAGAGTCTCTGTGTTGCTTGGAGGTTACAGATTTTCATGACTAAACATTGGTATTATTCTCAAAATAAAGGATGCTAATAAAAATTCCATTAAAGGGGAGACCAATTTGCATTTGAACAGGAAAGTTCCATTTCACAAAGAAAAAGTTGCTTTTTTGAGAGCAAAGCTAAAATGTAACAAACTTGCCTTGTTGCTTCTTACTGATTGTTTTTGCACCCCTAGGAAATCAAGGGGGAAAAAAATCTCACTTTATTTCCTTGGCTTTGTAAAGAACTGAACCATCACTTTCTTCTCTAGTACCTAAAACTACCAGTGATTCTGTGTTTTTATGGATCCAAATTATCAGAACCTAAGTATCCTTTTATTGAGTATCATCTTAGTTGTGTTGGATTATGTCAATGCAAAGTTAATTTCTGCCTTGACAACAGGATTGAGAACTGAAAGGAATATCATGACAGGAAAAACAAATATACATATTCAGTGGAGCCTAAGTTAGCCCTGTAGTCTTCAATACCTGGCCACATGCCAAAATGTCTCAAGAATAAAAGGCCAACATTACATCAGTGGTTGAAGTATTTTGTACATGAGGAAAATTACATTTGAGGTTCTTAAAGCAATTGGTTATTCAAGTTCACAGAGAAATAAAGAAATGCAAGCAAGAAAAAAGACACTAATAAAAAGCTATGTTGACATATTTTTATAAGAAAAATAAAAGGATATTTGTATGAATTTTATAATTTGTTGTTTTAATAAATAAAGACATTTTACTTGTTCTTTAATATACATTAACGTGAAGAGATTAGTGTAAGAAGGAAATAATTTATGAAAGGTAATCAAATATAATGGTTTCCTACATGGTTTTGTTTACTTTTCTCTCTTTTCTTCATTGGATTGATTGTCCAATGAAAACAATTTTACTTTATAAAACAAGCTGAAATCCAAATGGAATGAAGCATATTTTTCTACTCCTTGAATGCCAGTCCCTTTATTCAATTAATCAAACCATATATTTGATATATTTTATCAAATTTAATAATTTTATAGTCATAAACTTATTTTTCTTCTGGAAAGTCACAAGAGAGATAATAGTGATGGAAAACTTTTAAAATATTGTGTAATTAAGTGAACTTCTAACAAAAGCACTATATATAATTACATTTTTTAAGGAAGCACTTATTACAAAATTATAAAATTACCACAGCAAAACACTGAATTTACATTTCTCTTAATCCCAAGCTTAAAATTCAGACTGTGTAATTATATCTATATTATGTACATCCCCTCCACCCCACTTTTCTACTTATGAATGGAACAAAATTTCATTGGGATATTTCAGGTTTAAGATGCTTACTAGCCATACAAATGATTGATTTTTCTTTACCTTATTAAAGACTTTGGAGAGGACTTCTGGTTTCTAATTCTTCAAGTAAAGAGCTCAGAAGTCACCACTCCATCCTAACAACAAGTAAAAAGCTGAACAGACTGAAAAAATTACAATTCTTGGATCCATAAAATATGGGAGGACACAGGACAAACTGCTGCCCCCAAGATTGGAGAGATAAGTGAATACAGGGAGCCCCAGCTTCACAGAACAGGGAGTCATGAGCAGAAATCTCCCCAGGAAACAGCAACAGGTAGGCAAACCTGAACTGTAATTGATGAACTGCTGGGGCTCAGTGTAGACAAGTCTAAGAGTTAAAAATCTCCAAGGTACACAATCCCCATGCAATATTGTGATATTTGCTTCCAGGAGCTGCACCAGGTTCCCACAGAAAATATCTCACAGAAAAATCCACTTAGGCTTCCAGCAGGGTGAGGGGAAAAGGAACAATTTTGAAATAGGCTAGGCGGTGAACTCTGTTCTTCTTCTTCTTCTGTTTTTTTTTTTTTTTATTTAACATCTTTACTGTAGTATAATTTCTTTACAATGGTGTGTTAATTTGTGCTTTATAACAAAGTGAATCAGTTATACATATACATATATCCTCATATCTCTTCCCTCTATGTCTCCCTCCTTCCCACCCTCCCTATCCCACCCCTCTAGGTGGTCACAAAGTACTGAGCTGATCTCCCTGTGCTATGTGGCTGCTTCCCACTAGCTATCTAATTTACGTTCAGTAGTGTATATATGTCCATGCCACTCTCTCACTTTAACCCAGCTTACCCTTCCCCCTCCCCATTCTTAACAAGTCCTGTCCTCAGGGGAAATTAGTTAATCTGAGCCTAATTTACTGGGTTATTATCAGAGACTAACTGCTCTGGGAAAGGGAAATATTCAACTCCAGCTGGCTCTAGTCATCTGCTTAGGAGAAGGGAAATAGCCAAATCAAGTCCACTCTAGCCATCCTGTCCCAACTATAGGGAGGAAATAAACTGAGAAACCATTGTGAAATTCACAGTCCATAGACAGGTTTACTAAAAGACTAAGACCTTATCATAGCACTATAGAATGCTTCCCCTCCCCCCACATCTCAGGACTGCATTACTAATAGCTTATTTAGAGACATTCTTTCTATATAGTACATCACGTCTAGCTGTAAAATGAAAGAAAGAAAGAAAGAAAGAAAAAGTAAAAAGAAAATTACAAGTCAGACTAAAAGGCAAAAGCAACAAAATTTAAGAGACAGAGCAAGTACCAGAACCAGACATGGCAAGGATGTTGAAATTATCATATTGGGAATTTAAAACTATGATTAATATGCTAAGAACTCTAAAGGATAAAGTAAATAGCATGCATGAACAAAAGGGCAATGTACACAGAGAGTTGGAAATCCTAAGAAAGAAACAAAAAGAAATGCTAAAGATAAAAACAGTGTAGCAGAAATGAAGGCTGCACTTGAGGGGTTCCTTGGTATACTGGTCATGACTGAGGAAAGAATCTCTGAGCTAGAGGATATATCAATAGAATCCTTCAACTGAAGAGCAAAGAGGACAAAGACAAAATAAAGAAGAAGAGAATATCAAAGGACTGTGAAGGACTGTGGGACAACTATAAAATGTATAAAATACATATAATGTGGATACCAGAAGGAGAAGAAAGAGAGAAGGGATAGAATATTTGAAACAATAATGACTAAAGGTTTTCCCAAATTAATGTCAGACAGCAAATGACGGATCTGGAAATCTTAGAGAACACTATGTAGCATGAGCAGGATGAAGAAGAGTGGAAAATGTTTAAAGTGTTGAGAGAAAGTAACTCATAACTAGAATTCTGTACCCTGTGAAATTATCCTTCAAAAGTGAAGAAAAAATAAGAACTTTCTCAGAAAAACAAAAATTGAAAAAAAATTTACTGCCAGTAGATCTGATTGTAGGAAATATTAGAAGTTCTTTAGAAAGAAGAAAAAAATATATAGGTAAGAAACGAAAACAGATAAGGTAAAGAAGAGCACTGAAAACAGAATAGATGAAGGTAAAATATTTTATTTTGCTTCTTCTTAGTGAGTCTAATAGATAAGAGTTTATTCAAAATAATATTACTAACAATGTATTCAATTATATATATATATGTATGTGTATATATATATGCATGTGTGTGTATATATATATATATATATATATACATATATATTCTTACATAGGCTTATATATAAGTGAAATGAATGGTAGCTATCATACAAGGGATGGGAAGAAGGAATTCGATTTATTTTATTATTATAGGGTACTCAACAACAGCATTGACCCACTGGACATAACTGACATCTATAAACTTCTTCATCAACAACAGAAGGATACACATTCTTCCCAAGTTCACATGGAACATTCACTAAGATAGATCATATTTTGGGCCACAAAACATACCTTAGTAAAGTTAAAGGAACAGAAATCATTCAATATCTGCTCTCAGAAAACAATGGAATTAAACTAGAAATCAGTAATAGAAAGATAACTGAAAAGATAAGTGGAAATTAAACATACCCTTAAATATCACATGGGTCAAAAAAGAAATCACAAGAGAAATTTTAATAATATTTACAAATATATAAAAATTAAAACACAACTATAAAATCTGTGAGATGAAGCAAAAGCAGGGCTTAGAGGGAAATTTATGGCATTGATGCATATATTAGAAAAGAAGAAAGATCTAAAATCAATCACCTATGTTTCCACCTTAGAAAACCAGAAAAAAGAATAGTAAATTAAATCCAAATTAAGTAGATGAGAAGAAATAATAAAAATTAGGGAAGAAACCAATAAATTGAAATCAGGAAGTCATCAGAAAAAATCAATAAAACCAAAATCTGGCTCTTTGGAAAAAAAACTTAAAATCAAGAAGATTCTAGCCAGGCTAACCAAGAAAAAGAGAGAGGACACAAATAACTATTATCAGAAATCAAAGAGCGTGCATCACTATAGAACCCATGGATCTTAAAAGGATAATCAAGAAATACTATGATCAACACTATGCCCTCAAATTTGACAACCTAGAGGAATGGATCAATTCCTTGAAAGATACAATTTGACAAAACTCATAAGAAGAAACAGACCATCTGAATAGGCCTCTATTACAAATCTAATCAATACTAGTTAATAACCTTCCAAAACAGAATGTACCAGGCCTAGATGACTTCACTAGTGAATTCCATCAAACATTTAAGTTAGAAAGTATACTGATCCTATCTAAACTCTTTCAGGGGATAGAAGCAGAGGAAATACTATCTCATTCAATGAGACCAGCTTTACCTTACACCATATGTCATCAGGGAAATGCAAATTAAAATGACAATGAGATACCACTATGCAACTATTAGAATGGCCAAAATCCAGAACACTGACAACACCAAATGCTGATGAGGATGTGGAACAACTGTAACTCTGTTCATTGCTGGTGAAATGAAAAAATGGTATAGCCACTTTGGAAGACAGTTAGGCAGATTCTTACAAATCCAAACAGACTCTTATACATCATCCAGCAATTGTGTTCCTTGGTATTTACCCAAAGGAGTTGAAAACTTATGTCTACACAAGGCCTGCACATGGATGTTTATAACACCTTTGTCTACAGTTGTTAAAATTTAGAAGCAACCCTGAAGTTAGGCAGTAGAAGAATGAATAAACAAATTGTGGTATTTTAGATAATGGAATATAATTGAGCACTAAAAAGAAATGAACTATCAAGCCATGAATAGACATGGAGGAAACTTAAATGCATATTACATGAAAGAAGCCAATCTGAAAATACTACTTACTGTATGCTTCTAACCATGTCACATTCTGGAAAAGGCAAAGCTATGGAGAGAGTAAAAAGGTCAATGGTTGCCAGGGGTTGGAGGGTGGGGGGGGATGGATGAATAGACAGAGCATGGAGAACTTTTAGGCTGGTGAAAATACTCAGTTTGGTACCTTAATGATGGACACATATATTCATTTGTCCAAACTCACAGGACTCACAACACCAAGAGTGAAAGGTTACATAAACTACAGACTTTGATTGATAATGATGTGTCATTGTAGGTTCATCAATTGTGACAAATACAGCACTCTGATTGTGGATGTTGATAATGGAGGAGGCTATGCATGTGTGGAAGCAACAGTATTTGGGAAATCCCTGTACCTTCCCCTTAATTTTGATATGAACCTAAAACTGCTCTAAAAAAATAAAATCTTAATTAAAATACAAAATGCAAAAATCTTTGAAATGAAAACAAAATGGCATTGCTTTTGCTTCTTGCTCTGCACTAAGTGATTTTCATGCAGTAAATTAATCTTCATTGCAACCAGATGAATGAGGTACTATTATTATCCTAATTTTAAAGATGGGAAAATGGATATTTAGAAAGTCTTTGTAATCTGGATAAAGTCATCTCTGTAACAAATGACAGTGTCTTAACCCAGATTTCTCTTATGCCAAACTGAAGCCTTTAAACAATAAACTACATTATTTTCCTTGATTTCTTCAATCGTTTTTAATTTCTGAAATAATTTTAATTTATCATCCATTTACTTCTTTAGGTCTATTCATGTCTTTGCCTTCTCCTTACACTTTCCTTTTCACTTTTGATCTCTTTCTCTGTGGATTTCTTATTTTTATTGGATATCATTGAAAGAAAAATTCAGCACAATTTAATTTTCTTTGGTTTGCTGAAATGTGTTCTTGAAATACAGACTCTGTCTTTTACCCTGGATGTGATCTTCACCCAATGCAGCTGAAAAGAAAGAAAGAAAGAAGAAAACCTAAAAAAGAAAAGAAAAAAAATCAAGTGCACATAACAGGGTGTTTTGTCTCTTCCTGTGTGACGTTTATGTCTCTCTTTTCTCCCAGATGTCTGGGTAACATTTTTTTAATTATTTATATTTTTAAGATTTGAGTTTTGATATAGTCATATTCTTTGTTTGTTTGTTTGTTTTGCTTTGTTTAGTTTTGCACTGCTCAGCCATCTCGCTGCTGCTTTTACTCAGTCCCAGCTGAGTGGGCTAATCTTAGACTTTACTCCATTCCTACTAACAATTTCTATGAGGAGACCCTCCACCAATTTTCTGGCCTGGACCTGAGCCTCCTGTGTATTTATACTGGCGTGAGTTCCCAGTGAACCATCCCCAGTATTTCCCCTAGCTGTCATCAGGCCTCACTTCTATCCTCAGTTCAAGAACTTCAGTGAGGTCTTTGAAACGTTTTTTCTCACTTTTTGCCAAACTCCAACACCCTCTGCAAGAAAAAGCCCTGTGATGATTGCTTGAATCTCCTTTTAATTTATTCCAAAATTGTACTGGGTCTGGATGGCACTTCTTGGGTTTGGGGATGAGAAGTTAGACCTTAGTTTCAGCTTTCATTGAAATTTAAAAAAGGTTGTTCATTTCATTCAGTTTTTGGCAAATTCTACAAACTGCTTTTTTTCCAAGATTCACGTTAATTTCTTTTACGTAAAGCATACCAGTGATTTTAATAAAGCTGTATAGAATTACAGTATGCATAGACCTGAGTGTGTAAAGGTGGAAATTGATTTATCTACAGTAAAATAATGGATTTTACTCTCCAAAGACTCCAAGTTGCTCCTTGGTGTTAAGTGAAACACTTAGGGAAATGCATTTAGCTATTCAGGTTCAGAAACATTAGATGACATTAAAGGCAAACTAGAGTCACCAGCTCTCTAAATGGCCCTTCCATCCTGTAGAGACATAAAAACCAACGTGCTCTGCTATATAGAGACATAAAAACTAAAGTGTTCTGCTATGCACCTCACTTTCTGCTCCTAGGTATTATGAGGTGCTAAGAAAAAGCTATTGGCTACATTGCACCTTTCTTTGATTTGAGATTAAAAGAATGGCAGAAATTCTATACGTCTTATGAAGGGCATTTATGTACTTTTCTCAAGGTGGTGTAAATTGTGTTGAAATCATCAGTTTACCTTGCATATAAATAACGTATATATTTTGAGTAAAATATAAAAAAAAACAATTAATATCAAGAACCATTTGTTTTACTATGAAATGTCATGTTCTTTGCTGATGAGTAATTTTTGTATATATTTGGTACACTTCCAGGATTTATGCTATTTGTAAAGTAGGCAATTACTCTATTAGTGAAAGGGTTGCAGAGTCTCTTATTTCTTCAGCCTCACCCTTATGTCCACCTCAGACACATGCACAAGTCAAAAAGACTGGTTACAGGCTTTGCAAGCACCAAATTGCTAACTGCCAAGATCTTAAGAAAATGACCATTTTCCGTTATAATCCCCAGCACCATATAAAAAAGCTGTTAATCGGGTTGCTTGTTTCCTACACACTGATTCATTCCAGTGTTAAAAGATGTGCTGTGGGAAAAAATTCAATCAAACAAAGAATGAACAAAAGAACATGTGTTAAAAGAGGGACTTCTGGCTAATTTTACAGAAAAGGATAAAAATTCTCAAAATGTGCGTATGTGGGCAGGGGTATTGCATATTTATAGCCCTCCATAGAAATTATTTCTAAGTCTATCAAAAACAACTACACTGTGCTTTTTCAAATAAGCACATGTAACGGGGAAACTACAAAGAAGGGAGGAAGATGTTAGAAATAAATGAAACAGGAAAGCAGGGGGAAAATAAATAATTAAATGGAAAATAATATTTCAAGAGAAATAGTATTAAATACAAGGATCCAAAGGATGACATTAATGTATTTTGAACCATAGAACATTAACCAATATCTTATTTTGATTCCCCCCAGGACCTTAAAATTGAACAATATCCATTTCTTTCACAATTTCCAAGCACTCTAAAACTTCAGATTTGTTCATACTCCTTCAGAATATATGATTATGCAAGTGAATCCAAGAACTGGTAAGATTTTTGCTATTTGAGGTGATGTCATGGATTTTGTAGGTTATTCCATCCTCTTCCAGTAGCCCAGAAGGCAGCAGTAGTATATATAATGCTGGGAATAGCTTTAAGTGAGATATTATGACTGTAATATACAATCCCAAGGAGTCAGTATATGACTGAATCTTGGTTTACTAGTAGAAGTAGATGTGCAGTGACATTTTTTGACCTGGAAAGTGTCTGCTATAATTACCTGACATTACCATTTTGCATGTAAAATATGCTGTCCCTCCTGGGACATTTTATGAAAGCTAGAGGTTGTAACCCACTGTTCATTTCACTTAGCTTCTGAGGTGCCAGAGATTGATGGAGGAGTCAAAGTGCATTACTGTTCTTCACTGGACCTTTGAATTTATTGTCACGAGTCTGATGCTAATGGGATTCGCTCTTTTGTTGGATTGATGTTCAGGGTTAGATGGGCAGATGAGTCACTGATCTTGACCAGAGGTGATTTGCCCAATGCCAGTTAGAAGAGGAAAAGGGCAAGGTAGAGGCTGAACTTGGAGTTAATAGGAATAATAGATGCTGAGGGTGCATGATAAAACTCAATAAAATAACGCACTCTATACTTAAATTGACAAATTTACCTAGCAAAGAGACTATTATTGTCAACCAAGCAAAATGTAATCCTATGAGAAATTGTCCAAATAGTTTTTTTAACTACTTATAGGACATAAAGTTATTTCTGTTAAATATAGATATTATTATACAGATTTCAAAAAGAGCTCTCCTATTTCACACAAATCACAAAAAGAAAAAGGTGTTAGCCAATCATTTTGAACACATGATTCCTCAGGGTAAACAAATATGTCTTCTTTTAAATACACTTCACTGTAAACATAAATTTAACATTATGAGACAAGATAAAAAATAGAAATGGAACAGAGTAGTATTTTTTAAATTATATTTGTTCTTCCAAGATATTCTCTCACTGGGATATTTCCCTCATTTCTCCTTCTCTCTCACTGAGAACTATGGTCATTGAAATTTATAGAAGCCTTTAGTATTTAAGAACTACTCTTGAAAAAAAAAACAGTTAAGACTGATCACTTTTTTCTTAAATAAGTTTTCTAAATTATGGTCTAAGAATCCAGACATTTCCATATTTGCACATCCCTTTATCTTATAAATATTTCCTGTCTTCTCTGTGTAAAGGTGGATTTTAAGGTACACAAGGCATAACCTTTGCCCTCATGTTGTTAGTATCTTGTAGAGGCTGCAACTTGTGCACAGATGACTAGAATGTAAGCTGCTAAGTGACAAGCAACAAAAAAAAGTACTATTTCAAAACCGACTTTAGACATTGAGGATTATTAATTTCCAACTTGGAGGAAGCTAAGATTTTTATGAACAAGTGTTTGAAAGAGGAATCAGATATATACATATATGGCAAAGCTGGAGAAAATGGTATGCTATAAGGTAGTATGTCAAAGAGAGAAGTGTAAGTGTGTCAGACTGTGCCAGACTGGCTCGATTTTATTATTTGTGTGACCATAGCTAGTTATGTAACATCTCTGAGCTTCTGTATCTTCATCTGTAAAATGGACATAACAAATCCAACTTCACAGAATTGCTGTGAAGGTGAAATGCATTCGTGTGTGTAAAATGCTAAGCAGAATCTCTCCTGTATTGAACACTCTGTGAATGATACTTATAATTCTTATGCTTATGGTTAATATTATCGTCATTTCAGGAAGTGAGAAAAATCCTCGCAAAAATACAAACTTGGGCAAGCTCTGGGCAAAATGATCTCAATGGGTGCTTGAAAGTCATCTATGGAAAATGACAGTTGACAAAAAGTGTTGGTTGAAATGAAAATTAGATCTTTGAACATCAGGATAAGTACACTGGACACGCTCGTTTATCAATCCATGCTTAGTCTTTAGCACAGCATGGTGTTTTCTGGTTCCAAGGAAATATTTGTTTAGTTGCTTTTGTTTGATTCAAATTAATTTTTCTGATAGCTTTTGAAAACCAGCAAGCAGATAAAAGATGTAAACTGATCTGGGCTTTAGTGAGTGTTACTCAGCAGCAATGTGTGTGGTGAATTAGAGAAAAGGAAAGTGGAACACTATTATAATAATTAAAACTAACTGTAAATGTAAACTGTTTACCAGAACAGCTGCAGATACATGATAGACATGAGAGAAACACTCAAAGAAAACTGCTAAGATTTCACTAATATAAGTTGCATGATAGATGCAAGGGGGAAGGAGCTGAAGCACATGCTGAAGTTCAAATCTGAGGTTCAAGGTGTCTTAGGTAGAAGAAGATGTCACATGTTAACTTTGAGCTATGATGACTTTGTGGCATGATGTCAAGATTGCACATTTTACCAGTTGTATGGCCTTAAGAAAAGACAAGAGATAAATATTTAGAAAGTATTAGACCTGAAGTAATTGAAAAGAGCATGAGAAAGAAACCTTAGGTAGGATCCTGGATTCAGGAAGGGGTTAACAAAGTCTTTTCGGTCATGGAAAAGCAATCCAAGACATAAGAAGGACCAGAAATCTTAAATTAGAACCAGAAATCTTAAGTCAAGTTTAGAAAAAATTCTGAAGAGACTTTCTTATAAAAGGCAATTACTGAAAACGTTGAGAATCATTGGAGCTTCTGGCCCAAGAGTGACATTCTTCTTTGAGTAAGTTTCAATAAAAAGTAAGTATGGGCCTTAGAATGCAAGAGATGGGAGAATTATAGATGTAGAAGAAATAAGTGTCAATCATCATTTAAAGAAATTTGCACAGAATAAGAAAAGTAGGATAAGAGCTTAAAAGTTAGGCTTTTATTTGTTTTCATTTTTTTTTTTCAATCAGAGGAGGAAATTGTTTAGACTCAGAAACCTGAGTATAAAAAGAAAGAGAAGGATAGATTTAAGTAGACTTGAATTCTAATTCCAGATCTTACCAAACTTCTCTGAGGCTTAGTAGATTTATGTCTAAATAAAAGATAAATACTCTAAACATTTTAAATTAATGTATATGGGTTTTAAAAAATTATTTATTGAGGTATAATTCAAATAAAATAAACATATTTAATTATATAGTTTTATGAGTTTTGGCAACTGCATAGTCCCTGGTAACTGCCTCCACAATAAAGATATAGAACTTAACCACCTCCCAAAGTTGTCTGGACCTCCTCACCCCAGCCCCTGACCACAGGTCACCACTGACCTAGATTCTGTCACTTTGGATAAGATTGATCTTTTCTAAATTTTACACAAATGGTATCATAATTATGTATTAATTTGTTTCTGGTTTCTTTATCTCAACAAAATGTTTTCTGAAATTTTCCATTTAATTGAGTGTGTAAGTCATTACTCTTTATTACTACTGAATTCATTTTGTCATAGAAATAATGTCCATTCAATTTATCCATTTTATGCAATTTATCTATTCAATTGTTGATAGATACTTGATAGGTTTATAGTTTTTGGATACTATTAATAAAACCACAATGAACATTCTTGTACAATCTTTGTGTAGATAGCTATCTAACTGAAAGCCTTTTTACATAAAGGTTCACAAAATCACTATCACTTAGAAAACTGGAAAAGCAGGCATCTGTAATCCAGCATCGGCCACTATGTGTAGATAGGATATTAGATTTCCAATTTATTAGCCACCACTACCGTACTTAAAAAACATTCCTTCACCAATTAGTATGTACACAGGCTATGCTTACACTTGATCATGTGGTCCTAGCCGTAGTCCTGACCTGTCTTGAGTAAGTAGTCGATGGGACAGGATGGGACTGGTTTTAGCTGTTAGCATCAGTAGTCTAACTCCCACATGCCTGTCTCAAAATGATCAAAGAGTTTTGGAACTGGAGTGACTAAATTTCTCTCCTGGGTGACCAAATGGCTCTACTCCTCCTCTTCCAGGTCACCTGCTTCCTTGGTGAGAGAGAGATCCTGAGCCTGGTTATTTTCTCTCATCCACACACACACTTTTAGCAGCCAAATCTCATTAGTGAGGAACTATTTCCATGACGGCATGTGGGAGTATTTTTCCATCTGTTTTCAGGTAAATCAAAGAGGCACCCTCAGATAGTCCAGGCCCAAAGACCAAGAAATTCATCTACTGATTCCTTTCAATTTACAGAAATATTTGTTGGGTGGAGTCCTGCCTTAGAATTATATCTGGCCTATATAAAGAAAAACTGCAATCTCAGATCTCTTGCTGGTTCTCTACTAGCTGAGGGGAGCTTGGACTATTTTGAAAGGCAATGTAAACTGCCCCCTTTTGCTTAAGCATCCATGGACATTATTAGGAGGCATAAAGCTATGGAAAGCAGAATTTAAGCTTTTCTTTACTGTGGAGGGCCTGACAAATCTGTATAAGGTACACTGTCTTCAGGAACTCTTTTCATTACACTACTGTTTTAATCAACCCATCTAGATAGATGATAGGTAGATGGTAGATTAGATAGATAGATGATAGATGAATAGATACACACACATACTGAAGGCTTTGGTTGGAAGTTCTACAGCCCACTGGATTTCTGAGATGAACCCCCCGCTCAAGGTGTGTGAGAGTTTGGTTAGGAGGAGGGAATGATGAGGGGAAACCTTCTGGATGGAGAAGATAAAATTTTTCTGAAGTGGAAGAGAGACCAAAGAGAGTTTGGGGCATAGACTTCCAAACTGAAGTTACACCTAGGAACTAGGGTACAACCATGCAGTCACTTTACTATTGTGTTTACATGACTTTTCTTTTCCATTAGACACCTGGAACCATTATATTAAACATCCATGATTTTAAGTTGTTGCTGGTTTTGGATACTTAATTTTATTTCCCTTTAGTTAATCATAGACTTCAGTGACATCTAATACACAACAGACTTGTGCAAGGGGTATTGTGTATAAACAAGGGAGGAAAAAATAACAAAGTCATTGAGGACAACAGGAGGGAAGGAACAGACTAGCTGTTTAAGGCAAATTATAGTGAAGAAGTTCCAGCCTTTCACCAGGTCAAAAAGGGAAAGTCCCAGGGGTGGTTGAAATTGATAGTAAGATATAACTAAAATGAAAAAGCAGGGCCTGATCCAGGAAATTTTTTTTCCCCTAAACACTTTAAGAGAAGGAGACCATTGAAAAAGAGGCAGAGTGGTAGGTATTTAGGTTATATATTGTTTTCATCCAATTTGGCTGTGCAGCTCAGGTCAGAATTTCTCCCAGCTACTAACTACACCAAGTTTCACAGAGTCACAGTCTCCTACAGCAATGTTCTCTGCTTTGCTCAGGGGCTTTATTTTGAATTATTGCAAATTCCATTTGCAAGACAAATATTCTTTCCAGAATGTGTTTTATGTGATTTTAGAAACTGATAAAATTCTGAAATAATTCTATTCATTTGAATACTTTGATAATCATCCCAAATACACAAACTGAAATTTAACATAAAGTGTTAGAGATTGACAATACATGACAAAAGGTGTTTTGCACATTCATAACAAATGAGTACAATGAACTTTGCTATGTAATAGTTCTGAGGGTCTTTATTTTAACTAGTATGTTGTAACTAGAAGAGGGTATCAGTGTCTTCAAAAGAATCTCATTGAGTATGTCTGATCATTTAACTTTTGGGCAAGTTTTTCTCTCAGAGTATGTTTTAGTCAGTCAGTAGAGAGCAATCATTAGTGAATTCCCATATCCATCCATCAATTTCAAGTTGTAGCACATACATTGCCCTAAATCCAACTCAGAAATTTATGGAAAAATTGTAGCACTTCTGACTTTTTAGAAACTAGTTAAGATAGATTGAAGCCTATGAGGCAGAGGAGATAAAACACACCCTCTTATTTGTAAGTCAATCCAAATTAAGTATTTTTAGTTACAAATTTTAATCTAGTTTTCAACTAGATTATGGACTTTTAACCTTAAATTCTAAATAAAATAATAATTTATAAATCTCTGCATCAGAACAATGATAATTTTTGTATATGAATTTACTTACAATTAATCCACAAAAGAAGCTGTTTGGTTTGAATAAATAAAAGAGTTAAATTGTTTATATTTTATAGGCTTAGTCTTTTTGGCTTGCATTAACAAAAATACCAGAGACTGGATGGCTTAAGCAATAAACCTTGATTTCTCATAGTTCTAGAGGTTGGGAAGTACAAGATCAAATCATCAACAGCTTCAGTAACTGATGAGGGCTGCTTCCTTGTTCACAGACCACTGTTTTCTCTGTGTCGTCACATGGGACCAGAGAGATCGCTCATGTCTCTTCTTATAAGGGCACTAATACCATGCATGAGGGCTCCACTATGATGATCTAATCACCTCCCAAATATCCTGCCTCCAAATGCCATCATATTAGGAATTTGAATTTCAACATATGAATTTGGGGGAGACATAACATTCAGTCCATTGCAGGGTTTATACATGAATATTTATGCACAAACATAACTAAACATATACCCTTGTCAGTAATAAAAACAAGTAAAATAAAGCATGCCAGTCAGTTTCATCAAAGAGATTATTTAATTCAGTAAGAAATATTGTTAATTTTCTAACTAGATAGTTAATTTCTGTTCTGACTATTCTTTTTTTTCTTTTTTTTTTTTTTTTTTTTTTGCGGTATGCGGGCTTCTCACTGCTGTGGCCTCTCCCGTTGTGGAGCACAGGTTCCGGAAGCGCAGGCTCAGTGGCCATGGCCCATGGGCCCAGCCACTCTGCAGCATGTGGGATCTTCCCAGACCGGGGCACAAAGCCACCTCCCCTGCATGGGCAGGCGGACTCTCAACCACTGCGCCACCAGGGAAGCCCTTTTCTGATTATTCTTATCCACATGTAAGGTTTTCAGATATATTTGAAATGGAAGAATGGTTGAAGATAACGAACAATTGCTTCTTGAATAGTCATGTCAACAATGTGACAGTTTGCACAAGGAAAAGCAAGAAAGAACACTCAATAATAATAATAATATGGAGTTAATATTATCCAAGATCCTTATGTTGGATAATCTTTTGTCACAATGTCAGAGTCTGTACTTATTTTCCACCAATTCACAAAGCTGGGAAGACCATTCTGACCTTATGGCACTTTCAGATTCCATGAATGGAAAGATGACAGGGTTCCACACATCACCTCTAATAGGCCGAGAAAGCAGGTGTCCAGATGCACTGCCTGGGAGGAAGAACAAGGCTAAAAATGTTGACCTTATGTGAACATGACTAACAATCAATAGCATGGGCTTCACTGGACAGGACTTACTCAGAGAACCCTACAGCACTTGCTTTTTGTAATAAAATATTTTTTAGGATGGGGGTGTGGTGTTGGGACACCCATCAGAAGAGATGAGAAGGGGAGTGTGATAGGAACTCATGTCACTGTTGGAAAGTGAGTGAGCTGTGACATTGAGTGGGCCGTGACATTGACTGAAATAGATTCACTTAGGGAGACAAGTTAGGTATATCTTTGATCTTTTTATAAGCAGCTGGATAGAAAAAACTAAGCAGCAGGAAAGAAGGGACAGGATAAAAGAAAGTGTCTTTTCTCCTTTTTTATTCTTACAATGTCCTGATTCTTCAGCCTAGAGCTTTAAATATTTGTGTAACTTTCTTGGGAAGCTGTCATCTCATAGTAATTTTGTATGTATTGAGCTCCTAAAGCTAGGGATGCTTTATAAAGCTACAATGTAAATTTATTTCTCTCCATAATCTCTGTCACTTTCCCTGTCTCCACATAAAAAGCAAGAGATGTAACATTTCATTATTAATTACAGCAACAGCAAGCTGGCTGTCAGAGAGTCAAACGCGACATACTTCCCCCACCAAGCTGCTGAGCTTTCAGCCATTTACTCATTAAGCTCATAATGATGATGGAGTTTTTAAAACCTGCTATTTTTAATGGACAGTAGGTCTTAAAAATCTGTCATAAATTGCTCAGTTGAGGAAATCAAATGGCAAAGAGAGCGATCCAGGCTAAGAGCAAACAAACTGCACCATAAAAGGAAGTTGGGTCTTTAACTGAGCTTTCATTTTGACAAAGAATGTGAGGGCAACCCTGCAACTGTAAGTGGGTGCTGTGGGATTATTTAACTGAGAGCAGTTATTCACAGTAAAGAGACTGAACACACAGGGAAAAAAAAATCAAACCAAACCAAACCAAGACAAAGGACAAAAAGCACTTTAGGGTGCTTTTGTTTTTTAAATAATATGTTACTGGCAGTAAAAATGACTAAATCAAGTTTTAATATGTATTTTATTTAACATTTTAATAACAGACTATATACGATGAAAGTGAATTTCAAGGTGACCACAAATCAAGTTAAGGATCTAAACATAAAAAGGCATTTTCTCTCCCATCTAGTGAGAGATTTTAATAAATGCACATCAATTTGGATATTTTTCATTCATTCATTCAAAATACATTCCTTTGTACCTATTATATGGTCCAGCTTTTTTTCTAAGCACTTTGGAACACAGGGATGAACTAAACAGAAAAACGTCTGTCCCTGAAGGAGGGAGATGGCAAAAAAGGCATCTGCATAATACGTGGTACATTAAGTGGCATATTTGAAAGGGATAAGTCATGAAAAAATAGGAAAACAAAGGCAGGTAAAAAGGGACTGGGAGAGCAGGTGTGGTAGTGGGAGAGGAGGAGGATGTAAGCTTACCAGGAGATGTGAGAATCCCGTTCAAGAAGTGAGGGAGTTGGAAACATGAGCACTTGGAAAAAGAAGAGATTTCCAGGTGGGCTGATCACCTTAAAGGATCAAATTTACTGGGAAAAACACAATTCCCAGTTTTTCTCAATAGAAGCTCCTGTAAACCAGGAAAGCAGAGGAGTGGCTAGCTGTCTGGTGTCCCCACATGAAAAAAAGCTCCTTCTAGTATGGGTCAGCGTTCATCAAACGACTAATCATGCCACCTTATAATAATCGGAGCCACAAAATATCTTTTAGAAGTCTATATTTGGCACCAAAATACCATTATAAAGAAGGACTTGTGTGTGTCTATTTGTGCACGCACTTGTGTCAACCTTAAATTATATACACATATTAACACTATATAAAAAGTTAATATTCCCATTGATGATATATCTTCTGCTTTACTCATACTAAGAGAAAATTGTTTCTACCATAGTAATGAATCATTTAGAGTTTTAAATCCCAGGCACCATCTTTACCTGGATAACGTATCTATGGAGTTGGAAAGAAAAAATACTTTGGTGATAGCATCATTGAAAAGCTAAACAAAAATTGGAGACAATCTGCTACACTGATAGAGGTGATATCATTTAGGACCTGAAATCTTATCTAGGCAAAAATAAATGATTCTGGAATTGTATGCAAGAGAACAGGGAATGATCAGTAGCAAATAAATATGTGCTGAAACCCCTAAAGAAAAAAATGGCAAATTAAAGAATCATTCTAAAATGTAAGCATTTGTTAGTCTTAATTGTGAATGTCACTATATGAAACTCTCTTTATCCCAAACTTCCAGTATGATTTTCAAAGCACACTTGCCATTTCTAAGAGCCTCTTACAACTCAGAACTTGCTTTGTAACTTTTCTAAGAAGTTGTCTTGACAGCAAACACACATTGTATAAATTATAGGCTTTGGTTTTATATTTTGTCATTAATTGGCATTCAAGTTTTAATAAGCTCTATGTGGTCCAGTGTACCAGTGTATATGACCATCCATACATGCAAGTTATATTAGACCAGACAGTAAAATGTGGATATAATTGATATCATTCTGAATCTTTATACAGGGTTTTTGAATCTCCTTGGACTGATATCCTTTTATATTCTCTCTGTCTTTTCTGTCTGTCTTTCTCTCCCCACTCTGGCAGTTTGGGTGCTGCTTTAGGACACTTACTAAATATATTCCTGTGTATTTCTCAGTGATTAGTGACAGTTAGATTCAATGACTGTTACCCTTTATTATAAGTTCCCCTTAACATTTGTGATTTTAATTGTGGAAAATAACCATGTACATTCATGGATGTATGTTCCTCTCAATCTCTTCCATCAATTTCCCAGGAATAATTGGTACAATTTAAACCTTCACCTAACTATTCTCCTTCCATTGTAATTGGAACAGCATCTATTTTTAAGGTAAGGTCTATTCTTGTGCTGTTATTTTATTTTGGTAATTTATGGAGAAACAATTGCCCAAAACAGGCACATGGATGCTATAAATAAAGCAGTCTGATAATTGTTTAAACAAAACTGGGCTCAATGGACAGGCAATGAACCCTCATTAAGGTGAAACTAGAGATGCGCTTGCAATTTCTCTGAATAAGTTTTTTTTATTTCTCTTTATACACTACTGAGCATTTCACAAAATGATAATTTTGAAAGATACCAGCACTATGTTTAAACAAAGAATAAAATAAACACGTATTTGAGTTATATCTTATTAAGTTACATATTTAAATAAAAACATATAAATATGAATTGGTGAAAAGATTATTCATATGGAAGCAATGAGATTTCCATTATAGAGCTGGAGATATTTCACACTGTAAAAGCTTGCTCTCTTTGTGGTAATTTTTATTTGCTATTTAAATTCAACTTAACCTTCCCTGTCCTCTAAAACTAAAAATAGCATTTGTGGTCTTTTATTGTTATCATGCACAATTTAAACAAAATAATTTAGTGTTTTAGCTTGGCTCAGGAATTGTAAAGATTTATGTGCTAAAGATTATTCACTTGTAAAATGGCCTATGTACTTCATCTGCAGTGTAAGCATTTTGAAAATAAGAAGAAAACTATGAAAGCTTTATTATATTTAATTTTATAATACAAAATATAGGAAGATTGAAAACAATTATACTTAAACCAATTCTGTACTAATAAGTGGATTTATTTAAATGTGTTTTTTTAATGTTTGTAAAAATTTTAGTTGCTTTTCCTTCTTAAAAATTTCCCTTAAAGTAGCTTTATTGATGTTTTAAAGAAATAAAACTTGGGAAAATTAAAACAAAATGAAAATAAATGTGTTCTTTCTATATTTAGCAAAAGTCCTTTATTTTATTGTCTTTGAGCTCAATGGAAGCTTAATGGAAATTAATTTTTAACACATCAAATGCATGTTTGAATATGAGTAAGAACAAACAGATTTTAAGCTATTTCTACAAGACCTTAATTTTAACATTATGCAGACAGAAGCTGTAATTAATATTTTGTTTCACTGTCAATGTATTCCTCTCCAATTTTTGACATGATAAATCCCATCTTTTTATTTTCAGTTATTAACTTATAAACAAGTAGGATGCATCCAAGTGCATGCAGAGGCTAGATATAAATGGAAATCCTATCAATTAACAAATACTGTTCCTCCTTAATGTCAATCACAACATGAAATCCTATAGACAAAGTATTCGGGTAACTAGGTATTCTTTAAAAATGTTCTTTCTAATAATTTGAAGTTTTGGTGAAATTTGAAATCTTCTACTTTTTCCCCAAATACTACTTCTCTCTATTAAAAAAAAAAAAAAACAGTAATAATAATTCTGGAAGGTTAACAACACTGGGGTATATTAATTTTATTCTTATGATTTGTATAGTTGTCAAGGTGGTCTTCATGTTAGTAAAAAAATCTTGTATTCACCAGTTAATATATGCTCCTTTGTAGGTGAGTATTCACAGTAGAAAGCCACTAATCAATCTGCAAAATTGGCATCATGAGTTAAGAAGAGCCTGTGTGTTTAAGTTGTAGGAGGTTTGCAGGAAGCATGTGTGTTGGCAGAACTGTGTGATAAGGCATCTGCAATAGTTGACTACATTATGCTTCCATTCAGCTGGTGTCATCACTCTGTCACTTTTACCCATCCCATAATTTGCACGAAAAGAAAGCAAACCAACTCTTTAAATTCTGGGAATGTATGGTAAACTGTCAGTTTCCCTTCTGTGAAGTTGTTTATCTCAGGATTTTACTTGGCACACAATTTCTCAATAGATGTAGCCCTCCTTCCCAAGGCAAAGGAAATCCCATTGATCAATGGGGATTGCAGCACTTATCAACATCAAAATGGAGACAGCTTAATTCCTTAGATTAGCATTTGGCTCAAAACAGCCAAGGTTTCCTGAGAAACTACTATTAGTATATTTTAAAGTATCCAATTTCTTTTCTTCCTCCTACCAGCTCAAAATATAAGCCAAGGCCATGTGGCTGCATCTTAATCACATTTGAGCATGAGAGCCATCCGTCGAAAGCCTGTCTCATTTCAAAGATATAAGAGATTGTAATATTTTAATATTTTCTACTGCCAAGTTGCTAAGCAATAAAACAAATCTTGGCACTTTCCTGCCAGTTCATCATGAAGAACTACTTTAGTTCGGCAGTCTCTTGATGAAACAAAGGGAAGGCAGCTGGACCAAGCAGCATTTCAGAAACGTGTTGCCAAACAAATACCTGGAACTTTCACCCCTTTGCATGGCTGAGACAGAGGCAGAGAGATCCGACATATGGAGCAGCATAGAAAATCAACTCCTAAGTTTAGTGATTAAAATTGTACAAATATCAGCTCAGAGTTCTAGAATTATGCTCTTATCCCACATTACCTTTATACAAGATAAGCATAAGTGTGAAATTTTTTCAGCTAAAGATACATTTCACAAACTCTAGCACACTCGTCAAATGATGTATATTAGATTAAACACATATTTCGGCTCAATATTTACCTACATTTTAAAAGTTTTGATCAGAGGAATAATGCCAAAGCATATGCGGGATAGATAATTTCAAACAAAATAAAGGGTATAAGGTAAAAAAGTTGTAGTTCTCCTTTCACATAAGTCCAGTCTTACTTTTTGGTATGTATTATTTTTTTTTAATATTTACTATTTATTGAGTGCTTATATGTTAGGTTCTGTGTTAACCATTTCATTCATATTATTTATTATTTTAAACATCTTTATTGGAGTATAATTGTTTTACAATGGTGTGTTAGTTTCTGCTTTATAACAAAGTGAATCACCTATATGTATACGTATATCCCCATATCCCCTCCCTCTTGTGGCTCCCTCTCACCCTCCCTATCCCACCCCTCTAGGTGGTCACAAAGCACCAAGCTGATCTCCCTGTGCTATGCAGCTGCTTTCCACTAGCTATTTATTTTACATTTGGTAGTGTATATATGTCCATGCCACTCTCTCACTTCATCCCAGCTTACCCTTCACCCCCTGTGTCCTCAAGTGCATTGTCTACATCTGCATCTTTATCCCTGTCCTGCCCCTAGCTTCTTCAGAACATTTTTTTTTAAGATTCCCTATATACGTGTTACATACGGTATTTGTTTTTCTCTTTCTGACTTACTTCACTCTGTATGACAGATTCTTGATCCATGAACCTCACTACAAATAACTCGATTTTGTTTCTGTTTAAGGCCGAGTAATATTCCATTGTATATATGTGCCACAACTTCTTTATTCATTCATCTGTTGATGGACACTTGGGTTGCTTCCATGTCCTGGCTATTGTAAATAGTGCTGCAATGAACATTGTGGTACATGACTCTTATTGAATTATGGTTTTCTCAGGGTATATGCCCAGTAGTGGGATTGCTGAGTCATGTGGTAGTTATATTTTTAATTTTTTTACAGAACCTCCATACTGTTCTCCATAGTGGCTGTATCAATTTACATCCCCACCAACAGTGCAAGAGTGTTCCCTTTTCTCCACACACTTTCCAGCATTTATTGATTGCAGATTGTTTGGTGATGGCCATTCTGACTGGTGTGAGGTGATACCTCATTGTAGTTTTGATTTGCATTTCTCTAATGATTAGTGATGTTAATCATACTTACATGTGTTTGTTGTCAATCTGTATATCTTCTTTGGAGAAATGTCTATTTAGATCTTCTGCCCATTTTTGGATTGGATTGTTTGATTTTTTGATATTGAGCTGCATGGGCTACTTGTATATTTTAGAGATTAATCCTCTGTCAGTTGATTCATTTGCAAATAATTTCTCCCATTCTGAGGGTTGTCTTTTCATCTTCTTTATGGTTTTCTTTGCTGTGCAAAAGATTTTAAGTTTCATTAGGTCCCATTTGTTTATTTATCTTTTTATTTCCATTCCTCTGGGAGGTGGGTCAAAAAGGATCTTGCTGTGATTTATGCCATAGAGTGTTCTGCCTATGTTTTCCTCTAAGAGTTTTATAGTGTCTGGCCTTACATTTAGGTCTTTAACCCAGTTTGCATTTATTTTTGTATACCGTTTTAGGGAGTGTTGTAATTTCATTCTTTTACATGTAGCTGTCCAGTGTTCCCAGCTCCAGTTATTGAAGAGGCTGTCTTTTCTCCATTGTATATTCTTGCTCCTTTATCAAAGATAAGCTGACCATAAGTGTGTGGGTTTCTCTCTGGGTTTTCTAAAATGTTCTGTTGATTTATATTTCAGTTTTTGTGCCAGTACCATCCTGTATTGATTACTGTAGCTTTGTAATATAGTCTGAAGTCAGGGAGCCTGATTCCTCCAGCTCCGTTTTTCTTTCTCAAGATTGCTTTGGCTATTCAGGGTCTTTTTGTTGTCATACAAATTGTGTAATTTTTTGTTCTAGTTCTGTGAAAAATGCCATTGGTAGTTTAATAGGGATTGCATTGAATCTGTAGATTGCTTTTGGGAGTAGAGTCATTTTCACAATGTTGATTCTTCCAATTGAAGAACATGATATATCTCACCATCTGTTTGTATCAACTTTAATTTCTTTCATGAGTGTCTTATAGTTTTCTGCATACAGGTATTTTGTCTCCTTATGTAGGTTTATTCCTAGGTATTTTATTCTTTATTTTGCAATGGTAAATGGGAGTGTTTCCTTAATTTCTCTTTCAGGTTTTTCATCATTAGTGTATAGGAATGCGAGAGATTTATATGCACTGATTTTGTATCCCACTAATTTACCAAAATCATTGATTAGCTCTGGTAGTTTTCTGGTAGCATCTTTAGGATACTTTATGTATAGTATCATGCCATCTGCAGACAGTGACAGTTTTACTTCTTCTTTTCCGACTTGGATTCCTTTTATTTCTTTTTCTTCTCTGATTGCTGTGGCTAAAACTTGCAAAACTATGTTGAATAATGGGGATAGTGGGCAACCTTGTTTTGTTCCTGATCTTAATGGAAATTGTTTCAGTTTTTCACCATTGAGAATGATGTTGGCTGTGGGTTTGTCATAAATGGCCTTTATTATGTTTAGGTCAGTTCCCTCTATGCCTAATTTCTGGAGGGTTTTTAACATAAATTGGTGTTGAATTTTGTTGAAAGCTTTTTCTCCATCTATTGAGATGATCATATGGTTTGTCTCCTTCAATTTGTTAATATGGTGTATCACGTTGATTGATTTGCGTATATTGAAGAATCCTTGCATTCCTGGAATAAACCCCACTTGATCATGCTGTATGATCCTTTTCATGTGCTGTTGGATTCTGTTTGCTAGTGGTTTTTTTGAGGATGTTTGCATCTATGTCCAACAGAGATATTGGCCTGTAGTTTTCTTTCTTTATGACATCTTTGTCTGGTTTTGGTGTCAGTGTGATGGTCGCCTCAGAGAATGAGTTTGGGAGTGCTCCTCCCTCTGATATAGTTTGGAAGAGTTTGAGAAGGTTAGGAGTTAGCTCTTCTCTAAATGTTTTATAGAATTTGCCTGTGAAGCCATCTGGTCCTGGACTTTTGTTTGTTGGAAGATTTTTAATCACAGTTTCAATTTCAGTGCTTGTGATTGGTCTGTTTATATTTTCTATTTTTTCCTGGTTCGGTCTCAGAAGGTTGTGCTTTTCTAAAAATTTGTTCATTTCTTCCAGGTTGTCCAGTTTATTGGCATATAGTTGTTTGTAGTAATCTCTCATGATCCTTTGTATTTATGCAGTGTCAGTTGTTACTTCTCGTTTTTCATTACTAATTCTATTGATTTGAGCCTTTCCCCCTTTTTCCTGATGACTCTGCCTAAAGGTTTATCCATTTTGATTTTCTTATCAAGAACCAGCTTTTAGTTTTATTGATCTTTGCTATCATTTTCTTCATTTCTTTTTCATTTATTTCTGATCTGATCTTTATGATTTCCCTCCTGTTAACTCTGTGTACTTTTTGTTCTTCTTTCTCTAATTGCTTTAGGTGTAAGTTTAGGTTGTTTATTTGAGATGTTTCTTGTTTCTTGAGGGAGGTTTTGCATTGCTATATGCCTCCCTCTTAGAACTGCTTTTGCTGATTCCCATAGGTGTTGGGTCATTGTGTTTTCATTGTCATTTATTTCCAGGTATTTTTTGATTTCCTCTTTGATCTCATGGTTACTTAGTAGTATTGTTTAGCTTCCATGTGTTTGTATATTTTACAGGTTTTTTTCCTGTAATTGATATCAAGTCTTATAGCGTTGTAGACGGAAAAGATACTTGATATGATTTCCATCTTCTTAAAGTTACCAAGGCTTGATTTGTGACCCAAGATATGATCTATCATGTAGAATATTCCATGAGCACTTGAGAAGAAAGTGTATTCTGTTGTTTTTGGATGGTATGTCCTATAAATATCAATTAAGTCCATCTTGTTTAATGTATCATTTAAAGCTTGTGTTTCCTTGTTTATTTTCATTTTGAATGATCTGTCCATTGGTGAAAGTGAGGTGTTAAAAGTCCCCTGCAATGATTGTGTTACTGTCGATTTCCCCTTTTATGGCTGTTAGCATTTGCCTTATGTATTGAGGTGCTCTGATGTTGGGTGTATAAATATTTACAATTCTTGTATCTTCTTCTTGGATTGATCCCTTGATCCTTATGTAGTGTCCTTCTTTCTCTCTTGTAATAGTCTTTAAAGTCTATTTTATCTGATATAAGAATTGCTACTCCAGCTTTCTTTTGATTTCCCTTTGCATGGAATATCTTTTGCCATCCCCTCATTTTCAGCCTGTATGTGTCCCTAGGTCTGAAGTGGGTCTCTTGTAGACAGCATATATACGGCTCTTGTTTTTCTATCCATTCAGCCAGTCCATGTATTTTGGTTGGAACATTTAATCCATTTACCTTTAAGGTAGTTATCAATATGCATGTGCCTATTACAATTTTCTTAATTGTTTTGGGTTTGTTATTGTACGTCTTTTCCTTCTCTTGTGTTTCCTGTCTAGAGAAGTTCCTTTAGCATTTGTTTTAAAGCTGGTTTGGTGGTGCTGAATTCTCTTAGCTTTTGCTTGTCTGTAAAGGTTTTAATTTCTCCATCAATTCTGAATGAGATCTTTGCTTGGTAGAGTAATCTTGGTGGTAGGTTTTTCCCTTTCAACACTTTAAATATGTCCTGCCACACCCTTCTGGCTTGCAGAGTTTCTGCTGAAAGATCAGCTGTTAACCTTATGTGGATTCCCTTGTATGTTATTTGTTGCTTTTCCCTTGATGCTTTTAATATTTTTTCTTTGTATTTAATTTTTGATAGTTTGAGTAATATGTGTCTTGACATGTTTCTCCTTTGATTTATCCTGTATGGGACTCTATGCACTTCCTGGACCTGGGTGACTATTTCCTTTCCCATATAAGGGAACTTTTCAAATATAATCTCTTCAAATATTTTCTCAGTCCCTTTCTTTTTCTCTTCTTCTTCTGTTACCCCTATAATTCAAATGTTGGTGCATTTAATATTGTTCCAAAAGTCTCTGAGTCTGTCCTCAATTCTTTTCATTCTTTTTTCTGTATTCTGATCTGCGGTAGTTATTTCCAATATTTTATCTTCCAGGTCACTTATCCATTCTTCTGCCTCTGTTATTCTGCTATTGATTCCTTCTAGAGAATTTTTAATTTAATTTATTGTGTTTTTCATCATTGTTTGTTTGCTCTTTAGTTCTTCTAGTTCCTTGTTAAATGTTTCTTGTATTTTCTCCATTCTATTTCCAAGATTGGATTATCTTTATTATCATTATTCTGAATTATTTTTGGTAGACTGCCTATTTCCTCTTCATCTGTTAGGTCTGGTGGGTTTTTACCTTACTCCTTCATCTGCTGTGTGTTTCTCTGTCTTCTCATTTTGCTTAACTTACTGTGTTTGGCGTCTTTTTTTCACAGGCTGCAGGTCCATAGTTCCTGTTGATTTTCGTGTCTGCCCCCAATGGTTATGGTTGGTTCAGTGGGTTGTGTAGGGTTCCTGGTGGAGGGGACTATTGCCTGTGTTCTGATGGATGAGGCTCGATCTTTTCTTTCTGGTGGGCTGGACCGTGTCTAGTGGTATGCTTGGGGTGTGTGTGAACTTATTATGATTTTAGGCAGCCTCTCTGCTAATGGATAGGGTTGTGTTCCTGTCTTGATAGTTGTTTGGCATGGGTTGTCCAGCACTGAAGTTTGCCGGCCGTTTACTGGAACTGGGTCTTTGTGTTGAGATGGATATCTCTGTGAGAGCTCTCACCAACTGATATTACAAGGGGCAGGGCAGTCTCTGGTGGACCAATGTCCTGAACTCGAATCTCCCACCTCAAATGCTCAGGCCTGACAAGTGGCCAGAGCACCAAGACCTTGTGAGCCATACAGCTTAGAAGAAAAGAAAGAAAGAAAGAAAGAAAGAAAGAAAGAAAGAAAGAAAGAAAGAAAGAAAGAAAAGAATAAATAGAATAAAGTTATTAAAATAAAAAATAAAAAAAAATCATTAAAATAAAATAAATAGAAAAGTAATAAGAAAAAAGAAAAGAGCAACCAAACCAATAAACAAATCCACCACTGATAAAAAGCACTACACTAACAACAACAACAAAAAAATGAACAGAGAGAACCATAGGACAAATGGTAAAAGCAAACCTCTACAGAGAAAATCACACAAAGAAGCATACACGTACATGCTCACAAAAAGAGAGAAAAGGAAAAAAAAAAAAAAAAAAAATATATATATATATATATATATATATATATATAAAGGAAGAGAGCAACCAAATCAATAAACAAATCTACCAATGATAATAAGTTCTAAATCCTAAACTAAGATAAACATAAAATTAGAAACAAATTAGATTCAGAAACAAACCCCAAGTCTACAGTTGCTCTGAAATTCCACTGCCTCAGTTTTGGGATGATTTGTTCTCTGTTCAGGTATTCCACAGTTGCAAGGTACATCAAGTTTATTGTGCAGATTTAATCCGTTTTTCCTCAGGCTGCTGGGAGAAATTTCCCTTTTGCTTCTTTGTTCACACAGCTCCTGGGGTTCTTCTTTCGGTTTGGCCCCATCTCTGCATGTAGGTCATCTGAGGGCGTCTGTTCCCCACCCAGACAGGACGAGGTTAAAGGAGCAGCTGGTTCGGTGGCTCTGGCTGACTCAGGCCGGGGGCAGGGAGGGGTACAGATATGGGGTGAGCCTGCGGGGGCAGAGACCAGCATGACATTGCACCAGCCTGAGGTCACCATGTGTTCTCCCGTGGAAGCTGTCCCTGGATCACGGGACCCCGGCAGTGGCAGACTGCACAGGCTCCCGGGAGGGGAGGTGTGGAGAGTGACCTGTGCTTGCACACAGGCTTCTTGGTGGCTGCAGCAGCAGCCTTAGTGTTTCATGCCCGTCTCTGGGGTCCGCACTGATAGCTGCACTCACACCCATCTCTGAAACTGGTTTAGGCAGTGCTCTGAATCTCCTCTCCTCGCACACCCCGGAAAAATGGACTCTTGCCTCTTAGGCAGTTCCAGACTTTTTCCTGGACTCTCTCCTAGCTAGCTGTGGCACACTAGCCCCCCTCAGGCTGTGTTCACGCAGCCAACCCCAGTCCTCTCCCTGGGATCTGACCTCTGAAGCTGAAGTCTCAGCTCTCAGACCCCACCTCACCTGGCAGGCGAGCAGACAAGCCTTTTGGGCTGGTGAGTGCTGGTTGGCACCGATCCTCTGTATGGGAATCTCTCTGCTTTGACCTCTGCACCCCTGTTGCTGCGCTCTCCTCCATGGCTCCAAAGCTTCCCCCTCTGCCACGGGCAGTCTCCGCCCGTGAAGGGGCTCCTAGTGTGTGGAAACTTTTCCTCCTTTGCAGCTCCCTCCCAGAGGTGTAGGTCCATCCCTATTTTTTGTCTCTGTTTTTTCTTTTGCCCTACCCAGGTACGTGGGGGAGATTTTCTTGACTTTTGGGAAGTCTGAGGTGTTCTGTTAGCGTTCAGTGGGTGTTCTGTAGTAGTTGTTCCACATGTAGATGTATTTCTGATGTAGTTGTCGGGAGGAAGGTGATCTCCACGTCTTACTCCTCTGCCATCTTGAAGGTCCTCCTGGTATGTATTTTTTCAGATATTTCTCTATCTACATTTGTGTATGTGTGTGTCTATGTGTACTTCTGTGTGTATGTGTGTGTGTGTATATATAAGCTAAGAACTTTATTCTATTGGATATAACTTACAGCAAAAATCAACCAATTTCTTTATTACTATTATTATTTTTATTAAAATTGAATCAGATCCTGAGTCCTCAATATGGCATTATGTGAACTAAGTTCTCCCCTTTCATCTCAGAGGAGTCAGAAAGTCTCAAAAGCTTTGAGTTACAGCAGAACATTTTGGCAAAGCCTCTGGGCTTAGAACACACTGGACCCCAAGGAAATGTCCTGCATGCAAACCTCCATCATCCCCTGGACTGGCTGCCTGTGTCCCCATCCTAAACTTACTATACTTTCTTCTGCTTCAGTGTCTGTGGGTCCTGCCCCCACCTGCCCCCCTCACACTCCAGTGTTTTCACCCAGACAACACTTAGTCACCTTTCATCTCCATCTGAAGCACGAAGCTTCCTTATGAAGCCCTTCTCTATCAACCCAGATGAAGTCAGGGACTGTGCCCCTAGTAAGCAGCATGACCCATATCTCCTTCATAACACTCCTCATACTTGTTTTTGCTGACTCTCTCCTCTCCTACAAAACTATAATCTCATGAGAGCAGGGCATAGTGCCAGACATTTGTTCCTTAATTGATTGGATATTTATTGAACATTTACTATGGTGAAGCCATGTGTTGGATGTTAATGATTAAGTGATATGTTTTAATGGCATGATTCTCTATTTCTCAATGACGTTTCCTTTGAGACAGATGTGAACAGAAAGTTTCCTTGATAATTACTTAATCAGAAGGGTAGTAACATCTATGAAAGGAAAGTTTATGGTGTCCATGTGAGTATGTGGAGCAAGTTAGTCCTCTGAGAAAGGTGGATGTTTAGGGAGGTGTCCTGGACGAAGTCAATTTAAGTTGAGACTTAAAGAGTAAATGGGACGGCATCAGGAGAAGAGAGGGTTCTTAGCCCCTTAGTGAAAATGGAAGGTGTGTGGAGTAAAAAGGTTACTGAGAAAGAGGTGGTGGACACATATTAGGGACGAGAGGTACCACTAAGGCTAGGCTGGTCAGCAAGGTTTTTATATTGTTAAAAATTTTGATATTTTCCCTAAAACTGTTGGGAAGCCATTAAGCAGTATTAAGCAGGTCAGTGAAATGAGTAGTTCTAGAAGACAGATAATGGCGGGTGTGGCCAAGAAGGTGAACACAAAGAGAATAGAATTGAAAACTATTTTGGAGTTAGAAATGGGAGACCTTAGTGACTGATTGAATGTGAAAGGTCTGGGTCAAGGAAGATAAAGGTAAAAATAATAATAAAAGCAATAGCTAACACTCATATAACACCTGCTGGTACCAGTCACCATTTTAAGTGTTTCATATTTATTAGTTCATTTAATCCTCACAATTACGATCTAAAGTAGTACTGTTATTACTCTAATATCATATATGAGTGAAGGGTAGACATATTAAATAACTTTCCCAAAGTCATGCAGCCATATGAGTAGAGGTGGTATTCAAAATCCAGTGGTTTGGTTGCAGAATCTATCACGTAAATATTACTCACAGTGTTTGGAATGAGAAATCAAGAAGATGGCAGTGCCATGATTTGAAGCAGAAAACACTGGACAAGTGAATCTGGGTTAAGCATAAGACTTGAATTTTGGACATGCTGAACTTGATGTGCCTTGAAATGTGCAAGCATTCTCAAGTTGAATGTGAGCAGGATATATCATTTGGGACTCATCAAAGTATAGATGATAACTAAAGCCATGAGATAAATGAGATCACACAGGGTTACACTAGACAGTGGGAGAAGAGAAAGTCTCTGCTGAGTAGAGGAAGGAGGACTGGCATGGGACTCTGAGAAGGAATTGCTGAGTAGTAGAAAAAGCTGCCACAAGAACCAAAGAAAGACCTTCATCCAAGAGAGAACAGTCAACTGGTACATTGTAGGTTCTCAGAATATTTATTGACTTATTGATTGTTCATTAGGCTACACTTTAACATCTATATATTTTTACTAGAATGTTCGGTCACTTCTATTCAAGCATAAATCTATGATTGTGATCTATGAAGGGTTAGTCCTTTTATCCACTCTAGTCAGGGAACAATTTTAGGAAATAATTTTCTCTAGAACCATAAAATTTTCTTTTATTTTCCATCCAATAAGTGGTTCAGACATATAATTAATTTCTAAGATCTAAAAAAACTGTAAATCTTGAAAATCATATGTACTGGTTACAGTCCAATTCATTTCCAGAAAATAAGTAGATTTTGGTTAATATTAATCTTATCCAAATAATATGTAACTAGATTTTTGTACTAGTACAAAAATCCAACTAGTTTTTTGTACTAAAGGTAAAGTGAAAGATTGTAATTGAAGAGTGCAGTGTATTTTATTTGTTATAAAGAGGCATCTGCCCTGTATCTAATTTTAACCAATTGTAATGCTCTACCTGTTTAGTAAATAAGAATTACATAAAAATGTCCTCCAAACTCCCAACCTTGTTATAAGGTAAAAGTGGAAGTCTGTCAAAGGCTTAGTGATATCGACAGTCTGATATCAGTTATGCATATGTATTCCAGGAACAACTCACATCAGCCAAAATTAAATTTACATAGTTAACTATATAGATTCATAACCAGGGGTCAGGTAAATTTTATGGCAAACATAGATAAATACCTTGCAATGTTTTTTAAATTGAATAAAATTTATCTGACTTCAGGAACATGCAATTTTCTGATATAGTCACATCACAAGATTTTAAATTCCTTTCTGAAAATGTTTTCCATCTTATTATTTTGACTTCCCAGAAAGTACCTAGAACTTGTATGGAGTAACATAGGGTTGCTTCTCAGCTCATCACTCAATTTGAAGAATATATGAATACATGAAAGAATTAATGATTAATTTGTGATACAAACTAAAAAGTATTGGAGAAAATTTATTGAAATATTTGATCCGATTATTGAAACCTATCAAAATTATCTTAAGTAAACTTTTTGAGGATATAATTTAGTATTTTCTCTAGATTCCTGGAAAAATTAGTTATAAATTGAGCTGAGAAAAAGAAATATCCCAATAACTTACATAGCCTATTTTCATATAGTATCAATGTTTCATAAATGATAGAGAAGTATGATTTTTTTTTTCTCCTTCAATTATTCACTATCTCTTGTGCCACCATTTTCTTTCTTTATTCCAGGTCATTCCTAAAAGCTTTTGAATAATGCTGAGGTTTCTTCTATATTTCTTTAAAATTCATTGAACTTGTTCATAATTTCTTATTCAACAATCAATCCATCAGCAAACTGTTGATTTTCCTTATAAACATGTGGGACCACTTCTGATTCCATCTCATATTTTATGTTAGGGGAAGTCACCATCTCCTTTCACATGATTTATTACATTAACCTCTTTTTTTTTTTGGAGGGTAATTAACCTCTCTGGGTCCTAATTTCATAATTTTTTTTTTAAGGGCTTCAAATGCTTGGCTGTATTTGTTATTTATTTATTTATTTTTGGCTGTGTTGGGTCTTCATTTCTGTACGAGGGCTTTCTCTAGTTGTGGCAAGCGGGGGCACCTCTTCATCGCAGTGCGTCAGCCTCTCACTATTGCAGCCTCTCTTGTTGCAGACCACAGGCTCCAGACGCGCAGGCTCAGTAGTTGTGGCTCATGGGCCTAGTTGCTCCACGGCATGTGGGATCTTCCCAGACAAGGGCTCGAACCCGTGTCCCCTGCATTAGCAGGTAGATTCTCAACCACTGCACCACCAGGGAAGCTTACATTAACCTCTTATATTGTGTCCTGCTCTGGCTCCCTAACATAATTTCTTCCCATTGTAGCCAGTGACTAGTTTCAAATGTAAATCAGATTATGCCCTCCCCTGCTTACAACCCTCCGCTGGCATCCCATCACACTTAGATTAAAATTTAGCAATTCATGGTGACCTAAAGGAATATTATATGATCCAACGTGTGCCTATGTCTCTGAGTTTAATTGCTTTCTCTTCCCTCTGGCTCCTGCATTCCAGTTCTGCTGACCTTCTCCCTGTTTCTTTAATAGGTCAAGCTCATCCTTGCCTCACGACAATAATTTTTCTCTGCCTCCTACCAGAAAAACCCTCTCTCAAATCAGTATTAAGGTCTCTGCTCAAACACCCTCTTAAAAGAAACCCTGTCACTTGCTCAACTTGCTTTAGCTTTCTTCATTGCTTTTATCAATACTTACTATTATATTATACTTATTTACCTTACTGTTTTCCTTCTTTCTTTCTCTTACTATAATGCAAGCTCCTTGAAATAGGGCTCTTTGTCTTTTGTTTTTTATCATTGCATGTTCCATCTACATGAATGAATTAATGAATAACTGAAGACTTCTGATTGTCCTATCCAGCGACTATCCTTCCTGCTATTCTCCAATTCAAGAAATAACAAACTTTTCACATTTTAAGTTCATAATTTTGAGCTTTTTTACAAAATGAAATATAAAATTTAGAAAACGATATTTAAATGGTAATCATTTTTTTCAACTTACCTTAATTCAAATGGTAATCATTTTACATATTTTTTTTTCTTTTCTTTTCTTTTTTTTTTTTTTTTTAATTGCAGTACACGGGCCTCTCACTGTTGTGGCCTCTCCCATTGTGGAGCACAGGCTCCGGACGTGCAGGCTCAGCAGCCATGGCTCACAGGCCCAGCCGCTCCGCAGCATGTGGGATCTTCCCGTATGGGGACATGAACCCGTGTCCCCTGCATGGACAGGCGGACTCTCAACCACTGCCCCACCAGGGAAGCCCTCCATATTTTCTTATGTATGCATTGAGTGTCAATTGAATTCATTGTTATTTGAGTTCCATGAAATTTATATTTATGTAATTTTTAAACTATCTGGTTAAATAAACAATGTATTCTTTAGAATCAAATCAGATTATGGCAATCTGGTAAAATTTAACTGAATTTCTAGGTAGAGAGACTAAGTTTATACTAGTAAAAGGTAAATAGAATCCCAGAGCTGAACTGAAGCACAAAAATTATTTTACAGAGGAAGACACTAAAACTCTGAGTAGTTTAATTACTTATCCAAAGAGGTGAGGAATTCTGGAAATGTGACATGAATATAGTTTTCTTCAACCCCATGTCAAGAGAGTTGCCTTTTGTGAGAAAAGGACTACTTCCATTTGCAATAAAATCATATACTAAAATCATATATATACAACTGTGTAAAAATAATTGTGCATGTATGTGTGTATGTACATCAAAATATAAAATTAATTTATTAAATTTTATCCAAAGCCATACAATTAGTTATTAGGGGTTCTAGGATCATATCATGTCAACTTTTTATGAGGTCTCTATTCTTTCCACTGGATTTTCAGCATTCATGAAGGAGGTTCTTAACTATTTACTGAAATATTGTGAGTGCTGGTTGAGTCAGCCTGCCACCTTGATCCTGATAGGTACTCAACAAATTCAAATTGTCTCCAAACAAGTAAAACTCTAGTTATTCCCTTTGTGATGTTTTTGCTCTTGATATGTTTTTATGAATCCCTATTCTCTAACTCTTCCTAAGAATAAATACACTTATCTATCCATTTCTTAACCTATGAGCTAAGAATAGGGACAGAGACAGAGGGAGAATGGAAGGGTAATGACAGATAATGGCAAAATAAACATGAGAATGTACAGTCAAGTACTTAATTTCTAAAGTCTGGTGAACTGTAGCAGAAAGCACTTTGCTGAATCAACAGTTTCAAGGCAGTCACACAGTAGGGACATAGCAGGCATAAAATAAACATTTTTTTGACAGATGAAGCAATGCATTGATTAAGGAATGAATTACCATACTCACAGGTAAGTAGAGAAAGAGAAGATCTAAGAGTTGAAATTGAGAGTATGGAAAGTTCTGGAGCACCATGTAGTTCAGAAATTCAATCTGAACATATTTCATTTCAGGGACTTGCAATAGATATACAGAAATTGCCCACCTCTTTCCATTATACAATTCTTACCATTTAAACATGTTTTTTTCTAGCAAGAACATGTACCTGTGTTATACAAATACACTTTACCCAAATATGATTCTAGTAGCTGCAAACACTTAACCATAATGACCCACAAAACAAGCAATATATTTTTAACATTAGAATTCTGATCAACATATGTTAATAAAGATGTGGTGACCCATAACACCATTTAACTACTCTTAGAGGGCATTATGACACAAATTCTCCTGTTGATGGTATATTTAAATATTTAATCTTGCAATAATATAAATTAAATACATATGAAGTACCTTATATTAAGTACTCAAGTGAAAGTGCCTATAACATCACCATTAAAATGCAAGATTAATATACAGAAATTTGCTGTGTTTCTAATACACTAATATTGAAATAACAGAAAGAGAAAGTAAAAAAAAGTTTTTTTCTTTAAAATTACACCAAAAATACCCAGGAGTGGACTTCCCTGGTGGTGCAGTGGTTAAGAATCCACCTGCCAATGCAGGGGACATGAGTGAGAGCCCTGGTCCTGGAAGATCCCACATGCCGTGGAGCAACTAAGCCTGTGCACCACAACTACTAAGCCTGCATGCCACAACTACTGAAGCCCATGCGCCTAGAGCCCGTGATCCCCAACAAGAAAAGCCACCACAATGAGAAGCCATGCACCGCAAGAAGAGTAGCCCCTGCTCACCACAACTAGAGAAAGCCCGTGGACAGCAACACAGACCAAACACAGCCCCAAATAAATAAATAATAATTTTTAAAAAAACAACCATGAATAAAGTTATCCAAGGAGGTGAAGGACTTAAACTCTGAAAATTATAAAACATTGATGAAGGAAATTGAAGATGATTCAAAGAAATGGAAAGATATACCATGCTCTAGGATTAGAAGAATTAATATTATTAAAATGGCTGTACTACCCAAAGTAATCTACAGACTTAACACAATCCCTGTCAAAATATCCAGACCATTTTTCACAGAACTAGATCAAATAATCCTAAAATTTATATGGAACCACAAAAGATCCTGAATTGCCAAAGCAATCATGAGAAAAAAGAACAAAGCTGGAGGTATAACCCTCCCAGTCTTCAGACTGCACTGCAAAGCTACAGTAATAAAAACAGCATGGTGTTGGCACAAAAACAGACACAAAGACCAATGGAAAAGAACAGAGAGCCCAGAAATAAACCCACACATTTTTGGCCTATTAATCTATGTCAAAGTAAGCAAGAATATAGAATGCTGAAAAGACAATCTCATCGACAAGTGGTGCTGGGAAAACAGGACAGTAACATGTACAACAATGATATTAAAACATTCCCTCACACCATATACAAAAATAAACTCAAAACAGTTTAAAGGCTTAAATGTAAGACATGAAACCACAAAAATCCTGGAAGAGTGAAACACTGTTTGACATAAATCATAGCAATATTTTTTTCTTGGGTCATTCTCCAAAGGAAAAATAAATAAAAGCAAAAATAAACAAATGGGACCTAATTAAACTTAAAAGCTTTTGCATAGCAAAGGAAACCATCCACAAAACAAAAAGACAACCTATGGAATGGGAGAACGTATTCTCAAATGATGCAACTGTCAAGGGTTTAATATCCAAAATACACTAACAACCCATACAACTCAATTACAAAAAAACAACCAACACACATAAAAAGTGGACAAAACACTTGAATAGACATTTTTCCAAAGAAGACATACAGATGACCAACAAACACATGAAGAGATTCTCAACATTGCAAATTATTAGAGAATTGCAAATAGAAACCACAGTGAGGTATCTCACACCAATCAGAATGGCTATCATCAAAAAGTCTACAGAAAACAAATGTTGGAGAGGATGTGGAGAAAGGGGAACTCTCGTACACTGTTGGTGGGAAAGTAAATTGGTGCAGACACTATGGAAAACAGTATGGAGATTCCTTATAAAACTGAATATAGAACTACCATATGGGTATCTATCTGGAAAGAGTGAAAACATTAATTTGAAAAGATACATGCACCCACCCCAATTTTCACAGCAGCACTATTTACAATAGCCAAGACATGGAAGCAACCCAAGCACCCATTAACAGAAGATTGATTATGTATATATGTAATATACCACATCTTCTTAAGCTTATATATTTATCTACATAATGAAATATTATTCAGCCATAAGATAAAATGAATTACTTTCATTTGCAACAATGCAGATGGACCTAGAGAATATTATGCTTAGAGACATAAGTCAGACAAGAAAGACAAATACTATATGATATCACTTATATGTGGAATCTTAAAAAAAGTACAAATGAATGTGTATACAAAATAGAAACATACTCCCAGATATAGAAAACAAACATGTGATTACCAAAGGAGAGAGTGAAGGAGGACAATTTAGGACTTTGGGATTAACAGAAACAAACTGTTATATATAAAATAGATAAGCAACAAGGATATTCTTATAGCACAGCAAATTATACCATTACCTTTTAATAGTCTATAATGGAATATAATCTTGAAAAATACTGAGTCACTAAGGTGAAGACCTGAACCTAACACAATATTGTAAATCAACCACACTTCAATTAAAAAATATCAATCTGCTAGAGAGAGCCATGGAAAATTTCTTGTTATAGGTATTTTAATATTTTCCCTTTTATCCATCAGGATTATATTTTCAAATTTTCATACATTTTAGCAACACATTGAATCAAGGACTCAAAAATGATTAACACAAAATGAATAAATATTCTGTATTAATATAATTTTAGAAAGAAAATATAGACACAATAATTTGGAAACCAAAAATATATTTATAACTTTGTGTTTTATGGCCCCAATTCCATTATTTTATACTAATTTCTAATAATTGTAGACCGTTAGCTTCCAAATTAAGGGAGGAGAGTATATTAGTAACCAGGAAGTAGGTCATCTGTAGGTGAGAGGGAGGTATGTCTTTATTCAAGTAAAATTGAAAACATTGAAAATGCCCCCAACTTAATGCTTACTTTTAATATTTTCTAATAATAGACAAAGAAAAATAATTATTTATTCAAATCTGGTAGATAGGTGGTTTTGCTCTTACAACAAAGCAGTGCTGAGGTGGTTTCTTTCTTGAACAGCTATATCATCTTTACCTTGTTTCACTGGAATGCAAAAGCCTCCTGGAAAGCTGTGAATTTTCTACTTACACATCCACATAAACAAGCCAAGACCATATAAAACAGGGCTATCTTAGCCATAAACTTCAGGGAGGTCCAGAAATGATATTTACTGAAAATGGATATATATAATAAATGCATATATAGATACATTTTATGATATTATTTCTTTAAATGTGTTCTTACAGAAACTTAACTTTGTGCATGCAGTCTTAGCTTCTTAGAAATTCATCTACTGTAAAAATTAAGTAACATCCTATTCCCGTACGTATTTGTTATTCCCATTCTCTACCTTATTTTGCTTCCATAAAAGATCTTTCAGCCAAATTAAATTCCAGGACCATTTTCTTAGTGAAACAATGACATCTGATGAACAATGGTCATTTTCTTAGGGAGCAGGCTAGGTATCTGTCTCCAGCTTTTCACTCAGTTTACAGTACTTTCTGGTTCTCTTTTGGTGAAGTTTGTTTTCTCTTTCCCTGCCCCCCACTCAACATTAAAATTCAAGGTAAGTTATTGATGAAGTGGCATTGGAAGAAGTCACATTTGCCCTATCAAGAACAAAAGGGAACTGGAATCACCAGGATTTACCCTATCAAGAAAAAAGAGAATAGTAATTGCTAGGAACAGGCATTGGTTATTAATAACAAGTCTCTATTCTTTTTAGAGTATCTTGCATAGCACCTATCTGGCAGTAGTCAGGCTAACCCATGGTATAATCAGGATAACCAGATTCATGATGTCTGGTTTCCCATCCTGACAGTCTCATACCCTTAATATCTACCCTTAAGTACACAAACCATGACATTTTTCTCTGCTCTCTGATTTCCTAACTGGCACATCTGCTCCATTGGGATTTTGTTCCTAAACAGTGTCTACTTCTTCATCACCACATACAAATCTATCACATACTTGAAGACTTGTCCTGTGATTGAAAGAATGATGCTTGTTTATGTCAACTTCCTAAACCTTTGAGCGTCATCCATCTGTCACTATTGCTGCTTCTATAACTAACAGCTACCATTTATTAAGCACTTGACATTATTCTAAGTTCCTTACATACATTGTCTCACTTAATACTCATGCTCCTCTGGGCTGTGGATCATGCATGGCCACTGTTCATATTCTTTCACTGAAATTATCATGGATTTTAGTTCATTGCTATTCATTTTAGTATTTTCCTGCTTTATTGAGTTATAATGGCATGTAGCATTGTAGAAGTTTATGGTGTAAAGTGTATTGATTTGATGCAGTTACAAATTGAAAAATGGCTACCACCATAATACTAAGACTTTGAAAGGGAACTTGACCAGTATCATACAATATAGATAGAAATGCTTTTGAGGATGTCTGTGTCAGTTTCTGAGGCCTGATCTAACAAATTACCACAAATTTGGCAGCTTCAAATAACAGAAATGTATTTTCTCACAGATTAGGAGACCAGAAGACTATAATCAAAGTGTCAGTAAAGTCAGTTCCTTCTTGAGGCTCTTAGGGAAATCTGCTCCATGCCTTTAGCCTGGCTTCTGGTGGTTGCCTTTGTTTATAGCTACATCACTCCAATATCTAACTATATCATCAAATGACCTTCCTCCTATTATGTCTTCTATGTGTCTCTGGATCTAAACCCCTCTCTCTTTCCTCTTTTAAAGTCACTAATCATCAGATTTGGGGCCCACCCTAATCCAGTATGATCTCATCTTAACTTGATTATATCTGTAAATAGTTTATTTCCAAATAAGGTTATCTTCCCTGGTTCCAGGGATTAGGATATGACCATATATTTGGGGGAAAAAATTCAACCCACAGCAATGTCTGATTTCAAGCTTCACACTCAATTATATAGTATGCTGCTCCAAACTATAATGCTTTACTGGTTGTCTCCATTTTAAAGGCCTGCGAGGGTCTCCATCATAACGCTTCCCTGTATCCATTTTACTTGCCTTGCTTTCTATGTTTTTCTAGACTCAATTTCAAGCCATCTGTAGTAAGAATTTGAAAAAATATATATATTATACAATCACTCAGCTAACTCAGAATAAGCAGTGCTTCCCCTGACTTAGTCCTATTGTTTCTTCTGCCTTGTGGACCCCTAGAAAACTTTCTCACTTGAGCTTCAGTAGGAAATCTTTACTTCTATACATCTGATTTGATGATTTCCAAATTCAATAATATAGCTAAAAATGTATCAGTCATAAATGTTAGGGCAGAGAGAGCTGTGCTTAGTTAGCTTTTCCAGTAGGATGTATCTTTGCTAGTTACTCGATTAGAAACATAGTTGTCCCCTCTAGATAGAAAAATCTGAAAAAGAAACCTGCTGTGAGTTGGCTAAGCTGAGGAGCATGTGTCTTGGTGTTGGGAGAAGAGATGAAATTTTACCCTTGAAGTCTCCCGCCATAAGATGCCATTGTGCAGTACACATACTGCACAACTGTGCAGGGTGGTCCTGGTTTAAGCTCAGAGATAAACAGACTTCTTCAGTAAGAAAATGAGATTTTAACACCTTGCATAAATATTTAATGTATATTAAGCACTTATTGCATTTCAGTACATTATGTGAATTAATCCATTTAGTATTTATTCCTGCTGAATGAATCTATATACACCATTTTGCTCATGTGGAAACCAAGACACAGAGAGGTTAAATTATTTGCCTAAGGTCATACAGCCTTTAAATGGCAGTTTGGCATTTCAAATATATGCAGCCAGGCACCCAAACTGATGAATGGAATTAAAATAAATGTAAGAACATGGGACTACTGAAAAAGGGAAAATAAGCAATAAGTGGGAGACATTATTAAGTCAAGAAACTCACTTTGTGAGATACTGGCTTAGTGCATCATAAGCTTTTGATAGAGCTTATTTTTTTTTAAGTATAAAATTGAGAAACCATTCTATGAGTTTTAGATAAAGATCTTAACAGTTTTTGTATCAGGCTAAAATCTTTTCTTCAAAGGTGAAATCAGAAAAGGGGTTAGCCCTTTGGTCTCTTTACAATTTTTCTACTACCAATAGAAACAAGTCGTGAAACAAGTCGTGAAACAAGTAATTCCTCAATTAAGAGCTTATTAGGCCAGTAGGCCCTCATTTTCCTAATTGTAGAGAAAATTATTTTAAAAGTAATTTTCCCCTCAGAAGCAATTCCAAAGGAGAAGATTAAATACACAGAGACTATGACTCAGTTAAAAAATAAATAAATAAAGGAAAAACAGCTTTTAAAGGAGAGTAACTGAAAACTGTTAAAGTCAATATATTTAATTACTAAGATTTTACTGTACATTTTATCCACTTGAAAAATAATGTTTCCAGTTCACACAGTATCTGATCTAGTAGTCTCAACTTCTGAAAAGAGATAGTTAAAATACAAGAAGGTTTTGATAGTGCAGTGTGACCACTATTGTACATTTGGGAAACTAGCACAAGATTCCATTTTAATCGTGTGGCTCTGTCCTCCAGGAAAGAAAAGAAGCACACAGCTAACTCCAGATCCGTGTTGTCCTTCAATAAGAACACTAACTCATGGGCTATGGGGCTGCCAAGTCTTCCCTATCTCATTCTAGACTATCTGTCTGGCCTGACCATCTTCCCGGAAGACTGGATCCTCAATTCAGGACTTTGTCTCTATGAAGTCAATGCTGGGATCTAGAGTGAAGGAAACACGGAGAAGTTTCCAGCCCCATTCTCCTTTGTCCACATCCATCAATGAAAAAAATTAAAATAAAACAGCTATTATTTATTGATTACTTATTTATCTAGCAGACAATGTGCTGAACACTTAATTCATAAAGAATATTTGGTAGTTTATCTCTTTTACAGGAGTGTGAAATGATACGGAGTCAGGATGAAGTGACTTGCCTAAGGCCATAGTGTCAAACAAGGAATTTATATTCACCTCTAAATTTAATGTGCAGATGAATCACCTAAAGTTCTTGAGAAAATGTAGTTGCTGATTCAAGATCTGGGTTTGGGTTTAAAATTCTGCATTTCTAACAAGACCCTAGGTGATGTTCTTATTCCAGTCACAGGTTTCACTTGGGGTGACTAGGGTCCTCACCATATTGATTATTTTCCAGTTAGAATATGTAACTGGTCTTTGGGCTTTGAAGTTCTATGAAACCATTAAGGAAGGGATAAGTATATGAGCTCTGCCATCAAACTTCTTGGTTTTCTCTTCTGGATTTGAAACTTAGTAACTATTTTCACTTTGAGGAAATCACTTAAACTCTCAAAGCCTCAGTTTCTTCATTTGAAAAGTTGGAGTTAATAGTAAAACCATCTCACACTGCAACTGTAAAGACCAAATTAGAAAACCTATGTAAATAGAAAATCAATGCCTGGCATAGTAAGTGTTCAATGTATATCAACTGATAATTTTAACTTAAAAAATAATGGCTTAGAAAATTCAAGAAATAGAGCCTTTAGCTGAAATTCCTCAACTCATATAATACCGTATTATTTGTCTACTGTTATGTAACACATCACTGTGAATGCAGCCAGCTAAAACATCACAAATTTATAATTGAGCCATTTCTCTTGGCCAGGATTCTGGTACATTTTAGCTGGGTCTTCTAATCAAGGTCTCATAAGGTTGAAATCAAAGTGTTGGTCAAAGACATCCTCACCTGGAGGCTTAAATAGGAAACGATCTCTTCCATATCCCCTTAGGCGGTTGGCATAATTAATTTCCCTGTGGTTGTGGAACTAAGGTCCCCATTGTCTTGCTAGCTATCAGTTAGTGACAAAACTCAGTTCCTAGAGGCTGCTTCAGGTTGTGCCCTATGTCCATCCATCTCAGCACTAAAGAACCTCTTTCATATTGAACCTCTACCACACGTCAACTCTCTCTGATTCCCCTTCTGCTCGCAACCAGAGAAAACTCTCTGCTTTTAAAGGACTGTGTGATTAAATCATACCTTATTTTAAGATCAACTGTGCCATATACCAACACTAAATCACAGGATTAAGATGTCAGAATCCTAGTCCCCAGGATTATGCAAGGAATGTACCACAGTAAGAGGGAAATCTTAGGGGCCAAGTTAGATTATTGATTACAGCAAACATAAAGAGAGCCACCATATAAATAGAAAACTGAAAACTCTTAACTTTTCAAGTAAAAAAATAAAAATTTTAATTTGATCCAAAATATTAAGAAACATGAATTGTTTGACATTTAGTGTTTTAAGCAGATGTAAAGATCTTTTAAACAAGGTACTGTTCAGTACCGATATTAGAGAACAGTTGAGAATACTCTATATTGTAGAGAAACATGATTTCCTTGGAATGATATATTTTGTGCATGTTTAGGGTTTTGGAACAGATCGTTGAACATAAGATGCTTTAAAACACTTGAAAATATCTAAAAATAAAGGAAATTTTTTTACAGTAGGAAAGAAGTTGATATTGAATGAGAAGTATTACATAAGCATCACTAATGTGTTTAAAGAAATACGCTCCCAACAATAGGAGGAAAGAAAGGCAACACTGATTAAAAAAAGATTTACAGACATGAGTTGCATTTACTTGTTTTATGAACTAGAACAATTATCTGCCTTCTAGAATTGGAGAATATGCATCGACTCATTCTGCCTTATGGGCATTTCAGAGCTTTTAATCTAATAAAATCTATATGTCAGCTGGTAGCATGTCAGGGTCTCATTACCCTGCTTCCTCGGTGCTTGATGTGGTTAAGTCCTGGCTGGCACAGATGTCCCCCTTGGGGTTCCCTGAGGTGGAGATGTACAGGTTTGCATTTTTACTTACTGATACAAAAGGGAAAAAGATAACATTAAATATTCTATTCCTGTTTTCACTTAAGCATTCACTAAGAACGATGAAAGTGGAGATTTTGTGGAGGGCCTAAGGACTGTGCACGAACAAGCTCTATCTTATATGTCTCATCAGAAGTCAGTTTCTAACTGTATTCAGTAGGCAAGCAGGCTCTTTCTTTTCATAATATCGCCTAAGCTTACTCAGAGATCACCAGCAAACAAGCTTAGCCTAAGTGGACCAACTAATAAAACAAAAGTAAATTTAAATGGTACTTTAATGAGAAAAAAAAAATATTGCAAAGAGAAGTGACAGAGACTTTTAAATATAATTTAGTTATATGATTTTTATTATTAAATGATATTTGCCTAGGAAGTCTTATGCGACTTTCAAAGAAATAATACATGTTAGGGAGTCCTCCTTGGAATATTTTATTTTATGGAGCCACATATACCTATGCTCAAGGAAGAAAATAAAATAATGGAGTATGTTCTGTCTTTAAGTCATTGAGAAAAAAAAAAAAAAAGACCACATGCATCATTTAATTTAGCCAAACAATAAATGTGATCAAAAATATACAATTTTTACATAAAATACTAAGCAGCTGGCTGAACTTTGCTAGCATTTTAAATTTTTAAATTATTAGAAAAACACTTCAATGAACACTAGAGAATTGAGAAGTTTTAAAGTAAAATTATAACTGTACTTCATCTCACATTGTCTTAGCCTTTTTTGACATTTTAATTGCTGTCCCATTTTTCACTAAGATGGCAAGTGTTTTTTTTACATATGCATGATGTAGCTTGTGTTAATGGGTATCGATTGAAGTATAGATGGAGATGCCAGGATGCTGGAATTTTCCCCACTGTGACCCCATTAAATATCTCTCTCTCTCTACTCTTTTTTTCCTTTTAAATGAAGGAAAGAAAACATGTAGTTTTAAATATGCCTCTGTGCTACATGAACTCTAGTATTTATAGGTGGAAAAAAACAGAGTTTAACAGAAGGAAAGCAAGAAAGCATCCACTTCACAAATTTGTCTTTCATTTCTACACGGGAAACACTCCAGAAAAATCAATAACTCCCTTTGAGTCAAGTGATCTAGTTGCTTCTGAGAAATTTACATCTCCCTAACAGGTAGTTTGTAAGGTCTAGTTCACTTGGGTCACAGGAGCCCACGTAATTTGCATCTTGAGCAGTTTCTCTCTTTCCTTCTACCTGTTCTATGAGGAAGGAAGATTGAATCTGTTCGTAAAGAGGAGCTCACTATGTCTCAGCTGAGAAGAGTAATTTCGTAGATGTTCCTACGGTGCAAGAGTATCATACAATGATAATATTTTCTCATAGATCTGCAAACCTACACATACACCAGGAAATGAAAGCAACATACATGGAGGCATATATGATGCATCTGACCTGACATTCACCAAATAAAATTGAAGTGTTCCATCAAGGTCATTGGTGAAATGTGATCTCAAGATAGATATACAGATCATTTGCCAACAAATATACAAGACGGAAGGATATTTACGGTACTTCTTATAAATCTGAAAAAAGTCCCCTATATTTAATTTGCCATTTAAAATGTATGTCTAAATCTCAAATAAATGTTTATGTTATTACATAATAATAATATCTGGAATATGTTTTTTTCTAGTTTGTGCAGTAAGTTTAGTTTAAAAATAAATAGAAACCAAGAAGGAAATGCTGAAATATTTTTGAATAAAAAAATGCAATAGCATTAATTATTATATCATTTGTATAGATATTTGAATCTCACTGTTAAACAGGAGTCTATTTGGATGCCAATCTAAATAAATATCTGAAATTAAATAAAGAAATATCTGACATGGAGTCTAAAATCCATTGTATTCCATGGACTTTCCAGGTGGCACAGCAATTAAGAATCCGCCTGCCAAGACAGGGGACATGGGTTTGAGCCCTGGTCCGGGAAGATCTCACATGCCGTGGAGCAACTAAGCCCGTGTGTCACAACTACTGAGACTGTGCTCTAGAGCTCACAAGCCACAGCTACTGAGCCCGTGAGCCACAACTACTGAAGCCCGTGAACATAAAGCCCGTGTTCCACAACAAGAGAAGCCACCTTAGTGAGAAGTCCGTGCACTGCAATGAAGAGTAACCCCTGCTCGCCACAACTAGAGAAAGCCCATGAGCAGCAACAAAGACCCAACGCAGCCAAATAAATTAAATAAATTAATTAATTTTAAAAATCCTCTGTATTCCAATGTTTTCTCTCCAGGATAAAGATTATAATGAGACTCAAACATATTAGTGTTCATCTTGCTTTCATGGAAAATAATGTCTAGGTGTAGATGAAATATACTATTAAAACTCACTGAATTGTATTCAAACCTAGTATTTTGGGTCTGACATATAAAATAGAGGGAGACAACTAATTATAATGGGTTCTTTATATCCATTTCATAGTTTTTCTCTTTACAATTTGGACTAAATCTCCTTCTGAAAAAATATGTTATTTAGGGACCTATGTTAACCCAGAAAAATCTATTTAATACCACTGAACTTGAATACTAATAACCCTGGTCTAAGTTGTGATTCCTGGAAGCAGCCTATACTGTATTTAACATAAGTGCTCTGGCAGAGTGTTGGTCATGGGTACCATTTGGAGAGGAAAAAATGTTTTTACCTATTTCTTTCATGCATAATTCCCCCATTATCTTTGCATATAATAAAATAGATAATATTTACTGAGCACTTATCACAAGTCAGATGTCATGTTAAGTGATGCAATGTATTTTTGATTAATCTATAGAAAACCATTCTGAGGTTGGTACAGCTGCCTTTCACTGAATGATCCATTCATGAAGACCTCGCACTCACACAATGAAAGATTAATTTTTCCACAGAGCAAATACAAAGCTGAGTAGTTGTGTTCTTTAGAAATATTATGGTGATAATTTGGCTTTATTTAGAATATTTCTAAATCAAGTGTCTGCTGCACTCCATGTGATGTTTTTTGGTGTTTTTTTAATCATTGTTTTCCAGCACTGGCCCTTGTACATTCAATTTTAATATCATTATTACAGGGTATACTTTTTTTTTTGCATGGTCACAATGCATGTTAAAATAAAATCATAAGCACAAGCACAGTTTCTCACAGATGTTCTGATACATTTAAACAACTGCTTGATTCACTACATGTTGACAAATTAGCACTAGTCATCATTTTTATTATCTAATGTACTATTGCTACATAAAAATAAAAAGGGCAGGATTTATAATGGTGCCCCGTCAGTTTTGAAAATGTGTGATTCAATAATAGCTTTACTTGTAGTATTTTCAAGTTTGCATGTAGAAGGATATTGCATTATTTAAAAATGTGTTCACAGTTATATTGCTAGCACTGGTTTCCCTAGGCTTTTGAACATACAGATTCCCTAAAAGATCCATAGGTTTCCCAGAGTAAATTTTTTAGCAGCAGCATTTTTTAACATCTTAATTAGAGTATAATTGCATTAAAATGGTGTGTTAGTTTCTGCTTTATAACAAAGTGAATCAGCTCTACATATACATGTATCCCCATATCTCCTCCCTCTTGCATCTCCCTCCTACCCTCCCTATCCCTCCCCTCTAGGTGGTCACAAAGCACCGAGCTGATCTCCCTGTGCTATGCGGCTGCTTCCCACTAGCTATCTATTTTACATTTGGTAGTGTATATATGTCCATGCCACTCTCTCACTTCATCCCAGCTTGCCTTTCCCACTCCCCGTGTCAAGTCCATTCTCTGCGTCTGTGTCTTTATCCCTGTCCTGCCCCTAGGTTCTTCAGAACCATTTTTTTTTTTTTTTTTAGATTCCATATATATGTGTTAGCATATGGTATTTGTTTTTCTTTTTCTGACTTACTTCACTCTGTATGAAAGACTATAGGTCCATCCATATCACTACAAATAACTCAATTTCGTTTCTTTTTATGGCTGGGTAATATTCCATTGTATATATGTGCCACATCTTCTTTATCCATTCATCTGTTGAAAAAATGCTGCTGTATTAAAAAAACAGATTTTCAAGAAAATTACACCTATGCATCATTTTCTGATTAAAATAATGAGTTTTTCTCAGCATGAGTGTGTATAATCATAAGTATATTCTCATTATCTTAATAATTTTTATCATAGAAATTAGTCATTTTCATCATGGAGGTAGTTGAATAATAAACTACCATATTTATTGTTGGAAAGCAGTATTTTCTTTATCTTTTATAGTCTTCTTTATGTACCATTGTCAATATATCCTATCTTGTCCCTTCTCTCCTCTAGCCTTGTTGAGTGAGAGTGCACTGATAGCTTCTTTCTCTTTCAGATGATTTGTTACTAGCTATTTGTCTTGCACATACAATTCCTCCTAGGGACAAGGTAGGATATATTGACAATGGTACATAAAGAAAATAAAAGATAAAGAAAATACTGCTTTCCAACAATAAATATGGTAGTTTATTATTCAACTACCTCCATGATGAAAATGACTAATTTCTATGATAAAACTTATTAAGATAATGAAGATATGCCTATGATTATACACACTTGTGCTGAGAAAAACTCATTATTTTAATCAGAAAATGGTGCATAGGTGTAATTTTCTTGAAAATCTGTTTTTCTTAAAAAAGCAGCATTTTTTTCTCCAGATATATTAATCAAAACCATATTATCTCCTTTCTGATCTATATTTATGGTCTACATAGTCCAGACGAATTTTCTCTCTGGCAGCTCTCTGTCTAACATAATCACTATTGATGAACGCTATTGATCATTTTTTTACCCACCAAAGACAAATTTTCATCTCAATGCACTTTATCTGCACTGCATATATTTAAATACTGAATAAATACTACAGCAAAAACTCACCTGGGCTTTTGTCTGGTAGACAATGGCTTAACTATTTAGCTCAAATACGTAAACCTCCTTATAGCCTATCTACTAGATAGGTATAAATGTACAGGAGTTAATTTTACCATGAAATAAAATTGTTACTTCTTTCTGGAAAATGCAGGTCAAGGAACATGATCATAATCAAAACACAGTAGCAAAATGTGTGTGTGTGTGTGTGTGCATATGCATGTGTGTGGGTATGTGTTTTATTATCCCTTAATCAAATGTATTAGACACAACAAACAATAACAGATGTATAAGAATAAAATATGTACCAGTCAATGGAAAGCAGAAAATCATAAGCCATTTGTTGAGCTTCTGTCCTAGCACATCTAAACAGGCATGTGTTCCAGAGAGTTCTACAATTCCTCATAGAATCTTCATTTCAGTGTGTCCATCATTTGGCACATACAGTTAAGATTGAAAATGGGTTCAATTGGATAGCAATATCTTCACAGAAAGCATTTCTTTACAGAAAAACAAAAACAAAATAAATGATTAACATTCTACATGGGGTATGTTAGATGTGTTTCCGAATCAGCACTGTGGTAGCTCCTTGGCTGGATATTTTCAGAAATTCTCCATTTTTATCCTTATATTGAGTAGTCATATAAATGATGTTTAGTACAAAGAAATAAACCAAGGAAATCATTCTTTCAAATAAGGACAGTACTCATAGGAATTGGCTTGACCTTAAACAAACAAACCAAAGTGAATAGAAATATTAAATGCCAAAAGCAAAAAATGATTAATGCTAGAGGATCTTTGGCAACTGTGTTTGGCAAAATTACCCACGGCTCTGTATGGGGTCCTTTCTGTGCTCCCCTGTAAAGCACATGGCCCCTGGAATGCACACACTCTGTGACCTTGCCCAAATTTTTAGGCTTTCATATCGCAACTCTAAGAAAATATACAACGAGAGGTAGGAGCACAAAGAGTTGAACTGCCATAAAAGCTTCACTATTTTCACATTCTCTGTTCTCATTCATGTCTTTTATCTCTAAAACTATCTTTAAACCCAATGAGTATTTTGTTAACACCATATGCCTCAGAATTCCCTTAACTTCCTTATCTTTGTGTCACCTGTTCTCTGTTCTGAAAATTAAGGAGAGGGATTTTAGGTGATGTAAGAGTCCTTATGAAAAAAATAACAGGTCAACTTTGGAAGCTTAACATACTAAAATACTTAAAAGAGAGCATGCATTTTGTAAGCATAATTAATAACAAATTATGAATATCTGGGGTAGTATTCCACTAATGGGTGTAGATTGCAAAATAAAGAGAAGATTCAAGAATGACTTCAAACTTTTTGGTCTGATATTTTTTTTCATGGAGGGTGGAGGAGCACCCTTATTTGTTTCTTAAATAAACATCATGCAGGGTAGCTGAATTATTATGTCTGATTAATGAAAACATTTCTTTTTCTCATAGAATGGGGGATTCACCTTCCATGAAACTTCTCTTATCAAAATCACATGGTCCAATTCTGATCCACATCTGACAAGGCTTAATACTTCCTTCTCTCTTACACGGCTTTCAATACATCACATTCTCTTCTTCTTACCACACAGGTTGCTCCTTGACAGTCACCTTTGTTGGTTCCTCCTCTTCACTTTGACCTTTTAATGTCATGTCTAAGGGTTATGTACTTGGCCTTCTTATTTACTCTGTTTACATATATTTAATTGGATTTTCCATCTAGTCTCAGGACTTTAAATACTTTCAGTATCATGATGACTCTCAAATATACAATTCCATCCCAGACCTTCCTCCAGTCCTGTACATTTCATGTAAATGGTACAGACTCAAGTATTAATTTCCTACTCAAACTACACCACTTGACTGTCTAATATGTATCTCAAACTTGTATCCAAAGCTGAATTCTGTTCCTCCACCCTCCATGAAAAAAATATGAGACCAAAAATTTGAAGTCATTCTTGAATCTTCTCTTTATTTTGCGATCTACAACCATTCCATTAGAGGAATACTACCCAAAATATTCATAATTTGAAATTTTTCATCACCTTTGTTGCTATTACTGGACATAAGCCACCAGTGTTTCTTGCCTGGATTTCTGCCATCTGCAATAACACCCAGAATTAGCTTGTCAAATGAGATATGCCATGAGGTAGAGATTTGATTTAGTGTCAACTTTATTAATAATTTCAAGAATACAAATACAAAAGATACAGGTGAAGCTGGGAGAATTCTAGGACCCCTAGTGTGACTCCTTACGTTATTTTTGTATCTAATCAAATGTGTTTGTTCTATGAAATAGATGGGCTTCCTAATGAGATATTTGGTCACTTCACACACACAGAAAGAGCCATTTAGATTATGGAACATCCCCATTTCATACTCTGTCATTGTATAATTCACATTATATTATCTAGGACACAATACCCCATAAATCTATAGATTCCAGGTTTATTTACTAAAAGCAATCATACAAGAAAGAAAAAATCCTGCCAAAACTTTCCATAGTAAGGGCTGTCCTCCTAGAACAAACCATTTAATTTAACTGCCAGGAGGTCTATCACTGTCATGTTTAATAGTAGATCAGCCTCCTCACTGAATTTGTTTCTTCCCCAGGAGCACTGCCTGGGTAAAGGGAATTAATTCACAGAAGACTTGCTGTGTAAACATTTGTGTCTCACCTCACAACAAAATATCTGCTTTCACTACATCATCCCCATCCCACATTCTATTCTCAACACAGCAGACAAAGGGACTGGTCAGAATGTTGGTCTAAAGATGTCATTCCTTTGTTCATCACTCTGCAATGACTTGACATTTCTCTCAGGAGAGTCAAATTCCTGACAACGGTCCCAAAGGCCCCACGTGATCAGTTTTTGTTAGTTCTCTAAACTCACACTTTATTAATCTCCCATTTACTTTCTCCATTGCAGCCACCCTAGCCTCTTGGATTGGGTGCTGCCCACAAATCCACATTGTCAGGAATGTTTCTACTGCTGTTTTCATAGATAAACACAAAGACAATTCCTTTATTTCCTTTAAGTCTTAGCTGAATTCTCACTTTATCAATGTGTGGATCCTTGAGTACCCTATTTATAACTGCAATTACCTACCCTCTCCACCATTCACACACACACACACACACACACACACACACACACACACACTTCAACTATTTGTGGTCTTCCTCCTTACTGTGTTTTACTTCTTTTCCTTACCAATTATCACTTTATTTATTTATTTATTATTATTATTTTATTTTTTTTTTTTTTTGTGGTACACGGGCCTCTCACTGCTGTGGCCTCTCCCATTGCCGAACACAGGCTCCAGACATGCAGGCTCAGCGGCCATGGCTCACGGGGCCCAGCCTCTCCGTGGCATGTGGGATCTTCTCGGACAGGGACATGAACCCACATCCCCTGCATTGGCAAGTGGACTCTCAACCACTGTGCCACCAGGGAAGCCCAATCACTTTATTTTTTATTATTAATGAGTATTTCTTGTCTTACTTTGCTAGAATGCAAATCTCAAAAGGGCAAGGATTTTTATCTCTTTTGTTCACTGATGAATCCCAAACACCAAGAAGAGGACCTGGTATATATAGTAGCTGCTAAAAAATATTTCTGAATGAATACATGACTGCACCAGGAATGATGTGGCTGCTCATTTTAATTGGGTATCTGGTCATTCCTTGAATAGAAACTAATGTTTTTCATCATGCTTGTATCACACTGCTTGATAGTCCGTTGAGGGGATAACTTTTCCCAGAATACCTTTCATTTAAAAAACATTTTCTTGGGGCTTCCCTGGTGGCGCAGTGGTTGAGAATCTACCTGCTAATGCAGGGGACACGGGTTCGAGCCCTGGTCTGGGAAGATCTCAAATGCTGTGGAGCAACTAGGCCCGTGAGCCATAGCTACTGAGCCTGCGCGTTTGGAGCCTGTGCTCCACGACAAGAGAGGCCGTGATAGTGAGAAGCCCATGCACCATGATGAAGAGTGACCCCCGCTTGCCACAACTAGAGAAAGCCCTCACACAGAAATGAAGACCCAACACAGCAAAAATAAATAAATAAATAAAATAAACTCCTACCCCCATTTTTACAATAATGCACTGTCAAGTCCTTACATTGCACAATTTTGCTAAATTACACAAAATACACATAATTTTAAAATATTTTGAGAGGTGTAAAATATAGTAAAACATGACTGTAAAATAATTATATAGAAGAGCTTCATTTTATTGAAATGTCGCTGCTTTAATGTATTATATTTCAGATACATTTTAAAATCAATGTTTATATTTGAAAAATATCTTACAAATGATTGCATACTGAAGAGAAAGGACAGGTTTTACATGTTTAAAAAGTAAATGAATGACTGTAAAAGTCAACTTGTATCAAATCTAAGAAATCTTTTAACTGATATGTAATGCTGTCTAAATATCTTGAGGTTCAGAAGAAACTTGAATTGTTGATCCTCAATCCTTGTGTTTTATATGGAAATATTTTGGAAAGAAAATAAGTGATTCTCAACTGAGAATAATCAACTAGTCTAAAGAAATCATCATTCACCCTTTGTAGCCCTACACCATTAATGGCATAAGACATACATATGGATGAGAAAAGAGAAACCTCAATTTGTTTAGATTAGACCCATTTCAATTACCAGGAGAAAATGCATACGGGAATGAATGTGGTTTGTGGGACAATGTGTTAAAATCTCTCCGTTTATATTCTGAGGGTTGCTGGTCACTTGAATGATTTTAAGCAGCAGAATATATAAATGCCAATCAAGTAAATTAACTCATGGGGAGCCAATACCTTGCTGAAATAAAGATACCTCAAGGAGCCAGAATGACCTTACACTGCCAAAACGAAGTGGATTGAAAAGTTTAATTCCATGGACAGATTTTGACAGTGGTAATGGTATTGGTGTCCTTGGTTTGTTCCTACTCTGAGGAGTTATAACTTTAAAAGCTCTGATTTTTGTTTATCATGACAAGTGCTTCAAATATATTGCTCTTCAGACTCAATGGCTTTGACATGCCCCATTTCTCTTCTGCAGGTCTGGGATCTACCATAAGAAAATAAAACATGGCAATATTTTTAAATGACACAATTTAAATCTTTAATTCTACTTTGGAACATATAAATACTATAAATGTATAGTGCTCTTAACAGGTAATGACATCATGATGAAAACTAGATTTTCTCATTTTATATAGGTTTGGATATTTTCTTTTATAAAGTATTCTGTATATGACTCCTCTGTGTCTGGTTTCATTACTGACATGAAAGTTAAGCTTTAAAAATCCATATTCCAGGGCTTCCCTGGTGGCGCAGTGTTTGAAAGTCCACCTGCAGATGCAGGAGACACGGGTTCGTGCCCCAGTCTGGGAGGATCCCACATGACGCGGAGCAGCTGGGTCTGCACGTCCGGAGCCTGTGCTCCACAAGGGGGTGGGGCACAGCGGTGAGAGACCCACGCACTGCAAAAAAAAAAAAAAAAAAAAAATCCATATTCCTTTCCTAATAGCTTTCTCTGGCACATGAATATATATCTGACCCAAAATATATCTGACCCAAAGGGTGACATCAACCTTTACTTTCTCAATCTTATTGACTTTCCTCAATCTCTCTTCATAACACCATCATTAGAGTGGATACTTTACCATTGTTTCTAAAGGTCATCATTGTTCTCCCAACAAGTATAACTGCCAGGAATGGCAGCTGAACAAGGGCAAGCAGAGGATGGACAGAGGAGGCTGGAAGTATTTTATTCATTGTGTGTTCTGCACCAATATCATCATTGTTCTGGTTAATCATGACTCTTAACTTTATGGAATGAGAGTGCTGTAAGTGTATATCCTGGAGATAATATGTATATTTGGAGTTATGTATTAATTTTGAATGTATGGCAATTTAAAATTACGTGATTCTTCTCTTTATGTCCCATCTTCCATTATTACATTACTAGTCTCCTCTAAGTCCACTGATATGGTCCATTTTTTCTGAATTCTATTTCCTAGTTAAAGCTTCATCCTTTGACTAATGTGGTATCTTCTATTTATATAGTGATTGTTCAAATATTTTGCTGTCACCAGAAATCTTTAATGAATTTTGGTATCTTGAGCTACTTGAAGGAAGGAGTCATTTAATTTCAAAACAGTTTATTTAGCATACATTATTTTAGAGTCAATTAAAGACAGATGGGTACAGATTTACGGTAATACTCATGCTTATTTTTCTCCCGTTTCCTTTTTATCCCATAAAAACTAAAAGCAAAGTAACAAAATTTGGCTTTTGTTTGTGTGCTTTTTACTTTTCAACTTCTTTCCATCCTGGCTCTCCTTGCAGTTTCCAGATATGGACACATATTATTTGTGCTGTGCATGATTCAAGTACTGTTTTGAGTTATGTGGTACAATGTCTGATACATGTCATACAGAAAAATAAAGGGTTTAATACATTCCTTCAAAGAATAATCAAAGTAAGTAATGCGTGCATGAGGCATACACTGCACAAATAAATACAACAAAGAGACAACAGTCCTTACTGTGGGGCATACATCTTCCCTGGTGACCTCCCATTGACAATAACGACACTCCACTAAGGAAGAATAACCATCCTTTCTTACGTCAGACAAAAAGAAAGGACTGTTACTTTGGATGAATTTTATTTGCTCTCTTTCTATCTGTCCCTCTATCTATTTGCCCATCAAAGCTCTATGTCTCTTGTCTAATTCACAGTCTGTTTCCCTTTCTTCATGTTTATTTCTGTCCATTTTTTTCTCTGTCTCTCTCCCTCTGCTCTTTCTATTGTGTTACTCTGTGGCTCTTGAGCTCATTCTACTTTCTTGTTTTTTCTCTTTGTCTCTATGTGTGTGTGTGTGTGTGTGTGTGTGTGTTTCTTTCTCTCTACACACACATACACACACATATATTTTCACATTTCCTCATTTTCACTTTATCCTCTTCTCCTCATATTTATATATAGAGAGTTATAGATACATAATTTATACTTTATTGGTTGAACTCATTTCTGTTCTTCTCTCATACATAGTAAAATATCAATCACACTATCTCAATTTACTGAGCCAAAGTTCTTCCTTACAGTTGACAAACCTCCTAAGAGTCTGAAAACAGTCTTATCCATACTGATGACAGTGTGCACTAGATCTGCAGAGCACCTTTTCAGTCAAACTGTTATGCAGCCCGTTTAGACCTCTGACTTCAAGCACGCATATAGAATTGTTTAACACAATGACCTTGACAAGCCTCACAGTGAAGTCTGATTCTGAGAAAATAACACCTGAAAGAAAAATAATTTACATCTAGCATTCCCAAGTCTAAATTATACCCCTGATAGGCATTTTTTCTCAGGGCTGAATCTATGCCTCCATTATATGGTTTAGGGGAAAGGAGGAGCAAGAAATGGTTGTTGAATGAATATTACTGACTAAGCACATGTTAATTCCTTTATATGTAATATCACATTTTATTTTTTATTTTTTGGTCAAATGTTTCTCTCTCAAGTTATTTTTGTTTTATACATGAATAAACTGGAGTTCTAAAACAGCAAATTAAGTTGCTTGATGTCATAGATTAAGGAAGCATTATGTTTGGGATTTAATTCCAGAGCCCAGGGTACTGAAAATATACCTTCTTTCTTCTTATTAATATATCTCTTCCATCAGCTCTTTCCCAATGCTTCCACATTCCCATGAGGGTTTCATTTTTTGTTGTTGTTGTATAACTTTACTACTTATTAAAATATGTTTAATTGGAATAACTGACTAAGCTTTTATTTGCCATTACAATCATTGGGTTACTGAATTTATTAGTATCTTTTTTCAAAAGCTAATTATAGTAAATTCTGAATGGGTGAAATACATAGCTGAATAACATATGTATAAGGGTAGAAACCTGAGTGTGACCAAAAAATGACAAAAAATGTTATTTGTTGGGTTTGGACGGATGTAATAGACACCCCGGCCTCTTTTGAAGATATTTCATTGAGGTAATTAATATCCAAAAGTGAAAAGAAATCAACAACTTTAAGTTGTTCTGATTTTCTAAGGATCTCAATTTTGGGGAATCAAATATGTTGAATGATGCAATTGACTTCCAACATTCCATTTCACTGACACTTGCTGAATATCTAATTATTTTAGGCAATTTTACTTATTTGACATTTTTTAAAGCTCACAACAAACCTAAGTGGTAGGTATAATGGACCTCAATTAAATGTTACTAACTTTGAGCTAGGAGGGTTTTTGTTATATGTTCAAAGTTAGAAAGGTGAGAGATGGTTAGTAAAATGAGGAATATAAATATATACATATTATATTTACTTTTCACCAAGTCATTATTCTTTTCAATCCACTTCTGAGCTGACTTTTCTGCATTGAAGGAATATATCTAGTTTAACGTTGTACAATCTATTCCCTGGCAGCAGAACTACAAATTCACTGAATCTGAGAACTGGTGACACATTCCTTGTGAGAATGATAACCTTAAACGTAAGATTTTTTTCCTAACCTTCAATTTGATTGAACCATAAAATTAACATTTATCTTATTCTACTCATTGTCAGTAGGTACATTTAATTAAAATTTTAATTAAGCAGCAGTCTAAGTTGTTAGAATTCAGAAGAATCTCAAATCAAGAGGTTAGGAGATATATGCTTAAAAATAGGTGCTGTCAGAAGTTCATGTATACGTATTCTTGCCCTCTTAAAAGTTAAAATTAGATATGCTTATGTATTATTTAGAAGGAAATAATTTAAGAATATCCAGTCCAAAAACTAGCATGGTCCATTTAACAGCATCCTTGACAGGGAATCAGGACTTTGCTTCTATTCCTGGATACATGCTGAACCAGTCATCCAGGTTTAGCAAATTGCTCACTGGTTCTGTACATCAGTGTGGTTAACTCTAACACTTAGATAATAACTCTGACCTACCACATAGGGATCTGTAATGATTAATTGGGTAATGGCTGTTAAGTGCTCCTAGCTACTTAGAATAAATGTACTATATGGTTAATAAATGTTGTTATTATAAGATGTTGCTTCAGTGTAATATCAGTGACTGACTGCTCCATGATTATGAGGAAAATTACTTCCTCTGATAATATGAGTACAATACATATTGATTTAGAAATAATACATTATTTGGAATACATTTAGACTTTGTGAATGAGCTAAGCAAAGGACAGCATTCCACATTGCTTTTTAGTTGTATATGTAATGGTGTTCACTATCTGACAGTCACTTTTATAAGTACTTTGCCCTTACAATAATTCTGTAAATGTCATTCGCTATTTTTTTGTATGGGGAAGCCGGGATACTGACATCTATTGTGTTTACCTTTATAATATATCTATTACTTTGCTCAAGAAAGTGAAAGTGTTTAGTCATATATCACCTGCTTATCAATCTCATTAAAGAGAAACTATGCAAAATTAGTCCAGGAAGAGCCACCAGGGACAAAATCTTAAGAAAAGATTGAGGTATAAGGGAGGCAAGAGTGAGAATTAGAAATGTCCAGCCTCAGCTTTCCTTTCCATATTCTGTCTTCTATTTACTTCCTATTCTTTGAGTACCATATTTTAACTTTAGTGTAATCTTAAATTTAGGTGTCCCTAATTTTTTAAATGCAGAAAAATATTTTATGCTATGAAGTTATTTTATAGCACATGGGAAAACAACAGATATTTTCTTCTTTAATCTTTTATCTGTTAGGATAATTTGGGCTGGATATAAAATAAAACATCAACACAAAGTATTTAAAACTGTAAAATAAATTATGTCTCAAAATCCAGAGATAAAGTGGTTTAAGTTAATTTTTGATGCAGCATCTTGACATCATCATCAAAGGCCTGGACAGTTTCCATATTTTTCTTCTATCTTCTTCACATGTTGCCTGTACTACTCTTCATTGAATTCCATGGCTTCATGAATGAATGTGGTTTCCTGACCACAATGAGCATTCTCTTAACAATGAAGAAGGAGAATGTCTATTGGGTAGACAATTGTATAAAGTCTGCTATTATCCTTATATTTTACTGAACGTACTTCCTTTTTTCTTTCCCATCCTTGATATTCCTAATGTAAGAATGAATATTTTTAAGTACTATTAATTTTAAACATGTCTTAATGCAAGTTTTACATAGCAGAATGGCAGAAAATTTTAGTGTATTAGATTCTGTAGTACCACATTGAACTGAATTTTCTTTTTTGTTCTGCAACTCTGAGGATGACTCACAACCAATTTCTTCCTGCTCAAGTGCAGATAGCAACCAAGATCCAATAATCAGACTCAATGACATATATTTCTGACGTGCATGTCCTTCTAGATGTCATATCAACATTTAAATTTCAACATAGCCACAAAAGAAAAAAAAAAGCAAAATAATTCTACCTAACTTGTCTGTTCACTTCCAGGTTCTGCTCTCCCTAACATGTTATTTACATTTTGGTTTTAAAATGTTTATTTACCATAGTTTTGGTGATCTGTGTGCATACGTATATCTATATACACATATGCCACATGTATATGTTCAAACTAAATATATGCATACATACCTAAATATCTTACTTAGTGCTGGAACAGACTCTAGGGAACTCTAAGTCTAATCCTTTACAATATTTACATCAAATCTTTTGGAGCATTACTTGATTTTCACAACATTGGTTAACATTTCCTTTCTATGAGATGGCAAGATATCATTTGTACTGCTCTTATTATACTGAGAGTCTTCTGTGTGCTGTAGCTATTCATATAATTATAGTGCTACTTCTACTAGACTATAATAATAAGGGCACAACTAACATTTGCATAATGTATAATTTCCTCAGTTTTTTCCATGGTACAATAATTTTTTTGCAGTGCTAATAGGTATCATATGTTAACAGACTTCAGTTAAATAAATCTGGAGATTTCTAGCTTAAAAAATTGTTGAACCTGTAAAAATTAATATGCAACATGCCACTCCAAGTTGAATAGTTATAGTATGGTTAATGTATGCTGCATTTCCCAAGTATATTTGACCAGGAATCACTTTTTTCTGTTGATACCATAGCAGGGCTAATTTTCTATGAAATATATGAAGGAAAGGCTAGTGTCACAAACTGAAATCCATAAAATATTTTCAAAATATATTTCATTTGATTTTCACCAACATTTGAGGTAGTTACATCAAGATCTGGCATTACCCTCATTCTATAGGTGAGGAAGCTGAAGTTAAAAATAGGTTTCATCATAAATTCAAAACTAAAACGGACTAAAATTTCAACTAAATCTTGTGGTTTCTTCATTACACTATTTTAAACACATGCATATATCTCCATTTTCTTTGTAGTTCTTTCAGTACCATGGACAGCACCATGTATCGTGTAAAGGCTAAAAAAAAAAAAACCTTCAGATTTCATTTGATTTAACAGCAAAGTACTAATAAAACAAGAAATATGCAACCAATAAGTATTACTGTGTATCTAACATTGTTCAAATATTGATATAACAAAATTTTTTTAATTAGTTCAAGATCCAATGGCATTTCCAAAGCCTATCAAAACCGAAATTAAGTTCTGTCTTATTTTCTATCAAAACAACAGGTCTAGAATTTAGTGAGAAATCAGATGTAAATCATGAATTGGAAAATCTGTTCTGACATAGCTCGAGGTAAGAAATGGGATGATTAATTCAGACCCTAATGAATATAAATGGAGTCCTACCTGTTTTATTAAGTGAACCACAGGAATTAGTCAATATCATTTGTCTTGGGGACAAGTAAGGATTAAGCCAAAATACACTTTAAAAGGCTATATTAATGTGGATTTGGAATTAACAATAATTCCCCCACTCTGGTCATTAATAATAAAAAACTATTAAAAATACATTTTACATATACACATAATCACATATACATATGGTGTCAACTCACTTTGCAAAGCTGGAAGCTTTAATCAAATATCATAAATTATATTAGTTATGAAATAAATTTGCTATTTCATGAGTATAAGACACTGGGAAGCATCTCAGGGCTCTGGTGACTTTAGTTTCTTTATTAGTATTCCCTTCTTTCTATAATGTTATTGTTATAAATGGTCTATATCTAATTACCCAGAGTTACATTGAAAATTTCAACTCAATATTGATTAATTAAAAGATGTATTAAATGATTAATACTTATTTCTCAATCAGACATTTCATATAAAAGACAAAAAGCCTTGACATTGTGAATTATATAGAAAATAAACTCATTTATTTCTTATAGGCTGAATAGATTCTCTGATTATACTTGGTTTTATATCTTGTCGATATTTTGCTACCCAACGCTTGTGATAACAGTAAACAGAAAAATTTAATGTACAGTTAACTTTTCCTTCTGCACCATTAGTGAACCATCTATCCACTGTCAGATTTTGGGGAAAAAAAAACTTGTGTTTATAATAAAGAAAAATGTAGTAGATTCTTCTATGTCTATTAGTTTATTCTGCTAAATTCTGGAGGCACACAAAAGTTCAAGATCAAAGGGAAAGTTGATATAATATTTGGAAAACCTGAGAAAGGGTTAAAATATGTATATGTTTCTTTGCCTATTTTCTAGGTTTAAGTTTTCCTCAACACCAGAAAAAAAGTAAATTTGAATAACTACCATCAAAGAAACTATGGTGTTATTAGAAAAATGTAGCAAAGGATTTTTAGGTTGAACAGGACACTCCTGAAAAGAAATTTGTAGAGGTGTCATCTATGTAGGTCATGTTGCAACATGAAGTGAAAATGCCAATGGGAGAATGAAGTCTAATCAGGCTGAGGAGAGACAAATATGGATACCCCTGGAGGTTCATTTCCTTCATCCTTTCAGTGACTTAGCAAACAACTGGTTCAGCTCATCTTAACTAGCTCAAGAAAAATAACATGATACCAGAGGCAGTGCTCAGGAGCTATGTCCCTTTAGCTGGGCCACTTCTTCAACCAGGAATCACCAATCATAACAGAATTCCTAGACGTTTTGCTCCCTCCCCCTAAAAATCCATAGACCATTACAGGGGTGGGGTCTTTCTATTTGAGCCTTTCTTGGAATGATTCCAATCCAGTTATATCTGATCTTAGCCTGACTCCATGGATTATTGAGAGATTGGGGATCATTTGAATCATGCTACTTCTCATCTTATATATTTTCCCCAAATAATTATTCATATATATATATATATATATATATATATATATATATATATATATATAATTCTAGTTTTTTTTTTCTTTTTTTTTTTTGCGGTACATGGGCCTCTCACTGTTGTGGCCTCTCCCATTGCAGAGCACAGGCTCTGGACGCGCAGGCCCAGTGGCCATAGCTCACGGGCCCAGCCGCTCCGTGGCATGTGGGATCTTCCCGGACTGGGGCACGAACCCGTTTCCCCTGCATCGGCAAGCGGACTCTCAACCACTGCGCCACCAGGGAAGCCCTATAATTCTATGTTTTACATATATATACACCACATGGTGTTGTTTATGTGTGTGTCCAAGGCTCTATATTATATGACAACAGTCATATCTCAATGTAGTAGCAAAATACTGACTTTTCATATTAAATGAAAGATTCAGAGCCATGTAAATTCCTTCAGTGTTCTTTTTTTTTTTTGGAAATATGTTTCAAGACAAGTTATTACTGATGAAAATAGAGCATCTTAATCAATGTGTTTGAGTGAACAGTCTTCCTTATTCTTGAAACAGCTATGTTCAGATGGTCATGTTTGTTATGTGACATTATCTGATCAATTATCTCATATTTTGCTTTCTTTCTGCCTTCCTCACCCAAATAACCAGCAACTTATTTTCTCATACTAAATGATAGATGTTAACTCTTCTTCCATCATTATCTTTTCTGACAGCAAATCTAGTTGGTTCTACCTCAAATATCTTCTTGATACTTCCATTAGACTTCATCTTTCCATTAAAAATGCCCTACTCGAAGTTATCATCAATTTTGGCTTTGGCTGCATCACACTTGTTCTCCCTGCTTCCACTTTCCCTATCATCAAATCAAATCTCTTCCATAGGAAAGTTGAAGCAATTTAATCAGATGATACAACTGCCCCACTAGGAGCAAAATCCAAACACAGTCACTGTAGGATCTGACTGTTTTCTACCTCTTTTACTTCACCATCTACCACCCTTCTTCTGCTTCTCTCACAATCCTTCAGCCCTATTTTCCAGGAATGCTCTTTTCTTAGATCTCTTCATGCTTTGTCCCTTTACTTCTCTCAGGTCTCAACCCAAATGCCATCTGATCAGAGAAGTCTTCTCTCCCCACTGAATCTCACACACAGGCACATATTCTTATTCTATCACCTTACTGTAACTTTTATTTTTATTCTATAATGTTTATAATATTTGATATAATACATATTTACTTTATTACTTCATTGAGTATAAATGCTGTAAAACAGGAAATCTGACTTTTTAGTTTATTACTGTATCCTTAATATGTAAAATATTGTAGGATCTGAAGAAATATTCATTAATCGAAGTGTGAAGTGTTCATATAAGTCACATGGTCACAGTTCAGCAGAATCAACAAACCCCCAAACTGTGTATCATTTCTCTAGGATCTATTTTTTCATGCAGAAATGGCTTTGTTTTTTTGTTGCTGGTGATGTTTTCTTGTTGTTAATTGTATTTATCTTTCCAATGAAATGAGAATATATTGGAAGAACATGAGGAAATTTTAATTTGCATGTGGGAGTCACCCTGTAGAACTTGTTGCTTAGAAAGCTTTGCCTCACAGGGAAAGGCAGTATGAACCTCATGCTTAAATTATGTAGCATAACAAGTAGATGTAGTATCAACCTAGAGCATTTCAAAAGTTCTTCGAAAGTCCAACTATCTAAAGAAAACCCATACTCAAGCACAGACTTTAAAATGGAGTTAATCTTCTGTTGGATCTGTATATAGCTTTGGAAGTTACTAAAGTTATATACAGGTTGATTTCTGCAGTGAGAAATTAATCACACACAAAGCTGGATTACAGCCATTGTGATTGCTCTCCTAGAGCAACCTTGCTCTGTGTGACTATGAGAAAAGTGATGAGAACCACCACCTACCACAACCAAACACTTACATAGACACACAACCTGTACAGAGGTTGCTTCCCATGTTCTTGTCTCTAAAGACAGTCTCTAGAATTTTCTCTTAGCTTTTCCAAATCTTTGTAATGTTTTAAACAGAACAGAGAGATCATTTTAACTGATTAAAAAGTAGCTAGCATTAATAAGCACAGCTCTCTCAACTCATTTTTTTTTGCTGTACGCGGGCCTCTCATTGTTGTGGCCTCTCCCATTGCGGAGCACAAGCTCCGGACGTGCAGGCCCAGCGGCCATGGCTCACGGGCCCAGCCGCTCCATGGCACGTGGGATCTTCCTGGACCGGGGCACGAGCCCGTGTCCCCTGCATCGGCAGGCGGACTCTCAACCACTGCGCCACCAGGGAAGCCCACAGCTCTGTCAACTCTTAACTCCAATGATGAAATAACATTTTGTTATATTCAGAATAAGAAATACAAGCAAAAGGAGATGTTGGTAGCACTACTCACAGTGGAAAAAAGGAAATGATCTGACTCCTGTACATGTTTCCAGCTATACTTTTCTGCTCTGGCTTGCTTCCACATCATGCTGCAAATGCCAAAAACTTTAGGACAACAAAATATAACCCTGACTACTTAAGGCTTTTCTCATATCTGTAGGTTTAATTGGTCAGGACTTTCTGCCCAGCAGAATTTTAACACCCTCCTATTTTCTGGCTAATTTCTACTAGTACTTCAAACCAGAGCTGAAAGTTAAACTCCTCCAGATGGCTATATCTTCGTTCCCCTAGTCCAACTGAGGAATTATCCATAGGATCGTGGACTCAAATACCATGAATATTCTGAGATATCATTAACTTAATTATTCACACGCTCTTTAAAGCCTGCCTTGGATTATTGTGATACATTATAGTTATATAGGATATTACTTATCTCAGGATTATAAATATCTATATCTATAAACAGTAATATTTTTGCAGGAAATTTACTTTTGAATGTCTACCTTTCTGGTGTTTAAAACCATTTGTTAATACTATAATCAGCACTGCAACGAAATGAATATTTCATTCATACATCTTTGTACTTTTTTTTGATAATTTCCATATTTAACTTTTTAGAAGCTGAAATTGCTGGATGTGCAGTGTTAGCATTTAACACATATTGTCATGTTGCCATTCTGAAAGTCTCTACCAATTCCTACTTTTACTGATAAGTCCATGGGGTGCCCTTTGCTCCCAAATACTCCAAACTCTGGGTATTATGAATTGTTTTAACTTCACAATACTAAGAAAAAATCTAGGTTGTTTTGTGGTTCTTTAATACCAAAAGAAGACTGGAAAATAGAAAAGAAAGTCTTAATATCATTATGAGTTTGGGACTAAAGGTATTTTCTGTCTCTACTTAATTAATATCTAGTTTCAATTTTGATTTAATGAATAGATTACACTTTGATAATAAAAAATGCAGTAAAATGATCTGTATTTGAAAATCTCTTTAATAGGTGAACTCTGAAAAGACAACTTTACACAATGGTTACGATTATGAGGTGAAGACTCAAATGGATCTGAGTTCAAATTCAAACATATGCATTTGAAACATAGTTCATCATTTGGGGTAGAAGGGCGACAGTACCTACCCTCCCTAGGGATAAACGTAATCTTATAAATATTGAGGTCTTAGAGAAATACCCAATACATATTAGACAGTCAATAAATCACGGTAATGAGGAAAATAATGATGAGGGTAGTATCTCAGAATATGCATTCATCAGTACAAAATGGAATTCACCTCTCTGTGCTTGGATATCTATTCTTCATGGTGTTTTCCTTCAAGGGTAATGAATGTAAGGAAACAAAACTAATTTGAATGAGATTATTTGTGTTGTTATCAAATATGGGTTAATGACATCTTGTGGACTATTCTTTGAAGCAGGTTAATTACATTTGTCCAAAAATAAAAGATTTAGTACTATAAGTAGAAAACATTGAAAGCTTTTTGGAATTTATCTTAAAAGTATTTAATTGTGGGCTTCCCTGGTGGTGCAGTGGTTGAGAGTCTGCCTGCCGATGCAGGGGACACGGGATCATGCCCCGGTCCGGGAAGATCCCACATGCTGCAGAGCAGCTGGGCCCATGACCCGTGGCTGCTGGGCCTGCGCATCCGGAGCCTGTGCTCCGCAATGGGAGAGGCCACAGCAGTGAGAGGTCCAAGTACCACAAAAAAATAAATAAATAAAATAGTATTTAATTGTAACTAAGTATACACTATGATATTTTGCTCATTATCTTAAAGTTGGAAGACAAATTAAATGTTTCAGAAGTTAGTTATTTTAATACAAATCTAAAATTCACTAATATGTATAAAATAGATAACTAATAAGAATGTGCTGTATAAAAAATAAAATAAGATTCAGAAAGTAAAAACATAAAATTCAACTTATAATTTTTCTAAAACATAATACATTAAATTTAAAGATTGTTACTTGGTTAAAAGTCAAAAAAAAAAAGATAATTTATGGTACAAAACTCCCATGTTCTAGAATGTTTTTAAAAATATTTTTCAAATTTTTAAACTTGATCATGTTAACATTTCACTGGATAAAAATCAACAGTGCTGCAAAATTAAGCATGACCATGATAAACAAATTCAAGCTAAACTCACACCTAAGTTAAATGACTGATCAAAATTTCCTTTCCATCTATTAATTGAGTACCTATAAAGTCCTAGACTTTAGAAGCTTAGGGAGGTACTAAGAGTGGGATAATTATGTGATCTGCATCTTAAAGAATGAGTAGCATTAGTTCCCCAAACAAACAGAGTTGACTGATTTATCAAGCAGAGGAAGCCACAAATGTGTGTAAACAAAGGGGGGAAATTCAATGTACAGTTTGTGGAACTTGGTTGGGTGTGGGAAACCTTCCTTAAAAGACTGCGAGTCCAAGGCAGCAAGATAGTGGAGGATAGATTTTGTTTAAGTGATTGGCTCTCACTCACTCCCATCATTTATCAAGGAACTTGGAAACTCTCTGAGATTTTATCTCTCTGTAACATCTACTGTGAATATGGATGATATCATGGATGACATAGGAAATAACCTAGAACCTCAATTATTTGACAGCCTAATCTTGCTACTTTTTCTACCTAAGCCACTCCACAGTCACTCGCTTTCTTCAGCATTTCTATCTTGCAGCTACACTTTCAGGAGGTGACCTTCTCATCTACTTAGTAGATAAAATTAGATATATACATTGGGAACTACCTCACCTTTCTTCCTCAAACACACAAAGTCACCTAAATCCACAATGAGCTTTAATTCTTCTTCCTTTTATGGTAAATGAGTCATCTATTCTCCTATGTAATACAATCCTTTCATTAAAGTTTTCAATACTTAATGGAAAATTTAAATTTTTGAATTTGAGTTCCTTTTAGGGCATACCATATAATTACCTACAGAATCTATAACAAGGTTTACTAATGTAGAGCTGGTTGTTTTATTTATACAGGGTTAAACTTTTTGTTAGATATCTAATGGCACATAACTTGGGGCACCTTGAATTACACTTCCTCCCTTTTATATATTTCACACTGATTTCTTAACCAAATCTTTTATCTGGGTATATAAACCCATTCAAGTCATTTAAATAAATGAACAAACAGACTTTCTGATGGATAGCATACCATCCTCTCTTCTCCCTCACAGGCAAAATTATCAAGAAGCATTATGTACTGTCTGAATCTCCATTCACTTTTTTCTCTCTCACTAACATTCTCGACTTTTTCTAATTTAACTTCAGATTCCTGTTACTTACAAAAGTCGTTGATAACGTCATCCACACAGCTCCAGTGGACATATCTGATATACACTGGCAGGCTTTTTCACACTCATATCCCTAAAGGTACTTGATCACTCCCTTCACCTTGAAATGCTTCCTCTCACATTTGTCGCAGGGCACTCTCCTGTTTTTCCTCTTACCATTCTTCCCTACCCCCACCCACTTTGCAGTTTTCTTAGGCTTATCATCTTCTATACAGACATTGTGATGAAATTCTCGAAGACTCATTGTTGGCTTTCTTTCCTTTGAGATCTACATTCTCTCCCCATATAATCACATTTTTGCCTACAGTTCTAATTACCATCTGTGCGCCAATGTCTCCAAATTTTTTAGTTTAATCTTGGTTTTCTTTATTTGTTTATTTACAGTACAAAACTTTCAGTGTTATACTGTATACTCAATTATTTCCTTATATTCTTTGACATCATCATGTTTTATGTTGCATAGGTGCATTAAATCTAATGTACACAAAAGCAGACATCATCATCTGGCCCAGTTTCTCCCTCTAATACCCACCTTCTTTCCTGGTCTCTGTTTTCAGAGAATGGTATCTACATTCATCTGTTTCTGCAAAGTAGACATCTAGGAGTCATCCTCGATATCTCCCTCTCTTTGATTCTTCTCTTCCATTAAATCCATTAACAAGTACCTTAAAATGTTTAGGCACAGATTAAGAATCTGCTCCTCAAATATCCCTTAGGTTTTGCTGCTTCTCTTTATAATCACTACAATCCTTATATCCTAAGCTATCTTCATCTCTTGTCAATACCTTCTCTTCTGTCTCCCCACGTCTGCCTTGGTCTCTTCCAATTTGTTTTATAATCATATCACTTCTCCCTCTACCCTTAACCCTTCAACTTATTTCCTTTGAATTTTGGATGAAGACCAGACTTATGGCTTTTACAGCCCTGAATATTGTTACACTCGTCTATTTGTTTTTTGTATTCACATATACTGTCCTTTTTTTTTTTTTAATTTTCTGAGTCTCTTCCTATTTAAGGGATTGTGTTCAATGTGTTTCATATATTTGGAATTGTTTTTCTTTTCTTTTTTCTTTTTTCTACTAACCTAGCTTTTATCATTCTGCTGTTTTCAAATTAAAGTCTCCCTGCCTGACTTCCCAGATTCTTCAGGTCACTTCAGTATATGCTCCTAACACATGTTAGGTTCTAATTTTACATTTGTTTGCTAGGTTATTTGATTAAGGCCCCTCTCATCTACCTTTTAAAAGCAGTTTCAGTGTCATCACTGTTTCCACAGTATCTAGCCTGGTAGATAGTTCAATCTCTGTAAGTGCCCATTGGAAAGAATGAATGTTTAATCTGTTGTAATGAAATGTACTGAAGATTATGAAGGGGAGAAACAAGGTTAATTGTTTTGTTTTGTTTTCAAAAATTATACACAGCAGGAAAATAAGGGAAACTGAATGGATGAGGGTATTTTAAAGAGAGGGGAATTGCTTAGGAGGTTATTCTAATTGTCTAGGTTCTTGCCTAGACATAGGATATTAACTAAGGCAAGAGCGATTTAATTAAAGAGGAGAAGGTGAAATTGAGAAATATTTATGAAATTAATGCATGGTTTGTTTCTTACTGGTTGAGCTGGATCAGAGAAAAGGGAAGCCACAGGGCAAATGACTGGCCTTATAAGTTATAACCAGTTGTGGAGGAGAAGGAAGAATTGGTGGTGAATTCTTAGTTAACATTTTACAAAGACTGAATTTAAGTTGTTTGACAGGGAGAAGTCAAGAAGGATATGGAGATAAAACATATTGCTCCAAAGGGTAATGGCCTGGTGAAACAAATCTGGGAGTAATTGGTACGGGTAACAGAAAAAGCCATGGATGTGCTGAGAACACAGAGAGACCGAACTATGGAAATACTCACATTTCAGGAGAATGGAGGGATCTGGGCCCAAGGAAATGAATAAGAAATGACCACAAATGTATAGAGAAAACAAGAAGAGAGGTGGGTAATGACAAACAAAGTGAGACATTCAAGAAGAATGTGGTGAATCAACATGTGGCTTAAATAAAATATTGTCCATAATATTTGGTGATTAGAATTTCCTTCTGGAATTATCCAGTGTATCTTTATTGGAGTGAAATAGAAATGAAACTAAGTTGAAAAGTGAACAGGACAGAAAGCACCAGAAGTTATAGTACAAACTACTCTTTAAATATTTTTAGTTGTAAAAGAGGAGAGTAATATGGTGGTAGCTACATCAGAAAGCAAGGGAGGTAGGTGTTTTCGTCTTGTGAAATTCAATGAAACCCAAATATTTTAACCGTATTTAGCATTTATTATATCACATGCTAGTCACCAAGGTCCCTTCCTGCTCCTGCAATGGGAAGGAAGGTGCTACTCTATTAGTACTGTGGGGGGTCAGCAGGGAGAATCTTACTCACCCATAGGACAAATTAAATCAGTTGAGCAAAATAGAACTGACTGAAGTTCAAGTTGAACACTAAAAATTTAGAAAGCCAAAAGACATTCTGCAAGGTCATTAAACTGAAAGGATTAAGAAAGCAGTTAAGAAATCAGAAATGTGCCCCCCTCCAAAGAAAAAAAAAATAAGGGAATCAATAGTTAAGGAGGACACTATGTGACAATCACTAGACTAGAATGAGTTATGAATGGCTTATTTTTATGCTCTGACATAATATATGAAGGATGGCTAGTTTGAAAAGGGAGGATAAATAGCTTAGTGACTTAAAAACCACAAAGTTTAGAATTAGGGAGACCTGAGCCTGACTTGCCAGATCTGCGAATCACTAGGGGTTTGATTTTAGGCAAGTCACTGAATGCCTTCTAACTCACTTCCTTCATTTATAGAATGGGCAATAATGCCTACCCTTAAGATTTCAGGGAAGATTAAATAAGGCCACATACCTAAAATATTTAGCATGTAATACATTCCTAAGGGCTGATAAAATCATTGTTGTTCTTCATAGAGTTTAAAAAATAGTGAGATAGATTGATAAAATTGATCCTCTGTTTTTGAAACTAAACATAGTTTTTCATTTCCAAAAATATCTGTTATTTAATTATCATTAATAAAAATTTCAATGTCTACTTTTAACTTTAATTAGGTCTCATTTATTTATTTTTTATTTTCTTTACTCTAGGAGGTGGATCCAAAAAGATATTGCTGTGATTTATGTCCAACAGTGTTCTGCCTATGTTTTCTTCTAAGAGTTTTATCATGTCTGGCCTTACATTTAGGTCTTTAATTCATTTTATTTTTGTCTATGGTGTTAGAGAATGTTCTCATTTTATTCTCTAACATGTAGCTGCCCAGTTTACATGTAGCTGTCTCATTAAACTTAAAAGCTTTTGCACAGCAAAGGAAACCATAAACAGAACAAAAATACAACCCACAGAATGGGAGAAAGTATTTGCAAATGAAGCAACCAACAAGGGATTAATCTCCAAAATATACAAACAGCTCATGCAGCTCAATATCAAAAAAACAAACAACCCAATCAAAAAATGGGCAGAAAATCTAAACAGATATTTCTCTAAAGAAGACATACAGATGGCCAAAAAGCACATGAAAATATGCTCAACATCACTAGTTATTAGAGAAATGCAAATCAAAACTACAATGAAGTATCACCTCACACCAGTCAGAATGCCATCATCAAAGAGTATACAAACAATGAATGCTGGAGAGGGTGTGGAGAAAAGGGAACCCTCCTACACTGTTGGTGGGCATGTAAATTGGTACTACTACTGTGGAGAACAGTAGGGAGGTTCCTCAAAAAACTAAAAATAGAACTACCATATGATTCAGCAATCCTACTCCTGGGCATATACCTGGAGAGAACCATAATTCAAAAAGATACATTCACCCCAATATTCATTGTAGCACTATTTACAATAGCCAAGACATGGAAGCAACCTAAATGTCCATTGACGGATGAATGGATAAAGAAGTGGTACATGTGTACAATGGAATATTACTCAGCCATAAAAAAGAATGAAATAATGCCATTTGCAGTAACATGGATGGACCTAGAAATTACCATACTAAGTGAAGTAAGTTAGACAGAGAAAGACCAATATAATATGATATCACTTATATGTGGAATCTAAAAAAAAATGATACAAATGAACTTATTTACAAAACAGAAACAGACTCACAGACTTCGAAAACCAACTTATAGTTACCAAAGTGGAAAGGTGGTGGAGGAGGGATAAATTGAGTTTGGGATTAACATATACACACTACTACATATAAAATAGGAAATCAAAAAGGATCTACTGTATAGCACAGGGAACTCTATATTCTGTAATAACCTATATGGGAGAAGAATCTGAAAAAGAATGGATATATGTGTATGTATAACTGACTCGCTTTGGTGTATACCTGAAACTAACACAACATTTCAAATCAACTATACTCCAATATAAAATAAAAATTGAATTAAAAAAATGTTCACTTTCCACTGGACTAAAGTTCAAGGCAGAATATAATTTCAGAACCATAAATACCATTTTCCTGGGGCTTCTTCATTCATTCCTCAACAGCTATAACAAGACATTTTCTCTGGATCTAAAATTTCCATTCCTAGTAACTGCACAACTAGTGGCCCAAAGCAAATAAAGATCGAGTGCCTTTGATATACAAAAATGAATGCAGCAAATTCTAACCCAAAAAAGAGGAAATTAACTGGGAGAAAAAAAAAAATCTTTTGAACACTCTGCCCTCTTTTCACATAGAGCTCCCAAACTGGTTTCTTGTATCAGAGCTGGACAAAGTCAAGGCCTAAGCTTGCCATGCTCATCACTCTGCTGTGAATGCCATGCACCCCAGCAGCAGCCCACCATTGGTCATTTTTCTGTAGGGACGATGAAGCCATTTCAAGTTTTTCCTTAAAGCTTAGTTTAATTAGCATAATATCTAGTAAAGAGCATTCAAGAAATGTTTTTTGATTGTTTTGTTATTCTGTCAGGGTTTAGTTTATCTCAAGATGTTTACTTATAATCTTTTTCCCCCTTCTTACTCTTTGCAGATAAGATATTCCATTTGCTCATCTTTAAAAAAAAACAAAAAAAAAACAAAAACAGAATCCTCTTTCTCTTTGATGCATACCTCAAAGCTTCTCACTAAACTGCTTCTTGCAGAAATAGCCCACATGAGCTATCGGCATGCAACCTGAATCCTAAATTGTTTGGAAGAAATAGCTGTATATTATAGAATCAAAAAGAACTTTCCCTTGACATTTGCAGTATGTCTCTTTTCACAAAACATGGACGATTTTATTTACCATTCCTGTCTCAAGCACATTTAGGTATATAAGTGAGAGAACACTGGTGCTCATTTATCGTAAGGTAAGTGAAGATGCTCCGTGGGAAAGTAATCTGAGAATGCAGCAAGGCATTTTATTTTACATTGCAGTAGGAGTTTTACTGATAATCTATCACTGAAACATGGATTGAAGGGGGTGTTGAAGGATCAGTTCCATTTATATTTATTCCACAAAAGAGATTTTCATCTATATGCAACTGCTTGTATATTTGCTTGTATATTCTAAGACATAAAAGAAAGAGAATGCTTTGTGATTTTCACTAAAAATAGTACAAAATGATGTTGAGGGACTTTATAGCAACAAATAGGAGATCCTAGTGAAATTGAACACATTCATAATTCTCAGTACATTTTGAAGAAACACACTTGAGTCGTTCATTTGATTCTAAATACACTTGATAGAAATTCATCTGGGCATCCTCTTATGGGAATCTTTTCTCCTTAGGTGCCGTTGAGTAGGATCTCTCTGGCAGAGTTAAGTGCCTAACATTATTAGTTATCTTAATTTTGTACTGCCTTCTTGTACATGGAGCATAAAATTTAGACAAAAGTAACACTGCCTCTTTCAAAGTCAATTTAAAACACACATATATAAGGAAACTTTTTAAAGTCAAAAACTATTGTCATTGGGTAAAAACCCTGATTCAAATTTTAACAGTGTCAAGTTGTCCACTTCTTTTTTATTTGATTTCATAAAGAAAAGTTTTGAATTCAATCTCTAACATACAGTCAAACCTCACTGAATGTTTATAGATAAAGAAAATGAAACTCTATTCACGTATCTTTTTTACATTCGTGTGAAAAAAAAGATACAGCTACCATTCAGTAGACACAATCTATAGCTTTCTATAAACCTGCATGAGACACCTGGAAATAACAAATTAATGTTTAATGATGTAATTGATAGACACTTGAATATTTATCCTTCAATTTGGTGTAAGGTAGGAATAAAGGTATGTTAGGAAAAGTATTTAAATAATGCAAGAAGCATTAATGAAAAATATCTAAGTAAATTTCTTGATGAAAAGAATGCTGTTCAACTCCTAGTTTAAGTGATTCTAATTATTTTATTTAAAATATACATTTATAAAGCAAAGTAGATATTCAGATTGGGAATTTCATAGTAAAAAAAAAGTAAACATATACAGATTAATCATTAGGATCTCACCTTGGTTTTCAGTTGCTAACTCAAGATTTCTTTTTTTTAAGGTCTTCTTTTAATAAATTAATGGTGTTGCTAATAAGTGTATGTAGTTTGCGACTGATTACTCTTATGCAAACACTCAGGCACACGCAGGTGAAGTCCCCTAGGAGAAAGAGACCATTGCCTGGCACCTTGGCAGATGGTGCTTAAGTTACTGGCAGGTGATGAAGGTGGGGAAAGACACTTGTCATCTCAAATCTAAAAGACCAACACTTTCAACTCAGAAATGAAAATATCCCACTTGTAAATCCCTGAGGTGAAAGAGTTTGCATCGGGAAATCATTCTAAACCACACCTTTGTGCTGTATCCCAAAGGAAAATAAGGAGGTTTCTTTTTTAAAATAAGCAACTGCATGTTTTCCTTTCATGCCTCTCCTAGTTCTTGGCATTCACCATAACAGTGGCCATTTAAACAAGATTCCTTTTAAACTTGTAGATGTAAGCTGAATATCTCAAGAGGTCTGATTCTCCTCACTATGAAGCCCATTCGACCCCAAACACATTAACCTGGGCTGCCTACATTTCTTCCTGTGCCGTCACATAAGATACACTCCATGTAAAATAAAGAACATCGATCTTGAAAAAGGAAAAAAAAAAAAAAAAAAACACACACACACACACACACACATTTAGCAACCCAGACCAGAATCTAGGCTCTGTCAAAGCGAATTCTTATTCCATTTTACTAAGCAGTGCCATGCTTTATCACTTCTGAGTTCATGTCTTACTGCTGAGGCAACCCGCCTGAATTGGTAAGTTGCTTAGTTAAAGTATACACGTGTTTTACTGCGTCACTGTGATTTAAAATGAGAGAAGTATTCTGTGGGTGAAATACAACTGAAATGGGGAGAGGAAGTGGGACCTAGAAATATTAAATCACGTGAAATTAACAGTTCTGCTTCTTCCTGGTCATTTCTCCCTCTTTTAATGGGAGGCATGCAGATGCCCTATAGCTGAAAGGGAAGGATGCTTAGTATTGAATGTGCCGACTTTATATCATCCTAAAGCATTCATTCAAGTCTCCCTCAGAAGTAGAAAGAGGGAAACTAGGTCTGATCATTGCAGCTAAATGTGACAAATTGTCATCTGCCTACACTATCACTATGCTGCATTATCTCACACAACTTCTGTAAATGTCTTCTGCCTATTAGCATTTTAAAGGGCTTTGTGGCCATCATACTCTCATTTTGGAGCTAGGGATGTTTCATTATCCTCAATTAAAACTCTCTCAGATGCGAGATTGGCAAGCATTTATTTATATATTTTTCTTAGAGCCAACAAGAGAGACATGGATTTTGTAAAGTAGGCAGGGTGCTGTTCTGTGCAGCACCAAGAGGCAGTGCTGGTTTGGTATAATTCTCCTAATGTGAAGCTATCCCCATTAAAACATAAACCATAATTATGGAAAGCAATTTGCTCAGTAGCAGAGAACTAACAGGATTTCTTACTGTCATTCAATAACAAGGGAGCATGGAGATGCAATGCTGAAAAAGCTCCCCAAACTCTTTTAATTTTGTTGAAATGTAATTTTCTTCTGTGAAAATAATGTGAAAAGTTGAAATCGTTTCTATTACACTAGAAGAAAGATGTATATACATTTCATGTAAATTAACTGTGACTTCAATAAGTGCCAACATTCTTTCATTCGCATATTCCAAAATGTGAATTAATTAAAACTTAAAGCTATGACACTGAGGATGGTGGAAGTGAATCCATAGCTGGGTCAAAAGTTGACATACTTAACGTTCTATAAGTTGTGTCATACTTTATACACTGCTTCCCCTCACTAACGTTTTTTTAACAATTGATTATAGTTCAATAAAGATTTTATACCAAGGTTGACAAATACAATAAATATATATAAAGTCAATAGCATTATTAATAGAATCCTTCCTATCTTATATGGTCAAAAGTCAATAATAGCATGTAAGTATATCAGATGCTGAGATATTATACATTCGATGCTACTAAAGTCAAAATCGGTGGCGCCAATCAGGGAATCTATTATTTTATTATTTATACTTATAATAAGTGGATATTTCATCTGTATAATTCTATTTCTTTCATTAGGCATGGATCAAGCAAATATTAGAGGCCATAAATGATTCTAATGAATTTATAAAAACATGCTTATATGTTTAAAATGCGTCGCTGGTCATTTCTTCTTATGGCTCTATCTAACATGCAAAAGACAGCTTTATGTATTTTTATTTTTTTCTGTTTTTAATGGTAGCACCCCACAGTGAGATAAGCAATGTTTTGCAATCCACAGTCCATCCAGAGGATAACAAATGCCTTGAGAGCACACGTGAATCCTCTCCTCACCTCCCCCTGCCCCGTGTGCTAAATCACTGCACAGATTCCTGTGTGCTTTTCTAAGCCTTGTTCACTTCGCAGGTGGTGAGTTGACACTTTCCACCACTTCATCTCTTGGCAACAGATGCCTCTCACTTCAGCACAGATGCTGAGTATCCACCCATCTCTAACAGTAGCCTTGTGTCCTGACTAATTGGGTCAGCAGAGTTGTAATTAAGATTTGAATAATTAGGTAATGGATATGATTACTTTTGCAATTAATCCTCATACTGAGTCATCATGATCTGTCCTGAATGATGACCACTGGTCTATGCTTAATTCAAATTGAGATCATTAGTTTTAAAAGCAAAGCATTATTAAATATATCCCTCACCTTTCTCCCAGAATGAATGTATTCTTTAAAAATATGACACTATGTATAGATACATAATTTTCATTTTTCAAATAGATTTTATAGTGATTTGTTGGATGATGAGTACTTATTTCAATTCAATTCATATCGACATTTTTTTTTTTAAGGATCCCACTTTGGCTGCTGCATTGTTTTGGTGCTGTGTGACCACATTTTTTAAAAGTGGATTTTTTCCCTTTCTCACCAAGTTTATGGTATAATAAAAACTCATATATAAAAAGAAATTGAGTATGACCTCTCTCCTCTCTCTTGTCTGCAGAGAGCTACAAGTGTTAGTATTTCTTATGGTTTGCCCACAAATTCCTTCTCTTCTCCTTCTCCACAATCTGCCCACATCTGTGATTTCCAAAATGTCACATGGTAGACATCTGGTGCTAAAGGTCACTTAAAATCATCAGTCTAAAGCAGATCTGTTAGATCTCTCCTCTCTGCTGATCTCTCACGGAAGCTGGTCCATCTTGATCCATCTTTTTCTCAGAAAAATCCCACCGGCTCTGAAAATCAGTTTTCATCCTCAGTCTTCTCGCCCCTTCCCTCCGTAACCATCACACTCCAATCCACCATCAAATAATGTTGACTTTTCTTTTCTCAATATTTCTCAACTCTACCCATTTCTCTCCATCACCACAATGTGGGGACTCCTGATATGTTTCTTAAGTAACATAATAGTTTTCTATCCTCCTTCCTGCCCCATTTCCAAACCTCATTCTCCAAAATTGTCACAGCTTCTGCTCATAGGGCTGTGCACCTCCACCTCTGTTTGGACCCCCCAGGGATCTCTCCATCCTTTGAGTACAGCAACATCCCACCCCCCACTGAGTGAACTCTTCCATTAGCCTGGCACAGTCTTCCTTCCCTCTCCATCTGGTTAATTGCATATCTTCATATCTCGGTTCAAACATCATTTCTTGCAAGAAGGCATCTTCTCTGTCACTAAACCATGCTGGCCCTTTCTACAATCTCGTAGCACCGTGCACATTTTTTTTTTTTAGGGTACTTTCTACACTTGTATCCATATGATTTCTTGGTGATTATTGTAGCTTATAGTTACACTGGATCTGGCCCCGTTTCTGACACACAAGACACACTCCATTATTAAATCAATGAACCATAAGATGGTATTATTCTCAAAAAAACAGTCCAAAATAGATAACTAGCAACTAAGGATGAGAGAGGTCTCAGAAGTCAATAGTCTTTAAAAGACATATTCTTTCATATATGTATTCATGTATTACAAAATTAGCACTCAAGTATTAATATACAATAGACACAGTACAGGACACAGAAGTTATAAATAAACTTAAGATATAGTCTGGACCTGCATAGAGTTTGTAATCTATCAGGCAACATGAATCTGTAAAGAGAAAATTAGGAAGCAATATGGCAAATGTTGTAAAACACAAGCATACCTTTTATTGCACTTCACAGATAATGAGCTGTTTTTTTCTTTTTTTTACAAATTGAGGGTTCATGGCAACCCTGGGTCAAACAAGTCTATCAGCGCCACTTTTCCAACATCATTTGCTTACTTTGTGTCTTTGTGTCACATTTTAGTAATTCTCATAGTTTTTCAATCTTATAATTATATTTGTGAAGTTGATCTGTGATCAGTGATCTTTGATGTTCCTATTGCAAAAAGGTTACAAGTCGCTGAAGCCTCAGACACTGGTTACCATTTTTTCAACAATAAAGTAGTTTTAAATTAAGGTGTGTACATTGCTTTTTTAGATGTAATGCTATTGCACACTTAATAGACTACAGAATAGTATAAACAACTTTTATATGCACTGGGAAACCAAAAACTTTGTGTGACTCGCTTTACTGGGATATTTGCCTCATTGCGATGGTCTGGAACCAAACCTGCACTATCTCTGAGGTATCCTGTAGATAATCAATTAGACTGATGGCTGGATATTAAAGAGAGTGTTCTAGTGAAAGTGATGTCATTTCTGAGCTTGGAAAAGAGGATAGGAATTAGCCAGAAAAGTTATGGAGGAGTATACAGATAACATGGAGAAGTGCAGATACATCTCATGGGCATAGCATGGACGAATAGCACCAAGGGCCAAAACGTCATTAGGGATGTGTGTGTGCGTGTGGGCAAGAGCATACATGCTTACTCATGTGACAGCGAATTATTCACAGTGACTAAAGGGTAGTGCACAGGGGAAGGAGTGGCAAGAGATATGGGGGCAAGGGTGGGAGAAGTTGAGGGTGTGTCCTCATATCCATGTCAGGAATACTGGAGCTGATTTTGTACATAACAGAGAGCCAGTGGAGGCTTTATGTGGGAAATAGTGAGGTTAATTTTGTACTTTACACAGATCACAGCAGGGGGTACTGGCATGAAAAAGAAGAAAATGGAGGCCAGGATATGGAAGAGGAGGCTGAGTCTCGAATGAAGTCCTGGAGTTAAGAGAAAAACAGCAAATATGCAGGTGCAATTACACAGTTAAGACAAAACTGAGAACCATGGTACAGAGAGGAAGTTTGGGGGAAAGTTATCACAGTTTAGGAAGACGTTCAGGTTTTAAAAATGCAAGCTGGGGAAAGTGGTAAGTTTAACAAATAGATTTTATTTTATCTAACTCATATATTAGTCTTAAATATAAGTCTTTTGTTTGTTTTGAACAGTAAATGTTCTAAGTTTAACAAATATATTTTATTTTATCTAACTCATATATTAGTCTTAAATATTAGACTTTTGTTTGTTTTGAACAATAAATGTTCTTACCAGTTTGTATGAATGTAAAGTCTAATGTGAACTAAAGGTCTTATAACTTCCCAAATTTGGGCTTAAAGTTTCTTTGAGAAAACATATTCAGAATTCCAACCAAGAGCTTAAAGAAATGTAACAGGGTAACTTTGTTGAAACTCGATTCCAAAGTAATCCTTTTTTTTTTTTTTTTTTGGTACGTGGGCCTCTCACTGTTGTGGCCTCTCCCGTTGCGGAGCACAGGCTCCGGACGCGCAGGCTCAGCGGCCATGGCTCACGGGCCCAGCCGCTCTGCGGCATGTGGGATCTTCCCGGTTGGGGCACGAACCAGCGTCCCCTGCATTGGCAGACAGACTCTCAACCACTGTGACACCAGGGAAGCCCCTAAATTGTACACTTAAAAAAAAAAAAAAAAAAAGAATGACTAATACAGCTTGAATTGATGCAGGATTATTTTCTTCTAATTTTTCTATTTAGAATAGGTTAGTGGACAGAAGTGAAGAAGGTTTTTAATTGAAATGAGTGGACATTCTCACAAGAGTCAGAATCTGGAAATGAAAATGAGGGTTCCAAAATGAAAGCCCAGGATGGAGTCTGAAGTTCTGTCTCTGATGCTTCACTGGAGCTGGGTCCTGGCCTCTGTGCAGGAAGATCTACTGCAAAGTAATTCGGTTGGGAGCAGAGAGCTGATCCCTAGCCAATGACAAGTGAGGGTTCACAGAGATGAAACGTTCAGTCACCAGGCCTGCAGGCTTCAGAGCTGACACCTTGCCTGACACGTGGTTTATGTCTTCTGCATTCTACTCCTTTCCATGGTTTCTCTACTTTATGAGAAAACTTGCCACTTGGTTTGCATATGCTGTGTGACCTTAGTGAAAAGTACAAGCTGAAGTTGCAAGTAAAAAGCGATAAAGGGAAGGACAGTGTGTTTTTCCTGTAGCTGCATTTGTGTGAACAATGAGACCAGGTCAGAGGACAGTGTTGTCCAGAGGAGCTGTGATCTCCAAAGAGACTTCAGAAGCAGGGTTCTCCCCTGGCAGAAGGCCAGAGAGGGAAACACAAGAATCTTGTTTCTGAGTGCACAAGAATCTTGTTTTGAAAACAATTTTGGGAGTTTTCCCCAACAGCCAGGGGAGACTTTGAGGCAGTGGGTCCTGAGCTACCATAAAGGTGGTACTTGATGAAAATAAGATCCTATTTTATTATCCCAGGTTTAGACATTTGCATTTTCATAGGTCTCAATAAAAGTCAGCTTTCCATCCTCTGGGTAAACAGTGGCTTTCTTAGCTTGAAATTATTAGAGACCCTGGGGGTCAAGGTTGTAACCGGGACCCTGATAATTCTAAAACCAGGAGAGGTTGAAAGAATTCACAGGGAATGCCAGCAAAATATGGGGACCTGGGCCACCCAGTTAATGTAATAAATGTTAATATCCACAGTGGCAGGGTGTTTGCTATAAGTCAGGTGCATTGCTAAGCACATTTATTATGGCATCTCATTGTATAGCAAGCTCTGAGGTCATGAATATTACCTGTATTATACTTGAGAAGGAAACCAGGCTCTTAAAAAATAAAATTCCCTAAATCTACACAGGTAGGAAATCACGGTCAGATTGAAATTTCAATCTGTTGAACTGAAAAACCCATTCATTTTAATCATCATTACAACACTAGCCCGTTCAGGTATACTTTGCAGTCTTGGATGTGCTTCCTGGTGACCCCTTTAAGCTGGGGAAAGGCAAAGATAAAACTATTATTGTTTCCTTGAGAAATAGCCACTCATCAGGTACCATGATGGGTGCCCTCTCACACTTTGTCTCATTTAATTTTCAAAAAAAAAAACAAAACAGTGAGGAAATATAAAGCGTATATTTTACACATTTTAAACACCAAGAAACCAAGAGCCCTCTCACTCTTACTCTATTGACACTAAATTTATTTCTTAGGAGAATTTCTCTTCTTAACATAAACCTCTGCAAACGGAGCATGTTCTGCCAGTTTCGTTCCCTTACTTTCTTGTTCCTGAATTTAGTTCAACATGAGGGAAGAAAAGTCTTGGTATAAAATGCTGGCTCTTTTTTCTGTTTGGTGTGTCTCTCTCACACACACACACATACACACACCCACACAATCACATTTTATCAGTGTTAACCTGTTGGTAATAACAAAAAAGAAATATGCATTCTTGTGGATCACAGAATTTAACTCTAGATGTCTAGATGGAATTAAAAAAGAACATAAGAACATACTACAACTTGCTTTGCATATTGTATTACAGAAGTCCTGTGGAAACAGTGTGTGTGCATGTGTGTGTCTGTATATATACATTTACAAATATATATATGCATATATTTATATACAGAGAGGGGGAGAATATATGTGTACATACGTGTTATATGTATATGAATGAATATAAGTATATATAAGCATATATGTGTACAGTACCTGTGTATATATACATATATACTTGTACATACATATATACTTTATATATATATATAATATAGATACTTTATTCATTTGGAAGGAAAATTAGAATTTTCTCTATGGCTATCTGTAGTGCTCCATTCCAGGTAGCATCTTGTAAGCAGACCACATATATAATCACTTGAATTGACCTCAAGTAGGTGGAAGAATTTACACAGCTTTCAAAATCCCCTTACTTGTCCCCATAAAAATGGATATCTGAAAATGGAATAAGGGAATTTACTCCAATGTGCAAATCAGTTCTCGATCAATTCCTAAAACATCTTCAGCCTAGTCCAGGATTCTCTGTTCCTTTTTCCCTGTTGCCTCTGTGCTCCTCTCTCCCTCAGGGTCAAGCACCTGTGAGTTTGGGATGCATGGTCATTCCTGGCTGGGGCTTCTCTCCCTTTGATTATCTCAAGCAGTAGACCTTTCCTCTTCTCACCAACAAACTGTTCAGAGTGGGTCATTTTCTCAATGCCAATCAGATAAAAATATACCATGATGAGACACTAATTAGTAAGAAACTGCTAGTTGCATGTGTAACTTAAGGGCCTTTAGTATCCCAATTTAAAGGGTGGAAATAGTCTTGGGAAATGTATTTTTCATCAGGGAGCTCCAGGGAGATGATTTGGAAAAGAAGTAGCTTCCAGCAGCATTACTTATATTCTGATTAGGAGACTCTTCTGTTTCATTCTAAATTGTTTTTTATTGCTTTCTATGAAATCATGTATTGGTAAAACATCCTTCTTGTAGGGTCCTCATCTAAAATATGATGTTATTATCACTTTTTCCTAAGATACATCTGACAATTAAAAGTTTGAGGTGGTTATTTCATTCCTGCTTCATACTCTCCCAATATGATCTCCTCATATACAAAATCATTATCTTTAAAATTTATAAAATAACAAAGCAAGTATGGTTTTTCTGTTTTATAAATTTATATGCTTCTTGCAGAAATTTCTTACATGCTTCTTCATTTTTTTTCTATGTATCTGTGTGCAATCAGTTTGAAACCTTTAGGAGATTTTGCATGGTGCTTTTCACTTGCAAATTGGTGGGACAAAATCTATTATGATAATAAAAATAACCTAATAGAATAAGTATTATTTCCTTCATAATAAAAATCAGTCTTAATATTATTTGAAAAGAAATGAAACAAATTATTTATAATTACAAGAAAGTTTTTAGCTAACCATGTGGCATAGATAATTTTTTAATTATTTAAAAATCATACTATGTATGTGTCTATCTATCTATCTATCTATACCTCCATGTAATCACCATTCATATCCAGATGGCCACTTCTAGCACCTCAGACACCTGTCTTTTTTACCCCTTCTCAATCAATGCCCCCTCAAAAAGCACTCATAATGTTGGCTAAGTGAATAATGCTATAACATTTTTATTTTTTACATTGTACTCTCATTTTATATAATTACCAACAGTGTTGAAACTACACTTCAAATTCATCTTACACACCAAATGATCATCTTTTATGAACATGATATAGAGATGACTATTGTGTTATCTGACAGTTTCCCTTGTAGAAAATGCTGGAAACAGGCATTTCTGATATTCTTAAATATTTTTATTTTTATATCAGAATCATAACTAATGCCAAAAAAGCACAACACTTAACAAAATGTGTCTGCTATTTAAAATACATCCAGCAAACGAAATGCTAAACTCCTTCCATCAGCATGTTATGCTATTGTCAGATTTAGATAAGTAGCTCCAGGACCTAGGAAAAGCTTATTTTGTATTACTACTTTATTTCAACAATTCTGCTCTATCTAGCAAGTAGTGTGCACACAAAACTCAAGGCTGATGTTTGAAGTTATCTTTTACTCTCATGGGTAATGGCTCTATGTAGACAAAAACACTTTCAATTCTGGAATTTTCTCTTGGAAAGCCAAGCCTCTGAAATATTTCAATGCTAGCAGGGTCGCCCTCCTTTACAAACCTCAAGATTTTAAAATGTTTACCAACCCTGACAAGTTTTAATATTTTTGTAAAGCAAGCAGAAAGGGACAGAGGGTGTAATTTTTGTATTTGGTATGGATCAGAGGAAAGAGAGTGAATGGTTTCTCAAGAGCCCCATTCTGCAATGTGTCCAAAAGGGGACATTGGAAAAGTGCAGAACCACAGATTGTGTAGGAAGCACTAAAGCATCGATGATGCAGTGCCTGGGCACCGTTGATAAGTAAATGGCTTTTCACATGAAAGAGAATTTTATCTTGCTTATTGATTGATACCCACTTTTCAGAAACAGCTAAATGTTGTCTAAAATTAATACCTGATTTACATGGTTCTAAGGTATGAGTACAGAATTTAACCTATGAGTACAAAATAAAATAAGGAAAAGTTTTCCTTGCTCACTTCCTCCAAAGGCAGAAGGAGCTACTTTGGGAAGCAACACATTTTAACTTTACAGCTTCTACTCAAAGCAGAATCACCAAACTTCTTGAGCAGGATACTACTACAAAAGACAAGGGAGAGGCTTTATGTCATAGGTCATACAGAGGTATGAGATGTATATAACACGAGAGTTTGTAAAAACTGGACTAAGAAAGATCTAGAAGACAGCAGGAGTGTAGAAGGGTTGGTAGCTTCATAAATTGGTATATTGGTCAAGAACAAGGGTAACACGCCATCAGGCCATCACACAACAAGTTGTACTTCTTTAAAGGAATCATCTTGACACTTGCATTACGTTGCCTGCTTTCGTGTTACCTCTGCTCACTTGCTGCTGCCTGACTCTGTCCTCTTTTCCCCATGCCTGCAGACCAGAGCATAATTGGATCTGTTCTTTTTTTTTCTAAAATATCAGAAAAATGAAATAACATAGCATCCAGTAGAGAAGAAATATTCTGATATCTAATTATATTTCCAAGTAGATACAGATAGAATCATGAAGTATTATACCTATTTACTCTTCTTTATTTTCTGACAAGAGATACTTCTCTATTATCTTAATATGATGTTCCTCCTTAGACACAAGTCAGGACATTTATTTTGGTGCTAATGTGTCTCTCTGCCTTTTAGATGTTTGCCTTTGGGGCCACTGGTTTAAAAAATATATATATTTGGTGGATCTGCATTAAAAATCACTTATTTCCCTGACAAGATATTTAAAATGGCATTTGTGCCTTGTGAAGACTTTTAGCAAAATCTAGAGACCTAGACCCAAATGACTCAAACTGTGTTTCTGCAAGGACTGCAATTTCCTTTTGAGGATTATGGTTCCAGGGAAGATTGCTTCTAAATATCTGTGAGACATATACTTTCCAGAATTAATGCTGTTGTTTACTTTTTGTGGATATTTAGAACATTTCACCTCACCACATATAAAGGACAAGCAATAAAGTACAATTTATTTACGGTAATATTAAATATAACAGTGCAATCATTCCTTAAACATATGAGGTCAAAGTGTATCTACTCAGGATGTGCTTTTTGACAACTGATTCTCAAGTATAGCCAATTTCTATTGTTTGTTCTACCAGTTATTTTGCTTTAAAGATAAAAAAGCCTAAGAACAAGAATTAGTGTAGTTACTCTGGCCTAAACATCATCAAGTTATGAAATAAGATGCTATAAGAGTGGTATTTTGAAGAGAATGGACGTTTGAGTTAAAATATGCATGTTCATTGATCACAAATGGATGAGAAATGTCAGCCAGTTATTACACAGAAAGGAGCTGATTGAAAATAGGTGACCTTTACCAAATGTGTGTGAACAATTTTTACTCTTCATTAAAGGATAAGATATCTACATAGTCCATAAGATCTATGAAATGCATTAAACAAATATCAGTAGTTACTGGCATGGCCAATTTTTGAATTAATCAAATTGTTACTATATTTTTGTGTTTTCTGACATTTCATAAAGGTGACACGGAGCAGCAAAATTCTCTCCAGAATGGCAGGAATTTAACTGCCCAAGTGGAAGGAAGAAGCCTATGAATAAATTATTGTCTTTGAATTCAGAGAAGTACATTACCTCTCCTTGTTTACAAAGAATTTGTATATGTTAGTGTCTGTCACCAGGAATAGGTAGTGAATGAAACATACATAGAGCCTGCCATCAAAGGGTTTGGAATTTAGCATTATTCAATGGTGTGATGAGTTCTGGGATTGGAGTAGAAGGGGCATAAAGTGTATTATGTAAACTGACAGGAGGAACATTTTATTAGACTGGTAGTGGCCAAAATCTTTCTGGATGAAGTGACATCTTGTGTTCTACAGGTCAAGAGATCTAGCCAGGCAAAAAGTTAACTTAATATGACACGCGGTGAACATGAAATCTCAGGACTAAGGAACCCAAGGTGGCTGGGAAATAAGCTGCTAGAGGTTAGGCAAGACTCAAGAGGATGCAGCATCCAGAACTTCCAGAATAATGGATGCCTCATGAAGGTTGGAATAATATCCTGAAAGAGAGCGGAAATTACAAGGAAAATCTTTAACACAGGAGTAATGTGATGGAGACTGTCTTAGAGAGGTCGATCTTATGATGGTAAGTAGCATTATTTTGTGAAGAAGCAGAGTATAACATAGAGATCATAAGCAAATAACAGATGATGGAGGTGTGAACCGTGGGGAGGCAAGGATGCAAACACCTGTGAGTCAGATTTAAAGGGCAGAACTGAAAGGACCAGATGTTGATTGGATGTGTAAGGTGTGAAAAGTGGTAAGGCAAAGATGATAGCTGGATTTCTCACTTTGCCCAATGGGTAGGTTACAGTGCCATTTGCTGAGCTATTAAAGAGAGGATAGCAAGATGGGAAGATGCCTTGATCCCTTCCTCCTTCTCTCTCTCTCTCTCTCTCTCTCTCTCTCTCTCTCTCTCTCTCTCCCCCCTTCCTTCCTTCCTCCATTCCTTCCTTTAACACATCCGTACCAGCTATATGATAGACACTGATGTAGGTGTTAAGGCTTAAGCAGTGAACAAAACTAGGTCCCGATCTCACAGAGTTTATGGTTCCTGCTGGAGAAACCATCATCAGGGAATCAGCAGTAACTCTCAGATTAGCACCAAGGAGAAAGAAACAAAAGAGTGATTTGGGGTATAACGGTAAGAGAAAAACTGTGAGTAAATGACATCTCCTATTGAATTTCAGCTATAGTTAACAAGAACACAAAGTACTGCACAAAATAAGCAGTTTCTGCTAGAGTTAACACCTAGTATTATACCTACAGAATGAAAGGGTCAAAATGTTAGCCTCCTAAGAATGTCAGAGATATTAAATTTGAATAGCTGAATTTGATTGTCCTACAAGTATCCAGACAGAAATAGAGGTTTTTCTGTTAGGACTTAGTCGGGAGGTAGAAGAGTGTGAATTCTACTCCATGTCAGTACTAGCAGATGTGGCCATTCAGAGTCTGCCATTTTTCCTGAACTCTGAAACTGAAATACATTTCTCTCCTAAGCCTGCAAAACAGAGTCCCTGAAAGTCACATATGGATACAGCCTTGGCTAATGTCACGCTCATACCACCTCTGGTTTGGTTTCAAGTCCTGCATATGAATTTCCAAAATGCTGGGTGCAGCATTTTAAGAATATCTTATTCTCTCTCCCTTCAGCCCACCAAAAGCTCATTTTCTCCCCTGATATATTTTTGTTTTAATTTTCATAGGTATTTTTAATGTATGTGTATATATATATATTTTGATTTGAAATAGTGAAAAATATAATGCAAGCTTAAGAATAGGGCACCAATAACTCTGTGTCTCCCATTCTCAAAATCCTTTAATGGACCCCCATCATTCCTGGGCTGGAATCCAGACGCCTTTTCACGTAGAAAAATGAAGTTGCCTCTTATTACACATACAACACTTTATCGTAACGTTATGTCAAACTAACGTGGTCCTGAAGGGGGTCAGGTATTCTCTGTGCCTTTGGACACAGTGTCATTTCTAGTAGCAGCTTATAACCCCTCTTCTTCTGTCTGTCTTAATTCAAGCTATCCTTTCGTTTATAGCTCAGAAGACTTCTAGTACATTTTCCATGGCCCCTCCAAGTTAAGTCAGGATCTCTCCCTGGGCATTAAAAACACCCCATACACATCTTTTCATGATTACACACCAGAGTGTATTACAACTGGTCTTTGCCTTGTCTGCCTCCGACCAACAGGCAGAAAACATTATTCAAAGGAATTACGGCTTGTCAACAGGTATCCATAGCATCTAACCCAGTACCTGACACTTAAGAGGGACACACTAAAACTAAGTACATTAAGTGGATGAGTGTAAGTCTTTGGGAAATGTGCTTGAATCTTACCCACAGTACTGAGCAAAAGCAAAACTATCATATTTTAGGTACTTGCCTCAATCCTAACACATGGCCCTTATAACTAATTTATTAGTTTGGAATATCTGTTCATTCTTTGTTCAATAGATATTTTATGAAAATCTATTCTATGCCAGGCCCTATTCTAGGTATTGGGTTGCAGCTATGAATAAAACAAACAAACAAACAAACAAAAAAAGCCCTGCCTTCATGGAGCTTACATTCTAATATCTAGTTAGAGTATAATTAGAGAGGGAGACAAATAACAACCAAATAAATTTAAAAGTGTACAGTTAATAAAATGTTAAGCATTCTAGAAGAAGATAATATGGAAGAGTAATGGAATTCTATGGGCAGGTTTTTAATTTTAAAAATATTAATATAAATTATCCAAAATTTGTTTCCATACTAATGAAATCTATTTCCCTTTGTATTTTGTAGATTTGAGTAATAACAATGAAATGTGGCAGCTGGGGACAGAAAGAGAGAAAAGGTTAAATAGAGGTGAAAGCTGAAATCTATATCCTTGCCACTTAGTTTTGAGAAAGAAGAAAAGTTGAAGTGACAAATAATGAAGCTTTAGGATTGCATTCCTAGAATAAAGAGAGCTGAAATGTTGTTTGAAAAGTTGGCCTTTGTGACGCGTTTGGAACCTTGGTATATAGCTATCCTGGGGAGGGCTAAAGTCCAAAATTTCTGCACATTGAGAAGTGGGACTGGGAAAGCAATGATCACCCTGCTCTTTCTTTTTTTTTTTTAATTTATTTTTTATTTTTTTTGCTGTACGCGGGCCTCTCACTGCTGTGGCCTCTCCCGTTGCGGAGCACAGGCTCCGGACACACAGGCTCCGCGGCCATGGCTCGCGGGCCCAGCCGCTCCGCGGCATGTGGGATCTTCCGGGATCGGGGCACGAACCCGTGTCCCCTGCATCGGCAGGCGGACTCTCAACCACTGCGCCACCAGGGAAGCCCCACCCTGCTCTTTCTTAACTGCAGATAATAAAATATGTTAGCAATGCTTTGAATTAAATATTGTTAGCAAGTGTTAGCAATGCAAAGAATTAAACATGCTAGAAATATGCTGCTTTCTAAAACATCCAGTTACTCTATATCCAGAGTGAGTAGTGGGAATCAATGATAGATTTAAAAAAATTTTTTTTTTCTCAAATTTCACCTGGCTTATAACATCCCATCATCCTTCTATAATCAAAAGAACTTCTTGAGAAGTTTTATCAACCTTTAGCCCAGGTAAGCTGGGCTGTAATTCATATGCTATGTAGGTCCTTGAATACTTACCTATAAGGGGCAACCATAGAGCAGTATAGCGGAGAATGAGAGCAGCATTTCTCATAGACCAGCAGTGTCAGTATCCCTGGGAGGTTGGTAGAAATGCAGAATTTGGGCTCCATTCTGGAACCTTCCTACAAGATACCCAGGTAATTTGCATGCCCATTCAAGTTGGGAGGTGCTGCTCTATAACAGCAATCCTCAACCTCGTCTGCATGTCAGAATTGCCTGGGAAGTTGTTTAAATCTTAGTGATTAGGCCACATTCCTATATATTCTGATTTTATCAGAATAGCCTGCATATATCTCAAAACTGTGTTTCCTGGGTCCTTTCTCAGACCTACAAAATCAGTACTCCAGGAATGAGCCTCAGGAATCTTTCACTTTAAGGCACAGAGTCACTGATTCCCATAGATATCAAAACATAAGAATCCATGGCTTAGAGGATGGAAAACGATGAATTCCATTGCAGAAAATACCTTTTATTTATGGGGATTACTTGAATCAACACACAAAACATGAAATACGTCTGCATATACATAAACACATATATATGTATAAATGTATTTGATAACTTTTCAACTTTATAACTAGAGGATTTAAATCCCATAGCAAGATATAGATAATTTAGAGAAGAGGAAATGATAGGCTTGAATCTACCAGGAAATAGATTTTTAGATAGTCATCTTTAAGATATTTTACAAATATTTCACAGAATATTTATTATGCTCATAATAAAATCATACAACATATGAATTAGTTTCATAAATTTGTTTCTCTTCTAAACAAGCAGCCAGCATACTTTTTCTGTAAAAGACAAAATAGTGAATAATTTCAGCTATGCACACACTACACTTTCTATGTTGTCAACTATTCAAGTCTGGTTTTATAGCATGTAAGCAGCCATTGACAACATAGAAAGTTTTCTCTAAGCCAGCTCCCAAATTACTTTCTTTAAAGTAACATCCACACATCTGTCTAAATCCAGTAGAAGAAAAAGTGTATGTTCCTAAAATTCAAATGTACTGATATAAACACAGTGTCAGGACATGGTTCCTGCTTCTGGTAAGGCCCAAGTGTGCATTGTTTTTAAGGAGAAAGGACGTCCTGGATTGTCTCTACTTGACAGGTAAGGTGAGGGATGAAAAACAAGGTTTCGGGTTTATAATAACAACTATTATTTCTTAAGCACCCGAGTCATTGTAAGTACGTTATATTAATTATCATTTTTATTTCACATAGCACTGCTGTGGGATTAGTACTATTATTCGCTCCAGTTTAAAGGTCATAAAAATAAAGTTTGGACACCTTAACTGACTTGTCACAGAGCTAGCGAGTACCTCAGTGGGAATTGAACCCAGGTAGCTGAACCCAGAACATGTACTTTCTGCCACTACACATTTCTACCTTATTCATTGTCTACTGAGGCTATAAATATGTATGATGCTGGGCCAATTATAAGCTTTTAGGTTGTAAGAGACACAGATGTGCTCAGCTTGAATTGGTTAATGGAATTGAAACCACAGAGAAGAATGTAGAAAACAGGAAAAAGTCTCACCATTTCATGTTGTGTCTGGAATACCACCCGGGATAACATACTCTTTCTGCTTCTATACAGGGAGCACACTTTTATTTTTGTGCTTAGCCATTATGGTGAGGCAGAAAATGTTGGTCTTCTAATTGACCTAAAGGAATTAACTTTTCTTTCTTTCCTACCAACCTCATGACTTCAGCTTATTCCTGATTTCTGCAGACCATCATTTCTATGTTTCTCAACTTCTGGCCCTGCCCATCTACTGCTGGTAATCCACAGTATGCTAAGTTTATACCTAAGGGCACTAAATCATCTATGTGTTACATAAAACATTCTTTATTGACATGGTTATTTTGAAAGACTACATGGTAGTCATTGGCTACTCTAGAGATGGCTGTCATAGATCTGGGTACCTTCATCTCTGGTCATATCTGCTGTGGCTTGTGGAGCCTAGACACACATCATACTTTCTGGGTGGGGAGACCTATGCATGGTGGATCCTCAGCATAACAAGGTCCTCTGAAATACTACTGTTTATAGATCATGTCCATTCTTTGGGAATAGTAATAAAGATTCTCTGTATATACTTTGTTTTTCTGTTATTCTTATATACAAATAGAAAAAGCCAATAGCTTACCATAGAATCTAGCGAATGGAAAGTAAACTGGCTGGTGGCTGGAGATTATACATTTCTTGATCATGTTTCTAATCATTGTTGAACCCATTATTTGCAGTATCTTGTTCAATATTATCTGTTTAAGTGTTTGAGAGCATAAGAAAGGATCATATTTTATAACTATACAGCTTCTGGTACATCTCAGCACATTCTTGGATATGAGAGCTCATCATATTAGATTTTTCAGGTGAATCTTAATTTTATAACATCTCTCCCTTTTTGTCCTAGATTGGACCAGATTTTGCTTTGGATAACACTGTCACAGTATCAACATAATTAGCTATAGCAAATCTCTGTGTACGTATGGGAAGGCTACTTATGTAAAGTCAGTAGAGCAAAGAGACTCCTTTACATTTGAATCTATTTTTTTTTCTTTAGTCTACTTTCCAACATTCAATTCTGTTCACTTCTTTATCTTTTCTAATATTGTGAATACATTTTGCCACAAACATAAATTCTCCTTGACTTCCTTTTAATTCCATTTTAATATCAGTGGCATTGAGTTTATATCTCTACTTTTTATTTTATTTTATTTTATTTTCTGGGATGCGGACTTCTCCCGCTGCGGAGCACAGGCTGCGAACGCGCAGGCTCAGCAGCCATGGCTCACGGGCCCAGCCGCTCCATGGCATGTGGGATCTTCCCGGGCCGGGGCACGAACCCGCGTCCCCTGCATCAGCAGGCAGACTCAACCACTGCGCCACCAGGGAAGCCCTCTATATTTGATTTTTATCCTGAGAGTATATCTACCTCTCTTGGAAAGATATTTATACTGCAGATACTAAATTTCTGTACTGATTAGCCCTATAGTAGAGTGCTTTTTCTGTCAGTAGTAATCAGAATCAGCTTGATGCAAAGACGAGCACTAACCTCCTTCAGAACCTCAAAGAAAAAAATATATGCTTCTTTCAAACACTGGTGGCTATGGAGTTTACAAAATCATTTATTTTGAGTAAGCCAAGAATTAAACTATTCTAAGGGTGATATAATTAATTTGCACTATCAGATATTCATGAGTGTCAGAATAGGTCAACAGGTATAAAGTGATAAAAAGTATAGTGTAAAGATTACGACCTGAGCTTGAATCATAGGTCCCCAGCCTGCTCTCCCAGCCTGCATCTCTTCGTCTGGAAAATTGGGGTAAATTATCTCCAATGTCATCATTTTGACCTGATGATTAAATAGTCATACATACAAAATTTATACCCCCAGCTGTCTGGCATTTATGAGTCATGGTAAACACTGCCTCACCCCATTGAATTTTATTGAAAATACCATCTACCTAGGAGCAGGTTATAATTTTTAGGAAAAGTTTTATAAAGCTTTGACAGATTTTTTTTTAATTTAAATTTTGAAACTGCCTGTTCTAAATGAGGTTATCCTACAAGATGTTTTCTGATGTCACAGAAAGAATAAATTACCATCAAATAAATGAAAAATGGGACTCAGTTTAGAACCTAGAGGTAAGCTGGAACCTGGGGATAATATGTGAAAAAAAGTATGACTGAGGTAGCTACAGAACATAAACAGCTCCTAATTCTCAAATGTAACCAAGATTTTCTTCATTCTCTTTTCAGCCTGTGTAATGCACATTAAGAAAACAACTACACTGATAAAATCCCTTTAAAAACTTTAAGTATATCTTTTTAAATAAAAACTACAGCTACCTTCATTTTTTTAAAATAAATATCCTATTACACACTAAGCACGTCCTTCAAGGGTCATATACATCAACTAAGTACATCTAATAAAAGTTCATTGGGTAGGGTATCACCATGGATTTTGAACTTGGCACGAGGAATAGTTTATAGTACAGAGGTGTTATCAACAATGTACAAGTTTGTTTCTAACAAATGTGACCCGGTTTGGTTTGGTTAATGTTGCCTCTTCCTGTTTAAAATGTAAGACAAGAAGATGCCAAAGACTCAATGACAGTAACCAGTCAAACATTTCTCTGAGGTATCTTGAATCAGTTGAAAAACCACCTCACTGGAGAAAAGAGATAGAAGTCTCAGTGCAACAGAGAGAAATAAACGTCTTTAGGCTTTGGCTAAAACACACAGACAACCAGCTAGTACACATCAGTGCCTATGGGTATCCTAAAAATATTTTATTCCTGTGGGGGAAGCAATAGCATCAGCCAAAAAAGCTCTCTAGAGAATTTTGGAAGGCTAGCCAATTAATATAAGCAATGTTCTGCCATCTTTATAAAATGTCCCATCTCAGGATACCCATAGGAGGAGGGCAGAATCAACATTTCATGAAATATGAGTGCTCATTTTAAAAAGTACAGTTAAGATACCATTATAAATCTTTACACAAAAGCAGCAACATTTTACTTTGTGCTTTAGCATAACAGATGTTATTGAAATTCAATCTGTGTAAGTATTATCTCATGACAGTATACATTTGTATTTTAAATAGCATTTGTCTCATTGTTAGAAAATCATTTTGAAGTATAAGTACTACATCATAAGAAGATATGTGGTTGCTATTATTCACTCACGTGACTAGAGTGCTAAGCAATCAATTGGTCAGACATAATTATATGGATAAAATCATTTTATTGTTTGATTATATAGAAATTCACCATGATGTGGGAGAAACCCATTAGACTATATTTACACTTGCAAAGTAAAATAGAAAAGAAAAAGTTCAGATAATTAAATCTAACTTTGGAAGTGTTGCTTCCATTCCCTCTAGATATTTTTAACAAACTTATGAGAAAAAAGGGTTTAGAAGAAATAATGTGGACTAGTTTGTCTAAATTACATAGATAACTGCCCTAAGCCATGTAAAATACAAGTTTAACCTCAGTTCACTCGTTTGATGACAAAGTACAACTTCAAACATAAAAGCCAAGATGTCAGTAAACCTTTAATTTGAATCCATTATTGAAGAATTCTCCCTTCAAAAGTAAGTATTTTAGAAAGAAGGTAATTTTCTTTTCTTTTTATTAAATTATCTCATTAAAAATTCACCTCTCATATAAAAACTATAAATCGTATCAGTGGTATGATAATTCTTTTTGGTTCATTTTTCTTAACAGCTACATCAGAAACTTTAGTTAAATTTTAATTGCTAAATGGACACTATTAAAATATTCAGGGATTTAGTCCTAAATCCTTCAACCCACAGGGAGCTCAGGAACGTTGTTAAAGTAAAAAGCTGCACAAAATCTCAACTCTCATTTGCAAATGTTCTTTTCATCTGATTTAACTTTGAAGCTTTTAGACTGAGAGCTTTTGCCATATGACATAAACAAAACACTTCAATCAAAATCAAGTTACCTTAGCGCCGCACAGTTCTCTAGATTATTTAAAAAAGGTAAAATGAGAAATTCAGTCTATTTTCATATTTCCTTTCATTTTCTCTTGATGCAAGACAGAATACTTAGATTTCAAAAGAAATTGCTCTGTAATATTATCCCCAAACACCGGGTTTCATTCTAGGACAACTGCTTGTAAACTAAGCCTTCTCCTGACAGAAACAGTCACTTGCTGCAGTGCAGGGTGTCCGTATAGTCAGTTAGAACTTTCAATGCAGACATTCAGCTCTACGCAGCCACTCATATGAAGCGGCACTTACCTTAATTGAAATCTTCACTGTGAAGGAGGTGAGAAATCAGTCGAATCAACCGTGAACGGGGTGGGGAGAGCGAAGTTTTCAGTCAACACCCTCCAAGTAGCTGCATGCTCCGCTGCTTTTTTCCTGCTTATGCTGATTCCCTCACTGTCTAAGAGAACAAAAAAGAGAAGCTGAAATCCTCCGAGGTGCCAGTGAGCAAATGAGGACTAAGCGATATTTCTTAACGGGAGCTCCTCGGTGAGCGTGCTGCGTTTGGTGGCTCCCTAACTGCTGTGATAGGCTGCTGTCAGGTCCCCGGAGCTGGGCGATAATCATGGACCTGATTAGCAGGAAACACGCACTGTGAGCAGGCAACACACGCCGAGGGTTAGTGGGTCTCCTGGGAACTGGAAAAGGCACCGGGGCTGCGTGGGACTCTTGTCTTTTCCAGCCTAATGGATGAACTACAACTCTGACTGTAATTTGCAAGATTAGCTACAGTGCTCAGCCGCTGAAGGACTTAGATAAACGTGCTTTCTCCTGCTGTTCTGCCAGGTGCCTTCGTGTTAGATAGCAGGTACAGTGAAACAATTAATCGACAGATAGAGCTGATTCGTTAAGACAGGACGAAAGCTGAAAAATGTTCAAAGCAATGTGATAAAAGATACAGCTGGGCTTGCCTTTGCCCCAAGCCTGGTACATACTTCAAGCTTTGCCTAAGTGAAATGTTTTTAAAGGTTGATCACAGCCCTCCAGAGTGCAACTCTGATTTATAAAAGAAAAGAAGTATTCATTCTAAATAAGCATGTTTGGCAGGTTCTTAACAGACTCAGGCACTCAACCCAAGACATGGAAAATACAGCGTTTCTTATGTAGTTTCTCAAATAACATTTTAAATTAGCATCACACTTGCGAAAAAACGTTTGCATTATACTATTCACCTGAGTAGCACAGGAGACTACATCATTACACCTAACGAAATCATCTCTTCTACTATTGTTGAAATACTAATTTTCTAAAACAAAAATAAGCAAGGGTATGAGAGGATACAAAATGTCAAACAACATATCAAATGTAGGCATGCACCTTTCACAACCTGCTGATACCCATCCACTGACCACCTGAGCAGCTCTTCAACACCTCCGACCTCAAAAGTTGTCACTTCCTCCCAGAGATCTAATTCTCTCAAAAAGGTCACCTAATTAAATGCCAAAGCCTCAAATGGTTAAGTTTTGACAATTCTCACTTCTATAGGAGAAAATTATTAACATAAGTAGAACAGATGAAAAAAGTCCTTTGCATGTCTTGAGGGTGAGAAAAATCTCATTGACAGGGAGAAAACTGACAAATGTACTGTCACAATGGTACTGTGTGATGTGTTCTGCATTTCTGCTTTTCCAAGTAGGTCTCACTTGGGACATATGGCATTCCCTTGATGTGTGTGTGTGTGTGTGTGTGTGTGTGTGTGTGAGACTGTGTGAGAGAGAGGGCTCTTGAGAGAGAGAGAGAGAGGGTATATTTGCAATATTTACATGTATTTTTGAAAAATCCCAAATTTCAGTAAAGGGATGCACAAATCATACATAATGGAGAATATGTTTGCCTTCTATATTACCAAGTAAATTAAAAAAAATGTATTTTGTTAAAATACAAGCTCTTTGATGGTAAGACTTCTCAGACAAAATAAAACTTCAGTGCAACTATATAGGGCAGACACTTGAATTTAAAACAGAGATGCACCAGGGAGAAGCCCCAGGAGGGCTGATCCTGTGTTCCATTTAGAGGAGGTCTCTTGCTCCCTCAGCTGGTGGAGGGTGAGAGCTGAAGGTGAGGAAATCCAATCAATAAGATTCAGGAGAGGGAGAATAACTTCTGCCACTGTTAAGCAGGAAAGCCGTTATTCGATTATTGACTGGCATTAGAGTGTTCTACTATTGATAGGAAAGAGTTCCTTGTAACCAAATTGATGCACATAAATAAACTGAAAAACAGGAAATATAACTGCTAATTTCTTCTGCAAGGATCCTGGTTAGTTGTTAGCCCAGCACTTGTGAATGAAAATCTGATGGATTCCAGTGTTCTGATGTTCTGATATTTAGCTGGTCTTCCAGTGAAAACACTCTGGTCTTGTATTTGTCTAAGCTTCATTCTGAGCACCTTACATAGTGACTTACTTCTAAAACTTTTTAAAACCTTAAGATAGTGCTTATTTTATTAAACCCCATCCATTAGCAATGATGGTCACCAACTAAAATGGGTACATTCTAAGTTAAGCTAATTTTGTGCCACAGTAGTTAGTTTCTACCTGGAAAGTCCTGACTACATCAGATTGTACTGAGGAAATTTCCAAAATAACGAGTCTTGTTGTTCTCATAGGATCCAATGGTCTTTTACTCTAAATATTTTCTACAGAGGGTAAGAGTAATTCTGCAGTAGTTTTCTAAACCTATGTTAACAAATAACTGATTTTATGTGGCAGTACACTCATGAATAACAAAACAGAAGAATAATACTATTTTGTAGGGAGTGTAGATAGGAACCAGCAGTCATAATTATAGGTATTTTATATTACGTGCTTGCTATGTGCCAGATGCTTTGAATATACTTCAGCTCTAGCCGTTGTCCATGAAATCCTCAGAGCAATCATATTAAGCATGCATTATTATCTTTTAAAAATTTTTATCAATTAAACTAAGGCTCTGAGAAGTTAAGTAAATTTATCACTGCCACAGAGCCACTACAGAGAAAATACAGAATTAAAACTCAGGTCACATTAACTGTAAAATCTTGAAGCTTAGAAATTTCCAAACCGACAAAAATACTTGCTTCCAAAAGTATAGGAAAGTTGTATTGCTTTTATGATTTGCAAAAAAAAATTTTTATTCTTAAAAATGTGTTTTGTGAGAGAAAATATTACATTGTAACAGCTTAGTTACAATAAACAGTTATCTATATTTGAGCAGAAAATGAAATTCAACAAAAATAAATGTTAGCCTAAAAATAAACTAAATCTAGAACTTCCAAATGATATAATTTCATTAGCTCAGGTTGGTCAATTTCAAATTGTTTTCTTTCTTTTACAATTCATTTACACTCTTCCTTAAAACAGTAATTATTTGTTTTGTTTTGTTTTGTTTTAAACAGGAAAATGACCTTACTCTAGTATATGGCTATCTCAAGAACATTGAGGCCAAAATTAAGATGATTTCTGATATATCAGTTCTCCAAGAGAAGTACTGTAATGTAATATCAAAGCTTAAAGTAACTATGGAGATGAAAAATTCATTTCTAGTTTGTTCAAGCTTTATCTAGAAGTTTCTTAAGCCTCACGTGAATCTCTCTATTTCATATGGTCTGCTGCAATTCTCAGACACATTCACAATCTTACAGAAAAACGTTGTAACCATGCTTTTTCAAGGATTCTAATAAAAATTCTATCTAAAAAGAAATGACAAGAACTCAAATTAATTCATCCCTTAAACTGCCAAGAAATTTCCACCTAATCTCTTATTTGATTGTTACAGGAAGGAATCTTGTGATATGCATTACGATAAGTATTTTACTCATATTTTAATGATGGGAACTTTGGAATAAAAAAAAGCAAGTGATTGTCCCTTTGATCTTTGATGCTTAGTGGAAAACCTGATGTCTTCGTTTCCAGACAAGGCTATTGCTCTCCACCATGTTTAACAAATATGTTTGTTGGAGTCATGTTGTAGTCAAAAAAGAATTCAATGCATATCTAAATGGAAGCTGCTCTTTATTTATTTGAGTTTGCTCTAAAGAGTTAGAACTGTGACATAATGTAGGAGAAAGTACTCTGAGTGGTAGGAAGCTTGTAATTTGTATGTACAGGAATCTTTCCACTTGGATTTCTCATAGACTTTTCTTGATGTTAACTATAATTATATTAAGACAACTGCTTAGATATCGATCTTATGATTTTTATATGTATCTCCTCCTGCTTCTCTTTCAATGTCAGATTCACATATTACTTCTCTGTCTTTTTGTGGTGATTTAGTTATCAGGAGAGAGGAAATCTCAGAATGTTAGTGTTAATTGTTTCTTTTTTAAATTGAAATATAGTTGGTGTGCAATATCATATAAGTTACAGGTGTGCAATATAATTGATTCACAATTTTTAAAGGTTATGCTCCATTTATAGTTCTTATAAAATATAGCCTATATTCCCTGTGTTGTGCAATATATCCTTGTAGCTTATTTAATTTTTTATTTTTTTTTTAATTTTTTACTTATTTTTTTATACAACAGGTTCCTATTAGTCATCAATTTTATATACATCAGTGTATACATGTCAATCCCAATTGTCCAATTCATCACACCACCAATCCCCTGCTGCTTTCCCCCCTTAGTGTCCATACGTTTGTTCTCTACTTCTGTGTCTCAATTGCTGCCCTGCAAACCATTTCATTTGTACCATTTTTCTAGGTTCCACATATATGTGTTAATATACGGTAATTTTTTTTTTCTATTTCTGACTTACTTCACTCTGTATGAGTCTGTAGATCCATCCACGTCTCAACAAATGACCCAGTTTCAATCCTTTTTATGGCTGAGTAATATTCCATTGTATATATGTACCACAACTTCTTTATTCATTCATTTGTCGATGGGCATTTAGGTTGATTCCATGACCTGGTTATTGTAAATAGTGCTGCAGTGAACATAGGGGTGCATGTGTCTTTTGGAATTATGGTTTTCTCAGGGTATATGCCCAGGAGTGGGATAGCTGGGTCATATGCTAATTTTATTTTTAGTTTTTTAAGGAACCTCCATACTGTTCTCCATAGTGGCTGTATCAATTTACATTCCCACCAACAGTGCAAGAGGATTCCCTTTTCTCCACACCCTCTCCAAAATTTGTTGTTTGTAGGTTTTCTGATGAGGCCCATGCTAACTGGTGTGAGGTGATACCTCATTGTAGTTTTGATTTGCATTTCTCTAATAATTAGTGATGTTGAGCAGATTTTCATGTGCTTCATGGCCATCTGTATGTCTTCTTTGGAGAAATGTCTATTTGGGTCTTCTGCCTATTTTTGGATTGGGTTGTTTGTTTTCTTAATATTGAGCTGCATGAGCTGTTTATATATTTTGGTGATTAATCCTTTGTCCATTGATTCATTTGCAAAATTTTCTCCCATTCTGAGCATTGTCTTTTCACCTTTTTAATAGTTTCCTTTGCTGTGCAAAACTTTGAAGTTTTATTAGGTCCCATTTGTTTATTTTTGTTTTTATTTCCATTACTCTAGGAGGTGGATCAAAAAACATCTTGCTGTGATTTATGTCAAAGAATGTTCTTCCTATGTTTTCCTCTAAGAGTTTTATAGTGTCCAGTCTTACATTTAGGTCTCTAATCCATTTTGAGTTTATTTTCATGTATGGTGTTAGGGAGTGTTCTAATTTCATTCTTTTACATGTAGCTGTCCAGTTTTCCCAGCACCACTTATTGAAGAGACTGTCTTTTCTCCATTGTATATCCTTGCCTCCTTTCTTATAGATTAGTTGACCATAGGTGTGTGGGTTTATCTCTGGGCTTTCTATCTTGTTCCATTGATCTATATTTCTGTTTTTGTGCCAGTACCATATTGTCTTGATTACTATAGCTTTGTATTATAGTCTGAAGTCAGGGAGTCTGATTCCTCCAGCTCCGTTTTTTTCCCTCTACACTGCTTTGGCTATTCAGGGTCTTTTGTGTCTCATACAAATTTTAAGATATTTTGTCCTAGTTCTGCAAAAAATGCCATTGGTAATTTGAGAGGGATTGCACTGAATCTGTAGATTGCTTTGGGTATTATACTCATTTTCACAATATTGATTCTTCCAATCCAAGAACATGGCATATCTCTCCATCTGTTGGTATCATCTTTAATTTCTTTCATCAGTGTCCTATAGTTTTCTGCATACAGGTCTTTTGTCTCCCTAGGTAGGTTTATTCCTAGGTATTTTATTCTTTTTGTTTCAGTGGTAAATGGGAGTGTGTCCTTAATTACTCTTTCAGATTTTTCTTCATTAGTGTATAGGAATGCTAGAGATTTCTGTGCATTAATTTTCTATCCTGCAACATTACCAAATTCATTGATTAACTCTAGTAGTTTTCTGGTGGCATCTTTAGGATTTTCTATGTAGAGTATCATGGCATCTGCAAAGAGTGACAGTTTTACTTCTTCTTTTCCAACTTTTATTTCTTTATTTCTTTTTCTTCTCTGATTGTCATGGCTAGGACTTCCAAAACTATGCTGAATAATAGTGGCGAGAGTGGAAATCCTTGTCTTATTCCTGATCTTAGAGGAAATGCTTTCAGTTTTTCACCATTGAGAATGATGTTTCCTGTGGGTTTGTTGTATATTGCCTTTATTATGTTGAGGTAGGTTCCCTCTATGCCCACTTTCTAGAGAGTTTTTATCATTAATTGGTGTTGAATTTTGTCAAAAGGGTTTTCTCCATCTATTGGGATGATCATATGGTTTTTATTGTTCAATTTGTTAATATGGTTTATCACATTGATTGATTTGCATATATTGAAGAATCCTTGCATCACTTGGATAAATCCCACTTGATCATGTGGTATGATCCTTTTAATGTGTTGTTGGATTCTGTTTGCTAGTATTTTGTTGAGGATTTTTGCATCTATATTCATCAATGATATTGGTTTGTAATTTTCTTTTTATGAAGTATCTTTGTCTGGTTTTTGTATCAGGGTGATGGCGGCCTCATAGAATGAGTTTGGGAGTGTTCCTTCTCCAATTTTTTGGAAGAGTTTGAGAAGCATGGGTGTTAGCTCTTCTCTAAATGTTTGATAGAATTCACCTGTGAAGCCATCTGGTCCTGGGCTTTTGTTTGTTGGAAGATTTTTAATCACAGTTTCAATTTCATTACTTGTGATTGGTCTGTTCATATTTTCTATTTCTTCCTGGTTCAGTCTTGGAAGGTTATACCTTTCTAAGAATTTGTCCATTTCTTCCAGGTTGTCCAATTTATTGGCATTGAGTTGCTTGTAGTAGTGTCTTAGGATGCTTTTTATTTCTGCATTGTCTGTTGTAACTTCTCCTTTTTCATTTCTAATTTCATTGATTTGAGTCCTCTCCCTCTTTTTCTTGATGAATCTGGCTAGTGGTTTATCAATTTTGTTTATCTTCTCAAAGAACCAGCTTTTAGTTTTATTGATGTTTGCTATTGTTTTCTTTGTTTCTATTTCATTTATTTCTGCTATAATTTTTATGATTTCTTTCCTTCTGCTAACTTTGGGTTTTGTTTGTTCTTCTTTCTCTAGTTCCTTCAGGTGTAAGGCTAGATTGTTTATTTGAGATTTTTCTTGTTTCTTGAGGTAGGATTGTATAGATATAAACTTCCCTCTTAGAACTGCTTTTGCTGCATCCCATAGGTTTTGGATCATCGTGTTTTCATTGTCATTTGTCTCTAGGTATATTTTGATTTCCTCTTTGATTTCTTCAGTGATCTCTTGGTTACTTAGTAACATATTGTTCAGCCTCCATGTGTTTGTGTTTTTTACATTTTTTTCCCTTGTAATTCATTTCTAATCTCATAGTGTTGTGGTCAGAAAAGATGCTTGATATGATTTCAGTTTTCTTAAATTTACTGAGGCTTGATTTGTGATCTATCCTGCAGAATGTTCCGTGTGCACTTGAGAAGAAAGTGTAATCTGCTGTTTTTAGATGGAATGTCCTATAAATATCAATTAAATCTATCTGGTCTATTGTGTCATTTAAAGCTTCTGTTTCCTTATTTATTTTCATTTTGGATGATTTGTCCATTGGTGTAAGTGAGGTGTTAAAGTCCCCCACTATTATTGTGTTACTGTTGATTTCCTCTTTTATAGCTGTTAGCAGTTGCCTTATGTATTGAGGTGCTCCTATGCTGGGTGCATATATATTTATAATTGTTACATCTTCTTCTTGGATTGATCCCTTGATCATTATGTAGTGTCCTTCCTGGTCTCTTGTAACATTCTTTATTTTAAAGTCCATTTTATCTGATATGAGTATTGCTACTCCAGCTTTCTTTTGATTTCCAATTATATGGAATATATTTTTCCATCCCCTCACTTTCAGTTTGTATGTGCCCCTAGGTCTGAAATGGGTCTCTTGTAGACAGCATATATATGGGTCTTGTTTTTGTATCCATTCAGCAAGCCTGTGTCTTTTGGTTGGAGCATTTAATTGATTTACATTTAAGGTAATTATTTATATGTATGTTCCTATGATCATTTTCTTAATTGTTTTGGGTTTGTTTTTGTAGGTCCTTTCTTCTGTTGTGTTTCCCACTTAGAGAAGTTCCTTTAGCATTTGTTGTAGAGCTGGTTTGGTGGTGCTGAATTCTCTTCCCTTTTGCTTGTCTGTAAAGCTTTTGATTTCTCATTAAATCTGAATGAGACCCTTGCTGGGTAGAGAAACCTTGGTTGTAGGTTCTTTCCTTTCACCACTTTAAATATATCATGCCACTCCCTTCTGGCTTGTAGAGTTTCTGCTGAGAAATCAGCTGTATAACCTTATGGGAGTTCCCTTGTATGTTGTCATTTTTCCCTTGCTGCTTTCAGTAATTTTTCTTTGTCTTTAATTTTTGCCAATTTGATTACTATGTGTCTTGGTGTGTTTCTCCTTGGGTTTATTCTGTATGGGTCTCTGTGCTTCCTGGACTTGGGTGGCTATTTCCTTTCCCATGTTAGGGAGGTTTTTGATTATAATCTCTTCAAATATTTTCTTGGGTCCTTTCTCTCTCTCTTCTCCTTCTAGGACCCCTATAATGCGAGTGTTGTTGTGTTTAATGTTGTCCCAGAAGTCTCTTGGGCTGTCTTCATTTCTTTTCATTCTTTTTTCTTTATTCTGTTTAACAGCTGTGAATTCCACAATTCTGTCTTCCAGTTCACTTATCTTTTCTTCTGCCTCAGTTATTCTGCTATTGATTCCTTCTAGTGTAGTTTTCATTTCAGTTATTGTATTGTTAATCTGTTTTTTTTTCTTTTGTTCTTCTAGGTCTTTGTTAAACATTTTTGCATCTTCTTGATCTTTGTCTCCATTATTTTTCCAAGGTCCTGGATAATCTTCAATATTATTATTCTGAATTCTTTTTCTGGAAGGTTGCCTGTCTCCACTTCATTTAGTTGTTTTCCTGGGGTTTTATCTTGTTCCTTCATCTGGTACATAGCCCTCTGCCATTTCATCTTGTGTATCTTTCTGCGAATGTGGTTTTTGTTCCACAAGCTGCAGGATTGTAGTTCTTCTTGCTTCTGCTGTCTGCCCTCTGGTGTATGTGGCTATCTAAGAGGGTTGTGCAAGTTTCCTCATGGGAGGGACTGATGGTGGGTAGAGCTGACTGTTGCTCTGGTAGGCAGAGCTCAGTAAAACTTTAATTTGCTTGACTGCTCATGGGTTGCACTGGTTTCCCTCCCTGTTGGTTGTTTGGTCTGAGGTAACCCAGCATTGGAGCCTACCTGGGCTCTTTGGTGCGGCTAATGGTGGACTCTGGGAGGGCTCACACCAAAAAGTACTTCCCAGAACTTCTGCTGCCAATGTCCTTGTCCCCACAGTGAGCCACAGCCACCACCCTCCTCTGCAGAAGACCCTCCAACACTAGCAGGTAGGTCTGGTTCAGTCCTCCTTGGGGTCACTGCTCTTTCCCCTGGGTCCCGATGTGCACACTACTTTGTGTGTGCCCTCCAAGAGTGGAGTCTCTTTTCCCCCCAGTCCTGTCAGAGTCTGGCAATCAAATTCCACTAGCCTTCAAAGTCTGATTCTCTAGGAATTCCTCCTCCCATTGCTGGACCCCCAGGTTGGGAAGCCTGACATGGGACTCAGAACCTTCACTCCAATGGGTGGACTTCTGTGGTATAAGTGTTCTCCAGTCTGTGAGTCACCCACCCAGCAGCTATGGAATTTGATTTTACTGTGATTACACCCCTCCTACTGTCTCTTTATGGTTTCTCCTTTGTCTTTTGATGCGGGGTATCTTTTTTGGTGAGTTCCAGTGTCTTCCTGTTAGGGATTGTCCAGCAGCTAGTTGTGATTCTGGTGTTCTCACAAGAGGGAGTGAAAGCATGTCCTTCTACTCCATCATCTTGATTCAGGGCCCCTTGTAGCTTATTTTATATGTAATAGTTTGTACCTCTTAATCCCCTACCCCTATATTGCCCCTCCCCCATCCCCACTGATAACCACTAGTGTGCTCTCTATATCTCTGAGTCTGCTTCTTTTTCATTAAACTAACTAGTTTGTCGTATTTTTTTAGATTCCACATGTGATATCATACACTATTTGTTTTTCTCTGTCTGACTTATTTCACTTAGCATAATACCCTCCAAATCCATCTGTATTCTTGCACATGGCAGAAAGCTCATAATTTTTCTGGGTAGTATTCCATTGTTTATATGTACCTTATCTTCTGTATCCATTTGTCAGTGTTATTTTAAATATAAAAAACAAGCAGGCTAACAAAGTAATAAGAAATTGATCTTTTAGCAGCAGCACTGAGCTAATACTAATGCAGGAATGTTTGCTGAATTCTAATAGGGTCTCATATATTATACATATTTCTGCCTTTGTGTAAGTCATGATGGCTAACAGGCTGAATTTACCAGTCTTTAAAGTAAATTTTTCACATTTTTGAGGCCAGATCTCTTTTTTTCACTCATATATACTCATACATTTGAGACACTATATACTTCTGGAAATAAAAAAAGCTAGACTGGATATCAGAAAGCTTGGACTATAGTCAAAATTCTGGCACTAACTAGCTTTATAACTTTGAGCCATTTAAAAAAGCTTCCAGTTAAGAATTTCATTGAAAAATGTGAAGAAATTAGGCTATATTATCTCTAATATTTCAGTCTGCTATAAAATTATGTTTTCTATTTGACTAAAAATCTGTAATATTCTTTCTACTTAATACAGAAATAATCAGGCAGTCAAGAAGAAAAGATTGTATAAAGTTTTTTCCCCTTTCTCATCCTGTCACAGCCCTAAGTTTTATTCTATAAATGACATTATGGAAAAAAATATTTTGTTTTCATAGTTTGAGTATTTTAAGAGTCAGCCAGGAGTCATAGACTTGATATTGTACATGATAAGTGAAAACATTTGCTAAGGTCAAGAATATTCTTTAATTTTTTTAAAGTAACTATAATGCATTCCTTTTAAAAGACATAGCTGTTATATTACATCTAAAATGGATCCTTAGCCTTTTTCTTTATTGTTCTGGCCAGTTAAAAATGAAAGGTGGTTTAATTAAAATGACTGAGAATTAACTGAAACTAGGGAGATTATTTTTAAATGGACATATAATATTGATATAGTTTGTATTTTTAAAATCACATTTCCACTTTAGGATGCAGTTATTTTAAAATAACAGAAAAACACAGTGCATAATTAAAAGAAAATAAATGGCTTTCAATAGACATAATTGCTTGGTATTTTACCCCTTTCCTGTTAGCTCATATTTATTCTATTTTGTTTTATTTTTTAGATATGATTATTAGGTGCAAACAAAATGAAACAAATAATATATAAACTTTAAGAATTATTAAATTCACTTAAAGCTATTGAATATTAGTGATGACTATAATTAAGCATTATAAAACCCAAACCACACACATTTTTAGCAATGATTAAAAAATAAGTTGCTAAACAAATATACATAAAATACTATTTAATGAACAGTATTACTTAATAGAAAAAAAGAAGGACATGTTTATTTATTTATTGAGTAGATATGTTTACCCTTTTTGGAGAGTCAGAAAGGGGGGAAGGCAGAGTAAGTGTACGGTTAATGGGATGTAGAAAGATTAGGAAGCACTAATGTAATAAACTATCAAATTAATTTGCTGTTCACCCAAAATTCCTAATATTTTAAAAAATCCTAATTTAGATGGACATATGAATTTGAAACTATATAATTGTTTAAAGTCCTTTCTACCAGCATAACCTATTAGCATGGGTAAAATGAAAAGAAAACACCCTAATAATACCAAGTATTGACAATGATGCAGAACATCTATAACTCTCATATAGTGTTCATGGAAATGTAAAATAGTGAAACCACTTTGAAACACATTTTGGTAGTGTCTTAAAAACTTAAATATATACCTATTGTGTGATGCAGCTATCTCTCTCCAAAGTATTTACTCCAAGGGAGAGAAAGCTTAGTACACAGATGATTGACTTTATTCATAATAGCAAAAAAAAATGGAAACAATCCAAACATCTATCAACAGGTGAATGGATAAACTGTGTTACATTTATATAATGAACTACTACTCATCAATTAAAAGGAACAGACTAGTAGTACACTCAAAACTGAACCACAAGGTCATTGTGCTGACTAAAAAAAAAAAAATTCACGAGGAGTTAAAAATATGGAAATAAAACCATAGTGACAGATGGCAGAAAAGTGGGGTTGAAGGATTGGGGTGGAATAAGGGATAGCAAAGGGGAACAAGAAGCCATTTGGGAGGATGAAAATGTTCAGTATCTTGGATAAGGTGGTGGTTTTGCAGGTGTGTACATTTGTCAAAACTCATCTGGTTTATACTTTAAATATGTGCAGCTTATTTTACATTATACCTAAAGTTACAAAAATACACCTCTTCCTCATTTATTCTTTAACTGAACATTACTATAATTAAACTGTCAATGCCACATTATATCCATAATAAGATAACAGTCTGCCTGCCTTTCATCCTATTTCCTATTTTCTAAAGGAATCATATTGATGATGGGATAAAATCACCTATGTTATATTTCTAATGGTTTCTTAAATCATAAAGAGCATTTCCCATTCAATCAAAGTTTAAGACAACTTTAAACTTAATGTCCTAATACCTTTCCAGATAATAGTGCAGTAAAATTTTATATGGGGAAATAAAGTGTCATTCCATTTGAAACAATGATTGCTGTGAATTGCTTAATTACTTCTTTGTACACATATATCATTGTCCATTTGTTTCTAAATTCTCTTTAATGTGTATTGAAATTTCACCATAGCATAACTTCAGCATCTTTGCCACAGCAAGTGACTCTATATTACAGAAAAATAATTGGACTTTCTCAGCCTCTAACTGCATTTGACAGGCCTTAAGATGGAAATGCTTTATATAGCATCATAAAGTTGATATTGTTACCAAGTGGCTCTAAAAGGATCTCCCTCTTACTCTTAACTAGTTATTTACTAAATTGAATTTTTTCTTTGGGTTTCATAGTGATTCCGTTAACTTCTGAATACTGAGTTTCATTCTATTCTATTACACTAACTGTAATATCCAGTTTCTGCTCCTGTCAACTTGCTCCTTTAAACTCTAGGCCAAAGTCAATAATTTGCTTCCACAACATAAAGAATAGGTGACTTCTATCTGCCTTGCTGACTCTATTTTCCTTATTAAAAATAATGTTAACTCTCCACAGTAATACAAATTTTTAACATTTCTTAGACTGTTGGTGGATAGTCTGAAATAACACTTTTACTACTTTGCATTCATCAAATAGAATAAAATAGAGAATAAAAAGAAAAGAGAATTAAAAAGAGAATAAAATAATGTGAAATTAGTTCATGTATATGCAGAAATAAGATTAAATGAGTTAGTAGATATGTAGCATCAAGAAGGTAATGTTACAAAATAAGGGCTCAATAAATATCAGCCACTATTTTTAGTTAAACATGCAATATATGCACTATGTAAACCCCAAATAAAATTTTGTTTTTAATTGTCATGATTATGTCCAATTGGACGTAGGCTAAATGTATGTCATACTCTTTATATTGTAAATTCTGAAAAGAAATTTCTCATTAAACTTGTAAAATAAAATTATTCCATCCATGTTTAGCAAGAATGTTTCAAAGCATAATATTGAATTGCTGGTGGACATAAAAACTGCAACTATATCTCAGGGGAGCCACTTTGATATTTATAACAAAACAGTGTGTGTGTGTGTGTGTGTGTGTGTGTGTGTCTGTGTGTCTGTGTCTACAGATATTTACCAAGAAAATATTGTGCATTGCATCATTGTTTATAACTGTGAAAAACTAAACACTAATTACAGTATTATTGATTAGATTTAAACATGAAAATGTAATACATGAATGCAGATTTTTAATAGAAAAGAAAGGAGATCATAATACCACCTAAATATGTTTCTATATAGGTTTTGAAGGAAGTTTATGAATCTTGAGAACTAAACATGTTTTCTTGATTTTAACATTTTGGTAGGTTAACTCACCATTTCTTGTTTGTAAAAATTGTAAGCTAGAGAAAATAAAGAAAAAGAATAATCCTTAAGTTGTTTTATTTATCATTTCCTCCTCTAATTCTTTTTCTTTTTTGTATATGCCTATATAAACAAAAGGAAAGGGAAGCTACAATTTAAATACTTTTATAAAATCCAGATTTAAGTACTTTAAATTAAAGAGATAGATACCGTGACTTCTTTTAGAGTGGATGTTGATTCTCCCACAGATGAGTTTCAAATGACATTGTCAGTTGCATCAACTGAAAGAAATATCAGAACCAACTCCTTATGGTTGATGAGGGGTATTACCTGTTTTCACTCCATTTCCTTCCATTAAGAACGGGTAAAAATCAAGAAAACGAATTCCAGTCCCACAGAGAAACAGATCAGCTACTGTGTAAAAGTGTGGCTTCTAGGAAGAAGCCTGAGCCAGAAAAATGTATTTTAGTATTGAGCAAAATCCCTTTTGTGTAGTCTGCTTTTCACTGTTGAAGGAGCTTGGAAGGGTCTTTGTATTTGAGGGAGGGAATCTGAGATTCATGTCGGGCATTGGAGTAGAAATAAACTATTTTCTTTCATTTAGTTTGTAATTTTTCCAACTTTCTACTACAAAAATATCAGACAAATATAAACAGTAAAGGAAACAGTATTGATGGACACCATGTTTCCATCATCCAGCTTCTTTATTTAGCAAAGTGTGGCCAATCTTGTTTCCTCTATATTCTCTCACTTTGTCCTCTTACTTCCTCTTGGATACTTTTGAAGCAAGTCCTAGACACTTATATTTTCCCATCTGTAAATATTTCAGTGTGCTGTGTAAAAGATAAGGGCCCCCTGCTTTTCCACTACAACATATTCATATTATTATCTCAGGATGTTTCCTTTTGCTTTGGCTTTAAGTGACTAATGCTAATAGGCCTAGTTTAACAATTTAATCTAGCTTATGAGATTTCAGTATATAGACTGCATTAACTCCCTCTAGTAGTATAGACTGTGGATGTTGTTTTACAGCAGCCCTCACAAGGAGATTAGCTGACCAATAAGATCTTAAACTTGATTCCAGAAGCTACTACCCCAGTCTCCCAATGTGTCCTATTGATTGTGGTCAAGAGCAGTATCAGAAGATATATTAGTTATTACAAAGCTTAATAATTGATATATCACTCATTTGGTCAAGGAAACCTCAATAGTCCCCAGTTGCTTATTGTATAAAATGCAAATTTCTTGCCTATAATTAAAAATTCTCCTTGATCTGCCTATAAAGTGATTTTCCACAGTGTCAAAGATGAAAGCTGGTTTCTTTACTTTAATTGTTATCAGAATGTAATTTCCCAGTCTCTAGATTTTTACTCCTGGGGCTTGTCTGATTTCTTTCCAAACTTCATATGTGTTTATGTAAAAGGACCTATACTATTTGATAGCTTTCTCAATGTTTAATGCAAGTGCTAGATACAAACTAGACACTCAGTAAATATTTGTTGAACACTCAGTATAATGCCTGATTGAACAAAATATTGGTTTTATGTTACTGGCAGCTGTGTACCTGCTTTATCATTTTACTATTCTGTTTAAAAGCAGCTCAGACAAAACCTTTGGGGAATTTGATTTCCAGATGCTTCTGTCCTGCTTGGAAATATGAAAAGCTATCACAATTCACCACACCAGAACTATTTCATTCATGGCAGCTGTCTCAAAGGGGCTACAAAGTAAGGACCGTTTACCTTTATCACATAGGGTTATTTTTCTTATCTAAAGACCAGGAATTAGGTTCTTGATTTCCAAAGGAGGAAACACTAGTTTGTTTTGTTTTGTTTTGTTTTCTTTGCAGTACACGGTCCTCTCACTGTTGTGGCCTCTCCCGTTGTGGAGCACAGGCTCCGGACGTGCAGGCTCAGCGGCCATGGCTCACGGGCCCAGCTGCTCCGTGGCATGTGGGATCATCCCAGACAGGGGCACGAACCCATGTCCCCTGCATTGGCAGGCGGACTCAACCACTGCGCCACCAGGGAAGCCCCATAGGGGTAAATACTGAATGCTTAGCAGGTGTGAAATTTGGCAGTAAACATAAGTGACTCAGGGTCCTGAAGCTGTCTCAAGTGAGGGATATCCATTGAGGTTCCCTAAGATGAAAGCTGACATAATCTTTTGAGCATATAGAAGGCATCCAGAAAAAACAGGATTTTATTAGTCTAAGACAAATGTTTGTATTTGATTCGGTGCAATAGGGTCGTTTTTATGAGAGATTTTGGCTAGTATGGTCCACAGAAAAAGCAAGCCTAGGACTGCTGCTCTACCATTGAATTTTGTGACCTGGCATAAGTGTGGAAACATCCACTAGAAAGATTTCATTCCTAGGTTTTATGTCAGGTCCCTGGATTATTATTATCATGCAAGCAAGTGAGATTTACAGCATTCACAGAGGAAGAGTGGGATTCTTATAATAGGAAATCTGCCCTAATCTATTTGTAGTTCAATTTTGGGACTTGGTGCACCCAAGCACTATATGCAATAGCTACCCAGTATTTTAGGACTACTGGAGACGAGATTAAGTCACAAGAAAGACAGACCCTCAAGTTAGTGTAGGAGGGAGCTATGAAAAACTGATACATCTATAAGAGCTGGTCTGAGAGGCAATATGCTGGCAATAAAAGACACAGCGACCAAATTGCAGGGCAAGATCAGGGTCGAGTGTTTCTCAGGCAATTGAACCACAAAGAAAGTCAATTCCATAAGAAGGAAATTCCAGAAGAGATCAATCATTATCAGAAAATTTGTCACTGCCAATGGGCAATGGAGGCAGATTTCCAGGAAGGAAGCAGATAAGAACTAATCAAGGGAAACAGGGACCTGCCAACAGCTACTTTTTAACAGGGCTTCAACTTGGGAAAAAGACAAACAAACAAAAAAACAAGTTATAGACACTTCATTAGGTAGAATTATTTAGATTAATTTAAGGTAAATTTCCCTAAATCAACAATGTTAGGAAGTGGCTTATCTGGGATAGAAATTCAGCAATTACTCCAGAGCCTGCTCTTAAAGACAAGCCTTATGTGTATTCTAATTTCATAATATATCCATATTACAGTTTTATATTCTTTTCAAAGAGATTGTATACAAATGATTTCTTTGGGAATTACTGCGTGTATGAGGTGAGCAAATCATATTATTGTGTTAATTTCACAGATGAAGAAATTGAGTCTAACATAACTGCATCCTGTCTGAGGTCACATAGATGATAATTTTAAAACAATAAACTAGAATTCATGTTTTCTCTTTCCCCATTGTTCTATGTTCATTTGACACAGAGGCTGGCAGACTCCTAAAGGACTAGATAGTAAATGTCTTAAAGTTTGCAGCAAAAAGGCAAAATTGAGGATATTATGTAGGTACTTATATAATAATTTTAGATGTAACCATTAAAAATGAAACAGCTTTCTTTCTTTGTGGTCTATACAGAAACAGGCAGTAGGTCAGATTTGACCCACTGGCCATAGTTTATAAACCCAGATTATAGCAACACTTGCTTGAATAGTTATTTGCAATAGCAACTTAATCTAACAGTGATGAATTGAATAGTGTTACATCATAGTCCAACTCTCTGACTCACTTAAGTTGTGTTATATGTAGAAGGAACTTACATAAATCTTGATTTACAGAGAACACATTATGAAATAATATGGTGACATCCATAAACTTGTAAAATAATGTTTCTAAATTTTATTTCTATATTTTGTATAGATTAATACACATTGATTTCAGTTAAAAACCTGTCAAATCCAGCTTCTCCCAAAATATAATTACCATGATTTCATTAAAATTGATTTAATTCTTTTCTCCATAGGTAAAATTTGTGGATTGAAATAATCACATAGTACATCTCATAGCATTCCCCAAAATAGATCAAAGGCATTAGCTATCTGAAATCTCCACCATAACAAAGATTGCATACTCTGTCTGTGATATTTCCAGACATTAATGACCTGCTGTCAACTTTAATTATGATATTTTCTTGGAGTAAGGTAGAAAGGAATTTTAAGCTTATAAATGTACAAAAGCATAGCTCTTTAATGTATGTTTTGCTCAGGAAGAATTTGACCTCAGCATGTAAGCTTTGGATAAAGATGTTTTACTCAACTACAAATAAGTGGGAATTATTATTCAATATGAAAACAAAAAATGTCAATATGCTCTTTCATATAACAATTAAAACTAGTCATTTTGTCCTCCCAGTTTTCCAGACCTATGTAACCTGCATAAATAAATGATGAAGACAGTGACAGCAATTATTGGTAACACAACTGAAATGACATTTAAAACTACCTAAAAAGGATTATAGCTCTGCAATAAGCTTTTAATATTTTTTTTATCTTAGAACATTCAAGACAATACCATAGTTTCTTAGAGAAAAGTTTATTTACTGAACATTTTTGTAAGTAAATGGATGACCTTTGTTTTCTCTTCTTATTTGTACACTTAGAAATTACCTAGGGGAAAGAAAGTGTCAATTTGTCATTCTACAGTATGATACATGAATTGAAGTAAACTTAAGGAAGGCTTGGAAACTAAGTCTACATGAAAAACCACAGATTTGCTCAGAACCAAGCTAAGCACAAAACTTTGCCAAGTTAATAAGCATTGCCTTTCTAAACTGTAGCATCTTCAAGGTATTTTGTCTGAATATGGGCAAACACAGAACTGAGTAGAAACAATATGAAAGAATGTGGCACTTTGTGTTTGACCTGAAACCATTTTACTACCCTGACTATGGACACCAATGAACAGCTCTAGAACTTAAAAGTATGAGTTGAGTTTGAACTTACTGCAATGTCAAAACGAAGTTATAAGATATGTAGAGTAGTGTTATTTGTGCTATTCATGTCTACCTATTTTGTTCATCGAAATAAAATAGGCAAGTGGATGATCATTTCTAAACTATCATGATGGTTGAGTCATGCACAAGGCCACAACGCACTTGCTCACAATGCTTCTGGATGGATGTCTGACGGTGTAATATGCATTTGAGGAAATCAGTGTAAAAAAGAAGGGCTAGTTTCAATAGCGTGTGGTGTAATGACACTTTGGAAAGAAAGCAAGTGTCCTTGTTTCTTTAGAGACAAAAACAAGAACTAGTGATGGTGTTTTTTGTATGTCAACTTAATTAGGCTACAGTACCCAACTATGTAATCAAACAGCAATTGAGGTGCTGCTGTAAAGGTATTAATAGTTGTGATAATTTGGGTAGGCTTGAGGCGTCCCTTAAGAAAAAAAAAAAAAAAGAAAGAAAAGGAAGAAAGAAATGCAACATATGAATATCAGCTTCAGCCTGTGCCCCAAAGTTCCAGCCTGCCCTCTGATTGCCTATCCTTCAAATATTGATCTTGCCTAACCAAATACTACATTTTCATAAGCCAATTCCTGGCAATAAAATTTTTAGTATATATACCCACTGGTTGTTTTTCTCTAGTGTAACCCTGACTGATAACACAGAGACATTCACTTGATTAAAGATTTAAAAACTTTCTGCAAAATTCCGCAAGAGAAAGTAAATCTTTTATCATGTTAACATCAAATACATATGGTTGGCTAACAAAAACAACACCAACATAAACAGTTGCATCAATAAAAACTAAACACTTAGAGATCAAGAGTATAACATGAAATGGAATTGGAATAACAAGTTCAGAAATAGACTGTTAAATAGCTTCAGTGTGGGAAAGAGAATCTTGGCACCCTTTTAGCTACTTTCCCACAGTCTTCCTTTTCCTTTTGTTTTATAACATTTCTTTTTACATTGAGATGATTGCATTACTGAGTAGTGTGGCATCAAATTTGAGTGTAAGGGGGCTTCCCTGGTGGCACAGTGACTGAGAGTCTGCCTGCCGATCCAGGGGACACGGGTTCATGCCCCGGTCAGGGAAGATCCCACATGCCGTGGAGCGGCTGGGCCCGTGAGCCATGGCCTCGGGGCCTGCGTGTCCGGAGCCTGTGCTCCACGACGGGAGAGGCCACAACAGTGAGAGGCCAGCGTACAGCAAAATAAATAAATAAATAAATAAATAAATAAATAAATAAATAAATAAATTTGAGTGTAAGGTATCTCTGCAAAGGCTGTTCTCTGTAGTCTATGCCTCTGTTGGTGATATGTAGGATTCTAAGATGATCCCAGTGACCCTCACTCTTTGTAATAGCAAAATAATTTTTTGAAGTTACAACGTTTTGTAACTGAGGTTACTACTCACAGTAAATAAAAAGATTACCCAGTGAGCCTAATCGAATTTAATGCACCATTTAAAAGCAGAGCATTTTTTTCCAACAGGGGACAGGAAAAAAAAGTCAAAGATTTGGAAAAACAGGGAGCTCTTCCTGGCTTAGAGATGGGGGAGGCCATGTGGGAAGGACCTGGAGGTGGCCTCTACTATCTGAGAGAGACTCTCAGCTGACAGCCAGCAAGGAAATGGGACCTCAATCCTATAATAAGAACTTATTCTGCCATCAATCTGAATGAGCCTGTAATCTGACTCTCCCTCCATCCCTCTGTTAAGAGGCCACATTGACTTCTGCCTTGTGATGCCCTAATCAAAGAGCCCAGTTGGGCCTGTCCAGCCTTCTGGAATACAGAAATGTGAGATAATAAATGGGTGTTCATGTATGCCACAAAGTGTGTAGTAATTTGTTTCACAGCACAAGGAAACTAACACCGTCCATTGCAAGATATTTGAGTCTCTCTAGTACTGAGATCACTTTTTAATTCTTGTTGAATCACAAATGCTCAGTATATTGCCCAGCACAAAATGTGTGTTCAATACATAGCAGTTAATTGTATGCATGAAGGGAATGCCACAGGGGACCTAAAAAGTCTGATCTTTAGTGATTTTACTTAGACTGGATTTTCCCCCACATTTTGATAAGTGTTGTCTCAGTGTAACACATTTAGAATAAAGAGTAGGACTAGATATTTCCAGTTTTGAAGATAATGTTCAGAGATGATGTCTCAGACCATGTGCATTCATATCTCATTTAATTTTGTTGTGTGACATATTGTATAATTTAACATAACTAAATTATTCAGAACTAGGAAAATTGGGATAATATAAAAAGGCATCCCAGTGGACTTCATGAATTATAAAGGAACTAGATGGATCTAGAGTGGAGTTGTCCAGAAGCCTAGGCCTTCTCTAGCTTGTGTTAATCCCAATATGATAAGTGTTCTACATATGTAGCAGGGAAACTCTATATACAACTTGGAGGCAGAAGGGAGAAGGGGATCATCTGGATACTCAGAGATCCAGAGGTTAAAGAATAAATGAATCAGTTTATGTAGTTGAATAAGGTCCCACATAGATTTCCTTTTAAAGTTAGAAACATATAAATTGTGACTTAATTTTGGACATGTCAGAAACAATTTGACCAAGAAAATTTTTGTGTGATTTTGTATTTCTTGAGGTTGATTAATTTGCACATGACTCATAGTGAGAACTTTGAAGAGCGGCTCCACTTAAAACCTTAACTACTATAATTTAGATCCTCTGAGACTATTCCTTTGTATGAGGAAACATAGGGCATCTCAGTACAACAGACATTTTATACAATTATTTATAATATATTCTCTTTCACTGTTCAAAATACTAAGAAACTTCAAAGATATTAAAACAAAACCTGTGGAAAGGTTATGTTTCTCTAGTTCCCTGGCTGCCTGCGTTCACTTCCCAACTTTAACACTTATGTGGCCATAACAGCCCCGTTAGGCTTCCTATGAAATGAGAACTCCATTCTCATCTGGCAACAGAGCAATTCCTTTGCAGTGACATGCCACCCCTGGTTATTTTTTCCATAAATAATGTGGAATTAAAGTTCATAATATTTCAACACCTGTCACTCTTTTTGCAGATAGTATAGATTTGGACAGTGTTAGAATTTTTTCAGGTCTCAGCTTTGCTACTTAATAACTGCAAAGTCAGGACAAGTGATTTAAACTCTCAAAACCTCAATCTTTAAATTTGTAAAATGGAGATAATAACAGTACCTAATTTAGGATTTTAACTAATTTCAGTAAGACATTCAGGAAAGTCTCAGTAATACTTAGTTATTAAAAAATGGTAGCTATTTACTACTGTTATTATTAATATTGTTCTAATAACAAGTAGCTATATTTTATGAAAAAATACATACAAATATAAAAGGATCTGAAAAGGACACTGTCCAAACTTCACTTTGAAATAGCATATAATATGTTCACATTTTAGACCATTTCCAGTCATCATTTTTTCCTGTTAAAAAAAAATTGGGCTTTGCAGAATTTTAATGTTGCTATTTTAACATTTATTAGTGGGTAAAGTATGCTTCCAAAGGGAAATTGAGATTGTCTCTGTGTGTATAAACATTTTTCCTTCCTAGTAAATATAAGTAAACAAACTCATTTTTCATAAAGGAAAACTGTGAACACTTTACTCTTCTGACCTCTGATAATCAAAACTGGATCCTAACTTAATATCACGTAGTATACTTTTTTTTATCATGAGCTTGAAGAATTACTGTTCTGCTCCCATTAATGAAAACACAAGCATGATTTTAGCCTGAATGTGTCTTGGAAAAACATAAATCCTTTAATCAGATGTGAGAAATGAATGCTGATTACCACATCTCCTTGCCAAATTTATCCTATCTTAAAAAAAAAAACATTATTTTCCCTAATTATGTCTTCTAATTAGAGTTATAGCTTCCATAACAAATGTAACATAATTAAAGATAAAAGGAATTCATCAAAGAAACACCCTTCATTTCTCAATATATACAACTATTTTAATAGCTATATTAATAAAACTGCTTTTACATCTCCTTGGAAGGGGATATTTAAGTTTTCCATTAATAATTACAGGCACTCTAATTCTTGAATTTAGTAGCTCTCCAACCAAAACCACTAGTATTTTGAAGAATTATCTACTATCAAATCCATATTGGAATTATCACCCCCTACTTGCAACTATGTAAATGTTTTCTCATTTTTAGTCATTGTGAGGAACTTTCTTCTTTCTACTAATGTGATTTCAACTTCCCCCAGAATAATATTTATTATGGTGTGTTCCATTCTCATTTCTTGGAGTGAAAATTCATACTTATACACATTTTTCTATTTAGTCATCTTGCTATCACTTCTAGGACCAATAAGATTTTGGTTTTGTTTGCATGATGTTAAAAGGGCACAAAAGTAAATTAAAATTATGGAAATAACATGAATATTTCAAACTGAATGCCAATTACTCAGTTATTTGGTAAAATATTATCTTTGTGATAATGTTTTAGATTTCAACAGAGTAACTCCCCTTTCATTTTCAAACTTTCAGATATTTTTCCCCCAGTAATTCTAGATAATCACTTTTTGATATTTTAGAAATCTTTGTTTGATTTACCTTACATTTCAAGCCTGAATGTGTGCCCTTGTAGTCGTTTTCCCTTCTTCATCTGTGCTTTATCCTGTATTCCAGATATTCCTTTTATTTAATCTGTCAGCAGAGTCAAGAATGCCAAAGTCTTAATTCCAGGTAGTCTGACTTCTTCTGATTCACACACACATACACACTTTACATTACTTTACATCTATATTTTATTTTATTTCAAATAATAAACTTATTTTTGTCAATTTTTAATATTCCTAAGTGACAATTTAAAGCTTAATAAAAAATCAGTGAAAAAGTAATATCTATTGATAAATGAATGAGGGTGTGATTATGGTGCTATAAAGATACACTAATTTAGAAAAGCAATTTGAGACAACAATTTGGAAATTCAAAAATATAAAATAATGGCTCAAAATTATTTAGCTGTTTTGGATAAGAGCCTCAATTTGTTAATAAGGATATGCAGAATATCCACACACACATATCTCCCCGCAAAATTGAAAAGAGATGAAATAATGTTTCTTTTTATTCTGTACTTTAGGAATGAAAGGCAAATTGCCGAGCAGCTAATAAAGGAACCTTATTTGGGCTACCTTATTGTTATGATACAATGCATAATAATATTATCTTTATTTATCTAATATTCTTCATATTACATTATAATTGGACAGATTGCCCTGTTCATATTCTCACTATTTCCATTCACTAGAAAATGATTCATGCCAAACTAGTTTCTGCTTTGTTTACAAACTACTGTCACAAAAATGAGAGTTCATAAATCTTTAATACTCAAGATGATTCATGGAAGAAAACTGCATAAATGATTTGCACATCTCCTTTACTTCCTCTACCTTATTGTAAGAAATGGGTGAAATGCTAACTTACCATCTTTATGAGATTTATGAATAAATAAAATGGAGTAATAACAATAGTAAATCACACTGAAATTGTCAGATTAGCATCTTCTCTTATAGTTTCACAAAACAATGCCATCTTTTGTGACTTGAATTGCAGTCTGTACAGAATATGGCAAAACAAGACGATATACTCAATAACCTCAAAATAATGATATTGATCATACTGGGAAACTACATAAACAGAACTATTTCATGACAAGCATGAAATTCTAATCTATAGACCCTCTTTACATTCCACTTTAACATCATTTTGTGTTATGTCAGTAAGCAACAGAATTATCTGGAAGTCAAAAACAAAAAGGCAAATTCTCCCTTAGCAATAGTGTTATAGCTTATAAATTAGACCAAGAATTTTGAACAAAACAACGTCCATTAGCTCAGATTTGTATTTGTGGGATATTATTAAACACAGGTTAGAGAGAATTTATGAAGAATAGCTATAATTTTCTTAATTATTTTAATGATTATTTCTTTCTTTTTAATTTAATGGGTATTCAATAAACTGTTTATTAGGGGATTTAATGTTTAATACTACTAATGAAATTAAATAAAAAAGGTGCATAGTATCATTAAAGTAGCACATAAGAAAAATACTAGTGCTAAAATAACTCTTTACTAAGTAGGTACCAAGAAATACATTTGAAAACAGTATTTTACAAGATAGTCCTTCTGAAAACTATTATACTCTGAGGCATACTTATTCCTTTCTCCCTATAGAGGTATAAACACAAAGATTTTTTTAATTATAAATTATATTCTTTATGGGATATTAAAAGTTTTGGCTAAATAGAGTAGAATATTTCAATTTTTTAGCTTTATTATATATGGAAATATAAACAAAATTTTGCTTCACCTGCTTGAATTGCAATGACAAAATCAACCACCATTATGCATACATCATCCATATACCAATCTAAAATAATTATTAAAATGATCAAAATGCAGGTGAGAATTTATATCATACATGAGTAAACAGGCACATTTCTTGGAGAAGGAAGAGAATAAACAAAAATACAGCTAATTTGGAAGATATTTTAGAGATTCCTTACACTATTAATATAGGCACTTTTTTGATAATAGTCCTTTATATATAGTGTTTAAGGATTCATCATTTACTTTCTTAAGGACCACAGAAAATTGTGTATTTCATTATATTTCATATATAAGATTACAGTGAAAAGCTAAAAGGAAAAATCACTATGTTAAATTTGTTTAGTTGGTATTTTGTCTTTTTTTTAACTTCTTTATTGGAGTATAATTGTTTACAATGGTGTGTTAGTTTCTGCTTCATAACAAAGTGAATCAGCTATACATATCCATATATCCCCATATCTCCTCCCTCTTGGGTCTCCCTCTCATCATCCCTATCCCACCCTTCTAGGTGTTCACAAAACATCAAGCTGATCTCCCTGTGTTATGTGACTGCTTCCCACTAGCTACCTATTTTACATTTGGTAGTGTATATATGTCAATGCCACTCTCTAACTTCATTCCAGCTTACCCTAACCCATCCCTGTGTCCTGAAGTCCATTCTCTACTTCTGTGTCTTTATTCCTGTCCTACCTCTAGGTTCTTCAGAACTCTTTTTCTTAGATTCCATATTTATGTGTTAGCATAATGTATTTGATTTTCTCTTTCTGACTTACTTCACTCTGTATGACAGACTCTAGGTCCACCACCTCACTACAAATAACTCAGTTTCGTTTCTTTTTATGGCTGAGTAATATTCAATTGGATATATATGCCACATCTTCTTTATCCATTCATCTGTCGATGGACATTTAGGTTGCTTCCATGTCCTGGCTATTGTAAATAGACCTGCAATGAACATTGTGGTACATGACTCTTTTTGAATTATGGTTTCTCAGGGTATATGCCCAGTAGTGGGATTGCTGGATCATAGGGTAGTTCTATTTTTAGTTTTTTAAGGCACCTCCATACTGTTCTCCATAGTGGCTGTATCAATTTACATTCCCACCGACAATGCAAAAGGGTTCCCTTTTCTTCAAACCCTCTCCATCATTTATTGTTTGTAGATTTTTTGATGACGGCCATTCTGACTGGTGTGAGGTAACACTTCATTCCAGTTTTGATTTGCATTTCTCTAATGATTAGTGATGTTGAGCATTCTTTCATGTGATTGTTGGCAATGTGTAAATATTCCTTGGAAAACGTCTATTTAAATCTTCTGCCCATTTTTAGATTGGGTTGTTTGTTTTTGTGATATTGAGCTGCTTATAAATTTTGGAGATTAATCCTTTGTCATTTGCGTCATTTGCAAATAATTTTTCCCATTTGGAGGGTTATCTTTTCATCTTGTTTAAGGTTTCCTTTGCTGTGCAAAAGCTTTTAAGTTTCATTAGATCTCATTTGTTTATTTTTATTTTTATTTCCATTTCTCTAGGAGGTGGGTCAAATAGGATCTTGCTGTGATTTATGTCATAGAGTGTTATGCCTATGTTTTCCTCTAAGAGTTTGATAGTGTCTGGCCTTACATTTAGATATTTAATCCATTTTGAGTTTATTTTTGTTTATGGTGTTAGGGAGTGTTCCAATTTCATTCTTTTACATGTAGCTGTCCAGTTTTCCCAGAACCACTTATTGAAGAGGCTGTCTTGTTTCCATTGTATATTCTTGCCTCCTTTATCAAAGATAAGCTGACCATATGTGCATGGGTTTATCTCTGGACTTTGTATCCTGTTGAATTGATCTATATTTCTGTTTTTGTGCCAGTACCATACTGTCCTGATTACTGTAGCTTTGTAGTATAGTCTGAAGTTGGGGAGCCCGATTCCTCCAACTCCATTTTTCTGTCTCAAGATGGCTTTGGCTATTCGGGGTCTTTTGTGCTTCCATACAAATTATGAAATTTATTGTTCTAGGTCTGTGAAAAATGCCATTGGTAGTTTAATAAGGATTGCATTGAATCTGTAGATTGCTTTGGGTAGTAGAGTCATTTTCACAATGCTGATTCTTCCATTCCAAGAACATGGTATATTTCTCCATCTGTTTGCATCATCTTTAATTTCTTTCATCAGTGTCATATAGTTTTCTGCATATAAGTCTTTTGTCTCCTTATGTAGGTTTATTCCTAGGTATTTTATTCTTTTTGTTGCAGTGGTAGATGAGAGTGCTTCCTTAATTTCTCTTTCAGATTTTTCATCATTAGTGTATAGGAATGCAAGAGATTTCTGTGTATTAATTTTGTATCCTGCTACTTTACCAAATTCATTGATTAGCTCTAGTAGTTTTCTGGTAGCAACTTTAGGATTCTCTATGTATAGAGAATGTCATGTCATCTGCAAACAGTGACAACTTTACTTCTTCTTTCCCGATTTGGATTCCTTTTATTCTCTGATTACTATGGCTAAAACTTCCAAAACTATTTTGAATAATAGTAGTGAGAGTGCACAACCTTGTCTTTTTCCTGATATAAGTGGAAATGGTTTCAGTTTTTCACCATTGAGAATGATGTTGTCTGTGTGTTTGTCATATATGGCCTGTATTATGTTGAGGTAAGTTCCCTCTTTGCCTACTCTCTGGAGGGTTTTTATCATAAATCGGTGTTGAATTTTGTCGAAAGCTTTTTCTGCATCTATTGAGGTGATCATACTTTTTTCTCCTACAATTTGTTAATATGGTATATCACATTGATTAATTTGCATATATTGAAGAATCCTTGCATTCCTGGGATAAACCCCATTTGATCATGCTGTATAATCCTTTTAATACGCTGTTGGATTCTGTTTGCTAGTATTTTGTTGAGGATTTTTACATCTATGTTCATCAGTGATATTAGCCTGTAGTTTTCTTTCTTTGCCACATCCTTGTCTGGCTTTGTTATCAGGGTGATAGTGGCCTCGTAGATTGAGTTTGGGAGTCTTCCTCCCTCTGCTATACTTTGGAAGAGTTTGAGAAGGATAGGTGCTTAACTCTTCTCTAAATGTTTGATACAATTCGCCTCTGAAGCCATCTGATCCTGGGCTTTTGTGTTATTGAAGATTTTTCATCACAATTTCAATTTCAGTGCTTGTGATTTGTCTGTTTATATTTTCTATTTCTTAATTGTTCAATCTTGGAAGGTTATGCTTTTCTAAGAATGTGTCCATTTCTTGCAGGTTGTCCATTTTAATGGCATGTAGTTCCTTTTAGTAATCTTTCATGATCCTTTGTATTTCTGCAGTGTCAGTTGTTACTTCTCCTTTTTCATTTCTAATTCTATTGATTTGAATCTTCTCCCTTTTTTTCTTCATCAGTCTGTCTAATGGTTTATGAATTTTATTTCATCTCTCAAAGAACCAGCTTTTAGTTTTATTGATGTTTGCTATTGTTTTCTTCATTCCTTTTCATTTATTTCTGATCTGATCTTTATGATTTGTTTCCTTCTGCTAACTTTGTTTTTTTTTGTTTGTTGTTGTTGTTCTTCCTTCTCTAATTGCTTTAGGTGTAAGGTTAGGTTGTTTATTTGAGATGTTTCTTGTTTCTTGAGGTAAGATTGTATTGGTATAAACTTCCCTGCTAGAACTGCTCTTGTTGCATCTCAAAGGTTTTGGGTCGTTCTGTTTTCATTGTCATTTGTTTCTAGATTTTTTCAATGTCCTCTTTGATTTCTTCATTGATCCCTTGGTTATTAAGTAGTGTAGTGTTTAGCCTCAATGTGTATGTATTTTTACCCACTTTTTCCTGTAATTTATATCTAGTCTCATAGAGTTGTGGTCGGAAAAGATACTTGATACGATTTCAATTTTGTTAGATTTACCAAGGCTTGATTTGTGACCCATTTGTTTCTGGATGGAATGTCCTATAAATATCAGTAAAGTCCATATCATTTAATGTATCATTTAAAGCTTGTTCTTCCTTATTTATTTTCATTTTGGATGATCTGTCCATTGGTGAAAGTGGGTGTTAAAAGTCCCTTACTGTGATTGTGGTACTGTCAATTTCCCCATTTATGACTGTTAACATTTGACTTATGTATTGAGGTGCTCTTATTTTGAGTGCATAAATATTTACAATTGTTATATGTTCTTCTTGGATAGATCCCTTGATCATTATCTAGTGTCCTTCTTTGTCTCTTCTATTAGTCTTTATTTTAAAGTCTATTTTGTCTGATATGAGAATTGCTGCTCCAGCTTTCTTTTGATTTCCATTTGCATGGAATATCTTTTGCAATCCCTCACTTGCAGTCTGTATGTGTCCATAGGTCTGAAATGTGGATCTTGGAGACATCATATATACAGGTCTTTTCCATTTAGCCAGCCTATGTCTTTTGGTTGGAGCACTTATTCCATATAAGTTTAGGGTAATTATAGATACGTATGTTGCTATTACCATTTTCTTAATTGTTTTGGTTTTCTTACTGTAAGTCTTTTCCTTCTCTTGTGTTTCCTGCCTAGAGATGTTCCTTTAGCATTTGTTGTAAAGCTGGATTGGTGGTGCTGAATTCTCTTAGCTTTTGCTTGTCTGTAAAGCTTTTAATTTCTCCGTCAAATCTGAATGAGATCCTTGCTGGGTAGAGTAATCTTGGCTGTAGGTTTTCCTCTTTCATCACTTTAAATATATCCTGCCACTCCCTTCTGGCTTTCAGAGTTTCTGCTGAAAGATCAGTTGTTAACCTTATGGGGATTCCCTTGTATATTATTTGTTGTTTTTCCCTTGCTGTTTTTAATATTTTTTCTTTGTATTTAATTTTTGATAGTTTGATTAATATGTGTCTTGGAGTGTTTCTCCTTGGGCTTATCCTGTATGGGACTCTCTGTACTTCCTGGACTTGATTAACTACTTCCTTTCCCATATTAGGGAAGTTTTCAACTATAATTTTTCAAATATTTTCTTAGTCCTTTTCTTTTTCTCTTCTTCTTATAGGATCCTTATAATTTGAATGTTGGTGCTTTTATTGTTGTCCCAGAGGTCTTGAAGACTGTCCTCAATTTTTTTTTCATTCTTTTTTTCTTTATTCAGCTCTGCAGTAGTTATTTCTGCTATTTTATCTTCCAGGTCACTTATCTTTTCTTCTGCCTCAGTTATTTTGCTACTGATTCCTTCTAGAGAAATTTTAATTTCATTTTTTGTGTTGTTCATCACTGTTTCTTTGCTCTTTAGCTCTTGTAGGTCCTTGTTAAATGTTTCTTGTATTTTCTCCATTCTATTTCCAATATTTTGGATCATCTTTGCTATCATTACTTTGAATTCTTTTTCAGGTAGACTACCTATTTCCTCTTCATTTGTTTGGTCTGGTGGGTTTTTACCTTGTTCCTTCATCCGCTGTGTGTTTCTCTGTCTTCTCATTTTGCTTAACAATGTGTTTGGGGTATTCTTTTCACAGGCTGTAGGTTCGTAGTTCCCATTGTTTTTGGTATTTGCCCCCAGTGCGTAAGGTTGGTTCAGTGGGTTTTTTAGGCTTCCTGGTGGAGGGGCCTGCTGCCTGTGTTCTGGTGGATGAGGCTGGATCTTGTCTTTCTAGTGGGCAGGACTGCATCCAGTGATGTGTTTTAGGGTGTATGTGACCTTATTATGATTTTAGGCAGCCTCTATGCTAATGGCTGGGTTTGTCTTCCTGTCTTGTTAGTTGTTTGGCATGGGGTGTCCAGCACTGTAGCATGCTGGTTTTTGAGTGAAGCTGGGTCTTAGCATTGAGATGGAGATCTCTGGGAGAGCTTTTTCCATTTGATATTACATGGAGCTGGGAGGCCTCTTGTAGACCAACGTCCTGAACTCGGCTCTGTCTCCTCAGAGGCACAGGCCTGACACCCAGCAAGAGTACTAAGACCCTATAAGCCACACGGCCAGCCCAAGTTCAACCAAAGTTGTGATACTTATTTCCCTTGTAGGAGTCCACGTGGTATTAAGAAGCACCTTGGGAAGAGTGTATTAGAAACTATCATGTCTTTGGTCCTGTGGATTACCTTTTCCTTCAGCCACACTAAGTTCCAGCAGTTCCTGAGGAGACGGGGCTCCCATCAGCATGAACTGGACCCCACAATGTCCCGAAGCTGAAGCCCCAGTAAATCCTGTGGAGACTTGGCTCCCATTAGCATGGACTCGACCCCGTATTGTCCCGAAGCCCCCAGGCTGTCAGCATGGACTCAGCCCTGTGTGTTCCAGAAGCCAAAGCCTGATATTTTGTCTTAACAAACATATGCCAATCATTTTGTGGTTCTTTTTGGATTTCAAAGCAATAGCAAACCTTTTTAGTGAATTTTAATTATTTCCCAGAGGGCTGTATGTAATAACATTTTTAAAAAATCTATTTGGAATCATTTTCTATACAACCCTGAAAGCAACTTTGAGCTATAAAATCATAGAACTATAAGTCATTTCCTGGAAACAGTGGCAAAATAAAAATTTAAAGAACTATAAATGATAAAAGTATTTAGTACATTAAGTATAAATGCCCTTATTTTCTACCAATACCTGCCTAATTAACAGAGAACCATAGCGTCTAGCATTTACCTTTGGGAGAACATCAATAACACTAAAAGAATGGTTAGTGAGATAACATTACAAATTTTTAATGACTGGTTATTCTTAGTGTCTAATGAAATTGCTTTTATATTGCAATGTTGTGCTGAAAATGATTATTTTAATTTCTAGATGATTCTAATACATTGTAAAAAAAGAAACACTATCTTCATAGTTGAGAAGCAAGCCTCTCTGCCTCCCTCTCTCAGCATCTCTCTCTCTCTCTCTCTCTCTCTTTCCATTTCTCCTTCTTTCTTGGACTCCTAGTAATTACATCTGTATTTCAATGTATATTTACTGAGGCTCTACTATAAGAAATATCCATCTCCTTCTGTATATGTCTACTTTAGATAGTATTTAGGCACCTCTTGGTGGGGTTAAAAGGAAATTTTATTCAAGTACAAGCCCCTGTATGGTTCAAACACTCTAACTTGTTAGCTTGGTACCCTGTCCAGTAAACTCGAAACATCATCTCAAGTCACAGTTTGTTAATAAAAATGTCATCAGTAATTCAATGTTACTGCCTTTTTACTGTTTGATATAAAAATAAAACAATATTAATGTGAGTGATCAAACACCAAATGCCATTCTTCAGAGTCAGAATGGTGTTTTAAAGAGAGGCTTTCCTAAGGTACAGTATTTTTTGAACAACGTGAACAGCAACATTTTATTAGTGTCATGGCTATATTTTTGATAGTAAATGATATAAACTGGGACAAGGAAAACTAGATAAGGCCTATAAATTTTAAGACAACATACAGAAATGTGGCTCATATTTTACAGAAGTTTACTTGGAATTAAATTGGTTGACATTCTTCTGTCCTATAATCCCAGTAAGTACACTGACATGCAACCCAAGTAACAAAATTCCATCAGTTAAAATAATTGTTAATCTATAGTCCCAACAGTGGCATTTATTATTAAATTTATAAGATCAATTCTAATTAGTTTATACAAAAGAAAGTGCACCAAATGTCTACAATTTTATAAGCTGAAATGAAAAATTTTAAATAAAGTAAAAAGTGACGGTTACTAATTTCTCTCCTTTTAAAAAGTAAACCTGTATGTTTGAAAACTCATTTGTTTACCTGAAAAAAGAAAAAAAATATTTAAGTATTATTGTAATATATTTAATTTAATTACCTTAATACTTATTTTGTGAAAAAAATAAAGTATAACAACAATACAAAGAAACATTACACATACAGTGCGAGGTATATCTACATTGCCTTGAATCTATATCTATATATCTTTGAGTGTGTACATACATGTGTGTGTATCTCTATATATTTCAAACCTATCTACATGTTTCTAAGAAAGATAGAAAACTCAGATGCCATAAAACATATAGACACATAGACAAATACATCAATAGAAAAATCAACATTAAAAATATAAATGAAAGTAAAATATTTTCTTTCCATTTGAAACACAAAAGGTTATATTTATTTATTTTTACTATATAAAAGTTCATACAAATCAACAAAGTCAGACAACTCGATCAAAAACTTGGTAAAATACACAAGCATAGTACATGACGTAGCAAAGAAGATTCATTCAAAATGGCTTGTAAGCATATGCAATAATTTCTGAACATACTCCAGAAATGATGCGTTATTATTTACACATACTTGAATTTTAGGTCATCTTCTTGCATATATCCTATATAATCTGCTTTAATCTGTCAAAATTTAAAACCTCACGATTCATAGAGGAAAATGAACATATGCATTTACACTAAGTCAAAATACATCAGGATAATATGACATGCCATGTGATAATTAGTATATATAGTAAACAAAAACAGATCAATATCTTCAGTTATAAAACAAATTATTGTATAAATCTTCCTTCAAATCAACTCTTCTTGTAAACATTAATTTGGGCAATATTTTTTAAAGTTTAAATTTCTATATTAGAAGAAATGATAGCAGGTATAAAGAATGGATGAAGATAGTATAAAATAAAGGAATAACAGGAGAAAAAAATGTGTGTGGTACATATTGAGTTTGAGTAAATAAAATAATGCTGATGATTTGACTTTTCAAGTGACTTGCCCCAAATGTTTTCCATTTTACACCTCTTGTGAAAATTTAAGTGTGAAACCATTTACAAAACACAATATTGACAAGGTACACATATAGTTTAGAAAGAAAATTCACTCAGAAACAGAAAAAAAGTGAAGGTAATATGCCGAGCAGACACTTTATAACACCAGGTATCCCTTATTATTATATATAAATTTTTGACTTGATTCTAATATATTTTTCCCATATGATGGCAAACAGTCAATTACACTGCTCTCCTTAATTCTGGTATTTGTACTATAGATAGTCTGGACACAGAAAAAAATTACGTCCAAGATACAGCTAATGTAATTTCTGAATGACTGACCTTCTCGTCTCACTGGCATGTTTTGTATATTTGAATCGAATGGAACTAAACATAACAGAAGATTCAGGCAAGGAGCCAGAATCCTTCATGATTGACCCTGTTCTGAATGCCAACTGCTCCTGAAGGAGCTTCAAGAGAAGACCAACCCCTCCAGGTGATGTTTAAAATAGATTCTGCTTCTAAGAAGCACAAGATAGCTAGACACCTGCTGCAAATGGGAAGAACTTCTCAAAGAGTTTACACGTGTTTAACAGTTGGCGAATATTGCCGTTTGTCACCTGTATGACTTTTCCTGGTAAAATCTGTGCAACACATTGACTTTTCTTAGAGAAAGCAGCTGGAGTACTAGTCAAACAATCTAACTTTTTTCAGGGCTTGATAATTATGAGAATTCAAATAGATAATTAACAATCTTGTGTGACTTGTAAACTTTTCCAACAATTCTCAGTGTAAACAAAATCCTCAAGAGTATTTTTGAGTCCTGAAAAGAAGACCATGATTTAAAGCAGGTGAAGCTGCAGAAGACCTTACTATGAGAATTCCTTTGAAAAGAGGGAAAATTGTGGGAAAGAAAATGTATTGGGAAGATTTTTCCTTACAAGGACTAATGTAAAAAATGTCATCAAAATGTTTTTATCCAATAGATGTGAAAGAAGGCTTTTGATGATTTTATATCAAAATGGCCATATTATTTCCAAATGTGCCAGGAAGAATATATATGTTTTGGACAGAGTACAAAATTCATGGAATACAATACCACAGTAATATCCCTGTTACATATATTTTCAGTTAATTGCACATCGACGGTCATCTTGTCCATTTTGAAAGAGAACGCCTGGCTATTTAACAAACTCCAAATGCATAGCAGCCTTAGGTATCAAGTTATGCCAAAACTTTTAGGCATTAGACAAGATCCTGAGAATACTTCTTCTCAAAATAACTACATATTATATATAGGTGTTGAGGAAGGAAATACATTTTTTGAACTTCTTTAGAAAATATTATTTGGTGAAATGCTAAATGATGTAGAAGAATTTCTAGCAATAAATATAGAGTTTTGTACCAATTAGTGTCATCATAAGAAATATACACATTAATTTCAAAAATTAGTAAAAATGTTAATTCTTTGGGAGGGTGATTATATAGTCCTGAGATGCACCCATATCTGTAGAAAGAAGAGGGGTGATTTATTCCTGCAGCTTACTGTCTTTCTCAAGCACTGATATTTCCTCAGTAAACTCCCAACAGATTTCCCTAACAACACTAACTGATTGGAATTGGGTATAAGCCCTTTCTTAAACCAATTACTCTCCAGGAAATAGGATTACTGTTGGACCAAATAATCTGAGAGATGTGCATTGATAAACATCCACTGAGACACAGAACCCTGTGGGGGAGAGAAGAATAATGAGTACACTGTGATTCTGGAAGGAAGGAGGAAGAGGTGAATCAATGCTATGTAGGCCTTCACAGTATGCACTATACTAATATTTAAATGTTAAAGTATACTAAAATTGAAATTATGACTGAAGGATTCACTACGTTCTAAGAATATATGTATATATGTATATATCTATATCTATATCTATCTATCTATCTAGATGGATAGATAGATAGAATTACCAGCATAGGTATAATTTCAAGATAAATTAAATTTACTGCGTCTGGAAGTAAAACAATCAAATATTAGAGTGAGGAGCCGACAGGTATTAGATACACAGAATACCTGAGAAGACTAACAAATTGTAGTCATTTTTTTAAATTTCCTTTTTACTTTAACTAAAACTTTAGGATTCATGTCAATTAATAAGAAACTATTTCCTTCTACAACATTTGCAGAAGAATATCAGAACATCTATCCTAATACTACTTCTTACAGTCAATATATTATCTTCCTTAATATAAAATGTGATAGCATGTACCTATTTAAAGGAATTTTAAAAATTATTTCCCCTCATTCTTTTTTATTTTATTTTATTTATTTTTTTAACATCTTTATTATAGTATAATTGCTTTACAATGGTGTGTTAGATTCTGCCATATAACAAAGTGAATCAGCTATACATACACATATGTCCCCATATCTCCTCCCTCTTGCATCTACCTCCCACCCTCCCTATTCCACCCCTCTAGGTGGTCACAAACCACTGAGCTGATCTCCCTGTGTGATGGGGCTGCTTCCCACTAGCTATCTACTTTGGTAGTATATATAAGTCCATGCCACTTTCTCACTTTGTCCCAGCTTACACTTCCCCTTCTCCATGTCCTAAAGTCCATTCTCTACATCTGCATCTTTATGCCTGTCCTGCCCCTTTGATCTTCAGAACCATTTATTTATTCTGTGCATAGTCACATGTGCATTTCAAGAGAATTTATTTACTCATAAAAATTCAAATACCAGTCTAAGATCTCTTAACTCCAGAGTGAGCTCCACCCACTCTTTCTGGAATATTTAGGTACTCATAATAATAATAAATATTGTTTACTTAAAATGAGATTTAAAAAATCTATAAATTATCATGTTTTGTTTAGATAACTGAACTGTGATTGTTTTTACCAATATTACTTTCATATACACAAAAATGAGCACTAGAAAGAAAAATAATGCAATATAAAATATAATTTAGTGTCATGTAATTATATTTTATTACAGACACACAACTGATAAGCTAAACGTCACCAGGCTTGTGATAAACAAGAAGAAAACTCAAAACCTAGAAGCCATACACAAAAAAAAACAGAGACAAAATCCTCCAATTCACTGAAGTATTTAAGCAGAATCTGTATCATTATGAGTAAGAAGATGGGTAAATAACATTTCTAGAGTAATGATTGTTAACATAACCCTAGGGCAGTTATTTTTCACACCATAGGTTATGGTCAACTCAGAAGAAGAAAAAATAAACAGAAGGAAAGGAGAGGAAGTAATAGAGGAGATGGAAAAGGAAGTGAAGGAGATGGAGAGAGAGGAGGAGATGGATGTTGGGGAGAGGGAAGTAGGAAAAGAATGAAGAGGAAGAGATAAACAATGGAAAGAATAGAATAGAATAGAATAGGACAGGATAGTAGATAGGATAGGATAGGATAGAATAGAATAGAATAGAATAGAATAGAATAGGACAGGATAGTAGATAGGATAGGATAGGATAGGATAGGATAGAATAGAATAGAATAGAATAGACGTTTCAGGAAGAGTTCTATAATGCTCTGTTTCAGAGCAGTTCTATAATGGCATGGTGTTACACATGTTAAATGGTTGCATTATTCTGGAATTAGAAAATACAAATAAATTTCTCACATATTTAATGGTCTGCATTTTGGTAATTACTATTTTAAAAAATAAAAATAGTGTTTAAAAATGTATTTTATGTAATTATTATATTTTCTCTACTATTTCCTAGAGTTTGTTGTGCTACAACTAAATCATAGTAGAAGAGTAAAGACCCTCTGATTTAAATTGCTTTGTATTAATATGACACAAATGATCTTATCTATGAAACAGACTCACAGACATAGAGAACAGACTTGTGGTTGTCAAGGGAGAGGGATGGATTGGGAGTTTGAGATTAGCATATGCAAATTTTTCTATACAGAATAAACAACAAGGTCCTACTATTATAGTACATGGAACTATATTCAATATCCTGTAATAATCCATAGTGGAAAAGGAAAAAAAAAAGAAATTGCTTTGTATGAGAACAATTACAAGATCTGTTATATGAGGTTAATTAAAACAGTGATAAATATCCACAAATATATGTTATAAATAGTTTAAATTCAACCAAATTTATAGCCTTCGAATTGCAATAAGAAAACAAACAATAGGACATTTGCATAAATTGTGTATTTAATTTTTTGTACTTAATTAAAATGTTGAGTCTGGAATTAATTTTTTTGTGGTTCATTACAAATTTGCATAGTGTTTACTTCATATATGGAAAGGTTTAACTGTAGTTATTAGTGTCATTAATGGGTACATGTATGGTGATAAGGTCTTTACCAACATTTTCTCACCTATTTAAAAAATAAAAAATGAATCAAACAGTGTCGTTTCTTTAATAAGCTCTAAAAGTAACACCACTGACATTCATTATATGTTTTATTTGTATCTACTTTTATAAATTATCATACTCCTAACCAGAAAGTGAGTATTTTCCTACATTTGTATTAAATATTAGCAAATCAGGAAGAATATTTCAAAGAGTATAGAATGGGTGCTCAAATATGAATAATTATAAAGCTATCCCAATATTTATAAAGATATTTAAACACCACTGGATGGTAAACCATTTTACCAAATTACATTTATACATGGATTCTCAGATATGTATGCAGGTATTTATATTTATCCTAAAATGCCACTGCTACCACTTTCATTTTTTTTTTAATTTGAGACTATTATATTCAATCATGAATCTCTGCATTCATTTTAGCAAGGGGTAGAGCTAATAAATTTCAGGTACTTAGATTTCTGATTATTTAACTTAACATAGCCATGCCAAAAGAACAGACAATGAAGATGTCCATATTATAATCCCCAATCTCTTGTCTCTAAATCCACTCTTCCATAGTCTGTACTGTGATGTTAGGACTGGGTATCATGTGTAAACCTCATTTCCTGACTCCTTAGCCAGCTGGCTTCCTAGCTGATGATTGGGAGCATTAGAGGGCTTTGGCAAGAAATAAAATGACCTCTTCCTTATTTTTGTGCCAGCACAAAAGTATATCCAGCAGAGGGAGTATATCCTAAGCAATGTGGCTTGTTCTAACCTCCAGCTTCTCTTAGCTCTATCGGAGCCAATCATATCATGCTATCATGCCTCTCAAAGTCTCCATTCACATCCAGGGAAAGCTCTTTCCACAAATAACAGGGCACCAACTCTGTAGGATCCTTCTGCGGAGCTACTAACTTTGATAAATCTAACCATTTCTCTTTTTCTCTTCAGTCTTGTCTCCTGTGGTAGATGCTTCCTGCTGCATGTTTTAGTTTTTTTTTTCCTTCGTTTTTTTCCAGTTGTCTAGTACCTATAATTCTCTGTATTAAGTGTCCTCTGTTAAGATTTACTCATCTTTGTTTTATTTCTTGACTGAAGCACTCCAAAAGATTTTCTCTCTCAAATTTTTATCTCTTAAACTTTCTTTCTATCCTTTGTTTAATACATAAGAATGCATAATCCCTTCATTTACTCATAACAGTATTTTGAATTAGTTGGACTGATATGGAAAAGTGAACAGCTAAATGATGGAAATGTGAGTTCAGTGAATATCCTTCTTACCATAAATTTATTAGAGCTTTTATAGTAATGAATATTTCAAAAGAAAAAAAATCAAGTTTGTTGAAGGGAAGTTACTCAACATGTGTGCAAAACATGCAAATATATGGAGAAGAGCACTTTAGGCAGAAGGAACTGTAAATGGAAAGGCCCTGAGGCAGAAGTAGGTCATTATGTTGGAGGAACTATAGTGAGATCATTGTGGCTAGAACACAGTGTGTGAGAGGAGGTGCTAGAGAAGACGTTAGAAATAGAGCAGGATGATTGCTATGCTGAACCTTGTTGGTTACAGTTTGGATCTTGGATTTTAGTCCTGGAGAGATGAAAAGTCATAGAAGTGTTTGAGAAGAGGATGGATGCATTCCAGTTTAAAATCCAGCTACTGTGAAAACATGAATAGAGAGGGTCCAGAATGAAAGCTGGATGATTTTGGAGACTATTTTTCAAATAAAAGATGAAGATGGCTTTGACCACTGTCCATCAGTAAATGCCAGTCCTCAGGCTTTATTCTGGAAGTGGGGTTTTTGACAAGAATGTATCTCAGCTTTTCCTATCTGTTTCAATGCAAGCATTTTTTCAGTCATCTGATGTGTAGGAATCACTCAACTAGTTGCTGGATTTCTTTCATAGGGAATTGATCAGTGTATACCTGTATAATCAGTGATTCCATGGGATGAGGGAAATTCAGGAATCCTTTATGTCACCATTTTGGTGTCATCAATCACACAGGGGATATTTTATGTTTTAAAGAAGAATCATATTTTTGAAGTCCATTGGACTAGTTCTGTCATTATACTTCCGTGTTAATTAATTCAAGTAAAAATGTCTGTTAACAACATACTCTGTATAAGCCATTGGAGAAAATAACATCTATCAGTAAGATATAATGCCAGCCTTAACACTGTTTTATAGTCTAAAATAATTTGTTCAATTTTCCATATAAAGATAACATCAAGCTCTAAAGTCTGGTAATCTGAATAACAAATAAATTACAGAAATTAATAGAATATAATTGAACAAGAACTAGGGATAAAACCCATTCCAAAGTGTATGCTTTGAAATTTCAGCCCTACTTTAATGACTCAAGTTTCACACTTCTGGAGAAAATCATGAAATAGGAAATGAAGAGAGTACTGAAAATGAAGTATAATTTCAATCTCCCAGGTATTATTTCAAAGATAAAATGCTTAAGTCACTTTAGATGAATCTTTGAAAAGAACACAGAGAAATGCCCAAGAGTCAACATTTTATTTTTATTAAAACAAAATCTGCATTTCAGCTAAACACACAATTCCTTAGGAAGTGATTATTAACTGTGCTCCATAGAATACCCTTAAGATACATGATCTCAATAAGGAGTTATGAATCTGACTTTGGTAATGACATATGACAGGTTTTCAACTAAAATTACTTCAAAATGAAACTGCATGTATCTATTTATTAGAAATATTGTTTACTTATAAAACTTTGCATAAATTTATCTTAATTTTTTGTAGTCTTCAAAAGAATGAGTCACATTTTTATTTAATAAGGTTGACATTGTTATAAAGTAATAGAAGGGTAGCTCTTCATATTTCAAAGCCTTTAGTAGAGTTATTAAGCTGTATGATGTAATCATATCAATCATCTCAATTATATAAATAAATTTCTGGACTAAAGTTAAGGCATGCCTAGGGTTATCCACAGTTAAGAATCTAAGATGTATATGCTTTTAATGCTAAAAAGACTATCGATATTGATTCAGAACAGTCCCAGGGGATGTAAATAGGTCTAGAGAGTTTATATGACTTATTCAATGAAATTTAGTGGTTAGTGCCAGAATCAACACTAAGGGGAAAATTACCTACACCCTGATAGGGTGAGCAAATGACCAGTAAACACACAGCTAGTTCTTCTCTTATCTTAGAATTGTTAATCTAAGTGACTACAGTGTTAATTCAGACTAAGAAAATCTTCCTAATTCTTCACATCACAGTACATCAGGTTCAACCAACCCATTCACACTGGTCTAAAGAAAATTTTGGCGAACTTGAACTATAGCTTTCCTCCATATTAATAAACGCTATGACTGAAAAATTTCTATAAGTGTTTTAGTATCTAGTGCATTATTTTATTATAGAAATGAATAGTTACAAGGAGCAAAAATTACATGTAAGCTTCAGTTCTAAACAAATGCACAGGGGTATGAGGGCAGATATATGCCTCACATTTAAATGAACAAATCTTGCATGGGTCCATGAAAAATTCAGCATCTTTACAGGAAACCCCAAGAGCTTAAACTTGATAATCCATCTTTTGTAAGATAGGTCATTTTAATATCAGGAGTATCTCATTTTCCAATTTTGGTTTATTTTTAATCATTAATATTTCAAACTCTAAATACCAAGAGACTTCCAGGAGTATTTTCAGACTTCTTGAACAATTTCAGGGTATATTTCAAATCAGAGAGAAAATTATGTGTCTGCAACCTCCATGGCCCTTTCTCATTTTACACAAAGTGTACTTGTGCATAAATACATGCTGAAAAGTCTATTTTCAATTTATTGCATGGACATGATCATTTCTAGATACCACACTTGTGGCTAACCCCAACAAATGAAATATAAAGTGAAAATAAAAAGAACTTTAAGGTATGGGACCAGAATACTTATTTGGGGGATCATACTATTGTTATGTTTGTGAAGGAATTTACCCAATAGTATTTCAAGGTTTTTTCACATTCTCTAAGTTTGATAGCTGTGTATTAACTGTGGCCAAATTTATAAATTATCATGCACCCCAAATTCGGACTCATGCTTATGAGAAAAATAACTAAACATGATTATAAAATACTGTTTTCTTTAATCATTTATATTTCAAATAAACATAAGAATGCTCTCAATAAAAATGTTATGGAGAAATCTAACCTCTCATTATTCACAACTTTACTCAACATTTTCTTTATCTTTTCTTCCTACAATTTGCCACTCCGTAAAGATGAAATTTAAGACTTTGGACTCAGATGTAGTAATGAATCCATAAACTGTGTACATTTTTTTCTGTGATACCCAAAGAAAATACTATCTCACCATACAATTGTGATTACCTGACTTATATCTCTTTTACTGAGGAAAAAAGTGACAGAAAATATCACTGAAGCATAATGTCAATTAATTTGAAATTCATAGATCAGCTGTGAATGTTAGAACCATATAGCTCTTTCCCGGCTCCCTGTGAATTATCTGTCATGGTTAAAGGAAGCAGAACAATTTGCCACAGGTAGACCCAGAGGGTATGGACTCCTAGGAGAGAAAAGATAGAAAGTGGAAGAGTGGAATAGTCTCAAAAGAGTGTGATTGGAGATGGCCACATGGGGAGAGGAGATAAGGTCAGAGAAGTGGAGGCGGGGTGAGAGATAATGAAAGCACTGACAGAACAGACCAACTGTGTAGAGATTAGGGTTACAAAGCAAGATCTCTACCCATAAGTCAAATCTGGGTGAAGAACATTTCTACACATCAAACAGCCTCAAGGAGGTGGTTTACTTTTTCATACAAGTCAAAAGCAACAATAAAATGCCAGTACTGTCGCTACTTCCTAGGTGTCTGAAATGATACGATTACATTTCATGGATGGAATCATCAAACAAGTGTGTTTCCCCAAAGGGTAGGAAATACAAACACAGCAGAACTAACACTACTAATGCTATTTGCTATTGTCAGCTCAAATTAAAGATTCTGAAATTAACATTAGTACCTGAGGTTGACTTTTACTAGAAGGGTAGCAAAGACATTTCTCTCATCATTTTTTATTATATCTTGGTATATTATGTATATTAATTGCAATGAAATGTATCTACAGCTTATTAATTTATTCCTACATTAATCCAACATCTATATAGCATTATCTATGATTCTAAGGCAAAAGAAAGAATGGAATTCTAATGCAAACAAGGAGTAATGAGAAACCACTTAGAAGTGTCATGAATTTAGCCGTAAGTAATAGCTCCACTCAAAAAAGTTGCATGGTTGGGAGGTATTCCAGGAATAACCGAATATAATTTGCAAAACCTTCGAATCTGAAAAAACACGGTTATCTATAGGGAATTTCAGATCGTTTAATATATTAGAGCTAAGGATGTATTAGATAGTGGTGGATTAGGCTAAATTTAAAAAAAGAAAAAAATATTTGTTTTGTTTATTACTGTCTAAGAAAGAAAAACCACACAACTTAGTGGCTTAAAACAATGAGAACATTTGTCTTGATGAATCTGCGATTTGGACAGGGCTAAGCAGGGACAACTCATCTCTGCCCCACTTGGCATCATCAGAATCACCTGAAGGCTCTACACTCATGTCTTGAGCAGTTGATGTGGGCATTCAACTGAGACCACAGTTAGGACTCTGATCAGAACCCCTACAGGTAGACGCTGGGTTCAAGTGGTGGGCATTGCCTTTTATTACCCAGCCTTAGAAGTCATGCACTGTTACTTTTGTCACATGCTATTCATTAGAAGTTAGTCAATAAATCCAGTCTATATCCACAAGAAGGAAAATTTGACTGTCTCTCAATGTATAAATGTGTAAAACGCATTATAAGAAGAGCATATAAAAGGGATATTTTCCCATAACCGAAACATAACAGGGCCCTATGGTCCTTACCCCTCCTGTCCTCCTCTTGCCTTTTGTCTGTGGAAAAACTTTAGCCAAAGAATAAGTTTAGTCAGAGAAGTGAGAAAATGCAGAAACAAAGAAAAACAGTCAAAAGAGACCAAATAATAATAGTTTAGTCATTAAGCATAGTCAAGGACCTTTAGCTCCTTCTCAAGGGCTATAAATAATATCCTGAGCCATATCCTGTGAGCTGTCTTGTGGATACTAAAATTCCCACCAGATGGAAGAAGTTAACTACATGATGACCAGCCTGTAGCCATGACATAAGATGCCACAGCTCTGAGAACTGGCCTCAAGGAAATGGGAACAAACTGACCCTGGAACTGAAGATTAACTGTACTTAATCAAGATGACACTGATCAGATCACCAATGACCAATTTCAAGATGACTGTCAGAGCTGACCGTGCTGTTTCTGCATGAGCCCCCTCCCTCTGCCTATAAAAACTCCTGCCCCCTGATTGTCGGAGGTGAGGGAGTTGGCCTCTGGACAGGAATCCGCCCTCCTCTTCCCCCACCCCATTGCCTTCATGCCCAATAAAGCAAACTTTCCTTTCCACCAACTTGCCGCTTTAATGGCTTTTGAGTGGCAAGCAGCCTCACCTCCACTTTCGGTCACATACCATCTTTGAAAAATAAAACCTGGTACTATTGCTTTCCTTCTAAACTAAAAGTGGTAAAATGTCTTCCAACGACTTTCAAATGCACAGGATGCACTATTAGATACCTGGCTCAGACAGCACTTTCTGGCAGCTTTGGGGAGAAATGACCAGAGGGCGTGTGTTTAATGGAAGGGAGACTAGTTAAAAAGCCATTGCAGAAAGTAACAATGACACATTGGATTACAGCAGAGAATGTGGGGAAAAGGTCAGATGACTTTCAGGAGAGAGGAAGGAACCTTCAAAGGCAAATGCTACAGAGAGGAAGAGTAAAATAAGGAGTGAAATTCTCATGGAATTTGGAAACAATCTCAGAGCAAGTGTTAAATGCTAAAGGAGGAAGCCACATTGAAATAATTTCCAACACTAATGGAACATTAGAAACTTGAGAACTATAAATAAAGAGGTTAGAGACTCAAGGGATCAGAGAAGATTGGATAATAAGTAGCTAGAGGATACAGGTTAAAAACTAATACTTCATTTCATTTGCTTTTGTCTCTGTTTTAAAATGGGTCCGTTTGAGATGTCACTGGAAGAGGCTAAAGTTATATTGGGATAGCAAGACTGGAGCACGTAGGTTCCTGTATGTCCTAACACCAGAGGAAGGGTCAGCTGTTGGACACTCTTCTACTGTGACTGATGGATGCTGGTAAGGCTATGAACAGGTTCAGAAAAGGTATAGGTGAGAGAGGGGAATGATTTGTTGAAGTGGGGAATCTGCTCAAGAATATCCTGAAAATTACTGAGTTTGGAAAAAAATATCAGTATACATTGAAACTAATGTATATCTTGAAAAGTAATGTGCATGAACAGGAAATTTTCCTTATCTCTTACATAAAAATGGGTTCATTTCTTACCTTCTCTTTGTCTCAGTTTCCTTATCTGTAAAATGGGGATGCTGTTTATTAAATAATTTAAGGAAAACACTTACGCTGGTGCCTGACACACAGTACATCCATATATACATAAGTCAATCTTATTAAATCAAATAGTTGTATAAAACCAAAAGTGCTCTGACCACAGGAAAGGAAGGCATTGACTATTGCTGCCATCACCTCTACAGCAGAATAATCTTAGCAGAACTGTGTTAATCCTGCCCTTTAGAGAAAATATTACTTAACAAAATATTTTTAAATGAGCTGAACATTGTCTAAACAGCAGGAAAAAATAGATATATTTTCTTGTGATTAAAATATTTTAAAACATTCCCCAATATACCATATAATAATGAACGTATGAGTAGTTTTTAAACTTCCACAAATATAGTCTTAGCTTAAAATAACACATTTTCTTTAACACACAGACATACTACTATTAAATTTCTTCTTTAAGACACTACCTAAGCAAATGTATTTGGTGATGTCTATGATCAACCCCTCATTATTCAAAGAAATCGGTAAATAATTTTCTTGGTTCCCAATTGCCGTATTTCCTAAAATATGACATCCATAAGAACATCTTTTCAGGGACAAAAGATAACAGAAAAAGAGAAAAATACTATGGAGAAATTACTATGATTATAATGTTGATTATCTAGTGTTAGATGCATCCTAATTTTTAAAAAATAACGTTAAAATAAAAAAAAAGAATGAGGAAACACAGTAAGTGAACATTATTTTCTCTATGTATAATGAGCATAGTTTTCTGTAGCATCATTATGGCTATGTCATGACTGCTTAGCTAAAACAAGCAAACAAAAAAGATTAAAAAGAGGTCGGGGTCTTCCCTGGTGGCACAGTGGTTGAGAGTCCGCCTGCCGATGCAGGGGACATGGGTTCGTGACCCGGTCCGGGAAGATCTCACATGCCGTGGAGCGGCTGGGCCCATGAGCCATGGCCGTTGAGCCTGCGCGTCCAGAGCCTGTGCTCCACAACGGGAGAGGCCACAGCAGTGAGAGGCCCGCGTACCACAAAAAAAAAAAAAAAAAGAGGTCGGAAATTGGCTTCCAGCACTTTCTTTTATTAAATAAAATTTTCTATCCAGATTTTTAATTTTTATTTGCCCCTTCCAAAATTGTTATTTCAATATTCCTCTGTCACTGAATGATATAGTCAGTAGTCCAAATAATCAAAAAGAAATGTAGGGCTTATCTTTTATATTACTCTCCCTCTCACAGCCTATATCTAAATCAGTACAAGCTTTAAAAATTTTACCTTCATAAATCTCACCCAAAGTCCACCATTTTTCTTCATCTCCAGGTGAACTACCAGTGCCCTTCCTTGATTATAGTAACAGCTTCCTGCTGCTACATTTGGACACATTGCTCTTTCCTAATTTGTGCTCCTGACTTTGGATGGAATGATTAACTTTTTTAGTTTTCAAATGTAATTCTCATGCTATCATCTCCCTGCTTGAGCTATTGCCTACCTCCTTCCCCACCCTCCTCAAACTCGGCTCATCTCCTGAGTTTCTTGGTGGTAGCCACACTGGCTTCAATCCCTGATCTAGACTATTATTCCTCCTCTCCACGAGGCTGTGTGTTTGCTGTTGTCTCTCAGTGGAATATCTTTCCTGCCTCTCCTTTTCTGAATAACTCTTTCTCATCTGTGTAATCTTTGTTTCTTTACTCAGTAATTTTCCCTGACCTTGAGTTACCAAATTTCAGCAGAAGAGTTCCAAGAAGTTTTTCACTCTGTACGTTCATTTAGTCCAGCTCCGGGAATGATGGTAGTATTCTTTCATGTTTATCTAAACCTAATTCTTCGGGCATGTTGCCAGAAAGGTTCAGCACAATCAGGTTACATTAAAGAACAAGGGAAGAAACAAGCTAGAGCAAGACTAGAAACAGTGACTTAATTTAACTGCAAAGGCAAGCCAAGCTGCTTCTCGATTTCATTTTCCTTATCAAATTCCTTTCCAAAACAATCATCTCCAGTACCTGATTTCTCCCTTTGATCCTAATTTGTAGATGTTTGAGAGAGACTTGAAATATTTGTAAATGCATAATACACATGTTCAGTGATACTGCTTCCATTCAGTGATTCCGAAACTGTCTTTTAAAAAAAAGTTCTGTTCTTATTTGTATGCGTCATTGTTTCCTAACCATCATTCCATTTACCTCTACCCAGAGAGAATAGCCTAAGAATTCAAAGAAAGAAGAAGGAGGAGTGGGAGAAGGGGGGAGGAGGGGGGAGGAGGGGGGAGGAGAGAGGAGGGGGAGAAGAAGGGGGAGGGGGAGGAGAGGGAGAAGGAGGGGGAGAGAGGAGGAGGGGGAGAAGGAGGGGGAGGAGGGGGAGGAGGTGGAGGAGAGAGCAACTGGATCTCAGAAATTTTGGAATTAAATTGAAAAAGAATGTAGAGAAAGGCAAGAAGTTACAGTTAATATTTTGCAAATCAATGTAAATAAAGTGTGTTTGTATGGCCTATATGCATAAAATATGAAAGAAGCTTTTGAGCAAAAGGATAAAATGCACAGGAAGAAATGTAAATGATTTGAAATATGTCATTTATCACATTATTCAGATAAGTACTTTTGTAATAAATTATAATTATTTAAATTAGGTTGGTACTCTGTCCCTTATTTATTTCAATTAATTTTTGAGTATCATTACTGAAACTTTTCTAATTTTAGATTGAGAATTATAAATATGTAAATTGTATACAGTTTTGTTTATTTATCAGCTATAAACTAAAGCTAAATAATGATATTTCTGAAAGGAATATATTCATCTTTCTTTATACTATAATGTATTTCAAACATCATGTAATATTCTAAATATTATATTTTATTTTTAAAATATATATACTACTGAATCACCTAATGTTAAAATATCACATTACATACTGTATTATTCTAAATCAAATCTCAGATATAGTTAGTGTCAATGTGTTCATCCAATTTGAATATTTTTTCCTCTACACCCAAATGTAAAATGTTAATGTACTCACTTGGACGTTGTAGGTAAACAGCACAAGTTACAGTGATCAGTGGTCTTGTCTCATTGAACAGTATATAGACCCAAATTTTAGCCAATGATTAATTCGAAATTAGAACAAAAACAAGCAAAATATCCTTCACCCAGATAACCTGAGAAGTATTCATCTAATTAATTTTGATCCTCAAATGTCCAATCCACAAGTTTTTGAAATTAGATATATGTATATTCTACATAACCAATGAGTTATTTTTATTATGATCTGCAGCAACAAGAAAATTTTGATGGGGAAAATATATATTATTATTGGTTTTAAAATGTTCTTACCATGCTCCAGTAGGTTGTTAATACTCCAGTTTGAAGACTGGGTTGGGACTAAACCAATAAATAAGTTGGTTATTTCAGATTAAATAAATACTTTCCCAGTTCTGAAACATTTCAAAACGAGACAGTGAGAATGCCAATAGTCATAATTTTAATTATGGACAGTTTATCCAGTAGCAAAGGAACACTGTATATATCCACAGTATCAATTTTAGGTTTTAATTGATTGAGCCCAAATAAATCGTACTATTTTTTAATGGCCTGAAGTTATGAATAATGAAACAATCAGTGACTTTTCATAAATATATCTAAAATACTTGCTTTTTTGCTGTTTTTCTTTCATATTATTCCTTGATCTGCAGGTTATTTAAGATATGCAAAGAGCACTTTTTTTTTTTTTTTTTTTTTACTAACACTGATGTATTTTTTAAGATATTTGCTTTGGAGAACAAACTATTCAAGTGTAATTAATTCACTATCTGCTGAAGTAATCTTTGAAGTTGACCTAACTGAGGATCCTCAGATCAAAATTCTGGCAAATTAATGATAAAACATACACAAAGATTAGTAGTAGAAGACTCTAAAGGTGAGCAGGACTGTTCCTTAACAGATGGAAAAAAACGTGGCAGTAGCACCATTAGAAATATATGGTTTGGAATATTTCTGCCCAAAGTTAGCATGTGTGTCCTTTTAAATCCAGAAAAGACACCATCAAACACCATCTCCAGTTGTATAAGAAAATAAACATGGATTATCTTTTACATTATGTCATATAGATTTTTTAAATTTTATTGTTTAGTGCAGATTTTCCCTAAATTTGAACTATATGCGAATTTTGAGCAAGGGACATCCACCTTCCCTTTTAAATCTGTATGTGTGTGCAGGTGTGTGTGTGTGTGTGTGTGTGTGTGTGTGTGGTGTAAAATTTAATATCAAGATAGTAGTTTACACTATCTAATAATAAAATAAGATTATCCAATACTGCTTTATTTATTTGAAACTGATCATTTTGTATAATGTGGCTCCACCCCCCTCTTGCTAGTGTGTATTCTTTTTTTCTTTTTATTGAGATATAATTGACGTATAGTATTATATTAGTTTCTGGTGTACAACATACATGATTATTATATATATTATGAAATGATCATCACAGTATGTCTAGTTAACATTCATAACCACATATAGTGACAAATTTTTTTCTTGTGATGAGAACTTTTAGGATCTACTTTCTTAGCAACTTTCCAATATACAATACAGTATTATTAAGTATAGTCACCATACTGTACATTACATCTCCATGACATTTAGCTTATCACTGAAGTTTATACCTTTTGACCACCTTCACCCAAACCCCCTCCTCTGGCAACCATCAATCTGTTTTCTGTTTGTATGAATTTGATTTTGTTTTAAATTCCACATATAAGTGAGATAATGCTGCATTTGTCTTTCCAATGGACTAATTTCACTGAACATGACTAACACCAAACTCCTGAGGCTAGGATAAAATTTTTACAACCCATATTTTAAATAAATCTTCAGAATTTTTTATTCCAGGAAGAGACACATGAAAACAAAAACAACATCAAAACAAAAATCAGGCTACCCATTCTTCTTAGTATTAATAGTTTTGCTGGAACTACTTATAATGTAATTCTCACCACAGAATTAATTTTCAATTTCTGGAGATTAAATTGAAACAAGGCAGGTACCAGTTACTACCTTCAAAGAAGTCATTTTAACATCACACAAGAAATAAAAGATCAAAGAGATCACTGAGTTAATCCTTCAAACAAGATCAAGTTTTTGCCTTTTAACAATTCTTTAATTATTTTAATGTCAAAGAGTATAGTATTTCTGTGTTTATATTAAGAAATGAAGGTGCTAAGGAAAACACATTATAGGCAGAAATTATATTTGCATCCTTACAATTATTTCCAGTGTTCATATATTAAACACCTGTCGTTAGTTATAATATATTTGAAAACTTAAAAGATGCTTCATTGTTCCTGGTAAATGTCTTTAGTTTTCTCAGCTACTGAGAGTTGCATGTTTAACAAACAATTTATACTATTTTATGGATAAAAAAATCTTACAGTGTAGGAATGAATAATCAATGCATATTAATTAAAATCTAAGCAATACCAATCTACAGTTGTATGTCTTGGGTATATGATGAAGCTACTCTGGACTTAGGCTTCTCATTTTCAAATCCAAGGTTATTGTGAGATTTAAATAAGATAACGTTTGTCAAACAGGAAACATTCTGCCTGGACCATGATAGGTATTCAGTAAATAATAGTTGTGACTAAATTAAAAAAAAAAACTTTTCAACTTCAAGTATGATGAAAAACGTATCCTTTGGGTATAAAGTCAAGTGTTAATAGCCATATAAACACTGAGGTGTATGTATTTGCTTAGTATTTATTCAGGTCCACTTATTTAGGTATCTATACAATTAATTATGATATGCAAATTGGAAGAAAGTAAGGGATTATGAGATTTAACAATTAAACGACTGAAGATTGAAAAATTCACTTTTTGCTAGAAGTGTGCAAATGCTAGAGAGTTAAGGGATTGACTAATTTAAGATACTTAAGCCTTAGGATTATGATATAATCCATATCACTTAATAAAAATCAAACTTTATAAAGTGGGAAAAGCTTTCAAAAGGGATAACAACTCTGACCCATAGAATTTAATTCTAAATTATTTAGTAGCTTAGTTCTGTTCTTGTAATAATAGCACAACAAAAACTGAGAGTATATTTTGGCAGGCAAATCACCATAAGTGCACAGACAAATTTATATCCTGCAAGAAAATATGCATACATGTATTCTACTTAAGTAAAAATGTATATGTATAAAGCAAGGAGCATTATGACAAATAATTTAATTTATTGTACAAATGCTAAACACTTAACACTTCTATGCAAATTTGAAACAATCTAATGTGTTACATGCTACAGAACATTTTTATCACAAACTATAAAATGACCATATTTCAATAGAACCCATACAAAATACTACATATAACACCACAAAAATTGAAGAGTATAGTTTATATGTATAATCTGGCTTGGCAATAAATACTTAAATGCTTGATTATTCAACCTCTGAATTATCTCATTTTTCTCAATAATTTATTTTCTGTGATCATTTCTCTTTTCAGATTCTCCCCCTCCACCCTCCATTATTTTACTTTCAAGATGTTCTGATTGTTAATAGCTACTTTACCTGTATCTGTTCTTTAACAAAATTATAGCCAGATCATTCACACTGCTACAGTAGAGGTAGTCAGCACTTTCACAGTAAAATCTGCTCTTCAGAGGTTTATAACTCAACTGTAAAAATTCATACCGGGCTCATCTTGGCATAAAAGTTCATAGTCTGAAGCAAATTTGCTTTACCAATTTTCAAGCAAATTAATGTAGTCAATATTCTAAGTGAACAAACATAAACGAAACACTAAAGAAATGTATTCCCCTAAAATAATCATAACCATTTGGCTGATACTTATTTTCAAGTTCTTTAGTTGTTGTAAAATTTGCATGTGTCCCACGCAGATGTTGAAAGAATAGTTCCAGGAGGGAGAAGGCAAAAAATGGTGGCTTTCTTCCAAGAAACTAACACTAACATATGTGGCTATAAAATAAATAGCCTTCATGGCAGATGGCTTACCCTCAAACACCAGCTCGATCTCTCAGTATTTTACATATACAACTATGTAAAATACATTAAGGCTCTATTTAGAGGTAGAAACTGTCATATCAATAAACTTCCAAAACCATTTGAAAAATACTATAAGAACTTACAAATGATTTTCTCACTTTATATAACATTGAAATTTCCAAAAGGTAACAATTTATATAATACTATTGTATGGTTTTATATCAATGGTGATACAATTCTCATTCTGTTTCTTTAGATATTCTTCCAAAAGTAAAAAAAAAAAAAAAAAAAAGAGACAAACAGAAGTGAGTTTATATCATGATTGCATTCAGAAACTTAGGCTTTGGGAAAGAAAAATGTTGTGTTCCATCTCAAGACATTTCCTACTAAAATCATTCACAGAATCTGTAGGCGACTATTTTCAAACCACACTAATGTTTTTGTGTAAGTAACACCAGAAAAAAATAAAAAGAAAGAAAAGAAAGGAAAGAAATAAAAAGGGTAGGAGAAATAAAAGAAAAAGTATTCCATTACAATAGGAGTACTGCCATTCTGGAAAATTCAGAACAAGCCACTCATATAGAAAAATTATTATGAAGAATTTAAGCTCAGGAGTTTATTATTAAATACAAGTCGGACACTATAATACATGTTAAAAGTCAAATAAAATCTCATGAACCTAATAACATCCTGGCCTTTTTATAATTCTATTCCATTTTGGGAGTACATGCATCCATGTTTTTATCAGAGATGTAATGATATAATTTTTATTTTGATCTTATTACTTTCTTATATTAAAACTTTATAGTGTTTACATAGGCATAATAATGATAAAAAATCATAATCATTATAATAGTTAAAACATCCATAGCTCTCACTATGTGCTTAAAGTAGCATTATTTTGTGGTCACAACAACTTTCAAGTTGCATATTATTATTAACTCTACTTTATACACAAGAGGAAACTTTGAGTTAGTGAGTTTAAGTAACTGGCTCAAGGTCTCATGATTATGAGAGAGTAAATGGAGGATTCAAAACCAGGTAGCATATCTATATAATGTGTTCCTCACCACTATGTTAGATATTTCTCATTTCAATGTCATTTGCTAGTTTTTTAAAAAACTCATTTCTCTGCTATTAGAAAGAATGGTTGTTTCCTGTCATTTCTTTTAAGAAACCACATTGCTTTGAACATCTTTACATATGGGTTTACTGGATATCTATTACTTCTTTGCAACTGATGATTGATAGTGGTATTATCGACACAAAAATGTATAAATTTATTTTACATATATTTTGATTGTATTCCATTTTACCTAATGTAACTTTTTTTAACTTTTTATTTTACATTGGAGTATAGCAGATTAACAATGTTGTGATAGTTTCAGGTGCATAGCAAAGCAACTCAGTCATACATATACATGTATCCATTCTCCCCCAAACTCCCCTCCCATCCAGCCTGCCACATAACATTGAGCAGAGTTCCCTGGGCTATACAGTAGGTCTTTGTTGGTTATCCATTTTAAATACAGCAGTGTATACATGCCGCATGTAACTATTAATCTATATCCCTGTCAATATAGAATTAAGTATGTGTATGTGTACACACACATGCAAGCACACATTTCTACTTGAATAGTTATAAAATGGAACTTCATTCATTTATTAATCATTTGTGAAGTTGAACATTTTTAAACGTTTAAGTAAATTTAGTTGTTCACTTTGCTTATAACCATACTTCCTATTGTTTTGTTAATTCCATATCACCTTTAGTAAATTAACTTGCATTTGTGGTAAAATTTACGAAATTTAACGGTCAGTATAGTGGTATAAAAATGTTCAGTGCATACAAGAAAATGTCAGAAATTTAATTTGGCTTAAACTTTATTAAGTAAGGTGACTTAAATTTTATTAAGTATTCATCAGAGGCCATCATTAGGAGATATGATTGGGAAAGATCATAATGGCTAGATCAGGAATTTTCATGTGCTAGTAGTTTTGAACTTTGAATATCTTGATAGCAAATCACACTCACTGGGCTTATTGGAGACACAGTCACAGCTCAGATCTTGAATAGTGAATCTGGCTGCATTGGGGAAGAGAACTTGTTCTAGACGAGAATCTAAACACAAAGGATTTGCCTCCCGCTCCAGGGTACACAGACCACCATTGGGGGTTCATAAATTTGGGTGGAAAACACATCTTTGTTCTTCCCAATTTCCAAATGAAATTTAGTGCTGCTTTCAATTAAATATTTAGGTCCCAAACCACAGCAATAGTGTCAATATCTGTGATTTTAATGACTAAAACAATTTCAGTTATTTTGATTTCACCTACAGTTGTTGCAAATATCTCAAAATACTGTTTATACTTACTTGTAGTAATTATTAGACCCACCATTAGGACTTGTTTTTTAAAATATATATTAATAATGACATGCATATATTACTATGTCACATGTTTCAAATATTGATGAATTTATTTCAGATAAATCTGCCTTAAAAAACAAATGAAGTATTTCATTTGATGAATTTAAAAACATTATTTTGAAAAGAGGTCAGAGCCCCTGAAGGTAAGAGACCCTGAGGAAGTATGTGATTTAAATGAAATTCAGACAATAAGGACGCGACCAGGATAGAAGTATTGGGATGGTGGAGACTGATGTGAGCACAAGAGGGCACAAGAGCTAATTCTCTCTCTCATTCTATATCCAGTCAGTTCAATGAGGTCAGAATAGGCATTGAGGGGTCTTAATTAATTCCAAAAGGCTATATCCAATCTTATTTCATGCCTAGCTCCAAAAGGGCTGTTTTCTCCCAGAAATTTACTTATACAAATAATATTACCACTCATGATAGCATGGCTACAAGTGAATGCCCTCTGTTGTATATGATGGTAGATTTTGACCTGAAATTTGATAGCAATTTGACTATGAGATCATGTTTCACTTATTTGGTTGCAATACAAGATTTTGCTTCCTTGATATCAGAAATAAATTTCTTCTTCCTCAACTGTAACATTTCTGGGATTGCTTGTTTGAGGCAAGAAGTGTGTGCTGGCATGAGCCCTGCTGGGAATCCAATCTGTGTCTGCAGTGTATTATAGGCTTGTCACCCCAAATAATTTATGGTGAGACATTCTTTAACTTGTGGACATTTGTAAAGGCCATGTTGCTGTAAATGCTCCTCAGTTTGGGAACTGAAAACAATGTTTTCACAATAACTTTTCTCTGAATATCTTCTGTTAGTCTCAAGTTTTCTTGGCTACCTGAGAAACTAGCCACCAACTTCAAGGACAACAAGTTAAATCAGGCCCGAAGTCTGGCCAGAGAACAGCAGAGGTATGGGAATTGGTCTCTGACAAAAAGCTACATACAAAATATGAATAGGGAACCCATTCTGTATAACATCAATCAGCAGAAGTTTAAAATACTTAAAAGAAATATATGAGGAAAAGAAAATCAGAAATAGAAGAAACACAGACTTCTTTTTAAGCAGAAATTATAGTGACTGACCCTAACACAAGCACTTTTTCTTGCTAGTTTGTGCAGAAATCAGGACCTCTGGAAAATCTGAAATAATCAGTTAAGATGTAATTTTGTTATATTTTAACAGTCTAGTTATAATTTCCTCAACTTCGGGAACAATTAAATACTAGCCTTATTATAATTACCATTCAACTTTCTCTTTAAAGAGCAAAGATCTTTTCTCTCATTTTTTGTTTTCTTATTTAGGAATAGAATTGATAATGAGAATATTTAGCCTCTTATCTGGCTATACTATTCTGACAACAATCAATTAATTCATTGAAACCTATTCATTTTAAAGGATACAAGCTATAGATTAGAAGACTTGGTTTCTCTTTTCCAGGAACTCTCAATCAATTGGAAAAGAGTGATATGAAAGCAACTTGTATAATACAAATTGGTGTCACCCTTATTCTGGACAACAGCACACAAAAGAAGTATTTCCTATCCTCAAGGAATTCTAAGATAGTACAGAAGGTAAGATACAAATATGCATAAAACCATATAAACTTTTATAAAGCAAAATAAAATACACACAAACAAAATTAGTGAAACTAAAACTTGAAGAGCTTAATAACAGGGCCAGATAGAAATCCTCTTAGTCACTGGGCCGAGTCAGTGAAACATTAAACATTAAACATTAACTTTGGAGACAAAGTCAGTGAAACATTAAACGTGTTAATATATTATTATATCTCATGTTAAACATAATGTGTGCACTACCTGACATAATGTTATCTACACTTTCTCACCTTTTAATTAAACATTAATTCTATTTTAATTTGTTCTTCTTCCAGGGCTTAAATATGTCGTTACCCCTTGCAAAGGTGTCAGGCGTCTGTGCCTGCACTGCCCAGTAGATGAGACCCATCTGAGGATACAGAGGGCTGGCATGGTGATACTCTGGTCTTTAATTCAGACTTTGTGATTTCTGAGATTCTATGAAGTTGCCAGTAGATGCGAAGTTACACCAGGGCATGGACAAAGCTTCATGGATGGCACATTGTGTTGGTGGAGGAATGTGTAGTCCAGCGAAATTGCCAAACTATGGAGTCTGTAGGCCATCAGGACATTGTTGAGAATTTCAAAGCAAGAATCGTCACTATCTAAAAGTCTAGTCACTTACTGATTTTTATTTTTTTAATTTTAAATTATATTAATTAATTAATTTATTGGCTGCTTTGGGTCTTTGTTGCTGCACGTGGGCTTTCTCCAGTTGTGGCGAGCGGGGCCTACTCTTTGTTGAGATGTGTGGGTTTCTAATTGCAGTGGCTTCTCTTGTTGTGGAGAACGGGCTCTAGGCGTGCGGGCTTCAGTATCTGCAGAACTTGAGCTCAGTATTTGCGACACGTGTGACTAGAGAGTGCGGGCTTCAGTAGTTGTGGGCATGGGCACAGTAGTTGCGGTGTGGGGTCTCTAGGGTGCACGGGCTTCAGTAATTTTGGTGTGTGGGCTCTAGAGTGCAGGCTCAGTAGTTGTGTCTCACGGGCTTAGTTCCTCCGTGGCATGTGGGATCTTCCCAGATCAGAAATCGAACCCACATCCCCTGCACTGGCAGGCAGATTCTTAACCACTGCACCACAAGGGAAGCCCCTACTTATTGATTTTTAGCTGCAAATATCGTTAACTATAAAATCCAGCATGGTCCATATACATCTTTCTAAAATTAATGTAATAGTAAGCAGCTATTTACCTGCAACATATTCTCAGTAGCTGGGCTTAAATAAATGTGAGGAATTAGTATTTTCCAAACATGGTCCAAACTTACTTTTCTTATAAATTAAAATTCATGTTAGGTTTTAAAACAACTGAAGAAAAAAATATTTGAATTGGATTGTTTCCAAGATTATTTTATGTTTAATAAGTCGCATGTTGTTGAGTTATGAAAAATGAGTCATGCTTAATTGAATTTGTCCCTTTTTTTCTCCCATCTTTCATGTCTTGCACAAACATTTATTTCACAAACATAATATATGTCCGATATTGTGCTTTGAGTGCTCTAGAAACAATGATAAACAACATACAGCTAGTGTTATCAAGGAGCTCATCTTCTAATAGTGGGGGTAGACAGGTTGTAGTAACTAACACATTGCTTCAGGAATGGTTATATATGAGAATACAGCTAGTGATGATTTGGATGGCTTATTGTTTTGTCTGGGAGAGTGTATTGTTCTGGGAGTTTTCATAGACTATAAATGACAGGATATTGGAGACATTTTACTATAGAACTAAATTCAGTTCAATATGCACAAACCTACTATCTTTTCCTGCATGTCACAACTACATACACTCATTTTTAGAGTGGGGAAATATACAAAAGTCCTAGCAATTCACTTTGTCTCTGGACATTTAAGGTATATATCCATTTTATCTTAGAAATGAAGTGAACATTTGAATTATAGAGTACACAATTTAATCTGTGTGTAAAACATATTTTATATATTCTACTGATTAATGGATATTTCCAATAGAAAAGCACTTATATGTAACTTAGATAAAAGTAAAATCTTCTTTTATGAACTGAATTGTTTTGACTCATTTCATTTCCATTTACTCTGGGGTGGGGGGGGAGAAGGATTTCATTATTGGACAGAGCCACTACATTATTTTCTTTTATCAAATATAATTTGGATTTCTGTGAATCATATTTTAGACTGCCCAAGATACAGGCAGACTAAACCACATCTATCATTGTTCTGCATTTTCCTTTCTAAGCTACACAATTTGGAAACAAAACCTCACAAATTACTTACATTTCTGCAATTTCTCAACTGCAAATGTGACACTTGTAGTGAGGACATTTTTAAATCAATTTAACTCCCTTTCCACCACCTCCTCCAGTGTACATAAAGCAGCTTTGTTTTGTGACATGTCCTGTCACTACTAATGCATGACTATGGTATTTGTAGAGACAGGAAGGAGAGATTGAAAAAGCAATAAAGGAGGAAAACACATTATTCTTGGAAAAACTAGTTGAACAATTTTATTCTATTGATTAACTGGTCATAAACAATCTGGTTTAATTCCTCAGCACTCCAAAGTCTATATTGAGTGTTGGGCAATAGGCCATGACTTCTGGAATTCAACAGGACCAGGTGAAATTGAAAATATTGTACACTGGTTATTTTGTTGACATGATTATGCAATGGGACTGCTTTGCTCCAGATCAAGACTGACAGCCTTATTCCAAATCTCTTAATACCATTGAATAATTTCAGACACTTTATACTGCCTGCCAAATAGTCATCCTCATTTATTTTTTTTCCTGAGGGACCTTGGTTATATTCAAAGGAAGATCCATCACGTGATTCGGGGTAAAATGCACTTGTATCAAGCTCCGGAGGAAATTCTAATTAGCATCAACCAATCTTAGAGGCCCCCATTTACAGCTCTAACCAATGAATCATGAACAGACAGATGGGGATTTTTGAATAAGGTTCCCTTCCTCTTTAAAAGAAGGCAGCAAGAAGAGAGGCCTTTTTATTCTCTGGGCATTATCAAGTCCACCTCGATGAAGACACCAAAATATGAAGGCAGGAAAAAGGAAGAAAACAGAAACCAAGAACCAGAATACTGAGTTGGAGCCTGGAGGTGGACTTACTGTGGTCTTCTGCATGTGAAAAACAAAATTCTTTACTTTTAAGTTGCATTTATTTTGTGTTTTGCAGTTGTAAGCTTCCTAACAATTACACACGAAATTTATGCTTACAGAAAATCAATTTGACACTTTCTAGAACCATCTAAGGAAGTGGAATAATCAATCCTCAGTCATTGCTTAGGAGTGATTAACATATATGTGGTAAGTAGGGAGAGTGTAAGGGATATGTGGGGAACATGAGGGAAAGTCTGTTAGAAGCATATACATTGCCTTAAACCTACCAATGGTTATTCAGAATGAACCCTAATAATGCTTTGAATTGAGGTTTCAAAGCAACCTCTCTCTCTCTCTCCTCTCTCACTTTCTCTTTCTCTCTCACACACACATATTTCCATATATATGCATATGTGTATATATATGTGCATGTATGTGAATTTACACACACCTTTTTGAAAATTATATTTTAGAGGATAAGCATTTCCTAAGGATAGTTTTCCAATATTGTTTGCCAGAACTGCATGAAATAGAAAAATAGCAGTTTTAATTCTGGTTAATAAACCAAAGGATAAAGAAAGAGAATACCCAACTCCAGTGAAAACAGAAATGTTGCCCTGTACAGCTGGAAAACCTTAATAAATCTAGTTCAAATTATAATGTAAAATAAAAGAACCTATTGGGTCTAAATTAAAGAGGATGAAACTCAGCACATACTTCTTATTTAACTTTAGAAAAAAGAAAAAAAAAACTATTGCTTATCATAAGATGTTAAGGTAGAGGTAAAAACCAATTTTAATTATTCAAGCTGTACATTGTATGTTGCATTTATTTTTATAATTATTTAACTTTTATTATCTGCAGAACATATATGGTGGTATTATTTGGTAGGTAGATCTATCCTTTTAAAATAACTATTTTTTTTTTCAGGAAAATGAGAGCCTTTAATTATTGAGCATCCCATGACAAACAACTAGAAAGACAGGAACACAAGGCCACACATTAACAGAGAGGCTGTCTAAAATCATAACAAGTTCACAAACATCTCAAAACACACCACTGGATGCGGTCCTGCGGACCAGAAAGAAAAGACCCAGTCTCATCCACCAGAACACAGACACTAGTCCCCTTTACCAGAAAGGCTACACAACCCATGAAACCAACCTTAGGCCTGGAGGCAGACACCAAAAATAATGGGAACTACGAACCTGAAGCTTGCAAAAAGGAAACCCCAAATGCAGTAATTTAAGTAAACTGAGAAGACAGAGAAATACACAGCAGATGAAGTAGCAAGGTAAAAACCCAACTGACCAAACAAAGGAAGAGGAAATAGGCAGTCTACCTGAAAAAGAATTGAGAGTAATGATAGTAAAGATGATACAAAATCTTATAGAATGTAGAAAATACAAGAAACACTTAGCAAGGCCCTACAAAAACTAAAGAGCAAACAAACAGTGATGAACAACACAATAAATGAAATTAACAATACTCTAGAATGAATCAATAGCAGAATAACCGAGGCAGAAGAACGAATAAGTGACATAGGAGATAAAATAGTGAAAATAACTACTGAAGGTCAGAATAAAGAAAAAAGAATGAAAAGAATTGAGGACAGTCTCAGAAACAATTGGGACAACATTAAATGCAACAACATTCAAATTATAGGGGTCCCAGAAGAATAAGAGAAAAAAAAAAGGGACTGTGAAAATATTTGGAGAGATTATAGTTAAAAACTTCCCTAATATGGGAAAAGAAACAGTCAAGAAAGTTCAGGAAGTAGAGAGTCACATACAGGATAAATCTAAGGAGAAACACACCAAGACAAATATTAATCGAACTATCAAAAATTAAATACAAAGAAAAAATATTAAAAACAGCAAGGGAAAAGCAACAGATAACATACAAGGGGATTCCCAAAATTTTAACACCTGATCTTATAGCAGAAACGCTGCAAGCCAGGAGGGACTGGCAGGACATATTTAAAGTGATGAAAGGGGAAAATCTACAAACAAGAAAATTCTGCCCAACAAGGACTTCATTCAGATTCGATGGAGAAAACAAAACCTTTACAGACAAGCAAAAGCTAAGAGAATTCAGCACCACCAAAACAGCTTTACAACAAATGCTAAAAGAACTTCTCTAGGCAGAATATACAGAGATAGAAAAGACTAGCAATAACAAACCCAAAAAATTAAGAAAATGGTAATAGAAACATACATATAGATAATTATCTTAAATGTAAATAGATTAAACACTACAAGCAAAAGTAGACTGGCTGAATGGATACAAAAACAAGACACATATATGTGCTGTCTACAAGAGACCCACTTTGGACTTAGGGACACATACAGGCTGAAAGAGAGGGGATGGAAAAACATATTCCATGCAAAAGGAAATCAAAACAAAGCTGGAGTAGCAATTCCCATATCAGATATAATAGAGTTTAAAATAAAGACTATTACAAGAGACAAAGAAGGCCATTACATAATGATAAAGGGATCTATCCAAGAAGAAGACATAACAATTGTAAATATATATGCACCCAACATAGGAGCACGTCAATACATAAGGCAAATGCTAACAGCCATAAATGGGGAAATTGACAATAACACAATCATAGTAAGGGACTTTAACACCCCACTTTCACCAATGGACAGACCTTCCAAAATGAGAATATATAAGGAAGCACAAGCTTTAAATAATACATTAAACATGATGGACTTTACTGATATTTATAGGACATTCCATCCAAAAACAACAGAATACACTTTCTTCTCAAGTGCTCATGGAACATTCTCCAGGAGAGACCATATCCTAGGTCACAAATCGAACCTTGGTAAATCTGAGAAAATTGAAATCATATCAAGTATCTTTTCCAATCACAATGCTATGAAACTACATATCAATTACAAGAAAATATCTGTAAAAAATACAAACATATGGAGGCTAAACAATATGCTACTATATAACGAAGAGATCACTGAAGAAATCAAATAGGAAATTAAAAAATACCTAGAAACAAATGACAATGAAAACATGATGGCCCAAAACCTATGGGATGCAGCAAAAGCAGTTCTAAGAGGGAGTTTTAGAGCAATACAATCCTACATCAAAAAACAAGAAAAATCACAAATAAACAACCCAGTTTTACACCCAAAGCAATTAGAGAAAGAAGAACAAAAAAAAACCCCACAAAGTTAGCAGAAGGAAAGAAATCATAAAAATCAGAACTGAAATGAGTGAAAAGGAAATAATAACAAAGATCAATATAACTGAAAGCTCGTTCTTTGAGAGATAAAACAAAGCTGATAAACCATTAGCCAGACTCATCAAGAAAAAAAGGGAGAAGAATCCAATCAACAGAATTAGAAATGGAAAAGGAGAAGTAACAACTGACACTGCAGAAATACAGAGGATCATGAAAAATTACTACAAGCAACTATATGCCAATAAAATGCACAACCTGGAAGAAATGGACAAACTCTTAGAAAAGCATAACCTTCCGAGACTGAACCAGGAAGAAATAGAAAATATAAACAGACCAATCACAAGCACTGAAATTGAGACTGTGATTTAAAATCTTCCAAAATACAAAAGCCCAGGATCAGATGACTTCACAGGTGAATTCTATCAAACATTTAGAGAAGAGCTAACACGTATCCTGTTCAAATTCTCCCAAAATATAGCCGAGGGAGGAACACTGCCAAACTCATTCTACGAGGCAACCATCACCCTGATACCAAAACCAACAAAGATGTCACAAAGAAAGAAAACTACAGGCCAATATCACTGATGAACACAGATGCAAATATCCTCAACAAAATACTAGCAAAGAGAATCCAACAGCACATTAAAAGGCTCATACACCATGATCATGTGGGGTTTATCCCAGTAATGCAAGGATTCTTCAATATATGCAAATCAATCAGTGTGATATATCATATTCACTAACTGAAGGATAAGAACCATATGATCATCTCAATAGATGCAAAAAAGCTTTCTGCAAAATTCAACACCCATTTATCAAAAATAAAAACCCTCCAGAAAGTAGGCATAGAGGGAACTTACCTCAACATAATAAAGGACATATATGACAAACCCACAGCCAACATTGTTCTCAATGGTGAAAAACTGACACCATTTCCACTGAGATCAGGAACAAGACAAGGTTGTCTACATTCACCACTATTATTCAACAGAGTTTTGGAAGTTTTAGCCACAGCAATCAGAGAAGAAAAAGAAATAAAATAATCCAAATTGGAAAAGAAGAATTAAAACTGTCACTGTTTGCAGATGACATGATACTATACATAAAGAATCCTAAAAATGCCACCAGAAAACTACAAGAGTTAGTCAGTGAATTTGGTAAAGTAGCAGGTTACAAATAAATGCACAGAAATCTCTTGCATTCCTGTACACTAATGATGAAAAATCTGAAAGAGAAATTAAGGAAACACTCCCATTTACCATAGCAACAAAAAGAATAAAATACCTATGAGTAAACCTACCTAAGGAGACAAAAGACCTGCATGCAGAAAACTATATGACACTGATGAAATAAATTAAAGATGATACAAACAGGTGGAGAGATATACCACGTTCTTGGATTGGAGGAATCAACACTGTGAAAATGAATACTACCCAAAGCAATCTACAGATTCAATGCAATCCCTATCAAACTACCATTGGCATTTCACAGAACTAGAAAAAAAAATTCACAATTTGTATGGAAACACAAAAAACCCAAATAGCTAAAGCAATCTTGAGAAAGAAAAACGGAGCTGGAGGAATCAGGCTTCCTGAATTCAGACTACACTACAAAGCTACTGTAATCAAGACAGTATGGTACTGGCACAAAAACAGAAATATAGATCAATGGAACAGGATAGAAATCCCAGAGAAATGCATGCATATATGGTCACCTTATCTTTGATAAAGGATGGAAGAATATACAGTGGGGAAATGACAGCCTCTTCAATAAGTGTTGCTGGGAAAACTGGACAGCTACATGTAAAAGAATGAAATTAGAACATTCCCTAACACCATACACAAAAACAAACTTAAAATGGATTAAAACCCTAACTTTAAGGCCAGACACTATAAAACTCCTAGAGGAAAACATAGGCAGAACACTCTATGACATGAATCACAGCAAGATCCTTCTGACCCACCTCGTAGAAAAATTGAAATAAAAAAAAAAAAAATGGGACCTAATGAAACTTAAAAGCTTTTGTACAGCAAAGGAAACCATAAACAAGTCAAAAAGACAGCCCTCAGAATGGGAGAAAAGATTTGCAAATGAAGCAACTGACAAAGGATTAAGTTCCTAAATTTACAAGTAGCTCATGCAGCTCAATATCAAAAAAACAAACAACCCAATCCAAATATGGCCAGAAGACCTAAATAGACATTTCTCCAAAGAAGATATACAGATTGCCAACAAACACATGAAAGTATGCTCAACATCACTAATCATTAGAGAAATGCAAATCAAAACTACAGTGAGGTATCACCTGACACCAGTCAGAATGTCCATCATGAAGAAAACTACAAACAATAAATGCTGGAGAGGGTGTGGAGAAAAGGGAACCCTTTGGCACTGTTGGTGGGAATGTAAATTATACAGCCACTATGGAGAACAGTATGGAGGTCCCTTAAAAAACTAAATATAGAACTACCCTATGACCCAGCAATCCCACTACTGGGCATATAACCTGAGAAAACCATAATTCAAAAGAGTTATATACCACAATGTTCATTGCAGCACTACTTACAGTAGCCAGGACATGGAAGCAACCTAAGTGTCCATCGACAGATGAATGGACAAAGAAGATGTGGCACATATATATGATGGAATCTTACTGAGCTATAAAAACAAACGAAATTGAGTTATTTGTAGTGAGGTGGATGGACCTCTAGTCTGTCATACAGAGTGATGTAAGTCAGAAAGAGAAAACATATACTGTATGCTAACACACATATATGGAATCCAAAAAAAGAAAATCGTTTTGAAGCACCTGGGAGCAGTACAGGAATAAATATGCAGACGTAGAGAATGGACTTGAGGACACAGGGAGCAGGAAGAGTAAACTGTAACAAAGTGAGAGAGTGGCACTCACATATATACACTACCAAATGTAAAATAAATAGCTAGTGCAAAGCAACCACATAGCACAGGGAGACCAGCTTGGTGCTTTGTGACCATTAGATGGGTGGGACAGAGAGGGTGGTTGGGAGATGCAAGAGGGAGGAGATATCGTGATATATGTATAAGTATAGCTGATTCACTTTGTTGTACAGTAGAAGCTAACACAATAATGTAAAGCAATTATACTCCAATAAAGATGTTTAAAAAAACCAAAAACCCAAATCACAATCATCGGGACACAAGCATTTCCTGGAAGGATACTTCAAAATTGTAAAATTGTGATTTTTTCTACATATTTCACTATGGATAATTGCATATATATTCATATATTTTAAAGTCCTTTTTTATTCTATGTCATGTGACTCATCATTTACATTAAGGTGTCTTTTAAATTAAAACCATCTGTGGGAAGGGCTGGGAATTTGGTATTCTGCTCATTGTTTAAATGTCTTCGTATTTGTCTTTTCCTGTATCTCACTTTACTCACAATGTTACATTTTCAGGATAAAAACTATAGCATGAATAGTCCTCTTTCCATTCAATTCATATCTTTCTGGTTACTAAAATTTAAACAAATGTTATAAATTGGCTTCAAGTATATTTCCTGCGTGATAACATAGTTTGGAAAATATTTTAATTTCATTTTAACTTTATTTCCTCTCTGTTGTATGAATAGCACACCCTTTGTTCTGGGAACAAATTTTTTTCATCATATTTTTCTTTAATAAGAGGAATTTACTTTTAGATTCAAGACAAGGTTCTCAGTTTGAGAAAAAAAAATCATTATATATATATATATATATATATATTTTTTTTTTTTTTTTTTTTTTTTTTTGCGGTATGCGGGCCTCTCACTGTTGTGGCCTCCCCCGTTGCGGAGCACAGGCTCCAGACGCGCAGGCTCCGGACGCGCAGGCTCAGCGGCCATGGCTCACGGGCCCAGCCGCTCCGCGGCATATGGGATCCTCCCAGACTGGGGCACGAACACGTATCCCCTGCATCGGCAGGCGGACTCTCAACCACTTGCGCCACCAGGGAGGCCCAATCATTATATTTTTAATTAATGAGATGGTGGTGTTGTGAACTCCACTAGTAGTTTCTTTAATTTAAAGGCAACCTGTATATTGAATAACATATGAAAAGTAGTTGGAGAAATAAAAGCAGCAAATTATGGTATGAGACGTCTGTTTTTTCTCCCCAATACTCTGCAAGTTGACCATTGAACATAAGCAATAAATATCAAACAACCTGCAGAAGAAATGAAGAAAAATCAGATATAATGCCTCATGGAAGTTTAGCTGGTACATATAACCTATATCTTGCTAAAAACACATAGAACATGCTCGCTAAAATATAACATATACAATTTTAAATATATAGCCAGATACAAAAGACAGAAATGTGCCCTGGTGGTGGAAAGGAAGAAAGACATCACAGCCAGCCCATGGTGACTTCAGAAGATGTGAAGTCTCTAAGAATGAGACATAGTACTAACATCCATACATGGTCTGCAGAAGCAGACTGGGCTTTCACTTGCTAAGACATCAGCAAAAAGCTGGTGGATTTGAAGTATTTCCTCCTGCCCCCACCCCCAGTAGTAGTATGACACTTGTGAAAATAAACTATTTAAAATGGAGTCAGGAAGTTCTCACACTTGTATCACTCACTGAAGCTTACTGACACTAGCAGAAAGAAAGATTTCCTTCTGATCCATCAACAAGTCGCCCACCACCTGCAACCAATAAGAACCACCACGGCCCTCCTGATTTCCTCCAAAAACCTAATAAAAGCTGACCTTCCCATTGTCTCCTCGGACTTGACTATGGTTCATCATAGTTTGCACGTACCAAATTGTAATTCCTCTGCTATTCCCAAGTAAGTTAATTTTGCTGGTGAAATAAATGGGCCTTTTGCTTTTTTAAGGTCAACAAACTGAATTTGTACCAATTTTATTTGGTTTAAATGGACTGAAAATATGGTTGAGTGTTTCAGATCTTATTTAGATGATTATCTCATTTATATTTGATATTTTTTCAGTGTTTAAACTTTGAAATAAAATGTACTTTTATGCTCTGAATCATTTTATATTACTGTTATGGATTGAACTGTACCCCTTCCCCCCAAATTCATATGTTGAAGCCCTAACACCCAATGCTTCTGAATATTACTATATTTGGAGATAGCATCTTTAAAGAGGTAATTAAGTTAAAATGAGGCCCCAAGGAGGGGTCCTAATTCAATCTGGTTGGTGTCTATATGGAGAGGAAATTTGGGCATGCATAGGGACACAGGAATGCACATACAGAGAAAACACTGTATGAAGACATAGCAAGATGGTGTCCATCTGCAAGCCAAGGAGAGAAGGTCTCAGAAGAAAAAAGCCTGCCCCCAACACCTTGGTATTGGGCTTCTAACCTCCAGAAGAGTAATAGTTTCTGTTGTTTAAGCCACTCAGTCTGTGGTATTTTGTTATGAAAGCTCTAGCCAACTAATATAATTATCTATATGAAATTGGAGAAAAGTTTCATACTGAAACCATATCTAGATGACTTGATTTTAAATTTGTTTATGGTGTTTTCTTACATTGAGGAATTTATAAATTTAATGAATCTTAACTTTATATCATTCTTTTACTGTGGCCAAATGTGTCTCTCTCTCTTTTTATTATTTTCATTTAGAGTTTAAACTTTCTGCTCTTTTAAGAATTCTTCCCTATTCAAAAGTTGTAAAGAACAGTGTATAATCTGGGTAAACTCAGTTTCTGGCCTTGAGAAAATGCTTGCCCTAACTGAAACGCCTCTTATCAAAACTTAAAAAAAAAAATCACAAGGAAAAGAATTTTTCACAATTGACTAGTTGGTTCAAGTCTATGTTACCTGAATTTTTATAAACTGCTTCACAAAATATTTGTACATTTCTCATGTGACGTGAACACTTCAAGCAGTAAATGAAAACTGTGGTGATCTGACTCCTTATATAGGATGAGAAACTAAATAATACCACTTAAGGTTCTGGAAATTGTATGTGTATAATCTCATTAACTAAGCCTTACCATAACTATGAAATAGCTTGTATATTTCCATTTGATCAATGGAGATCCTATTTTTTAACATCTTTATTGGAGTATAATTAAATGATTTACAATGGTGTGTTAGTTTCTGTTGCATAACAAAGTGAATCAGCTATACGTATACATATATCCCCATATCTCCTCCCTCTTCCATCTTGTTCCCATCCCTCTAGGTGGTCACGAAGCACCGAGCTGATCTCCCTGTGCTATGCGGCTGCTTCCCACTAGCTGTCTATTTTACATTTGGTAGTATATATAAGTCCACACCACTCTCTCACTTTGTCCCAGTTTACCCTTTCCCCTTCCCGTGCCCTCAAGTCCATTCTCTACATCTGTGTCTTTATTCCTGTCCTGACCCTAGATTCTTCAGAACCATTTTTTTTTTTTAGATTCCACATATATGTGTTAGCACACGGTATTTGTTTTCTTCTTTCTTTCTGACTTACTTCACTGTGTATGACAGACTCTAGGTCCATCCACCTCACTACAAAGAACTCGATTTCGTTTCTTTTTATGGCTGAGTAATATTCCATTGTATATATGTTCCACATCTTCTTTATCCATTCATCTGTCCATGGACACTTAGGTTGTTTCCATGTCCTGGCTACCGTAAATAGAGCTGCAGTGAACTTTGTGGTACATGACTCTTTTTGAATTATGGTTTTCTCAGGGTATATACCCACAAGTGGGATTGCTGGGTCATAGGGTAGTTCTATTTTTAGTTTTTAAGGTACCTCCATACTGTTTTCCATAGTGGCTGTATCAATTTACATTCCCACCAACAGTGCAAGAGGGTTCCCTTTTCTCTACACCCTCTCCAGCATTTATTGTTTGTAGCCATTCTGACTGTTGTGAGGTGATATCTCATTGTAGTTTTAATATGTGTTTCTTTAATGATTAGTGATGTTGAGCATCCTTTCATGTGTATGTTGGCAATCTGTATATCTTTATCAGAGAAATGTCTATTTAGGTCTTCTGCCCATTTTGGATTGAGTTGTTTGTTTTTTGGATATTGAGCTGCATGAGCTGCTTTTATATTTTGGAGATTAATCCTCTGTCCATTGACTCATTTGCAGATATTTTCTCCCATTCTGAGGGTCTTAGCACCTTTCCTCTGCATTTACTGCCCAAAGAAGAAGTTGTGTTGATAAAAATTAAACTTTTACCTCCACTTCTCAGGTGTGCCAGGGAAGTCTCCAAAATGTGTTGCTTCATTTTGGATTTTATGAGCAAAATAGGAAGATTGATTAGCTTGTTTCCTCATCTCTACTGTACCTAGTCAAAAATCTTCCTTCCACTGAAGATCAGAACTTAAATGTTCTGATCCTTAAAGGTGAGGAAATAGAAATCTATTGCAGTGAATCATTCTATCATTCTTGATTTAAGTTGTATAAAACCGTAGCAGTAAAGTGGTATAATAAGAAATACTCCTCAAAAATAATTAACCTGGAAATTTTAGAGTTTATACAAACCATTTTTGAATTAATAACCACAGCTATAAATACATAGGACTTCAACAAATAAAAAGATAATAGTAGCTAATATCTACTGAAAATTTGTTATGCCAGGTACTGTATTAGCCAAATGATATACATCATTTCAATTATTCCTAGTTATAATACCACTTAAACAAAAATAGTGAGCAATCATTTAGTTATTATACTGTTCCCAATATTGTGCTAAGTATATGTCACATATTTTTTATTAAAGTACATATTTTAAGATAAGTAGATGAAAAGATTAAAAGAAAATCCATTTGATTTTACATGAAAGGAGTAAAAGAAAATCTGTTTGAATAGTTCTAAGGTAATTTTAGTAATACCAACAGTAACAAAATAAATATTACAATTTTTGTAATTCAATTTCATTGAACTCCTCATCTAATTAAAAAAAAGGATTTGTCACTTACTCTCTTTACGTTTTAATCTTTAGAACTATCCCTAAAATTAACTTATAAGGTTTATTGGACAGACTCATGTGGGGTATTGGATACTTGGATTTTTGAGAAGAGACAATGGGAGGTCTGTAACTCTCTGCTTGTATTTCTCATTAGTGGTCCTGCTTTCATCTTTCTAGCTTGAGAGCTTTGGAAACCCAGCTGGGGCAGTGCCCCTTCACAAAGATTCAGGGTTAGCTTGGTGACTGAAGGCCTAAAGTTTGGAATTCTCTTGGAGAAGTGCTGTTGGGATGGCTGGGATGCCCAGGTAATGGTTCCTGCCACTTCATCAACAAGCTCCGACAAAAAGTAGAGAGCATAATGCCTTGCACCTGGGTACTGTGAATTTTGCTGACACAAAGGATGCCCTCTACCTGGTGTTGGACAGACCCTTGGAACTTCACATCTTTCCTGCATTAACCCACGTGAGCAGCTGTCAACCTCCTAAGGGTGAGGGGAGGGGACTGCCAAAACTTGGGGGCCAAAATCAATTAGGCAGCCTTTACCTGTCATATCAAAAGGACTCCAATAAAATATTTTAAAGCAAATAAAAAATAGATTGGTGTCAGTGAAAACAGGACAGTCCAGAAAGTTTTAGGGACATGAAAGGTTAACCACCAGTGAATGAGCATCACAGTTGACATCTAGCCGTATGTCTTTTCAGTGACATACAAAAAGAGATTTGCCACATATTGACACCTATGTTAAGGATTTCTAGATTGACTGTCATAGTATTCTAATATTTGAGGTTTTTATGATACCATTAATAGAGACATCTAATTTGCCTTTTGATCAATTGGTGAAAACATAGGTTGTCCAGATATATTTTAAAAGAACATATCTGGTCACCAGGGGCAGAGAATGAGGAAATGAAGTGTTACTCTTTAATGGGTATAGAGTTTCAGTTTTAGAAGAAGAAAAGAGTTCATGAGGATGGATGGTGGTGATTGTTGCTCAATGTTATGAATGTGTTTATTACCACTGAACTGTTTGCTTAAAAGTGGTAAAGATGGGGAAGGGGATAAATTGGAAGATTAGGATTGACATATACATGCTATTATATATAAGATAGATAACTAATAAGGAGCTATTGTATAACACAGGGAACTCTGCTGAATACTCTGTAATGGCCTATATGGGAATAGAATCTAAAAAAAAATAGTGTGGTTATATGTATAACTGCTTCACTTTGCTGTATACCTGAAACTAACACAACATTTTAAATCATCTCTACCCCAATATATTTTTTAAATAGTTAAAATAAATTAAAAAATAAAAGATTTATTGGACAACAAATTGTAACTGAAATCTTGGCACAATTCTGTTTTGGGCTTTAGATTTTGAATATCAGTTTTTTAAATGGATAGATTTTACAAAAAGCAAGTATTTAAACATACATATAAGTTTATGTGTATTCTTTTTTACTGTTTTTTGGGTTACCATTTTCAGTAACTCAGGCACACACACATCCTTATTCATCCACATTTCATGTTATGTATTGCACACCCATATAAATGCAATATAGAAACAAAAGTCCATATAGATCTGTAAGATTAATTACATGGATACTCTAATAAGTTGTCTTTTCGTCTGGAAATAGATTTTATCATCTCACTGCCCAGAAGTGAATTTACCTGATAAATTACAATAAAATTGAGAAGTGAGACTTTAAATTTATATGCATGTATGCTTTTCATTTCTTGAGCTAAATTTCAGGTGCTTTTTGAAAAGTCTTAATCAAAACAAATAGCCAAAGTTAGATTTTACAGTGCATTGTATGAGATCCAACATGAATGAATCCCTTAAGAATCTTTTTTTACTTTAACTCAGTAAAAGAGTAAAATTAGACATTATGAAATGTGCACCAACTTCTGAATCCTAATATGCAGTAGCATCTCATGATAAAACTCTTCCTTGAATAACATCTACATTTTCAAAACACTAAAAGTAAGAATTTACTCATATTTTATTTTTTAGTAAACTCAATCATGTTATGGAAATGGAAGAAATACAAAAATATTTAGCCATGAGAAGAGCAATATGTACATTTAGTTTTTAATCATGGAAGTATGGTGTCTGTATTAAAGGCTTTAAAATTGGTGTCAGAAGATTTGGAATCAGGGTCTGAAAAATATTCTAAACGTAAGCATCTTAGATCATTTGTTTTTATCCCTTCATTTCAATAATTAAAAATTAGCTTAAACTCATTCATGTTGTTGAGTAATGGAAAAGCCATGTTGAGACCCCTTTCATTGTGTGGCTTCCATTAAAGTTCTAGAAAGAACTCTACATATCAGATTTTGTGAGGCTGGTAAAAAAAGGTGTGGGAGTTGGTAGAAGTTCTTTGAAGACATGGAAAGGCCAATTTAGATGAAGAGAAATCCCTACCCCTAGTTTTTTGCCCATTTGGCTCTTTTCACCAAGACAAAGAAAAATTCTACATAGCAAATGTATTCGATACCTAAAATTAACTTGTGTCATAATGAAATATGGAGAAGTCTAAAAGGATCACATTTTTTTTTTCAGATCTTCAGTATGACAACTATTCTTGCAATTGAATAGAGAGTTTGGACCATATCCGTTGCTTTTAATCATTATCTAAGTCATTTAAACTGAGGTTGTATTAAGCTTTCAGTGTTCTAAAATTGAATTATTTCAAAAAGCAACATTGCACTTTCTGAATGCCATTTGAATGATTCCCTTTATCCTGTTAAGTGTAAGCAGAATCTTCGGACAATAGGGTATTAAAGGAAAGATTCTGGGGATAGTTAAGAGAAATCTCATAATGTATCTTAAATTTAAATACAAATAAATGTTTAAAGTGTAGTAGAACAAAAACAGTCAAAAAAAAAAAGCCATGATATGTTTATCAGCTCAAAATGTCTTGAACTAGTATTATATATAATGGGGTATCTGTTTTGGCATAAACAAATATTCGTGTCAAAAGAAACAATAGCACATCCACTAGTTACAACCCATGCTCTTGAGGAAAGAACTACAATTTGAAATGCATCATGTAGGTGACATCATTCACTCACTTAGAGGAGAAATAATCATTTATTCTGCAAATGAATATTAACATTAGAAGTGCTGCATCTGATCAAATTATAATTATTATATTTATTTAGTAATTATGATGTATCAGACACTGTTGTAACACTTTATCTCAATAATTTGTCTCACAATAATCCTGTGAGTTACAAACATTGTGCCCATTTATAGATGAGAAAAAGGAGGCAAAAGAGATAAAATCACTTGCCCAAGATTGGGCAGCTAATTTATACAGCCAGAATTTCAAGTGAAGAAATCCATTTTCAATATTTATAATCTTACTCAGGTCTCTACATTCCGTTAATCTGAATCCTGGTCCTGGCTGCTGAAGTAGCAGACTGATTCCAATAACCCCACTTAGACAATAGACTTTGAACCTGCTTCCCACCCACAGCCATCAAAGCTTGCCAGACAGCTCTGCCAAAGTTTGTTGTGCTTCCCTAAAACAATGACCTGTACTCCTCTGCCAGGATTACTGTCAGTGACAGGCCTACTGGCTCCAGCTGAGTTTATGTCTCTGCTGTCACCAGCCACTCAGATGGCAGAATCCAGAACTTTCTTCAACCCATTCTACTAGAGAATTCCTGGGCTATGAAGGTCCTGGCTAGTTCGGTAGAAGTCTTGCATCACTGAACATATCTGGGGAAGGTGGGGTGGCTAGGACAGGATGGAGCATTCTGCCTAGACATTCTCCGAGAGACACCAGGTGTTGCTTCGCCTTGACCAGTGACTTTCATGACAGACAGATGCTCTGATAAAACACCCAACTAATGCAACACAGGGATTCCCTCCCTTATCCTGGACACGAGTGGACAACATAGCAGTTTAGCTGGATATTAACACTTACAGGAATGACCTTGCAGAAATAAAGACTGCACTTCTAATGGTTGGAATGTGGGAATTTGAAGATTTAACCATGGAAAACAAGGTATTTCATTTATAAACAGATAAGAAGGACTATTTATTGACTTAATTGCCAAATAGCAAATGATAGACCAGTACAATAGTCCATACTGAGAGGAAAGGATATATATTTTTTTAATTAATTAATTTATTTATTTTGGCTGCATTGGGTTTTTGTTGCTGCACGTGGGCTTTTCTCTAGTTGTGGCAAGCGGGGGCTACTCTTTGTTGCAGTGCACGGGCTTCTCATTGTGGTGGCTTCTCTTGTTGTGGGGCACGGGCTCTAGGCACACGGGTTTCAGTAGTTGTGGCACGGGGGCTCAGTAGTTGTGGCTTGCGGCCTCCAGAGTGCAGGCTCAGTAGTTGTGGCACACGGGCTTAACTGCTCCGCAGCATGTGGGATCTTTCTGGACCAGAGTTCGAACCCGTGTTCCCTAAATTGGCAGGCGGATTCTTAACCACTGCACCACCAGAGAAGTCCCAAGCAGAGGATATTTTATATATTATAACTAAAAGTAAGAGATGATCACAGAAACCAGTAATGCACAAGCCAAGTGACTTCTCATTTAATTGAATAAAGCAAATTAGTTCAATGAAAATATGGGTATGACATTTAAGATTTGAGCTTTGTTGATTTTGCCAACATTTACATTTACATTCTACTGAAGATTTGTTGGCTCCACCACCTGGCTTAGCTACTGAACCTGTGTCAACCAGAAGGATGGGAAAAAATGAATGAAATAAATGAAACAATGTAGACAGTGTTCAAATGAGTATCTAACTCTTCCTCCTTGCAAAATGCTGAGTTACACAAATGACAAGACACAAATCACCTGACTCGGCTGAAAGAGAAGTAGGGTGGTATAAAGCATTTTAGAAATCTTCTAGCCATATTTTCTTTAGTCAGATTTCAGCACTTGAAAGGATAATTTTATGTTATCTGAAAATTCACTTATGTAGAATATCTTTTTTCTTAAATATGATGTACATATTCACTATTACTCCATGATATCTTAACTCTTTGTGGTTTTAATCTTAATATACATAATTCTGGATGGGTTATTTAACATATATCCCAATCTCAAAGTGTGTTTCACTGTCCGACTTTTGAAGAGTAAATAACTTTGCTTTTCAAAGAGCAGAGGGGAAGGTATCTGTAGAGGTCATTACTAAAGAGACCAGGGTAAGCCAAAATTACAGCAAAATAAATGTACAAATATTGTTCAAATCTCTTTAGGTGAGTTAACAAGATCTTTGAGTGTATCTCCAAGGATGCTACAAAGCACAAGTTACAGAAAAAAAAATCTAAATATTTTCACTTCAAAGTTCCCAAACTCTTGTTATTTAAAATAATCAGCAAAAAAGTAATCACACATATGAATGTGGTATCTATTATATCCATACTTATAGACAAATATTTCCATACTTATAGACAAATATTTACATATTTGCAATATGTATAAATATTTATCTGTACTTAAAATTCATATGTTTTTCACCACCCATAGAAATTCAAGCATCCCAACTAAAACCTGGAAACAACTGGAAAGTAATGTAAGTATAATAATAAACTGGGCTTAGTAGACATTTTAGGCTCCAGGACTGTTATATGATATGTTAGCCTCACATATTACTTTCAACAGGTTTTAGTTTCAAAGTTAGTAGAAGTTATGACTTGTTGAAACTATGTGGTAATCTCTGATGTTATAAAATTTTAGTTAGAACATTATTTTTAATAATTTTAGTTTTTTTCTATTTATTTGTCTTTTATTTCCTATGAACTAAAGTAGAGTCAACTTAATTTGGATGTTAAATTACTACAATTTATTCCATTATATTGAGGTGATGAAGAATAGTTTTTTTTCTATACCTTTTTTTTAATATGAATTTAGTGTATATGATTACTCTAAATCCAAAAGAAAAAAATATGTTGATTACATCTCATTAATTCCTAAAGGACATAATTTTGACTATTATACATTTCATCATGAAAAAATAGTCACAAAACACATTACATATGCTACATATGCTGTATATCATAATTTTAAATGCATATCAATGAAGAGTTATGAAAACATGACATTATAGACAAGGAAATTACAGTTAAAGAAAACTAGTGAGTAATAAACTTTCATCTCTAGGGGCTTCCCTGGTGGCACAGTGGTTGAGAGTCCACCTGGAAATGCAGGGGACACGGGTTCGTAACCCGGTCCGGGATGATCCCACATGCCGCGGAGCAGCTGGGCCCATGAGCCATGGCCACTGAGCCTGCGTGTCCGGAGCCTGTGCTCTGCAATGGGAGAGGCCACAACAGTGAGAGACCTGCATACCACAAAAATAAATAAATAAATAAAAATGTTAAAAAAACCTTTCATTTCCTAAAGAGTTTTCAATATTTTATGGAACAGTGTAATGTTAAAAAAAAATGTGGGTTCAGGACCTATATAATCTAAGTTCAATTCTTAGCTCTATTACTAATTATCTGATGGATGTGTGGCTTCTCTAAGATACTTGCTTTACTTGTAAAATAGGCATAATAAGACTAACTTTCATGAACATCATAAAGTACATTTTGTGTGACTGGGTCTATATTTGTTTCTGCCTGTTGTCATGGTGTCCTGTCTGATTCAGCATATTTGAACCAGGTTTTTAAACAAAGGATTATTGGTAACAATTGCAATAAAACAATCTAGAATGGTTTGCATCCCCTATGAACAAATGAACTTTGTACTTCCACGTTCTACATGAACATGTCTAGTAGCCTGTGAGACAAACGTATCAGGAAGAGTTCTCATCTTAACACATGGCTGAATGTGAATGATGGCTCATGCTAACCCACATCTCCTTTTCCTGAGCCTTTCTAAATGCTCTGGGCTTTAAAGGACAGCATGGAGGACACACACTGATAAAACAAAATACACTTGGATAGATACTCACTCTGTCTCCAATGATGGTGAGCTGATGCTCCTACAGACAGATCCTGCAACCCATGTAACAACTTCCAGGTAAATTAAGCAGCCAAGGTGCTCACTGGAGTAGTCAGTGGGCAAAGTGTGAAATTTGTTTGTGTTTTATTTTTTAAATGTTCCACATTTAAAAAAATTATAATAAACCATTTAATAAGTTAAGCATGTGCATGCCCAGTGAAAAATTAAGTATTAAATTTCTATTTATTAAGCAAGGTGGTGATGAATAAAAAACTTGCACAAAATATTTGTCCAGTATATGCCATGGGTTTGATAATAATGTAACATGAAAAATTGAAATTAAGCATTTGTGGAAGAGGCATTAACATCGACTTAAAAGTTACTGGTTATTTTTAAGAAGATTATGCCCCAAGACTACATTTAAAATGTGCAGCCACAAAAGATGTATTTATATATTGCTTTGTGAGTGAGTCTATATTTTACTAAATAAATACTTCTTCTAAATTAAATGCACTGTTTTTTATTTCATGATTTCTGATGCATGTACAAATGCTGAAGCAATGGTAGTTGATTATTGACTCTATAATAGAAAAAGATCATCTCACTTAAATGTGCAAATGCAGAGTCAACACTTGCATGATGCTTAGAGCGAGTGTCTCCTTAGATGTTATGCCCTAAACCACCTCAGTTGCCTCACACAAGTCTCAGCCCTGGTGGTTATATACTTCACAAAAAAAAAATTGCTAATTCCAATAAGATTTCAATATTTTCACTCAGAACATGGTACCAAAGAAAAAAATTTAAAAATTCAATCTGTCATAGCAAACGTACCTAATATTATTTTATATATTCTGCCATTCAAAGTAAAAGCCATTGTTACTTTCATAAATGTTTTAATATATAAACTGAGTTACTGACTACATTTTTATTGGTAAAAAGTTGATGTTCAAACTAATGTTGAGTACAAAAAATTAAAAACTTAAAACTTGAGCATAACAGAGCATGAACTTCCTCTCTTTGTTTCTATACATATTTTAAAATATGTCTTTGAAGGACTGTTTATCTTTTCAAAAGATGATAGGAGAAAAAAAATTAGCAAGTAGCAAAGGAAAACATATATTTATTATTTGTTTCTGTTTAAAAATTGCTGCAAAACTTAGGATAAAACAATAGATATTTATTACCTCACAATTTCTTTGGTTGGGGAAATCAAGCACAGATTAACTGAGTCCACTTACATGTTCTAATCAAAACACGCAGTCTCATTTTCAGTCTGAACTGGGTATGGATCTACTTCTAAACTCATAAACATTTTAGCACAATTGAGTTTCTCAAGGGATGTTGGACTGAGGGCCCCAGTATCCACCTGCTCTTAGTTAAAGGCTGCCATCAATTCCTTACTACGTGAGCCCCCTATAGCAAGGCAGCTTGCTTCATTAATGCATGAAAGCCAAATAGGCAGTAGAGAGCATCTGCTAGCAAGTGTAAGTCACAGTCTTATGTAACCTAACCATGAAAATTACATTTCAAAACGTTTGCCATAGTTTATTGGTTAGAAACAAGTCCCAACCCAGTCTACTTTCATAAGGAGAGGATTCCACAAAAGGTGTGTTTCAGGAGGTGGGAATGATTGTGAGACAACTTAGTGTCAGCCTGCTATAATTTAAGCACATTCTATTTAAGGATCTGCTTAAGTAATGAAAAACAGAAAAGAAAGAAAAAAGGAATAAAATAAAAATTAAAGGCCAAGAGAAAGAGAATTAGGGGAGAATAGAAAAATAAGATGAAAATAATAAAGGTAAAGGAGAAAAAAGGGAAAGGAGAAATGAAAAACAAAATGAATGGAAGGAAGTACAATTAAAGCTAAACAGAGAAAAAAAATGTTTAATTAAATTTTAAGTCTATCATTGAGGCTAAAATAGCATGCATTGAGAAATATTTTATGAGGTCATGGAATAAAGTCACCAAAATATCAATTAGTCCTCACTCAAAATGGGAGGGGGGAGAGGCAGTGGAGAATATTTATAAGTGGATAAATATTTCTCTACTTGAATAATAATGGAGAAAAAGATACGTATTTTATACCTATCATGACCATTGTTTTAAAAATTGAAAAAAAATAAATTATTTTTCCTGGAAAAAATCCTTGGTCACAGTTACATGAATAATAGATTTTACTAAAATTTATAAAATAAGTGAAGATTTGCAAGTGGTATATATTTGTGCTCTGTTCCTAACTCAGTGTCAGAAGTCCATGTGCATGAATAGCTACATTGTAGGAAGGCTATACATGCATTTTCTCAATATTTTAATTATCCAATTCTTTGCAAGTAATTGATGAATTCAGTGAAGATTTGGAAGAGATATGCTGAGTCTTATTCCTTAATGTTAAAGGATGAAAATCAAAAATGATTTCAGAGTATTATAAGAATTAACAATAAAACTACTTAGAAGTATATTGAACACTTAAGTGGTTCCCACTAAACACCTGTTGAATGAATAAAGTAGTATTATATGGAGTTATACAAACCCCATATCAAACTGAATTAGAGGGAAAATTTTGTTTTTTAAAATCTCAATCTTAGTATCAAAGTCGATTTTCAGTTGTGGAAAACTTTTATTCCTTTAATTTGTGTTTTTTTCTTTTGCTATAGCTGACTTTGGAAGGGGTATAAAAAGATTGCCAGGTCCTTCATGTATTCACTAATTACTGGTTGATGTATGAGGCTGCCTTTTGAGGACAAAGCAAGGAAGAAAAAGGAAGCACTGTCTCATGGAAATGACACTGTGTACATGTGTAGGCATGCATGGGATAAATGCATTACACAGTCTACTTGGAATTATCTTTATATATTTATCTTTACCTATATAATTTTAATTATCAATTATTATATAACATCAATAAGCAGCTTTATACCATTTTGGTAATATAAATATTCTTAGCTTGATTTATAATATAACATTGATAGTTACTGATTTCTTGTAGCCTAAGTGATTTCTTCCCCTGGATTTTATCTTATACATCACTTCCCAATTTCTGTAGAATCAAAATATTATAGATGTAATGTTCCAGACAAAACAATACAGATAGAAATTAAATCAAAAATATAATTCTCACAAAGGCAAGTCATGTAAAACAGAAAGAGAATAAATGGCATGGTAGCAATTTTCGCAATAATTTTCCCTCTTCAATTAATCAGACACTCAATTGGCCTGAAAAAGTATATATCATCGAAGACAAGCCATATGTCTTGGCTGGCACCTAAAGTAGATGGGCCATTCTTTACCTTGCAGCACTTCTATTATATAAACCTAAAAGTATAAAATGAAATTCTAGACACACAAGGCTAAGGAAAAGCAGAGTCAGGTTTCATCTTCTGCAAAAATGTTAAATGGTCAAGAAGAGGAACAAAAGTAATATCCTTGTTCCATGAAATATAAGGGAAATGTGAAGCAGAATGTCAAGAATGACAAATATAATAGAAATCCTCTCATAGGAAGAAGTTTGTCTACACAGCGTTTTCAACAAATAAATCACACGATTTTTTTTCTTTTTTCACTCTTACATTGAGTGGTGAGTCACTGATTGACAGTCAAGGGTTAACTTCAGCATTTGAATTGATATGACCACATATTTGACATAGTCATTTGAAAATAATTTGAATCGGTTCTAATCTAACAAAACCACTGTTTATATATATTTTGGATTTGGTGATACTGATACATTCGGGACATAATGCAGTTTGTACTGGACACTGTGCCTTGCTGTCTCTGTGAGTTAGAAAGTCCCTTGGTGACTCAGACATTAAAGCAAACAAAAATCGATTTGTTTTATATGTTTTTAAACTTTTTAAAATAAATTTATTTATATTTTATTTATTTATTTTTGGCTGCATTGGGTCTTCATTGCTGCGCGTGGGCTTTCTCTAGATGCGGCAAGCAGGGTCCACTCTTCATTGCGGAGCACAGGCTCTAGCACCACGGGATACAGTAGTTGTAGCTCACGGCCTCTAGAACGCAGGCTCAGTAGTTGTGCACGGGCTTAGTTGCTCCGCGACATGTGGGATCTTCCCGGACCAGGGATTGGACCTGTGTTCCCCGCATTGGCAGGCAGACTCTCAACCACTGTGCCATAAGGGAAGTCCCTCAATTTCTTTTAATAACCATTTGGATCCCCAAGAAAAGTCTGAAGATTGAACAAGCATTACAGTGGGGGAGGCCCTATACTGGTCCCAGAGGTCATCTTTCTCACTGTGTAGATCAGAGGACAAATGAAGTCAATTCCCTACAAGAGAATAATGAAGTAGAGGTACAAACAGCAGTGCAAGTGAAAAACAGAGTATGGTTCTGCCTCTAATGTTTTGCTCCACCTTTCAGAAACTTAGCCACATTTCTACCATTGGATCCTGTGACACATCCCTATATCCTTTTAATAGTATTTTCCTTCTGTTAAGTCTGGTTGTTTTGGTTCCTTTCACCTACAGCCCAAAGGAAGCTAAATAATAGGTTTTATTAATATTCCACTAGGTGTCCTGACATTATTTTGGTTTAACTCAGAAAGAGGCTTACATTTGATAATATAAATGACAATTTATATTTCCAAATATAAATTTTGCATAATATAAATAAATATGAAATTAAAGCAATTATAATTCTTTTGTTAATTATGAATTAAAACAATTTATAATATAAAATAATATTTTATATAAATTATACCATACTATATAAAATATAAAATAAATTACTTACAAATTAATTTGGGTTTGAGATTCATATGATATTGTTTATATGTGAAATCTAAAAAAAATGATACAAATGAACACATTTAGTAAGCAGAAAGAGAATCACAGACAGAGAAAACAAACCTATGGTTACCAAAAGCAAAAGGAGGGTGGTGGCAGGGATAAATTAGGAGGTTGGGATGAACATATACACACTACTATATATAAAATGGATAACCAACAAGGACCTACTGTATGGCACAGGGAACTATACTCAACATTTTGTAATAAGGGAAAATAATCTGAACATAAACATATATATATATATATATATATATATATATATATCTGAATCACTGTGTTATACACACTAAACATGATATTGTACATCAACTATACTTCAGTAAAAAATAATACAAAAAGAGATTCTTTACAATGTTATATTCTGAGAAAAACTCTTGTCAAGATAATGGTTAGTAATGGGTTTCCAGAGAACCATGCTCAGTTCCTTTTCTAGGATATAGCTATTGCCTGTGTTGAGCCTCTATAGTTTAGCATGTTTGAATGTTTAGTTTGAATGTTTAGTTGAGTGGGTAGAATCCTCAGTATTCAACTAAATGCATTCTAGATGATACACAGAGTGTTATGTGTAAGTTATACTTAATTATGACTCTGGGTAATTTCAGATTTTAGTGTGCAATAAGATGGCCTCCTTGGATTCCATAATTAAAATGTTTGATTGTTCGATAAAAGCCAGATCCATGCTCTGGTTCATTGACAACACATACAGATATGCCTCCTTACATCTCCTGTAGGAACCTTACTTGTCTTGACTTGAGGATGGGAAGGATTAGGAAAAATCTATTGGTTAATAGGGAAGTGAAAAAATATCTATGACAATTTTAAAAATTATATATGAATATAAATATACAGCTATTAATGTTGAATTCATTTTATATAACTGCAGTTCACCAGATGACTCTTCAAAAGAGGGGTGGGATAGGCAGTGTGGGAGAGAAGAAGACGCAAGAGAGAAGAGATATGGGGATATATGTATATGTATAGCTGATTCACTTTGTTCCAAAGCGGAAACCAACACACCATTGTAAAGCAATTATACTCCAATAAAGATGTTAAGAAACAAACAAACAAACAAAACAATATCACCATACCTTGTTTGATGAAAAATGAAGCTTCATATCTATGTCTGTATCTGTATCTCTTTTCTACTCTATTTATATTATTAGTTAGGCTCAACAGATTGGATTTTTTGGGAAAAGAGAAAGAGAATAAGGTAATGACAGATCTGAATGAGTTACCTTTTTGTGCACAATTTGTGTTTTTGAGCAAGATGCTGAGATATACAGGACAGGATCTGTTAGGGAAAACCTTGCTGTTTAATGTCTTGTTCCAGCTTAAAATTGTCATGGTTTAAACTAAAGATCTAATATAACCCTGAGTATTAGAAATATCCCTGTTGCATTTATGCTAAGTTGTTTGAAAACTATCACACATCCATTTATAGAACTAACAGAACCCGTATGACAAAAAGCTGAGCACTCTATTTGCCTTGCTTTAAAAGAACATTCCAACATTAGTCAAGAAAAATCCTCCTAACCCCACTCCAGTAAACATTGCCAATATTAAAATGGTAACCTGGTTTCCAGAAGGTAAAAGATAGAGTGAGATATTGGTGACTCCCTTTTCTTCTATTGGTGGGAAATGTGGCAGAATATAAAAAGTATATCCCAATGTTCTCCCTGGAACCAGATAAGGACTGAAAATCAGGAGAGGAGGGGATTTTTCTGAAGGTATAAAAGAACAATCTCATGCTTTCTAAGGACAGCTGGGGTGAGAACTGCCACCTGTGGAACAGCAGTTGGTTACACTAGGGACTCTGGGAGACTCTCCTGATCTTGCTGGCTGGGTACTAAGATGGTGAACTAAACTGTCTACATTCCTGGGGATTAGGAGGCAGCTGCCATTTTTACCTGGAAGAAATGGACCAAGTATGTAAATGTGATATCTAGTCTTAATAAACTTTGAATTTTAAGTATCTTTAAGTGAAAATATAGGAAAATCACAGCTAAAAGCTAAATGATGTTCTGCAGAGTCAGAGAAAAGAAATAGCACTTAATGTTGAAGAAATATAAAAAGGAATGCAAAGCCATAAGAAAATTCTAAGAGACTTGTACCACAAAGCAGATGTAATAACAGGGGATGGAGGAAAGAGTTCTAGAAAGAAAAAAGAACTAAAGAAAAGGAGAACCAATAAGAGATGCATTTTCTCTGAGCCTGGAGATTTAAAGTGCTTATCAAGTCCCAGACAGGATTAATTAAAAAATCACATACAGTTCATAATACCCTGATAGAAATCCTCAATTCAGAAAAAAAAAAAGAGAGAAAATCTCATAATCTTCAGAATAGAAGGAAATTTTCCCTTAAAAGGAAGAGAAAATCTACCAACCATAGAACTTCTCATCTGCATGGTAGAAACTGAAGGACATTGGAATAAAATGCGTGGGTGATGGAGAGAAGGTATCTGTTGTTCAAGAACGTTAAATACTGTCAACTGTTACAGTTCCATTTTTAACATAAAAAGTAAGATAGTGTCAAACATGTGAAAAGTCAGAGCTTTTGCCTCCTGGGTGTCTTTGGATAATTCTAGAGAAAGTACAAATAGTTATAGAATCAGAACCTAGTTTTTGGTTGTTTTTTTTTTTTTTTTTTTTTTTTTTTTTTTTTTTTTTGCTGTACGCGGGCCTCTCACTGCTGTGGCCTCTCCCGTTGCGGAGCACAGGCTCCGGACACACAGGCTCCGCGGCCATGGCTCGCGGGCCCAGCCGCTCCGCGGCATGTGGGATCTTCCGGGATAGGGGCACGAACCCGTGTCCCCTGCATCGGCAGGCGGACTCTCAACCACTGCGCCACCAGGGAAGCCCTTGGTTGTTTTTTTAAAGGAAAATAAAAGGAAGAAAATATAGCAAACACATTTCATAATATATATATAAACATACATTTTAGTTAATAGTAATGTGTTATTTAAAAATTATTGAGCTAGATGAGTTATACTCCTAGTAAATATATAATAGCCCAGAATTAAATTCTTATGAGAGAATAAGTTAAATAGATGATTGATAGATGATAGAGCTATAAGTAGGTAGGTAGGTAGATAGATAGATAGAGAGAGAGAGAGAGAGATAATCTCAGCAAAATGCAGAAGGAGGGCAAGGATTAAAAGCTACAAATTTCTCATGCAGGTGGTAGTTGAGGGGAGAGGGTTAGGCAAGTAAGTTGTCTCTGGAGGAGGTAGCCACAGGGACAAGTTACTTTGTTTGTAGAAATCAAGATGGCCTTAGGGGCTTCCCTGGTGGCACAGTGGTTGAGAGTCCGCCTGCCGATGCAGGGGACATGGGTTCGTGCCCTGGTCCGGGAAGATCCCACATGCCGCGGAGCGGCTGGTCCCGTGAGCCATGGCCACTGGGCCTGCGCGTCTGGAGCCTGTGCTCCGCAGCCCGAGAGGCCACAACAGTGAGAGGCCCGCGTACTGCAAAAAAACAAACAAACAAACAAGATGGCCTTAAAGTTGTCTTCAACTTGACTAAACTTTAGACAGGCTTCTTCCTGACTATGCACTCCCTGACCTCCCTTTTCTGAGAGCATTTACTTTAGAAAACTTGCACCTGTAAATTATTTCTCTACCCCTTTGAGATATAAATCTTCTCTCAGCCTCTTGCCAGTTTTACAACCCAGCAAATATTTTTTTCTTTCCTCTCAAAGACCTGGGAGCCATTTCTTTGAAATGCAATCATCAAGAAGGATAGAGGCTTGACTTCCCAGTCTCTATGGGCAGGTAGGAGGCTAACTTCAATAAGCACCAATTAGTAAACACAGATGATGTAACCACATGGGCCAACCTCCTTAGAAATGTCCTCCAATACTTCTCAATTAGCTCACTCTAACACTGAAAAGTCCCCTGCCTTTTGTTTCAGCAAAATTGAATTCAATCTGTCTTTTTTATTGAATAAAGTCTTCCTTGCCTGTTATAACTGGTGCAATTTTCTCTTTTTTTTAATTGATAATAAATTTCAAGGCAAGTATCTTAATTCATGAAGATAATGAGTGATATTATAGTTCACATCACTCCTAATTAAGACTATATAAATTAAAATTACAAATTTTCTTTTTCAAACGTCGTATTGGTTAAAGATTTGAGTGTTAAGTATGGTGCACAAATATGTAGGGAAATGGGCATCACTGAATGGAGTCTAAATGGCTACGCTGTTTTTGAAAATAAATCTGCACTATATATCAAAATTATAGATTCACATTCATTGACTCAGCAATACTGCATTTAGTAATCTAGGCTATAGAAATAAAAGTCTCAATGCTTATAGGCATATATATAAATATATTTATTAAAATGTTATTTTAGTGGCTAGAACATGTAAATTAACTGCTCCATTCAATGGCAATATTTTGCACAAATATGCATTGTATCTACATATGGATAGACTGAAGCTAATAAAAATAACAGATGATGTTTGGTACACTGATAAAAAATAAATACTAAAAACTGATCTGGAGGGATAAATGAAATATTCAGAGCAATAAATTGCTGCATGTTATATGTTATATGCAACTTAGTCAAGTTATACAAGAATATCTATGTATGTTTCTACAGATGTATAGAGGATAGATACCAGAAAGCTAATACTGGTTTCCTAAGGCATTGAGAAGGGAAACAATAGAAGGACCAAGTAATAGTTGCATCCTTTAATAAAAATTTGTATAACTTCTGTAGTTATAGCAAAACACATATTTTATTATTTTAAAATATCACAAAACATTTTTAATGAAAATCCAATTTTGTTGGGTAAAATATGGGAATATATAACGGAAACTAAGTTTATGTTACCTATAGAAGAAAACTGGGCTTGAAAAGGGGAAAAAACCAACAAGGTATATCTTTATAAAAATATATATGAAAAATAATATGTGTTTGTTTCATAACGCAGCCTACTATCTAATTCATTGTTCATCATAACAGTAGCAAAGTATCAAACTTATAACTTATGAGACTACAGGGCACATGAACTAATTTGCTCATCTGTGTGAGAGGATCTATCTCAGAGGAAACTCAGAAACTAGAATCCTATTCCAAAACATATCCTTGGAACTTGACCTATTAGTTAAATGCTTAATTTTTGTATCCATTAAATTAAGAAAGATGTGAGGGTATCATGTAATAGCCATTTTGTATTAACTTTCCTCAATGCTTGTGAAGCACTTTTTAGGAACCAGGATCAATTGAATATGATTTTGAGTTTAGATGATGAATATTAAAGTAAATATTTTTTAGATGTAATGATTTTCGATTTGTGATGGATACTTAACAAAGTTAGAGAGAAACTTTATTTTGTAGTTTTCTACAAGCTCCTATAATTAAGCTCCAAAATAGAAAAAAGAGTATTAAAACTACTAAGTATGAAATATTTCTTAAAAAGAGCTATTGAATAGACATTAGAGTGTCCTAATTAATTTTATTTCTATAGATTCAAGTACATGTGTTATTTATTTATTTTATAGAAATGGAGTTTTTATTAATAGAGGAAATTCAATTGTGCTAATCTGAAGAGTGAAGTTCATTCTCGTTTAAGAGCTTCCAAATGATTTCAGCAAACCTTTCTCTGTAAAACCTTCTAAACAATAAAGTTTTGCCACCTTGTTCAATAAACAACTAAATATTGAAGACAATGCAGCCTAGCTTCACTCCTAAGTACAGTACTATTAAAGCATGAACGCAGAGCTTTATGAAAGCATGCAAGATGGCAGTACTCTCTTTTAAAAAGCAAAAGATTATCACATATATTTATAGTTTAATTGCAAAGTGAGGGATGTATGTGCATCTGTGTTTGTATGTGTATTTCTAAATGAGTTAAATGACACCATGTACTTAAATTGTCTGAAGCTTTTAAAAGATATGTATTTATGTTGATATCTGATTAGAGTATAATCACAATTCAGTACTTTATATGCATTCCTTCCACACTCCTAGATTTTATCTGTTAATCCATAATGTATATGGTGAAAAGTGCTCCCTTACTGTCTTTCAGCTGCTTCTAAACCTGATTTATGACATGCAAATTATATTTGCATTCATAATTTATGCTCAGTTATTAAGTACATTAAATGGGATAAAAATATTTTTCAAACATCATTTTAGATTGCTGGATTAAAGCTAAATATGGAAAATGATTTTAAAGTGGAGATAACAGACTGTTGATTTTAAATTAAATAATTTAATCTCTGTGTAATCCCTGTTTCTCATCTTCAAGTTTTGAAACAAATCTTTTATGCAAGCATAGATGGGAGATGTTGATTTTAAACAATGTAATTATTCCCTGGTTGTTGACTGTAAATAAGATAAAACCTAGTTAATTGCTCTTCAGTGTCTAATGACCACACTTCCATTGTATGTGGATACCTAGCTTTATATCTCTCTCTCTAAAAATAATGACATAAAATTAATTAAATATTGATTAATTTGTATTTCATAGTATTATTTAATATAAAACTAACAATTAGAATTTTTACTCCCAGAATAAGTTTTAGTGCTTAGAAATTATCAACAAACTTAAATAATGTGGAGTTTCTTTACAGAATCATAACCTTTTCAATATGGTGTACCTGTATCCATAGGAAGAAACTTAGAATTACAGAGAGCTGGACCAGAGAATTTATGGAAGAAATATACCATTCCTAAGACAAGATTTTTATAGGATAGAGAAACTTTAATGGAATCAGGATGTTTTTACCTCTGTTCTTGTTTTCTAAGGATCAAGCCTATTTAGTTATTTCCTCCACAAATGATTAGATTCAAGAGACATATTTAAACTAACCAAATACAAAAGATTTACATATTTTTTCTTTTTATATACAGCTATATACCATAATTTGACTTAAATTATTTACTTTTCAAAAAAAATTTACTCTTTTTTTTCAGAAAGTATATTTCTATTTTGTTAACTTTCATAAGACATACTCTACGAGGGCAGGGATTTTGCCCATTTTTTTTTTTTTTTGGTGTTGTATCTTCAGTGCCTAGAACCTGAGTTCATATTGTATAAAAGTGCTTAATATATATTTGTTTATTGTATGAATGAATGAAGAGTTCAACATATAGAGGAGAATGTTACTGTTATAATTAGCAGTGAGGGATATCACTTCAGTTCTCAGATTACCTCTTCCTCTAACAATAGTCTGGTAAAACTTTTCCTTTTAAATTATTATGTCTATAATAAACACTGGGGCATAAGGTTAACACCTGAGCTATTGTACCTGTCCCTACTCCCCTAGCTGTTTAGAATATTCCCTACAAAATGATATTTTCCAGTATGGGCAGATGTCATATATATATGAATCTTAAACTAAATTGATCCCAGAATTTTGTTTTGTATTTCTCTTTTTGAAACCTTACTAAATTTTATAGACCAATAGTTCAAAAAAAAAAAAAAAAAAAAGGACAGGAAACTTCCCACATTTGTTTTTGGGAAGTACCAATAAATATGGAAATCATTGTCTATGTTAAGTATTTAATCACAAAGTAATAATAAATTAATAAAAAGAGTTACAAAATCTACATTAGTAACAACTTTGGTGTAATACACATCTAATTCATTCAATTAGAATGTGTCAAAAAGAAAAAAAAATGAAAAATATTATTAAAGTTTTGCTGTACTGTTTTTAATAGAAATGGCTTTGACAATGTAAGATTTATATACATTTGATATTTTCTCTCTTAGACATAGAAATATCCTAATTGTAATAGAAACCTTGATTATTGACTGATCTAAGTTAATTATTTGCATAGGATCAGGGCACATTATTATCATTTATTACTGAAATGTCCTTTTCTTCATTTGTTAATTTGCTTATTCATTTATCTCCTCATTTTCTGTTTCTTTTTTAATCATTAGTAAATATTTTCATGTTTAACACTATATTTTGTTTGTATATATTTTTTCAAAATATATATTCTGATTGTTATCCACATTTTTAATTGACATGCATAAAGGTTATATATATATATATTTGTCTATATGAATGTGTATATATGCTTGTTAAACATGCATGTATACAAATACACACACATATATATATATAAAATGATATTTCTTATTTTTCCAGTAAGCACTATGGGTTTACATACATATGTACACATGTATGTATATACACATATATACACATGTCATATATACATATGTATGTATAATGCTATTTTTTTATATTTTTAATAACTAATATTTGTTTAAGTTCTACCCATGTTTCTGTGCATCTAGGGGCAGTGCATCTAGTGGCACATCTGATCTGCTGCTCCATACTCTTGTATAGTACTCCATTACGTATGGCTACCACATTTTGTCTATTTACTCTTCTTCCAGGGATGGGTACTCTAGATGGAAGATGTGAATTAAATTTGAAGCTATTTTTATCTCCAAGTATCAACCTAAATTTCACAGAGTACATCTAGTTTTTACATATAGATATAACAAGTGTCCTCTTAAGAATAAAGATTTCTTTAAGCATTCACTATTCTCATCCATACCACTAGTTGAGTATACTAGTGATGACAAAGAGATCTGACTATCACTTAGCTGCTAAAATTATTGACTAAAGGAAGCAGGAATGCTATAAAATGGAATGAAACAGGAAACAGTTTATTCAGGGAAAATAATATTGGTAAGGTTTCAAGTATGCCAAGATTTATTTGTGTTTTGCTAATAATTCACTGTATAATCTTTGGCATATCTACAAAGACGTATTTGATTCACACTCCCACTTAGCCTTATATAATTTATGGTTTATTCTTTGGATAAAGTTAATAGTTTTTTTTATTCTTTTATTTATGAATTCAGCAGCAAAATGTTTGATGACCTCATATGATTGAGTTACCATTTCTGAAGGTAGGGATATGGCAGTGAATTTTTTAAAAAATCATAATGAAAACACACAAAGAAAACTTTAAGTAGCCTGGTCAGGAAAAGACGCATTTAGAATGTGAGATTTAAACAGACTTAAAGAAGGTAAGGGACTGAATCATACCTATACATGGGGGTAGAGCATCCCAGGAAAAGAATAGAGGAAATGCACACCCTAGGAGTGAGCATGAGACAGTTGTTTGCCGTGAACTAAGGAAGCCAATGCAGCTGGAGCAAATTGTTATGAGAGGGAGAAATAGGAGATGGGGTACAGAGAACAGGGGTAGAATGGGTCCCTTCAGACCATGTAGGCGCTGGATAAATCTTGGCTCTATCTGAATAAGACAGGGAGCCAGTGAATGGTTTATTGTAAAGAAGAGGTAAGGTCAGACAGAAATTTTCTGGAGTACTCAGGTTACTTATGGACAAATTAATAAAAAATTTGAATTGCTGCTGCTAAGAAAACATTTGAATATTATTTATATAAATCATCATGTAGTGTAATGCAATGGACTTCCTTAAAAGAGCCTGGAAAGTTTTGCCATGGGATTGCCATGTTTGACACTAATTAGTTCTGTGAACCCGAAAAAGTCACTAAGCGTCTCTGGCCTCAGCTTTCTATTGGCTGAAAGAGATTGCCAGTGTGATTTCTAATGTTTCTTCCAGGTCTAAATTTCTATGGCTCTGAACTCCCTATGTCTTGTTCAAGTTGTTAGATAAATCAGTAGTTGTATTTTACTTGCTTTGTCAAACTATATTTTGTTGTTTGGGAAAAAGGCATTTTTCTTTCCTTTTTTAAAATTCTTGACACTAGGTTAGGAAAAAATTTTAATTTGGTAATAGGAGATGGTATAGTAATAATTTTAGATAGTCATTTTATTTCTTCTTTCTGCTCTTTTGCAAATTCACACGCTTTTTCAGAAAATTAAATCCCAAGCAAATTAGCTAAAGCTTACAGATGATTTTTTTTTTTTTTTTTTTTGCTGTACGCGGGCCTCTCACTGCTGTGGCCTCTCCCGTTGCGGAGCACAGGCTCCGGACACACAGGCCCCGCGGCCATGGCTCGCGGGCCCAGCCGCTCCGCGGCACGTGGGATCCTCCGGGATCGGGGCACGAACCCGCGTCCCCTGCATCGGCAGGCGGACTCCCAACCACTGCGCCACCAGGGAGGCCCTACAGATGATTTTTATTAAACTGCATAGGTATTGAGAATGGTAATAGATTGAGAGGTTATAATCCCACATTTTAAAATCCATATATATATATATATATATATATATATATATATATATATATATATATATATATATATATATATATATATTCATTTAACCTAAGGTAGATGGAATTTATTCTTTTATAATATAGAACAGTAATAGGAGTGAATAAAAGCTGAAGGGAATGACATTTGGATGAAAATGAAATTGCTCCCCAGAAAACTAGCATTGTCTAAAATGCACAACTATTTGCATTAAAGATGTGGACAGCCAGAAGCCACACAAAAAAGAAAAGTTTGGGTGCTACTGGGTCTGTGGTATGCACTTCTGCTGTGTAAAAGCTATAACTATGACAACAACATTTATTAAGAACCCACAATATGTATACACTGGTTCCTCTCTGTGCAAAAAACTTAGAGTTGGCTCCTCTGGATTTTTTAAATGGCTGTCTAATATTAGCCAAGGAAAGAAGATGTTTCTTCCATATGTGGTTCCAAATTAAATCCCACCTTAAATCTATACCTTCTGAAGGTCAAAATCGTGAACTACTCTGAGAATTCCCTACCAGCTTATTACAGCTGTCACTTTTGGAGAACTGATTGCCAGCCTGTTTTATTCCAGTTTTCAATTGAAAAACATGAATCATAACAACTTTGCAGGCATACATTTTTAACTTTCTGCAATAAAGCTCGATTCTCAGTATACCATAATTTATCACAATGTTGTGAAATGTTATGAATCATTTCTCAAATGTAAGAATGTGGCCATTAAGAATCTGATTCTGTATTTCACATGTGTAATTCTGTTTCCATACAGAATCCATAATGGTCATGTACAAAACTCATCTATATCTTAAATAGGTTTAGTGTTGTCCTGATGTATAGAACTGAAATAGAAAACTAATAGTATTCTTGACTTTTATCAATTTTCTCTCAAAAGTTATTTTCCAAGGTACAGAATTTGATATCAAAAAATATATATATTTAATTAAATACTATTTGTGTAATACCTTTTATATGAACAAATAAAATCTGGTTAATATTTTGCATAGGATTAATAGTATTTTGGCATCACTAATCATATTCATAAAGTGATAACTAATTCATTTAGTTCACAATAGCAGGTAGAAAACTTTAAATACATTTTGTTTAGATTTCATAAATTTTGCCTTTTATTTCAGAGATTAAGTTCAGTAATATATGTTTATTGAACAAGATTTTCTATCAGGACTATTTAAATTCTACACATGACTATTAAAAAACTGTTATGCGGGTGCTAGAATATAAGGACTATTATGGCATGTAAAAATATTGACCTTGTCTTCAAGAGAGTTTCTCTGAAGAAAAACAACATTCATTTACTTATTCCACAAACAGTTTTCAAGGGCATCCCATGCACCTGAAACTGGTACAATGCCATGCCCAGAACTGATTTAGTTCTTTTTGATGACAAGAATAACAAGAAGCATTTACTGTCATCAAATATGTAGTGTTTGATGCATAAACAAAAATAACTAAAGTGACAGGTGAAGAAAGTGTCATTAAGAGATGATGAAAAATAACACTTTCTATAAAACAGTCAACTAAAGTTTAGGCAGTGACAAAATATGCTGCAAAATTCCAGTGGAACATAGAGATGTGAGTGGCACCTCTCATTTTATAGTAATGGAATTTATTAACTACTTAAACATATTTCACTCACTTTTTGCAAGAGGGTATGTTAAAATAATTTATTTAATTTAAATAATTGAATTCATAAAATACAAAAATTATCTTGTGAGTTTTTAAATTTTATATGTAAAGATTGTGATTGAATTTGAAAAAAAGGGAATTCAATTGAGACTCAAAATTAAAAATGAACAAAACAAGAGTAAAAATAATGTAAAAAAGAAATTTACAAAGTTCTCTATAGAGTGTATAAGTAGAGGGGAAAATACACACCAAACACACACACACAAATGGCAACAGGCAAATTTGTCCATGTTTCAAGAAGTTAGAAATAAAGAAATATTTAATCCAGACACTGCAAAAAATGAATATATATACAACTTGGCAACCAAGTATATGTAGGGTGTGAGAAAGAAGGTGTCATCCAACATTACTTCAGCAGGGTTATCCCAGGATACATTTTTCTGAGAAGGAAGTATTTATTGAATTATTGGTGTGTTGAATTTAAGCTGTTTTCAGGGACTCCAGATGGAGATGTCAAGGAAATAGTCAGAATGCAATTCTCATTTTAGGAGAGTCTAAAAAGTGTGGAATCATCTACATAGAAGTTCAAGTCATTGGAATATATAAAATCCTTAAAGGAGGATAATTTATAAAAAGTAAAACTATTGTCACAGGACAATTTCTCAATAACATGTATACCAAGAGAAAACAATCAGATGGCTTTTGTCTATAAAATGACAAACCTATAATTACTTCAGTATAAAAATCAATTCACTAAAAATATCTATTACCTAAGTTTATTAGGTGTGTGTAAATTAAGCAAATGCTTGTATTCACATTATTTTGATAACAACATGAAGCTACCATCATAGTACACTGAGAGTGCTTATAATGTCAATGCAATGTTTGTTTATTTATTTATTTATTTATTTATCTATTTATTTATTTATTTATTTGTGGTATGCGGGCCTCTCACTGTTGTGGTCTCCCCCGTTGCGGAGCACAGGCTCCGGAAGCGCAGGCTCAGCGGCCATGGCTCATGGGTCCAGCCGCTCCGCGGCATGTGGGATCTTCCCAGACCGGGGCACGAACCCGTTTCCCCTGCATTGGCAGGCGGACTCTCAACCACTGCACCACCAGGGAAGCCCGCAATGTTTGTTTAAAATTTAGAAAATTATAATACACATACTGTCTGGAAATAGAGCATATTTCTCTCCAGGAAGTGATGACTATAGAATTAATGGAAGAAATGTGAATAAATATATACAATAATGATAAAATTTTTATTACCAATATCATGATTTCTACATAGTAAAGTCAGAAGTAACAAAAACAAAAGTCAATATAGGTTCAGAAAAGCAATGAAATTTATCATCACCCATATCTTCATTATCCAAGTACTCCTAGAAGCATGGATATTTTTAAGGTATTTGTGCCACAAAAGTCAGCTCATGACTGATTATCAAATGGATATATAAGCTTTTGGATCTAGACACTACTTTAGAAAACAGTATTTCGACTGTGTTTAAGCATGTTTTTAGAGCATACTGAAGTCCACAACCTCATCAAAACCACATAGTAAATTATAATATTGTTGAGATCAGGGATCCCACATTGCGAATCAGGGATCATGTTACCACACCATGTTGATGAAACAATATTCATGAACTGATATATTTTAAGAGCATTCTACTTTTTAAATGAAAAACTCCATATAAAATTCACTATAATAAACATTTTACAATGATTACCAAAGTATTCAAATCATTATATCCTTCTAGGATTCACAATTGATTAATCAAGTAGAATTATTTAATAAAAGTTTTATGACAGGTCACATGTTACCTAGCATATTGATAAGCTAAATTATTTAATAATCAAAAAGTACTCTTAGGAGGACCTTCAAGATGGCAGAGGAGTAAGGTGTGGAGATCACCTTCATCTTAATAAATACATCAAAAGTACATCTACATATTGAACAACTCCTACAGAACACCTACTGAATGCTAGCAGAAGACGTCAGACTTCTGAAAACCTGTGTGGCTGACAGGGTCTTCGTACTCTGGCAGGGTGTAAGGCTTGTGCCTCTGAGGTGGGGGAGGCGAGTTCAGGACAATGGTCGACCAGAGACCTCCCAGCTCCATGTAATATCAGATGGTAAATGTTCTCCCAGAGATCTCCATCTCAATGCAAAGACCAAGCTCCACTCAACGAAAAGGTAGCTCTAGTACTGGACACACCATGTCAAACAACTAGCAAGACAGGAATACAACCACACCCATTAGCAGAGAGGCTGCCTAAAATCATAATAAGTTCACAGACATCCAAAAACACACCATAGGACGTGGTCCTGCCAACCAGAAAGACAAGATCCATGCTCATCCACCAGAACACAGGCACCAGTCCCCACTACCAGGAAGCCTAAACAATCCACTGAACCAAACTTAGCCTATGGAGGCAGACACCAAAAACATAGGGAACTACGAACACACAGCCTGCAAAAAGGAGACCCCAAACACAGTAAGTTAACCAAAATGAGAAGACAGAGAAACACACAGCAGATGAAGGAACAAGGTAAAAACACACCACACCAAATAAATGAAGAGGAAATAGGCAGTCTACCTGAAAAATTATTCAGAGTAATGATAGTAAAGATGATCCAAAATCTTTGAAATAGAATGGAGAAAATACAAGAAATGTTAACAAGTACCTAGAAGAATTAAAGAGCAAACAAACAATGATGAACAAAACAATAAATGAAATTAAAAATACTCTAGAAGGAATCAATAGCAGAATAACTGAGGCAGAAAAACAGATATGTGATCTGGAAGATAAAATAGTGGAAATAACTACCACAGAGCAGAATAAAGAAAAAAGAATGAAAAGAATTAAAGGCAGTCTCAGGGACACTTGGGACAACACTAAATGCACCAATATTCAAATTACAGGGGCCCCACAAGAAGAAGAGAAAGAAAGAGTTACTGAGAAAATACTTGAAGAGATTATAGCTGAAAACTTCCCTAATATGGGAAAGGAAATATTCAATGAAGTACAGGGAAGCACAGAGAGTCCCATACAGGGTAAATCCAAGGAGAGACACGCCAAGACACATATTAATCAAACTATCAAAAATTAAATACAAAGGAAAAATATTAAAAGCAGCAAGAGAAAAGCAACAAATAACATACAAGGAACTCCCCATAAGGATAAGACCTGATCTTTCAGTAGAAACTCTGCAAACTAGAAGGGAGTGGGAGGACATATTTAAAGTGATGAAAGGGAAAAACCTACAACCAAGATTACTCTATCTAGCAAGAATCGCATTCAGATTCAAAGGAGAAATTAAAACCTTTACAGGCAAGCAAAAGCTAAGAGAATTCAACACCACTGAACCAGCTTTACAACAAATGCTAAAACAACTTCTCTAGGCAGAAAACACAGAGAAGAAAAAGACCTACAATAACAAACCTAAACCAATTAAGAAAATGGTAATAGGCACATACATATCGATAATTACCTTAAATATAAAAAGATTAAATGCTCCAACCAAAAGACATAGACTGGCTGAGTGGATACAAAAACAAGACATGTATATACACGGTCTACAAGAGACCAACTTCAGACATAGGAGCACATATACATTGAAAGTGAGGCAATGGAAAAAGACATCCCATGCAAATGGAAGTCAAAAGAAAGCTGAAGTAACAATTCTCATATCAGACGAAATAGACTTTAAAATAAAGACTATAACAAGAGAGAAAAAAAGACACTATATAATGATCAAGGGATTGATCCAAGAAGAAGTGATAACAATGGTAAATATTTATGTAGCCAACATAAGGGCATCTTAATACATAAGGCAAATGCTAACAGCCATAAAAAGGGAAATTGACAGTAACACAATCATAATAGGAGAATTTAACACCCCACTCTCACCAATGGACAGATCATCCAAAATGAAAATAAATAAGGAAACACAAGCTTTAAATGACACATTAAACAAGATGGAGTTAATTGATATTTATAGGACATTCCATCCAAAAACAACAGAATATACTTTCTTATCAAGTGCTCATGGAATACGCTCCAGAATACATCATAACTTGGGTCACAAATCAAACCTTGGTAAATTTAAGAAAATGGAAATCATATCAAGTATATTTTCCACCCACAGTGCTACAAAACTAGATAACAATTACAGGAAAAAAAAACTGTAAAAAATACAAACACATGAAGGCTAAACAATAAACAACTAAATAACCAAAAGATCACTGAAGAAATCAAAGAGGAAACCAAAAAATACCTAGCAACAAATGACAATGAAACACGACAATGCAAACTATGGGATGCAGCAAAAGCAGTTCTAAGAGGGAAGTTTATAGCAATAAAATCGTACGTCAAGAAACAAGAAAAATCTCAAATAAACAACATAAACTTACACCAAAAACAATTAGAGAAAGAAGAACAAAAAAATCCCAAAGTTAGCAGAAGGAAAGAAATAATAAAGATCACATAAGAAATAAATAAAAAAGAAATAAAGGAAATGATAACAAAGATCAATAAACTAAAAGCTGGTTCTTTGAGAAGATAAAGTTGATAAGTCATTAGCCAGATCATCAAGAAAACCAGGGAGAAGACTCAAATCAATAGAACTGAAATGAAAAGAAATGAAAAAGGAGAAGTAACCACTGACACTGCAGAAATACAAAGGATCATGAGAGATTACTACAAGCAACTATATGTCAATAAAATGGATAACCTGGAAGAAATGGACAAATTCTTAGAAAAGCATAATCTTCCAAGACAGAACCAGGAAGATGTAGTAATTATAAACAGACCAATAACAAGCACTGAAATTGAAACTGTGATTAAAATTCCTCCATCACACAACAGCCAAGGACCAGATTGCTTCACAGGAAAATTCGATTGCTTCATAGACGAATTCTATCAAACATTTAGAGAAGAGCTAACACCCATCCTTCTCAAACTCTTCCAAAGAATTTCAGAGGAAGGAACACTCCCAAACTCATTCTACGAGGCCACCATCACCTTGATACCAAAACCAGGCAAGGATGTCACAAAGAAAGAAAACTACAGGCCAATATCACTGATGAACCTAGACGCAAAAATCCTCAACAAAATACTAGCAAACAGAATCCAACAGCACATTAAAAGGATCATACACCATGATCAAGTGGGGTTTATTCCAGGAATGCAAGGATTCTTCAATATATGCAAATCAATCAATGTGATACACCATATTAACAAATTGAAGGAGAAAAACCATATGATCACCTCAATAGATGCAGAGAAAGCTTTCGACAAAATTCAACACCGATTTACGATAAAAATCCTGCAAAAAGTAGGCATAGAGGGAACTTTCCTCAACATAATAAAGGCCGTATATGACAAACCCACAGCCAACATTGTCCTCAATGGTGAAAAACTGAAACCATTTCCACTAAGATCAGGAACAAGACAAGGTTGCCCACTCTCACCACTCTTATTCAACCTAGTTTTGGAAGTTTTAGCCACAGCAATCATAGAAGAAAAGTAAATAAAAGGAATCCAAATTGGAAAAGAAGAAGTAAAGCTGTCACTGTTTGCAGATTACATGATACTATACATAGAGAATCGTAAAGATGCTACCAGAAAACTACTGGAGCCAATCAATGAATTTGGTAAAGTAGCAGGATACAAAATTAATGCACAGAAATCTCTTGCATTCCTATATACTAATGATGAAAAATCTGAAAGAGAAATTAAGGAAACACTCCATTTACCATTGCAACACAAAGGATAAAATACCTAGGAATAAACCTACTGAAGGAGACAAAAGACCTCTATGCAGAAAACTATAAGACAGCGATGAAAGAAATTAAAGACGATACAAACAGATGGAGAGATATACCATGATCTTGGATTGCAAGAATCAATATTGTGAAAAGGACTATGCTACCCAAAGCAATCTACAGATTCAATGCAATCCCTATCAAACTGCCAGTGGCATTTTGCACAGAACTAGAACAAAAAGTTTCACAGTTTGTATGGAAATAAAAAAGACCCTGAATAGCCAAAGCAATCTTGAGAAAGAAAAACAGAGCTGGAGGTATCAGGCTCCCTGACTTCAGACCGTATTACAAAGCTACATTAATCAAGACAATATGGTACTGGCACAAAAACAGAAATATACATCAATGGAACAGGATAGAAAGCCCAGAGATAAACCCACACACACACGGTCAGCTTATCTTTGATAAAGGAGGCAAGAATATACAATGGAGACAAGACAGCCTCTCCAAAAAGTGGTGCTAGGAAAACTGGACAGCTACATGTAAAAAATGAAATTAGAACACTCCCTAACACCATATACAAAAATAAACTCAAAATGGATTAAAGATTTAAATATAAGGCCAGACACTATAAAACTCTTAGAGCAAAACATAGGCAGAAAACTCTAAGACATATATCACAGCAAGATCCTTTATAACCCACCTCCTAGAGGAATGGAAAGAAAAATAAAAATAAACAAATGGGACCTAATGAAATTTAAAAGCTTTTGCACAGCAAAGGAAACCATAAACAAGATGAAAAGGCAACCCTCAGAATGGGAGAAAATATTTGCAAATGAAGCAACTGACAAAGATTTATCTTCAAAATTTACAAGCAGCTTATGCAACTCAATATCAAAAAAATAAACAATCCAATCTCAAAATGGGCAGAAGACTTAAATAGACATTTCTCCAAAGAAGATATATAGATTGCCAACATACACATGAAAGGATGCTCAACATCACTAATCATTAGAGAAATGCAAATCAAAACTACAATGAGGTATCATCTCACACTGGTCATAATGGCCATCACCATAAAATCTACAAACAATAAATGATGGAGAGAGTGTGGAGAAAAGGGAGGCCTCTTGCACTGTTGGTGGGAATGTAAATTGATACAGCCACTATGGAGAACAGTATGGAGGTTCCTTAAAAAACTAAAAATAGAACTACCCTATGACCCAGCAATCCCACTACTGGGTATATACTCTGAGAAAACCATAATTCTAAAAGAGTCATGTACCACAATGTTCATTGCAGGACTACTTACAACAGCCAGGACAAGGAAGCAACCTAAGTGTCCATCAACAGATGCATGGATAAAGATGATGTGGCACATATATACAATGGAATATTACTTAGCCATAAAAGAAATGAAAGTGAATTATTTGTAGTGAGGTGGATGGACTTAGAGTCTGTGATACAGACTGAAGTAAGTCAGAAAGAGAAAAACAAATACCATATGCTACCAATATATATGGAGTCTAAAAAAAAAAAAAAGTTCTGAAGCAATTGGGGGCAGGACAGGAAAAATGATGCAGACGTAGTGAATGGACTTGAGGACACAGGGAGTGGGAAGGGTAAGCTGGGACGAAGTGAGAGAGTGGCATGGACATATATACATTACCAAATGTAAAATAGGTAGCTAGTGGGAAGCAGCTGCATAGCAGATCATAGGAGATCAGCTTGGTGATTTATGACCACCTAGAGGGGTGGGAGAAGGAGGGTGGGAGGGAGATGCAAGAGGGAGGAGATATGGGGATATACATATATGTATAAGTGATTCACTTTGTTATACAGCAGAAACTAACACACCAGTGTAAAGCAAATATATTACAATAAAGATATTACAAAATAAATAAATAAATACAAATTAATTAATTATTTTTTTAAAAAAGTACTCTTGGTAAGGTGGCCACATGATTGGATTTGCAAGCCAGGATATTTTGGAGAGTTAAAGAAATGCAATAAAGGACCGTGTGGGAACCATGGCAGGCATGAAGCAGGACTGTCCTAGGCAAACTAGGATACAGTCTTCCTAAATACAGGGCACATTCAATTGAATATCTTTGCCTGTTTTACTAAATATAAGAGAACATAGCATTCTTTACATTAATTCTTTCTGTAAAATATTTAACTACCAGTGTTCTTTATGGGAGCAACCTCTCTATATCCCGTTTTTAAGACAGAAAGAATGTAGCGTGTGGGGGGGGGCGGTATGTGTGTGTGTGTACGCGTGTGCACACCCTCATTTTCATTTGATTATTAGTAGCAGACACCTTTTTTTTTTTTTTTTTTTTTGTGGTACGCAGGGCTCTCACTGTTGTGGCCTCTCCCATTGCAGAGCACAGGCTCCAGACACGCAGGCTCAGCGGCCATGGCTCATGGGCCCAGCCTCTCCGCGGCACGTGGGATCTTCCCGGACCAAGGCAGGAACCTGTGTCCCCTGCATCGGCAGGCAGACTCTCAACCACTGCGCCACTAGGGAAGCCCGAGATGCCTCTTTTTTGATGCCCTCTTAAGTCTAACTCCAAAGTAATATGTGTATATATTACTTAGTTGGCACAAATCCAGTACTATTAACTAATGAAGTGTGCAATCAGAAGAGCATAAAAGGGCTAAAGGGAAGTAAAGACACCTGATGATTTCATTCAGCATTCAAATACATATGTGGGAGATACGGAGGTGAAGAAATAAACTTTCTTGTATCTCTTCCTGTGTTTATAGACGATATGATGTGAAGAATCACTAAGTGTTCCCAATTAAATGTGCAAGTTACCCTTGGGCATCAAACATATCCAAACTGAGGACATAAGCAACAGCTAAAAGCTGACAAATGTGTGTGTAGAAAGCCCCTTAAAACATAATCACTTTCACATCAAAGAAGAAGCCAGGATATCATAATCAGGCAATTGGGACACCTTGTCAGTTATGTATAAATTGGGTAATAAAGAAAATAGCTTGACATAGGGCTGCCACATTCTAAGAAAGCTGCTAAGGGAATGGAAGGGAATGGAAGCTTAACTTCAATTTGGACTTGCCTGCTCTAAGTCTTCAAGATTCCTAGAAGATGCCAAGTCCTACAGCAGAACTGATTTATAAATATTCAAATAGCTGAACAATAAAAAGACTGCTAAAATCTGCTCATATTACAAACAAAATAGTTTTTCTTAGTTTAAAATTAGAATCTTGGGGAAAATAGGCTCTGAAATATATCTACAACATATGAAACACATGAAAGATATTTTGGATTTGTTAAAAAAAAAATTCCCCATATACAAATTTCTACTCACCCTTAACTCCTGAGCTACAGTCTGGAATATCTTTCTACCCTCAGAAGATTTTCACCTAGTTTATCCACTGTTCCCTCCAACACAATTTATTAAAACTGAATGTACTACCTTTCACCACTTTCCCCTTTGGTATTTCCTATTTTGATAAGGAAGCTTCAGTTCAGATACTTGGGCAGAATCACAGGTTGGGTTCTCTGACAGCAGATATTGAGATGGTGTTTTTGGTGTGTGTGTGTGTGTGTGTGTGTGTGTGTGTGTGTGTGTGTTTAAAGGATCGTCCTCTGTTAAAGGAAAGGAACAAAGCAGCACTGGGCAGAGGGAGAAGCATGGCATGCCTTGTTGGTGGATGAAGACTCAGGCAAAGCACTGGATCTAGAATAGCATCAAATGGTTCTCAGCCAGCTTCAAATGTCTGGACCTTTCTACCCCCTCTTTGGTTAGTCACTAGATTCATGCTGTCCTTGGGAAGGGCGTGATCTCAGGGGAAGAGTCTTCTGTGCAGCTAGGGTAGCCTGAAGGAGCTCTCACCTGCAAGCAGTCTACTGGCCACAGCTGGACAGCAAGTCCTTCTTTGAAGGGAGTCTGGGAACACGTCACCGAGTCTACTGCATTTACACCTCACTCCCATATCGAAGCATTCACTCAGTAGTCTAATAAATGTTGAGTCTTTAATTTTTTTTCTGCAACACCTTTTATAGCTTCGCTGCTGCTGTCTTAATCTCAGCTGTCTTTTTTCTTTGTTCTTGGCATTTGTGCCCATTTTCTTGCCCTCATTTATGCGTGAAAGTTCTTCTTTGATGCACTTCTTAAACTACATACCAACGCCCCCCTGCCTTTTAGATAGGTCCACGTTGGCTTCGGCTAATTAAACACCTGTTCTTGCACCAGTTGAACTTTAATCCTGTCTCTGTGCCATGATCTTCAAGGTCTTCACCCTTTTGTTCAGGCTCTTTCTTCTGACACTAATGTTTTCTCATGCCACCTTCACATCAGCCTGGTAAAGGTGTACAATCTTATAGGAACACTTCCGGCCAACAGTTATAGTTTACAGTTTTCAACTCTGAACCAGCTCCATACCAAGTGAAAACTTCAGCAAGTTAACTTGTCTTTTTAGTAATACTAGTGTAACACCTATGTGAACAATGCCTAGTGAACTACCCAGTATATGTGGGCACTGACATGACTTGAGGCTTAAGGAAAATGAGATTCAGAGAGCATGAGAGAGAGAGGGAGAAAGAGAGGAGGTTGGAAATGGACGTACAAAAAATCAACTGGTTCAAAACCAGGTGGGTTTATTTTGTTTTTGTTTTTGTTTTGGCCTCGCCACGTGGCATGTGGGATCTTAGTAGTTCCCCAACCAGCGATTGAACCTGCACACCCTGCAGTGGAAGCACAGAGACTTAAACACTGAACCACCGGGGAAGTCCCACAAATGAGGTGTTTTTAGTCATTGAAAAATGTTAAATAATCTGCTTGCCAAATAACCATCTGTGTGACATCAACAAAGTTACTTTACCTCTCTGAGTTTTTTTTTACCAAACATGTAAAACGTTGCTGATAATAGAAATTAAATGGGGATTCAAGTCACTTACAGTTTCTGGCACACAGTTTGTTCTCAGTAAATTATAATTATTACAACTCTGGTTTGTGGAGTCAGATAAATGAGATGTCTGGCTGCTTTACCTACTGGCAAAATAATTAACCTATTTTAAACAAGTTATTTCAAAGATTTATATGAAAAATCAAGTACCTCACTGCTACATAAGATAATATGCTAAAAATGAGGGATAAGACGGTGAGGAAAACAATTTGAAATGTACTTGCACTAAAAATCTTAGAGTTTTAAAATCGCAGTCACATTTTAAAATTTGGCTATTTTTTCATAAAGAAAAATATCACTTTTTAATGTGAAATTCTGTGGGTGTTTTATTAAGGCGCTGTTTTCATTCAAGCATATTTAGCTATGCACTACTATAAATACTATTTCTGAGCGACACAAAGTTGCTTTAAAGAATGGATCTGGAATCCTTGCTCACCACAGCTCTATGGGTGAAGCTGATTCAAAACAATTTTCTCAAAAGAAGTTGAGCTCTGAATGTGGACACCCCACGGCTCACCCCAAATGGCCTTACTGAGATTTTAAGCCTCCATAAAAGGATTAAAACCCTAACCCCACCTTGACTATTTCTAAGGAACATGACTCTGAATTCCCATGGCTACATAAAAGAGCTCTGTTTCTGGCATTTGCCAAGGAATTAATCTCAAATCAATGTCAGCCAAAATTTACTAAAAGAATTATGACGCTAAATGATTTTCAAGGACGCAGTCCAGTCTGTCTTTATAATTGGTTTTACTAAGTTGTGATTGTAGGGTGGTGCTGCCAGCTTTAGGTGACTCTTTGCCAAATCTCTTTAAAGGACTTTACAGTGGCTGCCAGAAGGGATCTGGGGGCCTTGAGGGCAGGGGATTTTATCTGCATCTTCTTTAATGCATCCCAAGCACCTAGTATCCATGTCTGGTACATAGTAGGCTAAATAAATATTTGTGGATGAATGATTCTACTTTATTACAGTGCCTTCATCAGGTGAGCATTCAGAATAAATACTTTTCTCATTATGATACCAAAAAGCATCATGTTTTCCCTGGACAATTAGCTTATTTTTATATGAGGTTTTTTAAGACTGTGATGAAAAAAAGTTCCCTTTCACATTAATTTTCAAAAGTTTGGTGACAAACTTCTGTTCCAACTCAGGTAACTAATATGGATCCCTAAGGTTTGAAGTTTCAGCTTGTGTCCCTGACACACTTTGTGGTTTAATTTTAATTTCTATATGTTTTTCCTGCTTTTATTTTGGATTCTTCAGGAGACATCTGAAATTCTTTTTGAAACAAGCAAGATGTATAGAAAAAGATGTTGCCTAAATTTACTTTCTATTCTAAGATTAAACTGGATTTGTAATTATTAGTGGGTGTTGTAGATGAAACAGAATTACTCTAAGTGGCCCAGGACCACAGGGATTTCCCTAAAGGTTTTTATTCACCTTCACCTCCATACCCTTCCCTACTCGATTCGTAAGAAAAGCTGAATTATTTTGCCTAATTATTCATGGGATGCCACCACCTACGTTAAGCAGCAGTTATGTTATTTTTGATTAAAAAAACCCATATTCTTAAGAATAGATATGGGATTTAAGGGTAATAGCATTGTTCTAAATTTAGATTATGGTGATGGCTGCACAACTCTGTAGATATGCTATATTTAAATGTAATATTTATTTAAATTTCAATAAAGGCTTTTTTCCTTTTATATAAAAATTATGCTTGCAGTAGTTTCCTGTTGCTACCATAACATGTTACCACAAACCTAGTAGCTTAAAGCAACAGACATTTGCTCTCTTTGGGTCTGGAGTGCAGGAGTCTGAAGGCAGTTTTGTCAGGCTAGTGTCAATGTGTCAACAAGGAGGATGCTTTCTGAAGACTCAGAGGAGAATCCCTTTCTTTGCCCTTTTCAGCTTCTAGCAGCCACTATTATTCTTTGACTTCCTGCATCTTCATAGTACATCACCCCCATCTCTGCTTCCCTCATCCCATCACCTTCTCTTCCAACTCTGACTCAGCTTTTTAATTATTTAGATAATTCAGGATAATCTCCCTATCTCAAGACGCTTAACTTAAAAACATCTGCAAAATCTCTTTTTTCCAAATAAGGTAGCATTCACAGGTTCCAGGAATTAGGATATGGACATATCAGGAAGGCCATTATTCAGCCTATCGTAATGCCCTAAGTGCAAATATTCACACACCAACACACACAAAAAAAATATTTTCTAAATGAGAGAAAAGCAGATATAGAGAAAGTATTCTATTATACCATATAATAGAACATATTCAATAATGGGAGAGATGCAAGTCACTTAACAAACAAGGTTTATAGTACCACACCATAACTCACATGGAAATACAAAGGTCAGTGCAGTTTATATACTGAGGTTGGCCTGAAAATATAGTTCCAGGAACAGAGAAAGTAGTCAAAAAATCTCCCTGTTCTCTAAAGTTGTTGTGTAAGCCTATCAGTTTAGCAAAAATCAGAAGACAATGCATGTTTCTAAATATCTCAAGAATTTAGAGGATTAATAAAACAAAAACAAAAATGTATATGCTTAAGAGTCACAGATATACAATAGAAAGTGAAAAGGGAGAGAAAAGAGAGCAAAATACAAGAAATAGTGCATAAAAGTATGTAAATCTTGGAATATTTAAAACACAAATGTAAGTAAGCTTTCAGATATAACCAATGAGCCTTAAACTATAGTTTTTGAATATACAATGATTTACGGTTAGAGTAGGTCATCAGGGAATTCTCTTTCGAAGTGAGTTCCCCCAAAGACCAACAAGTACCTTGTTAGATAATTTCTGTTGGTCAACATTCTTCCAAAATTAGCCATTTCAACAAGATTTTTCATTTGAGGAGACTGAATCAAATAAAAAAGCTATTGTAAATGTTCTGGCTCCCAAGTCCTCCCACTAATAAACAAACAGACAAACAAACAGACAAAAATAAATATCAAGACATAAAAACAACAGACCAAAATATAATAAATCATGGTATAGTGTCTCATTTCACCAAAACTTTTATATCTAATTTGGTGATACCCCAGTTTGACATTATCGTTTTTGAAATGTTGAAATTTCCTTTCATTTTAAGCAGGCCTGTCCAATAGCATGCATCTAATAAAAAAAAAAATTTGATATTGTGATCCATATGACCACCTTGAGGGCACACTGCAGTGTGCAGAGCACATGGTGATACTTATGGTGTCAATAACAATGTCTAAATAACACAAGTTTTAAACGTAGTCATCTTTTATCATCATGGATGCTCCCTGGGCTCCTTTTAATTGGATCATATTGAACTGTGCTGTCCTGATCTTCATGAATTAGAGCAAAGTCACCCTTTCACCATCTGAAGTCTCAGATGTTCCTTCTTGCTCAGTAATGAAAATGAAAATTATTTTCCTTGGCAACTCAGATGGTATTCTGGTTAATTATATGGATGTAATTCTTAGATTATTTGCATGTTTTATAGCTGAACAACCCTCTACTTTATTGCCAGGTCTTTTTTTAAACTTTCTTAAAATATTATTTCCCTAGTTTATGTTATTTTGTCACATTTTAAAACATACTAAATTTGTCTGAAATTCTTTTTGGAAGAAGGCAGGCTGTAATGTTTTAAAATACATTCCTCTTTTGTATTCATTTTACAAGACTTATAAGTGGTGTCTATACATCCAAATATGATGTGTCCCTAAAAGTTTTATGTTCATGAAGGGCCAGCTTAGAAGATGTAAGCGAAAAAGAGCAAATACACAAATAACTGGATTAGTTTCTTTTATGAAACATTTTAACTACACTGGATTTAGAAGTAGATATGCACTCCTTTTCTCAAGAAAAGTGGGGGGTGGAGGAAAAGAGTCTATTCAGAAATACATCATTGCTAAAATATTATATACTGTAGTTAAAAATAAACTATATGTTTAGAAATCATGAGATAACATAGATTACTTTGAGTGGATATGTTGTGGAATCAGATGCTCTTTACAAATATGTTGACTGGTTTATGGGGCAGATATACCCTGAATGAAGGGATAGGATGGATTTCTATGTTGTAAAGTAATTTCTTTTTAATGACAAGCTGAACAGCTGGTCAGTGTCAGGGACTATAACTTGCCTTGTGGTGACCTGTCATATTACCACATTTTCTTACCATTACAATAAGTCTCTAAAACATCAATGCTGAGGAAAAAAGAAAATGTTTTTTCAGGGTGACTTCGTATCATTAACTTCTGCCAATTAATGAATCCAGAAAAATTTTAAAACTTATCATAGCAAAAGCACATATAGATTCAACCAAATGTACTATTTAAAGATGTTACAAACATCTTACAATCAAACAAAAGCTTCTTATGTATCATCTCACTTCCCAAATTAAAATAAAAATCTAAAATGACTGTAATGTCTGATATCTGCCATTTATTACATTTGTAATTTTTTCTATGCACTTAACAAACATCATTTCATTTAATCATTTAGTAATCCTGAAGACAGTCATTACTGGAAACTTATGGAGAAGAGGAGTTCATAGCCTGCACAACAGCCATGTTTAAACCCCACACAGAATGAGAACTAAAATCCAAGTCTGACAACATTACCTTCTATACCATGCTTCCAGAATCTGAAGGGGTAAACAAATTGGGCTATGTTGACCCAGTAAACGTAAATGCCTTTGTATGATACTGTTTATTTCCTACAGATTAAGAAACACTAGAAGCTTGGCTTTATATTCTCTAGTTTCAGGACCCTGGATTGCAGGACTAACAATTTTCTTAAAGGTTTTAGTAATCAGTTGTTTGCATCACATAACTACTCTGAGCAATGATGAAGAGGACTAAAAAGAACAAGGAGAGAGAGAGAGAAACAAAGATGGCATATATGAATCTGTGCAATGAAAAGTGACTTTAATAAAACTGCACCATTATCTATAATTAGCTTTATCTTAAATTTTAGAGAAATAGGATGATATAGAAAAAAAAAATTGAACAATGGCATGATCTTTTCTGTTAACAAGTTCCCCTGAGACAGGGACTAGACAATTCACTTTACTGCTTGTGTTTTCTAAAGTATAAAATGACTTTTTGCAGCTTTTGGAGTGTTGAACTTTTAAGGTTATGTCAAGCTTTAAAATTAAATGATTTGATCAGACCTCTGATTCCAGAAAGATTGAGTAGATGTCTATTTCCCTATTCCTCCTACTGAGTCCAACTAAAAATCCCAAGCATTTACATACAAAATGAACACAGAAGATTCTGAAGGGTGGAGAGAAAAGGAAGATAAACTAGGGATCTCAGACCCACGAAATGACACAATGATATGTTCTCTAGGTTTTCTTTTGGCCTTGCGTATTACAGACTGGAGCTAAGGGAGTTGGTGCTCCAGAAGTTCCAATGGGTACAGAGAAAAATCCTCAGCAAAAGCCTGCATTTTCCAACCAAAGGACCCGAAAAGGGTCAGTTAAGCGAAAGAGAAACTTTTAGGTATAAACCGCTGTGATTCAGCAAAATACCACAGAAAAAAAGGTACTGCCCCATCTCACTCATCCCAGGAAAGGCTGAGTGGGTATTCAAGACATCTACACTTGTCGGGCTATACCAGGTGCCCCAACCCTTCTGGCACAGTTATGTCAGAGAAGGTCAAGTAGGGATCGTGGATTTCTTCCTCACTGATGGTAATGAAACTGACTTTTACTCCACCCACAGTCTCAGTGGAAACCTCTGCTATTTTAGGAATGAAAAACACAATCAAAAAATCTTAATGGGGATGAGCTGAACAGCAGAATGGAGAGGACAGAAAGAAGAATCAGTGACCTGGAACACAGAACAGTTGTAATTATGCTCTCTGAATGAAATGCAAAGGGAAAATAGAGCAAAAAATGTGAACAGAGCCTCAAGACCCCATGGACTATAACAAAAGTTCTAGTATCCGCATCACTGGAATCCCAGAAAAAGAGAAGAAAGAGGATAAACTGAAAAAGTGATCAAACACAACGACTATAAACTTCTTAAATTTGGCAAAGAATATAAACCTATAGACTCAGTAAGCTGAATGAACTCCATACAAGATAAGCCCAAATAAATCCACCTGAAAATGCATCATGATCAAGCTTCTAAAAACTAAAAACAAACAAACACAAACAAAAAATCTCAAAAGCAGCAAAAGAAAAATGATACTTTACCTATAAAAGAAAACCAAAATGAGTAAGAGTGGGTGTCTCTTTAGAAACCATAGAGGCCAGAAAAAAAGTGACACAATATTTTTCAAGTACTGAAAGAAAAGAATTGTCAACTCAGAATTTTATATCCAGTAAAATATATCCCAGGAACTATAGAGAAATCAAAACATTTCTGGATGAATGAAAATCAAGAGAATTTATCACCAATAACCTATCCTAAAAGAATGGTTAAAGAAACATCTCAAACTAGAAAATAAATGATAGGAGAAGGAATCTTCAAAAATCATTAAGGAAGAATACATGATAGAAAGGTAAGAGCACATGAATACACGTTTACCTTTTCCTAATTAGTTTTCTAAAGCATCATTGATTGTTGAAGCAAAAATTATAACATTGTCTGGTGTAGTTCTATTACATGTAAATATTTAAGACAATTATAAATGGAGGAAACTAAGACACATGAAGGAAGATTTCTACACTTCATTTGAACTGATGAAATATCACACCAGTGATAAGTTATGGATAGATAGTGAGATACCCAGAGAAACCAATACAAAGCTATACGAAGTGACACACTCAGAAACACTGTTAAGTCTATAAAAATGGAATTGTAAAAGATGTTCAAGTAACCCATAGAAAGGCAGGAAACTAAAAGAAATTAAAAAACCTGAGAACAAGCAAACAACAAAAATAAAATGGCAGCCCTAACATATCAACAATATTATACTTATTAGTATGTTAAATATAAATTACCTAAATATATTAATTAAAATATAGAGGTTGGCAGAATGGCTTTAAAAACATTGCATATATGTTACAAGAAACTTCCTATATAATGATTTAGGTTGGTTGAAATTAAAAGGCTAGAAAAAGAATTATCATGTAAATATTAATCAAAATAAAATAGCAATTGCTATATTAATATCATATAAGGAAGATTTCAGAGCAAATAAAGTTATAAATGACAAAGGGATATTACATACTGACTAAAGGGTCAATCCAACAAGAACACGTAGTTATCCTAAATTGGTATACAACAAACAACAGAGCTGCAAAATATGTGAAGCAAAATCTGATAGAACCAAGAGGAAAAATTGATAAATTCACAGATAATGTTAGATAATTCAACATTCCTTTCTAAAGAGTTGATAGAATATCTGAACAGAAAATCAACAAAGATATAGAACTCAACAACACAACCAACCAACAGGATCTAATTAACTCGTATAATATGGCCTGCAACAACAGTAATACACCATATTCTGGGCCATAAAATTAACTTCACCTAGTTTAAAATAATTAAAATCATAAAGAGTGTGTCCTCAGAACACAGTGATAATAGAAAAGCTTCAAACATATGGAAACGAAACAGCACATTTCTAAAAAATCTGTGGGCTAAAAAGGAAGTTCCAAGGGAAATAACAAAATGCTTTGAATTGAATTGAAATAAAAATACAACATATCAAAAGTTGTTAGAAATAGCTAATGCATTGCTGGGAGGGAAATTTGTAGCACTAAATAAAAACATTAAAGAAAATGAAAAGTCTCAAAATGATCACCCAAGCTCTTTTCTCAAAAAATGACAAAAAGTAAAATAAATCCAAAGCCAACAGAAGGAAGGATATAACATAGATAAGAGCAGAAAACAATGAAACTGAAAACAGAAAAAAAAATAGAAACAAATGTAGAAATGAGCTGATTCTTTGTAAAGTTGATTGACAAATATGACGGAAAAATTTCTAGCAAAACTGACAGTAAAAGAGAAAGGACACAAATTATTAGTATCATGAATAAAACAGGGGATATCACAACAGAACTTGCAGACATCAAAAAAAAAAAAAAAAGAAAATGCTATGAACTCTAAATACATACATTAGAAAACTTAGATGAAATGGATGGTTTCCTTGAGAAACACACCCACTACAACTCATTGAATATGAGACAGATAATTTGAATAGCCGTCTACATTTCTAAGGCAATTGAAATGTACTTTTGAAACCTCTCCCAAAAAGAAATATCTGATAGTTTCAGTGGAGAAATACAATAAATGTTAATAAAACAGGCACTAATTCACAATCTCATTAGGAAATGAAAATTAAAATCACAAGTTATCACTATACAACTATCAGGAAAGGAGTTGTCACTCAAGTGGTATAAAATTACAGTGATACAAGATGCATAACACCTAGAGATCTGCCACATAAAATAGTGCCCGCAGTTAACAATACAATGTTGTTCACCTAAAAACTTATTAAGAGGGTAGATCTCATGCTCAGTGCTCTTAACACACACACAAAGTTAATGGGACACAATAAATCTTCTGGAAGTGATGACTATGTTTATTACATTGATTCTGGTGATGGTATCTATACATATCCATACCCATCAAAATGTATACATTAAATGTGCAATTTTTCATATATCTCAATAACGCTAAAAATAAAATTATAAAAAATAAAATAAAACACATTGACAACACCAAAATTTTGGCAAGGCTCCCAAGAAACAGAATCACTCAAACACTGCTGGTGTGAATGTGAAATGGTACAGACACTCAGGAAAACAGTTTGCAAGTTTCTTAAAAAACAAAACCAAACCAATCATGCAACTGTTCTATGACCTGGAGATCGCACTCCTGGGCATTTATGCCAGAGACGGGAAAATGTACATTCACACAGAAACTTATAAATAAACATTCACAGCATCTCTATGTGTAATAGTCCAAAACTGTAACAAAACCTAAACATTCTGCAAAGGATGAATCACTAAACACAATACCGTACATCCAAATGATGAGACATTACACAGGAAATACAAAGGAACAGACTATTGATGCATGCCACAGCTTAGGTGGATCTCCAGACAATTATGCTCAGTGAAAAAAAAAAAAAAGCCATTTCCAAAGGTTTACATATTTCAGATTCCATTTAGACAATGATCTTCAACCTTAAAATGATAAACTTGTTGAAATGGAGAACACACTAGTGGTTGCTAGGGGTTGACTAAGGAAATGGGGGCCAGTGGAAAGTGAGTGTAGCTATAAAAGAGCACCACGAAGGATCCTTGAGGTGACAGGAATGTTCTGAATCTTATCTGTATCAAAATATATTGTCATATTTTGTTGTAGTTTTGCAAAATGTTGGGGTAAACTGGGTAAAGGATCCATGGAAACTGTACTGTTTCTTACACTGAATGTGAATCTGAAATCATCTCAAAATAAAGACATTAATTTAGAAAGTTAGATGAATCCACGAAATAAGAATTAAAAACATAAATGGGCCTTTGCTTTTTTTTCTTATTTTAATTTCCTATTTATTCATTAATATATACATTCACTATTATTCATTTATTCATGTGTTCTTAGGCTTTTAGTTTTATTTTCACTCTACTTATAGGTGTGTGGATTGAAAAGTGATATTTTATGAAGTTAATTCACTGGTATTATTTCATTCACTGTGTTTTATTATCCATTTGGAATGCTGCAAGAATCACACACTGGTAATAATAATGATAAACTTATATACAGTATCTTGTCAAGCTAGAGGGGAAACGTCTGTATTTACTTCTTTGTAAATGTTATTTTCTGATTTCTACCAAACACCACTGAATCCTTTCTGTCTCAGTCCATATATTCAGCAGATACTGCTTGAGCACCTATTCTGCGGTACTTGTTGCTCCAAACACTGAACATTCTACTGGTGAAAATACATTCTCTACCCAGTAAGTGAGATATGTAATACACATCACACTGGCAAAGTCAAAAGACATTGTATATATCTGGAGGTAAGAAATCTGAACCTAGGTTTGAGAGTAATCAGGTTTCTCAAAAATGATGGTGTTATAGGTGGAATTGTGCCCTCCAACCCCCCAAGATTCATGTGTTGACGTTTCAACCCTCAGTACCTCAAAATATAAGCATATTTGGAGATAAGCTCTTCAAAGGGGTAATTCAGGTAAATGAGACCTTTAGGGTGGGATTCGAATCAAATATGACTGGTACCCTTATAAGAAGAGGAAGAGACACCAAGGATGCACATGCACACAGGAAAGGCCATGTGAGGACACAGTGAGAAAGTGGCCACGTACCAAGTAAAGGAGAGAGGCCTCAGGAGAGACCAACCCTGACAAACCCTTGCTTTTGGACTTCCAGTCTCCAGAACTGGGAGACAACAAATTTCTGCTATTTGAGCCACACAGTCTGTAGTATTTTGTTATGACAGCTCTAGCAAACTGATATAGATGGTATTGGATGGTATCCCATCTAGAGAGTTTGCGGCTATGAGAGGATGAGAAAAGGGAACTCCAAAGTGTACACAGTGGGAATAGGGGTCAAAGGTTGCCTAATAGGATTGAAAAGTTTCACCTGATGAGATGAAATAGAAACCTAGAGAATGTAGATGCCAAAAGAAGAGGTGAAGAAAGATCATAGACATAAGAGGTCACTGAGGTCATGGGAAAGATTGCAAGTTGGTAGGGAAACAGTAAGTGAAGTAATCAAGGATGTCATTCAGATTTTGCGTTCAAGGAAATGGGTGACTGCATTGCCAAGCATCTTTTGCAAACTCTATGATGAGATTTGAAACAGAAATTTAAAATTCTATTTTTTCAAATCCTGTTGAAGACTGCTAATCTCTCTCTCTTTCCATAGTATTAGGGTTTAAGTGGGCACAGAACCACCCACCTGGAGGTTACATTTATAAAGCTCTTTCCTAGCTAGGAGTGAAAAAAGACAATGTCCTGACAAAAGAATGTGATGTATGCCGCCTCCAGATCTTATTATTAATTATTTAAGGCTTTTTAGACAGGTAGGTCAATATCAGTAAGTGCACCAGCCAGAAATGAATGGCATGAAATGAGGATGTCAAAATTATTAAACTATCTCCAACACATACTCACATAATATTAAGATTTTAAGAAAATGCTAAAGAATTTCTAGTTTTACTATTAATATATTCAATAACTCACAAACTCATTAGTATAAGGTTCACAGAAAAAATAATCAATTTTCAAATGAGCCTGTGTACACACACACACACACACACACACACATACACACATAACCAAATACATATAAACATCGTAGAATATATTTAAATGGGATAATTTGCAGAAGGACTTCTTTACATTGAAAAACTTATAAAAATATATATTTTGCATTAATTTCATCTATCTTACTAGCGCTAATGTAATCTCTTAGCTCAGTTTAACTCCAATATCATTTTAGTTTGTTCCGTTAAGACTGACTGAATGATGCGTTCACTGAACTAAAGGGAATTTTGCTATCAAATTAAAAGATTGATTCCTGAATAGCAATCTAATATATAATGCGACTGATTCTCATTATTTACTTTTGAAACCCATGCACTACTCTATAAATATACTCCATGTTTTCAGATTTCAGAAATTAATTCTGTATCTACCATACTCCATGGAATTTATTCTAACAATGTTCAATTTTTAAACATACTAAAACAAGAAGGACAAAGAAATTATGTACCACTATATAGATCTGTGCAAAGTCTATAATTAGGTTATTTTCTATAATCATGATACATAATTGTGTATAAGTAGGGAAACAGACATAAATTAAACAAATAACATGTGCCAGATACTATGGGTGAATTGTATAATTTATTATTATTCCCTATGCCTTGGGATATTCAATTTTGTTTTTTAATTTAAAGATAATGTTAGTGGAACATTGTATGAGTCCAGATGCCAGGAAGCATATTGCTATGCTATGGAAGACACCTGTACCACCTTAAAGAGTTTGGTGCACAATTTCAGGACATAGACCAAGTGGTAAACGAGAGCCTAAAAAATATTTTATTACAAATATTATTTGCACATTTTAATGGAAACAAACTCAAATCCACAGATATATATATATATATATTTACGTATGGGTATATATATGCATATATATACACAATGAAAGTATATATACATATACATACATATACACACACATATATTTAAAAAAATAGTAATATAACCACAAATACCAAGAGAGTCATAGAATGTCACACATTTGTACTGTTTTTTTTAAACTGATTATAATCTAGATGAGAATTCCCTACACTGCTGGTTATTTTAACTTAAAAACTCAGTGTAATAAGCATTTGGGCAATAAATAATCCTTGTTCTGCCATTGATGACACTAATAATATAATTATAATAAAATTAATGATGTTATAATATTCCAGATGCAAAGGCATACACTTAAATTTAGTTTCTATACACAAAGCAGTGAGTGTACTTAAGACAGCTGTGAGCTGGCACCAGAAAATTCACTTTTAATCAGTATGTTTGGTCAGAACTGCACCTCAGTGTTTAGATAATAAGTCCCATAATCATCCAAGAAACTAAGGCAAATGTTGCTTTTTCTCAACCTGTCCTTACAAGTTCTTCTTTCTCGGTTAATTTACTGTGTCCAGCATGGCTTAATAGGGAAGAGTCATTTCAGTTGCTTTGAGGAAATCAAAGAACTGAAATAGCCTTCATTCTGCAAACAATCAGTAGAGTAACTTCTATGTGCCAAGCAGACTGTCAAATCAAGTCACTTTAAAAAGCACTCTTTGTGAGTTTAGGGCTCATTTGCCAGTGGGAACAAAGAAATTCTTGTTAATATGTATGTACAGCTACCTTTGGTGCTGGTATTTCACAGTCTGCAGAGAAATCACAAGGCGCTAATAAACCTGGCCAGTTTGCCTTCTCAGGCTGTCTCTGATATCATCAGCTCCTGACTTCCTGCCTCCTGCAATGATTAGCCCATGGCTATGCTGACATACCATTCAGGAAGGTAGGTGCCCTGCTGCCCTCAGACTGTCATCTCAAAATCCTACCTCATTACCCCCATGTGAAAGGTGTAAGGGGAGGCTCTTTTAGTCCTCTGTGAGTATTATTTATCAAATTTCCATTTGAAGATTGCATGGCCCCCAAAGTATTATAATTTTGTTCTCCAGTTAATTCTTACAAAAGTTGAATGTGTCTGGATTGAGGCAATCTGAGTAATAGGTGTCATGCTGTACCTGAAGCCACTGTCCTCTCAGCCCTCAGGCTATTTGCGGGTCATGACAGATTTGATTTTTACCCAGGGTAGATTTTCTTCTAGGAGACCTGCAAGGCCACCCTTGTAATTTGCCTTTAGAAGGAACCTTTCAGTTTTTCCTGTCTGTCCACACACATACGCCTGTATAATTACATCTGTATTTATACAGGAATATTTCTCAAATTTTGAAACTATTTTAATTATTCATCGATGAAAATCCTCAGGCCTGTGTAAATCAATCATGAAATATATATGTCCTGTAGGGAAAGAGTTGTTGATGGCTTTACATACTACTTTTATACTTAGATGTCTCTGCATAGGGAAAAAATTCCTTAAATTTTTCAGGTTCTGGAAAATACTGTATGACCATTTATGACAATCTTATGTAATGTGAGTTCCTGTAACCTCAGTTTTCGAGAGAAAATGGACTTTTCACTTCAAAGCCAGTCTGTGTTATGTAGCAAAGTCATGGAAATATTAGAGCTACTTAGATTTTAGATTTAAAGTCAGGAAATATTTTAAAGATGCTAAATTCAGCACTGTGAGTTAAAGGAAGGATAAGGAATGTAGATGGATGCTCCAATTAGGTGAATTAGAACAGAAATAGAATCACTGGTGATACTCTAGAAACAGGAGAATACAATGAGTGGAATATAGAAGAAGCAAAAGCTTCACCAGGAAGCTAGGCCATCAATTTCTCTTACCTTTTTAGAAAGGGAACAGTAGGACTCACAAAACACCTCAGGGCCAAAATTCTACTTGGGAAAGGCAGGGATGAAAGAGAACAGACTTGACACAGATATTAGCATTACTCTGTGGAAATTTACTTTCCTGTATCTGAATGTTCAACTTCTTAATTGCTAAGAATATAGTTGGCTTCACAGGGTTCCACTGCTTGGTGTGCTGCAATAGTTTACAGTATGACTGTGGATCAGGAGAACTTTATAAAACCATAAGTTTAATTATGGAAATGAAAACTAATAGAAACATGTGATTAGGCTAATAAAATGTTCTTCAAAATATATACAAGCTGTGTTTGTGAATCCAGTTTAATTTTAATTTCATATTAAAATAAAGGGCATATGAACTATTAGACTAATAAAATATCATTTTCATTGAGCTCATTCTAGGGTTCCTACAGAGATAAGGTTAGAGAGGAGGAAGGAAGGGAAACTGAGGCTTCTATTTGTTGAGAAGTAGGAAGATATTTGGGGGACCAGATTCTCACGCTTTCAGCCTTAAACTAAAGCAACTCTTTCAGAGCTAAACCCACTTGGGTCCTCCCTTATTCTGACCCAGGAGGAGAGTTTGAGTTTTTTTTTTCCCCATGACTAGTTTCTGACATGTGACCTGAAAAAGGATAAAAGTGATGAAAAGAGAAAGTATAATACAATAAACAGAGTCAACCAATGTCTGAGAAGAAACCAGAAACCATAAAATGATGAAAATGAGAAAATTAACTAGAAGTAACTTAATGTTTCACATAGGGGAGTTTTAAAAAAATAATATGCATCTTTAAAATAATTAAGAGATGTTATACATCAAAGTCACTCTATTTAACTACCTTGGATGGGAAAATTGCAGTTTATGTAAATATATAAATTCATCGTTTTAAAAATTGCCTGGCGGGCTTCCCTGGTGGTGCAGTGGTTGAGAGTCCGCCTGCAGATTCAGGGGACACGGGTTCGTGCCCTGGTCTGGGAAGATCCCACATGCCGTGGAGTGGCTGGGCCCGTGAGCCATGGCCGCTGAGCCTGCGCGTCCGGAGCCTGTGTTCCGCAACGGGAGAGGCCACGACAATGAGAGGCCCGCGTACCGCAAAAAAAAAAAAAAAAAAAAAAAAATTACCTGGCTTTTTTTCTATTTAATATAAGTTAATGAAGCATACTATAAAATAGAAGTCCTGTGTTTTTATTTATAAATTAGAATACCTATATATTGAACATTCTTAAAGCAAATCATATTAGGTGGAGTGCAAGCAAACAAGCAAAACCCCAGGAATAAAATCCACTATATTTATTTGCTGACTATTCATGTCCTTAGAATTCAGCTCTCCATGAGAAAGAGATTTAAAGTTAAAAATTTTACATGAACTCTTTAACTTTTCTCCTGGTGTTAATTAGCTTAGGCTAAATTGTATGATCTCTGGGGCTTTTCACCACCAAGGCTTATTTGCTGCTTACAACACCTGTTTATCTCCTCACTCTGGGTTCCAGGCTGGTGAAAGAGTCTCCATCTAAGATGTTGCTAGTCCATAAAGGGATGGAGATCATATTTTGATTAATAGTAAAATAAATCATTATAGTCCAGCTATATCATATGTTCTCAGAGAGAAAGAAAATTATTCTGAATACTTCTGTGCTGCTCCATAGTAGCTGGCATAAAATAAATAGTAAGTAAATATTTTTGACCAATGATTCATAATAAAATAACTTTCATTTTATGAAACTTTAATTTTAATAAAAAGGGCCACACAGCTCATAGGGGACAAGAAGAAATTCATTGTCTTTCAAAACAAAGCATTCAATAGTAAAGGCATTACTACATTATTTGCATTTTAATATTTCAATAGCATTTTGTTGTTCTATAGACTGAGTTAAAATTTTCACTTTATTTTTTTCTGTAGCTCAGTGCAGATCTTTTATTCACATGCCCTCCTGGTATAGGATAGCAAGCGGAAATTATCATTAAAACACCCGTAGGTTAAGCTCAGAATTAGAAAGTCCTTATTATGATGATTAAGAGAGACAAAAAGTGTAGAGAACTAAATATCAGATCAAAAGCTGTCTCCAGTTCTGACAGAACAATCAGTCTTTGACTTTTACACAGTAAGCAAATACAGTGTGCATTTTATAAACAGCAAATAAACGGGCAACCTCAGAACATCACTTTAATGAGGTTGACTTTCCTGACTGCGACCACACTTCCCGTATTCACTGACGCTTCCTGGGGAAGATGCAAGTCAGGAAAACTTGCAAAGCACTTAAAAACCATAGCAGACAATGAAAACTAAAAAGGCCATTTAGGTTTTCTGAAAGAGAAGCATAGCAATATACCTTTAAAAGCTTCTCAAAAGGCATCAGTTTAGGATTCCACTCATGGAGCTAAGGCCACTTTTCGAAAGGCAAAAATATCAGAAGCAGCAGAAAAAAATTCTTTAAAAAATACTGGAAGTTTCATAAATGTATTTTAGTTTAAAAAAATGATAATCTGCTTTGATTTAATATTATTTATGAATGCATGAAATAATACTCTCGTGAAGGTTAGCACTCTAGAAATAGTTTATATCATTATTTTCTCTGCTCAGTCTACTCCAGTGGCAAAAACCAAGTGGGAACTCAATAAATATAAATTGATGATGACGATGATGTCTTCTCTGAGATGTACACACAGGTTGAAAACTCAATTATTTAACCCATATGCATTTTCACTTTGAATTTGTCTTTCTAAAGAACTTGAAATCAGATTTATTTCAGTTTTGTCTCTGCTATATTTTGATGAGAAATGAAGAAACTGCAGACACAGAGCTTTTATATTGATGATGCAGGATTTATTTATTAGGCTCATTCACTGGGCATGTTAAGGAGCTATTGTTTTTGAAGTCACCCACTGCATTCTGGGGCAGTGAGCCCTTGTGAAACTACAAACTCAATTGTAGCATGAATTAATATTTTATACATTAAATTGCATAAGCTATACTTGGTTGAACAGAGTAACTCAATTAAAATATGATTTATAATTAATTCCTTATCAATCACCGTAAGAGTGCCATCAATCTGTATAGTTGGTCCTCGGTTCTCATTTAAAATTGTGAAGTGACTTGTCAGGTAATAAGAATAATCAGTTTTAGGCAAGAGACAATTGCTCACTGCAATACAGTCACATCTGGAATTGATCAGCAACGGTGTGATGATTTATCATTCATGAGATGTGTACCATCTTAGAAAGCTTAACTTATAGAGTGGAGCATTCAGCCTCAGATTTGCAAACACTTCAGAATTAGAACAGTTCTGTACTCCATACGTTTCATGTTTTTTACCCCTTAAAAATATAGAAATTAAACTAGATCTACTCCCAATCATATTATTCATTGTATTACAATTACAAATTATATTAGATGCACACATTTGTGCATGTGTGTTGCTACTCCTATAAAAATATTTTAAAACCACTCATGACATGGAAAAATGTCACCTTGGGCAATATTGAAGAATGCTTATTTCTTTACACTGATTTTTTTTGCTCATTAAGACATTTTTTTAGAGTAGTTTAGGTTCACAAACACTGACTTTTTCCTTAACAGAAAAATCAAGTAAATTTTATCCATCGGCCATTATTTGACTAAAAAATGTTCATCTTTTATCAGAAATCCATATAGAAGATTATAAATTTTGTTTATGGTGTAAGTTACTTAATAGGAAACATGGAAAATAATGGTGTAAAGGCTCAAAATTGAAATGGGTTTCCATCTGAAGAATCAAGAGACATACTCCCATATGGTTGGTGGTGTTCTGTAAGTACAGATCCAGGACAGGCAGAAAGTGAAGGAATAAAGAAGTAAATTAAAATGAGAAAGAGTTGCAGAGTGAGTGTGTTTTGTTTTTGCTTTAGAGGAGAGGAAAGAGAGCAGAAACACGTTATACATCATAGTCTAGAGTCTAAATTTCAGGGTATTACTCTACGTTGGCCAAATTACTTGCTCTCTTGCCACCTTCATTTTTCCATTTGTAAATGTACATAAATAATACTTTACTTAGCTCAGTCACGAGGCTTACCATATTAATAAATGTGAAGGAAACTTCATAGTAATGTAGTTCAAGTAAAGCATGCTATTATTGTAACTTTTTATCCAGTAGCCAAATTAAATGGTGTTTTTTCTCACTTTGCATAGCCATAAAATGCATTTATTTTCTCAATACAAAGCACAACATTTCACAATAATGAGCAGATGATGCCAGTGAAAACAAGCTTTGCAATGTTGATCTTAATTATAATAAATAAATGCTATCCAAATCATAGGTCATAAGGAAGCAGGTATGCAAATTTTACTAAAAAATTATCAGTAAAAAGGAAAACAGATAGTATTTCAATGAATTCCTATTTTAAGGTTATAGGATTTTTATCTTATTTGTTAATCAACACACACATATATAAAATTGAAGTTAACATATTTTTTGTGTAAAGTAACACCATTTATAATTTATGAGAAAAACGTAACCTAGGTTTATGTCCCCATATGCAATATTTTAGAATAGTCTTAGCTTATAATAACTCATCATGGGGTGATACTTATAAATTGGAATGTATAACATAGAATTGTATAACTCAGAGTTTGAAAAGTTGCTAAATTATCAAGACCATAGATTAGCTTTACTAAGAATAGATCTCAGGTTCCAATCTAACCAAAAAGAGAATACATATGAAAAAGTTTTAAATATTCATATTGCAACAAATAATCAAATATTATTTCATAAAATATAATTAAATATTTTATCTGATCAGTAAACTTTAGACCTCAGAAATACATGTGTTTATATTTATTATTTTCAGCTTAATGAGGCTTTAAAAAGAAATAAATGGACATATTCAATTATAATTATCACAATGTTCTCTTTTGTCTGATATGTCTTTTAATAACAGAACACAGCAAGTCTCTTCATGCCAAATCTGAAAATGAGGTTTCCATCACTCTAACTTGTGATCAACTATAACAGTTTATAAGAAAATTAGAGGTCAGTTTACATTAAAAAGCATAAACCAAACCTGTAACTTAATAAAGCATGGTGGGAAGACCAATATCTAAGTGGGAGGCAGGCTTAATATATGCTGTACCTGTAGAATGCCATTCATAGGAAATTGGCTCAAGATTTATAGCTGCAGGTAATATTTCAATATCAGTGAAAACCAGGGCACATGCGTCAGCAGCAGAAATTAACCCTCAAGGAAATAGTAATGTTATATTTGTAGGTGAGAGAATCACACTGGCTGAAGCCCTAAAAATTATATCACTTAGAATTTGGCAAAATTCAGAAAAAAATTGTATACACAAATAATGTTAACATATAAATCATAGCCAAAATATAGCACTCTTTTGATTGCACTGAAACCTGTATTCATTTGATGTTATGACATAAATAAAAATCATAATATGAAACAACAAAAAAGAAAGCTAGAAAGTGTATTGGAATATTTGCTTTTAGGAGACAAAAGTTCAATCTGATGATACTTAGAAATATAAATGATGAGACTTTTACTATGTTGATTTCATATGACTTTCATGAAAAAAATATATTTTTATCTGGAAAGGGATTTAAATTTATATTTCCACTATATTACATTAACTACACAAAAAAAAAAACTGAAAGAAGTAAATTTACAGTATCACTGATCAGCACCTTGGAAAGGTAGAAATACACTCTCCAATCTAGGTGAAGCATTTCACGTGTATAACTAACTTCAAAACAGTGGTAATCATAAGCAGTTGAGCTCATCAAGATAAACAAACTGAATTAACAAGTGTGAAACTCATAGTGAAGGGAATGAGCATTAATAAATTCAATTGCAAGTGGTTAATATCACATATACTACTATGAAATATCATGTTTTTCAAGATATTAAATGCATTTAGGAAAAAAAATTTCCCTTTTCACTCTTAATGTCAGTATTTGGAAACAAAGCAAAAGAAAAATTCACGCTCTTAATCAAGGATTTATCTATTTCTGCTGTATTCTAATTTCCCAGTTGGCTTTACATCTCATGAAACTACAAAAAAATAACTGCATTAACATTCTGAGCATCTAACAACACATTGCATCAAATACATGCTCAAAAGTGTCCTAGACAAGCTGGATTGTAGAACATAGACATAAGGAAAAATGTTTCCTTTTCAGTTGTGAAAAATTGTACATGTAAAAAACCCTGTCAAATTCTGTGTCTATATTTGACAGTGAAATATATATGGCATATAGAGTCATTTTTTTCTAGCTACACCAGTGATACTGTTTGTACAAATGGGCAAGGTTTAATTCTTCAAAATATTCAAAAGACACTGCAACATATGCTGAATTTCACTTATTCCAGCTATGTATTCATTGCCTCAAAGCCTGATTGTGGAAGCGATTTTCAAGCATGTAAAGCAGCAAAAGAGTTAAGGCAAATTGCATTGTCTAAGATATCTTGGAATCTTGTTCTTTCTGAATAGTGAAGAGAGAAAAAAATACACTGAGGAGGGAAAAACAAAACGTTTTTTTATTACAGACCATTTCATTTCATAGCTTTTATTTCTCATTTTGTTAGGAAGGACATCATTCTTTTAGAGGGCAGAAAAGAATAGAGAAAAATGTATTTTCTGTTTGACATGAGACATTTAATACAATAAAAATGTCTAATTGGTGTCACACAAGGTCAGATGACTTTGTCCCCACAATCAGGGACACATGTGAAATGAAAGGTCAACATGTAATGTCTCTAAACCTACTAAGGAAGAATTGTATTTTTTCCCATAATACACACAGAAGTCATATTTTTATTATAAAAATAAGCAAAAAAAGTGATATTCATTAAAATGGTAATGGTTTTCATGAAACAGTCAATATTGTATTATTTTGTATTAAAATGACAGTAGACCCAGATGGTTACTAATTGGGAGATAAAATATGTGTGTGTATGTGTGTTTATATGTGTATCTGTGAGTTTGTAAAGCAAAAGTCTGTTTTCTATTGAAAATTACAGTTGTGTTTTGGAGGTGATTTACATAAAAATAGAATGACACTTTCCATATATCCATAAGATTTATCCATGTGGAATAAGTTAGTCCTTTGGAGGGTCAGAGAGGGCCAATCCTAGGCAAAAATAAAGGTGTTGACTTTTCTCCTTTTACCTCTTATCATTTCATTACCTCTCAAGTTTTGAACTCCTATAACTCTTCTCTGTCTGACTATTCTATTGTGAGTCATTTCCTGTTAAAATTCCTGGGATCATTCCCTCTCCGCAGGCCACACATCAGATGCTGAGTCTTCAGAAGCTTTTTTGTAAGCAAAATGACCTTGTCTTGTGATCTACCGTTAAGAGGTTTTGCTAGTTCTAATCTGATCAATAGATTACAAAAATATGTTTCTGTAATAAATGTAGATGAATTATAATTGTTTAATACGATGCCTGGCTGTATGTACATTTGAAAATAGACTTACACACCCAAATGAAAAAGCACGAGTGCCTAATCTAAGAATATAGTCACTCTAGCTTAATTTATGGTACTTGGAAATGGAAGTGGTGGTATTGGGTTTAGACAGAGAAAAGAACAAAGGCTTAACAAGCATTGTTTTCCACAGATTATTTTGCATCACAAAAATGTAGAGGTCCACAGACTCTATACTTTCCAAACTTCAATTTGTGATTTGAGACTTAAGTGGTTGATTCTACCTTTTTAATTTTTTTTAGTATGTCGTTAGAGTTTTCAGCTCTATTACTGTTCATACATGGTTACTAGTTATTGTTATATTGTTTTATTTAAATTTTACAATGTATGCTTTTAAAGGTTGTTTCTACAAGACATATCAGGCATATAAATGAAGAGCTTATGTAGGAATCTCTTCAATGCATTTATTAAAAGTAACTCATGGATGTATCATATCAATATAGAGTCCTAGAGAGCCATAAATCCACTCAGTAATGATTGGGGAAGACTTTTGTTTATGTTCATGTCCTAAAAACAAAACCAAATACTTAAATGTGGACCAAAATGTGACGTCGTGTTTGTATATACTAAGTGAAAGTTTATGAGAAAGGCAGAAGTCTCTGAATGACATGGGAGAAGATTGAAGAGCCACTTGTGTGGTAAAACCATTGGATTTGATGTCTACATAAATGTAAATAGGAGGGAAATAGAAAAAATTGTGGAAGGCTTTGAATATCTACATCTGGCAAAAGAAGCCCATCAAAGAATGTTCCAGGAGAGGTGTAGGTTGTGAGAAGGAAAATAGAGAAGATGCTGAACTGGATTTGAGATGAACTCTGCTGTGAACTTTTAAGAAATCTGAATTTAGAGCTTGCATTTCAGGAATCATTGCATATGGAATGTTCCAAGGAAGTAAAAAGAGTGAGAAGCCACAGAAACTTGGGAAGAAAACTTGAGTCCACTGATATTTAGATGGCACACCAGGCTGCTAGTAAAGAAAACAAAAGAGTGATAGAAGGGCAGATAAACCAAGATAAGAGAGATGAGAATTTAAAGAAAAACCTTTGCAAATAAATAAAACTTAGAAGTTAATATATTCCAGGTACATTGAAAATTAACATTCAATTTAGAATAAAATTGACCTTGATAATCAACTTTATAGCATGGTCAAATACTATCACATAATTAACTAGAGGAGGTTAAATAGAATGTAGGTTAAAAACAAAACAGAGCATGCTACCAAACTGAGAGTAGGGATTAGATTTAAATAGGAGGAAACTCACAGAGATGTTCAAGAAGTTCAAGACTGCAAATAGTGGCTCTTCCTTTGAGAGGCTGAACTAAAAACAGAACAAGAAAGCACCAAGCTTTGGGGGACAGAGAGGTTGGTGTGTTAAGCGGAATTCTAAGATGTGCCCCTATGGGTTGCTCTTTTTCTACAATCCCCTTCCCCTAAGTGCATGTGCTTTTTCTAGCCAATAGACTACAGCAAAGATAATGAGATGTCACTTCTATAATTATGTTAAGGTATATGATTCCGTCTTAGCAGACTGGTGAGGGAAATTCTCTTGCTAGTGTGGGAGAAATAGCTGTTATGTTGTGAGAGGGCCTGTGGAAGATCATGTGGAAGGGAAGTAATGGCTAATAGGGCCTCCAGAAGCAGAGGGCAACCCTCAGCTGACAGCCTGCAAGAAAGCAGTGGCCTCAGTCTTACACCAGCAAGGAACTAAAATCTTCCAACTATCATGGGAACTTGGACGGGAATATAGAGTTTGAGAAAGGAACAAAGTCCTGTGACACTTTCTTTGCAGCCTAGTGCAGAGAAATCAACAAAGCTGTGTCCAGACTTCTGACCCATGAAAAGTATGACATAATAAATGTTTCTTATTTTATACTACAGTCTAAAAATAAGACAGTCTGGAAAGGAATCTTCTTTTTTTTTTTTGCACAGGGGACAGAGGAGCTAATTGACTCAACACACAGAAAATGTACCTGAGCCTGGTTTTCAATCCTGGCTCTGACAATTTTTAGTGTTGTAAGCAGTAATTAAGTTCTCTGTATCTCAATGAGTTTATTGGTCAAAGAGGATAATATTATATCTATTTCATAGGATTGCTGTGAAGGTTAAGGGATTTAATTCAGGTTAAATCCTTGCCACTTAGTAAGTACTCAAATAAATATGAGTTATGCTTATAAATGTTTGTTTTGGGGTGGTTTTGTTTGTTTTTCTTTAAAAATAATTATTGAACTAGCTTGTAGACTGAGACAAAGGGAGAGATGAAACTAAAGATTCAGGAGAAGAGACTGTTAGAGAGCATAACCCTGAAAGAAATTGGATCCAGAGAACACGCAAAGTAATGAATGAGGTAAACAAAGGTAACTATAAAAAACATATTCTGGTTTACTTCATTTGAAAAGTGACAATATAATTGAATGATTTTAGTGAATAGAGATCACAAGCCTCCCACAGTTTCTCAAAATACAGAGGAAAGAAAACAGATGGCCAGTATCAGAACATCTTTCAGCATTTATTTTTCATTTAAAATAAAGAGCAGATCAACAGATAAACACTATATATATATATATATATATATATATATATATATATATATATATAATATTTTTTCTTAATGTTTCAGAATTTCTTAAAATTTCAATTTGTATCATATTTATTTATCATTTATATTCTCTATATAAGTGAATGTGTGCGTCTGTATGTGTCAGAGACAAGTATCATATGATATTGCTTATATGCGGAATCAAAAAAAATGATACAAATGAACTTACTTACAAAAACAGGAACCGACTCATAGACTTAGAGATTGAACTTATGGTTACAAGGAAGTAAGGGTTGGGGGAGGGATAGATTGCGAGTTTTGGATTGACATGTATACACTGCTATATTTAAAATAAATAACCAAAAAGGACCTACTATAAAATAAATAAAAAATAAAGGTATCTGTTCAATTATCCTCTTTTAAACACAAGAAGGAAAGATGTTAAAATGAATTTATTCTAGAGAATTTTAATACTTACAGAGTGTCTTTTGAGAAAATTATTTTGGACTATTAGAATATTATATGTTTATTAAGCATTAGACACTTCAAGGAAACGTGCTTTTTCCCTCAGTCTTCCTTAAGTTATTAAACCTAAATTTTTTAGATCCATGGGGTGGTATCTTTAATGATATTTTCTGAAAATGCTGGTTTTCAAACTCTAGTGAATTTCATATCTAGAAAATGTTCTTCGAAGGATCTTCATTTATTGGAATTATGTATTTACTTATTCATTTATTACCAGATATTCACTGAAAGCTTACCATGACTGTTTTGAGAAACTCAGTCATATATTCTATAGACAATAATTTTATTTTATGTCTTAGTCTTATAAAGTTTTCTAAAACATTTTAATCTATTGTAGATGCTAATAGTAAATATCTCTGAGAGCTTTTCCATCTCTGTTTACTGAAGGCTAAGTGTCTGTTTCACTTAACCTTCAGAATGACTTGGGATACTAAAGAAAAATGCCTACAATTTTCCAAGAAAACCATTATTCAGAATCTGTTGTGGTCTTAATAGTCAATTCCTTGGTTTCCTTACAATTGTGATATAAATGAGAGATTTTATTTGAGGGTAAGTTTTGGGACTAGATTTTCATGCAGTCTGTCATCTGGTTTACAGACTTGAAAACATTTTATTAATCCATATGGATGACTCTTACTATAGCCTGTATACTTTCTGAGCTTCAGCAAATATAAATTGTTCCTTTTTTGAGAATTGCTTAATTTCTTAATAATCAGAAATTATAGTATCTCCTTCTCTGTCCATGAAAAAAACAGATGACCTTTCAATTTAGAGAATGATAGATAATATAGCCTATGTTGGATTTAAGTAGTTACTGAAAAGATAAAGAAGCATGCTTTAGAGCTAACAAAACTAAAATATAATGAATGTCCTTTGGGCTTCTATCAGAGAGGATGGTGCTGGTTATATTAAGATGTGATATAATGGCAAAAACACATGGTTTTCAGTATGAACCCAGAATAAAAAGCCATGGTGATAAACTTTTCTAAGTGTAGGTGTTGGCTTGCTATTACAATAGTTACCACTTATTTGTCTCCCTGTGGCTCCTTCAGTGAGCAGTACTGGGGTGTGTTTACTAAGTAGAGGCAATAAATATCCTGAACAACACCAATGAGCCTACAATTTTAGAGAGAAGTTGTTTAAGGCATGAAGCTTTTACCTTTAATCACATCAAAAACTTACTGGTAAGATATTTTCAACTGTAAGGCAATCACACCTTTCTGTAGAACCAAGAACCAAAACACAGAATTCTTCATGTAACATTAACATTTTCTCCTCTGGGTCTTTTCATTCTACAGAGACAGAGGGAGTGTTATTGAGTTTGGGAGCAGGAGTTGGGGAGAGAGAAGAAGAGAATTGCTCCCTGAATACTGTATCATAGATCTATCAGAACTGGTAGAGAACACTCAGAAACCCTAAAATGTATATAAGCGAGTTAAGCAATATTATTAACTAATACATCATCTCTCTTCAAATCCTATAGGAAGTTAGGACTTTAACAAATCTCACAGCATTCAGTAAAATTTATCATTGTTTGTTCTTGACACTTCAGGAAACAGCCTTGCTATTTCTGAGTTTTATCAAATTTCTACATCTCAGTATTTTCAAGGTAGGATGTAGATTAAAATGAGAAGTTTTCAATATGCTTTCACTTTTCCATCCATCAGAATTCTATGAAGAAGTATCAGTCAGACAAAAAATAAATCTCAGAAACTAGTTAAAAATGAAAATATAACACACAAAAAATAAAATAAAATAAAGGGTAATGAGAGGAGAAAGAAGCTGCATACCTCTCTCTTTCTTGGTGAGAATTGCTACAGGTCAGTTGAAAACCTAACTATACATATATAAGTTTCAAGTATTTTCAAAGCATATCTTGGACATACTTGCCAATCACTTCCAATTTTTCAGGAATATCCAGCAACAGTAATATCTCAATGCCAAAATCTAGTGTTAATTGCTCAATTTACCATGGCATATGTTGTAGGTTCATTTTCTTCTAAATGTACTGAATCTTTATTTCATTTAAGAGGATAACAAGCTGAAACTCTTTATACTTCATAAATATGCAAAGAAATGTTAATTTGGGATAGGCCAAATATAAGAAATCACCTGAGAAACAACTTGAAGGGCTTGAAAAATGGATTATCGTCTTTTGCTTGAAGGAAATAAAGTTCTAATATATTACGACAGGGGAAAATGTCTAGAGGAAGCCATCCGAAACTAATTGCCCTGTCATAAGCAAAATTGAGCCCCAGGTCCTTGACATCAAAGATAGCTGACTCACAAATATATAGTTACCATATACATTTTCAATTATTTTTATGAGTCCCAAGGAAATAACATTTGTTTTCTTGTTGTATGATACATAATAATCACTTTAAATCTCCACACCATGACAATATTTTGACCGCTTTAGAAAAAAATTAAAACAAATTATTGTTTTTTTACTCCAATGATGAAAATGTCATATATTGTGACTAATTTGTATGTGAATCAATAATAAATCAAGGATAATATTAATGTACTGATTAATCTGAAAATCAATAATGAAATTAATTTGGCCACTTAAACTGTAATAAAATTTAAAATGTTTCCATTCATTATTGGATTTTAAAGTAGCATGAGACTCAGATTTAATCTATAGCAATAATCACGCATAGCTGACATTTATGTAGCTATGACAGCTATGTACTAGCAAGGGAGAGTCACAGATAAGAGAGTGACAGATCAACTGCTTACTAGATATGTCATCATGGGAAAATAGTTTAACTTCTTATACCCTAAGACTTCATTTAAAAGTAAGCATGAAATTCCATTCATTCAGGCTCTGGATTAAGATGATGATAAGGAAGGCTCCTGAATTTCCCTCTTCCCAAGGACACAGGTACACATGGAACATTTCCCTTTGAAAGAAATGCAGAAAATACGTGAGTGATCCCTGCATATCCAATGACTGAGAAAATATCCACATCAAAACAGGTAGGAAAAGCTGAGACATACTCTTGCCTTAATCTCCACCCCGGCACCATGCCATGCAGTCAGAAAAACTCAGAAACAAACAAACAAAAATCTCCCAGCGGGGCTTCCCTGGTGGCACAGTGGTTGAGAGTCCGCCTGCCGATGCAGGAGACACGGGCTCGTGCCCGGGTCCGGGAAGATCCCACATGCCGCGGAGCGGCTGGGCCCGTGAGCCATGGCCACTGAGCCTGCGCATCCGGAGCCTGTGCTCCACAACGGGAGAGGCCACAACAGTGAGAGGCCCACGTACCGCAAAAAAAAAAAAAAAAAAAAAAATCTCCCAGCTCCTTTCTGAAGAGTAAGGGTTTGGAGCACACATCAGACCCACCAGTTTTTAAGGCTGCCACCCAAGGAATGGACCTCCAAATCACTTAAATCTGATAGCCAATGAGGAATGCATTCATGAGTCCCACAGTATATATGGGCACAGAAGCATTTACCACTCCTCTCCTAAGGGCTCAGCAAAATGCCCATCTCAGTCTTTCCTGGGCAAGGTCTAATTGCATACTTTCCCACCTGCTGACTGAGAGTCTGGCTTCTAATCGGAGTGTATTTAGATGCTCAGTGAGATCCTCCTATTTGGGACATCAGTGGATCTTGGTCCACTCTCAAGTCCTGGGAGCCACTAAGAACAACAACAGTGGCTTAGACAATCACAAAGGTTTGAGAGTCAACCAGGAGCTTGGATAGGGATAATTAAAGAACGTCATCTTTTATATGAAAGTAATCTGTTAAGATTAGGAGAAGTGGCTGTTTTATTTAATGCATACAACCCAATACACAGATACAAGGTAAATGAAGAAACAAAGAAATGTGTTACAAACAAAAGAACAAGATAAATCTCCAGAAAACAATCTTAATAAAATGGAGATATGTGACTTAGCCAATAGAGAGTTCAAAATAACAGTCATAAGGATGTTCACCTAAGTCAGAAGAGCAATGCATGACAAAGTGAGAATTTCAACATAGGTGCAAAAATATTGTAAAGTACCAAACAGAAGTCAAAGGTTAAGAATACAATAACTGAACTTAAAAATTCAATAGAGGTGTTCAACATAAGACAGTCAAGTGGAAAAAAAGGATCATTAAACTCAAAGACATGGCAGTGGAATTCAACAAATCAGAGAGGCAAGGATGTCAACTCTTGCCACTTTTTTCAGCAGAGTACTGGAAGTCCTAGACAGAGGAGTCAGTCAGGAAAAAAAGATATAAAAGGCATCCATACTGGCAGGAAAGGGTAAAACTGTCTTTGTAGATGACATGATATTCTATGTAGAAACCTTAAAATCTCCACCAAAAACTATTAGATTTGAAAAACAAATTCAGTAAAGTTGCAGTATGAAAAATTCATATACAAAAAATAAGTTGTGTTTCTATACACTGACAATGATATATTGGAAAGAGAAATTAAGAAACAATCCCATTTATAATAGCATTAAAAACAGTAAAATATTTAGGAATAAATTTAACCAAGGAGGTAAAAGATTTGTACACTTAAAACTATAAAACATTTATGAAACAAATTGAAGAAAACACAAATAAATGGAAAGACGTTCTGTGCTCATGTGTTGGAAGAACTGATATTTTAAATTGTCCATACTATCTAAAGCAATCTAAAGATTTAATGCAATCTTTATCTAAATTTTAGTGGCATTTTTCACATAAATTAAAAAAAAATCTAAAATTCCTATGGAACCACTAAAGACCACAGGATAGCTAAAGCAATCCTGAGAGTAAACAGCAAAGCTGGAGACATCACACGTTATGATTTTATACTATATTACAAACTCTGGTAAGCAAAACAATATGGTATTGACATAACAACAGATGTATAATCAATGGAATGGAAGAGAGAGCCCAGAAATAAACCAATGCATATACAGTCAATTGATTTTTGACACAGGCACCAAGAATATACGATGTGGAAAGGATAGTTTCATCAACAATGTTGAGGCTGAAAAATTTGAATATCCACATGCAAAGAAAGAAACGGGATTCGTCCCTCATACCATGTACAAAATCAACACAAAATTCATTAAAAACTTAAACATAAGACCTGAAATAGTAAAACTCCTAAAATAAAACATAGGTGATAATCTTGATGCAAAGCAAAGACAACAAAAGCAACAATAAACAAGTGGGATTACATCAAAACTAAAAAGCTTCTGTATGGCAAAGGAAGCTATCAACAACAAAAAAAGGTAATCTACAGAATGGGAGAAGATAATTACAAATTGCCTATTTGATAAGGGGTTAGTATCCAAAATATACAAGAAACTTATACAACTCAATTAAAAAAACAACCCAATTAAAGAAGACATCCAACAAGTACATAAATTTGCTCAACATCATTAAAATTAGGGAAATACAAATCAAAACCACAATGAGTTATCACCTGTTGGAAAAGATCCAAAAGACGAGGAATAACAATTGTTGAGGATGGGGAAAAAAAGGAACACTTATACACTGTTAGTGGGAATGTAAACAGGTAAAGACATTATGGAAAACAGTATGAAGATTCCTCAAAAAATTAAAAATAGAACTACCATATGATCCATCTATCCCACTTCTGAGTATATATAATGAAATCATTATCTTGAGGAAATTATCTATACTTCCATGTTCATAACAGTGTTATTCACAATAGCCAATGAATGGAAGCAACCTAAGTAACCATTGATGGATGAATGGATAAGGAAAATGTGATGTATATATATATATATATATGTGTGTGTGTGTGTGTGTGTGTGTGTGTGTGTGTGTGAATGTGTGTGTGTGTATACAACACACATATATGAATGAAATGTTATTCAGCCTTAAAAATGTAGTAAATTTTCCATTTTTAAGAACATAGTAAACCTGGTGTACATAATACTAAGTGAAATAAACTAGACAGAGAATTACAAATGCTGCATGGTACCATTTATACGTGGAATTTTTTTTTAAGTTGAACTCATAGAAACATAGAGTAGATTAGTGGTTGCCAGGTGATTGGGGCAGGGGATAGGAAGAGGTTGACAAGAAGATACAAACTTTCAGTTATAAGATGAATAAGTTTTGAGGATCTAATGTGTATCGAAATGAGTGTAATTGACAATACTGTATTGTGTAATTGAAATTTGCTAAGAAAGTAGAAGTTAAGTGTTCCTACCCCACAATAAAGGTAAATGTGTGAGGTTAGTGAGAATCATTTCACATGTTATACATATATCAAATCATCATGTTGTACACTTGAAATATATTACAATTTTATTCGTCAAATATAGCTCAATTAACTTAAAAAAAGACCCATGAAAAACAACATGTATTTCCTGGGGTTATTTTGACTCTAGAAAAAAATACCATATAAATGTAAAGATATATCATTACGTCAATGATCTTTGTAGATATTTTAAGGGACAAACAGTTCACAAAGTAATGTGCTACCTCATCCCTGAATAGATAATATATATGTGTGTGTGTGTGTGTGTGTGTATGGATCACCCAAATTTAAATGCTTTTCCTCTTTTCCTCACTCAGGTACTCTAAGAGTCACTTAGATAAGTTATCGAGACTTTTTTAACAGGAACTTTCCCAAGACAATTTATTTATCTAACTGATATAATTTCAAAATTTGAAATTTGTTAATTTCAAAATAAAACAGGATGTTGAACTTAGCAGCCAGGCCGCGATGAGGACAGTGTGAAAAGGTTCATGACATTCCTATTCTGACAATTAAATTATTCTTTTATTAATGCTACCTAAATGACTGTAGTTTTTCTCCCCCTTCGTCTGGCATTCATATTGCAAGCTCAATGTAAGCTGTTGGCTTACATTGAGCTTGCAATTAAAGTCAGTACTTGTACAGTGCTTTTTCACAGGAGATACTGTTAAACTAGTTTTTTCCCTATCCTGTAACTGTCAAGTTAGAAATTTAATACGGACAGATCTCTCATGCCCTGTTATTTTCTACATTACAATTCTAAAATCCAAGGAACCAGATTCCTAATCAGACTTGTGTCAGCTACAGATTCTTGAACTCGTACTACCATCTTGACGTAAGTTGCTAATACAAATACTAAATGTATTATTTAACATTAATAAATATGAATCTATTAAATAGTTTATTTATTAACAGATTTATTACTCTAATTTCATTAATTTGTTCTTTTTCAATATGCTTGCTCAACCAATTAAAAACATCTAATTATACTATTATAAGTTCACATTTCTCCTTTTTTTTTTTTGAAGAGAATATTGAAGTAAACTTTGACAAAGGTTTACTGAAATCAAGGTACACTACATAGACACAGCAATTTTAATGTTGTATGATCTCCTAATTACATAAAATAGGAAAATGGGACTAGTTGTCATATTGTTCTTCTGACATCAAGATTGGTTTTAGTGATTACTGTGGCTTGTCTTTTTTTTTTCCTAAGGTTATAATCTTTCTTTTATTTAGCTTGTTAGCACACCAAAGAGAGTTACCAGTGACTGTTGAATAATTACCAGTAAATTTGTTCAAATAAGGTCACAACATGTTTCTTAAATATAAATCATGAAACAAGGAGAAAAACTGCCACCAAAACATTTGGTTGGAGAGACATTTTTACTAAGAAAGCAACTAAATTGCTAAAATTGATTTTGTACTTCCATTTTCTTGCTCTTCGGATATTTGAGAGTTCTTGTTCACCTAGCTCTAAGTATGATCTTTTGGTAAAATCAAGTGATTTTCAGGAAAGTTTTAAGTGATCATTGTCTTTATTGATGAAATGAAGTGGTGATTTCTCTGTAATTGCTGCTGTGTGCATTTAGGTCCTTGTCAAATCTAAGTGAATGGCATCCATTACAAAATACTTTCTCTCACATGCCTGTGATTTTTCCACACATGGCACAGCATGTACAGTCTGTCCCACTTGATCTGGTGCACATCTAAAAACATCTCTGACTGGACCTTAAGGAAACCATGGTTTTCCTTAAACTAAAGAAAAACTAAAACTGCCTGTCTCTTATTTACAAATTTTCAGGACAGCTGACCAAAGAGAATTACCATTAAATTGCCACTTAATGGTCTATGAACTGTAGAAAAAGCTTCAACTTCATTATATTACTTCCTTGCACTGTAACTGGGCTTCTGCTTCATGAGAAATGCTACCAAGCAAATTTTAGCTTTATTGCCAATGATAACAGCATTAGTACTTGAAAGTTTTCTTGTTACAATGTACTCATTACCCCAAAATGTCTTTTGTTTGCATTTCTTATCTTCCTTGTCACAAACATTTTTCCTTATTGCTTATTGATACAGACTTAAATATGTGCAATAGAAGAAAAGAAAAGGAGAACCACATTCCTTTTTTTCAAGTAAATTTTGACTGAAGAGTCTCCCTTAATAACTTTTTCTATGTTTCTAAATTAATATCACCTTTCCTTTGCCTCTAAAAAGATTTCCCTAATGCTACACTAGATGCACCCCCCATTTTGATTTTATCTTTACCATACTGATAGTTGTTTCTATAAAAGTTTGTCCAGGAAAATTTTTCAGAAAATAACATTAGGCATCTCTCTCTCTCTTTTTATAATTTGTTTCAGTCATAGGCAACATAGGAAAACATAGGCAGAATACTCTGACATAAATTGCAGCAATATAATTTTTCATTCGTCTCCTAAAGTAAAGGAAATAAAAGCAAAAATAAACAAATGGGAGCTAATTAAACCTAAAAGCTTTTGCACAACAAAATGAAAAGACAACCTACTGAATGGAATAAAATATTTACAAATGATATGACTGATAAGGGATTAATATCCAGCATATATAAACATCTCATACAATTCAATATCAAAAAAACAAACAACCTGATTAAAAAATGGGTAGAAGACCTGAATAGACATTTTACCAAAGAGGAAATGTCAATGGTCAACAGGCACATGAAAAGATGATCAACATTGTTAATCATCAGGGAAATGCAAATCAAAACCACAATGAGATATCACGTCACACCTGTCAGAATGGTTATCATCAAAAAGAACACAAATAACAAATGTTGGTGAGGATGTGGAGAAAAGGGAACCCTGGTACATTGCTGTTGGAATGTAAATTGGTACAGTCATTGTGTAAAAGAGTATGGAACTTCCTCCAAACACTGAAAATAGAACTACAAAATGACCCAGTAATTCCACTCCTGGGTATATATCTGAAAAAAACAAAAACACTAATTTAAAAAGATACATGCACCCTAATGTTCATGGCAGCATTATTTACAATTGCAAAAATATGGAAGCAACAGTAGTGTCCATCAACTGATGAATGGATAAATAATAGTGGTATATATACACACACACACAATGGAACACAGTCGGCCATAAAAAAGAACAAAATTTTTCCATTTGCAGCATCAGGGATGGACTTGGAGGGTATTATGCTAAACGAAATATGTCAGACAGAGAAAGACAAATATTGTATGATATCACTTACATGTGGAATCTAAAAGCTACAACAAACTAGTGAATAGAACAAAAAAGAAGCAGACCCACAGATACAGAGAACAAACTAGTGGTTACCAGTTGTGGGTGGGAAGGGGCATTATAAGGGTGGAGGGGTGGGAAGTACAAACTACTGGGTGAAAGGTAGGCTCAAAGATGTATTGTACAACACAGGGAATAGAGCCAATATTTTGTAATAATGGTAAATGGAAAGTAAACTTTAAAGATTGTAAAAAAAAAACTTTTTAAAGACTGCATTTTTTCTTAAATTCTTATGTATACCTTAAAAAAATATGCCATTCTGGAAATTTGCCTTTGATTAACATCAATCTTCACTATCCCTAGTTCACAGAATCCCTTTTATTTCACTTTTGAAAAGGGTATCATTTTCATCTTTAGGCTTGTTTATGTAATTTCTTAAAGAATTTCCAAAAGGCCAAGCTTATTTTCTCCCCAATTACCCTCATATACTTCAGTTATTGACTCACTGTGGTCCAAATTTAAAACAAACAGTTCCTATCATTAGCTTTGAGAGAGAATATCACCTCAATGACTGTTAGAAATGTCAGAGATGTGTTGCTTTTCACACAAAATATGTGAATGCAATCCCCAGGAAATAGTTTCTAGGTTTTAATAATACAAAAATAATAATTCAATAATGTATTGATAATAACTTGTGCAAGAAAATCCAACTTGGGAATTGGTGCCTCACATGAAAGCTGAAAATGAAACAGAATACTCACTACAGGGGCCCTTGACATTGCTTGGTAGTTGAAAGTTGTTCTGGGGTCGATTGCCCCCTATGAAGTCTTTTTAAAGGGATGTATTCATGTACAGTACAACCTGCTAGAAAAGGTCAGTGGAAAAGTCAAAATTCTTAAAGCTGGGGAGTTTTATATCTTAATGATTCTTTGAAATATTACTCACTACAGAGTGGAGTGTGAATACTTCAGATCACCTACAGTTAACTGGGAAGGAACCTAGATGGATGGATGGATAGGTAAAAATATACATTAAAAAGAATTGAAGAGAGCTGGATTTGAATTACCCACTCCCATTTACCAGTTACCTTACTTTGAATAATACAGAAAAAACAGTTTCAAATGGAATTTCCTCATTTAAAAAGTGACCTTAATATCTAAGGATACATATTCTTTCCAAAGCATAAAAAAATTTGTGGCTGTAAAAGCCATGTTTAGTATTGTATAAATATTTAATGTTATTATTGCTTATTTACAACCCACAAATTATTTGAGACATATAGTAGTGATTATTATTATTATTTATAGTATTAGTATCAATAGATTGTCATTTGTGTTACTATTAGTATTAGTTGTAGTACTAGTAGCAGTACTAATATTACATGATAAATGCTTTATGATGCAGTCATATAATGTATGATGCAGCCCATAATGGAATCAGAATTAGTGCCCCTTGTGGATTTCAATCACTTACAGTAAGTTTTTCTGAGGTGGAGATCATGGACTTGGGTTAAGCTTTCTGCCTGTGGGACCTTTTGGCTCCCTTTAGGATGCGTCATCTTCCAGTAACCAAAACTGAAGTTCATGCGCAGGAAAACTCAATGTGAGGGGCAGAATCTGAAAGCTGTTACTATGGAGAAGGCTATTTGTGCAATGCTTTTAAATCTGGCACTAAGGGCTTCCCTGGTGGTGCAGTGGTTAAGAATCCGTCTGCCAATGCAGGCGACATGTGTTCGATCCCACATGCTGTGGAGCAACTAAGCCCGTGCGCCACAGCTACTGAGCCTGCCCTCTAGAGCCTGCGAGCTCTAGGCCGTGCTCCGCAATAAGAGAAGCCACTGCAGTGAGAAGCCTGCGCACCGCAACGAAGAGTAGCCCACGCTTGCCGCAAGTAGAGAAAACTCATGTGCAGCAACGAAGACCCAACACAGCCAAAAAAAAAAAAAAAAAAAAAAAATTCTGGCACTAAGATTATAGGTACCAGAAACTACCACAGCCCCGAGAGAGTAAAGATCTGGGCAATATCACCTGGCTGCCCCGAGCACAGGCTCCTGTCATTTTGCTGAAATAACAGTTATGACTTCCTTTAAGGCTGAGAGCTTCTAAAGCAGAGGAGAGACAATGAAGTCCCCATTCTAAAGCCTTAGGGATGGCATGAAGATTGTTGTCAATTTCCTGAAATCATGCATCCTGTTTCATTTATTTCTGGTGTGGGAAGTTGTTTTGTCTGCTGAATCAAGGTAGTGTAACATTAATTTGATTAGAATAAAAAGAGTTTTATTTTTAAATGAAGCTCTGTTCACTTTTAAAATTTTAACTCAGAAATGTATTTTTCCATGAGACTATGCAGTGTGGGAATAGACTGAAAACATTAAATGATTTTTCATATAAATATGGATTATATATTTTATGCATATGAAACCATGAAGAAATAGCATTTTATACTTGAAAGCAAGGATGTCTGGAATGAAATCACTACTCTGGGATTTAGTAACTCTATTACCCTGTGTTCAGCTTCAGTTTTCTCATCTGTAAACTATACTAATGGTATCACACTAGCAGAATACTATATGGATTGAATTAATTCACTTATTTAACAGATATACATGGGATATCCATTATGCTAGGCACTCATCAGTGACACAGAATTCAGCAGTGACCAGACAGGCACTGGACCTTATATTTCAGTGATGGAAATGAGGGGAGAATAACTGACATAGAGTAAGGCAAATAGCAGGCACTCAATAAATGCCAGTTTCTCTCCTCTGGACTGGACCAACGTGTCGAGGCACTACTAGATTAAAATAATCATAATCTCTTTTTAATGGCATAAAACATATTATACCTGAATCTTTAGCAATATGAAATTACAGTTTCCTTTTCTCTATTTATATATGCCTTATTCATATTTCAGTTCTGTTTATAGTGCTTATTCCTTTGGTGTCAAATTTTTAAATTATATTTTACTTGGTGAATATGATTCTTACACATAATTTTAATTTCCTTCTCTCCCAGTAAAAAATGACATCAATATGATTTCTTAGCCTGGCCTTCAAGGCATTTCTCAATTGTTTTGCTCTTTGTATCTCTCCATCTACTCCTGTTGTACTGGACAAAATTAATGGTTTATGCATCCTCAAAGTTGAAAATTGCTGTCCTAAAACTTTGCATTTTTTCACTTGCTTGTAATTATTTTAGAATGTCTCACTATAGACCTAATCCAGCTAATCTTTATAGAATTTGTAAACCAAGAGCACAATAAAAGATTAACAAAATGAACAAAGAGGTAAGTATGTGCACAGTTCTATACTGTGAGCCTCCTAAGAGCATGGGCTCTCCTATTATTATTTTTCTAACATATGGGTATATTTACCATATATATGAGTTATACATTGTAAGCTCTCAATTAATTTAGTTCAAATAAATTGATGTATTAGTTAACTCAGTTGAAGTTTATAGTTTCAACAATGGGTGAGAAATAAAGAGAAAATAATAAACTCTATGATTCCAGACATTTGATGTACTTGATAGTAATGTTTCTATTCAACAAAATATGTAAATCACAGGTATCAAAATAAGAGAATTAAATTTATTAATTGACAAAAATATTTATTGACAATATTATTCTTAAAGATTGTAGAAGTTAGAACAGTTTTTAAAAAGACATCGATCGGGCTTCCCTGGTGGTGCAGTGGTTGAGAGTCCACCTGCCGATGCAGGGGACATGGGTTCATGCCCTGGTCCGGGAAGATCCCACATGCTGCGGAGTGGCTGGGCCCGTGAGCCATGGCCGCTGAGCCTGCGCATCCGGAGCCTGTGCTCCACAACGGGAGAGGCCACAACAGTGAGAGGCCCGCATACAGCAAAAAAAAAAAAAAAAAAAAAAAAAAAAGACATCGACCTATTTTATTTACACACAAATAATAATCCTATTACTTTTATTGAAATGTATGTCAGACTGGAACTACACAGAAATGGATTGATAAATGTGCTAGAAATTAACTCATGAGTAATAGAAGGTACTGAAAAAAAGCAGGAAGGGGTTACTTGTTCCTTTTTTTCTTTTTAATTGTAATATCGTAAGACAGCTTAGTTGCACATTTTTATTCAGTAACCAAGTAGCTTTACAAGGTTTATCCAGTGTCCAACTGAATATTATATAATGTGACCTTATTTACTAAGAAAATTTGGAGAAAAAATCATTAATTTTATCTGTAAAATATTGGTAAATATGCTCCCACCTTTGCTTATACAATGATTGATAGTCATTCACAGTTGTAATAATTTGACAATCCAAATGCAGACAGACAAGTGGCTAGGCAGGCAGGCAAGAGGATAGTCAAAATATTGTGGATTACTATTAAAGCTAATTTAAATCCAATTTACTATTATTGGATTATCCGCTTAAATTTCTTTAAGTTTTACATTTCTAGGCAATGGTGAGGGAATCTAGTAGAAGAGGATCGGGTTTCTACAGGGCAGTATCATAGGTTCTGAAGGCTATTACCTATTGTCTCAAAAGAAACTTTGCCTAAGTTATGTGTTAAATTCTTAATAGTACGCTCAAGCCAATGGAGTTTAGGCAGAGTCTGGCTTTATGGTGTAATGTTTTCAGCCTCAATCATTTTCATCCTCTAACCTAAAGGCATATTATGTCCAAGTAGTTGTAAAATCTCAGTGGTAGTAAAACTTCACAGAGATATTACTGAGCGTCCTATAATAGAAGAGCTTCCCAAGATTATATTGTGATTTGTTTGAATGAAGAAAAACATAAACCGATAAAGATAGAAATAGATAAGGACAGGTCTTTAGATACGTTAGACTGATAGTCAATGAAAGCAAACAAAAATAAGTAATGGGGATAGGCTACAGTTGGGCTTTGAGCACTGATGCAGAAGTGAACCATAGAGGGTGTCCTTGCCCAGCCAATGAGCTCAACTGAAGTAGCTAGGCATGTAGCTTCCTCAAACAGCAAGTTGACTTAGCATAAATAAAATAAAAATGGATGTTTAAGCACATTGCATCAAGCTCACTGGTTCTCATTTGAGGATAAGATGAAGTTGAGTCAAAAACTATAATGTTTCATAATATTATATATCAATTATGCCTCGATTTAAAAAACACCTATAGGGCTTCCCTGGTGGCGCAGTGGTTGGGAGTCCGCCTGCTGATGCGGGGGACGCGGGTTCGTGCCCCGGTCCCGGAGGATCCCGCGTGCCGCGGAGCGGCTGGGCCCGCGAGCCATGGCCGCGGGGCCTGTGTGTCCGGAGCCTGTGCTCCGCAACGGGAGAGGCCACGGCGGTGAGAGGCCCGCGTACAGCAAAAAAAAAAAAAAAAAAAAAAACACCTATAATGTTTCAAAATGGTATGCCATTTGCCATTTTGAAATTAGTTAATTTAATAAAACAACACCATACTTTCTAAAATGCAAGTCTTTAAGGTTACATGTGTGTGTTTATAATTATATATGTGTATATATATACATAAATATATTACCATTTTATACACATTGTAAAAATAATCATTATGAAACTGAGCAGGACCCTGTGGGGACCTCCTGAGTCCAAAAGCATTTCCATGTACCCCATTTCTTGTTTGTAGGAAAAAGTCTTCAGCCTCCTAGACCTTCCCTGATTTCCAAAAGGCAGATTCAAACAGCTAATAATTAGAACTGCAGAGTCACAGGACTCCTAGTTTCTCCTGAAGGGACATATATATATATAAGAATCTGACACATATCTCTGAGTTCTTATAAAGGAACTAAGGCCCTGATGCAGGTGGAGGATAGTAACTTCAGGCTGAACCAAGCACATGGACCACAGACTCATTGGAACCAGAAGGCTGATGACTGAGATTCCTGGAGCACCACCAAGTTATCTCACCACCAACCAATCAGAAGAAGGTCACATACCCTGCAGCCCTCCCCCCATATTTGCCTTTAAAAATTCTTCCCCGAAAACCCACCCTAGAGTTAGTGTCTTTTGAACATGAAGCCACCTGTTCTCCTTTGTTTCACTGTTTGTTTGGCTTCATTGTGCATCGGGCACATAAACTTGGGTTGACAACAGTTATTGCATAAATTGTGAAATTTAAAGTGTTAGCAATGACTTTTTAATACTTATATAAAATATTATTTTAAAATATTTCCCCTATTGAATTCTACTATGGTCATTTAGTGATATATGGTCCGTGAGAGCAATGATCTTTGTCCTCTCCAGTAATTTAATGTGTGTAAATTATTTTAAAGAATGTGCTCAGTTTAGAATTGTGCCATTTACACATAGCCATGGTAGGAATGAAAGGTTCTAGACAGTTTTGACAGATAATATCCTTCCTTACTACCAGATTCAGTGTCCTAGATAGTACTAACTGGAGAGAAAAAATTTCACCTGGGAAATAAAGATAGTTAATTCTCTGAATGAAATAGAGTATATTGTATCTCACCGCTATATCAAATTTGATTTTTGATGTCATTTTTTTTTACTTTCCAACTTTACAAGTAAAAGCATATTTTAAAAATTAAATTCATCAAAAATATTTGCTATTTAAAGCCCGGTAAGGTGCTTGGGATGATACTTTTAGGCAGGTTATTGTACTTGTAAATCTGGCAGATTTTGTTTTCCCATTATTTAGCTCTCCCTTTAAGTTTAATAAAATTAAATCCATTCTTGTCTACAAGTCTTCTGTTAATAGTTTGTGTTAGTAGTGTGTTATCCACTTTTCCTTACATATTTTTGACCCCTTTTTCTTCTTATATGTTGCCTAGCATTAGGAGACACAGTGATGCTGAAAATTGTAAAATATAATAAAATAAGAAGAAAGGAGAGGAAAGGAAGGGAAAGGAAAGGAAGGGAAAGGAAAGGAAGGGAAGGGAAAGGAAAGGAAAGGAAAGGAAAGGAAAGGAAAGGAAAGGAAAGAAAGGAAAGGAAAGAAAAACTACACTGTAGAAGTTGCTTTCTGGCAGCAATAGAATTACAGAGAAAAAGAAAAAGTTGAAATCTGACAGGATTAGCCTGCTGACTTGTTGAGTTTATGAGTCCTGTAAAGAATACCAATGAGAGAAAAAAATAGAAGATAGAAAACAATGTTATAAATCTTACCTACAGATTTCTTCACTGAGAGTTGGGAAATAAAATCAAGTTCTGGATACCATTAATGTTTGGTTTGTCACAAAATAGAATCGGTTTGCCATCTGCTTCTCTGTTCAAGATTAATAGAAATACTGGAGGTGGAGCTCTTTGTGAAATAGTTACATCATTTCCAGGAGAACAATGTGTACATCTTATCCCCTCTGACATCTGGACATTATACTAATTGCAACTGGAATTGCCTGCAGATAGACGTTTGAAAACTGTTGAGTTAGTCTTTTTAGTGTGAAAACTAGCAACGCAATCTATGGGGGAGTAAAATGAAGACTAGGACTAGATCAAGGAAAAGAGTGATTATAACAGCTCAACATAAAGTAGAGCTCCAAAGCAAACCTGCAAGCCACAGAATACACATTATGTAGTAGTACTGCCAAAGTTGGGAACAAAACGGGTTCTCATTTATGCTATTTAGATGGATCAAGTGTGTAGATGGTTCCAAAGTGCCATAACACAGTTGGAAAATAAAGGTTGTTTTAGTCATCAAAAGACTTACACCATCATGGTGTCCCCAATAGTGTTTATATACTTATTATATCAAATAGATGCCCTTTCTAGAAAAACAAAAACACATAATTTATTTTAAAAATCTGAAAATGTGATGAAATATGGAGTTCCTGTCTAGGAATAAACTACCTATGCACAGACACAAAAGTTTTCCACTTAATCAACAGGGAGTGAATGGACCCACTGAAATCTGCTTACAGACCTTAATTTAACTATTCTTAAGACTTACTTGTATGTTCTAATGGTTTTCTATAACAGTTATAACTTATGGAAACAAAGATATGATCTTATAAAAGCAAAATAACTAGATTGTCCCTAATGTCCCACATTATGGGATTTGTTAAAAATATTATCATATACCCAAACAGTGGGCTTTATTCCATCTTTAAAATGGGTATTTTTTATTTAATAGTTTAATATTTTAAATGCATACATGTTACATATTACTAACCACAAAGACAAGTTTCAAAATTGTGGATTCTATTAGAATCCATTATTTTAAGAAAACATATTCATATATGCAAAAGGAAAGTCTCTGAAAAGTATACTCCAAAAACTTGATCGTTATTTTCTGTATTTCACTTATCAATTTTGCTTATCACAATCTTCCAATTTTTCTACACTAAATGTGTAGGAAGCGTTTTTCTTATGGCAAATCAAACTACATCAGTGACACATTTAAACTACAGGTATTTCTGAGAATCATAGTGCGTCACATGTCTACAACCCTGAGTATATAGATTTTAAATGAATTGCTTGACTAGAGACAGAACTAATTTAGGAGGAAATGAAAATGTGAATGGTGGAAAAGTTACAGATACTGAAAGCTTTATTTCATGCCCCGCCACCAACACAGAGGAGAAACCGATAAACAAGTTCCCTTGGGAAATGATGACATTCACATTCAAGTCCTGGAAAGCACCGTCCTCTGAAATGAATTTTATCTGAAAGAGAACTATGTTCCTGGATTCGGGAGTTTATAGAATAGTTGTTATCAGATTATCAAAGGCAAAACTGGATCATGTATAGTAGTCTCCTAGAGAGCAGATGAGGGAAAAAATGGTAATGAGCTTGGCAAAATATAGAAGGAAATCATTTTTCAGTACTTAAGCACCAGAGATCCAAGCAGCTGGGTACTGTCAAAGAGCAGGAGTCTTTAGTGAAAGGGAATAAATTGTCTCTGGCCACACCTCCCCTCATACCCTCCCCTTATACCCTACCAATACCACCACCATTAACTAGCACCAGTGGTTGGAAAAGAAAGTTTTGAGTCAGTAGTTTGAAGAAGTTGCTATCCACTACATACAAATGTTTGAGCACCCAAAGAGAAGATAGAAGGTGATTTCAGAAAGCACATATAAATTAGGAGAGAGCCCCTGACAGCAGAGCAGTATCTCTGCTCTTAGTCTTGGAAGTAAGCAAAGCTGCCTGAAGGTTCCTGGATGTCAACATCAAAGTCTGATAAGGATATCCAGCACATGGTAGAGTTTTACCATGAAAGCAGGAGTAGTGAAAAAGTTGAATAGTATCCATATTTCATAGCACTGATAAGAGCCAGCTCCCAAGGCAGCACTGACATATGAATTATAATGGGATAAATACTTTTTAAGAGATAAGAAGAAAGAGATGTTTATAGATGCTTACTCAAGGTATTTAAAAACTCTTTAATCTGCCCACTATATTTCACAGTCCTAGATAAAACAAACAAATATCGTCTATGTAATCATTTATAATTTTCAAACAGCTTTCACTTGCATTATTTCTTTGATGTTTATCACTGGGGTTAATAACATCACAGTTTTACAAAGGGGGAAGCTGAAGCACTGGAAGCTTAACTGAATTGACCGAGGCCATCTGAGTTCCAACAGAGCTGGAACTCACACCATAGACATCCCAGTCTAACTGCCCTTACTCAGTCTATGAACCACGCTGTCTTTCATACTATATAAACCTGTAAAGAGAGCAATGATTTATAGCCAGGTATTTATTTTGAGTAGGATTAATTTCATTGTTGTAAGTGATTTTAGATCTCTGCTCCATTTGGGCATCATAATGACTTTCATTACTAAACACATTTGCATTTTGAAGTAGAAATGACATGGATAATATTTTCCTTTGTGCGGGTAATTTACTACTAAAGGAGGATTCTTTCATTATACGGTAATAATGTTTTAAATGTGCTCTGGCTGGAAATCAGAATCTAGCTTGTTTTCAGTGAACTGAAATTGTCACCTAGGAACAGTCTTGATGTTCTGAAGTCCTAAGAAAAGCAATTAAAGGATAGTAAATATTGGTTAAGTTGTTGGGTGCTTTTTCTATACACTTCACATATTAAATACTGGTATCCACCCAGACTTTTTATTTTAAAAGACACTATCTTTTTTACTATCTTTTTGTATCTTTTAAAATAAAAATATAACACTAACTTTTTAAATGAATTGGCTCTCACATGAAAATATTTGTAAAATCTGTGATCAGAAAGAGGATCCTCGTTCCCGGTCTTATGCAAATCATCATTTAGTGTCCAATCTCCCACAGTCATGGTATTCTTGGCATCTCATTGGATCCCTTAGAGTGTCAGCTGTGGGTTTGGATGTGAATCAAACAACAGGCACAATCCTGTACTAATGCCTACATGTGTACATAAACATACATAGGCACAACTTCATAGTTTGAAAGGAATCATGATTCTCTATGACTAAACAATAGAAAGTGATGAATGTCTTTATATAAAGGTACAGGAATAATCCTAGGAGTGGGTTATCCCATTAGCTAAACAGACGATCAGTCAATATATCATACTACTGGCCTAGTGAAAATGTCCCATTAAATAAGCAAAACATTGATCCTTCTTTGAATTTTAAATTAACCAAATAAAAAATGAAAAGGAACTAGAAAGACCAAACATACTTTTTCAGCATGCTCAAGTGGGAAAACATTCCTGCCCAAAGCCTAAGAATAAACATAGTCAGGTGAACAACACAGGTTTGAGCTATGCATGTCCACTTATACATTTCTTTCACTGAATAAGTACTACAGTACTTCATGATCTGAGGTTGTTTGAATCCCCTGATGTGGAACCTTGGATACAGAGGGCCAACTGTAAGGTTATAGGTGAATTTTAGACTTTGCGGAGATCAGGCTCTCCTAAACCCCTCCTTGTTCAAGAGTTAACTGAATAAACAAAAGCCATATCCAAGAATATATTTGTTTAAAGCTCAGTAAAATCAAGAAAATCTATTTGTATTGTTTATATAAATATGGTGGAAGAGTAGTAATATTGCCTAAATATGAAATCCCATAGTAATGGCAGATGAAACCATACAGGTTTGAAAACTTTACTTATATGACACTATAAATCAGAAAAAGACAGCTCATAGAACATTTAGGTGAACACATTTCCTTATACTATTTACCTGGATTAAAAGCCAGCGAAGTTGTCATTTTAAAATATTTCATCACTCCCTTTACAATGGTATATAACCTGAATGTGGACTGAATTCACACTGCCCTTGGGATTTAAATGGAACTGTCTTGAATCTCCTATCTCATTTTCTGGAGTAGCTAGGGCAGGCCTCCATGATATGTTCATAAATCCTCATCAGTGTTCATGGTCACTCATGTTTCTGAATAACAGCAACTGCTGGGCTCCTAATCTCACTTCTATCTCTGACATAATGATTTTTAGCCATTCAACCCGATTGATCTAGAATTTCTAAAAAAAAACAACCAGATGAAAAACATTCATATTTGATATGTAGTAAAATTTACCTATCTGTGGAGATGGATGATGAAGGCTACATGGGCTATATGGGGAAAGAAGCTAAAAAAGAGTGGATATATGTATATGTATAACTGATTCACTTTGCTGTACACCTGAAACTAACACAACATTGTAAATCAACTACTCCAATTAAAATTAAAAATAAAAACACACAAGAAAAACACTGACTGAGGAAATTTTGACTTTTCAAAAAAAAGAGGAAGAAAAAAACAAACAAGTCAAAATTAAATATTAGATTTGCTAGTGGTAAAAATTCCTTTGACCACTTATCACTGACCATCTGTCTGTATTCTTATTTTTGTGAACCAGTCTCCCACTGTATAACTGCAACTCTCTTCACATATTCCACTATCCATTTCCAATCTCCTTCCCTTGTGTTGCTGTCTCCAGCTAAACTATGCTTTCAGGTCATCATCTGCCACCATTAAATGGCTCACCCAAAAGTAAGCCATGTGACTTCTTGAATAATTGGTCCCAAATGTTAAAGTCCTCAATTTTTTACCTGCTATAAGTACATGATATTTATTTATTATAAAGCAACATCTATATTGGGCAAATATACACAAAATTTTATCACTTATTAACAAATAGTTATTGAATATCTATTTGAAGAGATAATAACATTTAGTAAAAGAAAATAATAAAATGAATAATGATTACTCAAAAACATTCTTGTATTTGACAACGCTAAGCATTTTACCCAGATTTTTTTTTCATTTTCTTCAATCCCCAGAGCAATTCTAGGGGAATTCCATATATACATATATATGACTGAGCCTTAAGTAATTAATGTATATTGGCTTGTTGGTTCTGGTATATTGCAAATTGTGTCCAACCATGATGAACCCCAAACATATTGTCTTGGTACATATTTCATACTTTTACCAATTTCAATACTGTTTTAAATAAGAGAATCTCAGACCTCAAGGACCAAATGATTCATTTGGTAATATGAACTGTATACACAAATAAATAAAAACAAGATTACATATGTGTCGAATGATGGTATGAGGGAAAAAATAAAGATTGCTTCTAGTGGAGAAAAATAACAGTGGCAAGTAAAAACATTAAGAAGAATAACTTCAGTGGAATTATTTTATAATTAATTTCTGAACATTGGGAGACTTTGGTTTAGTGGGTCTTTTCTAAATATGTAGCAATGTGTAGATAGAAAGATAAGTACATATATATATTATTTATATTTCTTCTTCAATTTAAAATAAGACAAACTGATAACATAGTTATTTCTGATAAGCCAGGAGTGAGAATGGCAGAAACAGATAAAATAAGAAGAATTACAAAACTGTCTAGGTTGGGTATTCCCATGAGAGATGAGTACATTATTTACTTTTGTAGCTACTGTCAATTATTTCTGTTTTCTGGTGTTTATTTATACCTGTGTTTCTATCTAGGTGGACAGTTGACAACTATTTTAAAACTGACATATCAAAAGTGACTGCATAGATTTTTGAAGTTTTCTGCTCACAGAACTTCCTTATTAAGTATGAACTCAATACTTCAAATAGGGCTTCTGTGGTGGTCCAGTAGTTGAGAGTCCACCTGCCAATGCGGGGGACGCGGGTTAATGCCCCGGTCCATGAGGATCCCACATGCCGCGGAGTGGCTGGGCCTGTGGGCCATGGCCACTGAGCCTGCGCGTCCAGAGCCTGTGCACTGCAACAGGAGAGGCCGCAAAAGTGAGAGGCCCGTGTACCACAAAAAGAAAAAAAAAATACTTCAAATAGAAGATAACATAATCCCTAAAATAATAATTACCACCATAATTATAAAAAAGAGACTCCAATTAATATAAAAATGTCCTCAAAAAAAGTCCTCAGTTTAATAAGGGAATGGGAAAATTATTGTCAATATTGTCAATTTATAACCACATTACTCCTTTTTTGTATTGTACAATGGAAAAAAAGGAAGAGATTAGTGTCATACTAATTCAAGTAAAATACTTTGGATTGATGCAAGAAAGTGCTACATTCCCAATGGGGATATATAAGTCAGTAAGCAATTAATAAATTTATGTTTATTATTAGCAAGTAAACATTGAGCATTTTCTCCATCAGTTGTAGAACAAACACAAAACTCATACTACTTACATTTCAATATAAGACATATACAGAAGATAAAATAGACAAAATGGGCAGAAGACAAAGTATGGTTGTAACAGGCTTTGTTCTGATAAAAGTTCCTATTTAAAATGCATATTTTCTTGTAAAAACATTCTAACCTTATACAAATTCAGGAACATTTCTGTTTATTTTAATGCATATTTCTTTAAATATGGGCTTTGAAACTATGAACACTGTTGTTAACTACAGCTGTTTCCATACTGTTAAAGTGTATTGAAAAATCTAAACAGCATTGCTTTTCTGTTCTGGTACATCAGTCATTTTCTCAAGTTGCCTATATACCCATCACTGGGTAGATTTGCTTAATGCTAAAGGCAAAAGGACAGATTCCATCTTGAGAAGACTCAACCAAATTCAGTGGTCTCTGCTCTAGTCTATGTTTAATACTTTCCTGACAATCTGGAGTGTCATGAATCTGGATAATTCAGCAACAGAATACATATAAGTGAATCAAAACAAAAATTGATAAAAATAATCACCCTCCTATTATTTTCTCAAATAAAACATGATGTGGTCTGGAGTCTATTGGTACCGAATTAATGACTTTGGTAAAGTTGTAAAAAGGAAAAAGTAGTTACAGAGAAAATTCATTTACAGTGTAATCAAATATACTTTTTGTCTTGCCAGTGGGAACAATAAGACTAATTAAGCAAGATTCTCATATGCTGCTTTCCCATGCCAATAAGTAAATTGATTGTAGTCCATATCAAGTGATTCACTGAATTCTACTTCTACTGATGATGGTTCATAAAATTCCAAATTAACAAAGCAACTATTTAATGTAGAGAGTCAATACATATTCAGAAGAAAAAATTTCCATGTATTTATGTTTCCATCTAGAAGACATTTAAAGAACTTTTAAAAAAGTGTAATATAGAACTAGATGAAGCTGTGATAAATAAATACACATTTTCAAATGAAAAATTTTAGGGATTGTAAAGAGAAAATTAATAACTAAAGTAAAATACTTAAAATGTAACACTTAATCTGTACATGAATAATGGTAACATATTCACAAGTTTCTTAAATTTATCAACAAGCAAAGTTAATGGAGAAATGCAGATGGTCTTTATTGGCATATGTTTTTCCAGGTGTATTGAAGTTTTTATTAAATATTTTTATCTGTAAATGGCAGTTAATTTGAGAAACACTGAACTTAGGGAATGAAAGCAACCATTAAATTATATGCCAGGGCTTCCCTGGTGGCGCAGTGGTTGAGAGTCCACCTGCCGATGCAGGGGACACTGGTTCGTGAGCCATGGCCACTGAGCCTGCCTGTCCAGAGCCTGTGCTCTGCAACGGGAGAGGCCACAACAGTGAGATGCCCACATACCACACACACACAAAAAAAATAGATGCCAACTGGGCCAGTTATATAGGCAGAATATGAACAATATTTATGTTAAATACATGAAGAAGACACTTCTGCTCCTCTAAAAAGCCTTTCTCAGAGCTAGTATCTATTGACTGAAATTATCTTCAAATATTAAAACATTGAGATTTAATAAACTCTTTCTTTTACTTTTTCTTCCTCCAAATGTCCATGTGCATGGGAAGCTAAAGTATCTAATGGCAGAAAACCTTGATTGCTATCTTGTTCATCTAGGGCTGTGACAAAATACCATAGACTAGGTGGCTAAATAATAGCCATTTATGTCTCAGAGTTTTGGAGGCTAAGACGTACAAGATCAAGGAGCAAGCAGATTCAGTTCTTAGAGAAGATCCTCCTCTCAGCTTGAAGACAGCAGCTTTCTCACTGCATCTTCACAGGGCAGAGAGAGAGCTCTGGTTTATTCCTCTTCTTACAAGGAAACTAATCTCATTATGAGGACACCACCCTCATGATCTCATCTAATCCTAATTACCTCCCAAAGGCTTCACCTCCAGATACCAAAAACTGGAGTTTATAGCTTTGATATATGACTTTTGGTGGAACAAATATTCAATCAATAATTAATGCATTTAAATGTATACATACACTTGTTTGAATAATCCTTCAGTGAAACAAGAACCTCACAGATCTAAAGCTTTAAAAAAATGCATCTTTTGAAAGCTGAAGATATTATATTGATTTAGGCAAATGTATTGAGTAGAAATAGAGCTAACACCTGTATCATTTTAGTCAAACCTAGTGAAACCTGATCATGTATTATTCAATAACAGAGTAAATTAGACAAAGGAAAATAGATATTCCTTACTAGGCTCCTCATATTATGCTAACCATCAGTCTGGTTTTTTTTGTTTTTTGTTTTTGGCCATGCCATGCAGCCTGTGGAGTCCTAGTTCCCTCACCAGAGATCGAACGTGAGCCCCCTGCATTGGGAGCATGAAGTCTTAACTACTGGACCACCAGGGAAGTCCCCAATCTGCCCCTTTAGATAGTTGCCATAAACAGTGCCTGCTCCTGCAGCTTTATAAAGGTGTTGTCCTCATGCTCCTCTCTCTTCTTTCTCCTACCCCACTAGGGTGCCAAAGGGTTGCAGTTAGCAGTAAAGCAGATGTTGAAAATTATTCCAAGAAAGGTATCTGTAGTTTCCAATTTAATAAAGTTCAGGTTTAAAAGATAAGAATATAAAGCCTTGTGCCAAAACAGTATTGCACGACCCAGAAGAAGTGAAATTATAAAGCTTTTTTTTTTCAGTATATTATCCATTATGGGTTCCAGAGATTGGGGAGGAAAGGAAAAGAAGGAGGCAGAAAGCAAGCCCATGTGCCCTTAATAAGAGTGAATCCCAATGTTCACTGCAGCTCTGTTTACAAAATCCAAGACATGGAAGCAACCTAAATGTCCACTGACAGACAAATGGATAAAGAAGATGTGGCACATATATACAATGGAACATTACTCAGCCATAAAAAATAATGCCATTTGCAGCAACATGGATGGACCTAGAATTTATACTAAGTGAAGTAAGCCAGACAGTGAAAGACAAATATCATCTGATATCACACATATGTGGAATCTAATTTTAAAAAATGATACAAATGAACTTATTTACAAAATAGAAACAAAGTTACAGATGTTAAAAACAAACGTATGGTTACCAAAGGGGAATCATGGAGGGTGGGATAAATCAGGAGTTTGGGATGAACGTACACACACCACTATATATAAGATAGATGACCAGCAAGGACCTACTATATAGCACAGGGAACTCTACTCAGTAATCTGCAATAACCTATATGAGAAAATTTTCTGAAAAAGAATGAATATATGCATATGTATAACTGAATCACTTTGCTGTACACCTGCAACTAACACAACATAATAAATCAACTATACTCCAATAAAATTTTAAAAAAAGAAGTGAAGGGAAGAAAGACTATGCTTTAACAAATGGTGCAGTCTAAGGGACTAAAACATTAACCAAAAAGTTTTCTAGGTGAAACATATATAACACAAGAAGATCTGATATGCAATCTGATTTTGTGTATCTCCTGGGAAATCACTTACCTAGCTCATGATAGATTTGTAATGAACCTTCAGCAGTTAGGATTCCACATGGGAGTTTTCCTACGTGGTAATTTACAGCAGGAAATAAGGAGGCTTGCATTAGTAGAAGAAAGTTATAGGTGAGAAAAATAAGTGTAGAAGAATGGGTGGATCAAACCAAGGCATAGTAGTAACATAATCATAAGGTGGGAAGAAATATGACTGAGTCATCTTGGAGAGTGCATCACATAGCCATAACTCAATAATTGATTGAGTGAATGAATGAATGGACAGCTTCAGATAAATTTATAAAGGAATCATTCATCAATGTTACTTATTATCATGCCATCTCTATATAATACTTTTATGAATTTGGTTGGTGGTCAGATGGCTATATTGTGAATGTGAGGATGGGGCAGAATTCAAACATGACTGTATCTGGGGCAAATGGAATACTTAAAATAGAAGAACTTAGGTCAATAACAAAATCCAAGGATTTAAGTATGACATCAATGTAAATACTCAACAAGGAGAAAAAACACAAATAGAAAATCCTAATTTACTCACTAAATAAGTAATTATTTGATCCCTTTCTTCACTATGACTGAGTTTAAGCAACTTCAAACACAAATATTTGGATTCATTTAACAATAACTGAGCATTCATTTTTAATCATATTTGGTATATTTCTCTCTCCAGGGGTAGATACGGCCAGTGATTAATTTTCTAAGGATATAAGCATACACAGTTTGAGGGTGGAAATCTTGTTTTTCCTTATTAATGGATGATAAATCGAAAAGAAGTAGTGAAGCTCAGGATCTAATCTCTTGAAAACATTCAGAAATTGAGTCTACCTGATAAATACTACTTATTTTTTCTATTAAATTCATCTTACATCTAGTTTTTTGGTGATACACTCGTTTTGTAACTTTTAGAAAGTAATTCTGTCCCTGAGAGACATTCGTTCAATGCTATTATTAAATAACTTCTAGTGCCCAGCTCCTGGATTACACAAGATGAATCAGATATCTATATCATTTTCAAAGAGGTTATACTCCTTAAGGAGTTCAATAATAGATGTAAATAAGAATATGATAGTTACTAATAAATGTCACAACATGAGAAAAAGGAAAGAAGTTCTATGAATGCACAAATTAGAGAAAGTTAACTGGGCAGATTAATTAAATCTCCATGGAGAAAAGCTATCTTCTTAATGAAATCCAGCATAACATTGATTTCAAAATTAATTGATCTAAAAATTCAACAATTCCCTTGTATCTTCTATTTTTAATGGCTTCCCTCACCAAGGAAAATGCTTCAGTGTCATCATCCTGCCATTTAATTTCAGTTTGTCAGATCCAAGTGGAGAAACAAACAAAAATTTAGTCTAGCTACTGTACTGGTTAGCAGGCGAAAAAAAGGGGGGGGAGGGGGAGAAAGAGAGGCATGAACTTTTAATTTTTTATTCTATAATTATTCAGTAATTATGTTTAATCAAAGAAGTTGGAAAAATGAGTTCATAATACTCAGTCCATCTATCTAGAAAATGGTACTGAATGAACAGCTTCTAGAAAATAATATAAAGGGAACTGTTAACCACTTTTGTTCGTTTGTTTGTATGTTTGTTCAATTTTGTTTTTAACCTTCACACGGGGAAATCTCATTCTGTCCTTCCAAAAGCTTGTCCTTCTCCTTTTTGCGCTACCTTTACTGAAGGCACCTAGTGATCTCATTGATCTAATTATAACTATGTCCTTTGTTTCAGCAGTTTGGGATGGGCAGGAGGAAGTACTAGAGAGTTTTTTTGTTTTTTTTTTTTTAACAGCTTTATTGGAGTAAAATGGCTTTAAAATGGTGTGTTAGTTTCTGCTTTATAACAAAGTGAATCAGCTATACATATACATATACTCCTCATATCTCCTCTCCCTTGCGTCTCCCTCCCACCCGCCCTATCCCACCCCTCTAGGTGGTCACAGAGTACCGAGCTGATCTCCCTGTGCTATGTGGCTTCTTCCCACTTGCTGTCTATTTTACATTTGGTAGTATATATAAGTCCATGCCACTCTCTCACTTCGCCCCAGCTTACCCTTCCCCCTCCCCGTGTCCTCAAGTCCATTCACTCTGTCTGCATCTTTATTCCTGTCCTGCCCCAGGTTATTCAGAACCATTGTTTTTTTTTTATAGAATCCATATATATATGTTAGCATACAGTATTCGTTTTTCTCTTTCTGACTTATTTCACTCTGTATGACAGACTCTAGGTCCATCCACCTCAGTACAAATAACTTAATTTTGTTTCTTTTTATGGCTGAGTAATATTCCATTGTATATATGTGCCACATCTTCTTTATCCATTCATCTGTTGATGGACATTTTGGTTGCTTCCATGTCCTGGCTATTGTAAATAGAGCTTCAGTGAACACTGTGGTACATGATTCTTTTTGAATTATGATTTTCTCAGGGTATATGCCCAGTAGTAGGATAGCTGGGTCGTATGGTAGTTCTATTTTTAGTTTTTTAAGGAACCTCCATACTGTTCTCCAGAGTGGCTGTATCAATTTTGCCACCAACAGTGCAAGAGGGTTCCCTTTTCTCCACACCATCTCCAGCATTTATTCATTGTAGATTTTTTGATGATGGCCATTCTGACTGGTGTGAGGTGATACCTCATTGTAGTTTTGATTTGCATTTCTCTAATGATTAGTGATGTTGAGCATTCTTTCATATGTTGGTTGGCAATCTGTATATCTTCTTTGGAGAAATGTCTATTTAGGTCTTCTGCTCATTTTTGGATTGGGTTTTTGTTTTTATGATATTGAGTTAAATGAGCTGCTGGTAAATTTTGAGATTAATTCTCTGTCAGTTGCTTCATTTACAAATATTTTCTCCCATTCTGAGGGTTGTCTTTTCGTCTTTTTTATGGTTTCTTTTGCTGTGCAAAAGCTTTTAAGTTTCATTAGGTCCCATTTGTTTATTTTTGATTTTTTATTTCCATTCCTCTAGGAGGTGGGTCAAAAAGGATTTTGCTGTGATTTATGTCATAGAGTGTTCTGTCTATATTTTGTCCTAAGAGTTTTATGTGTCTGGCCTTACATTTAGGGCTATAATCCATTTTGAGTTTATTTTTGTATATGGTGTTAGTGAGTGCTCTAATTTCATTATTTTACATGTAGCTGTCCAGTTTTCCCAGCACCACTTATTGAAGAGGCTGTCTTTTCTCCATTGTATACTTTTGCCTCCTTTATCAAAAATAATGTGACCATATGTGCATGGGTTTATCTCTGGGCTTTCTATCCTGTTCCATTGATCTATATTTCTGTTTTTGTACCAATACCATACTGTCTTGATTACTGTAGCTTTGTAGTATAGTCTGAAGTCAGGGAGCCTGATTCCTCCAGCTCCGTTTTTCTTTCTCAAGAGAGTTGAGATGTTGATGGGAAAACAGACTCAGTAACAGGCAGTGGAGAAGAAAAAGCTGGGGTCAGCAATGTCTGCATGGGATATTTGATGGGTTTTTGGCCAGAGTATCATATATTCCCTCATTCTGTGTTCCCACAAATACTTAATATAACATTCATTAGTGTATTATAGTCTTAGAATTGGATTTGTGTTGCTTGAAATAAAACATACTGTTGAGTCTGACCCCAAGGCAGATGTACTTTGTGACAGCAGAGATTGCCCAAGGACCCTCAGTCATCTTTTCAGTCACAGGTTTTTCCATACTTCGTGTACAATCAGAGGCTTCCTTTTCCTCCTACTTCTGGTAGGCTTCTGGTGTGTATTTAAGTTTCATATTTTAATGTTCATATCAGGCAAACACAGAAATCTACTTCTCTATGAAAGTAGAGGTAATACCATGGTGTTTTTATTATTCCAAGACTTGTCTATTTTTTCACTTACTTGAAAGTTCATATATACTTGCAAAATTATGACTTCTTTAGATTGATTCAACAAATGAAAATTGTGTTAAATATTGTGGGTTTCTTGTGGAATACTTTTACCACTCTTTTCATATAATATACTATATCCATAAAAATGAATATTTTTATAAATAAGACAGATTAACACATTATTTTCCCTACAAGTACATGAACTATGTATGTACAATGAGGTCAGCCTCTTATTTCTCTCTACATTGTCACTAGAAAAATGAAATTAATCATAATCATCAAACATTTATATGATTCCACAAGAAAAAAAGTGAATATAGCTCCTTCAGGCTTCTATTTCTATAGAAACAGGTTAAGACAAATTGGATTATATTTGTGAAATTAAAACCAAATACATGTTCATTGTTAATCACTAATTAAATGAACATTTGATCTTAAACTGTATTGTTTACATTTAAATTTTATATTTCTTCACATATTTATATCATTTACAGGACTGAAGTTCTAAAACAGTTCCTTGAGATATTTTAATTTATTTATCTTTTTTTTTGGAATATGATGTCTTTCAAATTTGTTTTAACAAATATCTAAGGGCAAAGTATTGTCTTCTGCTTCATAGGCTAAAGCTGACAAGACAGAAACTCTTTTGCTTAACTTTCTTTTAGAAAATATTATGATGTTATTTTCTGATATGTAAATAGCATTTTATAAAAATTATAATTCAGAAGAAAAATTAGTCTTTCTTTAAATACACTTAAAACACATTTTTCCCACCATTTTTTTTTCTAGAAAACCTCCATTAAAGTGTCACTCTGGAGAGGGTATCATATTTAATTCCATGCATAATAGGGTTTTCAAAAGAATGCAAACAGAAAAAAATCAATACATGCCTTTAAGATTTCAGATTTCAAGGAAGAAGCTTAATTTGACTTCTTAAATATACCCTGAAGTTAATGTAATCAATTTTGCCAAACAAAATGAGAGCATCAGTACCTTTGAAGGACTGAAGAGATGCTGTCATCTTACTATAATCTGAGTGCTAATGGTGTCCTTTTAAAATCTTCAAACATGAAATCTCAAGCAGTCAACTTGCTGAATTTGATGATTAAAAATTACATTTGTCCCACTGTGCTGTTTTCAAACACTCAAAATTATTCACAGTGACTGTCAGGATATGTGAAAGTAAAATAATGAATGAATTAACTATTACTATTTACCAGTTACTAATCACTAACTTTTAATGAAATTTTGTAATCAACCATACTTTCCTTAAAACCCTGTGTCAGTTTATACGCTTCAGATACAATAACAGAAAAAAATGCAGACAAAATGATCTCAGCAATGTGAATGTGTGATGTAGTTAAAACATTTTCTCAGGTACATTGTTCCAGTGATTCTATCATATCATCAGAGCCTTTTATTTTCCACTCTACAGACCTCAGTATCTTACCTTTAGCCACCTTCGTGGATCAAAATGCTGCATCACAATCAGATGGAAATATTAAGAGCTAAAGAAAGGAAGTACTACTGTCTTATGTCCCCTTTCAAGAGAGATAAATTATTTCTAAACACTTTCCACCCCAGAAGACCTTATTGCTTTCTATTACTGAGAAGTGTGTCTCACTGTACCATGTGCCTAGCCAACAACCATCAAGAAAATGTAGATCATACATTTTATGGAATCCTGAATCATCTTTATTAGAATATTTTCTTAAGAGAAAAATACCTCATTTTCAAAAATTAAAAAACAAAACACAAAATCTTGCCATCTTTTATGTGCCTACACTTTTGTTAGTCAAGATTATATGCTCATTATAGATACAATATGGCCAAGTTCAATGGGAAACTTTACTGCACTTGAGGAAAAATTAAACATAAAGCAACTATAAACTGGTAGGTCGTATGGATGGCACTTATTGACCAAGAACTAGTAAACCTGGCCTTCTCTGCCATCAACAAGAAAAACATCTCAAAGGCCAACAACTGGAAAAGTTCTATAAGATGTAATAATTAATAGGGTCCTCAAGATTAACAAAGAAATGTTCCATGCTGGGAATCTAGCTGTAAACACACACAGAAAAATTAGACTTCTTTTTGGGAAATATATTAAGAACTTGGAAAGAAGTATAAAAATGATAGTAGAAAGTAATATTCCAGTTAGCAAATAATTCAAAGTAAATCTTGATAATATAGGTCAGGGTATTATAAATAAGTAAGAAAATTCTTTGCAGGTTAAAATGTTTTCCCAAGAGTTTTGTTTTTAATTGCTGGATAATTTAATGAATGTAATTTATTCTAGGTGATAATTTAATAACATAACTAAAATATTTGATGACCTATGAAACTCAAAGAAATGTCATAAAAATAGTTGTGATTTAAAGTAGAAAATGTCTCAAATGAATGCAAACTTTATATATATGTTTGTACATATAAATATTAAAAGCTAAAGCAAAACAAAATTACATTAATTTTAAAAGAATATGTTTGTAAATAATATAATGTAATATTTAATAACTGAAATTAGCAGAAAGAAATAATTCTGTCTTTAAATTGTAAAATAATATAATTTCACTTCTCTTTCAGTAGAGCAATATAATTTGAGATGTTACTTTCAAACAATAAACTGAGTTTGCAGTGGGTCTTCCTCATGTTCCCATCTAATTAATTTTTATTACCAACTAGTCTTAAATACAGTTATTTTGACTAAGGTTTTGAATAGAGACTTTATCAATATGGTAATTAATCTATATTAGCATTAATTTTTTAATGAACATCTCTGTGCTCTATGCATTAGATGAATTAACTGACTTTTAAAAGCAATTATATTTATTGTAAGCTTATAGAATATAATGGGCCAAGCTTTTTTTTTTTTTTTTTCCTAAACTGGCTCCATTGTATATTTTTCCTCCTTTGCTGTAGATTAATCGACCATAAGTGTGTAGGTTTATTTCTGGGCTTTCTATCCTGTTCCATTGATCTATATGTCTGTTTTTGTGCCAGTACCATACTGTTTTAATGACTGTAACTTTGTAGTATAGTCTGAAGTCAGTGAACCTGATTCCTCCATTCTTGTTTCTCAAGACTGCATTGACTATTCAGGGTCTTTTGTGTTTCCATATACATTTTATAACTTTTTGTTCTAGTTCTGTGAAAAATGCCATTGGTGATTTGATAGGGATTGAATCTGTGGATTGCCTTGGGTAGTAGCAGCATTTTAACAATATGCTTTCTTCCAATACAATAACATGGTATATCTTTCCATCTGTATTGTCTTCAATTTCTTTCATCTTGGGCTTCTTCATTTCAGAGTACAGGTCTTGTGCCTCCTTAGATAAGTTTGTTCTCACATCAATTCTTTTTGATGTGATGATAAATTTGATTGTTTTCTTAATTCCTGTGTCTGCTATTTCATTGTTAGTGTATAGAAAGGTAACAGATTTCTAAAGCTCAATTCAAAAATAATAATTAAAAAAAAAACCCAATCAAAAACTGGGCAGAAGATCTAAATAGACATTTCTCCAAAGAAGATATACAGATATCCAAAAAGCACATGAAAAGATGTTCAGCATCACTAATTATTTGAGAAATGTAAACCAAAACTACAATGAGGTATCACCTCACACTAGTCAGGATGGGCATCATCAAAAAGTCTATAAACAATAAATGCTGGAGAGAGTGTGGAGAAAAGGGAACCCTCCTACACTATTGGTGGGAATGTAAATTAGTACAGCTACTATGGAGAACAGTATGGAGGTTCCAGAGTTACCATATGGTCCAGTGATCCCAGTCCTGGGCATATATCCAGAGAAAACTCTAATTCAAAAAGATACATGCACGCCAATGCCCCAGTGTTTATTTCAGCACTATTTACAATACCCAGGACATAGAAGCAACTTAAACATCTATCAGCAGATGAATGGATAAAGAAGATGTGGTACATATACACAATGAAGTATTACTCAGCCATAAAAAAGAATGAAATAGTGGCATTTGCAGCAACATGCATGGACCTAGAGATTATCATGCCGAGTGAAGTAAGTCAGGCAGAGAAAGACAAATATATGATTTCCTTTAAATGTGGAATCTAAAAAAGTGATACAAGTGAACTTATTTAAAAAATAGAGACTTGCAGACATAAAAAACAAACTTCTGGTTACCAAAGGGGAAAGGGGGGAGGGTAAATTAAGAGTTTGGATTAAAATGTACACACTACCATATATAAAATAGATAACTAATAAGGATCTACTGCATAGCACAGGGAACTCTACTCAGTACTCTGTAATGGCCTATATGGGAAAAGAATCTAAAAAGAGTGGAGATACATATGTGTGTGTGTGTGTGTGTGTGTGTGTGTGTATTAAAAAAACTAATTCACTTTGCTGTACACCTGAACCTAACACAACATTGTAAATCAACTATATTTCAATAATTTTTTTAAAAGAAAGCTATAGAAACAACAACAAAAAAGATATCCTGGTTTGCAGATAGACAGAAATTCTCATTTGACTTGGCTGAATCATTAAAGAAAATGTATTGGCCTATAATTTACCACTAGAGGTATTATGGAACCTTACTGAAGACAATGAGAAACCTCAAGGTACAACTTCCTAAAACTTTCCTTAATGCTGTATCCTAGGTAAGTATACAGTGTGCTCCCAGAGTGAATATGTTGGTTTGGTTTATGCAGCAATTTAGGATCAAGAAGAGACTGATTTTCTTTATTTCTTTCAATACTATAGTTCTGTCCAAAATTTTTGGTGCATGATAAACTGGCTTCCCTTACATAGGAAAAAATACATATTAAAATGTATTTATTGGCTCAAGAAAATCGTTTAATTCATTCTCATTTGTTTATTTTTGCCTTAAGAAACTGATCCAAAAAACATTGCTATAATTTATGTCAAAATGTGTCCTGCCTATATTCTCTTCAAAGAGTTTTATGGTTTCAGGTCTTACATTTAGGTCTTTAAACAATTTTCAGTTTATTTTACATATGGTGTGAGAGAATGTTCTAATTTTATTGTTTACCCTGATACCAAAAGCAGAAAAAGACACTATAAAAAGAGCAAATTACAGCCAATGTCTTTGATGAATACAGATGCAAAGTCCTCAACAAAATATTAGCAAACCAAAGCCAACAATACATAAAAGGATCATGCACCATGAACAAGCAGGATTTATTCCAGGGTCATAAGGGTGGTTCAACATACACAAATCAATCAATGTGATACACCACATTAAAAAAGGAAAAAATGAAAATCACATGATAATTTCAATAGAAGCAGAAAAGGCATTTGATAAAAGGCAAATCCATTCATGATAAAAACTCTCCTCTAAGTGGGTATGGGGGAATATATCACAACATAATAGAGGCCATTTACAATAAACCAACACCCAACATAATACTCAGTGGTGAAAAGCTGAAAGCCTGCCCACTAAATTTGACAGCAAGACAAGGATACCCATTCTCACTGATTCTATTTAACCTAGTGTTGGAAGTCTTAGCCACAGCAATCAGACAAGAAAAAGATTTAAAAAAATATCCAAATTGGAAGGAAAGAGGTAAAACCATCACTATTTGCAGATGACATGATACTCTAAATAAAGAACCTTAAAGTCTCCACCCCAAAACCATAAGAACTAATAAATGAATTGAGCAATGGTACAGGATACAAGATTAATACACAGAAATCTGTCATGTTTCTACATGCTAATAATGGAATATCAGAAAGAGAAAAAGAAAAAATAATCCTGTTTAAAATCACATCAAAAAAATAAAATACTAGCAGTAAACTTAAACAAGGAGGAAAAAGACCTGTACTCTGAAAACTATAAAACATTGATGAAGAAAATTAAAGATGATTCAAAGAATTAGAATGATATCCCATGCTCGTGGGGAGGAAGAATTAAAATTATTAAAATAGCCACATTACACAAAGCAATCTACAGATGTAATGCAAACCCTACCTAAATACCCAGGACATTTTTCACAGGACTAAAAAAAATAATCATAAAACTTATATGAAACCACAAAAGATCCAGAATTGTCAATACAATCCTGAGAAAAAGAAGAAAGCTGGAGCTATAATCCTCCTAGACTTCTGATTATACTACAAGCCTATAGTAATCAAAACTGCATGGTATTGGCATAAAAACAGACATATAGATCAATGGAAGAGAATAAAGATTCCAGAAATAAACCTAGAGACATGTGATCAATTAATTTAAAACAAAAGAGGCAAGAAAATACAATGGAGAAAAGACAGTGTCTTCAGCAAGTCATGTTGGGAAAACTATGTTGGGAGGCACATGTAAAACGATGAGATTAGGAAAACTCATTTTAAGCTAAAGCTAGGACTGTTAATGCCAGAGTACATACAGAAATGGTGTCATTGTCAACCGTGTTGAAATACTGAATTTAATAAATTATTATAAACTCTAGACTTACCACTGGATATTGCAGCAATGCGAATGGACCTAGAGAAGATTTTGCTTAGTGAAATAAGCCAGACTGAGAAAGATAGATACTATATGATGTTACTTATATGTGGAATCTAAAGTAATAATAATAAGTAAAGTATATGAAAAACAGAAACAGACTCACAGATATAGAAAACAAACTTGTGGTTACCAAAGGGAAGATGGAAGTGAGGAGGGACAAATTAGGAATATGACTATATACAAAATAGATATGCAACAAGGATATACTGTATAGCACAGGGAATTATACCCAGTATTTTCTAGTAACCTACAATGGAATATAATCTGCAAAAATTACTGAATCACTATTCTGTACACCTGAAACCAATACAATATTGTAAATCAACTATACTATACTATAAAAAAAAAAAAGAAGAAGAAGAGGACAGACACAGAGACAGGGACACCCAGAGAAGAACACCAAGTGATGACATAAAGACACAAAGGAAGATGGCCATGAAATGACAGGGGCAGGGATTAGAATTATGCCCCCACAAAACAACAAGTGCCAACGATTGCTGGCAAACATCAGAAGCTAGAGACAGTACGGCCCTGCCTACATATTGATTCCAGAACTCTAGTCCCCAAGACTGAGGGAGAATAAATTTCTGTTGTTTTAATAAACAAACAAACAAGAGTTTTCCTAGTAGAATAGACTGGCTTTTAGTGCAGTGAGGGCTAAATGTTTCCTCACTTGTATCCAGCTTGAGAGAGAGGGTAGGGACAGCAGTAGAAAGTTATCATGAGATTTACTCTTATATTGTACTAGGTTGAACTAAACGTTTCACAACTGCGTAGCCAAGATCTCTCTCACTTCCCTTCCTGTGCATCTTGTTTCTGATAGAGTCTATTTCTTTTCACACCTCAATTCCTGTATCATATTTGCAATATTACAATTTTAGTTCTCACTTACAGTTTAATAAAGTCAGATTTCATTTCTCACTTGACTACTGACATGTTTCCTATCTCCTTAAAACGTAAGTGAGGAGGGGTGAATGGCACCCTAAAGTCCTAACACTAAGAGCTCATATATGCCTCACCTAATTTAGTGGCATGATGATACTAAAGATGATATGTTGCATTTGAAAAGTCTTATGATACTGAATTGTTAATCTACTAAAATTTGCTGGAAATTTTGTGAAGATTTAATTTACAAGCAAGTGTTATTTTATTCACTCATGGAGAAAAATAGTTTTAAAGATATAACATTTATTAAGGTTTAGAAAATTATATTTTGTGATTACTAACATAATTTTCCCACACTACTTGTAGTGCAAAAATGTGCTTTAGGTTTACATTTTAATATCTTAAGTATTGGTCCTGAACCTTTTCATTCCAGAATGAAGTTGTTATCAAATGTACAGGTACAACCACTGGGTGTATATACAGAATCATTTGCTCTTCAGAACTTATTGATATTCAAGTTAAAATGCACTGATGTACTGGAAGGGAATCAGAGGAAGTACTATTTTCTCATTCTTAAAATTTATACTTTTCTCTGATAAATACAGATCACAATTATTACTATAAGCCTGCTCCAAAACTATTCCATTTCAAATATTTATGCACTATATTTTGGTTTGGTTAATGAGGAATGGCTTAGAATGCTACCATTAACTGAAGAAGTAGAGTCTTAACTCAACTACAGTAGACATATGTAGTAAAAGTAGTTTTGATAAGTAAAATCATATAGTTTACAGAGTGGAGGAAAATAAACTTTTGGTTCAGATGGATATAAATAAAGAATTATGAATTAGGATTTAAAATACCTAAAATGACCACTAATCTAAATTCCAAAAACAAAAGGGGGATTATTTTATTCTTAGTTACGCTCAAAAAAAAAAAATCCTTGTATATATTTTGCTGTTTAATGCCCTTGAGTAGCATCTCCTTATACGAGTCACTAATCTTTTTTAAACTTAAGAATAAAATCAGTAGCAACAAAATTTTAAAAGTTACATTATACGACTGGAGAATTACATAGCATCTGATCCATATCCGCCTATTGTAGAGCTACTATTTAAGGCTAAGAACACTTTCTTTAGAAATGATATTTGTTTTTCTAGGTCACAAAGTATAATGATTAATATATGCCTACATTTATTGCCTAACGAATAATTTTATTTGAAGCAACTTGTAAAGCTGGTCAAATACAATGGAATGGATGCTGATTGCTTTTTGTCTAATAAGTCCAACTATTATATAGATTTGCCCATTTATTTCATATCACATTGACAAATAACAGCAAACAAACAAAAACAGCAAACAAAAAGCCACTTAGCATTGTAATCGTAAATACCACAGAGAGTCTGAGAAACACAGATAGTTGTCCAGAATCTAGAAAAAAATAAGTCATGGAGGGTTATAGAATTGTTGTTAAAAAAACTCAGTGCAGTCCTGAGAAAACATAAAAACGATTTTCCTGCCTTAAAAAAAAAAAAAAAAAAACAAGTTGTGGCAAAATATGACTGATGGAAAGACTTCGTGCTCTAGGATGAATTGTTTTGGGGTAAAGTTAATGCTCAGTTACTTTGTGTATTGGAAAGGTCACAGGGAAAATATGCTCAGTAGATACAGAACTAGCACCTTAGCTATTTCTAGCTAGACACACAAATAATGTTTCCAAAATTTCCATATCTCAAGGGTTCAAGTTACTCTGGGTCACCCAAAATCATGATCCAAGTCTGGATCATCCATTGGACAAAAAACAACTAGATCATTGGTATGATTAAATGACCCATTTACCTGGGTACTATGAAATAGTGACACCTGTACAATAATAGAAATTGTACTGAAATCAATGTTAACAGATCTGTGCTTAAAGTATATGTCTTCCATTTATCTGCTGCACAAACTTAAGTCTCTGGTCCTCTTTCTTTCCTTACTAATGTATGGGGAATACTAACACACCTTTCAAAGGATTATTGGGAGGCTCTAGTGGCAGAATGTATTTGATACATGTGATAAATTGTGAAGCCTCACTCAAACTTTAGAAATGCTCATTTTCATGCTAATGCAATATTACAGTGTAGTGGAGACATACAGCTGGACAGAGAAAAAGAAGGAAAAACTCATTGAGGAACTGAGGCACAAAGAGATTTTTGAGTTAATAAACTTAGGAAGTGGAAAAATCATTAGTCCTCAAGCAACATGAAAATAAATTGATTAATCCTCACTGGGGATCTTTTAGCATATATCATACCAATTATTTCTTCAGAAAGAGTTATCATAGCCAAATCTCTTTGGCCCTTTTAAATTATTTATTCTCAAATGCTCTTTTAATTTTTCTCTCTCTGAAATACCTGAAAAGAATGAGGTCAACTCAAAATGCCTTTTCAAACCTACATTATTTGTAATACAGTTTTATCTAATAGTTTTTAACTTTGTCACAGTATTTTGTATTTATTATTACTTTAATTAATAATATGATATAACATGAATAGAACAAAATATAAACTATTATACATTTCATAAAGTAATTAATTTTTTTCAGAAAGGCATACATATTAAGAATTAGATACATTCTTAAAACAGTTTATTATAATTTCCAAGTCTAATATATCTATTTTTATGATATGTGAATAATGATACAGTTGCATCTTGTTAAATTAAATCAGGCATCTCTTACTGTTTTAGCAATTCATGTAATTGTCCCATAATTTTGAAAATGTGCATAATAAGAATGCACAAATGACAAAAAACTCATTTTTATGTAAACAGATTAATTAATACAGAAATCTCAAATTCTCTTAACTGTCAAAATAAATATGCTTATAAGTTAGAAAAACCATGGCTTACTGCCTTGAACAACTTAGAAAACTTTAGGTAGTCACCTTTCAGTACAATAAACATATTCATAAAGCATGTAAATGAGATTCAAGGAGGTTTTATATAAGAAATGCTGGAGGATATGATACTGAGTCACCCTTTTTTTGCTCTACAATAGTAAAGAAGACTAATTATGACAATGTTCATTTGAATAGAAAAAAAAGGTAATTGATCTTAGCATGAGAATAAAAATTGATATATTTGATCATAATTGCAATCTATTCTATCTGTCCCTTGGGGAAAATGTCATTCTTATATATGCTTATCAATGTTGAACTGGAATAAAAGTGTACTTATTGACTGTCCTCTGTCAGAATATGTGAAACTATTCTGCATATGTCCAAATACCAAGCAGTTGTCAATTAAAAATTATACCCATGGTCTATAAACTAAAAAAAAACATTAAAAAAATCTAACTAAACCAAAAACTAAAAAGTAAAAACTTCCAATATCTCAAAAGGGTTGAAATTACTATATTCAGATACAGTAATAAAATAAAATCATATTTACAAGATAGTGTTGATGAAAAGAGAAGTTTCAAACTTTGGATTGACCATTTAGTGATCTCATTAAAAATAAAAACTCATGTTCTTCTGGGACATTGTATTTATTTGTTTTTCTTGAATTTATTTGTTTTTCTTAAACCTTTTATTCCTATACACTTTCTCCATTTTCCTTTATTGGATCTCTTATTATTCAGATATTGGGCATCCTGGTCAACTGTCCCCTTTGTTTCTGGTTGAGAATTGGTCAAAATCTTAATCAAAAACTCCTCCTATGGAGACCATAATACTCTATCAGAGTTGTTGGTTTTGGATAAGGAATGAATTTGGGGGACTCAACTTTTGGTGTGTAAATATTTAATTTATTCCTTTGTTTTTACATTGGACATCTATCTTCAAAGCTTTCTGGTTTTAAGTCAGACATCAAAGAAACTTCACCAAAGAATTAAACCTTCAGTCCTCTCTCCTCTTGTTGTAAGCTCATTGTCACTTCTCTTCTAGGGTCACTCAATGACACCAATCACTGAGAGGTCAGTAGGTCCTCCAGGGTTGCATCATGGGTGTTGCATTGTAAGGCTTCTTGGCTTTCTCCTCTGCCATCTCAAGACTTAGATTTCTCAGATCCACTGGGTAAGTTTTAGTTAGTGCATCTGCATTTCACCTTCAAGAATGTTTTTGATAATATGTCCTCTCAAAATTCCTTGCTAGTTGGTTTATAACACTAATAAAACATGTTAATGGATTTCTTAGGAGGAAGTGAGTGCTAGTACGTCTATATACATCTTTAATCAGAAGCCTTTATTTTATAAATGTTGTGAAATCAGTATTCATTATAAGGTTATGTTTTAAACTATAAAATTATAACTGAGCTGAGAGTGAGTCAATCTTGGGCTAAATTCAGTATTAAAATCTCACAACTGAATAAATATAATTGCAAAAATTGTATGAGGATAGTAAAGTGAATAAGAGTCCCTGCTCTCAGAGGACTAGCACTATGGGGAGATTTAATAACTACTACAAAGTGACTAGGAAGTTAGGAAGAGTGAGGAAAATGCCATTAGAAATGTGCCAATATCAATCTAATGGGTTACATAAAATAACATATACACTTAAAATAATTCACAACAACTTAGGAAAGAAGTGTCAATCAAGATGAATTATGAGGGGCTTCCCTGGTGGTGCAGTGGTTAAGAATCCACCTGCCAATGCAGGGGGCATGCGTTCCATCCTTGGTCCAGGAAGATCCCACATGCCGTGGAGCAACTAAGTCCGTGTGCCACAACTACTGAGCCCGTGTGCCACAACTACTGAAGCCCGCTCGCCTAGAGCCTGCGCTCTGCAACAAGATAAGCCACTGCAATGAGAAACCTGTGCACCACAATGAAGAGTAGCCCCCACTTACCGCAACTAGAGAAAGCCCATGCATAGCAACGAAAACCCAACACAGCCAAAAGTAAATAAATAAATAAAAATTTTAAAAAGAGATGAATTATGAGAACGTTAGGACAGTCATAGTTAATAGTAGAGATGGCGAAGGTCATGCTTGGGGATGTCATTTTGAGAGAACATAAGCAAAGTCATGTCAAGAGAGCATTTGTGGGTTTGACATCACTAAAGAGTTTAATTTGGTTAAAGCCTAGAACACGCTTGAAGAGAAGGAAAAATACTGCTGGTAGAATTTCAAGTTCTGCTCCTTTCTTACTGGGCATTACAGTTCCTTCTCATAAGTTTTTCTTAAACAACTAAACCTTCCAGTCCAAAATAATCTCTTAATTCATGTCTATATTTCTCTAACTGGCATAAGCCAACCAAAAAAATATGAAATTCCATTGGTTAGTTTGGAAGACTTTTTACATGAACATGGTTTTTCATCTAATAGACTGATCATAACCAAAACAAACAAAAAATCTTATTATTTGAAGATCTCTCTCTCTCTCTCTTTTTCATCTGTATACATTCTCTCATTAGACTTTTATGGTAATTATTTCATATCTGTCTGAAAACAGCTCTCAATTCTTTTACTCTGCTTTCTTTTGTCCTTTATTAGGAGACTTTGTTCTGTTACTAAATGCACACAGTAAGGATATGCAGTCTAGATAAATACTACAGAATTTCCAAAAGAAAACGTATTTGGTTGTTTTATTCATTATCAAATTCAGAAGAAAGAGTTTAACTGTGAGTTTAGTAATGACCCAATTTACTGAACAAGAACAGCTAGTCAATTAGAGATCTTGACATGAATTCACAGGTCTTCAAAAATGCTGACATATGAGTACAGAGATTTATTTACATTAAAAACAGTTCATACAATAGTAATTAATACATGACTGAGCAAATTGGAGTGACTGAATTTTAAATTTAAGGTAACTCTTTGTTGCCTTAAATTTCTTCTTTGTTATGGAAGTACAATGATAAAATAATGTTACTAGAATATATGTTAGGTAATAAAACTTGGATTTAATTTCTAATGATTTAAACATTTTAAAAGAGTTGTATATGTTCTATATGCTATCACTATTTCTACAAATTGGATAAATTTAGCAATAAATAGGATTTATTTCAAAACAAAATAGTATTAAACTAAATACAGTTATAATGATGTGTGGCATTCTTTAAATGGATATCTTTTAAAAGGCTGACATTTTACGAATTCTTACAATGCTACAAATCATAAGGACTTACTATGTTGGGTGAAATTGTTATTTCCAGGTCTTCTGTCAAATTTAATATATACTATATATGTTGAGTCAAATTGTTATTTCCAGGTCTTCTGTCAAATTATATATATATATATATATATATATATATATATATATATATATATATATATATATATATATATGAAATTTTCTTTGTTTTGCCACCTTTGACCAAGATAGCTTTAATGTTCCTCTCAGCTTGGTTAAGCTTTAGATAGATTTACTTCTGATTCTAGGCTCCTGACCTCCCTTTGCTAGGATCATCTACTTCAGAAAACTTTGAACTGAATATTCTTTCTCTGCCTCCTGGTGAAGTGAAACGTCTCCCACTCTCTTACAGATTTAACAACACAGGAGTGTCTTTTTCAAGGACCTAGGAGTCATCCCTTTAAATGTAATCATCAAGGGGGGAACATGGGTTCGTGCCCTGGTCCGGGAAGATCCCACATGCCACAGAGCGGCTGGGCCCATGAGCCTGTGCGTCCGGAGCCTGTGCTCCACAGCGGGAGAGGCCACAACAGTGAGAGGCCCGCGTACCGCAAGAAAAAAAAAGAAAAAAAAATGTAATCATCAAGAGGATCAAGCCTGTGAGAGGACAGGACCCTAAGATCCATAAACAGATGGCTGAACCCTGTTGACCACTCTCCCAGCTAACGTCCTTCCATACTTTTCTATTAGCTCACCCCAGTTCCTAAAAACTCTCCAGCCATTTGCTTTAGCAGTATTGAGTTCAATCACTCTCCTCTATTGCAATAGTCTGGACTTCTAACTCAAGTCTTAAATACAGCCCTTCTTGCCGATTTAATTCTGTCCAGTGCAATTTTGCTTTGACACCTTAAAAAATACAGTAATATAAAATATGTGTTCACTTAGCAGAGTTATCTGAACAATTCTTTTTTTCCTATACTCCAGTTTCCTTTCGTATCTGGAAAAAACTATATTAATTTCTTTATATATGGTAATTAATATATATCTTCACAGAGAAATTGTAATATGTATATAAGATAATAAATATTTTGTCTGTTATTCTTTACTAACATGAGAAGTTTATAAGATACCACATACATTGCATTGTTTAATACGGTGACAAGCTTAATTATACTTTAAAACTGAAATTAAAATTTTTAATTATGCTATCTGTTTTGCATACTTATAAACTTTTGTATGTTTAAATATATAGGTATATTTGAATTTTGAGGTTAATTAAAAGTATTACTTATAGCGAAAATATAATGAGACAAATTTGATGGTATGCTGTAATTGTAAAAAGCTTAAAATGTGAATTCTTTTACTTAAAAATATAAAATGTACAATTATTAATTTAAAAGAAACAAAGAGTTATATTAAGATGGGTTGAACAAGGTCGACCCAATATGAACAGAATCATTTGTAATGATTATTAAGGCTTCACTACAAATATTGGATGTTTTATAGAAATAATTAAAATTAGACTTTCCATAAAGTGTTCATTCTGTGTCTAGATAACAGAGGTACCCTTTTATCACCAAAATATTCATTAATTCTTGGAACTTTTGGCAATTCCTAAATATTTTCATGAAAAGTACCTTAAATTACATTTTAAAAGGTTACTGCATGTTTTTTGTGTATTATCTGTAACTATGTGTTCCCTTTGGTTGTATGGCTTATTTGTTCTGAACCCCCTCTTGATTTCCTTTCACAAAAATTCACACCAGTTGTCTTTTAAACCTAAACTATCTTTGGGTTTGCTGGAATAGCTTTAACTGAAAACAGACCACTTGGTGGCTCTAATGACTGGCATTGACTGTGTGGCACAAGAGCCTCATGGCTGCCATCTGAAAGTCAGGTGGGAGTTTGTCATCCCTGTAGAGGATGCCTGCCTCAAGATCATCCCAGATAAAAGGATTAATTTTGTCCCCTCCTTCTCAGAAATGAGAAAAATAGATCTTTAGCTAATTTAACTTTTAAAAGAGGAAAACAACCTCCATTTGAGCCACTGAAGGGAAATTTTGCAATGGCACTTTCTGTCCCCAAAACTCTTTTTTTTTAATGTTTTATAGCAGTCATGGAAGTAAATAGACTACATCATGCTATAGTACAGAAAACAGCAGAACTATGTACTGTCACTAAGATAATACATTTTTTCAAAGAGGTTCATGAGATTGAATAGGCAGAATTTCAAATAGGGCAATTGTAAAAATAGTAGTGCCTGTTTGAGGTATACTTTATTATACTGTCTTAGGGTAAGATTATTGCATTTACATTCTTATAGACTTATATGTTCTATGGAATATTACTAAACAATTAAGAAAGAAAAATCATAAAACATGGTAATTTGACTAATACCGCCTAATGGACTTTTATGGGATCTTTGGACTGGTGGATTGGAAATGTTCTTGTACTTTAATTTAAGGTCTCGTCTCCTTCCTTAGAAGTGAACTGTAATTCTGATTATAATCCTTCTCTTGGATGTGTGATGTTAAAATGCTCAGATGAATGACTCCAAAAGAATTCAATGTTTCTGTGCAACGTTTAGCTGATCGAATGATCCAACATATGATCTTTCAGCAAAGAGAATAGAAAACGCTGACACAGATGTTGGAACAACCACCTTCAAAAATTTATCACATGACCACTGTATACACTACACATACAGTATACAGAGGTGGAGACCTACACTGATAATGTCTCATTACAATATTATATGTTTAAGCTTCTGCTAAAGAATAATAAAAGTTGCTAGAGAGGGGCTCATAACTGACACCAACATAATGATTTGTCCTTGTGTTAAACAATCCTGAGACCAAAGGGGGAAAATGACAAAACAAAAAACAAAAACAAAAGTTCTTTGCCTGAAGAACCACTGGCTCCTATATTATGGATTGTGAACCAATCTACAAGACCAACAACATGCTTCAAAACATGCACTTCAAAAACATAACCTCGGCCTTTGCCTAGAAATACAAAGCCATTGTGTGATAACCTCTGCCTAATGCAACAAATTACTGGGGTTGAAATATCAGTGTTAAAATCACACAATCCAGGCTGTAAAGTCAATCCTACAAATACCCTTCCCTAATTTATCTATTCAAAGAAATAAGTAACACTGACTGTTTAAGGTGATGTTCTTCCTTTCTGTGGTAATTCCAGTAAATTTAACTTCGATAATAACAGTGGGACTCCACTAGGAACTGCATGCATCTAAGGAGAGCCACTGCTACAGAGATTTTAGGGAGTTGACATGACTGTGGGATCAGACTTCCAGAACACATAGGAAGTCTGAATTTGCTTAAAAAATGAGTATTCTCCATCGATGTGAGTTTTACTTCTACACTATAGTATCGAAATATATACAATAGAAGAGTACTTTTCACATGTAAAGGAAACATAGGTAGAGATCTTGCAATTAAATTATATTAATTTATAATAAGGCATTTTATTAAAAAAGTAAAAGCATGTAATATAAGAGGTGTCTAAATAGCTAGAGATTATATAACAATTCATCTGAGAATCCAAAATAATTAAAGGTTAACATATAAACATAATTTTCTGAGATTATAAAGAATAAAAAATATTTCACATTAAGATCTGATAAGGACATTAATCAAGATTACAAATGGCAAGACAAAGGGATGTTTTAATATATTCACTAATTACTTTTTGATGCCAAATCATTATTTATAAATCCCAATTTAAAGCATCTCAACAAAATACAATTTTATGACACATATAATAGCCTTGTTGTTTACAAAATAGAGTCAATTTTAAAAGTTCTTAAAATTACAGCAGCTTTAATTCTAAACAGAATATCACCACCTAAATGTGAGATGCTTTTAGAAAGGGATCTAAATGTTACCTTAAATATAATTCTACAAAAAACTCTTAAATGCAATTTGATCAATATTTGGGATTATAAGAGAAGCTTTGACTAGCTATGAAAATCTATTGCTGGAGGGTTTATATGTATTTTTTATAATGCTTCCAGGAAAAGGAAATAATAGACAAGGAAATAATAGAATAATAGGAATAATAGAAGGAAATAGATAAAGTTTAAACAAATGGCCATCCATTAAAGTTTTTCTATGTATTTTAAACATCTTTTCTTATGATTCTTGACAGCCGAGGGCAAACAAGGTTCTCTGTCAATTTATGACTAAGCTGATACCTATAAAGATCCTCTGAGATTGCTGTTAGCTCTAACTAATGTCCATTTCCTTTATGCTACATTTGGGCTTTCAAGAGTGATGTCCTCCCAGGTAGCTATCAGTCTCCCAGACTCATTTACCTGAATACATAAAAGGAAAAGTGATGAGCTGTTGGGGTGGATTTACTATTTGGTACGTTAAAGCTAATTTATGATAGATTAATATGACCCTAACAATACCACCTTTTCTTTGCTTCATTTTACTTTTCAAGTAAGGGAAAAAAAAGTAATGAATAAGAACAAGCTGAAATAGATTATGTATTACAAAATAGATGATGTATTGCCAAGTTTTATGTATATGTATATTGTGTATATACCAGGAAGTTGAAATCTGTATATGGTCAAACTGAGGCTTTGATTCCAGTTTGAAGAGTATGTAGTCTTCATCATTTTACTTAAGTAAAAAGATAAACAATATTCTTATCAAAGTAAAAGTGAGTTTTACTTGAAACATCAATATAGGCAAGAATATGAATGCACTCTTTGGTATGCAAATAAAATGTAGGTGAGAAGACTGACTTAAATTTTATTTCTTTACATAAAGAAAGTTTCTGTAAAAAGAAGAGTACATAATACCATGATTTATAACATTAATAAATAATGTAAATAGAAACACTTGTAAGATTAATATAAATATTAAAGACCATGCATATAAAAACATAGATAGATACAGTTATTGATATAGATCTGTAGATATCTGAGCATCCTTGGAGACATAAACCATTTAGTCTTTTTCTAAATATATGTGTAAATATGCTTGTCTAAAAGCCACTGAAAAATTATGGAAACCTCTTAACAGAGGAAATGGGTGTGTTAGCTGTAGTATACATTTGTTAAGACTCTAGACCTGCTAACACTTAAATTCAGCAAATATTTTTGATACTTATTATCAGGGCTTAAAAGTAGAAATCTAAAATGAAATCTTGTCAAATAGGATTTATGATTCGTTATCTTTAAAAAAATGTTTTTTAGCAGATGAAATGTGACTTAGCATTTTTGAACTTGCAATAATAAAATTAGCCAAATTAAAGCCTGTGTTACCCAACCCTTTTTATTTTAATAACAAGTAACTATAAAAACTAGGTCTATGTCAGCAATTCAATTTACTTCACAATTTTTCTCTGTGAGAGCATACGAAAATCTTTTTAGCTTCTTTCAAAGAAATTTTAAAGGACTGACATAAAATTAGTCTATTATTATGTATATCTATAATTCTTAAAATATTTTTTATTATAGACATTTTACACCTAAAGCAAATCTTTGTAATATATTACCTTGAAAATTCCCAAAGCTCTGATATATACACATACGTGTGTGTGTGTGTGTGTGTGTGTGTGTGTATAAAATGTTTTAACTTGTTAAAAAATGACTTCCTCTAGGTTTAAGACAGCAGCTGGTTTGACAGTTGCAATATTAACAGTGGGAAAGACAGAACCATGGCCAAGAATGCAAGGGCAAACCTTACTTGCATATAAAGCATCACATGAGGCTGTATAAACATCATTCCAGCATAGTACAGTTTAATCTACAATCTTAAATATATGTTATGTCCAAAGACTGAGGGACTTAAATATAGCAGCCTTAATCTCTTGACCTTAAAACATTACTCAGTCATAGATACAGAGGACAAAGAGGTAGTTTCCAGGAGGGAGGAGGGTGGGGGAATGAGAGAAGTAGGTGAGGGAGATTAAAAGGTACCAGTTTCCAGTTGCCAAACAAATGAGTATGAAATGTACAATGGGGAGAATACAGTCAGTAATAATGTAATATCTTTATATGATGGCAGATAGTAACTAAACTTATCATGGTCATCATTTTGAAATGTATAGAAATATTGAATCACTAGGTTGTGCACCAGGAACTAACATAGTGCTGTAGGTCAATTCTATTACAAAAACAAACAAATAAACTCATGGAAAAAGAGATCAGTTTTGTGATTACCAGATGTGTGGGTTGTGGGGAGGGAGAATTGAATTAAAGTAGCCAAAAGGTACTAACTTCCAGTTATAAGAAAAAAAGTATTAGGGATGTAATATGTAACATGATAAACATAATTATCACTGCTATACATTGTGGATGAAAGTCATTAAGAGAGTAGATCCTGAGAGTTCTCATTAAAAAAAATATTTTTTTGAATTTTAGAAATCTACTTATTTTTTTATACAGCAGGTTCTTATTAGCTATCCATTTTATACTTATTAGTGTATATATGTCAATTTCAATTTCCCAGTTCATCCCACCACCACCCCCACCCAGCCCCCTCTGCCATTTTCCCCCCTTGGTGTCCATACGTTTGTTCTCTACATCCGTGTCTCTATTTGTTTTTAACTTTTTCTTTTATTTTGTACCTATATGAGATGATGGATAGTCACTAAACTTAGTGTAGTAATCATTTTATGATGTAAGTCAAATCATTATGCTGTACACCTTAAACTTATACAGTGCTGTATGTCAATTATAGCTCAGTAAAATTGGAAGAAAAAAAAGCCAAAACATGGCTCAAATGTTAATGTGGAAAACGTGTCTAGTTACTAAAGAGGCAGAGTTGGATTAGACCTTGTTTTGTTGGGACGATGCTCTATCCTGTGATAGAGTTATAGAGGGCTGCAGCTCTATGAGAGAGCTGGGAACAGCATGATGTCACTCTGCAGTGGTGCTGGGAAGAGTCACTGTGTCTTTCTCTAGGACAGAGCTATGTGCAGGGTGCTGTAGAAGAGGACCTGCGATTGTCAGGGATGTTTACATGTGAGCTGACATTTAAAGTGAGACCTGAAGAGCAAGTAGGGAGAATCTGGGAAAGTCATTCCACATAACAGGAACTGATTGGGCAAAACCCAAAGGCAAAATAAAACAGACAAAATTAAATAACCCCATGTAATTTATTATCATTCATTAATAATTCATTCATTAGTATATGTTTGCTCAACAAATATATACTAAATATCAGCCATTTGAGTGCAGATACATCTAAGAAACACCATCAAAATTTGGGTTCACCAGTTTGATTTGAACTATTTTGAGACAATGTGCAACAAAAGTTCTAAACTCTTACTCCTCTTACCCCACAGCAATAATAGGAGGATTTCTCTTTTGTTTGCATTTTTATGCCCATAAATTAAATATTTTATAACTACATGCTAAAATAGAAAATATATTACATAAAATACATTGCAAATGGAATTAGGTTTCCTTCTAAATAATCAATAAAATTGTTTATTTATTACTGAAAAAAATATTCTGAGGTTTCGCTTTACAACTCAGAGCTGAAAATAAGACATGATATAAGGGCTCAAACATTTACCTCATAAATATTGTTGTCAGTATAAACCAACCAAGTAAGACTAACAATAGCAGGAAAACTAAGAAAGCAGAAGTGTCCATATTATAAGTATTGTTTTAAAATTGACAACAGAATCACTTTTTATTAATCAACAACTCTTTTTTATTTTTTATTTATTTTATTTTTATTATTATTATTATTATTATTTTATTTTTTTTTTGCAGTACACGGGCCTCTCACTGTTGTGGCCTCTCCCATTGCTGAGCACAGGCTCCAGACGTGCAGGCTCAGCAGCCATGGCTCACGGGCCCAGCCGCTCCGTGGCATGTGGGATCTTCCCAAACCAGGGCACAAACCCACGTCCCCTGCATCGACAGGCAGACTCTCAACCACTGCGACACCAGGGAAGCCCAACAACTATTTTTTAAAATAAATACTATGGTGCCCAACAATTTAAGGAATATAATCATATAACTTGAGAATTCAGCAACAATTAAAGGCACCAAAGAGGTAAAGGACTGAATTGAACAAGCTTGGGGAGGGTCAGATGGAAACACTTGTTCTCTCCTCATGATTCTGGGTGAAGAGATATCTATTTGAGTATCATTTGAGGCCTCTTGTCCTACTTCATTCAGTCTGGTCCAGGAAAGTAAGAAAGACTCATCAGTTATTCTTGGGAAGAGCCTGAACATGAATGACTAACTCCTCTGTGTTTTATTCTCTTGCAACCAACCTGCTTGAAAAGAGGGTGCCTTCTCATCTACTGAGAAGTCTGAAATTATACTGGTTCATTTTACTCTAATGCAAATATTAGGAAATTATATATTATACTTACACTCCATCCTCCAAGCTTTTATCAGTAATTAATAAAGCTGACATTTGATCTCCACCTGTTTGATCCCTGAATCTATCTCTCAACTGCTTTTGCACCATTACTGGCTTTGTAATGGACAAGACATTAAAAATCAGTCTCAGTTTACTCATCCGGAAAATGAAGATAATGATTTTTGGAGACTAACTTAAACCCACGAATATTTTTTTTTTTTTTTTTTTTTGCGGTATGCGGGCCTCTCACTGTTGTGGCCTCCCCCGTTGCGGAGCACAGGCTCCGGACGCGCAGGCTCCGGACGCGCAGGCTCAGCGGCCATGGCTCACGGGCCCAGCCGCTCCGCGGCATATGGGATCCTCCCAGACCGGGGCACGAACCCGTATCCCCTGCATCGGCAGGCGGACTCTCAACCACTTGCGCCACCAGGGAGGCCCAACCCACGAATATTTTTAAAGTGATTAGCTATATCTGACACTAGTGAGCACTATTTTAACTGTTGTTAAATAAATAAACAAACATTATTTATTTGTCCCTTTACAACTCCAGTAGTGAGATCAGAAAGGTACCTAGTTCATCTCATTCAGGTCTTTGTTGAGTAAAGGAAAAAAACAAATGGAATTGATTAAAAGTACAACAGGAAAGCTAGAAGAAGAGCTAGCTGCAGTAGTCTAGATGATAGGTGAGGCTGATATAAACTTGGATGGCAATTTTACAGAGACAAACTGAGTGTGGCAGAGAGATTGCATTGGAAAACCTTTTTAATATTGTTCTGCAGTTTATAACACTTCCACATAAACTTCTCAACCTCTGTCCATCACTAAGCAGAAATTTTCACTGCGGTCAGATTATTTTCACAATCACCTGCAGGCAGGCTCGCCATTTGCTCTAACACAGGTATTTCCTATAGATAGTGGGTTGAATGATGGCCCTCAACATAACATCTCCACATCCTAATCCCTGGAACCTATGAATGTCACCTTATTAGGGGGGAAAAAGGGGGGGTGTCTTTGCAGATTTAAAGAAGTTAAGAATCTTGAAGTAAGAAGATTATCCTAGATTATATGAGTCCAAAATCCAACAATGTGTCCTTACAACAGAAACATAGAGGGCAATCTGAGACAGACCAAAGAGAAGACAGAAGAAGAGGCTATGTTAACCAAAAAGGCAAGATTGGAGTGATGTGGCCATAAATCAAAGAAGCCAGAAGTCCTCATGGTCAACAGACACTGGAAGAGGAAGAGTGTGAAAACTCTACTAGTCTACCAGAGAATGAGGCCCCGCTGACACATTGTTTTAAGACTTTTGCCCTCCAAAACTGTAAGAAAATCATTTTTTTTTGTTGTTTTAAGCCATCAATTTTTTATGGTAGTTTTTTTTTTATATATATAATAGCCACTGGAAACTGATGCAGATTTTGGTAACAGAAAGTGGGGTATTGCTGTAACAGATACCTAAAAATGTGGATGTGGTTTCGGACTTGGGTAATGGTAAAAGGCTGGGAGAATTTGGAGAAGCATAATAGAAAATGTCTGGATTGCTTTTGAAGAGATTGTTGGTGCTAAAGTCAATTCTGGCGAAGGCTTAGATGGAAATAAGAAACATGGCAGAGGAAGTGTTTAATTCCTTAGAGAATAAATATATTGTCAGAAATAGAATATTGATGGACCTATGAATGTTAAGTGCACCTCTGGAGTGGCTCAGAAAGAAATGAGGAATACGTAATTGGAAACTTAAGAAAGAAGATCTTTTTTATATAGTGCCTAGAAACTTGGCTGAATTGTGTTTTCCTGTTTTATGGAAAACAGAATTTTTAAGTGATGAGCTCGTAGATTTAGCTGAGGAGATTTCCAAACAAAAGTGTTTATGGTGCATCCTGATTTTTTTCTATTTTTCCTGTTCATAGTTAAAAGGCAAGAAGAGAAAGATAAATTGAGGAAGGAACAGTTAAGTAAATAGCAACCAGCAATTGGTGACTTGAGAGGTTCTCAGCCTATCCAAATTGCAAAGAAAGTTAAATTAGAAAATTCACTGTTGGAAAGTGTGCTACAGAGACAGAGCAAAGAGTGTGGCTGGACAACCTTACACTGAAAGTTTATGAATTATGGATCAATTCAAGATTTTAATGAAAGCCAGGAATAGAGATGGGGTTTTCCAAGCAAGATGTGTGGAGGACTTTCTTGTCTAATGAGCTGGATTACTGTGACATACATAAATAAGAGACCTACAACTTTCTTGAGAATGTTATATCAGCAGGAAGAAGGCCAGCTTGGACTAGAAGTAGCCTGTTAGGAGGATACTACAGAAAACTGTTGGACTTCCAAAATTCTAAAGACAAGCAAAAGGAATACACAGCTACTCAGCTGCAAACATGTGTGATCCTTCAAGGAAAAGGAAGAATGATTCTGAGGCAAAGACAAGTAGAGCCTCAGGCCCAAACAGTGGAGACACATGTCCAGACAGTAGAGCTATGAGTAACAAATAATCATGCTCAGGCCTTGAAACCTAATATAATTTGTTTTGCTAGATTTTAAATTTGCTTGGGAATGGTGACCTTTTTATTACTTGCAGTTTGTCTTTTTTGGAATGAGAATGTCTATTCTATGCTAGTTCCCTCACTGTATTTTGGAAGCAGATAACTTATTTTCCAGCTTGACAGTTCCACAAATGGAGAGCAATTTTGTCTCATCATGGATCATTCCCAGAGTCTAACCCATATCTGATTTAAGAGTTAAATGATAATATTTTGATTGTTAAGCTCATGTTATGTAGATGATATTATGGACATAGGGCTTATGTTGTAATAGGTGGAGACTTTGGTGAATTAAGGGACATGTTGAATTATTTTGCACGTGGGATGCACATACATTTTGAGGAGCCAGAGGTAGACAGTAGTGGGTTAAATGGTGGCTCCCATAAAGATAAATCCACATCTTAAACCCTGGAAACTGAATATTAACTTATTTGGGAAAATGGTCTTTGCAGATATAATTATATTAAGGAGTTTGAGAAGAAGTTATAATAATGGATTATCTATTGTTCACTTTGTGTCTCTGTGTCACGTATTGATAATTCTTGCAATATTTCAAACATTTTCATTATTATTACATTTCTTATGGTGATCTGTGGTCAGTGATCTTTGACGTTACTATTGCAAAAAGATTATTGCTCGATGAAGGCTCAGATGATGGTTAGTATTTTTTTAGCAATAAAGACTTTTAAATTAAGATATGTACACTTTTTTAGTGTAGACCTAAATCCAAAGGAATGTCATTATAAGGGAAAGGAAGAGGAATCTCTGAGCCAGACAAAGATAAAAAGATATAGAAAAGAGGAGGAGGCAACGTGACCACTGAGGCAGAGACTGGAGTGATGTGACTATATTCCAAGGAAGCTAAGGCTTGTCAATTGTCACCAAGATCTGGAAGAGGCAAGGAATAGGATTTTATCTGCAGTGTCTGGAGGCAGTAAGGCCTTGCCAATACATCGATTTTGGACTTCTGTCCTCAAAAATTGCTAGAGAATATATATATATATATATTTAAAACACCAAGTTTGTGTTAATTTGTTATGGCAGCTGTAGGAAACTAATACTCTCTAATAAAATCCTTGCACATTTAAACTCATATTGGTTTCTGCTTCTCTGAGGGTGTGGACTAACACAATTGCAATAGAATATTTTGTTATCTGAAGCTGATAACCAATATTTTTATTTTGGTCATACTAAATATAAGATGTTTCAAACATATTTAAGTGAGAGGTCATGTAGGCAGTTCGGGTCTAAAGATCAGTGGAGATGCCAATCCTGGAGAAATAAATATAGGAGACATTAACACATTGATAATATTTAAAGGGAAGAACTCTTTGAGGTATCCTGTTAAAAAATCGTATAAATAAGTGAGAAGAGAGGGTTAAGCCCTGAAATAATCCAGCATTTTACATATTATCAGAGGAAGATGAGCTAGTGAAAGAGACTAAGAAGGAAGAGGCAGTGAGGTTATATAGTTTGTCTTCCAGATAGTGCCTGACTCCTTTCTCATCTTTGACCTCAGCTCTTACCTCCTATCTTAACCTTACTTCATCTCTATCCTCCACTTCCTCCTGGATTCATCTTCACAGAAGATGAGGCTGGTTTGTACTGATGATGATTAGTTTATACCTTTTGTAGGATTTCCTTAAACTAAGATATTTACTGTTGTTTTTCTCTAGAAAATATTTCATGTGAAATATTTCACAAAGGATCTGTGTCAAAATATCAGTAGAACCCTAAAATAACCATATGAATAATGTGAGAAAAAAATGACATTTTCCTGTTCATTGTTTCTGGTATACAAAAGGAAAATGAGGACATAGAGATGTACTGGAGAGATCAGCACTAGAAGGCAATGAGGACTCTGGAAATCTAGTTGAATCAAAAGTTTCTCCCGTCGCTGTCACTTTCTGCCACACATCCTAAAATGTCTCCACTAGTTTTTGTCTTGTTAGACAACTTCATATCCTCTTTCTTAATTGACTTAAATTATTTCTGGGTCACAGTGGCATTAAAATAAATAATCGTTGTTTTTCACCCTTCTCCCCACATGTATATAAACATTGGTTTATCAGAGTCTACTGGTTGCTTCCCAACACTCAATATTCATGCTTTTCTTCTTCCATCGGGCATTTGTCACTGGGAAGAAAGGTAACATTCCCCTGCCTCCCTTGTAGCTGGGTGTGACTTTATTACTAAGTTATAGCCGCTGGAATACAAGTAGAATTATCATGTGGTGAATTCCACAAATATTCTCTGAAAGAGTAAATGCGAAGCTCCTTTCACCCCCTCATCCTTTCCCAGTGGTTGAAAAGCAGACGTGATGTCAACCTTAGAAGTAGAACCACCAGTACAGGAGCAATAGGATTGAAAGGACCTGGTGTCCCTTGGGAAACAAGGTGCTGAGCCAGTTTACAAGCTTGCCCTGCCTACTTAAGACCATTTAAGTGAGACTTGTGTATCGTATCTACACCAGTTTAAAAGGATAGCTTTGCCATTCACATATGAAACTAACCCCAACTGACACAATTTTTTTTTTGCTTTTTTTTTTTTTAACTTGGAACTGGGTTGCTAGAAGTAACAGATCATGTGTCATTGGCTTAATGAAAGTTGTCCAGCAGCAGATGGCAAGGACTCACATGGACTTATAATGTAGTAGCAAAATATGGTAAAAATTCCCTGTTTCCCTCATAAGGCAGATCAGGTGCAGGTGGGTTGTATAATAAGTTATAAGAAATTGCTATGGTCTGAAATATGTTTCTCCAAAATTCATATGTTGAAGTACTAATCCAGTACCTAAGAATGTAAATGTATTTGCAGATAAAGTACTTAAATGGGTAATTAATTAAAAATGAGGTCATTAGGGTTGCACCTCATCCAATGACTTGTGTCCTTCTAATAGGAGATTAGGAGACAGACCCAAAGAGAGGGATGACCATGTGAAGACACAGAGAGAAGATGGCCATGTCTAAGGGAAGGAAGAATGCCTCAGAAGGAATCATCCCTGCTGACACTTTGATCTTGGACTTTCAGTATCTAGAATTGTGAGAAAATAAACTTCTGTTGTTTAAGCCACTCAGGCTGTGGTATGATGTTATGGCAGCCCTGGTAAATGAATACAGAGATAATGAAAACATAATGTGTATTAACTATTCTTGCCACTATTAGGAGAGTCTGATAAGAAAGAGAATAACTTAGCATGTAGAGAAAGCTGCTAAGAGAGATGAGAGGGATGAAGAGGAACACAATGACGATAAGGAAGATCTTCTGTAAAGCAGCATATACGTATTTATTAACAGCAGCTCAGTAACGTGGCACACTGCTGGGTTGAAAAGTCAGCTGCTGCTTCCTCTTATAGCCAAGCAGACCTGAGCACCAGCTCTCAAGGTAAAGCTTTAGCAAAAGATCAGGTTGTGACTCAGGTCTTTTCCTAGGACCTGCCACTATGACTTCTCAGCCAAACAATGGAAACCAGCCTGGGTAAAACATCTGATATGCATTCCTGTTTCACACCACACCCCACCCCTCACCTTTTAACTTATTTCTAGATATCAACCACAAAACTAGAAATGAAGGGGTTGTGAATAGAACCCAAATCATGTAAGTTTTCAGACTTAAAAATTTCATCTAGTAAGGTGATTGGTGTTGTAAGGCAACCCTTTCTGGATTTCTTGGTGTTTCTACTTGGTCTAGACCTCCCAAGCAACAGAAATTTGCATGTTATAGTGACAGAGAACGTCTCCTTTTCTTTTCCCCCAGTACCGTCTGCTTTTTGCATTCCACAGGTAGTAGATATATGGAGCCTTTTTTACTCCTTTCACCATTGACACCTGTTCCTGTTCAAGGGATAATAAAGACTTTCTTATCTCTCTGGGAGCCAAGGTTTACATTCCTGATTGGAGAATTTCTCCTTCTCCCCCAGGAGGATATCTGTTTACATTCCAGAACAAAAGATAAGCTCTTTCTCTTAACTTCAGAGGGGAGGAGGAGATGTGTCTACACCTATATAAGCTTCAAGATTCATGATTTTGGAGTCCCTCTCCTGTGGGGCAGACCACTCTGTATGTTCACAGAACATTTGCCTCTCATTACATAGTCCCATGAGGGAAACAGCAACAGTAATAGGTATTCTGTGAGTAAGTAAAATAGGCTTTTTTTTTTCCTAGTCTTTGTTTCTTTAGACTCTGATCAGTATCTGGTGTTTCTGCTAACATGTGTGTGTTTGTGTGTATATTTATCAATCTCTTTATCCATTTTCCAATCTCTATATCTATATATATATCTATATATCTGCTATCTATCTGTCTATGTATTTAATGGTACAAACAGGGTAACATAAACTCTTCATAGTTTCAGACATACCAGGCATATACATATGGTCAAATGATTATCATAAACAGCAAAGGTGTAAGAAGTGTTCTAAATATTTTTTTGTCATTTTTGAGAATTGTATTGCAAAAAATAAAACAAAACAAACAAACAAAAAATATTGCAAACCTAGTCTGCAACCCTTCTAGGCCAACAAACCTACATCAATATAATTGTCATTTTAAAGCCATTCAGCCTCTAAAAAGGACACCTCTTTTACTGCCAACTTCACATGTGGACAGAGAGTATAATGGACAAAAATAAACCTTCCAGAAAGAAGGATCCAGAGGACATAGAGAAAAATGAAAAAGGTAACTCATGCCAGAGAACAAATCCAGCCACTAACAGATGGTCTAACAGGAATTAACTGTACTGCCAGTGCAAGGAGTCTTCAATTTCTTCCCCAACTAATGACTGCCTTGTGTTTCCCATTCTTCTTTTTTTCCTGAAAGCGGGTTGTGAAATGGGTGACTCATTATCTCAGTACAATTGCATATCGAATGTGTTAGGAACATAGAACTTGAATTTTAATTTACAGGTATAAAGTACATTTTTCTACCTAGAGCAGCACTTGAATAGAAAATGTTAAAACTGACTGCTGTGTTTTATCACAACCATTATAACCAGCAAACGCTATTAAAAACACAACGATCTATGATTGACCTCACTATGTCAGAACCTCATTGGACTGACCAATGAATAACAGATCTTGTTTGAATCATTTGTATGCAGATCCCTAGACTTATTTCTTCCTAACCAGAGAAAAACTTTTCAATATCATTAGCATAACTAGGAGAAATAACATAACATACTTTTCACCCTTTCTAGCAGCTAGACATCTCTAATTTGCCCTTACTGAATTTTATCCACTGGTATGTCTCCTTGCTTGGCAAGTTAAATTCAGTTTGTTGTTGTTGTTTTTTACTGTACGTTTTTAAAGATTACTGGAGGCCATTATTTACAGAGATCACAGTACAACAAAAAGCTATATCTGGATCTGATCAAGAGGACAATGTATCACATAGAATCTTCAATATTGAGTTGAATGAATTAACCAGTTGTGACTTTAGGATATTTTTCCCCCAGGAAAGAGACTGAACGTATACAATACAAAAATGAATGGCATAATTATGTAGTTAAGACAGTTTTGGCACAAACAATATATTTCCTTCCCTTCTTTGATGTCATTAGACTCTCAGGTATTTTGCTGTCTGTGTGGTATATTTTTAGCCTTGTTGGTACAGTGCCAACTACAAATTGGCACTTTCCATTGGCACTTGCCATCTACCTCTACAAGGTTTAAATCATGAGCTGCTGCAGCTGTTGACTTTCAACACCCCCTGAAAGGAGTTCAGGGTGGAGAACAGGAATGAGGCCCTCTGTGTCCTGGGAAAAACTGAGAGAGCAGGCCTTCAGATAGTTAGATATTTTCAGGAGATTTTACGAGCCCAATTCTTTTATCTCCTAGTATCTAGAAAAGCACTAAAATCCTTCATGGTGACGTCTGCTCCTCATGACCAGCTGTAACCTTCATGAGACCAGCAGAAACCTTCTGCAAAAAATACTTGTTTAATTGCATGTACTCCCACTTCACCAAAATCACATATATACTGACCTTCTCCCTTCTTTGGAGCACTTTCTCAGAGCTATCTGAGATGCTGTCCCCTGGGCTATAGTACTCATTTTGCCACAAATAAAACTTAACTCACAACTCTCATGTTGTGCTTTTTTTATTTTTATTTTTTTTAAGTCAGCAATAGTTGTGCAAAAACGTTCTGACCATTGGGAAGTGAGTAGAGGTATATTCAGCTTCCAGGAACATTCTCTAAATGATAGTTAGCATGCCACTTTTGTCCTTTCTTCTTTGACCTGTTCCCTCTTGATGACTGGAATGCAAATGAGATGGCTGTGGTGGGTTGGCCAACAGGGCAGTGAGTCGACCTTGGGGACGGAGGCTGTATAAGGTGGGACAAGACAAAAGTAATGAATTTTGTGCTTTGTGGGCCAAAGGACCATCTTACACTAAATTTCTGCACATCTCAACTCCTCCACGAAAGAAAATAAAGCTCTATTTGCTAAAGCTATTGTTATCTGCAAACCTCGTTATTTCTAGTCAAGCCTAATCATAACTAAGAGATCTGGCAAGTAAGCTACTAAGTAGACAGAATGTCAGACAACTGTTTTATCTTTTTCTCATTTTTCTGGATACCACTGGAACTTTTCTCCTGTGCATGAAGTCCACTCAATAGCACAGCTATAATTTGAAACTTATAATCACATCTGTACTTGCCATCTAAGATCTAAAACTTAGAGCTCCCCACAACAGTAACATTTTTCCCCAATTCACTAAAGCTTATGGAACTTACTTTTTATTTCTATAAGCATTTTCACTCGCCATAAAAAAGTCATCTTTCACGAATTATCTTTTCTCTCTAAATTGAGCATTTATGTTTTGCAGCATGCATTTTGTTACTGCATAACACAGGTGAATTATATTTTGTAGTGGTTTCATAATATTTTCATTACATTTTTTGACAACTATGATAAGGCTATGATAGTACTAAATGAAACCAGTGATAAACACTAATTACAGACACCATTTATTGAGGTATATTGTATGCCAAATACTATAATATTTCAATCAATTTTCAAACTATCACATAAGTAAGTAATAATAGTGGGTAGTGGGTTGAATCCCTAAGATTTATGTCCAACTCTTATCTCTCAGAATATGTGAGGGTGACCTTATTTGGAAAAAGTGTATTTGAGATCTAATTAAAATAAGGATCTTAAGTTGAGATCATTCTAGATTGGGATAGACCCTATATCCAGTGAGAGTTTTCTTATAAGAGACAGAAGATTAGAAGATGCTAGAGACACAGAGGGCAAGGCCGGTAGAGACACAAAAATAAACATGTGAAGATGGAGGGTGATATTACAACAGTGGGTCTATAAGCCAAGGAATGTCAGGGTTGCCTCAGCCAGCAGAAGCTAGGGAGAAACATGGAACAGATTCTACCTCAGAGCCTCCAGAAGGAACCAACGTTGCCAATCCTGCAAATAATTGATTTTCTTTTTTTTAAACTTATTATTTTATATTGGGGTATAGGTAATTAACAATGTTGTGTTAGATTCAGGTGTACACAAAGTGACATGTATTCATTCTTTTTCACATTGATTTTCAAATTCTGACTTCTAGGACATTGAGAAAATAAATTTCTGTTGTTTTAAGGCATTGAATTTGTGGCAATTTTTTAATGGAAGCCCTAAGAAACTAATACATCAATGGATTTTGCTAACAGAAAGTAGGATGCTGCTGTAACCAATACCTAAAACATTTAAAATTGTAGAAGTGCCACAGTTTTTGGGTAATAGATAGAGGCCGGTGAAATTTGGAGACACACCATTAAAAGAGCCATGATTTGTCTTGAAAAAATGCTTGGTAGAAACATGGATGTTAAAGATGGTGAGTAACAAAATGAAATGAGGAACATGATATTGTAAAATTAGAGGAAAGGTGATCCTTGTTATAAAGTTTCAGAAAATTGAGCAGAATTATTTTCTACTGTTGAGTGTTCTGTGGTCGGATATAAGTGATGAAATTGGATATTAATCTGAGAGATTTCTAAGGAAGGTACTGAAGCTGAAGCCTTGTTTCTCTTACTGCTTATAGTATTGATAAAATATGAAAAGAAAGACATAAATTGAGGAAGGAAGTGCTAGCAAGAAGGAACCAGCATTTGATTTGGAAGATACTTAGCCTATCCAGATTTCAAAGGATGCTAAAATTAGGAAATCACTGTTGTAAAGGATGCTCTGGAGATAGGGTAAACGGTGTGGCTCGGTAACCTTTTTTGAAGAGACTGGGAGTGTGATTCATGGATCCAATCAACCACCTTAGTAGAAGCCAGGAATAGAAACAGGGTTATTTAGGAAAGATTTGTGAACAGTCCCCTTTCTCATGATACAGTTCCTCTCAACATAAAAAGGAGGCCCCAAATTTTTGAGAATGTTATACAGCAGAAAAACCACCAAATTTGACTGAAAGGGAAAGAGATGGAATAGAATGAAGCCAGGTTGTCAGTCTAGGATCCTACAGTGAGGAAATGGGCTGAGACAGTTACTAGGCTGAAAACACGTGCTAACCTTCAAATAAAGAAGGAATGACTACAAAGATGCTGACACCTAGACTTCAGACTTATGGGCTCTAGCTGTGGGTAAATTTTTTTGTTTGTTTGTTTTGTTTTTTTTCAGTATGCGGGCCTCTCACTGATGTGGCCTCTCTCGTTGCGGAGCACAGGCTCTGGACACGCAGGCTCAGCGGCCATGGCTCACGGGCCCAGCTGCTTTGCGGCATGTGGGATCTTGCTGGAACAGGGCACGAACCCACATCTGCTGCATCGGCAGGCGGACTCTCAACCACTACGCCACCAGGGAAACCCTGAGTTAACGTTTTTAAGCCACTGGTTTGTGGTGATTCATTATGGAAATGCTAGAAAGCTGACACATGGGATATTCACTTCACATTTGGGCACACGAAGCCTTGAGCAGTTTAAAGAACACCACCATGGTCACACAACTATTAGGTAATAAAGTAATACAGAGTGAAGTAAGTCAGAAAGAGAAAGACAAATACCGTATGCTAACACATATATATGGAATTTAAGGGGAAAAAATGTCATGAAAAACCTAGGGGTAAAACAGGAATAAAGACACAGACCTACTTGAGAATGGACTTGAGGATATGGGGAGGGGGAAGGGTAAGCTGTGACAAAGCGAGAGAGAGGCATGGACATATATACACTACCAAACATAAGGTAGATAGCTAGTGGGAAACAGCCGCATAACACAGGGAGATCAGCTCGGTGCTTTGTGACCGCCTGGAGGGGTGGGATGGGGAGGGTGGGAGGGAGGGAGATGCAAGAGGGAGGAGATATGGAAACAGATGTATATGTATAACTGATTCACTTTGTTATAAAGCAGAAACTAATAAAAAAAATACATAAAGTAAGCTTTTGGAACCAAGGAGTCTTTTCCAGAAAATTAATTATTCAATGCAATCCCTAGAAAGACACTTCACTTCATTCTTTGATCAGTTCAACATGTAATAATGGACTGAACAGATAATCAAGGAATTCATTCAGCTTGTAGTCATTCCAGTGTGTTCTAGACAAAGAATTTTTAGGCAACCACAATCCCTATAAGAGCTCCAACATGGGCTTCCCTGGTGGTGCAGTGGTTGAGAGTCCGCCTGCCGATGCAGGGGACAAGGGTTCGTGCCCCGGTCTGGGAAGATCCCACATGCAGCAGAGCGGCTAGGCCCGTAAGCCATGGCTGCTGAGCCTGCGCATCTGGAGCCTGTGCTCCGCAATGGGAGAGGCCACAACAGTGAGAGGCCCGCGTACCGCAAAAAAATAAAAAATAAAAAATTAATAAATAAATAAAGAGCTCCAACATGCATGTGACCAAGGTACAAACCAGAGTATATATGACTAGAACAAAGATATCACCAATAAAAGACTGCAGAGTAACCTCAACTGTAAATGGCACTACCTTAAGAGAATTACTGTCCACACGGCCACGTGAAGACCAAGAAACAGGATGGTAATTCACCATTTACATCAAGAGTTTAGTAATTCTATGAGCTTGCTATAATCAGCATCATTAGATTTTCATTGCTAGTGCAAAATAAGTAAAGGAACTAGAAAATATGTTGCAGTGGTTAGATATCATGATTGAGACATAGGTACCTACTATTGTGCTTTTTGTTTTGTTTTGTATTTTTTCTTTTTTTTTCTGTACATGGGCCTCTCACTGCTGTGGCCTCTCCCGTTGCAGAGCACAGACTCTGGACGTGCAGGCTCAGTGGCCATGGCTCACCGGTCCAGCCACTCTGCGGCATGTGGGATCCTCCTGGCCCAGGGCACGAACCCGTGTCCCCTGCATCGGCAGGCAGACTCTCAACCACTGTGCCACCAGTGAAGCCCCCTACTACTGTTCTTGATCTACTGATGTCTGAGGTGTACCTTGGTGCATCATTAGCCTTAGTAATAATATATGTCTTATAATTTTCTGTATTTTATATAAAAGGCTATAAAATATATATTCATGTACATAGACATAAAGTATATATGTGTGTATATATACATATATATGTATACACATAACATACATTTTTTTTAATTGAATGGCTTTTGAAATCTGGGAATCTAATTCCTCATTTTGAACTGAGGAAATTCAGACTGGTGGCATACAAAGCTCACCTACCCAGATTAAGGTAGAATTTGGAATAGGATAAAAGTCCTTGGTTCTCTTTTTATTACACTCTACAATCTCTGTACCTTTTATATGTTCCATATTCATTTTAGTGATATAAAAATATAAACTTGACTGTACTTCCCAATTAATTTTCTCCTTCTAATCAAGCAGTCTGCCATGTTTTTGTTCATTTCTGATTGTTTTATTAGCCAAAATACACAGAAGCAACATCGTGGAAGGACATTAATGTGTAGAAAAAAGTGTTCTTATGTACTTGCTTAAATTATGTGTTTGATTAAAATTGCTATAACAGCCATGCCTTTCTAACCAGTAAAATGAATCTCATGCATCAAGGTAATGACTAGACCTTTAACATGATGTATTGTACAGTGCAATACCTGTAGAAATGAGCACGGAAAGAATAATTACAAAGGAAGTTTGTGTCTGAGAAAACAGCTTTGCAATTAGAGGCATGCTGGTATTTCTATGTGTGCCCTGTGCATTTTCAATAACCAGCACAGCATTCTAACAATTATAAGATATTACAAACTATTAAATGTGATAATGAGTGTTTATCTATGAAGAATATTTTAAAGTTAAATAACTTGCATCATTTTATGAGTCAAAAACATATAACAATTATTTTGCTTACAAGCTAGTAGCAATTTATTTTCTAAGGTTAGCTTATATAACTTACAAGCTTCATTGTTTTACCTCCTCAGTAACTTGATTCTATGGCACTGGGAATCAATACTGAAAAAATGTATATTTAAAGAAATGCTTTTAAAAGTAAGCAAAACTCTTCAGAATCTTTACAATATTAATTCAGCCTTCTGAAAATATTTCATTGGCACGTCTTTCTGAAATCTCAAAAGCTCTCACATATTATGACGCAGAAGCAAAGGACTGGTCTCCAATCAAAATTCTATCAGGACAGGGGTTTCCCTGGTGGCACAGTGGTTGAGAGTCCGCCTGCCAATTCAGGGGACGCGGGTTCGTGCCCCAGTCTGGGAAGATCCCACATGCCGCAGAGCGGCTGGGCCCGTGAGCTGTGGCTGCTGAGCCTGCGCATCTGGAGCCTGTGCTCCGCAACAGAAGAGGCCACAGCCGTGAGAGGCCCGCATACCGCAAAAAATAAAAAATAAAAAATAAAAAGTCTATCAGGCCAATAAAAGAAACTCAATGGAAAAAAAAATAGCTCAAATCCTAATCAAGTTGCCTGAGATAGAGAAAATGGTAGGCAGCGTGGGAAATAAAATGTTTTCAAAATAAATTTAGTTACAGTCAATGCAATTTAATAGTGAGAAAGGCTTCCAACTTCATTAAACAGATCAAACTAATGAATCATAAATTCACAAAAACAAAAACGAAACCAACACTGTAATAGCACTTTTTTATATTTAATTATATTTGTAGACTACAAGTGCTTTCATAAATATAATTGTATTTGTAGTTTAATCTTTACAATAGCCTTACTAGGATGGAAAGTCAAGACTTTGTTTTTCTATTATTTTGTTTGTTTATCTATTATTTCTATTACTTTAGAAAGTAATAGAAAGTAAACATTTAGAGGTAATGTTGTCCATTTAATAGCCAGCTGCAGGGCACTAGTGAGAGTCATCACTCAACACTAGGTCTCCTCAGTTCCTTAATCTTCCCACTACCCTAATCTGCAGTTACCGGCATCAAAATGCCACCTATGTGATATGAATGGTAAATTGATTAATTGTAATTTTCTGAGCTAGAGTTTGCAGAGAATATATTGAAAGGTTTTATAATGTGATTCTGGGGATTTGTTGAAAGTTAAGCCCCCCCAAAAGATATTATTTCCATTAAAAGGTAATGAGATTTAAAAAGTCAACTTTGGACTTCCGGGTAAGATGGCGGAAGAGTAAGACACGGAGATCACTGTCCTCCCCACGGATACACCAGAAATACAACTACACGTGGAACAACTCCTACAGAACACCTACTGAATGCTGGCAGAAGACCCCAGACCTCCCAAAAGGCAAGAAACTCCCCACATACCTGGGTAGGGCAAAGCTGAGAGATTCCCACACAGAGGATTGGTGCCGAGCAACACTCACCAGCCTGAGAGGCTTGTCTGTTCGCCCACCAGGGCGGGCGGCGCTGGAGGATGAGGCTCGGGCTTCGGTCAGAGTGCAGGGAGAGGACTGGGGCTGGCGGCGAGAACTCAGCCTGAAGGGGGCTAATGTGCCACAGCTAGCCGGCAGGGAGTCCGGGAAAACTCTGGAGCTGCCGAAGAGGCAAGAGACTTTTTCTTCCCTCTTGGTTTACTAGAGTGCGAGGAAAGGGGATTAAGAGCACTGCTTAAAGGGGCTACACAGACGGGCGCGAGTCACGACTGAAAGCACGGAGCCCAGTGACGGGCGTCGGACGCTGGGGCTGCTGCTGCCGCCGCCAAGAAGCCTGTGTGCGAGCGCAGGTCACTGTCCACACCGCCCTTCCGGAAGCCTGTGCAGCCCGCCACTGCCGGGGTCCCGGGATCCAGGGATCCAGGGGTGGCTTCCCTGGGAGAACGCACGGTGCGCATCGGGCTGGTGCAACGTCATGCCGAACTCTGCCGCTGCAGGCTCGCCCCGCACTCCGTGCCCCTCCCTCCCGCCCGGCCTGAGTGAGCCAGAGTCCCCGAAGAGGCTGCTCCTTTAACCCTGTCCTGTCTAAGCAAAGAACAGACGCCCTCCGGCGACCTACATGCAGGGGCAGGGCCAAATCCAAAGCTGAGACCCAGGAGCTGTGAGAACAAAGAAGAGAAAGGGAAACCTCTCCCAGCAGCCTCAGAAGCAGCGGATTAAAGCTCCACAATCAACTTGATGTACCCTGCATCGGTGGAATATATGAATAGACAACAAATCATCCCAAATTGAGGAGCCAGGAGTCAGTGCTGTGCCTCTGAGGTGGGAGAGCCAACTTCAGGACACTGGTCCACAAGAGACCTCCCAGCTCCACATAATATCAAATGGCGAAAATCTTCCAGAGATCTCCATCTCAACACCAGCACCCAGCTTCACTCAACGACCAGCAAGCTACAGTGCTGGACACCCTATGCCAAACAAATAGCAAGAATGGAACACAACACCACCCATTAGCAGAGAGGTGGCCTAAAATCATAAAAAGTCCACAGACACCACAAAACAAACCACCAGACGTGGACCTGCCCACCAGAAAGACAAGATCCAGACTCATCCACCAGAACACAGGCACTAGTACCCTCAACCAGGAAACCTACACAACCCACTAAACCAACCTTAGCCACTGGGGAGAGACGCCAAAAACAACGGTAACTACGAACCTGCAGCCTGCAAACAGGAGACCCCAAACAAAGTAACATAAGGAAAATGAGAAGACAGAAAAACACACAGCAGGAGAAGGAGCAAGATAAAAACCCACCAGACCTAACAAATGAAGAGGTAATAGGCAGTCTACCTGAAAAACAATTCAGAATAATGATGGTAAAGATGATCCAAGATTCTATCTCCCAGATCCAAAACCTTGGAAATAGAATAGACAAAATGCAAGAAACAGTTAACAAGGACCTAGAAGAACTAAAGATGAATCAAGCATCGATTAAAAACACAATAAATGAAATAAAAAATACTCTAGATGGGATCAATAGCAGAATAACTGAGGCAGAAGAACGGATAAGTGAGGTGGAAGATAAAAAAATAGTGGAAATAACTGCTGCAGAGCAAAATAAAGAAAAAAGAATGAAAAGAACAGAGGACAGTCTCAGAGACCTCTGGGACAACATTAAACACACCAACATTCGAATTATAGGGGTTCCAGAAGAAGAAGAGAAAAAGAAAGGGACTGAGAAAATATTTGAAGAGATTATAGTTGAAAACTTCCCTAATATGGGAAAGGAAATAGTTAATCAAGTCCAGGAGGCACAGAGAGTCCCATACAGAATAAATCCAAGGAGAAATACGCCAAGACACATATTAATCAAACTGTCAAAAACTAAACACAAAGAAATCATATTAAATGCAGCAAGGCAAAAACAACAAATAACACACAAGGGAATCCCCATCAGGATTACAGCTGCTCTCTCAGCAGAAAATCTACAAGCCAGAAGGGAGTGGCAGGACATAATTAAAGTGATGAAAGAGAAAAACCTGCAACCAAGATTACTCTACCCAGCAAGGATCTCATTCAGATTTGATGGATAAATTAAAACGTTTACAGACAAGCAAAAGCTGAGAGAGATCAGCACCACCAAACCAGCTTTACAACAAATGCTAAAGCAACTTCTCTAGGCAAGAAACACAACAGAAGGAAAAGACCTACCATAACGAACCCAAAACAATTAAGAAAATGGGAATAGGAACATACATATCGATTATTACCTTAAATGTAAATGGACTAAATGCTCCCACCATAAGACACAGATTGGCTGAATGGATAAAAAAACAAGACCCATATATATGCTGTCTACAAGAGACCCACTTCAGACCTAGAGACACATACAGACTGAAAGTAAGGGGATGGAAAAAGATATTCCATGCAAATGGAAATCAAAAGAAAGCTGGAATAGCAATTCTCATATCAGACAAAATAGACTTTAAAATAAAGACTACTAGAAGAGACAAAGAAGGACACTACATAATGATCAAGGGATCGATCCAAGAAGAAGATATAACAATTGTAAATATTTATGCACCAAACATAGGAGCACCTCAATACATAAGGCAAATACTAACAGCCATAAAAGGAGAAATCGACAGTAACACAATCATAGTAGGGGACTTTAACACCCCACTTTCAACAATGGACAGATCATCCAAAATGAAAATAAATAAGGAAACACAAGCTTTAAATGATACATTAAACAAGATGGACTTAATTGATATTTATAGGACATTCCATCCAAAAACAACAGAATACACATTCTTCTCAAGTGCTCATGGAACATTCTCCAGGATAGATCATATCTTGGGTCACAAATCAAGCCTTGGTAAATTTAAGAAAATTGAAATTGTATCAAGTATCTTTTCTGACCACAATGCTATGAGACTAGATATCAATTACAGGAAAAGAGCTATAAAAAATACAAACACATGGAGGCTAAACGATACACTAGTTAATAACGAAGTGATAACTGAAGAAATCAAAGAGAAAATTTAAAAAATACCTAGAAACAAATGACAATGGAGACACGACGACCCAAAACCTATGGGATGCAGCAAAAGCAGTTCTAAGAGGGAAGTTTATAGCAATACAATCCCACCTTAAGAAACAGGAAACATCTCGAATAAACAACCTAACCTTGCACCTAAAGCAATTAGAGAAAGAAGAACAAAAACATCCCAAAGTTAGCAGAAGGAAAGAAATCATAAAAATCAGATCAGAAATAAATGAAAAAGAAATGAAGGAAATGATAGCAAAGATCAATAAAACTAAAAGCTGTTTCTTTGAGAAGATAAACAAAATTGATAAACCATTAGCCAGACTCATCAAGAAAAAAAGGGAGAAGACTCAAATCAATAGAATTAGAAATGAAAAAGGAGAAGTAACAACTGACACTGCAGAAATACAAAAGATCATGAGAGATTACTACAAGCAACTCTATGCCAATAAAATGGACAACCTGGAAGAAATGGACAAATTCTTAGAAATGCACTACCTGCCAAGACTGAATCAGGAAGAAATAGAAAATATGAACAGACCAATCACAAGCACTGAAATTGAAACTGTGATAAAAAATCTTCCAACAAACAAAAGCCCAGGACCAGATGGCTTCACAGGTGAATTCTATCAAGCATTTAGAGAAGAGCTAACACCTATCCATCTCAAACTCTTCCAAAATATAGCAGAGGGGGGAACACTCCCAAACTCATTCTATGAGACCACCATCACCTTGATACCAAAACCAGACAAGGATGTAACAAAGAAAGAAAACTACAGGCCAATATCACTGATGAACATAGATGCAAAAATCCTCAACAAAATACTAGCAAACAGAATCCAACAGAACATTAAAATGATCATACACCATGATCAAGTGGGGTTTATTCTAGGAATGCAAGCATTCTTCAATATACGCAAATCAATCAACGTGATACACCATATTAACAAATTGAAGGAGAAAAACCATATGATCATCTCAATAGATGCAGAGAGAGCTTTCAACAAAATTCAACACCCATTTATGATAAAAACTCTGCAGAAAGTAGGCATAGAGGGAACTTTCCTCAACATAATAAAGGCCATATATGACAAACCCACAGCTAGCATCGTCTTCAATGGTGAAAAACTGAAACCATTTCCACTAAGATCAGGAACAAGACAAGGTTGCACACTCTCACCACTCTTATTCAACATAGTTTTGGAAGTTTTAGCCACAGCAATCAGAGAAGAAAAGGAAATAAAAGGAATCCAAATTGGAAAAGAAGAAGTAAAGCTGTCACTGTTTGTAGATGACATGATACAATACATAGAGAATCCTAAAGATGCTACCAGAAAACTACTAGAGCTAATCAATGAATTTGGTAAAGTAGCAGGATGCAAAATTAATGAACAGAAATCTCTGGCATTCCTGTACACTAATGATGAAAAATCTGAAAATGAAATCAAGAAAACACTCCCATTTACCACTGCAACAAAAAGAATAAAATATCTACGAATAAACCTACCTAAGGAGACAAAAGACCTGTATGCAGAAAATTATAAGACACTGATGAAAGAAATTAAAGATGATACAAATAGATGGAGAGATATACCATGCTCCTGGATTGGAAGAATCAATATTGTGAAAATGACTCTACTACCCAAAGCAATCTACAGATTCAATGCAATCCCTATCAAACTACCACTGGCATTTTTCACAGAACTAGAACAAAAAATTTCACAATTTGTTTGGAAACACAAAAGACCCCGAATAGCCAAAGCAATCTTGAGAACGAAAAATGGAGCTGGAGGAATCAGGCTCCCTGACTTCAGACTATACTACAAAGCTACAGTAATCAAGACAGTGTGGTACTGGCACAAAAACAGAAAGATAGATCAATGGAACAGGATAGAAAGCCCAGAGACAAACCCACGCACATATGGTCAACTTATCTTTGATAAAGGAGGCAGGAATGTACAGTGGAGAAAGGACAGCCTCTTCAATAAGTGGTGCTGGGAAAACTGGACAGGGACATGTAAAAATATGAGATTAGATCATTCCCTAACACCATACACAAAAATAAGCTCAAAATGGATTAAAGACCTAAATGTAAGGCCAGAAACTATCAAACTCTTAGAGGAAAACATAGGCAGAACACTCTATGACATAAATCACAGCAAGATCCTATTGGACCCACCTCCTAGAGAAATGGAAATAAAGACAAAAATAAACACATGGGACCTAATGAAACTTCAAAGCTTTTGCACAACAAAGGAAACCATAAACAAGACCAAAAGACAACCCTCAGAATGGGAGAAAATATTTGCAAATGAAGCAACTGACAAAGGATTAATCTCCAAAATTTATAAGCAGCTCATACAGTTCAATAGCAAAAAAACAAACAACCCAATCCAAAAATGGGTAGAAGACCTAAATAGGCATTTCTCCAAAGAAGATATACAGACTGCCAACAAACACATGAAAGAATGCTCAACATCATTAATCATTAGAGAAATGCAAATCAAAACTACAATGAGATATCATCTCACACCAGTCAGAATGGCCATCATCAAGAAATCTAGAAACAATAAATGCTGGAGAGGGTGTGGAGAAAAGGGAACACTCTTGCACTGTTGGTGGGAATGTGAATTGGTACAGCCACTATGGATAACGGTATGGAGGTTCCTTAAAAAACTACAAATAGAACTACCATATGACCCAGCAATCCCACTACTGGGCATATACCCTGAGAAAACCATTATTCAAAAAGAGTCATGTACCAAAATGTTCATAGCAGCCCTATTTACAATAGCCCGGAGATGGAAACAACCTAAGTGTCCATCATCGGATGAATGGGTAAAGAAGATGTGGCACATATATACAATGGAATATTACTCAGCCATAAAAAGAAATGAAATTGAGCTATTTGTAGTGAGGTGGATGGACCTAGAGTCTGTCATACAGAGTGAAGTAAGTCAGAAAGAGAAAGACAAATACTGTATGCTGACACATATATATGGAATTTAAGAAAAAAAATGTCATGAAGAACATAGGGGTAAGACAGGAATAAAGACACAGACCTACTAGAGAATGGACTTGAGGATATGGGGAGGGGGAAGGGTAAGCTGTGACAAAGTGAAAGAGAGGCATGGACATATATACACTACCAAACGTAAGGTAGATAGCTAATGGGAAGCAGCTGCATAGCACAGGGAGATCAGCTCGGTGCTTTGTGACCGCCTGGAGGGGTGGGATAGTGAGGGTGGGAGGGAGACGCAAAAGGGAGGGGATATGGGAACATATGTATATGTATAACTGATTTAATTTGTTATAAAGCAAAAAATAAAAATAAAATAAAATAAAATAAAATAAAATAAAAATAAAAAGTCAACTTTGTGCAAAAACAATGATCCAATGAGCATATTTAGAAGATATTCAGAACAAGTTTAGAGAGACTGATGTAGAAACTGTGTGGTAACACTGAGAAAAGTCATACCTGTTTATTGTGTATTTATTATTCAACAAATAGCTTTTTGATGTATATTTAAAGGGACCAATATGCAATAGAGTTGAAAGAATATATACCTATAATGAACTTATAACAAGCATGTGAGCACAACCTTGGGAAAATACAGCAACAAACTTACACAAACTCATACTGGGAAGGAAAGCGGCAAAATGAAAGAATATAAATCAGATTAAATGCTATTATTTGATTCATACCTGGTTATGGTCATTTACCTAATCCTATGTAATCAGGAAATTAGAAACTTCGGCTTCAATTCTATTCCTCTTTTAGGGACTTCCTCTAGGGAAAAAAAAAATCTGGCCTTGATCTCTCAGCAGATTTTCACATCAATGAACATATATTCAACATTCTCTTGCTATTCCTCCTTGAATGAGCCGTTGGCATCTCAAACTCAGAACTTACAATTTGAATTAATTATCTGTCCTGTCTCTTCAGAACATCTCCTCTTAGTGAGAGGCACCATTACAATTCATCCTATTTCCTAAACTACACCATTATGGCCCCCTTTATCTCTCGTTCTCCCATATCATCCCATAGCCAAGGAATCACCAAATTCTATCTTCAGTGGTCTGAATAGTTTAGAATCCACTTACTTTTGACCATCTAACTATCATTATCTCAATTAATACTATTAACATACCCTGTTTGTATTACCAAAATATCCCCCGACTCTTAAGCTTTCTAATTATTTCTGCACTATGCAGTAAGAATGACTTTTCTAAATATCAAACTGATTATAATACTACCTATTAAAAATCATTTTAATTTTTCCTCATGGTCCTCTGTCTGAGCCTGTCAAGATCTTTTCTATGCTCACCTGTCTGCATCATCCTTCACTAGTCACCTACACCTCTTCTCAAACTATGTGCACACTACACTTTAACAGTACAGAATCCACTGGTTTGCTTTGTTCTACAAAACCTTTGTTCCTACTGTTCCCTCTATTTATAATTCTCATACTTTCTCTTCTTCCACTTAACATACCAACACAATTACTTGTCTTTTCTTTGGTAAACCTTTTCTTTTCTCTGTTAAAATTAGAACCCTCATTCAATCACTTTGTCACGTAGGACAGGCTTCATATATCTACCTACCACTTACCATACTGTATGGAAATCCCTGTCCTTCTCTGTCTCTCCACCAGATTGTGAGTTTGGGGATGGCACATCATAATTTTTTGTCCTCTGTCTACCTATCTCAAAATCTACCTATTTCATTAAGTTTAGTTTGTGTTTTCATACATTTTTAAATGTAAAACCTCATTAGCTATTGGTATTGACAGTCATGTGGACTAGGTAGAACACTATGTTCTTTAATAATTGAGCACAGCTAGAAAAATCCATAGCAGAGTGGTGTGATTTCAACTTTTATATCTGTATATAAAAGTTAAGGATTAAACAAGCTAAATCCTTGAAGGTAAGAAACCACAGATTGCTTAGAGTTTCAGAGATAATTTTTATTTGGGGGGTTGCATTTGTTACTGAAAACAATGTCTCCACCACTACAATAAGGGCTCATCTAGAATAGAAGGATGCTTAATAAATGTCCTCCTCCCCTTGCTTACTTTCAAAATAATTGATCTTAGAGCAGGCAAACTATCCAATGTGCAAGTTTCTAGCTGTCAAAATCATTTTTAAGACATGCTTCAAAATATCTGTCAACCTTATGACCTGAATTAACAGAAGTAGTTGGAAACTTCAACTGACTACCAATGAGCATTGTAAGATTTGAATTGTACATTATGCATATATTATATATACACAAATCCTATATATTACATACAATATGGATTGATTACTTATAATTATGTATTATATATCATATATGAAAATGTATATTATATACCCATATTATATATAAATGTATTATTTGCATATAAATTAATGTGTATGTTTTTGTACTGCAGTCCATGCTGCTAAATTAAACCCAACATCATTTAAATCAAAGTATCTAGAAGAAGCAGATTTTACCTCACTCTAGAAAGTCCCTAAAATGATGACCAATTGCAGTAGTAAAATTATTCTTCTACTTTTACTTTATTTCCCCCTCAAAATGGTAATAGATCTTGTCTCCATTAAATAATGTAGTAAAGTTTTTTCAGTAATTAATAATTAGTAATGTAGTAATTAATTTTCAGTAATTAATAATTAGTAATGTAGTTTTTTTTCAGAAATTAATAATTTCTCTCAATGTCTATTATCGGTATTCCACATTATGCCATACTGAATTACCTATCACTAAAAGTATTAAACCATATACTATAGGCTAGGTTATTTATACTAACACACTAACTTAAAGTTCCAAAAAACTACTTATACCTACAGTACCCAAAATACATCTCTAGGGATTACCTACAAATATTTCAAGGCATCTTTTTTGCAAGAAAAAGCAGAGTAAAATCTCTTATGTAAGTTTTAAAAGAATAAGAAAGTACAATCTTGGAACTCTGTTCTCCGTATTAAAGCCTTCCACAGCAGCTAAGACTCTTTGACTTTTAGAAAATTGTGTTTTTCTCCTCCTCTTAGAAAAACCTCTTACATATGGCTTCTTCTGTTTGTTATTTGTTTCTTTGAGGCACACAATTGTAACACAGCTTGCTCCCAGGCTCTAGGTAGATATCAAAATAATGTCTGTAAATTAAAAAGAAAAAAAAAGAGAACTATACCCCATTTTATTTATTTATCTTTCTTATTTCCCCAGTAGAAAATGGATTGAAAACGAACCTGTTTTCAAAGCTAAGGATGAGACTTATTGTTTGGTTTAGAATATCACAGCATAGTGATTTTAAAATACTAAGGGACAATATGAGAGTCATGACTCTTTTCTCTCTCATCACCAAAGCCATGTTAACTGCCAAATACAAACCTCTTCTGCTTTAATCTTGGTTTGGATTCCCTTTTTTTCTATAATTGAAGACGAGTCTATTGTTTCTACCTGGCATTTCTTATATAAAATTAGTGAAAGCTCAATATTGTGATGAATCATTGAAATAGAGCAAACAGGCTTACATTATTGAAGGAGAGGGGAGTCCAAAACTTGCATACTATTGCTGAGCCATTGGTAGTGGTCGCCTAGAGCATGGTGTTATTAAAGGTTCTGAGGTGGAAATGTGGTAGTTCTGGGGACAGATGTCTGGGTCAATCAGTGTTCTTTCACAAATGAAAGCTAAATGCTTAGATTAGTGACTGATACATAGTAAGTATGGCAAAGATGTATACTATGATTATAACATTATGAAAATGATGATAATATGATTGTTACTATTGTTAAAGTTTGGCTCAATAATTGAGTAAAACAGAAGTTTCATTTGGAATATGACTAGTAAAATATGGGAGGATATGAAAGAGTGTATATCTTTCCAATGAAGAGGTTTAATGCTAGATTTAAAGATGATGATTTTAAAAAATACATTTGAGAAATAGAAGAGATGGTACATATTAGATAGCATGCAATAAAATTCTGAGAGAGGAGAGATAGCAGCTGCCCAAAAGAAGGATGAAGGAAGAAGTAGAATAACAGGTGCCAGACTTTGAATATGCCACACCAACGTGCCTTTCCAGTTGGCCAAATTTATGAGAAAAATAGAAGAGATAAGAAACAGAAAGAAAACTGAATATAGCATAGGAAAAATGGAATCTAAAGAGCAAGATAAAGGTACCCTGTAAAAGGGGAATGCTGATGCCTCTGATTTTGAAGAAGTATCTGGAAATAAATTGGTCAGAAAAGTAAAAGTAAGCTATGTAATAGAAAACAAGATAAAAAAGGAGAAAATAAAATACTGAATTTCATTTATAAAAATCAGTTTACAATAACTAAAATATAGCATTTCCTTGGCGGTCCAGTGGTTACGAGTTCACCTTCCAATGCAAAGGGGGCGGGTCTGATCCCTGGTCAGGGAGCAAAGATCCCACATGCCTGGTGGCCAAAAAACAAAGAAACATAAAACAAAAACAATAACAAAAAATAAATGAAATATATTTTATAGTATAAACTTTTCTTTATTAATAGATTTATTTTAACATTTGGCAATCCATATTCCAGTGACTATGTATTACTGGTAATCATCATAATGCATCAATGAGTTGGGAATTATCTCAATTTTATAGATGATAAACTGAGGTTCATTTAAGTTATTTGCTCAACTCATATGATTAGCAAATGGTTAGAGATACGCTTCACAACTTCGCCTTTCTGACCGTCCATGAGATATGCAGATAATATAGGTAAACTTCCACAGGGGATTTTACACCATAAGGATATAGTGGCATAATTTAAGCTCAAAAGATTCATCTATGTCACTAATTTTAAATATTATTTTCCCCAGATGACAATTTAAAAAAAATAAGTTGTAGTGTTCAAATCAATGTGATGTATTCACTTATATTATTGAAGTGTGCTTATTTTTTAACTTACTTTATTTATTTATTTATTTGTGGTATGCGGGCCTCTCACTGTTGTGGCTTCTCCCGTTGTTGGAGCACAGGCTCTGGACACGCAGGCTCAGTGGCCATGGCTCACGGGCACAGCCACTCGGCGGCATGTGGGATCTTCCCGGACCGGGGCACGAACCCGTGTCCCCTGTATCAGCAGGTGGACTCTCAACCATTCTGCCACCAGGGAAGCCCTAACTTACATATTTTTGGCTAATTTTTATTGATATATTTTAGAAATCCAGACAAAACAGCTTCAATTTATGTTATCCTTATACAATAGCTGTGGTTCTTATATAGCTTCCTGGGAAAATCATGACTTTAAGAGGATAGGTTTATGGGAATTTTCATGAAGACTTCAGGAAAACAACTCATCAATCTAGCTGTTGAGGCAACAACTGGGTTAGATTAATTGGATGATGATTGAATACGGTATTCCAAGGTTTTCTCAATTGAAATGTTTTAGTTGTCTTCTCTATAGGCATTCAACTTATTCAGTTAACAAGTGACAACAGAATATGCAGATAAATGTACTGTGTGTTTTTAAACCTTAGCTGTCTTTAGTCAAAATGTCTTTCTTCATCCCCATGGTAGACACACATCAACACTGTGAAATATCCATAGACTTTACAAGAAAAGTATTCCTTTGATCAGTGTTTTCCAATCTTTACTATGTATAAGTCAGTATTCCCTTGATCAATGTTTTCCAATTTTTACTATGTAAAGAAACAGCTAGCTTCCACAATTCTAATTCCAATAGGGACAAAAATACACTGTTGTGTTTTAAAATGAAATATTGGTGACCATATTCATATAATATTACTATAATAACTCAGCCTGGGTCTATATGGTATAACCAATTGAATAAGAATTCAAAGTTCTGCTGCAATTCAGAAATGTGTTCATGTTTTTTTTTTTTTTTTTTTTTTTTTTTTTTTTTTTTTTTACAGGACCACTGATAGTTAACCATTAGAGTCAGCTATTACTAAAAGTTTGTAATACCAAACAATTTTGAGTCATATTCTACAAATAAGTATGTGTTTCATTAAAGTAATATTTAAATGAAATTGATGTTGATCTGTAATTTGCTATTTTATCTTCATAGAATATTACTCATTTTTTTTTTTTTTAGTTTCTGATTTATAACAAAGTGAATCAGTCATACATATACATCTGTTCCCACATCCCGTGCCTCTTGCGACTCCCTCCCTCCCACCCTCCCTATCCCACCCAACCAGGCGGTCACAAAGCACTGAGCTGATCTCCCTGTGCTATGCGGCTGCTTCCCACTATCTATCTACCTTACGTTTGGTACAGTATATATGTCCATGCCTCTCTTTGGCTTTGTCACAGCTTACCCTTCCCCCTCCCCATATCCTCAAGTCCATTCTTAAGTAGGTCTGTGTCTTTATTCCTGTTTTACCCCTAGGTTCTTCATGACATCTTTTTTTCTTAAATTATATATATATATATATGTGTGCTAGCATACGGTATTTGACTTTCTCTTTCTGACTTACTTCACTCTGTATGACAGACTCTAGGTCTATCCATATCATTACAAATAGTTCAGTTTCGTTTCTTTTTATGGCTGAGTAATATTCCATTGTATATATGTGCCACAACTTCTTTATCCATTCATCTGATGATGGACACTTACGTTGTTCCCATCTCTGGGTTATTGTGAATGGAGCTGCAATAAATATTTTGGTACATATCTCTTTTTGAATTATGGTTTTCTCAGGGTATATGCCCAGTAGTGGGATTGCTGGATCATATGGTAGTTCTATATTTAAGTTTTTAAGGAAGCTCCATACCGTTATCCATAGTGGCTGTACCAATTCACATTCCCACCAACAGTGCAAGAGTGTTCCCTTTTCTCCACACCCTCTCCAGCATTTATTGTTTCTAGATTTCTTGATGATGGCCATTCTGACTGGTGTGAGATGATATCTCATTGTAGTTTTGATTTGCATTTCTCTAATGATTAATGATGTTGAGCATTCTTTCATGTGTTTGTTGGCAGTCTGTATATCTTCTTTGGAGAAATGCCTATTTAGGTCTTCTACCCATTTTTGGATTGGGTTGTTTGTTTTTTTGCTATTGAACTGTATGAGCTGCTTATAAATTTTGGAGATTAATCCTTTGTCAGTTGCTTCATTTGCAAATATTTTCTCCCATTCTGAGGGTTGTCTTTTGGTCTTGTTTATGGTTTCCTTTGTTGTGCAAAAGCTTTGAAGTTTCATTAGGTCCCATGTGTTTATTTTTGTCTTTATTTCCATTTCTCTAGGAGGTGGGTCCAATAGGATCTTGCTGTGATTTATGTCATAGAGTGTTCTGCCTATGTTTTCCTCTAAGAGTTTGATAGTTTCTGGCCTTACATTTAGGTCTTTAATCCATTTTGAGCTTATTTTTGTGTGTGGTGTTAGGGAATGATCTAATCTCATATTTTTACATGTCCCTGTCCAGTTTTCCCAGCACCACTTATTGAAGAGGCTGTCCTTTCTCCACTGTACATTCCTGCCTCCTTTATCAAAGATAAGTTGACCATATGTGCGTGGGTTTGTCTCTGGGCTTTCTATCCTGTTCCATTGATCTATCTTTCTGTTTTTGTGCCAGTACCACACTGTCTTGATTACTGTAGCTTTGTAGTATAGTCTGAAGTCAGGGAGCCTGATTCCTCCAGCTCCATTTTTCGTTCTCAAGATTGCTTTGGCTATTCGGGGTCTTTTGTTTTTCCAATCAAATTTTGAAATTTTTTGTTCTAGTTCTGTGAAAAATGCCAGTGGTAGTTTGATAGGGATTGCATTGAATCTGTAGATTGCTTTGGGTAGTAGAGTCATTTTGACAATATTGATTCTTCCAATCCAGGAGCATGGTATATCTCTCCATCTATTTATATCATCTTTAATTTCTTTCATCAGTGTCTTATAATTTTCTGCATATAGGTCTTTTGTCTCCTTAGGTAGGTTTATTCCTAGATATTTTATTCTTTTTGTTGCAATGGTAAATGGGAGTGTTTTCTTGATTTCACTTTCAAATTTTTCATCATTAGTGTACAGGAATGCCAGAGATTTCTGTGCATTAATTTTGTATCTGGCAACTTTACCAAATTCATTGATTAGCTCTAGTAGTTTTCTGGTAGCATCTTTAGGATTCTCTATGTATAGTATCATGTCATCTCCAAACAGTGACAGCTTTACTTCTTCTTTTCCAATTTGGATTCCTTTTATTTCCTTTTCTTCTCTGATTGCTGTGGCTATAACTTCCAAAACTAAGTTGAATAAGAGTGGTGAGAGTGGGCAGCCTTTTCTTGTTCCTGATCTTAGTGGAAATGGTTTCAGTTTTCACCATTGAGGACAATGTTGGCTGTGGGTTTTTCGTATATGGCCTTTATTATGTTGAGGAAAGTTCCCTCTATGCCTATTTTCTGCAGGGTTTTTATCATAAATGGGTGTTGATTTTTGTCAAAAGCTTTCTCTTCATCTATTAAGATGATCATATTTTTTTTCCTTCAGTTTGTTAATGTGGTGTATCACATTGATTGATTTTCATATACTGAAGAATCCTTGCATTCGTGGAATAAACCCCACTTGATCATGGTGTATGATCCTTTTAATGTGCTGTTGGATTCTGTTTGCTAGTATTTTGTTGAGGATTTTTGCATCTATGTTCATCAATGATATTGGCCTGTAGTTTTCTTTCTTTGTGACATCCTTGCCTGGTTTTGGTATCAAGGTGATGGTGGCCTTGTAGAATGAGTTTGGGAGTGCTCCTCCCTCTGCTATATTTTGGAAGAGTTTGAGAAAGATAGGTGTTATCTCTTCTCTAAATGTTTGATAGAATTCACCTGTGAAGCCATCTGGTCCTGGGCTTTTGTTTGTTTGAAGATTTTTAATCACAGTTTCAATTTCAGTGCTTGTGATTGGTTAGAATATTATTCTTAATACAATTATAGCACATAAAACTAATTTGGTGAAGAACAAAGCTACCTCAAAAATATAAGCTAAAGTCTACATTTTCTTTACTAAAGCAGCTGCTTAATTATGGCTTACATTGTTTCAAAATCTATTTACTATTTGTAGGTTTTCCCTTTTTTTATAATCTTAGCAAAAATCATTGAAAATGGTTATACATTTATTATATTCATTATTGAGAAGGAAAATGGGGCATAGTTAAATGAGGAAAAAACCACATTATAAAAATATGCCTAATATTGAGGATGAAAAATCCATGTCTACCCTTGGTGTACAATAAAGGCTTTATATAAACAGTCATTCTTATTTTAATCCCTTCTTTCTGAGAAAATGATGTGCCTCTTTGTCCCCAAGGCCAGTTTCTCCAGCTGTGTTATATTTTCTTATTCTTTATTTACTTTGTAGTGATTTTGCTCCATTTATAATCTACAGTGTATTTTATTTTCAATATTTCCCTCCCTCCATCTGTTTTCATAAAAATACTAAAATGCTTGATATTACTCTGTCATCAAAATAATCCTCCTCCAAGAATACATCCCTATAGACATCAGCCATCATTCTAGATTTTGTCTTACATTAACAGCAGTTCCTCTAGAAAGCTAATTAATTCATTGTTCTTGTTGTTTTTTAAATATCTCATTCAATATTTTATTGACCTAAATCTACTACTCCTATCTAGTTAGTAGTTCCACACTGAGAAAATTTTGAAGCTAGAGATATAGACTTTGAAATCATCATAATTTAAATAATTTTTGGAACTACATGAGGGAAAAATATCCCCCAGGGATGATGTATGGAGTGAAAACACAGGGTAGAAAATATTGAACTCAAAGTATACTGGGGCTTGAGAAGAACAAATGCAGAGAATTTGAACAAGCATGGCTGCCAGAAACGTTTCTCGAAAACTAGGATAGAGTACTAGGAATAATACTGAGAGATCAGAATTACAAGAAAAAAGAATGATCAAACATCTAAAAAGCCACACAAGTGGTAAGATTTACCAATAAGAAGGTCACAGTGAGCTTGTCCAGAGATGCATCCCTGCAAGGGTAGGGGTAGAAAGAAGATTATATTGCTTTGAAAGGTGAATAAATGGGCAGTGAAGATGCAGATAGAATATTTTCATATTTCTATTTTAAGGAATCTGTTTGTGATGGAAAGTTCTAGAATAATAGCTATGGCATGTGAGCTTAAGGCAAAGTTGTGTTTTAAAATAATATTTCTTTACATTAGTTTAGCATATAGATATGCAAACATATATCTTCACATTATCTTGACAGTGCTCCAATATTTTACTTAACTTTTCCTTCTTTACTTTTTAGTTTGTTAATTTTTTCAATTTTTTTTTTTTTTTTTGCGATATGCAGGCCGCTCAATGTTGTGGCCTCTCCCATTGTGGAGCACAGGCTTCGGATGCACAGGCTCAGCGGCCATGGCTCATGGGCCCAGCTGCTCTGCGGTATGCAGGATCCTCCCAGACCGGGTCACGAACCCGTGTCCCCTGCATGGGCAGGCGGACTCTCAACACTGCACCACCAGGGAAGACCCTTTCAGAATTTTTTGATATGTTGATGCACAATTTTGAAAAAAATGATGCCAAGTGAGTCTAAGTTTTCTGGGGTTTTTTATAGCTAATTTTGAATATTTTCTCTCTCTCTCCATATATCCCAAGTACATTATACTTTTTAATTTTTGAATAGTGCTTAATGAAAATTTTCCTAAGGCGTGATTAATTATATTCAGTTCCAAAATTCAAACAAGATAATTTACACTCAGATAATTTATGAATATAATTTATGTGTGTACCTACATGAACATACTTCACATTTATAATTATATGCTTTGTTTCAAAATAAGTATATTTGAATTAATAGGTAGCAAGAACATGTAGAATTAAAGTCTATTTAAAGTCTGCAGACATAAGTCTAAATAATCAATACATATGATCCTTTCATTGAATCACTGATTCAATAAAGAAACAAAAGGCATATTGTATATTAACAATTCTAACATTAGAGTTCCACCATAATTATTACATATCAATTATTAAATTTTGTAAGTCAAATGGAATGCAGTTTAACTGAATTTACTTCTTCAAAGAATAAAAATTTTAATAGATACAGAAGAGTACAAAGAAAAACTTTAGGAGACTATTTTAAAATATTTTCTGAGTTAACTAAAATATTTTTTTCAATAAAATTAATAACATAACTTAGAGCTATATAATAAAAATGAAGCCTGCTTATTTAGTAACTAATACATTGTTTTAGCATCAGCAGACAATTCTCAGAATAGCCATTTCTATTACTAAAATATATTTTAGCTCACAAACAGAACATATAAAAATATCCCTTGCAAATATAATCTGAGTTTTTTAGAGTACATAAATTTCCATGAAAATAATATAAAAATTGCAAAATTTTAAAAATGGTTAGAGTTCTCACCCATTCTCTAAGTAGTTCATGTAGTATTTCTGAGGTGCATGAAACAAATTATATTTCAAAGTATATTAAATAATAAATGATATTCTTATGTATTATGATTTTTTAGTTAAGCACATAAGAAATAACAGAAAAGAAGAAATTAACACTTCATTTTTGTTTTTAAAAATTAACACATTATGGCAAGTGAGTCCAGTCACAGTTTTAGAAAGAACACGCTGTCCACAACGTTAGAGAATGATGGTAGGAATACTTTCAAAATCAGTATCACTCCTGGTAGATTGCAAAGATTGCCACAGATTCTTCACCTTCCTGTGTCCATATCCTTCTGTGTAAAACTTTAATTTTCATTATGACTCTGGCTCCACTCCTATGATTTGCTTTCTTAGTGAGATGTTAATGAAAATGACAGTAACAAAGACTTGAACTAACACAGTGGGATTTGTTCTTTTTTGCTGTTTGGGGATTCTTGCCAATACCATCAAGAAACTCAGGCTGACTTGCTAAAGAATGAGGACAAATGGCCCAGGTACCCCGCTAAATAGGGCTACTCTGCTGAGGGCAACAGCCCACAAATGAATAAAACCATGGACCCAGGCTGAATAGCTATGCAAATAATTAAAAGTTGCAAAAATATTTTGTTAGGCAGTATAAGCTTACTGAAACAGAACTTGGTTCTAGGTGAAATGTGAATGTGAAATTATTTAAAATTTAAAAATGTGAATTTTAAAATCAACTTATTTAAAATAATAATAAACAGCCCACTAACTAACATCTCATATTTTATGAAAAGCAACTCTATTTTCTAAAACACAATAATTGTAAAGAATGGCCTTATTTCGCATGTTTGCAAGTCGTTTTACATTTGGCTAAACAGAATAGAGCTGGCTTCTCATATGTGCTTCTGCATTCAATTTGTTGTGGTATGTTATTGTAGTTGAAGTAGATAAAGAAAATTCAGCATCGGAAAAATAGAAGTAGGGAAATAGAAGTGTATTTTCATAACCTTTTCAGATGATTGGGGATATTCTTCTTTCTTCTATTAATCGTTCTTATCAAAACTTGACAACTCAGAGCTTCTAAAAAAATTAAGTTGAGTTCATTATCTTATAGTTTGAATGAATATTTATCTATTCATGATTTTATAATATCATACACTTATCACTTGAAAAACAGTGGTAATCAAGTTATACACATTTTTAAAATGTTGACATGTTTCATTATATAATATAAAATAACATTTGTAACTATCACTATTGATTTAATTTAAAAAAACTCTATGTATTGGAAAGCTGTCAAGCTTGTCGTGGCAGATACAAGTTTTCTCAATTCTCACAGGTGCCTGAAAGCTCACATTTTGTCATTAGTTCCAAGTACAGTCATTTGTCTTCCTTGAATTTACAGGCTTGTTTTATCCACTTCTGATAAAATATTCACCAAATAAACCAGTCTGAATTACCGTAGTTTGTCAGTTATTCTTTCAAGTGAAAATTAAATTTCATGAAAAAAAATGTCTAGTTCAGTTTGCCACTCAATCCTATGTATGTGGTTTTCCTTGATACAAGTGTAGCACTTAAATGGGTAGATATCTTTATGTGTACTTCCTATTTCATTACACTGTATATTAAAATATTGCTATCTATCTGTGATTGGGGTCTTACTCTGAGTCTGGGCTTGAACCTATGTCTTGCTTTATTCAAAGAGATCCCAGTAAACAGGATGTAAGCAGCAGATGCAGACTGAGGCTTGTCTTCTTTCCCGCTTCTGTTAAGAATTTTGTGAACGATACCAGGTGTCATGCAAAGCTATTGTTTGAGATACACAGGAGCCATTATCCTCTTAACCTTTCAATTTGGTCCCACTACTGTTTCAAATCTATTTTCTTTTACACGCTATTATTAGTTTGCTACCAAAGAATAAAATGAGTTCTTATAAATTATGAATAAATACATATAATATTGAGTCATACTAATGGTCCACTTATATTACTTTTATATTTTAAAAAACCTTGATATTTGACTTCATAGGATGGAAAGTTGCCAGGGTAAATAAAGCACAAAATGATAGGGCAATATATCACAAATATTATAGTTACCTTCAAAAAAAGTAAGTATAACTAAATATTTGTTGGCATAAATAAGTACTAATACAAGAATGCTATGAATCAATATCAGTTTGAAGGTGAAATTCTTTATATTGCTGGCCATTCAGATGAATGGAAATTTACTTATAGTAAATCAACCTGTGCTTGGATAACTGTCTTCCACCATTACAAGAGAAAATGGGACTTTTATATAAAACTACACTACAGGGCTGGATGTTTTCCTGATGTATCTCCTGATTAAGCAAACTCATCCTGACATTTCATAGAATGAACCTTTCTTTTCTCTGTCTTCATTCTTCCCAACCCCACCTCAACTTCATCCTTTCTGCAACTCCTTCATTTTCTTCTTTCTCCTTCTATTTCTCCCACTCTGCCTCTTCTCTCCCCTGTGTTATTCCTTCTCTTCCTCTTCTTCTCCCTTTTAGAGACACATATCTGGATATTAACTAATTGTAAGTTTCTCCTAGAAAGATTTTACTCTTCAGAGAATAAATGGAATAATTTCTATTTGAACCAGACCACTTAGTTACAGAACTAACACCACTTACAGAGCTTGTGTTTTATTTGCTCTTTTTTTTCTTTTCTCCTTATCCTTTTTGTATTCCAATCTCTCAATTCCAACCTCTCACCAATCCTCACATAAAATATCTTTAGTATAATCTTTGAAAGTACTGATTTACCTCTTCCTTAGCCCCAAATTTTCTTTCTGTTAATCAACATCCACCCTTCTTTTAACTACTTTAAACTCACGCTCCATGGAAAACTTTCTCAAAAAAATAAGAAATTCTTAGCTATCACTAGGTTTTGCACAATGTTCTATGATGCTTTTTATTTTATTTTCTTATTTTCTTTTATGTTACTCCTGTCGGCACCATTCTATCACTCCATTGTGGCACCATGTACATCTAGTATTGCATCCAGACTCAGTAAACACTCTATAAACTAAATATGAATGTACTAGGTCAACGTAACAAAAGTAGTTTCCATAGAGATTACTCTTTTTTGAAGTAGAAATGTTTTATGCTAAGTTATCCATATTAGGATCCATTGAATTTTGTGATCTTTGCAGCATCTGTACAAAGCTCTTATGAAAAATTTGCACGTTACTAGGTTGTATTTGTGACATCAAAACAATCAGTCTCTAAAGTTAATTGGACTGTTCAAAGTCATAGCATCTTTGAATGAGCAATGAAGAGTACCCAATTAATATTGATAGCCAGATAATAAGGTAACAAAGGCTGAAAGACACTAATAAAACTCAAAGCAAATATACCTCCACAATGATCCCAGTGTAATATACCAATTACAGTAGTACCATTTATCATGATCAAGACTGACTACTTTCCCATTTGCCTTTTACATATACCCAAGACCGTTTTACTACTTAAGGAAATACCTTAAATACTTGCAGTCCTAGTGGGGGAGTGATTTTCTGCTAAATTAATTTGTTAGAAGTAATCTTCCACGTACTGCCAGTGCACACCTTGCATGCTCCAGAAACTGTAGCTATTTCAGTTGTTCAAATTAATAGTGCTCCCAGTAATGATGGGGATCACTAAACCTCTTGAGGATCACTTGCACCTCATGGCTCATGGCAGAGAGATAAAAGAATTTTCAGTGATACATTTCTGAAACAGGTAAAGAGAAGCAGGATAGTGATGGCTACTTTATGCAAATAAAAGAGTAAAGAGAAAAGAAATATATCATTCATATATATATGAAGGTTTTAGAAAAGTCATTTGGAAAATGAACAAGAATTGACATCCATCTGAGTAGTTAGCAAATTGAGATAGCAAATTTATGGGAATTTTTAAAAGTCCAGTTTTATTTACCTAGCATTTTTTCATATTTCTTCTCATTTTTTCTTCTTCACTGAGTACTGCACTTATTGAAAGTCACCGGCAAGACTTTATCTGTCTTTCCTCCTATATTTTATAGCACGTTACTTCTGAAAGGTATACTGAAATAAATTGTAACTGAGCAATTGAGAAACTACCTGGAATAAGAGGCTATGACACAGTAGAATTATTGGTGTATGGAATTGTGTATCACTGTATGTAATGGGACAACCCACAATGATTTGGTTTTGTGCTTCTTGCCTACCAAGAAGCTACATTTAGAAACTATTTTTTTTCTTGGCAAGTGAAATCTGGTGCAGATTAAACATACTTCAGTTGTTTATTTGTAGTATGTTGTTGATTTTATTTAAGTAAAGGAGAGTGAAACATATACATTTACCAGTCATATCACAGTGTAATATTTATATTAATAAGAACATATTAAATTAAGAAAGATTCCTCTGCCTATATGCTTGCAGTGGTCTTAGAATCATAGTTAATATAGTCTCCATAGTTTTGCCTTTTCTGGAATGTTATATAGCTGGAATCATACAGTATGCATAGCCTTGCAGATTGGCTTCTTTCACTTACTAATATACTTCTAAGTTTCCTTCATGTCTTTTTATGACTTCATATCTTATTACTTTTTAGCACTGAATAATATTCTGTTGTCTGGAAATACCAGTTTATTGATCCATTCACCTACAGAAGAATGTTTTGGTTGCTTCCAAGTTTTGGCAATTATGAATAAAGCTAATATAAACATCTGTGTGCAGGTTTTTGTGAGGACATAAGTTTTCAATAGTTTTTTTTTTTTTTTTTTTGGCCATGCCACACGGCATGTGGGATCTTAGTTCTCCCGACCAGGGATTGAACCCATGTCCCCTGCATTGGAAGTGAGGAGTCATAACCACTGGACTGCCAGGGAAGTCCCTAGTTTTCAGGTTTTTTTGAACAAATACTAAAGAGCGTGACTGCTGTATCATATGACAAGTGTCTGTTTAGTTTTGTAAGAGACTTCCAAACTGTTTTCCAAAGTTGTTATACCATTTCTCAGTCTCACCAGCAATGAATGAGAGTTGCTGTTGCTCCATCTCCATGCCAGCATTTGGTGATATCAGTGTACCATTTTAACAGGTATGTAGTGGTATGTGTGAACTAAAAAACCATTGCCTACCATGTCATTAAATAAAGGATGTCACAGCCATCAAGCCATCACATTACAGCCTCCCCAGTGGTGCATCCTGAGGAAACTCAGGATACTGGCCCAGATAGCTGAAGTGCATATCAAAGGAATGATTTCAGTGAGACCAGACTTTTGTACATTCCCATACATAGAAAATCACTAAGTTCATTAATATGAGATATCTGGTTTTCTTTGATTAACAGTAATCTTTTGATGTTCTGACTACCTGGTCTTTTGTTGCAAAAACTCTTATATACCCTGGCCTCTTTGGAACAGTTTTCTCAGTGTTATCTGAGATGCTGTGTCCCAGACTTGAAGTCCTCAGAATATCCACCGAATAAAACATAACTCTCAGTTTTTAGGTTGTGCATTTTTTTTCACTCAATATATGTTATTGTTTTAATTGATGGAAATTCTAAAATATTTTAATAGACAGATATGGGATGCTTATCAAATAATTTATTCTCATTTTCTAATATAGAGAAAAATATTTCTTCTGTTTTTGACATCTGTTATATTGCCCCCTATTCCTATGTTTAGATTTCTTCTCCCACTCATTTCTCTTTACACTCTTCTTGATGAATTTTCTTTTGATTTGAGGCCCAGGCTTTGAATAAGCTCACATTTTCACCTTTCTTTCAATAAAAGTTGTTTTTTTTTTTCATAATTACACATTCAAATTTTATTCATTATCATTCTGCTACATGTTTGTGTAATCATTCATTAATTCAACACACATTCATCCAATGCCTAGTTAGTATCTGATACAGTGGTTCTATTGGAAATATTAAAGCTCATAGGAATGCATTATTTAAGGAATTCACAATCTTACAGACTCAACAGATATGTACATAAATAATTACAATATAATAAGTAGCATAATAATACAATTATAAAATAAAAATAGCAAACATTTATCAGTTCCATACCACGTGACAAAATCTGCACAGAGCACTTAATAAATATACTTTAAACTTCACAATAAAGCTATAAAATAAGTTATGGTAGTCTGTTTTGCAAATAATCAGTGAAGAAAATTAAGTACTTTCCCAAGGAAACCTAATACTTACTAGCTGAGTAGTAATTCAAACTCACACACATCAAGTGTCCTTCAGATAACTATTTGTGCATATATTTTACCATTTGGAAGTGTTTTTTGAAATTCAAATGGCTAACGAGTTGATGGATTTCAGGGCAGTTTGCCTCAGAATGTGCCACTTTGGCAAGTAGATTGTTTCCAGATGAAGATGATTAAGGCACAACAGACTAAAGAAGAGATTTTTAATCTCCCCTTTAATAGCCTAAAGGCATTTAGACAGGGAGTCCACACTAAGAAGAGAGCTATTACCAAAGATAACTTTTTTTACATAAGCCTTCTCTGCATGGCATGGCATGGCAAATATTTGTCTACCAAACATATGCTCTTCCCATCTTTCTGTGAATTGCCTTCCTTGCCTTTGAAGCCCCAGGCCTCACCCCCTTCTCCTTAGCTTAGGGTGGTATATAAACCTCAATGGCTCCCCTGTCTGATAGCCATTCATGTCTTTGTGGGCTCTCATATGTGTATAAAATTAAAATCATTTTTCTCCTGTAAATCTGTCTTATGTCAATTTAATTACGAGGCCAGACAAAAAACTTAAAGGGGAAAAATTTTTTTTCTTCCCCTACAGAATTGTAGCATGAGGATTAAAACTCAGAATTCAGAACATAGCCTTTTAAATTTAGACGGGAATTTAAATAATATACTACCTTGCTATCTAGTAAAGCAAACTGTTTACTCAACTAGTATACACATTCTGTAAATTCTCTGAGTCTTTCTGGTCACAAATCATTTCTCACATATATAAGTATGTCTAGCCCCAGAATATCACCTTTTTTATAATGAGCTGTCAATAATTGCTTATCAAAAGGACCAAAGAATTACAGATGCATCAGAAATAACTTCACCAATATTTATAGAGCTATTCAGAATACATAATCTATATGAAATGTTAAGACCTGTTGAAACATGGACACAGTAGGTAGAATTTGGGAAAATGGATAGAGAGAAGAAAGAAAAGCAAAGTCAAATTAGTGGAGAATTTGTCCCTCAAACCATTACTATAAGTCTGTGCATCTTGGACTTTGACGTTTACAAGAAAATTTTCTTCACATATTCTCTCTACGTACACACTTTCATCTACATCTAATATGTGACACAATACTCACAGATTTCCTCCTCCATTTCAATTTTCTTTCCAGCCCTAAACTGACTTAGTTTTTTCATCTACTTACTATGTATTTCCCATTTGGGAATATTAAATAAAACAATAGCAAATAAACCTCATCATCTTAATCTCAAAATAATCTTTCACCTCTATTATTCTCAGTTATACAGGATAATCATCAACATGCCCCCTCTCATGTCCCTTGCATCTTGTCATCATAATTGCCACACAATATCATAGATTGTGCATAATGTCATTTAACGTGGGATCTATTATTGAATCTTATTCACGTCTCCAATTCCATGGCCCAACTTAAAATTACATACTTCACAACTAAAATATTTATTTTTTTGTGATTCCATTGTTTAAGGCATATTAATATATATCTCTTAACCCCAGCTCCTTTCGCTCCTCTCTACCAAAATTTTCAGATCCTAGAGCTGTTAGTCATTCTTTTAAGGCAAAAATGTGGCAACATTGTTGTTCTTGCTTTTGCTATTCTTATTGTTTTAGAAAAATAATTCATTTCTGTAATTGTTTCATATTAAATTATATGTATGGCTTGCATGCTAATGCAGAGAGAAGGCCATCATATGTTAGGCCAAGTGTGGGCAATGATTATTCCTGTAATCAGAACTAAGATGGTTCCAAGAGTTCTCTCAAGCATTTGTATTTGCATGTACAACTACAAGCATGTACAAGCACATGGTACACTTTTTAAAAATCTGAGAAAAATAGGGAAGTTAATCTTTAATTCAATGCAAAAATTAATGTCAGTTATACCTTTTAATTATAATTTCCTTAAAAACTGATTTTTTTCTTATCTGAGAAAACAAAAAGTGACAGGCTAGAGAGCTTGAATCTTAATTCTATCAATTAGTCATCACAAGGAAACGTTTTTATTATTAAATCTCCAGAAAAGAAATATTTTCTATCCAGTAAATATTTAAGACATAAATCCTTCCCTCTCCAAGTGTTAAAGTGAATTGTTAATCTTATAAATCACATACAAAACTTATTTCAAATCATTTCTACCTAAATTAAATACACCAAATGAACAAATGGTTGAAATAAATTTCATCTAGTTAGATTTAGCACAACAAAGGTAGTAGGATAATTGACTTAAGTCAATCTATTGACAAACACCTAGAATTTGTGAAGGAAACAGATTTTCTCAATTATTTTAAAGTTATCTTTGATTATAATATTATTTAATGTAAAATAAGTTTTCAATCAAGACACAGAGACTAGTCTGATTGAGAGGCCGTATTTCATCAAGTGTTATCCCCCAAGTCAGAATACATTATAATGAAACCAATGGATATTAACTACACTTATTCTGGTGATTATTTCACAATATATACATATATTGAATCATTATATTGTACACCTGAAACTAATGTAATGTTATACATCAATTATATCTCAATTTTTAAAAAATGGTCACTGATAAGTCACATGGGTATTACCCAGATTTTTTTTTTTTTTGTAGAGAAAACACAGATAGACCTTGGGTAGACTTCACTCCTCTAAATACCAGTTTCCTCAAGGCAGCCTATTTGGGGAGGTTATTATGAAAATTAAAAAAGATAATGCTGAAAGCATTTAGCACAGGGCCTCATGCATAATAAATGTCAATAAATGCAGCCAGTAATACTCTCAAAATAGACATTTTTGAAACAAACAAACCATAAAGGAAAGGCATTTTTAGGCTAAACAATAATGCCATTGTAGCTGCCTCCATCTGACAGTTACATTAGATACTATAAGAGCATCGCACAGGAAGAAGAAATGGAGCCAGGTGAGAAACACCAAAACATGACAAGTTTCTCCCCCTGCAATCTTGGACCAGGGATGATGGATTAAATGACCAGTGGCAGACTGGAAAATCTGGCTTTGTCAAAAATGTTGAAAATATTGCAGAAGAAGAGCAAATTGTTAGGAAGCAAAAACTACCAACAAACCTAACAGGAGCACTGTCTGACAAGATGTCCCCTGAAATTTATTTGACCATATGTCAACTAAGGTTATTTATTGAAGAAATGATTATATAATGAAAATAGTAAGAAATAATATAATAACAGAAAGATTCAAAGTAGACTATACCTAACTCAGTAATTTAAGAACAGGATATCAAATAAAACAATATCGAACTAAATTAAAAGTGTAGTCTTATAGAATTTGATAATGGAGGAAATTGAACTATAAATATAATGGGGGTCTCTAAATTATATTCAGAGAACTCCATGATAGAAGCCATATTGCTAAGAATGCTGACAAAAAAAAATGAAGGAGGGAATTGGAAAGGGATGGGGAGGGGGAGGAAGAAGAAGAAGAAAAAGCAAGAGCAGGAGAAAAGAAGAAGAAGGAGTAGGGAAAAGAAAAGAGAAGAAAAGTAAAAGAAAAACAATTCTATGGTTACAAAAATTTCAGAAAAGAATTCTTAGTTAAGATGTTTTCCAAGATTTGTAATACCCAAGTTTCCAATATAACTAAGGTGCAAATACATTTTACCTTAAATATACCCACTTCCAATAAGTTTTAGCACACAGAAATTTATCTTTGTCTAATCTATCTTTTCCAAATATGTTGGAACAAAAAAAATCATATTTTTTGTCATAAAGATTATTTAATGGAACACTTGTTTAGAATTGATGATAGCTCCATACTTAGATCATTTGTTACCCCATAAATTTTTTAAGGTTAGTAAAATCTCTTTGAATCTTTAGCAACTGGCAGATTGAAGGGCAAATTAGAGGTACTTTTCTACACCTAGAAATTTCTTAACATTTATTTTAAGCTAAATTCAAAAATCACTTCCTCCAGGAAGCTTTTCCAGACCCATCAGTCCTGGTCAGGTCTCCTGACCCACATGCTTTCATTGAGCTCCTTACTTTCATTCCAGAGCCCCTATCACAATTTTAACAAAACAATTAATTATGACATCATTGACACCATTTTTCCCTACAGAATGGGAAGAGGTATAAATTCTGACTTAACAATTGTTGTATCCATTGTATCCTGTGCTAGTTCACAGGATTTGACAGATTGCTCAATAAGAAACTATTACTGACTGGATGAAGACATGGATGCTCAGAGAAGTGATGTGACTATCTCCAATAGAACCGGTTAATGAGGGACAAGTTTAAGCAAGAGTCCAGATCTAAAACACAACTCACAATTCTTTCTTCTAGTCTTACATTTTTCAATATGGTAGTCACAAGACACTTTTGTCTATGTGAATTTGAATTTACACTAGTTAAATTAAATACAATTAAAAGTTTAGGGACTTATTCAAACTAGCCACATTTCAAATGCTCAATGTCTAATGTAGTCAATGGAAAGCACACTGGAGAGTGCAGATGAATTTTTCCATCTTTGCAGAAACTTCTACTGGACATCATTGCTCTTATGTGACTCTATCAAAAAAAGTGTGATTAGTTCTCTCACAGATCTTAAATATTAATTATCTCTACTGCAGTACTATACCTAGCTTGGAATTCCTTATTCATAAAGTTATTTTTTAAAAATCCACAAAAAATCCAAAATTCAACTTGAGAAGTAAATGTAATATTTACTTAAGTTTTACTTAATATTTACTAAATTTACTATTAAATTTAGTAGTCTTAATATACTGCTTAAAAATATATAAACATGGTAATGCCAAAATAGCAATGAGTCTCTGACTCATCTATGCTAATGACAGACAGTAAGAAATTAGGTTCATTTTGATAGGAGAAATTTAATTAAGACAAATAATTTGACATTTCTTGTGTCCACAAAGCACAATGTAAACTGAGGGTCTGGTTAATTTGGTCATGATGGATAAGCCAAGTAAAGAGACAAAATAAAGAAATACATTATGACCTTGATACTAATTTGGGATATATAAATTGACTCCATTATCTGGTTAATACAAACAATTATTAAAATTGGTAAAGTCAAGGACGTTAGGACAGTGGCAAGATATATTATACAGAAATAAAAACTGACTACTTCCTTTAGAAAAAAAACCCATAAATAACAGTAAAATGTTACTCTCTACATTTTAAGAAAATACTCTTAAAAGTCATTGTGTTTTAAGAAAATGTTTATGACATTCTAAATCATTACATAGCATTTTTAATTGTTTAGTGTAAGAATGCTTTAATGGGTAGAAATGAGTTTATTTCATTTAGGGAATAATTCAGGGTGAGAAAACAATGAACGATCAATTGCACTAGCTTCTTTGTTACGAAATTGAGAATTTTTAAAAACATTTCAAAACTGAAAACTGCTGAGCTCAATGGATACAATATAGACATTTTATCTTTCAAAATACTGAAGCATCATTCCAAAAATAAATCTCAGGGAGACCTAAATCCTGATCCTGTTTAGAGCGTGGTGTTCTTGGAAACTGGCCTTGGAATCTCCTGCTCAGAAAATAAACACTCAGAAAATCTGGGGTTATCATTTGCACACATCAAGTAAGCATGCAGGAAGGTAGATATTCTCCAAAAGTACTAGGGGTGGTGAGCAGGATATTAAAATGCCCATGAAAAAGTCAAGAGTCAGGTTTTCTAAATAATTTATTAGGCTCCTAAATGTAATCTGAATTAGATAATGTAATCTGAGTGTTTAGGGAGCCTAAAGATTCTGTTTATTAATGAACATGTACTGATGTGATAGGGGGCTCTCTGAAGACGATTTCTTGCATCCTTTTCTTATATACATTTACACTTATAACTGTCACCATTGTGACACCAGCAAAATAATAATTATTAATACTGTCTTCATCATTATAGTATTGATGAGCACCAACTCTGCTCAGAAGTTAAAACCTGTATCAGATAGAAGAGGAATTTTAGTATAATGTTCACCTTTATGAACACGGGACTGGGTTCTTAAAAACAGACTTGTATATTGGAAATTGGTAGAGGATATGTGCAATGGTATGCCACCAAAGTATGTGTGGCATGGAATAGAAAGAAAATTTAAAATAATTTTGTTCATGTAGATTATTTCAGATTGTTCAAATAGTAGGAACACTTCATATAGAAGTAGAAACAGAGTTGTCCTTGAACTACAGTAAATAAGAAACTTAAAGTATGAATTAATGCTCAAGGTGATGTTTTTTGATCCAGACTTACTGGCTGCTAATGCAAAATTCTGAAAAATATATTATCCACAATTAATTATGACAGCCACCGTTTCTTTAAAACTGGACCTTATTATCCTCTTGAACCTGTTGCTCCTACAACACACTACCACCAACAATGTATGTCAAATAACACAGATTTATCATAATACAGTTCTGGAGGTCAGAATTCCAAAATCAGTTTCACTGGATGACAATCAATGTGTCAGCAGGACTGTGTTGCTTCTGGAAGCTCTAGGAGCAAATCCGCTCACTTGAAACTTTCCAGTTTCTACAAAGGCTGAACCCATTCTTTGGTTTATATCCTCACATCACTCACTCTAACCTTTGTTTCTGTCCTCACATAACCTTCTCTGACTCTGACCCTCTGCCTCCTTCTTATTAGGACATTTGTGATTATATTGGGTTAACATGGATAATTAAGGATTATCTCCCCAACTCAAGATCCTTAAATAATCACATCTGCAAAGTCCCTTTTGTCATGTAACGTAAAATATTCACAGGTTATGGGGATTAGGACATGGACATTTTGGGGGGGGCATTAGTTAGCCTGCTAGAAAAAGGTGCTTTAGAAAAATAAGTTTCATTTTGGTGGGTACAACTACAGGTATGCAAGTCCTGGTGAGCAGAGCACAGGTTGGATGGCAGCTGGTGCTTTACTCGCTAGACTGCATGCTTTTTCACAGGACTAAAAGAGCACATCCACGTATGGTGAGTCTACTATTCATCACGTGACTTATTTGATAATATCTGCTACTTGCTCTAAAATCTACCTATAAATATTTGTGAATATATACACGTATGATTAATTATTCTGCTTTTGCTTCTTCAGTCTCTGTTGGGAGGTAATTGATAGCAACTTCCTGTTGGAAAGCTTTTTTGTTTGTTTGTTTGTTTGTTTTTGTTTTGTGGTATGCAGGCCTCTCATCATTGTGGCCTCTCCCGTTGCAGAGCACAGGTTCCGGATGCACAGGCTCAGCAGCCATGGCTCACGGGCCCAGCCACTCCGCAGCATGTGGGATCTTCCCAGACCAGGGCATGAACCCGTGTCTCCTGCATCGGCAGGTGGGCTCTCAAACACTGCACCACCAGGGAAGCCCAGAAAGCTGGTTTTAAAGCCAATAGGCTGATATATTTATATGGAAGTATGTTCCAGGAAGTAATTTGTATAATCTTTCATTGATAGCATTTTTTTGTATACCAGATATACAAGTGCTAGAATAAGAGGTGTGTGGTGATACATGGGATGTCAGGTGATTCAAAATCTACAAAAGTGCTTAAAATTCTTTTACATTATTCTAATGATTTAATTGTAAATTTTGACTACATTAATCTAAAACTGTTGAATTGCTTTAATTTGTAATGTATTGTCCTTTTATAATCATTCCAACTGAACATTCATTGAGTTAACACATTGTTTACTTTCCTCCATTTATTATACGCACACACACAACTGTTGATAAAATCATAAATATATTATTTATGTTTCATTATTTTTATTCTAATGTAACTCATTATTTTTATTCTAATGTAACCCAGAATGATGAAGAAATAAGAATTGAAAGGAGTATAAACTACAGAAAATCCAGATATCAATATGAAAACATGGATGTCTATCACTGCTTTAATAAAAAGAATAAAAAGAAATAGTTTTAAATATTTGTTCTTTTTAAATATTTCAATTCACCATTTGATACCTCCAGAATATTATCAGCAGATTAGTTTAAGCGATGATGCCTACCACCTAATTTAAAGGTCTAAGAAAATCAATTTGTCTCCCATAATGAATGAAATCACAGCTACTATGATAAAGGGTGGTTTATTATAGCTGTGTTTTCACTCATGGTCCCATAATAAAAACAACACTAAAAGCTTAAACATTTTATGTTCTCAGGAAAATTAATTATGAAAAAAAAAACAATTCCTATAATAATTATCATTGTGAAAATTGATCATTTTAATTTTGGATAATTTGTTCAAAGTGAACACGGTTAATTATAGTCAGTATTCAAATCCAAGCTTGTTGAAAAAGAATTACAGTCCAGATATACCTTCAAAAGTCAATAACTTAACTGTCATCTTTACATTTTTCCTGTGAATGTCTTTCTAGAGGATTAGGACAATTTTCTTCTGGTTTTCTAGATTTCAAACCCAAGTAATTATGTTGTGTTTTCCATGATTTCAAGTATAATTTTGGTTTTAAAATATCTCCTTATTAAACATTCTTATAGCAAAGTAATTACATAGTTAAAAAAAAGCAACTCAACCACCACCAAAAAAAAAGGAATGATGAATTATTGCTTTCAACGATTAAATAGTACCAACATCTCAATGTGTACATTTTCTTGAGAATGGAACTGCTGTAAAAAAATAGGGTCTGAATTTTTAGTCAGCATGAGTTTGAGAACGATTGTGATATTGAATATAGAAATATTTTTATTTATAGTTGTGGGTTAGTGGTGAAAGTTTAAATGCTTAGTTTATGGTTGTAGAAAAAAGAAATGTAAGAGCTCTTTTCTCCCAGGAGGTCTAAAAATAACAAGAATAGCTATTTTTTAATGATTCTAAGTGACAGACTGAATGACTATATTTAAAATGTCACTTAATTCTTCTCATAGTATGTTCTTCATGATTATTTTATCTTCATTCATTAAATTATAAAAGACTGAGTAGAGAAAACAATACAGGTACATGAAAGAAAGGAACAACAGTAATCTATAATATTACTACCTTTTAACACTGGTCTTGCTGACCCTTCCTTTCATATGTTTTTCCACTTTGACACCCTTCACTTTTTTCTGTCTTTTCCTTTTATGGTTTTGCATGTTAATAGGCAATATTAGTACCATGAGGCACCAATCTGACTGAGGTCTCAGTGGCCTGTATTTATGTCTTATTGTGATACTAGATACTTTGTGTAATCTTCTTGTTTTTATTTTGTTAATATTGTTGTGCTAATGCTGACGTGACTCAGTATAAAACTACACTCCATTTGTGGCCATCGGCTAGGAGAGGAAGTTGTGAGGATGATTAAATCAGGAGTCTTGACAATGGACACAGAGCCTGGAACCTTATCACAGATTATCTTTGACTAATTGGAATGGGTGAGAACGATTCAAGGTTTAAAGAGTGTTCCTCGTTCCAAACTTGGGTATATACGACATAATTGAATCACCAGTCTAATCATTTTTAAGTTAGTTATATATAAAAAAAAATCCCCAAACAATTTATTTATAAACATCATGTAGATGAGACAGAATCTCGAATGTTTTCTCTTCAATGTCTAGTAATAACACAGGCATTGCATAGGCAACTTTAACTCATGTTCATTTGAGCAGAACATTCCTCATCTGGATTCCTTCACTCCTGAAGCAATGCTCACATACTCAAAAGTAGATTTGGTGGAAAAGTTCAATGTTAGTGAACATCTATGCATGCCTAAAGGAACAACCTTCTACTTTGAAATAGAAATCTAGCTGAAAAGTATCACTCAATTTCAAATGATTTTCTTATAATTTGTTTCCTACTCATAGATCTTCTATTCATACTAACACACCAACACTAAAATTTCACTAGGCCACACACTGATGAATCATCTTGTAGAGACGTTCAAAGCAGCTTTGGTAATTAATAACAAATTGTTTGAGTCTAAGCAATACTAGGATGTTATATGTAAAATGAGCACAGAGTGACTTGTTCAATTCTAAAACTATCAAGCAAATAAAAAGTAGCATACCAATCATAAGAGTTGATGCTTTTAAGAAGTCTCAGATGCCAGTGGTCAAATACATGGCATATTGTGAACATAAGACTTTTAAAGCAGCCTTGGAGCTTTATTAATCCATTCAATTTCCATAACACAGACCAGAAAATATAAAGTAATTTTGATTCCATACTTGCATTTGATTTAAAATATATTCTCAAATTATCACAATCGATGTTACAAATACATTGGAATAAGCAAAATTATATTCATGCCACTTAGGTTGTATGCATCAATCAATGTTTACTAGAAAAAAATGCAACCTGACTAACTAATGCAAGTTAATTTGACATTAACTATAAACTGAGGGGTTTAAAAGGATTATATTCCAAGTCTGTTTCTGGTTCTAAAGGGTATTCGTTTTCTGAAATAACAAACTATCTTTTTCTTACAATACACACACATATAAACACATACATAGAGATATGTGTGTATGTATACACATGTACATACACATGTAATATATGCATCTATACGTATATGAGTCTGTGTGTTAAATGCAAATCAGGACTCCAACACATGTAGAAAGAAGTTATAAGGTTTGAATAATTTCAAGAAAATTTAGAAGAACAATGATGGGTTTGAATTGTTACCAGCTCTCAAGGCAAATTAAGAGCTATGAGATTAAAATGATGATTGACAATAGGGATTTTTAATTAAAATAACCAATTAAAATCACACAACTCCTAAAATGAACACTATGCAATAAAAATAATATGAATCTGCAACTTTATCTTAAATTTAGTTTATTTTGGAATTTTACTGAAACACAAATATGATTTCTGGGTAGTTACTTGCTGTGAATACACATTTTAGAATATTGTCATATATTTTATATTTCCTTTGCTGTTTCCATGTGCAAAAACGTTAATTCTCAAAGAAACAAAAGTATTTCAAGGACAATTATGCTCTAGTTTGTAGTTGTATAATTAAGCTAACATTGTTCATGCTAAATATTTATCATCTCCATGAAAACTATATTCTCCTTAAATGGACTGAATGATATGAAAAAAGGCAACATGCCATCCTGCTTTATTCCTAAAGATCCATCAAAATTGCTGATGCTGTCATACAGTTTTTAACAATTTTTCCAGTAAAATTTTAGAAAATATGTTTACCTTGTTTGAGAAGAGCTTTTCATCTTCAAGTTGAGAAACTGACTTGGGTAAAGTGGGAATAAACTATAATTCTCCAAAGACCTGTTTACTTTAGTTGCTTAACTCAGCAGTTTATTCTGAGACTTTTAAGCAGAGTACATTACTGAAAACAAATTCCATTTGAGGAATATTTCAGATAATGATTTAAGTAACTATAAGTTAAATACACTATTAATAATATTATCAGCTATTTCCTTCCATATGAAAAGAATTTTAAGAGAAGAAAGAGACAATTTAGAAATAGGTCCTGTACTATTGGGCATCATCCTTTATAAGCAGAAATAAAATATTTTATCTGAAGAGTAAATACTATACTGACATTTCCATAAGAATATAATAAATGAAAGCCGTATTTTCTTCTTTTTTAAAAGGTAACTCATGTTGCTAATGTCATTCTAGTTCCAATATATCACAGAAGTTTTTTTTTCTTTTGTAAAATAACAAATACAAATTATTTTTAAAAGAAAATAATGTTACATTTTAAAGTATTTTACTAATTATATGCATTGTAGACTGTATTCTCAAGAAGATTTGACTGATTATTTTTCAAAATTAATATTTAGAAATTATATTATTCTAAATAATAAAATGCTGTTTTTAATGAAAATGTATGTCAAAGACACTTCAGTCACTCTAAGAAGACAACTGAATTAACAAAATATTTTTTAAATGTAAAATATATATATATATATATATATTCGCTTTAGAAACAGGGAAACAATTTCATACGCCTGCTGCAAATACTTCATGAAATTTCTGTAGATGTAGCATAGAGTACAATGAGTTAATGGGAAACACAAAGTACTGTCTCAGAATCCTCTCGAGAATGTTTGGGAAAAAGAATAGATATGAACCTTACAAAACACTAACATTCCCAAGTAAATGAATAAGGGTAAAAGTGAGATTGAATCCTGGGGCTTAATAAACAGGATGATCAAGGTAAACAGAGAAGATATGATCAGAATACAGTTTTCATTCCTCTCATCCTCCACTGACATTGCCCAAGTGAGCCTGTTATGTGAGATTCTTTCCTTCCTTCTCCTTTGATGAAATCTAAGGCATGTCACAAGAATTCCTCTAGTCACTGTTACATAATTAAACTTCTGCTTACTTTAGTCAACAGAAATTTTAGTTTAATTCAATCTATTTTTGTAATCAATATAACCAGTCCTGTGTAAAACAAAACAAAACACAAATCATAAGAAACAATTTTAACTGAAACGTTTTCCTTTTTTTATCCAAATTCCCTAAACACCTGCAAAGATGGAAAGAGGATGAAAGTTCAAAAAGAGATAGTAAGTGAAGGGCAGGAAAAGTCTGCTTTGGCACTGTCCCAGGGATTCAGAATTGGTACCCTGTGTCTAGTTTTTTAAGTAACCTCCATACTGTTCTCCATAGTGGCTACCATATCACCCAGAAATCCCACTCCTGGGCATGTACCCAAAGAAAACCATAATTCAAAAAGATACACACACCCCAGTGTTCACTGCAGCACTATTTACAATAGCTGGGAAATGGAAGGAACCTAAATGTCCAATGATAGATGAATGGATAAAGAAGTTGTGGTACATATATTTTGATACAATGGAATATTACTAAGTCATAAAAAGAACAAAATAATGTAATTTGCAGCAACATGGATGGACCTAGACATTGTCATACTGAGTGAAGTAAGTCAGGCACACGAAGACAAATATATGATATCGCTTATATGTGGAATCTATAAAAAGGCGTACATATGAACTTATTTACAAAACAGAAGTAGAGTCACAGTTGTAGAAAACAAGCTTATGGTTACCAGGGGATAAGGGGAGGAGGGACAAATTGGAAGACTGGAACTGACATATGCACACAACTATATATAAAATAGATAACTAATAAGAACCTACTGCATAGCACAGGGAACTCTACTAAATATTCTGTAATGGCCTTTATGGGAAAAGAATCTAAAAAAAAAGAATAGATATATGTATATGTATAACTGATTCACTTTGCTGTACACCTGAAACTAACACAACATTAAAAATCAACTATGCTCCAACATAAATTAAAAAAAAAAAATGAACTGGTACTCTGTAGGCATGAATGGTCTTTGAAACTTGCTTTTTCTCTCAGGTGGCACTGTGTCAATTCTTCAGTGTCTTCCTTTGCTCTAAAATCACCTGGATATCTTACCTGCACATTCCTCTGTACAGACACATATGTCTTTTCATAGAGAAATCTACAAATCCTTTTAAAGACTCTTAGCATCTCAGGGTACACTCCTACCTTCTTTCCACTGATCTCTCCTAGCCATCCTCTAATAACCTAGGGTGTCCATCTCTCAAGGTTGACTTGGAAAACATTCACTCATTCCTTGTTCTGATAGATGCTGGACAAGCAGACAACCCCACTCAAGCAATTTCTATGTACTCTGTTTATAGAACAATTACCAGCCCTGAACTCTCAGCCTTTGAATTACTTAAATTTGAATCCAACACATCTATTGTGTCCTTGAAGTTCAAGAGACACAAATCAGTTACCCAAACATGCAAGTTGCTCTCTCAAGATTTGTGGACCTGAAATGAACTGAAGCACTTACAAAAATTTTCTTTCTGAATCTCCAACTCTCTGACAACTTCAACTCGGAGACTTTTATAACTTCTAATGGGTAAGATGTCAAGTTTCAAACCCAACATCTTACCAACACATTTGCTAGCACTGTCTGGGCGGTCTTATTTAATAATATGTGGATATTTGATTCACATTATCTTTAGCCAAAATTGAGACTGTAAAGTCTCCACGTTAACACTTGTTCCACTGCTTTGCATTAGGTTATTTGTATATAGCTCGGATTGAATATTTATAAGCAAATGAAAAATGAAGAGATGGAACAGTTTCCTTCTGATATGTTCAAGCTCTTCCCTGATACATCAGATTGTATAATCTAGAAGAAACCCAAAAAGAACCAGATGTTGCACATGGAATGTCAGTAAGCAAGACAAGAGTAATAATCATCCAAAGAATTGATTCATTCCCTTAAATTGTATGTTTTCAAAATTGTTGGTACTCAAATCATGACCATCTACAATATATCCATTATATATACATATTTAAAATTTGAAATATTTTGGAGTTTTAATCATAAAATATGAGGATTTAATAATGTAACTTTTTAGGTCTACCCAGATTGAGATATAAGTAATCAATAAATTGAAATAGTCAATATCCACTTCTTACAGCTGTCACTGAGATGATATTCTTTCCTCCCTAATGATAAGTGTGTTCTCTATCAATAATGCTCATCACAAACTTACATACAGGAGATTCCTTCTTTGTATTAGTACACTAAATATACTTTCCAACATGTACTCATTTACACATAGGAATGTTTATTCCTTTATATTATGAAACACCTTAATGTTTTGTATGAGGAAGAATGATATATTCTTGTATATGGATCCTAATTCCAGAGGTTAGCCTAAGTTTCTTCTGTGTTGACATTTGTTTGTTATCCATAGAGTACTCTTCTGTGTTCAATTTGCCCTAAATATACTTGATTACATAATTTTCTGTAATTATTTTGGGGGCAAGTTATTATAGCATAGCATAGTCTAGTATAGTACAGTATAGTATGATGATTACTTTTGTCAATAGAGACATAAGTATTGACAAAGACAATATTTACAGAGCAATATAAAGAATAATCATGAAGAGTAAACTTTTACTCAGTCCATAACACCGAAGCTTACTAAATTGCAAATAAACTTTCACAAGCCTAATGCATGGCTAGTGTCATGTCGTTTACAAATCTTGGATTAATACAAAAACCTCTGTTGTATTCATTCAGTGTAGATATTGACACAGGAAGGAAACTCTTTATTTCTGTATTAAAAATAAATACTTGGCTGAAACCACATGTGTAGGGATCAATTCTAAATTTAGGAGTTAGCAACTGGAGATATGCAGTTGCTCCTTTATTTATTTATTTATTTTTGGCGGTACGTGGGCCTCTCACTGTTGTGGCCTCTCCCTTTGCAGAGCACAGTCTCTGGACACGCAGGCTCAGCGGTCATGGCTCACGGGTCCAGCCACTCCACGGCATGTGGGACCTTGACAGACCGGGGCACGAACCTGAGTCCCCTGCATTGGCAGGCAGACTCTCAACCACTGCACCACCAGGGAAGTCAATGCAGTGGTTCTTTTATGAAATTATTTTTCTAATTTGGTTTCACTAATCGTTATACGATCTTTGAAGATAAATATTTATGCCTGGCTAGCAAATGAAAACTTTGGCCAGCCTCTCAATGTTTCTCATATTTGCTAACTTTTGAAAAAAAACTAAACGAATAAAACAATACAAAAAAAAAAAGCAAAAACAACAACATGTCTAGGGAAGAAGGTTAGCACTGGCTAAACTTTTCTAAAATAATACTATTTTATTTAAAATAATGATATTAAAGGATATAGATTTAAACATTATTAAATGAAAAAAATAAGTAATAAACATTTAAACTAAATGAAAAATTAAATCATTATATTTATCCTGTGTGTTTCCTTAATATATCTTCAAATTTTAACATTACTCAATGCATAAAAATTATGCCAATGAATGAGTCCAATTTCCTTCATCCCTTCCCCATCTCCTCCCAGAATAAATAAATAAAACAGGCACATTCTAAGCCAGATAACTATAATAAGATTCAGTTTCTTAAAAGAGCATTCAACAGACATGAGTTTATATACACAGATCGAAATGTTGTTATCTGTTAAATTATGGTGATATACTTAAGTAATTTAAATAATTCAGAGCAATAACAAGGGGATTAGTCATTTGTTTGCCTAAAACCCTGAATAATTACAATAACTTTAAATCTCCTTTTAACTCTATGGTTCCAGATATGGTAGAATAAGGCAGAACTAAGTTTAAAATTATATAATAAAAGCATTTACAGGAGAAGTTTACAAAATTGATATTTTAATATTGTTTATAAAGGTAAAAGAAAACACACTGATCTTAGATGAAAAGTATATGCACCCTACATTTTTTTCAAGATATTTTTTCTGTATGAATAATATGATGTGAGAATTTGGGATCTCTTTTGCTCCTGGGCAGTAGCAACTGAAATAATGATGTATATATAAATGTCTTACAATGACAACTTTTTCAATAAATGTCAGCTGAGTACTAAGTACAATTGTGTTAGAGTCACAAAATTTCTAAGTCACTTCAAATGTCTTCATATAAGAAAAGAAAAAAAACACAAAACAAAAAGCAAAATTTAAAAAGAACAAAAAAGAGGGAAAGAAGAAAGTTTCCCAGTTGATCATGTATATAATTCTTTGACTACATTGTTTTATTAATTTTTGGTTCAGTTGTTACAGGATGAAAATTTCCCTGTCACTACCTGTCTTATAAAATCCAGTATGATGCTTGAAAAGAAGCAAATAGCATTGACAGAATAAACAACAGTGTTCAATAATCCTTGAGCAGAATTATGCACCTCTTTCAGGTTAAGGAAATCTGAAACTCCTTGTTTTGCATGCAGTGTGAATGTATCTTTGTAGGAAGCACATCACAACACTTCTCCTTTCATTTCTCACCTCATTAACTCCCTTGACAAAAAATGTATATAGAGCTTGGAAGGGTTCAAAGTCTTTCCTTTGAACGTTTCAGATGTGCTGAACTGTAAGAGTGGGAGTGTCTATCAATTTCACTTGGATAAGAAGTATTTTTCAAAAATAATATTCTTAGACTGCAGGTGGCGGAGGGGGAAAGCTTTGAGTAGCGGAGGAGAGCACAGCAACAGGGGTGTGGAGGGCAAAGCGGAGAGATTCCGGCACAGAGGATCGGTGCCCTCAGGCACACACCAGCCCGAGAGGTTTGTCTGCTCGGCCGCCAGGGCGGGCGGGGCTGGGAGCTGAGGCTCGGGTATCGGCTTTCAGTCGGAGCGCAGGGAGAGGACTGGGGCTGGCGGCAGGAAGAGAGCCTGAAGGGGTTAGTGCACCACGGCTAGCCCGGAGGGAGTCCGGGGAAAGGGTCTGAAGCTGCCAAAGAGACAAGAGACTTTTTCTTCCCTTTTGTTTCCTGGTGCGCGAGGAGAGGGCATTAAGAGGGCTGCTTGGGGAAGCGTCAGAGACGGGCGCGAGCTGCGGCTAAAGGCGCAGACCCCAGAGACGGGCGTGGGACGCTGGGGCTGCTGCTGCCGCCGCCGCCGTGGGGCCTGTGTGCGAGCGCAGGTCACTGTCCGCCCCGCCTTCCGGGGGGCCTGTGCACCCCGCCACTGCCGGGGTCCCGGGACCCGGGGACGGCTTTCCTGGGAAAGCGCATGGAGCGCCTCGGGCTGCTGCAACGTCACGCCGGCCTCTGCCGCCGCAGGCCCGCCCCACACTGCGCGCCCCTCCCTCCCCACTGCCTGAGTGAGCCAGAGCCCCCGAATCATCGGCTCCTTCAAACCCGTCCTGTCTGAGCGAAGAACGGACGCCCTCCGGCGACCTACGTGCAGAGGCGGGGCCAGGTCCAAGGCTGAGACCCGGGAGCTGTGAGAGCAGAGAAGAGACAGGGAAATCTCTCTGTGCAGCCTCGGAGGCAGCGGATTAAAGTTCCACGGTCCACTTGATGTGTCCTGCGTCTGTGGAGTGCATGAATGGAGAGCGAATCCTTCCTCACTCCCTCCCTCCTTTCTTTCTTTCTTCCTTCCTTCCTTCCTTTCTTTCCTTCTTCCTTTCTTTCTCTCTCTCTTTCTTTCTTCTACTAATTCTTTCTTTCTACTTTTTCTCCCTTTTATTCTGAGCTGGGTAGATGAAAGGCTCTTGGTGCTGCAGCCAGGAGTCAGTGCTGTGCCTCTGAAGTGGGAGAGCCAACTTCAGGACACGGGTCCACAAGAGACCTCCCAGCTCCACATAATATCAAGCAGCGAAAATCTCCCAGAGATCTGCATCCCAACACCAGCACCCAACTTCAGTCAACGACCAGCAAGCTACAGTGCTGGTCACCCTATACCAAGCAACTAGCAAGGCAGGAACACAACCCCACCCATTAGCAGAGAGGCTGCCTAAAACATAATAAGGCCACAGGCACCCCAAAACACACCACCAGAGGTGGACCTGTCCACCAGAAAGACAAGATCGAGCCTCAACCACCAGAACACAGGCACTAGTCCCCCCCACCAGGAAGCCTACACAACCTACTGAAACAACCTTAGCCACTGGGGACAGACACTAAAAACAATGGGAACTATGAATCTGCAGCCTGCAAAAAGGAGACCCCAAACACAGTAACATAAGCAAAATGAAAAGACAGAAAAACACACAGCAGGTGAAGGAGCAAGATAAAAACCTACCAGACCTAACAAATGAAGAGGTAATAGGCAGTCTACCTGAAAAAGAGTTCAGAATAATGATAGTAAAGATGATCCAAGATTCTATTTCCAAGATCCAAAATCTTGGAAATAGAATGGACAAAATGCAAGAAGCAGTTAAAAAGGACCTAGAAGAACTAAAGATGAATTAAGCATCGATTAAAAACACAATAAATGAAATGAGAAATACTCTAGATGGGATCAATAGCAGAATAACTGAGGCAGAAGAACGGATAACTGAGGTGGAAGATAAAATAGTGGAAATAACTGCTGCAGAGCAAAATAAAGAAAAAAGAATGAAAAGAACAGAGGACAGTCTCAGAGACCTCTGGGACAACATTAAATGCACCAACATTCGAATTATAGGGGTTTGAGAAGAAGAAGAGCAAATGAAAGGGACTGAGAAAATATTTGAAGAGATTATAGTTGAAAACTTCCCTAATATGGGAAAGGAAATAGTTAATCAAGTACAGGAGGCACAGAGAGTCCCATACAGAATAAATCCAAGGAGAAATACGCCAAGACACCTATTAATCAAAATGTCAAAAATTAAACACAAAGAAATCATATTAAAAGCAGCAAGGCAAAAACAACAAATAACACACAAGGGAATCCCCATCAGGATTACAGCTGATCTCTCAGCAGAAACTCTACAAGCCAGAAGGGAGTGGCAGGACATAATTAAAGTGATGAAAGAGAAAAACCTGCAACCAGATTACTCTACCCAGCAAGGATCTCATTCAGATTTGATGGAGAAATTAAAACGTTTACAGACAAGCAAAAGCTGAGAGAGTTCAGCACCACCAAACCAGCTTTACAACAAATGCTAAAGGCACTTCTCTAGGCAAGAAACACAACAGAAGGAATATACATACAATAAAGAACACAAAGCAATTAAGGAAATGGGAATAGGAACATACATATCAATAATTACCTTAAATGTAAATGGACTAAATGCTCCCACCAAAAGACACAGATTGCCTGAATGGGTACAAAAACAAGACACATCTATATGCTGTCTACAAGAGACCCACTTCAGACCTAGAGACACATACAGATTGAAAGTAAGTGGATGGAAAAAGATATTCCATGCAAATGGAAATCAAAAGAAAGCTGGAGTAGCAATTCTTATATCAGACAAAATAGACTTAAAAATAAAGACTATTAGAAGAGACAAAGAAGGACACTACATAACGATAAAGGGATCGATCCAAGAAGAAGATATAACAATTGTAAATATTTATGCACCCAACATAGAAGCACCTCAATACATAAGGCAAATACTAACAGCCATAAAAGGGGAAATCGACAGTAACACAATCATAGTAGGGGACTTTAACATTCCAATTTCACCAATGGATAGATCATCGAAAATGAAAATAAATAAGGAAACACAAGCTTTAAATGATACACTAAACAAGATGGACTTGATTGATATTTTTAGGACATTCCATCCAAAAACAACAGAATACACATTTTTCTCAAGTGCTCATGGAACATTCTCCAGGATAGATCATATCTTGGGTCACAAATCAAGCCTTGGTAAATTTAAGAAAATTGAAATTGTATCAAGTATCTTTTCCGACCACAATGTTATGAGACTAGACATCAATTACAGGAAAAGATCTGTAAAAAATACAAACACATGGAGGCTAAACAATACACTACTCAATAACGAAGTGATCACTGAAGAAATCAAAGAGGAAATTAAAAAATACCTAGAAAAAAATGAAAATGGAGACACGACGAACCAAAACCTATGGGACGCAGCAAAAGCAGTTCTAAGGGGGAAGTTTATAGCAATACAATCCCACCTTAAGAAACAGGAAACGTTTCGAGTAAACAACATGACCCTGCACCTAAAGCAATTAGAGAAAGAAGAACAAAAAACCACCAAAGCTAGCAGAAGGAGAGAAATCATAAAGATCAGATCAGAAATAAATGAAAAAGAAATGAAGGAAACAATAGCAAAGATCAATAAAACTAAAAACTGGTTATTTGAGAAGATAAACAAAATTGACAAACCATTAGCCAGACTCATCAAGAAAAAAAGGGAGAAGACTCAAATCAATAGAATTAGAAATGAAAAAGGAGAAGTAACAACTGACACTGCAGAAATACAAAAGATCATGAGAGATTACTACAAGAAACTCTATGCCGATAAAATGGACAAACTGGAAGAAATGGACAAATTCTTAGAAATACACAACCTGCCAAGACTGAATCAGGAAGAAATAGAAAATATTAATAGACAAAACACAAGCACTGAAATTGAAACTGTGATTAAAAATCTTCCAACAAACAAAAGCCCAGGACCAGATGGCTTCATAGGCGAATTCTATCAAACATTTAGAGAAGAGCTAACACCCATCCTTCTCAAACTCTTCCAAAGAATTTCAGAGGAAGGAACACTCCCAAACTCATTCTACGAGGCCACCATCACCTTGATACTAAAACCAGGCAAGGATGTCACAAAGAAAGAAAACTACAGGCCAATATCACTGATGAACATAGATGAAAAAAATCCTCAACAAAATACTAGCAAACAGAATCCAACAGCACATTAAAAGGATCATACACCATGATCAAGGGGGTTTTATTCCAGGAATGCAAGGATTCTTCAATATATGCAAATCAATCAATGTGATACACCATATTAACAAATTGAAGAAGAAAAACCATATGATCATCTCAATAGATGCAGAGAAAGCTTTCCACAAAATTCAACACCCATTTATCATAAAAACCCTGCAGAAAGTAGGCATAGAGGGAACTTTCCTCAACATAATAAAGGCCATATATGACAAACCCACAGCCAACGTTGTCCTCAATGGTGAAAAACTGAAACCATTTCCACTAAGATCAGGAACAAGACAAGGCTGCCCACTCACACCACTCTTATTCAACCTAGATTTGGAAGTTCTAGCCACAGCAATCAGAGAAGAAAAGGAAATAAAAGGAATCCAAATTGGAAAAGAAGAAGTAAAGCTGTCACTGTTTGCAGATGACATGACACTATTCATAGAGAATCCTAAACATGCTACCAGAAAACTACTAGACCTAATCAATGAATTTGGTAAAGTAGTAGGATACAAAATTAATGCACAGAAATCTCTGGCATTCCTGTACAATAATGATGAAAAATCTGAAAGTGAAATCAAGAAAACACTCCCATTTACCACTGCAACAAAAAGAATAAAATATCTAGGAATAAACCTACCTAAGGAGACAAAAGACCTGTATGCAGAAAATTATGACACTGATGAAAGAAATTAAAGAGGATACAAATAGATGGAGAGATATACCATGCTCCTGGATTGGAAGAATCAATATTGTGAAAATGACTCTACTACCCAAAGCAATCTACAGATTCAATGCAATCCCTATCAAACTACCACTGGCATTTTTCACAAAACTAGAGCAAAAAATTTCAAAATTTGTTTGGAAAAACAAAAGAACCCGAATAGCCAAAGCAATCTTGAGAACGAAAAACGGAGCTGGAGGAATCAGGCTCCCTGACTTCAGACTATACTACAAAGCCACAGTAATCAAGACTGTGGTACTGGCACAAAAACAGAAAGATAGATCAATGGAACAGGATAGAAAGCCCAGAGATAAACCCACGCACATATGGTCAACTTATCTTTGATAAAGGAGGCAGGAATGTACAGTGGAGAAAGGACAGCCTCTTCAATAAGTGGTGCTGGGAAAACTGGACAGGGACATGTAAAAGTATGAGATTAGATCATTCCCTAACACCATACACAAAAATAAGCTCAAAATGGATTAAAGACCTAAATGTAAGGCCAGAAACTATTAAACTCTTAGAGGAAAACATAGGCAGAACACTCTATGACATAAATCACAGCAAGATCCTTTTGGACCCACCTCCTAGAGAAATGGAAATAAAAACAAAGATAAACAAATGGGACCTAATGAAACTTCAAAGCTTTTGCACAGCAAAGGAAACCATAAAGAAGACCAAAAGACAACCCTCAGAATGGGAGAGAATATTTGCAAATGAAGCAACTGACAAAGGATTAATCTCCAAAATTTATAAACAGCTCATGCAGCTCAATAGCAAAAAAACAAACAACCCAATCCAAAAATGGGCAGAAGACTAAAATAGGCATTTCTCCAAAGAAGATATACAGACTGCCAACAAACACATGAAAGAATGCTCAACATCATTAATCATTAGAGAAATGCAAATCAAAACTACAATGAGATATCATCTCACACCAGTCAGAATGGCCATCATCAAGAAATCTAGAAACAATAAATGCTGGAGAGGGTGTGGAGAAAAGGGAACACTCTTGCACTGCTGGTGGGAATGTGAATTGGTACAGCCACTGTGGAGAACAGTATGGAGGTTCCTTAAAAAACTAAAAATAGAACTACCATATGATCCAGCAATCCCACTACTAGGCATATACTCTGAGAAAACCATAATTCAAAAAGAGACATGGACCAAAATGTTCATTGCAGCTCTATTCACAATAGCTCGGAGCTGGAAACAACCTAAGTGCTCATCATCGGATGAATGGATAAAGAAGATGTGGCACATATATACAATGGAATATTACTCAGCCATAAAAAGAAATGAAACTGAGGTATTTGTAATGACGTGGATAGACCTAGAGTCTGTCATACAGAGTGAAGTAAGTCAGAAAGAGAAGACAAATACCATATGCTAACACATATATATGGAATTTAAAAAAATTTCATGAAGAACCTAGGGGTAAAAGGGGAATAAAGACACAGACCTATTTGAGAATGGACTTGAGGATATGGGGAGGGGAAAGTGTAAGCTGTGACAAAGCGAAAGAGAGGCATGGACATATATACACTACCAAACGTAAGGTAGATAGATATTGGGAAGCAGCCGCAGAACACAGGGAGATCAGCTCGGTGCTTTGTGACCGCCTGGAGGGGTGGGATGCGGAGGGTGGGAGGGAGGGAGATGCATGAGGGAAGGGATGTGGAAACAGATGTATATGTATGACTGATTCACTTTGTTATAAAGCAGAAACTAATTTAAAAAATGTTAAAAAGAAAAAAAAATTTTTTCGTAGGGGTCTATAAATTCTTAGAATCTTACAGTGTGTCTGAACAGCTCTACTTTTAAATGAAGTAAAAGAAACATAATTATAAAATAACTTTGAAAATGCAGTGATTTGTTATATTCAAATGAGATGATTTGGAAACTGATTATAATTAACTTTGCACTCTACACTATTTTATCCTCTTAATGAAAGAAAATACTAAAATGGTTAAACAGAAAGAGAACTTTTTTATATCAGTTATATGGACCTACTTCTCTTAATGATCAATAGGCAATATGGAATATAAATTACTTCTGCAAAGTAAAAATATTTGCAGAGTCGTACTGGAGAGGAATCAATGCTACAGGAGGACCCTATCACACTCCTTTCGTTTCATTGATATGGACAGTACTGCAGTATTATTTTATTGACAATCCCTCTTTTTAATTTTTTTTGTCTTGGTGACTTCATGTACCTATTTTTTTTACATGCCCTGAAAACTCACTGATTTCCAAACAGTAAAATTATAATGCTAACTCCTTAAAATTAGAATGAACCAAACCTCTGTAGCAACTTCCTCTTTAATTACAGAAAATGGTTGGGGGTATTTCACAATTACCATTTATATGACATCTCTTAAAAATTATAATAACCTCTTTCCAAGCTCATTGAAGTCAATGAATAATAACTTTACAAGAATACCCTGCATAATTTTTTACCTCTTCTAAGCTAATTGACCTCCCAAGTTAGTGGCCACAAAATATGCAGCATGTACTTAACACACATCAGGTATTAGATTTATATTTAATATCTCCCCATGAATAAGCACATAAAAGTTAAAAATTACCATGGTCAAAAGAGAAACATGGATTTGAGTTCTTTCTAAAGTCTGTCCAAAGTCCTCTCTTGATAAAGAACACTCTACTTTATCCAGTTGCTCAAGCCAGAAATAAAGAGATTACATTTATTCATCTTTCCTTATCCTTCATATCAATTTCTTTTAGCATATTTTCCAACTCTAATTTAAAGTCATATTCTCACTCTGTCCATTTTTCCCTACTTTCTTAGTATTACCTAATCCTGCACTTGAACTACTGCAGTAATTTCTTAACTTATTCTGCCTCCATTCTTGCCCCATATTATCTGGCTGATCAAAGAATTCTTTAAAACATAAATTACATGTTGTATTTTCTCTGCTTCAAATCTGCCAATGGTTTCCATCTTATTTCAAATAAAATTCAATCCTGCCCTGACTAACAAATTTTGATTTACCATTCTTGGAAGACCTGCTTACCACTGTGGACTTATAAATGACCATTTTGAAAGAAGTTACAGTATTTGGTATTGCTATTGCAGTTTTCATCAACCCATAAGCATTTGATATTTCAAATTATTATGTAACATGAAATATGGAAGACATTTCACATTTTGAATATGAGATATCATTACAGAAGTAAAATATGAAGCAAATGTTGAAAATGGAAAATGCTACTTTAAAAACATCCTTAAATGCATATTCACTGTAAACAAAATGCATTTGTTTATACATAATGTATTCCTTGAATTCTCCTACTGTCTCATTAAAACATGCAGTCCATGGGGGTGGTGCAGAAAGGAAATTTCAATTCGCCTTTATTTTAGTCATCAGAAATTCTGAGGGTCGAGGCCCAGTATTTGAATTTTAACAAACACTCTAGGTGATTTTAACAAAAGCGAAGTTTGAGAACTGATGTTGTAAAGGATTCATGAGAAAAATTCAATTACAGAAATCCATATACATGATTTTATGAATTTCAGAGCAGAAGTTTGAGATAGAGACAGCAATTGGGAAGTGATCAACACAAGGTAACATTTAAAACCATGGGAATGGGGTTTCCCTGGTGGCGCAGTGGTTGAGAGTCCGCCTGCCAATGCAGGGGACACAGGTTCGTGCCCTGTTCTGGGAAGATCCTACCTGCTGCAGAGCGGCTGGGCCCGTGAGCCATGGCAGCTGAGCCTGCGAGTCCGGAGCCTGTGCTCCGCAACGGGAGAGGCCACAACAGTGAGAGGCTTGCGTACCACAAAAAAACCAAAAAAACATGGGAATGGTTGAAATTACCTACACTGAGTGGGATGAGAGAGACGTGCCAAGACTGAGACCGATATTTCGAGTTTTTGGTAGTGTGTAAAAAGGAGCCCACAGAGAGACAGGAAAGCTGGGATGTGATGTAATTTTAATTCTGGCAATGAGTTTGGAATGCTACTTTTAAATCCTTAAAGCCTATGTTTTCTAAAATGAGACAAATGTCTTCTAAATGTCTATTTGCTTTTTATTTCAATTTTAAATAAAACACTTTCATGTCAATTTTTATTAGGTATATCATTCTTTTAAAATATTTGGTCTTTAATCACAAGAATATACATTCTTTAATGAAGATCATTTGTGATTAGAGTATAATTAATTGGAAAAAAAAGCTTAGTGAATAAAGAGATTTTAATAGGAGGAAGTAATAAACAATGTCCATGGAAACTGAGAAGTTCAGCACACTTTAAAAAATAGTATGCTGGTTTATGTTTAACAATGGCTCTCTGGGAAAAGAAAAAAAAATATTTTTGATCAGCAATGGTTGCCAATTCCTGTTCTGTAACTCCCAGCAGGGTCGATCAGAATTAGCGAGAGACATATAATAGCACCCCATTATATAGTATTTCTGCCATAAAAATGAAATAGATAAAAAACAATATCAAAAACATACATAATATAGAGCTAAATATAGTAAAATAATTAGAAACAAGTGAGTTTTTAATATTTATTACTAGTTTTATATAATTAATATGTATTATAGATATAAATATGTAATTAATTTTTAATAATGGCTGTGTTTAACATACACTCTGCAAAATTCTAGAGAATTTAATGATCAGCTCTCATGAGCCAGTATGAACCTACACACCTGCACACCATGGCCTACAGATCTAAGACTTCAAGTGAGGTTTTTCCAGGTCCTGTGAACCTCTTAGTATACTGATACTCTTAGTATACTTCACATATATTTGTTAGCTTTAAATTAGCTACTAAATTTGGGATGTTCAAGAGTGGGATTCATATTGTATTTTGTAATACGTGTTATTAAATTAAAGAGCACAGAGCTTGACATTAACAGTTACCTGATAAAATTATTGATATATTGGTACAACTATGACCTGCTCCTTCTAGCTCTAAAAGTCTTTCAATGGAAAGAGCATTTCTATAGAAGACTTTGAAACCTATAAAGGTTAAATCTCATATGAATTATATTTATGATATAAATGAATTAGCTTATACAAGTTTCAATTGTGACATAATTTATGCAAAATCCTGACATATTTTCTCCAATTTAAGATAAATGTCACCTAGAAGTACAGAATCTCTGTATGGTTGACTTTTGTTGGAGCTTCGAGGTGAAGAGACACATGTGGTAATCATAGCAAGTAGATCCAGAGGGTGCAAAACAGTTTTGAGTTAGCTTGGGAGTTCAAACTGATTAATCTGAACTGAATTATTTATGGATTTTTTTTTAATGCCATGGAAGTGATTTTTTCTAACGTAAAAGAAAACCAAGGTAAATTTATCTCCTAAAATTTCTGAGTCCTTTCCCTGACATGAAAACTATCAAAGACTTTAGATACTGGCCTAGATTCTGAAACTTTGAGCATGAGTGGAATTCATCCAAAATCAAGTTATTTTTCTTTGCCAAAATAGTGTCCCTATAATTGCCAGGGGATATATTCCAAATGCTCCATGCCTGTATTAGTTTCCTAAGGATGTCATGACACAATGCCACAATCTGGGTGCCTGGAAACAAGAGAAATTTATTGTCTCACTGTTCTGAAATTAAGGTGTCAACAGGGCCATGCTCTTTTTGAAATCATTAAGGGAGAATCCTTCCCTGTGTCTTATTAGCTTTTGGTGGTTTGCTAGCAACTCTTGGAGTTACTTGGCTTGCAAATGTGTCACTCCAATTTCTGCCTCTATTGTCACATGGCTATCTTTTCCTTGTATGTCTCTATCTTGTCTTATAAAGACACCAGTCCTGTTGCATTAAGACCCACCCTAATGACCTAATCAACTTGATTACATGTGCAAAAACCTTACCCCCAATAAGGCCACATTCATAGGTACTCTAGTTAGGACTTCAATGTTCCCTTTTTTTTTTCTGACACAATTCAATCTATAACAACACCTTACTAAGTATGACCCATTCTGTCTTTAGAAGAGGAATAAATACCCTTTGGATATATTATAGGTTTTAGCTGTCAGTCAAACAATTTCAGATTTAATTATATAATTACTGTTACACAATTAATAGGTCTGAATTTTGAAAAAGGTTACATCCCAAAGTTTATCCTATCCTTTTCAAATGTAATAAATAATGCATCCTTTTAGATATTTTAATGATTCATTTTAGTTTACAATTATATTTCTATAACACTCAAAATTACTTTATATTTAATGTGAGGCTCAAAAGTGTTTCCATTCTATTGTTCCTTTTAAGCTATTTCAATTATAGTTAATCATGTTTCCTGTTCATTTCAAGTTTAAAAACATCTAAATGACAGAAACCATCATTTAAAAAAAATCTGTTAAAACCTGCTCCTTTTCATGCACCTTGAATAAGTATATCAATGTAATAGCATTATAAATATGTTGGATTTATGCTATAATCATGGTATGAAGATAAACTGTACCTTCAGCAACAGAATTGGTGTCCAACTGTTGGATTTATTCTATAATCACGGTATGAGGATAAACTGTACCTTCAGCAACAGAATTAATGTCCAACTGTTTCAGGTGCCTAAGAATTTTCACAGTACAACATATATTCCTTTCTTATTAAAATATTAATGATCTACATTTCTACATGAAATGTAAAACATGATCTACATTTCATGTTTTAATTTTTAATCTTAAAAAGACACTTCATCATACCAGGTCATGAAACAAATTTTCTTATTTACCCATCTTGTGTTTGTTTGGTTTGTCTGATATGTATAATGAAGTTTATATAATAGTTTAAAATGAATATAATTATTAACCATATAACATTTTATTCATAGTTTAATTTCAAAATTAAGACTGAAGTTATGTACCTTACATAATCTTACATAATTAATGAAGAATTACTATATTTCAAACTAATACTTAATCAAGTAAATTAAAAGCTCAATAATATATCATCCAAATAACTCAATCATTTGATGTGAGCCAAGAAGCATAAAGACTAATGCTTTTAAGTAGGTTGGTTCATATATTTTGAAAGAGTGAATGAAATAATGTGGCTGTGATAACAATAGAAACAAAGAAAATTATTTTGCTGTAAAATTGCAGCATGTGAAAGGAAAAAGCATATTCCTGTGGAGCACATTAGAAAAATAATAAGTAAAATAATATAAAACAATGACTTTAATAGAATAAAATAATATATATAGTGAGACAAAGGAATAATTATGAATTAATAAATGGATGACTTCCCAAATAAATAGAGAATCATATAAAGCAAGTGCAAGGAATAAGCAAAAGCAGAAACTAAAGGCAATTGTGAATATCAAGTTTAAAATATCAAACTTCTAAGAAAGACACTGGGAAACCTAGAGAATTTTTCTGTTTCCTCTGAAAGGCCAAGTATGAATAAAAACAAAAATTGTGGTATAATATTATTTAACTTAATTTTGAGTCTCATTAGTTCAAATTTTTAAAGAACAGCTCAAAAATTACTCATAATGTGATAATGCAAATCAAAACAAAGACAGAACTTTAATTTTCCAATTATGGGAGAGAGAGTTAAGAAGTTTCATAATATCCAGTAATATCAATGGCATAAGAAATGAAAATGTTCATAATCTTTTGGTGAGAATTTAAATTGATGGACACAACTTTTTTAGAGACCATTTGGCAATATCTAGCAATACTTAAATATGCTTTATTTTTGACCCAATGGTCAAAAGAAGTGAGTAGAGGATAATCAAATTGCTATTGGTAGGAAAAGCAGAAATGTATGCAAGTGAGGCCAACAAGTTAGGCTGTGAGTCATCCATAGATTAAAACAAATGAACAGGGGCTTCCCTGGTGGTGCAGTTGTTGAGAGTCTGCCTGACGATGCAGGGGACACGGGTTTGTGCCCCAGTCCAGGAAGATCTCACATGCCGCAGAGCAGCTGGGCCTGTGAGCCATGGCTGCTGAGTCTGCGCATCTGGAGCCTGTGCTCCACAGTGGGAGAGACCACAACAGTGAGAGTCTCGTGTACCGCAAAAAGAAAAAAAACAAAAAAACAAATGAACAAACAAACAAGCAAAAAGCTCTGTGCATTCAAGAAAGGAAAAGGTAGATCTCTAAGGGCTAAAAAATATTCTAAGACTTATTAGTGAACACAGTAAGTTATAGAACAATGTGTGTACTAAGAATGATTACAGTTATGAAAATAGATTTAATTCAAAACAAATAACAAATGTAAACCTTTGGGGAGGCACTGGGTAGAGAGTGATGGAAGACTTCATATTTCACTTTATTTATTTGCCTCTATTTGCATATTATTTATTCATTTACTTATTTCAATTGTAGTTAACTGGGAGATGATCATTGTGGTCTTTATAGGTTTTATCATTATACTTCTCTATTTTTATAGAAATGTATTAAACATAATACAAACATACCAATAGCACAGGAAAGAGTGAGGGAAGGGTATTCAATAAATACTGCTGAAATTTTTTAACAACTGGAAAAAATCAACTCAAAACCTTACCACATTGTACATATTACCTCATACTATACATTCATCCATTCCATATAAACTAAAGTGTCATTAAAAAAACCCTGAAATATATTAAGATATATATATACACACATATATATATATATGTATATATATATATCAAACACTGAAAGATAGCTTATGAATATTAGAGGTCTAACAGAAATGACAAGAATAACCCTCAAAAGCTATGCATGATGGAAATAATTTGTTAAGGATATTACAAGAAATTCCCACATAAATAAGTCTGACTAATAATATATCCAAAACATTAAAAATATATAGTTGAGAGAAAAGTAAAGATGAGAAACTAGTTGCCAAAAACAAAGAAGGAATCGAAGCCAGAAACACGAGAGGAGGAAGTGGGAAGTATGCTTCTTGCATACATATGAGTTAAGATGGGACTTTCAATCTCTTAAATTGGAACTAGAAAAATACCTCTGGCCTTGGGACATGGCATGTAGGCAGGCTTCCTACACAGGCCATAGGTGGGAAAATAGCCATTGAAAGAAAAATCATGTGCTATCCCCCCTCGTGAAAACCTGAGTCTCAGTAGACATTAACATGAAAACTGAACTAGAGCCAATACAAAACATTGGCTCCTAGTAGAATAAAAACAAAATCTGCCCATAGGAATATTTATAAACACGGGACACCTGCAAAACTCCCAGAGAAGAAAATACACCCTGAAGATTAACTCACGACATACAAGAAAACACATGGAAAACCACCAGGAGAGTGTCCACCAAAGCAGAAAAGAGCCCAACTCACTCCATATAAATACTGTTAATTTCATTAACTGGGCAATTTGTAAGGATGTTTAAAAAGTCCTGGCCAAAATCTATTATGGAAAATGTGTTTCAGTAAAGATGCCAAGGGAATAATATATCATTAATTGAAGAAACAATATAAGAAGAAAACAACTATGATTCTAGTGAATGAACAGGCAGACTACACACATATAATTTACAAACACACAATTAGGAATAAATCAAGAAAAATGGTCAAACGAGAGATAAGTAAAGAAAATAAGAGACAAAATAATGAATAATACCTTTTTCACAGATCTAATTAGCAAAATATATTAACCAATGCTGGCAGCAATGAGCTGTAAAGGATCATTCTCATAACTGCACATGTGTGTGTGTGTGTAAACGCACAGTGCTTTTGAATAGGATATTGGCAGTATTCATACAGACCCTAAATAGTCAAGATTGATATCTTAGTTCCTTTTTAAGATCTTACTCAATGAAAATTATACTAAATGTACAATGTTCTGTTAGTTCAAATATATAATAGTACTATATATAAATTACAATATGGGGTTACTTAAACAAAACTATTTTCACCCAGTGGAGTTTTGCCTAGATATAAAAATTAATGTTTACAAAAAATACATAATAACATCTAGTACTAGCCAAATGCATGATGTGTAATTGTTCAAAATATTTGCTGAATAATGAACAGATGAAATAGGATCTGAATGAATCAAAATACAAACATAGGGGTTTCCCTGGTGGTGCAGTGTTTGAGAGTCCGCCTGCCGATGCAGGGGACATGGGATCATGCCCCGGTCTGGGAAGATCCCACATGCTGTGGAGTGGCTGGGCCCGTGAGCCATGGACACTGAGCCTGCGTGTCCGGAACCTGTGCTCTACAACGGGAGAGGCCACAACAGTGAGAGGCCTGCATACCACAAAACAAACAAACAAACAAAACACAAGCATAAAAAATAAATAAATAAATAAGTAAGTAAGTAAATAAATAAATTATATATATATATAATGTTAGGGGGACATATAGGAAAACTAAAACATCCCCATGTAAACTATAATTACAGTTTTGAGAATATTTGCATAAAGTTCTTAAAAGTAAAGTTGCTGAATTATAAATCATTTAATCGAACTATTTATTAATATATAAATACATTAATTTACTAGATATATTTAATGTTATTTACCCTTTTTATTTTTTAATAATGTCTAAGTAGGTATTATTTTACAGCAATAATAAAAAAGGCAAATATTTTTTTTTAAAACCTAACTCAGAATACATCCTCAGTAGGGAAAAAATAAAATTCATTCACTAATTCCTCCTAATTCCTCCATTTTAGTCTATAACTTTACTCCATGGTGGTCTTAGTCAGGTTGTGCTGTTATAACAAAATACCATACACTGGGGGCTTAAACAACAGGCCTTGATTCCTCACAGTTCTGCAGGCTGGTAGGAGACAGCTGCCCTATTGCTGGGTCCTCACAGGGCCTTTCCTTGGAGAGAGTGAACTCTCATGTCTCTTCCTCTTCTTATAAGGGCACTAATCCCATCTGAAGGACTCCACCACCTCCAAATATTATCACAGCAGTAGTGAGGAATTCCACATAGGAATTTCAGGAAAACACAAACATTCAGTCCATAGAAATGATTATGTTATGAAATTATATTACATTAAAAGTCAAAAATTTTTATGAATTATTTTAATATATTTTTCATTGCCTTCTTATCTTTCACTGGCTCTTTTCTTACCTCTTATAGCAGGTTATCATTATGGAAAAATCCTTCTTTATATAAACTTCTCTCTCTTTAACTTAGTAAAGTTTGTTCTATTTCAACTCTTTTGAAAGACTTATTTTTCCCGTTATGGGACCCAATTCTTCTCCTAGTAAATGTTAGAATTCCTTATTGTTCTGCCATTGTTTATCTGTTTTTCCATGTCTATAGTTTCTCTTTCTCAAAGTTCCCCTATTTTTCTGATATTTAAAAACTTTAGGTGAGTGACTTTCACATTCTGAATATCTTACTAACATGCAAACAGTGAGCAAAATCAATTTCCTTCCAAAAATTTAGTAGGCAGCAAAGAAGTTGATTTGAAAAAAAAACTCCTTGTAAGTTTCCAGAATCACTTGCATCTCTAATTCAGTACTGATTTTTAGCTGGCCTACAATCATATATCTAGTCTAATTGCTTGCTGTAAGTTTATATATTATTAGTATCCACTGGAAAACCAACACTTCTAAAGCATCAAACATATGTTTGTCTCCCAATTCATATTTCCAGCCCTGGCTTGAACTCTGGATCAAATATCCAACTAGCTACTCTATGTTTACAATTTAAATGTCTCATAGACATTCCAAAACTCCTGGTTTATTTCTCCTGTAATTATTTCAAACACCATTATCACATCTCAGTAAATAATGTGATCATGCACCTGGCGTGTCATGTCAAATTGCCCTGAACTTTTTAGATCCAATCCATTAGCAAGATCCAGGGTATCTATCTTCTACATAGACCGCAAATGCATGCACAGCTCACCATGAGTGTTACTGCCACCACAGTCCAAACCACAGTTACTTTTACCCAAAATGCAATAGTCCATTGACTCTCTCTGCATCCTCATATGTCCACTAGAATTTATTTTCATGATGCCAATCAGATTAATTCATTCTGTTACTCAAACCCACCATCATCTTCTAATTGCTATTATCATAAAAATTCAGACTCCTTATCATGGTTCACAGCACTTCACATGATCTACCTTCTCGCCATTACTTAGATCACAGTATTTATTCTTATCTTGACTAAGTCAACTAGGTAACTGGTCATCTTATTTTTTTCTCAAATCTGCCCCACTTTATTTCGCTGTAGGGCCTAGGAGCATTCCCATCTATAGACTCCCCTCCCTAAGCCCTGTGCTTTAGAAGACCCTGCAGACCACAGTCCACTGAAACACAAAGTTTTTATTATTTTCCTTATTGAATGATATGAGTGTTTTTGTTTTTTGTTTTTTTTTTTAAGTTATTGGAAATTTAGTAACCCAATGAGCACATGGGGATGTGGTCACCCCACTGGGACATAAAGACCAAAGGATGTAAGTCTAAGAGAGCAAAAAAGTGAGTGAGAGTGCATGTCCCTGTGTGTGGATCTGTGTAAGTGTGAGTGCATGTTTGACAAGGTGTGAGAGCATGTTTGACAAAGTATGACTAAGAGTGTGTGGCAGTCTGTGTGGGTGTGTGGGCAGGGTGCGTGAGAGAAGGTGAGTAACTGAGGGTGTGCATGCGTGTGTGTATATACAGATATGAGTGAATCTTTGTGATTGAGTGTGAGTGAGAGTGTGTGAGAGTTCTGTGGTTGTGTATCAGTGAGTATGAGAGAAAATGAGAGTGTGATTCTGTGTGGATTTGTGTGTGTGTGAGGATGTAGGGCTTTGCGTGAATGGGAATGTGTGAGGATATGTGAGACTCTGTGCATTTGTGTGGTGTGCATGAGTGTGTGTGTGTGTGTGTGTGTGTGTGTGTAGGAAGGAGGGCAGACAGGAGAAAATCACGGCCTTTGAACTGGTAAGACAATAAGAGAGGAGGATTTGGTGTCAATGTGGCTACCCCCAAACCCCAAAGTGGGTAAATAGCAACTCTATTCCCTCAACTCTGCTGATTCTGTGCCATTTTAGAGATACTCATAATTGCTTAGGAATCCTGAGTGGGAAAAATGAGACATGACAAAGCTCCCTGCTTAAGATACCTATGAAGTCTTAAGTACTATATATACAGTTTTAAATAAACTTTATAAACCTTTTCTTCTTCTTTTAATGTAAAATTTACAATAAAACATAGCATTAAAAGCTATCTCATAGGGCCTCCCTGGTGGCGCAGTGGTTGAGAGTCCGCCTGCCGATGCAGGGGATACGGGTTCGTGCCCCGGTCTGGGAGGATCCCATATGCCGCGGAGCGGCTGGGCCCGTGAGCCATGGCCGCTGGGCCTGCGCATCCGGAGCCTGTGCTCCGCAACGGGAGAGGCCACAACAGTGAGAGGCCCGCATACCGCAAAAAAAAAAAGAAAAAAAAAAAAGCTATCTCATATAATTATTTATAGGAATAGGTACATGGAAATATACATATATATGCACACACACACACACACAAACACGATATGCTTTTAGATATAGATACAGATATACACATTCACATCCTCTCCAAAATAGTGAAATATTTACAATGTTTAACGTATTGTCTTTCACACATCTGAAAATTTTGTAACTGTTTACATTACTGATACAACTGCTAGTAAATTACAGTTTTGCTAATTTGCTTGACATTTAGGGTTACCTAGAGTACTTAAAATATGTTCTCATTCTTAGACCCTAACTCAGAGCAGTGGAATCAAAATCTTATGAGAGTGAGGGGCTGGGACAATTGTCAGCATCAACAGGTAGGTAAACCCACAACTCCTAAATGCCATGCGACTTTACACCTCAAATTATGCCCAGCAAGGAGTGGAAAGCAAATGAGTACTTTTCAACTGAAAATTAAATGGTTCCTCTGTTAGTTTCCTAGACTACCATAACCAAAATACTACAAACTGGGAGGCTTAAACAACAGAAATTTGTTGTCTCAGAGTTCTGGAGGCTAGAAGTCCAAAGTCAAGGTGTCAGCAGGGTTTGTTCCTTCTGAGAGCTGTGATGTAAAGGTCTATAACAGGTCCTCTCTCTCTCTACCTATAGGTAGTTGTCTTCTTCATAAACCACTTTAAATCATCCCTCCATGCATGTCTGTATTCAAATATCCTCTTATTAGTATGCAACCCATATTGGCTTAGGGTCTATCCCAATGTCCTCATTTTAAATTGATTACCTCTTTTAAGGCCCTATCTCCAAGTAAGGTTACATTCTGAGGTAGCAGGGTGGTGTGGGACGGTTAGGATCCCAACATAGGAACTTGGAGGAAGGGACACAATTCAAATTATAACAGATTCAATGGAAAATATTTATTTTCCAGTTTATCCATCTCTATTTAAATTTGTTAATTATTAGTAAGTATACATTCTCAGTTCATTTTCTTTCTAAACTTTCTTCCCTCAGCCTCTGGAACAGAATCCTCTACGTGAGAAGCTGAATTTGTGATCAAGGTGAACGTGTCCAGACTCTTTCTTGGAAGGAAGTACAAGTCCTTAGTGTGTAGCCTCGTAGAGAAATTTCTAATTTGTTTCTACCAAAACTTCAGAGTTGGGGTAATGTCTCAAAGCCCTGCAGCAATTCTCCTTTCTCATTTGACATAAAGTGAGTCTGCATGTCTTATTATTATTATTTTTTTTTGAGGAAAAAACAGGAACCCTTAAGACAAGAGAATGAAAAGTGCCGGGTTAACCCTGGCAGGGGTGAAAAGATCAAAGACGAGCTGCAGCCTTTTGGCAGGGATCTTTTGTCATGATGAATAATTAATGAGCACCAGAGAGCACAGTCTTCTGCTTTTGGGCATCCATGCCTGGCATGCTGTGACTGTGCATCTCAAGTTGGAAAAGGATTCTTAGTATATAAGCAAACACCTTGAGAATCCAATATTAGACTCTGAAGTTTTTATTTTACATAATTGTCTTAAATGAACCATAGATTATGAAGGTTAAAGGAAATGATCAATTTCTTAATCTGGTTGCACTTCTAGTATTAATACTTTAAAATGTTTACACTTACCTCCCTTCATGTTTCCATTTTATGAATAATTGATACAATTATTCTTCTCCATTTTAAATATAGATAATGGTACTCAGACTAACTGATAGATATGAAGGTATCGCCATATATAAGTTGTCAAGTACAGGGTGTTTCTGAGCCCTAGGCTTCCTTGTTCCCCCATCGTACTTTACTGTCAAGACCCTAATTCTTGTTTTACCCAACACCCCTGCATCTATGTCTGAAACACTAAATTCGACTAGAGAAAAAGACACAATCATGGTAACTGTTCTTACTTTAAATTCACAAGCATCTCCCTGAAGTGGACCATTAGTGTCACCTGGAATCCAACTAGATTTCCCTAATTAATTCCCTCTCTTTCTCACAAAGGGGATAATTCTACACCTTTACTCTTGTCAGAATTCTCATGTACTCTTCTCAGCTGATGACCTTTCTCTTTATTTTTTTAGAAAATAGAAAGCATTCCCAAGAAAACTTGCATAGGTTCTCCCATTACCGCATCTACAGACTCCCTGCGTGCATATATGTATGTTTCTTTCTCTGTCTTGCTTTTAATTAAAATGGAAGAACTTGTCATGCTCTTCTCTCTACCTGTCCCTTGTGCATGGACTCTTATAACCTCTCTCCTCTCTCTCAAACATTCGACCCTTACAACAGTCTTCCATATTTCTTTCATCATTATTTGATTTACTTCCCACTGAGTCACTACCAGATATGTAAAATTATTCTGTAATGCTGTAGACTATCTTAAAATGAGCAAAAGACTTCCTTGATCCCAGATTCATTCCTCTTCACGTACAAGGCTATGTCCACTCCAATATTTGATACAACTCCTATGGAAAAACAAATCTATATCTTCTGTCCCCAGTTCATCTTTCCTCATTTTCTCTGGAACAAATTCCAAAAAATACTTTTTCCCCATTCCTTCAGGTCAGGCTCTGTTTAAGGTCACCAATGACTTCACATCCCAATAGTTCTCAGTCATTACACCTTCCTCTAATAGCATCATAGGGCACAAATCAATCACAACTTATTTTCTGAAATGCTGTCTTTATTTAGTTTCTAGAACATCACTCTCCAGAGTCTCACTCTTACTGAGTTTTTCTTCAGCTTTGCGAATTGTTCCGTCTTGGGTTGTCTTGCTGAATCTGTTAAAGAAAAAATCATTCTGACACCTTTTTAAATGGTAGGAAGATTTTACAGACGACTAGAGTTATTGCAATATGGGAAAGAGACGGTGCTTAACAGAATACAGCAAAGACAGGTGGGGATTTGTAGCCAAAGAGCAGAGTGAGGGCATCAGTGCATGGAAAATTAATAAGAGGAGATATCAAGGTTAGAGAGATTATTGCAAAACTGTTTCAAGAGGACTCTTGCTGAAGGCAGGTCAAGGATTTATACATGAAAGGTGGGGGGATAAAACACTTGATTAGTTACCAAGAGTGATCGGATATCAAGGATGGGTGTGTTCCCACTACATTGACTTAGCAGGATTCTTGCTAAGACTGGGCTGGACAGAGGAAAGACAGTACAGGAGCCTTACTAAAGTCTGATCAAGGGCAAAGTATTTGTCAAATCTCATTTTTACTAAGTTCTGAATTTTAAAATGCCCCAGGGCTTAGTCTTCAGGTCCTTTCTCTTCTCCATTTGTATTTTCCTCCTAGGTGATTTAATGCAATGCTGTGACTTTCAAAGTCATCCATGTTCTTTTAATTTTCAATTTTTAGTTTCTAACCTGAACAGTTTCCCCAAATTCACACATGAATATCTAACTGTCTACTAGACATATTCACTTGGATTACCATAAAAATTTACATGTTACTACAGAGAACAAACTAGTGATTACCAGTGGGGAGGGGGGAAGGCACAATATATTGCATACAAACTCTTGGGTATAAGATAAGCTCAAGGATGTATTGTACAACACGGGGAATACAACAAGTATTTTGTACTAATGGTAAGTGGAAAGTAACCTTTAAAAATTACATAAAATTTATTTATTTATATTTTTTTAAAGAGAGTTTGGCAGGGTTACTGAATATAAGATCTTCCTATAAAATAGAAGAAATTATGCCAAAATAACCATTTAGAAAAGATATTAAAGTTATTCCATTTTTAAAAGTATCAACATTTTAAGTATATTGGAATTAATTTAAAAAAAGACATCTATTCAGAAAATTTTAAAACACTAATAAAGAAGCTAAAGTATGAAAAATAATTTATATCTTAGGATTTCCAGAATCTAACCCTTGATTTTCTCCCTCAAATCATCTTTCTGCCTTCCATGTTTCCCATCTCAAATTACATTAAGTTGTGGAGCTATCCTTGATATTTTATTTTATTCCCACACTCATTCTCTCAAGCCATTGTGACTTTATCTTCAAAACAGATCCAATATTTTACCACACTCGGCAACATGATCTAGGCTCATAATACCTTCTTTTTTATAAAATTAATGTTTATTTGAGTATAGTTGCTTTACAATGTTGTGTTAGCTTCAACTGCACAGCAAAATGAATCAGCCATACATATACATATCTTCCCTCCCTTTTGAATTTCCCACCCACTTAGGACACCACAGTGCATTAAGTAGAGTTCCCTGTGCTATAGTATGTTCTCCTCAGTTGTCTATTTTATACATAATACCTTCAATTCTGTTATATACTCTCCTCCTACCAAGTCCTCCTGTTTTCACATTTGTTTTCTTGTATTGTATTCTTCATTCAGAAATGACAGCAATCCTTTCCAAGTGCAAGTCATATAACATTACTCCTTTGTTCAATGCCCTCCAATGACTTTCAATTTTAGATGGATCTTTGCAATAGAATCCAAGTTCATTACCAGACCTTAGAGGCCTTACCTGATCTGTTATTGGTATTCTTCTCTATCCTTGACTACTCCTGCATCTTTCCTCCCTTTCTTACTGTTCTCCAGCCATGATGACTGATGAGCTCTGAACAGGGCAAGTGTGCTCCCACATCGGTGCCTTTGCACTGGATATTCCATCTACCAAATATTGTCCCTTAAATTTGGATATGACTCATTTCCTCACTTAAATCACGTCTCGGCTCACTTTTGAACTTATTCAAGAAGGTTTCCCAAATCTTTGTGTAAATAGATCTACATCCTGATCCATCACTCTTTATGTACTTATTCTGACTTATATTCGTCATAGCACTTAGTATGTATTAACATACACTACATTTATTGAATATCATTTGCCCGCTGCTTTCTACTACAATATAAGTTAAATTATAAGAGGATTTTGACTTTCTTTTTCATGGTTGTATCCTGACACTTTAAACTTTTCATGGTAAGCATTACATACGTATTTACTGAATGAATAAACGTGTACATTGTGTTCATCTAAGTTTAACATTTTTCATTTTGGAAAGTATCCATTTTGGAAGCACATGTATTAAAAAAAACCCTTATGAGTGTTGATATAGAAGTAATGTTATTAAAATTGGAGAGAGAAGGGTATAAATATTCTACCTTATATCAATCACAAAAAATTTGAACAAAAAAATCTGAATCTGGTAAGAATTCCCTTAACTTTAAATAGGAATTAATGCCCTAACTAGTGTGCTTACATACATCACAGACCTTCCTGAATTAATATACATATGTGGGATTTATTTTTGCCAATTTCTAAAGTTATGAATGAAAAGGCTACTGTAGTGTGAATTGGTATAAATACAGTGTAAATTGGAGCTCAGTTTTCTTTTTCTCAGTGTCAGCCTCTATCTCCTTTTCTCAATAACACTGTACTATCCCAAGACATCTGTATTCAATCAGAATAACAACAAAAACCTATAGATTTGAAGAAAAGGAAAAATCATGCCTTGAGACATAGTGAATTTGAATAACTGGCTCAAAGTGGCACAACTACTAAATGGTGAAGCAACAGAATTATAATCCAGAGCTTCTTAGATAATATAGAATACAGCCATAGAGTTGGGTTGTTTAAAGACTTCATAATAAGCAGTCACAAGTTAAAGCGTGAAGTTGAAGATTGTTTGTTATCTTTCATATACGTTTCCTGAAAAATGGAGAAGGAGGTGATAATACTGATGACTTGGTTGAAGGGTAGAGGGGATGTAGTTTAGTGAGAAAGTCAGAACCCTGACTGCAGCAAGATCTCAGGGGAAAAGGTGAGAACTTTTATTTTTAAATAGCTGTGGCATAAAACCAGGACAGATACACTGGTGGAGGAGAGATGTGATGTCAGCAGAATCAACCAAGAAACTGCAGAAATTAGACTGAATCAACCAAGAAACTGCAGAAATTAGACTAAGACAAATGATTTCTCACCTGAGTGGCATGATAAAGAATAAAAAAGCTAAATCCAATTGAGATTTGAAGAAGATGCACAACTGAGTGGTCAAATAGGTAGTGCTAGAAAATAAACCATGAGAAATGTTGCAGGGGATTGCAAACATTATAGTAAACTGATAGCAAAGGAGAATGTTGGGAAGGGAATGAATTTGGTAGAGTTATGGTGATACACAATGATTACTTTCATTGAGGCCATGTAAATAAGTGGATAAACGTGGCTGAATTGACTGGAAAGCCTGGTATAATAAAACTAGGATGATGTGAAAAACATCAGGTTATTAGTGGTTATATATGTAATAAATGGATTAGTATGTGACTATATATCATCACAGAGAAAGTATTTTTTGACTTTTGTGTTGTGTATATAAACTATTACAGAGAAATGCCTCCAAAGCAGGGTCAATTCGACATTTGCAGGGCTCCAGAAAGAGTACAAATGGAGAACCACATAGCGTATGTCTCAATGGTGAAAGCTGATGAATCAAGCTAATGAAGTATTAACTGTATTCTATTACCTTACTTTGAAGATAAACTTTCATCACAGACTGAAAGTCCAGGTTAAGTAGATGGAGTTCCATCTCTATTATCAATCAGGCTCTGGAAGCTGTCTCAAATTGGTTGGTCAGAGGTTGTCTGGGTACCTGCTAGATACTTTAACTTGAATCTGAAACTCACCCCCTTTGATGAAAGACAGGGCCAGAAAACATCCTGAACAGGGCAGATTACCCTCCTGTCCGAATACAAAAAAACTGAAATGCAGATGAAGTTAAATTCATTTTGTTTCAAAAAGAAAACCACAAAAATATTGTAAAATGGAAAGACACTAGAGGTCTTTCCTCTAAACTTTTTAATTCAGCTTTTCCAAACTCCTTTCATTCCAAAACTAAGAAATTGCAATTTAATCTTTAAAGACATATATTGTAGTTGGAAAAAAAAATATATCCAGTAACTGAAACATTTGCCAAGAAACAAAACACTCTAAATGTAAATTTCAGATCACTTTTAAATACTAGAAGTTGTATTAGCTGTAATTTACCTGCCCTTGCAAAAATAACATTTCATAAATCACACACAGAATTTCCTAGAGATTACTTTTTGCTCTGAGCCATCAATGTACTAATAAAAAAATAGTAATGAAAAAACTGCCTTCCATCCAAATATTAAATCCTTAACTGTATATTTTATGAAAAGAAATTTAAACTTTCACCTATATAATGGCTTTTTAAAAGTATGCCTCTCTTCATATAGCTATTCTACTTATCCATCTTTGTAGATATTCAAGGTTAAATGAGGTTGATTTATTATGCATTTAACTGTCTATAGCTGTCTGCTTACCCTATCTGGAAATTCTGGTTCCACTATTTTTATTAATTACAATGTGAATTTCCATTTAATGCTATACTTAAATTAATGGATTGATAATATATGCATATCAGAATTTTATGGATTGTAAGTTTTATAATATAAATTACCTGATTTTAGTGTCTTTAAGACAAGTTGATTTGAGAATACAGTGAATAAGATGGTTTACTATTTATTAAGTGGTGCATTTCATAGGGCCATTAAATTTATGTCAAGAAAGGATCAATCCAAATTGAATATAAAATTAATGTCTTAAGAAACTTAGGGACGTCACACATTTTGTAAAGTCATCAAGCTTTTTCTCTTATGACTCCCATTTTAATAAGTCAGTAACACTGTCAGTGGTACCTGTGAAATTTCTCTCAATCCTGTCCACCTTCCCCACCCCTTCTGCTGCCCTTCTCATTCCCTAATCACACTTAGTATTACTGTAAGTGATGAGATTAAATTGATCATAAATGATATTTCAGTCTTCATATTTATAAGCAATATATTTAATTGTGTAAGAAACCATAAAAAAGTCATTCATACATTGAAATTATTTTCAAAATTTAATTCATAGATATATCTTCAAATTTGTCTATTAAAACTGTGTATAGTATATGTCTAATATTCAGTATATAAGATACAGTCTACTGGACATTTAGAATTTTATAGTGTATAACTTAATTTCTGACTTCAAGTGTTTTCCAAGCTAAAGAGTCCCAATCAAACATTTTTTATTACCCATTTTTATAATTGGGGAATGTGGTAGCTACATGGTAGGAAAGTTACCATATTTATGTCGATTGAGGTGGTTTAGCAAAAATTTGTCTCAAGTCCCACGAGGTCTTCTTCCTTGTACCTGGAGAATCATTAAGCTTTATCCACCAATCTCAACTCTTTTGCACACCCACACACATGCATGCATGCATATACACACCACACATATATATAGACTCAGTGCTCCTAGGCAGTTATAATGCTACTGGACCATCCTCATGGCTTAAAAGCAAAACAGCAATAACAAAACAACAAATAACAAAAACCTCCTAAGTAACAGGAATCTTAGGGCTTTGACTCTTTCACCTGCACTGGTTACAATAAATGGTGCTGCGAAGACAATATGAAACTTCACATCTTGAGTCTTACCCACAAACCCACTCTGGTGAGAAACTGGTAAGCTCTGAGAATGGTAAAAGCTAGTTAACCTTTCCATTATAAGGTGTGTCTCCTGGCATTTCGTAAGTAAGGTCACATTACTTTAAATATGAAAAGAAACTTTCAATTCAAGTTGTGGATTTGACTCATATTATGTACCATGAGAGATTCACTATGTCTTTTTAGTATGTTCCTGATGAGGGAGGAATACAGCATAAAGTCAAATTTTATTTGAAAATTGCCATGTAAAAATGAAATTTTCTTTGGTATCTGAACTTTATTCAAGTTGAGAAATAGTTTTCAACCAGTTGATTTTGTCAAGCAGTCTAAAACAATCTAGTAAACAACCATTAGCAGCTAAATATATTAATAATATCTGAAAGAGAAGTACATGTACAAATAGAGGTCAAATATTTAAATAAGTAATATTAAGAACAAATATATTGTAATGATAAATTGACTTCTAGCCTCTGAGCCTAAAAAATCTGTTTTGCCTTAAACGCCTAGTTACTAGAAGAATTTATGAGGAAAAGGAAGCCCCATTTATTCTTAATTATAAATTTAAATTCACAAAGTATATCCATTTACTAACATAATTAAATCCTGTATGTCATAAATTACTGAATGTTATCTTTCTTTTCCTTTTCCTAAAACTGCTAATGGATAAATACTATCATTTAGATAATTTTGAAAGATCTTTCCCAGTGTAACTGAAGAATAGAAATGCAGGAAAAGTCTTCCTATTAGTTCTTTATCATAGAGAATGATACTATAAATTCAATTAACTATATTAATATTTCAACATGTTCTAGCATGTTTATGTTTTAGGTTCTTATTATTCATTGAGTTATTTAGAGGCCATTAACTACATACATGAGAAAGAAAAGCAACCCAATGCAGAAGATTCACATTTCAAACACCAGGGCAGGTGTGCCCTGGTATTCCTGAGGAGGGCATCTACAGTGATCATTTTCTTATTTCAGATACAACTTCTGAAGATAATACAATGAGCTTTAAACATAATCTTCACAACCTGCCTTATGTTTATTTTGCCCTATTATTTTGCCATCTTTCTTCACCACCTCTGCCAATTTTCAGTAGAGAAACAGCTTTAATTATTTAACACTTTTCAAACTGTAAGCTTTCTTTGCCTCAGTTTCCATATTTATATACTTACCTAATCTCTCTCCCTTTATACAATAAAAAGAAACATAGTTCCTTTAAACTTTGTATTAGTTAGTTTCTGGAACAGTCCCTGGTAGACTATAATGAATGCTTGTTCAACATGCTTTAATATTAACAAACAAACAAATTTACTAATCTACCACTAAGTGCCCAGCACTATGCTAATCACTTCAAATAAAATAGTAAGCAAAAGGCATATGGTCTCTGAGTAAATGGAGCTAACAGTTCAGTGGAAAACGCAGACACAAAAGAAAGGAAGCCACAATGAGTCTAGCATATATTTGCCCAAATGTCCACAGTGAAGTCATGGTAGGAATGGACTCTCCCAGGAAAGGACGTTTATCTTGAAATGCAGGGTTAAAGAGAGCCCACCAATTTGAGACTGACCTGATAATCTGAATAGGGACTCCCGATTTTTACCTAAAAGTTTATTGGACTAATTTTAAACACCTAAGACAGCATCTAAGTAGCTATGTATTTATGGAAAATGGATAATGACACAAGCCTCATATAAGAAATTGAAAGTCACGTTTCAATAAATATTGTAATAATTCATTAAAATATGTCAATGGTTGATACTTGAAAGGGGAGTACACATTTGTTTGTTTTGAATTTTTAATTTTTTGTGGTTTATTGTATGCATTTATGGACATCCACATAATTAAAAGAGAACTAAAATGTGTTTATCATACGAATCCCAAATAAAACCAAAGACAAATACATTAAACTCTTATTATACTGTGACTTTCCTTGAATATCCATAGAAAAATGACTGAGTCCTCCATGACTTTATTTGTAAATAATTGAAAAGAAAAATTCTAGCCTTAATTTGAAAAAATAAGGTAGCTTGTTAATTTGAACAATTTGGGCAAGTTGTTCCTAAAATGTCAGGACTTCAAATCCTGAGCAAATTTTGTGCCGACTATATTTTCCTGATATTTTTGTTCACACTGGTATATGATGTGCACAAACTTGATTTAAGATAAAACATATATTTCAAAATGATCTTGCTGCTAAGTTATTTTTATAAAATCAGATTATATTTGGAAAAATGGTGACACTTTCCCTAAGTATCTTTAAATTCACTAAGTATATTCACAAAGTACATTTAAAGTACAATTTTGATTTAATTATATGAGTTACTGCCTAAAGTGCATAAGCCTAAACCTAACAAAAGTGCACAGCTTTTCTGGAAATCAAAGTTTCCAAAAGTTACTCTGATCACTAGGACTGCTGTAGGGTGTTCCATTGTGGATGCCCACATGCCTGACTAGATGGACAAAGACCTGAAGGTAATGGCACATATTTAAGGTTCTTTTAAAATTTTCTTTCTAATTTTAAAGTAGATTATCAGTATTTGCAAAGTGGTTAGCTACATATAAAAGAATGAAATTAGAACACTTCCTAACACCATACACAAAAATAAACACAAAATGGATTAAAGACCTAAATGTAAGACCAGACACTATAAAACTCATAGAAGAAAACATAGGAAGAACACTCTTTGACATAAACCACAGAAGGATCTTTTTTGACCCACCCCTTAGAGTAATGGAAATAAAAACAAAAATAAACAAATGGGACCTAATGAAACTTAAAAGTTTTTGCAGAACAAAGGAAACCATAAACTAGATGAAAGGACAACCCTCAGAATGGGAGAAAATATTTGCAAGTAAAACAACAGATAAAGGATTAATCTCCAAAATATATAAACAGCTCATGCAGCTCAATATTAAAAAAAACAAACAACCCAATCAAAAAATGGTCAGAAGACCTAAATAGACATTTCAGCAAAGAAGACATACAGATGGCCAAGAGTCACAAGAAAAGATGCTCAACATCACTCATTATTAGAGAAATGCAAGTCAAAACTACAATGAGGTATCACCTCACACCAGTTAGATTGGGCCTCATCAGAAAATCTACAAACAACCAATGCTGGAGAGGGTGTGGAGAAAAGGGAACCCTCTTGCTCTGTTGGTAGGAATGTAAATTGATACAGCCACTATGGAGAACAGTATGGAGGTTCCTTAAAAAACTAAAAATAGAACTACCATATGACCCAGCAACCCCACTACTGGGCATATACCCAGAGAAAACCATAATTCAAAAAGACACATGTAACCCAATGTTCATTGCAGCACTATTTACAGTAGCCAGGTCATGGAATCAACCTAAATACATTCCTCTGAATATTCTTCTTTTCCTCCCTATCCTATGTTAAGCTTATAGATAATCATCAAATTTCTACTAAGGTAATAAATATGATTGTGTCAGAGATTTTCCCAACAAATACCATTCACCTTGGAAGATGATGAATTGATATATGTCCCTCATAAAATGTCCAGACTAATGCAGTCAATTCATCCATATGGCCAGAGCGTTCTTTCAGTGACGGACACCCTCTGACAATTTAATGCTTCATTTGCTTAGCTGGTACTTCATTCAACTTTCTTAAAAAATTGTCTAGTGACTTTGAGAAGGTATATAAGAAGACACTCCTACACATCTCATTTCCAGCTACCACTGTTTCTCTTCTCTTTGCTTTTTTGAAGGTATAGTTTTTTCAAAATTAATTATTGTAGTTATAAAAGGAAATACAGTCTTCATACAGAAAAGTTTTTGAAAAAAGTAACTATCAGTTGATACCATGCCATGGCAAAGTTTGCCTATCAAGTCATTCTGAATCTGAGCAGGACCCTATGGTCCTTGTCCCCCCTGTCCTCAGCCTGCCTTTTGTCTGTGGAAAAACTTTAGCCAAAGAATACGTTTAATCAGAGAAGTGAGAAAATGCAGAAACAAAGGAAAACAGTCAAAGGAGACCAAATAATACTAGTTTAGTCATTAAGCATAGTCAAGGACATCTAGTTCCTCCTCAAGGGCTATAGGTAATATTCTGAGCCATATCCTGTGAGCTGTCTTATAGGTACTGAAAACCCCACCAAGTGGAAGAGATTAACTACAGGATGACCAGACTGTAGCCATGACATAAGCTGCCACAGTTCTGAGAACTGGCCTCAAAGAAATAGGAACAAACCGACCGTGGGACTGAAGATTAATTGTACTTAAAACAATCAAGATGACACTGGTTAGACCACTGCATGACCAATTTCAAGATGACTGTCAGAGCTGACCATGCTGTTTCTGCATGTAGCCTCTTCCCTCTGTCTATAAATACTCTTGCCTCCTGAGTGTCGGTGGGGGGGTGGGAAGTCAGCCTATGGACAGGAGTCGGCCCTCCCCCACCCCCACCCCCAGTTGCCAGCGTCCAAAATAAGCAAATGTTCCTTTCCACCAACCTTGCCTCTTTATTGGCTTTTGAGCTGCGAGCAACCAGACCCCACTTTCAGTTACAATTCTTCTAAGTGTATGAGGAGATATAAAAAGAATGTAAGACCCTCTCACTGCCTCAAGTTTCTCTTAATCCAGTTAGAGAAACAAAGGTTATATAAAAAAGGAAAGGGAAAAATATATACAAACATATTCATTTATACCTCAATAACTATGTTGAACACTCACTCTGTGCCAGGGGCTGTTTTAGGCATTGGGAGGCAGCAGTAGACATGGTCTCTGCTCTTCTGAAGATTTCTTTCTAATGGTGCAAGACAAATGATACAAAGCAAATAAGCAAAGTGATATGAGAGAATAGATAGTCGCTGGGCTTGCTGTTCTAAAACTGTGTGGTGCGAAAGAGGTCTGTAAGGAGGAGACATCTGAGCAGAGATCTAGATACAGCGAGGGAACAAGCTTTGTGAATATCTGCTGGAAAATTTACCTGCAGAGGAAACAACCATGTACAACTCTCAGGATCGAGTAAGACTTTGGTATAGAAAGTGAGAATAAGTGGGTGATAGCAGAAGATGTCAGGGGAACCCCAAATTTAGAAACAAGTGTTTCTAATAAGGAGTGGTGTATATAATTCATGATTTATCAAAGGAAGGCTGTGTCATGGTGCTAAACTTAAAAATTAGGAGGAATATATAGAAAATTCAAGGAAATTACACAAAATATTGTATCTTTCAATGCTGGGTTATGAGTTGTATCCAATATCTTATTTTCTTCCTCTAGAAATTTTTCACATGTCTAAAATTTAATATCTATAATTTAAAAAGTGTACAATTATGTACAGTTGACTCTTGAATAACACAGGTTTGAACTACATAGGTTCACTTACATGAGCATCTTTTTCAGTAAACACGTACTACAGTACTACTTGATCCATGGTTGGTTGAATCCACAGATGTGGAACCGAGGACATGAAGGGCCACTATAAAATTATACATGGATTTCCCACTGCACAGGGGATCAGTGCCCCTAATCCCTGCATTGTTCAAGGGTAAACTGTATTGCAAAATATATTTATGCTAAAATAACATTCAATACCTGATATCTTATCGATGATTGTTTTCTTGTAAGGAAGTGATTCCACAGGTGAGTCTTAAAAGCATAATTACTACATGAGACTTATTTAAAAGATAATTTTGTGGAGAAGTAAACTGGGGTGTTAAAAAGAGTAAGCCCTGCTCTGGCTGTATTTAGATCTGAAATCTCTCCTCCAACACTACTTCCTTTATTATAGAGTGGTCATTCTGTTTGTGACTTGTAATGAATTTGAAAGCATAGTGAGAATTGTCTAATGAATAGTGTAGACAATAAACACTGAATTGTGAAGGACAGATGATCACTGTTAACTTGGAATGGTCAGCGCTAACATGGACTTTAGTTTTTCAAACCTACAGGCTTTCAGAAAGTAAAGGTGAACTTGGTTTCAAATAATACAGAGCTTTAATCAACAAGGAGATGCCACGACAACTAAAATGCAAAGAAGAACACAATCACAGAGGATGAAATATAGAAACATACTGAAATCCAGGCTACTCCTGGTACATGTGAACTTCAAAAAAATAGTACAAATCTAGCTATTGTTCATATTTCACAAATAACAAAATAATGTGTTTACTCAAGTTAATGTGGCATATTTCTCCAAGTTTTGATTTACACATAATATGGTATTATATTCTTCAAGATTCTTTGGATACACAGTGTAAAATACCTAAAGAATACTGGAGGAAATAAAATTTTACCTATTTTAGAAAATGTATAATGCAAGTTTACTTTCTGTAAAGAAAGTTTGATGTACTTCTCCTAGTTGATATTTCAGTGAAGAATGTGAATATCTTCAATGTGAATATTGCTTAGCTGCACAAAAAAAATTATCAATTATTTATTTTTACAAGATTATTTGCAGAATGTTATTTACAGTTTATTATTTATGGAATATTTCTGTAGTCTCTGTAATCTTTTTTTAAAAAACATATCTTGCTTCCTTCCTGTATTCTTATACATTTTCTCTTTTATATCATAGAGTTAAATCTTCCAGATTTTCTTGAGAATTTTTAATTAAATTTTGATCAAATTAAATTTAGACTAGTATATTTGTAGTTTTATCTTCCATTTTCTTTCATGGTGACTTTAGCTTTAAGTTTAAAATACAGCTCTAAGTGAGATTTTAGCTCAACTTATATACTCACACGGACTCAGGAAACATTTAGAGCTTGTAAGAAACCATTTTTAGTTTTCCAGGAAATAGAGAAAGACACCTTTGTTACAGGGGAGAATTAATCATAGCAAAATAATGAAGCTAATACCTACCTTTCCATTTTTTAAATGTATTCATTTATTTGTAACATTTTTGTCAAGAAGCGCTTCACTAAGGGGATACCAGGGCAACAAAGGTATACAGCCCAAGAGGGCAAGAAGGTTCAAGCACTTCTTGTCCAATATTGACAGGTTGGGGAGCTTTTACAAAGGGACAGAAGTACCAGTGCAGGAGGTAGAGTGCCATCCACTACTAGCTTCCCTCAGCTGCTGCCAATGTCTGCCCTCACCTCTTCTCATCAGACCTCATCAGACCTCTTCTGTAGGTCACCCAGCCAGACCTGCCTTTCTATTTCATCCCGTGATATCATTCTTCTTCCTTATTGCTTCAGGTCAACATAGATTTAGTTATAGTCCCTGAAACTGTCTCTTCTCCTCCCCAACACTAGTACTTTTAGGACATCATGTCTCTACACATAAAAATCTTCACCCACTGGCAACTATTATCACTTTATTTACTTTCCAGATTGAGTATAGACAAAAGAAAATCTCCTCTTTCATAATCTAAATCAATACCCGTAGAAATATGCTTTGAATTGCAGGTGAGGTAAAAGGATGAGGAGGTATAACTAACAATTTTGATAAATAAAGTTTTTTTAAAAAAATTCTCATTGGGAATATTTTTAGCTGTATTGTGGTATATTTAAAGTGTACATCATGGTGATTGGATATAGTTATACATTGTGAAAAGATTCCCCTCAACTAGTAAATGAGACCACCCATCAATTCACATATTTACTTTTTTTTTTGATAAGAACATTTAAGTTCTCTTCTTAGCAAATTTCAATTCTATGATCCAGTGTTATCAACTATAGTCAACATGTTTTACATGAGATCATCTGACCTTATTCATTTTATAGCTGAATGTTTGCACCTTTATGGTACAGGTTTGAAAAGCCTTACTTAACACCATACACAGTGATTATGGGTAGTTATAATGCATACACAATAAAGATTTTACAGTGAAGAGGCCATTATCTCCATTTTCTATACCTAGACCTTGATGTCTGGAAAGTTCAGTTGTTTGTAAGGATTTTCTGACCTAACTTTGGTGTCAGATAGTGCCATGTCTGTGGATAAACCATGAATGAGACTGTTTAAGATTAAATGCACGCTAAGAAAAATGTATTTTTGGTCAAACAATCAAGATAAGAAATAATATTGAGTTTTAAAATAAAGTATATTATGGATGATAAGGTGAAAATAGGAAGGAGTAAAATATAAATCACATAGTCTGACAATGAAAGATAGAAGAAAAAAGCAGAGATTTCCTGAATTGAATAAAGGAAATCACTGTAATTCTGCTGCCAGATGAAAGAAAATGAAACTTGAGGACACGGAAAGCAACAAATATAAGGAAATACATTAAATAGTCAACAACAAAAACAACAAAACCATAAAGCTAAGCCAAACAATCTTAATCTTGAATCTTGGAATGGAAGAAATGTAGTGACATATGTTGAGATGAAAAATGTCTATAAAAATGCCTACTCTTCTTTGATTAATGGCTAAAATTTAGGTGCAACATTGAAGAAGGTAAAAACTGCTTTCCTCAGGGCAAGCAAAAGCAAAAATGTGTATATGTGTAATTGTGTATAAACATACAAGCAAACACTTCACACAAACATAGGACTGTATGTGAGCATCTGAGAATAGCATGTAATATTAGCATGAAATCCTGGATACTAAAGTTTATTTTTAAAAAATATTATATGCTTGACTATTTACATAAATGCATCATATTTATTTCATGTAGTAGGGATGTCTGGTAATATACATGTCAGTTGGTTTCAATAACTTATTTTGATACAATATCCAACACAGTAAAGTATTAATGACAAAAGCAAAATCATGTAATATGTTCTAGAATTGGGAATGACGTAACTCAAAGGAAAGTACTTTGTAACAAAGAAACGTACCAATGTAGTGTTCAGATTTAACATGATTTGACATACCTGATATAGAAAAGTACTGAAAATGACAGCTAAGTAAGTCTTCAAACAAAATCTGACAGTATTCTTTGTCTGCTTTTCCTTAATTACTTTTAAGTTATGCAGCAAAAGTGACTTAATCATTTAAATCATAAATAGAAGGACTTTAATGGCTAATATAGCAAGAAATAAAAGGACCATCCCATTTGAGCCAATTTACCTTATCATTATTTTAATGTTTTTACTTTTCCAGTATAGTAACTTTATAAAAATATAGATTTAAACATCATAATTTTTCTAAAGTAAATCAAGTGAGTGCAGTTTGTGAATTATGCCTTTTATTTTCTATATTCTGATGCTTTGATATCTAGGGCTCTTGCTGACCCTGCAGAGTAACCTAATTCCTAAAAATAGCAAACAACCCACTAGAAGTACATCTTTCATATGCAAGCCAACCAATCCAGACCCCATACCCCTTACCACCTTCTTTATAGGGATTCCACATTCTCAGCTATTACCTACATAGGTTCAGGCACCAGACAACTAAGGACAGCCCTTATGCCTCAAAGTCCACCAAAATTACTCAAACTAGCCAATCCTAAATCTGCTTGCTGTGCCTCATGCATTCCTTCCCACAGAAACTACAAATGTTTCCATATATGTTATCTTCTCCTACAATTCTCCCTCATTCCCTCTACCTTCTGACCAATCCTGGTGCCTCCCCATGTTCCCCTGCATGATGTCTATGCCTCCTGTTTCTAGGGAACTATGAGTAAAAACTTGCTTCATGGCAGCTCTTTCCGTGTCTACATATCTTATCATACCTGATTAAAACAAACTCCAGGAACTATTAAAACAGTACTATTTTCTATTAAATCTTAAAAAGAAAGGCCATTTGATAACAGGGTTATCAAGGGGTTTTTTGGTCCATATAATGATAATAGAATTAAAATATCTTTCTGCTTCTGAAAAAATTTGGTTACAATTTAGATATTGAAGATATGACCACAAAAATAATTTTAAGGAGTTTAAATTTTAATTGGACATTATTTTATCAAACTCATTAGTTGTACAAGTTTCTACGTAGCAGTTACAAATTTAAAGACTTCATTTTTAGACTTCTTCATGACGTCTTATGTGCAGTGAAACACATTCAACGAAATGTATGTCAAATCCTAGTTTCATACTGTCCTTTGATACAGTTGAGTTTGCCTACTGAGATATGAAAGGTATGATTTTAAATTATATTATCATTTAACATAATTAGCAAAATGTTAAGGGCTGAAACAATAATGACAAATACATTGGTTTTACTTTTCTTTTAAAGTATACCTAGAAAAAATATTTTCACTTATGGAGAACTGATATACTATTTTTAAAAATTTATTTATTTTATTTATTTATTTTTGGCTGTGTTGGGTCTTTGTTGTTGCACGCGGGCTTTTCTCTAGTTGTGGCAAGCTAGTGCTACTCTGTTGTGGTGCACTGGCATCTTATCGCAGTGGCTTCTCTTGTTGCAGAGCATGGGCTCTAGGCACGCAGGCTTCAGTAGTTGTAGCATGCGTGCTCTAGAGTGCAGCCTCAGTAGTTGTGGCACACGGGCTCATTAGTTGTGGCTCACGGACTCTAGAGCACGGGCTCAGTAGTTGTGGCACATGGGCTTAGCTGTTCCACAGCATGTGGGATCTTCCCGGACCAGGGCTCGAACCTGTGTCCCCTGCATTGGCAGGTGGATTCTCAACCACTGCGCCACCAGGGAAGCCCAGAACTGATATTCTTATGGTGGTGTGATGCTATGCTCTTCACTCATAAGGAAAACTTTACTAATTTCAAGTCAAACTTGGGTGCAGTGATGGGGAGATGTATACTATATAAATGTAATATTTACCCATTTTGTCTAGATTCCATGGAGCACTGCTTTCTCCTTATTGTACCGAATAGTAATATGTTAATCAAACCAAGAAATTCCTGCCTAACAAGACATCTCATACTAGGATATAGGTCAGACAATAGGAGAACCAAGAAAGAAGTGCTAATAAATATCTACTGCTCATTCCACAAAGACAGAAAATCCATAGAGGAAAAGAAGAGAAAAGAAGTCCTCTTCAGATTTCTCAACTCTGGATGGAGTCCCCTTAATCAGCAATGTTTTAAAAATGTGGAGATGAGCCTAGCTTGCCAGCTTTTTTCTATTTAATATAAACATTTTAATAAATCTCACTTGGCTAGCTACTATTAACATTATTTCCTCTAGAAGTAAAGAGATTTCTATAGTAAAAACATAGAAAGGATATAATACCTCTGATTATACAACTTTACAGGTTTTGTATAGAAGCAGAAAACTCTTTAAGGATTGGCATTTTGGACTGGGGAGGTAAAAGCACGGCTCTCTTCAATCCTCCTTCCCTTCCCTTGCATATAAAACTACCTGAATTCCATTGAAATAGACAAACCACTGTCATGACTTACAGATAGTGTATTACTTTGCTAGGGCTGCTATAACAAAGTACCACAGACTGGGTGGCTTAGACAACAGAAAGTAATTGTTTCATTGTTCTGAAGGCTAGAAGTCCCAGATTGTTAACATGGTTGGTTCCTTCTGAGGACCATGAGAGAAAGATCTGTTCCAGGTCTCTCTCTTTGGCTTGTGGATGGCTGTCTTATCCCTGTGTCTTCATATCATCTTCTCTCTTATCCTGTCTGTGTTCAAAGGTCCTCTTCTCATAAGGACACGTCATACTGAATTAGGGCCCATTCTAATGACCTCATTAATTTAATTACCTATTTAAGGATCTTATCTCCTATCATACTCTAAAGTAATAAGAGTTAGGACTTCAGAATATATGGAGGAGGACAAAATTCAGTCCATAACAGATGACATTCCTGATTATTGGAAGCTGTGACCAAGAAACTGTCTTGCAGAAACAGATATAGCAGGTCCATGGCAGATATTTCCTTCTTACCTTCAGAGTTCAGTGTGTGGGGTATGCAAAAGAGAAGGAGCCGGGCAAGTACTCTATTACAGAGACATCCAGTGAAGACAACAATAGGACACTGAATTTACCTTCCCAGACTTCTTTGTAGACAAACATCACACTCGAAAAGGCATGCAGATCACCTATTATAGATAATTTTCCATTTCCTAAAATGTTCAATTTTTCATTCCTCTACCATTATGCAGGTTTTGTTTGTTTTTTGGAGAAATAAATCTTTAATGAATGTCCTTTAAATTTCTACTGTAACATTCTCACTGATGATCTCTGGACACCTGAAAATAAATGCTTTTTAATCTACTTAACTAAAGCAAAATATTGCTTCTAATGGCGCCTCTTGCTATATTAATATCTTACTTAGGAAATTTTACCCTTTTCTAAAATTTAAGATTCCCATAATACAGATGAAGCAATGGCCACTTAAGGCATCAAGCTGAGAAAATGTCCTTCTGATGTTTGAGGTTTTTGTGCTTATTCAGTTTAACCATTTTAATGCCCCATTAATTTTTATATTAATCATAAAAATTCTGGATTTTTCTAATGTTGAAGCCATTATAAAATTCCTATCACATTCTTTATTTGCATACATTAAAATAGAGTTAAATAATATCCAGGATTCACCGCAGACACTCATTAACCATTTCCCAACTTAGATTCCACTTCTGGGGTAAAATCATGAATATGAGAACAGAGAAAGATAACCAGGCGCAAAGACTGTTTTATATTGCTTTAAATATTGTATATAGTGCAAATAGATTATGAAGTTCTGTTTCAAAATTACTTCTCAAAAACACTGCTCATTCTTCAAGATCTGTCTCAATGATTAGCTCTTCCAGGATGTCATGTCATCACTCCCATACCCCTGCACTGCTCTCCTCAGAAGTTACCAATAATTTTGTGTTTTGCCATCATGCCATTCTTTTGCTTCATGCACTCTTATGACCAGGGAACACACACAGAAGATCTAAACTCCTCACCATAGCCAACAAGACCTGCAATATTTGGTTCCTGACAACCTCTTGGACTTCATCCTCTCACTCACTCACATTGTTTACTCAATCCAGCCACCCTGGAATTCTCCTTTGTCCCTCACATATGACAAGCTTGTTCCTCCTAGGACCTTTACACTAGCTCTTGCTTTTCCCTAGTGAACTCGCCCTATAAGTGATCACATCACAATTCCCCTTGGCCATTCATATCTGGACTTAAATTATTTCACTTCAGAGATAGTTTCATTGACCACCAATAAGAAGTGAATTCCTAGTGTCTTCCTAATACATCAACTTGCTAGTTTGACTTCATTGTACTTTATTAAACTCTAATCATTTATTATAAATTAATAATTCATTTGTTGATTTTCTGTCCCTCTCAGTCACACTGTAAACTTCATAAAGGCAGAAAAATATCAGGTTTGTTCAACATTATCCCAGGGCAATCAAACTGGTGCTTGGAATACATTAGGGGGAAAAGTGTGGAATAAATGAATGAACCATTAAATGAATGCACATAATAAAGTTCATTCATACATACATGAATATATGCTAGATTCTATACTTGGCCCTGAGAATCAGTTTAAGGTTTAAGGAGCACACATTATTTCAAAGTTGCCATTACCATTGAAACTAGAATATGATTTTCAATTTAGGTAGAGAAGATTGTTTATCTATTCATTTAAGTTATTTTTGTAAGTTTAATTTGGACCTCCAAATATGTATGTGTTTCTTCCAATACCTTCTCTTGCAAGGAGGTATCTATTTCCACATCTCAAGTTCAGCTAGGCCTATGATTTAAAAGAAGAAATGTAAATATCTGATACTTTCAGCAAGATCGGAATCAAGTTGTAATCTCTGCTTTCTCTAGGCTAAGAACTTAACTTTTTAAGTGTCCATATCTTCATCTAAAATATAGTCTATACAACAGTCATTAACCATGTGCATGAGGTATTGAGCACTCGAACTGTGGCCAGTGCAACTGAGGAGTTAATTTTTCATTTCATTTGATACTAGTTAATTTAAACTTAAAACTTGGAGCAATGTAAAAGATTCCCCATAAGAAAAATTTGAAAATTACTTTGCTGATAATGATAAATTTGCTTCCTATTAAAAGTTATACCATTCCCTGGGCTTCCCTGGTGGCGCAGTGGTTGAGAGTCCGCCTGCCGATGCAGGTGACACGGGTTCGTGCCCCGGTCCGGGAAGATCCCATGTGCTGCGGAGCGGCTGGGCCTGTGAGCCATGGCTGCTGAGCCTGCACATCTGGAGCCTGTGCTCCACAGCGGGAGAGGCCACAACAGTGAGAGACCCGCATACAGAAAAAAAAAAAATCTATATCTATATCTATATCTATATATATACCATTCCTTTATATTAGGTAATGTGCAAACGTATCACCATATGTGGTAAGAGGCCTAAAATCAAGTCCTGATATTATGTGTGCATGGGCATCGGAGGAAAGCCTGGAGGGCCTCCAATGTCCTAATGGCAAGTTCCCCTCCCAACTGTGTACCTAGGGATAAGATTCCTGCTCAAACAACCCTTCTAGTCATGGGGACCAGGAACAGTATCTGATTTTCCCTGAGGGGCAAATGTCGGTGTCCTGACAGCCCGCAAGACTGTTCACACAAGCCAATCACAACCTCCTTCAGGAACCAGAGACCATCTCATCCCCTTGTTATTCTGAAGCCTGCCTACCACAGCCCTTAGCCATTCATTCTTCCCAAGTGCACCCCCTTTGGCCCTGTGCAACGCAGTGTCCTCCTGTCCCAGGCTGCCAGTATAGGGGACTAATAACCTACTGTCAATCTCACCTGTTCAGTGTCAGGTGTTCTGCTTCCAGCTATCACCTTAACTCCAGGGCAGAGATTCCTCCACCGACAAGGTGAAAAGAAGGAAATCAAAACACAATTAACATGTGATCATTGTGAATATTCTTTTTTTATGGGGAATAGTTTATATGTGTTCAGAGTACAAATTTAAAACTTATAAATAGCATCCTTATCCAATGGTCTATTATCCTAATCCAGCCTATTAACAGTCAATGACAAGTATTTCTTTTAATTTTCATAATTAGTACCTTTCATATGCACATAATTTGAATAGTAAGAATGCCATTATTCACTATTTTTTTTCTCTACACAAACAGCAGCTATGAATGGTTCAACTTAATATTTGAAAAATATTTTTTCATGCTAAATAACAGTGTGTAAAGATGCTGTATTACTTTACTGAGCAGCTGGTATCCAGATTCCTCCTACTGTTGCTTTAAGTCTAGCAGGTCCTGGAAAGTAAAACTCCACTTTCCGGATTTTTTTGAAGCTAGAACATTAAGTGGTTTATTTACTGCCAATGAGATGTTCTCTAAGATATTTTAATTCACCTGGGAACAAAGTTACGCAGAAAGAGAAAGGACAGTGATGTTAGGATCACCCAGTTACTGGTCTAGATCTAGCAAGAGGGCAGAGGTCTAGGCCAGCTCTTCCATCACAGCTTCCGGATACTTGCTTGTATTGAAGGTCATGTGTTCCTGCATCTAACCATGCTGTGATGGATTCTCTCTCTTTTTTTTTTTTTTTTTGTGGTACGCGGGTCTCTCACTGTTGTGGCCTCTCCCGTTGCAGAGCACAGGCTCCGGACGCGCAGGCTCAGCGGCCATGGCTCACAGGCCCAGCTGCTCCGCGGCATGTGGGATCTTCCCGGACCGGGGCAGGAACCCGTGTGCCATGCATCAGCAGGCGGACTCTCAACCACTGTGCCACCAGGGAAGCCCTGTGCTGGATTCTTGATCCACGAATCCTAACTAAGATGGTTTGGTCCTGGAGCCAGCCCTTTTCCTGTAGTCTCTTTATTGTACCCAAAGGAGAAAAGCCTTGGGCAGACCATTCCTTTGATGATGTTCTAAGTCTCATTCCAGGAAGTCCAGATAGTACTTGCACCTCCTACCCTAACATATTTTTAAATGTACTTCTGCATAAAAATTAACTTTCTGCTTAACACAGTGACTTCTGTTACGTTTGACTGAACCCTCGATTTATACTAGTTTATTGGAGTGAATCACCACAATTATGCACCCCTCAACAACACAGTTTTAGGTGTTACTGTGACTGGCAATTACTTCTATCTTCATCATTTCACTGCCTTGCAGTGATGCAAAGGCTAATTTTATATGATTGAACTTTTCCAACCCACTTAAAGTACGATGCCACATTTCATATACTTTTGAATCAGACCTAAATCTTCTGGGTCCCAGAATCACTGATGATGATCATACCTCTCAACTCAAATTATAAGTGGAACAGTTAATGTGATGTAAGTGCTGCTTATAATTTGGGTTCATTTTATGTAAATCACTAGATGAACCCTTTTTTAAAATCTATTTTTCCCTGAATAAATGTCCTTTGAGGTGATCTAAAAATTGAGTAAAATTCTGCCATGTAATCAAGGATGGAAGGGCATACATTTGTTCCTTTAAAGATAGAAAATTATATAGATCTGCTGAAGTGGGAGGAAAGGCTGAGTCATTGAAAGAAGGCCAGTGTGATAGGAATACACTGGACAGAGAATGGGTCACTGGGCAGAGCGGAGACAGGACTGGAGATGAGGCTAAGGGACCTTGAAATCTGCAATTTAATATCAGATACCCACATTTATACAGCCAATAAACCAACATGATGAGATGGTCAAACAAAAGGAATCTGACAGATTCTGGGGATGAGGAAGGTGTGAAGAACAGAGTGACTGAGGTCCGTATTGTGAGCAGTGAGATGGTCCAGGGTGAGGGGGCCTGGGTGTGTGGATGGGCAGGCGAGGAGGAGAGTTCTGGGCAGAGTCTGAGCAGGTGAAAGCCCCATAAGTGAGTAAGGCTGTAGCTGAGAAATGGAAGGTTTTGTAGTGCATATGGTTTAGCACAGAGTACAGGGTAGAGAATGGCTCTAAATAAAGCTACAAAATGAATAAGGCCTGTGAGGAGCCTTGTAAAATATGTAAGGTCAGGATAAATTTATCAGTAGAATTGTCTATTGCTGCTCTGCAAACACAAGGTGTGCTCTGTGATATGACTGGAGTTCTGATTTAATTCATAAGCATACTCCAGAGACATTTATGCCAAGTTTCAATATTCCCTAGGTTTAAGAGGATGCAGCTTGTTGTGAAATGAAAGGGGATGATAATTAAACTATCAGAAGGCCACAGCACAGCATCTTGCACTATGGAAGGAATACAGGTTGCAAAAAGGAAACCCCCTTTTGCACAACGAACAGAGCAGTTATCCTATATTTCACCTCTTCTGTCAGATCCAAGAGATACACAGCACATATGCTTTCTGTCTAGTTTCAAAGGTGTGCTTAGAAGACAGGCATACCTTAGGGGCAAGAAGAAGAATGGATTTCAAACAACATAGAAAGATGGAATAAATATCATGCTTAAAAAATGAATTTCTCCAATTGTCTTGTCATAAGCAGCAAAAACTTTAGAGGAGCCTACTGCTCTTCACGGAAAAATTTCTTTACAATGTTCATTAGGAATATTTGAACACTGAGCATGTTAATATGCTATTCATATGTGGGAAAACAATTATTAAAAGCTAGAAGAGGAGATTATATTTTTGTAGATATTAATAAATTAACAGGACTACAGGGCTCTATGTGTTATGTACAAATAATTTATTATTTCCAAGGCCCTTGTGTCTACCCACTGTTTAAATAGCAGACTAAATATGACAGTGATGTCTTGCTATGATATGATGAGTCTGACAAGTTGAGAGATACATATATACACATAGATACACACATAGATACACACACACACACACACATATATATATATACTCATGTAAATATATAGATATATGTGTGCATCTATATGTCAGAAAAGATGTTTATTTTAAGACATTTTATTAAATGAATGATGAAGTAATTAGCAGAACAACATAAGAAATAAATTTGGAAATATGAGAAAAACAAAGTTTAGAAAAAACAATCACTGAGAATATAATGGAATTTATGGAAAAATATATAAACTGAGCATGAACTTCTTAAATGTTTGCAATGAGGGTTAGCTAACTTGAAATGAAAGGAGACCTATGATTTCTGGCATCAGAGAAATATAGAAGACAGTATTCCATTCTCTCCAAATTCCAGAGGAAAACAAAGAAGAACATAACCTATTTATTAAAAATCACTTCAATTGATTTTTTAAAACATCTTTATTGGAATATAATTGCTTTACAGTGTTGTGTTAGTTTCTGCTGTATAACAAAGTGAATCAGCTATACATATACATATATCCCCTTCTCTCCTCCCTCTTGCTTCTCCCTCCCACCCTCCCTATCACCCCCTCTAGGTAGACACAAAACACTGAGCTGATCTGCCTGTGCTATGCGGCTGCTAACCTCTAGCTATCTATTTTACATTTGGTAGTGTATATATGTCAATGCTACTCTCTTACTTCGTCCCAGCTTATCCTTTCCCCTCCCCGCATCCTCAAGTCCATTCTCTGCGTGTGTCTTTATTCCTGTCCTTCCCTAGGTTCATCAGAATCCTTTTTTTTTTTTTTTAGGTTCCATATATATGTGTTAGCATATGGTATTTGTTTTTCTCTTTCTGACTTAATTCACAGACTTCAATTGATTTTTTACAGGGTAGACACTACTCTAAGTACTTGCAAATAGTGTACACAGATATTAACTCACATAATCTTCATAACAACCCTGTGAAATGCAATACTCTTCTTAGATCTATAATATTCTATATTATAGAAAAAAGAAATGAGACATGGAGACGTAAAATAACTTTTCCAAGTTTATACTACTAATACATAGCTATGCTGGATTCAAATATAGAGAATCCAGCAGCAAGCCTATGCTGGTACTATCTACAATTTTGTGCCAAATCTAAGACATCAAACTACTGGAAGCTAAACTACCCAGGCAAACTAAAATGCCCAATGGAGTAGAAACTACATTGTTACTCAGAGTGTAATGCAAAAGCTTCATTCATCATATAAGTTTGATGAAATAAAAAAGTGTTTTTTTTTGACTCTGAATTGCATGCTCTGGGAAAAGTGCTGAAACCTAACATAGATTTATTTTGACCTGCGCCACATAGAATCTTTCCTTGGTAATTTGAAATGTATATGACAGTTTGTTTTAACCATGAACCACAAGTAAGTCTCTATGTGTTTTAAAATAGAATAAGAATCCCAAATGAGTTAAAGACAAACTTATATTGTACCTAAATAATCTACATCTCCCCCCAAATATTAGCTGCATGACCGGCTGTAAGAAGTAAGATCAGTGAGAAAGCTGTTCCTGTTAAGGGTGCTTGTACAAGGAAGTGAGGAGGGAGGGCTACAGCATGGAAGCTGTAACAAGTAAGGTTGTAGGATCAGGAGAAGATGAAGAAATCCAGAGAGTGGAACTGGAATATGATAAAAGGTCATAAAGAAACTCACAATTGTAATAAGAGTCGATGAAACTCAGCCTTGCCAAAGACTCTGCACATAAAGATGCAAGGAATATCATCAAGAAATGATGATGTAGGGTTTCTGACCACTTGATGTGGAACAACGTACATCACTGCCAGCCTTCTAGAGCTGCTTAGTGTTTGGATGCCAACTTAACTTCCTCAGGTTACTCAGTCTCTATAGGAGCCAGAGCATGACAACAGTGGAAATGAGTGAAGCATGTCAGATGTTTCGCCATTCTAAATACCATAGATAAATTTTGAGATTTTTATAGAGTTAGAAGGAGTGATTCTGTTTTGATTATAAACCAACCAGGTAATTCCTTCAGATTTATTATACACACAAATTGTAATCTTTCCTATGTTATAACTGCACTCTGATTTTTCAAGTACTATATTTTTGTGATATCCAAAGATCAGATATAAATCTACTTTGAGACATCTCATAGTGTAGTTCCATTAATAGGATATATAGTAAATAAGTTTGAACAAATTTTATACCTTTATCTACCTACCTATACTGTTAAAAATAGATGTTTTAAACTTAATCTACCTATATTTTCACCATGGGCATTTATTAAACAAACATTCAAATATTGCATATTATTTAAGATTAGTTTCAGCCAGCGCCCCCAAATGATAAGAAGGCACTTGTCCTAAGTGTGTTCTTTTCATAGTGGTATGAATTGCAGTCATAGATTATATTGCAATAAGATACAGATACGCAATCAAAATGTCACGCCTTTGTTTTCAGACCTGATATGACTTTTCTCATGAGCAACACCATCGCCAGTTTAAAATTTTGTTATGTCTAAAAATTTAAGTAGTTTGTGAAGATGTATACCACAATATTTGGTTCAGTCTTTCACATGCCTCCCTGGGCTTGTATTTAAGATAGAATGGGCTCATGTGACCTTGTAGAGTTGGGAGGAAAAGGACTTTCTAGAACAGTGGTGATGCTGCCTTGTGGGGTGACCGGCATCTGCTCAGGTATGTTGAGTCGAGTTGCTTCCATGAGCTTACTTGTTACATATTGTTGACACTTTCAGCTAAATAAACATGTTACCTATTCTTCTCAGCTCAGCCAGGCCCTTTCTCTGTCAGCCATGCTGCTCCAGCCTCTTCATTCTCCTGAGGATGCAGGCATTGGAGTGGCTACCTTGTACAGGTGTTTTCTCAAGTACCCAAAAGCACTGAGAAAAGATTCCTTTGTCCTCACTGTGTTTAGCTCCATCCTTCAATAAATCACCTTCTATGCCCTGAGATGACCTGATCCTTTCTCTCATCACCGTTTTAACATGCTTCCCGGGCCTCCCTGGTGGCGCAAGTGGTTGGGAGTCCGCCTGCCGATGCAGGGGATACGGGTTCGTGCCCCGGTCTGGGGGGATCCCATATGCCGCGGAGCGGCTGGGCCCGTGAGCCGTGGCCGCTGGGCCTGCGCGTCCGGAGCCTGCGCGTCCGGAGCCTGTGCTCCGCAACGGGGGAGGCCACAACAGTGAGAGGCCCGCATACCGCAAAAAAAAAAAAAAAAAAACATGCTTCCCCATAAAACCAGCCAGCAATACTTCCCTTATGTCATATTTCTCTCAATTGACCATGGGGCATTAAGCCTTGTGACATAACTGTTGTGGAAAGCACCATTTGTGCTGCCATCTTCGCACATCAAGCTTTCATCATCACAGAAATATAAGAGCAATTTCATGATTTCATTCACCACACCTATCCCTTAATACTAAATGAGAGCTAAAGGTATTTAGAAAAATATTTTTCTTAACCACTCCTTTCAAGCTACTGCCTTGATGTTGAAAATTAACTCTATCTTTATTTTGTTTCCATTGTTGTCTCATAAAATTTTTGCTCACCAATCCATCAACATTGCTCTTGTCCATGTCAACAACAAAATTTACATCGTGAATTCCAATGGCCTGTTCTCAGTCCTGATTTTTTTTTTTTTTTGATTCATCAGCAACACTTGACCCAGTTGAAACACTTCCTTCATGTGACGTCAGGACACCTCTCTTCTTGTTCCACTCCTGCACTGACCCCCTTTTTTTTTCAGTTCTTCTTCATCTCCCTGACTTCTTTTCACTATAGCGCCCCTAAACCTAGTTCTTGGATCTTCACTCTTCTCTAAACTTGCTCCTTTAGAGACCTAATCCTGTATCACGTTGTTTAAACCCATTTTATTGTGAGGACATAGTAGTGACTCAGAGCATGGTATCTAGGGCTGGACTGCCTGTGTTAAAATCCCAGATGTGCCACTTAGCAACTATGCAATCTTGGAAAACATTACTTTACCCTCTTAGTCTCATTTTCCTCCTCTATAAAATGAGGATAGTATTATTAGTACCTGTCTCATACATTTCTTATGAGGATTAAATTAAATGAGACATTACATAAAAGAAGCTTAGAAAAGCACCTGATATATAGTGGATTTTATATTTTTGTTTAACAATGCATACAGGTAAAATGTCATAGGATTTATACACCAGAGGAACTCATTCCTGAATTTCATATAAATATATCCAACTACCTAGTCAACATTTATTTAAGATGTTTAAAGGCAGCTCAGACTTTGCATACTCAGTTAATGGCAAAACCATCCTCCAACTTTGCAGGCCACACATCACGGAGTTACCCTGGACCTCTCCCATCTTTTCACACCACACATATAATTCGCCACCAAATCATCTAGTCTCAGTCTTCCTACTTCTCACTCTTTGGTCTGCTGTCTCCCAGTTCCCAGCTATAATCATCGCACACCTGTATTATTATCATTGCCTTAAGAAGAATTCCCTAATTCCAGGGCTGTTCCCCTAAAGTGCATCATCAACACTGCAGCCAGAAAAGTCCCCTTCAAAGATAAGATGCATCGGGCTTCCCTGGTGGCACAGTGGTTGAGAGTCCGCCTGCTGATGCAGGGGACACAGGTTCGTGCCCCGGTCCAGGAAGATCCCACATGCCGTGGAGCAGCTGGGCCCGTGAGCCATGGCCGCTGAGCCTGCGCGTCCAGAGCCTGTGCTCCGCATTGGGAGAGGTCATAACAGTGAGAGGCCCATGTACCGAAAAAAAAAAAAAAAAAAAAAAAAAAGATAAGATGCATCATGGTACTGCTCTACCCAGGTCCATCCAATGCCTTCTGGTCTCATCAGAGGAAAAAACAAATTCCTTACCCTGCTCATGAGGTCCACTGTCTATCAGAGTTCATTTCCTGCACTCCTTCCCCACTCTCTCTCTGCTTCTGTTGCACTGATCTTGCTAGGTTTTGATCATGTACATCAAATAGCTCCCACCTTTTCACCCTGAAATGTGTAGTTGACTTCAGAATGCTGTTCTTCAGATATTTGCATGGTTGCTCCCACATTTTTCTCACGTCTTTCCAAATGTCATTTTATTGGGAAGACCTTCACTTAACCCTGTTTTTAAATTCTTCAAAATAATATTTCCCCTTTGCCCTCCAACACAGAAACGTCCTATCACTCTTCTCAGCTTAATTTTGGTATAGCATTTCTCATGTTCTATAAATTGACTTAGCTATAATTTAAATATGATTTATATGTTATATAATTTCTTTACCTTTATTCTTTTCACAAAAATGTAAGGACCAACATGGTTAGTAATTTTTAATGATTATGTTTCACAAATGTATACACTACCCAGAGAGAGTCCTTGGCACAAAGTAATGTACAGATGGTTTTCAATAATATTTTTGAGTAAATTAATCCATGAATCTATAGTATAATTTACCTCCCCTCCCTACCAGGCATTGGATGCTTTATTTAAACTAGGGAGAAAATCATTAAGGAAAAATATAAAGAGGATAAGTGAATTAATTTTTTTCTGCATGTCACCCACTCTACAGAGGTATCTGAATTATAAAAAAGAATTTTAAAATGATATTAAAATACATTTAAAATATAATATCATTTCTCTCTATTCTCCCTATTTAATAATAATTTTTTAAATAATTTTGATATGTAGACCTAGGTGCAAATATTTGCTCTTTTTAAATAGTAGCTTGTTTTTTAGCAGACTCTGGGACCCATAAGTTTGTGATTAAATAACAGGTGTTATTATGAAGTCAAAAGTGATTTAGCCCATTTTTAGTGCAAAAATATACAGCAAGTGTCTCCCATTTACTTAATACTGGTTTTAGTTTATGTGGCAACGAAGCCTCACTGAGTCTCAAAGTTCTATGCCCCCCTTGCCTCGAGCTGGTCCTGGGAAATTCAGTACAATGTTGTTAGAAAACATATAAAGGAACAACTAAATGCAAAGATATACAATACAACAAAGCTGTTTTACTCTAAAATCATTACACAAGCTTGTATCAAAGCATATGGTACTTAATCACCATTCCAGAGGAAGGAAAAGTGGTAGCTAAAAAGATGTTTGAGGGCTTCCCTGGTGGCGCAGTGGTTGAGAATCAGCCTGCCAATGCAGCGGACATGTGTTCGAGCCCTGGTCCGTGAAGATCCCACATGCCAGGGAGCAACTAAGCCTGTGTGCCACAACTACTGAGCCTGTGCTCTAGAGCCCGTGAGGCACAACTACTGAAGCCTGCTCACCTAGAGCCCCTGGTCTGCAACAAGAAAAGCCACTGCAATGAGAAGCCTGTGCAGTGCAGTGAAGAGTAGTAGCCCCCGCTTGCTGCAACTGGAGAAAGCCCACATGCAGCAACGAAGACCCAACGCAGTCAAAAATAAATAAATAAATACATTTATATATATTAAAAAAAAAGATATTTGGACTAAATTAGAGTAGTACAGAATTACCTGCCAAATGGAAAGAAAGGTTATTTGTCCCAAGCTTGAAGTATAGAAGAGGGTTCACCCGTGAAGAGGTGGCCCAAATCAAAAGATGTGCTATTTTTCTCTGCTTTTCAAAGACAAGTTGTGGTGTTCCAAAATGTCAGATAAAATCATGTTCAAATATGAACACAAAATACACTTTAATGCTAAATATAAATATATATTTTAATTATCAGCCACTCTGGGTTTACAATACTATAGCTCCCCTTAACTCAAATAGATAATTAGGTATTGGCTACATTAAAAGAATCATTGACAAGGGATATTTGATATTAAACCAGGGAATCAGAAACTGGAATCTACTCGTGTCTCCTTAATAGGCTCAATAATTATCCTTGAAAAGTGATTTTACTATTCTCTGCTCTATCCTGGTGTTTTTATAAAATTGCCAAGTTCAGTTGTATTATGAACGTGATTTAAAAGAATACTGAGAAAATTAAGAAATTCGTACTTTTCAAGAGCTTTAAAATTTGATTAAAGTTTCTATCTTCAAAAAAAATGAAACCTCTTACTGTGCATGATTTACTCATTTACATCCAAAGACCTTTGATTAGAATAATTTTTCAAATATAAACAATTAGTAACAAGCCATTTGTTTCCTAAATGTTATAGAAGAGACCCAGCTGTCTTTATCTGCTTCACTTGACTATTCTGAATTTACAATTTTCTCATGACATTTCACTATTTAAACATGTTTAACTAAACATGAAGATCTTTTGGGATTGGATATTTTAAGGTTATCTTCCATACAGTGTCAAAGAAGAAACATGTTTCAATCTGAGAAAATGATTAGTTTTTCCACATAAGTTGACTCCACTTTTAATACACCCTCGAAATATATCTCATCACTTACTCAATTTATTAGGATGTAGAAGGGGCCTTTTTAAAATCAACTATAAAATTATGTTCTGTTGACTTGCAAATGACAGGTCAGTGCTAACTGAGAGAAGCCTTAAAAACTCTTGACACATTTTATCCCTGCACAAGATTGCGTGCTCTCTGTGTTCTAATCCTTGGCTTTCCAATATTGCCTTTATGAGGTTAAGAAGATGAATGTTCATTGCTTTTAATCCTCACCATGATTTATGAGCCTCTTGGTATCCTTTCCCCAGAGCATCTACAACTGTGTGGTTGTTCTGCCTGCTGCTTAAATTACAGACATCTGCAAAGTAAATTATGGATTGTTGTCCCATAGACCATAACAAAGCATTCTCTTCATCTCTCCTGCAGGATTTTTTTTTTTTATTAGAACAAAGAGCATGTGCATTTTTACTTGCTTGTGTACTGAAGAATTTTAAGCTAAACTGAATGATAGCACAATGGCCTGAATTGTGACCTGTCACATAACATCAAAGCAGCATGACATATAAACAGGACTACTTTAAAGCTAGGAGAAAAAAAAAAACCTCTGATTTATTTATATATTTCTTCTTTATTTAAGGAATACCACCTTTAGGTTCTCAGAAGGAAGGTAACCTTTAAAATTAGCTAAAAATATGTGCTATGGAATAAAGATGCAGGTAAGTGACCTGAGTCTCCAAGCAGACAAGATTTTAAGAGCATCTTGTGGATATTTAAAACTAAATATTGAGCAAATAAAGAGAAAATTACATGAAGGAGAATCCATGGAAGATTGGGGCATCTTTTTTTAGATTTTTTTTTTCTTGTACTGATATCACTGGTAGTAAACCTGTTTTAATATCCTGGAAGCATATCACAATCATGAGTAACTGGAACAATTCGTTCTTCTGAATAAAAAGCCTAGCAGAGTCTAAGTTGAAATAGTCAACTTGCTCTGTATTTTCCCATCTTTTCTGTGCTTATTATTCTGTGCTGATGATGAATCATAATTCCCAATGACAAGTCCATTGTGCAATCCTAACTGGCATGTTTCAAATGACTAACCTTTGACAATTACCCCAAAATAGAAATATTCCAGCATTTATTTTCTTCAGATGTGCTCATTGCAACCCAAACAATAACCCACCAGGGGAAAACTACAGTAACAATTTTTTTTAATGATTTTTAATAATGCCTTACAAAGTATATTTGTTTCTTAAACAGATGGCTCTGCAGTTCATTTTTGAACCCTACTGTCAACTCAGCAGGATGTTATGAGCACTAAAACCAGATATGCTCTAATCCAGTCCTAGTTGAGCAGATCTATTGCTCCCTCTGTGTCCATCAGTCTGTGTTTCACCTCGTCACGGCTGAGAGGCGATATTCTCTCAGTGTCAGGACCTGATATTCATACCCACGGCCTAAAGACTTTATTTTTCAAGATAGATCCTTGATTTGTTTGCCTCTCTGTCAGTCTCTCTGTTAATTCCCAACATTTTCCTTTTGTCCTATTGAAATGTTATAAAATTCACCATATATGAAATAATATTACATATCTTCATGCCTTTTATACATTTATACTCTTTTATTTACATATTTGTATGTACTTCTTTTTAAAATCAGCTCAAATGGCCTTTTCCTGTGTTTTCCCTTCCCTTTCAACCAAAACATGCAGAATGGAATCCCATCCGACTTCTCTGCAATCATAGCATTTTTCATATTGAAACAAAAAAGGATTCTATAAATAGTCAAAGAGTGCTGTTTGACCATAGGAAACACACATGATTTATTTCTTTTATTTTTTCTTTTCACATAACTTATAAAAATAATCTAATTACTTATTAGGCAATCATGGACATAAGTAAGAAGTGAGTAGAATAAATGGTAAATTTTGTGAAATGTTAAAGGAGAAATAGATTGCTCTTTCTTCGTTCAGAAAAGAATTTACAGAAGGAGGTGCTGGGATTGTAAACAGGCTCCAGCGCATTAATGTGTTCAAAAATAAATTAACAGTAGACAAATATTTTAATACTAAATTTGTTTGCCTTGATACCTATGTTGTCAATGTTCTTGGATATCACTGTCTATTTTTTTTTTTTTTTCCTTTTCTGGCCACGCCATGCAGCTTGTGGGATCTTAGTTCTCTAACCAGGGATTGAACCCTGACCACGTCAAAGTGCTGAGTCCTAACCACAAAACCACCGGGAAGTCCCTCAGTCTGTTCTACTATATCATTCCACTGAGATTACTTTCAGGTCTACTTTCACATGTGAAATTTATGAAAACCCTTATGCTAAAAGGGAAACAATTTCAAGCCATTCTCTTCAAATGTCTTCTGCATTAATTTGAACTCTCTCCTGAATGAAAACAAGTGAACATTCTAATTTCTTTAAATTTATTCATTATCAAGTTATTATCTCTAAACTATTCCTAAGTAAAATGATTACCAAACTCATATATTTCTTTTAATCTTCGGTTATAGCACAGAGAGAACCAAAGGACATTTAAAAAGAGTATGTTTCTCTTTTATCTGGATCTTTGGATGTTTTAATGTTTCATTAAGCTTTAAAGTAAAAGATGCAAAGTCTTGCATTAATAATTAGAATGGTATGGTATTAATTTTTTATTACTCATTCTTGTATCACAAATAATATTTAGCTTGATGAAATCATGGTTTTGTAAGAAGGATCTGTTGCTGGTTAAAGGAATAAAATGTGAAATGTTAACCTCTCTTACCCTATCAATCCTAGTATAAGTTCTGGAATAAAATCCCCACTTCAAAATTATTTAAAATCAGAGATTTAAAAATTATTCAAATTTTCTATAAAATACAAAGAGTTTACAAAGTAAAAGTAAGATATTTTCTATAAGGTAGATCTGAATATTGATGAGAACAAATTGAAGGATAAATGGATGACAACAAGGGTTAGGAATCAGTAGTTTTTGAAATATAAAATGGTTAATAATTTTATTTCAAAGTTTTAATACTGAAAAAATTTAAAATTTGTCCTCAGATCTGACAAATTGAAATTAATTGATGTTGCAAAGGTAGATTAAAGCATAACATTTTTGAATGAATGTATCTCATAAAATAAAGTTAAAAACAAAAAGAAAAGGTATAATTTTTCTATTTATTAAATATGAGTATGCAGAGAGGCTTTGAACAAATATCACAGCAAGATCCATAAAGCCACATTAGCTTAATTATATAGTTGCCTTATCTCTTTAACCTTTTCTTTCTGAGCTATTATATCATGGTTAATCTTAATTGATCACAGATTGAGAACTGAGAAAATGAAACTTATTTTGACTGTAGCCTAAGAATAGATGCTACATTTACCAAGCAAGGAGTGTCAAGGTGGTGCTTTAATTATTGTTTCTAGAAGGTTAACTGTAAATGTCTAAATCTCAGGGTTTAGATTTCTCATCAGCAAAGGAAAATCAGCCTACAATTGCCTTCTGAAGAAACAATTGAACTAGACTCTGTCATATTAATATTAATAAAGACAAGAAAATTTGTGACATTGTCTCTTTGTTCTTGTGTCAGAGCTTCATCTGAGGTTTGCCTTTGAAATAAGACATATCCAATTTAATTAACAAAAGTAATATCCACTAATTATGAGAGAGTGGGCAAAGTGTCATAAAAAAGAATATAAAAGGAAGAAAATCAATTTATGTTCTTTTGGAAGTACATAGCCGGTAGGTCTTCTCAAAAATCTACATGTAAATTGAAACAGTGTGAGAAAAATACAATAAGGTAGCTTAAATGTACAGAATCCTTGCTAAAAGAAATGGTTACTTAGGTTTCATGGTTCTGTTATTTTATGTCAACCACCTGTAAGTATATAAACAATTGAATATTCTGATTTCTAATGAAACATATATTGTAAATAGTAAAGAAGTTTTAAAAAGAATTTGAATTTTAAAGTGTTTATTAAGAGGTTAAAAGCATACATCTTGATGATATTTAAATGGCACTTACCTTTAAGAAGGCTGGCATCCTTTAAAACTCGAAAGTGCTATTGAGTTCCAAATGGACTATATTCCCAAATAGAGTCGGACAGAGCTGGAAAGACAAACATACACAGAGTTGTCATGTCAAATATGTTTTTCTAACATATATTTTAGAATATTTTACATTTACTTAAAGCTTCAAAGACAGCTCAGAGTTCTTGTATACTCCCATCTAATTTCTCCAATTGTTAGTATTTTATATACAATAGTTTATTTGTCACAACATTTGATACACTGCGATCCATGAACTCAAATAAACTAATATAGATACTTTTCTCTGATTTCATAAGTTTTTCTCCTAATGTTCTTTTCTGTTCCAGATGTACTGAATTTAGTCTTTACGTCTCCTCACCCTCTTCTGGACAGTGATAGTTTCTCAGATTTTCCTTGTTTTTGATGACCTCATGCATCTTGACAAGTAGTGATCAGACATTTACATGATATCCTTCAATTGGAATTTTCCTGATGTTTTTCTCACAATTAGATGAAGGGGGATGAATGATCTTTTTTTTTTTTCCATTAGACTGGTTTTTGGAAGAAGACTACAGAGCTAAAGTCATTCTCACCACTTCATATCAAGGGCACATGTCAACCAGCATAACTTATTATTGTTGATACTAATCTTGATCAGCTGGCTGAAATAGTTTTTGTCTCAATTCTGTACTGTAAAGTGACTTTTCTTCTCCCTTTCTATACTGTGCCCTGTAGAAGCAAGTCACTAAGTGCAGCCCATGCTCAAGTGTAAGAAGTCTACCTCCTTGTGGGGGAAATAACTACAAAATTTATTTGAATTTTTTTCTGTAGGAAAGATGTGCCTATTCTCCCCATCTTGTTTGTGTATTTATTCATTCAGTAATTTATGTATATCAGTGTGAACCCACAGATATTTATTTTGTATTTTGTGTTATAATTTAATTCCACACTGTTTTGTTGCACAATTTGGTCCAGCTTTGGCCTCTGTGAGCTCTTTTCACTTGGCTTTGTATCCTTTAGACCTACCACATCACTATGTTTATCGCGCTTACATTTTCAGACTCCTTTCTTAACTTCTGATACTCTAAGATAGTCCATTCTAATATTATATGCCCTAGACACAGCAATATTTCAAGGATGCTGGTTGCTTTTATTGGAGAATGGCCTTAGGAACCAAGATCTAGGCACTAGGTGTTTTCCTTGCTACTGGAACACCATTGCTTCTAAACCTCCTCCAGGGACTGAGCTAGGAAATATGTTATTTATACTAACTTGTGTATATTCATATATCCATAACTGTTTCTGATGTTTCTAAACAATGTTTTATATTGTTATCTCTGACTCTAATCCCATGATGTATTTCAAATAAACAACATCTTGGATTTAGTAGAATATATTATTGGAAACACATCTTACATTTCTGTTTGAAATGTTTCTATTTGAATAATATATTGGGAGTGAATCTAAATAGATGCCCACCCAAGTGAGAAAATACATGCCTGGTTTCTGATTCTGAAGAATCTTTGGGAAAGTTCATGGACTTTTACTGTTATTCATTCCTACTGAAGTTCCTCATGCTTGGAAAATGAAAATAACCTTTAATAATGTGTGCACATACCACAGCTGCCTGATTGTTTTTTGTCAAATGTCATAGACAGAAAAAATAAAAAGAGCATGAGGAAATATAGATTAGTTATTAACTAATATATTTTCTTCTGTTGATATTACTGTGTTTAGGTTTTATATGATTAGATTTTCTTCAAAGGATGAAAAATCTGAGATATCAAATTTACCTGTCTGAGAAATTTTATTTTTAATAAATTTATATAATAATGAAAATTAATACATATATATTAGCCATTACAACTAAATTCTAATCTGACTGCTTAGAAGCGTTTGTCATAATTTTTATCACAAAAAAATGAGTGGAAAGTATGGATAACAATAGACTAGATTGATAATCTATATGGGATGACTGTTATTTTCTGGAAATAAAGTAACTTGATCATGTTTATCCTGGTGCGATGGACTGTATGTTTATGTTTCCCCCGCCCCCAATTTCGTATGTTAAATCCTTAACTAATCCTCTTGTAATGGTGTTTGGAGGTGAGGCCTTTGGGGAATAATTGAGTTATAAATGTGGAGCCCTACTGATGGGATTAGTGCTCTGATAAGAAGAGACATGAGAGAGCTTGCTTCTCCCATGTGAGGATACAAGGAAAAGACAACCACGAAGAGGACAATCATCAAGAACAAAATCTGCTGCCACCTTAGTCTTGGACTTCCCAGCTTCTAGAATTGTAAGAAATAAGGGTTTGTTGTTTAAGCCACATAGTTTATGGTAATTTGTTATAGTGGTCCAAGAAAATGAAGACACCTGGTAATGTATAAAAGTATACCTCTCAAAAAATCTTTAGGATTAAAAACCGTTAAAATAATAAATAAATTCAAAAGAAATTCTCAGACATTATATATCATTAAATTCTATTTGAAACTTTGGTTAAAAGGTACCAGGACCTGTATCAGATTCTTCTGACTGTGGCAAGAAATTCCCACAATGGTAGGGGCTTAGAAACAATAGAAATGTATTCTTTCACAGTTCTGAAGGTCAGAAGTCCAAAACCAGTATGACTGAGCTGAAATCAAGGTGCTAGCGGGGCGGCTCTCCTATCAGTGTCTAGGGAAGAATGCATTCCTTGCCTGTTTTAACCTTCTAATGCCTGCCGTAATGCTTCGTCTTGTGGCCACATTATTCCAGTCTTAAAGGCTGGCATTGTCAAATTTCTCACTCCTCCTTAACATGATTTTCCCTCTGTGTGTTTCACATCTCCCATATCGTTTCACTTATAAGTATACATGTTACTGCATTTCAGGCCCATTCAGATAATCCAGGATAAACTCCCCATTTAAAGATCCTTAGTAAAGACCATTCCTTGCCATATCAGGTAACAGTCATAGGTTTCATGAATTAGGATTTGGCTATAGTTTGTGAGTCTATTTTTCAACCTACTACAGATTACCTTATAAATTTCCTCCCTATCCCCTTCTATAGAAGAGAAAAAAATATTAGGATAAAACAATTTCCTCATGAGTCTATTTCACATAAGATAGTGTATATAGTTCTGGTAACCTTAGAAATATAATCAAACACAATGAAAAAGTGTTTTAAAATACTGTTTAAGATAATATAGGATAGGCATAATTTTAAGTTGCTTGGAGAGACAGATGGATATTACTTAATAATATAACTTAAATAATTGATTAGTTCTTTTCCTTGTAGACTAGGATCACTGATAACCTACAATTATGTTGTGGTAAACTGAATAAAATGACAGAACTGATGTTTCAGAATTATGGCTCTATAATCTTTAGAAAAAATCTTAACTAAGCAAACCTTTACAAAAAATTTAGAGGAAACACCTTATAAATTCTGAAACATATTACATTTGTAAATTATTACTATTGGCACAATTTATCTCCTCCGTTTGGTCAATTTTCAAGGGACCCTGACACTAAGAATGCAACTAGCAATAAAATAAGAGGCGTTAGCAATAAAGGAAGAATGGGCGCTGACAATTCAGGAAATTATCACAAATAAAGGCATGAATGGTTTAGTGGGGTTTAAATTCCCACTGCTGTTAAGAGAATCCAGATCGTAGAGCATATGAACTAAAGGAACTAGAGATGAGATACTTGCATGTAAGGGGTATGTAGAAGAGTAGCCCAGTCTATGGAATGCAATTAGAAAAATCTTCTACCCACCAGTTCTGAGAAGCTACACAAATACCAGCTGCTCACCATGCACCATAGATAGAAAAGATGTCATCCTTGAGAAAGCAGATGGCAAGTGTGGACCTAATGTGCATATGGAGTTTAAATTCATACGCATATATGGTATAGGGACTCCAACCCAAAATATGAACATGAAACTTGGTATGGCACTGATGAAACCAGTAGAGACCCAGCAGAGCAAATGCAAAACATCTTAAAAAAGGTTCTTTCACAATCTAAGACATTAGACTCCCACAGAAGGGTTCATGAGGGGAAGACAGAGAAAAAACAAAACACCCTGAATGAAAGTCAGCAGAGAAATTAAATGAAATATTTGTTTCTTAAGAACTAGAAATAATAGAACAATCCATAAAAGACATATCATAAATATATTTAATTTCTTCTTGGTTAAAAAATAAGAGAAAAATTATAAGGTAAGAGTATGTCAGAACTATAACAAACAAATTGAACCAAATATATATATATATATATATATATATGTATATATATATATACACACACACACACCTAGAAGCAATCTCATGAGCCATGTGTAGCTAATCCTAATACTCATTTGAAAGAGAAAAACCCAAGAAGTACACAGATTATGCTGGAAATACAAAAATAAAAAAGTTCTCCCTATCAGATATCAAAAATTATTATAAAAGAAAGAAAAAAAAGTGTATTGCTACTGGCACAGATAGAGCCCAAACGATTTATTCTATATAAGGGATAATTGAGAAATAATGTTATACCTATATGGAAACTTGATATAGAGAAGAGATGCCATAAAAATTAATAAGAAAATAACAGAATACTAAATTAAATAAGTGGTGCTGGAACAATTTGCTATGCATATGCACAAAATGAAAGTAGATTTCCTTCATCATAAAATGCACAAAATAATTTTCAGATGTGTAGAGAAACAAAAGCTTAAAATATAAAAGAAAATACAGAATATTTTATGAAATATTAATTTAAAAGTTTTATTTAAGTGAAAATTTAAAAGCACAAATCAAAATGATACATTTGAATTAGAACTAAATCATGTATTCAAAATTAAACTTTACAAACAAAAGGAAAATCTATGGCAGGGACTGAGAAGACACTTGTAATTTATGGAACAAAGTTTAGAGTATAAGTTATATTAAGAATTTCAATAATCAATAAAAACATTACATTTACAAGGCTATAAGCTGGACATTTATATAAAATAAAAACAGGACTACCAGTAAGCATATAAAAAGAACTTCAACTTTAGCCATTATCATGAAGATGCAAAATAAAAAGCAATGGCATATTATTTCACACTTAATTAGACTAGCAAAAAGAAAAAAAGTTAAATATAAAGCCTGAAATTATTAATAATTTCAAGGGAATGAAATGATGGAAACTTTCATATAGAGTTGGAAGTGACCACTAACACAACTTCTTTGAAGAATAATTAGGCAATATCTGGTAAAGATGCAAATGCAGGTAACCTTTGCCCCAGCAATTCCACTCCTGTATGTACATAATAGACTAATTCTTGCACATGTGCACAAAAATGTTTGCACAAGAAAGTTTGGTGCAACTTTGTTCAAATTATTAAGGCAATTAGTATTTTTGAAACCTCTTGATTCATAACAAAGGCAAATAGAACTAAATGCCTTATGTAACTATTTCAACTGAACTTAATCATGAAATATTTTCACTTATAATTTATTGGAAAATATTTAAACTATTTTTGATATCTGTATGTCAACATGTATGTATAATTGTAGGTTTGGGAGTTTGTGTGCATTGTGTTAAGTATATACGATGTCAGATAAGAAGGGTAAAGTTTTGCTTTATTATGTTGTAATCATAGTTAAGAATATCATACCCAACTTATCCAAGAACAATCACAAAAACAAATCAGATTTATGTATTACTAAGTTGAGTTACAAATAAATAAGTATGTGAAAACACAGTGGGCCAGCACCATGAACTTTAATAAAAGAGGATAACACTAGAGTCAGGAGAAATATCATACTTAGCTAAAGCTCTTCGGTGACAAAGCAGTAAGACCAGACACACATTTTACCAGTAAAGAGAGTATATTAAATAATTAGATAAACTCTCTTGTATTCTTCTGCCTGCTTTTGGCATAAAAATAAATTCCCTTGTAATTAGTTAACGTACTTCACTGTGGGGTAGTGGTAAAGATGTACAGCAATGAAAATAAATGACACTAGAAAGACATAGGCTGAGGGAAGTGTCAAAAAACAAACAAGCAAACAAACAAAACAGATAGTATAATAGTTGTGCTTCAACAAGACACAGGGCATTAGTTCAGCATAAGCACAGCCTGCAAGAACACAGTTCATGAAACCATTTTAGCTAAGAAAACCCAGGACTAATACTAGCTGAGGACAAGTAGTTGTCAAAAATTGGGTAAAGGGACTCACTGCAAAAACTGCAACTTTGAAGTAGATCTTGGAAGATTAATAGCAATTTTCCAAGGAGAGAAAATATAAGAAGGGTTTCAGAAGGAAGGAATAATGTGGTCACAAGTGGAGAGGTCACTGGTATCTGAGGATCAGTGCACCTCTGGGATGGCCCCAAAATAGAGTAATTTGTTGAAATATTACCAAAGTGGTGGTCAACAAAGCCAAGTCAAAAAAAAAAAAAAAAAGGTCCAAATCTGCTGCCACAAATTGCAAAGAACACCAGACAATTACATTTTTCTTCCGTTTATTTTTAACCCTGATCTAGCCACGGTACTGCAGTACAGTAATTCATTATTCCCTTGTCTCTACTCTCTCCTTCCTTGTCTTTTGTTTCTCTATTTACATTTTACCAGAATCTAAGTCAACATGATTCTTTCCTGTTCCATCAACCAAGCATCTAGCTACTGAGAGAGAAAATATCTCACAATTTTATAGATTCATGCCAGTACAGATGCCTGGTCTCCAACCTGAACTGGGCCCTCCATGCTTCCAAGTCTATTTTTCATGGATTTTTTTAATCAACTTTCATGATCATTCCCACAGCAACTCTCTGTAGAGCTACCCCTAGAGTGTTCAGGGCTTTGAGAGGTATTTTTGTGGGCTTCTGTCTATATAAACAATTTTTAAAAAATATGTTCTATAAAATCTATGGGCTCATCTGAGGTATGGTGACATATTGATAAAGATTAACAATGAGAATACAAATGAGATATTAATGATTTTTTTTTTTTTTTTACTGCCCAAACAGTGCATGTTTACATTATTCTTAGTGTTCAGGGACCTCCTCTACCTTTTCAGGTTCAGGAACCATCTTGGTGTCCTTTGCTGTCAAATGCATCATTACTGGCTAATTTTATATGCTTCCCCAGCAGAAAAAGGTAGCAGCAGTATTATTATTCACAATGACTCTTCGGAGTCTGTTTATATTGAAACAATCAGATCTTTTGCCTCTGCAGTTCCCTAATGCCACTTACTAATGAAGTTTATATCATTACTCATCCATCGTACTGTCCATGAATATTGGCTTTCAGTGATGTTCTCAAAGCTTGTGTCTAGGTTTTGATAATGACAACGAATGCAATTCTTTCTTAGATGAAGTAGAAAAATGGGAAAGATTATTATTTTCTGAGACATATTAAATTTGCTATTTGGAATTTTATAGCATAAATGTAGAACAATACAGTTTCCAACCATGGCTTTTCTTGCACTAGTTACCATAATCCTTAAATTCCTAGAATGTGGTCAAATGCGTTGGCCTCTCCTTGAACCTCCACTCTCCCACTGGATGAAACAGTGGGCAAAGGACATAGCAGAGCAAGAGGAACAGTCCACTGGCACAAGAAATGCTTGTCCTTTGTTCAACACAGCATAAGACTAACCCAGGGTAGCATGTGTCATCACACTGATCGAAAACTAGAGAAGGCAAAATAATCACAGTAACCAGCAAATAGATAGTTGTCATTACTGAGAAATGGTCTTCAGGAGCCCACCGAGAGAGGCTCAGTCAACCATAGAGGACTTCCTGACGTGAGGTCTGGACCTTGCCTAGCACTGGTAACCTTCCTGGGTGCCAGTGTCCAGGGGCACACTCCTCCAAGATGGCTTTGCCAGTGCCAGGTATTCCAGGCCACTAGAGGGAGGCAGAAGATTTTGCAATAGACACTTTGGTGACAGGAACACAGGTGGGACAAGATCTGGTGTGCCCTGTCCTGACATACTGTCATTGTTGGCTGGTTTCAGGCATTGGAGGAGGGCCTCTTGAGGTATAGGGCTAAGAGCAGGGCCCTCCTTGCCCAAAAGTAAGGGCAGTACTGCTCAATTAAATCTATTTGTGTTTTCTTTTAAGAACCTATATCTTCATCATCACAATTTTTACTCTCTATAGATCATGTCAATTTCTACTTTAGTTTGAACACTGAAGATATAAAGTGGAATTCATTCATATTCAACTTGTAAACATTCACCTCCAACTTAGAGACTTCTCTACATCCATATTTCGTCTTTAATTTCCTCCATCAAACTATCATCACTGTGCACTTGGATTTAGGATGACAGAGTGTCTCAAAGCACAGTGTCTAATGTTACATAGAGCTGCCATTTTACTGTATAGCTCGAACATCATTTTCCTTATCTATGAAATGGACATATCACGCAGTTCATTAAGTTGTGGTGAGGTTTAAATATGTTATAATAATGTTTGTAAATTACAGTGTCTGGAATATAGAATGTCCAATACATTATAGAGGTAGTATATTGGTTCTTATACAATAATAGGCATGCATTTTTTTTCTTTTCTGATTTAAGAGATTTAAAATTTTTGCTTTGTTAAGTTTACCTTCCATGATGAGAAAGAGATAAAACCAAAGAAAATTAAATTACACTTTAGCTGTGAGATTTCAGAACAGAGACATGGGTTTGTCCAAAGAATAAAGAAAAATCACTTAAGCAACTCCTGAATGAGGAAGGAAACCTGGACTATCCTGGCACCTGTTCAACAAAAGCAACACACACAACATGAATAGCGGTAATGTTATTTTTCTTTACTTAATTACATAACGATTTATTTGTATTTATCTATATAAGTCTATCTAGTTGCATTAATGTGATGGAAACTTGATATTTCTGTAAGGCAGAAACTGGGACTTTATAATTCCATAGCTGAACAGGTATAGACAAATATACATGTAGCAATGAAATAGGTTTCACTCTTTAGAATGCTTCATTATACATAAGGACATCCATTATAAGGAATCCATGAAATAAGTTAGATCCCAGTTTTACTTCAGGAACAATTATGGAGGTGCCATTAAAACCAGTTTACACGGCAGACGGTGAATACTTGTATGAATAACCCAGTCATGTGGTTTCACATATCCAAACTGGCTTTAAGCATAGAAAGAAATATGGAGTCGTAGTTATTGGAGCATAAGATAGAAAGAGACTTTGTACAGAGTGTGTAGGAGCTCAGTACACCAGGGTTTTAATTAATGACATCAATTGAAGTGTAAGTAAAATGTAACCCTTCAGTGATCCTAATATTTAGCAAAAAGGAACTTCTTAGTCAATGTGTTAGAAAGACAATGCAGTTATTTGTACATAACTACTTGTGTGACTAAGATATATACTGTAGTGAAATATCTGGCAGCTAGACGTGAATTAGATTAAGCGGACCACTCGTTTTATTATACGTACACGTAAATATATTGCACTTGGTTTGGGTTAATTACTTATTGTATAGTTCTGCTGTCTACCATTAGATGCTCTGTTGCATTATTTGTGGGACAAGCAATCAAGCTTGCTTTCTTATCCTTTCTCTTTCTCGCTAAAGCATATTCTTTGTAATTATTCTTTATCTAGGGAGGAGGTGGGAAGAGGAAAGGAGATCATGTGTTTTACGTTCCTAATATGCTTCTGGTAACAGAGAGCTCATTAAAAAGAAAAATCCCTATAGGAACATATTTTGTTTCTACTTTTATCAATTAGCATTTTGAACTTTATCTGTGTTTGGAACTTAATGGGCGATTGAATTGGAGAAGCTGAATCTTTGATAGACATTAATATTTTATTATTTTAATATTTAATGATATTTTATCTTAGTAATATATATTAATTGCATTTCTAAACTCATCGTTTTTGTTAGTCCCTTGGAAGTCCTGAAGTTTGCATATACAATGTTTAACATTTTGTTTTTTGAATGTGATAAGTAAAATGTAAAAAGGAGCAATATTAAAATTTTGGAGTCCATATTTATGGTCAAGCCTTTAACGAACAGTGTACAAAGGACATGTAACATTTATCCTCAATCAACTTCCAGATGAAAGGGAAATCTAATTTATTTTATAGCACACTACAAAGTGAGGGTGATTCTTCATGAATAATATAAATGTTAACTATGGCAATGGTGACCTAGAACATTCTGGCACTATTTTACTAGCAATATTAGTTGGTGACCTAAGGCAGGGGTCAGTCAACTTTTCTGTAAAGAGCAGATGTCAAATATTTTAGGATTCACAGGCCGTATGGTCTCTGTCACAACTGTCACAATAGGAGACTCATTTGTATTATGCAGTAATCAAAATCTAAGCCCATAAGACACAATCAAATTGATTGTCCTTCTTCTTGCAAAGAAAGACATTTATAGTCCAATATTGCCTATTAGTCACAATTAACAATAATTAATGTGGTGTGCTCTTAAGTGCATCAGGAAATTACTACATTTCTCAAACGACTCCTGCTATCAACTACTTTAGACAAGAAAGCTCTCACAATGAGAGAGCCATTGCTTTCAAATTATGAAGGGACACAATTACCATTTGAAAATGAAGAAGCATTAGATAAGGACTGTGGTTGGTAGCTCCTTTATGCACATTACTATGTGGTAATAAAACAAGCACACGAGAATAGAAGTATTATTCCCAGGTTATAGATTAAGTACTTGAAGCTTGGCATGAATATATAAACTGACCAAGGTCACACTGGTGGTAAATTAAGCTGGAGCACCAAATATCGATTTCAAATCTGTCCAACTCAAAAGGCCATGCTCTGTTTTTACATACTACTCAACTCTGTATGCTGTCTGCCTCAGCTCTGGTCTATTTACGATTGGTTTGGGAAAATTACTTGCTATTTGCAGCTGCTGCAAATTTCACTGAGCCCTCATCCTGGTCGTCTTTCTTTATTTCATTTCTGCTGTCCTCCAAATTCAGATTTTCTCCATCCCCTTCTTAGACTCAGCAGTGAAGCTGCCTTTGATTCATTCAACTGCAAGACCATCTTACAGGAGATCCTCTAACTTCAGTGCTACTTACTCCTAGTAGCTTTGAAGTGTTTTATTTTTTACCTTCTTTTGTTCCTTTCTCCAAAAATAGTGTCCTGGCTACTTCCCTACCTTAGCCTAAGCAACCTTCCTGAGTCTATCTTTCCCCACCAGAATCATGTTTCAGGTATGACTTTGTTTCTTCCCGTCTGCTGGTTTCTAATCCTCAGTGTACAAACATGCGTGGACCTCTTCTAGCTTGACCTTAATGCTCCGATCCCTCAAATATTTTTCCATTGCTCCCCATTTATTTCACTGCAGAATTCTGAAAAAAGCGTATGCCTTGAGCAACTTTGCCACCCACTCATAAACATCCCTGGGTACTCTAGCCAAATTTACTCACTGAAATGGACCACTCCAGGGTTCCCTGACATTCTTGAGAAAATCCCTCCTGATGGGCCTTAGAGCTAGGTATCAGGATACCTCAGTGACAATCCATGTTGTTAATCTCCCTCCTGACTTTGAAAACTCTTTCTTTGATTGTCTTTTTCTTTGTTCTTTCCCTGGATTCCTTCAGTGACTGCCTTCTTTTAACTTCTGCTTTCCTTAAAGAAAGTGCCAGTGCTGAATTGATGGAATATTTGTTCTCTCTTCATACACTTCTCCATGAGAATTTCACCTACTTTCACATATTGAAATATTATTCTGCACAGATTCTATATCTATAGCTGCTCTATAAGTTCCAGATTCTTTTCCTTCCATTTTCTACAGACTGTCTGATACCTCTCCATGAACATATCACTAACCATTAAAATGTAATATGGCCTAAAACAAACTCACCCCACGTACATCCATGCAAGAAACCAATCTTTTTTTCTCATCTATGGCTCAAATTTCAAAGTTGTCTTGAACTATTCCTCTTATTCATTCTCTTTCTCTCTTACAGTTTATTTCCCCAGATATCAAAATTTTCATGTTCTACCTGCAATATCATGTATACTCAATGCCCTCTTTCCTGTCCTATCACTCCTGCAGATCAGTATTCATACTTCTTCATTTTATTACTTGCTTTATGACTTTATAACTCCTAAATTCACGCATCACTTCAAGCCTTCAACTGATTGGGTGAGTCCTACACACGTTAGGGAGGGCAATCTGCTTTATTCAATCTACAGATTCAAATGTTAATTTCATCCAGAAACTCCCTCACAGACAGGCTCTGAACAATATTTGACCCAATACCAGCACACTCCTGGGCCTAGTCAAGTTGACAAATAAAATTAATCATCACAGTTTCCTTTTCACCAGGGTAAGACATTAGAGACATTGGCCATCTTTACCCAGTGCCAGCAGCCACTGGCAACAGGGAGAAAAATATCCCTCTCTACTTTACTGCAAAAAGATCATGCTACTCTAGGATCAGAGGTCAGCAAGAAAGAACTCTCTGTAGACCCATAGACTTCTGACGGTCAAGCCTGGTCCTTGAAGAAAGTTCTGAGTAGCAGCACACTGGGATACAACAAAGATAAAACAAAATACTAAAAGACTGAAATTAAGCTGTTAGGATTCAAGGTCTCCATCTACTATAATATCTGACTATTTTGATTTAGACTTTTGTCATTCCTGCTTCAAATTGGTAGCTATTATCAAGTTAAAACTGTCAGGTTTAAGTAAAATTCAAACCACCCAGAAATACATAAGTTCCTCCTGAGAAACGGGTCTTGCAGGAATGGGATACTTAATGAAACTGCACTTTGAAAATAACTCATCTTTATTCCAGGGAATGGAATTGTGGGAAGAGGTAATATTAAGAAAATAATTATAAGAACATACATATTTTTCACTTTGTCCTAATTCTGCTTTTTCATACATTTAACTTCCACATTAATCTAGATGAATTTTATATGGACTCATTTGAAAGAAAGGACAAGAAATTATCCTTAAAGTCCATTAAAATATATTGGCTTCAGATGTTTTTAGAAGGGCAGAGTTTAAAGATGTCTAACATTTTGCTAAAAGCATAGAAGTATTCTTTCTTTGAAGGAACTTGACCCAATAGAAATACCTGTCTCATTAAAATGCTCAGTTTGCTAAGTTTGAACTTTAAAGTGCAATTTCTTTTCAAGTGTAAAAAATGGCTATATTTAACGGTTTAAATTGAACTTTTCCAAAAATGACAGAATGGATTTCTTAAACCATCTTAAACTAACAGTCATGAAAACAATAATACACTTTAAAATTCAAAGTTTTATCACCAGCAACAAATAACTTTGGGATAACTATACCTTTTTAATAACATTTGTACTTATGCAAATAAAATAGTAAATAGCTCCTTTCAATTTTTTAATTATTCTCTGTGTTAATCTATAGTTATACTAATTATTAAATTATCAAAGCAATTTTTATATATTTTTATTTCTGAACAGGTGTTATAAATCTCAGCTAATTTTTTTTGAAAATTATATTCCTTACTAGAGAACTTTAATATTTCTTCTGGAGTCTTTTTTCATGTATTGACACATTCATCTCATAAATGTTTTTGTGTATGTGTGTGCTTTGGAAACTTTTTCCCCAAATTCTGATTCCCCTCTTTATCTTCTTCTGTTGCCCATATCTCACCTTCAAAAGAACTAAACATAATGTGCTAAAGACAAATAGTGCAATTCAGTTTCATTTTCTTGTCTAATCACAGAATGCTGCATACAATCACTTTTGGAAAGTGAGGCTCTTTAGCTAGGGGAGGATGGATGAGAGTTATAGATGCAATAATGCCATCTTAGTGTTTATCTCTTTTTTAAATCTTTTCACTGTCTTTCATCTTAACTTCCTATAATCAAATGATACATTAGAAATAGCCTAGAATATGACAAAATGGGGGATAAATGAATTATGCTATTTTTAAATACTTTGAAAGTCTGATGTAGCCATCACATTCATTAACCTGATCTGCTGAATATATGCCCTTTAATCTTTGATGTATTCATCTGTAAAGCATGGAATGTACCTGGTGAGGGGTGGGTTGAATATCACCTTGTATTTAGAATATTATATATTCTAATGTATAACATATTGTGTAAAAATGTGTAAAATATCATTACTGTTATAGTCAGATTTTTTTATAAAAATAATTATACCTATTATCATGAGTTTCTGAGTAATACTATAAAATGCAAATACAAATGAGAGTAACAGCTCATATAAATCAACATGGAGAGAGATAGGTCCAACAACCAACATATCAAATGGGAATATTCTTAATTTTTTAAAATTTCTTAATTACCTAAAATAAAATAACACTGTAAGTACATGCAGGTGTAAACTTCTCTCAAAGTAACAATTTGTTTTAACTTTAAGAAAACTTTTCAGTTATTTTCTAAATTTTCTGCCCAAAAGAAATACTCAGAAATTTAAATATGAGAGCTAACCCTAATGGTATAAACACATGTTTATTTCTACTCCTTCCTGAAAAAGTAAGTAAGATGAATGTTATACAAAAACATACATCTCCAAAGTTATAAAGAACGGAAGAGAAAACAGTAAAAATATGGCATACTAGAGAGTGGATGGGGCAGTGATAAAGAACTTAGAACACTGAAAAATAATACTGAGTTTGCAGGTACAGATGCCAATTCACACCAAAGAATCTAGAAAAGATTCAGAAAGGAAGGCAAGTGGTACCTCTGAATGTGAGAAGACACATAAGTATAAAAATAGAAAGACTGGCTAAAGTCTCTATGAGAAGCCACTAGACCCCAAGTTCCCTTAGAGCTCCTGTGCAGCCAGGAAACAGCTCCTGCCTCATCATGACTGACATCGTGAGGTTACACCTGGAGACTTTGCCACAGAGGGTCTGTGGACTCCGGGCTACCAGGTAGGCCTGAGGATGAGGATGCCATGCTGAGAGGGGGTTAGTCAGTACTATGAAATGTGGAAACGGGTCAATATCTCAGGTACTATTAGGGGCAAACGACATGGAGCTGCACAATAGGTCCAAATAAGAAACAGAAAATAAGAGAAAAAAGAGAGAAAACATTAACCATGATGTGCTCAAACATATTTGGCAAGGCTTTCTGACCCGCCACTCGTGTACAATCACATGTGGCCCTACTGTAACTGGCTTATACTACTTGTACCTCTTCAAAGCGTCTTCATTCATACTGAGAGGATTTTACCTGTAAGACTATGACACATGTAGGAAGGGAGCTACGGTCTGATTTGTCTGATTTGCTTTAGTATAGACAATTCTGATGGTTAAATGATAGATATCTCATACTTTGTCCTTACCCAATAGTTTCAGAGTTCATCATAAGAAAAATTCAGCAATTTATGAAAAATCTGTTTTCAATCAATGTTGGATATACCAGATTTTTAAACACAGGTCTCCCAGAGCTCAAAAATAACTTAATCAAGCTCTAATTCTGCTAATTTAAACTTCTGCTGAATTAAGACTTGATTTAATTTCACCATGGGGAAGTATATATTTAGCTTTGACTTTTAAATCTACAGTATGCTGAGTTTTTCTTACACTTAACTTTTTTGATGACTTCTGGTTTACAAAGTCTCAGATGTGAATTGATATTAACATGGTATAACTAAATCTGGAACTGATCCCCAAAAGTCTTAGAATTGATGGAGATTTTATAGTAAAGCTTAAAAACTTCTTGAAGCGTGGTTATGTGAATTTTTGTAACCAAATGTATAGTCAAAATTTTAGAATATCAAATAATAAACATATCATACACATTGCATAATGCCATTATTTCATTTAATAATAAAAATATCTAAGACAAATGACATTAATGAAACTATTGTAATCATAATACAAAAATATGTAGGGCAAATCACTGTGTTACTTGATGTTCTAAAGAAGTGTATCCTGAAAATTCCCTCATTGAATTATCAAAGGAAATGGATGTTCCCACGTTTTGTACTCTGTCTCTCTCTTGTATTTTTCCCGAACCACCAACTAGTTTTGAATTTTTTCTTTGTATACCAGTGATTCCAATTGGGGGCAGGGGTTTGCCACCCAGAGGGCATCTGACAACGTCTGAAGACATTTTGGTTGTTGCAACTTGAGGAAGGGATGCTTCTAGCATCTAATATATAGAAGCTAGGGATGCTGCTACACATCCTACTATTCATATAGTTTGCCCCCCACAAAAATTATTAATTGGGAAAAACTTCCATAGTTGTAAGGTTAAGAAAGTTTGTTCTATATCTTCTCATCTTTCTTCCAAGTCCTCTTTCCCTGTGTAATGCTACTATCGTCAAAATATATCTTTTATAACAAAAGAAACATTGTGGTTTTGAAGAGTTAAAATTCAAAGTCAGGAGCACTTTTCTTTGTATATTTCCTGTAGACTTGTTACTTGACCTTGAATAAGTCATTAAATCTATCGTGACTTTTGTTTCTCCAAGTGTAAGTCGTGTGGTTAGATTTTATCCGTGATTTTTAGGTAAGCAATTCATTAAATAAACCTCATGTTGAAAGCCCAATAAATAAAACAGATCAAAGTATCAATATACCCCTCCCATGCTGAAATGAGGTTTGGTTAAGAATTCAAGTATAGTAACCCCTATGGTAATTCCAAGAGTGTCTTGAGCACAGTTGAAGACTTCTGTGCTATTGGGATATTTGAAACATTTTGAGAAAGAATAAAAACTTAATAAAATCTATGAGTTAAATATAAAGGAGTTTTAGGTGCTTGTTTGTTAGATTAATATATATATATTGATATTTCCAGGTATGTATATAAATTTCAAAAAAATATACATATATAATATCTATATTTCTCATATTTGAAATTTTAGAAGTTGTAGTCCTTGCTTTTGTGAAAGGTTTTTAGAATAAATTTCATAAAATGTGCAATAAAAGCCCTTGCTTGTCTGATTCTCCTTATGCTTTAAACATGTCTAAAACCATTAAAACATAGTTTATTGTTGATTTTAAGATTTCCTACAAAGCACTGAATAGATGGACGTGCATATGCTCTCACACCAAGGAGTATAATCTAGTTTGTCTAGGAAAGATTGCCCTGGAAGTGATGTTTGGGACCTCTAAACAACACCTTAAGAAAAGATGCAGACTCTATGTCCTCCTCTTGAAGACCTGCCACCATGCTATGAGAAAGTCCAAGCTAGACTACTGAACAAAGAGACACCTCATGGAGGGAACGGAAGGGGGAAAGAGACAGACAGACAGACAGACACTATGTGGAGAAAGAAAGGATTTCAGACTTGTGAGTGAAGACAGGACCCCATGAAACAGAAAATGCATACAACTGCCCCTGTTATAATGGTAAAATTTATAAATTTCTATGTCAACTTGACTAGACTAAGCCTGCATATTTTGCTAAACATTATTTCTGAGTGTGTATGTGAGAATTTCTGGATGAGATTAGCATTTTTTTTTCTTGATAGGTGAAAGTCTTAGCTTAAAAAATATTTTAACTTTATTGAGGGATAACTGAGAAATATAAATGTGTACATGTATAATGTGATGATTTGATAGACATATACACTGTGGACTGATTACCAAGATCAGGATAATTAAAACATCCATCACCTTATATAGTTAACTTTCTTTTTACTTTATGTGGTGAGAATGATTTAGCACAGGTTTCCCCCAGTATCGAAAAATAAAGCATTCCTATAAAACCTTTCATAAGCCAAAACAGCGTAAGGTGAAGAGGCAATTATCTTAGGACACCTCTTGCTAACAGACCACAAAATAAATCGAGATGAAGATGCTCATTGACACAGTTCCAATTTATGGCAGCTTGATGTCAAGATTCTGAGTGTACTTCGTAAGGAAGGAGTTTGGTGGTGCCATTCTTGCTGCTCTGAGTGCTATTATTACTTTTTGATCTTTTTCCTAAAAGGAAAAATCCCCTTAGTGTTTCTTTTGGTTAACTAAAACAAGTACTAACATAGATATTTCTTAAAAGTGAAGTGATCTAAAAAGAACTTTCGTAAAGTAGGGGATACATATGTATAACATTATATTATTCACTATAGTCACCATGCTGTACATTAGATTCTTAAAAAATATTCTTCTTATAATTGAAAATTTGTACCCTTTGACTGACATCACCTATAGTCTCCTCTTCCCCATCCCCTGAATCAGTATATTCAGTAAAGCACATTGTCTTTCTTAATATCGGTGGACATCATCCAATACATTGAGAGCGTAAATGGAGTGAAAGACAATGGAAGAAAGAATTCACCCCCTTTTCCTGCCTGACTGAATGAGCTGGGACATCTGTCATCTCCTGACCTCAGGCTGAGACTTATGCCACTGGCTTCCTGGTTCTTAGGCTTCAGAATAGGAGCAAAATATACCAATAGCTTTCCTGGGTCTCTAGTTTGAAGATGGCAGAACATGGGACTTCTCACTCAGCCTCCAAAATCATATAAGCCAACTCCTCATAAATAAATCTCATATATATATATATATATATATATATATATATAAATCCTATCAGTTCTCTTTCTTTGGACAACCCTAAGACACTTGTCCACTAAGAAATAATAAGCCAATTGTTGTTTTTTAAGCCACTAACTTTTTGGGTAGTTTGCTAAAGGGCATTAGATGACTAAAACATGGTAATTAATGGTTACATAACCAAAAGATAGTGAACAGTTTTTATTAAAAATTTACTGCTGAATAATCTAATTACCATTAATAACTTTTATAATACATGTTGTATGATTCTTTAAACTAGACCACTTTATCACTCCTATTGTATTTTTATCTATCATAAATGACATTTTTAGACTAACATTTATTAATTAAATATGTTGCAATGGGTTACCTGTAGATTCAAAATATGAATATTTCTACATATCATTATTGTGCATATGAGATAAAAGGGTTTTGTAAAATAGATAGCTAGTGGGAAGCAGCCCCATAGCACAGGGAGATCAGCTGGGTGCTTTGTGACCAGCTAGAGAGGTGGGATAGGGAGGGTGAGAGGGAGACGCAAGAGGGAGGAGATATGGGGATATATGTATATGTATAGCTGACTCACTTTGTTATAAAGCAGAAACTGACACACCATTGTAAAGCAATCATACTCCAATAAAGATGTTTAAAAACAAATACCTTAGGTTCCGGGTAAGATGGCGGAAGAGTAAGACGCGGAGATCACCTTCCTCCCCACAGATACACCAGAAATACAGCTACACGTGCAACAACTCCTACAGAACACCTACTGAACGCTGGCAGAAGACCCCAGACCTCCCAAAAGGCAAGAAACTCCCCACATACCTGGGTAGGGCAAAGCAGAGAGATTCCCGCACAGAGGAGCGGTGCCGAGCGGCACTCACCAGCACGAGAGGCTTGTCTGCTCCCCCGCCAGGGCGGGCGGCGCTGGAGCTGAGGCTCGGGCTTCGGTCAGAGCGCAGGGAGAGGACTGGGACTGGCGGCGAGAACTCAGCCTGAAGGGGGCTAATGTGCCACAGCTAGCCGGGAGGGAGTCCGGGAAAACTCTGGAGCTGCCGAAGAGGCAGGAGACTTTTTCTTCCCTCTTGGTTTCCTGGTGCGCGAGGAGAGGGGATTAAGAGCGCCGCGTAAAGGAGCTCCAGAGACGGGCGCGAGTCGCGGCTGAAAGCGCGGAGCCCAGAGACGGGCGTGGGACGCTGGGGCTGCTGCTGCCGCCGCCAAGAAGCCTGTGTGCGAGCGCAGGTCACTGTCCACACCGCCCTTCCGGGAGCCTGTGCAGCCTGCCACTGCCGGGGTCCCGGGATCCAGGGGCGGCTTCCCTGGGAGAACGCACGGCGCGCCTCGGGCTGGTGCAACGTCACGCCGACCTCTGCCGCTGCAGGCTCGCCCCGCACTCCGTGCCCCTCCCTCCCGCCCGGCCTGAGTGAGCCAGAGTCCCCGAAGAGGCTGCTCCTTTAACCCTGTCCTGTCTGAGCGAAGAACAGACGCCCTCCGGCGACCTACACGCAGAGGCGGGGCCAAATCCAAAGCTGAGACCCAGGAGCTGTGAGAACAAAGAAGAGAAAGGGAAACCTCTCCCAGCAGCCTCAGAAGCAGCGGATTAAAGCTCCACAATCAACTTCATGTACCCTGCATCTGTGGAATACATGAATAGACAACAAATCATCCCAAATTGAGGAGCCAGGAGTCAGTGCTGTGCCTCTGAGGTGGGAGAGCGAACTTCAGGACACTGGTCCACAAGAGACCTCCCAGCTCCACATAATATCAAACGGCGAAAATCTTCCAGAGATCTCCATCTCAACACCAGCACCCAGCTTCACTCAACGACCAGCAAGCTACAGTGCTGGACACCCTATGCCAAACAACTAGCAAGACAGGAACACAACACCACCCATTAGCAGAGAGGCTGCCTCAAATCATAAAAAGTCCGCAAACACCCCAAAACACACCACCAGACGTGGACCTGCCCACCAGAAAGACAAGATCCAGCCTCATCCACCAGAACACAGGCAGTAGTCCCCTCCACCAAGAAGCCTACACAACCCACTAAACGAACCTTAGCCACTGGGGACAGACACCAAAAACAACGGGAACTACGAACCTGCAGCCTGCAAAGAGGAGACCCCAAACACAGTAACATAAGCAAAATGAGAAGACAGAAAAACACACAGCAGGAGAAGGAGCAAGATAAAAACCCACCAGACCTAACAAATGAAGAGGTAATAGGCAGTCTATCTGAAAAAGAATTCAGAATAATGATGGTAAAGATGATCCAAAATCTTGGAAATAGAATAGACAAAATGCAAGAAACAGTTAACAAGGACCTAGAAGAACTAAAGACGAATCAAGCATCGATTAAAAACACAATAAATGAAATAAAAAATACTCTAGATGGGATCAATAGCAGAATAACTGAGGCAGAAGAACGGATAAGTGAGGTGGAAGATAAAATAGTGGAAATAACTGCTGCACAGCAAAATAAAGAAAAAAGAATGAAAAGAACAGAGGACAGTCTCAGAGACCTCTGGGACAACATTAAACGCACCAACATTCGAATTATAGGGGTTCCAGAAGAAGAAGAGAAAAAGAAAGGGACTGAGAAAATATTTGAAGAGATTATAGTTGAAAACTTCCCTAATATGGGAAAGGAAATAGTTAATCAAGTCCAGGAGGCACAGAGAGTCCCATACAGAATAAATCCAAGGAGAAATACACCAAGACACATATTAATCAAACTGTCAAAAATTAAACACAAAGAAATCATATTAAAAGCAGCAAGGCAAAAACAACAAATAACACACAAGGGAATCCCCATCAGGATAACAGCTGATCTCTCAGCAGAAACTCTACAAGCCAGAAGGGAGTGGCAGGACATAATTAAAGTGATGAAGGAGAAAAACCTGCAACCAAGATTACTCTACCCAGCAAGGATCTCATTCAGATTTGATGGAGAAATTAAAACGTTTACAGACAAGCAAAAGCTGAGAGAGTTCAGCACCACCAAACCAGCTTTACAACAAATGCTAAAGGAACTTCTCTAGGCAAGAAACACAACAGAAGGAAAAGAACTACAATAACGAACCCAAAACAATTAAGAAAATGGGAATAGGAACATACATATCAATAATTACCTTAAATGTAAATGGACTAAATGCTCCCACCAAAAGACACAGACTGGCTGAATGGATACAAAAACAAGACCCATATATATGCTGTCTACAAGAGACCCACTTCAGACCTAGAGACACATACAGACTGAAAGTAAGGGGATGGAAAAAGATATTCCATGCAAATGGAAACCAAAAGAAAGCTGGAGTAGCAATTCTCATATCAGACAAAATAGACTTTAAAATAAAGACTACTAGAAGAGACAAAGAAGGACACTACATAATGATCAAGGGATCAATCCAAGAAGAAGATATAACAATTGTAAATATTTATGCACCCAAAATAGAAGCACCTCAATACATAAGGCAAGTACTAACAGACATAAAAGGGGAAATCGACAGTAACACAATCATAGTAGGGGACTTTAACACCCCACTTTCACCAATGGACAGGTCATCCAAAATGAAAATAAATAAGGAAACACAAGCTTTAAATGATACATTAAACAAGATGGACTTAATTGATATTTATAGGACATTCCATCCAAAAACAACAGAATACACATTTTTCTCAAGTGCTCATGGAACATTCTCCAGGATAGATCATATCTTGGGTCACAAATCAAGCCTTGGTAAATTTAAGAAAATTGAAATTGTATCAAGTATCTTTTCCGACCACAATGCTATGAGACTAGATATCAATTACAGGAAAAGAGCTGTAAAACATACAAACACATGGAGGCTAAACAATACAGTACTTAATAACGAAGTGATCACTGAAGAAATCAAAGAGGAAATTAAAAAATACCTAGAAACAAATGACAATGGAGACACGACGACCCAAAACCTATGGGATGCAGCAAAAGCAGTTCTAAGAGGGAAGTTTATGGCAATACAATCCCACCTTAAGAAACAGGAAATATCTCGAATAAACAACCTAACCTTGCACCTAAAGCAATTAGAGAAAGAAGAACAAAAACATCCCAAAGTTAGCAGAAGGAAAGAAATCATAAAAATCAGATCAGAAATAAATGAAAAAGAAATGAAGGAAACGATAGCAAAGATCAATAAAAGTAAAAGCTGGTTCTTTGAGAAGATAAACAAAATTGATAAACCATTAGCCAGACTCATCAAGAAAAAAAGGGAGAAGACTCAAATCAATAGAATTAGAAATGAAAAAGGAGAAGTAACAACTGACACTGCAGAAATACAAAAGATCATGAGAGATTACTATAAGCAACTCTATGCCAATAAAATGGACAACCTGGAAGAAATGGACAAATTCTTAGAAATGCACAACCTGCCAAGACTGAATCAGGAAGAAATAGAAAATATGAATAGACCAATCACAAGCACTGAAATTGAAACTGTGATTAAAAATCTTCCAACAAACAAAAGCCCAGGACCAGATGGGTTCACAGGCGAATTCTATCAAGCATTTAGAGAAGAGCTAACACCTATCCTTCTCAAACTCTTCCAAAATATAGCAGACGGAGGAACACTCCCAAACTCATTCTACGAGGCCACCATCACCTTGATACCAAAACCAGACAAGGATGTCACAAAGAAAGAAAACTACAGGCCAATATCACTGATGAACATAGATGCAAAAATCCTCAACAAAATACTAGCAAACAGAATCCAACAGCACATGAAAAGGATCATACACCATGATCAAGTGGGGTTTATTCCAGGAATGCAAGGATTCTTCAATATACGCAAATCAATCAATGTGATACACCATATTAACAAGTTGAAGGAGAAAAACCATATGATCATCTCAATAGATGCAGAGAAAGCTTTTGACAAAATTCAACACCCATTTATGATAAAAACCCTGCAGAAAGTAGGCATAGAGGGAACTTTCCTCAACATAATAAAGGCCATATATGACAAACCCACAGCCAGCATCGTCCTCAATGGTGAAAAACTGAAACCATTTCCACTAAGATCAGGAACAAGACAAGGTTGCCCACTCTCACCACTCTTATTCAACATAGTTTTGGAAGTTTTAGCCACAGCAATCAGAGAAGAAAAGGAAATAAAAGGAATCCAAATGGGAAAAGAAGAAGTAAAGCTGTCACTGTTTGCAGATGACATGATACTATACATAGAGAATCCTAAAGATGCTACCAGAAAACTACTAGAGCTAATCAATGAACTTGGTAAAGTAGCAGGATACAAAATTAATGCACAGAAATCTCTGGCATTCCTATATACTAATGATGAAAAATCTGAAAGTGAAATCAAGGAAACACTCCCATTTACCATTGCAACAAAAAGAATAAAATATCTAGGAATAAACCTACCTAAGGAGACAAAAGACCTGTATGCAGAAAATTATAAGACACTGATGAAAGAAATTAAAGATGATACAAATAGATGGAGAGATGTACCATGTTCTTGGATTGGAAGAATCAACATTGTGAAAATGACTCTACTACCCAAAGCAATCTACAGATTCAATGCAATACCTATCAAACTACCAATGGCATTTTTCACAGAACTAGAACAAAAAATTTCACAATTTGTATGGAAACACAAAAGACCCCGAATAGCCAAAGCAATCTTGAGAACGAAAAACGGAGCTGGAGGAATCAGGCTCCCTGACTTCAGACTATACTACAAAGCTACAGTAATCAAGACAGTATGGTACTGGCACAAAAACAGAAAGATAGATCAATGGAACAGGATAGAAAGCCCAGAGATAAACCCACGGACATATGGTCACCTTATCTTTGATAAAGGAGGCAGTAATGTACAGTGGAGAAAGGACAGTCTCTTCAATAAGTGGTGCTGGGAAAACTGGACAGGGACATGTAAAAGTATGAGATTAGATCACTCCCTAACACCATACACAAAAATTAGCTCAAAATGGATTAAAGACCTAAATGTAAGGCCAGACACTATCAAACTCCTAGAGGAAAACATAGGCAGAACACTCTATGACATAAATCACAGCAAGATCCTTTTTGACCCACCTCCTAGAGAAATGGAAATAAAGACAAAAATAAACACATGGGACCTAATGAAACTTCAAAGCTTTTGCACAGCAAAGGAAACCATAAACAAGACCAAAAGACAACCCTCAGAATGGGAGAAAATATTTGCAAATGAAGCAACTGACAAAGGATTAATCTCCAAAATTTATAAGCAGCTCATGCAGCTCAATAGCAAAAAAACAAACAACCCAATCCAAAAATGGGCAGAAGACCTAAATAGACATTTCTCCACAGAAGATATACAGACAGCCAACAAACACATGAAAGGATGCTCAACATCTTTACTCATTAGAGAAATGCAAATCAAAACTACAATGAGATATCATCTCACACCAGTCAGAATGGCCATCATCAAAAAATCTAGAAACAATAAATGCTGGAGAGGGTGTGGAAAAAAGGGAACACTCTTGCACTGCTGGTGGGAATGTGAATTGGTACAGCCACTATGGAGAACAGTATGGAGGTTCCTTAAAAAACTACAAATAGAACTACCATATGACCCAGCAATCCCACTACTGGGCATATACCCTGAGAAAACCATAATTCAAAAAGAGACATGTACCAAAATGTTCATAGCAGCCCTATTTACAATAGCCCGGAGATGGAAACAACCTAAGTGTCCATCATCGGATGAATGGATAAAGAAGATGTGGCACATATATACAATGGAATATTATTCAGCCATAAAAAGAAACGAAACTGAGCTATTTGTAATGAGGTGGATGGACCTAGAGTCTGTCATACAGAGTGAAGTAAGTCAGAAAGAGAAAGACAAATACTGTATGCTGACACATATATATGGAATTTAAGAAAAAAATGTCATGAAGAACATAGGGGTAAGACAGGAATAAAGACACAGACCTACTAGAGCATGGACTTGAGGATATGGGGAGGGGGAAGGGTAAGCTGTGACAAAGTGAAAGAGCGGCATGGACATATATACACTACCAAACGTAAGGTAGATAGCTAGTGGGAAGCAGCCGCATAGCACAGGGAGATCTGCTCGGTTCTCTCTGACCGCCTGGAGGGGTGGGATAGGGAGGGTGGGAGGGAGACGCAAAAGGGAGGGGATATGGGAACATATGTATATGTATAACTGATTAAATTTGTAAAATAAAAAAAAAAGAAAAGAAAAAAAAATATAAAATAATGTGACAGACATAGCACAAAGGTTTCAGATTAAAAAAAAAAAAAAAAAAAAAAAAAAAAAACCAAATACCTTAACTGTGGTATTCTAAAGTGAAATGAAACTTTTTTTAAATTATAAATTGGACAGGTAAGCCTTAGTATGTTAATATGTTGTGATTCTCCAAGAGACAAATATAAACCAAGATGTTCCCAGAATTTATTTGGCCACAAAACCCTTTCTTACTAAACTGCCTACAGGCACTAGAGTGACATCATTAACTGTGGGATGAGACTATGAAAATGTATATCCTTTATTCTCAAGTGGCAGATATTTGCTTTGTGTTCACTTTGAACTTTACCCCATCACAATTCGGGGTGTCTAGATACCACGTCTGATCTTGGGTAAGCGGTCTCATTATTTTTTGTCTTATTTTCTTTGCCTACAAAAAAAGTGATTAGAATATCTAGTTTGTATGGTTGCTATGAGGATTTTAATATAGTAAATGTAAAAAGATTAAAATAGTAATTATCATATTACATGTGCTCCACAAATATTAGCAATTTTTGTTGTTGTTACCTATCTTAGGCATTCTATTTGCTAGATATTGGGTATGGTACTATTACAGGTCCTAATGTAGTTATTTACTTACTGAGAATTGTGCTAATGTGTTACATCAGCCCATAACATATATGACTTTGATAATGTACGGCTGTACTGACTGTCTTACCTAAAACCCTATTCCTTAGAAATTCTGTATAGTATACAAAATAACATTTGATTTTAGGAAACATGCATAGGTAAACATGTAGGGCTAAAACCACTAACCTAGTGATCAAAAATTCAATTTATTTGGGGACCATGAACTATTTTTTGTTTATTTACATTGCAGGTTAATTGTATGAACTTTAAGCTACACATTCCGATGCTTAGCTCAGCTCTGCATCCACTTGAGTGCACAAAGACCTCTCCTTAGCTTTCTTTTTTTATAATTTTCCTGATGTAAATGGCCTCTTGTGTGACCTATAGGAATAACATTGCATTTTAAAAAGAATATTCAAAATTCATTAAAAAGATTAAAGTCCTAACCCTTGGGCTTTGACCTCATCAGTGCTGACATACTGAGGGCCTTTGCTTCCAAATCCTGTGGACCAAATAAGCACCTTTTATTATGACCTTGAGACACAGACATTTACTTAGTGTGCTGTTAATAGAAGTGAGCATTAGGGCAAGCTGAAACTTCTGGTAGTGTGCACATCAAGCAAAACTTTGAAGGCAATGGGATTAAGTATTGGTAAAGAAATATTCTTTATATCCAATTATCAGCTGGGTGAGAACGTGGCTGCTAAATTGTTATGTTAAGAAAGCAACAACTAGAACTTCCCCAGCGGTCCAGTAGTTAAGACTCTGCCTTGCAATGCAGGAGGCGTGGGTCTGACCCTTGGTCGGGGAACTAAGGTCCCACATGTTGTGAGGTGTGGTCAAAAACTTAAAAAAAAAAAAAAAGCAACCACTAAAGATGACTTGAAGAGACTGCTTGAACAGGAAAAAGAAAAACTTAAATCCACTCCAGTTGATATAGGAGAAAGGTTAACTCCAAATAAAAATAGTGTGTTTATGAAATCTCAAAAGCAGTTAATATAGTGGTATTACATCTTAAAATTTTAAGAAAAGACAAGAATGGTTGTTGTGTTTAGTAGTCTGCAATTTTCTAGACCAGGTGTATTATTCTGTTTGGGCTGCCAAAGCAAAATACCATAAACTCAATGGTTTAAATAACAGACATTCATTTCTCACAGATCTGGATGTTGGGAATCTCAGATCAAGGTGCCAGTATGGTTGGCTTCTAGTGAGATCTCTTTCCCAGGCTTTTCTATGCTCACCTTCTTGTTGTGTTCTCACATGGCGGAGGGAGAGAGAACTAGTTCTGTGGTGACTTTTCTGGCAAGGGCACTAATGTCATCAAACCAGGGTCCCACCCTTATGAATTGGTCTAACCCTAACTACTTATCATAGATCCCATCTCCAAATATCATTACACTGGGGGATTAGGGCTTCAACATATGAATTTATGGGGACACAAGTATTCAGTCCATAGCAGCAAGGTTTTATAACCATGGCTCTTTTATGAACTGGATGATCCATTCTTGTGGACTGCCTTGTGTATTATAGGACGCTGAGCAGTATTCAATAATACAGACATCTAACACCTGGCTCATCTTTCTTACTTCCATCTCTTTGAGTTGCTGCCAGTACACTAAGCAGCATGTCCCCATGGCCATGAGGGATTGTTATGTCAAGAGACATGAAACTCCTCCTTCCCTCACCCCACCCCACCCCACACAGTTCATATTTGTTTTCCCCTCTCTTGCTCACTGTCCATCTCTACCTTAATCTAAAACCCTACATCTCTTCACGCTTGAATTACTGCAACACTCTCTCAGGCATTCTACTCTCTTCAGTCCTATATCACTTCCCTTACAATTCTTTTAACATTTTTTTTTCCTCAGGGAAATTCTCTCTTCAAAACCCTTATCACAGATGGTGTAGTCTCTATACTATAAACTCCAAACTTTCCTGATTAGCTTTAATGCAAGGGTTCTCAACATCAGTACCACTGACATATTAGACTGGACAACTCTTTACTGTGTGGGGCTATGATGTACATTATGGGGTGCTAAGCAGTAGCCCTGGACTCTGACCACCAGATGCCAGTGACATCATCTATCTCCTAGTTGTAACAACCACAAATGTCTCCAGAGGTTTTCCCATGTCCTCAAGGGAGAAGCGGGGTGCAAAGTCACACCCATTTGAGAAACACTGGTCCAGAGCAGTACTTCTCAAACTATTTTTTGTTGGAAGACCAATTTTTTAAAAAATTACGATCTATTTGAGACTGATAACTTTATAAAAACATTTATGCAACACTGATGCTCAGTTTATGTCTAGTTCTTTCAGATATCAAAATGTTTGAGGAGTAGCCCTTATAAATGGACATTAAAATGGAGCACCACGGATCTCTAGTCAGGAGTTGTACTAATCCATTATATAACAATGCATGCAGCAACTTTAAAAATATTACAACACCAAAGTAGAGATCCATACTCAGGTCTAAGCAGAGCTTGCACACAAGATGTCAGGGAGTGAGCTCTTTAGAAGAGCTAGCAATGCTTGTGCATATTGATATTCTGTGTAATACCAGAGCAGTGCCTACTTATATATTCACACACGTATTTCTTGAATGCATGAGTGAAAGAAAAGGTCACTTAGAAGCTTTCCTCCTTAAATCTATGAAAGTAGGTGGCTTCAATGCAAGATACTTTATCAAAGTGGGACCTTATTAGAGCAAAGGCTGAATCTGCATATCATCAAGAATGATGCTGAGCACACAATAACTGCTCAATTAATATGTATCAAGTTAATGAGTGTCTTATTAATTTCATTTTGACCATGTTGCCAGTTAATAAATGAATGAGTGAGGGAATAAAGGACTGATGGCATACAAGATTTTCCTGAAAAGGATGGTGAAAAAGCTTTCTGTAACAGGTGGTACAGCAGACAAGCTCCTTTGCTTGTCCACAGGGTTTACACCATCAAGATGATGTATTGTATGAAAATACATGTCAGAAGTTGGTGTAAATATGTGATGTTTATAAACCAAGATACAGATAAGTGGCCAAATAAATGAGGAGAGGCCAACATTCAATTCCAGGGAAAGTTTGCTCATTTGTCCTTGAGGGTGTACATAAAGGTATGTATGAATGAATGAGTGGTCTGTATGCATGCCATCTGTATAGATGCCCTACTTTCCAAAGCTTCAAAGTTGCACCATTTAATCAAAGTAGCAAGGTTATAAAAATTGTATCTCTGAAACAGAACCAAATCTTGGTTTCAAATGATGTTATGATGTCAACTCAACAACTTGATCATATTGCTTGCCTTGTAAAATGTTAAGACAGCTATCAGACTGTTTTTAATCTACTCTCTTGGCCTCGATCCACTCTAGTTCTTGTAACGTTCTGTCAGCACTATTTTCCTATTGAATGTCAATGAGATATTCTACTGTGATTTCTTCTTTTTAGGCCAGTACTCCAAGTGAACAGCAAAACATGTGCATGCTGAATGACAGAGACAAAATGTTTATTTTTTTTTAGCATAGAGCAATTTTATATTTTAATTACCAAAATATCACACAATATAGCCTCAGGGTGAGTATGTCCTGATATATATGTGTGTGTGTATACATTATACATATATAATATGTTATGTATACATTATGTACATAATGTATATATTATGAATGGAGAGAGAGAGAGGGAGAAATTCTGTATCACTTCATTAATTAGTAACCTGCTACTCTGTGAAATTAAAATATGAATCCACCCACATTCAAATTCAAAGAATACATTTAATGTGCAAAGCCAGGTTCACTTGTACAGCTCTGGCATCTGTTCACCAGCAGTTTCAAGAAAGTAATTTAACAGAAAGACTCAAAATTTTTTTAGAAAGAGAAGTATTAATTCTGATAAGCAAAATTATCATATGATGAGTGACACATCAGTTATGTATGGATATATGCACATGTGTTTAGATATATGGCAATTATTTTCAAAGTTTTAATTAATTACCCACACCTGTGCCTCATGATTTGCAGTCTCTATATTTTAAATATTTCTCAGTTGAGATGTAAAAATGATCTCACTCTTACTGGTATGATTATCTTGGTAAGGGAGAAGAGATGTTCAGTCTCTTGGTCTCCAAGGGGAAGTCATTTGTTTCTTGGTATTTAGGTTTGTATTTTTAGAAGTGACTAATAAGCCCTGGATAAAAGCCATTTCTGCCAGGAGGATTCATTTTGGCTCTCATGCCCACTAAGCCATCGAATGTCCCACCTCTTGCTGTGAGAAGCCAATGATGTCAGACACTTGAGTGACACTTCCCCTGTCAAAGCCCCATAAAGTCTCACCTGGACATGCAGCTGCTGCGAGGCTTTGGCAGTTTGCCAAACACTCTTCAGTTCACGCTTTTGCCTCTTAACTTGCACATGAAGTGTGAGATTAAGTGCACAACATTGGGTGAAATTATGTCAAGCCCTAACATTTAAAATAGGTGTAATTTTAGAATTGGCAAGCTGTATGGTGTGAGACACCATGTTTTGCCTAAAATTCCAAGATCTCCAATGTACTGAAGGTGAAAATATTTGTTCAAAATTTGGCACCAACTCACTTGGTAGCAAAACCTCATCAGAAGGAAGGTCATTGCAGAGTGAAAGTGACTCCTTAGTGAGGTTGTTCATGGTTCCCTGTAGAAAGGATAATGTGTTTGATGAAATGGATAATGTGTTTGATGAGAGGGTGCAGTCTCACAGACTAGTGGTGATGCTATGTAAAACTCCTTGTGTGTGCCCCATTATCATTTTGAGGTGCCCCAAAGTCTTGATTTCAAAACCCACTTGCATCCACAGATACAAATGAGAGACTGGAGACCTAGACCTTAGAGACAGAATAGAGATAGAATAGATAGAGATAGAATCCTGGCTTCTCAAGTTAAAAGTAGGTGAAATCAGGATCTAAGCTTCAGGGCTCTTCCAAAGACACATACCTGCCAAAATTAGGACTAGAATGAGGATTTTTCTGACTCTACCAGGACTTGAATCTAGTGTCAATACCCTATGACTTACTGGTATATTTCTTTTGAATTGAGCAGAAATGATTCATGGGCATTTGCTTGTATTTGCTCAGTTAGACTGTAAAGTCACTAAAGATGAGGTTCACTGACCTTATGTTACCTTTATAGAACACTTTGCTAAGTTTTGAAAGGAGGACACACCTTAGAAGAAAGACTACGTTACGTTTAAGAGATGGTAGTTTTCTGATCTTTCTTTTAATTTATAATGTCTAATCAATATTAATAACTGCAAAATATTTTTATCTGCAGGTTAGAATAAGAAAAGATACTATTCATAACTCTCTTAATACAAACTCTGATGTTCCTGCTGACATACAAATTCCTATTACATGAATTCTACCTTGTTTACAAAAGTAAATTTATTTTCTATTTTAGTAAATAATTATACATGTTGCCTCTGAAATCCAACCAGTCACTTCCTGTAGAATAATTAGCAGAAAATAAGTATGTAAAGAAGAAAAAGTGGTTCAGATTGCCACACGGCCGTTCAATAATGATTTCTACTAAGTTATTTTAGAGTATATTAATGCAATTGTAAACCAATTTCAGTGATTTATAATCACCGGGAGAATCCCCAGAAATGGCCTTGAAATTAATGATTGGTTTGTATTTAAAGTTACCACCTTTAGTGATGGCTTTTTCTAAGTGAACTTCCTTAAGAGTAACACTTTGACTTAATTACTGAGGCAGTTCATGTTTATCACCCTTCGGCTGCAGTGGGAAATTTTAAAAAGAATTAACATAAATGTGATTATTTTTTCTCATGAGGTGCAAGAGCAGCAAAGCAATGTAAGACATGAAGAAATTCTAAAAATAGTAACACTTGTCAACAGAAACTAGGACATTGAACTTAATTGCTTAAGTTAATGATGCCTATGATACAGATTATAACACTCTTTGCAAAAGTGTGTGTGGAATTCACAGATGTTTGACTTCAGTTTTATGTTTATCGGCAGTGATGACTTTTGACAGTAACATCTAAATGGGCAAATAACAATAAAAATTATTTGTTCACAAGGCATTTTCCTCTGTGTGCCTTCTCAAATAGGAAAAAAATGATTTTACTAGTAATTTATTTAATAAGGTCAAAGAAAATTCTAAGTTCCTACAATTCTTCAATTAAGGGAAAAGAGAAGTAAAATTGGAACCAGGGGAATTATGTTTATTCTCCACCTCTATATCTAGCTTACTCTGATACTTAAGGCAAACACTTTACCTTTTAGCCATTGTTTCTCAAGGGCCAAACAGATTAAAAATGCCTACATCAGACATGATATAGGGTTTATAGGAGGATCAAATGAGATAATGCACAAAAGACCTGTACATTACCAACAAACATCTTAATGTTATTCACAGAAAAAGAGAATAAATTATACACCTTTGAATATAGCAAAATTGAGTAGATTGTTCCAGCAATGTAGCATGTGATTCTTCTGGTTTCATGTACACAGACAGCTTTAAGATTTCTTAAAAAATTATATTGAATGCTGTAATGTATTATGTTTCCTGTTTATTATTGACTATAAAAAGCCCATCAGAAAATCTGGCAAATTGAGATACTAAATTTATATGATTGAGACAGTGAGAGTTCCAAAATTTCTAGTCAATCTTCACCAATTAATGATTGACTTAAGAATATTTGGTGACTATTTCAAAACAGTCATTTACACTAATAATAAAGTTGTTAATAATTAAACTATGATCTCTTAGATTAATATTCATTGAACATGGGCACTGGGGTCAGTGTTTCTAATACTGAATTACCAAAAGGAAAATAAAAGTTAATATGAAAACTACCCAAGAAGAAATATTCTGACTTTCTTCACTTTGGGGAACCTACAGTGCAGAAAGAAATTAACAAAAGAAGCAAAGATAATCTAGGCTCTGTTCACAATTTTGCTACACACTAGCTCTCATTATGTTAAGCACATTTAATGGACTTAACCTCAGAACCTCTTATATCTAAAATGATGATGTTGAATTTCACAGTTTCCAAGTTTAGTTATAGTCCTAGTATAAATCTTCGGTTCTAAGATATTTTCCCTATGCATCAATGTTAATACCTGTAAACATATTTCAAACCACATGCCCAGTTTTTTTTTAAATGAAAACACCTCAAATACACTTATTTATTTTTTTCTTAACAAGCAGCTACAGGCACCCCTAAGAAACTTTAGTGACCCAGGACAAATCAGTAATGTAAACACTTCCATCTCAACTCTTGTACACTGTTGATGGGAATGTAACTTGGTAAAGCCATTATGGAAAACAGTATTAAGGTTTCTCAAAGAATTAAAAATAGAACTACCATATGATCAAGTAATCCATTTCTGGTTATATATACAAAGGAACTGAAATCACTGTCTCAAAGAGATATTTACACCTCCATGTTCATTGCAGTATTATTTGCACTAGCTAAGATATGTAAACAATTTAAGGGTCCATTAATGAATGAATGATTAAAGAAAATGTTGATTATATATATATATATATATATATATATATATATACACACACACATATATATATAAATCCTTAAAATAAGTAACACACAAATCAATAATAATTACATGTTTATGATATAGAAAATACCTATATACATATAAATATATAAAATACTGTATAATTTCATCTATACATGGGATCTAAAAAAAAAAACTCAGAAATAGAGAACAGATTGGTGGTTGCCAGGGGCAGTGGGTGGAGGGTATGGGAAATGGGTGAATGTGGTCAAAAGGTACAAACATCCAGTTATAAAAGAAATAAGTCCTGGGGCTGTAATGTAAAGCATGGTGACTGGAGTAAACAGTACTGAATTCTATATTTGAAAATTACCAAAGGAATAGATTTTCAAAGTTCTCACCATTCTCACACACAAAACTCTAACCACGTGAGGTAATGGATGTGTTACTAACTTCGCCACGGTAATCATTTGGCAATATATACACATATCAAATGATTTCACTGTACACCTTAAACTTACACAATGATATATGTCAATTATGTTTCAAAAAATCTGGAAAAAAGTCAAAACTTTTCTCTTTCCCCTTGTCCAAAAATTACAGAATTGAAAAGAAAGATATGTAGAAGGAGTGAAAAAAGACAATAATTAGGCAAAAATTGGGTCAATATTGTCTTCTTTCTTCTAGGTTGTCTCCTAGTCATCACAATTGCCTTCCCTTCATCCATAGCAGTGTGAAATTAGACAAGGTTCCCAAGTGGAGATTCCCATTGTTTAAAATCTGATGAAAAATGAAACAGCCAAAAGAATGACAAGAAGATAATTGATGAGGATAGATGGGTTCTGTATATAATGAGATAAAATTATTTGGCCACAGGAACTAATTCTACAGAATAATTCCAGACACTCTCACTCTATAGAAAGACCAGATTTTTTCCTATAAGCTCAAGAACTGTCACATTCTGTACAAAGATTAAAAGAGCATCCACAATATTGTAATCTCAGATCATCCATCCTGAGTGAGTACTGAGTGCATTAAAAATCCCCTGTAGGGCTTCCCTGGTGGTGCAGTAGTTGAGAGTCTGCCTGCCAATGCAGGGGACTCGGGTTCATGCCTAGGTCAGGGAGGACTCCACATGCCGTTGAGCGGCTGGGCCCGTGAGCCATGGCTGCTGAGCCTACGCATCCGGAGCCTGCGCTCCACAACGGGAGAGGCCACAACAGTGAGAGGCCCGTGTACCACAAAAAAAAAAAAAAAAAAAAAAAAAAAAAATCCCCTGTAGTATAACACATCATCAAATGTCAGAGAATCATATGTGTCATGTTGGAACAAGAGGTGACAGGTAACCATCATTTTTTTTAATTATAGGAAGCTAAGGGTTAATTATATTCTAGTGAGAAGTGGCAAAAATACTATACCAGTCTCCACACCTACACACACAAAACGCAACATGAGTTTTCATTTACTTGTCTGTTGTTTGAACAGGTGAACTTATGATGGGTTTTTACAAGGTGTTTCTGGCTAACTTTGAGGTGAATATGTATGCAAAGAAGGAAGACAGATTCCTTACCCTAAACTGATTAGGTCATTGTGCTGAGACACTTAGAGCAATGTAGTTCAAAGGACTTAAAGAAGCCATCTGCCTTGCTGGCTCAATATCCATCAATACAGGGGCCACTCTGCCTATAAAGAATGTTCTTGGGTTATCTTGATTATGTAGACAGAAAGCCACTGAAACAGCATTTAAATCAGCTAGAACTATCTTTAGCTTCAGCAGTGGCAGGTCATACTTTTGCCACTTTAAGCCATGAAATTGTTTGAAATTGTGTGACAAGAATTAACATACTAAGAGACATGTACAACAAGGTAAAGACAGATAAAACTGCTGTAATATAGATCCCTAGATGACTCAGGATGTGCTTGGGAAACAAGAATAGCAGGGTCATAACAAAATCTATACTAAGACTGAAATAAGGGTACAAATATCTACAATTTGTAGTTTCAGACCATTATTTTAAAACATTTGGTAAACATTCAGAAAAATAAAGATATGTCTTGAAGATAGCATATGTATGATTGTTAATAATTATGTTTTAATCCATAAATATCTCCTTTTATATATTTAAATGATGCAAAAATAATGTGTAAAATATACTCATTCTATTTTTCTCATTTATTTGACATCTTTCCACTTATATGCAATTGCTAAAGTACAAGATAAAATTATCAGGGCACCTGAGAAAAATGTTTACTGGAAAAAATTATGTGAAATATCTGTTTCATTAAATATATGTGTGAGGTAAATAATAATTTTAGTAAAACACAGTCTAGATTTGTTGTCAGAAAACTATAATCTACTATTTTGTTCAATATATTAATTATAGAGTAAATGATAAGGATGCACATTAATGAGTATAAATTATGGAAAGAAATAGCAGCAGTGGGTAAAAGTAAAAAAATGAGAGATTTGCGAAAACTGTCATTTTCAGACAATTTTATTGCATAAACTTCTATGTATAAACAAAGCAATCATATATACTGTCTTTCATGTGTACTGTCAGTTTAATTTAGATAATGTTAAGTAATACCCTATCTGTAACATATTGTGAGACCTTGGCTGCATACCTGGAGAAAAGACAGTTCTTGAAATTTTCAGTTAGCATTATCCTGAACTCCACTATAAATCACAGAGCGCATACATTAGGCAAGGTTCTGTTATAACCCAACATCTTAATTTAGTAGAGTATGTCACTTCTACATAGTCAAGAAAGAAGAAAGTGCGATGTGCTGTTCTATGAAAGACAGGAGAACTACTATCCATATGTATACACATATTTAATGATATATCAAAAGGCTTGTGCATGGTGTGTCAAAGTAAATTTATTTTCTAGGCTCCACTTATAATCTTTTTTTTTTTTTTTTCTTTTTGCGGTATGCGGGCCTCTCACTGTTGTGGCCTCTCCCGTTGCGGAGCACAGGCTCCGGATGCACAGGCCCAGCGGCCATGGCTCATGGGCCCAGCCGCTCCGCGGCATATGGGATCCTCCTAGACCGGGGCACGAACCCGTATCCCCTGCATCAGCAGGCGGACTCTCAACCACTTGCGCCACCAGGGAGGCCCTCCACTTATAATCTTAATGTTCACATATTTCACAGCATTACAAAAGGTAAGCCTATTTATCTTACTCTGATCTCAAGCAAATGCAAAACAAACAGCTAATCTATTCAGTATTTCATCTGAGATTAGATAGATAGATACATACATACATACATAGATGCAATAGATTAAATCTATGGATAGTAGATAGAAGGATATGTATTCTACATTCTACAGGGGTATCTATTCTATCTACCTACGTACCTACCTTTCTATCCATCTATCTATAAATATATATTCATTTCAAAAATGGATTGCCAAGTGCTTCAGAGGGTCATGCGTTAGGAGACAACTTTTGCATTTTAAATCATACTGACTTATTTTAAATGATGCATGCCCATGTGGGAGGCTATTTTATAAAGCAAAACAGAAAAGTGTCCTAAGGAAAGTTAACCTTAGAACTCCTGTAATTAAAAAGTTAAAACAGAAGAGTCATGTAACAAAACTGAATAGGGAGAATTAGTGTGAAAGTTATTCTTAAAGGTTATCTTGTGACTCTCTAGTCCCTTATTTACTGGATCTCTTTTTATAGAACAAGAGATTTGTTACATAGCTGCACGTACACTTCAGAGTTTATGCAGGGATGTACCTATCACAAGAAGCTACAGGTGATTCAGAATGTGGGAGAACAAATGCCTTAATTAGTGGGCAGCCCATTATCTCCTCAGGGCAGAATGGATTTGTTTTTAAAAGAACACTGTCAGATTAATATATTACTCTTATATTGTCTAAACTATAGTACTTTTCTGATTAGATAAGCTTCATAAAGGGCAATTCTTTTTTCTATTTACATTGCATTCTTAATTTGAGATAAAAATAAAATGTGTGGCAACATATTCCAGGGCTGTTAATATAGCCTATCTGGGATAAAAATATAAAAACATATTTTTATAAATAATGTATCGGGTGGCCAGTGGTTAGGATTCCAGGCTTTCACTGCTGTGGCCTGGGTCAATCCCTCGTCGGGGAATTGAGATCCCGCAAGCCACGCAGCACAGCCAAAAATAAAAATAAATAAATAAATAAAAATAATGCATCAATTAATACATCATATTTTGTTCAATATGTTTTGATAGTGGGTTAATTAACATCAATTATAGTTTACTCAGTATTTGAAGAGGTAACTGGTCTAAACACATTAAGAGAATTTTTAGAAACAAAGATGCAATACATTAAACACTTTGAGTGGAGAATTACAGTACTAAATGGTACAGCGATTGAAAATAAGTTTCTTGAGCACCATTTTTTTTTCCCCTGGAGACCTTCCCCTCACACCTCCATTATTAACCTCACATGGGTAGCTTTTACAAGCAAAAAACAACATTGGATCCAAAGGATTGAAATAATTTAATTTGATTATTCTGTCAATCACTTTGCATAATTAATTTGATCTTAAATTTGAACTTTCTTTAAGCCTGTTTAATAAATGTCATGACACTTCCTGAATCTATGACTTACAAAAAAAATCTACTTGATGGCTCCATTTATTATTTTCCTTCTAATCTACCATTCACTATACTCCTATAATAACTTTAAAAACTTCAAGTACACACAAAATATATCAATTAACAAAAAGTGTGCTGGCAAGGATGGTCTAGATAACACGGCTGAGACAGTTCATTTTTGTACATATATTGTTCTCACTTTTGTTACCACCATAAAAGTAATAAATGGAAGTGGAGTGTGTGGAGCACAGCATTTAAAAACAGTTGCTCTGATGCTGTTGCAACTCTGCCATATCTTGTCTAGCTTGTATAGTCTACATCTTCACAGTGTATTTCTATGTGTCTAGATATACAATAAAAGCAGTATATCCAGTGCTTTCTCATTTTAAAATCTCTAAAAAAATAGAACAATTAATGTTGGTCTTTTTTATCCTTAAAAACTCACCACAGAATGTGAAAGATCCTAAGAAGAGGTTGACATGCTAGGTGGTTATAGCCAAGCCTCAGTGTCTCCCTATCGCTGAGCCTAATCTCCAGGCTGCATGTAGTTTCCTGGAGAAGTGATGCTTCTTGTGTATGTCACTATATCATATCTGACCAGCTGTGGGTCAGGACAACCACTGAAAGGCAGGAGACAGTTAAGAAATATTCCAGCTTCCCCACCCCTCAGTGAGAAAATGCTGAGGCAGGTTCCACAGTTGATCTTAGAGGGTGGCCAGAGGGACTGAACCACACTTTCTCATAGTGGTAATGTGCGTACCCTTTTTTGCCATCTCCCCTCCTGGTCTCACTTTCCCAGCATCTCATAGTGCTTCCTGGAATTGCCTTTCTTCAAAATTATGTGTCCTCAAATCCATATCTCAAGATTTGCTTTTGAGAAACCCAAACCTGGACATAAAACTTTTTGGAGATGGGGGCAGGAAGGAGATGAAGAACTCAAAGATTTACTTCTCCATCATATTCTGTCTCGACATTGTTATTGGCTGTGGATTGAGTCTCAAATACTAACTCATGCACATCACAGCCAAGACACAATGTTCTTTTATCAGCTATTTTTTATTCTTTGAGATAGTTGATTTGTTTTAGAGTTAACTAACAAATCAATATTATATGGTTATCTATTCTGTGTATAACTTCTCTGTCAGTGAAGAAGGCAATATCGACATAGTGCCATAGCTGCAATTAGTCTACAGGTGGCTATGCAGTTCTAAAAAATTGGAACTTCCTAATATATAGAAGTATTTCACAGATATACACTATTCTTATTGGTGTTATGGTTAACTTCCCAACCAGAAATCCTTTTTGAGATAATGGAACATTGAATTCTTAATTGATATTAGATACTTATTGACAATCTCCAGATTTTACAAACCAGTAAACATAGCTTAATTTAAAGGGAAACCTTTCCAAATATTTCTCAATTGTGACTCTCGAATGTAGGCGTCTTACACAGAAAAACTCTTGAAAGCTTTCACTGTATTTGCTGCCTCTACCTTGTCTCTCTCCATTCTTGTCCACATTGGACTTAAACCCAACCACTTCACTGAAATTGCCTTCAAAGTAATTCACCCATAGTTTTATCCCACGAAATACAGTAGTTACTTCTTAGTTTCCCTTTCCTTCCACTTTCTCAGCAACACTTTTTTAAAAAATAAATTTACTTATTTATTTATATTTATTTTTGGCTGCATTGGGTCTTCATTGCTGCATGTGGGATTTGTCTAGTCGTGGCTTCTACTCTTCATTGTGTTGCATGGTCTTCTCATTGCAGTGGCTTCTCTTGTTGCAGAGCAAAAGCTCTAGGTGCACAGGCTTCAGTAGTTGTGGCACGCAGGGTCAGTAATTGTGGCTCAGGGGCTCAATAGTCTTGGCTCATGGGCTCTAGATCGCAGGCTCAGTAGTTGTGGCACACGGGCTTAGTTGCTCCATGGCATGTGGGATCTTCCCAGACCAGGGATCGATCCTGTGTCTCCTGCATTGACAGGCAGATTCTTAACCACTGTGCCACCATGGAAGTCCCCCAAATCATCACTTCTTGTAACCCTCCTGTCCCTTACAAACGATGACTCCCTCTCCTGGTCCTGGTCATATCTCAATGAAGATTTCTTTTTCCTCTGCTGGTTTCTCCTCCTCAGATCAACACTGTAGAGTGAAATGTTCTTGGGCTTCATTCTTTTCCTCTCATCTGCTCTTCATTCAATCTCTGAGTGATTCTATCTAGTGACACAATTTTAATTAATCATTTGTATCTTGAGCTTTGATCACATTTTGGAACTGGCATTCACAATTGTCAGTTTAACAAATCTAATTGCCTAATAAGCTTAAATTTACATATCAGAATCAAATTTTATCCCACAAAATCTTATCCTTTGTCTAAGATTTCCCCTTCTCATTAAATGTCACCTAATTCCCCTAAGTGCTCAGGATAAACCCAAGGTGTCGCTCTTAATTCCTCTCTTCCATGCATTCCATGTTGAAATCTACAGAGCACCCAGTTGTTCTAATTCCAAAGTATCTCCAGAATTGACTAAGACTTTTACTACTACAGTCCAGACGTCTAATATTTGTATCCACATATTGCAAATTTAATGGTTTCTTAATGTTATTTCTACTCCAGATAGATCATTCTCTAGCTGGTACACAGCATAATCATTTAAGTGCTTAAATCACATTATAACAGTCCCCTGTTTAAATTACGTACTGGCTTTCCTTTGCCAATTAAAATAGCATCCGAATCTTCACCATCACATGTAGAAACCTGCATTTGGGCTCTGCCTCATCTCTATCTCCACCTTTCTGCCTTAGACCTTCACTATGCTTTAGCCAGGTAGGGCTTTCCTTCTGTCCCCAACATCCAGGAAAAAAAAATCCAGATGCTGTATATATTCAACATGTATTTGATAAATGAATGGAAGAACTTGAATAATCCATGTCCAAATACATTTTTTATCTGACATGGGGCTAGTTGCTTGATATTTTGAAACTGTAGTTTGCTATTTTACATACTAGCCATAATCTCCACTATCTTAATTAGTTATTTTGAGAATTATGCTGATATATGTAAACACCTATAATACAGGTGGCAATTATTAGAATGTGGTAATATTTGATACTACAAGTAATAAAACAATAATACTGACCCAGTGATTCAAAGGATGGAAATCATCAACATGTCAAGTAATAAAGGCAAAGACATAACAAATCTGTTTATCTCTGAGACACATGTAGCTGAAGCTTAGATATATTGGATGTCTAAATTGTTTAGGTGATAGTTGCACCAAAGTATGAACTCAGTTATTTTAATAAAATGTTGGTTGTGAAACACCGTAGAACATAGTTTTGGGCAAGGACCATAACTTTTTAGAGTCTTGGCTTCCTCATCTGAATATTACCATTAATAATAGGGTGACCTCCTTGGATTGTTGTCAAGATTAAATTGGAAAACCCAGAAAATATTTCAGTACAGTTCCCATACATAATAAACATATCATTTTGTTGGGATGCTAACTGTCCTGACAACCAGTGAAACAAGTATGATTTGGTTCTTATCCTTATTGCATGATATAAATATAAATCTGCTAAACATTACTGCAACACCCCCAGAGGATCTAATTTAAGTTCAACCAAGTGTACAGTTTCCCAAGACTACTGTAGGTCATATCCAGCATCAATAGATTCAGAGGGTATAAAACCTGTCTGCATTAGAAGCGTCTATGAATTGAATAATGTAACACTCCCAAATGTATGTATCTAAGCTCTAATCCCCAATGTGACTGTATTTGAAGATAGGGCCTTTGAGGAGGCAACTAAGGTTAAATGAGGTCATAAGTGTGGGGTCCTAATTCAACAGGATTAGTGTCCTTATAAGGAAATTAAGAAATATCAGAATTTCCTCTCTCTGTGTGCACACAGAGAAAAGGTTGTGTGGGGATGTAACAAGAAGACAGCCATCTGCAAGCCAGTAAGAGAGGCATCATCAGAAAACAACCCTGCTGGATACCTTGATCTCAGACTTTCAGTCTTCAGAATGTAAGAAAATAGATGTCTGTTGTTTAAGCCACCCAGACAGTGGTATTTCATTATGGCAGCCTGAGCAGACTAAGACAGACACCAGCCCAGCCCAGGAGGAAGGAGAATATTTCACATCAGGCAATTAGAAAATAGGGGCCAAAGACATCTCACCAAAGAAGATACATAAATGACAAATAAGCATCTGAAAATATGTTCCATATCATATATCATAAAAGAAATGTAAATTAAAACAACAATGAGATACCACTACATACCTATTATATTGGCAAAAATCTGGAACATTAAAAATACCAAATGGTGGGGAAGATGTGGAACAACAGGAAATCTCATTCATTGCTAGTGAGAATTCAAAATGGCACAGTCACTTTGGGAGGTTGCTTGGTGACTTCTTATAAAACTATACATACTCTTATCACACCATTCAGGAATCATGCTCCTTTACTCAACAGAGTTGAAGGCTTATGCGCACACAGAAACCTGAATATAGATGATTATAGCAGTGTTATTCATAACTGCCATAACTTAGAAGCAACTGAGATGTCCCTCAGTATGTAAAAGGACAAATAGACTGTGCTACATCCAGCCAATAGAATATTATTCAGCACTAAAATAAGTGAGCTATTACACCATGGAAAGACATAGAGGAAAGTTACATGCATATTACTAAGTGAAAGAAGCCAATAATAAAAAGCTACATAATGTATGATTCCAACTATATGACATTATGGATAAGGCAAAACTATGGAGATTGTAAAAAGATCAATGGTTGCCAGGTGTTCGGAATGAAGAAGGATGAACAGGCCAAGCACAGAAGATTTTTTGGGTGGTGAAACTGTTCTTTATGTCACTATAATAGCGGATTCATGTCATAACGTATATTTGTCAAAACCATAGAAAGTATAGTACCCAAAGTAATCTGTAGTGTGAACTATGGACTTCGTGTAATTATAATGTGTCAATGTAGGTTCATCAGTTTTAACAAGTGTGTCCGTCTGGTGGGGGATGCTGATCATAGGGGAGACTATGCACATATGGAGGTAGCGTACATAGGAAATCTTCATACCTTCCACTCAAGTTTGTTGTAAACCTAAAATTGTTCTAAAAAATAGCTCTATTTACTTATCACAAAAAAGAGTACCTTGGGGAAATTTGTAATGAATTAGCTGTTGGCACAGAGATGGCTATGGAATGAAGGTTATTTCAATGTCTAAAACTACCACAATAAATACATACATACATACATATATAAATCTACCACATATGGAAAATCTCAGTAAATGCAGCACAGAATTTACCCAGTATATTCTTGTCTCAGAAAAGAGTGCTACCTACAATAGGCTATTTAACTATGTAATAATGCCTGCTAACATTGGGTAAGGTACTATTTCTACTGCCTTCATTTAATTGCATGTAGAGATTATTACCTTGTTCATTTTACATGCTTGTGTAGTGATATGAGTCTTTTACAATAGAGAAGAAATAAAAACAGAAATCAAACAAGAGCTTTGAAAGTCTACTTGAAATAAGTTGTGTGATCTATCTGTTACCCTCTCAAGAAAACTTAATCTTATTGATAGGGCATTATAATTAAAATTAAAACAAAATACTGCCTACCCAAGAATATATTTCATTTATATTTACCTTAAAAAATCTCACTGAATCTGACACAGAATACTGCTGGATTAAGCAGATTAAATAAAAAAATCCCTGACATAAGTTGCAGCAAGATCTTTTCTGACCCACCTCCTAGAGTGATGAAAATAAAAACAAAAATGAACAAATGGGACGTAATTAAACTTAAAAGCTTTCACACAGCAAAGGAAACCATAAACAAAGTGAAAAAGCAACCGACAGAATGGGAAAAAAATATTTGCAAATGATGTGACTGACAAAGGATTAATCTCCAAAATATACAAAGAGCTCATGAGGCTCAATATGAAAAACAAAAACAACAACAACAACAACCCAATCAAAAAAATAGTAGGAAGATCTAAATAGACGTCTCCCAAGAAGACATACAGATAGCTAAAAAGCACATGAAAAGATGCTCAACATCACTAATCATTAGAGAAATGCAAATCAAAACTACAATGAGGTATCACCTCACACCGGTCAGAATGGCCATCATCCAAAAAATCTACAAACAATAAACGCTGGAGAGGGTGTGGAGAAGAGGGAACCCTCCTAGACAGTTGGTGGGAATGTAAATTGGTACAGCCACTATGGAGAACAGTATAGAGGTGCCTTATAAAACTAAAAATAGAGCTACCATATGATCCTGCAACCCCACTCCCAGGCATATATCCAGAGAAAACTATAATTCAAAATGATACATGGACACCAATTTTATTGCATCACTATTTACAATAGCCAGGACATGGAAGCAACCTAAATGCCCATCAACAGAGGGGTGTATAAAGAAGAAGTGGTACATATATACAATGGAATATTACCTACCCATAAAAAGAATGAAATAATGCCATTTGCAGCAACATGGATGGACCTAGAGATTATCATACAGAGTGAAGTAAGTCAAACAGAGAAAGACAAATATCATATGATATCACTTATATGTGGAATCTAAAAAATGGGTACAAACGAACTGATTTATGAAACAGAAATAGAGTCACAGATGTAGAAAACAAACTTATGGTTATTGAAGTAACGGGGGGAGGGATAAATTGGGAGATTGGGATTGACATATACACACTACTACATATGAAATAGTTAACTGAGAAGGACCTACTGTATAGCACAGAGAATTCTTCTCAATACTCTGTAATGACCTATATGGGAAAAGAATCTAAAAGAGAGTGGATATAAGTATGTGTATAACTGATTCACTTCACAGCAGAAAGTAACACAGTATTGTAAGTCAACTATACTCCAATAAAAATTTTAAAGAAGTCCCCACTGCCAGTCTGCTGAACTCACAGTACTATCTTTCTTCCTAAACAGCCAGTTTAATCTTAAACTTATTTTTTTGTCTCCTCTCTTCTCACAGAGCGAGAGGAAGAGGGAGAGGGAGAAGGCAAAGGAAAGGGCAAGAGGGAGGGCTAGGGATAACTCTATGTCTTTAAACTGATATAATAGACACATTTCACATATTCTTTTATAAATTATAAAATATAACTAAAAAGCAAATAAGGCCATAACTTTTCTCAACAGAAAACAATCAAAGGTGAATAAACCCAATAGATTTAGATTGAATCTTTCCTTTACATCATGTCTTCACAATAAACCAACCACACAGTGAAAGCAGCCTATGGAAAGTAAAATGCCATTTCTATAAAAATAGCCTCAAAGTGAGTGGTGTGTGGGATGAATATCCAACCCTTTGTTCTTCCAGAAGGAAAAAACATTGCAAAATATAGAAACTCAAAAAACACAGTGTCTTCTTCGAAATAATTTTTTAGAACCATGGATTTTAAACATAAAATAATTAAGCCAGAGATGCTGGTATTCTTCCCCCAATACTTCAAAATTCAATTTTACAGTATGATCACTTTCAACAGTTGATTTTTATAGACATTAGAGTAGATGTGTATTTAAACTACATCTCAATTCAGCATTTCCTTAAGTATATATTTATTTACTTAAGCATTTCCTTAAGCATCTATTTATTTAAGTATTCATGTATTTAAGATTTATTATATTTATACTCCACATTATATCAGAAAGATTTTCAGGAAATTTTATAAAAGGAGATATAATAGCATAGTAAAAAATAAAAATAAATACAGACCATGAAAGATATGCATTATGATTTAAAATCGAGAAAATGTTAAAAAAAAAAAGATGACACATATAGATGGGATGTACAATTGTTATAGGTCAAATTGTATTTTTAGAAAACTTTTTGCAGATCAAAGCACAACAGAGAAACACAATCAGTCACATTCTTCTCATTATCTACTGGGAAAATATTTTAGTTTTTTAACGGAAGAAATACCTTTTCATACTCAGTTCAAAAATAAGTTTTAACATGTTGTGTAAAACAGGACACAATGAGAGAGACAATAGGTAAAATTGGCAAGGGCATCACACAACCTTCCTTTGAAGAGGCAAAAAGCACAGCACATTAACATTTTCTCAAAGCAATTCTGTGAGAGGTTTGAAAGGAGGCCGACTTTTAAAATCCATGCACTCTTCCAATAGTTCCCTCCAGTGTTTAAAACTCTCCTGCCTTTTGTTTCAGGAGAGTTGAATTCAATCTCTCTTCCCTATTGCAGTAGTTTTGAATAAATTTTTTCTTGCTTGTCTAACTTGTCCAGTGCAATTTTAATTTGACAATGTACAAGCAACACATATGCACATAATTAACTCTTTAAATACATATGTTCTCCATATCCTAAGAGAAAAGGACTAAGTGAAAAAACAGAAATCAATGACTTAAAAGCACAATTTCTCACTACAAAATATATAAACAAATTGAGACAAATATGAAAAATATAACAATTTAATTTCCATAGCAGGTCATGAGAGCAGTGAATGAAGTATTCTTACTCTGTTCTGAGAGGGCATGATGGTAACGCCTAGGAGGTCTTGCCTGAACGGGAAACTGAAAAATGGATGTAACTTTTACAGATGGCCTAACTAAAGGAAGACATTTTCAAGCTTCTCTGTTTAGAAGGTATGCATTGGAGGTGATCCTATAAACTAACATAAAGAGGGTGTGGGAGAAGAAAGAAACAATAGCATGAATAGAATATAACATATAAAAGTCCATTTTAGTGGGACAATCTTAAACTTATAAGCTCAAATCAAGATTATTTTCTCTGAACCTAATTTGAACACCCATAGTTAAGTGCATAATTATTGGCAGTAATAAATCAATTATCTTGGAAAATTACAAAAAAAAGAATCAATAAAATACCAAGGTAGAAACTTATATTACATAGATTGTGCTCAAAGTAAGAAATTATTCTCAATGTTTTAGGAAACATAGAATTGATAGTAACTGTAAGTGTATAACTTTTTATTATTCAGTTTGGAAAGTATTTTTGTCCAGATTATTTATGTCCTGAAATAAAACCTGATGCCTCAAGTTTCCAGTGGTAGATAGAGCTTATTTCCTCTCACTCCTCAGGCTTAAGTAAAACTACACTAAAGGAAAACGTTGGTTTAAAAAAAAAATCAGAAGGATGAGGAGAATGAGGAGGAGCCAGAAGAGGCAGATGTCAGCAAGTTCAAGGAAGAGATGGAACGATTAGCCAAAGCCAGGTCCTAGAGCATATGCCAAGTGCTAAAGCAGAGGAAGCTTCTGCAAAACAGAGGCTCCTCGACACAGAAAGACAACTGCATGATTGTATGTGGAATCTAAAAACGTCAAATGCATAGAACCAAAGAATAGAATGATGGCTGCCAGAGGCTAGGGAGTGGGGTAAATGGGCGTATGTTGGTCAAAGGATACAAACTTTCAGTTATAAGATGATTTTGTTCTAGAGATCAAATATCCAAAACGGTGCCTCTAGTTAATAATATTATACTGTATAGCTGAGCTTTTCTAAGAGAGTAGATCCTTAAATATTATCACCACACATACCAAAACATGTGACTATATGAGGGTAAGATGATGGAGGTGTTAAGTGACTTAATAGATTGATCATTTCCAGTGTACGTGCATATTAAATCATCATGTTATACACTTTAAAAAATATCACCTTGTAAAACCTAAATATATACAATTGTATTTTTAATCATACCTCAGTAATCCTGGAAAAAAAAGAAACAAACAACAAGAAAGTTCTTGAATCAGAGTTACCAGTTACAAGGAAAGGTGAAAGTGGTGCTCATAAGAGAGGAATCAATTGAAAGTGAATGACTGGATCTGCCTTGCTTCTCACCTCAGATATCCAAGAGCCTGACATTTATTCTAAAGGAATAAAAAGAGTGTTAGGTGGTTGGTGAGAGAGGGGGAGGGGGGTCTCACAAAATACATTAAAAGAAATACTTGTCAAAGAAAAAAGGTAGCTACTGTATATTAAGCCATTTTCTTCTAGAATTTGGAAAGACTCCTAAGGATATGAAGAGTTCCTGATCCAACTACAAAATGAAGTCTGCAGGAGACAACCCTCACCCACTAAAGGTTAGTCTTCATGTGGCTTCATTCTTAAATATGAAGAGACAGCATAAATGAACAGAGACTTGAGAAAATCTGTAATATGAAACCAATACACAAAACAATAACGATAAAATATCTAGTAGTCAAGGCGATGATAATATAGGATTCTGAAGAGAAATTTAAAATCTCTCATTTTAAATTACTTAGAGAAATCATTAAAACAAGAATGAGTAAATAAGATGTCAAAGGCTTGAAAAGAAGAAAGGGATGGTAAAGCATAGGGATGCTTATTTCCTTATTTTATAAAATGTCAGGGAATTCCCTGGTGGTTCAATTGTTAGGACTCTGCACTTTCACTGCCGATGGTGCGGCATGGCCAAAACAAACAAACAAACAAAAATGGCAACTGGAGACCTTTTTTTTTTTTTTTAATGAAAGAAGGAAGGGAGAGGTGTAACTTAGGTAAACCTCCCTCTGTATCATAGGAAATTAATAGACAACATACAAAGTGCTAGAAATATTTTTTTAAGGAAATGGTATTTACTAACAGAAAAAGAGGCCACTCTTTGTTTGCTTGTTTATTTCTGACTGCTTAAGTGACTGCCTTTAAGACCCCTCTTTCTTTCCCTTTGCCCCTTACCAACCCCTTTGCAAACCCTTGAAAGTCTTAAAGTCCTGAGTACTGGGAAACTGGCTATAGATTTGTTGTGCAAATAAAAATAAACGGGTTATTCTTCTAGGCCTGATAGTGAAACTGGCAGATAAGTAACTTTATCCCATAAAACAACTTAAAGGTCCTAGAAAACACGGGCTAGGTCGCAAAAGAATCCCAATAAAATGACAGTGGAATAACAAAAGAGAATACAACAGCAGAGAGTAAAAATTCTTGATTTCGTTGTGTTCTATTTCTTGAACATATATCAGAAAACCACCAAATGACATACATTTTCAATTCAAAAATATATAAACTATTTTGGAATAATGCTATGAATCCTTTTATTTTATTCCAAAAAATAAATAAGAACCAGTCAAACACACATAAAGGAGAGCCATTTGGTGATGGTCAGTTTTATCTATTTTTAATTTTTTGTAATATTCAACATGGATAAGTTTCCATGTTTTCCTCTCAGTACTTCTGCAAATTTTAACAGTATGGAAGATGAGATAGCTGTGTTTATAATCACAAAGGAAACATTTAAGACAAGCTAGGCTTGCCACTGATATCTCATTACTTGTTTTGGCAATGGTGTTTCTCATCAAGTACTATTGACCTTAAGTTATGCAGCATCTCTAGGTTATAAATCAAAGTAGCTTTCGTATTTTCATACATTGCATCATGTATGATGCTTCCATAAGGTTCTTTTGAGCCCCAATCAAATATTTCTTTTTTTTTTTTTTTTCCTGAGGCAATACCATCTAGTCTTGCATTAAATAGATCCTTTGAGACTTAACTCAGAAACCTGATTTTAGGGCCTCCCTGGTGGCGCAGTGGTTGAGAGTCCGCCTGCCGATGCAGGGGATACGGGTTCGTGCCCCGGTCTGGGAGGATCCCTTATGCCGCGGAGCGGCTGGGCCCGTGAGCCATGGCCGCTGAGCCTGCGCGTCCGGAGCCTGCGCGTCCGGAGCCTGTGCTCCACAACGGGAGAGGCCACAACAGTGAGAGGCCCGCATACCGAAAAAAAAAAAAAAAAAAGAAACCTGATTTTAGAATTACTATCTAGTGCTTATGTATTTACTATTCTCCACCATGATTGCCAGTGAAAAGTGGTACTTTTTGTGATAATTTATGTGGAAGAATGTGCCTTTAAACTGATGAAGTTATCTTTAAATTTACCTCAGTTTTCTTTATTTATATAGACTTAATTGGAACATGCTTCTACCCACCCACCACGTGATTAATGAAATGGTGAAAACAAAAATAGTAACAGCAAAAATGATATTGAAATTTAAAATTATCGGAGAAGCACATAAAATAAAATCAATTCCCCGAAAATCATCCTGAAATAAAGAGAATGACAAAAGGATGTGACATGTTGCAAAGGTCAAGTTTGAGTTAGCTTCCTTATAAAGATATTTTATTTTATATTAGAGTGTTTTAAGAAACTGGTGATTCCTATGTCTTACATGGATTTTCTAAGAGTAAGAAAATTGCTTTCTTTGGTCTTAAACAGCAAAGTGAATTGTATGCTTCCTAGAGCAGAATACTGTTTTGTGCATAACTAATAGCCTTCTACCTGGTACACAGAATGTGAGGCTACTTGATATTCTGCTGAGGCAAGAGATGGCTATATTATATTCTTGCTGTTTGTCATATCTCAAATCATTCTTTTGTATTTAATAATGAAGAAAATACCAAATTGATGAAAACGTATTTACTTTCAATTTTTAGGCAGTTTTAGTTGACAAAACAAAGGTTTTCAACAATGCCATTTGTCAATATTTTCGTAATTTTTTGAACCTCAAAGTGACTTTGGTAAAAAGTGTTATATTCAGAGACATTCAAAGTTCAAATAGCATGAAAAAAAATGTAATTGGGTTAAGTTGCATAAAAGTTACAGTTATCTTAAACAACAACCAACCACTCAATCAAGAAAACTTGTTCTCCTTACACACACATAGGCACAATCTCTATTATTCAAATACCCCATTTCTCCTTCATCAGGTATGTGGGGAGTACTCTAACCTAATAAAAATGTGCAATTTATTATAATTTAATTTAATTTAATTATATATGTACATATATATTTAAAACTAATTCTGATTAAAGGCAGAGCTAGGTCTCTGAAAAGGCAATTAATCTGTGATTTTTTTTAACCTGAGGGAGTTGGAAGTATTTCTTCATCCTATTTGTTATCCTGGTGGAGATATCACATTATAAATGAGGGTTCCAAGAATATGAAGACTATCTAATACATACAGGCAAAAATTCACTTTCAACTTTGAGTTAAGTGAGTTATATAGAAAGACAAGAGTGACAATTTTTGCAAAGGGAACCAAAGTCAAGAGGGAGCTAAATAGAATCTGGAATACAGGATCTTTAAATTGCATTGGCAGTGCAAATTTCAAGTTAGCTGTCTAACAAGCGTTGCATAAGAGTCACATCTGTGTGAGTTCTTCTAAAGTAAAAGCTGGTCTTTCTTCATCTTTTAATCCTGCTATACACTATCATGAATTACATATATTAAATATTTATTAAATAGAAATACCTTTGGATGAATGAAAACATGAAAAGATTAATCTTCTTGTTGAAGAGAAATAAAAAAGTACAGTGTTCTAAAATTCAAATCATAAGACAGAACATGCAGTGTTAAAAAGACATTATTATTGTAACTTAAACACACATGAGAGATGATAATGCAAAAACTAACGTTCTGCAAATTAAGAAAAAAACAAGCTCCATTTATTGAGGTGAATATGACAAAGTAGAAAATGAAATGAAATTGACATGGTCAGTCCCTGCTAATAACCAATAAAATATACAGATTTTCACAAAAGGAGAATCCTGTATCGGCAAAGAAATTGAAAAGTTGTCAACTTTCTGGAAATTGGAAACTGAGAGGGATTGATTTTTCTTTTTCTTATTAAAGTAATAGAGAAAAAATCAGAATATAGAGATCACAGAGGGAAACATGTCTACTTCCTCAACAGAGGAAAGACGAGCCAGTTATGCAGCTCTTCTTCTTTGATGAATGAATAATCAAGGAATACCAAAAAAAAAAGTATGTTTCAGCTTCCAGTCAAAGAGGAAAACAGATGAATGACAGTATTTAAAGGAGAAAGCTGTAAAGAATATATTATATGTCCAGATCACCAAGTAAAGTAATTAATGGAAAAACCGAAAAGTATTGGTGCAAATTGCTATGTATTTTAACTAGTTATTCTGTGACAAAAATGTGGCTGTGATTGTCATTAAAAATATGAGGTTTCCCAGGATCTTTTTTTCTCCGTTTCTGTAATCTACTGACAAGCAAAATGAGCAGGTCAGTTTTCAGAATCTAGGCTCCACTTAGTACATTGAGACATTCTTTCATGGAATCTAATTAGGAAAAATTACTCAACAGTATAGACCCAAGGTTAGGAAAAAACAAAACAAAACAAAAAACCACCACTGAATAATATGCTGCTGTGAATCTGTACTCTGTATTGTTGTTGCCATTTTTTGCATTTTAATAACACACTTGATACAACAGTGTGTACAGAATATTTGACCATGTGCTCTACTTTTTAAGGTTATTTTGTAAGTAAGAGAGACTTCTGGACATACTGTCTATAACTCTGTCCATCTTCCTCCCATTAGTTTTTGGGCACACAAATAAACTATGTCATGATGAATAAGGGATGATTAAGTAACCATGTGAGGAAACTGCAAAAGAGTTAATCCATATCAGAAGTATGGCACTTATGACGTAACTGTGTTTTTTAAATATAACTTCTGGTATTTTTTAATATGTTTGGTGTAATACTGAAGAATGGTTATTTTCAAGATAATTATAACATCCATGTGTCAAAATAACTTCTCCAAGATGACTCAGTTGGTATCATTATCAGAAGATTTTGAGTTGGCCATGCCATGTCAGATTCACTTTCAACTATTTTCCAGGAAATATGCTGAAGAGGCACCATTTAATGTAAGTCACAATTAACGTGAAAGTCCAATTTGAATATTCTAGAACTAGAAATACCCTTTCAGGTTTTCAAAGCAATGTTGTTTGCTCTAAGGAAGGCTGGCTGGCATGGTCATCTGTTCCTTATAAGGGCTAATTTCCTAATGTCAAGGCAACCCATTACATTTAATCAGTTAACTCCCAGTTTCTTGTATCTTTTCAGAACCACATATAGTTTAGGGCAATTTTTAAATGCATTCTCAAAAAAATGATCAAAACTGAGAAAATTATTTGACCAAGTGGTACTTTATGGAGAGATGACATTTTTCTGCTACAATTCATTCTCCTTAGTTATAATAATCAAAGACAAACTGAACAAAGCTTTTTTTTCTTTCTTTTCTAGCTTCCTCCACAGCCCTCCCCCCTTTTTTTCCTTTTTCTTCTTTAAGTGCAGAGATAGAATGTGACAAATTTTGCTTTGGCAAATACTGATCGAGCACATTTTATTTGCCAAAATTTGGATTAGGTGTTGATTGGCAATTGGTAGTTGGTAAATTTGTGTATTCAGATAGATGCAGGCATACTACCAGCATAATTTATGTATTTTTAAACATGTTTCTTGACACTTTTACTGTCATCAACTCCCTGTGAACCTGTGTAGACCTTACATCAACAATATTCCCCATTCCTCAACACAAATAAATCATCAGTGCTTAACTTCTTCAGTGTTTACAACATAAACTATTTTGCAAGACACTTTATTTCTATCTAGTTTTACATGTACATGTCAAAACAACAGTTTAATGTGCAAGGATTTGACTTACCACTAAGGCACTGGGGAAAAAATGGACTGTACTATAGATTCTTTTTTTAAAATAAATTTATTTATGTATTTATTTTATTTATTTATTTATTTATTTTTGGTTGCGTTGGGTCTTCATTGCTGCACGCGGGCTTTCTCTAGTTGTGGCGAACAGGCGCTACTCTTCATTGTGGTGCGTGGGCTTCTCATTGTGGTGGCTTCTCTTGTTGGGGAGCACGGGCTCTAGGAGCACAGGCTTCAGTAGCTGTGGCACTCAGGCTCAGTAGTTGTGGCTCGTGGGCTTTAGAGCGCAAGCTCAGTAGTTGTGGTGCATGGGCTTAGCTGCTCCACGGCATGTGGGATCTTCCCAGAACGGGGCTCAAACTCATGTTCATGCCTACATTGGCAGGCGAATTCTCAATGACTGTGCCACCAGGAAAGCCCTGTACTATAGATTCTAATGGCTCTCGGAACCCTACATAAATCCTTTTAGAATTTAAGACAAACACCCAAGCTGATGAGTCTTTACCATCATAGTGTCACCACAGATATAAAAAATATAATAAAATATTTTTCACTTTAATTTTTCTTTTATGGACTATTTACCTTCTTTGATCATTTATTAAGTTTATTTGAGATCCAAGCTATCTATTGCATGTCCACTTATGTGCTTATGTCCTTGCAAAAGTTATATGATTTTTTAAAATAAAGATGTGAGAATCTCGGGGACAGTACATATGTAGAGTAAGCATGACACTAATTCGGTCTGTCCTTGAAGCTTCCTTGTCTTTAGACTTCAGCTAGAGTTGCTTCAAATACTTGTAAGAAATGAAGAAAAATCCCTCTCCATTCTGACATGACATTTAATTTTATGTGTTAAATAGTCAATGTGTCTCCACTCAAATTCAGTATTTTTTTAAGTTCTGTAGGCAACAGAAAGTTATATAAAAGCTCTTAAGACAAATATCTTAAAAATAGATTAAGGAGGAAGATTAAATGCTAAAAGCACACTGGGCCCTAGTAACATAAAGTAAATAGTAAATACTTGGATCTTGAATAATTTATACCTGACTCATCTCTCAGAGGACCTAATGCAAGGAAATACTATATAATATCCCATCATGTCCTGCAATTCTAACTTACTGAACAAAATCAAGTTGCTGAAAAGTACTGGTATATATGATAAAATACAATGTCTTTTTCCCTTAACATTTAATACTAAAATAACTACTGGTGGGACAATACTTTTCTTCCTGGAAAATTTATTTGACAGAAACATACCAGTATTAAGCAATTAAACCAAAGGGGCTGTCTCTCCTCATTACTTAAATACAAGAAAACCCCGTACTTATTTTATTCCTTTCACAAAAGCATTTGATGGAACTTAATTTTGCATGCTAGGTTCCTGCTTTCCCTAATACCTTTTCCCTGGGGATTTTTTTTTTTTTCAAATGGTAACAAGGTTTTCAAATCCATACTCTAAACTCATTTTAAAACTGTGTAAAAAGCAAGGCTTGTTATATTGGATTTGTAAAGTCCAGGTTAACATCAATTTCATTTATATATTAATATATAGAGAAAAAAGATAGACTTGTTTCTCAAGTGAATAATGTAAGGCCTAAAACTCAGAATATCCTTCTTCCCATCTGATTTCTAAGTAAATTCTTTACCTCACTTATTCTGGAAGAATAACATAGATTTAAGAAATAGTACTATATTTGTATGGGATGTTCTATTAAAAGGACCTTTATACAAACCCAGAAATAGATCAAAATGTTATCCTCATTCATCTCTTAGAGAAACAGCAGGTGGAACAACTGTTTTACATCCTCAGGACTGCCATCAGACATCAATCTCTTTTATTCCACCCACAAGTGATTCCATAGAGTTTTGAAAAGTGAAATGCTTTGTATTTTTTAAAAAATTGAGTAATGAAAATAGAGAATACAAAATTGTGATGTTCATTTTGCTTCAATGCAAAATGTCCCTCTCCAAGATTCATGAAATGTCTTCTTTTGCTGATGTAAGAAATTCTTTAAATTCACAGTACTGGTGGAAATTGTGCTAATGAGACGTAGATAGATATTTCCATAGGGGCCACTAAAAACTGTTTTATTGCTCCTCTATTTCAAAAACCTGGAGTTGTTATCAGAACATTTGAAAAAAATTTGCAATATTCCCTGATTAATCAGTGTATTTATATACTTAAAGATGTATATGTATATGTTATATATCTTTATATTTTATATATATTTTATACATGTCTAATTTAAAAAAATATAGATTCCAGGTCTCAAAGACTTCGTGGGAGTTTTCAGGTAGATCTTGAATGTTGTAAGTTCAGTTTTCCAGGGGGTTTCTTCCAAATGAACAAATTAATTACATTAAATTAAAGTTTATTGAACAACATTTAGATGTGAATCACTGCTTGAGGCTAAAAATGGTGAAATAGACATTTAAAACAGAGAGAAAGAAAAAAAATAAAAAGGAATGACAACCAGAATACTTTCTTTGACCAGTATGTATTGATGTAATAGGGAGGAACAGATCTGACTGCATAGCGGATCTTTCTCTCTTACTTTAACCTTTGTATTCTATTGTTATTGCTACAAGAATAACTGAAAGAATGTTGCCTATAGCCTGAAATATACAGGATACAGGATAGTCTATTCTCAAGGCTCTGACCTTTAAAGATATAAGACTTTTTCACTTATATAGAGATAAAAAGTTGCAGAACAGAGAATAATATTTGTCTTGCTGGAGATTTATAGGAACACTGTGACCAGACCTACATGGACAGCTGCAAGAACAAAGGATTCTGGCACCAGGAAGTTTTCAACAACCCACCACACCCCCTCCCGTTTTAGCATAAAAGAAGCCTGAATTCTAACTCTGGCACAATGGTTTTTTGGGACAGTAGCACACCATCTTCTTGATATTCTGGCTTCTGAATAAAGTCACCATTCCTTACCTTAACACCTTGTCTATTTATTGGCCTAACCTGCAGCAAGCAGTACGAGCTTTTACTCAGTAACTTCACTTCTAACTGACTTTATGAAAAGAACTCATCACTTTTCAAAATTAAAATTTTTGTGTCAATCAATCAGGTCGATGTTAGTGGTAAAATGCTATGATTGTATTTGAATAGACTAGTTAGCATTATGTATCCTACATACCATGGTATCTATTTTTCTTCAAATGTTCAGGTTTATTCCTTCAGATATTTAATGAACAGAGTGTTAGATAAGCTCCTTGAATCTGGGGATTATGTCTCATCTCCCAGAAATCCACCACATGAACTTGACATGCTGGGCTTCAGAGGATCAATACATGCTGTAAGGCAGGTGTCCCCAACCCCGGAGCCATGGACCATACCACGGTCCATGGCCTGTGAGCAACCAGGCTGCAGAGCAGGAGGTGAGTGAGGACCCAGGGAGCAAAGCTTCATCTGCCGCTCCCCAACTTTCAGAATACGGCCTGAGCCATCACCCCACCGCCCAGTCGGTGGAAAAACTCTCTTCCATGTAACTGGTCCCTGGTGCCAAAAAGTTTGTGGCTGCTGCTGTAAGGTACACAGTATGTCATCTCTAAGTCCTGAAATCAAATTTCCCTTCCGAAGAAACTAACTCCCCAGCCAAGTGTCACTCTGAATGCTACTGAACACAACTGACTCCCCTTGAAGTGTAAAAGACTTTTTATTTATTTATTTATTTATTTATTTATTTATTTATCGATTGGCCACACCAAGCAGCTTGTGGGCTCTTAGTTCCCCAACCGGGGATTGGACCTGGGCCCTCGGCAGTGAAAGCACAGAGTCCTAACCACTGGACCACCACGGAATTCCCTAAAAGACTTTTTTACTGGGGTCTCTTTTGTAATGTTTGATAAAGTCTTAAAAGCTCTACCTTTTCTTCTAGTTATCTCCTAACCCCAAAATTAGAAGTAGGAAGAAGCTTGGAGACTATGGCCCCAACAGTACCCCTCACAGAGGGATGACAAAGTGAAGAAGAGAGGTCTCAAGAAAACTTTCATAATTCATCTTTTCTACTTAATCTCACAGACAGTCTTGTAGGTAGGTATTAAGTTTTTGGGAATAGAACATTATATAAAGAAAACAGAAATGTTCATTAAAAAGTCAATCCATCTCATTTTTTCCAAAGCTGTTATTTGTAATATTAATCCTTATTTCAACTTAGATAACAAACTCTCTCCTATTCTTGGTTCCATACTTATTCTGAATAGACCACTTCTGATTGTTTGTTTTTCATTTAATAACACATTTTCTCTAATTATGATCATAGTGTTGTCTCCTTCTGTATGAGCTCTTATAAAATATAACACTTATATGGTAGGTTAAGTATATTTAGAGGGTTTTGTTTTTTAAAATATTTTTGAGGGGGAGATTTGCTATATGTTTATTTTTGAATTAACTACATGGAGACTTAAACAATATTTAAAACATTGCTTCTTCACTATGATCCATCTTTTTTGACATTTTACAAACTGAATTGCATTTAACTTGAGGATTTACTAATATGTTACTGAATATAAACCTGTATATAATTTTCCATGATAGGAAAATTTAAATCATTTCTAATTTATCTCTACAGAGATTACCATAGCTACACATTTTCTGGGTATTTGGATCACTTAATGTCAAATACACTTGGACATATACATGGTTTGCTTATAATATACAACTGCAACCTCTTAAACTTATAATAAAACCAATCTAAACTCCTTGCAATGGCCTCCAGAAGCCATGTGATGGGATTTCTTCTTTGAACTCATTTCTTTATTTTTCCTCTTGCTCTCTCTCCTCTAAAACACTGACCCTCTCCAAGGGCCAGCCCAGCCTACCTCTTCTACATGGGGTCTGTACTTGCTGTCTTAGTGTACTTTCTCTATTGACTATAGTCTCTGAGATTAATGTTCCAACACCCAAGGATTCCTCACACCCCCAATATGTAGAAGTGTGTTTGCAACCACAGAGACAAGCACTCAATGCAGGCATTACACATTTTACTTCCTTGTAAACTTACACTTACATGTTAATTTCTATGTTTATAAAATTCTGGAAAAAGTATACATATTCATTCATAGTCAGTAAAATACATTCAGCTCTACCAGGGACAGAGGGTAGAAAGGAAATTGGATTTAATGACATTGACAACAAGCTCGATTTTACATTAATGCCAGATGCAGAAATAGAGAGCCCTAGCCCTGCATGTGCAAGTGTGGACCGTGTGCTTGAACTTATGATGCAGATCATTTATTTCCCATTTATTTCTTGAAATTTGGTAAAATATTTCCTTCCCTCTAGCCCTCCCTTTCTCCCTCTCTCATTCTCTTACTCTTTTCCATCCTTCCATAAATGTGAGCGGATTGCCTTTTGTGCCCTCTGAATTGAGGGTATAAACAGCACTGATGCTCAGCTGCAGTTATCTGTGTGGCTTTGAAAATGACTTCCTTCATTTTAGTAAACAGTCACCGCTCAGAGACCCCCAAAGCTCCCATTCCATCTTCTGTTCTCCTGGGAATTTCCCATATCCCCATAATAAATACACTTAAATTGTAATGCCTGTTACAGCAGGGGTGTCCTGGACCTTGTTTCAATGCTGAAGCCAGGAGAATTTCTGATTGCCTGACAGCCATGTCCTGCCACCTATTAAAATTTCCCACCAGCTGGCTTCTGGGCTTCACCACTGCTGCTTTCCCATACTTCAGAAAGCCAAGACATGCATACTCCCGAACTGCACCCTGTCAAGAGAGGTTAAGACCAGGGAGGGGGCGGGGAAGAGAAAGCCACGTTCATGTTGGTGTCAGGTTCCTGAATGCCTGTCCTAACCAGGTGTTAGACATTTTCAATAATGAACAAGGAAGTAGGATGAATAAGAGGTTCTAGTGCCCAAATATGAGTAGAGAGATAGAGATGTTAAAATGCAGTTGCTGTACTGTTACATTCAATAGAGTTTTGTATATTAAGCAGGATCCTTAACCCAGCCTTGCCTGTTTAAGAAGCAGTATCAGAGTAAATGTCCCTTAAGCAACGTCCTGAAGGGGGCACAGCCAAGGCTGTGTGTGGTGTGGAGGCTCCAAAGGGTTCATGGTCCTGCTTTGGGGGGAAATAAAAATAGCTCAGTGTAGCGAGCACGGATATTAGAAACAGAGGGTGGGGTGGAAGTGAGAACTGGGAGTATAGAGATTGTAAACATCAAGTATGTCAAAGGAAAGACGTTTTCCAATCTTTTTCTCCGTACCTTAGCAGAGTTGGCTTTCTGACACTGAAAGCTGATCAATTCCCTTAACTTCTTACAAGCTGTTTCAATCACTCCCCGTTTCCCAAGAAACAAATCCAAGCCTTTATCTGTACTTCACTAGAATTATATTTACAAAAGAGTACAGGTATATATATGTACATGTGTATATATAAATGTATATATATACATGTATATGTATAAACATATTATATATATATATATATATATATATATATATATATATATATAATATGTTTTAACATGGCAATATTACCCTTCTTTCTACCTACCATAACATTTAAAAGGCCATATATTAAAGTAGCTAAGAACTCTAACCCTGGAGCCAGGCAGACTGGAAGGAACCCAGGTTGTGCCCCTGATTAGCTCTGTGATGTAAATGTTATTCAACCATCAGCCCTCATCTGCAAACACGCTAATCATAGAACATGCAAAGTGTGTAGGAGACTGCCTGACCCAGAGCAAGGACGTTAGCTATCACTGAGTTTACTTAAATTATAGAACTGATACAACGGAAATGGTCACAATTAAAAGAGAAAGCCGTAACATTTTTTTTGAGTAACTGTTTGATCACAGAATAATATCTTGTTTCAGATGTTATAAGGTGTGAACAGCCTAGAAGGCCGAAAGTTACAAGGGCTTAATTTAAAGTCATCTCAGTCAAGTAAATAACATATTTTACTAACTTCCTACTTCATAGTAATAAGCCTGAAGCAGTTCTAGAATGTGTAAGCTGAGGTGGGGAGGCAGCCCAGAAGGAAACTAGATAAAACGTAAACAATTGCAAGGATTATAGGCAGTTAATAGAATGGTAAGAATAAGATTGTATCTTCAATTTAAGAGGACACCAGCAGATAATTTAAGCAAATTAGTTAGCAATAATGTCCAGGTAATAGATAACATATTGAAATACATATATTATTCCAGTTTTTTTCTATCTTTCAGAATCATCTATATAACACTCATAAAAGTAAGTAGCTGTATTTATAAGAATTTGTGACAAGACCTAAAATTTCTTTTACTACAAAGAAAATCTGATTGTTTCATAGCCTAAAAGGAACAATTAACCTAAATTACAGCTGGAAAACTGCTTCACTCTGTAGTCCCAAATTAGCTTCTGTAAACACTTTAGTATGCTCAAGTATCACTAGGGACATGACTCTAAACTCATTTAAGTTTATTAGCATTTATAACAACCCAGCTAGTGGATGGAAGCCTGTAATTTTTGGCCTGGTATTGGGAAAGCTGAAAAGTATATCACATTTTCTCATCACTCTTATTTTTCATTATCTTTATATTTGTCTTTAAATTAGATGATTCATGTCAGTTTCTTTTTAATCTACCTCTAATAAAGGAAAATCATGCAAAAAAATTAAAAAAGAAAAACTTCAATAGCCATAGCCATAGTATCGATGTTTTCCCTTAAGATTATTGTTCATGCGTCTTTATCTTAAAATTGTTCATGTTCCAGAAGGGATATGCAAATTGCACTTTTCAAATCTGTCTTACCTTTTTTCTAAAGTCCTTGTACAACTGTTAATGTTTTTCTTTAATGACACTGCGTGGGTGGGAAGTTCTTAGCATATTAGTACAAGTTAGTAATTGAGCCAGTAGTATGATTTATGTTGTATAATTTAGATTGTAAGTGCTCATAAAACAATCTCACTCTTTCATAGAGTATGGTTTCAGACTATAAATATGCCCAAAAGCTCAGCAAATGGTACCTGACTATAAATTTAGAAGAAATAAATAAATAAACCAGCTTTCACTGCTTTTCCAGAAAAAAAATCTCTTTTCCTTTTTTTTAGACATCTTTATTGGAGTATAATTGCTTTACAATGGTGTATTAGTTTCTGCTTTATAACAAAGTGAATCAGTTATAAATATACATTTATCCCCATATCTCCTCCCTCTTGCATCTCCCTCCCACCCTCCTTATCCCACACCTCTAGGTAGTCACAAAGCACCAAGCTGTTCTCCCTGTGTTGTGCGGCTGCTTTCCACTAGCTATCTATTTTACATTTGGTAGTGTATATATGTCCATACCACTCTCTCACTTCATCCCAGCTTACCCTTCCCACTCCCTGCATCCTCAAGTCCATTCTCTACCTCTGTGTCTTTATTCCTGTCCTGCCTCTAGGTTCTTCAGAACCATTCTTTTTTTTTTTTTTTTTTTTTTTTTTTTTTAGATTCCATATATATGTGTTAGCATACGGTATTTATTTTTCTCTTTCTGACTTACTTCACTCTGTATGACAGACTCTAGGTCCATCCACCTCACTAAAATAACTGAATTTCGTTTCTTTTTATGGCTGACTAATATTCCATTGTATATATGTGCCACATCTACTTTATCCATTCATTTGTCAATGGACACTTAGGTTGCCTCCATGTCCTGGCTGTTGTAAATAGTCTCCCTTTTTCCTTAATGTCCCTGGAATTCATATGCATTCAGAAGCAGGCTAGAACATATTAACTGTTTCTTGTTCTTCCTATTCTCCCTTTTTTCTTTTTCTTTTTTCTTTTTTTTTTTTTTTTTTTGGTAGAAATGATGCTTGAATACACATTTCTCCAGAAAAAAAAATTAAACAGCTATTTAATTTGATTTGATCATTTAGGTCTTGAATTGTTCCTTCTCATGTGTTGCTGTATTTTTAGGTTCAGAGTTCAACAGTGAAAATTACAGTGTTGTTCTCCTGTGGTGAGTGCCTTTTAAACAAAACAATTTAACCAAGAAACTGCTTTGTGAGTAATCACATTTATCTCCGCATGCATTCTGTTTCTCTCCAGTGTGGTCAATGAGAGACATAACAGAGGTCTAGAAATTCTACCACTTCTACAAACTCCACTACTTGTCATTATTAACACCCCCAAACCTAATCTCCATATAAAGTGTTCTAACTCTATATACCATTTATAGTTATGATACCCGTTTAATCCAAAGCAGGGAGCTTATGGAGTCTTTACCTTTTGCTGGTGTGTATGCCTCTCTGGGTGACATTGTCTTTAGCTCAATAACAAGTGAGAAAAATGATGAAAATAAATCTCTTCATGCGTGTCAGACATTATGAGATCAACAGCTAATTTTTCTTGGGAAGGAATTCTTTTCCTTCAGATTTAAGGTGCTTTCTCCTTTTTAGTTTTTATAATATTGTTTCTTTCATTAAAGTACGGTGATAATATTTAGTAACTGCCTCACCAATATGTATTATATTGAATTGGCCACATAAATTTTGTTGATGTTTTTGTTATGATGGGTTATTTATATATGTACCAAATCCACTCCTTTCTTAGGTGTTTTGCTGTTCAAAGGAATCTCACGATCTGGGAGACATGGTCTAAGATTAAACTAAACATATTCTGATTACATTTTTAAGTTTTCTGTCCAAATTTTTATGGGAAAAATAGTATTATCTGACACATTCACTAGAAAATAGAGGAGGGGGAAGTTTCAGCAAGCTTCTCTCCTGAACTCTCCTATATCTTGAAAATCTTTCTGACAGCATTGGAACTCATAGGATATTTTATGAGAGCAAGACTGGCTGGTGTCTAACAAGCAATGACTAGGACTGAGAAAATAGCCTAGATTTTTAAAGAAGAGAACAGAGTACCTTTTACATATAAATTAAGCTTGAATTTTATTCTGGGTAACATTATATGAATTATATGCATTATAAGAGATGCATAACATTTATAAAGCAGTAATAACTAGAGGAAGTTATTCCTATGCCAAATAAATGTTATTTCTTTTTAAAAAGTATAATTTATAGTTATATAGGTAATATGTATGTATAGCTTGAAGATTAAAAAATAAACACATGAGTCTGCAACCAGGACCCACACAGAACACCTCAAGAACTTGGAAGCCCCCAGTGTACTCTTCTCTCATTGGTTCTGCTAATACCTGCCCCTTCCAAAATTAACTCAGTTTTAAAGTTCTATATTATATTACATCTTATGTATGTGTGTTATTTATTAACCAAAGCTCTATGTTTTTCCTTAATATAAATGGCACCATGTTTCATCTATTCTCATATAACTTTCTTCTCATTAACTGCAAATTCCATTATTGAAATGCATCCACAGTGATACATGTAACAATGATTCATTTATGACCATGACAAAACATAATGCATCCATTCTTATGTTAATGGTAATTTGGGTAGTTTCTACTTATTTTCCCCACTAAAAGTAATGCTTTGAACTCTCTTGTACAGGCCTTCTGATGAACGTATGAGTGCTTTACACGTCTATATACTCAGGGCTTGGAACCTTGCATTTTCAACTTCACAAGATAAGCCCAAATTGTTCCTGCAGGATTGCATGAAAATTTCCATTGTCCCACATATTTAGTAGCACTTGTTATAATGAAACTTCTAATATATATCCTATTTGTTAATGGGAAATGAGACTGTCAAACCACATTGTGGTTTTAATTTACATTTCCTTAATTACCAGTACCGTTTCTTGGTAAATTACTAGTACATAAAATGTGTTAGCCAAAAGAAATATTGAGCATATTTATGCATCCTGAGTTCAAAAAATTGTCTATAATCCTCTTACGCTATCTTGAAAGACAGAATGGACAAAATGTCACCTGAATTTTTCAAACTGGAGGCAAGAAAGCTGGATTTTGTACTCTGAAAATCAGTTATGGGCTATGGGCCAGCATGATAGAAGGTGATGTACACTCCTGGGGGCTTCCAACTCTCTCTTGGAGCAGTGAAGCTCCTCTTGCTACAGGGTCATCTCCCTAGAAGTGTAACAACTTGGCCATTAGAGGAAAACATACACGTTGAATCAAGTAGGAAGGCACACAGAGAAACAGTGACACAGATTCTAGGACCAGCAGCACCCTCTACAACAGAATCAGGGTAGCTGCTTAGCTAAAAAGGGATTCTCGCCAAAATTCTCTACTGAGAATGGTTTCTCTGATGCTCTCTCTGTGGACTGCTCTTTACTCAGCTGTATTCAACATTTTGATCCATCACATCAGTGAAGAATGAAACTATACATGCCAAATACGAAGATAACTTCAAACTGGGAAAAACAACAAAGATTAAACTTGGTCATACTGAGTTTCCAAATGCTCTTGGTAGCCATGATTGACAGAAACCAAGAAAACGTAAGTTTAAACTTTGACTGATATTTTAAAATTCACATATATAAATCTGGAAAGGAGAACTGGTGGAAGAGAAATTGGTGGGTTTTAATTGACCACATGCCTAAGTCAGTCAAAACTATGGTGAATCTCTAAACTAAGATAATGAAATAATTATAGATTGCTTTAATGGAAGGAAACTGTCTAAATCAATTTAGTTCCATTGTTCTGTTTATATCTCATTTATTAGGTTATTTGCCTTGGAGTGCCATGCTTTTTGAGAAATAGTGTAAAACTATTGAGAAATAGTGTAAAAGTCATCCAGAGCAAAGAGTGATTTCCGAGTAGTGACGGAATTTGGAAAGAGATTAGGTGAAGAAAAAAAGGCACCTTTATGTTGAAGTACCTCAAACTTGGGTTCTCAGTTCTTTCCTTCTCCCCATATATACTGACATTTCTCTTTTCTATATAGCTCGTCTTAGATTACTTTTTCTTGTGCCATATTACCTATCATCTTTTTGATACTGACTACCACATTTATATATTTAACTCACACCTTTCTTTTTGGTTCAAACTCACTATTAGCCGACTTCAGCTGAGATTCTATTAGGTGTCTCAAATTGACCATGTCATTCACTAATTAGGACAAACACACATACTCATGTAAGATATTCATATATGGGAAACTGGAGTTGGTGTATGTGCAAACCCCCTGTACTATCTTCACAATTTCCTGTAGGTCTTAGACTATTATAAGATAAAAAGTTTATTTAAGAAAATGAGATTCCTCATGGTGAGACATTTAAAAGGTATTTGAATTAACACTGACAGTCAATGCAGTTACATTAGTTTTCAAGTAGCAAAACAAACCATCTCCCTAAATATGGACTCCTTTTCTCATTTAAATAAGTAAATCTGAAGATCATGAGCATCAAAAAATAAAAACAGGGACTTCCCTCGTAGTGCAGTGGTTAAGAATCTGCCTGCTAATGCAGGGGACACGGGTTCAAGCCCTGGTCCAGAAAGCTCCCACATGATGTGGAGCAGCTAAGCCCAGGAGCCACAACTACTGAGCCTGTGCTCTAGAGCCTGCAAGCCACAGCTACTGAGTCTCTGTGCCACAACTACTGAGCCTGAACTCTAGAGCCCATGAGCCACAACTACTGAGCCTGCACTCTAGAGCCTGCATGCTACAACTATTGAAGCTTGCATGCCTAGAACCCATGCTCCACAACAAGAGAAGCTACTGTTATGAGAAGCCTGTGCACAGCAACAAAGAGTAGCCCCCACTCGCCGCAATTAGAGAAAAGCACACGTGCAGCAATGAAGACCCAAACACAGCCATAAATAAATAAATAAATAAATAAATAAAATTTATAATAAAGTAATTTATATATAAATTTATAATAAAATAAATAAATCTAAAATATTGTTGTGTGCCACTCTACTGAGTCTGCGCTCTAGAGCCCGCGAATGGCAACTACTGAAGCCCACGTGCCTAGAGTCGGTGCTCCACAACAAGAGAAGCCATCACAATGAGAAGCCCGTGTGTCACAACTAGAGAAATCCCACATGCAGCAATGAAGACCCAATGTACCCAAAAATAAACAAATAAATTAATTTTAAAAATAAAATAGAAACAAAAAAATGAAGAAAATGAAAAAAACCCTCATACATCTAATACATTTAAACAGGTATGTATTATACAATGGTACATAAAATTACTGTTTGATTTATCTTGTGATTTTTAAATGATCTAAATTTTAGATCATTAAAAAATTATAACTTCTTCCACACAATATGCAAATATTGAATAAAAAGTTGATTACAAAGGTGAAAGTGCTAAACAGTCTTTACATAGAATGTTTCCCTCACCAAAATTTCTTTAGTGATTTTTAACAAATCCAAAATAAGCAAAGGTAAAGTTTAACCTTAAAAATTCATTCAAAATAGTAAGAATGTCAAAGATCTAACAGTCGCTTATGTAACAAGCATGCTTATTAAATTATTTTCATTTTATTTTAGAAAGAATATTTAGTTTTTTTTTTTAACAGCAAGCCAACACTTGTAATGTTAATCCAGTGCCTACAAGTTTCCAGTGTATTCCACTCCAAAGAGGGCCTGTTGACAGTTCTGTTCTATTGCATAGTCTGTATGTTTCCTCCTCTTTTCTTTCTTGCAGTTTCAACTAAGGCTCCCTTTTGCCTCATACATTTCCTTTGACATTAAAGTTATGTATTTTATTCTACTGGTGGCTTGTTCTGAGGATAATTGTAAAATCTGTCTTCTTCCAATTATGAGAGGTATTCTATAAATTCTTTGGGGTATATTCGTTTTGAGATGTGTGCCCATAACTCCCATTAATGTTGCCCATTTAAGCTTGATCTCTTGCTTTATTTTTTCTCTCTGAGTGGCTCAAGCCTAGTGTTAATGCAGTTTTGTTTATAATCTCTATCCTCCTCCTTACCTACGCCCAGGCTCTTACAAATGCTTTGCATGTAGGTCATTTATGAAATTGTATGCCACAAAGTAATATCAGACCAACTGCTTTCTTTGAAGGGTGAAATATTATTACTTCATTTTCAGGTGCCATACTCCCACTATATAAAATGCAATATTTAAGCATGGCCAACTGAGAAAGAGTAATATTGAACTAAATAAGCTTAGCTGTAAAAATAACTTGTTTAGATTTATCAATGAAACAAAAACCTGTAGGAATTAATATCACAGAAGTTACATCCTAGATGATATTAAAAATATGGCACACTCCTCATTGTATAGTTAAGACTATATAGCTAGTCTACAATTCTATTTATTACTGTGATTATGTGGTAAATTCTTTCTGACACATGTTCTCTTGCATGTAGTCAATCTGTGAAAAGTTCCTGTTCTTGATTTCATACAATTTTCAACTTTTATTTTCCAACTCCCATAATGCCTCATAATATCCATGTTTTTAATTCACTCAATACCCTAGTTTCTAGAACACAATCCCTGTCAGGACAATGAGTGTCAGCTCTGTTCCACTTGAGTTTTCATAGCATGTATATTATTATAGATATTGTGTAGTACTATTACCTATAGGTACATCTTGAGCTTTGTGATGAGATGGAATATACAATTTCTAAGAACTGGACATTATATTACAACCTATTTGCATCCCTATGGTTTTCCTTCTAGCTAATTCTGTCCTTTGATGAACCTGTTCTCCCAATGTATTGCCCCTTGAGATTTCATTTCACAAGGTGTTCAGCTTGGCTCTTGCCGCCATCATGTCCGTCACTCTACCACAACATTCACCATCAGCCTTAATTTATTTGCACCTCTAACTTTCTACCACAATCATGTGGTCAAAATAAGCCTTGGGTATCCCCAATCATTACATTTCTTAGGTCCTACACCAGGTAGCTCAGCCTTATTAACAGAAAACTCATAGAAAGGGTAGATCACAAATAGGTTTCTAGCTTTCTCTGGAAATTCAGTTAGTTTCATAGATTTTTAAAGAAGTTTATCTGTGAAGTAAGTCAGGCAGAGAAAGACAAATATATGTTATCACTCATGTGGAATCTAATTTAAAAAATGAAACAAATGTACTTATTTACAAAACAGAACCAGACTTACAGATATCGAGAACAAACTTATGGTTACCAAAGGGGAAACGTGGGGGCTAGGGATAAGTCAGGAGCTTGGGATGAACATATACACACACTACTATAAATAAGATAGATAACCAACATTGACCTTCTGTATAGCACAGGGAACTCCACTCAATATTCTGGGATAACCTATGTGAGAAATGAATCTAATAAAGAATGAATATATGTGTATGTATAACTAATCACTTTGCTGTGCACCTGAAACTAACACAAAACTGTAAACAACTATACTCCAACAAAATTAATTTAAAAAAAAGAAATTTATATGTGGTCAACTCATCTAAGCCTTTTCTATGTCCCATTGTTTTAAATCTCAAGACCCCAATCCCACTGGTCTTATTCTCAGCATATCACCTAGCCTCCTCTTCACCAAAGTAAAGACAGTAATGTTTTCTTCTTTCCTCTATTCTAGCTCAAAATAATTTTCATCTACGCTTTGTCTTTCCTCCAGGCTCAGGTGAAACTATCCCTCACCTTGCCGAGGTTGCAATCTTCTGCCTCCTCCAGAATCATATATAAGTAAGTTTACTTCTCTCCTGTGACTTTAATCTTTTACTATCTCTCCTTCTCCTTCACATCTTCTTCCTCCTACTCCCATAAATTCATAACAAAAATTTTAAGTGTTTTTAATATCTCTTAAACCTTTTGCTGACATGCCTTCCTTTAGGTATCACCCTATATCTTCCTTTCATCACCAGATTTATTTAAAAAACATTATCTGCCTTCACTGGCTTCACTTTTTTACACCTATTTTTTTTCTCCAAATCCAATGCAATTTGATGATTGCTCTCACCATTTTACAATTATTTTTAATTTTTTTAAGTTTTTTTTTGTTTGTTTTTGTGGTACACAGGCCTCTCACTGTTGTGGCCTCTCCCATTGCGGAACACAGGCTCCGGATGTGCAGGCTCAGTGGCCATGGCTCACGGACCCAGCCGCTCTGTGGCATGTGGGATCTTCCCGGACTGGGCCACGAACCCGTGTCCCCTGCATCGGCAGGCGGACTCTCAACCACTGCTCCATCAGGGAAGCCCAATTTTACAATTATTGAAAATAATGTTAATGATGTTTTACATGCAAGTTCTGGCAATCTTATATGACCCTTACTTTGCTTAAACCCTATTCTTGAGTTTACAATGATCTCAATCTCTTTCTACAAGATACTCACCACCCTTGATATCTGAGACACTAGTATATTTGGTTTACCTCCAAGAATTATCTTTCTCCACTATGTTAAGAAATCCTAAATCTGTATATTTGGGCCTAACAGTCCTCCTGAGTATCAGACCTGTATTTCTAATGCTTTCTGAAAACCTACATTAATTCCAAATAGGTAACTAAAACTCAAAGCTATCTAAAACAAAATCATTACCTGTTAGCTACCCAGTAGCCTTCACATCTTTCGATTTCTCTGTTATTAGTTAATACCTTTAGAATAATAATTACTTTTCTCTCTCTCTTACCTTTAAATTTAATCATAATACCCTTCCAATTTTATATCCACACTCCCTGCTTTTGTTTATTCTCCATTGTTCAGGTCCTCCCATATCTGGTTAAAAAGTATACTACTCTATTTTAATGATCTCTCTTCATAGGATTATTTTAATTAGTTACATTTATTTGGGTTGAAAATGACAAAAATCCAACTCCAATTGTCTTAAACAAACAAAACAAGGAATTTATTGAGCCAAGTAACTGAATTCAGAAGAAACTGCAGCCTCAGGCATGTCTGGATCCAGGCACACAGATTATGTTACCATTTATTTGTGTCTTTCCTCAGCTTTGCTCACCTCTTTTTTGGCTTACATCTCATACTCTTTCTCTTTGTGCTCACAGTGATGCTCTTAGATATATTCTATCCATTTAGTAATGTGATAATATAAATGCTTACTACCTGATAGTTCTAAATAATTGATGATTTATAGTCAATAAGTATTATCAGTACTTGATTTGTCATATGTCTTATTAGAAAGACCAGAGGAAAGTGTGCTTTAATTGACCAAGTCCAAGACTCATGTCCATGCTGTAGTGAGGAGTGTGTTAATATAAAAGGGCTGGGAATAGAGAGGGTCCAACATTCAAAACGGAAAATGCTAGACAAGATCTATAGCAGATACCTATTATATTTGTCTACCATACAAATCTGATACTTGACAAGTATAGCCCAGAGTCGTGGGTGTGTCATTCAAAACCCTCCATGCACTGCCCAGCTGACCTTTCCATTTCAACACTCACCACTTCCTAGCTTCCAAAACCTCAACCCTAGTCACACTAGGACTCTTGGCTCCTTGAAGTATGGAACATGAATTACTCACTTTTAAGTTTCCAGCACTGGGAACAATGCTGAGAAGAGTGTACCTGGGGGAATTCCTGGCAAACAACATGAGCTTTGTAAACATTTGTTAACTCCAGTCTCTGTAAGCAGCTGAACCTGTGCAGGAAGTAGCTGAAGAGAGAATTTTAATTTATTGATGCAAATGGGGAGGGAAAAAAAACATGTATTTATATTAACCTAATCTTTATAGGGACAAAAATGAACAGTTTATTTCAACTTGATATTTGAAGTTCATTTCAGTGAGACGTTGGTGACAAAACAAAAAAATAAGAACTGGTTGTTCTATATTCTCTCCAAATGCTTTTGAAATTCAGTGCAAAACGTAGTTTTCCATCATCCTTTTCTCCATTAATCATCCATAGCTACCTTGGAGTTACTTCTCATTGTAATACTTTAGCAGAATTGTCAGCTATCTGTACACAGTAATTTTTTCAAAGATTAAATAATCCTTTCCACCATATTTTGCACAGTTATGTTACCCCAAATTTTAACTGAGACTCAAACAATTAAAGAAATGAAGTTATTAATTTTTTAACAAAAGTCCACACAACTGACATTAAAAACTGTCACAAAAAACAATAATCTACCTTATACATATTGTTAAACACAATTATTCTTCTTTCATAAACCTATATTTCCTATGGCGTAGGAAATGCATTTTTATAGTTTGATGAATGTAGGACATAGAATCGGTACTTTGCACATGATCTCAGAAAACACTAAGAGCATTTCTGACACATCCTGAGCATCTATCCACAGGCAATAGCTAAGTCAAGCACAGATACAGACATTTTGTAAATGATCTAAAGGAAAAATGTCTGGAATTGCAATAGATATTCTATTGGAAAGTTGAGTTGCCAAGTCATGATGAGCCCAAGAACAATTTAATCTTCACAGTCACTTTTAAATTATGCATTCACTCATTCAAAAAACATCTAGACAAATAAGGGGGTAAAATGAGAGCTATATAACTATGCTTATATCATAATTCCTGTAAACTTCTACTAGAAAATACGGTCTTTATGGGAAGGAACACTTCTCATCCACATCTTGCAAGCTTAACCCAACACCTAATACGTAAAAGAAGTTGACTGCTTGCATTTCAGGAGTAATCTCCATCCTCAAAATCCACAGGTACACTTTCCCTGGGAATCCCATATACTACGAACTCATTATTAGTAGTAATAAAAGAAAAATATTTTAGTAAAAAAAAAAATCTCTGTCTCCATAGAGAAAATATTAAAATTGAAAGTTATCATATAGATAACATACAGGAAAAAGACAGTCCTGTTTCATCAAATAACTCAGAATTGATTAATAATCTTAGCACCCATGACTGGTAGTTAAAAGACTAAGTGTAATCCGTTGCCTCAATGAATATAAATCCTTCTTATTTGATGTCACAACCCATGATATTACCTAACGTAAACCTGGAATTCAATATTAAAAGCATGTGGATTACTAACAGGTTTTTGTTTTCGATAGCCACTCCCATCTTAAAAATACTTTGTCGGGCCTCCCTGGTGGCGCAGTGGTTAAGAGTCCACCTGCCGATGCAGGGGATACGGGTTCGTGCCCCGGTCTGGGAGGATCCCATATGCCGCGGAGCGGCTGGGCCCGTGAGCCATGGCCGCTGGGCCTGCGCATCCGGAGCCTGTGCTCCGCAACGGGAGAGGCCACAACAGTGAGAGGCCCACATACCGCAAAAAGAAAAAAAAAATACTTTGTCATTAGATTTTCTTCTTCCCAAACTGGAGATGAGACAATTTATATCTTCTGCAATAATTGTTACCACTCCTTCATCTGACAACAAAGCCATCTCTGTTTGTCAAACTTTGGTACAATTAAAATCACCTTAAAAATGAATTAAAAACTCCAAGGACCCAAGCCTGGTGAAGTGAGATAAAACCTGAGACTCTTTTTACCGATTTGCCTGAGTGATTCTGATCCACATCAAAGTCGAGTAATTGTTGAATTAGTCCTTCCATTTAAATTTATTTATTTATTTTTAGATTCCATATATATGTGTTAGCAGACGGTATTTGTTTTTCTCTTTCTGACTTACTTCACTCTGTATGACAGTCTCTAGGTCTACCTCACTGCAAATGAGGACATGGGGAGGGGGAAGGGCAAGCTGGGATGAAGTGAGAGAGTGGCATGGACATATATACACTACCAAATGTAAAATAGATATCTAGTGGGAAGCAGCTGCACAGCACAGGGAGATCAGCTTGGTGCTTTGTGACCACCTGGAGGGGTGGGATAGGGAGGGTGGGAGGGAGATGCAAGAGGGAAGGGGTATGGAGATATATGTATATGTACAGCTGATTCACTTTGTTATAAAGCAGAAACTAACACACCATTGTAAAACAATTATACTCCAATAAAGATGTTAAAAAAAAAGTGAAGGATTCCTTAAAAAAAAAAAAATTGAATTTAACAAAAAACAAGAGCCCCCCATACATCTTGTGTCCTAAAAACATACATATCCACAAATCAAACTCACTGTATAGTGCTAAACAATCCTTCTAATATTTTCATATTTTCTCCCTCCTTATATTGCATTTTGTTTTATATTAACATAGTTTAAGCAGTATGTATTAAAAAAAACACCTATTTTTTTAAAGAAACCCAGCTTAAATTGGTTAAATTTAAGCTTCATAAAACATGCAAATTATGGGAAAATTAAGCTATACTTTTCAAACTAACCAGGCTCTACATATTGTGTACAGAGATAAGAAGTTTGAAATTAAGTAGCTCATTTTTTTTTTTCTTACTGGCAGTAGAATGCACTGGCTCCCAATCCCAGATCCACTGCACACAGTGGTATTAGGTCTTTGCACCTCTGGTTCTATTCTTCCTCCACCAGATCATTCCATAGCTGAATCATCATTCATGCTTCAGCTCAAGAGACTGATGATCTTCAGAGCATTTATTGCTGTCTGAAGTTTCCTCATCATTTTTTTTCTCATCAATTTTTTTAACTTATGTTTTTACCAATCTCTTATCTTTAGTGTTCCCAAACACCTAAAATAGTGTCCCACGTATAATACACAGTTGATAAATATTTGGTAAATAAATAAGAAAATAAATGACTGAAGAAATAAGTGAATAAAAAATTCATCAAGCCATCTTTCAATAACTAATGCAGATTTCCATAATATAGAAATATTGGTATGTATACTCCTTCAAGTATATTAGGCATTTTCTCTCACATATAGGGAATTATCTCTTTCATGAGAGGAATTCTACAAAATAAAAATATAATACACACAAAGAACTAGAAAATACTTGATGATGTAATTCAATCAATTGGTAAGGATTGAAGAAGGTTCTGAAAAGTTGGCTTTACTGCCAATCAGTTGGCTAATTTCACACTGTAAATTTGAGCACTAAACTGAAAGTTAAGAGACATGAATTCTAATTGTATCAATAATCTAAATTAAATTTGTGTTTTCTGTGTGTATATAATTAAGGTGTTCCACTTCAACTTTGAGGTTTTGTGAATGAAATGGACTTTAGGAAGAAAAGATAATTTTGGCATTCTCCAGTGAATACAAAGATAAGCATGTATTGCCTGGTGAATTCATAATTTCTTCAGTATTTCTGTGAAGCAGATAAAGTTTGACAATAATCTATATTTCATGACAATTATGGTAATAACTCTTATTTGTATAACATTTTAGCTATAATTTACACTTTAGTTAGTAATTTACATACTTTCACCTACATTATCTTAATTGACCCTCACAACTATACATATGTATACATATCCCTATTCATAATCAGAGAAGGTATCCATCCTTCCATTTCCCCTTCCCCACCTTTGCATCTCCCACAGGAAGATAGCTGATGTTTAGATAACTTAAGTGATTCACTAAAGTGTACACAGCTGACAGTCATTGACCTTTTTTGACTACTCAATATTCTATATTCTAACTGCTAATACCAATGCTATTTATTCCTTTGGTGCAGAATCTGTCTGCAGACCAATTATGCCTTATCTGTTCTATTTGTTCTTAAAATTGGATGCCAACATTCAGAGTCTGATGTTTCAGATTCCTCTTATAAGATTCAAACACCCACTTATTCCAATTGTCAGCTGGATATCCTCTAGCTACCTATGGTTCAACATTTCTGAACACATCATTCCTAAGCCAGTTCTTTAAGCATATCCCCTGACACAGAAAATGACACTATTCATTATTTTAGTTGCCTGAGCTGAAAACTTGATAGTTATCCTTTATACCATCTAATCAATCTAGGGTAGAGGAAAGAATACTGATGAGATTTGGTAATGGACAAAGTTGTTTGTAGACTCTACCAAAGCAAACACTCAAGGAGGTGAAAAATAAGACAAAAGGAAGGAATGATTCCTCTGTTCCTAACTGACAATTTTTATCTTCGAGAAATTCTAGTCTGGGTGACTTTAATATCATTGGGCAGAAAATCAGGCAGTTTTTGTAATATAGAGAGAATTATCTCTTTCATAGAAGTAACTTTACAAAATAAAAACATATAATGAAGCAAAAAAATTTTTTGATCAAATATTTGATATTTGATATCTAGCCTAGAAATTATGCTCTCTGATTATTCCCCAATGAATTATCATGGTATATTTTTAGTAATCACAGTAAAAATATATCTTCCTTTTTTGAAATTTGCCTACATATCTTTTTTTTTTTTTTTTTTTTTTCAGTATGTGGGCCTCTCACTGTTGTGGCCTCTCCCGTTGCAGAGCACAGGCTCCGGACGCGCAGGCTCAGCGGCCATGGCTCACGGGCCCAGCCGCTCCGTGGCATGTGGTATTTTCCTGGACCAGGGCACGAACCAGTGTCCCCTGCATCGGCAGGCGGACTCTCAACCACTGCGCCACCAGGGAAGCCCTGCCTACATATCTTATCACTGGAATTTTATGTTCTCGGATATAGAAGGTATTTTCATTTCTACCAGCTCTAGAAAATGAAATTCCTTCTGGATTATTAAAATATTGTGAAAACATACCAGCCTAGAGTCAAACACCACAGGGATTATATGAAATAGTTGACAGAACTACCCATGAAGAAAGTTGAAAATGTGGTCAAGATGAACATTAGTTCATTAGAACATTAATAAAAATGCTTACATAAATATTAAGTGAAATATGTATATTATTTAATTATCATTAGGAGGTTTATCTTTTGATCTCAACCAGTAAACAAAGAGATCTCAATATGTTTCTACGTTGTAAATTATTTTCTCAGTGAAGAACATTTTGGACAATGGTCATTACTATTTCTGTGGATTTTGATAGCTTCCAAAACATATTATGTTCTTGGCCCTGACTTAGCATTTTTTAAAACTAGCATAATAATAAAAGTAGCTTGAACATCATATGGACTTCACAGTTTGTCACAATAATGAAGAGCACAGTCTCTGGACCCAGAAAGTCTGGGTTAAATCTAAGCTCTGCAGTAACAGCTGCGCAACATTGGGCAGAATATTTCACTTGCTTCATCTGTATGATAGGAGTGACTGTGGCACCCACTCTAAAAGATGACTGTGAGTGTTAGGTGAGTTAATCTACGTGAACGCACTTGGAACAGTGTCTGGCACACAGTACTATTAAATGTTTGCTCTTAGCATTGACTTTGCTATTGTACCACCTTATCTCCCATCCTCCTATTTTATCCACATGCTTGCATTCCACCCTAAAGGGTGATGAGTGGAATACATCTGTTTTTAATTTTATCTTCATTTTATAGTCTTAGCAGAGATGTATGTATCTCTGGTTAAACCAGGTATGTGTGTACACTTTTTATGCTTTGAGTTCTGTAAAAATGGTGCATTACTGTATGTAGTTTGTGCAATTGTTTTTGCCACTCAATAATATTGTGTTTCTAAGGTCATCTCTACTGCTGATCTAATTGTAGTTTATTCATTTTTATATGTATGTTACTCCATGTGCCAGTATAATATAAATTGATTATCCATTCTCTTATGAATATATGCTTGACTTAATAGCTATTTCAAAAATAATTGTCAACAATGCTAGCTTTCTTTTGATAAGTTTAAGAGGGTTTTTTTAAGTCTTTTTATTACATGTTTACATAATTGTGTATTTTAGTGGACTAAGCTGGAGGTCCATTTTAGCTTGATATATTTGGAAAGTGCAACCTATATTACGTAAGATTCCTATCTACTTCAGACATTTAGACTTTCAAGTATTTCAATTCTAGTAGAATTCATACAAAGACAATTATATATCTAATAGGTTCATAAAATCTTCTCTTTAATAAATGAAACGTGTAGAACTGTTAGTACATAAAAAATGACATAGTTATTTATATTTAAGATTTAAAAATGAAGCTATTATCAGGGTAGACATGACGATGAATAATTTTCATTGTGAAGATACAGGAACTTTTCTGGGCAGATACTGTTGTTTTATATTTCTGTTGATGCACTGAATGCATTCAGACCAACACTAAGAAAAAAATAAAACATAAATTCAAGAGAAGGTAGACTTACTCTGTTTGGAGTTTCTGAAATGAGACTGTATACAGCTAATAAAAACTAGTAAACAAAGAATGATACAAAGTATGAATTTAATAAAATATGAAATATTGACCAATGTCCTCTGGCATCAAATGGACTGAGCTAATCAAACAATATGATGGCTTTGCTAACCAAAAATTTTAACTCATCTTGGGGGAACTTTTCTCCTATTTTAAGATAAATTGTTACTTTTCCCAGCCGACTATTCATAAGCCATTCTACTGGACAGTTTCTTTACAAATGAGATCACATTTAATCCTATTATCTCCCAGAGATGGAGTTATTATATTCAACAGCCCAGAAGAGATAAATGATGCTAGAGATTCCAGATTTACACCTCAAACAAGTAGCTATTAAGGGGCAGAGATGGGATTAAAATATAGGTTGACCACACTCTAATGTTTTTATCTTTGAAAGAGGAAAACTGGATATACTACCCTGAGGCAGAGTGCCCTCTCTATTCTCTATTACTGGAAGTTTTCTCCAAAAAAATAAATTAAATACAAACACACACACACACACACACACGGCAAATCCATCCATATATATATATATATATATATATATATATATATATATATATATATATACACACACACACATATATACGTGTGTGTGTGTGTGTGTGTGTGTGTGTGTGTGTGAATCATACAATGGACAATCAGTATGTAAGACCTCTAAGACATTCAAGGGGAAATAACTATATATGCAAATCAAACATTAAGTAAAGTTTTGAAGTATTATTTTCCTTTAAATATTAGCTTTTAAAGAAGATGGTCATTTAAAATAACTCTTAATTATTTCCAACTATTAAAGAATTCATAGTTTATTGATGTATGTCAAAACAATTAGCTGTCAGAAAGGAAAAAAAAAAAAAACCTTGTATTATTCTGTAAAAGCGTGAAACTTCCCTGACCTATGAACTGCTTTGATTATGCTGATCCAATAAATGCCAGACAATTCCATTCAACCAAGAATTATGTCTCATATAACTACTGGAATGACGGACTCAGTGTTCTGCTTAATCTTGCTATTCTTCTGTGATTAACCATACGAAAATAAGCCTGGCATGACACAATAATTCAACAATTAAGGAAAAGTGTCATTACCTTATAAATAACTAAAATGAGTACTGAACAAAAGAAAAGCAAAATGAATCTTGCTTTTTGTTTCATCACTTGCTTCAGATTCAGGGTCAACTTATCACCTATTCACTGTCTTCCTGATGTAATAAGCAAGTCTTTCAGAGAATAAGACTATCAAAGTCATGTAGAAGACTCAAGAAAAGTACCAAGTGAGAGAATATTGTGAATTAAATGATCAAATAGGAATTAACCAGAATACTATATTTTTTCCAAAATATATTGTTCTTTATGAGTGACAGGTAATAAAGTCTCATATCAGTAACTGTGCATTACAATTAGTGCTAGCTAAAAGTATTTGTCACTCATGATCTATTACATTATATCTGGCATTTGAGGATGGCAGTTCCTTTGGGATTACAAAAAAAAATACCATCATTAACAGTGATAAATATTTGAATGCTGTGCCAACATTTAACTCATGTCTCCCAATCGAAATGGGAAAGTGTTCTGTATTGATTGGAGAAAGGATCTTGTTTGAAGATAATTGACTGAGTCTTTCATTGACATAATACCACCTCCGGAAGAAACATATGCTCAACTTGGGAAACAAAGGTTAGATGTAAGAGGCTGATCACTTTCTTCTTTCTCAAGCAGAGCTCCTATTGACCTGAGGGAAAATTCTGTCTGCCTGTGAACCAAATGATTATAGATCTAGTCCACTTCAGAAGTGAAAAAAAAAATCTTCAGTTAAGACACTTACACAGAAGAAGGGTGTAAGGAATACACAGGGCCAGTCACCTCTCATGAAAATAGGGAGAAGGGTGTGGTGGCCAAGAAAAAAATATCTATTTCAAAAAAAGACAAACTCACACAACTAAGCATTTTGTTGCATTAAAGCAATCGTTACAAAAAACGTTAGTAGAAAGGATATATTCAGTCTTGGAAATGTTAATTTTGAGATGCCAAGGAAACATCCAAGCAAAAGTCCCCAGTGGCAGAAAAAAAAAGATAAAAGAATCTGTTACTCAGTGTTGAGGTGGGGAGTGGAAATAAACACACATACCACACACACAGCTATGAAAGGGAAGACGCCTGAAGATAGAGGGTATTGTAACAGTGACTGTCATGGAAATCAAATGTACCAGCAACCAACACTGAGAAGCAGTGAGAAGTGAGGTCAAATGAAAATGCAAGTGAGTGTGGTGACCCAGAAGCCGAGGGAAGAGATGTTCCAAGGAGAAGGGAATAATGTACTATTTAAAATTCCAAAGGGAGTCAAATAAAGAGATCACAGAACTGGCCTTACAGTTTCCCAATGTGATATTAATAAAAACAGGTTTTATGAAGTGATGGGTATGAATTTATGATTTTATAGAACTCAAAAGAGAATGGAATATGCACAATGATAGAAATTAGAGACAGCCAATGCTTTGAAGGAGCTTTTCTACAAAGTGGAACAAGAAATGAGCTGGTTGGTCAATGGGGAATGGCTTTATGAGAGGGGTTTTAGGCTAATGGGAATGATGCACAGAGCAGCGGTACTGGTGAGGCAGGAAAGAGAGGGAGGATGCTAAAGTGAGGTCCATGAGTCAGTGAGAGGCAAGAGAAGTTAGTTCACAGGTGAAGCGTCCGACCTCACTAGGGAACACAGGCTATTCATCACAGCCATGAGATGGAAGGAAGAATATGTGGACCACATCCCAGAATGTAGGACATTCGGAGTATGCAGACTGGACACACAGTATGCATCTAGCCAGTTTACTGTGAGGACAACAGACAATGATTATAAAGTTACTGAGAGGAAGTACATGTTTACAGGTGGTACAAATCAGCTATTTTTATGAATATACTATTTATGCCCAGCACTCATGGCTATGAGGACTAGAACTACCAGGCTTCTGTCCATTGTCTAAAAGCTGTGATTCTTAACCCCACACAGTCCTTAACCCAGAACCCACACAGAGTAAACTGTCCTGAGCGCCCCATGAAGCTACAAAGAATCCCAATCCTTCAGAAGCGACTGCTGCTACCCTTCCCCAAATGAGCCATCAGCAAAAGTCAACTTAAAAAGGGAAAAGCATGACCCCAATTTAAAAAAAAAATCTTAAGAGAAAATAAAAAATTACAAAATGTGAAATTGTCATCATTAAAAACAAAGTACCATATATGCTGAAAATAAAATATGAGATTAAAATAGTGTACTTTATAAAGGGTAAAGCCATCAAGATTCTCTCATGCTGTGGGCCTGAGGTGCTGTGAGGATGTGTGGCAGAGGGGGACCCCGCTGTGCCTACCCACCTAGCTGCACGTGTTCAAATGTAGCAGAAGGGTCACCTTGCTCCAGATTGTTTTTGGTCACTCCAAGGGCACCACTGTACCTGGTGGGGCCACTGACCTCCGTTCACTTTTCCTCCACTATCATCTCTGGCTGGTAACACCTGGGGGAGTGGCTGCAGACAAAGACATTTCTCTCACTTCTAGGCTCCTGGAACACTTGGTCAGGGTGTGGTTTTCCTCGCAGGAAGCTCGAGGACGTTCTGGCTCTCTGAGGTTGCACAGGGAAGCCAAGGCCTAATGTTTACTACAGTGTCCTCGAGGGCCACACAACTACATGCCCTGTGCCATCTCTCCTACATACAAAGCCAAAATCTGCTCCCCTGAAATGTAAGCACTCTCCCTCTAATCTTCCACCCATAAGGGAAGGTGTGAAGGCCTGGCAGGAGGTAGATCAGCCACAGGTACATTCCTCCTCAAGCCAGAACTCCTCGTGACCAGGGCTACATTTGGCCTCTTGGACATACAGCTCCAGGAGGACCTCGGTGGGCTGTTTATTCATCTTCTCCTTGGGGACTCTATGGCCAGGGGCCAGCCCATGAGGTCCAAGTACATGGGATTGGGTCCCAGCATGAGCTTAGCCAGGCCAGGCTTATTCTGGTGCTGAGCCACTGACATCAGAGATGATTTGCATATCCACTCCATCACGACCATGAGCTTGATCAACAGGCTGATCAGCTGAGCTGCAGCTCTGGAGGGCGGCCATTGGCAGGTGTTGCTGCAGGCAATGGTTGGAGGACACATCCTCTGGGAGGGGGTTCGGAGTGTGATTCATCCAGTTGAGCATGCACAGTGTGTGCAGCAGTCAAATGCCTTCCTCCATGGTGATCCAGAAGCAGAAGGGCACATGAGTGGTTGGGAAGCACAGAAAGGACTCCCAGCCCTGGTTCTAGGTCATCAGCAGCCAGGTGAGCAGCATCTTGCACCTACCCCACCAGGGTCTTTCAGCAGAAGTTGAAGCTGGCCAGCCTTTGTCATCAACCAGGAACACCAGCTCCCCAGAACTCAGGGACGAGACCTGGTCCTTCTGGTTGAGTCCAAGCAATCCTGAGCTTGTTGGGGGTACTTCTTGAAGTGCTGGGAGATGCCAGGAGCTCAGTGTACATGTAGTACCCACAGCCTTGCCCCATCTGGGAGAGCTCTAGTGCTCTCTCAGCCACAGCACACCACCCCACAGTAGGGGACACCAAGAAAAACAGGAAGGATGCTGCCACAATATCAAGATGGATAACTGGCCTGTCCAAATCCTAGAGAAACCACCAAGATGAGAGTGGTTGCAACACGGCTCTTAGCTTTGATGATGCTCCCAGCCCAAGGTGTCAATATCTTCCCTTTTTAATTATGTTTTTTAGAATTTGATCTCAGCCTTGTTCCCTGAGGTAATGCAGGCCCTCTCAACCAGGCGTTTATACTTTTACACGTAAAGTATTTTAGTGCTTCATTCATGTCACTCTTTAAGCTGGGAGAGGCTTTTCTTCCTCTTGACATCCCAGGGAATCACAAGTAATATGATTTTCCCTTTGTGTGTGTATAGCACTCCTAACACACTTCTGTTGTAGCACTTATAATATGTGCTAAAGTTTCTGGCCTAAGAGTTTGCCTTCTTTGTTAAACGTTAAGGATAGCTATTACATATTATGTATCTTTATATCTCCAATTTTTAGCTCACTCTTCAGAATATAAAAAGTTGGAAAATGCCTGCAAAATTCTACATGTGCAAAAATATATGGATATGTAGTCACACAGATACAGTGGTGATGAATGCTAGAATCCAAGAGACTAAAATCAAAATTACTTTTAAGAAGAGAACCACCTTTATTTAAGAAAATGCTTTGATAAGCTGTTTTTGAATTCAAGGTGTGATGTTGAGTATCATGAGAAAAAAAAGAAAAAGGAAAAAAATACAGTTAATTAGTTCTACTAAAGAAATGTGAAAGATTCCCATATTTTACTGAAGAAAATCTTCAGTAAAGTGTGCCATCAACTCAAAGCTGTGTGTTAGTTTTTGTTTGAATGTGGTTTGTTCTATTACGCTTCTGTGAAAGTCAAATAAAGTAGTTAAATTCTACATGTGGTCAGAAGAGGTAAAGAATGTGTTAGAGTATAAGATGATCTATAAACTAAACTAGTATGTTAGTTGAAGAAACTTGGAAACAAGGTTGTTGAGAAAAAATGTGAACTTCTGCAGTCCCATCTGTGGTAGACAGAGCCTTGCTGTTCACCAATCTGATTTCCTCTTCTTCCTGGGGAAATTGCTAAACTACAGCTATCCAAAGTTGCCTTGTAAATTCATTCACGTGAAGTTCCATCCAAAATAATGTGAACTTCCAGGCCAATTTTGGTCAATGTCAGCTTCTCATGGTGACCCTATTTGCCCTTTGCTTTTGCTGCTGGCTTGATGCAGACAAGCACAGCACTCTTGAAAAATATGTAAGAAAACCATATTTCTAAAATATAGAAGGAGACTGGATTCTCACATCAAAACTTGGGGGACAACCTCCCACCACATGGAACACTTAGATTTCAGGTGAGCAAGAAATAAATTTTTATTTTATCTGGGTCATTACACATTAAGAATCTTTAGGGAAGTTAGCAGACATGCAAGATTTGGTTATTAATGCATATAAGGAAAAGAGTCAATTAAAAAAATAAAATTAACTTGTAAAAATTCAGTAAGTCCTATCAATTTAGGAGAATGCAGTTTTTAGTACTTTATGCTATGTCAGCAGTTCTCAAGTGATCTTATGTAGAATCTCAAGAAATTTGATACATGTTCTTTTAGGTAAAGAGAATAAAGTCTCCTATTACCTACTGTCGGTGTAGAAATTAGCCTTCACCATTTTTATAATTGCAATCAGCTCAATGAAACATTAGGTTTCTTAATCTTTAATTTTAGTGTCTTATTTTAGCCTTTATTGTAGTTTTCTAATATATTTTGCTATGCTAGGATATTGAATATGCTCTTAATAAGCTTTGTTAATAATCAGACCCAATTCTCACTTACTATAAAAAGAAGAAAAATAATCTTTGATTACTTACTTTGATTCAGATACCATGGCAAGTAATTCTATATAAATTTTATCTTATTAATATTATTAAGATTCTGCATGTTGTTCCATTTGAGAGATGAGGGCATATAGGAACCAATGACTAATTTGCTCAACATGAGAATTCAAACATAAGTCTATGACCCCATACCCGAGATCTTTAAGTTGTAGTATCTTATCAATCTCTTCAGTATCTTCAGCTACTATATTCTTCTCCTTGTTCCTAAAAAATATCATTGCCCTCCTAACTATACATGCTATACTCTAATGATGTGAAAACCCGTATTTTTCTTTTAGATATTTTGTGACTTTCAAGATCCATATTTCTAACTGTCTTCTAAATACTGATACATGGAAACTATTGTGGCACCACAAATTTATCCCCAAACTGAATTCATTTTATATACAAACTTCCCACCCTTTCTATATTTAAGCTTGAGTTAGTGGCAAAACCATTCACCTTGTCAATTAAGTCACAAAGTTGAAAATCACCCTCAACTCATCTAAATATTTCAATAAATAGCAAGTTCTGGCAATTCTGGCTCTTATACTTTCATGGTGTCACCCTTGCATCCTGATCTCCATATGAGTCAGGATGCCAGTGGGAAAGAGGTGGTTCACTAAATCTGCTAAATTTGGAATTCTTAATACAGGTATTTTTCATAGGGCAGGGTTTAGGGATATTAGCAGACAATGCAGTACCCCTGGACTAGCAATACTGCAGTATCACTTACCACTACTCATCTTGAAGCGGAAGGAGAGAGCAATTACCAGAAACCACAGAAGCTATTAATGTGGAGATGGTGGCTTGAAAGGAAATGAGGTATTTGGAAAAGAAATTACCCAGAAAGGATACAGCCAAATAAATAATTACATTCAACTGACTTCATGCCCCTTGTCCAATGCACTGCCACTACGACCCATTAGCTGAACTCAGAATCTAATTGAAACTTAGAAGGCAACAGGGTACCATCCTTTTAGCTCAGCCTTCTGGGGGAAGATCAGGCCACAGAGGTGTGAAGAATGGAACTGAAAGGCAAATGGGAGATGTGTCTTCGTTTGGGTTCTCCTCATCTCTTTTCCTAACTTCTGCCCTAGACCCTAGTATTACAATCTGGTTTAACCCAAAGTATTCTGTCAAAATGGGGAATCTGATTTATATTTTCTATGGCATTTCATTCTGAATGGAATCCCTGCATCTTCAGCGATAACTACAAAATATTTAGTGCTGTGTAAAAGAGTCTTCAAAATCCAGCCCCATATGTATTTGTTATACCTCTCACTCTATGGTCTAAAACCATGCTATTTAAATAAACATGCTATTATAAACCCTCTTTAACACTGTTTCTGGTGATCTCCCTTCCTTCCTTCCATACTTTGCTCAAAATCCATTCCTCTGTGGAAACTCCTTTAGTTTTCAGCAAAAAATGATGCACATCCTTTATACTTCTGTAAGTCTTTACACATGTTAGCACTTGTCTTACTGTACTGTAGTGTATGCATATCTGTGAAATATGCTGGTTAGAAGAACTAAGAAAAGAAAGACATTGTGGCAATTACTGATGATCCTGTATCTTTCTAAATACATTTGTTTTCATTTATAAATAGGTCTATCTTTGCTATTTTCCTTTTTTATGGAATTATGAGAGGGGTGGATACAAATATAAATTTCATCTGCCTCCCCATTTTGTATTATAAATTTAAGATGCTGTGAAATTTAAATTACCAGTTCAATGTTATGCATATTTTGGTATTTGAATCAAGAGTATAACTCAGTATTTCTGCATGCTTGGTGTGTTCTCCACTACACCATACTATCTAACTAGATTTCTGTCCTTTTTGCCCTTCTCCTGTGTTTATATGTGCGAGATTTTCCAGTGCAACTCAATAACATCCACAGACTTTTCTAAAAGTATCAAAGGCATAAAATTTACTCCTCAAACCTATGTCCTAAAGATTTTATTTAAAGGTTAGATGACCAAAATTTTGGACAGTTTTAGGCAGAGAAATAACTTGGAAAAAATGAACTTAGAAAATGTTACAGATAATGAAGATTAAGTACAGTAGGATGTGTTTCCTTATTCACTTTATCTGTAGCCTCTTCCATATCATTCATATTCTTGCTGGTTTAGGGGAGGTAAAAAAAGGGGAGTGAGTGATAAGCATATTAATGTGATGGCATCCATAAAATCTACATGTCACATTTCATCTAATTTTCCACTTGAATTATGAAGCTCTGTAAATAGGAGTCAGATATGGAAAGCCTGAAACATCTATCACTTTTGACCCTGGCAGATTAAAACGTGACAAGTTCAAACAAAAATAAGTTCTGGTTAAGCTCTAAACTGAATCATTAGATAAAGGGATGATAATATTTTTAAATGTAGCGAATGTAAATATTGATATTGACTTTAATGCATCTTACTGAATTTTAGGATGTATATAGAAATATATGCAAACATTATTTTAAGATCATTGTAACCCTGTGCAACCACACAGTAGGCATCCTCTGCAGGCTTTCTTAGCTACAATGAAAGTCAAAATGCTCAAGTGCCCTGACAAGGTGGTGATGATTTATGAGACACAAATCTCTTTCAGTACATATTAAATAAACCAGTGCTTTAACCTATATATTTGAAAATATTAAGTATAGATCCGCAGTTGCCAAAACACTTTATATGCTGTTTCCAAAGTGTTATGTATGTATTTTTGCATGTCTTGACTTGTTCGAGGAAGTATTAAATGTGATCAAAATACATATTCAACAAAATAAAATACAACTTGGCAAAGATGAATGTGAATGCAATGCTGAGTAATACAGAGAGGTAACTGCATTGATTAAGGGTAGAATGATATTTTGGTTAAATATCTTATTTTAATTCATTGGAAATTCTGTGTATCACATGTAGAGAAATAGATTCCCAGAATGTTAGTGTATAGCTACATAAGTGTTTTGTTCAAATTTTTTATTAGATTTATTTTATATTGTAATTACAAAAAGATTTTTAAAAGTCTAAAGCAGACATATAAGAATTGAGAGCCTGTCTCCTCTCCTGTCTTTCTTTCCACATACTTTGCTGTGTACAGATGACTCATTTTATAAAGTATAAAATATTGGGTAAGAATCAATACAGATGCTATTAGTAGAGATGGAAGATCCATTTCACTGATGTATTCAACATACACTTATTACATATCTAAGGTACACCAGGCTCTCTTTTGGCCTTCTTGCAAAACAGTGGTGGAGAAAAATCGACACATGCACTGCGTCTAAGTACTGTGAGGCAGGCATACATTATTCAAATGTACTTATTATTACATAATTGCAGTTCTGGCTAGATGCCATGTCAGAGAATTGCAGGCTGTTAATAAAGCTAGGAACCTGACCTTAACTGAGAAGCAGGAAAGATTTCCCTATCTGAAGTTATTTTGAGCTAAGCCATCAATGATGAGCAAATCAGCTGGGTAAAGAAGACAGTGGAAAAGGGACTGTGGGAATATTATCAGAAGGTGGGAAATCACCATTGCAAAGGCTCTGAAGTTGGAAAGAGATAAGTTAATTTATGGAAATCCAATTAGAAAGAGTCTGGTTGAAAACACGACAACACAAAACCTATGGGATGCAGCAAAAGCAGTTCTAAGAGGGAAGTATATAGCAATAAAATCCTACCTCAAGAAACAAGAAACATCTCAAATAAACAATCTAAACTTACACCTAAATCAATTAGTGAAAGAAGAAGAACAACAACACCAAAAAAAAAAAAAAAAACCACCAAAGTTAGGAGAACGAAAGGAATCATAAAGATCAGATCAGAAATAAATGAAGGAAACAATAGCAAATGTCAGTAAGACTAAAAGCTGCTTCTTTGAGAAGATAAACAAAATTGATAAACCATTAGCCAGACTCATCAAGAAAAAAAGGGAGAAGACTCAAATCAATAGAATTAGAAATGAAAAAGGAGAAGTAACAACTGACACTGCAGAAATACAAAGGATAATGAGAGATTACTACAAGCAACTCTATGCCAATAAAATAAAAATATAAAGGTCCAACCTGGAAGGAATGGACAAATTCATAGAAAAGCACAGCCTCCAAGACAGAACCAGGAAGAAATAGCAAATATAAACAGACCAATCACAAGCCCTGAAATTGAGACTGTGATTAAAAATTGTCCAACAAACAAAAGCCCAGGACCAGAGGGTTTCACAGGTGAATTCTATCAAACATTTAGAGAAGAGATAACACCTATCCTGCTCAAACTCTTCCAAAATATAGCAGAGGGAGGAACACTCCCAAACTCATTCTACGAGGCCACCATCACCCTGACACCAAAACCAGACAAAGATTCACACAAAAAGAAAATTAAAGACCAATATCACTGGTGAACATAGATGCAAAAATCCTCAACAGAATACTAACAAACAGAATCCAACAGCACATTAAAAGGATCATACACCATGATCAAGTGGGGTTTATCCCAGGAATGCAAGGATTCTTCAATATATGCAACTTAATCAATGTGATAAATCATATTAACATACTAAAGGAGAAAAACCATATGGTCATCTCAATAGATGCAGAAAATGCTTTTGAACAAAATTCAACACCCATTTATGATAAAAACTCTCCAGAAAGTAGGCATAGAGGGAATTTATCTCAATGTAATAAAGGCCATATATGACAAACACACAGTCAACATCATTCTCAATGGTAAAAAACTGAAACCATTTCCTCTAAGATCAGGATCAAGACAAGGTTGTCCACTCTCAACACTATTGTTCAACATAGTTTTGGAAGCTTTAGCCACAGCAATCAGAGAAGAAAAAGAAATAAAAGGAATCCAAATCAGAAAAGAAGAAGTAAAGCTGTCACTGTTTGCAGATGATAGGATACTATATGCAGAGAATCCTAAAGATGCTACCAGAAACCTACTAGAGCTAATCAATGAATTTGGTAAAGTAGCAGGACACAAAATTAATGCACAGAAATCTCTTGCATTCCTGCACACTAATGATGAAAAATCTGAAAGAGAAATTAAGGAAACAATTTACCACTGCAACAAAAAGAATAAAATATCTAGGAATAAACCTACCTAAGGAGACAAAAGACCTGTATACAGAAAACTATATGACACTGATGAAAGAAATTAAAGATGATACAAATAGATGGAGAGATATACCATGTTCTTGGATTGGAAGAATCAACATTGTGAAAATGACTATACTACCCAAAGCAATCTACAGATTCAATGCCTTCCCTCTCAAACAACCAATGACATTTTTCACAGAAATATAACAAAACAATTGACAATTTGTATGGAAACACAGATGATCCCGAATAGCCAATGCAATCGTGAGAAAGAAAAACAGAGCTGGAGGAATCAGGTTCCTGGCCTTCAGATTATACTACAAAGCTACAGTAATCAAGGCAGTGTGGTATGGGCACAAAAACAGAAATATATATCAATGGAACAGGATAGAAAGCCCAGAGAAAAACCCACGCACATATGGTCACCTTATTTTTGATTAATGAGGCAAGAATATACAATGGAGGAAAGACAGCCTCTTCAATAAGTGGTGCTGCGAAACCTGGACAGCTACATGTAAAAGAATGAAATTAGAACACTCCCTAACACCATACACAAAAATAAACTCAAAATGGATTAAAGACCTAAATGTAAGGCCAGACACTATAAAACTCTTAGAGGAAAACATATGCAGAACACTCTATGACATAAATCACAGCAAGATCATTTTTGAACCACCTCCTAGAGAAATGGAAGTAAAAATAAACAAATGGGACCTATTGAAACTTAAAAGCTTTTTGCACAGCAAAGGAGAACATAAACAAGACGAAAAGACAACCCTCAGAATGGGAGAAAATTATTTGCAAATGAAGCAACTGACAAAGGATTAATCTCCAAAATGTGCAAGCAACTCATGCAGCTCAATATCAAAAAAAACAAGCAACCCAATCCAAACATGGGCTGAAGACCTAAATAGCCATTTCTCCAAAGAATATATACAGATTGCCAACAAACACATGAAAGGATGCTCAACATCACTAATCATTAGAGAAATGCAAATCAAAACTACAATGAGGTGTCACCTCACACCAGTCAGAATGGCCATAATCAAAAAATCTACAGACAATAAATGCTGGAGAGGGTGTGGAGAAAAGGAACACTCTTGCACTGTTGGTGGCAATGTAAATTGATAGAGCCACTATGGAAAATAGTACGGAGGTTCCTTAAAAAACTAAAAATAGAACTACCATATGGCCCAGCAATCCTACTACTGGGCATATACTGTGAGAAAATCATAATTCAAAAAGAGCCATGTACCACAATGTTATTGCACCTCTATTTACAATAGCCAGGACGTGGAAGCAACCTAAGTGTCCATCGACAGATGAATGGATAAAGAAGATGTGGCACATATATACAATAGAATATTACTCAGCCATAAAAGGAAGCGAAATTGAGCTATCTGTAATTAGGTGGATGGACCTAGAGTTTGTCATACAGAGTGAAGTAAGTCAGAAAGAGAAAGACAAATACCATATGCTAACACATATATAAGGGATCTAAAAAAAAAAAAGGTTCTGAAGAACCTAGGGGCAGGACAGGAATAAAGACACAGATGTAGAGAATGGACTTGAGGATAAGGGGAGGGGGAAGGGTAAGCTGGGACAAAGCGAGAGAGTGTCATGGACATATATACAACACCAAATGTAAAATAGATAGCTACTGGGAAACAGTCACATAGCACAGGCAGATCAGCTCTGTGCTTTGTGACCACTTAGAGGGGTGGGATAGGGAGGTTGGGAGGTAGACGCAAGAGGGAGGAGATATGGGGATATATGTTCATGTATAGCTGATTCACTTTGTTATAAAGCAGAAACTAGCACACCATTGGAAAGCAATTATACTCCAATAAAGCTGTAAAAAAAAAAAAAGAAAGAGGTTGGTTAATAGAGGGAAATCAAAGCTAAATCAGCATGTTTTAAGTGTGGGGGAAAGTGTTATGAAAAAGGAGTTGACTGAGTCGTAGGAAGAGGCTGGATTGTGTAGTAGGAGACAGTATTGTGAGCATTATGGTGTTTGCAACTCCTTTAGTGGCTAATCCACTACAGAATTTCATTTAGATAAAATGTAAAAACAAGACTCTAATCATGTGCAATAACAAGAATTCCATGACTCCCTCATACCCTTATTTGATTGGGTCCATAGATTAATGTCTCAAATGTGTCTCAAATTAGGGAATCGGTTTTGTGTGTTCGTGTGTGTGTGTGTTTGTGTGCCTGTGTGTGTGTGCTTCACTGTAACCAATCACTGAAAACAATATATTTTTTGCTTCACTATTTTTGATAGGCTCAGGTGAAATGCTTCTCTGTGTGGTGCTAAATTGTTTTTATATCCACCTAAAGGAAATACTTATTGTGTATAAAAAGACTTCTCACCTTTATATTTGAAAATATTAGGAAAAGAATGTATTCCAGCTCTTGGGAAATTTGATGTACTAGCAGGGATTTCATGAATGAATGCTTATACTATTCTTTGTCAAATGAAACTTGTATTCTTTGAAAAATTAAGGGAAAGAGATAACCAACAAAACAAATAAAAGGAAAGCAAAACAAAAACAAGATAACATAGACTAACAAAAGAGAAAAAGTAAAAGAAGCTGCAATTAGAGATGACCATTATACTTATTTTTTTATTTTAAAAATGTATACATGAATAGAAATAGTTATTTGTCCTGCCTTTCCTGTATAAATTACATTTCAAATTAATCAAATAGCCTCATTGATGAGGAAAATTTCTTCCATATATAAGAAAAACAGATAATGAATGAAGTGTGAATGGCAGAGTTGGAAATTAATTTTTAACCTACAGGGAAGTAGATTATCCATAGATACTGAAATGGTTGGTTAAAGGATTAATCGAGAACTGGATAGATAGAACATGCTATCTATCAGCTCATAGATTATGCTTTCTGATAGCCAAAGCTTTACAGGGATCTGGTTGTCCTGCCTTGAAGAGATGATTAGTCTTGACAACATTACTGGTAGGATAACCAGCCATTTGGATGCCTTTAAATTTGAAATAATATACAGTGCTCAGCATCACCTATGAAGTATATGAGTATCAAAGATATTCAAATAGTATTATGTCAACACCAATATGTCAGTTGGACTGCTTTCTTTCAACAAGTCAATGTTACAGAAAAAATGGAGAGAGAGAATTAAGAGTCATGGCAAAAAAAATACAATCTATAATTCTTGGTTGTGTCTAATTCTAAACAAAATATATATAAAATATACTTTAGAAATAATAGCAGATATTTGAATATAGACTATGAGTTAGATGACACTAGAAAATTAGTGTTCAAATGTCATTGTGAAATGCAGGAAGCCATCCTCATTTTTTAGAGGTGTATATTGAAGTATTTGAGGATGAAATATCAAGATGTCTGTGATTGTATTTAAAATTCTTTAGGAAAAATCCGTGAAGCATGTCTAGCTAATATTTGATACTAATATTAAGAAATGTAATTTTTAACATTTTCTCCATATTTTCTGTTTATGTTTGAGGTTTTTCAAAATAAAAAAATAAGGGATCTTCAAAGAATATCTATAATAATTATCTCTTACTGGTATGACAGAAAGAAGGAAAAGAGGAAAGGGAAGATCATATGTTTAAGGAAAACCTCACATTGCTATGTAAGATCTAACATTTCTTCATAAAACCTTGGTCCATAAGTTTTAATTCAGCACCTTTGCATTTGAAGTCTGCCCATTACCACATTTCTGCTTTGTGCCCATGATTTGACTCCGCCCAACCTTGTTATATCTTTTCAGCACCAGATATCATTTTCAGAACTTCCAGTTTCAATTTCTTAAGCTAATATTGACCAATGTCTAAATTCTTCACGAATGCCCAGTAAATGGACTCTACTCTTGTTTGCTTCTGTCTGAATATAGAAACTATTCATTTCATGCAAGGAGAACAACAGAGAGAAGTAGCTTATGCCAATCCAATTTACAGGATAACTTGCAAACTCAGTTGTAATCTGTGTTTCTAAAGTATAGGCCTCTGCCTAATACTATGGCTTTACAACCACAGGAAATTGCTCTCACTGTTCCCCATAAATTGTCAAAAGTAGACTCTAAGGGTAATAATACTAGATAATACCATTCATAAATACTCAATATGTTACTGATGCTATGCTGAGTGAGTGAGTGAGATAAATTAGGCCCACTTCAGAGATGCAGAAACTGAGAATCAGAAGTCAACTAACCTGCCCAAGATCAAATTGCTAAAAGATATCTGAGCTGGGTTTTTTATTTTAGCTCTCTCTCCCTCCAAAATTAATGGACTTTTCTATACATATCAGATTCTAAGTTAAGAAAATATTTAGTTTGCAGAACTAAGAGTAAGGTATCATTTACCATTAGAATAATGATTGCAAAATGAATCCATTATATTATTAGCACTTTACCCTTTTTTTTCTGTTACAAGTGCAAGCTGAGAATAGTTATACCCTCAGGCTACTGCAGACCTTTATCAGCATGTTTCCAAGGGCCTGGGCACCAGGGCTAGGGATCATCTATGATCAACGTTACAGACACACATAGGAGCCTCAGTCAGAGATGTGCCCGCAGTGGTCTCTGTAGACATGTTCTGGGTTTATACTTAGCTGCTCTAGGAAACTTTTGTCAATACCCAGGGCATCCTTCAGAAAGTTCTAGCATTGTGCCTGAAATTTGAATTGAGTGCTGACCTTAACGGGCAGCAGGACTCAGTACTGTGTACTTTGCTTTCTAAATATTGCCCTAAGTATTGAAAAAGTCTCACATTTCCTGAATATCTAAGTCAGGGGTCAGTAACTGAGGGGCAATTCTTGCTTCTGTAGGTTATTCAAAGACATGTTTTTAAAACTATCTTGAGCATTAAATTCTAAAGTCCTTCTCACTTTCTATTATTACTTTTTCCTATTTGTGTGAGCTAGATTTCTAATAGTAAGATTAGAAAAGTTTCATTTATATCGGCGGGGGTTTCTTTTGTTTGTTTCCATCTCCATATCTTTCGTATGTGGTGCTGCTTTTCAGATAAAGAAAGGCTGTATATTTTGTATGTTGAAAATTACCAAAAAAAAGTTGGCAAAACTGTTTGGAAAAGGCACATAATTTTGCTCATCTGAGCAAACTGCCAAGACCACACAGCAAGTTTTGTGCTTTGATCCAAATAGATGTTGGCTCCTGCTGCTTTTATATTAAACACTGACTAGAGTCCTAAGTATACGTTTATCTGGCTTTTCAATTTAACTTTTATGATATTCTTTCTGAATCCTGAATACACATTTCTGGTTAACAATTTTGTACCTTGTATCCTGTAGAAATTAACCTGTATTTGTATAGTTCCTTTTTTGGTATGTTGAATATTTTTTCTGATCTATCCATTTTTTTAATGATAAAACACATACAACCTTCAACTCATTTGACTTCTACGAAATATCCTAATGGCAAGTTTTCAAATCTTTTTCTATGCTTCTCACCAAAACGTGGGGTTTGACTCTCCTAAAAAGTGATATCTCCCTTGATACATTGAGACCTACTGCAAACTAATAGCATATTTTCTAAATAAACAATTTCTCTGCTGTTTCTGTTTCACCCTAGTAAATGTATATGGGATGGCTTTATCAACATTGCAAATTTGTCCTTGCTTGCATTATGGCATGCTCTAGAAACAGCAAAGCACTTCTTATTTCGTCAGAGTAAATTATTTTTGTTTTATTTTACTGTGTACATTTAAAATGGAAGAAAATCTTTTCTATATAGTCATTTTTGAAACATAGATATTGAATGGAATTGCATTATCTTTAAGTAGGGAAAATGTAGTAAATCATCTTTTGACTCATGAAGATATTTTCAAATTCTTTAAAGATTTTGGTAAATACAATATTAACCAGCGTTTTTTTTTCTTTTAATTATAGTTAAGTTTGGAAATACAAAATGAAATTATATTGTCCGAATGCAAGTCACAAATTATAGTTTTCATTTCATCAAAATGGAAGAATAGATACCCAGAATGGTCATTCTATATGAAACTACAAATTAGATACTGAAATATAAGGAACAACATTCAAAATGTATCACTGAAGTGACTGAAGAGGACAAATTGTAATTAGGAATTATAATGGGAGAAAATAATAAGTGAAAAATAAAGAGAGGGCTATTACATATAATGATTAAATTTTTAATTGATTAGGAAGATACATCAGTTCTAAATGTATATGCAATAAATAATATAGTTTAAAAACAGAGTTGAAACACAAAGTCACATAAAAATAATTATATTATGTGGAAAGAGTTTAATAAATTGTCTCAGCAACTGTTTGAGCAGAAATACAAACTTTAAAAAAATAAATAGATTAACAAAAATATAGCAAATCAAAATAGCAAATATTTACAACTTGATGTACTTACAGTGTATAGAAAATTGTCTCCTTTCTATTTTAGACTGTGATATTCTATATGTTCCCTGTAGGTTAAACATGATATTTATAATAAATGAGCAAATAATAGGATGTGTCATTAGGATTAGTCTCATACAGGCCCTACTATTTAACTTTAATTTAATTAAGTTAGAAAAACATTCATTTGAACATTAAATCAAACAGAAAGCATAGACCTCGAAAAACTTACAGTGTAAAGAAGACACTTTAATGGATAACCCAAAACTTTTAAAGGTGATAATTGGTAAAACTACATAATTTTTGGGTGAAGTAAATATCCTGTAATAGTTTCCTATTGTTGCTGTAACAAATTACTTTAACTTAGTGGCTAAAACAACACAAATGTATTATCTTACAGTTCTGGAGGTCAGAATTCCGAAATGATATTTACTGGGATAAAATCAAGATGTCTGCAGGGCTGCATTCCTTCTGTAGGCTCCTAGGGAGAACATTTTACCTGGACTTTTCCAGTAACTAGGGGCCACTTGTGTTCTTTGACTTTTGGCCCCTTCCTTCATATTCAAAGCCAGTAACAGAGCATGTTCAAATTTCTGAGTCTCTGCTTCTGTTTTCCACTATAATACTTTTATGATGACATTGGGTCAATCCAGATAATACATGATGGGCTTCATATATTAAAGACTTTAATTTAAGCACGCTTGTGAATTCCCTTTATCACATAAGACAACATATTCATGGGTATCAGAAATTAGTATGTGGGCATCTTTTGCCTACCACAAGCAGTATTCAGAGGAACATAATACTGATGTACATTTACATAAGAAAGTAAGAAAGGCTCTAAATTTGTAAACAGAAATGCAACCTGAGAAATCTTTGAAAGAAGCCCAGAAGAAGCCTAAAAAATTAAAAGGAGTACAGTACAAGTTAGATAGTATGAAAAAAAAGTTTGTAACATAGAAATACAGTAAACAAAGCTCAGCAAAGACAAATATTTCTTTGAACAAATTAATAAAATAGTTCTCTAGCAAGATTAAGCAAGAAAATAGGGAATAAAACATTGTGCAGTACCACAATTGTTACAGCTTATGCCAATGAACAACCTTAAAACATTAAATTTGAAAATTTAGAAGTAGTATGTATATTACTCAAAAATAGAGCTTACCAAAATTGATACAAGATAGTAATTATAAAATATGAATTGTCCTGTAGATAGTAAATAAATAGAATCAATACTAAAGCCCCTCCCCACCTCCCACCAAAACACTAAAAAAAAAAAAAAAAGTTGCTGATTCAATCATTTCAATTGAACTTTACCAAAGATTCAAGGTTTAAATAAGTTCAGTCTATACAACACTTTTATAGGAAAGAAAAAGACTCATTTATCTTCTAGTTATTGACAGTGAGCTTCAAAAAAAAAAGTAGACACAAAATTTTAAGTAAGCAAAATTGCAGGACAATCTCTGTCAGGAACACATTTGTAAAGATTTTTGTATCTGGTATCAAACCAAATGGAAATGTATTTAAAAATAAGGCATCATGGCCAGGTGAATTTTAACTCCAGGACCAAACATATGCAAAACTATATATTTAAGTAAGAGGCTAGAAAGATCAGTAAAATTAAGTGAGGAAATTTTCAAAGTTGGAAAAATTTCAAGAAAACATTTAACAATGGTTGGGAAATGATGAGATGATGGGTTTATTAGACAAATATTTTGAATTAGCTAGTATAAATATGTCCAAAGAACAAAAGAATGGACATATTAAAGATTAGAGAGAAGAAAAACAAAATGGAACAAATTTTAAAAAGAGAAATCAATAAAAACAAAAGTATGTTCTTTGAATAGATCTATAAAGTAGACAAACTTCGCTGGGCTGACAAAGGAAAATAAGAAAGAAGACTCAAATTACCAAAATTAATAAGACTATATGAAACATTGTTACTTATTCCAAAGAAATAGAAAGGATTATTTTCCATTTCAATTTCCACGAGAATCAGGAACAAGACAAGGATGTCCACTCTTTCCACTCTTATTCAACATAGTTTTGGAAGTGTTACCTGTGGCAATCAGAGAAGAAAAAGAAATAAAAAGAATACAAATTGGAAAAGAAGAAGTAAAACCATCACTGTTTGCAGATGACATGATACTATACATAGAAAATCCTAAAGATGCCACGAAAAAACTACTAGAACTAATCAATTAATTTGGTAAGGTTGCAAGATACAAAATTAATGCACAGAAATCTCTGGCATTCCTATACACTAACAATGTAAAATTAGAAAGAGAAACTAAGGAAACAATCTTATTTACCATCATAACAAAAAGAATAAAATACATAGGAATAAACCTACCTAAGGAGGTGAAAGACTTTTATTTAGAAAACTATAAAACACTGATGAAAGACATCAAAGATGACATAAACAGATGGAGAAATATACCATGTTCTTGGATTGGAAGAATCAATATTGTGAAAATGACTATACTACCCAAAGCACTCTACAGATTCAATGCAATCCTTACCAAACTACCAATGGCATTCTTCACAGTATTAGAACAAAAAAATTTTACAATTCGTATGGAAATAAAAGATCCCAAATAGCCAAAGAAATGTTGAGAAAGAAAAATGGAGCTGGAGGAATCAGGCTCCCCAACTTCAAACTATACTACAAAGCTAGAGTAATGAAGACAGTATCGTACTGGCACAAAAACAGAAATATAGATCAATGGTACAGGATAGAAAACCCAGAGATAAACCCACACATATACAGTCACCTAATTTTTGACAAAGGCGGCAAGAACATATGATGGAGAAAAGACAGCCTCTTCAATAAGTGGTGCTGGGAAACCTGGACAGCTACATGTAAAAGAATGAAATTAGAACACTCCTTAACACCATACACAAAAATAAACTCCAAATGGATTAAAGACCTAAATATAAGACCAGACACTATAAAACTTTTAGAGGAAAACATAGGAAAACCACTCTTTGACATAAACCACAGCAAGATCTTTTCTGACCCACCTCTTAGAGTAATGGAAATAAAAACAAAAATAAACAAATGGGACCTAATGAAACTTAAAAGCTTTTGCAGAGCAAAGGAAGTCATAAACAAGATGAAAAGACAACCCTCAGAATGGGAGAAACTATTTACAAATGAAACAATGGACAAAGGATTAATCTCCAAAATATACAAACAGTTCATGGACCTCAATATTAAAAAAACAAACAAGTCAATTAAAAAAATGGATGCAAGACCTAAATTGACATTTCACCAAAGAAGACATACAGATGGCCAAGAGGCACGTGAAAAATGCTCAACATCACTAATTATTAGAGAAATGCAAATCAAAACTACAATGAATATCACCTCACACTGGTCAGAATGGCCATTATCAAAAAATCTAGAAACAATACATATTGGAAAGGGTGTGGTGAAAAGGGAACCCTCCTGCACTGTTGGTAGGAATGTAAATTGATACAACCACTAAGGAGAACATTATGGAGGTTCCTTAAAAAACTAAAAATAGAACTACCATATGACCCAGCAATCCCTGTGCTGGACATATACCCTGAGAAAACCATAATTCAAAAAGAGTCATGTGCCACAATGTTCATTGTAGCACTATTTACAATAGCTAGAACATGGAAGCAACCTAAATGTCATTGACAGATGAATGTATAAAGAAGACATGGCATAAATATACAATGGAATATTACTCAGCCATAAAAAGAGATGAAATTGAGTCATTTGTAGTGAGGTGGATGGACCTAGAATCTCTCATACAGAGTGAAGTAATTCAGAAAGAGAAAAACAAATACTTTACACTAATGCATATATATGGAATTCAAAAAAAAAAAAGAAAAATAGTACCGGTGAACCTAGTGACAGGGCAGGAATAAAGACGTAGACAGAGAATGGACTTGAGGACAAGGTGTGAGGGGAGGGGGAAGCTAGGGCTAAGTGAGAGTAGCCTCGACATATATACACTACCAAATGTAAAATAGCTAGTGGGAAACAGCCGCATAGCACAGGGAGATCAGCTTGGTGCCTTGAGACGACCTAGAGGGGTGGAATAGGGAGGGTGGGAGGGAGACGCAAGAGGGAGAAGATATGGGGATATATGTATGCATATGACTGATTCACAGCAGAAACATAACACATTGTGAAGCAATTATACTCCAATAAACATGTATTTAAAAAAAAAGAAAAAGAAAATGGATTATAAAAGAACACTATGAACAACTATATACTAACAAAATAGATAACCTAGATAAATATAAAAATTTCTAGATACCCACAAACTATTAAATGTAACAATATGAAAGAGAAAATAGGAATTGATCTATAACAAGTAGAAACACTGAACTAGTAATTTTAATATTTTCAACAAAGAAAAGTCCAACTTCAGACCATTTTATTGTTAAATTCTAACAAACATTAAATGAAGTAATATTGCTAATCCTTCTCAATGTTTTTAAAAGAATAGGAGAGAACACTTTCTAACTCTTTTATGAGGCCAATATTATACCAACATCAAAAGCAGGCAAAGCCCCTGTAAGTAAAGAAAACTACAGATAATGCAGTTGTCTGTTTGCATCTGAATATAGAAGCAGAATTATCAATGAAATACTAACACAATAAATTTATCAACATTTTAAAAAGATTACATACCAAGGCTATCTGGGATTTATCCAAAAAATAACATTTTTGTTTATCATCTGAAAATTACTCAACATAATACACATTTTCAATTAGAATAAAGGGACAAGAAAACAAATCATGATTCTCTAAATAGATACAGAAAAACATCTGGCAAAATCCAACACCATTTCATTATAAAAACACTCAACAAACTAGAGAGAGGAACTCTCTCAGTCTGAGAAATGTCATTTATGAAAAACACACAGATAACATATATTTATATAGTAAAAGACAGAAGGCTTTCCCCTAAACTCAGAAATAAGACAAAGACGTTCACTTCTATGAAATATTGTACTGGAGGTTCCTGTTAATACAATTATAAGACATTCAGAATAGAAAGAATATTAAAAACTATCTTTATTCACAAATAGCATAATTCTTTATATAGAAAATCCTAAGGAATGCACACAAACATACATACACAAATCTATTAGGACAAATAAACAAGTTCAGCAAGTTTATAGGATACCAGATCAGTGTACAAAACTCAACTGTAAAAATGTAATTGTGAAAATTTCTTTTATAATAACATCAAAAAATTCCATGGAAATAATTTAATCAAAAGAAATGTAAAATTTTATATTTAAAACTCTAAAGTATCATTGAACAATATTACTCAAGATCTAAGTAATTTGAAAGGCATCTCCCTTTGCTGTGCAATGGAAGCTAGCACAGCATTGTGGGTCAACTATACTCCAAGAAAAAATTAATAGAGGAAAAAAAAAGAAAGACATCTCTTTGTCATATATGAGATGATTTAATAATGTTAAAATTACAATACTCCCTAAATTGATCTAGAAAGGTAACAAAATCCTTACTAAAATCTCAGGTGGCTTTTTTTTGCAGAAATTGTTGAGATGATCACATAATTCAAGGGCTCAGAATAGACAAAACATTCTTGAAAAGAGGAAACAAAGTTGAAGGAGTCACAGTTCCCAATTTCACAAGCTATAACTCAGTGCAGTACGCAAGGCATCATGGTACTATCATAAGACTAAACATATAGACAAATGGAATAAAACTGAGATCTAGAAATAAACTCTTAAATTTATGGTTAACTGATTTTGACAAGGATGCCCAGATAATTCAATGGGGATGGAAGTTTTTTGAACAAATGATACTGGGTCAACTGGGTATCCACATTCAAAGGAATAAAGTTAAACTTCTTTTTCAAACCATATTAAAAATTTTACTCAAAATGGATCATAGGCATAAACAGAATAGCTAAAATTATAAGCTTGATAGAAGAAAATGTAGAAGTAAATATTTGTGAACTTGGATTAGGCAATGGTTTCTTAAATAGGATATCAAACAGAAGCAACAACAGTAACAAAAAAAGGATAATTTGGATCACACTAACACTAAAACCTTTGTGCTTAAAGGACATCATAATGAAAGTGAACATTCAACACACAGAATGGGAGAAAATGTTTACAAATTTTATATCTGATAAGGGGGTTTTATCTAATATATGTATATATATTAATATTTCCATCTCAATAATAAGCAGCAAAATAACCCAATTAAAGAAATAATGACAAATGATTTGAAAAGACATATTTTAAAAAGAAAACATATAAATGGTAAATAAGCATATAAAATATGCTGAACATCATTATTATTTAGATAACACAAATCAAAATGACTTCACATGCATTAAGTGGCTATGATTCAAAAAGACAGATTGTGAAAACTGTTGGTAAGCATATGAGGAAATTGATACCTTTATACATTTGTAATTAGAGTAAAATGATACTGCTTTAGAACACGTTCTGGAAGTTCCTCAAAAATGTTAAATGGAGTTATCATATGACCTAGAAATCCCACTCCTAAATAAGCATGCAAGAGAAATGCAAATATATATAAAATAAAAACTTAATATGAATGTTTATATTAATATTATTCATAGGATCTCACATGTAGAAACTACCCAAATGTCCCCAAATCTGTTGCATGGGTAAATTTGGTACTGTATATTCATATAACATAATATTATTCAGCAATGAAAATGAAGCAATAATACATGCTACAGTGTGGATGAACCTTGAAAACGCTATGCTAAGTGAAAGAAGTAATAAAAAGCCATCTACTGTAGGAAAACATTTCTATGAAATGTCCAGAAGAGGCACATCTATAAGGACAGAAATAAAATTAGTGAATGCTAAGGACAGGAGAGAAGGTTGAATGGGGAATGACTGCTACTTATTGCCTGCTTTTGTGTGAGATTTAAATCTTCTTAAGTTAAATAGTGGTGATAACTGTACAACTGTGTTAATATACTATTACCATTAAATTGCACACTTTAAGTGATTGAATTTTATGGTATGTGAATTGTATGTCAATAAAGATGTTTTTTAAATAAATAAATAAATGCACTGTCATTTTGTGGAGTCCTGGAAGAGGACAAGTTGAATGCAGGGGAGCAGTGGGATGGATATTTCCCTAAACTGTTATTGGTTTTGCTTAGAATGGTGATGCAAAAGAAACATTAAGTATCAAAGTTAAAATATTTGTTGATTAATGGGCTATGGGAATGAAGGTCACTAAGATAATACAGATAACACTGCAATTTTTTAATACTACTCTGACAGGCAGCAATCATATATCTATTAATAAAAATATTAGTTAACCCTATAATTATTATATTTATATGTACAATTCCAGCTTATGAGCACAAAATAAGGCATTCTTTTGATGTTCACCACTATTTAAAATATCACATTGTTTCTATTTTCCTTACAGACTATCCACATAGACAGTGTTTCTTTGAGTCACAACCACAATACTTTTTGTTATATTAGAAAAAACGTATTGAATATAGACAATGGAATATTATTCAACCAAGAAAAGAAGGAAATCTTGCCATTTACAGCAACATGGGTGGATCTTTACGGCATTATGCTAACTGAAATAAGTCAGACAGAAAAAGACAAATACCATACGATCTCACTTATATGTGGAATCCTCAAAAAATATAAATAAACCAGCAACAACTGAATTCATAGATACAGAGAACACAGGCAGTGGATTGGTGATGGATGAAATAGGTGAAGGCAGAAGGTGGTCCAAAGGTATGAACTTCCGGCTATAAAATAAATAAGTTCTGGGGATGTTGTGTACAGCACAGTGACCATAGTTAATAATACTGTACTGTATATTTGAAAGTTGCTAAGAGGGTAGATCTTAAAAGTTCTTGTAAAAATACTGTAACTCTGTGTGGTGATGGATGTTAACTAGACTTAATGTGATAACTACTTCACAATATATGCAAACATCAAATCATTATGTTGTATACCTGAAACTAATATAATGTTATATGTCAATTATATCTTAATTTAAAAAAGAGATGCTGAAAAATATACTACGCATTCTAGAGTAAAACAACATATGGTTACAATTATTTCAAAAGAATATTTACGTGTGTTGATATTACTGATGGTAAGTCAAATTTTCTGCTAAGTGACACTCTACACCAAAGCATGCTCAAAATTTTCTTTGTGCTAATCTCATCTCCAGGCGATACCAACCATCCACCACCCCTGAGGTAGTTGTTAACTATGTGTTACCAGCTACACATTAACTCTGAAAAATCCTTCATTCACTTGTGATAATAAGCACCAGATGCTACAAAATGCAGCATAAGCACAGGACAAAAGCATTCAATTTCACAGTCATGGAATAAAGTACAGTAAATTGCCCAGACAAAACATCAAAATGGTGCAGATTTTGCTTCCTCTCCCAGGATCAGTGGATGATTAAAGAGCATGGTCTCATAAAAGATTCTTGTGGGCTTCCCTGGTGGCGCAATGGTTGAGAGTCCGCCTGCCGATGCAGGGGACACGGGTTCATGCCCCGGTCCGGGAAGATCTCACATGCCACGGAGCGGCTGGGCCCGTGAGCCATGGCCGCTGAGCCTGCGCGTCTGGAGCCTGTGCTCCGCAATGGGATAGGCCACAGCAGTGAGAGACTGGCGTACCGCAAAAAAAATAATAATAAAATAAATTGCCTCTTGCAAAAATTCACCTGATATGTTTTTACTTCTTTTTAGTTGACCTAAGAGTTGTTTATCTTCTTAATTGTAATTTGTTAAAAGTCTTAATCATCAAAGAATATTGAGCATATTAATGAAAACGTATTCCTCTTTGGTCAATTACTGTGGTATTCAGGGAGAATAAAAATGAGAGTTAGCAATATCAACTTTATAAACCAAACAGAGAGTGTATATAACTTTCTCAACTTCAAGTTGAAGTTATTATTATTATGTTATTGTTGTTACTATTATTATTTTTCATCTGCCTCTGGCAGAGTATTATAAGAAATAAAACCTGATGGAAGAAGCACAGGGTAGGGCTCAGTTTGATTCACACACACACACACACACACACACACACACAGACACACAAGTTATAATAAAAAATAAATCGGGACTTCCCTGGTGGTGCAGTGGCTAAGAATCCGCCTGCCAATGCAGGGGACATGGGTTCGATCCCTGGTCTGGGAAGATCCCACATGTCACAGAGCAACTAAGCCCGTGTGCTACAACTACTGAACCTGCAAGCCACAAGTACTGAGCCCACATGCTACAACTACTGAAGCTCACGCGCCTAGAGCCCGTGCTCTGCAACAAGAGAAGCCACAGCAATAAGAAGTCTGTGTGCTGCAACAAAGAGTAGCCCCCATTCACCACAACTAGAGAAAGCCCACACGCAGCACTGAAGACCCAACCCAGCCAAAATAAATAATAAATAAATAAGTAAAATTCTTAAAAACTAATTTTTAAAAAATCACGGATCAGTTTCTATGTGTCAGGATCTATATTAAGTTCTGGATTAAGAATGGCTAATACAAAAATCATCAAGCAACTGAGAGTCTAGTGGGGAATTTAATGCATAAACAAATATCATATCTTGATGCTGGAGGTGTGCTCAGAAAGTTACATGAGAAGTGCTGGGCATCTTCCTGTCAGGAGTGATGGTTGTCAGGTATGGATGCCTACAGAAGGGGATATCTCAGTTAAATTGTCCATGAGTGAGGAGTGGTTAGCTTTAAAGATGATGAAGATGAGGAGACAGGGCATTTCATGAAGTGAACGTAACATGAACAAAAATAGAAGGCTTGAGCAGTAGTGTGATATGTGTAGAGGGAAATTACAAGCAACCCAGCCTCATGGAATGGAGCAGAGAACAGTGCAGGCAGTAAAAGTTGTATCAAATCATACTCCAAGTTATATACAGTAGCATAACCTGAATCCTAGTTCTGAAATTCCCAACACTTACTAATGTTGCTGGGCAAAAATTTTTAATCATTCTGAGATGACATCTAACCTTTCTTTCAAATTCCTATTGATTGAACTGAAAATGACAGTCTTCCCATAACAATATAAGCCAACCTGCAGATGCCCTCTACAGGATTAAGACCAACAGGGACTTAGACTGTCATCAGACCCTACCGAGAAGTGCTCTGCACATGCTAGTTTATAACATTTAGAGATAACATTTTTGATGTCCAGTTCCAAGGACTAAAGCCCTCATACGTGAACAGATCATCTCATTTTTCTTGGAAAATTCCAGTTATCTAGTTCTATCTTCACTTATTAGTTTTATGCTTGTTAGCTCTCTGGTGGCTGTGATGACCTGCCTCAAGTACTAGGACATGAAACATTTAAATCTAATTTACCACAATATAGTTGAGTCAGAGTTTTGAGGGGGAGCCCATCACATTTTTTGTTTTAGGGTCTCCAATGATTCAACCCATTAATCTGGAAGACTTAACTGAGGGTAATATTTTACTTAATTTCTACAAATAAAAGCAATTTCCCCCCATTCTCTTTCTTCTATCAGAAAAATACATTAATTTAACAAATATATTGAGTACCAAAAACGTATCAGGTACTGTTCTTGGTGCATGGAATACATCTTTGAGCAAAGTGTACAAAAACTCTCACCATTTTTATTTTATATGCTAGTGGAAAGGGGAGGCAGAGACAGAAAATAAACAATAAAGGAAGTATTCCTGAATATTATGCTATTTTGCTATCATAAATTCCCATTTGATTCTTTTGATATGATTCTTCTCCATGACATTTTACCCTGAAATTCTTCATCTTTGTGCCAACCTCCAGATAGTTTCTCCTATTTGTGGTATCTCTTGGGAGAGAGGCTGCTATTCCTTTTTCTCTGTATCATCCAATGATACACAAAAAAGCCCTTGGAAACTACAATTACAGGAAACCTAATATTATCTTGTCATGTGTTATTTTAACAATCTTAAAACATATATCCTCTATATTCTCATTCTCATAGATGTCATGTCCAAACTACTTAGTATCATCACAATCAGGTTCTAGCTATATCGTTTGCTTCATTCCTCTACTCCTTTGTTGTAATCGCATTGGAACACCCAGAATTATCTGAACATGATATCTACATCTTTGGCTCACTCCTGTACCGATAACTTAACATCCCATCTTTTGCTGCTGTTGAATTTTTAGTAGTCTAGTTGTCATTTTCTCTGGGAAATGTGTTTTCATTTTCCTTACATTTCACTGACTGATCATTCCTTACTATGCCAACAATTTTGGAAAATATATTATTTTTTAAATATTCACTTTGTTTCACACATTCACATCTTATCAATGAGCAAAACATACAAAACCCATTGACTTTCCATCTTTACCATTATCTAAGCACTGTTACATCTTGCTTGGACAACAGTACTAGTCTCCCTGCATCTTCAATAATTCATACATCCTCTACCAGATGTCAGAATTATCTTTGTAGAATTTAAACCAATCACTTCACTCCCAGTTTTAAAGCCCTTTAGTAGCCTCCGTTTGAAATTGGGTTAAAATCTGTCATTCTAAAGCTCGTCTGATGTGCCCACCCCACTTTATTTCACCATCACTTGTTCTGCCTCAGTCACACTAGACTTATTTTCATCATTGAAGACAATGGGTTTATTCTTGTCTTATGCCCTTTGTACTAACTAAGGCTTCTGTTAGGACGCTTTTGTCACTGAGAGTTGCTTGGCTGGCTCCTTTTGTCATTCAGGTATCAGCCAAGCATCGTGTACACAAAGAAGCCTTCCAAAACTGCATGATCTAGATTCTGATATTTTAAATTTAATTTTTATTGATTTACCTGTTTCCTCACACGAAAGTATAAACCAGGAAGGAGGGCTTTTCTCAGCCCTGTTCATTGCTGTATCTCTAGTGCTTTGAATAATGCCTGACATGGGAAAAACTCAATATGTGTTTTGATGAATGAACGTATCTTATTTATTTATACAGCAATCTCTCCTACAAGGCCAGGAACAAATGTGGCCTTCATCTTTGTAGTCCAACTCTATGCACAGGATCTGGGAAGCAGTAAGATCTAAATATCTGTCAGATAACTATCCAAGTAAACTTACTGTTTACAAGAGAAAAAGACAGTATATCATTTACCAGTATTACACCTGTAGTAGACCAAAATAACACAAATAATTTCAAATTCTTTTCTACAGAAATGATAGCTTGTAGTTTATATTTATCTCATTCATAAATGAAATATTATATGAAAAAATAAGTTCTTTAACATTCACAGCTTACTCTAGAGATAAATGATATATTAATATTTCATGTCCTTAGGCAACTAAAAGAACACAGCTTGCTCATTGGCAGGATAAAGCATTTGGGTCAGCTTCTTTAAGAAGCATGATCTCTAAGTCTTCTGCTTCATTTGCATTGATTCTCTGTGATTCATAAACTTTCTTTTCCCCATGACCTTGGGATGACATTTTTATGAAAAAAAAAGTCAAATGGGTTTAGGAGTGAAATCCCTGACCTTGGTATTAAAAAAAGGTAGATGGTTCATAAAAGAATAAAATTCATGATATTTATAGTACCCAGTTAATCTTATTTGTGAACATTATAATTGTGAAAATGAGAATGCCAGAAATGTAAGTTGTAGCAATAAGGGAGTTAGTCAAAAGACTTAATCAAAAAATGATCATTTTGTTATATATATTTTATAAGAATTTTTATAATGAATGTGGTTTGCTAAGATTTACATTATCAAATATTGTTTTTAAGGGTCACTATAAAATATCTATTTACTAAACTTTCTAAAGATAAAGAGAAACAATTATATAAAAATAAGTACAGATAAAAATTCTACATTGAAAGGGATAATTTAATGATTTTACACAATCTAATTTCATCCTTACCTTACTATTCAAGTTTTTTGCTCTAGAATTGACTTTTCTTTTTGTTACTGTGCAAGTGAATGGGGGTCTCATTGGAATTTATGTCCAGGATGCCCCATAATTACCAGAGGCAATAATGGAAAAATAAATCACTTTACTTTACAATGTGCCTATGAAGCTTTTGTATTGATGCTTAAATCAAATTAAAGTAAGGTCACAGAGATACCTGACTCTCCTAGCATTAAAAATAAAAAAAAAGTGCAAGGGAGATTGAAAGGGACTTGAAATATTTAATAATATTAAGACTTGATGAAATAGATGTAGCATTTAATGGCAACTCCCAATCGTTTCCTCAGCCCATAAGTCTATATTGTAATAACGTTGATTGTTCGTTCTGGGAAGTCATCTGGTTTCACATTACTGTCTACTTACTATCCTGATTTACTTTTTTTAGGTCCCAATTGAGCTCCTGAATCTTGTGTGATCCACCTATCATTGATTAAAAAGAGAGTTTCCTTTTGCTGCAAACACTATACTTCAATGAATCAGTAAAATAACTCATACAAAATGAAGAGGATTACTCTGAATCTCTTCTAGCCTTTTTCATAATGACATTTTTGGATACTTACATGTGAATATACAAGAAATCTAGGTTCTATTTGGCAAGGAATATGGGGCAATATCATGCCAAAACTTATACAGCGCATTCTTGATGATGCTGTAGACAAACAAGTTAATGCTCAGTCCTTGCATAAAGAATTAAAGTTGAGCACATTAAGCATTCTAAGAATTGAAACAGCTTCCGCAAGCTTGTGAAAGGAAATAGATGAGACAGAGAAATACACTAAAACAGCTTATGGGTTTAAAGGAAGCAGTAGACTGCCCTGCCCAGAGACATACATTTTATAACAAAGTCAAGGAGATGACACACATATGTCTTTAGGCACTCATTGATTAAAACAAAAAATAATGAATTATGGGAGCAGAAAAAATCCCCATGAAATAAGAATGTGCTTTCTTGTCTTTTTTCTCCAATGGAAGAATGGGGTAAATGGGAACACAACTACTGAAAATGAAGTGAATCATCAGCTAATCAATCAATCATTCTATTAGTTCTTACACGTGCCCTAAGAATTAAGTGGTAGATTAGCGCTCAGGCTTAAACTGAGTATGGTTTCAACTCCTGAAGAATAACCACATGGGCCATAAAAAGTTCTGAGTTATAACCATGCTCTTACAGTGATTAGCTATGTAGTTAATTTAACCCATTACTTAGCCATCTGGGCCTCACTTTCCACATTCCCAAGGAGGGAATTAACTATTTGATTTAAAAAGTATCTTCCAGTAACAGAATGCTAAACCTTATGGGATAATTGTTCCTCTTCTTTGATTCTTAGCACACTAGCAATAAAGCAAATATTAGTGCAACATTATAGATTTTTTAAAAACCTGAAATATTCAAAGACAGGGCTCAGGTCACAAGACTAGTTAGTGACATGAGTGCAAGACAGTACAATTCTACTAAATTCTAGTTAAGTGGCTGGGCACTGCACTAAAATGTAAGAAATAGTATTTCTTTGCCAGATGCTTTTAGAGTACACTGCATATGGAATTACCATAATATTCTTGACCCAGGTTAGTTTTTACTCTTAACAAAATATTACACTTTTAAAACGAGTCACACACTCAGTTTAGTATTACAAGTAATCGATAAGTTAGGAGAAGTCATAACACGAATTTTCTGAAACTATTAATTCATAAACTGCTCTGAAGATTTTGCCTTTTCAATTACCCTAAGAGACAATTCCACAAAAACATATTTCAAGTAAAGGAAGCATTACCAGGGGATAACTTCATCACACAAATAATGTAAAGATGGTCATTCACTTTTAAGTATAAAGAATATGGATTCCTGAGTCAAACTGCCTAACTTAGAACCTTAGCTCTCCCACATTCCACTGTGTGACTAATTTTGGACAAGTTAATTATCTTCTTTGTATCCTAGGATCCCTGTCAGTAAAATGGGGAAAATAATAATGTTACCTCATGTAGGTAGTGACTGGTGCATGACTAAAATTCAATAATAGTATATATTATTAATATTTAAATATTATAACATATTCCAGTATGAAAACATTTTTATTTCATTCTCTGTAATAATTTAGTTCTGTTTTAGTCTGCTTGGGCTACCATAACAAAGTATCATGGACTAGATGGCTTAAACAACAGAAATGTATTTCTCAGAATTCTGGAGGCTGGGAAATCCACGATCTAGGTGCCAGTATGGTTGTTTCCAGGGAAAGCTCTCTTTCTGGTTTATAGACGTCTGCCTTCTCTCTGTGCCCTTACATGGCAAGGAAAGAGAGCTAGTGATCTGGAGCTCACTCCTCTTATGAGGACACCAGTTCTGCTGAATTAGATCCCCACCCTTATGACCTCATTTAACCTTAATCACTTCCTAAAGGCCTTATGTTTAAAGATAGTCACACTGAGGGTTAGGGTTCCAATGTATGAATTTGGGAGAGACACAATTCAGTCCATATCAAGTTCCCACTAAATTTTCTATTGCTGATATCATTTTCCATTATAGTTATAATATTAATGTGTCAACTACTTTTGAACTAATATACTATCAAAATTCTTTCCTAGGCAATTCCTGAACTCATATTTCTATAGAAAGTCTTACTTAATATTGCCATTGATATATTTATTTAATTTTTATTGGAGTCTAGTTGATTTACAATGTTGTGTTAGTTTCAGGTATACAGCAAAGTGAATCAGTTATACACATACATATATCCACTCTTTTTTAGATTCTTTTCCCATATAAGCCATTACAGAGTATTGAGTAGAGTTCCATGTGCTATACAGTAGGTACCTATTAGTTATCTATTTTATACATATATAGTAGTGTGTATATATCATATAGTGTCTTTTAAATGTCTCCTTTCTTCTAAATTGAAAGTGAGCCAATATTCTTTTTTGTTTTTTTGAAGAATATACTTTGGTTTAAGTACATCACAATCTCTGATTAATCGACATTTTTGAAAGCTCATTTGTAACTCTGAATTCTTAACTAAACATTTGTGAATTTTCAGTAATTCACTTTTTTATAAATTGAAGTAGTTCTTAAGAAGCTTATTTTACCTGCCACTGTAGTGTAGAAACAGAGGATACATTTTGACAAAGGCTGATGCAAGTTGACAATTTTGGCTTCTGTATAACTGTTCACCTAAAATCTAGAATTATATGATAGAAATAGTAGTGTAGCAGCTGACCTTTAACCATATCTGAATTAGCTAAATATATTATAATACGTCACAAATCTTCAAAGCCCAGTTCAACCCAAATTTTCCTAGACTCCATTATGTATATGAATGTGGTTACTTTTAAAACTGAAATTTAATAAGCACATTTTATCCACTTGCTGCTCAGAACTTCTGGTCTCCTAGAAGCACACCTTCCAACAAGTGTCCCTGGGCTTTTAGCAAATCAGATACATCAAACTTAAATATCACAATTCCTCATCCAGTGATTTCTTCAGCTGCTTATCCACCATAATACTCAGTCCTACTGTTTCATAAAATAGATATTTGATGTCCGTAAGAACACATAACAATATCTAGTATAGTGATTTACAGATTAAGTAGGAAAATTCACATATGTCTCTTGGTAAGCTCTGTTACCTTATAACCTAAACAAGCATCAAAGGAGCCGGACACCAGACACAGTTCACTACCAGCAATTTCGCTCTGCTCTGGTGATTTTGGTTTGATGCTCTTTCAAGCTCACTGTCTTGAGCTTAAAGAAATGTATCTGGATTATCATCTAGGAGTTCCCTTGGGTCCCTACCAATGCCTTTTCACAATACTTCCTAGTCGTTTTTTTCACACACGCTCAAGTACAACTGAAACCTGGCAGTTTGATTTCATTTCACGTAGACATAAGTATGGGGTATACAGTTTGGACCAAACACAATGGTAGAGGTATTCAGAGGCCAAGTTTATAATATGGAGTCATTTTTTGAGGGGCTTATTGTATCCACCATTTCAATGCACTGATTGGTATTTATACAATACTAAAGGGTAAATTCTGACAGTTTTCTTTCATCCTTCACAAAGTTACATAACATATCTATGATAGTTGTTACATTTTAAAATGAGAAGGTTTTTTTTGTTTGTTTTTCTGTCAATTACTTCAGCTTAACAAAAATATCTGCAAGTCAGAAAAAGATGAAAGTGAAAATACTGGGGTTTAGCAGCATAAATATATTTCAAAGGAATGCCAATTATAAAAATATGACCTTTTTAATCTCCAAAGTGAAAATTTTACCTAATTACAAAGTGATTCTAAAAGGATGAAATAATCCCAGATGATGAAGGACAAGGAGAAAAGAGATTGTCAAAAAAGCCTAAGAGGTGAAATGAGGACTAGGGTCTTGGATATGAAATCCCCATAATAAAAATGTTAAGTACCTTTATTAACTGCTCACAATGTACCAGGCAGTCTGCCAGGCTGTGAATCCAATATTTCCAGTGTTTACAACAACCATTATTAGGAATAGGCTTTGTTACTTTCCCTTTACAGATGAACTGGCCAATGAGAGTTCAGATGATGGTCCAAGGCTAGGCAGAACTCTGACTCAGATGTATGTTTCCCTTTGCCAATGCCAATTTCCTTTCCATGCACTGTGGTGCCATACATGTGAGAGTGGGAGATAGAGAAATTCATATTTCTTCTCATGATAACCCAAATGGATACAGTAGGGAAGAAGGGACAAGAACAGCAGGAAAACAATTGGGTGTCATCGTGACAATCACCATTTAACATCATAAAAAAATATGATCTCAAAGATAAGAAATTCCACATGTCTTTTTAGCAGGTTGGTATTTGACTCCATAATGTGATATTATCGTTCTTAAAGTGACAATTAAAAAAAAAAACTAGACTTATTTGAAAACAATATAAAAAAGAATGAAATAATGCCATTTACAGAAACAGGGACGGACCTAGATATTATCATACCCAGTGAAGTAAGTCAGACACAGAAAGACAAATATCATATATCACTTATATGTGGAATCTAATAAAATGGTACAAATGAACTTATTTACAAAACAGAAACAGACTCACAGACATAGAAAAATTATGGTTATCAAAGGGGAAAGGTGGGGGGAGGGATACATTTGGAAGTAACATAAACAACAAGGACCTCCTGTATAGCACAGGGACCTATTACAATATTTTGAAATAACCTATATGGGAAAAGCATCTGAAAAAGAATATATATATATATATATATATTATATATATATATATATATATGTGTGTGTGTGTGTGTGTGTGTGTGTGTGTGTCTATATACACACACACACATATATATATATACACACACATATATACACACACACACACACAAAAGAAAACTGAATCACTTTACTGTACACCTGAAACTATCACAATATTGTTAGCTATACTTCAACTATACTTCAATAAAAACAAATAAAATTTAAGAAAACAATATAACAATGTCAAAGTTTAAGGAGTATACATATCACAAATTGATGATGGTACAAGTTTGCTACAATCACTTAGGAAACGTTTTTTGGCATGACCCAGTGAAACTGAAGAGGAATCCTATGATAAAACCCAGACACCCTCTCCTAGACAACCTCAATTCTCACCAGGAACATTACAAGACTGCTTATAATAGTGCTGTTTTAGTGTATAAGTAAATGTATGCACACAACACACACAAATCATGGTATATATTCATTTAGCTTATTTTAGTGCATACATGTGTATATGTGTGTATCTGTATAACATAGATTAATATCAAGGAAACGTGTAAATTAAATCATAGAAGAACACTTTTAGTATGACTCCAGTTATATAAAGGTTAAAACCAGAGAAAAGTAAACCGTATATTGCTTAGTGATATACCCACCTGTCTGATACAATTATAAAGAACTGCTGGGCTTCCCTGGTGGCGCAGTGGTTAAGAGTCCGCCTGCCGATTCAGGGGACGTGGGTTCGTGCCCCGGTCCGGGAAGATCCCACGTGCCGCGGAGCGGCTGGGTCCGTGAGCCATGGCCGCTGGGCCTGTGCATCCGGAGCCTGTGCTCCACAACGGGAGAGGCCACAACAGTGAGAGGCCCACGTACCACAAAAAAATAAAAAATAAATAAAAAATAAAGAACTGCTAGAAATGATTCAGAAATCATTCAGGATTAGTGCTTACCACTGAGAGGAGACAGGAAAGTAAAGTCTTGGTGAAGAAGAGCACAGCGACCCACAAAGGAAGGATTTGTTTTATTTCCTAAGCTCGATGCTGGTTATATGCCGGTTCCTTTTATTATGTTTTAAGCTACATATAACATGTCTAGTCTTTAAATGCATATTTTGTGATGGCATTATATAAGCAAACAATAAAGCAGTGCTTAGAAATAGCGATATTTAGACTGAATATTTGAGAGTAATCACCATCCCCTTTAAAGGGCCAACTACTCCCCAATTCCTTACTCTTTTAGAAATGTTCTTTGCACACAAAATTATACATACACATTTTCAAGAGAATAATTTTAAAAGATAATATAATTTCTACAGACATGTAGAAGCTGGAGGAAAAGGAATACTCTGCTCATTAAGCACTGTACTATGTTTTCCAAGGAGGTTTGTGCCTGTTAATTTCATTTTGTGCCCTGCATTCATGAGAGAGAGATAACAAGTATGAGATGATCTGGGGTAATGAAGCATCACTCTGCATGCTACCCATCCCAGAGCCACTTTACAACATCAATATCAGAAGTTACTGAGAAGGGAAAGGACAGCTTCTCTTAGGTTATCAGCCACTGCAAGTAGGTTCTGAGTAGAACTAGTGTTGTGACGTTAACCTATTTGAATAACAGTCTTTCCACTCTAGTGAGAGTCCTTCATGGAAACAGATGAGGAGAGACAACTGATAATATCCACATTACATTTTTATTGTTATTATTACCATTAATATTTGTGTTTGGATCTCTGTATTTAATACCATAAAAGTCTTTATAGAGCAGAAAATTCCAATTATAAGACAAAATTCTCAAAGTATAGGGAGAGGGACTTAGCCTGTTTATATCATCAAGTGCCTCCTACTCAAAATGTCTTTAAAAGATGATGAAAGATGGCTTTGAAAGCACATTGCACTCAAAGTGAGAGACTAACTCACCTCTTTCAAATCTTCAGTGTTACCTTCTCAGCCTTCCCTGACAACTCTGTTTATCACTGTCAACTGTCTCTCTCCACCCAAACCCTACACTTTTATATCCCTTCTCTGCTTGATTTTTTTTTTCTTTTTTTTTTCCTATTTAAAATGCCAGGTGGCTATGTGGTACAGGGTTCCTTTCTGAGCCAAAGAACATATTCTAAAATTGATTGTGGTTATGGATGCACAACTTTGTAAGTATACTAAAGTACACTGAATTGCTTTTAAATGATACCTGGACAGGTTTAAATGTACACTTTTAAGTGACTTGTATGGTATGCTGATTATATGTTCATAAAACTGCTTTTGGAGCTTCCCTGGTGGTGCAGTGGTTGAAAGTCTGCCTGCCGGTGCAGGGGACGCAGGTTCGTGCCCCGGTCCAGGAGGATTCCACATGCTGCGGAGCGGCTGGGCCCATGAGCCATGGCCGCTGAGCCTGCGCATCCAGAGCCTGTGCTCCGCAATAGGAGAGGCCACAACAGTGAGAGGCCCGTGTACCGCAAAAAAAAAAAAAAAAAAAAAAAAAAAACTGCTTTAAAAAATTATGCAGGAGAAAACCTCTCCAAGCTCTAAGTTCCAAGTTATGAGGATCATAGGGGAGTTCTCTTAACACTGAAGAATAAGCATCTTAATCTGTTTGGGATGTGATAACAAAACTACCATAGACTGGGTGGCTTAAACAACAAACAACTCTTTCTCATAGTTCTGGAGGCTGGGTAGTCCAAGATCAAAGAAGCAGCGCATCCAGTTTCTGGTGAAGGACCCCCCTCCTGGGTTCTCCTTGTATCCTCACTTGGAGGAAGGAAAGAACGGTAACAAGTTCTCTAGTGTCTTTTCTTAATAAGAGCACCAAACCCGACCCCTCCAAACTTATGATTTAATTACCTCCCAAAGGCTTCCACTCCAAATGCCATCACATTAGGGACTTGGGTTTCAACCCATGCATTTTGGGGAGATACAAACATTTCAGTCCATAGCAATCCGATTCTAGAAACTAATAAACAAGTAGAGATACAACAGTGAAGATAAAATGCAGTCCAAATATTGCAGATGATTAAAACCAAGACTCTGAATGACTGTTGGATACTTATAGGATGAAATTCAAATACGTAAAAACCAGGAAACGGACAGAGATTAAAATGTGAAATATGGTCAAGGTAATGAACACAGACAGGATGTAACAGATATTCTGAGACAAGATGGTAACAATGTAATAATATAGTGAGGGCTTAGAGAGAGTGAGTACATGGGTGGAATTCTTAATGTAAATGATCTTCTGCACTATATTTAAGAGATGATAATGGTAATAATAATAATAACATAAAACAATGGAGCAAAACAGTAATCAACGCAAGTCTATCCCAGAGTTAAAATCACATGTGATATATTAAAAAAGGAGCCTTCTTCTTGACACTCTTTAGCTCACTGTTATTAAAGAGAAAGAGAAGTGTTTCACCAGATCCATCAGTCAAACTGGATGATATAATCTAGAACCATTTTTTGAATTATTGGGCAGCATTCTGAATAGCTACATTTCAGATCAATTCTTTTTAAACAACTTCAAATGATTCTGTATAACCTACCTTGCCTTTTCCACTTCCTCTTCCCTCATCATTTTTTTTATAATTTCATCTTGTGGTAATTCCTAAAATGCATTAAAGAATGCAGTAAAAATTAAATTTCATTAGATTTAATTTTTAAACTTTGCATTTCTGCAAAGTTTAAAAATTAAAATTATATAGCTGATATTAAATATAGGATTTCAAAATTAAAAATCTGAGAAAAATCAAGTTTATATTTAGTCAAAATATTTGTTTGAATATATACAAGTGTTCCTGTAAAATGTCTGTTTTTGCAAGGAATAATTAGATAAACTGCTTCAGGTGGGGAAAGAGAGTCCAAGACATTCAGATAGTGAAAGATGATCATCTGCAAAACAACCAATGAGAAATTTAAATCTTCCTGAAAGCTACCTATAAATTTCTGTAGGTGAGAACACTGAGGCTGGCTGTTTCACGATAGAAGTGGCCAGGGGGAGGAGGTTGAATAGCTGTATGCCCAAAGAAAAATAAGAGTAGAACCAAACAGTAGATGGAAATTTTATAGGAAACATGTTGCAAGGTATTCACTTCCTATAAACCCACAAATAGTCAGAAAATAGGGCTTAATTGTAGATATTATAAAAAATGTTTTAATTAAATAATACAATTAGTCCAGTCCGTATATTTCTCTGTGCAACTTAGATTTAAAAATCAGATATTTCTATAATCTTTTGCTAGTTGGAGGGAAAAAAAAGCTGAGTTCAATTTGGATATTTCTTTTTAGAAATGCATTCAAGATAGGGCAAATGCTTGAACAATGTGTAAAAGATATGAATGGGCAATACACAAAAGAAAATTTCCAAATGGCCAATGAGCATATGAAAATGTGTCCAACATCATTGAATCATCAGGAAAATGCAAATCAAAATACAAGAAGATATCATTATATGACCACAAGAGTAGCGTGATATTAAAAGTTTTAAAAACACTGTCAATATTAAATGTTAGTAAATACATGAATAACTGGACTCACATACATTGTTAACAGGAGTGTAAAGTGATTAAAAAAAAAACACTTTAAAAAATGTTTGATGGTATCTATCAAAACTAACCATAAGCCTAACCTATGACCCAGCAATTCTATTCCTAGTATAAACCCAAGGAGAACTCAGTGCATATGTGCCCAAATAATACATACATAAAAATGTTCATAGAATTTTATTTACAACTGACAAAACTAAAAATAACCAAAATATCCATTAACAGTAGACTTAGTACATACATTGTTATATTATTAAACAACTAATTACAACATAACAATAAAACAAACTATTACCGGCTTAAACAACATAGATGAAATTGTTAAGTGAAAGTACCAGCGAGAAAAGATGATGGACTTTGTATTTCATTTACTTGATTTTTTTTTAAACTGGACAAAAACAAAATCAGAATAATGATTATAGTGGATAGAGGGGTGTATGCAAAGATTGACTAGAAAGGGCAACGTGGTGTGTTTCAAAGGTGTTAGCAGCTCTGTACTATAATCTGGAGACTGATTACATGAGTTTATACCTATGTAACAATCATCAAAATTTCACTTAGGATTTGTGTGCTTTATTGTATATAAGGTACACCTTGATAACAGTAAACACACAAAGAAAAAAACGCTTTTAAGGTACAGAAATCATTGGTATCATTGGTTCTTCTTGTGTCACACAATTTTACATTACTTGCTGCTGAATCCCTCTGGGGCTTTCAGTTAATTACCATAGGTACATGAGTTTTTATTACTCTTATTCACAGTATTATGATTTAGCTAGTCCTCATTTTAAAACTAATTTGACATGAAAATATTCCTCTGGTAAGAATTATCACCAACAAATGAATTATATTTCTAAATGTATTTCATAATACCTTATAGCAGAATCTCCCAAAGTATAAGCTCAAATTTATTCAAAGTAAAGCACGTTAAAAATGAGGAAGAAATAAAACAATAAATTGAGCATAGAGAGTAATGATATTTGATAAAAAAGCAAGAAACATTATGCCCAATTTTTCTCTTAACTTGTCTCTCAAGTACAATGATTTTTGGATTGAAAAGAAAGGATATTGATTAAACATAATTTTGAAGATAATTTATCACTTACAAATTAGCAAAACAAACAAGGAAAGCTCATGAAGTCCCAGGAACTGAAAGAGCACCCAGTTTCTTTAAATAAACTGGAAACTCCTGGTCTGAAAATAACAAACATACAACACTGATCTATCTTGATAGATTTCATTTTTATAATAAAGTTGTCAAGAAGGTAATTGGCTGAACGTGAGAATGGGGAAGAAAGAATTGGAAATTTCAGAATAATAAAGAAGGTGTGATACAGTTGTCCAGAGAGGAGAAGACGACATGGAAATATTGGATAATTGCTAGGCAGTGTTATATGTGTTGCTGAAATTTATAAAATTGCATAAAACATATGAAGAGACACATTTTATATGTATCCATTCATTTATACATACATGGATTGGATATTTTATTGCATAGTAGACTAACCTATGATTAGAATTTAATGTGGCTGCCAAAAGAGCTAACCTTATCTTCAACTGCCATAATCAGAAGTATAGTTATCCAGAATTCAAGCAACAACATATTTCATTCAAGGTGGTACCATACTTTAAAAGAAGATTTAGGCTCTTTCCGAAGGAGGCAGAGAAATAGCAACATATGCCTACATTAATACAGCAATAGGTGCTGTAAGTATGGAAACAATGGAGAAATCGTTTTAGATTCAAAAGTAATAGAATTAGTACATGCTACTTCCCGTAAGTCCATATGTTAATACAATTTCAAGGAATAAAATATTCTGAGATGAGAAGCACAATAGAGATCATTTAGTGAAAATTTCCACTCAAAACAGGGAGCTGTGACTCTGGAAAAAAGAACACTAGATTAGGAAGGATAATCTCAACTGGTCTGCAATTTATGCCTCAAGTAACAAAAGGAACCGTCTCTTCATCTTCCTTGTTATCTGCCCCGTGAGTAGTCGGTTGTGTTTTCCAATAAACAAATAAATGAAAACCCCTGAATCACTGGATAATATCCCTGTCTCTAGTATTTTGTTGCCGTTGGTTTTTCCTCATTTAAAAATAGGACAATACAAATTTCTTTACCTACCTTGTAGATCTGTGAGAACACTGTCGATTGTAAAACATATGTATAAATGTCGTTTCTAAAGATAAAATCATACTTTTACACTCTGCACTGTTTTACTTCACTAGTAAAAGATTTAGGCTCCTTCCCTTAAGATCTTAATAATATTTGGAGGTCATGTGAATGAAAATCTTTTGTATTACAGTTTAGTGAATACAATTTTATAGCTACTAACAAGAACTTGAAACACTTTGGGAACTTCCAGGATCTCCTGTTTAGATTCGAAATTCCTTACTAATTTGCTTTCCGTGAGTGGTTTTTTTTTTTTTTTTTTTTTATATTAAGTGTATTTTTTCTTTTTTTTTTAAAGCTACAAAACTGTATTCTTTATCTCCATAATGAATTCTGAGGTCTGATAAGTTACTTTGCTACTCTTCAGACCTAAATTAGGGTTAAAAAAGTTAGACATAGACATGTAAACAACATAAGCACAGCGATAAGTGATATTCTAGATATCCTTTAGTGCAGGAGACTACCTAAGGGAGCATGCTCCTATTTCATGATTGCTTGCTTACTTATGGGTTAATCAAGAGTAAGGAAGCCCTTGCTGAATATATATTTTTTTTATTGGCACTACCCTTCGATTTATGTCCCTGAATCAGGTGTTCTGAATCATTGAGACAGAGCAAAAATACCTTGTCTAGATACTCATTTTTCATATGTAATTTTAGTCTAGGACTTTAATACCAAAAGTTGCATATTCTCTTGTGTAGTATGTGCCTGGGAAGTTGATATAGATATCCACTTAAATTCAATGGAATTTACAATTCTGACTAAAAGAGAGCATGCTCAGAAATCATCTATAATAAAACAAGTGTTCTTATTCTGGAAGAAATAAAGCAACCTCACCAATCTTTCACTTTAGTTTATGCTTGTCTTGAAGGTAATGCAGAGGCAGCAAATAGGATAATCCCAGCTGGTCATAGTCTCTAAGAAAGAAGACATCCTCCAACATAAGAAAAAAAAATCATTATGTCTCAAGAATTCTACTAAATCTTTACCACTCAACCCCTTAATAAAACTCCTTACTTGCTCTGTCAAGATCTGCTGAATGAGGCAGAGCCAGAGATAAACCAAAAAACCTTGCAGTGTACCAAAAGTGAGAACTGCTTTTTTCCATAAATTAGACACATTTCACTGAAGAAAACTGTCTTCTATGATACTATTATTTCCTCTGAAGCAAAGGCTTATGAGAGGTGATTATTTTATATTTTTCATTCAGAGTTCAACAGTTCAAATATCTGTATTAATAACATCATCAATCGGGGTAATATGTGAATCTATCTAGCTTATTTAGTAACCAGTGAGGCAATGTTCACATTAGGTCCTGAAATGAAAACATCAGTGGGGATAAAAATGGGATGGTAGGGGACTTAAAGAAAGATATACATCTGTATTTCATCATGAAATATTTTTTTCCACATGTTGAATGGAACATACCTCAGTGACATTTTAACTGTAATTTATTGCTGACCAGAATCTAATCCAGTGTAAATCTAAAAAAAAAAAAAAGTGAAAATAAACGGGTTCATATTTTATTTTTTCATGCTTCCAAAGAAAGGATAATTGATTATATCAATATTAGATTCATTTCTCGATGGATATTTAGGCTGCTTCCATGTCCTGGCTATTGTAAGTAGTGCTGCAATGCATATTGGGGTGCATGTGTGTTTTTAAATTATGGTTTTCTCAGGGTATACGCCCAGTAATGGGATTGTTGGGTCATACGGTAGTTCTATTTTTAGGTTTGTTTTTTTTTTTTACATCTTTATTGGAGTATAATTGCTTTACAATCGTGTGTTAGTTTCTGCTTTATAACAAAGTAAATCAGTTATACATATACATATGTTCCCATATCTCTTCCCTCTTGCGTCTCCCTCCCTTCCACCTTCCTTATCCCACTCCTCTAGGTGGTCACAAAGCACCGAGCTGATCTCCCTGTGCTATGCGGCTGCTTCCCACTAGCTATCTATTTTACGTTTGGTAGTGTATATATGTCCATGCCAATCTCTCACTTTGTCACAGCTTACCCTTCCCCCTCCCCATATCCTCAAGTCCATTCTCAGGTAGGTCTGTGTCTTTATTCCCATCTTATCCCTAGGTTCTTCATGACATTTTTTTCTTAAATTCCATATATATGTGTTAGTATATGGTATTTGTCTTTCTCTTTCTGACTTACTTCACTCTGTATGACAAACTCTAGGTCCATCCACCTAATTACAAATAACTCAACTTCGTTTCATTTTATGGCTGAGTAATATTCCATTGTATATATGTGCCACATCTTCTTTATCCATTCATCCAGTGATGGACACTTAGGTTGCTTCCATCTCCTGGCTATTGTAAATAGAGCTGCAATGAACATTTTGGTACATGACTGTTTTTGAATTATGGTCTTCTCAGGGTATATGCCCAGTACTGAGATTGCTGGGTCATATGGTAGTTCTACTTGTAGTATTTTAAGGAACCTCTATACTGTTCTCCATAGTGGCCTCATCAATGTACATTCCCATCAACAGTGCAAGAGGGTCCCCTTCACTGTACAGTAGAAACTGGCACAACATTGTGAAGCAACTATACCCCAATAAAAAATAAAATAAAAACAATGTTAAATTGATCCTAGAACAGTATCTGACACATAAGAGGTGATACATACGTGTTTGATGTTATTATTATCCTTCAGTAAAAAGAATAAACATAAAAAATACTAGACTTCTCTCTCAAAAACATTGAAAAAGATGGAGATCTTTGGAATGCATTTGACAATCACTGACATCTGAACTGTATAAACAAAGCAAGCACATATTTATGTGCAAATACACAGACACTACAGACATGAATACATGCAAATGTATTTAGGAAAGATGCTGTATTCCAGGGTTACTCTAACTGCAAAGCTTGGTTTAGGCCAACCTTTCATTGCTATGCACTGGTAGTTAAATTATGTAGAAGAATGTATAACAGGATGAGAATTCACACCCCTTTCTATATAAAACTTCAATTTAGTTTCTTATTTGGAGATTGATACCTGACTGGCATAAATTATCACTTTGAATTCTCTCACATCAGTGGGCTATATTAGAAATTAAACATATTTGCCAAAACAGATATTAACTGATTTTGTCTGAGCATGATGTACCAAGACACTAGGTATTCTAAGGTAATATTTACATTGGGAAAATAATGTTACAAACCAGAAAAAAAAAATCCAACAAAAATGTAGCCAATTTGTTTCCTAACTCAGAAAAGTACTGAGAGGGAAATTTTCTCCTTCAGAATCCAATAATATCGATACTTTCCATATTAATTCACTGTTTCATTAATTACCTTAAGTTTTTAAATATATTTTTTACCTCATTTACTCATGGATTTAAATACAGTGTTTTCATTTAAATATTTTAAAACATGAGGTTTTAATTAACACCACTGGTTTGCAGTGGCCCTTTAAAAAGTAAATATGATTTTGATTCAGTAATAAACTTTTAAAATGCATTGACTGAATTGCTTTCCAGAAGGAAAAACAAACATATAAACAAAAAACAACAAGCTCCAAGTTTTCATTGCTTTACATTAAGGAACTCAGGAAGTCTGTTTGGGGAAACTTTCTAATTTCTCTGCAGACCTTGTATTAGAATTTGGATTTGCTTCCCAGTAGAGCCTGGTACTTCTATGTGCAATGAGAAGAGGCAAAGGAACCTTGTTTGTACAAAGCGAAAGCTAATGAGATGAGATGGTACAATCAGCATGAATGCCGGGTCTTTTTAGAGCTACAACTTCACAGCTCAATCTAATTCCTAACAAAGAATTAGCTGAAGTCAAGTGAGTATCCTGTATGGAATCAACTTCTCTCCTGTTTGTCTTTTTATAAGCTGGGTTGAATGCCAGAAGTTTATTATCATTGCCTAACCCTTTTTTGAAAGCATACTCTTTGTTTTCCTTAAAGGTTTCACCAGGGATTATTCTATTTAGTGCTACTCCAATGAGGATTATTAGAAAATTCCCAAATAAACATTCTTTCTCAGTGCAGATAACATATTTGTTTAGGAAATACAGTAGTTCATTGCCAACTATGCAATATTTAGGTGTTTTTTAACTTAAATATTAGTTAAGACAGATTTTGCTTTTGAACATGCCTAGTCATGGATTTTAAATCTTAAAATAATCTTAGAGACCATATAACCCCATTTCTCATGTTATAGATAAAGGAACCAAAATATAGAATTGGACCATGAAGCCATTTAGTATAAAAATGCTGGCCAAAAATTTAGATTCCTAGAGTCCCAAAACAGACTCATTTCCACAATATGTGGACTCTCCCGACATTTTCCCTAGACTTAATCACTAGTATTAGTAAATTGTTTCAGGTTACATAAGTAAGACATGAACATTCAAAAGAAAATTATATCTAGCAAGAATCATTAATTCACAGTTAAAGAGAGAATAAACTATAATACTACTTTTTTTTTCTTTTCACAAATGTTTCTTTAGTCTGATCCTGAGTATGGATTGTGAAAAAAGCAGAAAAGCAACAAGGAATGAATTGCCCATATTAGTCCACAGCTCCTGGCCACATAATAAGCTCACAAAAAGGATGTCTTCCTCTGTTCTTCTCAACATATTAATTGTATACACTGTTTTATTCAACCTGGTATTTCGTTAAGATTTCTTATCTCAGAAAATGGAACTGCTACAAATGTAATTTTACAGGTCATGTACTTGGCACAAGTTCTGAACACCTTCTTCTCAGTCATCACTTATGTTTGACCTATATTCAAATTCTGTCAATTTAATTATAATACTGTTGGCTTTGTATACCTTTCTGCTCCTATCCTTGACTAGCTTGAACCATTTTTTATCTAGGCTACTGCCACGGTCTCCTAATCGGTCCTTTCTTAATTGATTCCTACTTACCTTCTATGTGTTCAACAAACATCAATGTGTGACATTTTTATAACAAAAATTTGGTCATATAAACAATCTAAAATTATTTAATGGCCAATTAAATGAATAATTAATGTGTGTATTATAGTTATACATACATACACATTAAATTAAAAAAATATTAAAGTTATAAAATTAGTGGTTTCCTCTAGCTCTTAGAGATAAACAACAAAATGCTTAATATGGCCTACAAGACCCTGCATGTTCTGTCATTTTCTCTGATTCCAACTACCTCTGACTTCAGTAAATTATCCATACTGTGCACTGACCATGCCACACCCTCTCCCCTCACTCCGGTATCAGGAAGCTTGTACACGTAGGTCGTTCTACACAGAATATGCAACGGATACTTCAGAACTAAATGTCATCAAATTTTCTCTCTTTTTTTTTTTTTTTCATGGTACACGGGCCTCTCACTGTTGTGACCTCTTCTGTTGCAGAGCACAGGCTCCAGACGCGCAGGCTCAGCAGCCATGGTTCACGGGCCCAGCTGCTCCGCGGCATGTGGGATCCTCCCAGACCGGGGCACGAACCCGTGTACCCTGCATCGACAGGCGGACTCTCAACCACTGCGCCACCAGGGAAGCCCCACTTTTCTCTTTTGTAAAGCACTTCAAGGAAGATTTCTTATGTCTCTAAAGAAAATAATCCTACTTCTCTATCTTGGCATTTTCTTTAGGAATGAACTCCCTTTAGTTAAGGGTTTCAGCTATGTTTACTCAGACTTTCTTTTGGGAATTCTCAATGAATTATCACCCTCCATTTCCTTATCCAATTTCTACATTCTAGTCTTTGTGTGAGTTGAAAGTATATATTAATAAGAAGATATAATGGAACTGTATTTAAGGCTGTCAGTTACCTTACACAATGAGATTAAGGTGAGATGCCTTTTTGGCAATAATTTTCACCACCCATAGTTAAGAGTAAGCAGCCTGACAGTGACATGTTGCAGCCCCATTGGGCTCTGGGGTCTTTTGGTCCATGTCCTAAAACTTGAGGCTGAGTGTGTTCAAAATTTTCTATTCTGATCTACATTACTGTGGTTTCTGCTTTAAGGGTCTAAGTGATACTGCATAATTGGGGTGATTATGAACAGTTGTCTTCTTTTTTGGACAAGTGCAAGGGTGTCCAGAATAAACTAATTTTTATCATGGCCTCCAATGTAATGATTAAAAGCTTCATCATTAAAAGCTTCATAAAAAAGGTTAAGAACCTTTTTACTTATTTGCTCTGAAGATTTAAATTGTACTCTAAGAATAAATAAATATATCCCATGCCCAACGTGTGTATTCTCAATAATCACTGCCAGTAATTCACTTCATTTGTTTTTGCTTATTTTCCCATTCAAATGTACCTTTAGGTCGTACCAAGAAATTAAAAAGAAATACACTATCACAGTGATTATTTTAATCTGTGTATTATAAGAAGAGTGAGAACATTTAAGAAAAAAAAACTTTTACTTCCTCAAATCGTTCATGGTTTTAAAGATCCATAATTGTTCAGCAAATATGAAACTATTTTTTCAATAAAAATTGAACATTTCCTCTTTTATTCTTCTTTAAATTGTGCTATTTGATCTTTCTGATTTATTTTATTATCAGCTTATAGGTTTTTTTATTATATAAAATATAAACCTTTATATCTTTTCTTTCTAACTTTACTTCTCTAATTAGAGATACTTTTTTAATCCTCATTGAAGACAGTCTTTCTCTCACTTTTCCCTTTTGTCTCCATTTTGAAGCCTCTGTTGATATTTCTGTCTCTCTCTGTCATCTCTGCTGCATCTCTACTCTCTCCTTTCTTCTCCTTCTCTCCTCTTTTCTTCAGTCTAAAGCTCTCCTCTCTTTCTCTCTGTTTGATTTTGTATTTATATTTTTAGGTACCTCAACATTTTTCAATAATGCCAGCCTTTAGTTTACCTTAGGTACCAGGATTCACTACTGCTATAGCTCTTCAAATGTGTTATCATAACACTTGCTCTTTTCCTCTGGCTGATGAAAATAAAATTACACTTCACCCTTTAGTCATGTTTCATTAAGAATCCATTCTCAAACACATCATACTAATACAGTTTCTCCTTAAACAGATTCCCGTGGATTTGTCAAAATACAGTGATTTTTGTAGTCTGTAGGATAAAGCTTCAACGTGGGAACTAGTGAGTGCTCAATGAACTAAGAAACGTTGGCTTTCTCTCTCTTGAAAAACTGAGGGAAACACTAATAGTTTTAAATAGTTAAATGTATATCCACATTCAAAATCAGAAAGATTTTGGTTAGAGCTGGACAGGGAGAATGCAGCTGAGAAAAGAAAAGGTCTTAGATATTCAGAATATATTTATTCATGGCAGACACAGTTAGTTAACCACACAATATCTATTCTCCCCTTCCTCCTTACTAATAAGAAAGTTTAGGGTGGCAATATATGCAACCAAAAAGCTACAGTCACTCATCTTTTTGGCAACTAAAAGTGGCCATGTGACCGATGTCTGATCAGTGAAATGTAAATAGGAGTCACTGGGTCTTGCTGTTGCCCAGTAATGCTTTTTCTAAATAAAACAAACTCATTTTGCAGAAAGTTTTTGCCTTTTGCCTTTTGTCTCATCACTTGCAGATTGATAGCAATGTAAGAGCTGACACCATGGAATCAATCATAAGGGTAAAAACATGGTGGACATTACTGGTCCTTCAGTTCAATATGTAACCCAGAACCAAAATTAGATCACCATAGCCTTCCAGACTTCTCTCTCTCTTTTCCTTCTCCTTCTTATCTTCCTCCTCCTCTTCCCTCCCTTTCCTCCTCCTCTTTCTTCCCTTAACAGATTAATTAGTATCCATTCATTAAATGATATACAAAAAATGGCACATATTTAAGATATACAAATTGATGGGTTTGGACATATGCAAACACATGTGATACCATTACCACAATGGAGGTAATAAACATATCCAACAACTCAAAGAGTTTGCTTCTGTCTTTTTTTTTTCTGTTGTTTTAGTTGTTGATTTTGTGTGTGTGGTAAGAACACAACATTAAGATTCATCCTCTTAATGAATTCTGAAGTACACAATGTGGCATCATTAACCGTAGCACCATGCTGTACAGCAGGCCTCTAGAGCTTCTTCAACTAGCATAACTGAAACTTTACACCAACTGAACAACAGCTCTGTTTCCCTCACCCCCCAGCCCCTAACAACCACAATTGTATTCTCTTCTGTAAGTTTTGACTATTTTAGATATCTCATATAAGCGGATTTATGCAAAATTTGTCCTTCTGTGACTAGCTTATTTCACTTAGTATAAGTGTTCACAAGGAATTAGAGAAATTAGAACATTTTTAGCCTGTTGGTGGGATGTGAAATAGTGTAGCATCCATGGAAAACTGAATGGAAGTTCCTAAAAAATTAAAAATAGAACCACCATATGATCCAAGGGTCTCACTTCTGGGTATATATATAAAAGACTTGAAATCAGGATCTCAAAGTGTTATCTGTACTCCCATGTTCATTGCAGCATTATTCACAATAGCCAAGCATGGAAACAACCCAAGTGTCCACCAACAGATGAATGAAAATGGAAAATGTGGTGTGTAATATACACACAATAAAGTATTATTCAGCCTTTAAAATGAAGGGCATCCTTCCACTTGTGACAACATGGATGAACAAGATTTCTTCTTACATGATCAAAACACATTCTCTGTGTATGAGCCACTGTGATTTGAGTCTTGTGTTAGGATCAGCTGATTCTATTCCTGACATAATTCTTATGGTGTGGAAAGAAGTCAGAATTATGAAGTAATGTAGGAGACCGTACATTATATACTTGCTTATATCACCTCTCCAATTTTTCTATGTATTTATTTTCACTATTAATTAAGCCATTTCTTGGGCATTTAATATGCTGACCAACCATAATGTTTGTGTCAGGAGTTAAGCAAGCGGTAAAATGCAGGAAAAAGTCCAAAGCAAAATAAACATTGGTGGGCAGCATTGCAAGGAAAGTCCTACAGCACTTTTCTGAGGTCCCATACTTTGAGCAGGATGTAGACTCAGCAGCACTTTAAAACTTATGTTTTATATAATACAGTTTGATGATTACCAAAATAATATTTAGGAAATAGAGATAAGAATAATAATTGAAAAATTAAAATCCTCACTGTTTTACCACATAGAAATAACAATTGCTCTCTTCTTGGATTATAAATCCTCTCTAGCTTACTTGTATATATATCTATATAATATGATAGGCTGTTTTAATTTTTTTGTTATTATTTCTTTAATAGATATTTATTGGAGTATAATTGTTTCACAATACTGTGTTAGTTTTTGTTGTACACGAAAGTGAATCAGCCATACGAATACATATGTCCCCATATCCCCTCCCTCTTGCACCTCCCTCCCACACTCCCTATCCCACCCCTCTAAGTCATCGCAAAACACCGAGCTGATCTCCCTGTTCTATGCTGCTGCTTCGCACTAGCTAACTATTTTACATTTGGTAGTGTATATATGTTGATGTTACTCTCACTTTGCCCCAGCTTCCCCCTCCCACCCTATGTCCTCAAGTCCATTCTCTATGTCCTCATCTTTATTCCTGCCCTGCAACTAGGTTCATCAGTACCTTTTTTTTTTTTTTAGATTCCATATATATGCGTTAGCATAGGGTATTTGTTTTTCTCTTTCTCACTTACTTCACTCTGTATGACAGATTCTATGTCCATCCACCTCATAGAAATAACTTAAAAAACTAAAAATAGGCTGTTCTTAAATACCAGTGATATTTAATGATTGAAAATATTTCATCATATTGATATATACAATGGGAGTTATAAAACTATCTTATTTTTAGAAATTGTGGTGCTTTTTAAGGCATTCTGTCATAAATATTACTAAGAGTTCATAAATCTTTCCTTGATATAAATTTCCACTAGACCACACATCTTTTTAAGGTTTAGATATATTTTAAAATAAATTTTAGAATTTTTAATCTTAATTTGCAATTTCCTCGGTAATGTGGGAGTTTATTTCTTTCCACTTCTTATTGCAATACTCTAAATATCACTGAAAACTAAAAATCAAATTTGCCAATCAAGTGGAATTTTTATTTTGTGTTGTAGTAGGTTTACTTTCATTTTTTCCTTTTAAAAATTATTTCTTCAACTACCTTCCACTCAGGAAGTAGCTTATGATACTCCTGTGAATATCAGTAAGTTAATCAGGTTCTCTATTAGTTTAGTTATGGTAACTATTATACTTAAAATATATTTAAAATGTGCAATGACAGAATCATAATAGAAATTTACTTTTTTTCTCACAAATTTCTTAACACCAAATTTATCCTAGATATCAAATATACTGGAAGTAATAGAGAAGGCAGTATAGAACAGGCTTTTTCAGCCTCAGTGCTATTGTTTTTTCAGATCATGCTATCTTTGTTGTGAGGACTGTTCTTAAATTGTAGAATGTTTAGCAGCATCCCTAACCTCTAATGTTTAGACATAAGTGGCTCATGCCCCAGTGTAACCATCAAAAATGTCTCCAGACTTTGACAAATATCCCCAAATGCATTAGAATAGAGATGCATTAGAATAGAGGAAGGTGTTTATGAGCCAAGGTTGAAAATAGTGTTTATCATTCTTATATTCCACTGGCTAAAATTCAGGCATGATGCAACATCCATAGAAAGGTTGAGAAAGACAAACTAGCTGAGTCAAGAAAATAGAGGAAAAGTGTTTTGTTGATAATAAGTCATCTTTGTGACAAGTACACCATGCCTTCATTTTCCCCATTTTTTGGGGGGTGTGCATGTTGGCATTCCTTAGAGAAAAAATATCCTCTGCCATGTCTCTATTTTGCCATAATCACTGCCTTTATGCCCTTCAAATATTCCTCTTAGTATGCTTCCTCTGTATTTTACCACCTTCACTGAAGTCATTTTATACATATATGTAGAAGATCCATCCTTCTTTCTTCAACAAATGAAGCTAGACAAGTGTTATTATTGATTTTTTTTTTACATTTAGCGATATATTTGCATATTATCATAACCATGGATTGTCTTTAGTCAACAAAGATGAATAAATCTTCTCAATCATGTGCTGGAAGACAGACAAGTTAGACTGGGAATGATTGGTCAATGTCCAGTTTAAATTTGCCGTGGTCTGAATTTTGCCATTTTACTTTACCACTTACTAAACATAATTTTAATTATATGAATAAGGTCTAAATGTATTTCCCAAGTTCCCAAGGTATTCCAACATGTTACATCATATTCCATACTTAATGTTGTTTCTAAGCACTGACTAAAACCCACTCCTAACCCTAATTTCTCTCCAAGATAGCTGCAATCTTCATCTTTCTGACTCTGAACATTGTTGAAATTTCCCCTTCAGACTGACATAATCTTCATTGTAAACCAGGCACTCATATTTCATAAACCCCTTATTTAAGAAGTCAATTATCAATACTCCAGCTCTCATTGTGCTACCTCCAGTTCTTCTGAAATCATAAGTATACTTAAGATGTAAATTATGCAACACACATAATTTGATTTTAAACCGTTGGTTGGAAAATTTCTTTTTGAGAACATTTCATAGTGCTTTTGATAAAGATAAACTTGATTATTTCTTTTTGCACAAACACAATCATATTGTTCCTACATGCCTATCATAATTTTACATAGAGTAACAACTTTTGGAAAGACAAAGGCTCTTCCTGGAATACTTAATATTAACTATTTGCACTTAATTATTTTCTTGTATGTTTGTAAAAGACTGTGGCCTAAAAAAGGTTGCCCTTTGGTTAATATGCGTCATGTGCTATTGCCTACTAGATTAATACTAACTTTGTAGTTTTTATTTCTTCATTGAGTAACGGTAAGTTTGTATCTAGGAGCAACTTTAACACAGATTTCATATTAATGTACTTTTAATAAAATTGATTTTACTGCAAAATATTGGCCTTGCAGAGTTTTTGCTACGGAGCTTACTTCTAATTACAAGGAAAAATGACATACAGAGAGTACCTGCGTATCTAATTCACTGAAGTTCAACAGATGCCCCCAAACCATAAATAATTAAGTATACTTATTAATGGTACCTTTAGAAATTACTTATGCAAATAAATATGAACTTCGTTTCCAGAGTTCTTACATCACCTCTCTCTATCAGTGAACTTGAGCACTTGCTTATAAATATTATTTTGAAGATTAATAGTATTAAGGAAAAACAGTTATTACATACTCACCCTCTGTAACATAACAAAATGGTCAAATACTCTATAGCCACCTTTAAACAATGCACTTAACTGAGTATGCAAATTTATATAAAATACAGAAAAATGTAAGATCCTTTAAGCCAGAATCTCCTTATCCAATGTTATGAGGTCTGTGAGAACAGGTCTATGTAGCAGATAATTGTTTTGTGAAGTTTTCTCTTTTATAGATACTAACAAAAATAACAGAACAATTCTATGTGATTCCATGAATATGTACATATTATGACGGTACTATGTTAGATTTAATATCTTCTGGGGGGGAAAACAAGCTTTCAGGAAACACACAACAGCAACTAAATTCTTCTACTAGTTAAATGTATATTTTACTTCTTTTTAATTAGAAATAATAATTCTCTCATTGAGAGAATAGACTCATCAACAGTATGTGCATCTATACATCTTGATATTGATTAGAGATTAGGATAGATTTCTCAACCTTAATAATTTGGATGTGGCTTGGGATACTGATTAAAAATAGAAATTCCATCCAAAAAAAATGTGCCTACATAGCAGCTGAATGCTACTGGCTGATGCAAACATAAATTAAATTGGGTGAGAGATTCTGATTTATGGATAGGTTTTATTGATGCTCCTGTTGCTGTCCCCTAACTATAGATGGCTGAGCCAAATGTTCAGACCCCTGTCTCAAACTTGGCTAATCAGAGACTGGGATAACTTCACTGGAGACACCTAGACAAGAAGTGAGAGCAGTATAAGAAGGTACATCCCCACAGCACCTACTGATGTGGCACCTAGCTCCTCCTCCAGAGGCTACCTGTAAAACTCTTCCTTCCTTCCTGCAAACACCTCTGTGCTATTGTTTCTTCAGTTAGCCACAGTCACTGGGGATTATCATTTAATCCTGAACCGATTTTACTGGATATACATTGTTGAGAAAAATCCTCAATACACCAACATTTATTGCACACACAAAAACCCCCAATATTAACTGTTTCTTATGTGTTAAACTCTTAGCTTGTATAGAAGCAACTTGTATGCACAGACATTTTCTTGGCAGTGCTTTTAACAATACAATGTTACCAGATAGCTAATGATGCTGTTAGTGCTCCCATCAAAAGCCACAAAAATAATAACCTGAATGATATTATAAAACTAATAAAAGGACAAAATTTTCCAAGATTAATTGTGTTTTGGCTTTTTCAATGTTTCTGGATATTAAAAAAAAATCCATCCTTTTTACTCCCAACTTCTATAGATCACGAATCAATGAGTCATATGGAATGAACTGATGATATATGAGGACATTAGTTCTATCTGAAATTATTCAAAATATGTCCACTCTAAGTGGTGTTGAACAAAAGGACTAAAATTGAACTAGAAAATATACTTTGCAATCACCTTAAAACCTTTGCTTTTATTACTTAGAAATAAAAGGAGGTAATATAAGAGTAAAAACAAAAAATATTTGAACTTATTTAAAACTAGATATTTTCAAACAAAGAAGGAAAGGACAATAGTAAATGTAAAAAAAAGTACTTGCATATTTTCAGTAGTTACGGATTCTAAATGTTGAGGTAGTTCTTTTAGGGTAACATCAACTGGGAAGGCTCTCTATCTCTTATTTGATTAGTCATCACATTAAGTACATGTAATGTATGAGTTTTAGAGATCTGTATTCCCAGATGTAACTACATTGAATGAATCCATTATTTTATATTTCACAGACATTTTCCATTAAATTAAGATATCAATATATCTCCATTAAACTTCCAAGTTTATGGAAGTGTATTTGAGGTTATCCATAGGGCAATCAGACAAGACATATTCACAGTAATCACCAGCTCTGTTGCAATGAAAATCCATAACTACCATGTTTTAAAATATACGCCTCTAGAAATAGTAAAAGCATATGACAATGATTCATGTCCTAAATAAATACAATGATGTCATCATTCTTATCATCAAAAACTCAGGCATAATGTTAAAAATTAGAAGAAATATGTTTATTAGTAAATAAAATTAGAAAATTGGTGAATCAGAATTGGCATGTATGTACATCCCTACCAGTATGAAATCTCACGTTCATGACACTCAAGAAAAAATAACTAGGAATTTCGCATAAAACAAAAATATCTTCTCCTTCTTTTCTTCCTCTAAAAGCAAATGCTCTTTGAAGAAACAATGCTCTTTCTCTCACGACAGAGTTATAATAATATGAATCATTTAAACCCTGGATTTGTCTTCTCCAACATTCTCAATTACAGAAAAAAATGATGTGTAACTAGGGGTCAGTCTTTATGTAGATTATCTACTACCTTAAATTTCTATAATGTATTAATTGGCTCTTTCTATTCAGAGTGAAAGTGTTGCTTTAGGCATAGGGCAGTTCTCCTGGGCAAACTCTTTGTGTAGTTAAAAAACTGTCCAGAAAATGTATCATTTAATCAAAATTTTAGTTTAATTGATAATTATAATACAGTGAAATCATGTAGGTATATGAAGTATAATCATTTTTCCTTCCCCTGCTTCTTAAATATACCTGATGGTAATGTATTTTCTAGATGCCACCATCTGGAAGATATTGCATAAAGGTATCACTACAGATACATTTTTGATGACCCATCCACTTAACATACAAGATTTAAAATGTGAGGAACTCTTTCTGTTAATTAAACTGTTGACATTTAAAACAAAAACATTTTTTGTCTGAATTTGCCTTGTAAAAGTCTGATACAAGCCAGACCACATGTCTGTATGAGTTCCAAGCATTCACTGCCTCATTTACCCCACTTGTTATTTACTGAATGCTAACTAGAGGGTAAGCTCCTTGAAGAGCAGACAGTAAACAGGTAAGAGCATTATCCTATGAGAAGGTCTTTCTTAGGAATATATAAACTATACCCAACCTATAAGGAGTGGTAACGGAATAGAGTGTACAGCAACTGGCTTAGATTCCAGTGTTGGACAGACCTAAATGTTCCTTCTCATTCACTAACTGTATGGCCAATATAACTAATTTAATCTTTCTCTATTTTCTTCACTCTAAAATGAAGACAGTAATATTAAATATCTCATATGATTGTAGTAATGTAACAAAATACATGAGTACCACCTAACACACTGACTCAATGAGTGCTAAGGAAACCTTGTTGCTATTATTAGTGTTGGAATTATAATTGATCATTACTTTGATATTACTATTATTATTATTTAATAGTAATAGTAATAATAATAATAATAATATGCTGCCATCTCCTGTTTTGATTTTTACAAAAGTAACAGGTAGCAGTTAGGTCAAGTATTATTACTCCATGTAGAAGGTGAAGAAACAAGCTTGGAGCACTTTGATGGCTTTTCTGAAGACACAAAGCTGGAAAAAGGCAGGTTCTGGAATGAAATTCAGTTGTTTATGTTTACTGTTCTTTCAATAACTGAACCATGTGATAGCATGATACCCTGATGGCCATTTTTTAGGATATGTGGATTACCACACTAGTTGATTCAGCCATTCCTGGACAGCCACTTAGAACCTTTTGGAGTTAAATAAAATGTACTGCCTACTCTTCATTTTTATTCAAATCTGTCTCTTCCTCATCTATTTGTGGACTGGATCCTTCACTGACCCTCACCCTCTGTACTCTTGAAAACTTTCATCTTGATATCAGATCACTATTTATTTATTATACACCAAGTATTGTATACCTTCCCCAACCCACAAGTATTTTAATTCTCATCTATGAGAAGCATGACTGCCTTCATTAAATTTTTATATGTATTTTTAAAATTCTGAGGTTGATATTTTGTTACACAACTGCAAATACATGCTTATGTGCTGTGCACTTAAGTAGAAGGTGTCTGAGAGATCCACAAATTTTAATTAATCACTGCATGATTAAACCACTTGAATTATTTCTAAATACACATCCGGTAAAATTATACTTTAATACAAGAGTGCTTTGAAATTATATATTTTTATACTACTCTGTGTTATAACAGCAATAACTGTTAAGCAAAGTGATGAAGTCCTTATGTAAAAAAGAATACATAATACATTGCATAATACATATTACATATATATAATACACTGTAGATTTTCTCTTATTACTGAATGCCATATTTTAATGAGCATGAAGATTTAAAGTTCATTTTTAATTGTGTTTCATATTGTTTTAACCTGAGAAAAAAATCTGATCGTGTAAAAGCATTTTGATAAGTTGCATGGCTGACTCATATTTTCTCAGATAATTACTGGAGATCATTGTATGCTGGGTGAAATAGGGGCTGCAAAATCGTGACCTGTCACAACACTTTAGTTCTAATAAACTTAGGGGGTCATTTTTGAGGTATGCTGCATATTTAGCTATTCATGGGGCAATTTGTGTTTTAGAGCTAAAGACTGACTTCAACTTTTTAAATTATCTAAATGATTTTGCATATCCCCCCTTCCAAAAATATAAGTAAGTCATACAGTATATTTTCCAAAATAAACATTTAAATTATTTCAGATTTCGAGAAATAAGATAATTTCTTACACTAGGTTTCCAATCTGATTTATAGGCAGACTTAGGAGGATTTTTTTAAATAAATTTATTTTATTTGTTATTTATTTATTTTTGGCTGCGTTGGGTCTTCGTTGCTGTGCGTGGACATTCTCTAGTTGTAGTGAGCGGGGGCTACTCTTCGTTGCGGTGCACGGGCTTCTCATTGTGGTGGTTTCTTTTATTGCAGAACACAGGCTCTAGGCGCGAGGGCTCTAGATTGCAGGCTCAGTAGTTGTGGCACACGGGCTTAGTTGCTCCGTGGTATAAGGGATCTTCCTGGACCAGAGATCAAACCTGTGTCCTCTGCATTGGCAAGTGGATTCTCAACCACTGTGCCATCCGGGAGGTCCCAGGAGGGGGTTTTGTACAAAATGTATTCTTAATCTTAATGTATCTTTCAGAATGGGGGTAGAGCTTACTTATAAGCATTTCCTTTTATTTTGATTTCTGTATCTGACAATATGACATGAAATCTACAAAAGGTAAAACAAAAGAGCTCCATACATGTAATACACACACACACACACACACACACTCATATATATTCATGGCTATATAAATCAAACTACGGACTCTACAGTGTTAAGAAAATATAAATCTCATTATTCAGTAATGAAATCACCTTGAATTCTTTAAATTAATAGTTCACTGAACCTGAAGAACAAATTTCAAGCACTGAAACATAAACAACTTGGTTTATGCAGCATGCTAGAACTTGTTCAATATGAGAACTGAGTCCAGCTGTTAAAATAAAAATGCCTTTACAATACAGACCCCTTAGGCACAAGGAACTTCCCAACATCAATACTTGAGGATATCCCTGTTGTAAATAATTTGTGGACATTCCCTAGATACTTAATACTTCTGGAAGAAAGGAAGAGTTTCATAAAACTTACAAAGTATTATACATAAAATTCACTGCACTTAAAGTTAAGCAAGTAATATGCTTGTTTTTACACTTCACACTAAAAGGTAGACAGATTGCAATATACACTATAAAAGTCCCTAAAATGGTACCTTGTACATAAAAGAGGTTCTACTCAAAATTTTAAGTGAAGATGTGCAGACTACACAGAACGTATATTATTCTAAAACCTCATAAAAATTTTCTAAGCCATTTACAGGTCTAATTTCATAGAAACATTCCATTGTTTTTAAAGTAAAATTAGTAAGAATCCCTCCTCTGAAATTCTAATTTTTCTATACTTTTGGAAATTGTTGTTGTAATATTAATTTGGATGCAAAAAGTGGGTCACTGTGCATAATTATCTAAAGAATGAATTTCCCCTATACTTCTACTACTCATCAGTAACTTCCATTCCTCGGGAAAAAAAAGCAATTACTAAATTATCATACTAGATGTTAACTAATGAATTCACAATTTTGCTAACAACTAAAGGAGAAAAAATCACAACCATACCAAATATCATCCAGTGAGATGATCTGTAAACATGACCTATAAAAATGCAACTGAGAAACTCACATCACCTTCTCTTTTTCTACAGTTTTTAAGCGGTAATGAATTTTTTATTATCTTTCATTTAATTCCATGTAGGTTTATTCTGGCTGATAACATGATCTATTGTTCTCTGAGCCATGGTGAGATTGCCATTTCTTAAACAGACAGCACTTATTGGAAATTAAACCTCTACTAATGTATTATAATTATTACTTGAGGGTAATTTGCTGCTCCAGCAGGGAGTCACAGCCAATGTGAAGGTAACGTTTCTTCCAGCGAGCTGTTAATATTTCTTCTACGCTGAAATCCCATATAATGGATCTTGCCTAAGGCTGATTAATGATTTCAGAGCTGGAACAGTGATTTGCAGCTAAATCAGTCCTCACTGGAGGAGATTCAGGGTTATTTCAGTCAATACTGTTAAATAAGTGTAAAGTAACTTCCGTTAACACACATGTAATCTAGTAGGTAAGAAAGAGAGAGGCAATAAAAGGAAGTAAATAATGGTAATCCTGCTGCCCGTGAATCTTATTTACACTTAGAACAGACACAGGGAAGTAACACACTGCAGTGTCATCAAACCCATGGAATTACTTCACTGCAACATATTTTTTCTTCATCGAGAAAGCAATTTCCCAAACAAGTAAAAGCAAATTGAGCTAAGTGACTAAAATAAATCAGCAACTTTCCCTCCATTCTTTGTTTATATCACCTTCCTCACTGCAGAAGAAATTAGACAAATAGCTTGGAATGAAACTTGTGCAAGACAGATTTAAAGTAAGGAAAAATGTTTCATTTAGGATAATACCTTAAAAGCATACAGAGTTCCAACGAGATATACAGGACTCAAGCTCTAGGGATTCCATCTTCACCTCAAACAATGCAGGGCATCCAGCCATGGGAAGTAACCTTGACCTCCCTTTGCCCTAAGGCCTACATGAGGATTGTGTAGAACCAGGACTCTCTAGTCACTCAATTTAATCCCTCTTTGTTAATATAAAGCCAATATCAATAAAAAGGCAATGATATAACTGTAGTTAATGACAACATTAGGGACCTTAATGTGCATCTTCCAACGTGTACTTCATTGAGAGTCCTGCTTCCCACTGTTCTAAACAGAAAGCAAGAAACATTTACAAACATTCTGCCAGAGGTTTTTTGCCTGAGGTCCCTGGCTTTTGACTAGCAAAATTATTTAATAAGAACTGAGTGTAGATAATACTCAGGGAAAGAAGAAATTCTAGTGAGTTAAAGCTGAAGGTCTAGACATACACTCATTGTGAACACTGCTATTACAGTGTTTCAAGTAGTCAAAGAGGGAAATGCTGATATCTTTAGCTATATAATATAATTCCAGGTAAAACATAAAATATGGACCACAACTTGTTTATTAGGTTTTCTAGAACCTGGAAGAATCTGGACTTACTAAATATCTCAAAGAAACGTCACTGCATGTGTAATATGAAAGTTTCCCTCTGTACCATTACTGAAGGAATGTATATAAAAGAGCTAAAATAATTAGCTTCTAAGAATTATGTCTGAGCTTCCATTCAATTTAGACTTCTACATACACTACACAACTCACACACACACTTGTGTGCCTAAATACACGTCCCTTCACTCAATGGCTTTTAACCTTCAATCAGAATCAATACCAAACTACATCTTAAACTTCAATCAAATCAATACCAGTGTTTCTCAGTTAATAATACTAGACAAGACACAGACACATGAGTGGTTTTTGTTTCTTGTTTTTTCTCTGATAGGATAGGATCAAAAAGTCAAGTGCAGAATTAATTTTGCCAAGGGGTAAGCTTCTGCCTTTGATAATAAATATAGGTGTTTTGTGGACTCTCTACAGACATATTTTATCTGGTTATTTGAAGTCAAACTTCTTGGCTTCATATCTGATTAGTTATTTTAAAAGTGGCTTTATTAAATATAATTCATGCACCATGCAATTCACTCCCTTAAAATTCTATGTTTTTAATATATTCATAGAGTTGTGAAATCATCACCATAATACAATTTTAGAATATTTTCAGCCCCCACAATGAAACCCTCTACTCATTAATAGTCACTCCCTATCCCTGCACTCCATCCTCAGTTACTAGGCAACTCAATTTATTTTCAGTTTTTATAAATTTGCCAGTTCTGGATAGGTCATATAAATGGAATCATACAGTATGTGGTCATTTAGCATATTTTCAAGGTTCATCCCTGTAGCATGCGTCCGTCCTTCATTCCTTTACAGTGTAGAATAATATTTCATTGTGTGGATATAACACATTTTTTGTTCCATTCCTCAATTGGTGGGCATTTAGCTGGGTTCCACTCTTTTAATATCAGGAATAATGCTGTTATGAACAATTGCAAACTAGTTTGTGTGTGGACATATGTTTTCATTTCTCTTATGTATATACAAGGAGTAGAATTTCTGGGTCATGTGAAGACACTTTGTTTAACATTTTGAGGAACTATGAAACTGTTTCCAAAGCAACTGCACCATTTTGCATTCTCATCATCAATACATAAGGGTTCCATGTTTTTCAGATCCTCACAACATTTGTTATTATAGCCACCCTAGTGGGTGAGAAGTGTTGTCTCATTATGGGTTTGATTTGAATTTCCTTAATGACTGATGATATTGAACATTTTTCATGTGCTTATTGGGTATTTGTATATATTCTTTGAATCCTTTGACAATTTTTAAATTGAGTCGTCTTTTTATAACTGAGTTGTAGGAATTATTTTTATATTCTGAATATACTTCTCATATATTTGGCTTGAAAATATTTCTCCCATACTGTGAGTTGCCTTTCACTTCCTTGGTAGTGTCCTTTGATGCACAAGTATTTTAAAATCTTATGTCTTTCAATTTATTTAATTTTCCTTTTGTTGTTTCTTCTTTTGGTATCATGACTAGGAAGTCTCTACCTAGCCCAAAGTCATGAAGAGTTATTCCTGTTTTCTTCTAAGAGTTTTATTATATATAACTTAAATTTTTGTCTATGAATCACTTTAAGTTAATTTTTGAGTGTTTTGGGGAAAGGCCCAACTTTATACATTCCAAGTGGATATCCAGTTACACCAGCCCTATTTGTTGAAGAGTCTAGTTAGTTTTTATTATTGAATAAGATACTTGCCTATTCTAAACTGAGGGTCTTCATTAGAATGATGGCGTGACTGATAAAATTGCCCAATTCACTGAGTTAGCTTCGGGATTGAATTCAGTAATACATATTAAATTTATAATATAATATTTAACACAAAGTACTTATATTTTAGCTCTTAACAGACCCTCCATAGTGTATCTTTACCTATTTCCTCCCCCTGAGTTAGGTCTCCTGATAATACCACCTGGTGTTTTGGAAAGAATTCTATTCTTAAAATGCTCTTTTTTCCTTATTCCTACATGAAGAAAAAAAAAAAAGAAAAAGAGAAAGAAAGGGCAAAGTTGTTTCCATGTGACTCTCTCAGCCCCCTCTTAAGAACTGCCTCATGATATAAATTGTACTTAAAAATACAGAATGATTAAAAATGTGCTAGTCTTTAATGGAATTATATTGCTTTCATGTAGATTCAGTTATAGTACCCTAACATTTGTTAACATCATTTATTTGTGTATTGAAGGTTGTTAAAGACATGTGTCCCTTGTGGTATGATGAGAAAACTTCTTGGTCTTTATCCTCATTGCTAGCACAGAGCTCCTAAAACCTTTGGAATTTCCTGAGTGATAAGGGTGAAAGGAGCGCCTTTTGTTTTAATGAGGAAATTCTTGTGGCCCCTTGATAGCTTCAGGCTGAGAACTGGGTTCAGAGAGCTTCAGGTGCAGGGGCTGGGAGAGTGGTACACCTGGAGAGCGTGGAAGCTCTGCACCCTCTTCCCCATATTGTGCCCTATGCATCTTTTCCATTTGGCTGTTCCTGAGTTGTATGCTTTTAAATAAATTAGTAAATAAAGCACTTTCCTGAGTTCTATGAGATATTTTAACAAATTATGAAACTTGAGGACAGGGTCCTGAGAACCCCTGATTTATAGTTGTTCAATCAGAAGTACGAGCGACTCAATCAAAGGTACAGGTAACCTTTGCAAGTTGCCAGCTATGTGACCTTGAGAGAATGTTTACACTTGTCCATTTTGTTGCATGAGAGTCACAACTGCTCTCAGTAATTCCATGAGAATTAAATGAGGTAGTATATGTGGAAATGCCATCAAGACAGCACTAGACAAATGCCATTTACTTTTAAGTAAATTTCAACTTGAGGAAGGAAAGAATTTAGAATTAAATTATTTGGAAATATAAAAATGATGATTATTTTTTAAAAGGTCTAAAATATCCTAATAAGTTCCACAGGTATAATTCTGTAAAATAATGTAAACTGTAGAACTAGATGCATATTCAAATTATTGTCACAGCTTTCAAGTAAAAAATAATGGTGAATTATATGAACTAGGAACTCTTTTTCTCCCCATTCTGAATTCATTCTGTGCAGATTTTTGGATCCAAAGACCAAACTATTATTAGTGAATCCGGCCGTAATGGAACATTCCTATGACATTCCTTTCTCAATAACCAGTGATACCGTCTGCCAACATGAGTGTTTTTCTCATCATTGAAAACCAGACGGGTGTGTAATTATCCCACTGAAAGGGAATTTCTCCAGAAACACAAACAGAAGATATATTTTCTTGTTGAACTGGATGAAAAAAGAGTGCTAAATATGCTGAGATGTATAACTTTATATAAAAGCGTAACACATAAACATAAATAAACATTATCAATGGAGGCATAACACTATGTTATTAATTACTGAAATCTCATATTTTTAAGTCGCTTGACACTTGGGTTAGAACTAAATGATGACTAAGAATCTCACCCTGCATTAATTAGCAAGAAGGTCATTTGAATGATAATAAAACTGTCAATATTTATTTACTTTTGAAACAGGTGTTAAATGATTGATTTCAAAGCACAATAATAAAGTTTGCTTTGTAACTAGAGCTGTCAAAAATATGCAGTCTAAACTAAAAGAAGTTAAAAAATAGGAGTGGGTTGTCTAGATACAAGTAAACGACAACAGCTTCCTACATAATTATATTAACACCATGGATAAACTCTTAATATTCTAGTATGTACCAGTAATGCATATCTTTCTTTTAGTATAGTCAGCAATATTCCAAAGAATTTGCAAAATCTCCTCATTTCAAGCTTTTAGATTTACAGAGATAAGGCATATAAAGTAGCAAGAGAATACTGGGATAAGGAATGGTGTGAGGGGAGATGCTGGGTTGAGGTAGTATCCACATGGCTATCAGAATATCTTTGGTCCTCAGCTAACAATAGAAATGTACGTGCCACATTATAATTGATGTGCCAAGAAAATTCTTGCTCTTAGAATCCTTACAAAGATGACATATGTGGAATAGGCACACAATATTGAGAGTACATATTTGAGGTCCTTTTCTAACATTATAATGAACTAGGTACAAAGCCAAAATAAAAATGATTAAAATTGGAAGATAATTTCCCCACATTAAGTGCAAGTACAGAACTGAGAAGTCTACCCATATTTGTGGCTCCAAAAGGGTTTATTCTTTGAAATTGCAAGAATTTTACAATGAAAACAAGATTGAATTGATTGGGAAGATACACGAGTTTCAAACTGATCAGGCATCTGTCAATAACCCTACTTAAATTCAAATATTCAGTACTATTCAAATAATATTTAATAATAGTTTTAAAAAAAACTCTCCATAAAGTAGTAGCAAAGTTGGAAGTGATAAGGTTTGGGGATTTGCATCAAGGTAGAAATACAACATATTCTTGATTACTTAAAATCACACAGACTATGGGCAAAGTCATGGTTACAAATAAATATAAAATTGATTTTATTAAATTCTTTTATGTTATAGTTAATTTTATATATTAACTTCATTTGGTGATGACATACCCAGATATCTGGCTAAATATTATTTCTGGGTGCATCTGTGAGAGTGTTTCCAGAAGAGATTAGCATTTGAATGGATAGACTAATTAAAGAAGATGGTCTCTCCAGTTTGTATGGGCATGATCCAATCCACTGAAGGCTTGAACAGAACAAAAAGCAGAGGAAGGGAGAATCACTTCTCTCTATCTGATGTCCTGAGCTGGGACATCAGTCTCCTCCTGCCCACAGAATGGAACTTGCACCATTGGTGCTCCTGGTTCTCAGGCCTTTGGACTCAAACTAAAACTATACCCACCAGCTTTTGTGGGTCTCCAGCTTACAAAGAGCAGATGGTGGGACTTCTCAGCCTCCATAATCATGTGAGTCAATTCCTCAAAATCTCTCTCTTTCTCACTAACTAGATAGATAGATAGACAGGGGTAGATAGAACTGTATAGTCAGAAATGGATATATGTATAGATTTATAGGCCTATTTCTCTGGAGAACTCTGACCATATAAATTTTGGTACGAGGAGTGGGGTACTACTATAACAAATATCCAAAAACGTGGAAGGGGCTCTGGACCTGAGTATTGTGTAAAGACTGGAAAAGTTTCGAGGTACATGCTAGAAAAGCCAAGACTGCCGTAAAGGGATTCTAGAAGCTAATCTCGTGGCCACTAAGAAAGTGAAGAGGTGACCTCATGTATACAATATGAATATATATATATATATATATATATATATATATATATAAAATATATGTAAATTTATATGTATATAAATTATACAAATTAACATGTATTTTACCTAATAGGATGCCATACAAAGTAAAGAACAATCTTTATATTATACAATTTACCTATCAGAATATATTTATTGAGGTTATATAGTATATATGTATGTGTATGTATACAAATTTTTTGTATGTGCTTTGTTATGAAATACATTTTTATACTATTAATTTGATGGTAGCATAGTAGTCTTCTGCTTCATGGCTTACTTATATATCCCACTATTTTAAAATGTTTATTTATTTTATCAATATAAAATAACTATATTTTGGATATTTTTACCTTAGGATAAAATGTAAAATTATAATAATTTTGGATAAATAAGAAGAAAGATTGTTAAAGCTTTGACATAAAATGACAAAATCCTTCTGAGAATGGTTACATTTTCTGTCTCCATCAACGATATTGTCCTTAGAAAATCCTTCTACATTCCAAAACTTAATAAAAATTTAGATACAATTAATTATGCTGTTTATATGGTATCATTTCTATGCTAGAATTTTTAAATTCTTTTGAAGTTAATTTTGATATGTTAACAGAGTGAGATTATTAGACTATTTCTCCAATTGATTCCAAATTATCAACTGCTCAACACAATTACTAAATATTCTGTTTTTTCCCTATTTCTTTGGATGGCACGTTTATTATGTGATCATTTCTCCTGTATTCTAGAATTTGCTTTCTATAATTTTTTTTTCCACAAGAGCATTTCTATTTCAGCACTTGTTCATTTAGATTATTGAAGAATTTTAATACATTTTCAAATACTTCTTGGAAATTATTTTATATTTTCAAAGACTGTACAATTTGCTTATACCCCTTGTACCCTGACCCAGTGTTAGTTATTAATATCTTTCATTAACATGGAGTAATATAATACATTTTAAAATTAGTTATAACACATTAATTTTTGTTAAGTTTTCTATTTTCTTCTTGACAATTTTGTTTGTTTATTTTTTAATAAACAAAGGAAACAATTTTATATTGATGCTTTTTAATATAAATTTATTTATTTATTTTTATTTTTGGCTGCATTGGGTCTTCATTGCTGCATGCGGGCTTTTCTCTGGTCGCTGCCAGCGGGGTTACTCTTTGTTGTGGTGCACAGGCTTCTCATTGCAGTGGCTTCTCTTGTCAGGAGCACAGGCTCTAGGAATGCGGGCTTCAGTAGTTGCAGCACATGGGCTCACTAGTTGTGGCTCACAGGCTCTAGAGCACAGGCTGAGTAGTTGTGGCACACGGGCTTAGTTGCTCTGTGGCTTGTGGGATCTTATTGCACCAGGGCTGGAACCCATGTCTCCTGCATTGGCAGGTGGATTCTTAATCACTGCACCACCAGGGAAGCCCCTTTATTTATTTAAATTTTTAGTTTTGGCTGCATTGGGTCTTTGTTGCTGCATGCAGGCTTTCTCTAGTTGCAGCAAGTGTGGGCTACTCTTTGTTGTGATGCACAGCTTCTCATTGTGGTGGCTTCTTTTGTTGAGAAGCACAGGCTCTAGGTGCACAGACTTCAGCAGTTGTGGCTCGTGAGCTCCAGAATGCAGGCTCAGCTGTTGTGGTGCACAGGCCCAGTTGCTCCACGGCATGTGGGATCCTCCAGGCCAGGGCTCAAACCCGTGTCCTCTGCATTGGCAGGCGGATTCTTAACTACTGCGCTGCCAGGGAAGTCCTATACTGACATTTTTAATTGAAGTCACTTGGGGGACTTGAAATCTGGATAAGATATTCTAGTGAAATCTAAAAACTTAGTACCCATATAATCATTTTTTTTTATTAATCTTCAGAAAGATTTCATTTTTCTTTCCTGTATGCTCTATATATTTCTTGGTAAAATTTTTTCCCTCTATTTTCTCAAGGAGAACATTATGAATTATATTTGTGCATTCATAATTTTAATTGGCTATAATTTTATGATTATTAATTTTGTATCCAACAATCTTAATCAGTCAACAATGGTTCTTTTAGTTGGTTTTTATTTTATTTTATTGTAATTTTTTATAAAATATAGTTGAGATACAATATTTTGTTAGTTTTCAGTGTACTACATAATGATTTGATATTTGTATACTTTATGAAATGGTTACCAAAATAAGTCTAGTAACCATCTGTCCCCATACATAGTTATTAGAATATGATTGACATACTCTTTACGTTGTATAATACATCCCTGTGACTTATTCCTTTTACACCTTTTAATCCTCTTCACCTGTTTCATCCAGCACCACACCTCCCTTCTTGCAACTATCTGTTTGCATTTTGTGTCTATGAGTCTGTTTTCATTTTGTTTTGTTTGTTTCTTTTGTTTTTTAGATTGACATAAATCAGATCAGGCAGTATTTGTCTGACTCTGTCTGACTTACTTCACTTAGCATAATACCCTCTACATCTATCCATGTTGTCACAAATGGCAAAAATTGTTTATGACTGAGTAATATTCCACTGTGTGTGTGTGTGTGTGGTGTGTGTGTGTGTATACCACGTCTTCTTTATCCATTTGTCTATCTATGGACACTTAGGCTGTTTTCATATCTTGACTATTGTAAATAATGTTGCAGTGAACATTGGTGTACATATATTTTTTTGAATTACTGGGTTTTTTTCAGGTAAATACCCAGAAATGAAATTTCTGGATCATATGGTAGTTCTATTTTTAATTATTTGAGGAACCTCCATACTTTTCCACAGTGACTGTACAAATTGACAATCCAATCAATAGCGTATGAAGGTTCCCTTTTCTCCACATCCTCACCAACACTTGTTATTTGTTGTTATTTTGATGATAGCCATTCTGAAAGGTGTAGATGGTATTTTTTCCTGGTTTTGATTTCCATTTCCCTGATGATTAGTGGTTTTGAGCATCTTTTCAGCTGTCTGATGGCCATTTGTATATCTTCTTTGGAAAAATATCTATTCAGTTTCTCTGCCTATGTTTTAATCAGGTTGTTTTATTTGATGGTGAGTTGTATGAGTTCTTTGTATATTTTGGATATTAACCCCTTATCACATAAATAATTTGCAAATATCTTCTCCCATTCAGTAGGCTGCCTTTCCGTTTGTTGATAGTTTGCTTCATTGTGCAAAAGATTTGTAGTTTGATGTAGCCCCATTTGTTTATTTTTATTTTTGTTTCCCTTGCCTAAAGACATAGCCAAAAAAAAAAACCAAAATGAGTGCTAAAACCCATGTCAAAGAGTATACTGCCTATGTTTTCTTCTCGGAGTTTTATAGTTTTAGGTCTTACACTTAAGTCTTTAATACATTTTGAGTTTATTTTTGTGTGTGGTGTGAGAGTAGTCCAGTTTGATTCTTTTGAATGTAACTGTCCAATTTTCCCAGCACAATTTATTGAAGAGGATGTCTTTTTCCCATTGGATATTCATGTCTCTTTTGTCATAAGTGAATTGACCATACACATATGAGTTTAATTCGAGCTCCCTATTCAGTACTATTGACCAAAGTGTCTGTTTTTTGTGCCAATACCATATTGTTTAGATTACTGTCATTTTGCCCTATAGTTTGAATTCAGGGAGCATGATACCTCAACTTTTTTTCTTCTTTATCAATGTTGTTTTGGTTATTTGCATTCTTTTGTGTTTCCATATAAATTTTAAAATTATTTGTTCCAGTCTGTGAAAAATGCCATTGGTATTTTGAAAGGGAGTGCATTGAATCTGTAGATTGTTTTGGATAACACGGCCATTTAAATAATATTAATCTTCCAATCCATGAACAAGGTATATCTGTCCATTTGTTTGTGTCATCTTCAATTTCATCCATCATGTTTTATGGTTTTCTGAATACAGGTCTTTTACCTCCTTGTTTAGATTTATTCTTAGGTTTTTTTGTGTTTGTTTTTGGGTTTTTTTGGTACAATTGTGAAGGGGATTGTTTTCTTAATTTCTCTTTATGACAGTTTGTTGTGACTGCATAGAAACATGATATTCAACAGATTTCTCTGTATTAATTTTGTATCCTTTGACTTTACTGAATTCATTCATAAGTTCTAATATTATTTTTTTGATTACTTTTAGGATTGTCTACAAATGATATCAAGTCATCTACAAACAGTGACAGTTTTATTTCTTCTTTTCCAGTTTTATTTCTTTATTTCCTCTTATTTTTTATTTTCTTTTGGAACTTCTATTTCTTTTATTTTGTCTGATTGCTGTGGCTAGGACTTCCAACACTATGCTGAATAAAAGTGGTGAGAGTAGGCATCCTTGTCTTATTCCTGACCTTAGTGGAAATGCTTTCATCTTTTCATTGTTGAGCATGATTTTGGTTGTAGGTTTGTCATATATGGCCTTTATTAGGTTGAAATATGTTCCCTCTATCCCCACTTTGTTGAGAGTTTTAATAGATACTGAAATTTTTCAGAATCTTGTTCTGCATCTATTGAAATGATCATAGTTTTTATTCCTGAAATTTTTAATGTGGTGTATCACTTGACTGATTTGTTGATACTGAACCATCCTTTCGTCCCTGGGATAAACCCCAATTTATCATGGTGTATGATCCTTCTATTGTATTGTAGAATTTGGTTTGCTAATACTTTGTTGAGAATTTTTGCATCTATGTTTATCAGTAATATTGGCCTGTAATTTCCTTTTTTTGGTGTCTTTGTCTGGTTTTGGTATCAGTGTATAATGATGGTTTCTGAGAATGAATTCTGGAGTGTTCTCTCCTCTTCAGTTTTTTGGAATAGTTTGAGAAGGATAAGCCTTAATGTTTCTTTAAATATTTGGGTAAAATTCACCTGTGAAGCTGTCTGGCCCTGGACTTTTATTTGCTGTTTTTTTTTTTTTTAATTACCAATTCAATTCAATACTAGTAATAAGTCTGTTTATATTTTCTAGTTTTTCTTGATTCAGGATTGGAAGGTAGTACTTTTCTAGAAATATAGTCATTCCTTCTAGGTTGTCCATTTTATAGGTGTGTAACTATTTGTAGTAATCACTTATGATCCTTTATATTTCTGTAGTGTCATTTGCAACTTCCCCTCTTTCATTTCTGTTTCTATTTATTTGGGTCTTCTTCCTTTTTTTCTGGATGGGTCTGGCAACAGATTTATCAATTATGTGTATCTTTTCAAAGAACCAGCTCTTACTTTCATTGTTCTTTTCTATTGTAACTATTTTGGAGGGTCTCTATTTCATTTATTTCTCCTCTGATATTTATGATTTCTTTCCTTCTACTTACTAACTTTGGGTTTTGTTTCTTCTTTTTTTTTCTTGTCCCTTTAGGTGTAAGACTAGATTGCTTATTTGTGGTTTTTCTTATTTCCTGAGGTAGGCTTGAGTGGCTATAAACTTCTGTCTTAAAACTGTTTTTGTTGTGTCCCATAAATTTTGAATTGTGTTTCTGTTTTATTTTGTCACCAGGTAATTTTTACTTTACTCTTTGACTTCTTCAGTGACCCATTGGTTGCTTAGGAGCATATTGTTTAGCCTCCATGTGTCTGTGTTTTCTTCAGTTTTTCTCTTGTAATCGATTTCTCCTTTAATACCACTGTGGTCTGAAAATACGCTTACTATAATTTCAATGTTCTTAAATTTATGGAGACTTGTTTCATGATCTAGCATGTGGTCTATCCTGGAGAATGTTCCGTGTACTTAAAAACTATGTATTCTGCTGCTTTTGGATGAAATGTTTATACATCATGCACATGTGCACATGGACACACACACACACACGGTTCATCTATTCTAGTCTAATGTGTCCTTTAAGACCAATGTTTTCTTATTGATTTTCTCTCTGGATGATCCATCTATTGATGTAAGTGTTGTGTTGAAGTCTGCTCCTATTATTGTGTTACTGTCATCTTCTCCATTTATGTTTGTTAATGTTTGCTTTATGTATTTAGATGCTCCTATGTTGAGTGTATATATATTACAATTGTTATATCTTCTTGTTGGATTGATCTCCCTATGTAATGGTCTTGTTTGTCATTGTCACAGTTTTATTTTCAAATCTATTTTGTCTGATATAAGTATTGTTACTCCCACATTTTTTTTTCTTTTTCCCTTTGCATAGCATATCTTTCTTCCATTCCTTCACTTTAGTCTGTGTGTCTTTAGATCTGAAGATCATATCTTGTAGGCAGCACATATATGGGTCTTGCTTTTTTATCCATTCAGTCACTATGTATCTTTTGATTGGAGCATTGAGCCTGTTTACATTTAAAGTAATTATTGTTAAGTAAGTTCCTATTGCCACTTCATTACACTTCATTGTTTTCTGGTTGTTCTTGTAGTTTTTTTTTTGTTCCTTCCTTCTTTTCCTCTCTTTCCTTGTGATTTGATAACTATTTTAGTGTTATATTTGGATTCTTTCTTTTGTTTGTGTGTGTGTGTATGTATTGTAGGTTTTTGGTTTGTGGTTACCATGAGGTTCACATAAAATAGCATTATATATATATATATATATATATATATATATATATATAATTTTAAGTTGATCTCTTATATTCAACACATTCTAAAATCCCTATATTTTACTCACCTTCTCCCAATGTTTAATGCTTTGACATTATATTTTACATATTTTATTTTGTGTATCCTTAACTACTTATTTTGGATATAGATGATTTTACTATTTTTTTTCTTTTAATCATCCTACTAGCTTTACAAACAGTTGATCTACTACCTTTATTGTATGTTTGCATTTACCAATGGGATTTTTCCTTTTGTCATTTTCATATTTCTAGCTCTGGTCTTTTCTTTTCCACTTTGAGAAATCCCTTAAACATTCCCTGCACAGCTAGTTTAGTGGTGCTAAACTCTTTCAGCTCTTGCTTGTTTGCAACACTCTAATTCTCCTTCAAATCTGAATGACCACCTTGCTAAGTAAAGTATTCTTGGTTGTAGGTTTTTTCTTTCATCACTTTGAAAATATCATGTCCACAAAGTTTCTGCTGTAAAGTCAGTTGATAATCTTATGAGAGTTCCTGTGTAAGGAACCAGTTGCTTTTCACTTGCTGCTTTAAAGATTCTCTCCTGATCTTTAATCTTTTCCATTTTAATTATGTCTTGGTATGGACCTTTTTAGGTTCATCATGTGTGGGACTCTTTGTTCTTCCTAGAACTGGAAATATGTTTCTTTCCCCCAGGTTACAGAAATATTCCATTATTGTTTCTTCAAATAAATTTTCTTATCCTTTCTCTCCTCCTTTTGGGACCCCCATTATGGGAATGTTAGTATGAATGATGTTGTCCCAGAGGTCTTCTAAACTGTCTTCATTGTTTTAAATTCTTTTTTTTTCTCTTCTGTTCAGCTTGTGTGATTTCCACTACTCTTTCTTCCAGTTTGCTGACCTCTTTCTTTGCATCACCTAATCTACTGTTGATTACTTCTAGTGTATTTTTTTTTCAGCTATTGTATTCTTCAACTATGTTTGGCTCTTCTTTATATTTTCTAACTCTTTGTCATACTTGTGTGTTCACCCATTCTTCTCTCAAGTTCATTAAGCATTTAATGACCATTACCTTGAACTCTGTATCAGGTAGCTTGGTTACCTCCACTTCACTTAGTTGTTTTTCTGAGGTTCTGTCTTGTTCCTCCATTTGGAACATATACCTTGGTCTCTTCATTTTCCCTAATCCTCTGTACTGATTTTTATGTATTAGGTAGGTTGGTTATGTTTCCCCAGTCTTGGAGAAGTGGCCTTATGTAGGAGATGTCCTATGGGGCCCAGCAATACACTCCCCTCTGGGCATCTGAGTTATATATTCTAAGGGTGCCCTCATGTGGGCTACCAGGGCCTTTCTGTTGTGGTGGTCTCACTACTCTGAGAGTGCTGAGAGGCAGGGCTGACTCCAGGTGCAGTTGACTGCTCGTCCCTGCCTTGTGCAGTGGGTGCTGGCCCCCCGGTGGGAAGTGTCAAGTCCCTTCATGTCTTACTGTATGGCCTGGGGAGTCCTGGGGCTGATATTGGTCTCCTGGTTGGTGAGTAAGCCCCTGGAGCTCATAGGCTAGAGAGGGGACTCCAAAATGGTACTTGCCATCATTTGAATGTGACTCCAAAAATGGCAGCCACCAGCATCTATGTCCCAAGGGCAAGTCTCTGTTGCCTCATGCCTCTTTGATTTTGCAAAATCATTAAGTGGGTTTTTCCCAGGCTCTATTCAAATTATTTTCTCTGCACTGGGACTCAGGAGAAGGTGGGTTCAGGATATTCTTACTTCACCATATTTGTCACACCACTGCAGTCGATTTATTTATTTATTTATTTTTGGAGTATAGTTGATTTACAACATTGTGTTAGTTTCAGGTGTACAGCAAAGTGAGTCAGTTATACATGTACATATATCCACTCTTTTTTTAGATTCGTTTCTCATATATGTCATTACAGAGTATTGAGTAGAGCTCCCTGTTCCATACAGTAGGTCCTTATTACTTATCTATTTTTGGGGGGTGGCAGTATAGTTGCTTTACAATGTTGTGTTAGTTTCTGTTGTACAACAAAGTCAATCAACTATAAGTATACATATATTCCCTCCCTCTTGGACCTCCTCTTCACTCCCTCCATCCTACCCCTCTAGGTCACCAGAGAGCACCAAGCTGAGCTCCCTGTGCCACACAGCAGGTTCCTACTAGCTATCTAGTTTACACATGGTAGTGTATATATGTCAATCCCAATCTCCCTTCTTCCCACCCCCTTCCCCCCACTGTGTCTACATGTCTGTTCTCTACATCTGCATCTCTATTCTTGCCCTGCAAATAGGTTGATTTTTAAATTATATAAATTTATCTGCAAATAATATTTGTCTCTAACCCCCATCAAAAAATTGATTTCAGTGTTAAATCTTTAAAAAACATAAATTTTCCACTTTACTTTTTCTCCTTTTGTATCAAAGTAAAATAGCATATTGACTTTCTGTGAGAACAACAGTTCCCTATTCTTATCAGAAATAGATGTCAAATTCTGTCAAATACTTTTAGCAGTTATTTTGGATAATATGTATTTTTCCTACTCAGTCCTGTTTATAGGCTAATATGCTTTTTCAAAATCTTCATTTTTCCATTTACATTTATCAGAGTATATATCAGTATGTATTTTTCATTTACATAACCATAGGTTATTTAATAATAACAAGAGGTTTCTTAATAAGAAAATACGTTTTCTTAAAGATGTAGCCTTCTATCAGAAATACTTCTTATAGTACCCCTCTTGCCACACCAATAAATATTTCACTTCACATTTCAACAGTAACTCTTCTTAGTCTTTTTAAATATCTATGTATGTAGTGTTTTATTTAATATTCTCCATAATATTGCAAGGTTGAAGTGCCATGAATTCCAGTGCTATTGTAACAGTTAAACTACCTGGAAGCCTATGTAGAACCCTGATCTATCTGGCACCTAAACCAAGTGCACATCTTTCTAAGAAAGTAACATCTTAAAAATAATTTCTATTTTGTAACATAGATTGAAATGATTTAAGAAGATCTTCCATTAGACCAGGGCTACTGATTCTGAGCCAAGGGTTAGATCCATATGGCAGTTCACCAGGGGAATATGCTCAGTGCATTATTATAAAAACTGTCATTTGATGACACACCATGCTATTATAGTCTTTTTTTTAAACAAGTAACAGTAAAATAAATTATATTAAATTATAGAGAAGGGATAATTTCAGTGACTGTAAAGGACTTGATACAGAGATGTTGCAGGCTACGTTCAAAATTAGTCCTTGACTAATACAAGCTGAAGCATAAGTAGACCCTGAGGAGATCACATTTTCAGCTACTCACTTTTAAGTGGTCCCAATTGCTTTGACAAAACACTGCTGTTAAGAACTGAATTATGTCCTTTCTACCCAAGTTCATATGCTGAAGCACTGAACTTTGGTGTGACTGTAATTGGAGATATGGCCTTTAAAGAAGTAATCTAGTTATAAAGCTGAGATTCTAATTCAACAACACCAGTGTCCTTAGACAAAGAGGGAAACCCCATAGGAGAATATCAAGAGAGTCAACCTTTCATAAGCCAGGAAGAGAGGCCTCACCAGAAATGAATCCTGATGACTCTTCATCCTAGACTTCTAGCCTTCAGAACTGAGAAAATGAATTTTGTTGTTTAAGCCATACAGTCTGTGGTATTTTGATATAGCAGTGAGAGCAGATGAATACAATTGGACTTACTTTATATTTTAGAAACTATCATATAGATCACACTCTCTTAATAACCACATAAATAAAAGTATTTTCCTAGGAAGACACAGCTTTGCTGTCGTACATAATCCTACATTCTCTTAGTCAGAGTACCTCACTAGAGTCTGAAAATACATTGTGATATTTATATAAAAACATCACAAGAATGCTTTTTTCATCGATGACTGAAAGGATGAACTTGCCTAAATGTGTCAATCACAGAAATTTTAAAAGATGTCATCTCGCCTACAAAGTATCCTATGGAGAAGCATTATGTCTAGCTGCATGCAGTCCCCAGATATACAAATGTGTAGTGTATGTGTGAAAGAGAATTAGACAATTATTTAGTTTTTATCCTTGAATTATAAGAGAATTAGAAATCTGGTAATTCAAGGATAAAAATTAATTATTGTACACATGCTTTATGGTGTATGAAGGGAAATGAGTTTTATCCATTTATAGTTTGATGTAGCTCCTCTCTATCTTGAGCATATAAAACGTACAGATATAAACAGTATGAGAGAAAAGGAATAATGACATATGATTCCCAGATGTAGCCAAGGTACCTGTATTTCTTTGTGTTTGATGTGCATTTCTTGTTAAGACAGAGTAGTAAGTTGTGTGTTCTGTGAACCAAATGCATGAGGGTGTACTGATCTGAAAAATAATTTAGTGTACTGCCTCTAAAGCAGTGATGCGAACAAGAAAGAGATAAAAGGCTGTGAGCAGTTACACATTTCAGCTCATTTGTATCAGAAACTAAAAGAACAATAAAAGGAGACAATTCAGACTTATTTATACATCTGGTGTGTTTTTTTTTTCTTCAACACAAAAGAATTCTAAGATTTCTCACTATTATTTATCTTCTAGATCCTATTACTCATTGGTGATTTAAAAATTGAAAATACATCATTAAAATTGTGGTTATCTTTGTCATATAGGGTTCAGTTTAGAACACAAATTTAGACATGATACCAATAAACATGCATTAATGCAATTCACAAAAAAGTGGAATTTAGTGTGAAAGATTTCCCCATGCATCCTGATATTTACTGATCTATTAAAATATTGAAAAGGTTTTACTAAAACCCCTAAAATACATGTGAATTGTAACATTAAAAACAAAACAAAACAGCCAAACAGGAGGACAGTGGCCCTGGGGAAGACTTGTTGAATATTGAGCAGGGTTATATGGAAGCAATGCATGGTTCAGTGCTTAAGATCTGGTCGGACAAGGGTACCACAGATGTTTAGCCAAAAAATATAAATATGATCAATCATATGAAAATTAACACATGTTAGTCAAACTCAGAAGTATAAATGTAGATATAAGGCAGAAGGTATTATAGATACAGATACTTTTGGACAGAATGTTTTCTTCCTATAGTTATATATCAGCTCTCCACATCCATGGGTTCTCCCTCTCATGGATTCAACTAACTGTGGATCAAAAATATTTGAAAAAAATTTCCAGAAATCTTCAAAAACAGAACTTGAATTTGCCATACTCTGGCAACTATTTACATAGCATTTGCATTTCATTTACACCTATGTAGCATTTACATTGTATTAGGTATTATAAGTAATCTAGAGGTGATTTAAAGTGTATGGGAGTCTGTGTGTAGGTTATATGCAAATACTATGCCATTTTATATAAAGGATTTGAGCATACTCAGATTCTGATTTTGACATTTTTGAATTTTGCTATCTACAATGCTCCTGGAACCAATCCCCCATGGATACCAGGGGACTACTGTACTCAAATGAAAAGCCACATCACAGCCAGAAGATTGCCCAATGAACTTAAAGTGAAGTAAAGCAGAGAAAATTGGGTGAGTCATATTAATGTCTATTGTCATTATATTATGCTAATCTTATACATCCACATGAACTAGAAGAAGGTACCTGTTGGTGTATACATTTTATTTGGGGAATACTAATACAATGCTAAGAAAAGTCTCTGAGAAATGTCCTCCAGGCTCTTCCCTTATTAACATGCTTCTTTTTCTCCTCTCCTGCAAACATCAGTGGACAAATGATTTGTACTGAATGCTACAGGTTGTCTAGCAGTTTTTCCCACATTCTTATTTTCTGTCAGAACTCTGATTTATTTTTTTTAGGAATCCTTTCCTATAGCACACAGGAATGTGTTTAGGGTGGCTGACTATAGTCCCAACTCACGTAGGACCTTGTTTGTTCCTGGTGAGTTACTTTACCTAGTGCCAGTGATTCCTTCAAACATGTTTATATTATTTAACTCTGGCTAATGAAATGCATAGTGAAATAAGTTGAGTGACATTTGGTAAAGTTTCTTATCTCCAGTGTAGAAACCACAGGAAGAGAAGGTATTCATTTTCCTGTAAGTATTTTTGAATCTGGATAACATAGGTATAACTGTTATATCCATCGTCTTACAAGCCATCATCTAATTACTCAAAAGACAGAGCCAACATTGGTGGTGACAAACAGAGACGAAAATAATCTAGATTTTTGGTGACATCATTCAGCTATTGAATTCCGTAACCCTAATAACCTCTCTACATCTGAATACTCAGGTAAAGAAGACATAAACTAGCCCTTAACTATACGCCTATTTTAAATCGTATTTATACTATGACTGAAAATACTTTTTAAAGGATAGAAAGTTGTAAGATATTCTCAGGACATCCCTCTTCACATTCATTGTCTTACTTGTTTCTACTTACAGAGAAGAAATACAGCCTGGATTTCTTCCTTTCCTGTTGAATACTCTTTCTTTGTGTTTATCAGTTTTCCTTCAGGGTTCAGTCATTAACCCTTTTCCTGTCCACATTCCTTATATGGGTAATCTGGTCAGACACATTATTTTAATTCTATCCATATGCCAAAAACTTCCAAATTTATTTAGCCAACCAGAGCTCTCTAGGGGTTCCTGATTCCCATTACCAACTGCCCAGTTGACATACCATTTGTATTCTGGTAGTCATCTCAAAGTGATCATACCCAATATACCCATCCTACTCCCCAATATTTCTCTTATTAGTGACACCCTCTTTGACTTGTACTCCATGAATATCGCTGTCTCCAAGTATAACCTGAACCATCCTAATGCTCTCTAACCCCACAGCTCTTGAAAAGTTACAGTCTTTGCCTTAAGCACCATCATTTTATCCCTATTCTAGATCAACAGGGGATTTTTAAGAACAGAATCAGATTGTTACTCTCCACCTTAAATTTTTCGATGACTTCTCACTGTCCTGAAAATAAAACTGAACTTCTTATATTATGGAAGATCCTACACAACATGGTTTTACCTCTCTCTCACCTCAACTAAAACTACCTTGAATCTTCTTAAGTAAAATCCAGCCACTCTGGATTTGCTCTAGACTTCTAATATCTTTCATGTCCTAAAGCTTTGCCTTTTCTCACTAGTTTTATATCAATCTGGAAGAACATTTTACTCCCTGATCTCACCTGCCAACCTTTTTCATTACAATCTCAGTTCAAAACATTATCTTCTGAAAAAAGGGTTTTCCTCACTACTCAATCTGAAACTGTTTCCCTTCCTTGCACTCTCCATAACACACCCATATAGATTGGTAAAATGCTTCAAACATACAGGGCAATAGGCAAATGCCATGTTTTTAGCAGAGCCTTGATTCATGATACTGTTTAAAATATTAACTCACTCACTGCATTCCCATCTTTCTGGAAATCCCCCTATTTTACTTTTCTTCATTTAAAATACTGATATCTGACATAACATTTGTTACTTGTTCATTGCGGAACTTCTCACACAAGACTTCAAGTTACCTGAGGGCTGTCTTTTGCTGTTGTTTTGTTCACTGTTGTACCACCCATCTGAGGGTGTCAAGAACATAGCAGGTGATCAATAATTTTTTTAAATAAATGGATAAAATTATTGTTTTATTCACAGTACTTACCACTTGCTGAAATATTTTGGTTAACATTTAATTTCATATTTTTTCCTTGTAGAATATAAACTCTTTGAGAACCAGGGACTGTGTTTCCTAAATCACTGTCATATCTCTAGTTCAAAAACAACTGCTTCGCAGATAATAAGCACTATGAATGTAAGTATATATGAATGATTAATTTATTTGATAGTGATTTGACAATGGAGATTTGTTTTGGGCATCAGTATTTCTTAAATGTTGCAGTTTGTTTTAGATTTTTTTGTTTTTTTTTCCCCCCAATTCTCTCCTGGCAATGTAGTGAAATATCATGAGTGCACATTCTGGAGCTATAAGGCCTTTCCCTGAATTTTGCCGTCTTCCACTAACTCACTCTGGTGTATGAAAAATTACTTAGTTGTTACTTTCCTCAATTTTCCTATATGATTAATGATGATAATAATATTATCTATCATAGGATTGCTGTAAGGCTTTCACGAGTTAGCATTAGGCCAGTGCTTAGCACACACTAATTGCTCAATATATACTGAATAGTATTATTATTATTATTATTAATTATTATTAATTATTATTATTTTAAAAGAGCTTCAAATGTTTTTTTTTTTTACTTATTTATTTATTTATTTATTTACTTACTTATTTATTTATTTTTGGCTGTGTTGGGTCTTCATTTCTGTGCGAGGGCTTTCTCTAGTTGTGGCAAATGGGGGCCACTCTTCATCGTGGTGTGCGGGCCTGTCACTATCACAGCCTCTCTTGTTGCTGAGCACAGGCTCCAGACACGCAGGCTCAGTAGTTGTGGCTCACGGGCTTAGTTGCTCTGCGGCATGTGAGATCTTCCCAGACCAGGGCTCGAACTCATGTCCCCTGCATTAGCAGGCAGAATCTCAACAATTGTGCCAACAGGGAAACCCCTGAATATTATTTTATAGGCCTTTCATTTTATCTAGCCTAAGTGGAAAGACTCCCAGGTCCTTCTCCTAGTTAGGAGGAGGCCTGCCCCCACTGGCACTCACAAAGGAGGTATTTAGGAACTTCAGCCTCCCTTACCCATGTATTGGTAGAAACAGCTGTTGCAAGGCAAATTCTGATAAGATCCCACCTCTCAGACTAATCCCTGCCTTTGCTATGGTCAAATTCTTCCACTGCCCAGCCTCCTTTTCCTCTGGTATTTTCTTTTCCTTTACACCCAGGAGAAGAGAGTGGTTGTTCTCACTCTGATGACTTAAGAAATTCTTTCTTTTCTCTCTCTCTCTGTCTCTCTCCCCCTTCTCTCCTTACTTCTCTCTTCTCTCTCTCTTTTTCTCTCAATCTCTTTTGACTCCTTATGTAGTGGAGAGAATGTGATACCTTCTCATATTTGAGAATGAAAACATTGTTCTTTTCCTTCTGGCTTGGTAATGTCTCCCAACCCAACTTATCAAACCTCTTTACCCTGCATATGAGACCACAAGCTTGATAAATATAAAAAACAAACTTCACTTTCCCTTGTTGATTTTTTCAACTGTGTATATTCATTGTAGAAATCTTTGGAGCAGTATGAATCTCATCTGGGTTGGCTTGAGAGACTCCTAGATCTCCTGACATAATATTATCCAAGATTGCTCCAAATTTCACCATCTTTTCCCTAATATATATATATATATATATATATATATATATATATATTTATTATTATTATTATTATTATTTTTCAGTACATGAGCCTCTCACTGCTGTGGCCTCTCCCATTGCAGAGCACAGGCTCCGGACATGCAGGCTCAGTGGCCATGGCCCACAGGCCCAGCCGCTCTGCTGCATGTGGGATCCTCCCGGACCGGGGCATGAACCCGTGTCCCCTGCATCAGCAGGCAGACTCTCAACCACTTTGCCACCAGGGAAGCCCTTCCCTAAAATTTTGTCACCTCCTTTTGCAGTCATAATAGACAACTTTGTTAAATAAATAAACTATTTTATGCAATAAGCAATCCTTTTTCTTTCCTTTCCCCTTCCTTGATTCAACCCAACTTGCTAAAGAACAGATATGAATTTCATTGTCTCTCCTCTCTATATTTCACTTATCTGTTCACAAATTTTCAGTAGTTTTCTATTTGTTACAGGATAACTTCCCATATCTTTGCCATTTAAAACTATATATCTATACACACCCTAATCCTTACTAACATTTCCAACTTTTCACTTCACAGTTTGTGTAAAAGCACCTTGTTACAGTCAAAAGGACTTTCTGCTACACACCCATAGACATTGTGTACACACCCATAGACATTGTGCTATCTTTTCGTGTGTCTTCAGATAACCTTTCCTCTAGCTTGGATGCCACATTGCCCTTTTCTATCTATACTGACAAATGTCACTTCTTTCTTTCAGAGTAGCATAGCTTTGCAAATCTCTTTTCTCTAATCTGTACATCCTACACCATCTGTCTGACATTATTCCATGATAAGTGTCCTTCACCTAAGTTTGTTGACTCCTTGTTAATAGAAAACTATTTTAAAATGGTGTCTTACAATACTTAGCAACAGTTTTTTCTCCAGAAAGTGTAGGTACTCAAAATTAATTATTGACAGAGTAAGTGTCTAAGTGAAAAGTTTAGTCAAGGCCCTGTAATTGTGAAAGAAGATGCCAAAGAAGAAGTGCTAACCCCAAAATGATAGTCCACAACTAAGGAAAACCGGGCAAAAAAATTTAAGTATCCTCAGCATTCTATGAACCTTACCTTTATACTTTTTTCCCCAAAAATGGGTTAATTTTGTGTCCCTGCAATATGTCAATCAGTCAAAACAAACATATGACAGAGATGATAGAACTGAGGATCATAGAAAAGGCAACTGTCCTTTAAATAAAATACAATTTTACTAGGAAATATTGGGGCTGGTTTTCTATCTCAAATGTCTTCTTGTCTCACTAGTAGTTCTTCACAAAGAAAATAAAGTCAATGTATTATGTACATATGCCGTTTTTATTAGGATTCACAGACAAATAGTTCGGGTTAATACAACAGACACATTCTGGAGTAGATACCCAGTGTAAAAACCACCTGTCTTCTTTGAGAGTTGCCCTTTCACCAAAAATGGCCATCTAACTGTTTCTCGGGTTGTTTTTTTTTTTTTTTTTAATTTTGTGTCATGTGCTCTCCACATCCTTGACTTGGGTTTTAATTTATGATATTTAAATTCTCTCCACCAAAAAACTGACAATATTTTTCAGAGACATTTAGATTTCAAAAGTTACCACCACTGAGGATTTCTAAACTTGGAAAATTTCTGTGCTCATCTTCTCCTATGTATACAGAGAGGCAGTGAAAGCAGTAGAAAGAGAAGCTGCAAAGAGATAATGCTAGAAGTGGTGTGCAAAGAAATGGGGGGGAGAGAAATGTCTAGCTAAATGGTGCTACTGCCTTGGAGATCTTAAAATAGCCCTGGATGCTTGTAATAAAATCTATTTGTTGAATCCAGTTCAAGTGACTTTCTGTTATTTGCAATCAAATGTGCTTTTCAGCTCAAACTATTTTAAAATACTCTCAAGGGAAATTATATAAAATGTTAGGGTTTTGTCACTGAAGTCCTAAAGGTCCAGCAAGAAATTCACAAGCAAGAAGCTGTGAAGGAGTAAACCTTACTTTAAGGCTTGATTTTGGGCCACTAAGTATTATTATATATGGCAGCTTACCAACAATTTGTTAGGATATTTATAGCATATAATAATAACAGTATAATAATAATAATAATAATAATAGTAATAATAGGAAATCCAGAACTACCTAAACTGATGGGAAAGGATATAACATATTTAGTTTTCTGGAAAAAATTTATACATAATATTTTACCATTAGTGATAAGGTCATCCACATCCTTTGTGTACTTTCGAGTACTATGTACCCAAGTTTTTTTAGGCTGATCTTTCCTTATACCAAGTATAAACAACATATTTTTAGAAATGAAGATAAATCTTCTCCTTGGCTTATACAAAAAAACTAATTGAATACATTATTAATCTTATTTTTATATCATATCAATCTGGCTATTTTTATATGTGTGAATGTGTATATACACATACTGATATATATATACACACACACACACACACACCAGTTCTTTTAGTTCTTTGAGGTAGTAATTTACCTTTCCCCAAAATACAGAAGAAGGAATTGAGATGCAGAAAATTTAAATATACTTGCTCAGGGCGACAAAGCTAATGAATGATTGAGCAGCAAGGATATTAACAAAGTCAGTAAAACATATTCACTGCTTTTCTATCACAAATTCAAAATCATGTCAACTAGCTCTCAGCTTCAGATTCTATGGGAAATTGATAGCAATATAAACTCTAGCTTCCATCTCATAATCTGATTTCAAAACAACCTTTCGGGAAATTTTTTTTTTAAAAAATGGTTGAGTTAAGAAAAAACTCATACACACAAATACACACACAGACACGCATTTCCCAATTGATGCAACCAAAATGGGAACTATTAAAAGGCTTTCAATGTCAAAGTATTTTGGGGAAGAAAAAATAGAGGGCACTAGTCAAATTTAATAAACGGAACAGCTGAAAATTAAGGCTATGTATGCCACCAAGGGAGATGATAATTACTTTTTCCTTTTAATATGCACAGAGGGATAAAAAGTTATAATAAAATGGAAAGAAAAAACCCACATTACCACAATTCTTTGGTCTTTAATCATTACTTCTATGTGTTTGTTAATACGACTAAAAGTGATAAAAATTTCTTCAGCATCACTTTTTTCCTATCCTAAAGCTATACTTTATCAAAATGTTATAAGGAGGTGAACAGGAAGGTATTTCCAAATGTTATGGTTTACTTGCATTTTTCCTTGACTAATTGTCAGAAAACCTGTTATGACATGTTATTTACATCACTTAATTTTGGAGAGACTTCAGATAGCTGGAAAATGTCTGTTACAGAACTGTTATCTCAAAGAATTAAATGAACTTTGGACAAAAGAAACCACTTTTGAGTTAAAGTGTAGTTGGCTCTGACTGTTTAGTTATAAAGTACTAACTAATTTAGTAGGGTTTTGCTGGCAAGTACAGACACCCATCCCATTTGATTTCTACATATTTTGTATCTTTTAAGATATGTACATATGATATATTCTTAAATTTTTCTATTAATAATCAAGTGGTTTGATTTATAATTATTCCCTTGGTTATCTTTAGTTAAAAGAACATGTATGTTTATACTTTTTAATGTTAGTACTTAAAAAATCTAATCTGGTTTTATTTAATAATTTATAACATATTCCATATTATACTTGAATGAAGTCATTACAAAACATACACACAAACTAAATATCTCTAGGGAGGAAATCATATCACACTTAATAAATCCTGCTTTTGTAAATGATATATATATTTTTAATATATTTTATTCATTTGTTCTATGATTCATTTGTTTTCTTTGGTTTTGTATTCCAAATTAAATTTTACATTTTATCTTTTCATTTAAGTTCTTTTATGCTTCAGAAAATGTTATATATATCAATTAGAGAGTATATAATGTTTAAATATTTTAATATATAATAATTTGGTTAGCCCTTCACTCTTGGACACATGTGCTTTTAATATGTTACTATTATTGTATAAATATTGCTACAATGAGCATCTCTGTATATAAATTTTCATTATATTAAAGTTGCACTATTTGAATCATTAAGTCAAAAATAACTGTCATTTTAAATGCTGTTCATAGTCATCAAAGCCAGAGAAACCGAGGTTTTAATTTCTTTGTAATATGTGGTCACATTATATCCCTTTGTTTTTCACCACTAATCTGAAAGAGGAAGAAGATCCCATTGTCATATTCCATTACACTCTGTATACCTAAATGGGTTTTAGCAAGAACAAGACAAGCTCTTTCAAGAACATCTCCTAGAACTAAGTATCTAAGTGTAGAGTATCTTTTCTCCAACAGTACCATTTTTCTTTAGTTGCATCCCAGTCACACTTAGCACACATCTGGACCCTCATTTTGGATGCAGCACTGTGAATTGTCCTTATTACATCCTAATCACACACCTCCCACATTACACAAAAGAGTGATTCAAGAAGACACAACATTAAGCCTACTAAATATGCATAAATCCCTTCAATTAAAACTCTGCAGAATCATTTTCATGTTGAACATACAGACTAATTGTTAATATCCCTCAACTGTGCTAATGTAATCATTTGTGCAAATTCAATTCTTCTTTGTATTTTTTCCTGAAATTTTTATTGTTCAATATTAACAGGAAAGAAACACCTCCTCTATTGAAAGGATAGTTAACTTTAACTAGGATTGCACAGTCATTTCAACATGCACCATGTTCTCCAATGTCATTTTTTAGTTATTTCCGTGTACCATCTTCCATCTACAATCTAGACTTTAAGGTCATGGACGGAAGAAACAGTGTATTTAAGTCACAGGAACAGGAACAGCCAAACAGACAATATCAACAACAGAACCATCACAATGAGTGACCTTTCCAAAAAATACTGTTTGGGTAAGGAAATCACCTTTTTTGAAAATTTCAGTAAAAACAGTTGGTTTCTCCATTATGACTTACACAGTATTTTATTCATTTACTGTAGGCTTCAATCTGAAATCTCATGCTCCCATCCTTTTCAAAATTAAAACCCAGGAAGTTTTCTTGCATTTTATTTTATCTGCTGTTACATATTTGGTATTAGAACGTCGTTTCTTCTAAGTTAAAATTGGGAATAAGTATATTGGTGGTATCTTTTAATCATCCGAGTATGGCAGACACTAAAACAAATAATCTCCCCAAAATACATGCTTGTTCAAGGAAACTATAGTCATTGGGAAAATAATCTAGCCTTTCTTTAATTTTCAACTGGCTCTATAAGACAAATACAATAAAGCTAATCTATTCTCAATAAATAAAATGAATTGGAGGCTGGCTTGAGGTAACACTGTTAAATATGGTCTAAACTAGTCTCCTGTAAATAAATGCATTACTATCTCAGAAAGTGCTGTGCATTCAAATGGAAAAAAATATTATCAAGACCTATGCCCTCACTTTGTCATTCCAGTAGATTATTCACACAGTAAATAGTTCATTTATCAAACAGCTAGGTATTTACAGTTCACCCTGTACGAGGCACTGTGGTAAAGATGGAGATAGAAAGTTAGCATGGACACACTGGGCCTATGTCCTGCACAACATTCTTACTCAAATCAAAAATGAACACAAAAAGAAACACATTCTCCCAAGCCTATAGAAATGTGAATTAATAATAAAAAAAGAAATGTGAATTAATGATTGTTCTAAGACCTCTGCAGTTATGCTGAGAAATTATAATTGATTTGATAAGGTAAGGGAGGTAAAAGGAGTTTCTTTGGAAAAAGTAGTTACCACAGGGAGGTTGGAGGGTTGTGTAAAAGGGAAGGAAAAGCATCCTGAGGCAACGGGTACAGCTGTATGGTATGGTATGGGCAAAGACATCATGGCAGAAGGAAGCATGACAATTTTCAGGTCAGTGTGGTTGGAGCACAGACAGAGCATGCCCTCAGATTGATGGAGGCCATGGGTGTCGAGTCAGTTATTTAGGTTGGATTTGAAGAGGTGTTCCTCTACCAAAACCTATGCAAGTTTTATTTTTAGAATTTAGTAAAGACACAGACAAGATATATTTAGTGGGAAATAAATAAAACAAAAAAATATGTATCATACAAATGGAGAAGTAGTTATTCTAAATGTAGACTATTGTTTGCTATTATCAAAGAGTAGCAAAAACATTAAATAATCTGGGGAGATTTCTGTTTATGACATTAAAAATGTTCAGCTATCTTGGAGATGAAAATAAAATACCTAGAAATGCTGCATAAATATGTTTATAAAACTGGGTTTGCAAGAAATTCAGGAAAGTGCTTAAGACGTGAGAAAGCAAGCAGGAGCTGGATATCAATGTGCAATCTGCCTGGAGACTGCTGCCACTCTGCAGTTACTCACCCGTATTCATAAGTAGGGAACTTAGACTCGTGGCCCCTGGAGGAGAGGGAACAGGTCTTCAGACCAGCAAACAGGAGCATGAACTGAGAACTAAACACAAGAGGGATACACAGATATGAAGAGGTGGATGGGAAAAAGTGTTCCCACCAACATTGGGGAAATCAAGATTGCTGGTCAACCTCTTCCAGGCCCCATGTGGTGACAGGAGAGATGGGTTGGCCCCAACACTGAGAATTGCTGAATGCAAGCCAGTACTCATGAGATGCGGGGAAGGCCAAGAATGGAAAATGGTAACTAAAGCAAATAATAACCAGAAGAAGACAAATAGTCTTTAACTTAAATAGCTATAGGGCTTCCCTGGCAGTCCAGTGGTTAAGACTCTGTGCTCCCAATTCAGGGGGCACGGGTTTGATCCCTGGTCGGGGAACTAAGATCCTGCATGCTACACAGCATGGCCAAAATAAATAAATAAAAATTAAAAATTAAAAAGATTAAAAATAAAGAGCTATATTTGGCACAAGGGAGTGTATAAAACTAGGCAGAAATATACAGAAATTTTTAGTATGTGTGCACCTAACAAATAACCTGAAAAAACTGTACAAGAAAATTTGATGCAATCACAGAGAGAAATTGAGCCATCCTTGATTTTAACAGAAGATTTAATAATCTATCTTTCATTAATTTTGCAATCAAACAGAAAAGAAAATGATATTTAAATTTGTGCCCATTAAATGGAACAATTAACAATATTGATCTATGAGCATTTCTGTACCAATCATTAGAGAATTCTCATTCTTCTCTTGCATACCTGGACTATTGATGAAAATTAATCTTAGTTCATAGAGCATTGTCACAAAGTTCAAAGATTTAATGCACAGAAAACCTTCACTCAGTAGAAGAGATGCAGTTAAAAATGAATAATCCATCAAAAAGTAAAAGTTCATGTAATGTTGATTGATTACTGTCAGAATAAAATATTTATAAATTTTAAATACTGTTTGTTCTGAGCAAAACTGAGAGATCAGATCATTGAGCCCATGACAGAGACTGAGAGTTGCATTCCTATGATAATCACAGAAACATAAATCTTTTTTCTTTTCATTGGTAGATAGCCACACTGGGTTTAGAGTCTATATTTTCTAGTTCCCTTGAATTCAGGTGTCATTGTCCATAGGATTTCTGGCCAATGGGAACATGGCATTGGTGAGTTACCTTAGATTATGAGGACACAGCTCATCCCCTAGGGAAGATGATACTACCAAACAGAAGGTTCCTGACAATTCTAAACTAAAATACTAGCTTCACTGGATTGGTTAAACTCAGACTATTACCTGAAAGAGAAATTATTTTCTGTTTGTTATAATTTATATTTTTTTTTGTTTCTATTTCACAGCCAAGTTTGTTTCCTATTCAGTATAGAACTCAAACTGATTTCTAAAATAAAAAGTGACTAACTCAGGTATCTCAGGCTTCTAGTTTTGGCTTTGAGAATTTAATGTAAGTTTTGTTTCATACTTAGTTTTGGCTTCTAAATCTGGTCTGCATGTGAGTCAAGGGACATAAAAAATATGTAGGTTTATTTAAAGTAAGGGTTAACTTTCAAAACAATTTTTATTCATCACATTTAAAATTGTCCTTTCACACGTGTGCTGTTCAGATTCCAACACAGGAAAAAGGACACCTTCAGCCTGTGGAGCTAAGATGGTAATGGCTGTTGACAACTGAACTACATCATGATTTTTCAGAATAAGGTTTCTGCTTAGGACCAATGAGTTGATTTCCACAAAACCACTTCTCAATGTTATTTATCTCAGCCTTTTGGGGGAAAGGACTTTTGCCTAAAGTACATAGAATGAAAATGGCTTCTTCTGGCTTCAGATGCAATTGATTTTTACAAATTTGCAAAGGAGGAACCACAACCAGAAATAAAAGCATGCAACTATTCACATCCTCCCATCACAGAATCAAGAATTTTTAAAGACTTCCCCACAATTAGCTGATCTTTTACCTATTCTAGTTTACATGCTCAATGGAAAGTACATGGTACATGGGTGAGAAAAACTATGCTTATCCAGATTCTGACATTTAAAATTATCTGCTCATGGTCTACAAAAATTAAGATCAATGAAAACTTCACAGGAATTTTACAAGGGTTAAAAAATGAAATATTTGAAAGTTATTGGCAAAATTACATGCATATATTATTTCCTTAATATTGATTTGGTAACTATGCATCATGCATAAATGTCTTGTGTCAAGTAGAATACCTAGAATCAAGGGTCTTCATCTTAAATGAAGAGATTATTATCCCACAGGGCATTCCACAGTATTCTTTAACATAGTATTTTCCCAAAAAAACATTTGTAAAATTGGGGAAACCCAGGAAGAAAAGTAAATGATAAAGAACAAAACTTATAATAAAGGAGGTAACAATAGAAATATGTTATATTGTCATCTGAAATATGATAAGGCCAAAGTAAAGTAATGGGAATATGTTGGAACTTTGGATATTCACATTACTCTGTAATAGATTCTGTACACCAAACCACAGTAGAAAGTTAAATAATTAAACAATACAGCAAGGAGTTAATATGAAATCAAAGGGTGTGGAAAAAATCCTATAGTGAACTTGCCACTCCATATACAGTCTAACAATACTTTAAAAGTTTCAGCACCCCACAACCAAAATACAGACTTCAAAAAGGATCTTGTTCTTCAAGCAACAAAATTCATCCTTAGAAGAAAATATAGTTTTACTTGTTTTTACATTTAAATGTTCCTGTAAATTCACTAACAAGATCTTGTCACAAATCATTAAAATAATATGTAAATCTGGCACAATGTCTAGAATTAAGAATTCCTAGTAAATGAATCTGTACCAAATGAAGGATAGGATTCCCACATATGTAGTCTCAGGGAAATTTTTAACATTAATTTTCCTAACTGATTTTTCAACTTAATTTTTAGAGAAAACTAAAATATGTTTGTGAAATAACAAAGGATAGATTAATAGTTGACTGTTTTTTTTAAACACTTGAAATAAATGTGTTGATGATACAGAAGAAATAATTTGTACTCTCTGAAATGAATACTTGCGGGTGTTCATCAGAAAACCAAATCCTTAAGGCTTAGATAAACTTGCAATTTTTGAATTGAAAGTTACTATTTAAGGTCCACATTTTCAAATATTCATTAGTATGCAGGACTTTTTTGAGCCCAAATTAAATTTTATTTTATAAATAATGTATGTACTTATGCCTATGTCTATGTCCCAATCTACATCACTTCAAACCGTGCCAGGCACATAGTAAATGCTCAGTAAGTGATGCTAGGTATTGCTGTTACCATGACAGTTATGTTTACTTCTTTTCCATAATAGGGTGGATACAATATTTTAAAATAGTAAATAAAATTATTTTAAATGCTTTGACATAGAAATATAATTTCAAATGCTTATGCCCAAAAACTCATATATTAATTTGTGCTGATAAATATGTGTTTGGCTATTAGAGTTGCATGCTTTTTATCCTTTTAATGTCATCAACAAATATAAAATACATTTCACAAGTTTCTTAGCATCAAAACCCCTCCTATTTTTGACATTGACTTTAATCAGCAAAAGGCCTTTGGGCAATCAGTTTAGGGTCTCTGAACCATTTCATAGGATAACCTGGTAAAAATTTCCATTTTTTTAAATATATCTTCATTTTTTTTAATTTTCATTTTTTTTCTAGCACTTTATTGTGTTTTACAAAAGTATCAGTGCACGATGGACTGGAAACACAAGAACAGAGGAGCCTCCTTCTGGGTGGTGAATCTCCGGGAGCCTGCATTCCAGCTCCAGGAGTAGAGCATGGGGGTGGGAAGGGGCATTATTCTCAGCTCTTTTATTTATATTTCTCCCCCTTTAAAATAACTATGGTAGAAAAATAGTTAATGTTTTTGATGGCTTCCTCTGTGGCAGACAACGTTCTAAAAATTTATACATATCATTTTATTCCTTATAATAACCTTTTGAACTACACATTAAAGGGCCCTTTTTTTATTCCTTACAATAACTCTATGAAGTACACATTAGAGGGGGATAGTAAGTCATAATGAAGTGCATGTTATGTTTTTAATGTCACAAAGCTAATAAGAGATGAAGAGAGGATTTTTACCAAAACAAACTATGACTATCCAGAAATCATTTTTCCAATGAATAATTAATATACTACCTCTGCAATACTATACAGACCCTTGGAAGAAATGGATATTACAGAACATATTCAAATAATTGTAACTGAACATTTGGAACCTCCTTTAAAGATTTCTATTAAATTTATCTATATAATTTACAAACTATTTTGTAATGAGTTCCACGATAGTGCCTGGGGATGTCTACACTAGAACACTGTGCTCATTTTGTTCATATCGGAAGAAAACAGTAAGATCCCCATGTTTGGATCCAAATCTCTGCTCCATATCTTACTCATCATATGACCTGAGGCTAATCCTTTAACTTTTTTGCCCTGGTTTCTTCATTTGTAAAATGAGAACAATAACAGAACAATTAGGTGAGCTGATATATGTAAAGTGCTTGGGAAAAAGTCTAACATTCAATATCCACTCCGTAAGTATTTTTGGTTATATGCTAGGGATATATATAACAAGATTGTGTGTATATATATGATCATGATGGACAGACGGACAGAAGATGGGACAGGGTGTGTGTATGTATCCTGTTAGACACATTTTTTCATTCCATTGCTTAGTCCTACAACATCCTCTTCCTACTTCTTATGTAACCCAGAAGTCAGATTATTTATCCTGACCATAAAAACCCCAATTCTACACATTCCATGGCTTCTAGCAATTCTAATGCCATCACCAACGTATCTTCAAGGTTCGAGGTATACAGTTTTTCCATTCTCACCCATGGGTCTAAATCAGTGTTCATGTTCAGTAATTCAGACCTGGGACCAACTTACCTCATTGCTGTTGCCCTATTCCCCAGTATGTCATTCTAGAAATAAAATTCAGCCTGTCTCCTTCATTTCGACTCCCCAATTAATGTTCTGATCCATTCCTTCAACTGGAAATCCATCTTTCTCACAATGGTTGGATCTGTTTTTATTGTCCTCCTTTCTGCTAGATTTTTTTTTTGCATGTATAGTACTCCAAGCACCTGATTATAATTAGGCCATCAGTTAACTCATGTCCTCAGAGCCCAAGCTTTCTCTCCAAAGGAGTTATTATATTTAGGGTACTTCCTAAACAGAGTAGCCCCAGCGTGATGGGAGAGTTTTTCATTGGCTGGCATGAGTGGGTGTGTCATAGGAATAGGATATCTGCTTCCTGGGACAAGAATAGCTCTTCTTATTTAACCTCCAGCCCATTCCATATATTACTGATATTCAATTATGGTACCAACATATTTTTGAGCAAAATAATCATAAAATAAACTCTTATTATCTGATGACAGTTCATGAAGAGCCCATTTAAGAAGCAATTAGACCTTTTTGGTAGATACACATAGGAAAAAAGGAGGAGGAGAAGGAAAGAAGAGAAACAAAGTTTAATTCTAACTTAAAACTGGGATAACTCATAAACCTTTAAGTGACCCTGCACTACTAAATAACTCATTACTACCACACTGTATATGGAACAGTCTATTTATTCCAATAGGCCAATCTAATGTTGCAATAATGTTTTAAATCAGATGTTCTTTAGTAATCATATTGAGGTCCATTTATTTCAAGAAACCTTTTCCAACAAAGTACTCAGGCCAAAGTGATCGTTTCCATGCCAATTGGAATAAAACTCTTGGGTTGAACCTGGAGTATTTTGAGTGCTTGAACAGATTCAAATCTAATTTTTGGAAGAAATGCCAGCCCTAATCCCCAGCCCTTGGAAAGTCTGTCGCATGTGTAAGAGAACTGGATTTCTGTTTGGGCAAAATACAAGTTATGTTTCCAAACTTTCAGTTAACATAGCATTAACTTTGCCCTCCTGGACATCTGTTATCTAGAGCATCTAAATGCCTTTTTAATCAGCAGCACAGGAACTCTAGGGCTTGTCAGAATTTAAACCTTAACATCACACTATTATTTGAGACATCTGATATTAATTAATAAATCTAAGAATCTTGTTAATTATCCATCTCTTTAGCTTCTCTGAGGAATATAATTTGATTACATAACCTCAGCTGCCTAAGCATATTTTTATGAATGATAATTTGATATTATTTATTCAGCTTATTTAAGAAAAATAAGTCATTTCCATCTCAAGTATACATCCTTGATAAAAACCTGTGTGGAAGTGTTAGCTATGTCAATTACTCATTGATTCTCAACCACTTATTGCCTTGTGATTCTGTATTAAACATTGTGATTGGTGTAGGAGCCAATGGGAAGGGATAAGAGAGAATACCTGTCTCTCAGAGCTCAAAACAGAGCACAGAAACTGATTCATTAAAATAGGTATAACTCAATGCAATGACAGAATACTAGAAGTGAAAACAAAAATACTGTGGGAATCAGAGGGAAGACATGAGCTGAGCCTTTACTGATAGACTGATGAAGAGTGGTTTGAGGATATGGGTAACTGGAGTATACACCCAAAGGAAGAAAGGATGTGCAGATGTGACTCAAAGTACCTGGTAAGTTTAGAAATGGTAGGTAGATATATACTATGGAGAAAATCTGTTTTTCAGAATTCATTTCTTGGAGAGTTGCTGTCTCTGGAATAAATATTTGTATTACCTGTTAAAGTATGTAAAAGGGGTTTAGGGGGTAGGCTTCTACTGGTTCTAAGAGACCTGTTTACTACAATGCTTCAGGGTGCTGCCTGAGGTTTGCAAACAGAGAACGAATTCCTGCCCATTACCACATAATGCTCTAATATTCCTTTAATCTAGACCTGTCTAAACATTAATATTGTTCCTGAAATTGCCTAAAAAAATAGTATCTACACCAGTAAAGAAAAATAAATATATACCATAGATGAAATTCTATTTAAATGAAGAGAGTTTTCTATTACTTGGGCTTTTCATAAAGTATTTGTCTGTTTAATTCACAAGCAGAGCCCTAGAGACAACTAACTCTTTCACTCTCCAACTGCTTCTTGCGTTGTTTTTTTTTTTTTTTCTCTTACTCTTGTGGCTTCTCTCGTTGTGGAGCACAGGCTCCAGACGGGCAGGCTCAGCAGCCATGGCTTACGGACCCAGCAGCTCCGTGGCATGTGGGATCTTCCTTGACCGGGCCACGAACCCGTGTCCCCTACATCAGCAGGCAGACTCTCAACCACTGCGCCATCAGGGAAGCCCTGCCTCTTGAATTTTAAGAATGGCTATTTTAGCTACTACGTGTTTATTGGATACACACTTATTGTGAAAATTACTCAAATTCAGCAAGCCCTCAATTCCCATTTCCTGAAAATAACATCAGTTTAGGTCTTTAGAAAATAATGCAAGTACTCAGTTATACAATGCAGCTTACAGAAAGCTACATTGTGCTTTGTCCTGAAAAAAATACAACAGTAAATATAGGTTTAAAAATCATACAAATCTCTCCATCCACTCCCACTCACCCCTCTCCCCATAAAGTGACAGCTCTAGTATTTTATGGATGGTGAGTGCTTTACATAGATGTGCAATCAAATACCTGACAAATTCTAGTGTTGCTTGTACTGGGAGTGGAAGAGAGATTTTGTTGTTCTTGTTGTTTTAATTTATACTGCACTGGGTATTTATTCAAGGAATTAAAGTTAATTTTTAAAAGGGTTTATAAATATATTATTTTCTTAAGTTAAATTTATGGGACATTGTGTAGTGAAGAATGTAAGCCCTTAGTTCCTGGGAGTTGACCTCTAGACTCCTGGGATATCCTCCTAATAGGAGTATCTTTGTTTTGCTAGAACTTTGGCCACCAGACAGTCTAACAATGTAAGTTGTGAAGGGGGATTTTAGAGACTAAATGTATTAGCACAAACTTCCAGGAGAGGCTAGAGACTAAAGAAAGCAGTATGTGTCAAGCTCCTAAATGTAAGGCCAGAAACTATGAAACTCTTAGAGGAAAACATAGGCAGAAAACTCTATGACATAAGTCACAGCAAGATCCTTTCTGACCCACCTCTTAGAGAAATGGAAATAAAAACAAAAATAAACAAATGGGACCTAATGAAACTTAAAAGCTTTTGCCCAGCAAAGGAAACCATAAACAAGACAAAAGACAACCCTCAGAATGGGAGAAAATATTTGCAAATGAAGCAACTGACAAAGGATTAATCTCCAAAATTTACAAGCAGCTCATGCAGCTCATTAACAAAAAAACAAACAACCCAATCCAAAAATGGGCAGAAGACCTAAATAGATATTTCTCCAAAGAAGATATTACAGATTGCCAACAAACACATGAAATAATTCTCAACATCATTAATCGTTAGAGAAATGGAAATCAAAACTGCAATGAGATATCATTTCACACTGGTCAGAATGGCCATCATCAAGAAATCTAGAAACAATAAATGCTGTAGAGGGTGTGGAGAAAAGGGAACACTCTTGCACTGCTGGTGGGAATGTGAATTGGTACAGCCGCTATGGAGAACAGTATGGAGGTTCCTCAAAAAACTAAAAGTAGAACTACCATATGACCCAGCAATCCCACTACTAGGCATATACCCTGAGAAAACCATAATTCAAAAATAGACATGTACCAAAATGTTCATTGCAGCTCTATTCACAATAGCCCGGAGATGGAAACAACCTAAGTGTCCATTATCGGATGAATGGATAAAGAAGATGTGGCACATATATACAATGGAATATTACTCAGCCATAAGAAGAAACGAAACTGAGCTATTTGTAATGAGGTGGATAGACCTAGAGTCTGTCATACAGAGTGAAGTAAGTCAGAAACAGAAAGACAAGTACCGTATGCTAACACATATATATGGAATTTAAGGAAAAAAATGTCATGAAGAACTTAGGGGTAAAACAGGAATAGAGACACAGACCTACTGGGGGTGGGCTTGGGGATATGGGGGGTGTGGCCTGTGGCAGGGTGGGGGAGAGGCATGGACGTGTATACACTGCCGGGCGTGGGGTGGATGGATGGTGGGGGGTTGCCGCGTGGTGCGGGGTGATCGGCTCGGTGCTTTGTGGCCGCCTGGAGGGGTGGGATGGGGAGGGTGGGAGGGAGGGAGACGCAGGAGGGAGGGGATGTGGGAACAGGTGTATATGTATGACTGATTCACTTTGTTGTAAAGCAGAGACTAAAAAAAAAAAAAAGAATATGAAACTACTATCTTAAAAAAAAAAAAAAAACTTCATCTGTCTTGGACTTGGCTTCCATATCCACATTCATATGAATGCAGTATTAACATCTATTTCAAATAACTTTTGTGGGTATTAAATGACGTAATGCCTACCAACACATGAGTTTTATTACTTCTGTTAACTGTAAGATCTGGCTTCCCTTTCTGAAAACACACCTTCTTTGATTGTGTCCTTCCTTCTCTCTCTTTGGGATGTGAAGAAATAGCTGCAGGTTGCAAACTTCTTCTAGAAACTCAGATCAAGGAGTAATAGGGAGAGAGGAGTCTAAATACTTAGTTCTTATCCAAACCATTCCTACAACTGGTACTTTTAATGGATATTTTCCTTGTTAAAATAGAAAATGAATATTGAAGAGATAACAGCACCCTCATGTTCACTGCAGCATTATTTACAAGAACCAAAATATGGAAACAACCTAATTGCCTACTGACAGATGAATGAATAAAGAAGTTGTGTATACATACATATTTATATATATATACATATATATGATAATACATTCCATTGAATATTATTCAGCCATAAAAAAGAAGTCTGTCCTTTGTAACAAATGGATGGATTTTGAGAGCATTATGCTAAGTGAAACACATCAAATAGAGAAAGACAATTACTGAATGGTCTTGAAACAGAGCAGGACCTTATGGTCCTTGCCCCCCATGTCCTCTGCCTGCCTTTTGTCTGTGGAAAAACTTTAGCCAAATAATAAGTTTAATCAGAGACGTGAGAAAATGAAGAAACAAAGGAAACCAGTCAAAGGAGACCAAATAATAATAGTTTAGTCATTAAGCATAGTCAAGGACATTTAGTTCCTCTTCGAGGGCTATAGATAACATTCTAAGCCATATCCTATGAGCTGTCTGATACTGAAAACCCCACCGAGTGAAAGAGGTTAACTACAGGATGACCAGACTGTAGCCATAACATAAGCTGCCACAATTCCGAGAACTGGCCTCAAGGAAGTGGGAACAAACTGACCCTGGAACTGAAGGTTAACTGTACTTAAAACAATCAAGAAGACACTGGTCAGACCACCGCACGACCAATTTCAAGACGACTGTCAGAGCTGACCGTGCTGTTTCTGCACGTAGCCCCTGCCCGTCACCTATAAAAGCTCTTGCCCCCTGATTGTCAGTGGCGGGCAGGGGGAGAGTCGGCCTTTGGACAGGAATCCGCCCTCCCCACCAGTTGCTGGCCTCCAAAATAAAGCAAACTTTCCTTTCCACCAAACTTGCCTCTTTTATTAGCTTTTGAACAGCGAGCAGCTGGACCCCACTTCTGGTTACAATCTCATATGTGGAATCTAAAAATAACAGCAAAACCCCAAAAACAAATTCAGAAAAAAAGAGATCAGATTTGTGGTTACCAGAAGTAGGGGACTGGAGGTAGGTGTTGCAGGAATTGGACGAAGGTGGTCAAAGGGAACAAACTTCCAGTTCTAAGTGAATAAATACTGGGGAAGTAATGTACAACATGATGACTGTAGTTAACACTGCTGTGTGGCATATTTCACAATTTATGTAAGTCAAATCATTATGCTGTACACCTTAAACTTATACAGTGCTTATGTCAATTATTACTCACTAAAACTGAGAATATACTCAAACAAAATTAAAATAAATCATGAACATATACATAGGGATATTGCTTACAATATTAATTCAGAAAATTTATGTAATGGGATTAAATTTAAATACTTGAAGCATTAAAAATGATATAGAAGTTTCAAGTTGAATAGGGAATCATTTAATATATAACATGATTAAATTCCTTTCTTCTGAGAAAAATACTACTATATTTACCAATTTTTGACCTCATAATCAAAATAGCATATTTATCAACATGCTTGTTCACCACTTAAAATACACATTCGTATCCCTAATGCAATCACAATAAAATTATCTTTCTTAGAAGGGTCTGTGTCCTTTCTTAGATTTCACAACTTTGCATATGCATGCCATTACTTTAACACAGAAAACCTTTCCTCTTTATCTGGTAAGATTTTTCATTCTTTATGCGTACTTTTAATTTCAGAACTTCTTCAATCCTAAAATTCATTTTTTGCATTAATGTATCTAAGACCAAGATGCATCATATATTTAAACTGTATTTGGACAAACCCCTCCTGTGAGGGTAATAACTCCATTCTCTGTGCTTCCCCCAACCCTCTGCATATACTTTAGACTTCAGCATTTTTGCTTTTCATGCCAATAATCTGTTTACGTGTATGTTTCCTGTAATAGACAGCAGGCTCCTTGAGTGCTGGAGCTTCATCTTAGAGACACTGACCTCATTTAATCCTCTTAGGGCCGCCTTGGCTCAAACGAGCACAGCAGCCTCTCAGCCTCACTTTCAACCACACTTTAGACATTGGGACAATGCAGCCTGTGTGTGGCTTCTCCTCTTACACGCTGCTTCCTCAGCACTAGAATTTACAAAGAATAAGGTGGAATGGAATGAAATGATCTTTGTGAGACCTCCAAAGTGACTCTTCCATGGACGGGTTTTTAGAGACATACGTCCATCCCCCTTAGCCTTATGACTATACTGTTGAGTGTTTCCTCTCACCTTTTTTGATAATATTGGAACATGCATCATAGATTCTGCCAAATTGGGCTACTTATTTATCTGTTTCCCACCTGCCTTGAGAGCTCCGAGAAATCACATTCATCCCTGTATCCCCAGCAACAATCACATGGCCTGGGCATGTGGTCAGTATGATCTTAAGTAAATAACCTGAAACATGGAGTCATACTGTGGCTGCTGGTATCTTGCTCCCCTTTAAGCTATGTCCAGCTCCATCCCTTTCAGACTCATAGAATGAAGCCATGTCATGGCACCCTTTATTTTAAAACCATTCTTTACTTTAAAACCCATGATCTTTAACAATAAAAAGCGATTTTTCCTTAAATGTATACAGTCAAAATATATGACTCACCCTTACATTTTCAATTGTAACTATGATAAATAATGTATCATGTTGTCAATCCTAAGTCAGGACAGAATCAAGAACCTCCAATTTATTTAAATATTCACAAATTCAAGTTTAACACATATATTTTGCAGTTAAATCAGTTAAACTAAATCCACCCAGATGTCCTGCCAAATGAGTACGCATAGCTGCAGTCTTTGGCTACCGTGTACATATGTCCCCTTGAAACAGATGTATATCCATATTCACTCAGGAAATAGTGCATACTTGCATATCAAGTATAAAAGAAGAATGGATGTACAGATGAAAATAACTGCTCTCTAAGGGAAAACTCTAAAACTGATGCTAGATTTGTGTTTCTGCCCATATGTGTTTATGCACCTTGAGTCACATATGAGCAAAGTGTATAATTTTAGTGTTTCTATTCCTGTTGCATCATTCTGGCACAGAGTTACTGTAAAATATCACCCTAAATTAAGCTGCATTTCACTGGGGGCATCCTTTAAATATAGCTTGTAAACACTGAAAAGCACTTTGTATTTGATGGGCAATATAATTCAATATGTCTCTATAGTAACTCTGAGGAATATCAGAAAATATAATGCTACTGTAAAGAAGATAACTGCTAATTCTCTCCTCTAAAAGGTCTATAAGACTTTCATTTTATAGCCTCTTTTTATTATTACAAGTGCAAGGCATATTCATTGGAGAACATTTCAAAATTTCACAAAGGAACAAAAGGTAGGAAGGGGTTGGATAAAATAAATCAATAAATAAACTCACATGCCTCCTGCACCCCTCAGTCATGTCCACATAGCCATATCAGTTCTGCACAAGTGCACTATGTGTATTATTTTGTAAGAAAAGTAGGAAGTAGACAGAACTTTTGTTAGACTGTAGGCCTGTGTGAGTGTCTATAAACTGCCCAAGATAAGGTAACAGAAGACAGAAGAGTAATTAAAAATGTTAGTCTCAAATTGGGGCCTGAGAGTGGATAGAGAAAACATCTTTAGAAATATTGAAATTAAAGCAGCAGTTCAGTCAGAGGCTAAGAGCTAAGATGGTTGTGAAACCCCACAGACAGATAACACAAGCAAGTGCCCCTCACACTAGACAAAGGTCTAAAACTTCAGTACACCTCCTGGCAGAGTCATCATTCTTGAAGCCCAGTACCTTTGTAACCCTCCGTGTTGATTCTAAACTATGAGACAATAACTTAAGAAAAGGTCGTTTATTTTTCTCCCTATTTTTTAAAGATTTTTTTGGGGATAATTACAAGTGGGAAAAGGAAAGAGATTTAGAATTGGTAAGTGATTTTAGGGATAATGTCCTCTGGTTTCTTGAAGTACAGTTTCTGAAAAAGAAGTCTGACAGAGAAGAAATATAATAACCATACTCTCAGTTCATGGGGTGATAACAATAAGTAAACATACTATGTTTGGGGAACACCTCTAAGTTATTTATGACTATCCACTTTTCAATTCTCACAAGTGGATCAATATGTGCTACTATTTTCTCCATTTTACAGTTGAACAAATGAGGCACACAAAGGTAATGTTAGTTTCCTGACATCACATACGTGGCAACTACCAAAGACAGACTGTACGCTCAATCTCTCTGGAACCTGGGTCTTAATTCATAATCATTGTAACAGAGAATTTAGCTATTCACTGTTAACACATTACTTCACATTTTTCCCCCAAACTTACGTTTTGATGTCACTACAAATGTTTTAAGATAGAATTATCAAATTATACGGCTGCATAGTATTCCATCTTTTAGAGGTATTATGGTTCAACTAATCATTCTTCTATTTTTAGATTTTTTCCGTTTTCCTGCTATCATGAATTCAGCTGTGCTATTGCTAGAATAAATACCTTGTTACTAAAAAATTAATGACTTTGAAATGTAAAATGAAATTGTTCCTAATAGAATTTTACTAATTTTATTTTTATCAGAAGCCTATGAGAATACTCAGCTCATAAAATTCTCAGTAATAGAAACCATTACCAACTTAATTTTAGTGTTTTGGGATTTTGTGATCTTTAAGACAGTTCTTATGGGCTATATATGAACTCTTCTGATTGTTTCTATGAAGTGAAATAGCAAAACAGAAAAGAAATTCCAGATTTGAATGCAATTCTTACAATTCTTAACTGTATGATATCAAACATAAATTATATTTGAGCTTCAGTTTCTCACCTATCTACTAAGTCTATGACCTGCAAACTCTAATTTAGTGGCTTGCAGTTAAAAAAAAAGTAATAAAATATTATGTGAACATGCTCTGTCAACTGTAAAGTGCTCTCTAAGCTTATGCTGTTGGCTGTTGATTACATAAAGAATGGATGAATTACATGTTTTACCATGGTGCAGGAAACTCTGAAGACACTGTTACCAGTTATTATATACATAGCTCTGAAATTGACACAGCTCAATCTCTCTTTTATCCCTGGCTCTGACCTATTCATTTTGTATGAGGTTAATGAAATTATATGCCAAATCTACAATGTGTGTTTCCCCAAAAATAACATTAATAGATATATATTCTTTAGGGTCACAAGGCAGACAGAATAAGCATAATTAAAATCCATAGATTTGATTCTCTTTTAAGTCATAAAGACATATTTTATAACATACATTCATTTTAGACATGATTTTTTAATCTTTATTTTTCAGTAGACTTTATTTTTTAAAGTTTTAGGTTCACAGCAAAATTGAGCAGAAAGTAGAGAGTTTTCATTTATCTCCACTCATAACTCCCGCCAGGTTGACAGCCTATCAACATTCCTCACCAGAGCAGTGTATTTGTTACAACTGATGAACCTACACTAACACATTATCACCCAAAGGTCACAGTCTCACTAAGGCTCACTCTTGGTTTTGTACATTCTCACTCTCAGTTTTGACAAATGCAAAATAACATGTATACACCATTACAGTATCATATAGAATAATTTCAGCGCTCTAAAAATCCTCTGTGGTTGGCCTGTTTATCAATTCTTCATCCCTATACCCTGACAATTACATTTGCTTTTACTGCTTCCATAGTCCTGCTTTTTCCAGAATGTAATATAGTTGGAGCCATATGGTATGTATCCCTTTCAGATCATCTTTTTTCATTCAGTAATATATATTTAAGGTTCCTCCATGTCTTTTCATGGCTTTAGAGCTCATTTCTTTTTAGCACTAAATAATATTTCATTGTCTGGATGTATCATAGTATATTTATACATTTACCTATTGAGGGACATCTTGGTTACCTCCAGGTTTGGCAATTATCAATAAAGCTGCTCTAAAAATCCATGTGCAGGTTTTTGTGTGGATATAATCATTCAACTCATTTGGGTAAATACCAAGGAGCACCATTTATGGATCATATGGTAAGAGTATGATTAGTTTTGTAAGAAACTGAAAGCTATCTGCCAAAGTGACCCTACCGTTTTGCATTCCCACCAGCAATGAATGAGAATTCCTGTTGCTCCACGTCCTCACTGGCATTTGATGTTGTCAATGTTTTGGATTTTGGCCATTCTACTATGTATACTGTAATTTCTAAACATGATATTTTTATAGCAGATAATCCTTCAAAGTTCACAAAGTCTTTATGCTTATTTCAATAAAATCGAACAGATTCTTGGGGAGATTTATGATTCACATTCTCCCAGAACAAAAAAGAATTTCAGACCTTCGTTCTAGAAGTAGTACAAACAGGACCTATAGTGATTGCTGGAGCAGTAAATTATGTATTCAAATAAAAACTAAAACAAATTCTTATTCACATTTTGTTTTATAAGCATTCTTATTCTCTTAAAATATAAAACATAATACTAATATTATATATTACTTACCTTTAGTGTGCTCAAAGCATTTGCAGACACTATTTAATTAATTATTACAATGAGATTAAATTGGATGAATGGGAGATGGTTGTCACCAATTTGCATAGAGGTTTAAGGCTGTTTATTACATGAATTATGAACATCAACTTTCCATTTTGATCTTTATTAGGTGTGTTATTATAAGTTAACCAGAAACCTGCAATATAGAATACTCAATGGACAACAGCTTGAATAAGTCTTTCATAAGTATTTCTGTTCAGTATTAGGTATAACTACAAAAAAAACATTAAATAGAATATCAATTGCTTATATTATTTGACTGTTGATCAGTCTATTTTGGTATATATTGGTATATATTTTTCTTGTTTAAGTATTACCAAGAGAAAATTTGGAGAATTAAATATTTGTTTCCTCTTTCTTTTTTATTATTAGCTAAAAAAAGAAGATAGTGCAATTTATTTTATTTGACATTGTAACTCATCCTGCCAGACAAGACAGGAAAATTAGAACACTGTTTACTGTATCCATTACTTATACACCATTTCATATTTTATAATATATATATATTTTATACATAACATTATTTATTCAGTCAGTACCCATTTAGATTTCCCACATATTTACCATTTCATGCCGTGTTGTTGCTTCTAGTATCTTTGAGATATGCTCTCGTATTCCTTTAGAACAGCAGTCCCCAACCTTTTTGACACCAGGGACCAATTTCCTGGAAGACAATTTTTCCACAGACGGGGGAGGCGGAGGTCAGGCGGTGATGCGATCGATGGGGGGGATGCTTCAGGAGGTAACGTGAGCAATGGTTCAGGCGGTAATGTGAGCGATGGGGAGAGGCAGATGAAGCTTTGCTTCTCGCCCGCCACTCACTTCCTGCTGTGTGGCCTGGGTCCTAACAGGCCACGGACCGGTACCAGTCTGAGGCCTGGGGGATTGGGGACCTCTGTTTTAGAATAATCTAACGTTTATTTAAGTTTGAGTCTCCTGGTAATAAATTCCTTTTTGTTTTGTCTGAAAATGAAGTGATTTCACCTTCATTATTAGAGGGTATTTTAACTACGTAGAGAATTTTATGTTGTTTTTAGTTTGTTTGTTTGTTTGTTTTTTAATTTCTTTCAGCACACTGAAGACATTCCATGCTCTTCTGGGTTCTATTGTTTCTTTGTAAAGTCAGTTCTCAATTGTTCCTCTGACTGTAGTGTATCATTACTCTTATGCAGTTTTTTAAAAACTATCTTTTACTTTTGTTATCTGCATTCTTACATTGTTAGTAGTAGTTGTGTCACTGTGAATTACCTTGAATTTATTCTGTTGAAAAGTTGTTGAATTTTTTGAATCTATAAATAACTATGTTTCATTCATTTCTAATAAATCTCAGCCATGATCTTTTCAAATATAACTACTGCCCCATTGATTTTCATATCTCCTTACGAGATTCTAAATAAATATGTACGTTCTAATTCTATTTTAATATAGTTTATATCTCATAATTAAAAAAACTTTTTATATCTATGTGCTTCTTTGATCCAGATCTTCTCCCTTATTAATTTTCCCTTTATCTTATCTACTCTTTTTTGTGTGTGTGTGTGTGTGTGTGTGGTATGCAGGCCTCTCACTGTTGTGGCCTCTCCCATTGCGGAGCACAGGCTCCGGACGTGCAGGCTCAGCGGTCATGGCTCACAGGCCCAGCTGCTCTGCAGCATGTGGGATCTTCCCGGACCGGGGCACAAACCCGTGTCCCCTGTATCAGCAGGCGGACTCTCAACCACTGCGCCACCAGGGAAGCCCTCTACTCTACTTTTAAACTCACTGATTGGATTCTCAATATCAGTTATTGCACTTTTTTCAATTCTAGTAATTTTATATGGCACCTTTATTATTCTATTAGCAATTCTGCTATGTAAATTTTATATTTTCTAGTACTCTACCAAAATTTTCAATCTTGTCATTTATCATTCAAGTAGAATAGGTGGTTACTTAACATTGATGATGATTCTATTCATCAAGAAGTTCTCTGAATCTCTTTCAATTGTCATATTTCTTTTGTTGTCCTTTATGCTTTATTATCTTCTCAATTGCTTTGTTAATTTTTATTTTATATGGAATACTTTATATGGAATATTTTATTCATAAAAGTTTTTGTAGTAATATCTTTATTATTATTATTATTATTATTATTCCAGAAAAGATCTGTCTCTGCTTCTCTTAGGCATCTTTTGACAATAGCCAGCTGGGATCAACTTAACACAGAATGTATGAATTGTAGGATTATTGGCAATTGGGGACAGATAAATATTTGTTATGGGAGACTATTCTATGTATTGTAGGGGACTGAGTAACCTTCCTGGTCTCTTCTCATTAAAAACCAATAACATCCCTTTTCCCTAGTTGTGACCACCATAAATATCCCCAGTCACTGCCAAATGTTCTTTGAAGGAAAAATCACCACCAGTTGAGATTCACTGGCTTAATCCAGTTCCAGGGAATGAGATCCACTGGCACTCACAAATTGATTGAAGCCATGATAAGGTTCACATGATGACTGTTTTACTGATTCCAGTCTTAAATTTAAGGTATAGTCCTTCAGAGTCTCTATACAAAATTTAGATTTTTACCACAGTCTGAAATGTAGTGGGATCCAGGCTCTAGTTTTGTTTTCCTTAGGATATAAGGGGACATTGCATTGTTTGGTCTCCCAGTCTCTTCTTCTGAATTAGTAAATACCCCCAAAGTTATAGCATTCACAAGTGCTGTGTTCTCTAAATTTTAGACCAGCAGTTCCTCATCACAATGTTAGCTCTCTGTATTAATCTTATATTCCTGTCACAACAATTTATCATACACTTAACATCTTAAAAATGCAGGCTTATTTTCCTCACAGTTCCTGTGGGTCACAAGTTGCAGCAGAACAGGGCAGGATTTCTTCCCATGGTCTCATAAACCCCAAATCAAGGTGTCAGCAGGGCTGTGGTTCTCATCCAAATCTCAGAATTATTTCCGAAATTACTTGTTGATAAGGAGTCATTTCCTTTTCTCTGAAATTTCCGTGTCTTCTACTTCTGCTTTTAAGGGCTCATGTGATTACATCGTTCTACCTAGATAATTCAGGATAATCTCCCCTATATTAAAGTCAACTGTTAAGTGATATTAATTACATTTCAAAGTCCCTTTGGCCTTAACAAATGCGCAGGTATGATATCTCATGTTATTCAGTATCCCAGGCATTAGCACGTGTGATTGTCTTGGGGCTGTAATTTTATCACACTCACCATTGCCTTCAGGAAATTTTTAAAAATATGTTTCAAATTTTACTGTTTGTCTTCAGCTGAAGCACTGGTCTGAATACTTACTCTGTTGTTACTGAAAGCAGAGATTCTCTTGGTCAAATTTTCATTCAGCACTTTAAGAGTTTTTCTTGCAATTTTCTTCATTTGACCAGCATAGGTGGTCAGAAATTCAGCCTGTATAATATGCTGATTTCAAATCCCAGGTTTTCACTTACTGCTCCACCACTTTCTGCAAAGTTCCTCATTTATCTGTGCCTCAGTGCCCTTATCTATTAATTTGTAATCACATTACCTAAAATATTGAATTATTGTGAGAATTGAATTTATATATATATATATATATATATATATATATATAAAGTCACCTAGAGAATTCAAACTTATATAGTAAGCATTAGTTTTCAGAATGTTAGTTTTTATTATGACTCAAACTTTAGAAGAATGTATTTATATTAAAAAAATAAATTGGAAAGCAGCCTATTCATCTCTGTTTCAATACCAAAGGAAAATATATTTTTAGAAATAGTGAACCTCATCATATATTGCCTATATTAATCATGTTATAACCAGATATGTAAATAAAAAGCAAGCAAATACCAGAGAAACAACAAAAAAAATTTTCTATCCTTGTTTAGTCTTAAAACTCTGGCGTAGATATTTAGAAACATTATCATAAATTAGACAAATTGTCTTGCCCTGGGATCAGTTTTTGGTGAACTCTATTTGTTTTTGACAATCTATGGCAATACTTTTAGAAAAACATTTTAGTGTTAAGTAGAAGACAATGTAAGAAAAATTAATCTTAGCCCTAGAGCTACACATACAGAGGATATGATTACAGCTTTTACTGCAAACCTTGTTAAACATGTTTGAATTCAAGTTGAAATATAATGTTTTAGTACATTCACACTAAATCTTAAAGAAGAACAGTGTCACACATAATTATAAAGAACTCAGAAAAAAGCACAAAAGGCCATCTGCGAAATCTGAACAGATGTAGCTGTTCAAAAGACTTTGCTTATATTAAAGTTGGGAATTCTAAAGTTTAAGTAATTGATGTTTAGATGAGTGGAAACTAACACCAGGAAAATATCAAATATAGGAATGATGACTTGTAATATTTTGGTTATTTACAAGTTTTCCACTAAAATTGAAATAAATACTTCCTTTTGTACATAAAAATAATTTCCTATAGGAAAAATACAGTAATATAGAAACAGACAAAATTGAAACACACAAGAAAGAGCAGCCATGAAAATATTTGGTCTTATATCTGTAGTCAGATTTATCAGTTTAACTAGTCATTACACAATTAAAATATAAGAAACATGTTGTTGCCAAGAATTGGGAAGTCGTTTTCTCCTGAACTGTGTTCTATTTTACATTCTTCACATAGATATGTTTAGTTTTCTTTCTCCACTGCCTCATTTTCATCAAAAGCATCCTTTAAGACTGGATCTTAAACTTTCCTACACTTTAGTATGTTTATGAGATAGTTTTGAAAAATCCTACATCTGGACTCACCAGATTAATTAATCAGAGTCCTTGGAGATAAGACCCAGTCATTAACATATTATAAACTCTGTAAGTGATACTATTATGAAACTAATTTTGAGAACCAGTGCTCTACGAGCTATCGCATGCTAGATGTAGGTGGCATTTGAATGATGAGTTAATTTAAAATATGGGAATAAAATTAAAAAATAAATATGAATGTCACAGATTATAAAATTAGTAAGTATATTACTGTTATTAAAATCTTAGAGTTTTGGGCTTCCCTGGTGGCGCAGTCATTGAGAGTCTGCCTGCCAATGCAGGGAACATGGGTTTGTTCCCCGGTCCGGGAAGATCCCACATGCCATGGAGTGGCTGGGCCCGTGAACCATGGCCACTGAGCCTGCGTGTCTGGAGCCTGTGCTCCGCAACGAGAGAGGCCACAAGAGTGAGAGACCCGTGTACTGCAAAAATAAATAAATAAATAAATAAAATATAATAAAATATTAGAGTTTTTGTAAAAGTTGATGTAAGTTAAAGACCTCCTTTTCATTTCTTATGGGAAGTCAAATATACAATTCAATGTCCCATTGGAAAATCAAATATAAAATTAAAACACAGATTTTTTTACATTTATTTTGACAAAAGTCTCAATTGAATTCTTCAAAATCCTTTGTTATAAAGTATTGAATAATTATTAAATAAGTATTCTATATCCCTGAGCGTTTCAAGTTTATTTCTGGAAGTGATAGGCAATATTGTTATGTCTATTTCATTCTTGAAAGGTCTTTCTTTATATTGAATTTAAATGTACTTTTATATTCAAATAATTAATTCTATTTTTGCCTTCTGGATCAATTTGCAATAAAATAATTGTTCTCTAAATTAAATATCTTTCTGTTTTCACACACAACTATAATATTGCTAAAAAATACTCCTCATAATTAGAATGCCACAGGTGAATTAATTTAAACATGAAATTACTATTAACCATAATTAAAGACAAGTCAAAACAATTGACTAAATATAGTAACAATATTGAAGAAACAAACAAGAAAAACTGAGAAAAGCTAAACTTCTTTTATGGCTTTCCAAAAAAAAATATTTTTGGAATTGTATCTTCCAAAAATTCATATGTTGAAGTGTGTATTAGTTCACTAGGGCTGCCATAAAAAGTACCATAGACTGGGTGTCTTAAAGAACAGAAATATATTTTCTCACAATTCTGGAGGCTGGAAGTAAGAAATCAAGGTATTTGCTAGGGTTGGTTTCATCTGAGGCAATTCTTCTTGGCTTGTAGAGGGCTACCTTCTCCCTGTGTATTCACATAGTCTTCCCTCTGTATATATCTGTCTTCCAATCTCCTTTTCTTGTAAGGACACAAATCATATTGGATTAAGGCTTACCCTAATAATCTCATTTCAACTTATTTATGGCTTTGTAGTCCCTATCTCCAAATACAGTCAAATTCTGAGGTACTGGGTGTTACAAGTTTAACATGTGAATTTTGAGAGCGATACAATTCCGCCCATAATGAAGTCCTAACCACAGTGCCCCAGAATATGAACTTATTTGAAAATAGGGTTGTTGAGGATGTATCAATAATTGCTTAAGATGAGGTCATATTAGAATAGAGTGGGTTCCTAATCCAATTTGAAGGGGAAATTTAATTACAGACACTCACACTGTGAGAACTCTAAATGAAGATGAATACAGAGATCAGGGTCATGCTCTATAAGCCAAGGAATGTCAAAGATTGCCAGCAAACCACCAGAAGCAAGTAGAGAGTCATAGAACACATTCTCCCTCACAACCCTCATAAGGAAGCAAGTCAGATGACACCTCAATCACAGACTTCTAGTCTACAGAACTGTGGGACAATAAATTCCTGTTGTTCTATGTCAGCTACTTTGTGGTACTTTGGTACAGCATCTCCAGGGAACCAACAGTTTCTAAATAGTTTTCAACATTGATAAAAACAAAACTTGTTTCATTTTTATAAAATGAACACAAGCAAATTAAAAAAATAGTCTGAAATAATTTGTTTCATGTATATTATGAAATAATTTTATAGTACTTAATAATACTTAATACTTATACTTTATATACTTATATACTTAATAAAGTAATTTTGCTATACTTCAGCAATCATGAAAAAATATCTTAATTTGTGTCAGTTTTATTATGGCAAAATGAGAATCATTGAGAAATAACTGATGTTATCTCTCTTGAGAACCAATATTAGATAAGACAATTTTAAATACCAGTTGGCCTTAAATAAATTTCAAATTAAGGTTAAAATTACCTTACTCATATCTGATTTATTCCCCTAGTTCTCCTGACTAAGAAGAAAAATCATTTGTCATTACCATTTACTTAGTTTTATGACAATGTTGCATTTTCAGAAATAAAATGTGGTATGAACTTCTTCATTTTTAGCTTTTATACATTTATAATCCTAAGCATATTTTTAAAAGAAATATGTATGAAACCAGTACAGTTCAAAAATATACATGTATATGAACTGTGATCTTTTATTGAAATTAAATTGCCATTTTCTTTGTGAATCATTTTTTTTAGTTCAGCATATTTATCCTGTGTGTCATTTTGTGATTCATTTCTCCCACTACTTTTTCCTCTTTTAACTTCTGTGAACACTGTGTTAGTTCATTTATATGCACACATGATGTCATATTTTTGCCAATATAAAACTTTAAGTTGATGAACTACACATCATTTTCATATAAATTCAGCCTGTCTTCTTCCCTCATAAGCCCAAGTCTATAAAATTGTACAATACAAAGTAATAAGTTATAAGGTATCCTTGTTATTAATTAAGGGGGCACTCATTCCAAAATTCTCATATTTCCTTGTGGAGAAAATTGCCTTCCAGAAATACACCTGGCTTCACTGGTTCTTCCTGAACAGAGGTGACTTTATTTGATTAGTGAGATTGGTAGAAACAACAAAGGAACACTTATTTCAGCCTCTTTTGTGTTTGTTTTGGAATTGGCCAGCCTGCAGAAAAGGTGTATTCAAGTTGCTCTCCTACGATGAAATAAAGGGCTTTGGCCAGGCTTGAAGATTGGGAATGTTGGAATGTCCATTTGACAACACCTCCATGGGCTCCCATTAGCCAAGGGTTTAACAAATAAAAGGTTAACACTGTGGAGAAATACTATCTGGGTGTGATTCCTAGCTCCTGACTGATTAGCTGTGGAATTTTAGACAAGTTTCTTAATCCACACTTTCTCAGTTTCCTCAAATTTCAATGAAAATGACATAATTTCCTTCATCAATTTTTTGGGTAAAATTTAAATGAGTTAACAAGCATCAAATGCTTAGAAAGTACCTGGCCTCCAGTAAGTATTCACTATTATTGTCACCTGGGTATTCTGTGTTACTTTTAATTGTTCAGTATTTGGGTATAGTGGTGTTATTTATTGATCCCTGAATAGCCAACATTTTTAGAGCAACATGGTAAGAAAAAAGTGGAAAAAAAATAATTATACCTAACCTATAAGGACACATTTGTAAAAAAAGCTGAGAAATCCTAATCTAGAGAAAGAAAAAAAAATTAAACATACACCAATTGCTGTGTACACAGCTTTTCACACATTATGTGATTAAGTGCAATAAAAGCCTGGCTCTAGTCTTCAGTTTGGGGAAGCGTGGCAGTTTGACTCAACATTTGGCTGGATCAAAGTCTTGTTTTTCAAACTCTTTGGGATAAATACATCCACCTTCTGCCCCAAATACTACTAACTCATTTCTTTAGGATGCAGGAATCACTTTCTGCCCCCACCATGAAAAGGCATGTTCCTCCCAGTACTGAGTTGAAATTTGCTCCCTATCGTACCCACACACTGGACTTGGAGTAAGGTGAAGAAAACTTCTACTTCATAAGAAATCACTTAACCAGAAAAATTCATACACTTATCAGCAGGAGTTTCTGGGATAATCTAGTCAATCACATCAATAAAGAATTTGCAAAGAGAAGTAGATACCCTATATTCTTCAAGTTTCACAAATTATACTTCTATTGGTTATACCCAGTGATGACTCTTAATTAAATAAATGAATATGAGAAAAGATATGAAACAGAGAAAGTTCATATATAAATGAAAAAGTTGGGCCATCATAACAAAGGCACAAATATGTCATCTGTGGATGAAGACTTCTTTATTTCTTCCGTTCAAATTTGTCTATTTTATTTTCCCCTTGCCATTTTGCACTAGCTCATATTTCCAGTACTATGTTGAATAAGTGTAGTGAGAGAGAATATACTTGCTTTATGCCCAATCCTAAGGAATCACTTCCATTCTCTGACCATTAAATGTGATGCTAGCTGTAGGGTTCTTTTGTATATGGACGATAGCAAGTTGAAGAAATCTCCTCTATTCTGGATTTGCTGAGAGTTCTTATGAGTCAGTGTTAGATTTTGTCAAATATTTTTGTCACCAATGGATATGATCATATGCTTTTGAAATTTTTCATGCTGTTGTGATGAATTTTCTTGATTAAATCCATTCCTAGCTTTAATGACATTTGTTCAGGGCGGATAAGTCTTTTAATGCATTGTTGGATTCAATGTGCAAAAATTTTGTTGAGGATTTTGTACCTATGCTCATGAGATACTGGACTGTAATTTTCTTTTTGTAGTGTTTTTATCTGATTTGGTATTAGGCTAACTCTTATCTCATAGAACAAGTTTAAAATATTGTTGAAGATTTATATTATTTATTCTTTAATTTTTTCATAGAATTCATCACTGAAACCCTCTGTCTCATGTACTTTCTCTATTTGTAAGATTTTTATTTATATGTTTAATTTATTTAACAGATATAGAGCTATTCATGTTATCTATTTTTCCTTGTGTAAGTTTGGATAATTTGTATCTTTCAAGTAATTGAATTATTTTATTTAAACTATCAAGTTTACATTATAATTTTTAACGATTTTAATTCCACTTAAAATTTAATATACTGCTTATATGTAGTGTGGATCCTTTGTAATGGAGTGTTGTCCACTTCTCTCTTCTGTACTTTATGGTATTTTTGTCACTGATTTTATTGTCCATATATTATAATCACCAAAAACACTGTTATTATTATTACTTTAACAGTTATATTTTAGAACAATTAAGAATAAAATAAAATATTTTATTTTAATTTAATGTATTCCTTTACTGACACTTACCTTTTTATATAGATCAGTGTTTCTGAACTGTATTGTTTTCTTTCACCTGGAAAAACACCTTATAATATTTATTGCAAGGCAGGTCTGCTGGCAATGTTTTTGTTCGAGAAGGTGTTTACCCTTCATTTTTGAGCATAATTTCATTGTATATAGAATTCTAGATTAGTGACAATTTTTCTGGTTTTCCTTTGAAAATGTTAGATATTTCATTTCATTCTCTTCTTGCTTTCATGATTTTTGATGAGAAATCCACTGTAATTCTTACCTTTTTTCCTCTACAGTTAGGGTAAATTTTTCACTCTGGCTCCTTTCAAAATTATCTGGTTATCTTTGGCTTTTTGTAGTTTAAATATAATATATTACATGTATTAGTATCTGTTGCTTGTTTAAAAATTACCACAGACTTAGTGGCTTAAAACAACACAGATTTATTATAATTATCCAAGTCAGAAGTCTGAAATGGGCCTTTGTTAATTAAAATCAAGACACTATAAGGGCTGTGTTCTTTCTGTATGCTCTAAGTGAAAATCCTTTTGATTGCCTTCTATGTTCAATTAATTCTAGAAGTAACCTGCATTCCTTGGCTTATGGTCCCTTCTCCCATCCTTAAACCCAGAAATTTAGCACATTTAATTAGCTTTCTGACTCTGACACTCTGCTTCTGTCCTCATATTTCCTTCTCTGACTTTTTAAAGGACACTTATGATTACAATGGGCCCACCCAATTATCCAGGAAAATTTTCCCATCTTAATTTCCTTAGCTTGTGTTTGAAAAGTCTCTCTTGCCATGTAAGGTGACCTGTACAGGCTCCAGGGACTAGGAGATGGACATCTTTGGTGAAAGAGCATTAATCTGTCTACCTCAGACAAACGGAAAATAACAAACATTGAGGAGAATGTGGAGAAAATGGAACACTTGTGCCCTGCTTGTAGGAATGTAAAATGGTGCAGACATGATGGAAAACAGTTTGGCAATTGCTCAATAAGTAAAACATGGAATTATTATATAGTTCAGCAATTCCATTCATAGGTATATACCTAAGAAATTTGTAAACAAGTACCAAAATAAAACCCTTGTACATGGACGTTCATAGTAGCACTATTCACAATAACCAATAGATAGAAAGTAACCAAATGTCCATCATCAAACGAAAAAATGAACAAATTGTGATATGCATAAGCAATGTAATATTATTTAGCTGTAAAAAGGAATGAAATACTGATACATGCTATAGTGCTAAAATGTGAATGAACCTCAAAAACATTGTTAAATACAAAAAGCCAAGACACAAAATGTCACATATTGTACAATTCCATTACATGAAATATTCAGAATAGATAAATCCATAGTGACAGAAGGAAAATTGGTGGTTGTCATGGGTACTGATCAACTACTTAATGGGTACACATATTACTGTGGGGTGATGAAAATGTTTTGAAACTTGACAGAGGTGGTAGCTGTACAATATTGTGAATGTCCTAAATACAGCTAAATCTCTCACTTAAAATGTTAATTTACATTATATGGATTTCACCTCAATTAAAAAATAATGTTATCTTAGTATTAAAAGATAAGGAAAGTGAGATACAAACAAGTTCAGTAACTGTCATGGTTAATTTTATGTGTCTGATTGTCTGATGCCCAGATATTTGGTTAAACATGTTTCTGAAAGTTTCCGTGATGGTGTTTTTGGATGAGGCATATATTTAAGTTGGTGGATTTTGAGTAAAAGGGATTTTCCTCCATATTGTGAGTTTGCCTCATCCAATCAGTTGAATGTCTGAATAGAACAAAAAGGCTGACATACCGGAAAACAAGAGAGAATTCTCTGGCAGATGACCTGTAGACTTCATCTGCAATATTGTTTCTTCCTGATTCCACAGCAGACTGCCTATGGATTCTAATGGCAACATTTTCTTGAGCCTCCATCCTGCCTGCCTCCATCAGATTCTAGACTCACCAAGCGTCCACAATGTGTGAGCCAGTTTTTTAAGATAAATGTCTTTCTTTATGTATATACATCCTCTTGGCTCTGTTTCTCTGGAGAAACATAATACAGTAATTTACCCAAAATCATACAGAAATTCAGAGTCAGAGTTTATAGATAAGTAGCCAGGCACTGTTAATTCAAAGGATACAATCTCACCAACAATATTTGGACTGAGTCTTCAGTGTACATTTTTGTTCTTTTAGAGACTGAATATCAATCTAAAGAAATGTCTATACCAAAGTTACCAGGTAATCTCTAAAAGATTAATAACAGATGTACTAGTCCAAGTTTCTAGCTCGAATATTATTTGGGGGTAATTACAAAATACATGTGGATTCAAATTCTAACTTTCTATTATCTAACAATTCCTTAATCATTTCACTTAAGTTATATAAATTATTTAAACTTGCTGAGCCTGGAACTCCTTGTCTAAAAAATGAGAATTGTTTTACTACAAAGCATGGCTGTAGAGGTTAGATATGACACTTTATACAAAGAAATAGCAACATTATATATATATATATATATATATATATATATATATATATATATTCCACAAATAAGATATCTAGGTCATTTATATACTATGTAGATATAGATGGATGTGAATGTATGTTAATAAATGAGATGAGATAATCCATTGGTTGAATCCAACAAAATCCTTCCTGTGTTATTTGATAAAATGTATTTATAAGAGAGATTATTGTATTTAATTTTGCTATTGCTTTTGCTTTCGACTGACTCAATCTTTTAACAAAAGAATATACTTTAATAACATCCTCTATATACACATATCTATTGTGGTATTATTGGAAGTAAATATTTAGTGCGTTGGAGTCAGCATTTTTTTACTCTATAGTTTCTTATCATTGAGGGATAATATTTCACAACATTCTGAATATTTTTCCTTGTTATACTTTAGTCAGCATTTTTACATATGTATAAGATAGATTAGCAGGGAAAATGGCAATACAACCTGAAGGCTGAAAGTTTAAGTGCAAGAAAGACTAGAAATAGAGAAGTCATAGTTGCCATAGCAACATAATCTTGCTATATTCATATTATCCTTTTCCTCACAAGAAGAATTTTCAAAACTCTGTAGAGTTGCTCCAGCTAGTATGGGAATGTGGGCTGTGTGCATTTAATATAGAACTTTAGGTAATGTTAATACAGTCCATATTCAGTAGAAGCAACACTTTATTTGAAATTTAATTCAGAAAGTATAATCATTTAGGGAGACTTCTAGTAATACAATCTTTATGGCATAAGGTATAGTTAAGACTACAATTTTGCTTCTTTCCAGGAGACATAAAGACAAAAGCATTTCATAAAATTTAAAAATCATCCCAAGGTTTTGCTAAATCTGTTTTCTTTTATTTCCCAGTGGCTTTTCACTGATTTTTATAATAACGCAGAAGGTATCATATATCTTCTTTTACCAGTGAATATTGCATATTTTATCTTACATGTTTAATTCTAGGTTTAGACACATTTCTTCTAATCTTATGATGTCATTATATTCACTTTAAGATATATCAGGAAATTAATGATGTCTTGGACAAACCAATTCTACACTCTGATCTCTATCTACTTAATCTTTTGCTAGAAAATAGATAATAAAAACATCAAACAAAAACTTTTACATCAAAAGATCATGCTTAGTTTTATTTCAAAAATATATGTTCTGCAACTGTTCTTACCTACTAATTTAAATGATTAAAATATTAGTATAATTAATTTTCAAACGAATGTAATAAATAATTACTGAGTGAGAAAAAATAGGTAATAGGACATAGCTAAAAAAGGAGAAAAATAAAATATTTAGATTAGAAATGTAATATAAATGAGAATGTGCTTAAGTTATGTAAAAACAGCTATAACTCTACTTAAAATACCTATGAAAAAATCAGCAATAAACTTTTGATACCTTAAACATAGGTATTTTAAAATATGGTATATAGTTGAAACATAATTATTTAAAAACTAATCTCTCCTGGATCTTTCAGTATGATACAGACATATTCCATTATATGTTTTTAATGAATGTTAATAACCAAATAATGCAAAATCCATGGATTCATCTACCAACTGAGCATAATACAAATGCCAAGCAACAATATAATTTAATGTATCTTATTCTTTTTCATGTTAATTTTCTCCTTCCAGATTCAGTTTAAAGTTATTAGAAAACACTTATTGGTTCTAGATAAAATTAGATGCTTTTAGAACTGGGGTAAATGGTATAATGGGCACTAATTGTGATAATCTGGGAAGAAAGGCAGAGTTGCTGGAGAATCTGGAAATTGTAGGCAAGGACATAAGACGCTGAACAAAACCACAAGAAGACTCAATGATAATTTAGAAGGTAAAATCCTGAGTATCTAGAAACTGTTCAGAGTAGGAAAGAGGTACAGAGGGAGAACAGAAAGGTCCTAGTGCAAGGTCTACCAGGAGATCCCATGGTTATGGCACTCACGACTCCTTAGAAGAGCTGTCATTACATTACACAAGGTCAATGGTAATAGTCTACTTTGTCTAACAGTTTGATTTATTACTGTATCCTGTGGTTACAGACACCCGCCTTAGGAAATTTCAGGGAAAAAATAGTTTCTTAACTTAAACTGCAGCTACATTGACAATGACTGGTTCAGCCATGAACAAAATGGTTGTTTCTCAGACTTGACCTGGCTACTCTGATACTATTCCATCAAATTAACAGAACTGGTAGAGATGAAGAGTAACATTTCCCTCTGTCACTCTTCCCCCAGATGTTGATAAAGTGGATATCTGACATGTAAGAGGAATTTTGCTACTGTGAAAGATATAGTGCCTACAGCTTGCAGAGGTTTTAGAGAATGGTAATCTCTTAAATTATGGCAAATATGCAAAAATGTCCAGGTTTAAGCAGACCTGTTGTTTAAAAGTGTAATCACTCACTTAAAAACAATGCACTCTTTTACCGTAAATGTGCTAACATGTTAAAAAAATTCAAGTGAAATAAAACCAAGAACTTCCACAAACTTAGGGATTTGACATACTAATATGCATGTTATTTTGAGGACATAACATGAAAGTAGTAAGTTATGAATTCACATTATACTCTATGTCAGAGCATTGAGTTTTTGGTTTTAATAAAGTGATAGCTTTACTTTTTCCTAGTTCTAATAAATTTTCTCACATCTACATGAAAAATTATAAAAGTTTTCATATTACTCAACTGCCATACGTAACTGTTGTGGATTTTGGTAAAGCTCCACTATTCATACACCAATTCCACTGTGCTTTTGTTTGTTTCAACAAGGAAAACAATATATTGGTATTCATTACACCATATACATACATATTAAGATTCAAACATACACACGCACACACACACACACACCTACACACACATATATATATATATATATATATATATATATATGTTAAGGAAGAAATCAAGATTAAAATGAGATCAAATGTCAATAAAGAAAAAATATAATACAGTTATGTGTGTTTGGTTTAAAATAATTTTCATGTGTAATTTTATTTTACAGCCACTTTCATAAAAAGCATTGCAGATTTAATGTGTAAAAAAGGAAAAATAAAGCATTCTTTAGGACCTACTGATTTTTGACTAAAATGAAATATATTTACTACATTTTGTTTGAACTTAAGAAATTTATTTTCTCTTACATTAAAAAAAAATTTGAGACCCATAATATCACTTAAAATCTGTATCAAAAGCCATTTCTTACTTTTATTTACTTGACAAATATTTCATTTAAGAACATAATTTATCACTTTATAAATAGGTGTTTTAAAAGAAAACAATAATAGTCTTAGTATTTCTGAACAGCAAAAACAAAAACATATGATGAAACAAGTATACGACTTTGTATGACAATCTAAGTATAGAAATATGATGTAAACTGCCAGAATAGTCATCTGAAGAATTCTGAGGTCCCTCACCTCAGCATAACAACCATAACTGGTGAAAAAATATTAAAATATAATAAAATCTCTGGAAAATTTCCTAGAAGCATATATGAGGTGAAAAAAATTATTCAAGAATGTCTACTAAATAAAAACATCCAGTCTATGGCATTTAAGCCAAGACCTGTTCCACCTCCGCCCTGGCTCCCCACTTTAGTAAAAGGGAAACTCCTTTTTGTGTTTCTGAAGCCAAAGACACAGTCTTCCTCTTCCCCTAGCTTTCAGTCAGGGCTACAGAACCTCCCCAAGGAGGGGCAGGACAGTGCCATTTCTTACCAGAGGCTCTATTCAAGGCAAAAGTAGCTGAGAGGTCTGGGATCTCCTCTTTTATCCAGCCCCAATTTGTAGGGTGAAAGCTCTGCCCTGAAGCCAACAGGTTGCTAATACTGTGGCCCTAAAGGACCTCTTTTCAACTCACTGTAGAATGACATTTTCTTTCTACAGAGAGAGCCAAGAAAAGACCTACAGAGTCACCTGCCCCACCCAGCTTCTTGCTCATAAAGTAGGGTTGTCATTCCCAGAAGAGGATGCCACTACCCCCACCCATCTCTGGAGCAGAGGCACAGAGATTTGATAAGAGGAAGCAATTAAACAAGTGATCATGTAATCATAAAAGATAGTATACATGCTTATTTCTTCTTTCTTGTTCTAACTGATTAAAAAGCAATTACATAAAACAATATATATATAAATGCACTATTGGGACTATAATATATAGAGAGGTACTATATTTGACAGTAAGAGCACAAAGTAGACAGGTAAAAGCAAAGCTGTTTTGGAGTAAGGAAATAACACCAGATGGTAACTCAAATTCACAGGAACTAATGAAGAGACCTAAAATAAATAAATAAGTAAATAAGAAGGTTAATACAATAAATCCTGTAAAATAATTCACTGATCTTCTTTTTCTCAGCTTTTAAAAAAGATATACAATTATACAAAGTAACAATTATAATAATGCATTGTTGAGTTTCAAGCTATACAGATACAATTTCCATAACACTAATAACATAAAAATTGTGAATATGGAATAAAAATACAGAGAAGTAAAGTATCTATTCTCATGGGAATAAATCTGAAGTAAACTCTGATTAGTTAATATATGTATGGTAAGCTCTGCAGTAAGTAAATGACTCAAAAATATATAAGTGAAAAATCATTGGAAGAATTAAATGACACACCAGAAAATTTTGACAACTAAAAAAAGAAAGCATTAAGGAGAAATAGATGAACAAAAGGACCTGGGACATAAAGAAAAATAAAATAGCGGATGTAAATCCAAGTATATCAATAATAACATTAAATGTAAATGGATTAAGCAATACAATTAAAAGTTAGAGTTGACTGGATTAAAGAAACATATGCTGTCTGCAGAAACAATCAAGATTCAAAGATATACATAGATTACAAGTAAAAGAATGGAAAACACATGTCATGAAAAGAGCAACCATAAGAATGCTATAGGGCAATACTAGTATCAGACAATTTAGACTTTAAAATAACTGTTGCTAGAGATAAAATGGATTTTTGTGATGAAAAATAGTCAATATATCAATAATCTACATCAATTACAAATATGTATATACCTAATGAGAATTCAAAACTCCACAACAACATGTAAAAAATTATACAGTAGATAAACAAGGAAATAGAAGATTTGGGTAACACTAAAAACTAACTAAACCTACAGATACCTAGAAAATACTCCATCCAATAGCAGGAGAATATACATTCTTCTTAATTATACATGAAATATTCTTCAGGATAGATCATAAACCATACTTCAACATATAAGAAGATTGGAATAATACAAAGTATGTTTTCTGACTACATTAGAATGAAATTAGAAATCAGTAATAGAAAGAAATTTGGAAAATTAACAAATATGTTGAAATTTAACAAAACTATCCTAAAAAATCAACAGGTCAAAAAGATATAGTAAGAAAAGTGAAAAAAGAGTTTGATAAAAATGAAAATGAAAACACGTATACCAAAACCTATGAGTCACACTACTGCTTAATGGAAATTCATAGCTATAAAAGATTACATTAAAAGAGATGAAACATCTCAAATCAATAATCAAACCTTCCAGTTAAGACACTAGAGAAATGAACAAACTAAACCTAAGCAGGCATAAAGAAGGGAATAACATGCTTAGAGAGGAAATCTATAAAATTGAGACTAGAAAAAACCAGAGAACCTCAACAACAAAAAAAGGTTTTTTGCAAAGATAAACAAAATAGAAAAATAATTTAAACAGATTGAGCAAAAATAAAATGAGAGAAGACTCTAATTACTAAAATCAGGAGTGAAAGAGGAGACACTACTACTTGTAAGAATAAAACAAATATAAGAGAGTATTATGAACAACTGTATGTTAACACATAGGATAACTATGATTAAACAGACAAGTTTTAAGAAAAACAAAAACTACCAAACTACAATAACAGAAGAAGAAGTAGAAAATCTAAAAAGACCTATAACAAATTACAAGTTTTATTTAGTAATTTAAAAACTTTGCACAAATTAAACCCACGGCCAGATACCTTCACTGGTGAATTCTAACAAAAATTTAAAGAAAATTAACACCAATTCTTTACAAACCTTTCTGAAAGACAGAAACAAAGAGAATATTTTTTAATTCATTCTATATGGCTAGTATTACCTCAATAGCAAAATTTAAGAAACACATCATAAGGAAAAAAAAAAAAACTACAGATCAAAATCTCTAAGAAATATAGACACAAAAATTCTCAGCAAAATACTAGCTAATTAAATCTTTCAAATTACTTTTTAAAAACAATTATCCATCATGACTGAGTGGGATTTATCCCACTTGGAATTCAAGACAGGTTAACACCTTAAAAGCAATTATTTATAATATATTAAGAGATTATGACACAATCTTCTCAGTAGATATAGGTTAGGGCAGTTGACAAAATTCAACACTCATTTATGATAAAAAACACTCAACAGAGAAGATGGGGGAAGAGTAAGACGTGGAGATCACCTTCCTCCCCACAGATACACCAGAAATACATCTGCACGTGGAACAACTCCTACAGAACACCCACTGAATGCTGAAAGAAGACCTCAGACTCCCCAAAGGGCAAGAAACTCCCCAAGTACCTGGGTAGGGCAAAAGAAAAAAAGAATAAACAGAGACAAAAGGATAGGGATGGGACCTGCACCAGTGGGAGGGAGCCATGAAGGAGGAAAGGTTTCCATACACTAGAAGCCCCTTCATGGATGGAGACTGCGGGTGGCGGAGGGGAAAGCTTTGCAGTAGCGGAGGAGAGCACAGCAACAGGGGTGTGGAGGGCAAAGCAGAGAGATTCCTGTACAGATGATTGGTGCTGACTGGCACTCACAAGCCCAAGAGGCTTGTGTGCTCGGCCGCCGGGGCGGGCAGGGCTGGGAGCTGAGGCTCGGGTTTTGGGTTTCAGTTGGAGTGCAGGGAGAGGACTGGGGTTGGCGGCCTGAACACACCCTGAAGGGGTTAGTGCACCACGGCTAGCCGCGAGGGAGTCTGGGAAAAAGTCTGGACATGCCGAAGAGGCAAGAGACTTTTTCTTCCCTCTTTGTTTCCTGGTGCACAAGGAGAGTGGACTAAGAGCGCTGCTTAAAGGAGCTCCAGAGATGGGCTCGAGCCACGGCTGAAAGCATGGACCCCAGAGATGGGCGTGGGACGCTGGGGCTGCTGCTGCCACTGCCAAGAGGCCTGTGTGCGAGGGCAGGTCACTGTCCACACCCACTTTCCGGGGAGCCTGTGCAGCCTGCCACTGCCGGGGTCCCAGGATCCAGGGACGGCTACCCCAGGAGAGCGCACGGTGCGCCTTGGGCTGGTGCAACATCACGCTGGCCTCTGCCACCACAGGCTCACCCCAAACTCCATAACCCTCCATTCCCCAGGCCTGAGTGAGCCAGAGTCCCCAAAGCAGCTGCTCCTTTATCCTGATCCTCTCTGAGCAAAGAACAGACACCCTCCAGCGACCTACATGCAGAGGTGGTGCCAAATCCAAAGCTGAGACCCTGGAGCTGTGAGAATAAAGAAGAGAAAGGGAAATATCTCCCAGCAGTCTCAGGAGCAGAGGATTAAAGCTCCACAATAAACTTGATGTACCCTGTATCTATGGAATACCTGAATAGACAACGAATCATCCCAAATTCAGGAGGTGGACCTTGAGAGCAAGATTTATAATTTTTTTCCCCTTTTCCTCTTTTTACAATGAATTATCCCAAATTGAGGAGGTGGACTTGGAGAGGAAAATTTACGATTTTTTCCCCTTTTCCTCTTTTGTGAATGTGTATGTGTATGCTTCTGTGTGAGATTTTGTCTGTATAGCTTTGATTCCACCATTTATCTCAAGGTTCTATCTGTCCTTTTTTTTAATAAATACTTTTTTATTTTAATAACGCTATTATATTTTAACATACATTATTCTACTTTACTTTATCTTCTCTCTTTCTCTTTTTCCTACCTTCCCTCCTTCCTCCCTCCCTCCCTCCTTCCCTCCTTTCTTTCTTTCTTTCTTTCCTTCCTTCCTTCTTTCTTTCTTTCTTTCTTTCTTTTTTGTTTCTTTGTTTCTTTCTTGTTTCCCTTTCTTTCTTTCTTTCTTTCTTTCTTTCTTTCTTTCTTTCTTTCTTTCTTTCTACTTCTACTACTTTTTCTTTCTAATTTTTATCCCTTTTATTCTGAGCCGGATAGATGAAAGGCTCTTGGTGCTACAGCCAGGAGTCACTGCTGTGCCTCTGAGGTGAGAGAGCCAACTTCAGGACACTGGTCCACAAGAGACCTCACAGCTCCACATAATATCAAATGGCGAAAATCTCCCAGAGATCTCCATCTCAACACCAGCACCCAGCTTCACTCAACGACCAGCAAGCTGCAGTGCTGGTCACCCTGTGCCAGGCAAGTAGCAAGACGGGAACACGGCCCCACCCATTAGCAGAGAGGCTGCCTAAAAACATAATAAGGCCACAGGCACCCCAAAACACACCACCAGACGTGGACCTGTGCACCAGAAAGACAAGATTGAGCCTCATCCACCAGAAAACAGGCACTAGTCTCCCCCACCAGGAAGCCTACACAATCCACTGAAACAACCTTAGCCACTGGGGACAGACACCAAAAACAACGGGAACTATGAACCTGCAGCCTGCAAAAAGGAGACTCCAAACACAGTAAGATAAGCAAAATAAGAAGACAGAAAAACACACAGCAGATGAAGAGGCAAGGTAAAAACACACCAGACCTAAAAAAGGAAGAGGAAATAGGCAGTCTATCTGAAAAAGAATTCAGAATAATGATAGTAAAGATGATACAAAATCTTGTAAATAGAAGAGACAAAATGCAAGAAACAGTTAACAAGGAACTAGAAGAAATAAAGATGAATCAAGCAATGAACAGAAACACAATAAATGAAATTAAAAATACTCTAGATGGGAACAATAGCAGAATAATTGAGACATAAGGATGGATAAGTGATGTGGAAGATAAAATAGTGGAAATAACTGCTACAGAGCAGAATAAAGAAAAAAGAATTAAAAGAACTGAGGACAGTGTCAGAGACTTCTGGGACAATATTAAATGAACCAACATTCAAATTATAGGCATGCCAGAAAAAGAAGAGAAAAAGAAAGGGACCGATAGTTGAAAACTTCCCTAATATGGAAAAGGAAATAGTTAATCAAGTCCAGGAGGCACAGAGAGTCCCATACAGAATAAATCCACGGAGAAATATGCCAAGACACATATTAATCAAACTGTCAAAAATTAAACACAAATAAAACATATTAAAAGCAACAAAGGAAAAACAACAAATAACACACAAGGGAATCCCCATCAGGTTAAGAGCTGATCTCTCAGCAGAAACTCTACAAGTCAGAAGAGACTGGAAGGATATATTTAAAGTGATGAAGGAGAAAAATCTGCAACCAAGATTACTCTACCCAGCAAGGACCTCATTCTGATTTGATGGAGAAATTAAAAGCCTTTACAACAAGCAAAAGCTGAGAGAGTTCAACACCACCAAACCAGCTATACAACAAATGGTAAAGGAACTTCTCTAGGCAAGAAACACAACAGAAGGAAAATACCTACAATAACAAACCCAAAACAATTAAGAAAATGGGAATAGGAACATACATATCTATAATTACCTTAAATGAAAATGGACTCAATGCTCCCACCAAAAGACACAGATTGGCTGAATGGATACAAAAACAAGACCCATATATATGTTGTCTACAAAAGACCCACTTCAGACCTAGAGACACATACAGATTGAAAGTAAGGGGATGGAAAAAGATATTCCATGCAAATGGAAATCAAAAGAAAGCTGGAGTAGCAATTATCATAACAGACAAAATAGACTTTAAAATAAAGACTACTACAAGAGACAAAGAAGGACACTACATAATGATCAAGGGATCGATCCAAGAAGAAGATATAACAATTGTAAATATTTATGCACTCAACATAGGAGCACCTCGATACATAAGGCAAATACTAACAGCCATAAAAGGAGAAATCGACAGCAACACAATCATAGTAGGGGACTTCAACACTCCACTTTCACCAATGGACAGATCACAAAAAATGAAAATAAATAAGGAAACACAAGTTTTCAATTATCCATTAAACAAGATGGACTTAATTGATATTTATAGGACATTCCATCCAAAAACAGCAGAATACACATTTTTCTCAAGTGCTCATGGAACATTCTCCAGAATAGATTGTATCTTGGTTCACAAATCAAGCCTTGGTAAATTTAAGAAAACTGAAATTGTATCAAGTATCCTTTCTGACCACAATGCTATGAGACTAGATATCAATTACAGGAAAATATCTGTAAAAAATACAAACACATGCAGGCTAAACAATACACAACTTAATAATGAAGAGGTCACTGAAGGAATCATAGGGGAAATTAAAAAATATGTAGAAACAAATGACAATGGAGACACAACAACCAAAACCTATGGGATGGAGCAAAAGCAGTTTTAAGGGGGAAGTTTATAGCAATACAATCCCACCTTAAGCAACAGGAAACATCTCAAGTAAACAACCTGACCCTGCACCTAAAGAAATTAGAGAAAGAAGAACAAAAAAAACTCAAAGTTAGCAGAAGGAAAGAAATCATAAAGATCAGATCAGAAATAAATGAAAAAGAAATGAAGGAAATGATAGCAAAGATCAATAAAATTAAAGATGGTTCTTTGAGAAGATAAAGAAAACTGATAAACCATTAGCCAGACTCATCAAGCAAAAAAGGGAGAAGACTCAAATCAATAGAATTTGATGTGAAAAGGAGAAGTAACGACTGACACTGCAGAAATACAAAGGATCATGAGAGATTACTACATGCAACTCTCTGCCAATACAGTGGAAAACCTGGAAGAAATGGACAAATACTTAGAAATGTACAACCTGCGAAGACTGAATCAAGATGAAATAGAAAGCATGAACAGACCAATCACAAGCACTGAAATTGAAAATGTGATTTAAAATCTTCGAACAAACAAATGCCAAGGACCAGATGGCTTCAGAGGCGAATTCTTTCAAACATTTAGAGAAGAGCTAACACCTATCCTTCTCAAACTCTCCAAAATATAGCACAGGGAGGAACACTCCCAAACTCATTCTACTAGGCCACCATCACCCTGATACCAAAACCAGACAAGGATGTCACCAAGAAAGAAAACTACAGGCCAATATCACTGATGAATATAGATGGAAAAATCCTCAACAAAATACTAGCAAACAGTATCCAACAGCATATTAAAAGGATCATACACCATGATCAAGTGGGTTTTATTCCACGAATGCAAGCATTCATCAATATATGCAAATCAATCAACGTGATACACCATATTAAAATATTGAAGGAGAAAAACCATACGATCATCTAAATAGATGCAGAGAAAGCTTTCAACAGAATTCAACACCGATTTATGATAAAAACCCGGCAGAAAGTAGGCATAGAGTGAACTTTCCTCAACATAATAAAGGACATATATGACAAATCCACAGCCAACATCGTCTTCAATGGTGAAAAACTGAAACCCTTTCCACTAAGATCAGGAACAAGACAAGGCTGACCAGTCTCACCACTCTTATTCAACATAGTTTTGGAAGTTTTAGCCACAGCAATCAGAGAAGAAAAGTAAATAGAAGAAATCCCAATTGGAAAAGAAGAAGTAAAGCTGTCACTGTTTGCAGATGACATGATACTATATATAGGGAATCGTAAAGATGCTACCAGAAAACTACTAGAACTAATCAATGAATTTGGTAAAGTAGCAGGATACAAAATTAATGCACAGAAATCTCTGGTATTCCTGTACACTAATGATGAGAAATCTGAAAATGAAATCAAGAAAACACTCCCATTTACCACTGCAACAAATAGAATAAAATATCTAGGAATAAACCTACCTAAGGAGACAAAAGACCTGTATGCAGAAAATTATAAGACACTGATGAAAAAATTAAAGATGATACAAATAGATGGAGAGATATACCATGCTCCTGGATTGGAAGAATCAACATTGTGAAAATTACTCTACTACCCAAAGCAATCTCAGATTCAATGCAATCCCTACTAAACTACCCATGGCATTTTTCACAGAACTAGAACAAAAAATTTCAAAAATTTTTTTGTAAACACAAAAGACCCCGAATAGCCAAAGCAATCTTGAGAATGAAAAATGGAGCTGGAGGAATCAGGCTCCCTGACTTCAGACTATACTACAAAGCTACAGTAATCAAGACAGTGTGGTATTGGCATAAAAACAGAAAGATAGATCAATGGAACAGGATAGAAACCCCAGAGATAAACCCATGCACATATGGTCACCTTATTTTTGATAAAGGAGGCAGGAAAGTACAGTGAAGAAAGGACAGCCTCTTCAATAAGTGGTGCTGGGAAAACTGGACAGGGACATGTAAAAGTATGAGATTAGATCACTCCCTAACACCATACACAAAAATAAGCTCAAAATGGATTAAAGACCTAAATGTAAGGCCAGAAACTATCAAATTCTTAGAGGAAAATATAGGTAGAACACTCTATGACATAAATCACAGCAAGATCCTTTTGGACCCACCTCCTAGAGAAATGGAAATAAATACAGAAATAAACAAATGGGACCTAATGAAACTTCAAAGCTTTTTGCACAGCAAAGGAAACCATAAGCAAGACCAAAATACAAACCTCAGAATGGGAGAAAATATTTGCAAATGAAGCAACTGACAAAGGATTAATCTCCAAAATTTATAAGCAGCACATGCAGCACAATAGCAAAAAAACAAACAACACAATCCAAAAATGGGCAGAAGACCTAAATAGACATTTCTCCAAAGAAAATATACCAACTGCCAACAAACACATGAAAGAATGCTCAACATCATTAATATTAGAGAAATGCAAATCAAAACTACAATGAGATATCATCTCACACTAGTCAGAATGGCCATCATCAAAAATCTAGAAACAATAAATGCTGGAGAGGGTGTGGAGAAAAGGGAACACTCTTGCACTGCTGGTGGGAATGTGAATTGGTACAGCCACTATAGAGAATAATATGGAAGTTCCTTAAAAAACTACAAATAGAACTACCATATGACCTAGCAATCCCACTATTAGGTATATACCCTGAGAAAACCATAATTCAAAAAGAGACATGTACGAAAATATTCATTGCAGCTCTATTCACAATAGCCTGGAGATGGAAACAACCTAAGTGTCCATCATCAAATGAATGGATAAAGAAGATGTGGCACATATATACAATGGAATATTACTCAGCCATAAAAAGAAATGAAATTGAGCTCTTTGTAATGACGTGGATAGACCTAGAGTCTGTCATACAGAGTGAAGTAAGTCAGAAATAGAAAGACAAATACCATATGCTAATACATATATATGGAATTTAAGAAAAAAAAATGTCATGAAGAACCTAGGGTTAAAACAGGAATAAAGACACAGACCTACTTGAGAATGGACTTGAGGATATGCAGAGGGGGAAGGGTTAGCTCTGACAAAGCAGAGAGGGGCATGGACATATATACACTATCAGACGTAAGGTAGATAGATAGTTGGAAGCAGCCGCATAGCACAGGAAGATCAGCTTGGTGCTTTGAGACCACCTGGAGGGTTGGGATAGGGAGTGTAGGAGGGAGGGAGATACAAGGGGGAAGAGATATGGGAACATATGTATATGTATAACTGATTCACTTTGTTATAAAGCAGAAACTAATAAAAAATAATAAATAAAAGAAGAGTGAACCTTACTGTACACAAATTAAAAAAAAAAAAACTATTTCGAGATCAGCGTATTCCTGGATGGAATGCAGAATGTGATAAAACTAATTATATCATGAATGTATGAAATAAATATAATTATTACAAAAAAATAAACTCAACAAACAGGTATAGAAGAGAACTTCCTCAACCTGATAACAACCCAGCTAACATCTTACTTAACATTGAAAAACTAAATGCCCTCACCCTAAATTCAGAAATAAGTCAAGCATATTTACTATCATCAGTGCTACTCATGGAGGTTCTAGCCAGGGTAACTAGGAAAGAAAATGAACTAAATTGCTACCAGATTGGAAAGGAAGAATTATAACTGTTTCTACAGAGGACATGATTTGTATATAGAAAATGTTACATGAGTTCAGCAAGGTTGATGGATACAATATCATGGCACAGCTATTAACTGTATTTCTATACAATAGTAATGAACAAGCTGAAAATGAAACTAAGAAAACAATTCCATTTACAATATCATCAAAAGGAATAAAATACTTCACTTAGAAATGGTTTTAACAAAAGAAATATAAAAGTTATACCCTAAAAACTACAAAACAGTATTGAAATAATTAAGAAAACCTACATATATGCAAATACACCCAAGAAGCAGTTGGAATCCAATGATGAGATTAGGTCAGAGATTGGTGATATTATATGATTTTATTTGTTAATTGAAAAATAAAAACGTTAAATTGATACATGGCTCTTTCAAAATTATCAAAATGGCTGTGTAATACTGGCATGTAGCCACACTTTTCTTCTTATTCCTAGAGTGAGTTGACATTGCAGACTGATTTTTCAAGTCTATCCTTTAAAAGTTAGATACGATTTTCCTGGTAACTTTTCAGAAGTGACTGAAGAGGTATCACTGCAAGACAGTGGTTGGCATACTAGTGACTTAGACTCAAAAATGCAAAAAGAAGAGGTTTTAATTCCTGAATATGTGAAAATACCACCTCTTCCAAAGATGTCTCTAAGCATCAGAAACTCATTAAGGTTTCCAAGTTTTCTTTGTATATCTTTTGAATAAATGATAACAGACTATTATAAAAGTTTACAAAGCAAATTGACTAAAGATTTAAGTCTTAACATAAATTAACAACTAAAGTAATTTTCACGAGCTAAATTCCCCAGAATACCTCCTCTCCTACTTTAAGGCCTATGTGCAATTTTTGAGTGTATTCTGAACTTTCAAAGAAATGTAACCCTTTGAAGAATTTTATTTTCACTTGTCCTTCTTGGGGTTGGGTTAGTCTTTGGCTTTTAAGATTTCTTTTTCCTTTAAACGTTCTTGCTTAATTTTACTTTTAATTTCGGCAACCACATCCATCTGTCTATGTATCTATCTATCTATCTATCTATCTATCTACCTACCTAATATCTTTATCTATATATCTATATCTAAGTATATCTATATCTATAGCTAGATATCTCTATATATCTATAAATTTCTAATAACTTATTTTTTCCCTGATTCCCTTGTCCCAAGATAGCCTATGCTTATTTCATTGCTAGATATCTTCTCTCATCTCACTTATTCAAATCTTTTTAAGATCCTTTTTTCCTATTTGCATTCATTATTCCCTTAGGATCAGATTTGGTTTTTACTCTCTTCATTATCATTTCTTAGTGTTGAATTTTTTCAACTGTTTGATAAACCTTAATTCCATAATTATATTAATGAAGAAATATATATTTGTGATCATTTTAATCTATCACCATTGTCTTTTGTCACTCATGAACAGGGCTGAGAGCCAGGCTTTTATGTTGATGATGCATGCCATTTTAGTGGCTCTACTCTGGAGTATCTAAATGAAGTGGAGTCGGAAAGTCATGCTGTCCTCTCTCATTTTAAATAAAGTTTATACTATCAAAATATAATCTTCAATTCGGAAGCCCTCCTTTCTTCCATGCAGGTTAATCTATTTATTAAGAAAGTATTTTCCCAGTTCACAGGAGGCAATATATTCTGTTGCACACGTTGGGTAGATAGAGTGCTGTGGAAGGCAGGGATAGATATGTAGAGGAATATTGTGCAAAAGGTGTTCCAAAAACTTTTAGAAAATCACTTTTACCTCTGTCCTCTTCCTATTTTAGATATCCATAATTATCTGCTCCAGGATTTTTTCTACAATGAAAAATAGCTCTTGCCTATACAAGAGTCTTCTCTTGTAAATGCTCTGAGTGGTGTCCTTTGCCCCTACATGTCCATCAGTGTGGTTCTCCCTAAATTCTGTCTTTATGAAATCCATCAAATGAATGCATCAATGATTTCAGCTGCTTTTCTTGCTTGTGATTCTCAGGATTTTTTAATTTGTTGTATTTTGAAACCTTTTTTCCTTTTTTTGATGCTTCAACAGTGTTTTGTGGGGGAGAATAACTAAACATATGCTCAGTCAGAACCTTGAAAATTGAAAATCCACAATAGCTTTAGAGTATAAATTATTACACACGATTTATTTTTTTCCATTTTTATATGGAAAAAATATTTTAGGAGGAAACATTTTTAATACTCAACTGAATATTCTATTTCAAGGGATATAGTCATATTGTACAAACTATAATTCAAGTGGTTGTCATCTCAAATTGCATTTATTAAGTTCCAAAAGTAAAAACCTGAAACTTCTTTACCCCCCTTACTATTTTAATATTTGCATGAACTAGTAAAATGAATCATGTACACTTAGTTTCCAAACCTGATTCTGAAACTTACTTGCTCTGAGACCTGAGGCAAATTCCTTAGACCTTAGCTTCCAAATATATAAAATAGGGGTACATTATGCTACTAGACCTTGCTTTATGTAGGAAGGAATAAATGGCATTAAATTAGATTTTATTTTTACCATGGGTTAACATATTTTAAGATGTCAAATTTAAATGAAATTTTTGATTTCTCAATTAGAATATTAAATAATATGCTATTAGGAAAACAGCAATAGGTTCATATATAATTAATATTCATATTATTTCCAGTCTCTAATGAGAAACATGATACTCTTATTTATATGAAGACTCTTTACATTGCAGTGTAACATTACCTATTTGGAAACTGAACAAACACTGTATCTCTCAGGAAGAGAAGCTCCTGTTTCCTTAATTTTATACAATTTATTTATATACCATGGATGTCATTCAGTTATTTTTAGAGGGGATTTTATTTGCTTGAATTACTTCACTAATTTGTTCAGCATTAACATTGTTTCCTACATGATCATAATGTTGTTCTTTTATATACATACAATCATGTAGTTATGCTGAATGTTTCAGCCCTTTCTACTTACGTATTCATTAAGTATAAGAAACACTCAATTCCAGTGTGCCTTAGGGTGAGTTTTTCAAGAGGCTACTGCTTTTGATTCTCATTCTGCTTATGGTAGTGATTATTAGAAGTCATGGTTAAATATTTACTTGATGTTAATGATAAGCTAACTAGTAGGTTTCCTTGAAACTTAAAGAGGCACAGCATGGTATCTAAGCCAGATATGAAAAACCACATAAGGCACTGGTTATAGTTGAAATTTTTAAAGTGAGATTAAAATAATATTTATATGAACAGAAATATTCTCCACTAATTTGATTGTTTATCTTTGGCCAACATGTAAATATACAAACATAATATTTATATAATATGCATGGATTCAGTAAAATGGCTTCTCCAGATAAATTGTTACAAGTATTTTTAGGGTTGATATATTTGGGATGTGGAGCAAAGATATGACAAACAGAATTATGTATTTTATGGAATTCATTATTGATTTCTTCTGCAGTTGTTTTAATACTTGGCTTCCTTAGAGTTGGGGAGGAGACGGTTGGGTTTAACTAAACAGCTTTGTGATTCAAAAAACTCTTGCATGTTAACAAATTTCAATATACTAAGATTGTATTATCCATGGAACTTTGGTCTCTTACATGAAGTATCTGAGAGCTATTGCAAGAAAGAAAATCTGTCTTGAAAAATACTGTATTAAATAAACAGTGCTGTATTATTAAACATTTGTATTTATAAAAGCAAAATATAACTATGGTATACTTTAGAAATAATAAAGGACCAAGTGCTTTCTCCACTCTAATTTGAAAATCTTCCACAATATGACATCTTAGTTATGTAGAAGAAGAAATTTTTAGAAAATCTTTGAAACTAATGTCTAGCATAACTCAAGTAATATTTAGTCTGAAAGTTTCTGAGAAAAGTGAATTATCTGTTTGAAGGTAGGAGGCATCCATTGTTTTCCTTCTATTGTATGATCCTGTTAAAAAGTAAGCCCACTTCCAGGAAAATCTCTACATGACTTTCAATGAAAAAAATGTTTTCATGAAACATACCCAAGAATAGGTCCAAGAGTTGTTTACACTTTGAAAATCTGTAGCAATATTTATAGGGACTTTGCTTCTATATTATTAAACATACATATTTCTAGAGATATAAGGTGCACTTTTAATGAAACAAGTAGGTTATCCTGAATACTTGCTATTTTTATTATTAGCATTATATCATTTAACAGTGGCAAATATCTGAAAGTTTAAAATCAAACTGGCTTAAACAATAAGAATTTTTGTTTGTTTGTATTTCTAAACATGACGTCTAGAGGTAGAGTGGGTTCCAGAATTGGGTGATGCAGCAGTTTAATAACTCCACAGACTACCTTTCAGCCTCCAGTGTCTCATGCTCAATGTGAAAAGACTTTGCTTTTAGTTGGCCTCCCCTGGTGTTATAAATATGGCTCCAGCAGATATAAATAAAAGTAACATACAGATATGGTAACGTTCAGAGGAAGAATGGAAAAACATGCTTATGTATCTCCTTGACAGGAGCAGTGACCCTTTCCCAGGAGCTCTCTCAGCACTCTTTCTTCTACACTACACTGGCTAGTCTGGTGTATTGCTGAATGTTTGATCCAACAGATGCATGGGCTTACCATGACCTAGGATGAAATGGATATCAGGAAGTCAACCATAAAGACCTCTACACAGATGCCCTTATTTTGAGTAAAATGCTTTAGGAATTTTAACAATAATAACAATAACAGTAGTAAAAACAAGGAGGTTATCTTCTGTGTATCAAGGTCCTGATAGGTCTGAGTGGGCTCAACCTTCTGTCTTAAGGAACAAGGAAACCCAAGTAAAATAGTAATGAGAAGAAAAACAAAATGGGTCCACATGGCTTGTTCTAAGAAAGCAAGCTGATAAAGAATCAGAGTGGGCCTAATCTTCAGAAAGCCTGTGGAAATGTCCTCAAGGAAATGTAGATGAGAAATGGATTACTCTTCTATTTTTCTCTAGAGGATAACCAAAGCAGATAACTTGAAGAAATTTCTCTACTCAGGAAGTCTCCATTTTCTACTGTTGACATTCAGATGAAGGGCCTATCAAACCAACATAAAAGGCTGCTCAAATTAATTAACAAAAGTATATTGATGGACATATTTAGGACTTATTGCCCAATTTAAAAGGACATTTATATACAATATTATATAGCATTTCACATATATATAGACACACACACAGAGACACACACACTCTCACATTCTTTTACGAGATGGTCAATTTTATGTGTCAACTTGACTGAGCCATGAGGTGCCCAGATATTTGGTAAAACATTGTGCTGGATATTTTTGTGAGGGTGTTTTTGGATGAGATTAACATTTAAATATGTAGACTGAGTAAAGCAGACTGTTCTCCCTGATGGGTGTGGTAGGTGCCATCCAATCAGTTTAAGATCTGAATAGAACAAAGAGGCTGGCCCTCCCCTGAGTAGAATTCCTCCTACCTGACTGCTTTGAGCTGAAACTAGGTTCTCCCTGGTTCTTGAGCTTGCAGGCCTTCTAACTGGAATCACACCATCAGTTCCCCTGGTTTTCAGGCCTTCAAACTCACACTAGAAGTACACACTGGACCTGGTCTCAGGTTTGATGACTCATCCTGCAGATTTTCGGACTCTTCAGGTTCCATAATCACATGAGCCAATTCCTTATAATAAGCCTCTTCCTCTCTCTCTCCCCCAACACCAAAATACATACTAATGGTCCTGTTTTTCTGGATAACCTCAACTAATAAGTGTTATTAAGCATAAAATCTTATCAGAGAAAACTCTTGTGTGGGGAAGGAGTACTGACATGATAAATTGTAGCAGAAATGGTGAAACACAAATGATCAAATGTTGGTCTTCCATGTGCTAATGTATCAACACATAGTATTGTGTTTCTCAGGTTGCTCTCATCTAGATTTTTTCATTCTTATTTCTAAGAGTGTGAGTTCAAGTTAATATTTGGGGAAGACAAATTATTAAAGGCAATTATACAGGAAACATTATACTAATTATTTTACTTATGAGTCACTGTAGTTACATATCTTGAAATAGTAATGATATTATGTTTTATATATTAAATGTATATTAATACATTAAAGACAGCAAAACATTTTGTAAAATATTTCTCTGGCATAATAATTTTTATCTCTAACTCATGAAAAATATACAAAATCTGTATTAAATCAGTCAAACTCTTCAATGGCTGACATAATTTCATTCTAACTATAGCAAACTTCTTGTGTAACAGTCTCTGACTACCTGAGGTATTTTTTATAAGGTATGTCATGTTCAGTAGTTTAAGTCAGGTTTCTACTTTTGGGAATTTTGTTATTTGAAATGCATTTGTAATACCCCCTTAGAAGTAGAATTTATGGTTTAAAGAGTATTCATATTTTTTTAATATTTTTGACACAGAATGACAAATTGCCTTACCAAAACATGTACTGCTTTGTATCACACCAGCATTATAGAACAGGCTCACTGTAATCAAGTCCATTTTTATCACTAAAAATATTAATTAATTTGGATTTGGTTAGTTATTGATTCTAATTGGTTATTAAAATTTCATCTTTTGTGTACTATTCAGCCAATTGTTCTACTGAGAATTCTGTATTTACATGTAAGAGCTTTGTATAATTTAAAGGTATTAATGGTGTATCACATTAAAAGGCATGCTTCTCTCAGAAAATTTAAAGATAGCCATCTATATGTTTTGTTTTGTTTAGTTTTTTTCTTTTTTTTATATTTAAATCTTAAGCATCTATCTTTATACATGCCATCAGGTAAACATTTAACTTTTGTTTTCCCAAATAATCTGTAATCAAATAAAAAATACACCTTGGTCATTTTTTAAACTATAGACTTGAAATGTCCCCTTTATCATAATATTTAAGTAGGTAGTGTTAGGAAACACAGTGTAATATCCCTTACTATCTGTGTGACCCTGGAAAACCTCAGAGACTCTTGATCTGTGTCCTCAACTGTAAATGGGGATTATAACAGTGCATACCTGACACAGTTGGTATGGGAATAACTTTATGCATGAAGAAAGCATGAAAAGAACCTGGTACGTAGTTAATAATTATGGGCTAGCTAAATATACCTATATCTTATAAATATGAAATATTCTTAAACATTAGGTCTTGTGAAAATTATTAACCCCTCTTTGACTGGTCTATACTTACACAAGAACAAAACTTTATTTTTGTTTTATGATGTAGTCACCAAATTATGAGGTCAGAAATGTCACGCCATTCTGATTCAAATGTATCCTCATTGTCCTTTCATAAATGAAAATTAGCATCATTATATCAAGTTTTCAAATGAAGAGTGAAGCAAACACACAAACAAACAAGCATCTCATTGGGATTTTTTACATTGTAATTGTGTTAAAGGTAAAGATAAATTTGTGAAGATTTGGCACATTTTCAAAATTAATTTTTTTTGCCTAGGAACAGCAAAATCATGTAATTTAAAATGTTTCATTTGTCATTCTACCAACTAAGCTGTACTATTATGAGAGAGCAATTTAAAAGGTCAAAAATATTTACAGCGTGTGAAGTAGAATAATTGGTTCATCTTACAACTGAAAGAAAACATGATGGTATTTAGTAATTGATTTCTACAAAGTGTAATTTTTCTTTGAGTGTAGCATGAACACAATTTGTATATATGGAAGCTGTATCTACTGAGTAACACTCAAGTAGGCATTTAATTAAAACACAGACAGTCACAATGCATATCTTGCTTTTGCTAATTGGTCTTCAGAGACTATTTGGAGATATCCGAATAACACTCTCCCAAACCACAAAACAATAGCAACCATTTCAATAAAAAAAGGTCACCTTCCCTTGCTGCTAATGAGTAGTGCAAAAAAGTGACATAAGAAAGACAGAGCAATATCGCTGTTTTGCTATGTATGTAACTGGTTTAACAGAGATTTGTCCAAAAAAAGGTGCAAATATGGATGTAGTGTCAATTTTGCAGAGTAGGAATTTTACTGTAGTTATCTGCATTTGGAAAACTAACAGCAAAAACAGTTAAATGTTACAGGTGTGTACGTATCTATTTATTTATACTACCTTGTTGCAGGGAACTGCAATATATTTAAAGCCACAAGTTACTGTTTTAAAATTTAATAAGAATATGTAGTTTGTTCCCTCTTCTTCATTTAATTTCCAATACTTGTCCCTGAAATTTATTAAATTGTTATTTATTGTACATCTGTTAACCCAGTATCATAACATAATCTATCAAATTAGCAGGCTATCTAGTTCTGAGCAAAATCCATTTGTAAAATTTTATGGTATGCTTAAATAAGAAAAATTAGCCTCGGTTGTTTACATTAGAATTTTTACACCTCAAACTTTGACTTTAGAAAGATAAAAGCATATATTTGTTATATGGTAGACACAGATAGAGCGGCCTCCCAAAGGCAGCTGTACACAGAATCACTGCTAGAAAGCTTAAAAACTCAGAACTGCATAAGTAGAAGGAGACATTAGGAGACTTGACTTTTGTCTTCATCTTCTAACATTTGTCTTCATTCTGATGTCCTAGATCCTCCCCCTTAATGCTTCCAAATCTTGAAAGCAATGTATACTTTAACAACTTAAATATGGGGCAAAAATAAGCTAAAACTCAAAATGTCAGGACTCATAAATGATTAATACATAAAAAATGATCAAAATGCTGTTATTACAAGGTTCTTTTACAGAGTGGTTTTATCCACAATCAGTAACTTATGGTTTTTAAAATTAGGATGATATTTAAACATTCAAAGCAAGTGTCCAAATAAATACATACTGTACTCAAGTATTTTGTCCTCTTTTTTAAGCAGTTTAATTATAAATGAAGTTGTATATTGAATTCTTATGGCTCAAAATTTCTTCAAGAGGAGCATTGTAAAATAGGTGACTCTCAAATAGTATTTTATAATTCCTAGTTTTTCTAATTTTGTCTTACAAAAACTATAATCAATAATTTCTTATTAATTAGGACCTTTTATTTTTGATATTAATTCAGTTATAAAATTGTAAGTAGCTCTGGGAGTAGTGTACATTTATATTTTGTAAATTCTTGTATTTTTGGTAATTCAAGAAACATTTGTGTCCATCTAAATAAATCAGAGTAGAAAAGAATAGTTTCCCATAGGGACAAACGTTTGCTACCATGACTGAGAAAAACTGATAAAATGCCAAAATGAAGATACTAGCCATTCTGATGGCTTTGGAGAAATAAATGTTTTAAAAATTTTCTGGGAGTAAACATTTGAAAAATGACTTCAAATAAAATGTCTCTAAAGCAAAACCAAGAGACACATTTTTTTCTAAATGGAACAAATGTGCTAATGAGCATAATTTATATTTTCTGTATACAACTGAATAAATTGATTTCTAGTGTCATGATGTTTTAAGTGAAATATAAGAGGTAGTGCTCAAACAATACTGGAAATGTTTCTGTATAAAAGAAGATGATGGAATACACGAGACATAAAGAAGTAGATTGGATGCAGCAAAGTGCTCCCATAATATAGATAACACTGGCAGCACAGAAAAAGAGAACCCAAGTAAAACATTTGTGAGACATGAGCAGAGGGGAAAAAAAAGCTAAAGATAAAAGCAGGGTCTCAGGAGACCTTCAAGATGGCAGAGGACTAAGATGAGGAGATCACCTTCCTCCCCACAAATATATTAGAAATACATCTACATGTGGAACAGCTCCTACAGAACACCTACTGAACACTGGCAGAAGACCTCAGACTTCCCAAAATGCAACAAACACCCCACGTACCTGGGGAAGGCAAAAGAAAAAATAATAAACAGAGGCAAAAGAGTAGGGATGGGACCTGCACCAGTGGGAGGGAGTCATGAAGGAGGAAAGGTTTCCACACACTAGGAAGGCCCTTCACTGGAGGAGATGGGGTGTGGCAGGGTGAAGCTTTGTAGCCACGGAGGAGAGCACAGAAACAGGGCTGCAGAGGGCAAAGTGAGAGATTCCCACACAGAGGATCAGTGCCAACCAGCACTCACCAGCCTGACAAGCTCACCTGCTCACCCGCCGGGGTGGGCGGGGCTGGGAGCTGAGGCTCAGGCATCAGAGGTGAGATCCCAGGGAGAGGACTGGTGTTGGCTGTGTGACCACAGCCTGAAGGGAGCTAGTGTGCCACAGCTAGCTGGGAGGGAGTCCAGGAAAAGTCTGGACCTGCCGAAGAGGAAAAAGACCACTGTTTCATGGTGTGTGAGGAGAGGGGATTCAGAGCACTGCATAAATGAGCTCCAGACACAGGCACAAGCCACGGACATCAGTGCAGACCACAGAGATGGGCATGAGACGCTAAGGCTGCTGCTGCAGCCATCAAGAGGCCTGTGTGCAAGCACAGGTCACTCTCCACACTGCCCCTCCCGGAAGCCTGTGCGGTCCACCACTGTCAGGGTCACGTGATCCAGGGACAACTTCCCCAGGAGAATGCACTGTTCACCTCAGGCTGGTGCAACATTCTGCTGGCCTCTGCCACCAGAGGCTCACCCCGCACACTGTTCCCCTTCCTCCATCTGGCCTGAGTGAGCCAGAGCCCCCGAATCAGTGGCTCCTTAACCCTATCCTGTCTGAGTGAAGAACAGACATCCTCAGGTGACCTACATGCAGAGGCGGGTCCAAATCCAAAGCTAAACCCCAGGAGCTGTGTGAACAAAAAAGAGAAAGGCAAATCTCTCCCAGCAGCCTCAGGAACAGAGGATTAAATCTCCACAGTCAACTTGATGTACCCTGCATCTGTGGAATACCTGAATAGACAATTCATCTGAAAATTGAGGCAGTGGACTTTGTATGATTTTGTCTGTATACCTTTGATTTAATCATACGTCCTAATGTTCTGTCTGTCTGTTTTTTCTTGTTTGTTTGTTTGTTTTTAGTATTGTTTTTAGTGCTTGTTATCATTGGTGGATTTGTTCTTTAGTTTGGTTGCTCTCTTCTTTCTTTCTTTCTTGCTTTTATTACTTTCTAATTTTTAATATTTTTTTAAAATTTTTAAATAACTATATTTTATTTCTTTCTATCTTTCTCCCTTTTCTTCTGAGCTGTGTGGCTGACAGGGTCTTGGTGCTTCAACCGGGTGTCAGGCCTGTGTCTCTGAGGTGGGAGAGCCAAGTTCAGGAAACTGATCCACTAGAGATCTCCCAGCTCCACGTAATATCAAACTGTGAAAATCTCCCAGAAATCTCCATCTCAATGCCAAGACCCAGCTCCACTCAACAACCAGCAAGCTACACTGCTGGACACCCTATACCAAACAACTAGAAAGACAGGAACACAAACCCACCCATTAACAGATAGACTGATTAATATCATAATAAGGTCACACACATGCCAAAACAAGGCACCGGATGCAGTCCTGCACACCAGAAAGATAACTCATCCACAAGAACACAGGCACCAGTCCCCTCCATCAACAGGCTTACACAAATCACAGAACCAACCTTAGCCACTGGGGGCAGACACCAAAAAAAATGGGAACTACGAACCTGAAGCCTGCAAAAAGGAGACCCCAAACACAGTAAGTGAAGCAAAATGAGAAGATAGAGAAACACACAGAAGGTGAAGAAGCAGGGTAAAAACTCACCAGACCAAACAAATGAAGAGGAAATGGGAGCCTACCTAAAAAAGAATTCAGAGAAATGAGAGTGAAGATGATCCAAAATCTTGGGAATAGAATGGAGAAAATAAAAGAAATGATTAAAAAGGATATAGAAGAAGAAAAGACCAAACAAACAATGATGAACAACACAATAAATGAAATTACAAATCCTCTAGAAGGAATCAATAGCAGAAAAACAGAGGCATAAGAGCAGATAAGTAACCTGGAAGATAAAATAGTGGAAATAAATACTGCAGAGCAGAATAAAGAAAAAAGAATGAAAAGAAATGAGAACACTCTCAGAGACCACTTGGACAACATTAAACACACCAACATTCAAATTATAGGGTCCCCAGGAGAAGAAGAGAAAAAGAAAGGGACTGAGAAAATATTTGAAGAGATTATAGTTGAAAACATTCCTAATATGTGAAAGAAAATGGTCAATCAAGTCCAAGAGGCACAGAGAGTCCCATACAGGATAAATCCAAGTAGAAACATGCCAAGACACATATTAATCAAACTATCAAAAATTAAATACAAAGAAAAAACATTAAAAAGCAGCAAGGGAAAAACAACATATAACATACAAGGGAACTCCCATTAGGATAACGACTGATCTTTCAGCAGAAACTCTGCATCCCAGAAGAGAGTGGAAGGACATATTTACAGTGATGAAATGGAAAAACCTAAAACCAAGATTACTCTACCCAGCAAGATCTCATTCAGATTTGACAGAGAAATTAAACCTTTACAGAAAAGCAAAAGCAAAGAGAATTCAGCACCATCAAACCAGCTTTACAACAAATGCTAAAGGGACTTCTCTAGGCAGGAAACACAAGAGAAGGAAAAGACCTAAAATAACAAACTTAAAACAATTAACAAAATTGTAATAGGAATGCACATATTGATAATTACCTTAAATGTAAATGGATTGAATGCTCCAACCAAAAGACATAGAATGGCTGAATGGATACAAATACAAGATCCATATATATGCTGTCTACAAGAGACCCACTTAAGACCTAGGGACATATACAGATTGAAAATGAGAGGATGGAAAAACCTATTCCATGCAAATGGAAATCAAAAGAAAGCTGGAATAGCAATTCTCATATCAGACAAAATAGACATTAAAATAAACACTATTACAAGAGACAAAGAAGGACACTACATAATGATCAAGGGATCAATCCAAGAAGAAGATATAACAAGTGTAAATATTTATGCACCCAACATAGGAGCACCTCAATACATAAGGCAAATGTGAACAGCCATAAAAGGAGAAATCAACAGTAACACAATCATAATAGGGGACTTTAACACCCCACTTTCACCAATGGACTGATCATCCAAAATGAAAATAAATAAGGAAACACAAGCTTTAAATGATACATTAAACATGATGGATGTGATTGATATTTATAGGACAATTCATCCAAAAACAAGAGAACACACTTTCTTCTCAAGTGCTCATGGAATATTCTCCAGGACAGATCATATCTTGCATCATAAATCAAACCTTGGTAAATTTAAGAAAATTAAAATTGTATCAAGTATCTTTTCTGACCACAATGTTATAAGAGTAGATATCAATTACAGGAAGAAATCTGTAAAACATACAAATACCTGGAGGCCAAACAATACACTACTTAATAACCAAGAGATCACTGAAGAAATCAAAGAGGAAATCAAAAAGTACCTAGAAACAAATGACAATGTAAACACGATGACCCAAAACCTCTGAGACACAGCAAAAGCAGTTCTAAAAGGGACATTTATAGCAATACAATCATGCGTCAAGATACAAGAAACATCTCAAATAAACAACCAACCCTTACACCTAAAGCAATTAGAGAAAAAAGAACAAAACAAACAAACAAAAAACCCCCCAAAGGTAACAGAAGGAAGAAATCATAAAGATCAGATCAGAAGTAAATGAAAAAGAAATGAAGGAAACAATAGCAAGTCTCAACAAAACTAAAAGCTCTTTCTTTGAGAAGATAAACAAAATTGATAAAGCATTAGCCAGACTCATCAAGAAAAAAAGGAGGAAGACTCAAATCAATAGAATTAGAAATGAAAAAGAAGTAACAACTGACACTGCAGAAATACAAAGGATCACGAGAGATTACAACAAGAAACTTTATGCCAATAAAATGGACAGCTTGGAAGAAGTGGACAAATTCTTAGAAAAGTACAAACCAGGAAGAAATAGAAAATATAAACAGACCAATCACAAGCACTGAAATTGAGACTATGATTAAAAATCTTCCAACACACTTGGTTATACTATAGGTTAACTGACACGCGATGGCTGCAGAGTTCCAGAGAGTCACACTGGAGCCACTGCCACTACAGCTGCTCAAGGCCCTCTCTCAGCTTTCCAGCAGCTTCCCCATCCTGGGTGGTGCGAGACATGTTGGAAATTCAAAAGCAGAGGGTCAGAATGCCATGGTTTAAGCCAACTCATTTTAAACCTGTATCAACGACAGTGGCCCAGGCAATTTAGAATAGGATTATTTGTTTACTGAACGGGACTAAACTGTGGCTCTTTCCTTACTTGATTAGGACAAAGTATTTGGAAATTCAAACCTGAAATCATCTATTATCACAGAGTTTCCATTCGTGGATTAAAAAGCAAATTAAGTTGGATTACACTGTCCTCTCCCAGATTCACTAAGGATGAGAAGGACTGGGTCCTCCTAGGGCTGGAAAACGAACAGATGCCAAAATGGCTGATGCAAAGGGCTTTTCAAAACTAATTTTTAAGAAATATATCTTTTCTTGTGTGCATTTTGGCGGGGGGGATTAAAAAAATCAGATTCTCTAAGAAACAAAACATCTGAGGAATATCAACTGAAAAAAAAACTAGATAGCAAATAAAGCAAATTATTTTTCATCAAAAAAAAAAATCTTCCAACAAACAAAAGCCCAGGACCAGAGGGTTTCACAGGTGAATTCTATCAAACATTTAGAGAAGAGTTAACACCTATCCTTCTCAAACTCTTGCAAAATATAGCAGAGGGAGGAATACTCCCAAACTCATTCTATGAGGCCACTATCACCCTGATACCAAAAGCAGATGAAGATGTCACAAAGAAAGAAAACTAGAGGACAATATCACTGATGAACATAGATGCAAAAATCCTCAACAAAATACTACCAAACAGAATCCAACAGCACATTAAAAGGGTCATACACCATGATCAAGTGGGTTTTATCCCATGAATGAAAGGATTATTCAATATACACAAATCAATCAATATGATACACCATATTAACAAATTGAAGGATAAAAACTATACGATCATCTCAGTAAATGCAAAAAAAAAAAAGATGTTGACAAACTTCAACACCTATTTATGATTCAAAACTATCCAGAAAGTAGGCATAGAGGGAACTTATCTCAACATAATAAAGACCATATATGGCAAACCCACCACCAACATCATTCTCAACGGTGAAAAACAGAAAACATTTCAACTAAGATCAGGAACAGGACAAAGTTGTCTACTCTCATCACTATTATTCAATATAGTTTTGGAAGTTTCAGCCACAGCAATCAGAGAAGAAAAAGAAACAAAAGGAATCCATATGAGAAAAGAAGAAAAACTGTCACTGTTTGCAGATGACATAATACTATACATTGAGAATCCTAAGAGGCTACCAGAATACTACTAGAGCCAATCAATTAATTTGGTAAAGTAAAATATTACAAAATTAATACACAGAAATCTCTTGCATTCCTATACACTAATGATGAAAAATCTTTAAGATAAATTATGGAAACACTCCCATTTACCTCTTCAACAAAAAGAATAAAATACCTAGGAATAAACCTACCTAAAGAGACAAAAGGCCTGTATGCAGAAAACTATAAGACCCTGATGAAAGAAATTAAAGATGATACAAACAGATGGAGAGATATGCAATGCTCTTGGATTGGAAGAATCAACATTGTGAAAATGACTATACTACCCAAAGCAATCTACAGATTCAATGCAATCCCTATCAAACTACCAATAGCATTTTTCACAGAACTAGAACAAAAAAAAAAAATCCACAATTTGTATGGAAAAACAGAAGACCCCAAATAGCCACAGTAATCTTGAGAAAGAAAAGAGAGCTGGAGGAATCAGGCTCCGTGACTTCAGACTATACTACAAAGCTACAATAATCAAGACAGTATGGTATTGGCACAAAAACAGAAATATTGATCAATGGAACAGGATAGAAAGCCCAGAGATAAACCCAAACACATATGATCACCTTATTTTTGATAAAGGAGGCAAAAATATACAATGGAGGATAAACAGCCTCTTCAGCAAGTGGTGCTGGGAAAACTGGTCAGTCATATGTAAAAGAATGAAATTAGAACATTCTGTAACACCATATACAATAATAAACTCAAAATGGAATATAGCCTTAAATGTAAGGCCAGACACTATAAAACTCTTAGAGGAAAACATAGGCAGAACACTTTGTGACATCAGTCATGGCAAGATCCTTTTTGACCCACCTCCTAGAGAAATGGAAATAAAAACAAAAATAAACAAATGGGACCTCATGAAACTTAAAAGCTTTTGCACAACAAAGGAAAACATAAACAAGATGACAAGACAGTCCTCAGAATAGGAGAAAATATTTGCAAATGAAGCAACTGACAAAGGAATAATCTCCAATATTTACAAGCAGCTCATGCAGCTCAATATCAAAGAAACAAAAAACCCAATCTAAAAATGGTTAGAAGGCCTAAATAGACGTTTCTCCAAAGAAGTTATACAGATTGCCAACAAACACATGAAAGGATGCTCCACATCACTAATCATTAGAGAAATGCAAATCAAAATTACAATGAGGTATCACCTCACACCAGTCAGAATGGCCATCATCAAAAAACTTACAAACAATAAGTGCTGGAGAGGGTGTGCAGAAAAGGGAACCCTCTTGCACTGTTGGTGGGAATGTAAATTGATACAGCCACTAGCGAGAACAGTATGGAGGTTCCTTAAAAAACTAAAAATAGAACTATCATACGACCCAGCAATCCCACATCTGGGCATATACACTGAGAAAACCATAATTCAAAAAATGTCATGTACCACAATGTTCACTGCAGATCTATTTACAATAGCCAGGACATGGAAAAAATTTAAGTGTCCATCGATAGATGAATGGATAAGAAGATGTTGCACATATTTACAATGGAATATTACTGAGCCATAAAAAGAAATGTAATTGAGTTATTTGTAGTGAGGTAGATGGACCTAGAGTGTGTCATACAGAGTGAAGTAAGTCAGAATGAGAACAACAAATACTGTATGGTAACAAATATATATGGCATATAAAAAAAATGGTTCTGAAGAACGTAGGGGCAGGTAAAGAATAAAGAAGCTGATGTAGAGAATGGACTTGAGGACACAGGGAAGGGAAAGGGGAAGCTGGGACGAAGTGAGAGAGTGTCATGGACATATATACACTACCAAATGTAAAATAGATAGTTAGTTGGAAGCAGCTGCATAGCACAGGGAGATCAGCTTGGTGCTTTGTGACCACCTAGAAGGGTGGGATAGGGAGGGTGGGAGGGAGACGCAAGAGGGAGGAGATATGGGGATATATGTATATGTATAGCTGATTCACTTCATTATTAATCAGAAACTAACACACCATCCTAAAGCAATTATACTCCAATAAAGATGTTAAAAAAATGCAGGGTCTCAATACCTTGACCTTGTCAGTATAGAATATTTTGTTAATGGAAATAAAGATGCATTTTGTTTTCCTTTGGACACTGTTACCAGAAGCTTAATGGAATACTTCGGCTATGTTTTATAATTCAAAGGAGAAAAGCAACCTTTTGAGATCTAAAACAACCTCCTTTATAGAGTATACCAAAAATTCAATTTCAAGTACTACGTCTAGGAAATTAAATCCTAAAGAAATATTAGTAGAGTCTGCAGATATTATAATGAAGAAATCTTAATATTAAATTCACAATTGTTAAGTGCCTCCCATCAATGCTCTTCTTTAAGAATGCTGTTTTATTACATTTTAATGAGAAGATAAAAGAAAGAAAAAATAATCTGTCTCAAAATTATAGTTATTTTGGACTCTTTAACTTCAGTTCATTAATTATTGACTGCCCTCATTCCAGGCCAAATGTTCAATCCACAATATCTGCCCTGGAAATCTACTGGTTAGGGAGACAAACATAAAAAGGTAAAGCACAGAATGATTACGATGAAGGAATACTTGAGGTGGAAGGCAAGGCAAGACACTGGCAAGGGTTTTAAAGACAATGTTTTTTAAGACACCTGTGTGTAGTTGTTAATTGTGTACTATTTGGCTCTGGTGGGTGTTTTGGAGCAAACAACTGATTCATTGCCCTGTGAGTCATAATTTGCCAGTAGAATTTTGAAGTACAAGGTGAAGCCATGGCACAATCCAGGGCACAGATGCAGGAGGGCCTGGCACTTTCAGATCATGGGTTCAGTGAGAGACATGTCTGAAGATCAGGTGAGAAAGGAGTCTGGAAAAGGACATTCGGTCATGATATTAGAGAATTTCCTATTGTCTTGAACTTCTTTGATTCACAGAATGCTTAATGAATGCTTCACAAAGCCCACATTTCACATTTTGATGAAGTGTAAAATAACATAATTGGGTATTAGATGTTTCCCCAACTTATTTCTAGTCTGGAGTGAATGATTTTAATGGTCTTGCAGATCTAAATGTTAAAAGATACCAGATAATGAAATCAAGGAAGAAACATTATAGATTGACTACTTTTAACTTAACTTTTTTAATTTAAAATTTTTAAGCTAAATCCAATTTGTTTTACTGTTAAGAGTAGAATACAGTTGCATTCTGTACTCCAGGAAATCCAAATGGGAAAGGGAAAAGTTTTTAAATAACTCTTTTGTATGTCACTATTTTTCTCCAAACACTTAAGGTGAATACTTCATGACATGAAAAGCAAAACTGAATTCTGGAAGAAAATAAAAATGAGTACTGAGAGGTAGCCTTCTTCACCCCCACCGGTTTAGAAATGTATACTTCCATCACAATATATGTACACAAACTTCTACAAATAGATAGTACTTAACTATTATGTTCTGGTACCATTAGTTTTGAGTTGCATAAACTCACACATACTCACCTGTACACACATACAATTTCCTGACTCATAGAATTATCAACTTCCTACTCCTTCTTTCACCACATACTCCTTAACCGTTTTATGTGTTGGACATACCCCTCTGACGAAACATTTCTAACCCAGTGCACATATTTTTCCTGTGAAGAAAAATGTGTATTGTATTATAATTATATATTTAAAGGTTATAATTGATGTATTTCATTTTAGTTGTGGAAGCAAAGTAAAGGGGAATGGATGTTTTCTTCGGGGAGAGATTAGGAAAGTCAACATAGAGAACTTTTTAAATTGGGACTTGAACATGGAGAAGTACAACAAGTGGCACTGAAAAGGAAAACTATTCAAAGTGTGGAGGACAAAAAGGAAATTGGACTTTATAGTGTAGGTAATGTCAAACTACTTGAAGTCTTTAAACTATGGGTAACATTTGATCTACATCCTGTATCATAAAAGTAATTGAATTGGATAGGTAAGAAAAATGGGCAGAGAATCCAATTAGAAATCCATGTCAGTAATCCAAATAAAAAGGTATGATAACCTAATTAAGATAACAGCAGTGGGAAAAAAAAAAAAAAAAAAAAAAAAAAAACAGGTCACAAGATGTAATGGAGTAAGAGCCAACATCCAAAGAGCTATTTCTAAGTCAGAATGAGAAGTTAGTGACAAATTTATAAAGGGCAGGATAAGAGATGGATTGATGTAAAGTGTAATAGATTGTCTAATTTGAGATACTAATGATACAGGTGAAGTAGAGAACTTAAGTTTAGAAGTAGATTGAGGAAGTGAGGAAGTAAGGAAATAAGGGGAAAAAAAGAGTTATGTTTCAACAAAACAATAGTAAACTACCTGAAAGATATGTAAGTAAAGCCATCTGACCCCTGGGTATGTGACTCTGCATCTCAGAATAAAGATCTCAATGGAGTATATAGATGTGTGGCAGTTAACTTTTAGTTGATATTTAATGGTAGGGAATCATATACTCAAAAAAAGTAGAGTAAATATGAAGTCCAAGTTTATAACTCTGGAATAAGAACTAAGAATTTAAAATAAACCTTTGAATTTAAGAAAGTTGGGATAACAAATGCCTTTATTGAGGTGCTGAGGATAGTCAGAGGAAGTAAAAGGGAAGGGAGAGACCAAAAAAAAAAAAAAAAAAAAGGTTTACTTTTCAGGAAAGGGAAGATTCGGCTCATAGAGGAGGTAATATAGAAGGAAATATTTCTTTAAGATAGCACTCATCTAAGAATGTTTGTGAGATAGGTCACTAGAGTCCACTGGTCCCCTTTTGAGAATATTTCAGTAACACAGAAATTCATAAAGATAAAATCATTAAATCATGACTAAGATTCATAATGTTTTCAAAGTACTTGATCTTGTCTTCCCCAGAATACATGGTCTCAGTTGGTCCTTTTGGTCATGCCAACACAGTGCTAAGAGTCATATCAATGAGTATTTTCACATATTCAGTTAATTAGCATCACTTCTCTAGATGTCATATAATTTGTAATTTTACAGATAAAGTTAGCTGTTTGCTGGAAGATTTATCATAATTTTTTAAGAAGAACAGAACAATTACACAGAATATTAATGTTTCCTATACCCACTTGGAAGGAGTTGGCGATCAGCTTCAGTTGATTATTCAAGTATATCAGTGTCGTGTTCACTGATAATTTTGAAATTATTTGATTTTGGGTATGCTGCCAGCTAGAAAAATATATCCAATAATCTTACAACTCTTCTCAGTAATATTTTGATCACAGTTTCTTTGAAACACTTATGGTAAGATGCTCCCATACACATTTGTGATTTGTGGAATAATAAAGTATCATTGTATGTACATAAATATTATATAACCACTGTTTGAAGACTACTGGTATGTAAAAATCTATTTGCATGGTATTCTCTACACAGTTAGCCAGTAGATGCTATAGTGATATTTTGTTTTTGGAAAAATGATAAGCTACAAGAGTAAACAAATTCAGATCACAGATGCTGTAATGTTCAAGTTAATTGCTATCATTTCCATGTAGAGATGTTCAAAAGAAAAAGCAGCAATTCTAGTACTAGCTATTAAACTAACTTATCTATTACAGCAACAGCTACTATTTATTTTGTGTTTGCTTCATGGCAGGTACAATTAATATTGTTTTAGGAACAGATTTATAAAAATTTCTCCACAGGTAGTCCCATTAGAGAAAATGTTTGCACTCAAATACCCACAGAGATTATTTTATTATTTGTTAATATAGAGCATTACAGGGGAAAAAAAACCTTAAAGTTCCATGTGCTAAATTAATTAACAGTAGAGTGACTTAAATAATTAGGCTTTCAAAGAAACCAAAAAGGATGAAAGCTCTATTAACAATGATTTTCATGAATCATTATGCCTTCTGATTCTGCTCTTGTTTCTTGGGGCTAATGGTGCTGCAAATATGAGACTTTCCACATGTGTTCATCTATCAAGCTATGTTTACTCTTTGTTTTAAGTCCTGGGGATGCTGTGGTGAAGAAAATAGACAAGACATCTCTCCTGGAGTTCACGTTCTCTTGAAGAAGACAGACAAGGAAAACAATACACACACAAACACCTAAATACATGATGATTTTTTCACAGTGTTAATTTGCATGGAGGAAATAAAGAAGGTAAGAGAGATACAAAGGAAGGCAGCCTTAGGTAGATCGGAATGACAACCAAATACCTCATGAACAGGTGATGTTTTGGCAGACATGAGACTGATGAGAAAGAGCCAGACAGGTTAAGATCTGGGGGTGCACTTTCAGGTAAAATAAACACCAATCATAAAGACTAAGGTATGAACAAGCAAGTGAAAGAAATTCAATGGGTTGAATATACTGAGTGAGGGAGTGATGAGTTGGTGAAATAGATAAAGGTCCAATGGTATTGGATATTTTGGTCCTTGGTGAGGAGTTTGGATTTCATGCTAAATGCAAAACAAAGGCATTAGAACACTTGCAGCAGGGGGATGGTCTAAAGTGCTATAAAAATAAATACTTTTAACATTATGTGTTGAACAAATGTCAAAGGAGAATGTTTAAAGCCAAAATTTATATAAGAAGCATATTGTAAGGTACTGGAGTAGAGTTGAAATAGAAGGAATGGGAAGAGAAAGAAATGGTTGAAACATATATTTTGTAGATCAGCTGAAAATAAGTCCCTTAGATTGATTCTATTTCACTTCTCTAAATTTTAACTTTGGGAAATATGACTATTCTCTTAGCCTCAGCAACATTTATTTTTTTTTTGTTAACAAAAGACTGGAGAAATCAAAATCCCTAACTATTATCTAACTTGAAGTCCTTCTGTTACAATTAGTATGCCTATTTTTCATTTTTTTCCTCTTAATGAAAAGGGAAATAGCTGTTTACCATCTTCCATACATTATTTTTATAAACTTCAAATCTATTATTAAGCAATCCTTAAGCTTGTGATGTCTAATTGAAGTGAAGCCTCAGGGTTAATTACTTGAAGCCAAAAGCACTTGAATATGACTTAGTAATTTTACTGACAAAAGTAACGTGGCAACCATCCATTATCAAACCAAAAGAATGAATACCATTTTATGGAAGCAACTGAATCAGTAAAAAAATACCAGCAAACAATATGAAAATTTTTAGAAATTTGGCTACAAATCCATTTCAATATGTGCCAGTCGACAAGAGGGAATATACAGTGTTTGCAAAATGAATGTTTGTAATAGCATGTTCTAGAAACTGTTTGTAGCAAACCCCAAACAGTGTCTCTGAATTCAAAGAGATAATTGGCCAGAGGGAGATTTAGACAAGTGAACAGGCAAAAACAGAAGAGTATGGTGAGTATTCCAGATGATGAAAAGAATAGGGATTATGGAATCCTCTGTGGAAACAGAATGAGTCTGATTGGTGGTGAGTCTAAGGTGACATCCAAAGGAGGAGTTAGAATCATCAAGAAAAAGAGAAAACAGAGAAGACTGTGGAAGTAGAATGCAGACTAGGAAATAGTAGCTGCACAAGCCTGCCAACAGTGTGGAAAATGGCCTGAAGGGGAAAAGACTGAAGTCAAAGAAACTGGTTAAAATTTGTAGCCATAAATTTTATGTCCATATGAATCTGTAAATTTAATCATTTTATTTGAGACCCTCTCTTAGATGGAGAGAGTAGGAGGAGATCAGGAGTTGTGGGACTCCCCTCTGCATTATGAATATAAATGTCCCTTATTCTCTTGCATTTTTTTTTCTATTTCAGTTACAGAGGATAACCTCTACCAGCAAACATTGGGTTTGAAATCAGAGTTATCTGCGTGAACAAGCAAATGTGAATCTAAGGTAAGGTATCTAGTACTGCTTTCTAATGTCCTTTGTATTATGTATTCTTTAAGTCAGTTAACTTTATGCAATCCAACTTTATGGTTACTAGTTTCATTCAGAAAATATTCAATGTATGACAAATCTGAAATCAAAGTTTGCTAGTACAGTTTTCTAATATCATTGTTCATCACAGATACTTATTCATCCCATTGGTATATTTACTAGTTTTGATGTAAAATATTATATGTTTGTTAAGGTGTCCTTGGTGTTTTTATATCATATCAGTTCCCTATAAATGATAGGTCACAAAGAACTTGTTAGCTGTGATGTGTTGAATTTTAACATGGTAATACATGAATAGTATAATAAATTCTGAGATTCTCAGTAAAATCCTAAATGCTGCAGTTTAAGTTTTATACTAGGATATTTTTTCCAATCATTTCACTCTTTTAGAACAATGAGCAAAATAATGTATACTTACACAAAGTTTTGAAGGTAGAGCAGTGTAGAAGTGTAGAAGAAGTAAAATATTTTATATAATTGAAATATTACCAAGAACATACGATTTGCAAATATTGACTCAATTCTTAATTAACCAGTGATAATTTTGGCTAAGTAGGTTAATTGTTTTCAACCTCAGCTTCTCCATTTGTAATTTGGGAAAATAATGGTACCAAGTTAGTGCTGTTGTATTGATGAGTGGAAGGTGCTGAAGGAAATTCTTTTTATGAACTAGAGGTCAGCAAATATTTTATTCCATTATAATTCCAACATATACAATGTATTTTATTATTAATAGAAATTATTTTCCTTTTGCTATTAAACAATTTGTAAAAATCATTGGCTTTGAGAATATCCATGATTTTTTAATCATATTATTGTTTGAAGTTTAAAAAAAAATAAAATCTTCAGATTCTATTGTGACTAATAAATTGCAGGTATGCATTAAGTGTACTTTTCCTGGCACTTTGATACACTTTTTAAGCATTCTTGATTTATGTATATTAATGCATATTATTTTATTTAAAAAATTGTATCATTTAAATTATTTTATTATCTTTAGGAAGGTGGGCTTATTACTTATTATACTTAATGAATAAGTTAGAATACATACCAAATCTAATTTTAACAAAACAATAGGTAGAATAATAGTCTCAAAGTCTGGCTTCTAAAAGAATAAGGAAACAGCTTTTCTGTATCTGAAGTATTTTCAATTTTCAAATTTTGTGTTGTATTAGTAAAAGCAAGGAGAGGATAACAAATGATAATTAAAAAGTAATATAAAGAGAAAGAAAAGACAGAAATAATCTGAATATGAAAATTAAATTGGTGTTGATTCATGCTATCATTTCTTTCTAGCCTGAAATATCTGTTTCTTATATCTTACTGCAATTTTTGAGGTGTCCCAGTTTAAACAAATCAATGAGCATTGAGGCAGGCAGAACAATATTCCTCCTACTCCCTCAGAGATGCTCACATTTTAATACCTGGAACCTGTGACTATATCACCTTACATGGGGAAGGGGATTTTGTATGTGTGATCAAGTTAAGGATTTAATAATGTGGTGATTATCTTGGATTATCAGTACCCAATCTTATTACAAGTGTCCTTACATGTGGAATATTGAGGCAGAAGAGTAGAGTCAGAGAAAGAGATATGATGATGGAACTGGGAAAGAGGGATGCAGTGTTGCTGTCTTTGAAGATGGGGGTAAAGGATCACAAGGTCAAGAATGTGGAAAACCTAGAGGTGAAGAGGCAAGGAAACGGATTCATTCCTGAGCCTCTAGAAGGAAAGCAGCCCTGTCAACACCTTGATTTTCACCCAGTGAGACCCATATGACTCTTAACCTACAGAACTGTAAGAATTCATAATTTATGTTGGTATAAGTCACTAGATTTATGGTAATTTTTATAGTAGCAGATAGAAAACGAACAAAAGTGTAGAAAAGAGAGAGTGTATTACTGAAGTAGTGATGTTTAAGGCATACTTTAACATTAACAAAAATAATCAAATTATGATATTTTCCCTTATCATTTTAAAAGAAAATAATTATAGCAAGAAGAACTAAAAACTTTCACAAAATACCTAAAAAAGAAATCTTTCTCAGTTAATCAAATCAGTACTTTTTTTCCTCAGCAATATTCTCACATGGTAAAAGGACTAAAACTGTGGTAACATTATGATTCTGCTATCAGAATAATTACAAATGTTACGTAAGAATATTACAGTTTAAACTAGAAAATTTAAACATGTGACTTTTCATGATTTAAAAAATAAACTAAAATAGCATAGTGAAAAGAAAAATTGATAAAAAATGGAGTCAATCATAGAGTAGCATATTTTTATTTGAATATTAATTGTGGTTTTACAGGTATTGTGGGGTGTAATGCACTGTTCAAGAAGCTTTCTGCTATAAATAGGGTCCTCCCAATTGAGTGATTATTAGAGATGTTGGACATTCTTACTTGTTGACCCAGTTAACATCAAGGAAGTCACATCCTCAAGGTATGGAGGCTGGGGGTGAGGAGCGGGGGAGGCATAGAGTAAAATTAATTATTGCCAAACACTGCCTCTATCTCTCCCCGCCCCCCATCCAAAACGTCAAAATCCTCAAAACTAAAATCTAAGTTTATTAAACCAAAAATACTAGTTGACATGCTGAATGTGTGCTATGGGCTATAAAACTTGTGAAACTCAAACTACTGTTATTTCTAAGTGGTTTCAATTGATTAGCTGTAATCAAGGAATATGTTTTTATATAATTAATTTAAAGTGGTATAGGTGTAAATGTGTGAATTTTTAAAATCAGCCTTCATATATTCATACAGCTATCAATCATACATTCATGTAGCTACAAATCATATATTTATGCAGCTACAATTGCCTCTTTCCACCCCAAACTACATTTGCACCTCGCAAGCACTATACTGAAGAATAACTAATCTCTCGTCATCTAGTCTCTACATCGGGTTATTTTGAAGAGAGAGACATCAATTTACTTTGCTCCAGAGATAAAATCAAGGATACTTGTGGTTATATAAATTCCTCCAAGTAACAGTACTTCAAGGAAAAGCTAACAAACATAGACATACTTCACATCTGTTCTTCAGTATGGCTTTCTAACTTGCAAGAGATTATCAATGCAAATTTTTTTACCATTCTCAGAGTCATGGCTATCTTGATATAATCAAATACTTTTTATTCCAAGTGTAGTACATTAAGAGCCAGTTACAATTTAAAATTTAAAAAAGAAACCCAATATGCGTTAATTCACGCAATAAAACTACTTTATTAAAAACAAAATTTTTAATTCAGAACAGCGTTGATGACATTCCCCTTTTGTGTTAAGCAGAGGACACTCTCCAGGTTTATATTTTTTAAACTTTGCTTACCGGAATGTTTATGTAGGAAATGCAGTACGGTTATATTTCCAGAATTTTAATACTTGTATTACTTTCATTTTTGGAGGGTATATACTTGTTCGTGTATAGCCTGCAAACAATATCAAAGATGACACTCTCTATTTTAACTTGTTCTAAATTGTTATTCTACACTTTTTGGATAAACAAGTTAGAACTGTGAAAAAGAATGTAATATAAGGTAATATTATTCTCTGCTTTTATTATAATTTCAATTCTTGAACTGGAAAATTCCACTAAAATTTCCTTAAGAAAACTCAATGCTATAAATCTTCTCCAAACAAATTTTTCTTTAAAAATGACAGGTTTTGTACATGCCTTGAAGTAATGGGTCCTGCCTGTTTCATTTTTCTGTGTGTTGCTCAAAGTCTAGAACAGAATATGGAACACATGTTCAGGGGGCCATATACGTTTGTTGAAAGAATAAACATATTAAGAAATCAAATACTGATTAAAACATATTATGTGTTGATAGAAGCAACACTTTTATACATTATATTTGTAACTTTCAAGGGGATGTAAATTCTCTTTAGAAACCTTCATTTGGATATAAGGAATGACACATTTCAGTCAATTTAAGACATAAAATATTTGGAAGAAATACATGTAATGGGTAAATTAACTTTCTATTCCATTCCTTATTTCTTCTTATAGTTATTTTACATTTGCATATAAAACAATATTTCTTAACATCTGTTAACTATGTGAAAAAGAATATTTCACTGACTTATCAAGATTCATCTTCCATATTAAATTTCTAACTCTGAAAAGGATTCTTAATATATAAAATGTGAAATCATGAGAATCATAAAAGAAAACTCAGGCCATTATTAAGTCTTTCAACTTGCTGATTTTAATTGTTCCTTTTATTTTTGTATTTCTTACTGATGCCAGCTGTTCTCCCATAACCATCTCCTGCTTCCTCCATGGTAATGTGCATTTAGCTGGACAGCAGCACCTGGCTGATGATTTGGTTAATGATATATGAACAAAAGGTGATATTTACACATTGAGGGTCCTATTTTTAAAAGCAAGGATGTTTTCTCCTTCCTAGAGGTGATATTCCCACATGCCCTGCATGTGACTTCTCTTCTTCCTGCAGATGTGATGACAGGACCTGGGCTCACAGACAAAAGCTGTATTGAAGATGAAGATGACACACTATCAATCATGGAACACTCTTCTGTGAACTGTTGTATCAGAGATAATATTTATGCTGTTGAAATGTTTGGACCAGCTACAAAACACATAATATTTATCTTGCTTAAATGTTTGGAGTTTCTTTGTTACAGCAGCTTAATGTTGACATCAAACTTGGTGAAGAAAAACATAACCCCTGGTGTCCAGGATTAGACAATTATTTATTTGACTAAAGATAATATTGTTTCACATTTTGACAGAAATTGGTAATGGTTAGTTACATATAGTATAAGAAGTTTACGTGATTATCAAGTTAATTTCTTATTCACCATTTTCCCATGTTCAGGTATAAATTCTATAATTCAGACTGTCATTTGAAAAAATAAAAATGGTTAACACATATCAATACACTTATACTTCTGTTATCTTTCTTTCCGATACTTCACATGCCTTTTTAAAGTCTACAGTGTTGAACAACCAACTATTAAAATGTGTAATTCATTTGTAAGTTTTCTGATAATCCTTCGTGACCTTGGATTTTCAGCTTTGTCAACCTCTCAACAGCCACTTATAAAAGTTAGATGAAAGAATTGGTCCCTCAAGAAATCCCTTAAATGATGTAAATTTTAAAACCCTTTCATGCATTACACTGCCAATCACTGTGGTTAATCCCATTCAAGCCCCATAATTAGTATTCCAAGGTAGGGATTCCCACCTGTACCATGTTGTACAACATCATGAAGTGGGGAGGGGTGTAGGGAAGAAAGGCTCCTGGCAGACCTCTACATGACAGAATGTGTGAATCAATTTTAATTAATTCTGCCTCTTTAGATCTGTCTGCTCTTTAGGAAAGATTGCTATCTGCCTCAGACACTATGGCAAGATAATTAACAGAAGCCCTGCTGGAGATTGATAGCACAGGCAGCAGCTGACACCCGTGACACAAACTCCCTGGCATCCAAGTGCCATAGAACTGTGAGGGGAAAGGACAAGGAGTGCAGTGCAACATTTACGTCGCACATTACAGCATGTTACTTATCTAGCATATAACCGAAATAAAGAAAATTGCTTCTAAAACACTGTCACTGTTCTAGCAAATATCTTAGACCATTCTGGCAAAGTATCTCTAAATAGGACCGCCCACTGTTCCTCTCAGTAGCAGCAGCAGTGTGCACGTTGCCCTGTTCCCACCCTACAGAAAATAAATCAAACAGAATGTATACCTAAATGAAAAAAAAAAAAATAGAAAGTTGTAAATTACAAAAGTAAAGATTAAACATTATATTAAGTTCTCTAACATCCATCTAACATATAGTTTTTATTTTGTCAGAACCTGTCCTCTTTCCTTTTTCTTATAAAAATAAGAATTCTATTATTAGGTAGAATAGTATTAAGCAAGCCAAGTATACTTTGTTTGTTTAAACACTACTAATTTGACATCTTCTTTTCCAATTGCAGAGATTTGCTCATCCATTCAATGACAATCTTCATAGTTACAACAGCCTAATGTTTATTTATTTATTTACTTATAGTAGTCAGTGGAGGGGCCACATCATTTTATACTAATCTATACAATGAGAAATGTAGCATGGCTCAGAGGACCATCTCTATATTCAACACGCTTCCAAGAGTACTATCTGTTGAGAATCTATCATTCTCTAGTTTGTCCCAAATTTTCATTTCCATAATGTTCCATCAGATATCCTTTGAAGAGGCTTATATTTAGAGTATGCATTCCATATTTTTATTATCTATTGAGAAAATAACAGAATTTTAAAACTGTGTAAGATCCTGACCATTATGCCATAAGGAAGGTGAGTAAACTCAGTCTCAGAGAAGTCAAAATGCTTAACTAAGTCATAAAGTTAGTGAGAGGTGGATTTAGAGCTGGCACCCTGGGCTTCTAACTAGTGATCCAGTATGTACTTCAGTAACAAAACTGCTTTGCAATTTCAGAAAAAATAAAAATACTTAGGTTGATTTCAAAGAGGCCACCACAAATGGATTCTTTTTCCGAAAGCCTTATTTTACTCTTCCTAATTTATTTTCTTCAATTTCTAGTATACGTCTATACGTGTTAGAACTGAAATGACACACTTTTCTGTCTCAGTTCTAAACAATTCTGGAAAACTTTCTACCCGGCTTTTGTGCAAGACAAAAACAAAAACTCTAGGATTAGGCAAAATAATTTTGCTTCTAGCCCCAGGAATTTGCTTCTTGAAGACTTAGGAGGATCTGAAAAGCATACTTATCAGGACTAAAGGCTTGCCTGTCAATGCTTGCCTCAATGCCCTTTCCTTTATTCCTCTATTCCTCCATTCATAAAGAGCTGTCATGCCATAAATTCCTTCCAAGCTAAACTAGTCCCTTGAATTGCAAGACTGGACTTAAAATTATCCAGATTAACAAATTATTTTTAATTAAACTCTGTATCTGTCCCTGATTTCTCCCTTCTGAGATGTCCTTAAGACTCTGTCAAGATGCTGTTATCATGTGTAACACAAGTTCTCTAGAGAAGCAGAACCAACAGGATGTGTATTTATATAGAGAGGTTTATTTTAAGAAATTGGCTCATATGATTGTGGAGGCCAGCAAGTCCAAAATCTGCAGGATGGCCTAGAGACTCAGAGAAGAAATGATGCTGCAATTCAAGTCCAAGGGCCTTATGCTGGCAGAATTCCCCCTTCCTTGGAGTAGATTAGTCTTTTGCTTAAGGCCTTAATGAGGCCCACCCACATTATGGAGCACAACTGCTTTACTTAAAAGTCTATGGATTTAAATGTTAATTTCATCAAAACTACCTTTACAACAACATCCAGAATTATTTTTAAGACATATCTGGGTACTGGGGCCTAGCCGAATGGACACGCACATTTAACATCATATCCCTTAAGTAAATTAAATAAACTTAGTTTGCTTGACTGACATTTTTTCTAGGGGTCTTTCTGAGAAATTGACATCTGACACATTCTTTACAAGCATTAGGCCTGTGTGAAAGTGTCATAGCTAATAGGACAATTTTTTTTTTTGGTTAATTCTAGACTCTGCATAGAAGATAAGATTCTTGAAGGAAGGGAGTATTTTTTTGTTAAGTGGAATATTCTCAGTGCCTAAAACAATGACTAATAAATAGCAAGTACTCAATAGATACTTGAAAAATAGATGAATGAAAGAATAAATTAATAAGTCAGTTATTATGGTATATTACTTGCAGAGAAGGAGATTACATTTTCAAAACCACCTCATTATCTAAACAAAAGTACTGTGGAAATTCTCTTGCACTGCAGTAATTGAAATTCAATATGAACAAGACACAATTAAAGCATAACCTCCTATGTGTGTAACACAAATATACAGACCCACAACACACACAAAAAGCATTCACTACTTTTTTTTTTTTATTATGATTGACAATAATTTTGTTCCTATGGGAAATTAAATTTTAAAAACTCTTTTCATTATTCATGCAAATATCAGTTGCTTTGGTGATTTGTTTTGCATTCTTATATTGTTTCACAAATAGGGCTGAAACAGTTTGTTATCCCTTAGATATAATTGTCTTTTTGTCATACTTCTCCTTAATATTGCCTCTCATTCCTTAATAAATGACATTTTAAAGATTCCAGTCTTATCACTCATATTTACAGGTCTCCATCTCAAAAATTTCCAGGTAACAAAGATAACTGAGAATCAAATTGATGTTCCCCTGTTCATGAAGACTCAAGAAGTAGTATTCTTCCTGATTTATATCCTGGATTTTAAAATATTCATAGCACTTCATACTTAAAATATTTTTTACTTATGTGATACCTTAAGGGAGGAGATATGGGGATATATGTATATGTATAGCTGATTCACTTTGTTATAAAGCAGAAACTAACACACCCTTGTAAAGCAATTATACTCCAATAAAGATGTTTAAAAAATCTTTACAAAAACCTGTTCAAATGAACTCATTTTTCGTATTTCAGTAAAGAATGGAAACTGCCTGGAGCAGGGTTACCCTTACATAGTTTTATGAAGGGCATGCATCCTGGGATATACCACCTTGGACTCTGTAATTACAAATGAATGAATATCTACAATATTAAGTGCTATGTAAATGCTTGTCAAACTGAACTAAACTTTTGCAGAAAGATTTTAAAAGACTCACTGTACTGAAGCCTTCTATATTTTTGACTACACGAGAAAATATTTTTGTGTGTTCACCCTTCTACTCTGAGCATTAAGAAATGATCTACAGGCTCATGAAAAGAATATCACAATAATATCTTTGTGTCTTATCTGCCAAATCTCCTATGAATTACCAGTATGAATAGGCTTTACTAGTTATGCCCAACACTAGACATGTGTGCAAAAGAATATTTTACTTTTTGATTCAGGAAATTCTTTAAACCAATCTATCTATACCAAGAGTTAGCTCATCTGGGAAAGCAACACTCCTGTCAGTAAAACTGATATTTTAATTGGTCATTAAAAATGGTTTTCAAGGGCTTCCCTGGTTGCACAGTGGTTGAGAGTCTGCCTGCTAATGCAGGGGACACGGGTTCGTGCCCTGGTCCAGGAAGATCCCACACGCCGCGGAGCAGCTGGGCCCGTGAGCCATGGCCACTGAGCCTGAGCGTCCGGAACCTGTGCTCTGCAACGGGAGAGGCCACAACAGTGAGAGGCCCGCATACGGAAAAAAAAAATGGTTTTCAAATTATTTCTCCTGTTGAATTCATGATTAACTCTAAAGAAAATTTATAATAAATAACAAAAAGTAGGGTTTTTCCCATAAAGCTGTTCAATTACAAATAAAACTGTGTATAATTTACTGGGTCTTAATAATAATTATACCTTAATCTTCTACAGAATTTCAGAATTTACAGTTTTTCAAACACACACACACACACACACACACATAATTTAGACCTAAAAATGAAATTGTTCCAGGTTATACAACTAGACATTTCCAGGTTATACAACTATCAGTTTAAACTGATAAAGTCAATTATATCTTACTTAAAAACTCAGCCTATGCTTTAATACTAATTGTATGTGTGTGCTCACACCTGCACTGGTGTGCATATCTGTTTAACCTATTTTTTAACCTATATATGTTTACCCTATATATGTACATAAAACAAGTCAGTTTTTTTTAAAGTGTCTGTTTCTTATGTAGAAGGAGTAATAATAATTACATGAATAGTTTCTAACTGATCTTCACTTCCCTTTGGTGTTAAAAAAGAGGAAAATCAATTCTATCATACAAATTCTTTGGCATTTACGTCTGCTTCTCAGGCAGTGGCTCTTAAAAAATAGTATTACATCCTTGTGTTTTAAGGATTTTTTAAAATAAACAGTGTGATAAAAATAGCATTATTTAAAAAAAAACTGGTGAGTCATTCATTTTATGTTAAAAAATTAGACTCACTCATTACTCTTAATGATTTACATTCCAATATAATTTCCTGAGTAGGGTAAAAAGTTATATCACCACCTTTTTATCAAGGGAACCATTTATAACCTTGAAACTTGAGCTGAGACCACTTGAATTCACATTGTTTAATGATCAGGACTGAGAACTGGGATCATTTGTGCCACATTGATATTTGCTTTGTCCAGGACATTCTTTTCTAGGAAGATAAGGATGTAAATTAATAATTTTACTGTTCAATTCAGGAAATTCCTGTAAACACATTTATCTGGACAAAGAGCTTATTCATCTGGGCAAACAAATCTTTTATCAGGATATTTGTTATCTTACCTGAGCAAACAATTTTATTTTCAAACAACAATTTAGTTATCATGACTTGCTTTGAAATCCACACCTTTTCCTGCAGGCCAGTTCTAAACTATGCTGTTACAAACTTTGCTCAATTCCAACCACTGCCCTGCATGTAAATATTCTCCTTAAACCACTTGAGCCCAGATCCCGAAACACTAAAAACACAAAACACTAAATATCTGTGTTTATATCTATACTTCTAAGGCACTAATAAGAATCTTCACATCTACCTTGATTCTACTTAGAATCTACTTTGTTTATGTGAAGAATCTTGATATTCTACCTCACTGCCATAGGTCTAATAAACTGTGCTTAACTTGTATGTGTATGCTTCTGTGTGCATGTGCATGTACGTGTGTGTGGTCTTTTGGAAAGTCAAGACTTGACAACCTACTGGCTTTTCATCTGTGCTGCAATCTAATAACCTAAGAATGTCTTCATAAATATATTGAATAATTGAACATTCTTTTTTTTTTTTTTTTTTTTTTTTTTGCGGTACGCAAGCCTCTCATTGTTGTGGCCTCTCCCGTTGCGGAGCACAGGCTCCGGACGCTCAGGCTCAGCTGCTATGGCTCACGGGCCCAGCCGCTCCATGGAATGCGGGATCTTCCCAAACCGGGGCACGAACCTATGTCCCCTGCATCGGCAGGTGGACTCTCAACCACTGCGCCACCAGGGAAGCCCGAATAATTGAACATTCTTATACCTTCAGTATGTCGCTAAAAATGGACAAAAGTCTGAGAGCTACTTCTGTAAGACTTTACCTTTCCTCATCTATAAAATGATAAAAAGCTGCCTTATGTCTTATGTGACTCAGTGGGAAAGCATATTTTAATGTGATCTATTTTCCTTTAGTTCAATTGACACAAATGATCAGAAGCTATCAACATTGAAATATCAAGGGAAGCACAATTCACTTTTACACCTTCCTATTAGGATTATGATATTGATTTGTGAAATAATGTCAAAGAAAATAGTTATCATCTACTCATAAGTTAATTGTAAACAAAACTGAATATATTTAAATAATTAAATATGGTCAGTTCCGTTTCAAATGTAAAATGTTTGAATGTCAATTCCTACAGACACATGAAAAATGAAATGTACCAATGGTCCTTGCACACGAGTTTCACACACTTTTCTTCTTGAACCTCTGAACATTTGTTCAGTCAATTCACTCTCTTCTTTAGTGATTGTTCAGTGTTTTGGTTTATAACCTATAACAGCAAGAGTATAAATCTTAAAAGATGGACACACATGCCATTTCTTCCATTGTGCTGTAAGAATGGTAAGCTAGTAGCTAAAGATGTTTCAAATTTTGATAAAATTGGATTGTTTTCTTTCTGATCACTGAGTAATCATTTAATTTCTAAAATTTAGCTATGTTTATTTCATCAAGTGAAATAAACTCTATATATGTAATATAATAACTTAGAACCAAAAAGAACATACAGTTTGGGGGAGTAAACAATAATTAAGATACAGAAATTCAACCAATTTCCTTATTCATTGATTAGCTAATTCAACACTAGATTTTCTACCATAGGTTCATTGGGGCCCCTCTCTCTCTGGCTTACAGAAAGTGCTTAATGCCTTTTTATATTTTATAAAAGGCTGAGATAATACAAGCTTTATAAATTTACAAAATAAATCCAATGAAAGTTTAATATGCACATATATGCAGTATCATTGTTCACAATTAATTTAGAAATAATTTGATTTTGCTGAAAGGTTGAAAGCAAACCCTCGACAAATTCCATATATTCTTTATCCAGATTCTTGAATTGTTAACATTTTCTCTCACTTACTTTACCATTTGTGCTCTAACCCCCAATGTATATTTTATTGAAATAGTTATGAGTAAATTGCAGATATTTTGTGCCTGTATTCCTATGTTCTTTTGTTTCACTTCTCACAGAAAACCACTGTACAATTATTATAGAGGAGTAAATTTTTCATCAATAATTATCAAACCCAATCTTTAGTCATATCCAAGTGTTGCCTTTTATATATGTATATTTTTTTCCTTCTATGCTATCATGGTTATATAAATACATTATGGAAGGAAGGAAGGAAACAAGGAAGGAGACAAGGAAGGAAGGAAGGGAACAAGGAAGAAGACAAGGAAGGAAGGGAACAAGGAAGAAGACAAGGAAGGAAGGGAACAAGGAAAAAGGAGGTGGCAAAGTTTTTCCATACAGTAGAATTCTAACTAATAAATGTAGAATGAATCATCAATATGGACAATGAAATTAAAAGGTAAAGGTGTAATGAAGAACATGATATTATTTAATCTCAAATATTCTCCCGCAAATTATGTTTTACATATAAAAGAAATATTGACTCTATACTGGAAAAATTAATCAAGCATCACTTTAATCACCTTAATGAAGGATCAACGTGACCCTTACCACTAATGGGACACACGTTTTTTTTTATTTATTTTTTTTATTTTATTAGTTTCTGCTTTATAACAAAGTGAATCAGTCATACATATACATCTGTTCCCACATCCCCTCCCTCATGCATCTCCCTCCCTCCCACCCTCCCCATCCCTCCCCTCCAGGCAGTCACAAAGCACCGATCTGATCTCCCTGTGCTCTGCGGCTGCTTCCCACTATCTATCTACCCTACGTTTGGTAGGGACACACTGTTACCACATTCCTTCTGATATGATACCCTGAGAAGTGTATGGCATCACTTCTATGGTATTCTTGCATAAAATGACTAACCTGAAACTAGTCAAGAAGTACCTGGAAAAGTTCTAACTGTGAGTAATTCTATCAAATAACTTGCCTATACCCTTCACAGATACCAAGTTCATGAAAGACAAAGAAAGTCTGAGAAATTGTTACAGATTAAGGGACATTAAAGATATATGAAAATGGTAAGCACTGAATCCTGAAAGGAGGGTTAGCATATATTTTGTATGCATATAATAAAAAACTAACACTAAGGTAACTCTGCTTGTCTTTCTCCTTAAACCAAATAAAAGAAAGCACCATTAGTGAAAACATGATTTTTCAAGATCCATGGCAATCAAACTTCAGTTAAAGAATAACCATTTTATTATTTATTCCCATGATTCAAGTCAATGGACAGTCATCAGAGCATGCTATGAAATGAGACCTATTTCTGGGCACCTAATCACCAAGTCTAGGACTGCTCCCTGTTCCTCATTATTAAAGAAAGCTCATACCAAAAATGCACACCTTTAGAAACTGAAGCAGCTGAATGACACTAATGATATACTAAGGAGTCAATTTTAAAATGTCTACTGAATACAGAATATAAATATGATTCCCTGTGGTTATAACTGTTGTAGATGAGAATGATATGTCTACTCTATCATAGTAATTAATTATGTAAGAAAGCCTTTATTGATATAGATCTATTGGAGAGAGCCAATCACCTGGTTGAATATGAGAGCACTCTGTTTTGGGCCAGCATAATTCATAGATTTACAGAAGACTGTGAGAAACCTGGAGTCCCATATGACATGAGTTAGTAACTATTACCAGTATCTTCTAGGGTAGCTCATTTTTACTAGTTAAAGTACAGGAAACTTGTCAGACAGACTATTTTTTAGCTGCCATTTAAATATTTAGAGTTTCAAAAACAACTTGTTTTTCACCTTGGGTGTATGTGTATGTATAACTTCCTTTCTGTACAGTCAGACAAGGTAAAATCTATAGGTCAGAATAGGACTGGTTTTGAAGTTTATGTCTTCTGAGACATACATCTTACAGAAGATAAAATTTGATACAATGCATTAAACAGAAATATCCTCACCAAATAAACCTTATGTACACATATCTAGTTTATTACATGCATTATAGTTTAAATTAATTAAATGTTTTGCAGACATTTTTCATAATTTTAAAATCTGGTGATGCATGCACTGAGATGTGCACACATCATTAATTTTATTATTTTTTAATTATCAGACAATTCTACCTGTAATAGGTTTTTAAAATCTATTTTACAATTGTATACCCCTTAAATTTCTCGGTAAAAAGACCTACCTGTATAAAGTAAATTTTCAAAACTTTCAGAAGATAATATATTTTATTATAATACAGTTTTATTTATTATAAGGACATAGTCCTTAGAGTATGCACAATTTTTTAAACAGGATACATACATCAAGTAGCATTAAAAAAGCTCTCATAAAATCAACTACATTAAAGTTTAAATATTAAATGTGGAATCTAATTTAAAGAAAAGAAAAGAAACAAATGAAATTATTTACAAAATAGAAACAGACTTATAGATATTGAAAACAAACTTATGGTTACCAAAGGGAAAATGTGGTGGGGGAGTGGATAAATCAGAAGCTTAGGATGAACACACGCACACTACTATAAATAAGATAGATAACCGACAAGAACTACTGTATAGCACAGGGAACGCTGCACAATATTCTGTGATAACCTATATGAGAAAAGAATCTGAAAAAATGAACATATGTATATGTATAACTGAATCACTTTGCTGTATACATGAAACTAACACAACATTGTAAATCAACTGTATTTCAATAAAAAAGTTTAAATATTAAAAGAAAGGATATTAAAATAATATATAAAGGATTCCTACAAATCTAAAATAAAATGATTGACAATAAAGTTGAAACAAAAAATGGGTAAAGTTAAGAAGGTGGTTTAAGGGAAACCACAATGGCCACTAAATTTCTGAGAAAATACTAATTCTCATTATAATCAAGGAATTGGAAGTGAAAAAAATCATTAGAAAATTAAGTTTAACTATCATCCTGGCAAACCAACCACCTGATTTCTAAGTATTAACAAGGATGCAGAAAACAGGGGCAATTGATTTAAATGCCATTTTTATATGTATGCATTTAAAAATGTGCATTCCATGTACACAAAATTCTACTTCTAGATACCCTACAAATTTGCTTGTACAGGTACAGAGAGACATGCATATAATAATAATATGCATGTCTCTTATAATAGATTCATCTGCAGTTAGAAAAAATTAAATCAACAAGGGATGGATAAATAAATACCAGAGTACATCTCGTGGAACTGTGCAACAGTCAAAATGTGTAAAACTGACTACATTTGTTAATATGCATGAATTACTAGAATATTATATTGAATGATAAAGTCAGACTGCAGAAGGATAGGCAAATTATAAGTCCATTTTGTATGTTTTAATATATTTAAAACAGTACTCTAGAATACACTCTGATAGGATGGGAGAGAAAGAGAAAATGGAATACGTACTTGGGAGACTTCAACTTAATAAGTAGGATTTTATTCAGTAAGATAGGTGGTGAGTACACATTACTCATTAAATGTCTTTGTATCATTTTACATGCATAAGAAATTTCATTACACCTACATACTTTTATACTTATTGTATGTATTTGACCATGATTGGAATGTTGGCAAAATAGACTATACTGAATGTAATGCTTATGGATTTTAAAAAATCCACTTTGCCTAGGAATTTATTTTATTTTTAATACAATTTTATAAAGTCCTGCGACCTTTTGAATACTAAGCCACTGCATGGTAAAAAGACAAAATGAATACCCAGTTTTCTTGAGGTCTTTGAATGTAAGAATACAATTAGCTTGGACTTTGAATGCGACTCAGTACATAAGCACTACATTATTAATCAATAGGCATTTCAGATTGACTCCTTAACATTGGCATTTCAACATAAAAACATTATTTTTTGAACTGATTGGACTGCTCCATTTGCATCTTCTACTGAACCAGAGAAAGTAAATTAAATCAGGATGCAGCTATCTCAAGAGAATATTAGTTTTATTGAGTGGTAAAACAGATTAAACCTAACCAAACCCATTCAAAGCAGAGTTTATTAAAAAAGGAGGAAAATTTTATAATACAATCACCTAAATATATGAAGCTTACAGTCACTGTGGAATATTTACTTAGGGTTTTTAATACACCATCTTGCTTATTGCAAGGAGTTGTGAACCAAAATTAATAACACTAATTATACCTAGCCATCCGTAATGAGTAGCACTGAACAAAGTTATACCTACAATTTCTTTAAAAATATATTGTTTGGAGGTTGGGGAATGGCCATTTACTATAGTTAAACAAAATATAATTTCCCCTTATATCAAAGCTGTATATAAAAATAATAAATTATAATGGGATGTTAGAATAGTGTAAAGGCAGTATTTCTCTTTCACCTCACATTTTCAGTATAGAACACAGTCATTTAAACTATGGTCTCTGAGTAAAAAAAGGAAAGTGTTTCTTAATAGGCTGATTGTAAAATTCAATATAGTTATCAGGTATTGCAGTTATAAATTCAGTGAAAATATTCAGAAAAAATTGATCTTGGTATTTGGAATTGTTATGTAACTCTTCTTACTATTAGGATATAGCAGAAAGACTGAACTCACATCAATTTTCAAAAAAGCATAACTATTTAATCTCAGATTCTGTTTCTTATAAACTATAGTATTAATATAATCTATTTTCTTCTATAAATTTTAGTAAAGACCACATCAGAAAGGATATATCTTAATTCAATTCTAATTAAAATGCAGTTTGAAAATTCTATCATCTGGAAACTAAATATGTATCACAATGCATTCCAAAATAAACAGAATTGACTTTCAATTGAAATACTTCATTCAAAAACATTCAGTTATTGAGTGTTTATTATGTTCCCAGAACTGAGCCAAGACACAATTTTGAAAAAGGATATGGAAACAACCCTAAAGCATTCGTAACTTAAATAGGTTTGAAGTGTAGAGTGTGATTTGTCCACGTGGTAGTGATTTTTTTATTAGCATAGTTGTAGGGTAAGTAAAGTTTTGTTTTCTGAGAATTAAATGTGACTGGAACTCAGAACATCAACATTTCAGTAATGTGAAACTGAGAGAAGCTATATTCAGTTATTTAACATCACCTTTAAAGAATGGAGGGGAAGTATTAATATTAAGGATATAGGTGGGTGATCTCAACACTGAGAGTCAGGACACATGGCCTCTACCCGAGTTTGCCACTGACTTCCTATTTAATCATAAATAATCACTTATGTACTCTGGGCCTTTTAAAAAAATGTCTATTAATCCCTTATTGGTCATATTATTTGCAAATGTCTTCTCCCATTCAGTAGATTGTATTTTCATTTTGTTTATGGTTTCCTTTATTGTGCAAGTGCTTTTAAGTTTAATTAGAGCTCATTTGTTTATTTTTGCTTTTATTTTTATTTTTTACTTTAAGTAATGAATCTGAAAAAATACTGCTGTCATTTATGTCAAAATATTGCTGTGATTTATGTGTTCTGCCTGTTTTCCTCTAGGAGTTTTATAGTATCCAGTTTTACATTTAGGTCTTTAATCTATTTTGAGTTTATTTTTGTATATGGTGCTGAAGAATGTTCTAATTTCATTCTTGTACATGTAGCTGTCCAGTTTCCCAGCATCACTTATTGAAGAGACTGTCTTTTCTCCATTGTATATTCTTGCCTTCTTTGTCATTGATTAATTGACCATACATGCATGGGTTTATTTTGGGGCTCTTTATCCTGTTCCACTGATCTATATGTCTACTTATGTGCCAGTACCATACTCTTTTGATTACTGTAGATTTGTACTATAGTCTGAAGTCAGGGAGCATGATTCCTCCAGCTCCTCTTCTTTCTCAGGACATTTTTGGTTGTTTGGGGTCTTTTGTGTTTCAATATAATTTTTTAAATTATTTATTCTAGTTTTGTGAAAAATGACATTAGTAATTTGATAGGGACTGTACTGAATCTGTAGAGATAGCCTTAGGTAGTATGGTCATTTTAACAATGTTAATTCTTCCAATCCACCAACACAGTATATGCTGTCTTCAATTTCTCTCATCAGTGTCTTAGAGTTTTCAGAGTAGAGGCTTTTTGCCTCCTTAGGTAGGTTTGCTCCTAGGTATTTTATTCTTTTTGATGTGATAGTAAATGTGATTGTTTTCTTAATTTCTCTTTCTGATACTTTGTTATTAGTGTATAGAAATGCAACAGATTTCTGTCTATTAATTTTGTATCCTGTATCTTTACTGAATTCATTGATGAGTTCTAGTAGTTTTCTGGTGGTGTCTTTGGGATTTCCTATGTATTATATCATGACATCTGCAAACAGTGACAGTTTTATTTCTTCCTTTCCAATTTGGATTCATTTTACTTCTTTTTCTTCTCTGATAACTGTGGCTAGAACTTCCAAAACTATGTTGAATAAAAGTGGTAAGAGTGTACCTCCTTGTCTTGTTCCTAATCTTGGAGGAAATGTTTTCAGTTTTTCACCATTGAGTATGATGTTACCTATGGGTTTGTCATATATGGGCTTTATTATGTCGAGGTAGGTTCCCTCTATGCTCACTTTCTGAAGAGTTTTTATAATAAATGGATGTTGAATTTTATCAAAAGCTTTTTCTGCATCTATTGAGATGATCATATGATTTTTATTCTTCAATTTGTTAATGTGTGTATCACATTGGTTGATTTGAAGATATTGAAAAATCCTTGCATCCCAGGGATAAATCTCCCTTGATCCTTTTAAAGTATTGCTGGATTAAGTTTGCTAGTGTTTTACTGAGGATTTTTGCCTCTATGTTCACCAGTGATATTGACCTATAGATTTCTTTTTTTGTGACATCTTTGTCCGGTTTTGGTATCAGGGTGATGCTGGCCTCATAGAATAAGTTTGGAAGTGTTCCTTCCACTGCAAGTTTTCAGAATAGTCTCATAAGGATAGGTGTTAACTCTTCTCTAAATGTTTGGTAGAATTCACCTGTGAAGCCACCTGATCCTGGACTTTTTTTTTTTTTTTTGGATTTTTAAACTTACTGATTAAATGTAATTACTGTAATTGGTCTGTTTATATTTTCTATTTCTTCATGGTTGAGTCTTGGGACACTGTACCTTTCTAAGAATTTCTTCTAGGTTGCCCATTTTACTGGCATATAGTTGTTTGTAGGCATTTCTTATGATCCTTTGTATTTCTGTGGTATTGGTTATAACTTCTTCTTTTGCATTTTCTGATTTTATTGATTTGGGCCCTCTCCCTTTTTTCTTGATGAGTCTGGCTAAAGGTTTATCAATTTTGTTTATATTTTCAAAGAACTAGCTTTCTGTCTCACTGGTCATTTTTATTGAGCTCATATGACTCAATATCAAAAAAACCAAACAACCTTATTAAAAAGTGGGTCTAAAGCTGCTCTAAAAAGAAAGTGTACTTTAAAAATACAAAAAAAAAAGTGGATAGAAGAACTGAACAGACATTTTTCTGAAGGACAAATACAGATGGTCAACAGGCACATGAAAAGGTGCTCAACATCACTAATCATCAGGGAAATGCAAATCAAAACCACAATGAACTATCACCTCACACCTGTCAGAATGGCTATCATCAAAAAGAGCACCAATAACAAATGTTAGTGAGGATGTGGAAAAAAGGGAACACTCGTACACTACTGATAGCACTGTAAACTGGTGCAGTCATGTGGAAAACAATATGGAGGTTTCTCAAAGAACTAAAAATAGAACTACCATATGATGCAGCAATACCACTTCTGGGTATATATCTGAAAAGAAAACCCACTGATTTGAAAAAATACATGCACCCCAATGTTCATAGCCACATTATTTACAATAGCCAAGATATGGAAGCAACCTAAATGTTCATCAACAGATGAATGGTTAAAACACACACACACACACACACACACACACACACACACAATGGAATACTACTCAGTCATAAAAAGAATGAAATTTTGCCATTTGCATCAACATAGATGGACTTGGAGGGTATTATGCTAAGTGAAATAAATCAGACAGAGAAACACAAATAATGCATGATATCAATTATTTGTGGAATCTAAAAAACACAATAAACTAGGGAATATAACATAAAAGAAGCAGAATCACAGATATAGAGAACAAACTAATGATTACCAGTTGGGGGGAAGGGTAATACAGGGGTGGGGAAGTGAGAGCTACAAAACCACTGGGTTTAAGATAGGCTACAAGGATGTATTACACAACATAGGGTATACAGCCAATATTTTATAATAACTGTAAATGGAGTGTAAACTTTAGAAATTGTATAATTTTTTAAATTGGCTGAGATAAAAGTGAAGAAGATATACTAGATAACCTGTATCCAATAATTATGAGAAAATTTATCCCATATAAAATTAAACAAAAAACTCAACAACTAATTAGATACTCCTCTTCCAATATCATTAATTTGCAGTGAGATAAAAAAATTGTTAAAGGAAAATAACTAAAATATTTGAAATATAACTTTGTTAAAGAATTATATCCTCTCCTTGCTTAAACTGTTTTGACATAAGCATTCATTATGATCTCTTGTGGCAAGTCCCTTACCCTGACAAAAACAACAAGAAAAAAACTTAAACCTTTTTCTTAAAAATAGTACTAATTACTTCTAATTCTCACAGACATGAAGCTATTCTTTTTAAATTTTTCTTTAGAGGAAGAAAATGAAGAGCTAAATAGGCTATATTATGAACAAATTCCTCAGACTCATCCTTGTCAGTAAGTAGATTGGGGACAAACATGATGAGTAAAACCCAATTCTAACATTTTCTTATGACATTTTATGGAAATCCAAGATAGGACTCTTGACAATTTTTGGTTTAGAAAGAATATCTAGAGATTTATGTATTTACTGGCCCATTTTATTTTGCCTCAAATTTCAGCCAGCTGAAAGCCAGTGCCTCTGGAATCTTCTTTCCTTAAAAAGAGACAGACAGGCATACATACACCCCACTTTTTATAATAGGACCTATATAAAACATGCTACACTTACTAGGTTGTATTGACTGTTGTTTTTTCAAGTCTTAAGCACACAATCAATACAAGGGGTGCCTCCAAGGTATTTGCATGCCCCCCAGGAGTGGACTTTTAAAGTATCCCATCCTCCTTACAACTGTGTTAAGTCTAAAAGCTGATTTCAGAAGAGCCCTTCCCTGGTATTGATAAATAGTATTGGGAGAAAGAATGCCCCATATCTCTGTTTTTCATAGACACATGTGCAAGAAGTCTACAAGAGGACAAAAGGTGAAGAAAAGCAAAAGGTGGCATACAGAGAATGAGGGCATCCTATTTTTATCAAGTTTTGATTGCATCAGCAACTCCTATAGATTTCTCAAGCTTGAGAATCTATACATCTATTTTAGGCTTCACTTGGCTAGAATCATTTTTATTTCTCCATTCCAATAACAAAAGACAAAGTAGACTAATATTTCCTTATGGTGTATAGTATTGATCATCAAGGTAACACAAACAAATTCTTATATTAGATAAGAATATTAAAGATAATTTCTAATTCCTTTAGTCATACAGCATTACTGAATGAGAATAAAGGACTTCTAAAACATATACACATGCGGTGCAGTTAATAGTAGCAGTTGGCTATTAGCTTTAGAATATACTCTCCATTCCATTTTGTAGTCTTATTGTCCAGTTTGTGTGATCCTGTTTTGTTTATTTAGGATAACAACAGTTTTTGAGGATTGGTGAGGAATAGCTAAACTTCATATAGATATTTATTGCATGCCTATTATTGGTTAAGTGCTTTACTCAATTTTATATTTAAATATTTCCTACAACCCTAGGGCATTATACCAATAAATTTTAAAATGTCTCTGCTGGTAGTTAGTCTGTAAGAAGGAGCTTTTCCAATTGGACTGCACTATCCATGCAAAACAGGTCAACTGTGCCAAGCTAAATTATAGTGTCCATCGTAGATTATCTAAGCTGAAATGCAGCATGCAATTGGATAACACAAATTGACTCAGAACACAAAGTTGAAGATATTAGAAAATATATCTAAAAGTAAATCCAAATGAATGCATTTGATACAATAACACTATTGACTGTTCCAAAACACCATGGTTTACCCTGTCAGATCCTTGTCAAGATAATTCTGACATATTTCATGTCCCCAATCATGCAAGTATTCTACACTGTCAACCCCTCCGTTTTGAAAAACTCACTGTTTTCCAGGTGTGTAGTCTCTCTTGCTGCAGCAAGTAATAAACCTAACTTTATCAAGTGTATTCCTGGAGGTCTTTGGCTGATGGGCATTGACAATGACTAGTATCCACATTTCATAGTAAAAAGATAGCAAATCTGAAAGAAGACATTATGTTTATACAAAAGCCTATTGTGTCAGATCTTGAAGAAACAATAATCTAGTCCATTCTTTCAATTTACAGATGAGGCAACTGATGAAGGGAGAGATAAATGACTTGATTAAAGTCCAGTTTTGATTACCCTTAAATTTTAGTGAGAAATATTTCCTCCTATTCTCTTAATTTCTATTTATTATAAAATGTTATTGCCACAATAAAAATATCAACTTGTAATTGAAGGAACAATTTAATTATAGTAAGATAAATCTAAATTTGTATAAAAATATTTTAACTTTTAATTATTTTCATTTCTCATTTACAGAACAAAAGAAGCTCCTACACAAAATTTCTATATCCTTATCAGAGATTAGTGAACTATAACCAGTTTTTGTATGGTCTTTGGACTGCCTTTGCATTTGAGCCACAGCATCAACTCGTTGCTGGGTCTCCCATTTGCTGTCCTACCCCATAGATTTGGAGTTGTCAGCTTCCATAATCACATGACCTAATTCCTTAAAATAGATAGCTTTCTCTCTCTCTCTGCACACACACACACACACACACACACACACACACATTGGTTCTGTTTCTCTTGGAAGCTCTAACTAATACAGGGGACACAATTAACTCCAGAGTCACATAAAACAAACAGGTAAATACATCACTATATAACAATATCAAGCAGTGATGGATAGGATAGTAAGAAAGAAAGTAGGTGTAAGGAAGTGAGGTGTGATATGGTATGGTAGGGGGGTTACTTTAGAAAGGATGACTAGAAAAAGTCAATTTAAAGAAATGATATTTTAGGGAATTCACTTCTGGTCCAATGGCTAGGACTCCGTGCTTTCACTGCTGAGGTCATGGATTCGATCCCTGGTCAGGGAACTAAGATCCTGCAAGCCGCGTGGTACAGCCGAAAAAAAAAAAAAGTGATATTTTAGTAGAGACCTGAAATAAGAAATGGAATTAACCATGGGAAGTTTTGAGGGATCAATTCTGCCATAGGGAACTACAAGTACAAAGTCCCTGAGTCATGTGTGTGCTTGAGGAACAGCGAGAAGGCCACAGTGATTTGACAAGAAGACATTGTGTGAATAAGTTCAGAGAGGAAGGCAGCACAGGGAGCTATTACTAATATATTCCACCAATAAGGTACGGTGGCCTTTGACAACAGTGCATGAAAAAGGCTGAATTAGAAGTGAACTCTAGTTCCATAGTGCTGGGAAAGAAGCTAGTGCTGGGGTCTCCACAAGTTACCCCATTCTGAAATACCACCCAGCAGAATACATGTCCTCAAAGTGGAGTGGACTGTCAGAAGAGAGGGGCAAGGTTGGGACACATTTGAAACTACAAAATAAGGGAAACAACACATAAAAATGCTGTGGACTGATTGTACTCAAGAGTAAAAGGATCAACTCTAGGAATGAGGAAGGAGAACTTCTATTGAAAAGGAAAAATAAAGTTGGTTTCTACTTGTTTCTCACAAATCTTAGGACTTTTACTAAACCCGTTATACATATTTCTATGATAATCTGAAGCTAAACTTAGCTGACAGGGGGAAATGTATGTGAGAACAAAATGCCATGTAAGTTGGGCAGAAATCATGCCTGATTAATGTGTATGATCCACAGCCAGTGTATATTTACAAAGTTTATTTAAGTCCTGACATATTCCATACTTCACTCTCAAAGTATTATACTTCATGTAGTACTAAGAATGTTGTTTGATAATTGTAAAAATACTAGTACCTGAAGAAAAGCCTAATAACATTTAAAGATGCTTGTTTTTAATAATGTTCCAGATTCAGAAGATATATTCATTCTCACAATCCTATATGAAAAAAATATATTAAGCACTAGTTAAAATTAATTGCATTACCCATTAATTATATATGACATATGTACATATGTAAACATATGTATAGATAATATGAACATATAATATGTATATATTTTCCCCCATAGGTAATTATTACTTCCATTAATTAAATGGAAAAGCACAGGTTTTTCTCAAGGTAAAGTAAAATCCTTACTTTGTTGTGCTTTATGCTTAGATGGATCAGCCTTGACAGCAGGAGTTACATTATAACTTTAAGATTTATCATTGTTACATAGAAGTTACAGGTTAAAAGATACGAGAATCAAAACAAGATTTGTGTCATTTCTCAAATCAATATATCACTGACACAAAATTACAGTCTATAACATTATCTTGGGGTCATGGTGGTTCACAATGATATACCTGAAAATCTCATTTCAGGAATCAGGAGGATGGTTGAGTCTGCCACGCTGCTGAGCCAAAATGAAAATTGTATTTTAACCGATATAATATATCAATTCAAATATATTATTTTTATTTAATTCAGAGAGTTAGAATGTTGAAATAATTAAAAAGTAATTTTGGACTAAAACAAATATATGGGGCAACAGGGAACTGTGGGTAATAAAAACATTGAGGTAAATATTACATTATCTTCCTTTCAGTAAGATTGGCACACATTGTAAATTGGCTTCATGAGATTTATATAGAGGTTGGAAAGACCGAGAAGGCAGATTGAAATAGAAATAACATATTCAGGACTTCCCTGGTGGCGCAGTGGTTAAGAATCCGCCTGACAATGCAGGGGACATGGGTTCGATCCCTGGTCCAGGAAGATCCCACATGCCGTGGAGAAACTAAGCCCATGCGCCACAGCTACTGAAGCCGGTGTGCCTAGAGCCCACGCTCTGCAACAAGAGAAGCCACCGCAATGAGAAGTCTGTGCACCACAATGAACAGTAGCCCCCGCTCGCCACAGCTAGAGAAAGCCCACGTGCAGCAATGAAGACGCAACGCAGTCAAAAGCAAATAAATAAATAGTAGCATATTCTACATATGCTACAAAGTACACATATACTTGTTTATTATATGGTCCTATTACTTCTTCATAATTTCCCTGAGTATTTATTATCCCTAGATGAGCTAAGTAAGTTCATGGACATCCAGCAAGGAAGTAGAACAGCTAGAATATTCATCCAGATCTTGGACTAGTTAAAAACAAATAAACAGCAAACCAACAAATCCACTACAGATGTAAACATATGACAATAATACATTTCTGGGTATTATCCCACTTTACATTTTATATCTTTTGGTCATTTTTACTTTTTAATCATTAATTCCATAAAATCGATGTTTCACACCTACTACTTAAGAAACACTAGTGACACAGGAATAATTGTTCCATGTCTATTCTGCAAGAAGCTCACAGCCTTTGTACAGTGTGTATGTGCTCATGTGTGTGGAGTTGAGGGAGGCTGGAACTGGGCAATTATAGTACAATATGTTATTGCTTATGATAACTGCTTCCACAGAGCTCTATAGGCACCAGGGGACAAAATTCTAACCACACTCTGACATGGGGAAGGATTTTCAGAGAGAAGTATAGTTTAAATTTAGAGAAACAGGAATTTTCTAGGAAAAAATATAAGTATGATATGGGGGTTGTGAGCAATTTTAGAGCCGTGAAAAAGAGTATTTAAAATCAGAAAAATAATTTGTGACTGATGTGTTAAATGTGGTATATACACTACAAATTTACTTCACTACCCAGTTTGCGCATTTATGCCAAAATGGGTCTTTTTTAATTATCAGCATTTTCATCTGAAACACACTAAATTTATAAGCTGAAAGAAGTGATATTTTGACATTACCGTTTTAGGCAAGGACACAAATGCCAATTAGGATCATGGTTCCTAAACATCACATGGAACACATTTGAATGGTGTACCACCCTGTTCAGATAATCCAAAACATTTGACTTGGCATACATACGACAAGTGAAAAGGTTGCAGAATTGCATCTTCTACCCACACCTTAGTCTCCTGTGTATCTGCATGATCTCCATGTTTCCAAGTATTCTAAGAAGTCTTTAGCCTTTGTGTTGTCTTCAAGGTATTTGGTATGATAACTTGGTTCTTAGGTGCAGTTTAAGTGTTAGATAGTCATGAGTTAGCCCATTGTCCAGAAAAAGGAAACTGGATGAAGAAAGAGTGCAGAAACAGGAAAAAATCTTCTAAAGAATGATTCTCACCCTCTTCTTCCTACAGCTACTACCAATCTAATTTTCTCTTCTTCCTGGAGTAATATAAACCTTCAGTGCATTGCATTTATTATATCATCCAGTGTATAAGGTAAATGGTTGTCTATTACATAAACTTCTTTTTTATTTTTGTTGCTCAATGAATATATGTTTCTGACAAGATTGTTTTGGTGGTTTACTTAGGAACGACATAATATTTCTCATTAGAATTATTGAAACATTCTTTTATGTAACTTCTCATATAGGGTCAGAATTTTATGAAGTTATTGTTATTAAAGGATAGACATGTATATTATAAAGTAGTGTTAAGCATGACTTTGTTTAAAATAACTATTGCATTACACTTCCAGTGGCTATGAGGGAACAGCTTTCATTTGCTTATTGACTGTGGCTGTGTTTTCTATGAATATTTCTTTATGTAATTTACCCTTTTTCCTGGTAGTAGAGATTTCAGGAAAGAATTATATTTTTTTTTCACAATTGGAAAGCAATTATTTGGTAGAAGGAAAGCATTCATCCTGTATAAGTTGCAAATTAATTTTTTTCAACTGGTTATATTTCCTTTAAATAGATTTGTTTAGTTTGCCATAACGATATTAATATATTCCTTTATGAGTATAATTACATGTTAGGAAAAATTTTTAAAACTCCAAAATTGTAAAAACATCTACATATGTTTTCATTCAGTTTGCTGTTGTTGCAGTGATTAATGTAACTTAGGTCTTTCAGCCTTTGGGCCTTGCTACTTTCTCAATACTCCCATTAATCAACTTCCACAGGAAAAGTCACTGATAGAATTCACAGAATGGAGGCCTTCTCATGGGGATCTGCTCTTCACAGAAAGAAAGAGAGAAAGAAAGAAAGAGAGAAAGAAAGAGAGAAAGAAAGAAAGAAAGAAAGAAAGAAAGAAAGAAAGAATTTGCATTTGCTATAAGCAGATCTATTTCTAAAAGAGGAGGAAATGGCTGAGAAAGAATTGTCTATACTTTTCCCACCTTTTGAGTTATTCTGGTTCTCCTTTGAATTATTCCTTCTATGTTGAGAACAGGGGGTGGGCAAGAGGCCAGGATTGTTAACTTAGAGAAGTCAAATTCCATGCAGAGGGAGCTCAGCACTCCTCATCCAACAAACTAACATATAATGAAAGCTAATAAAAATAAGTGGATTGAATTATATAAGCATAGTATGTTTGGCATCAATCAACTGTAATACCTTTCGAAGTGAATACACCTGTCACTTAAATTTCTCTAATTTCTATTTTTACTCAAAAAGATAGGATATTTTTTTTAATCAGCAAGTAAAATCAATCTCTACTTCTAAGTCAATTTCACAGATTGAAACTTTTAAATCATTCTCGGGAGATCCTGCATTTTAACAGATTTTACTGAATTGAAATGATTTGATTGCAATGTCATGTTCCCCAAAGGGAACAAAAGTTCAAAAAAATAAAGTACTTAAGAGTACCTAGCTAAATCTGTTTATTTTTTTCAATAATTTTACTTAACAACATGTCTTTCAACTGTTGAGTGACCACTAAACTCCAGTGTTATGATTAGAACAAATATATTAAATATATATTTATATGTCTTCAAAGCCAAAGACAGAATGCTGGTCCAGAATTTCTCTTCATTAAAATAATATAGTAGACTTGGATTTCCCTGGTGGCACAGTGGTTGAAAATCCGCCTGCCAATGCAGGGGATACGGTTTTGAGCCCTGGTTCCAGAAGATCACACATGTCGTGGAGCAACTAAGCCCGTGTGCCACAACTACTGAGCCTGAGCTCTAGAGCCTGCAAGCCATAACTACTGAGCCCACGTGCCACAACTACTGAAGCCCGCATGCCTAGAGCCTGTGCTTCACAAGAGAAGCCACTGCAAGGAGAACATGTGCACCATAACGAAGAGTAGCCCCCACTCACTGCAACTAGAGAAAGCCTGCACACAACATTGAAGAACCAACACAGCCAAAAATAAATAAATAATTTTTTTAAAAAGTAATAATAATATAGTAGACTTATGATAGTTTAAAAGAAAGTATTTTGCAATTTGGGAATTGTCTTATAGTTTCAGTTTTCAATGACTTTTATGTGCTTCAATCCTAAAGGAACTTTGTAAAACTAAATTACTGTGTACCTTGGGATTTAAATGTTTCTCCTTCTTTAGCAGCAGCACTTTGATGTTTATCAAAGCCTTATAGTTGAAAAACAGTGAGCAAAAAACACAGAAAAGGCTGTCTCCAAATTATTTACACTTAAATGTTTTGGACATGGGAAAAATATTTTCACTATAAACACATACATTTCACAAGGGACATTTTCTGTGCGTGACAAAGATTTAAATAAAGATTTGGGCCATGTGCACCCAGTTACATAAACTAAAATAAAAATTTAATTACTTTTTTATTCTGAATCACCCATTTGATCAGAGAACATCATTATAACATTAAAAAATCATTATCAAAACTTAAGACAATATTTAACCCTATCATTGAAGACAGCTATTACTCATCCATCTTTATACCCTCAATGCCTCACACAGAATTTGGATCCTAGTATATAATATACAATCAATACATTCTACATTTTTGTATTTATATAGTCAAGATTTATCTTCTCGATAACAAAGTAAAATTTGCTTATAGACAAATTATAATCCTGGCTTTTGGTTTTTAAAATATATGATCTATGGATAAATATGTATTTATAACATTTATAAAAGCAGTTTTCCATATACTTTTGGTAGAAATACTTGCTTTCAGAGCCTGCAAATAATAATTTTTGCAATAATAAGAACAGCCCACCATCAGCTTAAACACAATCACTACTGACAAAACAAGAGGTTTTTTTTTTTTTTTTTTTGCAAAACAAATGCTATGTAACCTTATTCATTCCTATAAATCCTCTCTCTTCACTATAAATGTGATACACTGATGAAAAGAGTGAATATTTGGATGAACTGTGCATGATCAGGATTAGTCAGCTGATTATTCCAAAAACTCAAGTTGTTACATTTTCAAATATATTTTGAATCCTCTATAAAGTGTGCATTCCAATTTTGTATGATGTTATGCAAAGTGCTATACTCAAACAAGGGGAAAAAAAGAAAACGAAGCCTGATTTTCTAAGCAAAGCTTTGTGGCTCAAAGTTGTGTCAAGAAGCTTGGTCATATTCAATCTCATTAATCATCCCAAAGATTAAATATTTTTGCATGGCCCGGAATTGATACAAATCTTCTGGTTCAGCAACAAGAAGTGAAACTGAAAAGTGTTTTGGACACAGGGTCTCAAACCTAATTTATATAATGAGCTTTTTGCACATTTCTTCCTTTTTTCCTCCTTCTGGTCTATTTCTTTGTTTTGGCTGCACAGTTACTAAGCTGACATTCCTCAAATCTCCTCCCACCAATGGAGTCTTCATTTCTCATTTCTTCCCTTCTACTGACCTATTTTCCTCCATTTTAGCTCCAACCTACAATTGAAAAGCTTCATTAGTTATTCTCGGCAGCAATGGACAGCTTTCCTTTGGAAATAAGTGAGTGCAATTGTCCCCTAATAGACTCTAGTCTTTAGTCCAGAGTAATTGAACTTATTAAATTCCCTTGCTTCTTGGCCCAGAATGCTATACTTCCAGGGGAAGAATGGTGAGATTCAATCTTCTAGGAATACTTTTAAATGGCAGGCAAGGAATTGGGGGAAATGGTGAAGATAATTTTTTGGAAAGAGCATATGCAAAAAGAAATGGTTTTCTTTGAACACTGAGATCCCTATTTATGATCTAGGTTACCTACTCATTGGCAGTCCAAACTTTGAAATTTGATGATATCTTCTATGAAATATAAAAATCTGGGATTTTTGTTTGTTGGCTTGTTTTTTATTTGTCCTTAATTGGAAAAGTTATGTGGAAATTATGGATTCGATTTGGTTGAGAAGCATGTGTAGCTCATGTGTTAGAGGGCATACTTTAAGTCTTTACAATGAAACCAAAAAAATGGGTTCAATCATGGAATGTGAATTCACAAAAATAGGAACTTCCAGTTACTTCTTAGGTGTACCTCCCTCCAATAATTTCTACTTACATTAAAAAAAAGTACTACATTTGGATCTGTTCATTTGTTAAGTATAATATAAAATCAAACTGAGGTAGGTTTACTTTAAAAAGTAATGAACTACAAGGTCCTACTGTAGAGCACAGGGAACTATATTAAACACCCTGTGCTAAAACCTAATGGAAAAGAATATGAAAAATAATATATATAACTGAGTCACTTTGCTGTACAGCAGAAATTAAAACAACATTGTAATTCAACTATACTACAATAAAATTTTTAACAAAGTAATGAAAATCATTTGGTTACCTTATCATACAATGCAAAAATTAAATTTTGAGAATTTTAATATCATATGGAAATGACTAAATTTTACTTTGGGGAACAATGTTCAAAATCAAACCTACATTTTAGACCTTTTAAGCATTAAAACATATTCATAAATATACATCTGACATTTTAAACGTTATATCATGGGTTATGTCCATAAAACACCATAGAAAAGTTCATCTCTGTTTTTAAATATATGAGAGACACTATCCTGGTGAATTTTATCCTTAAGTAAAGACAAAGCTATGAATAACTAGAAATGAATAGAAACAAGTTCAGCTCAATTCTCTCAGACCTTTGCTCAGTTCCATGACTCATTCTAGCTTTATTAACCCATGTGGAAAATTGGGTTAGGACAGGCCTCGTTAAAATCAGATGATTCACTGAAAATAGGTTTTCTCAGACAGAAGAGTTTAAAACCATAATATTAATAAAAGTGTTCTATAGTTAAAAAACAGCCAACTCGCAACTCTAGAGAATAAAGGAAGATGATTTCGTTCCAGAAATTACCTGAGAAAATATAAAGTACAATATGAAAATAACATATTTTGTTGTTGCTATAGTTAATATTATTCATTTAATATTAGAAATTTATACAAATATGCTCAATTTGCTGAAAGAACATAGTGATGAGGACTGGTCCAAATAAGACATTTTCAGACAATGTATATGCCTGTGAAATAATGTGAAGCAAATGATTTCTTCAGAGCCATAGGTTAACGAGTTGGGTCTCAAAGCCTCACCTGAATAAGCAAAATGTGTGCCCACAATGACAGCTATTTCATTTTATTTTACAGTATTACTCCCCCTGCTTTTGTTCATCAGAATAGAGCAAGTTCTCTACTGATAAATTACTCCAAAGGCTTTTAAAATCACAAATATGTATTTATATGTTATTCACTGCAAGATTTTCTCCTGTTTTGTGTGTGTTTGCAGGGGAGAATCACTCAAATATTTTTTCTCTATATTTTTATTATGAGTTAAATATTTATACTTCATATTTCTTACATATTGTCAACATATCGGTATTTAGTCTTACTACCATTTTTTTTCACAAGGTACACCATCAGATTTTTGTAAAAATTTCTCTTTTAAAGACCAATACATTTTTCTTTATTCATATTCCTGTTCAAGTAATGGTATATTACTAGCAAATTTATGGCTATGACTTAATTACATCCTACCTGCTTCTGTCCATAGTCTAGTGTTTTTCCTAATACAGTGAGGTTCTGTCCTGACTCCAAGGCTTGTGTTTCCAGTTTCTTACTATATTTGGCCACTTTCTAATTCATATTTATTTAGACTTTCTCTTTTCCCTTAACATTCTCACTTCATATAGTTCATACCCTGGACAAAGACAGGATAGTCTCTACCTAGCTTCTCTCCTCTCTCGCAAAAATGCCCACCTTAATTAAATAGGTCACCACCAAGTGCTGCTAATTTTCCTTTCCTCAATATCTCTCAGATTCCTATGAAAACTGTTATCATCACGATTATCATCACATCTTAACCTGGATGAAAATCTCACCATCTACCACTCCATCCTACTTCACACTAATCTACTCTCCTTACTGAACCCAGCATAACTCAGCTCCAGATAAACTCTATTATTGTATTTTTTCTGCTGTATTAAAAAAAACAGGTTTTCAGTCCCAGAGGCATTGGTAGGCCACAATTCCTAATTTAAAATGTTATATATTGCTTAGTGTATACATTTTGCGTTGTACCTTCTGTGTGATAAGTCATATAAAGTTTACACTCACAAGTTGAACACATTCTTGATTCTCAGCTAGACCAGCACTACTGAAATTTCATTCTATGAAATCTGTTATTTTCTACTACTTCTGGTATTGTCTGCCAAATATTTTTCTGACATTTGGATTAACAGAATTTCTGAGAAAACAGTTCTTAACAGATTATTACTTATTACCTCTTAATGTCTATTTCTTATGACCAGAGTATAAAGGTTGGTGATAATGGGACTTTAAGATTAGAAGAGTCTTAAGTCAAGACTATGTAAGACAGCCTTTAATATTTTTGGAGAAACTTTGAGAGAAACAATAGTCTTATTATATCACAATTGCTTGACAAGTATCATCCATGAGGAAAAATAAGTAACAATATGGAATAAAATTTTATTATCACTGTCCTATCTATTCCCTTTATCACTCTCTTTAGTTTTCAAGGATGTTGAATAATTTATTCAACATTTGTGCAAGCCACTCTGCTTTCTTAATGCAGAGCTTGGGAGACATTTTCTGCAAAGTGCCAGGTAGTAAATGTGTTTGGCTTTGCTGGGCCATGAAGCCTCTTTTGCAACTACTCAACTCTAGTTATGTTGCAGAAACAGCCATTGACAACACATAAGCAAGTGGGTGTGTCTGTGTTCCATGAAAACTTTATTTCCTTTATTTTATAGAAAACAAACTTATGGTTAACAAAGGGGAAAGGGGGTAAGAGATAAATTAGTAGTTTGGGATTAACAGATATACACGACTATATATAAAATAGATAAACAACAAGGACCTACTGTATAGCACAGGGAACTATATTCAGTATCTTGTAATAACCTATAATGGAAAAGAATCTGAAAAAGAAATAAAAGTATATATATGGATATGGATAACTGAATCATTTTGCTGTATACCTGAAACATTGTAAATCAACAGTACTTCAAGTTTAAAAAATAACTTAATTTAAAAAGCAGTCAGTAGTTCAAATTTAGCCCACAAGCCTCAGTTTGCCAATATCTGCTCAAAGGGAAAGTGTGTATGTATATTGTCTGTTCTAACAGAGCGTTGGGTAGATACAAGCCTAATGCCTATTGCCACAGAGCACCAAGTTATCAGGGCAGTTAAGAAGGAATATCCATGATTATAATAGCTTCAAGAATCTAACACATTCCCTTTTCAAGTTAGAAGTAATACCATGTAGAAGTTCAGAAGAAGAAATTAAGAAAAAGTTCAGATATAAAACATGTAATGGTCCTTAAAGAATCAATATTATTAAGGGTCATTTCATTTCAGACTTGATATTACAAGAAAGGCTGCCATATTCAAATATGCAAAGGCATGCACACACTGCACAGGAAAGAGTTAACACAGCAGGCCTGAAGTCACCATCTTGAGCAGAGCCCATTTGTAGGGTTGGCCCATGGCTGGCAGCTGGGAACCTGGCTGTTTTTTACACAAACTGGTCTGCTGAACACCTGCTTTCCTTTTTGAAATCTGGCATTTCAGTATGTGTGGCTGGTCGTTGCTCTTACATAACCAGTAAAATCTCGGAAAATATCTTGCGCTCTGAAGGTCAAACAGGCTCTCCTGGGTTAAGGAGTGCATTCTGTGTGACCCCTTCCCTGTGCATGTAGCAGGAGTGCAGGTGGAGGGGAACACAGGAAATCTGTGCCTGGATTCCTCCAGACTCAGCCTAACCCATCCGTTCTCCTGTTGATTGTGTTAATAAAATATAGCTGTGAGCACAACTGCTTCTGAGTACTGAGAGCTCCTCCAGCAAATCACTGAATGTGTACATGCTCTTAGGACCTCTAACACAGACTCACACATACACACAACTGATACTTATTCTGATTACTTCCAAAACAAGTAGATATTTTCTATTATGTTCTCTCCTATTTTATTTTCTTCCATTCCATTTAATTCTAATGAATTTAATTTTAATGCAATGCAATTCCATTACATTTAAATTAAAAGCCATTTGTATCTACTGTATGATTTACTGATACCCTAATGTGACACTGTTCTCGATAGCCTACTGAGTGGTCATCCTAACCTATCTACCTTACATTGTTCACTATCACCTGCAAAAAGCACAGAGAATCTTTCCTTTTTAAGGACTCCTGTTCTAATCAATGTCAAGAAAGAGATGTAGCAGTAGTATATTAGTAATCCATTGCTGCATAGCAGATTATCCCAAAACTTACTGGCTCAAAACAACAACGTTTTATTATTTCATAGTTGCTATGTGTGTCTCAAGCTCAAAGTCTCCCACTAGGCTGCAGTTAAAGTGTTAGATATAGCTACAGACACTTGAAGGTACAGCTGGGGAATCGGCTTCCAAGTTCGAAAGAGAGGAAGGAATAAAAGAAAAAAGAATGAAAGAAAAGAGAGAGAAAAACAAAAGTTTAGGGAATTTAGCTTTAATTTGATTTTACAATTAAGGAATCAGGATGGAATTTTATACCAGTTGTATGTCACATATTGTATATAGTTAAAGCACAGCACAATGAAACACTTTGAAATTTAAGAATTAAAGTGCTATCATCAAAGAACAAAAAGTTTGTATCATAAGATATGGCATAATTGTGCATAACTCAGGAAAACAAGATTTGCAAATACAAATTAATCATGTCTGGTGTTTAAAAATGCAGCCATAATGTGTAATAAAACATTACCAGCATACAATTGTTAATATGAATATTTATTTTTAGTTAAAAGAGACAAATTTATAGTTATTTCACTAAAGTCTGCAGGGTTTCGGAACAAAGCAACTTATTAGATTTAATATATTTCTCATAAAAGTGTCTGAGGAGGTAACTTCATGCTTGACACAACTTTTCATAGGCTTTGTGATTTTATATCTCTGATTCACAACAGGCTAGTTTTGCTGGATGATACAGTCTCAAACTGCAGAAATTTTAAAACTTCAAGAGTTCTTTTTTAAATATAACAAGGAAGTTTAGTTGATTCAATATGAAATATGAACCTTTATGTGAGTTCATTTTACCAATGATAAAGTAACTATAATAGCTATATATTTAACTGTAAGGATAAAATATAAATTAAATATTAAACAATTTTCCTTCTTTTTCCCCTCTTAGTGGACTTAACTGAAATAGAGTAAAACCTCAGACAGCAAAATAATCAAGAATTTAGGAATCCTTACCCTTTCCTATCAGATAGAGATACAAAATGACATAAAATAAATATTTGTTGATGGGTACAATAGCAGTTCCTGAACTTTTAACAAACACATAACATACAGATGCAAAAGCCTGTTTTAAAATCAAGTGATAATATGGCTCATAAGAGACTACTCCTTCCAAAAGAATATTACAAATGATGCTAAAACTGTTGTAAAGTGATTGATCAGTTCATTGCAAAAGAGAAACAAAATGTGTTCTGTTGGGCAGGTGACATGTATGAGAGAGTAGTTTTTCTATTAAGAAGAAAGGATGGGGGAAAAAAACCTATTTAAGTCAGGGGTGGGGAGTGATTACGATGAACAAAACAGACAGTAGAATCAGTTATGAGTTAAAGATGAGTTAGATATTCTTATCATCTGAGAAGGAAGCCAATATAAATCAATAGTTCTTAAAGTTCTCCAGGGGTATCCTACTTGCCAGCCTATAAGGAGATTAGTCCAAAGGCTACTCATTAAAAAACAAAAACAAAAACCCTGTATTTATAAGTTAGAATGATAACCTATCAAAATGATCCTTGTAACTTCCATGGATTAAAGCTTTTTCATTGCTCTAATTACCATACCTAATACCATGCTAGTAGATAGTGATACAAAGTTAGATATTTGTTGAATGACGGAATCTGATACTTAAACTCTCTTTATATAATTGATCTTAAGAAGTCTTTGCATTACATTCAAAGATAATACTCATTACTGTGTCAGATCACCCCATCACTGAGAATTTTAACTTATTAAATTATAAATTTTCTTTTTATATAAACTGAAATTTAAAGACAATCTATCCATTAGCTTTATATTACTCCTTAGAGATATGTAGAATTAAAATGAATCCTTCTTCTGCCTGGCAATCTTTCAAATATTTGAAGAAAGCTACCTTAAGGAAATACTGCAAATATTAATTTATGATTTTTTTTGCACTGTATCTCTTACCTACTTCATCCCACATACTGTTTCACAATATTAGCCAGATATGTTTGAATAGAGAAGTTTGCAAGGCCAAAGAAAGATAGCTACAGTGTCAGAAAAAAAAAAAAAAAAGATTGTAAGCCTGTTACCTATGAAAAGAAGGTTTTACCTGAGTCTAAGCTTTTTCAGGTGTAAGACAGAAATAGTAACGCTATTAGGCAATATTTGCAGCACAACCATGATGTACCTACCACCAAAGAACAGGGATATAAGGCAAATAACAATATGGCCTGAGAGTACAATCGACCTGTAAAGTTTTAGAGCAGAATCATGCAAAATCTCTTTAATATACCAAACATTTCTCAGGCTGGCAGGACTCTATGTAACATCTTTCATCAATTCTAAGACACACCATTTTGTTCACCTTGTAACATTTCTAAAATTGACATCTTCTAATCAATGGTATGTCAGAATTAACAGGGGACATTTCTTTAATTTTAATCATATAAACAATGGTGGACACCTTTCAGAGGTGAGGATGTCTAAGAATCAGGGCTTTCATGTAAGTGGTTTTACATCTAATCTAAACCCATTAACGTAACAGATGCATCAAGCTGCCTTCTGATTACAATTGGCCAGGCAGCAGAAATGTCTCATCCCATTTTAGTTTTTGTTGCTGTTGTAGTAGTTGTAGTAGTTTAAGGTTGTTTTTTTTTTCTTCCCCCTGAGAACTACTGACCCGCCAAAATGGGTAAAACCTGGGTTTGTGATCTTAGTGAACTTAAGTTAGCTCTGAGAGATGTATCCATTTAAGCTGTGCTGAATAAAACCAGTCTCTGATACATTGTGCAGTCATAGCACAGATGCTGGATCACCAGTGAAACTGTACCGGAGAGGACCTTTGTGTGACAAGCAGATAACTTCTGATCTCACCTGTAAATATTTCATCATCATCACCTACATCACATTCTTCATTTTTTTTCTTGATTTTTGAGATAAAGGAAGCCAGTTTAGTAAAGCAATTATGAAGTGTCAGGTACCTAGGAAGCCTTCAATAACAATTATTTTCATTTCTCTGGTTGTCATTCTCTAAATTTATTCTAATTTCACCAAGCACCTCAAAGTATGGTACCCAAAACTGCCAAGATTCCTGCATGGCCTATAACTTCTTCAGTCCAGTTACTATATTTCTGTTCATGAAATATAAGATCCCATTAACTATGTTGGAGCTGTATCACACTATTGATTGGTATTGATCTTCCTGTAAAGTAAAACCCACAATCTCTTTTACACAGGCTATTGCTAAGTGATCCTATCATTTATATGGTTGGCTTTTTGGATCTGAGGACAGGACCTTGCATTTATCACTTTAAAATGCTTATTAGTTTTGGTCCTTTACTCTTTGTTGTACAAATATTATGGATTCTTTATTCTGTAATATAAAATATGTACCATGACTCTGGATTTTTGTCATACACAAATCTGGTGGTTACAACTACTTTATAGTTTTCGAGTTACAATGTGAACAGGTTACAACCACTGAAATAAACAGAACTGAATCTAGATCCTGAAGGGATATGCTAGAATCCTCTCTTTAGGTTGACACCATTGTATGCTGTCCGTCACCTAGTTATTAATCCATATCTTTTATCACAAGTTCACATTGATATGTCAGTCACCAGGATCTTATGAGAAATGTTTTGATCAAAATCAGTCTATTGGGGCTTCCCTGGTGGCGCAGTGGTTGAGAGTCCGCCTGCTGATGCAGGGGAAATGGGTTCGTGCCCCGGTCTGGGAAGATCCCACGTGCCACAGAGCAGCTGGGCCCGTGAGCCATGGCTGCTGGACCTGCGCGTCGGGAGCCTGTGCTCCGCAACGGGAGAGGCCAAAGCAGTGAGAGGCCCGCGTACCGCATAAAACAAACAAAAAAAATCAGTCTATTGTATTTCTTTGATCTGTTCCTCTAATGCTGTTTAAGATAAAGGTAAACTGTGACACAGTCTTAAAAATGTTTGCTGAAGCCTAAATATAATAAAACTGTGCAATCACCCTCTAAGTGCTTTTCTTATACATTTCTAATCCCCATTTGTAGAATTATCATAAAGAAGCATAAAGGTTACAGAAACCCCTCCCTTCCTTCACAGGCACTATATATCCTGGCAAAACCTCTTCTTAACAACTTGTTACCCTTCCTATAACTTCTTTCCCATTACTATTAATGCATTGGTTTTGGCAATTTGCATTTATTACAAGTAACATCACAAGTTTTCTCACTGGTCTTGACATCTCTTAAGATGCATCATTTAAATACTATTTTCAGAATGTCACTGGAGAGAGTCTACTAAAACACCCAGTCTCTCTAGGCCTAACTGCTTTCTACCTCTCAGACTCCTATATCTGGATTTCCATGGTGACCTCCATTCCAAAATGACAACTGTACCCAACAGTTCATAGGTCCCAGACAGCCCCACACTATTCATGCCTCCGCCTCAAAGCTGATCTCTAATCAGTGCTCATCTCACCCAGAAGCAAATAGACAAACAGATAAAGAGGTAAATGGCCAACTTGCTAACAACAAAGAACAGCTAGAGTATTAGGAAAGAGTCCACCACACTCTGAACGTCTGCCATATCCACAGCTCCATCAGAATCAGGTAGCTAGCATAATACTGCACGTAGTTTAACATGCTTTGTGTCATGGGACCTATCAACTCTGACCACAATTTAACTGGACCAGGGCCTGGTCCTGAAATCAAATAGCCATCTGAAAGAGTACTAGCTACTTACAAGGGGACGTGGTGTGAGAACTCTGCTTAATAATGAGAACAAAAAGACCAGTCATTGCTTATTTCTAAAAAAATCTATTTTTTTAAACTTGATTTTTTTTTTTTTTTGCGGTACGTGGGCCTCTCACTGTTGTGACCTCTACTGTTGCAGAGCACAGGCTCTGGACGCGCAGGCTCAGTGTCCATGACTCACGGGCCCAGCTGCTCTGCGGCATGTGAGATCTTCCCACACCAGGGCATGAACCCGTGTCCCTGCATTGGCAGTCAGACTCTCAACCACTGCGCCATCAGGGCAGCCCTTAAACTTGCTTTTAAATGCAAGGTTCACAGAAAGGGACCGAGATTTACAGAGGATAGAAGACTATAGGTGTGGAGAAACATACAGATAAGGGTGTGGTAAGCAGAATAACCCACCTCCTCCCACACACACATGCAAATATGTCCACATCCTAATGCCTGGAGCCTGTGAATATGTTATTTACAAGATGGCAAAAGGGCTCTACAGATGTGATTAAGGTAAGGATGGGGAAATTACCCTGGCAGGTCCCATGTAATTACAAGAGTTCTTATGAAAGGGAGGCAAAAGAGTCAAAGTAAGAGATAAATTATGGGGGCTTCCCTGGCGGTGCAGTGGTTGAAAGTCCACCTGCCGATGCAGGGGACATGGGTTCGTGCCCCAGTCCAGGAAGATCCCACATGCCGCGGAGCGGCTGGGCCCGTGAGCCATGGCCGCTGAACCTGTGCATCCGGAGCCTGTGCTCTGCAAGCAATGGGAGAGGCCACAACAGTGAGACGCCCGCGTACCACAAAAAAAAAAAAAAACCAAGAGAGTAATTATAAGGACGGGAAAGAGGGGAGTGATGAGCTTTGCAGACAGAAGGGGCCACAAGCAAAGGGTTGCAGATGGCCTCTGGAAGCTGAAAAAGACAAGGAAATAGATTCTCTAGGAGACCTCCAGAAGTAAGGAACCTTGGTTTTAGAACTCTGATTTGCCAGACACTGATATCTTGACTTTAGGACTTCTGACCCCCAGAACGTTAATCATATATGTGTGTTTTGTAAGTCACTAAATTTATGGTAATTTGTTATAGCAAGAAACTAATACAAGGGGTTATAGTTAAAATCCGTATTAAGTCATATTCACCAGCAACTCAGATGTCAACTTAATCTCAAAAATCAATAGACTAAGAGACTGAAGGTACATCTATAATACAGTATCTCTGTGAGTATATTTTTCCAAGCACACTTTAACAATTACATGCAATCTTGATTTCCCTACCAATGTGAAATTTGGATTTAATTCTGAGGAAATATATTCTTCTATATCTGCCACTCAGCACATTTACAGATTTCCGTATATACATCTTACTTGCATTTATTTATTTTTATTCTTTATTTTAAATTAGTTTTTCTCTGTCCTTAATTCCCTTGTTTCTGTGTCTTAAATGTATGAAAATAGTCAGTGAGGAGACATAACTTTCAAGAACAAAGAAGTTTTGGAAAATAATATTATTTGTTAAAAACTGTGTCTAATCACATAGTGCATTGCAAGGAGTGAATAAAGAGTGGTCTTATCCATGTCAGACACAGTAAATAAGGGAGGCCTATTGGGACATGGAAGACTATTACTAGGTGATATTCTGGAGGAAGTATTTACTTGTCCCAGACAAGAAACCATTGTTCTCAATTAATTGGTTTCTGGGTCTAATAATAAAAAGAGTGCACTAGTGAAGCTAAGAAATTAAATATATTGTACTCAGAATATACTCCTAAAAGCTGAACAGGAAGTGAGAGTAAGAAAAATAGAGTTCTGAGAGTCACTGGATAAAATTCTGAGAAGGAATTTCCACTTGTATAGAAATAAAAGATTCTCAACACACTTATAATCAAGAAAATTCTCTTTGTGCCAGAAATACTAGAGGATTTTACTATTTTATCGCCTTTATTTATTTATTTATTTATTTTTTGGCTGTGTTGGGTCTGTGTTGCTGTACACGGGCTTTCTCCAGTTGCAGTGAGCGGGGGCTTCTCTTGTTGTGGAGCATGGGCTGTAGGTTCATAGGCTTCAGTAGTTGTGGTGCTCTGGCTCAGTAGCTGTGGCTTGTGGGCTCTAGAGCACAGGCTCAGCAGTTCTGGTGCATGGGCTTAGCTGCTCCATGGCATGTGGGATCTTCCCCGACCAGGGATCAAACCTGTGTCCCCTGCATTGGCAGGAGGATTCTTAACCACTGTGCCACGAGGAAAGTCCCTCCTTTAATCTTAATTCCCAAGCTTTAACTAGGATATTATTTCTAATTAGACATGATAATATCTGGTTTGAAATTTTGAGATCCCTACTATTTGTGTGTTTTTTAGAAAATGTGGGGTTTTCTTCTGTCATGTATAAAATGGTGATAATAGTCCTGCCTCATAGGGTTGCTTTTGAGGAATGAACAACGTACTTCATTCTCTCAATACAGTGCTAGGCACATTGTTATGTCAGTGTTATTTTTTGCTGAACAGTGAACATTCTTTCACCAGCTTTGTCTTATTCAGGAAGCCTTAGGCAAATCTGTAACAGAAGAATAGACATTTTTCTATCCTACTCTCACTTATTTTGGTTCTAACTTTACACATACATATTATTCTTATCCCCTCCCTGAAAAAATACCCCACAGTCTATCCTCAGTTTCACTTTATAATGTTTAATCTAGTCCAGTTTTCTTCAGATAATTCCCCTATATCCAGCATTCCTACTCTTCAATTTTGATCTAAATCTAGCTTCCTCAACCTCCTATTTCTTCTGAAGTCTATGATCTGATAACTAATTTGATGAAAATATCACTGATAAATGTGTACTACTTAATAAAATTATAGTAGCTTGAACACACTAATTTATTGATATACTCTCTAAAGTCCAAATTTTTACTTATTTATATATGTATATACACACATAGACAGATATTATCACAGATGCATATATATATATATATACACACACATATATATATATATATACACTTCGAATTTGATTTGTATCATAAAACATGTTTTTTGAAAAATAATAGGGATAAAAAACCTGATACTAGACCCAACCTAACAAACAATATCAAATTTACTCTCAAGATAATCCAATGAAAGATTTATTTAAAAGTTAGTTTTATATTACTGCACAAGTTGGTAGTTTCAATATTTATGTAATTATTTTTGTTTTAATAATGGAAATTCTTTCTCAAATAATTACATGTAATATGCTTTATAAATGCTTCCTTTTTACCTTTTAGCTAAAATTTTCATGTCGATGATTAAAATAAACTGTCTATATATGATGGGTTCACTGAATCAGTGGCTTAAACACTTCCCCTCTCTGTAGAAAATGAATTTGTAATGATAACAGTTCTTAGAATTTGATAAAGTATTTAGTATATCATGAAAAAAAAAGTTTAGTAACGTTATAAATCAGACTAATGAAATATGTTCTTCCCTAAAATGAATAGGCTAGTTCAGAGGTTGCTGATGTAAATGTATTGTAATTTCTATCTTTGTAATATATAGCACTTTCAATAATTTGTTTTAATATATAAATGTATTTGTGTTAACTTGTTAGAGTTAATGGATTGGAAACTAATATGCTAAAGTGGACAGAGAGGAATAGCTATTAAACTTTTATTTTCAACTAGGGATAATGAGATATTACAATGAGAAAACTTCCATATGAAATATGTTTTTTTAAATACCTCTGCTCTTTAATTGAATTATTGCAATCCCAAACAACTATCTCATTGAAATCTCTAACAGGAAATTACATATATTAATCATAATGTACTCCTGCACAGTCATTTAATTAATATTTATTAAACACTTTGAACACATATTTTTTGCTAGGATACACACACACACACTTTTAGAAGTACTAGAATGTGTAGATATTTACAAAATATGAAACAACATGTATATATTAACAAGCACAATTTCTGCTCTCAAAGTTTTATTCCTGGAAATCTAATAAAAATTGTACAAATTAGAACACTATTTTATAATATGTAAACATTTATTGTTAAGAAATTTTAATATAATTAAGTTTTGATTCATAATTGTACATGAATGGATATTATTGTCAGATACACAAATGTGTTAGGGGAGAGGTCTGGGGAAATTGTTTGGTAATCAATGCGAAGGTAGCATCTAATTCAGCTAGAAGGACTCATGGATTCAAAGCTTGTTGGAGAGGCTATATTTGTGCTTTGTGAACTGCCTGTTATAAATACTACTGTAAACACAATTTCAATTTTGACTTGTATCCTTTTTTTCTGCCTTACTGATATGGGAAAACTACCACAGCATCAACAATAACAACAAATTTATTATTGGTAAACTAACTTGAACTTTCTTGATTAAAGGAATTTGTTTTATTTCTTACTATTTAGAACTGTCAAGGTCAGATATCTCTTGTTTTTGATCTCCATAAACTTTTAGTTGCAATACTTCAGTACATCAGAGGACTAGGTCTCATGGGAAGCTCCTTGGGCCAAAGGTTTTATTTCACAATGCAGCCTTCCCAACAGAGCAACACACCAGGTTTGAGAAGTCTTTAGATATTCTGTATGAGCTACTCAGGTCAGCAACTTTTAAAAAGATTTCTTTTTTAAGTCAATGAATATTTTATCCCTATTTTAGACTGCTTTCTTGTTCTCTTTGATTTAAAAACATTCAGTTTATTGTTGTTTTAAATTTACATCATTTTAGATTCACTTGTGTATTTATCAACTTTCCTCACAAAATATCTTGAATCCTTTGTCCTTTCTTCAGAATTCATTTTTTATAATTCTGAATCATATTCCTTTACAGTTTTTTTCACTGAAGGTCAGTTGTAACTTCTCCCTGAACCTGATTTAAAAAAATATATATTTCCCTCCCTATTACTAATACTTATTTATCTATGAATTTGAATGTTTTTGACAAGTACTTCTTAGATTCTGAAAACAGACTTTATTGATTTTTGCTATAATTGCTGCTGTTGAGAAGATTGCTGTCATTCTTATTGTCATTCAACATTTATTATTTGTTGTTATTTACTAGCTGCTGCTTTGGTATCCTCTTTGTTCTTTTGCAGTCTTATAATGTTCAGATGTGCATTTACTTTAATTCATTCTGCTTGGGTCATATTAAAATCTATTTCTAAGAAATATTTATTCATTTACTCTATTTATATTATGTCTCTCTCATTTCCCTGAAATTTTCACTCTGATATTTTTATTAAATATATGTATACCATCTAATTATATCCTTAATATCCCTAGTATTTTCTATCCCTTAATCTTGCTACACTGTACGGTATGTCATTTCCTAGAGCCTTCTAATTCACTCATACTCTCTTCACCTATGTCTAATTGTGTTATTCAAACTGAATATTAAATTCTAATTCCAAAGTGTTTGTTATTGTTTCAATTGCTCTATTATCATAATTACAAATTATTTCTGTTTATTGGATCATGAACCCTTAGTCACTATAATACAGTTTTCCCTATCCTCTGGTGTTTGTTAATTTGAATTGTGAGGCAATATTTAGACAGATTTATTCCAGAAGCATCCCTAGATAACAGATTGAGTCTTGTATTTTCAGAGTACCTTTTCAATTGCTTATCCCAGATATTTCAGAAATATAATCAATTCCAGATAAATTGTGTGTTAATTTCTCATCTTAGTGGTTACCAGACCAGGTAAATAGTGTTAAGTAGGATCTCAAACACACAGCAGGAATGAATCTATGGTCTGAGTTCTTAAACTCTTTTTTTTTTTTTTCCCTCTAAGCAGAGTCAATGGAGAGCAAAGGATTTGGAACCTTATAAGTTACTTTTTAAAAATTTATTTCTAGTCCATGGTTTCATTTAATTTGTCAACTGTTTTAAGGCTACAAATTTATGTATAACTTGAAATGGAACCTTATCAAAAAGATCCAAGGTCTTAGCCTTAAGTGGGCATTAAATCACAAGCCTCTAGGTTTCAAAGATCAGCATTTCTTCCCAACTCCCTACTACAGAAAAGTCCATCATCAACTTTCCCACTTATCATCCTAAATGGTTTTTATCAATGGGGAAGTGTTTTCTCTCTCTCAAGTTCTTCTTTGAAATCAAAGTATTATTTTGTGTTAAATGACTGCATTTATAGACATTTCTATCAGGCATCATTTCATGTTATTTCATCTACCACATTTCCAGTATCAGAAGCTACAATTTTATCTGAAGTATCATTTGTAAAATTTTCCTCTTTTAAATCATGCTTGAGAATGTGAGGGGCCTACTGATAAAAAATACGCATCAAAAGTTCAGTAAAATTTCTAAAAACTTGGTAAACAAAGACTTTCTTCTCTTTTTTACTTCTGCAATTACTCCAGAGTAGTTAAGAGTACAGGATTATTGATATTGAAAATCCCTTTGAAATAAATTACAGTGGATTCATCTTATGCTTACTTCCTACAACATATATGTAATAGGAGTATGACTTCTCTTTTTAATTTATTTTTTAAAATTTTTATTGGAGTATAGTTGATTTACAATGGAGATTGGAATTGACATATACACACTACTATATATAAAATAGATAACTAATAAAGACCTACTGTATAGCACAGAGAACTCTACTCCATATTCTGTAATGGCCTTTATGGGAAAATAATCTAAAAAAAAGAGTGGATATATGTATATGTATAATTTAGTTTTTTAATGTTTGATGGTTGAGAGGTTTTAAACCTCATCCCTCCCTCTTCCACTGCTGCCCCACATCTGGAAAAGCTGATAAGAAAGCCCAGATGCTCCCTTCTTCAGCATCAGCTGGAAGTTCAAACCACACAAGGTAAACCACACTCTGGTCACACTTTTTATCCACCATATAAGAACCATGTCTGTCTCATTTCTCTGTTCTCTCAAGCCAGGTTGCATATGCTTGGGAGACATCCTCAGTCTCCCCAGAAAGCCTTTTAATGTGAGAAACAAATCTTCAACCCCCTTGTGATGTGTGTGTGGTGTCATTGTTCTTTACACCCAAATCAAATTTGGGATGGACGTCTACACACTTTCTGTGGGACAGCTACACAACAGCAGAGTATTTATTGGTGAAATGCTATTGATAAGATGTAAATCTTGTTATAGCTTTTTGAGAGTTATTCAGGTTATTATCAGCCCTTTTTTTATAGAAAAAAAATAATTGAGATATTGCTTAAAATTTTATTTAAATATAAATGAGGGAATTGCTTTCATATTCTAAACAATGAAGAAATTTATTCAAATATAGAAAAGTAAAAAATGTATATTGCTATATTCTGAGGTTTAAATGACTTTATTTGAATCCATCCTATTTCAGAAAGATTGTTTTTTATTCTTGATATTCAGACGTCACTAAATGAGAAACAAAACAACTCTAGCAAGGACTGAGAAATATGTTATAAATTCTACATTTGAATTTGAACACATTTTTCCCCTGTGCAATATATCTTTACGCATATATTAATAACTCTCCAAAATTTGTTCCCCAAACCTATTTATTTTGTTGTTAAATGGAAAAAACTTAAAGCTCTGTGTGTGTGTGTGTGTGTGTGTGTGTGTAACAGAGAGAGAGAAAGAGAGAATGAGAGAAAGAGAAATGGAGCAAAAAAGAGAGAAAGGACAAGAGAAATCCAATTTGTAGGGCAGGCTGGAAGACTGGAACCTTAGGCTGGATTTGATGTTACAGTCTTGAGATAGAATTTCTTCTCTGTGAAACCTATTTTTGTGGTTAAGACCTTCAACTGATTAGATGAGGGCCACACACATTATTAAGTGTACTCTCCTTAACTTAAAGTCAACTGATTATAGATGTTAACTACATTCACAAAATACCTTCACAGAAACAACTAGATTAATGATTGTTTAAATAATTGTATATTATAGCCTAACCAAGCTGACACATGAAAACAATTGTCACAGATATAATAAGATTAAGTACTATATACTTGTGAAATTGCACATAAACTATTGTATGAGCCATTGAAATTTAAGTTGTGGCAAAGAAAATGTGGTTTCTTTCTATCTTGTGTTTTTTTGTTTTTTATAATACAAACACTAAAATGTCTCCTAGAAGCCATTAAAGCTATTAAGTACAGGCAAGAATATGAAGCAGTAGGAATGCTGTACACTGCTGGTGAGGATGTAAAATGTTTTGACAACTTGAGAATATAACTTAATATTAAAGTGTGTTAATATTACACTTTTTAAAATGTGCAAATCCATGAAGTAACAATTTCCACTCCTAGAGAATCTTTTCACATATACACTGTTTCATAGCATTATGTTAACAGAACAGAAGGAACTATATATCAAACATAAATTGACAGAACAGCAGATAAATGAGGTAATATTTGTATAATAATGCACTACACAGTATGAAATTGAATGTGCTATAGCTTTATGCATCAGTGTGGTTGACCTCACAATCAGATTATTTGCAGAATCATTCCAATTACACAAAAATGTATTCAAAGTTTGCAATATAATTTAAGAATGAAATAAACAAAAAAGGAGATTATTTTAAAAACAGAATAACAGCTACATCCAAAGGAGAGAAACTAGAATGCAACTGAGAAATGGCATTACAAAAATTTAAAAGGTATTGCTGATTTTCTGTCTTTAACATGTGTTTTTGGTACATGGTTAATTAATTTGTGATCATTGTGTATGTACTATATATTATTATATCCTTTTTGGCAATTACATTTATTTTACTAAAGTTTGTTTAAGGCATGTAAAACACTGAGGTAAGTCTTGAATGACATATACATAGGACAAATAACAGGAAGACATTATATCAGAATTTAAGGGTGATAAAGTTTGCATGATGTGGTGGCATTTATATTATTTTATTTTCTGAAATTTCAGAGATTCCTCTGGGTGCATACCTTCACATATGAATATTTATGTAATTTTAGAATATTAACCCATACATCACATCCAGTTAAATAAACCTCCGACATAAGAAATACTGATGGAGGGATTTTCTTCCTTGATAAAAATATTTAAGCCATAATAGATGAAAACGATCCTATTACAGTGTGGAAACAAAACACAATTTCAAATAACTGAACTAGATAAAAGACTCCATACAATTGTTTGGGGTAATCCACATGAAGAATTCACTTGAATGTTATGAGAATTAATTACATTCATGCTATCTACTCCACGTGTTTCCCTATTCAATACTGAATAGTCTAGTAAACACAATGAAGTCATTTAAAGCAGAGGTAAATGATACTTTAGAGATTAAACTGCTTTACAAATTACCTTATTACATTCTATAATGGATTCAAATCATGTTTTTGTTTTTGTTTTTTTTTTTTGCAGTATGCGGGTCTCTCACTGTTGTGGCCTCTCCCGCTGCGGAGCACAGGCTCTGAACACACAGGCTCAGCAGCCATGGCTCACGGGCCCAGCCACTCCGCGGCATGCGGGATCTTCCCTGACCGGGGCACGAACCCGTGTCCCCTGCATCGACAGGTGGACTCTCAACCACTGCACCACCAGGGAGGCCCAAATCATGTTTGATGAATAAGAAAGGTGAATGATATCCTTATGGTCCTTTTTCAGAGGTTTTAAAAAAGTTTACTTTGTTGACCATTAAAAAATAGAGTTGAGGGCTTCCCTGGTGGTGCAGTGGTTGAGTCTGCCTGCCGATGCAGGAGGCATGGGTTCGTGCCCCAGTCCAGGAAGATCCCACATGCCGCAGAGCAGCTGGGCCTGTGAGCCATGGACGCTGAGTCTGTGCTCCACAACGGGAGAGGCCACAACAGTGAGAGGCCCGTGTACCACAAAAAAAAAAAAAAAAAAAAAAAAAAAGAGTTGAATGAGATTTTAATAGACTTACTTTTAAAGCAAGAGGCTTGTGTTAGTATATATGTATTTTGTTATTCCATGTAATGGAAATAGGAGTAAAGAGAACAGCCTGCAATTTAGTTAGTCTATTATAAGTATCATAAACTAAATCTTCACAAAATACTCAATTCCTGGCTGAGGCAAATACATAATGTATTAATTTTGCCAATTCTTTTGAAGTAGTTACACTGAGAAATACATCATAAAAGACCAATACTGTAGGACAAATTCTTTGAATCCGTCTGATGGCAAAGATACGTTAAAAAAAAATTCTGAGGACCCTACAGCTACAGCATTTGATTTTTCAGACTGAAGTAATTTTAATTTGAAGTACAGCCTTTTAAATATATTTAGGAAATTTTACTATTTTATTCATTAAGTCATGCCAGTTGTCAGTTACTTTTTGAGGAGATTGTTATAAGTTTATCTTTTTCTATTACAACAGTCAGTTATGTGATCCCAGACACGAGTATATCTTGACTTCTGAATATGGAATAATTCTGTGCTTATTCTTTGTCAAGCCTAACCATGCAATCCAATGTAAAAAGGGGATTTTATAAAAGATATATTCTAGAAAGAGATATATGTATATGATACACATCCCTTGAATAATTTTAAATAAATGTGTATATATATTTTAGAAATATACATAATCATGAATTTTGTGCGCATCCTAAATAAAACATTAAGCAGAGCTGATATAGACAGAACAGTGAAGATAAAAATAACTAATATTAAAAAGAAAAAGAAACTAAAAAGAAGTAGTGATTTATTCAGTGGACCAAAATTTAGAATCTATGGCTCTAACTTGATCAAAAGAAAATGTTACAAGGAAGAACTTGCTTAAGAGCTGCAGAAGGTAAATCTCGTTCTTTGAGGAGGATTGATTCTGACATTTGACAAAATATTAGTTGGTTTTTTAACAAACAAAAAATATGGTTTCAGAGACTTTAATTACTTAGTGTCTTTTAACAGAGTAGGACAGAAAATATTTCTGTAAAAGTACCAAATAAATATCTACTAGTTAAAACAGTAAGATGTTAAAATGTTCTGTGAAATATTTATCAAAGTAAATACAGCAATTCAAGAACACACAATAATTCTCTTACCTTAAACTTTATACCGTTATATGTTATTCTGGTACTATAAAACTCATTTACTTTGAAAAGATTGAATTAACATCAGTATGACTTACAATAAACATTTCAAAATACTATATATATTATGCTCCTGTATCTTTAGTTGACCATATCCAGGATGAATCAAATGAGGTTTATATTTCACCAATCATGAGCTTTCATTTACTCAATGATAGCAATAAACAGACAAAATGTTGAAACACAAAGGGAAATAATAGCTTTTAGGACAAGCTCTGGATTTTTGTGATGAGATATATTTCTGATATACTTTTTAGTATCTTTTACTCAGCCAAGATTTATTAAGCACACCCAAAGGTCAACAGAGTGTGCTAATTCCTAGGTATGCATAGATAAATAAGACACAGTCCTAGATATCAGGCAACTTCAGGGCTAAGATGAAGACTGTAGAAATCTGTCAGGGTTGCATTAACATTTATTAATATGACTGCTTGTTCTGTATTTCTCCCATCTTCTTTTTTTTAACTGTTATAGTCCAAGAGACATTTTTATTTTCACAGTGAACACTAAAGCAGAAATAAAAATTCAAAGGCTCCTTCAACCTAACTGAGAGATGGAATCATTCTCACACAGCAGCATTTACCTTCTAGAATTTAGAGAAGGAGAAAAAGAAGATGAGAGCCATTAGAAAGAGAAGTGGCAGGTCTATTTGGAGGGTGATGAAGTACAAAAACTAGAAGAGAGGAAGACATTCTTTAGATGTAGAGGATAGAAGAGCAGAAGGGAATGGTTTTGAGATTTCACAGCATTCAATCTTTCACTCACTAGTCACTAGTAAATCCTCATAAAACTATGTCATGGGTCACAGGCAGCCAATATGGGTATTACAAACAGAAAGGCACAACATAGGATTCTGACCAGATTAGATCAGAATCAATGCAGGAGTTTCATTTTGAGCTATGGAATTGATAGCCACACCACTACTGTTACCTGGTGTGTTGCAATTATTTGCTCAATGATCAAACAGAGACCTGTGTAAAGAACTCCATTGAAACAAAGATGGAAGTGATTACTCTGACCTGATAAGGATGATGAATGTCAGGCATGGCCTTAAAAAATGAGGAAATGCTTTTACTGGGTTTTTTGTTGTTGTTTTTTTGCAAATTGCCTCAGGAATGTTTAATTTAAAGGTAGCTATTTTACCAAGGTGTAGTATTGAGTTATCACATTAGGTAGTACAGGATCCTGGGGCAGAACTGTCACAGGTTGAACACAATGAAAGGCGAGAGAGAAGTTAAGAAACACTAGAAGGGGGGTGGAATTTTGTAGTGGCCCCTTGAATCAGACCAGTGACTTCTACAGAAGTAATCATAGAAAGGAAAATTGCTGATCTATTGTCAGGGCTCTCCCTGGTCACACTCAATGAGAAGATAAGGGACAAGAGAAGATAGTTGGAGTGATCCATAGAGGTCAGTTTTCTGGAAAAGAAAGGGGTAACAGAGAAAAGTTGAAATTGGCTCTCAAGAAGCAAATGGAAAATATCCATCCCAAGCCACCATTTTTGTTGGGCTGAATTTTTAAGGAGGACAAACTCAGCTTTCAACCAGGATAAAAAAGGATTTGATTTTCTATGGAATGTGGTCCATACATTTATGAAAATATGACATATTCTGTAAATTGCACATTGTTAGGTGCTGTTAGAAAATACTATAGGGATTATATGGAAACCTAATTTTTGTGAAGAGAAGGGCATCACACTTGGTCATTGAACCTGACCCTACATGTGCATGTACTAACACCAAGTGCAACTCCTCTGTTAATGCACATGCTCCACTGTACCACTGGATACCACTTATAAAAATCAGATTCAAAGACAACATTACTAAGAATTATGAAATGGGACAGCAGAGCATTAAACCAAGTGTAGGGCCCTTGTTAAATGGAAGTCCTATGTAACTACACAAATTGTATACCCTGAAGCTTGCCCAGCCAGTAGGCGATAGTGTGTGATTTTGGCAAGGAAAGTAGTGAGGTCCACAGTGAGTTTCTGTACTCCAACTAAAGCTTCATGTTTGGGAATGTGGGAAAAGTACAGTGAAGAGGAGTCAAATAACCAGAAGTCTTAATAAAGTTGAAGAACAGGCTCAGAGGGATTTGAGAAGGAAAAAGAAAAACTGGAATAAAGTTTACAGTCAAATAGAATTTAGATGCTGTTGTTTCAAAGAGAATGTCGTAGTAAGTTAAGTCAAAAACAATTTGTACTGAAAGGGACTTGAATGAAATAGAGCAAAGATGACAGTTGAGAGTCACTGAATGTGTGTAGCTGAGGAGATTGAAAAACGATGAGGGTTAGGGTTAGTAATACAGACCGATTCCAAGTTTTAATTATGGTCAGAAGGTAAAGTGAAAGAATTGCAAGAATATTGAATTTTATTAATAAGTATTTTGTCTCAAAACACCCTACAACTTTTAGAACTTATGCTGTAAAGAGTTGTTCTTCTTCCTATGTTTACCACCATGAAAATATACCTCTTTATCTCTGTGGTAGAAAAAACACCAAGGTGGTTCACGATCCCTGCATCCTGGTTTTCACACCTTTGGTGATCTCCTCTCTGAAGAGGGCAGGACCTGGGACTTCCTTTTAACCAATAGAATACAACAAAGGCAATGGGATGCCATTTCTGTGATAACATTACATAAGATTGTAACCCATCTTTCTAAGGAGATTTGTTCTCCCACACAGGCTTTTAGGAAACAAAAGCCATGCTGGGATGACCCACATGGCAAGGTGCTGAGAGCAGACTCTAGTCAACCGCTCAACTGCAAGAAACTGAGTCTCTAACTCAAAGAACCCTCAAAAAATTGAATGCTGCTAACAAACATGGGAGCGTTGAATTTGATCCTTCCCCAGCTGAGCCTCAGATAAGACTCAACCCCAGCCAATACATGGACTGAAGTTTTATTAGACCCCAGAACTGGACACTGCTAAGCCTTGCTCTAGCTCCTGACCCACAGAAACTGTGAGACAACAAGTGTGTGTTGTTTTAAGCCTCTAAATCTGCAGTAACACTGTTAAGGAGCAGTAGACAATAAATACAATGTCAGAATCCTGTTCTCCCGCATTTTATGTGTGTCTGACGAAAGCTCAGTTTTCCATATTAAGCTGTTTGCAGAGACATTAAGTAATGCTTGAATGTTTGTTGATTTGTCCACCAAAAATAAAGTATGTCTGGGAATGAAGACATTTTATTTCCTTATATAATCTAAGTACATTAAGTATTATAAATGCTTGGCCCACAACGAGTACCAGATGGGGATCTACCTAGAGATTTCCCCATCAGTCAAGATAGAATGCTGAGAATAAGCATATGTTTTAGTCACACATTAAAATGCCTTGCCTGCCTCACCAAGACAATTTAAATCTAAAATGAAATTTTATAACCACATATTAAACAGACAAATAGTTACTAAGAATTCAATGATTGCTATTTCAATCACTTAGGAATAAATATAAGAAAATTACAGAAAGATTCATAGGATTATCAATATCTCTGCTATGATATTTGTAGGACAATTCATAAATACCACTGTGAATTTATTAATTAATTGAATCCCTTATTTAGCAAATAATTCCTTATCTCAATAAATATAAAATCAAGCTATTCTCAAAGAATAATTTAAGATAAGGGAACTACAAGCTGCAAAAAAATTTTTTTTAATTCTAAAGTTCATTTAATTTTATTCATAGCTAAGCACAATTTTTCCAGAAAAAAATTGGTGTATTGTGGTTACTGCTGTGTTTTAAAGCCAAAGTCTCTCCTCACCTTTTTTTCACCTGGTGTAACTACATAGATGTAGTGCTTAATTTGTTATGTCTTATTTAAAAGCATACTGCTCACAATGATTAGTAGATCATTTAAGTATATAAACACATTTTTTGTATAAAAAAGTGGTATTGATATTGAAGTCAGTTTTTTGTCTAAAGAGAAATAATATTAAACTACAAATTATACATGACTTTCTGCCCAGTAATTCTGGAGAGAAAAAAGGGACACAGAAATAAAATATTAGAAGTGTCAAAATGCCAGAAAATACTAACAGCACACCTAGTGTTTCTGGCATGGAGGAGAGGGTCTGACGTTTGCTTAGGGAGGAGAAAATGAAAGCCAAGTGGAAAAGGGTTGGCATTAGATCCTGAAATAAGTTAGTGATGATCACATACAAGTTCTGCTCCACCCAGGAGAGACCAACACATAACTCTTTACGAGTGAAGCTGGTTGCACAGAAGGCAACATCTTAATCAATGGTGAAATTTGAGAGGAATTAGTAATATAGAAGTTAAACAGATCATTCTTCCTTTTGCCACTTTCCTATATCTGAATGTAAATTACGTGAGAGGTTTCAGCATGGAAACTAGAGATGCAACAATGAACGTGACTGATGGAATCTTTCCCTTTATGTAAATTATAATACAGAGAGGAGATAAAAATTTCAACAAGTAATTACAATTAAAAATGATGAAGATTATAAGAGAGAAAATCCAGAGACCTATAAGAACAGAATATATGGTGACATCCTACTGGAGAGAGAACCTCTGAGGGGAAATCCTAAGTAACTCAGACCACCAGAGAGCAAGAAGAAATTAGGTGGGAGAAATTATTAGGGGAGAAACAAACTATGTTCCAGGTGTGGGAAAAAAGATATGCAGATTACAGAAGGGGTTAAAGCACTTGAAAAAATTCCTATGTGGCCTGAGGTTACAACAGGAAGGAGAACGCTAATGTCATTATTATGAATTCAGTGGTTTTAATCCGATTTTACCAGAAGTCATTCCTATAGAATAAAATTATCATCTTCTTCAGTACCATGCTTGCACAACTAAACTTCATTTTCCTTCTTTGTTAACATTACTTGAAAGCTACTTTCTTATTTTAAAATTTGCTTAAGTTGAGAAACTTGAATGAAATTGAATGTTGCTGCTTTGTGATAGGTGATTCTGTTATTATTCCAAGTCACAGAAGAAGAAATCAAGGCCTAGAGAATTAAGTCAGCTCTCCTGAGGAAGTCATCCTGGCAAGATTCAAACCAAGGGCTTGTCCATACAGCTTGTAAGTCTACGTCTTCCTGGACTGCAGAATTCCTTTTTGAAATATTTCTAAGAGCTAGATTTTCCTAATTGCAGAGAGCTTGCCTAGCCAGTGAGGCTGAAAAGGCAAACAGGAATATTTTAGCTAATGGTCCAAGAGAGATCAATTTGTCACTTTTGACATGAACCAGAGAGCAAAGCATCTACTTTTCTTGGACAAGTAAGCCAATCGAGCTACTATTGAGTATAACTATTTACTTGCTTCCATGCACAATAGGTAAATTAACATACCAATTTTTCATACATTTTAAGCATTGATTAGATGTAGCCCAAGACAATAAAGTTACACAATTTTAGTTCAAACAGCAACTACAGAGCCTTCCTCAGCCTGAGTCCCTAAATGGATGCATCTGGCCCCACCCCAACCCACATTTAGAGTCAATGGGAGGTAAACGTCCATCTTGTCAACCCACTGATAACTGGGTAGAGGGCTTTCTCTTACAACTGCAAACTAACATAAAGGTCAGGCATATCTCCAAGTATTTGCTCCATAAATAGGAAAGAAACAGACATGATTAATGATTCCTCTGAGGAGAAACTTCTCATAACAGATTTTAATAATTAATTTTCTTCTGCCTGCTCAATATTCCAACTCAGAAGAACAGTTCTCTTTTCAAACTAAACTTATCTAACTCACATCTAAATTGATCTTCCCCTACTTCCCAAGAGCCTCTCCCCAGGTTGGGCTCTACACAAAGAAAATGCTGCTCCTGGTTATAGTATTTTTGTTAAGGTTTCCAAACTTATTTTATTCACATTAGAAACCTACTATTATTAGACATAATAAGCCTTCTTATTTGCTACTTACAATCTTTGAAAATAAAATGATATAATTAAGTTTGAAAGACCAAATGTTTCCTTCAACTTCATCTCACCTATATTCTCAAACTAAACATTTCAATTATTTGACTCACAAATATTTCAATTACATGAAAAATTAAAATATTTGTTAATTACAAAATATATATATATAGATTGCAAATATTTGTCAGTTGACATTTTGATTACAGTTTTATATGCAACATTTAATTTCTATAATGAGGTATATTGATTTGATTATTTAGCTTGTCCATCTTTTACTCTAGTCAAAAATCTAAATTCAAACCTGACTTTCAATGTCCCTCAGAAGGAAGAATATAAAACCTATGTGTCATAAGTTCAACATTAATCCTTAGTTCTATTCCAGCCAATAATTATTTGACTAATATACAAGGGCTGCAAAAATTAAACTGCTTGATTTCTTTAAGAAATCCAAGGCATTATTGCAGGGAGGTAATATCTGTAGTCATAAAATAATAATCAAAAAGTTCATATGTAAAATTACAAAATAACACATTAGACAACAAATATTTTGGAGTTTAGAACAAACCTCTCATTTTTCTTCAAATGTGTCCAGTCAATTTATTTATGCACATATTGGATAATATTAATTCTGGACCTACTTATAGTGTTGGTAGGACTACATGATATATAGCTTATTAAGTGTTACCTTAATGTTAATGATCACTGTGTTACAGGACATGGATAGCACCATAAATTTCATGTAAACCATTAAAGTTTGTTAAACCCATGCATTGGTAGAAAACTTTTAAGACTGGGCTAACATCCACCAAGGGAATAAGAATAATAAAAGAAAAATAAATGATACGAGTTGGTCAAAATTTCACCAAATACTTCTGTGAATTCTGTGATGCCTGTTAATAATCTGAAAAAACTTTAATTTTAAGTAGTAAACATCCTTTTCCTTTAACGTAGTTATGATATTTTGTAATTCTAAAAATAATACACCATATTATATAACATGAGTACAAACATGAGTACAAAATCACAACCCAATTTTAAGCAAATATAAATTGTAATACATTATGTATTTGAATTTAAACAAATACATACATATAAACTTGTGCTAGGTGTTAATCCTTAATTTTAAGGATTTAATAATTTTAGAGAAATGCCTATATTTGTTCCTGAAAAATTTATTAAAAAACCAATAATGCTAAGTGCTAAATTACTTTGATGTGTTTCAAACAGTCTTAATACAATCAAATTCACTTTAACATTACTATTTATACATTGTTTCAGAAAATTCTGTATGTTCCCGAATTCTATTCAGTAGTAAAAATTTATTTTAATTCTAATAACATTAACCAGAAGTCCCTGTGTAATGTTTTATATATATACCTTTAAGTCAGGTCATCTTAATAAACTTACAATCACCTGAGAAGAAACTACCATGCATTATGCTTAACAAGTTCCTTATAAATATAATTTATTAGCCATTATCTTAAAATATGTAAAACTGTATTACCTTATATCATAACTCATGTATAAAAGAAATCATAAAGAACATATTTGGTATTCTTAAATTTTAGAACTGTCCCACTCAAATGCATTGCAGGCAGGCTGCTAATCATGTTCCAAGTAAACCCTGAACTAGATTTTCTGGACCATGGAAAGTGTAAGGTATTAAAGAATGAAAAGTGGAAGAACTGTGTAGTATGTGGGTTGTGCTTAAAAATAGAACATAAAAATCAGACTGCAGCAAAGCATAGTATATATTCAACAATGCCTTTTGAATATCAGAAAACTGGACTAGAATCAAAGACCTCAGGCAAACAGCAGTTTGTGCCTTTTAAAGTTATATTTTCAATTAGACTAGACATGCTGTCCTAGTGAGATTTTAAGAATATACTGTAAAGGCAGCCATTCAAACCCATTGCAAAGTCCAGATCTGGTATCTCTCTCATTTTCTCACAGTCCTGGTCAGCTCTATTCTACTGGAAGGTTTTGTTCTATCATAGTTTTTCTAAAAATGGTTCTATTTGCTTCACATTGTATATTAAACACAATGTGAATATATCAAAGCTTCCCTCCAACCCAGCATCCTGCCCTCATTCATTCTCATCTTTCCTCTACCTTTTTCTCTCCCCTCCAAGAAAAGTTCTTTATAGAAACAGCTCTGCTTAATTTCCCTAGGTCTTGAACAGCTCGTGTGTGTGTGTGTGTGTGTGTGTGTGTGTGTGTGTGTGGTGGATGGAGAGAGTGCTAAAGTTGGAAAAAGATGGCCATGTTAGTAGCCTATTTACTTGTTCCTCAGGATGGTGACATGAAGAGGAGCAAGCATAACATCCTTTGAAATAAAGGCTGCTTAAATATGCAAACTTTTAAAATAAGGATGGTTATCTAATATGTCATACTTTAACTTATAAAAATTAAATATTTCACTTATTTTAATGGCTGGGGAGAGATCAAACAGGCATTACCAATTAAGTATAATTTCCTTTTACCATCAGAGACTTGATCACAAACAATAGCTAAGTGAGATTTTAAAGTATCTTGACATAGTTTCTGAAATATGTCTAGAAGATAGACTCCATTGGTTGCTTTAAAGAGCTAACATATTGCTAGTAATTTGCTTTCTGTAACCATATTTGTCTACTTTGTCACCTGGAGGAAAATAATATGTGTTTACTGAGAGAAGAGATTGGTTTCAAGATAATTATTTATCATCTGTTTCTTGCAGTTTGGCAGTCTAGTGATCATGACCAGCCCAAATATTAAAAATTACTTTTAAAGTTTTGATTTAAAATCTTTCAAAAATGCATTAGTAAGTTAAGTTGGAAAAGAGTAAAAAAAAAATAATCAAATGTGAAGAACTAAGTTGTACATATGACGAAAATCAAATCAGGCATACACACTGTTGGTACTGTCACCAGGTGAACTTGAGTTTAGTTTTCATGGTCACAGAGCTAAAGGGGCAGGAGACAAAATGGTCCTGCCTAAGATGATAAGTCTAATAGAATATTACCTTTCATATAAAAGTGAACTGGAAATCAACCCAACAGTTCAGGCTCAGCAGTAAATCCTGTCTTGAGAATTGGTGCTGAGTGGATATATATATATATATGTGGATATATACCCTTTATATATGTTTGTGCCCATAATCAACTGGGTGGTTCAAAAATCTACAAATTGAGAATTTGTTTAAAATCCACTTGGCTGAGAGTTCTATTAGGCAACTGAAAGACATGCAAATTCCCTGTGGAGCAAAGGTAACCCAATGCAGGACTCAGAATATGCCTACATTTAATATTGAAGGATATATGATACCATAAATAAAATATCACACACACACATACGCACACACACCCTACAAGGAAACAAACCACCATGACTATGAGCCAGTACAAACAAATGAATCAGAGACATAAAAAATGTAGAATTATGAAATACAATACAAAATACATATCCAATGTTTTATAAATTTAAAAGGGGAAAAATAAATGATGAAACAAAAAACACACAGTAAACCAAAGGATAAATAAGACATTCAGATATTAAACATACATATATATACATATATATGTAACTTCACAGAAAATGGGTTTGTTTATAGCAGTCCAGACATAATTAAGTAAAAATTTAATAAAGAAAAGATATAGCTAAATAAATTATATGTAATGTTACACAGTAAAACAAAAAGTTAAAATGGGAAATTGTGGTTGAAGTCAATAATTTGGAGTTCCAAAAACACTGGAGAGAAAACATAGATAGAAGCAATATTTGAAAGGTAGCATCTTAATTACTTCAGAAATGATAAAAGATACCAATCCAAATATCCCAAAGTGAAATAAATCCCAAGTGAAATGAATTAAAATCAATGCAAATAAATTTGTATAATGATATAAATTCAGAACACAGAAGATGGAGACAATTATGATAACTCCTAGAGAAAAAAGTAATCCCTTTCAAAGGGATTGCAATTAAAACTGGCTAATCGTAGCAGGAATGGAAACTAGAAGATTCTGGAATATTATCTTCAATGCATTAAGAGAAAATCATCAACTTATGATAGTATACCTAGCAATTTTTTTTTCAATCATGATGTTAAAATAATGACATTTTCAAGAAAACAGTAACTGTGTGTGAAACTTTCAAACTCTCTCAAATGTAGCTCTCAAGGATATATTTCCAGGTGGAATATTTGACATACAAGGAAGAATAATGAGCAAAGAAATTTGCAAGTACAAAGGTTAATTTAAACAATACTTGACTATATAGCATGATAACAATAATAAACTCTAGTAAGGTTAAAGAACACAATAGATTTTCTATATATAGGAAACCCTAAAGCATATACTGAAAAATGAAAAGAACTAGTAAATGAATTTAATAATGTTGCAGGATACAAAATCAATATACAGAACTCTGTTGCATTTTCATACACTAATAAAAAACTATCAGAAAGAAAAATTACAAAAATAATTGTGTTTACAAATGCAACAGAAAGAATAAACTTCTTAGGAATAAATTTTATCAAGGAGATGAAACACCTATAAAGATATTGATGAAAGACATTGAAGACATACATAAATAAAAAGGTATATCATGCTCATGAATTGGAAGAGATAAAATTGTTAAAATGTCCATACTACCCAAAGCAATCTAAAGAATCAATGTAATCCATATCAAAATATTCATGGTGTTTTTCACAGAACTGGAACAAATAATCCTAAAATTTGTAGGGAACAACAAAAGACCCCAAATGGCCAAAGCAATACTGAGAAAGAAGAACAAAGCTGGAGATATTAAGCTCTTTTTATTTCAAACTACATTACAAAGTTATAATAATCAAAACAGTATTATACTGGCACAAAAACAGACACATATAACAATGGAACAGAATAGAGAGCCCAGAAATAAACCTACACACATATGTTCAATTAATTTATGACAAGAGGCAAGAATATACAGTGAAGAAAAGACAATCTCTTCATTAAATGGTGTTGGAAAACTAGACACCTACATGCAAAAAATACATAAAATAATAAATAAAGACTACTTTCTTATAACATATATAAAAATAAACTCAAAATTAATAAAAAGACAAAAATGAAAGACCTGATACCATAAAACTCTTAGAAGAAAGCAGGCAATATGCTCTTTGACATTGGTCCTAGCAATGTTTATTTGGATATGTCTCCTCAGACAAGGGCAACAAAAACAAAAATGAAGAAATGGGACCACATCAAACTAAAATGTTCTTGCATAGCAAAGGAAACATTCAACAAAACTAAAAGAAAATCTACTAAATGGGAGAAAATATTTGCAAATTATGTTTGATAAGGGGTTAATATTACAAATATATAAAGAACTCGTACAACTCAATATCAAAAACAAAAACGGAAACCAAACAATCCAATTACAAAATGAGTAGAAGACCTAAATAGACATTTTTCCAAAGAAGACATTAAGATAGCCAAAAGACACATGAAAAGATGCTCAAATCACTAATCATCAGGGAAATGCAAATCAAACCTACAATGAGATATCACCTCACACCTATCAGAATGGCTATTATCAAAAAGAACACAAATAACAAGTGTTGGTGAGGATGTGGTGGAAAGGGGACCCTCATACACTGTTGATGGGATTACAAATTGGTACATTCACTATGGAAAATATCTTGGCAGTTCCTCAAAAAATTAAACATAGAACTACCATTCAATCCAGTAATTCCACTTCTGGGTATTTATCTGAAAAAAACAAAAATAGTAATTTGAAAAGATATATGCACCCCCATGTTCATGCAGCATTATTTACAACAGCCAAGACAATGAAGGCAACTTAAGTGTTCATCAATAGATAAATGGATAAAGAAGATGTGATATATATATATATATATATATATATATACAGTGGAATATTACTTAGCCATGTAAAAGAATATCTTGCCATTTCCAAAAACATAGATAGACATAGAAGGTATTTTGCTAAATGAAACAAGTTAGAGCAAGAAAAACAAATACCATACGATTTCACTTATATGTGGAATCTAAAAAAGCAAATGAACCAAAACATCAAAACAGAAACAGACTCACAGATACAGAGAACAAACTGATGGTTGCCAGAGGTGAGGAGAGTGAGGGATTGGTGAAATAGAGGAAGGAGACTAGGAGGTACAAACTTCCAGTTATATAATAAGTAAGTCACAGGGATGTGGTGTACAGTATAGGGAATACAGTCAAACTAGTGGAAATCTCTTACATAGTACAATATTAATTCTGTGCCAGCCATTATTCTATACCTGTTAAGTATTATAACTCACTCACTCCTCTCAACATTATGAAGTGGTTCATTATTTCTCTATATTTTTCAAATTAGGACATTGATACACAGAAATTTTAAGTAATTTGTTACCAAGAAAGGAACAAGAAGTCAAACCTAGGCAGTCTTCCTAATAAATCCGTGATCTTTGCAATGTTCTGCCTTTCTGAGCTGTACCCACACTCTTCAGAAGAGTACACACAGCATCCATCACTAACGTAAATTAAAAAAAAAACACTTTAAAACTAAAATAATATACTGTTTAAGGTAATAGACATTTGTTAAGCCTATAAAGAAATCAAGAGAATGAAAAACTCATAGTTCTGGATTGCAAGTGCCTTTAAAATAAGAATGAGGGAATAAAACTGCAAAATGTGCCCAGAGTAACTTAAAGTTCATGATACTAATTTTATTCTTTACACTGATATTCCTTGACTCCTTATTTATTGTGTTTAACGTATAGTTTACAAATATTCATTCTAATCTACTCAGTATTTAATAAAAACTATTTTAAAAGTAAAATTGCATGGGTATGAGTTCTGAAATTCCACATTTAGAAAACCCAGTGAACCCTAAATTCTGAGGGGGTCAACCACACCTGGATTATATGGTTCTACTGTGGGAGTCAGATACAAAAAAGAAGTTGTAGCATCTGAAAAGGGAAAACAATTTGATTGGAAAACACAGAACAATTTCACTGACAGTGGGCATAAATAAGTGTAAAACTATACCCCAAAAATATTACAAGGCTTAAAAAAAATATTACAAGGCTTATGGATCAGGGGATTTGCAAAGAAAGAACTGTCTATAAATATTCTCCATAGGTTATAGGTTATTATCAGTGCACAGAATTTAAAGATATTGGGCAAACATATTTTAAAAATTAGACAATTGCAAGTTAGATAAATGGCCTTACCAAAATGATGTTGATTTTTGGTTAAAGAAAAATCTGATAAGCATTTCTTTAGAATGTAACTGGGATCTGCCATTGACCTTATCTTAATTAAGTGCTAATCTATATATCCAAGTTAAAGGTTATATACATTCTTCTGGTTAACATGAAGTAGTAAGAGATAAGTCAATAATCTGAAATAAATTGAATAGCTAATCTTAATGACTAAATGCAATAACAGGGTGTGGTGATTTAGAAACTAGTAAGAGTAGTAGGAAAAGAAATAAATATGGTTACCAGATAAATATGATCTGAGGGCAAATTACTTACATTATAATATCTTGAGTGGATTAAAGTCATGTTTCTCACTGCATTCTGTCTTAGAAAATCAAAGGTTTTTCCAAGTACATAGAAATATAGGTAAATTTATACAGATCAATATGACCTAAGAATGATATAAGTGAAAAGTATGTTATTTGAGGCATTCATTAAAAAGTTAAGAATGGTGAATTTGGTAGTTGTCTATATGTATATATATGTTTCTTTTTGTTATTGTTGTTGAACTGATTGTTTTATTTCTGCCTTCACTACTGTCATTTTTTTAAGACAATGTTTTAGAGCAGTTTAAAGTTCACAGCAAAATTGAGAGGAAGGTACAGAGACTTCCCATATGCCCCCTGCCCACCCCCTATCCAGATGCACAGCTTGCCCCAGCATCAGCATCCTCAGAGTGTGGACATTTGTTACAAATGATGAACCTATGCCAACATGTCATAATCACTTAAAGCCCACAGTTTACATCAACGTCATTCTGTGTAGCGTACGTTCTGTGAGTTTGGAGAAATGTAAAATGACATGAATCCACCATAATAACATCATACAGAATAGTTCCACTGCCCTAAAAATCCTCTGTGCACCCACCCCCCATATTCATTCCTCCCTCCCCTTCCCCAGGCCCTGGTACCACTGATCTTTTTACTTTCTCCATAGTTTTGCCTTTTCTAGAATGTCCTATAATTGAAACCCTCTTCAGATTGGCTTCTTTGACTTAGTAATATGCATTTAAGTTTTCTCCATATTTTTTTCATGACTTGATAGCTCATTTCTCTTTGACCTTGAATAATGTTCCATTGTCTGAATGTACCATAGTTTATTTATTCATCGCTGAAGGACTGAAGGACATATTTTCGTTGCTTCCGTTTGGCAATTATGAATAAAGCTGCTCTACGCATCTCTGTGCAGGTTTTCGTGTGAACATAAGTTTTAATTTCCTTTGGATAAATACCAAGGAGTGTAATTGCTGGATCATCTAGTAAAACTATGTATGCTTAGTTTTTTAAGAAAGCACCAAAATGTCTTCCGAAGTGGCTGCTCCATTTTTGTGTTCCTGCCAGCAATGAATGAGAGTTCCTGTTGCTCCACATCCTCACCAGCCTTTGTGTTGTCAGTGCTCTAGGTTTTGGCCATGCTAATAGGTGTGGAGTGGTGTCTTATTGCTGTTTTACCTTGCATTTCCCTGATGACATATGATGTGGAGCATCTTTTCACGTGCTTATTTGCCATCCATATATTTTCTTTTTCTTTGAATTTTATTTATTTTTTTATACAGCAGGTTATTAGTTATCTATTTTATACATATTAGTGTATAGATGTCAATCCAATCTCCCAATTCATCCCACCAGCCCCACCCAACCCCCGCCACTTTCCCCTATTGGTGTTTTCATTGATTTAACAAATATTTTATTGATTATCTATATATACTTATGGGAAAAACGTTATTTTTCTATATTTTCCTAAGGCTCAAACAAGGATTCTCAAAAAGAAACCAGATGAAGACCATTTTCAACTTTTTGGAAGGTCAAAGTGGCAGTCTCAAGAAGAATCTTGTTCCCATTATTGAAGGAATCAAAGGAAGTTTGGTCAATTTCATAGTGCACTTGTTGCAAAAGGAATTCTAATACTTGATGAGTTATTGGAAAAGAGGGAAGCACACTATGGTGAGGAAAAGCACAGATGTTTTATTCAGACATAAGTAGATTTAAATTCTGTTTCTAATTTTTTATTAGCTGGAAGACTTTGGGGGAAGTTAGTTAGCTATCTGCAGTCTTAACTAATATTTTCAGGGTTAGGTAAACCCAGAACGGTTTGACACATTATAAGAGTTATCTCACATAATTCACAATATCTCACAAGTTTCTGCATCACTTACAGGTCACCAGGATGAATATATTTATATTTACAGTGACCTAAACCTAGCTAACTGGAACCTGAAACAGAGTTGTCCAGCCAATGCCAGCCTTGGTCAACCAAATTACAGCAAATAGACATATGAGCATGAGAATAAATGCTTGTCATGGATGGTCTCTTATACAGCAATATTATGACAGATGAGTAATATGAATGAATCTGAAATACCAAGGATTGTATAACATTAGAGTGCTTTTTTGTGTCTACATTAGCATAGAACATGTGTCAATTATTAGAATATATAAAATGGTAATTACATCACTACTAAAGGTTGACTATATTTTTTAATGTTAAATCAAAGCCTTATTTTGCAAATGAAATTAATTTCCTTCTCATTTAATCTTAATGAAGGTCTTAATAAGCATGACTATTTTACCTATTATTGCATGGTAAGGAAGATAAAACACAAATTTCTGTCATGTGAATCTAAAAAAACAAATTTTCATCTATTCTGAATATTGTATTAGACAAATTCTGTAAGAAGTTTTTTTTTAATTTAATTTAATTGTTTTTATACAGCAGGTTCTTATTAGTTATCTATTTTATACATATTAGTGTATACATGTCAATCCCAAACTCCCAGTTCATCCCACCACCACCCCCACTTTCCCCCTTGGTGTCCATACGTTTGTTCTCTACATCTGTGTCTCTGTTTCTGCCTTGCAAACCAGTTCATCTGTACCACTTTTCTAGATTCCATATATATGTGTTAATATATGACACTTGTTTTTCTCTAATATACAATATTTGTTTTTCTCTTTCTGACTTACTTCACTCTTTATGAGTCTCTAGGTCCATCCATGTCTCTACAAATGACCCAAACTCATTGCTTTTTATGGCTGAGTAATTGTATATTATTGTATATATGTACAACATCTTCTTTATCCATTTGTCTATCATTGGACATTTATGTTGCTTCCATGGCCTGGCTATTGTAAATAGTGCTATAATGAACATTGGGGTGCATGTGTCTTTTTGAATTATGGTTTTCTCTGGGTATATGCTCAGTAGTGGGATTGCTAGGTCTATGGTAATTCTATTTTTAGTTTTTTAAGGAACCTCCATACTGTTCTCCATAGTAGCTGTATCAATTTACATTCCCACCAACAGTGCAAGAGGGTAGAAGTTTTATTGAATGTATTTTTATCTAGTAGGTATGGGGAAAATAGCATAATTAACATTTATGTAGTTTAAAAAAACTCTAAAACTAGCAATTTATATAGAACATATATATGATATATATCATATATGATATATACAGTAAATATATAACTTGTTATAGCCTAGAACATGAATATTATCCCATGGTATGAATGAACCCTAACCAAAATTTTAACTTGAGTTATTTACTTATATGTTTTCAAATATTATGATTATTTCTAATTCTCTACTATAATTGAAAAAAATCCAGTTACAAAGAGTTAATAAAAACACAATTTCTGTTTTTTCATGTTCTCCTTCATGTTAAAATCTAATAGTTAATTCTCTTCCTTCTCATGTATTTCTATTCCATGTTTATATACACCTCTATGTTTCATATTTATAATTATTTTCTATAATTAATAAAAGGTTGTGAGTGATTTTCCAAATTATCCTTACAATTGAATTCAATGTGAAGCATATTTAAATTTGATTTTAAAATCCAAATCCAATTATTTCATCTTATATTAATTTAGTTTAAATGGATTCTATTAGATAATTTTTAAATCTTTATATATTCTCCACTTTCTAAAATTTGTGTGTACTATGTTTTACTGAATCACTGTTACATAAGGTATACAACATTAAACATTAATAACCAAAATAAACAGACTAAAAGCAAAAACGTCAACATAAGTTCCATTTCATTAGCCATAGCAAAAGAATTTTCCTTATATCAATTATTTTATACAATTTGTGTAGCATATTTTTGTTCAGTGCAGGCATACTTGAATGCCTATTACACGCCATGTTCTGTGACTCAAAGGTGAGTCAGTCCCTATTGATGCCTTCAAGTGCCTATAATCTAAGTGGAGAGATAGGAAGACAAATCAATACAACAAATAATATGTTAGGAGGGAAAAGAGAGAGATACCATAGATTTCCATTAAAGAAGGGGGAGACACCTTCTCCCTTTTTGAAGGTGGGAAGAACTCAAGGAAGGCTTTCTAAGAAAATGATTAAGTTGCATATTCAAGTATGAGTGTGTGTTAGCAAAGGAAAAATGGGAGTTATACTAAGAAATGACATAGAAGAGGCAAAGGAATGTAGGTGTGTGCATACACACACACGCATGTGTTTGTTTATGTGTGCTTCAAATGCGCCTGGAAAAGTGGGGGACAGAACATGTTAAGTTCCAATGTTTTTAGGTCCTTGAACTTTATAAATGATAAAAGGTAAATTGAGGGGCTCAAGTGAAAGGGATATGGCCAATTCCTCCTGGATGGATTGTATTAACTATATCCAAAGGTGAGTTATGAAAGGATAAAACTGATTAAGGTACAGTCTAACTTTGCAAGAAAATAATTAGAGCCCATATGAAAACAGTAGTAAATAGAAATATTTTTGGGAGATATTTAGAATTAAACTTATCTAGTCTTGATAACTGAGTAGGTGGGAGACTGGAGGAGAAGAAAGGGTCAAGGAGACTGCCAGGTTACAGATTTGCATGACTGGGTGGAAGATGTTATAACTGATCATGCTGAAGAATAGTGGAGGTATAAATCATACCTATGAGAATGGACTTTGGCATCAGACACATTTGGCATTCAGGCTCAGCTATTCCACTTAATAGTTTTGTGACCTTGCCATTAAATGTATCTCTCTCAGAGATGTGATATCTTCATATGGAATATGAAAAATGTAATATCGCAGAGGGTTACTGGAACACTAACTGTGAAAATATATGTAAAATATATCTGACATTAAGTAAACATTTGAAAACATTAGCCAATATTTTTGTAAGTATTGGGAGTAAATACAGGAGTTTAAATGTCACAGTTTCATTCTCAAGTCTCAGAAAAGTCTGAAGTTCAAGGAATGGTCCAGGGCTTTAGATGTCCATATGAAACTATTTAGCATACACATGTTCATTAAAATTATTAGACTGGTGATTTTTCTAGGAAAGAACATATAGGGTGAGACAAGCAAAGCAATGTGTGATTTGTTACCAAAGTCTCAATGGGAGACACTCATGAAGGAAAACACAAACAGATACATAAGGATGAGGAAGTGTTAAAAAACATAATAGCATAAAATACAATAATAACAAAATAGTATAAATTTATTTGTTATAAGAAGATAATTAAAAACAATAACAGGGCTTCCCTGGTGGCGCAGTGGTTGAGAGTCCGCCTGCCGATGCAGGGGACATGGGTTCGTGCCCCGGTCTGGGAAGATCCCACATGCCATGGAGTGGCTGGTCCCGTGAGCCATGGTCACTGAGCCTGCACGTCCAGAGCCTGTGCTCCACAGCGGGAGAGGCCACAGCAGTGAGAGGCCCGCGTACCAAAAAAACAAAACAAAACAAAACAAAACAAAACAAAACACACACAAAAAAAAACAAAAACAAAAAAACAATAACAACTTTTCTTTCCTTTAAACGGTCATTCATTTCGACACTTAACAAGTATATGATTTTGCAGGAGACCCAAGGAAAATTGTGGGGAATGAGAAGGAGCAAACATCTCAACTACTAACAAATATATATATATATATATATATATATATATATATATATATATATATAACATCTTTATTGGAGTATAATTGCTTTACAATGGTGTGTTAGTTTCTGCTGTATAACAAAGTGAATCAGCTATACATATACATATATCACCATATCTCCTCCCTCTTGTGTCTCCCTCCCACCCTCCCTATCCCACTCCTCTAGGTGGTCACAGAGCACCGAGCTGATCTCCCTGTGCTACACAGCTGCTTCCCACTAGCTATCTATTTTACGTTGGATAGTGTATATATGTCCATGCCACTCACCCGCTTTGTCACAGCTTATCCTTCCCCCTCCCTATATCTTCAAGTCCATTCTCTAGTAGGTCTGTGTCTTTATTCCCGTCTTACCCCTAGGTTCCTCATGAGATTTTTTTTCTTAGATTCCATATATATGTGTTAGAGTATGGTATTTGTCTTTCTCCTTCTGACTTACTTCACTCTGTATGACAGACTCTAGGTCCATCTACCTCACTACAAATAACTCAATTTCATTTCTTTTTATGGCTGAGTAATATTCCATTGTATATATGTGCCACATCTTTATCCATTCATCCGATAATGGACACTTAGGTTGCTTCCATCTCCTGGCTATTGTAAATAGAGCTGCAATGAACATTTTGGTACATGACTCTTTTTGAATAATGGTTTTCTCAGAGTATATGCCCAGTAGTGGGATTGCTGGGTCATATGGTAGTTCTATTTATAGTTCTTTAAGGAAACTCCATACTGTTCTCCATAGTGGCTGTACCAATTCACATTCCCACCTAACAAATATGTTTTTTTACAAATATTATTTTGGGTCTGAGTCTAGAGAGGGCAATAATGCCCTAATTAAATCTATGATAATTATCCCTTCACGTTTGATAAGCATCTTTAGTAGAACTCATGGTTTTTTTTTTTTTTTAATTTTCAAGATCATCAGCTTTTTTAAACAGCAAATACTTTATTTTCAAAATCCAAAGTTTACTCTTGAAAATTGTCTCCCATGCATTCTTTCTACATCTAGTAATTCATTTAGGTTTTACATGACACTTTTATTTTTTTGGGGGGGTGGGTACACGGGCCTCTCACTGTTGTGGCCTCTCCCGTTGTGGAATACAGTCTCCAGATGCACAGGCTCTGTGGCCATGGCTCATGGACCCAGCCGCTCCATGGCATGTGGGATCCTCCCGGACTGGGACACGAACCCCTGTCCCCTGCATCAGCAGGACGACTCTCAACCACTGCGCCACCAGGGAAGCCCATGTGACTCATGTTTTTTCTAGTCTGGATGAGCTACTTTTTAATGATTTCCAACTAGTTATCTGGTGGTTTGGATTGTGTTTTTTAACTTTAGTTAGAATCTTGATGTAATGCCCCACAAAACCAAGGAATGTCATGAATATAACCAATGTAATAAGATCCATAATATTTTTTATTTCCCTGACATTGTCACAATGCACTAAACTAGCAGCACACTGACTGGAAAGCAATGCAGAGAAAGCAAAGATAAAACTGCATTCTTCCTAGTCTCTTCAGACCAGAGCACAGTTCTTGCCACAAAGTGAAGACTCAGTAAAAATGCCCTGTATGCCACATATTTTGTGAAATCATAGAATAGGTTTAAAATGCAAACTATGCAAAATTGGTGTAGTGAAAGTCGTACTACTATTAACAGAGACAAATCCTCTTATTGTCAAAGAAGTGATCATCAAACACTTTGTTACAAATTGCATAATAAAATATTTTTACTTTAATGAAAACTTGCAAGTCACTGTTGGTACATATGTGGAAATATTACTTCAGAAAGCACAAGAACAGTAGATCACAGTGTGCCTGATTTAATTTATTCAAAACTTTTATTTGAAATACTCTCTGTGAGAATAATTTATTCCTTCCTGAATATATAATTGCCAAGAAGTTTATTTTTATAGTCATAATGTATAATTTTCTTTTTTGTTTGTTTGTTTGTTTTTGGCCGGACTGCACGGCATGTGGGATCTTAGTTCCCTAACCAGGGAATGAACCCGTGACCCCTGCCGTGGAACCACAGATTCTTAACCACTGGACCACCAGGAAAGTCCCCATAATGTATAATTTTCAATTGTCATTTTATTAAATCGAGATGTGTTATGGCATACTAAAATTCCATTGTCACTTTTGTGAAAATCGCAGTTTCACTGACCAAGTAAGTAGTCAATGCTGTAAGGCATGGTTATTTTCATAAATCAAGTAAAGCCATCAGGAAATAAAATTTCACTAAACCCAGCTACTCTATATAAGACACACAACCATCCTCTTTTAATTTTGTTTTGAACCAAAGGACGTGACCCTCTGTGAATTCTGCACTCACCATTTCCCCATGAGATATGCTGGACAGCATGACTATCAGATGCTTTAGTTAATAATACTTGACCTTCAACTACTGAACACAAAGTATTTTTGATGCATCTACTGCATTTTTAATTGTAAAATTCTTCATTCATTTGTTAAACCTTATGTTTTGGAATAGGTGAGTGGTCAACATTAGTACCATTTTTACTAAGCCAGTTAGGGAAGCACGAAAGAGAAATAAATGGCTTTTTCTCAGGTCCTCTATGTTTGAAAGCCAGAGTGGCATTTTTGAGCACAATGGGAACATAAAATAATTGAATGATTTATAATAATTACAGGGAAGACAACAAAAAATGACAGCATATTTACAGAGAAAATTCAAGTACTTAATTAATTTGACCTCAACACTGACAAAAATGTTTCCAAGAAGAGCTCTCCTAGGTATGTAGTAATTAAATATGTTAATTGCAATGAGAATATTTAACATAAAAACAAGGTACTCTTTGACTGCAATTTAAAAACAGGTATAATTTAAAAATTCCCTTTTCAAATCTTAGTCCCTTTCAATACAAAGTTAATAAAAAGTTCAACATGGCCCCGAATAAGGGAGGTTACACTCATTTTGTAGAAATAACATACTCATTAGATTAAATATCCTGGAAGCCAATTAATTTTATTATTGATATTTTAGGGATGTTGTAAGAAACTGCAATGATTTTCAACTATACATCATCAGATTTTACTAGCAAAAATACTAAATGATAATATTTTATATAGTACTTTTACAAAGAATGAGGTATTCAACATATACTAGGGCATGGAAGGAAGTTATGGCAGATGGAATATGTCCATTTTTTTCATCATTTTATTTACAGTGTAGAATGAGTGACTGGAAAATAGCAGGTGCTCAATAAATAATGACTGACTATATAAGAAAAATTAAAACAGTGTAGTATTATGTTGGTAAAACTTTACAATAGATTAGAAATAAGAAGTATGTTGAAAGAATGGAGATAAATGGGATCAAATGCTTTCATGGAAATTTTTTTAATTAGATGGGCATTTAAATAAGAGATTAAGGTACCACACTCCTTGAAAGATATTATTGTACACTGTGTGTAGAGGTGTCTTAAGGAACCAAATTTAACTAGGATAATAGTGTTATGAGAGCAAGAAAATGTATTAGGAAAAATGAATCCCAATTCTGAAGGGCTTAGAATACTATATTTTATAGAAAAATCTTGAAGAAAGAAGGAAGCAGGGAGGGAGGATAGAAAGTCACTATGAAATATAAGCTTAGCATTTCAGCAAATGAAAAGCATTGAATGTGTTCATAAAATAGCTGCACAATCTTATTATAAAATTTGCTTTTCTATTTAGCAAAATACTGCAATGAGAATGGATTTTGAAGATATCTTCTGCAAGAATCTGTTAGTCCTCTGTAAAAATATACAACTCTTTTGGAGGAAAACACCAAATACCACCTATGTGTGGTATCTAAAAAAAATCAAACTCATAGAAACAGAGAACAAATTGGTGGTTGCCAAAGGCAGAGAGTAGGAAGTGAAGGGTAGGGGAGTAACGGAAGGTCGTCAAAAGGTACAAACCTCAAGTTATAAGATAAATAAGTTATGGAATGTAATTTACAGCATGGTGACTGTAGTTAACAACACTATAGTATATATTTAAAAGCTGCTGAGAGAGTAGATCTTAAAAGTTCTCATCACAAATAAAAGAGAATTTGTAACTCTGTGTGGTGATGGATGTTAGCTAAACTTCCTGTGGTAATAATTTAACAATATATACATATATCAAACCATGTTGTACACATAAAACTAATACAATGTTATATTTCAATTATATATCAATTTAAAATGTTTTTTGTTTTTTTTTTTTAAAGAGAGCTATGTGAACTTAAAAAAAAAAAATTGTGGGGCTTCCCTGGTGGCACAGTGGTTGAGTCCGCCTACCGATGCAGGGGACACGGGTTCATGCCCCAGTCCGGGAAGATCCCACATGCCACGGAGCAGTTGGGCCCGTGAGCCATGGCTGCTGAGCCTGCGCATCCGAGGCCTGTGCTCTGCAATGGGAGAGGCCACAACAGTGAGAGGCCCGAGTACCGCAAAAAAAAAAAAAAAAAAAAAAAAAAGTGGGAATTTATTTTTGGTTTAGGAGATTATTCAAAGACATAGTAAAGAAACTTGTTTATTTTGTTACAAAAAAAAACTTTTGGGTTTTTTTTTTTGCCATAATTCTACTGTAGGGAGTTCTGGAAAATAAGAGTAACCATGTAACTGATGAAGTTACCTCCACAATGGACATTATCGCTATTCACACTGTTTCTGTAGGAACTTCAAGATTGTGACAAAGCCAGAACTACCACACTAATATTCTTAAATTCCTTATCTGAACTTCTTTAGTTCCAATGGAATTATCATTTAATGGGATATATGGATTAGAGGCTAAAGAAGGATAATATACAAAGTCCCATGTAGATAGGGACTTTGTTGTTTTCACTGCTATATACACAGTACTTAGAACAAGGTCTGGCATACAGTAGATAGCTAAACAAATATTTACTAAATAAAAGAGTGAAATGAAAAAAGAATATGACCTTGGGACATCAGATTCATATAAAATAAACCCAAATACATGAGAATAAAATTTCAGAATTTCAAGGATATTATTAGGTTTTTCAGAATGCTTTCATATGTCAGATAAATATTTTGTATTATAGAAGAATGTGAGAATAACAATAGGCTGTTGACATTTTAATCATGTAAAAATATGTTCATTATTATGAAGAGAGAAGTGAAAGATCACATCATATTTTTTCATGTACATTCTGGACAAGTTGTAGTGTTGAATATTTACTACATATTGCTTTTCATTATTGTTTAATGTATACTAGACCACAGTGGAAAAACAGGCTGATTAAATATAAGCTATTAAACATTAAATATAATTGACATAGAAATTGCACTTAGATGTGCAACTAAAGGATTATCGTGTTAGGTGGAAACCTAAATTTGCTGTTTCCTTTTTGTGGAAGTTAAACATAGTTTAAAGAGATGTGTTTGGATGCCAAAGTGATGAGGAATAGACCTGCTGCACCATGCCCTATTAGCTTGGTGAAGCTGGGAGTATGTTTCATAAATATGAAATATGGAATATGTTTCCAGATGGTTGCTGAGGAACACTGGCCAGAAGCATAATCTGAAAGACAGAAGTAAAGGAGCAACCAATATTCTCAAAGACCATTGGGGGTGAACATTTGATGGACAGTCCCAGAGGTGGACAAGTGGTCTCAGCTGGTCCTCACTCTGCTATAATCTTCTATTAGCTCTTATTTCTGAAGGCTGGCCACACTGATCCACAGCAGACTCAGACCCACCCAGCCTTATTTTTTTTTTTACTAGGAATATAATTTACCGAATTGAAAAAAAGAAAAGAATTGAAAGACCCTTATGAACATTACTTTCTAAAAGTGCTACTTTCCATGTCTTTTTGGAATGGGTCAGCTACCACAAGGCTGGGCATCCCTAGACGACCCAAAATTCATGCTCACTGGGAACCTCAGAATGTGACCTTATCTGGAAATGGGGTCTTTGTAGATGTCATCAAGGTAAGGATCTCAAGATGAGATGACTTTGGATTAGGATGGATCCTTATAAGAGAAAGGAGAGGGAGATGTCAAACACAGAAACACAGGAAGATGGCCACATGACAACGGAGGCAGAGATTGGGGTGATGTGGCCACAAGCTCAGGGATACCTGGAGGTACCAGCAGCTATAAGTGGCAGGAATGATCCTCTCCTAGAGTCTCCAGGAGGAGCACAGCCTGCTTACACCTAGATCCTGGACTTCTGGCCTCCAGAAGTACATTCCTGTTGTTGTAAGCCTCCTGTTTGTGGTACTTTGTTAGGGCAGCCCCAGAAAACTAACACTGCATCTGTGAATTAATTCTTAAAATGATCCAGGACTTTGAATGCAAGTGGAGTGGTGCAGCAGGGCAGCACAGGGCTTGCGGGCACCACCCCAAGAGGGCTGTAGGAAAGGCAGTTCAAAGTAACATCTCTACAAGGTCTAAATGAGCCTCTGTGCAAGGTTCTTTGAGGTGCTATTTCAAAGCAGTTTGGAGGTGGCTTGTTGTGAGAATGGGAGGAAGTCACCCATTCTCTACTTTTCCCTTGTCTCCCCATGAGGGGCTCTCCCAGGAACACACTAAGACACCCCAAACCAAGCAAAAAGCAGCATCAATGCATAGCTTCAGAAAATATTCTAAAGCTAGCATTTCGCCCCCGGAGGAAGATGGCGGAAGAGTAAGACGCGGAGATCACCTTCCTCCCCACAGATACATCAGAAATTCATCTACACGTGGAACAACTCCTACAGAACACCTACTAACGCCGACATAAGACCTCAGACCCCCTAAAAGGCAAGAAACTCCCCACATACCTGGGTAGGGCAAAAGAAAAAAAGAATAAACAGAGACAATAGGATAGGGACGGGACCTGCACCAGTGGGAGGGAGCCGTGAAGGAGGGAAGGTTTCTACACACTGCAAGCCCCTTCTCGGGCGGAGACTGCAGGTGGCGGAGGGGGAAAGCTTCTGAGTAGCGGAGGAGAGCACAGCAACAGGGGTGTGGAGGGCAAAGCGGAGAGATTCCGGCACAGAGGATCGGTGCCCTCAGGCACACACCAGCCCGAGTGGCTTGTCTGCTCGGCCGCCGTGGCGGGCGGGGCTGGGAGCTGAGGCTTGGGTATCGGCTTTCAGTCGGAGCGCAGGGAGAGGACTGGGGCTGGCGGCAGGAAGAGAGCCTGAAGGGGTTAGTGCACCACGGGTAGCCCGGAGGGAGTCCGGGGAAAGGGTCTGGAGTTGCTGAAGAGGCAAGAGTCTTTTTTCACTTTCACTTTCGTTTCCTGGTGTGCGAGGAGAGGGCATTAAAAGGGCTGCTTAGGGAAGCGCCAGAGACAGGCGCGAGCCGCGGGTAAGGCGTGGACCTCGGAGACGGGCGTGGGCCGCCACCGCCGCCACTGCCGCCGCCGCCGCCCACCGCCCGCCGCCGCCCGCCGCCGCAGCCACGGGGCCTGTGTGCGAGCGCGGGTCACTGTCCGCCCCGCCTTCCGGGGGACCTGTGCACCCCGCCACTGCCGGGGTCCCGAGACCCGGGGACGGCTTTCCCGGGAAAGCGCACGGAGCGCCACGGGCTGCTGCAACGTCACGCCGGCCTCTGCCGCCGCAGGCCCGCCCCACACTGCGCGCCCCTCCCTCCCCTCTGCATGAGTGAGCCAGAGCCCCCAAATCAGCGGCTCCTTTAAACCCGTCCTGTCTGAGCGAAGAACGGACGCCCTCCGGCGACCTAGGCACAGAGGCGGGGCCGGGTCCAAGGCTGAGACCCGGGAGCTGTGAGAGCAGAGTCAGGGAAATCTCTCTGTGCAGCCTCGGAGGCAGCGGATTAAAGCTCCACGGTCCATTTGATGTGCCCTGCGTCTGTGGAGTGCATGAATGGACAGCGAATCATCCCAAATTGAGGAAGTGGACTTTGAGGACAAGATTTAAGACTTTCCCCCCTTTTCCTCTTTTTACAACGAATTATTCCAAAGTAAGGAGGTGGACTTAGAGAGCAAGATTTCAGACTTCTTGCCCTTTTCCTCTTTTTACAACGAATTATCCCAAATTGAGGAGGTGGGCTTGGAGAGCAAGATTTTTGATTTTTCCCCCTGCTCTCTTTTTGTGAATGTGTATGTGTAATCTTCTGTATAAGATTCTCTCTGTATAGCTTTGCTTCCACCATATGTCCCAGGGTTCTATCGGTCCGTTTTTTTTTTTTTTTAATAATTACTTTCTAATTTTAATAACGCTACTATATTTCATACTTTATTCTATTTTACTTTACCTGCTCTTTCTTTTTTTCCTACCTTCCCTTCCTCCCTCCCTCCCTCCGCTCTTCCTTTCCTTCTTTCTTTTTCTTTCCTCCCTCCCTCCCACCCTTCTTCTTTCCACTTTCTTTTTCTTTCCTTCCTCCCTCCCTCCCTCCTGTCTTTCTTTCTTTCTTTCCTTCCTCCCTCCCTCCCTCCCTTCTTCCATTCACTCTTCCTTTTGCTTTCATTGCTCCCTCCCTCCCTCCTTTCTTTCCTTCTTTCTTTCCATCCTTCCTCACTCCCTCCCTCCTTTCTTTCTTTCTTCCTTCCTTCCTTCCTTTCTCCCCTTCTTCCTTTCTTTCCCTCTCTCTTTCTTTCTTCTACTAATTCTTTCTTTCTGCTTTTTCTCCCTGTTATTCTGAGCTGGGTGGATGAAAGGCTCTTGGTGCTGCAGCCAGGAGCCAGTGCTGTGCCTCTGAAGTGGGACAGCCAACTTCAGGACACGGGTCCACAAGAGACCTCCCAGCTCCACATAATATCAAGCAGCGAAAATCTCCCAGAGATCTCTATCCCAACACCAGCACCCAGCTTCAGTCAACGACCAGCAAGCTACAGTGCTGGTCACCCTATGCCAAGCAACTAGCAAGACAGGAACACAACCCCACCCATTAGCAGAGAAGCTACCTAAAAACATAATAAGGCCATAGGCACCCCAAAACACACCACCAGACGTGGACCTGTCCACCAGAAAGACAAGATCGAGCCTCAACCACCAGAACACAGGCATTAGTCCCCCCCACCAGGAAGCCTATACAACCTACTGAAACAACCTTAGCCACTGGGGTCAGACACGAAAAACAACGGGAACTACGAATCTGCAGCCTGCAAAAAGAAGACCCCAAACACAGTAACATAAGCAAAATGAAAAGACAGAAAAACACACAGCAGGTGAAGGAGCAAGATAAAAACCTACCAGACCTAACAAATGAAGAGGTAATAGGCAGTCTACCTGAAAAAGAATTCAGAATAATGATGGTAAAGATGATCCAAAATCTTGGAAATAGAATAGACAAAATGCAAGAAAGAGTTAACAAGGACCTAGAAGAACTAAAGATGAATCAAGCATCGATTAAAAACACAATACATGAAATAAAAAATACTCTAGATGGGATCAATAGCAGAATAACTGAGGCAGAAGAACGGATAAGTGAGGTGGAAGATAAAATAGTGGAAATAACTGATGCAGAGCAAAATAAAGAAAAAAGAATGAAAAGAACAGAGGACAGTCTCAGAGACCTCTGGGACAACATTAAACGCACCAACATTCGAATTATACGGGTTCCAGAAGAAGAAGAGAAAAAGAAAGGGACTGAGAAAATATTTGAAGAGATTATAGTTGAAAACTTCCCCAATATGGGAAAGGAAATAGTTAATCAAGTCCAGGAGGCACAGAGAGTCCCATACAGAATAAATCCAAGGAGAAATACACCAAGACACATATTAATCAAACTGTCAAAAATTAAACACAAAGAAATCATATTAAAAGCAGCAAGGGAAAAACAACAAGTAACACACAAGGGAATCCCCATCAGGTTAACAGCTGATCTCTCAGCAGAAACTCTACAAGCCAGAAGGGAGTGGCAGGACATAATTAAAGTGATGAAGGAGAGAAACCTGCAGCCAAGACTACTCTACCCAGCAAGGATCTCATTCAGATTTGATGGAGAAATTAAAACGTTTACAGACAAGCAAAAGCTGAGAGAGTTCAGCACCACCAAACCAGCTTTACAACAAATGCTAAAGGAACTTCTCTAGGCAAGAAACACAACAGAAGGAATATACCTACAATAACGAACCCAAAGCAATTAAGGAAATGGGAATAGGAACATACATATCAATAATTACCTTAAATGTAAATGGACTAAATGCTCCCACCAAAAGACACAGAGTGGCTGAATGGATACAAAAACAAGACCCATATATATGCTGTCTACAAGAGACCCACTTCAGACCTAAAGACACATACAGATTGAAAGTAAGGGGATGGAAAAAGATATTCCATGCAAATGGAAATCAAAAGAAAGCTGGAGTAGCAATTCTTATATCAGACAAAATAGACTTTAAAATAAAGACTATTAGAAGAGACAAAGAAGGACACTACATAATGATCAAGGGATCGATCCAAGAAGAAGATATAACAATTGTAAATATTTATGCACCCAACATAGGAGCACCTCAATACATAAGGCAAATACTAACAGCCATAAAAGGGGAAATCGACAGTAACACAATCATAGTAGGGGACTTTAACACCCCACTTTCACCAATGGACAGATCGTCCAAAATGAAAATAAATAAGGAAACACAAGCTTTAAATGATACATTAAACAAGATGGACTTAGTTGATATTTATAGGACATTTCATCCAAAAACAACAGAATACACATTTTTCTCAAGTGCTCATGGAACATTCTCCAGGATAGATCATATCTTGGGTCACAAATCAAGCCTTGGTAAATTTAAGAAAATTGAAATTGTATCAAGTATCTTTTCCGACCACAATGCTATGAGACTAGACATCAATTACAGGAAAAGATCTGTAAAAAATACAAACACATGGAGGCTAAACAATACACTACTCAATAACGAAGTGATCACTGAAGAAATCAGAGAGGAAATTAAAAAATACCTAGAAACAAATGACAATGGAGACACGACAACCCAAAACCTATGGGATGCAGCAAAAGCAGTTCTAAGGGGGAAGTTTATAGCAATACAATCCCACCTTAAGAAACAGGAAACATTTCGAGTAAACAACCTGACCCTGCACCTAAAGCAATTAGAGAAAGAAGAACAAAAAAACCCCAAAGCTAGCAGAAGGAAAGAAATCATAAAGATCAGATCAGAAATAAATGAAAAAGAAATGAAGGAAACGATAGCAAAGATCAACCAAACTAAAAGCTGGTTCTTTGAGAAGATAAACAAAATTGACAAACCATTAGCCAGACTCATCAAGAAAAGAAGGGAGAAGACTCAAATCAATAGAATTAGAAATGAAAAAGGAGAAGTAACAACTGACACTGCAGAAATACAAAAGATCATGAGAGATTACTACAAGCAACTCTATGCCAATAAAATGGACAACCTGGAAGAAATGGACAAATTCTTAGAAATGCACAACCTGCCAAGACTGACTCAGGAAGAAATAGAAAATATGAATAGACCAATCACAAGCACTGAAATTGAAACTGTGATTAAAAATCTTCCATCAAACAAAAGCCCAGGACCAGATGGCTTCACAGGCGAATTCTATCAAACATTTAGAGAAGAGCTAACACCCATCCTTCTCAAACTCTTCCAAACAATTTCAGAGGAAAGAACACTCCCAAACTCATTCTACGAGGCCACCATCACCTTGATACCAAAACCAGGCAAGGATGTCACAAAGAAAGAAAACTACAGGCCAATATCACTGATGAACATAGATGCAAAAATCCTCAACAAAATACTAGCAAACAGAATCCAACAGCACATTAAAAGGATCATACACCATGATCAAGTGGGGTTTATTCCAGGAATGCAAGGATTCTTCAATATACGCAAATCAATCAATGTGATACACCATGTTAACAAGTTGAAGGAGAAAAACCATATGATCATCTCAATAGATGCAGAGAAAGCTTTCGACAAAATTCAACACCCATTTATGATAAAAACCCTGCAGAAAGTAGGCATAGAGGGAACTTTCCTCAACATAATAAAGGCCATATATGACAAAGCCACAGCCAACATTGTCCTCAATGGTGAAAAACTGAAACCATTTCCACTAAGATCAGGAACAAGACAAGGCTGCCCACTCTCTCCACTCTTATTCAACCTAGTTTTGGAAGTTTTAGCCACAGCAATCAGAGAAGAAACGGAAATAAAAGGAATCCAAATCGGAAAAGGAGAAGTAAAGCTGTCATTGTTTGCAGATGACATGATACTATACATAGAAAATCCTAAAGATGCTACCGAAAAACTACTAGAGCTAATCAATGAATTTGGTAAAGTAGCAGGTTACAAAATTAATGCACAGAAATCTCTGGCATTCCTGTACACTAATGATGAAAAATCTGAAAATGAATTCAAGAAAACACTCCCATTTACCATTGCAACAAAAAGAATAAAATATCTAGGAATAAACCTACCTAAGGAGACAAAAGACCTGTATGCAGAAAATTATAAGACACTGATGAAAGAAATTAAAGATGATACAAACAGATGGAGAGATATACCATGCTCCTGGATTGGAAGAATCAATATTGTCAAAATGACTCTACTACCCAAAGCAATCTACAGATTCAATGCAATCCCTATCAAACTACCACTGGCATTTTTCACAGAACTAGAACAAAAAATTTCACAATTTGTTTGGAAAAACAAAAGACCCCGAATAGCCAAAGCAATCTTGAGAACGAAAAAAGGAGCTGGAGGAATCAGGCTCCCTGACTTCAGACTATACTACAAAGCCACAGTAATCAAGACAGTGTGGTACTGGCATAAAAACAGAAAGATAGATCAGTGGATCAGGATAGAAAGCCCAGAGATAAACCCACGCACATATGGCCAACTTATCTTTGATAAAGGAGGCAGGAATGTACAGTGGAGAAAGGACAGCCTCTTCAATAAGTGGTGCTGGGAAAACTGGACAGGGACATGTAAAAGTATGAGATTAGATCATTCCCTAACACCATACACAAAAATAAGCTCAAAATGGATTAAAGACTTAAATGTAAGGCCAGAAACTATCAAACTCTTAGAGGAAAACATAGGTAGAACACTCTATGACATAAATCACAGCAATATCCTTTTGGACCCACCTCCTAGAGAAAAGGAAATAAAAACAAAGATAAACAAATGGGACCTAATGAAACTTCAAAGCTTTTGCACAGCAAAGGAAACCATAAACAAGACCAAAAGACAACCCTCAGAATGGGAGAAAATATTTGCAAATGAAGCAACTGACAAAGGATTAATCTCCAAAATTTATAAACAGCTCATGCAGCTCAATAGCAAAAAAACAAACAACCCAATCCAAAAATGGGCAGAAGACTTAAATAGGCATTTCTCCAAAGAAGATATACAGACTGCCAACAAACACATGAAAGAATGCTCAACATCATTAATCATTAGAGAAATGCAAATCAAAACTACAATGAGATATCATCTCACACCAGTCAGAATGGCCATCATCAAGAAATCTAGAAACAATAAATGCTGGAGAGGGTGTGGAGAAAAGGGAACACTCTTGCACTGCTGGTGGGAATGTGAATTGGTACAGCCACTATGGAGAACAGTATGGAGGTTCCTTAAAAAACTAAAAATAGAACTACCATATGATCCAGCAATCCCACTACTAGGCATATACCCTGAGAAAACCATAATTCAAAAAGAGACATGTACCAAAATGTTCATTGCAGCTCTATTCACAATAGCCCGGAGCTGGAAACAACCTAAGTGTCCATCATCGGATGAATGGATAAAGAAGATGTGGCACATATATACAATGGAATATTACTCAGCCATAAAAAGAAACGAAACTGAGCTATTTGTAATGAGGTGGATAGACCTAGAGTCTGTCATACAGAGTGAAGTAAGTCAGAAAGAGAAAGACAAATACCGTATGCTAACACATATATATAGAATATAAGAAAAAAAAAATGTCATGAAGAACCTAGGGGTAAAATGGGAATAAAGACACAGACCTACTCAAGAATGGACTTGAGGATATGGGGAGGGGGAAGGGTAAGCTGTGACAAAGCGAAAGAGAGGCATGGACATATATACACTACCAAACGTAGGCTAGATAGATAGTGGGAAGCAGCCGCAGAGCACAGGGAGATCAGCTCGGTGCTTTGTGACTGCCTGGAGGGGAGGGATGGGGAGGGTGGGAGGGAGGGAGATGCATGAGGGAGGGGATGTGGGAACAGATGTATATGTATGACTGATTCACTTTGTTATAAAGCAGAAACTAATAAAAAAAATGGAAAAAAAAATAAAGCTAGCATTTCTCTTGTTTCCAGGTAGAAATGGGGCAGAAAAGGAAAAATTAACACTTTTTAAAATAGGTGCAGTATGGACTATTTTCATGTTTGACTAAAAACTGACCAGTGAAGGAATATTTCAGGTGCTTATAGGATGACCTCGAGGTACACTAGACTCTTAACTTTGGTTAGAAATTACAATACAACCAAAAATAAACTGACCTGTCCACCAAAGAAACATGGAACAAAGTGAAGGCAGTGGGGTCTGTGCTGAGCAGCCCATGTAGGTAGGAGAGGCAGGCTCAGACCTGAATATGATCCTGGAGAAGAGATTTTGCTGACAAGGATATGCCTGCAGTGTTCAGATAGGCAGAGGGTTAGAAATAAGTAGATTTCTTTCATAGAGACTTAAACCATCCTTTTTATGCTTATCAAGAAGGGAAAAAGGATGAAAATGCAGCTAGTTGTGCTGCTAGAGACCTGGGATTGCGATCAAGCAAAGCGGTCCCTGAGTGCTGGGTGCAGCCCACCTTCAGAATTAAGAGCCACCTTGCTGTCGTGGCCACTTCAATAGGGCTCAGCCCGTGTTTGAATGCATGTGTACTCCTGACTCCACAAGCAGCCGAGAGGGCCTTGCCACCCAGCCTTATTTTCTTGGCTGCAGATCCGTAGATGCAGTTGCTCAGCTGAGGCAGCAGCTTCTTACAGACCTTTTTTTGAGTATCTTGTCATGACCCGCTGCCTCAATGGCCCTACATCCTTGAATTCACAGTTTTCCTTGTCAGCTCTGACTGGTTCACCTCCACTAGAGCTTCAGGCAGAATGGGTAGCAGCTTCTTCTCTCTGACTTTAGCCTCCCCTTTCTAAACTTTCACTTCCCCAGCTCATCCTCAGTCGTGTAAATTCACTCTAAAAATTAATCCCTTGTTCTCATGAAATTTAGAGTAGGCTCTGTTTCCGTGACTGAAGCCTAACTAATACACTGATCCAACAGTTAATTTTATCAATATTGAAACAACAGTAACAAAACCTTCCATTAAAGGCAGTGCTATTGTGTCCTTCAAAATTCATACATTGAAATCCTAACCCTCTATGTGATGGTATTAGGAGGTGATGCCTTTGGCAGGTGATTAGGTCATGAGGGTGGAACCCTTATGAATGGGATTAGTGCCCTGATAAGAGAGACCCCAGAGAGCCCTCTCACCCCTTCCACTGTGTGAGGACAGCAAGAAGACCAAGGCCTATGAATCAGGAAGCACAGTCTTCACCAGACAGAATCTGCCAGTTCCTTGATATTGGACTTCCTAACCTCTAAAACTATTAGATATCAATACCCAGTTTATGGTACTTTTTTATAGCAGCCCAAATGGACTAGGACAGCCAGATAAAAGGGCATTTACCAAAAGATAATAGACATCTCATAAAATACATATTTTAGCCTTTTATGTAGGTTTGCAATTTAAGCTAAAAGTTCACTTTCATTGTTGTTGTTTTATGTTCATATAATGTTGTTTACTAAATATATTCAGTAGTTTATTTACTATTTCTCGTTTTCTTGGTGTATCATAGATTCTTTGTGTGACAACAAAATAAAGGGTTAAATATTGTATTAAATATCTGTAAACAGAAAATACTTATGATTCATATAAATGGTTATAATTCTTATACTTCATAAACATCATCTAAATTTTCTGCCTCTCCCTTTCACTCTCTCACCATTGCTCTCTTTAACTGGGTGTGCATGAGTATATATGTATGTTTCTATGCATAATTTACACTTGAAATGACATACTCCAGGAACTTACATATTCTTATCTGCTGTAAGTCAACTCAGTAAAACGGATATATAAGTAGACACTTGTTTGCATATATGTGCTCATATACATGCACACACACACATATCTTGGTTTGTAAATAGCTGAACATGTAAGAGTATAAAGGATAAAGTACATGAATATTAGATGTAAAAAGAGCATCAGGCAGAGGTAATTTTTACCTTGATGATGCTCCACCATCACTGGGAAGGAATCTTAGAAGCAGTCCAGTGAAAACTTGGATTTCAATTCATCAAGTGCAATTAAAACCACAGAATTACAATCACACACCAACAAACCAGAACAAACTAAGACTGTAGATGTTTTGTTTCATGGTCCTAAAATTCAACCACGTTTCTCTTTTTTTTTTTATAAACAAACACGCAAAATGATTCGGATTTCTTCTTTTTCCTTTAAAAAAATGACTGTGTGTGCTCATGCTAATACATGCCCATGTATGCTTATGAAACACAACAGTCATATAAGAAATCTAGAGTAATTTGGTCATTCATTTATTTATATACACAAAATTTATGTGCAAATATATATCACTGCTTACTCTGTGCTAGTCTGCCAGATGCTGTTTTATTTCCTGAGATAGATCAATGCACAAGATGTAAAGACCCCTGGTCTCTAAGTGTCTATATTCCAGGAAGGAGAGGTGGAAATCATAAACACAATATGGAAAAATGTAGAACAGGATAAAGGTGGTTGTATTGCCTGGAGGTTTTGTGCAATTTAAACTATTATATAGAGTAGTAAGAATAGACCTCATAGAGAAGGGGGGGAGGGGGCTTGAACAAAGACACCTGCAGGCAGCTAGGCAAGTAGATATCTGATAAACAGAATTCCAGCAGGAGGAGTGGCTAGCAAAGTTGGGAATAAGCCTTGTAACTTCCAGGAAGAGCAAGAAGAACTGTGTGCACAGAATGAGCAATCGGAAGAATGTAGGGAAAATAGACCAGAAATAAGATGAGGGGGCACAGATCATAACAGACCCTTGGCATTTCCTCTGTGGTAAATGGGAAGCTATCAGTTGGTTTTGAACAGAGGGGTAACAGGAGCTGACATTTTTTCAAAGGATGACCCTTGCTGTTGAGGCTTATCTTTAGAGGGCTAGAAGGAAACAAGTTAGGAGGCTAATGCAGTAATTCATATAGGCAACTATTATTACTAGAATCATGGTGAGAACAGTGAAACTCCTGAAAATTGGGAAGATTCTACACATACTTTGCAAGTATAGCAAGCAGGATTTCCTATCAGATTAAATATGCAATGAGAGAGAAATAGAGGATGTAAGAGAGTTTGAGAAATTTTAGTCTGAGTAACTAAAAGGATGGAGTTTATGAATAGATATGGTAAAATCAGAGGAGAGAATATATTTGTGAGTGACAACCGAAAGTTCACTTTGGACACATGAATTTGAGACGTCTATTAGGTATACAAGTGTACTATGTGCCAAGAAAGCAGTTGGGTATAGGAGATTAGATTTTGGGAGATCTGCACTGGAGATATATATTTGGGAGCTGTCAACATATGGTGTTTAAAACTATGAACTTGGATGAGATCACTTGGTTGTGTGGGTGTAGACAGACAGGAGAAAACCAAAGCTGCTTCAATATTAAGGGGAAAAAGAAGAAACCAGCAAATAAAACTGAGAAGAGATTGCTAGTGAGGTAAAAGGGAAAACCAAAGGTGTGTGAGCATCTGGGAACTCAAGTTTAAAAAATTGTGTTAAGGAGAGAGAAATTAACTGGGTCAAATCATCATCAAGTAAATTGAAGAAAGAGAATAGTCTTCTATATATCCAAACATTTATGAGCCAGCAGAAAGTTTCTGGAAGAATACATAGGAAACTGCTGGTGTGAGCAGTTATCTCTGGGAAGTGGGAAAATAGGTGAGTAAGAAGAAAGATGAAAATTTCAGTTTAACACATTCAGCAATAACTGACTTTCTTCACTGTGAGCATGCATTACACTTATATTATGAAATATACTTAAACAAGAAACGTAGCAATTACCATCTAAGTGACAAAATACATCAGATGACAACTGATGAAAACATCTAACATGTTATATTTGAAAAGAAAAAAAAAAATCCTCAAAATAGCATCCATGGAACTGTCATGGAATCCCAAACTTTGTTATTCATGACTTAGATTAAACATCACCTCCAGATGGACTCTTTTAAAATATAAACATGTCACCTGAAATGGATAGTGTTAAATAATGTCAAAAGTATTTTAAATGGCAGATGGCTAAAATTACTATATGTACATAGCTAAAAACAAGCTGATGCAACATAAGGGGAAAATAAACATTCTATGACTTTGTTAACATGGATGGAGCTAGGCTGTAGAGCTCAAGAAGAGGGCTGTGTAATCCAGTATCAGGCTGTCCATGAAAGACATGGCCCATGAGTTTTTCACAAGGGAGTGCTGAAATGTCACTGACCATTATGGAGTCTGAGAGTAGTCAGGAACCAGAACTAAGGTCAAGTAAATAAGCTGGAATCAAGTATTAACTAATGATCCACTAACTTTACAGGTCAAGGGTACATGGTAAATCAGGAATAAGGCAAGATAGCTCTAGGATGTTAAGTTATAAGCCGAGTGGTCACCCAGAAATAGAGATGAAATTCCATAATAAAATTAGAAATGCTAAACCACCTAGATTTTTTTTTTAATATGGGACATGAGATAAAGTTGAAAATATTTTGAGAAATAAAGCATGGGGACTAGAGACTATGAGAGGTCTTGATATTTTTGTAATTTGTCATCAAAAATATTCAAACTGATTTCGGTCATGCTAAAAATCTCCTGATACAGTTTAAACATTTTGAACTGATGCAGTTAAATGAATTTTAACGTGTTATAAGCCCAAGAAAAAGTTAGGAAATGTCTTCATACATTTTGTAATATTTTTACTTTAATTTCTGTCAAAGAATGATAGGTACATTTTTGGGTTTTTGGCTTTTGATACGAGAATTTGGCTCTACCATTTCAGCCTAAAATTACTTTTTCATACTTTTATTGAGCTTGAAACTTTCCTTGGCATTAAAGAATGGAAGAGTCAATGTATTTACAAAAATTGATTAAGTAACCATTAATGAAAATATCTTGGCACTGCATTAAAGTTATTAATCATAGCTTTGTAATTGGAAAACAAAATGTAATATTTTTTTAAGGGTAGTTCTCTGTGAATCCACAATACTGGGGGATTTTTCCCAAGTCTATTTCTAAAAACATTCATAACATACTAGTTCTCCATGGTGACATGAACTAATGGGCCATCTTTAAACAAATTCACTTAGAGACCCAGAGAATGGCACAATGTTCTCTTTTTCCATAGTGCTGTAAAATTAGCATCAAACACAGAAGAATTCACCATTCTTCACCTCCTCCGTGGTTGTTGTCTCCACACCATAAATCACAGAGCAAGAATAAATGAAGTTATTTTTTCCTGTCATTCATATTTTATATAGCTTTCTCTATAGTATAGAAATATTTCATTTTTAGGAAGGATTAATGCCAAAAGGGTTTATTGCCTTCTATCAGACATATCTAGCTAGCTTTAGAGATCTTACTGAAGAAGTTGCTTTGAACATTTGTGTGTGTGCACACATGCACACACCACGAGTGATAAACGTGAAATGTGAGGGCATCACAGAAGTGCTTCAAAAAGCATTTAAAATATATTTTGCAGTGAGTTTTCCTTAATTTTAAAGATTTCTTAGCATGAACATGTGCCTCTAAAAAGACTGTACAAAATTAGCAGAAAATAGACATGAAAAGGAAGCAATCACCATGTTGGCATCATAAAACATATTTTTGGCCCCCTGATATGACATTTATAATTAAGATAGCATTTTTAAAATGTATGGGTTGATTCACTGTCTACCTGTCTCTCTCTGTCTGTGGGCATGCTTGTGTATATATGCATCAAGGAGCAAAAGTAGATGGAAAATGTGAATATAATTTGGAGGATGCTTAACTGACAGGGTGGGGGAAGATGGAGAGAATGTCCGCCTTTCTGTTCAAGATGCTCAGATGAACTTTGAATAAGCTGCTGATATTCTCATGAGGAAATGGACCCTTAGCTGAAATTTCATATGTTCGGCCAAAATAATAATTCATCTACAGTTATCAGGCATAAAGCTTCAGGGACTTATACACTAAGATTTACTGTAATGACTTGGAAATCTACAGGAACAAGGGAAGGGGCTTGACTCATTATTTGGAGGTGATAACATGACCCACATGATCGTTAGGGGATAATAGACAACTTAACTCACTGCAAATCAAACAGCTCCATGATCCATCATTAACCTAAGCGAGCCTCTTCTTTATTGAAGTAACCCTCTAAATGAACAGGTCACAGCCTATTTAAAAGCTCAGAGATTTAATGTTCCAAGGACTTAGTAGAGTCTATTAGATCAGATGGCCTTAGCATATATAAAATTGCAGGCACTTTGGAGAGCTAGGATGCTTTGGTCTGTATATAAATATTTTTAAAAAGATTCTTTGAAACTTGGTTTAAACAGGGCACGCTGCATTTGTGACATTATGTTGTATAAATGTGCACGTGTCAAGTTGAAAGGAAAAAAAGGACTCTAGAGAGATACTCTACGAGAGGAAATAAGTTCCACTCTAAGCAACTTTCATAATGCAATTAACTCCATTAGAGAGAACGGAATTTTGAATACTGTTTGAATTAAGACAGTGCAGTTAGCAGCAGCAGCAATTCAGGAAGAATTAGCAATACCATTCTGAAGAGAGCTACTGAATTAAACCTTGGAGGGTTTTAAGATTAAGCAGTTTAGTTGTTACTTTAGGAGCTCTGGACTTTGCATAGACACCAGTCCAGGTGTTAATACTGATTGTTCCCTGTCCTCTTTAGATAACAAAACTGAATCTCAGAGCCAATTAAGACAAATCTTTACAGGCCTTCTTCCCCCTTTTTAGTTTATCTTGGGAGGTTTTTTTAAATTGTACACACCAGAGGGAATCAGGGACATTATACACAGTGAGATAGTATTGAATCTTGAGGTGAAAAAATAACTAGTATTTGTCCAAATTATTCTGTCTTAAATTTAAAACCATTTTTTTGGTAGGTTGACACTCAAATTGTGTTCTTTTTATTCCCTTAATCATTTTAATGGGAGAACACTGTTTTAGTATGGAATACTTACACAAACGGCATGATTAGTTAGTGATTATTACATTTATGGGCCAAGTTATATGCATGATTACTATAAAAAGTCACATAATCCACAAATATGTCTCACTTTCCTCCCTAAATGTAACCACTCTTAACATATCATCAAACAAATTGTTCAACTCCTTTTATATGCCTGTGTATGTTTAGATGACTTTATATCCATTCTTCCATTCATTCATTTATTCATTTACCAGACCAGGTACTTTTGTAGGACTTCCCTCATGGGGCTTGCATTTTATTTTGGAAGACGGATAATATAATGCAGTATCGTGTAAGTTGAAGCAGGTCTGATTTAAATAAAATTAAATGTATAATGGGTAAAAATAATTCTTCTGGAGAAGGAAGTGGTATTAATAGAATAGTTAGAGAACATAGCTCTGAAGCAAGAATATTTAAACCAAGATCTACATGAAGTAAAGGAGAAAGCTGGGTGAGTGTGAAATCCCTGTGGCAGGGATAAATTGGGTATAATGGGAAAGAAAATGGAGGGTCTATACCAAATACTGGCTTTAAGCTATGGAAATACATCGACAGTGATATTGGAGGGTTTACGTCTGTGTATTGTGCAATAAACTGTTTGGGGAGGGAGATAACAGTAGAAGCAGTTTTTTAAAGACCAGTTTGGAGACTAAGATAACAGTGGCTGGATCAAAGGTAACTATAGTGGAGGTGAGAAGTGACTGAATGAAATATATATAGATAATAAAGCCATGAAACCAGTAGACTCAATAGTGGCACTGATTGTGGGGAGAAGGGGAAAAAGCAAGGTCTCAAAATTGACCCTAAGTTCTTTAAAAATTAAATGAATAATTATATAGTTTACTGGCATGAAGAGAATTTTAAAAGTTACTATATTTAAGTTGTGGTAAGAATGACTAAAAATCAATAGTTTGAGTTTTGAACAAGTTGTGTTTAAAATATTTAGATGTTGCTATGGACTAACCTGTGACCCCCAAAATTCAGGGGCACATATGTTGAATTGCTAACCCCCAATATAATGGCATTTAGAGACAGGGTCTTTGGGAGGTAATTAGGGTTAGAAGGGGTCATAAGGACAGGGTCCTCATGATGGAATTAGTGCCCTTATAAGAAGCACCAGAGAGTCTGTTCACTCTCTCTTTGTATCAGGACGAAGAAGTCATGTGAGTACATAGCAACAAGACATCCATCTGGAAACTAAGAAACTCTCACCAAGAACCTAATTAACCAGCATCTTAATCTTGGACTTCCTATCTTCCAGAACTATGAGAAAATAAGTTTCTGTTGTTTAACCCACCCAGTCTATGGTGTTTTGTTCTGGCTGCCCAAGCAGACTAAGACAGACCTGCAAGTGGAAATACTAAGTAGGCATTCTGAGATTGGAATATGATGCTCATCATAGGCATTGAAGACAAAGACACAGATTTGGAAGGAGACATTCAGATGGCATTTAAACCTGTGCTACTAAACAAGTTTACCTCTTCAGTGAGTTTCTAGATAGAGAGGTGAGTAGGGACTAGGACTGTGTCCTGGAATATTCTGATAGTATCTACTTACAGCTGACCCTTGAACAACATGGGTTTGAAATGCAAGGATCCAGTTATATGCAAATTTTTTCGACAGTAAATACTTCATGGTTGGTTGTATCCACAGATGTGAAACTGCTGATACAGAAGAACACCAGAAGTAGAGGGCTGACTAGAAACACAGGCATATTTTCAACTGCGTGGAGGGTCAGCACCCCTAATGCCTATATTGCCCAAGGGTTAACTGTATAGGTCTGAAGACAGAAAACTCAGCAAAGGAAAGAAGGAGAAGCAATCAGGGAGAGAACAACAAAATCAGAAGGCAATGAAAAGCAGATGAAAATGTTTCTGCAGAATATAATCTGAGTATTGGAATCACTGGATTTTAACTTTTCATGGATACTGCCAAATTTTCCTCCAAAAAGATTTCATATTTTACAATCCAGCCCAAACTCTCTGAGTTGGGTCTTTTCCTTTGTAGTGTGATTGTGTATGTTGAACATGCCTGACTTTAGTTTTTGCTTTTCAAAAGTAAAACCTGTTTGCCAATATCACTGTCTGGAGATGTGTGCAAACTACTGGGATGGACAGATTACACACCATAAATTTTCATTTACACCTTTGTTTCCCTCATTACTAGTATTATATAATTGTAGGTAATAGAATTCCTTGTGAAATAAACATGAAATACTGAGATTTGAAGGTACTATAGAATCAATATTTTAATAGTGCTGTTAAGATATCTATTATTTATTTTGATATACACAGAAATTCACTGTATGTTCTAGATTACTTGACATAACTCTAATTCTGGTTCCAACAGCTAAAATTCTAACACTGAACTGTCTTCTCTGTTAGGATTTTATATAGTGGTGAAGGCAGTTTAGCACAAATACTAGGTACTGATTAAGATAACTAGATGCTTCACTGTGAAACACTCATCTATTTCAGAAAATTATTCTGGGCTTCCCATTCTTGCCCAGCTAAACATATAGTATAAATTCTTGCCAAGAGTTTATTTTTCACTTTTCACTCACTATCTTATTGCGAGTAAGTAGAGAAAAGTAGAGTTTAAGTAAAACCTTGCTTTTAAATCTGCCTGAAATCACATCCTTTGGAGTAATGGCTACCTTTCATGGAAGTAACATTGACTCACAAAGTTGTCAGAGGACACTTCATTTTGGATTTTTTAACATCTTTTTTGGAGTATAATTGCTTTACCATGGTGTGTTAGTTTCTGCTTTATAACAAAGTGAATCAGCTATATATGTACATATATCCCCATAACTCTTCCCTCTTGTGTCTCCCTCCCTCCCACCCTCCCTATCCCACCCCTCTAGGTGGTCACAAAGCACTGAGCTGATCTCCCTGTTCTATGTGGCTGCTTCCCACTAGCTATCTATTTTACATTTGGTAGTGTATATATGTCCATGCCACTCTCTCACTTCGTCCCAGCTTAACCTTCCCCCTCCCCATGTCCTTAAGTCCATTCTCTATGTCTGGTCTGCATCTTTATTCCTATTTTACCCCTAGGTTCATGAGAACCTTTTATTTTTATTTTATTTTTTTGATTCCATATATATGTGTTAGCATACTGTATTTGTTTTTCTCTTTCTGACTCACTTCACTCTGTATGACAGACTTTAGGTCCATGTTATTTGCCTGTTACTTCAAACGTTCATATACTCTTTCCTGAGAAAGAGTTTTAAATGTATCATACCATTTAGTGCTTATGATAGCACACATTTTTTTTTCCCATGGGCAGAACAGAGTCTACTAATGTTAACTTCCTCCAGTCCTCAATATTTACCAAGCATTTGTATCTCTTTCAATTACATTTAAAGTATTACTTTGGATAAATTATTTAGCATCACATTTTGGTTATTTCCTAACAATCTTTTTTGACATTCAAGACATTGTTTTAATAAATGTTGAAATGTCAGCTAAAACTGTTTGATATTTATTTCACTTGCATTATTATTGAATACTATTTCACATGCATTATTAAAATTAAAGACATCTTCTAATTGTATCTTCCATATGCCTTCCATATTGTAAATTTTCATCTCCTCTGTGTTGGTTCACAAACTCAGGAGCTTCCCAGGTGAAATCTGAAACTGGCCCTATATACGGAGGCCAAGGAGAGACAGAATAAAAAGGTAGACCACTCTAGATTGGTAAGTGTCAGGTTTAATAAGCAATGAAAAATATACAAGGCTTGTCTTTAGCAGCAGCAAGACAAGTAGATCTCTGCACCTACCCACCAGAATCTTAAATCTTTATATTGAGGCGTTAAGGGGGTTTAGTCATGTATTCTGTCCAGATGGCATCAACAACACCTTACTCTCTCAAGGCTGCATCCCTGAAACAACTCCTAGTGTGGGAATGGTGGGCAGGACTACATTCCAAGGACAGAGGAGGGATGAGGACCCTCCAACTGCCCAATCCAGCTGAGGGTCAAATGGCAATCATGTCCTTTTAGTGGCTCCTTCAATCCTCTAAAACTTTGATCCAGTATTTCCCCTCTCTTTCTAAAGAAATCCACCTCATCTATTCCCATGCTCAAGTATCTATTAAAAAAAAAAGAAAACCCACAGATTTCCTGTGACCCTGTACTCTCTCTAGCTACCTCCTATTCTCCTCTTTGCTTGACTTCTAATCCTTTTGAAATATGGTGGTAGAAGTTTCATTACAATCTAAATTTCACTGACTCTTTAAACTAACAGAAACATCCATGCCTGTCTATTGAAAGCATGCTTGCCAAAAATAAATGGATTTTTTTTAATTCAGTGACCTGGAAGCCACTTCTATCCCAACATCACAAGTAAATTCCAATACATAAAAAATCCTGGCCACTACATGTTTTCATTTAACCCAGCAGGTCAGCTCTGACTATAGTTAATCTCTACAAATTTAGCTTGCTATAGTCATGGAAGTTGAAAAGGAGAAATACCTGACCACTAGTGAGTGTTGTCTATTCAGTCATATACTAAATCAAGAGAAGGAACCAAGGATCAAAAAGTTAAGCAATTTGCCCTAAAAATGCTCATAGAATAACTCTCAAAATTGTCATTCAAACCATTGTCTTACTCTCAAGTTTTTATCTTTCCACATCATCATGCAGACAATAAATCATGACTCTCATATGTACATGGAAAAAAACACTTTATATAATAACTTTTCAGCAAATAGTAGCTATAGAATCCATTGTTTATGGGGCACACTTAAGGTATAATCAATTATACTTGTAACTAGCATCGTACTTTGTAGATAAGTCTATATTCACAACCTATGCCCTAATGTTTAACTGCTTCTTTGGTACTTGGAACTAAATATGCATCATTCAGCCAATTGAACACTTAAGTTTAGCAGTTGAGATGTTAAGTCCTATATTTCTCTAATGAGCATCTTTGCAGAGATTAGGGCCTCACCTGCTCTCACCTGAATCTTTACACATATATGTATGAAATATACATATTTTAAGAAAAAGTTTACATTGTGCAAATGAAACATCCTTTATATTCAAGGTAATATAAATGAATTTATAGAGTAATAACTTGGATATTCAGAGCAAGGGTTGTGAAAGAAAGCCATAACTCTTTAGTAAAAAAATATAACTGAAGCATATTGAAGATTTAATCTATCCCTTGATACCATGAGCTATAATATGATAGAGTGATAGAAACCTGAATGAAGCTAAATTTATAAAAACAGTAAACATTTGCCCTGTTTTCAATAGTTTACAGGTGCTTATTAATTGATAATAATTGAATAAATGAATCCTTAGAACATTTATCAGGTATCTCACAAAAAGTAGAATAACATTATATGAAGTTCACCTGTTATTTGATTTTTTGGTAGTCATTATTTTCTCTTGGTCTTTTCTAAAAATGCTACTCCACAGCATGTGATCATGTAATGCTTAAAAATAACTTTGAGTAACCACTATTGATATTCAACATAGGCAGCATTATTCACATTCACACACGTATTTTCCTTTTGAAGTTTGGTGATGATATAGCACACTTTTAGCATGATAATCCAGAAAAAATGCAATTGCCTTAAAGCCAAAAGTTAAAATGCTTTAAAAACGTTATGAGTGTAAGTTGTTCAATTACCATATATTAGTAAAGTAGAAAGAACATTCCCAGTAAAAATCATAAATTTTCATTCCTTATTTAAATGATTACCTTTATTTTTCTCCACATAAGTTAAGCCTAGCCATAAAATTAAACCTCTGCATTTGTTTAAAGAAACAGATGAAATAATTTGCACCTATAGTTTAATATAATAGAATCAAGAATTGGTGCCACATTATAAGCAAAATGTTATCTATTCATGTGGTAACACTGACATGGTAATATAGGACATGGTTAGTTTAAAAACAGCTATCATTTGTTTAAAAGAATAAAAGAACAGAATCTTACCTTAAAGGAGACATATGTAATCACACTTTTCCTTTGGAAGTATAAAGACATTTACAATAAAGTCTACTAGTAGGTCATTTATTACACAAGTTCTTAAATTTGATATTTTTACATGAAAACGTGAGTCACTTCTGAGGAGAACTATCACTCTATGTATCTTCCTATCATAACTGTTAGATTTAATGACATGGCATCTAAATGGTATCTATGTGAAAAGAGTAATGTTTCACATTTCATGTAAGAACAGTTTAAGCAGACTATTTGCAGTTTTATTTCATCAGCAAGAGTGATTTAACGTTCATCACAGTGCATTTTAAGAAGTAAGAGCGACAGATATTCTTACCAACCACAAAATGATAAATGATTAATTGCAAGCAGTATCACAGACTATTTCATGAAACACATCCTGCCAAAATACCAGATGCAAAAGATGCTCAATCTAAGAAGATCAGTTTTGTGCTCCACCCTTAAAGGATGCAGTCATACTGAGGTATAAGTATGTCACATGAAGCATTAACAGGGATTTTTTCCCATAAAGTAAGCTGTGTTTTTGCCGTGATAAAGACTTAATAGGTATCATCCCACATGTAGAACAAATGACACCCTCCTTCCCATATAATTCAGCTCTTTTTGTGAGAATTATCTAAAATGAGCATATCACTAAGCACATTAGCAGAAAGAATGAAGTCCAGTAGGGGAAAAAAAAAAAAAAAAAAGCATCCTTGGCTTGAAAACTTCCCCCTACTGCTTGAAAATTCTACACAGCAATAGAAGTTAAGAATCCAGCAACCACAGATTTGCCGAACAAAACAGAAAAAAAAAAATGGGATTTTTTTTTAATGGGGTAGGAGTTTAACATTGGCAGGGTTATACTTGGAGGTTAGTCTTCAAAGTAAGAGCTATTAATAAGGGGGAAAATACATTGTATTCTGGAATTGAATTTTCAAATTAATACACAACCTCTTTTTATTCTGGTAGTTCATATTGTAGGTGGAGGAATGCTCCTGAGATTTTGTTACTGAACCAGCTGATGTGCAGATTAGTTAGCTAAGTGGAAAGCTCCTACTTTGTGTGTTGTTGTGCTCTTGAGCATTCTAAAACAGAGCCTTAAGCAACTGCTATAGCTTGGGAAGAGTAACCACCTGACTCTCAATTCCGAACAGACCTTCTGGTATCACGGAAATATTTATAATAAAAATGTATTCATTTAAATCCCTTTTTAGAAATAATAATGAAGACACACAAGTTAAAATGATTCTCAACTTGCTTAGGATAATTTAGTGAATAAGTGATGGTACTGAAGTATGAGGTTCAATATTTCTAGGCAGCTGTGTGTCTGGATATTATTTTACAATCTTAAAACTGATCAAGTGTCTGAAAAGATCAAGCAAATATCTTCTTGGCATGGTTGGATTTTCATGTTTTGGTCATGTATAGTGTAACTTAAAACTGTAAATACCTTTTCAGAATCTACTCTAATTTTTTGCTACTCAGGGTGTAAGGTAATTTTCTAGCTGAGCAGTCTGCAAATGAGCTTCAAAATACCTGAAGAGAAGCTGAAAATCATCCCAATGGTCACAGAATCAGCCAAAAGTATGTCAGTTCCCTCTCTCGAGAGTACAGAGAAATATGTCTATAAGATGAGACATCAAGCACTCTGGACTACAAAGGTTCTGAAATCACTGTAATTCAGGTGGAAAAAGAAAAATAATGATATTTTAAAAGAAGAAAATATCTATAAAATGCTGAAGGTCTCTTTAAAACTGATTTACTAGCATGTCCTTTATTATACATATTTCTTAGTTTTTAAGTGGACCACTAAATGATTAATACAATTAGGATAATTTTGAAATGCCTATTATGTAACCCACAGTCGACCTAGTAATCTGTACCTCTTCCACTTGTCCCAAATTAGTTTTGTGGTAGGAAACTCAGAGGGCTCTATACTGAGAGACTAGCTATCGAAACATTTACATTGCTTTACAGTTGTTTCATTTTTAATGAAGAATGAAGTTTAAAAACCTATATGTCTTGATAAAAATCAGTGGAGAATGGGGTAGGGGTATTACTGTATTTTAATAAAAATCAGTTGAGACATTTACAGAAGACATTTGAAAATAAAGCATTAATTACTTTGTGTAAAAAGATATTAATGAAGTCATTTATAATATAACCACTTGAACACCTAGCATTATTTTCATTTGAAAGTTTAGCACAGCGAAGCAAGGTACATCAGTGGCTAAAACATTTCTTTCCCTCTCTTTTTAAGTTAACCTCTCGCTCTGAAGACAAGAGACTTGTTTAGAACTTACCGAAGTTTCCCAAAGCAAACCCACGCACCAGTTCCTAATTGAGATGCCAGACCTGTGTGCAGCCTCCCTCCTTCAGCTTCTGGTTATGCTAGGCAACACTTTATTGATCGTGTATGAATTTCTGCGCGTGTACCCTGAAGCGATCACACATGATGCAATCCCCATCAAAAAAAGGAAGCCTTACCTGATGGCAGACACGGCGGCTGCAGGAACAGCGGCAGAAAGCAGCAGCAGGATGCAACAAGCCAGGCTTTGCAACGACGGTGAGATCTCACTCTCTCTTTCTCTCTCTGTCTCTCTGTCTCTCTATCTCTCTTATTCTTCTGAATCACTGTAGCAGCAAACTGCCTTGCATTGTGTCCCCTTTCAGTCACAAAAGGTCCTCCAAGCCGGGCAGCCAGTAGACACCACTTTCTTCCCGGAAGCGTCTGCCTCTCTTCTCAGAAACGCTTGGACCCCTCTCTGCGGCTCCCTCCACGTTTACCCTTCAGATCAATAGTGCTTGCCGACCGGCTGGAGCTCTGCTGCAGCGCGGAGCGGTGAGCCAATGAGGGCCCAGGATTCCCTCCCAGTCATCTCCCCGCCCTCAAAACAAAACACAGCGTGCCTCTGACACATCATCGAGTTGTGAAAAGTAATTGAATCTTATATTTGAAATTTATCTTCTTTGTTTTTTTTCCCCCCTAGCGTTCATGGCACAATGCTTTAAAAGGAATCGAAGCTCTTAGAACCCTCATTAAGTGAGCTCTCAGAACGCTCATTAAGTGAGGTTAGTAGAAGGTGCAGATTGGGCGCGGAGAAAGTGAGGGCACCTGGGTTAGTTAGAGCCGCAGCTTTGGCCATTAAATGCTTGAGATCTGTTAAGAATCAGAGGACTAGCAGCTGCGAGGCAAACGGCTTACGTTCTAGTCCTCACTCCCCCAAGGAACCTGATTCTTTTATTTTTGTGGAACCAGAAAATAAAGCCCATTTTACCTGGAAGTTGTCTCATTCTCTAAACTTTAACAACAATCAGCTGCTAATTGATGACAGCAACCTCGTTCGAGCAATTTCTACTAGTTTTATTTACCTGTTTCCATACTGATAGAACTTGGTCCAGATTCTGTGAGGTACTAAAAAGTGTTCAGACTCTGTGTTAGTCTACTTTGGTAAGAGTTTTTAAACTGACATTAAGTTCCCTAACTGGGGGAATTAGGATTTCAGAGAAGTATACAGAATACCCCCAAGAATTTCCAATCAAAAGGCCAGAAGCTCCCTTCCCTCATCGATCTAGACTGCCCCTCTTTTGCCATATACACAGATGTAGGCTTCGTGACTTCCACCATTCTCTTCAGTGTAAAATGAGCCCGAGGGCAGTTAGCAAAGACAGGCATTTCCTCACTTGAGGGATTTACCATGAGCAAGAAAGTGGATCACAATCACATGGATGTGTCCCTTTCAGCTGCAACTGAAATCAGAGGGTCCAAAAATGTAAGCATATCATCTGATATCCTACGATAACAGTTATGTCTATAGCAAGAGGCAGAAGGAGAAGATAAATCTGCAGAACTGTGATGTCAAATATTTTGGGATTCATATTAAGGCAGGATACCCAGATTCTCTAGGGTAAGCTGATGATTCAAAATAACTGGACAAAACCTACTGCCAGAGAGTGTAGCAGGAAATAAGAAATTTGGCTAGTCATCCAAAAACAATAAAACACTACAACAACTATTACTAATAATAAATGTATTAATGTTTACTGAGCACTTACTAGATGTCAGGCATAGGGATAAATGTTTCACTTATACTTTTATCGCACATGTAAAGGCGGTAATATTATTCTCTCCAGTTCACAAATGAGAAAACAAAGTCATAGAGAAGTTAGATAACATATAATGGTCATAAACAGAGTAATCAGTGGAGTCAGAATTTGAATTATGGCAACTGAACTCTAGAGCTCATTTTCATAATCTCTAAACTCTAATGTTTACCTTTAGTGTGTCTTTATTGCCATTTGAATGCAAAATCTGAATATAGCAACTTTGTAGATTTTATTTCAATGGTGTAAAAAATCTTGATTATTAAGAAACATCATTTTTACCTCATGAGTAGACTAATATTTTCATGACCTATTGAACAAATAATTGTTGAATCCTACAGTGCACATTGCTTTGTGTTAGGGTGAATAGTGAATGCAAAATAGTAAACACTATAATCTCTGGAGATCATCGAAAAGTCTTTGGTCTTCAAAAACTTACAGCAACCAAATATTTTACCACCAGCAACTATATATAAACTAAGTATTCTAAAATGAAATGTCGTTTGTCCCAAGATTATAAATATATCTCCATTTGGAACAGAAATAAACGTAACATTTAAAAAGGAAAAGGTGAACTAGCAGAGGGCTTTGTCACAAAACAGTGAACTTCAGACTAAGCAGAGTTGCAAACAGATAAAGATCAGAACTACTTCAATAATTCTCTCATTATCTTGCTTAGAAATGTACATGGGACTCAGCCTTATATGGAAAAAACTAATTTTTAAAGACCATGTGTGTGTTTGAGCTAAATATTATCTTCTGTAAATGTTACAACAAAATAAGAAGATATTTTAATGCCATTTTATAGATGATATAACTGAGGTTCAGATAAGAAGTGTCCTTTGCCCAGGGTCACACTGACAGTGTCAGGATCAGGGTCGTCGTTCATACTCAGTGGATCTCATTCTAATGTCTTTTTCTATTTTCACAAAATCACACCTGCCAAGAAACTGTTTTCTGAAATAGAAGCACCTAATAATAATATTGAATATTTTCTCCTTAGGCTGTGAGCTGCCATCAGTCAGGAGAATCCCAACTCTCACCTTCCTAACCACCTGCTATTTCCCACAAAGGGAAAAATTCTGGTTAGGTATATTTTGGGGACAGGTCAGAGGATTACTGAATATGTGAAAATGAGAAATGCAAGAAATATGAGCAATACTGATAGGTCCTGCAGTTCTTTGGGAAAACCACAAAATATAGCTGGGATTAAACTGGGAGCTAAAAGAAGATAACAATCTGGATAGGTAGAAAAATTTGTATATTCAGGCTTAAAGCTTTCGTAAAGTAGCCCAGTTGGGGCCTAGGACTTGTGTTGTGGTGAATTAATAAACATATTAAGTCAACATACATTATATCAACTATAAAATTGAGTTGTTGTTTATGTTTTAATCTACTGGGAAACAAGGAAGGGACACCGTTATGAGGCAAGTATCATTATTCAGGGATGACGAGGGCATGGATTAAGATACATGTGGAATCAATGAAAATGCAGTTTTGAAATAAGAAATTACAAGGTACCATGAGTTCCTGGATAGAGATGATAATGCACAGGATGATATTTTGAGGTCAATCTGAATTTTCAAGTTTAAATATCTAAATAAATATTGGTGCTACTGACTGATGTTGGGAAGTCTGGAATTAGCACTACTTGTAAAGAGAAGATGGATCCAATTCAATATTCATTTTTACAAAGAGAATTTAAATGAGAAACATTGTTTGGCAACCCATGGTATAATTATATATCATGGTATATAATGGTCAACTTCATGGTAAGAATAATAACATTAACAACAACAGCAAATTAATAGTGTAAAATAATTATAAAATAAGTATATGGAATACATTAAATTTCACTGCTATCATAGATTATGCATTCTAGAAAATCAAGCATATGTTAATAGCTTAGGAGTACATCATAAATCCAAAAATCTGAATATTTTTTCTACTTCATAACTTTATATTTCTATTTGCCTTTATATTTAAAAGATTTAAACTTTGTAACCAAATCTTATATAAACATTTGATATAGGAAATATTTTAAAATTCAAATATATTTTATACTTTTTTTCTATAAAATGTATATAGAGCCAGTTTTATTGTATAAATATGTTTTGTGGTTCTGAAAAATTGTTTACTTTGATAATAAAATAGTTTCCTTATAGATATTATGTTAATTTTTAAATAAAACTTACTTATTCCTTGATTAGTAGCTTTTATAATGTGTCTTTAATCTCAGATCCTCTAGAAGTATAAGTACTCAAAATTGGATGTACTAATAGAAAATACTAATATTGTATTTTATATCAGTATCCTGTTCTCCATTTTAGTAGCCTTAATCTCCTCTTTCTATATGTATTCTCATAGTCCATTTATTTTTAATTGGGTTGGTAATATTAATATTTGTTTTTAATATTTCTGTCTTTAAGAAGATATCTAAATAAAGAGAATAAATTTTAGCCCTTGTCCTAATGTTAGGTTTTATGGTCAAACATCTGCCACTGAAATAGAACAATCAGAAAGGAGGAAATCATATTTTTACATAACTATATACAGGTCAGGGGAGGGGGGAATCAAAAAAAAATGTTTTTTAAGAGAGAAAAGATTGTGATTCCAAAGCGATGGTTACTCCCAGATTTATCTTCCTGACCACTGGTGTATGAGGGCCAACATACAACTGAGAAACTTGCACCCATTTGGTCTTAGGCCACGTATGTCACTTATTTGTTCCTGCAACTCAGACTGACTCTGAACGTTAGAATTAAACAATTCTGGGCCTCCCTGGTGGCGCAAGTGGTTGAGAGTCCGCCTGCCGATGCAGGGGATACGGGTTCGTGCCCCGGTCTGGGAGGATCCCATATGCCGCGGAGCGGCTGGGCCCGTGAGCCATGGCCGCTGAGCCTGCGCGTCCGGAGCCTGCGCGTCCAGAGCCTGTGCTCCACAACGGGGGAGGCCACAACAGTGAGAGGCCCGCATACCGCAAAAAAAAAAAAAAAAAAAAAAAAGAATTAAACAATTCTGAAGTGACTCCAGTCTAGAGAAGGCCACAAACAGCAGTCGGAGGAGGTCACGGAGAGGATGTGACGTACGGTTGACCCTCAAGCTAGACGCTCACCTCCTCCATCTTGCGGATGTGCTTTTTGCCCAGTTTCCGCAGTGGGAGCCACTTCAAGGAGGCATCCCTGTCAGAGCACTGTGGTGCTGAGACCATCTGAACACAGTACACGTGACTCAAGGCAGGTAAGACCTCTCCGTAAACTCTGAGGATTCTGGCGGGCAGGGGGAGATTCACAAACCCGCCACCTGCCCGTCAGCGAGGCTTGCTTTCCCCTCCCTTGCTTCCATCTCTCCGTGCCCTCCGGTGTATGGGGGCCGGCTTCAAATTTCATTCAGGAAACTTCGATGGTCGTGACCCCACCACAGCTAAGCTTTGATAAGGTTAAATTCATAAATAGAATATGAAGGGGAGGTGAGCGCCCGGCCGCATCTCCCATCGGCGTCCGCGCTGGAGCCCACCGGGCAGCCACACTTTTCCGCCTCGTTCACTCCGCCGGCCCGGTGATTAAAAAAAAAAAAAAGAATATGAAGGTAGTGGGCAAATAAACGTCATTTCCCTTCTTTAGTGATGTTACCTACTCAGCACTGAGATGAGAGGGCTAAACCAAAGTCCCAAGACTACTTTTGAAAATAATAAAATCTTGATATAGGGAGAAATGTATGTGTGCTTAATCATAAAACAGCAACAAAATCAAGACATAAAAATAAATCAATACATGATACTTGTTTTACCATCATCTGATTCAGTCCTAGAGTGAACATACTGGGTTTTTAGTTGTACAAGACAATATGCAAGGACTTCTCTGGCAATCCAGTGGTTGGGACTTCGCCTTCCAGTGCAGGGGGTGCGGGTTCAATCCCTGGTGGGGACATAAGATCCCACATGCCTCGTGGCCCAAAACCCCAAACATAAAAAACAGAAACAATATTGTAACAAATTCAATAAAGACTTAAAATAAAAAACACACAATATGCAGACTTACTCTCCTTTGAGTTGTCTGGGAGTTTTACATGATAAATAGCCCATTTAGAGTCAGCATTATTTATCAAGGGCACCCAAGGAGAGGCATGGTTTCTGATAAATGGTCGAGCAAATTAGAGAAAGCGTTTAGGGGTTACTGGAAATCATTACATTACAAAATGACAAATTTTAGGATGTCAAATTTCTTTACTATTGTTTACCTCAGATCTGTAAGTCCTGGGTGATAATGACCTATCTAAATAGCAGCATGCATGTGTATAAACAAGAATGTTATTTCATATAGGCTCTATATGATTAAAGTAAGACATGACTGCCAAAAAGGCAGACAATCTTAGGCGAAATGACCAGAAATATAGTCCAGACAAAAAGAAATAATACTTGTTCAGAAAGTTCCAGGACTGTAATGCAGAGCTTGGAGAAAATTTAATTGAGTGAATAAGCCCTGTTAATTTATGTATTTTCACATGCAATAAACATCTAAGGAGGTCTTCTTGGTTTCAAAGGGCAAAATGATGATACTCAGTGGCAGAAGTTACAGCTTAAAATCTATCTTCCAACACCTAGGGTAGTGGAAAGATAAAGTCATCTGTATGAAAGTACAAAAAGTTCCCCTGATACTAGAAATGCCCAGTCAATATGCATATATATGAAACTGAACAATTTCATATTTGCAGAATGGTAGAATGACAGGGAAGGTTAGAATACTTATGCTAAAATTGACATTATGAAAGAATAATTTTCTTATTCTCTCTTATTGCTCTGTTATATATGGTATTGATATAAAGCATGTTTGATTTAAGAGGAGAAAAGATTAGTTTTCATACTAATATCAGCTCAATAACATATATGCCAATGCCAGTTTTCATTTCCTTGACAGCTCCATTTTGAAAAAAATACGATTCCTGGTATCCTTTACTTTTAGCACCTTTATTGAATTATAACTTATGGACCATAAAATCCACCCACTTTAAATGTACAATTCAATGAGTTGTAATAAATTTACACAGTTGTGCAACCATCACCACAGCCCAATTTTAAAATATTCAGAGTTCCCCTGGTGGCGACGTGGTTAAAAATTCACCTGTCAATGCAGGGGACACGGGTTCGAGCCCTGGTCCAGGAAGATCCCACATGCCCCAGAGCAACTAAATCCGAGAGCCACAACTACTGAGCCTGTGTACCACAACTACTGAAGCCCACGTGCCTAGAGCCCATGCTCCACAACAAGAGAAGCCACCACAATGAGAAGCCCATGCACTTCAAGGAAAAGTAGCCCTCACTTGCCACAACTAGAGAAAGCCCATGCGCAGCAACAAAGGCCCAATGCAGCCAAAAATAGATAAATAAAATAAATTTATAAAAAATAAAATAAAATATTCAGATCACCCATTGTGATCCCTGGTGAGTCAGTCAATCCTCAGTCTTACCCCAACCCCAAGCAATTAATCATCTATCTCTATAGAATTGACTTATAAAATATGTGGTCTTTTGTTCTGGGGTCTTTAAATTACCATAATTTCTTGGTCTCAGCCATGTTGTAACATTGGTAATCATTCCATTTATACTGCTGAATAGTATTCTATTGTTTCTGTGTATCATATTCTATTTATCCAGTCACCAGTTGATAAACGTTTGGATATTTTCCACTTTCTGCTATTATAAATTTTGCTGCTGAGTCAAGTACAAGTCTTTCTGTGGACATATGTTTTCACTCTCTTGGAAAGATTCTGAGGAATGGAATCACTTTTTCATATGTTACATTTATTCATTTTGTTAAAATAAACAGCCATACTATTTTTCAAAGTGACTGTACTAGTTTACACTCCCACCAGCAATGTAAGAGTTTCCAGTTTGCCATATACTTGTCAGCTGTTTGCATTGTCTATCTTTTTTATTATAACAATTCTAGTAGGGAGAAGTGGTATCTTATTGTGGTTTTAATTTGAATTTCTCTAATGATTAATAATTTTGAGCATGATCATCTTCTCAAGTGATTATTAACCATTTATATATCTTCTTTGGTGAAATGTCTGTTCTAATTTTGGCTCATTTTTAATTGGGGTTTTTCTTCTGATCATTGTAAGATTTCTCTACATGTTTTGAAAATTAAGCAAAATACAATTTGCAAACATTTTCTCTGAAATTTTAATTTCTTAATGGTGTGTTCTGAAGTGCAAAAGTTGTGTTTCTTTTTTAATTTGGAAAAATTCCATATTATTACAATTTTTAATGTGGTTTGTGCTTTGGAGACTGTATCTCAGAACTTTTTCTTAACCCGAGGTCACACAGATTTTTTCCTATATTTTCTTCTAAAAGTTTTATTGTTTTAGATATTACACTTTGGAGTATGATTCATTTTGAATTTAAAAATTTGTATGATATAATTGCTAAAGTCATCTTTTTGAATGAGGATATCCACTCTTCCCAGTATCATTTGTTGAAAAAAAGCCATCCTTTTCTCATTGAATTGTCTTTGCCTCTTTGGAAAATCAGTTGAAGTAGAAGATGAAAAATTCTACACACTATGAATGTCTTAGAAGCATTTTTAAAAATATAAGCCATATTTTTCAGGAAACAAATGAAGAAAATTAATTAATCAGCAATATTATCTCTTTCATATTCACAGTTCCTCTAATAGCACAGTTGTATAGGATTAATCTAAAAGCCTTCCTAATCAAAATTTAGTATTTAGTTGCTTGACATTGTTTGGTGATGAGAGCAGAGAAATTTATTCGAAAAGTAATTTTTCAACAAGTCTTAATCTTTTTAATGTCCTTTTTGAGTAAACTTAGTTTGAAGTTTTCCTGTTTCATTTTCTTTTCATTTTCTTTTGCTATTTTGGTGTTTAGAAATACAGTATACTTTGATTTATTTTTTTATAAATGTATTTATTTGTGGTTTCATTAGGTCTTCGTTGCTCTGTGTGGGCTTTCTCTTGTTGTGACGAGTGGGGGCTCCTCTTTGTTGTGGTGCGTGGGCTTCTCATTGCGGTGACTTCTTTTGTTGTGGAGCATGGGCTCTAGGCGCACAGGCTTCAGTAGTTGTGACTCGCGGGCTCTAGAGTGCAGGCTCAGTAGTTGTGGCACACGGGCTTAGTTGCTCTGTGGCATGTGGGATCTTCCCAGACCAGGGCTCAAACCCGTGTCGCCTGCATTGGCAGGCAGATTTTTAACCACTGTGCCACCAGGGAAGTCCCAGTATACTTTTATTAAAATGTCTGAGTTCTTACTATATTTCACTACATTTCCTCCCTGCACTTACCATTTAGTAGGTTAATTATGTGTTGACACATTTTGTGATAAGAGCTGTAGTCCATATGGTAATAGGAGGGCAGGGTATATTGGAGAGTGGTTTTCAAAATATTTTTGCTAAGAGCTGCTACTTATGGTTTCCAAGTGAGAGATAGTACCCAACTTAAGATATTCCTCAGGGAATGGAAGGTGATCTTTAATATTACAAGTGAGAAAGCTGACTCTGAACTAGTGTTATAGCAGCTTAATGGTTCCCAGTGGGAGATAGTTACAGGATTTATTTCTTACATCCTGATTTAGGAAAAGTCATGCTTGCACCCATGCCATGTATAAAGAACTTATTCAGAATAAGCCATTCGCTGATATAGAGAGTAAATTGAATGCTATACATAAAGTCTAAAGGGAAAAGTAAAACATAAGTTGCATCGACTGAAATCTTAGTGTTCTAAGCACAAGGGAAGTAAAAATTTATATGACAAATCAAATGCTAGGACTAAATCGGTAAAGAAGCCAAATAAAGCTATAGGAAACCAGAAGATAAAACTAAAGAAAAAAAAAAGGAAGGAAGGAAGGAAGGAAGGGAGGGACAGAGGGAGAGAGGAAGGGGGAATATTTGGCAATGATATGGATTTTAAACCTGTGGTAGACTGCAATAATCATGGTTGCCATTTTGTTCACATCTTTATCTACTCCTTCAGTGGTCCCCATCTCTCTGATTCTTGTTTTGGACATGTGACAAGGTATATCCAATGGTCGGTAGCAAATATGACACAAGTAATTGCTGAAAAAGTACTTGAACACTGGCACGTGCCCACCTGCTGCTCTTGGTGGGGAGGGCATTCTGCCAATTCCATGTGAAATTATATAAATATATAATTTTTTTGGTAAATGGAGACCACATGGAAAAGACATATGCCATCTCAGCTGAGTCATCGTAGACCAGCCATCCACAGCAGACCACAGACTTATAAGCAACCCTGACTACAATCAGCTGAGTCTAGCCCAGACTAGAGCAACCAAGAGCCCCTAACTTACCCAAGAATAGAATTTTACCAACAGAATCATGACCTAGATAGATGGTTGTTGCTTTAAGTCACTTTCATAATTAAGTCACAAAGATTTGTTATGCAGCAAATGAGTTTCTAATTTTTGGTCAATATGATAGGATCTTTGTAGGCATTATTAAAGCAGACCTTCAGTAACATACATTATTTTGAGAAATTGTCATGTTTAATGTTATCTATGTAGTTGGGTACTTGATTGATGATTTTAATATTGACTGTGTAGTGACAACATGGTAAGAGCAAAAGATAGCACTTTTATTTTAGAACATTTTCAACTCCTGTATACAAAGAACTAATGATAATTCCATAATAATAACTAAACAACCATAACATTTCATGCATAAACAAAACTGGATTGAAGAAAAATCCCCATTTGCAGGTTTTAAATGCATGACCAAAACCAATAATGGTTGTAACTATATACCACACTGTTCTTTTTGGTTGTTTTCAATATCAACTTAATTATATTCAGCCTGAAAATATATCATTATCATTTTTGTTTAATCATATACAAATGCACATGTAGGAAGAGGAGATTATTACTTGAATCTCCCAGCCACTTATTAGAATCATATTGAATGGGAAAAGTGTGCATTTACAAAGTTAGAGGGAGTGGTAAAAAATAACAGTATGTATTTGGTGTACCAGTTATTTCAGATGTGCAGAATGGCATCACAACAAATCATCTCTCTGTGTATTATGAAATAGCAGCTATATTTTTCTCAAGTCTGATCACGTTCAGTTTACATTTGTACTTTGACAATAAATCACCTCCTTTAGAATGTACCTTTTCCTTTCTTGCCCCCACACTATTTACATTCATTCAGGAGTACCTCCTGGAAAATCATTTCTAATCTCTTGAATTTTAGTATAGATTGTATTAATCAGCTATTAGCTATCTGAAAATACTTGTGGAATAGAATAATTTTAGGAAAATATAGTGAAAGAGACATAGGAAAAGAGAACAGGAAAAGAACAGAGACTGAAAATAAAAAGGCATTTATTTTGTTAACATTTTAATAAGAAATGAAACTGATTACTAACTAAATATCCATTCTTGACTATCAAACAATTAAAGTAAAATGAGCAGAAAGATAGGGAGATATGGAGAAGAAAGTTTCTGGAAGTGTGTAATTCAACCTAGGTATTCATTTATTTTGTTTGTTTGCTTGTATGTTTTGAACAGGTAGTATAAGTATATAGTGCATTATTGAAAAATGTGCAAAATTGTATGCAGGGAAGGACATTCTCCTCCAACTCTGAATCCTAATATTCAAGATTCTCTCCCAAAAGACAACCAGTGTCACTGTTTTTGATATCATTTTTTATAGAGATGTCTGAGTCATTACAGTTTAGATTTTCTCATCTATCAAAAGGATAGTTTTTGGTGCAATAGAAGCCAAATTTATGGGTTTTTTCAGTAGTATTTTGATGGAACAAAAATCATAGGAGTTCTATGTTTTTGATCTAATAATAAAGTGAAAAAATGAGCTTCTCTATAACATCTTCGATGTTTATAAAATCCATATAGCAAGTGTTGCAGAGCCCTACAAGTAACCTGTATCTCTCAGGTCATTTAATTTTTGACCTCAGGAACTAAAAGAAACCTAGAAGCTTTCAAAATAAGTTTTCCTATGAAGTCAGTTGCAAGACCTTTGGTTCATGTGAATTACTTTGAATAGTTTCTTTTGATTTTGAAGAACAAACATAAAATATTCCATGAATTATATCTTACAGTAAAGCCATTTTCATTTAACTTTTATGGAGGTTCATGAAAGTCTACTTTTTAATTATTGATAAGCAAATTGTTTCAAATCATTATTTCCTCAGATGTTAGAAGCTTATACATACCTGCCCACTGCCATATGATATATAGTACTTCCTATGGGCGGAGTCTACCTTGCCATACCATTATAATCAGTCTTGGTCAAGTGACTCTTTTTATTCAATGGGATATGAGTAGAAATTTTGTGTGCTGCATCCAAGTTGGAGCCTTAAGGGCCATCACATGTTTTTGCCCTTGGTTTTCCCCTCAGGAGAATCACACCACAAGATCCATATAGGGACTGTTTATTCAGTCTAGTTTCTGGTTTGTAGATATATAACAGAATTATAACCCACTCAGAGGCAACAATAAAACCTAAATATAAGCCACTGAAATGTTGGGACTGCTTGTTAAGACAGCAAAATATGGCAAAAAAAAAAGCTGACTGGTGAAAAGTATTCCAAAAAAAGATGTGATTTCTAGAAAATTGCCTTTGCATATTTTAAATTAAGCCTGAAATCTATTTCACCTTATTTTCACTGTCTACTCTGTGCCAGAAATTGTGATAAGCCCTAAGGATATAAAGGTGAACACAGTTCCTTCACAAAGCTTAAACTGATTTCTTTTTCAGTCAATAAATAAGTACTGAACATCCTGAATATCTGTTCTATGTTGTTAGTTGGCCTGTGATAGGCAGTGTCTTATAGGACACTCTCAAACTAATAGCAATTTCTCCCTTGGGCTTGTGCTCACTATTTGTATTCTGTCTTAGGAAATAATTTCAACAACCTATTGATACAACTTATGAATATGATTTCTGTTCTTTATGGCTGAAGCCTTTTCTGCATTAAAAACTGAAATTACAATTAAATATTACAGCTACTTATAAGGATTATGGCATATATTTGGCAGGAATAAACATAAGAAAGTGGGTTATTAGCAATCAGGGCACCCTTTAGACATATTTCACAACTGTGTCAGTGACCCTTTTGGTAATGAATGCTGTAGTGCATCATTGAGATACCCATGTCCCCTCAAGTCCCTGAGATACTCATGAAGCACTTATTCCTCCAGTGACTGGAAGTATTGTCAGTCAACAGATATCAGCTGAGGTTTTGTGTTTTTTCTTTTTTCTTTTTTTTTTTTTTTTTTTTTGTGGTACGCGGGCCTCTCCCGTTGCGGAGCACAGGCTCCGGACGCGCAGGCTCAGCAGCCATGGCTCACGGGCTTAGCCGCTCTGCGGCATGTGGGATCCTCCCAGACCGGGACACGAACCCGTGTCCCCTTGTGTCCCCTGCATCGGCAGGTGGACTCTCAACCACTGCGCCACCAGGGAAGCCCCAACTGAGCTTTTTCTCTAGGAGACATCCTGAGCAGAAGTGAGCTGTCTAGCACAATGGACAACCCACACCTAATGACTGGTTATTGGAGGGGTAGAAAAGCCTGACTTACTTGCCTCAGTTGGTTTATTTCTGAAGAACAACTATAGCTCCAGAGTTCTTCATGTGCTCAGCTCAGACTTTTGGAAAAAATTTTTTTGCAAACACACTTCTCCCTCTGCCCAGTCCCACCTTATTTGATTCCCGAGAAACTTTGAACTTGAGATGACTTTCCAATACACTTTAGGCAAGTAAATGTATTTATTAGTTGAGGGGGGTATGCAGTTGCCATTCTCAGATTTAACAGATTTGAGCAGGTGGAGGATATTGATGTACCGTCTCCCTCCTGATTTTTATATGATATAATTCCTAACCACTATCAGTTGGTATAACCCTACAGACTTTAGACAATGGCTCACACCGAGTCTCGGAGGAAGATGGCGGAAGAGTAAGACGCGGAGATCACCTTCCTCCCCACAGATACATCAGAAATTCATCTACACGTGGAACAACTCCTACAGAACACCTACTGAACGCTGACAGAAGACCTCAGACCCCCTAAAAGGCAAGAAACTCCCCACATACCTGGGTAGGGCAAAAGAAAAAAAGAATAAACAGAGACAATAGGATAGGGACGGGACCTGCACCAGTGGGAGGGAGCCGTGAAGGAGGGAAGGTTTCTACACACTACAAGCCCCTTCGCGGGCGGAGACTGCAGGTGGCGGAGGGGGAAAGCTTCGGAGTAGCGGAGGAGACCACAGCAACAGGGGTGTGGAGGGCAAAGCGGAGAGATTCCGGCACAGAGGATCGGTGCCCTCAGGCACACACCAGCCCGAGTGGCTTGTCTGCTCGGCCGCCGTGGCGGGCGGGGCTGGGAGCTGAGGCTCGGGTATCGGCTTTCAGTCGGAGCGCAGGGAGAGGACTGGGGCTGGCGGCAGGAAGAGAGCCTGAAGGGGTTAGTGCACCACGGCTAGCCCGGAGGGAGTCCGGGGAAAGGGTCTGGAGGTGCTGAAGAGGCAAAAGTCTTTTTTCACTTGCACTTTTGTTTCCTGGTGTGCGAGGAGAGGGCATTAAAAGGGCTGCTTAGGGAAGCGCCGGAGACAGGCGCGAGCCGCGGGTAAGGCGTGGACCTCGGAGACGGGCGTGGGCCGCCGCCGCCGCCGCTGCCGCCCACCGCACGCCGCGGCCCGCCGCCGGCACGGCCCGCCGCCGCCCACCGCCCGCCGCCGCCCCCGCGGCCCGCCACCGCCGCCGCCTGCCGCGGCCCGCCGCCGCCGCCGTCCCCGCGGCCCGCCACCGCCGCCGCCTGCCGCCGCCCGCCGCCGCCGCAGCCGCGGGGCCTGTGTGCGAGCGCGGGTCACTGTCCGCCCCGCCTTCCGGGGGACCTGTGCACCCCGCCACTGCCGGGGTCCCGAGACCCGGGGACGGCTTTCCCGGGAAAGCGCACGGAGCGCCACGGGCTGCTGCAACATCACGCCGGCCTCTGCCGCCGCAGGCCCGCCCCACACTGCGCGCCCCTCCCTCCCCTCTGCATGAGTGAGCCAGAGCCCCCAAATCAGCGGCTCCTTTAAACCCGTCCTGTCTGAGCGAAGAACGGACGCCCTCCGGCGACCTACGCAGAGGCGGGGCCAGGTCCAAGGCTGAGACCCGGGAGCTGTGAGAGCAGAGTCAGGGAAATCTCTCTGTGCAGCCTCGGAGGCAGCGGATTAAAGCTCCACGGTCCATTTGATGTGCCCTGCGTCTGTGGAGTGCATGAATGGACAGCGAATCATCCCAAATTGAGGAAGTGGACTTTGAGGACAAGATTTAAGACTTTCCCCCCTTTTCCTCTTTTTACAACGAATTATTCCAAAGTAAGGAGGTGGACTTAGAGAGCAAGATTTCAGACTTCTTGCCCTTTTCCTCTTTTTACAACGAATTATCCCAAATTGAGGAGGTGGGCTTGGAGAGCAAGATTTTTGATTTTTCCCCCTGCTCTCTTTTTGTGAATGTGTATGTGTAATCTTCTGTGTAAGATTCTCTCTGTATAGCTTTGCTTCCACCATATGTCCCAGGGTTCTATCGGTCCGTTTTTTTTTTTTTTTTTCAATAATTACTTTCTAATTTTAATAACGCTACTATATTTCATACTTTATTCTATTTTACTTTACCTGCTCTTTCTTTTTTTCCTACCTTCCCTTCCTCCCTCCCTCCCTCCGCTCTTCCTTTCCTTTTTTCTTTTTCTTTCCTCCCTCCCTCCCACCCTTCTTCTTTCCACTTTCTTTTTCTTTCCTTCCTCCCTCCCTCCCTCCTGTCTTTCTTTCTTTCTTTCCTTCCTCCCTCCCTCCCTTCTTCCATTCACTTTTCCTTTTTCTTTCATTGCTCCCTCCCTCCCTCCTTTCTTTCCTTCTTTCTTTCCATCCTTCCTCACTCCCTCCCTCCTTTCTTTCTTTCTTCCTTCCTTCCTTCCTTTCTTCCCTTCTTCCTTTCTTTCCCTCTCTCTTTATTTCTTCTACTAATTCTTTCTTTCTGCTTTTTCTCCCTGTTATTCTGAGCTGGGTGGATGAAAGGCTCTTGGTGCTGCAGCCAGGAACCAGTGCTGTGCCTCTGAAGTGGGAGAGCCAACTTCAGGACACGGGTCCACAGGAGACCTCCCAGCTCCACATAATATCAAGCAGCGAAAATCTCCCAGAGATCTCCATCCCAACACCAGCACCCAGCTTCAGTCAACGACCAGCAAGCTACAGTGCTGGTCACCCTATGCCAAGCAACTAGCAAGGCAGGAACACAACCCCACCCATTAGCAGAGAGGCTACCTAAAAACATAATAAGGCCATAGGCACCCCAAAACACACCACCAGACGTGGACCTGTCCACCAGAAAGACAAGATCGAGCCTCAACCACCAGAACACAGGCATTAGTCCCCCCCACCAGGAAGCCTACACAACCTACTGAAACAACCTTAGCCACTGGGGTCAGACACGAAAAACAACAGGAACTACGAATCTGCAGCCTGCAAAAAGGAGACCCCAAACACAGTAACATAAGCAAAATGAGAAGACAGAAAAACACACAGCAGGTGAAGGAGCAAGATAAAAACCTACCAGACCTAACAAATGAAGAGGTAATAGGCAGTCTACCTGAAAAAGAATTCAGAATAATGATGGTAAAGATGATCCAAAATCTTGGAAATAGAATAGACAAAATGCAAGAAACAGTTAACAAGGACCTAGAAGAACTAAAGATGAATCAAGAATCAATTAAAAACACAATAAATGAAATGAAAAATACTCTAGATGGGATCAATAGCAGAATAACTGAGGCAGAAGAACGGATAAGTGAGGTGGAAGATAAAATAGTGGAAATAACTGATGCAGAGCAAAATAAAGAAAAAAGAATGAAAAGAACAGAGGACAGTCTCAGAGACCTCTGGGACAACATTAAACGCACCAACATTCGAATTATACAGGTTCCAGAAGAAGAAGAGAAAAAGAAAGGGACTGAGAAAATATTTGAAGAGATTATAGTTGAAAACTTCCCCAATATGGGAAAGGAAATAGTTAATCAAGTCCAGGAGGCACAGAGAGTCCCATACAGAATAAATCCAAGGAGAAATACACCAAGACACATATTAATCAAACTGTCAAAAATTAAACACAAAGAAATCATATTAAAAGCAGCAAGGGAAAAACAACAAGTAACACACAAGGGAATCCCCATCAGGTTAACAGCTGATCTCTCAGCAGAAACTCTACAAGCCAGAAGGGAGTGGCAGGACATAATTAAAGTGATGAAGGAGAGAAACCTGCAGCCAAGACTACTCTACCCAGCAAGGATCTCATTCAGATTTGATGGAGAAATTAAAACGTTTACAGACAAGCAAAAGCTGAGAGAGTTCAGCACCACCAAACCAGCTTTACAACAAATGCTAAAGGAACTTCTCTAGGCAAGAAACACAACAGAAGGAATATACCTACAATAACGAACCCAAAGCAATTAAGGAAATGGGAATAGGAACATACATATCAATAATTACCTTAAATGTAAATGGACTAAATGCTCCCACCAAAAGACACAGAGTGGCTGAATGGATACAAAAACAAGACCCATATATATGCTGTCTACAAGAGACCCACTTCAGACCTAAAGACACATACAGATTGAAAGTAAGGGGATGGAAAAAGATATTCCATGCAAATGGAAATCAAAAGAAAGCTGGAGTATCAATTCTTATATCAGACAAAATAGACTTTAAAATAAAGACTATTAGAAGAGACAAAGAAGGACACTACATAATGATCAAGGGATCGATCCAAGAAGAAGATATAACAATTGTAAATATTTATGCACCCAACATAGGAGCACCTCAATACATAAGGCAAATACTAACAGCCATAAAAGGGGAAATCGACAGTAACACAATCATAGTAGGGGACTTTAACACCCCACTTTCACCAATGGACAGATCGTCCAAAATGAAAATAAATAAGGAAACACAAGCTTTAAATGATACATTAAACAAGATGGACTTAGTTGATATTTATAGGACATTTCATCCAAAAACAACAGAATACACATTTTTCTCAAGTGCTCATGGAACATTCTCCAGGATAGATCATATCTTGGGTCACAAATCAAGCCTTGGTAAATTTAAGAAAATTGAAATTGTATCAAGTATCTTTTCCGACCACAATGCTATGAGACTAGACATCAATTACAGGAAAAGATCTGTAAAAAATACAAACACATGGAGGCTAAACAATACACTACTCAATAATGAAGTGATCACTGAAGAAATCAGAGAGGAAATTAAAAAATACCTAGAAACAAATGACAATGGAGACACGACAACCCAAAACCTATGGGATGCAGCAAAAGCAGTTCTAAGGGGGAAGTTTATAGCAATACAATCCCACCTTAAGAAACAGGAAACATTTCGAGTAAACAACCTGACCCTGCACCTAAAGCAATTAGAGAAAGAAGAACAAAAAAACCCCAAAGCTAGCAGAAGGAAAGAAATCATAAAGATCAGATCAGAAATAAATGAAAAAGAAATGAAGGAAACGATAGCAAAGATCAACCAAACTAAAAGCTGGTTCTTTGAGAAGATAAACAAAATTGACAAACCATTAGCCAGACTCATCAAGAAAAGAAGGGAGAAGACTCAAATCAATAGAATTAGAAATGAAAAAGGAGAAGTAACAACTGACACTGCAGAAATACAAAAGATCATGAGAGATTACTACAAGCAACTCTATGCCAATAAAATGGACAACCTGGAAGAAATGGACAAATTCTTAGAAATGCACAACCTGCCAAGACTGACTCAGGAAGAAATAGAAAATATGAATAGACCAATCACAAGCACTGAAATTGAAACTGTGATTAAAAATCTTCCATCAAACAAAAGCCCAGGACCAGATGGCTTCACAGGCGAATTCTATCAAACATTTAGAGAAGAGCTAACACCCATCCTTCTCAAACTCTTCCAAACAATTTCAGAGGAAGGAACACTCCCAAACTCATTCTACGAGGCCACCATCACCTTGATACCAAAACCAGGCAAGGATGTCACAAAGAAAGAAAACTACAGGCCAATATCACTGATGAACATAGATGCAAAAATCCTCAACAAAATACTAGCAAACAGAATCCAACAGCACATTAAAAGGATCATACACCATGATCAAGTGGGGTTTATTCCAGGAATGCAAGGATTCTTCAATATACGCAAATCAATCAATGTGATACACCATATTAACAAGTTGAAGGAGAAAAACCATATGATCATCTCAATAGATGCAGAGAAAGCTTTCGACAAAATTCAACACCCATTTATGATAAAAACCCTGCAGAAAGTAGGCATAGAGGGATCTTTCCTCAGCATAATAAAGGCCATATATGACAAACCCACAGCCAACATTGTCCTCAATGGTGAGAAACTGAAACCATTTCCACTAAGATCAGGAACAAGACAAGGCTGCCCACTCTCTCCACTCTTATTCAACCTAGTTTTGGAAGTTTTAGCCACAGCAATCAGAGAAGAAACGGAAATAAAAGGAATCCAAATCGGAAAAGAAGAAGTAAAGCTGTCATTGTTTGCAGATGACATGATACTATACATAGAGAATCCTAAAGATGCTACCGAAAAACTACTAGAGCTAATCAATGAATTTGGTAAAGTAGCAGGTTACAAAATTAATGTACAGAAATCTCTGGCATTCCTGTACACTAATGATGAAAAATCTGAAAATGAAATCAAGAAAACACTCCCATTTACCATTGCAACAAAAAGAATAAAATATCTAGGAATAAACCTACCTAAGGAGACAAAAGACCTGTATGCAGAAAATTATAAGACACTGATGAAAGAAATTAAAGACGATACAAACAGATGGAGAGATATACCATGCTCCTGGATTGGAAGAATCAATATTGTCAAAATGACTCTACTACCCAAAGCAATCTACAGATTCAATGCAATCCCTATCAAACTACCACTGGCATTTTTCACAGAACTAGAACAAAAAATTTCACAATTTGTTTGGAAAAACAAAAGACCCCGAATAGCCAAAGCAATCTTGAGAACGAAAAAAGGAGCTGGAGGAATCAGGCTCCCTGACTTCAGACTATACTACAAAGCCACAGTAATTAAGACAGTGTGGTACTGGCATAAAAACAGAAAGATAGATCAGTGGATCAGGATAGAAAGCCCAGAGATAAACCCACACACATATGGCCAACTTATCTTTGATAAAGGAGGCAGGAATGTACAGTGGAGAAAGGACAGTCTCTTCAATAAGTGGTGCTGGGAAAACTGGACAGGGACATGTAAAAGTATGAGATTAGATCATTCCCTAACACCATACACAAAAATAAGCTCAAAATGGATTAAAGACTTAAATGTAAGGCCAGAAACTATCAAACTCTTAGAGGAAAACATAGGTAGAACACTCTATGACATAAATCACAGCAAGATCCTTTTGGACCCACCTCCTAGAGAAATGGAAATAAAAACAAAGATAAACAAATGGGACCTAATGAAACTTCAAAGCTTTTGCACAGCAAAGGAAACCATAAACAAGACCAAAAGACAACCCTCAGAATGGGAGAAAATATTTGCAAATGAAGCAACTGACAAAGGATTAATCTCCAAAATTTATAAACAGCTCATGCAGCTCAATAGCAAAAAAACAAACAACCCAATCCAAAAATGGGCAGAAGACTTAAATAGGCATTTCTCCAAAGAAGATATACAGACTGCCAACAAACACATGAAAGAATGCTCAACATCATTAATCATTAGAGAAATGCAAATCAAAACTACAATGAGATATCATCTCACACCAGTCAGAATGGCCATCATCAAGAAATCTAGAAACAATAAATGCTGGAGAGGGTGTGGAGAAAAGGGAACACTCTTGCACTGCTGGTGGGAATGTGAATTGGTACAGCCACTATGGAGAACAGTATGGAGGTTCCTTAAAAAACTAAAAATAGAACTACCATATGATCCAGCAATCCCACTACTAGGCATATACTCTGAGAAAACCATAATTCAAAAAGAGACATGTACCAAAATGTTCATTGCAGCTCTATTCACAATAGCCCGGAGCTGGAAACAACCTAAGTGTCCATCATCGGATGAATGGATAAAGAAGATGTGGCACATATATACAATGGAATATTACTCAGCCATAAAAAGAAACGAAACTGAGCTATTTGTAATGAGGTGGATAGACCTAGAGTCTGTCATACAGAGTGAAGTAAGTCAGAAAGAGAAAGACAAATACCGTATGCTAACACATATATATGGAATATAAGAAAAAAAAAATGTCATGAAGAACCTAGGGGTAAAACGGGAATAAAGACACAGACCTACTTGAGAATGGACTTGAGGATATGGGGAGGGGGAAGGGTAAGCTGTGACAAAGCGAAAGAGAGGCATGGACATATATACACTACCAAACGTAGGGTAGATAGATAGTGGGAAGCAGCCGCAGAGCACAGGGAGATCAGCTCGGTGCTTTGTGACTGCCTGGAGGGGAGGGATGGGGAGGGTGGGAGGGAGGGAGATGCATGAGGGAGGGGATGTGGGAACAGATGTATATGTATGACTGATTCACTTTGTTATAAAGCAGAAACTAATAAAAAAATAGAAAAAAAAAATGGCTCACACCAGACATTGTACCAGGGCCTATAACACAATTTTATGGGCATTTTTCAGTGATCCCTGACAACTAGGATTTTGGAGTGAGGAAGTTATATTTGAATGCCTGTTATTTTATGGGATTTCTTCACCTTGCTTGTTTACTTTAACCTTAAATTATTTAAGATAAGTTAACATACTGTGGAAAAGAAACCCAAATGCTTCAAGCACAAAAGAAGGTTATTTCTTCTTTGCAATCTTCAACATGTGGCTTCCCATGATCCCACAGGCATCACCAGATGAATGAAAGAGCATGGCGGAGAATGCTGGGAGTTTTTCATGCACCAAGTCGGCAGTTGGACTACATAACCTCTGTTTAATGCCATAGGATAAAATTTAGTTACATGGTCACACCTAATTGCAAGGAAGGCTGAGTCTGTGTCCAGGGAGAAAGGAGAGAATGAATCTTGGTGGACAACTACTAGCCAGGCCATACAACACTACCTGATAACACTGAATTTGTTTTTGTTTTTGTTTTTTTTCTTTTCTTTTTTGTTTTTTTCTTCTTTTTTTTTTCTTTTTTTTTTCTGAATTTGTTAATGAGTAGCTTAACAATCTAAAAACGCCTTGAGTAGTAAACACAAAGAAGATTTCAAATTGGAACAGAGTCAAATGATGTTAACGAATGCATTTTTAGTGTCTGTTCTCATAGTTCTGGAGTACCATGTGCTAATATATTTCAGATATTCCTGGCAAAATGAACACTTATCAAGGGATAACTTCAAGTCTATTGTTTTCTAATGGACTAGAATCTAGAAGTATTACTGTCCCTCTTCTCTCAATATATCACTAAAACAAGTATGTGATCTTAAAATTCCAGGCAATTTACAATTATAATTACCATTTCTGTTGAATGACACAATTACCATTTCTGTACTCTTCACTGAAGAGTACAAGAAAGCCTCATAGAGCTTGAAACTACTTTCCTTTGGGGATTATCAAATGTATGTACTCATAGGGCACATGGGGTGATCTGCCATTGTGGTATGGCTGAGAGATCCTGAAGATTTGTTATGAAGTGGAGGAAGAGAATAGATCTCATAGTAAGACTAAAAAGATGGTGACCATTTCAAACAATGCGTCAGGAGTTTAGAGAAGCAAAATACACTTTATGTTTTCTTCTTATAGTAAAAGCACACAAAATAAATGTTTTCATTGTAACCATTTCTAAATGTACAGATCAGTAGTGATAAGTACTCAACCAATCTCCATAACTTTTTCATCTTGCAAAACTGAAATTCTATACCATTAAGCAACAAATTCCCATTTCTCCCATCCCCCAGCCCCTGGTAACCACCATTCTACTTTCTGCTTACATGAATCTGACTACTCTAGAATCTTCATATAAGTGGAATAATAGAGTATTTGTCTTTTGTGACTGACTTATTACACTTAAAAATTATTTATGAAGTAGATATTTTCTGGTAGATTTTATTCACAAAGAAAGTAGACAACCAGACATTTAAAAAACTAATGTGCAAGGAAGATAGAGAGCTGGGCAGAGGTCTATATAAATCATAAAGAAATCAGAAATTGGAGTGACCACTGTCACAGATGAAATTAAGACTCATTTATCTAAATAGACTAAAACTCTCATCTTTAAATAAGGAACTAGAGGATGAGACAAGAGTGTACAATTAGAGACATGTTATGAGACCTGAGGGCTAACCACATGCATGCCACTGCACTTGGTGACCTTGACTCAGGGAGGGTGTGCCTCCAGTGCTCATTATAGGAAATTCCTAAAAGTATTTGTGTCTTAATTCAGTAACTCTCATACTTAAGGCTATACTTATTGTTCTGTGTGAAAATCTCCATGTGTTTCCTAAGGGCCAGTGACTCTTATATCTCCCCTCTCAGGTTATTGACTTGCATGAGTAAACTAATGCAACCCAACACTGTTGCCCTTGTTCAGCTACTCTACATGCAGAGTGGAAGGACAAATGTCTGAACAACATTCTTAGGTTGAAAGGCAGTTGAGTCAATTTTGTGAGGTTCTTCCTCAACTCCAGTCTCCATTCTTATCCTCTTCTTCCCCAGAATGATTATTATGCCTCCAAATTCAAGATTTATAAATTTGGATGAGGTATCCCCTTCTAGGTTTTGTGGAAAGAGGTTGTGATGGAGAGTGCATTTTCTTCTTTGGTACCTTATACATTAAAGTCATTGCTAAGCTTCTAGTATAAGAATGTATTTTAGAAATACTCTAAAAACCTGCTGTGTGGACTCAACCAGTGCCATGACAAAAAGAGCAGAGCCAAAGGTCACATGTTTGTAACCGAAAGCAAGTCTATGGAACATTTGCACAATTATAAGTCATATAAAATTACAACAGGACGTTTTAATTCTCATAGATGTCTGGTGAAAATGGAAACCCTCTCCTGTCAGAAAACTATTAAATAAAACCCCCAAATCTTAGAGCTCGTATATAAAAGATATTTGCTAAAACCCATTTTTGACACAAGTTCTAAAATTTTGTGTAAAAGTGTCATGAGTTGTGAAGCTTCAAGGTAGTTTTCTAAACCATAAAGCACCCAAGAGGAAATATTGACTAATATGTCTGTTACATTTATAGATAGTTACAATATTGCTCTGTGAAGAAATGATCAAAAATTATGCAGACACTTAGGAAAGAATATTATTATAGAGGTGCGTGACAGGCAGATAATCCACTGTTTTGTAATCTTTTTGAGATTTTCAGCTTTTAAAAATTTGTTGTGATTTCTTTTTTCTTTGCTCATTCTACATAAACATTCAATTTTCCTGCCTAGTTTTTTTTTTTTTTTTTTTTTTTTTTGTGGTACATGGACCTCTCACTGTTGTGGCCTCCCCCATTGTGGAGCACAGGCTCCAGATATACAGGCTTAGCCGCCATGGCTTATGGGCCCAGCCACTCCGTGGCACGTGGGATCTTCCTGGACTGGGGCATGAACCCATGTCCCCTGCATTGGCAGGCGGACTCTCAACCACTGAACCACCAGGGAAGCCCCTGCCTAGTTTAATGTTCATAATTCTACATTCTTTTTCTTATACAGCCCCTCTAAATTGTTTAAATATATTGCCCCATTAATGATGTCCGTATTAATCTGTGGGTATATCATTTTCTATATTTTTATTCCCTTTTGCTCTCAAAAATTAAAAGAAATGACTTAAAGCAGAATGGACTGATTAAGAAGCAGTTAGGAGACATTCAAAATGGCGGAGCTGTAAGACAGCTGTAAGACATTCAAAATGGCGGAGGCATACAAAATGGCGGAGGAGTAAGATGTGGAGATCACCTTCCTCCCCACAATACATCAAAAATGCATCTACATGTGGAACAGCTCCTACAGAACATCTACTGAATGCTGGCAGAAGACCTCAGACTTCCCAAAAGGCAAGAAAACCTCCAAGTACCTGGGTAGGGAAAAAGAACAAAGAAAAAACAGAAACAAAAGAATAGGGATGGGACCTGCACCAGTGGGAGGAACCCGTGAAGGAGGAAAGGTTTCCACACACTAGAAGCCCCTTCACAGGCGGAGACTGTGGGTGGTGGAGGGGGGAAGCTTCAGAGCGGTGGAGGAGAGCACAGCAACAAGGGTGCAGAGGGCAAAGTGGAGAGATTCCTGCACAGAGGATCAGTGCCGACCAGCACTCACCAGCTTGAGAGGTGTGTCTGCTCACCTGCCGGGATGGGCGGGGGCTGGGACCTGAGGCTTGGGCTTCGGAGGTCAGATCACAGGGAGAGGACTGGGGTTGGCAGCATGAACACAGGCTGAAAGGGGGCTAGTGCACCACAGCTAGCTGGGAGGGAGTACAGGAAAAAGTCTGGAACTGTCTCAGAGGCAAGAGATCATTGGTTCAGGTTACATGAAGAGAGGGGATTCCAGCCCTGTCTGCCCACAGAAGGCAGAACACCACTTAAACGAGCTCCAGAGTTGTCACAAGCTCTGGCTATCAGCTCGAACACCAGAGACAGGCATGAAATGCTAATGCTGCTGCTGCCACCACCAAGAATTCTGTGTGCAAGCACAGGTCACTATCCAGAGGCACACACCCCCCCCCCATGGGAGCCTGTGCAGCCTGCCACTGCCAGGGTCACATGATCCAGGGACAACTTCCCTGGGAGAACACCCAGCACACCTCAGGCTGTTAGAAAGTTAGTCTGCCTTCTGCCACTGCAGGCTCACCCCGGATTCCAATTATAACTACCATACCCTTCCATACCCCCTGGCCTGAGTGAGCCAGAGCCCCCTAATCAGCCGCTGTTCTAAACCCATCTGGTCTGGGTGGGAACAGATGCCTGAGGGCAACTTACATGCAGAGGTGGGGCCAAAACCAAAGCTGAAGCCCAAGAGCTGTGCGAACAAAGAAGAGAAATAGAAATTTATCCATGCAGCCTCAGTAGCAGTGGATTAAATCCCCACAGGCAATGTGAGGTACCCTGCATCTGTGGAATACCTGAACAGACAATGAATCAACCCCAAATTGAAGCAGTGGACTTTGGGAGCAACTGTAGACTTGGTGTTTCCTGTCTGTGACTGACTTGTTTCTGATTTTTATGTTTATCTTAGTATAGTTTTTAGCCCTTGTTATCATTGGTGGATTTGTTTATTGATTTCATTTCTCTCTTCTTTTATTTTTAATTAGTTTTAATTTTTTAAATTTTAATTATTTATTTATTATGTATTTATTTATTAATTTTTTTTTCTTTCTTATTTTCTCCCTTTTCTTCTCAGCCATGTGGCTGACAGGGACTTGGTGCTCTGGCTTGGTGTCAGGCCTGAGCATCTGATGGGGGAGAACCGAGTTCAAGATGTTGGACCACCAGAGACTTCCTGGCCCCATGTAATATCAATTAGCAAAGCTCTCCCAGAGATCTCTGTCTCAATGCTAAGACCCAATGACCAGCAAGCTCCACTGATGGATGCCCCATGCCAAACAACTAGCAAGACATGAATACAACCCCATCCATTAGCAGAGAGGCTGCCTAAAATCATAATAAGCTCACAGACACCCCAAAACACACCACTGGACGCTGCCCTGCCCACAAGAAAGACAAAATGCAGCCCCACTCACCAGAACACAGTCACCAGTCCCCTCCACCAGGAAGCCTACAGAAGCCACTGAACAAACCTTACCCACTGGGGGCAGCCACCAAAGACAACAGGGACTACGAACCAGCAGTCTGTGAAAAGGAGACCCCAAACACAGTAAGTTAAGCAAAATGGGCAGTCAGAGAAACACACAGCAGATTCAGGAGCAAAGTAAAAACCCACCAGACCAAACAAATGAAGAGGAAATAGGCAGTCTACCTGAAAAAGAATTCACAGTAATGAGAGTAAAGATGATCCAAAATATTGGAAATAGAGTGGAGAAAATACAAGAAACATTTAACAAGGACCCAGAAGAACTAAAGAGCAAACAAACAATGATGAACAACACAATAAATGAAATTGAAAATTCTCTAGAAGTTATCAATAGCAGAATACCTGAGGCAGAAGAACAGATAAGTGACCTGGAAGATAAAATAGTGGAAATAACTACCACAGAGCAGGATAAAGAAAAAAAGAATGAAACGAATTGAGAACAGTCTCAGAGAACTTTGGGACAACATTAAATGAACCAACATTTGAATTATAGAAAATATTTGAAGAGATTATAGTTGAAAACTTCCTGAACATGGGAAAGGAAATAGTCAATCCTTTTGCTTCTCTCAGGAATTGCAGAGAAGTCCCATAAAGTCTAAATCCAAGGAGAAACACACCAAGACACACATTAATCAAACTATCAAAAATTACATAAAAAGAAAATGTATTAAAACTAAAAAGGGACAAACAACAAATAACATACAAGGGAATCCCAATAAGGTTTCTTTCAGCAGAAACTCTGCAGGCCAGAGGGGAGTGGCAGGACATATTTGAAGTGATGAAAGGGAAAAAACTAAAACCAAGATTACTGTACCCAGCAAGGATCTCATTCAGATTCAACGGAGAAATTAAAACCTTTACAGACAAGCAAAAGCTGAGAAAATTCAGCACCACCAAACCAGCTATACAATAAATGCTAAAGGAACTTCTCTAGGCAGGAAGCACAAGAGAAGGAAAAAACCTACAATAACATAAAAGAATTAAGAAAATAGTAATAGGCACATACATATCAGTAATTACCTTAAATGTAAATGGATTAAATGCTCCAACCAAAAGACATAGACTGGCTGAATGCATACAAAAACAAGAGCCGTACATATGCTGTCTACAAGAGACCCACTTCAGACCCAGGGACACATACAGACTGATAGTGAGGGGATGGAAAATGATATTCCATGCAAATGGAAATCAAAAGAAAGCCAGAGTAGCAATTCTCATATCAGACAGAATAGACTTTAAAAGAAAGACTATTACAAGAGACAAAGAAGAACACTACATAATGATCAAGGGACCAAGCCAAGAAGAAGATATAACAATTGTAAATATTTATGCACCCAGCATAGGAGCACCGTAATACATGAGGCAAATACTAACAGCCATAAAAGGGGAAATCGACAGTAACACAATCATAGTAGGGGAATTTTACACCCCACTTTCACCAATAGACAGATCATCCAAAAATGAAAATAAATAAGGAAACACAAGCTTTAAATGATACATTAAACAAAGTGGACTTAATTCATATTTATAGGACATTCCATCTAAAAACAATAGAATACACCTTCTTCTCAAGTGCTCATGGAACACTCTGCATGATAGATCATATCTTGGGTCACAAATCAAGCTTTGCTAAATTTAAGAAAATTGAAATTGTATCAAGTAACTTTTCTGACAACAACGCTATGAGACTAGATATCAATTACAGGAAACTACTGTAAAAAATACAAACACATGGAGGCTAAACAATATGTTCTGAATAACCAAGAGATCACTGAAGAAATCAAAGAGGAACTTAAAAAATACCTAGAAACAAATGACAATGAAAACATGACGACCCCAAACCTATGGGATGCAGCAAAAGCCGTTTTAAGAGGGAAGTTTATATCAATACAATCCTACCTCAAGAAACAAGAAACATCTCAAATAAACAACCTAACCTTACATCTAAAGCACTTAGAGAAAGAAAAAAAAGAAAACAAATTTAGCAGAAGGAAAGAAATCATAAATATCAGTTCAGAAGTAAATAAAAAATGAAGGAAACAATAGCAAAGATCAATAAAAGTAAAAGCTCGTTCTATGGGAAGATAAACAAAATTGATAAACCACTAGCTAATCTCATCAAGAAAAAAAAGGGAGAAGACTCAAATCAACAGAATTAGAAATGAAAAAGGAGAAGTAACAACTGACACTGCAGAAGTACAAAGGATCATGAGTGATTACTACAAGCAACTATGTGCCAATAAAATGGACAACCTGGAAGAAATGGACAAGTTCTTATAAAATCTACAAACAATAAATGCTGGAGAGGGTGTGGAGAAAAGGGAACCCTCTTGCACTGTTGGTGGAAATGTAAATTGGTACAGCCACCAGCGAGAGCAGTATAGATGTTCCTTAAAAAACTAAAAATAGAACCACCATACGACCCAGCAATCCCACTCCTGGGCATATACCCTGTGAAAACCGTAATTCAAAAAGGGTCATGTACCACAATGTTCATTGCAGCTCTATTTACAGTAGCCAAGACATGGAAGCAACCTAAGTGTCCATCAACAGATGAATGGATAAAGAAGATGTGGCACATATATACAATGGAATATTACTCAGCCATAAAAATAAATGAAATCGAGTTATTTGTAGTGAGGTGGATGGAACTAGAGTCTGTCATACAGAGTGAAGTAATTCAGAAAGAGAAAAACAAATACCGTATGCTAACACATATATATGGAATTTAAAAAAAAAACAAAAAACAAACAAAAAATAGTTCTTATGAACTTAGGGTCAGGACAGGAATAAAGATGCAGATGTAAAGAATGGACTTGAGGAAACAGGGAGGGGGAAGGATAAGCTGGGATGAAGTGAGAGAGTAGCATTGGCATATACACACTACTAAATGTAAAATAGCTAGTGGAAAACAGCTGCATTGCAAGGGGAGATCAGCTCAGTGCTTTGTGAACACCTAGAGGGGTGGGATAGGGAAGGTAGGAGGCAGACACCAAGAGGGAGGGGATATGGGGATATATGTATACATATACGTGATTCACTTTGTTATATAGCAGAAAGTAACACAACATTGTAAAACAATTATACTACAATAAAGGTGTTTAAAAAAATGAACTGTTAAGAAGGGAAATAAAAATGTTAAAAAAAAGAAAGAAATCAGATTCAACTTCCGTAGAAAAGAAGCTGAAGTGCTGGCAACTGTTAAAATAAACACTGCATATTTTCAAGAAAAAAAAAAAAGCAGTTAGAAAAGTGAGTTTTTCTATTCTCCATACTAAGTAAAACTTAGTGTGAGTGAGAAAATTTCCAGGCTAGAGAGCAAGGTCCGGATAGAGGGGTTTCTATGAGAGGGAAGAAAGTAGAAAAGATCAGAAAGTTTTTCTTCAATGTAAATGTTCCATTTGTCCTACCACCAAAAGCCCTAGACTTGGAAGTTTCTCCGAATAGAGAGTGAGGGATTGTACCCAGTGATAGTGTGGACTATAGTTTAGCAAATATTCATTCCCTTCCACCTTTGGTTGTGTATAGTATTTATTTCCAGCCTCCCTTGATAGTTTGGCCGTGTGACTGGCTTTGGCCAATGGGATGTTAGCAAAGCTGATGTAAATGTGCTTGTACAGTGGAGCTTGTCTTCCTGTATTTCTACCAGTGTCTTGAGAAGAACACACTCTGAGATTGACAAGAACTTTACTTGAGCCCTCTCAAGGACTCCGTCCTTGACCCAACTTTAATCAGCCTTCTCTAAGCCCTCCTTTCAATAGACTGTCTCCTTCTCCTTGTCTGTCCTTGTCCTCCTGAGTCTGGCTTTATTAAAGAATCAGTCTAAGGCAGTTGATCAAGAATCCCATCACCTTTGATACTCAGTCATGCTCTTCTTCCCCCACCCTTGATATATAATGAAGTTCCTCTCCTCCCTCACCCTTGATACTTAACCAAGTTTATCTTAGTATCTTTCCATCCATTGACTTCTCACCCTGACTGTTGGCTATAAACCACCAGTTGTCCTTGTATATTCAGAGCTGAGTTCAATCTCTCCCCTAGTACAGTGGTGTCAAAACTTCCTTGCCTGTTTCACTAGTCTGACGTGATTTTTCTATTACAGTAGCCCACTGACTATAGGTAAAACATAGAGTAGAACCTTCCCACCCAAACCACAGGACTGTAGCTTGAAATTGAGCCCCCTGCTGACTTTCAGATCTTAGCCTGAAGCTGAGATGCTCCAACTTACCCACAAATCTGTGAGTGTGAAAAAGAAAACAACATATTTGTTAAATGCTACTGAGCTTTAGGGGGATTGTTGCCCAGCAGAGACTTACTGACAGACTTCTGATATATTGATAAGAATATGAAAGAACATTTTTGCTTCTCGAACAAAATGGAATTGAAGAAAAAATCATACTGGGGATTTCCCTATGAGATGATATTACAAGGAATACTCATTATAGTTACATTAAGATATAGGTGGATGTCGAAAATAAATAATGTTTCTGAGTAATATTTGTTTAATGAGAATTACCAGGGAATTTTTGTCTCAAATCCTGAATTCTCAAAAATTTTGGATTTTTAAATGGATACTTCATGAGATAAGGGTCTTTTGATACATCATGCATTTGGACATTTCAGTAGATATTCAATGAAAAATGGTACTTCTGAATTGTCTTAAGTGAAATGTACAATCTATTTGAATTTTATTTTGATAAGAGTATAATCAGTCAGATTACGAACTAACTAATCTTTAGTATATATCCTAAACATTTGTGGTCTCAGTGTTTTTCATTGGGAAGAAAAGAGAAATATTATTTCATAACCTTTTTCAGGTTAATTAAACCATGATTTTTAGTATTTGTTGTGAGTATTTACTGAGCATATAGAATCATAGATTCTACATGGATATAATTATATATAATATCTGACCCTAAAGAGTTACAGTATGATTTGTGAAAAACAAACGTCTATATACAGGATAGTAAATATATGTTCAATTTTATACCTAAAATTTACCACTCTCTCAAATCCTAGGAGGGCTATTTCCCTGCTATCTTTCTTCCTTGTTATAGACATTGTCTTATATTTTTTAATTATACAAATAAAACATGAATCCATAGCCTTAAAATATTACAGCCAATTCTGTTTATTTAACTCCCAAATCTCATTAACTTCATTAATCAGAAACTATCAATTTTCTGATCATTTTAATATGGGTCTTTTTTTTCCAATATGGTCTTATAAAAAATACAGTTCTGACTTCTTCATTAGTTTTCCTTAAATGGTGTCATAATGTACATATTTTTCTGCAATGCACTATCTCACTTTTAATATATTTTGGAGTCCTAACTTGGCAGTACTAGTAGGATATCTGTGTAAATATTTCTCTAAGATATAAAGTAGGAAGTGGTCTTTTAATCAAGTGCATTTTATGTATGAGTAGATACAGTGAAGTTGCCCTCCCCTGTGGCTAATAAATATAAACTGCCACAAGTTCTTTTTGAGAATACTCACTTTCCCACCACATTGTTAATATTTGATATTATCAAGCATTATAATTGCTCTCATCTGATATTGGAATAATGACATTTGTATTGCTTTTATTGGCCTTTTCCTATTTTTCAGAGACTGACCTGAACACATCTCCTTTTGTTTATGTTTAATTTTATTTCTTCTTTGTGACTTGCTTGCTCATGTCTTTGTCCTATTTTTCTTCCTGGTTTGTTGTTTATGTATATATTTTACTTACAAATATACTCATTCTTACAATACTTTACAGAATGCATTTATTTTCTCCTGGTTATGTTACTTTGTGAATTTTGTCGGTTTAAAAAATTCGGAAGTTGTAAAATTTATTCATCTATTCATTTAATAATTTTGTTCACAAATGGACTACTTAAATATGTTTGTGTGTGTGCACATGTGTGTATTTGATCATTTCCTTTCTCTCTCTCCTTATATATATATATGTACTTGGAAGTTTCCTGTTATTTACAGACACATAAGTATATTGATGTAATAATACTATATTGTTTTCATATGTGTTAATATCTGAAACAGAAATATATTCTTATATGACCTTATTTTACATAATTTTATAGCAATCATTTTACATTTATTTGGAATCATTTCATAAAATAACCTGTTTATTGGGTTTGCATCAAATTGATAGACTATTTGGGGTTATTAATATACTTATTTTTGTGTATTTTTTAATGTATTAATAAGATAGCTCCTTTTGCAGGGGATTTCTTTTTCTTTTTTTGGCCACACTGCACGGCATGTGAGATCTTAGTTCCCCAAACCCAGGGATTGAATTTCACCCCCTGCATTGGAAGCACGGAATCTTAACCACTTGACCTCCAGGGAAGTCCATGCAGGGGATGTTTTAAAACCTTCAGTAGCATTTCATTCTTAAAAAATTTAATATGTCTTTCAATATTTGCAACTAAGTACTTAATACATTATCTGCTGTAAATAAAATTGATTTTTCTATTTGCTTACTTAATTGATTAGTGTGATATATAAAAATAACTTTGGTTCTTCTAGATTAATTTATATTATAAAATTTATTCATTGATTATCTTGGAATTTCTAAGTAGATGATTTTATAGTCTGCCAATATTAACATTTTGGCCTTATAATTTACCTCTTTTTTATTCTTTTTATTCTTATTGCATTGGCTAGGCTATAAGTAGATATTAAATATTGTTGAAAATTTAATGGAAAAGCTTGTACTATTTCATGAATAGATATCATGTGTTACAGTTTTCTCATGAATATATAGATTATCACTTTTGATAAATATCCTTATATTTTTGTTTTTCTAATAATCATTTGTTTGATTGCTTGTTAGGATATATAATAAATACTGTATGTCAAATGTTATTTTTGACATTAATTGTGATGATAACACAGTTTTTCTCTTTTAACTAAAATGAATTGCATCATGCTTGCTGATGTGGGACTACCTTGACTTCCTCAGTGAAACCTGATATGAAATACTTGTTTTCAGGATTTCTGTCATATGTTTTCGCTATTTATTATTTGGAATATCAAAATTTTTATTTCAGTATCTAAATACATATGTGATTGTGATAGATATGGATATGCAACATTCAAATTTCCTTCTCTTTAATCTGATACTGGGAGTGATAAGGATAGTCTCCAGGATCAGCGACAGTTAAGTTAAGTTAAGGACAGAACCCTCTGGGCATGATGGTCGATGCCTATCCAGTGACTCACAGTGGTGGCAGTATGAAGGCCAGGCTATTTTGGACCAATATGGGACAGCTCAGTCAAGCCATTTTAGCTCCAAAGTGCCCTCTTGGGTTCATCTGAGCCTGCTATTCAGGCATACTTCACAACTGAACCTTTGCCTTTGCAAATTCTACTTCTATCCCATTTCTTCCAAGGCTGTTGATTTCAAGACCACTTCCTAGTAAACATTCTACACAGTAATCTCCAACTCAGAAAATCCAACCTGTGAGAGTTGTTGTCAGAAGTTGTTTGAGAGATAATTGATGAGATAATGTTTGGGACCTGGGTCACCCAATATCAAGGTGGAATTGGGTACCCCATCATTGCTGGTAAATGGAGAACAGATGATGGTTCACTTCCACTGGTCAGTAATTGGATGGCAAAGCTTAGGGAGAAATACATTAATTGGAGTGTTGTACCAGAAATATGATTAGTATGTCTTTATATCAACTATAAATACAATGGCATTGGATGGACATGGATACAGTGGATAAATACTAGAAAATAAAGACAAAAACAAACAAAAAAAAACACACCCAAATCATGGAAGGCTTAGTTAAGTAATTAACAAGCAATTTTACACCAATTATGAAAGTTAAAATGTCTCCTTATTACAAATGATCTCTAACCTCCTACTCTTCTACAGTGAGAAGGCAGAGAAGTTGAGGATTAGGTTCAAGATTTATTTTCAATTTAAACTGCAGGCCAAGGCTAGCAAGTGGTTCTGCCAAAGTCAGCAACCTGTCTATGTAAGAATGGGACTCTGACATATGAGATGTCTATATCAAGGCTGACACCCTGAAAACTCTTGACTTTGCATCAACAGAGACAAATACTGAGCCCGGAAATGGCAAGATTGCTTGAGAAAAACAATTGGCTATAGGTTGGCAAATTGAGTATATTGTAATCCCCTTTTACCTTGGAAGGACCATTGCTTTATTCTTACAGGAATTGACAGATTTTCCAAGCATGGATTTGTCTTTCCTGCCTCCAGGGTCCTAGCTGGCATCCCTATTTGAGGGTTTGTAAAGTGTTTATTTCATTGGCGCAAGATCCCACATTACCTAGCATTAGAGGACATATTTTTCAGAAAAGGAAGAATGTAAGTATGTCTAACACCATGGGATTCATTAGCTGTATCTTACATCAACCACCAAGAAGCTACAAGTCTAAAAGTGGATTGGAACAACTTACTGAAAGCACTTCTGAGACACTAGCTCAGAAGTGATATTTTACAGCAATGGGGAGCCCGATTCAGTATACACATTGAGTAAAACAAACTTTATATAGGGCTTCCCTGGTGGCGAAGTGGTTGAGAGTCCGCCTGCCATTGCAGGGGACACTGGTTCGTGCCCCGGTCCAGGAAGATCCCGCATGCCGTGGAGCGGCTGGACCCGTGAGCCATGGCTGCTGAGCCTGCGCGTCCGGAGCCTGTGCTCTGCAATGGGAGAGGCCACAACAGTGAGAGGCCCGTGTACCGCACAAAAAAAAAAAAAAAAAAAAAACCTTTATGTAGTATGGTGTTTTCCATAGGAAGCTTACGTAGTTTCCTAGACCAAGGGATGGAAACAAGAATGTCTCTGCTTAAGATCAATCTCTGTGGTTCACTTGGAGAATGTGTGTTCTCTGTCCCACAACTCTGGTCTCTACAGGTTTAGAGGTTGTGAGTCACAAAGTGGGGACAATTCACCAGGAGACATAACAAAAGATGCATTTAACTTATAACTGCCTCAAAGGTACTTTGGGCACCTTATGTTCAGGTATAATAGGAAAGAAGAAAATATTATCTTCATATGTGGAATTGATCCTGATTATTGTGAAGAGAATGAACTGTTTTTTTTTTTTAAATGTGGCATGGATCATACATCTGAAACCTATGTAATTCACTTGACATCCTTTTATTATATCCACATCCTATTGTGATGCTAAACAAACACGTGCAGCATCTTTACTCTGAGAATAACCTGGTAATCAGAGCTCAATCCCTCAGGACTGAAGGTCTGGCTCAGGCTGTGAGGTAAGATAAAGAGACCAGAAGGATGTTATCTGAGGGTAAGGGGCGTCTAGGTTACATAGTGGAGGAAGGAGATGATGAGTATGTTACAATGTCAAGGTCACGTTTGACACTGGGAGTGTCTTTCATTGACTACTTTTACTCCAGAAAGGGAGGCCCACTTGAATCCCATAGGAGGTACTCCTCCAAAGTATGTTAAAAAGTGGATTTGTGGGGGCTTCCCTGGTGGTGCAGTGGTTGAGAGTCCGCCTGCTGATGCAGGGGACACGGGTTCGTGTTCCGGTCTGGGAGGATGCTGCATGCCGCGGAGCAGCTGGGCCTGTGAGCCATGGCCACTGAGCCTGCAAGCTCAGAACCTGTGCTCCGCAACGGGAGAGGCCACAACAGTGAGAGGCCTGCATACCGCAAAAAAAAAAAAAAAAAAAAAATAGTGGATTTGTGGGTCACAAGGGGAGGACTGTGAAGGGAGTGAAGATGTGCCATCCAGTTGTCCCTCAAGGAAAAACGTATTTCCTAGATGCTGGAAGTGATGTCAGCAGATAGCCTTTGTCTCCCCACCCCCCTTCAGGGACTGTTTCAACTGCAGAACCACCTCACAAGGTCAGGCCTTTTCTGGGCAGCCCAAAGCAATGACTAATAGAGGCAGGCATATAAAGACCAGGGTGTTTCAGTAAACTACAAAATAGCTGAGATAGAAGATTCAGCTCCAGAGCCTTCCATCGAATCACCTGAGTTTGTGGTTCAGGTGTATCTTATAGCTCATCCTCTCTATGCAAAATCCTTTCCCTTCCCCCCATAGATATAGATCCCAAGATTATTTGCTGATAAACCTTCTCCTTCTCGAAGTCCAGTTCAGATTCAGCTTCCTGAAGAATTTAATCAACAACAATAATAATCATCTATATTTATTTTCTTTCGTTGTTCAGCTCCAGTTTTCTCTTCCGCATAGTTAACTGTTTTATTGTAGAAAATTTGAAACATACACAAAATAAACTAAATAGTGTAAAGAACCACTATGTGTCCATTACATAGTGTCAAAATCATCAGCATTCTGTCATCTTTAAAAAAAATATATGCCTCTACCCATCTTCTCCATTTGCATTACTATAGATATTTTATCCTTATAAAGTGATGTGGGTAATTTTCGTTTTTTCTATACTCTAAAAAAGTTAGTGTATGATAATGCTATAGTGGGAGTTTTGTCATCTCATTATTCATATGTTGAAGTCATAACCTCCAATGTGACTGTATTTGAAAACAGGGCCTATAAGGAAATACTTAAAATTAAACGTAGTCATAAAAATGGGACTCTGGGGCTTCCCTGGTGGCACAGTAGTTGAGAGTCCGCCTGCCGATGCAGGGGACATGGGTTCGTGCCCCGGTCTGGGAAGATCCCACATGCCGCGGGGCAGCTGGGCCCGTGAGCCATGGCCGCTGAGCCTGCGCGTCCGGAGCCTGTGCTCCACAGCGGGAGAGGCCACAACAGTGAGAGGCCTGCGTACCACAAAAAAAAAAAAAAAAAAAAAAAAAAAAAAAAAGAATGGGACTCTGATCCAACAGGATTCTAGTCCTTATAAGAGGAGACACCAGAGAGTGAGCTCTCTTTCTGTCTCTCCCCCCACCCATCTCTCTTTCTGTGTGTGTGTGTGTGTGTGTGTGTGTACATGTGTGCCCGTGTGCAGGCATGCGCATGGCCTGAGGAAAGGCCATGTGAGGGCAGAGTAAGAAGGCAGGCTTCTGTAAGCCAGAAAGAAAGCTCTCACCAGAAACTGGCATTCTGATCTGACTTCCAGCGTCCAGACGGTGAGAAAATACATTTTTGTTGTTTAAGCCACACAGTCTATGGTTTGTGATATGGCAGCACAACTTGACAAATGCGGATTTTGGTACCTAGAATTGGAGTGCTGCTAACAGATACTTAAAAATGTGGAAGTGACTTTTTGGAAGTGGGGAATGGGTAGAAACTGGAGGAGTTTGGGGTACATGCTAGAAAAAGCATGGATTGCCATGAAGAGATTGTAGGTAGAACTGTGGATATTAAAGTCCGTATTTTGGTGAAAACACAGAAAAAAAGAGAGACAAGAGCTATTGAGAAAGCCCCCATTTTCTTAGCAAATATATATATAATCATGAAAGTTGGTAGAAATATGTATCTTAAAGGTCATTCTGGTGAGGTTTCAGACAGAAACAAGTACAATGGAGAAAAGGGGATCACTGCAGCAAAGAACTTTTGGCTTAATTGTGTTCTAGTGATTTGAGGAAGATAGAACTTGTGAACAATGCAGTTGGGTATTTAGGTGAGGAGATTTCTAAGCAAAATATTGAAAGAGTCTCCTGTGCCCTCCTGATGCTCAAAGTATAAGAGGAGAGAGATGAATTGAAAAGGAATCATTTAGCAGAAAGTAACCAGAACTTAAAGGCTTGGAAAATTCTCCAAATCCATACTGCAAAAAAAAAAAAAAAAGAGAGAGAGAAACCTTGTTCTGGAGAGAGTACTAAGGTGTGGTTGAACAACTATTTGATAAGGAGATTAGTATGAGATCCAGATACAAATTTAATCAGCCACTTCCACAGCAGCCAGGAATAGAGATGGGTTTGTACCAGCAGAAACACTGCCAGTTTGGACCTTAACAGCAGAGAATCTGCCAGGTTGGACCAAAGGGAATAAAATAGAGCAATAGACATATTTTGCTCTAAACATGCTTTATCCTTCAAAAAAGGGGAAGGATGACCCCCAAAGGCCATTCAGAAATCATAAGGGCTCCCACTCCCACCACAGGCCTGGGGGCTAGACTGCACCCTCCTCTATTTTAGCAGGGTTGTTGGCTCTTTCAGAGAATATCCTGCTGAGCCACAGGGGTAAAGCAGCCCCTCAGAGCCACTTTATTATGCCTGGAAGGCAGGGCATCAAGCCAAGGAGGATTATTCTCCAGCATGAAAAGCTAATGGAATTTGCCTTGCTAGGTTTTGGATTTATTGGGATCCATCAAGCCTTTCTTCCTGCCAGTTCCTCCTTTTTGGAATGGGAATGGCTATCCTATGCCTGTCCATCATTGCATTTTGAAAACACATGTCTGGTTACACAGGATCACATGAGAGAAATTCACCTTAGAAGAAATTCAGCCTCGAATCTCACCCATATCCGATTTAGAAAATAACTTAGATGAGTCTGACTTTAGGGTTGATGCTGGACCGAGTTCAGACTTTTGGAGCTGTTGGGATGGAATGAACGTGTTTTGCATGTGAGAAGGATATGAATTGGTGTTGGGGGGGTCCGCGGTGCAGGGCAGGGATGGAATGCTGTGAACTGGATTGTGTCCCCAAAATTCGTATTTGAGTACCTAACACCAATATGACTGTATGTGGAGTTAGGACCACTAAGGAGGTTATTCAGATTAAATGAGGTCTAAGAATGGCTTTAGAAAAAGAGATGCCAGGGCTGCCCTGGTGGTGCAGTGGTTGAGTCCGCCTGCCGATGCAGGGGACGTGGGTTCCTGCCCCGGTCCAGGAAGATATCACATGCCGCGGAGCGGCTGGGCCTGTGAGTCATGGCCGCTGAGCCTGCGCGTCTGGAGCCTGTGCTCCGCAACGGGAGAGGCCACAGCAATGAGAAGCCCGCGTACCGCAAAAAAAAGAGGAAAAAAAAAAAAAAGAGAGAGACACCAGAGAACTTGCTTGCTTTCTCTCTGTGTGCATGCACCTAAGAAAGGCCATGTAAGGATACGGTAAGAAGGCTTCCATCTGCAAGTGAGGAAGAGAGCACTAATCAGAAGCTGACCATCCTATACCCCCATCTTAGACTTCCGGTCTTCAGAGCTATGAGAAAATCAATTGCTGTTGTTTAAGTCACCCAGACTGTTGCACTGCATTATGACAGCTCAAACTGACTAATAACAGATCAGAATTATGCTTCAATCTTATAAAAAAATTTCCCCATAATTCTGGTGACTGCTACCTTTAGGAAACCTGGGACATTTGTTCCTGTTCAATTTTGCAATTTTGAGGCGTTATTCTCCTTGCTTAGTTTGATATATATTTACTAAAATCAAATTATAAATCACACCAAATTTTATTTTTTAAACCCCTCAGCCTCATTATTATGCCACACTCTGTTGTCCTCACTATTATTATCATTGCTTGTATGACTAATGTTTATTTTTCCCCTTTCTAAGACCTTCATGATCATTCTTTAATATTTTGTCATTCATTAATGCTTCAAATAACTATAATTGATTGCACTAATCAACAATTCTAGTGTTCTTTCCTTACTTACTTGTTTGTTTATTGCATTGATTTCTGTTTAATCTTTCAATTCATTCCTTCCTGCTTCTGTTTTTAAATTTATTGTTGATCTTTTCTTAAACTGAGAGCTTAGTTTATTAGTATAGCTCGTCCTCGCTTTTTAATTAATTTATTTGGAGGTATGCTTTCTTTGAGTATCACATTACTTTTGTCCTTTGGAGTGTGACAGGAAGAAACTCATTATATTTTCATCCTAAATAGATTCTATTTTGATATCCTTTTTAAGATAATAATTTATTAGTAGATTTTCCCTTATACCAAGATTTTTAAATATATAATTTTCTTGATATTTTATTTCTTTAGTTCAATCAGTCAATGCAAACTATATGGGAATGCTTGCTTGAATTGTTTTTTTTTTTTGAGATTTAATGTCAGTCTAGTGCATAATCAAATTATGTGAATGTTTTTGGTGCGTCTGTAAGTTAATGTTCCATACCTCGTTTGATATCTAAGTACTCATATTCCAGTTCAAGCTTATTAAATATAGTTTTCAAACACTGTGTATTTTTAATTATTTTCTCTGTTACTCTCAGAGAGGGATTGTTAAAGGCTGTTACCGTAATAATGGATTTAGCCCACCAAGATCAAAAATCTTTTTTCCCTCTGGCCTTACAGAATGCAGTGGCTGCCTTTAGGTGTCAAAGTCTGAATTAAAGTCAGCTTTAGATGATGAAATGCTAAACATTCACAGGATGCAAGTTTGACAGTTTTATCCCTAAAGTGAGTCATTCCTATATAAAATCATCATTGGAAAAAGGAATTACAGTATAAATTGTATTCACTGGGGATAAAAGATAATCACATACAAAAAAAGTATCTAGAGGTGAGAGGCAGGGACCGAAGATGAGTCCAGCAAGAGAGGTTTAAAAAGGTGGAAATAGGGCTTCCCTTGTGGCACGGTAGTTGAGAGTCCGCCTGCCGATGCAGGGGACACGGGTTCGTGCCCCGGTCCGGGAGGATCCCACCTGCCGCGGAGCGGCTGGGCCCGTGAGCCATGGCCACCACTGAGCCTGCACGTCCAGAGCCTGTGCTCCACAACGGGAGAGGCCACAGAAGTGAGAGGCCTGCGTATCAAAAAAAAAAAAAAAAAAAAAAAAAAGGTGGAAATAACTCAATAATCAGTTAAGACAAATTTTAAGATCCAATAGATGGACGCAGCTCAAGAGATGGATCTTCCAAAAGAAACAATATATCAAAAAATGGTTTGAAGAAGGTAGCAGAGCTAACTTTGAGGGAGAGTATAGAGGATAGATTATAGGTTGACTAAAAGATCAGTGTACAAAGGGGAATGAAGAAATTTTTCCAATAGGTTTGTTGGCATTAAAGTTCACATTTATATGTATGTTCCTTGGGTCCATTACCGGTGCATCTCAAATTATAATTTGAACATGAATCACGTGGATCATGTTAAAATATAGATTTTTATTCTGCAGGCATGAGTTGGGGCCTGAGATTCTGAATTCCTAAAATGCTCCCAGGAGATGCCTATTCTGCTGGTCTGTGAGGACTCTATGAGTGGCAGGATATTTATTCTACTCCTATAACTTGGAAGCACTTAACAGAGATGTAGAAAATCAGTAAGGGGTAGATGAGAGCAGCACACACCCTGGAGGACAGAAACATTAATTTGTAGATTCTGGATCCTGAATTTTTAGACATTGGGAAAGAAACATACAGGGAGGCATGCTGACCGGACATGGATTCTTTATAGAATTGTGCTGTTTTTCATTTCTGTGTTAAAGGAAACACTGTGGAATCAGAGGCACCTCTCCATTCCACCTACAGAATATGTGTTCCTCTGAATGAGAGGGAGATACAAGCTCTGTGTTCCTTAGTTCTAGTGTTAAAACCTCATGATCTACAATATCCTACAATATCCTCCTTACTATTTACAAAAGGAACCATACAGCAGTGCTCCTTAGGAATTGAGTAATACCAGCCACTGGTAAGAAACCAAAATAATCAAAGCAATTGCTAAAATAACAAATAATATTTTCTTATTTTTTCCTTCTCCATTGAATATGGTCTTTACACTCAGAATCCCCACCTGTTTATTTAATTTTAGTTTTCCCATGTTTATGAACAAAAAGTTTTCTTCACAAGGATTATTCAGCCAGTATGTTGATAATCTCTTCTTTAGAATGAAGATACTTTTGAAAAAGTTTAAGGAAACAAGATCACTGGAATTTTTATGTCAACTGTAGACTGTAAACCTAAAGTTCATTTTCTAAAACATCCTTCGATGTCTCTTACTTACGCTGGGGTCCTAAATCAGGGGGACGTTTTAATTGGTAATAACAGTGCATGTTGTTCTTTATGCTGAGACACTTGCAAGAGCACTATGTATATCAACTCCATTTCATTAACAGAGAAACTGAAGTGTGTATTTAGAGAAAAAATAGTACAATTTAAAACAGCTCTAACATCTATCCATCTGAAATGTTTCCTAAAGATACTACATATCTCCTAAGATCCACCCATGCTTTGCTCCAGAGGGATCACAGTGTCTATGAAGGTACTTTAAGGACAGAATAGTGAAACAGGAAATTAAGCATCTCAGCAGGCTGAGCTAATCTCCCAGAGACACGTGTCCTGAAATCTACTTCCTTTTCTTTTTTGTTGTCATTGTTGTCTTTTTTTAATTTTTATTTTTTATTGGAGTATAGTTGATTAACAATGTTGTGTTAGTTTCAGGTGTGGTGTACAGCAAAGTGAGTCAGTTATACATTACATGTATCTATTCTTCTTCAAATTCTTTTCCCATTTAGGTTATTACAGAGTATTGAGCAGAGTCCCCTGTGCTACACAGTAGGTCCTTGTTGGTTATCTATTTTAAATATAGCAGTGTGTACAAGTCAGTCCCAAATTCCCAGTCCATCCCCCCCACCCCTTCCCTCCCAGTAACCATACATTCCATTCTCTAAGTCTGTGAGTCTGTTTCTGTTTTGTAAATAAGTTCATTTGTATCATTTTTTTTAGATCCCACATGTAAGTGATATCATATGATATTTGTCTTTCTCTGTCTGACTTACTTCACTTAGTGTGATAAGCTCCAGGTCCATCCATGTTGCTTCAAATGGCATTATTTCATTCTTTTTTATGGCTGAATAATATTCCATTGTATATATGTACCACTTCTTCTTTATCCACTCATCTGTCAGTGGACATTTAGGTTGCTTCCATGTTTTGGCTATTGTAAATAGTGCTGCAATGAACACTGGAGTGCAAGTATCTTTTCAAACCATGGTTTTCTCCACATATATGCCCAGGAGTGGGATTGCTGGATCATATGATAGTTCTATTTTTAGTTTTCTCCATACTGTTCTCCATAGTGACTGTACCAATTTACGTCCCCACCAATAATGTAGGAGGGTTCCCTTTTCTCCAGCATTTATTGTTTATAGACATTTTGATGAAGGCCATTCTGATTGGTGTAAAATGATATCTCATTGTAGTTTTGATTTGCATTTCTCTAATAATTAACGATGTTGAACATCTTTTCATCTACTCCCTTTTCTATTCCAGTGCGAGGCTGGGATAGAATTGTCATGTCTAGATTCAAGTTTCCCAAACTAGACATATGGTAAATATCCCCAGGGTCTCATCCCTTTAGATTGTCATATGATACCTGTAATGAATAATTTCACCTGTTCCTTCACGACCACTAAGAACTCCTCCAAAATATACTTAATTGTGTATATTAAAAAGAAAGGTGATTGAAATAGAGAAAGTATAAAACCCTCTTTGATGAGCTGTTGTGGTTTCTATCTCAAAATAGTTCAAGTTTACCTGTGGATAACTTTTCTTTATTCTACCTCTCTCTTGTTTAGGCTCTGTGGTTTTTCTCGAAATAATTATTTCAAGTAAATCCTTCATTTGGAACATTAGTATTGTATATTTTATTTATTGTATACAACTGTCTTCTATAAAAAGCAAAGACATTCTTCAGCACCAACTCTTATCTGGTTCTAGGTAATTGCTATTCTGTTTTGTAATTTCAGTTTAATAGTCAGCCTGAGTGGAAACTGAATCTCAACTCTTACTTACTAGTAATATGATATGACAGCCTATTTAATCATTCTCTGCCTTTATTTCCTCATCAATATAATGAAGATAATAAGATTTGGGTGAGGACATAATAAAGTAGGGAGATATTAGCACAGAGTTGGTGCCTTATCAATACAAAGTCTCTTGTCTTTCTTTGCATCACCTCTTTGTCTAGAGTACTAAGCAGTTTTTTTTTTTTTTTGCGGTAAGCGGGCCTCTCACTGTTGTGGCCTCTCCCATTGTAGAGCACAGGCTCCGGACGCACAGGCTCAGTGGCCATGGCTCACGGGCCTAGCCGCTCCGCGGCATGTGGGATCTTCCCAGACCAGGGCACGAACCTGTGTCCCCTGCATCGGCAGGTGGACTCTCAACCACTACACCACCAGGGAAGCCCTAAGCATTTTTTGAACATATAGTCAGAGAACCTGGGTTGGGTGAACTCTCCAAAGCTAGGAATCTAAGGCCTCCATAATGAATACCTAATCGGTTAATATAAACACAAATTTTTGTTTAATTAGATTACTGTATTAATCCAGTTCATTACTGATTATATTTTTGACAAAAAAAAAATCACATCAATCTTCCATTTAGTTCTTCTAAACACTTGGAAATAAGCCAGTGCCAAAGAGTGAACCTTCCAAATTTTAAGGTTTTATGAAGACAGTGGTGAATTCTATACTTGTTACATTAATGTATGTGTATGAAAGAGTGGATATTTGCCATTCTATACCCTAAACAGATTGAATAAAATGATCAAATGATCAAATGCCATGGAAATTAACCAGTGGCCAAATGGACTGTTTCCTAAATAGCACTACATTTTTTGTTGTCATTTTTATTCAATTGAACAATTGAAATTATTTTCCTGTTAAAATGCAACTCATTTTACATTTAAATCAAAATAAAAAACGATGTGCATTTAAGATGTAAATATTGCTTTTACGCACGCTGTATTGGGATTAGTTAATGTATGAAAAATATCAAGTTCCCATTTTAAAATGGGCAGTTTTTATGACATATACTGAAAATGAACACCAGAGGGCGCTCAGACTTAGAACTGAATCCAATGAAGGCATCTTAGAAAAAGATTTTACTACTACGGTAGAAACCAAAAATACCAGTTAAGGACATCTTCAAATTGTTGGATGAAACACAATACTCTCTCACTAGTACCTCAGTACTAATATTCTCATTGGAAAAATGAAACAATTTCCTCATAGTCAAGGCTCTCTTCAATAATACTGCCAAGACAAACACCTCAAAATGTCTTGTTTTGTTCCCTAATTCATATTATTACTCCATTCAGAATAGTCTCCCTCATCACTCCCGTTTACTTCCCATGTCCAAATTTCACACGACCAAAGCCATAGTTCACATCGAGGCTTTACATTTTCTGAAGCATTTTCAAAAGAGTTTTTAAAAAATATTTCCTTTTACATCAAAAATCTTTGCACCTTGGAATCCCACCATTCTTATTTCAAGCGAGGTGGCTTGGTAGGAGAAATGTGAAAAGCAGAGATTAACCTATACTAAACAATACAAACTCGAAGTATCACATGGCGTGACTCAGATATTTTAAACTGGGGTATCCACAGAGAAAGTACCTCATCCTGTCAGCATCTCTTGACACAGTTGTGTTACTGTTTCCTGTTGGATTTCATGACTTCATATTCTCTAAATTTCCTTCCTGCTTTATTGATCATTTGTTCTTAATCTAGTTTGCTGGTATACCCTAGCATATCTAGTACACCTAGTTTGCTAAAATATCCCTCTCTCTCTGACTCTAAAAAATGAAGATTTTTAGGGCTAGATCAAAGGCTGAATTCTCTTTTCAAGCTAAATTCCATTCCCTGGAGATCCCCTTCACCTGAATGGCTTTAAATGCCATGGATACCACGAGAAAGCCAATTTATATCTCTGGGGTAAATCTTTTCTGTGAGCATGAGACCTGTATATCCAACTGCTTTCTTGACATCTAAGCTTAGAAGTTCTATATGAATAGCTAAATGAATATGTTGCAAGAAGATCCCTGACTCAATCTCTTCCCTTTCCCATTTCAAATCCATGATCTGTCTGCTCTGCTCTTCTCAGAGGAAAACATTTGCTTCCTTTCATCTCTTCCATTCCACAAAGTCCATGATCACAAAGTCCACAATTTAATTCATAAACTTTCCTCCAGTAAGTCCATTCTTCTTCATCTCCATGTGCCAATGTTCTTTCTTGCCTGATGTGCTAAAATAGCCACCTAAATCCTGTATTCTTTCCTCCACTCTAACTTATAAATATATAGTAGCTGAAATCATATTTAGTAAATACAAATCTCATTATGTCAGTCTAGTAAATAAAATTTCAGTGGCTTCCTTTTGCTTTTAAAATGAAACAAAACTCATGTCATGACCTATACAGTCCAACATGATTTCCCCTTGCACAGAAGTCTAACCTCGTTCTGTCTCACGTGGTTGGTCACTAGTCCAGTCATATAGGGATCCTTTCAGTGTCTGGAACACTTCACACTTACACAATTCAGGGCATCTGTACAAGCTCTTCCTAAGCCTGTAAAACTCTCATCCTAGAAGTTACGATTGTTGACTTTTTCCCATCCTTTGGAGCTCAGCTTAAAAAGTAATTCTTCAAAGATGCATTCGTCCCCTGACCCTTGTATCTGAAGTTCCTCAGATTAACCGCAATCAACATTCTATTCATATTCTTCAAAACAGTTACCACAATTGTAATTTAGTTATCTGTTTATTTACTTGTTTCCATTCTACCTACCCCAGCCTCCTTTAGACTCTAAGCTCCAGGGAGCTCTGTTTCATTTATCACTAGTTAGCCAACACCTAACAGAGTACTGAGAACATAGCGTCTAGAATATAGTGCTTAGAAAATAGTATCAGAACATCGTAGGTGATCAGTAAAGCTGATAAGAACATGGACTTCAGTATATGGAAGATCTTGTTTGAGCCCTAGCTCTAGAACATCTTTAACTCTTTAAAATATTTTCCTTGAAATTATTTCCTAGATAATTTTTCACTCCTAATATTGAGCTAATAATATTATATAAATTATTGGCTTAGAGGGAGAATAAAATGATTTTACAGTAGTAACTGCATAAATTGAGTACTCGATAAATATCTGCCATGATGATTGATGATGATGATGATGATGATGGTAATTGTAGGATGAATATGACAAGTCTTGGTGACTCTCCTCAGAGTAAGTTGTAGGCATCAGGGTCTGCTTCATGGATGTGCTCCTTGTTGAGTAATACACAACCAGGCACTTAGAAGGGTCATCACTGATATAATGTTTTGCTGTCACTGTCTTGAAATTAATAATTTTGATCAAAGGGCCCTGAATTATCATTTTTTCATCGCGTCCCACAAACAGTTTAGCCAGTCTCAGTGGGTGTAATATCAAATTCCAATTCAAAAACATTGTTTCTAACCATTAAAGCAGTGTGGGACAGGCATGCCACAGTCAAGACAATGTGAATCATAAATAATCACTGTTTTTCTTTGCACTGATAGCTATAAAGCTCATATCCAAATTTGTCATTTAGTTCTTAAAATTGTGCTTCAGGCTTTACTGATACATTTCTGTGTGCTAATTTCACCATAAGCCTTTTCTTACTCTTCTGTTATTATCATCACATTAACTTGATTTTCCCCAACTTTTTGTATTTATAAAAGCTTTCTTTAATGCTCCTTAAAATGAGGCAATTAATAAAAATAAACATTGATTAGTATATCATTCTAATTCATACTTTTTAAACTTTTTAAAGATATACATTTAGACTACCTCTCCCTTCCCAATTTTTTACTATGGTGAGAATAACTTTTTTTTTTTTTTTTTGGTCCACAGGCCTCTCACTGTTGTGGCCTCTCCCCTTGCAGAGCACAGGCTCTGCATGCGCTGGCTCAGCAGCCATGGCTCACGGGCCCAGCCACTCCACGGCATGTGGGTTCTTCCCAGACCAGGGCACGAACCCGTGTCCCCTGCATCAGCAGGCGGACTCTGAACCACTGTGCCACTGAGGAAGCCCCGAGAATAACTCTTTTAATTGTTCTTAGTCATAAGTCAGTTGGGTTCATATGAAAGATTCCAATGAGCTTGGTTTTAGGTAAATCTGTGCTTTAGTGCTGATCATTACCAAAGAGCAGTGCATGGATTGAATAAGAGAAAATAGTGAATGTGTTCTCTTTGAATCAGATCACCAATTTGCCCACAATAAGTAAACATGAGTGAAAGGCTCTCAGAGCTTTGTTTAGCCCCAGCTTTTTTTTTTTTTTTCAACCCTTAGTGACAAAGTACACCCAGTGGAGCCTCCTTCCCTAGAATTCCCATGAGAGCCATCCAGCTCACCAGAGTGGCCTATGAATCTTAATCTATTGTCAGCATAGTGTACTATTATTATACAACAAGATGCTATTGGGTTTGTTTATCATCTTAAAGACAGTATTACCAATATGGTATTTTCTAAAGCAGGGATTGCAAGCTTTTTCTGTAAAGGGCTACACAATAAATATTTTAGACTTTGTGAGACAGACTACCTCTGTCTCAAATACTCACCTCCTCTGTTGAATCTTAGAAGCATCCATAAACAATATGTAAATGAAACAAGATGAATGTGTTCCAATAAAACTTTATTTACAAAAACAGATGGCTGAAAAATGGGTCATGGTTTGCACTGAAGGACTAATTAAATTAATCAATCCCTGTATTAAAGGGTTTGCATTCTATGCAAGGCAAGGATATAAAATAATAAGTATATCAAGTGCAAATAAAACTTAGAAATCTTTGATGTTCTTGACATTCATCATTTGAGTAGAATACATATGTATATATGTCTATTGTCACAATAGTCATAGCTCAGAAGAAATCTGAGACTCCTAATTTGTAATTGAAATAGGATCAATTTGTGAACCACTCAAGAAAATCCATTTCACTACTTTGTAGTAAAGCTGCATTTGGGGCAGAAAACACTACTACCCGGCTTAATGGCACATCTCATTATCCAAAATTGGCTAGAATGAATTTGTACAATTTCAAAAATTAACTCTTCCATGGAAGGATAAAGACGGATTGCTATTGAATCTCCAAAGAGATGTTCCAGGTTTAAATCAATTCAGTGTAATTTAGAGTCACGTCTTGTTTATTTCTCATTTGCATGTATTCAATTGGAAACAAGGGCAATATAGTTACAGCTATTTTCTTGGTAAAGGTGAAGAAAAGTGATACCTATATCAATCATGCAAGGTTAACCTGTGACATGGCCAGTAAAAGTTACTGTAATTACATAGGTCATGAGAAATAAAACTGAGAAATGCAAAATAAGTGCAATTTTACCCTTTTTTTTTTCCTATGAAGGAGGTTTTTGTATGGCTTCATGTCCAAATTGGCAAATGAAAAACTTGAAAAAATCCTAAAGATATTTCGAAGGATAGAAATGACAAAGGAGTACGTGGAAAATGAGGGACAATTGACAGCGAAGCATGTGAGGAAGAGTTTGCTGAATTATGTCAAAATTGATCTTTACTAAATGTCATTATTTCATAAGGAAGCACTTTGCTTATGGTTTACTGATTTTTCTAAAATTATTTTCTGAGTTCCTTTGGTTTCAATTATTTAAAGAAATGACCTGATTCTTAGCAAACTTTCCTTGACAAAAATTGATACTCTTCCAGTGTCTCAGGTTTGTAACATGTTTGAGTTAATGGTATTTATTCAAGAAATATTCCAATGAATATTGTGACTTTCAAAAGAGGTGTGGGTGTGTGTGTGTGTGCGTGTGTGTGTGTGTGTGTTTGGGGCTAATTGGGGAAGTAGCAAGAAAATTCTAAAGATAATTGATAAAAAAGTAAATTTTTAGATTCTAATAGCAAAATCTAGAGATTATATCTGTCACTTCAATTTTGTTCTGTTACCAAGTCCAAGTTCATACTGCTTGCTGTATGACAGGCCAATAAATCGAGAGACAAGTTTTGGGGGCAAGGAATGGCGACTTTATTTGGAAAGCCAGTAGATTGAGAAAATGGCAAACTAGTGTCCCAAAGGACCATCTTGCCCATGTTTGGATGCTAGTTTCTTTTATAGAACAAGGAGGGGGAGGTGAGGAGGTAAAATAAAAAAGATGCTAAGTTGTTGCAGATGTTTCCTGGTTCTGGCCAGACTTGGAATGGGATGTGTTAATTTCTTCTTTTCTGCAGGCATTCTCAGGTAGGCCTTGTCAGTTTGTTTCCTGTGAGCTAAACAAAGGTATTTTAGCTTAACACTCAGGCATGGGAGGCAGGGTCCCAGAGATGGGTCACTATGTGTACTTTAAGCTACAGGCAACATCACTTTAGTGATTAACTTGTAGCAAAAGTAATAGAACACAAAGTTTAAAGTAAAAGAAACAGATCAGATATGGAATCAGATTTGTTCTTCCTTATTACAGTTCCATAAATATTCTATCAGTGACTTCAAGATTGGTGCCATCTTCTTTCACAGAGCCTGAAACTCACACAAGACACCTATTGTAAAACACACATTTGAAAACATATTTTTATTGACTCCAAACAAAAGAAATAAACAAAACAAAAAAACCCACCTGGTGACTTCTTCTGATAGAAAAACTAATATTTAAAAGTAAAGTTCCAAATTCTGTTCCTCATGTGTGGGATCCCAAAATAAGTCTCAAAATTTTCTCTCTTTTGGTGCTCCATTTCAGTAGATTTTCACTTAACCAGGAAAATCTCTCCAATGTTTAAAAAATCTGTCTCCCAGTCTTACTCTCCCTTACTGGTCTCTAGTCAAAGATACTCCACTAAGAATATTATAAGAATTCACATTCTGGTTCTAAACCCTCTTCCACAACATGATGGAAATTTAAGGTTCTGATGAATCTTATAATTTCAATCACAAGTTTATGACTTAACGATTAGGCTTTATACTCAACAAACTATACTTGTAAAGCTGTTGTCTGTTTCACTCATTAACATAGGCCTTCTGTGATCTCACACCTCTTCAATATTTTCAGATTTCTCCTATATATTGTGAGAATCCTGAACTATCATTTATAACTTGCTACATAAAACCAGAAGATAGAAGGGAAAATTTTTAGACAAATATTTCCTATCATTGAAAATTTATGGTGAAATGAAACCTCTTTGAACCATTATTCAGTTAAATAGGATTTATAGTTCTCCATGTGTGAAATAGAGATCAGTAAATTGTCTTTGTTTTTTAACTCATTTTCTAAGTTTATCTCTTGCATATCCTTCTAAAAACAACTATGGACTAAGATCAATCAGGGCAGTTTTGCTTACTAAATAACAAAATAGAGTTATATATGCATATGGCATATTTGTGCAAAGTGTTCTAGAAAAGGCAGTGGCAACATTTTCTGATGAGGCAAACGTTAATGTTTGTCATTTAAATCTGACCTGCCTTATTTGTGATTGAGAGTTTAAAAAATTTTTGCAAGATAAGACAGTAATATCATCGTACTACATTAAAGACACCTATTAGTCATGTCCCAGGCAAATTGGGATTTATGACTCAGACATAATTCTTCCAAATATGCCTGCTGTTCATAAAAAGGCAGAGATATATGACTCACAAATAACACCAAGACAGAAATAATTTTGCACTTCACTTTGCCACATTGCTTTTCCTCTGGCATGTATGGCAGAATCTCCACAGTTCATGAATAGGCTTTTGTCAATACTACAGATGTATATTTCCAGCTTCTAAATCAAGCAAATCCTTGAGTCAAATAAAACAAATGATCAGCTTCAACAGAGGCAAGGGGAGATGTATTTATAAGAACAATGCATTAAAGATTGATAGGGAGCTATGTACACTTTTAAATACCCTGCTGCTGATGTTGACTATGCCTTAAAGAGCAGGTTAGGAATGTCACATATCACTCGGAAATTATTAAATTGTTCTATTAATCTGACAGTGTCTCGTTCCAAACAATCAGTTGTGGAAGAACAGCATACAACTTTTGAGGGGAGGTAGAGAAGGTCTGGACAGAATATAGCACAGGTATTTCTCCCCTAAATCTGTACAAATATTGCCAAGTGTATAGCACAGCACCATGCTTGTATACAGCAATTGCTCAAGGTAATAAAGTACAAATACCAAGTTTCATTACGGATGGCAGCAATTGTATTCTCTTTCCTCTGTAGACTATCAAATCTTTCAACTTAAATACTTTGGGATTTTAGCAGGCATCAGAGATGTAAATGAAATATTGCCTCCAAGATACACCTTTGCCATTGAAGAATGATCGAAGTTCTACTTATGTTTATAAATTAAAATCAATTACATTTTCCAAAACTCTAGTGGCAATAATTCAATCCTTTCTCAGTCCTGCCTTTTTAAAACATCTGTAAGAATCAGAGATACCAATTTTTCTCCCAGTAAAACATAAACATCGTGTTAGGTGAATATTAAAATGCAGATCTTAAAATGCACAGGTTTTTGTTATAATTAGATGATTTGCTTAACACCCCATGCCAGGAATTGTCCAAAGGGATTATTCTGTTAGAAAGAAAAATAATGTGCACTTATAAAGTGGTTGAAAACCATCACCAATTTCTAATTGGGTATATTAATATTATACTCTCACTATGTTTCAAAACAGAAGGTATTTTTGTCTTATTCCTAGAGCCTTAAGAAAGAATTCACATTGAAAAATATAGAGTGACATTTGTTTTCTGAACATTCTTCTTTTTTCCATTATGAAGGATAGCCTCAAACAATTGTGTTTTATAATTATTTTTTCCCACAAAGTTTTCAAAAACGTGTAATACTTGGGTCAGATGAATAATCAGGCATGTGAGGGAAGGTTTTGCCTCTGTGTAAGGAGAGACACTCACTCAGTCTCATCTCACTTGCTGTGCAATATCCACCTTGCCATTTGTCAGAGTGTGAGTTGTAATTTTCTTTGATTATAATATTGGAAATCATATGCTATACTGGAAAAGTGATTGTCACCTGTTAGTTTTTCTCCTATTGTTCTTGCTTGTAAATTCCTCATTTTGTCTGGGCTAACCGTGTGTTCAAGTCACGTATGATGTGATTATCATGTTGTGTCTGTGTCACTGACACAACATGATTGACTGACAGTCCTATTATTTATCAGTTCTTTAATTTCCCCAACTCCTTTGTAGCTTGATGTGGAGGGTGACCTAGATATGGTCAGTGAGATATCAGGGGAATTCTGTTCGCTAGATCCTAGAAAAAAAATTTCTGCTTTTCTAGTAAAAGAGGACAGATGATGGTGATACTCCTTCTTCACTTTCTTCTGCCTTGAACTTGAACATGGTGCCTGGAGCTTCAGGGCCCCATGTTTTGACCATGAGGTGACATGCATTAGATCAAAACACAACATGAAAGAGTGAATAGACAGAAAAAAAGTCTTTGTGCCCTGAAGACACTGCTAACAGCTACACTGTTGAGAGCAACCACAATCTCTAGATTTATTTTAAAGTAACAAAGATAGTGCCCTCCTAATTTAAACCCATTAAATGGTTTTTCAGTTCCTTGCTCTTATAAACATACCTAACACTTACAGCCTTTGGTTAGAAACTCACAAACCGAGGTTTATATAAACATAGTTATCTGAGGATTAAAAAGAATAGTGATCTTTAGCACAATTGTGATAATTTTATCTCATATTCTTTTAGTTTCCTGGATCCAATTCCAATGTGTGTGCATGGGGGTGGGGGAGGAGTGGTAGGAAGGTGTCCTCCACAACATCAAGCAAGTATTGGACACCAGCAGTGTGTCCCCAAATTCCACTCAATCCTGACATTATCTACCTGGAAATAGCATCAGGCTCCACAGGTTAAGGATTTAATCCTACGTGAATTCAGCCACCAGTCACAAGCCCAGATTGTTACTTGTGCTTCTAAGCAACTGGCTGTAAATCAGAAATTCCCGTGACCTCCTCCTTGGGTCCTATTAATATGCTAGAGTAGCACACAATTCTCAGAGAAACATTTTACTTACTAGGTAATCAGTTTATTACATAAGGATATAACTCAGGAACAGTCAGATGGAAGAAATTCACAGGGCAAGGTATGGGGAAAGGGCACGAAGCTTCCTTGCCCTTTCCAGGTATGCCACGCCCCCCAAATCTCCATGTTTTCACCTACCTTGAAGCTCTTCAAACCCTGTCCTTTTGGGATTTTATGAATGCTTTGTTACAAAGCCTTGTTTGATTACATGATTGGCCATTGCTGATTTTAAATTCTTTTTATTTATTTATTTATTTATTTATTTATTTATTTATGGCTGTGTTGGGTCTTTGTTGATGTGCACGGGCTTTTTCTAGTTGCAGAGAGCAGGGGCTACTCTTTGTTGCGGTGCACGGTCTTCTCATTGCAGTGGCTTCTCTTGTCGCGGAGCACTGGCTCTAGACGTGTGGGCTTCAGTAGTTGTGGCATGCGGCCTCAGTAGTTGTGTCTTGCAGGCTCTAGAGTGCAGCCTCAGTAGTTGTGGCCCACGGGCTTAGTTGTTCCACGGCATGTGGGATCTTCCTGGACCAGGGCTCTAACCTGTGTCCCCTGCATCGGCAGGCAAATTCTTAACCACTGCACCACCAGGGAAGCTCTGGCCATTGGTGATTGATTTAAATTCCAGCCCTTTTTTCCCCTCCCCAGAAATCAGGGTGTGGGGATGAAACTTCCAGCCCTTTATTCACAAGGGTGGTGCCCTGGCAACGAGTCCCCATACTTAGGTGCTTCCTAAAGGTCACCTTATTAATATAATAAAAGACATCTTTATCCCTTTCATCACTTAGGAAATTCTAAGGGCTTTGGGAGATGTGAGCCAGGAACCATGGATGAAGACCAAATATATATGAAAAATATGTATATTTCTGATATTTCACGTGTCTGAATGATCAAATATATATATATGTGTGTGTGTGTGTATACATATAGAAATATATTTCTTCCAAATCACAATACAGCACATATAAATAGAGATCAAGCAATGTTTACCTAGGAGCTGCCTCTGACAAACTAATTAATCTTGATGCAAAAAATTATAATATCTCTTTGAAAGCGACCGTGTTATAACAGTGCATCAATAATATACTTATTATCGGAAATACAAATGAGGTAAAATTGGATATATAGAATGGGGAACTTTCAGTGCCTATAATATACACTGTAGTTGTATTAAGGGTTAATTCTACATTCATTGTAGTTTTTGTATGTTTTATAAATTAATTTTATTTCCTGAAATTTATTTACTAATTGATATGAATTTATTTTCACAAATAATTCACTTTAGAACAAAAGCAATTTAAAATGACCAAGGAAGTTTCCAGAATGCTATAACTAATTTTCCTTAATTTGTATTAGAGAATGATGTAGGGTCTGTTGCACTGGATATTGTGTCTGTGTACAGACATTAGAAGAATTTTGACTAAATGATTTATCAGTTGGAGATAGGTATGGAACACAAGGTTGATGCTTATACCATCTTTTCATCCTGTGTAAACATGCCTGATTTCTAAATTATTCCAGTTTCAAGATTCTTGTTCTTAAGAAATAAGCCCCACACATAGAAAAATAAATAAATAATAGAAGACAATTAGGAACAGATACCCAATATTAAAATATTGTCATTTAATTTCTAGGACACTCAAGGTATTAATAAATCAAACTTTAATGTTATCCTCTTCAGTTGCCACTAGGTTATGGATAGAAAAGTGCATATAAGCAGAGGACTGTCTTGGCAAGCCTAATGCCATAGGCACTGTCCACACCTAATTTGTATTTTAACCTTTAGTTTTAGTCATTTTTTCCTAGTACTTATTCTCAGAGCATTTCCTAGTAATAAAAAGACAACTTTCTGGGAGACGAAAATACCTATGCTATTTTTTGAACTTATTATCACTAACAGGAAATCTTGATAATGTTTCCTGGATGAATTTTCACCCATACCTTCTGCTATGAGAAGCAGCATCTGTTAACTCAGTTTGGGTCTGGCTGTGTAGTTTTCCTTTTGGTCATTCTGAGTAGTTATATAAAAACAAGAAACAAAAAAACACTGTGGCACTTGGTTTATCCTGACCTGAGATGAGAGAGAACAGAGAAGACACCGTTAATATCCCTTTACTTTCAATTTTTAATAAACTAAAGTGCTAGAAACTAGGCAAATGCAAAGGAGGAAAAAGAAGAATGAAATATTTTGCCATATTATCTTGTACATAAGATTAAAAAAAGTATGCTATTGTGTTTCTCTATTTTTAAGGATATTTTGGGGAAAAACTAATGCAATTCAGTGTTTTTTCACCTAAGGGAAACTTTTTCATGTAAATATAATGCATCATAGGCACTAGTCCATAATTATAAGTTCTGAATATACAGCCATAATCTATTGTCCTTGAAAAAATATAAAGTTAAACCCTGAAAATAAATATCAGATCAGTAAATGGTTGGTATATAGCCAGCAACAAATCTAACATATGTATTAGTAAATAAGCCTTACACCATGTTTGTGACAGGAGAAAATACAAGAATTGTACATTAGTGAATACTGGTAACTCAAAAACTGTCCCCCATAAAAATATTTTATGGTATTTATATGCAGTATATTCAGACTAAACAAAATTATCATTAAAACTTAGAACAGATCGAGGTACCAAATACAATAAATTTAAATGTAATCCTACAAATGTAGCATAGTTGCTATATAATTATTTTGAGGGGTTGCCAAGACCACCTGTAGATTTGATGATCAGTTAAGAGGACTCACAGTACTCATCACATTGTACTCATGGCTATGATTTATTTCGGTGAAAGAATATAAACAAAATGAGCAAAGGGGAAAGGCCAATGGGGTGAAGTGAAGAAGAAATCAGTCATAAGCTTCCAAAGATCATCTCCTAGTGGAGCCACACAGGACACACTTAATTTTCCTAGCAAGGAGGAGTGACAGCAGCTGTTAAATGTTGTATACCAGAAAGGTTAACTGAGGTTTGGTGCCCAGGGTTTTTATTGGGGGTCGGTCACATAGGCACCCTCTGTTTAGCATGTACCAATTTTCCAGACTCCCAGAAAGAAAGCAAATGTTCAATATAATCCACAAGGTTCGTACAAGCCCTTTAGCAGTAGTAAATCACTCTTATGTATTCTGGGAATGGTGAGAACCCTCAGAAATCCAAGACCCCAGAAGCCAGCCAAGGACTAATATTGTAAGAAGGTCCATCAAAAAAAAAGCAGTCAAGCAAGCTATGTTAAATCTTTTCTAGTCAAATAAGTATTTCAGAAAATCTATTCTAAATCACTAAATCAATTTTTAAAACAATCTCAATGTCATACCCATACATTCAATAAGCCATGTATTTTTTGAACATTAGGAAACTAGGTTTCAAAAAATTGAATTCATTCCAATAGAACCAGATATTCAAACATTATTATAGCAATACACCAAAAACCAAGCAAGTAAAAATATATCATGAAAGTTTTACTCTTCATCATCAACTCCTAGAAAGTCATCATCTTCAAAACCACATAAATAACTCTCTTTCGTTACTAGAAATCAAAATGACTGACCAACTACTATTCTGATAATTATTTTCATTATTTGCTTCTATCAATTTGAAAACTGAATTATTAATAGGTTCATTACTTTTTGGTAACTCTACTTATTAATACGTTCTTACTTGTATTTGAATTATGCATTTCATTGAGTCAATAAAAATCATAAATATTATTTATTCTTTTATAAATCAAATTTACTTCTGTGTTATTTTTAAAAACATTTTTATTTAGAGACAAAATTTACATATATACCTGACCCCCATTTAAATTGCACAATTCAATATTTGTAGTATACAGAGTACTGCAACCATCACCACAATCAATTTTGAAATATTTTCTTCACCCCTAAAAAATCCCCATGCCAACTTGTAGTCATTACCCACTCTTTACCCAGTCTCTCAGCACTTAGGCAACCAGCAGCCAGCAATCTACTTTCTGTCTTCATAGATTGCCTATTCTGGACATATCATGTAAATAGACTCATACAATATGGTGTCGCTTATAACTGGCTTCCATCACTTAGCATAATGTTTTTAAGATACAGACATATATAAGTACTTCATTCCTTTGCAATACTGAGTAATATTCCATTGTATTTAAGAATAAAGTACATTTTGTTTATCTAGTTATCAGTTGATAGAAATTTCGGTTGTTTTCACATTTTGTTTAGTATGAAAATGTTACTGTAAACATTTGTGTACACAATTTTGTGTTGACATATGTTTTCATATCCCTTGAGTATTTCTGGGCTATATGGTAACTTTTATTAGTAATATTCTGAGGAACTGTCAAAATATGTTATAAAGTTGCTGCCCAATTTTACATTCCCACTAGTAATATATGAAAGTTGCAATTACTCCACCTCAGCCTTACTAGTTATTTTTTTTTATTATTATTATAGCTATCCTAGTTGGTGTAAAATGATACACCATTGGAGTTTGGTTTGCATTTTCCTGATGGCTAGTGATGCTGAGTAATTTTCCTTGTGCTTATTGGCTATCTGTATATAAAATTTGTGTGTTTCTTCCCATTCTGTGAGTTGTCTTTTGACTTTATTGATGACATCCTTTCAGGTACAAAACTTTACATTTTTGACAAAATTTATCTTTCTTTTTTCTTTATTTTGAAGGTAATTTTACTGTCATATCTAATAAGGTTTTGTCTAATGCAAGATCACAGAAAATTATTCTTATGTTTTCTCCTAAGTGTTTCATAGTTTTGCAACTTACTTTGAGGTCTATGTCCATTTTGACTTAATTTTTGTGCATGGTGTTAGATAGGAGTTCATCAATATTCTTTTACAAGAGGATGTCCAGAAGTCCCACCATCATTGGTTGAAAAGACTACTCATTCCATCATGGTCAGAAAATTTTTACTTTGTATGAACTTATTGAGGCTTGTTTTATTACTTATCATGGAGAATTTTCCATGAGTGCTTGAAAAGACTATGTATTGGGCCATTGTATATGAAGCAATAAGATCAAAACCAAAAGTTTTCTTTTTTTAAAATAAAGAAGGGACAGAAGTAAGAATAATAATTGGATTAAATTCCAGAAAAAAAACGGTTCTATGAGAGGAAGAGAAAGGTTATTGGATATTTGAAAGTCTTTCTAGTAAGATTTCTATGAACCTTGGATGTATCATGGTTTTTGATGATAGTATCTGTGTCTGCTGAGCAGGTTATTATGATGTAATTAATGGAGATGATAGTTACTCTTCCAAATAAGAAAGTAGATCAACTGAATGGTTTTTCTGGACACTTCGTTCAACAGTGAGACACATTTAAAATTTGGGTGTTGGACTCACTGGAAGTTCCCACTGCCTGATTTGACTAGTGTAGGAAGTTCAGTCAAGGATTCCTGACAGTACAGTGACCCACTGGCCAAAGACTCCTATTTCTATATGGATGTCTTATAACCATACAGCATGAAATCAAAGGGTGTTAACACTTCAAAACTAATAGAAAGGAGCAGACTTTCTTGACTAACAGGAAACAGACCTATTGAATAGCACAAAATTACAGTTCATTAAATACTCATTAGCTAGTCAATGTATTCATGTTTTCAGGAAACCAGACCAGTTACCTTAAAGTTCTCAGCACTCTGAGAACATATGAACAATTGCCTGTTCCTCAGGCACAGGAAGGTAACTGTGTAGCAGGGTATGCTGTATATAACAGTAAGAACTAGGCTAAAGTTTTAGAAAGAAAAAGGTCAAATAGGAGCTGATAAGCTTGAGCAAAATTTTCTCTCTCTTTTTTTTTATTTTTTTATTTTTTATTTTTTATTTTTTTGTATTCTGGGAACAAAATTCCATGGTGAAATACATTCAGGCTCCACAATTTCAGGTGCACTGAATCCTGGATCTTTGGTAAAATGAGTTAACCCAATCTAAGACTTTAAGTATAATGTAAGTCCAGGCCAGTATTTGTAGAACTGGATGGATAAGCTTGCAGATAGAAAACTTCAGTCATTCTAGTTGAATGTGGTGAGAAAGAGAAGGTTTCACATTGAATATCTCTACTATCTATATCAAAAGAAGTTATTTAAGTGTATTTTCAACTTTGAATAATGCCCATCATTCTGGTATTGCTAATTCTGGCTTTACTTAAATCTTATAATCCTCTTTCAAATGAAGCAAATGTATCTGAGCAACACAAGCAGCATTATCTAATACTGAGGTCTCTCTAAGATGTATATTGTAGTGTCAGTGAAATGTGATTGGTTTGCTAAGTTTGATGCATTCTTTAATGTACTTATGAAAAGGTGCTTATTTTTAGAGGCATGCGATATTTTTCCTAAATTTTTGTTTATCCATGTGGGTTTTTATAATGCCTTGTAAGGTAACCTCTTCAAGAATATCCATAATAAATACTGCTTGTGTGCTGGTAGGTTTTGTTAGTCTATTTAGACTGATGTAACAGAATATAGCTGACTGGGTGGCTTAGATGACAGAAATTAATTTTCTCATAGTTGTGAAGGCTGGAAGTCCAAGTTCAAGGTGCTAGCAGGGTTGATTTCTTGTGAGGCATCTCTTCTGGTTTGCAGATGGTCTCTTTTTCACTGTATCTTCACATCACCTTTTTTTTTTTTTTTTTTTTTTTTTTTGCGGTATGCGGGCCTCTCACTGTTGTGGCCTCCCCCGTCGCGGAGCACAGGCTCCGGACGCGCAGGCTCCGGACGCGCAGGCTCAGCGGCCATGGCTCACGGGCCCAGCCGCTCCGCGGCATATGGGATCCTCCCAGACCGGGGCACGAACCCGTATCCCCTGCATCGGCAGGCGGACTCTCAACCACTTGCGCCACCAGGGAGGCCCCACATCACCTTTTTTGTGTGCTCTCAGTGGGGGTGGACAGGGCAGAAGGAGCTCTGATGTCCCTTCCTCTTATAAAGACATCAGTCTTATTGGATTAGGACTCCACCCTTAGTACCTCATTTAATGGTAGTCATCTCATAGAAGGCCCTAACCCCAAATACAGTCACATTAGGGGTTAAGGCTTCAACATGTGAATGGGGGGGGCATAACTCAGTTCATAACAATAAGTATGCATTGAAGCTCCTCCATAGGTCAAGGGCTACAGTATTTCTCAATGCCAGGGAAATAGTAGGTTTCCAGTAAAACTTGATGGAAGGCATGGAATGGAAATAGAGAAAGAGGAAAACTCCACAAATTTGTACTAAGCAGGGAAACACTAAGTTACGTTGGTGAATTTCTGAAATCTAAGTCATGAACACTTAAAAAGCATTTTAACTTTAACTAATTGAAGTTATGCTAAATGATGTATGCAAAGTGAAAGTGTTATGAACTGAAGAGTTCTTTTGTGGTCAAAAGCTTAATTTGAGAAAGCAGATTGACAGAGAAGCTAAAAATTAGTTGATATAGGATCAGTGGGAAAAATGAATCCCAGATCACAAGAAATGGATTCCTTTATTTAGATTCAATTTGGGATACTTGTCCAAGTCTAGAGAGCTAAGGACAACCAGCCATTGGTCTCTTGCATGGCACTGGTGGCTGGATGGCATTTAGTAGAAAGCTGCTTCATAGGACTGAGCTAGCCTTATAGAGTGTGGCAGAGTCTCTCAGCTGATTCCAGCAATACTAATATGTGAAGCTCTTTAGCTAACTTCCAAACAAAAAAGCAATCCCCTTGATCAGAAAACACTCATTTTTACAGAGTTGACTGGTAATTCTCTGAACTCATCTCAATATCCATATAAAAATGTGCTCTGCTGTAGTATTTTCCATTATGTGCTTGACTCAAACTCTTTTTTCTGTGGGTCACTGAGAGCTAGGTGATTGAGGGCTTTCAAAAGTTTCTCTGCTTCTAAAATATTTGCAGTAAACCTTATTGCTACTGGTATATAGGCATGGCTTTTGCAAGCCAGGCTTTTGCAAACCAGATTGTATCCAGACTAGGGAGAAATGTGAAATTCTTAAACAACAACAACAACAACAACAACAACAACAACAACAAATGGAATGTCTAACCTGAATTAGAGGAGGCAAAATAGGGAGATATAGACCTAAACATGAAAGACCTGGTATTTGGAAGAAAGAACTGCTTATTTTAAGGCAGAACTGGGAACAAGAGTCAGAAGTGAAGAGAAAGCAGTTTTCAGCTCCATTAAGGAGAATTTTTCCAACATTAAAATTGTTCATTAAGTTAATGATCTGCTTCATAAAGTGAAGAGTTCCTGATGTGGGATGTTCTCAAACATAGACTGGGCTAGATGACAATTTTGTGGAAAATTTAGAAGACTGGATGGGAGTTTAAGCTAATGGACTTTGAGATTCATTTCTATTTATTCTGAGTACTCACAGTGATTCGAAGGCTAACACATTGCATGAAAATGGCCATAGGGAACTAAATAATCTAAAAATTTATTGAACACTATGTTCTAAGAGATACAGGGAGTGTATAGTAATCTATAAAGGATTACTTTCATGCCTTTGATTAGTAGGTTACATATAAAAATATTTGCAACTAATTTGAAACTTGAAAATAGTGATTTCTCTTTACATATTTTAAATTTTATATGGTCAAATTGATTTACATGGGATTTACAACTTTCTGAAGAAATATAAAGTAAGCAAAGAAAAAAATCAGTTCAGCCCTTTTCGAAAACCTCTCTGAATAATTAAGCATTGCATTTATGTATTTAAGTTATCCTTTTTTAGCTGAGAATCTTTAAAAGCAGGAAAATATCTCTATTTTTGTATTTTTAGCTCCTAGTATAATGCCTGGCTTTTAATTGGTACTCAGTCAATGTCATTTTTAATTGAACTGAAATTATACATAATCTATATTGCCTCTTTAACAAGATATAATTTCTTATATCAACATTATTAACAAAAATATAGAAAGTAGAATCAGATGTAAAGCACTGCACACTTGAAAAGCAAAAGTATATTGTGTCCTACAACTGGTAAAATTTAAGCTGACCTATGCCAACATCATTATTAATTCTTGAGGTAATGAAAATAGCTGCCAGCTACAGAAAATAATTTACTCTTAAAAACAATGGGAAACGTTTACAGGCAAGCAAAAGCTGAGAGAGTAAAGCACCACCAAACCAGCTTTACAACAAATGCTAAAGGAACTTCTCTAGGCAAGAAACACAACAGAAGGAATATACATACAATAACGAACCCAAAGCAATTGAGGAAATGGGAATAGGAACATACATATCAATAATTACCTTAAATGTAAATGGACTAAATGCTCCCACCAAAAGACACAGATTGGCTGAATGGATACAAAAACAAGACCCATATATATGCTGTCTACAAGAGACCCACTTCAGACCTAGAGACACATACAGATTGAAAGTAAGGGGATGGAAAAAGATATTCCATGCAAATGGAAATCAAAAGAAAGCTGGAGTAGCAATTCTTATATCAGACAAAATAGACTTTAAAATAAAGACTATTAGAAGAGACAAAGAAGGACACTACATAACGATAAAGGGATTGATCCAAGAAGAAGATATAACAATTGTAAATATTTATGCACCAAACATAGGAGTACCTCAATACATAAGGAAAATACTAACAGCCATAAAAGAGGAAATCGACAGTAACACACTCATAGTAGGGGAATTTAACACCCCACTTTCACCAATAGACAGATCATCCAAAATGAAAATAAAAAAGGAAACACAAGCTTTAAATGATACATTAAACAAGATGGACTTAGTTGATATTTATAGGACATTCCATCCAAAAACAACAGAATACACATTTTTCTCAAGTGCTCATGGAACATTCTCCAGGATAGATCATATCTTGGGTCACAAATCAAGCCTTGGTAAATTTAAGAAAATTGAAATTGTATCAAGTATCTTTTCCGACCACAATGCTATGAGACTAGACATCAATTACAGGAAAAGATCTGTAAAAAATACAAACACATGGAGGCTAAACAATACACTACTCAATAACGAAGTGATCACTGAAGAAATCAAAGAGGAAATTAAAAAATACCTAGAAACAAATGACAATGGAGACACGACGACCCAAAACCTATGGGACACAGCAAAAGCAGTTCTAAGGGAGAATTTTACAGCAATACAATCCCACCTTAAGAAACAGGAAACATCTCGAGCAAATAACCTGACCCTGCACCTACAGCAATTAGAGAAATAAGAACAAAAAACCTGCAAAGCTAGCAGAAGGAATGAAATCATAAAGATCAGATCAGAAATAAATGAAAAAGAAATGATGGAAACAATAGCAAACATCAATAAAACTAAAAGCTGGTTCTTTGAGAAGATAAACCAAATAGACAAACCATTAGCCAGACTCATCAAGAAAAAAAGGGAGAAGACTCAAATCAATAGAATTAGAAATGAAAAAGGAGGAGTAACAACTGACACTGCAGAAATACAAAAGATCATGAGAGATTACTACAAGCAACTCTATGCCAATAAAATGGACAACCTGTAAGAAATGGACAAATTCTTAGAAATGCACAACCTGCCAAGACTGAATCAGGAAGAAATAGAAAATATGAATAGACCAATCACAAGCACTGAAATTGAAACTGTGATTAAAAATCTTCCAACAAACAAAAGCCCAGGACCAGATGGCTTCACAGGTGAATTCTATCAAACATTTAGAGAAGAGCTAACACCCATCCTTCTCAAACTCTTCCAAACAATTTCAAAGGAAGGAACACTCCCAAACTCATTCTATGAGGTCACCATCACTTGATACCAAAACCAGGCAAGGATGTCACAAAGAAAGAAAAGTACAGGCCAATATCACTGATGAACATAGATGCAAATATCCTCAACAAAATACTAGCAAACAGGATCCAACAGCACATTAAAAGGATCATACACCATGATCAAGTAGGGTTTATTCCAGGAATGCAAGGATTCTTCAATATATGCAAATCAATCAATGTGATACACCATATTAACAAGTTGAAGGAGAAAAACCATATGATCATCTCAATAGATGCAGAGAAAGCTTTCGACAAAATTCAACACCCATTTATGATAAAAACCCTGCAGAAAGTAGGCATAGAGGGAACTTTCCTCAACATAATAAAGGCAGTATATGACAAAGCCACAGCCAACATTGTCCTCAATGGTGAAAAACTGAAACCATTTCCACTAAGATCAGGAACAAGACAAGTTTGCCCACTCTCACCACTCTTATTCAACCTAGTTTTTGAAGTTTTAGCCACAGCAATCAGAGAAGAAAAGGAAATAAAAGGAATCCAAATTGGAAAAGAAGAAGTAAAGCTGTCACTGTTTGTAGATGACATGATACAATACATAGAGAATCCTAAAGATGATACCAGAAAACTACTAGAGCTAATCAATGAATTTGGTAAAGTAGCAGGATGCAAAATTAACGAACAGAAATCTCTGGCATTCCTGTACACTAATGATGAAAAATCTGAACATGAAATCAAGAAAACACTCCCATTTACCATTGCAACAAAAAGAATAAAATATCTACGAATAAACCTACCTAAGGAGACAAAAGACCTGTATGCAGAAAATTATATGACACTGATGAAAGAAATTAAAGATGATACAAATAGATGGAGAGATATACCATGCTCCTGGATTGGAAGAATCAATATTGTGAAAATGACTCTACTACCCAAAGCAATCTACAGATTCAATGCAATCCCTCTCAAACTACCACTGGCATTTTTCACAGAACTAGAACAAAAAATTTCACAATTTGTTTGGAAAAACAAAAGACCCCGAATAGCCAAAGCAATCTTGAGAACGAAAAACGGAGCTGGAGGAATCAAGCTCCCTGACTTCAGACTATACTACAAAGCTGCAGTAATCAAGACAGTGTGGTACTGGCACAAAAACAGAAAGATAGATCAATGGAACAGGATAGAAAGCCCAGAGATAAACCCACGCACATATGGTCAACTTATCTTTGATAAAGGAGGCAGGAATGTACAGTGGAGAAAGGACAGTCTCTTCAATAAGTGGTGCTGGGAAAACTGGACAGGGACATGTAAAAGTATGAGATTAGATCATTCCCTAACACCATACACAAAAATAAGCTCAAAATGGATTAAAGACTTAAATGTAAGGCCAGAAACTATTAAACTCTTAGAGGAAAACATAGGCAGAATACTCTATGACATAAATCACAGCAAGATCCTTTTGGACCCACCTCCTAGAGAAATGGAAATAAAAACAAAGATAAACACATGGGACCTAATGAAACTTCAACACTTTTGCACAGCAAAGGAAACCATAAAGAAGACCAAAAGACAACCCTCAGAATTGGAGAAAATATTTGCAAATGAAGCAACTGACAAAGGATTAATCTCCAAAATTTATAAACAGCTCATGCAGCTCAATAGCAAAAAAACAAACAACCCAATCCAAAAATGGGCAGAAGACTAAAATAGGCATTTCTCCAAAGAAGATATACAGAGTGCCAACAAACACATGAAAGAATGCTCAACATCATTAATCATTAGAGAAATGCAAATCAAAACTACAATGAGATATCATCTCACACCAGTCAGAATGGCCATCATCAAGAAATCTAGAAACAATAAATGCTGGAGAGGGTGTGGAGAAAAGGGAGCACTCTTGCACTGCTGGTGGGAATGTGAATTGGTACAGCCACTATGGAGAACAGTATGGAGGTTCCTTAAAAAACTAAAAATAGAACTACCATATGATCCAGCAATCCCACTACTAGGCATATACTCTGAGAAAACCATAATTCAAAAAGAGACATGGACCAAAATGTTCATTGCAGCTGTATTCACAATAGCTCGGAGATGGAAACAACCTAAGTGCCCATCATCGGATGAATGGATAAAGAAGATGTGGCACATATATACAATGCAATATTACTCAGCCATAAAAAGAAATGAAACTGAGGTATTTGTAATGACGTGGATAGACCTAGAGTTTGTCATACAGAGTAAAGTAAGTCAGAAAGAGAAAGACAAATACCGTATGCTAACACATATATATGGAATTTAAAAAAAATGTCATGATGAACCTAGGGGTAAAACGGGAATAAAGACACAGACCTACTTGAGAATGGACTTGAGGATATGGGGAGGGGGAAGGGTAAGCTGTGACAAAGCGAAAGAGAGGCATGGACATATATACACTACCAAACGTAAGGTAGATAGATAGTGGGAAGCAGCCGCAGAGCACAGGGAGATCAGCTCGGTGCTTTGTGACCGCCTGGAGGGGTGGGAGGGAGGGAGATGCATGAGTGAAGGGATGTGGGAACAGATGTATATGTATGACTGATTCACTTTGTTATAAAGCAGAAATTAATAAAAAATTTTAAAAAAAAAACAATGGGAGGTATTTCAAAAAGATTATCAGGAAAAAAAGTGATTTTAGCTCAGAAACAAGCAAACAGTGGATCCAAAGAAATACAGAACAAATATATCAAAGCAGAATAGTGGTTATTACTTATTCTTTGTTAATTTATATTTAGCTGCATTGTGTTCTTTACAATGTATGTGTGTGTGTGTGTTAAAACGCGATGATTATTAGTAGAAAATTTTCTGCTCTCATAAACTGTCAAATAATTTAACTGTACTTCCTGCAGAGCTGTTGCTGAATGCAGCAAGTTTTTTCATAGTATTCAGTTACCATCACAATAGAATTTTGCTCAGTCCTCAACATTTTCAGGACAACTTATTTGGCTGGAGCATCAAGGTACATTTTTAGCAAAAGAAAATATCTCAGGGCTTCCCTGGTGGCGCAGTGGTTGAGAGTCGGCCTGTCAATGCAGGGGATGAAGGTTCGTGCCCCGGTCCGGGAAGATCCCACATGCCGCGGAGCGACTAGGGCCGTGAGCCATGGCCGCTGGGCCTGCGCATCCGGAGCCTGTGCTCTGCAACAGGAGAGGCCACAACAGTGAGAAGCCCGCGTACCGAAAAAAAAAAAAAAAAGAAAATATCTCAGTGATCATGAATATTGTTCTTTTTTTCATTGCTTCGCTTTCTTTTTAAGTTCAAAATTAAAAACAAACACAGGGTTTCCCCGGTGGTGCAGTGGTTGAGAGTCCACCTGCCGATGCAGGGGACATGGGTTCGTGCCCCAGTCCGGGAAGATTCCACATGCCGCGGAGTGGCTGGGCCTGTGAACCATGGCTGCTGAGTCTGCGCACCCGGAGCCTGTGCTCCGCAACGGGAGAGGCCACAGCAGTGAGAGGCCCGTGTACCGCAAAAACAAACAAACAAACAAAAAAACAAACACAACTTACATTATGATTGAAGCAAAAGCTATATTAGGGAAAGAAAAATAAATCATGTGAAATGTAGCTTAAAAGAAATATTTGATCATGGTGCAGTGTTCTAAACGAGCTGATGAGATGTGGGACTTAGGGTCATTATAAAAATGCAAATAAAACCTCCTCTTTTAGAAAGTAAGATAAAGGTACAATAAGTAACAAGGCTCGTTTTCATTTTCCTAAGAAACACCTGTTTCTTACACAAGTGAGGAATATTTTTTTTTTTTGGCATCCTTTCCTTTCCAAGTGCTGTTTCATTGTTTTAGTACTATCTCCAGTAGCCAGGCAACTATACACTGCCCAGGTTGGCCTGTACGTGTTTATGCATGGGACCTTAATGAAATCACACCCAAGTGAATTTCTCACTGGTGAGTATATTAGTTTGCTAGAGCTGCCATAACTCAATGCCACAGATTGGGTGGCTTAAACAACAGAGATTCGTTTTCTCACAGTTCTGGAGCCTAGAAGTCTGACTTCAAGGTATCAGCAAGTTTGGTTTTTCCTGAAGCCTCTTTCCTAGGCTTGTGGATGGCCACCTTCTCCCTGTGTCCTCACATGGTGGTTTCTCTGTGCACCAGCATCCCTGCTGTCTCTCTATGTGTTACTTCTTCTTATAAGAACATCCTTCAGTTTGGATTAAGGCCCATCCTAAAGGAGTTGTTTTAACTTAATCCTCTCTTTGAAGACTCATTAAATGTAGTCATATTCTGTGGTACTAGGGTTCCGGCTTCAATATATGAATTTTAGGTGAAAACATGAATTTTACCCACCACCCCCAGCAATTTCAGCCCAAAATTGCTAGAGGGTGGGTAACAGTAAGCTTCCATATTTATGCAGGAGAAATCTGGTTAATCATAATGTTTCATATCTTTATGAAAGCATAAAATTGTACACTTTTAACCGTGAGTGAGAGATAGCCTTCTGGATTATGAAGACTAACGTAAGAAGGCTAGAATAACAATTTGGAGAGCACCTAAAGGTGGTCAAAGGAGAACTCGAGAAAGTGTATCCTTAACATTTTGGATGTCATGAATCAGGTGAAATATTTAGAAATTATTAGAAATATATTAGAATATATTAGAAATTAGGGATTTCTGGGTCACATGACATTTCAAAATCTTTTTGTACCAACTCCTTGACTTAATTTTGTTATATGATATTTTTGATTATTATAATTCTTTCCATATAATATAATTATACATCTAATAAGACAGAAGGGTATATAACAGCCAGTGTTTCTAATACCCCCAGTCTTTTAAGGATTAGTAATACATATAAAGATCTAAGACTAAAATCAATTACTTAGGAGAGTATAAGAAAGGCATGCTTACAGGGCAGTATTAAATCAAGCTATAAATATATATCTATATATATCTCAGGAATTCCAGTTAGATGAGAATGTCACAGGGATGTGTTCCAAAAAGATAAAACCTAAGAAAGTTAGAAAATAAGAGGTTTTAGCTTTTAGAATCTAATATACTCTATCCCAATTGCTAGCTGCTTTGTTGTCCTTTGAATACCATAGGAATCCACCAAAGTGGGAACAGAGTATCCATCTCATTTTTTGTGCCATGCTAGGAACAGATGAACAGAGTGCCAAAATCAATGAAAGGAAAATTAAAATGCCCAGTGTCTTGTAGCACATTCTAAGTGTCTTGTAGCACATTCTAAGTGAAATACAATGAGTAAGAAAGAGATAATACATATATAATCTCATGAATATGCCATTTTGGTGGTGGAAAGTTTTTCTCTGCTGGAAACAAGTGTTGACCCTGCTTTCTCTCAAGCCACAGTTCTATTTTTTTCCCTACCATATATTACAGAAATTCATATTCACACACATGTGGTATACATCCATTATCTTTGTTCTTTTAAAAAAATGTTTATTTTGAAAAAGCCATTGTCCTACATATATATACACATATATACAAAAAGAAAAAATATTTAAATAATACAGAACTGACCATACACAAAATCTAAATTTCTCTCCTTTCCTGTCTTCAAACTCAACCTCAGAGGAGGAAATTTTCTTTATTTTTATATTTATTATATATTTATCTAGATACTTCCAAATAATCTCTTTATAACCCTATTTATTTACATAGCAAATTGTTACAAAATATATTGACATTTTGAAAGGAGGGAAATTTATCACACTTCCATTACCCATAATTTGCCCGAGTTTTTACAACCTAAAATAGAATTTATTACATAAGATATACATATACACATATCTGCACCTATAAGTAAATATTTCTCTATTGTCAACAGATATATGTATATTTTTATATTTATTAGTTTTTTTTTTCTGGTAGATGTAGGAAATGTTCCCAATTCTTCATCTCAGCCTATATCAGTGCCCTTTTAATGAGAATTTGTAGCACCTCTCCTTGGGAGAATATATATATCCCCCAAAATCTTGAATTTGGCTGGGACTTATCATTTGCTATGGCTGATAGAATGTGGTACAATATATGGTGTGCCATTTCAGTGTCTAGATCTCAATGCGTGTGACCTCTGGTCTTTCTTTCAGACAAGGGGGTTCATCATAAGAATAAGTCTGGGAAAGCATGCTGGACATAAGGGACCTTGTGGAGAAGAGGCCAGCTGCTTTAGCTGACACTGCACAGCTTACAATCAACACCTAGTATCTGAGAGAGTCCAACCAGGGTCAGCAAAGTTGACCTTTTGACTCGCAAGTGTCCTAGGGAGCCCAGTCACCAGCAGAAAGATGACCCAGCTGACTCTAGGCTTATGAGTAAAAATAAATATTTGTGTGTGATAACACAGGGTTTGGTGGTTATTTTTTTAAGCATCATCACTGAAAATGACAACTGCAATATACTCATTGTCTTTCTTTCCCGTTTTCAATTTCACTATATTTCTCTGTAACCATGATATTTTAAAGCACTTATAAATGTTTTCAAGGCCTAATTTCACACTAGAATTTACTTTTTTTGCTCATTGGGGTTAAATGCATTCTCACTGGAGTCCAAAATTGTTCCTTCTTGAATTCCTTCTATGTTATGCTAAGTAATTTCAGGTAATCTTAGGTAATTTCAGTAATCTCAGGTAATTTCTTCACAAAGTTGTAAGAGACTCATTGAATTTTTCTGTAATCAAAAACGTCTTCTTTTCATTCTTATACTATATTGCTATGTTGGATGATTATATAATTTTATGTTTCAAATAATGTTCTGATAAATGTTAAAACAAAGCTTCTGGGCCTCCCTGGTGGCGCAGTGGTTGAGAGTCCGCCTGCCGATGCAGGGGATACGGGTTCGTGCCCCGGTCTGGGAGGATCCCATATGCCGCGGAGCGGCTGGGCCCGTGAGCCATGGCCGCTGGGCCTGCGCGTCCGGAGCCTGTGCTCCGCAACGGGGGAGGCCACAACAGTGAGAGGCCCGCATACCGCAAAAAAAAAAAAAAGCTTCTTTATGTCATGTTTTAGCATTTTGGGGGGTAAGTGGTTTAAGGTTATTCTGACAGTCATTTGATTTCATGGAACTATTGTATAGATTCACAATTTCTGGGGGTTTTGTAATCTTCTCTTTATCCTAGAAGTCATGTCATGCCATGAGAATTTATTTGGATTTGTATGTTCTTTTTTTCATTCATTGAGCTTGGTCCTGGGTATGCTTTTTTGCTCCAAAACTTTTCTCTTTATCCCCAGTTTTAAAAAAAACACATAGTGTGTTTTCTCTGCATTTTAAAATATTTTCTGTTACAAAAAATCCTATGAAGTTTTTATTTGCTTTGTCTCATTTTGTTTTGGCTCTGCTGGATCAATCTGCCATAATTATTTAATGTTTCCTCAAATCTTTGTTTCTTTTTTTCCTTTGTATTCTGGAGAATTATCTTTAACTTTTGTTAGCTTTGTATGACATACTTTCTTTCATCAATTATCATTCAATTTCTATGGTGTTTTCCTATGACTTTTTTCTTAGCCTTTATTGTATTATGAAAGCAATAATACAATAATATTGAAAATAATCATTGGTTTTCTACTTTTTTCACCCTTCCATAATATTTTCCTCTCTTTTTTATTTGTTCTATTTGTGTACTTTGATATTTTGCTTTGTGTTGTTTTAAGGCCATACCTACGTACAAGATATGTTGATTAAGATAGGCTGTTGTAGCAAATATTCTATGACTAGGCTGTTATTGCAAATATTCTATGACCTTACCAGTGTCTAATTTCTGGACAGAATGTGTCAAGGAGAACATAATTAAGATGGCAAACCACTCCTTTCCCTGCCAAAATAATAACAGTTCTACTCAGGGGATATAACTTACACTTTGGGTGCCCCAGAATTCAAGTCAAATATACATTTTTTAAGTAAATCTTCTCCTGTACATAGGAATATGGGGAAATTGTGGGGAGCTGGCCAACCCATTCAACTGCTGCAAGATTACTCATTGAATCTGTGATCCTGAGTAGTAACACTTTCCTCACACTTGCTCTTGGTTTGTGCTGACTAGGTCACTAGTGAAGAAGAGAGGGATTGAGTGACTATATAACTTGAAAAAATGTTTCAATATGAAAAATGAACAGCTCACATATTCACTTGAACATGCTATTCTGTAAGCTCTCAGCTGCTGTATGCGTCATTATGATCACATCTGCCATCCATCATTCAATAATCTATCTGAATCTTTGTCTGCTGATAGCCATCCTCCTTCCTGCAGTAAGTGCCTTCTGTAAACTTTGCTTTTGGGAAAGGGAGAAAAGCTAATATATGTGCTCATCTTGCCATTTTTCCTTAGAGTAATATCCCTTGTACTCCAAGAATCCAGGCTCCATACACAGCACTCTACAATGCCTCACTTTATAGTTTGTATTGAATCTAAAGGTCTCATTATATTTTATATCTCATCAGACCTGTAAATAAAAAAAATGATTCTTCCCTTTACAGAGATTTACTCTCACAATCTGCACCACTCTGAACATCTTCAAATAGGATAACCTAATTAATTTTTTTCTTACTCTCTCATTTACCATAAATTGCATTGTTCCAGAGTTTGAACTTGACGTCAGTACCCGCTTCAATTAAAGAAGGATCTCTGAGTATAGGGAGTCATGCGTTTGTATTCCTCTGGTGAAACCTGCAAGCTCATGCCAGTTCTCTTTCTTCTGCTACTTCTCTAAGGTGGGAGACCAACACATGGTAAAACACAGGGAGATTTAGTGCAAAGGCTACATAATGAGTTGTGACTACCTATGACCCCACCTCCATCACACACTGAGAACAGTTCAACAATTTCACTCTTGACTCTGAAGGAAACTTCAGATGTTTCACCTCAAAGAAAATTGAAACAATTTTCTATGGGATACTAGAGCTGATGTGGGCTTACCTATAGAGAACTGTCTGTCATTCTATGGCCAGGTACAGTGGTCAGAATCTTATACTCTAATCCTAAAGGACAGCCCAAAAGTTGACAAAATCTGATAACATACATATAACATATCTCTTCTTGCTTCATTCTCTTTTTTTAACATCTTTATTGGAGTATAACTGCTTTACAATGGTGTGTTAGTTTCTGCTTTATAACAAAGTGAATCAGTTATACGTATGTTCCCGTATCTCTTCCCTCTTGCATCTCCCTCCCTCCCACCCTCCCTATCCCACCCCTCTAGGTGGTCAAAAAGTACCGAGCTGATCTCCCTGTGCTATGCGGCTGCTTCCCACTAGCTATCTATTATATGTTTAGTAGTGTATATATGTCTATGGCCACTCTCTCACTTTGTGCCAGCTTACCCTTCCCCCTCACCATAAGTTCAAGTCCATTCACTAGTAGGTCTGTGTCTTTATTCCCGTCTAGCCCCTAGGTTCCTCATGACCATTTTTTTTTCTCTTAGATTCCATATATATGGGTTAGCATAAGGTATTTGTTTTTCTGACTTACTTCACTCTGTATGACAGACTCTTGATCCATCCACCTCACTACAAATAATTCAGTTTCGTTTCTTTTTATGGCTGAGTAATATTCCATTGCATATATGTTCCACATCTTCTTGATCCATTCATCTGCTGATGGACAGTTAGGTTGCTTCCATGTCTTGGCTGTTGTAAATAGAGCTGCAATGAACATTTGGGTGCATGAATCTTTTTGAATTATGGTTTGCTCAGCATATATGCCTAGTATTGGAATTGCTGGGTTGTATGGTAGTTCTATTTTTAGATATTTAAGGAAGCTCCATACTGTTCTCCATAGTGGCTGTATCAATCTACATTCCCATCAACCGTGCAAGAGAGTTTCCTTTTCTCCACACCCTCTTCAGCATTTATTGTTTGTAGATATTTTGATGATGGCCATTCTGACTGGTGTGAGGTGATATCTCATTGTAGTTTTGATTTGCATTTCTCTAATAATTAATGATGTTGAGCATTTATTCATGTATCAGTAGGAAATCTGTATATCTTCTTTGGACATATGTCTGTTTAGGTCTTCTGACCATTTTTGGATAGGGTTGTTTGTTTTTTTGATATTGAGCTGCATGAGCTGCTTGTAAATTTTGGAGATTAATCCTTTGTCAGTTGCTACATTTGCAAATACTTTCTCCCAATCTGAGGGATATATTTCCATCTTGTTTATGGTTTCCTTTGATATGCAAAAGCTTTTAAGTTTCATTAGATCCCAGTTGTTTATTTTTGTTTTTATATCCATTTCTCTAGGAGGTGGGTCAAAAAAGATCTCGCTGTGATTTATGTCATAGAGTGTTCTGCCTATGTTTTCCTCTAAGAGTTTCATAGTATCTGGCCTTATATTTAGGTCTCTAATCCATTTTGAGTTTATTTTTGTGGATAGTGTTAGGGAATGCTCTAATTTCATTCTTTTACATGTAGCTGTCCAGTTTTCCCAGCACCAATTCCTGAAGAAGCTGTCTTTTCTCCAGTGTATATTCTTGCCTCCTTTATCAAAGACAAGAAGACCATATGTGTGTGGGTTTATCTCTGATCTTTCTATCCTGTTCCATTGATCTATATTTCTCTTTCTGTGCCAGTACCATACTGTCTTGATTACTGTCACTTTGTAGTATAGTCTGAAGTCAGGGATCCTGATTCCTCCAGCTCCATTTTTCTATCTCAAGATTGCTTTGGCTATTCGGCATCTTTGGTGTTTCCATACAAATTGTGAAATTTTTTGTTCTAGTTCTGTGAAAAAATGCCAGTGGTAGTTTGAAGCGGATTGCATTGAATCTGTAGATTGCTTTGGATAGAAGATTCATTTTCACAATGTTGATTCTTCCAATCCAAAAATGTGATATATCTCTCCATCTATTTGTATCATCTTTAATCTCGTTCTTCACTGTCTTTAATTTTCTGCATACAGGTCTTTTGTCTCCTTAGGTAGGTTTATTCCTAGATATTTTATTCTTTATGTTGTAATGGTAAATGGGAGTGTTTTCTTAACTTCATTTTCAGATTTTTCATCATTAGTGCATAGGAATGAAAGAGATTTCTGTGCATTAATTTTGTATCCTGCTACTTTACCAAATTCATTGATTAGCTCTAGTAGTGTTCTGGTAGCATCTTTAGGATTCTCTATGTATAGTATCATGTCATCCACAAACAGTGACAGCTTTACTCTTCTTTTCCAATTTGGATTCCTTTTATTTCTATTTCTTCTCTGATTGCAGTGGCTAAAATTTCCAAAACTATGATGAATAATAGTGGTGAGAGTGGGCAACCTTGTCTTGTTCCTGATCTTAGTGGAAATGGTTTCAGTTTTTCACCATCGAGGATGATGTTGGCTGTGGGTTTGTCATATATGGCCTTTATTATGTTGAGGAACGTTCCCTCTATGCTTACTTTCTGGAGAGTTTATATCATAAATGGGTGTTGAATTTTGTCGAAAGCTTTCTCTGCATCTATTGAGATGATCATATGTCTTTTCTCCTTCAATTTGTTAATATGGTGTATCACATTGATTGATTTGCATATATTGAAGATTCCTTGAATTGCTAGGATAAGCCCCACTTGATCATAGTGTATGATCCCTTTAATGTGCTGTTGGATTCTTTTTGCTAGTCTTTTATTGGGGATTTTTGCATCTATGTTCATCAATGATATTGGCCTCTAGTTTTCTTTCTTGGTGACATCTTTGTCTGGTTTTGGTATCAGCGTGATGGTGGCCTCATAAAATGAGTTTGGGAGTGTTCCTACCTCTGCTATATTTTGGTACAGTTTGAGAAGGATAGGTGTTAGCTCTTCTCTAAATGTTTGATAGAATTTGCCTGTGAAGCCATCTCGTCCTGGGCTTTTGTTTGTTGGAAGATTTTTAATCACAGTTACATTTTCAGTGCTTGTGATTGGTCTGTTCATATTTTCTATATCTTCTTGGTTCAGTCTCGGAAGGTTGTGCATTTCTAAGAATTTGTCCATTTCTTCCAGGTTGTACATTTTACTGGTACATAGTTGCTTGTAGTAATCTCTCATGATCCTTTGTATTTCTTCGGTGTCAGTTGTTACTTCTCCTTATTCCTTTCTAATTCTATTGATTTGAGTCTTCTCCCTTTTTTTCTTGATGAGTCTGGCTAATGGTTTATCAATTTTGTTTATCTTCTCTAAGAACCAGCTTTTAGTATTATTGATCTTTGCTATCATTTCCTTCATTTCTTTTTCATTTATTTCTGATCTGATATTTATGATTTCTTTCCTTCTGCTAACTTTGTGGGGTTTTTGTTCTTCTTTCTCTAATTGCTTTATGTGTAAGTTTAGATTGTTTATTTGAGATGTTTCTTGTTTCTTAAGGTAGGATTGTATTGCTATAAACTTCCCTCTTAGAACAGCTTTTGCTGCAACCTATAGATTTTAGGTTGTCATGTTTTCATTGTCATTTATTTCTAAGTATTTTTTGATTTCCTCTTTGATTTCTTCAGTGATCTCTTAGTTATTAAGTAGAGTGTTGTTTAGCCTCCATGTGTTTGTATTTCTTAGAGAATTTTTCCTGTAATTAATGTCTAGTCTCATAGCATTGTTGTTGATAAAGATACTTGATCTGATTTCAATTTTCTTAAATTTACCAAGGTTGGATTTGTGACCCAAGATATGATCTATCCTGGAGAATGTTCCATGGGCACTTGAGAAGAATGTGTATTCTGTTGTTTTTGTACGGAATGTCCTATAAATATCAATTAAGTCTGTGTTGTTTAATGTATCATTTAAAGCTTGTGTTTCCTTATTTATTTTCATTTTGGATGATCTGTCCATTGTTGAAAGTGGGGTGTTAAAGTCCCCTACTATGATTGTGTTACTGTCCATTTCCCCTTTTATGGCTGTTGGCATTTTCCTTATGTATTGAGGTGTTCCTGTGTTGTGTGCATAAATATTTACAATTGTTATATCTTCTTCTTCGGTTGATCCCTTGATCATTATGGAGTGTCTTTCTTTGTCTCTTGTAATAGTCTTTGTTTTAAAGTCTATTTTGTCTGATATGAGAATTGTTACTCCAGATTTTTTTTTTTTTGATTTCCATTTGCATGGAATATCTTTCCCCATCTGCTCACTTTCAGTCTGTATTTGTCCCTGGGTCTGAAGTGGGTCTCCTGTAGACAGCATATATATGGGTCTTGTTTTTGTATCCATTCTGCCAGTCTATGTCTTTTGGTTGGAGCATTTAATCCATTTACATTTAAAGTAATTACTGATATGTATGTGCCTATTACCATTTTCTTAATTGTTTTGAGTGTATTATTGTAGGTCTTTTCCTTCTCTTGTTTTTCCTGCCTAGAGAAGTTCCTTTAGCATTTGTTGTTAAGCTGGTTTGGTGGTGCTGAGTTCTTTAGCTTTTTCTTGTCTGTAAAGGTTTTCATTTCTCCATCAAACTTGAATGAGATCATTCCTCGGTAGAGTAATCTTGGTTGTAGGTTTTTCTCCTTCATCACTTTAATTATGTCCCGCCACTCCCTTCTGGCTTGCAGAGTTTCTGCTGAAAGTCCAGCTGTTAACCTAATGGGGATTCCCTTATGTGTTACTTGTTGTTTTACCCTTGCTGCTTTTAATATTTTTTTCTTTGCATTTAATTTTTGAAGGTTTGATTAATATGTGTCTTGGCATATTTCTTCTTGGATTTATCCTGTATGGGACTCTCTGTGCTTCCTGGACTTGATTAACTATTTCCTTTCCCATATTAGGGAAGTTTTCAAGTATAATCTCTTCAAATATATTCTCAGTCCCTTTCTTTTTCTCTTCTTCTTCTGGGACCCCTGTAATTCGAATGTTTGTGCATGTAATGTCCCAGAGGTCTCTGAGACTGTCCTCAATTTTCTTCATTCTTGTTTCTTTATTCTGCTCTGCAGTAGTTATTTCCACTATTTTTTCTTCCAGGTCACTTAACCGTTCTACCTCAGTTATTCTGCTATTGATCCCTTCTAGATAAATTTTAATGTCATTTATTGTGTTTTTCATCACTGTTTCTTTGCTCTTTAATTCCTCTAGGTCCTTTTTAAACATTTCTTGTACCTTCTCCATTCTGTTTCCAAGATTTTGAATCAACTTTTCTATCATTATTCTGAATTCTTTTTCAGGTAGACAGCCTATTTCCTCTTCATTTGTTAGGTCTAGTGGGTTTTTGCCTTGCTCCTTCATCTGCTGTGTTTTTCTCTGTATTCTCATTTTGCTTTACTTACTGTGTTTGAGGTCTCCTTTTTGCAGGCTTCAAGTTCATTGTTCCCATTTGTTTTGGTGTCTGCCCCCAGTGGCTAGTTTGGTTCAGTGGTTTGTGTAGGCCTACTGTTGGAGGGGACCGGTACCTATGTTTTGATGTATGAGTTGTCTTTCTGGTGGGCAGCACTGCATCTGATGGTTTGTTTTGGCGTGCCTGTGACCTTATTATGGTTTTAGGCAGCCTCTCTGCTAATGGGTGTGGTTGTGTTCTTGTCTTGCTAGTTGTTTGGCATAGGGTGTCAAGCAGTGTAGCTTGCTGGTCATTGAGTGGAACTGGGTCTTGGTGTTGAGATGGAGATCTCTGGGAGATTCTTGTCTTTTGATATTACGTAGAGCTGGGAGGTCTCTCGTGATTCAGTGTCCTGAACTTGGCTCTCCCTCCTCAGTTGCACAGACCTGACACCTGGCTGGAGCACCAAGAACCTATTGTCCACATGTCACAGAATAAAATAAAAAAAAACGAAAAATAGAAGAAGATAAAATAAAATAAATAAAATGTAAAATAAAGTTATTAAAATAAAAAAATAATTATTAAGAAAAATATTTTAAGTAAGAAAACAAAAACAAAAATCAGACAGACAGAACTCTAGGAGAAATGGTAAAGGCAAAGCTATACAGACAAAACCACACACAGAAACATACAGATACACACTCACAAAAAGAGAAAAGGGGGGGGGAATGTATATATCATTACTCCTAAAGTCCACCTCCTCAATTTGGGATGATTCGTTGTCTATTCAGGTATTCCACAGATGCAGGGTACATCATGTTGATTGTGGAGATTTTATCCACTGCTTCTGAGGCTGCTGGGAGAGATTTCCCTTTCTCTTCTTTGTTTGCACAGCTCCCAGGGTTCAGCTTTGGATTTGGACCAGCCTCTGTGTGTAGGTCACCTGAGGGTGTCTGTTCTTCACTCAGACAGGACGGGGTTAAAGGAGCAGCTGATTCGGGGGCTCTGGCACACTCAGGCCAGGGGGAGGGAGGGGTACAGAGTGCAGGGCGAGCCTGTGGTGGCAGAGGCCGGCCTGATGTTGCAGCAGCCTTAGGCGCCGTGTGTTCTCCTGGGGAAGTTGTCCCTGTATCCCAGGACCCTGACAGTGGGGGCTGCCCAGGCTCCCAGGAGGGGAGGTGTGGAGAGTGACCTGTGCTTGCACACAGGTTTCTTGGTGGCAGCAGCAGCAGCCTTAGAGTATCATGCCCATATCTGGGGTCTGTGCTTATCTCCATGGGTCGCGCTGGTCTCTGGAGCTCCTTTAAGTGACGCTGTTAATCCTCTCTCATGTGCACCAGGAAACAAAGAGGCAAGAAAAAGTCTCTTGTCTCTTCTGCAGCTCCAGGCTTTTCCCCGTACTCCCTCCTGGCCAGCCGTTGCGTACTAGCCCCCTTCAGGTTGTGATCATGCAGCCAATCCCTGTCCTCTCCCTGCGCTCTGACTGTAGCCCGAGCCTCAGCTCCCTGTCCCCACCTGCCCCGGTGGGTGAGCAGACAAGCCTCTCAGGCTGGTGAGTGCTGGTTGGCACCGATCCTCTGTGCAGGAATCTCTCCGCTTTGCCCTCGGCACCCCTGTTGCTCTGCTCTCCTCCACAGCTCTGAAGCTTCCCCCCTCCTCCACCTGCTGTCTCCGCCCGTGAAGCGGCTTCTAATGTGTGGAAACCTTTCCTCCTTCACAGCTCACTCCCAGAGGTGCAGGTCCCATACCTAATCTTTTTTCTCTGTTTTTTCTTTTTTCTTTTGCCCTACCCAGGTACGTGGGGAGTTTCTTGCTTTTTGGGAGGTCTGAGGTCTTCTGCCAGTGTTCAGTAGGTGTTCTGTAGGAGCTGTTCCACATGTAGATGTATTTCTAATGTATTTGTGGGGAGGAAAGTGATCTCCGTGTCTTACTCTTCTGCCATCTTGAAGCTCCTCTATGCTTAATTCTTAAAAACAGATGCAATCATAAGTATCACATGAATTTGAGAAATTCTGAAATCTAAAATAAAGAAAATCTAAGGTGAACAAAGTAGAAATGGCTTTGAAGCAATCTGCAGAAGAGTACATATTTTAAAAAGCACTGAGCTGATCCCCCTGTGCTATGAAGCAGCTTCCCACTAGCTATCTATTTTATATTTGGTAGTATATATATGTCAATGCTACTCTCTCACTTCATCCCAGCTTCCCCTTACCCCACTATGGCCTCAAGTCTGTTCTCTCCATCTGTGTCTTTATTCCTGCCCTGCCACTAGGTTCATCAGTACCATTTTTTTAGATTCCATATATATGCATTAGCATATGGTATTTGTTTTTCTCTTTCTGACTTACTTCTTACTATGTATGACAGACTCTAGGTCCATCCACCTCACTACAAATAACTCAATTTCATTCCTTTTTATGGCTGAGTAATATTCCTTTGTATATATATATGTCACATCTTCTTTATCCATTCATCTGTCAATGGACATTTAGGTTGCTTAGGTTGGGTGATTTCTACTACTCTGTCTTACAGTTCACTTATCCATTCCTTTGTGTCATCTAATCTACTGTTTGTTTCTTCTAGTTTATTTTTTAATTTCTCTTATTATATTCTTCAGCTCTGTTTGGTTCTTCTTTATATTTTCTAACTCTTTGTTGAAATTCCCATTGTGCTAATTCATTCTTTTTCTCAGTCTGGTAAATATCTTTATAATCATTAATCAAACTCTTAGCCAGGTAGATTGCTTAGTTCTACTTTGCTTGGTTCTTTTTCTGAGATTTTGTCTTACTTCTTCATTTGGAGTGTATTACTCTGTCTCCTCATTTGTCCCCATTCTCTTTTGTATTTCATTGTGTTAGATTGGTTACTTTTCCCAATCTTAGAGCGGTGACCTTGTTTAGGAGACATACTATGGGACTTACCAGTGTGCTCTCCTCTGGTCACCAGAGCAATATGTTCTAGGGGTATTCTGTATGTGGGAATCACATAGATTGCTTAGCTCTACTTTGCTTTATTATTTTTCTGAGATTTTCTCCTATGTGGGCTTCATCAACCCTTGTACTGTGGCGTGGTCAACTACTGTAGTGTGAGTAAGTGGGCCTGGTCCGGGGCCTGGCTGGTTGCTAGGCTGTTCTTCATGTGGTGGCTGTGGGCCACTGGAGGGCAGGACTGCATCTCTCTTGCTAATAGGCTAAAGGGAGCATCTCAAACGTGAGGTTCAGATCCCTAGCTCCTTGGGGAGAACTCCTGTGATTATGATATTCCTCATCTGTGTGGACCCCAGAGTGTGGCTTCTGACTATACCTTGTCTCTACCTCTTTTACCTATCCTGTAGTTCCTTCTTCATGTCTTTAGCTGTGGAAAATATTTTCTGCTTCAGGCTGTTCTCATAGAATTATAATTTTGGTGGGTTTCTGGGTGGAGGTGAGCTCAGGGTGTTCCTACTCTGCCATATTGGCCACTTCTCCATTTTTCCCTTTTCTTGAAGAACAGTGCAAGTTGCATCACAATATCTCATTGTTCTTTCCTGTAGAATCTAAGAAGTCCAACAGCCTTCTTTCATTCCATCACATATCTGCCTCCTTCAGTTTAAACTGGCTGTATTCCTGATGTGGCTGAGTATATTCATGGTTCACACCCATACTAATCTCCTTATCAAATGATCATTAGGCCACACCCTAAGTGTTCTTTTCAGAACACTTGCTCTAATATTTTGCAATAAGATAGGCTGAGAATTTTCTAAATCTTTAAGTTCTGAATTCTTTTTACTTAGAAGTTTCTTCTTCAATTCATTTCTGTGTTTGGGTATTTTATTACAAGCAATCAAAAGGAAGCAAGCCATTTCTTCAAAACTCTGCTTAGAAATCTCCTCAGCAAAATATTCAGTTTCATCGCTTGCAAGTTCTGTCTTCCATGAAGTACTAGAACACAATTAAGCCAAGGTCTTTGCCAGTTTATGAAGAGGAATACCTTTCATCCATTGTCAAATAATAGGTTCTTATTTCCATCTGAAATGTCATCAGAATCACATTGTAGTCCCTATTTCTATCAACATTCTGTGTATGATTATTTGTGTATTCTCTGAGAAGATGGAAGCTATCTCTGTATCTCTCTTCTGCCTGAGCTCTCACCAAAATCACCTTGAAGAGCCCCTTCATGGCAATATCATTTTTTTCTAGCATGCACCTCAAAACTCTTTCAACTTCTACTCACTACCTAGTCCTAAAGCTGCTTTCACATTTTTAGGTATTTGTTATAACATTACCCCACTTCTCAGTATCAACTTCTATATTTGTCAGTTCTGGCTGCTATTTCAGAGTACCATAGACTGGGTGGTCTAAACAACAACCATTCATTTCTTACAGTTCTGGAGGCTGGAATGTTCATGGTCAAAGTAGATTCCTGGTCTGTAGATGGCTGTCTCTTGTTATGTCCTCATATGGCATTTCCTTGGGCAGTGCATGTGGAGAGAGAGAGAAAGAGCTCTGGTCTCTTCCTCTTCTTATAAGGACACTAATCTCATCTTAGGGGTCCCCAATCTCATTACCTCATCTCAGCCTAATTACCTCCCAAGGGGACCACTTCCAACTACCGTCACATTGGGGGTTAGGGATTCAATATTTGATTTTAGAGGGACACAGACTTTCAGTCCAGAGCACTATATCTTTATTTAAATTTATAAATTAAAGTACAAAGACTTGCATGGGGATAATATTCACAAATTCAGTGTATTGAATTAGGACATATGCTCTCATATAAATCTTTTCATGTCTAGATCCACATCCATGGCAGTTGGTTTCACTGAGCTTTTTAAATAGATGCTTCACTCTATCCTTGCTTTTTTTATTAGGGTAAAACAAAATCCAAAATCTTCCTTTCTTAAAGAGTATTCAGTTCTTAATTTTTAATAATTATCTTGGAGCCGTCTTTCTTCTGGTGCTGATGTTTAAGATTAAGTCATTTTTTTCTAAGGCCTTAACTCTGATGCCCCATTACCTGTTAATTCCTTTTTGGGGACTTTCTTCTTCCTGTGTCACTCTGTCTATCATCCCAATTATTTCATTCTCCTCTGACTCCCTGGACTCCTATGTGGGATATAGCTGTGATTCCAGCAGTCTGGGATGAAAAATCATCAACATTTCCTGAGACAGACTTTAGAGACAAGTCCTCTTTTTCACCAAAACTAATGCAGTTACCCTAAATCACTCTGAATTAGGCTATTAGTCTTCCATCTCTACAACATTCAGCAAACTTTCCACATTCCTTAGGTAAAGTCTTCTATAAAAATGAACTGGTTTGGATCATTTCTATAGTAAAAAAATTTTTTTTTAGATTCATAACTACCGGGTTAAAGTTCATAACCCCCCACCTACACACACACACACACACACACACACACACACACACACACACATTTTGGACTCTATTTCCAATTAAGCTGACCAAGATCTTTGTTTTAGTTCATGATCCTTCTATCTGGCACTTTTTTCTTCCTCTATTTAATACTATTTATTTATCAATATTTGACTTCAACATTATTCTCTGAGACTTTGCCCAGAATATAAAATTAATTTATCTTTCCCCAGGAAAACCTTATATATAGCTTATTGTGCTATAGAACTGATCATTATAACTCACATGTTTTCCTGCCTAGAATGTACATTTCTGTAAGGAAAGGGGTTCATACCAAGTTCCTTTGCCCAGAACATCTAGTAAATTGCCTAATATGTTCTTTGGATTTTCAGTAAATATTTACTAAGAGATTGAATAAATTCTTATGACAACAGCAAGAAGGCAAAATAACATAATTTCTCCTTTGTCCTCATATTATTGTATGTTTGTTGCATAAATTTTGTGGCATAATAGTGTGTCTTTCTCTCCTATAGACTTGCTGCTCATTGGATTAGGAACTGTTTTATCACTTGTGTATATAGTTGTGGTTGACATATAGAGAGTGAATAAGAAGACAGCAGACCAAAACAGTCCAAAAACAGGAAAAAACTTTTGGAAATAAGATACATATAGAAAATTCTCCTTATATAGTTATATACAGAAAACTTTCTGATGAACATCTCATGATGTTATTTATCAGACAGTTCTTTATTCCATTTGTCTTTTAATATGATCCATGTATATGGAAGCATTTTTTTTCATTAGTTATCAGAAGAATATTCTTAGCCTATTCTTGCCATTTGATGGCAATGGAATATTACTAAACTCTTGAATATTTGTTGAAATATTTACACAGTGAAATAGAAAATGATGGAACAAATAATCAGTGAATGAGTATCATATGATCAAATTACAATTCAAATATATTAAGAACCAATAGATACTGAGCCCTCATTATGAGTTAAACACTCTGTCTGCCCTTGTTAAATGTACATCACAAGATCAAGAAAAGATCCACTTGATTTCCCCTCATTAACTCTACCCACTCCAAAGGTTTCTCTTCACTGCATTTGACGAAGCTCCACAGACCATCTTTAATGAGTAAGATCAAATACTTTCCTCTGCTCTATCATTCATCCTTCATGCTGATCTAACTCATAAAACAAGGAAATATTAACTGGTAAGGTAGATGTGTATGTTTGTGAGTGTGAGTGTGTGTGTGTGTGTGTCTTAGACACATGCTTCTTCTTTCCATGTGTCAGAGTGTTTAAATAAAATTCATTCTTTAAATTTTTAAAAAAGATAAATATTATCCTGTTTAATATACTTCAGTTGCCACCTTAATCACAAATCCAGAGATTACTTATTCAATTTGTCTACAATACTATCTTTGCATAAAAGTTGGACCTTTACTCATTCATGTGAACAACTTTAGTCTGGATAAGGTAATAATAGTGGAGAAAATGATTAAAGAAGTAACCAACTTATTCAATAAATCTATTAAATTTAATGATGAATATTATAAACTCATAGGAAGTGGGAAATAATTAGGAGGACACAATATTAGAATTTATCCAGAAATAAAAATAGAAACAGTCATCCCCTTTCCTTTTCCTTTATCCTCTCTGTTTAGCATTCATGAGCCTGTGACACAAGGAGAAAGAGAGTACACATTACAAATTTGGAGGTTTGTAGCTGAGTGAACTATTTGTTTTGGTTTTAACCAGTGGGCATTTTCATGGTAGTGAAGGGTATATCTATTTGTGTTTTTATATTTTTTACTTATTTATGCCAGACTCCTAACTTTTCTTCTAGTCCTGAGTATGTGTTCAGAAATGAAAAAAATACATTAATCTTAGAGTCACTTTTTGCCTCCAGAGAAAGAGATGGGTCAAATATTAGAAGATTGTTAAGAGATTCTCACAGCCTTTAACTCAAAGGTACAAAATAGGAATTTATGCTTCCTTCTAGGTTAACTATCCAAATTTCAGGGTTTAAATAAGTCAGCTTAGTTGTAATAACACTTCTTAAAACATATCTCCTTTTCATTATTGCAATACAATTCTGTATCTGATTTCAATTTTATAGTGATTTGTACTTTTATTAAAACTGTATTTTATTGAAACTAGCTTTATATAAACACAAAATCTAACACAGGGTGGAACTAGAAGTTTAGTGTTTAATGATGTAATTTCAAGGCATATTAATGTGAAAAAGTTTGGTCAAATTAAACACTACATACTTAACCTCTGAATAGCTCATTTGCCTACATACTGGATCTCTGAACTGCAATGGAGAAATTATCATATACTGCTATGTAAAGTCTATCTTATCAATTATCTCAGTATGGCTTGTGTTTAGTTTAGGACAGGAAATAAACTCAGAGCAGGCAGGACTTCTGGGGCAAATGATGATGACCAGAGCTAATTTTCCATAGTTATAGGAAATACTAGAATCCAGAAAATTCACAGCCAAGAACACAGTTAATAATTATTGACATATATCCCATTTAGTTTAAAGTGATTAATTAAAGTCTTAAGACTGTAGAAGTTAGTGCCATCTTGATTCAGCTATTGCACATTTATCTTTCTTTCTCCTTGTTAAACATTAAAACAAAACACCAGAAGAGTATAGTGTGTCTAGGAACACTGGCTTTGGAAATTTAGACCATAGGTTGAAGCCCTGTTCCACTATTTTCTAACCCTTAAGCAAGTTATCAAACTTTCCATAAGTTCTATTTCCACAACTCTTCTATATCATCCTTGTCATCATCACTAATAGGTTGTGTAGCACACAATCCTATGGCCCTTTACCACATGCCTTTGATCCATCACACAGTTCAGGTCCATTTGTGGTAGAGAATTCCCACGGTTTCTACTAGTATCTCACCTCTTGGACCTGCTGAAACTCTCATCTTTTCTGTCTCTATGCTTTTCCTTACAAAATGAAGCTGGCTCAGATATGCTACACTAAGGGAAGACCCAAGGAGTGAGGGTGGGGTGGCCCAGGAGTAGAGATTAGCCCCTGGTGCAACTCCACTTCCCCTACTTAGGGGTACAATTCTGTGACCTATTCTACATGAGTCCTTACAGGGCCCACAGTGGGATTAGGTCCCAGTTGCCCACAGTTCAGTAAAATATCTGCAATTGTCTTTCTACTTCCTTGTCTCATCACCTCTCCTTTCACCCTATCTCCACTGCCTTAGTCTTGCTTTTTCTCAATTAATCTACCTGTATCCAACGACTTGTCCTAGGTTCTGACAGACTTGTACTAGAGAGTTATTATCATCATGGTCGTCATCACCTTCATTGCCCTGACCATCATCATCACTGTTATCATAATCATTTAGTGTTTATTGCTATGCTTCCCATATTTTTATAGAAAAATATTAATTCCTCAGAATAGGTAGAGTTTTCAGTGATTGATATATTTATTACACACTCTGGAATGCAAAATAAGAAAATAAGACAGCTGTAAAAGATGTTTTGTCCCTTTGTAGTTACTTATAGTAATATTTAGTTGAATAACATTAATCAGAATTTGCATAATGAAGATTTTATAATGACTTGGTGAACTGTTATGATATTATTTTTTATTTCCTTAATGTAACCTTACTATAATGATAAATCACATCAAATGGTTTCTATGAAAATATTTTTTTAAAGTACGAAAATGGGCAAAGTACTTTTCAAAACACTAAAGCACATTGAGAATCACATTTTTATAAAACCAGTCAGTCTGATAATTTTTAATCTCCTCATCAAATATTCGTAAGTAGTTGAGATCAATGAAAATATTTATATACCAGAAGATAATAAAATTATATGCTATTAAGTATTATATAACTTGAAATATTTATTAACTCAGATCATTCTTCCCCAGGAATATTATATGTCTAGTCAGCATATAATGACTTTCATTTTTATCCTCATTGCTTTAAACACATTATCAATCCAAGTTATATTTAAATTTAATCATGTTTAATAAGGGGAATTATTTGCAAGAAGCTGTACTGTAACTTTTTAGATCATCAAGGGTTAATATTTTCAATTGAATCATTATATATGAGATACAATTTATTAGAATGAAAAAACAAAGCCATATAATAATAAAAGCTTTGAAATCAGTTTTGACATATAATAAAAAGTTTGGTGTATAATAAGAATATATATTCACTACTAAAGACTAAACATAAAGATCATGAATCACTTAAAATGTTACTGCTAACTATTCAATAATTTCTCACACTAGGTTCCTGACTGTGCCACTACTAACCAGAGTCTGTGGATCAAAGTTGAATAAGATAGAATCATTTCATTTTAGGAGGTCATAATCTGTTAGGGATGTAAGTAAGTACAAGGAAATTTTGTAACTTCTCTATTATATTGATTAAAAGTAAAGTATAAAAATGTATAACTGGTGATGATCATGAAAATTTCATGAAAAGATTGCATTTGAACTGGATCATGAAAAATAAGAAGGCAGTTCCAATTGGAGGTTTTTGAGGAAGAAATTCCAAGTAATAATGACATCAGGGATAGCCAGAATAAAAGAGAATTCCATGAATAAGACATTATTGAGTTTGGTAGAATATGGTATGAAAAACCTAGGAAGGTCAATTGGGTCTTACTGTCATTTTACACTTACATCTTTGAAATTCACTCTGTAGTTAATAAAGAAGCCATTTGAAGATTATAGGTAGGCATCTCCTCCTTTAGCAAACATCTCACTTTGAGATTTCTCAAGGAGTTCTCAGAAGACATTTCTTTTGTTCCTTTTCTCATCTAAACTCTCCTCTGAGGTAATCTCTTCTGGGCCCACAATGACTATGTGTGGATGACTGTGAAATTTAAATTTCCTCTGCTGTAGTCTTTCTTGAAAAGAAGACACCATACACAGCTACATAATATCTTCCCACAGAAGTCTAAGAGGAATCTGAAAATATAAATAAGTTCAAATCTGAACCATTGATTTTTATCCCTAAAATGTTTTATCACTGATATTCTCCATTTCAAGAAACAACCACCACCAGTAAACACACACACACACACACACACACACAGTTTCTCAAGCTGAAACACAAAGGAACTATCTTAAATTACAATCTTTCTACAACCCCTGATACACCTTTCAGTCTACCAACAGCTCCTCATTTCACCTCCAAAATCATCATGATCTCCTCTCTACTCTGTTTCCACTCTCACCACACTTGTCCCAGTGATCGCCCTGTCTTCTGAGCCAGAAGAAGGTCCTCTTAAATGGCCTCCCTGCTTTCACTCTTGGCTCTATTAATCCATTCTTCACACCATAGCCAAAAGGATCTTTTAAAAATGTGTTGTAGATTTTCTTATACCACTTTTTCTCTTACTCAGAATGCTCAGATCACATCATCTTTCTGGCTGTTCTTTAGGCTCTAGTACTCCACCTGTGGTGTTTTCCTGAATACTTCTTTCTGGTGAATAAATTTTGTGCTTGAGGATCCTTCCTGAGTAAGGCCTTACTCAATAAAATGCCCTGCCAATGATTTTTTTCTCACAAAGTTATTCTCTATTTTATTAATTATTTACCCATTGTTTTATCTTCAACATATTATTTAAACGTAGCTTAAATTATCTTTTTTACTATATGTTTATTTGTTAATTGTCTGCCATGAACTTCCATTAAAAAACCTGGAACATTAACCCTATGACTGCAAAAATCACACATCTTTATTATTTCAATGCAATATCTCCAGTACCAAGGAACCACAAAAATATAGAATGAAAAATGTATTTTATTGGAGTGGCCCCAACATCAGTACCATCTCAGGCAAACATGAGTCATGAACTTCAGAGAGACAGATTGATTATAGCATAGTGTTAATTTCTATTGGCCAAATGTCTATAACGATTACCTAGCACAAAAAAAGGCATTCCTTATTTATGGAAGAGTTAAATAGCCTATGTTAGAGAAAAAAAAATCCAGAGATAATTGATCTCCCACAGCAACTATGTGGTGCATTAAAATTCAAGATATTCCTGAGTGTTCTCAGAGAGCAAATGTAGATGGCAGCTGAACGCTGAGAGTCAATGGGTATAACCGAATGGCTTCCAATATAAGGGTCAAAGTCATCCTATAACATGTCATAAAATAAACAACATGAACTATGGCTTCAGGCAAAACAATGGACATTGATGAGGAAGCCAGGGAGAACTCTGAGGACAGCACAAAGACCAAAGCTCTAATTTTAGCATCCTTTGCCACTCTCAATTAAGAAACATAAGGTTTCCCTTAAACATGTGTTTTAGAAAGACAGAGATGAGCATTTGTCATAATGAAAAGAATATATTAAAATATCTAACCCCAAATAGCTATGTGACTTTCTGGATTAAAATGTCTTAGTGGAATAGTGGACTAATGATGATGAGGATGATGACAATTTCATGAAAATCATCATGGAAAGTAAATGCTTTATCTTATATAGAATGCAAGCAAATGTATCCCTTGTCTTTACATCTAACAAATATGTAATATGTTCTACAGATTTTGTGAGAAAAAGAGTACAGTACAATCTTTCTGTCAAAAGTCATCCAAGAGCATATACCACGGCATTAACTCTTCCTTGGCTTCAGTTAGAAATAAAACCGGTCATTAAGCATTAAAACCATTCACTTGGCTTAATTGCTGTACTTACATGATTTCTAATTATGTTTGACTGTCTAGAGACATTTGCTGATGGAAAAGGACTTTCCTCTTAATTTCTGTTCATCACCTGCTCTGAAACTAATTTGGATTCACAGAAAAAAATGGCAGTTTTTAGAGTCTGATTTCCACCGTGTAGTTTGTAAGATTGTAATGAAATGAATTTCCCAAAAACTTATAAAATTGAACATTCTCATAACTCTAGACTAGTCTAAGGAATGAAGGGCAAGGTTTTGGTTTACTTGCCCTAAACATATTTTATAATTTTGTAGTCCCTGGCTTTAAAATTGGGCAATTACTGATTGCCTTTCTAATTTGAGAATGTTTCAGTTATTTTATATTTCATATATTTCGTATATTATATATATATATATATATATATATATATATTTTTTTTTTTTTTTTTTTGCAGTACATGGACCTCTCACTGTTGTGGCCTCTCCTGTTGTGGAGCACAGGCTCCGGATGCACAGGCTCAGAGGCCATGGCTCACGGGCCCAACCACTCTGTGGCATGCAGGATCTTCCCGGACCAGGGCATGAACCTGTTTCCCCTGCATCGGCAGGTGGACTCTCAGCCACTGTGCCACCAGGGAAGCCCATATTTTTTTTAATAAATTTATTTTATTTATGTATTTTTGGCTGCGTCTGGTCTTCATTGTTGCACACGGGCTTTCTCCAGTTACTGTGAGCAGGGGCTACTCGTTGTTGTGGTGTGTGGGCTTCTCATTGTGGTGTCTTCTTTTGTTGTGGAGCAGAGGCTCTAGGTGCGTGGACTTCAGTAGTTGTGGTTTGTGGGCTCAGTAGTTGTGGCTGGCAGGTTCTAGAGCACAGGCTCAGTAGTTGTGGAGTGTGGGCTCAGTAGTTGTGACTCGTGGGCCTTAGAGCAAAGGCTCAGTAGTTGTGGCACATGGGCTTAGTTGCTCCGTGGCATGTGGGATATTCTTGGACCAGGGTTTGAACCCATGTCCCCTGCATTGGCAGGTGGATTCTTAACCACTGCACCACCAGGGGAACTCCCTTCACTTATATTTTGAAACTTTTATTTACAGTCTTATACCACACAAGTTCAGTTTTTCACATCTCATACCAAAAAGTGATGTTGCGGTATAATTAGAAAATTGAGCATCCATGGATTCTCATTTTTGTTTCTTATTATATATATCTTTTTCTTGATATCTCAATTAGATGTCTCCAAGGAGTTAGTGTATGCTTTCTGTTTTGCTAAGGAACAACAAGACTTAAACTATCCTAATAGTTAATATGAAAGATGTCCAAAACCTCTTTTGTTGAATATGAACTTATGTTGAAAATACCAATAGAGAGGCTGTTCAAGGTGGGAAAGAAAAGCTAACTTTTGGATGAGTAGACAAATCAGTGAGTCTACCTTGAGCCTTAAAGTTAGTCTCAAGTTTTTTGATATTATTGGAAAAGGAGTCTCTTAAGAGAAAATAACCTCTATCCCCTCCTCTCAGGTATAAGAATTGCAAGCATAGGGATGATTGTCAAGTGCGACAATGATTGTTAAAGTGAGATTGGAAATGTGTGGCTGCTATTTTGTGGGACATAAACTAGTCTCTGGAGAGATGACAATACTTGAAATTTCTTAAAGCATCATTCCATCTCATTTCCTCTATGGAATAAATGTATTTAAGATTTTGTTTTCTGGAAGCCTTCATAAAATCTTTACCTTTTGTACTGAACCATTGTAGACCAACTTGCTTATGAAAAAGGATTGATCCATGCAGTGAGAGCAAGGGCAACAAGTTCTCAGAGAAAGACTGGACATTGAAAAGAATATAATTCAAGAACTGGACAATATCAAATGATTTTTAGGAGAAGTAGAGTAATACCAGTGAGAGGAGAATAAGAAGATGGGATAAAGAAAAAATTATTGAGCTCCAATTAAGTACTACACTGGTTCTATGAACCCTAGACACTTTATTATTTAATCCTTGAAATAATCCATGCATATTGTTAATCAAAAATTGCAGAATTTGATTGAAATTTACTCAACTAGACATTAGTGCAGCTAGAATTTTATCCTAGATTTGTCTGACTCCAATTGCCATTCTGCTTCTAATATATAACACTAACTATGACAACAACAATCACACATGATCAGGAAACAAGTAATAAATTTGAAGTAAAATAATATTATTCAGCCATGCAAGAATGTGATATAAAAATAATAGGAGACTTTCTGGAATCAGTGATTATTTAACAATACATTTTGTTCCAGGAGGGTTAAAAGATTATTGATTAAACTTAATTAGGAAACATTTTGAGTATAAATCTCTGACAGATAACTATCATTTTTTTCCCCAGAAAAGTCTTTAGAGGGTTGCTGTTAGCAATTCCTTGTGAGCCTTCAAGGAACACTCTTTTGAATTTTTTGAGATTTTTTTTTTCAGTTCTTATATTTCTGGGGCATTAATGAGTGGAATTAGTATGCTGATGTTCAAAATTCAGAATATTGGACATTTGGCAGAAAATTTTTTATTTAAAATAAGTTGAAACCACAAACTTTTATACAGCAAATTGAATAGAATCAATAGAAATACCTGAAATGATTCATACATATCTATCCATGTCTTTGTCCTTACAAGGTCTACTGTGTAGTAGAACAAGCCATTTCCTTAAATGGATTTTAATCCAAACTGACTAATGCACACAGTTAACAAATGTAGCAGCTAAACACATATTAACTCCAATGTGGCCAAATCAACTGGGCAGACTGAGATATTAACAAACAGTTATCAAAAGAAAGAAAACTTAATTGCATGGCCTGAGGTTACATTTCAATGATGTATATAAACTAGGTCATGAAGTTAAAAAATCATAAATTCAGCAGTTTTAGAAGTACCGAAAGAGTAACTCATTTTTAGTTGCCAAATGAATGTTATCAGCTCTGGCTGGCTCATTGTCTGTGTGAAATGTTTTGAATCATTCTATGAAGTTAGAAGCATCACAGATAGATAACATTGATTTAAATATTACCACACGACTATATAAACCTGTTTATAGGTTTACATTTTTCATTTTAAGACAAATATTGCCATACTCCTTCATAAAAAGATATAGTGCTTGTTGTATAATAAAACTACAGGAATAAGAGTGAGCTAGCTATAGTCACTAGAGTTACCCAATTACCATCAATGTTTCATAGGTTTCTGTCATGCAAATTATCAACACAACAAAACGAAATCACTTTGGTATGTGAACCTCATTATAGAAAGTCATTTAAAAGGAAATATCATCAACAAAGAAAGGAAATGGCATTTGAATGATGCTGCTTCATTGAATGCAACAAATATAAAATATGAGAAATGTCTTCACTTTTGGAACAAACTATAAACACAAACAGAGCATGAAAAAAAAACAACCTTGGACAATTCAGTAAATATGAAGTTAAAACACAACAATAATTAGAGTATCTAGATTGAACTTTCCTCTAAGTCGAGGAAAGAAACAACTTATCCTCAAGGCTAACACTAATAATTTTGGTGGAAAAAGCTTTCATAATCCACAGTCAAAAAGTAGAAAGTAAAGAGAATAAGGAGTAAATAGGAGGAAAACATAGATGACGAAAGTTCTAACACTTTTTAGATTTTCTCATTAAAAATATTTGGGGGGGTTCCATTTTTAGAGGTTTCAGCACAAAGTAAAGGAAAATAATTTTAATTGTTATGAAATTATAATCACTAATATTGAAGAATAAGTGAGAAATCTCCTCCTCCAAACCTTTTTTTAAAAAAGGTATTAGACCGCATGTCATTTGATATCCACAATCATTGACTCCCAACATCACAAAAGTAATTAAAACCTTGGCAATAAAAAATTTATGTTTAAAAGTCAAGGGTCTTTTTATTCCCCATATCTTTCTATCCTACTAGTTTTGATGTGTATATATCCACTTTAGTCACTGCAGGAAAGAATACCTGACTTTTTTTTTTTTTGACAAATCAATTAAATGTTCAAATCACTTTTATCTACAAATGTTATATACATTTTTATGAAATATGCAAAAACAAAGCAAAACAACCCTATGGAGTTTTTCTAGCAAAGTAGCTTATTATTTTGGAGTCATGTGAAGAAACTTTTTCTATAATTTGTTTCAAATAATAAACTTATTTTCTTTAAAGTGCACAAACAATGAAAGGAACAAAGTCTTTGGAGTTGAATAGACTGGGGTTTGATTCTGACTCTGCCTATTTTCAACTATGAGACTTGGGCAGAATAAGAGCCTTAAGTTACTTTACTTTCTGTGATATCAGAATAACAATAGATACCTTTTAGTTTTTGTCATCCTGAAAAAATAATCATTTGGTTTTCTATATTTTATAATCTGTGACATGATCACAAGAAGTCAGGGAGAAATTCTGAATATCTCAGTGTTGACTTGGTAGCTGTAGTTCATAGACTGGCTCATGTGTAAATTATTAAGAGAGTCATCACCAAAGGTGTGGAATCATTTTCACTTGTGCAGGAAGCATTTACCCATTGTTTAAATATCCTCAAAATTATTGTTTTGGTGTTTCTGCAGTGAAAGTTCTTTGACAACTTATCTTTATTTTTTCTACCACATAATAATTTGGCTTAGGTTTAGTTATTTATTTATCTGTTTTTAAGTTTATTTTTAAAAATTTGACACAGTTGTAAGATCATCATTTCAAATTTATTTGCATGTGATTCAGTAAAATGATTTATAACTATTAAAATTTTCTCTATGCTTTTAGGTGTTTTTTCATTCATAATTTTGTATATTTGTGTTTTTAATTTTGCTCTATTTTTCTGAATGTATTAGCTTCTGATTTTTTTTCAAAAAATCAGCTCTTATCTATTCATCAGTTACTATTTATCAGAAAATCATGATCTTTTTGTATTATTTTCTAGTCATTTAATTGCAAAATTTTCTTTATTAATTAATGCTTTTTATTTATTTTTTGTTAGTCTGTGTTTTTTGTAATTCTGTCAGCAATAATGTTCAATTTCCCTTCCTTCCTTCCTTCTTCTCTTTCCCTTTCTTTCCTTCCTTTTCCATTGATTTGTTAATTCTTTGGTTCACTTTTCTTTCTTTGTTGATTCTTTCATTATTTCTTCTTTTTCTCTTAGAATATGAGTTTTTTTTAATATTTCTTATTTTATTGTTTAATGATCAAGGAATTCGGTTTGTACTATTCCTACTTGGGATAATAGTGAGATTTTCTATGTGAAAATAATGCGTGATTCTTGTGTGTGTGTGTATGTGTGAGAGAGAGCACAAATGTGTCCATATGTATGTAAGTGCTTGTGTGTATGTGTGTGTGTGCATTGAGCTGTGTCATTATCCTATACATATTTTCTTTTATATACTACATCTTTCAAGGGTTAAGATATGAACATTTTTTGCTGTTATGCTGTGTTTATTTCAGTACATTATTATATTTTGTGAGATTTTGTTTTACATGGTTTGACAAAATATTACTGATAGTATAATGGTGAATTGCAGATCGTTTTCTTTTCAGCATTATAATATAATTTCTTTGCATTATTTAATGCTTTCAACCTCTGATAACATTATCAGGCATTCATTTCAAAAATAGCATACTTTCTTTGAATTTGCCTACTTTGGCATTGTTCATCACTTAACTTCCAACATTTATTTATTCATTGCTCTAAACTTATTTATCTTCTATAACCATCCACAGTTGACAGATCAAGATTTTATATATAGAAAGAGAGAAAGGGAAAGAAATGATTATGTATATAGATTATATTTAATACAAAATTGATAGATTGAGAATATATATGTGTATGTATATACATATAAATGGAATATGTAGTTATGATAGTATTTAAAAACTGTTTTAAGACTTCCAATTTATAAAATGAAAATATATATCTATATGTGTACACATTGGGAAATATGAAAACTTTGACTCTCAATCAAGAAATAATGAAAATATAATTAAAAATTCTCAGAGTGCAATGAAAGAATATAATAATATATATTTGTTCTCTCAATAACTGTGAATTGATTAAATGATAATACAGTAACTGTGAATGAATTTCTCTGTGAATGTGTGAGGTCCCTCCTTTGGGTGCACATCCCTTCTCAGCTTTCCTCTTCTGTCCCTGTAGGGTGAGCAGGAGGTCAGACTAGCTTGCAGTAATACCCTATTATTTCTCATTTTTTGTGGTGATTTAGTATATATTTTTCTCTCCTGAGCTGCCTCTGTGTACAACTGTTGGGATGCTATTTCTTTCTTCTCTTCCCTTTTTTGTCCTGTCCTGGAGATCAATGCCAAGGGAATATATATGTATATAGTACAATACATTTGGGATTGTAAACAATAAAGATAGCATCTCTGTGCTTTCTCCTTTTCTCTCCTACACCTCAACTCCTTCTGCTGCTCTGTGCTCTGGAACTTGGATACTGGGAGCTGTGCTTTTACATCCCTGACCCTTTTCAATCTGATATATTAATGCATTTTGAAGATTACAAACATCATGGAAGTGTAACTTCTGCTAATTTAATTGAAGAAAGTTCACCTCCATTTTATTTATTTATTTATATTTTTTCTCCACTTTAATATCCTCTTCAAAAAATATCTGCAGAATTCATAAATTGAGTAACATATACAGTGATGACTGACTGTCACAAGGGATTTGTCCTTTGATTACCTATACACCAACTTTCGTGTCATTAGTGTTAGCCAAAATATTCCATCCATGGAGCTTAGTGCTCCTTACCTATAAAGTGCACAGAAAAACAGATTGACAGAAGTTGCTTCACTTTCCTACATCATGTTTTAAAAGGAGGAAAATGATTATCTTTCCATATGTTATAAATATGCATATGACATCAGCATTTGTGATGAATTCTAGACATATAACACTGAAGCATTTCAAGAGAGACCCAGGGATATATAAAAATAATTTAATTTATCTCATAATTATATTAAATTGCATAATTATGTTATGCCAAGTTAATTTTAAAAAAAGAAAATAATATTCAGTGCTCAAAGTGTGTCAAAATCACTTACTCTTCCAACTTTGTGTTCCACTACTTACTACTTACACATACTAAGTGCAAGGAATAAATATATAAATTACTGAATTGGTAATTGTGAAAATCATATTAATCTGTCACCTCAGTTTGACTGGATTAGTTGTTTTGACATGGTGCAGACATATTCTGAGTGCTGCTTTAAATACTCGTTGCTACAAACATAGAGAAACCAGAACCACACTTCCTAAAATTTAGTTCATTAAATACTAATTTCATTTTTTCTGTAGAATAAACTTTAAGGTCTAAACGTTTGAGAACGGCTGGGTTAAACGTCTTGTCCTTTGTCACTATTGTATCAGGCCTCTAAAAATGTAGCATAGAGTCCCAATAATGGATTCCATTTTTCCATCACTTAGTTGGGCTTTTTATTGGTGATTTGAAATTGTTCTTACTTGTTTGATCGATAATCATAAATTAAAGGAATTGTGGGAAATCTCTTTTTATTTTAGCATATATTTATATTATTATTTCTAATTAGGTATTTATAGCCAGTGTCCTAAGTAATATTCTTTCCATGTTGTAATGAGAGAAACTTATCATACATGAGAAAGTGTATTTAATGAAAGCACTATCATGAATTTTAAAAATTTATTATAGAGGGGATATGTCATGTTATATTTTAGTGGTTAAAACTTATATGAAATTATAAACTAGAATAAAAGTGTAAATGGCTACCGTATTATGAAGAGAGTGTTAATTCATAGTATACCAAGAAAAATAACTGTTACCATTTTCTATCCTGATCCAATGGACTCGTATTTTTTTTTACATCTAAGTCATATTATAAATACATTTTTATAAGTAAGCATAAAGGGTAATGAAAATCATTAAAATTTTTCATAAGGAGATAGGGCAGACTTCTTTGTAACAAGTAAATCCTGGCATTCAAATATCACAAGAGATGAAAGAGTACTATCTGGTGTACCTTTAGCAACACTGAATGTTCCAGATCCTTTCACAATATAATGTCTGATAAAGTTTTCCTGGTGAATGACTAACTGGATAAGAACACCATACTTAATTTTTTCCTTGAAATATACAACCTAATATTTCATTTTGAGAAAATTCATCTGGGATATAAGCATATGAAGAGTCATAGTTTGAGATTTTAGTTTCATGATCTAGTTAATCATCATTACTATTTTTGAGTTCAACTGTTTACTGCAGTTGCCAATCATCATGTATAGGGATTTAAATTTTAAATAAAGTAGTTAAAATTAAGAATTTAGTTCCTCAGTCATAGAAACCGCTTTTCAAAGGCTCTATAGCCACATGTGACTGGCAGATACCATATTGAACAGCACGAACATAAAATACTTCCATCTTTGCCGAGAGTACTATTGGATAGCATTTGTACATTGTTGTTTCTTTACATGCATCTTCTGACTTGTCTAATAATTATGAAATCTTTTCCTCTGCTAATTTTTCCCCTCTGCCATTATGGTTGCAAAATAAAGAAATCTGTGTTCTCAATTTTGTTCAGTAAAAGCTAAGAGCAGACTGGAAAGATAGTCTAGTCCTTCCAGTCTTTCATAATATTATAACCCCAATATTAGGCTAAGGGTTATTTTTTTTTTAATAAAAATGCTGTTTTTGGAGTATGTTGGAATTTTGGTGTGTTGACTTAGATTTGTGTCTTATTTGCTCCCACCTTATTTTTTTACTGTAGTTTTATAATGTAAGTATAATTTTATCTATAATTACTTTTTCTGACTTTTATTATATTGTAATTTTCTCTGATGTATTTGTTTTTAACTCTCAAGAACAGTATCTCACTTAGGATGCTAAATAAATCTTGGAAGGAAATGCATGAAGGAGAATAGGAAAGTAAAAGGAAGAGAGAAATAAGGAAACAAGAAAGAAATATTTTTTAAACTTAGAACTCTTTCTAACAATACTTCAAATATAGGAATTTGCATAAGAATTTAACCACTCATTTTGCAACAAAGGAAAATTGTATGAAAGATGCTAAGTATTTTGCCAAATGTCATGTATGAGATTCCTATTACTGCTACAACAAATTACCTCAAATTTAGTGTATTTAAACAACACAAATTTATTTATTATTTATTTATTTGTTTGTTTGTTTGTTTGTTTTTCTTTAGGTCAGAAGTTCAACATGGGTCCTAATGGGCTAAAATCAACGTCTTGCCCGTTCTTTTTTCGGTCTTATAGAAGAATATGTTTCTTTGACTTTTCAAGCCTCTAGAGGTTGTAGACTAACACTTTATTTGTCATTTTTTTATTTTTTATTTGGTGTTTCCCTTGGAGTCTGCAACATACATTTATAACAACTTTAAGTCCACTTTTAAATAACACAGTACCGCCTCACAGGTGGTGCATGTACCTTGTAACAGAGCATACCCAATTTCGTCTTCCAGTTTCTGATAACATTGCGGTCATTCATTTTACTCATCTATAAACTATAATTTCCAAATACATTGTTGCTATAACATTTTTTTTTTTTTTTGTACAGTACATGGGCCTCTCACCGTTGTGGCCTCTCCCATTGTGGAGCACAGGCTCCGGACATGCAGGCTCAGCAGCCATGGCTCAAGGGCCCAGCCACTCCACAGCATGTGGGATCTTCCCGGACCGGGGCACAAACCCGTGTCCCCTGCATCGGCAGGTGGACTCTCAACCACTGCGCCACCAGGGAAGCCCTGCTATAACTATTTGAACAAGTTTTTATGTTAGATCAATTAACAATAAGAAAACTAAAATACTTTATCTTTATGAATTGTTCTTTACCACTTTTCCTTTTTTATATAGATCCAAGTTTCTGAACTGTAGTATTTTTCTTTCACTCCTAAGAATTTTTTTAAACATTTTTTTACAAAGTGGGTCTACTGGCAACATTTTCTCTCAATTTTTGTCAGAAAAAGTCTTTATTTCTTCTCACTTAGGATAATTTCACTGAATCCAGAAATTTAGATTTGTAGGTTTTTTCCTTGCAATGTTTTAAATATCTTACTTGCATGGTGTCTGAACACGTCTAATGTAATTCTTATCCTTGCTCATTTGTAGGTAGGATATGTATTTCCCCCCTCTGGCTTATTTCAAGATTTTCTCCTGTCTTTGTTTTATTTGCAGTTTGAATATGACATGCCTTGGTATAGATTTGATGTTATTTATTCTGTTCAGTTTTCTCTGAGCTTCTCTAATCTGTGGTTTCTGTTCTCTCATTAATTTTGGAAATTCCTCAGCTCAATTTTTTTTTAAATGAAACTGTTTATTACTGGAGAAGAGAAGGATGTCTACAAGAAAATCTAGATTCTTTCCCCTCATGCACTACTCTGGTAATAAAGTTCCAAATATCAACTATGAAGATATTTACAAGGATAAATTTTTCTTAACATGTGACCATTTACTATGTGGTGGACATTTTTTCATAGAAATCATATACTAAAACTAAATATAATCTTATAGTTTACAAGAAGCTTAGAACATTGCATTAACAGAAGATGAGATTATGTTTTATTGCAAAATATTATAAAAGTGATACTATTTTGTGGCTCTTAAACGATTAATTACTTGAGTTGAACAGGGAAATGAAAAAAAAAACCCAAAAGAAAAATCATCAGGACACGCCTCATTTAAGATTTTTTGTATTCGATTCATTCTACTTTCACAACATCTCTAATTAGTTGATACACACAAGTGACAACTGTGGAAGGCTGGATATCCATCAACACAAATGAAGGAATAATGTTTGTTTCCAAGGCGTTATATGCTCCAATGACAGAACCTGGATTAATGTATACTTTATTTTCATGCTCAAATGCTTCAAATATTTGTGTGTGTCCTGAAATAAGAATGTCCATGTCAAACTGCCTCTGCAACAGGGCTATGCTGGCCATATCTCCCCATGGAATAACTTGATGTCCATGGATCAAACCAATTTTGAACTGCACAACAGTTAATGACTTTCTGTTCTTGATAATTCAGATTCTCATTGAAGTCTCCTCTTATAATATGAGCATCACCAGTCAGAGTCTGGAGATAATCATAACTCTCTTTTGTACAAAGGTTTCCAGTGCAGAGAGCGTGCTGAATCATTCCTGGCACCAGCAGTTTTTTGAATTTAGCTGGCAAACTGTTGCTCCAGTGTGGGATGTGCACGTCTCCTAATACCAACATCAACATCCTGCCACTGGGCTCCTCTCAGTCACCAGCACCGCTGCTGCCGCCCTCCCTTCCTCAGACGCCTCGGCATCTCAAATATTTTTCCATCCCTTTCTCTCTTCTTCTGGATTACATGTATTACATTGTTTATAATTGTATCATAGTTCTTGGATGTACTTTTTGAATTTTTTCATTTTGCTCTTGCTTTTCAGTTTGCAAAGTTTCTTTTGACATGTCTTTTAGCTCACTGACTCTTTCCTCAGTAATTTCCAATCTATTGATGAGTCCAAAGGGCACTCTTCATTTCTGTTTTAATGTTTCTGACTTCCAGCATTTAAAATATTTTTCTTAGGGTTTTCATTTCTCTTCTTACGTTACTCATCAGTTCTTGCATGTTTTCCACTTTTCTGTTAGTTCAGCATACTAATCATAACTATTTTATATCCCCAGTCTGATAATTCTAAAATCTCTGCTATACCTGAGTCTGGGTTCTGATGCTCACTTTGTCTATTGAACTGTTTTTTTCTATTTGTTTGTTTTTGGTTTTTCATTTGTTTGTTTAATCGTTTGCTTTAGCATGGCTTATAATATCTTGTTGAAAACACACATGATGTATTGGGTAAAAAGGTGCTGAAGTAAACAGGCCTTTAGTGGGAGGTTTTAAGTTTATGTGGCAAGAGGTTAAACTGTGTTAATGTTTGCTATAGCTGTATGCATTAGAGGCTAATGTTTACTCTAGTGTCTTTCATTTTGTCTCCTGCTTGTCTTCTTAAAAAGGGTCTGAGCTTTGCAGTCCTTTTAGCTGTAGTCCCTTATTATACAGGAGCCTGGTCAATGTGGGGTAAGGTGTGGGGTTAGGGGGAGCATCCTATAATCCTATGATTAGGTCTCAGGTTTTTAGTGAGCATGAGCTCTGAGGCTGTGACTTCAACAGTGCTTCTCAGCACTTTTTTTTTCCCCCTGTAGGTAAGAAGGCTAGTAAGGGTGTAACTTCCCTTTCCCAAAGTTGGTAAGCTCTGGTAAAATAGTTTCTTTTGAGTGTAATTCTTTATAAAACGAACAGAATGTTCAGGAGTATTTCAAAATGGTTACTTTTCCTCTCCCAACTACAAGAAGCATAAGGGGGTCTTTCTCTGATCTTCGACGTGAGAAGCTGGTAAGTATCCTGGAGGTAAAACTCATAAATGTGAGCTCTGTTCCCCCAAACTTGGTCCCTGGTGTTTTGATTTCAAGCTAGTTTACATTACACCTTCGGCAATTTGTCAATAACATTTGAAGTGTTCCCATAGGTTCTGGCTCCAGCTTGGGTTTTTGCTCTTGGCTGTGGTGTTGGAAAGCTGTGATTTTTGGTATCCATCTCTCCAGCTTTCAGGGCAGTGATTTATCCTTGACCTCACTTTTCTTATAGATCTAAGAAAAGTTGATATTCAGTTTCTTCAGGTTTTTGTTTATTTTGAGGAGGGAGTGAGAACTTCCATGCTCTTTACATGTCAGACCAGAAGCTGGAAGTACAGACCCCTTTCCACTTCAAAACCAGCATTGGTCTATCAAGTCTTTCTCTGCGATTAGCACCTGAACCTCTTGAGGGAGGCCATTATTCTGTCTACTACAGGCCCTAAGTTCACAGGTCAAAGAAGTAGGACTAGAACATAGGTTCCCTTCACCCTGGGTCATCTCTTTAAGTACCTTTTAAATTTGTTTAAAATCCTCTCTCTCTCTCTCTCTCTCTCTCTCTCTCTCTCTCTCTCTCTTTCTCTCTTCTTCTCAAAACACCAGCTTTACAATTATTTTCTCATTTGGATACCATTTTCTTTTTGCCTATGACACTGTTTCTACTAAAACTCTACAAATGTAGTTTCAGTTTGGACTTTAGTCTCTCTGCCTAAGATGATCCTTGAGAAAAAGTGCCCTGAAATTATATCTAGCAATTAGCATCAAAATTCATAGCCCTTACCAGAAGGGTATACATTACAAATTGATTTAGCCCATGAAGCCACATCCCTCTGTGAAATTAGAAGCAGTCATATAATATTGGAGACCTACAGACTATTATTATGAACATTATAGAGATGAGAAGATAACTGAAATAAACAACTGGTACTAAAAAAAAATAAGCAGGGTCAGTATTTCTATGCTTCCAGGTATATAAACTCATATAAGTTCAGATATATTCTTCTGTTAAATTTCACTGGATGTAGCATCAATATTTCAAGTGCCTATTAGTTAGTTTCAATGATCCTTACATAGAAACAAAGTTTCAATAAACAATCTAATATCATTTATAAAAGGAAAGATAAGTTTTCAAAGCAAATTCCTTCAATGTAACATTAATATAACCTGGAATTATATGGCGTGATAAAAAAAAAATCTTAAAAAGGACTAAGGGCTTCCATGGTGGCGCAGTGGTTGAGAGTCTGCCTGCCGATGCAGGGGACACGGGTTCGTGCCCCGATCCCGGAAGATCCCACATGCCGCGGAGCGGCTGGGCCCGCGAGCCATGGCCGCGGAGCCTGTGTGTCCGGAGCCTGTGCTCCGCAACGGGAGAGGCCACAGCAGTGAGAGGCCCGCGTACAGCAAAAAAAAAAAAAAAAAAAAAAAAAAGGACTAAATTTGTCTATAGTGCTCATATATTTTTGAAAAATTTTGAATCTTGGGCATGAGGCCCAAGTCCAGGTCAAATGGATATTCAATTCAAATTGCCATCTGTTAGATATTTTTGAAACTGATATGGTATAAATTTGTGTTTAAATGTATTTTAGTCCTCAAAAGGTTCATACCACAGAATCACCATTTTGACTGGCATTAATTAGAATATTTGTCTGGCAGTATTGGCAGAAAGACCAAGAATTGAATATAGTAACAACGTACCAAATGAATTGCCTACTGTGATGGACATCTAGGGCCAAATATTCAAAGGGCATCTACAACTTCTTCTATGAGGGCAGGTTTGAGCTGTTAGTTTCAAATGATGCATACATTGCCAATCCTGTTTCAACAGAACAAAAGGATGTCAGCAGAATGCTTTCAGGGGAAAAAGGTTGAAGAAAGTTATTTCTGACTATGACTAAATTGTAAGGCACCAGCCACACAGATTAATAGACTACCACAAGTGGTTCTAGTATACAAATTTATTTTCTGCAATTATATTCTTGGGTGTAGTAGAAATATAGACAGACAGGTTACAAAATCTATTATTTTAAAGAAATTTCATTGCATATAGCTTATATTGTTTAGTAAGATGCCATAAAAATAAAAAGCATAAGAATGCTTTATTCTATGCTATTTCATAATTTTTCATATAAAACAAAACTTAACTATGATTTATAATTACATAAAATCTATATATTTTGAACTAATATAATTATATTTCTACTATAGGAAAAGCAGATATTATATTGCTATTAAACTCTTAAAATAATGTGATAAATCATGTTCTTTGGGGGCAAATATTAGATATAAAAAATGGAAGACAATAAGGAGTAATCATTACACTTTCAGGAATTGGACAATTATTTAAAATGTCTTAGACCTATTATAATATGCTTTTCTTTGAATTTTATTTTATTTATTTTTTATACAGCAGGTTTTTATTAGTTATCTATTTTATACATATTAGTGTATATATGTCAATCCCAATCTCCCAATTCATCCCACCACCACCATATAATATTCTTGTAATCTAAGAATTAAAATATAGAATTAGTATAGATTATTCAGTGCATTCTCAATTATGAAGGGAAACATTACCAACAATTTGTTGTGGTTTCTTTTGGACATATGGATTTTTAAATTTTTAATTATTATATTTTTTACAATACATATATAGTAAATATATATCCTGTTAAGAGCTAATTAAATAAAAATGTTACCTACTTATTTTGTACAAATCTTTATTGTGTATAATTCCTCAATGCAAACACTGGTACTAATTTTTGAAATTGTGTTTCTGTGGTAGATATAGGACTTATGATATCAACATATTAAAGGATCCCTGTGAATGCTTATTGTAAGTGGTAATAAATATTTATAGCCAATCTAATATAAAGGAAATAATTTATCATAAGGACTTAATGTAAACAACTTAATTCGTTATCATCTATTTCATTATCTCTAAATATCTTCTAATTATTTAATCACAAAATTGTGAAACTATTATGAAGGTGTTCTCAAATGAGAACACATAAATGAAAAAATCTTGACTACTAGCAGAGATATGGACTTTGAGATTTTTTTATAGTCTGACCTCAACCTGTTTACCCCTGCAGCTACAGCTCCCATTCTCTTCCAGGTAATTTGTTTTAAATTGTGCTGTTGTTAGCATTGTCAGACAAAATACAGGGAATCCAGCTAAATTTGCATTTCAAATAAACAACAGATACTTCTTTTAGTATAGTTTGTGTCAAATATTGCATGGTTCAATAATACAAAATAAATACTTAATACTAAAAATACTAGTCAGAGTTGAGCAGTGTGGAGTAGAATAGAGTATGGTTATCAGTCCCATGCAATAGTTATACTAAAAAAAAAATTGTTTATCAAGAATTCAAATTTAACTAGGTTTCCTGTACTTTAATTTACTAAATCCAGAACTCCTAACCATTGCAAATTTGGTTAAGTTGGGAAGTATGTTTCCCAGAGTCTCTGTCACTGTATATAGAGTTAGCCCAAAGAGGACCTTGCATACAATTTAAATGATGGAAATGAAGCGGCCACTATTACTCTGTAAGTCTTTGAGGTCAGATATGGTAATGAACAGAGAATTGTCAATTGGGTTTCAGCTGAATCTCACTCACCACTGCTTAGCCCAGGACTCTGCATCTTGAGTGTTGATCTTTCATGAGTGATAGTGGCCCCAGAAATTTTGTTGTAGCAAGAGCCTCCATAGACTTCTCCAGGAGCTGGCAGGGACATGCTTGGATTCTCAGCTTCCCCCAGAAAAGCTCCAGTTTGCTCATCTGTGTTATGCTTCATGAAGTGTTGTTAGTCTATCTTTGTGTCTATTCAACCGATCTTTACTTCTCAGCTCTTCACTCCTGTAATATCCATGACTTTCATAATTCTCATCATGGCTCTTTTTTTTTTTTTTTTTTTTTTGCGGTATGCGGGCCGCTCACTGTTGTGGCCTCTCCCGTTGTGGAGCACAGGCTCCAGACGCGCAGGCTCAGCAGCCATGGCTCACGGGCCCAGCCAATCCGCGGCATGTGGGATCTTCCCGGACTGGGGCACAAACCCGTGTCCCCTGCATTGGCAGGCGGACTCTCAACCACTGTGCCACCAGGGAAGCCCTCATCATGGCTCTTTATCTCTGACTAAATTCAGATAATTATGAACAATGGAGGTCTCAATAATCTTATCTAGTTATTTACTTTCACTGTAAATTGGCAAGTGTGGCGATTTGCTTAGCGGGTATATTGCCTCCTTATGGATCATATTGTGTTAAGTAAGTGAACCCTCTTACTATTACACCTATCAATCTATCAACAAAAGGTTTGTTTCCTATTTTGCAATGTTGGTTGCTGTTTTATAGAAGTTATTTCCCAATGGAGGTAGGATTAATGGAAGAATAACGTTTTCCTTAAACTGGTTAGTTGAAGGTGCCACTTGGACATATTGGGATCCTCAGAGCAGTTGACCAACAAGCAAAGAAGCAGGTTAGCATACTGGTTGAAGTGGCTTATTCTGACTTTATAGAGGAACATAGGTTTACAATGGAAGAAGTGCAGAAAATGCCTGGAATTCAGGAGAAACTTTGAGTTGCTTCTAATTGATAGAATATGGTGAAGTCAATGTGGTTATCACTCCTTTGGTTATGTTACATTATAAAAGACTCTGTCTTAGCTGATTGCAGAGAGATCCTCTCCCACTTGTCTTGAGGAGACAAGATGTTATGACAAGACTGTCTAAGGTGGGAGTAACTTGGAAACAAACCATGGACAGCCCCTAGGAGCTGAGGGCCTCACTTTTACAGCTGCAAGGGATTGAATTCTGCCAAAAACCACAGGGGTTTGGAAGAAACCACAGGCTCCAGAAAGGAAGACAGCCTGGCTGACACCTGGACTAGAGCTTTGTGAGACCCTGAACAGAAAAACTAGCTAAGTTATATCTAGATTCTTAACTCACAGAAACTGTGAGATAAGGAATCTGTGTTGTTATAAGCTGATAATTCGATGGTAATTTGTTACACAGCAATAGAAAATTAATATAACCCAGAACACTCATAATGATTCTGCTTTCCTGACAAACCTGATTGATTCCCACTACATGGTACATAATACAGTTGAATTTTTTAGAGTTTTTACCCAGTTATTTTGAGATACAATGGACATACAACATTATATATGTATAAGGTGTATAACATAATGATTTCATATGCGACTATATTGCAAAATGATTACCACAATAAGATTAGTTAACATCCATTACCTCACAGTTACAATTTGTGTGTATGTGTGATGAGAACTTTAAAGATCTACTCTCTTTGTGCTTTCAATTATACAATAATACAATATCACTAACTATAATCATAATGTTGAAAATTATGACCTCAGAGCTAATTTACCTTTTAAGTTTGTACCTTTTGACTAGCATCGCCTAATTCCACCATCTACTATCCCCCACCTCTGGCAACCACAGATCTGATCTCTGCTTCAGTGAGTTTTCTTGAAAAATTCCACAGATAGGTGACCTCATCCAGTATTTGTCTTTCTCTGTCTTACTGACTTATGTCATTACTGTTTCTCCTCACTAAACTGCAAACTTCACGAAGCAGTTTCTTCTTTGTATCTCAGTCTCAATATACGAGGTACCAAATGAAAAGCTGCAGAGTGACAGTGACTGCTTGATCAAATCAATGAAGTAATGAACAAATTACGATTCCATATCAGATTTTGTTTGGAAAGTGAGAATGAACCATGAGAGCTAAAATTGTCCTTATTCTCTGTAAGGATGGTAAATTGCTAACAGTTCTAATTACTAGCATAAAGTTGCTTCAGGAGAAGTTTAAAAAATCATTTTAGTTCTCTGATTATGAGTCATCATGATATACAGAGTTTGACATTAGAATCACTTGAGGTACTCATTAAAAAGTTCAGACTTATGGCCCTTAACTCAGGTACAATGGCTTAGGATTTTTCAGAGTGGGTCTCAGAACATGCTTTTTACAGACTCCTCAAATGATGTTTATTCACACAAACATTTGACAACTATTTCTGGAGAAACATGATTTTCCTTTTACAATTTTTTTTTAAAATATCTGTTTTTACATAAAGTAGGTTCTTCACTGTGAAAACTAGAAAATCAAAATCTTCTATACTTATAATTAGGTAATAACAATGAGTTCATATACTGTTGCTTAAAGTCAGAAGACAGTTGAATTGAAGAAATGAGCGAATTAGACTAAGGGATATATGCCAACAATTGAAAAGGATCATCTAATGACCATGTAGAACTGCAATTTCAGAATTTTATTTTATGTATTATGGGTTAAAAATTATACTCTCGATTCACTTACTTTTTGAAATGTTAAAATTCAGAAAACAATTTTTTTAACTTAACTGTGAACATAGTGTCAGATTGTTAGTGTTTTTCCATAATTTTAAAAAGAAACTCTGATTCCATTTCTGTTAATTAGATCTCAGGTTTATAAAAAGAATTTTAATATTTATGTCTTGGTCCTTGTTGAAAGGAGGATATTCTGTTAGCATTTCACTAGTATAATGATATATTATCTTTAAATCTACTTGTCAAAAAACCCCATGAGTCATTCACTGAAAAATGAGTAATCAAAAAATTCTTTAGCATGCATTGTTACACCAAAATCAATAATATGTTTTATAAAAAATATTCTGATCAACTTTTAATGGTAAATGTATTTATATTATACTCACTAACATAAAGCAATTACAGTTTTCTAGAAACATGAGAGAGCATGAGAAAGCTGTACACTAGTACAAAAGTAGAAATGGTTTATAGTAGTTTGTAGAAATTAATGTTTAATAAAAGGGTAATAAATTTATTTCAATATTATAATACCAAACACTAATTTGCCTTTAAAATATATAAAGTAATTAAAGTATATGATGTTATTTCTTACTCGCTCATCTATCCACATCTCAATGTGTTTTGCAAAGTGACATGAAATGAGTTAATTCTTAACAAAAATAAGACTTAATTATTAAAATTGCAATATAATAAATGGCTTCAAAATTGCATTTTTTGTACTGTATGTTAATTAACTTTTTAAAAATTGATTTTTAAATGTACTTATAGAAATATTCATTTATGACCTTTCCAGTACCAACATTTTCTGATTAAAAGAAAAAAAACAAAACAAAACAAAAAACCAGCTCTCCTAAATTTTGAAATTGGGAAGCTTAGTAGATATTGTGAAAAAAATGGAAGACTGGAAAAAAAGCCTGGCAATTCAATCAAGTGACAGTGTTCAAATATGGAAATATCTCATCAATATATTACTAAAATGCAGTGATTTATTGGAGTTTTAAAAGCTTAAATAAATAAATATGCAGGCAAGATGACATTTTAAGAACACGATAAGTTAAGATTTAGACAGCCACCCATAATGTATGTGTTGGTGGCAATAATTTTATTTCAGAACTGATCTATCATAAGTATATTTTGACAAATATATGCATTGTTTATAATGTTATATCTTTTAAAATGTTAATAAGTTTAGATTTTTTAAGAAAGGTATTAAGAAAACAATTATATTGCAGAGATGACAAATATATTTAAGATATACTGTGAAGTACAGTAAAAATAGTACTGGGCAAAGAATCAGAAACCTACCATCTGCACATTCTCACTAAATTATTAGCAACTTGATCTTGGATAAGTTAAATATAAGATGGGGTTAACTTAAAAATTAAATATGATGATAATTAAGTTGGTTCTTAAACTGGTCAATATTATTAATGAATATTAAATGCTTAGCACTCATTTGTAAAGGATGTCTTTTAATTATTTGTGCATTAATTCACAAAATACTTCAATGTAAGTTAAAATTTGCAACCAAATACTATCAGATATGTTTTTAAACTGATTTGATTCTATCAAATAATTATAAACACAACATTGCCAACTGATTAAATTTAGGCTGTACACATAAATTTAACCTGTACATATATGATAGAAAGACATTCACAATTTGGTATTAATTTTGCCAATTGAGTGTAACTATTTCATTAACTTTCCCCTTATAGATTTTCAGTATTTTTGACTTTTAGAATTTTAAAATAGGAATGACTTATCATCTCTAAAATCCTGCTAATGAAACTTAACCTTCAGTGACCTTCAGGGACATAAGACCCTTCTAGGGTCTTGTTATTAAAAGTGTGTTCCTGGGCTTCCCTGGTGGCACAGTGGTTGAGAGTCTGCCTACCGATGCAGGGGACACGGGTTCGTGCCCCAGTCCGGGAAGGTCCCACATGCCGTGGAGCGGCTGGGCCCATGAGCCATGGCCACTGGGCCTGTGCATCCAGAGCCTGTGCTCCGCAATGGGAGAAGCCACAACAGTGAGAGGCCCATGTACCGCAAAAAAAAAAAAAAAAAAAAAAAAAGTGTGTTCCTTTCTTAAATTGGGCCCTCAATATTGCATAAGCTTCAGGCTTCAGGTACTCATATACATTTCCAACTACTAAAGAGAGACTCCTTTATTTCCCTTTTTTCCAGTGTGTGTATATAGTTGTTTATATATGTATGTGTGTGTCTGTGTGTATCTGCTGTTGCTGTCTTTTAATATTTAAATATACATATTCCTCCAAGGGAAGAATTTTAATAGGACTAGTTTGAATAGCTTGACTATCCCAAAAGTTAGGGGGGAGAGCAAATCAAATTGTTTTGGAGCTGAATTATAATCAGTCTTGGAATAGGAAGACAACTTCTAGAAGAATAAGTTGCTCTTCCAAACAATGGTTGGACAGACCAAACACCAGAGGACAAACACCATACATATGTTTGGAAAACAGGGCATGAGTTGGTAGTAGGCAAAAGATAAGCCTAGGGAGAAAGCAGATGCCAAATCACAGGAGTCTCTACATGTGCTGGCAGATATGTTTTATGGAATTCAGCTGCAGAACCATGTAACTTGTTATGGATTTTGTCAAATGAGGCAATGCAGATAAAGTTTGAGGAGAGGGATAAGCCTTGTTCTGTCTTAGAAAACTGAATGTGTTATGTGACTTTCATAGAAAATGAAACAGAGAAAAAAAACCAGATTTAAAGGATGAGAAGACAAAAGAAAGTCTAATTATAACCATTTATTTTGCATACAGAATAATAACTGTAGTCTTCTGATGACTGATACATATATTTTAGTAAATAGTAAATCAATGGTAAGTTATTTAACATATTTTAGTAATGGACTAATCTCTTATTATTTTGAAATTATTTACAGGACTATTTTAGAGATGTATATTTTGTAAAAGAAGTTCAGCACAAACAACATAATTATCTCATTCCAGCTTTGCAAACTAATTTCATCTTGTAAGAATAACAATGTTAGGCATGTAAATGAAGAAAACACTTAAATGATGCTATCAAAGGAAAACAATTTCCTGCTGTTAATTGAGTGCTTTGACAAAATTCAAGATATATAAAGCTGTGAAATATTGATCTTCAATGATGATAACTGCAGTTTTATTATTAATAAAACTAAAATATTGATTTAAGAAATTCAATTTGATGAATGTTTGTGAAATAGAGGTGCAGTTTTCTCTACAAATATTGACCTCTACAGAAAAAAAAGATGTAAAACATTCTTGTTTTTCCTGCTTTAAGCAAATCACTCTGTATGGTTTTGTGTATGTGTGTGTAGGATACTTGCATTAATATCTTTATAAAAGAAAAACAAGTGTTTTGAAATCTTTGTTGACCTGAAACAAATAGACTGCCACATATTTCTCCAACAAAGATGAGTTTACTGGGGATCAACAGAGAATTTCAATTCAGAGTCTGCAACCATGGAAAGTCACATGCAAATTCCCTGCATGGCAAAAGGAGGAACACTATTATAGAAAGGAAAGGGAAGTTGGGAGGGCCATAGTAAACAGAGTCCATGGTTTTTCATTGACTGAGTCCTTGCCAAGAAGTAAGAGTCTTCCTTCTTCCTCTTGGGCTCTGCTATTGCCTCAGAGCATGAGAGCTCCCCTTCTGTTCTCCCAACTCTATTTAATTGAAGTTTCTGTTTATTAATTTTCTACACATTCAACACTAATATTTATTTTAATAATTTTCAGTCACTTTAATCTTTCTAAAAATCTGACAAGTGTATTCATAGCATTCAGTGCTGACCAAATTTCATGTAACTTTTTCACTCATAAACTTATTCATTTCACACATATATGTTGCTCTGTTCTATAAGATTTATAGATTACAGGGATACAATGAGAAAAAAAGTTTTTACTTTTTCATCCATGATTTGATTTTATCTCCTCTCTTAGGATATCAATTATATTTCTTTTTAATATTTTTAGTGGTTTCCATACAGCTCCCAATATTTATTTTTAACTAATCTAAGCCTCTCTTTAAATAACACTAAAGTGCTTCAAGTGTAGTGTAGCTACTTTATCATAGAATATTCTGAATTCCTCTCTCTCAGCTCTTATGACATTGTTATACTTTTCACTTATTCATATGACCTATCACTCAGTATATTCTTACTATTTTAAACAAAAGTTATATTTTAGGTCACTTAAAAATGAAACAAATATTTTATTTACCTTCATTTATTCCTTTTCCAATGGTCTACCTTTCTTTATATAAATCTGAGTTTCTCATCTTTATTATTTTTCTTCTCCTGAAGAATTCCTTTTAACATTTCTAGCAGTTCAAGTCTGTAAGTAATAAATTCTCTGTTTTTGTTTCTCTAGAGAGTCATTTTATCTCCTTCTTTTTTGAAGAATAATTTTGCTACATATAGAATTCCAGTTTTGTTTGTTTGTTTGTTTGTTTCCCAACACTTTAAGTATTTCACTCCACTCTCTTCTTATTTGTGTAGCTTCTGATGAGAAGTCCACTGCAATTCTTGTTCTTGGGCCTTTATGGTAAGACATTTTATTTTGTTATTCAAGGTTTTCTCTGCTGTTGATTTTCTGCAGTTTGAATGTGATATGTCTAAGTGTTTTTGTTTGTTGTTTTATTAATCCTCTGGGTTTCCTCTGATCTTTCTTAGTCCGTAGTCTGGTGAATATCATTAATGTGGGGAAGCTTTTGGCCATTATTATTTCAAATATTTCTTCTGATTTCTTTTATACTCTTTTTTTCTCCTTCTGGAATACCAATTACATACACGTAACAGGTCTTGAAATTTACCTACAGTTCTTGGAGAGAACAAGGCCCTGTGTGAAGTTGTGGGGTGTTTCTTAGTTTTGCGTTTCTCTTTTTATTTTGTTTTCCAGTCTCTACTTGTGTCCCATCTACTTATAAACTGTGGTCAAAATAATTTCATGGATGCCCCTAGAGACACATCCTGAGTGGGATAGCTCTCCCATGGAGGAGGGGTATAGAAATGTTGAAATGAAAAGAATTTGAACACAGGAAGAGGTAAAGAATGGATGTCAGGATTGCAGTCTATTACTGATCTACCCCATTCTTCTTGATAACACTAGCTTTGGAATCCACTAACATTTCAGTAATTTGGACTCATCGCTTTGTAGGGGTGCTGTCATGAATGAACTCATGGCCTGATCTCAGTATGTCCTGTATCTCACCTATCCATCTCTTGCTTTTCACTGTCATTTTTTAGATGAAACTCAGAGTAGCCTTTAAATCTCTGAAAACAGCTTTATTTTATTTTCATCCTGATTTGATGATTTAGATGCATATATGATTTTACTTTGTAAATAATTTTCTCTTAGAATTCCAAGTGATTTTTCCATCTTTCCATTTCTGAGTTCCTGATGAGAAGTATAATGACATTACTCTTTTCTCTGTGGAGATGAACTGTTTTTTTTTTTTTTCCTTAAATTTCTTAGGCCATTTTCTGAAACTTGGAATTTTCAAACATCACTAAGATGCATTAAATGCATGTTTCACTTTCTTGTCTTTTTTTTTTTAAATCTGTCCATTCATTTGTTTTAGCACCTACATTAAAAGACTTGATACTTTTCTTTTCAAAAACAATTGTGTTATTCTACAATTCCTCCCTTCACCCAATATTTCACCTCCTCAGTTTTGGCCTCTATATTATTTTTCTCTCAATATTTTTATTTACTTGTCTTTTTATCCTATCCCATTGCAGTATCATTGGTATTTTTTCTTCTAACTGCTCTATTGCTGTATTTTTTTCTAATTATTAAGAGCTCTTTGTGTTATTTAATTTTTCCAATTGTTTCTTTTTTCTAGCATCCTTTTCTGCTTTGTAGGTAAAATATTATTGAATTTGAGGACACTATAATGTATTTTAAGAACATTATTATGATTTACTTTTTGAATTATCCTCTTAAATATTTCTTGATATTTTACAGTAAATTATCTATTTTCTTTCCCCAATGTACTGTGATCTTAAATTGCCCATGCATTTTTAGAATGGGAGACTTGCTTAAACTTTCCTAAGTAGGTGATTTTGTTTTTTGCTATTTTATATGTATATTTATTTTCCCAATAGTTGTCACCCTCAAGTAGGGAAATAAAATAATTAGAAACTCATTGTTGAATATTGATACTGCCATTTAGCACATTGCACTATAGGGTTCGTGGTAGGAGAAACTTATGAATAGAGTTTACCTAAGACTACCATAATCCATATCTCATTCTGGTAAGAATAATGCTTAGGTATTTTTTCCAGTTATAAAATCAAGCTCTACATACATGTTTAGGGATAGAGTTGGCGTAATTTTTGCATAGATAGCATTTAGCAATGCCTTATTTCTAGCCTCCCTTTTACTTCTAGTCCTCACTACTTAATCACATTGTGCTCACCTTTTCCCTATAGTTCTATTTGGCAAATCAGTTTCCTCCTCTTGGTCTAATTTATTCTGGACTCTGAACTCATTTACTCTGCCTTCGTGGTCAACATTTTTCACCCTCAACTTATCTTTCAGACATGTGTTATTATCTTTTGTCTACCCTCATAATCTTTCATCCTTGTCCTATTAATCCTTTTAGTTTTTTTTTTTTAATTTAAATAAAATCTCAGAAGGAAGAGAAAATAAAAAAACATTATGGATGTTGGCTGTGTAGAATTGGAAGTCAATATGATCCCACAGTTTTCAATGATTTACAGAGCTTGTTACTTCTTAAGGGTTTAATTGTTTAGTACAACTGCCATATTGGCATTGCCATCCATTTAACATGGCATTACATTTATTTGCTTCACTCATCAGTGATTTTGAGCCACTGCCTAATTAGATACAAAGAATGTAACAGTAGGGTGCTGGGTTTTGTTTTCCCTGTTCAATAGGTGTTTATTAAATAACTACTCTGTTTCTAGCACAGTGTTCTAGCCAATGACATGCAAAGGCAATAGATAATATTAATTCATCATATATGTGTCCTAGGCACTAGGTAAAGTACTTTGCAACCAACGCTTCATTTTATATTCAAGCAATTCTTTTGAACTAGATAATATTATTGTTTCTCTTTTTCACAAGAGGACTCTTAACATTTACCCAGTTTGATTCACCTGCAAGTAGCAAAGAAGAGTAAGAACGCTGGTTTGTCTGTCACCAAGAATGTGTTGTTAGTTTCAAAATGTTTGAACTATGCTTTTAAATAGTATCTAGGTTAAAGAAAGAAACAGAAAAATGAACAACTAATCATTTAACATGAGTGATTTTTTTTTTTTTTTTTTTTTTTTTTTTTGCGGTACGCGGGCCTCTCACTGTCATGGCTTTTCCCATTGCAGAGCACAGACTCCGGATGCGCAGGCTCAGTGGCCATGGCTCACAGGCCCAGCTGCTCCACGGCATGTGGGATCCTCCCAGACTGGGGCACGAACCTGTGTCCCCTGCATCTGCAGGCGGACTCCCAACCACTGCACCACCAGGGAAGCCCCATGAGTGATATTTATTCTCCCTTCCTGAATTTCTGCCCCTCTATTGATGGCCTTTTATTTCCTAGAGGAATAAAGACTAGTGTCTGAGCTTCCCTGGTGGTGCAGTGGTTGAGAGTCCACCTGCCGATGCTGGGGACATGGGTTCGTGCCCCAGTCCGGGAAGATCCCACATGCTGTGGGGTGGCTGGGCCCGTGAGCCATGGCTGTTGAGCCTGTGCATCCGGAGCCTGTGCTCCACAACAGGAGAGGCCAAAATAGTGAGAGGCCCATGTACCGCAAAAAAAAAAAAAAGACTAGTTTCAAGGCTCACAAAAGCAAATAGCGCTCATGTTTTTTTTGTTTTTTTAATTTTTATTTTAGTAAAGTTGCTCAGTTAGGACAGGCAGAGCCAGAGATAAAGTTATCATGCATTATTTTATTGAAGATAGGTTTTTACATGAGTTTCAGCTCAGGAATTAGCAATTTTTCAAAAGAGAACACCATATTGCCACCAAAATGGGCTTCAATTTTTTGTGAAGTTAAGTTAAATATATAAAAATAGGAATTTATAGGGCAGATGGAACATAACTCCCTCATTCACCCAAATTTCATTACACATGAATATTTCCAATCATTTCAGTACATGATAGTGAGATGAAGGTGTATTATCATACCAGGTATATTGATGCATGTTGGGAACAGGAAGAGTTGAAGTGATTGATATTTGAAGTAGAGCCAGTCAAAGAAGCCACAGTGCAGAACATTTGCAGGAGGTGTTTTTAAGACATACAGAAATAGAAGAAGGTGCCAGCCTTTTTGGCCTGTCCCTATATCACAAATAAAACCTGTTAATCACCACACTATGCTTGCAAACATAGAAACCTTTGTCACACTCCCAGGCTGGGCAGAGACCTGCTGCATAAGTGTGTCAACACAACTGCTGAAGAAATTTACATAGTTCCCCATGTTAAACTTTTTAAGTTTTGACTAATAAATATGAATGGACAAGGGAGAATTACCAGATATTTAAGGGACATAGAAGTACAAATTTAAAAATAAAACAACTCAAATGACACATGCAGAGTAGCTTTCATAATGCAGAGAAAAATCAGGAAATATAAAATAATTTAAAATAATTCAAATTAGTAGCTTCAGAAAGATTCATGAAGATATTGGATATATAAAAATGGAATAAGCTGTTATGAAAAGGAGAAAGGAGAGACTATGAACAAGTTCTTAGATATTGAAAATACGATTGCTTAAATAAAATATTTAATAGTAGGGCTAGAAGAAAAAAAATCGAGGAAATCTCCCAACTGGAGAACAAAAAAAGAAATAGAGGGCTTCCCTGGTGGCGCAGTGGTTGAGAATCTGCCTGCTAATGCAGGGGACATGGGTTCGAGCCCTGGTCTGGGAGGATCCCACATGCCATGGAGCAACTAGGCCCGTGAGCCACAGCTACTGAGCCTGCGCGTCTAGAGCCTGTGCTCTGCAACAAGAGAGGCCGCCATAGTGAGAGGCCTGCGCACCGTGATGAAGAGTGGCCCCCACTTGCCACAACTGGAGAAAGCCCTCGCACAGAAACGAAGACACAACACAGCAAAAATAAATTAATTAATTAATAAACTCCTACCCCGAACATAAAAAAAAAAAAAAAAAGAAATAGAGTTTAGTAATAAGAAGGAAACATTGAGAAACGTGAATCATTAATTTAGGAGGTTTAACATTTATATAAAAGGAATTGAAGAAAGGGAGAACAGAGGAAATGGAAAAGAGAAACTTATCAACAAAATGATAAAAGCAAATTTCCCAGAGGTAAGATACAAGCCTTGACTTGAAATTGTAAGAGCTCACCTAATGCCTACCAGAATAGATGAGACACAAGATATACAAAGGAAAATAAAATACTGTAACTTGAAGAAGCCTGGAAAATTTCAGAGTTATAGAAAATGTTCAAAACTCTTATGTATTTCACGTATTCATTTGCTCATCTATCATTAATGAACGACATACCTTGGCTATAAAATGGTTAATAAAAGAGAAAAAACCTCTCTATATTGAATATTATGCTTTATTTTAAAAGCAAGAAATGCATGTAAACAAAAATATAGTACACTTGCCTTAGAAGGCTAGGACTGCCATAAGAGAATCCCAAAGAGTTCAAACAACAGAAATTAATTATCTCACAGTTATGGAGGTTGGAGAATCAAGATCAAGGTGTTGGCAGCATTGCTTTCTTGTGAGGGCTCTCTTCCTGACTCCTAGATGGCTGCTTTCTCATTGTGTCCTCACATGGCCTTTTCTCTGTGTGCTAAATCCTAGTGTCTCTTTCTCTTCTTATATCAGTCCCATTGGATTAGGGACCCACCCTTACAACCATATTTAAACTTAATTACCTTCTTAAAGACTATTTTTCCAAACTTAGTCCCATTGGGGGTTAGACCTTCAACTTAAGCGTTTGGGGGAACACAATTCAGTCCATAACAGTAATATCAGTTTTGATGAAGCAAAATAAAACATGGAATGGGATGGGGGAAAATGTGTTGGCAAACACTTTATGTAAAGTCAAAATTAAAACCCTCTACAGTGAGGGGAGATTTGAGTGGAAATTTGGAGGAGGTGGGACAAGAGTATTCTACACAGAAGAAGCAATAAGTGCAAAAGCCAGGGGAGAATGAGCTTAATTGTTGGAAAAAGAGAAAGGGAGCAAGAAGGTTTAAAATGGTGGAGATGGAGAGTGGTAGTGATGTTGGTGGTTCTGCGGCCAGCAGTAACAAAGAAGGGACTTGTAGGTCAAGGTATAATGGAGGAATCATTACAGCACTTGGACTAGAAAGCATCATCATCTATGTTGTATTCTTTAAAAGTTCACTTTAGTTGCTTTATGAACAACAGACTATAAGGATGGAGTGAAAGTAAAGAGACTTGCAAGAAAATAATTTTAATAATTCATATGAGAGGACAAATATAGGATGCAAAGATAATTCAAGAAATAGAAGAGACTTAAAGAATTCTAATTAGTAGCTGCAGAGGGATTTGGGACCATATTGTATCCATTGAAGAAAAAAAAAACCCCACAATTAAAAGCAGCAATGAGAGGCTGAAAAATTATTCTTGGGAATTGAAAATATGGCTAAATAAACATATCCTCCACTGTTGCAACAGAAAGAGAAAAGACACTGGGGAAGGCAAATGGACTTTACCATGATGCAGAAATGGCTATCACATTTCTCCTTTGGAAGGGAAGGGTAAGCATCATGTACTAGTCTCTGCTCCAGAAATATACCATGTCCTTCTGGTTAGATGTGGAAGAGTTCATTGTAAGACCAAGGAACTTTACCTACCTCTATTTATTCATTTTGTTTCATTGCAGATAAATCCTTTTGTTCTTGTTTTGTTTGGTTTAGTTTGGTCAATCTGTCTGGCCCAGGTTTATTTACTAGATTGAGCAAGCATAGATTCCTTTTTACCTTGATTCATTTTGACAAGGTTTTGGGTTTTCTTTAATTTTGTTGAATGGTGATTCATGTCCTTGAAAATCTTAGCTTATTGCCTGTTGATTTGCTTTTGGAAAATCTGTTTGTTAACAGACAAATTCAGAAATATTACTAGGTCATTCTAGTCAAATACCTAGGTCTGCTTAAGAGGAGTGTGAGGACTAGGCTACTTTTTCATGGCATCATCTCTTAACAATTCTTGAGTATTCTGTCAGGTCATTTTACTACTTCTCAGTTTATTCCTAAGGTACTAAGTAGTAATTTGGAAAACTTTTTTTTTTTTTTTTTTTTTTTACACAGGGAGCTTTCAGACTCAGTGAAGTCTGTTACAATTATAAATAGATAACCAGGGCTATATATGGATCTGAGGCTACATCAAAAATTGTTTTACAACATTAGAGTTTCCCAAACTTTTGAAATTTTAAAGTGAAGATTCTAAGTCATTCTTTAGATTAGAGACCAGCATACTGAGACCAGAATAATGTGGAAGGGTGGAACCAAAGCATCATAAGAGTTTGGATTTTCTTTAGAAGAACTTCTCTAAACCTAAGTGAGTTATTCTCCATAAAATTTATGTCCTTTATGATATTGGCCCTCCATTTCTACCATGACACAATAGATTCTCTCTTTCTCTCTAATAGAAAAACCTTCCTACACATATATAAACTAATTATTATGATAATAATGACATTGAAAGAGAGTCTGCCTTCCTTGAACATGAACATACTCAAAGCAGACAGAAAACGGAATACTTGGAATACTCTTTCCACTTGGACTAAGAAGAGCTTAAGCTGGCTGTCTCTGAAGCTTCAAATGTTAACACACACATTTCAGCCTGATGATCACCCATCATTTTTAGCATTTGCAATAGTAATAGAGTATTTGATGTTAAGGCCAGCTAATATGGATTAATTTCTTAAATTATAATTGCAGTCAGCTTCTCTCATATTGTATACAATTGTATAGAAACTTCCAGAAATCTTTGGGTTAACATGCTTTACAATTCGTTTACAGACAGGAAACAGTTTTGCCTGATCATCTTAATTAGACCAGTTACATTTCACTTTTGGGCTGTATCGTGTTATTTGTATCAGAGCAACTCCATACCCCTAAATCCCGATCTGTTGATATTCCTTCTAATATACCATGTTATCACTTTGGGGAAGTCTAAATAGAAGACTCCAGAGTCCCCTCACCATGACAAAAGAGAGAAAACTGTCCTTGACTAGATGTAGACAATGTAGAAAAGTCCAGAGCATAATAAGACTTGATACATAATGTAAAGTAATGAGATAGAATTCAAAGATTAAGTATGTTCAGAGGCTAATTTTGTTCAGTGGGGCACACTTACTTGATATCTGAGATAAGAATCAGAAAAAAAAATCTCAGGTGAAACAAAATTGGAGGAGGAATATCACATAATTAATTCCAACTTCAAAATTCTGGAAACAAGTGTAATTTAGAGGGAAAAAAAGTTCCCAATGATTTAAGAAGTAGTTGGTTGTGGCAAGATGGCTTTAAAATTGGAAATGATTTCTTTTCCTTTTCTCAAAGTATATTCATTATCAAGACATGACATTTATATTAAGAAATGCACAAAACACTGCCAACATATTTATAACATGGCGGTACCAATATTTACTTCCAGCAGGAGTTTATGAGAGTTCAGATTTCTCCTTATTTGTTAGTTGTTTTTTTTTTTTTTTTTCAACTTTCGTCATTCCAGTAGCTGTGCAGGCATATTTCATTTGAGGTTGAGTTTGTATTTTCCTAATACCTAATGATTCTGAGCACCTTCTGTATTTTCATTGGCCATTTGGATTTTTTATTTGGTGAAGGTCATGTTCAATTTTTTGGCTTATTTCTTATTGTATCATCTGTCTTTTTCTTACATATTTGTAGGAGGTCTCTAAACATTCTATATGTAAGAAAGTATAAGTTATCAATACGTTCCTTTATCTTTTATTTATGTTTTTGTGCTCTTTTAAAATGAATCTTACCTCACCCCAGTTTACAAGGATAGTGTATGTCTTGTTCTAGAAGATTTATTGCTTTAGCTTTTGCATTTAGGCCTAAAATCTGTCTGGATTTTTTGTTTGGTTTAAGTATAGATCAAAATTTATTAATTAATTTATTATTTATTTGGTTGTTTTCCCAGCAGAATGTATAATCAAACTTGCATCATTTATTTCAAAGTCTATTTAGTTTTTCCACCTGGGCCCCTTCTCTTTGGTAGAATTCGACCATATGTTTACTTCCTCAGCACCACAGAACTGTGAAAAATACTGCTTAAGTTTCTGCTTTCTGCTTAGCCTCTGGGTTTCCTGCTCATGACCTTAACTCTCATGATACTCTTTAGTTTAAAGTATTAAGTCATCTTTGGGTAAAACAATCAATCTCAGCAGTGTACATTTCCCAAGTACAATTGAACCTTGATTAAGAGTGCTGGGATATTTGATGTCCACTGAAATCTGGGGGAAAATGTCAATGAGCTTAATATGTGAATATTATATATAAAGTGAAGCTACATTTATTTGCAATTTAACCCTTTTCTTAATTAAGCTCATTCAATTTGATAGCTCTCAAATTTTATAAAAAGTCTAAAAATATGTCATTAATGGTAACCTTAATGCCAGTAATTACTCAGTTTTAACAAATCCAGAAAAGCAATAAGTAGTACAAAAATTATGAGTTCAAAACTATGTTTAAAAGTTACTTTTGGTATGGTCTGAATTTTTTTGTCCTCCTTAAATTATTATGTTGAAACCCTAACTCTCAAAGTAGGTGTATTAGGAGATGGGGGCCTTTGGGATATGTTTAGTTCGTAAGAGAAAAGACTTCATGAATGGAATTAGTGCCTTTGTAAAAGAAGCTCAAGAGAGGTCCCTTCCCCCTTCCACCATGTTAGGACACAACAAGACGGTGACCACTATGAACTAGGAAGAGGACCCTCACCAGAACACAGCCATGTTGGTAGATCATTTCCTAATCTTTGGACTGTACAGCTAGGGCTGTGGACTTCAGACATTCTCCAGATTGTGCTTTCTCTGAGCCATATTAGCTCTTATACACATAAGTACACAGAGATCCAAGGCTAGAGATGGTGAAATAAGACTAAAGTTTTAAAAATAGTATTAAGTATGTTTTTTGCCTCTAATCTTCTATCTTCTGGGTTCTGATTTTTGAGTGCTGTGTTTTCTTTCATTAATCCTCCTTGAGTTTCATAATGTGTCTGTTATCTGTAGCATGTCTTTTATTGATTTTAGAAATTTCTCAGATATTGATTCTTCCTCATTATCTCTCTTTTATCCTTAAGTTTCAATAACATATCTTAAATTTCTTCATCTCATATACCCTATGTTTTTTGTCCTTTCCTACCATCCATTATTTCCTTCTGACCCATCTCCACTTTGCCAACTTTTTTATATCTACTTATTCCACTCAGATCTTAATTTCAGGTTTTATATATTTAGTTCTAGAAATTTTTGTGTTTAAAATTTATTTTTCAATGGATTGTCATTACAATTATGGATGTTACATAATTAGTCAAAACCATTTGAACATATTATAAGTATTAGTAGTTACTAAACATGAAAAAATAATTATAACAGCAACTCTTTTTTTTTACACATTTTTTTTCCTTTTTACTTCTTTATTGGAGTATAACTGCTTTACAATGTTGTGTTAATTTCTGCTGTATAACAAAGTGAATCAGCTATAAATATACATATATTCCCATATCCCCTCCCTCTTGCATCTCCCTCACACCCTCCTTTTCCCACTCCTCTAGGTGGTCACAAAGCACCAAGCTGATTTCCCTGTGCTATGTGGCTGCTTCCCACTAGCTATCTATTTTATATTTGGTAATGTATATATGTCAATGCAACTCTCTCACTTCATCCAATCTTACCCTTCCCCATCCCCATGTCTTCAAGTGCAATATCATTCTCTATGTCTGTATCTTTCACTCTGTATGACAGACTCTAGGTCTCTTCACCTCACTACAAATAACTCAATTACATTTATCTTTATGACTGAGTAATATTCCATTGTATATATGTGCCATATCTTCTTTTCCATTCATCTGTCGATGGACGCTTAGGTTGCTTCCATGTTTTGGCTATTATAAATAGTGTCACAGTAAACATTGTGGTACATGTCTCTTTTAGAATTATAGTTGTTTCAGGGTATATGTCCAGGAGGGGGATTGTTTGGTCATATGATAGTTCTATTTTCAGTTTTTAAGGAATCTCCATACTGTTCTCCATAGTGGCTGTATCAATTTACTTTCCCACCAACAGTGCAAGAGGGTTCCCTTTTCTCCACACTCTCTCCAGCATTTACTGTTTGTAGATTTTTTGATGATGGCCATTCTAACCTGTGTGAGGTGATATCTCATTGTAATTTTGATTTGCATTTCTCTAATGATTAGTGATGTTGAGAAGTCTTTCATGTGTTTGTTGGCAACCTGTATTTCTTCTTTGGAGAAATGTCTATTTATATCTTCTGCCCATTCTTGAGTTGGATTGCTTCTTTTATTGATATTGAGCTGCATGTGCTGCTTGTAAATTTTGGAGATTAATCCTTTGTCAGTTGTTTCATTTGCAAATATTTTCTCCCATTCTGAGGATTGTCTTTTTGTCTTGTTTATGGTTTCCTTTGTTAGGCAAAAGCTTTTAAGTTACATTAGGTCCCATTTGTATATTTTTGTTTTAATTCCATTTATCTAGGAGGTGGGTCAAAAAAGGATCTTGCTGTGATTTATGTCATAGAGTGTCCTGCCTATTTTTTCCTCTAAGAGTTTTATAGTGTCTGGCCTTACATTTAGGTCTTTAATCCATTTTTAGTTTATTTTTGTGTATGGTGTTAGAAGTGTTCTAATTTTATTCTTTTACATGTAGCTGTCCAGTTTTCCCAGTGCCACTTATTGAAGAGGCTGTCTTTTCTCCATTGTATGTTCTTGCCACCTTTGTCATAAATTAGGTGACCATATGTGCATGGGTTTATCTCTGGGCTTTCTGTTCTGTACTACTGATCTATATTTCTGTTTTTCTGCCAATACCATACTGTCTTGATTACTGTAGCTTTGTAGTATAGTTTGAAGACTGGGAGACTGATTCCTCCAGCTCCATTAAGATTGTTGTGGCTATTTGGGGTATTTTGTGTTTCCATACAAATTGTGAAATATTTTGTTCTAGTTCTGTGAACAATGCCATTGGTAGTTTGATAGGGATTGCATTGAAGCAGTAGATTGTTTTGGGTAGTATAGTCATTTTCACAAAGTTGATTCTTCCAATCCAAGAACATGGTATATCTCTCCATCTGTTTGTATCATCTTTAATTTCTTTCATCAGTGTCTTACAGTTTTCTGCATACAGGTCTTTTGTCTCCTTAGGTAGGTTTATTCCTGGGTGTTTTATTCTTTCTGTGGCAGTGGTAAATGGGAGTGTTTCCTTAATTTCTCTTTCAGATTTTTCATCATTAGTGTATAGGAAGGTAAGAGATTTCTGTGCATTAACTTTGTATCCTGCTACTTTACCAAATTCGTTGATTAGATCTAGTAGTTTTCTGCTAGCATCTTTAGGATTCTCTATGTATAGTATCATGTCATCTGCAAACAGTGACAGCTTTACTTCTTTTCCAATTTGGATTCCTTTTATTTCTTTTTCTTCTCTGATTCTGTGGCTAAAACTTCCAAAACTATTTTGAATAATAGTGTTGAGAGTGGGTAACCTTGTCTTGTTCCTGATTTTAGAGGAAATTATTTCAGTTTTTCACCATTGAGAACGATGCTGGGTAGTGGGTTTGTCATATATAGTCTTTATTATGTTGAGGTAAGTTCTCTCTATGCCTACTTTCTGGAGAGTTTTTATTGTAAATGGGTGTTGAAGTTTGTCAAAACTTTTTTTGCATCTATTGAGATGATCATATGGTTCTTATTCTTCAATTTGTTAATATGGTGTATTACATTGATTGATTTGCATACATTGAATAATCCTTGCTTTCCTGGAATAAACCCCACTTGATCATGGTGTATGATACTTTTAATGTGCTGTTGGATTCTGTTTGCTAAGGTTCCATTAAGATTTTTGCATCTATGTTCATCAGTAATATTGGTCTGTAGTTTTCTTTTTATTTGTGACCTCTTTGTCTGTTTTTAGTATCAGGGTAATGGTGGTCTTGTAGAATGAGTTTGTGAGTGTTCCTCCCTCTGCTATATTTGGAAGAGTTTGAGAAAGACAGGTGTTATCTCTTCTCTAAATATTTGATAGAATTTGCCTGTGAAGCCCTCTATTCCTGGGTTTTTATTTGTTGGAAGATTTTTAATCACAGTTTCAATTTCAGTGCTTGTGTCTGGCCTGTTTATATTTTCTATTTCTTCCTGGTTCAGTCTTGGAGGGTTTAACATTCCTTCCAGGTTGCCCATTTTATTGGCATATAGTTGCTTGTAGTAATCTCTCATGATCCTTTGTATTTCTGCAGCGTCAGTTGTTACTTCTCCTTTTTCATTTCTAATTCTGTTGATTTGAGCCTTCTACCTTTTGTTCTTGATGAGTCTGGGTAGTGGTTTATCAATTTTGTTTATCTTCTCAAAGAAACACCTTTTAGTTTTATTGATCTTTGCTATTGTTTCCTTCAATTCTTTTTCATTTATTTCTGATCTCATCTGTATGATTTCTTTCCTTTTGCTAACTTTGTGGTTGTTTTGTTTTTCTTTTTCTAACTGCTTAAGGTGTAAGGTTAAGTTGGGTTTTTTTAGATTTTTCTTGTTTCTTGAGATAGAATTGTACTGCTATAAACTTCCCTCTTAGAACTGCTTTTGCTGCATCCCATAGGTTTTAGGTCATCGTGTTTTCATTGTCATTTTGTCTAGCTATTTTTTGGTTTCCTCTTTGATTTCTTCAGTGATCTATTGGTTATTTAGTAGCATATTTTTTGGCCTCCATGTGTTTGTATTTTTAACAGTTTTTTTCCTGTAATTGATATCTAGTCTCATAGCATTGTGGTCAGAAAAGATACTTGATACAATTTCAGTTTTCTTAAATTTACCAAGGTTTGATATGTGACCCAAGATATGATCTATCCTTGAGAATGCTCCATTAGCAGTTGAGAAGAACGTGTATTCTGTTGTTTTTGGATGGAATGTCCTATAAATATCAATTAAGTTCATCTTGTTTAGTGTATCACTTAAAGCTTGTGTGTCCTTATTTATATTCATTTCGGATGATCTATCCATTGGTGAAAGTGGGGTGTTAAAATCCCCTGCTATGATTGTGTTACTGTCGACTTCCCCTTTTATGGCTGTTAGCATTTGCCTTATGTATTGTGGTGCTCCTATGTTCGTTGCATAAAGGTTTATAATTTTTATATCTTCTTGGATTGATCCCTTGATTATTATGTAGTGTCCTTCTTTGCCTCTTGTAATAGTCTTTCTTTTAAAGTCTATTTTGTCTGATATGAGAATTGCTACTCCAGCTTTCCTTTGATTTCCATTTGCATGGAATATCTTTTTCCACCTCCTCACTTTCAGTCTGTATGTGTCCCTATGTCTGAAGTGTGTCTCTTGTAGACAGCATGTATATGAGTGTTTTTGTATCCATTCAGCCAGTCTATATCTTTTGGCTGGAGCATTTTAACCATTTACATTTAAGGTAATTATTGATATGTATGTGCCTATTATCATTTTCTTAACTGTTTTGCATTTGTTATTTTAGGTCTTTTCCTTCTCTGTGTTTCCTGCCTAGGGAAGTTCTTTTAGCATTTGTTGTAAGGCTGGTTTTGTGGCGCTGAATTCTCTCAACTTTTGCTTGTCTGTAAAGGTTTTAATTTTTCCATCAAATCTGAATGAGATCCTTGCTGGGTAGAGTAATCTTAGGTTTACGTTTTTCCCTTTCATCACTTTAAATATGTCCTGCTACTCCCTTCTGGCTTGTAGAGTTTCTGCTGAAAGATCAGCTGTTAACTTTATGGCGATCCCTTTTTATGTTATTTGCTGCTTTTCCCTCGCTGCTTTTGATGTTTATTCTTTGTATTTAACTTTTGATAGTTTGTGTCTTGGCACATTTCTCCTGGTATTTATCCTGTGTGGGGCTCTCTGTGCTTCCTGGACTTGACTGACTATTTCCTTTCCAATGTTAGGGAAATTTGTAACTATAATCTCTTCAAATATTTTCTCAGACCCTTTATTTTTCTCTTCTTCTTCTGGGACCCCTATAATTTGAATGTCCATATGCTTAACATTGTCCCAGGGGTCTCTGAGACTGTCCTCATTTCTTTTCATTCTTTCTTCTGTATTCTGCTCTGTGGTAGTTATTTCCACTATTTGTCTTCCAGGTAACTTATCCGTTCTTCTGCCTCAGTTATTCTGCTATTGATCCCTCATAGAGAATTTTTAATTTCATTTATTGTGTTGTTCATCATTGTTTGTTTGCTCTTTAGTTCTTCTAGCTCCCTGTTAAGCATTTCTTATATTTTCTCCATTCTATTTCCAAGATTTTGGATCATCTTTGCTACCATTACTCTGAATTCTTTTTCAGGTAGACTGCCTATTTCCTCTTCATTTGTTTTGTCTGGTGGGTTTTTACCTTGCTGCTTCATCTGCTGCATATTTCTCTGTCTTCCCATTTTGCTTAACTTACTATGTTTGGGGTTTGTTTTTCACAGGCTGCAGGTTCGTAGTTCCTGTTGTTTTTGGTTTGTGCCCCCAGTGGGTGAGGTTAGTTCAGGGGCTAATGTAGGCTTCCTGGTGGAGGGGACTGGTGTCTGTTTTCTGTTGGATTAGTCTGGATCTTGTCTGTGTGGTGGGCAGGGCCACATCCGGTGGTGTGTTTGGGGGTGTCTGTGACCTTATTATGATTTTAGGCAACCTCTCTGCTAATGGGTTGTGTTGTGTTCCTGACTTGCTAGTTTTTTTGGCTTAGGGACTCTGGCTCACTCAGGCGGGGTGAGGAAGGTGTATGGAGTGAGGGGCGAGCCTGCAGAGGCCGGCATGATGTTGCACCAGCCTGAGGCACGCCGTGCTGTGTTCTCCTGTGGAAGTTGTCCCTGGATCATGGGACCCTGGCAGTGGCGGGCTGCACAGGCTCTGGGGAGGGGAAGTGTGGATAGTGACCTGTGCTCGCACACAAGCTTCTTGGTGGTGGCAGCAGCAGCCTTAGTGTTTCATGCCCGTCTCTGCGGTCCTCACTGTTAACTGCGGTCGTGCCCATCTCTGGAGCTCCTTTAAGCAGTGCTCTTAATCCCCTCTCCTCTTCCACCAGGAAACAAAGAGGGAAGAAAAAGTCTCTTGCCTCTTCGGCAGGTCCAGAATTTTCCCCGGACTCCCTCCCGGCCAGCTATGGCACACTAACCCCTTCAGGCTGTGTTCATGCCGCCAACCCCAGTCCTTTCCCTGCGCTCTGACCGAAGCCCAAGCCTCAGCTCCGCCCACCCTGGCGGGTGAGCAGACAAGCCTCTCGGGCTGGTGAGAGCTGGTAGGCACTGATCCTCTGTGCGGGAACATCTCCACTTTGCCCTCCACACCCCTGTTGCTCTCTCCTCTGCGGCTCTGAAGCACCCCCCCCACCTCCACCACCCGCAGTCTCCGCCCGTGAAAGGGCTTCTTAGTGTGTGGAAACCTTTCCTCCTTCATGGCTCCCTCCCACTGGTGCAGGTCCCATCCCTATTTTTTGTCTCTGTTTTATTTCTTTTGCCCCACCTAGGTACATGGGGAGTTTCTTGCCTTTTGGGGTGTCTGAGGTCTTCTGCCAGCGTTCAGTAGGTGTTCTGTAGGAGTTGTTCCACATGTAGATGTATTTCTGATGTATTTGTGGGGAGGAAGGTGATCTCCATGTCTTACTCCATTACCATCTTGAAGCACCCCGATAGCAGCAACTCTTAATAAAATAGATGTGAGAGCTTTGTATCTTTGTTAAAAGAAATTTTACTGACATCAGTTTTTTGAATTGTTCCATGTTTTGGTGCCCTGGATATTTTTACATCTGGGTTCAAAGCACCATGGTAATATAGCTGTTTTCTTCTGGGAGAAACAATTTTACACAGAAATTGACATTATGAGAGTCTATATGGATGACAAGGTCTGAATATTGATTTGTTTAAAAATACGTGTGTTTACACTAATATCAGGATATTTTCCTACCCAGTTTTAAAACCAATGATATATACAGTACAATCTTCCAACACAAAATGGACCTGCTGATTCAGGAAACGCCTATGGTTTTCCAGCTATGCCTGTGACAGAGTGGGAGAATCTGTTTAAGTTAATAGTGAAGAATGACTATATCCTCCAGATATAAAATGTGTTTCACAGTGAGATTTTATGATAATAAAAAGTGATACTTTGGTCTTGATTTTTAAAACAGTGTCTAAATCTTAAAAGGATTTGAACTGGGTGAAGAAGACTGTCAGACTGTTGCTCTAAAATGTCAACACTTGGAGTGTGACTTGGGAAGCCTGAGATATAGAAAATGAATCAAATGAGGGACTAAATAGTGTTTAAAAGAATTGAGACTTCATACAAGGCAGTACATTTCCTGATTTGATGATGCTCTGAATAGAGTACAGCTTCACATCCTAGGAGCCTATTGATAATCAATACTTCTGTTCTTTGCTTCTTCTACGAACCTTATCTCTGCATTGCTTATGAAAGCATTAGGCTTAAGTAATATTCCCATCTGCTTTATCTTTACTTTGTCATTTTTCTTTACTGTTCTGTCATTTTCAGGAAAGTTCAATCTTTTTTTCTACCATTTTAGCTTAAAATCAAGTACCTTTTTTTTTAGCATTTTAAGAAAAGAACTCATGGCTGAATTTTCTTTTAATTTATCTTTGTTGTCTGGCACAGAACCTTATATTTTTAACAAAAATCTGTATTTTGTCTTGTAAGTTCTCCCATGGAGAAAGGGCATCAGTAACTTATGGCTTTTTCAGAAGCATCTTAATGCTCAAACAAATCCTGTACACCTTCATACCTTAGTTGAATAATCCCATCAGCAGAATATTATTTCATCTTAACAACAGGCAAAGTACATACAACCCAAAATTTGTATTCATCTGATATTATTGATTCAAATTACATAAATCAAACATTGATAAAACTTCAAGATAATAATGTTATCGATTCTATTTGTCAGAATCCTTAAAATCCTTGGTTGCATATTTTCTTTTTCAACAACTGTGTGCATGTTGCTTTTGTTGGGCTTTAGGGAGTATAATTGTCAATCAATTTTAAATAAATAACTTAGCTTTAGGAGTTTTGTTGTAGTTACTTTTGCTGTTCCCTCTTCTGTCTCTCTCAATCTCTGTCTCAAAGACGCTAGAGAAGTGAGATGAATCTAGTTGTTAAATCTACATTTACCCAAACTTGAGGTATAAATATTTAAAGGACCATTTCCCCCTCCATCCTAAATGGGGTTGATACAGCTTTCCTGCTTTCTCTCTGTTTCCTAAGGGTTATTTCCCCCTCTTCTGCTTCACAGTTTCATAGCCCTGTGGGAACAGAGGTTAGTGTGAGGTTTCCTGTCAGCTTCCTCCCCTTTTGCAGGCACCAGACCCTGGTTGTTGGCTCCACAAAGCTGTTCAAAAGGATTCTCTAAGTTAACAGAAATCTTCCTCCACCCTAGGGCACTCTTGGTTGAGGTGATAGTTTATATCTCTAGAGACATGCTTCGTGTTGGCCTCTGAGAATGATTTGCCTTCATTCCTTTCATTTGCTCAACAATGCCTTTAAATGTGTTTTATGCACTTTAGTAAGCATTTTTTTTTTAATTTCTGAAAAAGAGCATTTTCTAGGATATGGGCACTGCCTTATTGTTAGAATTGGATGTCTCAACTCATATATTTACAGAAATCTATACAAGAAGATCAGCATGGTGCTTACATTGGGAAAAAATCACTTTAGAATATCTGCAGTTCTGTGTTCTCATCTCACCCAAAATTTTTAGATATCTGAGAAAGTTATCTCAAATTGTTTAATAAGACTAAACTATCTTACAAAGATAACCCCAAATTGCCTAGTACAATATAATTTTTTACTTATTTGATAGGTGTCATTAACATTTAACAAGTTAATATGTATAGACATTATGAGGTTCATCAAATACACAATAGCATTATTTCTGTAGTAAGTCAAATGGCAATTTATATTTATATATATGGTTATATATATGGTTATTTAATATATGCAATGTTTAAGATAATTTATCATATTAGGTAAAAATCTAATAGATTAGTTCTGTGCTTCCAATTTAGAGGATATAGACTTGTGATTTTAATTTATAAAAATTGTTACTAGGTTTTTAGATGATATTTGATGATGCCATTAAACATAGTATTCAAAAAGAGAGTACTTTATCAGATTAATATGAGTTAGTAAATACTTGGTAAGATTTAACTTTCAAGATGTTGGTAAGATTTGCCTTTTTTAAAAAAATGTATTTACTTTTGGCTGCCTTGGGTCTTTGTTGTTGCATGTGGGCTTTCTCTAGTTTCAGTGATCGGGAGCTACTCTTCATTGTGGTGTGTGGGCTTCGCATTGCAGTGGTGTCTCTTGTTGTGGAGCACGGGCTCTAGGCATGTGGGCTTCAGTAGTTGTGGCATGCAGGGTCAGTAGTTGTGGTTTGTGGGATGTAGAGTGCAGGCTCAGTAGCTGTGGTGCATGGGCTTAGTTGCTCCGAGGCACGTGAGCTCTTCCCGAACCAAGGCTCAAACCCGTGACCCCTGCATTGGCAGGCGGATTCTTAACCACTGTGCCACCAGGGAAGTCCTGATTTGCCTTTTAAGATAGGTTTTAAAATAAGATTTGTAAGATTTTCTGCTCTTAGAAAAAGAAAGCATGCAAACGAGGCCCAAACCTATTAAAGAAGTTTAATTAATTAGTTTTTCATGAAGGTAAGTTCATAAAAATGAGGGAAAGCAGAAGACATTACAATGAAAATCACAGAATTGATTTCTGCTGCTGGCAATACATGTGCTTTTTCTCTCTGGATCTGTCATTATTGCCCTGTTTTTGCAATCCTGGACCACATATTATGAGTAGAAATTCTTTGATGATTTTCAGGAAACAGAAGTAGGAAACAGTATTTAGATTCCTCTTGTATGTATATATTAAAAACTAAAGATGTCGACTCAAAAAAAATGCACAATGTGAGAGTTGTGAGTTAAATTTGGGGCAAAATGAGCACTATAGCCTGGGAGATAGCGTTTCAGGTAGCTCTGAGAAACTGCTCTGAAGAGGTAGGGAGGAAGGCCAGTATATATGTGATTTTGGTGAAGGGGGAGTACATGCAATCAAGCACATATTTTTTTGCAGAAAATTTCTGCTGGTGTCGTGAAGGTTATGGCTAGTCACCAGGAGCAGTCTTCAACATGAAGGATTTTAGTGCTTTTCTAGATACGAGGAGATGCAAGAATTGGGCACATAAAATTGTCTCCTGAAAATATCTAACTATCTGAAGACCTGTTCTGCCAGTTTTTCCCAGAGCACAGAGTGCCTCACTCCTGATCTCCACCCTGAACTCCTTTCAGGGGGTGTGGTAGGTCAGTAGGTGCAGCGGCTCATAATTTGATCCTTGTAGAGGTAGATGGCAAGTGCCAATTTGTAGGTGACAGATCAGAAAGAAATTTGGTGCAGATTCCATCATTACTCATTTAATTAATTTATTATCATATTTTAAACCAGTATCTTCAACTCTGATATCATTTCTGATATTATTTCACAGTCTTCACTCAAGCTAAAGCCATATATATACTTAGCAGCATGCATTTGCTTATTTTATTTTTTAAATGTATTTCTTCAAAATGCTTTAAATAAAAATTTAATAGTAAGAACATACATCATGATGTGTATTTGTATTTTACTGACCTTAAACCCTAACTGGGATTCTGATTTGGCAATGAAAGTTTCACCTCTTGCATTTCAAGCTAGTCCAAAACATTGAGTTGTGTTAAATGATCTACTGCACTATCTCACATACTCATTGTTGCCCTGTATGAATTTTGCTGAGATGAACAAACTCACTTGCAGAAGCTCTTTATGTTAGATTCATGTATTGAGGCAAAACTTGAAGTTATTTCTTTGAAGTGTGGGAGATGATGTCTTAAAAATGAAAAATAACATTTTCTCCAAAATATTTAATGTATGAAAATCTAAATGCTCTAGACCACAGCTATCATTTTTTTTCCAAAGCCATGGATTGAAGCAATCTGTGTTAAAATTATATATCTTAATGGGCACCATGGAACATAATGTGAGAATTTGCTTTAAACTTGTATTCCATCTACATCAGATTTATAAATTCCACTGTTTTTACATCATTTCTTCACTATACTATCTAGCTATTGGTATCCTTCACAGAAACAAGATCAACAGAACACACACACACACACACACACACACTTGTGCAATAGTAAGGCAACAGCACTTCTAGAATGGGAATTACATTGTTTATGCACTACTAAAAACTGCCATGTATTTTGTCCAGAATGAATATAATATGACAACCCTCATATTTGAGAATAGTTTACTGTATGCCTGAGTACTACACAGGCTATATTCTCAGAATATAAAAATATGTTTATAATTATGAAACATATTAATAAACAAGCTCAAACTATGTCAGAGCTAGTGTAGGCACTGGTAGAATGCCCCAGACTTGATAATTGCACAATATGTGGTCCAAGAAGAAAAGCCTGAAATGTTAATGTAGACACATTAATTATGCTTCTGAAATATAAGCAGGAAAAATTAAATCTCAACAACATCCAACATTGAAAAACCTACCTTAAAAGCTCTCTAAGTCTTTTTCTTAGGTGAAGAAAGTTAAAAAAAAATACTTAATTTTATTATTTAATTCCTGTAAGCAGCCACAGACTGTCATAGATTCCATATTTTTCTTCAAGGCCTGAATGAATATTATTTTTTTTAAAAATAGAGTTCAACTTGTGAAGCTTAAGAAGCAAGTAGTCACCAGCTAACTCTTCAAAGTACATTTAAATGATTATTTAAAAAATAAAAGTTCATAAGTCATGGCTGAATTCACAGAAGAAGATCCACTAGATTACATAGGAATGAGTATTTTAGGAAACAAGAACTCTCCAACGCTGATCCAAATCATCAGAATACATAGCTATGAGATACCTAAAGAAAGGAAACACTACAACTACAACAAAAAACAATTGCACATCACTCTGAATATTTACCCAACCTACCTATGTAACTTCGAGTTCTTAGTTAAGACTTTTAACATTCATTTAATTGAATTAAAATATCCTATTTATTAAAAATGCAAGTGGAGGGCTTCCCTGGTGGCACAGTGTTTGAGAGTCTGCCTGCCGATGCAGTGGACCCGGGTTCTTGCCCCGGTCTGGGAAGATCCTACATGCTGCGGAGTGACTGGGCCTGTGAGCCATGGCAGCTGAGCCTGCATGTCCGGATCCTGTGCTCTGAAACGCGAGAGGCCACAGCAGTGAGAGGCCCGCGTACCGCAAAAAAAAAAAAAAAAAAAAAAAAAAAAAATACAAGTGGAATACCTCATGTAATGTATTAAAACTTACTGCAGTGAAGCCCTTTGTGCCCACATAACTTAAGAATCACACAATAAAAACAAAGCTGTGTTCTAGGACTAATTTTATATCTGGGCTACAGCCGTATACTTAAATAACATTTCCATCTGTTCCGGGCTGTAAAAGTTGCTTGAGTTTAGCAAAGACAATCCAGCAACATTAGCACATTCTTAAATCTCCCTTAGATGGGTCTCAATCCAGCAATGGCCCCCTTATCTCTGTCTATAATAGATTAATATTTAATCCATATGTTGGATTATTTCAGTTGAAATGTCCCTATTTTTGTGAAAGCTATTATATCTATGAAGACTTTTAATGCAGAATATCTTCTGTTAATTTAAATAATATAAGTGTAATAAAACCACTCAGACACATGGAGAATAATGAAATATAATGTTGGGTTGTGTTGAACCACTACAGAATAAAATGAAAGTTAAGTCGATACAGTAAACACTGTGGATTTCATTGGGTGCCTAAGATGATTTTCTTTCCTCCTGGGGGTGAGTTTGCACTTTCTTCCTCACTCCCCAGCTCCGTGTTGCAGGGAGCAGAGAGAGGACAGGAAGTGACAAACTGATTTTACCTTTTGACTTCTCTACTCTCGGGCAAACTGTCTCCCACATAATAAATATGTAGATGGACTAATCAGATCATAAACTGATGGCAAAGTTCCCCTTTTACTATGCAGAGAGGCAGAATCTCATATCTGACCTCCACTTGAAAACTGTTAATAGAAAATGAGAAATGTACACCAAGTGTTTTTAAATACTAATATTAATTCAAATTTCAAAATATTAGTGCACTCATTCTGATTTTGTGGGCATTCATTTAATGTAGTCAGGTTCACAAATTCAGTTGGGTACTTAATGAAGATCATTGCATTTTTTTTTTTTTTCACATTGCTGCGGACAATCCTAATTATAAATGATAATAGGAAAAAGTCCTGTAGTGTGGAAAAAATAAAACCACATACATTTAGCAGTTGTGGAGGGAGAATATCATTAAATCAAAATGGGTATTAAAATTATCATGAATAATGCTAAAATTCATAGCAGTGCAAATTTGAACCAATATTACCGAATATAATAAAATTATTTATATTAGTTTTTTTTTTTTTTTTTTTTTTTTTGTGGTACACGGGCCTCTCACTGTTGTGGCCTCTCCCATTGCAGAGCACAGGCTCCAGACGCACAGGCTCCGGATGCACAGGCTCAGTGGCCATGGCTCATGGGCCCAGCCGCTTTGCGGCATGTGGTTCTTCCCGGACCGGGACACGAACCTGTGTCCCCTGCATCGGCAGGCAGACTATCAACCACTACGCCACCAGGGAAGCCCTATATTATCATTTTGATGACAGGATACAACTTGTTTTGTCAGATACAAGTGATTATTTAAGTTGTTCAAATAGATTAGAAATAAAATAATTACATCTGGTAATTAAGGTTTTATTTTCTACTTATTTAATCACAGTAATTTTAAAGTATAATGTTTAATCAAAAGAATAATATTAAATAGGAAAGTTCAAAGAAGTAAGGAAAGAAATTTAAGTAAATAAAAGATGGTTAAAGAGATTGTGAAAGATTATTGGACTTCATTATAGGCAAAGATTTTAAATTGCATAGTATGGTTTACATGTAGGCCCTTTTAAAAAAGAAATCATCTCATTATTCTTCATTTTCTGTATAATTTTGTGCACTTTTTAGTGCACAGAATAAACATTATTTTATTTGATTTATTCCAAAATATGTATTTATTTCAATGAGACTGATTCATTGATATTTTTGAAAACATATCAAATATAACATGTAATAACATATTTAAATCATAAATCACCAAATTCTTTGATTATTTTCAGTTTATTTACTAAGATAGAGTATATGTATATATGTAATCATTATTATTTGCTGTCAGTACAATTTAAAGTACATCATTTTTAGAATAGGTTAAGAGCCTTCAGGCTAGCATAACCCAGTTGCAAAGAAAATTTTAATTTAACTATGTAAAACATAAAAATAATTAAGAGTGGTTGAAATAAAAATACCCTTGTACATGCACTTAGCCATATATATGTCTCCCAAACTACATTTCAGAACGTTTTAATCTTATTTGTGTTGACTCATTTCCTGCTGGATTAGAACCACCGTGGTCCCTTATGAGAAATAAACAGGGATGGATAGGCCTTTTTCTTGCAGTAGAAGATGCTGATGTGATGAGGAGGCTGTTCTGATTTTCCTTAAAAAGGCAGTTTTCCTGGATTCCAAAGTTATTTGTTCTTTATTTATTATTGTTCCTATTTAGCTCTTCTTTTGATTATTTGCTACAGATCAAATCATTTGAACAAATTAAGATGCCATCATACCTAATAAATATCTTTGATTTACTTGAAAGAAAAATACACAGAAACAAAAGCCATGCAAGAAAGTTAATCATTCATAGCCTACCTTGGAGTGTGAACAGATGTTTTAATTAAAACTGTGAGATAAATTATCCCTTGGCATAATTTAATAGCCATTTGTATAATAAATTACAGTACAAATATTCACTTGACCATTATTGCTTTCCTTGTTTATTGCAATGAAGACTGCATATGCTTCAATGACATTCTTTATAATCCTTTGGTAAGAATAGAGGTTATTTTTTTTCTTCTCTTAACAATGAGCTTTTCTATTCATCAGCTTCTAAGAGGCTCTGTGCTTGTCTGCTTTGTCATCCATTTCTTTTCATAGTCAGTAAATGCTCAGTTATTTATTTGTTTGTTTGTTTGTTTGTTTGTTTTGGCTGTACGTGGGCCTCTCACTGTTGTGGCCTCTCCTGTTGCGGAGCACAGGCTCCGGACGCGCAGGCTCAGCGGCCATGACTCACAGTCCCAGCCACTCCGCGGCACGTGGGATCCTCCTGGACCAGGGTCCGAACCCGTGTCCCCTGCATCGGCAGGCAGACTCTCAACCACTACACCACCAGGGAAGCCCTAATGCTCAGTTATTTTTGTGAGGAGAACAGAATAACAAAAGAGACCACTAATGTTAATCATTTTTTTAGAAATACGATAAAATAAACAGTCCTTCCTAACTCTTTATTTCAACTTAGATTTTTATTGCACTGAAATGAGAAGCCATGCTATCACTTGCAGAAGATTATAATGCTTTTGTTAGAGCTTGGCCGGGGGGTGGGGGCTTGGGGAGGTGGGGTGAGGTAGGTGCTGGTGGGAGGATTGTCTGTTTGTCAAAGTTGTCTTTTTTTTTAAGAGACACATAACAAGTGATGCTGATATCATTAATAGAACAATTTGTTGTTGAGGATTCAGTTTTTCTATGTCAAAAAATCATAGAATCTATTTGAATTCTGTAATTACATAGAGTTAATAATAATAATATCCAGAATTGGTGTTTGTCTATAAAATACAGAACGACTTTATATTAGAAGGGAATTTTGCTTACTTTGGGAAAAAGATTAGAAGCACTGTACATGTTTCTAATTTACTTCTTAGCCCTCTTTAATATGGCTACATCAATACACATTTTATGCCAATGTTCTGATAGTTTTTGTTTTCTAATTTCATTTACCTCCATTCATTATTATTTTATTTAATTATATTTTGTTTTCTAATTTCATTTACCTCATTAATTACTTATATTACAAAAAAACAAACAAACAAACCCAGAATACTCCAAACATAGACTTCAGGAACTTGGGAGTGTCTGTGAGAATTTTTACACGATATATAACAGCTTAAACAAGACTTAATTCATTATACTAAAATGTTCATAAAACAGTAGAAATATTAATATCACTAAAATTTTTTTGAATTGTCAAAATTATTTTGCATGTATTGCTCTTTACATTATATAATTCATTTTCAAAACATGACAATACCTCCTATGAGTTATAATCTTTAAATAATTGCAATTAAATCTAATCTTTTTAAGGACATTAATCAAAATGTTTATGCACAGCAATGACCTTTGCTATAGGTTAAAAAAATTACCCTATGAGTACTTATTTTGTTTAGTTAGAAGGATGAAAGCATAACAAATGCTTATTAAATGCATGTTTTGCTTCACAATCATAATTGTATTCGTAAACACTAAGTAGTTCTAGACTTTAAGACTTTCAGGGATTTGCAGGCAGAAAACTTATTTCAGAATGCTCTCCTGATCAACACTTGGAGGTGGTACAAAGGGAAGAGAACTGGAAAGAAGTTAAAATTATACTGTATTTCAGTTGCATCCAAGTTCTCAGTCCATTCTGTGGGAGCAGTAGAGCTAGGAGGGCACATCAATATTCTTTCAACCTGCGGTAAGAGGATGGGGCTTTGTACCAGCTCTCCACATCATCTGGTTGTTGGATCCCAGCTGCTCTGAAAAGTTTGCCTTGGACAATGCAGCACACTTCAGCTGAAGGAAAATCTAGGGGTTGGATTAAGCTGAGAGTTACCCATGCCATTGCTTCCTGCAGCTGGGGGAGGAAGCACCTCAGTTATTTGGGGTGGAATAGAACTGGGTGGCATTTATTTATATACATTACACTGCAAATGACTCATTAGAATCCCACAATATTTTTTAACTCCCTATTACATCAGTCTTGGCTTGGGCTTTTGTCCTTTTAAGCTCATGAGAACGGTTCCACTTCTATGCATTGTGTCAGCAATTCAGATAGAATGTGGAGGTAGGCAAATGTCATAGACTTGCATTTTCACCTTGTTTGAACAATTGAGGCTCATGCCATTATCCCCTCTACTGTAAGTGAGTTTGAAAACGCAATTACTAATAAATAGGACTATGGCCAACACAAATAAATTATATTTCTCTTTATAAGGAGGATGAAGACAATGGATATCGGCTAGGCAGTTAGGATAATTTAATTCTTCCTATCACCTTTTCAGATGTTTCTCTTTTAAATAACAGTGGTCATTCATAAAGTGCTCAGTTTGAGGAAATGACAATAATTTTACCTTTCCTAGGGAACCTTGAATTTTTATATCATACAGATATTTAATTTTCATACAGCATATGTTAGCTCTCTCTATATATAATAAAATTATATGACTCTCCAATGTTATATCTACCATTCCCACTAGATTCATGCTAAAGATGAATGTCTTCAATGTATTTGATACTATCACAGTGTGCTATTTTTATAAATTGGGCCAGATAATTAAGAGGGTTGGTGGATTTCCGAGGGAGCTGGCTCTCTTTTACGAATATATGGAGAGCTCACACAGTTCCTCAAAATGATCTAGCAATTAAAGTTGTTTTTCAGCCAAGATGCAAACAAATGGTGATAATTCATGGCTGAAGTTTTCATATCACATTTCATACAACACACTTGGAGAAAGAAATTAGGAACCTTTGTCCAGCCTGATGATATGTGTTTCCGTGATGAAATGTGATCATTTTGCTTTTTATTTCTTTATTTTTTAATTTATTTTTATTTTTTGGCTGTGTTGGGTCTTCGTTTCTGTGCAAGGGCTTTCTCTAGTTGTGGCAAGTGGGGTCCACTCTTCACTGCGGTGTGCGGGCCTCTCACTGTCGTGGCCTGTCTTGTTGCGGAGCACAGGCTCCAGACGAGCAGGCTCAGTAGTTGTGGCTCATGGGCCCAGTTGCTTCACAGCATGTGGGATCTTCCCAGACCAGGGCTCGAACCCGTGTCCCCTGCATTGGCAGGCGGATTCTCAAACACTGCGCCACCAGGGAAGCCCTTGCTTTTTATTTCTTAAGCATATTTTTAATTAATGGTCTGTCTATAACATAGATCTAATTTTGGGATCACAACTACTATTTCCTTAAGTCTTCTTGGTCTAATAAACACAATCTGATTTAATTTATTTTCCCATATTTGTGGCAAGTTTCTCAGAGAGAAATTTCATTGGTAAACCTTGTGAATTAGTTGAGCATAAAATCTATTGAAAGTTAGGGACTTTTTTTTTTTTTTTTTTTTTTTGCAGTACGCGGGCCTCTCACTGTTGTGGCCTCTCCCGTTGCGGAGCACAGGCTCCGGATGCGCAGGCTTAGCGGCCATGGCTCACGGGCCCAGCTGCTCCACGGCATGTGGGATCCTCCCGGACCAGGGCATGAACCCGTGTTCCCTGCATCGTCAGGCGGACTCTCAACCACTGCACCACCAGGGAAGCCCTAGGGGCTTTTAAAATATTACTTCTTTAGATAGTTGTAATAATTTTACTTTTACAGCTGTGCCAACAACTTTGTAAATGTCATGAAAAAATAATGTCACCCTTTTTGGAATTCTTTAATGTTACTTAACCTCCTGACAATACTCTTATGAATTTTATTTTTCAGAGGTTGAAATACAGAGTTAAACTATAGCAAGCTTTCATATTCATATGAGTCTACAACAATTTTAATAAATCAGAATACAAACAAAAAGTGAATACGTGAATCAAAATGTAAGACTTTCATAGGTACACTATATATAATTATATAAAACTTTGGTAGAAAAGAGCTACATAAGTTTGTAACTTCACAAATAATTTTCTGGAAAGGTGTGGTTTTTTCTCAGAGTGTTTAACAATTTCCCATAGCTTTCTATTTATACAATTTTATTATTAAAGTCCACTGCAACTGTTGGCCTACTTTACTGCATCACCCACCAGATGTGAGTGATTGTCATGGATGAGCTCCAAAACTATCTGTTAATTAGTTTAAATATCTATTGATAGCCTATCTTTAATAATGCTGCAATAAATATATTACTCATAGTTTTAAAGCTCAAGGACATTTCATAAGTTTCTTTACCAAGTGCCTGATGCTGACTCTTTCAAAGGCCTGATCCTACATAGTTCACCAGGCATCCAAAATTCTGGATTAAATTCTTATACCATTAACACTAATTCATCCATGTCCTCTAGATTAGATTAAATGAATAAATTGGAAGTCACAAGTCACTCAAGAGATATAATACATTAGTCACATTTTTTGTGTGAATGTCAGAAAACTGGCTCTAAATTCAGACTCTTTATGGATTTTTTTTTTTTTTTTTTTTTTTTTTTTTTGCTGTACGCGGGCCTCTCACTGCTGTGGCCTCTCCCGTTGCGGAGCACAGGCTCCGGACACACAGGCTCCGCGGCCATGGCTCACGGGCCCAGCTGCTCCGCGGCATGTGGGATCTTCCGGGATAGGGGCACGAACCCGTGTCCCCTGCATCAGCAGGCGGACTCTCAACCACTGCGCCACCAGGGAAGCCCCTATGGATTTTTATAAAGAGATACTATATGGATTCTGCCCCAAGGAAAAAGTCCTTTCAGATTAATTAGTGTATCCACATTGGTTTAGTTTGATCTTAAAATTTGACTCTGTGTGTGTGTGTGTGTGTGTTTGTGTAAAAGGTTTCAAACATACACTGCACAGAATCCTACACCTTGGGGTTTTGAAACATTAATATTTGCATGTAGTATCTGGAGGAAAAAATGTATTAGTCGAAAAGATAGAATACATTTCCCAAATTATATAAAGGACATTTTTTTTCACTGAATCAAGAAAGAAGGAAAAATGCATCTGCTAATGAAATAGCAGGAGTTATCTTTCAAGAGTTTGCAATATAACAGTTACCAAGCCCACATTTCAATCTTGGTTTGCTTATGTAACCCATCCCACATGGCAAAACTTTATTTTACTATTTTCAAATAAGTATGTTTTTGTTAAGATCTCTGAATGCCCAAAGAATTTTTAAAGTTTTATCACAATGAAAACAGCATATTTCTGTAGTTGAAATATTTTGATCTTGGTTTGTTTCATTATAAATACTAGAATCTAATTTTAAATTATAATAAGTGCTTGGAATCTGAATTCATTTTTCTGCATTGATAGAAAGATAGAGATAAATATTCTATTAAAAGAGGTTTTTAATTGAATGACATGCTAATTGTTTTGATATCAGAACATAAAGATAAGCTTAAGTTCCTTAAAAGCAGACACTGTTCTGTCTTCCTTGCTGGTCTTTCTTGATTACATAGTAAAGTGCTTGACATATCATACACAATAATTACACGTTAGGCTAAGTAATAGTATTTTTGAATTAGATTACTCTCTCCCTTCAGAGTCTGTCTTTACATATGTCAGGAGAAGATGATGTAAAAATAAGTAAGGCACATATAAACACAAAATACTTTAGGAATCATTCCTCATATCAGATACTTAACATAGGAATTTGTACAGATTATTTCCATTAATTTGTAATTTGGCCATTTTAGTCAGAATGATGGTAAATATGGTCTGTCTCTTCACACAAAATGTCTTCCTCAAAGGAAAGAGACAGAGTTCTTAAAAAATTCTTTGAATCTGTTATAACATCCTACTTGTTCTCTCATTAATAAATGAGTTGAGTAAAACCTCAGGTGTTCATTTTTATAGCTGTATTAGATTCATTTACATATTTACTTTTAAAATTTTACTTAGTCACTTTACCAAGTCATACATTTCTACATCTTAGATGTAAGGTTGGAAGTGCCAAAAAGAAAAGGTTGATTGATAGGAAAGTAAACTGTTGGGTTGGCCAAGAAGTTCATTCGGTTTAAAAGACACATTTTTCATTTTCACCAAGGACTTTATTGAACAATGTATTCATTAATCGAATGAACTTTTTGGCCAACACAGTATGTTTGGGTGACATCAAACTTATGAAATGCAGGAAAAGCAAATATTCAAAGCAGTGTGAAGTAAAGAACTTAATGTTAATACATGCACAGCATTGTTACAAACTAGGAATGTCTGAAACAATGAAAAATACAGGGAAGAGAGTTTGGACATTTACAAGTTAGAAAGGCACATTTTCAAGTTGGAGTTAATAAACTTAATTTAGACCAAGGCATTTAGCCCATAATGGAGAGACCAGAGATAAGATATTGAAAATGCCTCTAGTAATGATAATATTCTTTTGCAGTTACCAAAGTTATCCAGGAGTACAGGTATAAATTTTGTACATTTTGACAAGTTCCTTGTTACTTTGAATCACATCTCTGTAATGGCACCTTTACATAAAACACACTGTATTCCTGAACATATTTTTAGCACATGATTACACTAGATTACCATATTTAAAAAAAAATCAGAAGCTGAAATAAGCTTATTCATAAAATACAAAATATGGGTTGAAAAAGGACCTAATTATATAACCTAAGAGAACTAGAAATAAAATAAAAACTCTTTCGTTTTCACTCACATCACATGTTTAGTCACTGTTGCATGACCTGTACAGCAGAGGAGTCCCTAACTCCCCATTTAATCAGAGATCCTAGAAAACACAGCCTGAAAAAGAAAACCCAACATGATAGGACTCTGATTTATTTTGTCTTGCAAAGATAACAATCGATTTTACATTTGCTATTGGCCAATGGAGCCTTGATCGGATTTTATTTGCAAGACTCTAATTTTCAATTTAACTGCTTAAAAGTAAAGAGACCAGAAAACCAACCTTTTCTTTTGACTCACTAGATGCAGAATGCAAGTTTTGAACTGATTACCTGAAGCTTAAGAATATGAAATTCATCCGTGCATTTTAGCTATGATTCAAAATTCAAAGAATCAGGGTGTATGGGAGTTTCAGAAACGTTATTAAAAAGGTGAGTTTGGCCTGGGTTTATTTTATGGACAAACCTCCAGGTAATATATGTAATGTAGGTTAGGAGCAAGCAATATCTTCTCTTTAACTATTGGGTAACTAAAACATAAAGTGGTAAATTATTTCCTACAGTTCACTTGATGCAGACAAGAACTTCTAACTCTCTTCCACTAGAAAACAAGACAAAACAAAACAAACATGCATTATATTTCTAGCTATTCTACCCTCTCCCAACTAGAAATGTCAAAACTTATTTTTTTTAAGATAAAGTGATTTGGCTCATTCACAGTTAAAACCCAAATAATTGCAGTATTTTATAATAAATTATTGTCAAAGGAGTTTGTATAATAGCTATTAATAGTTTTCATGAAAGACTCTATGTGTGTGATAAAATATAAAACCGGCTTTTCAAGTGCTGAATTCCTTTATTATATGTGATTGCTAATTTTATGTGTCAACTTAACCCGCCATAGGGTGCCCAGATTAAACATTATTTCTGGATGTGTCTGTGAGGGAGTTTCTGGATGAGATTAGCATTTGAATCAGTGGGCTCAGTAAAGTAGTTGGCCTTCCCCGATGTGGGTGGACATTATTCAATCCACTGAGGGCTGGAATAGAACAAAAAGCAGAGGAAGGAGGAATTCACTCCTCTTTCCCTGCCCTACTGTTTGTGGTGGGACATTTTATTTAATCTTCTCCTGCCCTTGGACTGGGATTTACACCATCGGTCCTCCAATTTCCTGGATCTTAGGACTCAAACTGGTTTATGCCACAGGTTTTCCTGTGTCTCCATCTTGCACATGGTGGATCGTGGGGTTTCTGAGCTTCCACAACCACGTAAACCTGCTCCTCATGATAAATCTGTCTATCATGTATCCATCTATTTATCTATTCTATTGGTTCTGTTTTTCTAGAGACACTGAATAATACAATATGTGTATAACTAAAATTAAAATTTAAGTAAAATGTTTGCAATCGTTACTTTTTGATAATGAGCTTACACTTTTAACAAAGATTATTTCTTTAACAAAGATTTTCAAGTATCATCATTTTAAACTACTTCATATTCTATAAAAAAGTCCATCAATTAAATGAATAAATAATAAGCTAATAAAACTTCTGCTAGACAGTATAAGAAACATAAATCTACATAAATATGTTATAATTAAGAACAGAAAAAAGCTAACCAGTTGTTATCAGTACCTACAAATAGAGATGTATTTATAAAAAATAATGTGTAGACAGGTAAAATATGAATATGCTTAGAATGCCACTTCTAATGCCACCACTGTACTGAGAGAATTTACATATCAGAAGACAAAATTGTATGCTGGGAGCCATTCATTCAAATACACGTCGTCATTGTTTTCTTCTTGTTGAAGTTTGGAGGTTAGAAAATGAAGAAATTGCTGACTGCTCATTCTCTAGTCCTATGAAAACAATTTTTCCATTAAGTTATAGATTTCAGGCAAATTGGCTTTTAAATATTGGAATGTGAAGTTGTTGATTCTCTGCTAGAAATGTTTCTTGGCAAATCTATCAAACACCTTTCACAGAGTTCCTCAGATTCCTGTAACTTTTCCTGTCTTAACTGTCAGCCCCTTTCTCCATTCCAGCTACTGGAATAAAGGACCCAAATTCTCTAACCCCTTTCAGAGGTAATTGAAAGGATATGTAGCAGGGCATAGGATCTGGCCTCCTGGCTACTGCCAAATGCAACAGCTAAGGCAATCCCAGAAAAGTAGTGTCAATTTTCTCATAGGACAATTTGAATAATATAGCTTCGGAGATTAGACAGAACAGGCAAATGAACAATCTCTTTTTTACTCCCTACATTGGCCTATTTGAGTACCATCAAATACAAGTATCATCAAATACCAGACTATCATCTCCATACAGTCTGGTTTGTTGTATCCTAGTGGCTAAGCAGCTGAAGGTGTCCACCAACTGTGTCTCTTCCAGATTCAACAGGAAGCATTGGCTAGTGCAGTAACACATCACCTTGTATTTTCTACAATCCAGATTGTCTTATGTCCTTTTCCCTTGTTTCTACTGTGCTGGAATTATTTTTTACTAATTTAGGATTATTGCTAATTCTTCATCTCAGGGTCCATTGTCTGGGGAATCTGGGATAAAATAGCATGTAGTCCCTGGATATAAGAAATCACAAAAGTTTGTTCCATTAACATACTCCTACTTTCCCAACACCTTACCTGGAGCTTCACCTACATGATCTGTGAGTGTAAAGCATTTGGAGTACGATATGGAAAGCTATGCCTCTTCTCACAAAAGCTTTGTCCCTTAGTTCTATAATACCATTTCTCATCACTGGGCTTGACTAATAAAATCAAGAGACCTATATTTACTTGCCAAACATTTATTGAGCACGTGTGTGTGCCAGGCACTATGTTAGATATTAAGGCACAAAAATGAATATGACATGGTACCAACTCTCAGATGCCACACTCCAAACATACCATTTATATTTTTTCAAATACAAGAACAAACTCTGGCACAGATTTTTACCTGAATTACAGTAACAGTGGAAAAGGAGTCAGAGAATGTAGAAACATCAATGCTATTTTAGGAAATAAAAATGCAAGATGTAAGTTGATTGTTGTCAAAGATGTACAGTAGGAGGGGTCAAAGATAGTTTCCAAAATGGCGAATGTATTGTCTAGGTACACAGTGTTGTCAGTTGAGTAGAAATACAGGTTTCCGGAGGGACAACTGGAACTTCTATTTGGACACTTTTCTACGTGAAGCACGTTTTGTCCCATCCGTTTCAAGAAATGCTTCTCCCCTTGCCTGCCTCACCTGAGATTTCACTTCTTCGGGAATCACTTCTTTGAATTGCAAGGTCCTCCTTCTATATGTTCTCAGAGTGCCCTGTATTTCTCTTTCCAGAGCATCTCCAAGTTTCAGTGCAATTACATTTTTAATATCTGCATTTCCTGGTAAACTGAGATTCCATCAGAGGGATACTTGCACCTATGTTATTTATAATCTTATAACTGTGGCAGCACTTAAGTAGACACTTTAAAATATTCAGTGAATGTCCATGTAAAGCTGTCCAGAATTCTCATAGTGAAATCATGATCACAGCAAGTACCTTAGTCCATTTAGGCCGTGGCCCTTGGCTCAGTTCTTCAGAGCTGTTCAGTTACATGTAGAGTAACTCTTTTTTTTTTTTTTTCTTTCAGTACATAGGCCTCTCACCATTGTGGCCTCTCCCATTGCAGAGCACAGGCTCTGGACGCACAGGCTCAGTGGCCATGGCTTACAGGCCCAGCTGCTCCATGGCATGTGGGATCTTCCCAGACTGGGGCACGAACCCGTGTCCCCTGCTTCGGCAGGTGGACTCTCAACCATTGTACCACCAGGGAAGCCCTAGAGTAACTCTTGATCATCCAGCCTCTGATCTCTAACACACTTTTGTGAAAACCATTCCTAAATCAAGTATGCTAAAGTGTTATACAATCTGTAACAAGCACCTATCACAAAGTCCTGGCCTAAGTTAAGGATTCGATTAATATATATTGAACGAAGGAATAGACAAAAGAGTATATACCTGTCTTAAACTTCCATTTGTAGCCTGTGGGGTCCCTCAGATTTCCTTAGTCCATCTGAACAAAGCAGAGTTCCTGATCCTGGTTGACTCACATAATACACTATCTCAGCCCCAACTGGTGTTTCACTCTTTCAATCACCCAGAAGTCAGATGATCAGCTCAGGATGGAGATGTATTTTCTAGCTGTGAAAATACGATTGTTTTATATTTGTGCCCAGTGTTAATGTCAAGCTGAAGTCTGAAGAGCCCAAGAGATCCAAGCATATAATCTAGAGTTTATAACTTTCTGATGTTATTTTTGAATGCACATGTTTATATTTTAATAATTATCTGAAATTAACATATTATGGAATAAGAAAGAGCACTGACCCAGAATTGCCAGGTTGTGATTGCATTTGACATTTACAATAGTTTTGTCTCCAAAAGCGTGTTAATTGCAGATTGTAGAAAGCTACTTGGAAAATAACAGGGAGATGGCAGACTTCATATGTACTTAATGCAAGTAAAGGCTATAGAAGGAAGAGGTCATCAGTCAGGATCTGGAAGAAGGAGGGCCCTTGCTTCTCACCCAGTCTCTCTGAACAAGGCAAAACTCTGATCCTGTATATCGCTTTTAGAAATTCTGAGTTCAGAGATAGGTAGCCTTTCAGAAGCAGATTTTGGACTCACTGACCTTAGCAAAAGAAGGATGTGTACAGGAATGAGGCTCTTGCTGATTGGCTGATTTTCTGAATCATGTGGTTGTCATTTATTAGCTAGCTTTCAGAGGTGTGTGTGGAGAGCTTTCACTGGGATGCGTTTATTATCTGATCGGGTCTTTAGTTGATACTATACGTATTGAATAATAAGTCATTTCCATTCTTTTTTTTTTAAATTAATTTTTATTGGAGTACAGTTGCTTTACAATGTTGTGTTAGTTTCTACTGTACAGCAAAATGAATTATATATATATATATATATATATATATATATATATATATATGTATCCCCTCTTTTTTGGATTTCCTTCCCATTCTGATCACCACAGTGCATTAAGTAGAGTTCCCTATGCTATACAGTATGTTCTCATTAGTTATCTATTTTATACATAATATCAATAATGTATATGTGTCAATTCCAATCTCCCAATTGCTCCCACTCCCCCCTTTCCCCCTTGGTACCCATACATTTGTTCTCTATGATGTATGTGTCTCTATTTCTGCTTTGCAAATAAGATCGTATATACCATTTTTCTAGATTCCACATATATGCATTAATATACGATGTTTGTTTTTCTCTTTCTGACTTACTTCACTCCATATGACACTCTCTAGGTCCATCCACATCTCTTTAAAGGACCCTATTTCGTTCCTTTTTATGACTGAGTAATATTACATTGTATATATGTACCACATCTTCTTTATCCATTCTTCTGTTGATGGACATTTAGGTTGCTTCCATGTCCTAGCTATTGTAAATAGTGTTGCTATGAACATTGGGGTGCATGTGTCTTTTGAAAATGAAGCAACTGAAAAAGGATTAATCTCCAAAATATACAAGCATCTTATGCAGCTCAATATCAAAAAAACAAACAACCCGGGAGATGCATGAGGGAAGGGATGTGGGAACAGATGTATATGTATGACTGATTCACTTTGTTATAAAGCAGAAACTAAAAAAAAAAAAAAAAAAAACAAAACAAAACAAAAAAAAAACAATCAAAAAAATGCATGGAAGACCTAAATATAAATTTATTCAAAGAAGACATACAGATGGCCAACAAACACATGAAAGGATGCTCAACATCACTAATCATTAGAGAAATGCAGATCAAAACTGTAAACTATCACCTCATCAAAAAATCTACAAACAATAAATGCTGGAGAGGGGGTGGAGAAAAGGGAACCCTCGTGCACTGTTCATGGGAATGTAAATTGATAGAGCCACTATGGAGAACAGTATGGAGGTTCCTTAAAAAACTACAAATAGAACTCCCATATGACCCAGCAATCCCACTACTGGGCATATACCCCAAGAAAACCATAATTCAAAAAGTCATTTCCATTCTTGAAGTGAAGTATAGAAACTTTTTTTTTTTCTCATCAACCCTGTTTTTCCTCCCAGCATCAGGGATGGAGTTTCATAACTATTGTTGACTCTCTTTTAAGTTGATGTCTCACTTGAAGGTGACTGATTTTCAGTCTGAGTGCTGATAAGCATGATTTCATTCTATTATTATTATTATATTGTTTGTTGTCTCTTCTGTCAGGGTAGAGCCTGAAGCTTTTAAGGCTTTGCACAACAGACATTCAGTTACTGAGACATATCACAATGACTCAAATTGTTGTAAGGAGGGACGGAAAAGTGCTTGGGGTCAACGCTTCAAGATTTCCCAGGCTTGACAAAGAAGAGAGGCCTTGAAACCTCACTAAGGTTATCATAGGTAGCCAGGTCATCTTCCTTTTTTAGCTTAGGTGTGAGTGATTTAGCTTAGATATGAATTGAATGTTCATACTCATCAGCAGTGTTAATCCAGGTACCACATGAATTTTAGCAAGTTTATTCTATTATCCATAATCATTTAAGCTAAGGAATTTAAATCAGTTCTTGTGTCCTTAAAGAATTTGACGTAATATTTACTGTCAGGCAAAGTGAGACTAATTTTTGAAAACCACCTGAGTTTTCCAAATCCTATTTATGATCTTGTTTTCCTCGAGATTCTGTTCTACCACCTTACATGTATACTTTCAGGAAGCATTTCACCCTTCAGTCTATTTGTAAGAAGACACAGTCTACTGAGGAAGGTCAAGATCCATATATTTTAAATAATTTAACTATTAACATCCTAGAACAATTTGTCATGGCCTGGAATTGACATCATTGAGATTGTGTTGCACAAAAGAAAAAGGAACTCAGGAACCACAAACAGTAAATACAGAAGTCAGTGCATTCATTCTGGGTATTGTTAGAACACGGTCCCTGTTACATTCCAAGCATATTGGCAGCCCCCTCTTCCAGGGTAAGGGCGTTGTGTTTAATTTATGTATTTGCTGCAAACAACAAACAAACTAACAAAAACATTATTTTTTTCATTTCTCACAGTAAGGTGCAAAGATTTTCTCCTATTTATTTCCTTTCTGTGAGTTTTATGTATTTAATATTTAAATTTAGGTCCATAATCCTGTTTAAGTTAATTTTGGGGTATGGTGTGAATTAAGGATCAATGTTTATTTTCTTCCATAATTATATCAATAGTGTTAGCACTATATGTTGAAATGGCTTTTCTTCCATCATCATAGTTTCTTGGTACCTCTGCTAAAAATCAATGGGCCATATATTTGGGGGTCTATTTATGAACTCTATTTTCTTCCATTAATTGTATGTTCATCCTTTCACCAATAAAACACTGGCCTGATTTGCACAGTTTCATAATAAATATTGAAATTAAGTACTGTCATTCCTCCAACTTATTCTTGGTTTGTAAAATCATTTCAGCTATTCTAGTCAATTTTCAAGGAAAAAAAGGAAGACTCTAGGAATTTTGATTGGGATTCTTTTAAATCTTTAAACAATTTGTTAATAATTGATATTTTAATGGAATTGGATCATTCAACTCAACAACATGGTGTTCCTATCTCTCCATTTATTTAAGTCTTTGTAAATTGTGTTCATCACAGTTATGCCGCTTTAACTGAAGAGAACTTCATTGTCTCTTGTCACATTTATTTCTAAGTATTTTAAAAATAATTTTAAAAATTTATTTTTTCAGTTGTTTCTAGTGTAATTGATATTTTGTACATTAACTTTCCATCTTGTGACCTTTCTTCCTTCCTTCATCACTTCCTCCCTTCCGTCCTTCCATCCTTCTGTCCTTCCATCCTTCCTTCCTCCCTCCCTCCCTTTCTCCTTTCCTTCCTTTTTCCTTCCTTCCTTCCTCCTTCCTTCCCAACTTTTCTTCACTAATTTATATTGTGCCTGTACTATACCCATGCGCTGTGCTTCTCGTAAATCAGAAAACCCATATTTTAATTTAGCAGCCAAAGGGACATTCAAGTAGTGATTGAAACTGGGTAACTGGAGGGATAGTTTTATACTACTTTATATACAATGATAGACATTCTTCTAGGAATAGAATTGACTTCAGTTAACAAATAATCTCAGGTAAGAAAGTTCCCATAATTTTTCTCCTATTGTTTATTTAAAAGATAGTATTTCAAACAATATATTTAAATCTTTTGAACAATACTTTTTTTTAACATAAAGTAATGAATGATAGAAAGTACAAGAAAATAAAAGGGAATCAATTTTGGGTATTTTCCCTTTCTCTTCTAAAAATGTCTTCTTGCATTGTGAAAATGTGGTGTGAACTTCATTTTTCTTTATAAGTTTCAAACTGCAGTCAAAAGTAATTTGCATAAAAGACAGCAGGTAAGAAGATTTTGCAGCATATTTTTCCTTCATACAGGAAGAGAAAGACAGAAGGAAAAGAAAAGAAAATCATTAAAGAGTTTACGAGGTCATTTCTGAAACAAAGTTGAACATTAAGAAACAGCCCTTGGCTTTTGATGGAAAATCACTTAAAGTTATCCGGGTTCCATGGAATGCATTTAAGGCAGTATAGCAGATGGGGTGTTGAGTAACATCTTGAGTTAATTTATTTTTGAAGTACACAATGAGTTTTTATGATATAATTGAATTAGAGAGTCAGAGGGACTATCTTTCTCCTGTTATTTTATAGTTAACTTGTAGAAAGTATCAGACTATTTGTGGAATTATTTTTATAATATGTAGGCTATACACTTAAATCAACATCAAGCATATATATATATTTTTAAATGTTCTCTTTGGTTTAATTCTGAGAAGAGGCAAAGACAGTAAATTATAAAGCGGCTACTGTGATGTTACTGAGCCAACCAGCTTATCTGGCTTTGAACAAAGTTTTAGTTGATGTTATGGCAGAATTTAAATTTCTTATTGTATTTATATATTAAATAGTAAAATGACTTGAATTTTTCATGAAAAATTAGAAGTCACCTTCAATCTGTTCTCCAGCTTCTGTTGTGTAGAGACAGGGAACAAAAATTTAAGATAAAAATTTAACTACTTGAAGCAAATTTATTAATAAAATAGAAGGAGTGTGAGGGGTGCTTAAAATCTCAAGGGTGCCTACTTTCACTTTCATTCTTGATAGGGAACAACTGGAATAAAAATATGAATAAGATGACAGCATAATGGCAATCATTTTACTCATGATTTGTCACAGTATATGTACTTTCGATACTTCTATTGAAAAAATAATTATAATTTGAGAAAGCCAAATAATACTGACCAAGTATATCTTGAGGAATGCTTTTCTCCAAATTCAACTTCATATTTTTTGTTGCATTTATAAAAAACATAAAACAGTATATTTTCTTAGAATAAATTACATTAAAATCCTGTGATGCATTTCCAGAATCTTAGAAGCCCAAAGAAAAACTGTGAAAAAAAAAAACATACATTGCTCTTTTTTGCCAGTTATGTTTTAATATCTCCTAAGAAGAGACTTTGTAACTGAAAAAATGAATGTTCTTTGTTCTTTATCTGCAGTCCAATTTTCTATTGTATTCCCAAGACAGAAGGTTCTTCCTGGTGTACCGAAGTTATCATGAGACATCGAGTAACAGAAGCCTCTATCATAACCACTTGGTAGATCTGAGAATGACAGGTAACTTGTCAGCGTGCACTTTACTTTCCTTCTGCTGTTGCAGCCTGGCAGCTTCTGTACACTCTTTATTGCACAGGTGCTTTCTTTTGGCAGACGTGTTCAGATAATAGAACAATCCAATGAAAACATCAGTGAAACTCCCTGACAGAACATTTGCTGCTTTGGAAACATTTGCACTTACCAAATAGCAAGAGCATCTTAGGATATGAAACAGTGATTATTTGAGTTTCATTCTTTGAAAAGCATACAGGATTTATTATTGTGAAAATGCACACATTTTTAGATGATTTGTAAAGTAGTTGCCCAGTTAAATCAAAGAGAAGTTTGAGTTTTGAATCCCGTGATATCAAAGAAATGTGTTATCAACTTGTCATTCTTTTCTATTTAAATTATTCTTAAAATTATAATAATGTATTCTAACATTTTAAAAATTCCATATCATGTAAGTTTATGCCAAGTTTTGTTATAAAATGCAAAAAATAAAGCCACACTGGCTTAAAATAATGGAGGTTCATTTTTCTATTAATTATCTGTCCGTGGGTCAGCTGTGGCTCTGCTCCATGTCAGCTTTACTGTAGATACAGACTGCAGAGTGGTCTTATCTGGAACACAGTCTTCTGGCAGAGAGAAAAGAGACACCCAGAGGATCTAAAACTAACTCCCAAAACTTCTATTGGGAATTGGTACATGTTACATTGCCAATATTTAATTGGCTAAAACAAATCACAATGTAAGCCTGGTGCCACTAAATGTTTCCGGTATATTTATTCTTCCAAAGGGAAGGGCATCCCCGGACTCGTATGTAAATATAAAGTCTATGGAGAGAGAAGTGTATACAAATTCCAGGAAAATATATACATGTTTTAAGGTGTATATAATTATGTAGTTGCATGTAAGTCAAACAGCTGATATCTGATTCTGAAACTCAGCTCTGCCATTTATTTGAATAATGGCATTATCTATTCTATCAGACTTTCACTTGATAAATAAAATCAAACAGCAATGACTACTACAATGTTAGATTAAATCCATTAAATTGTGTGATATAGTAATATATATATATATTTTTTCCTGTTGTATTTTTGAAAACCAAGAAACATTATGCTTTTTAGAATGATATGTCATTATTGCCCTTTTCAGTTGAAAAGAGACATTGTTTTGGTTGAAACTTTGACTGATTTGAACATAAATTAATGAAACTTTACATATAAGGCCTTTTAATCAATATAGACACTTGTCTGTTATCAATATGCTTATAACATGAGGTATGGCAAGTAGTATGTGTATCAATAGTTTCACACACATACACATTCCACCTATATCTACAATTGTAAGTAGACCTGTTGTCTCCTTGGTGCACATAAAACAGAGGAGATTGGAGCTGAGTTGCCGCAATAGTCAGAGAGCATTCCTTAGTTATTTTGTAGGATAGAAGGTAGGTATGTCACCTTACTAATCAGTGGATTTAGCAGGCTGGTTTTTTGAAATGTACAGATTTAACTTTTGTTTTTTTAACCTTGTGAAAATTTGGACATAAGGATGCATTCCCATTCTTTTATTCTTGGTACAATAAGAAATGAATAAGAAATGAATCACCCAATTTTACTTTTTTTCGAACAATAGCTCATAGAGAGATCTTAAGCAGTCTGTTTATCATTGTCATATTTATTTGTAAAAAACCTCCATTCAAACTTGTTCTTATACCAATGTTGGACTAGAATTTATCAATTTTATCCTGAATCATTTCTAAAATCTGATACTGGAATTACATTATTATGAACTTTGTGCATATGTCACCCAGCTTTTTTCACTCATTCTTATCCAGTTTCAGAAAATTCACTCACACTGTCACATCCAGGAACTTCTCTTTATTTAAAAAACAGAATAGTGTGTAGGTATCATATATGATTTCTTTTGATTAGATAAACACATCATCTATAAAATGTTCCTTTTTTTCAACATAATAAAGTAGTATAGTTTAGGGAATAAGATGAAAATATAGAGATTATTCTTCATTAAAAGTGTTTTTGCTAATCACCCTATCTCTCTCTTGGCTTCTATTCAGAGAAGGATAGAAAGAAGGAAAAGGAGAGGGATAGGGAAAGAGAAGGGAGAGAGAGAGAAGAAAAGAGAGAGAGAGAGAGAGAGAAAGAGAAAAAAGAGAGAGAAGAATATGGAGGAAGAAAAGAAGCCTGAGTGTTTCCCATGGTTCTTATTTCAAAGTACTAATGATGTCCACACATATCATGACAAGCTTGAGCTCATGGATGGATAAGCAAAAGAGAGTGGAGTTACTTATGGAATCATGGGGTTTCCATTTCATGGAAATGATCCCAATAGCTGTTCTATGTGTCTCCGAGGCCCTGGAATGGTCCTTGTTATGTACTTACACTTTTTTTCTTTTTTAATAATATCTGTTAACATAACACTTTGTCTACAATGTCTCTTTCAATATGTTGTCCCTTCTACCCATGGTCCCTCAGTTCAGTTGATGTCAGAATAGTCATGCTGTTTTGGGGGATTAAATAAAAACAAAGTTATATTTAGGACATTATTTTTTATTTAGTTTGGGATTTGTTGGATATAAGTATGTAGCTCACAATCATTTTCAGGTATATTTAAATGATTGTTAGCTGTTCCAACCTAGGAATATTTCTGACCACACAGTGCCAATTCACCTGTCATGAAGATGCCACCTGCCCCCCCCAACAAAAAATATAAACATATTGAAAGCATCTGGGGAATGAAGAAATAAGATTTTAATTGTCCTAGATCAGTAACTAGACTGCAGAAAATTCTTCCAGTCACTAGTTATATAAAATTGTAGGCATATAATTATATTCTCATAGGAGCCACTAAAAAAGGTCTTTCCTTTTAAATACTCTCAATTATGCAATTTTCATAATTATAAACCCACAGTACATTTTTCTCTTTTATTTTTCCAATCGAAAGCCATGAAAAATAGATTGGTCATAATTCTTGTGTTTGTAGGGCACAAATTTGTAGCAGTCCTCTAAGCAGCAAGCATATCTATGTGTGAGTGGAAGGTTTTAAGCATGCCAAGATATCACTTACATCTTAGCATGACATTGTCAGTAACAGTTAGGAAGCTACAATAAATTTCTACATGATCAAATAATCAATAATAATAAAGTAAAATTTAAAGTATATTCATTTTCTTTACAGTACATTGTACTGAAAAATATTTTCATTTGAAGAAATAAGAATTATGCAGTCAGAAATATAGGGCAATTATAATATAGAGTTGTAATAAATAGTTGCTTAATAAAAACATTATGTCATTATTTTGGATTTTACAATAATTTTGGTTTTGTTAGCTTTTAAAATTCACCATTTATTATGATTTATTTCTTCACTCTGAATAAATATTTACTTCCATATCTGAATTTTGTATTTTCAGTTTTGTACTTTTTTTCTTAAAGAGGGCTACAAAAAATTGTAGGTCCCACAAAACCTAGATCTACTCATCGCAAATATTAGACCTTACCTCTATGTAAAGAGATTTCTCCCATCAGTTTAGATGTCTTATCTTCAATCTTTTTCTAGTCTGGACAGAAGATTTTATGTTCCAGATACATTTTTTACTCTTGACTATGTTTTCTTATTGTTTTTATTTCACCTTTATTGCCTCTGTTATCATCTTGGGCAACTTTGATAAAAGAATGAATAGATGTAGATATTAAAATATAATTACATTTCATATAACTGTCTAACACTTTATGCAATATTCATATGGCAGATGACATTCTTTCTTACAATTTTCATGCATAATATAAATGCACAGGCGATATTTTCATAGCACTCCCAGCCAGAGATAAAGTCATTAACAATTTTTGTAGGTACAAAATTATTTCAATACATTAAAAATATTGATATCATTGAACTTGCAGGGAAATTTAGTAAACGGAGTAAAGAGAAATATATTTGGAAAGTGTAAATACCATTTCATTAATTCTTTCTAAAGAGCTCTTTGCTTAATTGTAGATTAGCCATTTTCTCTAGCAACTATCATGTTCCTGTCCACCCGGACACAATATCTTGTTTCCTTTAACAAGTCAGCTGGAGGCATGAGGGCATAGTGTCACTCAGCTCTCTTTTCTAGTTTCCATAATAACTGTTACATTCCATTTTTCCTTGCCATTTAATTAATTTACTTCCCTATTCAACACATTCATAATATGGTACAGTGATCAAGTTTAGGGCTTATTTAATCCTGTAGCTTGGATGCTTTGTGAAGAAAGAAGACCTTGATCTTATCAGTAACTCTATTCCAAATTACATTTAAGGGTCTTACTTCCTGACAGGTTTCCAGTGGACAGCTAATCGAAGTATGTGGATTCTTGTTATCCTCAAAGTGTGACCCTTAACTAACCCTTACCTGTTTCAGTTATACATTCCAATGACACTCATCTTTCTGTGTCTAACGTTCTTTAGGTGCTGGATTTTTCTGTCCACTGAATAATGTGCCAACATTAAAATGAATTACAAATAAGTTATCTCCAATAAGTCTAAAAATCTCAAGAATCCATTGGTATTTTCCAGCAGAAATTGACCCAGGACAATCATGTATGTCTAGTATCACTATTACAAGGTCTAGGAGACACATTTCTGATACTGTGGGTATAATCATTCACACTTCTTGCTCATGCCAGAGTTTACAACATTCTTCATGTTGGTTAGTTAATTAAATGTCTTCTACTGTAAGATGTCTTCTGTAATTAAGTTTTTGCCTAGAGAAGAACAATAGTTTATAGTGAGAGCTTTTATCAAATAAACCAAAGAATTAAATGAAATTGGTCTCCAATTCTGAAACAGGCTATCAATCCTCAAAACTTATAAAACAGAAGTGTAAAGCTTTGACAAATACAACATACATTCAGACTACCTGTTTGACATGAAGAAACTGTCTAGAAGAATCTCGGGACAAATAGCTTTCTGGGAATTACACTGTGGTTTGTCCTTTGTGTCTGCTAATTAAATTTTTATACAATTATGAAATTATTACATTCTGGTTAGTATATACTTTCCTCTTTATGTGACTTAATCTCTGAGTTATATTATTCATCAAAAATATTGGACTATGCAGTACTTGTGATTAATATGTTACACAATTTTGACAAGTGACACAATGGGATTTTTTTTAATGATTTTAAGGACTAAAATATCAAGGAATCAATAGGATGCTATGCTCAACTCACAAAGAGAAGGCATTTTATAAATTATTTTTAGGGAAAACATAACTCTTGCACACATTCACAGAATCACAGAAATAAAAGAAACAGCATATGCCTAGTACAACTAAATTTATTTCATTTCTAATAGTTTTAAGTTCACTTGGATATTTAGTGAAGACGAAGCTTTAGCATCAAATTATGAGACATAGTAGACGCTTACTGAATGTGAAAGAAAGTATTCTGTTGTTAGTACTTGGGTTTGCCAGTTTAGGCTAGAATCATTTGACTAAATAGTGTGATGGAAATTGCCTGATATTCATTAGATATCAGAAAGATATCATGTCTGCTAGAAATTTTCAGCACTCCAGGAGTAGGAAGAAGTAGTTATAGTTTAGCAAGTTTTTTTCAGGCACATAAAACTAGTGTTAGAAGCTTAGTAATGTCTAATATAAACTTCAGATTTAATTTCAAACTGCAGATAGTAACTCAGTTATTTGAGGAATATTTCATAAATAGCTTATGCAATGAAAACAATCAACCCCCAATATATTAAGTATCCAATTTATAATCTGTTTATAAAAAAAATCAGTTTTACTTTAGGCAATCTATTCATCCGCCTGCAAAGTAGACAATTCTGACATTCTAATAGATGTGTTAAAATGTTTTCTATGGATCTAATCAAATCCTCTCAGGAAACACAAAAATTGTAACACATCTGTAGAATCAAAATGCAAAATCCTTACCATGAAGGCAGAATACTGGTTGCTGGTTTCCAAGGGGTTGTAAGGAAGAGGGAGTAGGGAGGAACTGCTTCATGGCTAAGGGATTTTACTTTGGGAGTGATGGAAAAACTTTGAAATTATGTAGAAGTGGTAGCCACACAACGTTGGGTATGTACTAAATGTCACTGAATTATTTACTTTAAAATGGGTAATTTTGTTTTGTGAATTTCACCTCAATAAATTATTTTTTTCTAAAAATGCAAAATCTTTATCAGAGTCCCAAAGTACACCCAGAATCAATTGTTCCTCTCAGTGCTAATTTATGGCGAGCTACCTCACATGGTGCATACTTATTAAGTCCGGTTGTAGTCTTCCCCATTTCTTTCATTAGGCCAGGGAATTTTTTTTTCATTTAAGAATTCCTAGGGGAAAAAAATAAGTATTCCTTGGACTTAATATAGTCTTATTATTAATAAAAGGAGGGTGTCAATAAAGGACAGATGGATGAATAAATGTTATCTTATGTTGATTTTACTAGTTTAAAACTCCAAGAATTTGTATTTACAAATATATTCAAGATTTCTAAATAGATACACATTTCTTACAATAAAGCAATCAGAAAGAGAAAGAATGACATTTTCTTATTAGGTTAGCTGATTGTCTCTCATTTGATTTGAACTTTCTTTTAATAGCATTCCTTTTAGGGACAGGCTCAGAAAGCCAAAACCTTTATAACAGGGTTCCATAGTCAGAATTTTCCAGTGCTGTGACCTTGTATAAGGTATCCAACTTTCATTTAGTTATCAGTAAAATATTGCTAACAGTATTTGACTTCCAGGATTTATATAAGAAAAAAAATATATGTACATGTACATACACCTATATATATGCATATGTGTAGATAGATAGAATATGCTCCATTCAAAATTCTTATTTACTTATTTTGAAAGGTAGAATAGAAATTATGTTTTGTTTTTTTCAAAAATATTCTACTGTTGTTAGCTTTCCCATTATTGGTACTCACTATAATGCAGGATAGAAAACATGACATTAGAACCAGATTAACTAAATTTTAAATCCAACTCTTCTACTTCATAGGTTAATGACATGGCCAAGTCCTTTAAACTCCCCTTGCCTTGGTTTACCCACCATTAACATGGACTATTACAACATTTATCTTATAAGAATATCTTGGTGATTAAATAAGGTAAAGTGTTTAAAATGCTCGAAATGGCACTTAACAAACATTAACTATTGTTTATTTTTCATTATAAACGTTATGGTTTTAACATGGTATTTGTGAAGGTGATTTAAGTGTCTGGTTTGTACTATTATTATAAATGTAGCAACCCCACACCACCAGCAGAAGTCAGTATGGTTGTGGCAGTATTTTCTAAAGAGCGTAGCTTCCCTGGTTTGACCAGTTTGGGTTACCAGGATCTCCAGTGTATTTCATTGATTGAGATTCATTCAGTCCAGAAAATCAAATTAGTCTAAAACAATATATGAGGTACCTGGAGGGTCCCTTTAACTCACTTCCTTTATAAACACAATATAAACCCACACAATGAAATGAAGCCTTTATAATAAAATCCACATATGCAAAACAATAAATCACAAACTATGCAAGAAACTAGTTCAGAAGACTTTAGGTCCTTCACAGTTAAGTCTCATTAAAGGAACTAGTGAGACTTCCCTGGCCGTCCAGTGCTTTAAGACTCCAAGCTTCCACTGCAAGGGGCACGGGTTCCATCCCTGGTCAGGGAACTAAGATCCTGCATGCCACGCAGGATCAAAAAAAAGAAAAAAGAAAAAAAAGGAACTAGTGAAAATTACTGTGACTATCTTAATTATAGTCTCTCCTGTAGTCTGATCTAGATTTCTCCCTTTCTCTGTGACTCACACTGTTTTGACTGGTGTCAATGTGCTCAGAGATTTCTTTTTTATAGGCCCTTCTCTATAGTTTCATCACTGTTATTGAATTTACACACAAGCCATGTTTAGAACAGTGTTCATCAATTTGTTTCAAAAGTCATGTGTTCCTAGTGAAAATCCCTATTGCTCTATTTATCTTCACACTGGAATATTCCCCATTCTAACTTCTGTTCCTCTGAGGTCTTGCAGCATTTTCACTCAATCTGCTCATTCTTTGCTTGTTTCTTTTTTCTGCACATCTCTTGTGTTCTCTGCTTCATTGTGTTAATAGGTTAATAGTTCTGTTCTCCCTCTGCTTTTTTTTTTTTTTTTTTTTTTTTTTTGCCTGTGAAAATATATTCCCAAATAATGTCGTGGAAAAAGTCCACCATTAAACAGATATGTGAACACGATTATACAATTTATATGCAACTGAACTACTTCCTTTTTTGTCCAGCCATGACTTCCTTGTCTTCCTCACCATCAAACTATTCCAGTTTGCAGGATTATGTGTCTAACTATCTCATACCCAACATTTGGTAGGACACAGAGTAATGTATCTTATTTTTCTCTCTTTGGAGGTAATCGGAAGTAAATAAAATCCAAAAAACTGTTCTCAGATATATCCCTTTACCCTGGTATTTCAGATGATAAAGGAGAACATATTCTACTCTATTGCTATTTTTATAAGCATCTCATATACATATAACAAAAAAGTAACATTTATTTTATTCATAGAAACTTTTTTTTATTCTCTACACCTTATAGCCCATTGACTCTATTAATATTAGTAATTATACCCTATTATGTTAACAGTACTGGTGAAAATGAGAGCAACATACTTCCTTATCTTATATTAGTTTTTGTCATTCCCATTACTTATAAAAAGTTGAATTTCTTTCCCTATCATCTATATTTTCTATCAATTTTTCTAAGTACTTTCATCATGAGTAAAATAGTATATTTGTATAATATGAATTAAAAATATTAAGTATAGAGGAGGCATTTCACAATAAAGGTACTTAGCATTTTGCCCAAAGAGTGAAAAGACTATATTTTAATTTAAAGGAAAAAAAAAGTGGTGGGAGAATTCCACAATGAATTAATGAGCCAAGTAATTTATTTGCAATCCTATTTTCCAGTTTCTTCCACTGTGTATCTGCAGTTCTCTATTTCTAAGAGTTCCTGAGCTGTGCCTCTGTTATTTTGTTAGGACCATTTACAATTATGCAGACAGAGACAGTCTGTTACAGTGAATTAGTTGGCATTGTATAGCAGCTAATTAAAAAATAAACAAACAAACAAGAGTCCTTCTCACATGCAATTAAATCCAGGAACGAGTAAATTCATTCTCAGAGAAGTTAGTTATTGCATTATTTTCTTATCAGGTGTGACTACAAAAATAGTTGACTAGGGGAAGTATCCCAGATAATAAATAAAGAATGACAGAGCCAGAGCACCATTTTGAAATTACTAATTAATTATTAGATGTATTTAGATAGCATCACCAGCTGCTAACATCAAAGAGAGACACCTGGATGTTTGTGCATCTTGAGGGAATACACAGTACCTATTTTAAAGTATTTTTGCCAAAATTCCACAGGCAGGAAATGAGCTGATAGAGGTACTCAGCTGCATACATGTGTTATCCTTCAAGAGAAAGGAAGTATGACTCTGAGTTTGGCTCAGAGGATGGCAGGCAATCACTGGCACCATAGGCTGAAAGGGCACAGCCTCTACTTCATCCACAAGCCAGAGATTGGGGCGACTTTCAGGACGCCAGAGGGCAGAACATCAAGCCACAGGTTATTCTCAGGCCTTGAAACCTAATGAAATTTGCCCTGCTGGATGTTGGACCAGTTACTCCTTTATTCATTCCATTTTCTCCCTTTTGGAATGGGCATATCTATCTTATACCAGTCCCACCACCGTACTTGAGAAGCAGATAACTTCTTTTTTAGTTTCACAGGTGTGAGGGAGAGAGAGAGAGAGAGAGAGAGAGAGAGAGAGAGAGAGAGAGAGGAATTTGCTTCTGAGTGGATTAGAACCAGAGTCTCACTCATACCCGATTTAGATGATGAAATTTGCAACTTTTTGAGTTGATGATTCTTGGATGAGATTTTGAATTTAGAGCCAAAGCTGGAATGGATTAAGATTTGGAGAAATTCAGGATTGGGGTGAATATATTTTGCATCTGGAATTGACATGAATTTGACGGGACCAGATGTCAGACTGTAGTGGGATATACAGTGTTCCTGAAGAACTCATGTTCATCTAGAACCTCCGAATGTGACCTGATTTGGAAATAGAGTCTTTACTGATGTAATCAGCTAAAATGAGGTCACACTGGATTAGGGTGAGTCCTAATTCCAAACTGGCTGTATTAATAAGGGGAGAGAACACACAGAGGTACACAGAGAGAATGGCATGTGAAGATGAAGACAGAGTTATGTTGCCACAAACCAAGGAATGCCAAGAGATAACAAAACATTGAAGAGGTAAGGAAGGATTCTCCCCTAGATTCTTTGGAGGAAGCTAGCACCTTGATTTGGGACTTCTGGCTTCCAGAATTGTGAGGTAAAAAGTTTATCCTAGGGCTTCCCTGGTGACGCAGTGGTTGAGAGTCCTCCTGCCAATGCAGGGGACACGGGTTCGTGCGCCGGTCCGGGAGGATCCCACGTGCCATGGAGCAGCTGGGCCCGTGAGCCATGGCCACTGAGCCTGCGTGTCCAAAGCCTGTGCTCCGCAACGGGAGAGGCCACAATAGTGAGAGGCCCGTGTACTGCAAAAAAAAAAAAAAAAAAAAAAAAAAAGTTTATCCTATTTTAGTGAACTGTATTGTGATACTTTGTTACAGCATCCCTAGGAAACTAATGCAACATACAAATATAAAAGTAATCATCTTGGTGATTATGTACAAGATTGTTTATAAATATTACTAGCACTTGTGAAAGTGAATTGTGACCCACATTTTCAGTTTTGGAAACAGAGCAGGATAGCAATAGCTTTAATACTATACCAGGAATAATGACAGCAATAAGGTCTTTACAAATATCAATTCACTTAATTTTTACAATAACCTTATTTGCAAATTCTCTGTTATTATTGCTATATGTATAGATGAGGAAACATGTTTCAAAGGTAAAATTAATTTTCTAAGGTCAAATAGCACTTGATTAGCAGAACAAAAATTTGAAATCTTTTCCATCTAACTGAAAACCTATGCTCTTCACTACAGTGTAGTTACTGTGCTATCAGTCTACTAATATCCTATAAAAATCTTGCCAACGTAGCTCAAGATCATGTTATATTATTAGTTTTATATTTAGTAGATATTTATATTCCCAAATATTACCTTGCAATATATCCATTTAGACTTTCAATTTTGAACTTCAGAATATCCAATCTATCTGTTATGAGTTGAATTGTGTCCCTCAAAAGTTCACAATTTAAAGACCTAGCCCTCAGTACCTCATCATGTGACTTTATTTGGAATAGGGTCATTGTAGATATATTAGTTAAAATGAGATATTGAGGGTAGACCCTAATCCAATATAACTGGAGTCCTTATACAAAGGGAAAATTTGGACACAGTGATCTGCATGCATAAAGGGAAAATAATGGAAAAAAACCCAGGGAGAAGATGGTCATCTACAAGCCAAGGCGAGAAGCCTGAAACAGGTTCTTTCCTCACAGCCTTCAGAGGGAACAACTTTGCCAGCCAGCTCCTTGATTTTCTATTTCTAGCCTTCAGATATGTGAGAAAATAAATTTCTGTTGTATTACTTACCCAGTTTGTGAAGCTTTGCTGCAGCAGCCCTAGCAAACTAATACACTTTCCATCATACTTCAGATTTACCCTGTGGTTACCCATTTATGAAGAGTGGGAAAACAATACATTGTATGCCACCCCTGGCCACTGCCCTGGGTTCAGGTCTTGAAGGTTTAGTCATTACAGTAAACTGTTGTTTCAGGGAAAATTGCATTTCTTAACTTTGTTCCAATTTGAATTGGGTCATTTGGATTTTTTTTTTTTTTTAGTTTAACATGGCAGTTTCATTGTCGAATTGTCATTCTTGCAATGAAAGTTTCTCATTTATCCTGTATCTCTTGAGAAACTTTTTTTTTTTTTTTCGGTACATGGGCCTCTCACTGTTGTGACCTCTCCCGTTGTGGAGCACAGGCTCCAGACACACAGGCTCAGCGGCCATGGCTCACGGGCTGAGCCACTCCGTGGCATGTGGGATCTTCCTGGACCGGGGCACGAACCCTTGTACCCTGCATCGGCAGGCAGACTCTCAACCACTGCTCCACCAGGAAAGCCCGAAACATTTTTTTTTTAAATCTCTGTTATGCTCCACTCAATTTTCATTATACTTCTGTTTGTATGTTTCTGTTCTCAACCTAGCCCCTTGATAACAACTTTCTTCACTGAAGCTTTGCAATCATTATCACCTATGACATTTACTTGTTTCCCAGCAACCAGTCAAGTGATGGAACATTCTAGATACTCAGTAAATGTCTGTGGTTTATTATGACCATCATAACCTGTCCATGTAATAAGCCAGACTCATGGAGCATAATCAACAATGAACTTTATTCTTTTTCTCTAGTATCCATTCAAACAAATGCTGTGGATCTAATTCTTTCCATTCAACTGGATGAAATTTTGGGCCAGTCCCATTTTTTTCTCAACATTACCAATTAGTAAAACATCTTTCTTGTATTTTTAATAAACACATATTATAGTATTGTACATCCATTCAACAATTATATATTGAAGACTAATATTTATGAGATAATGTGCTGGGTGTTTCAATATTTCAGTGGAGAAGCTAACATAAATCCCTCTCCTCAGGAAGCTTACACATTTAAGTAGTGGGTTGTGGAGGTCTTTCCAAAATGATGCTTCACTTGGCAACTAGCTGAAGGTTCCTGAAGAAATAAATGACTTGTAGTTTATACACACTCCTTGAACAGGTTTCTCTATGCTGGGAGTCATTCCTTTAGAAAAAGTGGTATGAATGCTGTCCCTTATTTTAACTAAAGTTATTGATGACACAATCTTGATTATGGAAGGCTTACAGTCCAGCCTCAACTCACTGGTCAGATTTGTTATGAGTGACAGAATTGGCCAACACATGATTTTTTGCAAGTCAATGAGATGTCTGTAATCCCTAGTAGTGGGTTGGCCAAAAAGTGCCTTCAGTTTTTGGGGTTTTTTTGTTTGTTTGTTTGTTTGTTTTTGTGTGTGTGGTACACCAGCCTTACTGTTGTGGCCTCTCCCGTTGCGGAGCACAGGCTCCGGACGCACAGGCTCAGCGACCATGGCTAACGTGCCCAGCTGCTCCACGGCATGTGGGATCCTCCGAGACGGGGGCACGAACCCGTGTCCCCTGCATCGGCAGGCGGACTCTCAACCACTGCGCCACCAGGGAAGCCCCGTGCCTTCAGTTTTTAAGTAAAAATAAAAGGCACATTTTCCATTTTCACCAAGAACTTTATTGCAAAACGAATTCACCCTTTTGTTCCACTACCTTCTGCCATTTTTCAGGCAACTTCATAATTCCATCTTCCCAAAACATTTTATCTTTTTGAGCAAAAAACTGTTCCAGGTGCCTTTTACAGTCTTTCAGGGAATTGAATTTTTTTTCCATTAAGAGAATTTTGTAAAGACTGAAATAAGTGGAAATCCAAAGGTGCAGTGTCTGGTGAATACGGTAGATGAATCAAAACTTCCCAGCCAAGCTGTAACTGTTTTTGCCTGGTCATCAAAGAAACATGCGTTCTTGCGTTATCCTGATGGAAGATTATGCATTTTCTGTTGACTAATTCTGGACGGTTTTCATCGAGTGCTGCTTTCAGTTGGTCTAATTGGGAGCAGCATATGTTGGAATGAATCATTTGTTTTCCCGGAAGGAGCTCATCATAGAGGATTCCCTTCCAATCCATGATATACACAACGTCACCTTCTTTGGATGAAGACTGGCCTTTGGTGTGGTCAGTGGTGGTTCATTTCTCTTGCCCCACAGTCTCTTACATTCTGTATTGTTGTACAGTATCCACTTTTCATTGCCCTTCACAATTTGTTTTAAAAACAGAACATTTTAGTTACATTTAAGTAGAGAATCACATGCGGAAATACGGTCAAGGTTTTCTTCTCTTAACTTATGTGGAACCCAAACATCACAGCAATGAACATAACCAAGCTGGTGCAAATGATTTTCAACACTTGATTTGGATATTTTGAGTATGTCAGCATTTATTCCCAGCCCATCGGCCAGGTTAATCAGAGTAGTCTATTAGAAGTGCATTCCTGACAAAAATTTCCAGAAGCTGCAATGAGATAGAAACAAAGGGGTGGTTCTATATTCTTATTGCTGAAACCTTTGATTTCATCAGCTCCAGCCCCGTGACTTTTGCCGTGATAACACTCCTTCTTCTCATCCATAAGAGAATGAGCAACTGCCAGATCACTAGGAGGACATTTTTAAAATACCTCTTCTAGCCACTCATCTTGTAGAAATTCATTACCTGTCAGAAGAGGAGGAGACACTAACTTCCCTCCCTTACCTACCACATGGAGGAAAGCATCTGTGACCAGATTCCAGGAATCTTCCCATATTCCATGATATTCTATTTCATATCTTGATCTACAAGGTCCTCATCCTTTCTCTTCCAGAGCTGTTTCTGACATCATTCCATTCTCCTCACCAAAAGCTATCAAGAATCTGTGAAGGGTCTGAGATTTCATCCTACTTCCCAGCTAAAAGGTAGCCTGTCACAACTGCATAGATGTTGGCAGAAGACACGAGATTCCTGCATCATATATACAGAATGTTATTTTTATGGCACAGGAAATACCCCAAGCGCCACAGGGACAATTCAGAGAAACCCAGGTGGATGCTGTACGTTAGCATTTTCACATGTGCTTAGGGACTCAAATGTTTTACAGTACAACTGAGCTTTATCCCAGGTGGAGGCATTCTCTTTATTATACTGGGCAGTAAACAAAACTGCCCTTTTCTGTGGAGGGGCACACTTCCTTTGTATTCCAAGGCTATTTCCTTTACAAACATTCTTGAAAAATGAGTCTGGAAGAAGGGCTGTCATTGCCTCTGCATGTAAGAAATGTAGAAATATGAGATATCCATGGAAAGAAGTCTTTCAACAGATACTCCAGCAAGCATTTGATGCTTAGAAATTTCACTGAAAAGGTAGTCATGAATTTTCAGAGGGTTTATCTCCTATCTTCTGAAGCCCAGCTGTATTGACAAGCCCTCCAATATACTTGCAGCCTTTAGTTCATACCAACGAACTAGTTCATGACCAGCATTTAGTTCATCAACCAATAGCATGATGTCTTTGATACAGTGGAACAGGGTGATGTCCTGGGAGACATGAAGGCAGTTGAGACATCTTTGGATTATATTATGACAGATGGCAGGAAATATTACATACCCATAAGACAGAACTGTAAGTGAATATTTCTGTCATCCTATGTGAATGTGATCTGTTTCTGATCCAATTTTCTGATGGGAATAGAAAATGATGCATTCACTACATAGCTGCATGCTATATAAGTGAGAATTTATTAATATGCTTCATCAATAGTACCACCTTAGGCACAACAGCTACAGTCAGGAATACTACTAGTTAAGTCTGCATCCATCTACACTTGGTTGCTTCTGTGTAGGCCAATCTTGTGAATTAAAAGGAGATGTGACAGGAGCCACCACTGGGACTTAATGCAGGTCTTTAATGGCATTATTAATTTTTGCCATTTCTCTGGGCACACAGTATTGTCTTTGATTTATTATCTTAGCCAGAATGGGGGAAGTTTTAGAGATTTGCATTTGGCCTTTTTTACTATGCCAGCACCAATACAACAAGGAACCAATGTGGGTGTTTTCTCCAACTGCCAAGAATAGCAATTCAAATATATTTGCAGGGACATGGAACATGACCTCTGGGTTCTCATTCTTACCCATTGGGCCCACTGTGATCTGGAGTTTAGTCAGGACTCTATTTATTATCTGGTCCATGGAAACTCCTCTGAAAAGGAGATCATGGTGATGTTTTGGGTCTCCAGATATTAATACCAACATAGAGCCTGTGTAAAATCAGCTGAGTAAATAGTTGTTTATAGATCTCTTTGGGGAAAGACTAGGGTAATCGTTACAATATATATCTGCATCAATGTTGCAGAGTCCTTCTTTTTAGTAACCTGTTGTAGAAAGTGCTCTTTAGGCAAAGGATTCTGGACTAGGAAATTGGCTCAAGTCTGGAAAATATGCAAGGGAATGTAACTATTGAAACAACCACCTTCTGCCTCTGTTCATTTATTTTTGTCTTTTTGGGTTTATATATCAAACAGAACCCTTGTCAGTTTCCTATTTTATGTTTAGGTTTATCATGCTCTTTTACCTATCACCCAACTCCTTGTGGATCAAAGCTCCTCAGCTGTGCTTCAGCCTTGCTAGTCATTATGCTAATTAGGCATCCTGACTTCCTCCTGTTAAGCCCTGCCATCTGGTCTCTAGTGCTTTGAGGGGTCATTATTCCTGGGGATATAAATGAGCCCTGCTCTGTGATTCTGTTTTTGCCTTTTATACCATCAGCCATTTCCTAAAGAGGACAGCCATCACTCAACTGCTTCAATATGCAGGAGCTCCTTTCATCAATACATTCCTAATGTTGTGTTCTGTGGACTGTCCTATCTTGCAGGTCTTCTGGCCTTACATAACAGATCCTTTCAGTCCTGACCACTTCCCCTACTGTATCCCTCTCTGATGTCCTATCTGCTTCTATGTCCCTCTCTTTATCAGCTGCCAGAGCAAACTCAGACATTTCCACTTCTCTGAAGCTTGGCTATCACTTTTTTCTAACCTTTTAAGTGTCAACCTAGCAGTGAGTTAGCCCACCCTCTGGGGTCCTGACCAGAGTGTTTAATCTCATGTCTTAAGAAAATTCTCATATTTCTAGTCTTCTGTGCCAGTAGTCTGCTTGATCAATCATCCTTGATATCCAAGTTCAGAGCTAATTCTCTGCCTTTTACCTGTACCTACAAGCTACTTCTTGTAACTCCTTCAGTGTATGGCCTGTTTCCAAACTTATCAGGCTTGGCATGTCGACAGGTGGCATATGTTGTGACCTCACCCTAATTATTGGGTTGTATTTGGCCTTCTTCATTATGCCAGCACCAATAGAACAGGGAACTTATGTGTGTGTTTTCTCCAACTGCCAGGAATGACAATTAAATATATTTTCAGGGACAGTAGAGGAGGTGAGAGCATCATCTGAGGCCTCTCTTCTTGCCTGGTCGGGGTCAGGTCTCTGCAGCATCTTTCAATATAGTGGGAGTGCTATCTCTTATTAGGGGAGGAAAGGCAAACTCTGAAGGCTCAGAAGTTCATGCATTCCTGAAAAATCAACATCTTCAAGGGCACTTCTCCAGATGTTCTCATCTTGTGTTTAAGGGTATGGGGTTCTTCCAAGCAGAACCCTGACCTTAATGTAACTGATCTGCCTTGGCTAAGCATTCTGACATCCCTGAGCTCTGTGCCTCTAAATATCAATTTCCATCCTCTTTTTAGCTTTGAAAAGACATATCTACTATAGGAGATGAGGGCCTCTTTATAAGCTACGAGAGGTCTTCTGGCTCTCACACTCAGCCATTAGCAGTTTCTTAACCACTTTTTTCTCTCATTATCTCTCTCTTCAAGATTTCAAAACAACTCCTTAATAACCAGTTAATGTCTCTGTTTCTGCAGGCATCATTCCCTCTATATATTTCAAATACCTGGATCATTGCACCTGAGATATTTCTCTCCAGGTGGGCATTTTACTAGGTCACCAGGAGTGAAATCTTTAGCAATCAGGTCACCACTTGTTCCAGGGATTATCTGTGTCCCACTACTCTTCAGGGCAGTGTTGTCTTGGCCTGCTGGGTGAGAATTAAGCCAGTCCTAAGTTCCCTTCTTTCTGTCTGTATCCTTGGACTAATTATTCCTAGTACTACTTGGGTTATTTCAGGTTCTCTGCCAGGCAGACACTGAGATGTAACTATAGAGGTGCAGGAGATTTACTGAAGTAAAGGACTGGCGGGGGGGAAGGGGAGGGACTTGAATGGGGTGGCAGGACCATCAGACCAGGTTGCAGGTTTGACTGCTGTGAAGGAGCCAAAGGAGGATAGGCAGAGCCTCAGATTGTAATGCATTTTAAAGGAAGATTTGTTCAGGCAGATAGATGAGTGGCCCTGGAGTCAATGTCACCTACCAAAGGAGTCCAGCATCTTACATCTGAAAGAATGGGTCTGCCTTACTATCTCTGCTGTTCTCTGCCTTTGGCTGAAAGCATCCTATGGAAGGCATGGTCGGGGCAATGAATGTGGTGGTGGAATCCCAGCATAGCAGCTGGGTCCATGTCAATCATGTTTCCTACAGCAGGAGAGTTGAGTGGCATATTTTCATGGCATGTCTTCCGAGAACCATATAAAATTTTGCATCTCAGGACAGGGCTGTCCAGTAGAAAGAAGGGAGAAAATAAGGTGCAAACTCCTGTCTAAGATTTTCTCTATGGGTAACTCCCTACACTTTTGGGTTGGATGTGCATAGATACCCATTGTGATTCTTGGTGTCTTGGTGTCTTACTTGAAGAGCAACAGGGAAGTCCTAGTACAGTGCAACCCTGAGACAAGGCACCATTGCATTGTGCTAGTGTGAAATTGGTCACCAGCGAGGAGGCTGGGTGGAGCACATGCAAAAGTGGTTGCTCTAAAGCTGGGACAGGTGAGGCTGATAGTGTCCGAAATTGTTCAGTGGATAGTTCTATCACAGAGGGCTCTGAAAATGAAACACTGAATTGTGTAAGCTAGTTAAAGCTATGCAATGGAATTTAATGCTTTATCTTCTCCCATTCTGAGTAACCCAAACCATCACTATTAAAATATATGTGTCTTATACAGCAGAAACTAACACAACATTGTAAAGCAATTATACTCCAATAAATATGTTAAAAATAAATAAATAAAATAAAATATATGCATCCTAACCGAATTAAGTATATTCCTCAGTGGATCTAAGCTGAGATTAGTTGTATCACTCAGTTTATTTTTAATAAGCAAGCTCAAACATTGCAAAGATCCCAAATTCATTAGAATATATTTTAGTTTGGATTTTTACAACCCCCTAAGGTTTACTTTAAAAAATTTCTAATCTTCCTAATTTAGTTGTGAATAAATACTGACCCACATCACACCATTTTTCCCCTCCAATAGTTTGTAGTAGGAATAAAACAGCATGTTCAGTCTGAAGATAAGCTGCCTGGTTTGTCTGAATATATTTATAGCTCATATATTATCTTTTGCTCTCTATGCTCAAAAGATTAGGAGGCAATGTATTTGAAGGAGAAAAAGTAGAACTACCCTGGGAAGTAAAACTATTAAGAGCAATAGACTTTCCCACCATGAAACTGCACAAAAGACATACATATTGAGAACGATCAAATGCACCTTTAACTTCTGCACAGGGTGTAGAAGGTTCACAGAGAAATAACAAGGGCATTTCAGAAAGTAGCCTGAGACCAAGGTCAAGCTTTCAAGTGTGCAATGGCAGAGCTTTTACTAGTTGCAAACATTTTCACACTGCAAGTGGAATGAGGTCTAAGAGATGAAAGCAGTTAAGATGAAAAGATTAGAAAAGGAAAGATAGGGAAAGCAAACACTCTTACATTATGTTCAACATCATTTGCTTCATATGATTTAAAAATAGTGTCTTGTGCATTTCACACCCATGATCACACATTTATATTTACAATACAGGTGCCTATCTATACCTCAATGTCGTCTCTTCCTCCCACTTAAAACGCCCCCATTTCTTCTTGGATTGGAAGAATCAACATTGTGAAAATTACTATACTACCCAAAGCAATCTACAGATTCAATGCAATCCCTATCAAACTACCAATGGCATTTTTCACAGAACTAGAACAAAAAATTTCACAATTTGTATGGAAACACAAAAAACCCCAAATAGCCAAAGCAATTTTTAGAAAGAAAAATGGAGCTGGAGGAATCAGGCTTCTGGACTTCAGACTATACTACAAAGCTACAGTTATGAAGACAATATGGTACTGACACAAAAACAGAAATACAGATCAATGGAACAGGATAGAAAGCCCAGAGATAAACCCATGCACATATGGTCACCTTATTTTTGATAAAGGAGGCAAGAATATACAATGGAGAAAAGACAGCCTCTTCAGGAAGTGGTGCTGGGAAAACCGGACAGCTACATGTAAAAGAATGAAATTAGAACACTCCCTAACACCATACACAAAAATAAACTCAAAATGGATTAAAGACCTAAATGTAAGGCCAGACACTCAAACACTTAGAGGAAAACATAGGCAGAACATTCTATGACATAACTCACAGCAAGATCCTTTTGACCCACCTCTTAGAGAAATGGAAATAAAAACAAAAATAAACAAATGGGACCTAATGAAACTTAAAAGCTTTTGCACAGCAAAGGAAACCATAAACAAGACGAAAAGACAACCCTCAGAATGGGAGAAAATATTTGCAAATGAAGCAACTGACAAAGGATTAACCTCCAAAATTTACAAGTAGCTCATGCAGCTTCAATATCAAAAAAAAAACAACCCAATCCAAAAATAGGTAGAAGACCTAAATAGACATTTCTCCAAAGAAGACATACAGATTGCCAACAAACATATGAAAGAATGCTCAACATCACTAATCATTAGAGAAATGCAAATCAAAACTACTATGAGGTATCATCTCACACCAGTCAGAATGGCCATCATCAAAAAATCTAGAAACAATAAATGCTGTAGAGGGTGTGGATAAAAGGGAACCCTCTTGCACTGTTGGTGGGAATGTAAATTGATACAGCCATTATGGAGAACAGTATGGAGGTTCCTTAAAAAAACTAAAAATAGAACTACCATATGACCCAGCAATCCCACTACTGGGCATATACCCTGTGAAAACCATAATTCAAAAAGAGTCATGTACCACAATGTTCATTGCAGTTCTATTTACAATAGCCAAGACATGGAAGCAACCTAAATATCTATTGACAGATGAATGGATAAAGAAGATGTGGCATATATATACAATGGAATACTATTCAGCCATAAAAAGAAACAAAATTGAGTTATTTGTAGTGAGGTAGATGGACCTAGAGTCTGTCATACAGAGTGAAGTAAGTCAGAAAGAGAAAAATGAATACTGTATGCTAACACATATATATGGATTCTAAAAAAAAAAAATGTTCTGAAGAAACTAGGGGCAGAACAGGAATAAAGATGCATACATAGCGAATGGACTTGAAGACATGGGGAGGGGGAAGGGTAAGCTGGGACGAAGTGAGAGAGTGGCACGGACTTATAAATACTACCAAATGTAAAATAGCTAGCTAGTGGGAAGCTATTTCTCACCTTCTATACCTTTTTCTATGCTGCATCAGCTATTTATTCGTATATGCTAACCTTGAAACCCCCAAACTAATGTTCCACCTATAACCTGCTTCAAGCATCACACCCTCAGTCTAGTACCCATCCCCAATCCCAACTCTTTCTCATTTTAGGCCCTCCTACTCTATTTTTAAAAATCACTAAAACCCATCAGCACCTACAATCCTATTACCCCTTGTTGTTCAATAACCCTTCCTGTTCTCACTTCTCTCCTTATTTCACTTCAATTATATAATCACTTTCCAATTCTTAATTTTAGTACTTCATTAATACCCTTAAATATTGGGAAATATGCCGTTCCATACTGGAAATGATCTGATACACACACACACACACACACACACACAAATGTCACCTAGGCTTTGATTTTTAAATGAGAGAAAATCATATGCTTTTGGGGAAAAAAGTTGCTGTAAAATTCAATTGGTTCGATACTAAGAAACTGCCCTACACTGTCGAGTGCAAATTAGATAAGCAAAAAGGAAAATGACTCTTTTCAAACCCCTTATAAAACTGCTTATCTGATCAAACCCATTAACTCTTCTTATAACTAACTGTTAAATCCTAATGTCTACTCAGAAAGGTGCTGGCATAGCTGCAATGGTTTGATTGATATCACTTATGAGGACTAAAGCATTGAAAAATATAGTATTCCAAATTGCTTCTCTGTAAATATCCACCTAAATCAAATACCTGAGCTACCACTTTCTGGGTATGAGCTGCGGTTAACATTGCTACTAGACAGCACCTCTGTGGCAACATTGCATTAGTTCTAAATGTATGCGTGCACAGGAAGGGCCCTCACGTTAAGTTTCAGTGAATTGTTATTGGAAGAGTCGTGGGAGCGCTCAGGAACAGCAGTGATGGTAATAGATGTGAATTTATGAGGAGTGAGAGCTTGAATCTCAAGAACAAAAGCAGTGCCCCTGGGACCTATCAATATTCTTGTTAGGAGTACACATTTTATGGATATAAGTTCTGTTCTAAAACGTTTTCAGGAAAAAACTCATGTCTTTGCATCTTATGTATTATTCTTCTGAGGAGCTCCTTCACTTTTTGCTTGCCAATATCTCAGCTAGAAATTCCTAGGTGCTAAATGTGCTAATCTCTGAGGTTTCTCCCAGCTGTAAAATTCTACAACTCTGTGGTAACTAGTACTGAAAATGTACTCTTGGTTATAGTTTGTTCCCTAAAATAAAAATGGAATAAAACAGATGAGGATCCAGATGCCACATGAAAAGCAAAATGACTAATGTGTCAACAGGAGATACACTCTGTCCTCATTGCTCAACTACAAGGCACATTGTATGGAGTCATGTGCTATGTACTTACACATGTGCATAGAACTACATGTATCCTGTGTGTGGAAAAACTAATTCACTCCAGAAAATTATAAGCATGCTAGTCAAAGCTGTGAAGTCTGATAAATTATTTTATTATGTTTTCTCAAGTATTGGTTGGCAAATATTAACTATATTAATTGGAGATTGCCCAAAGTTACAGCTACTTAATATTGAGAGAGGTAAGTTTGGTTTAAGTAAACCACAGCATTTTCTAGCTTTTCATACAATTGACAATTTGATGTCCCTTAATGGGAGTGTTTTTCTTGAATAGCAATATATAATTCAGGAAATAACAACAAATATAGATACTTGGGAGAAAACTAGAAGGTAAGAATTTTAAAATGATTTTTATACATCAGTTGCATAAATCTTTGATGGTAGACTTTCCACTCACTGACAGAACAAATGAATTTAATGCAGAAGTAAATAAAGAAGTTGGATGTGTATTGGAAAGTCGGCAAGATGTTCAAGTAAATATTTAAAACATAGATGTAATTGCTTTCATGTATTTTTTAATTATAAAAGAAAATATAGAAGCAAACTGTTTACAGTAGCTCCATACAACTTCATATAGTGACATTAGCAAAAATGAAAATGATGGTTTAGATGCACAGATATCTTAAGTATGTGACTTGGTATAAGTGACAGACTGATGCTAAATCTGGCTTTTCTCCATTGGTTCAAGTTGCTCTTTCCCAAGTAACCATTAATTTTAGTCATTTAAATGTTATTTAGAGCTCTTAATATACAAATTTAACTCCCCTCTGGAGGAGAGCTGCTGGCAGAAGTGATGAGAAGCTGTAGGCAGAGAGACAGTATAGACAATACCTAACCTAAGTGCTGAAACATAGAGAACGTTGCAAAAGGTGATTGAAAGCTGAGGATCATGTGACTTTACCAAGCTGATTTTACTTCAAGGGCCTGTAATTCCCATGGTATAAATGTTATTCCTGTTTAGAAACACAAAGATTATTAGTATACAAAGATAGAAACTTCATGGATAGAAGAATACTGAATTATCAAGAATGTGTCTTCTCTCTCAAATCTGGCAGGACCACAGGTGTGTGGACAGCTGCATGTCCAATAGGAAACTCGGAGTCAATAAAGAGGCACACGTAGATAAGTCTGCTCTGCTCCTGTTGTGTCTGTCTAGTCACCTTACATAAAGTGTCTTCTGTACTATTGCCCAAATAAGCAGCAGTGGTGGCAGCCAAGGACAGAGAGAGAGAGAGTGTGCACGCTTCACATCAGTATATATCCTACCGGCAATGCTTCGCCCTTTCTTATCCGTCAACTAGATACGAACTTGTTCAGAGCCATTTTCCCTACTGGAATATTTATGTCAGGATAAAATTAATAACCTTGTCTATAAATAAATTGTTTGGCCAATCTGAGAAAGAATGAGATTCCTGAGCAGTTGGAATCCAACAGAGGAGAATGGAGAGGGAAAGATTCTAAATGTTTATGCTGGATATAGAATTCTAAAATAGAAAAGGAAAATATAAATATTTCTAGGAAGCAAAAGTTTCACACACAATGCAAATGCCTGCTATCGATATCTGGTTTGAGTCCAACTGCCTGCCTTATCCTACACCTACTAGGATAAAAGCAAATCCTTTCAGTCTAAATATGTTGACAGCTTAATCAGTGTTTTCTACAAAGCTACACATTCAGGAGAGGGGATATCTGGGTTTAAAGAATTTTAAAACTACAGAGAAAATCCTCACCAATTACTTAAGTTAACCATTCTATTTATTTTTTGTAACTAAATAGAAATTGAAAATAGAAAACACTTGAATGTAAATAGAAAATAGAAAACACTTGAATGCCATTAACTACACAAAAGGAAAAGAACAACAGATTAATTAACCAGAGAAAACAAATAACTATAGGCAAAAGGAAAGATTCACACTATATACAAAATTAACTTAAAGTGTATGATGGATGTAAATGTTAATTGAAAAGAAATAAAATATATGACAAAATATTTGCCATCTGTGTATAAAAAAAGTTTTTGTTTGATAGATTCCAAAAAAGCATGAAGCATAAAAATAAATGGTAAATTAGAATTCATCAATAAATTAGAATTAACCAAAACTTTTCCATTCCAAAGACATTGTTAAGAAATCCAAAATGTAAATGATAGTCTGAGAAAACATAGTTTTGTCCAAGACATATCTTGGACAAATCACCTGTGTCCAAGATATATAAAACCCTATTAGAACTCAATAATGACAAATAAAGAAATAATGATATATGGGCAGAAAATTTGAAAGACACCACCCAAAATCATATGCAAATAGGTAACAAACACATGAAAAAATGCTGAACTTCATTAGTCATCAGGGAAATGAAAATTAATACAATTAGGATGTACCTCTATATACCCATTAGATTAGCTAAAATTGAAAAGTCTGAACATATCAAGTATTGTCAAGGAGTTGGACAAACTAGACTTTACATTTACTGCTGGTGATAATGTAAAGTGGCACAACCAGTTTGGAAAACAGTATGTCAGTCTCTTAAAAAGATAAACTTATGACAAAATCTAGTCAGTTCACTCTTAGTTATTTACCCAAGAGAAATGAAAACATATGTTCACAAAAAGAATTGTACACAAATGTTCAGATCAGCATTATCTGTAATAGGCCCAAAATGATAAAGAACCCAATGTCTATCAAGAGATGAAAGAATAAGCAAATTATGATGTATTCATAAAATAGAATGTTTCACATCAGTAAAAAAGAACTACTGATATGCACAAAAACATAGTTCAACTGCAAAATCAGTATCTTGAGTGAAAGGAGTCAGGCAAGTAGTAGATTCTATATGATTCCTCTTGTATCCAAGTCTAGATCATGCAAATGAATCACAATGACAGAATTCAAGTCAAGTGTTGCTTAGGGAAGAGGAGTAGGAAAGGAGGATTTCTAAGAGAAAGGCGGAAGCTGTTTTTTGGGTGATAGAAATGTTCTTATTTTTTCTCTTTTTTTTTAATAGAAATGTTCTTTGTATTGTTTAGGGTGATACATTCAGAAGTGTACAAATATGTCAAAACTGATCAAATTGTGCAGTTGAAATATTTGTAGTTTATTTTACTTCAATTAAACCTCAATACACTAAGCATTACATAAAATTCAGAGAGGAACATTTCCCAACATCTTTTATTATCAAATGCATGTAAATTTAAAACCATAGTGAGATACCACTACAGGCCCACTAGAATGAATAAAATCATGATTAAAGGATAAAATAAAGAGAAAATGAAAACCTGACAAAAAAACACAATAAATTAAAAAAAATATCCATCCATGTATATAGTATAAAAGAGAAAACTACAGAACTTGGCATCTCAGGTTGAATAAAGGGAATGTGGAGAAAAAGGAGATTTTAGGGTACAGTTTTGAAATATGTAAGCTGCAAAAATATACAAGTGAAGCAAATACGGATACAATTAGATCATAAAAGTATTAATAGGTAGCACTTATTGTGGGCTTGCTAGGTAACAAGCATGATTCCAGTACTTTACAGACATGATTTGGGTAGCTTCAATCAGCATCCAAAATCTCTTCTTTTAGAGCCAGTGCAGACACATAACAGCTGGGGTACAGGGCATTCATCGCCCTCAGCAGCCCATTTCCACCTTAACATTTTAGGAGTTTTTTCTGGAAAGTCAGACTCCACCTACTATCTGTACCGATTAATAAATCCTTTTCTGCTTACCTAGCTAAAATACATTGTTTGGTGCAATTTAAAAAAATAACCAATAGATATGTTGACTTATCTGATAAAAACTACAAATACTATTCAATTTTAAGAAGAGAAGACTGCATCACATCACATCATAAAATATTCACAACTAGATAAGATAGTACATGGGTGGGAGGTGTTGAGCCCAGTTTGTTTATCTCCAACATCCAAAATTTTACTGACATGTTCTATATATAAATTACAAGAAGGGAAATTTCGGATAGAGACTCTTAAAAATGTATGTATAATATAATATCTGCCTAATTAAAAATAACTAATTAAAATATTTTATATTATGAGCCAGAGAGAGTGTATTTACTCCATTTATATTCATGGCCATATATTATAAAAACATAAAAATGTAGAAAATCATAGAATTTTTATATACAGCTGATATATGAATCCAATTATTAAATGAGTCTGTGTTATATATAGTGACATTATATAAGAATTTATCAGGTTAAAATAATGTATGCTCTTAAAATTTAATCTGTACAAAATAATAGATATACAATTTCTAAACATGTATAGGTAGGGATATGAAAAGAGGTTCAACAAAAATTATCTACCATTAGCAATATTTATTTTCATATTTATAAATACAATGACATTCATATATGTATTGCCTCAAAGGTAATGATAGATTGTTGTCATTTACAATAAAATCAGACTGAGTTTTATTAATAATAATCTGGAATATGATAAAATATAATCAGCTGCTTTTGTTTTATATTATTTCTAAGACTATCAGATATATTTTAACCAAGTAGGTTGTATGTCCTTAATTAAACAGGGATTTTTAAATCTTTTTCTAAGTACTCTGATAAATATTTCATTTTTATATTTTCAGTCTTAGTTTTTAATATTTTTAATATTATAAACTGTATAATTAGAGTAGGATGAGCAAACTATGATCTAGGTATTTCCAAAACCTCTAGTATTTGTTTACATGACATTCTTACATGTCATTCCAACTTTGAGCATAATTATTTACTGAGATGCTTTCGACATTAAATTTTATGAAAATTTTGGCATTCAGCTTATATAGAACTTCTATCATCTATTTATCTCTCTACCCAATCTATTATTAGTCTATATAAATAAAAAGGAGCAAAATACAGTAACTTCTTTGCAAACATTTATCCCCAGGACTTAAGTTAAAATTGTTAAGTGTGTGTGTGTGTGCGTGTGTGTGTGTGCATATGTGTACATGATCTTTTCTTACTCCTTTAGCATAGCCTACATTTGTTAGAAAAATCTAATATATTAATTTAAAATTATTACCAGCTCCCTGAATTTATATTTCCTGATATATCTTTATTAGTAAAATATGAATCTATACGCCTTCAGTCTTCACTTCATTAAAGCCAGAACTCAATGCCATATCTCATATTTATATCTATATATTTAGTAATCATGATCAATTCACATACGCAGGTACCATGGCAGCTTAGAAAATAGTTTTAGCTGAGTGATTTTGAAGATTTAAGAATAGTAAATGAAACTTTTTATTTTTTTACTCATAAAACACAGACCACATTTTTGTTTGAAATTATAGTTAGAAGTATTACAAGTGTGTATTTATTTTGATAAATTCAAATTTATGATTTAAAATTTTGTAATAATACACAACAAAATAAAAGGCAAATAAAAGTAAAACTTTTACATATTTCCTGACAGCGTTTATTTTAGGCTTTAAATACCATCAATTTTACATGTCTCTAAATATATAATTGAGAAGAATATACTCATAACGTTTGGCTTACTTTTCTGATTGGCCTCATGGCTAAAATTCGGCATTGATGGCTATATACATTAGGTGGGGAAATTTACTATAATAGGAAAGATCTCTAATTTATATCTTATAATCATAAGGATTTCATGAAGTAACAGAATGAAACTGGGAATCCAAAACTGAGAATACAAAAGTGAGTGTTATATTTCTCCCCTTTTAAAAAAAATATTTTGGTGTTTAGGTTTATATTCTTGAAATTTAGATAATACTGTCATTTCTGTGCCTTAAACTACTTGTGAGAATAAATCAGATCATGAATGTGAACTCTATACAGGAGCTAAGTTATAAATGTGAGCTATATATAGTTCCAGACATTTAGTAAAAGAACGTTAGTATATAGTTCATCTTTTTTTTTTTTTTTTTTTTTTGTGGTACGTGGGCGTCTCACTGTTGTGACCTCTCCCGTTGCGGAACACAGGCTCTGGATGTGCAGGCTCAATGGCCATGGCTCATGGGTCCAGCCGCTCTGCGGCATGTGGGATCTTCCTGGACCAGGGCACGAACCTGTGTCCCCTGCATCGGCAGGCAGACTCTCAACCACCGCGCCACCAGGGAAGCCCTAATTCACCATTTATTTTCAGTGTTGTGCAAAGCAGAATTTTTCAGTTATCTAAGGTGAAGACACTCAAATCTAGTTGTCAATAAGCATGATGTTTATAATTTATTATTCATTATGTGTCAGGCTTTTACTTTGTTTTTACTTTGTAAATATAATTTCTTTTCAATCTCATATCAACTTTTCAATGTAAGCATAGTTTTTTGTTTCTTTATTGTTTTTCCATTTTCATGGTTTTAAAATTCATAGAGAAATTAATTTGCTTTATGTTTCTTTTTTATTGTATTAAAATACATATAACATAAAATTTACCATCTTAACATTTTAAGTGTACAGGTTAGTAGTATTAAATACATTCACTCTGTTGTGCAACCATCACTACCATCCATCTTGATAACTCTTTTCATTTTGTAAACTGAATCTCTAAGCAGTAACTCTCCATTCTTCTCTCTGGCAACAACCACTTCACTTTCTCATTCCATGATTTTGACTACTCTTTGTTCCTCGTAGAGGTGAATCATACAGTATTTGTCTTTTTGTGACTGGCTTATTTTATTTAGCACAGTGTCTTCAAGGTTCATCTGTATTGTAACATATTGCAAAATTTCTATCCATTTTGAGGTTGAATAATATTTCGTTGTATGTATATACCACATTGTCTTCAATCATTCATCTGTTGACTGATACTTAGGTTGTTTCCATGTTTTAGCTATTGTGAAATATGTTGCAATGAACATGGAGATACAGATGTCTCTTCTAGACAGTGATTACATTACCTTTGGATATATATATAAAGAAGTGGGTAGCTGGATCATATGGTTATCCTATTTTAAATTTTTGAGAAATCTCCACACTGTTTTCATAGTGTCTCTACCAATTTATATTCCCACAAATTGTACAAGGTCCGTTTCTTTCCTGCCCATACTCAGTAGCAGTTGTTAGCTCTAGTATTTTTGATAACTGTCATTTTAACAGGTGTGAAGTGGTATCTCATTGTAGTTTTCATTTGCATTTCCCTGATGTTAATTACGTTGAACACTTTTTCATGACCATTTCCATGTCTTCTTTGGAAAAATGTCTATTCAGGATTTTTGTCCATTTTTAAATCTGACTTTTTGTTGTTATTTAGTTGTGTGAGTTTCTTATATGTTTTGTACCTTAACCCCTTATCAGATAATATGGTTTGCCAATATTTTATCCTATTTCATAAGTTGCTTCTTCAATTTGCTGATTGTAACTCATGCTGTGTAGAAGTTTATTCATTTGATGTAGTCTCACTTGATATTTGCTTTCATTGTCTGTGTATTGGTGTCATATTCAGAAATTAACTGCCAACACAGGTGTCAATGATTTTTTCCCTATGTTTTCTTTTAGGAGTTTTACTGTCTCAGGTTTCATATTTAAGTCCTTATACATTTGGAATAAACTTTTGTGAGAGTGTAACCTAGGAGTCCAGTTTCATTCTTTTGCATGTGAAATCCCGTTCTCCCAACACCATTTATTGAATAGTTTATCTTTTCCCTATTGAGTATGCTTGGCTCCTTTGTCAAATATTAGTTGACCATATGTGTATGGGTTTATTTCTGGGCTGTCTATTCTGTTCCACTGATCTATGTGTCTGTTTTTATGCCTATATTGTACTGTTTGATAGCAATAGATTAGTAATATAGTTTCAAATCAGGAAGTGTTATGCCTCCAGCTTTGTTCTTTCTCAAGATTTCTTTGGTTATTCAGGGTCTTTTGTGGTTCTTTATGAATTTTAGTATTTTTTTTCTGTGAAAAATACCATTGGAATTTTGGTAAGGATTGCCTTAAATCTATAGATGACTTCGGGTAGTATGGCTATTTTAACAATATTAACTCTTCTGATCTATGAACATGGACTATCTTTCCATTTATTTGCATCTTCTTCAATTTCTTTCATCAGTATATTACAGTTTTTGGTGTACAGATCTTTCACCTCGTTGGTTAAATTTATTGCTATTTTGCCTTTGGTGCTATTGTAAATAGAATATGTTTTCTTTATTTGTTTTTTAAATATTTTATTGTAAGTATATATAAATACAACTGATTTTTTCATGTTGATTTTGTATCCTGAAATTTTACTGAATTCATTTATTACTGCTAAAATATTTTTGGTGGAATCTTTAGGATTTTCTATACATATAAGACCATATCGTCTGCAAACAGAGACAATTTTATTTCTTCCTTTCTGATTTGGATGCCTTTTATTTATTTTTCTTGCCTAATTATTCTCGCAAGAACTTCCAGTACTTGGAAGTCCTTTCTATGTTGAACAGGACTGAAGATAGAGTGTACACTTGTCTTATTCCTGGTCTTAGAGAAAAAGCTTTCAACCTTTGACAAGTTGAGTCTGATGTTAACTATGGGCTTGCCATATATGGCCTTTATTATGATGAGGTACATTTCTTCTATGCCCACTTTGTTGAGAGTTTTTATCATTAATGAATGTTGAATTTTGTTGAATGATTTTTCTATATCCATTGAGATAGTCATGTGGCTTTTGTCCTTCACTGTGTTAAAGTGGTGTATTGCATTTACTGATTTGTTTATGGTGAAATTTCCTTGTAGCCTGGGATAAAGCCCACTTGATCATGATCTGTGATTCTTTTAATGTGCTGTTGAATTTTGTTTGCTAGTATTTTGTTGAGAATTTTTTCATCTGTATTCATCAGGGATTTGGGGCTGTAATTTTATTATCTTTTAGTGTCCTTTTCTTGTTTGGTATCAGCGTAATGCTGGCCTCATAAAGTGAGTTTGGGAATGTTTCCTTCTTTTCAAATCATTTGAGAAAGATTCACATTAATTCTTACTAAATGTGTAGTAGAATTCACCTGTGAAGTCATCCGGTCCTATGGTTTTCTATGTTGGGAGGTTTTTGATTACTGATTCAATCTCCTACTAGTAATTGATCAGTTCAGATTTACTATTTCTTCATGATTCAATCTTTATAGGTTATATGTTTCTGGTACTTTATCCATTTCTTTTAGGTGGTCCAATTTCTTGGTGTATAATTTTTCATAGTGGTCTCTCATGATCCTTTGTATTTCTGTGGTGTCCGTAGAAATATATCCTCTTTCAACCATATATTTTTTTTATTATTGTTGTTCTCTTTCTTTTTTTTTCTTGTTAAGTGTAGCTAAAGGTTTATTGATTTTATTTTTTCAAAATAACAGCACTTGGTTTCATTGATTTATTTTTCTATTGTCTTGAAGCCTCTAATTTATTTCCACCCTAGTCTTTATTATTTCCTTTCTTCTGCTAACCTTGGACTTTACTTGTTCTTTCTTTCTAGTCCCTTGATGTATAAAGTTAGGTTGTTTATTTGTGATTTTTCTATCTTCTTAATGTAGGCATTTATTGCTGTAAACTTTTCCTTATAACTTCTTTTGCTGAATCCCATCAGTTTTTGTATATTGTGTTTCCATTTTCATTTGGTTCAAGATCTTTTTTTTTTCTCTTTTTTTTCCTTTGACCCATTTGTTGTTTAGAAGTGTGTTGTTTAATTTCCACGTATTTGTTAATTTTCTTGTTTTCCTCATGTTACTGATTTCTAGTTTCATATCTTGCGGTCAGAAAAGATACCTTATATGATTTTTTTTTAATTTGATAAGACTTGTTTTGTGATCTAACATATGGTCTACCTTACAGAATGTTCCATGTGCCCTTGATAAGAATGTGTATTTTGCTGCTATTCATAGGAATTGTCTACATATATCTGTTACATCAATTTGGTCTAAAGTACAGTTCAAGTCCAATTTTTTAAATTAATTTCTGTCTGGATAATCTATCCATTAAAAGTGAGATATTTAATTGTCTTACGATTACTGTATTGCTGTGTTTCTCTTAATATATTTAGGTCTCCAGAGTTATGTCAATACATATTTACAACTGTTATTTCCTCTTGGTGCATTGACACACTTATCACTATATAATGTGCCTTGTTACATTCTTTAGCTTAAAGTATATCTGTCTGATATAAGTTCCGCTAGCCCTGCACTTTTTTATTTCTATTTGTGTAGAATATTTTTTTCCATCCATTCACTTTGAGCCTATGTGTGCCCTTAAAGCTAAAGTAAATCTTTTGTAGGCAGAAAATCTCTTGTAGCGTCTTGTTTTGTTATTCATTCAGTCATGTAGGACTAGAGCACTATTAGTGGGTATAATACAAAAATATTTTAGAATCAAGTAAGTTGCATAGCATATTGCATATTTCATAATAAAATATCTTAATAATATATGTTTAAAATGATTACTTTGGAAGTAATAATTTTATGAATAGTGGTAAGGCATATCAAGTTGAAGAAAGATATTATTTTGGTTCTAGGATGTTGCCTTTGAAGATATGATAAGCATACAAAAATAGACAAAATAATTTTCTGGATCATAGCAGAGTTGTAGTACTTATAGTCTGAATTAGAACTGAAGTTAGCACCTACGTATTTATTCTGGAAAAGAATGGATGTCCAAGAATGGCAGTTAAAAATATAGCTTGTAGTATAAAAATTGAATAATATATTTTTTATACCTTGAATTATTATTCACTGTGTGACTCAACAAAAAAGTCTAAACCTTCAGGAACATGATAACATGTTGCTTTATACTATGGTGATCACTTTACCATTTCTACATACTGTGAAACTTTCCAAATTCTATAGGCAATTCTGGGACTTTTCCTGTAGAAATAGAAGGAGTACAGTCAGAGTTTTTCTATGGCTGCTGTATTTGTCAAGTATCTTTTTGTTTTTGTTTTTGTTTTTTTCATATGAGGGCCTTTCACTGTTGTGGTCTCTTCCCATTGCGGAGCACAGGCTCCAGACGCGCAGGCTCAGTGGCCATGGCTCACAGGGCCCAGCCGCTCCACGGCATGTGGGATCTTCCCAGACCGGGGCATGAACCCGTGTCCCCTGCATTGGTAGGTGGACCCTCAACCACTGCGCCACCAGGGAAGCCCTGTATTTGTCAAGTTTTGAATTAATATGCAGTGTAACAAGTACCTCCTAAATCTCAGTGACTTACAGCAATGTTTATTATTGTCTGTATGTCTGAGAGCTAGCTATGGTGGCTTCACTCAAGCCTGAGGGTTAGATTCAGTTGTGCTCTACATGTCTTTAATTCCTGGAACACAGATAGATAAACAGAGGGAGTAGAACATCATAATTCTTCTCTTGTTGAAGGAGAGAAATGTAAGAGGTTAAGTCAAACATTCACACATTTAAAGACACTGTTCAAATAGAAGATACATCACATCTGTTCATATTCTATTAGCCAAAGCAAGCCTGACACTTGAACAAGCCCAGCATCAGTGGGACAGGTGTGATGGTAGGCAGAGTGATTATTTGCTGAAAAGTAATGCAATCCATCAAAGCCAGTTAGAACTGAAGGACTCACTTGAATATAAAGACACCTGGCACATATTAGATATTTTGCTAATGTTTCCTGAATTAGACGTAGAGAAGTAGTTTCACTGTCAGATATATGTATAAGATTACACTATTCTTTTTTTTTTTTTGGTCTTATGGTATGACTATCTTATTTTTTTAATACTATCTTATTATTTTTAAAAGCTGAAATTCTACTTATAGACTTAATTGTTGTCTGTAACTTCAATTTTATTACAATTACTATTTTTCTATGACAAGTTACTTGTAGAGCACATCTCACTTTTATAACTGCCCAAGAATACATTTTCTGTATGGGAATAAACATTGCTAAACTAGTAAATAATTTTCATTGGCTAATATGCAGTATTATCGTGGAAAAGTTCTGCTGCTTGTATATAGTTTAATATGTGAATACCTAATCTTGATTTAGATCCAGATAAATAAATACAAATAAAAGTACCATGCACAATCTTATTAAAGTACAATACATTGATGCTTTCCCAGAAAATGTACCTTATTCCCTCTAAATCTCTAATTATGGCAGCCCTGTTATGAATCAACCTCTCTAATTATTTTGAATTTATTTGGTTACTTAATTATACTTTTGTTATTACATAAAATTGGAAAATATGTACATTCAAATACACAAAACATTTTAAGTAGTGGTTTTAAGTATTTGGAAAAAATATGATACTATGATCTGTGTGATTAGCAGAATTAATCAATAAATTCCTAGGAAATGTAGCATGTTTTCTTTTCCAACTTGTGTATCTGATCAGGTTATATAGCATTTATCATTATATAGCATTCATAACTGGAAAGGACCTAAAAGATCAATTAATCAAGTAACAGCAAACTTTTTCTGTAAAGATCAGGATACTAAATATTTGGGACTTCCCTGGTGGTCCAGTGGTAAAGAATCCATCTTCCAATGCAGGGAACGCAGGTTTGATCTCTTGTCAGGGAACTAAAATCCCACATGCCATGGGGCAACTAAGCCCACCCACCACAACTACTGAGTCTGCACACCTCAACTAGAGAGGCTATATGCCACAAACTACAGAGCCCATGTGCTCTGGAGCCTGTGCCACAACTAGAGAGAGATAAAAAAAAAACGCTGTATGCCACAACTAGAGAGAAGACCATGTGTCACAATGAAAGATACCATGTGCCGCAACTAAGACCCGACACAGCCAAAAATAAATAAATAAATATTTAAAAAAGATACTAAATATTTAAGTCTTTATGGGCCATGTGATTTCTATCAAAAGCACCCTACTCTGCAGTTGTAACGTGAACCCATCCATAAACGGTATGTAAACGAATGAATGAGGCTGCTTCCAATAAAACCATTTTTCACACAACCAGAGGTGGCTGGATTTTCCCTATGGGCTGTTGTTTATAAAGCCCTGATCTTGTCTAATATACTAATTAACAGATGAAGAAAGTGAGACTTAAAAGGATTTGAGATTGTTATTCCACAATTAGCAATACAACTTCTAAAATTTGCTAAATGTTATAAATCTAATGGGTAACAAGTATGGGTTTAAGATTCATCAGTCCTGACTGAGAATTCAATATATTTGAGTAACTTTTTCTATCGTATATCTTGGAGATTCACGTTTTGAGTTAGCAAGGATAAATATTATTTTAAGTCATGAAGCATAAGAAAACCTTTTTAAGATCTCATTGCTTTGGATGATTTCTTTAAAATGTAAGTATACCCTTCAACTAATTTTGGACATGGATGACTTTAACTTGACAGATAAAATGAAGTCCTAAACCACAAGACAAATCACTTCCTATACAATTCTTTGAAGGTAATGATAAAAAAAATGTATATTTAGTTTGCAGATGATTCTATAGATATTTAAGAGTTTGCTATTCTTTCAGAATATTTTTGGTGTATACTAAAGGAATAATTTCTCAACAAGGCATGTCTTTTGACAATTTTCTTTGTTAACCTCTATGGTATATTAATGTAAGTCTTTTCAATTTAATGAAAACAAACAATATTTCTCAGAAATATTGTCTCATATTTTTTTTAATATTTATTTATTTATTTGGCTGCACTGGATCTTAGTTGCGGCACGTGGGATCCTAGTTGTGGCATGCAAGATATTCGTTGCCACATGTGGGATCTTTAGTCGTGGCATGCGAACTCTTAGGTGTGGCATGTGGGATCTAATTCTGACCAGGGATCAAACACGGGTCCCCTTCATTGGGAGCTTGGAGTCTTATCCACTGGACCACCAAGGAAGTCCCTATGTCTCATATTTCTAAATTAATGTTATAGCAAGTTAAAAATATGCCCTATTAATTAAAATAGTAGGAAAATAATTATACAAAAAAGTATTTTATGCTTTTCATAAACTATATTAACTATCTAAACTTAAAAAAAATACATTCAAATTTCTAAAATCAAAGCAAAAAGCAAGGCCACACAGGTAAAAATTTTATTTTTTCATTGTCTTTCTGTTGGGATATTTTTAATGAGATTTTTATGTAGAATTTGGTTGGGAACATATATTTTTCAATATTTCCTGTTGAGAATTTTATGACCACCTACTGTATTTCAATGTTCTCCAGTCTGCAATGAAAAACATACTAAATATGGATCCAGATTTTAGGACTCTAGGAACAATTCATCGCCATAGCTACTATTCAAATATACCACAAAGACATATTTGTGGAATGTAGAAGAACTACTGCTGTGGTGCACAGGACTTAATTGGATTCCTGTTCATTGGTTTCTTTCTCAGCTCTAATGCCACCACAGCCACTATTTCAAATAAAATAATTTTAGGTAAATTATATTTAATCAATATATTTAACCAGTAGTTCTAAATAAAATAAAATCAAGTAAGGTATCTTAAGAGTGCTGCATTACCCAATTTGAAACGTTATAAGGTTTAATATTCTTATTTCATAAAAATACTAGGTGGACACACTCCATATATAAAATGATTTAAAAATACAAATATTTGAAGAATGTAATTTTTATTATATTGAATGTATTGGTTAAAAGATTAAAACTATATTATGAAAAATACTTGCTAAAAAGTTTTTAATTGCTGGATGATGTTGTTGAATTAAAATAAATGAATCTGGGACTTCCCTGGTGGCACAGTGGCTAAGAATCTGCCTGTCAATGCAGGGGACACGGGTTCAAGCCCTTGTCCAGGAAGATCCCCCATGCCATGGAGCACTAAGCCCATGCACCACAACTACTGAGCCTGCACTCTAGAGCCCATGAGCCACAACTACTGAGCCCACATGCCACAACTACTGAAGCCTGGGTGCCTAGAGCCCATGCTCCACAACAAGAGAAGCTGCTGCAATGAGAAGACTGTGCACTGCAACTAAGAGTAGCCCCTGCTTGTTACAACTAGAGAAAGCCTGCATGCAGCAAGGAAGACCCAAACAGCCAAAAATAAAATATAAATAAAGTAAAAATCAAACCCCTATCTTCCAGTTGAAAAAAAATAAAATAAATGAATCTAAGCACTATGTGGTTGAAACTGTTAAATACGTATCTACATAGCTATATTATTAAAATGACCATAATTCTTTCATCAAGCAAAGATGTAAACTGAAGGAGAGAGTTGAGAGTGATTTAAAAAAAGGTGAAGAAGTATTAGGAGAGTTGCTTTTTTTTTGCTTTGTTTTGTTTTGTTTAGATGAGAAAAATAACATTCCAAAGGAAAAGTTCAAGTAGGGAGGGTATCAGTGGTGAGGGAGCTAGGGAAAATCTCTGTGCAGCAGAAAGTTATGGGATTGAGTGCATATTAGATCTGTACCTGCCTAGTTATATTATTAAAACTACTCCATATATAATTTTGTTTAATTATTATGTTAAAGTGTAGTTCTAGGGCCTGTTTTTTAATGTAAAAATGACTGATTTACTCAAAGTAATCAGAGAAAAGGAAAAATGTCTAGACACAGATGCAGGAATCCTAGTTAATAAGTTTCATGTGGTAAATAAAGTTTTTGAAAAGTCTCGACTGGTTGTTTCAATGTTTTTTAATGAAGTAAGGATCAAGGTCAAAGCTGAAAATGAGGAGAGTGGAAGAGACTTTAGAACAAAGGATAATGTATGAGATGTTTGTCTAAGAGAATGGAAGAGTAAATTGACCAGGATGATATAGGGCCATTTTTGACCAGCATACAGGCTTTCTTGTGATGAGAGATGAAAGAAAAAAGTCAGTATGATGCAAAGGTCCTGTGCAGGCCAGGTCTATCTGTGTAGGGCAGACTCTCAGTAAGTAGAGAGCTGGATATAGTCAGGGCTGAGATTTAGCAAAACATCAACAACAACAAACAATGAAGCAAGATAAGGGCAAAAAATTAAGAGAAAGGGAGAGATGATAACTGTCGACCATGGAAGTTAAGTTTGGAATGGAAAGAAATGAGGCTATGAAGGGAGTGAGGCACAGTAAAGATGCCATAGGATCAATGGATTGTAGTCCCTTCTCATGGCAAAGAATTAATAAAGATAAGTTAAATGGTGAGAATTAGAGTCTTCTCAGTCTTTGACAGAACTTATACTAGATTTTTCAAGTTGTCCTTTTTCAATTTGACCAGACAGAAGAAAAATAGAATTTTTAAATACAATAAAATGGATTTTCAAATAAATGAAAATGTTGGGAAACAAGTAGTAAGAGAATAAGATAGTAGATAGATGACAGGTAGATAGATAGATAGATAGATAGATAGAGTTAAATAAACTAGGATTTAATAAAATAAATGTATAAATTATATCATAATTTTATTAAGTCTTTAAGTTTTGGAGAATGAAAACAACCATATAATTTACTTCAGCCCAGCCTCTCTGCCTTGAGTCTGTGAAATCCCACGTCTGCTAAATCATGAGGTAGCCTCCAGTTTGATTCTGAAGACCCTGCAATAGAACTGGCTGTCGACAAAGGAACTGTATTCTCATTTCTGATCTTCTAAGATGTCCTTTTAAATAAATATTCTAACAATGATAGCAACAGACACAGTAATCCGTGAAGAAAGAGATGTGTAGTGGAGAGTAGCAGAATCCAGACAATGAAAGAGATTCAATTAGAATGCAATTAAGCACCACATTATGGATGGATTTTGGCAATGAAAGTTAAAGTGTAACTGTGTAGTCATTTAAAACAATTAGTTTCAGATGTATGGCAAAAGTGAATAGTGTCGGATTACAAGGAAATTATTTCATTCTTATTCTTCACTTGAAAAATAAATGAATTTGATGTTTGATTTTGACAGAATATGAAAAGGGAAATGTATTATTTTTTTTAAATTTAGTCATTGAGTGGTTATGCTTCCTTATTCCTATTTAGAATCCTCATTAAAAGTGATTTGACATATGTAGGAATAAATGTGTGATTATAAAATAAATGTACTAATACAGTGAATTTTTTAAAAATAACTTCCAAGTCACTATTTGAGTTTCTATTTTTGTAGGAAAATCTGAATAATAAAACATGACATAATTTGCATTTTATCAATATAGTTAAGATTTCAACTCTTACTACACACAAGTATTGTTTTCAGGGGCGGTAAGTGCTATAATAAAAACTTTTCCTATGATGGTGAGTATGTTTCTCTTGAAATAATATGTCATGAGAAGATACTATTTCAATTTGTTATCCACAGTCTTGGGAAAATGAAATGCAACATTATAATATGAATATGCAACCAACATAATCTCAACTAAACTTAAATAGTTCTAAGAAAACAAAATATGGGACATTCTTTTGGAAGATGTTCATTAAATGTCAAGAATATAGCGAGAGTAAGAACCTTTGTAGGAAAAAAGAGAATAGCAGAGATGTGTGATAATAATTCAGTTTAACAGACATCTGACTTGTTTGTCAGAATTAATTAGAAACAATTTTAAATTGTTGAAATAATTGAATAATTGAACGTTGCAAGCAGAGTCCTCAATATAAACACGCTGTGCGTTAGAGATGTGTCTTTGCTCTATTTTGACAAATTGAGTATGAGTGAGAATCGTGTCTTCTAATACTTCTTTTATACTCTTAGACATGGCATTTTAATTTAGTAAGCTCTGGAGTTAGCAGGCTTGGGTTCAAATTGGGTTTTTATCTCATACTACTTGTGTATTTAAAATCAGTGCTTGCTCACATCCTTATTGTCATGTCTTCCAAGCACATGGTAAGCTCAAATTCCCAGTTTCCTTGCTGTTGAAAAGGGCCATGTCAGAATGAACTAGGAAAATAATGTATGTGACTTCCAGAATAAACCACTTAATAGCTCCTGAAGTCTTCTATTTCTCTTTCTCTGTGGCCACAATGATGGAGGAAGAGTAAGGATAAGATGAACAAAGGCTAGATGGAGAAGAATTGACAAAGGGTGCCCTCCAGATCTGCATAAGTGAGATTAAATTTGCTATATTAAGCCACTGAGGAATTTGGTTGTATTATTTGTTACCCCACAAATTCACACTAGCTCTGCAAATTTATGCTAGAACTTAACCTCCCTCAGTTTTAGTTTTCCATTCTGTAAATGAAAAGCTATGACACAGGCATAGGAAATGACAGCAATTTTACTTTCTTTTTTATGTTCAAGACAATTATTAGATTACCTGTAGAATTGAAACTGTTGTGGAGTTTATTTATTTGCACTTCTATTTCCTTAAGATTCTGCTATTTATTCTGACTACATAAAATAAATGAAATGTCATAGTTAGTATTCAGTGGAAGGTTTTATTTATTTTTTATTTCTTACAGACAAATATTTGACCTTATTATGAGTGAACTAAAGACAAAGTGTCTCATGGGAAAAAAAAAAACAAGTCCCAAAACCTAGCAAGTCCAGAAATGCTAAGGTAAGTAAGCCCAGGGTTACTAATTTAATATCATCCATAGATAGGAAAGAGGACTATGTCATATTAAAAATGAAAACAGACCATTGCAGACTGTATCTCCCCAAAATTCATATTTTGAAAACTAGGCTTCAATGTGACCACATTTGGAGACTGGCTTATGGAAGGTAATTTGAGTTAATGAGGTCATGAGGATGGGGTCTTCCTGATGGGATTAATGTCCTTATAAGAGAAGAAAGAGATAGGACACCTCTCTCTTTCTCCATTCACATGCATGGAACAAAGGCCATGTGAGCATACAATGAGAAGAAGGCTGTCTACAAGATAGGAAAAGGGCCCACACCTTGATCTTTGACTTCCTATCCTCCAGAACTGTGAGAAATAAACAATAGTTAAGCAACCCAGTCTATATTATTTTGTTATAGTAGCCCAAGCTGACTAAGAAACAGGCTTTTTATAGAAATGATTTCTGAGAGCAATGGAATAAGCATCCTCTCAAATAGTAAGCAAGTAAATGGTAGTGACATTTTCAAATACCAAAGCGCTATTTCCTCATTATATTGTTTTTAAGATTAACAAATATATAAAATATATGGATTTGTACATGTAGAACCCTTCATTTTATTTATTTATTTATTTATTTATTTATTTATTTATTTAATCATTATTTTTTATGCCCTAGGTATTATTTGAGTGCTGGTGTAAGGAGAGGAACAAAAAAAAAAATACTTAGTTTTAGATTAACTTTTAAAAATGTGAAGATACACATTATTTTTTTTATCTTTGGTGAGACATATTTTAGCCATTAAGCAAAGTTTTAAGTTGTGATAAGCATGTTTATCACTATCCTCTAAATTAGATCATACTGCCTTGAAAATTATATAATAGAACCAAGTTTAATAAGTAATAACTTATTTCTTAATTTAAATGTAAGTACATATTTATAATAGTTTTATCTATGTACATCAAGTCAGACACTTAGGGAAATATAAAGGGAAATATAATAAAAATTGAGCTAAGAGAAAACAAAATTCATGCACAAATAAGTGACCATATTAGTAGGTATTTTTTCTCTGTTATGCAAAGCATCTATAATTTCTTCTTAAACATCCAATATCAGTACTTAAGATGTCCTGGAAGCAAATATACAAGTGTGCTTAGGAATTTCTCTTCTCCTTTACATTCCCTTTTTCTTTTCACTGCAGCATTTTTCATATTTTAACATGATACAGAATTTCCTTTTTATGGTGTTTGTTGCTCTAAAATGTAACCCTGTAATACTAGAGATGTTCAACTTGTTCTCATCTCTGAATTTCACATGCAACGGTATATTCAAAAGATTCAGGGTCTCCTCCATGCTCAGAATAGGCAAAGGGAATGGAATCATGGAGAGTGATCTCTGGTCAACATTTTCCAGCTAAGAATGATTGCCACCTGCCCTAGCTGCCTCCTACTGGTACAGGATACCCTGGGAGGTGGTATCCTCCAAATATCATGAATGGATAGGGAAATTGGACTCCCTGTTTGCTTTTGGAATTCCCCTCAACCACTTTCTAATGCCTTGTAGAAACAATAGTTATACGACAGATCTGCAATTTCCTCTTGACCAAGTGAACACACTCAGAAAATAAAGATGACCCAGGGAGAATCGCCTTCTAAGCATGTGTAATATAGTTATTTAAAAATGCTATCTTGAACCAGTTTTGAGGCTCTGGCTAGAAACTGGTAAGTTCTCCTTCTAGAGGAGCTGATTAAGTCTACACTTAACCATTTTCCTTATCAGGCTCTCATAATCAAGGACCGCACTTCTTCTGCCCTAATTGCCCCGGGGCCAGGTACTAGACAACTGGGACAGCCCCCAGCTCCTGGATCCCATGAAATTATTTAAATTAGCCAAGTCATTGGAATCCCTTAGCTAAATCCACTCCACCCCACTTGCCATAGATAAGTTGCCTCCTACAGCCCCACCTTGCTGTTACCATGTTACTGGGTGCAACCCCAAGCATGGCCACACCTGACAGCCTTTTGGCCTTTGGAGCTGTAAGCTGACACTATGCTGGTGTCAGTGTGTTGCGTCTTGCCATCAAAAGAATCTTTAACTCTTATAAAACAGCTTGCTAATGAAATAAAAACTAGGGGACCAACTAATAATATTTTGAAATGTATTTAATAGAGCTTCCAGCAGAATACATCTATTTGTCCAAGATTTCTTATACTAAATATACTTGGCGCCTGACTCTTTGGAAAATGTCTCGTATAGTACATAACTATCTGATTATACGATGGGAATGTTTCATGACTGGGATGACATCTTCTTTGTAAGTGATGTGAACTAATTTATCCCATGGAAACCTCATATGTTAATCAGGGCTATAGTAAATTTGGACTTTGTAAGAAAGGGCCTGGGGAACTGCATTGATGATTCTGGTCTCTTCTTGCTTCAATGGTACCTTAAAATTATTAGTAAAATTTGATACTGGATCAGATCTCTAATACTTTTGATTCTCATTAGACAGCCTTATACTTTGTGCTTTCTCTCCCAATACCAAAAAAAAGAAAATAAAAACATAAATTACAACATATTTGGTAAATAATCTGGAAAAAATAGTCAAAATTTTGTGTATATAGGAATTCCACTACTTGTATAAAGGAACGGGGTCCTAACAAACTAATGGCCTCACACATAAAGACTAAAAATTCTGATGACAGTACAAGAAACAATTGCATGAGAGCTGTAGTAGGTGAAGAAATGTAAACAAATTTTGAACAGGTTTTGAAATTTTGAGGAAGGCAACCAGCACAAAGTTAGTTTCCTGGTTTTTACACATATGCCCTAAAGGAGACCACAGATGTGGTGATGGTGTAATGTTCCTAAAACTCTGATAGAAAGTCTCCATCTTTTCTGCCAAAGAAAGCAGGGGAATGACCACTGAAGAGATGAGGGAGTAAACCAAACAGGAGAGAGACAGAGAAAGAGAACCCAAAGTCTGTCTAAAATGGGTCAGCTCAAGTCAGGCTTACCCATTAACCACACAGGAGCAAAGTAGAATAAAACTGTTTTGAGTCAAGATCTAAGCATTAGACCAACATGGTTGTGCCATAGCTTGAAACATAAGTATAAGCAAGTTAATTGGATTCTACAATAAAAACAGCAACACCCTTTAGAGACATATGACAGAATCTAGTGTTTCCATTATATTAACACTGTCCAAGATACAATCCAAAGTTCTGAGCATAAGAAAATCTAAGGCAATGTAACTCATTCTCAATGGAACAGACATATAATAGATGAGTACTCCAAGATAACTCAGATGCTAGAATTATGAAACAAGGATTTTAAAGAAGCTATTATAACTGTGCCCAATGAGGAACACAGATTTATGATAAAAGAAAAGCATTGAAATTTTCCAGTAGAGAATCAAAATATAGAAAAGAAACACTTCTTAAAAAAATACCATCTTAATAAAAAAATTATTGAAAGGGGTAAAAGAAAAATGAGGTTGATGAGGGATGAGTCAAAGAAGTTGAAGATAGGTTATGAAATCTGAAGAGGAAAGAGAAAAACTTGAGAGAGAAAAAAAAAAAAACAGAACCTCAGAGACATATGGGGCCATATTGTAAGACAAGTCTAGCATACAGAAAATTAGAACCTCAGGAGGAGAAAAAAGAGAAAGAGGAGATAAATATAAAAATAAAATGGCTGAAATCTCAAATTAAGTAGAGTATATAAGCACATCATAGCTAAATAGTTAAAAAACAAAGATAAAGAGAAATTATTGAGATCAGCTAGGAAAAATATAGAGATGAACAGCAATTTGAATGACTAGATTTCTCATCAGAATTTAGAAAGGAAAGAAGATAAGAAATCAAATATTTTAATAGCTGAAAGAAAAAAATCAACTCAGAATTCTATATAGAGCAAAAATATCATTCAAGCATAAAGAACAAATGAAGATATACTTAGATGAATGAAAGTAAGAATAAGGGTAAAACTATGACAAGGAGAGACACAGAGATTAATGGAACAGAATTGAGAGTACAAATTTAAACTCATATTTATGGTAAGTTGATTTACAACAAAAATGCCAGGGCAATTCAGTGAGGAAGAGAAGTTTTTTGAAGAAATGGTACAGGATCAACTGAATCAACTGAATATCTGTATGGGAAAAAAAATGTCCATCACCTCACTTCATACACAAAATTAACTCAAATTGGATGATAGACCTAAATATAAATACAAAAATTATAAACTTTCTACTAGAAAATATATGAGAGAATATTTGGGTATTGAGGTAAGTGAACATTTCATAGATAGGATGCAAAAATTATGGATTATAAAAAAATGGTAAACTAAAGTTTATCAACATTAAAACTTTTGTTCTTCAAGGGAGGCTATGAACTAAATGAAAATATGATACAGAAAATGGAGAAATAATTACAATGTGTATATTTGACAAAGGACTTTTGTTTTAGAATGTATAAAGAACTCTCATAGCTCAAAAAGATAAAGGTTAACCTACATTAAAAAAAATAGTACACAAATCTGAAAAGATACTTTACCATAAAATGTACACAGATGGCAAATAACCACAAGGAAAGATATTTCAAGTAGTTATTAGGGAAATATAAGTTAAAACCATAAATGAGATAGCACTACATATCTATAAAAATAGATAAATTTACGAACTTAGAGTACCAAATGTTTAAGAATGTATCACTAAACTGGATGTCACACAAACTGCTGGTGGGAAATTAAAAAGATACAACCAGGGGCTTCCCTGGTGGTGCAGTGGTTGAGAATCTGCCTGCTAATGCAGGGGAGACGGGTTCGAGCCCTGGTCTCGGAGGATCCCACATGCCACTGAGCAACTAGGCCCGTGAGTCACAACTACAGAGCCTGCGCATCTGAAGCCTGTGCTCCGCAACAAGAGGCCGCAATAGTGAGAGGCCCGTGCACCGCGATGAAGAGTGGCCCCAGATTGCCACAACTAGAGAAAGCCCTCGCACAGAAACGAAGACCCAAACAGCCAAAAAATATATATATATTAATTAATTAATAAACTCCTACTCCCAACATCTGAAAAAAAAAAAAAAAGATACAACCACTGTGAAAAGCAATTGGCAGTTTCTTAAAAAGTTTAACATAGTTACCATATACCCCGCCATTTCATTTCTCAGTATTCATCTAAGACAGATAAAAGTATATATTCATAAAATGACATGTGCAAGTAAGTCATGGTAGCCTTATTTGTAAAAGCCCAAGTTGGAAACCACCCTAGTATTCATAAACAAGTGAATGGATAAAAATACAATGGAATAGGGCCTCCCTGGTGGCGCAGTGGTTAAGAGTCCGCCTGCCGATGCAGGGGATACGGGTTCGTGCCCCGGTCTGGGAGGATCCCATATGCCGCGGAGCGGCTGGGCCCGTGAGCCATGGCCGCTGGGCCTGCGCGTCCGGAGCCTGTGCTCCGCAACGGGAGAGGCCACAACAGTGAGAGGCCCGCATACCGCAAAAAAAAAGAAAAAAAAAAAAATACAATGGAATAATATTCAGCAAATACTAGCATTAATAAATAAATTTGATAGTTCATATTTTGAAAGAAACTAATTAAATAGATAAACCACTAGCTAATCTAATCAAACAAGGCAATAATCACATAACCATATTGAGGAAACTAATTATAGGACAATATTTTACTCAACTCTACTCAAATAAATTTGAAAATTGACTTCAAATTCTCAGAAAATATAAATTACCAGGAGAACATAAAATGTAAACAAACCAATTATCATGGTAGGATTTGAGAAAGCTGTCAAACAGCTCCTTTCCAAAATAAAACAAGACTGATTTTTCACAAGTGGTTCTATCAAACCTTCAAGATATAAATATTTCTAGTGTTATTTAAATGTTTCCAAACTGAGACAGGAAGAAAAACTTCCTCTTTCTTTTCCACCAAACTTCCTTTTAAAGAAGTTAACCTATTCTTTCATTGTGTGTTCTTGGTCCTCTTTAAATGTTTACTGATTTCAGTAAGGGCTGGGTGAACTATGGGTAGCAGCCATAGGGTTTGTCTGTACATGTGGGATTGCTTCACATGGCTTCTCTTATCTCTGTTGGGAGACTGACTGTAATCTCTGTGAAAGCTGAGGGGTGAGTGTATAAGGAGTTCCCTTAGAGAATATAGGCAGGCAAGAGGCAAATCAGCTTTGGACATCCCACAACTATTAAACAAAGAAAAGGTTTCTCTGTCACTGGAAAAACATAGGATTGTCACTACTGAATTGAACTGCTGTTCTGTTTTTCTTTTCTAATCTTCTTGACAAGACTGATCCCATTTTAATTAGATAGAAATCCTTATAATCCCTTTCTCCTTATTTAAATGGTTAGTTTAAGTCAATCCATTTTTCTTATAGATTATGTCTGAATTCAGCTCATTCATTAAATATAAATTATATTATATAAATTTAAATATAAAGTGGGCTATCATGAATCAGTTGACTTCTATTCTACATAAAATATTTTAGTAATTTCTCCCTACAGTTTTTAAAGTTTTACCTACTAAAACAAAATATTTATTATTGTATCTCAACCCTGCCTACCTGAAATCAATTATAATTTGATCACTGCTGAAGGGGGAAAAAAAGGATGAAGATGAATCCTGATTAACAGTAAATGATAGAATAATTTTCCAGTATTTTTATGTGAGGAAATATATACATAACATAAAAGTTACCATTTTAAGTATATGTTTCTGTGGTAGTATGTACATTCACATTGTTGTGCAACCATCACTTCCATCCATTTCTAAAACTTGACTAGATATTTTGAAATATGAATAAATATAAAATTTTATTGACCTTCTTGACCTTTTTGTGAGGCAGGGAGAAGAGGGAAATATTTAAAAATTGTAATAGTAGCCACTCACAGTTTAAGCTTTAATAGATTTAACAAGCAACCATAGCTAGTTCTACTATTATAATGATAAAATAGCTGAAAAGAGATATGTCTTTTTATGGAAAGATTATTTCACCACTGTCAAAGTAGTGATTATACAGATATAATCAGAAATAACACAACACCTTACAATTTAAGTTTCATACATAAATATTAATTATAGAAAAAAGCAATTCAAAAATTTCAAACAAAATGTACAAAATGACTCATTCTTTCTGCAGATGGTTTCTACTTCAAAGTGAATTACTGCCAAGACACATATAACATTTTAAAATAAAAATCAGTATATGTCATTTCAAAGTTTCTGAATCTTTGGTTGTTATTGATGAAATAAGAATTATGAATTGCCAGTTTTTATAGACTAAATTACTATACATATGTAATATATATTCAGTATATGATCACTTGATAACTTTTTATGTCTGATCTAAAATTCCAGGTTTTAAAAATAAATGATTATGATCTGTCTTGTTTGACTTTCTTCTACAGTATAAATTTTGTATTTTCAACCTGTAAAATAAAACACGTATATTTGAATTTCACTTTAGAAACTTTAATATATTTTATTTCTCTAAAAGTAGATGTATTTCTACATAACAAGATATTGTTTTCATAAACCATAATCATGAGTAGCTCCTTTCTCATTTTTCAGTAATCTTACACAAATCATAGATATTTTTTAAATGCAAAGTAAGAATGCTATCTAGAAAAACTGAGGAAAGAGAGATATCATGGCCTCTGACCAATTGACAATAATTTGGAGTATTAAAAACCAATTTCCCAGAATGCTTTTCTCCTTTACTTTACAAATTTCTCCTCATCTTGTCTCAAATACTGAGTTAAGGCTTAGTAAAACATTTCATCTTTTAAGTTGAGATTTAAAAGTAACTCTCCAAAATACAAAGCCTCTCATCTTTAATGTGCACACCTTCTCCCATTATCTCCTGTGTCAGTCAGATATAGTCAGAGAAACATAAACCACTCCAGGTATTTCAGGCAGTAAGGGATTGAATGCAGGTAAATAGTAGCTTATACAACCATTGGAAGACCCAAAGTAGTAAATGTCAAGGAGGCTCTGAGGAAGTACAGAAGTACAAGAGGTGCAGGCAAGCTGTCCTTGAAGATTTCAGCTGCTTGACCAATTGAAAAGGGTGATTTTGCTGAGGACAGCAGGGAATTTTTAGTAAAGCCCAAAGTTGACCACTGATGACATCCATGGGCCTGTCCACAGCTTCCACTGGTGAATAATTGCTTAGGATTACCTTCCAACTTCCAAATCTTTCATGAATATCTCTCAATAGGAGAATCCAAACTGGCACCATGTAAGTTAGGCACTCTGAGAAAGTCAGATCTAGGCTTCTCCACTAAGATATGGGAATGAATGCAGAAAACAGAGTTGATAAAGGCCATTTAACACCCTTCTATAAGAAGAAACTTCTATGTTTATAGAAGTTAAGATATAAAAAAACCTCTTTCCTAAGCCTTCCAAAGCAATGAAAGGCAACCTTAGATTTTTCGCAGGCTTATTTGAATTGCTTATTTAATTGACATTTGAGAAACTGTCTAACAATTCTGGTAAGTCAAATCTATTTCCAGTGTAATTAGGTTTATTATTATTATTTATTATTGAAGTAAAATTGCTTTACACTGTTGTGTTAGTTTCTGCTGTGCAATGAAGTGAATCAGCTATATGTATACCTATATCCCCTCCTTCTTGGACCTCCCTCCCACCGCCCCCATCCCACCCAACTAGGTCTTCACAGAGCACTGAAATGAGCTCCCTGCGCTATACAGCAGTTTCCCTCTAACTATCTATTTTACACGTGGTAGTGTATTTATGTCAAACCTAATCTCCCAATTTGTCCCCCCCCTCCACTTCCCCCCCACACAGGTCCACATCTCCCTTCTCTACGTCTATATCTCTATTCCTGCCCTGGAACTAGGCTCATCTATACTATTTTTCTAGATTCAACATATATGCATTAATATACAATATTTGTTTTTCTCATTCTGGCCTACTTCATTCTGTATGACAGACCCTAGGTCCACCCATATCTCTACAAATGACCCAATTTTGTTCCTTTTTATGGCTGAGTAATATTCCATTGTATAGATGTACCACATCTTTATCCATTCATCTATCGTTGGACATTTAGGTTGTGTCCATGTCCTGGCTATTGTAAATAGTTATTTCATGAGTTCAGAGGAAAACCTTTGGTAATTGGCAGAACGTATCACAAGCAATAGGGATACAATGACTTCAGAGGCTGCAGATAGGTGGTAGAGATGGAGAAGTAAAACAAATGTTACAAAACAGCCTTATGACTGACAAGGTGAATGTGGGTAGAGAGAGAGCAAGCAAGTAGTCATATGTAATTACTACCAAATGAGTAAGATTTCAAATATTGTTCAGATAATGAGGCTGATTTTGCCAAGTAAAACTTAGTTTCATTACATTCTGCTCGATAATGAAGTTTCTGATTTTTACCTGCAGGACTTACAAGCATAGGCACAGGATCAATTTGCATTCAATAATGGACACTTTTCAGGATTAGAAAATGAGGAAACGTTTCCTTTAACATCTTTATTGGAGTATAATTGCTTTACAATGGTGTGTTGTTTCTTCTGTATAACAAAGTGAATCAGCTATATGTATACATATATCCCCATATCTCCTCCCTTTTGCATCTCCCTCCCACCCTCCCTTATCCAACCCCTCTAGGTGGTCACAAAGCACCAAGCTGATCCCCCTGTGCTATGTGGCTGCTTCCCACTAGCTATCTATTTTACATTTGGTAGTGTATATATGTCCATGCCACTTTCTCACTTCATTCCAGCTTACACTTCCCCCTCCCCGTGTCCTCAAGTCCACTCTCTATGTCTGCATCTTTATTCCTGTCCTGCCCTGTAGGTTCTTCAGAACCTTTTATTTATTTTTTTTTTTTTTAGGTTCCATATATATGTGTTAGCATACGGTATTTGTTTTTCTCTTTCTGGCGATTACTTTGATTTTTATCAGAAAGCTTAAGATCTCAAATATTTTCACTGACCCTAATTAGTAAAATAGATTAAGTCTTCCTTGTTTACACATACTTATTAGTGCTCTACATAAAGTAGAGACAGTCATTTGGAATCAGGATCAACCAGCATTTCTACAGCAGGTATGATGCTCCAGAGTGCCAAAAGCATTGCCATGAATATCCATTTAATTCATTTGACGTCAAGGTCAGTATAGAGAACAAAACAGTAATGTGTGTGTGTGCTTGTATTACTTAGTCTGCCAAGTCCTCCCTCTACTTCTCTTCCACTGTGACTCCTACCTAAGTCAGAACGAATTTACTTTCTTATTTACTTTCAATACTCTACTGAGGTGTTAGCTATCTCCATTTTACATTTTAAGCATAAGGTTTGTGCTACAACTTGGACTTTCCAGGTCACTCTTTTCACTAGAAAAAGCCATAATTTTCTATATCATAAGTCTCATGATAATTAAAATTTTGTACTCTAATTTTCATCAGAGCTCCAGGCACTTTAAAAGTTAATAACTCAATATATTTTAAATGGCCTTAATATTAGAGACTCACTAGACCACATCTACTTTCAGTCTATCTCAGGTCATCATTCCTATGCTGTTACCTTAGATTAGGTTGCATAGATTGGGGACTTGTTTGCAGAGATTTATTGGGAAGAGCTGTGAGTAACTCTGTAATGAAGTGGAGGAAGGCATGAAGGGAGGACAGCAGAGCAAGAAGCTCACTTGTGAAGGCCGCCAGGGAAATCTGATGCTGAGATAGCCTTTCCAAAATAACCCAGATTGAGGCAAGGAGGCCAACCTCTCATATACCTGCATCGGCTAATCATTGACAGAGGTTGCCTGCATGAACACAAAAGTGTTAGCACAGCAGGCCTGTCTGCTATCCTATGAAAAGCCTGTTTAAAAGGGTGGCTTTTGTCTAACATCTAGATTTCAGGACGACTACCACCACCCTATCTGATAAGAGTGGTCCACTGTGCCTATACTATTTGTGCAAAAAATATGATTTATGCTGAACACCTGATTTTCTTCTGAGAGTGCAGAATTTTTGTATTCACCAAGCAGAGGGCACCTACATGATCAGTCCCCAGTAAAAACCCTGAGCCCTTAGTTTCTAATGAACTTCCCTGGTAGACAACATTTCACATGTGTTGTTACAACACATTGCTGGGGGAAATAAGCACTTCCTTTGTGACCCCTGGGAGAGGACTCTTAGAAGTGTGTGCCTGGCTTCCTCTGGATTTTGCCTTATGTGCTTATTTCCTTTGCTGATTTTGCTTTGTATCCTTTTGTTGTAATAAATCCCAGCCATGAGCATGACTACATGCTGAGTCCTATGTGTCCTCTTAGTGAATTGTCAAACATGGGTGTGGGTCTGAGGATCATCAAAACATCACAGAAGGGTGCTTAAATTTGCACAAGGCAATTCCCTGTAGCAGAGGACAATTCCCACTAAAGAGGCAGGTTTGAACCATTTGCAGCTGATACCTCCAGATGCGTGGAACATTGCAAATGTCAAACTCAAATAGGGGATCCAGATGGAAAATCATTGTATCCAGTAATGTGAATACCTGTACCACTCAGATCCACATGCTTTTTCTATCAGTTGTGGCCCATCTGGGAAGAGCATCCCCAGAGTTCTGGTTAGTCTTGTTCCCTGGACCACTGACAAGAGACAGCTTAGTGGGATGGAAGTATACCCTCTATTGCTGCAGAGGAACTGAAGAGCATAACTGAGATTTGTCAACACCTCCTCACTCCTTTTTCTCAAAGCCCCTCAAATTCTGCTAGCACTTTTCCTTGTCTAGGCAGTTTATTTAGTGGAAATCACCCAGAAATTCTTCCCTAAGCATTCCAAATTTCTTGATATTATGCCTTTCTCAGACAGTGACTCTTAAAATATGAATTTCCTTTTTAGAAAGGGTATGGGGTCACCAAGAGATTCATTGGTAGATCTTGACCCCAAAACCTGTTCTTCTTTGCTCCCATTATACGATAGCAATGTTACCTTCTCCTTGTGACCAGGACAAATTACCCACATCAGTAAACTTTTTATTTGTCTGATGATCTCTTGGAATGAGGAGCCTGAAGTGACAGGGCAGCAGCTATAACTTAAGACTCTATGGAACTCCTGGTGTATAGCCTGGTTGAAGCATTAGCCTTTTGAGAACCAAGACCTCTTTTCTTAAGAGCCCAACATTAGGGGAAGTAATGGTACTTCAACATAGAAGTAATATATTTTAAGGTGTATATCACATCCTGGAGGATGGTACCCTAAAATACCAGGATATCATTTTCTATCTCAGGCCCCAATTTCAGCTTTAAGAAGCTGTTCCTCTATTCCATCAGGCCGGCAATTTCTGAGTGTACCAATGTGGTGAAACTAGTAGATCCCATGTTCATGACCAGTTGCTATTGCTGCTTTAGTGTAACGTGGGTCTCTTGTTCCTAGACAGTGTTATATGGGGCCTTGTGCCAGTGGATTGAAGACTAAGTATTCTTATGATTATGCTGGCCATGACCCCACAGTCAAGAAAGAAAAACCTATTCTAGGAATACATGTCAATCCCAGTCAATGTGAATTGCTGCTCCTTCCAGAGTAGAAGAATTTAAATACAGTAAACTTGCCACCAAATGACTAGATGTTTTCCTTGAAGGATGGTTTTATAATGGAGGCTCAATATTGGTCTCTGTTTCTGACAGGTTGGAAAAACTAGATTAGTAACAACCCATACACAACCCATGTATATGCATAGCATCTATCTCTGCTGCCATAGCTTCTCCATTTATGTACCCATTGTTTCAGCACTGGGCTAGCCATTAACACAATGACTGAAGTCAATGGGCTGAGTCATTCTATCTACTCAGTTGGTCAGTGGTGGGTACTCCCTGGTAGTGTCAAGCATTATGCAAGACCTTTACATTTCATGTCCAATTCAATTGATCCTTATCTATGCCTCCTCCTCAGAAATTATGTCAATGATCTTCCAATATTTTTTCTTCCATGTCTGTGTTCAATATGATAGGCCATCTGCCACTGCCCATGAGCCCAGATATATTCCTTCCTTAGGTCACATTTCTTTCTGCACAAAGTGGCTGTCCAGGTGTATCAGTTGAGGCTCTTCCTGGTCTCCTGAAGGCTTCCTCTGAGGGGAAATGTAGTGTGACACCAGTCTACTTTTGGCTCATTTTATAGTTTGACTCTCCTAGTTTTTGATCCTGGATATACAACTTTTATCTTACCATGGATTGCTATTGGATTGGTCCATATTATAATTTGATGGATTAGACATAACCCAACTCTAGCTGCATGGTCACTTGGTTTCCATGATTAGAAGCTCCATCTCAGTAGCATGCCATGAACTAATTTTCAGTCTGCCAAGTTTTCAAAGTGTATAGTTTTTCTGTCAGTTTGCATGACTTTGCTCTCATATCCCAAGGTATTAATTGCATTCTCTTATTGGGGTTTGGTGTTAACTCCACATTAAATCCAAAGATGTTTTTTGTACTACAGTGTCTGCTGGACCAGACTGCCCAAGGTGCAGAGCAGTGGAGCTTAGGCAATGTGCAAAGCCCTTTCCTTCTTCATATACATGCAAAGATGTAGCCTTCTGTGTCATCCCGTAACTCAATATGAAATATGTTGTTCCCTGAACATGAAAAGTTCTACCAAGTGTTGTACTTCATTCTTATTTATGGGAGGAAATGCTCATTTATATCTCAATCCACTTGACCCCGAAAAACTTCACTGATGTGCAGGTCCCTGAACATTCATCTCCCACATATCTGACTTTATATTTTCCCCCTTATACATTACCCTCAATAAATCATCCCATAAAACCTCTGTTGACTCCTGCTGGTACTTGTTGCAAAGCCCTTCAGCTTCTTTCTAGGGACTCTGCATCTCCCCCATCAAGGTGTTTTGGTCTGGCTGGCAGAGAGGAAAATGGTATAGGTCCTGAGGACAAGCAGTGTTTTGTAAAGCAGTTGCCTCTTCAGATTTCTGTAGGGTCTTCCAGAAAATAGGTAGTATCATTTAATAAGGGCAAGTAGGTCACATTTAGAGCCAAAGGATATGAAAACGGCGGTTCTTAACCAGAGGCAATTTGCCAACCCCCAGGGTTTTGTGTCTGGAGATATTTTTGGTTATCACAACTCAGAGAGGAGGTGTTGCTGCCATCCAGTGGATAGAGGCAAGGGATATTGCTAAATACCCTACAGTGAACAGGACAACCCCCCACCCCCACAACTAAGTACTATTTGGTCCAAAATGCCAATAGTGCCAAGGTTAAGTAGTCTTGATTTAGAGAATAATGAGCTCAATTTATTGCCTGCATCTACCCACATATTTTCTTCTCACATTTCAGGACCTCACTCCTGTCTTAACAGAGCTCTGAGACTGATATAGGAATTCTACTTGGCTAAGAGTTTTTTTCTCTTTTGAATCTTTGTTTCTCTTATGATTAAGTCATAAAGTATTTTTCTCCCTCATCTACCCAATAGGGAGATGTATATAAGATATTTATGAGGGGATTTTCTTGAGTGATATACCTGGAAGGTGGAATCAGGCAGAGGAAGAGGCTCATCTGCAAGGTAGTTGCAACTGAGGCTTCAGTCAATACAAAGAGCTCTAGAGCTGGGGTAGTCCTTCAGAGATTGCCCAAATTGAGTCAAAGGGATGGACTTTTGAATTTTCACATGAACATGTCAATGGATGTGGATCACCCTCTGGGAGAAGGAGGGTGATCTTACTTTGGATAAATGCAGTTATGTGTGAAGACTGCAACTGTGAGCCATTAGCAACAGCTCTTCCAAGAACTTGAGTGATGGATGAGCCAACCTGGAAGAGGTCATCAGTACAGAGCCCTATGAGTATATTCTATAGCCATCAAAGTGATTGACACATGAGGCCAGAGTCCTGGTATCAATGGGGGGACTCTTCAGAAATATAGACACAGAATCTAGAAGGAGTAGAAATGATTAATTAATTAACTCACAAGTAAATATCAAATAAATTCATGCTTCTATTTAGAATCCTAAAACATTAAATGGAGATACAAATAAACAAATTATAGAGGTGTTAGTGACTGTTTGTTGGGTAGAAGAGAAGGGGGAGGATGTGGATTAACGAAAGATTACTGACACTTTCCTATGTGCAGGCAGTAAGAGAGGCAGATCAAAAATGAAGAACTGACAGTGAGTAATCTAAATACAAATTATACTGATAAGAGCAATCCTACTTATTTATTTTCTTTTTGTAGAGAAATATAATTTTAAAACTGAAAGTTTCAGCATGTACCAGGTGGTATCAGGAATTATACATCTCTGTTGTTATGGAAAACTCTGTTCTCCATCCACTTTACTGACCTTTTTTTAAAGATTCTGCCATATGTCTTTCTCATCCAGGTTGGTGATGGAACAGGGAAACAAACTGCAACAAAATTTTGAATTTTGAATTTGAAGTGATGAAGTATAACTGTAGCTGCTTACCCATGTTAAAAGGGATAGTTGTCATTTCTTCACTTTTATGTGACCTTTTATCTCTTTAGAAGAAAATGTACATCTGCATTGGAAAATGGTGTTTTGGTACTGATATCTACTGTTTGTAACTTATATAACATATCTCCTGTAATCATGCTGATATAAAAACAATAGCCTTTCTATTTGTATTTGCTTTGATCTTTGTCAGCTCTCCAAGTAATACATTATGGAAGGCATCTATGAAAAAATAGCTTTATAGATGCCATCCATTATTGCTTTTTCTTTCTACTGTGTTTGAGTGAATCTTGCCATTTTCTCCTACCCAAATTTTAATTGTTCCTACTACTTCCCTGTTCTAAAACTGGATCCTTAGTACACATTACACTCCACTACAAGCTACTATTCCCCTCATAAAATATAGCAAAATCGATTCAATTACAAAAGTAGATTTCCTTACAAACATTGAGTATGTAGTGTAAAATTTTTCTGAATATTTGCAAATAGGATCTATGACAACCATAAAACCAAGTGTTGGGTAGATTTAATAATTTTAAATAAGTGGCTCTCAGCCCAGGGCAACTACCACACACACAGTGTGTACACATACACATGCCAAAATACATCTAGTAACACCTGGAGACGTTTTAAATTGCCATGACTGAGTGAGTACCGCTAGAATCTAGCAGGTAGATGCCAGGGATGTTACAGGCATCCTACAATGCACAGGGCAGTTCCCCTCAACCAAGAATACTCCAGTCCAAAACAGCAACAGTGCTGAAGCTGAGAGCATCTGTTTCAGATATTCTCATATCATTAAAATAATGAAAGTTTAATTGAAAATGCCAACTTTAACAGAGTTAGTAAATGAACCTTAATAATAGTCCTGCTATTGATAAGATAGTTTTTGAAGTTTTCTTTTGGTGTGCTTTTTTGTTTTTTGTATTTTAAACCTATTGCTTTCACAGTGCTCTGAGTTCATTCTGATAATATGAAGGAACATCATTTCTGTACCAAATCCCAATTTGACTTAAGGGTAATATACAAGATATTTGAAAGTGTATTATTACACTTTCATTATTTTGTGAGGCACACGTTTCTCATTAATTTAAAAAAATGCACTGGAATAAATATTGTATTGCCTCATTTAATTTTCATTTTATTTTTTATTCCTATCATTTCAAAAGTCAGGTTTTATCTTCTACTGTATTATTTCTATTCTTGAAGTAATATTGAAATGTATTATTAATGCAGTTTGTGTGATAAATGCTACATTCAGACTAATTTATTCACAGTCAAGTAAACTAAGTACTAAAATTAAAAACAAAATAAAAGAATAAATCATCCAATTAGGGTAGTAGGCATAATGGAATATGCAGAAGTTCGTAGAGTACTACCTAGGGCTCATAAATAAGTTAGAATGTTGGTAAGGTTGTACAACACATGAAAATAAACATATTGGCTTAGTTTGAAAGTAATAAGGAAAATTGCTGCTGAGTTGTGAAAATTGCTTTCCTGTTAAGCTCCAGGATATTATATTTCAATCTGACTAATTCTTTATATTTCTAATCAGTTTTTTTCTCCTAAACTGATTCCTTCTTTGTTCTTTCCCTTAGAACAGAAGTCATATTTACAAATCACAATGAATCCATACTTCATCTGACACTGTATCAGTAAGTTCCTCTTAGACATTATTGTGATGAACTCTTTCTTAACAGATATTAGTAAGATTTTTCTTTCTTTATAACAGAGAAATATATAAGTAACAAACATACTCCCACTTTTTTTATGAAGCAGTAAATTTTAAAGCACTTAGTCAATTCTAGAAAGTGTACATTTTTTCCTAGATATAGCTAATTTTTGATAAATATCTAGGAATATATTCTGTTCATATAAACTTTTTAAACAGACTCTGGTTAATTTCCATGTTTTAATTTGAGGACCTTCAGGGAAAAAATAAATTACAGAAATGTCCTGCCCATTAATCCTGTAAAAGTGCCCACATAGCCTATGTTGCTATTTTAACTGACATTGTTATGCAAAGCTATGTGAGCAGAAGTTTTAAGATAAATGTTGATCAATAATCACTGATCTCAAATATAATCATATGTTTAGATAAATGGCAGTTGCCTGAATTAGTTAAAACGAGAATTCAAGTTTTTCTCAAGGAAAAGAATGAAAAACTGAGTGCACTGTACTGTCATTTTTTTAAGAAATGGTGAGTTGGGTATTCAATTATTTATATCCAAAAAGGACTCTAATTACTAGACCAAATATTGGATCTTAAAACTGACAAAATTATAATCAACTACACATAGAAGATGCAAAAGAGAAAAGTATCTTAGTGACTGTATGAGTTAAAGCATAATGTCAGTGCTTATTAAAGGAAGAGCAATGTGGGCCTGTGAGGGGAATGAATGCCTCATTTTATATCTCTCCCTTTTACCATTTTTTTCTCCTTACCTGTTCTTTTGATGCATCAGAATCAATGAAAAGGATAATATGTAATACAGACCAAATAAAGTATGAAGGTAGGAAAACCTATGTGAAGAGAAATAAATTCTCAGTCAGGCTCTTGGATTGCATGTCTTGCTATGAGGTTACAGAAGTAAGAAATGCCAAGTTTCTTATATTTTCTCATTCCAGGGAGGCCTGGAGTTAGGAATTAAAACAGGGCTAGCCATTGGGAGAAAATTCTTGTATTCACTTATTAAGAACATGTTTTTCCTAAATAGAAAATATTGTGGAAAGTTGGGGATTGGATATGAAACTGAGCAAGAAAGGGGACAGATGAATTAAATTATACTGCTTTTGGGCTCCCCTGGTGGCTCAGTGGTTGAGAGTCCCCCTGCCGATTCAGGGGACACGGGTTCCTGCCCTGGTCTGGGAAGATCCCATATACCGTGGAGCAGCTGGGCCTGTGAGCCATGGCCGCTGAGCCTGCACGTCCGGAGCCTGTGCTCTGCAGCGGCAGAGGCCACAGCAGTGAGAGGCCCACGTACCGAGAAAAAAAAAAAAAATATATATATATATATATATATATATATATATATATATATATACTGCTTTTTTTCTACTTGTAGGCTTACTTCTAGTCTAGGAAAAGGAATTTCTTGATCTAGTTGATTGATGTATTAAGTTTTGTGCAAAAGCCCCAATTTTGCCTGAACTTAAGCCACTATTAGTTTATATTCTATTATTCATTGTGCCTATATTTCTCTCAGGGACTTTTGAGGTGATAAGAAACTAGTTAATAACAAAATTCAAGTATAGTTAACATCATTTTACAACATTTCCTACCTTAAAACTTATTCCTTTTCCCAGCAGTTATCAGATAAAGAAATGGTTATGATGCATCTTGACCAAACACATATTTAATATAGTAGAAGTAGTTCTATTTGGTAGAATATCTAATGAAAATCTTTTAGAAAACAGAATAAGTATGGATTTAATAATAACAAATGTAAATTTATGTGTATCTATACTTGGTTGACTGATGGAATCCCAAGTTGCTGATAAATTGAAATCAACCTGCAGGAAGAGGTTTAAACACACACTAACAGAGCCTATCCTCTTCTCCACTTGTATCAGTTCCTGAAACAGAAATGGCACAATGAGTGGATCTGAAGGTGAAACTAATTCAGGATATATTAGTAAGTATATTAGATGACAGAATCAGGATGTGAAGGAGTATTAATGTGTTAGAAGGACCAAAGCAGATTAAATGAAATATAATGAGAATAAATGTAAAGTATGCTTAGTTCCAAAGAAACACTTACAGGAACATGGAATAAAGAAAATAAGTCTTTGCACCAGCATATTTGAAAAAGATATATGAGTTCTAGGTGGCTGCAGCTTTTATATGATTCTACTTCATGGTGTGAAAAATGCAAATTTGGTCTTAGATTAACATAAATACAGAATAGAAAGTAGGGAATTTGATGGTCCCACTGTAACCCCACACTAAAAATGCATTTAGGGTTAAAAAAATTGCATGCTCGATTTTGAAAGAAATATTTAAAAAAGAATTAATGCAAAAGAAAATGAACAATTCAAGATAATGTTTACTATAAGAAAGAAAGAAAGAAAGAAGAAAGAAAGAAAGAAAGAAAGAAAGAAAGAAAGAAAGAAAGAAAGAAAGAAAAGAAAGAAAGAAAGGGAAGCTTTTATAAGTATTCAAAATGTCCTTCTCTAGAATGACAAATATTAGATGTATATTACACAATTCTGGAGAAAAAATAGGGGCATAAATAGAAAATATGGGTAGAGTTTCCACATAAATACAGAAAATTTTAAATATTCAATGTAAGAATGGAATGGGATCTGTGTTAATTTGGGCTTTTAGAAACAGACACAAAGTTGTAATTAGAATGTAAGAGATTTAATGGGAAAACTGCCTATGAAAGATCACTGGGAGTGAAAATTAGGAGTAGGTAAGAAGAGTCATCAAACCATGATACAGGCCTGACTTGTATGGAAAGAGAGGGGAAAGGAAAGAGAATTGAGTAGGAAAAGCCTCCCATTGCAGTGTAGGTTGTAAAACATCGTATCCCTGCTAAGGGAGAGCCCCAGAGAAGTCTATGAGAAGAGCCATTAGAAGTGGTATTTGGGAAGAACAGGCTCTAGGACAGCTGCCTTGCTCAGGCAATGGCTACATGCAGTCCTAAGTGGGGGTATGGCTTCGATATGTACACTGGTGGATTCCAAAATTGTGGCAATTGGAGACTGTCTGATAACTGCACTCCTTACTTTGATAGTTTACTTTGTTTGAGTTGAAAAACCTTTGATCCCATGAAAGAAACACTTAGTCATTTACAATGTGCCCCATTTGACTTACTGTCATAGAGAACCTGTAATACTTATGCATCAGTTGGGTCTCCCAGAAAACAGATGCCGAGACTCAGTTAAGAGTACGTATTTATTGGAGAGCACACTTGTGAAAGGAAGAAGGCGGTCGTTGAAATGTGCAGGGTGAGCCCACAGACCATAATGCAGATCTGTCAAAAGTCTCTGCCAACTAAACCCAAGACTTCTAGAGCAAGACTGCCCACTAGAGGAATCCGACGTTAGGTGGAAATGGCAGGACCATTTTTAGTGCTATTTCAATTAGGTATTGCCTGGAGCCATCTTAAGAAATATGGCCTCAGCTCCAATGCTGAGGAGTGAAAGCCATGGGCTGTCAGCCTACCACACTTGCAGCACGTTTTTTCTTGAAAGAGGATCTGGTGCTGCACCGTCCACCATTTGCCACACGTACTTCCACTTCTCCACTCATGTTCGAGCTGCAGCTCCACCAGCCTTCCAGTGGTTGTCTCTTCCTACATATGAATTTAAAAGAGGGAGGTTAGTGAGACAGCTCCCATTCCTGCAGTTGGGTTTGGGACCACAACTCATTGTATCCCTCCTCTCCTGTACATTCCAAATTCCACTTCCCTCAGCGATCACCTCTGCTGGTCTTTTGACTGACCTAGAGCTGTACCGCAAATTTTCATTTTAGGGGTTAGATCCCTTAATAACCATATCCTTCTCAAGCAGCTGTTGCTACCCTTGTCCACTCACAGTCACAGGTGGCAAAGGGAGAACTAATTGACAGCCAGGTGCATCACCTGAATCTTGCATTGCATGTATTCCTCACTTCTCTGATGCTATGACAGCAGTCCTCTCTCTTCCTGCTAAGCAGAATCAGTTCTCTCGGCAAGTACAGCAACTTCTTTTGATACAGAGACAATGACCTTCAACCCAGCAGAGCCCAGAATTCTGGCAATGAGAAAAATAAATTAATCAAATGGAGCATTGAGAGTAATGTCTCTACCCTATGGTTCCTGAATCAATATGATTTTACTATTGGGGATGCAGTGTCATGTAGACATCTCTGATTCAGTGAGGATGGAACCCCTATCCTTAGAGTATAGCCTCCAAACTGCCATGTCAGATACACCATTAGCAGACCATTCCAACTCTCTATCAGTGGAGCTGTTTCTGAATAGTGCAGTATGCAATATGGGTCCACTGCTGCATTTCCTTCATCACGAATGACGTCTCCTATTCTGATATTCATTTGTATGGAATTTCATGCCTATGGGCACATACTCCATAAGCTCCTGAGTAGCAATGTCAGCTGAGGCTCAGCAAGTAGGCAAAGCAAATCCACACCTTCAATAAATAGATATTCCTGTGAGAACAAATCAGTAGCCATTCTCAGACATTAAGAGCTAATTTATATCTTTGAGGCATGGTGTCATACCAAGCACTCTGCATTGTACAACTCTCTGCTGTACATTTAGAGGTGGCAATAGCTAGATTAACCTTGATAAAAAGGAGTACATGCATTTCCTTCATGTGTGCTACAAGGCACACGTAATTTGTATGCTCGTTTTGCTAACACTGAGTGGCTGCTGATAAAATCTGTTTAATATCAACCGGCTGAGTTATTAATAACAGCTATTTAGTTGTGTAGTGTTTCTTTTGTGGTAGACAGTTTCAACTGCACAATAATATATTTTACAAAGATCTTCATACTTTGTCCAGATGCCCCTCAATCCATCAATATGCTTCTACCCCAAACCTCCTTGTCCCTGATTTTCCAATCTCTTTCCTCTGGTCTCCTGAACAGCTTTCCAGTATTAACCACACTCCTCTTAACCTCAGCCAGTTTTCCTTCAAACCATGTGGATAACCAGGCTCACGACCCAAAGCTTCGCCCATGGGAAAGCTTTCTTTCCTCTGTCTTTCAAGGCTGCCTGTGAATGAGTCTGTGGCCCTCCTCTTGTTTCTATTTGAATGATGATGTTTAGCTAGCCCACAAATAAACCAAGCTTGTGCCTTTTGATCCACCTTTAGGTTGTCTTAAGAGACTTCCCACGTGGTCATCGGTGTGATATGAGGACGGAGAGTGGGTGCAATTGTTCTCTGTGATATGGGAGTCCTGGTGATTTGCTCACGTCCTCTTATTTGTTTAGGTACTTTAGTCTTGCTTGTGCTCAGTCTTATGTGTATTATTTTATCTTTTAATAAATTTGCTATTGAACCTTCCTGAACTGGAAGATCTGACAGGACTCATCTACTGATGTGTCGTTCCAGACACAAGTTCACTGGTGTCTCACTGTAAAGCATTCTGATCTATCAAGAAACAAATGCATGCCAAAGGCAGTTTTTTAAAAGACATGTAACTGTTTCAAAGGGCATGGTCTTTGTCTAGCATCCCATGAGCTTAAGCTGTGATTCTATAATAGACTTTCCATAAAATCAACTGTGCATCTTTGCTACTATTGATGCTTCCAACACCTGAGCTACTGCTGGAAGTGCATGTTTACTACTGCCTGCACCTGCTGCAGAGCCCTTCCTTGCTCTAGGCCTCACTCAAAGCAAGTAGCCTTCCATATCACCTGGTCTTTAGTCCTGGGAAGTATTCTTAAGGGTGGAATGTGTTGCCTCCAGAACCTCGAGATGTCTGCTAGGTGTTATGCATGCTTCCTTGAAGTAGGGAACACAACATGCGACAATTTATCTTTTGTTTTAGAGGGGATATCCTGGACCCCTGAAGAAATGGCAGATTCTTGACATCTACAGGATTTATTTCCCACACTCTGGAATTCATATATATTTGTAAAGATCTCCGTGATGCTGGCCACCTTTTGATCTTGCTGTACATTCATCATGATAACTTAAATATATAGGATCGATGTGATATTCCACACAAGCATGAATCCACGTCTGACACAGCATATGCTATTGGAGCCACTACTTGTGATCTTGGGGTAGTCTACAAAATCCATCTGGTTTCTGCAGGGGTCAGACTGGTGAATCACATCGAGATATTTTAAGGACTCTCTTTTCTTTTTCTAAAAAAAATAGTTATTTATTTATTTATTTATTTATTTATTTATTTATTTATTTATATTTTTGGCTGCGTCAGGTCTTAGCTGCGGCACGTGGGATCTTCGTTGCGGCCCGTGGGATCTTTGTTGTAGCGCGTGGGATCTTTCATTGCAGCACACGGTCTTCTCTCTAGTTGTGCCATGTGGGGTTTGTCTCTCTAGTTGTGACATGCGGGCTCCAGAACTCATGGACTCTGTAGTTGTGGAGTGTGAGCTCCAGAGCGCATGGGCTCTGTAGTTTGTGGCATGTGGTCTCTCCAGTTGAGGCACGCAGCCTCAGTAGTTGTGGCGCATGGGCTTAGTTGCCCTGTGGCATGTGGGATCTTAGTTCCCCAACCAGGGATCGAACCCACGTTCCCTGCATTGGAAGGTGGATTCTTTACCATTGGACCACCAGGAAAATCCCGGGACTCTCTTTTCTATATTCTTTAGATCTTTAGTGTTGTACTAATCTCTACCATCCTGCTACCCCATGCAATATTATTTTTTCATTTACTATCTTGGCTGGGGGACTTTTCAGAAACTTCCCCTTGTCCTTCCTTACTATGATAATTCTTAGGCCACAGACCAAAAAGTCCCAGTGAGGAGATTACTCTAGCTACACAGTGTGCTAATCTCAGTTATACATTCAGAGAATAATGAAATGACCATCAGGTAGATTCTCTAATCCAGTGGACCTATTATATGCTGGACTTTGACAAGGTTTCCATTTTTTACCAAGACCAGAATTATGGGGAGAGAGGGGCAAAATACTTAACATATCTGAGAATCAATGTCAACTCAGACCAAGTGTTCAATAACTCTTGAAATGTCATGTAGTTTTCTATTAGCATGGTACTGTCATCCAAGCAAATAGCTATAAGTTACTTGGAAAAGAACTGGTACAATTATTAAAGCATATCTTGCCATGATGTTCCTAGGTCCTTCTTCCTATGGATATGGAAATCTCTTCAGTCATATATTCCAGGGATAAAAACTACAGGAACTATATTAGCACTATTACTGGGTTACTTCAATTAGCCTCCTGTTCTTTCACTCTTGCTTTATTTAATCATATATTACATTATGGTGGCATTACAAAGTACCCTTGTTGGCTCTCCATCTTTTTTGTTCCTGGAGATGCCGTGTTTCATTATCCAGTTTCCATTACACCTTATGGCTTAAACTACTATTGGCTGTCACTCTGATCTTGCCAGTCATTATAAAAAGTGTATCTCCTTGAGGCATCTGCTAGTCCTTAAATAAACCATTCTCCCCTTTGCTATTAATTAGACAAGTTCTGTGGCCTTTCCTACCCTCAGCTTTAGCCTTCCAAAAGTCACCATTGAACTTATTAATGATGCTGGCGACCATGCCATTTCATCCTTGGTGGCCTTGGTAAATGGTGTGTCTTCTGAGCCTTCCCATGAAACAAAATTATCTGGTGGGTCTTGTGGCTTCAGACAATATGTCCACTCCTTCTCTAGGAGGTAAGCTACCAAAAAGCTCCTTTGGCTTTCACACTTAGTTTCCTAGGCCCTTAGGTTTTCATTATCCCTCAAAATGGTGGCAATACAGCTTTACAAAAACCCACCAATACCATTTCCCTGCCTGCTTTGTTTCCTGTGCTTTTCAGATGTCTGAATTATGACACTAGCTACTGTGTTCCCCCTACCAGAACATTTTCCCAAGTCATCATCAGTGAAAACGTTGGCAGTTGGGTACGTGTGTCAGAGAACTATCTGTGCCCTGAGATGGGGTTTTCAGTGTCTTCTAGCCAGTGAGTGAAGGAGTTCCAAAACCTCTTCTTACCACCTGCTCATTCAGGCATCACTACCATTACCATTATGTCACTCTGCTCCTTTGTGAAATAGTCTCTGAGATGAAGTTAGAAGTAAAAAATATTGTGAGGATTAAAACCTGGAAAATGAAAATGGAAAAAGCTGGATTAAATACAGAAGCAGTCAAATATTGAGGAAGGAATGACAAAGATTCTATCAGCCAACAGGGAGTTAAAAGGCAAAAATTGCTCATAACAGGAGTCCCATGTGGGGAAAAGTGGCTAAGCCCTTGGACTCTTGGTCATTGTGTGGGACCATCTCACAAAGAGCATGATCTTTTTTTTTTTTTTTTTTTTTTTTTGCGGTATGCAGGCCTCTCACTGCTGTGGCCTCTCCCATTGCGGAGCACAGGCTCCGGACGCGCAGGCTCAGTGGCCATGGCTCACGGGCCTAGCCTCTCCGTGGCATGTGGGATCTTCCCGGATCGGGGCACGAACCCGTGTCCCCTGCATCGGCAGGCGGACTCTCAACCACTGCGCCACCAGGGAAGCCCAAAGAGCATGATCTTGGCTTAAAACATGAGGCAGACCAGAAGGAGTTAACAGCTCAAAGCTTCCAGCTAACCCCATCCTTCCAAGTCCTTTCTTGAAGGAATATCTCCATGTCAATGTACTCACAGCCACACCTTAGAGGTTGCATGGACTTACTTACACTAGACTTTGTTAGGACAGTTTTTCAATTGTTCATGTGCTTCTTTTTTTAGGAAAAAAAAAACCTATAAGCAGTAAAATTGGATAGCATGGTCTATACCATTTATGAGTTAAAAGATAATGAACAAAATATAAGACTACTCAGAGTATAATGCTAGTAATATAAGGTGTATGATATATGTTAAGAAGAAAATGCCATAAAAATATTAACTGTGAGGGCTTCCCTGGTGGCGCAGTGGTTGAGAGTCTGCCTGCCCATGCAGGGAACACGGGTTCGTGACCCGGTCTGGGAGGATCTCACATGCCACGGAGCGGCTGGGCCGGTGAGCTATGGCCACTGAGCCTGCGCGTCTGGAGCCTGTGCTCCGCAACGGGAGAGGCCACAGCAGTGAGAGGCCCGTGTACCACGAAAAAAAAAATTAACTGTGTTTGCTTTTAAAAGGTAAAAGGTGGGATTTTGGAATATTGAAATAAGTATTTTACTTTATCTCATCCTTCATGAAAATTTGCAGCTTCTCAATGGATGATAGATAGATGATTAGATAAATAGATAGATAGATAGATGACAATAGAAATCTAGGTATAGCTCCAGATCTAGATCTAGATATACCCATCACCAGATACTGGCTCCTAAGGCAGCATATCCTCTGAAGCCAGATACCATGTGTTGAAATTCTCCCATACTAGCCATACTATCCTTGATCAGTTCCTTAATTATTCTGTTCTTTTGTTTTCTCATTTATAAAATGGAGGTGATAATGGTAATACCTAATACAAACTTATTCTATGTGCACTACATGTTTTAAAGGCTTCAGGCAGTGCCTGGTGCATATTAAGGATAGAATATTTTTTTTTCTATTGTGGAAACTTTTTCAAGAGGAAAACAGGGTGAAATAATAAAACTTTGGAGTTTATGGCCAAAGTTTAACCTGCTTCTTAGATGTGTAACTTGAAGGAGACAAGCTAATATCTATGAATTCTTTTTCAGTATCTCCAAATTGAGAGTAATTATAGAGATTTTGCAGAGTTTGGAGAATATTGTATAAGTGAATGCATATAAATTCTCTATTGAAATGGTATAAGAAGTCTCTAAGATGATGATTATAATTTTTATTTGAGAAATTTGTGAAGTGAAATAACTCTTATAGATAGTAAACCTCAATGGATTTTTTTCTTCTCGAAGAACTGGAGCCTAAGTCATCATCAGCACTATATTTATCATTATCATTACCATCATCTTCAATGTTATCTACATTGTTATCTTCACTTCCAATTTTATACTTTTAGCCAGATTTAACCAATAAACTTATGCAAGGAATTTTCTAAAACATGCAAATCAATCACTTTTTCTGAGAAAAATAAATAACCTTCATTTCCAGTGAATGCTGTTATTAATTATTATTTCAAAAAGAGCACTCATGTTTGGAACAATATATTTAAGGCTTAGATTATATTTCCCTTTTCCTGTGCTTAATTTTCTTATTTTAATTATTCCGTGGGTCCAAAGGGATAAGAGAGATAAATAAAGTCAGTTACCTAGAGTTCATTATCATTTTTAGCTTTGGAAATTAGTACTTTCAATTTTCTCAAATTAATTTGATTACATGAAAGATGTCTTTCTCTAGAATAAGATCAAGCCACTTACAATTGTATTGTTTGCTTACTCCATAGTATACTAACCACTTCTGGATTCATCTTGCACATCTAAAGAACTGGAAAAAAAAAAGTTACAATCCCAACAAGAAAAATATTGTTCAAGCAGAAAATTCATGCCATTTCAGGAACCTATAAAAGAACATAGGTCAAAGGACAAACAAATATTTGCTTACCTTAACCAGAAGCTGCATACACCATAAAAATCTGTGGGAAGATTAAAACAGAAAGTATGATGAACTGTTGGAGACTGAATGTGAGTTTGTGTGAGAGCGTGTATCTCCTGGGGACCATAGCAATAGGGCATCCCACACATTTGCATGTTCTTTTCTCTAGAAACAGTCACAAGGATATTGACTGCAAGTACCAAAGGATTCTTGTGGCAGCTACGTAAAGGAAAAGGAGCTGGAGATCATATGATATGTAGCTTGATTTTAATCCGTATGTTTAATATTAATTCACTTTCAATTATATTTATGCTATGAATGAATTTACAGACATACGTGTACATACGAATATATACATAAGTGTTTATGTGTGTGAATATCATTTTAACTTTGCATATTTTTCTATTGATTTTCATTTAGCTTAATATTGCGCTAATACTCTTCCATACATTAAATATTATCAAAATATTTAGATTTTAGTGGGTGCAATGATTTGATTATATCTTGTAGGATATTTGAAGCTTTTGCAATTTAGCTATTATAAATATGTTTTTCAGTTTTAGCATTAAACTTTTCTAAAAATAGTAAGTTAAAGAGTGCTTATAAAATGTTATTGAGTTACTTATTTTCCTTAGAGTAAATCTTAGAATTGAAATCATTAAATTTACACTTCTTTCTAGACTTCTGCTTTATATTTTCCACATCGCTTTACAGAAAGTTTATACTAAGTTACATTCACCTTAGCAGTGAATTAGAGTTCCCGTTTCTCTGCAGCCTGGTCAATAATACATATTTTGTATTATTTTAATCTGGAACTGCTTCCCTCCCCACCAAACAAAAGGTGATATTAGGTGAAAACACGTAATCCTGAAGCTTTACATTTTCATTGTTTGTGATTTAGTGGTCATTAAAAAGCAGTCATTATAAAGTGGTCATTATTTAGTAACACCGATGTTACTAAATATATAATTGAAAAACTCAAAATAGTATATTTTTGTATCTGTTGGGATATACTTACTTTAAGTTTAGAAACTTTTTTCCTACATTTTTTTCTTATTGATGTTGTACTGTTTGAACAATGCCTTCTCTAGTTTTTGCCTCTTCTGTTTTATTTGTTTTTAATAGCATACCTAATTCTAACAGCTAGATTCCATTCCTAACAGGCTATGAAATGTGAGTCATAAATTTGATAATCATAATATACATTAAAATATATTCAGCTTAGCTTTCCAGTAAAGATTGTTGTTCAAATCTAGACAATGACTCTGGGCTGATCCACTGTGAAGAATTTGTACTTTGGCCATCACTTTGCTGCAAAGTGCATATCCAGTCTTCCCATCAGAAGTTTCCTTCTTCACAGTGTGGACAGATTTACTGAAGAGATTCTTCCATTTCAGAGAAATTTCTAATTCCATTTTAAATCCTTCTAGGATAAGAGACCTCAGTATACTTTGGGAAAAATTGCTACTATGGTCTTCAAAGCAGATATAGTAAATAGAGTCTTATACTCTCTGCAATCTATTACTGCTTCTTACTTTATTTCCTCTCAGTGTATGTAAATCTATTATTTGAAAAATATGTATATGTGTTACAGCCCTGGGAAAGTATCTTCAGAAGTAAGCTGTAATCTTTAAAATTTAAAAGCACCTGCTGACATTGTGGATTTAGGGATCAGTACCCACTGGCTATTATCTTGCAATGACAAATGATCATCAAAGACCAGCCTGTCCCTGGCTTTCTATAGGGCACAGAGAAGTGCTGGAACATCTATGGGAAATTAAATGTGTCAAGTCTCTTCTGACTTTTTCCTTAACCTTATGGTAAAGAAGAGTTGTAATTTTCTTCAACAAGTGCCTTTTACCTAATGCAGAAAAATACAGAAAAAAAATGTAGAAAGATTCAAACAATTTGATACTTTAGGGTCCCAGATACTGAAATGACTATGAAGACCTTTTGTGGTGAATGAGAAAGCGAGGGGCTGTGAGCTTATATGACCTGTCTGTAGTTCAAGACAATGGCATCTAACTGTTTCCTTCTTTGGAAACTCATCACTCATTTTTGAAATGACTTTCCTTACATTTTTGTTGTTGTTTTTCCTTATTTTCAGGATTTCTTCTTTTTTTTTATTAGTTGATATGAAACCTTCCTTTAACTGTTATATTCATTACCCTGTACATTTGGTATCATTTCCCTTAAACCGTGTGAAGTACTGTACAAGAATAAAAAATATATGTTACATAATTTCTGAACAACCAAGATAAAAGATTAATATTTTCTAGCTGTTTCACTACCATTTACCTATTATACACAGAAGAGATGGAAAACAGAATTTAAAAAAAAAAAAACCTTTTATAACCTGCAGGAAATCTGGGTAGGTGATTACACTTTAACCCTCTTCGTAGTGGAGTGAACGTAAAAGGGAATAATCTTTCCTATCCCCAGGCAGTCAAGGAGAATTTCTGGCATTTTGATTTTCTTGAATAAGTAGCTCAATGCTCTATCACAGGAGCACAAAGATATTCAGTCAGAATTATTCACTCAAACTTGGGCAACTGTATTGAATAGTCCAAAATTGTAATTAGCTTTGTGAGTATATATTTGTGAACATCATGCATATTAATTTGCAGTGTACATAAATAGAGAGGGATAACACAGATTTGTGTTTTTAATTGATGAGGTGGAAATTAGCATACTTTATATAAAATGAGTACTTTTGTCTCTTCAATAAATTGTATTGTATATTCTTATTTCTTGCAAGTTTACAATCTTCTACCTACTTGAGAAGTTGTGTCTTAATATATAGCTTTTAATATGGCTAGAAAATAGGTTTTTTTCATTCAACTCTTTCCCGTGTAATCACTTCCTCAGAAACATTAAAGTGCAATCTGATGTTCAAACAAACAATATTTTAACATATTACAGGTAAGAAATACTTCAGGTTCAGAAAATTTTAGCAAGAATGAGCACAATTCCTATAAACCAATCCATCGAAATAATATTCTGATCTTAATTTTATATTAGAGAAAATATTTTTCCTGAAATTATAAGGGAAACCATTATTACAAGATACAAAAATCCCCAGTATATGAAACTTTATCCCAGGCAAAGTGAAACATTTTTAAAATCACTTTATATTTTTACAAATATTCCATTTGTGAAGGATCGTACATGACCTACTATCCTCCGGGAGTTTGCTGAATACATTTTTCTTATTGTTAGCACAGAAATACTATCAGGTTTTTCATATGTCATGAAGTATAAAACTAAAGAAACTTTTATCTCATTTTCAGCTTAAGGTTTTCAGATTGCCTATATTTTTCTTCATTTCAAAATATTCCAGTATTGAGAAAGTAATTGAGTGGAGGTATTTCTCATTAACCCAGTCAGTATAAAATGATCCCATTGCTTAACCTTGGTATAAAGCCTATTAAAGTTAATGGAAGAAAATTTACACCACTGAACTAGAAGTGATTGATGACTCGAATCGAGGCAAATGGGATAACGGGCAAGAAGGGTTAGACTTACCCAGGATTTCTTTTTATATGGCCTTTTTTTTTTTTTTTTTTTGACAGAGGGAGAGGAGGCATGGAGGCACCATTATCCACCTACAAGTACATCTTAGACTACTTGTGTGTATTTATAAGCCATTTTAGTTTCTGAGTATCCTTGCCTATTCAGTGCAGTTATTGTGTAAGTTGTTTGTGAATTTTTTTCTTCCTTCTATAGTATCAGAGCCATTTCTCTGCTATTTCTGACGTTTAGCCCTTCCGTAAGGTGTGTTCAGTTATGAACAGTGATGTGAAAGAAGGCTTGTCATCACCACAAGCTTCAGACTAATGGTGACTAGACACAGGCAGTGGCAAAGCAGCCCTAGGTCCTCTAGCTCAACCACGACTGTTGAGTTCTTTTCTCTTTATTCACACCTCGGACACAACCCTCCAACTCTGTAGACATCAGGGTACCGTCTTACACCTCTCAGGCAAATTTCTTAGGTTATTTTGCCAGGATAAGTTTTCTGATCTTTGAAATAAACTCAACATTTTAACCACCTCTTTCTGGGAATTTGAGAATGACTCCTTTGTGTCTCCTATTTCTAAGCTTCCCTCACTTGAGCAAAATATATAAGAAAATCATATCTACAGCTGCTTGTGAAGTTTGAATGCATCATTTTACAAACTCACAAGGACTTCTCCACTTAGCCACCAAGGCTGAATCCCCTGTTTTGGTCTGTTCCATAGAAATGTTTAGGCCTTAGTGGACAGATTTAGTGATGGGTATGAATTCCTCACCACTGCTCTAAAGGTATTAATAAAGTCACACTTCATTGACTTTTAAGATAGGAGATGCATTTGTGTTTTATTTTCCTGTACTATTATTTTCTTAACAAAGGACATTGTCCATATTGGAAGATCTGAATAAAATGCAAAGCTTTGGGATTGTTTGCTTAATAATAATATGTGGTCCAAGCTAGTTGATGTATGTACATCTCAAATTTAAATTTTGTTATGTATGTATTGCTCTATATGTACATAAATGTATAGAGTTATCTCTGTGCATATGAGTATGGATGTTATGATGCACAACTCAGATCCTTCTTTAGGCTGAAGGTATATTTCAGTGGCTGATGGGACAGCCCTCAGCTGTCACACTATCCTGTATTACCTTGGTTAAAGAAAGGTTACATATGCTCCCTGGGAAGCCTGCATCCGGTGACCAGTTATGAAGGACAATAAATGTCCAATTATCTTGGCCTCACTTGGGACATGTTAGAAAGGCTGTTGAAGGCTTAGTGCTCCCTGTAGGCCCAGCTAGGTCTCCACTGAGACTGACTCTTCTCTAAACTCCCTCTGACCAGTCTTTCTTCCCTCCTTTCCTTTCCATGTGTTTTGATCTTAAAAGCCCAGCCCAATAAACATTCTGCATGCTAATCTAAGTCTCAGAGACAGCTTCCAGGGAACCTAGCCTCCAGTAATCATAGATAGATAGACAGACAAATATGTAGATAGACATCTGGATACTCAAGTAGCAAATACACAGTAATCAGGTTGAATCAATCAGGATCTTAACAAACTTATAAATTTTCACAAATCATAATGTATATATAGCCATCTTATATTATGGAAATGTTAGTTTGCATCCTGGTTCTATCACTTACCAGTTGTGTGAGCTGGGGAAGATACTTGCCCTCTGTAAATCTCAAAGCCTTATTATTATTCTTTTTATATAGTTATTTATTTATTTATCTATCTTTGGCTGTGTTGGGTCTTCGTTGCTGCGCATGGGCTTTCTCTAGTTGCACCAAGCTGGGGCTACTCTTCATTGTGGTGCACGGGCTTCTCATTGCGGGGGCTTCTCTTGCTGCAGAGCACAGGCTCTAGGCACGCAGGCTTCAGTAGTTGTGGTGCACGGGCTTAGTTGCTCTGTGGCACGTGGGATCTTCCCGGACCAGGGATCAAACCCGTGTCTCCTGCATTGGCAGGCGGATTCTTAACCACTGCACCACCAGGGAAGCCCTCAAATCCTTATTTGTAAAATGGTGATAATAAATCCTAACGTCATTGCTGTTAAAAGTCAATGAGACAAGTCGTGTTAATTACTAAATATCCTTCCTGGAACACTCATCACTTATCTGCTATTTTATTATCTAAAATAAATTGAGGATGCATTTTTGACATAAAATCAATGTGGTAGTAATTGTGGAGCTAGATAAAGTCATAACATTTTGCGATATTCCCTAATACGCTTTTTTTTTTAGAGGAAAATATGCATATGAATACATTTAGAGCTATAGTTCAAATAAATCATTAACCTAGATTACAGTTTAATTATGCTCTTGAAGAAGACTTGATCTGTAATAAGCTTCCTAAATTAAGATTAAAAAAGAACCTATGACTTCAAGTTGGGCAATATGTACAGATATCAGGCCTCAGGAAAATGTCTCCAGGGGTAACTTTCTCTTCACTCTGCCATATACACAATGAGGTGGAAGAAATTAAATGGAATGTGTAATGGTATTTAGATGTAAGGTCAGCAGATTCTTTGTGTTGCTTCAAGTAATGAAAGAGAGGGTTTTGGAGTGGGGATCAGGGTGTGTAGTAAAATTCCTGTTCACAAGGGTCTCACATATGCTTCTTTTTGGTCAGAAAAAGTATCCTTCAATTCTTGGTTGATGGAAAATTTTGCATATCACTGGAAGAGGGCATTGTGCCATTTTACACTATAAAATACATCTGGTAACCTGAGGCTAGCTATTATAAATCATAAAGAAAGTCAGGTTTATTGAATATCAGATTTCCATTAGATCACATTCATACACAAAGAGACAGTTCAAATTGTAATTGAAGTTGTCAGCTTTCATTCATCTTACATAGGATTATTCCAGCTGCCCATTATTCATTTTTTTGTACTTTGAGGCAATTTATCTGAGTCTGCTTTCTGTAAGGAGATGAAAAAGGACAGGCTGATTTTTTTCCTGTTAATTCTAACAAAATAGTGGTGATTTTCTAATCACAAAACAATACTTTTTCCTCATTCAAAATTAAGTAAAATATAATTCCATTTTATGTTTCACCTTAAATCTATATGAAAAATCAATACATTATTGTATTAAGTATCCTAATTAATTAAATTGCAGAAAATGTCAGCTCCCCAGGAACTGTCTGAAAAATAAATTATTTTTAATTTGAGAAACTTCTAGTAAGGCACAATGACTATTATAAAGTGATTGAATGATCCCTAATGATTAATACTGGTCAACTTTCACTCTGACAAATGCAGGCTTCCTGTAAACATAACAACATTGAAATTGCTTAGAAAAATATTGTGAAAGTTTTTAAAAATTGATCTTATAAAAAATCACTTTAAGAAATCTTATTTCTTTTAGCAATTGCTAAATTATATCATTCTTATAAACCTCATTTAATGTTGTCATTAAATTACATTCTTTTGTATCATCCAAATTATATGTAATTCAGACATACAGCATGAGCCTTTTTTTTTTTTTTTTTTTTTGTGGTACGCGGGCCTCTCACTGTTGTGGCCTCTCCCGTTGCGGAGCACAGGCTCTGGACGCGCAGGCTCAGCGGCCATGGCTCACGGGCCCAGCTGCTCCACAGAATGTGGGATCCTCCCGGGCCGGGGCATGAACCCGTGTCCCCTGCATCGGCAGATGGACTCTCAACCATTGCACCACCAGGGAAGACCCAGAATGAGCCTTTTAATTTTATCTTAAATAGTCCAACCACGAAATAGCATGAAATGGAATAATTGAACTATAAACTTATTAGGGAAGCCAAAGATATTCTGTTCTTTTGCAGTACAGAAATAAAAATATTCAAGTTTTATACCTGTTTTCCTTTTGTTTTGCTTTTCACCGTAAGTATTTTGTATAATTTTCATTTTGTATTAATGCAAAATTTTCACATGAAAACTGACTTAAATGTTTAACATTTTATAGGTCGCAGACCCTTGGAGACCAAATCATGTATGTTCTTGAGCAATTTATGAAACTTATGATCCTACAGTGTGAACACTAACATACCCTGTCTGCATCAGTCAATATTCCTAATGGTCTAGATGGACTTGCAGTCCTGGTCTTCTACCTACTACAATTTATCATTCATTCATTCATTCACTCACTCATTCATTTATTTGTATGTATTCATTTGTTCATTCATTCTCTAAGTATTTATTAAAACTCCACTGTGCAGCAGATGCTCTGCTAAGCCGTGGAGTCTCATTTGTTTACTTAGAGGTAGCTTCCCTCCTTGTAGTTTAGCTCCAGTTGTGGAGATAAACATTAGTCAAATAATCACACAAATGCAAATTTCTACTTTACAGTGAATATAAAGACCCACCTACCTTGAAAGGAACCCCGTTTTGAGAAGAAACCATCCAACACTTTAACCTGATTTATCCTAAGAGAATCAGGAAAGACTTTCTTGAATTGTGAAAGCTGAGCATGCACAAATCAGATGAAACATGGAAGAATGGGCCAAAGAAAAATATAACACATTTGTAGCATGAGGAAATACAGCTGAAAAGATCCTGGGGATTAATTCACTAATTTTAGAAGCTTGAGGAAAATTATGAGATTGGCACGAGGTGGAGTGGAAGAGAACAGGAGGATCCTGAGCATATCAAAGTGTTATTTCTATAGTTCCTTCATACTTGTACTGTTCATTAGTAGGTAGGCTAACTATTTAGTTTATTTTATTCTGTAAATACAGTTTCTAACATAATTTTTAAATGTTATTCATAATATTTTATCCATTGCCTTGATACATTTTCTTATTGATTCTCATTACCTGTTAGTTTATTTCCTTGAATTTCTAAGTATATAAGCATATCATTGGCAAAATTTAATATTTGTTTCCTCCTTGTCTTAAAAATTGAAAATAGAAAGCTAGAAATAGACATGTATTCTGCCTTTCTCTTGTTGAATTACATTTGTGGTAATTTCAAAACAATATTAGTACTAATGGTAATAAAAGCTGCAGGTATTCTTGTATTATCCCTAATTTATTTGAGGATGTTTTAAGGGCAAGCCTTGGTTAATTTCATTCAACAAATATTTATTGAGTATACCATGTTCTGCGCACTGGTGATACAGCAAAACAGACCAAAATTCCCTGTCTCTTAAAGCTTATATTTTAATGGGGGGGGGTCACATATAATCATTTTAATTTTTTGATATATGCTTAATTAGCTGAGAATAATGATTAGTAAATATCTAGCAAGAAAGTTGAGATAATATTTTTTAAAAACATAAGTCACTGCTTGTCATAAGCATTCTATAAAGGAAAAGGAGCATTTTATTGATTAAAAAAACACAGGTACTAAAGCTTTGCTTACACAGGGTCACAAGTGCAGTTGAAATTATTGGGCATTCCCCTCTCTTCCTAAAAGGAGGCTATATATCCTCTACTTCAAGGCAAGTCAAAGAAGGAAGGATTTGTGAGAACTAATAGAATAGAACTAATAGAATTGCTCCCTCAACATGTACCCACATAAGTTTGGAGCACCATTGGGATGAAGGAGGCTGGCATCCTGGCATTTTCTTTTTGTTTTCAGGAATCTGCCCCCATTGTTGCAGATCTCTCAGTGAAATTATTTTGAGGTGGGTGATTTCTTCTTTTTTTTATAATTAATTTTTATTGGAGTATAGTTGCTGTACAATGCTGTGTTAGTTTCTACTGTACAGCAAAGTGAATCATGTGAAATATGTACACATATATCCCCTCTTTTTCGAATTTCCTTCCCATTTAGGTCACCACAGAGCACTGCGTAGAGTTACCTAAGCTATACAGTAGGTTCTCATTAGTTATCTAGTTTATACATAGTGTCAAGAGGGGGATGAATTGGGAGATTGGTGATTTCTTCTTACATGTACACATGTCTTCTTTTTCCGACTTTAGCCATCTGATGCACTTCCAGGTTCTTTCTATTGGCATCTTTTTCCTCATCCAGGTGGGTTTCTTGAATAGCAGCTGAACCACAGTAGACTATGTGGTGCGTGTGTTTTACTCTTGCTCTAGTCTAGTTCTTGAGGAGAGATAGAGCTGGTTCCATTTATTATCTCCCCAGTAAATTTTTGATGAGAATCTTCTTTCCATATCATAAGCATTCTTCTAAAAAATCAATTCTGTAGCACTAATGTGGAGGATATGCAGCCTTCTTTGTTGAGAGGGAATTTGTTCCTGTGCAATTAGCAGGATGAGAACATAGCAATGTTTCAGGGAACAAGTGGGTGTCAGTTATGTAATATGCTGTTGGGGAAAACTACTAAATGCAGGCTCACTTAAATATTCAAATGGAAAGTCTATGGCTGCCACGCTGGTGACCCGATGGCTCTCAGATCTTGTCTACACTGTCTGCTTAGCAACGCTGAAGTGAAGCAGAGGTTCACCATGTGCTTCCTCCAAGACCTATAACTTCTTCCCAAGATCTACCAAATTAAATGACTCTTCTATCGTCTGTGTTATTTCTCTCCTCTGACCGTAGGAATAATTTCTTGTCTCAGTAATGTGGTTTAAATGTATGTTACTTTCTTAAATTTCACATGTGTTTCCACAGCCATTTTCTTCATATATGATGTGTTTGGCATCTCCTGAGGTTGATGCCCTTGAAACACAAAACTTAGGAATAATTCATATATTTTTTTCTGAAATTGCTTTTCTGTGCCATATCCTACTTGAGGATATCCTACATGCATGATGCCTCCCTGACTGAATGGGAGAATGGATATATAGTAATAAGACACTTTGTGAACAAAATCACATCGATCAATCCTTCACAATATCATCCAACCACCGGAATTAATAAGTGCTGGGCACTGTGTTTTGTATCTGGAAAATAGAGTTGTCAAAACATATGCAAAGCCTGCCCTTGTGAATTTCACAGTCTGGCAGAATTCAAGCTCTCTGATAACTTGATGTTCTCATTCAGCCACCACTAAACATTAAGTTATTAATGTGAAAGTGAATTAAAAGGACTCCCCTTATGAAGTTCAAAATGTAAGATGGAAAAGACAATAAATTCTTTTTTAACCACAAAACCATATAAGAGCTATAAAATCAGGTACAGAAGTAGAGCAGCAAGGTACAGAAAAGAGCAACGTTTAAGTCAGCTAAGGAAAATGACCCAGGAAAGCTCCCCCGGAAGAGGTGACATTAAGATAAACTATACTTTTATTTCTGGAATGAGAGTTGAAGAGAGAAATTAGGTATGTAAGGAAAGGCATATTGTCATGGGACAGAATGGCCCATATAAAGCCTCAAAGATTGTTATAGGAGATGGGAATAAAGTATGCACCTGCTACTCCAAGTAACTCTCTTGTTATCTCCTTAAAATAGTCCCACATACACTTTGACTTCCCAAAATTTTCAGTAATTTATTACTTTATATCTACAATAGATCCAAAAGTAATTTTCATCTCATTAAATAAATTCCTCACTTTAAAAATTATTCTCAGTAAATAATAACCCCTGAGAATTTGGAAAGCTTGAATAAGAAAGCAGTTTTTAGGGTCTTCTAGTGTATATATTTTTGTGAGCAATTCCAAATATCCACACTTCTTTGGGGATATTTTTCATGTGTTTATGTATTCCAAGTCACAGAGGAACTTGCATTTTCATACGTAAGCCCGACACATTTAAAACTGTCTCAAAATCTGTTTTTCTCCAGTTGAAGAAACTGCCAAAGACATTTCAAGGGAAAGAAATGGCAGAATTGTGGAGTTTGAAACTGCTTACTCTCTGAAGACTGTTAACTAATCCAGTGCATCAGAATATGGGGTGGATGTAGGAAGTAAGTCAGACATCTGGAAAGAGAAATTGAGAGCAGATTGTAATGTGAAAGTTTTGGCATACTATGACATTTATTCTATAGCTAAACTCTGAGTGAATTAAAACTTTAAGTTGTGAGAGTTCTGGTCAGGACTATTGTCCTGGAAAGATGTATTTGAAGCAGAGATAAAATAAAATACTTAGGCTTACGTTTATCCAGATTCCAAGGTAATAACATTAGGGTAGATGTACTAAAGAAGAATAGGCACTGTTCTGATTGATAGTAGAAGATGGTTATGCATATAAAGCTCAGAACTCTGTTCAAATTTGGAATGCTATATTTGGCAATCAGTTCTCATGGTTATTAGTACACTCACCAACACTATAGTACCCACGTTCTTTCTCGGTGTAAAAAAAAAAAAGTCTAATGACAATTTTACTGTCTTCAGATGAAATTTGTAAATAACATAACCTATTCAAACACAAACAATAGTTGATTTTTTAATAAAATTCTAAAATTCAGTACATATAGATAGTTGCAGGTATGGAGGGTGAGGGAATTTCTATGTATATGAGACAGAAATAAATGGAAGAGTAGCTGGGATTCAATTTCAAGGAATTGCATCCAGAAATTCATAGAATTGCTGGACTACATTATGCACACCCTTCCCCCAATACCACACATTTAAAATGCAGAATTAAAATATATCCATGAGAATAATCCAATAAAAATATATGTGTGAACTTTGACGAAACTAACTTATTAATTGGACCCTGGTATTAATCCAAGTAAAACTGAGAATAAATTCTCAAACTTAACTTGGATATGGTTATATTAGTATGTATACATATGAGGAATAACATGATTTTTATAGCTTGAGTGGCAAGAACAGAATAATATTCTAGATATTTTTCACATTTTGTAATAATCTGAAAGTAGAAAAAATTTAGATTTATAATGCAATTTCTAAATTATATTAGACTAGAAGCTATTATATTGACAACTGATGGAAAGAAAAAATCCTAGTGTATAAGAAATAGGAGAATAACAACTACATTCATTTCTTAAGCTGATAGATAATTCATTTTGCATTTCTTGACCTAAATTGCATACAGTTATTTTTTTTAGGTTGATGGAACTGAAATTGGAAGAGAAATAGGATTAATTATAAAATAGAAGTAATGTTTAAATGTAAGTGAAAGAAGTGACATACATTTAAAAAGGAGCTTGTTTTTATATGTATCTTATAAAATTAGAATATTTATGTTTGAAAGTTGAAAGTTGAAATCTAAATAAGTGAATTCAAATATAATATTATTAGTTTAAACAGAATAAATGTAAATTATTATGTAATTTATTTCTTGCTCAAATAAAAGGAGAAAAACTATACAAGAAAAACTCTGAAGACAAAAAAACTGTTTCTCAGTGTTAATCAAGGAAGTGCAATTAGGAATAATGGGAAGAAATTTAGGAGAGTGCAATTAAGGCCAACATTTCCTTGGTGAGAACTATACCGGATGAGAGTCTGGATTCCTCATAGAAAGAAAAGAAACTTCTTCCCACGGGGCAAATAATGGCAGAGTAGACATTACACTAAAGAGCCTATTAGAAATAGTTTTTCTCTACTGATAGAGAAATAGACTTAATGGTCTGATTCCCACACTTATTCCCTTATAGTCAATGACCCTAGACCCATAAGGGCTGATTCACCATTTGCCTAAAGATTTGAAGAACTGAAAGAATTCTCAGAACTCCCATACTCAAGGATGATTACTTTTTTCCCTCTTTGTTCACTATTTGATATCTCTTAAATTACTTAAACTTTTATTTAATTATTTGTTTTCCTAAATGTGAGGAGAATACTTAAATACATGCTTTGTAAAAAAGCATTACATTGAAAACATATACAGTGTATGTTCAGAAGTTTACCTAGTTTGTATATTTTGTTAAATACTGAGTTTTCTGAATTCTAGAATACTACTGACACATTTAAATTTAAAAAAAGATATTCCAGAAAGGACAGTTTCTTTTGCTGAATGCTACTTTGTTCACTTGTGCTGGTTAGAAAGAAGCCATCTTTAAATTTTGAGTTGAACAGTCCTGAGAATAAGTCAACACATTGTATAAAAGAGCAGAAAGATGATAAGAAACAGAATTTTTCTTAACTGAGATAATAATATTTTTCTAACTAAATCATCTGCTTGATAGTTTTCTGTTAGTAGGAATCTAAGCCAACCTAACTGGTACATTGTTTTACTATTTCCAACCAACAACTATGTAAGTGTATGAAACACAAACTTTCTTTCTAAAAAGAGTTTGAAATAAAAAACTTTCCAAAAATTCACTTAAATATTTTAAAAGGAAAAAGGAGTCTTATTACATAAAGAAAATAATTCCTCTTTTTAAATTGGTTCATAACATCTTAAAGTTAACATAATAACTCATTTGAGAAATAACTATGGGATGAGGTTATGACTTTTTTCAAACCAAGGTTAGAAACTCCATAGAAAAACATTTTAAAGTTCTGAATGTACTCCATAAGAATTTTATATAAAATCACACATTCATTTGTTTGATAATATGAAAAATAGTAATAGCATGCCCTTGAACATCTGATTAAATATAAGAAGATGTTGCTAGCATGCAATTTCACAGATTTTACTTGTTTGTTTGATTTTGGGTTTGGGTTAAGATAAGACTGAGGACAAGTAGTTTTATTTCAGTTGTATCAAGCTAGTTAAGACAAGTGATTTGAGACGAAAACATTTAAAACTCTAGGCTGATATTACTTTGGGGAATGAATTATAAGACTTCCTAAAAGGAGAAATTGAGTGTCATAATCTTCAGATATAAGAATGAGGAAAGTAAGGCCTAGCTGAAAAAAATTTAACTATGTTCAGAAAAGTAAAATAAATAGTAGGTCCAGGTAATTTTTGAATCCTCCTGAAAATACTATATAATAATCCTCTAAATTATAATGTATTTTTATCTTAGCAAACAAGCCCTATGCAAATTATATATTTGAGGGCCCAAACAAAACTTCCAGAATTTCCAAGGCAAAAAAATACTATATTTAGGAGCTACCTATGTGCTTGGCTGTCTCAGGCACTTAGACTATGATTTCTTTCATTCAATGATGCTTTTATTCTTATTCATTTTTAAATACTTAATAAATAGATAAATACAATGAGTCACAAATTGCACAGGATATTTTTAAAAAATCAATATTTTCTAACATGATTTAAACAAAATTTTACAGTTTTAATAGCTTTATAGAGACTTAAGCAATAGTAAAACATGGTTTCTCTGTTCCTCATAAAATATTATCATCATCAAGAACAAATGAAACTTCTGCTTGAATTGACATGTACTTTTAACAGACCACCCTTATTAAAAGCCTCATAATAAAATACCAAGTTAAAATTTTAAAAATGCTAATATAAAGATGATATGGAGTTGTCAATTTAACAAGTAAAAATATTTATGAATACTCTCCAAATTTATGAAAATCAAAGTAATTTTGTAAATATACTAATAAAAACATAAATGATCTTAATTCTGCAATTTAAATTGCATCTTTTTTCTAATAATTTGTTCTTCATTTCATAAAGGGATGTTTGTTTTACCTATAGAGTTGATGATATAAATGACATTCCATAAAGCTCTTTAAAAATATAAATATGCCTATGGGCCAATAGTTGATATCAATTTACTACATCATAATACATTTGCAAGAAAAGAAAAAGTGTTCTAATAAAATAATCTTAATTAAAACCATTGAGTAAATTCATCCAAATATATTTTAAGAAATTCACTTTAACTATTAAGGACTTTTCTTGCAATGTGTGGTTTAATAAATGTGCTTAATGTGCAATGTGATGTTTTATAAATTATAAAGAAAACAAATAAGAGAATAAGAAGAAACAACAGTGTACTCAAGAAGTATTGATATTCCAGGAAGATAAGAGAGAAAAATTGCCAACATTATGATAAAATTTTAAGAGAAAGTCCAATGAGTTTTCAATTAACATCAAAATTACTCATATTTTAACTTCTTAGAAAAATTACTATGAAAAAAATAATATTTGAAGATGATTTAAGGATTAGGTAAAATTTTGATGGAAGGAAAATGTGTTGGAATTAAATGTTTACTGACTAAATGAATGAGGGGATGGCATGAACTAGAAAGAACATTTAGGTTCTAGGAAATACCACTAACACAAAGACAGAGAGCGTACTATAATAGGATAGAAGGAAGCATATTCTATTTTGCAATCCTGCAGCGTTGTTGTAAAGTGTAAGAAGAAAATTTTGGATGGATTAATTAATTAGTTAATTAATTAAAAATAAGATATATGAACTCAGTTTCTGAACTAAAATCATTATTCCTTCTGTACAAAAGTGGAAGATTTGTGCAAATTAATGTTACAATTAAAATTGTGGATGTATTGGGGTGAGCAGTGTTAGGAAAATATATAACAATGTAAAGTTTTCTTGGTAGTTATATAAGAAAAGTGTAAAAGAGAAAACTTGAGAAAGGTGGAATGTAAAATTGTTTAAGATTGGATATATCTTTACTACTCTCTGATAAAATTAACAAAAACACCCACATAAACTTACTAAAATTACAAATAAGATTTGTTGGCTAACATAACTATATGGTCCATGAAGCAGCCTTTGGTACTAGGGTTCAGAGAACATCATTATGATGCTTCTAACACAACTTTCTGCTGTATTTTTAATAAGCTTGGCTTGTTTTCAGGTTATAATTTATAACCCTCTATCAGTAGCTCTATCCCAGACACATTTAAGAGAATAGTTCTTTTAAACAACTCCTGAGCAATGCCTAGGATTCATATGCTTCCATGACCTTGATATAAATTTTCTTCCCTGGAGTAACTTCTATAACTTAGAAGATAGAATTATGTTGATTGGCTGGTAGTGGTCATGTGATGCTTCTTTGAAACTGGAGTGGAAAAATTCTGGTAGGGAAACCAAGCATGAAGAATAGATAGAGACATTTTTCAAAGGAATAAGTAATACTGATATTTGCTGTAGCAAGAGTGATGGAGAGTTTTGAAAGACATTTGGATTTGTCAACTTGCAGTTATAGGTGACCTTTAGCAAACACCCTCAGTGCATGTGGAAAATTCAGTTTATAAATATAGGTTGGAAATGGTAAATGATGAAGCAAGTATATTATTTTTTTCAAAAAATGTAATGGTCAATGAAAGGGAAAAACCCAATCTCTTTGTTTCCTTACACTATCACACAGATCTTTGACTTCATTACCATCTCCAGTCTTTGCCCTCCTTTTCCTTCAGTCTTTCAGAGCCTCAGTTTTTCTCTGTAAGCAAAGCCAACTCTAAACTGTGCAACATCAGAATGACTCTCTTGGGAATATCCTCACCACATTGTTCTTTATCTTATCCCACCCTCTACTCAGCACTTCATCTCTGATCAGCCCAGCTCTCTGTCTTGTCCTCTCCATTGGAGTAGTAAGCATCAGTGGAGGAGTCCATAACAGTGTGAGATTTATTAGGACCCAGGAATTAGAAGCTCTAAAGAAGTCAACTGCATCTCTTAGGAACAGATTTTGTTCCTTACCGACACTTCAGAAGTCTTAACTCTTGTCAAACACTCTATCCCAGCACTGTAGACTTTTCTATCAACATATCACTGATCTTCCTATTTCACAGATGAAATTGGACCTGTCAAGCAGAAGCACACTCTTAATTTCCCACCATCCCATCTTTCTACAGCTACTGAGTACCTACTCTTCCCCAGGGTCTTGGCACAGATATTTGAAGACCCTAGGCTAACATAATTTTTGTGCAACTAGGAGAAAGACAGAAAAGTGATTAAGGTGATATGCATGTTATGTTAGGGTCATGCCAGAATGCTCCAGAGACTCTTTTCTAACCTTGACTGCAAAGAACACACCTGACCTGGATTTTATGAACAAATTGGAATTATACTTATTAAGACCAAGTGATAAGTAATTGCAAACAGAAGGGTCAGCTTGATTAGGTTTTAGAGACAGCAAATGGGACAGAATCCTGAGGATTGTTAACATTTGCTCTTAATGAAAGGCAGGAGCTGTAGAGCTGGGAGGGGGCTACAAAATCACGAGGATAAATAGGAACAAATATCATCAAGGAAATCAAGAGATAATTGTTTTTCTTTAGGAAAGGTAGAAGAGTCAAACAAATATGATAAATAATAAAATACCTCTGAATTCATATTCCACGAGCCATTGATTGCTTTGGCAATGAGGTACCTATGAGGACATGATGAGGCCACAAGTCAGATTACCTGGAGTGAGGAGAGAATGGGAGCTAAAGGCATATTTACAGCAGCAAACATGAAATCTTTCAAGAAGCTTGGTTTATCAAATAAGAATCAGATTAAAATGGTAACTGTATGGGAATTGTAATGGGATATATCTATCTACCACTCTCCTTTCAATTAGGGAGCACATTTTTCTCTAAGACATGTGGTTCAGGTATATTGGTCACATGGGTACATTTTTTAGGGAATACTTATAGGCTCTGGGGTAGATTAACTTTCTCCTTTGAACCTAGGTACTATAAAAATCATGTACCTCTGAATCTTCCAAAATTCATCTTTCCTACCGTATGGGGAGAGACAATGGATATAAAGGAAACACAGGTACAATGAAGGCTGAGAGATTGAAATGAACACCAAATTGCTAACAGCAGAGTTGGAGCACATGATACCTAGCAGAACCTAAATGCAGAACAATCTCTAGATTTCAGTCAGTAAGCCAAAAAATTCACAATGTGATTCAGCCAGCTGCAGTTGCATTTCTGTTATATGGAACTAAAATGATTACTACTAAAAATAGATATTTACTTTCCAAAGAAAATTGTATTAAATGGCAGAGAATAAAAATATATCCTCTTTAGAACCAAATCTTTACTTTTGCTAAAACTCCTTTTTCATTCTATCTTCCCAGTGAGTCGGATCCATTGGTGTTTTCCTTTATCTCCCTTTATTTTACTTTTGTAATAGTTCTATTGAAATATAACACACATAAAAGGAACAAAACATTAAAGTACAACTCAAACACCACAATGTGGACTCCCATGTCACCATTTATTTTACACCAAGGTACCCACCATACTGATTTTCTAACTATATATATAGTCTGTTTTTGAACTTTTTAAAAAGGGAATGATACAACATGGGTTCTTTGTGTCCATGTATTAGTTATTAGTGACTCAGTTCTTTGGGATACACCACTTCCCAGTTACCATGTGGTTGGGATAATTCTAGCTAGTGAGTTGAAATCTGAGTTGAGCCTTTAAATTGAAACTTAAGACATGCCAGAACTCTCTTTTGCCATGGACCTTTGAGGTTCACATAGAAATAAAGGAATAAACGTTTGGCAAACTATTGAGGTTTAGAGTTGTTTCTTATCATAATATAACATGATCTAACAGAACCGTCAATATCTTTTCATCTGTCAATACCAGTTGTGTTTAATGAATGTTACCCTGGTATACCTCTTTCCATACTTTACTTTCAAACTTACTGTACTCTAATATTTTATAAATTTCACCTATAATGAACATATTAATAGTTCATGCTTTAAATCCAATATGACAAACTTTTTTTCCTTTTGTTTGGAACAGTTAGCCTATTCTATTTAAGGAAATTAATTTTACAACTTTCTTTGAAAGTAACTTATCATGTGTTTTCTAATTGTTTTCTTTTCTGAGATATTTTTATATTCTCACTTTTTGCCTTGTTTTACATTACATTTCATTATTTTGTGGTTTTGTTAGCTTGATAATTTATACTTTCCAAAAGTAGCCTTTTACTGAATGCCTTAGATTCTAGACATACCTCTGATTTTTTAAAAAAAAAATTATAAATAGATGATCTGAAGTCATTTTCTTTCATATTGAAGTGCCCCAGAAAATGTGCTGCTAAAAGTAATTTTCAATTTTTCCAAAAGACATTACTATTTTCAAATAATATTTATAAATGATATATAGAAGTGGTTAAAGTTTGTTTCTTTATATATAGATATCCAATTGTTGCAGTACCATCTTTGAAATCACTTTTATTTCTCTATTAAAATACATTGGCACATTAGTTGAAAATAAATTGAACATATATGCATGAGTTCATTTCTGGATTTTTTAATTCTGTTTCACTTATCTGTTTATTCATTTGTTGGCAATACCACACTGTCTTGATTACTGTAGCACTAGAGTAAGTGTGAAATCTAGTGAATCCTCTAACATTGTTCGTTTTCAGTTTTGTTTTGGCTATTCTAGTTATTTTGCATCTCCATATAGACTTTCAGCCTATCTTGTTAATATCTAGAAATCAACAAGCTAAGACTATAAATGGAGTTGTGTTGAATCTATAGTTCAATACGAGAAGACTTGGAAGTCGTCATATTATTGAGTCTTCTGATCTGTGAGTACGGGATGTCTCTCCATCCATTAAGCCTTTTAAAGTTTGTCTCTGCAATGTTTTATAGTTTTCACCCTACAGTACTAAGTCAGACACTCACCATGGAAAAACTTTTGTCAGCTGATTTTTGTTTCTTCCCCTCAGAGGATCCATATTCTAATTATAGATTTTTAGAAAAAGCATTCTACTGATTCTACTACATGGATATGTTAAATAAAATATTTATTGTAAAAGTTTGAAAATTTTAAAAATGTAAAATATAAAGTATAATGCATTTTATTTTTGTCTGCTGGAAATGAATCTGAGCAACTAAAAGTCTTTCTCACATCGCAGAGATTATACTCTATTCCCTGAGCCATATGTCCTTAGCAGAGGTGGGTTCTCCTCCCCTACAGCTCTTCTCACTGAACCAAGGAGGTCGTATACTCTAATTTTATTGTCTCTCATTTTACATGAGGCTCTCTCAGTATCTTATTTTCAACAGGTTGAATTGCCTGAATATTTTATAAAGTTTTGGATACAAGCCAGCAGAATCATTAAAAAACAGACAAAAAAAGAAAAAGTAAAGGCATTTAGTCAAAGTTAACTTTATATCTGAGGGTAAGACCTCACAATTGCAAGTTATTAAGTTTTAGCAATCATGAATATGTACCTCAAGGTAAAATTTTAAAATAATATTGTCTTAATGACCTACAAATAATATGAATAAAATTTCCAGAGATGCCATATAGAGTTTCTTAAAAAACTAAGATGGCAGTAAGATTATATTCTTTGGAAAGGAATTGCATGATGTAAAAGTTAGCTCTAGAAATAGAAGTCAATATCAAAGATTCATGTAAAGTTTGTGTAAAATATTTATATGGAATGTGAGAATTTGTAAAAATATCACTAAATGTATACATAAATGGTTTTATATACCGGATTTATATAGATAGATCTAAGTCCAAAAAAATCATTGTCATAGACGTTTGTCCTGTTAATCTATTTTCCTAATGGTTTAAATAATCAATAGGTCCCAAAACTTCAGAAATATTATCTGATAGGGAAAATGGAAAATCATCTTCAGCTGAGGTCACTGTTTATTCCAGAATATATACTAAGTGTATTTCTGTACTAAATAAATATATTCTTGTACTGTATTTAGTATAGGAATATATTTATCTATGAAAAGTATACTGGGATTTTATCAATTATATGCTTGTTTTTATATAGAGTAACAATTCCCATAATAACTAATTTGATTTTTTTTTCTCTCAGTAACCAAAATTTGAAAACGGAAAAGATAGAGAAAATGGCTATTTGATTAGGAATCTCTAAAGAGATAATTCACCAAGAGCTATTACCGTCATAGAAAGGAGGTGATGATACATAGACAATCATATTTTTATAAATTATAGTATGCAAGTAATATATATTAGTATTTCAATTGGTGCCCCATTTCTGATGATAGAATTTCCTTCTATTTCTTTAGTTTACTTGAGAGATTCTTTATGGAGTGGAGTCTATCAAATCTGTGATTTTAAACAAATACCAAAAGGTAATAGAAACGATACTTTTCTATAAGGAAAGCATTTCCAGAGCAAACAGTCTCAGAGCTGTGGGTATATTTGTTCCATTTTTTTGTCTCATTATGAAATTCATGACTTTTCTCTTCAGGAAGTCAAATGCCCTCTAACACATCAAAATTAATCAGACTTACATGTTTGATTAGTTCCACTGCCATAGCTGCAAGTCATCTACCATAGCTGTGAAAATGCATGTATCATACAGTTTGTCCTTTAATTCTTTCTGTGCTGTGACCTCACTTTTTTTTGCCTTTTGGGGAGTCTTAAATAGCAACCCTCCTGCCTGACGCCTCTAAAATCGCAGCACATTTCTTCCACAGTGGGTGTGGTATTATTTCATTACAAATCATTTATAATGTGACATTTTTTCAATATGTAGTTGCTCTGCTGGCTTTAAAACACTTTTTAAAAATGTACTAAATTATATTTATCAACAAGAAATTGCAAAAAAAAATGTTTTACATATCCTTTTGCTTTTTTTTTGGAGTACTGATTTGATGTCACAGCTCTGACATAAATGTCCCTCATTTTTATATTTTGGGAATATTTCTACTTTGGTCGGATCACAATTACAGTTCACATGCATTTTATGCAGCATCTTTACTTTCTGAGAACTGTAATTTTGCTGTTCACTTTTTACTAGGTTTCCTTTCTGTTTGTGTGTTCCCTGTCCTTTGTTATATACTGCTACTGCTTGATTTCCTACTCACGTCAGTGCTTTCGTTTTTATGACTTAAAAATGTCACCCCTTAGTGTTTGAGTCTTCATAAACTGTGTATTAATTTTAATTCAATGGTATGAACAGTCTCTGGGACACCATTAAAATACATTCCACTCCATGTCTGAGTCCTAAGACATCTATTTTTCAGTTTTTAAAAAATCACAATTCCACTTTTGTTAATCCATAACCAACAATATGCAGAAGAGTCATACAGATGTCTAATAATGACAGGTAAATGGATTACTACAGTTTTGATTCCAATCACATATCCCATAATTCTTTTTTTTCCCCCTTGTTCTGAGACATTTGGCCAGCATGTAATATTTTTGTGGCAACTTGGGAGGTTTTCATTAAAAAAAAAAAATTACACATGGCAAACATGCGTTATAACTATTTAGAAATGAGTAAAGTCACATTAAATATGGCAACATAATTGTTTTATATATGCATGCTAATGTTGTAGATAATATCACAATTGTGACTGCTTAAACATATGTATATCATTTTTTTTGTTTCTATATACAAGTTCTAATATTATACATCTTACAAATAAAACTGAAAAACCCAAATCAATTTAACAAAAATTAATATGTGAAAATTAATAAGTATTGTTTTAAAAGATTTGTGGGATATTATTGTGGGATATTACTTGTGGGATATTTTTTTATATCCTCCATCTTGATAGATGAGAATTAGCAGTGAATGATTAATTTTTTTAAATTGCTTACCAAAGAGTAATAACCAATGAATTGTGCCTTACAAGGCATAATCTGAAGGCAAAGAATAGAAAATACATTTTTCCAAAACTCTTCTGAACCTTTATGAACAGTGAACATGGCCATCCTTTATGGAAGTAAAAGTAAAAGTGAGGAATTCTACGGTGTACCAGAAGGCTACATGTTTGTTTCACCACTTGATTCACCAAATATCACAATTATACAATAGTAACTAGAACTAATTATCTCAAGTTCTAATTATACCAAGGGCATGAATTTGTATCTCCATTCAAAAAATTCAATTGATCAAGTCTAGTTGACTCAGAATTTATGCTGCAGACATACTATTAACTTAGAAGCAGTTAACAAGAATCTGTGAAATATCAATAATATTAGAAAACAGTTGAGAGGAAAAGAGAAAAATCAGCACTTCTGCTGGTAAGAATTTAAAAAAATACGGTAACCAAAGTGTATATTTAATCTACCTTGAAAAATATTTAGTTTTTATTCTTTTTGAGCAAGATTTTTCTTGTTGCATAATAAAGCAAAACAAAAACCAAAAAGAGCTTGGCTTTTCATCACTAAAGTTCATCCAATTATCATTCATTACCTGAAAATATAAAGAATGTAAAACTTAGTTTCCAATATGGAGAGATAACTCTCAAACACAAATTGCAATTTTCCTACAACATGTGATAACAAGAAAATGGCGTTTTTCCATACATTTTATGATGTTTATATTAAGACACAATGAAAACGAAGATAATCCTAAACTCTTCTACTTTGAGAAAACACCCTAAATATCAACTATAGTAACAGCTAAATAAAAAATATGATTGAGGAGTCAATTTTCTTTTAAAATAACCACTAATATTATCTTCTTTGAATCAAAATTCCTCAATGTCAAAGATATTCAGAGGATATATGATATTTATTGTGGGTGCACATTTTCTTATATTCATAAATCCATAAAAAGTTTTAATGCAGAATCTAGTTTAGAGATTGTTTCAGAGGGGATTCTGTTTGTGAGTATGAAAAAATGAAGTCTGTCAAAAATTTGCTAAATGGAGTTTTAAATTTCTATCATATTATTCCTTCCCAGGCAGTCACAACATTTTGACATAATGGAACATTATTCATTGTAGTAACCAGATTATCATTTAAAATATAACCTACAGAGAAATGTTATATGTAGTAATCCACTCTCTTGTATTGCCAAATATAATAGTGGTAGTTTAATAAAGATTGCCATATAGAAAGTTTGGAAAGTGAATCTAAATAAACTTTCTCTCCTATGAGCAGAAGATTCAAGAACTATTTTTAACACAGTAAAAATACCATCATTTTACCTCATCACTTTATCTTAAGAGAAACACTCATGGAAAGAACTTCAATTTCTTATACGACTGAAAAGAAGACATTTTATTCAAATCAAGTTTTAATTATATGCATAATGCTTTCAAACCGTATTTTTAATATGGCATTGTTTAAGAATTGATAGTCAAAATCAATTATAATTATATTTTTTTTATCCTCACCTCAAAAAAAGAAAGAAAGAAAAAAAAAAGATGTCCACATTCTAATCCTTGGAAGATCCTGTCAATGTGTTATATTACAAGGCAAAAGAAGAATTAAGATTGCAGTTAGAGGGCTTCCCTGGTGGTGCAGTGGTTGAGGGTCCGCCTGCCGATGCAGGGGACATGGGTTCGTGCCCCGGTCCAGGAGGATCCCACATGCCATGGAGCAGCTGGGCCCGTGAGCCATGGTCGCTGAGCCTGCGCGTCCGGAGCCCGTGCTCCGCAACGGGAGAGACCACAACAGTGAGAGGCCCACGTACCGCAAAAAAAAAAAGAAAGAAAAAGATTGCAGTTAGAATTAAGATTGTTAATTTGTTCATTTTAAAATAGGGTGATTGTCTTGGATTATCTGAGTGGGCCCAATATAATGACAAGTGTCCTTAAAATAGAAGAGGCGGGAGGCATAAGAAAGAATCAGGAAGATGCCAGCAAGACAAGAACTCGAACCACTTTCCAGAATCAGGAAAAGGCAAGTAAACAGATTCTTCTCCAAAGCCTCTGGAACGGAACTCAGACAGCCCTGTTCACACCTTAATTTTAGCCCACTGAGACCCATTTTGGACTTCTGACCTCCAAACTGTAAGAAAATCAATTTGTGCTGTGTTTAGCCTGTAAGTTGATTTAATTTATCACGCCATCAATGGGAAACTAATACAACGATGAAAGAAAATGTTGAGTAAGACATAGTTAATAACTTTCTCACTGAAGTAATTGGTAGAAAAACGAAAGAAGCAGAAAACACGGGACGGGATCTTGAGAGTAAAATGTCTTTTAGCACTTTCGGTTTGAAATTAAAAAGGCAAATATAAACCTCCAGTAGCAAAAAGTTTAAATGTGTATTGAACTCAGACACCTGTGTTAGAAGTGAAATCCAGGTATAGGCCTCTGAATTAACATGGAGGTGATGCCTGAGGTCTCAAAAGTAGTGCTTTTTAAAGGAAGGGTTCCCCAACCCTGGGTCCGCGGGCTGCTGTTACGAACTGGCCACACAGCAGGAGGTGAGTGGCGGGTGACTGAGGGAAGCTTCCTCTGTCATCGCTCCCCATCACTCGCGTTACCGCCTGAACCATCGCTCGCATTACTACCTGAATCATCAACCCCCTCCCGTCAGTGGAAGAATTGTCTTTCACGAAACCAGTGCCTGGTGCCAAAAAGGTTGGGGAACACTGCTTTAAAGGAAAGAGAAAAACAGCAGGGGAACCAGGTCATCTGATTAAAAGGTAGACCTGGAGCCTGAAACAGATATCTATATTGAATCAACTATATCTCTATCATCTATCTATCTATCTATCCACCTGTATGTATCTATCATCTATCTATCTATTGGCTAGATATTAGAGCATGTGCTATTTCCAGCTGAAAGAATCATGATCATGTTACCAATAAATTTCTCTGTATAAACTTATTTCTACTTATTGTATTACATTAATTATCAACATATTAACCTTGGAAATTACTCTAAGTCCACAATTGTGATTGGCTTGGGATAACAAGAATTAAAGCTGAATAGGCATATAAACTGATTTGTCTAAATTTATATTCATAATGACAATTACAAGGAACAATTACAATTAAAGTCAATAAAATATCATTTTTTGGTGGGTGGTGGATGGATGAAATGTGTGAAGGGCATCAAAAGTTACATATTTTCAGGTATAAAAGTTATAATATATACAGATATCGAAACATACATCTGAAAAATATGTTATGCCAATTACACCTCAATAAAACTATGTATAGTAGCATTATTTGTTCAGCATGGTTGTGCAGTGTATTTTTGTCTAATAAATAAGACCTGCATACAAACAGTGAAAACCAAAGCAAATTTTAGTAAAACTATACCTCCTTAAATACATTAATCTATAGGATTAATAGGGATTATTACACCAACATTATTGTATTTTTCAATATAAGAAATGATACCTATAAATCATACTGTATCCTTTTGGGGCTTGAAACCTAAAATCAAACTAAAATCAAACAGAAAACTTTCAAACATATCAAGACATGTTCTCTAGCTACATCAATCTATTTAAATATAGAAACTTAAATTATATTTAAAATTAGTTTTCAAAGTATGAAGATTTTGGAGTGAGTGGTCCAGTGAGCAATTTCTTTCACTTTGAACACAAAGTGTATGTGGAGTGAGAAACTATAATAGGGAGATCTTCAGTTGTGTGACAGTACGGTGGAATCAATGATGGTTGAAATGGTATTTAGTTTTGCCATTCCACTAAGGCTATATTTTCTTAGTATAGCAAAATGTATAGAAGCATAATATTCCACACATTCCATACAAACTAACCTCCATTTGAAATACAGCAAAGGCCTTTCTTAGCTGTAATATCTTCAAAATCATGCTCACCATCCATTGTATCATGTGTAAAATGGGATTTATAAAACCAACCCCATCCATTTATTGTGAAAATTAAATGATCAAATAAATTTAAATAATTATATAAACTTGTCATATTGTCAAACACATAGTAAATACTCATTATTGTTTTTACATAATAAGATGACAACTTTTAAAATATATTTGTATTCACTTACCTTGTATATGTATGCATCGTATGTACATAAGAAAGCAGTATTTAATTTAATAAAAATATATTTTATTAAAATAATTAACTTATTAAAGCATTATAAGATTACACAGGTTTTTATAAAAATTATCAAGGTACATGACTTAAAAAAATGCTCCTTTTGTGAAAAGCATTTAATTCAATTGTCAGGAATATTATCTGACTTCTTTCACAAAAGCAAACAGTGTTGAACCAATTCCATTGTCTGTTATCTAACTGGAGCTCTAGAAAAGACAGGTTATTCCTGTCAAGGAGATAGAGTCTGATCATTATTCAGGAAAAAAACAGTTTAAGCAGGGCATGGGGTTAGCAGAAAGACATTGAAACTTCACTGGCTTTAGTCAGATCTCAAATTGGCAACAACAGCTAGGGATATAGACAAACACTAATACAGCAACTGGTGACAATGAAGCTCAGGCTTATGGTGCCAGAGTAAGTGAACCCATAATTGTCACCTAGAGGAACAGCAGAAAAGAAGCAGAGACGTAAGAGAATCTGGATTTTAATTGCTCCTTTAGTACTTTAATGTGATAGCTAACTTGTTATAAATTTCCTGTAGAAGCTTATCTTAATTTTTTTTTCTTTGTTCTCAATATGCGGACCTCTCACTGTTGTGGCCTCTCCTGTTGCGGAGCACAGGCTCCGGACGCGCAGGCTCAGCGGCCATGGCTCACGGGCCAAGCCGCTCCGCGGCATGTGGGATCTTCCCGGACCAGGGCACAAACCCGTGTCCCCTGAATCGGCAGGTGGACTCTCAACCACTGCGCCACCAGGGAAGCCCTATCTTAATTATTTTATGAGTTATTTTCAAAAATCAGCTTGGTTAAGTCAGGTTGAATTTTGTTGGAAGGGTTAAATGCCCTGAACTTAATAACACCACCGTTTTATGGCAGTCACCTAGAACTACACTTCAGAGCCTTTGCTATCAATATCTTCCTGGTTATACCCAGATCTCAGACAGAAAGGAGGCACTGACAAACAATTAATTAAAGCAGGATAGAGAAACACCTTGGCAAAAGAGTTTTTCCAGTGAATAATGTTGCAGACACGTGGAGAATGCATTTTTTTCTGAAATGTGTTAAATAGATATGATTGCTTTCTTACTTGAAGGTACAATTGTGTAATGCATTACGGAAGATGGGCAATTATCTATGAGGTCAGTGGGCAGAGAGGAGGTTATCCAAAAACTAAACTAGATCACAGAATCACTTTTATCCAGATATGGAGCGTGGATATCATTTATTCATTGTTGTCTTGAACTGCTTATTTTTAAAACTAATTTTTAGCTAATTATGCTCAACTGAATTATAATTCTGTGGAAGGCAAGAACCTTTCTGTTTTCTCTACTCCATAAAATGCCTTGGATATTCTTAGATTCCAAATATACCTATTGGTAAATATCTATATATTCTTTACCAACATGCACACTGTTGGATACAACTGAAGAAAAGTCATAGAGAAACACATCGCCTCAAAATTTGGTGTCATGATAAATATAGTTTTTTTTTTTTCTCTCAATGGAATCTACAAAACTTTATGGAAATCTGTGTATATTTATGTGGTCAGTTTTTTTCTCTCATTATGTATTAGCTCTTTCAAACCATCTCCATTCAACAAATAAGTAACCTCATCAGAGATCTTAAATCTCTTACAGTTGATTTCTCTAGCAATCTCCCTCTTAATTGGCTTCTTCCCTGTAATAAACATGCTCAACTCTCTCTTACCTCAAAATGTTAAACTTTCTATCACCCTGTTTCCCCCAACAAATAAAGCTTCTTTTATCTCCCTGAGGCTTCTTGGCTATTTTCTCTGTTCTGTGACTGCTGTTTTTTTATACACATGCTCTTCAGTCCAGGGCACTTTCACTTTACCCTCTTCAGATGAGCCAAGTTGAAGTCGATTCTAAGATCGATCTTAAATGCCTGCTCAGCAGATAAACCTAGTGGAGTCTTTTCATAGGCTGACCAGTACTTTTTGGCAAGACTTCTTTTAGTTTTTTTTTGAAACCATGGTCTGATGGGTTTTTCCCTGCATCTTTGACTTCATGTTCTATTTATGTTTTACTTTATATTATGTAATACATAAATTTACTATGAAAAGTTTTATCGTAATTCCAGTTAAAGTCTTCTTCTTAAAGTAGACTAACAATTACACAATATTATTGAAAACAAAATAAATAACTACAGTGTGAGAGAATGTGATTAAATTATGTGCCTTGGTTGTTGTAATATAAAGAGAGAGAATATAATAAAAACAGAACCGTTTCTACCATCAATGACAGGTCCCACTCCAGAAACTTTAATGTTTCTACTAATATTCTGAACAAATATGTAATTATCATCTCTGCCATTTCTAGTCAGCATGCGTTTGTGTGGAAGTTTAGATATTTCTCAGTGAAGTGAGTTACTTGTCATCCCCTGTGAGCATGCTGACACCATCACAGAAACATTTCCATGTTTGAGTTCCTTTTAAACACTTGAAAGGCCATAGATGTCTCTTGATATGGTGACACATTTCTCTGCCAGGAAAAAAAAAAATTGGGTTAAAAATAAGAAAGAAAATCTTGGTATTCTCTGCACAGATGGAACACTCTTGATGCTAGTTTTGCTTCTTTGCTGAAGAAAGAAGCTCCAAACATAAATCATTCACCGCACATCTAAGAAATCATCAATGATCCCCAAAGAAGTCTCATCTTCTGTTATGAAAATTATCTATAACAGAAAAATTACAGTTAAAAAATTTTAAATAATAGATTAGGCTTCATATTCTATACAACAGAAATGAGATTTTAGAGATAATAAATCTTTCAGTGTTTGAAGTTGGAGTAAAATTATTAATGATTAATGTTTTGAGTTAAGTTTCTTTGAGCAAGGGAAATTTAAAATTCAAATTTAGTATAATTAGACAAAAAGTTTATTTTTTGACTAACCGGAGAGATGTAAACATATTTTGGACATTTGAACATGGCGATTTTTTGTTTATTTTAAGGGCCCTGGACTCACTAATATAGAATATTGTCTAAAAATAAGAGTTTGCTACTTGCTAAAAAACTATAAGTAAAGAACAAATATGAATGAACATATGAATTTTCCAGTGCTAGAAGAAGTATCCCTACATACTTGGGTTGAGAATAATAAAGCTTTGTCTGTTTTCCACAAAAACAAATCCATAATCAGTAGAAAAAAATTCAAGAAACACTTTTGGCATATATATATATATATATATATATATATATATATATATATATATATATATATATATATTTTTTTTTTTTTTTTTTTCGGTACATGGACCTCTCACTGTTGTGGCCTCTCCCGTTGTGGAGCACAGGCTCCGGACGCACAGGCTCAGCGGCCACGGCTCATGGGCCCAGCGCTCAGCATCACGTGGGATCTTCCTGGACCGGGGCACGAACCCGTGTCCCCTGCACTGGCAGGCGGACTCTCAACCACTGCGCCACCAGGGAAGCCCTAAGCATATTCTTAATAGTTTCCATGATGACACAAATAGCATGAAAAATGTCAGCCCATCCTAACTATAGTCTGAATGAATTGCAAACAAAGAGATGAAACTTCAATTTAATTCAAACTCTCTTAGAGAATTCTGATTTTTTTAAAAATTTAAATCTGGTCGACTGGATTACCGGGGAGTCTCTTGAATGTTATATATTCTTACTGTTACCAAAATATGAATGATAAATTGATTGGTTTAAAACATAATATACACATAGCCACATAAGTGACCTCTCAGAAGTGTTGACATCAAGTTAAGGCTAAATCACAGTAGCTTTCATTTCTAAAGGAAATCTAGGCAGAATTAAATTTACTTTTATGTGTACTGTTTAGATTTATTTCTATAGCTCATATATTGGCCCTTAGTAGAAACGAATAAATAATAACATGTGAAAGTAACAGAAATGGTTCTGTTTTTATTTTCACATGAGCACACTTCATTATGTACATTTTCTGGATAGGAAGCTTTAGCTTTTCTTAGATTTCAGAGCAATCAGTGTTCTAGCTATGGTTAAGTCTTGTTTAAAAAGATGCTCTTTTACAAAATTTTGTCCTCATATTTTTTATATTTTCATTTCTTGCATCAAGTCTCTTAGCTTCTGTTACAAAATTTCATTCAAGCCATTACTTTCCCCAAGAAGCCTCCTGAGAACCCTCTAAATGTGGATTATGTCTTCTTCCCATGTGCTGCCATTGTATCTCTCTACTTAATGCTGTCAAACAGTCATCACACGACACAGAATTGCCCTTCTTTTTGCCTGCATCATATACCAGACTATATGGTCTGTGAAGTGAGGGATTATCTAACGTTCACACCTAGGAGACTGCACCTAACAGGACATGTGCCATAAACTGGGTGGTCAATATCTGTGGATGATTGCATTTGAGTTGAAGTTTCCCAGTACTTTCTACTGGAAGAGGTAATTTTTACTATTTGAATTGTATCCCTCTACTGAGAACTTAAATATCCTATGATAATATGACTTAAGTGTTTGCTCCAGAACATTATTGTTCAGAAAGAGAAGATGATAAATCAGTTGATATTTGCTTTTTCCTTCAAGAGATTCTCAGACTAACCTTCTCTGAAAAAAGTGCTTGCTTACCTGACAACCACTTGCCCACTAAGTCTGGTTTCAGTGCTCTGGCCTCATTTGTGTATACTGATCATAATCTATTGTATCATAAATTTCATAAATTTTGCCCAATCCCAGCTACTTCCCTTATTTGAAAGGTCCACCTCAAACCACTCCAGACCCCCAAATCCAATAATTCACTTTTCTAATTTCCTTATTTTGAGAAAATGACAAAATTATATTCTTTCTTATGACAATAGGTATAATTAACTCAGCTTTGATTAGGTCAACAGATTGTCCTGCTAGTGTTTGTGGTGTCAGTAGACCACACTTTCAAAATGTTTAAATTCCTGCGAGAAAGCTCCTTGTTTTACACTTTGTTGTATTTATTCTTTGACTTATACATTTGTGATATACAGTGATTATATATATATATATATATATATATATATATATATATATATTCCAATTATATATAAATAATTGTCGACAAACTGATTACCTCAATTGTCTAAATGTTTCTAACATAAAGTAGATAATGCACCAATTATTTAAACATTTCATAATATGTCTTAAAAGAGTTAAAATCCTGTGCATTTGTTAGAGAGAGGTTTGAGGCAGCCCATAGGTATGTTCTTGAACACAGTTATATTCCTGAATTTTCTTGTTAGGTCTTGTTTTGTTCTTTTTTCTATGAGTGAGAGCATAAAAAACCACCAGGTTTGAGTTTAATTAATTGTATCCAAGAGTGTACCTAAAATCTCATACCAAAGATCCGAGGATATATTTAGGATGTGTACATGAGTGGCATTATAACTTTTGTTTTTCTTTATGCTTTAGTGAAAGATAATTGTGCATCATACATACTGTGTTTAAATTGGCAGGTGCATATAACCCTAGTTAAATTTATGGGGAAAAAAGTACCGATAAATTCTTTTGAGATAATTCATTCATTCTGTCTGTCTGTCTCTCTGTTTCTCTTTCTTAACTTAAAGTGAATTTACCTCAAATTGTAGCAAGGAGGTTAGTAAAAGAAAGATATTCACTTTTGGTCCCAATTATTTTAGAAAGAATCGAACAGTTTCCATTTTGGTTGTGATTTTTTGGGCTAATGGTAATACTGCTAAGATTTATTACAGCAAAGGATAAAGTGCAAATGTAGCAGGAAGATAAGAGTCCTAAAGGAGTCCATTGATATCCAGCACAGGCTTATGAGAACTTCCTCGTCTGAGGCCACATGGTGGGCTCTGTTTCCCCTTTATTTACAAATATGCCATTTATATTAATGGTCTCATTTCAGAGTTTTGGTCTGAGGTGTGCTCTATGCCTCTGGTGTTGAAATAAGGATGAATTTTCTAATGGCAGAAAATCTTTTTGACTTTTTAGGATGGGAGTGACTACAGAGGTCACCCTTACAGAATTTGTGAAAGAAAAAGAGCAAGATTTATTTAAAACTAAAGCAATGGAAAAATGAGGCAGAATCAATGCAGAGGAACTGGAGCTATGTATAGGATCTGATTCAGTAAAGTGATTTCATGAGAACCATCGTAATTGGAGCTTGAAGGCTAATACATGTAATTAATCTAAAACAGTCAAGCCAGAGACAGCTCTAAATACAGGCCCCCTTCCATTGCATCTTTCATGCTTTTTCTTATAGATTCTAGTCCTGACTTACTTGGTCCTTCCTGTCAACAGCCCACCCTTTGCATCTGATCCCTTCCATATAGGGTCTAATATTGACTTCTACAAGAAACTGTTAACTTCCTTGATTTAAGTCTGCAGCCCATCTGTTTTATGAGTTCTAAACTTGGCTAACATCTTCTGATTCCATTAGGGAATATTGTGTAGTGTATGATGGCAAAAAATTAAAATCACAGTTTTTAATAGTATATTATCATTTCCAACTATACAAATAAAAAATGAAACATAAAAATTAGCAGACATAAAACTTTCAATAACTTTAAATTATATATATACTTTATATATAAATATAAATTTATATATTACATATGCTTTGTGTATTATATTATTATATAATATATTATTTGTGTATCATATGTAAAGTATAATATATAATTATTACTATTTTTGGACACTGAACTGAAATAGTATTTTGCTATTAAGTGTTAGTACATGCTTGAATCTTCGATATGAGTTGTGTCTTTTTTTTAAGTGCAAATGTAAATGAATAAATTTCACTATAGAACTCAGACATTATAGTTATTCAGATGTACTGCAATTTCTATATTTTGTCGTTGTTATTATCTAATTTTCTTTAGATTCAGGAAAATGAAACTTTAAGTCTCAAGTTCTCAGGTGGTGAGCAGGGCCATTAGTGGATGGAATTATGTTACCATAGTGTCTAGGAAGGGAAACTGTGTCCAAAATCCAAGTAATCGGGCAACAGGGATGAAAATTACATATAAGGAGAATAAAATCCACAGGATTTATAATGTAGGTAATGCTGACTCTGGAAACCCTATAAACATGAGAGGAAGGCAGGCTCTGAGGAGCCTGAGGTCTTCTGGAACAGAAATGTCTTTAAAGCACACTCCTTTACACCCTATCTGCCCTTACTCTTGGAGTCACTTTGGAAATGCTGGTTGGAGTACTAGAGCACTGGAGTAGGCAGACAGAAGATAAAGGGATTCTTAACAAACCATTTGCAAAGATGCATTTCTTTGATCTCACTCAATCAAAATTTGCTCATTTATCAAAAGTCCAAAAAGTAATATACAACCTGAAATTAATATGGTTTAATCAAGTAATTTTTTTTTTCTTTTTGCGGTATGTGGGCCTCTCACTGTTGTGGCCTCTCCCGTTGCGGAGCACAGGCTCCGGATGCGCAGGCCCAGCGGCCATGGCTCATGGGCCCAGCCGCTCCGCGGCATATGGGATCCTCCCAGACCGGGGCACGAACCCGTATCCCCTGCATCGGCAGGCGGACTCTTAACCACTTGCGCCACCAGGGAGGCCCAATCAAGTAATTTTTAAAAGAAAAAAAAAACAGTAAACTAACTTTATGGGATGAAGTAAAAATAAGCATTAAATTTTATGAAGTAGATTTTATGAGACTCATGATAAAAATTATTTACTGAAATTTTCTATTTAAATAAATGTTTGTGCTAGAAAGGCAGAAAAGTGGAAGAGAGTGGTGACTAGACATTAGTGACTAGACATTTCTATTCCAGGAGAGACCTCCATTATTCATCAGTCATTTGCATAGATTTAGAAATATTTGTAGATATGAACAGAGTTAGACTGCAAAATTTTATTTTCTTAACATTGCAAGTTTCATCCATATTTAAGGATGATGTAAATAAGCAGATTCAATTTTTAATTAAAAGACCGCTTGTATATTTATAAATAAATATAATTCTTATATTTTAAACTCTTAGATTTAACTCGCAGGTGTAGAGATGCAATACAGGCTTCTGTTAAGACTATAATTCTAATTTCTTAGAAAAAATACTGTATTAAATAGTAAGAGACAGTAAAGAACAGAAAGGGCAGGGTGGAGGGTAAGGGGCAGGAGAATGAAAATAGAAGCATATTAGTACTACACCGTTCAGGAAATTTAAAATGTATTTTTGAATGTTAATAAACTTTTTTCAGATTACTTTTAGACTGACAGAAAAGTTTGTCATAATATTACATAGTATACCATGCTCCAGTTTTTTCCTTTTATTAACACATTACATTACTATGGTATAATTGTCACAGTTAATGAACCAATCTTGATTCAGTATTATTAATTGAAGTCCATACATTGTTAAGATTTTCTTGGTTTTCACTTAATTTCCTTTTCCTGTCCCAGAATTCCACACAAAATATCACATTACATTTAGTCATCATGTCACATTCCAAAATGTATTTTTGTGATTCTTAAATATAGAAATAACAGAATGCATTGCACACTGGGACTGCTAAAATACTGAAACAAAACAACCATGCTACACAGGTGGAAAATGGATTATTAAAGTGCTAATACAAGAGGACACATAAATAATACATGACTCATATCTTCAGGATTACATTGGAACTGCTATGTATGGAACAATATTGAGACTAAAATTGAAAAAGAATATAATATGCTTTCAAAAGTCCAAAAGCAATATATTTCTAACTTTAGATAAAATGGTTGTTACACCCAGAATAATACTTTTTCAATTTTACCAGAGAAGATAATATTTTATGTTTTACCTTGAATTGTGAGAAACACTAAAATTTTTTCTCATTCAAAAAATGTGTCTGCAAGTGAATTTTGAAAACATCATAATGCTATTTGTTTCAAGACAATAGAATATATCAGTTGTCCTCAAGTTTTCTCATCAGTGGGATATATAACCAAAACTAAGTAATTTGCATTTCTTATACTTAAACTATAATGCAAATTTTGCTTTTGGCCATTAAATCTTTTCTGTTAGTTACTGGTTCAGAACATAATTAGGTTCCAATCTGTTCCATATAGTCTAGAAGTTTTAACTCATGTATTCCCCACAACAGCCTTATGAGATAAATACTATTACAGTAAGTCCCCTACATACAAACGAGTTCCGTTCCGAGAGCACGTGTGTAAGTTCAGTTTATTCATAATTTCAACAAAGTTAACCTCGGTACCCAACTAACACAATTGGCTATACAATGCTGCTTTTATACTTGCTTCTGAACATCCTGGGCTTGAAATAAAGATACTGTACTACTGTACTCTATACAGTACTGTACAGTAAAGAACACAAAAGCACAACCACTTGTAGAGGATGCACACACGTGACAGTGTACACCAGACTTGTGAACTAACTTAAGTGATTGGACATACGAATGCATATTCGCATCTTTGAAAGTTCTCAACTTGAAGGTTCGTTATGTAGGGGACTTCCTGTATTACCCCTATTTTAGAGATGAAAAAACTGATAAACATAAATGATGATAATTTGCATAGGGCATTTTGGCTCTAGGGACTTTGATTTTAATCACTAATTCTATAGCCTCACGTAAGGAAAAATCATGGTACCATATTTCTAACAGTTATAAATTACATTTTGAGAATGGAGCAGTACATACTATTTCATGTCGGTCTAAAACGTATTATGTACCTGTGCACACATAAACACATGCTCCATTGTACGTTGCTACATAGATCCCGATAATACTATATATTTTATGATAGGTTACAGAAGCAAAAATATTCCTGTGTGTTTGAAGTGTATTTCTTTGTTGAGAGTAAAATTCCATTTCAGTGTAGCCATTCATAACTGAGAATTACAAGATATTTTATCATCCCAAGATTCCCTGTACAAAAATCCTATGAACTACATTGTATCATTCCTTAGGTTTCAGGTAAGATAATCATATATTTAAGATGGGGTTGTGACATGACTTCACACATTCTCCATAATAACACCAGAATAAAAGAAGTGATATAAGTTTTTAGAAAGTTCTCTCAAGCTCATCTGATACCAAATTTAGAAAACTTAGTGTTCCAGAAATGATCTCTTTTCCTTCACTGCATCACTTATTGTAGTCACCAACATAATGTAATGTAGTTTCAAAATGTTCTGTTGTAAATATCTAACATGATAACCTCTTCTTTGTCAGTCATCCTATTAATTGCTTATGATGAAAGAGTGAAGAGTTCCTGCCTACAAGAAATTCACAATCCTGTGGGATAGATTGATACATTAGTATCTTTAATATGCATGAGCAGTAAAGTGTGAAAATATCAAAGTCTCATCTCAGTCGCATTGAATCAGATTCTGGTCTTGACCCTATACTTAGACCAGTGATGGGCAAATGAAACATAATGCAAGGCAAATATTCATTATAAAATAGTAGCCACACAAACAAGTAAAAAATGATATTAATTTTAATAATATATTTTACTTAACACAATACATCTAAAGCATTGTCTACTCAACATGTAATCATTATAAAAAAACATTTTTATTGATATAATTTAGATTTGTGTTCTCATACTAAGTTCTCATAATCTCCTATTTTAGACTTACAACACATCTCTATTCTGACTAACCACATTTCAAGGGCTCAGAATATATATATGAATAGTGGTTACATTATTGGACAGTGTGGCTCCACCCCCTCGCTACTGAAAGAGTGACCAACAGGATCAGCGTCACCTGGGTTCTTCAGAGGACTACAGAATCTCAGCCCTGACTTCAAACCTAGTGAATTTTAATAAGATCCTCAGGTGATTCATATGCTTATTGAAGTTTAGAAATACTGTTCTAAAAGAGGATATATAAGGAAGGCCTCAGAGAATTCTTATCAGGGAAAATGGACAAAAACTGCTCCAGTCAGTTGAGCATACAAAACCTTACTCACTTTTTCAGAGTTAATTTATAATTCAAGGGGATGGATTCAAAATAATAACAGCTAAGGAAATAATTTAAGAACCAATTGAAGAAAGTCATTTCAGAGGTGTTGACAAGTATCTTCCAAACAAAGATCTCTGACAATTTTGTGAAGCTAGCTTGACATCCATCCCCTAATGCTATCCTCTGTGTGTGTGAATATTTATTTTGTACTATCTATATTTTTCAATAATTTTAGACTAATTTCTTTGATGAATATGTATCTTCTGTTTGGACAAGCATGTTTATAAAAGAGATTATGCAACAGGTAAATAAACTCACTGTGCTGATTTAACTGTTATCCACATATTAGATTCAACAAATAATTCATGACTTCAATGACACAATTCTGAGAACAGCTGGAATTGAGTAATCAATTATAGATGCATCTCCCCTAGGAACCTAAAAAAATGGGAGTTTATTCCATAGTGCTAAGGACTTTTAGTCCCTCAGCTACTCTCCCAGGTCAAATCGCATCTCTGCAAATGGTGACCAAATTCCCAGAGTTATGGCATATCGAAGGCCGGCATAATCAGGCAGTCTAACGTTTATCTGGGTGATTATCTTGTGGCTACTTATCTAGTTAGAATAAGTTCAATTTTTTAAATGAAAAGACTAATATAAATTTGAGGATAAAAATAGTTTATTATTGTGTCTTGTCTTCTAGTATTTGTTAGATGGCTGGTTAAATGAACTACTAAGAACATAGGCTTTTGTATCAGATAGGTCTGACCTCAATTCCTACTCTTTTACTTGAATAAGCTTGAGCAGATTAAATAGCATCTCTGAGCTTCCTTGTTCCCATAGTTAAACTAGAAAGGATCTATTTTATGTACTTCTTCAAAAATTAAATTAAGCAATAAAAATTTTCATATAATAAGTACTTATTTAGTAGTTTCTAAATCATATCAGATTTTACAAAATCAAATTACAGGAAAGAAATCCTCAGTTTGTTAGCCATTACCTTTACCAAAATAAGGAAGCCCTAAACTTAAAGGCTCCCAATGTTATTTTCTCTTTTGAACTTGACCCTAAAATAGATAATTCTGGACAGCTCTTGCAGTAGTAACAACATTATTATCATCAACATCAGCAGCAGTATCCTAGCTCATGTTAAATGTGGGATGCTATGCTAGGAGCTTGACAATAATTGCCTTATTTATATCTCACAAGAATTCCAAAAGTAGATATTGCTAATATCTCCAAAGAGGAGGCTTGTAAGGGTTAAGTGACTTCTCCGAATTCACACTGTGTGAAAGGCCTGGACTAGCAGTACCAAAGCCAAACATAAAAACATTAAATAAATGATTAGAAAGGTGACTATCTGTGTCATATGACCACATATCACAAGAAAGGTAAGACTCTAAAGCACAACTACTTGCTTCAGAAAATTTCATCAGATTAATTTATCTAAAACAATCTGCTCACCTGAGTTAACAGCTTATTTGTCAATGTTATAGGCTGAATTGGATCCCCTACAATTCATATGTTGAAATCCCAATGCCCAGTATGTTAGAATGTAACTGTATTTGGATATAAGGTCCTTAGGGAGGAATCAATTAAGGATTAAGGATTAACCAATTAAGGATTAAGGATTAACCAATTAACCAACTAAGGATTAATTAATTAATTAATTAAGGTTAAATGAGCTTATGAGGATGGGCCCTAATATGATATGACTAGTACACTTATAAGAAGAGATTGAGATACAGACACACCCAAAGGAAAGGCTACATGAAGGCAGAGTGGGAAGATGTCCATTTATTTGCAAGCCAAGGAGAGAGGCCTTAGAAGAAACAACCTTGCCTACACATTGATATTGGACTTTTGGCTTTCAGAATCTTGAGAAAATAAATTTCTGTTTAAGCCACCCAGTCTGTGGTACTTTGTTATGGCAGCCCTAGCAGACTGATACAATCAGCAATAGTTTACTTCCTGAGTTCCATTTGAAGAACCTCTTCTGACTATACACAGACCCCCTAAACAATAATGCCTAGAGCCTTGCCCAATTCCAATCAGCTCTTTAACTTGAAATACCTTCCTCAAACTATTTGAACACAGTACCCTCAAAATCTATAAAGATCTACTCCTAAGACTATACTAAAATGTAACGGTCTATTAGTAAGACTGTAGCGATGTTATCTCTCATTCAATGGAATGTGTTTAGTTAAATTCAGTTTTGCTTCATTAGCAGATTGTCTAGTGAGGTTTAGAATATGTAGGTTTGACCAAAATTCAAATACAAAATTACTTGTATTCATGGATCAAAATCATCAGTTTTGAAACTGCAGGCTCAACTGATGCCCCTTGACCTCCAATTCATGGAATTCTTTGACAATGATGGTGGAATCAGTTTCACATTTAGATCTGAATTCTGCATTATGTTCATCAGGATTCCAAGTGCTAAGTGAATTTTGTCTCCTAGGAAATAAGACTGCTTCTACTTACTTTGTGGCCATTTAATCAAGTTTGAAGACTTTCATCTTCGGTGAAAACATGTCTTATTCCCATGTTTGCCTATTACTTTATGTTCTACGTTTATAAGAGAGAGTCTCTATGAAGATGATAAGCAAAGGGTCAAGAAGTCTATCCTTTAAATTAGTTAAGAAGGTCTAATCATACATCACCTGAACACACTTTCTGTCTTGCCTTTTTCTCCCTGAGAACTGCTTTGCTCAGTTCTGACTCTAAGGAGTTAAGAGTTTTGTTGGATTTTGACTGGTGATGCCTCATTAATTGATTAGATTCCAAAGGCTTGACGTTGGATAAGCACCACTGTTACTGATTGGTGCAGTTCTAATAATGTTGTGTCTGTATAAATCTAAATAAATAAATAAATCTAAATAAATAAATAAATCTAAATAAATCTTGGGAATTTTGCCTCTTGACTTCTCAGGATTTTTTTGGTTTCTTCTTGTCCCTTGTAGCTGGGACAAGTAAACCAAATATATATAAATAAAATGTAGCTAAAATTTCCTTTGGTATTTAGTTGTGCTCTGCCTTTTCACTAAACTTCTAAACAGAGAGTTTAAGAAATAGCTAAATGTAGGAAAATGCTCAAGTAAGTATAAAAAAAAATGAATCGTGAGAAAATTTAGACGTGCTATAAATGATTTACATACTAGGTAGCAAGTCCCTGACAAATAGAGATTCTATTATATTTTGTTTTCATTATTTCATTGTGCATAATTTAAAAATTGAGTTCACTTTGTCACATACCAGGATACTTAATCTTCTTTAAAGTGACATTGTTGAGCAGTATCATATTTCAGTTGGAAATTGAAACCAGGCAGCTGAAAAGTAACACACATCTTGAAAATGTTAATCACAAAATATCTTCCAAACCCTAGAATTTAGAAATAAGGCAACTAAAACATTCTGATCCTTTTTTATACTTTCATATTATTAAATACTATGAAATAGTTTATATTTTTTAGATTTCTTTTTTTTTCTTTTCTTTTCTTTTTTTTTTTTTTTTTTTTTTTTTTTGCGGTACACAGGCCTCTCACTGTTGTGGCCTCTCCCGTTGCAGAGCACAGGCTCCGGACTCACAGGCTCAGTGGCCATGGCTCATGGGCCTAGCTGCTCCACAACATGTGGGATCTTCCCAGACCGGGCCACGAACCCGTGTCCCCTGCATCGGCAGGCGGACTCTCAACCACTGCACCACCAGGGAAGCCCAAGAAATTTTGTTTTTATTGTTAAACTTTGAATTTAAGTTGGATGATAAAACCAGTCATGCAGAATAGAAAGTCACATGTCTGAGTTCTAGAAGGCTCTTTTCTATTTTTCAATGCTTTTCAAAATTGGGAAATTAGCAACAAAGTTGACAAACATGCAGTCTTTTTAAATAAGTGTAAATTCTTTAAGAAAGAGGAAAATACATTAGACTACAAGGTAGCAGATCTTTGGGGAAAACCATACAATTAATAACATCATGTCATAAACATCCAAACTATTTAGAATAAATACTCTATAAAATTTCTGTGAGGTCAGTAGCACCTAAACTAAAAGAGTCACTAAAGAAAACACTGCGAGAACCTATTATACAAAGAAAACTTTTTTTTATTAGAGCGTGTGTGTGTGTGTGTGTGTGTGTGTGTGTGTGTGTGATTGAGAGGGAGGAGGAAGAGAGAGAAGTGGAGGGTCGTGAGGAGAAGCAACCCAGGAGGTTAGAAATGATGAAAATGTGGCAAATACTATCATAAATATAATAAATACATAAGCTGTCTTACTACATTTAGTAATAATTTCTGTTTAATGATTAGGTTACTGAAAATTTGCCATAACTTTTCTTAACTTAAATGCAGTATAAAATTGATTCTCCCAAATACACTTTGAGCACATTTTACTTTTGAACGCCCCATTTCTGTATCAAAATGGAGCTAAGCACAGATTTTACATATTATTTGAATTTTTAAATTTCTGTTTATCTGATTAACAAAAGCAAATTGTATTGCTTCTCTTGTTCCTCCCATAAAAAAAACAACATAGGGCTTCCCTGGTGGCGCAGTGGTTGAGAGTCCGCCTGCCGATGCAGGGGACACGGGTTCGTGCCCCGGTCCGGGAAGATCCCACATGCCGTGGAGCGGCTGGGCCCGTGAGCCATGGCCGCTGAGCCTGTGCGTCCGGAGCCTGTGCTCCGCAAGGGGAGAGGCCACAACAGTGAGAGGCCCGCGAACCACAAAAAGAAAAAAAAAAAAAACATAAAAATTCTTCCTTCTTTTTAAAAAATATTCCTCTTAAATTTTAAAATCTAGATGAAATAATTTTTAGTCAAACTGATGTCTACCTAGATTGTACAACTGGACAATAAGCAATAGTATTTAAAATGCTGATGATACCTGTAAATTTTATTTAATCCCTAAGAGATTATTGAAACTCTTAGTTGCAGCTCTGATTTATTTAGTGAAGAAGCATTTCACATTCCTTGTGTTTGATTGACTAACATGCTATTTCTGGAGAAACTATAAACTGCGTTACTATATTTCACTCTAGAAGGACGGTTGTATTATTTACTATATGAAAACCAGGTGCAAAATGAGAAAGAATTGATTTCGGTTTTTTAGCACATGATCAAAAATAAATAAAAACACAGTTCTGCAGACCATTGGAAAATGTGCTATTGTGGAAATGTCCCTGGAGAATTCAAACTTTGAAAAAACATTTGAAAAAAATTCACATTTTCTAATTGTATGGTATTAAAAACTCATTCCTGGGCTTCCCTGGTGGCGCAGTGGTTGAGAGTGCGCCTGCCGATGCAGGGGACACGGGTTCGTGCCCCGGTCCAGGAAGATCCCACATGCCGCGGAGCGGCTGGGCCCGTGAGCCATGGCCGGTGGGCCTGCGCGTCCGGAGCCTGTGCTCCGCAACGGGAGAGGCCACAACAGTGAGAGGCCCGCGTACTGCAAAAAAACAAAACAAACAAAAAAAAATTTTTTTTTTGCTTCTTACTAATTTGTATTTTAAAATTAACCTCTAAAAAGAAGGCACATAGCCTTTTTCTTGTATGAAGAAGAAAAAAAAAACTCTTGAATTTTACATTTTAATTCTAGATAAAATAAACTCAGTTATTTGTTAAGATAAAAAATGGCTACAGAAGAAATAAAATGTTTCCCTTTTTGTCTGAAATGCAACAGGAAGGCAGCTTCTGTAGAAACTGCTTCAAAGAGCATAAGCAATGAGGGGTATTTATAAGACTTCAAGTGTGTAGAGCTACGCTGAGGAGCAATAGTAGAAAATCTGAGAAGGGAGAGACCCCAGCAAAGCTTCACACATATGCATTTTCAAAGGGAACACACACGGTGTGAGTCAGAAAATAGGATGCCTACAATATTACCTAGGAAAAGTACTGGATATTATTTCCCAGTCACTCAGGTTTAACTCAGGGCCAAGTGGAATTTTCCACATGGGGGCCAGGGAAAAGTTGTTCTGAGAACACAGAAAAGTCAAGATAGTTCAGGAAAATCCAGGCTTTCATATTTAATTATGTAAGAATTCATAACTATCTTTGAGCCAACTTGATCATTTTATTACTTTGTACAGTACAAAACTCTATTCAAATATGAATAATTTTGAACTTTAATTGTGGCATTCAGCTTTATGTTATAAATACGATAGTTAAATCCAATACATTGTGATTGCTACTCTTATTTTCCTATAGGAGCTGGTAATTCCACTGAAGGGATTCTATGGAAAATTATATAAATTGATTCACTTTTACAATTCCATTAAAAGACAATTCATAAAGGTTGACACTTGTTCAGAAATACGATTCAGAGGGGGGAAAAGTCACATTCTTGTTTTCTTTGTATATGCCCACAATGTGGTTTTTCCATGTCGAGTCCCTGTTCCCCATACCTACTGAACATCAATATTTCACAATATATTTTTTAAAGAATTTACTAAGCATGTTTTGTGTACCAGGACAGTTCTCATTAATACCAACAGCCCAACTGTGTAGAAGTTCTGGGTGGACACTGAATTGTAGTGAATTCCTGAATGATGGTATCTGTTGATATTATCTTTTCTACTACAACACATTTATTTAGATGCCCTTGAAATTACACTTCAATGCTTCTCTACTGTAACCTCAAAGTCATTCTTTGTCACTAGAGCCATGACTGTTCTATTTTGTTTCTATTGCTATATACATCTGCTGCTGGCACAATAGTAAGATTACTTTTTCTGTGTGCTGAAGGGAATTTATTTTATATGAGAGCAAAAAATTTCTCACTCATCAAAAACCAAGTGGCTATATATCTATAGATTTCATTCCTGGATTGACTCAACCCATATTTTAGTCATTATGCTGTGGTCACCACTAAGCTGCAGACATTAAAAAGATGAAGACACAGACTCAAGTGTCATGCAGGTCACGGGGTAAAACAAGCAAATCAAATAGCTATAAAATAATGTGATAATTCCAATTACTTTTGTCTGTTTTGGACAATCAGAGGGTCTCCTTGAAAGAGGGGGATTCAGGAAGATTGTAACCTCCATCTAGCTGGTAGATCCACTCTTGGCTTTAATGGAGCAGGGTGCAGTGCCGAGGAGTTCCAGTCACAAGGAGCTAAGGGTGACCTCTGGACAAGAGCTGGCTAGAAAGTGAGGCTCTCAGTCTCACACCCAAAAGGAACTCAATTCTGCCAACGACTGTGTGAACCTGAAAACCGATCTTTTTATAGTTAAGCCTTAAGGTGAATGCAGCCCCAGCTGACATCTTGCTAACAGTCTTGGAAGAGACTCTGAACCAGAGGACTCACCTAAACTAGGCCCACAGAAACTGTGAGATATCCATGCATGTGTGCATTTTTAAGTTGCTACATTTGGGGCAGTTTGTTAATGCATCAATAGATAACTAATACATATTTTCATCAACTACCAGTATTGATCGAGGTGTTGGATAAAGGGTGGAATTTACTGATGGTAGTAAAGGTGCAATGAAGAATAAAGCTCCATGCAGAGTACAGTTAACAAGGCAAGGGGATGAAAAACGGTGATATTCTCAGAGGGGATTGGAAGAGGTTTACCATGCAGGGGCAGGTGTTCAAGAAAGTTTCAGGTGGAAAATGAGGAAGTAACCAAAGAATAGGTGATATAACACTTCAGGGGAGCTGGGCTTTTCATTCATTCTTGTCATATGAGCGTAGATGGATCAGAGAAGAGAGAGGTTGGGAGTGATTTAGAGAGATCACTCTTATAAAGAGGAAGAATTTAGCACAGGCAAGATTAGCAATATATTAGTAATAGCTAAAATTTGTTGGGCAGTTATGTGACAGGAACCCTTCTACCTCATTTAAGATCCTCAAACCTCCTGATTAAATTTTATCTGTTATCATTTCTAATATAAGGAAGTGGAGGTAGAGCGGAAAGAAGTCAAATTATGAAGGATGCAGATCTAATAAATTTCAGAGCCAGAATTTGAACCCAATCAGACATGTCCCAAAGACCCGCTGCACACTGACTATCGTGTGCTGCCCCCGTGTGGCGGTTCCGGAAGCTGCTGCGGTTATAGGCTGGATCTTACTTAAAGGAAAGCCCATAAGAAAGGAGCCTTTCAAATTCCAACATCCTGAGTTCACACCTAGCCGCCATTCGTTCCACCACCCCCCCACGCCCCGCCCCATGACAGTATCAGTGCTTCTTCATTTCTTGTCTTTACTTCTTTTCTCAGTTCTGTTTCCTCTCTCTTCCTCAGTATTCTTTCTGTTAAACATCGCTTCTGCCTGACCAAGTTGTTCCTCTGTTCTCGTCTCTTCCCATTAGGATATTTAAAGTTGAATATAAAGTTCAGCAAAGTTCTTTTCATATTTTTTCACTGGGGGAAAGCAATAACTCTTTTTGATCTTCTTTGGTCCATGCTCTTTCCTTTCACCGGACCATACTCATAGGGGTTGAGCTGAAAGAGACAGAGTATGAATGAAAGGTACTCGTGCATTTGCTTTCTAGTTTGCCTGATCGTAAGAGCGTGTGTTTTTCCACACACTCCTGCCATCACTATCAGATGGTTAAATATGTAAGATTCAATATGAAGGTAATAAAAGAAATTAAAAAAGAGGAGGGAGCTGTGAATTTTCACCTGAAGGAGTGGGTCAAAGACAGCTTGTCCAGTGAAGTTTTATTATAGGTCACCCAGGCCTGACTCTTGCCTGAATAAAGGGGCTTTACATGGAACACAGCTTAGTTCAAGCTTCAGGAGGTGCAGAAACATCACAATGAATGTATCCTGTTGCACTGTTTTTGTTGTTGTTGCTTATAAATTTTTTCCATGGCACTCATTTGGTTCTCTGGATTTGAATAAACAATCTCTTGCTCACTAGCAACGTAGCTATGAGTAAATTTGATGTTCTTTACCTCAATATTGTCACCTTATAATAATACCTACCTCATAGAATTTAGATGACAAAATGTACTGGAAGAGAGACTTACACCAAACATTTAAATATTAAAATTCACAAAAGCTGTGTCAAAGCTCCATTCAATTTAAAGCTAGAGTGTTTAATATAGTTGATTAGACCAGTTAATATTCTGGCTTGAGACCTCACCAGGTAGATAAGAGCAGGTGGAGTACATTTTAGAAAGTATTTTCTAAAAATCAAAAGAAATCTTTATAGAAAACTAGTAACATATTATGAATTTAAGAAATTACCTGAAATGAGTTTAAGCTAATTACAGCATATTGCAAAATATGCTCTGAAAGTTGAACATAGATTGAAATTACTATCAAGAAAACTATTATAAAAAAGGACATACATTTAACATGCCAAACTATTTTTTTTTTTTTTTTTTTTTTTTTGCGGTACACGGGCCTCTCACTGTTGTGGCCTCTCCCGTTGTGGAGCACAGGCTCCGGACGCGCAGGCTCAGCGGCCATGGCTCACGGGCCCAGCCGCTCCGCAGTATGTGGGATCTTCCCAGACCGGGGCACGAACCCGTGTCCCCTGCATCGGCAGGCGGACTCTCAACCTCTGCGCCACCAGGGAAGTCCTATTTTTACTATTATTTTTATGCTTTCATGACAATGTTTGGGGAAAATTATACATTATCATGAGTAGATTTACAATAGGATTATTAAAAACTTATACCTATAGTTCATAAATATATTTCTCTGATTGATTTTATGATCTTTACTATACACTTAGTCTTGATTTGGTTGTAGTTTCTCTCTCATTCAACCAGGAAGCAGAATTAAGAATGAAGAAAGCCAGCGAGCTAGCAATATATCATGTTTAGAGTTCGTACTTTAATAACTGAATATAAAAAAAAATTATATTGCAAACTCAGACCTGGGCCAGAGCAAGGTTTATATGTGACTGAAATAAAACCTCCTATACCCACTCTCTGCAGAAAGTGGCTGTTCTAGGGGCTCCCTCGAAGGACACGTCAGCCAGAGCTCCAGCATACCCAGCTTCAGGTATCACATTGGGGGTTTATGTCCCACTATAAACTTTGTCACATTTATTTAACTTTACTTGCTTCAGTTTCCTGATTGGTAAAACGAGAATGATAATTAAACACCTCATCATGCTGCTGATAAAATGCAATCCTGTAGTATATCACGTGCTTGGCATAAAGTAAGAAATTAAATAACTATAATTTTAATCAGGACATAGGCACGTATCACTCTCAATTAACTGAGAATCCCTTCTTTTCCTATAACTTGGAAAGCCAACACGTTTCCTCTGTGTTGAACAAGCCCTCGTGAATGGAATCCAGCCACTGAACAAAGTTGAGGGCAGAGGAAATAAAAGCAGAGAAATAGGCTGAGAATGAGTAGAGATGAAAATACACCTTGGTTAGAAGTACAAAAAAGAAAAAAAATAGAAAAATAATACCTCATTGAGAGAGACAACGATGATAGCTTTTCACAGTATAGGTTGAATTCTAACTTGTCATGCCTTGTCATTTCTGTTTGTATTGAAAAAGAAAAAAAAACATATCATGAGACATCTTACAGTGAAGGACAGAAAAACGCCGTGCATGCGGCTATGATAGTGTAAACCGCTATAAAGTTTAAAAGCACCATGTATGGGAAAGTCTGATTTTTTACTTAATCATAGAATTATGTAAGATGTCTCTTTTTTTAAGTTTTGCATAATATATCACGTAAGAGATGCTCTAATCTATAATAACATTGTACAGTGAGCCAGCAAGTCTTTTCAGCTAAAATATACATGAAATAAAACTCCCTAATGTTTAGAGACAATGAGCAAAGAATTGGATAAGGGGACGTTTTATAGGGTGACCTACAGTAGCTTTATACTTGGTAAAGAGGATACAAATGAATCATTTTTGTGAAACTTATTCCAAGGCAGAAGTATAAAAGGATAGATATGAACATACTTGATAATTTGCTGATTTTGTGAATATTACTGTGGAGAGCATACTGATGGTTATAAGGGGTCCATTAATTTTTACATCTCTTTCCTGAAAATCTGTGCATAAATTGAATTTATGAAAGGCAGATAATAGACTTACATGTTATTGGAGCAAAGGAATATCTCAGCAAGCAAACTAAATTTACTATAAAATCTCTGGCTAGACTTTGCTGCTGAGGCACAAACCAACACAATTTATATATTAGTTTAAACTATGTTTCATCATTAATTGAATGCTTAGGCTTCCAGTTTTAGATCAAATACTGCCAAAAAGGGATAAAGATTATCCAATTTTTCAAGTTTAATGGGTTTCAATTTTAGTTTAGTTCTATTGTTTGTGAAAACTATCATTCTCTCTTACTTTGAGTTCTTAAACTCTAAAATTAAATCATATTTGTTACTTCCAGTTAAAAAGTACAGAGATATATAAGAAAATAAAAGTGGTCTCTTCCCTACATACATGCACACTCTGATAATATCTGAATTCAGCCAAGTCGAGTTTGGTGTCTGTCCTTTACCCACCATCTGTCTGAAGCTGAGATCTACACCGTCTCTCACTTCTATCAGCACGTTCATCTTCAGGTTTTTATTTTACTTGCTACTGTTAAAAAATTAATTACTAGGATAGATCTTAAAATTTCAGCACAAACTTTGTGGTACATACTGGCCCTCAGTTCTATTTTCTTGAGACAAGCTGAGGAAGTCTACTTAGCAACCGTAGCAAGGAGAAAGGTCCAGTCTGTGGAGATCCACATCCCAAAGGCATCTTATAATTACCCCAAGAGAAGTACTTCTTTTGCCAGTGAAGTCTTCCTTCCAAGTGTGTTGCTTATAGGGACAAGTAAGGGAAAGGATATTCACCAACAGTTCATTGTTCCTGATTAGGACCATGCCAGCAAGCTAAGTATCAACTCTGCAACAACCGGGAAGGCTCCCTTCTGACTTACTCAGGATCATTTCCCTTTTATTCAGAGCCCACATCCTTCCAATTGTTCTTCTGTGTGGAGTCTTAGTGCTCCTTGGAAATTTCTCCCTCGAACTTAGCCTTGACTAGCTCTAACTAGACCTCAGGTCACCATACGCCCACTACATGGAAGTATGGAAAGGATCAGCATCCAAGACTTATGTTCTAATTGGTTGGAATCCAGCTCTGTCTGGACTCAGCTCAGTTGTGAGACAGCAAGAATTTAAGGTCACTTCAGCCTCTTCTTGTCTTTACTTCTGTCAGTCACTTTCTGACCGGCACAGGTTTTACTGAAAAATACAGTATCAACTAGATGGATGTTAATGTTTATATAATATACATTAAAATTTGTATATTTAAGATACATTATAGATAGATAGAATGGTCTATGTTGTATGAATACACTTTCCCTCTTATGTGTACAACACATTTTATATTATACTAATAGTTTATTTTATTTCTGTTAAATACACATATAAAACAAAATAGTTCATTATGTATTTCCCTCTAAAAAATCATTTCCAAATGCATGCTATACTTAATATTGAACTTATATATCCTCTCAAATTAAGGAAATAAATTTCACACTTAAGCAAAATGGCCCATAATTAAAGAAGATAGTGTTTCTTCTCATTGGTTTTAATTATAACTTTCTTTTTCCTGATAAAGTCAGTTTATGATTTCAGAATATTAACTTTATGATGCTACATCATTATAAAGGTGATTTTGCTGATGGTTAAGTTGATTTATAATTTCTGCTTTAAATGCTTTCTTTATAAATGCATACATTCTACTGTTGGTGGAATCTAGAGTTTTTTTGTTTGTTTGTTTGTTTGTTTTGAAGTACGTGGGCCTCTCACTGTCGTGGCCTCTCTCGTTGTGGAGCACAGGCTCCGGACGCACAGGCTCAGCACCCATGGCTCACGGGCCCAGCCACTCTGTGGCATGTGGGATCTTCCCAGACTGGGGCACGAACCCATGTCCCCTGCATCAGCAGGTGGACTCTCAACCACTGCACCACCAGGGAAGCCCTACATTATTTTTGAATGGCACCATAAACTCTGCACAGCTTTAGTGCTTTGAAAAACATAATTTTATTATAGAGTTGATCCTTGAACAATACAGGTTTGAATTACTCGGGCCCACCTATATGAAGATTTTTTTCACTAAATACATGATACAGTACATAAATACATAATATATAATGCATATTACATACATATGGCTAGTTTTTATACTGCCATCTTTCTCATAGGCCCCAAATGTCTTTTTATTAAATGAATTTGTATATAGACTGCATTGTTAACCTCATTGGTAATTACATAGAGTAGGAATTTTGTATAGGGCATGTGGCTATTGAATGCATTTTCCAGGGCTACTCATTTCAAAATATTCAATTTGAAGTATGAATACTAGAGCTAATTATGTGTAGCAGAACTGAAGTTAGACTATGTTTTAGAAATTTTTCTTTTAATAAACATTTTGGATAAAAATATCTTCATCAGCCAGATATTATACAGCCCAGAGCACTCACTATATCTTAAATAATATATATCTTCAATGAGTTATTATGAGAATTAAACAAAATAATATATGTAAGTCACCTGGCACAAAGTTTGGCACTCAGTAGATCTTGGTTTCCTTCCTGTAAAACAGATTATCCTGGTGATGGTAATTCTTACCTGGAAAAAATAAAAGTTTAAGTGTTGAATTTTGTATTCCACTAGGACCAACTAAGACCACGTTTGTGTTTGTGTGTTTTATTTTTGTTTGTTTTACTCAAAGCAAAGTTGTTAGGCCAATCATACAGACCATTTTTATGTCAGAATGCACTATCATTCCTGAAATGTGAAAACAGCCATCCTTTGTTTTTTATTTGAACCATGTAAGGCTTGTCTTATGAATGCAAAGAGAGCATATAATTTGTGAAAATGTTCTCAAAATATTTTGTGTGATTTCATTCTAGTTCTCAACTTTTATAAGTTTACTTTAAATTAGGTAGATTAAACCTATTTATAAAACTTGTTTTAAAAAGGAAAATTTCTCTGGACTTATTTTATTTAACTCTAAAATGAATGCTCTGGGGTATTCTGACTCACCATTGGTGGTTCAAGACAGCAGCAAACACTAAAGTCAATACAAATGGCATCTGATATTATCCACATTCATTTAGGTGGCAGCAGTGGTTGCCATAAAACAACAAATAGGGTAGTTGTGGGCCACAGTCTGCTGAAGAGAACTTCTATCTCAAGGGAGAATGTAGGTCCTAGCCTGAAATAACAGCCTCAGAAAGGAATATACTTCAGAGAGAGGCACTGAGAGCCAGAGAACATAGCCTCTGTGCCCCATTCCTTCTCTGTACTTCCCTTCAAGAATGGACAAAACAATCTATATTTAGTCCTAGTTTCAGACACCATTATAATTAGGACTCAAACTTTATCATCAGAGAACAGTTTCTATGATTCTCAGGGCTCCAACTCCTATAGTGTACTCTTTCTCTGGCTTTATATGGTGGCCTAACATTTCAGTGCTCAGTCTCCTGGGTTCAAAGCCAGCATGCAAAAAGAGCTTCCCTGTGTTATAAATAACAGTCCCAGGCATTTATGTGATTGGGCAAATTTAGGAAGACATTGTTCCCCTGAACCAACCACTACTGTGTGTGTGTGTGTGTGTGTGTGTGTGTGTGTGTGTGTGTGTGTGTACATAATGAAGTGCTCTGAATGACTGGATGAAGCTGTAGCTCCAACTTTGGGGCTAGAGATAGAGCCCCACTCAGGGCTAAGAATCCTACCATGTAAGAGAGGATGGTCTTGGGAGACAATTTAGGATATGTCAGGAGCAGCAACGTGTGACACAATATTGGAAGAAGAAGACACAACATACACCCATTACTTCCTACAAGAGAAAGGTTTCCCTTTAAAGCAGAAATAAATTGAGCTGTGCTAACTTCTCCAAGAATTTTGTTTGAGTGTCTTTAAGGAGGATAATTTTCAGTGTGACATTTGAATTATTTTCCAGTTTGGTCCTAAATGGAACTTTTGCCAAATTGTATGAGATGAGAATTATGGAAAATTGAAAGGTTAGTAAGAAGTATTTATGTTATAAGTAATTATTTAAATGTAGTTAAGTATTGTAAATGTTACCTTAAAATCAAGAAATTTACTTTCAGTTTATAAAGTCATCACTGTATTCTTTACTACTTCTAGTTTAATAAGAAAATCAATTCATTATAACATGGAATAATTACTTTTAGTAACTATGGCACTGTTCTATTGTAATATATTCTAACTTCAAGATACACTTTGCCATGGCTAGCTACCTATGTAAAAAAAAAAAAGTATTATAATCAACTACTTCATAATTTATAGGCATGGAAATATCTTACAATTCTCTTCTAGTATTGCATTTACCCAATTTGGTATTATAATGCAAAATGAGCTCTGTCATAGCTCATGTGTGTTAGGTTGTACAGGTTAATCAATTTCTCTATACATAATTTATAAATAAGAAATAATAATGTTAAAAATAATAAAATTAAGGCTCTCAGAATCCTTATAAGGAAAGTATATATCTTGTAGGAAAAGGCTGTTTACATCATTAGAGAGACCCAATGAACATTAAAAGGATAATGAAGAAATATTATGAACTCTATACCCACCAATTTTATAAGCTACATAAAATTTTAAAATGTCTTAAAAGCACAAGGTGCCAAACTCACACAAGAAGAAATAGACAGGCCTATATTTATTAAAAGAATCGAAATCAGTAAAGAACAACTTTCCCATACAGAAAGCACCAGGCTCAGATGAGTTCACTGATGAAGTCTAAGAGACATTAAAGGAAAAATGTTAACAATTCTCAACAGTCATTTTCAGAAGATAGAAGCAAAGACAACTCTTCCTAACTCATTCTACAAAGCCAGCATTACCCTAACACTGAAACCAAAAGCATGAAAAATACTTAGGTACAAATCTTAAAAAAATATGTACAAAAATATGAGGAAAACTACAAAACTGTGATGAAAGGTATCAAGGAAAAACTAAACAAATGAAGAAATATTCTGTGTTCATGGATAGGAAGAGTTAGTATTGTCAAGTTCTTCCCAACTTAATTGATAGATTCAATGAAATCCCAAATAAAATCTTAACAAATTATTTTCTGGAAATTAACAAACTGATTCTAAAATTTATATGAAAAGGCAAAAGAACCAGAATAGCCAATGCAATATTGAAGGAGAAGAACAAAGTTGGAGGACTGATACTACCTGACTTCAAGACTTACTATAAAACTACACTAACCAAAACACTGTGGTACTTGTGAAAGAATAGACAAATCAATGGAGCAAAACACAGAACTTAGAATAGAATCACATAAATATAGTCAACTGATCTTTGACAGAAGCAATACAATTGAACAAATATAGTATTTTCAAAAGTGATGCTGGAGCAACTAGTAATCCATATGACAAAGAAAGAAAAAAAAAGAAAAATAAAGCAAGCAAAAAAGGGAACATAGTCACAGACCTTATATCTTTCACAAAAATTAACTCAAAATAGATTATAGACCTACATGTAATACAAAAAACTGTAAAAATCCTAGAAGATAACACAGAAGAAAAACTAGATTATCTCAGGTATGGCAAAGAATTTTTAGATATAGCACTAAAGGCATAATTCCTGAAAAACACAACTAAAAATTTCATTAAAAATAAAAACTTCTGCTCTGCAAAAGACAGTTGAGCAAATGAAAAGACAAGCCACAGAAAAGGAGAAAATATTTGCAAATTACATGCCTGAAAAAGACACCAAAAACATACAGAGAACTCAGAATTCAACAATAAGAAAATGAACAACCTAGTTCAAAAATGGGCAAAAGACTTGAACAGACATCTCACCAAAGAAGATACACAGATGGAAAATAAGCACATGAAAAGATGCTCAACATTATATGTCATTCGGGAACTGAAAATTAAAACAATGGAATATCACTCTACAACTATGAGAATAGAATGGCCAAAATCCAAAATAGTGAAGTCACAAAACGGTGGTGAAAATGTGGAACAACAGGAACTCTTATTCATTTCTGGTGTTTTGCAAAATGGTGCAGCCATTTTAGAACGCAGTTTGGCAGTTCTTACAAAATCAAATATACTCTTTTTTTTTAAATTCATCAATAATATTTATTTATCTTTTTTAACATCTTTATTGGAGTATATTTGCTTTACAATGGTGTGTTAGTTTCTGCTTTTTAACAAAGTGAATCACCTATATATATACATATACATATATCCCCATATCACTTCCCTCTTGTGTCTCCCTCCCTCCCACCCTCACTATCCCAACCCTCTAGGTGGTCACAAAGCACCGAGCTGATCTCCCTGTGCTATGCGGCTACTTCCCACTAGCTATCTATTTTACATTTGGTAGTGTATATATGTCCATGCCACTCTCTCACTTCATCGCAGCTTACCCTTCCCACTCCCCATGTCCTCAAGTCCACTCTCTAAGTCTGCGTCTTTACTCCCATCCTGCCCCTAGATTCTTCATAACTTTTTTTTTTTTAGATTCCATATATATGTGTTAGTATATGGTATTTCTTTTTCTCTTTCTGACTTACTTCACTCTGTATGACAGACTCTAGGTCCATCCACCTCACTACAAATAACACAATTTCGTTTCATTTTATGGTGGAGTAATATTCCATTGTATATACGTGCCACATCTTCTTTATCCATTCATCTGTTGGTGGACACTTAGGTTGCTTCCATGTCCTGGCTATTGTAAATAGAGCTGCAATGAACATTGTGGTACATGAGTCTTTTTGAATTATGGTTTTCTCAGGGTATATGCCCAGTAGTGGGATTGCCGGTTCGTATGGTAGTTCTATTTTTACTTTTTTAAGGGACCTCCATACTGTTCTCCATAGTGGCTGTATCAATTTACATTCCCACCAACAGTGCAAGAGTGTTCCATTTTCTCCACACCCTCTGCAGCATTTATTGTTTGTAGATTTTTTGATGATGGCCATTCTGACTGGTGTGAGATGATATCTCATTGTAGTTTTGATTTGCATTTCTCTAATGATTAATGATGTTGAGCATTCTTTCATGTGTTGGTTGGCAATCTGTATATCATCTTTGGAGAAATGTCTATTTAGGACTTCTGCTCATTTTTGGATTGGGTTGTTTGGGTTTTTTTTGATATTGAGCTGCATGAGCTGCTTGTAAATTTTGGAGATTAATCCTCTGTCAGTTGCTTCATTTGCAAATATTCTCTCCCATTCTGAGGCTTGTCTTTTTGTCTTGTTTTTGGTTTCCTTTGCTGTGCAAAACTTTGAAGTTTCATTAGGTCCCATTTGTTTATTTTTGTTTTTATTTGCATTTCTCTAGGAGGTGTGTCAAAAAGGATCTTGCTGTGATTTATGTCATGGAGTGTTCTGCCTATGTTTTCCTCTAAGAGTTTTATAGTGTCTGGCCTTACATTTAGGCCTTTAATCCATTTTGAGTTTATTTTTGTGTATGGTGTTAGGGAGTGTTCTAATTTCATTCTTTTACATGTTGCTGTCCAGTCTTCCCAGCACCACTTATTGAAGAGGCTGTCTTTTCTACAGTGTATATTCTTGCATCCTTTATCAAAAATAAGGTGACCATATGTGCATGGATTTATCTCTGGGCTTTCTATCCTGTTCCATTGATCTCTGTTTCTGTTTTTGTGCTGGTACCATACTGTCTTGATTACTGTAGCTTTGTAGTATAGTCTGAAGTCAGGGATCCTGATTCCTCCAGTTCCATTTTTCTTTCTCAAGATTTCTTTGGCTTTTTGGAGTCTTTTTTCTTTCCATAAAAATTGTGAAATTTTTGTTCTAGTTCGGTGAAAAATGCCACTGGTAGTTTAATAGGGATTGCATTGAATCTGTAGGTTGCTTTAGGTAGTATAGTCATTTTCACAATATTGATTCTTCCAATCCAAGAACATCTTATTACATAATCTGCCAATCATGATTCTTGGTATTCATTTTGAGTTGAAAACTCACGTCCCCACAAAACCTAAGCACTTATGTTTATGGAAGTTTTATTCTTGATTACCAAAACTTGGACGATGCCCCAAAATAAATGAGTAGATAGGTAAACTGTGATTAATTCAGGAAATGTCATATTATTCAGTGCTGAAAAGAAAGTAACTGTCAGGCCCTGAAAAGACATGGAGGAAAGTTACATACATATTGCTAGGTGAAAGAAGCCAATATGAAAAAGCTACAAACTGTGGGATTCTAACAATATGACATTCTGGAAAAGGTAAAACTATGGATACAGTAAAAAGATTAGTAGTTGCCCTGGATTAAGGTAGAGGGAAAGATGCATAGAGAAAATGCAGATGATTTTTATGGCAGTGAAACTATTCTATGTGATACTATAGTGATGGACACTTGTCATTATTCATTTCTCAAAACCATAGAATGTACAAAACCAAGAGTGAACCTTAGTATAAACTCTAGTCTTTAGGTGATTATGATATTTCGATTTGGTTCACTGACTATAGCAAAAGTGCCCACTCTGGTGTGGGACTTTAACAGTTGGGAGAGGTTGTGGGTACGTAGGTACATGGGTTATATGGGGACTGTCTTCACCTTCTGCTCAATTTTGCTGTGAATCCAAAACTGCTCTAAAAATATAAAGTTTAATAATTAAAATATTAGTAGTAGTATTTTAACTTAATCTTTTTTTCCATCTCAATTTCTCATATGAAAAATAGAATTGAATAGCTTGCTCAGTGAAAATATTTTATGTTTATACAAACAAGCCCTCCTGTGTTATATTATCCTTATTTATCCCAATCTCCACTCTACAAGCTCTTTAGGCAGCCATTATAATGTGTCACACACATTTACAAATGTATATTTCCATGGAAAATATGTTTTACAGTGTGTGTATATGTATGTGAATTTACATAAAAATTATTTAGCTATAGACCCTATCTGCTTTCTTATGTTTTTCACTCAGGTATATATTGATATGTTGTGCTGTGGTGGATTTATTGAATGTATTTTGGTAAAATTTATTTTTATTCAAGTTATCTTTATCACAAAGAAAGAAAAGGAGCACAGTATTTTGTTTTAACATTATATTTTCTTTTGTTTTCTTTTTGATGTTTTGTTAGAGATAGTAGGTAGAGTGGAAATGATACTAAACAAAAGACAAGGGATATAATTCCATATCTTTTATATTAGTTGTCACTTAACTTCTTAGAATATCAGTTATTGTAGTTACTCATTTTATTTGTCTCTACATAATAGTGGGATAGCGTGTTGCAGCATCCCCAGGATTTACCATAGTGGCTGACCTATCATACACCCATAAAAACACACACACAGACACACATGCATACATGTATACATATATACATAAGCATTGGAGTTGGACTAGACAATCTCTGGACTCTGCTTTCCTCACCCAACTGCAATCTTACCAATAATGTCCATGATTCCCCAGTTATCAGAGCCTCATCTTAGTGTCAAGTCATGAAATCAGTATATTTTTCATGCTTTGCTGTAATCATGCTGTTAATAGGTAGTTATATAGCAATTCCTGCTTGAAAACATAGGCAAGTTCTTTTAATTTGGCAAAGACAGAAACAAGAAGAAAAAAAAGCCAATCCTCTAGTCTTTTCATTAGTGAACAGTAGGTACTGCATTTGAGGATTTTTAATGGCACTATCTTAGATCATAATATTATTACTAACCTAAGTCACCTTTCTGCCCTTTCAATTGCCAATTTAAGAAATTTGCAATAGTGGGCTTATGTAACAATTAAACGTTTTTTTGTCTTTACTTTTTTGTTTTCCTCCCCTCTCTTACAATCAGATACCATATGTGAAGGAGCATATTCAATTTTGGAAAACCTGTTTGCTTACAATTCAAGCCAAATGTAATTCTCACTAATTACTTTAAACTATTCTACAAGAAGGAGGCTCTAAAATTTGTCCCAATATGTGTTTAATGTGAAAAGCTAAAATGAAATGTTAATATAAGGTACCTCTATACTTTAATCCAGGAATAATTGTCCCTTGATATTTTCAAGAACCAAACATAATTAACCATAAAACACAGTTTCGGATTTGAAGAAAAGAATAATTTTTAAAAAGGTAGCATTAAAAACAGTAAATCAAAGCTAATGAAGCAACATTAGCACTTTTATGTTGCAGGTTCTAATTAGAAAATCTGTTAATGAAATTGGGGCATTTACTTAATTGCTGTGAACAATAATTTTCAAATTAAACTCGGCAATTAAATAGCATGATTAAACTCAGAGTAGTGGTGTTAGGTAGGGCTATGTTAACTATTTTGCATGCTGTTTTATGGATGGCAGTTTAAACTCTGAGTATCTGATGATTATCAACCGTAAATGGCATGCAGTACTTCTTGGTGTTGGAGATTTATGCAAAGAAGTTTCCTATTGCTTTAAATACTTGCCTTGCACAGTAACTTGGAAGACTGGAACCCCAACCTCCAACCTGCCCCACTTAACTTAAATAGATTATTTCCTTCCTATAAATGTCAAACTTCCTGAAATATGCTTTTACATTTATAGGCTCCATTTCCTCACTTTTCATTTGGCATCCTAAGTCTTGTTCTTAGTCTTCAGAACCATCACCAACAATACTAATTGTTGCTAAATGGGAGCTGCAAATTGATTCAATGCTAGTAGATTATTTGATCTTTAATAGCAACCTTTGAGATAGCTATTATTGACATTTATCTTCTCCAGGTAAAACTGAAGTTCAAGAAGACTTTTTTTTTTTTAATTCTCTCAAAGACACACTACTGAAAAAAAAAGACACACTATTGATAAATGAAAGAGTGGGAATTTGAACATGATTCACTTAGTGCAAACCTTGTGCATCTCTTGTAAAATAGAGCTTCTTCTCATTATGTCCGCTAATACAGTTTCCTATAGTTGAAACATAAATGTTTTTCATAATCCACATTCTACTGGATTTCTCAGTGTCTAATACTGATGACCACTCACACTGTCAAGTTTGAAATTCCCTTAACTTTCAAATCACCAAATTTTCCTGTTTCTCTTCCATTTCTTCTAGGTCTCAGTTCCATTTATTTTGTCAAGTTTTCTTTTCTCATTCCAACTCTTTCAGGTTGACAATAGAAGAGATGCACCCTTCTTAAACTTTATATTTTACTCAAATGAAAATCTCCAAAGCACATCATATGCAGGAACAGCTTGAGACAAGAGGAAGTTCCCAATTACAATCCATGCTCAGAGCAAACTTCAACAATGAGAAGTCACCTTAAAGTTAGATTACTCAGATTTCTAAATTGTGAACTAATGGCCTGAATTTAAATTCTCACAGATTAACTCAGTGTTTTATTAATTTTTTATTGTTCTCATAGAACTATTCTGTGTTCAATATTCGAATTTTCCTGTAAGTTATTTCAGTATCAGATACTTGATTATTGCTATATATGTATAAGGGAAGGATTACAACTGTTCACAACTCTAGTCAATAAAAACATGTTACAGGGTTTCCCTGGTGGTTCAGTGGTTGAGAGTCCGCCCACCGATGCAGGGGATGTGGGTTCGTGCCCCGGTCCAGGAAGATCCCACATGCCGTGGAGTGGCTGTGCCCGTGAGTCATGGCAGCTGAGCCTGCGTGTCCGGAGCTTGTGCTCCACAATGGGAGAGGCCACAACAATGAGAGGCCCACATACCACAAAACAAACAAGCAAACAAACATGTTAGAACCTTCAAAATATTTAATAAAGATGAAATAAAGATTTACCAGATGAAATAAACTAAGCAGGCATATTTAATTTATTCTTTCCCTAACCACCACTCACAGCCAATTAATCACATCAAAATTATCATTATTTATTGATAACTTTCCATTGTCACTATTCCTTCTGCTGTCATCTTAGTTAGGGAGCCCATATCCACTTGCTAAGTCTAATGCCTTACCTACCAACCAGTTCATCCTCACCTATTTCCTGCCATTCTCTTATAAAACTTCTACTCTTGACACATTGATTAACTTGCTGCTTTTGAACGGGGCACACTCATCTTTCTTACTTATCCTATGACTTACTCATTATGATTTCCAGAGATGACCTTTCATTCTTTTCAGCCTAACTTCTAAATGTCCTTCACAGCCCAATATCTTTTTGTGTGAACTTTGATAATAGTGTGTGCCTGACAGATTTTGAAAGATTTAAGTAAATTTTGTTCAATAAAATTTTCTTTAAATAAATTATACAGTTTATTTTTAACAAGAAAAATCTATAAAACATCTAAATATATGTAATGTATTTTTAAGTTAATTTATAAAAATCAATGTTTCTAATATATTACTTTTTTTAAATCTGAATACCAATATTTTAACTTTGTGGCCAGATTTCTGAATATTGAAGTAAGAGTGAATGTGTGCTGTGGTATTAGATATCTTTTACTCTCTCAAGAATTGTGTCTAAGTTAAAATTAGGTGAAGATGAATGTAACACCATCAGTTAAAACTCTGAAGCACGTAAATATAATTTCATGACTTTATTTTTATTTAAGGTTATGTTTACTGTATGTTGATTATTCTTTTCTAGTGCATCAAATATAGATTTATTTCATGTACTTTTTATGGTTTCATGAAATTAACCATGTTTTTATAATATTGTTACATTTTTAATGAAAATTTATGCAGTATTTTTAGAATAAGAAAAACCTTGTATGACATAGAGGAATTCTTAATGTAATTAAATATATACAATGAGCTTATATGTAAAACAAATAAAAATAACTTAAGAGATGATTGATCTAACTATGCTTAAAATACTCTGTTTATATATACTCTTTGTAATTAGACAATTATAATATCATAGATCAGGAATCAGAAATTACGGCCTATGGACCACATCTGGGCCACCTCTTGTTTTTATAAATAGTGCTTTTTGAAACACAGCCTTGCTCATTTGCATATATGTCATCTATGGCTATATTTGCACTATAATGGTGTTGTTGAATAGTTGTAATAGAGACTATAAGACCAGTAAAACGTAAATATTTACCATCTAGTCTTTTTATTAAAAAAATGTTTGTTGGCCCATGAGTTAGAAGAGTACAAAGATTGTAAGCTGGCAAGCTGGCAAAACCATTGATTTACCTTTAAATATGTATTTATGTGCCAAAGTGTGTGGTCACTGAAGGAAATAATTGGAGATAACTCATACTTTGATGACCTCCAAACTCTTGTTCTTTCTTAACCCTTTTCCCAGCTATGAGTTTCCTTCCATTAATTACTTTAATATCCCACTGTAGCATCTATCAAATTATTACCTCTCAGCTTCAAAATCACCCTTTGTTCCTTTCTCTGAAAATAGAGCTGGGCCCTTTAAACATTTGTACTTTGTTGGCTGAACACAATTTTAATCCTTTTCAGTAAGGGTGCTCACAAGAACAGTGAAGGAAAAATAGATATTTAACTTCCAGGGTCCTTCTCTCAGTAGATGTAGTTTCTACGTCATTCAGCTCCTTCAGTAAATGACTTTTTCAGCACCTGGTTCCTGCAGTGCAGGGCAACCATCAGCTTAGCTTAGCAAAACTTCAGGCAGCTAAGAGTTTCTAGGTTTGGCACCGCCTTGTGGACCCCTTGTCCCAGAACCACAGAGGGCCATTTCTAGCAAGCTCTGTCAGGACACCGCCTCAGTTTTCTCTGGCATTCAGTGAGCCAAAGCCATGCCGTTTCCATTGAGATCTGGTTTCTCAGGTCTGGGGGTTGTGTGTGAGGGACTCCTCCATGAGTGCTCCATCTCAACCTGGGAGTAATGACTTGATGACAGTGCCTCACCATTCTTATTCCTATACTCTTCAGTGTTCTCTCTCTGCTTATTAACAAATCACCTGTAAACTTCAATTTTCAGAGGATTAGGTATAGATAATATTTACATTAAACTTTCCCTGTTCAAAATTCATTGTGGTTTCTCTCTTCTCGTGTGACGAAGAGCGAAGTATCCACAGACACATAAAACTTCACAAATTCAAAATTAAACTCATAATCCAACCCCAAGAAAGTTGGAGTTTCTCCCCTACTTCCTATATTGCTAGTCATCCAAGAAGGAAGCTTTAAGTAGAATTTAGTCTCTGTTGCTCCCTCTCAGTTAAACCATATTCACATATAATACATAGAGTTGTGTTCACAAATACACACACACAACACACATACATACTCATCCACTCAATCTTCAGGTTTTGTCAATTTCAGGACAATTCTCAAATCTAATATATGTGACAAAAATTTCAGGTCATCATTTCTTTCAGCAACTACTGTCTTTTTATTTTTCCTAATTTCAATCACTTATGCCAATATCTTGCCTCTTCGTTCTGTGGTCAAACCATTTTAACAAAATATGTCCTGTTGGCATTCAAGCTCTCTACCTCTCCATGACTACAGCTCAACTTCTGAGTGCTGCCTGAGAAAAATTACACAATTAGACAGTTTGGTACAAAAACAAATTATTGATCATGCAACTAAACTGGGCCCTTAACAATGTAATTCCAGTTTCATATTCACCACCAAAAATTTTGAAAAATGCTCTCCACAACTCTCACATCTCCAACACATTCTTCTCTGCTCTTATCTCCCACCACACATATAAAATATAAGCTATTTGGGAAGAGTATCAATATATCATGATCCCCATGAAATTATCAGCTCCATATAGTTTTTTCTGATATGTCCCTGTCCTGGTTTTTCATTCTATTAATATTGTAGATGAAGTATCTCAATGTTAGATTCTTATATAAGACCAATTTCTGTTTTATAGTAACATTTATTTCCTTTTCTTAGCACTTCAATGACTCCCTCTGTACCCATCCCTTCCCATCAGCATTTATATATTTTCAAGTCTACAACATCATAAAAAATAAAGACAACTAGGGCTTCCCTGGTGGCACAGTGGTTGAGAGTCTGCCTGCCAATGCAGGGGATACGGGTTCGTGCCCCGGTCCGGGAAGATCCCATGTGCCACGGAGCGGCTGGGCCCATGAGCCATGGCCGCTGAGACTGCACGTCCAGAGCCTGTGCTCCACAACAGGAGAGGCCACAACAGTGAGAGGCCCATGTACCACAAAAAAAATAATAAAAATAATAAAAAATAAATAAAAATAAAAATACATAATAATGACAACTATGAACACAATAGTAATCTTCCTCATCTCTTTCATTTCATTCAACATTCTTTTCCTCCTAAGTTATCACTAACATCGAATTTGTTGATCACTTCCAGAAATCTGGGATTCCTTTTTCTCTCACAGCAGAATGATTGCAGAGATTCTTTAATATAAACTTTTCTTGACTCTAATTCTCTTCATTCCCACACCAACATAAAAGTCCATCTTCCATCAAATTTTACATGAACTTTTGTGATAGTTTCTTCTATTTACTCTTAGTTAACAGATTCATTTTCGAATCTTCATTTAAATTGTCTTAATGAAATGCTAATTAGATCATGTCAGTTTCAGTTTAATAGTCTTATATTGTTTCATGATGTTTACAGGAAAAAAAGACTAGAATCCTTAAAAATTTCTACCAGAAGCACTAAAATATCAAACTCTTCAGTATGTCTCTTAAAACTAACCCCTTCTCTCTCCCTCTCTGTTGTACTTCACTGCATTGAATTCCATTTTTCATATTCCAGTGTTTCTGAATCTTTGATTTTCCCCCCCACACCCACAGAATTGCAAACATGTTTCATTGGATCCATGTCTATAACTACATTTACTTTAATTTATTTTTTCAAAAGTTAGATAATTAATTAATCAAATAATACTGTATATATTTTCACATTAAAATACAATAGCATGGAATCTGAGTGAATATTAAGTAAACTTATATAAAGGTTTGTTGACTTCTGATGAACTTGCCAGTGACTCAGCCAAGGACTCATTTGACTGTTTTATTCTGTGTCACTTTTTGCCATATTAGCTTGTTTAATTGCTTTCTTTTTTAATGTGTTTAATATATTTCCATATTTAAGTCTTGGTTGAAGGTAGAAAACATAAGCAATAATGATGCTGAATTACAAAAGTTTATAATGATTCTTCAAATAGGATAGATAACATTTATTATAAACTGCATTCATATTATTAAAATCATGTACATCACATCAAGATGTCTCAACTTTTAAAATCAGTGACAAGGCTAAAAATAATAAGAATTATTATCTTTATATTTTTTAAAACATTACTTAGGAGTAAAATTATGCACCCATGTGGTGTTAATGTGCTATTTGTGCTTCTAACACTCTCTCTATTATCTCATTATTTAGAAAAAATATATAAACTTTATTAAGATGAAACACATTTATTTTAGCCAAATAAGGCAAGAAATCCAAGCAACAGCGTATGAAAGCATTTTATCTATATTAGATACCACACAATATAATTATATTTCAATTTACATCTTATTATATACCCAGTCCTACCTCCCAAAATAATCTATACATATATATTGTTTATTACTATATTATTTTTATGTTTTTCTTAGATAATTATTTAAAGTAAACAATATGATTTTTGTTGTTGAATGGCTCAAAGCCTCAGCATTACCTACCTAAAATATATATAAATACATTGTGTTCATATTGCTGTTAAAGATTTTATTAAAGGCCATTCACAATACAAACTTTAATTAAAAAATTTTCCCTATAATTTATAATGTACCACATAAAATGACAAGAATTCTTAAATTCGTAAGAGTATTTATATGATTACATTGTACTAGTAAAGAAATCCTCCAGCTAAAACTTAAAAATACTGAATTACTCCAAAAGACCATGTTCCTTTATGCCTTAGGGCTTCCAATGATTATGTTTTCTCTTCCTTGAAAATTCTTCTCCACTCTGCTTTCAGGCTTCACCCACATGACTTCTACTTATTCAGCCTAAGCACAAATATTTCCTTCAAGCCTTCCCTGGTTCCCCAGTCTCAGTTAGGTCAGTGTATATTTGCCCTTACAGTACCTAAAACTGTCTTAAAAATACAAAAGGAATTCTTTGTTACCTATCTGATTTTCTGGAAGCATAAAGGCACCAAGAGGTCAAAGAACTTGTCTGCTTTTTTCTGTGTTTACCCATCACCTAACAGACTTCTTTCATGCGAATGAATAAATGGCCTCCTTATTTGTCTACCTGTTTTCTAATTTGTCCCCCTCAAATTCTTTCTCTAGTCACTAAAGTCATCTACCAAAAATGTTAATTGTTCAGCCAATGGCTCCATCTCACCTAGAGCAGAAGTTGTCTTTCTGTCTGTTTTAAAATCACTGGGGATATTATTACAGGAGCAGATTCTTAGCTCAAACTCCCAACGGTTCTGATACTCTGAGCATATTAGGTGGTTTTCTAACCAATCTTTGAGAAACTCTGATCTGCAGAATAAAATCTAAGTTCCTTTGAAAGATACAAATTAATTTTCCCAAGTCAGAATTAATACTCAAAACAAAATAGATATGGCCAAGTATAGTAATAAAGTAGTTAGCAAAGTTTATTATGATGCTGAATATTACATGCAAAAATACTTTCCAATTTTAGATGTTTAAGAAACTGCATTAAATCACATTACTTGCATAAATATTAGGCTAATTATACCATTACATTTATGTAATTATTGATTTTATTTTGAGCACTACTGTACTTTTCAACTAATTGTAATAAATTTTGGAATATGTTAAAATGTCTCCTGAATATCTTTTCTTCAGAAAAGCAGTAAGGTGTTTCATATGAACATAGTATTTTAGAATCATTAAAATTTGAGTTTAAAACCAAGTCCCCAGTATGTATTATCTGAGAGTGCTTGGTCAACTCACATGTTCTGAGCCTCAGTTTCTGCATTTGTAAAATGAACATAAAATATAGTAGGTGTACTGAATAATAATTACCATGCATGGAGGATTACCCTGTGTCCAACCCAGTACTGACAGATTTACGTGTTACAGAGTTGGCCTTAAGTCCATGTGATCTTCTTGCTGTTCTAGCTTGGAGGCCAAGATCATGGGCTAGCAAGTCAGAAGTCCTGGGGATTAAAATCCCACAGGTTCTGGTCTTAACACCTCTTAGCAGTGAACTTGGGCATTTTAATTTTCTCTCTATATCTTGGTGTGCTCACCTTCAAAATGGGGATAAGAATAATAACACCTCCTAGGGATGTCATGAGGATTAAAGAAGTAATATATGTAAAAAATATGTAAGCCAGCACCTGCTTAATAAAGAGTAAATGTTAGCAACTTTTATGATTACTAAATACATACTATGTGCAAATTTATGTTCTCTTAAGGAAAGTTAGTACATTTTTATTTGAAAGAAGGAAATAATATGTTAAGGAGGTAAATAAATATTGGAGACAATTCTCTATAAGTCTTACCTCCAAACATGTCTCACGAGCAAAGGCACAGGCCTCCTTTATTCTGTGCTCTTTTTCCAGGATTATATTTAATGAATAGCCTTGCAAGATAGAGATGGTATCTCCTTCCAGGGCAAAAAATAGGTTTATTTACTGTGAGATATTAAAAAGTGTAGCAATTCTCTCCAGGAAAGAGGTCAGCTAGGCTCACAGACCATTATTAAAACGATTGTTTTGTTTTTCTTTTTATGTTTGGGCTTTCGTTCCTGTAATCTTGGGGGATTAGCTAATTCTCTACCACTATTTTTGTATGTGTAATTAACTGTCCTTTGTCTCTGCCTCAGAATCCCATGCCCTCTGCCAGCATCCATGAAACTGTAACAGGCTAACTTGTTAGCTTTCAAGTAGATAAAGTCTCAGATCCTTCACAGTTCTTGACGGTTTCAATAAAATAGTCAATAGAAAAATGGGATTTTGGAATACGAAGGATGAGGAACTTGGGGACAATTATCAGGATTTGGAGAAAGTCTATGGGAACAAGTAGTAAATATGTCAACCAAATTGCGTAGTCAACTACTGCACAGAAAATGGTCCTTCACTCTTGCCTCTTAATGTGGAATAATTGAGTAGGTGCTTTACAGCCACAATCAAGATGTGGGCTCAAAGACAGCTGTTGTAATAGGCTCTGGTTATTGCTAATGCTCCTTTGGATGAATCTGGCCAATTTGGTGGTCGGCCTCAAGTCCATACCTCTGTAAAAACTATTACTAATGTCCTTTTAGTCAACAGTTACAGGGACATGCACCTATGCTGAGTATTGATAAAGGAAAATTCGTGACTTTTGTGGGCACAAACCAGGCAATTTATTACAACTCTGGCAGTTTTTTTTTTTTTGGAAGATGAGGGGATGGGGCATTTGATACTTGTTAAGGATGAATCACAACATCTGAGTTGTCTTAAAGATCAGCCCCTCCAGCAATCTATCATGCCAGCTTTAGACCTATTCAAATATGACTATAAAAAGTCTTTTTTTTTTTTTCTGTTGGCCCTGGTTGCTATAAGAGAGATTTAGCCCTCTAAGTGAGATTTCCTTGAGACAGAAAAACTCCTGTGGGGAATCACAGAGGAATTGTTTTGTGTTCAGGCTCTTACAGTGCCAGTGAGCTACTGGAGAATGACAAACTGACCCAAAGAAATCTAGTTAAGTTCTTAGGGCCAATCCTACAGCTTTGGAAAAATCTCCTAGCCCTTATATTGAAACAAGGCAAAAATTTAAGAGAGTTATGAAAATAAGGCAGCAGATGTCCTGAATCAAGGTGGACCTAAAAAAATCACTGCTGTGTAAGCCACTTTTAACATTATTAAATAACACTTTTTTTTTTCTCTTTTTCACAGGGTCACCACATGCATCCTTGGGACTATACTACTTGTGTGGTACGCAGGTACTAACTTGCTTCCCTTCCCAATACACAGCGACTGGAACCTTAAGGGTGTTCATTAAAGACCTACAAGTATTTAAGCAAACACTGCCAGTAGATCATGTAGCCCTCAAAAAATATACATAAATTAATCCAAAATCAGACTATTTTGCTGACTAAGGGGAGCTTCCAGAGGGATAACAGACTCATTATTCATGTGCATGCTGTGGGCAGTTTTCTCAAAGAGGGAGACATCCAGTTATAAAAGACTGTATGAAATGTGTTCTTGACTATAGCTCAAGTGTTCAGATATACCACCTTGGACCTGGAAAGTGTTCAGGTCGTCTTCAACTCACTACCAGTATTTTTATAGATGAAAGAATTTTCTTAGATTTTCCCTTTGCTGAGCAATATACAGTCACTAACCCATCCTGCTTTACCTGGATTAACACCTCGGCCCAAGAGGAAAGGTCAATATAAAAATTTGAGGAACTCACCTGGTTTGTCAAGGTAGATCCCGATGGTTTGTAAAATTCTCTTTGGTTGGATTTAGGACCTTAAAGGACATGTTTGCGGTCAATACTCCAGATTGGCATCAGGCTACTCTTGGCAGTATTATTGGTAGTAAATTTCATTTAAAAACTTATGAGACATATTGAATGAATTTTGTCCCAGCCTCTTCAGTAGGATTAAACAGAGAGTCCAAAGTAATCATGGAAAAGTTTACTGTAAACCAAGATGGTATAGAAACAAGAGGTCAATATTGTGGGGCAACAGTTCTCCATGGAGTTTCTCATGTGTCCACACGACTTGCTACAAAACCTTGACTGATTGTGCTCAGGACTATCTTTTCAAGGATGGCTGTCAAGTAAATTTGGAAAATAGAGATAGTATCTCCTCATAGTTAGAAGGTGGATTTGCTTACTGTCTAATATAACAAGATATTATCTCCCTTTGGGGCAAACATCAGGCAAGTTTATGCCCAGTATAAGAAATCTGGTTCCTTAAACTAGACTTTCTTCTGTAACACAAGCAAATGCATGTGTAGATATCACATGGTCCTGTTTGTGTCACCCTGTAGGAACTGAGGTTCAGAAAACCAGTGTAAATGCTGATGCTCTGGCTACTGTTATTTCTGTGAATAGATGGTCCTTTGTCTCTGATTCAGGAGTCTTGTGTCTTCTTCCAGTTCCCATGAAACTGTGGAAGTCTAACTAATTAGAGTGTTAGTAGGATAAAATCTCATACCTTTCACAGTTCTTGACATCAAATATAATGTCTAAAAGGTGAGAGCTGGGGCTTCCCTGGTGGTGCAGTGGTTGAGACTCTGCCTGCTGATGCCACATGCTGCCAGGCAGCTCGGCCCGTGAGCTATGGATGCTGAGCCTACACGTCTGGAGCCTGTGCTCCTCAACAGGAGAGGCCACAGCAGTGAGAGACCTGTGTACCACAAAAAAAATATAAAAATAAAAATTAAAATAAATTTTAAAAAGGTGAAAGCTGAAACTCTTTTCTTTCATTACATAGTATAGCATAGTGATTATCTACATGGAATTTAAATATAGACTGCCGAGTTTCATTGACTCTAACTTTGTGATATGGGGCAAGATATACCTCTTTTCTTTGCCTTAGGTTTAATACTAGGCAGGGATCTAAGACAGTTCCCCAGATTTCTGCCCTTGGCATGTGCATCCTGTTTAATCCCCTTCCCTTGAGTGGGGGAGAGACTTGTGAATATAATGGGATTTTGTCCCCATGATTAAGTCACTAATCAGTTGTCTTTAAGTTATCAAAAAAGGGGATCATCCTGGGGGACTCGACTTAATCAGATGAGCCATTTTAAAGGTGGCCAAGAGGTCAGAAAAAGGAAATCAGATTGATTTGGAGCAACAGTAGGCATTTTCTTTTTGGTCTGGTAGAGGAGAAGCAGTCACATTACAGATGGTCTATGAGGAGGACCAGCCTCTAAGACCTGAGAGCTTCAGACCTATAGCCACAAGGAACAGAATTCTGTCAACATCTGAATGAGCTTAGAGGAGAACCCTGAGCCTCAGATGAGAACCACAGCAGGGCAGCACCTTGATTTTAGCCCAGCGGGTCTCTAAGCAGTGGATCCAGCCAAGCCGTGACCCTCAGACTTCTGGCCCTTGGATACAGGGAGGTAATAATTTTGTGTTATTTTAAGCTGCTAAGTTTGTGATAATTTGTTACACAGCCTAGAAAGAAAGTGCTTTTTTCTTGTATCCTGAAAATGTGGTTTAAAACAGTATTTGCCTCAGAGGTTCCCTGGGAGGATTAATGGAGTAAATATATGTTAAAATGATTTCAAAAGTGCCTGCACATAGTAAGAGCTAAATGAAGGCTGGGTCTTGCTATTATACATGATTGTTATAAGCTTGCTAACATTTGCTTTTATATCCTAATAATTCTAATTGGGGGCACCAAGATGGAGCAGTTTTTCACTTATATAAGAAAATTATCATAACTTTCCTAAATCATTTATAATACACTGTGAATAAATTTGGCTACAAGTAAAATGTTAAGTGGAAAAACTATTTTTGCTTCTTTCAAGCTTCCTGGAACTCTCCAAAGCAGGCAATGCTTAACATGGGCCAATGAAAACTGTGAAGTAGGCAAAGCTGCTCCTTTAGTTTCCAGACCTTTGCATTCCCTTCACCACCTTTTAAAGCTTTTTTAGTATTCATATATACATATATGAGTGTATATATATATATATATATATATATATATATATATATATAATACCCACACAATTGCATAATTTTAAATTCATGAATAAATGTGACAAAAATATGGATGCTTTCATTTCAGTCTAAATTAACTCTCTTAGTCTTGGGTTTTATCTTTTCCTTCCTTCCGCTGCACCACCTCCCCAAAGTGACCTCACCCTTCTCAGTCTCACATGTTCACCTGCAACAACGAAAAGGCTAATATGTATCATCTCTCTCTCTCTCTCTCTCTCACACACACACACACACAAACACACACATACACACACTGGTTGTCCTGTCATGGTTTAGAAATGTATTCAAACTATGCATATGACACATATTATTAAAAATACAATTTTATGAATATGTATGTATGAATGAATATGTATTTATGCACATACATAAGTACATATATGTATATGTATCTCATGTATTTTGCTTTTCTCACTGAACAATATTTCATCCAAATACCTTCATGCCACCTTCATGTCTCCCCTTCATTCTCCATTTTTAATGTCCACTTTCTTCCTCCAAAAAATAGATCCTATCCTTCCTGCTAGTGATCTCTTAGTGGGGAGTTGGGTGGAGTTGCATCACAGGAAGAGGAAGGAGGTGGGGAGGTGGAAGAGGATAACATGGAGCTCTGTGGGTCACACATACATCATTCTGAGGATGTGTCACTGTTAGGCAATTGCCTGTCTTCAGAAGAGAACCAGGGTGCTTTAGTCCCAAAGCCCATGGTGCTCTGTAAGTCTTCTTTAGACAAATGTTGTCAAAGTGATAAAGTGTATGGTCCCAAGGCCATGTTGCAGCTCTGACTCTCTTGACCTGGCCAGCCAGTGACTCTGATTTCAGGGGTGACCTAGAAAGACAGGGTCAAAGGAAAATACTTCCCAGTGATCATGACTTTAAGTGCCACAACTAATTATCCACTTATTAGGAGAGATAGCCTGATGGGTGGTCCTATACTGGTCCATTAGCAATAGCTAAAAGGTGGCCAATTGGTCAGGGATTTCAAAGAACATCTTTGGAAAATTGATGGCCAGGAGGTCTGGAGGAGAGATTAAATTTGTCCTGTAGAAAATAGTGAGCATCTTTCCTCATCTAACCTGGCACTGGCTCAAAGGACCCTTGAACCCAAAGTGGCTTAGTTGGCAGGGATGGAGAAAATATATCAGCCCAAATTATTCTCTTACAGAAATTGATCTGACTGTAGCCAAGTGCTGGTTGATCAAACTACCAACAACAGAAATCAAATCTAAGCTGCAGATATGGATCTAGCAGATACCAGCTGGGGTAAGACTCTGCAGACTTGTTCTGTAACTAATCAGATAGTAAATATCTTAGGTTTTGTGGGCCATAATGTCTCTGTTGTAGCTGTTGAACTTTGCCTGCCATTACAATCCCAGGGCAGACTTAAGCTGTAAGTAAGCAAAAGAGTGTAGCTATAATTTAATAAAACTTTATTTACAAAAACAGTCAGGACTTGACCCAAATTTACCAAAGTCTAACCTAAGGGAGTCATTCAGCAATCTGTTGCCAAGATGATTAAATTGTCCCCTCTCATTATGAAGGAGATAGTGCTTTCTCCTTAGAAGAGCAAACCACTAAGTCTGATATAAATTTTCCTCTCCTCCATGCATTGCTTCTGCTAACCCTGCCATTTGTGAATTTATGCCACCATTTATGGCATCACCATGGTATTTCACTCAAAGTCACTTTTGACAATTATCACTTAGAGGGAAGACTGTGAAATAAAGGCTTCATGGCCACAGAATTCACTGCTAATATATGCCCCATCACCTAGAAACAGCTGCCTTGATGGACTTGAAAATACAATTGTAGCACTCAATGACCACACATCCTTAGAGAACTGAAAAACCAACATTATTTCTCCATCAGAGTCTGGAAGGTCAGCTGTGGATCTGAATGATTTTATTGCACTTATCTGGGCTCAGCTGAGCCCCTGTGTAGGACTGCTCCCCATGTATTTCATATAAAGCCTCGGAATAAAGGAACAGGAGTAATTCTGTGCATGATCTTCTCATGATAGGAGTGTAAGAAACTGAGAGGGGACACTAAATGTCTCTTAAAGACTTTGTTCTTCTCCGAATTGGCACAGTCACTTCTGCTGTGTTCTGCCCATTAAGCTTTAATGGGTTTAAAGCATTAAAGTCACTGAGTTAAGGCTAAATTCAGACAGGTGGAAATGTATATTAAGCCTGGGCCAGAAGGAAGATATTGGACAGAATGTTGGATACTTGCTGAAAGAATTCAGTCTACCAGCCTCAAAGTTTAGAATACTCTAGATTACCTGTGCATGTGTGTCCTAGAGGCATGTGTGACAGATGCTCTAAGCCAGCATCCAATATATGGTCCCGTCTCTCCAAAGCAAGAACGAATGGATCCGGGAACCAAGCTTAAAGTCAAAAGTGATTGCTCTCCTCATATCACAAAAGGACAGAGTTTAAGACAATTTGCTTATAGTCTTTAAACCTCAATGCCAGTCAATTGATGAACCCTAGTGCCAGGAGACAACTACGTCCACCAGCGAACCCAGTCAAGGTTCCAATGATTTAGAAGCTGAAACTATCCCCTGGATGTTTTAAGCTCTTTTCCCCACTGAACCAACAGACAGAGAAGAGTGTCACTGTATGATCTAATGAGCTTGTTCCCAGTTAGCATGGGGTAATTGGGTTACTGGTGTATGCTTAGGGATAAAGAGAGCAATCTGTTAAAAACTTGAAGGAGAAAAACCATATGATCATTTCAATACATAAAGAAAAAGCTTTTGACACAATTCAACACCCATTAATGATAAAAACCCTCCAGAAGAGTCCAGGAAAAAGTCTGGAGCTGCTGAAGAGGCGAGAGACTTGTTCTTGCCCCTTTGGCTCCTGGTGCGCAAGGAGGGGGGATTAAGAGCACCGCTTAAAGGAGCTCCAGAGACGGGCGCGATTCGCGGCTAACAGCACGGACCCCAGAGACGGGCATGAGACGCTAAGGCTGCAGCTGCCGCCACCAAGAAGCCTGTGTGAGAGCACAGGTCACTATCCACACATCCCTTCTGGGGAGGCTGTGCAGCCCGCCACTGCCAGGGTCCCGTGATCCAGGGACAACTTCCCCGGGAGAACGCACGGTGCACCTCAGGCTGGTGCAACGTCACACTGGCCTCTGCCGCCGCAGACTCGCCCCGCATCTGTACCCCTCCCCCCCACGGCCTGAGTGAGCCAGAGCCCCCGAGTCAGTGGCTTCTTTAATCCCGTCCTATCTGAGCAAAGAACAGATGCCCTCCAGCGACCTACACACAGAGGCGGGTCCAAATCCAAAGCTGAACCCTGGGAGCTGTGCGAACAAAGAAGAGAAAGGGAAATCTCTCCCAGCAGCCTCAGGAGCAGAGAATTAAATCTCCACAATCAACTTGATGTACCCTGCATCTGTGGAATACCTGAATAGACAACGAATCATCCCAAACTGAGAAGGTGGATTTTGGAAGCAATGATATATATATTTATTTCACTTTTTGTGAGTGTGTAGGTGTATGCTTCTGTGTATGATTTTGTCTGTATAGCTTTGCTTTTACCATTTGTCCTAGGGTTCTGTCTGTCCATTTTTTGTTTGTTTGTTTGTCTGTTTTTTAGTATAGTTTCTAGCTCTTGTTATCATTGGTGGGTTAGTTTTTTGTTGGTTGCTCTCTTCTTTCTTTCTTTCTTTTTTTAATTAGTTTTTAAATTTGTTTAATAATTATTTTTTATTCTAATAACTTTTAATGTACTTTTATTTTATTTTAACTTCTTCTTTCATTATTTCTTTTTTTTTATCCCTTTTATTCTGAGCCATGTGGATAACAGGCTCTTGGTGCTCCAGCCAGGTGTCAGGGCTGTGCCCCTGATGCGGGAGAGCCAAGTTCAGGACATTGGTCCACACGAGACCTCCCAGCTCCACGTAACATCAAACAGCAAAAATCTCCCAGAGATCTCCATCTCAATACCAAGACCCAGCTCCAGTGCTGGACACCCTATACCAAACAACAAGCAAGACAGGAACACAACCCAACCCATTAGCAGAGAGGTTGCCTAAAATCATAATAAGGCCACAGACACTCCAAAACACACCACCAGACATGCAACTGCCCAAGAGAAAGACAAGAACAAGCCTCATCCACCAGAACACAGGCACTAATCCCCTCCCCCAGGAAGCCTACACAACTCACTGACCTAACCTCACCTACTGGGAGCAGACACCAAAAACAACGGGAATCACGAACCTGCAGCCTGCAAAAGGAGACACCAAACACAGTAAGTTAAACAAAATGAGAAGACAGAAACACACAGCAGATGAAGGAGCAAGGTAGAAACTCACCAGACCTAACAAATGAAGAGGAAAGAGGCAGTCTACCTGAAAAAGAATTCAGAATAATGATAGTAAAGATGACCCAAAATCTTGGAAATAGAATGGAGAAAATACAAGAAATGTTTAACAAGGACCTAGAAGAACTAAAGAGCAAACAAACAATGATGAACAACAAAATAAATGAAATTAAAAATTCTCTAGAAGGGATCAATAGCAGAATAACTGAGGCAGAAGAACAGATAAGTGATCTGGAAGATAAAATAGTGGAAATAACTACTGAAGAACAGAATAAAGAAAAGAAAATAAAAGAATTGAGGACACTCTCAGAGACCTCTGGGACAACATTAAATGCCCCAACATTCAAATTATAAGGTTCCCAGAAGAAGAGAAAAAGAAAGGGACAGAGAAAATATTTGCAGAGATTATAGTAGGAAACTTCCCTTATATGGGAAAGGAAAGAGTTATTAAAGTCCAGGAAGCACAGAGAGCACCATACAGGATAAATCCAAGGAGAAACATGCCAAGACACATATTAATCAAACTATCAAAAATTAAATACAAAGAAAAAATATTAAAAGGAACAAGGGAGAAACAACAAATAAATTACAAGGCAATCCCCATAAGGTGAGCAGCTGATCTTTCAGCAGAAACTCTGCAAGCCAGAAGAGAGTGGCAGGGCATATTTAAAGTGATGAAGGGGATAAACATATAACCAAGATTGTTCTACCCAGCAAGGATATTGTTCAGATTTGATGGAGGTATTAAAACCTTTACAGACAAGCTAAAAGTAAGAGAATTCAGCACCACAAAACCAGCTTTACAACAAATGCTAAAGGAACTTCTCTAGGCAGGAAACACAAGAGAAGGAAAAGACCTACAATAACACACCCAAAACAATTAAGAAAATGGTAAAAGGCACATACATATCAATAATTAACTTAAATGTAAATGGATTAAATGCCCCAACCAAAAGACACAGCCTGGCTGAACGGATACAAAAACAAGACCCACATATATGCTGTCAACAAGAGACCCACTTCAGACCTACAGATACATAAAGACTGAAAGTGAGAGGATGGAAAAAGATATTCCATGCAAAGGAAATCAAAAGAAAGCTGGAGTAGCAATTCTCATAACAGAGAAAATAGACTTAAAAAAAAAGACTATTACAAGAGACAAACAAGGACACTACATAAAGATGAAGGGATCAATCCAAGAAGATATAACAATTGTTAATATTTATGCACCCAACATAAGAGCACCTCAATACATAAGCAAAATACTAACAACCATAAAAGGGGAAATCGACAGTAACACAATCATAGTAGGGGACTTTAACACCCCCTTTCAACAATGGACAGATCATCCAAAATGAAAATAAATAAGGAAACACAAGCTTTAAATGATACATTAAACAAGGTGGACTTAATTGATATTTATAGGACATTCCATCCAAAAACAACAAAACAACCCTTTCTTCTCAAGTACTCATGGAACATTCCCCAGGATAGATCATATCTTGGCTCACAAAACAAATCTTGGTAAATTTTAAAAAATTGAAATCATATCAAATATCTTTTCCGACCACAACACTATGAGACTAGATATCAATTACAGGAAAAAAAATCTGTAAAAAATACAAATACATGGAGCCTAAACAATGCACTACTTAATAACAAAGAGATCACTGAAGAAATCAAAGAGGAAATCAAAAAATACCAAGAAACAAATGACAATGAAAACACGATGACTCAAAACCTATGGGATGCATGAAAAGCAGTTCCAAGAGGCAAGTTTATACCAGTACAATCCTACCTTAAGAAACAAGAAACATCTTAAGTAAACAACCTAACTTTACACCTAAAGCAATTAGAGAAAGAAGAACAAAAATCACCCAAAGTTAGCAGAAGGGAAGAAATCATAAAGATCAGATCAGAAATAAATGAAAAAGAATTGAAGGAAACTATAGCAAAGATCAATAAAACTAAAAGCTGGTTCGTTGAGAAGATAAATAAAATTGATAAACCAATAGCCAGACTAATCAAGAAAAAAAGGGAGAAGACTCAAATCAACAGAATTAGAAATGAAAAAGGAGAAGTAACAACTGACACTGCAGAAATACAAAGGTTCATGAGAGATTACTACAAGCAACTCTATGGCAATAAAATGAACAACCTGGAAGAAATGGACAAGTTCTTAGAAAAGCACAACCTTCCAAGAATGAACCAGGAAGAAATAGAAAATATGAACAGACTCATCACAAGCACTGAAATTGAAAATGTGATTAAAAATCTTCCAACAAACAAAAGCCCAGGACCAGATGGCTTCACAGGCGAATTCTATCAAACATTTAGCAAAGAGCTAACACCTATTCTTCTCAAACTCTTCCAAAATATAGCAGAGGGAGGGACACTCCCAAACTCATTCTACAAGGCCACCATCACCCTGATACCAAAACCAGATAAAGATGTCACAAAGAAAGAAAACTAGAGGCCAATATCACTGATGAACATAGATGAAAAATCCTCAACAACTACTAGCAAACAGAATCCAAGAGGACATTAAAAGGATCATACACCATGATCAAGTGGGGTTTATTCCAGGAATGCAAGGATACTTCAATATATGCAAATCAATCAATGTGATACACCGTATTCACAAACTGAAGGAGAAAATCCATATGATCCTCTCATTAGATGCAGAGAAAGCATTTGGCCAAATTCACCACCCATTTATGATAAAAACCCTCCAGAATGTATGCATAGAGTCAAATTTCCTCAACATAATAAAGGCCATATATGACAAACCCACAGCCACCATCGTCCTCAATGGTGAAAAACTGAAAGCATTTCCACTAAGATCAGGAACAAGACAAGTTTGCCCACTCTCACCACTCTTATTCAACATAGTTTTGGAAGTTTTAGCCACAGCAATCAGAGAAGAAAAGGAAATAAAAGGAATCCAAATTGGAAAAGAAGAAGTAAAGCTTTCACTGTTTGCAGATGACATGATACTATACATAGAGAATCCTAAAGATGCTACCAGAAAACTACTAGAGCTAATCAATGAATTTGGTAAAGTAGCAGGATACAAAATTAATGCACAGAAATCTCTTGCGTTCCTATACACAAATGATGAAGAATCTGAAAGTGAAATAAGAAAACACTCCCATTTACCATTGCAACAAAAAGAATAAAATATCTAGGAATAAACCCACCTAAGGAGACAAAAGACCTGTATGCAGAAAATTATAAGACACTGAAGAAATAATTTAAAGATGATACAAATAGATGGAGAGATGTACCATGTTCTTGGATTGGAAGAATCAACATTGTGAAAATGACTCTACTACCCAAAGCAATCTACAGATTCATTGCAATCCCTATCAAACTACCACTGGCATTTTTCACAGAACTAGAACAAAACATTTCACAATTAGTATGGAAACATAAAAGATCCCGAATAGCAAAAGCATTCTTGAGAAAGAAAAACAGAGCTGGAGGAATCAGGCTCCCTGACTTCAGACTATACTACAAAGCTGCAGTAATTTAGACAGTATGGTACTGGCACAAAAACAGAAATATAGGTCAATGGAACAAGATAGAAAGCCCAGAGATAAACCCCTGCACATATGGCCACCTTATCTTTGATAATGGAGGCAAGAATAGACAGTGGAGAAAAGACAGCCTCTTCAGGAATTGGTGCTGGGAAAACTGGACAGCTACATGTAAAAGAATGAAATAAGAGCATTCCCTAACACCATCCACAAAAATAAACTCAAAATGGATTAGAGACCTCAATGTAAGGCCAGATACTATCAAACTCTTAGAGGAGAACATAGGCAGAACACTCTATGACATAAATCACAGCAAGATCCTTTTTGACCCACCTCCTAGAGAAATGGAAATAAAAATAAACAAATGAGACCTAATGAAACTTAAAAGCTTTTGCATATCAAAGGAAACCATAAACAAGATGAAAAGACATCCCTCAGATTGGGAGAAAGTATTTGCAAATGTAGCAACTGACAAAGGATTAATCTCTAAAATTTACAAGTAGCTCATGCAGCTCAATATCAAAAAAAAAACAAACAACCCTATCCAAAAATGGTCAGAAGACCTAAACAGACATATCTCCAAAGAAGATATACAGATTTCCTACTGATACATGAATAAATGCTCAACATCATTAATCATTAGAGAAATGAAATCAAAACAACAATGAGATATCACCTCACACCAGTCAGAATGGCCATCATTAAAATATCTACAAACAGTAAATGCTGGATAGGGTGTAGAAAAAAAGGGAACTCTCTTGCACTGTTGGTGGGAATGTAAATTGATGCAGCCACTATGGAGAGCAGTATGGAGGTTCCTTAAAAATCTAAAAATAGAACTACCATATGACCCAGCAATCCTATTACTGGGCATATAACCTGAGAAAACCATAATTTAAAATAACTCATGTACCACAATGTTCATTGCAGCTCTACTTACATTAGCCAGGACATGGAAGCAACCTAAGTGTCCATCGACAGATGAATGGATAAAGCAGATGTGGCACATATATACAGTGGAATATTACTCCACCATAAAAAGAAACGAAATTGTGTTATTTGTAGTGATGTGGATGGACCTAGAGTCTGTCATACCGAGTGAAGTAAGTCAGAAAGAGAAAACAAATACCATATGCTAACATATATATATTCTATCTTAAAAAAAAAAAAGTTGGTTCTGAAGAACCTAGGGGCAGGACAGGAATAAAGACGCAGATGTAGATAATGGACTTGATGATACAGGGAGTGGGAAGGGTAAGCTGGGACGAAGTGAGAGAGTGACATGGACATATATACACTACCAAATGTAAAATAGATAGCCAGTGGGAAGCAGCCGCATAGCACAGGGAGATCAGCTCGGTGCTTTGTGACCACCTAGAGAGGTGGGATAGGGAGTGTGGGAGGGAGGGAGACACAAGAGGAAGAGCTATGGGAATATATGTATATGTATAACTGATTCTCATTGTTATAAAGCAGAAATTAACACACCATTGTAAAGCAATTATAATACAATAAAGGTGTTAAAAAAAAAAGAAAGAGGGAGCAATCTGGAACAATGGAGATTCATTGAGATGTCTCTCAGTGTTCCTAGTCCTGGTCAGTAGAATTATAGCAACTCTATCAAGAGAAAGCCATCAAACACCAGGTTCCTTCAGGAATAAAGGCTTCAGCACTCCATGAAGCCACACTCTGACCAAAGATGAGAAGAGAAGGAAATGAATGGGTGGTGGAAGGGACCACTATGATTACCAACCTGTGTATTAGAGACAGCACTGTACCCACTATATTTTAACTGGTCTCAGTGTGTTTCCTCCCTTTTCTCCTCCACTTTTATTTTTATATGTTATTAGCACTCCCTGTGATGGCTAACATTTTAGATTTCTCATATTGATATGGAAGATAGTAGAATGTTACCTATTCCCTGTGTTTGGCATTAAAGATCATTGTGAAGTATTATTCTATCAGGTAAATAATATTCATAAGTTTATGTATTTGTTTCATGGATGAATATGTTTAAGTTAAAAATATCTATTAAATATAAAATAAAATGTATATTTGTTTGAAAGACTTTTGTATTTGTCATACTTATTTTTCAGTATTAGTTATTTTTGTGTATTGGCAAGTTTTTAATTTTCAATTTATTAGCTGTTAATTTTTATTAATATCTATACTGAAATATGGAGCATGTCAGTTCTTTATTTATTGATAGTGATCTTTTCTTGATGGTCATATTCTTGATGTTAATATTTTTCTTGATGGTAACATATATTCTTTTCTTCTGTTTTCATTCTGTGACTTTATTCTAATGTAATAGAATAAGCCCTGAACTAGCAGTTGGGAAATTTGGAGTTTACTATTGTCCCTTTTCTTCATGAATTGTGATTTTATTCAAGTCCCTTGATCCCACTGAAGTTCATTTTACTACTCTGTAAAATGAGAAGAAACTCCTAAATTAATTCTTTTGAAATCTTTAAATGATCTCTAATTAGTGAGTCCCCTAAATGGTATCTCAATTTCATTTTAACTCTAAAATTATGTGATACTATATGAATAAAGAAAAACTATTCATTTAACTAAACATATGTAAAGAAATTATTCCTGAAATTTTGTGTCATGAATCCTGGAGATGTTTTGACCAATGTAACTTAATTAAAGATGCTGACTTCAGCATGTGAAATAAAATAGTTGATTTGGTATAAAATAAAATAGTGTGAAATAAACTAAAAAAATGAAAGAAGTCTTTGAAATATACACATATATACATGAAAACATCTTACAACAAATTTTTCTATTATTAACATTTTATTACATGTAAAACATATTAAATATATCTCCACTTAAAAAATAGTAATAACTTACTTGAAATACTTATTGTTATACCTGTAACTTTCCATTTTTAAATATTTTTTTCCATAAACCTAATCAATGTTATGAATTTTAAGCTTTTTGCTTAAAGAAGAGACCACTTTTAAAGAAATAGCGGCAAGAAGAATAAGGCCTGACTTTGGAAGAAGGAATTCTAAGAAGATTAATATAAAAACAAATCCTAAAGACAAATTTCTGAGATCAAGGGCACCTAGGAGGACTGGATTATCTTTAAAATACCTGGGGCTGAGCAAAGAGCAAGTGCCTTCATTCTCTGAGGAGCATATTTATTTGTTGCAAGGGTATTTCTTGAACAACGAAGGATAAGTAATAAAAAGCACAAGTAGAATTTTTTCTAGGTAACTACATCTATCCCCAGAAGCTTCTCCCCAGACCCTATCATTATATAAACTCCATCCCTCTCACCCTTTCATCCCTCCCCTACATCCTCCTCTCCATTGACTTGACAAACCATAACATTGTATGTTGAATTTTTCTTGTTTTTTTCTCTGTACTTAATTTAGTCCTCTTTAGTCCTGTTCATCAGACTGGTTATCACAACTATTGGTTGTCGTTAGGTTCAATAAATACTAGTCAATTTATCAGTCACCTGTCCCACTTGTCCTTAATTCAGTCAAACATTTTGCTATTCCAGAAGGTCTTTTCAATTTTTGTTATTTCCTTAAAAGACTACATGACATGGAACAATTCTTAAGAAAATAGATATACAAATAGTTACGAGGGAAACCAATCACCTAAAAACCAACCATTCAGAAATAGACGTGGTCAAAGTCTGGATGAAGAGAATCTTTCAGCTCTTCTCATATGGATATGTGATAGGACTTGGAGTGGGACCTTCCCTCTTGCTCCATGGCTTGCAGCCAAATCTAAATCAAAATGAGAACAAAGACTCCAGGTACCATACATTCTTAAGAGAGCTGCTGACAATTCTTCCACTCCTCAGTGGGGGAGGTAGGTTGAGCATGTGAAGGAGGAGACCCCCAAAGCAGTGGTGCCCCTAAACCAGGACAAGAGTCTCTCCTGCCCAGATGGACAGTGGGAGGGCATTTTCTGTTGAAAATAAGGGAAGAGACACCCTCCATCCCATTTCTTAGAGCATTTACTTTAGAAAACTTATATGCTCTTAGTCTGTCACTTTGAGATATGTGTAAGCCTTTTAAAAGTTAAATAAGCCTCTTGCTAACTTTAGGATCCAAGGATATCCTTCTCAAGGACTTGGAACCATCTCTGAAATATAATCATCGAGGAAGATACTATCTCCTGGTTTCTGCCGGTAAGAGGCTAAATTCTGTAGACATCTTGTTTCCAGTTGTAAAACTACTTCCTGTCATAAAGATATGCGCAGTTTGTTTCTCTTTTGCCCAAGTCAATAAGCTAACACAGATGGTCAACTCAACAACCAAGTGAGTTTAGGATGAATTATGTGTGACAACTAATATTGTCGAGTTCTCTTACTTGAGGCCTATTTATGGTTTGTTTTGAGGACATGTATGTAATGGGTAGCATCTTCTTGGCTACATAAAGGGTAGGATTCCTTTCTGTCCTGGCCATCTCTTAGAGGATTTCCTGTGATGCACGTCACACTCTGGTTTAACATGTATTCAACACGTAAACGGTTTTCTCTCTCTTGTACATTTGTGGAGACGTTTTCTGGGTTGAGAGGAGATTTTGTTTTTAATTATATTGCTCAACCTCTCAACTGACCCCTTCTTGGCTATATTTCAAGGAGCTAGAACCATGTAATTCTCAGCACACAGTCCCCACACCTGTACTACAGCATGAACGAGTCCATGTCACTTTCTAGGATATGATCTCCTGAGGGCAAGTCACAGAGCCAGGGGCACAATCCTAAGCTCATTTGGTGTCCAAAGATTATCTATTTGGGAGAACTTGTGCACATACAAGTGTTTTCTGATATTCATGAGGACCTTCCAAGTGGCGGAAGTAGCCTCGGTGTAAAAAAAGAGGAGCCATTGCCTGATGCAGAGGTGATCTCCCTTCCCAGCCATGTGCCAGCTCCTGGGGGCAGGAGAATTCTAAGTTCACACTCAGCCTTACAGTCCCAGATTTCTATATAAACCCAAAGGTGGGAGGGGAGTGTTTCTGTGGGGCACCACGTGGTCATATGTTGACTGGCTCCTGACTTGAGGTGAGAAGAAACTTTGTGATTTCTGCCTTTGGGTTCTTTTTGATGTCCCTGAATGGTGGAGGTGGAAGAACGTAGTAAGTGGGAAAACACTTAAGCCTCAGGAAGAAATGGAAAGAGCCCCCCACATGGTGAGAGACAATGAGTGTTTATCCCAAGGATTTCTCAAGTGATGGAAAGGGAGGCTGAGTGAGCCTGTGGTGTAGTTTGTTGCTTTACACATCATATTTAATTTGTCTTTATGAAGGCATATTTATCACAGTAGAAGGAGAGAATATAATGTATATTTGTAGCTGTTTTTCTTAATGTAAAACTTTTAACTATTAGACAAATGATAGACAGGATGTAATGTTGCACATTAAACAATAAGTGCAGACTTGTCTGAGAGGATCACTCCAGACATGGGCAGCCATCTGTGTGAAGCAGAGTCCAAAACTATGAGGTTTCAGAACCTATAGGTCCTCCCCAAGGAGAATATTGAGGGAAGAGAAACAATAGGGAGAGACTTCTCCAGGGAGCTTGACCTGTGGTCCCTGGAGCTGCAGCTCCTATGAGTTAGATTAGAACCTCATGACTTGCCTGGACGTTTAGGAAGGATGGGCCTATGTTACTGTAATACATAAGGACCTGAGAAGAAAAGTGTAACTCAACCCATGTCCCCAAACCTTTCAACCATTCTTTGAGGGCACAAAAGAGCCCTCAGCTTTTCCAGTGTCCACCTGTGAAGGAGTCAGGAAGCTAGAGGAGGAAGCAGGAGCGAAGGGCCACACAAGTGACTCCTGACAAAGATACACAAAGCCACACCAAGAGTGGGTTGATGGGAGCCGTGGTTGCATTGTAAAGTGCTGTCAGTGAGACAAGTGGCCGGGGCAAGCTGATCATGACCCAGAGAAAACCACACACCCGTCCTATCTGTTCACAGAACACATAAACAGTCTGAGCCACCAGCAGGGACAGAATAAATCCTACTGAGGCCAGGGGTTCCCTTCCCCTGGCATGACTACTTCTATAAGAAATTGTCTTTCTCTGCAATCCTACCCTCCTTCCCCTTAAGACTAGATAGTGCTTGTCTCAATGAAAAGTCGGGGAGGGCTGGGGTGTATGTGAATTCCCTTTAGGAAAGATGTACCTTCTTCTGCCTTTCAAGGTCCTGAAATGTGAGGAGTGAAAACGCAGACCATAAGCTTCTCTGCTCTTCAGGTAGCTTGTCTACAAATCAAATCTGTGCAGAGATCAATTTTTATAAATGGAAGCAGCCAAGATACCAAAGAACTTGTCAAGAAAATGAGTGATCAAAAAAAATTTTTTAAAGAGAGAGAAATTTTACAAAACACAGTTAAAATTAGTAATCTCAGAAAAATAAAGACAATATATAACCATATACATTGAGATACCTCAGGAAAACAGAAGGGGATTTACTTGTATGTATAAATAATATCACAGGAAAGAATGGTTTTGCTGTATTGTTTCATATTTTTGTCATAGTAATAAATGTTTGATTTCTCTACATTTCCACATCTAGGGAAAATATTTATATTAGATTTCCCTAGGAAGTGGTTTATTTCCAAGTGATTTCTATATTACTGCACTAGCATTATACAAACACTCTACTTAAACATCCTTACATCCCCTTTTGAAGAGAGCACTTTCACTGCTACCTCAACCCCATCAAAATTCAAAGTCTAACCTCCTCATCTCTCCCATCTCCTGTCTTCCTGGAATCACTCTTCAACCTAACATCTCATTTCTGTGAGTGGCACCACAGTTCCAACATTAGACTAAAGTAATAAAGTTACTTTTGACACTTGGGTTTCTTTCAATCTCAATGATAATATATCTTCAATATCTTTTTTATTTCAGCCTCAAATACTCTATAGTCATACTTTCTCTAACTAGCCATAGCCACAACAGAAACAAAGTTTCGTTTTCCCCTTCTTTATACAAATCTTCCTGTTGGCCTACCCAGAGCATAATAATAGCGATATATGATATCATATAAAAGGTATCTTACTGGCTTTCAAGGCTTTCCATTTATGTGTCATACATGTCACATTTTTTTTTCATTTTATTATAAAGACATTTACATCCATCAAAAAGAGTTATCAACAAAACTTTTCACTGTTACTCCTGTCTGATTTAGTTTCTAATATGTGTCTTCTGTTCTAATTAATCTAGTCTTCTCATTTTCTCTCATTTTCAAATGCTCTGTTTATTGTTATTCATGTTTCTTGGCCCATGTCACCACTTTTTCTTCTCTGCCACCCAAATCCTAATCCCCTTTCGAAGGACAACACGTTTGTAATGTCTTTATTAAACATCATCTGACTGCTTACATCATTCTAACTTTCTTGAAAATAGAACAATTCCAGTTATTTAGGCAGAGAGGATTTTCTACAAAGAAGTATTTAATCATATACAAGAAAAATAAAAAGACCAAAAAAAAACAAAAAACAAAAGGGAACCAAGAGTTACCACAGATATAATAACTGCGGGAAGCAGCTAGGATCCCTGTCTGTGAAGGAAAACAGAGAAGTGATTGGTATTATTAAAAGGCCAGGGTGGGGCTTCCCTGGTAGTGCAGTGGTTGAGAGTCCACCTGCCGATGCAGGGGACGTGGGTTCGTGCTCTGGTCTGGGAGGATCCCACATGTCGCGGGGCAGCTGGGCCCATGAGCCATGGCCGCTGAGCCTGCGTGTCCGGAGCCTGTGCTCCACAACGGGAGAGGCCACAACAGTGAGAGACCCGTGTACCACACACACAAAAAAAGGCCAGGGTAGCTGGGACTCAGACATCCATGAGGGCCGCCCCCCTACTCAGGGCCAGCCGGTTGTAGTATCTTTGAGTGCAGGGTAATAAGATTGGTGCTGGGAGTTTGCGGGAGAAAAAGGAACTGGAATTAACTACTAATGGAAACAGCTGCCATTGTCATGGTAAGTAGCAGTAGCTTGGGTAATGCTAAAAGAAATAGGGAGCAAAGAGCTTGCTAGTTCCTAGTACTGCTTCTTACTGGAAACACCTTTGGTTGAGTCTGTTGACATAGGAGAAATGTGCTATGGAGAGTCCCAGGCCTAGCACTACAAAACAGTACAGAAAGATGATTTTGCAGGTAAGAAGCAGCTATGTAACCTGCACACTCACCAAGCTTTAAACAAACCAGGAAAATTCATGCTAAATTATATATTTCCTATATATTTGGAATTTTAGTCTTGCTTCGAAACTTGGCAGATGTCATACATAATATTTTAATTTAACCTATGTATTTATAAAATTCTATAAAATTAAAACAAAATTTATAAAAGTAATGGCATGTTTCATGTTAAGCTATTGATTGACAAATTGACTTAAATGCATAGTATAGCTTTCATGCTATTTTGTGGATATACTTCAAGCTCAGTCACTCCCTAAAGTAACTCTCTATGTGATCTAGATTTATGTATAGCTTGATTATCTTGATTCCATGGAGTTGTATCTCATTTACAATTAAAATCTGGTTTTAAAATTTATTCCAACAGTATGTTTATCACCAATAATGCCCTGACCTTATAGGAGAATTCCAGATTTACCATCTAAACTACTCTCAGCAAATTTTAACAGTTTGCATTACTGTATATTCGTGATTTTAAGCCTATTAGTTGCATATGCCCATAGGGAATATATATTTTAAGATGTGATATGAGATCATTTCAGGTAATAAAATTATAGTAATGTTTTAAAGAGAGCATTAAATGACTTCATTTGTCATTCTTGCTGTCATGAGGTCATTTAATCATCCTCCAACAAACTGACATAATGTTATTTTATTTTATCTCCTATGTATAGTACAAAATAAACACTTCCAGATTTTGGATTTCTCCTCAAATCTAAGTTGGTAAACTAAGGTAAGAATTATATACTTTTATTTGTATATTAGTCAGGGTTCTCTAGAGAAACAGAACCAATAGGATATGGAAAAATATTTATTATAGGGAATTGCCTAATGCCATTAAGGAGGCTGAGAAAGCCCAAGACCAACAGTCCACAAGCTGGAGACCCAGGAGAATTGATAGTTTAATTTTCAGTCCAAAAGCCAACAGGTTCCAAACTTAAGAAGAATTGATGTTTCAGTTCATGTCCAAAGGCCAGAAAAGATCATTGTCCAGGCCATGCAGTCAGATTGGAGGAATTCACTCTTATTAGAGAGTCAGCCTTTTTATTCCACTCAGGCCTTCAACTGATTGGATGAGGGTCACCTACATTAGGGCAGGCAATTTTCTTTACTCAGTCTGTAAACTCAAAATTAATTCATCTAGAAACACTCTCAGACACACCCAGAAATAAACTTTAACCAAGTGTCTGGGCACACCCCATGGCTTATTCATGTTGACCCTTGTTATGGACTGAATAAGTGTCCCCTAAAAATGAGAACGTTAAAGTCCTGACTCCCAAGGTGATGGTATTTGGAGATGGTATTATATGGAGTAAAATAGGGCTAGAGTGGGGACCTCATGATTGGATTAGTATCCTTATAAGAAGAGACACCAGAATTCATTCTCCCTCTTTACCATGTGAGGAGACAGAAAGAAGGAGGCCATCTGCAAACCAGGAAGAGATTTCTCACTAGGAACTGAATCAGCTGGCACTTTGATCATGGAATTCCAATCCTCCAGACTGTGAGGAATAAATTTCTGTTCTTCAAGCTACCTGTTCTATGGTACTTTGTTACAGCAGCATGAGAGAACTAACATGTAAATTAACCATCAAAATATGTAATCATATATAAATAAGGAGAGGAAGGAAAGTGTTGAAAACAGAAATGCTAGTGAGTTCAGTAGAAAGGTTACTTTTTGGGTAATGTAGGGGCTGAAAAGATAACGATTGCTTGAAGGTTATTAAAGGAAGAATTTAGAGCGATAAGTGCTCTTCTCTACTTCAACAGCAAAGCCCCAAACAGAAGATTAAAACCTATAGATTCTGTTGTTTATAGACACAACATGATCAAAATTCAAACCCTATGGAGTTGTTGATTCAGACTCATTCTGGACTCACTCACAACAGACAAACTAAAAGCGGGTTTGTGGTACCATCATGAAAACAGGTTCTACACAGAAAAAGAGAGCTCTGCAACTTGCCCCAGCTTGGCTCCCAGGATATCTGTCTGCAGGTAGACTTTTGCCTTAACTGCATTTTGCAAGGCAAGAGATAGGAGAATTTCTTTCTGTGAAAGCTTATTTGCCAAAGATAAAGAACACCAGAAAATGATATTTGGGGTCTTCTATTAAAAAGGTAAAATCCACTAGGCTCCCCAAGTGCACAACTATCATTTTAATGACTCATTGTTAATTATGAAGACACTATTGTGCATTGTTAAATATTTCTTCATAAACTGTTTTTTTTTTTCCTTCTCTCCTTGGCACGTGACAGGGTTGTATTATATTTTCCTGCTGCATTGAATTTAGGCACAGCCCCGGGACTGCTGTTGTCAATAGACGGTGGGTAGAAGTGGATTTCTTTCATTTCTGGACAGAAACATTAGGGGCTTCTTTCTACCACAGTCATTGGACACTATCCATAACTGCCACTCAATCAGCCTGGGTCACAGAGTGAGCATGATGAGGACACAGAGCAGATATCCAAAGAAAACTTTGATGAACAGATAGCAAGAGATAGAAATTAAACTTTACTTAGTTGCTAAATTCTAGAGACTTTTTTTTTTCATTTCAGTGTAATGTAGTTATCCTTAGTGATATAACATGAAAATTCCCAAGGTATTTGAGGAAAGTCTCTAATGAAAGACATATATCAAAGCAAACAAAGGGGAAATAAATAATTTAGAGAAAGAAGCACATAAGCTTTGAGAAAAACTTTTACAAAAACAACAATGTTCTTGGAGTCATAGAGAAAATACTGTATCTATGACCAAGAAAATGATGGACAATAAAATAAAGAACATTCAGATAACAAAGAGTATATCTTTCAAAATTAAAAATAATAGAGGAGAAATGCAAGATATAAGAATATATAATAAAATTATAAGGATTATACTCATTATATGAGTAAATATATAAAGAATATATAAGGATATTTATTAAGATATATAATAAGATAAATAAGATATAAGTTGAGGAAATTCACAATGGATTAGAAAAAATATTTTTTAAATGTAGGAGTAAATTTACAAATGTAGCATTCTCCAACATCTTCATAAATATGACTTTCAGAGTACAGGTAAAAAAAAGAAAGAAAATGTGAGAAAATAAAAGTAAGACAAATTAAATAAGAAAACTTTCCTAAATTAAAGAATGAAAATTATCCCTCATTGAAACAGAATGACTATTCAAATGTAAACAGCCCACTAAACAGAAAAACTGAATCTACAACCTCATATCAAGGCACATTGTTGTGAAATCTGAAATTATCAAAACAAGAAAAATTGATGACCAGGAAATGATTAGGAATAGAAGGAGCTTCAGATTTCTTAATAATACAACTGTAATATATAATGTCAAGGAAAAGAAGCCTTTACAATACTGAGAAAATACTCTTTACAAAACAGAAACATTTATGTGATGAAACCATCAGTCATTGGACAGTGTTAAAAATATTTTACACATTGAGTTTCTCTAAGCAGATACTTCACTAACTCCAAGGTGAGCTTTCTCAGGAAGATAATGGAGAAGATATTCGATTCAATCGATGGAGTAAACTAAGAAAGGGGAGGGTAAGGAGTTCCGTCATTGGAAACAGGTGATCCAGCTTAAGAAAGAGGAAAATTAATTTTCAGAATGATGGACAATGAAAATGCTCAGGAGGAAAGCTGTGTAGGATGGAAAGGAGGACACATGGGGCTATCTCTCCAAGGGTGGAATATCTCCAAGGAAGGAAGAAAGGAAAGGATGGAGGAAAGTAAGGAGAGAAGAAAAGAGAAAAGCTTTAAAAACTGTCTTTAAAAATAATGAGAGGAGATTGTTCATATCTATGCATGTTTGGAAATTAATTCATAATTACATAAAATTTGCAAATGAAAGACATTAGGCAATTACAATCTTTACTGAAGATAAGAAAAATCAACAAAGGCAATGTAATCATAGCATACCCTGTTTCTTAGATTTGAATATTTACTCAGATTACATATGTAAAAATTGAACACTGATATCACCTAAATGGTGGTGTGATTTTATTGGGAGAATTAAAACCATGGAAATAAGTGTACACATGTAGGCAATAGAAGATTTAAGGTATCTTAAATTGCATATACACATCAATGTATAATACATAAACATGTAATGAAACCAAGAAATGGTAGTAAATTAGAGGTATGGAAGAAAATAACATAAAAAGAATACTAATTTGAAAGTGATTATCTGGGAGGAAAATTAATTTAAAATGAAGGAAGATAAAAGAGAATGGTTGATGCTTATAATTTTAAGCCAAGAAGTAAATTTTTGATTCTTCATAATCTGAATATATATTCCTCTCATAAAAATACTATATAACTAAAATAATTAAATGCCTAGCATAAATGGTTGTACTTTTTCTGAATATATAAATCAATATATAAACATGTTTATTATATTTATTATTCATCTTTGGGAAGAGATTGTGAAAAAATATTAAGAAATAAAAATAAATGTACTATAGGGCAATTAAAAATAGTTTACTTTTTCAATTTTCTTTTAATGTTGTTATGCAATTATTCTAGCAATGGATTAATTTGAATAATGAGTTAAAAAATAGATATAAAATTATTACACAAAAATTGATGAGTATCTATATAGAGAACCCATAATTTGATTTACTAATTCACAGACAAAATATCTAGAGATGTAAGTTCCAACTATTAATGATGTTTACCAGTGTTTGAGTTCTGAAGTTTTACAGTTTTTATTTTATATAGCTCCTACCATCATGTATATTTCTAACAAGGAAGTTTTACGTCTCAAAAAATAATTTAAAATGTTTTAAGGATCAAAAAGAAAACCATAAACTTAAAAGTTTAAACCTTCAAATTGTGCAGAATTTTGTGCCCTCGTGAAAGCCTCAAAACTCAGTAAGAAACAGTGTCTTGAAAGGAGCAATGGACACCCCCATAATGACAGAGGACCTCTGACTGAGGTCTCAGATATAGCCTCAACCTCTCTTCTGAATTTCTGATGCTCTGAAAAACTCCAGAGGTTAGAGACATCATTGAGGAAAATATATCTAACCATGAATGAAAAGAATTGTGTTTCTATTGTATTCAAAGTAAATTAAATTGCTATAGAATAATAAAATATAATAAATTATATTTCTTACTAACTTTTTTCTGATATAGAATTAAGCTTGGTAAACTTGGTTCAATTTGATCGGTAATTATTAATTCAAGTTTGTCAACAGTGGATACAGTCAGATTTTGTATAAATGAAACCATGATTGGTTGCAATGAGATATTCTGGATACAAACACATTGAGAGTCTGGGCCATGTTAAAATTTTTCTGCATGTATGTACTTATAAAAGTAAATACTGTTTATCATTTGCATACTAGCAATTAAATTGTAAAATGTTTATCAGTATTGTATATGAACGATTGTCTCTAAGAATTACTACCAGTTAGCCTGGTTTCATAATTATATATGCTAAAATGGTAACTTTATAGGCACACTTGGAAATCCAGCTAATATTTCCCTTGGTCAGCCTGAATGAAGATATATACTATAAATGTTATTGTAATAGTTGTACTATGCCTGGTAATTGCAATTTATACAATGTGTAAAAACAAATATTTTAATGGAAAGAATGCAGAGTTAGCTAATAAGTAGTGGGAAAAAATAGTAATAGAAATCAGAAGCCAACAAGGAAATACATTTATTTCTAGCCTAATAATATTTTTTGCTACAGAGATTCAGAGTTATAGTAAACTTTTTGCTTGCCATCATGTTATTGCAAATATTAGAGCATATACCCCTAATATTTGTAAATACAATATATTTACATTTATTAATTCTAATGGTAATCAGAAACATGGAAGCATTTAGATTTGTCTCTGATATGTCTTAACAAAAATCTGGTACAGAAACACCTTGTAATTGTGTTCTCATGCTCAGCAGGAAAAATTTCAACAGTTATGGATCTGTTCAGCCAGCACTGGCAATGCAGATATTTTATACAGAAGATATACTCATGTTTCATATCTATTTTTTTCTTTAATCAATCTCTGTACATATATTTCTTGCACTTATGACTCTGTGTTTCTAAAGCTCAGCTTTTTTAAAGGTATGTTTAAATTTTAAAATGCAAAGTGTTGCATTTTAAGAGTGTATTTATTATTGCCAGCTTCCGTCTTGCTCATCAGGGTCCTTGGGGACTCAGTTTAAGGATGTATGTCCACCTCCGGATAGAATTGGCATAACCCTAGCATATGTGGAAGAAGACAGATCAGTTTCATAGGTTTTCTAAAGAATTAGTAGTGTGAAAATATCCAATGAGTGGTTAGATTAGGATTTATTTGCCTATTACTGAGGAACACTCATAACCTATTGCTTGAAAGGAGCAAAAAATAGTCAAGTATTGTCATACCATTGACCCCTATTAGCCTTAGAAAGTGTAATGACACATCATTTTAATGAGTTAGGGGAGTAGTGTTGTGTTTCAGAAATGGTTAAGAGGTTGCATTCTGCAAAAAGGTCAAGGAAGATGACAGCTTACACTTGTTTGTAACTGTTCAATTATAGTTATTTATAACTGCAATTGGATTTAACAGTATGGAAATAATTGATAGTCTTAGATAAAACTTTTTAAAAGAAAGATGGATATAAGAAAAAAAATCACAGAGATAGTTAAGCAAAATAATGACACATTTAATATAATGTTGTAGGTAGAATTCTGAGTTGACCCCTTAGATTTCTGTTCTGGGTTGTACATATTCTGAATAATTCCCTCCCTTTGAGTGTGAGTGAAGTCTGCAAATGTGACCACTTCCATAATTAGGTTATGTTATACAACAAAGATGATAAGATAAGCGCTCCTATGATTACATTATGTTATATAAGACAGTAGCAGACTAGAGAGAATTACAAGACTGCCCGTCTTGGTGAGGTAAGCTGTCTGTCAGTTTGTAAGTGGTTCTCTGGAGGGGGGTATACAGCAGAGAACTCGCTGCAGTCTTAAGAGCTGAGAATACCCCGGAAGAAAATGGGGACTTCAATCATGTAATCATAGAAACAGAATTCTGCCAACAATCACAAAAGCTTGGAAGAGGACCCCAAGCCTAAGGTGAGATCTCAATCCTACTAACCTATACTTGGGAATCCTAAATGCTGTAAATTGAGAGAATAAGTTCGTTTTTGTAAACAACAAAAGCGGTAATAATTCATTATGCAGAAATGGAAAATTATGAAGTATTTAATACAAATAATGCATTACTCATAGGGTAAGTTTCTTGAGAAGGGAGGAGTATCAATCCACTGCTCAGGTGGAAACATCTGCTTTACATTGAAAAAGAAATACAATTTCCATTATTAAATGAGTAAAGGAAGACAATGCGAGTGCCTCTTCTTTGTCTGCTTGGGATCTGGAATGGAGAAAGGCAGTATAAAGTTAGAGAAATCTTCCTTAGATAGTGTCAAAAACTTGTCTGTAGCAACCTGGAGAGACTAAACTATCTAACTGGAGCACAGAAGCAGTAGCAGGAATCATAGAAAACATCATATACAGTTGAAGCAGAGATTTTTGGAACTTGACGTTTTTTTTCCATAGCCTGAGTAGAGAAACAGCCCTGTGTGCCAATGTGGTGGACACCATACCCTGCCATCCGGATTCTCCTCCAGCATGGCAGGATTATCCTCCCAGCTGCTGGGAGTGAGGCTAGATGACATGCTTAGATTCTCAGTCCTCTTTATGATTTGTCCTTTGCTGAATACAGTTATTCTACCAACTGTCCACCTATTTCTGCATCCAGTGACTGGTCATTGTGAAAATACAGGATCTAGCCTCTTGCCCCACACAGCAAATCACTGAGGGGCCATCCATTTTTCAATATCACTGCAGGGTCAGCCAAAAGTTTTAGTTCTACTGCTTTGCACTCCAGTTTCTCCCTCTGCCCAATTATGCTTTTTTTTATTCTTCCCCAAGGTGTTGATCCTTAGAGCACTGGATAATAAATATACTGCATGCTTATTTTCATCTCAGAGTATACTTCACCGATAGTCAATGATGGTTACAGAAGTGAGCTGAGAAAACAGACGTTTTGACAGGATATTGGAGTTGTATCACGACTTGCAGGCTAGTAGGAAAGACTCCATCACTAGCAAGTTAATCATGGACAGTGCTTGTCCCTGGCATGTGTTAGCAATGTATTTGTTAATATTTTCATCAGTGGTGAGTGTGGTAGTATGCCATTGGAAAGACATGTACCAACAATTGGTCCATATCAGTCATTTGAGAAACATAGGAGAGATAGGAATTATAAAGACAATGGAAATGGATAGCTGTTGAGGAGAAAGATAAAAGAAGGCTGAGGATGATTAATCATTAATTGAAGCCTTTATGTAATAGTCAATGATAAAGTTGGCAGCTTAATAAATAACATCCATCTCCATCAGCTAGAGAGCAGACAAAGTTCAGGACCAGACTCACAACTTAATCATAGAAGGCACTGAGTTCAGAGTTTTCTCAACCTAAGTATACATGTATGTTTTGCTGAGGTCCAGGCCCCAAAATGGAAAAGAGTGGAGTCCTGTCTGTGATGAGAAACAGATATTATCAAATCTCCAGAATATCTTGAGTCCTCTGAATCTCGAGAAATGGCTTACTCTAGTTTTTAGTGCATAGTAGTCTCTCCTTGCTTAAAGAAAACACAGATGCCTCTGTCCTGAGAGTCAGAATATAGTCTCCTCAAGCTATGCTCCCATTTGTCCTCCTAGCCATGTGCTTTGTAATTGGGTTAAGCGAAAACATAGCTTGTATGGTGAATTGCTATGTCTATAAAGGTTACAAGGAACCCTTAAGGAAATCTAGATATACATAAATACATAACTCACAAAGTAGAACACCCAGGTGAGGACCCTAGGACACAGTGCAAATATGCTGCTGAAATGTCCTTAAAAACTTGGGCAAGACAATGGCCTATACTAGGTGAAGTAGAAGTATGAGGTATTCCACTGTAGAAACTGGAAGTATACAACAAAATGTTCAGACAATAGGACAGAGCAGAATTATTATACTATGGAAGACTAGACTGCCTACAAGATGACTGTGTCCTGAAATGGGGGACCAGGAGATATTATAGTGACCAAGATAATAAGAAATACACTGGTGAGAGGGTCCCCAGTGTCACTGAGAATTTCAGTGATCAAACTGCAACAGGTTCCTTGCCTGTGTGGTGTATTCTGTAAATTTTATATTTATACATCTATCTGTATATTTTCTGTAATCAAATTTATGTTCCATTTGACCTTGATCAGAATTCAGACCTACTTTTGCTCTCTTGAATCTTACTAGCACATGTTGGTTAGATCCTACAACTCTTTGAGACAAAAGTAGGAGATGCTGTTTTAGAAGTTGGCTTACTTATAGCAATGAGGATAATACAATACTGAACTTACAGATGCTAGGTTGTGGCTCTTAACTGACAGATACAATCATCCCTAGAGGCAAAGTTGGAGTGGCAGCCAAGGGTTTCTGACCCTTAATTAACTACCCAGTAGAGGTAGTTAATCATAAAACAGCATCCCTAGAGGAAAGATAGTTGGGGAGACAAAAAGGAAATTGGTCAATCTATACAACCAAAGTATGTTGGTGATCAAGAGGTTACATAGAGCTATGCCAATAAAACGTCACAAGCTGTTGCCCAGTTTACTGTTCTGACACACTTTTTAGGTCCATAATGCTTGGTCTAAAGAATAATCAGTTACCCCAAAATAACAGCCCTGAAATTTTATGACAAGTGTATACAACAATGATTTCCTCATCTATTCCCCAGTGGAACCCAGGGCCATTTCATTGGGCTGGAGTACACTGGGAAAGGAAAATACCCAAAACCTTAGAAGACTATCATACAGTTTTCATTGATATTGAAAGTAGGGAAGTGAAGCATCCTTAAGGTCCTTTGTTAGAAAGGGAGATATAAAAAAAAAATAAAAAATAAAAAAATAAAAAAAAAATAAAAAAAAGAAAGGGAGATATATGGAGACAGGATAATAAATAGAGTCTTTGCCTAGTTTCACCTCACCCTTGGTTCACTGGTTCAGAGAAACATCTCTTTGTAGATTTTTCTTTTCCCCCTATCTGAAGACCATACATTGTAGATAGTAGAGCCTGCATATTGGTTTCTTGGCTGGTAGCATAAGACAGATCCTCAGGGTGGGAAAAGTGAAAGTCTCTGAAATGTCCTGCCTCACTTCCTGCCAAGAATGTAATTCAAAAATAATGTCCTAACCCATGTAAACAAAAGATAATAGTGCCATCCTAAAGGATCTGAAAAAATGCAAATGTAGTGATCTTTTTTTTAACATCTTTATTGGATTATAATTGCTTTACAATGTTGTGTTAGTTTCTGCTGTATAACAAAGTGAATCAGCTATATGTATACATATATCCCCAAATCCACTCCCTCTTGTGTCTCCCTCCCCTCTATATCCAACCCTCCCTATCCCACCCCTCGAGGTGGTCACAAAGCACTGAGCTGATCTCCAGGTGCTATGCAGCTGCTTCCCACTAACTATCTATTTTATATTTGGTAGTGTATATACACCAATGCTACTCTCCCATTTCATCCCAGCTTACACTTCCCCCTCCCCGTGTCCTCAAGTCCATTCTCTATATCCATGTCTTTCTCCTGTGCTGCCTGTAGGTTCATCAAAGCAATTTTTTTTTTTAGATTCCATATATATGTGTTAGCATACAGTATTTGTTTTTCTCTTTCTGACTTACTTCCCTCTGTATGACAGACTCTAGGTCCATCCACCTCACTACAAATAATTCAATTTCATATCTTTTTATGGCTGAGCAATATTCCATTGTATATATGTGCCACATCTTCTTTATCCATTTATCTGTTGATGGACACTTAGGTTGCTTCTATGTCCTGGCTACTGTAAATAGTGCTGCAATGAACATTGGGGTACGTGTCTCTTTTTGAATTATGGTTTTCTCAGGGTATATGCCAGGTAGTGGGATTTCTGGGTCATATGGTAGTTCCAGTTTCAGTTTTTTAAGGAACCTCCATACTGTTCTCCATAGTGGCTGTATCAATTTACATTCCTACCAAGAGTGCAAGAGTGCATTCCCTTCTCTCCACACCCTTTCCAGCATTCACTGTTTGTAGACTTTTTGATGATGGCCATTCTGACTGGTGTGAGGTGATATCTCATTGTAGTTTTTATTTGCATTTCTGTAATGAATAGTGATGTTGAGCACCCTTCATGTGTTTGTTGGCAATCTGTATATCTTCTTTGGAGAAATGTCTATTTAGGTCTTCTGCCCATTTTTGGATTGAATTGTTTATTTTTTTGATATTGAGCTGCATGAGTTGCTTGTAAATTTTGGAGATTAATCCTTTGTCAGTTGCATCTTTACAAATATTTTCTCACATTCTGAGGGTTGTCTTTTCATCTTGTTTAAGGTTTCCTTTGCTATGCAAAAGCTTTGAAGTTTCATTAGGTCCCATTTGTCTATTTTTATTTTTATTTCCATTTCTCTAGGAGGTGGGTCAAAAAGGATCTTGCTGTGATTTATGTCATAGAGTGTTCTGCCTATGTTTCTTCTAAGAGTTTTATAGTATCTGGCCTTACATTTAGGTCTTTAATGTATTTTGCGTTTATTTTTGTGTATGGTGTTAGGGAGTGTTCTAATTTCATTCTTTTACATGTAGCTGTCCAGTTTTCCCAGCACCACTTGTTGAAGAGCCTGCCTTTTCTCCATTATATAATCTTGCCTCCTTTCTCAAAGATAAGGTGACCATATGTGTGTGGCCTTATCTCTGGGCTTTCTATCTTCTTCCATTGATGTATATTTTGTTTTTGTACCATACTGTCTTGATTAATGTAGCTTTGTAGTATAGTCTGAAGTCAGTGAGCCTGATTTCTCCAGCTCTGTTTTTCTTTCTCAAGATTGCTTTGGTAATTTGAGGTATTTTGTGTTTCCCTACAAACTGTGAAATTTTTTGTTCTAGTCCTGTCTAAAATGTTATTAGTAGTTTGACAGTGACTGCATTGAATCTGTAATTGCTTTGGGTAGTATAGTCATTTTCACAAGTTGATTCTTCCAATCCAAGAACATGGTATATCTCTCAATCTGTTTATATCATCTTTAATTTCTTTCATCAGTGTCTTACAGTTTTCTGCATACAGGTATTTTGTATCCTTAGGTAGGTTTATTCCTAGGTATTTTATTCTTTTTGTTACAGTGGTAAATGGGAGCATTTCCTTAATTTCTTTTTCAGATTTTTTGGCATTACTATATAGGAATGCAAGGGATTTCTGTGCATTAATTTTGTATCCTGCTACTTTAAATTCAAGTCATTTAAATTAATCAACTTAAATTCATTGATGAGCTTTGTAGTTTTCTGGTAGCATCTTTAGGATTCTCTGTGTATAGTATTATGTCATCTGCAAACAGTAACAGGTTGACTTCTTCTTTTCCAATTAGGATTCCTGTTATTTCTTTTTCTTCTCTGATTGCTGTGGCTAAAACTTCCAAAACAACGTTGAATGATAGTGGTGAGAGTGGGTAACCTTGTCTTGTTCCTGATCTTAGTGGAAATGGTTTCAGTTTTTCACCATTGAGAATGATGTTGGCTCTGGGCTTGTCATATGTGTCCTTTATTATGTTGAGGTAGGTTCCCTTTATGGCTACTTTCTTGAGAGTTTTTATCATAAATGGGTGATGAATTTTGTCAAAAGTTTTTCTGCATCTATTCAGATGATCATATCGTTTTTATCCTTCAGTTTGCTAATATGGTGTATCACATTGTTTGATTTTCATAGGTTGAAGTCTCCTTGCATTCCTGCAATAAATCCCAATTGATCATGGTGTATGATCCTTTTTATGTGCTGTTGGATTCCGTTTGCTGGTTTTGAGGATTTTTGCATCTATGTTCATCAGTGATATTGGCCTGTAGTTTTCTTTTTTAGTGACATCATTTTCTGGTTTTCGTATCAGGGTGATGGTGGCCTTGTAGAATGAAATTGGGAGTGTTCCTCCCTCTACTATATTTTGGAAGAGTTTGAGAAGGATGGGTGTTAGCTCTTCTCTAAATGTTTGATAGAATTCACCTGTGAAGCCCTCTGATCCCGGGTTTTGTTTTTTGGAAAATTTTTAATCACAGTTTCAATTTCAGTGCTTGTGATTGCTCTATTTATGTTTTCTGTTTCATCCTTGTTCAGTCTTAGAAGGTTGTCCTTTTCTAAGAATTTGTCCATTTCTTCCAGGTTGTGCATTTTATTGGCATATAGTTGCTTATAATAATCTCTCATGATCCTTTGTATTTATGCAGTCAGTTGTTTCTTCTCCTTTTCATTTCTAAGTCTGTTGATTTGAGTCTTCTCCCTTTTTTTCTTGATGATTCTGACTAATGGCTTACCAATTTTGTTTATCTTCTCAAAGAACCATCTTTTATTTTTATTTATCTTTGCTAACGTTTCCTTCATTTCTTTTTCATTTATTTCTGATCTGATCTTTATGATTTATTTCCTTCTGCTAATCTTAGGGATTTTTTTGTTCTTCTTTCTCTAATTGCTTTAGGTGTAAGGTTAGGTTGTTTATTTGAGATTTTTCTTGTTTCTTGAGGTAAAATTGTATTGCTATAAACTTCCCTCTTCAAACTGCTTTTTCTGCATCCATTTGGTTTGCAGTTGCCGTGTCTTCATTGTCATTTGTTTCTAGGAATTTTTTGATATCCTCATTCATTTCTTCAGTGATCTCTTGGTTATTTAGTAGTGTATTTTTTACCCTCCATGTGTTTGTATTTTCTACAGTTTTTTTTTCCTGTAATTGTTATCTAGGCTCATAGCATTGTGGTTGGAAAGGGTACAATATGATTTCAATTTTCTTAAATTTATCATGGTTTGATTTATGACCCAAGATATGTTCTAGCCTGGAGAATGTTCCATGAGCACTTGAGAAGAAAGTGTATTCTGTTGTTTTTGGATGGAATGTCCTATAAATATCAATTAAGAGTATCTTGTCTAATGTGTCATTTAAAGCTTGTGTTTCCTTATTTGTTTTCATTTTGGGTGATCTGTCCATTGGTGAAAGTGGGTTGTTCAAGGCCCCTACTATTATTGTGTTACTGTAGATTTCCCCTTTTATGGCTGTTAGTATTTGCCTTATGTAATGAGGTGCTCCTATGTTGGTGCATAAATATATACCATTGTTATATCTTCTTCTTGGATTGATCTGTTGATCATTATGTATTGTCCTTCTTTGTCTCTTGTAATCATCTTTATGTTAAAGTCTATTTTCTCTGGTATGAGAATTGCTACTCCAGCTTTCTTTTGATTTCCATTTGCATGGAATATCTTTTTCCATCCCCTCACTTTCAGTCCATATTTGTCTCTAGGTCTGAAGTGTGTCTCTTGTAGACAGCATATATATGTGTCTTGTTGTTGTATCCTTTTAGCCAGTCTATGTCTTTTGGTTGGAGCATTTAATCCATTTACATTTAAGGTAATTATAAAAATGTATGCTTCTATTACCATTTTCTTAATTGTTTTGGGTTTGTTTTGGTAGATCATTTCCTTCTCTTGTGTTTCCTGCCTAGAGAAGTTCCTTTAGCATTTGTTGTAAAGCTGGTTTGGTGGTGCTGAATTCTCTTAGCTTTTGCTTGTCTGTACAGGTTTTATTTTCTCCATCAAATCTGAATGAGATTCTTGCTGGGTAGAGTAATCTTGGTTGTAGGTTTTTCCCCCTAATCACTTTGAATATGTCCTGCCACTCCCTTCTGGCTTGCAGAGTTTCTGCTGAAAGATCAGCTGTTAACTTTATGGGGATTCCCTTGTAGGTTATTTGTTGCTTTTCCCTTGTGACTTTTCATATTTTTCTTTGTATTTAGTTTTTGATAGTTTGATTCATATGTTTTTTCGTGTTTCTCCTTGGATTTATCCTGTATGGGACTCTTTGCATTTCCTGGACTCAATTGAGTATTTCCTTTCCCATGTTAGTGAAGTTTTCAACTATAATCTCTTCAAATATTTACTCAGACCCTTTCTTATTCTCTTCTTCTTCTGAGATCCTTATGATTCGAATTTTGGAGCATTTAATGTTGTCCCAGAGGTCTCTGAGACTGTCCTCAATTCTTTCCATTATTTTGTCTTATTCTGCTGTGCAGTATTTTTTTCCACTATTTTATCTTCCAGGTCACTTATCCATTCTTCTGCCTCAGTTATTCTGCTATTGATCCCTTCTAGAGAAATTTTAATTTCATTTATTGTGTAGTTCATCAGTGTTTGTTTGCTCTTTCATTCTTCTAACTCTGGTCAAAGATTTATTATTGTATTTTCTCCATTCTATTTCCAAGATTTTGGATCATCTTAACTCTCATTACTCTGAATTCTTTTTCAGGTAGACTGCCTATTTCCTCTTTATTTGTTTGGTCTGGTGGGTTTTTACCTTGCTCCTTCATCTGCAGCATATTTCTCTGTCTTCTCATTTTGCTTATCTTACTGTGTTTGGGGTCTCCTTTTTGCAGACTGCATGTTCATTGTTCCCGTTGTTTTTGGTGTCTTCCCCCAGTGGCTAAGTTTGGTTCAGTGGTTTGTGCAGGATTCCTGCTGTAGGGGACTGGTGCCTGTGTTCTGGTGGAAGAGGCTGCATCTTGTCTTTCTGGTGGGCAGTGTCACATTCGGTGATGTGTTTTAGAGTATCTGTGAGTTAGTATGATTTTAGGCAGCCTCTCTGCTAACAGGTAGGCTTGTATTCCTCTCTCACTAGTTGTTTGGCATGGGGTGTCCAGTACTGGAGTTTGCTGGCCGTTGGGTGGAGCTGGGTCTTAGCATTGAGACTGAGATCTCTGGGAGAGTGCTTGTTGATTGATATTACATGGGGCCCGGAGGTCTCTGGTGGTCCAGTGTCCTGAACTCAGCTCTCCCATCTCAGAAGTTCAGTCCTGACACTAACCAGAGCACTAAGACTCTGTCAGCCACACAGCTCAGAAGAAAAGGGAGAAATAAGGAAAGAAAAATAAATAAATAAATAAATAAATATATTTTAAAAAATTATTAAAATAAAAACAATCATAATTTAAAAAAAGAAGAGAGCAAACAAACCAATAAACAAATCCACCAATGATAACAAGCGCTAAAAACTAAACTAATATAAACATTAAAATCAGAAACAAATCAGTTGCAGATAACAAACCTCAAGTCTACAGTTGCTCCCAAAGTCCATTGCCTCAGTTTGGGATGATCATTGTCTGTTCAGTTATTCCACAGATGCAGGGTACATCAAGTTGTCTGTAGGGATTTAATCCACTGCTCCTGAGGCTACATGGAGAAATTTCCCTTTCTCTTCTTTGTTCACACAGCTCTTGGGGTTCAGCTTTGGTTTTGGCCCCACCTCTGCATGTAGGTTGCCCTCAGCCATCTGTTGCCTGCCCTGACAGAAGTGAGTTAAGGCATCAGCTGTTTAGGGAGCTCTTTCTCACTTGGGCTGCGGAGAGGGAGGGGTACAGTAGTCATAATTGGAATACGGGGTGAGCCTGCAGTGGCACAGTCTGGCATGAGGTTGCAACAGCCTGAGGCATGCCATGTGTTCTCCCAGGGAAGTTGTCCCTGGATCTCGGGAACCTGGCAGTGGCGGGCTGCACAGGCTCCTGGGGGGTATGTGGGTAGTGACCTGTGCTTGCACACAGGATTCTTGGTGGCAGCAGCAGCAGTGCTAGCATTTCATGCCCATCTCTGTGGTCCGAGCTGATAGCCGTGGGTTGTGCCCATCTCTGTAGCTTGCTTAGGTGGTGCTTTCCCTTCTGTGGGCACATGGGGAAGGAATCCCCTCTCCTCATGCACCCTGAAACAATGGTCTCTTGCCTCTTAGGCAGGTCCAGACTTTTTCCCCGTCTCCCTCCCGGTTAGCTGTGGCACACTAGCCCCCTTCAGGCTGTGTTCACGCAGCCAACCCCAGGTCTCTCCCTGTGATCCGACCTCTGAAGCCCGAGCCTCAGCTCCCAGCCCCCACCCACCGCAGCGGGTTAGCAGACAGGCCTCTCAGGCTGTTGAGTGCTGGTCGGCACTGATACTCTGTGCGGGAATCTCTCTGCTTTGCCCTCTGCACCCCTGTTGCTGCACTCTCCTTCATGGCTCTGAAGCTTCCCACTGCCCACCCCCACGCCTCCATCTCCACCAGTGAAGGAGCTTCCTAGTGTGTGGAAACTTCTCTTCCTTCACAGCTCCTCCCAGAGGTGCAGGTCCCATCCCTATTCTTACGTCTCTTTGTTTTTCTTTTTGCTTTTGCCCTACCCAGGTACGTGGGGAGTTTCTTGCCTTTTGGGAGGTCTGAGGTCTTCTGTCAGCTTTCAGTACGTGTTCTGTAGGAGTTGTTCCACATGTAGATGTACTTTTGATGTATTTGTGGGGAGGAAGGTGATCTCCACGTCTTACTCCTCTGCAATCTTGAAGGTCTCGCTCAAATGTAGTGATATTTGATATAGTTAGATTTAACTTATCAGATATGCTGCTTCAAAGCCACACAGATTCAAGGGAGTCACAGTAGACTACCTAAGATTCAAATAAATAGTGTTCTGCATTGTAAATCAACTATACTCTAATAAAAAAAAAAGTGTCCTAAAACCAAAAAAAAAAAAAAAATTACTCAATATTCTGTAATAACTTACATGGGGAAAGAATCTGAAAAAGAAAGCAGATATATATATATATATATTATATATATATATATAATATATATTTTATATATATTATATATATTATATATATATAATATATATAGTATGTATAATGCATATATATATACATATATGTGTATATATATGTATAACTGATTCACTTTGCTGTACACCTGAAACTAACACAACATTGTAAATCAACTATACTACAACAAAATTTTTTTAAATTAACAAAAAACAAGTGTGTCATAAAACCAATATATATATATATATACCCTGCAAATAAATAGTGCCCCTAATTGCAGGTGCTATACTAAACATGTGGTATCTTCACTACAGAATATTATCCCAACCTCAGATACATGGTGTGTGACCATTTACCTGTTGTATGCAATCTTTTTCATCCTTATCAGAAAGGAGGATCAGAAATATTTCAGATTTATACAGGATGGAAAACTGTGTATATAAAGTCTTGCACCAGGGCTATGCTAACTCTCCTCTCTGTCTAAAGATAACTGTACTGTCTTACATCCCACAAGATTTCAAAGTGATCCACTATATTGATGACTTTATGTAAATAAGGTGGGATGAGGAAAAACATGGCAAGTGCATTGGAGGCCTTTGTAGGACAAATGTGCTACAAAAGCGTTTATAAATTTCAGTACTTCCACATGAATAGAAATCCAACTGTCTGGACCATGCAGACCAATGTAAAGAATGAATCATTGTTTCTCACATTTTCACCATATAAAAGAAAGTACAGTGACTTGTGGGACACATTAGGTTTTAAAAACAGTCTATTCTACACTTGGGAATATTGTTCTAACTCATATGTAAGGTGTAAAGAGAGTTGCCAAGTTGGCTATAGCTAGATATATATAGACATAGACATAGATACAGATACAGATATAGATATAGATATAGAATAGATATAGATATCTCAGAAAACTGTTGGAAATAGTAGTATGTATGGCCAGCAAGCCTACGTCCCTGCTATTTATTCATCTACAAAGATGAATATGTGTATCTACCTTTGCCTACTCTCGCATCCTATCCTGTCCTGTCCTCTTCTCTCCTCTCTTTTCTCTTTCTCACTCTCAAAGAGGGTGGGAGGGAGCTATGTAACTTCCATTGGAAGAGTTAATTTAACACTGACATTGTTTAGAATTGCTGTTGCAAAAGTAGAAAAATAGAGCAAGGAATAGCATTTTATATTGTTTGTTATCATTGTCACTCTTCTGTTTTGCTTTGTTTATTATTTGCAAATAATCTTTTTAATAGTCCATCCCCAACTGTTTTCAAAGTGTGGATGGTACTAACATCACCTGGGAACTTGTTAGGAGTGCAAATTCTTGGGAACCACCACAGACATGCTGAATCTGAAACTCTGAGAATGGGGTCTAACAATATTTTCCAAGGAAGACTTTCAGGTGATTCTGATCCAGTGATAAAATTTGAGACCACTGACATAGATAACACAAATTTCCTCATTGTTTATTCTTATTATTTTATGGCAAACCTCTTTTTCCTTATCTAAATAGAAATAACATTAACATGAATGGCTAAATTCTCAATTTAGGTTGTTAATCTAAAGGTTTGCTACTAATTTATGTCCAACATTAAATTTTATTTTCCTGAACAAAAACAATATAAGGATCATTATATTTAATATAATTGAGAATGTTACTTGAGTTTCCTCAAATATACTCCACAAATCTGTGTAATAGTTGTTTTTCTATCATTTTATAATTAGCTAATTCTAGCAACTAAGTTCTTTTAATGGTTCATAAAAATGAATGTAATTATATTCAGGTAAAGAAACACTTTCAATTACTATCAATATTAATTTCACTTGAGTAATAGTAATTAGAAAAAAGCAATTTAGATTTTTAGTTTAAGCATTTAAATATCTTTGAAATAAAATAAAATGGAAATACCTCTCAGAGAAGTTAGAAACAATGAAAGTATGTTTCAGTTCCACGACTAGGATCCTGAGTTAACAATACTGTGTATAACCACCAATAAAAGGCAGGAAAACATTCACCTTTATTATCTACTGGGAAAAAAATTCATGCTGTGTCACATCAAGACAAGCCACTGCTACTGTATAGTAATTGGTAGCCAATGGTGTGATCCTACTGTTTGTAATCTTTGTTATTTTTGAGGCACTTTCCTGAGCCTTCAAATTATTTAAAAAATCTTAGTGTGTTGTGTATAATGGTTCTATTGAATTATTACACAATTTAGGACTTTTTATGTCTATAGATGTCATAGAACAAATCATAATTACTTCAATTTTCCTTTTCACAATATACAAGATAACTAATAGTTCCTCAATACTCAGTTTCTTCCAGTTCTAACCTGGCTTACAAACATTTTCTGAAACCTTAAGGGGGGTTATTTTTGATGCATGTTTTTACTTTGACCAATTATTGCTTCATATTTTAAAATATCTTTACAGGTTTATTAATCCTTTAGCCCAGTTAGAAGTTGAACTACTTTTATGTGGAGCCTGTGTCTTTGATTGTATTTTGTATTCCTTATGCTCTTCGTTATTAATAAAGACCACTGTCTGCATAAAGGGGAATAGGTTAAAAGGTGGATTTGTCTGCATTCTCTCCAAAAGTATTTAATTATTGAAATATAGACATTCTTATTCATGGGGCAGTGAGAGGATTCAAAGTTCTCAGTATATCCTCCCAGAAAGCAACTAATCTAACCAAAGAAAAGCAAGAATAGTGGGAAAAGCCATCATCATCATAGTGACAGCAGGGGTCAGGAGAGGCTGTGGTCTAATTAAGTAGTGTTTTCTGGTGCTTGGAGAAAAATGAAGGTATATTACATGCTGTGATTCACCTCTGATGAATACATAGGGAACTGGAGGTTTGCTTTGCTATCCTAAAAAAATATTCCCAGATTTGCACATAGATTTATGGCAAAGGTAGAAAAAAAAAAGTAATGCTGACATAATTATAAGGATACAAATATTGTTAAAACCGAGGGATAAAATTGCATGGTTCTTATTTCCTTTTTTTTTTTTTTTTTTGCCTCAAAATACAAAAAGATTTGATGTTTCTTATACTGATTTTCTTTCATAGTAAAAAAAATAGCAACAACTTATGTTAAGACAACTTAATAAACTCAGCCATTTGAAAAATTAGGCATATCAGAGAGAAAATAAATATTTTTGTCATAAAATAATATATCTCAAGGTTCAATAATTGGACAAGATCTACGGAATAGCTTTTATCTGAAGACAAAAATTCTTCGAATATGCAAGATATTTTGGTAGGCCTGGGTTTTATGCTGGTTTGAGGCTGAATCGATTTTGAGGCATGTTATGGTAGTATAGTAATTTCCAGATGGTAAAATGAAAAGTCTGGATTTGTAAACTGTTAAATCTTAAGTGTTTAGATGATAAAAGGAATATTTCACTTTTTATGATCAGACAAGAAACGGCAGAGGTGACATTAGAATGTGGAGCTGATGTTATAGCTGCTTTTTTTTCCTGCTTTTATTGTGATATAATTGACATATATAACATTGTGTAATTGTGTAAGTTTAAGGTTTACCAGGTATTGATTTGATACACATATATTGAAATTTGATTAGCTGCTATTTAAAAGACATTACTGGGATTCTTCTTGATAGTGATCCCAGGTGGCCTCGGCCTGCAGAGGCTTGAAGCAGGGTTTTGGTTCCCCGCCAAAGATTGAAGCCAGGCCGCGGCAGTGAGAGTGCTGAATCCTAGCCACTAGACCACCAGGGACCAGTGGCCAGTGACAAAGACCTGGCCTGCCAGCTGTTCAGAAATGAGTTTCCACAGAGAGACGGAAAGAAGTGGAACAAGTAAAGTGTTTATTAGGAGGAAAAATAGAGTATGTGTAAATAGGCACATATGGGCGAGTTCAGAGAGAGAGTTGAGTACTCGCGGTAGATTGAATCACTTACATGGGGCATTTCTTCCAGATTTCCTTTGGCCAATTATCTTGCTTTGCCTGATTCTGAGTCCGTATTTGGTTTATCTCAGGGTCCTCTCATGTGTGTGAGTGCATCTCTTAGCCAAGGTGGATTCTAGTGAAGAGGCTTATGGGTACGTTGACGTCACTCATTTTTTGACCTCTCAGGAGCCTTTCTGTGCATATGTAGTCAGGAAGGTCTCCTTGACCTCGAGAATGAGAAATATGTGGTTTCTATCTTTTATGTGGGCAGGGCTCAGCTCTTCTTTCACTCCTGCTATTTTGGAGTATCTGTCTACAGGGGACAAACTCCAGCTACTCAGCCCAGGGCCCATCTATCTCCTGCCTCATAGGGACAATCTGATTTACTGCATTTCTCATCATATTTATGACTTGGATGAATACATAAACATGTATGAACAAATTTAGAACTGGGAAGGTCTTTGCAGGGTGTCATTTTTACAGGCAGGCCTGCAGGTGCAGACTGCAAGCACGTTTTCTGGCCTGTGCCACATTCAGTTCTCTCATCTCCCATTTGGAAAATCTGGGTCATCAGCTGCCTCTTCTCAAATGCAATCTCTGTGTGTGGAGGAGACTTTCAAGGCCCATTTCTGAAGTTGCAGTTTGATATACTGGGGTCATTCCTTCTAAGCACTTGTTCTCATCTTGATATAACATGCGTTCTGACCATCCAGTATCATGATCAACTTGGGATCTGAAGGGTTATCTTGTGAAAGTGTAACTGAGCAGGACCCTGTGGGGCCACTCCTCCCGCATATGTTCTGCTTTAGCTCCTCTCTGAAGTGCTTAGATAACAGTATCTGATGCATATTTCCTTAGTTTTTCAGATGCTGAAACCACCACCAAATGGAAGAAATTTAACTACTTGATGATCATGAGCATGTAGCTCCAGGACCTTCTAGCACTTAAGGATTGATCATCATTAACCAACCAGAGAATTGTGCATGAGCTGATCACAAACCTTAGAATGCCCCTCCCTCAGCTTGCCTTTAAAAATGCTTTGCTGAAACCCAGCAGAGAGTTTGCAGTTTTGTTTTTTTTTTTTACATCTTTATTGGAGAACAACTGCTTAACAATGGTGTGTTAGTTTCTGCTTTACAACAAAATGAATCAGCCACACATATACACATGCTCCCACATCCCCTCCCTCTTGAGTCTCCCTCCCACCCTCCCTATCCCACCCCTCCAGGCGGTCACAAAGCACCGAGCTGATCTCCCTGAGCTCTGCGGATGCCCCACACCAGCCATCTACCTTACGTTTGGTAGTGTACATATGTCCATGCCTCTCTCACTTTGTCACAGCTTACCCCTCCCCCTCCCCATATCCTCAAGTCCATTCTTCAGTAGGTCTGCGTCCTTATTCCTGTCTTACCCCTAGGTTCTTCATGACATGTTTTTCTTCTTAAATTCCATATATATGTGTTAGGATATGGTATTTGTCTTTCTCTTTCTGACTTACTTCACTCTGTATGACAGACTCTAGGTCTATCCTCCTCATTACAAATAACTCAACTTCGTTTCTTTTTATGGCTGAGTAATATTCCATTGTATATATGTGCCACATCTTCTTTATCCATTCATTTGATGATGGACACTTAGGTTGTTTCCATCTCCGGACTATTGTGAATAGAGCTGCAATGAATATTTTCGTACATGTCTCTTTTTGAATTATGGTTTTCTCAGGGTATATGCCCAGTAGTGGGATTGCTGGGTCATATGGTAGTTCTATATGTAGTTTTTTAAGGAACCCCCATACTGTTTTCCATAGTGGCTGTACCAATTCACATTCCCACCAGCAGTGCAAGAGTGTTCCCTTTTCTCCACACCCTCTCCAGTATTTATTATTTGTAGATTCTTTAATAATGACCATTCTGACTGGTGTGATGTGATACCTCATGTAGTTTTGATTGGCATTTCTCTAATGATTAGTGATGTCGAGCATCCTTTCATGTGTTTGATGGCAATCTGTATATCTTCTCTGGAGAAATGTCTATTTAGGTCTTCTGCCCATTTTTGGATTGAGTTGTTTGTTTTTTTGTTATTGAGCTGTATGAGCTGCTTATAAATTTTGGAGATTAATCCTTTGTCAGTTACTACATTGGCAAATATTTTCTCCCATTCTAAGGGTTGTCTTTTGGTCTTGTTTATGGTTTCCTTTGCTGTGTAAAAGTTTTTGAGTTTCATTAGGTACCATGTGTTTATTTTTGTCTTTATTTCCATTTCTCTAGGAGGTGGGTCAAAAAGGATCTTGCTGTGATTTATGTCATAGAGTGTTCTGCCTATGTTTTCCTCTAAGAGTTTGATAGTTTCTGGCCTTACATTTAGGTCTTTAATCTATTTTGAGCTTATTTTTGTATATGGTGTTAGGGAGTGATCTAATCTCATACTTTTACATGTCCCTGTCCAGTTTTCCCAGTACCACGTATGGAAGAGGTTGTCCTTTCTCCACTGTATATTCCTGCCTCATTTATCAAAGATAAGGTGACCATATGTGGGTGGGTTTATCTCTGGGCTTTCTATCCTGTTCCATTGATCTATCTTTCTGTTTTTATGCCAGTACCACACTGTCTTAATTACTGTAGCTTTGTAGTATAGTCTGAAGTCAGGGAGCCTGATTCCTCCAGCTCCTTTTTTCGTTCTCAAGATTGCTTTGGCTATTCGGGGTCTTTTGTTTTTCCAAACAAATTTTGAAAATTTTGAAAATGTTGGCTGTGGGTTTGTCATATATGGCCTTTATTATGTTGAGAAAATTTGACTCTATGCATACTTTCTGGAGGATTTTTATCATAAATGGGTGTTGAATTTTGTTGAAAGTTTTCTCTGCATCTATTGGGATGATCATATGGTTTTTCTCCTTCAATTTGTTAATACGGTGTATCACATTGACTGATTTGCATATATTGAAGAATCCTTGCATTCCTGGAATAAACCCCACTTGATCATGGTGTATGATCCTTTTAATGTGCTGTTGGATTCTGTTTGCTAGTATTTTGTTGAGGATTTTTGCATCTATGTTCATCAGTGATATTGGCCTGTACTTTTCTTTCTGTGTGACATCCTTGTCTGGTTTTGGTAGCAAGGCGATGGTGGCCTCGTAGAATGAGTTTGGGAGTGTTCCTCCCTCTGCTATATTTTGGAAGATTTTGAGAAAGATAGGTGTTAGCTCTTCTCTAAATGTTTGATAGAATTCACCTCTGAACCCATATGGTCCTGGGCTTTTGTTTGATGGAAGATTTTTAATCACAGTTTAAATTTCAGTGCTTGTGATTGGTCTATTCATATTTTCTATTTCTTCCTGAGTCAGTCTTGGCAGGTTGTGCATTTCTAAGAATTTGTCCATTTCTTCCAGGTTGTCCTTTTTATTGGCATAGAGTTGCTTATAGTAATCTCTCATGATCTTTTGTATTTCTGCAGTGTCAGTTGTTACTTCTCCTTTTTCATTTCTAATTCTATTGATTTGAGTCTTCTCCCTTCTTTTCTTGATGAGTCTGGCTAATGGTTTGTCAATTTTGTTTATCTTCTCAAAGAACCAGCTTTTAGTTTGGTTGATCTTTGCTATTGTTTCCTTCATTTCTTTTTCATTTATTTCTGATCTGATCTTTATGATTTCTTTCCTTCTGCTAGCTTTGGGGGTTTTTTGTTCTTCTTTCTCTAATTGCTTTAGGTGCAGGGTCAGGTTGTTTACTCGAAATGTTTCCTGTTGCTTAAGGTGGGATTGTATTGCTATAAACTTCCCCCTTAAAACTGCTTTTGCTCCATCTCATAGGTTTTGATCGTCGTGTCTCCATTGTCATTTGTTTCTAGGTATTTTTTAATTTCCCCTTTGATTCCTTCAGTGACCTCTTCGTTATTAAGTAGTGTATTGTTTAGCCTCCATGTGTTTGTATTTTTTACAGATCTTTTCCTGTAATTGATATCTAGTCTCATAGCATTGTGGTTGGAAAAGACACTTGATACAATTTCAATTTTCTTAAATTTACCAAGGCTTGATTTGTGACCCAAGATATGATCTATCCTGGAGAATGTTCCATGAGCACTTGAGAAAAATGTGTATTCTGTTGTTTTTGGATGGAATGTCCTATAAATATCAATTAAGTCCATCTTGTTTAATGTATCTTTTAAAGCTTGTGTTTCCTTATTTATTTTCATTTTGGATGATCCGTCCATTGGTGAAACTGGGGTGTTAAAATCCCCTACTATGAATGTTTTACTGTCGACTTCCCCTTTTATGGCTGTTAGTATTTGCCTTATGAATTCAGGTGCTCCTATGTTGGGTCTATAAATATTTACAATTGTTATATCTTCTTCTTGGATCAATTCCTTGATCATTATGTAGTGTCCTTCTTTGTCTCTTCTAGTAGTCTTTATTTTAAAGTCTATTTTGTCTGATATGAGAATTGGTACTCCATCTTTCTTTTGGTTTCCATTTGCATGGAATATATTTTTCCATCCCCTTACTTTCAGTCTGTATGTGTCTCTAGGTCTGAAGTGGGTCTCTTGTAGACAGCATATATATGGGTCTTGTTTTTGTATCCATTCAGCCAATCTGTGTCTTTTGGTGGGAGCATTTAGTCCATTTTCATTTAAGGTAATTATTGATATGTATGTTCCTATTCCCATTTCCTTAATTGCTTTGGGTTCGTTATTGTAGGTATATTCCTTCTGTTGTGTTTCTTGCCTAGAGAAGTTCCTTTAGCATTTGTTGTAAAGCTGGTTTGGTGGTGCTGAACTCTCTCAACTTTCGCTTGTCTGTAAAGGTTTTAATTTCTCCATCAAATCTGAATGAGATCCTTGTTGGGTAGAGTGATCTTGGTTGCAGGTTTTTCTCCTTCATCACTTTAATTATGTCCCTTCTGGTTTGCAGAGTTTCTGCTGAAAGATCAGTTTTTCACCTTATGGGGATTCCCTTGTGTGTTATTTGTTGTTTTTCCCTTGCTGCTTTTAATATATTTCCTTTGTATTTAATTTTTGACAGTTTCATTAATATGTGTCTTGGCGTATTTCTCCTTGGATTTATCCTGTGTGGGACTCTCTGTGCCTCCTGGACTTGATTAGATATCTCGTTTCTCATATTAGGGAAGTTTTCAACTATAATCTCTTCAAATATTTTCTCAGTCCCTTTCTTTTTCTCTTCTTCTTCTGGAACCCCTATAATTCGAATGTTGGTGCATTTAATGTTGTCCCAGAGGTCTCTGAGACTGTCCTCTGTTCTTTTCATTCTTTTTTCTTTATTTTGCTCTGCATCAGTTATTTCCACTATTTTATCTTCCACCTCACTTATCCGTTCTTCTGCCTCAGTTATTCTGCTATTGATCCCATCTAGAGTATTTTTCATTTCATTTATTGTGTTTCTAATTGTTGCTTGTTTCATCTTTAGTTCTTCTAGGTCCTTGTTAACTGTTTCTTGCATGTTTTCTATTCTATTTCCAAGAGTTTGGATCATCTTTACTATCATTACTATGAATTCTTTTTCAGGTAGACTGCCTATTTCCTCTTTGTTTGTTAGGTCTGGTGCATTTTTATCTTGCTCCTTCTCCTGCTCTGTGATTTTCTGTCTTCTCATTTTGCTTATCTTACTGTGTTTGGGGTCTCCTTTTTGAAGGCTGCAGGTTCGTAGTTCCCATTGTTTTTGCTGTCTGTCCCCAGTGGCTAAGGTTGGTTCAGTAGATTGTGTAGGCTTCCTGGTGGAGGGGACTAGTGTCTGTTTTCTGGTGGATGAGGCTGGATCTTTTCTTTCTGGTGGGCAGGTCCACGTCTGGTGGTGTGTTTTGGAGTGTCTGTGGACTTTTTATGATTTTAGACAGCCTCTCTGTTAATGGGTGGCATTTTGTTCCTGTCTTGCTAGTTGTTTGGTATATGGTGTCCAGCACTGTAGCTTGCTGGTTATTGAGTGAAGCTGGGTGTTGGTGTTGAGATGGAGATCTCTGGGAGATTTTCACCATTTGATATTATGTGGAGCTGGGAGGTCTCTTGTGGACCAGTGTCCTGTAGTTAGCTCTCCCACCTCAGAGGCACAGCACTGACTCCTGGCTGTAGCACCAGGAACCTCCTCAATTTGGGATGATTCATTGTCTATTCATGTATTCCACAGATGCAGGGTACATCAAGTTGATTGTGGAGCTTTAATCCGCTGCTTCTGAGGCTGCTGGGAGAGATTTCCCTTTATCTTCTTTGTTCTCACAGTGCCCAGGTCTCAGCTTTGGATTTGGCCCCGCCTCTACATGTAGGTCGCTGGAGGGCATCTGTACTTTACTCAGACAGGACTGGGTTAAAGGAGCAGCCACTTCAGGGACTCTGGCTCACTCAAGCCGGGGCGTAGGGAGGGGCATGGAGTGCGGTGTGAGCCTGCGGTAGCAGAGACCGGCGTGATGTTGCATCAGCCCGAGAGGCGCCATGTGCTCTCCCAGGGAAGCCATCCCTGGGTGCCAGGACCCCGGCAGTAATGGGCTGCACAGGCTCTCTGGTAGCAGGTCATGGACAGAGACCTGAGCTCGCACACAGGCCCCTTGGAGGTAGCAGCAGCAGCCCCAGTGTCCCATGCTCGTCTCTGGGTCTGTGCTTTCAGCCGCAGCTCACGCCCATCTCTGGAGCTCCTTTAAGCAGTGCTCTTAATCCCCTCTCCTTGTGCACCAGGAAACAAAGAGGGAAGAAAAAGTCTCTTGCCTCTTCGGCCGGTCCAGACTTTTTCCCGGACTCCCTCCTGGCTAGCCATTGTGCATTAGCCCCTTCAGGGTGCATTCTTGCTGCCAGCCCCAGTCCTCTTCTGTGCTTCAACCAAAGCATGAGCCTCAGCTCTCAGTCCCCTCCTGTCCCGGCAACCGAGCAGAGAAGCTTCTCGGGCTGGTGAGTGCCGGTCGGCACCAATCCTCTCTGCGGGAATATCTCCGCTTTGCCCTCTGCACCCATGTGGCTGTGCTCTCCTCCACAGCTCCGAAGCTCCCCCCTCCACCACCCTCAGTCTCCGCCCGCGAAGGGGCTTCCTAATGTGTGGAAACATTTCCTCCTTTATGGCTCCCTCCCACTGGTGCTGGCCCTCTCCCTATCGTTTTGTCTCTGTTTATTCTTTTTTTCTTTTTCCCTACCCAGGTACATGGGGAGTTTCTTGCCTTTTGGGAGGCCTGAGGTCTTCTGCCAGCGTTCAGTAGGTGTTCTGTAGGAGTTGTTCCACGTGTAGCTGTGTTTCTGGTGTATCTGTGGGGAGGAAGGTGATCTCTGCATCTTACTCTTCCGCCATCTTCCCCAGAAGTCTCCTAGGTGCCTTACTCCAATCTTTTAAAATACAATGAAACTTTTTTTCTCCCTCTCATGGAATAGTGGGCACATTATAAGGATGCCAATACCTCTCTTAGTCAGCTTGGGCTCCTATAACAAAATACCATAGATTGAGTGGCTTAAATTTCAGACATTTGTTTCTCATGGTTCTGGAAGCTAATAGTCCAAAGTCAATGTGCTGGCAGATTTGCTTCCTGATGAGAACTTTCTTCCTGGCTTGTAGACAGCTGCTTTCTTGTTGAGTCCTCACATGGCTGTAAGAGAGAGAGTGCTCTGAGTTTTCAGTTTTTGAGCACAAGCTACCCATTGCCCTTGCTTGGCCCTGCAATAAAAACTTTCTCTGTCTAAACCCCAACGTTTTGGTTTGTTTGGCTTCACTGTGCAATGAACAGGCACAGGAACTTGCATTTGGTAACAAAAGGTTTTATGACTGCATCAGCTCTCCTGAAAAGTACCTACAGGCTCTTATCTGCAGTTGTCACCCAGAATCCTGGTGTAGCATCACTGCTACTTCCTTAGGTACCTTCTGCAGGGACTATGGATCACATGTCAGATTAATATCATATTTGTCTCCTACATGATTTCACTGCTATAGCAAATGTTTTATCTCATCATTCTAAATCTGCATCTTTTTAAATGAAGTAAACATATTTAGTTTCATACTCAGTAAATCACTTATTTTCTATCATTTGGATTTGTGGTAATGCAGGGTACCCAGAGGCATTAAAAAACTTGGAATTGAAAAAAGGTAAAATCTCATTAATGACTGTAGGTGTGAAAAATAAGCATGCTTCAAGTAGTTTTAGGGCCAGCAACATAGATATTCAATGAACTATTTAAAGTAATATGTTAAAGCAGAAAAGCTGATGGACAGTTGGCTGGAATTGTTGTGGAGAGGTTAAAATGCATTATATATATATATATATATATATATATGCTGTCAAAGTAAGCATATTATGTGGTCCAAATTAAAAAACAAAAACAAAAAACTTTGTCTTTCATTAATCCAACAATCTTACTTTTTATACTTAACTGCTTATTATATTGTCAACTGAAAAAATGCACAATCTGAAAGTTGAGAATTATGTTTTATTTGGCAGACTTGCTGAGGACTTAAATTGGGGAGGCAGCCTCTCAGACAGTTCTGAGGGGGACCTGTTCCAAGAGGTAAGGGAGAAGCCAGGAAATATAGGAGTTTTTGCAAAACAAAACCCCAAGTAGTTGGAACATCAACAGATTACTGTTAATCAAAGAAAGATAACCATCTCAAGTTAATGAATTTTGCCATTTTCGAGGTATGGGAAGATGCAAGAGTCTGTGCTTGATAAACTCATTCCTTTGATATGCACCTCAGCTACCTGGGGCCAGTATCCTGTTTATTTCCATCCTTCATTCCCTTCAGGGTGCACCGTTGAAGGTGGTTGCAGTGGCTGATGGCTTAAGAACTGAAATATCCTTTGTTTATTGATATAGCAGGCAACATTTTTTTGTCCACAATATGCACACCTATTTCATCCAACTTCTAAGAAATGTTCTATTGCCTAATAGTTATGGAACTGGGGTCAGATACTTTATGTATTATATTTTATTGTTATAATATTAAATGGGTTTTCTATAATAGCAGTAATTCCCAAAGATAGTTTGAGTGGTCTCTTTTTGTAAATATTCTTTTCAATGTTATTTATATTATGATTATGTACAAAAATCTCTTTATATAAAAGTTCAAATTTGTAATATATGAGGCAGACATATAATACAGCTATGTTTATTAGATAATTAAGAGTTTTTTTAATGTAAACATTATTTCATTTTAAGGACAATTTTCAGGTTAAGAATTCACTGTTGCCATGACTGAAAAAGCAAGAGAATTTGTAAATTTGTCTTAAGGAAAAAGTAAAACAGTCAATGTATCACTTAATAAATCAAATTCAGATGTCAACCAAATTCATAGGTTTAAATATAGCCAATTGTCTTGAAAGTTGACATTTATTCAACAGATAAAGGAAAGAAACATGAAGACGATATATATTATTTTTAAAAACTTAATGTTTTATCACCCACAAATAATAAAATGAGAACATCATTTCCAGGAAGTGGCCTATACCATTTGTACATTAAAGGGACCATAAAATACAGTCTATTGTGCCCGGGACAGTAGCTGGAATTCAAAAAAAGAAAAAAAAAAAAGAAGAAAACATCTTTAGGATGATCCCAAATTACCTTTTTATTCAAGAGCAGTCACCATTGTTACATAAGGACCAATAATGCATTAAAGCTTTTTCCTTCCAGAATGACTTTTGTGAGAAGCACCATACAAATGCTAGTGAGCAAGATTAACAGCAATGTTCTCACAAAGAAAAACAGCATTAAAAGAAGAACTGCTGAGAGAGATAAATGACAACTTATTCTATAATAATTTATAATTTCATTATGCAATGTGTTGCAGAATAGATAAACACTGGCAAAGGGAACATAATATTTAGCAACGATTTTTGTGTTCTTTTTGTATAAGTAACTGTATCCAATATAATTGAATTATAACCCATTGACCATTTTAATACAGTGTTTTTGTTTTAAATGAAGCATCAATTTTAGTATGCTTATTATTGCTTCCTAACTGTACATTACAGAGATATATGTAGACACATAAGCCATTCATTTAAAAAATTACACATACTTTAGATTATTGTTTTTAGACAAAAATGTGAATAATTTTAAGACATATTTAGCACTTCATTTATTATAGTATATTGTCAAATACTTGGGTTGCCATATTTTTTAATACAGTTATATCCAATAGGAACTCTTCTATATATTGAAGGAAACTTTTTTATACTAGAGTTACAGGGCTAAAAGTATTGTCTGCATGAAGTCTTCATATGATGGATGACATTAAAACTGGATTAAAGACAAATTAAGTTTCCAAATAATGTACTATTTGTAATTGTTAGGAAGTTAGTCAGACATTAGCGGCAAAAAGGTGACAGAGGCGAAAAGACAAAAGAGGAATAATCAAGTCACACCCCAATCATCTGGGGACACTGACATAGCAGCAAGGAGGTGACTGGGGCAAAAAGACAAGAGGGAGCAATTGAGTCACACCACAACCATCTGGGGACCGTCCCTTGACCCCACCCAGACCAGGCGAAACTATAGTCATGTGTTGGACAAACTTATCCTGATAAAGAGGGGGCACAGTAACATGAGAGTAGTTCTCTGGGCTGCGCATGCCCAGAGCAGACAGGCATATAACCTATAGTAAACCCAAACTCATTATACTATCATTATAATAAAATCTAAATGTGGTTCCCCTGCCCTGGTGGACGTTTCTTAGAGCAATCACAATAGTGAACGTGTTACAGAGCTCGGGACTGTCAATCCAATAGTGATCCCCTGTCACTCACCCCATCTCCCTGGAGAATGCTCCTTAAAAACACCCTTAAGCCTGTACAGGAATGCTGGTTTCACTTCTCAGAAACAGCCCGCTCTCTCTCTCTCTGAGAGTGTAACTATGCTTTAAATAAACTTTACTTTGCACTTAAGGCCGAAGTGGTAGTCTGCAGTTCTTTGCTTGCTATCACGGGACCGAGATTGTTGGTCCAGGTCTTCTCTTGTCCTCCTCAGTTGAAGCCATTTGACACAACGCAGCAAACCCAGTAACATAATCATGTTGAAAGATGGGTACAGGACTCCTGAATCACAGTGAGTGCCATTTGTTCTAGCAATTGTAATGTTATTACTTGAAAGATCTAAAGAAGACAACTGGGGACAGAATGATAGAATCCCTCTGTGTAGGCCAAGATGTACATTAGCATAATACTGTTGAAAGCCTTCTCAGAAATCTCCTACCTAAGCACAACACACTTATAAAAAAGTGTTGATAGACCCAGGAATGGAAATCCCTTTGGAAGGCTCAGGGAGTGTCCAGTTCCAGACAGAGCTAATGGATTACTGAATGAGATCTTAAGTGTCTAATTTTGAAAATGTCTTATTAATCGTTTTTAGACTTTAACAGTTTCATCCCTGTCAAAAACAAGTCATACTAAGATTAAATGGAAAGCCAGCATCTTCAGCAGAATATAGAATTCATCCAATTAATAAATGGCAAAGAGTTGATTTCAATATGGCCTGATGGGCTAAACTTTGAGAAACCTTGAGAAAGAGATGGGTAAAGTACCTGTCTATTGGTGGCTTTAAGCAAAACTATAAAGCAGGGCATTTAAGAAATGCAGATTCCCAGGATCCAGTCCCAAAGATTCTGTTTTCCAATAGGGTCCAGGAATCCTCATGCTTCACAGTCATCCCAGATAATTCTGATGCATGTGGCCAGTGGGTCACCTCTTGAGGAATGCTATGTGATGTGGCTCTTTAGGCAAAACAACTAGCTTATATAAAATCCTAGCTGTACAAAAACCTTTAGATACTACCTATTCCTCCATTTATCTCTTTCCTGGTACTCATTGCTACCTTTCTTGCTCAAGATTTCTGAAAGCAAGATTGTTTTTCTGTACAAAGGTTCTTGAAAATTAACATTGGCAGTAAAACTGATAAAAACTTATGATATTTAGAAGGGAGAATTTCAGCTCACAGAGAACATAGTAGAGAGGGGCCTAGGAAAGAGATAAAGGGCAAAATAGAGCCTGAATCCATAATATAAAAAGTTATAAAGAGAAATAAGTTCAGAAGGCATTAAAAAGCACTAAGCAAAAACCTCCCCATGTGGGGTGAGATGGGGAAACAAAAAGAAGCAAACTCTATCTGCTTACCTATTGCAGTGGGTCTCCCAGTATTTGTTAGACGAAGCAGTTAGAGGGGGGAGGGAGCAAGAGATCAGTAATGTGTTCTGCTTCTTCCATTGGACCTCATTAGCCTAAGTATGTTTATATTTTTTTCATCAATTTAAAAACCATTTGTGGAAAGTGTATAAAAAATACAATATGCATACTCCATAAGCCCAGGTCTGAGAATGTTTTAAACCCCTTATGTATCATTTGGAATTCTTTGTCTTTGAAATAATCAGTAATATTTAATTTCAAGTGAATTTAAATGCATTAAAATTATATATCACTTTATAGTTTACATTATGTAACACATGCAAAGTATGCATAGTAATAAACATAAACACACACGCACAAATACAACATAAAAATGAGTAAGTGAAAGCCCAGGCTTTAAGGCACTCCTCATTGAGCTAATTAACCATTGAATAACCATTAAACTATCATAATGTAATGAAATAAATAGGAGAAATATTTAAAATATTTAACAACTAGTGGGTGCTGCCCAAGCAGAATAAATGCTCATCATCAATTAGAATTCAAATATTAATTGGCTGCATGTTACTACAAAGATGTAAGAGAATTTTCTGAAAACAAACGGAAAGAATTGTTTATTTGTATGATGTAGAGAAACTTGAGGAAGCTGTAAGAGAAAGAGAAGAGCAATACCAAAGTGGAGTAATGGGAGAATAATATGAGCAAAACCATAAAATTACTGCAGGGTAATGTCTATTTTAGGAACATATTTTTGCTAGATTCCTGTTGCAGATTCTGTGCCAGAGGCGATGAAAGGTGAGAAGGTCAAAACTAACATCTCATTGAATCCTCACATTACCTAAGAGGAAGGAATGGCAAATCCTATCTGAGGGAGAATTCTTAGGGCTCATGTTTTACATTTCAATGGGAAGGGAGTAAAGGAAGAGAAATAAAGGAAAGTGTGGGAGTTATACTTCCCACTTCTGCATACTCCATCACTGACCTCCCTAGAAGAAAAGGAGTGGCTTATTTGATACAGCAGACCAACTGGGAGAAAGACTCCATTCTCTAGGCACGTACTTTGCAGCTTCTTTCTTTTATGGCTGCCAACGTAAACTTGTTGGATCAGGCTTTGCATTAGGGAGAACTGTGATGTGATGGAGTTGATTTTAATTCAGGAGAAATTGCTAGCACATCCATTTGACAGTTTCTGAAGCCATTTTATTCAATTAGATTTATCACTATTATGAATTACATTTCATCAACATTTGCCTCTTCTCATATTTCTTTTTTGAAGTTAAACTAGGAAAGAATGAAGTAATGTTACATACTGATCCCTAAAAACTTCAACAAACATTATTCTTGTTTTATTAATGAAGAAATGAGTTACCCAAGGTCATATCTCCTATATTCCATAAGGACTGGACTTGAGCCTACATCTTCTACTCCTGGCTGATTTTCAAAGAGGTTTTTAGAGCAATAAAACCATATAAATCATTCAAGTAAAGGTGAACTTCATATGCAAATGCTTCATTCAGAAAAATAGTCAGATTTACAAGTATCATCCAAAATCCAAAAAGTAGCTTTAATGTGTGTAATATTGGACTCTCCCTATACAGTATTTTTATTGAACTAACAAATGGATTACAAATAGCCACAAGGTCTCTAATTTTCAAACAGGACCTAAAGAAATCACGATACTTTTAAAGAGAATGAGGTTGTAGGGAAGAATATATTTCACAGAGTGGTCACAAGGAAAATGAAAACTGATTCTAGCCTTTTCTTGTGACTGTGACTGTGCTTGTGACCAAAATTAAGCATATTATGTTATCTATGTTGGCTTTATTTTTGAAACTAAGAAAATTAATAAAATGAGTAGAGTGAATGATCCTGAAAATATACATCAGTTTATTAACGTTTAACATATTATTATAAAAGTAAGTCACAGTCATTTGAGAACATTCGGGAGACACAAAGGAAAAAATACACCTATAATCCCCACCACCTTAAGATCACCCACTATAACATATTATGTTGGCATAATTTCTTTGTATTGCTTTCCAATAATGTATATATATATAAGGTACTGAATAACATATTACACACACATAAGTATGTAAAAAAACAATGTATTTATAGTCTATATCTGTTTTTAGTGGAATATTTTACAGTAAACATTTTCACTTATTATTAAATATTACTCAAAAAGCTTAAAGCCTGTATTATATTATATTCTGTGGTTTATTGACTAATAGCCCCCCAAATATATGTCCTGTGAATGTGACATTATTTGGAAAAAGAGTCTTTACATATGTAATTTAGTCAAGAATCTTGAGATGAGATCATCATGAATTAAGTGGATGGGCCTTAAATGCAAAGATACATGTCTCAGGAGAAGGAGGAAAAGAAGACACAAAGACACACAGGAGAAGAGGCATTATGGAGACCAAGGCTGAGATTGGAGCCATGCATCTATAAACCAAGGAACACTGAGGGTTGCAGCTTCCACCAGAAGCTAGGAGAGAGGCATGGAACAGGTTTTCTCAGCCATTGGGAGGAAACGTTCTTGCCAGTGCCACGATTTTCTGGGTTCCAGAAGAGAGAATAAAGTTCTGTTGTTTTAAGCACGCAGTTTGTGATAATTTGTAATGGCAACCCCCGAAAATTAACATGAATCCTATGGATAGAGCAATATTTGTTGTAACAATTAGTTTCAAGAGGTTATGCATTAACCCTACAAAATTACTAGACAAAATTCTTTATGATCATTTCTGATTATGCCTATATATTAAATACCTAAACATTAAATTTGAATATTTAAAAAAATATAGATTTCATAATTGCCCCTCAAAAAAATACAGAATTTACACTCCCACTAGTAGTTAATTATGATAGGCTTTTGTAAAGGACCGAGAAGTGTTTCTTCAAATAGTTTGTACAGATTAGAAATAAGAAAAAGTTTCTTTTGGAAATGAAAAGTCAACATTATATAATTTAATATTCATAATTCCATCAATATCTTGCTGTTTTTTATTTTCCCTATTCCTATATCTTAGAATATCAGCTGAAAGCTGTTTAGCAGTGAAAGAATTTCAGTGAAAGCTTACCCCTCAGTAGTTATGATTCCCACTAATGTTTCTCTTCATTAGCATAGATAATCAGAAATTACCAGTAAAATGTATGTATCTTTGATTAATTTCAAAGGTATGTAGAGATAATGGAGATAATAGAGAATTTAAATATGTTTTTCATAACTTTTCTCTAAAATTGACCTATGAGATTCCAGTAGGAAAAAATTGTATGACTAGATACACAGTGATTATATAATCAAATCCACTGGAATAATTTGCAACAACATTATTAAGATAAAATTTTTAAATTCAGACATTTATTCTAAATATTAATCAGTAGTAGTAAAAAGGAATTTATGAACACTTTATTTCTAAAAATATACTATCATGGAATTCTTCATATTTGTTTTTATAGGCAATATAAATAATGAACGTAGGTTGCTAAAAAGTAAATTTTGTTAATTTTTCTGTTTTAAGATATTATTAACATGTTCCAAAAAGGAATAGCATATAAATGTTTTGGTTATTTTTTACTTTGTATTTCATTATTTGTAACAATGAGTTTGCACAAAACATCCTGCTTCTTAAATGCTTTTAAGAGTACAATGTATATCTAAGAATTTGCTTCTCAAGGGAAAAAAAGAAACTCTTAAGGACAATTGCTAGGCTTGTAAATTCAGAAGAGATTGGAATTTTGTCTAAGGTGACAAGACAAGATACAAGAACAATCACAGAATCTTCCTAGTTCTGTCACTTTAATAAGGAAAATGGGGAAAATTCACCATAGGCAGTTACAGAATTAGGTTATTTAGGACGGACTCATTTATGAAGCCCAAGTTATTTTTTTTAATTGTGTTTTAAGCTGTGTCAAAAATAAAGGCAAATTCATTAAACATACATTCATGCAAATAAAAAAATATTATCAGTGTAGTTTGTAGCACTCTAAGAAATCTGATCTCATTGAAATAGTTTTCTTTTTTACAGGGAAAATATTTCAGCAGTAATGGGGAGGGAGTCACTCAAAACCAAAGTGACATAAAAATATAAATCTCAGTATCATTAACTGCAGGATGTATAATACCAGATATCCCTGGTTGTTTAGATTTACATTTGTTACAATAGTTTGATGAGTATTAACACCAGAAAAGGCTTTTATTTTCCTTTTTTTTTTTTTTTTTTTTTGCGATATGCAGGCCTCTCACCACTGTGGCCTCTCCCGTTGTGGAACACAGGCTCCCGACGCGCAGGGTCAGCGGCCATGGCTCACGGGGCCCAGCTGCTCTGTGGCATGTGGGATCCTCCCGGACCGGGGCACGAACCCGTGTCCCCTTCATGGGCAGGTGGACTCTCAACCACTGTGCCACCAGGGAAGCCCCAAAAGGAATTATTTTTAAAAAGATCATATGTTCTATTTGATAAATATCATACACATCCATCACTTCAATAGTTCAATGAGTTTTAAAATTTTGTTGTGTATTAGTTAATGTCTAACTCATAATTCTGTTTTTTTAAATACCAGAAATGCCCTAGTTTAAAAACAGAAAATTGGGGGCTTCCCTGGCACAGTGGTTGAAAGTCCGCTTGCCAATGCAGGGGACACGGGTTCATGCCCCGGTCCGGGAAGATCCCACATGCCACAGAGCGGCTAGGCCCATGAGCCATGGCCGCTGAGCCTGCGCGTCCAGAGACTGTGCTCTGCAACGGGAGAGGCCGCAAGAGTGAGCGGCCCACGTACCGAAAAAAAGAAAAGAAAAAAAAAAAAGATGAGATTTGATAAAGGTATTTATATTCATCAAATAAATATAATATTTTAAAATGTTGCAACTTAGAAAAGTTTTGTATTTATAGCAGACAATATACATATACGATTACTAGCAGCTTGCAGTTAGTGTGATTTTACCATGTGTCAGGCACTGTTCAAAGTAATGTTCCTGTGTTGTTATTTAATTCTTGTTCAAGAGCCATCAAGTTGATAGGACTTTTATTATCCTCATTTTATAAATGAGGAATGTGATAAAATAGATGGAAAATTTATTCATTTGCTCTAGGTAACAGAGCTAGTAAAATTTAGAGCTTGGATTTGAACTCAAGAGGTATAACTAAAGAGCTTACATCCTTATTAAGACATTATCCTGGTATATACTTCTAGTAAGAATTACTAATTTAAGCAGATATTTATAAAGTATTGTAAATTAATGTGAAAACAGTTAATGCAAGTAATTGTTCAGTTCCCGAGGAAAGATAAAATGTATTTTATCATTCTTTAGTAAGGTGTTAAGTCTATATAAATTGATGATATTTATTTAAAATTGTATATTTAGATATATATTTATATACACTTCTTCTCTCTCCTAGAAGAGTAGCTTTTAGCATATCACCCATTCAAACATGAACAGCTGGAGACCCTGTTTAAAATATATGAAATTTCTCTTTGAACTCATCAGGGAGCTTCCAAGATATTTGTCTCACAGAAGACGCTAGGCAGCAAGATCATCAAAAGAGAGAAAGTGAAAGATAAATTCAATCTCTGTTTCCCCTGGAGGATTTCACCGATCTACAAAATGCCCTGAAAGGCTAAGAAGATGAACAGAGCTTTCAGGGCCACATAGGCTATGAAATCAAAAGTTAAATTTCAAGATTCTTCAAGAATAATGTGCCTGGTAAACAACTGCTAATGAAAGGTAGGCAAGCTAGGTAAATTAGAACTAGACAAGCTCGCATGAAGACTGAAACCCAAATCTGAGTTAAATCACTTGCTCATTAGATGTATTTGGTCTACCCTTAGCCTATCTTGACTTTTATCCTAAACTTCCTGGCAGAATCAAAGACAAATAAAAAATTTTGTGGAGGAAGATACCATCACCAGAGTCTCAATATTGCTCTATCTTTTTCCACATTTGAGATTTTGATTAAAAATCAATATGTTCATGTTATTAACACTGCTGCCATTTTCTCAAATGCTACACATTACATGAGGCAGTGCATTCCCATCTGTGTAAATCACAACCCGATTGACTCACGTTACTCTTAAATTCACCACATGGGAGAGTTTTAGTAAGTGTAATGCTGTAGAACTTACCACGTCCCTCACTAGCAGCAATACGGCCCTTGTTGCTAGGTGGCCAGCAAGACATACAATTCCAAAATCCCATCATGACATTCTTCTCTCTAGGACCACTTCTTGTACTAATTGCCATGGTCTAGATTTTCCCAGACTCAGAACTTGACAAAAAGATTGAAGTAGTTCATTAGAGAGGTGTTTTTAGGAAACACTAACAGGGAATGAGAAGTGAGCTATGTAAGGCAGGGAGCAAATACAAGTTTATCTAGTGGAGAAAGTTAAACTGGAGTTAACCCCACTGAGGAAACCTGTGGAATGGTATAGAACATGATTCTCAGAGTTATTACCCTGAGAAGCAATAAAGATGGAGTATTTGTGCATGAGCCACTATATATTGTTACCTGTGGGCCCTTCCCAGAGAATGTTGATTCCCCCATGTCTGGCCTGACTCACATGGGGACTGAGTGGTTCCACAGCTGGTGTAGACCTCAAAGGAGGTGCTGGTAATTGAAAGATGGGTGGTGTCTATTAGAGCAGTAATGACAAGGGGGTTTGGGCTAGGACGAGTCCTCTCCATGGTCCCAAATGTCCTTTGTTCCAGATTGTTTCTTTCACATTACATCTGACTCAAGGATTTAGTCCGCTATGTTTAGTCAGCTCTATTAAAAAGAGACACAATGAGTGTATGTGTGGCTATTCACTCTCTCTCTGTTTAATATTTTTCACCCAGTCTGTTGTGTTTATTTTGGAATACCACAACTTTCGTTTCTTTTCCATAAGCGTTGTGCTTAACTGATAGGATTTACTAGAAAAAAAATCATTCCATTCATTAACGTTATCAATGTGTATAATGGCTACATGATTTTTGGATCCTGTCACAAGGCTTAGTCACAGGGCTCAAAGACATTCTCAGCTGGATTTTCTACTGATTGGGATAAGAATTGGTCTCCTTTTTCAATCCTGTGTGTCTAGGCTTCTCTACTTCCTTCCTACCATGTCTTTTACCAAACTGGTATTCTCTTATCCTGAGAGTCCCCCTTTTTTATTGCACCATATTGTATAAACTGACTGAAGTTGCCAATGGTGCTAAAATTCTGCTTTTCTACCCTTTACCCCAAAGCTACAAGTTCTTCTTAGTTTAAGAGTCATTATTTGCCTTCCAATTTAAAGCAGGCAAAAATATAAGCGAATACTTCACCATGGCAGGATTACCATTCTTCTAGACTCAATTACTATTATCCTTGCTGCTGGACATTCATCTATACAGCCAATTAAACATTGTTTTCTGACATCATGCCACTGCATACAAAAAGGTGAAACAGATATAAACAGGTAATAAGACATGGTGATAGTATACCCTGGACACAATGGATGTTTGGATTAAAGAAAGAACAGTGGAAATGATAAGACAATGCCATGTGAAAACTTTCCAACAGGATTTGTTAATTAGTTAGATTGTAGGAAAAGGAAAGAGAGGTGTTAAAAGTAATGATCAGGTTTTTCTTTGGCACTTTGGAAGATAGTTACTAATTACAATAATGGGGAAAACTGGAAGAACAGAGTTGAAGGTGTGGAAAATACGGACAGCTTCCTGAAGTCCTCAATTTTGGCACCTAAATGGATATTTCAATTAGGCAGAGATAGAAGTTTAGAGCTCAAGAGAGGATTGAAGAATAGGCATATAAATTTGGGAGCTATGACTAATAGAGATCTCTTTAAGGCTATTCGCCTTTATGAGACCTTGTAGGAAGAAAGTATAGATGGAGAAGGGTAGTAAACCAAACCTCAATCCTAATCCTTCAAAATTATTAGTTCTATCAGAGAAAAATGAAATAGAAAAAAATAAGTTATAATAAATGCTCATTGGAAAAGAAGAAAAATCTGGTGTGGAGAAGTGTTATTCTGTTTGTTTGTTTTATTTCCTCAGAATGGCTGTACTAGAATGTACAATGAAGAGAAAAATTCCTTCCACATTCAGCAAAATAAGGTATTTTCCAGTAGTTGTAAAATTTTAAATTTGTCATAATTCTCCTGTAAGTAAAAGTGCTACGCCTCTAAAAGATTAATTGCTATCCACTTCCTCTGAACGGAAGTTAGATGAACTGTAGAAAAAGTATGTGGAGGTGCATTTGACCAGAGCTGAAAAGCTTCACTAAATTTGAATTTTAAAAATATAACAAAAAAATAGAGCAAATCAAGAGAAATTTTATAAGGTAAAATTTGTTTTTGTAGTTGCTTGTAATCATGATTAATATTTTAGATTACAATATAGTGTATAACTTTTAAATACTTGAAAATTGTACTTGTTTATGGTACTCAGATACTACAAAGTTTTAGGTAACTATTAATATCATAAATGTTTATAATATGTTGGGAGAATAAATCCAATTTTATTATAGTACATGCAATATGCAAGTATTATAAACAAATATATATGTGTGCATGTATGTGTGCATATACACACACATGCTTACACACAGCTTCACTTCTCTTCATGTGGTCCTTCTTGCTTTAACTCCAAAATCCAGATGAAAAATTCTGCCTTTTACTTTCTGACTTTCCTCCTTTCTGTTGCTGATGATGCACATTTTTTTTAACTTTCCTGTTCCCTTCAGAATCCAGCGATCTACGGTACAAATATCAATTGTGGTAGTAAATGCAACCAATTGTTCCCTGTTAATTCATTAACTAGATAATATGTTACCTCTCCAAGGAAATGTAATGGTTAACTCTCTATATATCTCTATATATCTCTAAAAAGTCCACAGGGAAAAGCACTAATGCGGAATATTTAGAAAGATCCAACTGGGACTTAATTTATTCAGGGGAAACTTTCTTAGAGTCCCTTAAATCACATTAATAGAGCTGCTGCCTACTCTAATAATACAAAAATCTATCCCACATGTTACAAGTTGGGTAAGGAATGGGGATATTTTCAGTTCAGTTTCTTTTAAGAATGATAGTAAACAAAATGCTTTTCATCATTTTGGTGATGGTATTTTTTTCACTATCATCAAGGTTTTAATAAATAGAATTAGATTGGGAATTTAAAAGTTATGGTCGATTTGTAAATAGAATCCCTACTTTTATAGTCATGCATAATAATATATGCATAACGGTTTATGCGGCATATATTAAATGAAAAATAAAACCATACCGGCTTCCCTGGTGGCACAGTGGTTAAGAATCCTCCTGCCAGTACAGGGGACACAGGTTCAAGCCCTGGCATGGGAAGATCCCACATGTCACGGAGCAACTAAGACCGTGGGCCACAACTACTGAGCCCGTGCTCTAGAGCCCATGAGCCACAACTACTGAGCCTGCGTGCTGCAAGTACTGAAGCCCATGCACCTAGAGCCCGTGCTCCACAATGAGAGAAGCCACCACAACGAGAAGCTCATGCACCACAATGAAGAGTAGCTCCTGCTCTCCGCAACTAGAGAAAGCCAGTGCGCAGCAACGAAGAACCAATGCAGCCAAAAATAAATAAATAAATAAATAAATTTTTAAAAAAAGAAAAAGAAAACCGTACCTAATTTATTTTTGATTAATAGGTAATCTATAACCATCCTCATGATCATAAGATTTGGCTATATTAATTACTATTTGTGAAAAATGGATGGATACAAGGAAGATAGCTATATTAATATTCTTGTTTTGCTGTAGCTATTTGCTACTTTCAGAATTTCAAAACTTCAATGATCACCTCTATGAAAATGACCATTTGTCTGAGCTCAGGGTATTTTTTCTGATTGTGAGTGGACAATCCACTTGTATTGCTCACCAGAAACTTTATACAATATGGATAAACTTATAATATCATGTTTATTAAAATTGTTTTGAAAGCAATTTTCTTCTTTTGCTATGCCAATCAAAGTTATCCATTGTTAATTTTTTATTGCACTTTCTTGGTCATGTCCTATACCCAGGCAGTTCTTAAATCTGATTGAAATTATGGTTTAAATAAATATCATCCATCTTTCCTCTCCCTTCCATTCCAATTACCATTATGTTATGTACTCTATGGGGATAACCCCTACTGGTGTGTTTTCTCAATCAGGTCTGCCCTCCAGTCTGTAGTCTGTAACATAATCAAATGTGAGCTCTTAAATCAACATTCCCCAAGTCTAAAGAAGAGGAGTGTATACATAAGTCCTGATTAATTATTAAGGTGATAACATAGTACAGAAAGGAAAAGATGAGGTTTTCAGTGGGGAGTCAATTGGATATCCATGGGGGGGAGGGAATCTATCTTGGCCACTACTTTATACTATATATAAAAAATTAATTCAAGATGGATTCAGATCTAGATATGAAATGTAAACTATAATAACTTAGAGGAAAATAGAATATTTTTGTGGCCTTGGAGTAGACAAAGTTTTCTTAAACAGAAAACAAAAAAGCTCTAACTTAAAGAGAAAAAGAAATTGATAACTTGGACTGCATTAAGATTAAAAACTTCTATATATGAAAAGACGTAATTAAAAGAGTGCAAAGCAAAGCACGATATTAGAGATAATGACATTGTGCATATTTTCAACAAAGTATGTTTAGACTATACAAAGAATTTCAAGATATGAGTGTGACAAAGACAGAAAGTCCAGTGTGGACTTGGACAAAAGACAAGGGGTTAACAAAGTTATGGAGAAAAGACAAATTGAAAACACAATGATACACTATGACCCACTCAACAGAATGGCAAAAGTGAAAAAGAAAGGCAACGCCAAGCTTGGTGAGGATGTAGGACAGCTGGATTTCTCTTACTGTGATGGTGGGAGTGTACATTGATATAAATACATTGGAAAGCTCATTAGCTGTACCTACTAAAGCAGAATATATGATCAGAAATTTCACACTGAGGTCTATATGCTCCAGAAAAAAATATTTATCATAAGACATACTCCATAGCAGTAATAGACACAGTAGCCAAAATTTGTAATTTGCCCCAAAGCCCAACAGTGAAATAGGCAAATATATTATTCCCACAATGGAATACTGTACAGCAATCAAAATAATTTCTATTACTGTTGCAGAAGTATAGGTGGATATCCCAAATATAATATTGAACAAAAGAACAAGACACAAAAGAGAAAATTAGAATGATATCATTTATGTAAAGAACAAAATTTATATACACATACAATGGAACAGTATTCAGCCATAAAAAGGTATGAAATTCTGACACATGCTGCAATATGAATAAGCCCTGAAAATGTTAGATTAAGTGTAATAAGCCAGGCACAAAGGGACAGATGAGGTATGACTGTACCTATATGAAATATATAGACTAGGCAAATACATAGAGATAGAGAGTAGATTAGAATTTACCAGAGGCTGGGGTGGGTGGGGGGAGTGATGGAGACAGAAAAGTATTTGCTTAATGGTACAGAGTTCTATTTGGGCGGGGGTAAAATTTTTGGAAATGGGTATGGGTGATGGTTGCACAACACTATGAATGTTAGTAGCACCACTGAATTATACACTTTAATATAGTTAAAATAGCATATTTCATGTCATATATACGTATGTTATGTCATATATATATACATATATCTATAATACTTTACAGCAATAAAATAATTTTAAAAAAAGAAAATAGTCAAGCAAGTATGCTAAGACTTAACTACCAAATGTTCATTATGAATAACAAAGAAATACTGTTAAATTTAAACAAACTATGTGTTGCACAACCACTGTTTTGTTTTACAAATTATATGTATACAGCTGAAAAAGAAAAATTTACACCAAAAGATTTTTCTAGGGAGTGACTTTTATTTCTGTTGATCGCTTACTTGTATTGTCTCAGTTTTTTACAGCACAAAGATGTATTACTTTTATAAACAGGAAAATAAAAGTTTTGGATTCAAACAAGCAAACAAACAAACTCTGTGCTCTTAAAAGTATGGACAGTGGTTATCCATGGAACTTGGTAATGAATAAAAGGAAGTGTAAGAAGTGATAATTTGCTTTTTGATATGGGTGTTGGTCATGCAGGAATGTTTATTTTTAACCATACACTTATAATATGTATATTTTATGTATGCATATTGTACTTTAAGAATATTTTTAAAATAAGTAGGGTGTACTCTGTTAATAAGGGGCATTCATAAATAATAAAATGTTCTAACTGCATTTTAGATGTATTGATCACATTTATAATAAGCAGCCTCTTCATTTTTCAAATGAAATGCTCTCTTAAAAAATCTTTGTTCATCTTTCAAATGGAAAGTTCTCTTAAATACTGTGGGTCTCATTTTACTCCCTTCTCTCTATTTGTCTATTCAACTTAAATAGTTCTGACATATAATGGGCAGACATAGCATCAGTCACAGGATATAAAGGCTGACAGTTTGCTACAACTTGGTCTTTACTTAGACCCTCACAGAAAAAAAATGGCGCTTATCTGACAACAGCAGAAGTAGACAAAAATTCAGGTTAGTGTTAACAAAGCAAAACCTGGTAAGTTAAGAGAGATGACAGAGGCAAAATGTGTTGGTACATTAGCAGGTAAATTTTTCTAAAAAGTATCATATAAGTTACAGTTTGAAAGTTAATAATTCGTTGGCATGCAAAGAGTATGATGGGAGTGGGGAGTGAATATCTGGATAAAAATACTTTATATGTGTGACAAGAGAAGAAAATCAACTAGAGGACAGTTACATGAGAGATGGTTCAAGGGCGAAGCAGGAAAGCAATTTAGGTCTCATTAAAGAGTGATTTGTCTGTAAGATCTTTAAGATTTTAAGAAAGCTAATGATATATACACTGACGTTTTTAGAAGATATCTCAGAACGCTGTATGGAGAATAGATGTAAGTGGACAAGTGCAGACAGATCATGGAGAATAAATCAGGAAACATTGCAGCTGTGTAGCCAACAGCAATTGGTGTCATTGACTTTGGTAGTGTGGATTGAGAAAATATGCACGCTCTCAATATATTCTCAAACATATGTATGTTTGAGATATTTTGGGGGAGACTAAATGAATGAAAATTAGTGACAAGATAGAGGTTTGATGAATCATAAGTTGATGGCTTGAGAAAATATCTGATAATGGAAGACTAAGAAAGGGACAGATGTGGCAGTCAAAAATTTAATAAAAAACAATTGTAGTTATAACCAGCGCCTATCTAAAGAATTGTGAATTCTTGTCAGACATCTAAATGAGATGTCAAATATGAAGTTGGTTATATACATAGAACATGCAGAAAAAAAAGATTGAGTTTAGAGATATATATATTAGGAATTATACACAGTATTAAAAAACATGGCCTTGATGAGATAATCTAGGAAAGATATTGGAGAGATAAAAGTAGAGAGCTCAAAATCCAAAAATTTATAAACAGCAAAACAAAATTACAAACAAACAAAACAGAAACTAAAAACATTCATGGGTCCAGGAGAGGCAGAAAAACAAGAAAGAAAAGTGGCTAGAGAAGTAAGAGACAAATTGAAGAGTATTGTTGTCATAGAAACTGAAGAAAACACAGTGGTTCAAGACAGAGCTAATGGCCCTCTGCTGTGAAAGCTCCAAGGAGGCCAGGGAAAAGGACTGAGGAAAAGCAAAACAGAAACTTCCTCTGCTGCCTTTATGGATGATTAAGTGTACACATAATATCTCAGAGTCAGCAAACCCAAATTCGTACCCTTAAACAAACAAAATACAAGGTCCCCCTGTCTAGTTATATGTAGTCTTTCAATCAATGCAACTTGGAGTCTTCTAAGTTAGACTTTGTAAACCAGCTTTACTCTGACTTTTGTAATGTTGATCTCCAAAGATATGTAACCACTTAGGCAGATATGATAATAATGTGAACTTTGTTTTTTTCATCATGAATAGACTTCTTATAAATGTACCAATTTAAGCAATCTGGTCATTGTTACTTTGAATAAAGATTGTATTTTTTATTTGGTTGGGACCGTCTTGCTACTATCCCAGTCTTTCTTTGCAGTTAAATCTCCCTGATATCTTTTCCACCAATTAGTTTTCCTCTTCTTTGACAGTTCTGCACATTCTTCCCAAATGCCTAGTGGACTCAGCTACCAGAGATGATTAAATTATTTTTTTTTAACAGAGCCACTAAAGGCGGCTTGCTCCAGGGCTGTGCGATTTAAATGGATTTCTTGTGACAATAGAATTCTTACACCCATGAACTGGATATGGAACTATTCTAAAGTGTCCCCTTCTTTAAAATGAACCACTCTATTTATATTAATATGAATATTTATATTCAAGAAGCATTAAGTACATATTCAGTGATTGTAAAAATAGTTGGTAGTAACTGAAAATATACAACAATACAATTTTGCAGAATGTCCCTTGACTGGCTTTAAAGTATTCTGAAATACAATTATTGGCAAAATTGAAAAATTTCATACGCATTGGCATAAAGCTATTTTTATTGAATAAAAACTTCATTGTGTGCTGATAAATATTAATTAGGGCAATCTGCTTTTAAATTTTTTTATTTTTAGTAATGGTACTTTGCTCTGTTGGGCAAAAATATTGTGGCATTTTCTTCTCCAAAAATTATTACCCATTGCTCCTAAATATTTTTTTTTTGCTTTTCCTTATATTTAAAAGATCCAGCCTTAAAATTAATATTCAAAGACATATTGCAGCCTGTGAGGCAATGTTTTTCATTCTGTCTTGCAAAAATATATACAGCATTTTTGGTTTTAAAGGTGTGAAAATAAAAATTGTCTAAAATCTTCTCTGTTATAAGACGTGAATATGTAGCAAATAATAGTCTTGAAGTTAAATAGGTATTTTCCTTTTTTTTAACATCTTTATTGGAGTAAAGTTGTTTTACAATGGTGTATTAATTCCTGCTGTATAACAAAGTGAATCAGCCATACATATACATATATCCCCATATCCCCTCCCTCTGCATCTCCCTCCCACCCCTCCCTCCCACCCCTCTAAGTGGTCACAAAGCACTAAGCTGATCTCCCTGTGCTATGCAGCTGCTTCCCACTAGCTATCTTAAATAGGTATTTTCTCACCATCATGTAAACATTGTTTATGATGGGAAGTCTTTTTCCAACTTTCAAACATAAAAAAATAATACTCTCTGAAATTAACTTATTGCTATTTCCTTTTACTTTTCAAAGCATTTTCTGAAAGTAGCCTGTTTCTACCTCTCTTTTTGGTAAACTGCAAAATAAATCCCAGAAAAATAGAATGAGTGTCAATTACCCAACATTATCAGTGTTCTGAAACGCTAAGCCTCCTAAATAACGTGTTTTTTCTCTGACTATGCTGATCCTGGGCCAATTATACATACATACATACATACACACACATACATAATGCTTTAGTCATTATTCCCAAAGTGTTGTATGAAAGAAACATTACGAAAGGAAGAAAAACCTCTTAAAAGAGTTTAAAATGGATATAACATAATTTGAGCTGAAAAGTGTCTTTTAGGTATTTTGGGTTTTTTTTTTTTTTTTTTTTGGTGGTACGCAGGTCTCTCACTGTTGTGGCCTCTCCCGTTTGGGAGCACAGGCTCCGGACGCACAGGCTCAGCAGCCATGGCTCATGGGCCCTGCCGTTCCGGGGCGTGTGGGATCTTCCCAGACCGGGGCACGAACCGTGTCTCCTGCATCGGCAGGTGGACTCTCAACCACTGTGCCACCAGGGAAGCCCAGTGTCTTTAAGTTTTAAGCATGAACTGCATTGGAATCTAATCACAGTTACTGAAATTCCATAACAATAGATTATGAGATTTAGTACATAATCATTCTTTCTTGTAAAATATAAAATGAAACTGTACAATATAAATGAAAATATATCAGATTTCATTGGTTATAAAGCTTTACTTGTATAAGACAATATTAATGTTAAAAATAATAATAAAGTATTCAGATGGAGGAAAATCTGTGGGAGAGGAAGATGATGCATAAAACATTCTTCTCTTTTCTTAAGACGACTCTTCAATGTAAGGAAATTGTTTTCTGAGACATTTATTTATAAATCTGTGTACCTACTTTTAAGAAATACAATGTTTGTTATTGAGTAGATTTTAGAAGACACCAAACTTATACTAGGTCCACCAGAAGGAGTAAGAACAGAAATCTTCTTAAGCATAAGTTTTTATCTAAGAACACCAGCATTACAAAACAAATTTGGCTTCCAGAGTATTAATTTCTCGAAATTGCCTTCCTCATGCAGTGAGCACATTATGGCTGCATATACTTCTATGTACAAGTGTAAAAGGAAGACAAAACATTCAGACCATAAAACACAAGCAGCAGCAACAAAAGTCTCAGCTCCTTCTATTTTCAGGTATATGGATTATGAGCTGTAATATGTCATTTGAAATACCCTGTGTTATTTGTTAGGGCCATCATGGCTTGTAACTACCAGAAAGTTTAATGTTTCAATTTCCTGTGGTTTAACACCAACTTAAAGTTGTCACATATCAAATGGTTCACCTGATTCAATGAGTTACTGGCATTTAGAACCTTCACTGTGAGTTCAATACTAGTCTTGTACTTAACGTTGGTGTCTTTTTAAATTTCTTCTCTGCATTGAACATCATAGAAGCAACTAATCTTGATATTTAATAGATAATTTATTTCTACAAATTTCACCAGTAATATGAGCTAAATTTGCCTTGTGAGGGCTATACATCCTTTAAAAACCCCATAAAGTACAAATGTCTAGTAATGGCTCATGATAATAAGCATGTGATGGCACTGTCCAGTAAGAGAAATTAGAAAACATGATTTCATATGTGAGTTCTGTGCATGTTGATTAGAGATTCAAATACCTCTGCTTGATGGGTCTGTCCTGCAGAATTCCACCTCTGTCCAAAACCACAGAGTGTTAATGTGTGAACATGAAATTTTTAATGTAAAATTGTATTTGGGAGGCTCCAGCTTCCATTAGAAAAGAGTTCAATTACCTCACTCATTGACCTGAGCAATTGTCAGTACTTGTGAGTTAACCAAACACTAGTGATAAATATTAATTTGTGTATTTATATTTAAATATCAAATAAGTCATTTGAATTATATGGCAATTAAATTATATATTTAATGAAATATTTAACATAGCTATAGCAATTCAATATTCCCTTACTACATGCTAGGCATTATACAGCTTAAAAACTTTATCTCATTTAATTCTTCACACAATTCTACAGTGTAGGTTTTATTACTGTTACCAATAGGAGAATAAGGTTTAAAAATTAAGTAACCTTCCAGTAGTCACATATCTGATAAATTGTGGTTTCAGGATTCCAGTTGCACTGTGTTACTTCTAGAACAGATTGACACTGTTTGCAATACTTCTCAGAACACCTTATTAAGATCTAATCATATTTATCTATTTTATTAGTTACCAGACAGACTTCTATAGCATGTATCTTTAAAAGAAACAAAAAAACAAAACCCAAAAAACACTCCATGTGACTTAAATATAAAAAGTTTAAGGCTATTTTTATATTGGAATAAAACTCAGTAATAAATTATTATATAGAAAAAAGTTTGGATTTAAACAGTATATAGTTGGGGAAATACTATACCTCAATATGAATAGCAGAACATTAAGTTAAGGTAGAAAAGAAATGTTTCAAACTACCCTGGTTGTGAAGGACAAATGCATTCACAGGGATGTTTATAAGTTCTTCCACACTTATTGGGTCTCTAACACATTATAGTTCTATTTTGTGATTTTTTTGACACATTTGACTCATAAATATTGTATAATGAAAAATTTAGACCACTTATGGAATGTCAGAACCTCCTAGACAGTCTAGGTTTCACATATACTCTACAGAACCCACATGTTTAGCAATCATCTTTATACCTATATTTATATTTACAGATCACACTAATGGTCTGAATGAGTCTTCCAAAATTCATATATTGAAATATTAATGTCCAAGGTGATGGTATTAGGAGGTGGAGCCCTTGGGAGGTAATTAGGTCATGAGGATGGAGACCTCAGGAATGGGATTAGTGCCCTTGTAAAAGACACCCCAGAGAGCTTTGTCACCACTTCTCCTGTGTGAGGATGCAATAAGAAGATGGCAGTATGTAACCTGAAAGGGGGCATTCACAAGAAGAGGAGCATCGACCATGCTGGTATCCTGATCTTGCACTTTCAGTCTCCAGAATTATAAGAAATAAACTTCTGTTGTTTTTAAGTCACCCAGACTATGTTACTTTGCTACAGCAGCCAGAATCGACAAAGATGAGTCTATGTATACTCAGATAGACTTCTCCCACAATAACCTATTACTGAGTTTCAGTTCAATACACATGAGAGCTTTGCATTATTTATAGTTAAATCACATGACTCAACTCAGTTCAGTCATAATCTGTCTTTTTCTCCTGGGAATTTTGAGTTGAGCTGAACATGAATGGGAAACAGTTAAAGATGAGTCAGTACTTAGAGGAATGCAGACACTAATTCCTTTCCCACAGGGTTTTTACATCCTCTCTGAATGGTGTATATAATAAAATCCATCTATATTCTTTGAAGGCTTTCCTATTCTTTATCATTCCACTATTTTCTTTTCTTTTCTGGAAACCATATTTTCTGTTACTTAAATCCAAAATATTCTACTGATACAACATACCACAGGACACAATTTTATTGTTTTCACTTAAATTTTCCTCAAATTCCTTTAATTAACATTTATTAAACACTCATGTAGGCAAAACTATAAAATAGAAACTAAGCTTAAACCCATAAATTGAATGCAAGACATGAGACTAAAATGAAAGAAGCTTAAATTAGGAGAAACTGCATTAACCAATCAACATAAATTAATTAGGTTAACAAACAACTACTAAGCCCCTATTTTGTGCCAGTTCTATATTTAACCTATACTTTTGTGACAAAGCACTCTATTTATGGAACAGATACTTAGCATTAAGTGATATTCTGGAGATAAATGACTATGAAGTTAGTTTATCCAGGTATGGATTTATATGTTTTCAGTTTAAAAATACATTATTTCAACAGGCATTTGCTAAATATCTATTGTATAGTCCAGAATTTTAAATGTAGCTTATGTGAAAACCATACTGTAAATCCTTTAGTATAGTATGAATTTAATGTTTTATGGAAAAGAACGTGTCTTCCATAACACTATATAGTGTACACCTCACCAAAATATAGATACCATATATCTATTATTTTCTTATCTCTATGTTATAATTATATACATTTTGACTTTGTTGTTTTGCATGGTCCAAGCTAAAGGGAAGTCAGTTCCCCTTGAAGCAATGGGACAGACCTCTAAGTGGGACCAACTAAAAAATAGCATGCACAGTTAAACAAACCTGACTTTGAGTTTATTGGGGTGCTTCCCTCTCCCTGAAGTCCTACAGATCCACTCTTCTAGGGGAAGAGACTGTGAGGCAGCCACCTGGCACCACTTTTCCATTCAAGGATTTGCTCTAAGGAGGATGGGAATCTGAGAAGCTGAGCAATAACCTGAAGTTGAGAGACTGACAAAATTACCAGAGTTTTAGACAGTTGCATAGGGTTGATGAGAGGACACAAACTGGAATTCAAGGCCAACCTGGGAGGAGGGTCCCAGACTACACACCATAATGGCAGGTGGGACCCTGAATGGGAAATAGGCCAGCACTCAGTTATTTGAACTCGGCTTCAGATCAAGGTAGTCTTGGTTCAGGTTATCCACTACTGCTTAATTGACTCTCAGAGCAATCTTTTTTGGAGAAAAAAAAATTAGAGTTTTAAATTGTCATGCAATGCTTCACACATAATTTCTGGGTCTTATGCAAAAATAATCAGGCATGCAACAAGAAAATAACTAAAAGCAAACCAAAAGGGAGAAAAAAACAGAAACAGAAATATCATAGTAAAACTGCCAAAGACAAAAACAAAGCAGAAAATTATAAAAGCAGCCAGAAAATAATATAAAAGAAGCCAGAAAAAAGGCACATTGCCTTCAAAGAAAGATTCCCCAAAGAAACAATAGAAGCCAGCAGACAATGGACTGATATCTTTGAAATGCCGACCTAGAATTCAATACCCTGTGAAAATATCATTCATAATTGAAGACAAAGTAAATTTTCAGAAAGAGAAGAATTGGGAGAAGTCAGCTGTGTAAGGTTGTGATTAAAGGCAATGCTACAGGAATATTTTCTGGCATTGGACAGACAGAACCATGGCGATAGAGGAGAAATGTCATAGTAAATTTGAGGGTGGATCAAATGAAATTTAACTAAAGAAATAATCATGTCTTGTGGAGCTTTATGTATAATATTTATGCATCTAATACATTAAATACATGTATATATATATGTATGTATTGAGAGAGAGATTAAGGTGTATACACAATAAAATGAAAGACATGGGGAACTAATTGGGTAAAAATCATTCTAAGAATCCTAAGATCCTTACATTGTCTTCAGCGTGGAAATGTTCTAATTTCATTTTATGCTTAATGAGTCAAGGTGACATAAATTTTAGGTGAATAATCGATTAAAATAAAACAATTAATAACTCTAGTTTAACACCTATTTTATTGTATCTCATGGTAGATCCTGAGATTTTATTATCTGGATTTCTTTGTATTTCTCTACCCTTTACAAAGTTCATTTTTTTCCTACATTGCTTATTCCAGAATATTCTCATTCTAGAATTACCTGACATTGATGTAATAGTTGACATTATTTTTAGATTCTACAATGATATGTTTCACAAGAAACACCAAGTTTCAATGACTTACAGCAACAAGCATTTATTTTTCTTACTTATGGGTATGTAGTGGATTAGTTGTGCCCCACAAGTCACTCATTCTGAGATTCACAGCAACCTGGGGTACCCTCTTTTCAATGTAGATGGTAGAAAGCTAAAAGCATAAAATTAGAGCTACAAAAGCACACTGTGAGCAGAGGTTCATGTCATGTCTCCTAACATCTTATTATTGGCCACAGTAGTCATATGGCCAGTCCCTCAAAAATGTGGTGTGGCTTTAAGGTCTGCATTGTCTTCTGGAGGCACTTTAAAGCCCTACGGCAAAGGATGCAGATGTATAGTGTTATTAAAAGAAGGGAGTGAGGAGTTGGGACAATAATCCAATACATCATACAGTTCCAACTCATATATACACTTGATTCATTGTTACTTTCTTGAGGAATCATACAGATTCCACAGTCTAGGTACTATAATGCAATATATTCAAGCAGTGTAGCATTTTATCCTCTATTAAAACCATGTACCATTTTAACACAGCTGTTTTATTGTTTTTCTTGCCCATTAATATATGCTTGTTCGGGACAAGCTCTGAACATATGTATATGTGTGTGTAATTTATATATAAATTTGTGTAAATTGCATATATTTAAAAAAATTAGTTGAATTTTTACAGACATCTGTAGAAACCCTCACTCTACTATAACATTTTCCTTTTCTTAACTTAGAAATATCTATACTATAAGCTATATTTGATTTCCTGAATTTATGGTAAAACACTGAAAGTCTAAGCAGGCAATCCAAACATATAAAATAATGAATATAATATCCAAAATTGGGAAGATATGGATTTTCTTAGAATGAATTATCTCATTATACTTTTCATAGTTATAGGAACATCTGGAGAAAAGTATAGTGCACTATTATGTAGATATAATTTCCCTGAATTTCAAATAAAATTCTAAAACTTCCCATGAGAAGACTAACAATATAAAGTAATAAAATTGACATGTACACTATTAGAAAAATAAAAGTTTTGAAAAATTTTTGCAATCTTATAGAATAGCTCTAGTATATCTATACACTCAGAATTTTTTTACTTGATTGAGAAAAGGAATGAAATTCTTAGGAAATAAAACCATATTTGCCACAATAATCGAATGTTGTACATGGCACTTTTTTACTTAAAATGTTTTGTTTATTTTTTAGCTTATTTTATTCTCTTGTCATTATTATTTGACCCAGAGAGTATATAGATAGATAGATAGATAGATACAGATACATAGATATCACAATTGATTATTTCTCACAAAGATCTATAGGCTTTAAAAAGAAAAGTTTGTGGGGCTTCCCTGTTGGTGCAGTGGTTGAGAGTCTGCCTACTGATGCAGGGGACATGGGTTCGTGCCCCGGTCCGGGAAGATCCCACACGCTGTGGAGCGGCTGGGCCCTTGAGCCATGGCCACTGAGTCTGCGCGTCTGGAGCCTGTGCTCTGCAACAGGAGAGGTCACAACAGTGAGAGGCCTGTGTACTGCAAAAAAAAAAAAAGAAAAAGAAAGAAAAGTTTGTGTCACCTTTTGATAATTTATTTCTTTATATGTGAATAACATTTAAATTTAATGATTGCCTTGAAAACATGGTGAATATAAACAAACTAGATATCATATTACCTATAGGTATGTATAGACCCTTCAGTTTATATTTATATACTTCTGAGATTAATAATTAATATCTAACTCTTATGCTATCTATTAGGCTCTCCTTTAGATTCTCAGTTTCATTAGGGCAGACAATAGTTATGCTTGGTGCATCCTTAATGACTAGCACTGAGAAAGGGGCATAGCAGGGACTCAATACATATTTAAGAGATGGTTAAATGTGGGGACTTATTTCAACATGAATTTTAAAAATTCATGAAACTACATATTGAATACTCATGTGTCAAATCAATTTTATTTTAGTTTAAAAAAATTTTATTGGAGTATAATTACTTTACAATGTATTAGTTTCTGCTGTAAAATGAAATGAATCAGCTATATGTATGCATATATCCCCTCATTCAAGGAATTAATATAATAAAAACTGTTACACATATCTTCTGTACATATTTTCATTTCATAAAAATATTTTTATATATTTTTGAATTTTTACTATATGCATTTTTGTTGCAGCTGTCAGTGGTGTGGTCCTTCATTTTCCAGTCCAGTGGTAATGAGGTCCCTGGCTGACCAATCAGAATAGCCCTGAACTTGACATCATAATGACAGAAAACAGGTCTGCACAAGAGCCAACAGATATTTTTAACACATGTAACCAGTGAAAGCTGAGCTTTCACAATTTATAAATAACTCCTCAAATTGATTAGAACAGTAAAAACTATCTAACAAAAAATGGGGAAGAAATGTAAAAAGAAAGTTTATACTCATGGAAACCTGAATTTTTAATTAACACATAAATAAATACCCGAGTTCATCAGTATCAGCAAAATAACCTTAAAAATGAGATATCATTCCACATCAGACACACAAAAATTTAAATTAGCCAAAAGAAAATCTTTGTAAGCCTGTAGCAATGTGAACTGTCATATACAGATGGAAGCATAAATATGTACAAGTTTGGTGACCTATCATCAATATGTAGTAAAGATGAATTTGTGCACAGATTTTTTATATAGCAAATCCATATATATGCATATAAACAGAGCTTTCTGTTACACAGAATGTCCATGTATCAATTTCTACAATAACTAAAACATGGAAACAACTTAAATTCATCACCTACAGAATTGAACCATATGTTATGATTTTTTTAATACAAAGGTGACATAAAGCCATTCAAAGGAGTAAACAAAAGCTCTTTATATGAACATGGATACATAAAACATAATAATGAGACAAAGCAAATTGATCTATGTAGGCACTATTTATATCAAGTTGAAGCATTGTCTGTGAATAAGCTTGTATAAGTTAGCTGTATTAAGACCCTCAGGAAAACCACACAAATGACATTAAGAATAGTTCTCAGTCCTGCATTGCATGAGAGGTGAAAGGCAGTGAAGAATACAAAGAGCCTACTGTCTGTACAGTGTGTTGTTCAACAATCAGTAGGAAGTATGGTGAGAACTACAACTCAATCAAGTTATGTTGGCTAATCAGTATTATATACTTTTGTCAGATAATCTGAACAATTTATTCATATAAAAAGAAAAATATGTGAATCCACATATAGGTAATATGTGGTGGGGAAAAAAAAAAAAACTAGAAATGAGGATGGGATCTTTCCAGAAGAGTATAATTCTAAATAGGATAATGTACTTTCCTTCAGACACTTTGGTCAAAATGATAATATAACCGTAATATCATCACAGTCACCACCACCACCAGCAGCAACAAACAACAACAATGTGGTTTCAATAATTTCATGATATAAGCTACAAAAAGTTTTAAAATGCATTATAAGCAGATGTCCTCCAACTGAAGTTGGCAGTATGCAGCTGTGGTGAATGTATAGCTGAGTATTTTATCTTCATTTATCCTTCTTGCCACCAACTGAGTAGTTCCTAGTTCCCTTGAAAATGAGTGTGTTTCTCTGCGTGTGCTTTGCAATTCTAATCTCTCTCTCTCTCTCCCAAGACTTCGATATCCTCTGTCCTTTATCAACTGAACTATTATTTCTCTAATAGGTAATTTATAATTCATGTATGAGACTTACCATCCTCTCTCTACAATTTCCTTTCCTTTTTTTTTTTTTTTTTGCAGAGGAAAAATGTTTAATAATCTATAAATCCTTATATTTTCATACATAACTAATAGCACTACTATCATATCTATTCATGGTCAATAATATAATAATTAGCAGATTTCCACTTTTGCTAGTGAGGATTTGGAAATGTTTTAGTTTTGTTTGTATTTGAACCGTATTCAATATAAGGATATTTTCTTTGAATATCTTAGGTCAGTGTTTAACAAAAGTGGTCCATGGTGCTCTCTTCTAGAGTGTTTTTTTTTTAACCTTCCTACTAGCTTTATAAATCATTGATCAGAAGCCTCTACTGTTTATGTGAGACACGTAATTTTATAATAAGGTTTCTTGGACCCCATTCTAGAACGTATAAATCAGAATCTTTGAAGAATGCATTTTCTTTTGCTGCATTTTAAAGCACCATCCTTTTTTTTTATTATTTTATTTTTTATTAGTTTCTGCTTTATAACAAAGTGAATCAGTCATACATATACATCTGTTCCCACATCCCCTCCCTCATGCATCTCCCTCCCTCCCACCCTCCCTATCCCTCCCCTCCAGGCAGTCACAAAGCACCGAGCTGATCTCCCTGTGCTCTGCAGCTGCTTCCCACTGTCTATCTAGCCTACGTTTGGTAGTGTATATATGTCCATGCCTCTCTTTCGCTTTGTCAAAGCTTACCCTTCCCCCTCCCCATATCCTCAAGTCCATTCTCAAGTAGGTCTGTGTCTTTATTCCCGTTTTACCCCTAGGTTCTTCATGACATTTTTTTTCTTATATTCCATATATATGTGTTAGCATACGGTATTTGTCTTTCTCTTTCTGACTTACTTCACTCTGTATGACAGACTCTAGGTCTATCCACCTCATTACAAATAGCTCAGGCATTCCTGTACACTAATGATGAAAAATCTGAAAATGAAATCAAGAAAACACTCCCATTTACCATTGCAACAAAAAGAATAAAATATCTAGGAATAAACCTACCTAAGGAGTCAAAAGACCTGTATGCAGAAAATTATAAGACACTGATGAAAGAAATTAAAGATGATACAAACAGATGGAGAGATATACCATGCTCCTGGATTGGAAGAATCAATATTGTGAAAATGACTCTACTACCCAAAGCAATCTACAGATTCAATGCAATCCCTATCAAACTACCACTGGCATTTTTCACAGAACTAGAACAAAAAATTTCAAAATTTGTTTGGAAAAACAAAAGACCCCGAATAGCCAAAGCAATCTTGAGAACGAAAAAAGGAGCTGGAGGAATCAGGCTCCCTGACTTCAGACTATACTACAAAGCTACAGTAATTAAGACAGTGTGGTACTGGCATAAAAACAGAAAGATAGATCAGTGGATCAGGATAGAAAGCCCAGAGATAAACCCACGCACATATCGCCAACTTATCTTTGATAAAGGAGGCAGGAATGTACAGTGGAGAAAGGACAGCCTCTTCAATAAGTGGTGCTGGGAAAACTGGACAGGGACATGTAAAAGTATGAGATTAGATCATTCCCTAACACCATACACAAAAATAAGCTCAAAATGGATTAAAGACTTAAATGTAAGGCCAGAAACTATCAAACTCTTAGAGGAAAACATAGGTAGAACACTCTATGACATAAATCACAGCAAGATCCTTTTGGACCCACCTCCTAGAGAAATGGAAATAAAAATAAAGATAAACAAATGGGACCTAATGAAACTGAAAAGCTTTTGCACAGCAAAGGAAACCATAAACAAGACCAAAAGACAACCCTCAGAATGGGAGAAAATATTTGCAAATGAAGCAACTGACAAAGGATTAATCTCCAAAATATATAAAGCACCATCCTTAAAAATCCCAGTGCAGGGCTTCCCTGGTGGCGCAGTGGTTAAGAATCTGCCTGCCAATGCAGGGAACACAGGTTCGAGCCCTGGTCTGGGAAGATCCCACATGCCGCGGAGCAACTAAGCCCGTGAGCCACAACTACTGAGCCTGCGTGTCTGGAGCCTGTGGTCCACAACGGGAGAGGCCGTGACAGTGAGAGGCCCGTGCACCGCGATGAAGAGTGGCCTCCGCTCACTGCAACTGGAGAAAGCCCTCGCACAGAAACGAAGACCCAACACAGCCAAAAATAAATAAATAATCTTTTTTTTTAAAAAAGAAAACTCTTTAAAAAAAAAATCCCTGTGCACACTGAAGTGTGAGACAATTGTCTTAAGTTTTGAATTTAAATTGTTATAATATGCTTTTTATTCTTTCAAAGTTATATTCACAAACTTTTATTGATTATTCGTCTTGCCATTCTGCCACATTCACTGAGGTATTCACATAATTTGCTATTACTAGGACTATAAACATAATTACCTCAACATTTTGAAGAGATAATATTTTCAAGCAGATTGCTATTTCCTGGCCTTCCTCAATTTTCATAATATTCTTATTTTACTAAGGTGGCAAGAATTTCAAATAGCTTTTCAAATATGGCTTCAATTACTTATCAGCTATGTGGCTTTTGGTAACTTTTCAATAAAGTAGATTTACTGTTGCACTTTTTTAAATCCATGATCAAATTAGTTTGATTATATTTATTGTTTTTTTAAAGAAAAGGAAGAGGACAGTAGCCTTATATTAGTATTATACTACTTTATAAATGCAATTCCTAAATAGCCTATCAGAATCATAGCAGAGAAGATGCAATATTTAGAAAATAATTGCTTAAAATAGCCTGTAAAAAGAGCAGGGGAAATTGTGAAATAATAGGTAAACATCAGCTCTATGGTACTTGTGTGTGTGTGTGTGTGTGTGTGTGTGTTAATTATTTGTACATATCTTCTAAAGTTTTGGAAGGTTGTAACAAAATGTTATGACAATAACTAACAAAAATATACAAAGATTCTACCCATTAAAAATGTATTTAGGGCTTCCCTGGTAGCGCAGTGGTTGAGAGTCCGCCTGCCGATGCAGGGGACACGGGTTCATGCCCCGGTCCGGGAAGATCCCACATGCCGCAAAAAAAAAAAAAAAAGATGTATTAAAATATTTAAAAGTATCCAATTTTTCAGCATTGACAATAAGTATATTAAATTTCTATGAATTTTAAAGTTATTCAGTATTGGTATCCTCTTTTCAGCCAATATAATAATTTTGTTACTGAGCATATGATATAAATAATACCATATGATATTTCATATTTGAATGCCAAAAAAAGTCATTTAAAGTTTGTGTCTCTGTGGCAGGTGGGGCACATTTTGCTTTGCTGGTCCCTCCTTGGCTAGAATGCCTTCGTTAGACTTGGTATTAAGTGCCTTCTCTTCTCTAACTACACTGTTTCTGGCCCTTCTCATCCACTTCTAATTTTAATCATCCAGATAGCACTCCTTTGTTTAAAACTCTAATAATTTCCAAACACGCACTGAATAACAAGCCAATGGCTCCTTGTCTCTGTTTAAAAATTCCCGCATGAACGTAAAAATCATTTACTTCTCTAGTTCACCTTTCCTCACTCCCTCAGTCATTGTGATATTACAGTCTCACTGAAATTCATCCTATTCCTTCTCAAGAGAACTTTCTTAGTTTTTTCTTTTTTTTACATCTTTATTGGAGTAAAATTGCTTTACAATGGTGTGTTAGTTTCTGCTGTATAACAAAGTGAATCAGCTATATACATATACATACATATGTCCCTATACCCCCTCCCTCTTGCATCTCCCTCCCACCCTCCCTATCCCACCCCTCTAGGTGATCACAGAGCATCAAGCTGATCTCCCTGTGTGATGTGGCTGCTTCCCACTAGCTATCTGTTTTACATTTCATAGTGTATATATGTCCATTCCACTCTCTCATGTCGTCCCAGCTTACCTTTCCTCCTAACCCCTGTGTCCTCAAGTCCATTCTCTACATCTGCATCTTTATTCCTGTCCTGCCCCTTATTTCATCAGAATGATTTTTTTTAGATTCCATATATATGTGTTAGTATACAGTATTTGTTTTTCTCTTTCTGACTTACTTCACTCCATATGACAGACTCTAGGTCCATCCACCTCACTACAAATAACTCAATTTCATTTCTTTTTATGGCTGAGTAATATTCCATTGTATATATGTGCCATATCTTCTTTTCCATTCATCTGCCGATGGACACTTAGGTTGCTTCCATGTCCTGGCTATTATAAATAGTGTTGCAATGAACATTAGGGTACATGTCTCTTTTTGAATTATGATTTTCTCAGGGTATATGCCCAGTAGTGAGATTGCTGGATCATATGGTAGTTCTATTTTTAGTTTTTATGGAACCTCCATACTGTTCTCCATGGTGGCTGTATGAATTTACATTCCTACCAACAGTGCAACAGAGTTCTCTTCCCTCCACACCCTCTCCAGCATTTATTGTTTGTAGAATTTTTGATGATGGTCATTCTGACCAGTGTGAGGTGATATCTCATTGTGGGTTTTTTTTTTTGTTTGTTTGTTTTTGTTTTGCGGTACGTGGGCTTCTCACTGTTGTGGCCTCTCCTGTTGTGGAGCACAGGCTCTGGATGCGCAGGCTCAGCGGCCATGGCTCACGGGCCCAGCCACTCCGGGGCATGTGGGATCTTCCCTGACCAGGACACGGACCTGTGTCCCCTGCGTCTGCAGGCGGACTCCCAACCACTGCGCCACCAGGGAAGCCCCTCGTTGTGGTTTTGATTCTGCCTTACAGCTTCCATTTCCACGTTAGATCTACTTTTTCCTTAAAATGTACCTTCCCTGACCTGACCTTCACGTCACTATCTCTGCTCCTTATCATTCAGATCTCAGCTTATATGTCCTCTCAGCAATGAAGCCTTCCCTTACCATCTATTGCCTGTAACTTCCTAGTTGAGTAGTAGCCCATCTAATGATTTAAACTAACTGCTAAGAATTTTAAAAAAAAAAAAAAGGAAATCCCTGGTGGTCCAGTGGTTAGGACTCCATATTTCCAATTCAGGGGGCCTGGGTTTGATCCCTGGTCAGGGAACTAAGATCCCATGTAGCCAAAAAAAAAAAAAAAACCAAAAGGGTGTACCATGAATTGTTGTGGTGTAAGGCATGAAATTAAGGTTCAATATATGTGCTGCTTTCACATCTGGTAAAACCAGGAGGGCTTTGAATGACCTAACTGCAAGTTCTTTTCCCCATTCTGCTTCCAAGGACAACACTTGTTGTCTAGGATACCAGGAACCGTGTTTGCTGAAGACTGAGTAGTGGGTTTTACTTCCCCACCAGACTGCAGAATTATACAAAAAAGTCAATCACATCCTCCCAGAAACCAGGGGGCATACCACCTTCATTATACTACCAATCCAGCTTGCAGTGATCTGTTGCTCACTCTGTTCCTGAGCACAGCCTCTGTGGTTTTCTGTAAGTAGCAAGTGGTATTATGTGGTTGTACCTGTGACTAACAAACGGCTGTGGTTCCTTCTCATCTACCTAGTCTTTGGCCATCCCCATAACCATATGGTGAGAATCCCTCCCACACTAATGGGATGAAGAAAAAAACAATTTTTGCACTTATTTGTGTACTATATGTCTATCCCTATAAAAGTTAAGATCCAGGGCTTCCCTGGTGGAGCAGTGGTTCAGACTCCGCCTGCCGATGCGGGGACATGGGTTTGTGCCCTGGCCTGGGAAGATCCCCCATGCTGTGGAGCAGCTAGACCCGTGAGCCATGGCTGCTGAGCCTGCTCGTCCAGAGCCTGTGCTCCACAATGGGAGAGGTCACAACAGTGAGAGGCCCACACGAAAAAAAAAAGAAAAAAGTTAAGATCCATTAAAAACAAAAACAAAAACAAAAACACTCCACCTGTCTCCTTGACCCTCATATCCCTGGACCCTTCAATAATGTAGTATTTAAAAAGATTTTGAATAAATGAATGATTATTTAGATTTTCCTTCCTACCTCAAATATTTAGAAATCATCATAATATAAATATTTATAAGCACACCCACATATATCTATTGATTGCTCAATCAATAAGTAGATACACATACAGATAGGTTTGTCCAGAAATGTATCCATATCAATGCCAAAAATCGTAAATTGCTTCTGTGGGTAAATCAGTATATAAAGAATCTTTGGAAGTCAGAAAACACAGTGGGTTAACGTGGTAGGTCAAATTGCTAAATTGGTCACTCGGAGATTTCCCATCCTAATCCCCAGAACCTGTGTATGTGATATTATTCCCATGATTATGTTTTTATGTTATATGGCATAGCCAGTCATAAAGTAGGAAGATATTCTAGGTAGGCTCATTGTAATAACCTGAGCCCTTAAAAACAATAATTTTCTCCAGATGGGGGCAGAAGACAATGTCAGAGAGATTTGAAGCACAAGAGAGTTTCCAAGTACCACTGCTGGATTTGAAGATGGACAGGGTCAATTCAATGAATATGGGTGATCTCTCAAAGCTGACCACTACTGATCTCCTATGAGGCAATGGGAGCCTCAGTCCTAAATCTCACAGAAACTCATTCTGCCAACCACCTGAATGAGTTTGGAAGCTGATTCTTACCCAGAGCCTTTAGAAAGAACATGACCTAGCCAACACATTGCTTTAGCCCTGTGAGACCTTAAACTGAGCACCCAGTCAAACCTACGGAGACTTCTGAACTAGAGAATTGAGAGATGATAAATGGATATTTTTTAAGCCCCTAAAATTGCTCAGTATATGGCAACTTGTAGAGCATTAGAAAACAATACAGTCAGATCTGTGGAGGAAACCACTCTGTACATCATGTACAGCAGAGGAAAGAGAGAAAGGAAGGGTCAGGTCCAGAATGCACACAGCTTCAGAATAGTGGATATAGGATGAGGAGGGTGTCCACAGGCAACTGTCAGTATTTATCTGGGCCATTGAACATGGAGCATCAAGGTTACTTGGCCTTTTATTTTATTTTATTTATTTTAAATCTTTATTGGAGTACAGTTGATTTACAATGTTGTGTTAGTTTCTGTTGTATAGCAAAGTGAATGAGTTATACATATACATATATCCACTCTTTTTTAGATTCTTTCCCCATATAGGTCATTACAGAGCATTGAGTTCCCTGTGCTATACAGTAGGTCCTTATTAGTTATCTATTTTATATATTGTAGTGTGTATATGTCATGTACTATTTGCTCTCATTTTAGACCCTATTATTATTGCTAGATCCCCAGAAACCACAAAATACATGCCCTATTCTTGAGAAACCAATATAAAATTTTGAGATAAAGAGGGAGTCTGGGGCTTTAAATGGCTGGAAACTAGCAAGAAAAATAGTCTACCTGCTTCAAAAGAACAATTTGTCATGCTCATATTCCTCATGTGCACATGGCAAACCTCTACAGAAAACAGACACTAAGTTGAGCAATGTCAAACTCGGTGATAAATATAAAACCACAAATCTGTAAGTAAGCAATCACCTTAAAAGAGAAGCAGTAATTCTCCCTTCATGCTCCAACAGAACTAAGATTAAAGGAAACATCAACTGTGTGCTTGTCTTTAATAAATTATATCTTTAGAAGCATACTAAAGAGCACTGCATCCATGAAGGTGCAACAGGTTGTAAGAAAGATAACTAATTAGAAATAACACACTAGAAATGATTGCCAGGATCAAAGAGGAAAAAACAAAAAAGGAAGTATATAAACTGACAGGTAGAATGTTCTCAGAGACAAGATGAGGAACCAATATTGTGATGTTTGGCCAAATTATGCTAGAGCCAAAAGAGTAACACATGGAATCAACAGATGGAGAGAATGCACAGGAGGAGAGCTAGAAAGTAGGAGGGTGAAGAGGGGTGTGTTTTCCCTTGTGGGAGCCTTTGTGGGTGCAGTCCTGGAGACTGTGTAATGAAATTTTGATAATTGCACAGCAACAGCCACCCACAAAATCTTCCCCCAACATGTATCTGGAAAATACTTCATTTGCCATGGATACAGTTAAGTAGAGCCAGTACCATTCTCCTGAAATAACTTATTTCCCTAGATCTGGGAAAGTCTCAGGTGAAGTCTCTGAAATTCCACAGTGAGGATGAGTCGTCCACTAAATCACTGTCACTTCCCAATTAGCCTAGAAAAATACCTCTGTCTCTATGTAATTCTTTTCACCATTACTCTTCACATAATGGGCATTTGGTCACTGCAGAATGTGCCAGAAGATATCAGGGACTTTCTCTTATTTTTTTAATTTATTTTTATTTTTTGGTATGCGGGCCTCTCACTGTTGTGGCCCCTCCCGTTGCGGAGCACAGGCTCTGGACACACAGGCTCAGTGGCCATGGCTCATGGGCCCAGCCGCTCCGTGGCATGCGGGCTCTTCCTGGACCGGGGCAAGAACTCGTGTCCCCTGCATCAGCAGGCGGACTCTCAACCACTGCACCACCAGGGAAGCCCTAAAGATTTTTTTTTTTTTTTGCTTTCTCTTATTTTTGACAAGAGTTTTCCTGGGGGGCACTCCTGCCGTGGCCTCCCACACAAATTGATATCTTCTCTGTGATGAATATAGTGTATGTTTGACATGAAAATGTATTTTCTGAAATTTATTTTCAGGTAAAGACCTAGTAAAAAAAAACCTTTGGGGTAGATGTCTTAATTTTAATGCAGTAATAATGTTTAATTCATTTCCATCAGCAATTAAGTTTGTCATATATCTATTAATCCCTTTGTTATGCAGGAACTATAGGTTAACTGAAGACAAGGAGGCCCATTGTAGGTAATAGTATCCTGCTGACCCCTTTTGGTAATAGCTGAACATCTCATGTAATAAAGGTAACTATAACCTGTGAATAAAAAGATAATATATGTAGAGAGAAATAAGGATTCAAATTTACCAAATATGAATCTCTGAAAGAACTGTTATAGGACAAACTCCAGAAAAATAAAATAAAATGTGAAAATTGAATCAAAGAGGAATTCATGAAATAAAAGAAAAGGTATTGAAAAAACAGACCAATTAAACTAAAAGTCCTAAAAAGATGAATATAAAAATATTGACAGGAAAGTACCACTCCACAAGAATTTCCAGCCTGGGAGAAGGGGTGTTTATAAACCTTGCCTGGTTTATTATCTTGGTCAGTGGAAAGATGTAGATAATGATTCTCTTTCAACTGACTTGTAAATTTTCATTTTTATCTTGTAAACAAATAAATCTACAAGATTTACACCCATTTTAGTTGTTTACAGTTGTAAACAAAATTTTACTGTATTCCATATGCATTTAATTTTTCGTTATTTATATAGAATATATATTTTTAAATTATTTTAGGTGAGAGAATATGTGCATATTACACGATTATGTATGTGGCAGGAATTTTGAAGATACAGTTTGTTGCCTCTAACCAAATATGTTTATAGCATGTATATCGCCTGTTAGCATGGCCACATTTAGACCTTTTTTTGCACTTCAACTTTCTCCATGTACTTTTTGTAAGAAAAGGATGATATTTTGAAACAAAGAGGAAGACAATATCCCAAAGTCATTTTCAAAAGCATAATAATTCTTTTGTTTGTGTGTTGGATTAAGATAGTGGGCAATAAAGTCGACATTTTTGATAACATAAAACATTTAAAAACTTGTTTTATAATCTACTGTATAATGAAAGACATTTTTCAAAATGAAATACTAGTGTCTGTGAGAAAAAATTGAGAATAATTTTGAAGACAAAATTAATGAACTTGACTATATAAAGAGCTAATAAATATTAGCAAGAAAAGTCCAAGATAGATTATGAAAAGCCAGTTTGCAATAGAAGAAACACACATGGCAAATAAACTTATAAGAAGGATGCTCTAAGTTACCATAATCAGAGAAATATAAATTAAGATAGTATTGTTCTATCAGAATTGCAAACATCATAAAGTCTGATAATTGCTAGACCTTGATGACATGGATGATAAACAGCCACTCTCATAAATAGCTGATTGGGGGGAGGAGTTTAAAAACTTTTGGAGTAGAATATAACAATATCATTTCATATCAAATAAGCACATATTCTCTCACTTAACAAACATATTTTAGATATACATTCTATGTAAATAAAAAAAATAGACACATCTGGAATACATCAGTTTTGTTTATAACTGTAAACACTTGGAAAAAAACTAAAATTCATATTAGTAGTGTAATGGTTGAGTAAAATGCAGAATAATTATTTGTTACAATATGAAAAAGTTTGAAAGCATTAGGTGTATATATGTTTAGGGTTCTGAAATGTAACCATCATATACTGCTCAGTGGGATATAAAGCCTCAGAACCATATGAAGAATATGATTATGTTATTATTATAATTCTGTATGTATGTATGTTTATGTGTGTGTAGTGTTACTTGTTTGCAGATAGATTTATTGATACATGAAAAAATCAAGTAGAAGTTTATGTAGCTAATTATTATCTGTGGTTGTCTCTGGCCATAAAATTCAGGAGTAAAATGTGCTGAGGCACAGATTTTTTAATTTAATTATTATTTTATGCATTATAAAAAATTATAGTTTTAATATTTATATGGTATATTTTAATTTATTATTCTACTATAATTTATAAATTTTAGAAACTGTGGAGAGAATTTTTTTTTTTTTTTTTTTGCGATACACAGGCCTCTGACTGTTGTGGCCTCTCCCTGTTGTGGCCTCTCCCATTGCAGAGCACAGGCTCTGGACATGCAGGCTCAGTGGCCACGGCTAACGGGCCCAGCCACTCTGTGGCATGTGGGATCTTCCCGGACCGGGGCATGAACACATGTCTCCTGCATTGGCAGGTGGACTCTCAACCACTGTGCCATCAGTGAAGCCCAGAGAGAAATTTTTTAAAATGCATATCAGATTATATGGACTATAATAAAATGAATTATCACATTGCTTGTTTCTTCTGCTTCTCCACTTACAACATGAAAAAGTTTTGCATAGCGATTGTCTGTGTGGCTCATATAACTATGTAGATGTTTAGAAAAGAAAAGTTATTTCAAGTACAAGGAAAAACAAAAAGGAGAAGAATAAGTAGATTTGATTAATAAATGAGAGAATATTTTCTTTAAAAGAGAGTTGTTTCAGAGTTTAAAGCTTCACGTCAAGCAATAGAACTTAAATTTAAAACACTAAATATCCACTAACTTAGAGAAAATATATATATAAACCTTGTTTAGGTCAGATAGTAGCCTATGAATCTCTTGGGATCAGAAGAAAGTTTAAAATAAGTTAAAGATTACATTTGAGTTGCACATACAGTTATTGAATAAAATAAACCATATGCATAAATATATACATATTTTCAAACATATTTTCAGTTACTTTATATAATAACATTTGAAAGGAAAATAGAAATTGAAAGCGAAAAAAAAGCAAAATGTTGGCCAGATTAGCTTTCACTAGTTCAAAGAAGCTATACACTTTGTATTTAAGTAAAATAATTAAATTATTTTGTTTGATAGACTGACCTTCCAATATTTTAAGGTTGACTTTGTTTAAACTTCCTATATCACTAAAAATATAATTTATTGTAAAATATTTATTTATAAAAAAACAAATTGTCACAGGATTTCTTAATTTGAAGCCAAGCAAAATACATAGCCAGAATACAAATGTGGATATTTTATAGACCTTTGATAAAAGAGTTCCCCACCACTCCCCAGATAATTGTTTCCCTGTTTTAGAGGAGAAAACTTAATTCCTGCTTCTTGTTGGAATGCCTTTCAGAAATAAAATTAGTTCTTTAAGATGAACTGTGTAGTTTTTTCCTTATCTTTAATATAAAAGTTATTATATTAATACATTTACTTGACTGCAAAATATATATATATCCTTTATATATTATATATAATATAAACTAATATTATATAAACATTCTTTCTCTTACATATATATAAATATATATTTATATGAGGGAGAATAGAATAATTTTGTTAAATCAAATAACTGAACATCTGAACATAATTTTAAAAAAATATTTTAACCAGGAGACCATTTCCAACATCTCTCCTCATAAGTTACATCTTCATTTAGAAATTATGCAAAATTTAGTTTATTCTTTTCTAGTGCTGTTGCTTTCATTGGTCATTGCAATCACACCTTCATTTCTAAGTCTGCTTCTGGAACTTCCGGATCACTTTCAGTCAGCATCAGATTTTGATGTCATCTGTTCACACAAGCCAAACTGTCCTGTCACTTCCCTCTGGCATCTGTCTTTTGCTGGGTGGATTTTGAAGCTAAGATTGTCTTTACATCTCTGAGAGGAATCACATATTCTTGTTTATTCTTTTCATTTTTATTTTGAATAATAGTCATACTAATTCTGGCAGATCTTGTTACTTTAGCTTAGTCACCATATTCTTTCTTTCTTTTTTTTTAACTGAATCTTGATTTTCTTCAAAGCTCTCATCAGACATGTTTTATTGTTTACTTGTTCCAGCATCTCATTCAGTACAACCAGAAAGATACATAAATATTACAGATGCATTTTAAAACTGCACTTCAGATTTCTTAAATTGTTGGGCTAATCCTTATTACTACTTTACTGTGGGTGCCATAATCCCCCATGGAAAATGAGAAACTGGTTTTGCATTTTTAAATAATGGTTTTAGCAAGGAAAATGGACTATAATTTTGTTTTTGCCAGTATCATCAGTTGTATTTAAATAGTCTAACGTCTGTCACTAGTTTTCATGTCATCAATCCTCATTTATTTGTTTAAATTTTTATTTTGAAATAAATTCAGATTTACAAAAGAGGCAAAAATATTACAAAGAATTTCCATATATTCTTTATCCAATTTCTTCCAAGTTTAACATGTTATACAACCAATTATCAACACTTGGAAATTAAATTAATACAATACTAATAGCTAATCTACCAATATTAATTTAACTCTCCAGTGAATTTCCTTTTCTCCCTCAGTATCTGCTTCAGGATCAAATAAAGCATTTAGTTACGTCTCCTTAGAGACTTCCAACACAGTCCCTTATTGTTTCTTTGCTTTTCATAACCTTATGTCTTTTGAAGAGTATTGGTCAAGTATTTTGCAAAATGTTTTCTCCTGGTTATGTTATGTATTTTTAGTAAGAATACAGCAGAAATAATGGTGTACCCTTTTTTGATAAACCATTTCAACAGAGAGATGATGTCAATATGAGTCATTACTAGTTATGTTTACTTTGTATGCTTGGTTAAGTTGATGTAGGACAGGTTTTGCAACTGTAAAGTTATGTTTTTCTCTTTATAATCAATAAGTATCATATGGCAAGAACCTTTGAGAGTATACAAGCATACTCATTTTTGTCATACTTTTGATAACTAATTTTGGAGACCTTTGATCTTACATTGTTTTTTTTCTTTTTTAATTAAACAAAATAGTAATTTATCTTTATTCACTGGACCACTTCTAATAATCAAACTATCACTTTACTCTGCTTGAATATGTTGGGATGTTTATCCCTGTACATTTGTATTATTTGATAATAAATTCAATAGACTAGACCAATATGTCAAAGATGAATGAGATAAAAGACATGGCTTATGGTTTTAGAAAACTACAAAGAGCATGGCTTTTAGGGACACTTTGAGAACCTGCTTAAAACAGACAATAAAGTCTTGATGAGAAAGAATATTGAAGGTTAGTACCCATATGATATGAAAGAAAAAATAATAGCTTACTATATTATTTCTACTGCCCCATGGAACATTGACAAAACCAAATCACCCTATAAAGAGAAAAATTATTTGGAAATGCCTATGGAAAATAAGATATTCAGAAGTTTTTATTGCAGGAAATTTTTTCTAATAATGAATATAAAAATTTAGCAAATAAAAAGATGCCAAATTTTGCATATAGTACAGCAATATTAGGAAACAAAAAGGTTTTTAAGTTGATCTGAAATCTTCCAATCTGGAGTTATAATTACACATTAAAGACAGATGCCAACATAACAAACTTAACAGAGCAGCTGAAAATTACCCCATACATGTATGCCCTCAGTAATAATGACATCCTTCTAGAGAGCAATTCTAATTGCAAATTTTCACATTCCTGATAGTTGTGAAAAGGCATGCCAGCATACACTTCAATCATTTTAATTATCATTAATTTTTCATTCATGTTCCTTTTTTTTTTTTTTTTTTTTTTTTTTGGCGGTACACAGGCCTCTCACTGTTGTGGCCTCTCCCGTTGCAGAGCACAGGCTCCAGACGTGCAGGCCCAGCGGCCATGGCTCATGGGCTCAGCTGCTCCACGGCATGTGGGATCTTCCCAGACCGGGGCACGAACCCGTGTCCCCTGCATTGGTAGGCGGACTCTCAACCACTGTGCCACCAGCGAAGCCCTCATGTTCCATCTTATTGAAAGCAACTAAGGAAGTTAAGATGCCCTTGTCTTCTTTGTGATCACTGGAAATATGATCCATGTTTTTTTCCTTTTACGCAAAACTTGAGGAAATTAAATGGGGTCATTTCCTAAACTACTCAAGTCTAGAAAAGTAAAGGAGGATACATTGCAAGCAGTGTACAGGCAGTGCCTGGCTTTTACAAATTATTTATATCTTTGTTTTCAAGCCCAAAGAACTCTTGGCATCTCATTTCAGGTTAATGGGCTGAAGCAACAGCATAGAGAAACATGAGGGACATACTTTTTTGATAAGTGTGTTTCATTGCAGTTTAATGCCTGCTTTGTCCACGTAGAAAGGTGGACACATTCCTGGCAGTGCTTTCTCTGTGAAGGGTTAGGTCTTAATATTTAGTGTTGTAAAGCAAGGTCATCTATTCTGTAAGAAAGTTAATGTCATAGAAAAAAGACTAAAAATAAGTTTGATATGGATCAGAATTAAGATTGGTTAGAGTAAGATTAGCCACACTTACTGGAGAAAATTCATATGAGTGAGGATGGAAAATTAATTATGTTGCTTTAAATTTAATATGACATTTTGAAACAAGTAATTTCCCAGATTGTTTCCATGAAATAAATTTCCATAATTTTATAGTAGGTTGAATAGTGCTCCCGCCAAATTCATGTTCACCCAGAACTTCAGAATGTGACTTTACTTGGAAATGAATTCTTTGCAGATGTAATTAGTTAAGGATTTTGAGACAAAATCAGCTTGGATTTAAGATGGACCCTAAATCCAATGACTGGTGTCCTCACAAGAAGATAAAAGTACAAAAAATGACACATAGAGAAGACAATTTGAAGAAGGGGACAGAGATTGGAGCTATGTTACCACAAGCCAAGGAACGCCAGGAGTGACCAGAAGCTAGGACCAGCAAAGATTCTTCCCTAGATTCTTGAGAAGGAGCATGGAATGGCTAAGATCTTAATTTTGGACTTACAGCCTCCAGAAATGTGAGTGAATAAATTCATTTTATTTTAGGTCACACAGATTGTGGTATTTTGTTATAGCAGTCCTAGGAACCTGAGGCAGAATTTGGTACTGAATGTGTGGTGCTGCTGTAACAAATGCCTCAAAATGTGGAAATAACTTTGTAATTGAGCAATGAATAGAGGCTGGACAAACTTGGAGGCATTTGATATAAATAGACTAGATTGCTTTGAAAAGTCAGTTGGTAGAAATATGGATGCTAAAGGTGATATTGTCGAGGGCTTATGTGTTATGAGGAACATGGTAGAAAATGCTACTGTTACCTTAGAGAAAAAAATATATATCACCATGAACAGAATGTTGGTGGAAAATTAAGTGTGCTTCTGCTGAGATCTCAGAAGAAAATGAGAAACATATTATTGGAAACTTGAGGAAAGGAGATCCTTATTAAAAAGTGACAAACAACTAGGCTGAATTGGTTTCTACTGTTGGGTGGAAAGCAGAACTTGTAAGCAATGAACTTGGATACATAGCTAAGGAGAATTCCAAGCAAAATGTTGTAGATATGGCCCGATTTTTTTTTTTTTTTTACTGTCGTGTATGTGGCCTTCGATGGAGGTTTTAATTATTTCAATGTAAATTGCCAAAATGACATATAAAGGCCAAGTCTATGGTAACTGATAAAGGCAATAATGTATCTATTTAAAATATAGACAGCAAAGTTATTGGAATTTAGGTTAGGTTTTCTTCAATCCAAGATGAATGTTAAGTCAGATAATCATCTGTTAAAAAAACAATTTCTGAGAATTATTTTATTTTATTTTGTCATGAAGAGAGGATTTTGTTAGTGTGAATTTTTAAATATGATTGACAAAACCTTCAGCAGTAACTGTCAAGATTTTTTTTTTCTTCAGTATACTATATATTTAGGAGGCTGAAGAAATTAGTTGAGGGACATCTATCCATATGGAGAATGTAAGTTGAAGTTCATTTGGAATATTCTCACCTGTTTTGGTACAATAATGCTGGAGTAAAGATATACCTGCACTCTTAAACTATAACAGATATGTTTGGAAATGGAATTTGCAACTAATATTTTCAAAATGTATGTAGAGTATACAGCATACTATATGTTCTAAGGAATATACTTCTACAATTTCTCAGCATCCTCAGTTATTATGTACTGACTAGGAAGAAAATCTGTATGTGTAAAACCAAATAAAAATATAGGCAGTATTTGTCAAAATCAAATAATATAGGGAAAATTATTTTACATATTAGTTTGAGTTAACTTATATTTGTTGTAATTTCTCCTTAAATTAAACAAGCATAGGACTTATAAAGTCTCAAAATACATGCATCACTTATTCAACTATTTTGGCAGTTAATTACCATTTGGACTTACTAAATCATTTACTCACATTTCTTTCTCGTATTTTTCCTTTTGGTGAAGTACATGTTTAATCATTCTGTCTGGGAGGAACTGAAGGCCATAAAATATCTTTGCTTTTGTCTTTAATATATCTTAAATATCTTTATTTCACCTTTACTTGAGAATTTGAGCTTAGTTGTCTTTAGATTTCCTGTTGGACAAGCCTTTACCTTCCTATCTTTAAATACTGGTTTGGTCAAAAATTTCATTCAGGTTTTTCCGTTAAGATGTAATGGGAAAACCCGAATGACTTTAGGGCCAACCCAATACATCATTTTATTGGTCTCTACCATTTATTCCTCTGGATTACAAATCTGCTATTTGTTAATCCATCATACATAATCTGCATGTATGTCTTGTAGTTTAGCATTTTCCTCTATTGTTTTTGGTATTGTTTTATTCTAGAACTTATACTCAATTAAAGTCCATTTATAGGTAAAATTTTTCTTTAAGGATAGATGGATTTAAAATCTGGAAAGAGATATTGTTAGTTGCTCACCAAAGCCAGTTTTATTTTTTCTCAATGATACATTATGCAATACATTTCCCATACTTGACATTAAATATAGCCATGTGTCTGATACAGTCAATCACAAATGTATAGAAAATACATGCATAACTTGCAGGCCTTGGCCATCAAACCTTCCTGAATTAATTACTTTACTATATACCCTTCTGTCAGTTTAGTAGATGTGGATAGTGAATTTCCAAGATATGTGTTGAAGATGGCAGAGCCCCAGAATAAAAAGATCCTTAATTTCTGAATCACCACTAGGAGGATAGTAAAACTATTTTAAACATTATGTGCCAGAAAAATAAATTTCTTTGTCTTAACCATTAAACACTTTGCTGTTTGTGACATTGGCTAATGTTACTAAGTACAGCTCTTTCCAACAGCTCTATTGTAGTGATTAACTGGTCAGGAAAGGAATTTCCTCAAGTGTGTGTAACTCACAAGTGTCTGGAAGTTGCAATTGAACATATGCTACTACAGAATTGACATTTTAGAAAATGCAAAAAAAAGTAAAATTAAACAAAACTAGTACTGATAACTAATTACAGACATTATTATAATGTGAGTGATAATTATTTACTGTAATTTTAAAAAATTCCAATATTAGGATATTTCTGTCTGCTATCCAACAGTAACTTTGCATCCATTATACCTTTACTACCATATAGAGTGTGGTGATTTATCTGTTAATTTCATCATTGAAACTAATAAGAATTGTTCACAAAGAGTACATTGGCATAAATACTTCAGTTACCTAAAAAGTGCATCTATTCTTTTTATATTCTCACATACTGAGAACAGGTAAAATAGCATTATTGGCAGAGAGACAAACAACACAAATATTAACATGCAGCAGTATGTAATGGAGAGAGAATTCTTACAAAATCATTTTTTCTCTATTTGCTCGGACTTGACTAGAAAACATGTTTCAACTCCCTTGTATCTGGGTGGTGACATGTGAAGTGTTCACACCATTAAAATATCTGTAGGAGTAACATGGGTTATTCAAGTTCAAGGGAGTTAAGAAGCAGGTGTATCTTTTCCCTCCTGTTCTTGCTCATCAGCCAATATCTTGTAGTGGGAAATGGTGCCCTAGAACATAGCAAGGCCTTCGGATGGAAGAATTTTAGGCTCCTGAATTATTACGCTGAGCAGTAATTTTCTTACTTCTTCTACTACTGACCTGCACTGGACTGTAACAGAGTAAGAAATAAAATCTTTACTTGGTGAACCCACTGAGATTTCAGAATGTGCTTATTTCAGTGCCTAGAATAACTTAACCAATCAATTACACAGTGATTAGCTACAATGTGATTATTCAGAGGATAATACTGAATGTTCTATATGACTTTTTTAAAATTAAAATCTAATGAAAATAGAAAAGTTACAGTTTTATAGAAAAATTAAATATATGGGAAGAACTGACATTGGATATAAAGTAGAAAATGAGACTAAACTTAACAATTGGAAATTGTAGAAAGTGGAAACCTCTCTCAGATTTTGCCCATAAAATGAATAAAAATGATTTAATCACATTATATAAGAAGAGGAAGACAGAAGACCAAGGAGAAATAAATTGAATAAATTACTGAAAACTAAGTAAATATTTAACACAAAACACCAGAGAGCATTAAAGTCAGATCTAAAAGGTTCAATAAGGAGAGTTTCTGGGTTGATGAACACCTCAAGGTGCTGGGCAGGCAGGCAGTGTGCCTGCAGAGGACACTGAACTCCGGTCCTTTCTCCAGTGCCTACCCTTATGCACCCCTTCCATTTGGCTGTTCCTGAGTTATATACTTTATAATAAACCATTATGTTGGTCAAAGAACCAAGGCCGCAACACAAGTGCCAGAAACATGGACAAAAAATTGTTTTTCAGTCAAGCCTCACAGATACACTACTCTTTGATTGCTAAAGTAGACCACATCCTATCGGCAACTGTTTCTATCACAGCAAGGCAAGAGTTCACCTGGACTTCACAGGGAAAACAAAAGTAAACTTCATGGGGAAGACATTCGCACGCTTGGCTGCGGTACGTCATCACATTTTGGGCATCTTCTTAATCACCAATAACAGGAAAAAATCCATTCCATTTGAGACCTTTATTTCCATGGGTGCCATGCGAAGAATGCAAACGTGCATGACAAGGGGATGACAGATCAGCTTGACCTCAAAGCTTCTTTTTCTTACAGGACTTTGGAAAACAAAGACAACATTTCTATTATCTATGCTCCTGCCATACTATGCATCTTACAAGAAGGACATGACTCCAGAAGTGCCTCTGGAGTTCCCTTCTGAGTCCTGGAATACACCAAGAAGGAATGAGCCACCTTGAATGAGACTCACCTTCCCTGCTAACACTGGTTCAACCCTTGATTCTAAAACTTGCTTTCAAGTCTTTTTTTAACTGAGAATTCACGGACTGGATCTTGGAAAGTTTTGTCTCTGGCAAAGGATGTTGTTATCATCATCTTAGAAATTTCAAGCAATGAGGGTGCTGAGGTGGGGGGATGAAAGCAATACTCCACATGGGTGGTATGGAATTCAGTCGGTTTAATCCAGTGGAATTTGGAAAGTCTCTTTATTTATCATCCTTGAAACTGGTAGCTGAGCTTCCCTAGTCAATGACCAGAGGTTGCCACATTCTTCAGACTTAAAGCAAAGCAGAGATTCTGCTCTTAGTTTCCAAATCCAGTGAAAAGCTGGAGACCTCTATACCTTATCTTCCTCTGCCTCAGTGCATGCCAGATCTCTATCCATCTCGCTCATGATTCCATATTTGAGATAATATTCCTGTAACCTTCCCATGGGATAGTGGGTCAATCCTGGGTAGAACATTCTATCATTCACATGCAGGAAATGTGCATTTGTTTTTCTATCGCATGTGCCCTTCTGATAAAGATGTGTTTGATGTGTTTATATTGGATCTACTCTGAAGACTAATTTGGTTTTGGTTGTGTGAACTACTTTATTGCTTTTTTCCTCCCAAGGAACTGAGAAGTTAAGAGAAGAAAGAGGAGAATAAAAAGGACAGGGTCAGAGGTGATGATAATTCAGCCCATAAAGGGAGAAAAATTTCTTTTAATCTTATAAAAGGTAAATGCATCACTTACAAAAAGATAGACAGAAAAATAAACAAAAAAGATATAATGACAGAATGTTTAGTTAAACCAACATATTACCAATCAAGGAAATAGGTGCTTGATAAAATGCTTAAAGATGTTAAAAAAGTTTTAAATAGTTTAAAAAATTCAAGTAGTAAAATCATCAATATAAAATCTCAAAGTCACTGTCTCCAAAATAAATAAAAGTAAGGTATCAGGGGGAAAATGATACAGATCTGAATAAATTACTAAAGCTGGTAATTATAATATTAAAATATAAAATAGGGGCTTCCCTGGTGGCGCAGTGGTTGAGAGTTCGCCTGCCGATGCAGGGGACACGGGTTCGTGCCCCGGTCCGGGAAGATCCCACATGCCATGGAGCGGCTGGGCCCATGAGCCATGGCCGCTGGGCCTGCACATCCGGAGCCTGTGCTCTGCAATGGGAGAGGCCACAACAGTGAGGGGCCAGCGTACCGAAAAAAAAAGAAAAAGAAAAAGAAAAAATATATATATATATATAATAGGTTAAAAATTAGCTTTTTTTTTAACAATAGAAACAAAACAACAGAAGGAAAGAGCTATATTTTTATAGGTTTATGGGATTAATCTAAAAAGAAATGTGTAGGACTTCTATGAATAAAATAATAAAAACATATAAAATAAAATAAAATGTAAGCATATTTCAGGTTCTTATATGGAAAACCCAAAATAAAACATGTAAGTTCTCCCCAATCAATATCTTTTAACAAATTTGAACAAAAATCATGTTAAAAATTAATTTTTGAAACTGCCAATCAAATTAACTTCACTTGGAATAAATGTTTTTATAAAAAGCCCAGGAAATGTTGACAAAAATAATGAAAAAGAGCTTGCACTAATTCTGTAATTTCTTTAGCCATGTAATATAACTACCTGCAATCATGAAGAATCTGGAAAAGAACTGCCAATTCACTCTTTAAAAAGGCACTTGAATAATAATTTAAATTTAAAAAGTAAGAATCAAGGATGGAGCACCATGCCAGATGCACGCATATTTTTTAAGGGGTAAAGAAACTTTAATAAAATATTCTTTCAGATGCCAGCCATTTACTAGTACTTCTAGAATCTCCATTCCCAGAGTTCCCAGAGAAAACACTTAGTTTCTTACATTATTACCAATATATCAGCTGAAAATATTGAGAAGCACTGACAAGGGTCCAAAATAAATTAAATGTGGGATGGATAAGATTGAGCTTAGCATGCAAAACAAAATAGATGACAAGAGAAATGGTCAATTCATTTAACTTAGTAAAAATTATACACAACTGTATATCAACAATCACTTGGAACAAATAAAACCAGAAATTATACTGGAGGAGAAATTCAACAAAGTTTAATAGGCAAAAAATAAAAATAAGGAACAGAACAACTGAGTATTTAGAAAGAATAAAAAGTATTTGTAATAATTTCTGAACAGAGAAATATTAAGAAGACTAGTATGCAAAGAAAAAAGCACATTCACCCAATTTATGCATTTTTCCATCAAATTGGTAAACTGGTAACACATTTTAATGCAATACTAAATATGTTTATATATGCAGAAACAGTCACTCTTCCTAGAGGAAAAAGTGAAAATATATAAAGCATATTATGAAAAGCTGTATTAAATCTTTAGATTAAAATGATCATATCAACTGAGCAATCAATGCCATTCATTATTAAGGAAATGAGAAATACACAGAGTTGAGTCAGTAGTTTCATTAAAGTAAAATTCCAAGGTTCAAACAATTAGCCTAAATACCCTATAGTTGGATATTAGGTAAATACAAAGTCTGCAACTATATAATAATGAACCTTGCAGTAACTATATATTATTATTTAATACAAAGAATAATATGTGAGCAATGCTTAGTATAATATTAAATTAGTAAGGTAGTAAAACACTACATACTGATATCAATATGTGAAATACTACACGATTATATAGTAATTTATATAATACTAGTTTATAATACTAGATATATATCACTAGATAGATACATGCATAGAGAGAAATAAAGTACGATCACATAGTTATGAGAGAGTAATTGATATGATCTTTTTGGTTATATGTATTTCAATCTATATCATGTTTAAAATTAGTATGATTATTTTGTTTAATATTTAATTTTAGGATTTTTCCAAGGAAAATAAGCATACATTAAAAAATATGTTTCTAATATTTGTTTTACATATAACATCAATATCAAAAACAAAACATGAATTAATTAAATCTTAATGGTAAGAGAAATGTGACATTACAGTGAAGCCTTACAACAAAATATATAGCAAACTGGAAAAACATTCAGACTACTTATAAAATATTTTTCATAAAGCAAATATTCACTATATAAAGTTATATTCCAAAATCAGGATTGAAAACTGTGAATAATTGTGTATAAAGTATACACAAATGATTGGAAAGAAATATACTAAAATAGAGCAGTTTCCTTTGGTGAAATTTAGGGTCCTTTAAGATATAGTGTATTTGTTGAAATTAATTTAGATTTTTCAAAATTACAAAAGGGACCAAACTGATTTTTTAGAAAAAATATAAGCTGAAATTTAATACAAATATAATTAAGTATCTAGGATCTATCTATTTACTATCAGGTTACATTATTTCATATGATATACCTAAAACTTTTTCTACAAAATATCTCTAAGGCAGAAATAAATCATAGATGAATCTTTCATAGTTAGGATCAATTGACCTTAACTTTATAGTAAGAAATTATTAGTTTTATTTATTTTCTCTGTAATTTAATAAATTCTATTCTTGACATTGCTGAAGATGAAAGATGACAAATTATATTTCTTTTACAATAATATTATTTACTTAATCAGAATTAGAGAGTTGTGAAAGGAAATATAACTCAATGACATATTTGGAGGTTAATAGATACATAGAATGGACAATTCTTGATGGATTAGTTAGTAAGTTTAATGTTTTAAAACATTATTAGTTCATCACTAATATGCTGATTTACAGTTGTAGACTGCTGTTAAATTTATTATAATATTCCAATGTGTTTTATTGTGTTCCCCACATGCTAAACAAAGTCTTGTCTTTTATAAAATTGTTAAATGCTGTTGGAAGTTGAACAGAATTATTGTAGAGCTTTAAAAAAAATCAAATATGGGCAAAGGACTTGAATAGACATTTCTCCAAAGACTGTATAAAAATGACCAAAAGATAGATGAAAAGATGCCCCACATCACTAGTCATCAGGGAAATGCAAATGTAAAACACAAGATATCTCTTCATGCCTGTTAAGAGGGCCCTTATCAAAAAACAAAAGACATAAGGTATTGGTGAGGATATGGATTAATTGGAACTATTGTACCCTGTTGGTGGAAATGTCAACTGGTACAGCCATGATGGAAAACAGTATGAAGGTTCCTAAAATATTAAAAATACAGGTACCATATGACCCAGCAATCCTATTTCTCTGTGTTTATCTAAAATAACTGAAATCAGAATCTTGAAGAGGGTATTTGCACTCCCATGTTTATTGCAGCATTATTCACAGTAAGTAAGAGGTGGAATCAACCTGAATGTCCATGGATGTATAAATGATAAAGAAAATGTGGTATATACAGTGCAATATTATTCAGCCATAAAGAGAAGGAAATCCTGTCATGTGCTACAACATGGATGAAATTTGGGGAAATAGTTAAGTGAAATAAGACAATCACAGAAAGATACTGCATGATTCCACATCTATGAGATATTCAAAGTGGTCAAACTCAAAAGTGGAATGGTCGTTACCAAGGGTGTGGGGAGGGAGAAATGTGGAGTTGTTACAAAATGCGTATATGCTTTATTCATGCAAGATGGATAAATAGAGATCAGCCGTAAAACGCTGTGCTTAGAGTTAACAATACTGTAATGTCCACTTAGGATTTGTTAAGAGGGTAGATTTCATATTATGTGGTTTTTACCACAATAAAAAGAGAGCGAGAGAGAGAACTTTAAAACTTAGTATTAAGATATCATCTATAAAGAAAATCTCTCTTTGGATTGTTAATCCAATACTATTTATCCAAAGAACTATCTTGTCCTCATCCCCAATCCAGTTAATTATTGTTCATGTGCTTTTATTACAATTGGATATTTCAAAATCACCTTCACATTTTTATTCTCACTACAAAATAGTTTTTTTACTTTGTAGGCTTTCCCGATTCTTGCCACATTAAAATTGTGGAGTTTGTTTTTGTTTCATTTTTCTGATAACTGTTGTTTGAGCCTATAAGCATTTCTTATTATGTTTTTTACCATTCAACTGAGATTTTCATACAGCTTCACTGAACTTGAGATGAAATCTAGTGTTCCTTTTGCTGTGCAAATACAAATGTTTTCTCTCTTTTCTGATAGATGACCTAGTTAAATTGTTGTTTATTCACAGAAGCATGTAAATTATTTGTCTAAATAGATTTTGAATTCCAAATGGATGAATTAACATGACACTCACAGAAGCTGTTTTAATTTTAATTTGTATTTTGGTATTTCTATTGTTTCAACTTGATAATATTATTTACAATACTACTCATTGATAAATATAATAATTTTATTTAAAGAGTTAATGTTTTATCGAACCAAGAAATAGAGCAGAAAACTAAAAAAAATTATTAACCAGTTAATACATCATGAATATTTTTATAAATATTACAACATATTTTATCTTTACTTAATAAGCTCAAGTTACTTTAGAGAAAATCCTATTTTATCTATGTAACAGTAATAGAATATTACCTACTGAAATGAAATGAGAACTTGGTTTATTTACTTAACTTTATATTGAAGTTAGGGCTTCATAATGAATTTTAGAGATAGATTTTTTTTTAATATTTTTCAGTTTTAATAGTATACAAACTAATGCATTACTGTGTACACAAGTCCAAAACACAACACAACAAACTTCTGATTTTACATTTGCAAGATTAGACCACAAAAAATAAAATTCTATTACCTTGTATTTTTAATTAAAAAATACTATTTGGTATAATTTCCGTATAAAATACCCACATTTTAGGTGTACACTTTGGTGAAGTATAAAAACATATAACCTTGGAAATACCATGTTAATAATGATTATAAAGCATATCTATAGCCCCATAAAGTTTTCTTTCCAATTATCCTCATCCCTCATATTCTATACTTCAGCCTTAATGCAAACACTGCTCTGCTTTCTCTGATTAAAGATTAGTCCTGCTTGTTCTAAAATTTCATATAAGTAAAATCTTAGGGTTATACTGCCTTGTTTTACTCAGGAGGCTATTTTTGAGATTCATCTTTGCTGTCATGCTTATTAGCAGCTCAATCTTTCACATTACCAAGTAGTATTCATATGTATATATCACAATGTTTATTCAATAACTTGACAGATAATTGTACTTTTTCTGGTTTTGAATGTTTTATAAATAAAATTACTATGAACATTAAACATATGTATAAGTCATTCTCTGTTTATCAGTTTAATTTTCTCTTGGTTAAGTACCTAGAAGTTAAATTACTTCATCTTATGGGCAATGCTTATTTAAGTTTATATGAAACTGGCAAAAAAATTTACATTCTGACCAGCAATGTCTGAGAGATTATGGTGCTGCAGATTCTCACCAATATTTGGCAAGTCCTGATTTTAGCCATCTTAGTAGTTGATTTATGTATGGTATTTCATTGTGGTTTTAATTTGCATTTTCCCTATGATTATTAATGTTGTGTCTTTTCATGTGATTATGGAACATCCATATATCTTTATGGGGGGAAATATGTGTTCAAATATTTGTCCTTTTTAATTATTTGAGTGTTGACATTCATCGAAGTTGAGGAAGTCTTATAAATCGTTTACCCAAGTCCTTTGTCTAATAATGTATGCCAACTATTTTGTCTCCATTTGAGGCTTACTCTTCTTTTCTTTAGAAGGTGCCTTACAACAAAGGAGTAATAAGATTAGATAAATCGTATCATATTTTTGAATGCTTAATGCTTTTGTGTCCTAGCTAGAAAAGATTTTCCTAACCAGAGGTCATAAAGTTTTTTCTAATTTGCTTTTACATGGAGACCTTTCTCATTTTTTCCAATGATTTTTTCAATATGTCTACATTTATGGTCTCTGTATTCCACACCATTGATCTTTATGTCTATTCTTACAGAAATACTACTTTGTTTAGATTACTGTAGCATAACAGAAAGTTTTAATCTCAAGCATGTAAGTCTTCCAAATTTGTTCTTTTTGAAAATTGTTTAGGTATCTTATATCCTTTACATTTAACTATAAATTTTGGAATCAGTGTCAATTTCTTCAATGAAAAACTCTGCTGAAGTTTTGCTTAAAATTGCATTGAATCTATGTAAATAGATTTGAAAAAAATTGATATCTTAACATTATTAAGGCTTGTAATCCTCAAAAATGTATATCTCTCCACTTCTTTAGGTCATCTTTAATTTCTCTCAGTAATGCTTCTTAGTTTTCTGTATACAGTACTTGCATAAATTTTGTTAACATTATTCCTTATAGTTCATGTTTCTGGATGACTGTCAATGACATTGATTTTTACTTTTATTTTCTATTTGTTCATGGCTATTGTTTACAAACTACAGTAGATTTTGGTATATTGACCTGTTATTTTGTGGACTTGTTAAATAAAATTGTGTGTTCTAGTACCTTTTTTAGATTTCCTATGTTTTATATGTACAATTATGTGAAGACAGAAAATTTATTATTTCATTTCTAACGTATTTTTTTCTATGTGTTGCTTTCTTGCACTTGCTAAGACCTAGGTAATATTGTTTAAAGCGATGAGGGTATCTTTGCACTGCTGTTGATTTTAGGTGAAAAATATTCTTTTTTTACTGTTAAATATGGCCTTAGAGATAGATACCATTCATCCATTTTTAGAAATTTATCTTCTATTCCTAGGTTTCCGAGAGTCATTTTTTAATTTAATGGTTAATTTTATTTAAAAATTTAAGACTTATTTTGAGGGAATAATATGGATTTTCTTCTTTCTTCAGTTAATACAATGAAATTCATTAAATAATTTTTAAATGTTCAGCCAACTTTATCTTCTTAGGATAAACCACAGTTGTTTATTTTGGCAAACTTGGAAATACACTACTCAAATCTCCTTCAAGAAGAACTGCCTCAGAGAGCTTGGTCAATTAACAGTCTCAGCTGGCCCTTCCTTGAATGCTGATGCCATGCTTACCCTGGGCTGCTACAAGCTCATTAATTAGCACAGAAGGCGACTGTTACTACAAGATGTAGCCTTCATTTCACGTACAACTCTTGCTCTGGAAATTCCTACCAACTTCATTAAGAGTTTGTAAGAACTGTACCGTAGTCTGAAGTTCTTCCTATCCAATTCTCCCCTCTGTCTCATTTTTAATAGACTGCCCACTGTCTTGAGAATTTGTCTGCCTACCCGTTTTCCCTTCTTTTGTAGCCCTGGTGGGCTGTTTTCCTCAATAGATATCTTGCATGCTAATATCATGAATATTTAATATCTCATATATATACAATATTATATTATTATAATATATAAAATCCAGAAACATATACATATATGCTGGATTTAATTTATCTAGTATTTTAAGACTTTTACATCTGTAGTAATCAGTGATGTTTATCTGTGGTTTTGCTTTAAAAAAAAACCTCTCTAATTTTTACTGCAGTGTTATGCTATCCCCAGAATTGCATATATATATATATATATATATATATATATATATATATATATATATATATATCGAATATATTTTTATGAAAGAATTTGTAAAGAATAAGTGTTTATTGGTTCTTAGAATACTTCATAGACTTCACCAGAAAAGACATCAGGGCATGCATATTCAATTATTTGATAAATATGGGTATACTCAGATTTTTTATTTCTTTTTGTGTCAGTTTGGGTGACCTGTGTCATTAACATGTCTGTACATTATGTTGGCATAAATTTGCCCATAATATCTTTTGTCTTTTCAATGTTTTTAGGACCTATAGTTATGACCTATGTTCATTTCTTCCTTGCTTGGTCTATTATAGGTTTATCAATTTTATTTATTTATACTTTTTTTTAAAATGAATTGAGCCATTGTATCTCCTATGTTGGCTTTTGATATATACTCCTTGGGTCTTTTATAACAGTTACTTGGGCTTTATGATATGTATTTTTAATTTATCATAGTCTCCTTACAAATCAGATTTTAACACTTCACCTATAAGAAATATTTTAAAAATATTTTAATTTCCTTATTCTTTGTGCTGTTGTTCCTTCATATTAATGATATTCTCATGATTATGTTTCCAGTTTTTATTTAGTTATTTTTATTTATTTATTATTTTGGTCTTTGCATGTCTTAATTTTTTTATTATATGCTGAAAACAAAGAGGTTATATTGTTGAGAGTGAATTTTGTTTCTTTTCCTTAAAGAAGTGTTGAAATTTTTTTTGGCAAGTATTTAAGATAATTATAGATGAGCCTAATTCTTTCAAGGATTGCTTTTAAGCATTTTTAGGGCAGTTCTAAAGTAACTTTTTTTCCTAGAGCTAAATTTAGCACTACAGATAAGATATGACTCTCCTGGGATCTTATCTTAATCACTCTGGTTTCAACAAATATTTCTGAGCCCTGTTTAGTAGTCAGCAAATTTCTGGATGTCATTCTTACTCAACTTACTGTTCTCTGATATTCTAGTCCTCATATTCTAGCTACCTGAACCTTAGCAAACTCACATATTATTCTCCTCAGCTCAGCAAGATTGCTGTTCTACTTGTGCTTCTTCTTCCTTCTTAATGGTCTGGAAACTACTTTCATGCAGAAACCTGAAGCAATCTAGAGCTAAACTTGTTGTCTTCCTTCTCTCAGGAATTACAGTCTCATGATGCCTATATCCCAATATCTGAAAACAGTAATTTTATATATTTCTTTCAATTCTGTAGGAATTTACAGAGAGACATAAGACCAGCACATATTATTCTATCATAGGCAGAAGTAGAATTCCTGAATTATTTATTTTCTTTATTTTTTTATAATTTTAATACCAATAAGACAACCACATAAAACAAATTAATAGCTTATTAATAATGCAGTATAAAATTTAAAAATCTAGTCTGAAGATAGATCCTTGACAACCAAGCCAGATGCCTTCAAATGCCTCTTTGCAATCACAATTCTTTTCTCTCTCCAAGAGTAATCACTATTCAGACTTTTTTACTTTGCATTTTCTTACTTTATACTTTTTACAACTGTATTGTTTTATCACTAGAGTGTGTAACCCTCAACATTAAAACACTATAGCCCAGTTTCTCCTGAATCTCAGCCTTTATGCACTGTCCTCCCACTGCCTGAAAATGCTCTTGCCAGCTCTTCCTTGAGCTAGCTTTGGCTTGGGTTTCAGGACTCAGTTGTATGGCATCTTCTCCAGGTTGGTTAGAGGGCCTCTTATCATATAACACTCTGAAAATGCATCTAACATGGAGGAAGATCACCAGTTAACTTTTCTGTACCTGGCATTACAGTGTAAATCCCTTAAAGAAAGGATCATATTTTATTTTTTTAATTACTGTATCCAAATAGCCTGAAACACAATATGGTTTTGATAAATAATTCTTTATTCAGTGCAAAAGTTTTTGGATAAGTAGCTACTATTAAGCAGTGACCTTTGTGTTGTCAATACTTTTGTCTTTATTTGCTTAGCTCTCTCTTTTTATTTCAGACCCCACCTGCCCTTCTCCAGAACATGAAGTAAGCAATGCTTGTATGATGCCAAATCCTACTGAATTCACACCAATCACTCTGTTCCAACTCACTTTTCCCTGTTCACTCTTCAAAACTCCCCTGTCATATACACAGTTTGCACCAAATTCTAAGATTTATTGCCAAAAATTCATTCCCCTAATGACTGAGGATTTATGTTGGCACTAGACATCTAAATTTCAATGGGCATTTGCCATCCTATAGAATATACAATGTGACATTCAACTATACTCTGAGTTTATATAATACACTTATCCTGGGTGCTAGATAGAATAAAACATAAAAATAATATGTATTCATCTGTAAAAGTCATCTTTTCTATATAAACAATAATAGAGCCATCACAACACTTTGTAGGTAAAAATCCAATGTAACAACTTTATGTGTCTTGAGTAAGAAAATAGGGAAGTATTATTTCCTGTACAAAATCCAGACTGAGCAAAACAAATAACACTTTTCCACTCAGTGAGTCACCAGAATGTAACCTTTCAAAAATTTTCCAGTAAGAAAATATCCTACATAGTGCATTACAAAATAGCATATCCTATGTGTATAGCCAGAAGAAAAACTTATAGTGGGAAAGAGATCCATGAATTCTAATGAGAGCACATAGTAACACTGACTGGGTTTTTTTCTGTGTCATTTCACTCAGTCATCAGAGGACATCCTTGTAACTCACTGAAAAACATAAGGAGAGATTAACGTTTTCACATTTTTGAATGAATATCTGTAAAACATGAATCATATACTAAGGAATGAGATTGATGGAGATGAAAGTGAAGGTTTTAAAATACTTGACAAATCTAAGGACAAATCAATCTTATTTGTTCGCATTGGCTTAACATACTGTGAATCTTATCCTAAAGAAAGTAATAAAAATTGTCCTAAATTGAGATTCTCAATGTTGACTCTAAACAACGTGGTTTATTCTCCTCTCATGTTCTGGAGCATTAGACTTTCCAGCATCTCCCAGAATCTCCTGATATGATGGGACAGATGTTTCCAGTTGGGAGAAACTGTTAGGGCACATTTCTATTCTTATTATTTCACTATTTTATATTATATTTTGTGTGATATAAAATTTACATCATTGATTGGTTTATTATTCCATGTGTATGATTTATAAACAAAAATGTATATAGAAAGTAAATATGGTTATTTCTATAATTGTATACATGTTCACAAAATATTAGAAGATCTCTGTTGAAGAAGATTCCATTATGAATATTCAACTAAATTTTGTAATTTGTAAGCTCTCCCAAATGATAAAGAGCCACATAGCAGATTCTCCCAAAACCATGCAAGAAAATCAGAGAGCAATGAGTTAAAATTGCTTATAGTAAGATGGTTTATCTGGTCTGCCTTATCTGGACATCAAAAAATATTTAATTTTTTTTTAAATTTTTAATTAGAGTATAGTTGATTTACAATATTATGCTAGTTTCAGGTGTACAGCAAAATGAATCTGTTACACATATACATATATCTGATCATTTTAAGATTCATTTCCCATATAGGTCATTACAGAGTATTTAGAAGAGTTCCCTGTGCTATACAGTAGGTCCTTATTAGTTATCTATTTTATAAATAGTAGTGCATATATGTCAATCCCAATCTTCCAATTTATCCCTTCCCCCCTTACCCTCATAACCGTACATTTATTTTCCACATCTGTAACCCTATTTCTGTTTTGTAGATAAGTTCATTTGTACCATATTTTTTAGATTTCATATATAAGCTTTTGCACAGCAAAGGAAACCATAAACAAAATAAAAAGCCGACCCTCAGAATGGGAGAAAATATTTGCAAACGAAACAACTGACAAGGGATTAATCTCCAAAATCTAGAAAGAGCTCATGCAGCTCAATATCAAGAAAAACCAAACAATCCAATCAAAAAATGGGCAGAAGATCTAAATAGACATTTCTCTAAAGAAGACATACAGATGGCCAAAAGCATATGAAAAGATGATCAATATCACTAATTATTAGAGAAATGCAAATCAAAACTACAATGAGGTATCACCTCACACCTGTCAGAACTGTGGGAATGTAAATTGGTACAGCCACTATGGAGAACAGTATGCAGGTTCCTTAAAAAAAAAAAAAAAAACAGAGCTACCATATCATCCAGCAACCCCACTCCTGGGCATATATCTGAAGAAAACCATAATTTGAAAAGATGCATGAGCCCCAGTGTTCATTGCAGCACTATTTACAATAGCCAGTACATGGAAGCAACCTAAATGTCCATCCACAGAGGAATAGATAAGGAAGATGTGGTACATATATACAATGGAATATGACTCAGCCATAAAAAAACAATAAAATAATGCCATTTGCAGCAACATGGATGGACGTAGAGATTTTCATACTCAGTGAAGCAAGACAGACAGAGATGGACATCAAAATCTTAAGGTAACATTTAGATTAATTCAAATATGATTATTCATTCAACAAATATTTATAAATGACCCACTATGGATAAAACACATTTATGCGCTGAACATACAACTGTGGATAAGATTGTCCCTACTCCCCTGTACATAATAATTCAGCTTATAGATTTCTGAATAAAATAGAATTAGTTGAGGGCACTTCAAGCTGTGTAATCTAAAGATAAGTGTATACCTAAGAAGTATTATTTTTAAATATAAAGATTAGTATTTAGGTGATTTCAAATAGTAGATTTCAATGCCATTTGCACCCAGTGCCATTATATGAGTACAGATAAAAATGCCTCTTTAGCTGGATCCCAGAATTGAAAAAGACCTGAATTCAATTTATAACGAACATGTGATGTCTGTTAGAAAGTGAAATGCATGGTTATAAACCACTGAGAATTTTGCAGCCATTGTTACTTCAGCATGACTTAACCCAAGCTGAGTGCTATCAAAAAATATTAAATTTTCTTAAAATTAACAAATTGATATTATCATTTCTGTAGGTTAACTTTCATTTTTGCAGCATATGAAAATAATGGTAAAAATTTTCAGCATGATTTTATATCTAATTAGAACTCGATGGAGGATTTTAACTGGGGACTATGACAGGATCATGTTTACATTTTACAGCAATCCCCCTTACTGCTATGTCAGAAGGGACGGGAGAAGGACAAGAGTCTAAATAGTGACATCTGTTTAGAAATCAATTCAATGAGTGATAATCAGAGCTTGGTTCATGTTAACTGTAGTGAGTATAGTAGAAACATGGATAAATTAGAAACACATTTTAGAAATAGAATGGACAAGAACTGCTCTTGCATCATGCAAATTTCCTTCTGTCAGTTCTTCCTAAAGTAGGGTCCCAATATCTAAAGACTGAATACACTGATAGTGGATATATTTTTGCTCGATTTTGTATTCCTAAACTGATACTAACTGAGAAGAGAACCTAGAAATCCAGCCATCTCAGGGCCTATTTTTTTTATTATTATTAACCAGGATTATTTTTATGTTTATAGAGTCCTGGAGAATACTACAGTATTTATTTCATTTCCTTAGCCTTTGATTCATATTGCTTAATATGTCATCTCTTATTAGAATAAATACTGGTAGGCATGACTTACCCAGCGACGGATATCTTAGTTCACTTGAACTGCTGAGACCTGTCTTCATGGTTAAATACATCCAAATTCTATGCAGATTTTCCTAGCCAAGCTTCTGTTTAGTTCTGTTGTGTTTTGTTCAATTTAGTTTTAATTAGCACAACTTAAGTACTATGGTGAGTGGGTGGGGCGAAATTAGAGAATGGATCCTAGTTTCATTTGCTTGCATGTTTAACATGAGAAGCAGTTTTGTATGTGAGACTGAATGTGAAATAGAACTTAAAACTTTGAAATTATTGACATTATATATTTCATTCCTTATCGAAGATTAAGATAGTTAATAGATTGAGTCTTTTAAATAAGGAGTTTTACATCTAATGCAATAATAAATTTGTTATTCCTCAAAGTTAAATACTCAATTCAATAGACAAGCTTCCTAAAGATGTGTTTAAAAACAGCATAGATAAAGCTGAGTGGTGTGTATTCAACTTTCCAAATAAGAATTGGTCTTACTGAGGCACTTGATTTCTTCATTTAATTTGCTACCCAGCAGTGTTCTACATGCCTTGGTGCATATTAATGCAATTTGTTTGCTCCTGTTAGTAGCATATTTTCTTAAATAAATCACTTTGTTATTGTAGCATTATTTTCTCACTGAAATATTTAATTGGCTGGACATATTACTTCAATAATATCACACTGTCATTACTTTAAAAAGGAATGGGAAGCCTTGAAAATAATCTGATTTACCAATAACTATGCTTCAAATACATTCCCCAACTAGGGCAGAAATTAAATCCCTGCTAACCAATAAATGGTTTTGCTAATTGAATGAATCACTTTTCTAAACATTTTATTGGTTCATTAAAATATGCTAAATGAGGAAAAAAGTGAGGGCTATCCTAAATATTATAAGGGGCTTCTTTGCACTGATTCAGATTCATGTTCTTTTAATTTTACCCTCTTCCTTCTTCCTTTTCTATGTAGATAAGTCATTTTAAAAATAATAACCCATAATTTTATGTTTTTACAAACTATACGAATTTCTTAAAATTGATTTTTTTTTTTTTTTTTTTTTTTTTTTTTTTTGCCGTATGCAGGCCTCTCACTGTCGTGGCCTCTCCCATTGAAGAGCACAGCCTCCGGACGTGCAGCCTCAGTGGGCATGGCTCACGGGCCCAGCCACTCCGCGGCATGTGGGATCTTCCCCAACTGGGGCACGAACCCGTGTCCCTTGCATTGGCAGGCGGACTCTCAACCACTGTGCCACCAGGGAAGCCTGATGTATTTTTTTAATGCCAATTTTTATCAAAATTTTGAATCTCCAATAAAAATGTATATACTCATATATTTGTTAATAAAACTTTTATGGAAGATTTAAAATGAGCCAAGAACTATGTGAACAAGGAAGAGTCGTGTTATCCATTTCTGGATCTGGGCATAGCATTCTTTTTTGTTGTTGTTGTTAAGATTTTTTTAATGTGGACCATTTTTAAAGACTTTGTTGCATTTGTTACAACATTGCTTTTGTTTTTTATGTTTTGGTCTTTTGGCCACGAGGCATGTGGAATCTTAGCTCCCTGACCAGAGATGGAATCAGTACCCCCTACATTGGAAGATGAAGTCTTAACTACTGGACCTCCAAGGAAGTCCCCTGGGCAAGCATTTTTAATGAGTGCTACAGACTTTTTCCCCAGAAATAATAAGCATAATTTTTAATAAGAAAATATGATACTCACATAAATTACTTATGCTAAAAATCTGACAAATTATATCTAATGAAACCATTAGGTAGTTATAATTCCAAGGATGTGAATAATATTCTAATATTATTATCTAAAAATATTATTATCTAAAAAATACTAATATTCAGTCATTAATAAAATAGGAAAGGAAAAATTACCACATAAGAAATATATGGGATCGGGGCCTCCCTGGTGGCGCAAGTGGTTGAGAGTCCGCCTGCCGATGCAGGGGATACGGGTTCGTGCCCCGGTCTGGGAGGATCCCATATGCCGCGGAGCGGCTGGGCCCGTGAGCCATGGCCGCTGAGCCTGCGCGTCCGGAGCCTGTGCTCCGCAACGGGGGAGGCCACAACAGTGAGAGGCCCGCATACTGCAAAAAAAAAAAAAAAAAAAAAAAAAAAAGAAATATATGGGATCAATATCTTTCTAACAGAAATAAACATAATAGAAGATGCCAATAACCTCATTTTTTTTTAAATAATGTAATTTAAAATTATAAGATAGAAAATTGTGCTCTTTCTTCAAAACACAGATTTTATTCAGTAATAATGTTTGTAGGCGGTGACATTCAGATGAAGCGTTAAATTGAAGTTCCATCTGCCTGAATTTAGAAGTTATTAACAATGCTAAAATGCCTTATTACTCTGGTTTAGAAAAAGAGGGTGTATACACCCGTGTCCTGGATGGCATTGCCTTTTTGTTGAAATGAAATTATGGATGAATTGTCACTAATAGAAATGTTCACCGCAGAAAACAGAATGTTGCTGAGTGCACCAAGGCATTCACTACTGCCTATCAGAAATGTAAAATATCATCTAGAAAATGCCATTTTAATGTAGCATAAAATAATGCAATTTATTCTCTAAGCAGGTGTGACACTAGTGGGAAGTGAGTGTAGTTACACCTAGATCTCATTCAGTCAACAATCTCTATAATATTTACTTTATTATGAATTTGTTATTTTATTACACAAACTGACTCATTCATTTATAAGCCTTGCTTTTTCATTTCCCTATAAACTGTATAGCATATTTGTAATTAAGAGAAAAAGTATTTGATGAATAAGCCATTTTCATACATTAAACTGTTGAAATGGCAAATAAGAATATCTTGTACCAGATGGTCAAAGATGGCCAAAAGTAGAACTTTCTCTGAGCCAGATTAAGTATGTAACTCCTGAAAGGGAGATATACAGTTTACTAGCTGTCCAATACTATATTTTTGGAAATATAAACACAAAGCCGTAAAGTTTTTAAACACAAACTTTATGGTTGGTAAATTATTTTCTTTAATATTGAGCCTATTTCCATGTGTTTCCATACCTATTTTATCAAACCAAGGTGCTAAAATGCACTTATAACTGAATTTTTTGTCACATGGCTAATATAAAATTTTAGTTTAAATTTTACAGATGTCAAATCTACATGGAGAAAGCACATAGTTATACACCACATTTTCTTTACCAATATTTACCTTTTTTAAAAAATACAAATAAATTTTATGTATCTATGTCACTAACAAATGACTTCCTGTATTTTTTTTTGCATTTTTTTAACATCTTTATTGGAGTATAATTGCTTTACAAAGGTGTGTTAGTTTCTGCTTTAGAACAAAGTGAATGAGTTATACATATACATATGTTCCCATATCTCTTCCCTCTTGCGTCTTCCTCCCTCCCTATCCCACCCCTCTAGGTGGTCACACAGCACTGAGCTAATCTTCCTGTGTTATGCGGCTGCTTCCCACTTCCTGTATTTTTAAAATGAAACTTCAAAGCAAGTCTATAGCACAATAAACAAATAACTCAAATATATTCTGAATTATACACTTTTAAAGTGTATATTTTTGCCAAAAATGTACCCATACTTTAAAATAGAAGTACTTTAAAAACTCATATATGTATATATATACATACATATGCATTTTTGATACAAGTAAAAATAGATAAAGAATACATAGAATTAAAAAAATGTCCATCTATAAAATATAGATCAAATCTACCATAGAATAAAAACACCAGTATAGGGCTTCCCTGGTGGCGCAGTGGTTGAGAGTCCGCCTGCTGATGCAGGGGATGCGGGTTTGTGCCCCGGTCCAGGAAGATCCCACATGCCACGGAGCGGCTGGGCCCGTGAGCCATGGCCTCTGAGCCTGCGTGTCCGGAGCGTGTGCTCCACAATGGGAGAGGCTTCAATGGTGAGAGGCCCGCATACCACAAAAATAACAACAACAACAACAACAAAACACCAATATAGAAAACTTGAAAGTTAAAAAGAAACATCTACATATACTATTACAAGACATGTAGTACTCCTATTAATGAACAATTTTTAATACCAGAAAAATTAGCATTTTGGATAAGACTATTTTTCCTTTTATTCCTGACTATATGTTGATACTTCTCTATATTGGTCTTCGGGAGACGAATGTCTATTAAATGTCTTGCATTTTTGTATGTTGTGTGAGCAGAGTCTTACCTTCGCTCTAAACTACTTTTTTCAAGGTTGTTTTTAGAGCAATCAGTTTTGGAAGACAAAGCTAATGACTCCCTTTGGAGCAAAGGGCAGGTGTGTTTACTGTCCATTATGGTAAAGGTTAGGTCTCTACCTGGAGCAAAGAACAGGTACACTTACTACCCATTATAAAGGATTCAAACAAGTAAACAAAACAGAACTAGTAGATTCAGATTGATGGTTGCTAGATGGGAGGGGCGTTGGGGAGGTGGACAAAATGAGTAAAGGGATTGAATCAAGAGGTACAAACTTCCAGTTATAAAATAAATAAGTTATGGGGATGTAATGTACAAAGTGGTGACTATAGTCAGTAACATTGTATTGAAAATGTGAAAGTTGTTAAGAAAGCAAATCTTAAAATTTCTCATCACAGAAAAAAAATTTTTGTAACTCTGTATGGTGACAGGTGGTAGCTAGAATTATTGTGGTGACCATTTGGCAATGTATACAAATGTCAAATCATTACGTTGTACACCAGAAACTAATATAATGTTGTTCTCAATTATACTTCCATGAAAAATACTTAAAAATTAAAAAAGAATTCAGACTGCCTAAGACTCTGGGTTTCTCTCATTGACTGCAACCCAGTGTGTACGCAGGCATTTACACGGGCCTATCTGGATCTCTACCATGGGACTCGGGGTTTGGGGGGGAGCAAGGGAAACTGAGGCCAATACGCCTCAGTTTCATGATGCTTGGTGTGCCATGAGTGATAAAGGTCTTTGCCTCTGTCCTTAACTTCTTGAGACTCATGCCAGCGTCCATGAAGCTGTGTCAGGCTAAACCGTTAGCTTGAAGACAGGAAAGATCTCAGATCTATGACATTGACTTTGTCAGTGAGGATGGGATTGTGACAGAGGCGTGGCTTCCAGTAAGAGATGTACGACAGCCCTAAGGAGTGGGCTCAGGGCTATGAGATGTTTTCTGAGCTCTGTTCGTGGATGCTCTCCATTCAGTGGAAGGTGTAGGGGTTGAGGAGGAGGTTGGGTTACCCACTGTGATACCTATTAATGAATAAGAGTTGAATTGATGTGGAGGGACTTAGCAGTGAGAGATGTGATTTAAATGTGTGGCCCAGATGGTGTCTGTGGTTTCGTGTACTGTTCTCTGTGTAGACAGAGGAAAGCTTGATATTGTGACACTGGGTTAGCAAGCTCAGTGACCCAAACCAAAAGGCAAGATAACTGTGGTTGCTGACCCAGGAGTCTCCAAAATTAAAATAAATATTGAAAGCTATTAGTATTCAATAAAGAGCTTTGAGTCAATCAAAAACTTTAGAAGTTCATTTGGTTAAGATGTAAGTGGTATACACGCCAATAAAACCTGACAGGAAGTGTGCCATGCCTGTTAGCGTGGATCCCCTCTCTGACTCTGCATGCCCTGAGCCCTCCATTCTTCCCTAACCCAATCTCAGTTGCTTCAAGGAGAAAGATGATTGGAGTGTGAACGAGCTCTCCTTGCTCCAAAAAGAGATGGAAGGCCATCCAGGTATGCTGGTGAACTTCAAGAGGAAAAACGGAAATTGTTATAGCTTTCTTGGGTACAAGTACCAAAGTCACCATCCAAGCAGGTTTCAGGAGGGAAGAGGACACTCAAATTCAACTGAGGGAAATTAGGTTAAGGGCACAGTGGAGAAGGGAAAAGAAAGTGACTTTGTGGGTGGGGGGACCTAGAGCAAATTCAATATATTGCTGTTCTGATGTCCTCTGCTGAATACACCAGTAGCATTGATGTGCTGTGTATCTGTACATCCTTATGACATAAGAATTAGAGAAGATGCTCCCATTCAGGGTCTGCCGCTATTAGAGAGGTGCGAGTGAAATACCACACTAGCTCCCCACCACCTTCAACCTGTTCCCTCCCCAGTGGTCAGATGGGAACAATGTAGTAAGTAACCCAGGAAAAGAGAGATGAATCACAGCTCTATTTAACTTCCTAATGGCTGCTGGAGTACTGAGAGACCCTCCCCAGTGCAACAGGCCACCTATTGGACATAGCCACTAACTCCTACACTGCCCCTTTAAAAAAAAGTTTCCTCAGTGGATATTTACATTTACATGAAAAAGTGGCAGCTATCTCTTTGGGAGAAACTTTTATCTTCACTGCACTACATGAATAAAAACCACCGGTTCATTAAAGCTCTTGATTTACAGAGGTTCCCTTAAATGCCTGGGCCTGGTTCACTGGTGGTTTAACTTAGCTGAAACCCAAGGTTATCTGTGAGACTGTTGCACTATTCAACTTCAACACCAGCTATACAGAGCCAACAATTGATTTAGGTGCACTGTTCAGTCAGCAGAACTTAAGGTCATTCTCCTAGTCCTGGTCAATGCTGCGCCATTTGGCAAAACTTGTTATAGTTCCACTTACACTTGGGTATCACCCAAGTTCCCTGTTATTCTATCATTTGGAAAACTATAGATTGACCAATTAAACATTCCCCTCTTAAGAGCTGCAGACTGGAAACAAATTGTTGCTATTGATTGAACAGTCTGTGTCATTCATGTAGATGCCTACCAAAAGGTCCTTTCTGAAATAAAACTGACTAGGATCAAGTTGCTCTTGGAACCTGACCTATCTACCCAGATGTCACTCTTGATGACTAGATCTATCATCCTGGAGGACAGAGAAACACATCCATCATAGCAAGGACTCTGTTTCCGATGCAGACTCCACCACCGTACACCAGACTTGTGACTCAGGTGAAGCGCCTTGCCACAGAGGATGACACATCACATGAGGAATTATTCTCTCACACTGTGGGACTTTTTGCCCTCCTCTCTAGACGCCCAGTGGTAATTTTCAATGTGGATACTGTTTCAGGTTGCAGTGCTATTTTTTTCTTATCCAATCAGCTGACTCCAGCAACTAACTTCTGTCCCTTGAAACTTACCTGTGATATGATTTTGACTCTTGGGGTCATCTGCAGCCTATGTTTTGTCTTTTATCATAAAGGCCCCTGAACAAAGGGCTGGTAGTAAAGAGGAGTAAAAGAATACAAGCATCTGGTGCTGAATGTTGTAAAGACCTCAAAAATCAACTAAAAATGATTTCTGACACTATCTTCATCCTCACCTCCTTTTCCCTACACTTCAGAAAGACTGAGAGAATGCATGCTCCCAGGTAAGGATGGTCTCCTCTTAGTTAAATAGTAAATGTGTTGTTGGTTTTTCCTCTTTCTATCTCACTCTCCCCCAACTTTTATACTGCTGGAAGGGCTTTGGTAAGAACCCCAGACTTTCTGTGGGAAATAAAAAAAAGATTATACATTTGGGAAAGGGTGAAGCACAACTAGAACAACCTGACTGTCTCTGAAGCCCAGGGTTCAAATCCTTTCAATACTGGTTTGGATTAAAGTAGCCTTGAATATGGAGTCATCCTCAACTAAATATTTGCAAGTAAAGTCAACTTCTGTTGTCATAAAGAAGTAGAACATGAATAGATAAAACAGACAAAGGGGGTCTTATCTCAACTATATAAAGATATCCTGCAAATCACTAAGAAAAATTTGGATAAATAATAGAAGAAATAGCAAAAACTCCAACAAGTATCTTTCAAAAGATGTCCAGATGGCCAATAAATCTATGAAAATGTATTACAATAAACCTAGTAGAATTTTTTTTTAATGAAGGAGAAGAAAAAAGACTTAATACCAGTTTGGCAAGGATGAACTGTTATTAGAAGTGAAAATTCAAGAACCACCTTAGAAAAATATTTAAAAGTACCTGCTAAAGTTCAACATATGCATATCCAATGATCAAGCAATTTCATCTTAGATGTATTCCCCAAAATATATGTATATATATATGTCACAAACAGATACACATATGATTGTTCATAGCATAATTATTCACAATCGTCAAAACTGGAACAATAACATTTCCATCAAATGTAGAATAAATATGGTATATGCATAAAACAAAATTCTATGCAGCAATGAAAATGAACTCACTATTACTACTCACAACAATACCAATAACTTTCACACACATAAAACAAAGTGAAAGAAAGCAGACACTAAGCAATGCATATGGTGCAATTTCACTTGTACGTGGTTAAAACAGTGGAAAACTAATGTATGCGTTTGAAGTTCAGCACACTGGTTATCTTTGGGGTGGAGTTAGATGTAGAAATTTGGGAAGAGAATGAATGTTGCTTTCTGAGATCCCAATACTAGTCTAATTTTTGATGCACTCTGTAGTTACAATGGTGTGTTCACTCTATAAGTATTGAGCCATTTGTGGTAATTTCTGCATTTAATTTTTGTAAGTTAGCCAGAAATAAAATAACAATAATATTAAAAGCAAAGCTGTCAAAAGTTTCAGAAAGTAGCTAACCCCCTGAATTCTATTTAGGGTTCACAACAGAGGTCTTAATGCATATTCCCAGATTTGAATTCTCATAGAAACTGGGCATTTTTAGAACAATATGGGAAAGCTAAAACGTATGAAGAACTATGTTGTATGTGGATGTATATGGAATGCACTTGATGTTATGGCTTGGAAAGAACCTGTCTCTGACATGCCTTGGTCAGAGAAGATTGTCAAGTATATAAAATCCTGCATGGCCAATTGGAAACTGAGAAGATTCTGTTGAGCTCCAGAAGCATCTTCCATGGCTACGCAAAATCAAGTAAGTCCAGTGTTAAATAGATGAACCAGATTTTTGCTGATACTAACACTAATATTAAGAGTACTTAAATTCTTACTATGTAAAAAGCAAAACATTTAATGCAAGAAAAATTACAAATTCAATGTGCCTATCTTGTGAAGCAGTTATCATTAATATCCCCACATTATAGATGAATAAAATGAGGCACGATGAGAGTAAAAAGCCACATTATTGGGTAATCATGTGAAAAGAGAAACAGAAGTTATAAGTAGTACAGCCGGATTTTTTGGCAATGCTTAAATATTTTAAAAAATTGTATTACATTATGGCTCAATGCAAAACAGCATGTCAAATGACAAAAAAAAATCTAATTCATTTAATCAACAGAACAAACTTTTTTATTAATTTCATAGTAATTAGTTTGAAAGATATAATTTTAGGTTGAAAATTATATTTATAGTATTCTCGATTTGCTATGTAATATATTAATGCCAAAGTACCAAATAATATGTGTAAACGCTATTAAATTAATATTCACACAATAGTAAATTTGTTTGTAAATCAGCAAAAAAATATATATATATGTATATATATAGTTATTACTGGAACATGGCTGAAGGCAAAAGTAACACCACAGTTATAGTCAACAAATATCAACTTAGCAAAAAAAGCTGACACTTTTTGCCCTTTTAAAGTATTTTCTGAATCATCTTCTTATTGATATAGTTATTTTGGGGAGATGGATTGCTTTAACCTTTCCCTTGTGCTACCGTTGATACCTGTACTTGTAATTAATTCTCATCCTTAATGATAATAAAGAATTTTTCCTTTAGTTGGGTATGATTTAATAAAGTTTTTTGAGGAGAAGGGAGAATGAGATTGGACTCATTGCTTTCATATCTTTCTTGTTTATATGTAGCTTAAACACTAAATACTCTTAGATGTGTAAAGAGAGGAGTCAATAACTTCTGAGAAGAATTGCACACATGACATGGGACAATTTCAATTTTTCTTAAGCAGAATTTTCCTAAAGACAGCTTGCTTTTGTTGAATTGATGCTGATACTCACTTTGGGTCAGCACCTCCATGGGCCACTTGGATTTGGAGACACCTGGGACTGAGAACTGAATAACCTAAGAATTGAGAAAGGCTTTAACATAGAGGGCTTCAATTCCAGTACTTGAATCATTGTCTTATAATTGTGGGTGTTAATTAAGTACTAAAATAGCCCTGGATGTAATAGATACAGTCTTTTTTTTTCTTTTCACTTGTAAAAAAATTAATAAGCAGAAACATCAATTAAATAGAGCTGGGAGACCAGATGGGGAGCTCTCATGCCCTGAGGCCATAACAGAGTCCAACAGGAAGAAGAAAGACCCTTCTTGCTCCTGGCAACAATTCAGCCAATGAAAAGCCATGGATTGTTTGTTTACTATAGTCCTCTCAACTTCCTTTTCCCCTCTATAAAAGCATTCTCCTTCCCCGGCCTTCAAGGACTTGCACGTAGCTCTCCATGATTGCAGACCCCAAATTGCAAATATTTATCCCAAATAAACCCATCTTTGCTGGAGAAATAACTGGCAATCTATTTGTTTTAGGTCTACACACTATAATTAATCAGTATTGTGGCTTATTACAATAATACAGTATTTCCCCAGTAACCTTATTATATTGCAGGAGTAATCAGATAAAGTGCATCACTTGCTATTAAAAAGTAACCAGGCTTTATTTTTATATTAAAGTAAATTTATGTCTTTTAATTTTTTTTCCATTATCTAATCTGATAGAATTAAGAAAAAGAAAATCTCTGTTACTGTCCTGCTGCTTCTTCTGAGTGATTAGAATGTTAATTTAGCAGCATCCTTTCTTCCAAGTAGTTTATCATTTATCAGACTTTGTCATTCTGTGGAGAGTGATTCACTGAAAAATTAAAACTTTCAGACTGATTTCAAACCACCTCATCTAAAGCCAAACACGACTGAAAATAATGAATCTTTGACTCCAGTAGAAGAGCCAAACTTGGGTGCATTCAGTGTCCTTGAAATGACTACTTGCATGTTTAAAGACCACCCACCGGGAAGTATAACATGGAAAGGGTGAGAAAAAGACTAATTGTACACTTAAACCACTATGTGGTGGCTAATATATTTCCTTAAGGGAGCACAGAGAGCTGTCATTGTAAATTATTTCTGACTTACGAGAATTAAAAATGTGTTTGATAGAAATACAGCAGGAAGAAGAAAACAACTCTCTGTTGTTTTGCCCCCTCAAGCAAAACAAACAGAAAAAAATTCAATGTGCTTTTATGCTAATTGAGCAGTGCTGTTTTTATTGTGTGTTTGTATCTGCAAGGAAAAAAAAATCCCAGATAAATAATATAGCTTCATTCTATCTCAACATATTTTGCATCATGTTTACAAAATGACTGATGAAACCAGATGTCATTATGCCTTAATATCCTCTAACTGTTCACATTATATAAATGCATACGTTTATGTATGTGTGCACGTGTGTGTGCCTCTGTAGCTTCTTTTTTTCAAGTAAAATAATTCTACTACCTACGAAAATAAGATAAAATTTCAATATAGAAACAAGTGGTATGTACACTTTATGTGTAATTTTCCATGTTGTATTTGCAGGCAGTAAAGTGAGAATACACCCTCGTCCATTTATTTTCCTTTTATCACCTTGCCTAAAACACTACCAAAGTTAGTATATATTTGTTTTAATATCTGAGGTGATCAAACAACTTCAAGTTATCAATGATTTTTAATTTATCTTTTCAAGGAAAAATTTAATTATACTAAACTGTATGATCAAAGTTTGGATGTAACACTGTATAAATGTTTCACTTATGATTTTATTAATTTTAGAATTCTGAGTAGAAAAATGAAATGAAATTTAATAGCTGGAAGTCAGCATAAAATTGAAGATCTTTATGAAGAAAGTCCAGAATAATTCTGAATGCCTATTTAGACCTTTAGTTAGTACGTACTGATTTGGAGTTAAATTCAGTAAAATATTTTGAAGGACTTTCTGTGCTTTTCTTAAGTACTATATATAGCTTTGAGTGTATTTCTTTTCAAATTGTCTCAGACTAAGGTCTGCCAGTAACTTTAATAAAGTCTCAATGAACTCCAAAATTGTCTGTTATACACTTTTAAAGTTTTTGTTTGTTTTTAAATGATTAAGTAAGGGAGAAAACAGGGTAGAGAACATAACGGGGGAAAAAAAACTGTAATAAACATCCCTACTGTAGCCATGATCCCTTCTCTGTATTATTTTTGCATGCACTTTTTTAAATCATGACAATTTTATCACAATACATATGAGCAGAATATGAAAAGGGTAATATTACCATTCATAGGCTTTTTCAGCATTGACAAATGTCCAATGCATCTAATGCAACCCTAGAAATTATGTCTTAAAGAGTCTTTATAAGATGAAATTCAAACGTACTGGTGCTTTCCTTCCCTCAGACATTTGTGATACATACAAGGATATAGATGAAAAACTGGAAGATTCTAATAAACAAAATAGCAAAATAAAACTTTTGAAATGTGAAGTAATAAAAGGTAGAGTCTGCTTATATTGCAAGGTTATTTAAATAGCGTTCCTCTTTTGGATTAACCTGGGCAAGCACCACCATTTAATGCCACAAAAAATGTTTAATTTATTTTCAGGTTTGCTTTTGGCCTTTATTCCAGTAAAGATCTTCCTTAGTCCCTTATAACTTTTTCCTTTTTTCCCCTAATTGCCTTCATCTAGTATAACTTTTATGATATGATTTAACCCTCAATAAGAGGTAACCATTCAATGTATAATCCTTTTACTTCAACTATAGAAGTTATGATGTTTCTAAACTTTAGGATGATAGTGTATTCAAATCATTATCTAAATCCTAGAATATGATAGTTATTCCTATTTCTGTAAACTGCTAAATTCCAACCGCTTTGTGAGCCTTAATCATTTCTGCATTGGGGAGAAGGAACCAAGCATCCCTGGCTGAGATTCTCTTGCTCCATCTCTAGTGTTTGTTCACAAGGTGGAGACTTCTGGTTTGCTCACCACCACTTTGTCACTTTACTAGACTGAGGAGGTCTATGATTTCTCTCTCTCTGTGTGACTAAGTAAGCAAGTTTAATATTGAGGGAGTACATTTTGCACAGCAAACCATAAGCAAGATGAAAAGGCAACCCTCAGAATGGGAGAAAATGTTTGCAAATGAAGCAATGGACAAAGGATTAATCTCCAAAACATAAAAACAGCTCATGGAGCTCAATATCAAAAAAACAAACAACCCAATTAAAAAAATGGGCAGGGGCTTCCCTGGTGGCGCGGTGGTTGGGAGTCCGCCTGCCAATGCAGGGGACACAGGTTCGTGTCCCGGTCCAGGAAGATCCCACATGCCGCGGAGCGGCTGGGCCCGTGAGCCATGGCTGCTGAGCCTGCGCATCCGGAGCCTGTGCTCCACAACGGGAGAGGCCACAACAGTGAGAGGCCCGCGTATCGGAAAAAAAAAAAAAAAAAAAAAGTCAGGTTGGACCTGGGACACTGCCTGACTCCTGTGGCAGGGAATAGATTATAGAATCACTTCTGCTATAACATGTGTTTTGAAAATGTGAATTTGTTCCATTGAGATTGAGATATTAAAAAATAAAAAATGGGCAGAAGACCTAAACAGACATTTCACCAAAGAAGACATACAGATGGCCAAGAGGCACATGAAAAGATGCTCAACATCACTAATCATTAGAGAAATGCAAATCAAAACTACAATGCGGTATCACCTCACACCGGTCAGAATGGCCCTCTTCAAAAAATCTACAAACAATAAATGCTGGAGAGGGTGTGGAGAAAGGGGAACCCTCTTGCATTGTAGGTGAGAATGTAAATTGATACAGCCTCTATGGAGAACAGTATGGAGGTTCCTTATAAAGCTAAAAATAGAACTACCATACGACCCAGCAATCGCACTACTGGGCATATACCCAGAGAAAACCATAATTCAAAGGACACATGTGCTCCAATGTTTATTGCAGTACTATTTACAATAGCCAGGACATAGAAACAACCTAAATGTCCAATGATAGATGAATGGAAAAAGAAGACGTGGTACATATATACAATGGAATGTTACTCAGCCATAGAAAGGAAAGAAAATTGGGTCATTTGTAGAGATGTGTATGGACCTAGAGTCTGTCATACAGCGTGAAGTAAGCCAGAAATAGAAAAACAAATATTGTATATTAACGCATATATGTGCAATCTAGAAAAATGGTACAGATGAACCTATTTGTAGGGCAGGAATAGGGACGTAGACTTAGAAAACAGACATGTGGATGCAGGGGAGTAAGAGGAGGGTGAGACTAATTGGGAGATTGGGTTTGACATAAATACCATGTGTAAAATAGACAGCTAGTGGGAACCTGCTGTATAGCACAGGGAGCTTAGCTCAGTGCTCTGTGATGACCTAGATGAGTGGGGTTGGAGTGGGGTGGGAGGGAGGTCCAAGAGGAAGTGGATATAGGTATATGTATAGCTGATTCACTTCACTGTACAGCAGAAACTAACACAACTTGTAAAGCAACTTTACTCCAATAAAAAAAATAAGTAAAAGACAATAAACCTATGCGATAAATTTAACTATTTTCATTCTCATTTTACACATGGGTACTCCAAGGTTCTGAGAGTTATGTTTCCCAAGATCCCATAGCCAGTAATGATAATGCCAGAAATCTGACTATAGAACTCTGATGAGTTGTTTCTCCTGTGAGATTTAAAAAAAAAAATACATGATGGGGAGCAGAACACATTTTCATTTTGAGTCATCAAGTAAAGTGCAATGTAAAGACCCTTGCATAGAGTACTCCCTGTAGCAAATGCATGGTTACCTTTCTATGTATTTTCTGAAGTACTTGCCCTTAGATGCTAACCCTGAACCATTTCAACATCTGGTTCAAATTATGCATTTTATTTTATCTTTAAGACTGAAAATTGTTATGTCACTAGCACCAAACAAGGGTGTATTCTTCATTGTGTTTTATTCTTTCATGTTGAAATAGTTATTATAATAACATGACATAGTCTCTCTATTCTATTTAGTTGTAGTGTTTTAGCCACAAATACAGTGTTTTAGTGCTAGTATAAAAGCCATATTGAAATTTTGGAGAGTCTTGTTCTATTTTTTTGTTTGGTTTTGCAAATTATTGACTGTGATAATACAGTAAAATGTTGTAAAATGTTGCCATCACAATAACTGTTGACATTTGGAAGTGTAATTTTATTGTTTAAGATAAACTGAAAAGCTAAAAAATATATATATATTGAGGGAATTCAAAGAGGATCATCATGGTCACTCCCTGGAATCCGATTTTGTCATAATAAAACTGATATTTTGAACTGATTTCTTTGCCTATTTCTTATTAATTATAAAGATGAGAGATGAATAAGTGACTATGTAGTATTCTGTTCAAACCCTACTAAATGCCATTATTAAAAATCGTTCAAAATATGTAATAAATGGTGTTGGTGTAGTAGCATCACCTTTATACCTAATGATAGCTCATTGCTATGATGATTATGCTAGAATTTTATGGTTAATTATTCTTATTTTTATATTTTATTCATTCACTTATGGTTTCTCATTTTAGAAAAACTTGAAGTAACAACTGTTTCATAATAAATATAATGGATTATAACCTTTAAAAATGGTGAATCACTATATACCTGATACTGTATATCTAAAGTTAAAAGTATGTTTAACCTGATAGTTGTATACCTGAAACATATAATATTGTAAATAAACTATACCTCAGTAAAATAAAACAAACTAATACATTCACATGGTAAAAAAATCATATAATATTTTAAAGGAAATAATGAAAAAAATCTTAAATTAAAACCTACAACTGTCTTGGTATATTATTATTTTGTGAGAAAATTTGAAACTGTGAAGCAAAGTGATATTTATGCATTGGTGGTATTTTATTACCAATTTGTAACTATCATCACCAACTTTATGAAAATATATATTCTAGAGAAAAGGTCTTAATAAAAGAGTTTAATAAATTTAGGTATAAAATATGTCATACAGTAAAATAAGATTGTGAAACAGAGGGTCAATCTATTCTCTTACTATAGAATTATTGTATTAATTTTCTATTGATGATGTAAAAAAATTACTGTAAATGTAGTGGCTTAAAACAACCCAAACTGATTATTTTACAGTGCTGGAGGTCAGAAGTCCAAAGTGAGTTTCACTGGGCTAAAGTCAAGGTGTAGGCAGCACTGCTTTCTTTCTGGGGGCTCTAGGGGAGAATCCATTCCCTTGCCTTTTCCACTGACACAGGCCAACTGCATTCCTTGGCACCTGGCCCCTCCCTCCATCTTCAAAGCCAACAACGGTCAGTTGAGTCCATCTCATCACATTCCTCTGACATTAATTTTCTTTCCTGACTCTTTCACTTATAAGGAGCGATGTGACTACTCAGCTATTGCAGGATAATCTTCCATCAGAAAATCCTTATCACATCTATAGTGCCTTTTTGCCATGTTCATAGATTCTGGGGATTAGGACATTGGCAACTTGGTGGGGGAGCACATTGTCCTGCCCACTACGATTATAACACACTATTGCACCTTATCTTCTATTACAGAGGCCAGAAAAGCCAAATATCCCTTTGCCTGACCTTTGCACATAGGGGTGACAGTGTGACCCTCTTCTAGTCAATACAGAGCACATAAAAACTGGCTTTAAGAAAGATTAGACTCTTCTGATAAGAACGGAATGTAAGACTAAGGTTCACCTTCATTGGCTCCTGCATCCTGCCTTTAACTCTCCTAGGAAAGCAGGACACTTGCAGTTATGTAAGCATGTTTTGAACTCAGTGGGAAACTGAGAAAATCAGAGACATAGCCACACAGTGTCCTGACTTTGTTGATTCTGAACTGATATCAGTAACCCAGATATGCCTGCACCTGCTATACCTCTGCACCTGCTATAATATGAAACAGAAAAACAAAGCTTATTGTTTTCCTTCAGGGTGGTCATATTCTTCTGTCACTTTCAGCCTAAATATTTTCTAAATTAATTTTTACTCTTCTAATACACCGAGTGATTTTCCACAGTGGGCAGGGATAGCAGATTAAGAAGTTAAGAATATATGATTTTAAAAGGAGCTGTTAATGGAATACATTTATTGTGACTCATCCCCACAAGAAAGAGACACATGTTGGGAAATACTATATCAGACTCTGACAAGGAGGTTGAGAATTTACCTAGTTATACCATTTATGACATATTAAAAATTGCAGCCTTCATTTTTCTAAAATGTACTTTAAGAATTCAATGAGTTAATCTATTAACATAGAATTGTAACAGAACTCATAGGTGTCAGTCAAAGTTAAACATGCTTTAAATCATTACAATTTTTTCTACACACTTTAAAAACTGTTTTATTTTGATGGTTTGGTTAATACATTTTTCTCTTTACCTTATTCACTGGCAATATATTATCTACCTTGAAGCCTATAATGAATATATATCATTCAAATGACAGCACACCTTAATAAATAAAGTGAAGTGAAATATGCTTCCATATGCAAAGGCATTGTCAAATTTAGTCCTTGAGTGGTTTTAAATCCAATACCAAATTATTTAATATGTATCCTACAGAGAGTGAATGGCTTATGAGTGCCCCATTAATAAAATATGGCATAAGTGATGCTATGTGCCTTCTGAGGCTATGCCATGGAAGCCCAAGCAGCTTCTGACCCAGTCTCATGGAATGCTCCCCCTCAGAGATGTCTTTACTTCATTCCCTCATGGGATACAGTCATCCTGTTATAACCCGAACCTCCTGGCTTTGTCATATTTATGTGCTTCAGTGGAACATAAACACAGATGTGTCAAATCCAGAAACCTGACAAATGAATGGGAGAAGTCAAGATGGACATGGATTCACCAGCTCCAACACCTCCTGCCCTCTACATCTTTCTCTTTTCCCACTTGAAGTCCCAGATGTCATGGAACCCAGGAAAGCCATCTCCTAAGGTCCTTTCTGAATTCCTGTCCGAGTTTGTGAACACATTAAAATGATTCCTGTTGTACGCCATCAAGTTTTGGGCATGTTTACTATGTAGTGATATATAACTAAAAATATATATATATTTTAGGAAAATATTAAATAGAGACATCTTTACAGGAGTGAAGTTTTAAATGGTGGCCCTTTACATTTTGAAATAAATTATTTTAATTTAAAAATGTAAAGTGATCACCAAAATAAGTATAATTGCCTTGATTTCTCCCTATTGCTCAGCACATCTGTGCCTTCAGTGTTGTTTAAAGAGCAATTTAGATTCTTTTTTCAAATAAGCATGGTGTTTTTATGCATCTTTGTATTCTCATGATCTGGCATGTTAATAGGAACAAAATGGTTCCTAAGAAAGTATTTGTTTGATAGCATTAGTTGAATATACTTACATTTAAAGTAGTGATAGGGCTTACCTGGTGGTGTAGTGGTTGAGAGTCCGCCTGCCGATGCAGGGGACACGGGTTCGCGCCCCGGTCCAGGAAGATCCCACATGCCGCGGAGCGGCTGGGTCCATAAGCCATGGCCACTGAGCCTGTGTGTCTGAAGCCTGTGCTCCGCAATGGGAAAGGCCACAACAGTGAGAGGCCTGTGTGCCACAAAAAATAATAATAATAATAAAGTAGTGATAAGTTTACCAAAAGGGACTTATGTCCATCAGGTAATTAACTGGACATAGTCTTACTTTAAATAAATAGTAATAAATGACTTTAAAAAACAAATAAGCAAGAAAGCAATAAACACACACATAATTCTATACCTTAATGCTAACCACTAAATATATATTGGACTACTCTTAAGTAGAATTCTGAAGACAACTATACACACACACTCACACACACTCACTCACTCACTCTCCACTAAGGTGAAGAGGCAACCTATCCTAAGAGTGATCCTGTAATAATTTGCTCCTTGTTTTACATTAAGCTATCTGGTTGAGAGAAATCAGAAATGGCCTGTGTTAAATAATGAGAGGTGTGGGTAACTGGTCACACTTTCAAATGGAAGCCACAGCTTGGGGTAGGTATAAAATATATACCAGAATTCTAAAAATTTTGTGTATGTGTGTGTATGTGTGATCTGCTGCAGACTCTGCTTAAGAGAAACCCCATATATATTTTATCTTCATGCACAAACTGTGGATTTCATTTGAAATTGTGGCCAGTGGCCCAGATGTCTCACCATTTAACCCAGGCACCTTCTGTTGTCCTTCAACAGGACAGCTTAGTGTAACACAAAGAGTAAATGAATTACAGGGTCACACTTAAGATAGGTCGGCTCTCTATATTCGTGGCAGTAAAATGACTACTTGTTCAGTCAATGAAGAGAAGCAGCTGATCAAGACCAGCATCAGGTAGAGTTTTCAGACTCCTTCCAGCTGGCAAAATGAAAATCTATATTGGGACCCCTGGGACATGAAGAGAGAACAAAATTGGTTTGAGCCACTGTGGTGGTTGATAAATGTCACACTAAGAGAAGAGCATTAGTCTCTTTACCCACCTGCCCAAGTCTAGCTAAATTCAAAGGAAATATGTACCTGTATGGTATACAGTTGAGTACATAATTTATTCCCTCTCACCAGAACAAATACCATTGTGTTCATAACTCATTGTGCACATTCAAAGGAATAAAATAATGTGAGTTGACAATGTTGGGTATGGATAACTTTTCAAAAAAGTCACCTGTCAAACAAGAATGTAACCCATGAAGAAATTATGTTAACATAATTACTTTTCAAAAGGCAAGTTGTATATGAAATAAATACCCTTTATGAACCGGTTTGCAAGGCAGAAATAGAGACACGGATGTAGAGAACAAATGTATAGACACCAAGGGGGGAAAGCGGGGAGTGGTGGTGGTGGTGGTGTGATGAATTGGGATATTGGGGTTGACATATATACACTAATATGTATAAAATAGATAACTAATGAGAACCTACTGTATAAAAAATAAATAAAATAAAAATTTAAAAATAGAATATAAAAATTCATAAGAATTAAATATCCTTGAGAGAACAGAAAAAGAAGATTGCTTTATATTTTCCACTTTTTCAGAGGCATAAGAGTCAAAGAAGAAATTACCAGAAAAATACCCAGGGTTATACTCAGTCCAGGGTTTTTTAATATATGCAATTAATCATTTAATGCAGTTGGTCAAAAAAGTCACAATCAGTCAGAAATAGTAAAATCAATCTAAATATTGGACCAATTTAGATTTTCTTTTGGAAGCTAATTCAGCTTTAAAGAGTCAATCAGTCTCTGATTACTGTGTGTAATCTAAAATTTTGGCAAAGATCTAATAAAAATATAAAATACCTGCATGTAAGCTTAAAAAATAGAAGTGACAAAAGAATACTATTTGATTTTCCCCATTACCTAACTTTTAGAAGAAATATAAGGATTAAACAATTTATAATTAAATAAAGAAAACACTGTTACTAGAGTTTAAAAAAATTTAACATAAATTACATTAACTATTTTACAAAATCCTCAATATGTTTTTATTGTTTTAGAGCTAGAAAGCATAATTCATAAATAGTGATAAAATACATTAAGAGAAAGAAGATTGTTCCTCTAAAATAATTTTTATTTCCAAATTAGAAGAAATGTTTTGAGAAAATAAAATTGATATTTAATACCAAATTTCTCCCATTTTTGATAAAAAAATAGGGGTATCTTTATTTATGTGCAAGCAACCAAAATGATGTCAAGTCACAGATGAATGTTTAATTTTTTCTTTAGCAATATGCCAAATGTTCTGAAACAGTGATTAACTTATATGCATATAATTAAAGCATGTCTGTTAATTTATACACTTAATAACATATAATCCTCTGAATCCAACTTATTGAATTTTATTTCAAATTTCATGATAATGAAAGTGAGCTTCAGAGAGATTAAGTTATCTATCTACCTGTGCACAGTCCTGTCTTGTTCAATTAATTGAACAATTATTTAAACATCATTCTTTTGACTCTTAGGTTAATGTTTTTTAACTCACCATTTACCTTTAATTAATATCCCTAGCTGTGACCACTAAATTATGTTATAAAAAGTCTTAACTGAGTAGGAAATAATTCTATATACACTCTTAAATGCCATATAGCTTTCCCTGGCTTAAGCTGCAGTGGATATTTTAAATAATCCTTGCCCTAGTCAATTTTTGTATTATTTTCTCTGTTCGTCTTACCCTTAACTTCCCATGCTCCTCAGTAGTGCTAAGCTAAGATAGGTGAGAGGACTTAAATACTTTTCTAAGATGCCTTTACTTATGTTTACTCTCAAAGAACTTAAAAAACAGTACAAAGTATAAGACATAATATATTCAAGTGGGGGACTATGGTTACTTCTTGAAGTTTAGTAATATTGGCATCCCCATGAAGTGAGATATCTGACAGATATAGGAACACAGACTTGTGTGCTCACTACATATTTTGTATACATGTATGTTGCAGCTCATTAAATATCTATTCTACCAGGCACTGAATTTTTTCTGTTACTCAGCCACATTTGTGAGCTCTAATGTTTTGGCTTATTCTCCTTTGAAATACCACAGATAAAGAAAACTGAAGCCATACATTTGGAGCCCAGAGAGGAAGTTGGGGTTATCAAGGTGAAATATATAAGTTTGTGAAGTTTCTTTTGGTAGATATTGAGGCAGTAGGCGGAAATAATATAACAAGGAATAAAACACACACACAGTGATGATATGGGAAAATCTAAGAAGAAACCCTTTGAATCTCAGCATTTGTTGGAAAATAGAAGGATGTTTAATACTCAAAAAGATAGTCTCAAAGTAGAAAGAAGATTGGAAGAGTGTATTGTCAAAAAGGCCAAGTGGAAATGGTGTTTCAGGAAGTATAATGAACTGAATAGCCAAAAAAAGATGATGTCAATTTACTTATCACGAACATTATTTAGTGACTGACATCTTAGAAAGCAAAGGTCTTAATGAAATTCTGACAAGCTCTCATATATATCTTAGTCTGTTAGTAAGATATTAGGAAGTCTGACTTCCAAGAATTCCAATTAAAGTGTAACTAACAAGGATTTAGGTTTTACTCTGAAATCAAATAGATAGTTAAACAAATATGTCATATCTAGAAGTTAAAATTGAGTTTTACTGTATCTGAAGGAAAATAACTTCTAAGTAAATATCCATAAGGGCTACATTTCTGGAATAAAGTCAATAATTTGCCAAAACAAGAGAAAAATCAAGAAACTTAAATGAATGAATTATATATAATATTTCCTTGAGAGTTACTGAAATTTTGATTATTTATTAAGGAAAAAGAAGCACACTAAAACTTAACCTGACTTTAAAAATATCAACATCCAGGCTTCCGTGATGGCGCAGTGGTTGAACGTCTGCCTGCCGATGCAGGGGACACGGGTTCGTGCCCTGGTCCGGGAAGATCCCACATGCCGTGGAGCGGCTTGGCCCGTGAGTCATGGCCGCTGAGCCTGCGCATCCGGAGCCTGTGTTCCGCAACGGGAGAGGCCCCAACAGTGAGAGGCCCGCATACCGCAAAAAAAAAAAAAAAAAAAAAAAAATCAACATCCATGTTCATGGAAGTATTATTCACAACAGCCAAGAGACAGAAGCAACTTAAATGTTCATTAACAAGTAAATGGATAAACAGAATGTGGTATACACACAATGGAATATCAAGCAGCCTTAAAAAGGAAGGAAAACTTGTCTCATTCTAAAAGATGTCAACCTTGGGGACATTATTCTAAGTGAAAAAAGAAAGTCACCAAAGAACAAATACTATGTGATTTCACTTATATGAGATATCTAGAGTAGTCAAATTCATAGACATAGAAAATGGAACAATTGTTACCGAGGTATAGGAGGGAGGGAAAAAAGGGGATAGTTGTTTAATGGTTGTAGAGTTTCAGTTTTTCCAGATGTAAAGTTTAGAAGATCTTTCACAACAAGGTAACTATACTGAACCTACTGAACTCTACACTTAAAATGGTTAAAATTGTAAGTTTTTTAACACAATAAAATTATTTTAAAAAATTATGTGATTCTCTTTCCTGGAAAAAAGTGGGATGAGTTAGAGGGGTATATGCATGGAAAGAAAGGATTTCTATCTCTCTCTCCTGCTTAGGTAACCCTAGAATATTTTATTTTATTTTATTGCAATTGACCCAGTGCAGTTGACCCTTGAAAAACATGCGTTTGAACTTCGAGGGTTCACTTATCCACAGATTTTTTTTTTAATTTGTAAATACAAAGTACTACACGATATGCAGAAGTGGGCCTGGGGATACAGAGGAACCTCGCGTGAAGAGGAACCGAGGATACAATGAGTGGACTATAAGTTATACTTGGATTTTTGACTGTGTGGAGGGTTGGTGGTCCAAACCCCCAAGCTGTCAAGGGTCAACTGTGTTTCTAAATAACTTCGGGACATGATATGGGTAAAATGCTCCCAACATTATTTCTTTAAAATAATTATTCCATGTTATATTCAGAAGTTTCTGAAATGTGAGTAGGTAAGATATTAATTAAACTGTCTTGAAAAATGTTTCCCATACAAATCAGAGTGTCTACCTGTAGAAGTCAACCTCCAAAATCCCCTCAATGGGTCCTGTTTTCTGGTATTTACACCCTTCTGTATGGCCTTACCAAATTGTACTAGGTGTAGTCCATTGAATCAATAGAATACAATAGGAATAATTGTATGTCCCTTCTAAAATTAAATTACACAACAAACTGCAGCTTCATTCTCTCTCTCTCTCTCTGTCTTTCTCTTTCTCCCCCTTTCTCACTTTCTCCCTCTTTCTCTCCATAATCCCTCTCCTTGTGTTGAAGCCAGCATCCATGGAATGAGTAATCCCATTAAGTCCCTTGTGTGGTGAAGAATTAAGGCATTTTGTCAACAATCATGTGAGTGACTTTGAAAGCAGAATCTCCCTCCCTGTCAAACATTCAGCTATCTGTAGCCCTGAGTGACATCTTAATTAAAAGTTCACAAGAGACCAAATAATGCCATTTGCAGCAACATGGATAGACCACAGAGATTATCATACTAAGTGAAGTAAGTCAGAAAGAGAAAGACAAGTACCATATGATATTGCTTATATGTGGAATCTAAAATATGACACGAATGAACTTATTTATGAAACAGAAACAGATTCACAGACATAAAAAGTCAAATACCATATGATATTGCTTATATGTTGGAATCTAAAATATGACACCAATGAACTTATTTATGAAACAGAAACAGACTCACAGACATCGAAAACAAACTTATGGTTACCAAAGGAAAAGGGAGGTTGGGGGAGAGATAAATTAGGAGTTTCGGATTAAGTGATACAAACTTCTATATATAAAATAGATAAACAATAAGGTCCTACTGTATAGCACAGGGAACTATATTCAATATACTGTAATAAACTATAATGTAAAAGAATATGAAAAAATATATATATATATATAACTGAATCATTTTGCTGTACACCAGAAAATGATACAATATTGTACATCAACTATACTTCAATTAAAAAAAAAAAGAGTGCCTCCAATTATTCCTGGCTTCTGGTATTCACACCCTTGTCTGATGGTCAGTGTGTCACTTTGTAGATAAGTCTCAAGAGAGACTTAAGACAGAACCCCCATGTAAGTACACCAGCATTCCTAATGTTTAATGATTATGTGAAATAATATGTTGTTTAAGCTTCTATGTTTCAGAGAAATTTATTATAAAGCAATAAGAGACAACTCTCCTTCCCAGTTCCACTCTGGGTCCCAAATAAAGTTTGGCTTTTGGTTTAACTCTGATGCCTGCCTATATATGTAGTCACAGATATAGAAAATAGTTTAATGAGAACAATGCAATTCTAGAAACATAAAATTCCACAAAATATGAAATACAACAATATGGAACTGCTCTCTTTTTCAGTATTTCATTCCTTGAAGGAAAGTAAAGTCTTGGGAAGGAATTAAAAATCCCTCTAATAAAAACTGTTTCCTAAAGAAAAGAAAAACAAAACAAAGAATGAAATCCCCCTCTTGGTTTCAGATATATTAAAGTTACAAAAGAGAAATTTTAAAAAAAAAACAGTCCTCTCCTTCACTTCTAATTCTGCCCAGGAACTGATGAATTTCCTTCATACCTATACGATCTCATATATATCAACTCAAATCTCTCATATGTAATACTGTTTCCACATTTTTGGACTGTTGATAGGATAAACAAGAATATCACAGACAAGCCTGATAGTCATAACATTTAGAAAGAACAAACAAATCCCAGAACTACCACCATGGTACTTTAAAACCAAGGTAACAATGCCCTTTATCAATATCATTTCACAAGATAAAGCTGTACCCTCTAGAATGTCACACATGTTGTAACTTAGATCCACATTGCTTTTGCTCAACTTTCACTAGAGCATACAGACAATATTGTTCAAGGAAAGGAAATAGACTAATAAAAATAAAACAAATACAGCAAAAGGAGCACAAGGGTGAGGATTTTTTACAACTTTGTGAGGAGTTAGGCCACTCTATTATTTTTTTTCTCAACTTGCGCTTTTAAAATTCCTCAGGCAAAAGTCCTTTATAAAGTAAATAAGAGGACCTTTTCAACTAATTAGGGTAACACTGGTTGCTGTAACCAACCCAACATTTCAGTGAATTAATTCAATAGAGGGTTATTTTTCATCAAATTATAGTCCAGCATGGTGGTTTCTAATTCACAGGTGACTTTCTGCATAGTGATTTGGGGAATAAGACTCCTTCCTTATATCTTGTAGCTCTACCACAACATGGAACCTCAGCATCATAAGCAAAAACCAAATATGATGGTGTAGAAGGAGCATTCACTTTTTACCTGTTTTTACCATTTGTACTCATATGCCCCCTTCTAGATGCCATGAAAGGCCGGAAAATATTTTCTACTCTGTAGGTGGGCAACTTTTTCTTAGTGACAGAGCCTAACTGGGAAAGGGAAGCACTAATGTTGGCGAATACTTGCCCATCTTTGCTTCTCTGTGCTTCTCACATTATAGTGATTGGTGGCATTTATTGAACACTTACATTGTATGAGATGTTATCATAGTAAGTAAATTCATCTTCAAGACAATCTTGTTGAGTTCAGTATTATTTTCCCCAATATTATGCGTATGAATAAACTAAGGCAATGAGAAATTAACTTAAGCAAATCACCTTTCTAATAGCTGGGAGTTAAATCCTGCATCCTGGTGCTAAAGAAAAAGCCTCTCTTGATATCTACTAGATATAATGTAAACTTGGTGCCCATTCTCTTGGTACCATTGCCTTTCTAGATGTTCAAGGTTGAATTAAGACTGTGCTGCCTAAGGACAACCTCTCTTCTCACACTTTCAAATTATATGCTCCACATTTGAAATGATAAACTCTCCAAGCAATGTTTGTGGTGGGCATCATCCACAATACCATTCTTCCACCTATTCATCTTGATTTTCTACATTCCTTGCCGGATTACAGATTTTGCTGTTATGATTATTTGTGACTAATTCCTCCCAATGGGAGGATCTCTCTTAATCAATTTCTGACCTTGAGCAACCCCTTATTGTTGCTCCCAAATTCAAAGTTTTCAGGGGTCCAGTAAAGATAAATAAGCTTCAGTTTTAAATCTCCAAGTCCTTAAGCAATTATCTTTCAGCAACTTCAGAAATAATGTTTTTCACTACATTGAATTCTAGACTGGGTTTAGATTTTTAATTTCACTCTGATTTTTTGCCTACTCATTGTGGGTCCATGAGAATTGTTAATGTCATAAAAGCTTACCTTGTTCCTTTTCTTCCTGACATAAATGCAGGTTTATGGTCTTGGTCTAATACTGAGGTTTATTTTTCTTCCCCATCACATTTTTTTTTCCTTTACACTTCTCCAAAAATTTGCCTTGTGGGTTTATATTTTGAGGTGAAGCAGGCCAGTGAATATTGGATTTGCCTTTAAAAATGTATTGTTCTAGCAAATGCTTCCAATTTTTAAGCCCCAGTATAAGATAAATCTACCCTAGTTGAGTTATTTTTTACATCAGTGATCTTTTTAAAACGCAAATATAATCATAAAAATCATTGTTTCCAATGCCTTTAAGGTTATTCACACAGGTTTAAAATCCACATGTCTTTATCTCCAGCAGCAAACTCACTGAGGAGGAATACATAGGAAGTCTCCAAATCAAAAGAGGAGACAAAATACAAGGATGCTACAGAGCTTGAAGTTGCTGGTAGATATAAGTACAAAAACATTAAATACAACCCATTTCCTGAGTTACTGAGGGTTAGATCTTTAACATACTTTTTGGGAGGGAGACCCAATGTAACCCATAACATTCTTGGACCACATGGAATCAAACTGTATAGTAATAATATAAAGATAGAAAGTTTGAAAATATTTAAAATCACAAGACATACTTCTAAGTAGTAGCCCATGAGTTAACAATATATTTAAGGAATATTAAAATGTATTTTGAACAAAATTAAAGTAAAAATAAAGCTTCTTAAAATTTTAGGGATGCAGCAAAAACTGCCTAGAGGAAATTTTATGCCACTAAATGCATACATTTAAGAAGAATAAAGGTCCATAATCAGTAAACTAAGCTTCCAAATTCAGCGATTAGTGAAGGAAGCATAATTTAAACCAAAAGCAAGAAGAAAAAAAGAAGAAAAAAATTAAAACAACAATCAGTGGAAGCCCCTTCACGGGCGGAGACAGCAGGTGGCGGAGGGGGAAAGCTTCGGAGTAGCTGAGGAGAGCACAGCAACAGGGGTGTGGAGGGCAAAGCTGAGAGATTCCGGCACAGAGGATCGGTGCCCTCAGGCACACACCAGCCCGAGAGGCTTGTCTGCTCGGCCGCGGGGGCGGGCGGGGCTGGGAGCTGAGGCTCGGGTATCGGCTTTCAGTTGGAGCGCAGGGAGAGGACTGGGGCTGGCGGCAGGAAGAGAGCCTGAAGGGGTTAGTGCACCACGGCTAGCCCGGAGGGAGTCCAGGGAAAAAGTCTGGAGCTGCCGAAGAGGCAAGGGACTTTTTCTTCCTTTTTGTTTCCTGGTGCGCGAGGAGAGGGCATTAAGAGAGCTGCTTAAAGAAACACCAGAGACGGGCGCGCCGCGGACCCCGGAGACGGGCGTGAGACGCTGGGGCTGCTGCTGCCGCCGCCACAAGGCCTGTGTGCGAGCGCAGGTCACTGTCCACCCCGCCTTCCAGGGAGCCTGTGCACCCCGCCACTGCCGGGGTCCCGGGACCCAGGAACAGCTTTCCCGGGAAAGCGCACGGAGCGCCTCAGACTGGTGCAACATCACGCCGGCCTCTGCCGCCGCAGGCCCGCCCCACACTGCGCGCCCCTCCCTCCCCTCTGCCTGAGTGAGCCAGAGCCCCCGAATCAGCGGCTCCTTCAAACCTGTCCTGTCTGAGCGAAGAACGGACGCCCTCCGGCGACCTACGCGCAGAGGCGGGGCCAGGTCCAAGGCTGAGACCCGGGAGCTGTGAGAGCAGAGAAGAGACAGGGAAATCTCTCTGTGCAGCCTCGGAGGCAGCGGATTAAAGCTCCACAGTCCACTTGATGTGCCCTGTGTCTGTGGAGTGCATGAATGGACAGCGAATCATCCCAAATTGAGGAAGTGGATTTTGAGGACAAGATTTCAGGCTTTTCCCCCTTTTCCTCTTTTTACAACGAATTATCCCAAATTGAGGAGGTGGTCTTTGAGAGCAAGATTTTCGATTTTTCCCCCTGCTCTCTTTCTGTGAATGTGTATGTGTATGCTTCTGTGTGAGATTTTCTCTGTATAGCTTTGCTTCCACCATATGTCCCAGGGTTCTGTCTGTCCGTTTTTTTTCAATAATTACTTTTTAATTTTAATAACGCTACTATATTTTATACTTTATTCCATTTTACTTTACCTGCTCTTTCTTTTTTTCCTCCCTTCCCTTCCTCCCTCCCTCCCTCCGCCCCTCCTTTCCTTCTTTCTCTCTTTCTTTCCTTCCTCCCTCCCTCCCACCCTTCTTCCTTTCACTCTTTCTTTTTCTTTCCTTCCTCCCTCCCTCCTGTCTTTCTTTCTTTCTTTCCTTCCTCCCTCCCTCCCTCCCTTCTTCCATTCACTCTTTCTTTTTCTTTCCTCCCTCCCTTCCTCCCTCCTTTCTTTCTTTCCATCCTTCCTCCCTCCCTCCCTCCTTTCTTTCTTTCCTCCTTCCGTCATCCCTTCCTTCCTTTCCTTCTTCCTTTCTTTCTCTCTCTCTTTCTTTCTTCTACTAATTATTTCTTTCTACTTTTTCTCACTTTTATTCTGAGCCGGGTAGATGAAAGGCTCTTGGTGCTGCAGCCAGGAGTCAGTGCTGTGCCTCTGAAGTGGGAGAGCCAACTTCAGGACACGGGTCCACAAGAGACCTCCCAGCTCCACATAATATCAAGCAGTGAAAATCTCCCAGAGATCTCCATCTCAACACCAGCACCCAGCTTCAGTCAACGACCAGCAAGCTACAGTGCTGGTCACCCTATGCCAAGCAACTAGCAAGGCAGGAACACAACCCCACCCATTAGCAGAGAGGCTGCCTAAAAATATAATAAGGCCACAGGCACCCCAAAACACACCACCAGACGTGGACCTGTCCACCAGAAAGACAAGATCGAGCCTCAACCACCAGAACACAGGCACTAGTCCCCCCCACCAGGAAGCCTACACAACCTACTGAAACAACCTTAGCCACTGGGGACAGACATCAAAAACAACGGGAACTACGAATCTGCAGCCTGCAAAAAGCAGACCCCAAACACAGTAACATAAGCAAAATGAGAAGACAGAAAAACACACAGCAGGTGAAGGAGCAAGATAAAAACCTACCAGACCTAACAAATGAAGAGGTAATAGGCAGTCTACCTGAAAAAGAATTCAGAATAATGATAGTAAAGATGATCCAAGATTCTATTTCCAAGAATCAAAATCTTGGAAAAAGAATAGACAAAATGCAAGAAACAGTTAACAAGGACCTAGAAGAACTAAAGATGAATCAAGCATCGATTAAAAACACAATAAATGAAATGAAAAATGCTCTAGATGGGATCAATAGCAGAATAACTGAGGCAGAAAAACGGATAAGTGAGGTGGAAGATAAAATAGTGGAAATAACTGCTGCAGAGCAAAATAAAGAAAAAAGAATGAAAAGAACAGAGGACAGTCTCAGAGACCTCTGGGACAACATTAAATGCACCAACATTCGAATTTTAGGGGTTCCAGAAGAAGAAGAGAAAAAGAAAGGGACTGAGAAAATATTTGAAGAGATTATAGTTGAAAACTTCCCTAATATGGGAAAGGAAATAGTTAATCAAGTCCAGGAGGCACAGAGATTTGCATACAGAATAAATGAAAGGAGAAATACGCCAAGACACATATTAATCAAACTGTCAAAATTTAAACACAAAGAAATCATATTAAAAGCAGCAAGGGAAAAATAACAAATAACACACAAGGGAATCCCCATCAGGTTAACAGCTGATCTCTCAGCAGAAACTCTACAAGCCAGAAGGGAGTGGCAGGACATAATTAAAGTGATGAAGGAGAGAAACCTGCAACCAAGATTACTCTACCCAGCAAGCATCTCATTCAGATTTGATGGAGAATTTAAAACCTTTACAGACAAGCAAAAGCTGAGAGAGTTCAGCACCACCAAACCAGCTTAACAAAAAATACTAAAGGAACTTCTCTAGGCAAGAAACACAACAGAAGAAATATACCTACAATAATGAACCCAAAGCAATTAAGGAAATGGGAATAGGAACATACATATCAATAATTACCTTAAATGTAAATGGACTAAATGCTCCCACCAAAAGACACAGAGTGGCTGAATGGATACAAAAACAAGACCCATAAATATGCTGTCTACAAGAGACCCACTTCAGACCTAGAGACACATACAGACTGAAAGGAAGGGGATGGAAAAAGATATTCCATGCAAATGGAAATCAAAAGAAAGCTGAAGTAGCAATTCTTATATCAGACAAAATAGACTTTAAAATAAAGACTATTAGAAGAGACAAAAAGAGCACTACATAATGATAAAGGGATTGATCCAAGAAGAAGATATAACAATTGTAAATATTTATGCACCCAACATAGGAGCACCTCAATACATAAGGCAAATACTAACAGCCATAAAAGGGGAAATCAACAGTAACACATTCATAGTAGGGGACTTTAACACCCCACTTTCACCAATGGACAGATCATCCAAAATGTAAATAAATAAGGAAACACAAGCTTTAAATGATACATTAAACAAGATGGACTTAATTGATATTTATAGGACATTCCATCCAAAAACAACAGAATACACATTTTTCTCAAGTGCTCATGGAACATTCTCCAGGATAGATCATATCTTGGGTCACAAATCAAGCCTTGGTAAATTTAAGAAAATTGAAATTGTATCAAGTATCTTTTCTGACCACAATGCTATGAGACTAGACATCAATTACAGGAAAAGATCTGTAAAAAATACAAACACATGGAGGCTAACCAATACACTACTCAATAACGAAGTGATCACTGAAGAAATCAAAGAGGAAATAAAAAAATACCTAGAAACAAATGACAATGGAGACACGACGACCCAAAACCTATGGGACGCAGCGAAAGCAGTTCTAAGGGGGAAGTTTATAGCAATACAATCCAACTTAAGAAACAGGAAACATCTCGAGTAAACAACCTGACCCTGAACCTAAAGCAATTAGAGAAAGAAAAACAAAAAACCCCCAAAGTTAGCAGAAGGAAAGAAACCATAAAGATCAGATCAGAAATAAATTAAAAAGAAATAAAGGAAATGATAGCAAAGATCAATAAAACTAAAAGCTGGTTCTTTGAGAAGATAAAAATAATTGACAAACCATTCGTCAGACTCATCAAGAAAAAAAGGGAGAAGACTCAAATCAATAGAATTAGTAATGAAAAAGGAGAAGTAACAAATGACATTGCAGAAATACAAAAGATCATGAGAGATTACTACAAGCAACTCTATGCCAATAAAATGGACAACCTGGAAGAAATGGACAAATTCTTAGAAATGCACAACCTGCCAAGTCTGAATCAGGAGGAAAGAGAAAATATGAATAGACCAATCACAAGCACTGAAATTGAAACTGTGATTAAAAATCTTCTGACAAACAAAAGCCCAGGACCAAATGGCACCACAGGCGAGTTCTATAAAACATTTAGAGAAGAGCTAACACCTATGCTTCTCAAGCTCTTCCAAAATATACCAGAGGTAGGAACATTCCCAAATTCATTCCATGAGGCCACCATCACCTTGATACCAAAACCAGGCAAGGGTGTCACAAAGAAAGAAAACTACAGGCCAATATCACTGATGAACATAGATGCAAAAATCCTCAACAAAATACTAGCAAACAGAATCCAACAGCACATTAAAAGGATCATACACCATGATCAAGTGGGGTTTATTCCAGGAATGCAAGGATTCTTCAATATATGCAAATCAATCAATGTGATACACCATATTAACAAGTTGAAGGAGAAAAACCATGTGATCATCTCAATAGATGCAGAGAAAGCTTTTGACAAAATTAAACACCCATTTATGATAAAAACCCTGCAGAAAGTAGGCATAGACAGAACTTTCCTCAACATAATAAAGGCAGTATATGACAAAGCCACAGCCAACATTGTCCTCAATGGTGAAAAACTGAAACCATTTCCACTAAGATCAGGAACAAGACAAGTTTGCCCACTCTTACCACTCTTATTCAACCTAGTTTTGGAAGGTTTAGCCACAGCAATCAGAGAAGAAAAGGAAATAAAAGGAATCCAAATTGGAAAAGAAGAAGTAAAGCTGTCACTGTTTGTAGATGATATGATACAATACATAGAGAATCCTAAAGATGCTACCAGAAAACTACTAGAGCTAATCAATGAATTTGGTAAAGTAGCAGGGTGCAAAATTAATGAACAGAAATCTCTGGCATTCCTGTACACTAATGATGAAAAATCTGAAAATGAAATCAAGAAAACACTCCCATTTACCATTGCAACAAAAAGAATAAAATATCTAGGAATAAACCTACCTAAGGAGACAAAAGACCTGTATGCAAAAAATTACAAGACACTGATGAAAGAAATTAAAGAGGATACAAAGAGATGGAGAGATATACCATGCTCCTGGATTGGAAGAATCAATATTGTGAAAATGACTCTACTACCCAAAGCAATCTACAGATTCAATGCAATCCCTATCAAACTACCACTGGCATTTTTCACAGAACTAGAACAAAAAATTTCAAAATTTGTTTGGAAAAACAAAAGACCCTGAATAGCCAAAGCAATCTTGAGAACGAAAAATGGAGCTGGAGGAATCAGGCTCCCTGACTTCAGACTATACTATACTACAAAGCTACAGTAATCAAGACAGTGTGGTACTGGCACAAAAACAGAAAGATAGATCAATGGAACAGGATAGAAAGCCCAGAGATAAACCCACGCACATATGGTCAACTTATCTTTGACAAAGGAGGCAGGAATGTACAATGGAGAAAGGACAGCCTCTTCAATAAGTGGTGCTGGGAAAACTGGACAGGGACATGTAAAAGTATGAGATTAGATCATTCCCTAACACCATACACAAAAATAAGCTCAAAATGGATTAAAGACCGAAATGTAAGGCCAGAAACTATCAAACTCTTAGAGGAAAACATAGGCAGAAAACTCTAGGACATAAATCACAGCAAGATCCTTTTGGACCCACCTCCTAGAGAAATGGAAAGAAAAACAAAAATAAACAAATGGGACCTAATGAAACTTTTATTACAAAACTTTTATTACAGCAAAGGAAACCATAAACAAGACCAAAAGACAACCCTCAGAATGTGAGAAAATATTTGCAAATGAAGTAACTGACAAAGGATTAATCTCCAAAATTTATAAACAGCTCATGCAACTCAATAGCAAAAAAACAAACAACCCAATCCAAAAATGGGCAGAAGACTAAAATAGGCATTTCTGCAAATAAGATATACAGACTGTCAACAAACACATGAAAGAATGCTCAACATCATTAATCATTAGAGAAATGCAAATCAAAACTACAATGAGATATCATCTCACACCAGTCAGAATGGCCATCATCAAGAAATCTAGAAACAATAAATGCTGGAGAGGGTGTGGAGAAAAGGGAACACTCTTGCACTGCTGGTGGGAATGTGAATTGGTATAGCCACTATGGAGAACAGTATGGAGGTTCTTTAAAAAACTATAAATAGAACTACCATATGACCCAGCAATCCCACTACTAGGCATATACCCTGAGAAAACCATAATTCAAAAAGAGACATGTACCAAAATATTCATTGCAGCTCTATTCACAGTGGCCCGGAGATGAATACAACCTAAGTGTCCATCATCGGATGAATGGATAAAGAAGATGTGGCACATATATACAATGGAATATTACTCAGCCATAAAAAGAAATGAAACTGAGCTATTTGTAATGAGGTGGATAGACCTAGAGTCTGTCATACAGAATGAAGTAAGTCAGAAAGAGAAAGACAAATACTGTATGCTAACACATATATATGGAATTAAAAAAATGTCATGAAGAACCTAGGTGTAAAACGGGAATAAAGACACAGACCTACTTGAGAATGGACTTGAGGATATGGGGAGGGGGAAGGGTAAGCTGTGACAAAGCAAAAGAGAGGCATGGACATATATACACTACCAATTTTAAGGTAGATAGATAGTGGGAAGCAGCCACAGAGCACAGGGAGATCAGCTCCGTGCTTTGTGACCGCCTGGAGGGGTGGGATGGGGAGGGTGGGAGGGAGGGAGATGCATGAGGGAAGGGATGTGGGAACAGATGTATATGTATGACTGATTCACTTTGTTATAAAGCAGAAACTAATAAAACAAAAACAATCTGTGGAATTGAAGATAGGAAAACAAAGGGAAATCAATGAAACAAAAGACTGGTGGTTCAAACACCAGAAGATCAAAATTCATTTCTTTACATACCATAAAAATGTCAAGTTTCTCAAAATTGATCTATAAAGTCAATGTAATCCCAGCATCATTTTTAGATAAACTGAAATACTTTCGTATTTATACAAAAAGATCATGGCTCATCATTGCCTTTCTGCAAAATAGGGTGAGAGCATGTTACTGGATGCAACTACACTAACTGAGACAGTAAGGCTTTAGCACAAGGATGGAAACAGTGACTAAGGGAACATAATGAAGACTTCAGAAACAAACCATGCCTCTAGAAATAGTTCCTTATGACAGAGTTGCCTTAAAAGACAATGGGGAAAGAAGAGTATTTTCAAAAAATTGTTCTGAATCATTGTATTCATGTTGTGAAAAAAAAGCCTTCCTCCCCAAATAAAATCAGTTGAATTGCACGTAAAAATTAGATGTTAAGGAAATATATTATCTAGAGTCAATGCCGGAGATTATATCTCTGACTTTGGGCTTTGGGGTCAGAAAAGCTTTCTTAAATATGCACAAAAATCCTACTATTATTGAAAGAATAGATAAACTGTCTGCATTATGATTAAAAACTTTGCTATATCAAAGTCTCTACTAAGAGAATGTATTGTAATAGGAAGGCACACAGTGAGAAATTATACTGGTAACACATTTGTAGCACCCCAGGGTCAAGTCTGAAAACTAGAACTACAATTATTCTTGAAGAGGCAATTTAATGCTAGGAATTTGGTTAAAAAAAAAAAAAGGTTCTGGAGGCCTGAGCAAAAAGGAAGTGAGGATATGGAGGTATGACACTTGTTGTTATTCCTGGAAGCATCAACAACCTCCCCTGTGGCTTGGGCCACAATGGATGAGATAAGGGCTTAGAGACCCTAGAAGCATAGAAGGACATTTAAGGACCCAGACCTCTGTGAAGGGGTGGCTTTGTCATTTGCTGGAATGAAAGAAGGGGTGCTGCAAAGTTGTGACCCAGTAGAGGAGCGTGCTAAAATGAAGAAAAAAAATGGTGAGCAAAAGAGACATAATCTCTGTCTTTTCAAAGAATTTACCATCTACTCAAAAAGACAGATATTATCATGAAACGGTGTCTTTAAAGAACTCCTTTATAAATACTGTACATTGTATTTATGAGTTGGTGAGAACTTTTTTTTTTTGGATGTTCCCAATCGGATGAGTTGTCCACAACTGAAAATAACATACCTGGTGTCCAGGAGAAAGTCTTCAATGGAGTCACACCCTATAGATTTTTGTTAGCTGCAACTGTGGGAGTATATTTGCACACTCAGAAGGTAGCAGAGAATGAGAGCCAGCCTGGATTAGTGAGTATAAAGTTAGATAAGCCAACTAAAAGTAACCATAAAGATAGAAGGAGACTCAGGCACTTCCCTGGTGGTGCAGTGGATGAGACTCCACGCTCCCAGTGCAGGGGGCCTGGGTTCAATATCTGGTTGGGGAACTGAATCCCACATGCATTCCACAACTAAGAGTATGTATGACACAACTAAGGAGCCCGTGTGCCGCAACTAATAAGCCTGCCTGCCACAACAAAGACCTGGTGCAACCAAATAAATAAATAAATAAATAATTTTTAAAAAGATAGAAGGAGATTCAGAAATAAATCAAGGAAGAATGTGGACCAGTAATAAAGGGGAGTGATAGAGATGAGATTATAAAAGACCATGGAACTGACAATTTGGACATTAAGTGCTTTGTAGAAGACTGGTAGGCAGAACTAAGAGTATAAAAGTCAGATGTCGGGCTTCCCTGGTGGCGCAGTGGTTAAGAGTCTGACTGCTGATGCAGGGGACACGGGTTTGTGCCCCGGTCCGGGAAGATCCCACATGCCGCAGAGCGGCTAGGCCCATGAGCCATGGCCAATGAGCCTGTGTTCCGCAAAGGGAGAGGCCACAACAGTGAGAAAGTCAGATGTCAAATACATTTAACAATTATGACTAATCCTATAAAGACATGGTTTAAAGTTTAAAATCATGTCCACCTCTTTATATTTACATTCATGTCCAGAAACACCTTGTGGAATGTTTGATTATTTTTTGACACATCCCTGTGGCTTGTCAAGATGGGATTATCAAAAGTTTAAGTTCGAGTGTAAGAACTAATCTGCTCTACATTTGTAGCTGCTTATTATCTTGGGCTCTCCCTTGCCCTTCCCAAATGTTATCAACTTAATGAAGCTGAGGACTTATCTTCCTGACTCACGTGTTCAAAACCTTGACATCATGCTTATAGTTGTATAAAAACCCTATGCCACACTTTTCTAAGTCCCTATTGTAACAAGTCAAGGCATTTTATACAGTTCAGAGAATTTATCACTAAGCAAATAATATTGCTTTCTTCAAAATGCAACATGCAGAATAAATAGAAATGGATATTGAGAACTGTAAAACTGGTTAAAAGCCTACCTGCATGTGAATTTAAGATCATCCTTGTAGGTCCATTTTGAAAACACTGGTAGAGCCGAACTCTGGTACATATATTAACATTTTACCCACTTTATTTCCTTCATAAGCTGTCATTTACTCATATAAACCACAGAGATACTGGTCTGTTGGCTTTTATCCTGTAAAAAAACTCAGCTTTCTAAAACTGGTCTTCAAAAATATACTGAAAATCAATTCAAACCTGAAAAACTCTCATCAAATAAATGTATTTTGAAAATATTAAGCTGTCTAAAGGATATGTCTCGCATCCTTCAGATTATGTACTGAATAAGTCACCATGACCTTTCTTTTTGTTTTTGTTTTGTTTTTTTTTAAATACCCTTTAGATGGAATTCTGTATCATTGTAACAGTAATTTCCTGGCTACATCATTCAAATGGATGAAGGGGAAGCAAATGGCTAAAGGCCATGTCTTAAACTAGCAAATAAAATAGTCTGTCAGCTGCCTAAATTATTTTCAAGTATTTTGGCACATCTCTATGTAAAAAATGGTCATGGTTCCAAGGGTTTTCTGCAGATAGAATCATTTGTCAAACTGTAACAAAACTTTTTTTCAGTTTTTATTAGAAAAGTTATGAAGCTGAACTACCAAAGTCACTTGCACTAATCCTTTGGTTAAAAAATATCTAGGGACGGTGAATGCTTTCATCTCCCTTTAAAGTGTAAGCATATGTGTATGCTCAAGAATGCATTTTAAGCACCGTTAATACCGATAAAGGATGGCACCGCAGCCATTAGTCATGAGTGGTGGTTTCATTGATGCAGCCCCTCCCAACAACCCTCTTCAGCTCTGACTGTTCATGTGTCTCACAGATAGAGCTCAGAATGTCCATCCATCATTTGAATGATGGGTGTTAAAGTCTCCACTCTTTTTTCTCCTGCAGAACTAGTGTATTTCCATGGGCTGTGCTTTTTAAGCTCATTAATAGCAAAGATATTGTATGGTTCACTCCAGTTCTTTCCGTGGGCTACTGCTCACATCACAGGAGGTAATAAAAGGCAGAAGGTAGAATATGGAAAGGGAATGGGACCCCTGGTGGTGGCGCTGGGGTTGTTGCATTAACAGACAACAAGTTTGCATTATCATTAATAAACTGAGGAATACACAAAGGGAGGAAGAATAGGATGAATAAACTTTTGGAAACAAAGAGAATTCTCTCCCTCTCTCGATTTAGAGTACTGTACAGCTATGGCAAGTCTTCTGTGGCACAGAAATCATTGCAGGTGGGACATTATTTTCAGCACTCCAGACGAGATCACTGCAATATGCTCTATTTGGAGTTCCCTTGGAAGACCTCCCAGAAGCCTCAGATAATGCAGAGAGCAGCTGTTGGAGATCATTAGCATAAATAGATTTGGCTTAGCTGGAAGCCTAGGGCTTGGAACTAAGATATAAATCGGAGCTCAACTGTTAGCTGAAAAGCTCTGAAATTAAAACTAAATAAAATAATTAAAAATTAAAATGTTTAGATAGTGCACTTTGCAGATAAAAGACTTAGGGGCCATAAGCTTTATCTTGTTCCTAAAATGAAAATTAGAATTCTTAGGTAAAGGTGGAAATTGTATGTAATGTTTTCCATGAGATGGAGTATGCTTCCAAACTGCGAGCTTTCCCGTCATGTTTGTGTGTGTATGTGTATATTATTAGATTTGAGTAAAATATGTATAGAAATTTGCAAATAATTGTAATTCAAAATCATTCTCACTGGGAAAAGATAACAAATATTCTTATTTAAATTACACCAAAATTGATAATGCCTATATTCTTAAAAAAAAGAATGACCAAAGAACATTTTATACTTTAAATTTTTAAGGTTTTTAAGCAGATTATATGAAATGAATTGGTTTTACAGTAAAAATAATATTTTAAAAATTCTTTAAGGTTAAATATAAAATCCCTAAGATCTTTAGGCCATTGAGCGTTTGCATTAAATTAATAGAAACAAATATTTAAATACACTTAATGCTAAGTGTGTGTCATTAAAGTGACTAACAACAGGAATTTAAGGGTGCAGACAAAACAGAGTACAACAATGTATCTGCCCCTATTTTTGAAATAGCAGAGATAAGAAAAGGAACTGAACTTTGCATTAGGAAATTTCTGAGCTTTGATTTGACACATTTATAATTATGTGCAGTACAGAACACGAAGGCCCTCAGAATAGCTGCAACATCTGTACTCAAAGTCTTCTCTTTACAGCTTACCACTTTTAAAAATTGTAATTTTAGTAATCTATGTATTTCCCTAGATAATGAGTATTTTGTGAGTAAGCATTATTATTTTTTATCACTATATAATGGATCCACCCATAAATAAAGTTAAGGAAATAAGCCTCAAAATTGATATGTTATGTTTATAAATCTAAAGAATAGAAAACAAAATGTCTCCAGAAATCTGAATTAAATTTATTTTTTCAGATTATACAAAATTGTGAATAGTATTCCAATCAAATTTATGTGAGTTATAAATTGAGGGACAGACTAGCAGTGAGAAGAACTAGTTAATAACTGAAATATTTATTATATTTATATTGTAATAAATCCTATGATAATTATTTCTGACTCAACACCACAACCACCACCACCAATATAAAAACAAACCAAAGTGGACTAATATATTCATCATTAGGAATCGTCAAAAATGATATTTTGCTTACATTGAAAGCCTCTGGGAAATTTTAATGATTGTTTTCTTTTCAAAAGTTCTTAAGACCTTCACGTGGTCCTTATCTAAAAGCTCACTGCCATAAGCTAATATATATTAAGGGTAAAGAGATAGTTCAAGGAGCTATTAATTAATCACTATTTTAATGTTGGCACTTCAACAATTTTTGAAAAAAAAGTTTCTAGTCTGCTAAAATATAAATGTTTTTATTTCTAGTTCCCCAAGTACTAAATGATATTCTAACCAATTTAACCTGCCTTAAAAAGTAAAATATTTTTCATATTAAGAATTAAATATGGGCATCCCTGGTGGCGCAGTGGTTGAGAGTCCGCCTGCCGATGCAGGGGACACGGGTTCGTGCCCCGGTCTGGGAAGATCCCACATGCCACAGAGCAGCTGGGCCCGTGAGCCATGGCTTCTGAGCCTGTGCGTCCGGAGCCTGTGCTCCACAACGGGAGAGGCCACAACAGTGAGAGGCCTGTGTACAGCAAAAAAAAATAGTAATAATAGTAATTAAATATCTTAATTTTGTTATGACCAACATGAGTCTCAATTACATTTTTCATTCAAAGTTTACTACATGTTTCAAATTTTTTTGTTTTTGTTTTTTTTTTAGTGTTGTGGTTAATATACTCCAAATATGCCTCAAGTGATTATGTACTAAAGTATTCATATTTAATATTGTATGTATGGGTCTTTTTACATTTTTAACATTAAAGACCAACTAATCTTACATTAAACATATGGAAAGAATTTTGTTTTTCAAGCATTGTTTCTTTTCTTAAAACAATATAGTTTGGGTCAAACAAAAGTCTAAATTATGAGCATTTTAAAAAGAAATATTACAATGTTATAATAAAGTCACTCTGCAGAAATCATTAAAAGCTCCAAATAAATTTTCAGAAGTACTCCAGAAGACACAATTATGTATATTGTTTTGAGGTTGATAAACAGAGACAAATCTGAACAACTGAGGACAATGTATTTCTCTACACACCTCTAGATTATGGAGGCTAGTTTGTTCATAAGTATTAAAAATAATAGATAACAAGAAAGAGGTATTTTGTACAAGATGTAAAACAACTGGTTCCACAGAGGATGCTTTTGCCTAGAATACACTAGCAAAATAGTTAATAACTGAATATGAGTACTATTTCTTATTGTGCTAAATACTTCTGTTTTAGTTTTATGTGTGGAGATGTTTCCTCCCTCTTTAATAAGACCTTTTTTAATAAAGCAAGAATTTTTTTTATTTATAAAACCATGCAAATTAGGCTTAGCATGAAAACTAGTCTCTGGGAAAGCAGGGCTCTTAAAGAAAATCAAAATTATGACTGCTAAGACTCTGTGTGGGACGTCTTGGACCATGTCTGCTCACCTGTGTTAGTAAGTAAGGGAAAATATTGTGAACATCTGTTGACTGACAAAATCTGAAGATTGTAAGAATATTTGAATCTATTTTCCAACAAATACTTAATGAATAAGTCAAGATAAGTTCCTTAGGAGGATATTCTTATTTTTTAAAAATCAGATTCCAATTTGTAAAACCTGGTATGTGTTCTTTTCCCAAGATAGTAGGTTATCTGCAACAAATATGCTTTTTCACTAATTTAACATCATTAATTTAACAAGCTGTAGGATTGTGAAATCCCGAGAAAGCTTATTTGCTAAGCTTCAACATTTTACTAATAGAGCAAACCTCATTTAGCATCCCACTGTATAGTTATGCAGTAGAAGATGTAGAATTGCTAGGAACTGTAAAGGGACAAGTCGCATATGAGTTTCACTTTTTGTACCAGTCACAGAAAAATTTACATATTGATATAGCCATGTATTCCTAATCTAGCAAATTGGGCATACTAGATATAACTAGTAAATTGGACCTATTATATATGCAAGCACACCCACACATACTTATATTATAATAGCAATTCCAAAAAGCAAAATTTTGTTTCATTCCCTGATGGGAGGAATCATTGATACCTTTGTAGAGATTTATATAAATTGGGCCATCTTCCAAGTAGCCAGGGCTTAAGTATTTGTGTTTTATTAGTCAGGATAGTCTGGATACAAGGCTGTATGTGAATCTTCCACTCAAACCAGTATTTTCCTGCTTGTTTATCTGTGTCTTGATTCTCTCTTTGTTGTAAAACTTTGAGCAAGTTCTCTTACCTTTTTAATTTGTTGTTCATAGTATATGAAATGAACACAGCATAAATTACCTGACACATTGCAGAGTACAGTAATAATTGCTTTGGAGATGAGAGAGGGACATTTTAAAAAATACAGTTTTCTGATTTCTATACAGAGGTTTGTCTTTAAAAGTTTCTGGTCTCGAGGAGCTTCAAGATGGGGGAAGAGTAGGATGTGGAGATCACCTTCCTCCCCACAGATACATCAGAAATACATCTACATGTGGAACAACTCCTACAGAACACCTACTGAATGCTGGCAGAAGACCTCAGACCTCGCAAAAGGCAAGAAACTCCCCCACGTACCTGGGTAGGGAAAAAGAAAAAAGAATAAACAGAGAAAAAAGGATAGGGACAGGACCTGCACCAGTGGGAGGGAGCTGTGAAGGACGAAAGGTTTCCACACACTAGAAGCCCATTCATAGGCGGAGACTGTGGGTGGTGGAGGGGGGAAGCTTCAGAGCTGTGGAGGAGAGTGCAAGAACAGGGGTGCGGAGGTCAAAGCAGAAAGATTACCGCAAGAAGGACGGGTGCCGACCAGCAGTCACCAGCCTGAGAGGCTTGTCTCCAGGAGCTGTGAGAACAAAGAAGAGAAAGGGAAATCTCAAACAGCCGCCTCAGGATCAGAGGATAAAACCTCCACAATCAGCTTGATGTACCCTGCATCTGTAGAATACCTGAAGAGGCAACAAATCATCCCAAATTGAGGAGGTGGACTTTGGGAGCAACGATATACATATTTTTTTCCCTTTTTTTTTTTTGTGAGTGTGTATGTATATGTTCCTGTGTGTGATTTTGTTGGTATAACTTTGTTTTTACCATTTATCCTAGGGTTTTGTCTGTCCGTTTTTTGTTTTGTTTTGTTTTGTTTTTTTAGTATAGTTTTTAGCACTTATTGTCACAGGTAGATTTGTTTTTTGGTTTGGTTGTGCTCTTCATTCTTACTTTCTTTTTTATTACTTTTTTAAAATTTATTTTTAATAATTCTTTTTTATTTTAATAAATTTATTTTATTTTACCTTCTTCTTTCTTTCTTTTTTCCTCCCTTTTATTCTAAGCCATGTGATGACAGGCTCTTGGTGCTCCAGGCATCAGGACTGAGCTTCTGAGGTGGGAGAACCAAGTTCAGGACACTGGTCCACAAGAGAACTCCCAGCTCCACATAATATCAAATGGTGAAAATCTCCCAGAGATATCCATCTCAATGCCAAGACCCAGCTTCACTCAACGACCAGCAAGATCCAGTGCTGGACACCTTTACCAAACAACCAGCAAGACAGGAACACAACCCCTCCCATTAGCAGAGAGGCTGCCTAAGATCATAATAAGGTCACAGACACCCCAAAACACACCACCAGACATGGACCTGCCCAAGAGAAAGAAAAGATCCAGCCTCATCCACCAGATCACAGGCACTAGTCCCCTCCACCAGGAAGCCTACACAACCCTCTGAAGCAACTTTAGCCACTGGGGGCAGACACCAAAAATAGTGAGAACTACAAACATGCAGCCTGCAAAAAGGAGACCCCCAAACAGAAGAAGTTAAGCAAAATGAGAAGACAAAGAAACACACAGCAGATGAAGGAACAAGGTAAAAACCCACCAGACTTAACAAATTAAGAGGAAATAGGCAGTCTACCTGAAAAACAATTCAGAATAATGGTAGTAAAGATGATCCAAAATCTTAGAAATAGAATGGAGAAAATATATAAAACGTTTAACAAGGACTTAGAGGAACTAAAGAGCAAACAAACAGTGATGAAAAACACAATAAATGAAATTTAAAATTCTATAGAAGGGATCAATAGCAGAATAACTGAGGCAAAAAAAGAGGATAAGTGACCTGGAAGATAAAATAATGGAAATAACTACTGCAGAGCAGAATAAAGAATAAAAATGAAAAGAATTGAGGACACTCTCAGAGACCTCTGGTACAACATTAAATGCACCAACATTCGAATTATAGGGGTCCCAGAAAAAGAGAAAAAGAAAGGGACTGAGAAAATATTTGAAGAGATTATAGTTGAAAACTTCCTGAATATGGGAAAGGAAATAATCAATCAAGTCCCGGAAGCACAGAGAGTCCCAGGATAGATTTTTCTTCAGGATAAATCCAAGGAGAAACACTCCAAGGCACATATTAATCAAACAATCAAAAATTAAATACAGAGAAAAAATATTAAAAGCAGCAAGGGAAAAACAACAACTAAGACATAAGGGAATCCCCATGAGGTTAACAGCTGATCTTTCAGCAGAACCTCTGCAAGCCATAAGGGAGTGGCAGGACATATTTAAAGTAATGAAGGGGGAAAACCTACAACCAAGATTACTCTACCCAGCAAGAATCTCATTCAGATTAGATGCAGAAATTAAAACCTTTACAGACGAGCAAAAGCTAAGAGAACTCAGCATCACAAAACCAGCTTTACAACAAATGCTAAAGGGACTTCTCTAGGCAGAAAACACAAGAGAAGGAAAAGACCTACAATAACAAACCCAAAAAAACTGAGTAAATTGTAATAGGAACATACATATTGATAATTACCTTAAATGTAAGTGGATTAAATGTTCTAATCAAAAAACATAGACTGCCTGAATGGATACAAAAACAAGACCCATGTATATGCTGTCTATAAGAGACACACTTCAGACCTCAGGACACATACAGACTGAAAGTGAGGGGATGGAAAAAGATATTACATGCAAAAGGAAATCAAAAGAAAGCTGGAGTAGCAATTCTCATATCAGGAAAAACAGACATTAAAACAAAGACTATTACAAGAGACAAAGAAGGACACGACCTAATGATCAAGGAATCAATCCAAGAAGAACATATAACAATTGTAAATATTTATGCACCCAACACAAGAGAACCCCAATACATAAGGCAAATACTAACAGCCATAAAAGGGGAAATCAACAGTAACACAAACATAGTAGAGGACTTTAACACCCCACTTTCACCAATGGACAGATCCTCCAAAATGAAAATAATGCTTCTTTGAGAAAATAAATGAAATTGATAAACCATTAGCCAAACTCAGCAAGAAAACAATGGAGAAGACTCAAATCAATAGAATTAGAAATGAAAACGAAAAAGTAAAACCTGACACTGCAGAAATACAAAAGATCATGAGCGATTACTAAAACAACTACATGCCAATAAAATGGACAACGTGGAAGAAATGGACAAATTCTTAGAAATGCACAACCTTCCGAGACTGAACCAGGAAGACATAGAAAATATGAAAAGACAAATCACAAGCACTGAAATTGAAACTGTGATGAAAAATCTTCCAACAAACAAAAGCCCAGGACCAGAGGCTTCACAGGTGAATTTGATCAAACATTTAGAGAAGAGCTAACACCTATCCTTCTCAAACACTTACAAAATACAGCAGAGCGAGGAACACTGCCAAACTCATTCTACGAGGCCACAATTACCCTGATACCAAAACCAGACAAGATGCCACAAAGAAAGAAAACTACAGGCCAATGTCACTGAGGAACACAGATACAAAAATCCTCAACAAAATACTAGCAAACAGAATCCAACAACATATTAAAAGGATCATACACCATAATCAAATGGGGTTTATCCCAGGAATGCAAGGATTCTTCAATATATGCAAATCAATCAATGTGATACACTATATTAACAAATTGAAGAAAAACCATATGATCAACTCAATAGATGCAGAGAAAGCTTTCGACAAAATTCAACACCAATTTATGATAAAACTCTCCAGAAAGTAGGCATAGAGCAAACTTACTTCAACATAATAAATGCCATATATGAGAAACCCACAGCCAACATCGTTCTCAATGGTGAAAAACTGAAACCATTTGCACTAAATCAGGAACAAGACAAGGTTGCCCACTATCACCACTCTTATTCAACATAGTTTTGGAAGTTTCATCCACAGCAATCAGAGAAGGAAAAGAAATAAAAGGAATCCAAACCGGAAAAGAAGAGGGAAAGCTGTCACTGTTTGCAGATGACATGATACAGTACATAGAGAATCCTAAAGATGCTACCAGAAAACCGTTAGAGCTAATCAATGAATTTGGTAAAGTAGCAGGATACAAAATTAATGCACAGAAATCTCTTGCATTCTTATACACGAATGATGAAGAATCTGAAAGAGAAATTAAGAAAACACTCCCATTTACCATTGCAACAAAAAGAATAAAATATCTAGGAATAAACCTACCTAAGGAGACAAAAGACCTGTATGTAGAAAATTATGACACTGATGAAAGAAATTAAAGATGATACAAATAGATGGAGATATATACCACGTCCTTGGATTGGAAGCATCAACATTGTGAAAATAACTCTACTACCCAAAGCAATCTACAGATTCATTGCAATCCCTTTCAAACTACCAATGTCATTTTTCACAGAACTAGAACAAAAAATTTCACAAGTTGTATGGTAACACAAAAGATCCCGAATAGTGAAAGCAATCTTGAGAAAGAAAAACGGAGATTGAGGAATCAGGCTCCCTGACTTCAGATGATACTACAAAGCTACAGTAATCAAAACAGTATGGTACTGGCACAAAGACAGAAATAAAGATCAATGGAACAGCCTAGAAAGCCCAGAGATTAACCCATGCACATATGGTCACCTTATCTTTGATAATGGATGCAAGAATATACAGTGGAGAAAAGACAGCCTTTTCAATAAGTGGTGCTGGCAAAACTGGACAGCTACTTGTAAAAGAATGAAATTAGAACACTCCCTAACACCATACACAAAAATAAACTCAAAATGGATTAAAGACCGAAATGTAAGGTCAGAAACTATTAAACTCTTCGAGGAAAACATAGGCAGAACAGTCCATGACATAAATCACAGCAAGATCCTTTTTGACGCACCACTTAGAGAAATGGAAATATAAACAAAAATAAACAAATGGCACCTAATGAAACTTAAAGGCTTTTGCACAGCAAATGAAACCATATACAAGACAAAAAGACAACCCTCAGAATGGTAGAAAATATTTGCCAATGAAACAACTGACAAAGGATTAATCTCCAAAATTTACAAGCAGCTCATGCAGCTCAATATCAAAAACAAATAACCCAATCTAAAAATGGGCAGAAGACCTAAATAGACATTTCTCCAAAGAAGAGATACAGATTGCCAACCAACACATGAAAGAATGCTCAACATCATTAATCATTAGAGAAATGCAAATCAAAACTACAATGAGATATCATCTCATACCCGTCAGAATGGCCATCATCAAAAAATCTACAAACAATAAATACTGGAGAGGGTGTGGAGAAAGGGAACCCTCTTGCACTGTTGGTGGGAAGGTAAATTGATACAGCCACTATGGAGAACAGTATGGAGGTTCCTTAAAAAACTAAAAATAGAACTACCATAGGACCCAGCAATCCCACTCCTGGGCATATACCCTGAGAAAACCATAATTCAAAAAGAGTCATGCACCACAATGTTCATTGCAGCTGTGTTTACAATAGCCAGGACATTGAGGCAACATATATGTCCATCGACAGATGAATGGATAAAGAAGATGTGGCACTTATACACAATGGAATATTACTCAGCCATAAAAAGAAACGAAATGAGTTATTTGTAGTGAGGTGGATGGACCTAGAGTCTGTCATATAGAGTGAAGTAAGTCAGAAAGAGAAAAACAAATACCGTACGTTAACACATATATATGTAATCTAAAAAGAAAAAAAAGAAAAGAAATGGTCATGAAGAACCTAGGGGCAAAATGGGAATAAAGATGCAGACATACTAGAGAATGGACTTGAGATCACGGGGAGGGGGAAGGGTAAGCTGGGATGAAGTGAGAGAGTGGCATGGACTTATATACACTACCAAATGTAAAATAGATCGCTAGTAGGAAGCAGCCGCATAGCACAGGGAGATCAGCTTGGTGCTTTGTGACCACCTAGAGGGGTGGGATAGGGAGGTTGGGAAGGAAGGAGATGCAAGAGGGAAGAGATATGGGGATATAAGTATGTGTATAACTGATTCACTTTGTTATAAAGCAGAAACTAACACACCATTGTAAAGCAATTATACTCCAATAAAGATGTTAAGAAAAAAAATTTCTCCGGTCTCTTTCCCATCTCTTAGTCCTTCCCAAGGAGGAATGAATTCCCAGTTGGTGAGTCTTAGTCGAATGGCTTGGCATTTTCATTCTTCTCACTATTCTAGAGCCATCTGCTATAGATAATACATATTCTGGCTTCCTCCTCTCCACCTGAGTTTCATCAGAGTAGCCCTTTATTTGGAGAGCCCATGGATTTCTAAAGCTGCCTGTAACAGAATGTCTAAGTCTGTATATTTAAGGAGTTCAGAATGAAGAAGAATAAGTAAATCAACTTCATTAGTAATTTGCGTTAGTTTTGGTTCTCTGTCAATCTAATACATCTGATACTGTCTGCCAAATAGGTACTCCAAATATTTGAGATTTCAAATTATATAAGACACAGTTCCAAAGAATATTCACAATGCTCACATTAGTGAATTGCCTATTCAGATAGGTAGATGATAATACAACTTATATATTGAAGTATATGTCCATGAATCCTTGATATTTAAAAATATATAGTGTCTAGATCATTAGTATTAAATGCATTATATTATGTGCAGTTACTAAATTATAAAAGTGAGTAGTGTGCTCAGCTTTGCTAAGTATTTCTTTCAGTGTGCAAAACAAAATGGCAGTAATGAATTGAAACACTCAACTAATCTTAAGTACCTTAACAGTAAACATTAAACTCATTTAAAAATAAGTAACAGTGATATCTAATAAGTACTATTACCAGGCATAAAAAAAATCAAAATTTAATTAATAAGACTTTAGCTAATTATGTGTAAAACTTATTACACTTATTTTCTGTTTCACTTGCTTAATGATAAAACTAACACAAAAGATTGCTGTTTAGAATTGAAAATGAGAAGAGTAATGTTCATAGTAATAGAAAAGTAAAATGTTAAAAAATGAAAATAAAACAAAGCAAAGCAAAACAAATAAACCCTGTTATACATCAGGCTCTATGTTTATCAAGAAATGTAGCTACAATTCTCACTATTTCTTTTCAATGTTTATATATTTTATTACCATTTTGATTCTGATGCTTGCATGAACTAGGATCAAAATCTTTAGGTAACTTGTTCAAGTTTATAGAGGTAGGAACTGATGGTGCTTGTGTTTAAATGCAGATTAGAATGTTTTGAGTGCCATATTTTTGATACTACATAACTCTTGCCCATTATCTCTAGATGATTACATAAATAAAAATATTCTGAGTAATCTAGCCATTATAAAGATCCTTTATTTTTTTATTAGCACCTTAGATCAAAGATATCTATACTATACAAATGGTATGTAAGGCAACTAAAATCTCTGTTTTTTGTTGAATTAGGAAACTATATTTATAATACTTGGGTAGGTTCAATAACTGTGCTTATTTCAATCACAAAACAAATGAATTGCACTGAGAGTGCTTCCTTTAACATTTGGAAATCCACTATTAGTATGATTTCAATTTTAAAATGATTAGATTTTTTAACTTCTGATATTTTACATAACCATAAAAATACTGAAGGTAAAATAACAATACTGATGAATGCATTCAGCAAATATTGATAGTTTTTAAGATTTTAGATAATTCCCTAACTATCATGCATTGATTGGTGCAACAGTCAGTTATGTCTATGAGGACAACTTCTTCATGGAACTTTCAGCTACTGGAAGAGAAAGGGTATAAATAAATAAAGGAACAAATGGATGTATAATTTCATTGTGGGAAGAGTGCTAAGAAACCAAAGAAACAGAATATTAGACAAGGTAAAACTAGTAGTGGAGGGTTGAGGAATTTCTCTTTTGATTTGGTGGTGAAAGAAGTTTTATTAATGGGTTGAAATTTTAGTGTAGACTGGAAGAATAAGAACAAGATAAATATGTCAAGATTGTAGGTAAAGACACCCTTGGTAGTGAAAACAACACATACACAAAGACTGTAGTTGGACAGGTCTTGGTGTTTTGAAACAACTTAAAGAAGACTAGTATGTTTGGTGCTTATATGAGCAAAAGAAAGAACCACAAGTAGTAAAACTGAAGAGACAAGGATGATTATATCCACCTTTGGACTATATGATTGGTTAAATACATATCTAGATCTGATAAGTGAGGTCTGAACTGCACTGTAATAGTTGGCTATTTGTAATAATTACATTCAATAATAAATGAAATAATTCAAGGAAAATGTATGGATGAAAATTATTGCACTAGGGTTGCAACTTAAGGTACTCTACATTTATTTAAATATCAGAAAAAAAAGTGAAACCATTTCAGGAGAGATGAGACAAATAAGTGAAAAAATCAGGAGGAAAAATATTTTCTGAGAGTTTCAAGGAAGAATGTTTGAAATTATATGAAATTCTGCAGATAGATCAAAGAAGATACTAATTGAAAGGAATTCTTTGAATATTAAAACACTGAGATAATTTTCTTTGAAAAGAGTATTTTCAATTGGAAAGGAGAGGATGTCAAGATGAAATTGATTAATGAGAGAATGGTATCCCTATATTCTCCTCCAATTTGCACACTTCTGACATAACTGGCTAACTTTCTAGTATGGAGTTTCCCTGTTTATATGTACACATACAGATGTTGATTGAATTGTTTTTCTAATTTTTCACTTCACCATATTAATACTTAACATCCACACCCCCTTGGCATGACCTAGACTTTGGATTTAGCCAAGTGATTGCTTTGGCCAATGAAATGTTAGTGGATGCAAAACAAAACAGTTATAAACCTACGTTTACATAGCTGTGCTTGCCTTTTTGATTTGACATCTGGTATAAGATGATTATACAGCATCAATGATAGCTTTATTACAGGGAATTTGTTCTTATTCCTGATTATGAGGGATGAGCAGTCCCAAGATCTGCAGTTGGCAAGCTGGAGACTCAGGAGAGCTGATGGTTTAAGTTCCCGTCCTAAAGCCAGAAGGCTCACGTATGACCCAACAAGTGCAGATGCTTCAGTTCAACTGCGAAGGAAGAAAAAGGCCAATGGCCCAGCTCAAGCCAATAGGGCAGAAGGCGTTCCCTCATACTTGGGGAAGGATCAGCATTTTTGTTCTACTCAGGGCTTCAGTTGATTGGATGAGGGCCATCCACACTAGGGAGGGCAATCTGTTTTACTCAGTCTACTAATTCAAATGTTAATCTCATCCAGAAACATCCTCACAGATACAGACACAACCAGAATAATGTTTGACCAAATATCTGGGCACCTGGTGGCCCAGTCAAGTTGACATGTAAAATTGCACATCACAGGGAATGTAAAGAGAAAAAGACATTCAACAGAGAGAAAGTAGAGGAGTAAATAGTAATAGCAAAGGTGGATACAATACTGATATATAGAGAAAGTGTATGCAATATATATATATAATTTAGGGAAAGTATATATACTTAGAGAAAGAGAGAGAATGGGAGAGCAGAGAGAAAGAATTCTTTGTGAATAGGAAGAGACGTGCAGGGTCTTTGGGGATATTAGATATCTTATACTTCTTGGCCTGGGGGTGATTTATTTTGTACAAATTTGTTATTCTGCATTTTGTTCTTATAAACACCTTTCTTTAAATGCATTGTATTTCAAAATAAAGTTGTTAAAATGTCACAGAAAATGAAGGAAGCTGTTGTCTCCATTGGAATAATTGTTGAGTTGCTGAATTCTTGTGAAAGCAAGAAATAAAAATGACTATTTGTTGTTAAAGAATATATCATTTTTATCTATGATTTTGGATGTAGTTCTGTTTCTGATCCAAGCTATGATCATGCATTGGGAAGCTTGAAAAGACATGAAATTGTGAGGCAGAACTGATAACAGGTTTAAAGATGGGAATGATGACTGAGGGAGATAAACACTCCTTACTGAATGAGTAGTATTATTAAGAAGATGAGTCGATTACAGTAACATGAAGGGATTTGGGAAAGGAAACTGGGCTTGTGCCTCGGGCCTGTGACCTTCACAATGTTTTGCCAGTGTTCCAAAAGTATTTTTTTGAAATTCTGACTCCTGTTGACCTTTTTTCCCTGTTGGGTGAGACAGGAAGCCTGGAGGATGCTTGTGGGGGTGGGGGGAACATCCTCCTCCAAGTTGGGATAAGGCTCTGGTAGTTTCTTTTCCTTTTAACTGTAGGTTTTTTGTCATAGAAAATGCTCTAGATATGTTTCAAAAAGATCGCTCTTTTCCTCCCCCTGTAAGATGTGAAGGAGTAGGTAGTTCCGGGATCTTTGCTTCCTCACTGAGAGAATCTGGTGGGATTCCTGGAGGAAAAGCCTGAGTCTCTCACGGGTTTCCCATTTTTATAAGTCTACACTCATCCTCAAGTAATTTATCAAAATTATCAGTTAATTGCCCAAATCACTCTTTTAAGTAGTCCTACCAGCTTATGGTTCCAGTGGCTGATGCCTCAGGTAAGCAGATCTTGGTGTGACTCCCTGGATGCACCTGTCTCCAGATTTTGGGGTGGCAGTTTGACCTATAACCTCAGTTCTCTGTTGGGTCCAAAAATAGTTGTTAAGTTTAACTTTCTCTAGCTTTTTTCTTATTGTAAGAATAGGAGTGACAGCTTCCAAGTCTTTGTATTTTGAAACTGAAACGGAAAGCTTCTGATAATTTTTTTCCAAATGCTTTATATCAAATGGTAGGCTTTCAAACTAAGTGTTTTCAAAGATATGCATATTCTATTCTGATAGCTTTTTTCTTATGTAGAGCAAATATTGGTTTGAAGTAAACTGAGAAGGAAATATTTTTTAATAAAATATTAAAATGTGACAAAGTAGTTATTTAAACTAAATGAGTTTAAAAAATTCTTTCAACACACAATATGATCAACTGAGCTAACAATTCTAATTTGTAAAGTTCACATTAAAATTTAAGAGACTCAACTCATATCCAGATCTTGATTTTTAATATCATTCTTTAATAAAAGGAATCAGGTCTCCTTGGGGAAATGGTGGGTTCTAGTACTAGGGCAATGAAAATACAGAATGAGCCTAGAGCGTCCTGTAGTGCCAGAAAATAAGAAAATGCTCAAGTGCAAACACACACACATAAACTACAGGGATCTGTCAAGAGACACTGGAGCTAAAACTGTAATAATTTGAGCAACAATTTATGATAAAGTGGTATTGAATTATAACCCGTTATGAAATAAATATATATGAATCCATACTGAGATAAGTAAATGATTGAATAAATAAATAGAGAAGAACTGACTAACCTTCCACACAGAAGAATTACAAATAATTTTTGTGGATACTTTACCTTTAAGGAGATGGAACATAACTCCCCACACCTTAAGTGTGGGCTACTTATAATGATTTCCTTTCAAAGGGGGGAGTATAGAAATGGTAAAAAATGAGTAAGTTTACAGTGAAGAAACTTGACAAACACTACCTCAGCCAGGTGACAAGGTACTATCAACATTGGTAAATATGTCCATAGCAGGTACCACTGACAAATGTAACAAAAGCAGCCCTTCACCTTGTGTTCTTTGTCCCAAAACACATACCCCAATCTAATAATGAGGAAAACACCAAATAAATCCCAATTGAGAGACATTATACAGAATAACTTATCATTACTTGCTATAGACTGAATTGTGTTCTGCCAACATTCATATTTTGAAGCCCTAACCACAAATGTGATTTTTTTCTGGAGATAGGGTTTTTGAGAGGTAACTAAGGTAAATGAGGTCATAAGGATGGGGCCCTGGTCTCATAGGATTGTGGCCTTAGAAGAAGAGGAAGATATTCTCTCCCCCAGCATGTGAGGACACAGTGAGAAGGCAGCTGTCTACAAGCCCTCATCAGGATCTGAACATGTTGGCACCCTGACCTCATATTTTCAGCTTCTGAAACTGTGGGAAAATAACTTTCTGTTATTTAAACTATCTAATATATGGTATTTTGTTATGACGACCTTAGCAGACTAATACAGTACTCCTCAAAAGTATCAACATTATAATAAACAAGGAAAGCCTGAGAAACTGTGACAGCTAAGAGGAGCCTAATAAAGACTAAATGTAATATGGTATCCTGGATAGGATACTGGAAGAAAAAGAAACATTAGGTGGGAAACCTGAATAAAGCACAGACTTCAGTTAATAATACAATATCTGTAGTCGTTCATTAATTGTGACAAGTGTACCATGCTAACGTAAGATGTTAATAATAGGGAAAAGCATGTATGGGGTAAATATGGACACTCTTACTACTATTGTCACACTTCAAATCTGAAATGATTGCAAAATGATTTTACCTAATTTATGTATGAACCTGTGCTTATAGAAGGTCTGGAAGGTCTTCTGACAGTTTAATCAATCACTTCATAAACAATGGAAGAAATCTCAGAAATGATACTGCAGTGAGTCTGGAAATTAGAAGTGAATAAGAATGTCCTTTGGGGATCTCACAGTGAAATGAAAGTGTAAAACTCTCATAGTTTACTGTATAATGTATTTTTTATTATACTTAATTTCTAGTTCAACAATCATTCTATCAAACATCTAAAGTGTATCCTTTGGTTTATGCATTTTACAATCCACTTAGAGAAAAAAAGTAAACATCTTTTTCAGTTGACTCATCTGTAAAATTGGAGAGTTGACTTGATAACCACAAATAGAATGTCTAGCTATAAATACTGTATGTTTTACGTTATTAAAGAAGCAAATAGAATGGTATCATACAAAGTGTTTCATGTTTTCACTTTTCCAGAAGCCAGCAAACTTAGTACCTTGTAGCATATCTATAGCAAGAATAGTCCTGTATATAGTAAGGCTTCCAAGAAAGGATCTTTTTAATATGTCCTCCCTTGTGTCAGAGTATAAGGAGCTTCTCTGGACCAAGAAAATCAAGCTAGGAATTTTAGAGGTTTCACATATATTTTCAACTAAAAAAAAACGGGACTAATTTCTTTCATTTGCATTGCATTCAAAGATAAATATAACTATAATTTTTAATGGTACTATCTCTGAAATATATTTCACATTTTATTATAATAAGTTAATATACTACATGACTTGCATAAACTTTTATTACAAGATGTTTTAAACTTATTCACTGAAATCTTTAAAAAAAAGTTTCACATTTTGCTGGTTATTTTCAAATACAGGTGGAGAAAATGTCATGGAAGCTGACATGACACCCTGCAGCTAAACGTCAATTTCTTCTGTAAATTAAAGAATTCAAGTATTTAGAAAAGTAATTTATAAGGCCAGTTAACTTAGTTATATATTCCAATGATTTCCTAGCTACTGTATCTCTGCAAGTATTCCTATTTGATAACTACAAACCTCTAGATTAAGTAATAAACATCCTTAAAGCCAGCTACTGACAGAAACAGTTTTAGAAGAATTGATGGCTCCCTCTTTTGATCAGAGAGAAAAAGTAATAAGGTTTTGTAGCTAAGTCCCCAAGGCACTGACCATGGCCATTTTCCCCAGACCTAGGGAGGTAAAAATACCACATGTTTTATTTTAAAAACGATTATCTTTCGATTGAAGTGTTGGTTCCATGGCTAATGATGTGGTAAGATAGAGATAATTTCCAAGTGGAAAAATAGAAAAGTGACTTCCAGATTTGAAAAGTTTCTATATCTAGAAACATTGTTTGACTCAAACACTGCCTTTTTTCATATAGTACATATACACATATATATGATATATATATATACACATATTGTGTTATATATACCTCATACAACTTTTAAATATACCTCATATAACTTTTATATATTATATATACATATGTATAAATTTTGTATAAACCTATTATATAACTTCTACATAATAATAATTTAAATATATTATATTATTCATTATATAGGCATACATTGTTTTGTTATGCTTTACTTTATTGTGCTTCATAGATATTGTGTTTTCACAAATTGAAGGCTTGTGGCAACTCTGCATCAAGCAAGTCTATTGGTGCCATTTTTCCAACAGCATTTGCTCATTTCATGCCTATGTATCACATTTTGGTAATTCTCACAATATTTCAAACTTTTTCACTTTTATTATATTTGCTATGGTGACCTGTGATCAGTGTTTCTTGATGTTACTACTATGACTCTGAAAGCACAGAGATGTTTAGTGTTCTTTTAGCGATAAAGTAAATTTTAATTAAAGTGTGTACTTTGGATTTTTTAGACATATGCTACTGCACACTTAATAGACTACAGTATAGTGTGAACATAATTTTTATATGCACTGGGAAATCAAAAAAATTGTTGGGATTGTTTTATTGAGATATTTCATTGCAATGTTCTGGAACTGAACCCACATTATCTTTGAGGTATGCCTGTATATTATACATTATATTATATGTAATATATAATAATATATATCTTATATATATATATCTATAATATATATGTTTACCTTTATACACATATATGCCTCTCACTATATATGTTTCATGCCTTTCAGTCTTCAATGATTAATGAGAGGAAGAGAAATTACCAGTGAGTAAAGGACTTTTCTCTCCAGCTACAAGTCTGTCCCTCAGGAAGAGATAACAGATCTATTCCCATCTTTAGCCTCTCAATCACTCCCCTTAGTTCCTTTCACGTCTAAGGAGAGAAGCATTGTTACAGGCTGAATTGCGTTACTCAAAAAGATATGTTGATATTCTAACCCCTAACACCTCAAAATGTTACCTTATTTGAAAATAGGGTCTTCACAGAAGTAATCAAGTTTAAGTGTGGTCATTAGGGTGGGCCCTTACCCAATATGATTGGTGTCCTTACAGAAAGAGGAAAACACATAGGAAGACAGGGGAAATGTCATGTGACAATAGATGCTCAGGTTGAAGTTCTATAGCTAACAAGTCAAGGAGTGCCAAAGATTGCCTGGGAACCACTATCAACTAGGAAGTAGCAAAGAAGCATTCTCCCCTACAGAGTTTACAGGAAGCATGCCTATTGATACCTTGATTTTGTACTTTTTGCCTCCAGAACTGTGGAACAATAACTTTCTGCTGCATTGAGCCATTCAGCTTGTGGTACTTAGTTACAGCAGCAGTAGTAATCTAATAAGGGATTGATGGATCTTGTTTAATAAGGTGGGATTAGATATGCTAAAACATTAGAAGTAGTGCTTCATCCCCCTCTAGTACTTTTTTCCTCCATATATTTGGCTAAATAGGCAGAAACTGCTTCTTAGAATTGGAGATTATGAGCCCCTGCAAGGTGAAATTACTTATTCCAAATGAGTTTTTAACAGATGCCAAGCTTTGGGAAGCAGTATATGTGTGTGTCTATGTGGATCTTTGTCTATCAGTTGGTTTAGCAGTGACTTCCTGTGACTGACTAAGTACTATTTACTTTCCCAGGTGGAGGGTAAATGAACAGATTAATTAAATATGCACCAATCCATAATGCTTCAAATTCCTAAGCCATTAAATTATCAGGTAGTATCAGAGAGTGTCAGGTAGTGACATATAGTATTAGTTATTTCCAGAGCATTTTTTGTTTATTCTATTAGCAAAGTGTAAAATAAAAACAAAATCGTTCTCTTAATTACCATTCAATTCAATTTTTAATCATGTAGGATCTTTGGGTTTTGTTCTTACAGTTACTTTTTTTAGAAGAGGGATACTGTCATTCATTTCTCAAACATAAATTGTTAGTATGGGGCTCAGCAATATTAGAAATCCAAAATCTTTTAGTAAATGTGCAGAAGGATAAATGAATGAATATGTAAAAGATAAGCATATTACATTTGTGTGTAATGAGACTCAGTAAACATTATCATCACATGAGAAAATGTAGTGGCATTTGTCCCTATTGACAGAGAAACTGACCAAATGATGGGCTTGTATGGAGAAACCTTGAGTTTTGTTTGGCTTTTCAAACCATGAATCAAGTGTTGGCAGAAAATTAATTAATCTCTAATTTCCGTGATTATTTTATTAATTATCCAGCATCCACAAATTTTACTACGTTTGTCCCAATTCTGTCATCCATAGCTGACATGCTTGTCTCATACTTCATTGATCAGAGTTCAATTGTGAGTTCCCAGCTGCAGACTTCAGATAGAAATGTTAACAGTGTCGAGAATCCAGGCTGTCATGTGACATCATCAAGATGGACCCAGAGGATAGAAAAATGATGCCCACAGTGATCCAGGGTTCCTTTTTCCACAACCAGAAGAACATGCAACCATCACCACTACCCCACTGTCACACAAGCCCTTATTTTCTTTCTTTTTTTTAATTAAAAAAAAATTTTGGTCACGTCATGTGGCTTGTGGGATCTTAGTTCCCCAACCAGTGATTGAACCCACATCCTCAGCAGTGAAAGCACAGGGTCCTAACCACTGGACCACCAGAGAATTCCTGAAACCTTATTTTCACTTGCCATCTTGGAGAGGAACATGAGGAGGAGGAGGATATTTTAGGTATTCTTTTATTTAAGGAAATAAGCTACCTAAATAAATCAGAGGAAACATCAATTTTAACGATCCTTGGCTCCATGTTATCCTGAAAAGTTCGGATTTAGGAGAAAAACTATTCAAAAATGAAAAGAAAACCTAAGTTTCTATTTTACATCTGGATAAGAAGTTGCCAAGATTTCCAGCTGGGTTTCAATACCCAAAGGTCTTCTAGGGCTAACTTCACACACCATCAACTCTCCCTCATTATCTTTCATTCTTTAGTACTCTCCACAATGACTGCATCACTAAGTTGAAAATTTCCTTATATCCTGTAATCTTAATTTGCTAAATTTAATAGATACTTATTAGTCACCATCTTCCTCAACTTTACTATAGCATTTGTCAGAGAAGATTTTGCTTTAAAAAATAATAAACAACTTTTCTCCTGGCTTCTCTGATACTTTGATTTCGTATTTTTTCTTTTATGTCTTAGGTCTTTCCTTCTCATTCTCTTTAAAGGAGTTTAGAACTCCTCTACTACCTCTTACCTAAGTATTAGGGTCTCAGACTTTGGCCTCTTTCTTGCTTCTATATCATCTCTCTAGGTGGTCTCATTCATTCCCAGTATTTCACGCACCCCTTCTTGTTGATGGTTCACTGTTATAGGCTATACTTTCTCTTCTGCTCTCCAGATACATATTTCAAACTGATTACTTAACTCTTCCATTTAGCTGGTTCACAGAACACAACATGCCAGTAACCATACATGACATAATATGCCCAAAATAACATGTCCAAAACGAAACAGTGATCTCATCCCATCCACAATTCAATTTGTCCTATTATGTTCTCTACATTAATAAATTATCCTTCCTCCAGTCACTCAATCTGAAGACATAGAAACATCATTTAACACTAACCTCTATTAAACCACTAAATCCAATTAATCATAAATTCCTATGAATTATAACTCTTACATATATCTCAAAGCTGTCTATCTCTCTCCAGCTTTGTGACAATCACATGAGTCTAAGCCAACATCTGTCATATGGATTACTGTAAGAGTTTCCACATTGGTCTTTCCTTCTCCACTATTTACACTGGCAAAAAAAAAAAAAAAAGTATTTTTCCACACAGCAGCCAGAGTGACATCTAAAATATTTAAAAAACAAACAAAACTTCTAAATTGGCTTCTTGCTCTCCTCTATGATTCGGCTAAAATCTAAGTTCTGTAAGCTCTGTATTTTTGTCCAGAAGGTCTTATATGATTTAATACCTTCTCAATTGACTTGTTTCATGTCATTAAAAAATCCATGGCTTCCAAAAGCACTGTTTCTTCTTCCTGAAATAACAAACAATTCTTGCTAACCATGTTTATTTAAATATTTTTAAATGTGATATACACATACACAAAAGAGAGTGCATTATTTTCCTACTACTCAGCTTAAAATAGAACCACTAAAGTCCTTTGAAAATTCTTCCTAGTTTGTATCCCTGGCTATACCCTGTTTCCTACAGAAAATCACTTTCATGTTAACAATTCTCTTGCATATCTTTATATTCTTACAACAAAATTGCAAACCTGTAAAAATGTGTTGCTTAAGTTTGTCTATTTTGTCTAGTATTGTCCCCAGTAGAGTCATATGTTTATATTCTCCAGTGGATATTTTTTTTTTCATTAAATACCATATTTTTGCAATTCATTCATTATAAGAAATTGTAGTTCACCTATTTTCTTGATTTATGTCCTTCATTGAATGAATGCATCACAGTGCATTTTTCTATTATATTTTTGATGCATACTTGCGTTATTACTAGCTTTTTATTTAAAAAGAATACTATTTAAAATTTTTGTGCATGGATTCTAGTGGGTACACACATATAAAGATTCTTCAATGGCAAGTACCTGGGGAAGAAAACTTCATAACATAAAACACATATGTTTAAAACTTGGGAAACTGACAATATTTGACCATTTATTAACCTACAACATTTAGAAGCTTATATGATTCAGCCTTACATATATTCAACTTGAATAAACAAGACAAAATCAATTCCAATGTAGATATATGCCAATTTACACTTATTTTCACTCATTCTGGGACTTGTCTTTTCAGGGCATGTTTTTATAAAATGTTAACATGATCAAATGTATTATTATAATTTTTTGTGTTTTTTTAAAAGAAACACATTTAAAACTGGGTGATGAAATTTTTCTTTTGCAATTGAAGAGTTTTAATGTTGACAAATGCATTTTAATCTTTAATTTGTGTATGTGAGAAGGGGTGAATTTTAAAAATCTATTCTTATTTTTTGAAAGTGTATAACCAACTTCTCCAGCATCATTAGTTTAAAAGGTCTATTTATTTTCCACTGACCTCTCATATATTAACCAAGATTTCATATATTCAACTTCTGCTTTTGAAGTCTTTATTGTACCAATACAAAAATATTTGAATTATGAAAATATATAAGAAGTCAAAATATGTGCTAGATACAGTCTCTCAACCTTATTTTTCTCCTCAGCATACACAATTCTTAAAAAAGTATATGCATTGCTTTGTCTTCAGTTTTTACTGATGTGTAATGATGTTGATATTCCCACTTCTAAGTCATGAGAGCTTCTCTTGGTAGCTTTTAGAATTTTCTCATTGTCTTTGATAGTCTTATATTTCACTAAAATACTTCTTGGTCAGAACTTTCCCTTCTTTCCCAATTTTGGAATTCTATGGGTCCTTGTTTATTTCTAGGAAATTAATCTCTATTGTTTCTTTAAAATTTTCCACTTCACTATTATTTTTCTTTAAGTCTGATTATTTTTTATGCAGTTATTGATCTTTCTGTGTCTATTCTAATTAAAATGATATTTATTTGTCTAGTTTTTAAATTTATTGATCCTTTTGTGCATCCTCTTTAAAGTGCTAACATTTGTTCTTCCAACCTGTATCAGTTTTCTGGGGCTGCCATAACAAATACCACAGACAGGAGAGCTTAATCAACAGAAATTTATTTCTCATAGTTCTGGAGCTTAGAAGTCAAGACAAAGTGCCCCCAAGTTTTGTTTGTTTGTCCCTGGCTTGCAGATGGCTGCTTTCTCTCAATATCCCCACATGGTCTTTCCTCTGTGGGTGCACACTTTGCATCTCTTTGTGTGACTAAATTTCCTCTTCTAATAGTGACATAAGTCAGATTGGATTATGTCTCACCAAAAGACCTCATTTTAACTTAATCACCTCTTTAAAGGTTCAATCTCCAAATGCAGTCATATTCTGAGGTACCAGGGGTTAGGCCTTCAATATCGTTTAATAAATGATCATTTAATAAATGATTTTGTGGGTGTGGGGCACAATTCAGCCCATAACACAACTCATAATTTATTCTTCAGATGTATGTTTTACTATTTGTGTTATCTTTATAAAAATTCAATGGTTGTATTTTCATATCTAAATAAGTCCACTTGTAAAAGTATTTCCTTTTCTTGTGTCACATTCGTAAAATATTTTCTTTATTTCATTATCAACCCCTCTGTTCTAACACTTCTACATCTAGTGGCATTTGCAATCAAGGTTTTCCCTTTTACTTTTTGTTATTCTTGCTGTCTTTTTTGTAAGTTCATTTTAAATTAGTTTCCCTCCTCAGATGTCTTATTTTAATACATGACTGTGTGAAGGATGAAGAAACATTAACTCAGTTTTGTTTGTTAAAATTCCAGCAAATACTCCACAAAGTCAGACCATTCTTTCATTTCCCCAGGAGAAGTAGGTTTGGGCAGTAAGCTCCCAAATTATTCTTTTGGATTGGAAAGGGAAAGTGCATGGGGTGTAATACTGGAGGATATTCAGTCGATGACTCAACTGTTTTCTGCAACTCTTGAACAGACCAAGATTTCTAACTTACTTATCTGGAATAAGAGATTTTGCTGATGCTTCTGACTTATGCAATCAGGGGGTAGACACTAATTTTCCCAGGGAGATGGTTTCTTTTATTCTAATTTGACTTCTAAGAATTCTTCTTGCTGCCTTCTGCTCCAGCTAGAATCAACCACCTCCCTGGTCAGCAAAGCACACAAGTTCCCAGCACTGTTTTCTAACAGTTTTTGTAGTTGTCTCCCAGAATCCTGGATGCTCTGTGTTTAAGAGTTGATCTTACTTGAGGGAGACTGCAGGCTGGCAATTCAACATCTTTGCAGAAACTTGAAATTCTCAGCTTCACGTTATTGTTATTATTATTGTCATGATTACTATGTTAATCTAGCATCTTGCGTGTACTATGACACTTTCTCCCAATACATATTCCAACTTATTGGTAACCAAGGAAATACAATCAGGCTTAAATGATCACTGATTTTTTCCATCAGTCAGTACCTGTTAAGTGCTGGATAATATCATTTAATAAATGAATTATTTATTGAGTTAAAAAAGTCTTGAGAGGTTATCTATTCATAGTTGCCTGAAAATAAATGCTATATTTCATATTCTATTATGTATATTATGTATTTTCTCAGCTACTAACTACAATCTGTTCTTGAAAACGAGACATAATCTCTGATGAGTGCTAGGGATCTGGCAGACATCGCTATTAGAGGATTTTTATATTTTGCCATAAATATTACATAAATATTTAAATGAAATTATTGCATATGTTTATATATCCTACTGGCCAGTAAACCAATTAAAGTCAAGAGCTATTCCTCATTAACCCATTGAATACACTGACATCAAATATTTACTCAGAGTTTTTCATGTGCCATGTACATTTTTGATTGAGATGATTCTGACTCAGTCTTACCTTCAATGCAAGCATGTTCTATGAGAGTAGAACTCATGAAAACAAAGACTCATAAATAATAAATGTTGAGAAATAAAGATTGCTTCAATGGTTAAATATTTAACTGGAGATAATAGGGATGCCTGTCTAGGTAGGCCCTTGTCATGAGGATTTGACTGAATCTAAATGTTTAGCTGATCAAACAGAACTCTAGGGAGAAGAACACGTTGAAATATTTAGAAGCACATTAAACATAAATCAAAAGTTAAAGTAGAAAGATATAAAATTACAGCTAGTAGTTCTCAGAAGTCTCTTGTCTATTTCAGCCTAGAGCAGGATGTTACATGGTTACCAGATTTTGTATTTATAGGAACCAAATATTACATGGGTAAGTGACATAAATGCAAAATTAAGTTAAAAAATTCAACCACAAAAAAGTCCAACTTCAGAAAAAAGGGGAGATATAATAGAATTTGTCAGAGACAAACACTTGGACAAAAGATTCTTTGTGAAATTTAACATTATATCTGACTCATTTCTAATGCAAGAATGCATCAACATATGCAAATCAATCAATGTGATAAACCATATTAACAAATTGAAGGAGAAAAACCATATGATCATCTCAATAGATGCAGAAAAAGCTTTTGACAAAATTCAACGGGCATTTATGATAACCACCCCCCAAAAAAAAACTAGGCATAGAGGGAACTTACCACAACATAATAAAGGCCATATATATATGACAAACCCAGAGCCAACATCATTCTCACTGTTGTGGCCTCTCCCACTGCGGAGCACAGGCTCAGGATGTGAAGGCTCAGCGGCCCTGGCTCATGGACCCAGCCACTCCGTGGCATATGGGATCTTCAGATACCAGGGCACAAACCCATGTCCCCTGTATTGGCAGGTGGACTATCAACTACTGCACCACCAGGGGAGCCTTGGACACCTTATTTTTGATAAAGGAGACAAGAATATACAATGGAGAAAAGACAGCCTCTTCAATAAGTTCTGCTGGGAAAACTGGACAGCTACATGTAAAAGAATGAAATTAGAACACTCCCTAACACCATACAGAAAAATAAACTCAAAATGGATTAAAGACCTAAATGTAAGGTCAAACACTATAAAACTCTTAGAGGAAAACATAGGCAGAACACTCTATGACACAAATCACAGCAAGATCCCTTTTGACCCACCTCTTAGAGAAATGGAAATAAAAACTAAAATAAAAAAAATCAGACTGAATGAAACTTAAAAGCTTTTGCAGAACAAAGGAAAACATAAACAAGATGAAAAGACAACCCTCAGAATGGGAGAAAATACTTGCAAATGAAGCAACTGACAAGGGATTAATCTCCAAAATTTACAAGCAGCTCATGCAGCTCAATATCAAAAAAACAAACAATCCAATCCAAAAATAGGCTGAAGACCTAAATAGACACTTCTGCAAAGAAGATATACAGATTGCCAACAAACACATGAATGGATTCTCAACATCACTAATCATTAGAGAAATACAAATCAAAATTACAATGAGGTATCACCTCACACTGCTCAGAATGGCCATCAAGAAAAAATCTACAAATGGAGACCTTCAAGATGGCAGAGGAGTAAGATGTGTAGATCAACTTCCTCCCCACATATACATCAGAAATACATCTACATGTGGAACAACTCCTATAGAACATTTACTGAATGCTGGCAGAGGACCTCAGACTTCCCAAAAGGCACGAAACTCCCCACATACCTGGGCAGGGCAAAAGAGAAAAAGAAAAACACAGAAAAAAGAATAAGGATGGGACATGCATCTCTGGGAGGTACCTGTGAAGGAAGAAAAGTTTCCACACACTAGGAAGCCCCTTCACTGCTGGAGATGGTGGGTGGGCAGGGGGGGATCTTCGGAGCCAAAGAGGAGAGCACAGCAACAGGGGTGCAGAGGGAACAGCGGAGAGATTCCCGCACAAAGGATTGGTGCCGACCAGCACTCACCAGCCTGAGAACCTTGTTTGCTCACCCGCTGAGGCAGGTGGGGTCTGGGAGCTGAGGCTCAGGTTTCCAAGTTCAGACGCCTGGGGAAAGACTGGGGTTGGCTGTGTGAACGCAGCCTGAAGGGGGTTAATGCACCACAACTAGACAGGAGGGTGTCCGGAAAAATGTCTGCACCTGCCTAAGAGGCAAGAGACCATTGTTTCAGGGTGCTCTAGGAGAGGGGATTCAGAGCACCATCTAAACGAGCTTCAGAGATGGGCACGAGCCACGGTTCTCAGCATGGACACCAGAGATGGGCATGCAATGCTAAGGCTGCTGTTGCAGCCACCAAGAAGCTTGTGTGCAAACACAGGTCACTATCCACACTTCCCCTCCTGGGATCTTGTTCAGTCTGCCACTGCCAGGGTCCCATGATCCAGGGATAACTTCCCTGGAAGAACAAACGGCACACCTCAGGCTGTTGCAATGACTTCTTGGCCTCTGCCACCGCAGGCTTGCCCCACATTCCATACCCTTACCTCCCCCCACCCAGCCTGAGTGAGCCAGAGCCCCCTAATCAGCTGCTACTTTAACCCTGTCCCATCTGAGTGAAGAACAGATGCCCTCAGGTGACCTACACACAGAGGCGGGGCCAAATCCAAAGCTGAACCCCAGGAGCTGTGAGAACGAAGAAGAGAAAGGGAAATCTCTCCCAGCAGCCTCAGGAGCAGAGGATTGAATCTCCACAATCAACTTAATGTACCCTGCATCTCTGGAATACCTGAATAGACAATGAATCATCTCAAAGATTAAGTGATGGACTTTGGGAGCAACTGTAGACTTGGAGTTTGCTTTCTGCATCTAATTTATTTCTGGTTTTATGTTTATCTTAGTTTACTATTTACATTTTATTATCATTGGTAGGTTTGTTTATTGATTTGGTTGCTTTCTTCCTTTTTTATGTATATATATTATTTTTCCTTTTTCTCTTTTTGTGAGTATGTATGTGTGTGATTCTTTGTGTGATTTTGTCTGTATAACTTTGTTTTACTGTTTGTCCTAGCATTCTGTCTGTTTTTTGGTTTTTGTTTTGTATAGATTTTAGTGCTTGTTATAACTAGTGGATTTGTTTTTTGGTTTGGTTGCTCTCTTCTTTCATTTTTTATTACTTTTTAATTTTTAATATTTTTTTTTAATTTTAATAACTATTTTATTTTATTTTAATTTATTTTCTCTTTCTTTCTTTCTGTTTTTCTCCCTTTTCTTCTGAGCCATGTGGTTGACAGGGTCTTCATGCTCTGGGCAGGTGTCAGGCCTGTGTCTCTGAGGTGGAAAAGCCAAATTCAGGGCATTGGTCCACGAGAGACCCCCCAGCTCCATGTAATATCAAATGGCGAAAGCTCTCCCAGAGATCTCCTCCTCAAATCAAAGATCCCGCTCCACTCAATGACCAGCAAGCTACAGTGCTGGACACCGTATGTAAACAAGTAGAAAGACAGGAATACAACCCCACCCATTAGCAGAGAGCCTGCCTAAAATCATAACAAGGTCACAGGCACCCCAAAACACACCACCAGACGTGGTTCTGCCCACCAGAAAGATAAGGTCCATCCTCATCCACCAGAACACAGGCACTAGTCGCCTCCACCAGGAAGCCTAAACAACCCACTAAACAACCTTACCCACTAGGGTCAGACACCAAAAACAGTGGGAACTACAAGCATGCAGCCTGTGAAAAGGAGATGCCAAACACAGTAAGTTAAGCAAAATGAAAAGACAGAGAAACACAGCAGATGAAGGAACAAAGTAAAAACCCACCAGACTAAACAAATGAAGAGGAAATTGGAAAAGAATTCAGAGTAATGATAGTAAAGATGATACAAAATCTTGGAAATAGAATGGAGAAAATACAAGAAATGTTTAACAAGGAACTAGAAGAACTAAAGAGCAAACAAACAATGATGAACCACAAAATAAATGAAATTAGAAATCTCTAGAAGGAATCAGTAGGAGAATAACTGAGGCAAAAGAACAGATAAGAGACCTGAAAGATAAAATAGTGGAAATAACTAACACAGAGCAGAATAAAGAAGAATGAAAAGAATTGAGGACAGTCTCAGAGACCTCTGGGACAACATCAAATTCACCAACATTTGAAATATGGGGGCCCCAGAAGAGGAAGAGAAAAAGGAAGGGACTGAGAAAACATTTGAAGAGATCATAGTTGAAAACTTCCTTAATATGGGAAAGAAAATAGTCAATCAAGTACAGGAAGCGCAGAGAGTCCCATACAGGATGAATCCAAGGAGAAACATGCCAAGACACATTTTAATCAAACTATTAAAAATTAAATACAAAGAAAAAATATTGAAAACATCAAGGGATAAACAACAAATAACATAAAAAGGAATCCCCATAAGGTTAAGAGCTGATCTTTCAGCAGAAACCCTGCAAGCCAGAAGGGAGTGGCAGGACATATTGAATGTCATGAAAGGGAAGAAACTACAACAAAGATTACTCTACCCAGAAAGGATCTCATTTAGATTCAACAGAGAAATTAAACCCTTACAGACAAGCAAAAGGTAAGAGAAATCAGCACCACCAAACCAGCTTTACAACAAATGCTAAAGGAAATTCTCTAGGCAGGACACAGAAAAGAAGGAAAACACCTACAATAACAAACATATAACAATTAGGAAAATGGTAATAGGAACATACATATTGATAACTACCTTAAATGTAAATGGATTAAATGCTCCAACCAAAAGACATAGACTGGCTGAATGGATACAAAAACAAGACCTGTATATATGTTATCTGCAAGAGACACAGTTCAGGCTTAGGGACACATACAGACTGAAAGTGAGGGGATAGAAAAAGATATTCCATGCAAATGGAAATCAAAAGAAAGCTGGAGTAGCAATTTTCATATCAGACAAGAGAGGCTTTAAAATAAAGACTATTATAAGAGACAAAGAAGGACACTACATTAATCGAAGTGATTAATCGAAGACGAAGGTATAATAATTGTAAACATTTATGCACCCAACATAGGAGCATGTCAATACATAAGGCAAATGTTAACAGACATAAAAGGGGAAATCAACAGCAACACAATCATTGTAGAGGAATTTAACACCCCACTATCACCAATGGACAGATCATCCAAATTATAAATAAATAAGCAAACACCAGCTTTAAATGATAGATGGACTTAATTGATATTTATACGACATTCCATCCAAAAACAACAGAATACACTTTCTTCTCAAGTGCTCAAGGAATATTCTCCAGGATAGATCATATCTTGGATAACAAATCAAGCCTTGGTTAATTTAAGAAAATTGAAATTGTATCAAGTATTTTTTGACCACAATGCTATGAGACTACATATCAATTACAAGAAAATATCCATAAAAAATACAAACACATGGAGGCAAAATAATATGCTACTAAATAAAGAAGAGGTCACTGAAGAGATCAGAGAGGAAATCAAAAATTGCCTAGAAACAAATGACAATGAAAACATGATGACCCAAAACCTATGGGATGCAGCAAAAGCAGTCCTAAGAGGGAAATATATAGCAATACAATCCTACCTCAAGAAACAAGAAACATCTCAAATAAACAGCCTAACTTTACACCTAAAGCAATTAGAGAATGAAGAACAAAAATCCCCTAAGTTAATAGAAGGAAAGAAATCATATAGATCAGATCAGAAATAAATGAAAAAGAAATGAAGAAAACAATAGCAAAGATCAATAAAACTAAAAGTTGGTTCTTTGAGAAGATAAACAAAATTGATAAACCATTAGCCAGACTCATCAAGGAAAAAGGGGAGAAGACTCAAAAGTGTAGAATTAGAAATGAAAAAGAAGAAGTAACAACTGATACTGCAGAAATACAAAGGATCTTGAGAGATTATTACAAGAAAATATATGCCAATAAAATGGACAACCTGGAAGAAACAGACAAATTCTTAGAAAAGCACAACCTCCTGAGACTGAAACAGGAAACAATAAAAAATAAAAACAGACCAATCACAAGCACTGAAGTTGAGACCATAGTTAAAAACCTTCCTACAAACAAAAGCCCAGGACCAGATGGCTTCACAGGTGAATTCTATCAAACATTGAGAGAAGAGCTAACACCTATCCTTTTCAAAGTCTTACAAAATATAGCAGAGGGAGGAACACTCCCAAAGTCATTCCACGAGGCCACCATCACCCTGATACCAAAACCAGATGAAGATGTAACAAAGATAGAAAACTACAAGCCAATATCACTGTTGAACATAGATGCAAAAATCCTCAACAAAATACTAGCAAACAGAATCCAAAAGCACATTAAAAGGATCATACACCATGATCAAGTGGGGTTTATCCCAGGAATTCAAGGATTCTTCAATATACACAAATCAATCAATGTGATAAACCATATTAACATATTGAAGGAGAAAAATCATATGATAACCTCAACAGATGCAGAAAAGCTTGTGACAACATTCCACACATATTTATGATAAAAACCCTCCAGAAAGTAGGCATAGAGGGAGCTAACCTCAACAAAATAAAGGCCATATATGACAAACCCACAGCCAACATCATTCTCAATGGTGAAAAACTGAAACAATTTCCTCTAAGATCAGGAACAAGACAAGGTTGTCCACTCTCACCACTATTATTCACCATAGTGTTGGAAGTTTTAGCCACAGCAGTCAGAGAAGAAGAATAAATAAAAGGAATCCAAATCAGAAAAGAAGAAGTAAAGCTGTCACTGTTTTCAGATGACATGATACTATACATAGAGAATCCTAAAGATACTACCAGAAACTACTAGAGCTAATCAATGCATTTGGTAAAGTAGCAGGATACAAAATTAATGCACAAAATCTTTTGCATTCCTATACACTAATGATGAAAAATCTGAAAGAGAAATTAAAGAAACACTCCCATTTACCATTGCAACAAAAAGAATAAAATAACTAAGAATAAACCTACCTAAGGAGACAAAAGACCAGTATGCACAAAACTATTAGACACTGATGAAAGAAATTGAAGATGATACAAAGAGTTGGAGAGATATACCATGTTCTTGGATAAGAAGAATCAACATAGTGAAAATGACTATACTACCCAAAGGAATCTACAGATTCAATGCATTCCCTATCAAACTACCAATGGCTTTTTTCACAGGACTAGAACAAAAAATTGCACAATTTGTATGGAAACACAAAAGACCCCGAATAGCCAAAGCAATCTTGAGAAAGAAAAACGGAGCTGGAAGAATTAGTCTGCCTGACTTCAGACTATACTACAAAGCTACAGTAATCAAGACAGTATGGTACTGGCACAAAAACAGAAATAGAGATCAATGGAACAGGATAGAAAACCCAGAGATAAACCCACGTTCATATGGTCACCATATTTTTGATAAAGGAGGCAAGAATATACAATGGAGAAAAGACAGCCTCTTCAATAAGTCCTGCTGGGAAAACTGGACAGCTACATGGATGAAATTAGAGCACTCCCTAACACCATACACAAAAATAAACTCAAAATGGATTAAAGACCTAAATGTAAGGCCAGACACTATCCAACTCTTAGAGGAATACATAGGCAGAACACAGCAAGACATAAATTACAGCAAGATGCTTTTTGACCCACCTCCTAGAGAAATGGAAAGAAAAACTAAAATAAACAAATGGACCTAATGAACCTTAAAAGCTTTTGCACAGGGCTTCCCTGGTGGCGCAGTGGTTGAGAGTCTGCCTACCGATGCAGGGGGCACGGGTTCGTGCCCCAGTCTGGGAGGATCCCACATGCTGCGGAGCAGCTGGGCCCGTGAGCCATGGCCGCTGAGCCTGTGCGTCCGGAGCCTGTGCTCCACAACGGGAGAGGCCACAACAGTGAGAGGCCCGCGTAATGCAAAAAAAAAAAAAAAAGCTTTTGCACAGCAAAGGTAACCATAAACAAGATGAAAAGACAACCCTCAAAATGGGAGAAAAGATTTGCAAGTGAAGCAACTGACAAAGGATTAATCTTCAAAATTCACTAGCAGGTCAATATTAAAAAAACAAACAACCCAATCCAAAATTGGGCAGATAACCTAAGTAGACATATCTACAAAGAAGATATACAGATTGCCAACAAACACATGAAAGGATGCTCAAGATCACTAATCATTAGGGAAATGCAAATCAAAAGTACAATGAGGTATCACCTCACACCTCTCAAAATGGCCATCATCAAAAAATCTACAAATAACAAATGCTGGAGAGGGTGTGGAGAAAAGGGAACCCTCTTGCACTGTTGGTGCCAATATAAATTGATACAGCCACTATGGAGAACAGTATGGATGTTCCTTAAAAAAGTAAAAATAGAACTACCATACCACCCAGCAATCCCACTACTGGGCATATACCCTGAGAAAGCCATAATTTAAAAAGAGTCATGTACCACAATACTCACTTCAGCACTATTTACAATAGCCAGGACATGGAAGCAACGTAAGTGTCCATTGACAGATGAATGGATAAAGAAGATGTGGCACATATATACAATGCAATATTAGTCATAAAAGTAAATTAAATTGAGTTATTTGTAGTGAGGTAGATGGATCTAGAGTCTGTTATACAGCGTGAAGTAATCAGAAAGAAAAAAAAACAAATACCATATGCTAACACATATATATGGAATCTAAAAAGAAAAAAAAAAGATTCTGAAGAGCCTAGGAGCAGGACAGGAATACAGACGCAGGCATAGAGAATTGATTTGAGGACATGAGAAGAGGGAAGGGTAAGCTGGACTGAAGTGAGAGAGTGGCATGGACATATATACCCTACGAAATGTAAAATAGATAGCTAGTGGGAAGCAGCCGCATAGCACAGGGAGATCAACTCAGTGGTTTGTGACCAACTAGAGGGGTGGGATAGGGAGGGTGGGAGGGAGATGCAAGAGGGAAGGGGTATGGAGATATAGGTATATGTATAGCTGATTCAATTTGTTATACGGCAGAAACTAACACACAATTGTAAAGCAATTATACTCCAATAAGATGTCAAAAAAATAATCTAACTATTTACGGTTGGCTTTAGAGCCTTAATAAATAAAATGTATTGCAGGTGCCAAACTACACATGGTGCTACATAGTATAACACATATTTAAATAGAAATCCATTCCTAATAGCAGATTGTTTTCTGTTCTTTTCATGTATTTGGTTTTATTTACCTTTTAAATAACTGGGGTGTGGAGTAACATGTATGGTTCAGAAAAGTACACCCTGACTTCAGACTTTCCCTTCACTTTATTTTCAATTTGAATGAAAACTATCACTGACATTGGATAATAATGATGGACGCTTCATTGGAGGCTAAGCCGAGACTTGGGTATTATAGGCACTATTCCTGCTGCTGAGAATAGAAAGTCCACAACTGTCCCTGCTTTTACAGAGCATAGCTTCTATTAAGGAACCAAAGTAACTTAATCAGAAAATAAGTATACAATGTGTCTGGTAGCCAAATGGATTAGGAAGAATAATAATTCTGGGTAGGTGGAGATGATGAGAAGATTCAGTGCTACTTAAGATAGCATGGTTAGGGGAGGCCACTCCGTTAATGTCATGTTGGACACAGACATAAATATAGGATGGAGTGACACATTCAGGTGGAAATGAGTCCAGGCAGCAGTAGTAGCTAGAGAACCCCAAATCAGGAGTACTTTAAGGGTGTAGAGAAATAACATAAAGGCTGGGATAGCTGGAGCAAAATGATGAAGTAGAAAATGCTCCATGAAAAAAGAATGTAACATGGTGTGTGTGTGTGTGTGTGTGTGTGTGTGTGTGTGTGTGTGTGTGTGGAGGAGAATCATGTATGGACAGTTAAGCCATCAAAAATCATCATAAGGAAAGCCTGTGGGATAATGATCAGAGAAGCAATATTATACAACATGTTAAAAGAAAACAAAACAACATCAAAACAACATCAAAAATAACCTGACCACAGGAAGAAGAATAAAGTGTAGATATGGGAGATTAGATAGAAGGCTATTGGCATAGTCTAGGTGGTAAATGATGTTGTTTGACTACAGCAGTAGGGAGAGGCAATGAGTAATAGATTCTAGAGACAGTTCTGAGAAAGGGAGAACATGACTAGCTATAATATGGAAGGAAGTAAGACCAAGAGTCTAAACAACAACAACACAAAAAATTTTCATAGTTTCTAAGGACTACATTTCAGTAAGGAAAAAGTGGGTAAATCCAGCCAGTAGCTGAGTAACCAATCAGTTCTGAAATGTAATAAATCCAGACTTTTATTTATATGATTAAATCTTAAGAAAGCCCCTTCCTCTCCAAGAATTATTTTTTGATCTGCAGAAAATAATTAGGAATTGGAGACTTAATGACATTTAATAAGGGAAAGGAAGAAGAACTTTATAGTAATATATTAACTAACTAAAAGTATGCAGTATCATACGTTTGATTAACAGATACACACTGCTATATATAAAATAGATAACCAACAAGGACCTACTGTATAGCACGGGGAACTATACTCAATATTTTGTAATAACGTATAAGGGAAAAGAATCTGAAAAAAATAGATATATATGTATGTATAACTGAATCACTTTGCTGTACACCTGAAAATAATGCAACATTGTAGATCAACTATAGTTCAATAAAAAAGAAAGTACTAGTATTATAGAAAAAGCAAGAATCCATAAAGGTCCACACTTTTTCCTAGGGGATAAAACATTAAGGAGCTTTTGGCAGCAAACCTGCAAGATGGCCCTGTATAATTCCCACCTCTCGGTCTTCATGCCTTGTGTAATCTCCTCACATATTGTATCTGGGTCAGTCTGTGTGACCAACAGAGCACAGAAGTGATAGCATATCACTGCTGAGGCCAAGTCATAAAGAGTATTTTCTAGCTCGCTCTCTCATTCTCTCTGTCTCTCAGACAACTCTTTCTGGAAAAAAGTCAGCTGCTATATCATGAGGACACTCAAGCAGTCCAATGGGCAGCCCCATGAGGTGAGAAAGTGAGTCCTCCTACAAACAGCCAACAAAGGACTGTGGCCCCCAGCCAATCGTGATGTGTGTGAATCATCTTAGAAGCAGTTTCTTCAGCTGCAGTCGAGCCTTCAGACACCTGCAGCCCTGGTTGACATCTTGGCTGCAACTTTGTGAGACCCTAAGTCAGAACCATCCTGCTAAGCCACTCCTGAATTTCTGATTCATAGAAACTGGGAGGAATCAGTATTTATTTTCTAAGCTTCCAAATGTTGGGGTAATTTTTCATGCAGCAATAACTAAGACAGATTTTAGGAATGAGAGTATCATTATGTAAGAAAAACTCCACATGTAAGGCTGGCATTAGAACTAGAGAGTGAGTGGAAGCTGGAAGAACTTTGATCAAGTTGGTGAAAGCTGAGAGGCTTTCATTAAATGGTCTGTAACAGTATGGTGGCATTTAAGGATGTTTTTAAATGGAAAATGATGCCTTAAAATAGCAAAAAAGATGCATAGATTAAACGTTCTTTTGGGAATCTAGGCATGTGAAGAGATTGAAGAGCAAAGCCTTAACTGTAGCCAGAAGCAAGACCCTGAGTTTCATCTCTGCCCAATTAACACAGTCAGCATCCATAGCTACCTATTTCTTCTCTTACAGTGTCCAATTCCTATTTGCTAGAAACATTCATCCAGGGGGAAATTCCAGAGCTGGTGTCATTTCAAAACTGCTCAGTTGAGGCAAGAAGGAGCCTGCTTTTGCCACGTTTCATATCCACCATTAGATAGGTTGTGTACTAGTAGGTCATTTACTTTTACATTCTTTCTTTTTGGTGGTTGTTATGGATATGAGGCCAAAAGTGTGGAGGACTGGGGTGTTCAAAATCTTTCTTCTTAACTGGATGAATTAATGAGAGTACCTCGGAATTTTTGAAAAAAGGAAAACAAAAACTTAAAAATACATTTTCTCTAAATAGTTAAAAATTGTGAAACATGGGTTCTTGCAATAAACTACATTTTACAAAGAGGCTGGTAAGAAACTGGTGATAAGTTAGAGAGAGCATAAGTAAAAGAAGTCTTTATGTGTATCCAAACCACATTTCTTTTGTTCCATATTCTGGACATCTACTTCTGTGTGTTTTCACTCTGCTATGAGGACAACATGGCTTCCCTTCTCTACCTAAGCACTCTGTATCTCTGTACCACCTGCCATGACTGATAGTATTTCTGGATAAATATATACTTTATTGTGGTGATGAATGCTGTATTTCCCACTTTGTGCTGGTGGTAGAGTCAATGTCTGCTTGGGTTCCATGATTTAACTAGAACTCTGCTTCATGCAATGTTGAGATAATTCTTAGCAACATCAGTCGGCTTCCAGTCATCCATAGCTTAGGGAAACCACAATAAAATAATAAGTAGGATGCTTACTTAAAAATAAATAGCCTACTTATTATTTTATCAGGTGGGGGCAGAAAGCCAAGAGCCAAGGGCAACAAAGGGTATGATGATTATGTTTCATCACTATGTTTCAAACTCTGCCTTTCCACTTCTCAGAAATACATTTACATTACCAAGGGCTTTACTTAAAAGGAATAATCATACAAGTTCTTTCTTAATAACTAAAATATCTTTTTCTTGATCCATAAGAAAGGATCACTGTTTCTTTAGTATTACTACTTTGTGTTCAGATATGTTCCTTGGCAATGCAATTTGATATGATCCAGTGAGTTAAGAAACTAAGTACTCAGCATGATTAAACTGCTGTTAAATGTGCATCCTTGAAATTGCCGATAAGCATTTCTCTGATGAAAATATAGGTATGTTCTTTTCCCCTTGACTTGATGGGGACTATTTTGGTTATATGTTTTTCCAATGTGTTGAAAGGCATCTAAATAAATATTGAACTTATAATGAGGATCAATTGTTTCCAAACAGTGTTAAGTAAATAACATGCTCCCCATTCACTTTGCTTGTAAAGGAAATACACACGAGAAAAATGGATGGTACTCTTATAGTAAACTCCTTGAATCTTACAATTCAAATTTATTTTCCCCAGAATATACTTTCTTTGGTAGATATTACATTTGGTTAACTTATACTTGTTAGATCTTTATCATGCATTTGCTATTTTTAAATTTTTGCTCCAGTATATATTGAAGATTTCATTTAAATACATGCATGTGTAGCATTTGCAGAAAACACAAGGATATTTTCAACCTTTTGGGCTTGCTGGGAAACATAAAACAATGTCTTTTATTGTACACTCATGAACCAGTGTGTTCAGGAATACTGAATTGAAACTGAGATAGAGAAATAAAAGAAACTTAGAAATATTTGTAGTAAAATGTAGAAGAGCAAACTTTTAAAAGAGTAAATTAAATTGGAGATTTACAGCTAAAATGACTGAATTTCAGGCTCTTCATTTTAGCTATTTGCATGCAAAAGTAATAGAGCGTTAACAAATTACTGTGCAATCTGGTGTAATTGCTTCACCAATGTAACCTTCATATGCCATGGATGTATTTGTATACAAAATAACTACAATACTGGCATAACAATGAAATAACACTTTAAACCTGGATTTTATGTAAGGGAGAGTAATCAAAGAAATTATGGAACTCGGGTAGGGTTTTTACTATCTTGCCTTCTTTCAGGAGCTACCATCTGTTATGCTCACACAAATAGGTTAGTTGAAAAATACATTTAAATGTGCAAGTTATGTCTTTACAGTGAAATTAATGACCAGTCCATCTAGTATAAAAGACAATTTTACAAAGGAAATACTGCATCATTAAAGTTAGCAGTTATGCAACCTGAATGTGCAGAGTAAAATGACAACAGCGTTCTCAAAATGGTGTTACATCCTATAAAGTGCCTGTCACTTAAAATGAAGAGCAGTAACACAACTCCACTCTCTCAAGAAGGAAACAAGCGTGCTGCTAAACATTCATCTTGTTCTAAAGAATGAGGATTCTAATGGTGTTTAAAATCTTAACCAGAACACGTTTTTGTTTTATTGTTGTATTATATGATATAAAATTGTGCATTAAAGGACAGTAATGGCATGGTAGATATACTAAAGTTGTTTAATTTTGAGACAAATTGGCAGAATTGTAGACAGTAATTTAATTTATGATATTAAAGTACTTATACTTTTATAAAATTTTAAAGTCCCACGGAGTTCAGAAAAAATAGACTGGAACCTAGTATTCTATCCCACAACTAATGGAATCCATTCTAGACAACCATCTCTAGGTCAATACTTTCAACATAAAACACGTATTTATCATGAAATAAAAACATTTTATAGCCAGTTTATCAAGAATCTTGGCATAGAAAATGGGGCTAATGTTTTGCTTCATATCAGTGCTCTAAATACAAAGACAATTAGAGTCACACCTACTTATGATTACAACAAACCTCTTCAAACATAGGACCAAATGAGTCTTCCACTAGTTTCAGAGAGCTAGAACTCATTCTTGTTTGACCTATTGCTATTCCACTAAGAAGCATGTAACAGTGCTTTTATACACCTATGTTTTCCTTTCTGCTGGGGAGGATGATGAAATTTAAAGTTAGCATGCATTTTGGCTCCTGAGAAAAGGAGGCAGTTCCCAACTGTAAGTAGGTGAGTAATATGAAATGTATTTGATTGTAGATTCGAAAGAGACAAAGATTACAATAAAAAGTGATTATGCAGTGATGTGCTATTTGTCCATAAATGTTTTAGGTTATGTTTAATACTCATACCCTAACTTCTGCTGTCCAGAGCTAAATGATAACAGGTATTATGTGTACAGAAACAGGATTTAAGAAAACTCGATGCTTCCATAAGGGAGGTGGCTGCGTGATCTTTAAGGACATATATTCATTCTGAAAAGGTGTACTGCTGATGAAATATGGCAATCTGGCTTTTTGGTGTATACTGAGACAAGTAGTGGTAGACTTTATTTCTGTTACACTCTATCTCTTTATAAAATGGAGTTTAAACAACTTACAAAAATACATGAAGTCAATGTAGTATAAAATAGAAAAAAGGAAGGAAAATTTTTAAATGAGTGAAAAGAAAACAGACATTCACTTGCATATAGCAATAAACATTTAAAATTTCTACCCTCTTTTTTAAAAATTTTAATTTATTTTCGGCTGCATTGGGTCTTTGTTGATGCACGCGGTTTTCTCTAGTTGTAGTGAGCAGGGGTTACTCTTCATGGTGGTGCGTGGGCTTCTCATTGTGGTGGCTTCTCTTGTTGTGGAGCACAGGCTCTAGGCACGCAGGCTTCCATAGTTGTGGCACGTGGGCTCAGTAGTCGTGGCTCACAGGCTCTACAGCGCAGGCTCAGTAGTTGTAGCACACAGGCTCAGTTGCTCCACAGCATGTGGTATCATCCTGGAGCAGGGTTTGAACCCTTGTCCCCTGCATTGGCAGGAGGATTCCCAACCACTGCTCCACTAGGGAAGCCCCTTCTACCCTCTTAATGAAAGCATGTGGTAAAATTAAAACTGAACAGTCTGGTGACTAACCAAAGAAATAATAAAAAATAAAACTGTGGGCTTCCCTGGTGGCGCAGTGGTTTAGAGACCGCCTGCCGATGCAGTGGACACGGGTTCGTGCCCCAGTCCGGGAGGATCCCACATGCCGTGGAGCGGCTGGGACCATGAGCCATGGTCGCTGAGCCTGTGCGTCCGGAGCCTGTGCTCCGCAATGGGAGAGGTCACAGCAGTGAGAGGCCCGTGTACCGCAAAAAAATAAAAAAATAAAAAATAAACCTGTTATTTACAAATTTTGATTAGTATATTTCCATGCAAAAGGCTTCCTAAAAACACTAAAATGCCCTAATGTCCAAGACCATTTTCATATAGCTATAACAATGCAAATTGAAAGCACATGCTGATGAGCGGGTGTCCAAAGAGATGTGTAATGGTGTACTTCTATTTTGATGTAATCCAATTATAAAATAAAATATCTTCAAAAGAAATATAATTCATATTTTGCAAGTAATTCTCATCTTCCTCTTTCTCAATTCTCAATCCCTAGAAACTTTACAATAGTTGACAGTAGACAGTTCTAAGTTATATTCTTTGCAAATACATACAGTATTGAAAACTCTGTGTTGAGAATTAAGGCTATAGGTCTATAATAACCAAATATGACAAATATTGTTAAGTGGCACATGAATTTCATGTAAAGTAACTTAGCTGACTAGTTTTCTATTACATTAGTGACCTGAAGACTCTATTTGCTGGCTGACTCAGGTCCCAGAACCATTAAAATGGCTTCTCCAAAGTGACTAGTAGAGAAGAGGATCCCATGTTGCCTTCTAGTTTATTAGTTATCCCATCAAGTAATTATACATCCCAAATGATGGCGAATTGTAAGGCATGAATAAAACACTATGAGATTTTGAGTCTTATTACATTTTCACATAAAAGTATATTTTATTATCACATAATTGTATATTGTAACAGATGTCTTTGGTATTTGAACTTTTTATATTTTGTATTAATCATCATATGCATAACATTTTACTACTTAAATGTTTATGATAATGACTTTTAGAATTTCATATCATTCATTATATATTAGTAAGTTATGTATCTGTTGCATACTACCATATTTTTTCATGAAATGTCTCATTCTTTTATATTTCTTTTTTAAACTAATTAAAATAATTTATTTATTGAAGTATAGTTGATTTACAATGTTGTGTTAGTTTCAGGTGTACAGTAAAGTGATTCAGTTATACATCCATATATACCTTTTTTTTCAGATTCTTTTCCCTTATAGGTTATTATAAAATGTTGAGTATAGTTCCCTGTCCTATACACTAGGTCCTTGTTGATTATCTATTTTATATATAGGAGTGTGTATATGTTAATCTCAAACTCCTAATTTATCTCTCTCCCCCCTTTCCCCTTTAGTAACGATGTTTGTTTTCTATGTCTGTGCGTCTGTTTCTGTTTTGTATATAAATTCATTTGCATTAGTTTTTTTTTTTTGGTTCCAAATATATATCATAAAATATTTGTCTTTGTCTGGCTTACTTCACTAAGTATGATAATCTCTAGGTCCAACAATTTTGTTGCAAATGGCATTATTTCATTCTTTTTTTTTATAATATTTTAGTATGATTCCAACAGAAAAGTTGCAAGATTAGTACGAATCTCCTAGAGACCCTTTTCCTAAATACACTAATTGTTTATATTTTGTCCCACCTGATTTACCTTCCACTCTCTTTCTCATTCTCTCTCCCTCTTTCCTTCTTTTTGTTTTTCTCTCTGTTTATCCAGTTATGTGTGTTAGTGTGCAACTTTTTTTTCTTGAACCATTTGAGATTAAGTTGGAGATATCATGCCTCTTTATCCCTAAATACGTCATGGTGCTCAACTTAAGAACAATATTATTCTCTGACATATCTATGTTATTGCTATTAAAATGAGGAAATACAATGTAAAGTACTGTTATCCAGTTTGTGCTCCATGTTCAAATTTCAATGATTTATCACAAAAGTCATTTATAGTTATTTTTCTTCATCCAGAATCCAAACATGTTTTGTTGTTGACTTTCTTTCCACAAATTTCAAACAGCTTATATTTTAAAATATGTAAGAAATTATTAAGTGGATATATCTTTAAAATTTTGCATTTTTATATACTAGGCTACTTTCTGTTATATGAAGATTTTATAAGAACATTATTTTTATCAAACATGTTGAGAGAAAAAAAACTTTAAAAAAAATCCTTGAACTTAAATTTGAACAACAAAGTCTGGTGACTGCTGTGGAGGAATCAGAAATGACTAAATCAACACAGTTATCTTTGGCAAGATTCAGATTTCACTAATAATTTTCACATACTTTAAGTGTTAGATGCTAGGTTGAGTGATCGCAGATATATTGCCACATTTATTTGAATCAACAACCATTTGCATCATACACTATTTTCTTCATTAAATAAAAGCAAACTGATATGCAGTGAGGATACCAAACACTAACTTCAAGTATATATGGTTAACACTGTTGAAACTGGAATTTAAATTCAAATTCAGAATTCCACTTAAATGAGTTGGTATAATATATAACAGAAAATAACAAGGATCAGAAGTAAATGCAGATTAAGTTCCAGGAGTAAGGATTACACCAGTCTTGAATATGAGAAATGTATGAGAATTTAGACTTTGAATGTAGATGAGTATAAGCCCATATAAATACAAATGCTCATCTGAAGCAATAGTTCTAAATGTGATACATTCTAACCCTAAATTACGCCTGTGCTGACTTTAATAAATACATATCTGGGTCTCATCAGGAACAAGTTCATTATTCATGGCTGAGAATCACCTATGTCTATGTCTGGAGAAATAATGTTTTGTTTTGGTTGGGATGCTATTCACAAATTTAGGATAGTTTTGTTCTATAAGTTTGCAGGGTGTATTAATTTTCCATTGCAAAACAAATTATCACAAATTCGATGCTTTAAAAAGTACCAATTTATTAGCTAGTTTCTGTAAGTCTGAAGTCTAGGTGGGCTCAACTAGGCTCTATATTCAGGGCATCATAAAGCCAAAATCAAGGTTTGAGCAGCCTAAACTTTTATCAAGAGGGTCTGAAATGGAATCCACTCCCAGGCTCATTCAGGTCGATAGCAGAATCCAGTTCTACTTAGCTGTTGGTCTGAGGTTCCACTTTTCCTTTTGGACATCAGCCAACAGAGGATTCCCACAGTGCTTCTCACATCTCCCACTCTATCTCCAAAGCCAGCATCTGTGTGTTTAGTCTGTCTCACACTTTAAATCTCTCATTCCTCTTCTGCTACCTGCTGGAGAAAATACTCTACTTTTAAAAAGCTAATGTGATTACATTGGGCCTGAGTAATTACTCCAATTGTAAGGTCAACTGACTATAAACTTTATTACATTTGCCAAGTCCCTGTGGTCATGCAAAGTAACATATTCATGAATATGATATTCATTAAATTATCATTCTCAGGAATTATGGTGAAAAATTTTGGGGGGGCACTTTTTGAATTCTGCCTACCTTGTAGGAGATATTAAAATATGCTTTAGACATATTTCACTTTAACTTTTTTCATCAGATCAGCACTACCACTTTCAGAATGAACCTGCATAGTTGGGATGACTGTATTTGTAATCTGAACATTCAAACCCTTTTTTTTTTCTGGTAAAGATTCTTCTTGAGTTTACCATATTATTTGATACCACTGATAAACTCTACCTTATATAAATTCCTACTCTCTTGGTTTTCCCAAAACTATTTCCAATCTAATTGTAACTCTCTGACTGCATATCGGTCCAATTTTCTTTGTTATTACTTCTCATGTGCATTTTTAAATTGTTTATCTTTTCTTTCACCAGCCATGAAATGTCAAACACGCCTCTGGAGAGCAATCTTTTCACATAGTGTATTTTCTCCTTGTTGAGTATTTGCTCTCATAGATTCCACTATTATACCTCAAGATATATTTCTAATACCGATTTCCATCTTGTTATATACTCTTCTGCTTGTATTTCAAAGAGACTTCTATATGTTTTTTTTCAGCCACGCAGTATGTGGGATCTTAGTTCCCCAACCAGGGACTGAACCTGGCCCCATGCATTGGAAGTATAGAGTCTTAACCACTGGACCTCCAAGGAAGTCCCTAGCCTGCCATACTATTCCAGCTGAAATGCCCAAACCCTTCTCTTTTCCCCCAGTATGTTTCAGTTAGAAAAATCGCAACATACCCAGGCACCCACGCCAAAAATTTCAAATGTAGTTTTTTTTCCTTTCTTACACCTTCCAGTCAATTCTATCCAAAAAAATCTCCTGAATATATATCTTTTATTACTAATATTAGAAATGACATCATGAGTTAATTACCTATATATTTAAATTGTTCAAGAAATTTTCTTATCTAATTTCCTAGCCTCTACTCTAAGTTGGGGTTATACTCCATTCACCCTAGAGAATTTAGAGTTGTTGAAAAGTCAATATATCTGTAAATTACAAACAGATGAGTAACTAGATTATCATATTCTACAATGTAACAGTAAGTAGACTTTTAGTATTGAAGAAAATGCATCAAAAAATGGGCAATTATTTTGTTCTCACCCATTATATTAAATGAATTCTCATAGCAAATTAAACAACAACAACAACAACAAAAATCAAACAGCAAGTAGTTTTTTAAATTATAAAATTTCTAATGGTTGTTTCAAACTTTTTATGATGCATGTCTAAAAAGGCAAATGGTACTTAATCTTTTATTTTGTATTTTAAATTTTGTTGAAGCTGGCAAGGTGGATGCTGGGTTGTATAAAGGAAATTACTAGAACTTCATATTGGGAATATTGATAACTGACAGTTCTCAGATGAAATCCTCTCTAGGAAACTTGCTCAGCACCAGAGAGCTGCCCTGTCCAACATCTTGCTCATTTCTAGGCAACTGTCCATATCCAGTGACTGAAGGATGAGAAGCTATAGAGGCTCAGCACATTTGCCTCCAAGCAGGATGATTCTGAAGGACCATCCATATTCTAGAGTCCCTGTGATCAGCTGCAGCCTTGGATGCAAATACATTACTGCTTTGCAGTCCAACACCCTCTCTCACTAAATCTACTACTTTTACTATACTCTAGGACTATAGGTGTTAAGAACCTTTGGCTACTATTTCCGTGACCCATTAAATGTTTTAATAACCATTAAATAATAAACTAGGGCTTCTCTCTGACCATCTTAGGATACCTGCCTGAAAGGAAATCTATTTCAATGCAATCTGCTAATTTAGTTGTTCTTATTCAATTATCATACTCATCAGAAATAGTGCTTCTAAATTATTTTCAAGAAGACTGCATAATATATGGTTTTATTTTTAAAAAAATGTTTTGACACAAAACATGCCCAAGTTATGCATCATTTAAAATAACAGTAGGGCTTCCCTGGTGGCGCAGTGGTTGAGAGTCCGCCTGCCGATGCAGGGGACACGGGTTCGCGCCCCGGTCCGGGAGGATCCCACATGCCGCGGAGCGGCTGGGCCCGTGAGCCATGGCCGCTGGGCCTGCGCGTCCGGAGCCTGTGCTCCGCAACGGGAGAGGCCACAGCAGTGAGAGGCCCGCGTACCGCAAAAAAAACAAACAAACAAAAAAATAAAAATAAAAAAAATAAAATAACAGTAACCTAGAACATGTTGTCTATTTCTAAGATTTTAGTTTGTGATTTTTTGCAAAAGAATGGATTCTCTAAAGCAAGCTATTTAATAGAATCGCCATCTGCTTGCCCTAAGCTTTAACATCTAGAGGAAGGCAGAGTCTACTGGGGAAATGTCCACATGTATTTCAGTTGAAAAGATAAGACTTCCTAACCTTTCGTTGTCCTTTGTGCTTGGGGAAATGGATACCACTCAACACGGCTGGCTAAAGACACAGCTGGCTGATTCTGACCTCCTGGACTCTGGCCAGCAGGCATCCAATCTGTGCTCTGCAGCCAAGGGACGTGAGGTTCAGGCATCATCTCCTGCAATGCCAGTTCCACCATCATTATCTCAGGCCTCCATAATCCAACCCTAATTATCTCAAGGTTTTTTCCACCGGGAAACTGGAGTTGCATTTTCTGTATCACATCTGTGGAACCTATTTTTCACTAAAAGCTAACTGAATGCTTTGGGTTCCAATATTCATGAATTCAGTAAGTATATTGTCAATATTGTGTAGTTTTTAAAAATAAAGCACAATCTGTAAACTTTGCAGTTAAGGAAAACAATAGCATTAAGCCACAACTAGCAAATGGTTTTCAGAACTTTTATACTTAGTTATCAAACAAGACTAAAAGAGAGATATAGTTGTCTATAATTTTAGCAAGTTAACAATTTTTGATTAATATTTTCTGACTATAATAATCCCTTAAAATTGACGGGGAGAATTATTTTAAGTAAGAAAACTTGAATTGGATGCTCTAATTTATTTTTATTTTTTTCTTTTTGCAAGAAATGGGCCACCTAAAAGCATTAGATAGATGGAGAAGCCTAGTGCACTTTATAAGACAGTAAGGTGCTATTTAATAAGTTGAAAGAAATGCATATTTTTTGTACTGTGTTTTAAAATATTTTTGGTAACTCATACTTCCAAAAGTGTTTCTTTTTCTTAAATTATTTTCACAGTTTTTGCACTTAGATTCCCCTCAGAAATGTGTGTCACTTTTCCATAAGGCAGAAACCACTAATATATGACTTTTCCTATTTTCTTCTAGTAGTGGCAGTGAAAATGAGCACCTTCTAATTACTCTTTCCCAGTTTCCTCATGTGACCAACATCATCATTGAGTTACACTTCAAACTAGAATAAAGGTAATGGACTCACAGTTATTGAACCTCTTATTTTGAAATAATTAACCCTATAGTTTCTCATATTATGATGCCTAAATTGATTATTTTCATTGGAATATACCAATGCTCTATCTGGTACAAAATTAGAGAAAATGGTCAATTGCTATCTCCTGCTGAATTGCTTGGAACAGGGTCATATTTGGGTAAGTTTTTTTTTCTAGGTGCAAACTCATCTTGTCCATATATTACATAGAATTTCCTAGGAAACAGACTTGGAGTCAGAAGTGTGAACCTAAGAATTTGGTTGAGCACTGACACCTAAAGAGATATATGAAGAAAGTGGATTGGGCAAAGGGAAGATTTGAACTGTGATGTGGTCTCAATGGAGGCCTTGGCCAATCCCACAGGTAGTTCTGTTTGGATGACCCTTCAGAATATTCCTGCTTTGAGGTAGGAGATCAGGCATTTCCACCTTCACACCAAGTCATTTGATGCTGAGTGCCTCGGGGAAGAAGTGGGTTTTTGGGGGAGAGGGGTAAGGCAGCTGAGGACAACTTCATAGAATGAGACTCAGTAGAATGTTGTCTGTCACAAAAACACTTAGTGCCTAAGTGAATGAGATTTTAGGACTAAAGGGTAAATTTTGATAACACACTAGGGTGGACAGTCATTACAATCCACCTTTTGCTCTTTTCAGCTCCACATACTTTGTATAATAAACTGGAAACTCTTCTCCTAAGATTTGTGTTGGTCATGTTTTCTGGGATAAATTGCAACAATAAATTTTGTGGGATAAACTTTAAGCCCACATGTGTAGCTGGTCTTGAAGCTGCACATCAAATCAATTTTCTTCTATTTTTCACCAATTCTAGATTTCCCTCACTTTTAACAAGCATCTTCATTGTTTTAGGGACTTAAGGGGTGTGTTGACCCAAAAGCATTTCCCTGTGGAATCCAAGATGCTAGTCATCATGCCCCTTTCAACCTCCTGTATTTGTGCCTTTGACATCAAAATTGGGTAAGGGATACCCAGAGGAGGTACACAGGTGGTGCCAGGCATGGGTGTCAAGCATGCTGTTTTCTTTCCTCATGTCATAACAGCATTCCAACCTTTTTCTCATGATCAAGATCAACTACTCCTGCTGAGATAGTAACACCTTTACTTGATTTTAGTTTAAAGTTTAAAGGGACTCGCTGCGTAATGTGGAGAAAGGCTTCTTCCTTAGGAAACACAGATTTCTAAAGCTAAAAAAGAGAAATCAGCCAAAATCCCCTAATTTGGTCACTGAAAGTAAGAGTAAGCAGGTTCAATGCTACTTCCGACCCTCCATTCTCAAATTCATAATTTTAGTTTTGGGTACCACAGTATCATATAAGGGTTGTTGATTTATGGAATAATTGCCTCCTGGAGGATAGTGCTCTACCCTGGCAGGGTATCATCTCCAAATTGGCACATTAGTTATATCTTCCATTAGCTGTTACATTTACATTTCTCTCTTTCACCAGTTTCTGAGTGTTGTGTGTGTGTCTGTGTGAAACGAGACCAATAGATTCCATAGTAAACAGCACACTGATACACTGCTTTGCTCTAAAGTGGGTTCTGAGGCAATGCTAATCTCATATCAGTCTGTAAATCCTCCAATAATGGTGCTGACTGAGGCCCTACAGGCAGGAAATATACCTGGAATAAGGTTATATTTTAGTCAAGAAGAATTGCTTCCTCTTCTAATGTGAGAGGACCCCATTGTAATTAACTTGTCACCAAGAGGCCAGGTGGACTCTTTATGCATGGTGCCATATCAAGGGTTCTGTATTGAAATTTTGTGCTTGCAGAAGCAATGAGGTCTGCCTTGGTTAGTTGGAGACTATGTCTTTGGGTCTATTCATAGTCTCCATTCTGCCATACTGGGTACTCCAATTATGCACCCATTATTCCAGCACTAGAGTGGCAAATGACAGAGGCTGTCTGATGTCAAAAGTCTGATGTCTTTCTGTCCATGTTGTTGTTCAGTCCATTGTCAATGGTGCATGCCTTTTGTTGGGCATTATGATATACTACAAAGATCATATAGAATACCCATTCCCATAGATCCACTGACATGTGTATTCCTCAGATATCCTTGACAAACTTGCTAAGCCATTTACAACAGTACATGATTCTGTATATATTCTTTTATTGGTCTGCTTCTTTCCACATAAAATGAATGACTAAAGTTTTGCTTATTTAGAGAATTTCTTCTCTCCTTTAACTTTCAGGTCCACCCCTGAGTGAAGCTCTAATGAAGCAGGAGCAGGCTTTTATTGGCTTACAATCAAATACTCTCTGATCAACCCAAAATCTGAGAAAGACAGAAATTACTAAAGCTAATTCAAGAAAAAAAAAAGAAAGTCTAAATAGACTTACATCAAGGAAAGAAAGTTAATTTGAAATTAAAATGTTCCCCCAAACATAAGTGCTCCCTCTCCCAAGAAAAGAACAACAAAAACATAAGGCCAGCCCAGATGGTTTCACTGGTGAATTTTAGCAAATATTAGCCAAGTAGTCATAGAGGCTTAGACTCATGATAAAGGACATAAATTACTCACTCTTCACAAAATGAAGAGTGTCAAAGAACTTTAAGGCCATATTTTTATATTTCTACAGTATGATTGCAACAATCTTAAATCTGCTTCTGAAAAATTTGGGAGGTATATTTATCTGCTTTGAACACAGGCTGTGGGATTGCTTCAAGGCACATTCTCAGCATTATGATCAGTATAAGTCAAAAGCTGAAGAAGATTTAGGTCTTTAAATCTTGATTATTATTAGAAAGAAAATGAAGCTTATGAATTAGTGGCTCTGTGTGGGCAAAGCTAGACAAATTTTGTTTTCTTATCCACTAAATCAGGTGAAAGTAAATTTCCATTTATTATGGTATATTTGCATTATAGTGACCACAGAGCAATCTAGAAGCTGACATACCTGAAGTAATTTATTTTTTCACACTCCAACATTAAGCTCTAAAATATAACTGCTACCTTTTGAATACTGAACTTGTAATGATAATTCATTATTTTTTCTAAAATTTTAGGTTTGCATTTGTATACCATGAAAAAAACTACTAATTTAATTACAGATATTTTTTACATTCTTTCTTTTCTAAAAAGTTGGTTTATACAAGAGTTTTGGGGCAGATATCACTATAATAGACATGCATACACTGAATTTGGTGTCTATTGATAATGCGAGAAGTTTTCTTCTCTTTCTTTACTTATACACTGGCACATTGAACAATCTACCCACTCATAGTAGAACATATTAAGAAAGATTTGTAGAGACCCCTGTATCATAGCAAAGCCCAGATAATACATTGAACTACATCCCAGATTAAATGTAAATTTCCTCTTTGTTAAACTTCTCATAGAGATATCTAAGTCAATGTGAAATTTTCTTCCATTTTGGTCAAATCCAAAATAAACTGAAATACAAAATTTTACATCTTTAATTTTGTTTCTTCCTAGACTCAGCAGAGTGAACTCAGTCACTTCCCCTGAAGGAAGAAAGAAGGAGTGACTCTCGATTCCTTCTTTGGCTACTATAGCTTTGACATTCAAAGTTCCTTCAAGAACTCACATACTACAGAAAGTTGGATGGAACTGCTGAAGATGCTATAAATTAAACCTTCTTATGTCCCAGTTTTCTGAAGTTCCAAATAGTAAATAGGACAACTAAAAATAGCATTTGAAAAAGTTTCAAAACATAGTTGGTAATAGAGCTTGTTCCATATCTCTTTGCTCTTGACAGTTACATATATACATATATATATATATATATATATATATATATAATTTCCATGTATGTATATATGTGTGTGACTATATATGTGTGAATACACATTTCCAAATATATAATTCCATATAATTTCAGAGTCTAAGTCATTCAGTCCAGTATACACAACCAGTGTATCCAAGGTGATTGAGAGGAGATATACTAACCATTTAAAACTTGTAAGAGAATTCTGAAAAGAATAAGAGAGAGAGCTAGAGTATTTCTGGTGCTGCATGTCAGCTATGGGCAGTATTTCAAGAGAAGTTAATGGGAGCTCTCCAAGGTAAAGGCTTTTAACTTTGGGGAAAAAGAGTAGGGAGTGTTTTAGTGATGTTAGTGAAAATGGCAGAGTGGTAGCTCCAAGAGTTTTCTCCACCACAGGTAAGATACCCCCACCAAACAAAAACAAAAACAAATTTTAAAAAAGAGCAAATGTTATCAGAACTAACTTTGGAAAATAGTCAAAGATGTATAGTAACCAAACAAGCATTGAATCAAGAATCAGTTGATTTAAAAATCATAGAAAAGCTTTGCAGCATTTTTACTTTTGTTTCCATCTTACTCCCTGGTTCAGTAGCAATCTTGAAGACAGCAGCCTGTGTTTTCCTGTGTGGGACCTGGTCCTCTGGTTCTGGAGGGAGCAGAGAAGACCATGCTCTCTGAGAACTGAATCTGCCTATTTTGTCCAGTCTGGGTACTGCCTAAAGGGCTGAAGCAAGGAGCTTGCATTTGTTTCCCCTAACATGGAAGTCTCTCAGGGTAGAAAAGTAGCTATGTACAGGGCATTCTTCAAAAAAGAGAAAGGCCAAAGAATAATTTGCTGCTGCCTGGGGCAAAGATTACAACTGAGGCAAACAATAAATATGCTGACAGCCTGTGAGGAAAACCTGGGAAAAGAGAATTTTTGGAGAATTAAGGGCATTACAGGGCACCCCTGTATACTAGGAACACAGAAAGGCTTACACAGCCCAGGAAAGGATGAATGTTCAAATAATAAAACAGCAAACAAAAACAGACAAAAACAAACCAAGAACTGAGAAAGAAGACCCCGATTCTTTCTTTATTTTTAACCTACGGGTGATCTTTAGGCTGATAGCAACAGGAAATAAAAGCTGAGGCAGATTTGTAGATGCCTTGTCTAAGTATTGAGAAAGTGCCCAAAACAGAGCCAGACTGCAAAGACTGAGAGCTTATATTTATCCATTTTTATTTTTTGTTCCATACATTCAAGAAAATCTCTATCCAAACACTAGTTGATCATAATCTAAAGGAACAGACTTCAGAGAACATATCTGACAAATAATACGGTCTTTAAAAATTGTTAATAAAAGTTACTAAACAATCAAACAGCTACATCCCAGAGCAAGCAAGCAAGCAAGCGAAAAACCAAATCAAAACAAAACACTGAAGAGGGGAAAGAATCTGATTTCTAGTGTTAGCACACTATAATATTTAAATGTATACTTTTCAACAACAAACTATATAGAAAACATGTGAAGAAACAAAAATTATGGCTCATTAACATTAGAAATGAACAGAAATTTTCCTTAAGGAAGCATAGACAATAGACTTACTAGACAAAGACCTTAAATCAACTATCTCCTTTAAATGTCAAACAAAAATTTGTCAACTCCACAAAGTTAAACAAAGGATTTTCATGTGACCCAGCCACTCCACTCCTAGATATAAACACAAAAGAATTGAAAACAAGTCTTCAAACAAATACTCATACACAAATGTTTATAGCAGCACAATTTACATTAGCCAAAAGGTGGTAACATCCTAAACGTCCATCAACAGAAGAATGGATAAACAAAATGTGACAGATACATAAAATGGAATTCAGCATCCATAAGGAATGAAGCTCTAATACGTGTTATAAGATGAATACACCTTGAAAGCTTTGTGCTAAGTGAGATCAGCCAGACACAAAGGGTCACTTATTGTAGGATCTTATTTAAATCAAATATACAGAATGGGTAAATCCATAAAGACAGAGAGTAGACTGGTAGTTACCAGAGGCAGTGTGGAGGGGAAAAGTAGGATTGACTTAAGGAGTAGGGGGTTTTCTTTTAGGGTGATAAAAATATTTTGGAACTTGATAGAGGTGTTGCCCTACATTCTGAATATACCAAATACCACTGAATTGTATCCTTTATAAAGGTTAATTTTATTTTATGTGACTTTCTCTTTAATTAAAAATGATTAATAAAAAAATTATTGGGAGATCTCTACTACTAAGTAGGATACAGTAGGTAGTTGGAAACCGATGATTTATTGAAAAAACTAGGGAAAAAATGTCATACACTTTACAAGCAATATATTTTGGGACTTAACAAAGGTCCTTAGAAGTAATGGGGACTAGCTGAACTAAAACCACAAACTTTTCTGGATAGACCTGACTGTTGCTAGCTAGTTTTTCCCGAACTGGGGACATTGGTCAAATCTGGGCAGAAGCTGAAGATAAGGCTGAACTAAGGCAGAAGTCCATTGGCAGGGGAGAGAGAAACCAACAAATCTGTTAAGTGTTCAGCAGGGCTGGAAGAAAACTAAAAATTGGAGGACTTTCATACCTACAGCCAGGATTACCAATGGTAATTTCCTGAGTTCTGGAGCTCAGAGGATGCTGAAGAGGGGCGAGTGCTTCAAAAGGGAAGAATAAAATTTCCCACAGTCATTAGGTGTTGAGAACACAAAGACTTTCTGAAGAGCGGTGCTTTACTGCAAGCTCATTGCTGGGTCTCATGTCAGATATTTAGATTTTACAGCGGCGTGTGGTAGGAAGTGGATAAATGGGAATGGGCATGGCTTGGGAATTCTAAAGGGTAGAGCTGGATCTCCCTTCACTTCAGGTGAAGGATAATTTGTAATCAGTAAAAAGTCTTGGAAGGTGGCATCCTGGCGAGAACAGAGCAAACCAGAGTAGCTGGATTTGTTACCGGACAAGATCCTGCCTGTGACAGACCCCTCCCCATTTCCTCTGCTTTAGTTCCTCTCTGAGTACCTAGATAATATTGATAGTATTTGATGCAGATTTCCAGGTTGTTTTGCAGATGCTAAAACCTCCACCAAAGGAAAGAAATTAACGCATTCCTCCAGAGTCTGTTGGGAAGCAGGAAATATTTGCAACAACTTATCGCCTTTTTACTTTACCTCACCATCAACCAATCAGAGAATTGTGCACAAGCTGATCACATACCCCAGGACTCCCCTCCCTTGCCTTGCCTTTGAAAATGCTTTGCTGAAAACCATCAGGGAGTTTGGGCTTTTTGAGCATCAGCTGTCCCAGACTCATTGTAGGGCACCTTACAGTAAACGCTGCACATTCCTTCACCACAACCCGGTGTCAGTAGACCGGCTTTACTGAGTGTGGGCAACCAGACCCAAGTTTCGGTTCAGCAACAGATTTTTACTAAGGATGCAACCCGTTCGAAACCAGCTTCATACCTGATAGGATTGAGATGATCAGACCCTATTGCTGCCTAAGAGAATCAAGGTCTTGTCATTGTGATAAGCACAAAAAAAAAAAAAAAAAGAAAAGAAAAAAAGAAAGAAAGGTGTAAGAACTGGAAAAGAGTAACTGTCATTATTCACAGACTGTATGACTGTGTAATGCAAAAGACTCTAAAAGACAAAAGTTAGAATCTATAAGTGAATTTTCCAGGGTTGCTGGCACAATGCCTGTATTCAAAAATACACATTTTAAAATAAACCATGGGCTGAAAGATTAAAATAATAATTAGAAAATATTTTTGAAGCCAATGATAGTGAAGATATTTATGGAAAAATTTATGAACTAAAACTAAAGATGTTAATGTATAGCCATAAATGCTTGCATTAGAAGAAAAGGCCAAAATTAAATGACTTAGCTTTCACAAAATGACAAGCTGATTCTAAAACTCCTTTGGTATTTTAAGCAGTAAAAAATAGACAAAGCAGTCTTAAAGAAAAACAAAGCACAAGGACTAAAATATCAAACATCAAACTGAATTAAAGTTCATAAATAGATCAATATATGCATGGTTACCCAACTTATAACAAAAAAAAATTCTATTACAGTAGGGAAAGGAAGGTCTTTTAATATATGGTATTGGGTAGATTAGATATAGATATGGAAAAACAAGTTGCTGTCCTACCCTCCACCCCCAACCCCCAGCAATCCTATTCCTGGGCATACATATACTGTACAGAAAAAAAAAAAAAGTATATATATATATTTTTTCACACAGGTACACACACACACACACACACACACACACACACTGTACCAAATTATCTACAGAAACTTTATTCTTAATAAATAAATTAAATAAATAAATAACACTACTTAAATGTTTATTTACAGTGCATAGATGAGTCAAGCTTTATTGTCTGAATGTGACACAAACCTTAATGAAAATAATCTACAACCACCTGAAACAATGTGGATGAATCTCATAATAACAATATTGAGGAAAAAAAAAAAAAACAGATGTGAAAGACTACTGACCATGTGATTTCATTTATACAAAGTACCAAGGCAGGCAAAATCAATCTGGGCTGTTAGAAGGCAGGAAGGGGTTTACCTTTGTAAGGTAGTGTGTGGAAAGAGGCAAGAGGCAAGTCTTTGTTGTTTGTTATGTCTGTTCCTTGATTTTGATGCCAGTGTTGGGGATACGTTCAGTGTGTTAAAAATCATCAGAACTGTACATTAAGGATATGTACTCTTTTCTGTATGCATATTATATTTCCATAAAAGGTTAAAAGTTAAAAAGTTTGATCAATTGTGCTACAAAGTGCTTTTTTCCATACTTTCAGAAACCCAAGGCTAACCAATTATTACTCTATACATGAAGAAGCCCAATTAAAAAATAATAGATATTGGGACTTCCCTGGTGGTGCAGTGGTTAAGCATCCGCCTGCCAATGCAGGGGACACGGGTTCGAGCCCTGGTCTGGGAAGATCCCACATGCCTCGGGCACCACAACTACTGAAGCCCGCACACCTAGAGCCCGTGCTCCACAACAAGAGAAGCCACTGCAATGAGAAGCCCGTGCACCACAACGAAGAGTAGCCCCCGCTCGATGCAACTAGAGAAAAGCCCGCGTGCAGCACGAAGACCCAAAGCTGCCAAAAATAAATAAATTAATTTATTTTTAATAATAATAATAAATAAATATTATTTTTACCAGTTGTTCTTATCCGGGGAGATTTAACCTCCAAAGGGACATTTGGAAATGTCTAAAGTCATTTTTTTCCTTCTCTCTACCACAAGGGGATGGGGGCGGGGGATACTGGTATCTGGCAGGTAGAGACCAGCAATGTGGCTAAAAATCCTACAATGCACACAGCAGCCCCTACAAAAATATATACATATATTTGACTCAAATGTCAGTGACACCAAGGTTGAGAAACCCTGACTTTAAAAATATGCCTTTTACTAAATGCATGTTTAGTGAAACAATGAAGCTTTCTTTAGCTCGACTCTGTTGCTGAGGATAATTCCCAGGATGCTATCTTTTGAGACTCCATGGATTTCACATGCTTTTTGCCATATGTTTCTTGACAAAATCTTGCTTCCCCTTTGCTTTTGATTCTCTGAGTATTAATTAATCTTCACCACAGCAAGTTAACCGTAGATACACATTAACAATACATTTATTTTTCTCCTCTCCCTGACCTGACTGTATCTGCAGAAGCTTATCGTTTCCTGGAGCCCAAATGAAAGTCAGATTAAGGAACAAAATAAGCCAAATTTTGTTCAAAACTAAGGAAACAGGTAGGGAGGCATTTTTGTAGCTACTAACTACCTAAAGGTTAAAAATTTCCTCAGACACTTTTTAATTTTACTATTCTATTTCCAAACTTGTAAGGAATAAAAAAAAGTCTGAGGTGAGGTTTTCCGGGTTCTAGGAAAATTTTTCTCTCTGAAGTTCACAAGAAGTATGTTGCACCAGAAATTCAAGTTATCTGAGAAGGTTAAAACAAAACAGGGAAGAAGTCTCCATCTCAGTTAAAAATAGGCTCCTTCTCTCTTCTTTGCATTGAGTCTATTTTTAAAATTCCAGGGAATTCCCTGGAGGTCCAGTGGTTAGGACCCCACGCTCTCACTGCCAAGGGCCCAGGTTCAATACCTGGTTGGGGAACTAAGATCCCACATGCAGTGCAGTATGGCCAAAAAAAAACCCAATTCCAACCGTCATCACAGTCCCTCTGATTCATAAGCCTATACAATAGATTAAAAATTGTGATGAACTTTTGGTGCTATTTGACACCAATAAAGCCAAGAAACCATGGGTTCTCACAAATCACTTTCCTTCACTGCTTCATGAATTCCTAGAGATGATTCTATGACATAAGGAACGACCCTATATGAATCAAAGTATATATTTATTATTTGTTATGGAAGTCTTCCAAACCTCACTTGTAAATTTTCTTGTAAAAATCAGTTATTATTCTGCAGTTTGGTTTGGAGAATAAGCAGAAAGTTTACTCATATATATATGAGTACAAGACTCAGCTATCTAACAAACTCTAGAAATTACCTGATATTTCTTTATCTGTCACTTAGCATCTCTAGACAAGTTTATTATCTCATTCATTTATTTCAAACAGGCAATTTATCTTCCTTCCTAATTAAAGAGCAAGTTAATTTTGTTAACTGAACCAACTACCGTCATACTTCTTAAATGGACCAATTTATTCCAGACCACCTTGTGATTTTCTGGACCCCACGGTTCATTTGTTCCTCTTCATCTGGTCAGTAACCAACCTTGGGATGCTGCTTGGAATTCAAGCCTAGGGGAAGAGGAACTCTTGTCAAAGAAGGACTAATGGTAAACTCATTCTTCTAAGTGGACTTAGGTATGGTATTCAGACCACTAGGGAAGCAGAGAGGAATCTTGTGTTCAATTGAAGCTGAAGATCGTTTGCTGTCACACAAATATCCACAGTTGAATGTCTTTTATTTTTTCCTTTTCTTTAAACAAGGTTCACCAGCCCAGATGTAGCTGTGAAATCAACACGTATTTGTATCAATACATTGGAGAAGTTACTGTATATCAAGGGATAATGCCGGTAACTTCCCTCACAAGCTTGCTTATTATATAATTTCCTCCATTGGGAAAATCAAGTACTTGCTCTGTATTCTAGCAGGAAAGCCAGTGTACTGATAACTGAATTCTGTTGCTTCCTATACGACGTTCCACACAAATGTCTTTACTAATAAATATACGTTGGTTCCATTCAGCATCACTCTCTAGACAATGAAAGCACTCTTAGTTTTAAAAAGGGTCTATGAAAGATTCTATGCCATTATATAAACTCCTGATTTTTTAAATTAATTTGTACATTTTGCTGCACACTTTTTCATGCATTATCTTCCTTGTACTATCTTCCATGTGAAGAAATAAGTACATTTTTTAAATGTTTAAGCTAGATCAGAAGCATTTAAATAACTTCATCATTTGGAATTAGGCTGGCCCATGAGAAGCAGATATCAAAGTAACAGGATTTTTTTTTATACCTGAAAATTGCTTTTGTGTGTGTGTGTGTGTAGAGAAACAGAGGCAAGATCTCTAGGGCTGTTATGGCAGTTCTGCTCCATAGTCCTGAAGGACTGAAATGTCCCCAGGTTTCTGCTTTTTCTAGGTGGTCTTTGTCATATAATTCAGGATGAGGCTGCAGCTGTATATGCATTCCAAGTCTCAGCATGAAAAAGAAGTGTGAGGCACATATGATTGGTTGTCTCTTAAGAAATATTCCTGGAAGCTGCCATATGACACTTCATTTTATATCTAGTGGATAGAAATGGGACACTTAGGAATGCTTGGCTTCAAAGGAGGTTGGAAAATGTACTGTTTATTCTGGGCAACGTGTGACCACCTAAAACTCCAGGTTTGGATAAATTTAGGAAGTAAGGATATGTAGAATACTGAGGGATAACTATCACTCCATTACAAGAATCAAGGTTGCATGAATAGTTATTAATACTACTTTCTACAGGACTAAAAGTATAAATAATAGTAATATTAATTCTAAAATATTTTGAGTGAAACTATATTTCAGAAACTGAAGGTGCAGACATTGTGTGAGGCTTACCAGGCTTATGTTGCTTTTGAACTTGGAAATTATCTTCTTCTGGGAACTACACAGGATAAACCACATTAAATAAGGTGATTTATATTTACATTAAAACCCTACAAACGGGCTTCCCTGGTTGCGCAGTGGTTGAGAGTCCGCCTGCCGATTCAGGGGACACGGGTTCATACCCTGGTCCGGGAAGATCCCACATGCCGCGGAGCGGCTGGGCCCGTGAGACATGGCCGCTGAGCCTGCACGTCCGGAGCCTGTGCTCCGCAACGGGAGAGGCCACAACAGTGAGAGGCCCGCGTACCCCCCCCAAAAAAAAAAAAAAAACTACAAAAATGATACCCTTTTCTTTGGCCCTCATAAAATGGTGCTGAACCAAAATTAAATGTTGTACCTAGCATTCCAGCATCTATGCAGTAATTAATAGGACAATCATTAAAATTTGGAAAGAAAGCTCTAATTGTATAACTGCATTCTTCATAGCAACATGTTCTACAGATTATTAATATCTCAGTAATTTACAAAGTAAATATTCTAATCCTGTTAATCATGCTTTCTTTTATTTAACATGCCTCCAAGGAGAAGACATTTTGTAGGACAGTGAATTTTCTGAGGCTGCTGGGAAAGGTTGTATTTGTGTGCTCTCACCACACAAATGTATTTGTGTGCTCTCACAAAAATATGACTATTTCTATGGAATTAAACAATTATCTCTTTATATCACTTGTTTTACTTTTTTCAGCTTAATTCCAAAATGAATATTAATTATAAGCAGTTTATCTTTGTTTGTCCAGTGACCTATTTAAAATTACATTTACTGTCATCATAGTTATAGTTTCATTAACAGGAAAAAAGAATTCTTATCAATCTATCTGTGTTAAGGAATAGAATATCTCTGATGTAAATGCGAGGATCATGTCTTGGTAGAGGGGGCAAAGTCAGTTTGGGAAGCTTGTCTAAAATTATAAATGATACCTCTATAAAGTATTTTGAGGATGCATTCAGCACACTGACATGGAGACTACTGCTGTCAGCAAAAGTTCAAACTCATGAATGACTCACTGTTCTTTTATGTTTATGTTTTAATTGTGAACAGTAATAGCCCACAGTAGGTATACTGCTTTTCTGGGCATACTACAGACATGAAATGGGGTTTTTTGTTGTTGTTTTTAATTTATTTATTTTATTTTTAAAATTTATTTATTTTTGGCTGTGTTGGATCTTTGTAGCTGAGTATGGGCTTTCTTTAGTTGTGGCGAGCGGGGGCTACTTTTTGTTGTGGTACGGTGGTTTCTCATGGCGGTGGCTTCTCTTGTTGCAGAGCATGGTCTCTAGGCACGCGGGCGTCAGCAGTTGTGACGCATGGGCTTAGTTGCTCCGTGGCATGTGGGATCTTCCCGGACCAGGGCTTGAACCTGTGTCCCCTGCATTGGCAGGTGGATTCTTAACCACTAGCACCACCAGGGAAGCCCATGAAGCGGTTTTGATTCACATAGGTTGTCCTTATGGTCAATAATGTTGGCAAAATTGGAGCTCAAAGTTTTGAAATAGGATAGCTGAAAGACAAATCAAATAATGGCAGAGGAGAATGTTGAAGACAAACTGATGTCCAAGGGATTGTTTGCTTTTGGTGTGCCTCTTTGTGTCGGAGTTTCAGAGGTAGTGGTGTTTGCGTGGGTACCTGCTTGGAGTTTGTATCTAAAGAGAGAAACATGTCTATAGGTTTTAAGTGGAAGAATTTAAGAATGTAAAAGAATTCCAAGTGTCTGCTTTTCTTAGAATGCCTCTGTTGACATGAAAGAAATATACTGCTAGGTATTTTTTCAGCAAAGATGGGTTTATCTGGGATCAGCAGAGAATTGTAATTCAGGGACTGCAACTGTGGTGAGCCATGTGTCAGTTCCCACATGGCAAGGGAAAGAAAACATTTTTTATGAGAGGAAAAGGAAGTTGGGAGGACCATAATAAATAGAGTCCATGGTTTTTCACTGGCTGAGCCGTTGCAAGGAAAGAAGAGTATTTCTTCTTTCTCATGGGCTCTGCTACCCTCACAGGGCATGAGCACTCCCCCTTCTGGTCTCCCACTTCTATTTAATTGAGGTTTCTGTTTCTTATTCTTTTCCATCTCTTTATAACAGCTGCAGCACTGGGTTAAAGGTCTAGGAGCTAAGCTCCTAAACATTTGCTGATTTGCTTATTTTTATTGTTTCATAAGAGACTTTTCAAGGAAAAACATAATAGGTTTATTTTTCTCAATACTAAATAGAAATAGAAAGTACAGTTTAAAAAATAATTGTTTGGCATTTGTTTTTCCATCTTCATGTGAATTGCCTTCTTCCCCCTATGAAGTCCCAAACTGTTACCCCCAACATTTTCTTTTGTCTTTAGCTGAAGATGATGTTTAAAGTGAAGTTTTCAGCCATTTTGTTGAGTTACTCAGTTTCCTGGGTCTCTCCCATATATATATATATGTATATATATATATATATATATATATATATATACATATATATATATATATATTATTAAACTTTTGTTTGATTTTCTTCTGCTTTTGTGTCTCATGTCAACTTAATTCATAGACCAGCCAGAAGAACCTAAAAGGGTAGAGAAAAACTCCTTCCTTCCCAGCACCATTCATCTTCTAGGGATATTTGGGTTGCTTCCATCTCTTGGATATTGTGCATAATGCTGCAATATATCTAAAGTAATCAAAGCCATACAAATAAAAAGTAGAACTGTGGTTTCCAGGGCCTGGGGGAGGGAGGAGGGAAGTTGTTGTTCAATGTGTATAGAGTTTTGGTTTTGCAAGCTCTGTTGCATAACAATGTGAATATAGTAGCTAAGACTAGTAAATTATACACTTAAAAACTGGGTAAGAGGATAAATTTTATGTTATGCTTTTTAACATAATTTTAAACAGCTAAAAAACAAGTCTCGTATAGAAATTTTAAAGATCAAAATTTGATTCTTAACCATAGCTGAGATTAGGATTAATCCTACCACCTGTGACAACCTAATTTCAAACACACTGATCTCTTCTCCAGTTGTGTTGAATGGAAGAACAACATGACAGTGAATCAATGTCGTGGAAGGAGAGGCTGGAGTAATGCTCTACAGTTTGGATAGATGTTTCCTGTTTTAAGTGAAAGGCTCTAATTTTTTCCTTTATCTTTGGAGTAATATACCATCATCCTCATAAAATCTAATCACTTTATTGGTGTACTGTGTAGTAACTCAGTTGGAGACATATCAAGCCAAGAGAAATATGAACAAAAAAGACATCACAAGACTGCATATATATTAAAAAGACTTCTAGTTTCATAATTTAAATTCAATCCCTTACCACTCTGAAACACTATCTGAAGTAATAGTGGTCTCACTGGTTTTGAGTTTTTAATAACATATATTTTGAAGAACATCTTCTAAAGCAGCCTGATTTATCAAGTTAATCATGTTAGAAGAGTTTATAATGGTTTTGTAGTGTTCACACTTGTTAAACTGGGAAATGAAAATCAAAATGGAGTTAGTGTAAAAAAAAAATGGAATCAGTGTTGCTAAGAGCGCCCTCTAAAATGGGCCTGGGAGGCCATTGAGGAAGTGGGACTCATGCACATCTCAGCCCAGACAGAATCTGAACTTCTGACCACTTATTATCTTAACATAGTCATCCAGAACATCTGCACAATGTTCCAGAAACTCAAGATATTTTTGTACCCTTACCCTAAATAATTCATGACAGTCTATTCCTTAAGGACAAATATTTCTCTTTTTGCATCAGAGTCAATCATCATTCTTACAAGAAAACTTTAACAACCCTGTGGCTTTTGCCTTTATAAGCCCCGATCCTTTCTCTTACCTGAACACTTTCAGTTTTATCAGAACCTGTGTCTCCCTAATTATAACTCCTAATACCCCAAATAAAGCTTTTTGCTCTTTGCAGCTTGATGCTAATTGCTGTTTAACAAAACTAATGCCAAATGATATGGCATGGTCAAATATCTTCCTCAAAGACTAGAGTAAATAATCATCTGTTACTTATTCAGTTGTAGAAATAATCACATTAGAAATTGCATGTGCATATTGGGAAAATAACAGGAAAACAGAATAATATGATAATTCATGGAAATACCATAAGTTGTTACAGAATATTCTCCATATTAAGCATTGGGATGAAGCATAGCACAACATTAGGTACTTAATAAATGCTTTGCTAATAGTGGCATGACACTCATGTATTCACATTAATTTTCAAATATTTTTGACATATCACAAATTAATATTTAATTTGAACCCTATTCAAATAAACATGACTTGATTAAAAGCAACTTTTATGAAATATAAGTATTTACATTTAAGGCTGGCAAGTGAGAAGACTTGGCTGAGATCATTTTATTCCTGATAACAGGAGATGGGAGAAGTAATAGGGGGCTCTTCTAGATTACAAAGACATAATGATATTTTTTATCAATATATCTCATTGAAACACAGAGAATATTTTATTAGGATAAGAATATTAAGGACAAAAGTTTAACATTTCACTAAGAGATCAGTCAAGCGTAATCATTGTATGTTGCATTTCCATTACTATAATGAATACCATATGCAAATTAAAGTTTTCAAGAGGCAAGAAAATAAATAATTCCTAATATAATTGTTAAATTTAAGGTTATCTGAAGCTACAAATTATTTAAATTGTGGCACAGTAGTGACCAATGAAATATATGAAAGTGATTTCAGGTTCAAATAATGCATGGGTAAGAATGGGAGACTGCTTAGTTTTTATACAAAAGCATGCCAAGAAGAGTAAAACGTTGAATTTTAAATAAAACATTTAAAAATTACCCTCCAAAATTTATATTACAGAATTTACATACTTATAAGTAGATTTTTCATAAAGATAACTGTAGAGCATATGATTTTCAATATTTTAACCCAGTTAAATCCCCAAATTAGAAGCTACTGGAGAGTTATTTAGGGAATAGGGCTTAGAACAATTGTAGAAAGTTGAAAATATTTTTCTTATTTTACAATCTTGTACTACTAACAACCTATTTTCCCCAAATAATTGGCTTTACCCTTTTTAATAAGAATTATATTGAACTATATTCAGATTTACTTAATAAAATAAATGATGAAATTTCTGCATTGTGTCACTTCCCTATAAATCATTCCATATAATTCAAGATTCAATAACTTTAGTGATTTATTGGAGAGACATAAAATTCTGTTATGAACAAGATCAGAAAAAAAAAACTGTTAAGAGTTGACACAAATAACTGCATAAGCTACTAAAACTGAAAATAGCACTACAAGATGAAAAAACAACCCAATAAGTTCCAACCAGTTTCTGACTCTGAAAGCAATTGTTAATGTCTGTACAAGTCAATGGAAAGACATCAATACTTGTAGACTATCATTAAAGGCACTGAAGTGATAAGAAACTAAATCACACTCTTCATCTCTGTCACTTGTAAAATTTAGGGCTGCTTCAATTTATAATATGTCATCCAGGGAAAAAGGTAAATCTAGTCTTTTTATCCATTTTCTTGGTGTCATTGTCATTACAAGTTTTCATATTTTATATGTTTAATATTTTTTATGAAGTATAAATAATATTACATTACTTGTGAAAAATACAAAACATACTATTAAATCCATCTTGCACACTTCCACACCACTCCCCATGGGAGAAAATGCAAGCTAATTTATTAAATTCATAAACATTAAAAAATATAGTAGCATTTTTTTAAAGTAGGAGTGTAATACAATTTTGAACTTGATAGAAGCAGAAAAAGGCCAGAAAACTTTCACCAAGATAGGACAAACACAAAAATTAAAACAAAATAAAGAAGTAGAAAATATTAACCATTGTCAAAAAAAATCATGGAGAAATTATTCAAAAAATCAGCAATCACAATAAATATAAATGCATGTATTTTGACCTTAAAATGATAAATGCATCTATGTGTTGTTTACAAGAAACATATTATTACAAAAACAGAACAGTTATTCAAGAAAGGTGTTTAACAAACCTTAAGGAAAGATCTGAAGTATGATTTAACCCCCAATTTTTTGCACATATTAAATGCTTAGAGCTACTTTCAGAGTGCGTTGTGGATAAAAGAAATGATACTATTTTCATTCTTAGTCTAAGAAAATTCCTTAAAACTGGCCCACAGGACTTGTGTGGTAGCTTTTCTCCTGGAGCTATATGGAAGATGGTTGAAAAAATTTAATTTTCCCTTGTTTGAAAAAGCTACCTGCAAAAATTACTGTTCTTGTTAATCACATGTTGTGCATAGACCTTCTGAAAGATTACAATGGTTTGTTCAAGTAAATATAGAAAACTTATATTTGCCTGAATGAAGAATCATGTCTCCTATCGGCTCCTTTCAGAGCCTTTTTTTTTTTTTTTTTTTTTTTTGCGATACACGGGCCTCTCACTGTTGAGGCCTCTCCCGTTGCGGAGCACAGGCTCTGTATCCGCAGGCTCAGTGGCCATGGCTCACGGGTCCAGCCGCTCCACGGCACGTGGGATCCTCCTGGACCGGGGCACGAACCCATGTCCCCTGCATCAGCAGGCAGACTCCCAACCACTGCGCCACCAGGGAAGCCCCAGAGCCTTTTTTATGTACTGTGAGAAGATGAGAATTATTGAAATAAAGCCATCCCTTACATTGATCTTTTCTCATTTAGTGATAATAGGAAAACATTAAGCAAAAAAGATCAGTGGAGCAAAATTAATATTAAAGAAAAATATGATAGTATCATAAAAGCAATAGATAAGAATATACAGTTGATTTTTGTTATTCTCAGTAGTTATATAAAGTTGCCAGGAAGACTGAATTAAGTTATACTGAGTCATTTGTCCTAAGGTAGGTGAATATTGTGTGTAAATATTCATACATGTATATATATGTACCAATCTCACTTAGACTGTAATCTTACAACTTAAAAAAAAAATCTTGGTATTTTCTATTTTCTTTATTTTATGAAAGAGAAAATGATGTTCACAAGTGTTAAGTCACTTGCCTGAGGCCTTCCCAATAAAAGGTGACAGACTTAAGATTTAAACCCAGTCCAACTTGCCCCAGAGATGGAGCTTCTTGCACTCCATTGCCTGTCTCCCACCACCTCTATTCCCTGGTTATCTCTGTATGAGGCTGAAACAAGAATCCAAAGCATCATCTTTTTCATCCTCAGTTGGGAATGTGGAGGTCAGGTAACTCAAATTTTCACTATTCTCATGCATGTCTGTGAATAACTACAAAAGTGCCATGAGTATTCACTTCGGGTTTACAAATACACTTTCACATGTAGAGAAACTTGTAATTACAGAATCCATGAATAATGAGTATCAACTGGACATTTATAAAATACATATTTCATATTTATTAAAAAATACTTTTTTGGGCCTCCCTGGTGGCGCAGTGGTTGAGAGTCCGCCTGCCGATGCAGGGGATACGGGTTCGTGCCCCGGTCTGGGAGGATCCCATATGCCGCGGAGCGGCTGGGCCCGTGAGCCATGGCCGCTGGGCCTGCGCATCCGGAGCCTGTGCTCCGCAACGGGAGAGGCCACAACAGTGAGAGGCCCGCATACCGCAAAAAAAAAAAAAAAAGAAAGAAAAAAAAAAGAAAAAATACTTTTTTAAAATGTAGAAATCATGAATATATGTACACCTCATACTAAATGCCAAAGCCTCAATATAAAGTAAGAAAAACTCAGCAAAATATCATGAGGATACAAATTTTCAGATATGTCAGAGAAATTTTATCATTTTTCTCAGATATTAGAGATTAAGCAGTTAAATATAACTAATAGTATGGAAGACTCTTATACTGCAAATAATGAAATTGAGTGTTTCATATGTAATTTTTAAACTTTAGATAAAACAGAGTCTGTCCCAAAACATTTTTTAAAAGGCTATTTGAAAAGCAACAGAGTAAATGATAATTTTTGCATACTTTTCAAGTTAATTCTACACAATATTATTACATATTATTTTTTCATAAATAAATTTGTTGTGTATACTTATCAAATTTATGACAGTGGTTGTCAGCGTAAGAGGAGGGAAATGCCACTGGGAATAGGTAACTCAAAAGTTAGTCAATTTTAACATCAAGATTCTATTTTTTTCATTTAAATAAAATTGATAATATTAACAAAATGTTTATGCAAAATGTGCAAAAGGAAACAATATCTCTTTATGGTAGGGAAGATTCTAAAATGACCCTGAGGATCCATGCCCTAGTATAATCCCCTGGAGTATAGATAGGTCTTGAGAACATGACGGGCAATCACTTCCATGATTATGTTATCTTATATGGCAAAGGAATTTTGAAGATAAAATTAAGGTCCCTAATCAGTTAAGTACAAGTTAAGTACAACAGGGATATCAGACCTAGTAGCCATGACCTAATCAGTTGAGCTCTTTAAAACGGAGAGACTGGAAGCCACAGAGATGATCTCCTGCTGTCCTTGAAGGACAAGTCACCAGGAGTTCCACAGCTGCAAGGTACTGAATTCTGCCAACTATGTGATCTTGAAAGAAGATCTCTAACCTAAGATGATACCCAAGCACAACTGACATCTTGAATACAGCCCTGTTAGATCCAGAGCAGAGGATCACGGAAATTGTTTGATAATACCTATATACTGCTTTAAGATATTAAGGTTGTAGTAATTTGTTATGCAACAAGACAAAAGTAATGCACTTTCTATAAGCAGAAATACTAATGTTATTGAGTGGAGAAATCTCCCTGGAATGTGATACAGTTTGCTTTTAACTGGCTATCTGGCCTTAGGCAAGTGATTTAATTTCTCCAGCCCTAAAGGAGTGTTTTTACAATAAAAGTATCCAAATCCCTTAAATTTTAAAGATTTATCCTGTACTCTAAGAGTTACCAAAAAAAAAATATATTGCCATGTTTAAGGAAGTCAGACACTTTCCAAGTATTGATTAGTAGATTAATTAATTAATGTATTGGAACATTAATCATTTTATTAACCAAGATGGTAGTAAATTAACTTAATCATTATGTGCTTTAGCAAATATTTCTTGAATATTTATCACACAAGCTAGATGCCATAGATACACTAAAAAATAAGCAGTCACTCCATATTTTTTGTGATTACTTAGAGTGGATAATACATTGGATGAGCACCAAACAAATGCAGAGAACCAGAATCAGTTTTCTTGATAAAATGAGAGCTAAATTGAGAGTGAAGAAATCTTACAAAATCAAAACTGGCCTTGGAGAGAATGAGGGGTTCTTCAGGCCAAGAGAAGTTAATATGCAAAGGTCTGAAGTTGTGAATGAACTTGGTAAAAGAAAGAACTCACTATTCCCTTTGATTTGAGGAAACAACTCAAACGGAAGAGTGATTACATGTGAGACAGGGTAAAAAAAAAAAAAAAACCTAAGAAAATATTATAAAAGGCCTAGTAAATTATTTTAAGGAATGTAGGTGTTACCATAAACAATAGTAATATTTTTAGATGTTATTCTAGCATATGTTGTTTATTTGTTTTAATGAAGTCTGAACTCTCTACATTAGGGAGAAATATTAGTGGCTTATAAACCTACATACAACATAATACATTGTATTATTAATATAGCTGCAAGTATCTAGGCAATGATATAAAATTATTGAAGAACAGATATAAATCTAATTTAATGATCTGTATTTAAAAAGATGTGTACTAGAATAAATTCAGTGACGGTGGAAATGGAGAAGAAAAAAATGCATTAAGGAAGTAGTAAGGAGAAAAACAGACAGAAATTGATGATAAATGTGATAGTTACAGAATAATAAAGACAAGACAACAGGAGGTAAAGGAGTAATTCCTAGCTTACTTAGTTTATAGATATGACAAAAATCAGAAAATTGTAAGCAGATTTAGAAAAAAAAGGTGGTCTTTGCAGTTTAGAACATGCTGAAGAGAGGTGTCTTTGGACCATTTGAGTCAGAGCTTTTCAAAACTTTTACATACAGTACGTAGTCTGTCAACAATTTACTTAGTAGTTCCCCAGGAAAGGGTTTAAGATTGAATGATTTAAGGCCTCTAACAATGCCAGGGTCTCCAGAGCAGCCAAAGTTGGGACCTATGGTTTGAGTGAAGATGAGTAGGAGGGTAAAGGGAGAATATATAGGTTTATGGCTACCACACCCTTATAGATTGGCCTCTTAATTTAAATGCCTGGAGAGTAAAGCATTTAATTCAGTCTCTATTATATGTGTTGAGTGGGATCAAAAGATGTTATTTTTTTATTTTTATTACAGGCCCAAGACTTGTCAGCATCTTTGTACATATCTAGGGCTTAAATTTTGATGAGACACTGTGAAAGAAAGTGACCTCAGTCCTTGAGTAAAATAGAAAGTGAACACAGGGAAACCTTCGACAGACTGAAGTGTGTGATCATTATATCAGATGAAAAATGTTTTATTTATCTGTTGCTGCATAATAAACCTTCCAAAAACAGTAGATTAAAATGACCATTTAATTTTGTTCACAATATATCAGGAACTTAGGAAGGGATTTGGGGTCATTCATTTCTGATTTACCTGTCATCTTCTGGGGTGGTTGGAGCTACAGATTCCACATCCAAAGTGGCTTCTTCACTCACCTGCTGGAACCTTGGTGTCCCCCTGACTCACCTCTCTATCCATGGGGAGTCATATTTCATGACCTCTTCATGGGGCCTGGACTTCTCACAGCTTGGTGGTCTGAGGTTAGTCACACTTCATATGTGGAGCCTGTTTCCGCAAAAGCTAGCATTGCGAGAGCAAAAGGAGAAAAGACTAATTCATAGAAGTTCAATATATAAACATATAGTATAAAATACATAAATGCATATATAGTTTTTTATATGAAAAGTAAATATAGGTTTCCCTCATTAATTGAAAATATTTCTATGAAAACCTTTTGTAAGCTGAAATGGCTTAAAGCAAAGAATTACCTTAGGACACGTCTTGCTAATGGTTCCCCAAAAGAAACTGAGATAAAGCACAGATGCCCACAGACACAGTTCAAATTTATGGTGTCTTAACACTGAGATGCTGAGTATAGTTCCCCAGAAAGGAGTTTGCTGGTGCCACTCTCACAGCTCGGGGTTAGCACTGCCTCTATAACTGTTCTCTGCGAACCCTGAACACAATTTTCACTTTTTGCCTTTTCTCATAAGAGCGAAAATCCTCTTTGGATTGCTTTTGTTAGCGAAAACAGTTATTAATGCAGGTCTTTTGTAAAAGCAAAGTGGCATAAAGCAAGCCCCCCAAATGAGGGATTCCTGTATATCTAATTTCGGATTTTGGTAGTCTAATCATTTGTAATAATAAACCAGAGAAGATGAAAGGTGGAAACACTCTAAAAAGCAAAAACATAATTTGCTATAAAAGATCATTATTCAAAATTAATATCAGCATCCAAAGTGGTGTCAAAGTTAAAATGCAGAGAATAATTTGCAAATACTAGGGGCTAGCCGTGCAAAATGGTTGTATGAGATAAGGCAGATAAGTGAATTTTGAGGCAGATCACAGGGACTGATTTTTTATTTTTTAACCTTAGGTTTGCTTCAGTCCTCTGCTTGTGCTCATATACTACATATTTCTCCATGGGAATTGGTCAACTATAGTTTAACCTACTTCCGTTAGTCAGAATAATCAATGATGCTGTCTGTTAACTGATGAGCTGAAGCCAGTGTGTATGCACACATGTACTGTATGATCTACTGCTCAGACTGCCATACTTCATCTACTGCTTAGCTTTGGTGCTATACCTGGGCTTTGCGTTTTTTGTTATTTTATTTGACTTTGACATAAATGACAAAACTGAAATTTTGCTTCTTTATCAGTCACTAAAGGTAAATTATTATTTATTGCAGGGGAGTGATTTCCCTTATAAAATTGATAAGAGAAAATCCTTCATTTCTTTAAAAAGTGACAGTACCTTAGCTGTGCTAAAAACAACTCATCGATGTGAGAGAGATTTACATATGTAGTGCAAGCCATTATTTCCCCAAGGTTATCTAGATGATAGCTGCCTTATTGTTCCCCGGCAACAGTACCCTCCCAAAGTGCTACTGAAAACACTTCAGGTATTAAATAAACTGTTAATCATTGTTCTGTAGCTGATTTCTAGATGCTGTCATCTGTATTGGCAGGATGCCTGATATCATCTATATGAAATCCTGCTGGCGGATCACTAATATTAATTCACTGAATTGTACTTTTTATCATTATTGCATCTTGTTATCTGTGGCCATAAACACGTGCACATATTCTTATAGTCTATCTCAAACTGTACAGCAAAACATTTCACAAATATGCAGGTGCTTTGTAATACTAAGTGCCTCATCAATGATGCAAGTATGTAACCAAGAGCAAGCAGAGATCTTTCACTTCTCAAAAGCTCCTCTGTTTTATGATGAAATGAAAGTGGAATCAAAAGAAGAGGTTGAGTACTAATATATGCAGTCAACTCATTCTATTTACATATTTTCAGCTATGCTAACATATGATCAAGTGTAAATATAGTGCATTTTCTGCTTCTTTTCCTTGCAAAAATTATATACATAAATTTTCTAAACTAAAAATGAAAATGTCTCTACTCATTTGCAGAATTTAAATACACCTCCTTCAAAAAGTACTGATGTTCCCTTTTTTCCACACCCTCTCCAGCATTTATTGTTTCTAGATTTTTTGATGATGGCCATTCTGACTGGTGTGAGATGATATCTCATTGTAGTTTTGATTTGCATTTCTCTAATAAGTAAAGATGTTGAGCATCCTTTCATGTGTTTGTTGGCTGTCTGTATATCTTTTGTGGAGAAATGTCTATTTAGGTCTTCTGCCCATTTTTGGATTGGGTTGTTTGTTTTTTTGCTATTGAGCTGCATGAGCTGCTTATAAATTTTGGAGATTAATCCTTTGTCAGTTGCTTCATTTGCAAATATTTTCTCCCATTCTGAGGGTTGTCTTTTGGTCTTGTTTATGGTTTCCTTTGCTGTGCAAAAGCTTTGAAGTTTCATTAGGTCCCATTTGCTTATCTTTGTTTTTATTTCCATTTCTCTAGGAGGTGGGTCCAAAAGGATCTTGCTGTGATTTATGTCATAGAGTGTTCTATGTTTTCCTCTAAGAGTTTGATAGTTTCTGGCCTTACATTTAGGTCTTTAATCCATTTTGAAAATAGAACTACCATATGACCCAACAATCCCACTACTAGGCATATACCCTGAGAAAACCATAATTCAAAAAGAGACATGTACCAAAATGTTCATTGCAGCTCTATTCACAATAGCCCGGAGATGGAAACAACCTAAGTGTCCATCATCGGATGAACGGATAAAGAAGATGTGGCACATATATACAATGGAATATTACTCAGCCATAAAAAGAAATGAAATTGAGCTATTTGTAATGAGGTGGATGGACGTAGAGTCTGTCATACAGAGTGAAGTAAGTCAGAAAGAGAAAGACAAATACTGTATGCTGACACATATATATGGAATTTAAGAAAAAATGTCATCAAGAACATAGGGGTAAGACAGGAATAAAGACACAGACCTACTAGAGCATGGACTTGAGGATATGGGGAGGGGGAAGGGTAAGCTGTGACAAAGTGAAAGAGCGGCATGGACATATATACACTACCAAACGTAAGGTAGATATCTAGTGGGAAGCAGCCGCATAGCACAGGGAGATCAGCTCGGTTCTTTGTGACCGCCTGGAGGGGTGGGATAGGGAGGGTGGGAGGGAGACGCAAAAGGGAGGGGATATGGGAACATATGTATATGTATAACTGATTAAATTTGTAAAATAAAAATAAATAAATAAATAAACAAGGTTTAAAAAAAAAAAAAAAAGTACTGATGACTTGTTTTTTCCATAATCCCAAATTTCATTATAAACTTTTATGTGATACACAATTATTAAAATTTCCATAAGTAATGTTCTAGACCTGGGGACTGAGAGAATAGTAAGTCAAATCTCTAGCATTAAATAGATCAGTTTAATTAAAGGGCTAGAATTACAAAACCTTGCCACCATCCACACAAATACCACCAGTATTTTTTTAATCCCTATACTTGTTGCTTGTTCATCAGAATACTTATTCTCATCTACCACCAGGTTGAAATATTATATACATATGTACTTGATTATTACCTGCCCATATCCATCTAACTTTTATGAGGCAAAAACTTTGTTCCAGTAAACTTCTTTTATGAAGTTATTTCTAGAGATTCCAGCTAACTAATTTCTTAAGGACCCAGTGACAATGTGAATTTAAAGGGGGGTAAATATAGCAGAAGGGGACCATAGCTGTTTCTTTTGGCACACTATAGTCACATCCATTTGGCTTAACACTGATTCCAGCTATATCTACAGTGGTCAGCTCTATGTAAGTTCAGCCTCATACTTACAAAAAGGGAAAATATCTTACAAAGTTATGAAGAAATTATCAAACTCATTAATAATGTGAGATTGTGGTTATAAACAACATAAGCTAATTTTGAGAGATCAGATTGTCCAAGATATGTTTGCATTTGGGGCAATGAAAATCCATATGCTCTGCTGATCTGCACATTGCTTATTCCAGGGGAAAATTCTTAGCATATTTTTTATGCTGTCAGCAGTCTTTATAACATTTTTTCATTTCTTTCTTCTGGATAAACTACCTTTACTTGTCTTTGGACAACTCACACTCTTGGTTTTCTTTTGATCTCACTATCTCACTGGCTATCCTGTTTGCTGGTAAACTCAACATGTTCTTCATTTGATATTACCTCAGTGCTCAATCATTGGACCAGTACTTTGACTTTAAATACTCTCTCTGTGCTGTGGACTCATAAATTTATATCTTCTGCAAAGATCTTTTTCCTGAAATTAGGATACATATACTCAACTTATAATTTTAGATCTTGATGCGCACGACTAATAGGTATCTCAAAATTAACACATCCAACAGTTAACTTCTCTTCTTCAACCCTCACACTTCCCCAGACCAAATATGCACTCTCCTTGGTCTTCCCCCATATCAACTACTGCTATCCAGTTGTTGTGGCCAAAAATATTGGAGTAATATTTTTTTGACACCCCACATTACATCTGTTGAGATTCTCAGATCAAATTTCAAAACACATTCAAGAATACAGTTATTTGCATCATCCACTAATACCACCCTTGCTCAGACTACAATCAGTTTATCCTTGTATTACTGAATTGGCCTCATGATGTGCTCTCCTATTTCCAGTCTTCCCATTTTACATCACATTCTCAACAGAGCAGCCATATTGAAGCTGCTAACTCATAAATCAGATTATGTAACTTCTCAGTTCAGAATCCTCTAGTGACTCTCCATTTCTTTGAGGGTAAAAGACTGTGAGGCACTACACATTCTGCCACCTTCTCTGATATTTTCCTATTTCACCTCTCACTGCTCTACACTGGCTCACTCTGCTCCAGCTATATTGACCTTCTACTGTCCTTTGAACATATAGTGATCCTTCCAACACAGGGCTTTTGAAATGTCTGTTCCATCTGCCAGGACTGTTCCTCCTCCAGATATCTGCATGAAATTCTTTCCTAAAACCATATGAAAGGTCACCTGACCACCCTTCTAGTATTACGGAATTTCCAAACATTCTTTTTTACTTTCTATAGCTCATAAACGTTATAATCAACACTGAATCTTAGTTATGATTAATGTTTATATGCACTAAATAATATGTGGCCATTCTAAGGTAGGTTTCTGTTTCTTTGTTTTTCTTTTTATTGGCTATATACCTGTACTGTTCACTATATCTTTGTAACTTATTTATTTTATACATAGTAGTTTGTACCTGTACCACAGTCTTGCCCCTCCCCCATCCCCTCTCCCCATTGGTAACCAGTATTTTGTTCTCTATATCTGTGAGTCTATTTCTCTTTTGTTATATTCGTTCATTTTGTTTTTTAGAATCTACTTTTAAAAAATAATAATATTTGTTCCAAAAGTATTCCTAGCACCAGGAACCATGCTTGGAACATAGTAAGGCACTCCATGAATATTTATTGTATAAAGAGAAGGTTTGTTGATGCTTCATTCATGCTAATAGGACAAAGTATGTTTTTACCATTTGATCCAGATATATTAACCCCTAGTATATACCTGAGAGAAATTCTCATGAGGTTAAATTTAAGATTATTTTATTGCAGCACATTTTGCTAAAGGATTTAGCAAATCACAGAGGTGGGTCACAAAAAAAGAAAAGAAAACAATGTAGGATTGAGAGAATATTTAGAAACAGATGATTAGCTAGTAGACTCAATATTAGAATATAATGTTAACTTTTTAAATATATATTTTACAAGGATACTGTCAAATTCAAAAGATATCAGAAAAGTTGAGTGAATATTGGGAGGATAAGAGTAAGAATAGGATTGAAGATGAAAAATAAAACAAGAGGGAGACCTTGTATAGACTAGTGACAAGAGTAGACTATGAGTGGAAAACATTGGAATGGTATATGAGAAAATAATCAGGTAAGAGAGGTGCATTTGAATTTGTTATGTAATTTTTATGAGTTACAGTTATAAGATTTAAATCTAAATCATGAGGAATGGAGTAATTACTCTGAATGAAAGTGACTGAAATACATATACATTGATGCATCTATAATACTAGTATCATATGTTTAATAAATAAATGTTTAAAATCTTCATACAGCATTCTAAGGAAGGAAAGACCTCCTGTTATAATAGAAACATCATATACGCCTCAGAGAGTTGTTTAAGAAATAACTAACATTTTTAATTTTTTAAGGAACCTCCATACTGTTCTCCATAGTGGCTATACCAATTCACATTCCCACCAGCAGTGCAAGAGTGTTCCCTTTTCTCCACACCCTCTCCAGCATTTATTGTTTCTAGATTTCTTGATGATGGCCATTCAGACTGGTGTGAGATGATATCTCATTGTAGTTTTGATTTGCATTTCTCTAATGATTAATGATGTTAAGCATTCTTTCATGTGTTTGTTGGCAGTCTGTATATCTTCTTTAGAGAAATGCCAATTTAAGTCTTCTGCCCATTTTTGGGTTGGGTTGTTTGTTTTTTTGCTATTGAGCTGCATGAGCTGCTTATAAATTTTGGAGATTAATCCTTTGTCAGTTGCTTCATTTGCAAATATTATCTCCCATTCTGAGGGTTGTCTTTTGGTCTTGTTTATGGTTTCCTTTGCTGTGCAAAAGCTTTGAAGTTTCATTAGGTCCCATTTGCTTATCTTTGTTTTTATTTCCATTTCTCTAGGAGGTGGGTCCAAAAGGATCTTGCTGTGATTTATGTCATAGAGTGTTCTATGTTTTCCTCTAAGAGTTTGATAGTTTCTGGCCTTACATTTAGGTCTTTAATCCATTTTGAAAATAGAACTACCATATGACCCAACAATCCCACTACTAGGCATATACCCTGAGAAAACCATAATTCAAAAAGAGACATGTACCAAAATGTTCATTGCAGCTCTATTCACAATAGCCCGGAGATGGAAACAACCTAAGTGTCCATCATCGGATGAATGGATAAAGAAGATGTGGCACATATATACAATGGAATATTACTCAGCCATAAAAAGAAACGAAACTGAGCTATTTGTAATGAGGTGGATAGACCTAGATTCTGTCATACAGAGTGAAGTAAGTCAGAAAGAGAAAGACAAATACCGTATGCTAACACATATATATGGAATTAAAAAAAAATGTCATGAAGAACCTAGGGGTAAAACGGGAATAAAGACACAGACCTACTTGAGAATTTACTTGAGGATATGGGGAGGGGGAAGGGTAAGCTGTGACAAAGCGAAAGAGAGGCATGGACATATATACACTACCAAACGTAAGGTAGATAGCTAGTGGGAAGCAGCCGCAGAGCACAGGGAGATCAGCTCAGTGCTTTGTGACCACCTGGAGGGGTGGGATGGGGAGGGTGGGAGGGAGGGAGATGCATGAGGGAAGGGATGTGGGAACAGATGTATATGTATGACTGATTCACTTTGTTATAAAGCAGAAACTAATTTTAAAAAAAGAAATAACTAACAATTATTATTTTTTAAACTAACACATTGTTTTAGAACACTTTTAGATTTACAACAGAACTGAGATGGAGGTATAGAGATTTCCCATATACCTTCTGCCCCATACTTGCATAGCCTCCCCATTATAAATGTCACTCACCAGAAAGGTGCATTTTTTTACAAATGATGAACCTACACTTACACATCATAATCACCAAAGTCCATGTTTACTTTAGAGTTCACTCTTGTTGTTGTACATTCTGTGGGTTTGGACAAATGTATAATTACATATATATCCATCATTAAAATATTATACAGAATATTTTCACTACTTAAAAAATCCTCTGTGCTCTGCCTGTTATCTCTCCCCCTTCCTGACACCTGACAATCACTGATCTTTTTACTGTCTTCATAGTTTTGCACTTTCTAAAATGTCATATAGTTGAAATCATACTGTATGTAGCAGTTTCAGATTGATTTCCTTCACTTAGTAATATGCATTTAAGGTTCTCCCATGCCTTTTTATGGCTTGGTAGCTCATTTCTTTTTAGCACTGGATATTATTCATTGTCTTGATGTACCACAGTTTATCCATTCGCCTACTGAAGGACATCTTGGTGGATTCCGAGTTTTGGCAATTATGAATAAAGCTGCTATAAACATCCATGTACAGGTTTTTACATGGATATATGCTTCCATCTCATTTTGGGTAAATAACAAGAAGCATGATTGATGGGCCCTATAGTAAGAGTATGTTTAGTTTTGTCAGAAACTGCCAAACTATCTTCCAGGATGGCTGTACCATTTTGTATTCCCACCAGCAATGTATGAGAGTTGTTGTTCCATACTTCCACCATCATTTGGTATTTTCAGTGTTTTGGATTTTGGCCATTCTAATAGGCTAACACTTTTTTGGATGAAGAAGACTAAAACTGAATGACAAATAAGAAAAGATGACATTTAACAGATTGGCTAAAGATAAAAAGTCACCAGATAATTCTAGATATTAGAAAGAATGTGGAAACATGGAAAGTATTCCCTGACAGGAAATTGTTATAACCATCCTGGAGAACAATTTTAAATTATCTTGTAAAATTGAAGACACATGTAAATAATTCCTGTAATGTGTATCTTTGGCATAAGCCCTAGAGAAATAACTGCTAATGTGCATTAATATGCATAAAGAGTGTTCTTGGGGTACTGTTTATTATGACAAATAATAGAACCTGATCAAATGTCCATTAATGGAAGAATGAATTCATATGTTGAGTTGTATGTTTAAAGTAGATTACTATGTAACAATAAGAATGAATGTAAATACTACAGCTTTTTACACTAACAAAAAAATATCTAAAATATAATGGTGGCCTAAGAATATAAGTTGCAATATACTTGCTTTGTATATTTTTTGTCTACATATAGTATTAGGCTCATCATAGAATGTTTTAAATGTACAAACCATATTTTACTATGATTTCATGCAATATAGAACATTTATATTAAAAAAGAAAGCAAGTGGTAGTGGTTAATCAATGTATGGGAAGAAATAAAATTGGAGATGTCTGCATAGAACACTTCAAACGTGTTGATAATATTCTACATCTTAACTGTGTGAGTTTTTAAAAATATTGAGAATGGGTAATAAAAAGTATGCTTCATTATAGTTAGCATATTTAGTTTTATTTCCAATAATATTGGAGAATATATTTATATGGAAATAAAACATCTTAATGGTTGGGCAGGACACCATATTGTAGATATGAAAATTAAATATGAAGTTGAAAATCAGAATTTATATTCCATTTTCCCTAAATTAAGCCTTCATATAAACCCAAACAAGTATTTTCCTCTAATGTGAATGTGCTATCAGACCTTTTAATAGCTATTGAGAGAGGGTAGCAAAACCTGTATTCCTTAAAAGATGGTCTTCAATATTTTTAATTTGGGCATCATCAGAAGGAGGCATATCACTTTATTCTGTTTTTATTTTTCAGGTAACTTGGAGAAATGGCCATATTCATCCACATGGAATTTCATGACATAATTTCTTTTTTATATGATGCAAGTGAGACATGGAACATTTATGTAACATTAACTGGATACTCTTTTGAAGCCATATACAAATAGAGAAGATGAAGTATATTTATAGTGCACTATGGAAACATTTTACTTAAAATTGGGTTGCAAAATTAAGTTCTGCAATGATCTAGCAAATCACTTCTCTATGGTGCCATAGTCATTTATATACAGAATTACTGACAAGTTTTCAAACTTTTGCAACTTTCATTATTACTTGCCTATGTAATTTGGGTAGCGTTTTACACTATCTTTCCTAGCTATATAAGTTTGTAATTCAAGGCTCATCATGTCAAACTCTAAAAGCAGTCCATTAAAGATGTGAAAACACATTTAAAAAAAATATTCCATGTTAGGTATGGAGACAAAAGGCCCTCAAATTGTTGGTAAACAATTCTCCATGGTCTTTTGTGCTTCTGCATGTCTTGTGAGCAGAATCAGTGTCCACCTTTGGTCTGAACTGTCATTTCAAAGATGTTTTCACAGTGAACAGCCTTGAAAGATAGATATAATGTCTCCCAATAGAGCAAGTAGCAGGTTTGTTTACTGTCAAAACAAATAAACATAATGTTTCTTTAGGAGCAAAATTCAGACAGGCTAACAGCCTATGGATGGTTAATTTTATGTGTCAACTTGACTGGGCCACAGGGTGCCAAGGTATTTATTTGGTCAAAATTATTCTGGATGTGTCTGTGAGTATGTTTGTGGGTGAGATCAACATTTCAATCAGCTGATTGCCCTCCTTAATGTCAACTACCCTCATCCAATCAGTTGAAGGCCTGATTAGAGCAAAAAGACTAACTTCTAAAATTAAGAGTGAATTCCTCTGGTTTGGAAGCCTTCAAACTGGGACATCGGTGTTTTCCTGTCTTTAGACTTGAACTGAAACCTTGGCTCTTCTTGGATCTTGAGCCTGCCTGCTTGCAGACTGGAACTGCACCATCGGCTCTCCTGGTTCTCTAGCTTAACTCCATAATCACGTGATCCAATTCATTATAATAAATCATAAACCTCTCTCCTCTCTCTCTCTCCCTCTCTCTCTCTCTCCATACATATGTGTGTGTATGTAATCTCTTATTGGTTATGTTTCTCCAGAGAATCCTGAAGAATACACAGTTCATTATAAAATATTCATGTTCCCTAAACTCGGTATTTCTCTCCTGAAATTCTCTTCACCATGTGTACAGGTATCATTTGATACTTTTCATGTCTCCTTCAGAGAAATGGAGCCTGAGGAACTAGTAGGAATGCTGACACTGCATCTACTGCTATGACAGTGAATAATAAAGTCATCTGTTTCTGACCTAAGAGTCCCATGTCTTCTGTCAGCATTCATGGTATTGTAGAAAGCTAACTTGCTAGGTTGTGGGTAGGGAAAAATATCTCAATCCTTCATAACCCTTGAAAAAATTTTACTTAGGATGTCTACTTCCATAATAACATTAAGAAAAATAAACTACAATACCCATTCCTAGTTTATGACATATGTGCAATACATCATCACTATTATGCAACCAAGAGTTTTACATTTAAATGTGTTGATTTTATTCTATGTATCATATTTATAACTTCTATATTACAAGGATCATGCAACCTATATTGATGGCAAAAGACAAATGCACTTATATCTCCATTTTTCATTGTCCAGTAATTCAATTGGAGAAAACTTGTCCTCTAAGCTACTTTCTTTTCTTTTCTATGTCATTAATCATTATGCTTCACCTCTGGGTACAAGGCTATGTGAGACTGTAATAGTCACAATTCCTGCTGTCATACCTGAGGGGCAGTTGCAGTGGGCAGAAGGCAAGAGGGAAACAGGGCATCTAAAACATGCTAGTGTTCCACACTGTTTAGTAGCAGTCCTGCCTGCAAGCAATTGACAAGATACTTGCTAACGAGGATACTTACTTTTTTTAAAACTTTATTTTAATATAACTTTTTGGCACAGGTTTAGATTTATGGAATTATTGCAAAGATAGTATGGATAATTCCTGCATAACCAACACCCAGTTTGCACCTTATAATTATTTAAATTATGGTAAATACCCATAATTAATGAAACAATATTGCTACATTACTATTAACTAAAGTCTATACTTTCCTCCGCTTTTCCTTCGTTTTCTTTTTTGATTTTTTGTTTTTTGTTTTTTTTGTTTTTTGCCGTACGTGGACCTCTCACCACTGTGGCCTCTCCCATTGCGGAGCACAGGCTCCAGATGCGCAGGCTCAGCAGCCATGGCTCACGGGCCCAGCCGCTCCGCGGCATGTGGGATCTTCCTGGACCGGGGCACAAACCCATGTACCCTGCATCGGCAGGCAGACTCTCAACCACTGCGTCACCAGGGAGGCCCTTTCCTTCGTTGTTTTCTTTTTCTTTCCGTTGTTGTTGCTCTAGGATCCCAATCAGGATACCACATCTCATAATATTTAATAGTCATGTGTTCTTAGTCTCCTCTTGTTTGTGAAAATTCTCAGACTTTTCTTGTTTTTGATAACCTGGAAGACTAGTAGATTACTGGTACAATGTTCCCGAATTGGGATTTGTCTGTTTTACTCATGATTAAACTGTTCCCGAATTGGGATTTTTCTGTTTTATTCATGATTAAACTGTATGTAGTGAGTTTATGAATGGCCACTTGAAGATATTAGTTCATAACCACTGGAATCTGTAAATGTTACCTTATAAAGGAAAAGATCTTTACAGACTATGAGGAGATTATCCTGAATCTCTTTTATAAGAAACACTCACCAAAATACATTAATAAACAGAATGATCAGATTATGAATATTATATATAGTGGACTAATATTTTTAAAAGGTAGATGCTTGTAATATTTGAGAAAAAATAAAGAAAATAATAAATATCAAATACATGAGAGTGAGTGGGAAGAAAAGAAGAGGAAGTGGAGACGGCAGGGAAATAACTTTGTTTATTCTCCTTTTCATGTTGTAATATAAATTATGTTTGTATTCAGGAAAACATATTTTATATTTCAGAAAGTCACTCATAATAAACAGGTAGTTAAACAACAATGATACATATTTATTGTGCTATGCTATGAGCCAAGTATCGCTCTAAATGTTTTGGGCACAATGCTAAAGAAATGAGGAGAAGGAAGGTCTTTTGGAACCAAGTGTTTATTATAATTAATTTATGGTTTCTTCTTGCTCATGACAACTTTTCTATAAATATTTGTTAATATTTTTTCTATCTCTTATTACAGTGTTGGTTAAAATAAAAGACGCCACCTTCAAACTAGTTATTCAATATGATGAAATGTGTTGGGAGGCTGGGTTTAGTGACTACCTATGTGTGTTATTTGTTGTCATTCTTCATTAATCTAAATAAAAGAAGAATTGCTCTTTTTGATTTTTATCCAAGAGATATTCTCTTTTTTCCCCATTTATAGTTCAGCTTTTCAAATTTGCATTGACAAGAAACAGAAATCATTCTCACTGACACATCATGCACCTGACAAAATTCAATGGAGAGTAATGACCCTTAATTTTAATGAGTGGCTTTCTACTTTCCATGGACCGCTTATAAATAAAGAATTAAAAGCTACAAGACGACACAAGAAACATAACAAGCATTCCATTTGACTACTGAAATCTGAAGTGAATAAAAAAAATCTACTGGGAAAATACATGCTGCAAAGACATTAAAAACTGCATTTTTGAGTAGATATTTTCACATAAAAGTATTATGATACAAATTATAAAGTTATTAATATGAAATACCTTCATTCTATTGAACTCAGAATACAAAATCTAAGTCAGTCTTTAATTAATTTTATAAAAAATGCACTAATTCAAAGTATTTATGGCATGGTCTTAGAGAAATTAAGGAATGTTTCTCTAACTTGCAAGTAGCTTTAGGATTCCTGGAGTGTGATAATTCACAATATTCTTCAGTTGCAACCTTTAAATGGGCTATGAGGATGTGAGAAAAGCACCTGTATCCTTGGCTTCAATAATTAATTTTCTTCTACGTTTGATTTTTCAATCAGAAAAGTATACTGGTGTAGAGATGTAGGTGTGGTAATATTTTATAAATAAATAAGCTTCCATGAGAAAAAAAAATGGATGTGGTAGAGAAGGGCCAAAGACCTGTGCCCTAAGTTATGACCCAGCTGTCAGAAAGGCACCACCCTCCACTGAAGATATGCTGGTTGATTTGGAGTAAAGGATTAACCATCATGTTAATTAGACAAACAAATGAACTTTACATATAAAATATTTACAAATTAAGCATAAAAGAAATGCCTTTATATTATTTTGCTGCATGTATGTGTGTGTATTTATAAAAAAATATTTTTATCTTTGGGCGTGTCAATAGGGGAATATACATATCTATAATTATAGATCATACTTTAAAGTCTTAGTTGCCAATTGTGAGATGAGTAATATCTGCAGCAAGTCATAATCCATAAATTTTCCAAGAAGTTAAAAAGAGTTTTAGAGTAGAGTGGATTCAAATTCAATCTTACTCTAAATGCAAACTCTATGCCATTTTAGTGAGAACCTGTATATAAGGTGTCATTTTAAGGAGTGTTGGTGAAACAAAAAACAAAGGAAACATTTTCTTTATTAACATATTATTTAGTAGAATAAATAATATAATTAATTAAACAGTAATTAAATCTTATTGTTTGTCGAATGAATAGTAAGCAGGATTTTACTCTTATAATTGCTACTACCTTATACATGAGGTTCAAGTTCTAAAGATTCAAAGATTTTTAACTCAAATTTCAGTAAATTTTGTAAGTATCTTGCTGCAATTTTAAGGACTTTGTGCAATAATGATGTGGCAAACTTACTTTGCATATTGCTTTTATGTAATTTTGTTTTATACAAGAGTAGGCTTCTGCTGGCTCAGTTCTCCTGTAACCTACTGGAAGTACTCAATGAGTTGACTTAAACATCTGGTTTTCCTCATCTCCACTTTCTCTGTGTCCTAGGACTATTCCTCTTGCAAAATGAAGGCAGATTAATGCCCTTAGCATACTCCACTGGGAGAGGGGGGATGGACAAGTCAGGGAAGAGAAATTCAAGACCATTCTTTTCATCTATTTCCTAACAGTGGACTCAGATGACCAAAGATTATATAAAGATATTAAATATTCTTCAAGTCACTACCATCTAAACCTCTCTTTCTCAGCCAAAGCTGGAACTTGATTTTAAAGAAGAGAAAAAATGTTGCTCCCAGACCTAAATATCAAAAGGATTAAATTGCAAATGCCATATTGTGGAGCATGTTGAATAAATTGAGGAAATAAATTATTACTGCCCTAACTAAGGTATGTATGAAGGAACTAAAGTATGTGTAAATAAGGATGAAATTGGGTAGTAATATCAAACCACATGAAGTAGAGGAATTAGCAGAATTTGGATACCAATTAGCTGTGAAAATTAAGGGAGAAAATGTAATCAAGTACAATTTATAGTTCCATCCTGGTTAATCACTTAGACAATATTTTTGTAGAAACAGAATTTTAGAAAGGAGAAGGTATGCAAACAGAATTTGTTTAAAAGACTTGTATATAATGCTTAGAAAATAGTTGCACATAGAGGGCGACTGATGTCATTTACATATTTATTAATTTAGTCAAACATTTCCTAAATATTTATCGCATGCCTACTATGTACCAGCCACATAATTTCATTTGGGGAATAAGTGAAAAACTGTGTCACAGGCTCTCTTCTATTTACATTGTTTGTACCCTACTCAAGGAGACCAATAATAATCAACTCATCACCTTGAGAAATTTGTGTGAAACGCTATGAAGGGAGAGTGTACACTGCACTGAAGTTCATGACTGAAGTAACCTGAGCTAGTGTGGAGGGGGCAAGAGTACAGGAAGACTTTCCAGAAGAAGTGAAACATTTGAACCAGTACTTGGATGAGGACAATAGCTTACTGGGTGTAAATGCCTTGTGGGGAGGGAGAGCAGGAGGTACAAAGCCTTCCAAAAGAGAGGACAGTTGTAATTATCTGTGCCTAGAAAAAATAAAATAGGGTTCAGCTGAGAAATTAAAAGAAGGCCCAAAATGAGGGGTGATATAGAAAGAGACAAAAATAGACAAGCAAGGAAGGCTACACCATGTGTGTATATGTTGGCCCCAGTCTCACCCAGTTGTATTACAACTTGTTCTTTTGATGAAGAGAGTAATACGCATAACCACAGATTATAAATGTCAGAAGCTGTAAACTTGGAATGTCCATGAGGGTATAAACTCATCATTTGTAATCAAGTTTTTAAAGAGGAAAACTTTGGAGAACTCCCTTGCTCTCTTTTACATGTTCTAATAATGCTTTACTCTTTCTGTTTAAAATCATACCTATGACCCTTTAAAAGATGTCCTAAAAGTACAAATTTTCTTTCTAATTCAACCAAAAATGAATGAAGATTTGACTGAATGATGGGTGAAAGGGGTAGAGATAGTTAATACAACTAAAGGATGATTTTAATCGACCTGTTCAGTAAGTTCACTTATTTAAATTAAAACCTCACATCTGTAAAGGAACACTATAGATTATTTAGTGTCTATTACTTAAAACAATTATCTATGAAACATTTCTCAAGTAGTACATTTTTGTTAAAAAACTGTCAGAGTGAGCACTGCATACCTGCCTTAGATATGATATAATCATTTGCCTTTTTCATAATAATATTTTATACTCCTTTTATGTCATCTAACCACCTTCTACAGAAAGAATGACGTATGTCTCTACTTTGACTAATAGCATTCTTACTCACCCAAAATTGTCTGTCTAGTATTAAACTTTTAGAGGAATACACATACATGGCTTATCAATTGACAATTTTATAAAAGGGATTTTCAAGTTTACTTAACTTAAAACCACTCTCATTTTAAAAGGGAGCAAAGGGAAATCAAGCAAGACTAAATTATTTTCTTTGGCTTCTTATTCACAGAGCTAATATGTACACAGAATGAATTCCAAGTCTAATTCTCCTTTCTCATATTCATTTTCCTTCACTTGGTCAAAAATATTTACTGAGTGCTTTCTATATGCCAGGGACAGTCACTTGTGGGGACACACAGTAAACAATTCACTTGTTCATTATTCTTCTATTCTGAGGGAGGTAGAGAACTCATCCTTAAATCAATTATTTCACGTAGTGACAAATTCTATGAGGAAAAGTTAGTCACACTAATGTGAAAAAGGGTAATGAGGAGTCTGAGTTGAGGGGCCTACTTTCAAATGGGAGTCAGGAGAGGCCTCTCCTGTGATCATACGAGTTGAGATCAAGTGCGGAGAAGCAAGCACCCTTGTGAAGATTTCGGAAAGACTGTTTCATGCAGATGCAACAGGGAGTACAAACAGCCCCTGTTGAAGGAATGCAAGCTGAGTGAATGTTACTAGAGCATTGTGAGCAAGTGTGTGGAGGGTAATGAGGAATCTGTGTATGTGTGCCTCCCCGAGGAGTGTGGACCTCACTGAAGTAGTCACATTTCAGAAATGATTGTAGGATGACAAAAGCGAAAAACAGGAGGAACCATTAGAAAGCTATTATGCTTTCCCTAATGAGACAATAAACTGCTCTTTTAGAAATGTAAACTCCTGTAAAATCTAAAGAATACAGAATAAACAAAGATAAGAATATTGTCTCAGAAAAAGGTTGTCTTAGAGTGTCTTAAGTTGCATGTTACTATGTTTGGGGTATCTCTGAACAACTTGTGGCAAGTAAATAAAAGCAAGAATTTATTAGAGTTTACAAAACAGAAAGATACTCAATACTGGTATTTAATTAATGAAGAGGATATGTATGCTCAGAATATATTTCTATCTTTTTAAAAGAAAATAAAATGAATTTAAATATTATATATCATAACTCATTTTTAAATTCAAGCTGTATTTCAGGTATCACTAATATAATTTGGGATTATTACTTATTTTGTAAACCTAACTTTTATCTTTAGAATACTAAACATGTAGCATTGTGTTACATTCAGAGATGTTGGTAAATAGCATCTGCAAAATGCAATGTAGGTTATTAGGCTGGCTAAAATCTGATATATAAATATATATAAAATTTACTTCTAGCATCATGAATCACTGTGCTTCATAAGTTATATTATTTTATATCATGGTTAGTATGCCCTGCATTAATATAATTATTACAACACACTTTATGAATTACTCACAGTTTATAGGTGCGTATATGAAACTTATTTGGATATTCGGTCTCTTTTTGTGTGTTTTAAATAATTAAAGTCTGAGCTTAAGCATCTTATGGGTCATAACTTTGTCACATACTGTAGTTTTAGTACAGTTTTAAATACTGTTGAAACTGTTGAAATGCAATCCATGAAAAATAGAGAATTTATTGGTTCAGGTGAATTATTTTAAACCCATCTCATTTTTAAATATATTGTTTGTCCTTTTTGAGTAACACTGCTCTTAATTTTAAATTTTTATAGGTTATAGTTTATATTATGTAATAAAATTTCAAAGCTTCAAATAATTACCAAAGCAGAAACTACTTTTTAATTTCAGAAAATAAATTCAGTTTGAACACTTACTACTTAGGAATAAGTTAAAATTACTGTTTAATTCTGATAATAAACATAATTTATTTATTGTAACTCATGAAAGAAACTGGTTAAATCTGTGTTTATTCTTCTTAAATAATAATATTGGCTACACAGATTTTCAGCTACTCTAAAAGCTTTCATCTATAGGTGTCGAAACCCAGAGTTCTAAATTTCATGTATTTCATTTATTTAAAAGTCAAAAGGGGGCTTCCCTGGTGGCACAGTGGTTGAGAGTCCACCTGCCGATGCAGGGGACACGGGTTCGTGCCCCGGTCTGGGAAGATCCCACATGCCACGGAGCGGCTGGGCCCGTGAGCCATGGCTGCTGAGCCTGCACGTCCGGAATCTGTGCTCCGCAACGGGAGAGGCCACAGCAGTGAGAGGTCCGCGTACCGCAAGAAAAAAAAAAAAAAAAGTCAAAAGGAAGTTCAATTAATAGCCTCTCAAATTTTTCCACAATTTAACGCCGGATTTTCCTCTGTTCAGCTACATTTAGAAAAGTCGTTTCAAAGTGAAAGTTGTTGATTTCTTCTAATATGGTCCAAACTAAATTATTATATAATATATAATATATATCATGAACTAACTTACATCTAATATAAAATATCACTTTATAGTACTAAAACTGATTTAAAATTTAATTTTATCTTTTTAAAAACTTATCAATGGGTGTGCAGGAGAGAGCTAGTTAGATAACTAGAATCATGTCATCAAATCACAAAGAATTCTAAATGTATTAGTTCTATCATATGTAGACACACTCTGATTATCACAAACAAATTGAAAGAGTAATTTTTCACAACTATGAATGCAACATAAAGAGTGTTACATGTTGCATATTCTTTCCTGTAAAGTATTATAAGAATTATATTTTTTTCCTTTTATTTCTATACCTGCTGCTCATGTAGCAAGTACTCTTCTACAACAAGGCAGTTATAAATTGATTAGGGATTTTCTCTGCAGTGAGTAAGTTAGGTTATTTTAGAGAAATAACAGTGATAAATAGAATGCATCTCCTCAGTGAACCATTTAAGTGCTGTGCTGCTGTGTTTCTGCCTCATTCAACATGAAGGTTACAGGGGACCTGGTGTCAGTTTATACTTAGTCATGGAAAATTATTTTCTTCTTTTTCTTAAAAAGTTGTGACAAATAAATAAAGCAAATAATTTTCCATTAAAATGTATTTGATGATGACCCTATAGTTACTATCACTGCATATAAGTAGACTTGCTATTTTTATTCCTTTAAATCATAGAGTACCTTCATATTAATAGTGCAGCTCACTTTCCCCAATATTTTTATCTCCAATAGCAAAGTCCTTCATGTTATCTAACCTTTGCATTAACCCAGACTATCTCATGGTATATCACTTTCTCTTAAAGTGGTAGGATATATCCCTCCAAAATGGCATTTTCATATTTATAGTGGTAACAACCAAGTATGAAATCTCTTCATTTAGCCACATGGTAATGTACAGAATCCTCATTTATCATTTATATTTTCCCTCTCCTCTTGTTTCAAATTGATTTTTTAATGTTCACATGTACTGTAGAATACTTTTCAGCCATTCTATTTCAGGCTGACTGTGATTAGGCACACTTTTAAATTTATACTGACCAGCGGTTTATTATAATATCAAAGTTCATTAAAATTGCATCGGTTCAAATCACAGATGCAATTTAAAAGAGCAAATATTTTCTACAGAAATTTAGATGATATTTTGTTGAGAGGTGAGAAAAACAATGGGATGGGATTGAGATTTTGAATCTGAAACTCTTATTTTGTAATGTATATACTCTCAAAGTAATTATTGTTACTAAAGGCTGCAATAAGCGTAGGGTCATACTGGAATAAAATGTGTCCTTTCCCAGAGTCACTGACAACAGAATGGAGGTTCTGTGATAGGGTGAAAAACCTTTGGGAAAGTGATCAAACTGGTCACAAGTGTTGCTCAAAGAACAACTGAAGAGGCAATAGCAAATTCCAGTATATGGAACAAGTGACTGTAAGATGAAAATCAAGGAAGACAACATAAATGTTTCATAAAGAAAAAAAAAGTTATTCAGAATGTGTATGTTGTCTAATAAAATAAAATGGTGTTATGTTGAAGAATACGGTATCACAATGGTTTAAAAAAAAAAACCTTTCATGAATACATTTATAATACCAATACAAGAACATTTAATGTGAGTATTTCTGTGTATTTTTCTCATATTACCACACAAAAAGGAAACTACAGAAAAAAGTTAAATCTATAAATTAGACAGAGTAGACAGATAGTATTAGCTGACAATGTGCCAAAGAAAATATTTTTATAATTATTTTTTAATATATATATCTACCATTGTCACTCTTTTCTGCTAGTGTAAGGTTATCACACTGTTATATATCAAGAATGAGAAGTCATTCTTGATTACTGGTAAAGCAGATTGTTTTTTCTCAAGTAAGTTCATAAGTAATTTTTCAGTAATACAGTAATGTTTAATAACTTTCAAATATATAAATTTAATGTATTAAATATATAACAACAATTTCCGGGATTCATATCATTTATATTTCTGCCAAAGGGTCTTAGTACCTCGTTATTTTGAAGGGTAAGGCAGTTATATTAATAGGCTTCATATTTATATTTTGTAATTTATTTTCTGTTGTTTACATGTCTTGTTCATTGAGAGCATAGACTTTCAAAAGTGAAGATGGCATGAAGAAAAAATTTCATTGGAATTACAATAATATTGCAAAATGTGTTTATGTTTGATTATAATAACAAAACAATTTTATTTTTAACATAATTTCTATTATTCAGATAATTAGTTTAATTTTAGGGAAAAACAAGAACAACTAAGTGAAGAAAATATCATCCATAAAGCCATTAATCAGCAAAAAACTCTATTATTGTATAATTTTAAACTTCTCTATACAATTATTATATTGGTTTTCAATTGCTACACAACACGTCACCCCAACTTTAGTGGCTTAAAACAACAAACATTTACTATCTCACGGTTTCTGAGTCAGGAATCCAGGGGTGGCTATGCTGGGTATTTGAGGTTCAGAATCTCCAAGGAGGGTATTATCTAAGTGTCAGGTGGGATTGTAGTTGTCTCAAGGCTCAGCTGGGGATGGGAGGTTATATTAAACATTGTTGACTTTTATTTCAGCTCTGATTTTACTTGGAATTATTTCTATGACACTTGCCATTCTGATTTATAGTATTATCATACATATATATATGAATCACTTATTTCTGTATTTGATTGTAAGTAAATTTGTTGGGCATGTAATCAATTTTTATTTAATAAATTGCACATGTTGGTAACAAAATATTTGATGAATTAATGCTCAGTTGGCATACATTTCTCTCTCTTTCTCTCATTTAAATGATTACATACTACTGTATATAAAATAGATAACCAACAAGGACCTACAGCACAGCACAGGAAACTATACTCAATATTTTGTAATAACCTATAAGGGAAAAAATCTGAAAAAAATAGATATACATGTATGTATAACTGAATCACTTTGCTGTACACCTGAAACTAACACAACATTGTAAATCAACTCTACTCCAATAAAAATAAATTAATGATTTTAAAAAAAGATTACAGATGTATATACCATTGATCTCCAGTTAAAGAGAGAGTGCTTTCTTTCCTATTATTCATTCCCCCAAGGCTTTAATATAATTGATTACTCAATCTATCCAAACTAAGAATGAGTTTAGGATGCCACTGGTTGTTATGTGAACAAATATTTGAGTGTCTATTTTCATTAGGCTGTATTCTAGAAACTGGTGTACACCCAATAACAAGCTGTTCCCATGTCACTTATATTCTAGTATGGAGATATATAGTTTACATGAAAATATATTTTAAGATATTTTTAACTAATGGTATGTGCTAAAATTTGTAAAGAGTTCTGAAGTGGAAAATGACTGGGACTTCTATTTTAAATTGTATTACAAGAAGTCATATTTGAAGGAAACTCTTTGTGTTAAGATTTATATTTTTCAGTTTAATCTAATGTATGTTGTCATAATGACAACCCAAAACCTCAGAGACTTAGAACAATAGTTAATATATTCTCCATATTACATTGTTATAGAGTTTTAATGCAAACCCAATCAAAATCTCAGCAGATATTTTAAAAAAAGGTATCGGCAAGTTGATTCTTGTATTATATGGTGATGCAGAGGGCTTACAATTGTCAAAACAAAAGTGAAAAAGAACAAAAGTAATGGATTCACACTAACTGACTGTAAAATGGTCTTGAAAGGCTACAATAATTAATACAGTGCTGAATTGACATAAATATAGACAAAACGATCATTCATACAGAAGAAAGAATACAGAAAGATGAACACCCAAGTTTGGAAATAGAATGACATAAACTGATTTTCAACAATAGGTGCCAAGGCAATTCTATGGGAAAGAGAAGAAAAAGTCTTTAATCAAATGGAACGGAAAAACATATGAAAAATATATGAATAAAAGAAAATTAATCACACCCTTTTCTCACAATCCCTACCATACAAGATAATAATAGCAGGTAGATTTTAGATATATAAAAAACCCACTATATATTTCTTCTAAAAGAAAAAATAAGACAGTTTTACAACCTTCAAATAAACTAGATTTTTACAAAGGACCCAATCTTTAACTTTTTGAAGCTTCAGCAAGACTTGAAACTTCTGCTTGCTTAACTCAATAGAAGTAGATTAGAAAAAATAAAAGGAAGAATAAACAACACTATATCATTGTTGCATCAAAGTGCTTAGCACTAGAGTACAAAGAAAAAAATAAGACAGTGCATATGGAGTGTAAGCATATCCTCTATGAATACATAACATAGTGGTGACAAAGTGTCCCAGTACTGTGTGATGAGGGCTCAGATAAAGGCACAACACACTTACTATAGAATTAAAGGAAAAAGAGGCCTGAACTTTTGAAGGACGGATAAAGGAAAATGAATATTTCATAGTATTAATGTTCTTCAAGCCTCCAAGTATCTTAGACCTAATAACATGTTTGATTCCCTTTTTAAAATGTTTTTTTTATCATGTAGAAAGCCACCTACTGGATATAAAGGCTATAGTTAGATATTTGATTCAGTCTGTCATGTTTCTCTTTATAAAAATGAACACTTAAATAAGAACCTTTTGAATTAGGATGTATTGCAGACTCATAATGCCATTTTAACACATATTACTATACCTTGAATACATTTATGACTGAATTTGAAGTATATATTTGAACAGCTGTTAGTCGAAATAAAAGGACTTTTATTTTTACCAGATGTCAATTTTATGTAAATTTTAAAATGCTTGCAGCATTTCTGTTTAAGAAAAAGGAAAATTGCTTAAAACCATATGAGCAGGGGGATACACCTTGTACATATTTTCTTCATCAAGTTCAACAACTTTAGTAAAATGTCTTTAAAATAAATTTAGGGTAAAAATAGGAGGAATATTTAAGGAAAAAATGCAAAAGATAATAGAAAGACAATGCTGAATGATTATTTTCTCATTTGAGCCACACAGCACACACAAAGGCACTCATAAAACACCTGACTTTCTGCTTCTCATAATTGTTAATTATTTACGTACAGTGGTCCCCCCCTTATTTGCAGGAAATATGTTCCAAGCGGATGCCTAAAACCAGGGATAGTACTGAACCCTATCTATACTATTGCTTTTTCCTATACATACATACTCATGATAAAGTTTAATTTATAAATTAGGCCCAGTAAGAGACTAGCAACAGTGTAATAACTAATAATAAAATAGATCAATTATAGCAATATAATGTAATAAAAGTTATGTGAATGTGGTCTCTCTCTCTCTCAAAAGATCTTACTGTGCAAATTTAATGCTTTTTCATCTTAACTAAGCACTAGCCAGCATCACTACTCTTGCATTTGGGGTCATTAAGTAAAATAAGGGTTACATGAACCCAGGCGCTGTGACACCATGACAGCTGATCTGATAACCAAGTCAGCTGCTAAGTGACTAATGGGCAGGATACACAGGACAAAGGGACGATTCATGTCCCAGGGAGAACAGAGTGGGACAATGCAAGATTTCATCATGCTTCTTAGAAAGGTGAACACAGTTTAAAACTTAAAAATTGGTTGTTTCTGGAATTTTCCATTTAATATTTTTGGACCATGGTTGACCACAGGTAACTGAAATCATGGAAAGCAAAGCTGCAGATAAGGGGGTACTACTGTATATTTTCCTTCATAATTGATTTTTTGAGTTCCGTAAGTGAAGGTGCAACTCGTGTCCTTTAAATCTTTTCATTATCTTTCACAATAACTCCAACCATGATGATTTAAAAACTCAGGTAAAATTATATGTCACAATATAATAGAAACTTTAAGGAAAAGTTGAAATTCAGGTATGATATGCTGTCACTCAACAAATTGAGCATATAATATACTACTTTAAAACATATTATTTCTTAAATTTCTTGTGTCTAAATTTTCAAACATAACAATATATAATATCAAATGTAGCTGATGATGTTATTTTTCCTTAAATATTATAATTATTTTACAAGGTAATTCTCCTATAGGATTTTTAATAATCAATAATCCCTGGAGTGGAATATTTGTTTATAGAGCCAGAGTGTGTAAATGAATAAATTACCCAACTGCTATCTAAAATTACTAGCCCAGTTTTATATAGGTGTAATGTAAAAAGGATAGTGGAGCTTTTAAAGAAAAAAATAAAACAGACTATTTGTAAAACATTTATTTCTATATTTATTTAGTTGTAATTAATTTTGAACATCACAAAAATATGCAGAACACCTATATTCACAGAAAAAATAGTTGGTTCATATCATTATATATATATTATATTTATATATATATATATATATATATATATATATATATATATATATATAGGCTGGCCAAAAATTTCGTTCAGGTTTGTCCATAACTAAGAAACCCGAGTGAACTTTTTGGCCAACCCTATCTATATCTATATCTATATCTATATCTATATCTATATATATATACACACACATATAAAATATAAATAGTATGTGTATATATGTATATATTTATGTGCGTGACTACAACTTATACAGAAATGAATTAAATTTTAGATAATAAAATCAAAATAGTATTTTATAATTAAAACAATAAACTTGATAACCTATACAGAAGTGTACACAGATGTAAACATCATAGATTTTCATCTTGTATAGACTATAGAAGTTTCTGGTTTGAGAAACCTTTTGTTCCAGACTCTCTTGTCATGGATGTTTGTATAGTTAACATCCTTGAAATACAGAGGTTTTGACTTCCTCTCAGGTAGAGAACAGATTTCTTTTCATGTCCAAAATAATAATGTCAGTCTCCAGAGTGAAGGTTAAGCAGGTTTGCTTACAGCTGAATAAAAAGATTCAAGTTCCTTAAGTGTGAGGTTCATCATCTGTGACACAAACCACATGTGCAACACTCTTTCAAGGAACACCTATGTGAACATGAAGCTCATTTTGCTTGTTGTGTTGTAATAATATCTTTTGTCTGTGACATAGTGGTCTCCTGTCTTCTGCCAATATGTATAAAACTGTGACTAGATGACTTCATAGTTTACAAAAAGGGTAAAAATCCCTCACAGTTTTGATAGATTTTGATGATGAGGATAGCATGCTGAGACATAACTTTCAGAAATGGAATGGACAAGCCCCACATGGACCAGTTGAGAGGATATAAAGGACGGGCTTTTGTCCTGTAGTACCAGTACAAGTAGGGCATATGTTTGCCTAAGTGTTGGCTGGGGCTGTGGGGATAAGGGTCTCCTACTTTCCTACTATTAATGGGTTTTTAGAGGCTTATGATTAGAGGTTGGATTGATTGGTGCTTTGGTTGTTGTTCCATCTTTTTTTCAGATGAGAAGAGGGTAAGATGTTAGTAGAAATGCAACGTGTCCATAGTGCTTTGCCAAGGAGTACCCAACTTGCAAATAAATTGTGCCCACAATGGGTAAACAGAGTTTTGTAAGGACAAAAAACATTAGAAGTTCATTTGTTGATCCATGTTGCTAACCTCCAGAGACTGTAAACCCAAAGCTTTGCTTACTAGTAGGTGAAGCCTGTATTGCTTAGCTCCCTTCCTTTTCACATTGACTGTGCATGCTTTAAGGAGAAAGATAAAAGATGGTAAGAGATGTGGCTAAAGTTTCCCCATCCTCAAAACAGACCTAAGGTCATATACATCAATTACAATATGCTGAGGAAACTCAGGGAAGGGTGGTAATCAAGCTTTTATAGCTCCATTGGATATAAGCAATCAAGTCACCATTCTAAACTGTCCTGTGGAGGAGAGAGTGGGGATCTAAGATTCCATTCATTGAGTTTGGACATGGTTCACAGAGAGAAGGAAAAACTTATGTGAGATTTTGTGTGAGTCCATTTGAGCCAATTGAATGAACTGTTGTGTAGCTTCCACATCTGAATGTATGGTATAATAAGATGTGTTATAGTCTTGTTGTTTTCTTCCCCTTAATTTGCAGAGGGAATCCCCTTGATAAAAAATAGCCACATGTGGAGTAGTGACAGTTTTTTCTCTATTAATTTCCTGTTTTCAATTTCATTGATTTCTGTTCTAATTATTATTTCATTTATTCTGCTTACTTTAGATTCAATATACTTTTCATTTCCTAGTTTCCTAACATGGAAACTTGATTATTGATCTTAGATATTTCTTCTTTTCTAATATATGCATTCAATGGTATAAATGTCTCTCTAGGCACTGCTTTCACTGTATTACACTAATTTTGAAAAAGTTGTGCTTTCACTTCCACATATTTCTAAATATTTTTTAAATTTCTCTTGAGATATCTTCTTTGACCCATTTCTTCTTTGACCCATACTTAGAAGTGTGTTGTTTAATCTCCAAGTATTTGGGGATTTTCTACTTATCTTTCTGTTATTGATTTCTAGTTTAATTCCATTGTGGTCTGAGAAAGGCATTGTATGCTATCTATCATTTAAATTTGTTAATTTGTTGCAGTGGAGCAGGACTCTGTGGGGCCCCCTCCCAGGTACAAATCCTCTTTGTGTGCCTTCTTGCTTGTAGGAAATAGGCTTCATTCAGCTTCCTTGACCTTACCTGAGTTCCAAAGGGCAGAATCAAACAGTTGCTTATCAGGGAAGGGAGGGAATGCAGAAACAAAGGACCAGTGAAGAAACAATAGTGCAGCAATGGTGCGGGGTCCTGGTTCCTCCTCAAGGAAATACACACACACACACACACACACACACACATATAACAGTATCTCTGAGTTCTTCTGTAGGAGCTAAGGCCCCCCCCTAGGTGGAGACTGGTAACTTCAGGCTAAGCACAAGATTGCTGGAATGCTGCCCTGTTACCTCATTATCAATCAATCAGAAGAAAGTCTGCACACATTAGAAGATAATGAAGACCCTGAACCCCTCCCCAAATGATTTTCCCTTTAAAAACTTTCATGGTCAAGTAGAATCTTTGGAGTTGGTTTTTAGACATGAGTCCAGCTTCTCCCCAGTTTGCTGACCTCCTTAATAAAGCAAGTTTTCCCTTCCAATCAACATTTGTATCTCAACTATTGGCTATTGGCTTTCCAGCAGTGAGCAGCCAAAGCTGAATTCAGTAACATTGGTCTGGAAAATGGTCTTTTTTCTTTTTTTTTTAATTTTTAAATTTTCAAAAAATATTTTATTTATTTATTTATTTTTGGCTGTATCGAGTCTTTGTTGCTGCACATGGACTTTCTCTAGCTGTGGCAAGTGGGGCTACTCTTCGTTGCAGTGTGTGGGCTTCTCATTGTGGTGGCTTCTCCTGTTGGGGAGCACAGGCTCTAGGCACATGGGCTTCAGTAGTTGTAGCATGTGGGCTTCAGTAGTTGTGGCTCACAGGCTTCAGAGCCCAGGCTCAGTAGTTGTGGTGCATGGGATTGGTTGCTCCACAGCATGTGGGATCTTCCTGGACCAGGGATCAAATCTGTGTCCCCTGCGTTGGTAGGGGGATTCTTAACCACTGCTCCACCAGGGAAGTCCCAAGTGGTCTATCTTGGTGAATATTCCATGTGAGCTTGAGAAGAATGTTTATTCGGCTGCTGTCTATAGATGACAATTCTATCCAGTTGATTGGTGGTGGTGTTGAGTTCAAATGTGTCCTTACTGATTTTCTGCCTGCTGGATCTGAACCTTTCTGACAGAGGGAGGTTGAAATCTCCAACTATAAATAGTAGAGTGGGGCTTCCCTGGTGGCGCAGTGGTTGAGAGTCTGCCTGCCAATGCAGGGGACACGGGTTCGTGCCCCGGTCTGGGAAGATCCCACATGCCGTGGAGAGGCTGGGCCCATGAACCATGGCCGCTGAGCCTGCGTGTCTGGAGCCTGTGCTCCGCAGCAGGAGAGGCCGCGATGGTGAGAGGCCCGCGTACCACAAAAAAAAAAAAATAGTAGAGTGATCTATGTTTCCTTGCAATTCTATCAGATTTTGCCTCACGTATTTTGATGCTCCATTCTTAGGCTCATACACATCAAGAATCATTATGTCTTCTTAGAGAATTAACCCTTTACTGTTATGTAATGTTCTTCTTTATCCATGATAACCTTCTTTACATTGAAGTCTGCTCTGAAATTAATATAGCTACTTCTAAGTTCTTTTAATTAGTGTTAACATGGTACATATTTCTCTATCTTAATACCCATAACCTATTTGTCTTTATATTTAAAGTGGGTTTCTTGTAGACAACAGGTAGGTGGATCTTTTTTGATTCACTGTGGCAATCTCTCTTTATTTCATGCACTTAAATCATTGATATTCACAGTGATTATTGATAGAGTTGGTTGAATATTTACTATATCTGTTACAAGGTTGCCCTTCTTCTTTGTTCCTATTTTTGTAAACTTTCTTTTTCTGCCTATTTTGTTTTTAATTGAGTTTATTATATGACTTCCCTTTCTTTCCTTTCTTAGTATATTAGTTATACTTTTTAATTTTTTTTTTACTTTTTTAGTGGTTATTTTAGGATTTGCAATATATGTTTACAACTAACCCAAGGCTACTTTAGAATAACACTATACCTCTTCATGAGTACTGTAAGTACCTTTCAATAACAGTATAAATCCTAAGTCCTTCCTCTCATCCATTTTATCATTACTGCCATTCATTTCACTTATACATAAGGATATATATCTCATCTATTAATAAGCATACATAATCAGTTGTATTGTTGCTATTATTATTTTGAACAAACTTACCTAAGAAATTAATTACACTTATCTATTAAATTAAGAAAAAAAGTTTTCTTTTTACCTTCACTCATATTTTCTATGCTCTTCATTTCTTTATGTTTGGCTGAGTTTCTGACCTAGCTCATTTTCCTTCTCTCTAAAGAACTTCTTTTAACATTTCTTGCTAAACAGGTTTACTGGCCAAAAATTCCCTCAATTTGTGTTTGTCTGGGAAAGTGTTTCCCCTCAAAGATAATTTTGCAGGATACAGAGTTCTAGGTTGATAGTTTTTTGCTTGTTTTATCAATATTTCAAATATTTCACTTCACTCACATTAGTCTTGCATGGTTTCCAAGAAGTCAGAAGTGATTCTTATTGTTGCTCATCTATAGATAAGCTGCTTCATTTTTCGTTTTGTTTCGTTTTTTTCTTCACTCTGGATTCTTTCAGAATTATTTCTTTATTTTTGATTTTCTGTATTTTGAAAATGATATGCCTAGGTGTATTTTTCAATTTTTATTTTTCTTTTTACCTTTATCCAGCTTGGTGTTCTCTGAGCTTCATGGATTTGTAGTTTGGTGTCTGACATTAATTTCAGAAAATTCTCATTCATTATTGCTTCAAATATTTTTTCTGTTCCTTTTGCCTTTTCTTCTCCTCTGGTATTCCCATTATGCATTTGTTAGAACTTCTGTAATTATCCCACATTCCTTGGATAATCTGTTCTCCCCCACATTTTTTCAGGCTTTGGTCTGTTTGCTTTTCAGTTTTAGAGTTTTCCATTGAAACATCCATAAGCTCAGAGATTATTTTTCAGCTGTGTTTAGTGTGCTAATATGCCCATCAAAGTAATTATTTCTGTTCTAGTGTTTTTTATTTCTAGTATTTCTCTTTGGAACTTTCCCAGGATTCCTTCTCCATGCTTGCATTCCTTGTCTGTCTTGCATGCTGTCTACTTTATCTATTAGGACACATAGCATATTAATCACAGTTGTATTAAATTCCTGATCTGATAATGCCAACATTCCTCCTATGTCTGGTTCTGATGTGTGCTGTGTCTCTTCAAATTGCACACATATTTTTTGTTTGTTTGGTTGGTTGGTTGGTTTTGTCTTTTAGTACACTTTGTAAATTATTCTTGTAAATAATTCTTGTAAATTATTCTTTGTAAACTATTCTTTGTAAATTAGCCAGACATGATGTACTGGGTAAAAATAGCTGTTGTACATAGACCTTTAGTTATGTGGTGTGGGGTGAGAGGAAGCATATGATTAAGTCTGCTTGCAGTGAGCCTATGCCTCTGGACTGTGAAATTTCCATGTTTCTCATTTTTTCTCCACTTAGGTAGAAGAGGATGGCTAGAGCTGACTAGAGTTGGGTATCTTCCTTTTCCCAGGTGAGATAGGCTCCTATAGTATTCCAGTAAATTAATCTCTGGTTAATTAGTTTCTCCTAGGGCAGACCTTGTTAAGAACAGAGTACTCTGGCCTACTGAAAAAGCTTTATTTCCCCCTTCATGTGCTAGAAGCACAAGGGGATTTTTCTCTAATGTTGACTCTGAGGACATGGTTGAGCTCTTGGAGGTAAATCTCACAATGTTGTGAGAGGTTGCCATATGACTGGGTCCGTCTGGCATTTTTTTTTTAACACTCACAGTTGTCCACAGTGAATCTTCATCAAGTTGTCAATTACAGTTAAGGTTTTCCCCTCCTATCAGTAGCTGCAGTGACTTCTACTAGTCTGTGTTTGCTCTGGTAAGCCATGAAGTTTCTTTTACATTTTATGCCTTCTTCTGAACTAAATTAGCTTTTATTTATTATTTTTTTTATGATTCCATTCTGTCTCCTTGCTTTGGCTATTATAATTCTATAACTCTTGTACTGTTTATTTTAGTGATGATTTTAGGATTTATAGTATGCAAACTTAACTCACTACGTTCTCCTTCATGTGGTATTATATAGCTTCCTGGATATTACAAAAAAACTCACAATAATATACTTCTATTTTTCCAACCTGTTATTTTGTTCTATTGTTGTCATATATTTTACTTTTTCATGTGTTATAAACTTCAAAGTACATCATTATTATTTTGTTTAGGCATTATTATCTGAGTTATAAAATTGAAATTTTAATCAGAAAAAATCTTATATTTTTTTCATGTAATTATCATTTTTGTGCTCTAATTTCATCAATTTGATCCATATTTACATTTGATACATCTGCTGTAATTATTACTTTTACATGAAGAACTTTCTTTAGTTTTTCATGTAGTGCATATCTGCTAGTGATGAATTATTTTAGCTTTTTATGTTCGAAATTGTCTATATTTCAGCTGAATTTTTGAAAGAAATTTTCACTGGGTCCATAATCCTAGTTTGATTTTTTTTCCCCTAGAACTTTAAATATTGTTTCACTGTCTTCTTTTATTTTTTTCTAAAATAAAATCTGCTCTTATTCTTACCTCTCTTTCTACTCAATATGTCTTTTTTCCTCTATCTGCTTTTAAAATTTTTGTTTGCCCCTGGTTTTGATCAATTTGATTATAATTTATTATTTTCTTTATACTTCTTGTGCTTGAAATTCAATGAGCTTTTTGAAATAATGAATTTATAGCGTTCAGTATATGTGGACAAAATTCAGCCATTTTCTTCTTCAAATGTATTTTTTCCTATTCTCTCATTTCTCTCTTCTCCTTCACTATCTCAAATAACATATATTAGTTCACTTGAATTTGTCTCATAGCTCAATTATGTCTCTGTCTCCTCCTCCTCCTTTCATTAAATTCTCCTTTTTTTTGTATTTCAGGTTTGACAGTTTCTAATATTATGTCTTTGACTTAACAACTCTTTTGTTCTGCAAAGTGCATTCTGCCATATTTGATATTAATTCTGCCTGGAGTAGCTTTCTCTCTTTTAATTTTTTTAATCTCAGTCACTAAAGTTTTCAATGACTGTAGATGTTTGACACAGAATTCAATTTCTCTTATAGTTATATGGACCTATGCTGAAACCTCTTAACCCCCTCTAAGCTTCTTAGATGTGCAACCAATCAGCATTAACACATTAGTGATCACAGTCAGTACTCCATATACCATTTAGTTTCTTCCTTCCTTCCTTCCTTTTCTCTCTTTCTCTTTCTTTCTTTCTTTCTTTCTTTCTTTCTTTCTTTCTTTCTTTCCTTCCTTCCTTTACTGAAGTATAGTTGATTTACAATGTTGTGTTAATTTCAGGTATATCACAAAGTGATTCAGTTATACATATATACTTATCTATTATTTTCAGATTATTTTCCCTTATAGTTTATTACAAAATACTAAATATAGTTTCTGTGCTATACAATAGGTCCTTCTTGGTTATCTACTTTATAAATAGTAGTGTGTATATGTTAATACCAAACTACTAATTTATCCCCCCCTTTCCCTTTTGGTAACCATAAGCTTGTTATCTATATCTGTGGGTCTATTTCTGTTTTGTATATAAGTTCATTTGTATCATATTTTTTTCATTTCCACATATAAGCGATATCATATCATATATATCTTTCTCTGTCTGGCTAACTTCACTTAGCATGATAATCTCTAGGTCCATCCATACTGCTGCAAATGGCATTATTTCATTATTTTTTTATGGATAATACTCCATTGCAATATTCCATTGTATAAATATACCACATCTTCTTTATACATTCCTCTATCGATGGCCACTTAGGTTGCTTTCATGTCTTGGCTTTTGTAAATAGTGTTGCATTGAATATTAGGGTGCATGTATCTTTTCAAATTATGATTTTTTTTTCCTGGTATATGCCCAGGAGTGAGATTGCAGGACCATGTGGTAGCTTTATTTTTTGTTTTTTAAGGAACCTCCATTCTGAACTCCATAATGGCTGTACAAATTTGCATTCCCACCAACAGAGTTAGGAGGATTCCCTTTTATCCACACCCTCTCCAGCATTTATTACTTGTAGACTTTTTTAATGATGTCCATTCTGACTGGTGTGAGGTGATATCTCATTGTAGTTTTATGTTTTTCTAATAATTAGTGATGTTGAGCATTTTTTCAAGTGCCTTTTGGCCATCTGTATGTCTTCTTGGGAGAAAGGTCTATTTTAGATCTTCTGCTCATTTTTTTTTTTTTTTTTTTTTTTTTTCGGTATGCGGGCCTCTCACTGCTGTGGCCTCCCCTGCCGCGGAGCACAGGCTCCGGACGCGCAGGCTCCGGACGCGCAGGCCCAGCGGCCATGGCTCATGGGCCCAGCCGCTCCGCGGCACACGGGATCCTCCCAGACCGGGGCACGAACCCGCATCCCCTGCATCGGCAGGCGGACTCCCAACCACTTGCGCCACCAGGGAGGCCCTTCTGCTCATTTTTTTATTGGGTTGTTTGTGTTTTTGCTATTGAGCTGTATGAGCTGTCTGTGTATTTTGGAGATTGATCCCCTGTTGGTCGCATCATTTGCAAATATTTTCTCCTGTTCTGTAGGTGGTCTTTTCATTTTATTTATGGTTTCCTTTGCTGTGCAAAAGCTTTTAAGTTTAATTAGGTCCCATTTGTTTATTTTTGTTTTTATTTCCATTCATTCCTCCCCAAGACAGGTCCATAAAGATATTGCTGTGATTTATGTGAAAGAGTGCTCTTATGTTTTCACTAACAACTAAAGATCAGAAAGAGAAATTAATCGCATTTACCATAGCATCAAAAAGAATAAAATACCTAGGAATAAATCTACCTAAGGAGGCAAAAGACTTATACTCCAAAAACTATAAGAAACTGATGAAAGAAACTGAAGATGACACAAACAGATGGAAAGATATATCATGTTCTTGGATTGGAAGAATCTATATTGTCAAAATGACTATACTACCCAAGGCAATCTACAGATTCAGTGCAATCCCTATCAAATTACCAATGGCATTTTTCACAGAACTAGAACAAAAATATTTAAATTGGTATGGAAACACAAAAGCCCATGAATAACCAAAGCAATCTTGAGAAAAAAAAAATGGAGCTGAAGGAATCAGGTTCCCTGACTTCAGACTATACTACAAAGCTACAGTAATCAAAACAGTATTGTACTGGCACAAAAACAGAAATATAGATCAATGGAACAGGATAGAAAGCCCAGAGATAAACCCACACACCTATGGTCAATTAATCTACAACAAAGGAGGCAAGAATATACAATGGAGAAAAGACAGTCACTTCAATAAGTGGTGCTAGGAAAACTGGATGGCTACATGTAAAATAATGAAATTAGAGCATTCTCTAACACCATATATAAAAATAAACTCAGAATGGATTAAAGAAGTACCTAAAAATAAGACTGTGTACCATTTACTTTCATTACGGGAATCATCACTAAATCAAACCAGGTAAAAGCACCATTGCTCACATTTCTACAATTCTCCATCATCACCTCAATAGAACCTCATTTCTTGCCAAATATTTTCCATATTTTAATCTCTTTTTGATATAGGATTTATTTTATTTTATTTTATTTTGCAGTACGTGGGCCTCTCAACACTGTGGCCTCCCGTTGTGGAGCACAGGCTCTGGACGTGCAGGCACAGAGGCCATGGCTCATGGGCCCAGCCAATCTGTGGCATGTGGGATATTCCTGGACCGGAGCATGAACCCGTGTCCCCTGCATGAGCAGGCGGATGCTCAACCACTGCACCACCAAGGAAGCCCTGATATATGCTTTATTTCCCCCATCCAACCTTCATTTCATATTTCCATCCATTCTTTTTACATTTTGTGCTCTATAATGCTAGAGGTAATTTCAGCACCTTAATTGAATGGTATGTTTTTCTTGTCTAAAATGATACTTGAGGTTTTTATAGGCCTGTGAGAGGAAAGGTGCTAATTTTAAAACAGCTAACACATCTCTGAAGAAGACAGAATTAAGGCTAATCTACCTGTATTCCATGGATTGCAGACTATTGTATCTCTACATGTACATAAAATACTTGCTTCTCAGAATTATATGTGGTATAGCATCCTGTATCACTGTCATTTTATTACCTCAATGTCAAAAATCTATTATTTCAATACCACATGATTTACTGTTATTTTTTTCAAATTATTTCTATTAACATAATTGATTTTCTCACTGTACTATTATATAAGTTCCAGGTGTATAATAGAGTGATTCACAATTTGTATTGCTTGTACTCCATTTCTAGTTGTTATAGAATACTGGCTATATTCCCTGTGTTGTGCAGTATAATCTTTTCTTTTTTAACATTTTTATTGGAGTATAATTGCTTTACAATGGTGTGTTAGTTTCTGCTTTATAACAAAGTGAATCATATACATATACATGTGTCCCCATATCTCCTCCCTCTTGCGTCTCCCTCCCTCCCACCCTCCCTATCCTACCCCTCTATGTGGTCACAAAGCACCGAGCTGATCTCCCTGTGCTATGCGGCTACTTCCCACTAGCTATCTATTTTACATTTGGTAGTGTATATATGTCCATGACACTCTCTCACTTTGTCCCAGCTTACCCTTCCCCCTCCTCATATCTTCAAGTCCATTTTCTAGTAGGTCTGCATCTTTATTCCCATCTTGCCCCTAGGTTCTTCATGACCATTTTTTGTTTGACTTTTAGATTCCATATATAGGTGTTAGCATACAATATTTGTTTTTCTCTTTCTGACTTAGTTCACTCTGTAGGACAGACTGTAGGTCCATCCACCTCGCTACAAATAATTCAATTTCGTTTTTTTATGGCTGAGTAATATTCCATTTTATATATGTGCCACATCTTCTTTATCCATTCATCTGTTGATGGAACCTAGGTTTTTTCCATGTCCTGGCTATGATAAATAGTGCTGCAATGAACATCGTGGTACATGATTCTTTTTGAATTATGGTTTCCTCAGGGTATATGCCCAGTAGTGGGATTTCTGGGTCATATGGTAGTTCTATTTTTAGTATTTTAAGGAACCTCCATACTGTTCTCCATAGTGATTGTATCAATTTACATTGCCACCAACAGTGCAAGAGGGTTCCCTTTTCTCCACAACCTCTCCAGCATTCTTTTAATGATGGCCATTCTGACCAGGGTGAGGTGATACCTCATTATAGTTTTGATTTGCATTTCTCTAATGATTAGTGATGTTGGGCATCCTGTCATGTGTTTGTTGGCATTTTGTATATATTTTTTTGAGACATGTTTATATAGATCTTCTGCCCATTTTTGGGTTGGATTGTTTGTTTTTTTGGTGTTGAGCTGAATGAGCTGCTTGAATAATTTGGATATTAATCTTTTGTCAGTGGCTACATTTTCAAATATTTTCCCACAATCTGAGGGCTGTCTTTTGATCTTGCTAATGGTTTCCTTTGTTGTGCAAAAGCTTTTAAGTTTCATTAGGTCCTATTTGTTTATTTTTGTTTTTATTTCCATTTCTCTAGGAGGTGGGTCAAAAAGGATCTTGCTGTGATTTATGTCAAACAGTGTTCTTCCTATGTTTTCCTCTAAGAGTTTTATAGTGACTGGCCTTATATTTAGGTCTTTACTCCATTTTGAGTTTATTTTTGTGTATGGTGCTAGGGAGTGTTCTAATTTCATTCTTTTATATGTAGCTGTCCAGTTTTCCCAGAAGCACTTATTGAAGAGACTGTCTTTTCTCCATTGTATATTCTTGCCTCATTTATCAAAGATTAGGTGACCATATGTGCATGGGTTTTTCTCTGGGCTTTCTATTCTGTTCCATTGACCTATATTTCTGTTTTTGTGCCATTACCATACTGTCTTGATTCCTGTAGCTTTTTAGTATAGTCTGAAGTCAGGGAACATGATTCATCCAGCTCCGTTTTTCTTTCTCAAGATTGCTTTGGCTATTCGGGGTGTTTTGTGTTTCCATACAATTTGTGAAATGTTTTCTTCTGGTTTTGTGAAAAATGCCATTGCTGGTTTGAAAGGGATTGCACTGAATCTGTAGATTGCTTTGGGTAGTAGAGTCATTTTCACAATGTTGATTCTTACAGTCTAAGAACATAGTATATCTCTCCAACTGTTTGTATCATCTTTAATTCCTTTCATCAGTGTCTTATAGTTTTCTGCATATGGGTCTTTTGTCTCCTTAGGTAGGTTTACTGCAATGGTAAACAGGAGTGTTTCCTTAATTTCTCTTTCAAATTTTTCATCGTTAGTGTATAGGAATGCAAGAGATTTCTGTGAATTAATTTTGTATCCTGCTACTTTACCAAATTCCTTGATTAGCTCTAGTTTTTTTCTGGTAGCATCTTTAGGATTCTCTATATATAGTATCATGTCATCTGCAAACAGTGACAACTTTACTTTTTCTTTTCTGATTTGGATTCCTCTTATTTCTTTTTCTTCTCTGATTGTTGTGGCTAAATCTTCCAAAACTATGTTGAATAATAGTGGTGAGAGTGGGCTTCCTTATCTTGTTCCTGATCTTAGAGGAAATGGTTTCAGTTTTTCCCCATTGAGAATGATGTTGGCAGTGGGTTTGTCATATATGGCCTTTATTATAATTAGGTTAGTTCCCTCTATGCCTACTTTCTGAAGTGTTTTTTATCATAAATAGGTGTTGAATTTTGTTGAAAGCTTTCTCTGCATCTATTGAGATTATCACATGGTTCTTATCCTTCAGTTTGTTAATATGGTGTATCACATTGATTGATTTGCATATATTGAAGGATCCTTGCATTCCTGGGATAAACTCCAGTAAACCATGTTGTAGGATCCTTTTAATGTGCTGCTGGATTCTGTTTGCTACTATTTTGTTGTGGATTTCTTCAGCTATGTTCATCAGTGGTATTGGTCTGTAGTTTTCATTTTTTGTGACATCTTTGTGTGGTTTTGGTATCAGGGTGATGGCGGCTTGTAGAATGAGCTTGGGAGTGTTCCTCACTCTGCTCTTTTAGAAGAGTTTGAGAGGATAGATGTTAGCTCTTCTCTATATCTTTGATAGAAGTCACCTGTGAAGCCATCTGGTACTGGGCTTTTGTTTGTTGGAAGATTTTTAATCACAGTTACATTTTCAGTGCTTGTGATTGGTCTGTTCATATTTTCTATTTCTTCCTGGTTCAGTCTCGGAAGGTTGTGCTTTTATAAGAATTTGTCCATTTCTTCCAGGTTGTCCCTTTTATTGGCATATAGTTGCTTGTAGTAATCTCTCATGATCCTTTGTATTTCTGCAGTGTCAGTTGTTACTTCTCCTTTTTCATTTCTAATTCTGTTGATTTGAGTCCTCTCCCTTTTTTCCTTGATGAGTCTCCCTAGTGGTTTATCAATTCTATTTATCTTCTCACAGAACCAGCTTTTAGTTTCATTGATCTTTCCTACAGTTTTCTTCATTTCTTTTTCATTTATTTATAATCTGATCTTTATGATTTCTTTCCTTCTGCTAACTTTGGGATTTTTTTGTTCTATTTGTCTAATTGCTTTAGGTGTACGGTTAGGTTGTTTACTTGAGATTTCTCTTGTTTCTTGAGATAGGATTCTATTGCTATAAACTTCCCACTTAGAGCTGTTTTTGCTGCATCCCATAGGTTTTGGGTCGTCGTGTTTACATTGTCATTTCTTTCTAGGTATTTTTTTGATATCCTCTGATTTCTTTAGTGATCTCTTGGTTATTTATTAGCATATTGTTTAGCCTCCATGTGTTTGTATTTTTTACAGTTTTTTTCCTGTAATTGATATCTAGTCTCATAGCGTTGTGATTGCAAGAGACACTTGATAGGATTTCAGTTTTATTAAGTTCACCAAGACCTAATTTGTGAGCCATGATATGATCTATCCTGGAGAATGTTCCATGAGCACTTGAGAAGAAAGTGTATTCTGTTGTTTTGGAATGGAATGTAAATATCAATGGAATGTAAGTAAATATCAATTAGTTTCATCTTGTTTAATGTATCATTTAAAGCTTGTTTTTCCTTATTTATTTTCATTTTGGATGACCTGTCTATTGGTGAAATTGGGGTGTTAAAAGTCCCCTACTATGACTGTGTAACTGTCAATTTCCCCTTTTATGGCTGTTAGCATTTGCCTTATGTATTGAGGTGCTCCTATGTTGGGTGCATAAATATTTACAATTGTTATATCTTCTTCTAGGATTGAACCCTTGATCATTATGCAGTTTCCTTCTCTGACTCTTGTAATAGTCTGCATTTTAAAGTCTATTTTTTATGACATGAGAACTGTTACTCCAGCTTTGTTTTGAATTCCATTAGCATGGAATATCTTTTTCTATCCCCTCACTTTTAGCCTGCATGTGTCCCTAGGTCTGAAATGGTCTCTTGTAGACAGCATATATACAGGTCTTGTTTTTGTATCCATTCAGCCAGTCTGTCTTTTGGTTGGAGCATTTAATCAATATATATTTAAGGTAATTATTAATATGTATGTTCCTATTACCATTTTCTTAATTGTTTTGTGTTTGTTTTTGTAGGTCTTTTCCTTCTCGTGTTTCCTGCCTAGAGAAGTTCCTTTAGCATTTCTTGGCTGGTTTGGTAGTACTGAATTCTCTTTAATTTTGCTTGTCTGTAAAGGTTTTAATTTCTCCATCGAATCTAAATGAGATCATTGCTGGGTAGGTAATGCTGGTTGTAGGTTCTTCCCTGTCAGAACTTTAAATATGTCCAGCCACTCCCTTCTGGCTTGCAAAGTTTCTGCTGAAAGATCAGTTGTTAAACTTCTGGGGATTCCCTTGTATGTTATATTTTGTTTTTCCCTTGATGCTTTTAATATTTTTTCTTTGCTTTTAATTTTTCATAGTTAGATTAATATGTGTCTTGGTGTGTTTCTCCTTGGATTTATCCTGTATGGGACTCTTTGTGCTTCCTGGACCTTACTGACTATTTCCTTTCCCATGTTAAGGAAGTTTTCAACTATAATCGCTTCTAATATTTTCTCACACCCTTTCTTTTTCTCTTGTCCTTCTGGGACCCCTATAAATCGAATGTTGGTGCACTTAATACTGTCTCGGAGGTCTCTGAGACTGTCCTCCATTTTTTTCATTCTTTCTTTTTTATTCTGTTCTGTGGTAGTTATTTCCACTATTTTATCTTCCAGGTCACTTATCCGTTCTTCTGCCTCAGTTATTCTGCTATTGATTCTTTCTAGAGAATTTTAAATTTCATTTATTGTGTTGTTCATCATTGTCTGTTTGTTCTTTACTTCTTCTAGGTCTTTGTTAAACGTTTCTTGTGTTTTCTCCATTCTAGTTACAAGATTTTGTATTATCTTTATTATCATTTCTCTGAATTCTTTTTCAGGAAGACTCCTTATTTCCTCTTCATTTGTTTGGTCTGGTACATTTTTACCTTGCTCTTTCATCTTCTGTGTGTTTCTCGGTCTTCTCATTTTGCTTAACTTACTGCTTTTGGGGTCTCCTTTTCACAGGCTGCAGGTTCGTAGTTCCCTTTGTTTTTGTTGTCTGCCCCCAGTGGCTAATGTTTGTTCAGTGGGTTGTGTAGGCTTCCTGATGGAGAGGAATGGTGCCTGTGTTCTGGTGGATGAGTCTGGATCTTGTCTTTCTGGTGGGCAGGACTGCATCTGGTGGTATGTTTTGGGGTGTTTGTGAACTTAGTATGATTTTAGGCAGCCTCTCTGCTAATGGGTGGGGTTGTGTTCCTGTCTTGCTAGTTGTTTGGCATGGGGCCTCCAGCACTGGACTTGCTGGCCATTGGGTGGAGCTGGGTCTTAGCACTGAGATGGAGATCTCTGGGAGAGCTCTTGCCGACTGATATTATGTGGGGCCAGGAGGTCTCTGGTGGTCCAATGTCCTGAATTTGCCTTTCCCACCTCAGAGGCTTATGCCTGGCACCAGGTGGAGCACCAAGACCCTGTCAGCCACATGACTCAGAAGGAAAGGGAGAAAAAAGAAAGAAAAAAAATTAAATATAAAACATAAAATAATTAGAATATTTTTTTAATTATTAAAATAAGAAAGTTTAAAAGTAATTGAAAAAAAAGAAAAGAGCAACCAAACCAGTAAACAGATCTACCAGTGATAACAAGTGCTAAAATCTCTCCTACGATAAACATAAAAATCAGAAAGAAGTCAGTCACAGACAAGAAACCACAGTCTACAGTTGCTCTCAACATCCACTGCCTTAATATTGGGTTGATTCATTGTCTGTTCATGTATTCCACAGATGCAGCATACCTCAAGGTGACTGTGGGAATTTAATCTGCTGCTCCTGAGATTGCACAGAGAAATTTCCCTTTCTCTTCTTTGTTCACACAGCTCCTGGGGTTCAGCTCTGGTTTTGGCCCCACCTCTGTGTGTAGGTTGCCTTCAGGCTTCTGGTCCTTTTGGGAAATCTGAGGTCTTCTGCCAGCGTTCAGTAGGTGTTCTGTAGTAGTTCCACACGTAGATGTATTTTTGATGTGTTTGTGGGGAGGAAGGTGATCACCACATCTTACTTCTCCACCATTTGAAGGTCCCCCCAATCCACATGATTTATTGTTGTTTGCTATTTTATGTCCTGCGTTTACCAGGTATGGATCCTAAGTTTAAAAAAATGACTTTATGATAATGATAACCCCTCATGTATCCTTAACAAGGTCATTTCCAATATTCTTACCTTTATACCTCAGTATTCTCTTCATATTTCAGTTCTAAAAATGACTCAAGTTTATTGTCATTACTTAGAACCACATTATTTCAGCTATTTTTAATATTTTCTCTCTTGGTTTTCAAATTTCTCTTTTCTGAAATTTCTTTTTTCCCCTCTAATGTATTTCTTCATTTATTGAAACCTTATATACTTTGAGTATTTTATCTTTGTTTTTTCTTTTAATTTGTCTCTCTGTCCCTCAAGCAAAAGCAAATTTAATTTCACAGGCACAGTATTAATCACTCTTTTGTCATGCCTCTTTCCCTTTCTCTTAGATTTACCTGGTACCTTAGGAAACTTGTAGGTATACCTGTAGATTTAGTTTAATTTATCACTATTTGATTTTCAACCCACAGTATTCTGGCCTCCATTTTCACATTTTGAACTGCTCTTTCAAAATTGGTAATAATCTATGTGTTGCTAATTTCTTTGTGTTCACATATTTTACCACTCTGTACTGTATTATATTTATCATTCTATGTCTGTCAAATTATTTTCCCCTTCCCTTATCATCTTTGATAGTGTCTGTTCCTTATTGGTTCTCTATTTCTTTTGATACTTATTTTATTCTCCTGTCCAAATAACTGTGTGATGTCTAGTTCTTCATATAAACAAAATTTAAAAATCCCTACTAAAATAATGATAGAATTTATTTTTGTAGTGAGCTTGTCATTTTAAGAGAAATTTGAGCCATAAATCTCTAACACAAGAAACAGTTTAAAGGAGAAAATAAGACAAAAGTTTTGGTTTAAGACTTTTGTTCTTATTTTGATATCTGCTGTTTACTAAATTAGCCAACTCATAATATCACTGAGCATCTGTTTCTCATCTGAGTAATTAGATAATAAAACATTCTATAAGATGATAAAATTAAAACAAGTGTATGTAATATAATGATACCTATAAATCATTTAAAATAATCACTGTCTTAGTATTTATTTTATTCTAAATATGTACATCTAACAGTGAAAGTACATAAACACTGAATTTTAAAAGATGACATATTATATGAATGCTGATTTTTAATTTTTTTAAAGAGAGGTTATTCATGCAACTACATTTCTGTGCTTTAATTGCTCAACTTCTTTCTTTTGAAATTCCCCCATTTACCCAAATAAATTTATTTCAAGAGACTTCATTCATTTTATGAAATAATTAGGTTTGAAGTGATTACTGTTGAGCATTTATGAAATAAATTTAATCTAAATCCGAGATATTATCTGGAAGCCATTTAAAATTTATAGCAATATATTGGGTATTTTATGCTTATAAATTCATTTCTATATGCAGTATTATCTGTACAATGTGACTTTTCATTATAAAAGTGACTCTTCTAATTCTGCAATATGAGATGAACCCATTCATGCCATAATCAAGTATTATAAAGAAAAATCAATAAAATGTAAAATGATACATAGAATTTTGTTTCTGTATTTTATATTCAAATACATACAATAAGGACCACTGATTCAGATCTAATGATTTATAAAAAATCTCTATATTTTGGACATTTAGATATCAGATCACATTTTTTTTTTTTTTTTTTTTTTTGTGGTACGCGGGCCTCTCACTTTTGTGGCCTCTCCCGTTGTGGAGCACAGGCTCCAGATGCGCAGGCTCAGCGGCCATGGCTCACGGGCCCAGCCACTCCGCGGCATGTGCGATCTTCCCGGACCGGGGCATGAACCCGTGTCCCCTGCATCGGCAGGCGGACACTCAAACACTGCACCACCAGGGAAGCCCCAGATCACATTTTTGAATAATAGTTTCCTTAGTCAAGAAGAGTTTCTATAATATACCATTATAGCATGCGATCATATATGCTGTCATGATATATTTAGTTCTCATGGTACTGATTAGTCAGGATATATTTAGTTCTCACAGTATTGATTAGTTACTTGATCCACATATATTTATATGTGCCTATATGTATGTATATATATGTGTGTGTAATTTAATTGTAAGTACTAGTTTAATTCCTTAAAAATCTAAATATACCAATAAAAATATTTTTTTCTACATATTTGATTTGTAGTAAAAGTGTATAAAATACAATTTGCCCTGTATTATGAAATTGTATATCATGTTTAAGACAAAAAGCACTTTAATTACTTGAAGTGATATGTGTTGGACTCATTGGTGTACATTTTCTGGAAGATATAAAATATATTGATATAAAATATGTCTATTAAGAAATATGTACTTTTTTTGTCAGTACATACTTGCCTTCCACTTTGAAAGCCCACATACTGTTGGCAGGGGAAGATGTTCCTATTTGTTTCTTTGGGGGTTCTACTAGAAGCTCACCATATTGATTTGTAAAGTATTTCTTCTAGGTGTTTCTAGTGCTATCCTTCTGCATGTACCTGTTTTCCATCTTGGATCTAATTCAACCTTACTGAATCTATCAATCAATCTCTCTCTCCCTCTTTTCTTTCAAAAAACATTTTTCAGTTGTTCTGTTAATAATAATCAGAGAAGTTTTATTTTTTGTGAAATGCTTCACAGAACCGTATCTACTGCACAGTGTCATATTTTTCAGGGAATGAAAATAATGAAGTATATCAAGGCAAATATTGGATCTCAAAGTTGGTTCTGTTTTCACTGCATTCTCTGATTAATGTACCTAACAAGTCTACAAGCCCTAGAAGAAGAGAAACAAGAGGTATGAAATCTTCCTACTATTATAGTAAACAACAGATATTGTAGCATTTATGTGTAAAATTTCAAGTTTCATTGATTAAACATTAATGTTTATGATGATTAACAAGGAATAAATTTTCAATTTGTAATTAAACAGTGCATTACATAAATAGGAATGTACATACGGCTATAGAAATTAATTGAATATTTCAGTGCTTAAACATTAGTTTCAGGAAAAAAAAAAACAGCTGTGCTAGGTATCATCAATTGAGTAGGTAATTTGTAATTAATTATAGACACATATGGCCAATGCTACTCATGCACAGAACTAGCATTTCTTAGGTAATAAAGGAGGCAAATGTTAAATTATCTGTAACTATTAAAGACTATCCTCATTGCCATATTGTGGGTTAGTTTGACAATAATCTATTCTACATTTTATATATATATATATATATATATATATATATATATATATATATATATATATATATGTGTGTGTGTGAATCACTTGACAAAATGAATAGTTTTCATTTGGGGGAAAAAAACACATTTCCATAGAGATTTAAAAAATGACTTCCTTTTGATTCACATGTTAACACTAGAGAAGTAGTTCCATGACAAAAACTTTTCCAGAGGTGTTTCACTCATTTGTTGTTGAACTTGGTGAGAAAGACAAAGATAATATATTCAGGTAAATTATTTAGTTTCTGTAGCTGTGAATCATGTTTCAACTATGTGTATAATACCTTACTTATTTTCATTTGAAAAAAAAACTTTCTCTGCGGCCTGTGTATTATGATTATCTAACATAATCCTTGATGTGTCTTGGTTATTCTCCTTGGCTACATTGTCATGTAAGACTATATCTAAAGAAATGCAAAACTAATTGCTTTTCTGTAACTCTGAGATATAAGATTGTGTTTGGTGCTGACTTAGTATATCTATACTTCTCAATGTATTAATTTAATTATCCCACAGATTTAAATGATTTCTTATATAGTTATGACTCAGACATAAAACCCATACCTGTTGGCGCGCCGCCTCTTCCGCTGCCGTCCCCGCGATTCCGGACCCAGCTCCAGCTCCAGCCCCAGCCCCCGCTCCCGCTCCAGCCCCAGCCCCAGCCCTGGCCTGGCAGCCCCGGCGTCGCTTCAGAGCACGTCAGAGTGCGGTGGCTGCTGACTGCGCGTTCACGACCGGCTGGGAGCCGCAAGCCCCGCCGCCATTATGAACATCCGCAATGCGAGGGTGAGGGGCCGGGGCCGGAGGCTGTCCGCGCTGCGTGGGAGCGGGGCCCGTGGCCGCGTGCGCATGCTCCCGAGGGGCCCTGCCGAGCACCGGGCCAGCCGCCCTGCGCGCCCTCGGCCGCCCGGCGCGGAAAAGTGAGGGCTACGTCCCTGTGGGGCTGGATCTACCGGAAGAGGAGGCCGGGGAAGCCAGGGGCTCAGGGCTGGGGCTACGAACCCCTTCTTTCCGGATGTCGGGTTGGCGGTGGATGGTGTCGGGGAGCTTTCTGGAGCTCAACGTTCATTCCTGGAACAGTCAGTTTTTGCACAGCGGCTGTGGGCCAGGCCTGTGCAGCCCTGTTGGGGGGCGGGGGTCGCTGAGGAGACAGAGCAGGGTTCTAACACGACCGAGGCATACTTAGTCAGCGCAGCCCCCCGCCTGACTGCATTCCACTGCCCTCCTTTCCCGCAGCCGGAGGACCTGATGAACATGCAGCACTGCAACCTCCTGTGCCTGCCCGAGAACTACCAGATGAAATACTATTTCTACCATGGCCTTTCCTGGCCCCAGGTGGGCAGCTGTTGAATTTGGGGATGAGGGAAACCAGGCCAAGGAAATTCCACCCTGGGATGGCTTGGGACGAGCCGGCGAGGTCGCGCGAGGTCGTGAAGAGTCTGGGGGGCGCATGGGTCAATGAGGCCCTGAGTGTTTCCGGCTGGGGTGGCAGGAGATGGATAGGAGGCGCCTTGAAAGGGGCGAAGAACAGGGCCAAGGTAGGGGCAGTATTCCCACCTGCGTCTGTCCACTTCTGGGTTAAGGACAGGGGGCACGGGGTGATGTGGGAAAACCAAGCCACTTGGCCTGGAGGTCAGGAGCTGTCACTGAACTCGCTGCCCGATCGGCTTCTGTCTGTCACGCACACAGCGACAGGCAGGCGCTGGGGCCAGGTGTCCGGTAAGGGCGCCTCCAGGTCTGACAGGAACTTGTTTTGTGCCTTCTCTTTCCTCCCTGTCACCCAGCTGTCTTACATCGCTGAGGATGAGAATGGGAAGATTGTGGGGTATGTCCTGGCTAAAATGTGAGTCACCAGGGACGCAGGGACAAGCCTGGTGCCTGATCTGGGGGTGGGGGGAGGAGGGACACCGACACCGCACGCGTCTGATGGATGCTGCCTGGGTTGGGTTGGGTTTTTTTGTTTTGTTTTGTTAATTAATAGACTGTTCCTTTAGTTCAGTTTCCTCTCACATTAGCCATTTCAGACCACCTTTCACTTAGTCATATGCATTGAAGTCTCCCCCCATGTCTTTTCATGGCTTGAGAGCTCCTTTCTGTTTAGCACTGAACAGTATTCCATTGACGCTGCACGTGTCTTTTGGCTGCTGCCTGGGGTTTGGAGAGTCCTGGCTCTCCCCCGTCCCGGGACTGGACACATTTTGGGGTTCACGCCTAGCCCCTCTCCTTTCTTCTTGCTCTAGGGAAGAGGACCCGGACGACGTGCCCCATGGACACATCACCTCGCTGGTGCGTAGGGCCCACCCAGGCTCTGGTGGGGGCGGGGGCGGAAGTTAGTTGGAGCCGCCCCGAGGTCCCACCTTTCTCCCACCAGGCAGTGAAGCGTTCCCACCGGCGCCTTGGCCTGGCTCAGAAGCTGATGGACCAGGCCTCCCGAGCCATGATCGAGAACTTCAATGCCAAATACGTCTCCCTGCATGTCAGGAAGAGGTGGAAGCCAGGGCCGAGGGAAGGGGGTGGGTAGGGGGATACTGTCTGTTTTGTTGGTTGTTTTTCGAATTTTTGAATTTTATTCTATTTATTTTTATACAGCAGGTTCTTATCAGTTATCTATTTTATACATATTTGTGTATGTATGTCAATCCCCATCTCCCAGTTCATCCCACCACCACCAGCGGGGATACCGCCTCGATGTGGATCCTGAGCTGCCTTGGCTTTTGGAGAAGATCGGGAAGTGGCTTAGTGGGGAGGGGGACCGGGAGGAGGGACAGGACCTGGACGTGCTGTCCCTGCCTGGCCTAGTCTGTACAGCTCAGCAGTGCCTTATTCCCTTGCAGTAACCGGGCCGCCCTGCACCTCTATTCCAACACCCTCAACTTTCAGTGAGTAGATCTAGATTTTTCTCATGGAGTGGGATGGTCCCCAGGTCTGGCTTATCCAGGTGGCTGAGATGGGCTGAACTACCTTCTAGGCAGGGGCGTGAGGGTGGCTAGGGTTAGCTGAGATGGGGAGCGGGCCATGGACAGCACTGTTGGGGGCAAGAGCACCCGCCTGCCGCAGTCCGCTTGAGGCATGTCGTGCTTCCGGAGGATGCTTGGTGTTTCTTGCTTGATGCTGGTGGCGGCTATGCTGGAAGGGCATCACGGTGAAGAGGTTCGGAAGCAGAGACAAGGGTGCAGGACAGGAACAGAAGCCAAGGAGCAGAACCGAGTGACCAGGCACCCAGAAGCATCTAAGCGGGACCAGAAGAAAGGATAAACCTGAGCACGTCCGCGCAGGAAGGGCCAGTGGCAAGGGTATCGGAGGGATCTAGAGCCCTGGGTGTCCTAGTGGATGAGGGTGGGTCCACTCAGGGACGTGGCAGTCTCTGTGTGCCCAGCACAGGACAGAGAGAGCCTAGCAGGGAACTGCTTTGCCCAGTACATTGTGGTGAAAGCCGCTGGAAAGTGAGGCTGAGGTGGGCTGTCCGTGGAGGGCCCACTGAGACAGCGTCAGCTTCAGCTTGGTGGGGGATGAGGAGGGACTGTTGGGGAGGGAAGTGGCCTCCGGGCTGGGTATTTGAGGCAGGATCTTTGGCCTGGATGCAAATGCCTCTGGTGGTGGACAGTTCTAGGGTCTTAAGGCTGGCAGGGCCGTTCTGGGCCATCCAGACCGACTCCCTTTTCAGTGGCAGGGTGCCCAGGGCTGCACACACATCTCCCAGCACAGGCTTGGCCTCTGAGCTGCTCGGGCTAGGGGCCACGCTGTCTGGTAACGACCACCAAGAACAGAGGCCACAGCACCCCTCCCTGGTTCCAATTGTTAGGCATATGAGCCAGCCCTGCATGCCCAGGAAGTGACAGGGAGCAGGGCGGGGAGGGGAGGGGAGGGGACTGCCAAATTCAGGGCTTCAGTTCACAGGAAACCACAGATACAGATCCTTGGTGGCCAGGTTAGGGACGAGGGGCAGTGGAAGGATGCCAGGGCTGGGGGGAAATAAAGGAGCTGGGTGCTACTTACTGCTGGAGAAAGCAGAGGGAAGACCATGTTGGAAATGTCTCCCAAAGAGCCCTTGGGGGGGCAATGACACCCTGCCCCACTGGCAGATGATGCCAGAAGGCTGAGGAGAATTGCCCCCGATTTGGGTTGCCCTCTTCTCTCCACCTGCTGCCCCCAGGATCAGCGAAGTGGAGCCCAAATACTATGCAGACGGGGAAGACGCATATGCGATGAAACGGGATCTCACCCAGATGGCCGATGAGGTAAGAGTCCTGCGGGGCCAGGGCCGCAGTCCCCAGGCAAGGCGAGCAGGGGCGGCCTGGGACAGTGGGAGGCTGTGTCGCCGGAAGTCCTGGCCCTCTTCACCTCAGCTTCCGTTGCTGGCAGGCGGAGAGCCGGACCTTGGCAGGGCTTTAACGAAGGCCATAGGCCCAAGATTCCATTCTCCGAGGAGGAAGAAGCCCGTCCTGCCCAGAGGCTGCTGTGAGAGGAGAGGGAGGAGGCCCCTGGACGTGCTGAGAGACGCGGGGCCTGGGGACGGCTGCAGCTGGCTCCAGGGCTCAGGGGCCAGACAAAACCGGGCTGAAGAGAAGTCAGGGTTCTGCCCAAGGCTCCTCGGGGGCCAGGGCCATTCAGAGGGCTCCACAGCAGTCTCGTGAGGGAGCCGTGGGCACCTCCACTTTACAGGAGAGGGAACAGGCCCAGAGGGGACAGTGCCAGGGCTCCCCCCCGGGAGTCGGACTCAGTCCTCTTTCCTGCCCTGGCTCTGCTGCCTCTCATCTTGCCCCCCGCCGCCAGCAAGGGACAAGGCACGGGCGGCAGGAGAGGGCCTTCGTGCTCTAGAGACTTAGGTGCCGTCTCCTTACTCCCGTTTCTCCCCGGGCTCCTGGTGGCAGCTGAGGCGGCACCTGGAGCTGAAGGAGAAGGCCAGGCACGTGGTGCTGGGCTCCATCGAGAACAAGGTGGAGGGCAAGGACAACTCGCTTCCGAGCTTGGGAGAGGCCTGTCGTGAGGAAAAGGGCCTGGCTGCGGAGGGTACCGGTGGAGACAGCAAAGACCTCAGTGAGGTCAGCGAGACCACAGAGAACACCGATGTCAAGGACAGCTCAGAGGCCTCTGACTCAGCCTCCTAGAGCCTGCACATGCTCCCCTCCCCGCCCTGGCCTGCCCATCCCATCCTCACCTTGAGAGGTTTCACAGTAAACCTCACCCAGTGGCCTTGGGGAATTAAAAAAAAAAAAAAAAAAACACCATACCTGTTTAAATTCTTCAAGTCTTTCTGGGTAAAGCAAATATTTTGCATTTATTTACTTAAAACTGACATTATGTATTATGAATGCAGTACTTCTTCTAAATGCGTTGTACTGTTTAGTTCTTTATAAACAACAACAATAAAAACAGTATCTAGTTTCTATCATTGGGAACAGTGCTTTGTGCTTAATATTGTTTTAACTTTTGTTCATAACTTCACTTTCAATTTTGTTTTTACAAAGAACTCTGAATATTTAAAAGTTTGATTTGCCTTCATTATCCTTTGAATTGTATGCATTATCTGACTGTTAAAATGAATAATGTTAATTATAATTATTATCATTGATGTGTGGCATAATTGCCACGTGGTATACTATATAAAACAAATATTACATATAATATTTTTCAGTTTTTATATTGTCACAAAATAAAATAACAAATTTGTGCAGAAAATTATTAGGTATCAGATGGTATAAGTTAGTTGCTACTTGGTTGATTGTTAATTCCACCTCCACACTTGAAAATCCATATACGATCTGATATCTTCCAATTCTAATATCTAAACAGAACAGTAGAACTGCTTTGTGAGAAACATTAAAAGTTTTTTAACAAAAGGAAAAAAATGATACAGGTTAGGAACTTTGATCTACATAAAGAAAAGGAAGAGCATCAGAGAAGGAATAGTGATAGTAAAATATAAAAACTTCTATTTTCCTTAAATTAATTGACCTAATAGATAACAGTTTGTTCAAATTATAACAACAATGTATTTGATTATGTATGCCGTCTGTGTGTGTGTATGTGTGTGTGTGTGTGTGTAGAAGTGAAATGAATGACAGCAAGGATACAAGGGCTGGGAGGGTGAAATTAAGATTCTTTTATCATTATAGGGTACTAGCATTACCTGTGAATTAGAATAGTGTTATTTTAAAGTGGACTTGGATTAGTTTTCAATGTGCGCTGTAAACTCGAAGGCAACACCTAAAACATTAGGAAAGGAGTACAACATACGCTAAAAACAAAGATAAAATGAAATCATGTTAAATGCTCAGTTAAAAGCACAAAAGGCAGAAAAAGAATGGAGACAAAAGTTGGAACATGAAAACAAGTGTAGCTATATTAATTTCAGACAGAGGGCAGAGTATGAATAATAATTCTGTGGCATTGTTCTGCATGGAAGATTTGTCTCTTCATATATTTATTAGATCATTTATTACAGATTTACGGATGTTTATTTTATACCTTGGCTTATAAATCAATACTACTTTATTTGTTCAAGTCATTCTAGCTTTGAATTTTGGGAGTTCATTCATTTGGCTCCTGTGTTCCTTTGAGACTGTTTGCTTGTTTCAGAGCAATTTCTTACTCTGGTACTAAAAGATGTTCCAGACCCCTCTTTCTTTTTTTTTAATTTAATTTATTAATTTATTTATTTATTTATTTATGACTGTGTTGGCTCTTCGCTTCTGTGCGAGGGCTTTCTCTAGTTGCGGCAAGTGGGGGCCACTCCTCATCACGGTGCGCGGGCCTCTCACTATCGCGGCCTCTCTTATTGCGGAGCACAGGCTCCAGATGCGCAGGCTCAGTAATGGTGGCTCACGGGGCTAGTTGCTCCGCGGTATGTGGGATCTTCCCAGACCAGGGCTCGAACCCGTGTCCCCTGCATTGGCAGGCAGACTCTCAACCACTGAGCCACCAGGGAGGCCCCCAGACCCATCTTTTATATTTCCTGTCCCAGTGCTAGAATCAGTAAGGTGTCCATGGAGTCCTGCTTCCTTTTATTGCAGAATGATATTACACATCAAGAACTGAAGTTAAGTTTGCTTACTGCTACTGGGATGCTTTTGTTCCAGGCCCTCTTGGCTGACAGATAAAGTAAATATACGGGTGTTTACTAACTTTATCATTCACATATATCCGTAAATATTTCTACATGTACTCACCTGTATCTGTTCTAAGTTAGACACGAGTTCATCCCACTCTCTCCTCCCCTACTTGCTTATCTGTGAACTCTCACTCAAGCTGTGAAAAACTTGGCTCCCACCACCCACCATCCATTCCCTCAATTGTTTAATTCCAGCATACATTATAGAGTATCAGCATTTCAAACACATACCCTTTATGATATAACTTTATTGCTTATGTACAGTTTGTTTGGTCGTTAATGTCCACTTCTTTGCAAAATCACTTAGGTCAGCAACTTTTCTCCCCACCCACTTCATTGAGGTTGTTTTATACATTTGTAACATTTTTAAAAATCACATTCTGGGTTCCATCCTGGGATTTTCTCAACCTCCCAAATGACCTTAAAAAATTATATATTAAGTTTCACTCTTTGTACAGTAAAGTGTTTTGGAAAAATGCAGTTTTATGTATCTACAATTAAAGTATCATATATAATAGTTTCACCACCCTTGAAAATAATCCCCTGAGTTCATCTGTTTAATCCCCTCTTCTTCCCTACCCCAAACCCCTAGTAACCACTGATCTTTTTATCATCTTTATACTTTGCCTTTTCCAGAATGCCATGTTACTGGGATCATGGAGTATGTAACATTTTCACACCAGTTTCTATAATTTAGCAATATACATGTAAGATTTATCCATGACCTCTTTGTGGTTTGATAGCTCATTTTTTAAACTATTGTAAAATATAGCTAACATAATCTCACTTTAACCATTTGTAAGTATACAATATACTAGCATTAAATACATTCACAACATTGTATAACCATCACATCTGTGTGGCTCTCTCCGTCATCGTCATGTTTTTTCTATATTTCAAATTCTCCGTAAGTCCTAACCTGACCACCTCATTTAATATTGCATCCTACCATCAATTATTTCACACCAAAACCTCTTCTAAAAAACTGCTTTTTCTTCTGTCCTTGCCACTCAAAACCTTCTAACACACAGTAAATTTGAATGTTTTTCTTTTTGTTCATTGTGGTTGTTCCATGCTAAATGTAAGCTCCAGGAAGGCAAAAGTTGTTGTTTTGCTTGCTGATATATACAAGATCTTAGAAGAATACCCTGAACATAGTAAGTGCTCTCTCTTTCTCTCTCTCTCTCTATATATATATGTACTAATAAATAACTGGAAGAATGAATACAAGGACCTCTGAGTCAGCAGGACATAGATTTATTTTAAACATGTTTTGTTTGGGAGCTGGCGTTAGAGCTGGGGACCAAGTAGATGTCACTGGTTTTTGTTTTTGTTTCTCATTTCTCTCCTCAAGTGAATTTTTACAGCAAGTGGCTTTAAATTCATGAGAAAAAATGACTGGATGGCCACTCTAGCTAACCCTCATGGTTTTGGAAAGTGCCCAATGACCTAATTTTATAACTCTCTCTCAACATTGTGAAGCTTACTGTTCTTACAGTTTTCAGAAGAGTTCTGTTCATTTACAGTCAACTCCTAAACTTGTTAAGTTGAAACTTTTTATGCTTAATTATCACCAATTAGTTTCCATTCTTTTTCTATTTCCAAGAAATCTTCCAATATTTTGCCTACTTATGGCACATTGCCATTCCCCCCTCTTATTTGATTTTCTTTTTAGTATCTATTTTTAATTAATTCAGGTTGGAAAGTAGATAAACTCATGTAATCATGTGTGCCACATGAACTGGAAGACTCTTGAGAGTTTATTTTTATTTTAAGTGGGAAACAAACCTAAAAGCTCACACGGCATTGTGCATAGGCCCAGCAAATATTATGATTCACAGATATTGTTAAGTCTATATAAAAATGTTATGAATAAGAAAATAAATAAGCATTAATAAATTCATAATGTGTTAATAAATTTGTAGACTGTTAATAAATTTGCAGTGTTAAAAATTTGTAGAAATTCTGGGCTTCCCTGGTGGCGCAGTGGTTAAGAGTCCACCTGCCAATGCAGGGGACGCGGGTTCGTGCCCCGGTCCAGGAAGATCCCACATGCCGCGGAGCAGCTAGGCCCGTGAGCCATGGCCCCTGAGCCTGCGCATCCGGAGCCTGTGCTCCGCAACAGGAGAGTCCACAACAGTGAGAGGCTCGTGTACTGCAAAAAAAAAAAAAAAAAAAAAAAGTGAGAGGGTTTAAGATGAGAAGAAATGTTTTCTACTGCTGCACCTTGTATTAACTGTCCCTTAAGGCTCATTTCCTAGAATAGATTTGTTCCAGGTTCTCAGAGCGAATGACAAAAGAAAAAACACCTGTTATGAAGCTCAAGAACACAATCTTTCCTTTTCTGTTTTTTTTTTTCCTTTTCTTGTCCTAAAATGCCAGTGAATGGTATCCCTACACCCCTCCATCCATTTTCTTCTCATTATTTACTAGTCTTATTGCATGATAAACTGAGAATACAATGATTGTTCTTTGTGGGATTTTTCTTTTTTGCCTCGTTGGTATATGTTTTGGAAAATAATGTGCTGTGCTTTGCTATGTAAAATTTCAATATCTAGCTCCCTAGTTCCAACTGGCTAACTGTATTAGGCAAATCCTAAATCTCTCTTTCTTTCCTCCTATCTGGACTCCTAATTCTTAGTAAATTTACACTCATTTCCTTCATTGTAAGATTCTTATCATGTCTATTTCTCTTTGTCTGTTTCTCTATTTCTACTTATACAAAATTGAAAACATAATGCGTGCATAATATTCACAACTTAAAACATTTGCCTTATTAAATATATCTGTGAATCATGCCCATTACTATTTATTTTATTCTATATTTACCAATACATACACTTTAATTTTAACATTTGTTTATTTATTATCTATTTCATTAATAATTTTTAAAGTTTTACAATGTTAAATTTTTAATAAGCCCAAATGCATACTTACTATTGAGGAAACATAAGGTTTTATATGGTTACATAGAGGTTTTCATTTACGTTGTTTCAAATACTATATTATCAATTTATTTCTTCTTATTTTTTTGCTATTGGGAAATTTTCTATAGATGTATATGTGTATATACATATATATAGGTGTGTGTGTGTATATATGTGTGTGTGTGTATATATGCACACACAACATATATATCCATCTTCACTTTCCTTCTGATTGATTTTTTTTAATTCCACGTTTGGAGGAGAAAATGGAATACATGTTGTAGTTTCCACAGCATTTAGTTGGCCAAAGTCACACTAAGTCAAAATTATTCTTGAAAGTTTCATATATTATCTCCATGCATGAGACCTAAAATTTCTCTCATAATAAGCCCAGCAACAGTTTTGCTTACAGCTTAAAAATTCATAGCAGGGCTCTCCTGGTGGCGCAGTGGTTGAGAGTCCGCCTGCTGATTCAGGGGACATGGGTTCGTGTCCCGGTCCGGGAGGATCCCACATGCTGTGGAGCAGCTGGGCCCATGAGCCATGGCTGCTGAGCCTGCACGTGTGGAGCCTGTGCTCCGCAACGGGAGAGGCCACAACAGTGAGAGGCCCGTGTACCGCAAAAAAAAAAAAGAAAAAAAAATTCATAACAGACCATTTATATGAAATAGTTTATGTTTAGAAGCCATGTAATGTGGCATATAATGCTTAGAGTATTATATGCTTCCATTATGGAAGCGGTACTGTAATATATTATCATAGCATATCGTAAGCCAACTGAGGGAAAAAGAGATTCAATTATCTAAGAGTCTCATTTCATGCTTGTTCAAGAATGTAAGGTCATGAGTATAATTAGTGTATGGCCTATGTCTGTAAATATATTTTTTTGTTCTCTCTTACTCTCATTTTTGCTAAATGCATATAATTTTTATTAATTTATCTATTTTTATATCATTGTGTATTAAGTAGTCTTGTTCCACTTTTCATATATGCCCAAGCTTACTTCAAAGGGAGAATATTTTACTCATCAGTATCCATGGGGAGATTCGTGTGTGTGTGTGTGTGTGTGTGTGTGTGTGTATGTGCGTGAACCCACAAAGAATTGGCTGCCTAATGTAAGGCAGTACAGATATGTGTGTTGATTTGTAAATCTATTCATTTGTGCATGTCTATTCAAACAATATAAAAATGATGTCAACAGTATCATTAGCAGAAATTTTATTCCTTCTTTCTTGTTGCCCAGTCCTTGAAGAACAACTGGGTTGTTCATTTCCTTGTGAATCTTATAATTCACTCTGCTAAGGATATTGGAGGGAAATAAATTAAACATCACTTTTGCTTTCAAAGTAAGCCTTGTCCTCTCAACTCCAGTGCTATCAAATAAATTTCATGCATTCTCAGACTGTGAAAGTACTAATTAAGTAACACTATTAAATATCACCATACAAATGTACTTTGATTTCTATAAAAGGAAAAGCAAAGCAAGTGGTAAGTACAAGATCAATCCATTATTTTTATAGCAGATAAAATTTTCTCTATGAATTACTTTATAGCAATAAGATATACCCATGTTCAGTTCTAAATTAATTCAGGTTATAATAATTAAAATTTGTACATCTGTATTGTTCACAGAGATGAATTGCAAATTACTGCTGTCTACTTCCTTACTGAGTTTACAGTTATAATATGCTAAATACAATTTTAAGCCCACCCACCAAAATAAGTTTCATAGGTATTTCTAGTACTCACAGAGATAGATGATATATTTTATTTGAGGTAAAAACTTTTTAATATTTTTTCCTATCAATAAAATTGGTATTTACTATACTATACTATAAATATATATTTATATAACTTATATATTTATAATTATATAATATATAATTTATAAAATAAATATATAATTTTATACTATAAAATTCTAAAACTAAAACAAAAGCAACAATTTCAATTTTCTTTCTTAGAGTAATTTGAGACCGAATACAGAGTTTGAAATTTTGGGATGCTAATACTGCCTTCTTTCCCTTCTGATTTCTAAACAACTGAATAGAGATAAGTTTCCAAAAATCCAAAATCCAGGAGTTTTGAGTATATTTCAAAGAATGGCACTCATATATCATATTTCCTCTTTCTCTGTCCATTCTTCCTCCAAATTCAGACTTTTTAGCCTGTGTGGGAAAGTTAAATCTTAATTTTTGTTAAATCTGCAGGAAATATGAATATATTTACTCCATCCAAAGAATGAATGTGTGTGTGCATGCAAACTTCTTTGCATACCCATGAGCATAATAAGGGACAATTAGATCCCACATTTCCCTCATTACTGGCCCAGCTTAATAGCAGAATTGATGTGAATTTGTTAGCAGGCCTACCCACTATACTAGCCACCTCCCACCATGTGTATGAGCAAGGTAGTTAAGGAGAAAATGAGGCCAGAAAGACAACACTCCAGTATTTCTTTCTATGTAGGCTGACTCAGAACTCCTCTTTTTCTATGAAAAGCTAAACAGATTCTTATTAATAAAAGTTTATAATTCATACAGTTTTAAATATATTTTCAGGTAGATATGTAAAGTATATAAAGACAAATGTTATGTAATTTTTTTCTCCCACTGCTTATACATTGATGCTTCTTCCTATTTTTGGTGATATTATCAATGGTTATCTCAAAGTCCTTCACTCAGTAAATCCCCTTAACATCTACCACAAAAATGATACCATCTATCACAAAAGTCTTATGTAATAGGCTTTGGTATTTTATTCAGCTTATATTCTTTGCTTTAGATGTAGATTATCCTTTAAAAATGCGTAGCTATTATTCAATAGGGAGTAAAAAAATATATATAAGTAGCTTAATCATGTTTCTTATAATACGCAGTCATACATGAGGTGTGAAAATGTACAATAAAATGAACAAATAAATTAAGCAAGCAGAGGAATAAACGTATGAGTTAGATTAGCAAGCATCTATAATTTTGGAAAATCTTGTCTTCCAAAGCATACATAATATGGTTTTCACACACTTGGAGTCAAACAAACAGGCATTAAGGGTGATTATCAAAGAACTAAGAAAGCACCAAGAAAATGTTACCTCAGACCCAAAGTTTCTCCACATATCACAATAACATTCTAATATAGAAGCCTGGTTATTACATGAAAGGAAGGAGAGCAATAAGGCATCCCATGGTGGGATTCATGCTCAGTAAGGAGGTATTAGGAGGAAATCTGAGCAGGGTCGTACAACGTTGGGCTCTCAACAAGGAGGAAAAAAAAGAGTCATCAATATGTTAAGGTATTAACAAAAGGTCTGTATAATGTACAGGTATCATATAATGACTTGCATAGGGGTTTCATAATGAAATAGAATAGTCAATGCTCCTGTAAGAGTACTTCAATTTTTTCATGTCTCCTACAATATCGACTTGAACTTGTGAAAATAGGATGATGTTAAATTAGTATACCATTGCCTGATATTAGTTCATTTTGTTCTTTCCTTCAGTGCTTCTATAAAACATACGCCTCCAGGCCTTTTAAAAAGTAGCATATAACTTTAATGAGGGTATATACCTCATTAAAGAAGAATATGAAAGATGAATACCTCCTTCATATTACTGTTTGTTAAACAGATTTTTGTTGCCTGTTAGTGAGGCTGGCATCCAAGTTACTGGATTGCACATCAGAATTTTTTTTTTAATAAAGAATAGGGCTTCCTTGGTGGCGCAGTGGTTGAGAGTCCACCTGCCGATGCAGGGGACACGGGTTCGTGCCCTGGTCCGGGAAGATCCCACATGCTGTGGAGCAGCTGGGCCCATGAGCCATGGCTGCTGAGCCTGCACGTCCGGAGCCTGTGCTCCACAACAGGAGAGGCCACAACAGTGAAAGGCCTGCGTACCCCCCCCCCCAAAAAAATAGAATAGACTGGACTAGAACATAATACAGTAAAGCATAAATGCAACAGAATGAGTCTAGTAGAAGACAAAATACCATAGGGGATTACTCAGATCCTTTGTAAGACCTGTCCAGATTGCCACAAGTTTTGCAGGAAACTGGGAGACCTGGAACTTACAGAGGATGTAACAAATTGGATCCCTGACATTTCATATTTTATGGTATAAGATACTTATGGGTGAGGTCACCTTAGACCCTCCAGCTCCATAATATCCACCAGCTAAATGCAGCTGCATATGTGGGCCTAGGTGATTTTGAAAAGTAAATAGATCTTATATTGAAATATTATTTCTTGAGTATTTCAAGATTCTCTGTTGGAAATAATATTTTTCGATAGAAAAGTGAAATACAAGAGTAACCTTAACTTGAAGTTGTGTTATTCTAATTGTCATCATCGATAATGTTTTCACAATATTGCAGCAATATTAAGAATCTGTAGCGACTAGGGCAATTACTTTTAAGTTTTGCTTTCTACGTATGGCAATTTTTTTTCTGTATTAAACATGTTGGAAAATATCATATTTTTCTTCATGGAGTTTTAAATTTAGCCTGTTAATATTTTGAAAATACCAGATGGGAACATGACAGAGGAACTATGGCACCAACTGGAAAGGACTTACATTGGCCAAATTTGGGACAATTTGAACATCAAAAAGAATAATAATCTTAATGGATTATAACACATTGAATTAAAAATTAAAAAAATGAATCTTTGTGAAATCAAATAAGGATATATTATTCTTTCAAAAATGTTGAACAAATCTTAATTCAGAATAATAGATTTCAAAATTTGGAAAAGCAGGTGCTATGTCAGATTAAAGAGTTCCTGTCAGCAGTGCACTCTGTATGTTTCTGCTTACTTTACCTACATATAATCTGTTACCTACATTGAAAATCTTATTAGTTTATAATGTTAAGCCAATCCATATCTTCTGGAATAACTGAAAACAATACACAAAAACATGCAGAATTTACTGCCTACTCTAAATACGTAATGGTCACTTGTATGCAAATGATGAAGGTTATCTAAGTATAAACTTCAACCGGTAAATTGGTAAGTATATATCAATAAGCGTGTAATAGTTGCTGAATGAATATTTTCAATGAATAATATTTTATTTTAGGCAAGAAGGCATGGAGGTTAGGGGTTAAAGGTAGATTGCTGGGTTCAATATGTGGTGTGTCTTTACATCAACATATGAATTTAGGAATTGACTTCTCTTCACATTTCATATGAAAAACAGTGATGATTATTTTAACTAATGCAAAGACATCTTTGAAGAATACACCTTTCAAAACTTAGAGCAGAGCTTAGTATGTGATAAATTCTCAGTAACATCTCAATAGTGAAACTAAGCTAATAAATAAATAATGATCTTCGTACCAGAAACCATGTTAAAGTCTTCACACATTTCAATATATTTAATCTTCATCCTCAGCTCTACTTACTATCAATGGGACTGTTTCAGTTAAAAGTGAAAGATAAAGAAGTAACATAACCTTCCCAGTTTTACTTAATAACTTATTGGATAACCTGGGGCCGAAAATCATATGTGTAAATGACAAACATTGAATTTTAGCCACTATGAAAATGTTCTAAATGTGATGGATTCATCCTGTACATGATGACTGTGGGTTACCTTTACCTTGTGGGATAGCCAAGGACTAGTGGTACCATTCTAACTGTGAATTGTGAAACAAATTGCCTTAAATGTTTTTGAGAAGTTTTCAAAAGACTATATGTCAATTCTTAAAATTAACAGATAATTTCCTGACCGCATTTATGTAAGGTACATTGGATTTTGGGCCAGGATTACTGAAAGTGGAACTTTTCTTTTAAACACAATGAATGTGAGAGTGTCTGATTCCTCTGGGGGTTGCCAGCTACCAGCCTGAAAAATCAGTGTGATAACTAAAATTGTAAAATGTAGCTTTTAATTTGTTCTTACAGTCTATTGAGCAAGACATTCAACCATGACAACACCCACCTGTCCATGCCTATAGTTTCTTTAGCTACCCACAGTTATGCACACGGTTCAGCAAGACATAAATCATTCTTTCACTGTAGAAGGATTTAAATGCATATACTTAAATAAAATCTTTATTCACACAAAGTTGAAAAATTATGGAGAGGAATTCTTCGCAGTGAGGATCAATATATATGTGAGCAGAAATGATCAATTTCCTCATTCCAAAGAAATATGTTATATGGTTAGTTAATAAGCTAATAGAGCTAAGGCCGATTTTGAATTTCTTGTGTCCAGTAAATCATTGCAAATGGAAAGAATTTCGTTTGCAATGCTCTCTTTCCATTAGCTCCACTTGCTTAAAAAAAAATAAACATTTTCATTTCAGTAGTGACCTGTCTAAAAGATTTAAGGAATTTGTATACACATTCACTTTTAAGCCATTCAATTACATTATCTAAATTTCCTGAACATATAAATGTATGTTTTAAAGATTGCCAGTAAAATTTCAAGGACGATTTAGGATTTTAGCTATTGTTCTTAATTTATATTGGTACTCATTAGGCATTTTAGATATTACTTGTATTTAAATCAATCAGTCATAATTCTATTTGTGGTAAGTTTAATAGTTTCACTTCCATAGGGTAATCTCAGGCTGAATAAGAATACCAATAGAAAGTGGATGTAACTATGTATTTTTGTGACATTCAGTATAAGATAGATTTATGATTATTCTACTGTGAATCTAATTTAACTTTCTATCACTTTTTCCCATAAAGGTGACTATGGTTTTAAGATACATTTGTATTCAATATTAATTAAAGCCAATAAATAAAATTCTACAGTACCCTGACAGGTTGAATTCTGGATAGGGGATTAAGTTACAAAAAAAATGAAAACAACAGGCATTAATTTGACTTCTAGGTCTCATATTAGTTAAAGTGCATTTTCTTTAAAAGACAGAATTATGTAGTTTATAAATTTTGAAACTAAGGAAAGAATATATGAAAAAGAAATTAGAAATTGCTTAGTTCTAAGCTATCTTTTCAAAATAGTGATAGGATTGATGTACTAGATTCGATTATCACTGCTTTTGTTTTTCTTCTTTGCAGTATTACACCCATTCCTTTGAGGTGCAAATTTTTCAGTGATTCCAACTGTGGACAAAGTATCATTCTCTGTCCCATTGATACTGGGCATATTAGTAGAGTTGATTGTGGCCAATGGAATGTGAGTGTGTATGAGGAGACTAACATGATCGATTTTTGCTCCTGAACTCTGTTGATCCAAGGTGAGAACAACATACACCAAATAGCCACTAACAGTGCTCCTTCAGCCTAGATCCCAAAATGAGCCTTATAAAGTTGATCAGAACTACCTAGCCCACCAAGATCAACCAAAACACAAGTGAACTTTAAGCCTGTGCATATGAAAATAAATTTTTATAGGAAGACACTGAAACTTTACAGTAGATTATTACTTTTTCCCAACAAAAAACTTATTTATACAGATGGTTTAACATGTGTTGCTTCTAGTTGTAAAATCTCACTTTTTGAAGGGATACATGAGCTATTTTTTCTCTATTTTATCTATTGTTTGACTTATATATTCACCATGTTTTCAATGTTTTTATATTTTCACTTCTCTCTCATTGATTAACTAACTAACAACTTTCTGTGCTTGGACTAATATCTTGAAAAGATCTAACGTTATTAAAGAATTTTGAAGGGTAATATACTTTTGGTAGTGATGAGTGTTAGTGAGTTGAGAGGAAACACTAGAAATAATATAATAATTCATTTTCATGTTTAAATTAATATTCTTAATAGTAATAACCTTTATTTTAAATGGCATCCTTCCACAGAATCTAAAATACATTTCTGATACCTTTGATTAGAAATGGGCAGCAGTGGTTACCATTAGTTCAATAATAAATCACAACCTTTCATCTGTTTCTGCAGACATATGTTTGAAAGAGGAATTCATCAATACATGAGATGCTATTTTAAATGTTAATGAATAAAGTTTTGTGCAACTTAGCTACCTCACAAGAGAAATAAATATTTAATCCAACTGAGATAGGAGGAGTAAAAAGATCCATGTGTTCCCAGGGGAAAGATGAAATATAAATTGATATGAAGTTAAAAATATTTCTGTGAGTTAAAATTCTTCTTGCAAATACACTTGGATTTGTCAGTTGTTTACAATTTTGCTTAGAGGAGCACTTAAATTGGCTGTAGTTCCAAGGAAAACAGTAATCATTTGATTGAAATGAATGAACTCTTGTGAGGCCCTGAACACTTTCTAATATTTCTTCCCATGCCTATAATTGTGAGAAGTCACATAACTTCAACAGAAGAATGGCTCTGCATAAATGGGTGTGGCTTCAATGGATGACTAAAAATGTTCACCAGATATGCTGAGGCTCTTTTCCATGGTCCACTGCTGCCTGCATAATTAACTCACTTGGAAATTTAGATACTTATGTTGAAGCTTAATAGAGAAAAGACTTACACTATTAGATAATTAACAGATATATATCCTCATATATTATTATTATTACATCCTTATATATTATTACAAAGCACTAATTTTAGAGTCAGTTTGAAAGGAGTAATTGTAGTGATCACCATAATTAACTAAATTAAGAGCAACACCAGCATTAGCAGCACTACAGTACCTTCCACACTTAAATTCTTTTGGATTTTTTTTTTTTTTTTTTAGCTCTTGGGAGGAAAAATTGAAGCTTCTAAAATATCCTTTGTAGTCAATTTATTTTTTTATATCATATTGGTCAATTAATTGATTTATGTTACACATTAAATTCTTCTCATATTAATACCATTTTCTCATATCTGATAATTATATCTCTAAAGAGAAACAACTGAAATTTTTCTCATGGAAAATCATCACAATCTTGTCACATCTAAACTTTTTTCTCTCCTTAGTGAACAATTTTTTCAACATGTATCACACAGCCCAACTTCTATGTACCACATTATTTAGGTTTTTTTTCATTGAATCATCACTATTTTCTCCATTTCCTTTAAAAATATGACAACCGGAATAGGACGCTACTAGCAAGCATGTCATTTCTATATAATTTAGGTCCCATTTACACAAGAAGTCAGTAGAAATAAAGAAAAAGGTTTTTTTTTTTTCTACATTGAACATTCCCATCTTAATGTAACTGAGGGCTATTTGAGCAGTTCAAGCCCATGGTGCCTGCTTTCCTACTACATAGGATTCTCTACTAGCATAACTGGAGCACAAATTTAAACACAGTATTGATTATTTCAGAAATGACAGAATTAATGGAAGACATTGTTCTTCAAATTTTTATGGGCTAATTTTTTAATAATTAAAAAAAAACTTTTAATGAAATGGCCTGAGAAACTTGTTATTAAAAAACATTAAATATTAAGTATTTTAATAGCATATTAATAATCAAGTTTAAAATTATAGATTATAATAAAATGAACCTTTCTATTTATAGCCCCAGGTTAATAAACAAACAGGCTATTATCCTTAATTTTGAAGCATTTTTTATTCCCATTTATAAATTAACCAAAATAATTTTCCTTTCTTCAGGTAATTAAGCTATGTGAAGAAATGATTTACTCACAAACATTGTAATTTTTTGAGTGACTTTTCAGGATTGAAATTATAAATATTTACATTCTTCAAAACATTGTCACTGAAGCTTTTCTAAATTTCTACTTCTTCATAGTAAAATTCATTCACTCTGCTATTATAAACTTAGTTAAATCCATTGTTATCATATTTTAATTTACTTGCTATGCAATTTGAAGCATTTTAAATTTCAGATTAATATCATTTACTGAGAATATTATTATTATTATTTTTTTTTGCGGTATGCGGGCCTCTCACTGTTGTGGCCTCTCCCGTTGCGGAGCACAGGCTACGGATGCGCAGGCTCAGCGGTCATGGCTCACGGGCCCAGCCGCTCTGCGGCATATGGGATCCTCCCGGACTGGGGCATGAACCCGTATCCCCTGCATCGGCAGGCGGACTCTCAACCACTGCGCAAACAGGGAGGCCCGAGAATATTATTAATATAATTACTATTTCTAATGTAAACCTGGCATTCATGTCCAAACAGTAATTTCATTCAAACCAAGTTTTGTCTGTTTGTGTCAAATACATTGTAAGCTTTCAAACGTCATTATTAAAAGAAAAATAAATATATAAGAGATAGGATGCAGCATATAAATAACAGCTTGGTCTAGAATAAGTTTAGACCAAGTGGGAAAACTGCAAAATACAAGATTAAACATGTGCCACACTACCAAATTTTTGATATGACATGAAATTTTATACATAATATTTCCTGTATTAATGTTGTAAAAGTAATTTTTAAATTAGTACCCTACAGAATACACTGTTTTAGATTTTGCAGATATTGTAATTAACAGTTTTAAACAATCCCTACATTTATATTCTTTCTCACAAAAATGTTATTAAAATGTATTTGTAATTAGGATTGACTGAAAGATTATCAAGCTGTCTACAAGAGACCCAATTCAGACCAAGGGACACATACAGACTGAAAGTGAGGGGATGAAAAAAGATATTCCATGCAAATGGAAATCAAAAGGAAGCTGGAGTGGCAATTCCCATATCAGACAAAATAGACTTTAAAACAAAGTCTATTACAAGCGTCAGAGAAGGACACTACATAATGATCAATGGATCAATCCAAGAAGAAGATATAACAATTGTAAATACTTATGCACCCAACAGAGGAGCACCTCAATACATAAGGCAAATACTAACAGCCATAAAAGGGGAAATCAACAGTAAAACAATCATAGTAGGGGATTTTAACACCCACTTTCACCAATTGACAGATCATCCATATTAAAATAAATAAGGAAACACAAGCTTTAAATGATACATTAAACAAGATGGACTTAACTGATATTTATAGGACATTCCATCAAAAACCAACAGAATACACCTTCTTCTCAAGGGTTCATGGAACATTCTCCAGGATAGATCATATCTTGGATCACAAATCAAGCCTTGGTAAATTTAAGAAAATTGAAATTGTATCAACCACAAGGCTATGAGACTAGATATCAATTACAGGAAAAAAATCTGTAAAAAATACAAACACATGGAGGCTAAACAATACACTACTTAATAACCAAGAGAGCACTGAAGAAATCAAAGAGGAAATCAAAAATACCTAGAAACAAATGACGATGAAAACATGATGACCCAAAGCCTATGGGATGCAGGAAAAGCAGTTCTAAGAGGGAAGTTAATAGCAATACAATCCTACCTCAAGAAACAAGAAACATCTCAAATAAACAACCTAACCTTACACCTAAAGCAATTAGAGAAAGAAGCACAAAAAAACCCCAAAGTTAGCAGAAGGAAAGAAATCATAAAGATCAGATCAGAAATAAATGAAAAAGAAATGAAGGAAACTATAGCAAAGATCAATAAAACTAAAAGCTGGTTCTTTGAGAAGATAAACAAAATTGAAACACAATTAGCCAGAGTCATCAAGAAAAAAAGGGAGAAGACTCAAATCAATAGAATTAGAAATGAAAAAGGAGAAGTAACAACTGACACAGCAGAAATACAAAAGATCATGAGAAATTACTACAAGCAACTCTATGCCAATAAAATGGACAACCTGGAAGAAATGGACAAATTATTAGAAATGCACAACCTTCCGAGACTGAACCAGGAAGAAATAGAAAATATGAACAGACAAATCACAAGCACTGAATAGAAACTTGATTAAAAATCTTCCAACAAACAAAAGCCCAGGACCAGTTGGCTTTACAAGTGAATTCTACCAAACATTTAGAGAAGAGCTAACACCTATCCTTCTCAAACTCTTCCAAAATATAGCAGAGGGAGGAACACTCCCAAACTCATTCTATGAGGCCACCATCACCCTGATACCAAAACCAGACAAAAATGTCACAAAGAAAGAAAACGATAGGCCAATATCACTGATGAACATAGATGAAAAAATCCTCAACATAATACTAGCAAACAGAATCCAACAGCACATTAAAAGAATCGTACACCATGATCAAGTGAGGTTTATCCCACGAATGCAAGGATTCTTCAATATACACAATTCAATCAATGTGATACACCACATTAACAAACTGAAGGAAAAAAAAAACATATGATCATCTCAATCAATGCAGAGAAAGCTTTCAACAAAATTCAACACCCATTTATGATAAAAACTCTCCAGAATGTAGGCATAGAGGGAACTTACCTCAACAAAATAAGGGCCATATATGACAAACCCACAGCCAACATCGTCCTCAATGGAGAAAAACTGAAACCATTTCCACTAAGATCGGGAACAATACAAGGTTGTCCACTCTCAGCACTGTTATTCAACATAGTTTTGGAAGTTTTAGCCACAGTAATCAAAGAAGAAAAAGAAATAAAAGGAATCCAAATCGGAAAAGAAGAGGTAAACCTGTCACTGTTTGCAGATGACATTATACTATACATATAGAATCATAAAGATGCTACCAGAAAACTACTAGAACTAATCTCTGAATTTGGTAAAGTAGTAGGATTCAAAATTAATGTACAGAAATCTCTTGCATTCCTATACACTAATGATGAAAAATCTGAAAGTGAAATCAAGAAAACCCTCCCATTTACCACTGCAACAAAAAGAATAAAATATCTAGGAATAAATCTACCTAAGGAGACAAAACACCTGTATGCAGAAAATTATAGGCACTGATGGAAGAAATTAAAGATGATAGAGGGCATCCCTGGTGGCGCAGTGGTTGAGAGTCCGGCTGCCGATGCAGGGGACACTGGTTCGTGCCCCGGGCCGGGAAGATCTCACATGCCACGGAGCAGATGGGCCCCTGAGCCATGGCCGCTGAGCCTGTGTGTCTGGAGCTTGTGCTCTGCAACGGGAGAGGCCACAACAGTGATAGGCCCATGTACCACAAAAAAAAAAAAAAAAAAAAAAAAAGATGATAGAAATATATGGGGAGATATACCATGTTCTTGGATTGGAAGAATCAACATTGTGAAAACGACTATTCTACCCAAGGCAATCTACAGATTCAATGTAATCCCTATTAAACTACCACTGCCATTTTTCACAGAACTAGAACAAAGAATTTCATAATTTGTATGGAAACACAAAAGACCCCGAATAGCCAAAGTAATCTTGAGAAAGAAAAATGGAGCTGGAGGAATCAGGCTCCCTGGCTTCAGACTATACTATAAAGCTACAGTAATCAAGACAGTATTGTACTGTCACAAAAACAGAAATATAGATAAATGGAACAGGATAGAAAGCCCTGAGATAAACCCATGCACATTTGGTCACCTTATCTTTGATAAAGTAGGCAAGAATACACAGTGGAGAAAAGACAGAATCTTCAATAAGTGGTGCTGGGAAAACTGGACAGCTACATGTAAAAGAATGAAATTAGAAAACCCCATAACATGATACACAAAAACTCAAAATCGATTAAAGACCTAAATGTAAGGCCAGACAGTATCAAACTCTTAGAGGAAAATATAGGCAGAACACTCTGTGACATCACAGCAAGACCCTTTTTGAACCATCTCCTAGAGAAATGGAAATAAAAACTAAAATAAACAAATGGGACCTAATGAAACTTCAAAGCTTTTTCACAGCAAAGGACACCATAAATAAGATGAAAAGACAACCCTCAGAATGGGAGAAAATATTTGCAAATGAAGCAACTGACAAAGGATTAATCCCCAAAATTTACAAGCAGCTCATGCAGCTCAATATCAAAGAAACAAATTATTCAATGCAGAAATGGGCAGAAGGCCTAAATAGATATTTCTCCAAAGAAGATATACAGGTTGCCAACAAACACAGGAAAGAATGCTCAACACCACTAATCATTAGAGAAATGCAAATCAAAACTACAATGAGATATCATCTCATATCAGTCAGAATGGCCACCATAAAAAAATCTACAAACAATAAATGCTGGAGAGGGTGTGGAGAAAAGGGAACCCTCTTTCACTGTTGGTGGGAATGTAAATTGATACATCCAATATGGAGAACAGTATGGAGGTTCCTTTAAAAACTAAAAATAGAACTACCATATTACCCAGCAATCCCACTACTGGGCATATACCCTGAGAAAACCATAATTCAAAAAGAGTCATGTACCACAATGTTCATTGCTGCTCTATTTACAATAGCCAGGACATGGAAGCAACCTAAGTGTCCATCAACAGATGAATGGATAAAGAAGATGTGGCCCATATACAGAATGGAATATTACTTAGCCATAAAAAGAAATGGAATTGAGTTATTTGTACTGAGGTGGATGGACCTAGAGTCTGTAATACAAAGTGAAGTAAGTCAGAAAGAGAAAAACAAATACCGTATGCTAACACACACACACACACACACACACACACACATACACACACACATATATATATATATAGATAGATAGATATATGATTTAAAAAACAAAAAGTCATGAAGAACATAGGGGCAAGATGGGAATGAAGACACAGACCTACTAGAGAATGGAATTGAGGATATAAGAGGGGGAAGGGTAAGCTGGGACAAAGTGAAAGAGTGGCATGGACATATATACAGTACCAAATGTAAAATAGATAGCTAGTGGGAAGCAGCCGAATAGCACAGGGAAATCATCTCGTTGTTTTGTGACCACCGAGATGGGTGGGATAGGGAGGGTGGGCGGGAGGGAGACAGAAGAGGGAAGAGATATGGGGATATATGTATCTGCATAACTGATTCACTTTGTTATAAAGCAGAAACTGACACACCACTGTAAAGCAATTATATTCCAATAAATATGTAAAAAAAAAGTCAGTTCTAGTTGGAAATGTAAAAATGTTTATTTCCAATCTCCTCTCTGAGCTCTTCCAAATATTTCTCACCTCTTTAGCTTATAAACCAGTGACATTGTGTGGTGCAATTTGGCTTATAGGTAGATAGAGAGCTCTAGAAATAGATATACATAAAATCCTCCTTTCTACTGAAGTAAAGGTGTTAATTTAGAAATATTATTGAATAATATCTTTTTCTGTGCTAAAATGCAAGCCTGCTTTTGAGAGTATTATTTAGAAAAAAAACTTAATCTTTTTATCTCAATATACTTTCTATATATTTTATTTTGTCCATGAGATTATTGTGAAATTAGTACTGTCATCTTCATGAATTTTTATTTCTCCATCTATGAATGACTAACCACAGACTAATTGTGAATTTATGGTTAAAGTATAAATAAAACCAGCACTAGTGTAGTCATTATGGGCCCAAGTTTTGAAGTTAGACAACTGGGTGCAAACTCAGGCTTTGGACCTAACTATTCTATGTTGGATAAATTATTTAACTGCTCTATGACTCAGTTTACTCAACTCTTCAGACTGGACCATAATGAGAGTAACCTCTACCTTAAAGGATTGTTCTGAGAATTAAAAAGTTAACATATGAACACTTAGAAGAGTACTTAGTGAACATGAATAGATACTAAATCTAGTACACTCTAAACAAATTGAATAAATCCGTAAGGATATTGAAATAATTGTCAGGACAAACAAAAATCCCAGCAGAGCCATGTTAAGAGATTTTTAACTTTGTAAAAGGGATGATTAGTTGGGTAAATTTTATTAGCTCGAATGTCTAGGAAATACACTGGAATGGATTACACTTTAACATACATTTCAGAATTGGATTCTGTGATTTTTCTTTACTTAAAACGAACAATATGCCTCCACCTCACTTTAATGGGCAATTATGTCAAATACATAAATCTTAACTTTATGGTGTTCACAGTTCTCATGCAATAAAAATGTATAAACTGAATTTTACTTTATATTAGAGAGGGAATTTCTTGCTTGACATGTTTAATTTCAAGATAGTATAGCTCTTAAGGTAATAAGAGAAATTTCAATATTATATGAGGGTCTATAAATTCACAATGGCAAACTAATTATGATGGCACATGCAGTTTCCTGACAGAGGTTATTCCAACACTCTGTAAATCTGTATTTCTTAAATTCCTCTACTGTAGTTCAGATTACAACTCAGTAATGGAGGGGAGGACTAATAAAACAGTACTATGACAGACAATATTTGCACACTGCCTTTCTTCCATGTGCCAGAGGAAATAATTAGTGTTAGCCATAATTATTCTGTCTATGAACCAAGATTATTATTACAGCAAGATTATATCTTTGGAGAAGTATTTCATACATAGATGTTCTTCAGACAGTATTCTATATTATATTTTAAATGTCTGCTAAAAAAGAAGTTCACTGTGTAGAGAATTTTAAGAATTATGGCTAAAGTTACCATAAGTGAGTTTTTTTTGTAGAGAATTTTTTAATGTTTCCAGTATAGGGGTTACAACATGCCTCACTTTCCAAACTTCTACAAATACAGAAAACTGCTTTTCAGAACGTTGTGAACATTCACTAGTATTTAGACCAACTATAATGGAAACTGTGTTAGATAGAAAAATAATGAATTAGTCTATTGTCAAAGTAAATTAACAACATTTATGTAAGAAAATTCTATTCTAGCTGAAAATCTGCCTCTTGCTGAATTTAACAAATGTTTAAGTAAAATACATTACTAAAATAACAGCAATTTTTCTTCTTAAACATAGTCTTTCAATCCATATCACAGGTGCCTGGATTATTCACCTTCTCCAACACTACTTGTAGTTGATTCTTGGTGATTTTACTATCCATATAAAAATACTGTCTTTGGCTTTAGTCAGAGCTGACCTCCCTGTTTCCAAAACCTATTGTCTATAATTCTCCTTCATTTTACTTGAGATATTTGATACAATTTGTTGCTCCTTTCTTTACTTCGATGTTTACACACAGTTCCTGAATTCCATTTTGTTAAATGACATTTACATTAGTTAAATTTCCAAGTTTATATATCTCCAGTAATCTAGCCCTCTCCTCTGAATAACAGAATCATATACGTATATAACTCCAAACCTGGCTTTCACAGAACCATCTTTAATGTATTACGTCCACACTTAACTTTTAATCCTAACCCTCCTCCTCTCACTGCCTTCTATATTTCACTAAATGGCAATTCTATTCTTCTGATTGATCAGTACCAGACTTTGGAGGTGTCCTTGAATCCTCTTTGTCTCTGAATCCATGAATAAATTTGAGGACTCTTCAAACTAAACCCACAGTCTATTTGTCACTTTGTCCACCATTACCATGTTGGTCAATGTTCCTATCATGTATTGCAGGATAATTAAAAGTCTCCTTTCAGCTTCAAACATATATTCCACACTTAGTTTACAAGTCAGAGAGAAATTTTTTACTTCAGTCAAGTGGCTTCTCAACTTTTACATCAGAGAGAACTTCTTAGAACTTATTACTTAAAATAATATCTAAAATGGTATCTACCTGTCCCAACCATTGTCTTACTCTCTCTTTCCCATGTTCTGGGATAGATTTTATAGTACTTAATACCATCTGATATTTTTAAAATTTTATGGAGAAATATTATTTATTTATACAGATAAAGAGAGATAAATACATGTCCTTACAAGAGTTTATCTGGGAGGTAAATCATGGATTAAAAAAAAAATCTGTGTTTTTTACCCTGTGTAGATGTATGCTATTGCACTCGATAAAGAAATGAATAAGGTTTACCTTTTAGTGATTATAGAAAAGTATTTTTAATTTTTTACATGTAATTGTAATTTTATGCATGATATTTAAAACGGAGGGGAAAATAGAAAAATGAAAAAAGGACTAATATTTATCAAATTTCTTAGTATGTTCTGAACACTGTTATATACTTTACAAACATTATCTCTTTTAAATCAAACAGCAACATTTGAAGTAAATGTTACCTTAAGTTGATGAAGAAATTGAAGTTTGAGCAAATTGAGATTTTTTTCCAAGCTGGTAAAATAACACAATATATTTATATAAAATAAATTGTTTTCATACAATAATTACCTAATGCTTTCATATCTCTACCCCTATTATCTATCTATCCATTTATTTATCATTTATCTATCTATTCTCTGCATCTGTATTTCCATTACCTTTCATGTAATATTTATCCAGAAAATTGATGTTAAACCAAAATATGTCAGTCACGACATGAAACATAATAAAATTATAAATCAATTCCAATAAAATTTGATTTTCAAAACAAAAGTGATTTTTAAGTTGAATAAATAACCAAAACCAAATTCTAAGTTCCTTAAAAGAAATGCATTTAAATACAAGGATAAAGGAAACAATAAAAAAAAAGAATAAAAAAAGATATGCTATGGTTATTGGACAGAGTTCAGTTAGGAAATAGAAATCACTCAAGATATTTTAACAGAGGGAATTTAATAAAAAGAATGCTTAACTGGATTTAAGGCTATTAATTTGATAAAAGAAAAAAAGAGCACTGATGCATCCCCAAAGCTTCTAGCAGCTATCAAACTAAGGGCAGAGAAAATAAACAGAAGAATTATTAAAACTTGGAATTATTAACATTTTGGAAGCTCAAAAAAGTAATGTTGTGTTGGTGAAATTTAACTGCAGTGAGCCTCTGTGGAAAACAAGTCTATTGAGGGCATGCCAAGGAGCCAGTGTTAAAAAGCTCTGTTGCTACAGGAAATGACTAGCTCCCAAGGTGAAGAAGTATTGTGAAGGTGAATCTCAGAAGAACAGAAAATAGATAGGAATCCAAGAGGAAGCAAACAGGAGAACATGACTTCATCATCCAAACTGCAGCCTACTCCAGTGATTTATTGACAGAACCTCACAAGGAGAGAGCTGAAAAAGCAGAGTTGTGGTTATCATCCCAGCTCAGCATCACAAAACTTAGCACAAACTCGTGTATTTTGGATCAGAGAGACAGTAGCTTAATAGCTGAAATAATTCATATCTTTGGCTACCCAGCATCCATATACACCTTTCCATAAACATCTGAAATTTATCTCCCTTAAATGAAGGACGACAAAGTCCTAACCTTGATTCTGTATCTGTGAGAGTCACACTGTCTGTTGCTGAGCTATGTTATGTCCTCCAATTCAGACACATTCCAATCTGGTTACCCTATTACATAAAGTCTACATAGTAAATTGAATATTATAATAATATTTGAGGAGGAAGAAAAAATATACAGATTCATGTGTGTGTGTATAGTAGCTAACAGGCCTTAGTAATTGTAATCCTCAATTCAGTGGCTGGCCATGAAACTATAGGTGATATTTATAATGCCTTCCTTCCTTCCTTCATTTTTTGAAATATTTTAGGGGGACTAATTCAAGAACAATAGGTATAAAACTATGGTTTCACTACAAATTTCTGAATATTGCCATAGTAGAGGCCTGGACATGTAGATACTAGGGTTATTTGATTTAGGCACCATGGAGTAGGGTGCATTTTTAGGTCTAAAAAGGTAATGGCCTAGGACTTCCCTGGTGGCACAGTGGTTAAGAATCCACTTGCCAATGCAGGGGATGTGGGTTCGAGACCTGGTCTGGGAAGATCCCACATGCCACGGAGCAACTAAGCCCGTGCACCACAACTACTAAGCCTGCGCTCAATAGCCCACAAGCCACAACTACTGAAGCCCGTGCGCCTAGAGCCCGTGCTCCACAACAAGAGAAGTCACTTCAATGAGAAGCCCGTGCACCACAAGGAAGAGTAGCCCCTGCTCGCCGCAACTAGAGAAGGCCCACACGCAGCAATGAAGACCCAATGTAGCCAAAAATAAATAAATAAACTTAAAAAGAGGTAATGGCCTAGAAGTGTAGGACATCTTCAGATGAAATTAATATCTTATTTGTTATTTCAGGATGTAGTACCACTTGATTAACAACTTCTACACTACATGCTACATATTTTATATTCATTTTTTTCTAAGCAATGACCTCAGCTGGTCAGGATTCTTTTTCCTCTGATAAAGTGGTCTAAATCTTCATTCCTGAAGAGTCAAAATGCCTTTTTTGATCATTGTTGTAGTTTGTTTGTTTACTTATATATTATTTTTACTATTGGATATTTAAGGGTGCTGAACCATGGAGAATCCTCCAGTTGCAGATATAGTCCATCCTATTTCTTTAGTGTAGCAGCAATCCAGTTTCTTTTTATGAATATATATATATAAATTACTTCTGACAAGAGCAACCCATATGTTTGACTGTGGGTTCAAAATATACTCAAGAGCTCAAAATGGCCTGGTGTGAAATTTAACTTTCAATTTAATGGAGCAATTGTTTTTTTTTTTCCCCCTGGTAGAAACAGCCCAGCCATCTCCCTATACCCTTAGAACACATATAGCCTTACCAGGGATGCTTACGTTGTGGAGGGAGAAAGCAGAATTTCTAAAAGTAGGGTACTACACAGACTAGTGAGAGGAGCCATGCTTCAACCGCTTGATTCCTGGAGTCATGTGTTCTAGCTGGAGAAGGGGTAATACCATAGAATTTCTTCCTTAAGGCATATATTAGATCTAGTAAAATAATGCACTATTCATTTAGTGTATTGTCTTTCAACTTGTACTGTCACTGAGTCATCAGTAGGCCAGCCACTTCTGGGTAATGGGATATTTCTTAAGGCGAGTGAATCTCATAAGACTGAGACCACTGTAGCATTTATTTTGTTGTAAAAATAAATAAAATTCCATCGGGAACAATGTTGTCTAGAATACCAGGAGAAGGGTAGCACATCCCATAAATTCACAGATGGTGGCCTTAAAGAAGCATTATGGGCAAAGAAGGTAAATCCATTTGCAGAATATATGCCTATTCCATGGAGGACAAATCTCTGCACCTTTCATGATAGGTGGATTCCAATATATAAAACAAGCATCACATGACTGTTTGCCCCCCTCCCCCACCACCACCTTGGGAGTAGGCACTCAGTGTTTTTCTTTGCTTTGGAAGATTAAACATGTTGTGGCAGTTAGCTTTGGTGAAGAGAAGCACATGTTTTTGATCCCATGAATCTCTGTCACCATGGCTACTTCTTTGTTTTTGTTTGTTTTTTTTTTTTTTTTTTACATAGGCATATTGAGGAAATGCCAGCCTAACTGGGAAGACAGGCTATAGTTTCCCACAGAATCAGTCACTTTATTCCCCTAAGTGTTGACAGTCTCCTGTGCTATGAGGCCCTTGGTTAGTCATTTACAAGGGACACGGATATATTAACATTTAGCCTATTCTAAGAGGTCCACCCACATACCTCATTCCCACATCTTCCTGTAACCAATCTTTCAAACCTATTCTTTCCAACAAACTGAACTTCCAGCCAAATCATTAGCAACTATTCCAGAATCAGCATAGAATCATAAGTCTGGCCATCTTTTAGTCCAGAAAAAATGAGGTGGTTTTTGTGTGCTGATTATTTTATTGTTAAATAAAAAGTAAAACATTGAACAATTCCTTGATAAAACTGTGTAATGGACCAAGCATTATGATTAATGTACTGTTGTGAACTGAAGGTCTAAATATATATTAAAAAACTACCTAACTCTTTCTGTAAAGAGGACATTACCACAGATATTTTGTTTTTGTTCAATTACTTTATCCTTCAGACACCATATTGAGAATTATTGTTTTGTTTAAAAACTTTGTGTTGGATCATTACTTTGATTTCACTACTGCTGTCATTTCTCTTAGATGTCATCTCTAAGAAGGAACAGGATGATTAATGAAAATCAAGTGTCCACTGATTAGAAGAGATATTTCAGATCATCATAAGTGGTACTTTTAAAAAGCATTTTTTTACACAATGTCATTGAGCATAACTGCTTGAAATTTTTGGTTTATGCTATGCCCAATTGTAAAAAGAAAAAAAAAAAAAGAGTCTTGCCCTCTGACCAGAGGATCTAAGAATTAGAGGGCAAGTTATTATAACCTGGCAAACAATTGGTAGACCTTTCAACCTGCCAAATGATCAACACTTCATGACTGTGTGGGGTCAGGCCCCCATGGCTAAACTCAGTGGTACCTATTTCCTTGTAGCCATTTACAAAGTGCTTTATGAAAGCTTCTTTGCAATACTCCTGAAGATCCATTAATAAAATTTTCTGAAAAATGTCAACATTCACGGAATTTCCCATAAAGAGCTTTCAAAGGGCTCTGAATCAAAATAAGACTTTGGTTAGTGCTAAAGGCTTTGATTATAAACTTTATTATACAATGAATGAAATTCAGTAATCATGAAGATTTACCTGAAATTTCATCTGATGGTTTTCAAAGTTCTAGGGTCCTCAGCATTTGTCATGCTCCTCTAAACTTTTCTTCAAATAAAAACTAGTCTCCAAATTAATTATATTTAGTGAACACACAAAAATGTGTAACTTTACAGAATTTGTTTTAAAATTATGATCATTTATGGTTATTTTCTACAATATTTTTTAATTTATCGGATTGCTTTGAATTTTACAACAGTATGGGGAGTATTTCCAATGACTATTTTACTCTATAACATCCTTTTTTTTTTTTTTTTTGCGGTACGCGGGCCTCTCACTGTTGTGGCCTCTCTGTTGCGGAGCACAGGCTCTGGACGCGCAGGCTCAGCAGCCATGGCTCACAGGCCTAGCTGCTCCATGGCATGTGGGATCTTCCCAGACCGGGGCATGAACCCATGTCCCCTGCATCAGCAGGCGGACTCTCAACCACTGCGCCACCAGGGAAGCCCTATTATTTCTATTTAAAGTATGCTATTCTTAAACCAACTTTGTTAAATTTAGCTTTTCTGCCCATTTTTTGATTGAGTTGTTTGTTGTTGTTTTTGTTTGTTTGTTTTCATATTGAGCTGTATGAACTGTTTGTATATTTTGGAAATTAAGCCCTCGTCATCAGCATCATTTGCAAATATTTTCTCCCTATTCGTAAGTTGTCTTTTCATATTGTTTATGGTTTCCTTTGCTGTGCAAAATCTTTTTTTTTTTTTTTTTTTGCGGTATGCGGGCCTCTCACTGTTGTGGCCTCCCCTGTTGCGGAGCACAGGCTCCGGACGTGCAGGCTCAGCGGCCATGGCTCACGGGCCCAGCCGCTCCGCGGCATATGGGATCCTCCCAGACCAGGGCACGAACCCGTATCCCCTGCATCGGCAGGCGGACTCTCAACCACTTGCGCCACCAGGGAGGCCCGCAAAATCTTTTAAGTTTAATTAGGTCCCATTTGCTTAATTTTGTTTTTATTTTCATTACTATAGAGGTGGATCAGAAAAGATCTTGCTGCAGTTTATGTCAAAGAGTGTTCTTCCTATGTTTTCGTCTAGGAGTTTTATAATATCTGGTCTTACATTTAGGTCTTTAATCCATTTGAGTCTATTTTTGTATATGGTGTTAGAGAATGTTCTAATTTCATTCTTTTACATGTACCTGTCCAGTTTTCCCAGCACCATTTATTGAAGGGACTGTCTTTTCTCCATTGATTCTTGCCTTTTTTGTTGTAGATTAATTGAACATAAGTGCATAGGTTTATTTCTGGGCTTTTTATCCTGTTCCATTGTTCTATATGTCTATTTTTGAGCCAGCACCATACTGTTTTGATTACTCTACACTTGTAGTATAGTTTGAAGTCAGGGAGCGTGATTCCTCCAGCTCCGTTCTTCTTTCCCAAGATTGTTTTGGTTATTTGGGGTTGATATCTTTCTTTGTGGCAAAATGCTTGTTCAAAAACCATACCCTTTTTCTATAGGATTGATGGATGTCATTTTCTCAGAGTTTGTAAGAATTCTTCATAAATACTAGGTGTAAGTCATTCTTCCTCAGATAAACAGATAGATGATGTAAACCTTATTATATCATACACACATGCACACACGTTCAAGTACATATAAATAACAGTCATATTCTTGCTAAGTGTTTGCTATTTTACTCTTCTAATCATAAATTTTGATGCAAAAATTCCTTAATTCACAAGTAGTTCAAATTAACACTCTCTTCCAGTAGTGAAAATACTTTATGAGGTTTGTGTCCTATTTAAGACTTCTATCCCTACTTCAAGTAATCAAGATAGTCAAATGCTTTATTTTTCACTATTTATATTTCAAATGAACATTCATACAAAATTTTGTTTCTGCAGTATGATTTAGGGGTCAGGAAACTTATTTTTTCTTATAGATAACCAATTGCTCCAGCCTCATTAATTGAAAAGACATTGCCATGTATTTTAACTTTTATTATTAATTGAACTTCTTTATGTGTGTGAGATTATTTTCAGCCTCTCTATTCTGCTTCACTATTACAGCACTAATTTGATTGCTAATATTTTCTTGTAATTTTAAAATATTCTTGAATAAGGATAACAATTTTATTTTCTTTGAAAATCTTAGTTAGACTTTGGTATGAAGAATGTGGAGTCCTCATAAAATGATTTAGGATATTTTCCCTCATACTCTTCTCTTCAATAATTTATATGTGATTATTTTGTCTTTCTTTGACGTTTGGAAGCATTCAGGAAATCATATAAGATTCCTGAAGTACTTAATGGAGGTTGTATAAATATAGATTCAAATTCCTTAATGAATATGGAAATTTCAAGGTCTTCCATTATTTTTTACAAACTTTGGTTAGTTGTCTTTGTCTAACAGTTCTATCACCCCATCTAAATTTCTAAAAAGTGGGTGCTGATATTTCATAATGACATTTAAATGCATATTTATAACTTTAGGATTGACAGTGATGCTCTTTTTCTTTTATTTATTTGTAAGTTGTGACTTCACTCTTACTAACAAGTTTGATGATATGAAACCCCTAAACTTGCAATTATTGGAGAATTCTGATATAATTTTATCTTGTAGGACTTTTGAATTATCAGGAGTTTTTTTGTTAATTTATTTATACAAAAGTGTAAGTGAAATTAAATATTAATGACTTTATGTTGATTATAGTAAAATCAATATAAAAGCCTCAATTTTGTTTGAGACAGCAGATATCTTCATATTTCTTTAAATACATAGACTTTTTTTATATAGGGATTACTTTCAAATTCTCTCTGTTAATATGGAATACATAAAATAGAAGACCTTTAAATTCATCATTTGTGGGAAAAATGCAGTGCTATTGTTACTTTAATTTAATCTACTTTATTACTTTATTATTACTCACATTAGGGAGGACAATCTACTAATGCCCTCAATGGATTGACTAATGCCCACTCACATTAGGGAGGACAATCTACTTTACAGAGTCCACTAATTCAAATGCTAATCTCACCTGGAAATACCCGCAGACACATTCAGATATAATGTGTAACCTGGACACCTCACGGCCAATCATGCTCATACATAAAATTAACCATCACACCAAGATTGACCATATGTTATTCCATAAAATAAGTCTCAATATATTTAGCTAGGACTGAACTTAATGTTGAAAGATTATTTGATTCTGCCTAAGATCAGGCAAAAGACAGTGTTCACCATCATCACTTATGTTCTATATTTTACTGAAGATCTTGGCTAGTGTGATAAGCAAATAAAATAAACAAAAGATGCACATATCTGAAAGAAAGATGATATAATTGTCTTTGTAGGAAATTCTAAAGAATAAAAAAAGCAGAATTAATAAATAATTGTAGCAAAGTTGTAGGCTGCCACATTATTATACAAAATTACCTATGGGGCCTCCCTGGTGGCGCAAGTGGTTGAGAGTCCGCCTGCCGATGCAGGGGATACGGGTTCGTGCCCCGGTCTGGGAGGATCCCATATGCCGCGGAGCGGCTGGGCCCGTGAGCCATGGCCGCTGAGCCTGCGCGTCCGGAGCCTGTGCTCCGCAACGGGGGAGGCCACAACAGTGAGAGGCCCGCATACCGAAAAAAAAAAAAAAAAAAAAAAATTACCTATGTTTCTCTATGATAGGGAAAAAACTGGAAAATAAAATTAAAGCAATGCCATTTAGAGGAATAACTGAAAATGAAATGGTTAATGATAAATGTAACAGTATATGTGCAAATATACACCCTTTCTTATAAAAATTGTTAAGTGAATTTAAAGAACACCTATATTAATGAAAATATATACACACCATGGTCATGAAATAAAAGAATCAGTACATGTAAGATGTCAATACTCTCTACATTAATCTGTAAATTTAATGCAATCCTAATCAAAATCCTAGCAGACTTTTTAAAATGTGCAGTGAGCAACTTAAGTAGATGCTGAATTATCTGTTTTAGTGTTGTCAATTTTGGTCTCATTAAACAAGATAAAATAGGTGAAACCTTAATAATCAAAACCCATTTCCAATTAACTCATCTGAGGATTGCATATATAATTAGCTATGTTCCACTACTTGTGTTAAAGGAAATTTGGGATGGTTTGTAGAAGCCTGTATAAAGCCTATTAAAATCCCCAACCTTGTTGCTATACTAGGGCTGGATATCATCCTCTAAGGCATATTATGTTTATTAAATGATGCTTTGACTTCATTAGTGACAATAAAAACTGTCTAGCAATAATTACAGTATGTTTCAAGGGTGTTCACTCACAGAACCACTGCAGTCAACCATAATAAACGGAAGGGAGGATTCTGAGTTACAATGACATTCTTTTTTTAGGATGAGAGAAAGAGGATGAGTGGTGTGGATGGGTGTTTTGAGTTCGTTTTTTGCCTGCTTAGAGAACCTAGGTGTTACAATCCACACAGACAGGCTAGGGAAAACAGCAGCTGAAACAACAGTACTTCCGCCTCCACCCCTCTGCCTGGAGGGAAGCCCTTGAGCATCCACTGGTTCCCTTCTGTCCTCCTGGCCTGCCCCAGTCCCTTGTGGGCCCTGGAGCTTTTGGTGCATGTCTGCAGGGGAACTTTCTTAGCTTTCTGCCCTGCCTTACCCTTGGACAATCTGTGACCTTGCACACAGAGGTAAAGGCCTGGTCACCTGGGCGTGTGTTTCTTCAAGCCCTCCTGCCTTGCTAGTGTCTTGAGGGGCACTGAAACCATACAACTGCCAAAGGCCCTGGGAAAGAACCGGCATTTGGATGTGGATGTGCTGTGTTTCAGAATCCCACTCCTCATAGCAGGCCACGTGCATCTATTAGAAGGGCATTAAAGTTTGACTTACTCCTTACATTTCTCTGTGGTGTGTTTGCTCCTTACTTGTCCAGTGGCCACAGGGATGGAAGCTCCCATATCTCTATTCTTTCCTAGAATCTGCACATTCCATCTTGATATTTATTTAGGCAGGTTTCTTTGATGAGTCCTCAGCATTCTGATGGTAAAAATAAAAAGATAAATAATACATACACACATCCATCCATATATATACATATACATAAAATAGCATTTTATAATTTGTATTACTTCTACTCTGTTAGAATGGGACAAGTAATTCTTGCACTTTCTACCTTTTAACACAAATTGGAAGACACTTAGTGATGTTTCAATTTTTGTTTACTGGAATTTAAAGTGCTTAAACATAGGTAACTGCTCTGTCTATGTCCTTCTTTCAGAGTGCCTTTTATTTTGTATATTTATATAAGATACAAGCCAATATTGACAATATTTATAAACATATTATATATATGCAGGTTAAAGTGTCCTGGCATTGTTTAAGGCATCTTTTAAATTGTGTTCTTTATATCTGCCAGTTTCATAATATTATGATTCTGAGAGAATATTAGCTAATTCAGAAAACTGAATCCAATTATTTAGGTTTAAAAGAATGAATCAAACCTTAGTAGAGTTAAATTACAATAAACCCAGAATTGAATTAAGATAATTGAAATAAACAAAGTCACCTTTCTTGGACTAATCTGATTCTGAAACCTCTCTGGGCAAAAATAGGTTGCATTTTGTTCTGTCATGCATTTAAGTATCCATGATAGAAACAATTATTTTGGCTTGACGATTATAATCAACTTCATTTTAGTAATCTTCTACCATCTTTAGCAGTTACTTTTGAAGCTGATTTAGAAAATTTGGGGAAAGAAATAAGAACTGATATTCTGTAAAAAGTCTCTATTAATTGTCTTGCTTGGATTATGTATTAGTAAATCCACACAGAAACAGAAAGGGAGTGAGAACACAGGGTGCAGTAGGGGTGTGCTGACAACACTGCGGATGAAGGGCAGAGTAGCCTGGATGGCAAGGACAAAACCAGCTAGATACCACTCTATACACAAATTCCCAAAATGTCTTACTTCTTAAAACATGGTACCAAGCAATTGATAACCGACTTATTTGAAAAAAACCTTGAGGACATGATGTAGAACTAATACTATTTATTTTATTTATTGTTCTAAAATAATTTAATAAATTATCTACTTATACTCAGCAGTAGAGTTTTGACATTGATTTTCTTTTCCTCTCGTAACTGAAGACAATGACAAGTTTTACATCTTTAAGGAAAAATAATCATTTCTTTCTGCTCCTGTTGGAGGACGTCACTGAGAGATGTGACCATTGGTTGACCCTTAAGCTGGACTCGGGCAATAGGAGGGTCGTCACCTCTCTCCTGTCTTGAAATGTACATTCTGTCTACCATTTCCACAGTGGGAACAGTTTTCAAGGACACAGCCTTGAGAGAGTAACATGTTGTTGCCACCTTCTGGGTGGTATACGTGACTGAAGGTCCATTAAGGCCTCTATGAAAACTTATAAGGTTCTGGTGAACAAATTGGAAATTTACTTGTCTTGAGGCTACTGTCAACAAGGCTTGTATATAAATAAGTTTCCTGGCTTATTAAAACTGCCTCCTACCAATCTGGGGTGGTCTGCCTCTTTCATTGTGTTCTGCTTGTGCTCTGAAGGTGAGGGATTAGCTTCAAATTTTGCCCAGGGAACTCTGAAAGTTACAAATAAAAAATTCCATTTTATAATTGTTTTCTTTCATTACGGAATTCCTCTTACTCTTAGCATATGAATCTCACTTTGTGCTTGATCTATGTTGGTCACTGACCAGGGACTATCTTCTTATCAGATATCTTAACACTATTTCCGTGATGTCACTCTTCTCTCATTTTTATTGGCTGACAAATCACTTGAAGTGCATGGTCATAACTAACTGCACTGTAAAGGAAACTCTGTTTCCTTCAATTACACTCTAAAATGCTCACTGCAATACAGATATCAACGTTTTCTGTTTTTCTTTTTGCCTTCTGCCTCTGTATTCTGTGACCTCTCTTTAACCCTCTGATATAAAATATATGTTGGTTTTATTTTATTCATCGCTCAATTTTATGTGAAATGTACCCTCTGTTGGATAAAAAACATTGAATCCAGGACAGTTCCTGGGTACTATAAATGCATTTCATCTCTAGCGACAGCTACTTGGGGTTGCTTCTAATGTTTAAAGATTGCACATTCACTGAATGTTGGACTATGTTAAATCTGTTTGACTACTCGTTCTATACACATGGGTACTCTAATATACCTGGCACATAAAAAGATATGAAAAATGTATCAACTATGATGTGCAGACATTATATCAGAAATGTTTTTCTTTTTTCATCACTTTGTCTTAAGACTTTTTTGCTTTTAGAGCAGTTTTAGGTTCATAATTATTCCTCCTTTACTTTTAATAATACATATATAAAGATTAAAAGTTTAAATTAATGAACAAATGATATATGATGTGAGACATGACTAATTTTTAAGTACTCACTCACTTAAAAATTGTATTTCTATATCTATGAATACAAACAACATTCCAGTACTTTTCTCAACCCTGAGGATGTAGAATCAAACAACAACGAAAAAGACAGTCACTGCTCAACTAGAGCTTACATTCTATGAGAAGAAGAGAGATAATGAAAATATGTAATTATGCAAGACAATGTGTACTCCAGGATGATGCTGAAGAAAATAGTCTAAATACTGGATAAAATAATTTCACCAGGCACAAGTTTAAAGTGCTATGTTGTCAAAATGCCAACACATTCATCACTGAGTATATTTTCATGCTAGGTGAAATATTACTAAAATCTGTTTCAGTGTTGAAATCTTTAATTTGGGGTACTGAATAAATGTTGGGAAGTATAGACACTTTAGTTCAGTCTAGAGGAGTGGTTAAAAAAGTGAAGAGATAATTCTTATTTATTAAAAATAATTTTCATCACTGATGAAAGATGAGAAAAATAAAGACATTATTTTAGATGTTTCATAAATATGAAAGTGATTTGACTGAAATGATTATCCTTTATAATTCTTTTTTTCCTAAATTTTTGTTAATAAAACATTTTTTGCTTAATAAAACCATAGTGATCTTTTGGTAGTTGTTCGTTTAATACTGATCATTGACAGAATTAAAATAGGACACTCTATATCTGTTACTTTTCAAATTCAAAGTCTGGAAACAATTAGAAATATTCTAAAGCACACCTAACATACCCAACCACTGTTTGAGAACTTGCCAACATTTTTAGTCAATTCATCAGTTGAGTTGATTTAGCAATAACCAATAACTGTTTTGAAGTAACAAAACACAGTGAAATCTACAAAGTTATTCATGTCATAATTGAACTCTAATATTAAGAATCTTTTTGTGCCCTCAGAATATGCATACAAGCCTGTGGAAAAATAGGTAATAAGAGGTAATACATTTCTACATGGCATGAAAATTCATGCATTTTCCATAGTACACATTTTACAATCGTAACTAAGAAAAATGTTGAAAAACGTCCAATGATAAATAACACCAATGCTGACAGAATAAAAAAAAAAAAGATGCATTAGTCCATCTCTGAGGAACAAACTTTCTATGTTCTCAAACTCTTTGGAGACACAATTTACAAAGGATGAATATAGAATAATTAGAAGCTATGTGTATCTTATGGTAAGGTGTTTTCTTTCACTTTGGTAACTAAATGTGTAAATTTTCTACTATTAAATTGAACTATACTCTTGTTTCAGGAAAATAAGCCTGTTACATCAAAGGTTAATGTTATTGTGTTATAAATATCTAAAGGGAATATAGTATGTAAAATGTTTGGGTGATCTCTGTTCAGCTATAGACTTACAAATATATGCCTTAGCTTTGTTATTCTGATGAATCTGGCATAAATCAAAAGAGGGCCTTTTGCACACTGGCTGCAATAAAGAGAGAGGTTTGTCATGAAGCAGTTGAGCACAGTGCACTGAGATTGTCTGCAGTAAAGCTGAGAAAGGGAACAAATCACTAATACTGAAGCATACTATTTTTCTCATCACAGTTCTTAAATAAGAATGGTTGAAATTCAGTTTTAAATTTGTTACTCTTCCATTTACAAGCAGATATTGCTATGAGGTGAATGCAATGCTGTATTCACAGGTTTCCATTAAGGGGGAGATTGCATGTCTGCCATTCCTGGATAAACCTCAAGTAATATTCTCCCCACATGTTTATGCAAGCTTTGTTTGTAACATGATGAAATCAAAAAATATTTTCATATTGAGTATATTCATACTTGGCATCATAATTTTAGTATGTAAAGGATGATATTATTTCATATTCAAAAACTAGTTTATTTTGTAAATTTGATAATAATTGATTTTTCAGTAACTTGAATCTGCTTTCTGATTACACATTCCATTCATTGGCTATTTCAGTTATAATGTGTAATTAGCTAAGCACTATTTCTGAATAAACTTGCAAAAGGATGGGATTTTAAACAAGCACTTGATATTGTTTCCTTTATTCCTGTTATCTAAATATTAACACAGATTTTAAAGTGTTTGTTGTAAGAATAACTAAATTGCTGACATATTCTTATATTAATGATAGATTAATAATGAATTTATCATTTGAATATCATGAATAAAATTCTGTTGTTAAAGAGTAACCCCTAAATACTCATCTTAATATTGTTGTGTAAAGATACAGTAGTTACCAGTTATGTTTTGAAAGATAAAGATCTCATGTGCTGTTTGCTTATGCAGTTACAAAAATGTTAACCAGACATACTATTTTCAATTCTTTTCATCTGGGTTCATTTGCACGAAGCGTGCTACTTGGAGAAGTGCCAATTTCAGAAATTCAGCTGCTAGGGCTGGCTTAAAAACTGTAATACTGGGAGATGCTCACAAAAGGTTTTAGTTTGAAAACTGGATAATTTTTGGTAATTCTGTTGGTTATAGACTTATTTAAGAATACAATGCAAAGTATGTTCTGCATATTTACTTAAATATCAAATTTTGAGTTTATATGAACTCCAGGTATCACTGGATAAAAGGAAAATCTGCCTACATACACAAATAATAACCATGAAATATCTATCAATTGGTAATGAAAATATAGCTATAGATTAATATTTAGGTGCTAAACAGGTGCATATCTCTAGAGCTGTAACTGAATGATAAATCTCAGTTTAATATCTCTATCCCATTTATTCCTATTTTCTCTTATAGGTGTGATCAAATTTTGATTATCTTTTCTGATTAAAGTAAGGCAAAGAACACCAAAATGTTTGTTCACAATAGTCTTTGAAATATACATTTTATTTGCATTTGGATATATTCCAAAACTTTCAGATAAAATAATGACAAAGTATTTCCATGGCATTTATAACCTTTTTTTCTACCTTCTCCACCTTATCTGACTCCCACTATATGATAAACAATCTTATATATGATTATTAACACTGGACAAATTTCTATATTCAAATCATGTTTATTGGTTCATAGAACTATTATTATATCCTTCTGAAGTGATTTTCTTATTTTTCAATGTTTAACTTTGAAATAATTTTAGGCACAAGAGAAGTTGCAAAATCAAATATTAGATTCCTCAAAATGTCTGCATAGAAGTAGAATTCCCTACATTTTTATATATAGAAAATAATTTTTCTATAGCCTTGATTCTTAAGGATAGGTGGACTTGTCATAAAATACAGGTGGCCCTCCATATTCATGGGTTCCACATCCATGGATTCAACCAACCATGAATGAAAAATATTGCCCCCCAAAAAAATTCCAGAAAGTTCCAAAAAGCAAAACTTGAATATGTCACATGCTGGAAATTACATAACATTTACATTGTATTAGGTATTATAAGCCATCTAGAGATGATTTAAAGTACTCTGGAGGACGTTATATGCAAATACTACATCATTCTATATAAGGGAATTGAGTATCCTCAGATTTTGTTATCTGTGCCTGGAACCAGTCCCCTGCAGATACTGGGAGGACTGCTATTTGGTTCAACTTTTTTTCACTGAATTTCAAAAAATGCTACATTTGTATGTATTTTGTTCATATGTGGGTTTTGAAAAGTCTGAGGACAGCACAATCATTTTCTCATTATAAGAAGTTTTATCACTTTGGGACTTAAGGATTTTTTCTTCTTTAAAATGTAATAGTTTTATTAGGCTATATCTTGAAGTTGATTGTTTTGGTTAATTTTCCCAGGTACCCAGTGGGACATATTAATATATAAATTCAGATTTTCCCCCTGAAAGTCTTCTTAGATTATAATTTTAAATATTAATTATATTCTACTGTTTTATTTTTCTTCTTCAGAAAATCCAAAACACAAAGTTATTCCTCTTGCCTGTTTTCCCCTCCCCCTACTTTCTCTTGAACCATTTTCTTTCTCTAATTCGTTTTCACACCCTTGGTTGTTTTCCTGTCTTTCTTCAATGTATTTTATTTATTTTTTAGTTTATTTTCTCTTATGTACCTGCATTATATATTCTTTACTTTTAAGAAAAATGATGTATTCTTTCACTTCTTGTTTCAGTTTAATGAATTCCCTTTATTCTTATTTTTTCTGTCTGTTTATATACTTAGTTTTTGAATCTCTTAAGTTGAATTTTTTATAAGTCTAAAACATTATTTGCTCAAATATACTTAAGCACACTAGGAGAGGTGTCTTCATGTTTTCTTCTGCTTTACGCTTGTGCTTCTAGGGAAAATTCGACTCAATGTATAAAAGTGTTGAATTTTGTTTTCTGATTTTTGCAAGAGATGTTAATTTTTTGTTGCTTGTTTATGTTTGTGTTATTGTGATGTTTATAGGCTCCTTAATTTGGGATTTCTTATCCTCTGAGTATAGCAAGTTCAGTTATTTAGTATGTTTTGTTTTTGTTTTTGTTTTGTTTGCTTTGATGATGGGACAGGAGTTAATGTGCCCTCTAAAACTTCAGGTCCCTTAGGATGTGCAGGCCCTAAAATGTTCTCTTTTGCTTCTTCCCCCTCCAGCATCTAACAGCCAAAGACCATTTTCCCTTCCTTTCTTTTCTTTTTTTCCCCATGAGTTTCAACAAGTGTATTTAAAATCATATGAATGTCTTAGTCCCTCCTTGGGGACATATTTTGTCCATGCATCGAACTGCCAGATGCAATTTGCATTTCAGACTGAAACATCAGGGGACTTAGTCTTCCTGGTGACAAACTGAGGTCATTTTTAGGATCCACTGTTCGATCTCTTCTCTCTTTCATTCAGTGTTTCTAGGTCAGTCTTGTTTGCCACTTGCCCTGTCGTAGGGTGTGGTTAGTGCAGGACTGGGAGAAATCCCATGTTGTGATTTGTTCTTTTTTTCTGTCTCTACTTACATTATTTTAAAGTTCAGGCACTCTCTGCCTTCAAGTTATGCTGAAGCCATGATTTTTATGTAGTTTCCTTTTCCCCTCAGCATTACTGTTAGAGGAAACATGGAGATTAGTCCTAAGTACAGTTGTCTTCAAATCCCAGAAATTCTACATTTATTTTAAAATTTAAAGTTTTAAATTCAGGACATATTAGATTGATGTTGCTATAATTCAAGTAATTAATACATATTATCCACACTTTATTTACATATATTTTACAATGTTTAAGGTATAGCTTTTGTTATATTTGTAAAATGTCAAATATCTTACATTTAGATAGGAAGAAACAAATACCTTTAACAACCTCTTATTTAAGTTATTAATTACTTCACAGAACAACCTGGCATAATATATTCTATTATTGTAGACTCATATATAAAGAGACTGTAATTCAACAGCATGATTCACTGTGTATTTGAATACAATTTTATGTAACTCAAATGACAATGAAGTTCCCATTCCATTGATATTTTCTCTGAATTTCAAATTCTAGTTAAAACTATACCACATATGAAGTCACCATTCACATGAGCATATTAGCACAGATTATCAGAATCCATAAGATGCAAACTCATAAAAGGGAAAAATTATCCTATGTTTTTATAAAGTAACTATTAATCTTCAAAGGAAAATCATATTGATAAAAAAACACTGAAGTCAATCATTTCTGGGATTATTTTAATCTCAAATAAAATGTTATGTTCAATTCCCATCAAAAGAGATATGAGTACTCTTAGTCCACTATGATTATTTAGAAGATATTTTGCTCCGAATGGAGTCAAATTGTTAATCTCTTGATTAAAGCAATACCACAATAATGTAACTATTTTGTAAGATCCAAAAGCACTTTCTAGGGCAACAATTTATTTCAACAGTTTATTTTACAATACATTATACAGACATGGATATACTCTCGGGTCAGCAATTAGTATTTCATATAGTATCATACACATTTTACAGTAGTTTATTTTAAACCGGCTTTTATATCTTGTTTATAACATCACTTGTGCACTTGAAGGCAATTTCTAGATTCTATTATACCAAATAATAATAATCAATAGTACCATTAAGGAAAACTTATAAGTTAAAATTTCTAAATGTAATGCATTTTAATAAATAAATTTATTAGTAAATTAAATAAAATTAATTAAATATTGATTTTGATAACTGAAATTTAAATACATTATCTGAAAATATAAATAAAATGAACAATTTAATTAGAAGTCTAAGTATGTCTTTTATCTCATTTAAAATCATATTATATCAATAAAGAGATAAGAATCCTTATTCTACCACTGACAGGGTAAAGAAACTAATGAAGACTTAAAAGTAGAACAGAAAAGAGTACTCTGTGTAGGTCATACACTAAAACTGGGTCTATATAATTGATTAGATTTATATTTGCATGCTGACCATTCCCAATGTGATTACATGCTACACCCTTGACCATAACAAAAGCCAAATAAATTGACTAGATCAGCAAAGGGTTGAACTGGTGGCAACTGAAGTTCAAGTATTGGCTTTTTGTTAACATTCAGACTTGGAGGCAGGCAAGTTCTGATAATATCCACTTTGGTTATGCAGTTTCCCTCAAGGTCTTGTTCTACTTAAAAGGAAATGTATTTTTCCTAGTGGGATTTTACATCCACCAAAGCATTTATTTGAATCCAATGTACTAAACCCCATGTAACTAAAATTTAGTTTGGACAACTTAAAAATGTGTTTAAAAGCAGCACTTAGTAACAAGTGCTGTGTGAAAGCACAGGTATTTTGATAAGTAATCGATGACCTCTTTTGAGGCATACTTGTCAAATGAAAGAAAGTAAATTTCCAGAGCTCCCAGTTCCCATTCTTTGTGCTTTTCTCTCTTCTTCCCATGCTCTCCTTTCCCATTTCAATTAAGAAGCCTACTGTGTGAAAAAAGCTGTCAGCACCCTTGCGCATAACGTAAATTTCTTACTGTGAATACCTCAACCTATTAAATGGTCCTAGATTTTTATCTCCAGACAAAATTTTACCCTGAATTACACATAATCACTTAGGCCAACTGCAAGGCGGGGGGAGGAAAATGAGAAAAGTTATGAAAAGGAAGAAAGATATCACGTGTGCTCTTATGATATGTTTTACTGAGGGTTAAGCAATTTAAGTGCATGGACTCATTTAATCCACTAAAGCTCTTATTACCCCCGTGTGTAAATAACTGGCTCAATGAAGTTCAAGCCATTGTTGAAAACCACATGGTTCTTAAATTTAAAAAAAAGTTTAAATTCATATTCTCTTTAAGATAAAAATAAATTTAATTTTAATATGAAAGATTAAGATAAAAGAATTTTTAAACAATTAATGGCAGTTTTGAATCATTGAAATGGTAGATTTTTGACATGCACATGAGAATGATTTCATAAAATGTGTGCTGAATTAGGTCCTAGGCCTCTGCCCAGGGTGATGACAGACTGAAGAGCACAGGGTAGCAGTTCCCAAGCTGTGTGCTGAGGCAGGACACAGCACCGTAGGCAACTCACAGGGGCCCTGCAGCATATTTTAAAGTTTCAAGGGAAACAAAGAGATACTGAACATCTGTCAGCCACTGCACAAAATAATAGCTTGAGGGAGTTTAGAAGTTTAATATTTGATATGCTACACACTTTCGATGATGTCATGCTTGTGAAGCTAGGTTTTTATAGTTGCCATGATAAAAAGCAAATACTGAATGAAAATCAGGGTACAACTGAAAATCAGGGTGGTGGAGTCTGATCTGATTCCAAGTTATATAGTGCCCCTAAAATGCACACATCTCATTGGTAAATAATGATGGTTATTGAAGACAGAAATGAAAACATTCTTTTTTTTCTTTCAAGTTATGTATATTGTTATTTCAAATGACTGCTAAGTTGTTAAGACATAAATACTTGTTAAGGTTTTTGGACTTAAGAGCTAAAAAATTGGAATTCTTAGATATTTCTTTAGCAAAGGAGCAGTGCACTAAAAGTGTTATGAACCAAGAAAGTTTTGGAGCTTGTGACATAGGGTTTGGATCAGTGTCCTTGGGTTGGAATCCAATTTAACTGATCTCAGGCAAGTTATATAACATCTTTCTGTCTCAGTTTTCTTACCTGAAAAATGTGGACAAAATATTAAGTATCTCAGAGGTTGTTTTGTTTTGTTTTTTCCTCCAGAATGAAATGCTTTAAAAATGCATGAAGCATAGAAAAGAGCATTAGGCACATATTAATATTAGCTTAATAACTGTTAACTACATGCATATAAATATTACATAAACCATGATTTTGCAGCTCAAGGAACTGACAATTTTTGAGGAATCAATCAACAAGGACTCAAGCAGCTAGAAGTCAAACAGTATGAGTTTTATTATAGAGAAATAAAGCTACATGGAAGCATGGAGAAAAATGTGAACAGCAATATATAAGTTAACATACCTGCATAGTTTGTTTAGGGGGATCTTTGTTCAACAATCACACATCTAAGTTGAAAACACTGGTTAATTTTACAAGGTTATATAAAATTATTTAGAATATTAGTATTTAGGTTTCAGTATACATTCTTATAAAATATCTTTTAAAATGTTAATAGGCAAATATACACAATTTGACAGCTTATGGATGTAGAGATAGATGGTAGTAAGCTATTTCAAAATGTAAAAAAACAGTTAATACTTAACTCAGTACACTGGTTACTGCTTTGTGGTGCTATATCTGGGGATGTGGCAAAGTCCACCTAAGATATAGATGTCACATAATATAATATAATATAACATAACATAATATAATATTTTTCATTATATTTAGCATACTGATATTTTATTATTTCATAAACTCTACATTTTATATTTTTGTGATTACACTATTTCAAAATATAAAGATAGATCATTATAAAACATAACTTTTGCTTTTGAAACGTGGAAAAAAGCCCAGCAGTCTGTTTATTCCACAAACATCTTACTTTGCTTTCATACTACTTTCCTTTCGGATACCTCAACATCATTGGAATATACAAATTTCAATTGCAGAAGACTTTGTAAAAGAAATTTTGTCTCCTGCTAAAGACTTTACCTAAAAACTACCCTAAAAATAGAATTTATCAATTTAAAAATAGGCCTAGGAATAAGGGAGTTTTGAGAAGTAGAAAGTAGTCATATTGTCCTTAATTTAACAAATACTAATGGAGAGGTGTCTGTGTACCAGGCACAATGCTAATTACTGAAGAAAAAGTAAGAATAAGATAGACACACAAGGGCTTCCCTGGTGGCACAGTGGTTGAGAGTTCGCCTGCCGATGCAGGGGACACGGGTTCGTGCCCCAGTCCGGGAGGATCCCACATGCCATGGAGTGGCTGGGCCCGTGAGCCATGGCTGCTGGGCCTGCGCGTCTGGAGCCTGTGCTCCGCAATGGGAGAGGCCACAACAGTGAGAGGCCTGCGTACCGCAAAAAAAAAAAAAAAAAAAAAAAAGATAGACACACTCAACAGTTTCACAAAGCTTATAGTCAGTTGTTACTACTAAGACCAGTGTGAAATTTAAAGATAAGACAATGGAATTAGCAGTATATAGATAATTTCTTATTGCTATATTCACTTAAAACACCAGGTAGCCCTCTTCTCCAACGCTATATTTGTGATTATCTATTTAATATGTATATTCTTCACTTGAATATAATCTCCAAGTTGGCAGCAACAAAGTCTGTCTTTTCACTATTGTATAGAGAGCATGTAGCAAAATGCCTATCACTGATACATCCACATACAAATATATGTATAAACATTCATATACATATAAATATATAGATCATTACACATATCATATATGTATATATAAATCATAGTTAAAGTACTTTCAAAAGAATGATGAAGACAAAATTAAAACTAAAGCTAAACTTTTATGTATGCGTGGATTTCCTCTGTTACTGTACTCAGCAGATAGTTGATATGCACATGTTAAAGTACACCTGTGATAGCTACACTAATCAACCTCTTATTAGGCTAAGCCTCTCCACCGTGTGCCTGGAATGAATGACAGACGTGGAGAATTAGGCTCCTGCACTCAGGATTTTTTGGTTATATGTACAGTACTCAAAGATCCTGAATTAGTTACCACCAGCAATGAGGAGTATTACTTGTTTTCCTTAGTATAACAGACCCTTCCTTACTTATATGAAGCTTATGTTTTAATTGTATAGAGGAATAAATTAAGCATATAACCAATAAATACATATCAATTCAGGTGGTCCTAAATGGTATAAATTTAAAAAAAAAATAATAAAGCTTGTGTGAAGTTGTAGTTTCCAGTGAGGGCCATGTCAGTATCTCTTATTTACATGTTCTTCTAGAACATGTCACCCTTCCCTTAAGAAAAAAAGCCTAATCTCATTCCCTTGGATCCAAACTTGCCATATTGCCTATGTCGAAGAGAATGTGATGACATGTGACTTTTCATCTTGGTCAGTAAAAGTCGTGAAGCTTCTCCCTGGCTCTCTTGGAACATTTGCTCTAAGATCACTCCTTTATGTGATACTACACTCAGAACCCAGCTGCAGCACAGTGAGAGGCTAAAGACACAAGAAAATGCCACATTTATCCAGGGTTCTGTTTGACAGTCCCAGCTGAGTGTAGTAGGCTTTGGACCATTCAGTCCAACTGCCAGACATATGAATGAGGAAGCCTCCAGGAGATGTGAGCATGACTTCTTCGAGCCTTCCCAGCCAAGGCCCCAGACACTGTGAAATAGCAACAAGCTCCCCACCCTGTTTGCTCTGTTCTAACTCCTGACACATAAAGACAAAAGGGTGATTATTTTAAATACATAAAACTAAAGAAAATAAATGAGTTACAAATGCCAGTACAAAAAGTCAAAAATCTAGAAACAGCAAAATTAAAACCACTAGGTCAATAAAATAGTATTTATTAAGAGTTTATTGTGCATGGGAGAACAGTTCACAAACTGGGACATTTAAACCCAAAACTGATGGGAAGCTCAGAGGAATAACGTTACATTTTTACATTAAAGTAAAAATTAGGAAATTTTAACTTTCACAATGACTTATTATTACAATGGGGGTTTCCAGATAGTGTATGCTTGGTTAAAACTGACTATCTTATATCATTTTTTGAAAGATGACACATTTCTTTTATGATTACTGGAAGCATTTACAAGAAATAACCCATTAACTTTTTCTTAAGTTCATGAAATAAGCTAGATTTAGTTTTCTTACATGGTTTAAATGGTTTTGTCTGCTCAGGGGATTCTCAAGCCTGGACTCCATTTTGCATTTTATTTTAATAGATCAAACTGTCTCTTTTTGAATTATGGATTTCTCAGGGTATATGCCCAGTAGTGGAATCACTGGGTCATATATATATATATATATATATATATATATATGTATATTTTGCGGTACACGGGCCTCTCCCGTTGCAGAGCACAGGCTCCAGATGCGCAGGCTCAGTGGCCATGGCTCATGGGCCCAGCCACTCCGCGGCATGTGGGATCTTCCTGGACCAGGGCACGAACCCATGTCCCCTGCATCGGCAGGCAGACTCTCAACAACAGCGCCACCAGGGAAGCCCGGTCATATATTTTTTAAGGAACCTGCATACTGTTCTCAATAGTGGCTGTATCAATATACATTCCCACCAACAGTGCAAGAGGGTTCTGTTTTCCCCACACCCTCTCCAGCATTTATTGTTTGTAGATTTTTTGTTGATGGCCACTCTGATCAGTGTGAGATGATACCTCATTGTGGTTTTGATTTGCATTCTTCTAATGATTAGTGATGTTGAGCATCCTTTCATGTGTTTATTGGCAATCTGTATATCTTCTAAGGAGAAATGTCTATTTAGGTATTCCATCCATTTTTGGATTGGGTGGTTTGTATTTTTGATATTGAGCTGCATGAGCTGCTTGTATATGTTGAAGATTAATCCTATATCAATTGCTTCATTGCAAATATTTTCTCCCATTCTGAAGGTTGTCTTCATGTCTTATTTAAGGTTTCCTTTGTTGTGCTAAAGCTTTTAAGTTTCATTAGATCCCATTTGTTTATTTTTGTTTTCAATTCCATTACTCCAGGAGGTGGGTCAAAAACAATCTTGCTGTGATTTGTGTCATAGAGTGTTCTGCCTATGTTTTCCTCTAAGAGTTTTATAGTGTCTGGCTTTAATTTAGGTCTTTGGTCTCTAATCCATTTTGAATTTATTTTTGTGTATGTTGTGAGGGAGTGTTCTAATTTCATTCTTTTACATGTAGCTGTCCAGTTTTCCCAGCACCACTTATTGAAGAGGCTGTCTTTTCTCCATTGTATATTCTTGCCTCCTTTATCAAAGATAAGATGACCATATGTTCATGGGTTTATTGCTGGGCTTCCTATACTGTTCCATTGATCTATATTTCTGTTTCTGTGCCAGTACCATACTGTCTTGATTACTGTAGCTTTGTAGTATAGTCTCAAGTCAGGGAGACTGATTCTTCCAGCTGTATTTTTCTTTCTCAAAATTGTTTTGGCTAGTCGGGGTGTTTTGTGTTTCCATACAAATTGTGAAATTTTTTGTTCTGGTTCTGTGAAAAATGCCATTGGTATTTTGAATCTGTAGACTGCTATCGGTAGTATAGTTATTTTCACAATGTTGATTCTTCCAATCCAAGAAAATGGTATATATCTCCATCTGTTTGTATCATCTTTAATTTCTTTCATCAGTGTCTTATAGTTTTCTGCATAGAGGTATTTTGACTCCTTAGGTAGTTTTATTTCTAGGTATTTTATTCACTTTGTTGCAATGGTAAATGGGAATGTTTCCTTAATTTCTCTTTCAGATATTTCATTGTTAGTGTTTAGGAATGCAAGAGATTTCTGTGCATTAATTTTGCATCCTGCTACCATACCAAATTCATTGGTTAGCTCTAGTATTTTTCTGGTAACATCTTTAGGCTTCTCTATGTAGAGTATCATGTCATCTGCAAACAGTGACAGTTTTACTTCCTTACCAATTTGGATTCCTTTTATTTATTTTTCCTCTCTAATTGCTGTGGCTAAAACTTCCAAAACTATGTTCAATAATAGTGCTGAGAGTGGGCAACCTTGTCGTGTTCCTGATGTTAGAGGAAATGGTATCAGTTTTTCACCATTGAGAACAATATTGACTGTGGGTTTGTCATATATGGCCTTTATTATGTTGAGGTAGGTTCCCTCTATGCCTACTTTCTGGAGAGTTTTTATCATAAATCGTTGTCGAATTTTGTCAAAAGCTTTTTCTGCATCTACTGAGATTATGATATGGTTTTTATTCTTCAGTTTGTTAATATGGTGTATCACATCTATTGATTTGTGTATATTGAAGAATCATGACATTCCTGGGTTAAACCTCACCTGATCATGGTGTATGATCCTTTTACTGTGTTGATGGATTCTGTTTCTAGTATTCTGTTGAAGATTTTTGCACCTATGTTCATCAGTGATATTGGTCTGTAGTTTTCTTTTTTTGTGATATCTTCATCTAGTTTTGGTATCAGGGTGATGGTGGCCTTGTAGAATGAGTTTGGGAGTGTTTCTCCCTCTGCTTTATTTTAGAAGAGTTTGAGAAGGATAGGTGTTAGCTCTTCTCTAAATGTTTGATAGAATTCACCTCTGAAGCCATCTGGTTCTGGGCTTTTGTTTGTTGGAAGATCTTTAATCCCAGTCTCAATTTCACTTGTTGTTATTGGTCTGTTTATATTTTCTATTTCTTCCTGGTTCCATCTCAGAAGGTTGTAGTTTTCTAAGAGTTTGTCCATTTCTTCCAGGTTGTCCATTTTTGGCATATAGTTGCTTGCAGTAATCTCTCATGATCCTTTGTATTTCTACAGTGTCAGTTGTTACTTCTCCTTTTTAATTTCTAATTCTATTGATTTGAGTCTTCTCCCTGTTTTTCTTGATGAGTCTGGCTAATGGTTTATCAATTTTGTTTATCTTCTCAAAGAACAAACGTTTAGTTTTATTGATCTTTGCTACTGTTTACTTCATTTATTTTTCATTTATTTCTGATCTGATTTTTATGATTTCTTTCCTTCTGCTAACTTTGGGGTTTTTTTGTTCTTCTTTCTCTAATTGCTTTAGGTGTAAGGTTAGGTTGTTTACTTGAGATGTTTCTTGTCTATTGAGGTAGGATTTTATTGTTATAAAATTTCCTCTTAGAACTGCTTTTGCTGCATCCCATAGGTTTTGGGTCGTCATGTTTTCATTGTCATTCGTTGCTGGTATTTTTTGATTTCCTCTTTGATTTCTTCAGTGATCACTTAATTATTAATAGTGTATTGTTTAGCCTCCATGATTTGTACTTTTAAGTTTTTTTTCCTGTAATTGATATCTAGTCTCATAGCATTGTGGATGGAAAATACACTTGATACAATTTCAATTTTCTTAAATTTACCAAGGCTTGATTTGTGACCCAAGATATTATCTATCCTGAAGAACGTTCCATGAGCACTTGAGAGGAAACTGCATTTTGTTGTTTTTGGATGGAATGTCCTATAAATATCAATTAAGTCCATCTTGTCTAATGTGTCATTTAAAGCTTGTGTTTCCTTATTTATTTTCATTTTGGATGATCCCTCCATTGGTGAAAGTGGCGTGTTAAATTCCCCTAGTATTATTGTGTTACTGTTGATCTCTCCTTATATGGCTGTTAGCATGTGCCTTCTGTATAGGGGTGCTCCTATGTTGGGTGCATATATATTTAGAATTGTTATACCTTCTTCTTGGGTTGATCTGTTAATCATTATGTAGTATCCTTGTTTGTCTCCTGTAATAGTCTTTATTTTAAAGTCTATTTTGTCTGATATGAGAATTGGTACTCCAGCTTTCTTTTGATTTCCATTTACATGGAATATCTTTTTCCATCCCCTCACTTTAAGTCTGTATGTGTCGCTAGGTCTGAAGTGGGTGGGTCTCTTGTAGAAAGCATATATACGCGTCTTGTTGTATCCATTCAGCCAGTCTATGTCTTTTGGTTTGAGCATTTAATCCATTTACATTTAATGTAATTATCACTATGTATGTTCCTATTACCATTTTCTCAATTGTTTTGTGTTAGTTATTGTAGATCTTTTCCTTCTCTTGTTTTTCCTAACTAGAGAAGTTCCTATAGCATTTGTTGTAAAGCTGATTTGGTAGTGCTGAATTCTCTTAACTTTTGCTTGTCTGTAAAGGGTTTAATTTCTCCATCAAATCTGAATGAGAGCCTTGCTGGGTAGAGTAAGCTTGGTTGTAGATTTTCCCTTTCATCACTTTAAATGTGTCCTGCCACTCCCTTCTGGCTTGCGGAGTTTCTGCTAAAAGATCAGCTGTTAACCTTATGGGGATTCCCTTGTATGTTATTTGTTGCTTTTTCCATTCTGTTTTTAATATTTTTTTCATTGAATTTAAGTTTTGATAGTTTGATTAATATGTGTTTTGTCGTGTTTCTCCTTGGATTTATCCTGTATGGGACTCTTTGCTCTTCCTGTACTTGATTGACTATTTCCTTTCATATGTTAGGGAAGTTTTCAACTATAATCTCTTCAAATATTTTATCAAACCCTTTCTTTTTCTCTTCTTCTTCTGGGACCCCTCTAATTCGAATGTTGATGTGTTTAATGTTGTCCCAGAGGTCTCTGAGAATGTCAATTCTTTTCATTCTTTTTTCTTTATTCTACTCTGAGGTAGTTATATCCACTATTTTATCTTCCAGGTCACTTATCCGTTCTTTTGCCTCAGTTATTCTGCTATTGATTCCTTCTAGAGAATTTTAATTTCATTTATTGTGTTGTTCATCATTGTTTGTTTGCTGTTTAGTTCTTCTACATCATTGTTAAACATTTCTTATATTTTCTCTGTTCTATTTCCAAGATTTTGGATCATCTTTACTATCATTACTCTGAATTATTTTTCAGGTTGACTGCCTATTTCATCTTCATATGTTTGGTCTCATGGTGTTTTACCTTGCTCCTTCATCTGTCTGCCTATGATTTTAGGCAGACTCTCTGATAATGGGTGAGGTTGTTTCCTTTCTTGCTAGTTGTTTGGCATGGGTCAACCAGCCGTGGAGCTTGCTGGCCATTGGGTGGAGCTGAGTCTTAGTGTTGAGACAGAGATCTCTGGGAGAGCTCTTGCCGATTGATATTGCATGGGGCCAGGAGGTCTCTGGTGGTCCAGTGTCCTGGACTTGGCTCTCATACCTTGGAGGCTCAGGCCTGACATCTGGCTGGAATACCAAGACCCTGTCAGCCACACAGCTCAGAAGAAAAGGAAGAAAAATAAAGGAAAGGAAAACAAAATAAAATTAAAAAAAAAGAAGAGAGCAACCAAACAAATAAGTTCACAAATGATAACAAGCAGTAAAAACTAAGATAAACATAAAAATTAGAAACATATCAGTCCCAGACAGCAAACCCAACTGTACAGTTGCTCCCAGAGGCTACCACCTCAATTTTGGGAACATTCATTGTCTATTCAGGCATTCCACTTATTCTGGGTTCATCAAATTGATTGTGGGGATTTAATCCTCTGCTCCTGAGGCTGCTGGGAGAAATTTCCATTTCTCTTGTTTGCAGAGCTCCTGGGGTTCAGCTTTGGTTTTGGCCCCTCCTCTGCATGTAGGTCACCCTTAGGAGTCTGTTCCCCAACCAGACAGGAGGGGGTTAAAGGAGCTGCTGATTAGGTGTCTCTTGCTTGCTCAGCCCAGGGAGAGGGAGGTGTATGAGAGTCATAATTGAAATTCAGGGAAAGACTGCAGTGGCAGAAGCCAGCATGACATTGCAACAGCCTGAGGCACGCCATGTGTTCTCCATGGGAAGCTGTTCCTCGATCTCAGGACCCTGGCAGGGGTGAGCTGCATAGGCTCCTGGGGCAGGGTGGGTGCGGGTAGTGACCTGTGCTTGCACACTGGATTCTTGGTGGTAGTGGCAGCAGCATTAGCATTGCATGCCCATCTCTAGGGTGTGAGCTGATAGTCAGGTCTCACGCCCATCCCTGCAGCTTATTTAGGTGGTGCTCTGCCTTGTGCAGGCACACGGGGAAGGAATCCCCTCTCCTCATGCACCCCAAAACAGTGGTCTCTTGCCCGTTTTTCAGGTCCAGACTTTTTCCCTAACTCCCTCCCGGCTAGTGGTGGCGCACTAGCCCCCTTCAGGCTCTCTTCAGGCAGCCAACCCCAGTCTTCTCCTTGGGATATAACCTCTGATGCCCAAGCCTCATCTCCCAACCCCCACCCCCCCCAGTGGGTGAGCAGACAAGCATCTCAGGTTGGTGAGTGCTGCTCAGCACAGATCCTCTGTGTGGGAAAACCTCTGCTTTGCCCTCTGCACAAGTGTTGCTGCATTCTCCTCCGTGGCTCCAAATCTTGCCCCCTGCCCACCCCCATCCCCACCAGTGAAGGGGCTTCCTAGTGTGTGGAAACTTTCCCTCCTTCACACCTCCCTCCCAGAGGTGCAGGGCCCATCACTATTCTTTTGTCACTGTTTTTTCTTTTGCACTACCCAGGTACATGGGGATTTTCTTGCTTTGTGGGAAGTCTGAGGTCTTCTATCAGCATTCAGTAGGTGTTCTGTAGGTGCTGTTCCACATGGATACATATATATATATATATATATATATATATATATATTTGTGTGTGTGTGTGTGTGTGTGTGTGTGGTACGCGGGCCTCTCACTGTTATGGCCTCTCCCGTTGTGGAGCACGGGCTCCAGATGCGCAGGCTCAGCGGCCATGGCTCACAGGCCCAGCCACTTCATGGCATATGGGATCTTCCTGGACTGGGGCACAAACCCGTATCCCCTGCATCAGCAGATGGACTCTCAACCGCTGTGCCACCAGGGAAGCCCGAGATATATTTCTGATGTATATGTGGGGAGGAAGGTGATCTCCACATCTTACTCCTCCACCATTTGAAAGTCCGCCCAACAACTGGACTTCTAATATTAGTTGATTTCTTTTTATACCACAATATTTTGGTATAAATAATTAAAACAGTATGATAGTGGTGCAAAAACAGATACAGAGATCAGTGGAACAGATACAGAGATCAGTGGAAAGATATAGAGATCAGTGGAATAGAATAGAGACCAGAAATAAATCTGCACATTTATGGTCAATAATCTATGACAAAGGAGGCAAGAATATACAATGGAGAAAATATAGTCTCTTTAATAAGTGGTGCTGGGAAAACTGGACAGCTACATGTAAAAAAAATGAAATTAGAACATTCTCTATCACCATATACAGAAATAAACTAAAAATGGATTAAAGATCTAAATGTAAGAACTGATATTATAAAACTCCTAGAGGAAAACATAGGCAGAACCTTGTTTGACATAAATTGCAGCAATATTTTTTTTTTGCATTCATGTCCTAACAAAAAAAAAAAAGAAACAATTGGAACCTAATTAAACTTAAAACTTTTTGCACACAAAAGGAAACATCAACAAAGTGAAAACACAATGTACTGAATGGGAGACGATGTTTTCAAATCACATGGTTGATAGGGGTTAATATCTAAAGTATAGAAACAGCTCATACAGCTCAACATAAAGAAAAACAAACCCAATTAAAAAATAAGAAGAAGACCTGAATAGACATTCTTCCAAACAAGAAGTGCAGATGACCAACAGGCACATGAAAAGATGCTCAACATCACTAATCATCAGGGAAATGCAAATCAAAACCACAATGAGATATCACTTCACACCTGTCAGAATGGCTATCATCAAAAACAACACAAATAATTGATTTTTAACATTTTCTAGCAGTAAATATGGAAACTTATTTGCAAAGTAAAATATTAGTCCTGTGTGTATTGGTGTTTACTCTATTACTCTATATTTTTCTCTAGTTTTGAAAGACTTACTATTAAAAAGAAGAGCAGAATTTTTTATCCCATGCTATTGAATTTTGATTGGACATCTTTACATTTAGGGTATCTCAATGAAGTCAGTAAAATCCTGTTGTACCAGCAGAAAACAACAGGCTATTTATCTGTAGGCTTTCCCCCAGCAACACCCAACACCATATAACAATGGAGCAGCATCTAAATTTTTCTTAGAAAAGAATTACAGCTTAAATGTATGCAACCATAGTACATTTTCTTAACATGTAAAACAGAGAGCATTCTTTTTTAAAATTTTTATTGCAGTATAGTTGATTTACAATGTTGTGTTAGTATCTACTGTACAGCAAAGTGACAAACACACACACATATATATATATATATATATATATATATATATATATATATATATATATATATATTCTTTTCCATTCTGGTTTATCACACGATAGTCAGTATAGTTCCCTGTGCTATACAGTAGGGCAATGTTGTTTACCCATCCTATATGTACTACTTTACATCTGCCTATCCCAAACTCCCAATCCTTCCCTCCCCCACGCCTCTTCCTCTTGGCAACCATAAGTCTGTTCTCTATGACTGTGAGTCTGTTTCTGTTTCATAGATATGTTCATTTACATTGTATTTTAAATTCCACATATAAGTGATATCATATTGCACTTGTCTTTCTCTTTCTGACTTTAGTATGATAATCTCTAGATCCATCCATGTTGTTACAAATGGCATTATTTCATTATTTGTTATGGCTGAGTAATATTCCATTGTATATGTATACACCACATCTTCTTTGTCATTCATCTGTTGATGGACATTTAGGTTGTTTCCATGTCTTGGCTATCATAAATAGTGCTGCTATGAACATAGGGGTGTGTGTACTTTCCAAATTATAGTTTTGTCTGGGTGTATGCCCAGGATTGGGATTGCTGGATCATATGGCAACTCTATTTATAGTTTTTTGAGGGACCTCCACATTGTTTTCCATAATGGCTGCACCGGTTTACATTCCAACCAACAGTGTAAGAGGGTTACATTTTAAGAGAGCATTTTTAAACATGAAAGATTTTAAAAATAAAGCACCTATGGATCCTTTATACTTAAGGTATTTTAAAGTTTTTCACACTAGAACCATGATCATGTTCATTGTTTCTGAGGTTTCTATTTGAAGAATATGCCAGATTTAAAACTTTTAATAGCTCACGAAATGCTTACTATGTGCAGGTACTATTAAGCATTCTTTACACATTTTACTGAATTATCTGAAAACATGTAGCAGGGGGGCTTCCTTGGTGCACAGTAGTTAAGAATCCACCTGCCAAGAAAGAGACATGAGTTCGAGCCCTGGTCCAGGAAGATCTCACATGCCATGGAGCACGTAAGCCTGTTCACCACAACTACTGAGCCTGCACTCTAGAGCCTGAGAGTCACAACTACTGAGCCTGTGTGCCACAACTACTGAAGCCTGTGCACCTAGAGCCCGTGCTCTGCAACAAGAAGCCACCACAATGAGAAGCCCGCACACCACAACAAAGAGTAGCTCCCCTCGCCACAACTAGAGAAAAGCCCACACACAGCAACAAAGACTCAACACAGCCAAAAATAAAAAAAATAATAATACATTTTAAAAAATTAAAACAAACAAACATGTAGCAGGTACTAAAACTGTCCACATCTTATGTCAGAATTTTAGTTGGAGGCTATAGTAGGGAAGCTATCAGGATCACAAAGTGTATAAGTGGTGGAACCAAGAATTGAACTTAGGAATTCTGGTTTTAAATGCTGTGTTCTCTATTACCATACTCTGTCTCTCTCACGGATTAAGATAAATAGGTTTACATAGTTGTAAGATTTTAACTCTTAAGAGAAAGCAATAGATTATTTCATTTTCTTTTCAAAAACAACTATATTTAAAAAAAAAATCAATTGCCTGTCTGTCTAGGGGCAAAAATCATCTATGTTTTTCAATAACCTGTTACAATAGTTAATCAGATTTTCAATTATAAAATCTATTCTTACTTCAATCCAACACAGCCCTTCTATGATTTAATCTGTTAACTCTAATTCCCTCTCTAGAGATGGAGATCAGGAAACTGGTGCCATCCTTATAAAACTACTTTACACAAGTGAAACATATAACCTAAAATTTTATCAACTTATAAGGGGGAATGCAGGAAACCACAGTGGGAACTGGAAATAATTAAGCTCAGTGGGAACTGAAAATAATTATAAGCTCAATATAATAGCTTCGTGTCCTTTCACATACTTTTCTCAAGTGAATATGAGGATAAGTTTTTTAAAAATCAATTCATGCCTAGTATACATGATAGTTTTTCCCCCAAGATAAAAATATACTACGGAATTTTAGGGAATACATCTGAGTTATATTTGGACCATTATTTATACCAATAAGGCATTACCCATGAAATAAATTATTTTCAGGAATGGTAAAAACTATTGGAGACCATTGCTTCATTGATTAAAACTTCCCAATGTTGCTTTTTCATCAATATAATCATGGCTAGTGGAGACAAAGTTTAAAAAAAAAAAAAAAGTTAAAATTAGGAAATATGGGGCCTCCCTGGTGGCGCAGGTGGTTGGGAGTCCGCCTGCCGATGCAGGGGATACGGGTTCGTGCCCCGGTCTGGGAGGATCCCATATGCCGCGGAGCGGCTGGGCCCGTGAGCCATGGCCGCTGAGCCTGCGCGTCCGGAGCCTGCGCGTCCGGAGCCTGTGCTCCGCAACGGGGGAGGCCACAGCAGTGAGAGGCCCGCATACCGCAAAAAAAAAAAAAAAAAAAAAAAAAAAAAATTAGGAAATATGGAGCAATGGTTGCCAAAGTTTGTGTGAAAAAAGTAGTAGCTGGGTTCTTCTAAGGTGTATTATTTCATAAAATAATGTGAAAAATCACCATAGAAGAATATAAGGAGAACCTTGTGCTGGACTGAGCATAGAGAAAATGATTATTAAAGAATACTAGGAATCTTGTATCTTTTTATCTCTGTAATAATCATGTAGTACATAAGTACATAGTGAAAAGAACATTTTTATTTTGTTTTAAAACTGTACTTTCTTTTCTTTTTCACAGATGTTGTGGGAAGATCTGTCTACAAAGGCAAAGATCATAATCATGCAAGGAACAAGGAGGTTAAAATTGCCCACAGTCAGGCATAATGAAATAAGCTCTGCAGGAAAACAAAAATCAAGACTTATTTGAACACTAGACTTAAAATGACTTAAAAAGTACAAGGTCAACTTTACAGGTGATAATAAGGCTCGATGTACACCTCCATGTGGACTGTGCTCTATTGCTTTGATGCATTTGAATGAAAACAACCTTTTCCTTCTGCCTTTAGTGATCTTCCCTGACCTATGTTCTGTGAAACAAATGTTTACTCATCCCTCACAACCTGGCCTAAAGCTCACTATCCTACTTATAACAATTTTCTTATAAATTATTGTACATTTATTGTTCATGTGAACTTTAGGATGCTCAATAACACACTGTATGTCTGTTAGTGCAGTAGAAATCAGCCTAAAATATAGATTAAATTTTTTCATTAAATGAAGGATAAAGCCAGCAGTCCCAAATATAACCTTTCATGGCTATTAGTAATTTCACATACCACTAGTGTACATTTCCTATTCTCAAGAAGGCTGACATAACTAAATTAATTTAGTATCCTCCAGGCTTCCCAGATGACAAGTGTGTCTGTGTTTGCATGAAAATGAGCTACCTATGCTAACCTAAGTTATTTATGTTTAGGGGAAAAGAGTAAGCCTAATATGATGGCAGAAAACAACCACCAAAGATGATTATTTACCTTCACCTTCCAAGAGAAGTTTTAACTGGAAAATATTACTTGAAGAGACTAAAATTTTCTCATTTAATTGTATTATAGCAAGCTTTAAAAAATACAAGAAATTCTATGCATATTAGGTCATTGAACATTATGGGAGAGGAACAGAGCATGAACTTACATAAATTTAAGGAAGCTGACATATGATGTGCATAAGTGATCCTTAGAGTAAAAATTCTAATGGGACTTTCTAAGTATATATATGTTTAAAAGTCTTCAGGAAGTATGATCTTATATTTTCAGATTAAGAGAATATGTGTGAATTCTAGCTGGTGAAAGTAAATAAAATATCTTTTCACAGAAAAATGACAGTTTCAAATCACAGATTTTAGGATAAATAGGTACAATTCTGAAAGGATTTTACAAAAAATAAAAAGAAAGATGTATAATGCAAGTTTGTATGAAAGTACCCTGAGAAAGCATAGTGATGCTCCATACGTGTGTGTGTATTCTCTATATATTTTATGTTATATGCCATACATATGTATATACTTTTATTTATTTATTTATTTATTTTTTCTTTTTTTTTTTGCGGTATGCGGGCCTCTCACTGTTGTGGCCTCTCCCGTTGCGGAGCACAGGCTCCGGACGCGCAGGCCCAGAGGCCATGGCTCACAGGCCCAGCCGCTCCACGGCATATGGGATCCTCCCAGACTGGGGCACGAACCCGTATCCCCTGCATCGGCAGGCGGATTCTCAACCACTGAGCCACCAGGAAAGCCCCTGTATATACTCTTAAATAGTGTATGCTTGTATATATACATGTTCATGTATATACGTGTATATATATATATTTAGATATTATATATACTATTACATAAAGTGTGTGTGTGTGTGTGTATATATATATATATATATATATATATATATATATATGATGTGTGTATATACTCACTGTGTATATACAGATTGGGAGAGAGACAACAAATGATAAAACAAATTGGGCAAAATGTCAACAATAAACAAACCTGGCTAAGAATATAGTATGTATGCAACTTGCTTATAGGTATAGAAAATAAGTGATAATAAGGATGACAAAAGTAACAATAATAATAACAGTAATAAAAAGGGCTAAAGTAGCAATAATCATAGAAGCAATTGGAGATCAGTCTCAGAGGAGGAAGGAAAGGCTTACACAAGGAATTGATATGTAAGCTCAGACTTGAATTATAGGATGGTCAACAGGAAAGAAAAAAGTAGACAAACATATAGGAAATCCTGAAGGTGAAAGAGAAAGGTAATATTTGGAGACCAAAGTGGTTAGAAGAATTGGAGTTGAGAGTGGTGGTTGACCATGAGGGAAAAGTGGTCAGCAGTTGGGTCATGTAGGTCCATTTAATCCACTTTGAGGAATCAGACTTTATTTGCTGGGGTTAACAGAGGAATTTTAACATAGAACTTACTTGGAAACCATATTAGTTCAATATTTTGAGATAATTAAAAATGGACATGTCTGGATCAACAAGACTACTTAAGAGATTGCTGCTGTAATTTAAGATAGGAATGTATCACCGGTTTGAACTAGTATACTATTACACTGACACCTGGAATGCAGATAAGAGGATGGACTAAAAAGTAGACTTAGAAGTTGAGCCAGTTGACATTCAGCATGGAATTCACGGGAAGGAGGATGAGTCAAAGATATGGCAATTGTGTTAGCATTCCATACACTCTGTTAGCTGCAATAGGTTAGAAACAAAGGCCCACATCAAGGGTGATTTTTGGATGGTAGCACACACATTTTTCTACTCCAAGCACCCAGACATCATTCTGGCTAACTCTATCTAAAAATGAAAAAATCTAGGAAATGACACAAACTCTCATTTTAGTGATACCTTTCCAAAAACCAACTTTCAGAGCCAAATACTGGACGACTTGATCACTGAAAAATATTCCAATTTAGAAATCTGCACATGAAACACCCCACTCTGTTCTCATCTTCCTCTTTTGCCAACTTCCTCACTCAGTTATTTCCACCACCTCTGCTCCTGAACTTTACTGAAAATTCAAGACCTGGAAACGTCTACATTTTCCATGTTTATTGATACCTTCCTTTCTTATCTTCATAGCACAGACTCTGCAGCCACACCACCTCATTTTAAATACTAATCTCCCACTTACTCTGTGGAGCACATTCATTAACTTCTCCGCACACTGATTTTCACACTTGCAAATGGTGATCACAATAGCATCTTCTTATGAGGGTCATTGTAAGGAAAAAATAAGCTGAGCGCATGAGTACTATGCAACTGAAAGCGCTTTTTATAAACCATCTGTGATTTATAACACTCTTTCAAAGTATGAATTTAACTGAATTATAATTAGTCTATATCCTTCAGTAAATTACAAGTTCTTTGATGAATTCATACTAAATGTTTATATCCATATTCACTGGTCCTTGTCTTTTTCTGAGCACATAGGTAGTCAGTAACTGTTTACTGAATGGATATATTGCCAATTTATAGCTAAGCCCATCCTCTATGGGCTAATTTTTATCCACGGGACTTGTCCCAAGTCATTGCTGCATATGTTATAATAGCTAAGCCTTTTAAGAATGCCTGACATCCCAGTATGTTTCAGGATTAAACTTAATGATGTCAAGAGAACTTCCACAGCAGCTTATGTGTATATGCCAGTCTCCTTCATCAGACTGTTAAGTCTCCGTATTGAAGAAACTGTATTTTATTCACTTCTGTATGCTTCACTGCACCTTAGCAGAATACCCTGAATTTAATAAGCCTTCAGTACATATTGAGTTGAACTGAGTTATTGCTCCTTCAAAATCCAGCTCAGATGTCACTTCTTAGACAAGACTTCCCTGAGTTTTCCATGCAGAACTGATTATTCCCTATGCTATAGTAAGGATCGACTGTGACCGTGAAGTGGTCTTTTGAATATGGAAAGTTTCTACTTACACACAGAAGTGAACATATGACTACACTGATCAAACTATAGTTTCCTTTCCCTGAACACACTGATTCATTGATTAATCCAGAACAGGTATCTGACCCAAGTCAGGCCTCTTGAAGACCTTCACAGGAAGACAGAAAAAAAAAAAAAAATCAGTCAAGGAATTGAAAGAGAGATAGAAAGGAAAACAGTCTTCACTTCCCTAGTTCTTCTATTTCTTGCCATTATGTCTTTGATTCTGTCCACTGTCCAGAAAAAATTGAATTTAGTCAAATCAAGCTTTTGTAACTTGTACAAAACAAAGTATAGACCAATACCCCTTGCCTCACTAAGTGTTGTCTTTCTCTTCCTTTTCTTTCTTTCCTTCCTCTTTCATTCTTTCTTCCTCTTCCTAACGTGTTTCATCTTTCTTAAAAATGTTAACAAAATACAATTAATTCCTCTTTATTCTATCTCAAAATCATTTCCCAAATTTACCTACATATACTCACGTCCACTGTTCCCCTTCTAGACAAAATTAAATCCTGAATTATATAGATGGATAGAGAAATAGATACTATATTATTTATTACCCTTTTTCAAAATCTTTATTAACTTTTATTTTGTTCAGAATGAAATCAAACCTTTTATTATGAATTATCTAGATCTACACAATAGAAGATGAGAATCCTGCTTAACTTTACACCTCATCTACTTCCCCTACCCTCTGTTTAAAGTGATTCAAAGGGTAGGGGAGGTACCTGTCTTTCCTTGTTCCTTAAGCACAGGGAGCTCACCTCTGCCATGGATCTTGGCACTAACTACTTTTGCTGTTCGATGTGCTCTCGTGGCTGGCTTATTATCTCATTTATCTTAAATCTCACTTTCTTGGAGATTCCTTCCTTGAACTCCCAACATAAAGGATTTTTTTTTTCATCCTTCCCTATAGCATCACGTTTTTATTTTCATTACAGTCTTTGTCATCACCTGTTATTTGTTTATTTATTTCTTCATTACCTCTCTCCTTTATACTTCATGGGGCAGAAAACTTGTCATCTCTGTAACTGTAAGTCAGAGCATAATAATGGGGTTTTCAAAGTGGGATAAAAACAAAGCCAAAACTGTAATATTTGTACAAGAATATACACCTTGTAATTGCAATACATTTTTTCGAAAAGGTATTGCATGTCGAAATTGCATTTTTTTTTTTTTTTTTGCGGTACTTGGGCCTATCACTGTTGTGACCTCTCCCATTGCAGAGCACAGGCCCCGGACACGCAGGCCCAGAGGCCATGGCTCACGGACCCAGCCGCTCCACGGCATGTGGGATCTTCCTGGACCGGGGCACGAACCCGTGTCCCCTGCATCGGCAGGCAGACTCTCAACCACTGTGCCACCAAGGAAGCCCCTATATTTTAATTTTCAAAAAAATTTTTTCTGTATAGCCATGATTCCTCTACGTTTGCCAACCTCTCTAGAATTGTTCCTAAGGCTAATATATTCTTCTATTTAGAATCCAACTCTACTCCTATCTTCTGTATTCATTGTATATGAGCTAATATAACATCCGAGCATATTGTATGGGTGTAATGATTTTCCATGGAGTATTCTGAGGCTGTCTGAATAATAAATTAACATCTTTGAAGACTTGTTAAAAAAGCAATTAAGACCATAGACTTGAGACTCAGAGACTTAAGCAGAAGTCCTGGGTCTATTCCACTTCCAGACTGTGTGACCTTGACAAAATTATGAAACATTTCCAGATCTTTTGATTTTCACATGTGTAGTGTGAATAATAATAGCACCAAATGCCATAAAGTAATTATGAGCATTATACAAGTCATGCATTTGGGGGGCCAGACCTGTCAGAATTACTGCTTGGATCCCCTTAGAATTTCTGATCACACATCTAGTAGTCAGTACAACATCACTGTATGAAGGATATCCTGGCTTGTTAAAATCCACACTGTGAATCTACAGATGGGACAGAAGTGACTGGGAAACAATGTCCCTGAAGAGGACAGACATTCAGCAATGTCTGATAGATGGGTAGATACTAATATTCCTATTCCAATCACAAGCACTGAAATTGAAACTGTGATTAAAAATCTTCCATCAAACAAAAGCCCAGGACCAGATGGCTTCACAGGCGAATTCTATTAAACATTTAGAGAAGAGCTAACACCCATCCTTCTCAAACTCTTCCAAACAATTTCAGAGGAAGGAACACTCGAAAACTCATTCTACGAGGCCACCATCACCTTGATACCAAAACCAGGCAAGGATGTCACAAAGAAAGAAAACTACAGGCCAATATCACTGATGAACATAGATGCAAAAATCCTCAACAAAATACTAGCAAACAGAATCCAACAGCACATTAAAAGGATCATACACCATGATCAAGTGGGGTTTATTCCAGGAATGCAAGGATTCTTCAATATATGCAAATCAATCAATGTGATACACCATATTAACAAGTTGAAGGAGAAAAACCATATGATCATCTCAGTAGATGCAGAGAAAGCTTTCAACAAAATTCAACACCCATTTATGATAAAAACCCTGCAGAAAGTAGGCATAGAGGGAATTTTCCTCAACATAAGAAAGGCCATATATGACAAACCCACAGCCAACATTGTCCTCAATGGTGAAAAACTGAAACCATTTCCACTAAAATCAGGAACAAGACAAGGCTGCCCACTCTCAACACTCTTATTCAACATAGTTTTGGAAGTTTTAGCCACAACAATCAGAGAAGAAAAGGAAATAAAAGGAATCCAAATTGGAAAAGAAGAAGTAAAGCTGTCACTGTTTGCAGATGACATGATACTATACATAGAGAATCCTAAAGATACTACCGAAAAACTACTAGAGCTAATCAATGAATTTGGTAAAGTAGCAGGATACAAAATTAATGCACAGAAATCTCTGGCATTCCTGTACACTAATGATGAAATATCTGAAAATGAAATCAAGAAAACACTCCCATTTACCATTGCAACAAAAAGAATAAAATATCTAGGAATAAACCTACCTAAGGAGACAAAAGACCTGTATGCAGAAAATTATAAGACACTGATGAAAGAAATTAAAGATGATACAAATAGATGGAGAGATATACCATGCTCCTGGATTGGAAGAATCAATATTGTGAAAATGACTCTACTACCCAAAGCAATCTACAGATTCAATGCAATCCCTATCAAACTACCACTGGCATTTTTCACAGAACTAGAACAAAAAATTCCAAAATTTGTTTGGAAAAACAAAAGACCCCGAATAGCCAAAGCAATCTTGAGAACGAAAAACGGAGCTGGAGGAATCAGGCTCCCTGACTTCAGACTATACTACAAAGCTACAGTAGTTAAGACAGTGTGGTACTGGCATAAAAATAGCAAGATAGATCAGTGGATCAGGATAGAAAGCCCAGAGATAAACCCACGCACATATGGCCAACTTATCTTTGACAAAGGAGGCAGGAATGTACAGTGGAGAAAGGACAGCCTCTTCAATAAGTGGTGCTGGGAAAACTGGACAGGGACATGTAAAAGTTTGAGATTAGATCATTCCCTAATACCATACACAGAGTCCTATTTTTGCCTTGACCTTTAGAAAATCTCCTCATTTAGCAAATGCTTATTAAGCTTCTACAACATCTGAAAGAGTATGCTAAGTCTTGATTGGAAAAAATAATCAATACAAGGAGACAGCTTCTGGATAATCTAATGGTTGCTTGTCTATATTATTTGCAACTTAAGTTATAACTAATTCCATTTTTCATGGCTTCTTTGTTGATGTCACATTATTTTGAGCTTCATTCTTGCTATAAATAAACTCTGAGATTCAAAACATAGTTTTATATTTTCTATAAGTTGTCTATGGTGCCATATATAGAGAGAGACAGAGAGAGATATTATAAGTAATAAAAAGCAAAAATTAAACATTTTGAATATGACTTGAAGTATCTGATCTTTTCTTTATGACTGATTAATAGGCTAAAAATAATATAATCACTAGAAATTCTTTTGTTTCTGCCTGCTAATTTATTCACAAATTTACTATGTATGAAGAGTTGCTGACTTTTATCAAATAAAGATAAAAGATCACAAATATCTAAAATGATCTCATAATAACAACAATGTAAAAACAATCAGCTTGAAATTTTCTTTATTATTTTTCTCCCTCTCAAAAATGAATGCTGGGCTTCCCTGGTGGCACAGTGGTTGAGAGTCCACCTGCCGATGCAGGGGACATGGGTTCGTGCCCTGGTCTGGGAGGATCCCACATACCATGGAGTGGCTGGGTCTGTGAGCCATGGCCGCTGAGCCTGCGCGTCCAGAGCCTGTCCTCCACAACGGGAGAGGCCACAACAGTGAGAGGCCCGCATACTGCAAAAAGAAAAAAAAAAAGAATACTCATCATTCACAATTCCAGAATATAAAAAAATTTAGTTGGACAAAAGTTTCACTGGAAATGACACTATTTGTATAGTTTGCCTTTATGTATCCTTGCAAATTTATTTTTTTGATTCTTTGGAAATTGCATGTAACATAATTAAATGACAAGAATGCTGGGGATTAGGCAGTGAAATGCAATATGTAAAGATAAGAATACAAGAAGTAGGTCTTACTGTGTTTGTAGAAAATGATTTAGCTCTTTATCACTTACCTGCAATTATCAGAAGTCTTTTCAAAATACAGAAAAAATTTGGGCTTCATGTAAACCAAACTGGAATTAAATGGACTGGATCTACATAACAAAGATTCTCTATTAAAAAGAAAACACTGCAAGATATTTAGCCTGAAAAGTGTAACTAACTCATCGTTGTTCCTGAAATAGAAAAGCTAAACAACTGAAAAGATATGAATTACATAATTATACCTACAGAAAGTAACTATGATTGAACTATGTGAAATTATCATGCTTATAGGTCAATAGAAGTTAAATACTGACAAATTCATATGCTTTGGATTAAGCAACAGTAAATGTTTGGTGACTGGTAAATTGATGAATGAGTGACTAATAGGAGGTGTACAAGAATATCCAGATTGAAAAATCCACGAGGTACAGCAGGAAGTTTTTTTAAGGGATTGTGGAGCAATACATTGTTTCAAGTGATATACAGAATTAATAGCCAAACATTAGGGGAGACACTTTTCTAAATTATAGAACCTGAATTAATTGATCATTTCCTTTTGTAAGTCAATGAATGAAAATTTCCAATGGATTCAGTCAGAATGGAGTTTTTAACAAAGTTTATCTATAAGTTATGACAATAATAGCAGCATTAATGAGAAACCAAAAACATTTCAAAGGCTTATTACGACAGAGGATTTTCTTTTTTCACTTCCATAAATACAAAACTACTTCCATATTTGGCTCTGATATCTTCAGCACACAACTTCCAAAGTCATCCTGTGCTATCAGAAGGGGAATGAACGTGAAAGTATGCTAAACCAGGCAGTTCCACACATTTCTCCAACTCTCACTCCATTGGGTACAACAACACGTGACTAGATCGAATTTTGAGGGAACCTACGTAAATAGTAATCTTTACCATAATACCTTATCTCCTGCTAGATTATAGTTAGTAATAAGCATACACAGTGTGCACTAGATTCTCAGTGGTCTATTGTGAGGACTTTACCCCTTAACAGATTGTTGTGCTTTTCTTTGTGCCTTTTTTTTGGGGGGGGGCATTTAAAAATAATTTACATACAGTAAAATTCACCACTTTTATTGTGTATTTCTATGAGTTTTGACAAACATATGCATTAGTGTATCTACCAACACAATCACAATGTATAAAGTGAATCACCTCAAAAAACTTCCTTTTGATCCTCTACAGGGAATCCTTTCTTCTATCCCTGACTTCTATCAATAACTGATCAGTTTTTTTTTGTCCCTACAGTTTTGCTTTTGCAAGAAATTCATAGAAATAGAATCATGTGATATATTGTATTTTGTCTTTGTCTCCTTTTACTTAGTATAAGGCATCTGAGAGTCATCCTTGTATTGTGTGTCTCAATAGCTCATTCTTTTGTATGACTGAGTAGTATTCAATTGCATGAACCACAGTCTGGTTTCCCATATACCAATTGAAGGGACTGGCAATCATGAATCAAGGTATTTTAAACATCCACACATAGTTTTTGTGTGAACTTGGGTAACCAGTAAGATTGGTGGTTAATATGGTAAGTACATGTTTAACTCCATAAGAAAATGCCAAAAGGTTTTCCAACACCATTCATAGTCTTTACAGGTAATTATTTTAATGAAAAAAAAAGTAAAATATCTTATGATATATTATTTCTGCCTCTCACTGTTGTGGCCTCTCCCGTTGTGGAGCACAGGCTCCGGAAGCACAGGCTCAGTGGCCATGGCTCACGGGCTTAGCTGCTCCACGGCATGTGGGATCTTCCTGGACCGGGGCATGAACCCATGTCCCCTGCATCGGCAGGCGGACTCTCAACCACTGCACCATGAGGGAAGCCCTATTATTTCTATTTAAAGTATGCTATTCTTAAACCAACTTTGTTAAATATACAAATCATACAATTTCCCCCAAAATCATCATTTAGTTTTCATTCTGCTGTCTGATCTTGGGATTTAACTTTATTTTAAAACATGTGGGTTCATTTGTCTTTGATTTCAAATGTATGCAATACCCATATAAGAAAGAAAATGTATTTTCCAGGCTTCTTGAAACATTTTTGACAGATCAATTCCAATTAAGTGCATATAAAGTGAGGGTCACAAAAATAAACCAACACTCATTAAAAAATTATTCATAGGACAAATGTTACCATGTCAACGTAGATATTTACCAAACATTTTAGAAACTAAAAAGGCATTCACAGTAGCACATTATCCCAGCAGGCAAATTCACTAGGGTTTTTAATGGTGTCTCACTAATTGAGCAATAAAGAGCTTCTGTCACATTTATAGCTTATTCTTATGAGTTACAATAATAAAAAAAAATCAAACTTGTGTGTGGAAATGATGTAGAGTGGAGATAACGTTCTATTACATAGTTTTAGCACTCTTTCTTCTCTTTCTTTCTATTTTCTTTCTTTTTTTCCTTTCAGCTAAAGTTATAAAAACTGGCAAAATTTCATAGAGAAATACCTGTCACTGCTTTAGACACCTTGTCCCTTTGGCTTTTCCTTATAGCTCCCAATCATAACCCTGCCTCAGGTCCTTTCTAATGGAAATCCCTTTAGTCTAGTTTCTTCCCCAGATAGCAACTTGACCTGCATTCTCACTTAATTCCACAGCTCTGCTCAAATGCTATCGTGTGAAAACAGGTCTCCCATTTATGCCAATAGATATAGCAGAACTTCCTTAAAAAAATTCAGCCATCTGTTTACACCATATTTTACTTCTTAGCACTTCTCATGCCCCAGCAAGTGTGACCCCATGAGTTTAGTTTATTAACTGTCTTATATAGCTTGCTTTCACATATCGTTGAAAATTTATGAGTTTTCAAGTTCATGAACTTGCAATGCAATGAACTACAGTGCAAGGTCATGAGTTAAACCCTGCCTTGTCATTTATTCTCCAGAAGACCATTTTTTGAATTAAAAGATAAATAAATAAATAAAAATGTAATTTGATATACATAATTCCTAGCCACATACAAAATAAATTTACACAAAAAATTAAGGCTACTCTATAGTTAAAACGTAATTGCATTTTCTGATATAACATCCTCTTTGCCCAAGGCAGCTACTGAATGAAGGACTTTCATTAATGTTTTAATTAAAGATATGTGTCCATACCATCAGCAGGGTACTGGTAGTTCCAACAAAACACAGTTTTGAATGATATAACCACAGTTTAGCCAGACAAACAATTACACAGAAAATCATAATAAATTTTTAAAATTGCTGAGAGGAAATGTTTAAATTGTTATGAAGTAGAGATGAAGAAGATGTGACTTTACTTACTACCCTAAGGAGAAACAGAATAACAATTTTATGTTGCATTAGGAAAAAATAATAGAGTAAGTCAGGAAGAGGGTAGACTAAAAGCATCGCAGTGAGTGTCATGCAGGGGGTGGGGAATGAATCAAGGCTGGTGGGCTGGGGTCTGCTGAGTGAGGGAATGTACAGCATCATGAGGAGATAGGAAGTACAAAGTCTTGTGAGCCAAAACAGAAACAGTCTCTTTTCTCAAGCACCACTGAATTGACCAAATTTGATTTGAACACAGGATGTCTGTGTGCAGCTGTGGAAGCTGTACTCAGGATAGAAAAGCAGGGACTGTTGAATGTTATATTATGCTGGGGTTGGTGGAATTTGATGTAAATGATAATATTAGAAACATAGTTTATAGAAAAAAATCTAATTTTGTAAGAACAATTTTAAAATCTGAGTTATCAAAGAGGAAGAAACCATTACATGAAAATATCAAATGCCACTTAGATTTTTTTTAACTTTTTCAAAATATGCAAAAATGAAGGGAATAATATATTTTAAAAACATCATGTATTCACCACCTACTTTCAACAATTATTAGCTCATGGTTAATCTTGTTTCATTTATACCTACTCCGACACCACCGATCCCACAAAGGGAAAAATGTGAAGCAAATCTCAGGCAAGATATCATTCATCCCATGTATCTTTTAGTATACACATACAATTTAATTTTAGAAACCTGACACTTTATCATTGGAAATAAAACATGTATAGGAATCATGTTGTTTTTGTTGATAAACATTTTGCATGACTTACCCGTTCTTCTTTTGTAGAAGTGGTGCAGTCTTCCAAATTGTAATTAAAAATTCCAGTTAAGACCCCAAAATGGAGCACTAAACACTATTTTCACCTTGTTCAATAATTTATCCTCATTTAAAACTGAAAGGAAATATTTAAAATCCACTGATTTGGGGGATAGATCTTTTTGAATATGAAATATATTGCCTGATTTTACAAAATCCATATCCTTTAGAATATGTGAAAGGCACTTTTTTTCAGGTAGCATATATCTAGGCATACCCTTAAGAATTTTCCAAACTGATCTGATTATTATGGATTACATTATATTTTTTGATACAAAGAAACGTGTTAATGAGTGTGTTCATAATTTCAAGTTGTTGTATTATATCTTTTAATTCTGTGGGGACAAATTAGCAGAATTCAAGGTTCCAGAAAACTAGCTATAAAAGTATGGAGAGGGAAAATTTAAAAATATGAACCAACAGAAAGTGATAAAATTTTTAAATGGTTCTACCCATCAAATTCTAAATATTCATGCAAATTATTAATCATTTTAAGATCCAAAGAGCACAGCTGCTTTCCAATTATGCATATAAGTTGAGAAAGATGGGGACTGTCATGGGTGGCCAGACACTCCATTTATCTAGGACTGAAATATGTCTTCTAAAATAAGTACGTGATCTTTCAAAAATAAATGAATTGGAGAAGCAAAAAAATTAGTATCATAAAACAGTTGTCTTCCTAATTTTCTTCTTAGAACAAAAAGAACAAAAGGCTCTGTTCCTTTTAAAATCTGATTACTCTAAGTCAACCAAACCATCTAGATTATCCCCCATTCTCCTCTTCCTTTAATCATGTATTTACTGAATATAATGTACAGTCACATATTTCCTATCATTTACTGCCCTCCTCTGCCAATGAGCTCTGGTCACATTTGCCCTGGTTCACACAGATCAGTTTTATTAATTTTGACTCCTTGCTAAATTTAATTGTTATTTTAATATTTTTACTACCATATGATCTATATTATCATTATAAAAATTTGCCTAGTACTTTTTCATAAACAGTCAGCCTCCATGTGTGTAGTTGCCAAATAACCTTAATACCTATGAAAAAATATTCTGACAATTGTGAAAGCTTGTAAGGAAGACTTTATTCATAACTATTGCAATAGGTGTCAAGACTACAACAATTTGAGAGACAGAGATTGGTCTGAGAGGTTAATTGCTCTTAATTTACTCTGGTGCTTTATTTGAAAGATAGGAAATCACCTACTTGAAGAGAAAACCCTACTGTTCCTCTCTCCTCTCACTTTTGTTCTTGCTCTCAAACTCACTATCTTCTTCTCTCTTTCTTTGATTACTGAATATGAACCCAGTCAAATCTGGGTCCAAGTGAGGAAACATTTCATTTATAAATTATTTCTTTTGAAAAATAACACCATTGAGTCTTTTTATCTGTGAAAAGAGGAGATAAAATGTCTATTCCACAGAATCTTTTAAAAAAACTAAATGAATCAATACGTATAAAGAGATGTAGACAAGCAATCCAGGAAATAAGAGGATCCCAAATGATAGTTAAGTTCCCTTTTTCCTTTTTATGGATCTAACTCATTTCTAGTCCTTTATTACTAGTACTTCATTTAAGAAAGCTGTGTTATAGTGGAAAGGTATTACATTGAGAATCACAAAAGTTTTTCAAACAGAGAGATAAAAACAAATATTCTGAATGCTTACTATGTTCTAGGCATGGTGCTATGCTTTTCTGGTTCTAACTTTATGTCCTTGGATGAACAACCTAACATAGTCTTGTTTAAGTTTATTTAACTTCAAAATGAGTAAGTTAAAAGCAATTTTCATTTTCTCAAGGACATGTCATAAACACTACCTCTACAGGGTGTTAATATGGATTATTAGGATGGAAAAAAACAAAGTTTTCTTTAGTTAAGTAATCTGGGAAATGATAGATTAAACCAAATTAAGCCTTTTTCCTTGGATTTGGAAATAGACAGACCTAGGTCTGATTATCGGCTACTCATTTATTAGTTAATTAAGCTCTGGCACTTTGCTTAACCTAAGTCTCACTTTGAATATCATTAAAATAGGACAAAAGGAATCACAGAAGAATGCTGTACAGAAAGGAAAGGATTAGGGAAAATTTCTAAAGTGCACAGAATGGCTAGAACACAACAAAGCCTTGAAAAAAGGTAAACTTGTTATTAATATTATCTTAATTAGCCCTCACCTCTTCAAAGGTATAGAATATTAAGACAAAGATTTATTTTCCTTCTTCCTTTCTGGAATAGATCAGGCAGCTTTTTAAAAAGCAGGAAGAAGAGGTTCCTGAGAACATGTGAGGTTTCCTCTCCTTCAAGCTCTAAGTCTATTGGTAGCATCTCAGCAGGAAAAGTTGCACAAGCACTATATGATGCCTGTAAGCAACCATTCGTCCTTAAAAAAAAACAAAACAAAACAAAATCAGACAAGTAGGAACTCATTTTCTTAGTAGTACACAGGAGAAAACATAACTCGTACCTTACTGGCTCTAAATTAGTCATTAAATCCAATTAGTTTCTCATACCCAACTGTATTGCATTTTGCTCTGTACAATTTAGGACATAAATAGGTAGATAAAAATGCCTGACTAATTAGAGAAGTCCTTTTTTTGTAATTTAGGATAGATGACTTTATAATCAAATATGAGATGTGAATACAAATATATCAAAGATTTTTATAGCTAATAAACTATCAGATTAGACAATTCCAAAAGACAATTAGCAAAAACGCTTAAGCAAAGGATCATCACTGGAATACACACATACATCTTACAATGATTACATTGGGGAAAGAAACCACATATTTGCATACAAACATACATGAACATACCCAAATATTTCAATGCTTTAAACTGCATCTTTAATTTTTATTTTTGCATTATTTTTAATTAAAACTCTATATTAGTTTCTAAATGTTTTTAGATCTTCCCCACAGCAGAATGATTCTTAAAAACATATATTTTCTAGCATTTTGATCCTTTAAAAAACAATGCTAAGTACAGTCATATGCAATAAGGAGCTTAAAATATTTTGAGCAATGGAATACTTTCTAGAATGAATGACCAGAAATCCAGATGCCTCGCTTGAAGGGAAAAATGAATTTGAAATCATGTCATACTATGTTTCTTTTAAAATCAGTTACATTGAACTTTTATATAATTATTAGTGGAAAATAGAATTGGAGGAGCTAAGTGTTTTGGGGTAAAGGCTATGTGACCTTTGGAAAGTTTTCTAAAGTCTTTTGAGCAATAAGCTCCTAGCTTTTTTAAATGAGAATAATGATATTTAACTTGAAAAAGGTGCATGTTGTAAAGAATAGTGAGACATGCAAAATACCTGGCACATGGCTAGTAAGCAAAATATTTCTACTTGAACAACAGTGTGAATGGTAGTGGCATTTGTTGAAATGGGGAAAATGGGATACAGGACAGAATTAGTTATTAAAAACAAAAGGTCCAATTCTGGATGTTAAATTTATTGTTCTCATGTAACAACCGATCAAGATAAGAAGTAAGTGATTTGGTGTAAAAAGGGCCAAAAGGTTGGGCTCGGAAATATCTATTAATTGAAAGCCATCAACATGTAGATAATATGGAAAACATGGAAATGATAATATCAACTAAAAAAAAGTAGAAGGATATAAAAGTTGTGTCCCATGTTTGAGGCCCGGGAAAAGTTATTAGCAGTCAAGTGATAAAGGAACAGAAAAAAGTGAATGAGAAGAAACACCCAGAAATACATAATTAGAGCCAGGAGAACAGAGGAGGAGCCCAGAGGAGCCCAGTGAGCAGCATAGTTCATATGGAATGAGGTGGACAGTAATGTTGAATACTCCTGAGAGTTGAGAAAATTGTTAAGTGATACAAGGTAATGATTTGCATTTGAAAACCAAAGCAATAGGGTGGTAGCTAGAGAGTTAGGGGCTGTTTTCCTTCCTTTTTTGGTATTTATCTTGTACATTTCTTTATTTACTTGTTATTTTAGAGGAGATCATTGTATAATATTTTCATGCTACTTGAGTTGAGACAACAAATATATGAAGTCCAATAATATAGAATATAGAGGGGGAAGCAGAAGGGGGAGGAAGGGATGAATTGGTAGAGCACAGAGGATATTTAGGGCAGGAAAACTATTCAGCATTACACTATAATGGTGGATATATATTATTACACTTTTGTCAAAATCTGTAAAATTTACAGGAGTTAACCATAATGTAAACTATGGGCTTTAGGTGATAATGATTCATCGAAATAGTTTCATCAGTTGTAACAACTGTACCACTCTGGTGTGGGATGTTAATAATGGGGAGGCTGTGCTTTTATGAGGGCACAGTTTATATGGGAAATCTCTGTACTTTCTGCTCAATTTTGCTGTGACCTTAAAACTGCTCTAAAGAATAAAGTCTACTAAGAGAAATTCAATGGAAGAATATGCAGCTTATTACTCATATAGATCTCTGTGTCACAAAGAATGATGATGGAAGTTGGTATAACACCATTATAAAAGCACACCTAATTTTCAGCTCTAGAATTTTCACTTGGTAACTATTTACATTTTCTCTTCAGCTTTGTGATAAGTTCAACAATTGTCCCTCCAAGATATCTATGTCCTAATCTGCCAAATCTGAGAACACTGTATTTCGTGGCTAAAGGGAATTTGCATATGTGATTCAGTTGAGATGGAGAGTTTCCTGGATTATCTGTGTAGGCCCTAAATATAACCACCAGGGTCCCTACAGGAGGAAGGTAAATGGAGATTTGACATAGTGGAGGAGGTGGTGTGGCCTCAGAAGCACAGATCTGAGTGATGTGGCCAAGAGCCAAGGGATCCTGACAGCCTCTACAAGTGAAAGAAGCAAAACAAGGATTTTCTCTGTTGCATGCAGAGGAACCAGCTCTCCTGGCAATTAGATTTATCCCAGTAAACTGATTTTGGACTTTTAATCCCCAAACTAAAAAATAATAAATTTGTGTTGTTTTAAATCACTGAATTTGGAATATTTTTTTACAGCAGTAATAGGAAATACAAACGTGCTTGACTCTTCTCTCATTAGATTATCTTTCTCTGAAATTCTTTGAACATTTTATAAATATTTATCTGTGAAATTCAATATCTAGGGGCACATGGAGTCACTGTCTATTGACTACTTTTTCCCCTTATTATAAGTGATAATTTTCTGTGTCTTTTCACGTCTAGTATTTTTTGGTTGAAAACTGGACATTGTAAATACGTAACATGTCAATGACACTGTGATTTTTTCCTATGGATTGTTGGATTATTGATATAGTAATAATCAGTGACCCTGAATGATCTCAAACTACAAAACCTGTTTCTCCTGCCATGTTCAGGAGATGATGTCTCCCTTAGGTAATCTGACCTCTTTTTTAGGCTTCTCTTTGTGGGGATTTCTCCTGCAACTTCACAGACTGTCAGTAAATTAACGATTTGGACAGACTTCAAGACAGTTGGACTCAGGGTCTCTGCAGTTCTTTTGTTGCTGGGTCCTGCTTATATTTCTCCCCTATATATCAAAAACCAAGAACAGCTATATGACATAATCCAGGAAGGCTTCCACTTGCTGAGGTGTGTATTGGTTTCTGTCTACTTTTTCACCAGGCTCTCTGGGGCCTTCCACAGCATGCAAAATCTAACCATTAGCGAGGGATAAGAATAGAGTTTATACTTTTGGATTTCAAACTGTGGCTCTCTCAGTTCCAAAACATTCCCTTTAAATTTCCAGTGTCCCAGCTGCTCTAAACTCTATTATCTGTCCCTTGAGCCTATAAAACTATGTTTTTCCATCTGAGGGGAGTCTTGGGAGGACTCCAAACATAAACTCACAGTTCTTACCTGATACACTGGCAATCTTTCCATAGCAAATTCTTTTAAAGTTTTACCCTCTATTTGCTCATTTTCCAAGTCCTTCAAATATGTTTTCAAGTTTTTTTTGTTTTGTTTTGTTTTTGTTTTTTTTGTAAACTTCAATTGTCTTCTGTGGGCATAATCACTCAGCCTCTTCATGCCCTATAACCAGTTAATCTCTACCAACATTTACAAATATGTTTGATGGGGTTGATAACATAATTTTAAAATGAGATGAAGTCTTTTCAGACTAATAAGATTATCATTACCTTGCTACCACAATGTTACAAATAAGAAGTTATTCATTTTAAGCACATAAAGTTATGAATATATTTAATAATTAGTGTAAACTATTTACCAGTATAAAATTCAGGGACATAACTTTTAAATGTTTTATTTAATCTATTTTTTTGGAAAAGTACTGTATTTATGGGAGAGATAGAATGAAACTGATTTGAGTTCGATCAACATAAAACAATACATAAAATCCTATTATTTTTACACCATTGCCAGGCAGCTTTTGCACCTAATTTTTCAGATATTTAGACTTTCCTTACAAAAGTCAGTCACCAATAAGAAGGTTACAGAGTTCACACATCCCCAGGAACTTAATCTGCTGAGTGTCCCCAGATGCACTCATTCAGTCAATTACTCTCAGTCAAGAGTCACAGTGGAAGACTTCTCACTAGCATCCAGATCCCATATTACATTTATCTTCTTCACATCTAACCACTCAGAATACTTTTTTTTTCTTTCTTACTGTTAATTCAAAAATTTTCAAGCTGTGGCATACTAAATGCTTTGGAGAATGGAGAGATGTTAATAGTCCTAAAGCTGTATTTCATGAACTTCTAGTGTTTACTCCAATTAATGTAGTTACATATACATTCAGGTCCATTAACTGTAACTGCAACAATGCTCTGGTATTACCTCTTAATTTTTCATCAGGTAAATAATCTGAAAATTCTAATATTGTTGAAATTTCACATAAACCTCCCAATGTCCCTCTTAGTTCTTCTGCTTCCACAATCAAACACACACTTTCAAACCACAAAGGTAGTTTAACTGGTATATACCTCCGTATTTCTAAATATTTTTGTTCTTGACTCAATTTTATATCTAACATTTTTCTTACTATTATGACAGTTAAAATTTTAGATCAAATGGTATGAGTCCACTGCTTTTTCATTCATACTAAATTGTGAAGCAGAAAAGAACAGACTGAATCTCTGCCCATATATTTGAGTGTGTGTGCGTGTATTTGTGTGTACTGGAAATGCTGAGAGTACACTGCTGGTCTTCAATGTAAGGCATTTAATTATTCTATCAGTTCAGGTCAGTGAAGAAGGGATTTACAGAAGGGATTAGGTAGTTAAAGCTTTGTTTGAAGGTCTAGAGGAAGACAAGGCAGCTTGATATTTTTCACTGTTTAGTTCAAGGGTACATGATGATACCTGAAGTAGAGATGAGTAAGTCACTGCTGCTGTTACAACTAATTTGAACATCTATGATGATAGTGGTTAGACACTTTGCTCCTGGATCAGGATGCCAAAAACTTTCTCAACAACTACATTTTACAATACTGTCTGTCTAGCATCAGTACTAGACAGATAATTTCTACCTGTTTCTGTGTTTCAAAATTTAGTACATTGTGAAGTTAAATTTTAATCCAGAACCTTATATACAAGGGACTCTGAGGAATATATATTACAATTCTAAGAGAAGAGAGCCAGTATACCATATTTTACATGGATCAAATTATACAGGTAATTTTCTGCTCTTGGAAAACTCGAGTTGTCATTACTTATTGGCCTCTTCTCTTGAGCAATTTAGATCATCCATAGAAATATCCTCCAATCTTCTGCCTATGAAATTTGGGTCTTGTGTGGATAAGAGAACTTGTTTCCTCACCTTTCAAAGGTATATCATTCCTGTTTTCATCATGGTACATTACCACTGTCATTCTCAGAGCCGTCAGATATTCCAGAGAACAGAATTCTGTCTGGCTTAGTAGAGGAGCTTTTCCTCACTCAGCTGTGCAAGATTTAACTGAGAAGATAAAGGTCAACTTTGATGCTCTTTCAAATTCTCCTTTTCCACTGCCGCACTCTCATTTTCTGCATTTTCCGTGTAGCACCATGCCTCCAATTCCTGAAACATGACTTAGTTCCATGTAAACCAGTTTACACACACACCAGGTTTAGAATCATCATCTCATTGTTATTTCCTCTTTCTCCCTATTTTTCATGGTCATCTAGCATTATGTGGGGATAGAGACACCTCTAATCTTCATCAAATATAGAGCAAATGTTTCATTTTCCTTTATGCTTCATTTGTTTTAGGATCATCTGAATGAGGAAAAAGCTGTATAAAATTTCTGCTTTGCCATACTGAACTCAGGTATCTTCAAAATTTTTTCTTGATGAAACTGTCATTCTATAAAACTAGTGAGTGAATCAGTAAAACAGATGTGGAATATAAATTAGAAGTAATCCACATACACTTGCAAAATCAGCTGGGTTGTCTCACTCAGTGCTAGTCATAGCTCTAACAAAAGAAGGGTACATTATTTTGAACAACTTTAATGGTAGAATTTTTAATAAGATATCATTTAACTATATTTTGATATATGCCTAAAATGTCAAGCTGTGATTTAATTTTAAACATGCATATTCAATTCTGTTTAACTTTTAGAACTGAGATTTGTTTCTTTTTAAAATATACAGATACACACAATATATGATAAATAGACATATATTTACCATAAGCTTTAAATTTTTATATTTTGTGATGCACCTAATGGGAATTTACAAAAAATAATATTACTTTATAATGAAACAGGAATTCAATAACCAACTGAGGGCTTCCCTGGTGGCGCAGTGGTTGAGAGTCCGCCTGCCGATGCAGGGGACATGGGTTCGTACCCTGGTCCAGGAGGATCCCACATGCCGTGGAGTGGCTGGGCCCGTGAGCCATGGCCACTGAGCCTGCGCGTCCAGAGCCTGTGCTCCACAACAGGAGAGGCCACAACACTGAGAGGCCCACATACCGCAAAACAAAAACAAAAACAAAAACAAAAAACAAAAAAAACCAACTGAGCAAAATAGGTACAACAGGCATTTAAGATCTGTTAATACCATTATACTATCTGTGAATATTATCATCAGCAGCATAATATTTAAAATTTCATTTTGATTTGGCCTCACAAGAGATATTAATATCTATTAAATAAACGTGTGATGGTTTTTATTTACTTCTAGGTTACTATGGGATAATATTGGGAACAACTTCCATTAAATCTCTTCATAATTGATATAGAATATCTGATTTCCATGGTTCATAAACTAATAATGACCTTTTTTTCAACAATTTCTCTCACCATTTGCTAAATACCCTTTACATTGATTTTTAAAAATATCAAACGGAAGAATTAAATGGGATTTGAGTTAATTGATGAAGTCATAATACTTTTTTTTTTGGATTATATACCCCTTTTGTGGCAAAGACTACTTCTTTTAAGATGACTAAGCTCTTGGAATTATTTAGAGATAAGTGGTCATTATGTAAAAACACATATTATAAATATTTAATTTCCAAAAGAAAATCTCAGAAGAAGTATGTCTTAGTTTTTTTTCAAGATTTTTGAAATATTTGATTCATTAATTTTAATGGTCTTATTTAATTTAAATAATTTTAAATTTTATTATATATGCTCCAATTATCTCATTAAGAATTATTGCTTTTTTTAATTATTAAGGTGCCATAGTAGAGTTCAAAAATTTTCAAACAATATATATTATATACACTAATATAGAAAGGAGGCAAATAATATAAATATCCTTGAACCAATGAAACCACTAACAGTGTCTAAATCAGTATTCTTTTCCCAAGTTGTCTTTAATGATTTCATCTAATAGTAGAATTTGCAATTCAATTTGAAATTCAGAGTTTGCTATTTTGCAAGCAGTCCATTTACCCCTTCCTAAAACTTTAATCAGAGGGTTTAACTCTTAAAGACGTTTGGATTACAAGTATCAAACTCATCTGCAAATCATTTTATTGCTTTGTTTGTTCCCCTTCATTTAATTAGATTCTCTTGAGTTTAATTAGGTTTAAAGCACAGTGATTATAGAAAAACTATGCTGTTTATTGCACACATTTCCCCAAGTGGTCTTAGCAAATTCCCCAACTTTATTTAGTGGATATTCAATCACCTTTCTAATTACTGGAAGAAAACAGCTCAAAAGCACATTCCCTACTGATGGTTGGTTAAGACTATCATCCTATTATAGAAGACATCTTATTATAGAAAAGACAGTACAATTAAGAAGTTTGTAAAGCTTACAACATTAATTATTATTCAATGATTTTAAGGAAATGCTCACCTTGTACTTATATTCTTGTCCAAGTGGAAAATCATTCTATTGCTAATATACTTTCAGAAAATCAAATCCAAACGAATGAATTGAAATGATCTAAATAGCCTAGAAAATTATACGTACTTTATGAAGAATCTAGATCCAGGGACTCTATCTTTTCATATTTCAAATATACATGAAAAACTTTAATCTCATGTCTCAATTTTTTTTTCAAATGAAAGTACATTGGAGAGCAGCAATTGGTATGAATAGGCTCATTAAATACAACCCACAAATTTAAATAAATTTTGATTTTTGCACAGGCCATTTTTAACCATTTCCCCATGTATCTGGTTAATTGTTTACTTATTTTGGCCCTTCTTTTTAAAAATCACACAATTATATGTCATAAGTATTAATAAAATCACCTAACTGTTCTGTGACAGATAATTATATCTAAAAAATAACCAAAGTAAAGAAATGTAGATCTTGACAGTAAATACAATATAAAAAATTAACCTTAATAAAAATAAAATGTCAAATGAAAACTTGAAATCTAAAATACAAGACAAATAGTACATGCTTTGATTTTTATAATTTTTTATATTTTTCTGTTCCAATAAACCATTCCCCCCCAAGAAAAAACCCCTTTTTCCTGACTTTTCCTTCAATTTATGATTGATAATGTAATACAGTATATTTTTTCCAAAGCAACATGCATTGTTCACTATTTTTATTATACTTCAGGGCAGGTCACACAGTCTTGAGGGATTTAGCCTGGTGTGGCCCCCTTTGCCTGGCAAAGCAATAAAGCTACTCTTTCCTACTTCACCCAAAACTCTGTCTCCACATTTCTATTTGGCACCGGTGAACAGAGGCTGAGTTTTGACAACAATATTGATAAGAAAATACAATCCATAGAAACAGACCTAGAAGTGACAGATGATAGAATTATTAGAAAAGGACAGTCAGTACATTCTATATGTGCAAAAAAGTAAACAAACAAAACAAAAAAATCAGCAAATTAAGAAGAGTTCTGGAAGATATAAAAAAGACACAAATTGAACACCTAAAGATTAATAATACAGTGTGTGAGGTGAAAAATATACTGGATGGCATTAACACTGGATACTGCAACAGAAGACCTAGTAGTAGACACTGTCCAAAATCAAACACAGAGAAAAAAACTGAAAAAAAAAATAATGAAGCATTTGTCAACTGCTGAATAAATTTAAGTGACCAAATATCTGTATAATATAGACTCTGAAAGACACGGGTGGGTAGGAAAAATATTTGAAACTTAGCCCAAACATTTAAAACACACATATACAAAAAGCTCAACCAACATGAAGAAAACTTCAACAAGGAATATTATAATAAAATTGCCAGTGTTGGTAAGAAAATCTTACAAGTAGGACACATTAGATATAGAGGGAAGACATAGGGATGAAAGCAGACTTTTAGTTGGAAACAAGGAAAGACAGAAGACAGCAGAAGTGCATCTTAAAACACTGAAAGACAGAAATTCCCCATCTAGAATTCTCATGAAAATATCATTCAAAAACAAAGGCAAGGGCTTCCCTGGTGGTGCAGTGGTTGAGAGTCCGCCTGCCGATGCGGGGGACACGGGTTCGTGCCCCGGTCCAGGAAGATCCCACGTGCCGCGGAGCAGCTGGGCCCGTGAGCCATGGCTGCTGGGCCTGTGCGTCCGGAGCCTGTGCTCCTCAACGGGAGGGGCCGCAGCAGTGAGAGGACTGCGTACCGCAAAAAAAAAAAAAAAAAAAAAAAAAAGGCAAAATATGTGATTATCAGCAGACCTGCACTGAAAGACATGGTAAATTAATTCCTGAAGAAGGAAAATGACATGAGATGGAAATCTTAATCTACACACAAGATTAGAAGCACCAGAAATGGTAAATATGAGGTAAATATAAAAGATATTTTACCTTATTGTTTGTACAATTTTAAATGATAAATGGCAACAAAACAAAACAAAACACACACAAAAAACAACCTATTACCTTAGAATTCTACCAGGTATCTGATTATTTCAGTGCTAACAGAAAATAAAAAGGCTTTGGGGAAAAAGAAAAAAAGATAATTCATCTTATTTATGGAAGTACTGAAAAATATACTATAATGAAAGGAAAACTGATCTCAGAAGACAGAAGTTGTATCAATATTTAAAGACATACACTGTAACAAAAAGGTAAGATTTTGGTATACAGAAATATTAAGTTATCATAAAATTATGAAAAATAATACTAATTAGAAAACAAATTATATACTGAGTCAGACATACTACTCAATACTACTGAAGAAATCATGGAAATTTTATTCTCTCATTTATTCTTTGAATAAATATTAATAATGATTACATAATGGTAAAGCAAAATGTTTCCCCTTCATGCAGCTTCTAGCCAGAGAAGATTAAATAAATTCTAACAAACTAATGTATAGATAAGAAATCATTTATTGATGAGTGCTATGGAGAAAAGTAGAGCAGGGTAATAATTATTAAATAAATAGTAGTCATAGGATGGTCAGGGGAGGGCTCTCTATAGAAGTGGCAACTGGGCAGAGGTTAGGTTAAGCTTTGGAGAAATAAGATGAGTTTTTTGAACAAAGGGGAATAAAATGCAGAGGTCCTAAAGCATGAGTGATGTAACAAATGAGAAACAGCAAAAATTGTAAGACTGGAGATGAAGAAGGGGAGAGGTGATCAAGCTACAGTCAGGGATGCAGTAGCTTGGGTTGTAGGGGCTGGGGAGTGTGGAAGGAGGGATACTCCAAGTCCTACTGATCATGATAAAGATTTTGAACTTTACTTTGAATGCAGTGAATAGTATTTGGAAACTTTGGTCAGAATTACTATGATCTGATTTATGTGAAAAGTGTTCACTTTGTTGTCTGCCAGTAAAGATATCTGAATGCCTACAATACTCTGGGGCATGTTTGGGGTTCTAGGAATGCAGTCCAGCCAATGGTGTGATGAGAGCCATGGCTGCCATGGCTTCTACTAGAGCACTACAGTCTCTGACAAAAACTCCATCTGGTACAGAGGGATCAGGGGTTGGAATGTGGGCCATAAATGCCTTGATTTTCTTCTCCATTCACATTCCAATCTGCTCCCAGGGCTTCCCATTACCCAAACATAATTACAAGCCAGAGGGCAGAGGTGCCAGAAGGATGCAGCCCATGAAAATAAGCTTTGAAGGGCATGAAATGGAGCAGAGAAGATGGATGGTGGGTCTAGAAAAGCAAGTGGAGATTATCTGGCACAATTACTATTGACTATATGCTTCATGATAGCAGAACAATGAAACAATCAAAAGACATTATATTCTCCACTCCAAAGACTATGTACAATAAATAGGTTATGCCAGACAACTCTGATTTCTGTGCTTGACACTGTACTCTTTCTATCCCTGTACCCAAACCCCTACTTTATTCTTTGACAGTATAAATACCATTTCTATTTGAAGTTTCCCTAACTTCTCTCTTCTTCTTCCCTTCTCCACACCACCTAAGACCACTCTATGTGGAAACAGGGCAGATTTTTGTTTTGTTTTTAAATATAGCCTCACACTTCCATTTTATTATGTACCGTTGGCAGGCTATAGGATAGTTCTTCAAAGGAAATCTAATTTATTTGCAGCCTATTTCTGAATGCTTTAAGGAGTGAAAAACCTTGAGCTAGAGGAGGCAGGCAAGACAGAAGGACTGCAGGACACGAAGAAGGTGGCCCGGGGCTCAGCTTTAAGCGTGGATCAAAGCAAGGATGTGTAGCAAGCGAAGGCAGGGGTGATGAACAGCCCCAGGACTGGGGATGTGGTGGGAACTGGCTGCCTTGCGAGCCAGGGAGTCGGGCTGTGTGGCTCACGTGCAGAGCAGGATCTTGGGCAGAGAGGAGGAGGAGAAGGACGAAAGCAGACACCAAGAAAGGCTCTGTGCAGAGCAGAGCTGTGGGACTGGTACAGAGCTGGGTCCCCAGGTCCCATGCCATGAGCAGCCCAGACAATAAAGTAGTGGTCGACAGCCCCCCCACCGAGTGCCTGAGGCTGGAAGCAGCAGAGCAGGTAGTATTTTTAAAAGATCTGCTCCATAAGGAAATAGAAGAGAAATTCAAATAAAGAACCAGAACCAAAGAAACAAGGAGTATGTAATAAAGGTGAATGCCAAGCTTTCATGTATAAATGGAAAGGAAAGGTTTTGATGAGAAATCCAATAGAAAGAATATGTGAAGGAAAAAGATGACATCTGTGCCTGACAAAAAAAAATCATAAGATTAATACAACGAAAACAAAAGGAAAGCAAGACAGTACTTACTAGTTAAAGCCGTGTGGCTGACAGGGTCTTGGTGCTACGGCCGAGTGTCAGGCCTGTGACTCTGAGGTGGGAGAACCAAGCTCAGGACATTGATCCACCAGAGAGCTCCCAGCTCCATGAAATATCAAACAGCGAAAGCTCTCCCAGAGATCTCCATCTCAACTCTAAGACCCAATTCCACTCAACAACCATCAGGTTACACTGCTGGACACCCTATGCCAAACAACTAACAAGACAGGAACATTAACCTACCCATCAGCAGAGAGGCTGCCCAAAATGAAAATAAGGTCACAGGCACTCCAAAACACACGACCGCACACAGTCCTGCCCACCAGAAACAGAAGATCCAGCCTCTTCCACCAGAACACAGGCACTGGTCCCCTCCACCAGGAAGCCTATAGAACCCATTGAACCAACCTTAGCCACTGGGCACAGGCACCAAAAACAACAGGAACTAGGAACCTGCAGCCTGTGAAAAGGAGACCCCAAATGCAGTAAGTTAAGCAAAATGAGAAGACAAAGAAACACACAGCAGACGAAGGAGGAAGGTAAAAACCCATCAGACCAAACAAATGAAGAGGAAATAGACAGTCCACGTGAAAAATAATTCAGAGTAATGATAGTAAAGATGATACAAAATTTTGCAAATACAATGGAGAAAATAAAAGAAACGTTGAACAAGGACTTAGAAGAAATAAAGACCAAACAAACGATGAACAGCACAATAAATGAAATTAAAAATTCTCTAGAAGGAATCAGTAGCAGAATAACTGAGGCAGAAGAACGGATAAGTGACCTGGAAGATAAAATAGGGGAAATAACTACCACAGAGCAGAATAAAGAAAAAAGAATGAAAAGAATTGAGGACAGTCTCAGAGACTTCTGGGACAACATTAAATGCACCAACATTCTAATTATAGGGGGTCTCAGAAGAAGATGACAAAAAGAGACAGAAAATATTTGAAAAGATTATAGTTGAAAACTTCCCTAATATGGGAAAGGAAATAGTCATTCAAGTCTAGGAAGAGCAGAGAGTCTCATACAGGATAAATCCAAGGAGAAATATGCCAAGACACATATTAATCAAACTATCAAAAATTAAAAACAGAAAAAAATATTGAAAGCAGCAAGGGAAAAACAAAAAATAACATACAAGGGAATCCCCATAAGGTTAACAGCTGATCTTTCAGCAGAAACTCTGCAAGCCAGAAGGGAATGGCAGGACATACTTAAAGTGTTGAAAGGGAAAAACCTACAACCAAGAATACTCTACCCAGCAAGGATCTCATACAGATCTGACGGAGAAATTAAAACCTTTACAGACAAGCAGAGGCTAAGAGAATTCAGCACCACCAAACCAGGCTTACAACAAATGCTAAAGGAACTTCTCTAAGCGGGAAACACAAGAGAAGGAAAAGACCTACAATAACAAACCCCAAACAATTAAGAAGATGGTAAACGTAACCTACATATCGATAATTACCTTAAGTGTAAATGGATTAAATGCTCCAACCAAAAGACATAGACTGGCTGAATGGATACAAAAACAAGACCCGTATATATACTGTCTATAAGAGACCCACTTCAGACCTAGGGATACATACAGACTGAAAGTGAGGGGATGGAAAAAGATATTCCTTGCAAATAGAAATCAAAAGAAAGCTGGAGTAGCAATTCTCATATCAGAAAAAAGAGACTTTAAAATAAAGACTATTACAAGACACAAAGAAAGACACTACATAATGATCAAGGGTTCAATCCAAGAAGAAGATATAACAATTATATATATATATATGCACCAAACATAGGGGCACCTCAATACATAAGGCAAATGCTCATAGACATAAAAGGGGAAATCAACAGTAACACAATCACAGTAGGGGACTTTAACACCCCACTTTCACCAATGGACACATCATTCATAATGAAAATAAATAAGAAACACAAGCTTTAAATGACACATTAAACAAGATGGACTTAATTGGTATTTATAGGACAATACATCCTCAAACAGCAGATTACACTTTCTTCTCAAGTGCTCATGGAACATACACTAGGATAGATCACATCTTGGGTCAAAATCAAGCCTTGGCAAACTTAACAAAACTGAAATCATATCAAGTATCTTTTCCAAGCACAATGCTATGAGACTAGATATTAATTACAGGAAAAAATCTGTAAAAGATACAAACACATGGAGGCTAAACAATACACTATTTAATAAATAAGAGATCACTGAAAAAATCAAAGAGGAAATAAAAAAATACCTAGAAACAAATGACAATGAAAACATGATGACCCAAAACCTATGGGATGCAGCAAAAGCAGTTCTAAGAGAGAAGTTTACAGCAATACAATCCTATCTCAAGAAACAAGAAATATCTCAAATAAATAATCTAACCTTACACCTAAAGATATTAGAGAAAGAAGAACAAAAAACCTTAAACTTAGCAGAAAGAAAGAAATCATAAAGATCAGATAAGAAATGAATGAAAAAGAAATGAAGGGAACAATAGCAAACATCAATAAAACTAAAAGCTGGTGTTTTGAGAAGATAAACAAAATTGATAAACCATTAGCCAGACACAACAAGAAAAAAAGGGAGAAGACTCAAATCAATAGAATTTGAAATGAAAAAGGAGAAGTAACAACTGACATTGCAGAAATACAAAGGATCGTGAGAGATTACTACAAGAAACTCTATGCCAATAAAATGGACAACCTGGAAGAAACAGACGGATTCTTAGAAAAGCACAACCTTTGGAGACTGAACCAGAAAGAAATAGAAAATATAAACAGACCAATCACAAGCACTGAAATTGAGACTGTGATTAAAAATCTCCAATAAACAAAAGTCCAGCATCAGATGGCTTCACAGGCGAACTCTATCAAACATTTAGAGAAGAGCTAACACCTATCTCTTTCAAAGTCTTCCAAAATACAGCAGAGGGAGGAAAACTCCCAAACTCATTCTATGAGGCCACCATTACCCTGATACCAAAACCAGACAAAGGTGTCACAAAAAAAGAAAACTACAGGCCAATATCACTGATGAACATAGATGCAAAAATTCTCAAAGAAATACTACCAAACAGAATCCAGTAGCACATTAAAAGGATCATACACCATGATCAAATGGGGTTTATCCCAGGAATGCAAGGATTCTTCACTATATGCAAATCAATCAATGTGATACACCATATTAACAAATTGAAGGAAAAAAACCATATGATTATCTCAATAGATGCAGAAAAAGCTTTTGACAAAATTCAACACCAATTTATGATAAAAACCCTGCAGAAGGTAGGCATAGAGGGAACTTTCCTCAACATAATAAAGGCCATATATGACAAACCCACAGCCAACATTGTTCTCAAGGGTGAAAAACTGAAACCATTTCCTATGAGATCAGGAACAAGACAAGGTTGCACGCTCTCACCAGTATTATTCAACACAGTTTTGGAAGTTTTAGCCACAGCAATCAGAGAGGAGAAAGAAATAAAAGGAATCCAAATCAGAAAACAAGAACTAAAGCTGTCACTGTTTGCAGATGACATGATACTATACATAGAGAAACCTAAAGATGCTACCAGAAAACTATGAGAGCTAATCAATGTATTTGGTAATGTAGCAGGATACAAAATTAATGCACAGAAATCTCTTGCATTCCTATATACTAATGATGAAAAATCTGAAAGAGAAATTAAGAAAACTACAATTTACCATTTCAACAAAAAGAATAAAATATCTAGGAATAAATCTACCTAAGGAGACAAAAGACCTGTATGGAGAAAACTATAAGACACTGATGAAAGATGATACAGACAGATGGAGAGATATACCATGTTCTTGGATTGGAAGAATTAACATTGTGAAAATGACTACAGTACCCAAAGCAATCCACAGATTCAATGCAATCCCTATCAAACTACCACTGGCATTTTTCACAGAACTTGAGCAAAAAATTTCACAATTTGTAATGGAAACACAAAAGACCCTGAATAGCCAAAGCAATCTTGAATAAGAAAAATGGAGCTGGTGGAATAAGGCTCCCTGACTTCAGACTACACTACAAAGCTATAGTAACCAAGAGAGTATGGTACTGGCACAAAAACAGAAATATAGATCAATGGAACAGGATAGAAAGACCAGAGATAAACCCACACACATATGGTTACCTAATCTTTGACCAAGGGGGCAAGAATATACAGTGGAGAAAAGACAGCATCTTCAATAAGTGGTGCTGGGAAGACTGGACAGCTACATGTAAAAGAATGAAATTAGAACACTCCCTCTAACACCATACACAAAATTAAACTCAGAATGGATTAAAGACCTAAATGTAAGGCCAGACAGTATCAAACTCTTAGAGGAAAACATAGGCAGAACACTCTATGACATAAATCACAGCAAGATCCTTTTTGACCCACCTCCTAGAGAAATGGAAATAAAAACAAAAACACACAAATGGTACCTAATGAAAGTTAAAACCCTTTGCACAGCAAAGGAAAACATAAACAAGATGAAAAGACAACCCTCAGAATGGGAGATAATATTTGCAAAGGAAGCAACTAAACAAAGGATTAATCTCCAAAATTTACAAGCAGCTCACGCAGCTCAATATCAAAAAAAACAAACAGCCCAGTCCAAAAACGGGCAAAAGACCTAAATACACGTTTCTCCAAAGAAGATATATGTATTTCCATGAAATACAAACACATGAAAGGATGCTCAACATCACTAATCATTAGAGAAATGCAAGTCAAAACTGCAATGAGGTATCACCTCACACCTGTCAGAATGGCCATCATCAAAAAATCTACAGAGAATAAATGCTGCAGAGGATGTGGAAAACAGGGAACCCTCTTGCACTGTTGGTGGGAATGTAAATTGATACAGCCACTATGGAGAACAGTATGGAGGTTCCTTAAAATACTAAAAAGAGAACTACCATATGACCCAGCAATCCCACTACTGGGCGTATACCCTGAGAAAACTACAATTCAAAAAGAGTCATGTACCACAATGTTCATTGCAGCTCTATTTACAATAGCCAGGATATGGAAGCAACCTAAGTGTCCATCAACAGATGAATAGATAAAGAAGATGTGGCACATATATACAATGAAATATTACTCAGCCATAAAAAGAAACGAGCTTGAGTTATTTGTAGTGAGATGGATGGACCTAGAGTCTGTCATACAGAGTGAAGTAAGTCAGAAAGAGTAAAACAAATGTCATATGCTAACATATATATGGTATTAAAAAAAAAAGTGGTTCTGAAGAACCTAGGGGTAGGACAGGAATAAATACACAAATGTAGAGAATGGACTTGATGATATGGGGAGGGGGAAGGGTAAGCTGGGAGGAAGTGAGAGAGTGGCATGTACATATATACGCTACCAAATGTAAAATAGATAGCTGGTGGGAAAGAGCCACATAGCACAGGGAGATTAGCTCTGCTTTGTGACCACCTAGAGGGGTGGGATAGAGAGGGAGGGAGGGAGATGCAAGAGGGGAGATATGGGGATATATATATAGCTGATTCACTTTGTTATAAAGTAGAAAGTAACACAGGATTGTAAAGCAATTATACTCCAAAAAATGTTTTAAAAAATGTTTAAAAAAAAGGAAGGGCTTATCTGGTGGCGCAGTGGTTGAGAGTCCGCCTGCCGTTGCAGGGGACACAGTTTCGTGCCCTGGTCTGGGAGGATCCCACATGCCGCGGAGCGGCTGGGCCCACTGAGCCTGCGTGTCCAGAGCCTGTTCTCTGCAACAGGAGAGGCCACAACAGTGAGAAGCCCGCATACCACAAAAAAAAAAAACCAAAACAATACAAAAAAAAAGTGAAAAAACTTATTTTAATGTTTGAATTATCAGGACTTAGTAAAGTTAATTTAGTAGAGTAGGAGCTTGATAAATATCTAGTGAATTATGTGTGCATTAAATGACAAAATGGATGAATCTGTATAAAATGATATCATTTAAGAATCTCAGGACCTTATATATCCATATCTTACTTCTGATTCTGTTTATAACATTCTTGCTATTTTCTTTTAGAGATTTTAGCAACCTAGCATATTCTCAAGAGAATTCAACTTGATTCTTCACCTGCAGAACATTTTTAAATTAAATTTTGCCTCCTTATTTGATGTTCTTGCTCTTTGCCCTGGTGCCTCCCATGTGATTATGAGGCTGCTTTTAGGGAATGTGGCATGATTGATTGTATTTATTCTACACAGTAAGTATCCTCCCACATACATATGCCACTACCTGAGAAAGACAATTGACTAAAACAGGCACAAACTTTTTTACTCTAAAAAATCACCATATATAATGGATAAAATTGGAACTGAAATTATATACAAAGACAAGGCAATAAAAATTTTTGACAAGTACTAAATACCAATAAGTAAAATAAATGAAGCCTTTACATTGTAAAATCCATTTGGTCATATTCTAGAGTAATGCCACCAAGAAAATTACATGTCACAAAGGTTATTAGTATTATCTACTGTAGATATCAAACCAATCTATTTATAGAAAACAATGTTTATAGTCAATAAAGTCAAATATTTAGTAAGCCACTGGGATTTTCATTATCTAAATGTATGGATATGTCAATATTTGCAGTTCTTTACAGCTCAAAGTGTTTAGAATGGAAACAAAATGAGGCGCTACCACTAAAAGTCACTTTAACAACTATATAAAGGTTAACATGTAAGAGTCCTGTTAAAAGAAAAAGTATTATATTCTGTTGAAAAATCTTATTTTCAATTTTTATATTATAGTCTATGAAAAATTTAGAATAATGATCCACTGGAAAATTTTAAATAGAATGTCTACAGTATAATTAAGTATTCATATTATATCATTGGACCCCAAGACAGATTTGGTTTTGACCACAGGCATACACCAAATCTGAAACCTGAGTGCTACTTTCTTCACTCTCGAGAAAGAAATAAAAAAAAAAAAAGCTCATTTTTCCCACCTCACAGAGTCAGTATTTATTTTTTATTATTTTATCTTTTTTTTGGTTGGATATAAATCTTTTTTAAAACGTTTTAATTTTATATTGGAGTATAGCTGATTAACAATGTGATAGTTTCAGGTGCACAGCAAACGACAGAGTCAGTATTTAAACATAATAATATTTGATTTCTACCAATATAACGACTGACCAATATTAGACACATAATAAATGTGTATTTCCTTTTAAGATAACTTCTTCAAATGGGACTTGAACTATATTTTCTTAGATTAATATTTTCCTCTAATATTTTTAGACACCTTTCTAAGTATGATATTTGCAGTATTTTAGTTTCCCCTTCTCCATTTTCAAATATAGGCCAAACAGTAATAACTTAGTTCATTTGAGTGGAAAATCTAGGTTTATATTCGAATATTCTAAGTTCTTTATTTGTAATAGGGAAGAATAAATCTGACTCCATACTGGATCTGTTTCTTTTACTTTAACCTTTGTATTCTGTTGCTTTTGCTACAAGTTAAGAATGTTGCCTATAGCCTGAAATATACGGGATAGCACATTCTCAAGGCTTTGACCTTTAAAGCTATAATACTTTTCCATTCAAATAGAGATAAAAAGTTGCAGAACAGAGAATAACATTTGTCTTGTTGGAGGTTTATAGGAACATTGTGAAGGGACCTATGTGGACAGCTGCAAGAACAAAGGAGTCCCGCTCCAAGAAGTTTACAGCAACCAACCACACCCCCTTCCCTTTTAGTATAAAAGAAGCCTGAATCCTAACTCAGGAAGATAGTTCTTCGGGACACTAGTGCACCATCTTCTAGGTCTGCTGGCTTTCTGAATAAAGTCGCTATTCCTTGCCCCGACAACTTGTCTCCTGATTTACCTGTTGTGAGTTGAACAGTACACCTTTGGGTAACATATTGATTTAAAAATCTGCTTATGAACTATTATTAAGTAACAGTGATTGGTTACAACATATTTTAAGAGTGCCACCATCAATATTAATTGGTTATTATTCTGTGATTAAAAAAATCAATCACCTATGTGTAGTAAGTACATCGATAGTACACAAGTACACCATCTACAAAGTAAGTTATTTTAAATCTTGTTATCACTATATACATCAAACATCTGTATAGCTGTGGTAAGTTTCCTAATAATACTGACCTCATTTGTAAGGACTCAGTATATAATTCTCTTTCCTATGTTACATAACACTTGGATATTGAATCACCTCAACCCTAGGAGTCATGCAAATGGAGCGTTATAATTCTTATTCTAAACCAAGGAAAAAATTAAAGTCAGAGATAGAAAATAGAAATGGTAGTGAACCCTTATGGGCTTTATGCCATGCACTGTCCCACGTATATGTGCTTAGTTCTTACAACACCCCTCTTGAGCTGGTTACAATTATTATGCCCTTTGCAGATAAAGGAACTGTGACAGACAGAAGCTCCATTCTTTTCTTACGGTTACACAGCTTTTGCACTTTAGTGTAGGGCTTCAACTTCAAACTCAGACAGTCTACCTGTAAATTGTATTCTTCTAACTTGCATTTTGTAACATACCTTTACAGTGTTTGTCCACTGCCCACCCCCAACATTTATACCATTTCCTTTATTTTTATGACTACTTTTTAATGAGCAAATGCAAATTCCTGATATGTTTGACTTAAGCACTTATAAATCTAGTACATGTGATACGGTTGCACTGGTAATCTGGAATCAAATACTTTCTTGGTGACTGTGATAGAATAGCCAAATGCCCAGTGAAGTAAAAGCGTGGACAGTGATTTTAAAGATAACATGCTTACTGTGTGGGGCACTTACCCAAAGACTGAAGAGGAAATGTCTGTGTAAGTATGGATGTTGGAGAGATTGATACAAAAACCACTAGCTAGATTAGCTTTAGATTCCAGGAATGTACTTCTATGCTTCTTATATAAAACACGTGTCAACAGGGTAAAAATGCTCTCCAAAGTAAACCAGGAATAACTGGAACACCTTCAACCACTTCCTCTAACAGGGAGCAAGGAGAGCACATCTAGGAAAGGGACAAAGTGGGGGACCCGACAAATTACAGGGCAGCAGGTAACAGAAATTGCAATTATATGTGTACAGGCCATAAGGAGGCTGAGTTGGGTAATCTCCATGCCATGCCTACCCTCAAAAACTAACTGCATAGTTGAGACACTGCTTCACCAAACAAGCTGCAAGTGGATCTACTATACTTTCTCAAGCTCCAACTCACTTGGAGAGGATGGTTTGGGGAATCAGTAATTAAATCAACTAAAAATGAAGGGCTCTGGGATACAAGCCTTTCCTGACCCCACCCAGGGAATTTTACATCAGATTCTGGAATCTGTACCCTCTCACACAAGACAGGTGGGTAATCAAGTGGATGGGTATTTAAAGCAAACCCTAGAGAGCAGATACAAGTGACCACAGTATGTAAATTGTTTTATGCCAAATATCTGTGTCACCTCCCACTGCAAAGATCTGCTATGCTGAAACAGTGTTCAGTCCTTAGGTTTGGGAACATATCTTTATCTTTCCGATGTAATTATATGCCTGGTCTGGTAATAGAGATTGAAGTGGGGTTGATTCTACTACTTTCTTATTACTCAGAGATGATGGTTGGAACAAATTCCAATAGGCTAGCCTTTTACTGTTTGCTTCTGGTAAGTACTGGATAACTAGATAACCTCCTTTACATTCTATATGCTGGTGCCTGTCAAAAGATAACTTCAGAGTAGAGGTACAAGCCTTCAGCTTTCATTTTCCTGACTGAAGCTGCACACATGGAAGAATCTTTTGGAAAGTTTACGATAACCATAAAGCAAAATAGGAAATTATAGAGAACTTTCCAAGCTATTTGTCAGATTATGAATTATGAAACTGGAAGAAAAATATATCTCATATCATATCTCAATAAAATTGAGAGAAAAATGCAAATCTCACAAGAAAGAAGAGCTACATCAAAACAGAACAGATTATTTCCCGATATAAAAACTATGTGTACCATCTGAGTTTGACGGTCTGAGTGGATGGTAAGGACACTTTTGCGGGGAGGCTAAGTATACTACTTTTGCAGAATGAATTTAAGAACCATGTAGCTTGATTTGGAAAATGAATTTTGAGTGTAAATTATATGTATTACTTCTATCCTGAGCCCTTCTCTCCTGAACCACTGCCTGACTTGCCAGCTCCTGGTCCCTCTCCATTAGTGATCACGGAAGGGATCAAGGATGCGCTTGTTGAGGATGGACTTTCTAATATTTTCTTGTTTATTTTGCATTATTGCAAAATAAATTTATAGGAAGATAAACTGTTTTATAAAAGGCTAGGGGCAATTTGAGATCCCAGATTCAACTTCTATTGTAAAAAGATTCAACTTCAGGTAGCGCAGTTTCACGTCTGTTTTTAATTCTGAACATTCTTGAAACCAGAAACAGCTGACTATTTAAACAACACACTCACCCTGACTCCAGCGCCGGTGGACCCGCAGCCTCTGGCTCAGAGACCACCATGCTGCAGGCTCAGGAGGGCCTGGCTGCTGACAACACTGGCCAGGTCTCTGCATCACGGTCCTTTCCTGTCCAGGCACCTTCCGAAAGCACAACACAACCCTAGCGCAGCCGCCACCTGAAGCAGCAGTCTTTCCCCATTGGCGAGCAGGAAACCGGAAGGAGTCTTGCGTGCGGGTGTGGGCCTTCCGGGTGACGCCCGGGCGACCGGCGGTGAGAAGCCTGAGCGGAAGGCCTCCGCAGGGCCGCACCCAGCTGCTTGGCAGCCAAGGAGTCGGAGGAGGGAGAAAGGAGGCTCATGGGTGTGGCAGCGCCTGCTCACGGTGGCGAGAGCCACTTGAGACTCCTGGCGGTGGCCGCGTGCAGCACCTGGTGGCTGCCGACTTCGCTGCTAGAGCACACCTGCCGGTGGGTCCTGAAGTCCAAGCCACCTGCCTGCTGCGGGACTGCCACGCGTTGTTCTTCCTGGTGGTGGTTCGGGGAGGCCGCTCGAAGCCACCAAAGTCCAGGTGCACGAGCTCCAGCAGCTCGTCGAAGATGTTCTGGAAATTCTCCCGAGCAGGCAGGTACCGAAAGCTCTTGAAACACTGGGCTGAGGAGGTCACATCCTGTTTGAACTACCCTGAGTGGCTCTTGAACTTGAACTTGCCGAAGCGGGCCTTGTTGATTGGCAGGAAGTCTTTGGTGGACTGAAGGAGCTGCAGGTTCCTCTCCCAGAAGTTCGCTGGATCAGGTAGGCCTGTGACCCAGGTGTCGGCCTGGGAGCTTTCATTATGTATTTTCATATGCATCCGCATACGTATATTACAGATATAGTTACTGTTGTAGGGTGTAGTACCAATTGCATTTATACTAATGCAAAGTATACATATATATTACTATATATATATGTATGTTTATATTCATATAAAACGTTCATATTATATGCATATTATATGTATATAGGACAGGCAGATGTATTATACATAGTAATGTGCATATGATAACATAATACATAATTTAGATACAATTTTGTGTTTATATGTATTATGCATATGTATGTAATTATTGTACAACCCAGGACACTGACTTCTTCCTTGAGCCATGTAGAAACTTACTCTGTATTATACTCTGGGATTTGGGGTCCATTGTTACTACAGGATAAGCTAACTCAAAATTTATTAATTGATAATATATTATTTATTATTTGACTCTATGCATCAGAGTAACTTTAAGCAAATCTCAAATTCTCTAAGCCTCCTTGTGTCTATTCTAAAATTGAAAAAAAATAATGCCTGTTGTTCCTGTCTGTATGCGATGATGCATATGAAATTTTTCCTTTTATTTTTAATGCTATGAAAGTAATATTTGTTATAAATAATTTATTGAGAAGAGTAAGAATGTGCAAAAAGTGAAGTTTTGCAAATGATCACTTACAGTTTAAGGAATTCCAAACTGCAGCCATATTTTTGCAGGAACATTTTCCTAAACTTCACAATCTGAGTTTATAACATTTCTGTCATAAATTCTCTAAATCTGGGCAATTTGAAAACCAGTCACTTCATCTTTTAATTTGACAGAGACTTGTAAAAAAGAAAGAAAAAGGCAGTGTTGCAAAATAATTATATATACAAATATTCAGCACATATTTTTAAATAAAAGATAGAATTTAAATCTTTATTTCCAGGTATAAAAAACATATTTAAATATGAGTACATAAATTTGAGTGGGGTATCATTGTATAGAAATCTTCTAATGATCACAGTGTAGTTTTTCTTTTTTACCGGATTTACTGTGCAAGGAATATTTATGTGAATATTATAATATTCAGAGTTGTTCCCAGTACTAATACCATAATACTGGCTATTGTGTTGTAATATTATTTTCTGTACATCTGACACTATTCCCCACCCAGGAGAAATTATTTTGATTCTGTGCAGAGAGATATTTTCCTAGCTTGATTTATTATTTACTCAGATATATTCTTTAGGCATTCTTTGTGCCATGTCAAAAACAACGAACAAAAAAGTGTCTTCATTTTTTTGTCCTCTGAATTCTAGACTTGCAATTCTAATGTATAGATCTCAAGTGATCAATAGTTTTAAGAATTAATCTTAAAATACATACGTATACATTATATACATGTATTATACATATGTATATATAATATTACAAGTTATATATAGTAATTTTTATATGTTAAAAATTCAGAAATAACAGAAGTAAAATCAAGGAATAACTGAAGTATAATTAGTAGTAAAAGTTTATTGTGCACACACCAAAAAATCAGCTTGATAACTGGGAACACTCAAACCAAAGCATGGAATGAGGCTCTGGGGTATATTTTTATAAAGCAGTTTATATAGTAAGAAGACAGTGACTGTTTACTCTTTACAGTGATTGGTGATAATATTAGAATTTTCTTAAATGATAGGGAATTGGTCCATGGTTACCTCATATCAACTGTGGGAAACTGTTTTGCTTCTGATTTCCAGAGGCATAAACAAGAAATGATCCAGGTCAAGATAGTCTTGCAAAATATGATAAATTAAGCTTTTTTTTTTTTGTATGACTAAACTGGTTTTGTCTGCTCAGGATATTTTGAAAGCTGATCTTTGTTCTTGATTTAACACTATATATGTGTGTACATGTATATATATATGATATCATATGGTGAGGAAGCTAAGAAGCAGGTTTAAGTAAAGGTCTTCCAACTTCTAGTGGTAATTTTAAATAGCTTTATCTTACTGGGAACATAATAAAGAAAGAACAATGTAACAATTTTGGAACTTTTACTGTTCTCTAGTCAACCTTTCATTCTTACATAGGGGAACCTTGTGTCCTACTGCTCAATTTCCCCACAGCTCCATGCTTCTGTACAGGGTTCTTGAAAACCATTAGTTTTATTCTAGACCTATAATGAAAGTGACTGAGAAACATTTTCTGAGAGAAAGTTCTTTATTTTAAAGAATAGCAGTTATATTTTTGAGTCTATGTATATCAAGACCCATGCAATAAATGACATAAAATTTAAAGTCTTCACAAAGAGCAAATGGAGTGATTGTCATTTTCTTCTGCAAGAAACTTTAAATTTTTTTCTATCAAAGGAGAATTCGACAGACACGATGCTTCTTTATGCTTTAATCCTGATAAAATTACGTAGAAAACTTAATGCTCAAGAAAAACAGGTCACAGTTTCCCCTAAAACTTACAAAATTCAGAACGTGCTAAAATTGGAACAGAAAATATTTGCTTTAATGTTGTCCAGGGTAAGTCTTTAGTAGGCAGGATATATGGGTTCCTAAAGGTAACAATTTTAAACCCATTTCAGTCTCCTTTCAATAGTTTCTTTCCTTAGCAAATTGACTCCTTGACAGCTCTCTTTCAGAAGCTAGCTTTAATGAGGGCCCACTGAATCAGCTGTTTTTGGACTCCCAATTGAAGTAGAGTGTAATCAGGCTGTTTTGCATCTGTGAATATATTTGGCATATTTCAGAGCCACAGTTCGTTGTTTGTCAAATAATCATTTCCTATAATAAGGGAGCAGGGTGTAAACATGTTTTTCAGTAATTTCTCTATCTTTGGATATCTGATTTTTTTCATAGAACATGAAATTCTGATGAGTTTTGTAACTTTACAGTGTGTTTCCTATTAGATATTTAATGAAAAAAATGAAATTTAACAGTTATGTATTGTAAAGTATTTGTTAATCTTTCTGACATATTTTCTTATCTCCAACATTTTCACTAAGAGGTATTTCACTCTGTAAAAAACACCTTTTCCACCTTACCTACAAAAGTTGTGGGTTTCTTTAAGTGTTACTGTGTGGATGCTGTTCATACATATAACTTAAATATTTCTTCATATCACTATTTTCAGAATCTGTCATGTTGTGTTAAGTTCTGTCTTATATACTCTTGATCACTTTCTCATAAGAAATATAGTAGAAACTATATCTCACTGTGACCTACACTGTCCTACATAATTTAATTTGTCACCCTCTCTCCAGCCTCATTCTGTTGTTTTCACCTTTGACCCCTAGGCTTTTGTCATACAAGTCTTTGTAGGTGCTTTTTATTCTGCCTGAAATACCTTCATCTCTGAAACACGTCTTGCTTCCTTACCTCATTTAGGTTTAAACTGAAAGGCCATCACCCTAGGGAAGATATCCATCTTCCTGCTCTCTACAAAGGTGTTTATTATATTTATCCTCTAGTTTGCTTTATTTTGAAGCACTTGTTATGGACTGAATTGTATCCCCCCAAAATTCATATGTTGAAAGCCTAACCCCCCATACCTCAGCATATGACTGTATTTGGAGGATCTTTAAAGAGGTAAAATGAGGTCATTAGGGTGGACCTAATCCATTATGACTGGTGTCATTATAGTAAGTAGAGTTTAGGACATAAATCCAAACAGAGGAATGACCATGTGAAGACATGGAGAAAAGACAGGCATATACAAGCCAAGGAGAGAGGCCCCAGGAGAAACTAACACTGCCCACACTTTGATCTCAGACTTCTAGCATCTAGGACTATGAGCAAATACATTTCTGTTGTTTAAGCCACCAAGTCTCTGGTACATTGTTATGGAAGCCCTTGCAGACTAATATAGCACCTAATCATTATGTGGTAGTTTTGTTATATAGTTATTTGGTTTTCATATTTCCCTCCACTAGTGCAAAAGCTTCCTGAAAACAACATTTTAGTTCAGCCCTGTATACTCAGCAGTTAGGCAATATCTGGCAAAAACTGATGGCCAAAGAATATTTGTTGAATAACTACATAAATTGCTGCAGGTTTTGTGAGTTTGGTACCTGCTGTGATTTTTATTTATTCTTTGGGAAGAATTATTTTATCAGGTTTTTTTTTCATCCTGGAACTCATTTTTTAAGTGGCAAGAAATATTAAAAAAAAAAAAGTATGAGGACACCAAGAAATATTGGGCATACTACATTCAAACGGGACCCATATAAATTCTACCTGTTTGAAGTGTATGTACAGCCATTGACTCCAGTATTATATTAACTGTCTTAAAAAAAGTATGGAGGTGTGTGTGTGTGTGTGTGTGTGTGTGTGTGTGTGTGTGAAAGAGAAAGCTAGAAAGCACAAGCTTAGATGTTCAATGATGGTACCTGCAATATGAACCTATACTGTGGACATGGAAAGCCATGTAGCACACTCCTTCATTCTACAGCAACAATAAGGCAGTACATTCTCTTCCCTTCTTCAGTTGATAAATAGTCAACTTAATGTCATTTAGTATGTCATATATTAGTCTTTAGAGAAATTTATCTGAAATCCTATTCTTAAAAGAGATCAAAATGTATGCTATACAGGGAAGAAATACTGCTTAAAAGCACTGAGATAAAATATGTAATTGTTATTAACATTAAAGATCATTCTTTTAAAATTCTGCATAGATTTCAAAGACAGAATATTTAGTATGTATGTTGTGTACTACAAGGTATAAGTAAAGCTATGATTAGATGGATTCTCTGGCAATGTGATATGCTTTTATGTTTTCTTTTTAACTAGTCCTATAATTTATTTTCTAAAGGAAGACAAACATCCCGTACCAACAGAATTTTATTATATTTCCAGAACCATTTAATGATAGAATTCAATATGATTCATTTCACAAAATACTGATTGAACCCAACTCTGAGTTTCACAGTGGGCTTAATAATAAAGTTAGCAAAGAACAAGGTAACCATACCCTCCTGGATTATGGTCAAATGACCTGACTCCTTCCATGTCACTTATTAAATGTGTTTTATCATTTTCTCTCTGTTCCAATTTCCTGATCTGTGAATTAATAATTTTAACAAAATTTGTATTGTGATTATTATTTGGATTGAAATTAAATATTATTGTGAATTTTAAACCATAAAACACTATGCAAATGCCAAGGATACATACCTTAACTAATTTTTAGAAGGCATACTAATCTGAAGAATAGTTTACAGACTGAGTTTTTCTAACCAAATTTTTAAAAGTCAAGTTCAATTTTAGTCACATGTACAAAGTTATCAGATATTTGAATATTAATTCAAAGGATTATTTACAATTTGACAGCACAGGCATTGTGAAGTACTTTTTAAATTTTCTGAGTAAAGTGAGAAATATAATGAGAGAATATTATAAGAAACATTAACATAGAAATTATAAATATGTTTTTTGGAATTTTAAAGGGATAGAGGATTTCTATTAAAGTAAGAGATCCATTCTGATTCTTTATCTACTGTCTAGTTTTTGTCTCCTTACAATATGTGGACAGGAATTTAATTTTGTTGGTCATCTCTTGTAATTGACTATCTGGGCTGCAGTAGACTACAGATCTCTAATCAAGGCAGATTACTGTTTTTGTGACCTTGAATAGTTTATTTGACTCTGTAGCTATTTCTCTTGAACTGGAAAATTAAATCTAAGTAGAATCTCTGTGCCAAACAGATGCTACCTTGGCTTGAATTGTCTGGGGTAAATTATAAAATAATAATTAATAACCAAGAGCCAGTGCCCAGAAATTATGCAGGCATATCCATTACCTCTGTACATAAACAAAATCAATTTTCATTAAATATGTTAATTCCAAACAGCATCACCATCAAAGCTTTGTCAATGCCTGAGTAGGCAGTATGCCTTATTTTCTAAATGAAGCAAACCATTTTTCATTATTTGTTTTGATTATCTTCAATATGACCCATCCTAATTATGTTGAGAACAGGTGCATTTGTGTTGCTAAAGAAACCAAAATAACAGTCTGAATATAAACCTTTTATATGCCATGTGGTGCAGTTATTTCATAGGGATACACAGTGGGAAATATTCTACTGATAGAACCTTTAATGTAATTACAGGCCAATCAGGGAATAAAAAGGGAGCAGGAAAATTGTAAATGATGATTTCCAACAGCATCTTTTAGTTGAATCAGTGAACGGTAATATTTGTAGATATTCGAGAATTTTTAGAATAAAACCATTGATTATCCAGAATTTATTCCTGCTCTACATTTTTACTTTTTCAAGTAAAATACATTTTAAAAGAAATTATGTAACTTCAGTGTTTACTTAAATATGTTTATATGTTCTGCATAATTAATTGAATTTGCTTACTTTAAAAAATAGGATGTCTACATAACCAAACAGGTAAATTGAAAAAGATTTTGTGCCCTTATTAATTGGATTCAGGAATTTTTTATTATTGATTTGAATGACAGTAGTCATTGATCTATCAGGTGTTCACTACCATTAATATCACGTAATCCTTATATCAGTTATATAAGCTGCTATAATTATTTTTACATCTTAAAAAGGAAGAAATCAAAGCTTGTCAAAGCAAAGTAATTTGTCCAAGGTCAAACACTTAGTAAATTAGTTGCAGGAAGTTCAAGTCTGTTTCAAAACAGCAGAGTCTACATTCTGTACATACATATTCTTCAGGGCTGTGTAATATTACATATGACTGAATATTGCATATCATTCAGCAGGTAAAGATTCCTGGAGCAGATGTTAATGTTTTTGTAAATGTTATTTTTAATCTCTTAATATCGTACTGGTTATTTATTTTTCACTGGAAATGCTCAATGTTAAAATTATGCTATAAACTGTAATAATTATTAGGATAAATTGTAGAAAAAACATATCCAAGTCTTAATTAGGTATGATATGTGAAGACAAGTATTATCAAATAATGGAAAAGAGTGGACACTTGAAAAGAGTGGACACCCCATTTCACTGCCTGTTTCAGTTCTCTCTCCATACAAATGACATGCCATGCCAGTAACCTAATTAATTTATATTTTTTATATAGTTTATATTATTTTTTAGCTCAAAGTTGGAATTGAAGTAACTAATGTAGTGACAAAGCATGTTTACTTAATGAGGTGATTCTATATGCTATTAATGTACCTTAGCTCAAGTGAACAATAAGTTGTCTTTTAAATAAGACAACATTTAAAAGAAAAGATATAGCCCGTGTTTACTTTATCTTTGTGAAGTACTTAAAGTTGGCCAAGGGCAATTGAGAGTCTAAATCACTCAGAAGCCCAAATAAAATAATTTCTCTAAAATATTCATGGAATATGCTTATTTGGCTTTCATTTTTTTAGCTAAATAATTTTCATTTTGAATACACTTTGATTGTAATCACATAGAATCAATTAGCTTTAGCCCATAACTCAGATAATATTACATCTATGCAACCTTAATAAATACATTTCTAAAACCTTTGAAATAATGGTGACAAGTTTTATTGAAATGTAGAGATTTATAAATTAACATTTTTAAAAAAGGCATTTACACTTTTGAAGTTTAGGAATTAGATTTTCAGCAGTCTATCCAAAATCATAATATCATGTTGAAAAAATAATTAGAAGATTTGAGAGGTGGACAATCAAAAGGAAAATGAAATGGTTGTAATATAAGACTAGATGCTTTAACCGTAGAATCATTTGCAAACATGAGTTGACTAGGCTTTATGACAGCTTCAAGCAAAGGATTGTCACTAGGGTGATTCTTAATAAGAATACACAGAAGAAGTTGAGAAAACGTAAATGGAGAAGTTGAAATTTGATCCATACTATTTAAAGAATAAGTCAGCTATTATTTGAGAAAGAACTGCTGGTAGATTTACATTAGAGAGAAACTGGTAGGGAATAAATGGGAATCTATGGGTCATTAAAAACCACTCTCTTTTAAGCACCCATTTCTGTGTCTGAATAATCGTTTATTCCTTTATTAATTCAACAATTATTAATTAAACACATACTGTACTCAAGTCTTGTTGCTAAGCACTGGAATAAGTAAGACAGACCTGATTACATACTTTATGAAGCTCATTGTCTGACTGGGAATGTAGCCAAGAAACAAATAATGATGTGTGCTTATGAACCTACTAGTGCAACGAAATGGAGTAGAAAGCGATGAGATTATATAATCAGATCTATATTAATTTAGAAGTTAAGGAAGCATCCTTAAGAAATTGAGCAGAAATCTGAAATATGTATATGAATTGTCAGTCAAAGAAAATATATCTCTGGTAGTTGAAAGTGCATGTTCAAGATCCATGGTGTCAGGAGAGAAGATGTCCATATGGCTGGAGAAAAGAGTGTCAAAAAGTGAGATAAGAGTAAGGCTAAGAGCTAAGAAGGGCCAAATTATTGAGAGCTATGTAGGTGGCTAAGTTACAGTTGAAGGTAGCAAAGGACTAATTTTTAAATTTGACTTTTAAACTCACCTTTCTGTTCTGTGGACATTGGATTATATTGTACAAAATTGATAGCAGGAACACCACTTAGCAGAGTACTTCACCCCACTGTATTGAGTCATGATGCCAACTAGGCACAGTGGGTGAAGAAATTTAATTTTGTCCATTGTGTAAATGATGTGTATCCCAAGCATTTGGAAGAGTGGCACATAGTACTCAATAAATATTTGTTGAATGAATAATAAAGTGAGCTAACAAATGAAAGAGTGTTATAGTTTATTGAGATTGTGAACAGGGAATATAAATACACTCACATGTATATATTCAATTTATATTGACATTGTTAAATATTATGGATATAAAGATGATATGAAGTTTAATTATAGATCTAGTGTGATGAAGAGATGACATGCTAACAAATTTAGTATAAAATAATAACTGATATAACGGAGGTGATTAGTTTTCCTTTAGGTTTCTATTTTTCTGAGGAATCTTCTTTCAGTGTTTACCTGATGTCTCCAGGAAGAGTTGAAGCTATTTTTTTTTCCATTTTTTGCTTGATATTTTAAAACTGCTTTAATTAATTGTTACAATTAATTCTATTTGTCAACATGTCTGGGCCATGGTACCCAGATGCTTGGCCAGACATTATTTTGGATATTTCTGTGAGAGTGTTTTTGATGAGATATACATTGAAATCTGTGAACTTTAAGTAAAGCAAATTACCTTCCATAATGTGGGTGGGCCTCATCCAATCAGTTGAAGGCCTGAATAGCACAAAGAGCTGACATTCCTCCTAAGAAGAGGGAATTCTCCAGTAGATTAGCCTTGAACTTAAACTGTAACTCTTTCCTGAGTCTCTAGCTTGCTGGCCTCCCCCATCAGATTCTGCACTCAACTAAGACTCCACAATTGAATGAGCTAATTTTTTAAAGTAAATATTTTTCTATATATGTATATAGATGGTCCCTGACTTATGATGGTTCAACTTAGAATTTTTCCACTTTATCATGGTACAAAAGCAATATGCGTTCAGTAGAGACTGTACTTGAGAATTTGAATTTTGATCTTTACCAGACTAGCGATATGCAGTAGGACACTCTCTTGTGATGCTGGGCTGTGGCAACAAGGCACAATTCCCAGTTAACCATGTGATCACTAGGGTAAACAACCAATACACTTAACCATTTTGTACCCATACAGCCATACTGCTTTTCAGTTTCAATATAGTATTCAATACATTACATGAGATATTCAACAGTCTATTATAAAACAGGCTTTGTGTTAGAGAATTTTGCCCAACTGTAGGCTAATGTAAGTGTTCTGAGTACGTTTAAGTTAAGCTAGGCTAAGCTATGATGGTTAGAAGGTTAGGTATATTAAGTGCATTCTTTGACTCAGGATATTTTCAACTTGCAGTGGGTTTATCGGGGTGTAACCCCATCATAAATCATGGAAGATCTGTATACACATTCTCTTGGCTCTGTTTCTCTGTAGAATGCTAACTAAACACCAATATAACCTCAGATTCCAGAAGCCCCTATCACTTTAAAATGAGGTCACATTTGTGTATATGTATATTACTAGAGATAAGAGGGAAAATTGTGTATGATATATCAATCCTTCCATGCAGCAGATAGTCAAAGAATGTTGGAAGGAGAAATGTCAATCTAATCCAGGATCCTTCCTAAAAAAAAAAAAAAAAAAAGTAACTTAAGAAACACATGGAAGATTATACTGACATTGTTGTTCAAATTCTTCCCCAGCAAAACCACAGATGGTTTTTGTAGTCTGGCTGTACTGCAATACCTAGGAATCTATCAAACAGGCTCCGAATAGCCTGTCATCATTGATCCCCCACTTGACTCCCTATCATGGTACCCTATGGGTGTGACATTATAGGTGAATATATCTAAGGCATTTTATTTCATATACATCACAATCTAAATCTCTTTCTGTAGAGTGGATGGAAGTCTTTGAGCCATGGTTTACTTATGTTGTACTCTGGTGCATTTTGCTGTAGGAAACTCTGAAATCATTCATATTTTCTTGTTTTGCTTTCTTAAAGCTTCAAAGTGCTGGACAGTGCTTTGCAATAACCTCCATAACTTGACTGTTACACAGAACATCAATCAAAGATTGTACGCATTCACTGCACTTTTCCCTTCACATCTGATCAAACTGCAGGCTGTAAATACACATCAAATGGCAGTGGAAAAGTATGCTTTTTTGGTTAATAAATTTTCAAGAAATTGATGAACGTTTAAATATAATTTGCTTATTTCTCCTCCTCCTCCTGCTTCTTCACTATTATGTTTTATGTTTTACATTCTCATATGGTCATTCATTTCATTTTGAATTGGATTTTAGTTTGAAATTAATTGAGCCAAATCAAAAAAAAAGATTCTTCATGTAGTAAGTCAACTAATATAAGGTAATAGTGGAATAACTTAGTGATACATAGATGTTATGATAAGGTGGTGTAAAGAATAATTAAAAGAATCACCTGTATCAGTAATTCATAAATTTTATTTTCTTTATTTTTGTTTTTATATATATATTTTATTTTTTTATAGTTAAGTATAGTTGATTTATAATGTTGTGTTAGTTTCAGGTGTACAGCAAAGTGATATAATTATATATCTATTCTTTTTCAGATTATTTTCCCTTATAGGTTATTACAAAATATTGAGTATAGTTCCCTGTGCTATACAGTAGGTCCTTGTTGGTTATCTATTTTACATATAGTAGTGTGTGTATGTTAATCCCACACTCCTTATTTATCACTTCTCTTCCCTTTCCCCTTTGGAACTATAAGTTTGTTTTCTGTGTCTAAACTACAATGAGGTATCACTTCACACCAGTCAACTGGCCATCATTAAAAAGTCTATAAATAATAACTGCTGGAGAGGGTGTGGAGAAAAAGGAACCCTCCTACACTATTGATGGCAATGTAAATTGGTGTAGCCACTATGAAAACAATATGGAGGTTCCTTAAAAAACTAAAAATAGAGCTACCAATCTCTATTGATCCTGCAGTCCCACCCCTGGGCATCTACCTGGAGAAAACCATAATTCGAAGATACATGTATCCTAATGTTCACTGCAGCACTATTTACAATAGCCAAGACATGGAAGCAATATAAATGTCCATCAACAGATGAATTGATAAAGAAGATGTGGTATATATATATATATATATATATATATATATATATATACACACACACACAATAGAATATGTCTCAGCCATAAACAAATGAAACAATGCCATTTGCAGCAACATGGATGGACCTAGAGATTATCATACTAAGTGAAGTAAGCCAGACAAAGACAAATATTATATGATATTGCTTATATGTAGAATCTAAAAAATAAGTGATACAAATGAACTTATATACAAAACAGAAATAGACCCACAGTAATTCATAAATTTTAATGTGCATGAGAATCACATAACATTATTAAAATTTAAATCTGGGGGCTTGGGATTGTACCCCAAGTTCTGAATTTCTAATGACCTTCTGGGTGATGCTTATGTTCATGGACCACATTCTGAGCAGCAAATAGCTACACTGCAGTCATGATAATCCTCAATTAATATAAAAGACAGGGATCAAATATGAATCCTTCAAGTCTAAACCTATCTATTCTATCACTTCATGAGACTCTACCATTTGTCAGGCATTGATCTATGAAATGACACATTATTAACTGATTTAACACTCACAAGAACTCATAGAGGTAGGCACTATTATAAATTCCATTTCCACATGAGGAAACAAAGGTGCAGAGGTAATACTACACTTCACAGAAGTCCTGGAATCCCACACCGAGAGTCTATGTCATTTTAAATAATTATGTTCTCTTTCTTACCAGTTTTACACTACTAATTTATTTTGCCATAGTTCCTCACAAAATTAAAACAAAACAAAATGAGCTATTACTAAATAATGATGGTGACCTTGATGAAGATTTTAGGGTTATAAAAATATTGTTCTGATACATAGAGTTTTTATTTATTTGAATTGCCTTAGCTGATTCTGAATACACACTTAAGCCAAACACATGAGGTGATACACATCAAATGCCATTTCACTAGTAAAAGCCATAGATGATTTGATATTCCATAGAGATAACATCATAAAGCTCTAAATCCACATACAAAAATCTTAATTATTTTCATGTCACAGCTATTACTTTTGGATTACACATGAATCCTGTCTTATACTTAATTGCTAGTGACTTTTAAAGAAATAATGTACCTATAGAACTGCAAAGAGTAGTAGATTACCAAGGATTCAGGTACCCCTAGCCTAACTTCTCACGTGTGGAAGTATCTTTCTACCTCACTGCAGAGATCATGATGAGAGGACTGTATTCTAATGTGGTGGCTTTAGATGGTTCTATGTGATGATCACAGTTGTGCATCAGTAATGATTAGCTTTACAACGTTATTATAGAATTGGATATAACAACTTTCTATTTGACAGGAATCCTTATAATAAAAGGAGAAGTAATCTGCAGGCAGAAGTAGTAGAAGAATTAAAAATAATGTTGGAGTGGCTCCTCTTTGATAAGGAGCAAGAGTTATGGAATACTTACATTTCAAACTTTATAATCAATAATATTTGAGGGGTTCCCTGGTGGCGCAGTGGTTGGGAGTCCACCTGCCGATGCAGGGGACACGGGTTCATGCCCTGGTCTGAGAGGATCCCACATGCCACGGAGCGGCTGCACCAGTGAGCCATGGCTGCTGGGCCTGCACGTCTGGAGCCTGTGCTCTGCAACGGGAGAGGCCACAACAGTGAGAGGCCCACGTACCACACACAAAAAAAAATTAAAAAAATCTAAAAAAATATTTGTCAAATAGCAAAATTACATAGCCAGGAATATTAAATAAAAATGTATGTTTCTCAAATTGGCTAGGACATTTTTAAACCAGTTTATTTTATTTTCTATTGTATTTTTTATTTTTAAATTTTTTTTTTTTTTTTTTTTTTTTTTCGGTATGCGGGCCTCTCACTGTTGTGGCCTCCCCCGTTGCGGAGCACAGGCTCCGGACGCGCAGGCTCAGCGGCCATGGCTCACGGGCCCAGCCGCTCCGCGGCATATGGGATCCTCCCAGACCGGGGCACGAACCCATATCCCCTGCATCGGCAGGCGGACTCTCAACCACTTGCGCCACCAGGGAGGCCCTTAAATTTTTATTAGAGTATAGTTGATTTAAAATGTTGTGTTTCTGCTGTACAGCAAAGTGATTTAGTTAATCATATACATATATCCACTCTTATTTATATTCTTTTCCCATATAGGTCATTCCAGAGTATTGAGAAGAGTTCCCTGTGCTATACAGTAGATCCTTATTAGTTTCTATTTTATATATTTTATATATAATAGTGTGTATATGTCAGTCCCAGTCTCCCAATTTATCCCTCTCCCCCCTCCCCCTGGTAAGTTTGTTTTCTACATCTGTGACTTTATTTCTGTTTTTTAAGTAAGTTCATTTGTACCATTTTTAAAGATCCCACATATAAATATTTGTCTTTGTCTTATTTTACTTAGTATGATAATCTCTAGGTCTATCCATGTTACTGCAAATGGCATTATTTTGTCCGTTTTTATGGCTGAGTAATACTCCACTGTATATATGTACGACATCTTTATCCATTCCTCTGTCAATGGACATTTAGGTTGCTTCCATGTCCTGGCTCTTATAAATAGTGCTACAATGAACATTGGGGTGCATGTATCTTTTCAAATCATGGTTTTCTCTGGATATATGCCCAGGAGGCTAGGACATTCTTGGCAAAAAAATCATAATTAAAAGAGATAAAAGAGTGAAGGAGTATCCAGTTCCAGGGCAGGGGGGAAAAAGCTAAAATTTTCCATTTTCTCTTGAAGAATAGAGCTAAAAACAGTGAATGTTATACATAAAACAAACATAAGTAAACTCTGGAAGCTTGGGAGAGGATGTTGATTCTGAGAACCTGCATGGTAATACTCAAAAGTCATTGCATATATTAGCTATGTGAATTAAAGAAGATAGCCAAAAGATGGTTGGTGTAGAAAAGACAAAGCTATGTGATTTACAAAAAAGTATTTCTATAAGAAGATTAATTATTGAGAAATGTATGTGAAGCAAAAGACAGAGAGAGAGAAAGAAAGAATATATAGGTGTCATTAAATACTGAACATTCCTGAACCAACTTCAAAAGTCCTGAGATCAATTAATGGTCATTATTGTGTGCTAACTGCTCTTAGAAGTCTGTGTGTCCTAACATATTTGTGCAGATATATCTCATATCTAAAACTCAGCTAGTACCTACTGAGAATACTTGGGAAAGAAGACAAGTATAGACAATCAGTCCAACTTTTCTAGACTGTTTTGAATTCCTTTTCTACTCCGGGTTTTTAACCAAGAGGGAGAGAAATTCAGGTTTGTGTGTCCTAAAGTGAACTATAACTGGATTTATTTTCTTTTTCTTCCCTTCTCTTCCCTTCACTTTCCTTTCTTCTTTCTCTCTCTCTCTTTCTTTCTCCCCACCACCCCACCTTTTTAATTTCCATGGAAAGTGTGTCTGGAGTAGTCTTGGGGAAGTGCTTCTCATTTTCACACTTTATCTACCTCCTCATTTTGCCAGTTTAATCCTCCCCAGATTCCTCTGCTTTCCTGCCTGCAGCCTCTCCCTTACAATTTGTCAAGCTTCCTGCTTCCTAAACCTTCTTAAAGCACCAGTTTTATTAGGTGTTAGTGTTCTGCTCTAGAACTTTCAATAGCTCCTACTCATGATGAGGTCAAGTTCAATTCCATATCCTGCATTCAAGGTCTTCTGTGGTTATGGTGACCATACAGACTAGTTTGTGTTGTCTGGGGTAGTCTAGTTTATACTAGCTGTCCTGGAATAATTTTTTTAACAATACAGTAGTATTAACTATAGTCACCATGCTGTAAATTACATCCCCAGGACTTATTTATTTTATAAATAGAAGTTTGTACATTTGACCACCTTTACCCTTTCACCCTCTCTCCAGCTTGGGCAACCAAAAATCTGTTCTCTGTATCTGTGAGTTTAATTTAATTTAATTTTTTTAGATTTCACATATAAGTGAGATCACACAGTATTTGTCGTTCTCTGTCTGACATTTCACTTAGCATAATGCCCTCAAGTTTTATACATGTTGTCTCAAATAGCAGGATTTCCTTCTTTTTAATGGCTGAATAATATGTATATGTCACATTTCCTTTACCTGTTTCTTGAAATAACTTTTGTACCTGATAACTCAAAATTGTTATGGAGGGTAAAGGTGCTATAATATATAAAATTATATGATTTGTTGACTATATACTTTGGACTATATTATTTATAAAACATTGTTAACATACTTTTAAAACATTAATCTTTGTACTTTTACTAATAAACACATTCTAGTTGGTCAACATTTAGAACACTTCAGCAGTCTTCCATTTCTTTATTTTTATTCATCTTATAATACATAGAAATTATATCATAACTTCCTGGAAATCCTTTTGAGTTTACCCTATATACTCCAAATTTGCATGATTAAAACTATATTTTAATCAAAAATAATATTAGTATGTAGTCTCATGTCAATTTTAGTTTCAAAATGTTTTGATAGTGTAAAATAACATAAGACTCCTAAGTAAATTGTGAAAGTGTACTTTTTTCTCTGTGTTTTGCCTTTCACCATCTTCTAATTCTTTAACACTTTTCCAAAGCATGCATTATCTTCATAAAGCTTTGACTTTGCTCAGAAGCCTTCACTGACATGTTTTACTAGTACCTGGCAGAGTTTTAGTGTTTAAATTATATATCTAACTCTAATTTTTTACTCTGTTCTTTTTTTTTTTAATTTTGGGATCTTATGTAAGATTCTGTTGTAAGGAGTAAATTAGATAAATCATTTTTTTAATGAATAACCCTCTGATACTCTCTGTCCCTTGTCTAGATCTTAAATCTTTACCTATAATAAGAGCTTCACAGCTCTCTGTAGGTAGACTATCTGCACTTTAATCCTGCTTATACCAGTTATTATCTGTGACTTTGGACAAGTTACATAAAACCTTTCTCCACCTCAACTTCTTCGTCTGCAAAATGTCAGCAAGATTAAAACCTACTTGATAATGTTATTGTGAGAATTAAATGAGTTAACATGTACAAAACGTTTGGCACAATGTCTGAAACATTGGCAGTATTTTTGCTGCTACTCCCTTTTAATTTTTGTTCCAGTCATATTGAAATAATTTCAGTTTATATAATGCCCTGAAGTTTCCTACCTCTTAAATGGATGTTATGTCCCTTGACTACAATATCCTTTCCCTGTCTTTCCCTGAAGAAATACTTTAAATTCTACACTTTTTTATTCAGTTTTCATCTCTAAGGGTTTTCTGTTGCAGCGTAACAAATCACCACAAACTCTGTGTCTTAAGAAAATAGATATATTATAGCTTCTGTGAGTCAGAATCCAGGCATACCTTAGGTGGGGTCCTCTGCATAGGAGCTCAGAGGGTTGCAATCAAGATGAAGATCAGGCTACTTTTTACCTGGAGCCTTGGTACCTCTTCCAAGCTCATTCAAGTTGTGGCTAAAATTCATTTCCTTAAGGTTGCAGTACTGAGACCCACAGCTTTTAATGCCTAGCCCTCTCCATAGGAAGTTCACAACTTGGCTATTTGCTTCTTTGAAGCCATCAGCAGAGGCTCTCTAACTTCTAAGCCATCATTTAAGGGCTTACCTAGTTAGGTGAGGCAACCCAGATTAATTTTCCTTCTGATTAACTAAATGCAAGTTATTAGAGGCCTTAAAATATCCCTTCTCCATATAACAAGCCCTGCCCACAATCAAAAGTATGTATTGTATAAGGAGTGTATCTTATTCAGTAAGGTGCTGTGACAAAGTACTGTAGACTTGGTGACTTACAAATAAATTTCTCACAGTTCTGGAGATTACAAGTTCAATATCATTGTGCCAGCATGGTCAGTTCTGGTGAAAGGTCTACTTTGAATTGCAGACTGCCAACTTGTGGTATCCTCACATGGCAGAGAGCAGAGAGAGGAGGCAAGCCCTCTCCTGACTCTTTTGAAGGCACTAATCCCATTCATGAGGGCTTCACCCTCATGACCTCATCTAATGCTGATTATCTCCTGAAGATACCACGTCTTATACCATCACATTAGGGGTTTGGATTTTAACATAAGAATTTAGGGAGACAGAAACATTCAATTTATATAGTAGAGTGTGTTCCAGGGAACAGGAGTCTAATCTTGGGGGCCATCTTACCATTCTGGCTACCACAGTCCATCTTCTGGACTTAATGTTTTACTTCCCTTCCACTTTCAGAATATATTATTCTCATAAAAAAGTCCCCAAGACGCTCATCTTGTTAGAGCATCATCTCAAAGTCTAAAAATCTCATCATCTAAGTCATCTAAGTATAGGTCCTGGGGCGCATTGTCTCCATTTTGAAGAACCCATAACACTCCCAATATAAATGGTGGGTCAGGTGGGGCTATAACTATTACAGATATTTGGTTCAAAAAGAAAAAGAATGGAAGGTAAAAATGAGTCATGGGACCTTAAGAGTCCTGAAATCCAGCAGGGCAGATGTTGGATTTTCCTTGATTAGGTTTCAAGTTCTGAAAATAATCCTCCAGGACACTTGGCTCCAGCTCTGGAATCTTGGTTCCACTCTCTGAGTCATTGTTCCTTTTTCATGAAAGGTATTATGTGTTTGCAACTGAGTAGTTTTCTCATGCTCCTTCCTGCCAAAAAAATTTTGTGAGACTGACAGCCTGATTTCATTACATACTCTATCCCTTTCAGTCCAAGCTAACAGCAGTTCTGCTGAAACAATTTTCTCAAGAACTCTGTGAGCCTTCATGGGTTTCAAAGGGTTAAAATTCATTAGACAAAAGCCACAGCTACAAATCTTTTAGAGATAATCTTTCTCTCTATATTTGGCTCCTGCTGAGATGGCTGAGAGATAGTGTCCTTCCTAGGGGCCTTCTGGTTTATTTGAGAGGTTCTGTGAGGCACACTCTTAATCCCTTCAAAAGACTCTTTGAGTTGCTTTGTATTCTGACCTTTTGATCTTTGTGAAGTTTTAGCAAAAGGTTGTACAGTCACGCACTTAGCCTATTCTGTCTGCCCTGCTTTCCTTAGCCATTTCCACATTTTAGCATCTTTTGCCTTTGTGAAATTTTCAAAATCATCCCCTCCCAGTTCCTTATGTTTAATTATTCTTCCTTCCATTATTGCTCTTCCCTCACATTTTTCTGTAAGCGGCAAGGAGAAACCAGGCAGCGCCTTCACCACTTTACTTGGCAATCTACTTTGGTTTCCAAGTTAATGCCTTACATGTTTCTCTTTCCATATAACTGCAGGCCGGAATTTTACTAAGTTTTCTCTCACTACGTAACAACTATCCCACATCCTCTAATTCCTCAGTAACGTGTTCCCGGATTCCTCCGGAGTCTTTAGCATCCTCAATATTCAGATTTCTACTAACTGTATGCCAAACTGACTTTTGCCTTCTTCATCATGCTCTCTCAAATTCTGTCAGAGCCCATTGCCCAGTTCCAAAGCTTCTCCCACATTTAAGGTATTTGTTACGGTACTACACCATTTCTTATACCAGAATTAATAATAGTTTTCTATTTCTGTGTAACAAATTATAACAAATATCTTCCTAAAAACACCTAATTTTTTATCTCACCGTTTTATGTGTTAGGAGTCAAGCCACATTTAGGGAAACCATCTCTTCAGGTTCTCACAGGGCAGCAATCAAAGTTGACCAGGTTATATTTTCATTTGCATCGAAGGGTCCTGTTTCAAGTTTATTCAGATTGTTGGCCAAATTTAGTTTCTTGTCATATGTTTCTTGTCTAGTCTCAACTCCTAGAGGCTGCCTTTTTCCATAAGAAGTTTCCAACAGCAGAATTGTCTCTCTGACTTCTAGGCCCCATTTGACAGGGCTCAGCTAACTAGATTAAACCTGTTTAGGAGACTCTTCCTTTTGACTAATTCAGCATCAAGTTATCAGGGACCTTACTAACATCTTTAAAATAGCCCTCCTACTTTGCCACATAAAATAGAATAATCGTGGGAATCTTATTAATCATATTCACAGGAGCCACAATCACAGGTCCCATCCCGCTCAAGGGCAGATTATAAAGAGGGTGAAAATCTTGGGGACCACTTTAGAATTCTGCCCACCACATCAACTAAACTATCACTTCCCATTTTGATCATTATATGTCCTCTCAAAGTACCCAGAGCCCTTAATATCTATGATCCATGGGGACTGTTTGGATATATAATGACTCTGCTCTTTAGTGTGATACTTTCCAGGTGTCCTTGCAAGTTAGTTGATACTCTTGATTCTCAGGTTCTTAATCTATCAGTTGAAGATAATGCAAGCCCTCATCTCTGGAGAGGAAGCAATACTGCAACTTCTTTGTAATTACAGGATGTTTTAAAACTCACAGTTATGACTTCAATAAAAATGTTCTCATATCTTCACTATAAAAAGGTTGATAACATCACTGTCCATAATAGACCCCAAATGGAAATGAGGCAAATGTCTATCAACAGAAGAATAGATGAATACAATGTGGTATATTTATACAATGGCACAGTGTGATGGGATGAGAATAAATAAACTACATGTAAACTGAAAAATATAGAGTGATTTCTTGCATACTATATTTAGGGAAAAAACAAGCATAAATGTGTAGAAACAGTAGTATTACATTTGTATAAAGTTCAAAAGCAAGCAAAGCTAATTTACAATGTTCAAAATTAGGATAACCCTTAAGGGAAGAGTAATAATGATTGGAAGGGAAATTCTGTGGTGTGGTTAATGTTCTATTTCTTGATCTGTGTATTTTTAATATGACTTATCTCAGGTAGTGAACATTGATTAGACTCTATACTTTTGAATTGTATTATTTCCTGCTATATGTAATTTATACCTCAATAAAATGTTCAAGGATATATGAAATAAATAATACCCACAATGAAATATGTGGAGGTTAAACATCCTCAAATATATGAAAAAAAATAATATCATTCGTGTGAAGAATATGTTTGTGACGACTTGTTCTCTGTATATACTTTAAGAAATGAAATCAGATTACAGAGAATTTAGAATTACTCATCAACTCCTACATATTGGAACATAAGCACATTTTCTGAGATAAGTTTGTCCCTTTTATTTCCCACAGATCTGGTAGAAGAGGTAGTTCTGCCCTGAGGCTTTTTGTGCTGTCACTTTCATTTTAACACAGAGTTTTGGGTTTATTATGGTAGAATTGCTATATGCCCTGCAGCATGTCAGTATATTTTTGTGGGTTTGGCATAGTTTTTTGTATATATCATTTTTAAGTTACAAAAAGTAAATAATTATTTAAAATATATAACTGTATAGTTTATTTCAAATCACTTTATTTACACAGAACAAAACAAATTATGGCATATCATATTTAAAGCAAGAATTATCATCCCAAGATGTTTGTGAATGCCATCAAGTTATGTTGAGTCAGTAGATATCATGAACACAAATACATGGTTTGGTTTGAATATTAATTGTAATGTACCTTAGAATGACATCAATTTTGACATGAAACCTACATAGCACATTTAATTCTGAGAAATCTTAATTGGGATGATATTTTCCTTATTTTGTGTATTATCAACTACTGATGATAGATTTTATAATTCCTATGGTAGTTTTCTGTATTGAGATCAATTAAATGTAGGATACTTTAAACCTCTGGAGTCAGAGGTCTTTAATAGTTAACATATTCACATTTTGTTCCTCCTGGTTCTGTCTTAGACTTTGTGTCTTTTCGTTATATGTGCTCCTTAGGTGATCCAATCCATTGCTGTGCTCTACAAAATTTATATCTATACTCCTGACATTTTTGTTTTTTTAATTTTAGAGCACTATATCTAATGACCTACGATAGATTACCTGGATGGCCACAGATACTTAGACACAGCATATACAGAACTGACTAGCTTTGCCACATACTTTCACTGCTTCTTAGTTTTTTTTTTTTTATCTCTAAAGATGCCTGTAACCTCTGCATATTTGTCACAGAGTTAATTACTCTATTACCCTAATTCAACACATTTAATAAATTAATTTGTCATATTGAATTTTTCTTCATAAAAATTCTCTAATTCATCCACTTTGCACTATTCTGGTGACCATTTCTCTATCCCAGGACACTATCTAACTCCTGGATTGAAGCCACACTCAGTTTATTCCCCTGAATGTCATTTTTGATATTTTCAAATATGTTAGCAATATATTTCAAAGGTACTTTTTATTTTATTTATTTATTTTTTTTTGCGGTATGCGGGCCTCTCACTGTTGTGGCTTCTCCCGTTGCGGAGCACAGGCTCCGGATGCGCAAGCTCAGCAGCCATGGCTCACACACCCAGCCGCTCCGCAGCATGTGGGATCTTCCCAGACCGGGGCACGAACCCGTGTCCCCTGAATCGGCAGGCGGACTCTCAACCATTGCTCCACGAGGGAAGCCCCAAAGATACTTTTTAAAGTGATATGTTTCCAATTTGATTTTTTTTCCCCACTGTTTACAACTCTTCAGTGTCTCTCAAGTTGACTTAGAATAAACTGGAAACTTTTTAACAAGGCACATGGATAGCTTTCTGCATTTGGCTGCTGACTAGCAACAAGCCTCACTTCTTAACCCTTCTGCTTTATGGAAGTATCTCTCAAACTATAGCAGATTTCCATTTCCATAAGTATGCCATGCTCTTTTTTTTCTAGGTCTTCATAAGCAATATTTATCTTAGTAAATATTAGTGCCTGCCTAATTCCTACTCATTCTTAAAATCTCAGCTTAAAAACAACTGATGCATCACTGACTTCTAAGTACTGTGTCAGAAACCTCTGAACTTTTGTTCAGAACACTGCAGAATTTTTCTATTGCACTGTTCACCCTACATCAGTGGGAAATATTATATGTTTTAAATATTTGCTATATTGAATAAATAAATGAATGAGCAAATGGTTGGCTTTACTGACATATTTCTTCCTTGGGTGATATTGGAAAAAAAAATTTAAGTACATTTTTAAAAATATCAAGCCAAGCTGCTAAGACAATAAATTTGTATAGGCATTGTTTTCAGGTGTTAAGTAATCAACCATAGTATTGTGACAGTTGATAATAACCAACTTTTTGAAAAGCCATCATGCTTTAAAGTGAATAAAATGTATAATATCCCCATGCTTAAATAATATTGAGAAGAAAGCAATTATTAATTTTACATGGAAAAACAACATAGCCTTGTTGTCTACAGTAGTTTTTGGCAAGATTCTAGAAGATATACTTTTCTTTTTCCACAAAAGTTTTTCTTGCCTTTATTCGAAAACTCTGATTGTGTCTAGATGCATCTACTAGGGCAAAAACTTCTGGATCAGAAATGATTGCTTCCTTAATTGCTAAATATATTTTGGAAAGCAAGTATGTGATATGTTTATTCTATTGTGTTTTGCCACGTTGGTGCTCTTGCTGCTTTTAGGATGAGAACTACGTTTCTCAGAATCCTCTTCTGGCTAAGAGAGAAATGGGCATGAAACTTGGAAGGCAATACTGAAATAGAAGCTTTCTTGCTCAAACTTATTATCATCAGACAGACTGAGCCACATCACGGAGGTGCCCAGTGAGCTCTTGCCTGTCCTGGCATTCTTTCATTATGTCCTCACATGACTGTTGTACTAACCTTAGACACATTTCAGCCCCTCTTGATAGAGATTAGTTTTTAAAAGGAGACAAAAGTCTCCATTCCCAGTCACCTGTGAGGCATCACCTCAGTGCTTTTTTTTGTTTTCTTTATACCTTTCATCATTTACCACTTGATGAATGATTATATCTAAATTCAAATGAGTAATTTTAACAAAAATCACACCAACACAGCAGAATAATAATTTTATTATTCATGAAAATATACATTCAATATAAGGTTATATGCCTCATTATTTGTATTATCCACCACAATGTAAATGCTTTGAGAGCAGTAATTGTGTCTTGCTTATTATTACATAGACAGAAGATGGCTAGCACAGATTGGCATTCAACATACTATATTGACTGAAGTTGTATTTTTTTATATGTGTGATCAGTTATTGTGCAAAATGTTCTAAACTGCACACTGGAAACTACTGTAATGAAGAGAAGCTTGTCGATACATGAAGTAACTCCCTTTTTTGCGAAAAGCATGATCAAAAATTATGTGGGCTATGACATTCATTTTAAATTTTTTTACATATAATATAATACAATATAACATTGCAAAAAAAGTGCAGAGAACAGCATAAGAAACATTTATGCACGAACCACCCAGGTTTAGTAATTCTTAGTAATGTGTGTTACTTCAGCATATTTTGAAATAAACATTATAAGTGGAATTGCAGCTCTATTTTTATAGCTCCTAACCCCATACTCTTATCTTTCTCTTCCTTCTTCTGCTAACTCAAACCAAGGTAACCGCAAACAAACAAGTGCTGTATCTTTCTTGACCAGACTTTTATGGGGTAATTATATAATTGAATCCACGAGGAACATCTATTTTTTTTGCGCATCTCTCTACTTTACAAAAAATTTATCATAACACATATTGCAAAGTGCTTTTCTTCACACATCATTAGGTTCTAGAGCTTTTGCTATATTCACTCCTGTTAACTCTATTTGTTGTTTTAGTTATGATATGGTATTTTATTTTATACATATTATGATGTCTTACATGTTCTATATTCTCCTTTTATTGGACACTACAGTGTTTCCTGTCTTCTGTCTGCAAGTTATGCTGCAATCACTTTATTTGTATATATTCCTTGTGCATATTTGGGAGAATTTATTTTTTAATCTATGGTGTAGATATATATGTAGTACTTCTTTAACACTCATCTAAAATTCAGTATATATTGGCAAATTACTTTCAAAAATATTCAACTTGGTGTATCAGGCTAACTCCTTATTTTTCTTTTTTGTCATTTATATGATGCATCTTGTTATCAGGCTTTCTAAACAAAGCAGTCATGTTTCTCCTTTCATGAATTAATTGCCTGTACAAGGCACATTTTTTTCACTTGTTGATTTTTACAAGTCCTGTACAAGTTTTGCATGTAAAATCTCTAAAACTGCAATTTTTATATTAACCAGCAAAATTTTGTTTATAGTATTTTTATATTTTTGTATATCAATTTTACCTATGGCAAATGTATGGCAAAATACACTATGGTAAGATATTTATCGTGAAGTCTTGATTAGACTTGATTTGCTATTTTTTTTTTATATTTATTACTCCTACTTCACATTTTTAAAAATTTTGTTCCTTTTCTGGCTTATCATATTGCAAAATAAACATGCTGTCTACATATTTTTAAACAAATTGATTTATTTGTATACTTCTTTAACTATGAGCCACTTGTTATTATATGTACTATTTTTATTGATATTCAGCTTTAAGCATTTAATATCCAATGATAGTTTACTTTTCAATATCTGTATTAATGAGTATATTTATTTTTTTAGGCCACACATGAAAGGCATTTTTCTCATTCTTTTTGTTCATTCATAGTTTTTTTTAAATTGCACTTCGTTTAGAACATTTTGTTTTTCACTGCACTGTAATCACCACTGAGATTTATTTTGCAACAGAATATATGTCTCATTTGATAATTTTTCTGAAGTTTATTAGAATATAGGTATATCCTCTTTGTTGGTGTATTAACTGAATCTCTAAAATATTATCTTTCTTCTAATTTTGAGTTTTCTCTTTATTGCTCATAGTTCCTTCTAGATATTGCAACTTTCCTAATTTTTCCTTATGTTTCTATAAATTTATGATTCCTATATCATTGTGATAATTTTTACTATCATCATTCTCTAGTTTCTCCCTTGATTAAAAACGTATCTTAAATATATTTAGGTATTTATATTAGTAGATATGCTTATTTGGTTACTTTTTGCCAGAAATATAATCCTCCTTCTTTGCTATTAAAATTTTTACATCATTATATCTTAAGTGTAGTTCTTTTAAGTAGTATGGTGTCTGGTTTTGTTTGCTTTTGAATCAGAAATATCTCTATTTGGAAAGTTATGTTTGTTTATATTTATTTGAATTGTGTTTATTATGTTTTCATACATTGTTCTTTCTTGCTTCTCTAAAAATATTTTAGTAAAACATTGATGCTCATTCATGTGTGTGTGTGTGTGTGTGTGTGTGCACACGCACATGCATGTGTGAAAGAGAGAGAGAGAGAATGTGGATATAGATTGTGTACATATTTTATAATATGAGTGAATAACTCAACTGAAAAGGGAAATAGATATCTACATTTAATTCTTCAAATGAGAGTCCATAAGTGAAAATAATTTTCTGCAAATCTTTGATACATTTTTTTTTTTTTTTTTTTTTTTTTTTTTGTGCTGTACGCGGGCCTCTCACTGCTGTGGCCTCTCCCGTTGCGGAGCACAGGCTCTGGACACACAGGCTCCGCGGCCATGGCTCGCGGGCCCAGCCGCTCCGCGGCATGTGGGATCTTCCGGGATCGGGGCACGAACCCGTGTCCCCTGCATCGGCAGGCGGACTCTCAACCACTGCGCCACCAGGGAAGCCCTTTGATACATTTTTGAAATATAGGATTAAATCTTTCAAAAGCTATATTCTTGCATATTCCTAAGTTAATTGTGTTTGTATTCTTCACCAACATGCAGAGAAATATTTCTTTACAAATCCTTTTTCCTCCCCCTTGTCAGTAAAGGATGCTTTTACCTTTTGATATTAATTACATTTAAACATCAAAATATAATTTATTTTTAGTATTTTTGAAAAAAAATCATTTAAAGAGTGATTTGATAGTAAATTTCCTCCTTTTACTTTTAAATTTGACCTCTTTCAGACTTAATTCTTCTATAAACACTATATTTACTTTTCTTCATTTCATCTCCTTAACAAAATCACCATCATCATCATTATAATACATCTTCTGACTATTAAATTTAGTTCATTTTTTCTGGTATAAAATCTTTTCTATTGTGCTTCCATCAGAAACAATGTCCAACTCAGTAACTTCCCATTGTTTACAAATTTCATCCACATGCATTTGTTCCTGACTTTCTCTCCTACTTATTTTCTATATAAGCTACTATTTTCTCCCTAATTATCATACTTAGCTTTGTGGAATGCTTAGGATTCATTTGGATAAATGCCAACCAACTGTAAAGCATAATTTGATGAGAATAACAACTCAAATGGTTATAAAACATTTAACAACTCCTGATGAGGTATTTTTACTTTAGAGAATGACAAGATTTCTGAGAATCTGTAAATATGAGTCTTCTTGAGTTGGGTTCTTAAGAGAACATTTTCTGGATCCCTTTCAGTATTTTCAGAACAAATTCCATTTCAATATTATTGTATATATGGCTTTGGGGATAACAGAAAGAGAAAAGAAAAGGAAAATATTTTCTCACCATGACTTGTCTCTATGTCACCATTTGCTCTGACATACCTTTTCATTGTCCTAAAGAAATATGCATAGTGTAGCATTGTGTTTAAAACAAGTTGCTTTCCTGATAATAAGAATGTGGTTTAGCAGAGAGTGCATGGGGCTTAATGAATATGTGTTCTGCCACTTTAAGTAATTTGTTGCTTTGTCATTTCTTGACTACTCTATGCCATAGAATTCTGGAAATAAAATCCCTAACAAGTACCATGTAAGGTTATTGTGAAGATTACAGGTAAAAAGTATGCAAAAATCCATTGAGAAATTGTAGTGTTATAACTGTTAAATCTTTTTTCATATTTCCATGGGAAAAAAGTTTCCTGACCTGATTTTTTACACATTAGGGCATTGTATTAATAAAGGTAAATTAACCACAATCTCCATAAACGTAATTATTCAAACCTCAGTTTAAACAAAAAGATTCATTTTATCGAAAATTGTTTTGTTTTTTTATGTTGACCCTAACCATATTTTTACGTTGTCCACACTGTTTTGTATACTCAACATGTCCCATAAGGTTTAGTGTAAATTAGTGAGGAAAATATGTAAAATATTTCATTATGAATTAATGTTTATTTCTATAATACTAGTTCCCAAATTAAAGTAGTGCTTTTTTGTTGTTTTTGTTGTTACTGTGGATTTTTATCCTGCTTATTTAATAGTTTAATTGACTTTTTACATAGATTTATGTTTATGATTAAAAAATAGATTTTATATGAGGTATTTTACACCTACTCTGTCTATCATTGATTGAGTCATTTCTCAGCCTTTGCTCTTGGCATCCTTCCTACACAAATACTATTAGTAAAATATTTATCATTTTCTGACCTATTTAATTGTCTAGATTCTTCAATGTAGGCTTCTTTTAGATATCTTAGTTATTTATTTCATTGAAAAATTTATCTTCATTACTTGCCACGTGTCAGGCACTTTGCTAGGTCTTGAAATAGAAGAGACAACATGACTCATTCTCAAGAACTTTGTAGTTTAATGGCAGTGGGGTGGGAGCACAGGTTGCAATTTTGCAACAGTATAAGCTATACCAAATATTAAAATTACAAAATATTTTACAAGTATATGCATGTATATATATTTATTTTTTATTTGCATTTATTTACATACATACTTATACATGTTTATATTATATGTTTATTTTAATGGTGTTGCAAAATGTGGGTCAAAATAGCCTTCATGGAGAGTTAAATTGGACAGATTCCTAGAAAATAATGTAATTATTCAGGTTGACAAAAGGAGAAAGTTCCTTGTAGGTAGATAAAGCAAGGAGAAAAAAGATAGTATGATTTGAAATGCCTTTCATATTTAATTACTTATGTAAATACGTAAATGGTTAAATTGTTAAAATAGATGATGTACAGATGAGTGCTTGACAGGATCTTCACTTAAAGGACTGCCAATTGCCAGATCATGTGCAAATCACATAGGCTCTTGTGATTCTAATGCATCTTTTAATTTTATCAGATCAAAGTAAAAACAAAAATAAACAAATGGGACCTAATTAAACTTAAAAGCTTTTGCACAGCAAAGGAAACCATAAACAAAATGAAAAGACAACCCACAGAATGGGCGAAGATATTTGCAAAGGATTCCACTGACAAAGGATCTCCAAAACATACCAACAGCTTATGAAGCTCAATATCAAAGGAAAAAAAAAAAAAAAAACAACCCAATCCAAAAATGGGCAGAAGATCTAAATAGACATTTCACCAAAGAAGACATACAGATGGTCAAAAAGCACATGAAAAGATGTTCAACATCACTAATTATTAGAGAAAAGCAAATCAAAAATACAATGAGATATCACCAGTCAGAATGGCCATCATCAAAAACGTCTACGAACAATAAATGCTGGAGAGGGTGTGGAGAAAAAGGAACCCTCCTACACTGTTGGTGGGAATGTAAATTGTTACAGTCACTATGGAGAACAGTATAAAGGTTCCTTAGAAAACTAAAAATAGAACTACCATATGGTCCAGCAATCCCACTGCTGGGCATATATCTGGAGAAAACCATAATTGGAAAAGATACATGCATTCCAGTGTTCATTGCAGCACTTTTTACAGTAACCAACACATGGAAGCAAACTAAATGTCCATCGACAGAGGAATGGATAAAGAAGATGTGGTACATACATACAGTGGAATATTACTCAGCCATAAAAAAGAATTTAAAAATGCCACTTGCAACAACATGGATGGCCTAGAGATTATCATACTAAGTGAAGTAATACAAATACAAATATCATATGATATCACTTATATGTGGAATCTAAAAAAAGGATACAAATGAACTTATTTACAGAACAGAAACAGACTCACAGACTTATAAAACAAACTTATGGTTACCAAAGGGGAAAGGTTGGGGGAGGGATAAATTAGGAGGTTCGGATTAACATATACACCCTGCTATATGCAAAATAGTTAATCAACAAAGACCTACTGTATAGTACAAGGAACTCTACTCAGTACTCTCTAATAACCTATATGGGAAAAGAAACTGAAAAAGAATAGATACATGTATGTGTGTAACTAAATCACTTCGCTGTACACCTGAAACTAATACAACATTGTAAATTAACTATATTCCAATTAAAAAAAAAACTTTCATGGCTGAGCAGAATCTTCAGAGGTGGTTTTTGGGGGACACTGAGTCCATCTCCCCAGATTGCTGGCATTCTGATTAAAAGCAGCTTTTCTTTCTACCAAAAAAATAGTTGATCAGATCGATTGATGGGTCAGTTTTTAAGCAATTCTCAGCTCCAAACTCACCCTTCTAGACTCTCCTTTGGTTTGCTGATACTGAGCATTCAGCATACCACATTTCTTCTTTTCCTACTGGATTTATGCAAAGCTGCGGCAACATGGAGTACTAGACTGAGACTGTAAGGTTGGAAAAGAAAGATGAGGATTACATCTTCTATGTACTTCCTGTGGGTTCCTTGTGGGCTTCCTCAATCAAGTTTTCAGTGTTTGCAGTGTACAAAACCAGCTTCACTATGTTCAGCCTCAGAGTTATATACACCAGCCAGCTGGTGCACCTCCTCAGAGGTGTTGGGGTGAAGGGGTTAAGGGAGGGAGAAAGAGGCTTCTTTCAAGCTCAGAGTTACTGGTGTCACCTATGCTTCAGAGATTTGAATTTCAGCTTCAGAGGCCCATTCTAGAAATTTCTAAGCTTGAATTATTGCAACTTCTGTTCCCTCAGCACTAGAGTAAGTAGCTGCTTCTTGCAGTTGATACTTCAGTGATATTTTAGAATTTTCTTTTTAACTTTCAGTTATCTAGATAAAATCTTAAATTTTCTTCTTCTTTTTTTTTTTTTTTCAAAAGACTGCTGCCATCTCTGTTTCTGACTGGGCACCAAATGGAATAACCAAAGCTTCTCAAAACTAGGAAATCATATATTTTTTTAAATACAACACTTATTGAATGTAAAGATTCCAAGGCTACTTCTTGGAGATTTGGATTGTATTGTTCTGGGTCTGGGAAAAGATTTATTTTTAAGAAAAAATCCACATGAATCTGGTGACTAGTCCAGTTTTGGAAGTGATCTTGTAAACATATAGGAAGCCATTTAAGTGTTTTTTTTTTAAGTTAATCATTTTAGAAAGATCTTTTTTTTTTTTTTGCTTTATAACAAATTTAATCAGTTATACATATACATATGTTCCCATATCCCCTCCCCTTTGCGTCTCCCTCCCACCCTCCCTATCCCACCCCTCCAGGCAGTCACAAAGCACCGAGCTGATCTCCCTGTGCTATGCGGCTGCTTCCCACTAGCTATCTACCTTACGTTTGGTAGTGTATATATGTCCATGCCTCTCTTTCGCTTTGTCACAGCTTACCCTTCCCCCTCCCCATATCCTCAAGTCCATTCTCTAGTGTCTTTATTCCTGTCTTACCCCTATGTTCTTCATGACATTTTTTTTTCTTAAATTCCATATATATGTGTCAGCATACAGTATTTGTTAGAAAGATCTTTTTTACAAACCATGACTATTTAAAGTAACTGTTGGAGGCAAGGCTGGAATATTGGTGTTCAATTACAAGACTTCATATGCAAGATCTAGGTTGAATCATGGAATTTGGGCTTGTCAATTGGAGGAGACATTTTCAAATATAAAGCTAAAGGATAAAGATAATAGTTGGTTACAGACCAATTTTAAATAGTTTCATCAGTGTTTCAGAAAAATTATCTTCATGCCTAGATTATAATATTTGCTCCACAGTCTTTCTCCATAAGTAACCATCTCCCCAAAGGGACTGTGTGTTCAACAGTGGCAGGCATCAGGGACTCTCTTTTTTGTTTTTAAAGATTAGATAGATCTATTTAGTAAACATTCAATACATATTTGCTGAATTAAAAATAAAGCTGTAAAGAAATAGACACACATGTATACCTACGCACAAACATACATTTTCTCACACACACACATACACAATATTTGTTTAAGACATTGCCTCATATTTACAATTTGAGTCTTCTAAACTACGTATGAAACACATACAACCTTTATTATGCATCTAATCTGGATTGTGTTATGCCACAAGAGAGACTATATAATCAAAAATTATCAACATTCCACTTAAATAGTGCACCTGTCTTCATAACATTCTTTTTAAGATCTAATTACATTTTAAGGACAATTCTAGAATATACTAATTCTGAGGTCTTGTTGGGCTTCACACACTCCATCTGAGCCCAGCCATTAAAATTTCTCTTTAAGCTAACTGTGTTAACATCGTTCCTAATTTATTCTCTGGATCAGAAAGAGTCCCCTACTGCTTGTCTGTTATAGTGTTTAATTGCTTCACAGACTCCCAAATTGAATTCTGTAGCAATTTACTTCGCTCTCTTGGTGAAACAGTGAGATTTTCAGCATGATCTAAACAAAAATGGAAATCATAACATGAAGAGAGCACTATGCTAATAAGTGAAAAAAAGCAGGGGTTCCTGAAATCCTCTATCCTTTTACTTGATTGGAGGCTAACAGTGAATTAATTAATCTTATAGAATTTTGTCAGCAGATTTGCAGTTTTATTTCAAGGAGGTAATGACTGAAAGTCTCTAGGCCACCCGAGTTCATCATTTCCAGGACTGCACTCACATGCCTGAGAGAGGGGTTGCTGTCTCATATTATGAGTGATTCAATCTGTATTATGAAGTTCTCCTTTATAATCCTATAAATGCACTTCTCTTTTTACATTTTTTTCCTTAAGAGGTATTGAAACTAACCAATAAACATGCATTGCACTATGTTTAACTCGTTCTTTTAATAGTGTAAGATCTGAAGTTTTGGATAAATATGTCACCAAATGAAAGAATTAATTGAGAAATAAAATTTCATGATTGATAATCATGACTAATTAGAAGCAAACTTAATGTTACTAACCTAGAGCTGTAGTTGCCAATCAGGTTTCAAGAGTAACCGCTAACACTGAGATGGGCTTTCTTTTACCCTCTGGCAGATAAGGCCTGCCATCTACTGTGCAAGAGCCAACTAACTTGAAGTTTGATTACAGTGAGGTGAGTCTAACTGAATGATCTTTCATATAAAATGTTTATATTAAAACTCCCCGTGGAAAGAGAATATTGGCTAATATATATATTACAGATAATTTTGTCAATCACCATCTAATCACTGAGTCCTTGCCCTTTCTAATTCACCGCATTTTAATTAAGATTACAGATTTTTATATTTCAGAAACTTTAGGATAATGAACTCTTAATATCAAAAAAATCATATTGATTGGCAATTCTTTTAATTCTCTATACCAGTTGAAAGTACTCCCATGAGGAAAATGCTCTGTATCTGCACTGTCCTATACCATAGTTTCTGGCCACATGTGGCTATTGAGCATTTGGAATGTAGCTAGTGTGACAAGTGAATTATTAATTTTATTTAAGTTTAAGTAAATTAAATTTAAATAGGCTCATGTGGATTATAACTACTGTATCTATAGAACAGCATAGCTCTGTAGTATTGTCAGTTAACTCTATTATTTTTTCTTGGTCTTACAAAAATTCTGTAGCATATAGGTATTTTATTTCTGATAAATTATATAGAATAACTTTTCATGGTTTCTTTCACCTTAACTTCCCAAATTTGAAGTTATCTGTAAGGAATTAAGTTACATGTTTCTGTTAAAAAAAAAAGTTAAAGAAAAAGAAACAGATGCTGTCTATGCTAAAGTAAGGAACACACTATCAGTAGAATTTGTTGTATTGCAATATTAAGAAATATCTCCCCACATTGTGGAGATATATCTCCCCACATTTCATAAAAAATTTAAGTAATTTTATATAAAATGAAAAATCACACACACACTGAAAGTATTCGTAGGGGAAACAATAATGAGAAGACTTATTTCTTACACATGTATTTATATGCTTATTAAACATTTAAAAGCAATTTACTTAGTTCTTTTCTGCATTGTAGGCAGTGAAAATTCAATCTCCAGGTTTCATGTTTGATTAAATCATTTAACCAATGGATAAGACTTTTAAATTCAAAGAGAGGAACTGAATCAGGTCTTATCATTTACAATTGACTTATCTTTACAAGACATGCTACCTCTATGGCCCAGAGCATTGCTACATTTTTTCTGTGAAGAGAATTTCTCCTTATTCTGCTCTGTCTTTGTCCTGAATAGTTGGCTTTAGGATTTGAATCTCTGTCCTGGAACGTAGGTTTGGAAATATTTCTGAAACTCTAATTCCCAAGAAACTCACGCTCTAAACTCATACTCTGAATTGTAATGCAATTACATTGAACAAAGGTGGTCTTTTAATTCATAAAAGGGAGGAAAAAATATATACATACACACACATACACATATATTCATACATATAGACACAAAGGTACATATGTGTATAAGTGTAGTATATAACAAATAATAATCCACAGTAATTATTATATGAAAACAGAATTATAAAAACATTGCACTACTATTCTCATTTTATAAATTCTTCACAGAATTTTTAAAAAATTAGCAGTAGATCACCTAAATTAATGCTGACATGTGGGAGTCAAATTTTGTTTGACACCAAATAATTTTCCCTAATGTGAATATTTAAAATTTTTATCAATAAATATGCTTATAAGATTTATGAGGTTTTTTAAGAGATATGTAACAAAAAAACTGATGGAAATCAATAATCTATCATTCATGCATCCTTTATCAAATCTCTCACTACAAACACAAGTGTTAACTTATTTTTTAACGTATTTGGTATTTTCTGTGTGTATGTAAGTGTGCGTGTGTGTGTGTGTGCTTATTACTCAGGTGTATTCATTTTATGAAAAAGGTACTTCAAAAAATGTTTTAGGGGCCTCCCTGGTGGCACAAGTGGTTGAGAGTCCGCCTGCCGATGCAGGGGATACGGGTTCGTGCCCCGGTCTGGGAGGATCCCATATGCCGCGGAGCGGCTGGGCCCGTGAGCCATGGCCGCTGAGCCTGCGCGTCCGGAGCCTGCACGTCCGGAGCCTGTGCTCCGCAACGGGGGAGGCCGCGACAGTGAGAGGCCCGCATACCGCAAAAAAAAAAAAAAAAAAATGTTTTAAAAGTATATACGAGGGCTTCCCTGGTGGCGCAGTGGTTGAGAGTCCGCCTGCCGATGCATGGGACACGGGTTCATGCCCCAGTCTGGGAAGATCCCACATGCCGCGGAGCAGCTAGGCCCGTGAGCCATGGCCGCTGAGCCTGTGCGTCCAGAGGCTGTGCTCTGCAACGGGAGAGGCCACAAAAGTGAGAGGCCCGCGTACCGCAAAAAAAAAAAAAAAAAAAAGTATATATGATTAAATCTCCTAAAATAAACTGCAGACATTTAAAGAGATGGAAATATAAAAGCAAAGTCTGTAATCTGTTATTTAAGAAAGATGTGTCATCAGAATAAGAACAAAGTTGGAAGTCTGGATATGACAAAATTTAAATATTGAAAGTTACCAGACAGAAGGGAACAAATTATCCACAAATAACATTAGAATGATAAGACACTTTCTTTTCTTTCTTTTTTTTTTAAAAAGATGTTGGGGGTAGGAGTTTATTAATTAATTAATTTATTTTTGCTGTGTTGCGTCTTCGTTTCTGTGCGAGGGCTTTCTCTAGTTGTGGCAAGCAGGGGCCACTCTTCATCGCGGTGCGCGGGCCTCTCACTATCGTGGCCTCTCGTTGCGGAGCACGGGCTCCAGACGCGCAGGCTCAGTAGTTGTGACTCATGGCCTAGTTGCTCCATGGCATGTGGGATCCTCCCAGACCAGGGCTCGAACCCATGTCCCCTGCATTAGCAGGCAGATTCTCAACCACTGCGCCACCAGGGAAGCCCATACACTTTCTTTAAGTAAAAATAATGGCCAAAGAACCTTGAATAATATACTAAAAACATTTATAGTAGGAAGATATCACCTTAGGTTTCTGTATTCAATTTTCAGTCAAGAAAGAGAGTCAAATATAAACATTTTCAGGCCTACAAGCTGTGAAGTTTTTCACACTCTAGATCTTATTGGCATTTTAAAAAGGTGTTGTAGGCAATAGAAGGAAAGAATGAGAAGCAAAACACACAAGATGAACACAGTTTACTTTAATATGTATTGATAATTTAAACTAAATATTGAAATGAAAGAATAATCATTTTTGTGATAAATTAGAAACACCTTTTCTAAACAATAACAAAAATGTGACATTTGGGGAGAAACTTTAAATAATGCTGTAATTCTTACATTGCTCAAGATAAGGTAGAAAATGTAAAATGCATTTAAACAACTTGATGGTACTTATTAAAATTCTGAGTAACCACCCACAACTTAAATACAGTCTCTTTTAAAGTATTTTGAATAAAAGGAGTAGAGACGTTGTAAGCTTTATTGATCCAGCAAAAATGAGGATAGGGGCAAATAAAAAGCTTGGAACACAGAAAATACACACAAGATAGTAGATTTGTCAATTATTTTTATAATCAAGATAAATACAAAATAACTAAGCATAATAATTAAAATATATAAGGGCTACTTTGAGGAAAATGTGTATAGACTTAAATGTAATATAAGAAATTAGAAAACATGTATGTAACATGTAAAATTAAAAGAAGATGAAATTCAAACATACTAAAAGAAATGACATGGTAATGAGAGAGGAGATATGAATGAATCATAGTTGCTATATAAATGAGAGAATAAACAAAAGAAAGAGCATGAACTTCCCTAAAATTTTAAAGTCTATAAATGAAAGGCAAATTGCTATAGAAGTAATATTAATTATTTTGATTCTTGAGAAATTGGAAACTAGGATTTGATACAAATATCAAGAGTATTAAAACTATTATATAGAAATTTACACACGCACACAGATCACCTTGACAGAGAACTTTCTGTAAAGAGTCAAACCATGTGATCTTATTATAAAGTTTTAAAGGTATGAAAAGAGAGTCTTAGCATGTCTAAGACGAAGTGCAAGATTCCTGCTTACAAATATATTTGCAAAAAGAAAATATTGGAGATGACTTGTAATATGAATTCATCAATTATTAAATCATCACATAATAGATATATTCCAATAATTTAAAAAAGCCAATTATGAGAAGTTATATAAAAATTTGGCATATTAAGAGAAGACTTTCAATCATGAAATATTTTCAGAACTTGTGCCTGGGTATGTTTGCTTGTACCCTGGATTTTCATATGAAAATTTGTAAAGTAATTCTAGGCCTGTGATAATCACAGCTTCCTCCAGAAGAGAAGGAAGGTCCAATGAAGGTTTTTTCTTTATCTTCGTAATACTGGTGGATTGCTAAATAATTAGTTAGCTTTGGGATTGGTAAATTTTTTTATCTTAATAACATATGCATTATTTACTGAGGGCTAAGTTAAATTTCTTTGTAATCTAATTAGAAGATTATGAGGCAGAAACATTTTCTTAGAAACTGTGTATAATGGAATCAATTTGAAGTCCACACAGGACAAAAAGAAGCTAGTATCTGAGTTTCAGCACCCACACCCTCACTTTGATCTGATAAATTTGACTTAAAATGTTGAGGATCCATATCTGATTTTATGCTTATTATTGATGGTTATATTTATATAATATATAGCTATATAACTCAAGGAAGTTCTTGTAAAATAAATAAATTTTTAAAATGTGTTTTAAATATATAAAAACATTAAGAAATACTAGCTGACATGCTACTTAAAATGTTTTTGGATTGCAAAGTCAATTTGACTCTGATTCTTATAATATCTTGCAAAATGGAAAATATTATACCCCTTCCCTAAGTCCCACAGTATGATCTGTGGAACACTTTTGTCAGTATTTCCAATAATACTGGGAAGCAGATTCCTTGAATCAAGATAAGACTATTTTGGAATCTCAGGGATTCAGACACAAAAATCTTCATTTTTATTATATCTTCTAATTCTTAAGTCCTTTGAACATATGTAAAACTAAAATTTGTGAAATTATTATTTAGTCATTTTGGTTCTGTAGTGTTAGGAAAGTGATCTTTGGCAAAATATTCTACATGCCCATTTTCACATGTTTATCTTGCTTCATAAACACTCTCATTATTTAGGGATGATAACTCAAAGAATAGAATGATTTTTTTTAAAAAGGTGAGGTTATGATTCTGAGAAAAGGTAAATTCTGAAGTATATTTTATCCCATATCATCTGTAAATTAAATTTGCTTATTGCTTGAAGTTAAGAAAAACAATTTAAGAAAAGCCTTATAAAAATAAACTACAATAACTTCTCTTTTCCTGAAAAAGATAAGTCAAAGAAAACCGTAGATTTGGAGATAATATTTTTCAGCAAATTAGACTAGAATGTGATGTAGGGAAACTATTCCAAATAATTCAGTTAACATTTTTAAAAAGCAGGATAAAATGTCTTAGAGTATTGCAATGCAAAATAATAAAATGAGAAGAATTTAATATAACATGTAAAATTACATTTAATTACCTTTTAAGAATCCCTTGGAATTAAAAAAAATGTGGACAGTATTAAGCTATATCACATTACATAATACAGATCATTTGAATGGATGTTATCACCAATGTTATGGACTTTCATGAAACACCTGGCTTGCTTTTTACATTTATGGTACTAGTCATCCAGAGTTTTATACTCATTATCCTGGAAAATGCCACTGTCATGCTTATTAATGAAACAAAGCTGCATTTTGAACTTTTATTTTACATAATTTGAAACACATGAGAAGAAATCACTTTTAGAACTGTTTTTATTGTGAACAGGTTAAAATTAAAAACTTATAAACTTCACTGTTATACATATGCACAAGTTATACAATAAACAGCCAAAGAAAAAGAAGCATTTGTTATGTGGTTACAGCAAACATGATAGGGAGGAGAATAGGATTTGTATATTAACTACAGGTATGGGTTTCTGTCAACAAAATCACTGCGAAGGAAATTAAATTTCACTGTAGATATCGTTTTTTTTGTTTTTTTTTTTGCGGTACGGGGGCCTCTCGTTGTGGCCTCTCCCATTGTGGAGCACAGGCTCCGGACGCGCAGGCTCAGTGGCCATGGCTCACGGGCCCAGCCACTCCACGGCATGTGGGATCTTCCTGGACCGGGGCACGAACCCGCATCCCCTTCATCGGCAGGCAGACTCTCAACCACTGCGCCACCAGGGAAGCCCTGTGGATATCTTTATTACACTACAAATGTGTCATTAATAGCGGTGTCACCTTGTTCTAAGTATTTAATTTTCCTCAGTTGTGTAATCCAATGGATTATTTTGAAAAGTCATCTAGTATTCCTTCCAGCATACATATCTGTGGATATCAAACAATAAGAAACAAATATAGAACTTAAAAATTTTTCATTGCACTAAAATGGTTGAAAATGAAAACAAAAAAATCAGAAGTTCTAACTTACATTAAAAATTTAGGCTTGAGTTAAAATTAAAAGGGTTACTTAGGTGACCTGTATTCTCCATATTAAAAATAATATCTTATAAAAGTAAAATGTACTCTTTAGGAATTTGTCTTACCACCCCTAGGTTTCATGACAGAGAGAAAATATCCTTTATGTTCATCATTTATTTTCCAATGTAGTATAGTGTAAGGCTGTTGTATCTAGAACTTTCACCATCCCTACCAGTTGGTAAGGAACGTTTTCTCAATGCCAGGGAAGATGGCCTGGGGAACCTGGACCTATACTTTCCCTGGTGGTAATGAGGCACCATCCTCCTCCTTCCTAGGTTGTGTCAGAGGAAGACAAATGGAGAATCACCACTCAAGAGTGACCTCAGAGTTTTCTGAGGCCCGTGAGGACATGGCTGCCCTTGAGAAGGATTATGAGGAGGTTGGTGTATATTCTGTTGAAGGAGAGGGAGAGGAAGAAGGAGAGGAATACTAATTACCATTCCTTTTATCCCTGAAGCGTGTCATAATCAGAACTGCAGCTTCAGCATTAGCTGACAGGAGTAAAAGCATTATGATTAGATTGTCTTCACTTTCAACTGTGATCATGTATTACTTTTCCATATGTACCAGTAAGATTTTTTCTGTCATGTCTGAAAAGCAAAGACTTTAAGAAAGAGAGGGAAAAAAAAAGAAAAAAACACCACTCAATGGTCGACTTAAATAGGTATCTTTTCCTTTCCATCCAGTTTTGTTTCAGTGGAGAATTACTGAGGAGTTTGAACTCTCATATGTTCTCAACAATAGCAAGAAGCCCCTTCCTGTTGTATGTCAGTGGAGGCTGAAAGGAGAATCTGGATTTCTGCCCTCACCAGGCAGTAAAGAGGCCATATCCCCCACCATCCTCCTTCACCACAGTAGATCCAGTTTCCTTATAACATAATATCAAAAATGTCTAGGTTTCAATAAAAATCACTTATCATACCTAGAAGCAAAAAAAAAAATCTTAAATTGAATGAGAAAAGACAACCAATGACAACTCTGAGATGACACAGATGTTAGAATTATCTGACAAGGATCTTAAAACAACCATCATAAATATACTTCAGGACTTCCCTGGTGGTGCAGTGGTTAAGAATCCACCTGCCAATGCAGGGGACATGGGTTCAATCCCTGGCCCGGGAAGATTGCACATGCCATGGAGCAACTAAGCCCGTGTGCCACAACTTCTGAGCCTGTGCTCTAGAGCCTGCGAGCCACAACCACTGAGCCTGTGTGCCACAACTACTGAAGCCCGTGTGCCTAGAGCCTGTGCTCCGCACCAAGAGAAGCCACCGCAGTGAGAAGCCCGCACACCGCAAAAAAGTTTTGGAATTAAGAGAGACTATATATCTCTTAAATCTAAAACTTAACTTCATTTACAAGATTTGTTTTTAACCAAAATGTTTCATAAAACTCAGTAGCAAATATTCAAACAGTCCCATTAATTAATGGGTAGTGGAACTGAATGGACATTTCTCCAAAGAAGACATACAAATGATTGACAGTTATATGAAAAGTTGTTCAACATCACTCGTCATCAGGGAAATGCAAACCAAAACCAGATGAGATCTCACCTCACATCTGTTAGGATATGTGTTATCAAAAAGCAGGTAACAATTGTTGATAAGGATGTGGCGATAAGGGAACCCTTGTGTACTGTTGGTGGGAATGTATATTGGTTTACCCACTATGGAAAACAATATGGATGTTCTTCAAAAAATTAAAAGCAGAACTGCCATATAATCTAGAAATTCTATTCCATATACAAAGAAAATGAAAACAGAACATCAAAGAGATATATGGACTCCTATGTTTATTGCTGCACTATTCACAATAGCCAAGATATGGAAACAACCTAAGTCCCAGCCAATGGAAGAATGGATAAAAAATACATGATTTATGTACAATAGAATATAGGAAATACTGCCATTTGAAAAAACATGGATTGACCTTGAGGATATTATGCTAAATGATGAAGGTGGGAATATTGGGAGATACTGTTAAAGGGAACAAACTTGTAACAAGTCAATAAATAAGTCTTGGAGATCTAATACACAGTGTAATCATTATAGACAACAATGCAGTATTATAAACTTCAAAGTTGCTAAAGAAACTAGATCTTAATTGTTCTTACCACAAAACATAAATAATTATGTGACATGATAGAGTTGTAAGCTAAAGCTGCAGTGGTAATCATATTGCAATATGTAAATATCAATTCAACATACTTTATAGCTTAAACTTACAGAATGTTATATGTCAATTATATCTCAAAAAAACCCCAGCAAGTTTCCATGCCAAATATTATTTTAGCAAGAAATCTGGTAAAAATACGGGTGTGTGTTTATTGTCATACTCTGAAATGCCACACAGATATTGAATAGTTCTTATGCCTTGACAAGTAGATGACTGGATTCTTTTGTTGTGGATCCTATGGCTTTTACTGATAAACTTGAGGAGTGGCTATTATCTGATAAGAAAAAAATGTATTTTCCCATGTCTCTTTGGGTTCAACTTGAAAAAAGAAGAATTTCAAGGTGTTTCAGGATCACTTACCAAGTATCAGAAAAAAAAAATACAAAATGTGAGTAGAAATACGAATTTCCAGAAAAACAGATTAATTTAGAGAAAAACTATTTTCTCCGAGTGTGGAATTATATGAGCAATCATCCTCAGTTTTTTAAACACATGTGTATAGTTATAAAGATATCCATTGATTAGGATCAATTCTGCCATACTTCCTTGAAACACAGGCATAAAATGTTCTGGAGTTTAGTGAAGGTTGGACTGAAGAAGTATCAGCCATCATTATTTGGTCTAAATAACAACCTTCTTGAATTCCATCATTCTGTAAGAAGTGTGCCAAAATTTATTCTGGGATATAAATTATATGTCCTTATTGGCACATTCTTACATAATATGCAGTGGTTTTACTTGACATTTTTCATTATTTTTTATAGGCTTTTGAATAAGCTTTCTAATTTTGTTATTAAAACAACAAAGCCTCTAAATCACTGAAATTACATAAAGCATAAATTAGTAACGAACATGGTACAAAAAAAAGGCTGCTGTACAGGCAGAAGTGCTGAAAGCACAGCAACAGATTTGTACCTTAGTTTTGACAAATTTAACACAAATTTGCAAAATATGTTACCTCTCAATATTGATTATATAGTATTATATATCATTTATATATAAAGCATTATATATGATATATAACATATGCTATATATTACTATTATATAGTAACACCTTCATTTCATGCCTTTTTTCTAATTATTCAGATTCACTTCTAAGGAAATATCTGTCAATATATTGCCTATTTACAACAAAATTTTAACCAAAAGTAAAGAGACAAATTTTAATTCTTCATTTCCACCTGAAAATGATGCTTTGAAAATATTTATGCTTTTCTGTTTCACTTAAATATTTTTGGGACTTTTAAAACATTAGTACTCCAAATTACAAGGTATAAGAAAATATAAGTGGATATTTTTTGTGTATGTGGAGGAAAGTGTTAATTTTTTTAAAATTCATAAATAAGTTCATAATTGAAACATTATGTGTGAGACTCCAAAGAGTATTTAATAAATTATCTAATATCACCTAGATGTCTAAAAACTTAATGAACTTTCCTAAGGTTAGAAATTTCTTCCTTTCTTTAAAAGATTATCTCCATATAATTTAAATTACTCTTAAAAATGATGTTAGTGATTCTCCATTTTAATTAAAGTTATTGATCAAATATCTTTATATTGCAGTGATATTAATGCTACAGGGGAAATAATATCCATTTTCTTTTCTTTTGCATATAACAATAATATTAAAAGTTCAATATAATATTTCTAGTTTATGTTGTTTCTAAAATTCAGTTAACATGAATACTTATTTGAGGAAATCATTCATACAATTGGTTATATTTATGATGACATCAGCTGTACTGTTTTGTTTAAAAATATTTCTTATTTCTGAATTCTTAGGAAACTGAAAAACATACCTATAAAACAAATGTAATAAAGGGTTGGTTTTTCAAGGCACACAGTTCTTAGAGAACCATCAAATGCTCTATTTGGGTCCTAAATAATATTATAGTAGTTCATATTTTTTCCACCTGATTCCATCTATTTGAATTTGCATATAATGCTATTTCTGGGAAATTACAGAACATAGAATGAACTGACATATAAAAGTAAAATATTATGGCTTGGGAAGTTCTCAGGTTAAAATTTTCACTTATTTGAGTTATGAATTTTTTCAGAAACTAAATCACTACTCTGTATTTTAGAAGTTAAAAATGATTTGCAAGATATTTAAAAGGGAAGTTAAATTATGCCTTTAAAAAAAATTGCTTTCAGTGGATTTATAAAGTTCCTGTAATGTAAAAGACCTTCATGTTTCTCTAACTTAATGAGCGATCTCAACACTGACTGTGGAAAGCACCTTCGTTAAGGTTTTCTTGATCCGTAAAGATTTAATTGCTCTGTATGTTGCAAATTCACTGATAACTGAAGTGTAATCAGTAGTTTACATTTTTCTGATTACCATATTTCTTTGGGAATATTTCATTAATGTTTTAAAACTCTTGAAAACTTTTTAATTGATAATGATTTCCTTTATTTTTTAAATTTATTTATTTATTATTATTTTTCTGCAGTACACGGGCCTCTCGCTGCCGTGGCCTCTCCCGTTGAGGAGCACAGGCTCCGGACGCACAGGCCCCGCGGCCATGGCTCACGGGCCCAGCCACTCTGCGGCACATGGGATATTCCCAGACCGGGGCACGAACCCGTGTCCCCTGCATCAGCAGGCAGACTCTCAACCACTGCACCACCAGGGAAGCCCTCCCTTTATTTTTTGATTTCATGGTCAGCACTCCCTAGTGTGCCACTCTATATTATGATTACCGACCTCGACGAGCATTTAACTTGAATAATTTTCTAAAAACTTTATTTGCTCAAGTCAAGTGAATTCCACTTAAATTTTTCTAACTAAAACAACAAAAGGATCTCTAAGAGAATAACATCTTACTGACATGTTCGTTTACCCTGTTTAAGGAGAAAATTAATATTATACTGCTTTTAAGGCAAATACAATATAACTATCACTGTATTTGCAATACCCTATGAGGTTTCTGACTCTAGGTTCACATAGAATGTAGAGCACCATATTGTAAAAATATTCTGACCGTTATTATATTACCTCTGTGTTAACCCCAGGGAGAGTTACCCCAAAGGATTTCTGTGTATAATTAGAGGTCATAAAAATGTATTTTAAAAGATTTTATGGATGGGCCCACCAGGATGGTCCCTCAACTCACCAATGCTGTTTAGCTACTGAGAATGTGAAATGTACAACCTGCCAGCAACTGAGACAAACATTAAGAGCCCAAGATCTGTTGAGAAGACTAACTGGCCACTTGATGACAAGTGAATTATACTAAGTCCTTTCTACTGAGGAAGAGGCATGGTTGGTTTTCACCATAATTGTTGCGTACTCGGTGTATGAGTTTGACTTTTCAACCAAAGAAGCTCAGGCAGCTCCACTATATGAAGACTTACATAGTGTTTGATACATTGTAGAGGATTTCACAAAACATCACATTCAAAGAATTTATCTTACAGCAAAACAGTTTGGGCAGCATGCATATGACCATGATACCCATTGTTCACATCATACTTCACACCTCCCAGAAGCTGCCAGCTTTACAGAATGATAGAGTGACTTTTAAAGGCATAGCTGGTGCAACAACTTGGAGATGATGTTCTCTGAGAATGGGACTATAGCCCTTAGGATACAGTGTAAATCATTTTATGAGACTTTGTCCCCAGTAGGTAGTATGTGTGTAGTCTGGGAAAGAAAGAGTGGAACCAGGAACGGCTTCACCCACCGTAACTCAAAATAACCCACTTAGGAATGTGAGCATTGTTTCCCCACAGATTGAGGCTCTATAAATCTGTAGGTTCTGGTTTCCAGAATGGTAATGCTTACTTCAGGAGCATTGCCATTAAATTTTAAATGACATGTGCTGACTGATACTGTTAGCCTCTTGAGCCAACAGACCAACTGTAAAGGAAAGGAGTTATTATATTTTCTGGTTATCTATTGCTATGTAAATATTTACCCCACAACTTCACAGCATAAAATAAAATACTTATTATGGTCATGAATTTTATGGGTCATCAATTTGGATAGTGCATAGTGAGGGTGGCTTGATATCCTTCATGATACCAGGATTCTCAGCAGGAAGACCTAAAGTCTTAGACTAGAATCGTTTGAAGGATTGTTCACTTTCATGTCTGGTGATTGATGTAAGCTGAAATCTGGGCTTCTCTGTGTCGACCTCTCCATGAAATATCTACCCATAGGCTGGTTAGGGCTTCATCAAAACACAGTGACTGTTTTCCCCTGAGCCACAGGTATCCTCTAGATAGAAAAACCTAACATCAAAGATCACATATCATTTCTACCATATCCTTTTGAGAGAAATAGTCCTAAGCCTACCAGACTCAGTAGGAAGGGCAGTGGACTCCACTTCTTGATGTGAAGTTGGAAAATTTCAAAAAGAGCACGTGGGACTAAATATACAGCTGTGACTATTTTATAAAATAAAATTTGTGATATTGTCCTGGGAGTGGGGGACATGCAATTAAAACTGATCATCAGGAATAGGTAGTGCTGTTATGCAATGAGGTCAGAGACAAATACTTTTTATATCCAGGTGATCCACTGAAGTGTTGCTTTAGAATCCCTTTCCTAGTCCTGATGGTGAGTAGACAAATGCAGAAGCAAGGCTTGGGAGGTATATGATCAGTGACTTAGAGAGCTCACAGATGAAGGAATAGTTTGTCCTATTAGTTAAGCCATAGAGATTACCAGAGGTGCTACAGTGATGAGGAGAATCTAGAACAGAAGGTAGAAAAGGGATATGATTACTATCTGTAATGGTTAGCTTTATGTGTCAACTAGACAGGCTGCAGAGTGCCCAGATTAAACATTAGTTCTGGGTGTGACTGTGAGAGTGTTCCCAGATGAGAGTAGTATTGGAATCATTGGATTCAGTAAAGTAGTATGCCCTCCCCATTATGAATGGGCATCATCTGATACAGTGAAGACCTGAATAGAACACAAGACACAGGAAAGAGGAGTTCACCCCTTTTTTCTGCCTCACTGATTGAGCTAGGACATCTTATCTACTTCTGCCCTTGGACTAGGATTTATACCATCAGCTCCCCTGTTCTCAAGCCTTTGGACTTAGACTGAATATAACTGACTATCCTGGGTCTCCAGCTTGCAAACAGCAGACTTTTCTTTTCAACCTCCATTCTTCACAGGTTTCACACTGAGCCAATTCTTCATAATTAATCTCCATATATATACTATAATACATATAATAAATGTATAACATAAAATTATATATATATGTATCCTACTTATATCTATCTTATATCCTCATGTAATATAACTATATATCATATAATATAGTATAAGTATGAATGTATTTGTGTGTGTGTGTATATATGTACACACAGTACCCACACACACACACATATATATATATATGTGTGTGTGTGTGTGTGTGTGTTCTGTTGTGTTTTGTTCTGTTTCTCTGGAAAATCATGACTAATACAGCATCCAGTGCAGACTTGAGTTGGTTTGTCCCAGTTCCTTATTCATATCAGTTTTCCCTGGAAAAGAAAGCAAAATGTTAGGGCATTATCTGTCTATACATATGATATAAAGTAGGTGTTTCTAAGCAGTGCAAAGGATGGAATGTAATAAACTGTAGTGGATTCTGTAGTGTACTGTTCAGGCCCCCTAAAGGGTGGAGGCACTCATTTCTCCAGCTTCTGGGGCTAAAGACACTCAGCTGAGTCTATCTCTGGTAGTTGACTTCAGCTAAAGAGAGCTCCTTTGCTCAGGAGCACTGCTCATCCCCAGGAGCTTCCTGGATGGCAATGACTAGGTAATGTTGGATGTATATGGTCTTTCCCATGTGCATCAAATTGGAAAGACAGAGGCTGAGACCTCTGTTGTGATGGCATTACCATTCAATGTTGGATGGCATTACCATTCCTTCTCATCAGGGAAGGTAGCCTGGCTTCCCTGATGTTTCCAAGATTTGTTTGCCAGAGAACCACAATATATCTCCTTCATGTAAACCTCATAGTCTGTTTTCCATGGAAGTGGAACTTTGATCCATCACATAATACCAAGACATAAGACGACATTTGATAAAATTAAGTGAGACGATTCTGTAAGAATACTATCAGCAATATTTAATAAGGATTAAGAAAGCTTGTCTCAAAATTATATAAACTGTATGATCCCAATAAAAAAAATGAAACAAAGTGTGAAGTCAGTTGTGTGTGTGTTTGTTATGCAAATTTATGGAAAATTATGACATTACATACAAATTCTTGATAAATTACACATCCATCATCAAGAAAGGGAATGGGCCCTGGAGATTGTTTTAAAAAGAAACTTTTGCTATTATGAGTACCCAGGCTTTCTGATTTGTTTGATTTTTAAAATATGACAATGTGTTTTTAATTTTTAAAACGAAGGGAAGAAGAAAGAATCAACAGTTTATACCTTTTGAAGAAGTAATCTGTCCTCAGTCAAGAAAAGCTTTCATTCTGCTTTAATTTTCATGTGCAATATATAATTGTCCTTAGTAAGATCTACTGCAACTACAAAGTGGAAAGTAAGGTTATCCCTTTCCTCATAGAGAATCCAGTCAATTAAATCTTCAACAGAATGTCATTTAAAAATATTAATATAAATATAAGTAAAGTTGTGCATCATTTTTATACAGAAGCCTTTAGACTTTAATAACTGCCAAATAATCTACACCAAGCTTTTCAACTTCCTTTCTCGAGAATAATGTGATAGGAAAAAGCTCAAGTGATCATAAATCAATAGAAAAATGTTACTTTCAAGCAAGAATTACTGCATCAACTTATTAAAAAATGAAGACAGCAGTGACAAACCATTTTTCCAGATCCTTTTTGCATTAATGCTCTACAATTCAAAAGTCAAATTCCCTCTCTCTCCCTCTGTGTGTGTGTGTGTCTCTCTCTCACACACACAAACACACATTCACACACATCTTTATTTTCTGTTTTTGGATTTTGTATGCTCTTCCAGAACTACCAATGAGAATTGATTATGTGTAAGTTAATAGGATGTCATTCTTAATGTAAAATGTTCAGTGTTAGTAATCGCTGCCTTCCCTGCATAAATGTGCAGTACACTAATTTTATAGCCTGTGTCACAGTTAGGAAAATGACAAGTGGTATCGTTCTCTGTGCTACACTTGAATAACTAATCTGCCTAAGCACAGTAAGAAAGCTCATTGTACAACAATGTATGTGGACACATCCTTTCAGGGTGCCATGTGTTTCTAAGACCCATATAAAATAATTATCATAGCTAGCCCCAGATCATCTCATGGGTGTTTCATTTAGCTCTAGCTAGGAGGCTTAATTATGCCATCATCTCTCCATGATGGCATAATCCTTTTCTGTTCCTTCTCTCTCAAGTCACTTTGTTCTCATTATCACTGGTAGTTTTCTTTTCTACCAGTTATCTTTTCTCTTTGTCCCTGGCCCTGGACAATTGAAGTAAGGTGTTAGTTACTACCTTTAAACCATAACACTAATTTATTTTTTGTCTTAGTTATTTTTATTGGAAATCTTATCTTTTTATACTTTTTTTGTAGAATTTCTTCTTTTCTTGATTTTCTCCAAGTAATTTTCTTTTTATTATTTTTCACCACTGTCATTTGTTTTAAAAGTCTATATTTATAAAGATCGCCAAGGACTATTTGAATTATGGGTTTTAAATTTTTTATTAGGTTTATTAACACAAACTAAAACGATTTTGTGTTTAAAAACAAGGACAGAGAGGATCCTAGGGTAGCAACAACATAAACTCTATTAAAATTTACCCCCAAACTCCAAGTATGGCTTTCTACTGGATTTGGATTTTAATTCAGTCCAAGAGTTTTAGCATTTCAAGTACTAACCAAACTCTGGTCATGTAGGGCCAAACTACCTTATACATTAATTCTGTAAGTACCAGAAGACTTCCTTTAGGTTACATGCAGAAAGATAGTTTTAAGCAAATCTATTTTCAGTTCACAACTTCCATCTATACACAGTATGAAAACATGACTGCTTCCAGAAAAATTAGAGCCTACATCCCTACTATCCCTATGTTAGTGGCTTTTTCTTATTTTCACAGAGAAAGAAGAATTTCTAATTTATCCAAGACATAGTCATCTACATCTTGCTCCTATCCCCAGGTGAAAACTTCTGGTACTTGAATGAAAAAAATTAAATGACTGGATAGAAATATCCTCTTTAATACCTATTGATTTCTAGTTCTTTTCTGTCAAAAAGTAAAAAGACTAAGTGTGTTGTAAATGAACAGAACATTTATTATAATTTTGATAATAAATCAGTATTGATTTTGGCATATGATTGGGAATTTTTTTCAAATAATTGAAAGCAATTACTTAACAGAACTCCCTTTTATTTCTGTTTAAATTTCAGTGCCAGAAGATCACCAAGAATACATTGTAATCAAACAAATTTAGCTTTCTTGACTTCCTTACAAAAGTGAGAAAGCACTACGGCAACTATGGATTATATCAAAAAGTAGGAGTTAAAGAAAGTTCTTAAAAGGCTTCAGGGACTGGGGTTAGTCATATGATGGTCTTGGCAGGGAATGATTAGAATTTGTAAACTGAAGAGTTATTGGGAAGTTTAATAATTTTCTCCTTAAAACACATAAGTCCACGTGGAATTAGAGTTTGGTTTGATCTTATCTTGGAATATATGGATCTGAATGAATGAGTGTTGAATCAAGTGCATCGTGATTTGGTCCAGCACAGTTTATCATTTTTATGTGCAATCAAGCAGTCTGTTTGGAAAAATTTGATTTCAAATCTCAGTACTGATTCATTGACTAAAACCCAGTATGAGTGTTTTTCAGCTCCCCTCCCCTTTGAGTTAAATTTCATCTTAAAGTGAAGGATTATACCATTATCTTTTGTGGACATGGATAATCTTAACCTGAACCATTCCACTGATCAGAATGTTCAAAGAATATTGTCTGCAGCTAAACAAAACATAGATCTTCAGATTTCTCTGTTACAGGTTGATGTGAAAAGGCTGTGCCATAACATTTATGTCTCTGATAATCACATGTTTGACAAATTCAACAAACAACAAATTAACTTCAGAATTGTTTTTTAGTTTGAAACATGTTCCATATATTCTGTAATCTATTTGGATATTCTTATATAAGTGCCTTAGTTTGGGTATGCATGGTCCAGTTTTTTGATATCTGAAGAATTGGTCCCATGTTTGGTGATTGTCAAGGATAAGAGAATGTCATGAGCATATCTTGGTTGAAAAACAGGCATGGTTGCTAACAATGTAGACCTTGAACTAGCAGTGAGGGAAGAAAATAATGAAGAGGATGAAGAACAAAATACATGAAGAGTGTGACAGCCAGTGATATCCATTATTTAGGTGCTCTTATTTCTATGATCCAATCAACTCGGGCAGAAACAATCATATCTCTGTGTGCATTAAAATATGCTACATTATACTTTTTTATTAAAAATCTATTGTAACATTAATGTCCAAACAAAAAAATTGCATCTTAATTAACATTAATAACACCTGTGTAAATTTTTCTTTAATCCAGTTAAATATGCCTCTACTTCAGGATGTTGTCATTATTACAAGTCAGCCATTAGTAATAACTTATATATACATAATTGCATACTTGCTTTGCAGTAGTTGAGATAAAATCCCAAAAGTAGAACCTCAGAATCATAGGAACATATATTTGACAGCTTGTAATAAATAATCACAAAAGTGATATTCAGAAAGGTTATTCCAATTTACACTCCCACCAACGATATTTCCACAAACTGCCACAAACTACAAGTGTTGTTGATTAATCTTTGCCAATATGTTAGGTGAAATTATTTCTGTTTTAATTTTAATTTCATTGTATAGTTAATTTTTCTGAGACTGAAGTTAAGTTACATTTTCTTTTTAAATTTATACCAGCAGTATATAGAGTTTTATAATCTGGATTCTGTTTTATATAATTTTGTTAAGATAATTTTAGCATTGTGTTTATTTTCAAAAACTGTACAATGTAAATAATACTAATTCTTAGAGAAGTTATTTTCTGTGTGTTCCCAATTTTACACTTGTTTGTATTTGACAGGTGATTATTTCTTTTTGTTCTTGTATGGAAGCCTTTAATTTTTAAGTACTGAAATTTATTAACATTTTCCTTAAGTTTCCTGATTATGGGTTACTTTTTAAAAAGGCCCCTTGTCTCTAAGATTCTACAGGTATTACCTATTTTTATAATGTAGAATAACATATAATCATATTATTTAAAAAATCCATATTTTCTACAATGAAAAAGATTACTAAACAGTATAATAGAATTACGTGATGCATATGTGTATAGAAATAAAATTGTAGATTAAATAAATAGAATAAAATTGAAAAAACAGTGGAAGAATAAACACCAATTGTGACCATCTCTGGTTTCTAGATTACTACTGATTTTTTTGATCTTTACAATTTTCCATGTAACATATTTTTATAAAACTGCTATTTGAAAATAATAACTATAAAACCATTATTATAATATGACAGCAAACTTAAAGTCCCTTTACTGTAATCAGGTATTATTTCAGGCACTAACAGTGTAGTGGTAAATTTTAATGACAAGGTTCCTGCAATATGTATTTATATTGTGTAGGAAAAATGATAAGCAGATACAAGAGAAAAATTATCAGAAATATGTGCTATAGAAAATAAAAGAGTTACATTAAATATTTGGTTAGGAACAATTTTTTTAGATGGGGTGATTTAGAAGGACTTTCTGAAAGGTGGCATTTACCTCCAGATTTGAATGAGATAAGGGTCCCTATGTGGAAGATTTGGAGAAGACCTTTCCATTTTATTTAAACAAAATCTAATATTGTATTTATGATAAATAAAAACAAATTGATAAAATATTTTCAGGGCTTCCCTGGTGGTGCAGTGGTTGAGAGTCTGCCTGCCGATGCAGGGGACACAGGTTTGTGCCCCAGTCCATGAAGATCCCATATGCCGCAGAGCGGCTAGGCCTGTGAGCCTTGGCCGCTGAGCCTGCACGTCCGGAGCCTGTGCTCCGCAACGGGAGAGGCCACAACAGTGAGAGGCCCGTGTACCGAAAAAAAATTTTTTTTCAAAGTGTGTTTCATTGTGCGATAGGAAAAACTACATGGGTAGTCTTAATCAAAAAAATAAAACTTCTGCCCCATATATACAAAGTTAACATTGATAATGTACATTTTTATGTAAATGTAAATATGGCTTTACTGCATTAGTTAATAAAGTCACAAGGCAAGATATGATTTTTGGTACATAACTTTCTGTTCTGTACTAAATTGTGTCCCCCTAAATTTCATATGTTGAATCCCTAATTCCCAAAGTGACTGAAGATAGGGACTTTTAGGAGGTAAATCGGGTTGAATGAGGTTATAATAGTGGGGCCCTGGTCCAATAGGACTGGTGTCCTTATAACTAGAGGAGAAGACACCAAGAGTGGGCATGCACAGAGAAAAGGTACACAGGACACAGCAAGAAGAGAGCTATGTGCAAGCCAGGAAGAGAGGTCTCACCAGAACCAACTCTGTAAGCACTTTAATCTTGGACTCTCAGCCTCCAGGTCTGGAAAATAAATTTCTGTTGTTGAAGAAGCCACCCAGTCTGTATTATTCTGTTATGGCAGCCCAAGCAGCCTAATACATTGTTTCTTACTTTTTTTTTTTTTTAGCCATCTTGAATTATATTAACTGAAGTCATATGGTAAGTGCTAAGTTCAACAATTCCCTACTTTTCATTTTCATCAATTTTAATTCCTGCAGAGATCAATTCACCAGTACTTTCTTGTAGATACAATTTTCTAAAGACATTATTTTAATGTATTTTAGCTTTTAACTTGTTTTGTATGAAGTTTATAAAGTATCTTTCTCATTACGTGGACAGAGCCAAAAAGATAGTAAACCTCTTTATTTTTTTCAGAAGCCCTCAAAAATTTGCTCAGCAGTTTTAGAGCAGTAATAAAAAATAAATGATTTTTTACTTAGTTCTCCTATTATTAAATAGCAAACTTTATTTTCATATCCTTTGCAATGTTTTGAGACTCACCTTATGGCCCTTAATGTAAGCCATTAAATATGTCTCATGTGTATGTAGAAAATGGCTGTTTTACAGTTGGATGCAGTGTTTTATATATATCAATTGGGTTAAGTTCATCCATTGATTATTCCAATATTTCATATGCTTTCTAATATTGTTGTTTGCTTGTTTCATTAGCTATTGATGCATGTTAAAATCTCCCACCATGATTTTGATGTTGCTCATTGATTCCTTTTTGTAGCTCCCATACATTTTGCTTCAGGTATTTAAATCTATATTATTATGTTCATATACATTTAGAATTGTTACACCTTCTTGGTTGACAAAATGCTTTATCACTTTGAAATATCCCTTAGTCTGTAATAATATTCTATGTGTTATAGTCTACATTCTGTATTACTATTGCAGTTACAACTGCTTTCTCTAGGTTTGTGTTCCATGTGTTATATGTTTTTACATCCTTTTAACTTCAGCTTTCTGTGTTCTCATACTTAAAGAGTAGCTTCTCTAAACTACATATAGTTGGCTTTTTTCCTAGTCTGTCAATGATTGTCTTTTTTATAAACTTTGCATTATAAGACTTAAAAAAGTATATTAGATTAAATATAAGGGTATATGGAGCTTCCCTCATGGCGCAGTGGTTGAGAGTCCGCCTGCCGATGCAGGGGACGCGGGTTCGTGCCCCGGTCCGGGAGGATCCCGCATGCCGTGGAGTGGCTGGGCCCGTGAGCCATGGCCGCTGAGCCTATGCGTCTGGAGCCTGTGCTCCACAACGGGAGAGGTCACAACACTGAGAGACCCACGTACCGCAAAAAAAAAAAAAAAAAAAATATATATATATATATATACACACACACATATATAAGGGTATTGTAAAACCTGTATAAGATAATTTAGCTTTGACATCTATTAACTCATGGCCAGTCTTGTTTTAAATTTCACCTTTATCAATTTCCCTTTTTCATATTACTATCATTTTACATTTTTATTGACATATAACATGCGCATTAATGTTAAGTGTATAAAGTGCATGAATTATAAGTGTCTATACATATGTGCAATTTCATTGAGCTCAATGAAATTGTAAATATATATATCCCCATCCAAGTCAAATCACAGAATATTTTCAGCCCCATAAAGTTACTCTCGTATCTCTTCCCAGGAAATACTGTCAAGAAAGAAACCCTATTCTGACTTCTCTCACCATCAGTTACTTTTGATGATTCAAATGATATAGCTATCTCATTTTGCTTTTAATTTGCAGTTACCTGAAGAATAAAGATGGTAGGCTTTTGTTTATTTGTTTGTTTATGGGATATATGTTCTGTTTCTGATTTTCCTTTCAGTCTCTAAAATATTTGCAGTAGTTATATAAAGATTATCCTACTGTTATGTAGGATAATTATAAATCTATATTACATCTGCATTTTTTCTGTTTTTTCATCTTTCTCTTTATCAATCACATTTCTTGCCTCTTTTCATGTCTTATACTATGTAAAAAAGTCTTAGAGGCTAAAGTTTAAGGTCCTATTTATTTCCCAGCAAGTTTCACTTTACTTTCATTAGGAGATAGGGTGAAAGCTCTGAAAACAAACAAAAAAATCATTCATTGACTTGGATCAAGTCTAGATGTGCTTTATTAGTCTCACTCAATTCCTAGCATGTCCCTAGTCCCCAAAGGTGGCACTCCTTTTCTTACTATAACAGCTTTATTGATATGTAATCCAAACGCCACCAAGTCTTCCCCTTAAAGTGTATGATTCAGTGACTTGCAGTATTTCCACAGAGTCCTGCAACCAGTACCAGAACCAGTTCATCACCACAGAAATAACATTAGCAGTTACTTCCCATTTTCCACTCCCCTCAGCTCTGACAGCCACCAATTTACAAATTTCTGATTCTGTGGATTTGCCAGTTATGGATATTTTATTTGAGTAAAATTATATAATATGTTGTCTGGGTGACTGCCTTCTTTTAATTAGCATGATGTTTTCAGGGTTTGTCCATGCTGTAGCATGTAACAGTACTTCTTTTATGACTGAATGATATTTAATTGTATGAATATACTACAGTTTCTTTATCCATTCATCAGTTGATGAACATTTAGATTGTCGACAATCATTTTGGCTGTCATAAATAATGCTGCTATGAATATCCATGGGCAAATTTTTGTGTGGACATGTTTTCATTTATTTTTTGTCTGTATATAGGAGTATTAGTGGTGTATACCTGAGATTTCTAGGTCATGTGGTAACTCTATGTTTAGTTATTTAAGGAATTGCCAGACTCTTTCCAAATCAGCTGTACTGCTTTACATTCCCATAAACAATATATGAAATTCTTACTACTCCAAATCTTATACTTGTTATATGTCTTTTTAAATTTTTACCATCTTAGTGGGTACAGTGGTTTTATGTCTGTTTGGTTTTTTTTGTTTTGTTTTTAGTTTGGTTTTGAATTGTATCTCCCTAATGCTTAATGATTCTGAACATGTTTTCATGTGGTTATCGTCCATTTGTGTGTCTTTTTGGTGAAACGTCTATTCAAATCATTTACCCATTTTTAATTATTTGTCTTTGTATTGTTTAATTATTGTTGAATTATATTTGCTCATTATGTAAATTGTATTTCATCATTGGGCTTTTTGGAAGGAAAATCTTATCTTTTAATATAGTCTATTTTAAAATTATTTTTATTTATTGTTTCCATATTTTGAATTGTGGCTATAAAACAGCCGTCTTACATTCTAGTATATAATGTGGTTCATTCACATTTTTTCCAGTACTTCTATAGTTTTATTTTTTGACATTTCAGTGTCTGATCCCTTTGGAATTTATCTTTGGCCATGCTGTGTGGTATGGCTGTGCTGTTTTCATTTCCCAAATAATTATCCAATTTCCAAACCCTTTTTTAAAAAAATCATTTTATTTTAGAATTCAACTATAACTGAGAGTCTGGGGATTTTTCTTAATGTTAAATGTTCTTAATTCTTCTCTCTGAGCTTTTCACTCAGAAAGTAGAAATAATTTCAGAGAAAGGGGATGAGTACTTTTTTTTTTTTTTTTTTTTTGGTGATTTCTGTGTTGCCGATAAGAATGGAGATGAATGGAGATAATAGGAATGCCTATTTTGGTGTTTTGTGAGTTGCCACCCTGCTAGGTTTCCTTCAGTGGTCTCCTTTCCCTTCCCATCAGTCGCACAGCACTGCTCCTGAACCTGTACTCCTTGTGCTGTTCACAGACTGTGCAGCCAGGGCTCATCCTGTCAGGGAGAATTTTTTTAATGACAATTTCCATGGCTTTACTCCTTTGTGTTCTTAGTTGCTCTGACTAGTTTTATGATATTAAAAACAACAACACTGTGAACTAGTTTTCTACTGCTACGTAACACCTTACCACAGACACAGCAGCTAAAACAACCTCTCTTTATTTTTTTATTATTTTTTAATTTTTTTTATTTTTTTGCTTTACAACAAATTTAATCAGTTATACATATACATATGTTCCCATATCCCCTCCCTTTTGCGTCTCCCTCCCACCCTCCCTATCCCACCCTTCCAGGTGGTCACAAAGCACCGAACTGATCTCCCTGTGCTATGCGGCTGCTTCCCACTAGCTATCTATCTTACGTTTGGTAGTGTATATATGTCCATGCCGCTCTTTCACTTTGTCACAGCTTACCCTTCCCCCTCCCCATAGCCTCAAGTCCATTTTCTAGTAGTTCTGTGTCTTTATTCCTGTCTTACCCCTATGTTCTTCATGACATACTTTTCCTTAAATTCCATATATATGTGTCAGCATACAGTATTTGTCTTTCTCTTTCTGACTTACTTCACTCTGTATGACAGACTCTAGGTCCATCCACCTCATTACAAAGAGCTCAATTTCCTTTCTTTTTATGGCTGAGTAATATTCCATTGTATATATGTGCCACATCTTCTTTACCCATTCATCCGATGATGGACACTTAGGTTGTTTCCATCTCTAGGCTATTGTAAATAGGGCTGCTGTGAACATTTTGGTACATGTCTCTTGTTGAATTATGGTTTTCTCAGGGTATATGCCCAGTAGTGGGATTGCTGGGTCATATGGTAGTTCTATTTGTAGTTTTTTAAGGAACCTCCATACCATTCTCCATAGTGGCTGTACCAATTCACATTCCCACCAGCAGTGCAAGAGTGTTCCCTTTTTTCCACACCCTCTCCAGCATTTATTGTTTCTAGATTTTTTGATGATGGCCATTCTGACTGCTGTGAGATGATATCTCATTGTAGTTTTGATTTGCATTTCTCTAATGAGTAAAGATGTTGAGCATCCTTTCATGTGTTTGTTGGAAGTCTGTATATCTTCTGTGGAGAAATGTCTATTTAGGTCTTCTGCCCATTTTTGGATTGGGTTGTTTGTTTTTTTGTTATTGAGCTGCATGAGCTGCTTATAAATTTTGGAGATTAATCCTTTGTCAGTTGCTTCATTTGCAAATATTTTCTCCCATTCTGAGGGTTGTCTTTTGGTCTTCTTTATGGTTTCCTTTGCTGTGCAAAAGCTTTGAAGTTTCATTAGGTCCCATGTGTTTATTTTTGTCTTTATTTCCATTTCTCTAGGAGGTGGGTCAAAAAAGATCTTGCTGTGATATATGTCATAGAGTGTTCTGCCTATGTTTTCCTCTAAGAGTTTGATAGTATCTGGCCTTACATTTAGGTCTTTAATCCATTTTGAGCTTATTTTTGTGTATGGTGTTAGGGAGTGATCTAATCTCATAATTTTACATGTCCCTATCCAGTTTTCCCAGCACCACTTATTGGAGAGACTGTCCCTTCTCCACTGTACATTCCTGCCTCCTTTATCAAAGATAAGGTAACCATATGTCCGTGGGTTTACCTCTGGGCTTTCTATTCTGTTCCATTGATCTATCTTTCTGTTTTTGTGCCAGTACCATACTGTCTTGATTACTGTAGCTTTGTAGTATAGTCTGAAGTCAGGGAGCCTGATTCCTCCAGCTCCATTTTTCGTTCTCAAGATTGCTTTGGCTATTCGGGGTCTTTTGTGTTTCCATACAAATTGTGAAATTTTTTGTTCTAGTTCTGTGAAAAATGCCAGTGGTAGTTTGATAGGGATTGCATTGAATCTGTAGATTGCTTTGGGTAGTAGAGTCATTTTCACAATGTTGATTCTTCCAATCCAAGAACATGGTACATCTCTCCATCTATTTGTATCATCTTTAATTTCTTTCATCAGTGTCTTATAATTTTCTGCATACAGGTCTTTTGTCTCCTTAGGTAGGTTTATTCCTAGATATTTTATTCTTTTTGTTGCAATGGTAAAAGGGAGTGTTTCCTTGATTTCACTTTCAGATTTTTCATCATTAGTATATAGGAATGCCAGAGATTTCTCTGCATTAATTTTGTATCCTGCAACTTTACCAAATTCATTGATTAGCTCTAGTAGTTTTCTGGTAGCATCTTTAGGATTCTCTATGTATAGTATCATGTCATCTACAAACAGTGACAGCTTTACTTCTTCTTTTCCGATTTGGATTCCTTTTATTTCCTTTTCTTCTCTGATTGTTGTGGCTAAAACTTCCAAAACTATGTTGAATAAGAGTGGTGAGAGTGGGCAACCTTGTCTTGTTCCTGACCTTAGTGGAAATGGTTTCAGTTTTTCACCATTGAGGACGATGCTGGCTGTGGGTTTGTCATATATGGCCTTTATTATGTTGAGGAAGGTTCCCCCTATGCCTACTTTCTGCAGGGTTTTTATCATAAATGGGTGTTGAATTTTGTCGAAAGCTTTCTCTGCATCTATTGAGATGATCATATGGTTTTTCTCCTTCAGTTTGTTAATATGGTGTATCATGTTGATTGATTTGCGTATATTGAAGAATCCTTGCATTCCTGGAATAAACCCCACTTGATCATGGTGTATGATCCTTTTAATGTGCTGTTGGATTCTGTTTGCTAGTATTTTGTTGAGGATTTTTGCATCTATGTTCATCAGTGATATTGGCCTGTAGTTTTCTTTCTTTGTGACATCCTTGTCTGGTTTTGGTATCAAGGTGATGGTGGCCTCATAGAATGATTTTGGGAGTGTTCCTCCCTCTGCTATATTTTGGAAGAGTTTGAGAAGGATAGGTGTTAGCTCTTCTCTAAATGCTTGATAGAATTCGCCTGTGAAGCCATCTGGTCCTGGGCTTTTGTTTGTTGGAAGATTTTTTATCACAGTTTCAATTTCAGTGCTTGTGATTGGTCTGTTCATATTTTCTATTTCTTCCTGATTCAGTCTTGGCAGGTTGTGCATTTCTAAGAATTTGTCCATTTCTTCCAGGTTGTCCATTTTATTGGCATAGAGTTGCTTGTAGTAATCTCTCATGATCTTTTGTATTTCTGCAGTGTCAGTTGTTACTTCTCCTTTTTCATTTCTAAATCTATTGATTTAAGTCTTCTCCCTTGTTTTCTTGATGAGTCTGGCTAATGGTTTATCAATTTTGTTTATCTTCTCAAAGAACCAGCTTTTAGTTTTATTGATCTTTGCTATCGTTTCCTTCATTTCTTTTTCATTTATTTCTGATCTGATTTTTATGATTTCTTTCCTTCTGCTAACTTTGGGATGTTTTTGTTCTTCTTTCTCTAATTGCTTTAGGTGCAAGTTTAGGTTGTTTATTCGAGATGTTTCCTGTTTCTTAAGGTGGGATTGTATTGCTATAAACTTCCCTCTTACAACTGCTTTTGCTGCATCCCATAGGTTTTGGGTCGTCGTGTCTCCATTGTCATTTGTTTCTAGGTATTTTTTAATTTCCTCTTTGATTTCTTCAGTGATCACTTCGTTGTTAAGTAGTGTATTGTTTAGCCTCCATGTGTTTGTATTTTTTACAGCTCTTTTCCTGTAATTGATATCTAGTCTCATAGCATTGTGGTCGGAAAAGATACTTGATACAATTTCAATTTTCTTAAATTTACCAAGGCTTGATTTGTGACCCAAGATATGATCTATCCTGGAGAATGTTCCATGAGCACTTGAGAAAAATGTGTATTCTGTTGTTTTTGGATGGAATGTCCTATAAATATCAACTAAGTCCATCTTGTTTAATGTATCATTTAAAGCTTGTGTTTCCTTATTTATTTTCATTTTGGATGATCTGTCCATTGGTGAAAGTGGGGTGTTAAAGTCCCCTACTATGGTTGTGTTACTGTCAATTTCCCCTTTTATGGCTGTTAGTATTTGCCTTATGTATTGAGGTGCTCCTATGTTGGGTGCATAAATATTTACAATTGTTATATCTTCTTCTTGGATCAATCCCTTTATTGTTATGTAGTGTCCTTCTTTGTCTCTTCTAATAGTCTTTATTTTAAAGTCTATTTTGTCTGATATAAGAATTGCTACTCCAGGTTTCTTTTGATTTGCATTTGCATGGAATATCTTTTTCCATCCCCTTACTTTCAATCTGTATGTGTCTGTAGGTCTGAAGTGGGTCTCTTGTAGACAGCATATATATGGGTCTTGTTTTTGTATCCATTCAGCCAATCTGTGTCTTTTGGTGGGAGCATTTAGTCCATTTACATTTAAGGTAATTATCGATATGTATGTTCCTATTCCCATTTTCTTAATTGTTTTGGGTTCGTTATTGTAGGTATATTCCTTCTGTTGTGTTTCTTGCCTAGAGAAGTTCCTTTAGCATTTGTTGTAAAGCTGGTTTGGTGGTGCTGAACTCTCTCAGCTTTTGCTTGTCTGTAAACGTTTTAATTTCTCCATCAAACCTGAATGAGATCCTTGCTGGGTAGAGTAATCTTGGTTGCAGGTTTTTCTCCTTCATTACTTTAATTATGTCCTGCCACTCCCTTCTGGCTTGTAGAGTTTCTGCTGAGAGATCATCTGTTATCCTGATGGGGATTCCCTTGTGTGTTATTTGTTGTTTTTGCCTTGCTGCTTTTAATATGATTTCTTTGTGTTTAATTTTTGTCAGTTTGATTAATATGTGTCTTGGCGTATTTCTCCTTGGATTTATTCTGTATGGGACTCTCTGTGCCTCCTGGACTTGATTAACTATTTCCTTTCCCATATTAGCAAAGTTTTCAACTATAATCTCTTCAAATATTTTCTCAGTCCCTTTCTTTTTCTCTTCTTCTTCTGGTACCCCTATAATTCGAATGTTGGTGCATTTAATGTTGTCCCAGAGGTCTCTGAGACTGTCCTCTGTTCTTTTCATTCTTTTTTCTTTATTTTGCTCTGCATCAGTTATTTCCACTATTTTATCTTCCACCTCACTTATCCGTTCTTCTGCCTCAGTTATTCTGCTATTGATCCCATCTAGAGTATTTTTTATTTCATTTATTGTGTTTTTAATCGATGCTTGATTCATCTTTAGTTCTTCTAGGTCCTTGTTAACTGTTTCTTGCATTTTGTCTATTCTATTTCCAAGATTTTGGATCTGGGAAATAGAATCTTGGATCATCTTTACCATCATTATTCTGAATTCTTTTTCAGGTAGACTGCCTATTACCTCTTCATTTGTTAGGTGTGGTGGGTTTTTATCTTGCTCCTTCTCCTGCTGTGTGTTTTTCTGTCTTCTCATTTTGCTTATGTTACTGTGTTTGGGGTCTCCTTTTTTCAGGCTGCAGATTCGTAGTTCCCGTTGTTTTTGGTGACTGTCCCCAGTGGCTAAGGTTGGTTTAGTGGGTTGTGTAGGCTTCCTTGTGGAGGGGACTAGTGCCTGTGTTCTGGTGGATGAGGCTGGATCTTGTCTTTCTGGTGGGCAGGTCCACGTCTGGTGGTGTGTTTTGGGGTGTCTGCGGACTTTTTATTATTTTAGGCCACCTCTCTGCTAATGGGTGGCGTTGTGTTCCTGTCTTGCTAGTTGTTTGGCATAGGGTGTCCAGCACTGTAGCTTGCTGGTCGTTGAGTGAAGCTGGGTGCTGGCGTTGAGACGGAGATCTCTGGAAGATTTTCGCCGTTTGATATTATGTGGAGCTGGGAGATCTCTTGTGGACCAGTGTCTGAAGTTGGCTCTCCCACCTCAGAGGCACAGCACTGACTCCTGGCTCCTCAATTTGGGATGATTTGTTGTCTATTCATGTATTCCACAGATGCAGGGTACATGAAGTTGATTGTGGAGCTTTAATCCGCTGCTTCTGAGGCTGCTGGGAGAGGTTTCCCTTTCTCTTCTTTGTTCTCACAGCTCCTGGGTCTCAGCTTTGGATTTGGCCCCGCCTCTGCGTGTAGGTCGCCGGAGGGCGTCTGTTCTTCGCTCAGACAGGACAGGGTTAAAGGAGCAGCCTCTTCGGGGACTCTGGCTCACTCAGGCCGGGCGGGAGGGAGGGGCATGGAGGCGGGGCGAGCCTGCAGCGGCAGAGGTCGGCGTGACGTTTCACCAGCCCGAGGTGTGCCGTGCGCTCTCTCAGGGAAGCCGCCCCTGGATCCCGGGACCCCGGCAGTGGCGGGCTGCACAGGCTCCTGCAAGGGCGGCGTGGACAGTGACCCGCGCTCGCACACAGGCTTCTTCGCGGTGGCAGCAGCAGCCGTAGCGTCCCACGCCCGTCTCTGAGCTCCGCACTTTCAGCCGTGACTCGCGCCCTTCTGTGGAGCCCCTTTAATCAGCGCTCTTAATCCCCTCTCCTCGCGCACCAGGAAACCAAGAGGGAAGAAAAAGACTCTTGCCTCTTCGGCAGCTCCAGAGTGTTCCCGGACTCCCTCCCGGCTAGCTGTGGCACATTAGCCCCCTTCAGGCTGAGTTCTCGCCGCCAGCCCCAGTCCTCTCCCTGCGCTCTGACCGAAGCCCGAGCCTCAGCTTCCAGCGCCGTCCGCCCCTGCGGGCAAGCAGACAAGCCTCTGGGGCTGTTGAGTGCCGCTCGGCACCGATCCTCTGTGTGGGGATCTCTCCGCTTTGCCCTACCCAGGTATGTGGGGAGTTTCTTGCCTTTTGGGAGGTCTGGGGTCTTCTGCCAGCGTTCAGTAGGTGTTCTGTAGGAGTTGTTCCACGTGTAGCTGTATTTCTGGTGTATCCGTGGGGAGGAAGGTGATCTCCGCGTCTTACTCTTCCGCCATCTTACCCGGAAGTCAACACCTCTTTATTATCTCCAGTTTTCTTAGGTCAGAGGTTCAAACATAATTTCACTGGGTCCTCTCCTTAGTGTCTCCCCAGGCTGCAGTTAAGATATCAATCAGGGCTGGGGTATCATTTGAGCTCCAGGGTCCTCTTCCAAGCTCAGATGGTTGTTGTAGAATTAATTTCCTTAACACTGTAGAACAATTGTTGCTTGATTCTTCAAGAACAGTAGAAAGTATCTGAACCCACAGGACCTTGGTCCCTCTTATAAGTTCTCACTTGATTAAATTAAGTGCACCCAGGATAATCTCTGTACTTAGTAAGCCCAAATCAACTCTTTTGACACAAACTACTTCTGAAGAATCCAGTTACCTTTTCCATACTCTTGTTTATTAGAAGCAAGTCACAGTATCTATCCCCATTCAAGCAAAGGGATTATAAAATGACATGACTTATTGATATCCAAATTAGGTTAAATCCAACCTACTGTGACTCCATGATTTTCCAAGTCCAGACTAAACTTGTATTTGATGCAAGTCTCCTCTCTTCTCCTTCCTCCGTCACAGGATTGTTCTGCAGTGTACAGGTCACCTCGCTTTACTTTCATAGCCTTTGGTGCGCTCTGTGGAGCAGACTTCTAATGCCAAATCCCTAAATTTTTTGAGGACCTTATGGGACCCCATCTCTTTATACTTCTGTGGACCAAGCTTGACCATTTTTATCCCCTGGACCGCTGGCAGCTTCTGACACCATTCTTGCATGCTGCTCCACAAAATAACTATTTTTAGCCCTTTTGAATGTGGTCCTTAATGTTGGCTTTAGTTCAACTTTCCACCTTGTCCACCTTACCAACAGAAAATCCACACAATGTTGACAAACAGGTGTAAATACAGCCCCGGCACATTATACTTTTGTCTTCTCTCTTGATCCTGCCAATTCTCTAGAGTTTCCTGGAGTTCTTAGAGAGCTGTAGGTTTATATTAGCGAGTGTGCTGCCCAATTTGATACCCAACACGGAAAAGGGATTTCTGTATGATTGCAGGCAATCTAATGTCTGTGGGTGATTCTTTTTGAATTCTACCATGATAAGCAAGGGAGAGACAGACTTGGCCTAAATCCCGCAATCCCCTCTCCAAAATTCTTATATGGATAGAAAAGAAGGAATGTCATAGATGCTAGATGACTATGAGGCATTTTAATAAGCCTCGGGGGAAGCTGTTAGGATACAGTTGAAAGGTTTTTTCATGGAGCTTGGGGTTTTAAGTATATCTTGATTTTAACTGTGGGTTCCAAGCTAATACCAGGACCAAAGAACATCCTACTCAATTTCCTTTTACAAGTATTTGGATGAAACCAATCTAAAAGGTTGATAAGTTATATTGGGAAAATATATGCATATTATTTAAAAGAAAGACATTTCAGGGTACAAAGTACCATCATAATCTTTTCGTAAGAACCCTGCTCAAGTTTTAGGGTTTCATACCTTCCTAATCAATGCTTTAATTTAACACTGTAGTCATGGCATACCTGTAAATTCAATTTACATTGTATTGAGGCCATATTTTAATCTTTGGGTTTGATTTTTAGAAATGTGAGTCCTGTGGCTATAGTAGATAAGTGTTTCTTTTCAGGCAGTCAGAGTAACTTTCTAATCTCTAATATGGACCTTGGCCTGAGAATTTGCCCTGACTCAATGAATTTCTTTCTCCAAGTTGCTCATTGTTCTGAGAAGCACCCCTTCCCCAACTCCTTTATTCTTCTTCTTTTCACTAATATATTCTGTTATGCCGGACCTACTTGATAAATAAAACTTTACTTTTAGTGTACACTTGATTACAGGTGTCTAGAGGTGATCATGTACATAGTTGTTTTTCCACTGTGACATGGACTTCCAATGACCCTTTTAAATACTGGAAATAGGGACATTAGTGCCATTAAACTAAATCAGATGAGAGTACCACTTAAAGTCTCATAGTTTTTACTTTGTCTGGAATTATTTCTGGTACCAACCACTGTTTCAGTCAGGATTGAATCAAGAAACTAGAATAACTTTGCCTCTGTGTCTGATGGTGGTCCTGAAGTAAGCCAGTCCACCTGGTCAGCAGTTGGGACAAGAAGCTGGATGCAGACTGGGTAAGAACAACAAAGAGGAACCTGCTGGCATCTATTTGTAATCTCTCACAAAAAGCGGAACAAAGATAAGTGAAAGCCTATAGCACCAATGAATTTCTCTTTTGGCTCATCTAAACAGTAACCTTCAGAGCCTAGTGGATGCTGCTTAATTCCATGCTCTAAACTTTACTTAGTTCTCTCTCTCTCTCCCTCCCTCCCTCCCTCCCTCCCTCTCCCCCTCCCTCTTAAATTTGAAATGGGAAACATGCAGGGAAGGAAATTTCTGGGAAAGTAGTTCCAGATTATCCAAGTTGAGATAGCATAAAAGTATGACAACTAAACAAAATTTATAACAATATTTTTGAAAATATTCAGTAATTTCCTTATATATTATTAATTAATCTCTTCACTAAATTATAAGTATATGGCTACTTTTAGTGGTTCTTATTTTGTCTGCATAGTTTTATTACTGATCCCTGGTTGTTCAGCTTGGGGTTGGGAAATAGGAAAATGAGACTTAAACTTGAGATCAGATTGAACCAGGAAGTTCTATAAGAAAATATGTATGAACAAAAAAATCATCTTTTTAATACAATGGGGTCAACTACAGCCTTGTGGTTTAGAATGTTCACTTAATAAAAAAAAAAGCTGAATTGGTGTTTAGCCTAGCAATTCTAAGCTGTTTACTTTTTCAAGAAATGCTGACGGCTAATCAGAAACTTTGAGGATTATTATGTTTAGCAAAAATATGCTTACATAGCATATAATCTTCTATCCTTTTTTATAACTAAGATTTTCTGCATGAAACATCTTTGTATCTATATAGTTAATCTTTTGATGGGATCATAAAATAGCTTTCACAGCAAGGAATTATGTCAATGTCACTTTTCATTTTGCATTAGTTGAAAAATAAATATAAAGATTTAAATGTTTCTCAGGAAACCAAGTTTCTCATTTTAATTTGATTTTTTTTTCAGAATCGTTCCATAGTGCATTCTATGACAGTGGGATTAGTTTTAAATTCTTAAGGAACTATCTTAAATAAAGAAATGTAGAGTTAACTGCCTCTCTGTGGAGTGGGTAGGGATTTGCCTTATCTTACAGATAACTGGATGGCCTTTAAGAAGTAAATCAAATTTTCAATATAAGTGCCTCCTAATTAAAAAACCTGTAAATGTACTCTACTAGAAAAAAAGTATCTTTTATCAAATTATCCTTACTTCATATTATGTATTTTTTAAAAGTTGAGGAACTTCCAAAATATGGTGACTATTATCATAGTCATAATCTTTTTGTAACCAAATAAAATTATATGAACATTGGCCTCCTAGATTATGTGATAATATTTTCAGGACCTAGTTAGTAAAATAAAATTATAACGGATTTGTGTTTTCTCAGGTGAGGCCCGTTGTAATACACTGAATTTTTTTATCCCAGCATGGATGCCTTCTGCCGTCTCAAGAATTGGCTTTTATTTTTCTAAACAACTGGAACACTGGTTGGCATATTTTAAGTGTTCAATTAATATTTTTATTTATTTATTTTTTTTGCAGTACGTGGGCCCTCCACTGCTGTGGCCTCTCCCGTTGTGGAGCACAGGCTCCGGACACGCAGGCTCAGCGGCCATGGCTCATGGCCCTAGCCGCTCCGCGGCATGTGGGATCTTCCTGGACTGGGACATGAACCCGTGTCCCCTGCATCAGCAGGTGGACTCTCAACCACTGCGCCACCAGGGGAGCCCTCAATTAATATTTGATGAATTAATGAATTAATAAATGAGTGAATGACTGGCATTGTCTATAACATCTCATGAAGTTTTTAAATGCTGAAACCTATATAACTATTGCCAAACAAAAAGAGTTATAAAATATCTAGTCTTAAAAATAAAATCCAGTGGTCTTGTTTTATTTTTGTTTCATTCCTATAAATTTTCTATCCCTAATTATTTTTAAACTCTGGGAATTATTTCTTACATAAACTTAATAAGTTTTAATTTGAGTAACTCTTCTTGCAAAATAGCTAATAATGCTAAAAAATGTCACCTATGACAGATTAATTTTTTCTTGACCTTTTGTTACAGCAATGTCATGCTGGAAAAGGAATTTAGAAATTACCTAACCCGATCCTATCATATTTCTGTGAAATTTGTGATCTGAGCTATCTAATGTTTGCAGTTCTGAATTTCTTCTATTTAGATATGCATTCTGGTGTCCAATCCTCAGTTGACACAGAGCTACTGGTTAACACACAAATATTAATATAGTAGATTTAATACTTTGAGTATAACCTACTTATGAAACATCAGTTAATCTGGTGTGATATGTGGACTTTTCATTCTATAATTAAGTTCTGTGCAAAGATTTCTATAGCAAACTTGAGGTTTTCACACATGCAGAGAAGCACACAGGACAATTATTTTTATCCATATATTTTAATAAGTAAAGTAATAAAGAAACACTTTCTTCTTATATCAAAATAGCAATACCCATTTCAAAGGTTCAAGTTTCTATATTTTCTGAATTCCTGTTTAGCATACTTTCATATTATTAGAGTGTGCTCCACACACTTAGGTTACACTACCTGTGCAATTCCAGATTTCAAAATGAGCAGCTAGTGTCATTACATAAGTCTTTAAAATAACTTGCCCTCTGTGATATAAAGTCACTGTGTATAAAGGACAGTTTATATTTTTACATGCATTCCAATTATTCAAGGCTTTATTGATCATTAAAATGCTTACTCAGTTTTTAGTCAAAAGGTCTTTTATGAAAAGCAACATAATCTTACTGCTACCAGTTCAACAAATCATCTGTCATACCATTTTATAACAATATTATTTTACTTTATGTGTGTTATTCCCTTTGTTCTTTCCTAATTTAAATAGCAGTGAATGATATTTTCTTTGGGATAAGGATATGTAAAACCAATTCTAACTCAGGTTTGTTAAACATTGAAACTGATCAGTGATTGTTAAAAAATTCTTTATGCTTGCTATAAATTAAGTATATCCTCTTGTAGCCTAGGTGGTATACATATGGATTGATGTTCCTGATATTAAATGGCAACTAGTAAGATCAGACTGTTCCTCCCAGTTCAAGAATTAGAAGTTTATTTTTATTTTAATTTTAGTCTGTATTAATCTGGGCAATTCTGAAACTACTACATTTAGAAACACAAGGATAGAATTCACATGGGAAAAATAAATAAGTACATGACGTTTATTCTTTGTAATTAAAACATTTATGAACTAACATATATAACGATTAATACCACAAACCCATGTAAATATAATCCAGTTTATGGGGTAATATATTTATATATTACCCCATATATAGTGTGAGTAAATAGTGTATATAGTGTTTACCCATCCCATTTATATGTTTAACAATCAACAAATACTTATTAGTTGACCGATTTGTGCCAGGGAGTATTCTAGATACTAAGCACACTGCACTGTGTTATTTACCTTTTGCCGCTATAACAAATTACTAAAAACTTAATGCCTTAAAACAAGAAAAAATTGTTATCTTACAGTGTTGGTGGCTATAAGTCCAAAATGGTTTCACTGGTCTAAAATCAAGGAGGCTTCTGGAAACTCTAGTGGAGAGTCCATACTCTTCTCTTTTCCACCTTCTAAAGGTGTGCTGCATGCCTTGGCTGAATACCCCTTCTGCCGTCTTCAAACCCAGCAGCATAGCATTTTTTTTTTTTTACATCTTTATGGGAGTATAATTGCTTTACAATGTTGTGTTAGTTTCTGCTGTATAACAAAGTGAATCAGCTATACATATACATATATCCCCATATCTCCTCCCTCTTGCGTCTCCCTCCCACCCTCCCTATCCCATCCCTCTAGGTGGTCACAAAGCACCGAGCTGATCTCCCCGTGCTATGCGTCTGCTTCCCACTAGCTATCGATTTTACAGTTGGTAGTGTATGTAAGTGCATGCCACTCTCTCAAGTAGTCCCAGCTTACCCTTCCCCCTCCCCGTGTCCTCAAGTCCATTCTCTAAGTCTGCGTCTTTATTCCTGTCCTGCCCATATGGTTCATAAGAACATTTCTTTTTTAGATTCCATATAGAATACAGTACTTGTTTTTATCTTTCTGACTTACTTTGCTCTGTATGACAGACTCTAGGTCCATCCACCTCACTACAAATAGTTCAATTTTGTTTCTTTTTATGGCTGAGTAATATTCCATTGTACACATATGCCATATCTTCTTTATCCATTCATCTGTTGATGGACACTTAGATTGCTTCCATGTCCTGGCTATAATAAATAGTGCTGCAATGAACATTGTGGTACATGGCTATTTTTGAATTATGGTTTTCTCAGGGTATATGCCCAGTAGTGGGATTGCTTGGTCATATGGTAGTTCTATTTTTAGTATTTTAAGGAACCTCCATACTGTTCTCCATAGTGGCTGTATCAATTTACATCCCTACCATCAGTGCAAGATGGTTCCCTTTTCTCCACACCCTCTCCAGCATTTACTGTTTGTAAAGTTTGCTGAGGATGGCAATTCTGACCAATGGGAGGTAATACCTCATTGTACTTTTGATTTGCATTTATCTAATGATTAGTGATGTTGAGCATGCTTTCATGTGTTTGTTGGCAATCTGTATATCTTCTTTGGAGAAATATCTGTTTAGGTCTTCTGCCCATTTTGGGATTGGGTTGTTTGTTTTTTTGATATTGAGCTACATGTGCTGCTTGTATATGTTGGAGATTAATCGTTTTTCAGTTGCTTTGTTTGCAAATACTTTTCCCATTCTGAGGGTTGTTTTTTCATCTTGCTTATAGTTTCCTTTGCTGTGAAAAAGCTTGTTTTTCATTGTTTCATTGTCCCATTTGTTTATTTTTGTTTTTATTTCCATTTCTCTAGGAGGTGGGACGAAAAGGATCTTGCTGAGATTTGTCATAGAGTGTTCTGCCTATGTTCTCCTCTAAGAGTTTTATAGTGTCTGGCCTTACAGTTAGATCTTTACTCCATTTTGAGTTTATTTTTGTGTGTGGTGTTAGAGAGTGTTTTAATTTCATTCTTTTAAATGTAGCTGTCCAGTTTTCCCATCACCACTTATCGAAGAGGCTGTCTTTTCTCCATTGTATATGCTTGCCTCCTTTATCAAAGATAAGTTGACCATATGTGTGAGGGTTTATCTCTGGGCTTTCTATCCTGTTCCATTGATCTATATTTCTGTTCTTGTGCCTGTACCATAGTGTCTTCATTACTATAGGTTTGTAGTATAGTCTGAATTAAGGGAACCTGATTTCTCCAGCTCCGTTTTTCTTTCTCAAGGTTGCTTTAGCTATTTGGAGTCCTTTGTGTTTCCATAAAAATTGTGAAAAATTTGTTCTAGTTCTGTGAAAAAATGTCATTGGTAGTTTGATAGGGATTGCATTGTATCTGTAGATTGCTTTAAATAGTATAGTCTTTTTTGCATTGTTGATTCTTCCAATCAAAGAACATGGTATATCTCTCCATCTGTTTGTATCGTCTTTAATTTCTTTCATCAGTGTCTTATAGTTTTCTCCATAGAGGTCTTTTGTCTCCATAGGAAGGTTTATTCCCAGGTATTTTATTGTTTTTGTTTCGATTGTAAATGGGAGTGTTTCCTTAATTTCTCTTTTAATTTTTCATCGTTAGTGTATAGGAATGCAAGACATTTCTGTGCATTAATTTTGTATTCGGCTACTTTACCGAATTCCTTGATTAGCTCTAGTATTTTCCTGGTAACACCTTTAGGAATTTCTGTGTATAGTATCATGTCATCTGCAAACAGTGACTGTTTTACTTCTTCTTTTCTGATTTGGATTCCTTTCATTTCTTTTTCTTCTCTGATTGCTATGGCTAAAAGTTCCAAAACTATGTTGAATAATAGCAGTGACAGTGGGTACCCTTTTCTTGTTCCTGATCTTAGAGGAAATGGTTTCAGTTTTTCACAATGTTGGCTATGGGTTTTGTCGTATATGGACTTTATTATGTTGAGGTAAGTTCCCTCTGTGCCTACTTTCTGCAGAGTTTTTATCATAAATCAGTGTTGAATTTTCTCAAAAGCCTTTCCTGCATCTATTGAGATGATCATATGGTTTTTATCCTTCAGTTTGTTAATATGGTGTATCACATTGATTGATTTGCATATATTGAAGAACACTTGCATTCCTGGGATAAATCACACTTGATCATGGTGTATGATCCTTTTAATGTGTTGTTGGATTCTGTTTGCTAGTATTTTGTTGAGGATTTTTGCATCTATGTTCATCACTGATATTGGCCTGTAGTTTTCTTTTTTTGTGACATCTTTGTCTGGTTTTGGTATCAGGGTGATGATGGCCTCATAGAATGACTTTGGGAGTGTCCCTCCCTCTGCTATATTTTGGAAGAGTTTGAGAAGGATAGGTGTTAGCTCTTCTTTAAATGTTTGAAAGAATTCACCTGTGAAGCCATCTGGTGCTGGGCTTTTGTTGGTTGGAAGATTTTTAATCACAGTTTCAATTTCAGTTCTTGTGATTGCTCGGTTTATATTTTCTATTTCTTCCTTGTTCAGTCTCAGAAGGTTGTGCTTTGATAAGAATTTGTCCATTTCTTCCAGATTGTCCATTTTACTGGCATATAGTTGCTTGTAGTAATCTCTCATGATCCCTTGCATTTCTGCAATGTCAGTTTTTGGGGGTTTTTTTGTTTTTTTTTTGCGGTACGCGGGCCTCTCACTGTGTGGCCTCTCCCGTTGCGGAGCACAGGCTCTGGATGCCCAGGCCCAGCGGCCATGGTGCTTGGGCCCAGCTGCTCCGTGGCATGTGGGATCTTCCTGGATCGGGGCACAAACCTGTGTCCCCTGCATGGGCAGGCGGACTCTCAACCACTGTGCCACCAGGGAAGCCCCGCAATGTCAGTTTTTACTTCTCCTTTTTCATTTCTAATTCGTTGATTTGAGTCTTCTCCCTTTTTTTCTTGATGAGTCTGCCTAGTGGTTTATCAATTTTATTTATCTTGTCAAAGAACCAGCTTTTAGATTTATTGATCTTTGCTATTTTTTCCTTCATTTCTTTTTCATTTATTTCTGATCTGATCATTTTGATTTCTTTCCTACTGCTAACTTTTTTTTTGTTGTTGTTGTTGTTGTTCTTTTGTTTCTAATTGCTTTAGGTGTAAGGTTAGGTTGTTTAATTGAGATTTTTCTTGTTTCTTAAGGTAGGATTGTATTGCTATAAACTTCCCTCTTAGAACTGATTTTGCTGCATCCCATAGGTTTTTGGGTCATCGTGTTTTCATTGTCATTTGTTTCCATGCATTTTTTGATTTCCTCTTTGATTTCCTCAATGATCTCTTGTTTTCTGCTTTTTACATTTTTTTCCTGTGATTGATATCTAGTCTCATAGTGTTGTGATCAGGAAAGATACTTGATATGATTTCAATTTTCTTAAATTTACCAAGGCTTCATTTGTGACCCAAGATATGATCTGTCCTGGAGAATGTTCCATGAGCACTTGAGAAGAAAGTGTATTCTGTTGTTTTGGGATGGAATGTCCTATAAATATCAATTAAGTCCACCATTTGTTTAATGTGTCACTTAAACCTTGTGTTTCCTTGTTTATTTTCATTTTGGATGATCTGTCCATTGGTGAAAGTGAGGTGTTAAAGTCCCCTACTATTGTTATGTTGTTGTTGATTTCCCCTTTTATTGGTGTTAGCATTTGCCTTATGTATTGAGGTACTTCTATGTTGGGTGCATAAATATTTACAATTATTATATCTTCTTCTTGGGTTGATCCTTTGATCATTATGTAGTGTCCTTCTTTTCTCTTGTAATAGTCTTTATTTTAAAGTCTATTTTGTCTGATATGAGAATTGCTACTCCAGCTTTATTTTTATTTCCATTTGCATTGAATATGTTTTTCCATCCCCTCACTTTCAGTCTGCATGTGTCCCTAGGTCTGAAGTGGGTCCCTTGTAGACAGCATATATATGGGTCTTGTTTTTTGTATCCATTAAGCCAGTTTATGTCCTTTGGTTCACACATTTAATCCTATTATATTTAAGGTAATTATTGATATGTATGTTCCTATTACTATTTTCTTAATTGTTTTATGTTTGTTTTTGTAGGTCTTTTCCTTTTCTTGTGTTTCCTGCCTAGAGAAGTTCCTTTAGTATTTGTTGTAAAGCTGGTTTGGTGGGGCTGAATTTTCTTAATTTTTGCTTGTCTGTAAAAGTTTTAATTTCTCCATGGAACCTGAATGAGATCCTTGCTGGGTAGGTATTCTTGGTTGTAGGTTCTTCCCTGTCATCACTTTAAATATGTCCTGCCACTCCCTTCTGGCTTGCAGAGCTTCTGCTGAAAGATCAGCTGTTAACCTTATGGGGATTCCCTTGTATATTATTTGCTGCTTTTCCCTTGGTGCTTTTTAATATTTTTCTTTATATTTAATTTTTGATAGTTTGATTAATATGTGACTTGATGTGTTTCTCCTTGGATTTATCCTGTATGGGACTCTGCGCTTCCTGGACTTGACTGACAATTTCCTTTCCCGTGTTAAGGAAGTTTTCAACTATAATCTCTTAAAATATTTTCTCAGACCCTTTCTTTTTCTCTTCTTCTTCTGAGATGCCTGTAATTTGAATGTTGGTACCTTTAATGGTTTCCCAGAAGTGTCTGAGACTGTCCTCAATTCTTTTCTTTCTTTGTTCTTTATCCTGCTCTGCAGTTTTTATTTCCACTATTTTATCTGACAGGTTACTTATCCATTCTTCTGTCTCAGTTATTCTGTTATTGATTCCTTCTAGAGAATTTTTAATTTCATTTATTGTGTTGTTCAGCATTGTTTGTTTGCTCTTTAGTTCTTCTACGTCCTTGTTAAACGTTTCTTGTATCTTCTCAATTCTATTTTCAAGATTTTGTATCATCTTTACTATCATTACCCTGAATTATTTTTCAGGTAGACTGCCTATTTCCTCTTCATTTGTTTGGTCTGGTGGATTTTACCTTGCTCCTTCATTTGCTGCATATTTCTGTCTTCTCATTGTGTTTATCTTACTGTGTTTTTGGTTTCCTTTTTACTGGCTACACGTTCATAGTTTCCTTTGGTTTTGGTTTCTGCCCACAGTGTATAAGGTTGGTTCAGTGGCTTGTGTAGGCTTCCTGGTGGAGGGGACTGGTGCCTGTGCTGTGGTGGATGGGGCTGGGTCTTGCCTTTCTGGTGGTCAGGGCTGCGTCTGGTGGTGTGTTTTAGGGTGTCTCAGAACTTAGTATTATTTTATGTTATTTTTTGGGGGGTGGTACGTGGGCCTCTCACTGTTGTGGCCTCTCCCATTGCAGAGCACAGGCTCCAGATGTGCAGGCTCAGTGGCCATAGCTCACGGGCCCAGCTGCTCCACGGAATGTGGGATCTTCCCAGACCGGGGTATGAGCCTGTGTCCCCTGCATTGGCAGGCAGACTCTCAACCACTGTGCCACCAGGAAAGCCCGGAACTTAGTATTATTTTGGCAGCCCCTCTGCTAATGGGTGGGGTGGGGTTGTGTTCCAATCTTGCTAGTTTTTTGGCATAGGCCATCCAGCACTGGAGCTTGCTGGCTGTTGGGTGGAGCTCGGTCTTAACAATGAGACAGAGATCTCTGGGAGAGCTCTCGCTGATTGATATTATGTGGGGCCACGAGGTCTCTGGTGGTCCAGTGTCCTGAACTCGGCTCTCTCACCTCACAGGCTCAGGCCTGACACCAGGCCGGAGCACCAAGACCCTGTCATCTACATGGCTCAGAAGAAAAGGGAGAAAAAAGAAAGAAAAAAATTATTAAAAAAATAAAATAAAATAAAATAATGAAAGTAATTTTTTTAATTGTTAAAATAAAAAAATGAAAAGGAATTAAAGAGAAGAAAGCATACAAACTGATAAGCAAATCCACCAATGATAACAAGCACTAAAAACTATACTAAAACATAAAAATCATGAACAAGTCAGTCACAAACAACAAACCCTATGTCCCCAGTTGCTCCCAAAGTTCAGCCCCTCAATTTTGGGTTGTTTTGTCTATTCAGGTATTCCACAGATGCAGGTACATTAAGTTGATTGTGGGGATTTAATCCACTGCTCCTGAGGCTGCTGAGAGAGATTTTGTTTTCTCTTCTTTGTTCGCACAGCTCCCGGGGCTCAGCTTTTGTTTTCGCCCCGCCTGTGTGTGTAGGTCACCCTGAGGCTTCTGTTCTCACCCATACAAGACGGGGTTAAAGGAGTGGGTGATTAGGGGTTCTGGCTGACTCATGCTGTGGGGTAGGGAGGGGTACCATAGTTATAATTGGAATGTGAGGTGAACCTGTGGCTTCATAGGCTGGCATAACATTGCAACAGCCTGAGGCGTGCCGTGTGTTCTCCTGGGGAAGTTGTCCCTGGATCATGGGATCCTGGAAGTGGCGGGCTGCGCAGACTCCTGGGGGGTAGCGTTGGGGGGGTGTGGACAGTGATCTGTGCTTTCCCACAGGATTCTTGTTGGCTTCAGCAGCAACGTTAGTGTTTCATGGCTGCCTCTGGTTTCTGAGCTGTTAGCCGCACCTTGCACCCGTCTCTGGAGCTCATTTAGGCAGTACTCTGCCTTCTGTAGGCAGACAGGGAAGGAATGCCCTCTCTTCGTGCACCCTGGAGCAATGGTCTCTTGCCTCTTCGGCAGCTCCAGACCCTTTCCCTTTCCCCGGACTCCCTCCGGGCTAGCCGTGGTGCACTAACCCCTTCAGGCTCTCTTCCTGCCGCCAGCCCCAGTCCTCTCCCTGCGCTCCGACTGAAAGCCGATACCCGAGCCTCAGCTCCCAGCCCCGCCCGCCCCGGCGGCCGAGCAGACAAGCCTCTCGGGCTGGTGTGTGCCTGAGGGCACCGATCCTCTGTGCCGGAATCTCTCCGCTTTGCCCTCCACACCCTGGTTGCTGTGCTCTCCTCCGCTACTCCGAAGCTTTCCCCCTCTACCACCCTCAGTCTCCGCCCACAAAGGGGCTTCTAGTGTGTGGAAACCTTTCCTCCTTCACGGCTCCCTCCCACTGGTGCAGGCCCCTTCCCTATTCTTTTGTCTCTGTTTATTCTTTTTTCTTTTGCCCTACCCAGGTACGTGGGGAGTTTCTTGCCTTTTGGGAGGTCTGAGGTCTTCTGCCAGAATTCAGTAGGTGTTCTGTAGGAGCTGTTCCACATGTAGATGTATTTTTGATGTATTTGTGGGGAGGAAGGTGATCTCCATGTCTTACTCCTCCGTCATCTTGAAGGTCTCAGCATAGCATCTGTAAATCTTTCTCTGATGCTAACTTTTCCTCCCTCTTTCACTTAGAAGGACAAATATATCTTCATCACTCACTTCAATAACAATCCTAGATGCTGTCTATATACCAAGATTCTTAAACACTTATGTAAAGTCCCTTCCGCATGTTAGGGAAAAATAGTCACAGTTTCGTCAGATTAGGGTGCACATATATTGGGGAACCATTATTTTGCCAATCATAAGCAATAAATAAAACAGAGCAAAATCTGTGCTTCCTTTAAAATGTGAGAAGAGCAGACAAAAAGCAAACACATAATATATCCTCTTTTTTACCCCTACTACTTATTTGTACCTAGAATCTTTTTCTTTATAGTTTTCCTGAGGATTTATCTGTATTATTATCCTTCTCAACTAATCCGTTTTTACCTTTCCCAGCACACTCTATTTCATGCATTTATGTTCATGTACATTTCTTTTTCCTTCCATTTTATTTGGTTTAACTCTATTATTTTTCTCCAAACTTCATAATGCATTAGCCTTTCATTTTTATTTACATAAACATTTAGTGTTAAAGTTTTGCCCCATCAATATGGATTTGATAGTATGTTATCATTTAAGATCAAACAATTGTTTAATTGTTCTTTGAACCATAAAATAGTGAGCGTTTGTGTGTGTATGTGATTTCCAATGGTTGCTATATTTTTAAACACTTTAGGTCACAGTAAATTTATCTATCTATCTATCTATCTATATATATATATAAACATAATTATATTTTCATTTTTAAGTGAATAATTCTGTAGCATTAAGTACATTCAAAATGTTGTCCAACCATTATCACTATCTATTTCTGGAACTTTTGCATCATCCCCAACAGATCTCTGTACTAGTAAACAATAACTCTCCATTTCCCCTCCCCCACCTCCCAGCAACCTTCATTATACTTTTCTGTCTCTTGCCTAGCCTGGGTACCTCATATAGGTGGAATCATACAATATTTGTCTTCTTGTGTCTGGCTTATTTCACATAGCATGTTGTTTTTACTGTTTAACTTAAAAAATTGAATTATGCTAAAAATAACCCTGATCTCTTATGCTACCATACATGAAATAAGATATACCTTCATCTTGCATGTAAGTCATTTTCTACATATTATTCCTGTGTGCTCATGACAAATGCGTTTTTCCTAATATGGTGTTAGATCAAAATTATAATTGTGTTTTTCAAATATTCTGTATCTTTACTGCATTTTGGGTTTCAGATGAAGAAATATAGCATGTGCACTGTAACAAAGCTGTAAAGAGTAAATTCAAACACTTCATGACTTACCAAAGAGAGCAAGAAGAGTAAGGAAGGAAGGATTCACCATACTAATCAAACTGCCTTTTATTTTTCAGGGACTCTATCTGAGGTTAGTCTCCCCAGAGTTTTATGCTTTGCTCAGATGTATTTCAGTAACCATCCGCACATGCACTCACACTTTAGACATTTCATAAAATGTCCCATCACTATCCACCTTTCTCTGATATTCTATTATATGCACATCCATATTTATAGACACATATATAAAGAGATTCAAATATACATTGATACGTATTTCATGAAAATAACTTATTTTGTAGATCTATTTTCAAATGTAAACTAGAATTCTAATTTTCCAGTCACACTTGATTGTGTGATTGAATATCTTTGTGTCTATTTAAAATACACAAGCTTTGTTTTACTAATTGAGGGCTGAGGAAAACGAGGAATTCAATTTGGGTGTATTTGCATTAGCTCTGCACTTAAATTTTGATTCTAGTGCTTCTTACCTTTTTGATATTGAAGGGCTTTATATTACTGTGGCAGGCAGAATAATATCCTACCAAATGTGCCATTGCCCTAACTCCCAGAAATTGTAATATATTATATTACATAGCATAGATAAATTTTCAGATGTAATTAAAGTTATGGACCTTATAATAGGGAGATTATCCTGCATTATCTAGCTGGGCCCATCTAAGGGCATTAGCCCTTAAATGCACAGAATTTTCTCTGGCAAGAGAAATGTTGCAGAAGGTGAGTCAGAGATTCCATGTATGAGACACATTCAAAGCACCGTTGCTGGCTCTGGGATGTAGACTCCCATGTGCGGGGACTGGCGAAAACCCTCTAGGAACTAAGGGCATCTGCCAGCTGACAGGCGGCAGGAAATGGATTCTCAGTCCTATGACTATAAGGACCTGCATTCTGCCAACAACTTGAATGAACTTGGAAGCAAATTCTTCCCAGAGTCTCCTGAGAAAAACCCAGTTGGCTGACACATTGTTTTTGGCTTTGTGAAATCTAGAGCAGAGAAATCAGCAGAGCCAACTAAAATTTCTGACCTACAGAACTGTGCAATACTAAATTTGTGTTGTTTTAAACCACTAAGTTTGTGGTTATTTGTTATGGCAGCAGGAGAAAATGAATGCAGTTATCCTCTTCAGCTCAGGTACCGGTCTCTAAAAAACGAGAGAAAATAATATTGTTACAAGTGTATGTATGTCTTAAGTATGCAGAGTGATAAGTAAGTTATATTTGCCATACATTTAAAAATTTAAGTGTAGGTTACGCAAACCACTTTTTTCCCCTTTGTGCATGTGTGTATGTGTTTAAGACATTTATCACATTTAATTATCCTAGGGGAAAATATCTACTATGTGATTACTTAATATTTTCATTGATGAATCCAAATCTAATATGGTGATATGTCACAGTGGAAAGTTCCTGAAATGAATGGCACCAATGGTGAGGGTGACTATCATGGCGTAATTCCAGGGAATAGAAATAAGCTATTTTAAGGCAGACAAAAATGCTGTAAATCTTTATGTATTTCATTAAAATAGTATACACTAATATATAATCAGCCAAATTATGTATTACTTCACAAAATACTTAATAATGTTCTTAAATGATAATTAAATAATGAGTTCTACACTGTTTAAAAAAATTACTTTGGAAACTGCTTGACTTCTGATATTTAAAATCTGTCTTGTTAATAAAAATATAATTTACATGTTCCTTGATGACTTTAAAATAGATATAAAATTTATACTCATCAATTTAAAATTATGATTGAATGACTCCATGTTTCTATAGAAAATATGCCAGAAAATAGATCACATGGCTTTTAATAGATTTTCAGTGATCCCTGTGATTCAATTTTATTTTCATAGTTGGATATTTTTAAAGCAAGAATAAACATGGTTTTCATTTTTAATAGATAATTCTATTTCTTCTTAGGGACTTAAATTGATTTGAAGATGTTATAGTAAACACATATCAGAAACAGTATTGTATGTGGTTATGCCTTTCAGTCATAGAATGCTTTATTTATTTATTTATTTATTTATTTATTTAGGCTGTGTTGGGTCTTTGGTGCTGTGCGCAGGCTTTCTCTAGTTGTGGCAAGCGGGGGCTACTCTTTGTTGTGGTGCACAGGCTTCTCATTGTGGTGGCTTCTCTTGTTGCGGAGCACAGGCTCTAGATGTGCAGGCTCCAGTAGTTGTGGCATGTGGGCTCAGTAGTTGTGGCTTATGGGCTCTAGAGCACAGGCTGAGTAGTTGTGGCGCACATGCTTAGTTGCTCTGCAGCATGTGGGATCTTCCCAGGCCAGGGCTTGAACCCGTGTCCCTTGCATTGGCAGGTAGATTTTTAATCATTGCACCACAAGGGAAGCCCATAGAATGGTTTTATTTATTGATTTCCTATTAATTTGACAGTAAATCATATATTATTTGATACTATTGGTTTCAGTTTTTGTTACTGAATAAGATAGTGTTGAATAAAGAAATATTTGACTGAGACTTTCCATTAATCTCCCACTTTCAAAATAACGTTAATAGTTCATTATGAAACATTATACATTTTAAGTTTTGCCATTTCCAAAAAAATCATTGCAAATATTTTAATGAAAATATTTTGATACAGAGTTTTCAGTAATACAGTTTTCAAACAAAATAACTTTGAATTAATAAAAAGATTCATAAAGTGAATGCTTTTACTTTCTTTGTCCTTTCTTTCACTCATTAAAATCAATAATCTGGTCTCGAATATGAGCCTAGAGGAAAATGTCCTATAGAGTATACTCAAGAAGGAGTAACAGTCTTTGTAAGTTATTAATCTTCCATTCCAGCTTGATATACCCAGGCATACATACACATAATTTTCCGGACTTTCCATTCTCAGAGCCTCTTATGCAGGTTGTTGAATTGTTGAGGGTCTGGGGGAATAGAGGTGTGCTTTAATATTCTCTATATCTCTTCTGAAGTTATACTAGCAATTATAAAGATAAGTTGATGATTGAAGGTAATCAGTGAAGTAGATTACACATACATACGCATGCGTACATATGATTTACATGAAAGTTAATGAATCTAGTTTTTAAATTTTTTGAGTACTCAATCAGTAATGTATCTTCTGCCTCGTCATAAAAAAACAGTTCTTAGAAACAGAAGAATTGGATACTGAGTACAAAATACTGATGTGAAAATCTAAGGTGTTAAAATTCACATATGGTAATCAGTTCTGACAATACAAATAAAAAAATAAGAAGGTAGGCCAAATAGACTACAGGAAAAAAAAAATAGAAAATTTGAATATTATTTCTTCTGTAAGCAAATATGTTTAGTAACATATTTTGAATGAAACATTGAGAGAATTTCATATATTTTATTAATAAAAATATAAAAAGATATTCTACATGAAAGACATTAATGTTATTTATATCATCACATATTTATTTTCACTTGTAGATAACTTGCATATGTTTTAATGAGTTATAATTTTTACACAGTAAAAAGCAAAACCCTTAATTGTAACAAAACTGTGAGTTTTGACAATTGAGTATTTTCAGACACTATCAACCTGTGGAGTATTTCTCACTCCAGAAATGTCCTTTGTGCCTTCCCAGTCAGTCCCCTAAGGGAAGACACCATTTTGATTTCTGTCTTCATTGACTAGTTTTATCTATTTTATAGATTTAAATATCCATGTAGTTAGAAAGATACTATATACCTATTAGAGCCTTAATTACTTTGCAGAGCAACATATTTTTAGAGATGTTCATGATTTTACATATGTCAGTAGTCTGTCCCAATTTTTATAGCTGGGTGTTATTCCACTGAATGAGTATGTCACAATGTGTTTATCTATGTACTTTCTGTTGGATATCCCTTTTGTATATGGTTTTTGTCTTTTGTGACTAAAAATATTACATATGTTTTGTGCAAGTTTACTTGCAGTTATATATGTTCATTTTTCTTTGGTATATATTTAGGAGTGAAATTTCTAGATCATAGTGTATATATTTGTATGTGTGTGTATATTTAATTTTATACGGATATTATCAGATTATCTACTAATAAAAGGTGATTTTCTACTTCTGTTTCTGTAAAATCTGTGCCTCTCCCCTACTAGCTTCATTGAGGAATAGTATTCATGCAACAAAATTCACTCATTTTAGATGTACTGTTTGATAAGTTTTGTTCATTTTTGTACAGTCATCTTACCTTTACTACAAACAAGATATAAAAGGGTTTCATTATGCCCCTATGAAGTCTTACTCTTTATCCCTGGACCCTGGCAAACACTGTCTGCTTTCTGTCATTGTAATTTTCTTTTCTAGAATCTCATATACTTTGAATCATATAGTATGTAATGACTTTTATCGCTTAGCTGTTGGTGTCTTATCTATGAAAATTTTGCCAACTCCAAGCCACAAAGATTTTCTTCTAGGAATATTACAGTTTTAGTTTTAGTTTTTAAAATTATGGTCTTCCGGAGCCTGTGCTCCGCGACGGGGGAGGCCACAACAGTGAGAGGCCCGCATACCGCAAAAAAAAAAAAATAATAAAATAAAATAAAATTATGGTCTAATTCAAATAAGTTTTAGTATATGGTGCAAAGAAACTGTTGGTATTGTTGTTGTTCTTTTTTTCAATATAAATGAATATTGAATGTCCTGTTACCATTTGTTGAGAAGAATATTCTTTCCCCATAAACTTGCTTTGTCATCGTTGCAAAAAATTAATTGACCATATAAGTGATGATCTATTTTTTGTACTTTATTTTATATTCTTGATCTTTAAGGGTATACATTGACAGTATCACACTCTCTTGTTTACTATAGTTTTAGGGTAATTCTTAAAATGAGAGAATGTAAGTATTTCAACTTTTTTTCTTTAAAAAGCTTTTGCTATTTTAAGTTATATCCACTTCTATGTAAATGTTAGAATCAACCTGTTATTTTCCACAAAATTATCTTGTGCATTTTTTATTGATTTTGCTTTGAATCTGTAAATAGATTTGAGGGAATTCTCATTCTGAATGTTTAACTCTGAAGTATTTTCTACCACAGGGGTCCCCAGCCCCCAGGCCACAGACTGGTACCAGTCCATGGCTTGTTAGGAACCGGGCTGCACAGCAGGAGGTGAGTGGCGGGTGAGGGAGCGAAGCTTCATCTGTATTTACAGCCGCTCCCCATTGCTCACATTACCGCCTGAGCTCCGCCTCCTGTCTGATCAGCAGTGGCGTTAGATTCTCATAAGAACGCAAACCCTACTGTGAACTGTGCATACTAGGGATCTGGGTTACATGCTCCTTAGGAGAATCTAATGCCTGATGATCTGAGGTGGAGCTGAGGCAGTCCCATCACCCCCAGATGGGACCATCTAGTTGCAGAAAAACAAGCTCAGAGCTTAGGGCTCCCACAGATTCTGCATTATGTTGAGTTGTGTAATTATTTCATTATGTATTACAATGTAATAATAATAGAAATAAAGTGCACGATTCATGTAATGTGCTTGAATCATCCCAAAACCATCCCCCACCCCACCCTGGTCTGTGGAAAAAATTGTCTTCCACGAAACCAGTCCCTGGTGCTAGAAAGGTTGGGGACCACTGTCCTACCATATTTATTATATTTTAGGGTTAAAAAGAAGTACTCTGAGCTTCCAGGCCAAAATACCCAGTTACTTATTAAAGATAGAAAATCAGTTTAGCATCACACTTCATACAAAATAATGTAAGGTGACAGTAGATTTAAGGTATTAAGAAACTCAAGAATAGACAGTGTAGGTGAAAGATTTTGTACCTGAAATTATTTTCTTCAAATATCCAGGTAATAGAAAAATAATGTATACTTTCAAGAACTCAGGGAAAATTTCTTTCTGAAGTTCTGTGGTATCATCTCAAGCAAACATTTTTGTTTGGTTTTTGTGTATGTGTTTTGGTTTGGGGTTTTCCTTTGTTTTTGGTAAAGGGAAGATAGTACATATTTTAGACTTTGCAGATCACATGATATCTGTCTTCACTATTCAATTTCAATTCTGCTGTTAAAACATGAAGCCATCCATAGAAAACTGACCAATTCATAATCATGACTCTGTTCCAGTAAAGCTTTATTTACTAAAACAGGAGGCCTAAGGTATTTGGATGTATAATTTGTTGATTGTGCTCTAGTGCAACTATTCTCAGTGTGTTGCCCCCAGGCCAGCACCATCCATAACACCCAGGAACTTGGTAGAAATGGAAATTTTCCCACTTTTTCCCAGATCTACTGAATCAGAAATTTTAGAGGAAATGTTTAGCAATTTCTGTGTCACATAAACTCTAGGTGGTTCTGTGCATGTTAAAGTTTGAGAACCACTAATCTTAAATATCAATTTCAATCAAACAAAGGTTGACTGAAGAAATATCAGCAAAATGGCAGTTGATGAGCATTGGATATATTTAATGTATATTTACATTAAAGCAAAAGTAGATAGGAGGATAGACTCTTCACTTATTCGAGGCACATTTTGACTCCATTGGAGGAGGGACAAGAGAACAAACTATCCTGCACCCTCCACTAACAGAAGGAAGAAACCATCTGCCACTAGACCAGAAACTTTCTATGATACAATGTAGAGGCTGCAGTCCTGGGTGCAGAGCTGGAAGCCTGCCTGTGCTCTGAACTCCACAGTGAGAAGGAGAAAGAAAGTGTTTCTTGCTGGGGAAGTACAAGAATGCTAAGAGTGTCCCAACCAGAGACTCAGGCAGTCTACCTTGTGGGAGGAGTGTGGGGTGAGACATCCTCTGTTGGACAGGTGTGCAAGACCTGTTGTCTGAAATCTGAAGGCAAGGAGAGATCCTCTAGGATTCTATACCTCACACTCAAAATATGACAGTGAAATCAACCACCAGAGAAATTTCAAGACTTTAGTACACGATGGTAGATTAAAAAAAGCAAAGGACACACCCAGCACAGCTACAGACAGATCGACTCAATCCTCTCATGAATAGGATGCCAAAAGAAGGGACATGGCTTTCCTCTGGGTGTTAGATATTGTTTACCTTAGCCTTATTATGATTTTACACACAAAGTCTGACATTAAATATATAACAAAAAATCAAGAAACAGTGTTAATAGATATAGTGGAAAAGTAGATATGTTTGTACAGTTGAAAAAAATGAGCAGAAAAACAGAAAAAAGAGTCAAATGGAAATGTACTCCTAGAGGCTTTTTGCTTTTGTATAGACCAAATCAATTTCTAATGTAGTTGTTCTAATTTACATTTTCACCAAGAAAGTCTGAAAGTTTCACTTGTTTCACATTCTGGTAAATACTTGCTATTGCCAAGTTACCCTTCTGGGAAGGAAATCCATCATTTTGGATAAAAGACCCAAACCTTAGGCAAAAAATAGTCTAAATGTCCAACAAAACCTTTGTATAGATGATGATTTTGAACTACAAGTTCAAATATAATATTGAAAAGGTATATGAATAGAAAGTTCTTAGGAAAAAGACTGCATGAGTCATGTGAACTTAGAAGCATCAAAGTAAGAAACTGAAGCCATTTTTAAAGATTTATAGCTTGAGAAAAGGAGTCTAGAATTAAAGTATAAAGACCTCCTCTCTTTAAATTCAAAATGAGGAAAACAAAACATTAAACAACAGAGATGAACTTTCCAAAGAAATCAGAGGAAAACTAGGTAAATATAATGTCATGGGAGCCATACAAATAGTTTCTCAAGCAGGTCATGGTCAGAATTGTTACATGGCTTTGAATAGCCCCACATTCATCAGTTTTTGTTTTTAAAGATATTCTTTTTCTTTTTTTTACACACACACACACACACACACACACACACACACACACACACACTGTATTTTATTTTTACAAGAGATAAATAAACTGACACCAAGCATTGTAAATGGATGACCACAACAAAAGCAACAATGATTGCAATTACCAAACACGAAACACACTCATACTATGTCATAATATTGACATTCAGTCCAGTGATCCTCCACTGTAACAGCTCCTTTACTTTGCAGTGAAAATTGATTCGTATATTTTTTGCCTCTGAGTCCTTGTGGGATTTCTTTTTTTTATTCAAACAGAAAGTCACAAAAATTATAATCATCCTCATCAGTTCACTCAGTCCCATGTAATTAATTCTTTTTTATCTTGATCTTTTGTTAGCAGTTTTATGAATTCATCAGTTTTCCATTAGAGTTCTGAAAATGCTTATTCATTCAGTTCAGTGGTATAGTCAGTTACCAGAAACCTGTACTTGTCAGAGTCTTTTCCATGAATTCCTTGAAGATGAAACCCTTTTATAGGAACATTTTTGCAAAAGCATCAGAGTACACCCAGAACTGTCTGTAAATGACAAAAGACTTAAAAATGACCACGGTTAAAGATTTGATGAAAGTTCATAATCAATTGACAAGGAAATTTAGTTATTTCTGAGATATACATTTTAAAGTAATAAATAGAATTATGACTTACAATGTTATACCAGAACGTAAGGTTTAGAAATTTCATGTAATGTCGGAAACATTTATGTTAACATATTTCCATACAAATAACCCAAAGAAAGTTTAGTATTAGTTGTTGTTTTGTTTGTTTATACTACAGGTTCTTATTAGTCATCAATTTTATACACATCAGTGTATACATGTCAATCCAAATGGCCCAATTCAGCACACCACCATCCCCACCCCACCGCGGTTTTCCCCCCTTGGTGTCCATACGTTTGTTCTCTACATCTGTGTCTCAACTTCTGCTCTGCAAACCGGTTCATCTGTACCAGTTTTCTAGGTTCCACATACATGCGTTAATATATGATATTTGTTTTTCTCTTTCTGACTTACATTACTCTGTATGACCATCTTTAGATCCATCCACATCTCAACAAATGACTCAGTTTCGTTCCTTTTTATGGCTGAGGAATATTCCATTGTATATATGTAACACAATTTCTTTATCCATTCGTCTGTCGATGGACATTTAGGTTGCTTCCATGACCTGGCTATTGTAAATAGTGCTGCAATGCACATTGGGGTGCATGTGTCTTTTTGAATTATGGTTTTCTCTGGGTATATGCCCAGTAGTGGGATTGCTGGATCATATGGTAATTCTATTTTTAGTTTATTAAGGAACCTCCATATCGTTCTCCATAGTGGCTGTATCAATTTACATTCCCACCAACAGTGCAAGAGTGTTCCCTTTTCTCCACACCCTCTCCAACATTTGTTGTTTGTAGATTTTCTGATGATGCCCATTCTAACTGGTGTGAGGTGATGATACCTCATTGTAGTTTTGATTTGCATTTCTCTAATAATTAGTGATGTTGAGCAGCTTTTCATGTGCTTCTTTGCCATCTGTATGTCTTCTTTGGAGAAATGTCTATTTAGGTCTTCGGCCCATTTTTGGATTGGATTGTTTGTTTCTTTAATGTTGAGCTGCATGAGCTGTTTATATATTTTGGAGATTAATTATTTGTTGATTCATTTGCAAATATTTTCTCCCATTCTGAGGGTTGTCTTTTCAAAGATATTTTTTATTAAGGTCTATATGTATTTCTGTTTCTTTTTAAGATTCCTTTTTTTTTTACTTCTGGAATTTTAATATTCTTTGTATTTTATAACATAATTCAGTGATTATAACTTTTGTCTGACATTTTTGTCTCCAACATCACTTTTTATACCAACATATTCTATATTCCAAGCAATATCAGTGAGTATATGACCAAAGACAAGTTATTTTCATCAGAATTTTTAACTTGAAAAAAAGTACCTACCAGTAAATCAGTACCTTTCCCCCAAATCCCACTAAGCTCCATTAGTCAGAATTGGTTTCTAGTACTATGGAAAAATCTTAACTAGTCACATGACACTCACTACTGTCCTCATTATTAGATAATTTAGTTGTATCCTAACGTATATAACTGTGGTTAATTGATAGTAATATAGTTGCTTTTAACAGCCACACTAGTGTTTATTCCATATGGAAGTGATCATGCATTTTCAAGCTAAAGTAAACACATAAGTGAAAACATGATGGTATAGTTAATGTATGTACTAAAATCAACATCTAAGTTTAGAATTTTGTAAAAGAGGCAATTATATTGGTCTGGTATGATTTATGACTTACTTTTACTGTTTATTGTTTAGTAATTGATTATAATCCCGATGTTTAAAATTCTATCCATAGTTTTAATTTTCAATTTGGTTGATTTTTGTCTTAAGACCACTCCCAAGAAAGTATATAATTTATTTTGAAGAGAAGAATATATTAGAAGACTAAAGTTGTTCCCTGCAATTTTAATTTCATTATAAATATACCTATAGGAGATTTTACCAACAGTTCATAATATCTCCAGCAGCAATAACACACAGCCATAACCCCTACTGTCTTTGGTTAATGTTTTTTTCTATGTTCATACAATCACTGTAAGGCCTGTTATAGTTGTTTAAACTTTTTTTCTAGACAGCAGGGAGGCATATCTAACAATCATGACTTAAATTTAAACTACATTTTATTTGAATGTATGTTACACATTAAAACAACTTTAAAGTAATTTTTTTTCTTATGCTCTCTTTAGTCTCCAAAAAGTATCTATCTCAGTCAGAATAATTTGTTAAATTTAATGATGCAAAATCTGAGTATGGATAGAAAAAGCAATGGATCTGACAGGATAAAAGAGTGAGACAATTTAGCAAGAAAGGTCTAGTCAGTGGACATTGAAGAGGTGAGACAGGGAATAATATATTTCCTTCTGGCTAAGGGGTAAAGATAGTTTTTATGGTTTAGAAAGAAAGAAAAAGAATCCTAACTATAGAGGATACAACAGAAAGTAAAGATTTTTGTATGCCTTTGTTCACAGAAACCAAATATTTGTGTACCTTCCATAGAGAAAAGCAATGAACACCAAAAGTAATTTTTTTTTAAAAGCTGTACTGGCCCAAAAGACTGTCCAGACCACCTGAATATCCTTCTCTGTAGTGTTTTTAGATGCAAATATGAAGACATAAATAACCAAACATGTCATTTAGAAGTTGCTTTTGGATAATTCAGAATAATGTAAATATCATCACAAGGATTTTTGCATCTGTGTTTGAGGGATATTGGATTGTCTTAATCTGCATCTGAAATTTTTTTGTCTGGCTTTGGTTTTATGGTAACTGGCCCATAAAGTTAGTTAGAAAGTGTTCATTTCTCAACTATTTTCAGAAAGAGTTTGTGTAGAATTTTTATTTCCTCCTTAAATGTTTGAAACAAACAAAAGAAAATAATAAACCCTGTGTATCAGACAGAATACTAGTCCTCCAAAGGTAGTCAAGTCCTAATCCTCAGAACCTGTGAATTGTATGTTAAATGGCAAAAGGGACTTTGCAGATATGATTAAGGATATGGACGTTGAATTGGAGAGATTTCCTCAGTTATCCAGTTAGGCCCAGTATAATTATGTGAATACTTAAATGCAGAAATGCAGAGGGTCTTTCCAGGGCTGTGGCTACAGCGGAAATGTGAGGACAGAGGAAAGGTGAGAGAGATGACAAATAGCTGGCTTTTAAGATGGAGGAAGATAACATGGAACACCTTGGATTCTGGGATCTTTTAGAATCTGTAAAAGGCAAAATAACAGATTGTTCTCTAGAGGCTCCAGAAAGCATTGCAGTCATTCTGTAAATTTCTTGCACTTCAAAGATAAGGAATAATTTGTCATGTATATAGTTAAAATGATATTCCATGATTAAAGCTAGAAAGTTGGATTAGACCCAGAATTTTCCAAAGCAACAGTCATTGGTAGAAGAGAGAGAATACATATTTACAGAATCCTCAAGGAGGAACCTAGTAGAAAAATAGGCAAACCAGAATGAATAGCTGGCTGAATTGTTAGAGGTCACCCAGGAACTTCAGGTTTCTTTATTCTTGTAGTTCTATAATGCCTTAGGATGTTTTATTCATTTACATGGTCAAAAACTAAAGCATTCAGGGCTTCCCTGGTGGCACAGTGGCTAAGAATCCACCTGCCAATGCAGGGGACACAGGTTCGAGCCCTGGTCCAGGAAGATCCCACATGCCACGGAGCAGCTAAGCCCATGTGCCGCAGCTACTGAGTCTGCTCTCTAGAATCTGTGAGCCACAACTACTGAGCCCGCATGCCACAACAACTGAAGCCCTGGCGCCTAGAGCCCGTGCTCTGCAACAAGAGAAGACACCACAATGAGAAGTCCGCACACTGCAGCAAAGAGTACCCCCTGCTCACCACAGCTAGAGAAGACCTGCACACAGCAACAAAGACCCAACACAGACAAAAATAAATAAATAGATTTATATTAAAAAATAAAACTAAAGCATTCATAATATGTCACTCCTGCAGCTTGCAAGAGGAAGGAAATAGTAAATAGAGGACAAGAAGCTTCCTTCTATGGATACGCTCAACAAAAACTGCCTATCTCATTTCTGCATACCAATGACCAAAACACTGCTATATACAACACTGTCATTAGATGCAGAGGAGACTTGGGTTGGACCAGTGCTGTGTGGCCATGTGCTCATTTGAAACTTGTGGATCCTATTACTAAAAGGAAAACATCAGGCAAAAGTTAGGAATCTATTAAAAGTATCTGCTTCACTATACTCAAGTTTCTATGTATGTAATTGTCAGTCACTCTTCAGAGAACTAACTAGTTACTGAATGGAGCTGCTCATGCAGATTTTTGGGAAGAGTCACTGTACTTTGGAGTCAGTCAAGAGATGGCTCTTCATTTACTGTTAATCTTTACCTAAAAGACACATTTTCTTCTCTACCCAATATAAATTGGTGAAGAATGAGCAAGATTACTGCAAAGAACAGGGGTGGGGGTTAGGGGAGTGCGGAAAGCATACTGCAGTCAGTATTTTATAGCAATTATTAACCTCTGTTGGTGGTAATTGTGAGAAATTTCCATGATTATCAACCTGGCAACCCTAGTTCTAGCCTTTAGAAATCCTCTTTTCCATTATCCTCAGTGGTACCTGGCTTTTCACTGTAGAAAGATCTTTCTAGTCAGTTATTCTCTTTGGCCCCATCTAAAGTGGGCACTGAAGTTTATGGACTGAACAGACTTTTCAGCCTTGTGACCATGGGCTTATATTTCTTTGGGGATACAGATCCCCTCAGAGGCTTTTGGTTTATTTGCTTCGCATAATTTCAACAGTCACAGATCACATCTGGTCACAATTCTTGAGAAGCCAGCTGAAACAGCAGGCTTGGAGGGAGCTGGGAAGACCACTACCATTAATCTCTTCTTTGTAACTGAGCTGGCTCCCACTGTCTGGCCCTTAACTGGAGGCTCTAGAAAAAGACACTGAATGTCAATCCTATCTCCTGCTGCTTGGACTTCAGAAGCCTTTGGCTTTCCCGCCACTGAGGCCCAAAGTTATCGAAATTTCCATCAATTTAAATTGTAGGCCATATGCATAGACATTTTCTTAAAGCAGAGTTGAATTCCCTTCTATCTCTGCTTGCAAATTAACTGATTTTTCCCTGATTGAATCCCTTTCTTATATCTGCCAAAAGCATCAAGAAGCACCAATACTTTCAGTTTTTTTAATCACAGGTTCAATAAGCACATGCTCTGTGTTCTACATGTGCTCCATGTCCATACATGGAGGACAGTTTTACCACCTGTATTGCCAAGATAATTGTAAACTTTCTACCCTGCATTATAAATATATTGCCTGCATGCCAGCTGCTAAGCCAGTGCCACATACTTTAGATTTTTTTGGTTATGAGAGCATCATGCTTTCAAGTATCAATTTCATGTATTCATGGCGTGTAAATTAAGACTCTGTAACAGAGTTCCAACAGAAAAATCAATATTTTACTTCTCATGTAATATTGCAGAGGATATTTGATGGTTCAGAGTGGGTAGAAAGCTCTGTTCTATAAGGACATTTAAGTTCTTGGTAAAATACTCCCTAAGGTGTTACCCTAGTCTTCACTGCCAACTGGCATGCTATTTTTGCCTCATAGCACATAGGATAAAGGAATTGAAGGGCAAACCTCTTTTTAAGGAGGTGATATATAATCTGTGCATATCATTTCCACACATAACCTAATGGCCATGGTTCGCCACAAAACCATACCTGTTTACAAACCAAGCTAAGAAATATGCTTGCACGAACTCAGTAGTTCTATTACAATAAGGAAGAAGACTTTTGTGGAAAAATTAGCAACCTTTGCTATATATCAGAAATAATGCAATTACTGACTTTTATTGTGTTCCAGGGACTTTGTTAGATCAACATCTGCTATCGATGTGTTACTCATTATTTTCTCTATTTATGAAATAAGCATTCTTAGTCTAATGTTATGAGTGCAATGCCCAGATTATTACATCCATCTGTGGATTCCAGAAATATAAATTCTTACACATTATTACATAAGTATTTACTGATGTATTGTGTAATTGTAGATTCTTAGAGGTAAACAATGCATTAGTGAAGAGTTACATTCAACTGATCATTTTATACATAAAACTGATTTTGAAAAGTAACATATCTGAATTACTTCAGGAACTGTAACAAGGAAACAAGACTTTCAGAATCTAACTTATTCCTTTTTAAAAGGCTCTTAATTATAATGTTATATATGCACAACATACATGGAGAGCACTCACACTTGATATGCATACAGAACATTGTGAGGACCTGCAATGCACAAAACAGTAGCTGCTACCCACGAGACTATTATAAATTTAAATTAATGAAGATGAAAGAAAATTCCTCAGTCACTCTAGCCATATTTCATATGCATAGAAGCTGCAGAGGATTGGTGGCTAATATATTGGACAGCAAAGATATAGTTTCCATCATTGCAGAAAATTTTATTGCATAGTACCTGTCCAGACACTAGATAGAGTTTGGTGAATACAAATATAACCAAGGCTTACAAGAACTTGATTTGATTGATAAACTGAATAACACATTAAACTATTCTTGTGAAAAATGTCTTGGACTTCTCTGATGGTGCAGTGATTAAGAATCTGCCTGCCAATACAGGGGACACGGGTTCGAGCCCTGGTCTGAGAAGATCCCACATGCTGCAGAGCAGATAAGCCCGTGTGCCACAACTACTGAGTCTGCACTATAGAGCCCATGAGCCACAAATACTGAGCCTATGTGTGCAATTACTGAAGCCAGCGTGCCTAGAGCCCATGCTCTGCAACAAAAGATGCCACTGCAATGAGAAGCCCACACACTGCAACAAGTAGCCCCCGCTAGCTACAACTAGAGAAAGCCTGCATGCAGCTATGAAGACCCAACACAGCCAAAATAATAATAATAATAATAATAATAATAATAATATTAGTTACATTAGTAATATTAGTAATATGTCACTAATTAGTAATATAGTGATATTATAAATATAGTGATAATATTATGTATTATCACTCTAAGTTTCTGGACTAACTTGGTATAGAAAAATATGCCTTTGTGGTAGTTTTTATTTTTTTTTCATCAAAAACACAGTGAAGAGATTGGTTCAAGATGGCAGAGAAGGACATGCACTCACTCGCTCTTGTGAGAGCACCAGACTCACAGCTAACTGCTGAACAGTCATCAACATGAAGACACTGGAGCTCACCAAAAAAGATACCCCACATACAAAGAAAAAGGAGAAGCCACAATGAGACAGAAGAGGGGCACAATCACAATAAAATCAAATCCCATAACTGCTCTGTGGGTGACTCACAAACTTTGAACAATTATACCACAGAAGTCCACCCACTGGGGTGAAGGTTCTGAGCCCCACGTCAGGCTTCCAACATGGGGGTCCAGCAACGGGAGGATGAATTCCCAGAGAATCAGACTTTGAAGGCTAGCAGGATTTGATTACAGGAATTCAGCAGGACTGGGGGAAACAGAGACTCCACTCTTGGAGGGCACACACAAAGTAGTGTGCACATCGGGACCCCAGGGGAAGGAGTAGTGACCACAGAGAAGACTGAAACAGACCTACCTCCTATTGTTGGAGGGTCTCCTGCAGAGGCAGGGAGCAGCTGAGGCTCACTGTGGGGACAAGGGTATTGGCAGCAGAAGTTCTGGGAAGTACTCCTTGGCATGAGCCCTCCTGGAGTCTGCCATTTACCCCACCAAAGAGCCTGTAGCCTCCAGTGCTAGGTTGCCTCAGGCCAAACAACAACAGGGAGGGAACCCAGCCCCACCCATCAGCAGACAAGTGTATTAAAGTTTTACTGAGCTCTGACCACCAGAGCAACACCCAGCTCTACCCACCACCAGTCTGTCGCATCAGGAAGCTTGCACAAGCCTCTTAGATAGCCTCATCCACCAGAGGACACACAGAAGAAGCAAGAAGAATTACAGTCTTGCAGCCTGTGGAATGAAAACCACATTCACAGAAAGATAGACAAAATGAAAAGGGAGAGGACTACGTACCAGACGAAGGAACGAGATAAAACCCCAGAAAAACAATTGAAGCTAGGCAACCTTCCAGGAAAAGAATTCAGAATAACGATAGTGAAGATGATCCAGGACCTCAGGAAAAGAATGGAGGCAAAGGTTGAGAAGATGCAATAAATCTTTAACAAAAACCTAGAAGAATTAAAGAGCAAACACCTAGAAGAATTAAAGAGCAAACAAACAGAGATGAACAATACAATAACTGAAATGAAAAGTACACTAGAAGGAATCAACAGCAGAATAAGTGAAGCAGAAGAATGGATTAAGTGACCTGGAAGACAGAATGGTGGAAATCACTGCCATAGAACATGATAAAGAAAAAAGAATGAAAAGAAATGAAGACAGCCTAAGATACCTCTGGGACAACATGAAATGCACCAACATTTGCATTATAGTGGTCCCAAAAGGAGAAGAGAGAGAGAAAGGACCCAAGAAGATATTTCAAGAGATTGTAGTCAAAAACTTCCCTAACATGGGAAAGGAAATAGCCACCCAAGTCCAGGAAGTGCAGAGAGTGCCAGGCAGGACAAACCCAAGTAGAAACATGTCAAGATATATAGTAATCAAAGTGACAAAAATTAAAGACAAAGAAAAATTATTAAAAGCAACAAGGCAAAAATGACAAATAACATACAAGGGAACTCCCATAAGGTTAACAGCTGATTTCTCAGCAGAAACTCTACAGGCCAGAGAAACTCTACAGGCACGATATATTTAAAGTGATGAAAGGGAAGAACCTAAAACCAGGATTACCCAGCAAGGATCTCATTCAGATTCAACAGAGAAATCAAAAGCTTTACAGACAAGCAAACTAAGAGAATTCAGCACCACCAAACCAGCTCTACAACAAATGCTAAAGGAACTTCTCTAAGTGGGAAACACAAGAGAAGAAAAAGACGTACAAAAACGAACCCAGAACAATTAAGAAAATGGTAATAGGAACATACATATCAATAAATGCCTTAAATATGAATGGATTAAATGCTCCAACCAAAGACACAGGCTTGCTGAATGGATACAAAAACAAGACTCATATATGTGCTGTCTACAAGAGACCCACTTCAGACCTAGGGACACATACAGACTGAAAGTGAGGGGATGGAAAGATATTCCATGCAAATGGAAATCAAAAGAAAGCTGGAGTAGCAATACTCATATCAGATAAAATAGACTTTAAAATAAAGAATGTTACAAGAGACAAGGAAGGACACTACATAAAGATCAAGGGATCAATCCAAGAAGAAGATATAACAGTTATAAATATATATGCACCCAACATAGGAGCCCCTCAATACATAAGGCAAATGCTAACAGCTCTAAAAGAGGAAATGGACAGTAACACAATAATAGTGGGGGACTTTAACACCTCACTTACACCAATGGACAGATCATCCAGACAAAATTAATACGGAAACACAAGCTTTAATTGACACAATAGACCAGATAGATTTACTTGATATTTATAGGACATTCCATTTGAAAACAGCAGATTACACTTTCTTTTCAAGTGCACATGGAACATTCTCCAGTATAGATCATATCTTGGATCACAAATCAAGCCTTGGTAAATTCAAGAAAATTGAAATAATGTCAAGCATCTTTTCCAACCATGACACTATGAGATTAGAAATCAGTTATAGGAAAAGAACGTAAAAAATGCAAAGACATGGAGGCTAAACAACACGTTACTAAATAACCAAGAGATCACTGAAGAAATCAAACAGGAAATAAAAAAATACTGAGAGACAAATGACGATGAAAACACAATGATCCAAAACCTATGGGATGCAGCAAAAGGAGTTCTAAGAGGGAAGTTTATAGTAATACAGTACTACCTCCAGAAACAAGAAAAATCTCAAACAATGTAACCTTACACCCAAAGGAACTAAAGAAGAATAAACAAAACCCAGAGTTAGTAGAAGGAACGAAATCATAAAGGTCAGAGCAGAAATAAATGAAACAAAAACAGTAATAAAGATCAATAGAGACTCCGGAGGAAGATGGCGGAAGAGTAAGATGCGGAGATCACTTTCCTCCCCACAGATACATCAGAAATTCTTCTACACGTGGAACAACTCCTACAGAACACCTACTGAACGCTGACAGAAGACCTCTGACCCCCCAAAAGGCAAGAAACTCCCCACGTACCAGGGTAGGACAAAAGAAAAAAGAATAAACAGAGACAATAGGATAGGGAAGGGGCCTGCACCAGTGGGAGGGAGCCGTGAAGGAGGAAAGGTTTCCACACACTACAAGCCCCTTCGCGGGCGGAGACTGCAGGTGGCGGAGGGGGAAAGCTTCGGAGTAGCGGAGGAGAGCACAGCAACAGGGGTGTGGAGGGCAAAGCGGAGAGATTCCGGCACAGAGGATCGGTGCCCTCAGGCACACACCAGCCCGAGAGGCTTATCTGCTCGGCCGCCGGGGCGGGCGGGGCTGGGAGCTGAGGCTCGGGTATCGGCTTTCAGTTGGAGCGCAGGGAGAGGACTGGGGCTGGCGGCAGGAAGAGAGCCTGAAGGGGTTAGTGCACCACGGCTAGCCCGGAGGGAGTATCCGGAAAGGGTCTGGAGCTGCCGAAGAGGCAAGAAACTTTTTCTTCCCTTTTGTTTCCTGGTGCGCGAGGAGAGGGCATTAAGAGGGCTGCTTGGGGAAGCGCCGGAGACGGGCGCGAGCCGCAGGTAAGGCGCGGACCTCGGAGACGGGAGTGGGACGCTGGGGCTGCTGCTGCCGCCGCCGCGGGGCCTGTGTGCGAGTGCCGCCTTCCGGGGGGTCTGTGCACCCCGCCACTGCCGGGGTCCCGGGACCCGGGGACGGCTTTCCCGGAAAGCGCACAGAGCGCCTCGGTCTGGTGCAACGTCATGCTGGCCTCTGCTGCCGCAGGCCCGCCCCACTCTGCGCGCCCCTCCCTCCCCTCTGCCTGAGTGAGCCAGAGCCCCCGAATCAGCGGCTCCTTTAAACCCGTCCTGTCTGAGCGAAGAACGGACGCCCTCCGGCGACCTACGCGCAGAGGCGGGGCCAGGTCCAAGGCTGAGACCCGGGAGCTGTGAGAGCAGAGAAGAGACAGGGAAATCTCTCTGCAGCCTCGGAGGCAGCGGATTAAAGCTCCACGGTCCACTTGATGTGCCCTGCGTCTGTGGAGTGCATGAATGGACAGCGAATCATCCCAAATTGAGGAAGTGGACTTCGAGGACAAGATTTAAGACTTTCCCCCCTTTCCCTCTTTTTACAACAAATTATCCCAAATTAAGGAGGTGGACCTAGAGAGGAAGATTTCAGACTTCTCGCCCTTTTCCTCTTTTTACAACGAATTATCCCAAATTGAGGAGGTGGACTTGGAGAGCAAGATTTTTGATTTTTCCCCCTGCTCTCTTTTTGTGAATGTGTATGTGTATACTTCTGTGTAAGATTCTCTCTGTATAGCTTTGCTCCCACCATATGTCCCAGGGTTCTATCTGTCCATTGTTTTTACAATAATTACTTTTTAATTTTAATAATGCTACTATATTTCATAACTTTATTCTATTTTACTTTACCTGCTCTTTCTTTTTTTCCTACCTTCGCTTCCTCCCTCTCTCCCTCCGCCCCTCCTTTCCTTCTTTCTCTCTTTCTTTCCTTCCTCCGTCCCTCACTTCCTTCTTCCTTTCACTCTTTCTTTTTCTTTCCTTCCTCCCACCCTCCCTCCTTTCTTTCTTTCCTTCCTCCCTCCCTCCCACCCTTCTTCCTTTCACTCATTTTCTTTCCTTCCTCTCTCCCTCCCTCCTGACTTTGGTTCTTTCTTTCTTTCCTTCCTCCCTCCCTCCCGCCCTTCTTCCATTCACTCTTCCTTTTTCTTTCATTCCTCCCTCCCTCCCTCCCTCCTTTCTTTCTTTCCAGCCTTCCGCCCTCCCTCCATCCTTTCTTCCTTCCTTCCTTCCTTTCTTTTGTTCCTTCTTCCTTTCATTCTCTCTTTCTTTCTTCTACAATTCTTTCTTTCTACTTTTTCTCCCTTTTATTCTGAGCCGGGTAGATGAAAGGCTCTTGGTGCTGCAGCCAGGAGTCAGTGCTGTGCCTCTGAAGTGGGAGAGCCAACTTCAGGACATGGGTCCACAAGAGACCTCCCAGCTCCACACAATATCAAGCAGCGAAAATCTCCCAGAGATCTCCATCTCAACACCAGCACCCAGCTTCAGTCAACGACCAGCAAACTACAGTGCTGGTCACCCTATGCCAAGCAACTAGCAAGGCAGGAACACAACCCCACCCATTAGCAGAGAGGCTGCCTAAAAACATAATAAGGCCACAGGCACCCCAAAACACACCACCAGACGTGGACCTGTCCACCAGAATGACAAGATCAAGCATCAAACACCAGAGCACAGTCACTAGTCCCCCCACCAGGAAGCCTACACAACCTACTGAAACAACCTTAGCCACTGGGGAGAGACACCAAAAACAACAGGAACTACGAATCTGCAGCCTGAAAAAAGGAGACCCCAAACACCATAACATAAGCAAAATGAGAAGACAGAAAAACAGCAGGTGAAGGAGCAAGGTAAAAACCTACCAGACCTAACAAATGAAGAGGTAATAGGCAGTCTACCTGAAAAAGAATTCAGAATAATGATAGTAAAGTTGATCCAAGATTCTATTTCCAAGATCCAAAATCTTGGAAATAGAATAGACAAAATGCAAGAAACAGTTAACAAGGACCTAGAAGAACTAAACATGAATCAAGCATCGATTAAAAACACAATAAATGAAGTGAAAAATGCTCTAGATGGGATCAATAGCAGAATAACTGAGGCAGAAGAACGGATAAGTGAGGTGCAAGATAAAATAGCTGATGCAGAGCAAAATAAAGAAAAAAATGAAAAGAACAGAGGACAGTCTCAGAGACCTCTGGGACAACATTAAACACACCAACATTCGAATTATAGGGTTTACAGAAGAAGAAGAGAAAAAGAAAGGGACTGAGAAAATATTTGAAGAGATTATAGTTGAAAACTTCCCTAATATGGGAAAGGAAATAGTTAATCAAGTCCACGAGGCACAGAGAGTCCCATACAGAATAAATCCAAGGAGAAATATGCCAAGAAACATATTAATCAAACTGTCAAAAATTAAACACAAAGAAATATTAAAAACAGCAAGGGAAAAGAAACAAATAACACACAAGGGAATCCCCATCAGGTTAACAGCTGATCTCTCAGCAGAAACTCTATAAGCCAGAAGGGAGTGGCAGGACATAATTAAAGTGATGAAGGAGAGAAACCTGCAACCAAGATTACTCTACCCAGCAAGGATCTCATTCAGATTTGATGGAGAAATTAAAACCTTTATAGACAAGCAAAAGCTGAGAGAGTTCAGCACCACCAAACCAGCTTTACAACAAATGCTAAAGGAACTTCTCTAGGCAAGAAACACAACAGAAGGAATATACCTACAATAACGAACCCAAAGCAATTAAGGAAATGGGAATAGGAGCATACATATCAATAATTACCTTAAATGTAAGTGGACTAAATGCTCCCACCAAAAGACACAGATTGGCTGAATGGATACAAAAACAAGACCCATATATATGCTGTCTACAAGAGACCCACTTCAGACCTAGAGACACATACAGATTGAAAGTAAGGGGATGGAAATAGGTATTCCATGCAAATGGAAATCAAAAGAAAGCTGGAGTAGCAATTCTTATATCAGACAAAATAGACTTTAAAATAAAGACTATTAGAAGAGACAAAGAAGGACACTACATAATGATCAAGGGATCGATCCAAGAAGAAGATATAACAATTGTAAATATTTATGTACCCAACATAGGAGCACCTCAATACATAAGGCAAATACTAACAGCCATAAAAGGGGAAATCGATAGTAACACATTCATAGTAGGGGTCTTTAACACCCCACGTTCACCAATGGACAGATCATCCAAAATGAAAATAAATAAGGAAACCCAAGCTTTAAATGATACATTAAACAAGATGGACTTAATTGATATTTATAGGACATTCCATCCAAAAACAATAGAATACACATTTTCCTCAAGTGCTCATGGAACATTCTCCAGGATAGATCATATCTTGGGTCACAAATCAAGCCTTGGTAAATTTAAGAAAATTGAAATTGTATCAAGTATCGTTTCCGACCACAATGCTATGAGACTAGACATCAATTACAGGAAAAGATCTGTAAAAAATATAAACACATGGAGTCTAAACAATACACTACTCAATAACGAAGTGATCACTGAAGAAATCAAAGAGGAAATTAAAAAATACCTAGAAACAAATGACAATGGAGACACGACGACCCAAAACCTATGGGACGAAGCAAAAGCAGTTCTAAGGGGGAAGTTTATAGCAATACAATCCCACCTTAAGAAACAGGAAGCATCTCAAGTAAACAACCTGACCCTGCACCTAAAGCAATTAGAGAAAGAAGAACAAAAAGCCCCCAAAGCTAGCAGAAGGAAAGAAATCATAAAGATCAGATCAGAAATAAATGAAAAAGAAGGAAATGATAGCAAAGAACAATAAAACTAAAAGCTGGTTCTTTGAGAAGATAAACAAAATTGACAAACCATTAGCTAGACTCATCAAGAAAAGAAGGGAGAAGACTCAAATCAATAGAATTAGAAATGAAAAAGGAGAAGTAACAACTGACACTGCAGAAATACAAAAGATCATGAGAGATTACTACAAGCAACTCTATGCCAATAAAATGGACAACCTGGAAGAAATGGACAAATTCTTAGAAATGCACAACCTGCCAAGACTGAATCAGGAAGAAATAGGAAATATGAATATACCAATCACAAGCACTGAAATTGAAACTGTGATAAAAAATCTTCCAACAAACAAAAGCCGAGGACCAGATGGCTTCACAGGCGAATTCTATCAAACATTTAGAGAAGAGCTAACACCCATCCTTCTCAAACTCTTCCAAACAATTTCAGGGGAAGGAACACTCCCAAACTCATTCTACGAGGCCACCATCACCTTGATACCAAAACCAGACAAGGATGTCACAAAGAAAGAAAACTACAGGCCAATATCACTGATGAACATAGATGCAAAAATCCTCAACAAAATACTAGCAAACAGAATCCAACAGCACATTAAAAGGATCATACACCATGATCAAGTGGGGTTTATTCCAGGAATGCAAGGATTTTTCAATATATGCAAATCAATCAATGTGATACACCATATTAACAAATTGAAGGAGAAAAACCATATGATCATCCCAATAGATGCAGAGAAAGCTTTCAACAAAATTCAACACCCATTTATGATAAAAACCCTGCAGAAAGTAGGCATAGAGGGAACTTTCCTCAACATAACAAAGGCCATATATGACAAACCCACAGCAAACATTGTCCTCAATGGTGAAAAACTGAAACCATTTCCACTAAGATCAGGAACAAGACAAGGCTGCCCACTCTCACCACTCTTATTCAACCTAGTTTTGGAAGTTTTAGCCACAGCAATCAGAGAAGAAAAGTAAATAAAAGGAATCCAAATTGGAAAAGAAGAAGTAAAGCTGTCACTGTTTGCAGATGACATGATACTATACATAGAGAATCCTAAAGATGCTACCAGAAAACTACTAGAGCTAATCAATGAATTTGTTAAAGTAGCAGGATACAAAATTAATGCCCAGAAATCTCTGGCATTCCTGTACACTAATGATGAAAAATCTGAAAATGAAATCAAGAAAACACTCCCATTTACCATTGCAACAAAAAGAATAAAATATCTAGGAATAAACCTACCTAAGGAGACAAAAGACCTGTGTGCAGAAAATTATAAGACACTGATGAAAGAAATTAAAGATGATACAAATAGATGGAGAGATATACCATGCTCCTGGATTGGAAGAATCAATATTGTGAAAATGACTCTACTACCCAAAGCAATCTACAGATTCAGTGCAATCCCTATCAAACTACCACTGGCATTTTTCACAGAACTAGAACAAAAAAATTCCAAATTTGTTTGGAAAAACAAAAGACCCCGAATAGCCAAAGCAATCTTGAGAACGAAAAACGGAGCTGGAGGAATCAGGCTCCCTGACTTCAGACTATACTACAAAGCTACAGTAATCAAGACAGTGTGGTACTGGCACAAAAACCGGATGATAGATCAATGAATCAGGATAGAAAGCCCAGAGATAAACCCACGCACATATGGTCAACTTATCTTTGATAAAGGAGGCAGGAATGTACAGTGGAGAAAGGACAGTCTCTTCAATAAGTGGTGCTGGGAAAACTGGACAGGGACATGTAAAAGTATGAGATTAGATCATTCCCTAACACCATACACAAAAATAAGCTCAAAATGGATTAAAGACCTAAATGTAAGGCCAGAAACTATCAAACTCTTAGAGGAAAACATAGGCAGAACACTCTAGGACATAAATCACTGCAAGATCCTTTTGGACCCAAAAGGATCTCTTTTCTCCTAGAGAAATGGAAATAAAAACAAAGATAAACAAATGGGACCTAATGAAACTTCAAAGCTTTTGCACAGCAAAGGAAACCATAAACAAGACCAAAAGACAACCCTTAGAATGGGAGACAATATTTGCAAATGAAGCAACTGACAAAGGATTAATCTCCAGAATTTATAAGCAGTTCAGTGCAGCTCAGTAGCAAATAAACAAAGAACCCAATCCAAAAATGGGCAGAAGACTTAAATAGTCATTTCTCCAAAGAAGATATACAGACTGCCAACAAACACATGAAAGAATGCTCAACATCATTAATCATTAGAGAAATGCAAATCAAAACTACAATGAGATATCATCTCACACCAGTCAGGATGCCCATCATTAAAAAATCTAGAAACAATAAATGCTGGAGAGGGTGTGGAGAAAAGGGAGCACTCTTGCACTGCTGGTGGGAATGTGAATTGGTACAGCCACTATGGAGAGCAGTATGGAGGTTCCTTAAAAAACTACAAATAGAACTACCATATGACCCAGCAATCCCACTACTAGGCATATACCCTGAGAAAACCATAATTCAAAAAGAGACATGTACCAAAATGTTCATTGCAGCTCTATTCACAATAGCCTGGAGATGGAAACAACCTAAGTGTCCATCATCGGATGAATGGATAAAGAAGATGTGGCACATATATACAATGGAATATTACTCAGCCATAAAAAGAAACGAAACTGAGCTATTTGTAATGAGGTGGATAGACCTAGAGTCTGTCATACAGAGTGAAGTAAGTCAGAAAGAGAAAGACAAATACCATATGCTAACACATATATATGGAATTAAACAAAAAATGTCATGAAGAACTTAGGGGTAAAACGGGAATAAAGACACAGACCTACTTGAGAATGGACTTGAGGATATGGGGAGGGGGAAGGGTAAGCTGTGACAAAACGAGAGAGAGGCATAGACATATATACAGTACCAAACGTAAGGTAGGTAGATAGTGGGAAGCAGCCGCATAGCACAGGGAGATCAGCTCGGTGCTTTGTGACCGCCTGGAGGGGTGGGATGGGGAGGGTGGGAGGGAAGGAGATGCATGAGGGAAGGGATATGGGAACAGATGTATATGTATGACTGATTCACTTTGTTATAAAGCAGAAACTAATAAAAAATAAAAAAAAGACACATGCACCCCAATGTTCATTTCAGCACTATTTACAATAGCCAGGTCATTAAAGCAACCTAAATACCCATCGACAGACAGGTGGATAAAGAAGTGGTGGTACATATATACAATGGAATATTACTCAGCCATAAAAAGGAATGAAATTGGGTCATTTGTAGAGATGTGGATGGATCTAGAGACTGTCATACAGAGTGAAGTAAGTCAGAAAGAGAAAAACGAATATCGCATATTATAGCATATATGTGGAACCTAGAAAAATCGTACAAATGAACCAGTTTGCAGGGCAGAAATTGAGGACACAGATGTAGAGAACAGACGTATGGACACCAAGGGGGGAAAGCAGCGTGCGGGTGGGGGTGGGGGTGTGATGAATTGGGAGATTGGGATTGACATGTAAACACTGATGTGTATAAAATTGATGACTAATAAGAACCTGCTGTATAAAAAATAAAAAAAATCAAGAAATAAATAAAATGAGACTAAAAAAAAAAATCAGTAAAACTAAAAGCTGATTCTTTGAGAAGATAAAAAAGATCGATAAACCTTTAGCCAGACTCATCAAGAAAAAGAGGGAGAGGTCTCAAAACAATAAAATTAGAAATGAAAAAGAAGTTGCAATGGACACAGCAGAAGTACAAAGCATCATAAGAGACTACTGCAAGTGACTCTATGCCTATAAAGTGGACAACCTGGAATCAGTGGACAAATTCTTAGAAAGGTATAACCTTCCAAGACTGAACCAGCAGGAAATAGAAAATATGAACAGACCAATCACAAGTAGTAAAATTGAAACTGTGATTAATAATCCTCCAACAAATAAAAGTACAGGACCAGATGGTTTCACAGGTGAATTCTATCAAACATTTAGAGAAGAGCTAATCCTCAGCCTTCTCAAACTCTTCCCAAAAATTACAGACTCAGGAACACTCCCAGACTCATTCTACGAGGCCACCATCACCCTGATACCAAAACCAGGCAAAGATACTGCAAAAAAAAAGAGAAAAATCACAGACCAATATCACTGATGAATATAGATGCAAAAATCCTCAACAAAATACTAGCAAACAGAATCCAGCAACACATTAAAAGGACCATACACCATGGTCAAGTGGGATTTATCCCAGGGATGCAAGACTTCTTCAATATATGCAAATCAATCAGTGTGATACACCGTATTAACAAATTGAAGAATAAAAAGCATATGATCGGGCTTCCCTGGTGGCACAGTGGTTCGGAATCTGCCTGCCAATGCAGGGGACACGGGTTCGAGCCCTGGTCCAGGAGGATTCCACATGCCATGGAGCAATGCAGCCCACGTGTCACAACTACTGAGTATGCACTCTAGAGCCCACAAGCCACAACTGCTGAGCCCACACACCACAACTACTGAAGGCCACGCACCCTAGAGCCCATGCTCTGTGACAGGAGAGGCCACCACAATGGGAGACCCGTGCATCGCAACGAAGAGTGACCCCCGCTTATCACAACTAGGGAAAGCCTCCATACGGCTACAAAGACCCAACATAGCCAAAAATAAATAAATTTATTTAAAAAGATGTATATATGATCATCTCAATATATGTAGAAAAAGCTTTTAACAAAATTCAACACCCATTTATGATAAAAACTCTCCAGAACATGGGCATAGAGGGAACCTACCTCAACATAATAAAGGCCATATATGACAAACCCACAGCAAATGTCATTCTCAATGGTGAATAACTTGAAGCATTTCCTCTAAGATCAGGAAAAAGAGAAGGATGTCCACTCTCGCCACTATTATTCAACATAGTTTTGGAAGTCCTAGCCATTTGGAAGTCCTAATTTGAATGATTTTTATAATAATTGGGTTTATATCCTCAGATTAAATTACTTTAAGGTGTAATAATTCCTTCTAAAATATCTTTGTTTTTATTCAGTGTTCTGACAGATTTGCAGAGATCATTTATAATCAGCATTTCATATTTATGTGTTTGAAGACTTCTTTCTCACCCTCCTTTTTTCTTTAACATTTTATCAATTAGTGCTATAATTCATTTTCAAGACAGTTTTCATAAAAATACATATTTGGCTTTATTTTCTTTATTTTTATATGTGAAAAAATTTTCTTTTTTCTTAACAATAGGTGCAATTTGACTGGTATTATTAAATTATTTATGGTTCCTCTTAAAACTATGTTTCATTTATTTTTTGAGTGGAGCATTGAGATTTGTAGAAAAGAATAAAGTCAACTATTTTTTTTCCTTTGAGGAAAACCATTTTCTTCCTTATTATACATTTGATATTTTCTGAAATAAAATCATTTTTAATGTAACTGAGTCAAATCTTTGTACATCTGAGAATGATTAATTCCACTATTTATTTGATTATTGCTTCTATTTGTTGTTTTTTTTTTTAATGTTTCAGCTTCTGAAAACTTCCATATCTGAGTTGGATTTAATTTTCTGAATATGTCTTTGTATATCCATGTCACTTTTTAATGTACTTTTTTTGTTCTACTGTGGTCTTAAAAATGATTACTCAAAATAACCCCTATGTAGTATCACAGTTTTTTGCAATATCAATTATGATCTTTACATACTGAAGAGAAAACTTGTTTTATTTTAGTTTTGCTACACAATATTAGAAAAACTCTCCTCTCCACCCCTGAAGCTAGAAGAAGGGTAGCCTATGACTGTTTTCCATACCGTGAGATTAAAGCAAGGGCATATAGAAAAAAGGCAGAGGTGAGACTAAATGAGCATACGGAATGAGAATAAGGCGCTGGTCTCACCACCTGATCAGCAGCACTTTGGTGCCTGTTTCTGTTCTTCTAGCCTTCCTTGCATTTTACCGTTGTTGATCCTATTTTCCGTCATTTTCTTCAGGACTGTGTTTTTTTTTTTTTTTCAATATATTCTTCCAATGAAATATTTCCTGATTGTCAACCATAGCTGCTGTTTGCAACAAAGATTCTGATTAATATACTTTGTGTGCTATCTGACATTATTTTTCTTTTTAAAAGTTATTTATTTCTATCCCTACATTCAAATGTGTCTATTCTCTATCATAATTTTTTTTCAGGAAGACACAGAACTCTTTTATATTTCTGGGTAGAACCAGGAGATTTCATTTCTATTTTTTATGTATTTGTCAAACTCTCTGGCATATACTATATGCTCAGAAAATACTTTCTCTTTTAAAGGAAGAATTCAAGGGAAAACTGTGAGAATAGAAAGTTCAACAAGAAAGAAAAACAACATACTTTAAAATAATGATTTTGATAGCAAAATATTTATCCAAAATAATAATAGCCACTGAAAACCTCTTTATTTTGCTAAAAAAAAGTTTAAAAACCTTCTTCTAAGGTAATCTCTCTTATGTTTTTACCAGAGAAGTATTTTAAGTTTTCTTTAGCTATTTTGTCTTCTAAGTGACAAGAACTATCTGACTTCCTTTGCCTCCTATGAACAGAGTTTATTCATCTATCCAGAGTCTCTGCTAAATGAAAATGACAATTATTTTTGTTTTTCTTAAATTCACAATCTCCTCTTTGTTTGTTTGTTTTATCAGTTTTTCCCCATAGTCTATTGGAAAAACAGTGGTCATTGAAAAAATGAATGACTGACCTATTTTTATGCATCCAGGTTGTTAATTTCACTTGCTTCTTAATTTATCTGTGCATGAATAATCACTCAAACAGGAGCTGTTGTTTCCTGCACAGGGATTTCTTTTTATAGCGCTTCTCCATCATACCTGCAGAGTATCTATATCTTAACTATCCAGTATAGTTAACGTGCACATTTTAAGCAAACAGAATGTATCAAAGTAAGGTCACCAAAAACATCTACTAAAAAGTTCATAAGTGATAATCTAACCCCTAGAAAACAGTACTGAGACTGCTGAAGCAAAGACGGAACAGGACACAGAGAGAAAGACATTAACTCCCTCCAGACAGAAGTCAGGAGCAGAAAATGGGAGCTAGTGATTTGGAAGGCCTGGTGATGTGAAGGTAACTGCATAGAAATCCAGAAGATTGTCACTGACCTTACTAACACTGCCCAGTAATAAAACAAAGGCAAGTGACATAGGCAAGGAAATATAAATTATTGTATAGCTATATTATACATTTACAAATCAGAAATTTTTGCATACCATTTTAAATTTGTATGTAAACAAAAAAGTTTGAATTTTGGAGTTAATTATAATTGTATAAAATAAATATGATCTTGATTATTTTAGTGCTGGAAGAGAATTATATACCAAGGCTATTTAAACATAGTAAATAAATTTTAGGTGGTGTGGCAGTTATCCAAGTAAAAATTCAGTGAGCCATACTAGATAAAATATATACGTTCAATGGCAATTCATAATCACAGTTAAAATTTCCCATAAATTGCCAAAGAAACCTTCTGTATAATATCCACTCTGTGCCTGTTTCACAGATGACCTGGATTTCTCCAAGATGAATTCTGTGTATGAACTATCACAATCAAAATGATGTGCTGTGTCATTGGTTTGGACTGAATGTTCGTATCCTGCCCCAGCCCCAGCCCCAAATTCACACATCAAAACCTTAAATCCCGGTGTGGTGATATTTTAAAGAAGGATTTCTAAAGAAGTAATTAAGGTTTAATAAGACAGTAAGAGTGGGGCCCTGATCCAATAGAATTTGTGTCCTTATAAGAAGCGATAACAAAAGAGCTCATTTTGTCTCTGTACCTGAATGTGCCAGGAAAAGCCATGTGGGGATACAGCTAAAAGGCAGCCATATGTAAGCTAGGGAAGACAGCACTCATCAGAAATCAACTATGCTGTCACCCTGATCTCAGACTTCCAGCTTCCAGAACTGTGAGAAAACACATTTCTGTTGTTTGAGCAACCCAATCTGTGGTATTTTGTTATGGCAACCTAAGATGACTAAGACAGGCATTTATGGTATTCTCTCTAAAGAAAAAATATAATATCATTTAAGCTAGGTGATATTAACAGCATGGGTCTCTTTAACAATCAAATACATGAAGAAACAGTACGGAATAATGCAAACATTACTGAAGTTCTTAAATTTAGATGTGGAGGGGAAATACACAAACATTTCTCATGTGCTGTCTGCAGTCTCCCACTGTAAATCACAATAAATCCATAGGAGCTGCTAATATATACACCTTAAATACCCAACTGATTGCTATTCTAGTAAATAATTCACATATTGAAATAGTTTACTACACTATTTGCATATGTCCATGAAACATGAGAAAGATTTGAAGATAACATTTCCTTATGCTTAAGATAATTTGAGCATGGCTATGCATATTTCACTAAATTCTTCTGCCAGTTCATCTGCAATATGATGCAAAAGTTCTAGGAAAATTACATTCTCATATATTTTTTAAAAAAAGTAATGGTAGGCTCAAAATGGAGTCGCTTGTGCTAAGCGCCATGTCAGCAAATCAAGACTTAATTCCTAATCAAACTGTAGTTATAACCTCCCCCAGGAATGTAGTCTTAACCAGTTGGTCTGGAATTTTCTGGTCAGCACCAGTGAGGTAATCTGCCACATAGGCCCGTTCTACCCCCAAAGGATGATGAGGTAATCTTTCTCCTTTTCCCTTCCCCCTCCTGCCTATAAAAATCTTACATTTTGTACAATTCCTTGGAGCTCCTCTCTCCTTGCTACTTGGGATGCTGCCTGATTCATGAATCATTAAATAAAGCCAATTTAATCTTCAGATTAACTCAGTTGAATTTTGTTTTTTAATAATCTACATTATTGAATATATAGTTAGTTATTCTCTGAGAACCAATTTCCAGTATATAACTCCTCTTCTTTCCTGGCAAGGACTCAGCCAGTGAAAAGCCATGGGCCCTTCGTTTACTATAGCACTTCCAACTTCCTTTTCTCTCTCTATAAAAGTGTTCTTCTCTTGCCCTGCAGGGACTTGCACATGGCTTGCTGTAGTTGCAGACCCAGAATTACAATTCTCTGCTGATCCAAATAATCCCATCTTTGCTGGAGAAATATCTGGCAGTCTGTTTATTTCAGATAAAAACCCCACACGCATCTAAACAGTTCTCAGGACACCAGCTGGTGTCCTACAGTTCAACTCAATTCTGACACTATCCACCCTGAGATACCATCAGATTCCATGGTTTGAGGGCTCAGTTCTACCAGACCCCTCACCCTCACTTCAGACACAGTAAGCCTAGGATATCACATTTTACTTATTAGATACCAGTTAATTATAAAAGGATATAACTCAGGAACAGCCAGAAGAAAGAAATGAATAGGGCAAGGTATGGGGAAAGGATTCAGAGCTTCCATGCCCTCTTCAAGCACACCACTCTCTCCAAATCTTCACATGTTCACCAAACCAGAAGCTCTCCTAACCCGGTTATTTTGGGGTTTATAGAGGCTTCATTACATAGGTGTGACTGAGTCTATCATTGGTCATTGGAGATCAGTTCAACCTCCAGTCCCTCTTTTCTCTCCTGAGATGGGGATGGGAATGGGCTGAAAGTTTCAACTCTCTAATGACATAGATGATTTTCCTTGTAACCAGACCACAATCTGAGGTAAGGTCCCAAAGTCCCCTCACTAATGTAACAAAAGACACCTTTGTTGCTCTCTCACTTAAGAAATTCCCAGGAATTTGGGAGCTCTGTGCTAGAAAGGGGGTAAACACCAAATATATATTTCTTATAAATCACAATGTCAAAATAGTCATCTTGAAAATCCAGAAATGTAAAAAAAATTGCTTCAGGAAACTCCATACGTTTCACGAATTTAATGAATTTTAATCCAGATTAGCTTTGAAATAATCACAGAATATTCTGGTATCTGTGATTAAGTTTCTAATGCTACATGAAGGACAATGCCAAAAAAACTTAGTTTTGTGACTAATGGTATTCTCTATCTTAGCTTTACAGTAATGGAATCTTGAATGCTAAGCAATTGCTCTATTTTGATAATGTAATATGAATCGGATTATTGAATTGTATCTGTACCCTTTTGAACATTCAAAACTAATCACAGTAATCCAAGTTTGAGCTGTTTATTTTTCCACTAGAATATAATGAAGTCAAGGTGATAGGAAAGGTTGTCTATACTGTTTAGTATTTCTTCTTCCACTCCATCCTCCAGTGTAAAAATATTTATTTCTGACTTTACAAATCCTGAAATTCAGTGTATGGTTATATAGAATATTAGTCTTCAAACTATAAAACAAGAGCTGTAATAGTATTGTCCTGTTTTATGAGGAAATAATTTGATTCCAACTAAATGAAAATAAAGGCAAGATAATAAAACTAAGGATAAATGCTCAGAAAAATAATTATATGTATTATTTTACCCTCCTTACTAGGGATATTCTTTTCTGGAAGGAGCTTCTAAAGAAATAGGACTTGATGAGAACAAAAAGGGTGTATGCATAATTTTTAAATATAATTAGGAAATATCTCCTTGACAAAAATGGTCATTCCTTGACTTCCAAAGGAACTTCTCTATCTCCAGGGTCTGTAAGGCCAGTCTCAACTGCCTCTTTTGTCCTTTTAGCCTCAACCTTTGCCTCAACTCCAAAGAAATGCCTGACTAGCAGAGGTTAGGGAGGAGAATAAATTTACATTCTATTCTCAGTTTAATAAACTCAGCAATTCTAATCACAGCTTCCCTGTTTGTTGCTTATCCTTCGGTTTTAGAACACAATATAACCATCGCTTCTCTGAGCTAGTCTTATGGCAGATATAGTGATTACAGCACAATATTATATTCTTAAAACTCTTTGATAAAACATTGGGGGGATAAAAAAGCAAGCTTATATTTCTAGGAGGTGTGAGAATGGAGATAGAGTTTATGAAAATAAATATTTACTATATTAAAATGCAATAAATGCTGTAGAGAAAAATAAAGCAGAGGGTAGAATAAAGGTTTCTGGGAATAAATTTTAATTTCATATTGGTTTTCCAGGGAAGGCTTCACATTTGATTTTTGAGCAGGTGCAATCTCTCCCCCTCTTGCTTTTAACTCCTTTTTGCACATCTGCCCCTTATGTACTGACTTCTAATCTTTCAAAAATCAAATACCATGGAAACCATAGAATCTCTTCCTTTAATATTGTCAACTCTTATCCCCTTACCTGCTCTTTTACCCTTACTTGGGAAAGCCTTGCACCTAATTAAATATAACTCTGTTGCTACTCTTTTGCTAGCATCTATTTAGCTTAAATTGGCTGGAGAAAACACACACACATGCACGCAAACACATGCGCACACCAGGATGACTGGTCTCATGTTAAATACATGACTATGGCCACAAGAGGGCTCTTAATTCTGCTTAGCAAATACACAAATTCTAAACCATTTATTTGAAGATATGTCAAGTGGATCTACCTGTGCTCAAAAGAAAATACTAACAATAAAAGCAAAATAGAAAATGTCTATATCAGTGCTTGTACATTCGATTAACATCCCAATGTTGTACTTCCCTTAAAAACATACAATGGGATGTTATTCAGCCTTAAAAAAAAGAAGGAAATCCTGTTGTATGTGAATCTTGTGTGAAACTGGAGCACATTACGCTAAGTAAAATAAGCTTGTCACAGAAGGACAAATACTGCTACTCCACTTATCTCAGGCCTCTAAAATAAATGAAACTCACAGAAATAGATATTAGAATCGGGATTTCCAGGTACTGGGGGGGAGGAGGAAACGAGGGAGTTGCTGTTCAATGGGTATAAAATTTCAGTTTTCCTCGATAAATAGGTTCTAGAGATCTGTTGTACAACAGTGTGCCTATAGTTAATAATACTGTGTAATGTACGCAAACATCACAAACATTTGTTAAGAGGGCAGGTCTTAGATTGGCTTGCTAGGTGACCAGAAATAAAATCTCCCCCAATCCAGGGGTTCAGTGCATTCCAGCTTTACATTTTTTGCTCTAATATCCTGTGTGGCCCTGCTCAGTTCAGATTTAAACCCAGTACAAAAAACCACAAGTTCAGGAAAATATTGTGCAAGGCTTTTGTGTTAATGCTGTGCTGTACATTCCTAACAATATTGGCCATTTAATCTGTATAATGTGCCTGTTCACTCCGCATTTTCTAGATTGTTGACTTCCCATTAGAAAGAGAAGTTTGGTTTTGGCTCATAATGATTACTATTTCATGTTAATTGACAGAGATGAAAATACCTATTTTTCAATAATATTTTGATAAGTATTCAGAAACTAATATTCAAGTAATACATATTTATTAGATAACTAGATGCACTATTCGGTAATATCTCATAATTACATTACCTTTATGCTATAGCTCCAAAAGTTAAATTCAAACTTTTGTTTCACTCCTGACTTGTTATTTAAACATTTTGCTAGTGGGGGTCATTTTTAAAATTTTGAGATTTAAAATTAAGAAATGATTACATTCATTCATGTAACTAATTACATTTTGAAGGATATTTCTTATATAATCAATACATTTTATCTTTTTGATATTACCTTGCAAATGAAATAAGAATCCAGAAGGCAGGGATGTACTTCTCATTTATAACTATGACATTATTCAATGGAAAGCATAAGTCAAATCGTCAATCTCTTTTTTTAGGGAAGAAGACAGTAAATCAGAACAAAATGCTAAATATGTAATTTTGATTCACTAAGTAGGATTAATATCTACTCTAGGAAATGTTGTGTGTTTGTAATTTAGCAGATCATTTGAGCTATAAGAAAGTTTCATTTACCGTATAATTTACTTAACTTATCAACTCTAAAACTTTTTGAGTTAAATCACTAATAATAATGAAGAATGATGAAGAAACTACAATGAATCATAAGGTAAATTATTACCATATGTCTAGGTGTAATCAGCTTTCGACCTACATGTCTTTGTTATGCAGTACTTAAGAAATAAAGGATTCCATACCAACAATTCATTCAGTTCAGTATAACTCTTTGTGGATGATACACAGTTTAAGTAGTCAAAATCTTGATCAAGGGTTATTGACATAAGTAGATAAAAAGTGCCTGAATTGGATTATCAGTTGACATGGGGAAAGGAGCAACCTCGTTGGGAACTAGGATGATAAAGATTTGAGAAACAGAATAACGGCAAGGCAAGATGGAAGAAAAATGGTAAATATTTCTGAGAAAAATGAGGCAAATTTTGAATTTTTCTGCTGGGTACACTGCTTATAAACCTTGGACTGATTGGGCTGTATAAGAGTCAAAAATGTCAGGTATATATTGTCTCCTCTACCTGTTTTTGTGAAGTAGTATCCAGATTCCTTCTCCTTAAACATACTTTCCACCTTTGCTTCTTAGTTAAAATAAGAAGGCAGGGCTTCCCTGGTGGCGCAGTGGTTGAGAGTCCGCCTGCCGATGCAGGGGACATGGGTTCGTGCCCCAGTCCAGGAGGATCCCGCGTGCCGCGGGGCGGCTGGGCCCGTGAGCCATGGCCGCTGAGCCTGCGCGTCCGGAGCCTGTGCTCCGCAACGGGAGAGGCCACAACAGTGAGAGGCCCGCGTACAGCCAAAAATAAAAAAAAAATAAAATAAATAAGAAGGCAGTAGAGGGACTTCCCTGGTGGTCCAGTGGTTAAGACTCCACACTTCCACTGCAGGGGGCACAGGTTTGATTCCTGGTTGGGGAGCTATGATCCCATGGGGGCACGGCCAAAAAAAAACAAAAAAAGAAGAAGAAGGCAGTAGAGTTGAGACTGAGCTCTGAGCATAGACCCTGATACTAGAGTGCCTGAGGTTGTTCCCTAACTCTATTTTGGGGGCAAGTTTTATGAGTTTTCCACACTTAAATTTCCCTTTTTGTAAAACAGAGCTAACCAAAGTACCTAATTTATAATATTTTGTGAGAATATTAAATAAGCTTTTAAATATAATGTAATCATTCTAGGCAAGAGGTACACATTTGAAAAACACCTTTATGTCTCTTCAAAAAATTAATAAGTATTCAATAAGAAATTATTCTTCAATTTTACTGATATGAAAATGTTAATAGACTACAAATCCAGGCTATCCCAGGAAAGCTGGACAGGTGCTGGGGTAACAGGTATCCCCTCAGTATGTTGCTTTCAGATACAGTAAACCTTGTGGGGAGTCTTCAGTTTGTGGTTCTACCAGAACATGGCCTGACACTGTGTCCCATGAGCCCAGAAATCAGAAAGCATGTGAGCTGGGTTTGGCATTCAGTACTTTGTCACTGTATGCTGACTATAGCCAAGGAACTTCTCACCTCTGGGGCATTTATTTCAAGAGTATCTTAGACAAATGACCCTTGGAATCAACGGATGGGTTCATGTTCCAGGAGCCAAGGAGGACAACACATAGTCTAAGAAATATGGCCGTTAGTGGTGTCCTAGCTGGTTCAGTTCCAGGCAGCAGTCTTGTATCTTTGCAGCTGTCGTCCCTTTTAATATTATCCAAACAAACTCCTAGGGTTACTACCCTGCCAAGATGGATGTGCCGCAAAATGGGACTTCTCAGTATTTTTAAATTCTTGATATTAATACATTCAAATAGATTTGAATCATACATTAAGTGGATTCAAATTCACTTAATTCTTTTAAAAGTTCAAGAAATTGAAATGCTACAGTTGCTCATAGAAAATAAAGTGAAGGTATTAAATCATTTAATTTCATCTGTTGTAAATTTTTAAAAGATGGTAAAAAGACAGATTTAAAATATTTTATTTAGTTATGTAAAAACTAAACACAGACACAGTTGTGTCTATATCTAAAATTTGAAGAGACCATTATTGAAATTTTTTGTAAAAAACTACATGAGGTCATTTCCAGTGTAAAACCTGACATGAAAATGTTTATTAATGGAAGCAAGCTGTTTTAAACCTGTTAATAATTTATTTTAAAATCCTATTTATATTTGATATTTAGTATATCCCTTAATATTTTGTATTTTATTTTTTACTGTAATATATAATGCACAGAATTAAATTTTACCAAACCACATATGGATGCTCCCAAGTCCCCCAGATTATTTCCAGTATATGCCCACTGTAATGTATTATAATTTTCTATACATTCCAGAACATTAAAAAGGTAGGAAGGTTGTCTCCCAGATCTCAGACACCAATCTCTGACCAAAAAATTGGATTTAAAAAAATGTTTTCCTTAGCCAATGCTGAGATACTGAACATGAACTTAGACCTTTCTTTTACCTAATGATGAGATCATTCTCAGGGGGATATTAGGTTCCCTAATAGAGAATTTCAATTGAAATTGGAACTTCTCTTGAATATAATTAAAAATTGAATTTCCATGAGTTGTTTAATTCAAGATGATAAGACGTTATTTGTTGAACATTAATGCAGTCAAGTTGATGTCTTTGCATATATTTATAACACCAGATAAACCTTAAGTTTTCCTTCTCCTTAGAAAGGGAGTAGGAAGAGTTTATTACATACATTTAGATTACTATAAGCCTCTGCTAAAAATGTTTTAATCTCCCATCAAATACGTGCAGAAGTTCAGAGCAATTGGTTGGAGTACTCAGACTTGCACAGAATTAAAATAAAAGTTGGAATAGCTTGAAATAAAATAAAAACAGACTGAAAAAATAAATATGCCTTAATGAGAGAAAATAATACATTTATTAATAATATTTCAAGGGGGTAAATTTTGCTGGATGTAAATTCAGCAGTAGGTATAAAGCTAGAACTTCACATACTACCAAATTTACATATATATAAATTTATACATATATAAATATACATATATAAGATCTATATATAAGTTTAACTTTGTGTATATCTCAGATTATTTTACTTTTTACTTGTATGGATTTATTCTAATGAATTAAATATAAGCATGTCTGATGTACAGATATTTATGAGGTATTTTAACTAAAAGAATAAATGTCAAAAGTAGAGTGTTAATGAATTGATTATATAATATTCACGCAAGATAATAATGATAATAGCATTAGCTGGCAAATATCAATTCCCATTATACATTATAAACTGAGTTAATGGATTTTCTGCTTAAATATGCACTCTGGTTTTGCTTACCTGACATCCATTTCCAGCCTTCTACTACCTTCTTTGCCTCTACTGTAGACCCTGAAGCAGGGAATACTACTTTATCCAAGCACCCCTAGATAGCAGAACAGTTGTTATAAAGTTCCAGACAATGAGAAAGAAGCAGAATCCGTTGTACCCACCCCTTTTTCCCCATCATTCTTTTCCTGAACTGAATGTGGTTATGACAGCTAGAATTATGTCAACCATAAGGGAAAGGCCAAGAAAATCAGAGTTATTAAACAGGCCCTATGGTCAAATTGTTAAACCAATGTCATCAAATTAGCAAATTGTACCTTCTAACTTTTTATTTTATATGAGGATAATATATATATATATATATATATACATATATATGCATATATATTTACATACATTATATATATATATATTTGTGTGTATAATTTTCATTAGAGTCATGTAAATGTTTCTTGCAACCTTACATATTCTAGGCTAATATTTGAGCTTCATCTACTGTTTTCAGGAAAATAACCACAAAGTGGTTTCAGTAGAGGATATCAAGTTTTATGGAGGTTAAATAGCTTGTCTGAAATCACATAATTTGTGTGAGAGCTGGGGCTGAACCAAATTTTGTCTTGTCTCCAAAACTTATGTTCTCAGCCAGTCTACAACTACTGAAATTCATGCTATGAAAGACTTGCTTTCTTTCTGCTGTGAAAGAAAGTTAATGACATAATCTTCTGAGTTTGTTTTTAGATGAACTGAATCTACTCTGCTCCTTTTTCCTCTGAGTTTTCTCTGTGTTTGTTTAATTGGAGGTACATGCAGAATATTGGATGGCGGGAGGAGAAATAAGTATTTGTTATTCTGATTCCTTCTCTTCTGCATGCATGTTTTCCAGTGGGTTCCTGCCAAAAACTATGGCTCCTACACCTGGGTTCTACAAACAGCTCTCTCCCCTCAGACCTATCAGTGGTAACAGTGGTTAGCAGACATTTGGTTCTGTCCAAAATGTCCATAAGACATTTGGCCCTATTTGATCCTATCCATTAGCATTTGGTGTGGACCAAATATGCTCATGGACATTTTGAACAGAACCAAATAAATGTCCTACAAGGGTAAGAGTTTCCCAATGTTTCTAGCTTTGGGTACTTTTCCATCTCTTGTGGATTCTCTTAAGTCTGTCAGTACCTTTCGTGATGGTTAATTTTGTGTATCAACCAGACTGGGATAATGGATGCCCAGGTAGCTGGTAAAACATCATTTCTGCATGTATTGGTGAGGGTGTCTCAGGAAGAGATCAGCATTTGAAGCAGTAGATAGTGTACAGAAGATCTGCCCTCACCCACACAGGCACCATCCAGTCCATTAAGGAACTGAATAGAGCAAAAAGGAGGAGAAAGGGCAAATTCTCTTTCTGTCTCTCTCTGTCTCTGTCTCTGTCTCTTTCTCTCTCTCTCTGTCTCTCTACTTGAGCTGAGACATCCATCTCCTCCTGCCCTCAGATATTGGTGCTCTTAGTTCTCAGATTCTTAAACTGAGATTAGGACTACACCATTGCCTGCCACCCTTCTCAGACCTTCAGACTGGGACTGAATTACATCACAGGCTTTCCTGGTTTCTCAGTCTTGTAGACTCCAGATCATTGGACTCTTGGCCTCCATAACTGTGCGAACCAATTCCTACAATAAATCTTCTCATATATTATCTATCTATCTATCTATCTATCTCCTATTGCTTCTGTTTCTCAGGAGAACCTGACTAATCCACCTCTAAAACACTCTCTCCATTAAACTCTCTTCAGGCACCGTGGGGTGGCAGCATGTTCTCTTGTCTCTGCCAACACTTTAAATGATAAAATCAGCCAAGACACTATAGACTCTGCTATATTTATTACCCTTTATAATCAAAATGTAGAAAACTGTATATAAAATATTATTATATATGTTTGATTATATCTAAATTTTGAAAACCCTGAAGACTAAATGGAGATAGTGGTTGTCTATAAAGTGAAGTGGACAATGGAATAAGTGGGAACATAAGTAGATGAACAATTTTAATGCATACATTGCATTATGATTTGATGCTTAAAATATATAAAAAGAGTATGTATTCAAAGCAAAGCAAATAAAATTACAGTTGTTTTAATACTAAAGGTGAATTTTTTGTCCAAAAGAATGAGTAATATTATTTACTAAATTTATCTATAGTTATTAAGATCATGTATCCTCCTTTTTATACCCTAAAATTTAGGTGATCAAGACCTCTCTGTTTTTCACTTTATCACCAGACAGTTTTTAATATAATCCCAGGACAAAAAGGAGACCAAAATGGGAGAAGTTCAGTGCAACAATATATGGAAAGAGAAAAGGCTTTGACTTGTTTCTTTTTTTTAAACTTCATTTCAACTCTATTTTCATTTCAGAATGAATGCACAATTTTTCAGGGCTCAAGGAAACATCTGGATAAACACCCAAAGAACACTAAACTGATCCCCTAGGCTCTATGGGAGACAGTGATCTAAGGATAATATTTCATCGTCCTCAGGGTAAGAACACCGGGAGGAATCTGAAGCCTGCTCAGGCTACATATATGTGCTGCAAGCAAAGCAGGTGACGTTCGCTGGAACTCACAATCTAGCCACCTGTGCTTACGAGATACAACTACTATGATGTGGTCAATTTAGGAAATATATCCAGCCGTAGGCACCCTAACATCATCTGATAAATATTTGATTTATAAAGCAATTTTCTGAGAATTGTTTACTTTTTTTGTAGCAGGTAGAGAAAAGTGTTCGTTTGTAACAACTCTTTACCTCTATTCATTAGTAATCTTTAAAAACTTTTATATAAGGAACAACACTTTTATTTAGAACTCTTAACAGCACAAATAGGGATGTTTTATTATTTCATCCTCGATAAAGAAATCTCTTAATTTTATAAAAACAAATGTATAGTCTCCCATGATTTTTTAAAAATTTTAATGCAAGCAAGGTATATACTTACAAGGAGTAAGTTGACTTTTAAGAATCTGCTTCCTCCTTTCAATACTTTTCTAATTGTATTTCTATCATGTAAATCTGTTCTGTCATTTGTATCTCTTGATTCCAAGAGTCCAGTGAGGATATGTATTTTTCCCTAGGGAACATCCGAGGGGAGGAGTGTGTGGAATGTATTGGTGGATCCACAGGACAAATGGCTGGGGCTATCGATTCATCATGTGAAGACTTAAGTGGCAGATCTTCATGGCCACCACAAATTGATCTTACTGTGTTTCTTGAGTTCATATCGCCTTCCCAAATGCTATAGCCTTATTATAGGTTTTAGTGTGCTGCATAAGGTAATGACTTACAATGTTTTATTTCACCCAAGGTTATAAAAGCCTGTCACTGAAGAGAGCTTATTAAAGTGGCAGGCATGCCAACTACAAAAATCTATGCTTATTTATCTGTCATAAAGCATATCTACAGTCTATGAATCCTTGCATGGTTTCTAAATCATTTTCAAACTGGAACAAAAAAATAAGCATGGAAAATTCCAAGGTTACCATTTTGTTTATCTCCCTTTTCTCTGCAATCTTAAATATTTTGGATTAAAAATTTAATACATTCAAATTATTAACATGTTACTATGTTTATTACAATGACTCTGATCTTGAAACTTAAGTTCAGTTGGCCCTTGAACACCAGGGGTTTGAACTGCATGGATCCACTTATACACAGATTATTTTCAACAAATATACAGTCAGCCCTCCATTTAAATTTATTCTTTGGACCTTGTGGAAAGCCAAGGAGGCTAAGGTTTTTCTACAAACAAGAGGTAGGTAGAGGACGTGGCGGCGGGGAGGTCTGTCCCAGGAAGGCTCCAATAACATTCTGCTCAGTTACACTACTACTGTTTTAATTTTTTTAGTTAAAAAAAGAAGTGTTACTTTAAAATTTGATATGAAGTAATGTTTTGGGATCACATAGCATATGTAGATGATTAACTTTATGGAATAAGAATTTATAGTATATTTATTTTGCCAATTGTGGATCACTAGAATGGTACTCCATCTATTGTTCCAGAAAACCTTATTGCATAAATGATATTTAAAAATAAGTAGAGACTTACTGTGTTAATCATTTTGCAATACATACAAATATTGAATCATTATGTTGTACACCTGAAACTAGTATGTCATATGTCAATCATATCTCAATAAAAATTGAAAAATAAAAATAAGTAGAGTAAAATCAATGTATCTAGTATTTTTATTAAACTTATAAAATTTTGATAATACTATGAATCTTAGAATAGCTTGCAAGTGGAATATATTTTAAGCCATATCAGTAGTTCTAGGGGAGTATACTCCCCTAGATTATGTTGGAATTAATAATTATTCCACTCTAGGCTTTGTTTATGCCATAGGAAAAAAATTGCCAACATTTAAAGGTTCAGAACAGAGAATAGTATATCAGTTTGGCCCACTTGTATATATTTCTTTCCATCAGGCTACAAGCTACTACTAAAATACCGAAATGGATGAAGAAACATAGTATTATATGGACGTAATGCATCCCTTATCACCCTCAATACAGTGGTCTCATGGAAAGTTTTAATAAGCAATAAAACGTGTTGTTTAATTTAGAAGGGGAAAACGTCTTGAAAGTTACAATGCAGATGTGATTTCCAGTTGAATGTGAGAGGAGAGAAGGTGGAGATACTATTGAAAAGCTTTCAAGGATTGAGGTGTAGAAATAAGTTATGGGAATGATGTAATTATGCAGCTTTATTATCTTTATTATTTCTCAGAACTTTTTATTTTGCTTTGACTGACTTGATTGTCTAAAGATAGCAGCTACACTGGGCCAGTTGGATATGTCACTGAAAAAGACATGAACCTATAACACTGAATTTGGCTTGTGCATTCGTGAATAAAACCTTCAGTGATCATAACGTCCTCCTGTGTAGTTAAAATAGGGTTAGCTGTGACCACATTAGCAAGTGGAAGGCAGTTGTGCAATTCTTTACCAGTCAAATCATATGATATCTTCCAGGGGAGGAGGCAAAGGAGAAACCATATCAATGTTATCACCGCTTGCTCTATGGCTAAGCTGTACTGCCAAATGAGGCTATTCTACCAGGGTAGGTTCAATGAGATGACAAATAGATACTGATGGAAATGGTGGCAAATGAGAAGAAGACTCATAAGACTTCCTCAGAGAAAGAACAATACTACTACCAACATTTTTTCAGGTTTTTTGCTGACAAAGCTGATGCTAAAAGCAGCTATCTATAGTCATTTTTCCAGAAAAGAAATATTGGGTCACTGCTTACTTCAAGTGTCTGCCTAAATACTCCACCTGGATAGTCTGGATTTAAGATGTGTAGCACTTCCTAACTGGCCATTGCCTTCTTGGAGCTAACATTTGGCTCATGACATTAGAATTATATTTTCTGTTCTTTTTCAAAAACTTAAGAAATAATACCTTTGTATCACACAGGATAAAGACTGCTGGATAGCTCAGCATCTGCACACTGTGTCACTGAATTAAATGATACATTGTTAGTGCAGATGTCTGGATATGATGAGAAGCAGATTTTGCCACCTACTTAGTTTGTCATGTCTTTACTTTTTCACCTCTACCAAATCCGAATGTGGATGAAATGCCTTTAAGAAGAGAGATAATGGGACCTGGATAGCCTTGAAAACAGTGAGCATATGGATGATAAAGTGGCCAAATATCATTGGTAATTATCCTCTGGTGTTTCATATGGGCCACTAGTGGGGAGTCCTATAGAGCACCCAGACTGAGCTGTCTTTATCAGAAAATGTGCTGTTCCCAGGTGAGAGTCCAAATAGTGGCTCTAGAGGGAGCTCTTTTCCAAGAGTTTGCAGTGATCTTCACTTCAGTGGACAGGGTTTGCTTCCAAGCTGAAAAGGATACTCATCAGCAACTCTGGAGGAGGCCTTTACTTTCACCCAGGAAGGAATATTAAAGATTTCTATTACTGTGGAATCTTTCAAATTATTCAGGAGTCCTAGAGGACAAGTTGGCATGGGGGAGGCACTTCATTTGTAAGAACTCTATGGTAGGCCTAAGCTATGGAAAAAAAAGAAAACTTGTTGGACGGTGTGGCTTTAATTGAAATACTTAAGATATTGTGTCCCATGCATATTTTGAGAGACTAATTTGAAAAACCCATCTCAAGAGATAAACAATGAACTTGTTCAGCTGAAAGCACAGTGCAATTGGCCTTTTAAAACATATTAGTAATAATAATAAATTTAAATGGATTAAGGGTTCCATGGCACTTTCTTGTCGAAACATAGCCAGTAAAATATACAGAAGGCTTTTTTGTTTGTTTGCTTTCTCTACTAGAAATCCATCATGTATTTTAGGGAAAAATATAATGGAAACTTACTGAATATTCATGAGGTTTATGGTATCAAACTATGATGCTACAGCAAAGCAGAAATATTTAAACAATTGCTAAATTGTATCAGATCCAATAAAAATGATTTCTGTATATTCCAGTAGAGGTTCTTACATATATAATGCTATCAATATTTATTGAACTTAATTAACTATGTGGATATATCAGTACATGGCTGCCTGATGACTTTAAGATACTTGACATACGTAGGATTTTGAGTCTTTTTCTGGTTTTAGCAGGAGCCATACTGAAGCCTACCTGATTTTAAGTAAAACAATTCATCAAGGTGTTTATACATTATTGATGAAATTAATCCACTGAAACTCACAATGGTTATGTCTTTCTTACTATCTTTTTGAACACTACTCTTCTGAGCGTCTGTAATTCCCTGGATAGTTTTCCTGATTCCCCTAATGCTGTGCCTGGTAGAGGCTTTTTGCTCTGCCTACAAAGCTCCTCACTCTAATTCTCCCCATTCATCCACCTAAGTAAACAGTTTACGTGATTCTTCTCAACTGAACTGTCGAAGTGCCTTGCTTTAGTTTTATCTCTTTCATGACACTTGCTCTATCTTGTCTTACATTTTTATTTTTATTTATACTGAACCAGAAAAGCTACTGTATTTTATCATAATTGTCTCATTTCAGTGGTTAGCCCAGTGCCTTATGCATATCAATATCTCAGTAATTATGTTTTATTTATGAGCTATAATCCCATATACTTTGAGAATAAGATTGTTATTTTTACTATAATAATGATGCTTTTAATTATATTATTGCAAAAATGATTTAGGGAGGAATCAACAGTCTCTTTCATCATTACTTTCCAGAGGTTAAAAAAAAGCTCTGGTTTGCTTTTTTGCTGGCAAAAAAGCAAACCTGAGCAGGCTTAATACAATTCTAAAAACAACAAAACAAAAGAAAACAAAAACCTGTAGAAAAGCACACACAAAACACTGAACTGCATTTGAACAAACTCATCAACTTAAATAACTAACTTCTCCTTTTTCATTTTATTTTTATATTCTAATATTGTGTTTAATAAATATGTTTCTATATTCTCAAGTTATGAACACAGTGTTCAATTCTATAGTCAATACTACTAGAGCCCTCTGCCGTGTGCTAGAAATATAACAGCAGAATATGGTTGCTTCAAATACACTGGAAATAGTGCAGTGAGTAATGTCCTTAGAGATACTCCCTTCATGTTTCAAAACTACATCATTTAGGTTACCTAGGCTATATTACTATAACATGAATGGTAGTTTTAAAAATTAATACGCTATAGTAATTAACTAGATTTTTTCTCTCTGTGACTACTAGTTGTAAAACAATGATTTGTATATACAAAAGGAGAAAGAAATCAAGAGCCAATCCCCTCTTCTCAGATTTCTTGTTAGTTTATTCCTATAAGAAATATTTTCTTTATCCTGACAACTAGGGTCTTTCTTCATTTACTAGGGCTTTCAACTAACTGGCTGTTTTGCTCTATTTTGAATATAGTGCCTGATCCATTAAATAATAGATCCTTCCCTTCCTCCTTTCCTTCCCTTCCTTCCTTCCTTTCATTCTTCCTTCATAGAGCCAGACTTGTAAAATTCCAATTTTCTTTGCATTTCAGGGGTGACACACTATTTCAAATACCATTCTTATTGCATTAGACAGGAAATTTAAAAATCTTGGCCACAGTTTCTCTGTGACTCATAGATCAGAATTTTTTTTAGGCAGAATACATTCTCTCTGTTGAGGTTACACCTCTTATTTGAAAAATAATAGTATTCTCACCTTGATTGAGGGAAAATAAATGGTGTTCATATGACATTAAAAAAATTACATTCAAATATTCTGTGAGATCGGGCTGGGTTTGGATTTTTCACATCTGTATTTTCAGTGTAATATACAGTTCTCAATAGTAATTTCTCAATTTATCAATTGGGTGAACAATCGGTAGTATTTGGATGGAACCCACAAGCACTCTCACTGTTCATTAATTCTCTAGCATGTTTACACAGTGAAAAAATGCACACAGAAATCATTATAAGCTGAAGTTAATTTAAAAAGTTTTATTTCTGCATAAAATAAAATCCATAGCATTTTGAAAACGTTATTGCTGCAAGCTTAATGAGGATGTATTTCCACAAAGTGTAAACAGTCAGTAAATTATTATAAGAAAAAAACTGACTAGAGCTTAATCTCATATAACAAGGAAACATTTTTGTGAATTAATTATTCAGATTATAGTATTTTCAATTTCTAAAAAAAGACTTTATTTCAAAGTATAGTCTTGTGCTAGTATGAATGTTTATAGAATAAGATAAAGTTCTAATAATTTTTAAATTAATTTTATCTAAGGATATGTTAATATTGATTGATCAATAATTATATGAGAAATTGACCAGGTTGTTTTTTGTTCTGGCAATGTGAGAGACCACATCAATAATATCTTTAAAAATAATAAAAAATGTAAAGCTGTGAAAGTTGAGAAAATTTTGACTCCTTGTAAAAGCAGCAAATTGCAATTAAATACTCACTCTGAAACTATACTTCTAATGACGTTAGACTAGAAAAACTAAAACAAAAATTCTACTATCACACAGATAAAATATGACAATCATGTATTATCTTTTCTTCCCTCAGCTATGGATCTCCAGATCATTTAAAAACACTGGGCTTCATGGTGTTTTGGGGTTTGCATTTACATGGTTCACATTGTGTGAGAATAAATGCTACCTGAGCCCCTGCCAGAAACTATTTTTTTTAATATAAAATTATTTCTTGACTAATGATTCTCCAAAAGCTCATATTAGAAAAGATTTTCACACAAAAGTAAGCCCACCAAATGTGAGCAAAAAAACCCAAATGTGTCATTAAAACCCTATGAAAACATAATCCCCCATGACAGAGAATTGCACTGAACGCAGCACAGAGAGGTGAAACACCATAAAATATGAAAGACTTCAGGGGCCAGGAGATTAGGATGTGAAGTCCAAGCTATATGTCTAATAGGAATCACAGAAGAAGAATTAAGGAAGACTTAGTATTTTTTAAACAGCCACAGAAATAAAAACTGTAATGCACACAAGATAATAGAGAATTTACTCTTCACCAATTCTTCTGGAAAAAATAAAAAGTTTAAAATATTCTTCATGAGGATGTAGCTAAAATTGATTTAAAAAACAAAAGGCAAAAAGCTGTGGTAAAGAAGTAAATTTGTCTATGTGTGTGTGATGTGCACATTATTTTTCTAATATGAATAGTAAAAGGTAATAAACCTATAATTTAGATCAATATAACTTATAAGTTGGAGGGACGTGGAGATAAGAATGAAAGTGTATTTTGGAGAAATATAATCTATAATTTCAAACCAACACAGCAAAAGAACACAGAATCAAGAAAAAATAATTGATCTAATCGATGAGGGGGAAAAGCACAACAAATAAACATAACTAAATTAGGTAATAAAAAATCCAAACATCCAATAATCAAAAAAAAATATGAACAAGTTAAATGTACTTTAGGAGACTATTTTTTCAGTCAGATAAATAGGTAGAGTAAGTATTCACTGCATATTTGATAAATTGCATAAATAATTTTCTAACAATGAAAAGATAACCTTTGTGACATTTCTATTATCCACCTCTCCATCTCCATCCTTAAGAACTTCAACAATAATTTGTCATGGTCTTTTCAATGTGATTTTTTTTTTAAGGAGGAATTTTTATTTATTTATTTTTATGATATTTTTTAACTTTTTATTTTATATTGGAGTATAGTCGATTAACAATGTTGTAATAGTTTCAGGTATGCAGCAAAGTGATTCAGTTACACATATACATGTTTTTAAAGACATCTTATTAACAGCACTGATGAAGATAAAGCAATAGTTTTTGCATTAATGTTAACTTAAGAATACAAATAAGTTATTTATCTAGCATTCTTGAACATTTGTATAATTAAATGTACTGTGTGCATATGGCATGATACTGAATTTTTCAAAGAGCTTAGCTGACCTCTATTTGAAAGATTTGCTAAGAAGATAATATCTTGATAAATTGGAAGAATATAAAAAATATATCTCAATTATTTTTTTAAAATGTAAAAAAAAAGGGATATAGAGTACATGAATTAAAACTCAGTAGTGACCCAATTTATAGAGATAAATAAGAGACAAGGTCCATAGTCTAAGTGTAATTTTCTAAAAGATTCTGAAGTCATCGACGCAAAAAAATATTTTTGTTTAAATGTAGGAAGAGGCACTGTTACATATTATTTAAGATGGTAATATCTGTTTCAAATTCTGCTGCACTGACTATTAACTTCATTACATTTAGCAAGTGATTTAACTTTTATGTGTCTCAGGTACTTCTATAAAATTTGGGGAAAGACAGTGCCAAATATATAGAGCTATTGCGTGAAGTTAATTAGATAGTTCATGTAAAATAAAAGAACAGTGCCTGAAAAATAGAAAGCACTCACTCAATAAATCCAGGTATGATTGAAATCTGCAGCAGAGCAGATAATATTTCTTTAGATTATGTCTGTGAATATGAAGCATGATACAGCTTCCTCCCTCAAGAAGATGGTTAGGAGTTTTGAAAAATTCCTCTGATACCAAGTTGATTCATCTGTCATACTTGACATGGAAGGGAAAATGTATACAATATGAAATTTAAAAGTCAGAGCCCAAAGATGTAGATAGAAGATACATAGTAAGAAAAAAATGTTTAAAAATGTTCTTACTTGCAGCACTTCAATAAGCAGGTTCCCTGTTGTTCAGTTTAGGTATTTAGGGTGTGGGAAAGTAGGCATGAGGACAGACAAAAATCAGGACCCGGACAGAGTTCCCCAGGGCTGGTAGTGCAATATAGGTATACGGTAACTCGAATGGGAAACTAGAAGATATTTATACTTAACAATTTTTTTCTAGACTTGTCAGTGAGACTCCAGTAGGCAGTATAATACAGGAGTGAACTATGGCAGTAAAGGGAAGAAAATCCAGGTGTGACCATCAATAATTAAAATCAGTTAAGGAGCCCATTAGATTAAACCCTGAAGAAAATTCACAGCATTTGAAAATAATATTGTTAATATATTATCTGTTTACAAAGCCAAGCTAATTTGTTGCTGAGTGGCTTAACTGATGTGTTTAAGCTAATTATTTTCCCTGTAATGAAGAAGTTGTCAATAGATGCAGTTCCTTCCATGGTATCAGGTTTAGCAGTAGCCAGTTGGACTCTTGCAAGGAATGATATCACTACAATATGCTCAGAATGAGGTGAATGTGAATGCCCCAAATTCCATCATTTATCAGAGTGAAATATAATGTAGAATTTAGCTAGAATCAACAGAGTGCCTTGAATATAAGCAGATAGCTAATAGACATAGAAACATGAGGAATTTCAAGATATGTGACTACTACAGTAATTTTTTATTTTCAAATGTCTCAAACTTTCTGTGGAAATCTATTGCCTTTAAAAACTTAGAATTTACCCTGAGCATTGTAATATAGTTTGAAATCAGAAAGTGTGATGCCTCCAAGCTTTGTTTGTCTTTCTCAAGATTGCTTTGGCTATTGGGGCATCTTTTGTGGTTCCATTAAATTGTAAGAGTTTTTGTTTTTTGTTTTCTTCTACTTCTGTGAAAAATGCCATTGCAGTTTTGGTAGGGATTGTGTGGAATTTGTAGATTTCCTTGGGTCATATAGACATTTTAATAATATTAATTCTTCAAATTCTTGAACATACTAGACCAACAATAAATCCATACTTATACAGTCAATTAATCTTTGACAAGTGTATCAGGAACACACAATGAGGAAAGGACACTCTTCAATAAATGGGAAAACTGAATATCCACATGTGAAAGAATGAAACTAGACCCTTATCTTACACCACCTAGAAAAATTAACTTGAAATGGATTAAAATTTTTAACCTGAAACCATAAAATTCCCAGAGGAAAACATACGGAGAAAGCACCTTGGCATTGGTGCTGCAGTGATTTTTTTATTATATGAATTGAATATTATTCAGCTACGAGAAAGAAGGAAATCCTGCCTACTACAACAATGTAGGTAAACCTGGAGGACATTATGGTAAGTTAAATAGACCAGGCAGAGAAAGACAAATTCTGTATCATCTCACTCTTATGTGGAATCTAAAAAGAAGTTGAACTCATAGAAACAGAGTAGAATGTTGATTGCTAGGAACTGGAGAGTCAGGGAAATGAAGAGATGTTGGTCACAGGGTACAAACTTTCAGTTATAAGATGGATAAGTTCTGGGGGTCTAATGTACAGCATAGTGACTCTAGTTAATAATGCTGTTATTTATATACTCGAAATTTGCTAAGAGAGTAGATTTTAAGAATTCTCACCACGCAAACACAACAGGTAACTGCTTGAGGTGATGGACATGTTAATTAACTTGATTGTGGTTATCATTTCACAATGTATACATATATCAAAACATCATGTTGTACACTTTAAATATGTACAATTGTATTTGTCAATTATATCTCAATAAAGTTGGGGGAAGAAAATAATTTACCCTGAGATTCTACCTTACGTAGAATCTACCTACCTAAGGTAGAGAGTAATTGGTCAATGACAAGGATACACTAGCTGCTCCAGTGCCCACACCACAGGCTGGCAGAATATATGTCACAGTGGCTCATGGTTTTAACACTGATCCAAAGAGATTCTGAAATTCCATCACAATTGGGGACTCCTAAGTATCTATCAAAGGAGGGAAGATTTGATAGCTAAAAATCATTGAAAGTAAATTAGAAAATTGATTTAATTGATTTTCTAGCAAATAGAAGTTAACTTTTTGTCTTCTTCTTTGATCTCAGCTGAATGCAGGGCAAGAGGACCTATGGATAAACTGAAACATAAGAAAACTAAACATCACTATATCCTCTCTATTTCTCCTATCCTTGTTTTAGGAACCATATTCACAACTTCTGTCTGTCCCTTTCATCTTGGTGGTCCTGGGATTTTCTCAGTCTCCCTTTCTCATCTCAATTGGTACACAGCTCTTGCATTTCATCCATTTTTTCTTGGCTTCTACTACCTTTGTACACAGTTCTATGAGTCTCAGTCCCAATTATACTCATAAGTTCCAAATCCATATGTCTGATGGCTTTTGAAAACATCTACTTGAAAATCCATTAGGAAATATTAAATTATCATCTATATCATCAAATAATCTCTCATCGTCTTACCGCCTTTCTCCTAAACCTGCTTTTCTACTGATTTCTCTTTTGTTATTTGCACTTAAACACTAGCACTATACTTGACTTTCACTCCTCCATTCCTCTTTCTAATCAGTCACAAACTCATGTTGAGTCTGCCCCTTATATGATGATCAAACTGTCCATTTCTCTCCTACTCAGTGCTCTTGATGTAAAACACACCATTATGAATTCTCACCTTGCTTATTGTAGTTACTTGTATTGTTTATCTATCTTTAGGTTTGTATTGAAATATTCTGTTTCTAAAACCCAAATGTGATAAATGTTTAACTTATCTTTCCTAACTACTTCACGCTGAAGCTGGGACATAGTTGCCCTTACTCTCTTATCTGTACTTCGCGTTATCTTTTTTGCCATATAAACTTCCCTAGAATGTCCTATATGAGACGGCAAGAATATCTACTCTATAAACCTTTGTATTCCCATGTTTTAGTAAATGCTGATCGCGTAGGGAACTCCAATAATTTTATTGAATGAATAATGAACTTGGGTATATTTTAGGACAATAAAAGGGTTCACAGTTTCTTCTTTCATTGTCAAAAATAAGATAAATGTCTATTATCTGGGTTTCAAGTGCTTATGTTCTTAGGGAAGAGTTTGTACTCCTAAGATTATAAAATGCGTAACTAATACCAGTGTAGAAAAAAACCCTCTATTCTCCATTGCATTAAAAAATAAATAAAAACTGTAACAGTGGAGTACTGATAGTTTGTTCTGTTGTTGTGGTTTGTGTGTATGTGTGGTGGGTGGAATTCTTGACTCTGATCCTTCATTCCTCCCTGTATCCATAGCCTTGTCACAGCCTCATTGTGGGCAGAGTCCCTTGGCATTGGGTTTGGCCCAGTGTCTTGCTAAGGACAATGGTAAGTGCAAGTAGTTGAATTTTTAATGCACTAAATCCAAGCTGGGGCCTGAAAAAGTCTTATGCATTTCCCCTAGCTTGCTTGCACTTTTGACATCACCATGAGAGGATCATGGACCTAGGAAGAGGAAAGCCATGGGCAGCAGAACCACCACAACTGAACTGCCCCAGCCAAGACCTGCCTTAAGTAGCAAACCCCCAGTGACAAGCAGATGCATTAGAAAAAATAAATGAGTGTTGTTACAAGCCAGGGGTGTTGGGTGGTTTTATATAACAGTAGTTAAATGATGCAGTTTTATTAAACTTCATTAAAAGTACAGGCAAATCTGTAGTATAACTGAAACATCCATTGTTAATCAACCCCTGAGACTGTCAACTTACCTCATTAATAAACTTAGTTTATATTCAGTTTCATACTAATATCCCAAAAGCTGATAGGTGAACCTGTATGGAGGAAATCAGGGAAATAAAACTTTTAGATACTGTTATATATATGAGCTATGTAGGGAACAAAACAAACAACGGCTTCATGCCATAAAGAATAAAAGGTAAATCAGCTGAAATTATTTAAATTGTTTTAGAACACTATGCTTCCCTGCACATAATTATAGATAAGTTTTCTATTTGACCTTTGAAATATGGATGTACTTCTCAATTCTCCCTGGAAAAATAACGCTATTGGCAACTAATTATTAGAGTGAGGCAGTAAATGATGTGATTTGTAATATGTACTACAATTTCTTTATATTTTCATTATAAATAAGCAAATTTTAGTAACTATGATAAGTTTATATTTAATTGTGCATTAACTCAGACTTTAAATAGAAAATGTCTGGTAATTAAGCTTTACAAATACTCATAATTATTTGGTGTAGGGGTGGAAGTATTGAATAGCTGTGCCAGGAGGTTCTAGATTTGAGTTTTTCATGATGAATTAGAGCAGGCAGTATGCAACATGCTGATTCTAAAGTTAAAGGAAAATAAATGTGTATATTTACTTTTATTCAAGTGCTACGGCATATTTTGTCTTTTATTTTTTTTAGCCAGTAGCAGCTAATACTTTTCTGTACTATAAACATGAAATATGTTTGATAACTGTTATCAAAACATCTGTTCTTCTGTATATGCCATTTCTGAAATAGGCATTTTTATGTCTCCCCACTGGAATAATTGAATCCAAGTTTGGCTTGTGCATCTTATATGGATTTCTAGTTCTATTTCAAGAGTTATTTTGCTCTTGGATGTTATCAGTTTTAAAATGTGTCCCCCGTGTGGAAGAGAGGAGATAAATCAGCTTTATATTTTGTGGTAAAGCAAACATTGTGCTTAACCATTTATGGGCTGCAGGCTACCCTGATAAAGAGACTGAAGTCAGTTCCTGGAGAAGGACTTAGATTAAAATTGTCATCCGTCAACACTCCTAGAAGATGGAGGAATGGGGCCTTGGTTTTGTTGGGGGATATAGGAAGAATACCACAGAAGTCTGCAGTATTAATTTTTTTTTAGACAAGAAATCCACATTGTGGGTTTGAAATTACTTTATTTACAGTTTGATAGAAGTCTACTTAAAAATGATATATGCCAAATAGGCTTAGTCAATATATAAGCTAAACATAAGCAAAAACATTAACACTTGTACAGACAATTGGTTTGCATAGATGTTACCCATTTAATGGCATGTTTCATGTTCTGTATTTTATGAACTTTAAAACATTATATTTTTTTGTATTGAAAAACTTCCCAAACCAAGACAAATTTAATGATTACTGATTATAGCCATTCTTGTTGACATTGCCTGAACATATGTAAAATAGCTTATGTCTATTTCTGTTTCCTCACCTCGACTGAAATATATGCATCAATGATTCCACTTACATTTAATTAATTTGTCACCTAATTTTCATTCCATAGTATTACGACCAGTCTTAACACTTGGGTAAGGGTTGTCAAGATTTGAAGAAAATGTTTGAAACAGTACTGGAGAGCTTTTTTAAGAAATGATACATTACACCCACAACATTAACAGAATGAAAAAAAAATGATTATCTCAGTAGATGCAGGAAAAGGTTTTGACAAAATTTAACATTTATTAATGATAATTTAAAAAAAAAAACTCTTAACAAAATCGTTATAGAAGGAATGCACCTCAGCACAATAGTCCATATATGAAAAGCCCACAGCTAACGTCATAATCAATGGGGGAAAAAACACGAAAGCTTTTCCTCTAAGTACAAAGCAAGGTTGCCCACTGTTGCCAGTTCTATTTGTATAGTACTGGAATTCTTAGCCAGATGAATTGGACAAAAAAAAAAAAAAAAGGCATCCAATTCAGAAAAGAAGAAGTAAAATTACCTTTGTTTGCAGATATATGTAGAAAATCCTAGAGACACAACAAGATAACAGCTAGTACTAATAAACGAATTTAGTAATATTGCAGGATCAAAAGTAACTTACAAACACCAGTCATTTTTTATGCAGACAATGAACTATCCAAAAAAGAATTTAAGGAAACAATCCCATTCAAAATAGCAAAAAAAATGAACAAAATACTTAGGAATAAACCTAATCATAAATGTTGTTCACAGAAAATTATAAAATTTTAGTAAAGAAAATTAAAGGAGACACAGATAAATGGAAAGACATTCCATGTTCATGGAAGAATGAATATTGTCATAATGTCTATACTACCCAAAATGATCTACAGATTCAATGCAATCTCTATCAAAATCCCTTTACAGAAATAAAAAAGACAATCCTAAAAATCATACATAGCTACAAAAGACCCAAAGTAATCAAAGCAATGTTGAGCAGGAAGAACAAAGTTGGAGGCATTACACTTCCTGATTTCAAAATAAATTACAAAGTTACAGCAAGCAAAACAGTCTAGATTGGCTTAAAAACAGACATATAGGCCAATTGAACAGAAGAGAGAACCCAGAAATAAATCCATAAATTTTTGATCAATTCATCTTCAGAATGTGTGCCAAGAACATACAATGGGGAAAGATTACCTCTTCAATAAATTATGATGGAAAACTGGTTATCCAAATGGATAAGACTGAAACTAAGCCATTATCTCATACCATATACAAAAATCAACTCAAAATTGATTAAAGATGTAAACAAGAAGCCTGAAACCGTAAAAGTACTGGAATAAGATATGGAGAAAAAGCTACTTGACATGAGTCTGGTCAATTATATTTTTGGATATGACTCTAAAAGCAATGACAACAAAAGCAAAACAATGACAAGCAGGATTGCATCAAACTAAAAGTCTTCTGCACAGCAAAGGAAACAGTCAACAGGGTGAAAAAGCAACCTATGGAATGGGAGAAAATATTTGCAAGCCATATATCTGATAAGAGTTTAATATCCAAAATATACAAACAAATAGTCTGACTTTAAAATGAGCAAAGGATCTAAACAGACATTTCTCAAAAGAAATACAAATGTCAAAGAGTTATATGAAAAGGAGCTGAACATCACCAATCATAGGGAAATGCAAATCAAAACCACCATGAGGTATCATCTTACACCTGTTAGAATGTAGATATCATTCTAACATATGGAGAAAATGGAACATTTTTATGCTGTTGGTTGGAATGTAAATTGGCACAGTCATTATGGAAAACAGTATGGAGATTCCTGGAAAATTTAAAAATGGAACTACCATATGATCCAGCAACTCCACTTCTGGGTATATATCCAAAGGAAATGAAATCAGTCCTTCAAAGAAATATCTGCACTCCATGTTCATTGTAGCATTATTCACAAGTGCTAAGATATGGAAACAAACTAAACAGCCATCAATGGACGCGTGGATAAAGAAAATGTGGTATATTCATGAAATGGAATATTTTTCATTCTTTTAAAGAAGGAAATCCTGCCATTTGTGGCAACACAGATAAAATTTTGGTCATGTGGAGAATGGTCAACTGTAGGACATTATGCTAAGTGAAATAAGAAGTCAGAGAGAGAAGAACAAATACTGCATTATCTCATTTATGTGTGAAATATTAAATTGTCAGACTCACAGAAACTGAATAAAATGGTGGTTGCCTGGGACTAGAGTATGGAAACAGGGACCTGTTGATCAAGGGGTACACAGTTTCAGTTATGCAAGGTTAATAAGGTCTGAAGATCTAATGTACAGCAATGTGACTATAGTTAACAATACTATATTGCATATTTGAAATTTGCTAAGGGGTTAGATCTTAAGTGTTCTCAGCACCATGGGAAAAAAAAGAAAAAAGACAATGTTCACTGTGTGAGGTGATGAATATGTTAATTAGCTCAATTGTTATGATTACTTCACAATGTATAAGTAACTCAAAACATAAAGTGGTATACCTTAAATATATATAATTTTTATTTGTTAATTATACTTCTGTACCACTTGATGGGGGGAAGAATAATGCTTCACAAATGCCTTCGATGGTCCAGAAGACAATGTTATTTAAGAAAAATGCAGGAATGAGAAATCATTTTTGTATAGTTTTACTGGCAGTGTTTTTGCTCTCTTACTGATAGATGAAATAAGACTGCGTAGTGTGTAGCATAGTGATGCCTTATATATGATGAAATACAGTTTTAAGAAATTTTACCCATAATTTCAAAATTTCCTTAATAATTATCAGTTGTATAATTATAATATCAATAAATATTAATATTATATCAAATAGCATTGAAGACAATAAGTATTAAATATTATATGAGGCATTTTATGTAAATTGAAATGAATAGAATTGCAGAAACATACAAGTCATGATTATGTGTGTACCAGATAAACTATCTTCAAAAATATACAATTAGAAATTATTAAAATAACTCAGGAAAGTCAGAGAAATACAGTTCCACAAAAAAACACTTCAATACAATTTGTCTGTAACAAGTAAGTAGGACAAATATGATTAAAAACACTTAATAAATATTTAAAATGTTAAATAATATATATTTATACAAATACTTTAGAAAAATATCAATTTTTAGTGATATTTAGTTTTAGATAAATCTTATTAGTGATATCTAGTCTTGGATAAATATTATATGCCTTTTTCCAGAAGAATATATACAAAGTGAAAGATAACTCAAAGAAAACAAGTTGGGCAGATATTTTTTAATACAACATGATAAAATAAATTTTAAAACATGAAAAATGAAACAAATGACAATCTGTTCCTACTCTTACCTAAAATCTTTAATGTAGCTTATATTAATTTTGTCACTTAGCTTTCCACATCTTTCCTAATGTTTAAAGATACAGCTGAGTCACCCATCTAAGCTCTTCTTCCTTCCATTTATACTCTTCCTTTTTCCCAGCCTTTTCTGCTTTCTTCTCTCTCCCCTGCTTTCCTCCCCTCCCTCTTTCTTGTCTTCCTCCCTTTGCTCCTTTTTGTTTTCCCTCCTCTTCCTTCCTCCCTTCCTCCCTTATCTCTAAATCTTTCCCTGTTTTATTGAGAAAGGATCTGTTCAGGTTATTACCCTTAATCATATTGCTTGAAATAAGATTGCATATAATTAAATATTTAAATAAATATAATAGAAATCAAATCCATAATCAGCAAATAATTGCTGCCTCTGAAAGTTAACAATCATTTTACTATTTACACATGATTTTTAATTTTTTAAATTTCTTTTGCTTCTTGAGTAGTTTATATGTTGAAATTTTTAGTTTGCTTTATTTGCTTTGCCTTTTTTGGCCGATCATAACAATAAAATAATACATTGATAATACAGGACATATATGTAATATGTAATCAAAATTCATGGAAAACTAAAAAGAATGAATGAGGCAAAATAAATGTATCTATAAATGGTAAATTATAAAAGAGAAATGAATGTAATATGTGCATAAACAAGTTTTACTTAAACTCCATTACATTAGTGGAATAATGAACACGGATAGTACTATGTAAAAGCTTTTTCCATGTCTGGCCATTCATTGAGTTTTGTCCAGTATTTAGGTATACATAGCACCATAGTAAGGAACAAGTACTGATACATGCTACAACATGGATAAATCTTGAAATACTATGTTAAATGAAAGAAGTCAGTCACAGAGGACCGTATGTGATTCCATTCGTATGAAATGTTCAGAATAGGCAAATCTGTAGATAAAGTATATTAGTGGTTGCCTAGAGCTAAAGATGGGGGTAAAGTGGGTGAGATAGAATGGGAAGTGACTACTAATATTTACAGAGTTTTTTGGGGAGCTGATGAAATTCCCCAGAATTAGATTGTGGTGATATATTCACAACTCTGCCAACGTACTAATAAAAGATTAAATAATACATTTTAAATAGGTGAATTTTATGGTTATGATTTGTATCATAATAACACTTAAAAACTTGTCCTTTTAATAAATTACAATGATCTATGAAAAATTTACATAATCCCTTTAAAGTTTCTTAGTAACCTAAAATTTAACTTTTAGACCACAAATTATCTAAAATGAAAAGGGAACCATGTATATAATATTTCTAGAAATAAATGCAAACAAAAATAAGAAAACAGGCAACATTAGAGAAAGAAAATCTTTAATGGTTTAGTATGTAATGTTAATTCTATCAGAAGCTTTAGTCAAATGCTACAGAAATGTTAGAGGATTACATATAATTCTTCAAATTGTTTCTGAAACATCGTGTGATATATTTTTATTTGAATTACTAAACAATCTGCTTATTTGCTGAATAACTTAAAAGCAGTTCTTTTAGTTATACACGTAGAATTCACAATGTTTTAAGTTTTTGTTTGTGCTTCCCATGATATGTGGTTTTATTTAATCTTATGGTTAAACAGATTGATATAACCTATTATACTTACAAAATATAAAGTATTTGACATATAGCAAGGGCAATACTTTTTAAGATATTAAATCAAGTAAAGACACTTGATTTTTTTTCTAAAATACTTGACACGCCCAGGAAGGGGAAAATTAAAGGTACTGGACTCTATCAAAGATACAGATTTCAGCAATGCAGCTATAATATACTCTGATCCAGTTTAAGACAGCAGAGATTCCTCTGAAACCAAGCTGAAACCTGTCTCCCGTAATGTTTATCCTATCATCCTATTCTAAATACCTTTTGAAGCCACTTCATGGTACCCATTCAAATATCTTATTTGTTCTGAATAGAAATGCGAATAGTGCTTTTCGGGCACAGAAAGATTTATTGCATTTTCTCGAGCCTAGACTACAGAGAGACTATGAAGAAAATTATCTGTTAATGTGTTTGTCTGTGGTGAGGTTATAAAAGATACTGCCATTTCTTCTCTACTTCTGTATTTTTAAATATTTAGTGAGTAATAGATGTTACCTTTAAGCCAAAATAACAAAAAATTAGGAGTTACTTAAAAAAAATTAAAGTTAGTCATATATTTACGAAATTACAGGGACACTAAAATTTGGTTAAAGTATTAAAGTTATCAATTTTATGCAAAATTTTAAATCTTGAGTATAAAAACATAATATGGTTTCTTAAAATTAGCTAAATATGAGTTAAGAAAAATAAACCTAAGGAAATGCTAACAAATATCTTATCAAGTGTTGAGTTGATTTAAACATGTAATTTTTAAATATAAAGTAAAGGCAGCTAGACCCTCAGCTGCCCTCCCCCGCAAAATGAGAGACAGAGAGAGAAATCAGAAGAAAATCAAAGATTTCCTAAAGCCTTGATTATAAATCTACGGACCTAATGACACTTCTGTATAGTTCTGATGTCAATATTTTACATAATATGAAATAATTTAAAACATTTTTCATTTTAGTGAAATGTTTCTTACAATTTTATTATTAGCACTTTGCCTAGGAAAACCGAAAAGTAAAAAAATCACAATTTAATTAAAACTATATTTTATTTGATTTTTAAACATTATTAGAATTTTGCAAGATACCTGGCCATTAAAAAAAAAAAAATACTGTCTGAATGTATACAAAGCAAGAAAATGTAGCCAAGCAAATATTAAGTAAACTCCAAACTTTCAGGATCAAAAATCTAAGAGGTAAACACTACTTCTGATTTATGAGCCTAGAGAACATGCAAGAAAACATCAGTGGTATAGTTTTAAGGTTTAGGATTTGGAAAGCAAAATCATTAAAGAGAAGAAAGGTTGTATATAAAATGAGTGACAGTGGTAAGGTGTAGTAGAGTGTTGCTGTGCCAGCTTGAATTTTGTTTTTTTAGTTGATGCTTTGCAGTCTTTGCATCCCTGTGACTTACCATGTAAAACACACAACTGAAAATGTAGATCAGCAAGAATGGAGTCCTGGTTCAGTACCATCTTGAGAGAGAAGTTCACTTTCTTATAAGCATTCTTTGGATGAGATATTTAAGAAGAGTCAGGTGGGTGTTAAAGAAAATTATTTTTCCTACATTTTTGTGTATTTTAATCATTAAATAACCTTTACATTTTATAAGTGTATGGTTTGTTTATTTCATATGGTAGATTGAAGCTGAGCATTTAAACATGATTTTACATTATTTTTTAAAAATTTTAGTTGGGGCTTCCCTGGTGGCGCAGTGGTTGAGAGTCCGCCTGCCAATGCAGGGGACACAGGTTTGTGCCCTGGTCCGGGAAGGTCCCACGTGCTGCGGAGCGGCTGGGCCCGTGAGCCATGGCCGCGGAGCCTGTGCTCTGCAATGGGAGAGGCCACAACAGTGAGAGGCCCGCGTACAGCAAAAAAAAAAAAAAAAAAAAAAAAAAAAAAAAAAAAAAAAATTTAGTTGGGATGGTTCTTTTAAGGATGAGAACTGAAATCCAAATAGATCAAATAAGTTAGGCTTTCTCCGGAAGACTGAGGCAAATTTCACAAGCACCCACAAAGTGTTATGAAAATACGATTGTCATCTAAGAGACAATTCCATACCATTCATTGAAGATATAGAATAAATATTAAATGATGCTCATTCCTTCTAGACACAGAATTGCTTTATTATTTTACTATTTTTTTAAAACAGTGAAATGTGCAAGGTGGAGATGATGCCTGGAAATTCATATTGGCCAATATCTTCTAACAATCTGCTCTGGGAAATTGGTGGTATTTTGCATCCTATTTCAGCCTTATTTCAGGCTTGAAATGTGGCACAATAGTCAATATAAGCAATTGGTACATCATGACCATCTGGCTTTTTTTGGCAAAGTACAGTTGTAATTTCATAATGCTGTGGGAAACAGTGACATATGCTTAGTGTAGCATTCTATCCAAAATGGATAAACCAATTCACTGTAATCCTGATAATGTGAGTGTTGTGGAACACTTTTTTACCGTGTGTGTGTGTGTGTGTTGGCAATCTTCTTGAAAACAGCATGTTTCTATTTTTCTATGAAGGAAAAAATGTTCTTTGAAACATCAACACACACACACACAAATCATAGTAAAGCAAAATTATACAAAGTTTCCTACGGAATAGGAAGAAAATAAAGATTCTCTTTGTACCACTCTCAAGCAGTTTCCCAGTCCAACTACTCAGAGGTAAGTGCAACGTATTTTATGTATCCTTCCATACACATGCACAGATTATACATAGATGCAAATAAAATTGCAAATATATTTTAGACATATTCAAAAGTGAGAATGTGTTTTAGATAAGCAAGATGATATTCAATATATACCTGAAACTTTGCTATATTATTCTATGGTTTTCCATGGTAAGGCTATCTTGAAACTACAGAATTTGCCTAATTCAACCTATATTTCTAGCTATTAATATTGTTTCTAGGATTTTGGTTTAGGGGCAGTTGTAAATACTATTTCAGCATATCTGTAAGTGTATATCAATGTCCTTTGTGGAGTAGATTACTTTAGATTACTTTCAAAAGCACAGGTGAAAACTTTATCCCCAATATAGTACTGGTTACTTTTTGAACAAAATAAACAAACAATATGACCACAAAGCTGGATGATTTTTACTTTAGTGTATGTATTGTACTCAGGCATAGAAACAACAAATAATGAACATCTACTCTACTTTGGCATTGTTGTAGATACATTATATTACAAAATTAAATATAAATACACTTCATCCCTCTTTAGCACTAGCAGTTTTTAATCTAAAGCCTACTCTGTCAAATATCAGTATGTAAACAAAGATTTATTTGGTTGTTATTTGTGTGATATAGATTTTATGTCTATTCTAATCTCACATTTTCTGTGTCCCCATTAAAAAAAAAGTGTTTCTCATGCAAAGCATTTTTTTAATTTAATTTCTTTGGATTTCAGCAGCTGTATTAAGATGTGCCTAGGTGTGATTTTTCTTTTTATTAATTCTTACAAAGTTTATTGTACTTCAGGAATCTGGGGGTTAATGTCTATATGAGTCTTAGAAAATGTTTAGATAGTGTTTCTTCAAATATTTCCACTTAAATTATATATATTTTAGAATTTCTTAAGCTTCTCACATACTTCTTCCCTTCCCCCGCATTTTTTTCTGCACTAACCATCCTCTTTATTTATCTCTTCTCTTTATTTCTGTGTGTTCAAGTCAATAATCTTACATTGGGTCTAGCCTGCTTTTAAAAGGATATATTGAAATCCTAATTTCACTTTAAATTCTAAAATTTCCATTTGATTTGTTTTTAGATATTGAATCTCTTTTAGATATTGCAATGTTGACACAAATAATCAGTAAAGAATCTATACTAAGAAATAGAATAGAGTTTTATTCAAGCCAAACTGAGCACTAGCTCAGGAGTGCAGCCTCTACCAAGGAAGAAAGTGCTCCAGACAAGCATGGTTTTCAGTACAGTTTTATACCTTATTAGAACAAAAACATTCATCAAACATGACAGGGGTATGTTCCTTCAGGTTTCAACAGGTTTCAACAATAGTTACAGATTATCATGTACACAGAAAGTCGCATGACCCTGGCATCTGGGAAGGGAACATTATCTTTGAAGGTATGGAAACATTGTTGTCATAGGAAGGGAGGCATTTTCTATCTTCAAAGTGGACATTCTTTACTTTAATGATTAAAGCAGATGTACAATGTATGTTTGACAGGCCACAAGTCATGCTGTTCTATTTCACATAAACTTCAGATGAAATTATGTATAAGCCAGAATGGCTTCCCCATACCCCAATATGAAAAAAAATTTTCCATCAAAAATTTTCTGCTGAAAAAAAAAAATTCTGCTGAAAATCTGTATTATGTTTTCCGGACATGAGAAACTTAAATTATCCCTTCAAGAAGGTAAAACATCCAAATCTCAGTATCTCAATAGTGTTTCATGTGTAACATCCATTAGATCATAAAGGCAGGTGGATACTTCTGACCTGCCAACTGCTGGCCCAGGGAAACCACCTTGAACTGTGACAAAACAGTGCTGAACATGCTGCAAACTTTTCAGATATGAGAGCCTCTATCTGAAGCTGCTTCTGTTTCTCACTGGTTTAAAAATCACTGTTCCTATAGGGTTATATTTTACTACTAAATCGCATATATTTGAAAGAGCCTTTGATATAGAGACAACTATGTTTATGCCAATATTTTTTCCTGTGGTTGCTGTCCATGTGATCATGGTGCTCTTTGTCTCAGAGGCATTTGTATTCAATGTTGACAACTGGAAAAAAATGTATATTAAAAAAAAGAAAAAGAAAATTTCTCCCATAATTGTACCACCCATAGATAACTGCTATTTTGGTTTATATTCTGCTCAGTTTTGAAAACCATTTCTTACTGCTAGTTTAATATGTACTTACAGTTTAAGGTAACATTCTACCAGGTTACCTGAGAGCTATTTGTAGCTTTTCACATGAGTGGCTATTTAATTGTGCTGTTTTCTAATAAAACATATTTTGCCTTTTTTTCTTATTTTTAAATTTTATTTTACTTAATTTTTTTATATAGCAGGTTCTTATTATCTATTTTATACATATTAGATAATTTACCTTTTATCATTTAACTAGGCATCACATTATTCAAGTGTCCTGCTATTGATACTTGAATAAATGACTTAAAACAATGATCCTTACTTAAATGGTTAGGCATAAAAATGGTTAGACATAAAAACCAAGAAATGGTTAGGCATAAAAACCAAGTAAAAGGCATTTATTTTTATTTGTTGAGAAGAATAAATTATAAGAGTGTATTGTTATTTGGGGTCTAGTTTTATTCTTACTTGTGGTTACTTGCCATCTACAATTTAAAATCTCCTTTAAGGGCCTCCCTGGTGGCGCAGTGGTTGAGAGTCCGCCTGCCGATGCAGGGGATACGGGTTCGTGCCCCGGTCTGGGAGGATCCCATATGCCGCGGAGCGGCTGGGCCCGTGAGCCATGGCCGCTGGGCCTGCGCATCCGGAGCCTGTGCTCCGCAACGGGAGAGGCCACAACAGTGAGAGGCCCGCATACCGCAAAAAGAAAAAAATAAAATAAAATAAAATAAAATAAAATCTCCTTTAAGCAGTTAACCCAAATATAAAATGTTATAAATATTTGAGATGGGAGTATTACGTAGGGTAGGTTTGTAGGCAGTCCCATCTTTGGATGTATGAACATATTTAGAATTGTTGTGCATCTCATTTCTTTTTATATAATGCCAATATTTTTCTTGTATTTGGGGGATCCTTTTCAATATTTGTAAATGATTAACATCTATAGTGTTAGATCATTTTGTAGATCTTAGATATTTGCTGAGTAGATATTAATATGTGTATTTTTCTTCAAGTATTTAAACCATGGATTCATTCAAAAGCAATTCTAACTGCCACTTGTTATAACATATCCTATGGTGTCTACCTTATTCAAATATATACACTGCAAGTGTTTTAAAGTTGGAATCAAATACTGGCATTGATATTTTAAAAGATTGCAGAATAGGCTTGTTTTTAAGCCTCTAGATTTTTTTCCCTAGATTTTAACTGTTGACTCACTAGTCACTGATATTTTTAACTATATTAAATATATAGTATTTATTTATGGTATTTGAAAAATAAATATATTTTTCAAGCTCTTTCTCTGGTGTCTTCTAGCAGGTGTATGTACTTGATGTACAGAAAGAAAAGCTACAATTAACCCGTGTAAATGTCTTAGTGATATATGAAATTTTAAACAATGATTATAAAAATAACAACCTTAGTTAGGAATTTCAACTTGAAGTGTCAGTACAAGCTGCAGGTTTTACACCATTTACTGTAACCAACATAAATTTTTTACCATTAAATGAATATATTAGAAGAAAAACTGCTATGATCTATTTATTAAAAGGTTTGAGATAGATAAAAAGCACTAAAATAACTGTAGCTAGATTACTTTTTACATAAATATACACTTGTTTTATCATAACCCTTATCAAGATTTTTCTAGCATCATTTAATTTTTTTTCAGTCAATAGGTTCCCAGCAAAGAAGGTTCTAACACCATAAAGTAATCTTGACTGTTTTTGAACTATATATGTATGGTATCATGGAGTATATATTATTTGTGCTTACTTTTTTGTGTGTTGTGTGTAAAAAGTTATTTTTGTGTGTGTTTTTGCTTTTTTAAATTACTGTGAAGCATTGTTTTGTATGGATATTTCATAATTTAGTAATACATTCTACTACTAATGGACACTGGCTTGTTTTTGTTCTTTAACTGTTATGCATTAAATGCTATGAAAATAATTTCACTTTGTGTGGGTGTGTGTATATGTGGACATTGGCACTCATTTCCTTTGCACACATACCTATGAGTATAAATGCTGGGTCATAAAATAGGTGTTTGTTTAGTTTTAACAGTATTGTCAAAGAGTTTTCAAAACCTATTGTATCAGTCTTTACTTCCATCAAGAAAATTATGATTCCCGCTGACTTCACATTTTACCCAACACTTAATACTATTCACTGTTTAATTATAATTCCAGTGTGTGTGTCTGTCCTTCTTATAGTTTGATATGCACTTAGTTACTTGACAAGTACTGTGCTGAAACAACTTTTTTTATTCTTAGGAGTTTTTGATATCCTCATTTATTATTATTATCTCTCACATTATTTATATTTTGTTTTATTAATTTATGGGATTAAAAAAATCCAGATAGGAGAACTTACTCAGATATTTGCACTGCAAATATTTTCTCTGTTTCTGGCTTGTTCCTTCTTTTGTGATTTTTGGTTGATAGAAGTTATCAATTTTAGTGATGAGCAAATTATCCATCTTTACTTTTACGGTTATTGCTTTCTGTGATGTGTTTAACAAATGTTTTTGTACCCTGGTCATGTATTCTTCCTTAATTTCTCTAAGTTTTATCACTCAATGAATATTTATAGCATCTAAGCTTAATTTTCGTGTGTAGTGAGACCCAAACTAAATTCCCGGTGGAGGTGAAAGTAGAGAAATCAGAATTGAAGATGTCCCAGACCAGGAACAAACTGGATGCCCTTCCGCAGCGTCTGTTGGAGAAGTTACAAGGACAGGGAGCATCTGGATGAGGAAGCCTGGAAGACCCACTCAGATACCCACAGCACGATTGCTCCATCATCATGGCCACTGGCAAAAGGCCATCTGCCCATTTCTGCCACCAGCGAATGAGGAAGAAGAGGAAGATGGATGGGCTGGCAAAGGGAGACTGCAGAAAACCAATAAGTGTGTGATCAAGCTGTTTCACTGGAGTGGTGATTTAGCTCGGTTTAGGGAGAACACACTGCTGTAGTCAATCTGTAGCGCCTGGATGTGCAGTAGCCTCTCATTGCTAACGTGTCGATGCTCGTCCAGCTCACTGCTAATCACAATGTTTGAGGATGCAGAGGTTTCAGAGGTCACTAACAGCAAGAGTCGTTAGGTGTTCAAGCTGCTTTCACCCATAGCCCCTGGGCCACCTGGAGATGCCTGCAGATTCTGCATACCTTCCCCACTGCAGCCAGAGACACAGGATACCCCCAAAGATGAGGCCAAGTCTGAGCCCTCAACTACAGCAACGTGGAGAACTGGAAACTCATTTGACAGTGGTGGACCAGCATCCTTACTCATAAATCATGAAGTTACAATAGGAGATGTCAGAGAAAGAGTGATGTCCCCTTGACCCCCCACTCCAATAAGCATTTCCCTTCTGTAAAAAATAAGGTCAAAGTAAATTTTTTCATATAGAGATTCACTTTCACTTAGGACCATTTCTTAAAAAGACCATCATTTCCCCGGTGAACTGCTGTGGCCATTTGGCCACAAGTCAGGCCAATATATATGTGCCGATCATTTTCTGGAATGCCTATTCAACCTGTCTTTTGCTGTGCTTATGCCAGTATATCTTTATAGTTAGATTTTAAATGTGGTGATATGTGCCCACTTATTATTTTCTTCTTTTTCAAGGTTTCCTTGTTTTTTCTGGGCACTTCTCATTTTCACATGAAAAATAGAATTTTATTACCATTCACACACTCACACACACAGAGACTGGTTATGATTGGAATCAAAATCAACTTGAAGAGACATTTTAATCTCTTGAGTCTTCTAACTCATAAATATGGTACATCTCACCATTTATTTTGGCCTTTTTAGTTTCTCAGAGCAATAATTTTTAGTTTTCATTGTATATAAGTGGGACATTTTTGTTAGATTTATGTTATAAACATGTGTATATATATGACCCATTAGTAGTCAGGAGAGCATTGTGTAAAATCACTAGACAAAGGAATAGAAGAATTTAAAACATGTATGTCAGTAACTTAGGTAAGTAAAAGTTTAAGTAAACTAAGGAAAGGGAGGAATACATCCATAAAAAGTAACATTTTCTCCAGTAACTTGCCTATTTAGAGAAGTAGGAAAGTGATCAAATTTATCTCAGGAGCAGGGTATGTGAGACTCCAGAAACTATACTGAGAATCTTGGGTTTCACAATGTTTAATACAAATGCATAGACATTTCCTTTAGAATCCCTGTGGATTTTTAAAGGAGCTTTGACATGAAAAACCATGCCTGAGTAAAATACTCTAACTGGCCATTTCAAGATGCAAATATTTTGTGAGTAATGAGGAGGGAACAAGTGTATTCCCTGTTATACAGGTTTGTTACTGTGCTGAATCAATAAGACTGAATCCAGTGTCATTCCCAGGTTATTTCTTGTTTGAACAAATTTATATTCTGGATAAAGTAAAAGGTCAAAAAATTTTCAAGTGAACATCCAAGGTGATGACTTTTTGGAGAAGGATGTATCTTTCCCAGGCTGCAGTATGTTACAACAAGGTGCTAGTCCCATTACTAACATGGTGTGGAAGGATGGAGAGCAGAGAAGCTTTTTAGGCATAGCTGATAAAAGCTCTGGGAACATTAGTGAAAACAAAACAGTACCTTAAAAAACAAACCTGTGTATCTCAAATAATCATTCTTATGGCTTCTTGCTTTCCAGTACTTATCTGTGGAAATATGATAGCATGCAGAAATTGCTTAACTAAAGAAATGCAACAGAATTTTAAACAAATGGGTATGTTGTGCTATGTTTTAACTTAATGATGTGGCACTTTTTGGACTATCCCACTTTATATGTAAATTTCTCTAACTCTTGTAAATGGAAAATCTCATATAGACCATGAAACATCATTGTGTAGCATAAAAGTTATATCAAAATGTTTTTTTCTTGATGACATGCATCCAGTAGAAGGAACCCATAAAAATGTTATAAACATATTTGGATCTGCTAGGTGATGATTTTTCTTGACAAGCTAATGTGCTGTGCTATGAGTAGACATGGAGTAATATTGTTGAAAAGAACAAAATGACTTTAGTATCTTTTTTTTTTTTTAATTCAGTATGCGGGCCTCTCACTGTTGTGGCCTCTCCCGTTGCAGAGCACAGACTCCGGACATGCAGGCTCAGCAGCCATGGCTCACGGGCCCAGCCGCTCTGAGGCTTGTGGGATCCTCCCGGACCAGGGCACGAACCCATGTCCCCTGCATCGGCAGGCGGACTCTCAACCACTGCGCCACCATGGAAGCCCGACTTTAGTATCTTTTATGCCAAGAAAATCTCAAGAAAAACAGTACACTCTCCAAACTCCCAACTGTTAAGGTAACCCCTTGAGAATCGCAAGTTTTCACATTATATTTTTTACCCATGCTTTCTAGATTGATAGAGAGTATATTGATGGAGATACAATTTTCTTAAATCTTCATTTAAGAAGTGCAAGGTTGCTAAGATTGTCACTACTTCAATAATAAATGATTTTCTCCGAATTTTTATAGTTCAAATAATAGATTTAAAGAACAGAAAAATTTTAAACACATGTCATTTCCTATGGATAGCATCTTAAAATAATCTACATTTATTTAATTTTTAGGAGAAGACCTAGGATTTAGTGTAACATTTTTATGTGATAAATCCTTGAAAACTTGACTTAAACCCTACAGTCCTGATAAATAATTCAGCTGTCATTCATTTTTTGTCATTTAAACATAATATTCAAGTTCTAGGGCTTTCCTGGTGGTGCAACGGTTGAGAGTCCGCCTGCCGATGCAGGGGACACGGGTTCATGCCCCGGTCCGGGAAGATCCCACATGCCGCAGAGCGGCGGGGCCCGTGAGCCATGGCCGCTGAGCCTGCATGCCCGGAGCCTGTGCTCTGCAACGGGAGAGGCCACAACAGTGAGAGGCCTGAGTACCGGAAAAAAAAAAAATCTAGGCATAGACTCAGCTAAAACTGAAGACTGATAAGCCTATTAACCAGCCTGTGTGGAAAATATTAGAGATTTTTAAAAAAGAAACTTCCAGTTCACTTCATAATTATCAGCAGAAAAATAAAAGACAAAAGGAATGGTATATAGAGCAAGTGTCTACTCACAATATTGCAAAATTTAATTCAACATTATTTTAGACACATTTTAAAAATTTATGTAGTGAGCAAAGAAATATAGCAGTGGCTTCCAATTTTGGAAACATCAGAGCCTGATCAAAATAGATATTCATTAGAAACATGAAAATTCTGAGTATACTAACTCATCTATTATAAAATAGTTATTAAATGCATCACAGACTTGGTTTGCTCAAGAAGACATTAAATCCAGAGACAACAGGCCTTGAAGCCAAGGAGTGTGATGGTTTAGATTCCATATTAATGACCAATGACTGAAATTTGAGACAGAAAATCAGGAGAATTGTGTTTAGACCCAAAAAAGCTCAGTAGCCAGAATTAAGATCACTGCATAAAGCCAAGGTTCCCGAAGTTTCACATTTATTACCAAAGTAACTAAATATCTGTAATCAAATAAATAAACGAAATAACATAGGTCCTTAAAAACTAAAGTAAGTTAGCCATAGCATGCAACAGTGGATGAAAATACACAGGTGTGCATGTGCGCATGCGTGCACACACACATATATTAAAAACTCGTTAGGAATTAACAACCAAAATATATAATGGCACAGAATCCAAATGTATATTGAGCATAAAGGTAAGAATTTCCAAGGTGAATAATTATTTTACAAACCAATTCCAAGCTGGTAAAACCCCAATGGCACATAGCATGAGGAAGAAAGAAAAAAAGGAAGAAAAGAAGCAAGGAAGGAAGGAAGGGAGGGAAGGAGGGAAGGCGGAGGGGGAGAGAGAAAGAAAGTGAAAAGAATATCTTTCTAAGAATTGCTTTAAATCTATTTCAGTCTAGAATTTGTTTTGTATCAATATGTAATTAAAATAATATAAATTAAAAACAGAAGCCAATTGTTTAGAAAATTAGTTCCATAAACAATATATAAATGGAAATAGTTCTAACTTATATAGAGTCAGAGGTATAAGGGAAAGGTTTGAAAATTTACAACTATGTTATATGAATAATAAACAATAAGTAAACAGATTTTACTTCAGTATGAAATAATAAAATTCTGAGATAGATATAACCAAATAGTTAACTTAAAAATCAAATTTAGTAGGTAGACAACGAGTTAAAAATTAGACGTGGTGGGAATTGTCATTGTAAATATAGTTGTGGAAAGCATTCACAATACGACACAGAGATTGGAATATAATTTTTTTTTAAAAAAGGAGATTAAAGGACATGACGATAAAATAAGAAAGCCAATGTGAGTCTTTTAGGAGATTTAAAACAAGAAAGTAGAAGGAATGGGAATAAATAATATTTAAATACATAATGACTGAAGTTTTCTGGAATAGATAAATGTCCTAATTGAACATTGATAACAACAAAAACAACAAAAAATCTATGAAAGTAAAATAATACTTAGAAATGTGTAATAAAATAGAAATTATTACAGGCAAAAATGTTTTATGATTTTAAGAGTATCCAAAGGGGGGAAAAATGTTACCTACAAAAAACAAAATATTAAAGTGAAAAAAAACTTTTCATAACAACAACAACAAAACAAATAGAATTGTATCTTTCAAAGACTTAGATAAAATAAATGTCATATTGTAGTTTTGCATCTAGCTCAGAAAAAAAGAACTGAGTTTCAGGCAGCAATAGTATGGACACTAAGGATGAATGAAATTTAAGTTAAAATATCCTTATTTATTAATACTGTTTTTGAATTTTATTTATTTTTTATACAGCAGGTTATTAGTTATCTATTTTATACATATTAGTGTATATATGTCAATCCCAGTCTCCCAATTAATCCCACCACCACTTTCCCCCCTTGGTGTCCATACGTTTGTTCTCTACATCTGTGTTAGGTCATTTGTAGAGACGTGGATGGATCTAGAGACTGTCATACAGAGTGAAGTAAGTCAGAAAGAGAAAATCAAATATCGTATATTAACGCATATATGTGGAACCTAGAAAAATGGTACAGATGAACCGGTTTGCAGGGCAGAAATACTGCTTGTTGAGTAGAAAGATAATTGCCTGAAAGTGGGCTCAATTTATAAGGGTAACCATTAAAAGAACAAAATTAGACATAAAACTGTAGAAAACTAGGTAAATGGAAGGAAGAAAATGAGAAAAATGAAAAAGGGAAATGTGTGCTATAAATACAAAATAATAATATAGAAATAAACATATATATTAATCATCACAATTCTGTAAACAAATAAAACCAGTTAAATGATTTTTAAACACACTGCAAGAGCAGTGTTTTTACATGCTTGCTCAGCTCTGATTCTTTTGCTTTTCTGTGATGACAAACAAGACAGTGAAGCTTCTTGCTCTTCTGTCTGCACAGTCTATTATATGTTGTTCTCTACATTTTCTCTTCTCTCTGGAAAATAACCATCCTTTAATATACCAGGAAAATGTGTATTTTTTTTCACATGGCTGCTTAAGTATCATATCTTTCTGAATTAGGATGCCTCATTAAAAAAAAAGTTTCCAAAGGAATTAATAGACTATTATTATCTGGGTACTCTAAAAGCTACTTACTCCTTATTTTCCAGGTCACTTTAGTGTCTCTCATGAAAAATACTGGTAGATGTGTTCAGGAAGGGAAGGCATTGTGTTAAAATCGGAAAAGTGGTTTAGATCATAATTCATAGGGAAAATGTACCCTGTAAGAGTCTCTCTCTACTGTCAACCGTGCTTGGAAATATTTTGTGTATGGCATATATACTAATAAAAATAAGATGTATTTCATATGGCCGACATGTGGGAAAATAAAATTTATTAAATGTTATAGTGAGTAAAAACTTTAAGCTGAAAGAATTATTCATGAATAGTATGGAAGAAAAGACTATCTCAACAACAAGAAGAGAGGGAAGAACTACTATGCAGCCTTACTGCAGAAAATAGGGCATGAGATTATGTAGGAGAAGGTTTAATTTATAGATGACTTAGATTTTACACAGCCCTCATAATTGAAGTTGCTTCAAGTATTGAATATGCCTGCTCATTTTCCCACTATTGTGGTTTCAGTGGGTATAAATAAAGTATGAAGCAGCCTCCCTTTTCTTCTCAGAGACAGTCACGAAATGGAAAGATGCCACAGGAGGCATTTGTCTGCACTATCTTTGGGGCAATGGTGGTTGAGGGCTCAGAACCATTACTGCTGCCCCCTCACTCAACACACACTCCTGTTGCCATAATTCAAAAAGAAGTAACAGTCCAGTTCTGATCATGTCATTTTCCCATTGATGATTCTTCTACGACTTCTTGTTGCCTTTGTAATAGAGGTCTATATCTTATATTAACTTAACATAATCTGGCCTCATACTAACTCTCCAAAGGCATCCAGAGCTTTTTCCCCATTGCTTACCAACATCAAAGCAGAATGATCAAATTTCAGTTCTCAGAAAACTCAGCCCATACACCTTTCAGAAAATTCACATACTGTTATTACTGCTATACATTTTCTTATTATGGTCTAACTCCAATTTATCTATCACAAATTAAACTGGTAATGAAGAAGTCTTTCTGGACATACTAGACTAGATTACGTTTCCTATTAGATGCTTTCATATCACTTTTACTTCTCCATTAGATAATTGACACGATTATAATGAAATAATTAACATTGTAAATTTTTAAATAACTTTGTTCCTGTAATGGGATATGAGCCATGATAAATATAAACACATTTCTTTTGTCTAGTATTCAGCATACTTTGTCATAGAAAAATAATGCAATTATATTTAAATACTTCTTAAAAGTGGGCATAATGATATTTCCCTCATGTTGTTGCCGTGAGATTAAATAACAAATAAAACAGCCCACTAATGATTTGACTGACACTTCATGTATGACCATAGCCTTATGTAATTTAAGTCTCACAGTAACTCAGTTTGTCAGGCATTTACTCATTTTTTACAAATTAAAAAATAATGTATCTCAGTTTTGTAATTATTGCAAGGTCATAAAACTAGCACATTTCTATTTCACTCTAAGTATATACTCTTTTTTTTTTGGTTACAGCTTTATTAACTATAATTCACAAACCATACAATTTGCCCACTTAAAGTATATGTCAGTGTTTTTTAGCATATTCACAGAGTTGTGCAACCAATACTGCAATCAAATTTACAGCTTTTTCGTCACCCCAAAAAGAAATTCCATACCTTTAGCAGTCATCCCTTATTTTCCTCCAATGAGGCAACCACTAATCTACTTTCTCTGTCTATGAATTGGCCTGTTCTAGACATTTCGTATAAATGCAGTCATGCAATGTATGGCCTTTGTAAGAGACTTGTTTCACTCTGCATAATGTTTTTAAGGTTCACCTATAGTGGAACATGTATCAGTACTTCAATCCTTTTTATTGCCAAATAATATTCAATTATGAGGATTTTATTATCCAGTCATTAATTGATGAACATTTGTATTGTTTCTACTTTTTGGCTATTATGAATAATGCTGCTATGAAGTTTATATACAAGTTTTTGTGTGAACATGGTGTTTTCATTTCTCTTCAGTTAAAGTATATACTCTTTATATCATTTATAATCATAACATTTTGTCCATTATTTCATTTTAGGAACTATTTGTGACTTTTAAATATCATCCCCCTTATTAAATTTGTTTTCATTAAAATGACTATCAGTTCTTAACTTTTCTCAATAATTAGCTTAGTTGCTAAATGCTGGACTAACGAATTCTGTACTGTTTGGAAAGTAATTCATACAACTTTGTGTAGATTTATGGAACTTATCAGGAAATTAAAGCAAAATAATAAAATATTTCTCTATGACTCCTCATAACAGTGGCACTAGATGTGTCTTCTCTTTAACACTATCTGAACATTTATAAGCTAAAACTTCAAATTAATTGTATAAGGATATTTTAAACACATTAGCATATTATGTATTGGAGATTATTGGAGGTTTCAGTAAAATACTTAGCTTGGGCTATACAGGAAACCAGATATCAGATGCATCAGTGAGTCACACATGGCTTCTGTAGCTCTAATCATATATACCTAAAACAAACACAGTATCTTCCTGCATGTCTGTCTTCATGAATTTTATTTTTGGCTTTATATCATTTTTATAGCTAATTTGTTTTTAAAATCATGGGGAGAAAAACCAACATCTCTAACCATTTTCAAATATAATCTGATATTTTCATGTACCTTCCACGGTGTCATAGTTTCACTTGTTTGTACCTGGTAACTACAGTTGATTTTGAACTGTTCATTCCAGAGTTCTTCAAAGGCATTATTTAGATTTGTTAGGAAAAAAATACCCCATATTTCAAATATATTTTTGACTTTGAAATTTATTGAACCTCATAATTATTTTTAAAGTTTAAAACTGAATTTATATTAGATCACATTAATACCTTTAAAGGTCTCTGTGGTATTCTTCAAGCCCATGAACAGAATGATTTTATCTTAACTAGGCACTGTTAATTTCACTGCAGTGATTAATAAACCTGTCAGTATGCATTTATAAGCCTGCTATTCCAGGGTTGCATTTATTGCTTTCCTATTTTCAAAGCGCCTTTTCATGGGAGCAGTTTAACAAATGTTAAATTTCAGACACATAATAGAAAATTACAGACATTTAAATGATGGATGCTAATTTGATCCTTATAAAACGTCAGGTAAATTAAGGTCATGTCTATAGAAGACAGTCATTCTAAGCTAAATTTTATTGTTAGATAATAAATATGTCTCCCCTCTTACACCCTACCCATACAGTTATCTACTCAGAATTTAATGTAGTTTTTATTAATAGATCTTTATTGGAGTATAATTGCTTCACAATACTGTGTTAGTTTCTGTTGCACAACAAACCGAATCAGCCATATGCATACACATGTCCCCATATCCCCTGCCTCTTGAGCCTCCCTCCCATCCTTCCTATCCCACCCCTGTAGGTCATCACAAAGCACCAAGCCAGTCTCCCTGTGCTATGCTGCTGCTTCCCACCAGCCAACTATTTTACATTTGGTAGTGTATATATGTTGATGCTACTCTCACTTTGCCCCAGATTCACCCTCCCACCCCATGTCCTCAAGTCCATTCTCTATGTCTACCTCTTTATTCCTGCCCTGCAACTAGGTTCATCAGTACTGTTTTTTGTTTGTTTGTTTGTTTTTTAGATTCCATAAAGATGCGTTAGCATATGGTACTTATTTTTTCTTTCTGACTTATTCACTCTGGATTACAGACTCTAGGTCCATCCACCTCACTTCAAATAACTCAATTTCGTTTCTTTCTATGGTTGAGTAATATTCCATTGTATATATGTACCACATCTTCTTTATCCATTCATCTGTCAATGGACATTTAGGTTGGTTCCACGTCCTGGCTATTGTAAATAGTGCTGCAGTGAACATTGTGGTACATGTCCCTTTTTGAATTATGGTTTTCTCAGGGTATATGCCCAGTAATGGGATTGCTGGGTCATATGGAAGTTCTATTTTTAGTTTTTTAAGGAACCTCCATACTGTTTTCCATAATGGTTGTATCAATTTACATACCCACCAACAGTGAAGGAGAGTTCCCTTTTCACCACACCCTTTCCAGCATTTATTTTTTCTAGATTTTTTGATAATGGCCATTCTGATCGGCATGAGGTGATACCTCATGATAGTTTTGATTTGCTTTTCTCTAATAATTAGTGATGTTGAGCATCATTTCATGTGCATCTTGGCCATCTGTATATCTTCCTTATGGAATGTCTATTTAGGTCTTCCACCCATTTTTTAACTGGATTGTTTTATAACCGGATGGTTTTTAACTGGATTGTTTTTTAACTAAATTGTTTTTTTGATATTGAGCTCCATGAGCTGTTTGTATATTTTGAAGATTAATCCTTTGTCTGTTGTTTAATTTGCAAATATTTTCTCCCATTCTGAGGGTTGTCTTTTTGTCTTGTTTATGGTTTCCTTTACTGTGCAAAAGCATTTAAGTTTAATTAAGTCCCATTTGTTTATTTTTACTTTTATTTCCATTACTCTAGGAGGTGGGTCAAAAAATAACTTGCTGTGGTTTATGGCAAGAGTGTTTATCCTATGTTTTCCTCTATGAGTTCTATAGTGTCTGGTCTTACATTTAAGTCTTTAATCCATTTTGAGTTTATTTTTGTGTATGGTGTTAGGGAGTGTTCTAATTTCATTCTTTTACATGTAGCTGTCCAGTTTTCCCAGCACCTCTTATTGAAGAGGCTGTCTTTTCTCCATTGTATGTTCTTGCATCCTTTGTCATAAATTAGATGACCGTGTGTGCGTGGGTTTATCTCTGGGCATTCTATCCTGTACCATTGATCTATATTTTGTTTTTGTGCCAGTACCATACTGTCTTGATTACTGTAGCTTTGTGGTGTAGTTTGAAGTTGGGGAGCATGATTCCTCCAACTCTGTTTTCTTTCTCAAGTTTGCTTTCACTATTCGGGGTATATTGTGTTTCCATACAAATTGCAAAACTTTTTGTTCTAATTCTGTGAAGAATGCCATTGGCAGTTTGATAGGGATTGCATTAAATTTGTAGATTGCTTTGGATAGTATAGTCATTTTCAAAATATTGATTCTTCCAATCGAAGAACATGGCATATTTCTCCATCTGTTTATGTTATCTTTGATTTCTTTCATCACTGTTTTATAGTTTTCTGAGTGCAAGTCTTTCACCTACTTAGGCAGGTTTATTCCTAGGTATCTTATTCTTTTAGTTGCAGTGGTAAATGGGAGAGTTTCCTTAATTTCTCTTTCTGATTTTTCACTGTTGGGGTATAGGAATGCCACAGATTTCTGTGCATTAGTTTGATATCCTGCAACCTTACCAAATTCATTGATTAGTTCTAGTAGTTTTCTGGTGTCATCTTTAGGATTTTCTATGTATAGTATCATGTCATCAGCAAACAGTGACAGTTTTACTTCTTCTTTTCCAATTTGTGTTACTTTTGTTTCTTTTTCTTCTCTGATTGCTGTGGCTAAGACTTCCAAAACTATGTTGAATAAGAGTGATGAGAGTGGACATTCTTGTCTTGTACCTGATCTTAGTGGAAATGCTTTCAGTTTTTCACCATTGAGTATGATGTTTGCTGTGGGTTTATCATATATGGCCTTTATTATGTTGAGGTAGGTTTCCTCTATGCCCATCTTCTGGAGAGTTTTTATCATAAATGTGTATGGAATTTTGTCAGAAGCTTTCTCTGCATCTATTGAGATGATCATATGGTTTTTATTCCTTAATTTGTTAATGTGTTGTATCACATTGATTGATTTGCATATATTGAATAATCCTTGCATCCCTGGGAAAAATCCCACTTGATCATGATGTATGATCCTTTTAATGTGCTGCTGGATTCTGTTTGCTAATATTTTTTTCAGGATTTTTGCATCTATGTTCATCAGTGTTATTGGTCTATAATTTTCTTTTTTTGTGTTATCTTTTTCTGGTTTTGGTGTCAGGATGATGGTGGCTTCATGGAATGAATTTGGGAGTTTTTCTCCCTCTGCAATTGCTTAGAACGGTTTGAAAATGATCGGTGTTAACTCTTCTCTAAATGTTTGATAGAATTCTCCTGTGAAGCCATCTGTTCCTGGATTTTTGTTTGTTGGAAGATTTTTAATTATGGTTTCAATATCATTACTTGTGATAGGTTTGTTTATGTTTTCTAATTCTTCCTGGTTCAGTCTTGGAAAATTGTACCTTTCCAAGAACTTGTTCATTTCTTCGTGGTTGTCCATTTTATCGGCATATAGTGATTTGTAGTAGTCTCTTAAAATCCTTTGTATTTCTGCAGTGTCATTTGTGATTTCTCCTTTTTCAGTTTTAATTTTCTTGATTTGCATCCTCTCCCTTTTTTTCTTGATGAGTCTGGGTAAGGGTTTTTCAATTTTGTTTATCTTCTCAAAGAACCAGCTTTTTTTGTTTGTTTGTTTGTTTTTTGTGGTACATCGGCCTCTCATTGTGGTGGTCCCTCCTGTTGCAGAGCACAAGCTCCGGATGCACAGGCTCAGCGACCTTGGCTCATGGGCCCAGCCACTCCACGGCATGTGGGATCCTCCTGGACTGGAGCACGAACCTGTATCACCTGCATCGGCAGGCGGATTCTGAACCACTGTGCCACCAGGGAAGCCCCAAGAACCAACTTTTAGTTTTACTGATCTTTACTATTGTTTTCCTTATTGCTATTTCATTTATTTCTGCTTTGATCTTTATGATTTCTTTCTTTCTACTGATTTTGGTTTTCTCTACTCTTCTTTCTCTAGTTGTTTTAAGTTAGGGTTAGATTGTTTATTTTAGTTTTTTCTTGTTTATTGAGGTGAGATTGAATTGCTATTAACTTCCCGCTTAGAACTGCTTTTGCTGCATCCCATAGGTTTTGGTTCATCATGTTTTAATTGTCATTTGTTTCTATGTATTTTTCAATTTCTTCTTTGATTTCTTCAGTGATCTCTTGATTATTTAGAGCACACTGTTTACCCTCCATGTATTTGTGTTTTTTACAGTTTTTTTCCTGTAATTGATATCCAGTCTCATAGTGTTGTGGTCAGAAAGGACGCTTGATACAATTTCAATTTTCTTAAATTTTCCGAGGCTTGATTTGTGACCCAAGATGTGATCTATCCTGGAGAATGTTCTGTGTGCACTTGAGAAGAAAATGTATTCTGCCACGTTTGGGTGGAATGTTCTATAAATATCAATTAGATCTGTCCGTCTATTGTGTCATTTAAAGCTTGTGTTTCCTTATTTATTTTCTGTTTGGATGATCTGTCCATTTGTGTAGGTGGGGTGTTAAGATCTCCTACCATTATCATGTTACTGTCAATTTCTCCTTCATGGTTGTTAGCATTTGCCTTATGCATTGAGGTGCTCCTATGTTGGGTGCATTTGCATGTCAGTAGCATTATATTCATATAGACATTTATAATTGTTATAACTTCTTCTTGGATTGATCCTTTGATAATTATGTAGTGTCTCTCCTTATCTCTTGTAACAGTATTTATTTTAAAGTCTGCTTTATCTGATATGAGTATTGCTACTCCAGCTTTCTTTTAATTTCCATTTGCATGGAATATCTTTTTCCATTCTTTTGCTTTCATTCTGTATATGTCCCTAGATCTGAAGTGGGTCTCTTGTAGACAGCATATATATTTGTCTGGTTTTGTGTATCCATTCAGCCAGTCTGTGTCTTTTGGTTGGTGCATTTATTCCATTTATATTCAAGGTTATTATCAATATGTATGTTCCTATTACCATTTTCTTTATTGTTTTGGGTTTCTTTTTGTGGGTCTTTTTCTTCTCTTGTGTTTTCCGCCTAGAGAAGTTTCTTTAATACTAGTTGTAAAGCTGGTTTGGTGATGCTGAATTCTCTTAACTTTTGCTTATCTTATAAGCTTTTGACATCTCCATCGAATCTGAATGAGATCCTTGCTGGGTAGAGAAATCTTGGTTGTAGGTTTTTCTCTTTTATCACTTTAAGGATATCCTGCCACTCCCTTCTGGCCTTCAGAGTTTCTGCTGAAAAATCAGCTGATAACCTTATGGGGATTCCTTTGTATGTTATTTTCTTAATTTTCCCTTGCTGCTTTTAATAATTTTTCTTTGAATTTAATTTTTGTTTGTTTGATTAATATGTGTCTTGGTGTGTTTTTCCTTGGGTTTATCCTGGATGGGACTCTCTGTGCTTCCTGGACTTGGGTGACTATTTCCTTTCCCATGTTAGGGAAGTTTTCATCTATAATCTCTTCAAATATTTTCTCATACCCTTTCTTTTTCTCTTCTTCTTCTGGGACCCCTATAATTCGAATGTTGGTGCATTTAGTGTTTTCCCAGAGGTCTCTGAGGTTGTTTTCAATTCTTTTCATTCTTTTTTCTTTATTCTGCTCCTTGGCAGTTATTTCCACCATTTTGTCTTCCAGCTCACTTATTCATTCTTCTGCCTCAGTTATTCTGTTATTGATTCCTTCTAGTGTATTTTTCATTTCAGTTGTGTTGTTCATTTCTGTTTGCTTGTTCTTTAGATCTTCTAAATCTTTGTTAAACATTTCTTGTATTTTCTCAGTCCTTGCCTCCATTCTATTTCTGAGATTCTGGATCATCTTTACTATCATTACTATGAATTCGGTTTCAGGTAGATTGCCTATTTCCTCTTCATTTATTTGGTCTTATAAGTTTTTACCTTGCTACTTCATCTGTGGCATATTGTTTTGCAGTCTCTCTTTTTTTTTTTTAATGAGTTAGATTGTTTTCCTCTCTTACTGGTTGTTTGGCTTGAAGCTTCCAACACTGGAGTTTGTAGGCTATTGGGTAGAGCTGGGTCTTGGTGCTGAGATGAGGAACACCATGAGACCTCATTCTGATGCATATTCCCTGGGATCTGAGGTTCTCTGTTAATCCAGTGGCTCGAACTTGGAACTCCCACTGCAGGAGCTTCAGCCCGACCCTGAGCTCATGAGCCAAGATCCCACAAGTGGCATGGGTTCTCAAAAAAAAAAAAAAGAGAGAACAATAACGAAGTTAAAAATAAAATTAGAGTAGATATTTAACAGATATGTTAGAAAGAATATAAAAATAAAAATATAAATGAATCAACAACTGTAAGGTACATCAGTAGCACAATTTTAAAAAAGAGGAGGAGGGAAAAGAAAAAAGGGGGGAAAGGCCTTCGTTGTGGAGGGTGGAGCCTAAGCAAGGGCAAGGTTTGGGCTGTGGGCAGGGCCTATGCTTAGGCCCTACAGGGGTGGAAAAGGCCCTGGGGTCTGTGGAAGGTGGAGCTTAGGCTCAAGGAACAGAAGGTACCCAGGCTTGCTCCCCACCCCTGGTCTCAAAGGGCAGGGGACCTCACCTGGGAGCCCAGTAGGCTACCTGGGCTTGAGTGGGCAGGGCAAATGCCCTCCTCTTCTCTCTTGTTCCTCCGGTCTGGAAGGGCCCCTCCCACCTTCCTCTCCTGATCTCCCCAGCCTTAGGGGTGCAGATCCTGTCTGGCTTTCACTTCTCCTCCCCCTGTCAGTCCTCCTACTTCCTTCCATTACTTTGGGGTTCCTACTGGTACTTTGGGGTTCTTCCCATCTCCTTAGGCTTCAGAGTCCCCCACGAGCAGCCAGCAGTTACCCTAGTTGTGGGGAGAAGCTAACTCCACATCCTCCCACACCACCATCTTGGGCCCTTTTCTAATGGAGTTTTTAAATAAGCATTAGATATGACTAAATTGTTCTTATTACTCATCAACACAGATTTGAAATAAACAATTGGATAAAATGTTCTAAAATAATAGAATGATATTGAATCTCACAACAACACACATAGGTCAAAAAACTTTTCCCACTTTACCCATAGGAAAAGTCTGGCATAAAGAAGTTATCAGCAACCTGCAACCTGGTGAAAGTGATGAAATACAACTTCTAACCAATGCTAGCTCCAAACTCATCAACATAAAATGAACAATTCCACTACTAAAACGTTTTATTAATTATATATAAATATAATGCTACTGATATGCAAGTAAAACAATGTGAATGTGTCCCAATAGAAGTCGTATTTATAAATGGTCATCTGCAGCCTTTGTATAATTAATAATTATCAATTACTGTCAGGTTTACCACTTTATTTGGGGCTTAATTAAAACCAATAAAATTAAAATATATACTCTAGGGCTATGATCTAAACTCTTATTAACAAAATAAAATTGAAAAATAGTTTGAAAATATTTCAGAAAAATATTTTCAGTCATATTCTGTTAAACATTTATGTCAATTTTTATCCAATTAAAAATGTTTATATTGTCATTATATCTATTTTAGATTTTTAAAAAGACACTATTAAAGAAAATTAATCAAACAATTATGTTACTAGATGAAAGCACATATTTGGAGAGATTTTAAGAAAAAAGAGTGAGGGCTTCCCTGGTGGTGCAGTGGTTGAGAGTCCGCCTGCTGATGCAGGGGACACGGGTTCGTGCCCCAGTCTGGGAAGATCCCACATGCCGTGTAGCCTGTTGGCCACTGAGTCTGCGCGTCTGGAGCCTGTGCTCCACAACGGGAGAGGCCACAACAGTGAGAGGCATGCATACCGCAAAAAAAAAAAAAAAAAAAAAAAAGGAGTTAAGGAATCAGAGAAGAACTGAGTAATAGCAAAAACAATTTGGACTCAGTGATAACCTATGAATGTACTTCTAAGAATCACACAATATTGTTTCTCAAATAATTCAAACAACAGATATTAACAATGTTCTGGAGACTTCTCTGTTTATTCTTACTGCATGATATTTAAAATATATACACTTTTGCAACTTAATAGGTGAATTAGATAACTTTTTCATGACAAAACTAAATGGAATAATTTTATCTTCAAGTTCTGAATATTAGAGAGCCAGAATACTGACAGATGGATACTTCAGGTTATTGCATGTGTATGCATACGTGTATTTTATCATGGGAAATTTGATTTTTTAAACCAATGTAAGAAAATTAATTCCATAAAGTAAGTATATTTTATTTTGTATGCTACATTTTCTGGAATATACTGATCAATGTAAGTAGTTATATAATGTAATCAGGTTAACTTTTTCCTGGTTAAAAATATTATAAGGCTAAAAGTTTATACTGTTCATTGGACACACTAGTGTTTGAATATGCACTTTAGGAAGAATCCTATATAAAGTACGTGGAATTTTTCTAGAATATCATCAGTTTTTCTACACTAATACCAAGATATAATCAATAGTCAATATAGTTCATCTATTAATTAAGTTTGAATTTGAAGTAAAATATGAAAATCAAATGTAGATTGTTCAGTTTATCTTGTCTATTCTGGCAGTTTAATGAACTTATATTCATATTTATGAAACGGAATACTATAAACATATTCTCAGTGTTAATCAGTGGTGTCCCAGGATATAGCCATGCCCCTGGTTTAGGCTGAGTTCTCATTCAGAGAGATAAGTTGATTTGGCTCAAACATTTATCTCTCTGAAATTTGATTTCTGTTTACTTCACAGAGGGATACAACATACTCTTCAAGTAATCGTAAGAAAAGATTTCTATTGATCTAAATGATTTTAGTTTTAATTTAGTTTTCATGTTTTCCATATATACCTAAATATATGGTTAAATTAGTTGATTTGTTTAAATGGACCAGGATCCTGATATTCACAAAAGATCTCTTCTTCATTAATATAAATTATTCACCTAAATTTTAAAATGTATTATTTTCAAAAGCATATTTTTAACCTCTCTATGTAAGTTACCATTAAAGTATTCTAAAAATAAAAATATAAAAATATAAAATAAGAATATATTTTGATAAATAGAAAGGCTGCTATATTGAGAGTATTCATGGGAGATAATGAATAACTAATAATAACCAGGGTTTTATTTTTTCAGATTTTAGTTTATTTAAATATTTTATAAAATTCTTGTCATCTGATATGTGATTTCAAAGATGTAGAACATGTACACTTTGTACATTAATTAAATGGTTAGCTTTCAGTTTGATTTATTTATAAACCTCAATGATTTTATCAAAGCAGAATCTTAGTCCTTCTTCAAACCTCACCATAGGAATAAAACATAAATAGGGAATATCTAATCACAGAGAATACTGTCAAACTGACTAGTCATGTTCTCAGATTTAGTAAATATTTGTTTTAGAAGAATATCTTTAGAGACCTTCTGTATAACAACAAGAATAAACAACTTAAAAACTGAAGACACAAGAGCTTTTGCTCTTTTCATTATGAAATCTCTTGTCTGCCTAGCTTGTGTGGCTCACTAAAAAGGACCCCTAATGATGGTTTATACAAGTTGCACTATTTTTTCAGTCTTTTTTTTTTTTTTTCCTTTTGCGGTATGCGGGCCTCTCACTGTTGTGGCCTCCCCCGTCGCGGAGCACAGGCTCCGGACGCGCAGGCTCCGGACGCGCAGGCTCAGCGGCCATGGCTCACGGGCCCAGCCGCTCCGCGGCATATGGGATCCTCCCAGACCGGGGCACGAACCCGTATCCCCTGCATCGGCAGGCGGACTCTCAACCACTTGCGCCACCAGGGAGGCCCTATTTTTTCAGTCTTTAAAGATTGAAATAATACATTTTGAAAATACTGAGATTTTTTTTTAATTTAGTCTCAGTATAAAGGAATACAGAAGCAGTATCGAGATAAAGGAGTGTCTTGCTGTGTTTGTTTATATTAAACATTTTCAGGAACTAATGAATAGGCTTTTTAGGAAGAGGGCATTTGAAGTCAGAATTTTTATATTCAAATATTAGAAGCCAAATTAATTCACTTAGAAAAATAAAGGGAGTTTTAAAGCAGGCTAATTGGTAGTCTAGAATCTATGACACTGATGGAGAATAGAACTTAGGTAAACATAAAGTAAGATTGGCAGAGTTGAGACCCAGGCATTGGAATGTTGTGCTTAAGATGTTGCCCCTAGCAAAATCTACAAATACCCCACTATGGTCCCTGGTAATGTCAACATAGGAAATGATACGGGGATCTCGGAATGGTGTTTAACAAATCCTGCAACTTTGTGTGCATCTCGCAAAATGTAGAATCTCAGTAGAAAGCACCTTGATGGTCCATGCATAGAGCTCATCCTTATATTTTGAAAGAGAGGAGGGGACACTTATAGTTCCTTATAAATCTCTGTAGAGAAAAGTAGTTACTACCTGATACCAAAGTCTCCTAGTGGTTATGCTTTTTAAAGTTGTTTCTATTGCCATGTTTTTAATATCAGCCACTTTTTAATTCATTATGAAATAACAACTAAGCATAACTAAAAATGTGTTGACTGTAATATTTTAGAAAATGTGAATCGTACTGTTTAGAAGACTGGAAGTAACTTATATTTTTAACTTTCCCACTTCTGTCACTTTTTGTGTGTTTGTTTTTAATTTAATTCATTTCCTTGTTGCTTATTTATCTTATACATAGTAGTTTGTGTCTTTTAATCCCATGCCCCTATCTCCCCCCTCCCCCCTTCCCTTTCTCCACTGGTAACCTCTAATTTGTTCTCTATATCTGTGAGTCAGTTTCTGTTTTTAATATTAATTCATGTGTGTTATTTTTAGATTCCACATATAAGTGATAACAAAGAGTATTTGTCTTTGTCTGACTTATTTCACTAAGCATAATACCCTCTAGGTCCATCCACATAGTTGCAAATGGTAGAATTTTATTTTTATGGCTGAGTAGTATTCCATTGTATATATGTACCACATCTTCTTTATCCAGTCATCTGTGACAGACATTTAGGTTGCTTCTATATCTTGGCTATTGTAAATAATGCTGCATTGGAGTGCATTTATCTTTTTGAATTAGTGTTTTTGTTTTCTTCGGGTATAGTCCCAGGAGTGGTACTACTGGATAATATGGTAGTCCTGTTTTTAGTTTCTTGAGGAAAATCCATACTGCTTTTCATAGTGACTGCACAAATTTATATTCCCACCATCAATGTACTAGCACTCCCTTATCTCCAATTTGTTATTGGTAGACTTTTTGATGATAGCCTTTCTGACAAGTGTAAGGTAGTATCTCTTTGTGGTTTTAGTTTGCATTTCTCTGATGATTAGCAATGTTGAGCATGTTTTCATGTGCTTCTTGGCTATCTTTATATACTCTTCAGAAAAATGTCTATTTGGGTCTTCTGTCTATTTTTCAATTGGGTTTAGATAGATAGATAGATAGATAGGGAGTTGTGTGAGTTGTTTATATATATATATATATATATATATATATACACACACACACACACATACGTACATATGTATATTTTTTGGATATTAACCCCTTTTGAGTCATATCACTTGCAATTATTTTCTCTCATTCAGTAGGTTGTCTTTCTGTTTTCTAGATGGTTTCCTTTGTTGTGCAAAAGCTAAGTTTAATTAGATCCATTTGTTTATTTTTACTTTTGTTTCCTTTGCCTTAGAAAACAGATCTTAAAGAATTTGCTACAATTTATGTCAATAAGTGTTCCACCTATGTTCTCTTCTAGGATTTTTATGGTTTCAGGTGTTACATTTAGATCTTTAATCTATTCCAAATTTATTTTTTGTATCTGGTGTTACAGAATGTCCTAATTTCATTCTTTTAGATATAGCTGTCCAGTTTTTTCCAGCACCACTTATTGAAGAGACTGTCTGTTCTCCATTGTATATTCTTGCCTCCTTTGTCATAAATTAATTGACCATAAGTGCATCGGCTTATTTCTGGGCACCCTATTCTGTTCTAGTGATTTGTGTGTCTGTTTTGTGCCAATACCATGCTGTTTTAATTACTTTAGCTTTGAAGTATAGTCTGAAGTCAAGGAACATGATACCTCTAGCTTTGTTCTTTTTTTCTCAAGATTGCTTTGGCAATTTGGGGTCCTTTGTAGTTCCATATAAATTTAAGTTTATTTGTTCTAGTTCTCTGAAAAAGGTTATGGGTATTTTGATTGGAATTACATTAAATCTGTAGATTGCTTTGGGTAGTATGGACATTTTAACAATATTAATTCTTCCAATCTATGAACATGGGATGTCTTTCCATTTCTTTGTATCATCTTCAATTTCCTTCATCAGTGTTTTACAGTTTCAGAGTATAGATCTTTCACCTCCTTGGTCAAGTTTATTCCCAGGTATTTTATTCTTTTTGATGTGACTTTAAATGGAAATGTTTTCTTGCTTTCTCTTCCTGATAGTTTATTATTAGTATTTTGAAGAGCAGCAGATTTCTGTATATTAATCTTGTATCCTGCAACGTTACTGAATTCATTTATTAGTTCTAATAGTTTTTTGGTGGAGACTTTAGGGCTTCCTATGTATAGTATCATGTTATGTGTAAATAGTGACAGTTTTACTTCTTCCCTTCCAATTTTGATGCTTTTTATTTATTTTTCCTTGTCTGATTTCTGTGACTAAGACTTCCAATGCTATGTTAAATAGACGTGATGAGAGTGGGCATCCTTGTCTTATTCCTGATTTTAGAGGAAAACTTTCAGCTTTTCATGGTTGAGTATGATGTTAGCTCTGGGTGTGTCATAAATGGCCATTATTATATTGATGTATGTTCCCTCTATACCAACTTTGATGATTTACTTTATATATATACACACACACACACACACATACACACATGCAAAACCATTTTCAAAAGAAACCTTATTACAGAAAATGATATAGTACATGGGTTCATTCATAAATATTCAGGCTAATAATTGTCTAGGAATCAGGACACTGGAATTTATGAAGATGGTTAGTTTCCTGGAGTTGTACCTGAAGAGACTTTGTGTCATATACTTTCAAAAGTTCAACCCATTCTAATTTCATCAATATGTAAGCTGTAAAGAGAAGATTAATGAATTATTCAAAGTATTAGAATTATTATAACTATATTTTTATACATTTTTCAGTTCATGGGCATTTGGGTTGTTTCCAATTTGTAGCCATTTTGAATAAATCTGATATAAATACTGATATACAAGTCTTCATTTAGACATATGATTTTGTTTCTTTTGGGTAAATATCTAGGAATTGATCATTGGGTCATATATTAAGTGGGTGCTTATAATAATGCCACCTATTTTCAAGAGGGGCTCTACCATTTTACATTCCTACCAGCAACGTATGGGAGTCCAGTTTCTTTTTACTTTACATTTTTGTGGTTTTCAGAGAAATCCTCTGAAATTATTATGAGTGATTTCAAACTTCCTTTAGTTTCTCTTCTTTTAGTCATAGGTATTATATTAGTAGTATTTTCAAATTTCTAAACTTTAATCTTTCCTCAAAGACAGATGCCACTTTTTTTTCACCTTTCTCACATTCTCTCTCTTTCACCTTACTATTAAATAAGCATCACAAGAAAATGTTTAGAGATTTTCAAAGAAAAGCACCTTGTAAATAAGAGGATACTTTGTAACCTTCAGGGCTTTCTGGGGACAAAACTTTTACATAAATGAGATAGGTAATCTTTCATCTGTTTCCTCTTCTCCTTTTTAATAATATTAACTCTGAAAGAACATCCTCGACTGTAGGTGATTTCACTTGTCTCTTAAAAGCAAATTTTAATTGTTTTTTATAAAGAAGGTTTTTAATATATATATATATTATGTGTTAATTGCTTCTCAATATAAGGATTTTTAAAAATAGAGAAATGTAAGACAATTTTAAAGTATATAAATCCAGAAGAAATCAGGAAGGTTGGAAACCTGCAACAGCTTTTTTAAATTTTCTAATACTAGTTGTTTTCATGTTTCTTTTTTTGATGTGGAGTAAAAACTGAAGAAAAAAAAAAGACCCTTTGAATTTAGGTGAAGTAAAAATGAATAAATCCAAGGGAATAAACTCTCTAAATAAACGTAGAAAAAAGCACATTTTAAAAAGCATATTTTATTCTTATAAAGCTTTAAAAATTATTTAACATATTTGCAGTCAGATTGCAGCTGAATACACAGCATGTCAAACTTTAACTGAAAACATTTTTTCATATTAATATATAAAATGATATTGAAATTTAGAATTCTTAAGTTTGATTAAAATGACTTACTTTTTCAATTGAAAAAATACATTACATAAAATAAGAATTTGGCATTTTCAGTAAAATTTGGGTAAGTCTAAGATTAAAAAACAACAACAACAAAAACAAGAAAGAAAACAAATGCTGACACTACAAAGATACAAAAGGTAATGACTGAGAGCCTACAAAGATAAAAATAAGCTATACCAGAGGTGGAAATATTGCATTGTTCTAGATATAAAAGGTAAAAAGAATTAAGTGTTCCTTAAAAGGAGTAAATATGGGAAATGGCTCTTTAAACTAGAATCAATGTTAGGTTGACATAATAAGTTGAATAGTGTCCCCCTAAAAGTAATGTCCACCAGAACATCAGAACATGATCTCATTTGGAAATAGAATATTTGCAGATGTAATCAAGTTGAGTTCCCACTGTATTTGGATAGGCCCTAAAGCCAATGACTAATGTCCTTTTAAAAAGAAGATATGACACACAAAGAAGCACACAGATACAGAGGAGACAGAGACACAGAGAGGAAAGCAATGTGAAGAGGAGGCAGAGATTGGAGTGATGCTGCCATAAGACAAGGAACACCAAAGATTGCCAGCAACCACCAGAAGCTAGGGGAGGGATGGTTTCTGCCTCACACATTCCAGAAGAAACCAACATTGACAATGCCTTGACTTCAGACTGATGGTCCCCTGAACTGTGGTAGAATAAATCTTTGTTGTTTTAAGCAAAGCCTGTGATAATTTTTTATAGCAACCCTAGGAAATAATGTATTGGGGAAAAATTGATAGAGATGACACATTCAATGATAGATTTAATGGCATCAAAACGGACACTCAAAAGATTAAAATACTTGATGTATTCAAGAAGATAATTTAACAAATCAAATACCCAAATATGCTCCACCTTTACTCTCTAGAGTTTATAAAATAAGATATTCTCACAAGAACTCAACCTGGGGATGAAAGCTCAGACCACTAGAAAGAGATACACTATTGCTTCCACTTTTATCCAGGGATCTCCACCTTTCTCTATGAAGTATTTATCAACTTAAGGGTAGCTACTATCATTCACATGTACAACACAACACTGTACTAAGGGGGTTTACCCACATCATTTTATTTAAGCCTCAGAGCATCCCTATGAGATAGATATTTTTTGTGCTTATTTTAAAAATAAGAGTGGGGAATTAAAACAAAAAAGGACATGAGTAACTAATATACAGCTATTAACTAGAATAATTTTATGAAAATCCTGATATTACTCCAAGATCTGTAATGTAACAATAAGGGGATTGCTGTTAATATAGTACAGGAATAAAACAATTGAACTAAAAGGTAAAGAAGTGGTAAAATAGATACTTGACCAATTACACCTTAAGAAGATAGAGATATAGGTCAATCTATATCTGATGAAGTCAATAAATTAAAGTAAAATACTGCCTTTAAAAGAGAATTAGAAACAAGTCAAAGAGTGAAATTAAAAAAATGAAAAACAAAGCATAAAAATTAGAATAGTATCACTTTCACTTCACGTCTAGTAAGAATTTCATAAGATACCAAAGCATGTACATAAAAAAAAATTCACAATAGTAAAGTTTTCAAAATTTTGCAGTTTTAAAAAAAGTTAGTGCAGAAAATTTTACAAACCCGGATTAAGGTATTTTAACAAAAATACTCAGAACATGTAAATAAATTTAAGAAATCTATAAGGAAATAAGTAAGCCTTCATTAAAATAGGCAGTTCTCACAAGTGAAAACTTTTAAGGTCATAAATGTTTTAAAAGAAGCTAAGCATAGCAACAGTCAGATAAACAAGAATTAAGGCCTTTAGACATGATTTCACACCCAATGGAAAGGCAAAATTTTAAATAGTCTGACAATACTAAGTCTTAGAGGAATATGAAGATACAGTAATATGAACAATACACTTTGTTGATACTTCATCTTTGAAGGGGCATTTATCTACTCAATTTGATGTTTCACATTCATACAAGCTAGTAATTCCTACAGAGAAGCCCTAAAGATGATCTCATGCCTCCACAGACTCATGAAAACTATTTACTATAATAAAACATAAAGAGCAAAAAAATGATCATTGAAAGAGGGTTGGAAAAAATATACGGTGTTATGGACTTCCCTGGTGACACAGTGGTTGAGAGTCCACCTGCCAATGCAGGGGACACGGGTTCGTGCCTCGGTCCGGGAAGATCCCACATGCCACGAAGCATCTGGGCCCGTGAGCCATGGCCGCTAAGCCTGTGCGTCCGGAGCCTGTGCTCCACAACGGGAGAGGTCACAGCAGTGAGAGGCCTGCGTACCACACACACACACACACACACACACACACACACACACACACAAACAATAAATAAATAAATAAATACTTTGTTATATTCATTCAATAGAGCAACTACAGAGACTAAGATAAAATTACATGTAGCATTATGAATAAATCTGGAAAATACTCTGGGGAAAAGTAATAAATGTATACATATTTAAGGATTGATACCATGTTTATAATATATAAAGCATAAAATATTTTTAAGTATAATTTTCAAGAAAATTAAATGCAAATGTAAAATGAACACATGCCAAATATTTTATTTAACTCATTAATTAATGAAAGAATGAGAAATATGTTGAGTCCTTGTTCAAAAGAGGACCCAATGTGTACACATTTACAGCCAGAAAAGGAATGCTGAAATAAATTTACAAATAGAAGAAAAATAGGCAAAACTGACTTATATCCAAAGACAAATAATAAAATTAATTTTACTGAACAAAATTTATATTGCTACCAAAATAAATTATGTACATTACCATCTTTTTTTGGAAAATTATGTTTTAACTCTATAATGTATCAAAATAGTCTATTCAAGAAAATGAAAGGAAGAGATAGATAGCCCAGATTCACTTTACAAAATGTGGCTCGTCAAAGCTAATTACATTTGTATATGCAGAATAATCAATAAGGGTTTTTAGAATAATGCCATTTTGTCATTTAGGTATAATTTATTTTTCCAACTTTTTAGAAAGGAGATTGGCTAGTTACTAGGGGGTTCAAATGTGAAGTTTGATAAATAAGAGAAAATTTAATATTCAATAGTATCAACACACATATTCCTTACAGAATCATGTTTTAAAAGGTAATATTTATATTCTACTAATATAAAGTTAGTGTTATAAAGAAGAAAAATTTTGAAATAATATTTTAAATGTCATAAAACTAATTTAGTCTTCAGCTAACAAAGTCTTCAAATTGTCTTATTAGCTATTTAATGTGATTAAGTTCCATGGCTTTTTATATTCAGTACCCGTTTCATATATACTTAACAGTGTAGTTAAGCCATCTATTTTGAGCATTAAATAACTTGGTTTAGTTGATAACTAAGCTGTTTCTATGAACACTGCCTCAGCAGTATATTGTTTGATTTTTATAATATTTTTTATTTTATACATTATTTTAAATTTTTTTTGTTAAGGTAAAATCCACAAAATATAAAATTATCCATTTAAAGTGTATAATTTAACAGCATCTAAGACATTCACAATATTGTGCAACCAATACCATTTTCTAATTCCAGAAAATTTGTATTGTTTTAAAAGTAAAGTCAAGGGGCTTCCCTCGTGGCACATTGATTAAGAATGTGCCTGCCAATGCAGGGGACACAGGTTCTAATCCAGGTCTGGGAAGACCCCACATGCCGCAGAGCAACTAAGCCCATGCACCACAACTACTGAGCCTGCACTCTAGAGCCCATGAGCCACAACTACTGAGCCCATGTGCCACAACTGCTGAAACCCACATGCCTAGAGCCCATGTTCCACACCAAGAGAAGCAACTGCAATGAGAACCCCACACACCGCAACCAAGAATAGCCCCCACTCCCTGCAACTAGAGAAAGCTCACATGCAGCAACGAAGACCCAATGCAGCCAAAAATAAATAAATTTTTAATAATATTATATAAAAAATGTAAAGTCTATACTCATTTGTCAGAAGGTACTTACCACCCCTCAGCCCCATGGCTACCAACCAATCTGTTTTCCATCTCTATGGATTTATTTATTTTGGCTATTTCATATGAGTGGAATCATAGAAGATATGACTTTTGTGTCTGGCTTTTTTGCTTAATAAAATATTTTTAGCAAGTCATCCATATATAGCATGTATCAATACATAATTATTTTAATGGTTGAATAGTATTCCATTGTAAGGATAAATCATCTTTTATCTTCCAATTCATCTGTTGATGAACATTTAGGTTATTTCCACCTTTTGGCTATTGTAAAAAGTGTTGCTGTAAACAACTGAGTACAAATTATATTTTGAATAACTTTTAATTCTTTGGCATGGATATACGGAAGTGGAATTCCTGGACCATAAGTTAACCTTATGTTTAGAGTGAAAGTTTTGTGAGGAATTACCAAACTATTTTCCATAGCAGCTAGACCGTTTCACATTCCCACCAATAACGTAAAAAATTTACAATCTCTATATATCCTCATCAGCAGTTATTATTTCGAGTTTTAAAATTATAGTCATTTAGTAGGTGAGAAATGGAACCTCATTGTTGTTTTGCATTTACTTAATAACTAACGATGTTGAGCATCTTTTCATATGCTCGTTGGCCATTTGTGTATTTTCTACACAGAAATGTCTATGCAAATTATTTGCCCATTTTCAAATTGGATTGTCCTTTATTCCTTTAGTAAGAGTTTTAAAAATATATTCCGGATACTAAACCTCAGAAGATTAATGATTTGTAAGTAATTTATCTCATTCTGTAAGTTGTCTTTTCACTTTCTTGATAGGGTCCTTTAATGAACAATATATTTAATTTTGCTGAACTTCAATTAATTAATTTTTTATCTTCTGTTCTTTTGCTTTTGGTGTCATATCTACGATTCACTTGCCAAATCTAAGATGATTAGGAATCCTTCTTATCATTACTGCTGAGAATTTTATAAGTTTAGCTGTTGCATGTAGGCTTTTGTATATAATATGACATAGCGGTCCACCTTCATTTTTTTTTTCTTAATGTGGATATTCAGTTATCCCAGTACCATTTGTTTAGAGAATATTCTTTCATTGTTCAATGGTGTTGAACGATTGTCAAAAATCAATTGACCAAAGATGTATGGTTTTATTTCTAGATTCTTCATTCTGTTCAATTGATCTAAATGCCTATTCTTACACCAGTAACACATTGTTTCGATTGCTATATTTTTGCAGTGAGCTTTGAAATCAGAAAATTTGAGTTCTCTATTTGTACTTTTTTGAGATTGCTTTGTCTGTTTTTGGTCCCTTACAATTCCATATAAATATTAGGATGAGCTTTTCTACTCCAGCAAAAAGAGCATTTGGGATTTTGATAGCAGTTGCCTTGAATCTGATGTTTGAGTAGTGTTGCCATCTTAACACAATTAAGTCTTCCAATCCTTGAATATAGAATGACTTTCCTATTATTTAGCTCTTATTTAATTTCTTTCAGCAATGTTACATTGTTTCATTGTACAAGGCTTGCACCTACTTGGTTAAATTTACTTCTAAGTAGTTTATCTTTTGGATGCTATTGTAAATGGAATTATTTTTTTAATTTCAATTTCAGATTATTCATTCTTAGTGTATATATATATGTACAAATTTTTTTTTTGTATGTGTGGTGATCTTGTATCCTGACACTTTGCTGATTGTTTTTATGAGTTTGGATAGTTAAACCTTACAGCCTTTCACCATTGGTATGATATTAACTGTGAGCTTTTCATGAATGCACTTTATCCTGTTGAGGAAGTTGACTTCAATTCCTATTTTGCTGAGTGTTTTCATTATGAAATGGTATTACATTTTGTCAGATATTTCCTCTGAATTGAGATAATATTTTTGTTTTCTTTAATCTATTAATGTAGTATAACATATTAATTGATTTTTATTGAAACTTTCTTCAATTCCTAGGATAAACTTCACTTGGTCATGATGTATAATCTTCTTAAAATGCTTCTGGATTCAGTGTGCCATACTTGTTGAGTATTTTTGTATCTATATTCATAAAGTATATTTTTCTGTAATTTTATTTTTTATCTGGTTTTGTTGTCAGGGAAGTGCTAGCCTCAGAGAATGAGTTAAGAAGTGTTCTTCTATTTTTTCGGAGAAGTTTAAGTATCAATGGTGTCAATTATTCTTCTTTAAATGGTTGGTAGAGTTCACCATTGAAACCATTCTTTCTGGGCTTTTCTTCGTTGATCTGTGCTAATTACTAATTCAAAATTTGTATTCTTATAGCTCTTTTCAGATTTTTTTTAATTTATTCTTGATCAGCACTTGTAATTTTTGTGTTTCTAGGAATTTTTTTCCATTTCACCAAGGTTATCTAATTTGTTTTTGTACACTTTGTCAGAGTATTATAATTGTTTTTATTTCTATAATTGTCTGTAATATATCCCATTTTCATTTCTGATTTAGTACATTGAGTCTTCTCTCTTTTTTTCTTTTTCAGTTTATCTAAATATTTGTCAATTTTGTTGATCCTTTTAAAGAACCAACTTTTGTTTTCATTGATTCTCTCTATTGTTTTTCTATTCTCTATTTTATTCTCTGCTCCAATGTTTTGTGATCCCCAGCAATCCTAAATGTTTTCATTGTTGTAGTTCACCCTTTGTAAAGTTCTGTGGATTTTGGCAAAATGCATAATGTCTCATAAATGCAATTAAAATATAATTGAGAATAGTTTTACCACCCCCCAAAAATTCCCATCTGTTTCATTTATTTAAAAATATTCCCTCTTGACACGCTGCCTATCACTGACCATTTCATTGTCTCTATAATTTTCTCCTTCTAGAATGTCATAAGTAGAATCATAGAGTATGTCATTTTTTTCAGACTAGCTTGTTTCACTTATCAATATGCATTTAAGTAGTTTGATAGCTCATTGTTTTTTACTGTTCTATAGTATTTCATTGTATGGATATATCATAGTTTTTTTTTTTTTTATGCACCCATCTATGGAAGGACTTCTTTTCGCTTCCAGTTTTTGGCAATTATACCTAAACCTACTATCAACATTAGTGTGTAGATGTTTTCAGACATAAGTTTTAAGTCAGTTGGATGAATAACTAGTAGTGTAGCTGCTGGATCTTTTTGTAAGATTCTGTTAAGCTTTGCAAGAAACTGCCAAATTTTTACTCAACTAGGCCTTATTCTGGGCCCTAAAATAAATCTTAAAAAATGCATGTTCTCAGATCATAGTAGAGTTAAATTAGAAATCAGTAACAGAAAAATGTCTGAAAAATATTCCAAATATTTGGAATCTACATAAGGCACATCAAAATAACTGATGGTCAAAGAAGAAATCAAAAAGAAAATTGGAAAATATTTTAATCTGAGTGAAAATGAAAATAATACAACATATAAAAATTTATAGGAAACAGCTAAGTCAGTCAGTACCTAGAATAAAATTTAAGGTACAAAAAGTCTATTTTGAATAGTAAAATATCTCAAATTAATGAACCCATTCCCCATGAAGTAACTAAAAAACAGTAGCAAATATGATATAAAGTAAGCAAGAAAAAATGAAAAGATGAAGATCAGACTAGAACTTAATAAAATAGAAAACAGAAAAACAATAGAAAAATAAAACTATTTATCTTTGAAAATATAAAAACATGTTGATGAGCCTCTAGTCAAACTACTCAGGAGGAAAAGAGAGAAACAGAGACAGAGAGAGGCGACAAAAATTAACAGTGGTTAAAACATCTAAGGGACTGCCTGGTGGTCCAGTGGTAAAGAATCTGTCTTCCAATGCAGAGGATGTGGGCTCGATCATTGGTCGGGGAACTAAGATCCCACATGTTGCAGGGCAAATAAACCCACGTGCCACAACCGCTGAGCTCACGCACCTCAACATAGAGCCCATGTGCCACAAACTACAAAGCCCATGTGCTCTGGAGCCTGTGCACCACAACTACAGAGAGAAGACCTGCACAACATAACTAGAGAGAAACTCATGTGCCACAATGAAAGATCCAAGCATGCCTCAACGAAGACCCCACATGCTGCAACCAAGACCAAACACAGCCCCCAAAAATAATAATAATAAATTAAATAAATAAATATTTTTAAAAAGAGTTAAAGTGTAAAAATAATCTAGTAATGTGGTCAACTGGTAATTTTTTTTATTCTAATCTCTTACATTTTGTTGAAGGTTAAGTAAAGTAGAAGTTATTTTATTGTACATTTCTGCTCAAATACTTCTAAGTAATAACAACATAATAAATTGTTTAATTTTTGTAAAAATACCAATAATTTATTAATTCATTCAACCTATCCAGAGAGTACTCTAAGCCCCAGATATACATAAATAAAATAACTAAATAGGTAGATAGATAAATATACAGTTGACTCTTGAATGACAAGGGGTTTGAACTGTGTCAGTCCACTTATACTTGGAATTTTTTCAGTAAATATATAGTAAGTCCTCTATATTTGCAGGTTTCACATCTGAGGATATGGGTGGCTGACTGTACTATGACATTTCCACTGTCAATGAAAAAAGTGTTTACACGATTTTATGACAGATCTACTCATTTTTAATACCCATCTTGATTGGCAAAACAGAAATTCCTTGATGGTTATATAGTAATTCTCAATGAAAATATTAGGGGATGGTTCTGTTTTGTAAGGAGATATTTTATTTAATTATGTATTTTTTCTATACAAATATATGTGATTTTATTTTATTTCTATCTTCTGGGGAAAGCTGTGGTGAAGAATATATTTTTAGAAAATAACACATTTGATTGTGGTCATTACTTTATTTCCGTAGCATTATCAAAGTTGTCCATTATAATTCTTTTGATTTTCTTTTTGCGTTAGCCATTAACTCATTATTACATATTTGGAGTATTTGTGCATTTTTATTGAATCACTTAAAATTTTTAATCTATTCTTACAAAATATAATTTGGATTTTTTCTACCTTATATATTCCAATTTCTAATTTATTAATTTATTGTTTTTAATTTTACATTCATTATGCTTTTTTTCCCTTAGGTTTATATAATTGTATTTTTAAAAATTATTTAATTGGTTACATCAATCATTTACTTTGACTTTTGCTTTTTTTAGTCAGTAAGTATTTATTAGTATAACTTTTACTTTTCCATTGGGTTTTAATTAATCCATACAGTTCAATATGTAGAATTTATTTTTAATATCTCTTATATGATGTAGTAACTGGTACCTGAATAGCCCGCATGTGAAAGTAACACGCAAAATTAGGCAAATTGTATTTGAAAACACTTCTCAGGAATTATGATTACATCAGTAATCTAACTGTAGTCCCTTTGAGAAGGGAAAATCACAAGGTAAGCCCCAAGTTTGCCTTTGTTCTCATGGACACTTTCCCAGGCATGGTGTAGCAAGGTGATTCCAATGAGAGCATGGTGGACCTACTGAACTAATTAGCAAAGAAATATGCCAAGTGAAGCAGTTAGAATCCATGGAGTGCAGCACTGGAAGTGAGGAGCTATGCATAGAAGGTGTTCTAGGAGTCCATGTGGAAGTCTTCTACAACTCTACAGCTAATAACCATACTGAACAGGCACAAGACTAGACTATCCAAAAACTACCAAAGAATTGAACGCTGAACAGAATTACTAGAAGATGAGCAGTGCTGGATTAGAGTAGTGCCAGAGTAGACATATCTCCTTAACACCATATTATAGACAAACTTGGCAAACAGATTTGCCTTAGGCGTGAGAACACCATAGAAGTAAAAAAAAAAAAAAAAAAAAAAAACCCTCCAGAAATTAAATAACACACTGCTAAATGATGTGTGTTTCAAAGACTAAATCAAACTGGAGGTTAGAAAATATTTCAAATTGAATCATAAAAGTACAACATATCAAAATTGTAGAGATTCAGCTAAATTAGTACTCAGAGGGAAATTTGTAGTTTTATTTGTTTTACTGAAATATACTGAATAGTTGATGTACTATATTATGCTTAGTTTCAGGTGTACTGCATAGTGATATAACATTTGCATACATTATGAAATGGTCAGCAATATAAGTCTAGTAACAATCTGTCCTCATAAAAGGTTATTACAATATTATTGACCATATTCCTTATGCTGTATATTACATCCCTGACTTACTTATTATTTAACTGGAAGTTTGTACCTCTTAATTCCCCTCACCTATTTTGCCTATAGGCAAAATTCCACTCACACCCCTCCCCTCTGCTTACCACTCATCTGTTCTCTGTATCTGTGAGTCTGTTTTCATTTTGTTTTGTTTATTTGTTTTGTTCTTTTAGGATTGCACGTATAAGTGAGGTCATATGGTATTTGTCTTTCTCTTCCTGGCATATCTCACTTAACAGAATACCCTCTAGATCCACCCATGTAGTCACAAATGGCAAGATTTTATTTTTTATGGCTGAGTAACATTTCATTGTATGTGTTTGTGTGTGTGTGTGTGTGTGTGTGTGTGTGTGTGTGTAATCACTTGGTCATTAGCCACTCATCTATCAATGGACACAGGTTGTTTCCCTACCTTGTGTATTATAAATAATACTGCAATTGGTGTTCATATATGTTTTCAAATTAGTTTTTGTTTTTTCCAGATAAATAACTAGATGTCAAATTGCTAGATCATATTTTGAATTTTTTGAGGGACCTTCATACTGTTTTCCATAGCAGCTGTACCAATTTACAATCCCACGAACAGCACACAAGTGTTCCGTTTTCTCCATATCCTCACCAACACTTGTTATTTGTTGTCTTTTGCATGGCAGCCATCTGACAGGTGCAAGATGGGATCTCAGTGATTTTGATTTGCATTCCCCTGATGATTAGTGACATTGAGCATCTTTTCATGTGTCTGTTGGCCACCTGTATGTCTTCTTTGAGAAAATGTTTATTCATTTCCTCTACCCATTTTTAATCAGGTTGTTTGTCTTTTTGATGCTGAGTTGAAAAATAAAATAAATAGATAATCTACAATCACTTAGTAATAGATGAGAAAACATTTTTATAGTGTTTAAGATAATCTCAAGTGATAAGGCAAAGTGTGGAGTATCTATTTTTGTTGGTTTGGCCAAGGGAGGCCTCTCTGCTGAAATGACCTATAAATAGTGTATGAGTTTCTCAGGACTGCCATAACAAAGTACCATATACTAGATGGTTTAAACTGACAGAAATTATTGTCTCACAGCTCTGGAAGCCAGAAGTCTAAAATCAAGGTGTCAGAACGGCTATTTTCCTTCTGAGACTCTAGGTAGAATCCTCCCTTACCTCCTTCTAGGTACTAGTGGTGCCATCTATCCTAGGCTTGAAGCTGCATCACTCCAATCTCTGTGTTGGTAACCACATCGTGTTCTCTATGTGTCTCTGTCTTTTCACATAGCATTCTCCTGTGTCATCACATTGTTTTCTTAAAAGCACACCTGTCATATATGGTAAAATGCCCACCCTACTCCAGACTGACCGAATCTGAACTTAACTAATTACATCTGCAATGACCCTATTTCCAAATAAGGTCACATTCTGAGGTACTGGGACCTTTTGAGGTGAGGCACAATTAAACCCATAATAAACAGTAAGCTGAAGTGCAATGGGAATTGAGCCAGAAGACCTAGAAGAAGAGCATTCCTAGTAGACATCATAACCTCTAAAGCAGAAGCAAGCTGGTGTGTACAAGTGGGGTCACCATTCATTCCAGTTTTCCCTGGGAAGTCGTAGTTCATTCCTGTTGTCTCAGTATAAGTACTAATAGATTCCCATTTCATTTTCAAAAACTCAAATACTCCTCGTGGACCACAAATTAAGTGTTCTCCTTATGTGTGAGGAACAAGAAGTTCAGTGTTGCTGAAACAGAGTGTGATAGAGATTACTTTAGAGAGATAGAAAGCCAACCATATATTATTTTTTTGCCCAGTTTAGGTCTTTGAATTTTATTTTGCATCACTTGGGAGGAATTTTTTAGTTTTTTAGCTTTTTTAGGGTAAAATAGTATTTATTGAATTATAACACATAAAGAAATATGCAAAAATCATAAATATAGCTTACTAAATGGTTCAAAAATGAACATACCAATGTAATTACCAAAGCCAAGAGGTGAGCATCACTACCAATCTTAAAACTTCCCTTTACTGTCTCTAGACATGTCTCCCCTTCCTCATCCAAACATCAAACACTTATTTGTTAATTTTAAACACATGGAACCAAACCATGTACATCACTTGATGTTTGGAACTTTTACATTCAATATATGATTGGTAGATTAATGCAAAATAATGTATGTATGTACTTTACTGTTAATGGGGAATTTTATCATTTCTAATCTTTTAACTCCATCAGCTGTGGGAAACATTGGCACAGACTGCAGAGGTCTTCAGTAGCTAAGACTCTGGAGGTCCTGTGGGTGGCAGTGGTGGCTAGGACTATTGGGATACTTGAAGGTAAAACTAAAATACCTCGGAATCCTTGGAGGTGAACCTACATAAATGGTTCCATGATTATACACAATCAAATGTGAGCTTCTTTGCTGAGGTACTTTTTTTTTTTTTTTTTTTTTTTTTTTTTTTTTTTCCTTTTTTTCCCCTTTTTGCGTTATGTGGGCCTCTCACTGTTGTGGCCTCTCCCGTTGCGGAGCACAGGCTCCGGACGCGCAGGCCCAGCGGCCATGGCTCACGGGCCCAGCCGCTCCGCGGCATATGGGATCCTCCCAGACCGGGGCACGAACCCGTATCCCCTGCATCGGCAGGCGGACTCTCAACCACTGCGCCACCAGGGAGGCCCTGCTGAGGTACTTTTTGAAGAATTTCATGTTGTTTGTTCTGACTCCATTATGGTCCTTTATAGCTGTCACGTTTCATGGTTCTTGAAAAGAATCTACCAGCTTCTTCTTAATTGTTTCCCATTCATAATCTTCATTGTATTTGAAAGCACCCTTAAGCTTGAACTTCCCCGCATTTTGTTTCAACTAAAGTGAGTTCCTTCAGGGAGAGCTTTGGAGTTCCCTGTCCTTATGAACTTTCTGCCTTCTGTGTTTGAAAATCACTGAGCCACACTGTTCCTGATCTCGAAATGGGAATATGGCTTATTTTCTTTTCTCTTAAAATGATCTCCTTCTTTAAGAGTATGGGCTAGGCTGGAATGGTAACATCTAGTTTTCTCAATCTGACGTTCCTGGTATGGAATCTCTACCACTTGAGCAAGCTGGATAAGGGTAATCAGGGTTCCAATATCCTTGGGTGTGTCTGGAGTAGAGACTCTATCCTATGAGTGAGAGATGGGTGGAAGAAGGGAGACACTGATCTCATAGCCATAGCTTCCAGTTTATACTCTGTGACCCCGAACTGGGAAGTGAGAAATGCTTGTGGGCTGCCTCTCCTGGTGGGATACTGTATTCCTTGACAAGGAGCTGAAGTAAGATGGAGCCCAATTGTCTGGATGTATTTGTTCAAGTTGCACTTCTGTCACATAGGCGTCTCATAGGGGAGCAGGTGAAACAAGGAGGATTGAGTCGTATCTCAAGTGCTAACGACTCTCACTGTTCTTTTTAATATGTATAAGATTTGGTAGACTTTCTTAAATGCATGTTTCTTAACTTATAGTATACCCTTAGGAGAATTTTGAGACTCTAAATGGTTATTTTAAAAATAATTTTCAGTTGTAGTTCTTTTGCTGGGGAATAGGTACACTTCTGTACTTACACTCTTTAGGTTGCTATTGTGCAAGTGGAATGAGTCCCTTATATTCATTAATCCTTGGCACCTGGTAGAGTATATCCTTCCACCTGTTCTTACTATTCAAGTGTAATTTCCTATTTGGTTCTTGGCCAAATAAATATTAGAATCAGTTACACAATGACAACTGAAGAAGACTTTGTGTCAATAAGAAAAAATCAGGAGAAATAAAGAGCAGAAATCAGTAAAATAGATAAAATACAAAAATAGAGAAAAACATGAAAAGTTTTTCATGGAAAAGAACTCAAAATAAAAAGAAAAGTTTTCCTAATACAAGGCTATTTACAAGATGTTATTGTAGTTAACTGCTACCTAAATGCCAAGAAGCTGTTTACTTCTTAGAGTTGTTTAAAAAAAAGAAAGAACAGACCATGTCCAGCTCTTCATTTCATATTTAGTATACTATTGACTTTTTAAATTCTAAAAGACAATGCAAAAAGGATATATGTAGACCTATTTCACTTATAAATTACAATGAAAAACAAATTCTAGATACAGCATTATACAATTGAAACCACAATTTATTTTTTTAAATGGACAAAATGAACTCTTCTATATATATAAAGGATTTAAAGCTGACATTATCAAAATATCTGTAAATATAAAGCAATATATTAATAAATTAATGGAGAAAACTATTTGATTTTTTCAAGAGATAAAGAAATGGTGATGAGTCTAAAACACTGTATGCATAAAATTACTTGTCAGACTAGCATAGAGATGAATTCCTTTAATTACTTAAAATAATATACCAAAAATGTGATAAAATATAAAGAAAAAACTATATATGTATGATAAGCTATTTCTATTACTTATTCCATAGTAGAAATAAACAAGATCCGTTTGTCAATTTTTAGAGTCCATAGAACACTTGAGCAAGTACTGTTTGGCTGATCTCAGCTGGACTCATTATATTTCAGTGGTTAGCTATATATGTCTGGCTGGAGACTGGGTGTTCTAGGAAGACCTCTGATACATATCTGGCACTTGGCTGGCTGGCTGTGGGGTTAAGTGGTATGATCAGACAGTGTATTTCTCAGGATCCAACACATTAGCCAAAACCTTTCACCATGGCAGCAGCAGGTTTCCAAGAGAGTGAGAAGAAGCATGCCAGGCTTTTTGAGGCTTACATTTGGAAGTGGTACAACAGTATTTCTACTATATGCTATTGGCAAAAGCAAATCATAAGGCTAGTGCAGAAATTTGGAATGAGGAAATAAACTCAATCTCATCATAAGAGAAGCTGCAAAGTAACATTGTTAAAGATATAGACACAAAGTGGGCTCAGAAGTCAGAGACATTTTTGTAATCAATCTACTAAAGAAACAAAAATAAAAATGTCATTGTTGGTAATTGATGCAAGCATCTACAAAAGTAAAAAAAAAACTATTAATACATAATACAGATCATTCTCTTGTGAAGGAAACAGATATAAATGATGATAATGTGTACATTCAACAAATGTACCTGAGGCCCATAGTAAATACATACAAACATACAAGTATATGTAAGTCTTTTTTTTTTTTTTTTTTTTTTTTTGCACTACGCCGGCCTCTCACTGTTGTGGCCTCTCCCGTTGCAGAGCACAGGTTCCGGACGCGCAGGCTCAGCGTCCATGGCTCACGGGCCCAGTCGCTCCGTGGCATGTGGGATCCTCCCAGACCAGGGCACAAACCCGTGTCCCCTGCATTGGCAGGCGGACTCTCAACCACTGCACCACCAGGGAAGCCCTATGTAAGTCTTTTTTTTTTTTTTTTTTTTTTTGTGGTACGCGGGCCTCTCACTGCTGTGGCCTCTCCTGTTGCAGAGCACAGGCTCCGGACGCGCAGGCTCAGCGGCCATGGCTCACGGGCCCAGCCGCTCCATGGCATGTGGGATCTTCCCGGACCGGGGCACGAACCCGTGTCCCCTGCATCGGCAGGCAGACGCTCAACCACTGTGCCACCAGGGAAGCCCCTGTAAGTCTTTTTAATTAAACTTTTTATTTTGAAATGAGAAAAGTTAAACTGTTATACAGAGATTTTTTGAATACCCATCATCAAGTTTCCCACATGATTAACACTGTACGTTACCATGGTATATTTATCAAGTTAAGAAATTGATATTGTTATATCACTATTAACTAAGCTCCAGATTTTATTTGGATTTCACCTATTTTTCCATTAATGTCTTCTTTCTTTTCCAGGATCGCATCCAAGATACCACATTGTATTTAGTTGTCAGGTCCCCCCAAGTTGCCCCGATGTGTGACACTTTCCCCTTTCCTATTTTCCATGATCTTTATAATGTTGAGGAATGTGGACCAGGTATAGAAGTCATAATCTAGGTTTTTCTTTCTCTTTTCATATTATTAGACTGAAATTACAAGTTTTCTTGGAAAGAATAAAACAGGTTATGTGTTCTGTTCACATTTGTCTGGGAGAGGTACCTGACATACGCATGATATATTGATGATGTTAACCAACATTACTCACTTGTTCAAGTGTTTGCCAAGCTTATCGACTGTAATTATTTTTAAGTCATAAATTGACATTTTAAAAATATTTATTTATTTATTTGGCTGCGCCAGGTCTTAAGTTGCGGCATGTGAGATCTTCATTGCAGCATGCAGGGTCTTTCATTGTGGTACACAGGCTCTTCACTGTGGCGTGCGGGCTACAGAGCTCGCAGGCTCAGTAGTTGTGGCACGCAGGCTTAGTTGCCCTGCGGCATGTGGGATCGTAGTTCCCCTACCAGGGATCAAACCTGCGTCCCCTGCATTGGAAGATGGATTCTTAACCACTGGACCATCAAGGAAGTCCCATAAATTACAATATTTTAGAAATGAAGAATGTATAACTTCCTATGATTGCCTAAAAATATTAATATATTAATATAGCCAAAATGTAAAATAAATTTATACTCAAATGTATTTAAATAAACAAAATAACAGATGTACAAAAGCATACAAATTATTTAAATAAATCTAATCTACTTTAATTCATCTACTGGAAAACAATGATGTTCTAATTATCTTTAAAACATATTACTGAATTTTATATTGTATTTATTTGAAATACCAGGACGGTACTTTTAACTTATTGGCACAGGTGTGAAAGCAAATTCAAATATATTTATTTCCATGTCTATGTGTATATCTATAACTATATCTATATCTATGAACAGATGGTGGAAACAATTTAATAAAGAAATAAGCATACTAATCCTTTGGATTTTCTTATATGTGTTTAAAGATAAAAGCTGCTTTATAAAAAAGAGTTTAACCTGAGAGGTAATATCATAGGCCAAATTAAACCAAATTGAGGATAGGGAGTAGAGCTAGTTTCTGTAGTTTTTCTAATGATAGGAGGATTTCAGTATTAGCTATAGAAAAAGTTGCAACAAAGGAGTTAAATTTTATCTGATAAAAAGTTACTTAATCTTTAATATTGGATGAGATATAATGTACTGAAATACAGATACGGAAGATCAAGTAGAGAAGGTAGTTTTGAAATTATATCTGGAAAAGGACAATCAACAGTGTAAGTTTCCCTAGAACTTGGGAAGTGATGGAATTCAGAACTGAGGAGAAGTTATTTAGATATTAAACAGAACAGTTCTCCACTTTAAAATAAGAAAGAATGAATGAAATGTTAGAAAATCTGTAATTTAAATAATAGAGTACTTTGATACCATGTTATTTAATGCAAAAAAAGAGTTTACAGTGGTTTACAACTTACTGACATAAAATACTGACATTTTAAAAATAAATTAAATTAAAAATGTGCCTCTTCATCTATATTAATGTTTTGGCATTTTATTATATTTTACAATTCATATAAGCCACTACTTTCTTATTCTGGAATTCATTCTTGATTAATTTCTTTGTAAAAAATGTGCAGAAGTGTTATCTGTCTGCATGTACAGGTATAAGAAAATACATATTGTTTCCATACTTGACAAATATATTTTGCTCAAAATTTGAAGGCATTTTTCAATTGTCTTATAGCATCCAATATTATATATGATAATTCTACTGAAAATGGGATTATCATTATTATATATATATGTGGCACATTCACTGTATCTATCAAAACACCACAAAAAACTTCGAGATTTAGAAATTTTGCCAAATAAAAAATTATTACATTTGCATACTTATTATAGGTAATTTTTCTTAAATTTTGTGCATTGGTAATAAAATTTTTTATCTAATATGAAAAATTAATTGCATGAAAGTTCAAATCACTAAATTTGTTAAATGAATATATATTTAATTTATATTAATTAAAATATTTTAATTATTATAAATATACTTATATTGTTTTAATTAATATAAATATATTTATTTTCATTGTAATTTATTTCTATTTATTTTGAATTGAGTAGACAATTTCATGCATATATATTTTTACAACATGTACATGTTCTCATAAGCAAATTGCTAGAAACTTTTGGTATTATTATTCAGCTGATTCACTGACAGTCTTAACACCAAATAAATAAAACAGCTAAAAGAATATCTGCAGGGAATGATATTTAGAGTCCACATTTAACAAATCTTATTACTCAGAGTGGTAAAAAAATGTAAGCATAATGAGCCTAGTAAATTAATGATGAAAAAAATGTAAAAGAAACTAATGGGTTCAAAGAATATTATAGATCACAACATGTTATTTCCAGACTATTAAACATGCCCGTGATGAACAATTGCAGGTGGTTAAAATCTCCATTACTTCATAAAGCATTAATTAAACACTGAATGTCAGAAGAAAATCACTAACAGTGTCTCTCAAAGTAAGGTGCATGACCACCTGTACCTGAATACCTCCTGGGAGACTGCTAAAATTGTAAATTCATGTCCATTATCTGAGATTTAATGAATTGAAATATTAAACAGAGGTGTCTGCAAATCTGACTATGTAATTAATATCCCAGATAATTCCATGCACATTACTAGATAAGTCACAGAGCATTCAGGAAGAGAGACTGGCAAAAAAAAAAAAAAAAGTCTCCATATTCATTTTGATGGTTAATTTTATGTGTCAGACTTGGCTGGCCCCCCAATGCCCAGAAAAGTGGTCAAATTTTATTATGCTGGATGTTTCTTTAAGGGTATTTTTAGGTGAGATTAATATTGAGATTGTGGATTTTGATTAAAGCAGATTGCCCTCCATAATGTAAGTGGGCCTCATCTAATCAACTGCAGGCCTGAATGGAACAAAAGACTGAACAAGAGAGAAACCTGCCAGCAGATGGTCTTGAGCCTTGAACTCCAGTGTCAGTTCTTCCCTGGTTTTCCATCCTGCTGATTTTGGACTTGCCAAGTTCCATAATCACATGACCTAATTCCTTAAAATAAATAACTAAATATATATTATAAATAAATTATAAATTATATATATATATATATATATATATATATATATATATATATATCCTATTGGTTCTTTTCATTCTTCTTATTAAAATAGTCTTCTCAAAATCTTTTATTTCAGATTTGGTTTGATCTATTGATACATATTACAAATGTTTTTAAATGACTTTTTAAAATAGCAATCAAAATCTAACAAAATTTATACAAGGTTTATATGAGGACAATTACAAACCTCCGATGAACAAAATCAACAAAAAAATTAATAGAAAGATATTCCATTTTTGTGAATAGGAAGATTCCATATTGTCAAGATGTCAGTTCTTCCCAGCTTGATCTGTAGACTCAGTGCCGTCACAATCAAAATCTCTGCAGTTCGTTTTGCAGATATTGACAAACACATTCTAAATTTTATATGGAAAGACAAAAGACCCAGAATAATCAACACAGTATTGAAGGAAAAGGACAAAGTTGAAGGACTAACACTACCTGAGTTCAAGACTTATTATAAAGCTACAGTACTTAAGACACTAGTATTGGTGAAAGAATAGACATATAGATCAATAGAACAGAAAAAGAGTCCAGAAACAGACCAGTGTAAATATAGTCAGCTGATCTTCGACAGAGGAGCAAAGGCAAGGCAATACAGTGGAAAAAGAGAATCATTTCCACAAATGATGCTGGAACAACTGTATATTCACATGCAAAATAAGTAAATAAATAAATAAAATAAAATAAAATAAATGCAGATCTTACACCCTTTACAGAAGTTACTCAAAATATATTACAGATCTATATGTTAAATGCAAAAGTGTAACCCTCCTAGAAGATAATATAGGAGAAACCCTAAACAATCTTGGGCATGGGGATGACGTTTTAGAAAAACACCAAGGGCATAATCCATGCAAGAAATAATTAATAAGCTGTAATTCATTATTATTAAAAACACCTGCATTATACAATGTCAAGAGAATGAAGGGAAGAGCCACAGACTGGGAGAAATATTTTCGAAGACACACTTGATAAACGATTGTTATCCACAATATAAAAAGAACTTTTAAAACTCAACAATAAGAAAACAACCCATTCAACAAAATGAGACAAAAACTTTAACAGACACTTCACCAAAGAACATATACAGATGGCAAAAAAAAGCTCATGAAAATATTTTCCACATCATATGTCATTAGGGAAAAGGGAATTAAAATAACAGTGAAATACCATTAAATTCCTATTAGAATAGCCAACGTCCAGGACACTAACAACATTAAATGCTGGTCAGGACGTGGAGCAACAGGAACTTTCATTCATTGTAGGTGGGAATGCAAAATGACACAGCCACTCTGGAAGACAGTTTTGCGGTTTCCTACAAAACTAAACGTTCTTACCGTATAATCCAGCAATCGTGCTCCTTTATATTTACCCAAAGTAGCTGAAAATTTATGTCAACACAAAAACCAGCACATGGATGTCTATAACAGCTTTATAGCCGCCAAACTTGGAAGTAATCAAGGTGCCCTTCACTAGGTGAATAGATAAATAAATTGTGATACATCTACACAATAGAATATTATTCTGGTCTGAAAAGAAAAGAATTATGAAGCCATCAACAGACATGGAGAAACTTAAATGAATATCACTAAGCAAGCAAAAGAGGCCAATCTGAAAAGGCTACATTCTATCAGATTCCAACTATATGACAATCTTGAAAAGGCAAAACTAGGGAGTAAAAAAATCAGTGGTTGCCAAGATGAGGGTGGGGGAATGAATCGGTAGAACAGAGACTTTTTAGGGCAGTGAAAATACTCCGTATGACATTATAATGGTGAATACATGTTATTATATTGTACATTTGTCCAGACCCATAGAATGTACAATAGCCAGTCTGAATTTTAATGTAAACTACGGATCTGGATGATTATGACATGTCGATGTAAATTCATTGATTATAACTAACGTACCACTCTGGTGGGGGATGCTGATAATGGGAGAGGCTATGCATGTCTGGGGTCAGGAGGTATATAGGAAATTTTAGTATCTTCCCCTTAAGTTTGCTGTGAACCCGAAACTACTCTTAAAAAACAAAATCTTAAAAAAAAAATAGCTATCAGGATGTAAAATACCACCTAATGTGATACCAGGCGAACTGCAGAAGGTGTTTTGAGTAACAGAAAGAAAAGAATGCTAAGATTATTGTCTTGGGAGTAAATAGTTCCACATGTTGATAAATGATATATTCCATATTTCTATGTCAAACGTTTAGCGATAAGCATTAAAAGAGAGAGACTATGCATGGTTTTCAATGAGCAATAGGAATAAAAAATATACAACTTTAGCCAATCAAATAAGTTTGTTAAGAAATTTCTAAATTGCCCTTACAATTTGGCAAAATGAAGTAGAAAACTTTAACAGATTTACAAGAAAAACAAAATATCAGAACACTCCTGACATATGCATGAAAGATCAAATAAGTATTTAATAAATTGGGATTTATCACATTTATAAATAATTTCAGGTTAACATCAACAGCAAAAAAAAAATACGTACTAGAAATTTCCCAATTCATTTTATAAACCAACATCAACCAGGGAATGTTAATACGAAAAAAAAAAAAAAAAAAAAAAAAAAACAAGAAATGAACTCTTCTCACTTGTCAAAATTTTAGGCTGAATCATGTGAAATTGCCAATTTTATAGATCAAATAATTGAGTGCCAGTAATTTCAAATGTTTCATTTTATATAGGTACAGATTTTAGCTAAAGATAATGAGATACATACTAGCAGCATACTTTTAATCACGTCTATTGAAATAACTCAGTATGTGCCAACTTTAGAAAATATATCAGTATACTTTACTATAAAAGATGAAAAAATCATAGAACAATCTTTATAGATGCTGATAACAATAGCAAACAGTTATATGGTATGCCAAAAAATAATGACTTAGATTAGGAGATACTTTATTTTAAAAGACTTATTTGCAATACATTAGGGAGAATAGTATGACCTCAAGATTGCAAGTATCTCAGAATCAAACAGAGAAAAGGTTATCTCTTGCAGGTAGAGGTAAGCAGAATTTGTAGGAACTTTGTGGGGAGTAAGGTAAGCAGTTTGGGTGAGCAGGTGGCAAAATCAAGTGCTTCAGCACGAAATGCTTTTCTGGTGGTCAGCAGATTCTTCAAATGAGCTGCTGCGGGGGTGCGGGCATGCTAAGCACCCGAGTTAGTGCTTGCTTAAACTTAGGGTAAGCCAAGGTTTAGGACCTATGAGGAGGAGAGAAACCTGACTAAAGTTATTCAAGCCAATCCAATAGGTAAGTAATGGCCAATCATAAGTCCTTGGTCCAGCATTTCCTATGTACCAGGCACTGTCCTATATTCTTAATAAATATGAGTTTATTTAATCAATAAAGTTCAAATTCTGCAGGGAAAAAGTTATGGTGAATCCTAATCACAAATTCACAAATCTTCTCCACAAAGTAATGTGTCAAAAACAGGTCATTGGAAAAAAAATGGGGTTCCCTGGTGGCGCAGTGGTTCAGAGTCCGCCTGCCGACGCAGGGGACACAGGTTCGTGCCCCAGTCTGGGAAGATCCCACATGCCGTGGAGCGGCTGGGCCCGTGAGCCATGGCCGCTGAGCCTGCGCGTCCGGAGCCTGTGCCCCACAACGGGAGAGGCCACGACAGTGAGAGGCCTGCGTACCGCAAAAAGAAAAAAAACAAAAACAAAACACAGGTCATTGGGCCACACTTCAGAAAAGAAGTAGGGCAGGTAGTGATGCACAAGAGCTGGTAGGTGGAGAACTGGAAAGAATTGTTGAGCATCACAATCGATTACCTTGCGTATACTTTCTGTACAAATCTTAGATGATCTGTAAACTGTCCTAATAGGGGAATGAGGAGGTATATCTCAGGAGTAAATTACCCTAAAAATTAGAAATGTGAAAAGAAGGAGGCTAAACAGTTCTGTTATAAAAATGATCATGATCACACTACTTCGCACCACACATCAATTAATTGTTGTTATTCCAGGCCACATAGTAGACAGGGAACTTTTGTGGCAGTGGTCACACAATGTAGACTATATGGGTGTGCAAGAGGTTGCTCTTTCACATTTTACACACTTATTTTGATTTTGCACTAGTCCTCTTAGAGAGGTCACCTACATGTGACAATTCGTGAAATTTTAATAATGGAAACAATCTGTTAACTAGATAAGTATATATTCTTTCATGCATATATAATCTCTGATATTAAGGGAACAGCACATATATTGTTTGTTTGTTTGTTTGTTTGTTTGTTTTTGCAGTATGCGGGCCTCTCACAGTTGTGGCCTCTCCCGTTGCGGAGCACAGGCTCCGGACGCGCAGGCTCAGCGGTCATGGCTCACGGGCCTAGCTGCTCCGCGGCATGTGGGATCCTCCCAGATCGGGGCACGAACCTGTGTCCCCTGCATCGGCAGGCAGACTCTCAACCACTGCGCCACCAGGGAAGCCCCACATATATTGTTTAATTCAATTCTAGCAATATACAGTTAACCCTTGACCAACAGGGGTTTGAAATGTGCAGGTCCACTTATACTTGGATTTTTTCAATAAATACCTGCAGTACTACAGAATCCTCAGTTGGTTGAATCCCGAGTGTGGAACTGTGGATTGGGAGAGCCGGCTCTGGAACTTGAGACTACTATAATTTTGGTATCCATGGGGGCTCCTGGAACCAATCTCCCGTTGATACCGAAGTACGACTGTGTATTTTTTATAACATGGGAACTATTTTCTCATAGACGAATATGGGTTACATAAATGTAAACTGATAAAAGTGAATGTGCTGTGTTGGAAGAAAAAAGACACATGTATAGTATGCATATACTCTATATGAAGTACTAAATGCATACAGGCAAGTAAACTTTAAAATATTTGTGCATAGAACTTAATGAAAGGAGAAAAACATTGTGTCATATCTTTCTTGCTATTTATGTTTGAATCAGTTGCAGCAGTTTTTAAATAGTGTAGAGATCATTGAAATACACTTTATATAGGAACTTACTGATTTTAAAGTAATTCATATTATTAAAAAAAAAAAACTCTCCTTAACAAAAAAATTAGAGTGGTTATTGAGAAAATGTGCAAAGATGTTTTCTCAATTTTGAGTACTCCTGTTACACCATCTACTGGTAGCTTTTGAGAATGCTATCCATCTCCTCAAAAATCAATTCACTTCTTCTAAAGTATGTTACAATTTTTTATTGAGAAAAGATATTTCAAAATTCACTCTTTATTTACTGAATCATTACTACATAATAAATTTCTAAAATCATGTTTTCCTTTCTGTCCTTTAAATACTACTTGCTTTGGCAATCACAGTATGCATTGGAAAAGTAATACTGTTCCAATCTCTTTGAGTTTAGAAATCGTGCAGGTAAAACTAATGCTAATTAGTAATTACAATTAATTGGTTTGAAATCAATTCTTTATGAAAAGTCCTCTATGAATATACCGCACACACGTACACATACACACACATACAGTTTGTGTGATATTATTTACTATCATAGATATTATAGTTGTTTATTTAACTTTTCTCATTCTCTTTTTTTCTCTTTGCTTGTTTATATTGTTATTTCATCAAGATTAAGTAATTATATGTAAAAAGGGAGACCATAGTTTGTTGGTGAGTGTATTTGTTTGCTCGAACTGCCATAACAAAATACCATATACTGGGTGACTTGAACAACAAAATCTATTTTCTCACAGTTCTGGAGCCTAGAAGTCCAGGATCAAGGTGCCAGAAGTGTTGGTTTCTAGTGAGACTTCTCTTCTTGGCTTGCAGACATATTCTCACTGTGTCCACACATAGCCTTTCTTCTGTGCATGTGCACTTTTGGTGTTCTTCCTCTCTTTATAAGGAAAACAGTTCTTTGGGATTAGGATCACACTAATGGTCCTCATTTAACCTTAATTGCCTCCTTAATGGCCACATCTCCAAATACAGCTATATTGGGGGTTTCTGCTTCCACGTGACTGTTGGGGCACACAATTCAGTGCATAACAGTGGGAGTGTGAACTGATGCTACTTTTATACAAAGCAGTCCTGCAATATGCACCATTTGCTTGAAGGCTGTTATCCCTCCATCTACTCATTTACTTAGAGGAGTCTAATCTAATAAGAAGTGTGGAATGCTGAATATGCTTTTGCTCACGAATGTGTTCATCACAGTATCCTTAGAACATGAGGCTTAAGCAATGCCTCCTAAATGTTTTCAGACTGAGGCACACATAGATAATTATAATACGGTACAATGCTCTAAGGTTAATAGACATGGCTGTTACCAGCAAAAGGTCCCGTATGTCCAGAACCCACCCAGGGGCTGGAGCACCAAGAGGATCTGTACTTTGGCTCATATGTGACCCATTTGTGGTAACTGTTGACACTGAGTACACTGAGAAGTTGTGACAAAAAGAGACAGATTATGAGAATAGTGACTGGGGAGAACCTGATATATTACATTAATGTATACTTTACTTGGGAAAAAACACAAGATAGCAGACAGACTGATGAAAGCTGAAAAATGTGCTACCATTTATGTCTTTAACTCAAAATTATTTTTCTGATTATGTATTTATTAAAATATTTTAAAGCCTTTGAAATCATTTCAGTAACGTTTATTATAATAGAAAAAAACACACGTAAAACTAAATTTTAAAGTTGTATTTGTATAAGCAACATATACAGAATTGTGGCTGTAATGAAACATACCATAATATTGAGCATTTGCCCCGGAAGTAGGAATATAAAGATAATTTTGTTCTTATTACTTATTCATTGTTTTCTGTCTCCACCAAAATAAATGGGGTTTATTTAATAATATATAAATTATAATGTTTAATTTTTGCATATTACCTTTGCTATAGACTGAATCGTGTCCTGCATAATTTATATGTCAAAACCCTGACATCACATGTGTGTTGGAGATAAAGCCTTTAAGGAGGTGATCAAGGTTGAATGAGCTCATAAGGGTGGAGTCCTGATATGCTAATAAGAATGCTCTTATAAGAAGAGGAAGCGACACCAGCTCTCTGTCTGCCATATGAGGACACAGGAAGAAGAATGCTGTTTGAAATCCAGGAAGAGTACTTCACCAGACCAGATACAGACATCCTGATCTTGGACTTAGTCTCCAGAACTGTGAGGAAATACATTTGTTATTTAAGCCTCCTGGTCTGTGGTATTTTGCTATGGCCACCTGAGCTGACTGATACAACTTTATGACTTCATAAATATCTCATAGCTTTTTTATAATACACACACATATAACTGTATGTAATTTAAATAAAATATTAGTATTCTAGGAGGTATTTTATTTCTAAGACTGTAGTTTTCAAGCTCCTAGGACTCATGAGAAGCCTAAAAATATCGGTAATTGCCTCGTACATTTTTGAAATCTTTCAATGGTAATTTATGGTAATTACCGCTGCTTTCTCAGAAGTTGACACAAAAGGTTATGCCTTTGTGACACTGTCACATTGTCAAAGCTCTGCATTTGCCTGATGTGGTTCTGAAATTACTTTGTTTCCTGAACTATGTGAGTTATATGTCTGAGGCTGGCATTTTCAGACCTAGATTGGTCCTAATCTATGGGCAGTTTATGACCCTGGGGTAAACCTAATTCTTACCCTGAGAAGAGTGGAGACAGCTTTTCAGGAGTCATTCTATAGCTTCCACTTTTACCCAGTCTTGGTCGCTGAACTCTTCTCTTGGTTGTTTGGTTGTTTACTTGGTCATTGGGTTTTGTTTCTGGTCCCTTATAATCCCATATTTGCATTTTTTCATGATTGACTAGTCTTTTTTTTTTTTTTTTTTTTGCGGTACACGGGCCTCTCACTGCTGTGGCCTTTCCCATTGTGGAGCACAGGCTCCGGATGCGCAGGCTCAGCGGCCATGCCTCACGGGCCCAGCTGCTCTGCAGCATGTGGGATCTTCCCGAACCGGGGCATGAACCCGTGTCTCCTGCATCGGCAGGCGGACTCTCAACCAGTGCGCCACCAGGGAAGCCTGAATGACTAGCCTTTTATGACTTAATTACAAGCTCACAACGCCAGAATTTTAAATGCTCTCATTGCTCCCAGTGTATTCACATCACCTTAGACCAAACCATCTTCCTGTTTCAGTACTTAATACCTGATTTCTAAAGTCTAAGTTCAAAACCTGTAAAATTGTGCTGTTTCACTTAACACTCTGAGCATCTGGCCTTGAACACAATATTATAACAGAAGATTAAATCTAAACATATTCTTTAAAAATAGCCTATTCATAATAATTCTAATATCCTATTGGAATAATTACAAGAAACCTTTCTTTTGACATGCCTAGCATATCTGTTGAACACCTGGATCCTCATATCAAATAAACAGCTGTATTTGCAACAGTTTCTCAGTTCCCTACTAAGTAGTACACAAGAAAAAAGTGTTAAAAGTGTATAAAATAGCAGTAAACATTCACTTAGAGATTAGAAGTGACTTATACAATGTCTCAAAGTGATAGTTGGGATGGGTATAGAAAACTGGGATGTCAAATAAGCAGATTATGTGTAATGGTATCTGTGTATAATACAAAGAATAATTTTTGCTTACTTCTAAACCATTCTAAAATATTTTTGATGACATGCTCTCTTTTGCGTCTATATATACACATTATCATTCCTATCATACAATTTAAATGGGTTTAAGAAATATGTGTGAACAACTCCACAAAACACTGATCATGTATGCATCTGCTCAAAATGATGCAGCATGGTAGCATTCCTGTAAAGGGAAAAGTGGGTTTATTTGATTGGCTGCAAATTCTTTCATAGAAATTTAACATTTGAGGCAAAACACGCATTATCTTTTATTATTACATCAAGTCAAATAAGTGTCTGTCAAAAGAACACAACTGAAAATTGTAAAGCATGAAACATTCTCTTACATAGTACAGAAGCCAACTTCCTGTCCATTTACTTGCCAGGACTCAGCATTACTTGTCAAGAGTCAGTGATGACTCCTTCAAGTTTAAATCCTCACTGGCCTTGCTTGCAGTGAAGCAGGAGATGGAAGAATCTAGGATGAGTTGGGAATTTGAAAAGCCAAAACACTATGCCTCTGACACTTGTATTTCTGTATACACCTTGGCTTTTGCTGTTGCTAATATGTATAAAATGATGCTGTATATGTATATGTATATACATATAATGTGTCCTATATATATGGGAAAGAATAGATACATGAGACCTTCAGCACATTTGTAAGTGCACAATGAAGTATTGCCAACTATAAGCACAGTGTTTTTCAGCAGACCTCTGTACTTCTTTAACTTGTGTTACTGGGCCCTCTCCAGATTCTTAGACAGCAGTACCACAGAAATGAATATCACTCCCACAGGATTCTTAGGCAAGCAAAGCTTTTCATTGAAAAGATAGCTTGTGCACAAAGGAGAAGGCAGAAAAGAGTGCCAGGTCCCCAAGGACTTTCAAGGAAGAGGTTTTAAAGGTGGTGTGAGGGAGGGGGCTACAGGGTGCCTGATCATCATATGCTCAGTTCTCAGATTGGTTGGCATCAAGTGAAGTTTTGAGCATCATCAGCCTTCTGGCTTCAACTGGCCTGGGGTCTACATGCTTGCAGTCAGCAGTTTTCATCTGGTGGGGTCTGCTTCCTGCAAAAACAACTTAGGAATGTGTGTCAGGCCTTCATCTGTATCCCTCAGGGGACTGGGAGTTTGGTGATTCTAATAGGTGGTGGATTTATAGTCCTGCTTTTGTCGTTTGGAATTTATGTGCATACATTGGTGGAACAGAGATAGAGTTAATCTTTTACTCTTGTGAGTCTTTGGTTATTGTCTCTGAAACCTAAGCCTTTAGGCACTTTGTTTTACTGGGCCTGTCAAGTCTGCTGGCTCAAGGCTCTTCCCTTAGTTCTTTTCCAAAATGGCTGTACTCTTGTCTTCTTATCTTACTTGTATAACTGAAACTGTTACCAAGCCCAAGCTCTTACTGTTCACAACACAGCAGGCCAATAAATCGAGAGACAAGTTGTTGGGGCAAGGAATAGCCACTATTCAGAGAGCCAGCAGACCAAGAAGATCGTGGACTAGTGTCCCAAATAACCATCTTACCTGCGTTAGAACTCAGGCTTCATTTGTACTAAAAGCAGAGGAGGTGTGGCTGGTTGTTGGAAACTTTCCGGTGTCAGAATCATTTGGAGATTGGGATTGACATATATGCACTACTATGCATAAAATTGATAACTAATGAGAACCTACTGTATAGCACAGGGAACTCTACTCAGTGGTCTGTGGTGACCTAAATGGGAAGGAAATCCAAAAAAAGAGGGGATATATGTATACATATAGCTGATTCACTTCTCTGTACAGCAGAAACTAACACAACATTGTAAAGCAACTATACCTCAATTTAAAAAAAAAATCATTTGTTCTTGCAGCTGTCTGGGTAGGTCTCATCACAATTATTCTGCAAACCTCCAACAAGACAAATGTTATCCTCTGTTCTGAAACTTTTTATCTTTATATGAATGAAAAGTGTTATACCTTTAAAGGTCAAGCCTGAGAGGCAGAGTCTTGAGAATAGGCTATCATGTATATTTCAGACTATAGGCAACATCCTTTTACAAAGGTGCAGAGCCAGCCTGACTAAGCACAAGGGACAGAGCACAAAGGTTAGAGCTGAAGGAATAGATCCAATATGGAGTCAGGTTTCTCAAAACTTAGTACCACTTGATCAGCAACTTGCAATTTCCTCCTCCCCCTAGCTCTTGCCAATGACCGTCTTACTTCCTGCTTCTATGAGTTTGATTCTATTAGATTTCTCATATAAGCAGCTAGGCAGATGCTGCTAATATTTACTCCATCTTTGGAAATGTATCTTCTGAAGAAAATCTGAAATGTGTAACTTAATGATACTCATTGGATATTTTTGAAAATATTTTTCTCCCATTTTTTATTTGTCATAATAGGAGGCATGAGAAAAATTCTTCAGAAACAAAGCACATTGAAACTAGATTTCTTTATAATTAGAGATATTCATTAAAATTTAGTATTATATTATACATTTTATTTATTTATTTATTAACATCTTTATTGGAGTATAATTGCTTTACAATGGTGGGTTAGTTTCTGCTTTATAACAAAGTGAATCAGCTATACATGTACATACATCCCCATATTTCCTCCCTCTTGCATCTCCCTCCCACCCTCCCTATCCCACCCCTTTAGGTGGATGCAAAGCACCAAGCTGATCTCCCTGTGCTATGTGGCTGCTTCCCACTAGCTATTTATTTTACATTTGGTAATGCATATATGTCCAAAAGAAATGAAATTGAATTATTTGTAGTGAGGTGGTTGGACCTAGACACTGTCATACAGAGTGAAGTAAGTCAGAAAGAGAAAAACAAATACTGTATGCTAACACATATATATGGAATCTAAAAAAAAATGGTTCTGAAGAACCTAGGGGCAGGACAGGAATAAAGACACAGATGTAGAGAATGGATTTGAGAACACAGGGAGGGGGAAGGGAAGAAGTGAGAGAGTGGCATGGACATATATACACTACCAAGTGTATTATACATTTTAAACAAATATTTTATTGTTTTATTGATTGTAAGCTGCATTACTTTTCTAAGACTGCTATAATGAAGTATCACACACTGGTCAGCTAAACAACAGAAATTTATTTCCTCACACTTATGGAAGCTAGAAGTCCAAGATCAGAGTGTTAAGCAGGGTTAGTTTCTTATGAGAACCTCTCTCCTTGGTTTGTAGATGACTGTCTTCTTCTGGTGTTCACATGGTCTTCCCTCTGTGTGTATCTGTGTCTGTGATAAGAATCTCCTCATCTTGTAAGGACACTAATCATACTGGATTAGGATCCACCCCCATTAAACTCATTTAACCTTAATTACCTCTTTGAAGACTCTATTCCCAAATATAGTCACTTTCTGAAGTATGGGGAATTAGGGCTTCAGCATATGAATTTGAGGGGGAACACAGTTCAGCCCATGACATTGATGTCATTAAAATATATTGATTTGTTATTGATTTTTTAAGTATGATGTAACACTTGAAATTTATGGAACAATATTTAATATATTCTATTTTCTAATTAGGTGCCCATTATAAATGATAGGTCATGGAGGAATATATTCTATAAAAGTAAGACAAATATTGTAAAAAATAAGAGAAAGGAAAATATTATTTTCTTTAAGTAGTGAATGTATTATAATAGTGTCTCTATTCTTGATTACATTAAGCACAGCTCTTTTTTTCCTGTCCCTTTCTCTCTTTGGAAAGTTTTCCACCTCTAATTTATATTAGTATATCAACTTTCATAATTACCTCAGTACTACTGATTGTTATATACATTCCTCCAGCTTCAACTTTAACTCTTTTTCTTTTTTGTTTTAATTTTTATTGGCATATAGTTGCTTTACAATGTTGTGTTAGTTTCTACTGTGCAACAAAGTGAATCAGCTATACATATACATATATCAGCTCTTTTTTGGATTCCCTTCCCGTTTAGGTCACCACAGAGCATTGAGAAGAGTTCCCTGTGCTATACAGTAGGTTCTCATTAGTTGTCTATTTTATCCATAGTATTAGTTGTGTATATATGTCAGTCACAATCTTCCAATTCATCCCACCCCCTCTTTCCCCTTGGTATCCATATGTTTGTTCTCTACGTCCGTGTCTCTATTTCTGCTTTGTATATAAGATCGTTTATACAATTTTTTTCAGATTCCACCTACATGAGTTAATATATGATATTTGTTTTTCTCTTTCTGACTTACTTCACTCTGTATGACAGTCTCTAGGTCCATCCACATCTCTACAAATGACCCAATTTCATTCCTTTTTATGGCTAAGGAATATTCCATTGTATACATGTACCACATCTTCTTTATCAACTTTAACTCTTATTCTTATTTTAAGTCCCTTTTCATATATTGTCACTTAAAGTACCTTGCTGGTATTTCAATTGTAACATGGATAAAATGAACTCATTGTATTCTTCTTCCAGATCTTCCTCCTGACAGATCAATGCAGTTTCCTCTTATTTTCTCTCTTTTTTAAAATATCAGTTTAAAAGTAGATTTTCAAGCATAGTTTTATAATTTGTATTTTATCTTGTTTTTCCTCATTTATGCAAGCAACCTCTAAATTGTACTATGGAAATTTATTTCTTCTTGTTTATTTTCATTGTTGCTGCTAGCCTAGCACAGGCTATTCTACCTTGTCCTTCAACTCCTTTACAAGCCTCTTAAGCAGCCTCTTAAATTATTATCTCTTTATCATATTCATGATGAGACGTCTTCCAATTATTTATCTGACTCTTATCTTTAGCAGAATATGTCATGACTATGTTACTTACTTCCTTGAAACACGCTGCTTATGGAAAGTTTACAGACACTATTGGCATTTGCAGTTCTCCACATTTTGAGGGCATTCTAAACAGCAAATAATCTCTTTTTTTTTTCCATTGTTTTATCATACGATTGCCATTTAAAAAACTGAAATCTTTAGTTACTGTGGTAGTTGTCTGTTTCTATGTGCAAATGTTGCACAGACTTAGTGGCTTAAATTAACCAAGATTTGTTTATCTCAGTTTCTGTGAGTCAGGAGTCAGGGAACAGCTTAGTTAGGTCCTCTGCTTCAAAGTCTAACAAGGCTGAATTCCAAGTGTTGACCAGGGTTGCAGTCTCACCTAAGGCAAAACTTGGGAAGAATCTGTTTCCAAGATTACATGGTTGTTAGCAACGTTCAGTTTCCTGCAGGATCCTGAGCTGAAGACCACATTTTCTTGCTAGCTGTTGACTGGAAGCTGCCTTCAGCATCTTGGCTGTAGCTCTTTCCAAAGGTGGTACACAACATGGCAGCTTGAGACTCAAGATCTAGCGAGGAAAATAGAATCTTCTAATAATATGGTTGACACTCATGCAAAATAATCATGTACAGTTAGTCAATATGTGCATCCTATCACGTTTGTTCTGTAATATTGGGTAGAAACAAGTCTCTGATCCTACCCACACTCCAGGGGGGAGGATCGCACAAGGACATGAACATGATGAGATGGGTCTCATGGGAACCATTGTAAGCTCTGTCGGCCACAGCCAACTTTATGGAAATCATGTCCTTTCTTTACAGTAATACTTTACTCGCCATGTTGACTTATCCTGATATTTTGTTTTTTCACCTCTCCCTCTATGTTAATATATCCATATCTTTCTCTTCAGAAAGCACTCTCTAATCAGTATAATCTCAAAACTATCAAGAAAGTTATTGTAGCAAGCAGTCATTTGACAATTTGACACTTAAATAAACATAAGAACTTTATATATTTTTACCTATCTATTATTTGTCTAGACTTACTAAGAAAAGCTGAATATTTTTCATAAGAAAAATGTCTCTCTGCCATATACTTTTCTAAGATGCTGTTAATAATCTTATTTCAGTATCTAATATGATCAGGTTCATGTGTTTATAATATAAGCAACTTAAGAGAAACATATATAAACTTCATAGGGGCACATTGTAGATATGTAGCAATAATGTTTTTTAAATGCTTATGATTGAGTGAGTCAAGTCTGAGTAACAGGTGATTAGATACAGAGTGCAGATTTACTTTTACCAAGCAGTTTAATGTGATTTTGTAATATAATCTGCATAAAAACCTATGTTGGGAAGATGAATATTTCAAGCATAGCTTAATGGCTACTAATCCAACATGATAAATATTACTTTTGACATAAAGAAATGCACTACTTGGTAAATATTTCTTGCTAATTACATGGATTTTTAAAATTAAATTCAGCATCAAATACCACTTTTTCTTTTTTTCCTTTAATAATAATTTGTTTCCAGAGTTTATTAGTGATTTTAAATTGCTGTTGAAACTTAATCTAAGATGAGAGAATCATGTTATCAGAATATAAAATAATGACACATATTATAAGCTTGGTAATAAAAAAGCAAATCCTTTCAGTTCAAAAACATCACATTTAATAGCTTGCAATCTAAAGGAAGAGTATGGTTGCCAGACAAATTACTAACACTTCTATATTGAGCTGTGACATGAATTTGTTAGTGGTTGCCAACAAATATTTATGTAAATGTACTGCCTAGCACCTCATATTATCTAAAACTGTGTATTTTTGATCATTCAGCATATATTTTCTTACAATTATTTGTCTGCTTTAACACATGAGTGAACATCAGTTGTATAAACTTGTTAGTATATTAAGTATAATGTGTTTGCTAGATATATGAAAAGTAGACTCTATGAATAAAATGATTTTTTTACAGGGTTAGATACCAAAATGAAATTCTTATAATAGTAATACTTCATTTGAATTGGTTTATAAATGTCATGTTAGCTATAAGGCAATGAATTGTGTAATGGTTTTTAGAAATATTTTTTTCCAAGTCATGTAAAGCACTTCAGAGGTGAAGTTTCAAAGTCATGCAAACTTTTTATCAGACTAGTATTGGTGGAGGATTCAAATAAGTTTTCAACATTTGTTAGGTTTTAAATGTATGCCCCCAAAATATATGAGTTTTAGATAAGGAAGATTCTAATTTATATGCAAGGAACCTAAATTTGAAGACTTGAAACAACTTGATAGTTCAAGAACAGAGATATTATTGACTCGTTAACTGGTGTCACTTAATAACTAAGTTAAGTATATTGAATAACCATAATAGGAAAGATTATATACAACACTCTTGAGGCAATGCAATAATGGACACGTTATTTCTTTTTCTCTTACCAACTTAAAATAAGAACTGGATTTGAATAAATGAATTCAAATGAATAAACTACAAAGCTCTAAAGAGTACAGTCATAGTAGTGATCAGAATGCACTGCTATGAGGATTAGTAAGACAAAACAATTTCTAGACGGGGAAGTCATGAAAACTTTATTGGAAATAAAAAGGATTTGTACTGCACCTAGAAAGTTTGATTTTAATATTAAGTTATACAGAATATAGAGAAACAGAAACTTCAAGCAGAAACATGGGTATAAGCAATATTTTTGAAAAAAAGAAAGCTTGAGAGTTATGCAAATCTGTATTGTAATTTTGCCCCATTGGTCAGCCCTTCTTGTGTCCACACCCTTTGCCATATGTATGACCTAGAAGCTCTTTCCACTAAAGATGTTCATTATGCTCTTGACTTTGGCTTCCTACCCTTGACTTGTATTCACTTGACTTGTTCTTATGCCATGCCATTAGGACTACACACTTGGATGATGATGCCGATTTCAAGAGGAGAATAAAAGACACATAGAGCAAAGAAGCCTCAGATAAGCCAACTGTCTCCAAGCTGACCCACAGATACATGTGTGAACCCATCTGTGATTTTAGAGCAGTCCATCTGACCCATTTCCCTCAGTTGACTTTATGCTGACATATGGATACATAAGTGAAAATAAACATTTTCATTTTCAGTCACTGAGTTTACGGGTATTTAATACACAAAATTTCTTAACAGATTTAAAATGTTATACTGGAAGTTAGGATACAGCTATAATAAAAAGTCCATGACACATGTCACTCTCATTAGAATCACAGAAACAATGGATGCTTGGAGAAATAGTGAAGAAATTGTTTGAGACAAAAAAAAGTTGGCCTTTATTATTTAGTTGTGAAACACTTAGTAAAATTAAATCTATAATAACTTGAAAGACTAAAAATGTATATAATATAATGTCAACAGAGCCATGTTTTTTAGGTAGAATATTTGAAAATGAATTGTTTCTTTTTAGCTGCATATGATAAGGTACAAAAAACAATCTTATCTTCAGAAAATAAAATAAAACTACTTCTCATATCCAGACCCTTCAATAAGTTAAAGTCCTTCAAATTCAATTGCAGCATGTGGTCCTAGAACAAATACAAGGTATTACTCATTATTATATGGTTTCTAGGTAAAAATATGTAACTCACATAAAGGTGGACTCTAGTAGTTTCTTTAACTAGAAAAGAAGGGACTCTAAGAAGTATAGAGCATTATTCCATAGTAGCCTGATAATTTTTATTGTTACAGAAGAGAGAAGCATGTATCTAATAGAATATTTAGCTATAACTTTTGTCTAATGGACTAAGTAGAATTGAATATACAGAAAACCATACTGCTTCTAGAAAACACTGTTGCAAAAGTTATCTACATCTGACCAAATAGATGACTGAAATGTCTTCGAAATGAAATGTTCTCTGGAATCTGAACATTCTAAAGGCAGAAAGCAGGATTAAAATATTTACCTGCCCCCAAATAGGTAATATTGTTCAATGTTCTCTTTATAGGTGACTGAAGATAATAACATAAAAATTCTTGGAGAACAATGAACAGAGACAATATTATTGAGTAAAACTAGGGCCTAAGTAAGAAACATCCTCTATTCCCATTGTAGGAGCACCTGCCAACCATTACTCAGCAAGATTTCAGAATTTCTAAGAATCAGTGACTGTTATTACATCTCCCACTATTCTTTATGTTGAATGAGAGTTTGTTGTAGTTTTTTTCTTTGTGCTTTAACATTTTTGTGGGGTGTGTGGTGAAGGAGGGCACATAACTTGCTTGTTTATAACCTGATCAAGAGGAGTCATATTTGAATCTGATATTGTTGAGAACAACCTGAATTTTGAGTCTCACAACATGATTGTTAAGTGGACTGGGAGTCTTGGAGTGAACACAGTTTACATGTAGGAGGGGCATAACTCCTTGTGACTAAGGCTGTACTATGGTGGACTACATTATTGGTTCTAACTATTCCCTTCACATACCTCTGTTGTAGAATATATTTCCTCCTTCACTTTCAGCTTGGGCATGTGACTTGCTTTGACCAATAGAATTAGGCAGAAGTGACAGGTTTCCAGTTTTGAGTTTAGATCTTAACAGTCCTTGTCTTCTGTACTTGCTCTCATTGCATATGCTAGCACCATGAGGAAGAGAAAAAAAAAAAAAAGCTCTTGGACCTTAAGCCTATAGTTACTGAAGGAGAATTGAGAAATGAGAGTCAGAGTAGTCTCAGATGAGTCACATCATCCAAGCCTAGAAATAAGAAAGTATATTTATTTCAGTCCTATGCATTTTGGGGTGGTTTGGTATACCAGATTCAGAAATAGGTAGCTAGGAGATGGTACCCAACATACACATCTACTAGTTGACTTTGAGTTCAGCTAGTGTAGATTGGATTAATTGGAGAGACTGGAGAGACTGTTTCAGAAACCTATTATCCTCCTTGGGCCATTTATTAAAGTATTAAAGTTGTGGATAGCATATTTTTCATTTTATTTCTGTCAGTTTATCATTATATTTATATTTTCAGGTCTCTAAACTAATTTTTCACATAGAAAAATGTTTCCTGTATAAAACAGAAAGTTCCTGTACACCCTTCAGAGAATTTATCCTAATATTAATATCTTATACAAACATAGTGTAATTGTCAAAACCAACAAATTGATATTGATAATGCTATTAATTTAAATTTTATTCAGCAATAATCTAGTTTTGTTTTCTTAACCATCACCAATTAATTTTATTTATTTTTATTTATTTTCTAACATCTTTATTGGAGTATAATTACTTTACACTGGTGTGTTAGTTTCTGCTTTATAATGAAGTGAATCAGTTATACATGTACATATGATCCCATATCTCTTTCCTCTTGCATCTCCATCCCTCCCACCCTCCCTATCCCACCCCTCTAGGTGGTCACAAAGCACCGAGCTGATCTCCCTGTTCTACGTGGCTGCTTCCCACTAGCTATCTATTTTATGTGTTGTAGTGTATATATGTCCATGCCACTCTCTCACTTAGTCACAGCTTACCCTTCCCCCTCCCCATATCCTCAAGTCCATTCTCTAGTAAGTCTGTGCCTTTATTCCCATCTAACCCGTAGGTTCTCCATGACCACTTTTTATTTCCTTAGATTCCATATATATGCATTAGCATACAGTATTTGTTTTGCTCTTTCTGACTTACTTCACTCTGAATGACAGACTCTAAGTACATCCACCTCACTACAAATAACTCAATTTCATTTCTTTTTATGGTTGAGTAATATTCCATTGTATATATGTGCCACATCTCCTTTATCCATTCATCTGTTGATGGACACATAGGTTGCTTCCATGTACTGGCTATTGTAAATGGTGCTGCAGTGAACATTGTGGTACATGACTCTTTTTTTTTTTTTTTTTTTTTTTTTTTTTGTGGTACACGGGCCTCTCACTGTTGTGGCCTCTCCCGTTCCGGAGCACAGGCTCTGGAGGTGCAGGTTCAGTGACCATGGCTCATGGGCCCAGCTGCTCCACGGCATGTGGGATCCTCCCAGAATGGGGCATAAGCCCGTGTCCTCTGCATCAGCAGGCGGACTCTCAACCACTGCGCCACCAGGGAAGCCCCATGACTCTTTTTGAATTATGGTTTTCTCAGGGTATATGTCCAGTAGTGGGATTGCTGGGTCATATGGTAGTTCTATTTTTAGTTTTTTTAAGGAATCTCCATACTGTTCTCCATAGTGGCTGTATCAATTAACATTCCCACCAACAGTGCAAGAGGGTTCCATTTTCTCCACACACTCTCCAGCATTTATTGTCTGTAGATTTTTTGAGGATGGCCATTCTGACTGGTGTGAGGTGATATCTCACTGTAGTTTTGATTTGCATTTCTATAATAATTACTGATGTTGAGCATCCTTACATGTTTGTTGGCAATCTGTATATCTTCTTTGGAGAAATGTCGGTTTAGGTCTTCTGCCCATTTTTGGATTGGGTTTTTTTTTTTCGATATTGAGCTGCATGAACTGCTTGTAAATTTTGGACAATAATCCTTTGTCAGTTGCTTCAGTTGCAAATATTTTCTCCCATTCTGAGGGTTGTCTTTCATCTTGTTTATGGTTTCCTTTGTTGTGCAAAAGCTTTTAAGTTTCATTAGGTCCCATTTGTTTATTTTTGTGTTTATTTCCATTACTCTAGGAGGTGGGTCAAAAAGGATCTTTCTGTGATTTATGTCATAGAGTGTTCTGCCTATGTTTTCCTCTAAGAGTTTGATAGTTTCTAGTCTTACATTTAGGTCTTTAATCCATTTTGAGTTTATTTTTGTGTATGGTGTTAGGGAATGCTTTAATTCCATAAGTTTACCTGTAGCTGTCCAGTTTTCCCAGCAAGACTTATTGAAGAGGCTGTCTTTTCTCCACTGCATATTCTTGCCTCCTATATTAAATATAAGGTGACCATATGTGCATGGCTTTATCTCTGGGCTTTCTATCCTGTTCCATTGATCTATATTTCTGTTTTTGTGCCAGTACCATTACTGTCTTGATTACTGTAGCTTTGTAGTATAGTCTGAAGTCAGGGAGCCTGATTCCTCCAGCTCCGTTTTTCTTTCTCACGAATGCTTTTGCTATTCAGGGTCTTTTGTGTTTCCATACAAATTGTGAAATTTTTTGTTCTAGTTCTGTGAAAAACGCCATTGATAGTTTGATAGGGATTGCATTGAAGCTCTAGACTGCTTTGGAGTCATTTTGGAGTCATTTGGAGTCTAGATTACTTTTAGAGTCATCTTCACAAGGTTGATTCTTCCAATCCAAGAACATGGTATATCTCTCCATCTGTTTGTATCATCTTTAATTTCTTTCATCAGTGTCTTATAATTTTCTGCATACAGGTCTTTTTTGTCTTAAGGTGGGTTTATTCCTAGGCATTTTATTCTTTTTGTTGCAAGAGTAAACGGGAGTGTTTTCTTAATTTCTGTTTCAGATGTTTCATCATTAGTGTATAGGAATGCAAGAGATTTCTGTACATTAATTTTATATCCTGCTTCTTTACACAATTCATTGATTAGCTCTAGTAGTTTTCTGGTAGCATCTTTAGGATTCTCTATGTATAGTATCATGTCATCTGAAAAGAGTGACAGCTTTACTTCTTCTTTTCTGATTTGGATTCCTTTTATTTCTTTTTATTCTCTGATTGCTGTGGCTAAAAATTCCAAAATTATGTTGCATTATAGTAGTGAGAGTGGGAAACTCTGTCTTTTTCCTTATTGTAGTGGAAATGGTTTCAGTTTTTCACCATTGAGGACAGTGTTGCCTGTGGGTTTGTCATATATGGCCTTTCTTATGTTGAGGAAAGTTCCCTCAATGCTTACTTTCTGCAGGGTTTTTATCATAAGTGGGTGTTGAATTTTTTCAAAAGCTTTCTCTGCATCTATTGAGATGATCATATGGTTTTCCTCCTTCAATTTGTTAATATGGTGTATCATGTTGACTGATTTGTGTATATTGAAGAAGCCTTGCATTCCTAGGATAAACCCCACTTGATCATAGTGTATGACCCTTTTAATTTGGTGTTGGATTCTGTTTGCTAGCATTTTGTTGAGGAGTTTTACATCTATGTTCATCAGTGATATTGGCCTGTAGTTTTCTTTCTTTGTGACATCCTTCCCTGGTTTTGGTATCAAGGTGATGGAGGCCTCGTAGAATGAGTTTGAGAGTGTTCCTCCCTCTGCTATTTTTTGGAAGAGTTTGAGAAGGATAGGTGTTTGCTCTTCTCTAAATGTTTGATAGAATTCGCCTTTGAAGCCAGCTGGTCCTTGGCTTTTGTTTTTTTGGAAGATTTTTAATCACAGTTTCAATTTCAGTGCTTGTGATTGGTCTGTTCATATTTTCTATTTCTTCCTGATTCAGTCTTGGAAGTTTGTGCATTTCTAAAAGTTTGTCCATTTCTTCCAGGTTGTCCATTTTATTGGCATAGAGTTGCTTGTAGTAATCTCTCATGATCCTTTGTAGGTCTGCAGTGTCAGTTGTTACTTCTCCTTTTTCATTTCTAATTCTATTGATTTGAGTCTTCTCCCTTTTTTTCTTGATGAGTCTGGGTAATGGTTTATCAATTTGGTTTATCTTCTCAAAGAACCAGGTTTTAGTTTTATTCATCTTTGCTATAGTTTCCTTCATTTCTTTTTCATTTATTTCTGATTTGATCTTTATGATTTCTTTCCTTCTGCTAACTTTTGGGTTTTTTTGTTCTTCTTTCTCTAATTGCTTTAGGTGCTGTGTTAGGTTATTTATTTGAGATGTTTCTTGTTTCTTAAGGTAAGATTGTATTGCTATAAACCTCCCTCTTAGAACTGCTTTGCTGCATCCCATAGGTTTTGGGTTTTCGTGTTTTCATTGTCATTTGTTTCTAGGCATTTTTTGGTTTCCTCCTTGATTTCTTCAATGATCTGTTGGTTATTAAGTAGTGTATTGTTTAGCCTCCATGTGTTTGTATTTTTTACAGATTTTTTTCCTGTAATTGATATCTAGTCTCTTAGCATTGTCGTCGGGAAAGATACTTGATGTGATTTCAATTTTCTTAAATCTACCAAGGCTTGATTTGTGACCCAAGATATGATCTATCCTGTAGAATGTTCCATGAGCACTTGAGAAGAATGTGTATTCTGTTGTTTTGGGATGGACTGTCCAATAAATATCAGTTAACTCCATCTTGTTTAATGTATCATTTAAAGCTTGTGTTTCCTTATTTATTTTCATTTCGGATGATCTGTCCTTTGGTGAACGTGGGGTGTTAAAGACCCCTACTATGAATGTGTTACTCTCGATTTCCCCTTTTATGGCTGCTAGTATTTGCCTTATGTACTGAGGTGTTCCTATGTTGGGTGCATAAATATTTACAATTGTCATATCTTCTTTTTGGATCGATCCTTTCATCATTGTGTAGTGTCCTTCTTTGTCTCTTGTAATAGTCTTTATTTTAAAGTCTATTTTGTCTGATATGAGAATTGCTACTCTAGCTTTCTTTTGATTTCTATTTGCATGGAATATCTTTATCCATCCCCTCACTTTCAGTCTGTATGTGTCCCTAGGTCTGAAGTGGGTCTCTTGTAGGCAGCACATATACAGATCTTGTTTTTGTATCCATTCAGCCAGTCTATTTCTTTTGGCTTGAGCATTTAATCCATTTACATTTAAGGTAATTATCGATATGTATGTTCCTATTACCATTTTCTTAATTATTTTCAGTTTCCGTGGCTCCGAAGCTTTCCCCCTCCGCCACCCGCTGTCTCAGCCTGTGAAGGGGCTTTGTAGTGTGTGGAAACCTTTCCTCCTTCATAGCTCCCTCCCACTGGTGCAGGTCCCATCCCTATTCTTTTGTCTCTGTTTTTTCTTTTTCTTTTTCTTTTTTGACCTACCCATGTATGTGGGGAGTTTCTTGCCTTTTGGTAGGTCTGAAGTCTTCTGCCAGCATTCAGTAGGTGTTCTGTAGAAGCTGTTCCACATGTAGATGTATTTCTGATGTATTTGTGGAGAGGAGGGTGATCTCCGTGTCTTACTCTTCCCCCATCTTCAAGCTCCTCCCTATTAATTTTATAAACATATTTTCATTGAGTATAGAGTTCTAGGTTATATTCATTCATCATGTTAAATATTTTTTTGATTGTTTTCTTGCTTTCATTATTTCTTTTGAGGTGTTACCTGTCAGGCTTATTGTTGTTCCTTTGAAGATAACATATTTTTCTTCTAGTAGATTTTATGATTTTATCTGTTACTTTAATTTTCAAGAGTTTTATTACTATGATTGTATAGGGACACCTGCTTAAAGTTCAGTGAGAGTTTTGATACTGTGTGTTGATATCTTTTGGCAATTTTAGAAAATCATCAGCAATTATTTCTTCCTTCTTTCTTTTCTTTCATTCTGGCATTAAAAGTACACAGATGTTAAAATTTTACTGTCCCACTTGTCTCTTACCCCCTGTATTTCCAATGATTTTTATCTATTTTATTCAGATTGATTTTTTTCATTCTTATGGCATTCCTTTTATTGTTCCTGTCATTTGCTTTCTAATCTTTTGTTCAAGTGAATTCTTAATTTCAGAAAGTATATTCTCATTCTACAGTTTTTTTATTTATTAATGTTTTAGTAAATACAATTTATACTTACATTTTATATCTTTCCTTCTATATTTTTAATCTTTTATTGTAAACTTTTAAATTTATCAATTGTTGTTAAAATACTTGTCTACTTACTTATTTACTTAGTACGCCTGTGTATCAGGTTACATTTCTGCTTTCTGGTTTTATTTTCACTTATTGTGCCTGACTCTTTATTGGGTTTGTAATTTTTGATAGAATTCTGGGTATCATTTAAAGAATGTTGGCCAAAGATCTAGCCATATTAATCCAATAAGTTTTGTTGAAGCAGGCTTTTCCCTTTTGTAAAGCTTAGTCTTACTCTAATTCACTCTTGTTACATGTGTAGAACTCTCTAGACTGCCCACCAAAATACAGATTGTGTTTATCATAGTCACTTTCTCTTGCAGTTCTTTTCTTTTTCTCTATAGAAAATTACTCTCTATTTTTCAGTGTACATTTAACTTAGATTTTTAGCTTCTCATTGTTCCTAGTGTCAGAATCTGATAAGTGCTGTAATCATACCTAACATGGCTGTTTGACACATCTAGATATTGGATGCCCTCTATTTTCATATATGTTTTAAAGATTCCAGTCCCATATGTTCACTATAATCTTTTCTAGTCTTTTTGTACTGCAGCAGTGGCCCTTTTCCTAGTTTCTCTGGAATTTCAGACTCTAGATGAAGCACAGAATTGACAAATATCCCTATGGATGAAACTGTTGTTTTTCATCACTTCACCATCCCCTTGAGCTTTCCACTGAATGCCTGATATTCTAGCCAGTTCCTTTCTGTCAGCAAGGAACTGCAGTTATAAAAATCAGACTTTTATCAGACTTACATATTTAGTCATTCAAATGACAAAAATATATTTCTCACATATATTTGGACTTTGTCCACAATTCCTGGCTCAGAGCTTCTAAAACCTTTGGAACTTCTCAAGTGTTGAGAGTGATGAATGTGTGTTTTGTTACATGAATGAGGTGAATTTTAGCAGCACCTAAGAATGGAAGCTGGTTGCCAGAAGAACGAATTACATGATTAGAGGCTTGTGAACTTTCAGTCCCACTCCTTGATTTCCAGGCAGGAAAGAGGGGCTTAAAGTTGAATAAAATACCATTGGTCAGTGATTTAGTTATTCATGACCAAGTAATGAAGCCTCCTTAAAACCGCCGGAGCTTCCATGTTGGGAAAACAGAACACTTTTTTTTTTTTTTTTGCGGTATGCGGGCCTCTCACTGTTGTGGCCTCCCCCGTCGCGGAGCACAGGCTCTGGACGCGCAGGCTCCGGACGCGCAGGCTCAGCGGCCATGGCCCACGGGTCCAGCCGCCCCGCGGCACATGGGATCCTCCCAGACCGGGGCACGAACCCGCATCCCCTGCATCGGCAGGCGGACTCTCAACCACTTGCGCCACCAGGGAGGCCCCAAAACAGAACACTTTTATCCTGAAGGGCTCCATGCTACACTAAGACAGAAGCTCTTTCCTTCAGGACCCTGCCCTATGTATCTCTTCATCTGTCTGATGATTTATAGCCTTTAATATTCTTTTATAATAAACTGGTAATCTAGTAAGTAAAATGTTTCTCTGAGTTCTGAGAGCCCTTCTTGTAAATTAATCAAACTCAAGGAGGGGATTTGGGGAACCTCTGATTTGTAGCCAGCCAGAAGTGCAGGTAACAACTTGGACTTGCTGTTGGCATCCTGAATTGGAGGGGTTGTTGGAACTTCCATTTTGTAGCCAGCTGGTCAGGGAGCAACCTGGGCTTGAGACTAGCATCTCAAGTAGAGGGTGATCTCATGGGACTGAGCCTTTTTTACCTGTGGTATCTGATTCTATCTCCAAGTAGATAGTGTCAGAGCTGAGTTGAATACTTGTACACCCTGCTGACATCAAAGAATTGTTTGTTGGTGAGGGGAAGCCTACACACACACACACATATTAGAAGTAGTCTGGGAACCCTATTTACTAGGATTATTCATATATTTGGCTGAATGTCCTTAGGTAAGATACTCAACTTCCAGTGCCTCACTTTTCTTAAGTACAAAGTATCAAAGGCCTAGGTTGTTTTGAAGGTTAATTAAATCTAAAATGTCAAATGCTTAGCAGATGCTTGGCAGATGATAATTAGACCTATAGACACTCTTTTTTCAGTCATAAGATGATATAAAGAAACTATTAGTTTCCTCTACACTACACTATGATGTTTCAGTCACCTGTTTTTCTCCTCCTTGGGAGTATAGGTATCTAAGAGTTTTAGACCAGTATTTTATAGGCAATTTTGTTCTCCGGGGTTCAACACAGTGCTTAGTACATATGACATAACCCCAGGGTTTTTTTTAATAAAATAAATGAATGGATGGAAGTTAGGGGGAAAATGAGTAAATGTCATACCTAGACTTAGCATATACATATGAACTGTGCCTTTCACATAATATTTCTAGGTCCACATGTAAAGTTGGTCAAATCTCAATAATTATTTATCTATCTGCCTATCTATCTATCTAATTGATTTTTATCTGTGTGTGTATGTATTCCCAGTTTGATATTAAGAAAACTCCTTTGTTTCTTCCCAGAGCATAATAAAAAGTAAAAAGAAATATTCAAATCACATATAGTTCAATAAAGTGTGAAGGAAAGAAGAAAAGAAAAAATTAAATGAGAAGAAAAGTAATGAAAAAAGAAAGAAAAAGCCTTGAAAAACACAGGAGTACTTTCACTGAATAAAAACTTATTACAGGGCCTCCCTGGTGGCGCAGTGGTTGGGAGTCTGCCTGCCGATGCAGGGGATACGGGTTCGTGCCCCGGTCTGGGAGGATCCCATATGCCGCGGAGCGGCTGGGCCCGTGAGCCATGGCCGCTGGGCCTGCGCATCCGGAGCCTGTGCTCCGCAACGGGAGAGGCCACAACAGTGAGAGGCCCACATACCGCAAAAAGAAAAGAAAAAAAAAAAAAAAAACTTATTACAAAGATAGTCTCTTAATATACTGTCTTTAAAATATTCTGCACGCTATATATACTAGATGCTTTGTACAGTACCACATTGGTCAATAACACTAACTTGTTATATAGATTTTGGCACTCCTTCTAGGAAATTATATTCTACGTTTTGAGGAAGAGTTTATTGATAAAGTCAAGTGAAGGACAGACTATAAATAATACTTAAACAATCTAAATTAAATTATTTCTTAACCAATATATAGCATTTTATAGGCCAGTTCAATTTTTCTCAAAGAAACTTAATTTTCAGATCAGCTATTCCATTTTAAAATGCATAATTTTCACCTTAAAGGAATACATTTACCTAAGCATTATTGCCATAAAATAATGATTATAGAAAAGTAATAAAATTAAACATGCAAAAACGTAGGGCTGCTTTTCCCTTTGGCAGGTACAGTGTAACCTTCAAATGCTTCATTTTATGCTAGTAGCCACTAAGTCAAAGGGATAATTGCAATGTGATTTACTCACCCAAAAAAATTGAGTCAGTATCAAAGGCAGTCTTCAGAGAGTAGGGGACTCATTTCAATTCATAAAGAGTGACTGATTAAAAATGATAGATATACATATATGTGATAAATTGTATATGTATATATATATGCATATATGCATACATACATGCACATATGCATATATGCATAAACATATACTATTCATAGCTATTGTTTGTACAACTGAGTGATATTATTGTATTTATTTTGGTTATTCTTTTAAGAAAAAAATAGGATTGGAGAAATTTTCACCAAATTTGTTATTGCTATCTTTCAATAATCTTACATTAATACCTGGCATACGGTATGAACAAGACAAATGCTTGTAAAGGTGAGGTTATGTGTACCTGTCAAAATAACTGGATTTTTATGGAAGATTTGGTATGATGAGTGCTCTCTCAAACAGCAAGTGTGATATGAGGCTTTTATTTAAATGCCATCTACATAAGGGAAAGAGACGAGACTCAAACCAAAACAGGCATAGACACACATATACACACATACACACACACACACACACACACACACCAAAACAAATTAATTAATTAATTACAGCTATCTATGGATCAGAGAGAGATCAAGATGATGTAGTAGGAGGACCTTGGGCTCACATAACATCAGGGACACATCTAAACTACAACTATGTATAAAACAACTCTTGGGCTTCCCTGGTGGCACAGTGGTTGAGAGTCCGCCTGCTGATGCAGGGGACACGGGTTTGTGCCCTGGTCCAGGAGTATCCCACATGCCGTGGAGCAGCTGGGCCCATGAGCCATGTCTGCTGAGCCTGCGCGTCCTGAGCCTGTGCTCCTCAACGGGAGAGGCCACAACAGTGAGAGGCCCGCATACTGCAAAAAATAAAAATAAATAAATAAATAAAGCAACTCTTACCGAAGTCGACCTGGAGACTAGCAGAATAGCTCTTCTACAACAAGGGCTATAAAGAAAAATCCACACTGTGTCAGGTAAGGAGGGTGGAGAACTGATCTGGTGAGGACCAGCACCCCTAATGAGGGGACACAGAAAAGAAGGAGAATATCACAGGCTTAGGGATTCTGAGGGAGCAAGGGGTTAGAGCTACACATTAGGCACCCCAACCCTAGGGTCTGACACCAGGAAGAAGAGCCCCATTAGCTGGTTTTACCGGACAGCTGTGAGAAACTGAGATTCCACTCTTAAAGAGCACACACACTGTCTTGCTTACTCAAAATTACAGTGCAGAGGTAACGGATTGAAAATTGCCTGGGGCTATGGATGGTTTGCCAGGACCCAGTGCACATCCCAGCCAGCACTGGGCTCCTGCTTCAGCCCTCTCGCTCTGGTGGGTGCTGCTCCCCACTAAGGCAGAGGCCGCCTTTGTCATCAATAATGTACATACTTGCAGGAAACAGTTTCCCAACAAGAGCATGTGCGCATGGAGGGAATGGAGCAGTCTCGGACCCTGGCCCTGTCTCTGACCAGGATGGACACAACCATTGCCAGCAGGTGCTTTGGTGCACACACCCAGGAGGGATTGAGACTAGCTCTAGGGTGGAGATTGCCACCTCTAGAGTGCCCATACCTGCCCACACTCTCAGAAGGGAGCTAGGCTAGCTAGCTCCAGGGCAAACTGCCACTGCCGCAGCACACATCACTGTGCATATATGGGCGGGGGTGGGGAGCCAGCTCAGTGTTGTGGCACCAACCCATCCTTCTCCAACCCAGCCTCTAACCAAGGCGTATATTCTAGGGACAAAATGAAACGAGCACAGAAATTCATCCTCAAGCCCTCGGGCCCTGGCCACATCCCAAACCAAGGCAGAGACTGCCATCACACCCAGGAGAAGCCCAATTCTGTCAGAGTTCCTGTTTCAGCCCCTCGGGCCATGCCTCTACCCCTGAGAGGACAGTGATGTCCATTGAGCATAGGAGAAACTCAGCTTGCACTTGACTCTGGCTTTAAGCCCTCAAACTCCAGCCCTACCCCCTACAAAGGTGGTGGATGCCAACACATCTCAGGAGAAGATGCAGCCCCTACTCAACTCAGATCCAACTCTCCCACAAAAGCCACTGGGCACACACAGATTTCATAGGGATACTCCCACACAATGGTACACCTTCAAGACTAGGATACGTAATTGTTTCACCAAATTTCATAGAGACAGAGAGAGTTCAACAAATTTAAATGACAGAGGAATAGGTTTCAAATGAAAGAACAAGAAATAGAAAAACAACCTGAAAAATCCTCTAATGAAACAGAGTTAAATAATTTACCTGATAAAGAGTTCAGAGCATTGTAATAAGAATGCTAACTGAATGGGAGAAAAGAATAGATGAACTCAGCATTTTAACAGAGAAGCAGAATGTATAAAAGATAACCAGTCAGAATGGAAGAATATAATAACTGAAATAAAAAAATACACTAGAGAGAATTAATAGCAGATTGGATGATACAGAAGAACACAGAAGCCATTTGGAAGGCAGAATAATGGAAATCACCCAAACAGAACAGCAAAAAGAAGAATACATTTTTAAAAATGAGAATAGTTTAAGTGACCTGTGAAACAACATCAGAAGTACTAACATTTGCATCACAGGGGTCCCAGAAGGAGAAGAGAGAGATAAGGGGGTAAAATAAGTATTTGATAAAATTATGGCTGAAAACTTCCTGATGTTGAAGAAGGAAACAGACTTCCTGGTACAGGAAGCACAGAGAGTTCCAAACATGGTGTACCAAAGAGACCCACACCAAGACATATCATAATTAGAATGGCAAAAGTTAAAGAGAATTTTAAAGGCAGCAAGAGAAAAACAAAGAGACACATACAAAGGACCCCCATAAGGCTATTAGCTGATTTTTCAGCAGAAACTTTGCAGGCCAGAAGGGAGAAGCATGGTATCTTCAAAGTGCTGAAAGAAAAAAACCTACAAACTAGGATACTGTATCCAGCAAGTTTATCATTCATAATTGAAAGAGAAAGAGCTTCTCAGACAAGCAAAAATGAAAAGAGCTCAGTTTAATACTAAACTGATCTTACAAGAAGTGTTAAAGGGTCTTCTTTAAATGAAAAAGAAAATGTTACAAAAAAATAAATTATAGGAAGGGAAAAATCCCACTGGTAAAGGCAAGTACATAGTAAAAGCTGTGGATCAACCACTTAATAAGCTATTAAGAAGGTTAAAAGACAAAAATTGTAAAATCAATTATAACTACAATAAACAAGGGATAGACATGAAGATGTAAAATATGACTTCATAAACATAAAAAGTTAAGGGAAAGAGTAAAAGATATAGAACTTTTAGAATGTGTTGGAATTTAAGTGACTATCAGTTTAAAACAAGTAGATGTAGTTAACATACAAAAGCTCCATGGTAACCCCAGATCAAAATCCTACAACAGATACACAAATATAAGAGAGAAAAAAGCAAACATAACACTGAAGAAAATCATCAAATCATAAGGAAAGTGACTAAAAAAAGAAGAAAAAAACCCAGAGAACTACAAAAACAACCAGAAAACAAGTAACAAAATGGCAATAAGTATATACCTATCAATAATCACTTTAAATGACAATGGACCAAATGCTCCAATCAAAATACATAGGGTGGCTAATTGGATTAAAAAAAATAAAGACCCATCTATATAAGAGCCTAACTTCAGTTCTAAAAAGCACACGGACAGAAACTGAGGGGATGGAAAAAGATATTCCACACAAATTGGAAACAAAAAGAAAGTTGGGGTAACAATAGTTATATCCAATAAAGTAGACTTTAAAACGATGTCTCTAATGAAAGAAAAAGAAGGACATTATATTAAGATAAAGGGATCAATACAAAAGAGGATATAACATTCATAAACATATATGCACCACATCTATGGTATATATAACTAAAGGCTGTGAACAGTTTCTAAGGCAAATATCATGTGAAATGGTAATTTTGGGTTTTTTTGTTTTGTATATTATTTCAATTTTTAACTTTCATTTTGAAATAATTTCAGACTTACAAAAATTTTATAAAGATAGTACAGAGAATTAATTCCCATACACCATTTACCCATATACCCTAAATGTTAACATTACCATGTGAAGGCTCTTACTAAAATAAGGATTCCTCAGGGTTCTCAAGGGAAGGAAGGATAAAAGTAGTCATAAGGTTCTCTTGAAGATACTTCTCACTTTATTTTTCATTTTCTAAGTAGTCCTCCTTCTCTCCTTAATAAATCATCTTCCATTGTCTCGAAGTGAATCTTCACCCTTTGTCACAGGACAATATCTTAATTTCTGGATCTGTCTCTATTTTCTGTTCCATGCTTGTTATCCTGACTATTTCATTCTCTATAGTAGCCCTGGCATTGAGTATTAAGATCACTGTTGCTTACCAATGTCCACCCAGAACCATGGTCGAGCCTAGAAACAGTCATATTTCCTTTCTAGTTTACAAAAACTTGTCAAATGAAAGCATGATTGTTTCTTTAATATTAATTTTTTTCAACACATATGTTTTTCAAGCAAAGACATTCATTTTGAGGGCAAGTACAGTATCAAGAAATTAGCTAGATATCTCTATTTTCCTTAGCAATTCAAGAATTGTATTATTGTATAAAGTAGTAATTTGTTTCTTTCTTACTTCAACTTGGAGCCTACTACACTTTAAATAGTATACATCACATTTTTCTGACCCCTTTGTAAAGGCAAACACCCTCTGCATTAAGAAATCAAATTAGGTTTCCTTCATTTTCTCTTAGCAAAGAGAAGGAGATAGTAAATTATTCCAGTTAGATTGATATCACAACATATGTTTAAAAGTAAAATATCTAAGTATGTAAGCTAAATAAATCATAACCCCAAAGTATTTAATCATGCCAAAGACTAGATGATTATGTTTAGTCATGATTTATATTCATTTGATCTGTCAAAATCAATGGTAGTCTTATTTAGAAAGTATGCATGAATGTCCTGTAGCTACAACTAAGTTATATTGCTGATAAATGTTTATTTTATCTACTTCAAATAGAAAAGTACAATTTATCACACATTTAGATAGGTTAAAATATGCTTTGCTGTTTTGTACTTCCAATGTACTCTATTTTTTACAAAGAAAATGTTGATTTACAAAAGATGACAAGTTGCAAAATAGGCCTCACTTAGATTTATGAATTGCAGAATGCCCTCTTGATAGTAATCAATGGTAGAATCACTGTTTAAATTTTCTCATTTATTTGCAAGTTCATACATTACAGTGCTGAAAATAGAAGCAACCACTTTCAAACTTTCTATATTTTAAAAGATTGTATCTTTATTACAAAAGAATTGAGTTAAGACCTTAAAGTTGTAAAATTTTATATTCAAGTCTATCCATTACCTTTTGATGATGTGAGGAAATATTTTCCTGTCCTTATGTTTAGAATCTTAAGAACATGGTCACTGTAGGAACAGAAGAGTCTGTGATTTCATCATGCATAACTGGAAAATATTTTTGGTTTAACATCAGTGCCTCTAGAGAGAAGCAAAATTATACTTAATAGCGAATATATAATAATTTAATACTAGATATACAGAGTATAAATGGTTAAGTCTTCATAATAGGATTTAAGAGTCTAAAACATGGGGCATATTAATGATATTTATAAAGGTGACAAAGGTTGACAGCTAACTTATATTTATGTATTCATATATTATATCCAACCAAATAACCAAATGCTCACCAACACTTGTAACCTTTATTAACATAGTCCCTTTATGAGCCTACCCAAATCCTTCCAAGTTTTGTCTGTTTTCTCTACTTGCACTTCCTATTGGTGTTCAAACTTCTCTTGAATTTATCTCAGTTTTCCATCTTTGTTGAAGTTTTATTCTATCCTGAGGGTCTTTTTTTAAATTTTGTTTTTCTTAAAGTTATCTTCCATTGAATATTTCTAAGATCTCTGAGAACCAGTCCACTGTCGTAAGTACTAGTATATCTTTGGCCCTCTGACATTAATCAGTAAACGGAATTTTAGGAAGACTCCTAGTTTTGGCTGTTGTATTCCTATACCTGCTTATTCCTCCATGATTATTAGGTAATCTTCCTTTTGGTAAAGTGAATATTAGCTGGTATTTTCTAGGTTTTAAGCTATTAGGACTATCAAAAATATCCCAATTTTGTTTCCTTTTCTTTCTCACACATAGCTGTCATATTACTACTAATATCAGTGGTTTGACCCCATAAAATTATATTCTGTATTTCATGACAATGCATCCAGTTTGTTGAAGGTGATATCTCTCTCTGTGTGTGTGTGTGTGTGTGTGTGTGTTTTATGTGAGGAAATTTGGAAAAAATCCAAAACCTCTTTTACGTCTACCTAGCCTTTCATCTTCCCATTCTCACCCAAATCCTTTCAGTCACACGTTTGGCTACACTTTTTTTTTCATATTTTTTTCTTAACAATTTTAATAATCAACTTTGTAGAGCTAAGTGGAATAGTCAATTTTCAGCCCTTATCTGACATGCCCTATTAGTAGTGTTTAACTTAGCTGGTCTCTCTGTCTTCAATGATTCACTCTTTTTTTTCCCCCTTTGATTTAAGATTTCCTTCCTACCTTGTTGTATTCTCTTCTTTTCCCAAGATTTTAAGGTTGGAATATCCTAAGCTTCAGTCTTCTTTTGTCTTCACTAAAAATGTATACACTATTTGTGGCTATTTCATCTGTCTCATGATTTTAAATACATCTATATGTCAGTGGATCCCAAATTATACACTCAAAACTCGACTGAAATATTCAACCATTTACTCAATATGCTTACTAATATATTTTAAAAAACTTCTCATAGTATACAAACTAAAGTTGTTGTATTATTCCTTAATAAATTCTATCTACAGTCTTTCCTATCCACATTAATGGCAACTCAATCCTTCAGTGCTCAAGCATAGCAATGTTCTTTGACTTCACCTGTTCCCTCAAAATCCACATCCATTTCACCCACAGGATGAACTGTGGTTCACCACATCTTCACCTTCAAAATACTTCCAGAATTTGAATATTTCTCACCAACTTCACCACTGCTGTCTTGAAGCAAATTGCCATTATCTCTTTCCTTTCTGTGAGTAGTGAAATAAATTCCTCCTGGCTTCACTGATTCTTTACTTATGCTCCTCCTGTCTACTTTCAGCACAGCAAATAGACTGATCATTTTAGAATTTAGATTATTTAGAATATAGAACTCACCTGCTATAGACTGAATGTTTCTGTCCTCCAAAACTTCCCATTTTGAAAATTAATCCTTAGTGTGATGCTATTTCAACTTGGGGCCTTTAGGAGATGATCAAGTTATGAGAATGGCACCCACATGAATGGGATTAGTGCCCTTATAAAAGAAATCACAGAGAGGTCCCTTCCACTGTGTGAAAACCCAGTGAGAAGATGGATGTCCATGAACTAGGAACTAGGTCCTCATTAAATACCAGATCTTCCAGTGCCTTGATCTTGAACTTTTCAGCCTCCAAAACTGTAAGAAATAAAATTCTGTTCTTTATAAGCCACCCAGTCTATGATATTCTCTTGCAGCTGCCAAAACAGACTAAAACATCATCTGCTCAAAACAATCAATATATCTGAGCTAGATATTATTCTTCTGCCCTTACATGCCTTCTCTTGTACCATAAGGGCTAAAATCCCTAAACCTTCGTTTCTTAGACTCTTAAAAATCAAGCTTCAGGTTAAATGTTGATATTGAAATGTACTCATATAAAGTTTTGAAAGAAAAAGAGAATGAAAACCTATTTGTCTAGTTGACACTGTGGACAGGTGTATTTGCTTTATGATAAGGCAAAAATTAAGGTATTGTCCTTGGCTTTTAGGCATCTTTCTACTAATAATAATCATCTATTTCTTGTGTTGAAAGCAACTGATATTATGCATCATTGTTTCCTCTGATTCCTACAGTGTCCAATAATTGAAACCTAGAAATACCCTCTCTGACCATTCTTTGGAATAGCTTTTAATCATCAAAATTCCTGTATTAAATCCTTCTTATTTGAAATACGTAGTGTAAACTTCTGTTTTACCATTTGAATCTTTCCTGATAAAGTATTAAGTGTTTGAAATATTTTCACAGAAGAGAGCATATGCAGAAATTTGGAACTCCATGTATAACTTGGTTTGATTTCATGTTAGTAAGAGTCACCATCAGTGGTAAATTGGGTTTGGGTAGTCAAGGAGAGTGCAATAGCAAAATATTTACTTAAATTATAACTTATTATTGACTGGAATGATGTTCTTACAGAAAGCACAGACTTAGGAGATGAAACGGCCCAAGCTATAGAATGACATATTGGAAATAATTATTAAAGTGACTGTGGGGTGATGACAGCTTCTGAGTACACTGGAGAACTTACAGAAAGTAAATGACCATAAAATTATTTTAAATTTCAATTCTGGAACAGCTAGGAAAACCAGAGATCTCCTATGACTGTCTTGAAATAATCTTCTCCTGGGTCAATGTATCCAATTTCCAACCCAAATATCTGTGACCACACTATAAAGAGTTATAAAATGAGTATAATGTACAGCCTTGAAGGTCATTTGTACTAAATTTACATAGTTGAGAAAACTTGGGAGACTGGTTAGCAGGCACTTGGGGTAAATTCTAATGAATCTAACTGTATTAAATTACCCTATCCTACTGTGCCTCCCTCTCAGCCAACACCATTCTCTTCTCATCTGAGGAGAACAGTCTCCCCTTACTCGGAAAACCTGTGCAATTCCACAAAGGGACATTTGCTTGCACACAGATACCAGCTTTCCTCAAGACCCACCCCACTACCTCTCATTTCATCCAGACCCAACTAGATCTGGATAAATAGAGGAAAATAATTAATCATCCAAGGAGAAGAAAAAAACTTTCTTGGAAGGAGATACAATACCTATTAAAGTACTGCAAAGCTTTTACCATTTATGTTGGCAGAACCTAAGGCAAATTTCTGAGAAAAAAATTCTCAGGTGTTATCTCATAGAGGAAGGTATGTAGTGTTGGACAAAGCCAGACCAACCAGAGTGTTTAGATTCATTGAGTTAGTTCCTGCCACAGAGGAGTTTTTCTAGTAGTTAACCTGATTGGATGCCATGAAACTAGATTCAGTAGTAACCTGTATTAAAAATAGTTTTAGAATTTCTCTTTTATAATATAGCTGGAACAACACTTACAGTGATAGAAATGTTTGAATGGATTTGTAATAGTCAAAAGCTCTGAACAATATCATCTACCTCCCATGTCTCTCCAGTGCCCTTTACTGAGAGCTTAACACTAGGCTCCCTTAAAGGAAAGTTGCTTTAATAAATACTATTGATTAATGGAGAACATAATGACAGGTAAATATGGAGCTGAGAGGAAATAAGTTCATAAATAACACAGGAGATCAAATTACAAATGAAGAGGTTTATCTCAATCTGTCTCAATATGCCCACAAACATACATTTTATTATTTTCCTGTTCGTAAATCCATAGGTGGGAAACAAATGGCAGAATTTCTATGTCAGGTCCCTGAACCATAGGTTAGGGTTTATTATAGAAAAAAGGGAAAAGTGGAAGCCCTTGATACTTTCCTGTCCTAACAAAAGAATAAACCAAAAGCAATATTTATTCCATAGCTGACAGATTGCAAATATGATTGCCACACTGAGAGACATGAAAAATGTAGAAGTATCTTTCCTATCACTTTCTCTGAATTTTTCTATTTTACTTCTAAAGTAAAACAGATGTTGATAAATGAGTGTGTATTAATGTTATTTTATTTTATTTTTTTTTTCTTTTTCTTTTTGCGGTATGCGGGCCTCTCACTGTTGTGGCCTCTCCCGTTGCGGAGCACAGGCTCCGGATGCGCAGGCCCAGCGGCCATGGCTCACGGGCCCAGCCGCTCCGCGGCATATGGGATCCTCCCAGACCGGGGCACGAACCCGTATCCCCTGCATCGGCAGGCGGACTCTTAACCACTGCGCCACCAGGGAGGCCCTATTAATGTTATTTTTATCAGGTGTTAACTTCATTTCCACCTGCTGTGCGAGTTATTTTACCTTTACTGGACCCAACAAACCAAACCTTTGTCTTTGATATACAAATGTTTTCTCCCTCTTTATCAAATAGGAAATGCCCGCAGAAGCCATGTATTCTAATATTATAAGGACATCAGTACAACTTTACTGTCTAAGCTCTACAGGATCCCTGGCAACATCACGCTCCCTGTTACCTTGATCTTTTGCTATTGCCCAAGTTATCATGGTGTGTCATTCACACATATGCTTTTATAACTTGAGGTTAAATAACGTCTTGAATGTGTGTTTCTGTATATGTATGGTGATAATCATGCTGACTGGAGCTTGTAAGTAAAAATTACCGAATGTCAATGCAACCTCTTAAGACAATATGTCTGCCAGAAGGTGGGATAAAGTCCCAGAGAAAATTCAGGTACCCAGCACCTCAGAAAGAAGCGCCATAATTCTGAACCTCTTAGATTTATAGAGGTAACCTTTATCAAATACGTGTGTGTTGCTTTGAACCATTTACTGAGAAAGCCCATAACACAACCACTTTTGAGCAGGGATCAGAGCCATAAGTACTTGTTGATAGTTCAGTCTGCAGTGCGAGTCACTCCACCAATTGTGCTTTACATTTTTTTTTTTTTTGTGGTACACGGGCCTCTCACTGTTGTGGCCTCTCCTGGTGTTGTGGAGCTCAGGCTCCGGACGCGCAGGCTCAACAGCCATGGCTCACAGGCCCAGCCACTCCGCAGCATGTGGGATCTTCCCAGACCGGGGCATGAACCCGTGTCCCCTGCATCAGCAGGCGGGCTCTCAACCACTGCGCCACCAGGGAAGCCCTCTAATTTTTTTTTTTTTTTTTTTGCTGCACCATGCAGCATGTTGGATCCTAGTTCCCCGACCAGGGATTGAACCCACGACCCCTGTATTGAAAGCATGGAGTGCCAACCACTGGACCACCAGGGAAGTCCCCAATTGTGCTTTAAAACGTCTCAGATCCTACTGTGCTCAGCTTCTGACATTTGCGAATGTAGTATAGGATCTCTAGTAAGCCCAATAGGAAAATAATAGTCCAGTTTCTAAGGATTGGGAAAAAAATGGCTTCACATTGTGTCCTTGTAGGGCATAAACACCTGATGATGGGGAACTAAATGGACAAGTATTTACTCAGTTCTCCTTAATGAACTGGATATTATCTGACCCACTACTTCATAAAATCAGGTGTGCCCCTCCACTCCATAATCAGCTGGAAATGGTATGTGTGAAACTGGGCTTTAGCAGGCCCTAAGGCTATATTAAATTGTACAAGCAAGTGGCTCAAACTCCCATGACACTTACTTTTATTTTATTGTCACCTATCCCTCAACTCACACCTGTGGCTTCATGGGGAGCTACCTATGTATGACAACATAAACAATAGAGTATGGGCTTGGGGTGCAAATACCAAATGTAGACTGAAGGTTACAGCCCTAACAAGGGTGTCTCTAATTGCCCCAGTCAAGAATGTACACTAGTTTCTTTGTAATTTTTCAGATATTTGCTCTGTTTAGAACTCTTTATATTAGATTTTGGGCATTTTGGAATTTGTTTTAGACTAGGAAGTAGATCATCTCTTGTTAAAACGTGTTTCATTACATATTGTCATTATTTTTACCTTTAATAACCATTGTGTTGAAATGCAGCTATGAACAGAAAACTATATTTTATCATTAAAATAATGTGTGTTATATTAAATTCCTAATGTATATATTATTCCCTCAATTTGGAATTGTACAATTTCATGGAAAGTTTTAACTTTAATGAAGGTAAAAGAAAGGTATGGATGCTATGATTTATAGCCTACATTTGAGTTAATAGTTAACACTATCTTATTATTTTGTTAATAAACAAACATTGTTACTGCGTCATCCTGTGTCAGAAATAATAGAAATATCTTTGCAGTAGTTGGGGAATTTACATATTTATACTTTTATAACTTGATGTTAAATAACGTCTTGAATGTGTGTTTCTTTTTTTAAAAAATAAATTTATTTATTTATTTTTGGCCGCTTTGGGTCTTCGTTGCTGTGTGCAGGCTTTCTCTAGTTGCGGCGAGCGGTGGCTACTCTTCGCTGTGGTGCGTGGGCTTCTCACTGCAGTGGCTTCTCTTGTTGCAGAGCACTGGCTCTAGGCGCACGGTCTTCAGTAGTTGTGTCACGTGGGCTCAGTAGTTGTGTCACGTGGGCTCAGTAGTTGTGGCTCATGGGCTCTAGAGCGCAGGCTCAGTAGTTGTGGCGCATGGGCCTAGTTGTTCCTCAGAATATGGGAGCTTCCTGGACCAGGGCTCGAACCCCTGTCCCCTGCATTGGCAGGCGGACTCTTAACCACTGCACCACCAGGGAAGCCCGAATGTGTGTTTCTGTACAGGTATGATTGCTCTGGCTTACAAACACATTGCTTATAATTCATTTTCCAAATCATGGGATATTGTTGGTGTCCAAAAGTGTAATAATTTGCATTTTTTTCAAAATTAAAAAGAAATAACAAACATGTATGTCATATTTATCCCATTTACAGATTTTAAGTTTCTTAATCCCTAGCAACATTACATTCTAAGGTATTGTTCTTTGAAATTTGTCAAAGAAGATTCTAAGATCTGCAGGAATATCACACAGTAGTATTTGAGCTTAGTTATTTGAACATAAGTTTAAAATCCTACATATAGCCCTTTTCTCTCTTTTCCCCTATAAGGTTTAGAGACATGTGAAATGTTATGATATGTGTAATGTCTGAAATATATACATTCAGCTCTCAATTGCTGACTGCAAAAGCAAAAAAAAAAAAAGAAGGTGCTCTACCGATAAACAGTCTTGAGAGCTATTTCTTCGGAGATCACAATGGCACTGATCCTAAAAATATTACTATGAAATAAAACAGGGGAAGCAATTGACAGGAAGTACACGAAGATGCAGTAAAATCTTGACATTTTATATGAAAAAATGATATAAAATGAAAAGTTCTGTACTAACATAAATTAAGCCAAGTGTCTGGGGGAGAAAGAGGAATATTCCTGTTCCTGACAAATAGTGTAGTTGGACTGCAAATGGCTTTTCCAATTGCTTCTAGAAAGTCAGAAATACAACCTAGGGAAAATTCTTAGGTGTAACTTCTCAATAAACTAAGAACAATGAAATGCGGTTATATTTCTTGGCAAAAATGGAGGCATGGACATAGTTCAGAGAGTACGTCGTTGATTTTGATTTAACAAGGGTTATAAGCTGAACAATCATAGGACAGGAACACCTACTACTGGCCTCATATTTTTTTAGCAGAACTTTAGACGTGATTGACAGCCCTGTTCTTGTTCCATTCTTGATGGACAGGAGTCAGTGGAAGAATACGGTCATGATAGATTCCATACTCACTCCTTCCTGACAGACAATTCCATTGACTTGCACTCTCAACTTTACCTTTTTCATTCTTTATGTCTCTTGTTGCTTAACCACTGACAATAAGCCTTCAGAACAAAAAGAATAAATTCCTGAATTACAGCTTATTCTCATTCCTTAACTGTACTCACTCAACAAACACACACACACACATACACGTGCACACATTTTCCTTCTCAGAGCTAGTAATTTTCCACCTCTCAACCAAGATATAAAGACATATAGATAGCTACAGACATATAGATAGAGACATAAGTGGCTAAGAACAAGCTTTTTCAGGACTCAAGTTAGGCTGCTAGATTTCCTACTAACTAAGAGTTATGAAGTTTTTTTCAAGACTGACAGAAGAAATGTTCCTATAATAAATTCAATAATATGAAAGTCTTTCCAGTTCTATGATTAGCAGTAGAAATTTGTACAATGCATGTGCCAAATGTTTCCTAGAAAAAAACACATAAAATAATTGAGCAGAGTATTTTGTTTGTTTTTGTTTTTGCATTCCCCAATTTGATTAACAAGAGAGTATGGTGTCTTATAATTCCTAAATCTCATAATACCACCACACATTTAAATCAGTGTCAATATTTGAATGTTATTCGTGCATTGCAAATTAATTGTATTAGTTAAAATTAAAAATTATTGAAAATCTAGAGGCATATCCATGTAAATCGTTTAATGTTTTGTTAGCACTAATAACTAAACTATCTTTATTTCAAATAGATTTCTTTACCACATGCTGGAATCAATATGAATTCATTAATTCATGACTTAAAAGTAAACAAAATTTTAAAAGCTCTGTTTTGTGAAACAAGCCACCTATTTTCTCATTTGATTAACATTTTCTTTCATGCACTACATTCAGCACACAATACCTAAAAACACATTAAAACTCCTGATTATAAAAACATGGAACTTTAAATTGTTAATGCAAATTGGGTTATTAATTTCATTTTACTTCATTTTTGTGGTGTGTGTAATTTTTGTTTTGTGTTTCTAAACATTGTGCATGATCTTATTTCCTCTTAAAATTATTACAGTTGTAAGTAAATAATTTGTACAATTGTTGAAATCTATCACCATCCCATGACAGCAGCAGAGTTTCTGTGTTTTGAAGACTGCTGTTATCACCAGCACAAAACAGTGTCTGGTACAAACACTGTTTGTTGCCTGTGTACTTGAAATAAAGGTTGATTCACAGGAGATTTACACCACAAAACACATGTAGTAACTTTTAATTAGGTGAATCTTTTTGCCTACAATAGTCTCAGTTCTCAGTTTATCCTTTCTTTCTCAAGGCGTCCCTGTCTGGATGACAAAATAGTTTATCTCCCTAATCTATCTCTAAGCCATTCTGCATTCTATGTGTTTTATATTTATCAACTCATTTAATTTTTAACAGGTCCTTCACAGCGGGGACTATTGGTATCCCTGACTAACAGGTGAGAAAGTTGTTAGAGAAGTTAGCTCATCCATACTTTTTGAACATGGAGGACATCGGATTCAATCTCATGCTGTGTGGCACCAGAGCCCTTGCTCTTAAATCACTACACAATGATGATCAAAATGTTTTATAGACATTACCCAGGGTACTGACATATAATGCCAATACAATCACAATGAAATTTTGAATTATGTTAGAACAAGTAGTGGACTAGCCACATAGAGGTGACATGTGGTTCGTCCACATGTGTGACGTATTTCTTGCTGCCCATTCTTGTTATTCTAGCATTCCTCTAAGCTAGTGTATAATCTCCCTTATAGACTGTAAAGAAACAGTGTGTGTACATTAGCATGCCAACCTCAAGAAAGGATTGCTTAAATTTCCTCACATCTGGTACTCAAAAATATCAAGTTCAAGAAAATAAACAGATTAAAATCACCCTACCTCCAACTAGACCATGATTTCCCTAAAAAAAGTGATGTGCAAACATCAGCCTTCTAATGCCTTAGTTAGCCTGCTTTCTATATGAAAGCCTTTAAAACACACCACTTTGATATCATTTTAGACAATCCTTTTTGATGCAAAACATTTGAGAATATATGTTTTACTGGAACATTTTGCTGAAACTATTATGAGTTGACTTTTCAGTAATTAGCTTTGATTAAAAAAATCAATTTTTTGTTGTCGGTGGTTGTGAATTATATCCAATGTTAACAGTCAGGGGCTCTGAAAGACAGTTGGAGCTTAAATCTCTGATCAAGAAAAACTGGAATTTCTAATTTTCTAATGCCATCATTCATTAAATTGAAAGTTAGCTTAATACTAAATTATGTTAAAGGTGGTATGATAGTACCATGCTAAATGTTTGGTAATTATGTCTGATAATTCTTTATTCTAGATTTTGATTAAATAATATCCTTCATCCTTATTGCTAACACTTTATTTCATACATTCCTCTAATATAATATTGTCTTGAAAATGATTATAGCTTCCTCACTGTTCTTTTATCACTCTGTATATACTTGCTCCAAGTCATTTCCTTTATTTACATAGTTATGATTCTGAAGTGCCAATCTGATTTTGTATTTTCATGCTTGAACTGTACATAGCCTGAGGATAAAGTTAAAAATGCTTAGCTTGTCAGAAAATCCTTCTATGTCCTCCATTAAATTTCAGTAGCTTTTTCTCTGTGTACTTATTTAGTATTGTGTACATATATCCTTTAGGGTGACCATACTCTGGATTGCCCAGGATAGTCCTAATTTTTGCCTGTTTTCCAAGTTTCCTGTCTGGTTTAGCATATCTCTTAATTTTTCTTTTTGTAAATGAAGTATTATTTTGAAATTTGTATTAAAATAGCCTCAGTAGGTTAGAAAAACATTTAATTTTTATTATTATTATTATTATTATTTTTTGCGGTACGCAGGCCTCTCACTGTTGTGACCGCTCCCGTTGCAGAGCACAGGCTCTGGACGTGCAAGCTCAGCAGCCATGGAACACAGGCTTAGCTGCTCCGTGGCATGTGGAATCCTCCCGGACCGGGGCACGAACCCGTGCCCCCTGCATCGGCAGGCGGACTCTCAACCACTGCACCACCAGGGAAACCCCAACATTTAAATTTTATTTTCAGTTTTTTCCAGGTAATCATCTAGCAGTAACTGAAATGCATATTCAATAAACAGAGTATCACTAGAAAATGACTGGTGATAGCTCTGCTCTCTGGATCCATTCTGAAAGCAACATAACTAATGCTTCCCTTTCAAGGTCAGTATGTAGGGCATGTTAGTTACAAATGGTTAAGGACATCTTATCCCTCGCAGTAAGAGAGAATCTTCTGTTTTGTTTCTGGCCATTTGATATATCAGCCTGCAATGCTCGGTTACAAATGGTTAAGGACATCTTACTCCTTGCAGTAAGAGACAGTGTTCTATTTTGTTTCTCTCCATTTAATATACCAGCCTGCAATGCTATGGTTCATGGCATATCCAGAAAGATTCAAGAAACCACTAAGTTGCTAGGTGGCAAGGGTTGTCAGTATCATAGGGAATTATAAATTAGTTGTAACAATAGAAAACTATACTCACCTTATCAAAAGTAATGCTACTTGAATAATAAATTATATCGTTACTGGAACAGATTTCATTTTCTAAAAATAAGTATTTTTCCATCTTCTTGAGTCTGGGCAGAGTAAGAGGCTGTTTTGACCCATAGTGTATGACATTTCAAGGCATACATTTTACATAGTCGGGTACTTTTCTGCTTCCTCGTTCTTGGAATGCTCACTCTCAGAACCCAGCCTCCATGCTGTGAGAGGTCCAAGCCACACATTGGTGTGCTTGTCAACAGCTCCAGCTAAGCTCCCAGACAGCAACTCAGTACCAAATGCCATTTTGGATTTCCAGCCCAATTGAGCCTTCAGTTGATTCAGCCCCTGCCAATATCTGGCTGCAATTGCATGAGAGAATCACTTACTTGAGTCAAGTCAAACAAACAAGCAGAATAATGATGATGATGATGATGATGATGATGATAATAATAATAATAATGAAAATAAATTGTTTTTAACCACTAAGCTTAGGAGAGGTTTGTTACTCAACAACAAATAACCAGACTGGCTACTCTCTCTACAATAGCCCTTTCACATTTTACGTGCATTTTTGAATAAGCTTTTTTATCCATTGGGCTGTAGGTTTTGTGAGAACAATCCATGTTCAGTTTATTTATCATTTGACCCCTCCCCCAAACCTTTCCTAATTCCTGGCTCAGAGTTGGTGCTAACTGGATGTTTGTTGGGCAGGTGAATAAAGAAATTATGTGGAACTTGCATGCAACTCCAGAGTTTTATTTGAAACATTTCTACCGCTTAACTCAGTGAACCATCAGTAGCATGCTTTTAAAGTTCTCTAAACACATAATACAGTCCCAGCCATGCCACTCCCATTGCCCGCATATCTTTTTTTTTTCAAACTGCTTGGTGAATTCATTGCACTTTAGAAACAATAGTGTACAACTCCCTAAACATCAGTCAATGTAACCTCCTTCTTTTTAAGTGTACTGCTTCATGGTATACATAGATCCATTTTTTTTAACCCAACACATTATATTTTAAATGTTTATATTGTTATATCTCTTTTACTATGTAGAGAGATTGAGACAGATACTATATTTTAATAATTTTTAATAAACAAAATTCAAATTAAGGGATGAATGAATATATAAAATATCCAAAAATCATCACCTTAAATATGTCAAGAGAAGTTCACACTAGTTTAAAAGATTGTAGTAGAATGGTCCCTGAGAACTTGTCCTCAAAGACTGACACTTTATGAATCTGCTAATTAATACAATATTATTTATGTTGTTAAATATTTTAAGTTCTGTTTGGCCTCACAGTTTACATAAAGTGAAGAAAGAGAAAAGAAAATTACTCCATTTCCATACATTTAATTTACACTTTAAGGGCTATGAAGGAGAAAGGAATTTCTATTCATTTAATAGAAATGTATTATAAGTTTTTTGATCCCTTATATTAGAATTTAATTCTAAATTTCATGCAAAATAAAAAAATAATGAAAATGATCTACATACAAAGAAAAAAGTAGTAGGTTGCCTATCTCAAGATTCTGTTGCCATTTTATTTTGGAAACATGAACTTAGAAGTTTTTCTGAGGGTTTTATTTTCCCCTTTTTTTAAAAAAATGTTATCAATACACTTAAAACTGAATCATCATAACCAAAAAGTCAAGCTTTTCTGGATTTCATTTTTTTTGTATTTTGATTTATTTTAGTGTTTAATTTGGTTTTAAACATTTTTTTTTCCTTTGAGATACGGCAAGAATTTGTACTGTTGACTTGAAAAAAAATAGAATGCCAGAAATTTCTCCAACAGAGATGGGTTAATTTGGGATCAGCAGAGAATCATAATTCAGGGTCTGCAACCATAGTGTGCAATGTACAAGTCCCCACAGACAATGGAAGGCAAACGCTAAAGAGGGGAAAAGGAAGTTGGGAGGACTATAGTAAACAAAGAGTCCATGGCTTTTCATTAGTTGAGTCCTTGCCAGGAAAAAAGAGGAATCCTTCTTCCTATTAGACTCCGCTATTGTCACAGGGTGTGAGAGCTCCCCCTGCTGGTCTCCCAAATCTTTAATTAAGGTTTCTGTTTATTAATTTTTTACAGTTCTTATACTGTGATAATCTTCCTGTTTAAATTTTAGTTTCTTGATATAAACACATTAAAAGTGTGATGCAATCTCTGCATGTAAGTATGGATTGTTTTATGTATTAGCTAAATAAAAATTGCCATTTTAAACTTCATTAGCATGTATTGAATCTTCATATTATTTTTTTTCTGGACTAGACCTCAGTTATATATATTATTTTTAGAATTTTGGGATCACAGTGAAGATATACAGAGTCTTTCATGGGGCTAGCTTTGCAAGTTTACATTTTAAATGATACTAGCTTTTAAGTTTTCTGTCAAGAATATGTTTTCTCAAAAAGAATCAGCAATGTGCAAACAACTCTGTTATGTTAAATGATACATTATGTTACTGGGGATAACAAAAAGGCTCTAATACAAACGTCTAAGGACTAGCTAAAAACATTATATAAAGGGAATTATTCTTTATGGGGGGACTATTTGTTTAAATATAGCATATGTTAAAGTATGTTTCTTTCGATTTCTTGTATAAATAAATATAATTTCCAAGTTCAAGATATTTTATTACTAATAAAATAACCCACTTAGAAAACAAAACTGTTGCTTTATTTTGGATAATAAACATAGCTGGAATCTGAGCAACATCTTCAGAGACATCTGCTTTTGTCTAATTTGTTACATTTTTGCACCTGAGACAGAAAGCATTAGTTTATTGTAAATGACCATGCTGCATTATAGGAAATTATAGCCCTTTCAATGGCCAGAAATTCCAAAATACTGGAGAAAATAGAATGCTTTTATCAAGAAATATTAATGTTAAGACAATTGAATTATGAACAAAAATTTAGGAAAAACATATTCCAAATAAAAATATACATATGCTAAAATATAACACATGATAATGTCACAGAAGTTCATACAAGGTGACCATTTATAAGTAACTATATCCATGGAAGATATTTAGTTGGAAATAAGCAAAACAAATCTAAGAAAAATCCCTGAATTTATTTATTTTTAATATATCTTTTCTTATAACCTTAGGGGAATTGTGTCATCAAGCTTTAAGGAAACTTTAGTAATATTTTAATCAATTCAGGGTGTACAATGAAATGAGTGAGATTTACTTTCATCAAAACCAAAAGTAAATTTTTAAGCTTTACTTATTTATGACAATTTGTGCCTAATATGAGTCAAGTTATAATTATTTTACTGTACTACATAAAATAAATGCTTTGATATATTTCACAAGCATTTATCAAGGACCTCCTATAGTCTAAGCATATATATTTTCATTCAATGACATTTAATTAACACCTAATATGAATCAGGAAATGTTCTAGTTCCTTAGGATACAGCTATGAACAAAGCACACACACACACACACACACACACACAACTGCCTTCATGCCACATATTTTCTAATGAAGGAAGGCAGACAAATACTAAGTAAAATATATAGGATACCAGATATTAATAAGTATATGATGCTAAGTAAGGATGAGAGGGTACATTAAAATGGATTTACTTACTACTCATTGAGATTCAGGAGATTTAGAAGCTGTGAATAAAGAGCATCCCAGAAACCCTGAGTTTCTTCTGATAGACAGAAATAAATGGCATGATGAATGACATAGACCCTCTGGTTTCTCAGTCTGAAACTTTGAATGAGGTGGGAGGGTAGAATATTTCCAGGACATTTAGAGTTTGAAGCACCCTCTTCTGACAGTGGTGATTCAGGAACAAGGGAAATGATGGTTCTTCCCTGACTCGTACCAAAGGAGGCATGAATACAAAGGAAGGTAGTTGTATAGAACGGCAATATAATAATAATAAAATGAGATCCCTATGGTTCAAAAGTACAGTAGACAAAGATTTCAAATAGTAATCTGTCCTCCAGTATAAAAGCTAGTAATGTAAACTTTCATGATATAATAAGAGAACACAAACAGAGGAAAAAAGAAGTGTTCCTAGGGATGTTTGGAATATTTCAAAGAGAAGGCAATGTTTGAGGTGGACCTCTGTAGATGTCTAGTCATTAGTCAACAAGATGAAGGCAATTCCCAGAGGGAAGAACAGAGAGTCATAGAAGCCTGAAATACCCTGATTTGTTCTCTAAAAAAGAACTCTTGATGCCTATGGTAAGTGACAGAGGAAGAGCCTAATTTTTAGGTGGAGGCTGCAGTATGTCCCATATTCTACATACCCCAGGGTCTGGCAAAAGGGTTTTATTCACTGCAGTTTACTATTATTTCAAACGATTAATCTTTTTTTATCTTGTAACCTCTTCAAGATTTATGTCTTTCCTGCTATGCATACCAGTCACCCTGGGGAGAAAAGGTATAAGGCATCTCAATTAAAGGACAGGGATGGATTTTAGCGAAGACATTGGAATTTAAAAAGCCAAAGATAATTTCTTTCAACGGCCACACTGTATGGGTATACGTTAATTTTGGAATGTTGATATTACTCAAAACAAATAGGAAATTCTGATTTTTGAGTTGTCTTTCAATTCAACTTACAAACCAGACCAAAATTTGTTCATTCAGTTGTTCATTCTTTCATTCATTCTGTTCTTCGACAAAATATTTGTGAAACCTTCTATCTGCAAACATGGTGCTTCTTGCTAAGTGTCTGTCAATAAAATAGAGCTATTGTTTTCCTTTGAGCTGGAAAATAAAAAAGATTTATGTCTCTCAATTAAGATGCTCTCTTCGTCTATGTGTTCTTGTAATCAGCATACTTCCTGGAAAACCGTTCCTCAGCCCAGCCCTACCCTTTCCCCCAAACGCTCAATGAATCTAACCTCATCAGAGTGGAAAGCACATTTTACTGTATTTACTTAGATAACATTTTTGATTGTTCTACTTCAGTAAACTCTTTTAGAAAGCATTTAGTGTCGCCAGTTTTAATCTGTCTGATTATACCAGGAAGAACAGTGATTTTAACACTATCTGTCTTCAGAAGCTGTGGAAAAGTCTTTTATTTGTGATAGGTTGTGTGATTTAATAATCCATAACAAATTAAAAAATATATAAAGGTATTTGCATTCCAGGCAAAACTTCCTCAGAAGGCTACCACCATCATCCCCCACTCCCACCCCAAGCCCTTGGTTTTGTTAGTGTGGGCAAGTCCCAACTTTCCCTAAGGTTTCTATGAATTCCCACAGAGTTTCAGAATCTCCTTTTATTTCCAGTCCTAGAGTTTCCATCTGCTATCTCTACTTTCTCTGTCATTTAGTTGAATAACTCATCCTCTCTTTATTATTTTATGCAAGAATAGTTTCACCAAACATTTTGTTATTTAAAAGATTTTAATAAAAGAGATTAGTCAAAATGAAAACTTTCTGAATATTTGTCCTTGTTTTTGGACTATCAAGGAATCATCACAGATTTCTTTTAAAATAAATTATCAAATGAACTAAGAAATATTTATATTTAATTTTCTCTATATTTTTATATAATTGAGAAAGTGGGGAAATAAGAACCGAACAGTTATTGATGAAAAAGTTCTTACAAAAGGTCCAGAAAATAATGATCATAGTATATTTACATCTATGAACTCAAATATAATTTGGAAATGGATGTTATAATATATATTAATATGCTTTACCATCTATTATGGACTGAGATGTGCTCCCCCAAATTCATGTGTTGAAGATCTAACCTTACTCAGTAGTTCAAAATATGACTATATTTGGAGACAGAACTTTTAAAATGTAGTTAAGGTAAAATGAGGGTGCCATTAGTGTACATCCTAATCCAATCTGACCAGTCTTTCTATAAGAAGAGGAAAATAGAACAGAGAGAATTCAGAGGCCTGAGTACACAGAAGGACGACTGTGTATGTTGCATCTTATACAATAAAGGTGCTACAAAGGCTGCCCATGTGCAAGTCAAGAGGGAGGCCTGAGAGGAAGCCAGCCATGCTGGCACCTTGACCTTGAACTTCTAGCCTCCAGAACTGTTAGAAAATAAATTTCTATTGTTTAAGCCATTCAGTTTGTAGTTATTTTTTTTTTAATGGCAGCCCTAACAAACTAATACACCATATAAATTGTTTTCTTCTCTAAAGGTATATGTGCTAAAATCACAGTTTATCCATGGACTATTTTCAAAAATCTTTGCAGAAGAGGAGAGATAAGTCAAGTTAAATATTTTCAAGTATAATCCAAATACATTTATATGAAAAAAATATAATTTGATAGAAAATGTTCAGTCTTTATTAGCTATCCAGTTTTTGTAATGATTGTAGACCATGAGTTAAAACTATATGAGGTTTAATTATTTATTACTGAATATTGGTTTTCTAAATTTAAAAAAAATTGTGGCAATTAGTTTTCTTATTTGTCCCTAGGATTAATATTTCCATTAATATATAAAGAAAAGTGACACCTATATTTAAAAGTTTTAAGGACATTTGGGGATTGGAGTCAATAATTTATATTTATAAAATTTTATTGAAAAAAGATGGAGAGAACAACTGTTTTTAGAATGATAGATTCTAAAGAAATGATATTTTTATTCTTTATAATAGTAACAGTTATTTTTTCCAATATACCGTTTTGAATTAACAGAATTCATATATGTTCTTGTACTAATTTCCTATTTCTATTACAACAGATTACCACAAAGTGACTTATAACAACACAAATTTATTATTCTACCGTTCTCTGGTTCAGAAGTACAAAATCAGTCTTAGTAGATCAACATCAAGGTGTTGGCAGTGCTGTGATCTTTTTTGGAGACTCTAGGGGAGGATTTTTCTTGTTTTTTCTAGCTTCTACAAGATGCCTGCATTCTTTGGCTCATGGCCCTACATCAATCCAATCTCCGCTTCCATTGTCACATCTCCCTTTCTCCCTCTGTTTCTGTCATCACATCACCTCTTCAGAGAGCCATCTGTGTGATTGAATACTCCAGCATTTTGACACTTTGGAGACACTATCTAAACGTTAAGTGTCTCTCAAGACAACACTTTTTTGACAGTTAATCTTTTCATTTTAGAGGCCTTGGCAATTTGAATAGGCCCACAATTTCCCAAATCATTAAAGTCTGGTTCTTTTCTGCTTAACAGTTCTTCCCTCAATTTCTCTCTTTCCTCTAGAATTTTATTCTAAGCAGTAAGAAGAAACGATACATCTTCAACACTTTACTAGGAAATCTCATCTAAATACACAAGTTCATTACTGAAATGTTCTGCTTTCCACGTATCCTTACCATGCAGTTCAACTAAGTTTTCTGCCGCTGTGTAACAAGGATCTCCTTTCCTCCAGTTTCCAGTGACATTTTCCTCATTTTTTTTTGAACCCTCACTTCCAAAAGTCTTGATAAGATGATTTAGGTATTCTCTATGATGAAACAGCTTTTCTCTGTCATGCTCAATTCCTTCTGAACCCTCACTCACAATGCCTTTAATGTCCATATTTCTACTAGTAATCTGATCAAATAAATCTAGGATTGTCAAAATTATTCTATCTTCCATCAACTTCCAAATCCTGAAACTGTTTCCATATTTTCAGGAATTCTTTTTGTGCAGTACTCCACTCTAGGTCCCAAAATCTGTATCAGTCAGGGCTCAACCAGAGAAACAAAATCAACAAGAGAAATACATCAAGAGATCTATTGCAAAAAAACTGGCTTCTTTCTGTAGAGGCCAAATAGTTAGGCTGAATGGGAATATGTTAGTATCACTGCTCCGGAATCTTTCAAATGATAGTGCTAATCTCTGCAGTCCTTCCAGGAATGCAGTATTGCTTTGGGTTACTGTTTTTGTAGGGAGAGACTGTTCTAATGGCTTGCACTTGAGCTCTCCTACCATAAAAGTGCAGAAAGGATTACTTTTTAATTGGGCAAAAATGACTTTACAAGTAAACATGAACTTGTATCTAAAAGCCTATGAATGCCAGAATTTTATCCCATATGTTATTTTGAGTCACCAAAAAATATTAATAAGTATAGTAAAAAGTGTATCATCTCACAGTGTGAAAATGAACTAGGTTCAAATCACATAATTATTAGTCCCTCTCTACCCTTCCTTTCCTACCATAAAATCCCCAAAAGAGGTCAGAAAATCATGTGGGAATTATGCTAGTTGCTGTATATGTCTATTCCAGTTATACATTCTGTAACTGAAGAAATATCATATGTTAGGCTCACGGGATTCACTGAACCCACTGTGAGATGGACCTGAGCTAAAGCTCTGTTGAGCACCTGACCTCCATAAACCCTTCTCTGACTGGTGGACCACAATAACTTCTGAGGTGTCCTGGAATTAGTGTCATTTCGGTGCCAGTGTTCAGGAATCCCTAAAAAGTCTGATTTCCAAATGTAAAATTGCCCCGGCAAATTGTCTCTCTGGAGAATACTAAGAGAAATATAAACAGTATAAACATTTACCAGTGTTGCAAATTCCTTTTTCAAGTGGACTCAGCCTCCCCTTCATTCAAGGGATTCTAGGTCTATAAACGGGCCCAAGTCTGAGAATTTAATGAGGGTCTATGATTCTCTGTTTTGGTGATTCACGTTAGATTTCTGCTCACATAACCTAGAACTCTTCTGCGTGTAGGAATCAAGTAAGAGATTAGTGAGCTGTTCATCTACATTTTTCCTAAAAATACTATGATCAATTAGCTGTTTTCTTTAAATCTGTCCCTAACCCTACACTGGCTTCTCCAAGTGTTAAGTGCCTGACTTTTTTTTTTTTTTTTTTTTTTCTGGATGAGAGCCTCGACGAAAGGCCAGGGGTTACCTTGTGTAGTACAGAATATGATCTTGCCAAAGAGAAGATCTGGTCTCTGCACAGAAAACAGAGAAATCAGTTTTAGAGAATGACAGTGGATTATTATAAACTTAAACAGGTGGTGGCTCCAACTGCAGATGCTGTTTCAGATTTGTTTTATTGCTTGAGCAGATTTACCTGCCCATACTCTGATTTGGATATGCAACTAGTGATCTAAATTTTTTTTTTCTTGGTAACTGCTTGTAAAGACCAGCAGAAGCAGTTTGCTTTCAGCTGGCTTGAGCAGTAATCCTACCTCAAGGGTACATCAGCTCTCAAGCCCTACATCACAGTCTAGTACACAAGGAAATTGATCACCTCTTTTTTTCCACAAGATATGCTGGTCCGTTACATGGATGACATCATGCTGATTGGACATAGTGAGCTAGAAGTAGCAACTACTCTAGACATATTGGTAAGATATTTGTGTATCAGAGGATATGAAATAAACTTAACTAACCTTCAGAGGCCTTATACTTGAATGAAATTTTTAGGGGCCCAGAGATGTGAAATTTTTAGGGGCCAACATATTTTTCTAGAGTGAAGGATAAGCTATTGCATTAGATCCCCTATTCCAATTGAAGTAGAGACACACAAGTCTAGTTGGGATGCTTTGGATTTTGGAGGCAACATATTCCTCATGTGTGTTTGACACTGTGGCTCATTTACCTAGTAACCTGAAAGACTGATAGTTTTTTGTTTTTTGTTATTTATTTATTTATTTATTTTTGGCTGCATTGGGTGTTTGTTGTGGCAAGCAGGGGCTACTCTTCGTTGTGGTGCACGGGCTTCTCATTGCAGTGGCTTCTCTTGGTGTGGATCACGGGCTCTAGGCATGCGGGCTTCAGTAGTTGTGGCACACGGGCTCAGTAGTTGTGACTCCTGGGCTCTAGAGCGCAGGCTTAGTAGTTTGGTGCACGGACTTAGTCGCTCCTCGGGATGTGGGATCTTCCCGGACCAGGGGTCGAACCCGTGTCACCTGCATTGGCAGGCGGATTCTTAACCACTGCACCACGAGGGAAGCCCAAGACTAATAGTTTTGAGTGGGGCCCAGAATATGAAAAAGCTCTACAGCAGGTCACCTCGCTACCATGTATCCTTAGTTGCCCATTTGGTATAGATAACAGTCTATAGGTTTATTTAATGCAAAAGAAATGAGATCTAACAAGCTCATGCGAATATCTAAAAGAAAAACAGGAAATTTTAATATGCATTTTTTTGGGAAAAGTTAAGAACAATATCAACAATTATGTATTATTGAGCCACGGGGAACAAGTTTAAGAACTACATAGGTTTTAGCCAATTATTTAATCCAAATATAAGTTTATATTAACAGTGCAATAAGCCCTTGATTATTTCTAGTTTTATATTTTTTGTATGTTCACAGTTAATAGTTTAATCAACATCCTCCCTCAAGGTTATTACAATGAGATAATATTAAGCCCTTTAATTGCATTTTATTGCCTCTCACTGAGCTGGCAACTTTGAAGATGGCTTGGCAGATTAATCATATATATTTTTTTCTTCACAAAACAGTTGAGGACAAAAATTTTAATCTAGCCTATTTTTCCCCTGTTTTAATTTCATTTGGTTAATATATCTAGCAGAAACCATTAAAAGCAAATAGGGTCATTATCTATTAGTTAGACACAGGGTAAGTAATATATCAAACAATCAGATAATTGCAGAAAATATTTTTTTCAGTTCTATAATTGGGAGAATGAATTATCATGCAATATTTGGAAATATATTGTTAACATTTTATCTCTGATATGGAATTTGTATCCCCTTCAATAAAGGGTTTGTGAAAGGTTTAGAAGATAAGTTAACTTCTGTTAAGCACTCTGTGCCCAAATAGCAAATAAAATAGTTTAAAACCTTTGTCAAATATCATATTACACAGTTATTATCAATTATTAATTTGTAATTCATGGCAAAGTGTAATGGTCAAAATATTTAACCTAAGGTACAGTAAAATTTGGTGATTTTGTTTTTGTTTTAAATTCTGTATTGACTTACTTATGGTACATAAAGTATTTGTGTAATCAGACGTTATGGGATTTTTTACTGCTTTATTACCTAAGTTTATTGTTCAATCAAAACAACATATATTTTAGGGCCCTTGTTGACAGGAAGTAATTCCAAGTCCTTCATGCTGAAATTCCTCTTCATATTTTCTCCTCCTGCCCTTAGTAAAAGAGAGAGGAGCCAGTCAGCAGTTTTTATATTTTCTCGGTTCATTTTCTCTTTTCACTTTATCTAAGCTGGGTCGATATTATTCACATGCATAATGTTTTGACTATTCTGAATATAAGGAGAGAATTATTCAGCAAATGTAAATACTGTAGAATTTTGTGTGAGGTACACATTTTGAAGTCTCTGACTACATTTACAAATTAGAAGTGAGAAAATATAAACTACAGAAAATTGAATGGAGAGAAATATGAAGTTTTTTTGCACCAGAGTCATTTCTCAAAAATGTAAAATATAAGAAGGTTAACTCACCTTTATATTTCAGTAAATCAAGAAGATTAAAATTTGAAAATTATGTGTGTTTGTTAAAAAAATTATACTACACTTTAAGTTCACCTTCACATTAAAATCTATCATGTAGTTATTAGAGAAGGTATTTTTATGAATGAGAAAATAACAGTTTTTAATAAAGTGTTATTTATCCTTCTCATTGTTTTACTAAGAGATTTTTTAAAAGGTTATTATGTTATCTGGTAAATTCTGATTCATGTTCATCAGTCATTCATTGAGCACTGGGGGTCTGAATGCATATATTGCCCAGTAGATATGGTCAGGTAATTGTCACGACAATAACTGCAATAATGAAATCTCAGTGGCATACCACACACACAAAAATAACTTTATATTTTTCATGTGCTAATGCAATACAGATCAGCTGGGAGATTTTATATCATGCACCTGATCTTTCAGTGACCTCAGCTCCTTTTCAGTGAAACCAAGATTAAGACAGTAAAACTCAACAATGTGATAAAAACATATCACAGTTTAAATTATATATAGCATATAGTTAAAATCACTTTATGATCAGAATTTACCATTTTATAGCCATAATTATTTCTCCTCATTAAATCTTTGCAAACAGATTAGATAATAAAACAATCAGAGGGAAAAATCAGAACACTTTTTAAAGATTAAGATTTCAATATTTTGACTAGCAATTATTACTCATCAATACTGGAAAGTTAAGTCACCATTCAGATATATCACTTATTCCTTATGATGCAAAAACTCCACTAACTTATTCTTTAAGCCATTAATTGAAAACTCTATAATGAGTTCCATATTTCTCAGATCAAAATTAGGTATATTCATGTACATCAATGTGCAGCATGGGGAACACAGCCACTAATAATGTGATATCTTTGGTGACAGGTGGTAACGAGACTTATTGTAGTGATCATTTGTAATGTATAGAAATATTGAATCACTATGTTGTGTACCAGAAAGTAGATAGAAAATGAAAGAAAGAATGAAAGGAAGGAAGGGAGGGAGGGAGGAAAACAATCAGATATATTCAGACATGTTACACATTCTCTGCAATGTTTACTAGATTTTCTCGCTTTTTTTGCATTCAATTAGACTTTGTTTAGCTCAAAAAAATGTCTGTCACACATCAGTGTGTATAGTTGGACACATGTATTTGACTGCTCCCATTAGCCTGTGTGGCCATTGCCTATCCATGCTGGCTTTAATATCACTCAGGCCCTTTATACCACCCTGCAATATCTAATCTACTGCTTCTTGTCACTCTATCATTAACCAATATGGTTACTTTATGTTAATTAAAGCACTTCACTGGTTTTGCAAGGAAGAGTTTCTAATAGCTATGTGTACCCATGTTGACTACAATGAGAATAGTATCCCCTGAAGTGTCAAGAAGCACAACATGCGCAGTCATACTTGTAGTAGCTCCACTGATGTCCTTCTGGATTCCCATTTGATAGCTACACCTCTGTCATACTCAATTTTCACACTTCTGTCCCCTCTCTCTCTACCTTTAGTCTCATTAGAAATAATGCCTCTTAGCTTCAAAAGATCTCTAATCTTACAATTATTTTTTCTTCTTTAAAATTTCTGTCCAGTATTCGAAGAAGGGCCAATTGCCCAGTGTCTTTCTAAAAGTCTTTATTATAAGAAATGATTTACATTTTCTCTCTCTTGTAAGGCAATCTGCAGTCTCTCTCCTTTCAAGATCTCTAACCATTAATCTCAAAGATTCTGCTGGCTCTTTTTCTTTTGGCTTCAAACATATTAACCATAACATGTGGTAAAGCAAATATTTTCAAAAATACAAAAGTAGAAAGAATCATACAATCCTGACTTCTCCTACAATTAAAATGATATATTTGTCTTTTAGTTTTTCTCCATATTTCAAAGCTCTGTGATCGGGCTTCCCTGGTGGCGCAGTGGTTGAGAATCTGCCTGCTAATGCAGGGGACACGGGTTCGAGCCCTGGTCTGGGAGGATCCCACATGCCGCGGAGCAACTAGGCCCGTGAGCCACGACTACTGAGCCTGCGCCTCTGGAGCCTGTGCTCCGCAACAAGAGGCCGCGATAGTGAGAGGCTCGCGCACCGTGATGAAGAGTGGCCCCCGCTTGCCACGACTAGAGAAAGCCCTCACACAGAAATGAAGACGCAACACAGCAAAAATTAGTTAATTAATTAATAAAAACTCCTACCCCTAACATCTTCTTTAAAAAAAAAAAAAAAAAAAGCTCTGTGATCTATAACCACAGCTTTATCACTGTACCTACTCACTATTCAGTCTCTAATTTAACATGAAAAAAAAAAACCTGAATAATCAAATGAGAATATTATAACCTTTGAGTAACTGAAATATTAATTGGAGAAACATTACACTTCAGTTTTTTGCCACCAATTTTTGAGTATAATCTTTGGAATCAGCAAAAACAAGAACACCTTAGAAAAGTCTGTGGTTAATCATAAACATATGTTTAATAAACAATTTATAGAAAAACATTAAATGAGCTGTTCATTTTTAAGGTTGAAATATATTTTTATTGAATTAATTATGATATTCTTGACTCCTATTTCCTGAAGTTATTATTTTCTTTTTCCTCTTTAATAATATCTGATCATGCTCATCTCTGAATCTTCTTTATATTTTTATATTCCTTTACAGAAAATGGAATATCCCAACTGTATATAAATGTATTAGTATTTTTCTTATATTGGTCACATATTGCTAGCACAAACTATGATTCAATCTTATTAGTGTTGCCCATAGAATACTTCATATAGTTGATACTCAATTAATACTTGTATATACATATGTTTCTCCACTAAATTAATCAAGATTTAAAAAGTTGTACTAATTCTACCCCTTCTTTAAATAGATGGAAACAGCTTACTTTAGGCACAGGCTCAGAGAATTTATAAGCAACGAAAACTTGCTATTCTGGATTTGAACTTTTAAATGATTAAATGTAAGTGAAATTAGTGAAGTGTTACAATATATCCTTTAAATTAAGGACTTTTGTTAAGGGATTGAGATGGTAGATCTGTGAGACAAAGTTTTATATTACAAGACCTGTGTCTGACATAAACTGTAAACTGATATAAAATTAGAAACATGAAAAATATCTCCATATCTAAGCTCCAGTTCCTATGACTATATTATACCAGATGGAACTATGGATGTCTGTTTATTTAAGAGTGAGAAAGAAGTAGTACACTTTCTCAGTTGTTACTTTTTAATACTAACTCACCTGTCTTCCTATCTCTAGAGAGCTATCAATTTAATGTGAAGACTAAGTATAGGACAACTTTAATAACAGAGAAATTAGGTTCTAGGTTACCAGACAGCTGCATATCATATTTAAAATATATATTTTATAGTATATAACACTTTGAATAAGCAAACATTCATGTTACTGAATTCAAATATTGTAGCTACCTATGAGGTGCTCCATCCCTAACTTATCTCTGTTGGATGAAGATATCTGTCAAGATGGTCTGATAATTTGTGTTTTAATAAATTTTGCAGATGATTCATATGCTCAAAATTTTTTTAAATCAAATTTTAAAAAATATAATTTACATGGACTAAAATGCACACATTTTAGGTCTACAGTTCACCAGTGATGGATATTTGGGTTGTTACCAATTGGAAGTTACTATGAATTTAAACTTCAGTGAACATCAGCATACATGTTTTTGTCTAGCCATATCTTTTGGTTAAATACCTAAGAGCAAGAGTGTTGCTACATGTGGTAAATATATGTTAACTTGATAAGGAGCCACCAAATAATTTCCAAAAATAATTACACCTTATCATATCACTGCCTGGAATGTATGAAACTTTCTGTTACTCCACATACTTGTCAACACTTGAAATAGTCAGACTTTTAATTTTGGGTCTTTTTAGTGCATGTATAGTATTCTAGTCCATTTGGGCTTAAATAACAAACATTTATTTTGAGAGACTGCATCCTAGATCATTGATGGCCCTTTTCTCACTGTGTCCTCACATGAAAGAAAAAGGGCAAGAGAGATCTTTGGGGTCTCTTTTATAAGGACACTAAACCCATTCATGAAGACCACCCCCAGCACCTAATCACCTCCAAAAGGCCTTACTTCCTAATACCATCACATTGAGGGTTAGCATTTCAACACATGAACATCAGGGGGACACAAACATTCATTCCATAACATAAATTCTTACATTTTTGTGATTTTAGTTTGAATTCAACTGAGGACTAAAGATTTTGATTATCCATTCATGCATTCATTTTATTTAATAACAGTTTTTTTTTTTTTGGAAGGTCTCCCTTTTATTTTCTGGAAGAGTTCACTAGAATTAGAGTTATTTCTTCCTTACATGTTTGGTAGAATTCATCACTGAAGCCATTCAGGCCTAAATATATATATATATATATATATATATATATATATATATATATATATATATATATATATATATATATATATATTTTGGATGGCTTTAAGTTAAAAACTCAATTTATTTAATGAATTTAGAATTTCATTTTTTTCTTGGATTAATGTTGGTCTTTCAACGAATTGTCATCTCATAAAAATATTGAAGTTAATGGGCAAAAAGCTTCATAAGACTCCAGGGATTTCATTTGAATACCAGTAGTATTTTTACTGATATCTCCTTTTTCACTCCTGATAGTGATAATTAATCTTTCTCTCTTCTTTTTTCTGTATCACTCTAGATAGAGATTGGTCAATTTCATTGGTATTTTCAAATAACTGAGTGTGGTTTCATTGTTTTTCTCTATGCTTTTTCCCTCCCGTGTTCTCTTTCACTGATTTACCCTCTTATAATTAATATGTCCTTCCTCTCTGCACCCTCACACTTCCAGGATTTCCAATACACTGATATTTAGACAGCTTAAAATTTCACACAGGTAACTTAGTCTCTGTTCATTATTGTTGTACCTTCTTTGTGTGATTCAGGTAGAATAGCTTTCCTTCCCTTATCTTCAAGTTTACTGATCTTTTATTCTGCAGTATCAATCTGCTATTAGAGCCATCTTGTAAAATTTATTTCAGATTTAAATATTTCACCATTAGAGACTAGTTTGGTTATTTTTTCATAGTTACAACTTCTTTCATTATTATGTCCATATTTTTTTTAATTCTGAAATATATTTATAATAGCAGTTTTGAAATTTTGTCTGCTAATTACATCATCTCTGTCATTTTTGTTTCTATTGATTGCTATTTTTTTTCTCCTGTTATGTGCCACATTTTCATTGTGTGGCAGAAATTATGCATCACATTGATTGTCAGATTTCGTTGTCTTCTTTTAAACAATGTTGATGTTTTTCTGGTAGGCACTTACTCTATCTGTAGATCAAGTAAATTTTTGTGGGACTAGAGTAGCTTTTACTTTAGGGCTCATTTACTTGTTCATCTAAGGAATGGTCTTTCTAAAATGTCTACTGAAATACCCAGGGACTCAGCAAATTCAATACAATCTGGGTGTTTGGATATCGGGCTTCCCCCTTGTTGGGGAAGCTAGTAAAGTAGTCTTGTTCAGGCTTTAGAGACGGCACTAGGCCTCCCTCTGACTGGACAATGACAATGACACTAAAGCTGGCTGCATGCCAAACTGCTGAGCTACACTGAGGCCAGCAGGGGTGGTGCCAGCACACCTTGTAAAGCCTTAGATAAGATAAGGAGTAAGTCATGGAACTTCTTGCACCTTGAGGGACTGGCCAGCCCCTGGAGATCAAGAACATTCCAAAACTTATGAGTTAAGACCAAGGCATTTATGACAACAACCAGAGCTGCAAACTTGCAAGTAGGCTGATTGTTATCAGCTTGCGGCCTGGTGCTAAAAGCTGGGCTCCTTCTAGTGGCAAACTGAAGTCTCACCCATGGGGTAGATGCACCACTGGAACCTTCCCAACTGGGGCTCCAGATTGCTGTTCAAGGGACTTCTCAGAGCTGCTTGTATCTGGATGTAGGAGCTTCCCCAGTTCGGTGATGTATAAACCTCTGTCTTTACTATTCTTTCTTAGTTATACTATTCTTTTCTTAATTAGTATACTGTAATCTTTGTTAATTCAATAAACTCTCTCTAAATTCTTGTTTAACTGAGTATAGAGTGGTTATTTTGCCAGAGAATCCTACTAACCTTGAAACCGGAAGTAAGGCTTTTGGCAAAACACCCCCTATATAGTGTACATTGCTGTCATTGTTTAGTTTAGAGCTACCTGAAGTCCTTCGTTCCCTGGTAGCTGTTCTTTACTCAGCTTTATGAAATCTTAGCCTAAATATGAGACCTTAGTCATTACCCAAGGACTCTGGTGGTCCCTTATGGAGATTTCTGTGGCTCCTTTTCTGCATAGTGTTAAAATGCAAATTTGTGACACATTAAGAATGTATTTTAAAATTTATTTGAACAAACAACTGTTGGAATGGGAAAGCATCAAACCAAATGTGGTTATGAGCTCTCTGGGCAAGGGCTAGAGCAGAGAAATTTATTGGCACACAGGGAAGCAAAGCAATTAGTCAGTTGGCTATAACTTATTTGTTTGCTTTATTTGGAAACATTTAGTTTTTGGCTGCTGTGAAATCTGTTTTTCAGTTTCATTTTCTCAGAATGAAGAGAACCTAGTTAACTCTTCATGAGTAGTCATTCTTGAGTTGCATTTTCTCAGATTCAAGAAGGCCTTAGCTAACTGGGTTTTAGTTTGTTTGCATATGTTACCAAAGGCACTAGAGTTGCCCCAGTCTAATGACCCTCTTGCTTAACTACATTATCCACAGACAGCTCCTAGCTGCTATTGCACCCAATAGATTCCATCTATCTTAGTTCCACGAATACTGATCCATGACTCTTCAGCTCAGTAAGACTAGCATGCTCTGCTGGGTTTCCCCTCCCTAACGACAGAGGGTGCCTCCAGTCAGACCTCACAATGCCATGTGTCCTATTGTCTAATGTCTGAAAACAGTTACTTCTCTCACCCTGCCCAGTTTTCTAGTTGTTTACAGTGGGAGGGCTTTCTGGTACCATCAATCCTTCACAGCTAAAAGCAGAAGGCCCTTGTTCACTGAACTTTGAAAACTATTAACTTAAAAGAAAAAAAACCCCAGTAACACATTCGGTATTTTTATCACACTCTTTCCAGTTACTCTGTCTCTGCGATTGCATTTACTATTCTTGACCACACTTCCCCTTTTTTCATAGACTTTCTCTTTTCTTTTCCATAATTTATCAGAATGTCATGCTACAAACCTAGGTTAAATTGTCTCTTGAATCCCTTCTCTGACTCCAGTCTTTAACTTTCCAATCCATTAAGAATTCAATTTTTAGATAGATTATTCTTAAAACATTTTGATTGATCTTCTGATCAAAGTTTTAAACGGTCTCATCTTTCTAACTTCAAGAAGTTATATTTCTCTGCCTAACATTTAATGCTGCTCAGATCTGGATTTCTGTCTCTCTAAGTGTATGTTTCTGTTTACAACATATACTTTCACCCCAATATTTATGTGACATGTTTATCACACCTCACTTTACTCTTGTGGTTTTCCTTGTTGGGCTGCTAATTTCCTTTAAATCTCAGGTTGCCAGATAAAAATACAAGCTATTCAGTTGCATTTGAATTTTAGATAAATGATGGGTAAGTTTTAGTATAAAAATATACGAAATATTGGGACTTCCCTGGAGGTCCAGTGGTTACACTTCACCATCCAATGTAGGGGGTGCAGATTCAATCCTTGATCAGGGAGCTAAGACCCCACATAAAACATAAGCAATAATGTTACAAATTCAATAAAGACTTTAAAAATGGTCCACGTCAAACACACACACACACACACACACACACACCGAAATATTTTGTGGGATATACTGATGGTCATAAATTATCCATTATTAATCTGAATCCAGACAACTTTTTTTTCTTTTTGCCAAGTCTAGCAAAACTATTTAAATTGCTTCCTATTTTCAAGTCCAGGCTTATGTTATAGATCATATGAAAACTTTCCACTTCTCTAATAATCACTTTTTCATTCTGAATATCTATCTATGTTGTCTACCTATGTTCTATCCCATCTGACTGTGCAATCGATATGTACAAAATATACATGCAACATTAAATAACTGTATTTTTAATTTTCATTAATTTAATTCCTACTTACAGGAAGACATTTTAACTTATATTTATTATGTATTCTTTCAGCAGTTGTAATATAAATCTTAACTATTACGGATTGCTTATTCATATTGTTACAGTGTGCTAATATGTTACCCTATATATTGTTTTTAATTCTACTTCAAATGAATAATTTCCAGGAGGAACATTTTCTGTGACCTAATGCTTCAGTTTTAAAGTGATAAATGTTACACTTAAACAAAACATGAAAACGGAGTACAAAGACCTCATGTCCCTTTCATAGAATAAATTTCCAAATTCTCCTTTCTGCATATGCAGTTTTCTACCTCAGTCCCTACTCTCTGTTTCCTTCACAGCTGTCATTGATCTAATTTATGCTTTCATTATCTGGGTTGTTGCAGGAGTCTTCCAAATCGTCCTTTAACTCTAGTCTTTCATAATTTAAACCTATTTTTTTTCCTTAGAGCAGACAGTGGCATCTATCCAAAAGTATACCTGATTATTCAATAGAACGGCTTAAAATTTTAGTGACTTTGTACAGCCTTCATGAGAATTTCAGTCTACTCAACACTGTATCTAAGACCCACTATGACAACCACTTGCCTTTCAACCACATCTTCCACTCTTCCTTCCTTACTGTTTACCTTTTGAAACTGATCTGAATTGGGCACTGCACTTGAGAACATTTTATCTGTGTAAAAGAATCCATTCCAGATAACAAGAAGAAATGAAAAAGAGTAGAGTCTAGTCTCTATGTGGATCACAAGCTTTGGTCACTTTTACTAAAAAACAACATCCCAAGAGAATATTGAGGGTAGAATAAGTTGTAGACATTATAGGTATAAAGCAATCTTGTTTTTAATGGGCAATATATAAAAAACACTGGGATGAAATATATCACTAGGTCACTTAATGAGAGTTACTCCTTGAGAATCTATTCATTATATATTATAATTGTTTATTAAAATTAGAATTTTCTACAAATAAAGGATAAAAAATTTATACCATTCCCTTTTTCCAACATTTTGAAATACAAAATTGTAATTTCAAAAGAAGAGGGCATATTTTATGAATAACATAAATTTTAATTATGATAAATTCTTTTCTCTTAAATGATCAAACCCATAAGTTAAAATAAAAATCAAATCAGTGAAACTAAAAGATCTCTTAATGGTCTTGAGAGCTTCAGGTTAGTGATCTCAAACTGATTATTATTAAATATTTATTTCTCAGGCATTAGAGCTTCTGGAAGCATAGATGTATATGTGAATGTTACTTTCATGTTCAGTAAAAGTATAAATATTGGAAAAATATATGGAATTTTAAAAATTTGCCTTAGAGATGTATAAAAAGAAATAATCCATCCTGTCAAAAATATCCTGTAGCACATGTACTGAATACACTTTCTGTTCCAGATATCTTCAAACATGATTTTATAGCATATGTACAGTAAATCTAACCACCATTTTTCTTAATAAACTGAGACAGCAGATTGACAGAACTGTGTTTCAATGCAGCTGTATCTAGTGTCAAAGACAAGCTGATGCTCTTTACACATCACCGTCCTGGATCCCACACATCATATTCTAAAAAGGAGACACCTGGGAGTTTCCTGTTGGACATCTAGATAAATCTTAGACTTTTAAATTCAACATGATGTAAACTAAATTTTTTCTACTACCTGGTTAGTATCAACCAAAACTCTTTTTGAATCTTCTCTTATGCTGTTTCAGCATTTTTCTCATGTAAAGAAATCTCTTTTCATCCAACTTTATTCCATTTTTGAATGATCGAATCAGGAAAATAAATGTTGTTTATGTAACTCAGGCCTCCATTATGATGAATTTCCATCAGCAATTTTCAAAAACTATCTTCATTTACTCCTCCAAGTGCTTCTCAAACTCCCAAAATGGTCATTGATTTCCTTAGTCACTAACAGTAATCTAGGCAATGTGTCTTTTCCAACTGCCAATAATGCTGATTTATATGTTCTGTTTGGAGTTTTCCTTGTTACAATCAAATAGCAGTTTTATTTCACTGAACAGTAACTTGCTGAAAATTTATAGAATTTGCATACACTTATCCTTATATAACATTACATACTTTAAGCAAGAATATGTTTGAAAGGAGAAAAATATATTTTACTTACCAACCTGCATTCAGAGTCAGTTTGTGAGACTAATACTATCACCCTGATTAACTTGAAAATCTATTAGCCTCATTAGTGTAGAAGTAAGACTTTAGTGCGACAGGTAGATGGTGGGTGTGTATATCCATAGCATTTTTTTTAAATATGAAACTTTATGTCTGTGACAATCCACAAGTCATAATTATCTTGGAATAATGTATATGAATCGATACAACTGGGTTTGAGAAAAGTGCAAGAATTCTGTATTTATCACTACTAAGAATATTGTACATTTGTTTTGAGAACTTATAAGTAGGTGTTTCCCATAAGCATGTTAACAAATTCAGAAATAATTCCATGAAGAAGAATTTCCTCCAAATAATTTCTAAATGTGATAAGGTTTAATGTGACAGGAAATGTATATATTTTGTCCTCAAGGCCCAAAGAGATGTTGATGGCAGTTGAGAGGGATCCTTATGACAAGTCAGTTACATTTTAGTACTCAAATAATTAACCTCTCATGGTGAAATATGTGGGGAAATATTGGGGGGTGGGGAAGAAGTATAGTTCTTAAAAAATCAAAGAGTGAAAATTTCAGGATTATAAAAGAAATATTTTTCTTTTTAGTGAGGAATTAGTTTACAATTATGGAAAATAAATTTGATTTTCAAAGTCACTAATTGCTTTCCATAGAATACAATTAAGTCAAGTATGCAAAAATCCAAAGACCATATGGGACTATGATTATTGGCCATAGCAGGGCTCACCTAGTGTGCATTTGCAATCAGAGGATAAGTAATGGGAAAGACTTAGACGTCACCAAAAGCAAATAACCTGCCATCTCTCCCTCTTTGTCATCTAATCAGGCAAAGGACTCCTTGCCCCCTGCAACTGAATACCGTGGGGCATGTACTGTATTGGATTTTATGTCAGGTCATGCAGAGCTGGTAATGAACTCTGAGCAAGTACACTCCTGACACGACAGAGAACATAGCTTCATATCATTAAATTAGTTTTCTGTCATCGAAACCCATACTAAGTGACACTTGTTTTTTCAAAGTCTTTAAATGATTGGTAGTCTGGTATAAAATACACAGAAGGAATTATAACTCCTCTAATTGACTACATGTATTAGAAATAACATGTTTTCTCTCTCAATAAATATTGAACATGTGACACTGGAAAATTACACATTACATATATGTCAGAACACTGGATTTAAGAACCTCACTGCTATGAAAACAGCTATTATTTATTCTATGTACTAAATATGGATACTTATACTGTCCATGTTCTATACTATAGGTAAATCATAAAATAATCTGAAGAACTTTAAAATTTTATTATAAAAATAATTTTCAAAAGCAAAGAAAACCATAAAGAATAATACTGTGAACACTCAAGTATACCAATGCCTACATTCAATAATTTTTCAATTTTGCTCATTTGCTTCATTTGAACACACATAAAAATGAACACTGAAGAGCTAAAATACCTAAAGTTATTTACAGTTGCCATAACACTTTATCTGTAAAATTGTGAACAAATATGCTCAAATTGTAAGGAAAACTTTTCATACTTCACTGCAATTTAATTATCATGCTAACCAAATTAATATTATTTATTATACATTCCATTTCTAATTTCTCCAACTTTTCTTGAAAATTTCTTTAATAGCTGTTTTTTGCCCCCAAACAAAATATATAACCAATGCCCACACATTTCGCTTTCTTGTTATGTCTCATCGATCTATTTAATTTAACATAATGCCTGCCTTCATCCTTTTAAAGAGCTTACCTCTTTAATACCAATTTTCAGACTAAGAAGCTGATTTATTAGAGACCTAATTGTGATAAGTGTTTTTTTTTTAATTTGTTAGGTTTTTGTCTTTCTTTTATTGGAGTCTTCCTGTGGAGTCATCGATTTTTATTTATTCAATCTGTTCCAATCAATTAAAATAATTAAAATTTTGATGCTCCAATTTTTACAAATTTAAAAAGTAATGGAATCTTCAAGTTGACTTCTATAGAAGTCAAGGCTGAGTGAATCATTAGCCTTGGAATTTCTTTACTTCTGGTGCATCATAAAATATGATGCACAACTTGACTTGAGAGGTCTAGCATTAGCTATCATCCACATATTTAGTGGGAGCCCCAGTAGGTTGTAGTCAGAGTGATCATTGTTACTGGGATATCAGTGCTTTAAAATAATTTTATGGGAGAGATATAAAGTAAGCATTGATAAAATTGTGACTTCGTTTTAATGTTTGAAATTTCCAATGCATGTTTAGTGTTGCAGACAATTTATATAAGATTTTTTAAAATATTCTATTCCACTTAAACATTAGTTTTTAACCTTAGTTTTTACCTGAATATATGCCAGAAAAAATATTTCTAAAGCATTAAAAATGACTGAATAAAGGTTGTTTATTTATCGTAGTTCTTATCCAATACAAATAGTAGCAGAGTAGTCCTCTCTCTATCTCTCTCATATACATACCAGCATTGTGTATGTCGTATTTTAAATATTTTACTTTAAGTATATGTTTGCAAAAAGAGTCTTTAGTTAAGTATATTGGAAGTCATTATATACCAGATTCTATTAAATGTTAAGAATACTATTTCTGGATTTCCCTGGTGGCACAATGGTTAAGAATGCACCTGCCAGTGCAGGGGACACAAGTTCATGCCCTGGTCCAGGAAGCTTCCACATGATGAGGAGCAACTAAGCCCGTGCACCACAAATACTGAGCCTGCACTCTGGAGCCCACGAGCCACAACTACTGACCCCACGTGCCACAACTAATGAAGCCCACGCACCTAGACCCTGTGCTCCACAAGAGAAGCCACCACAATGAGAAGCCCACACACCACAACAGAGTAGCCCCTGCTTGCCACACCTAGAGCAAAGCCCGTGCACAACAACAAAGACCCAGTACAGCCAAAAATTAATTAATTAATTATTTTTTTAAAAAAAAATACTATTTTGAGGATTATCTTTGTTGCTAGGGCTGCCATAACAAAATGTTATGAACTAGGTAGTTTAACCAACAGAAACTTATTTTCTCACAGTTCTAGAGGCTAGAAATCCAAGATCAAGGTGTTGGCACGTTTGTTTTCTCTTGAGGCGTCTCTCTTTGGCTTACAGACGGCTGTCTTCTATGTCCTCACATGGCTTTTCCTCTGTGCATGCATCCCTGCTGTCTCTTTCTCATCATATATGGACATCACCATATATGATCTCATTTAACTTTAATTACTTCTTTTAAGGTTCATCTCCAATATAGTTAAATTCTGAGGTACTGGGCTTTGGGACCTCAACATATGAATTTGTGGGGAGCACAATCCATCCCATAATAAGGAAGCTGAATTACATAGCGAAAGATTCACTGTGTGTAGCCAGATAGGCTGCAGGTGAAATTCTGGGTGTGGTGTTTGTTGACCTGTGATTAGTAATTTAATTCTTTAACCCATGTTTTTCTCTTGTCTAATGGGATGTAAGTGGAATTGTAATAAATGGCTTGTTCTGAAAATTAGAGATAATATTTGTGATGTGCCAGGCACATAATATGTCAGTAAATATGTTCTCTGTTGAAAAACTTAACATTCCTCTTGTTTCATGGAGAACAAATTCAACAATATGTATTATTTTCTTGTTATAATTTTGAAAACAGTATCTAATTCTATTAAAATTTTAATATTTGTGTGTTTACATCTAACATTGAGCATCTCCACTGGTGTACCAAGGATGACGTTCAGGTTTCTGACAGATCGAGCCCCTGAGTTCCAAGCCTTGGACAACCGCCTTTTTCTCTCATCATTTTTTGTGGGTTTGCTTTCTCATATAAAAGTTTGAGAAGCTATGTGTTGACAAAAACATATACAAATTACAAACAATGAGATATTTTTAAAAATAATTTTAAAAATAATAATTTTAAGAGGTTCCTCTCCTGTATTTTGTTTAAACTTTTGATAATAATAATGAACCTAAGATAATCCTTAATTTTGATATGTGGAATTATTTTCTCATTGAAATACATTTGTGACAGTATTTTACATAAAATTGAATTAAATATGTTTTTGCATTATTAGCGTAAACAAAAATACTTGCATGGAAGTAGATATATAGAGAAAAAGCCAAGAGATAGCTTTAGTAGGTAGAATCTATACTTATAATTTATGAAGGCAGAACAAAGTTTTTCAAGTTTATAATAGCCAACAAACTGTAAATAACATGACACAAAATTCATTTATACACATTATCTTTTGAATAAAAGCCTATTTTAACTTTCTCCAGCTGCAATTCATTTCTGAATTTATAACAGAGAAACAGCAGCAACTGTTTTAGCCTTTTGCTCTTCTGATTACACAGGAGTGCCATCTAGTGTCAAAACAGTAACTGCATCCTTTCTGTCCTGTGGAGACTCCTGGTTGCTTTTGGAGTGGAAATAATACATTTTATACTACCTTTCTGTAAAATATACTTTAAAGAAATATATCACAATGAATAGTTGGGGACTACCTCTGTATAAATTAACGGAAGAATGTCATCCAAGTAGCCTTTAGCTATTTTTGTTTTTTTCCTGTCATAAAGTGAAAATTTAATTTAATGCAAAACAAATTCATTAAGGCATTCTTTATAAGCAGTTGTATTAAGGAAAGAAATTCAGAAAGGTAATTACTACCCAAAAAGCTCAATGTTATATCAATTTATTTTTAAATTTTAAGTTAAACAAAAATTCAGAAATGCATAAAATATATTCTTTTTTGTTGTTCACAATTAATCTGTTATAATTAAAATCTACTGAAAATGAGGAAAACACTGAATGCAAATCTAGTTGAAATATTGTCTGAGATTATAGTAATTTTATCTATTGCTGTTTATTAAATGCTTATTATAAAATAACTTATCTATAAAATTTTAATATAAACTTCTCGTGCTCTACTAGTTTGCTATTGAAAATTCTTCTTGAATTTCACTTAAATTGAGTACTGAGATAATCCAAATGAAAGTGAAAAACAAGGTTATTAAATTGTTTTATTAGTTTCTGCCTTTGTAGCTGAGTTTTATTATAAATAAGAGAATTTTCAGTTATTTCATTTCTTCTCTAGGAAGACAGTTTCATTTTACAAGTGCAATGAAATATCACCTTATCAATTAATTTTCTATCATCTAGAACAGTGCTATACAAATGGTAAGAGGCACTTGAGTGGAATTTGGTAATAAAAAGCAGAAGATAAAATTTCAAGTAGAAGGGAACTTGGTTGAATGGGAGAAATTGTGGAAGAAGAGGACAAGAGGTAGTAGATAGTGTGGTGATACAATTCCAGCAGCCAAAGTGGCTTATTTTTCTGGATCTGGATGACACACTCGCATATACCATCAGTGGAGGTCTGGCTATCAACTCGTGGCCCACACAAGGCTTCCTACTTTAGCTTCAACATTGGGATACTGCAAAAAGGAGAAGCCTCAAGCCCTGGAACGTTAAGAGAACCTAGCCCACAGTTAAAGCCAGTTAGCACCATGCATCCTGAGACTGACATTTATATTTTTCAAAAAATCTGAAAAGTAGAATCATTGTTTCCTAGCACACATAGTAACTAGCATCTGTACTTCTGAACTACCAGTTCCAGATTAATTCAACCTGACATATCAGAAGGCAGGGTTAAAGCTCAGTTGTGAATTCAAGCATGCCTGGTTGTTATTTGTGTCTTTCCTATGTCCTATGTGTAATCTGAAGTAATCAATCTACCTTTCAGATTTGTTGGAAAAAATTAAATGACATTACTATCACATTCAGAGGCAAGTGTTATTATAACAAAGATTCTTAGATGAATTCATGTATTAATAGGAGAAAAAAAAAAAAACAGGATCAAGCCTCGGTCTGACTGGTTTTAAAATCCACACTTTTGCTGCTGTAACATGATACATCTCTAAACCAAGTTCTTTCAGTAACTAATGACATATACATTTGAGAAAATCACATTAATCATTGTCCTTGTTGGCAGAATAAGACGGTGGTATTGTCTATTTTTTTTTTTTTTTTTCTTTTTGCGGTATGCGGGCCTCTCACTGTTGTGGCCTCTCCCGTTGCGGAGCACAGGCTCCGGATGCGCAGGCCCAGCGGCCATGGCTCACGGGCCCAGCCGCTCCGCGGCATATGGGATCCTCCCAGACCGGGGCACGAACCCGTATCCCCTGCATCGGCAGGCGGACTCTTAACCACTGCGCCACCAGGGAGGCCCTGTCTATGTATTTTTTTAACTCAAGTAGTTTTGCTTGCAAAATAAAATGTTTGTTATGATTTATTTCATCATCATATTGCTAAAAGTTCAGTAGGGAGGTGAATGATTTTTAAAATATTTTAATAAAGCTTTAAAGCTTTTATGATAGTAATGTCTAATATTAATGGTGGGGAGTAAGTTAACACTAACATCTGAAGTGGCAGCAGAACATATTAATAGAGGAGGTGATAAATGAACAAAGTCTTGGAGGATTAGTCGATATTCACACAGCAGACAAGAGGAAGGGGATGCCACGGCATGTGGAGGAAACAACAGGAAATCGAGGCACTTGAATTAGCTAAATACACTCAGTGTATTGCCAGTAGTTTATTAGGCTTGTAAGGGTGTGAGGATTACATGAAGTAACCCATGTAAATTAACAATTTGGACAATTCCTATACTGGTAAATAGCAAGCAGTCCACAAGTGTTAGTTATGTTATATACTAATGGTCTCTCATAGGAAAAATATAGCAAGAGAGAAGGCCAGCAACATAAGCAAGAGAATGATCCCCAAGTACCTATTACATAGCACCATAAGTACTTGTTTTCTGTAGATAATGGAAAGCCACAGAAGAATACTAATTTTGGAAGAGTCAGGATGAAGTTTTAAAATTAAGATGACCACTCTATTAGCTAATATGTGAAGGATTGATTAAAAATAATATGAGGGAGTCAAATTTAAAGAATGATGCTCAAGGCAAAAACATAGGCAATAGTAGTGGGATAAAGAGGACACACTCATAATTGAAACTTTACATAGCAGTGTAGACAGGACTTTGCCAATGACAAGGTGTAGGGGGAAGTCCAGCATGACTCCCACATTTCTGACCTGGTTACTCTGGTGATGGTGTTTACAAAAGATTTAGAGCCAGAGCAACATTGTTTTTGAGACACTGACTTGAAAATACTACCATCATTTCAATACTCAACAAAAATCTCATTCATCCCAAGAGGAAGCACCTTGTCAAAATTAGTTTTTCAAAGCTGCCAACTGTTGCAGGTTAGCTTCCCAGGGACACAGACTCCATGACAAAGAGGAAGATGCTGGAATTCCATTAGGGAGTGTTCTTAGGATTTGTGGAAGAACAGGAGAAGAGCAGCATACATGGAGACAGAGGTTTGTGATTCAGTCTTAATAAAGGCTTCACAGGTTTATGTGGATCTCTGAGGCTGAGATAACTCTTCAGGTTTTCACTCGTTCTGACAACTTTATGTCATTACATATTACTATACAAATTGGGCAATAATTTGGGCTGCAGCAGAAAGGTCCATGACTTCACACCAGGCAGCTTCCTCAGCCAAGGCACCTCCCCAAGAGAGCTGACAGGTGAGGGATATCAGGGGCCAGCATCCCCAGGACCAAAGGGGAAGTTGTCTTTATTCCTGAAGGGGGGTTTCTGTGGTGCATGACAGCATCTCTTCCACCAGCTTTTTCAATTTCACATTCTTTAAGTTGTAGAAACCATTTTGACTAAGCTCTTGCCTTTATTGTTTATTGTCACTTAGTGCTCCAATTCAGTCATTTTTCCCTTGATTGCAACTTTTTTTTTGTCTCCCCCTTTCTGTCCCAATACTACTAATTAGGCACACTCCTTCCCTGCCCTACTTGGAGTACATTCTCTCTCCATCTCTAAGAGCTACGTTAAAATATATCTTTAGCTCGAGAAGAAAGCTTAGTTTCCCCAAAGATGTTTCTGCCTCCTAATATGCCTTATAGCTTAGTGGTTCATGATTGACTGATTTTGAAGGTGATTCTTACACAATACTGTCTCAACTTACGGCTTTGCAGTTCTTGCAGCCTTCTCCTTGTTTTGAATATAAATGTGTTTAAGCAGCTTATAACTATCTTTAGAGCCTCTCTATCCCACATTGGTTTCACTCATCTTTAAATTCTGGTAGACTTACACAAGGTACCATGGAGAGGCTAACTATTAGAGAGGCAGTTAAGAATACTTGCACTGGGCTTCCCTGGTGGTGCAGTGGTTGAGAGTCCACCTGCCGATGCAGGGGACACGGGTTCGTGCCCTGGTCCGGGAAGATCCCACATGCCATGGAGCGCCTGGGTCCGTGAGCCATGGCCGCTGAGCCTGCGCGTCGGGAGCCTGTGCTCCGCAATGGGAGAGGCCACACAACAGTGAAAGGCCCACGTACCGCAAAAAAAAAAAAAAAAAAAAAAAAAAAAGAATACTTGCACAAATGCCTAGGTTTAAAGATTGGCTCTTTCCTTTACTAGATCTCTGCAATTGATTTTTTACTCATTATTTCTTGATTCACCAATTTTTAAAGTAAAAAGATAGTGTTGGCACCTGTTTATAGGCTTGCTATAAAGTTCTGAGTGACAGGATTTCATGTGGAAGAATTTTAAATAGTGCTGCCTCTTAGTAAGTACTCAGTACATTTTAACTATTATTTTTATATTACTCCTCCTAAATGGATAGATCAGACTTATCTTTTTCACAGTTATATCCCACCCCCCAAATTTGCATGATTTGTATTGTATTTTGTTATTGAACAAATAGATATAATACAATGTGGCAGGCACACATCATATAATATAAACAATATATATTTGAAACAATGTGTTCTTTTTATGTGTATGCTAAAAGTGAGTGATTTAACTAAAAAAAATATGCTGTGTGTTATTTAGTTATAACTTCTCAGGCTACAAAATTACTGGGGCCGTAAATGTTCAATAAACTTTTAAAAGGTATTTTTAAATCTTCTTAATTTTGCGATAATTGTAGATAGACATGCAGTTGTAATAAAAAAAAATACAGAAGTATCTGATATCTTTTGACCCAGTTTCCCCAATGGCAACATCTTGCATAACCATATTACAACACCATGACCGGAACATTGACAGCAGGGCAACCTGCTGACTTATTAAGATTTTACCAGTGTACCTGCACTCATGTGTCTGTGTGTCTGCACATGTGTGATTTATTTTTATGAAATTTTATCACATGTGTAGATTCCTGTGACCACCAAGACACAGAAAATGTCATCACAAGTATCTGTCATAGCCACAGCCACCTTCTTTTCTCCCCTGCAACCACTAATGTGCTTCTCTCTAATCCCTGGCAACCTCTTATATGTTCTCCATTTCTATAATTCTGCCATATCAAGCATGTTACATAAATGAATTCATAAAGCATGTAAACCTTTTAGACTGATTTTGTTTCCCATTCAGAATAACTTAAGAACCATCCAAGTTGTTGTGTGCATCAACAGTCTGTTCCTTTTTACTGGTGAACAGGACTACACAGTATGTATGGACCACAGTTTATTGAACCATCACCTGTTGATTATTAAGAATAAAGCTGCTATGAACATTCATATACAGTTTTTGGTACATTTACAGGTTTTTGTGTGAACATATATTTTCATTTTTATGGCATAAGTGTTTAAAAGTGAAATTGTTGAGCCATATATGAACACATGTTTAGTTTTGTAAGAAACTTTTCAACTACTTTCCAGAGTGACTGTAGCATTTTAAATCTTTACCATCAATGTATGACTGATTTAGTTTCTCTGCATCTTTGCCAACATATGGTGTTTTTATTATGAATTTTATTTAGCCATTCTAATAAATGTGTATTGATAGCTCATTGTGGTTTTAACTTACATTTCCCTGATGGCTAATGATGTTGTAATAAATACTTGTGTTTTATTTTAAACTAGTTTTGCTAAAATAACCACTACCTTATTATATATAAGGTGTCATATAATAATTGTGCAAGCATGCTTATAACTAAATCTATATAGCTAAACTTACATTTAAAGGAAATCACTGCATGACAACAGTGTCACTGGTCACGTATCATGAATGAGAAAAGAAATAAACTGTTGTTTGTTTGAAGCCAAAAAAAAAAGTTTTCAAAACTTACTAAGAAGCTATAGTAAATAAGTTAACATGGTGTCAACATAAGAAAAGACAAGGGGAGGACCTTCAAGATGGCAGAGGAGTAAGACGTGGAGATCACCTTCCTCCCCTCAAATCAAAAATACATCTACATGTGGAACAACTCCTACAGAACACCTACTGTATGCTGGAAGAAGACCTCAGACTTCCCAAAAGGCAAGAAACTCCCCACGTACCTGGGTAGAGCAAAAGAAAAAAGAAAAAAAAAGAGAAAAAAGAATAAGGACGGGGGCTTCACTGGTGGCGCAGTGGTTGAGAGTCCACCTGCCGATGCAGGGGACACAGGTTCATGCCCCGGTCCGGGAGGATGCCACATGCCGTGAAGTGGCTGGGCCCGTGGGCCATGGCCACTGAGGCTGTGCGTCCGGAGCCTGTGCTCCACAGTGGGAGAGGCCACAACAGTGAGAGGCCCGCGCACCACACACACACAAAAAAAAATTAGAGGCAGCAGGGATCAACTGTGAATGTGCACAAGGAAACTTCTGGGGAATGGAAATATTCTAAAACTATACTGTGTTGATAGCTACACAACTGAATAAGTGTACTAAATCTAATCATTTCAACTCCTAAATGGGCATGTTTTACCATAATTTTAAAATATACATGCACCCCAATGTTTGTTGCAATACTATTTACAATAGCCAGGGCACGGAAGCAACCTAAGTGCCCATCAACAGAGGAATGGATAAAGAAGATGTGGTACATATACACAATGGAATATTACTCAGCCATTAAAAGGAACAATATTGTATCATTTGCAGAGACGTGGATGGACCTAGGGACTGTAATACAGAGTGAAGAGAAAAACAAATATATTAATGTATATATGTGGAATATGGGAAAATAGTATAGATGAACTTATTTTCAAAGCAGAAATAGAGACGCAGACATAGAGAACAAATGTATGGATACCAAGGGGGAGGGGGGGTGGGATGAATTGTGAGATTGGCATTGACATATATATACTACTGTGTATATATGTAGCATATATATATATATATATATATATATATATATATATGCATATATATATGCTATACTATGTATAGCACAGGGAACTCGGTGCTCTGTGGTGGCATAAATGAGAAGGGAATCCAAAAAAGAAGGGATATATGTATATGTGCGGCTGATTCACTTTGCTGTACAGCAGAAAGTAACACAACAGTGTAAAGCAACTATACTCCAATAAAAAAAATAAAAATAATAAGATAAAATAAAATCAACCTACATTTTACCTCACATTCATTAGGATGGCTATCATCAAAAAATAAAAAAAATAAAAAAACAGAAAATAACAAGTGTTAGCAATGATGTGGAGAAACTGAAATCCTCGAACACTGTGCAACCACTATGAAAACAGTCTTGTGGTTACTCAAAAAATTAAAAATAGAAATAGCACATGATTAAGCAATCCTGCCTCTGGATATTCATCCAAAAGACTTGAAAGCGGGGTCTTGAAAAGATATTTGCAGAGTCGTGTTCATAGAAACATTGTTCATGATAGCCAAAAGGTAGGGGCAACCCAAGTGTCCATGGATGTATGAGTTAATAAGCAAACTGTAGTATATACATACAATGGATATGATTCAGCCTTAAAAGGGAAGGGAGTCCTGTCACAGACTACAACATAGATGAACCTGGAGGACATGATGCTAAAAGAACAAACACTGCATGATTCCATTTATATGAGGTGTTTAAAATAGTCAAACTCATAGAAACAGGAAGTAAAGTGGTATTTGTCAGAGTATGAGGGAAAGGGGGGAAGGGGAATTGCTGTTTAATAACTATAGAATTTCAGTTTTGCAAGATGAAAAGCTCTGTTGCACAGCAGTGTAAATCTACTTAAGACTATTATGCTGTACACTTAAAACGGTTACAATGGTAAATTTTTGTTATGTGTTTTTCACTACAATTAAAATTTTTTAAAGGAAAAAAATTAGGGGTGTTTTAAAATATTAAAAGAAGTTAAAAAACAAACATGAAATGAATGTGTGTTGTGGTAATTGACACTAAGTAAGGAGAATTATACCAAAAACTATGGTTATAAAAAGAGAAATTGTTTAAAGAGAGTCAGAGAAACAGAAAGATTTAAGAAAAAGTCTTTTTCTTTGCTTATTTTTTTTCACTAGAGGTGCAACAGACTTTTCTTACTGCCTCACTGAGACAGCTCTAGGTTTATTTCCAAGAATACCTCAAGGTCAATACCAAACATTATACCATAAGGACAAGATGGGCTGTCTTGGGATGTATACCATGCTCTTTAGAGTTTGAAACTCTTCAGCATCAGCTCACTTAGATTAGTTAGACATATATATAGATCAATGCCCTAAGCCTACTGTACCTGGTTTTGTCGGCTTTGTGACCAGGGAGATATAAAAGACCCTCTGGAAAATTTTGCCTGGGGTCTCCTGAAACGAAGACTTCTCTTACAGACTCTGGGAGTTCATAATCCAGAGACAAAGCACATTCTCTGCAACTGAGAAGGAAACTTGGGGAGCTGTACCTGGGAATCTAGTTGGTCTCCCAGACATGCTTATGGTTTCTTACTCTTACTGTATCGTATCCTATATCTGTCTTAAAGACTTGTGAGAACACCCTGAAGAGTCTTGTGTGTCCTTTCAGTTTTCTGTCCCCATGTAGTCAATGCAGAGAAGACATAAAGATTTAGACATTTTGCATTTATTTTTTAAAGGTTTTCTTTTAATCTTACATATAGACTAATTTACTTTACAGAAGTGGCTCTCAACAGGCATGATTCTGCCCCCAAGAGACATTTGGCTATGTCTGGAGGTACTTTTGGATGTCATGAGTCACTTTTGGTTGTCACACGTGGGAATGGGTGCTACTGGCATGTAATTAAAATAAGCTGAGGTGCTGCTGACTATTCGGCATTGCACACAACAACTACTGACCACAAAGGATTGTCTGGCCCAAACTGTCAATAATGACAAGGTTGAGAAAACCTGTTTTGCAGAGAGTAGGAGTTCAATAACCAAAATGTTTAACATTACTGATGCAGAAAACTTCATGATCCAGTATTATAACAATGTTTAAGTCTAAGAAATAGAGTTTGACCAATGCAATTTCAAAACAACCAAAGATTTATTTAAATATACAGGTAATTATCTGTGTTTCTTGAATACCAACCCACAGAAACACTACTTCAAATTGCTTTTATTTTTCCAACTACTTGCATTACAACTCACAACTACTGTTGTGCTTTCTCTTCAAGTAGTTTTTCAACCTATGTGAGAATTAAAAGGTAATTAATAATTAATAAATAATTGATGATTTATTGAAATTAATAACAAAATATATTTGGGAAATACCCAAATTTGGTGATTAAACAATATGATTCTAAATAACCCACATGTCAAAGAGGCAGAGTTAAAATGAAATAAAAATATTTTTATGTGAATAAAATGAAAACACAATATATTAAAATTAGTTGAATGTATCAAAAATAGCAACTCAGGGAAAATTTGTAACATTAAATGTTTTTACTAGAAAAAATATGGCTTCAAAGAAGTAATCTATATTTCCATCTAAGAAAGTAGAAAAAAGAGCACATTAAATGCAAAGCAAGTAGAAAGAAGGAAATAAAAATATAAGAATAGGCATCTATTAAATTAAAAACAGCAAAATAATACACAAATTCAATGAAAGCAAAAGTTACTTTGGGGAAAGGGTTTTTAAAACTTTAATCACTCTGTAGTCAGATCAATCAAAAAAAGAGAAATGACGCAAATTAGCAATATCATAAATGAAAGAGGACATCACTCCACGCCATGTAGAAAGGAAAAGGAAGAAAAATGTAATACTTTATGATCATAAATTTGAATCATTGAATAAAATTAGCACTGTCTCATAAACACAGACTAAGAAATCTCATTAAAAATATATTCTCTTTACAACCATAGTTTTTGAAATAATTACTTTTACTTGTTGTCTTAATTACCATGCCACACATTCATTATTTTTGTTTTTTAACTTATTTTAACGTTTTAAATATCTTTTGTCAGGTATACTTTGTTAGATGTGGTTTGCAAGTATTTTATCTCAATCTGTGGACCTGTAGATATGTATTCACCTAAAAGAAAATATAAGCAATATTATGAAGTCAAAAATTTCAACACACAGTTCCCCAGAGAAGATATACAGATGGCAAATAAGCACATGAAAAGATATTCAGCATCATTAGTCATCAGGGAAATGCAAAGTAAAACCCAAATGAAATACTCTTACCCTAAAGAGAAACAATAAACAATAAACTTGCCAATTCCAAGTGCTGCCAAGATGCACAATGGCTGGCACTCTGATACATTACTCTGGAAATGTACAACAGGACAGCCATTTTTTGACAGTGTTGGAAGTTTCATATAACATTGCCCATACATTTATATGACCCAGAAATCTCACTCTTCAGTATTTATCTAAGGGAACTATAAAATTATGGTCATACAAAGTCTGTATAGGAATGTAGCATCTTAATTAATAATCATCAAAATCTGGAAACAAAGCCCAAATAATTTTCATCCAGTAAATGGCTTGAAATAAACAACAAATCCATACTGTTCAGCAATATAAAATAATGAAATATTGGTACACACAACATCATGAATTCCTCTCAAATGCATTTTACTAAGTAAGAGAAGCCAGAGGCAACATGTTATATATTTCCATTCATATGGCATTTTGGGAGGGGCACATAAGTGGTTGCCTATGGAAGAAGATTGAGTAAAAAGGGGCAGTGTGAGGGAATTTTGTGGTTGTAAATACATGAATTTTGCATATATCCAAACTCATAACGCTCTATACCATAAAGTGAAATTTAACCTATATAAATTAAAACATAAATTATTTTTGTTTTTTATTAATGTGACTATTTAGGCGTAGGTGTACTAAACAAATTATCCATGTTTAAATGGGTTAATGTCATTTCTGTAAGGCATTCTGCAGCGGGTCTTTAGTATTTTTTATTTCTTACGCAAATTTTAGTACAGTTTTTAGTTTCCTCTTTGTCATTGTATTTTTTTTCTCAATACTTACAGGTATGTTCGTAATGAGTGATATATCTTTCAATTTTCTATTCTCTTTCTTAGATAAATGCATTCAGACTTACCATCAGGCAATATGAAGTTTTCTCTTCTTTATTTTTCTTTGTTTTAATTTCACCCTTACTTTTTTTTTTTTTTTTTTTTGTGGTACATGGGCCTGTCACTGTTGTGGTTTCTCCCATTGTGGAGCACAGTCTCTGGATGCATAGGCTCAGCAGCCATGGCTCAAGGGCCTAGCCGCTCCATGGCATGTGGGATCTTCCTGGGCCGGGGCATGAAACCATGTCCCCTGTATCGGCAGGCAGACTCTCAACCACTGCGCCACCAGGGAAGTCCCACCCCTACTTTTTAATTACTTTGCTGTTGTTGCTGCTGTTGCTGTACTTTTGTTTGATTCTTTGTTTATTGTAATCATCTAAATCATTTTATTTTGATTTCTTGAATTATTTGTTTAATTTCTTCTGAGAATAATAATTAAAATTGTATTTTACTTTTCAAATCAAAAATAACAAAGTAATTCTAGCCAAGAATATGCAAGTGTATTTATCTTTAGAAAACATGTTGTCTCAAATAATTATATTAGAGATTAATGTTAAAAATTTCATAATTCAAAATGATTCTCTAGGGCTTCCCTGGTGGCGCAGTGGTTGAGAGTCGGCCTGCTGATGCAGGGGGCGTGGGTTTCTGCCCCGGTCTGGGAAGATCCCACATTCCGTGGAGTGGCTGGGCCTGTGAGCCATGGCCACTGAGCCTGTGCGTCCGGAGCCTGTGCTCCACAATGGGAGAGGCCACAACAGTGAGAGGCCCGCGTACCACTAAAAAAAAAAAAAAAAAAAAAAGATTCTCTAAAATCTTCTTGCCTAAAATTTTCCCCAAGTATTAATTAAACACTTTAATGAAATTTTAAATAATATGAGTAGTCTAGAGGGTTTTATTACCCCAATTGATTTCTTTATTATCTAAAAATATATATAATAAAATAGATAAATATGCATATAACAGGAAAGATTTGTAACTGTTGACCTTACCTCTTTCATGTGTTCTAGGTTTCCTTTAAATGTTCTTCTGAGAGCTTTCTCAGATAGTTCTGCTTCCCTCTGATTTCCCTTGTGATTCAATTTTATTTGATTAAGCAATAGCACTCATTTTCCAAAAGATACTAAAGATGCATAATTTTCTTTTTCATCCTCTCTTCCTTAGGCAATGTTTTAAGTTCTATAATCTCATTAACTGGAGTACAAAAAAGATGCAAAACTCTTCAAATAACTCCTTTAACAGTTATTAGAGGACATCATTTTCAAAACAAACGTATTGACTCTTATTTTCAACAGCATATCAGATCTATTTATTTTGTTGTTGCAATTTAGTTTTGTAATTTGGTCTCTGGTTTATTATCCCTGCCAAGCCCCATCCCTCTATTCTGTTCTATTTTGCTAAGGCCCTCTTTTGTTAATATTTCTTACAAGCCCAATTTATGAAACATACTTTAACTTCCCAGCAATGAATGACTCAATTCAATACCTTTCAAAATGTGAGTCAAACACAGGCCATAGAATTTGAATTATTTAATAAAAATGATTAGATTCCTCTGTATCCCAAGGCATGATTGATCATGTCTGTGATGAATTTCAGTGCATGTAAAAATACCTTCAGCACTTGTCATTTCTCTGATCTCTTGCAAAAGGAAACAGTCCACATCTGTGCCAATGGCTCTTTTCATTAGCCTCTCAGTGATCTGACTCTAATCACTCTCTTCTGCTGGGTAAATTATATTTACTATAGATAAAAACTGACATTTTATAATGTCTACCAGTTATATTTCTGTAACTGCACTAAGGCAGCGTTTGAAATCAGTTGCCACAATTTTTCTATATTTTCAATTCTCTTTCTAAATCCCATTCTTTTTATCATAAGTAGGACAAGATGGAAAATTATGTAAATATATGATTACTTTCATGATAAAATTAAGTTGTATAATTTTGCTAAAGCTGCGTAATATTTAATATATGTTATCAGTCATGAAATTAATTTTGCCCTTGAAAATAAGAGTATTGATATTTCATCTGAGGATGTATGGAGAATCAATAGCTGTAATATTTGCATTTATTTGTTCCTTTTTATAGTTAACAAATGTTTTAACATCAAAAGACTCTGATCATTTTTAATAATGTTGGACATAGATGAAAGATCAAAAATATGATGAAAAGAGAAGAGGGAAAGTGAAAATTTTATCTTGATACTGTTGAAACAGAAACTCCCGAAGTAGTTTTATTGGTAAAATTTTCAATCATATTTTGATGCCCAAACCATTATAATAACTTTTCTTCTTTTCATCCAACATGATATTTTTACTTTGATACTGATAATATTAACCATATCCCATCATTAACTATAAGTGCCTAAGGCTGATCACCTACACATTAACATTCAATGACAAGAATGCTTTCAATCTATAACAGAAACACTTTCTTAAAAATATTATTACAGAATAAAATACTCATTATTAATGAGAGTATCACATTCAGTAGTTCCTGCTAACCTGACCTAGGTTTATTTATATCAGTTTATCACTTAATAAAGCAAAACTGATAATGCAGTTTGTCTCTGTTCCCTAGATGAACTTTTATACTTCTCCATGACCAAAAGGGTCCAAGAACCCTCAAACGATACATTGTCATTGGCCCAGAAGATGGGATGCATGATAAGTCACAAATTAATGCCAGATATTTCAAAAGATACAGTAAAAGTAATATTTTATAATATTCTGTAAAAAAATAAACAGAGAGAAAATGGTTTTGGGTGGCCAAGCTCTGGCAAAAACTGGTAAAAATGAGACTATTGAAAAAACTTAAGAGCAAGAAAATTGGTAGTTCTATTTAAACATGTCTTCTGTGTGCAAAATAGGGCTAGATGAAATTTTTTGTAACACTCTGAAGTCACTCTACTTGCCTTGCTGCTGATATACTTTGCATTCAATAATTATTGTTTTGGATTTTATGTACATACTTGATCTTTAGTGCCATCAGAATTATGTTTTGTGTGAGGGCAATTCTCTTTTTTATATTTCCTGAGCAACTGTGTCATCCTGACTCTGCCATTATGGGTCATCTCAACAGATATTTGGAGGTATTTGTTTAAGAAAAAGTTTGAAAATTACAGAATTGGGCCATTAACTTAAGAAGCTAGCAAAATAAGTGTATATCCCTTTAAAATAATGATAATAGCATAAAACAATGGAAAGGAAAGCAAAGAGAAAATAGAGAGGATATATAACAGCTATTCTTTCAGAAAGCTACAAAACAAAAACATATCTAACTTGAAAAAGAAGAAATCAAAAAATAAATATGAGAAAAATTACATTAGTAATGGCAAAGATTACTAATGTAATTTGTAACTAAGTCAAATATGTGGATTCTGTGAAAACCTTTGTGCCAATAAATTTGAAATATATTTGGGGAAATTTAAAAACAATTAATACTACCAAGTAACCGTAACAGAAAACAAAATTTTAATAAACCAATAACTCAAAATGTATATGGTAGACAGTAAATAGAGGTGAAGCATTCAGTGCTTCACTGTAAATTTTGATATTAATCATGGATTTTTTCATAGATGTCTCTTATTGTGTTGATGAGTTTCTCTTCCATACCTAATTTGCTGAGTATCTTTATGATGAAATGGTACTGCATTTTCTCAAATATTTTTTTTCAAAATCTGTTGAGATGATCATGTGATTTTTGCCCTTTATTCTGTTGGTATGATTTATTGCATTTGTTGATTTCTTTACACTAATCTTCAGTTCTAGGGATAATTCCCTCTTGGTCATGGTGCATAATCTCTTTTATATACTGCTAGATTCAGTTTGCTAGTATTTTGTTGAGATTTTTTTTGTTTCTATGCATAGGAGATATCAGTCTGTAATTTTCTTTTTTTGTCATGTCTTCCTCTGGTTATGGTATTAGGGTAATACTAGCCTCATAGAATGTGTTTGTAAGTGTTCCTTCCTCGAATATTTTTCAGAAGAGTTTATGAAGTATTGGTATTAATTCTTTAAATGTTTGGTAGAAATCACCAATGAAGCCATATAGGCTTGGGTTTTCTTTGTGGATAGTTTCGTTTCATTATTATTCATCTAATACCAATTAAATGCAGACTCTTTTGCAGGGGTTGTTCTTGAGACAAATCTCTGAGGTGTTGTGTTTTTTTTTCTTTTTCCCACCCCAGGAAGGCTTTTCTTAGCTGTTTCTCCCTATTTCTTTCTGGAAAATTACATGGGCTGTGGATTAACTTGTATCTTTCTTGAAGCTCCCAACCTCTTCTTAGTTACATACCACCAAATTCTCCTTCATTTTTTGGAGCACATTTAGACTTGAACTGCTCCACAATTTGTTTTAAATAAAGTCAATTCCTTTGGGAAATTTTCAAAGCTATCTTATGGCCTGGCTTTTCCTCTAGGAAAAACTTCTAAGCCATAGTTCTGGAGCTGTGGGCAGAAACAGTGGCTTACTTCTCTCCAAGTGACATCCCTGCTTAAGGAGCAGGGCACTCGGTCGGTGTGTAGCCTCTGGCCTTTTCAGCGTGTGTTTGCCAGCATAGATGCTCTACCCAGCAAGCAAGCTGTAGGGATGTGGTGGTAGAAGCTCCAGTATTCTTTATTCTCAACAGCTGTGCCTGAAGAGTGTATATGTGTGTGTGTGTGTGTGTGTTTTATGAATATATATAATAGATAATGGTATTTCAACTGTTCTAATATTGTATATGGGAATTCCATGTCCAGAAAGGTACTGCGAGATGTTCTGTAGAGTGAAACAAGCAAAGGTGGTCAGATTTCAATAAAAAAAACATTTGAAGTCTCTGGAAACTCTTCTAAGGTCATACAACAAATAAAGAAACATATATTTTAGAAAATCTACTAAAACTTGGTAGGAACAGCAAAAGTCAGTGTAATATGAACCACAACTCCCTCCCCTCCCCAGCCTAACCCCAAGTTCAGCTTGACTGAATCTCCACTCCAGGGAGGTATATCCAGGATAATAATGCTATCTCTCCCCTATTTCTGATATCTTTCTGGGAGGATTGGACTTATTATTAGATCTTTCTCTACATATTTTTGGTTCTGTTTTAATTAAAAACTAAATATGTTTTTTTGCACTTTCTATACTTTAAAGTCCATTACATTATTATATCTTTGTGTGTTTCACATTATATATATATAATTGTTCTTATAGAATACTGTACATGTATATATATATGTATATACACATATACATATATACATATATATATATATATATATATAACCTGATTTGCATTCTCATTCCATATTTAATTCCTTTCATTTTAGTTGTCTTTATTTTACCTATTTTACACATGATAGTCTTGGTAATGTTTTTATTTTGTGTTTCCTTTGAGTCAAATTGATAGTAGATAGAAAGTATTACCCTTTATGTGGTAAATTGCATTTTGCTGAGATACCAGCTTTAAAAATTAGGTATCCCATTAGTAGTTAATATGTGTGAAATACTTTCCCACAAGTTCTGCCAAGAGTAGGTCAATATACAGAAATGCGTTTTTGGCCGTGATGATATGTTATACATCTTTAATACACTGATTAGTTGTTACTCTACAGCCTTTTCTGAAACTGACTTTCTATCACCTCCCATTCACTAGAATCATAGGTGATGAGTATGAGGTTCAGCCACCAGCAATGACTCTGTGTATGAATTGAACTAAGGTAATAGTGATATTTGGAAATGCTATACACTGAAGGTTCTGGTAACTCTCCAAAATGTTCTTATTGATTTAATCATTAGTGGCTTTATTGCTTCTAAAAGTAAATTCTCTGTAGAGCAAAAGAGGAAAACTTTAGTTAGATATTTGATGTGTTTTTATACCTCCATTTTTTCTAGAGAGTGTTGAGTGTTTTCAAATGCTTTCCTTTTACATAAGAAATAATTTTGAAAACAGAGACCTCATTTGTTTATAAAATTCTATCTGAGGCACTATATATTATATCACAGGAAACTTTGCAGACAAAAATTCTTCTCTGAAATGTACTTAAGGTTTTCATTCTTTTTAATTTATCAGATTACCTATGCTCACTTTAACATTCAAAAGTTGATAATGGCTTTAGTTGCATTTATAACTAAATAACTCATATTTCACAATTCTTAGAGGCGGGTAGGGCTAGCACATAAAACATTCTTATTAAGAGTTGTCTATTGTATGTACCTACTTTGATTGATTTTCTCCCTCATCTCTACTTGTCAAAATTCTATATCTGGTGAAAGACAATGCTACAGAGTGAAAAATTATGCACATCCTTACACCCCAGATTCATATGTTGAAGCCTTAATGTCCCATGTGATGATATTTGGAGGTTGGGCCCTTGTGAGTTAATTGGGTCATAAGGGTAGAGCCCTAATTATGGGATTAATGCCCATATAAGAAGAGACATGAAAGAGATGATCTCTTTCTCTCCATCATATGAAGACGTAGCAAGATGTCCCTCTGCTAGCCAGAAATGAGCTCTCACCAGGTACTAAATAGGTCAGCACCTTGATCTTGGACACCCCAGCCTTCAGAACTATGAGAAATAAATGTCTGTTCTTTAAGCCACCCAGTTTATGTAATTCTGTTATAGCTGCCTGAGCAGACAAAGTCAGACAACTTAAATATAATATCACAAGAAATCTTAACTAATTCTTTCTCAAATTAATCAGGGACATTGATCACATTCTTCCTTCTTTTGCATTTATTTGTAAACATGTCTCCTCTCTCTTACAAGATGATATATTCTTTTATGTTGGGAAGCTTTTAACTGACCCTTTATTACACTAGAGTTCTAGAATAATGTTCTGCACATATTAAGTGTAACAATTATGTTGTTGAATTCAATTAGGAAGAATAAACTAATTTCAATATGACTTATGTAAACAGATAGTATAACAAAGTTAAATTCCGATTAGTTTTATTCCCTCTGTTTTTCCAGTTAGTTAAAAAATTTTAAAAGTTTTTAAAATGGTATATTTTTAATAAAGAAAGAAAACATAGTATATTGGATTTCATTTTTGATAAGCGATCTGATGAAGAGTTGATAATTCATGGTAGCTAGATGAAATATTCTCAATTACATGTACTTTATTATATATAACTTATTATAGATAAAAATGTTATAAAATATACAGGATTATAAAAACCTTTGAAAGAGTTACAACATAACATAATATTCTAAGGCTGCCATTTAGGATGTCTGTCTTATGGCTTTCTCAATGGAAGAGGCTATGATAAAGAAAAGCTGTACCGAATTTTCTTTCAGGAGCTCTAAGCCTTCAAACATTTTAAGAGATTTATGTTAAAGAAAATGTATGTCATACATACAAAAATGTAGATTATAGATTATATATCAATATTAAATATTCATACATATGAAGTATAAATGCAGATTTTAAGATTCCTGTCCAGCGAATTATCTTAATAGAAAATATGTATAGGAAAGCAAAATGAAATAGAGGATTGCTTAGCTAACATTTAATTGGAGCAAATAATTTTAGTATGGTGATCTTATTGATCAATGTAAAAAATTATAACACATGCACATAGTTTGATTTTTCTTCTAAAAATCTACAGAAATGTGAAAGCATATGTTATATAACACCTCCTCTATACACACCTTTGGGTAATTCTCTTCCAATCTGACTCTGGGCTTGGCCATATGAGTTTCGTTGTTCAATTGGTTATCTGCAAACATAAGGAAAGCAGAGAAATGTAAAGTAATTGTATGTTGGGGTATTTCCTCTCTTGCTTATAGAATGTCTTCTTCTACCATGTGAACTAACCATGGCACATTAGCTGAACAACGAGAGACCAAGTAGAGAGTGGTTCCACACATCCCTGTTACTCCACCTTTTTCAGCTGAGAACCCACATGTATGAGTCTGTTAAGTCAAACCCTACTAGGTCAACCAGCCCCATGTTGGCCAACTCAGGTTAGAAGCATGCACAGGCAACACACAGAAATATGAAAGCAATAAATGCTTTTAGGGGGCAGGGCACAAGGTTTTGCAGTGATTTGTTATAACTGATATTTACATTCCCCATCATTATTAATTTTATTCTGCCTAACTGTATTGTACCTTGATTGTTATTTTGCATGATGTGACATAAACAGGACAAACACATAACCTAGATTCCAAGATCAGGCATTCCTGATATGGGTTGGCCAGTGACTAAATTAGCCACTTAGGCATCATTTATAATTTAACTGTAACTTTTATTTTTTTATCTTTTTTTAATTTATTTTATTTTTGGCTGTGTTGGGTCTTCGTTTCTGTGATCAGACTTTCTCTAGTTGCAGCAAGTGGGGGCTACTCTTCGTTGTGGTGCGTGGGCTTCTCATTGCAGTGTCTTCTCTTGTTACGGAGTATGGGCTCTAGATGTGCAGGCTTCAGTAGTTGTGGCAAACAGGCTTAGTTGCTCTGCAGCATGTGGGATCTTCCTGGTTCAGGGATCGAACCTGTGTCCCCTGCATTGGCAGGCAGACTCTTAACCACTGCACCACCAGGGAAGCCCTTAACTGTAACTTTTAGATTGTTGTTTTCTTTGTCTGTCAATATATAATCAGGCCAAAAATAAATTTGACTAGTTAAAATTTACCATTTGCTGAAAGCAGTACTGGGAGTGAATAAAAAAGACAGAAGGTGTTTCAGCAGCAACAACCCTAAAGTTATAGCAAGTGTTGATATTATTCATTCATAACAGATTCCTTTCATACTGAGAGAATGTTTCCTAATCTGTCAGTAAATACTGTTTATTGTAGCTGTTCATATGCGAACAGTTATTCTAATGGTGTGGATTTAGAGTGCCATATTTAAGGAGCTAGTCATGCAGAATGTATTAATATAAACTTGTTAAAAGTTATGATAAAACAATCTTTAAATTTTAAATTGATACCGTAATCAGATAACAGTCCCTTTGAGAATCTCCATTCCTAAGAAGATACTTTTATCAATGGCACCATTAGCACATGACTATTATTAACAAAAAGACTATTGCTGAAAAGATTCTGGAGGAATGAATGCAACAACAGAAGAGGTTCAGTTGCAAAAAAAAAAAAAAAGAAAGCCACTCTAGTTATTTTTAACCAAGAGATATTTTGATGCATGGAGCCGGATGCTTATAAACTTTGCTTTCATTTCTAGATATTTTGTTTCTTTATCAAAATGATCTGTTCTTTTAAAAATGTGATCCCATTTTATTCTGGGGCAGGGAGAGGGACTTTTGTATAACTTAAAACTATATGTACTTATGCTATTTTCAGTTTGTTATTTAATTTTTATTTCTTTAAGTAAAGTTTTTCTGTGTTCTGTCTATAATTTTTCATCACAATGCTGCTTTTTCTTTCTCTTGATATGTGTTATTTTTTTTTAGCAAGTGTGGTTTATATAGATTTGTTTGGTTGCTTGCCATTTGTTTTGATGGGGTCTTCTACGTTTAGTGGACAAAACTTTTTTTCCTATAGAGTAGATGTAGATTTTCTTTGTAGTCTCACAGGAGATTCTTAACAACTCCGGACCACTTTTTGTTCATTTCTCATCATTTGAATCCTGCACCTGTGGGTGGAATAAATTTTGGTTCACTACCTCCTGCACAGATTTGAGACTTTTACTCCACACAAAGGAATTTTTTTTCTGTTTTTTTTTTCTTTTTTGTCTTGGAGTTCTGTGTGTATGATATACCTTCTTCATCCTTCACCAGGCCTACTGAGTAGGGATATTTTAGTTCCTATTAAATAGATGGTAGTGCATTTTGGAGATCCAACTTTTATGGAGGATGTAATTTGTTGTTCTGTGACTTATCCTGACCATTGGATGAATCTATTGTCTCTGTGCTCAAAATTCCTACCCACAGTTATCAGCTCCTCGGTACCATGGTGTCAGCTTCTAGCTTATTCATCTCTGAGTTCCCAATTTATTTTTATACCTAAATTTTTTAATTACAAATTATCTGAAATAGTATTTCTATTTGCTTGTGGATAGAGATGGCATGCTGCATCACTTTATTTTTCCATTTTACAGAAAATTATCTTACTTTCTCTGAAAATATTATGTAAATGTAAAACATGTAAGTGTATAACATTTTTTCTTAATCCTCAGTGTATAATTTTTACACACAAATTATAAAACTCTATTTAAAGTTCCAATAGAATCAACATAAATCGATTAAATGCACATTAAAGAAATTCAAGTCTGTGTCTAGAGTGTTGAACACTCAATGACAATATGTAATATATTAACCCTGACTTCAAAGTGATAAAGATAAATTAACCAAATATAGCAGATAAAACATAAATATAAATGAAAGTATTTTATGTATATCTTTTGATCTTTACCACTTCTCAATGTGAAAATTTTCAAATCACACAGAGTAAAATTTCAAAATTAGTCTTCTTCACATGTTCATAGACTGAATTCATCTTATTTGAACATTTTTTAGTAAAAGAAAATTCACTGTTCTGCCATGTTATGCATTTTCTTGTTGGTTAGCTCTCATTTTAGAATTCTCAGAATAAGTTTTTATATACCTCCCTACAACAGTCATCCTAATTCTGCCTTGTGGATAAAAAAGAATGAGTCTGTTTCTTTCCCACATAAAAATTATTCAAAAATTTGGAGAAAACTATCCTTATTCTAAATATTAAGTTCCCTAACCCTCTCATAATTCCTCAGATAAAATTGTTTCCAAAGTTATATCCATCTGCTCACTTGTCCAGTTTCTTGAGTTAATTTTAAATTTCAGCATCTAAAATTAAAGCAGTACTCTGTAGGTAGCTCAGTCTACACAGAAAGTAATTTTACCTCCTTTGAAGTAGACACTATTATATCAAATTACATTAAATTTGCATTTTCTCTTTCAATGACTTTTCATTTGATCAAGCTGTCTTCACACAGGCCTTCTTATTCTCTCTTATTATTGATCCTAATGCTGAAATCCCTCTCTCACTCTCTGTCTCTGTCTAGTGCTTATATTGTGCTTCATCAGATGAAAGAATGAGTAAAACATAATTTATTTCTTATAATTCTGTCCAACTTCTCTATTATGTCTCCCATTAAATTTTTAATTGAACTTTTATTTGCAACCTTATTCTACCTACTCTTAGCTTTTATATTTTCAAAATGATTTAAACCTACTTAAAGTAATTATTTCAATAAATATTATGTATTTTCTTTTTCAGCTGCTGAAATTGATTTTGTAAGGATAATAATAAAGTAAAATAAAATGATACTGTTACATTAATAATCTCATATTATTGGGCCAAAATTATGTCTAGAAGCTAGTTTTATGACCTCCTAATCTGCCCTTGCAATTATTTCAGTTTATTATTATTAATATTATTATTTTCACTACCATCACTAATTGTATTACCTTTATCAGGAAATATCTAGAATTTCACCATGTTGGAAAAAGTTGTTATTTTGTTATACATTGTCTTTACATTTTTCCCCATTTAACACATGTCAAATAAACTACGGTTGAAGTTTTTCTCAGTAATAGATTATAAGTGGCATATTTGGGGACTACCTATGTCTTGATACATGAATTTTTTCACTTTATGTTATCTCACGTTCTTTTAGGTTTCAGTTCTATATGAATGTCTGATAAGTCCATATGTGAAAAAGACTCAAAATATGTATCTTTTGTTCATATATCCTGTAATAACCTGAATTTTTAGTTTTCCTTCCTAAAAATGCTAAATATGAGAGTTGTAATTAGAAAGCATTTTACTCACGTAGATTACATTTCTATACAAAATGTAGTCTCACATATGTGCTTTTTCTAAATCATGCTGACTCTAAGAAATTAAATCACAACTGAGATATGATTACATTTCTTGATGTGATTTTTGACAAAGGCTGTACTATGGAGTCATACTCTTCCCACAAGCTAGGATTTGGTCTTTGCTGCATTTGTCTGGTTTCTTTCCACTGAAAGCAACAGAATACCAATACAACCAGAAGAAGGAGCAGGAGACACAATGTTATTTTTTGTACATATTTAGAGTGCATTGTTGGATAAATAGAGTGATTCTAAAATTGCAAACAAATATTGCTAAAGAGGAACAACTAAAGAGGAATATTAAAAAGCAGGCTGCAAGTTGACATTGTGCAGTGAAGGGCACTGTTGAGCTCTCCCTTTTTGAAATTCCACTACTGTTATACCCAAACATTACATTTTCTAGGTCTTCTTTGTAATCATTTTACCATTTTAATCAATGTTCTCATTGTTTCCACTTCATTCTGGACTTGGTCCATTTCTTCTTTCAATCTAATATTATCCTAGAGTAATGTAATTGATGGTCCACCCATATACTGATGAATCTTCAGAGATATTTAGATCCTTGAAAGCAGAGATGATTTCCTCTTAGTCTTTCCATCTCTCTTTCTTTGACTAGAATAGTCTACTTACTCAGTAATATTCATTAAATTAAACTGAATGGAATTGAAATCTAACTCATAGACCCTTTTCTCTCCCTCTGCTTCCGACATACATTCAACTGTGTGTCGTACACATCCATATAAATATTCAACAGACATTTCAATCTAAACTTACTCAAAGCATCTACTTCTATCCAGTCTTTCAAATCACACTCCAGCCTTGTTATGCTTGCATTTCCTCTCTCAGTTAAATTTAACATCACCTGCACAATCATCCTTCATCCCTTACTTATTTTCTATACCTGATAAGACATCGATTCCTAGAAATTTTAATCCCTGTATCTGAAATACATTCCCCTTTTGGTTCACAGCTGTATCCATCGTAAGTCAGACCCAGACGTATTTCACACACAATTATCTCTAAATGATTTCCCAACCTTTAGTCCTAAATCATCTTAAAATTCCCCAGCACAAGACTATCAGATCTTAAGTCTCTGTCTTACTGTGTTGTATTAATACCAACTTTAACAAAATGTTAAATGACTAAATGAAGTAATTAGGATAAGGTGAATTTACTCAGTTCACCATTATCTGCTTATTAATATGCTAAGAGTGTTGGCTCAGGGTTCAGGCCGCCTGGGTTTTCAATCCATCTCTTCTGCCATTAGCTTTGTGATGCTGTGCAAGTTACATGACTATTCTTAGCTTTGGTCTTCCCATCTATAAAACTGGTATAATAATAGGACCACCTCATAGAGTTGTTTTGAGGATTTAATTAATGATTCATGTAAAGTGCTTAGAAGAATGTCAACCACAGAAAGCACTGAATAAATATTAGTTTTTATGATAGTCACTCTTTGATTAGGTAGCCCTCTGGCCTTTTTAACTTTTACTTACCTTCAAAGGCTCATACATGTATTAATTTCACAAAGACTAAAAACATTTGTATTTTCTACATGTAACATTATATAAACAGCAATATCTTTAAACAGCTGTCTATACTGTTGGAGGAACAGGGGATAAGTCTACTTAATCTCAGTGTTTCTCACACCCACAAGACTGCCTAGTGAATTGTGGCTTTTTATTTAATGCTTCCTGAACAGAACTAAAATGATTTTATATTTCCCAGTCCTCAACAGCTTAAAGATAAAAATAGAGCCATGAAATAATCACTAATATTTTGAACTTCCAGTCTCACTTACTCTTCAAAAGTTCCAGCCTCTTTCAAGTCAATATGAAATACAAGATATTATCTTTTCCTTTGAAAAATTGTTCTTTTTAGATATTTAATGATATTGGCCACTTTTCTCTATCCATCTGTTTCATTATGTGGTGGCATTTTCAGTCAATACACTTACCCAAAGCAACATCTACGCTGCTGAAACCAATGTTACTGAAGATAAATTATGGAATTCACACTGAGTTTTTAATGTTTGATATAGAGAGTACTGATATTTCCCCCAAAAATGGTATAATACTTGATCTTCTTGCCTTGTCAATTATTTGACATGAATATGCGCTGACTGTTATGCATACTGCCTTTGACATGTGTCTATAATTAGCTGTTGGCTAATATCAACAGAATTGATGCATATGTCAAAGTTTTGGTGTCCAGTTTTTATTGAAGCTATTGCTGACACTACTGCTGATGCTTTGACCTCATGATGCCATGGAAATTCTAGAAATTTTCCTTTCATTATTTTGTGTGTGTGTTTGCATGCATGCACACGCATGTGAGTATGTGTGAGTAATTGCAACCCATATGCCATTTTACCACATTATGAATCATTGGGGACTGGGCAGAAAATAAATACATGAGAGGCATGTAGCAATGATGCAGCCATATTTATAACTTCCCCTAAAACCTTGTCCATGTTCCTTGAGCCAAACTGAAATATTTTACTATATGTCTCTACAGTTCTTTATGCAAACACAGCATTGTTGTGTCAACCACCCGTTTCACTCAGGTGTGTATTGATTGTATCTCAGAATAAATAAAACTTTTGTTTAGATGATAGACATTAATAATTAATAGATAACAGGTAACTAAAACTATCATATGTGTATTCCAAGCTCAATATTTAGCTAGAAATAGATTATTAAGAAATTAGGGATATGATTATTGTACAAATTCTAAAAGCAAACCATGGTCTTTGTCAGTTTGTGAGACACAAAGAAATAAAGAATAATATCTATATAGCATTAACTTAGATTTTGGAAGAAAACAAATGTGTAAGATGTAGAACTAACAATTTAACACTGTCTATGATAAGAACTAAAACAATGAGTGCAGTAAATGTTATAGAACTTGAGAAGGGGAAAATTTCTGAAGAGCATATATAAGAATAATAGGTAGTATAATATGTTACATTCATAAGTCTAGGAAAAAAGCATAATGCAGTTATATAGAGCCTATAAACGATTGCTGTTTTCTTCTGAGGAGCCCAATGCATTGTCAAAAATGATCCTAATTATTATAAGTCAGAAACATTCATATTTTAACTAAGGAGAGAAAATATCTAACTTTCAAAGAAATATACATACTTCTAGTTAGCAATCATATCAGAATAAGTCAAAATTCACAAATTGTTTTCTGGTATAACGATTTTCAGACTCATTCAAATACACTTTAATAGGAAGTGTTTCCAACTCATTCTAACTAAGTTTTTCATTTGCAAATAAATTTGAGTCTTTTCAGCCTTGACTTAAATTGTAGATAAAAGAGCTTTGAGCAGCATAGAATAAAGGGCTTTTAAGAGGTTTAGAATATTTACAGATCGAAAATATGTCGTGCAAAACATTGTCATGTCCCCATCTCAAAAGCTAATCTCTCCCACTTGTACCCTGGGTCTGAGAACTCACATTTGCTCAAGGTTTGCCCGCTCATTGAGCCCCTTTCCCTCCAGCTGTATTATTTCCATCAATAGGCAAATATGTTGTAGAATTCTTATCCTAAAGCAACAACAAAAATCCTCCCATTACTTACATTCTGTTTTCTATCCTACCTCATTTTTCAGCTCTTCTTGGGAGCTTTATTTTGCTGTCAAAATGTTTAAAAAATAAGAGATAATTTCTTCCCTCACTAATGTATATTTTTAAAGAAAGAATTGTATTTCCTCCAGTTCTTCATTTACCACCCACTTCTCAGCCCACTTCTATCTGGATTCCACTCCCGGAAGTTCACTGAAACTACTTTTTTAAATGATACTAAAGGAGTTTGAATTGGAGTTTGATACAGCTGATCACTCCTTCCTTCTCTGAAATGTACATGCTCCTGACTCTTAAATACTTGGCTTCTCCTTCACAGTCTCCTTTGCTGATTCCTTCTCCCTTACTAAACCCCTAAATGATAGACTCTTTCAGATCTTACACTCTTCCTGATGTCTTCTCTTTCTCTCCTCTTTCTAGTTTCTCTCATAATCCCCATGGTGTAGCTTCTACAGGTGTGCTGTCAACTCCCATGTCTATATTTCCAGAGAGACTTCTCCACTAAGTGCCAGACTTACATATCCAATTTCCTCCCTGACGTCTCAACCTGAATATCTTACCAACATTTCCAATTTAAAATGTTCAAAACATGAAATGAAATGAAACCTGGTTCTCACCTACAGCCCAAGGCTTCCCTGTCCCAGAAAATGAAATTACAATATACCCAATAGCTCACATCAAAAACTCTGAGTCATAATTGATTTCTCCCTTACCCATTCTCTCTATATCCAATCTAATCTTCCTCTAAGATAGATCATCACCCTCCCCAACTCTCCATATTCCTTTATTATAAATAATCTATTATAGTGACTTGTGGAATTATAGTTTCATTCAGTTACACTGTGTTTATAAATATAATCCCATGTAATCTTCATAATAATCATGTGATGTGGAGTAGAGAGAAAAATGGACTCTTATTCAAGGTAATTAATTTGACCAAGTTCCCACAGTTAGTGGTAGTGGTGCAGATGAAACACAAAACTAGCATTTAAAAGTATGTGAACAAATGATAACTAACATTTGATTACCTGCATGTGTTAAGCATTTTCCATACTTTGTCTCATTTAGGGCTTAGAAAAATAAGGTATAATTGTTATCATTTCTTAAATAAAATTCAGATGCATTACAAAAAACAAACAAAGAAAAAACAAAACATTGTCATGAGATAAGTGTAAAGAACTCAGTACCATATGGATTAATTTTCCTTTAAAATACAAACTGAATCTGGAACCTTGAGAAAAGCCACTTAGAATAAAAGTAGATCACAAAATATTAAAAAGTATTTTCAAATACTTCCATATGTTGCTCTTAATGACTTAAATGGATTCATCTAAACATGTACTTTATTTTAATGTCTCTTTGTCACAAATGATAATTTCTTTTTATAATATAAATAGTGCATTTCTCAAATAATTACAATCAATTTTGCAAATTTTTCTTACTGTCTAAAATTTTCATAAACATTTCCCACAAGCCTTGGTTATTTTCCAAATATCTAAATACAGAGACTAAGTGAAAACAAAACATTAAAACAAAAAACAAAAGGTTAAACACAGATAGAAAGCAATGTGCTAAGATGGTTTATTTTTGGTTAATAAAAGCATAGTGGCAGGCCATTCTACCTTGTTCTGTTGATTTTTTCTTCCTTTATATCCTCCCATCACCTCCTTAAAATATGTCTCTCCAATCTGTGTTGAATGTGCTCATATTTCTTTAATATTAGGGAAAATGTGCTTGCCACCAACCAGATGCACTACTCAGCTATATTCAAGCTCTGTACTTTATCTTCCCACATTCTCCACAAACAAATATCTTGAAAGAGGAAGCCACAGCTATTGTCCATATTTTCTCTGTATTCCAATTTATTTTTTTATTAGTTTCTGCTTTATAACAAAGTGAATCAGTCATACATATACATCTGTTCCCACATCCCTACCCTCTTGCATCTCTCTCCCTCCCACCCTCCCTATCCCGCTCTTCCAGGTGGTAACAAAGCACCGAGCTGATCTCCCTGTGCTATGCGGCTGCTTCCCACTATCTATCTACCTTACGTTTGGTATTGTATATAAGTCCATGCCTCTCTTTCGCTTTGTCACAGCTTACCCTTCCCCCTCCCCATATCCTCAAGTCCATTCTCAATTAGGTCTGTGTCTTTATTCCTGTTTTACCCTAGGTGCTTCATGACTTTTGTTTTTTCTTAACTTCCATATATATGTGTTAGCATACGGTATTTGTCATTCTCTTTCTGACTTACTTCACTCTGTATGACAGACTCTAGGTCTATCCACCTCATTACAAATAGCTCAGTTTCATTTCTTTTTATGGCTGAGTAATATTCCATTGTATATATGTGCCACATCTTCTTTATCCATTCATCTGATGATGGACACTTAGGTTGTTTCCATCTCCGGGCTATTGTGAATAGAGCTGCAATGAACATTTTGGTACATATCTCTTTTTGAATTATGGTTTTTTCAGGGTATATGCCTAGTAGTGGGATTGCTGGGTCATATGGTAGTTCTATTTGTAGTTTTTTAAGGAACCTCCATGATCTCCATAGTGGCTGTACCAATTCACATTCCCACCAGCAGTGCAAGAGTGTTCCCTTTTCTCCACAACCTCTCCAGCATTTACTGTTTCTAGATTTCTTGATGATGGCCATTCTGACTGGTGTGAGATGATATCTCATTGTAGTTTTGATTTGCATTTCTCTAATGATTAATGATGTTGAGCATTCTTTCATGTGTTTGTTGGCAGTCTGTATATCTTCTTTGGAGAAATGCCTATTTAAGTCTTCTGCCCATTTTTGGATTGGCTTGTTTGGTTTTTTGCTATTGAGCTGCATGAGCTGCTCATAAATTTTGTAGATGAATCCTTTGTCAGTTGCTTCATTTGCAAATAATTTCTCCCATTCTGAGGGTTGTATTTTGGTCTTGTTTGTTTATGGTTTCTTTGCTGTGAAAAGCTTTGAAGTTTCATTAGGTCCCATTTGTTTATCTTTGTTTTTATTTCCATTTCTCTAGGAGGTGGGTCAAAAAGGATCTTGCTGTGATTTATGTCATAGAGTGTTCTACCTATGTTTTCCTCTAAGAGTTTGATAGTTTCTGGCCTTACGTTTAGGTCTTTAATCCATTTTGAGCTTATTTTTATGTATGGTGTTAGGGAATGCTTTAATTCCATAAGTTTACCTGTAGCTGTCCAGTTTTCCCAGCAAGACTTATTGAAGAGGCTGTCTTTTTGCCACTGCATATTCTTGCCTCCTATATTAAATATAAGGTGACCATATGTGCATGGCTTTATCTCTGGGCTTTCTATCCTGTTCCATTGATCTATCTTTCTGTTCTTGTGCCAGTACCACACTGTCTTGATTACTCTAGCTTTGTACTATAGTCTGAAGTCAGAGAGCCTGATTCCTCCAGCTCCGTTTTTCATTCTCAAGATTGCTTTGGCTACTCGGAGTCTTTTGTTTTTCCAAACAAATTTTGAAATTTTTTGTTCTAGTTCTGTGAAAAATGCCAGTGGTAGTTTGATAGGGATTGCATTGAATCTGTAGATTGCTTTGGGTAGTAGAGTCATTTTCACAATATTGATTCTTCCAATCCAGGAGCATGGTATATCTCTCCATCTATTTGTATCATCTTTAATTTCTTTCATCAGTGTCTTATAATTTTCTGCATACAGGTCTTTTGTCTCCTTAGGTAGGTTTATTCCTATGTATTTTATTCTTTTTGTTGCAATGGTAAATGGGAGTGTTTTCTTGATTTCACTTTCAAATTTTTCATCATTAGTGTACAGGAATGCCAGAGATTTCTGTGCATTAATTTTGTATCCTGCTACTTTACCAAATTCATTGATTGGCTCTAGTTGTTTTCTGGTACCATCTTTAGGATTCTCTATGTATAGTATCATGTCATCTGCAAACAGTGACAGCTTTACTTCTTCTTTTCCAATTTGGATTCCTTTTATCTCCTTTTCTTCTCTGATTGCTGTGGCTAAAACTTCCAAAACTAAGTTGAATAAGAGTGGTGAGAGTGGGCAGCCTTGTCTTGTTCCTGATCTTAGTGGAAATGGTTTCAGTTTTTCACCATTGAGGACGATGTTGGCTGTGTGTTTGTCATATATGGCCTTTATTATGTTGAGGATAGTTCCCTCTATGCCTACTTTCTGGAGGGTTTTTATCATAAATGGGTGTTGAATTTTATCGAAAGCTTTCTCTGCATCTATTGAGATGATCATATGGTTTTTCTTCTTCAATTTGTTAATATAGTGTATCACATTAATTGATTTGCATATATTGAAGAATCCTTGCATTCCTGGAATAAACCCCACTTGATCATGATGTAGGATACTTTTAATGTGCTGTTGGATTCTGTTTGCTAGTATTTTGTTGAGGATTTTTGCATCTATGTTCATCAGTGATATTGGCCTGTAGTTTTCTTTTTTTGTGACATCCTTGTCTGGTTTTGGTATCAAGGTGATGGTGGCCTTGTAGAATGAGTTTGGGAGTGCTCCTCCCTCTGCTATATTTTGGAAGAGTTTGAGAAGGATAGGTGTTAGCTCTTCTCTAAATGCTTGATAGAATTCGCCTGTGTAGCCATGTGGTCCTGGGCTTTTGTTTGTTGGAAGATTTTTAATCACAGTTTCAATTTCAGTGCTTGTGATTGGTCTGTTCATGTTTTCTATTTCTTCCTGATTCAGTCTCGGCAGGTTGTGCTTTTCTAAGAATTTGTCCATTTCTTCCAGGTTGTCCATTTTATTGGCATAGAGTTGCTGGTAGTAATCTCTCATGATCTTTTGTATTTCTGCAGTGTCAGTTGTTACTTCTCCTTTTTCATTTCTAATTCTATTGATTTGAGTCTTCTCCCTTTTTTCCTTGATGAGTCTGACTAATGGTTTATCAATTTTGTTTATCTTCTCAAAGAACCAGCTTTTAGGTTTATTGATCTTTGCTATCATTTCCTTCATTTCTTTTTCATTTATTTCTGATCTGATCCTTATGATTTCTTTCCTTTTGCTAACTTTAGGGATTTTTGTTCTTCTTTCTCTAATTGCTTTAGGTGCAGGGTCAGGTTGTTTACTCGAGATGTTTCCTGTTTCATAAGGTGGTATTTTATTGCTATAAACTTCCCCCATAGAACTGCTTTTGCTGTGTCCCATAGGTTTTGGGTCGTCGTGTCTCCATTGTCATTTGTTTCTAGGTATTATTTTATTTCCTCTTTGATTTCTTCAGTGATCATTTCGTTATTAAGTAATGTATTGTTTAGCCTCCATGTGTTTGTATTTTTTACCGATCTTTTCCTGTAATTGATGTGTAGTCTCATAGCATTGTGTTCAGAAACGATACTTGATACAAGTTCGATTTTCTTAAATTTACCAAGGCTTGATTTGTGACCCAAGATATGATTTATCCTGGAGCATGTTCCGTGAGCTCTTGAAAAAAATGTTTATTCTGTTGTTTTTGGATGGAATGTCCTATAAATATCAATTAAGTCCATCTTATTTAATGTATCATTTAAAGCTTGTGTTTCCTTATTTATTTTCATTTTGGATGATGTGTCCATTGGTGAAAGTGAGGTTTTGAAATCACCTACTATGAGTGTGTTACTGTCGATTTCCCCTCCTATGGCTGTTAGTATTTGCCTTATGTGTTGAGGTGCTCCTATGTTGGGTGCATAAATAATTATAATTTTTATATCTTCTTCTTGGATCGATCCCTTGATCATTATGTAGTGTCCTTCTTTGTCTCTTCTAATAGTCTTTATTTTAAAGTCTATTTTGTCTGATATAAGAATTGCTACTCCAGCTTTCTTTTGATTTCCATTTGCATTGAATATCTTTTGCCATTCCCATACTTTCAGTCTGTTTATGTCTGTAGGTCTGAAGTGGGTCTCTTGTAGACAGCATTTATATGGGTCTTGTTTTTGTATCCATTCAGCCAATCTGTGTCTTTTGGTGGGAGCATTTAGTCCATTTACTTTTAAGGTAGTTATCGATATGTATGTTCCTATTCCCATTTCCTTAATGGGTTCGTTATTGTAGCTATTTTCCTTCTGTTGTGTTTCTTGCCTAGAGAAGTTCTTTTAGTATTTGTTGTAATGCTGGTTTGGTGGTGCTGAACTTTCTCAGCTTTTGCTTGTCTGTAAACGTTTTAATTTCTCCATCCAATCTGAATGAGATTCTAGCTGGGTAGAGTAAACTTGGTTGCAGGTTTTTCTCCTTCATCATTTTAAATATGTCCTGCCACTCCCTTCTGGCTTGTAGAGTTTCTGCTGAGAGATAGACTGTTAACCTGATGGGGATTCCCTTGTGTTTTATTTGTTGTTTTTCCATTGCTCGTTTTTATATGTTTTCTTTGCATTTAATTTCTGACACTTTGATTAATATGTGTCTTGGCATATTTCTCCTTGGATTTATTCTGTATGGGACTCTCTGTGCCTCGTGGACTTGATTAACTATTTCCTTTCCCATATTAGGGAAGTTTTCAACTACAATCTCTTCAAATATTTTCTCAGTCCCTTTCTTTTTCTCTTCTTCTTCTGCAACCCCTATAATTCGAATGTTGGTGTGTTTAATGTTGTCCCAGAGGTCTCTGAGACTGTCCTCACTTCTTTTCATTCTTTTTTCTTTCTTCTGCTCTGCAGCAGTTATTTCCACTATTTTATCTTCCACCTCACTTATCCATTCTTCTGCCTCAGTTATTCTGCTATTGATCCCATCTAGAGTATTTTTCATTTCATTTATTTTGTTTTTAATCCTTGCTTGATTCATCTTTAGTTCTTCTAGGTCCTTGTTAACTGTTTCTTGCATTTTGTCTCTTCTATTTCCAAGATTTTGGATCATCTTTACTATCATTATTCTGAATTCTTTTTCAGGTAGACTGCCTATTTCCTCTTAATTTGTTAGGTCTAGTGGGTTTTTATCTTACTCCTTCACCTGCTGTGTGTTTTTGTGTCTTTTCATTTTGCTTATCTTACTGTGTTTGGTGTCTCCTTTTTGAAGGCTGTAGGTTTGTAGTTCCCGTTGTTGTTGGTGTCTGTCCCCAGTGGCTATGTTTTTTTCAGTGGGTTGTGTAGGCTTCCTGGTGGAGGTGACTAGTGCCTGTGTTCTGGTGGATGAGGCTGGATCTTGTCTTTCTGGTGGACAGGTCCACATCTGGTGTTGGGTTTTGGGGTGTCTGTGGCCTTATTATGTTTTTACACAGCCTCTCTGCTAATGGGTGGGGTTGTGTTCCTGCCTTACTATTTGTTTGACATAGGGTGACCAGCACTGTAGCTTGCTGGTCGTTGACTGAAGCTGGGTGCTGGTGTTGAGATGGAGATCTCTGGGAGATTTTTGCTGCTTGATATTATGTGGAGCTGGGAGGTGTCTTGTGGACCTGTGCCCTGAAGTTGGCTCTCCCTCTTCAGAGGCACAGCAGTGACTCCTGGCTGCAGCACTAAGAGCCTTTCATCTACGCGGCTCAGAATAAAAGGGAGAGTGAAAGAAAGAAAGAAGGAGAGAAAGGAGGGAGGGAGGGATGGAGGGAGGAAAGAAAGAAAAAAGAAAGAAAGAAAGGAGGGAGGGGGGAGTGAGGGAGGGAGGAAAGAGAGAAGGTAGGAAAAAGAGGAAGAGAGAAGATAAAGTAAAATAGAATAAAGTATGCTAAAATATAATAGCATTATTAAAATAAAAAATAATTTTTATATAAAATTAATAACAAAACAAAACAAACAAACAAACAAACCAAAAAAAAAAAAAAAAACACAGAGGGATAGAACCCTGGGACAAAGGGTAGAAGCAATGTTATATAGACAAAATCTCACACAGAAGCATACACGGACACTTTCACAAAAAGAGAACAAGGGGAAAAAAATTGTAAATCTTGCTCTCAAAGTCCACCTCCTCAATTTGGGATAATTCGTTGTAAAAAGAGGAAAACGGGAAAAAATCATAGATCTTGTTCTCAAAATCCACCTCCTAAATTTGGGATGATTCATTGTCTATTCATGTATTCCACAGATGCAGGCTACATCAAGTAGATTGTGCAGCTTTAATCCGCTGCTTCTGAGGCTGCAGGGAGAGATTTCCCTTTCTCTTGTTTATTCTCACAGCTCCCGGGTCTCAGCTTTGGATTTGGCCCTGCCTCTGCATGTAGGTCGCCACAGGGCGTCTGTTCTTCGCTCAGACTGGACAGGGTTAAAGGAGCCGCTGCTTTGGGAGCTCTGGCTCACTCAGGCCGGGGGCAGGGAGGTGTACGGAGTGCAGGGCAAGCCTTCAGCAGCAGAGGCTGGCGTGGCATTGCACCAGCCTGAGGCATGCCGTGCGCTCTCCTGGGGGAGCCATCCCTGGATCCTGGGACCCCGGCAGTGGCGGGCTGCACAGGCTCCCTGGAAGGGGGGCGTGGACAGTGACCTGCGCTCACACACAGGCCTCTTGGCAGCGGCAGCAGCAGCCCCAGCATCCCATGCCCATCTCTGGGCTCCGCGCTTTTAGCCACAGCTCGCACCCATCTCTGGAGCTCCTTTAAGAGGCGCTCTTAATCCCCTTTCCTCATGCACCAGGAAACAAAGAGGGAAGAAAAAGTCTCTTGCCTCTTCGGCAGGTACAGACTTTTTCCCGGACTCCCTCCTGGCTAGCCGTGGTTCAATAACCCCTTCAGGTTCTCTTCCCACCGTCAACCCCAGTCCTCTCCCCATGCTCCGACTGAAACCCAAAACCGGAGTCTCAGCTCCCAGCTCTGTCCGCCCCAGCGGCCGAGCAGACAAACCTCTCGGACTGGTGAGTGCCTGCGGGCACCGATCCTCTGTGCGGGAATCTCTCCACTTTGCCCTCTGCACCCCTGTTGCTGTGTTCTCCTCCGTGGCTCTGAAGCTTTCCCCCAACGCCACCCACAGTCTCCACCCACGAAGGGTCTTCCTAGTGTGTGGAAACCTTTCCTCCTTAACGGCTCCCTCCCACTGGTACAGGTCCCGTCCCTATCCTTTTGTCTCTGTTTGTTCTTGTTTCTTTTGTGCTACCCAGGTACATGGGGAGTTTCTTGCCTTTTGGGGGGTCTGAGGTCTTCTGTCAGTGTTCAGTAGGTGTTCTGTAGGAGTTGTTCCACGTGTAGATGAATTTCTGATGTATCTGTGGGGAGGAAGGTGATCTCCACGTCTTAATCTTCCACCTTCCCCCAGCTCCTAATGAGAATTTTTTACCTACACATAGCATTCAAGGGACATAGAGACCTTATTGCTCTAAGGCAAATAATTGATTAGAGACTTTGTTATAAATTCTCAAGTTAACTTAAAATAAAGCAGGTTGTGGGACTTCTGTTTGGGCATAGAACTATTTAGACTTTGGCATGAAAATGCCTTCCTAATATTCTGAAATTATATTTGAAACATTTTTTTCAGTGATGTTACAACCCACAAAGATTACAGTCTCCTGCACAATAATTATTAATATTCATAGATTAAGTAACCATATAAGTGTGGGCTTATTTCTTGGCCTTCATTAATGTATGTATCTGTTTTTCTGCCAGTACCATACTGTTTTGATTACTGTAGCTTTGAGTATAGTTTGAAATCAAGGAGTATGGTACCTCCAGCTTTGTTCTTTCTTGTCAAAATTGCTTTGGCTATTCAGGGTCTTTTTTGACTCCATACAAATTTTAGGATTATGTGTTCTAGTTCTGTCAAAAATGTCTTTGATATTTTCATAGAAATTGCATTAAATCTGTGGATTGCCTTGGGTACTATGCACATTTTGGCATTATTTATTATTCCAATCCATGAGCAGAATATATCTTTCCATTTGTTTGCACCATCTTCACTTTCTTTCATCAGTGTCTTGTAGTTTTCATAGCATGGAAACTATAGGTCATAGCATAGACCTCCTTGGTTAGATTTATTTCTACATATTGTATTCTTTTTGATGCAGCTGTAATAGGGATTGTGTTCTTACTTTCCCATTCTGATAGTTCATTATAGTGTATAGAAATGCAACAGATTTCTGCATATTAATTTTGTATCCTGAAACTTTACTGAATTTATTTATCAGTTCTAATAGTTTTTTGGTGGCGTCTTTAGGGTTTTCTGTATATTGTACATCAATTTTATTTTAGCAACAAAAAAAAAAAACTATTAATATTTTTGCACACTTAACTTCAGACTTTGCCTCTTCCTCTAACTCAGCAGTCTTCTTATACTTCTAGCATCTCAAAAATTTTGGTCTGTAAAGGTATTTCCCTTTCCTGGTCACATATGCAAAGAAATTAGTTTGAAATTTGATTTTTTTTTCCTTTTTCTAAATTATTGTGTTTTATCATCATTTTACTTGAATCTGGGCAGTAAGCTAGAAATGAATATATCAGCCACTGCTTTATTATTAATGCATTTTTCAATACTTGTTTTCTTTTTTCCCATGTAGTCAGATGCGTTTTCCCTTAATTTTTAACATACATTGATGTTAGTCTAAACACACATTTTAGGTCTTTTAAGGGTTCTCAGCTCTCATGAAATTGATTTTTATACAAGATTATAAATAAGTTATTGGGCTTTCTTTCAAGGTTTTCCCTGACTTCAGAGTATATTTTCCATGTCGTAAATTAGTTGAAATTAGTTATTCATTATAAAAATAAAAGTAAGCATTTCTTTAGATATATTCCTATTTTAACTTTCACATAATAGGTGACTAACAAACAGAAATCTCTTATTTACACATTCTTGACCTGTATTAAGAATGCAGCTTCTCAAAAAACAGACAAACAAAAGACAATAACAGACATCTCATTCAGAAGATAGAACAATCCATTCACAGCATAACCAAGGGTTATTCTTGAGGCAGTAGGCTCTGAGGACTTGCCAGTTCAGGTTTCTACAATAGCGTCCTTACTTAATGAAGGACATATGCTAGAAATTCTACAGAATTCTGCAATCTCTCAAGCTTATATTGAACCTTACCTACCTATTATCTCTGCTCCCAGACAGCCTCTGTGCAGTGCATTTAGTTATGTCTTACTAAGAGCTTTGGAGTGATTTCTCTCATCCCTCATTTGATATCAATTGCCAAGTTAATTATTATTTTGTAATTTGAATTCAGTACTTTCTTAGATGTCATCCTTTTTTCAACCATGTTGTTCATCTTTCTCTTTATTTTCATTAACATTAATTATAATTATTTTTAAATCCATTTCTTTCAATTCCAATATCTAGAACATTTGTCAGTCTTCTCCTATTGTCTCTTTGATTATTATCCACACCTTGCACTTTAGTTGTACCCTGTTACTCTATTTTGTATAAAAGGACCTAGGAATGTTGGTAATGATAATGGGAGATGGTTAGCTGTGTTATAATTTGAACTGAACTTTTCAACATGGTCAGTAAAAGAACTGGATTTGTACTGGTTTGAGAAGATGAAAGTAGACTTTAAACAGAAAAGAGAAACAGAATAATAAGAGTATAAGATAATTATTTGTAGAAATCTAAGAAAGTCTATCTTTATATAAAGATGAAGTGCACAATTTCCTAGGAAAATAAAATTTAGCAAAATTGATCCTGTTCAACATAAAAAATTAAACAAATCTATGTCAGTAGAAAACTTAGAAAAAGTTATCAATCAATTATCTCCTGTGAAAGCATTTTATATCACTTGGGTATAGGAAAATGAATTCTAACTATGTGTCAAAATTCAGATGCAATAACAAAAAATGTTTATAAATTAGGCAACCAAAAATTCATATGAAAAACAAAAGCTATAAGCAAACCAAAAGATATAAAACAAACTGGGTAGAAAATATTTGTGGAATGTATTACATATAAATGAATAATACCCCCTAAATTTTTTAAAGCTCTCTCATACCTGTTTACAGTTAATCCTATTCATATACACACACACACGCACGCACACACACAAACACACATACATATCCCCATATATAATATAATATATATTATATATATGTAATATAATATATATAACCTCCTGTTTTTTTTGTTTCTCTAGAGAACCCTGACCAATAAAATTCCTCCTAGTTTTCTACTGGTAAGAAATTCACTGAAAGTTCACTCAAAGGGCATATTTCTCAATATAATTTTCACAACTTGTCAAGGACAGTCAAGGAGGGTTATGGAAAAGAAGTGGATATCCTATAGGACAGAGCCAAGAGTCATTTTGTCCAGTGAAGTGGGGAGTTAATCTCAGGGAGCAGAAGCAAGGTCTATTCAGAAGATACATCCTACAGCTGATGTACCATATGTGGCAACAATTGCCTAGTGGCATTGAAAAATTGCTATTGAACAATGTTGCTATGTACCTACCATTCTTCTATGTTTCAAACAAGAGAGTTTATTACAGTTGTTCACCACTGCTTGTTGCATGTTGAAGAGGACATCTTGTCCTTTTAGTTTGTACATCTCCAAATCAAGAGAAACGGTACCTGTAGCTGATGTAGATCATACCCAGACTGTGACATTGATGAATGATGGATGAGATCATTGGGGTTTCTGAAATAAGGGTAAGACTATTTTGCAGTGTGGGAGGGGCATGGATAATTTCAGCTGAGGTCTGACTATGGTATTTTAATGACCCTAAATTTCACCCCTCCCTGCAATCATACCATTTGCCTTGTAAATGTGTGGTGCTCTTCCACTTTGACTCTGGCCTGGTCTTGTGACCTGTTTTGGACAGTGGACTATTGGTCAGATGTGTTCTAAGCACAAACTTTTTAAAAGGGCTTGCACATTTGTGCTTGTGCAATTACTCTCTGCCATTGTTATGATATGGGTGTTCTCAAAATATCCCAGTGGTTCCAGGAAGGAAGAAGATAACAGAACTGAGTTTCCCCAATTCTCTGAGCCGTCACCATCCTAGATTATTTGTCAGTCAGCCAATTTCTAGACTTGATCAAATCCACTCAAGTTCAGTAGAGCCATCTAGCTGATCTCCCTAGATGTGTTCCCAGTACATGCTTATTTTCTTAAAAAACTGAGGTTTTGATACTATTTGTTAATGGTCATCATGATATATTTATGTACAGAGCCACCTTACTCTTACATCAAATCATATTGCATTATTGGAAAAGCTAGTAACTTTGTCATTATTCTAAGTATATATAAGTAGTTCATTTCTGAATGGTTGTTCTGTTTCAGTTTAATTACCTTGTATCATATATTGACTTTACAAAATAACCAATATTTTAAATGACTGCTAGTTTTTAGATAGTACATTTCTTGCCATTTAAGTGTACAAAGTAATGAATTTTGAATAGAAAAAAAAGTTACCCAAGCATGAAACTATTTAACAAAATATTTATATAACCATAGATATTTTTGTTTCCTAGGAAAGGTCATGACTATAAATATGACATTTTGAAAAGTGTGACTGTGGTGAAACAAAATCAAGTTTAAACAATATATCACACAGTAATAAAAGTCCATGTTTATTCTCATTCTCATTATCAGTTAATTCAGTCATGTCTGTGTAATTATTACATCTGAATATGACCTTCTTACTTTTCCAGGCAATTAACTTTTTTTCTGTGTACTTGTGCATGAGATATGGACCTTTTAAAAAATATACACTGAAATGCATATTATTTTAGGAAAAATTCTATAGTCTATGTTTAGGATATAAAGCATATTTCTTTGTTTGCACTTAATTAATGAATATTGTTATGAATTTTTATTTTGCCTTTCAGAGCATGGATTCATGACATATTTATTGCATACTTTTTGTAGACCAAGCCCAACTCTTGTGGTATTTCTGATGAAAAATGCAGTCTCTGCTATCATAGTCTTACTTTTTCTGCTTCTGTTTTAACCAACAAACTCATTATTATTACTTCATGGGAATCCCTGAGGTTCCTTTCTTTCTGTACCCATTTCTACCCTCACATTCTATCCAGCTGAGGAAGACTAAGTAATAATCCTCCTGCCACCAGGAATTTCCAGGGGGAAATGGAGATCACACTCTGTTCGCAAAAGGTCTATGACTTAAAGGGAGCCATATCAAGTTCTGAAAAATTCCTTTAAAAATGCTGTCCCAAAGATGGAATGTTTAGTTTCTGCAACTCACCACACAAGTGGTAGGAAGAACCACTAGTGTCTCCTTCAGACACCACAAATCTTTATCCATGAGTTTCTTGATTATTACAATGGGAGTCATATCTCCTATCCTCAGCTCTGTATCCTAGTTGCCAGTTTTGGAGCAAGAAGAAAATTCTCTCACCATGCACGATTATGTAAAAAGCTGAAATTCCATGCAGTGTTTATTGTAAAGACAAGATGGATGCTGATGTTAGGGTTTGCTAGGTTTTTAATACAAACTAAGAGATCCAACTAAAAAGAAACATGATAGTCAGTTGTTAAAGTGAAATAATATATAGATTAAAAAGACAGCATATTCGTTTTCTATTGCTGCTGTTACAAATTACCACAAATTTAGTAGTTTAAAACAACACACATTTAATAACTTACAGTTGTGGAGGTTAGAAGTATAACACAGATCTCACTGGGCTAAAAACAACTAGCAGGCAGACCTGCATTCCTTTCTGGAGGCTTTATGGGAAAATCCATTTCTTTGACTTTTCCAGTTTCTTGAAGTCACCTCATTCCTTAGTTTGTCCTGGTCCATCATCTTCAAAGTCAGTCATGATTAAATTAATAAATCCCACTGACTTCCTACCATAGTCACAGCTCCCTCTGGCAGTTCTCTGCTTTTACAAACTCATGTGATTAGGTTGGACCCACCTGGGTAATTCAGAATAATTTTCCTACTTTAGTCCCAATCTTAACCTTAATCTCAATCTTAATCACATCTACTTAAGTCTCTTTAACATGTAAAGTAACACACTCACAGTTTTAGGGAATTAAGACATTGGCCTTTTGGAGGGCCATTATTCTGCCTACCACAGACTATTAAAGAAAGCACTGGTTTTCCACACAGTGCATCAAAAAACACTACAGGACTTTAAACATGTATATATAGAGAGAGGAGGGATCTCTGCCTTAGGATTTTCAGTGATGAGTCCTTCCATGTTCATTTTACATATTTCTGAGCCTCTGCCAATTGACAAGCATAGATGCAGAAATATGATAATGATTAAAGAAAGACTGTTTTTAAGATAAAGCACATAATGAGTATATCACATTAACTCACTCAAAATATTTGTCCACTCTAAATTGCTACAGAAAAATCATATGTGGCCACAAAATACCCAAATACATATCACTAAACTTAACATATGTGCATGGGTCTTAAAACATGAATTCAGTGGCACTTTCAAAAATGCAGATTTGTCACATGTGTAAAGATGTACACATGTAGCAGGAGCTGTCCTGGCAATCTAAGAGAAACTTGGACTTCCCCATGGGTATAGATGAAATATTAACATCCAGACACCCACTTCAGTTAAGTTATTTGCAAAAGAACTTCAGTTTTTCAGTGAAACATGGAGGAGTGATTGGACCTAAAGAAACCCATAGCAAGAATTGATGAGGATTATGAGGGAATGTAATAAAATCTGTTCCAGTTCTGTGCTGTATAGATGGATATTTGAACCCTGACAGAGAGAAGTGCTATGGGCAGAAGATAAAGGGCATGAGGAACAGTAGAGCAGGAAATGTTATCTTTAGGAAAATGGCTGCGTTTAAATCTTAGCTTCAAAACCACTAGCTGTGGAACACAGATACGTTATATAACCTATAGTTTGTGCCTCATTATTTTCATCTATGAATGGGATAATAACTCATCTGTAGGAAATGAAGCTGCTAGCTAAAGTGTAGCCTCAACAGTTAGAAAAATCAGTGCTTCCTTCACTCTGAAGAGAGAAAATAAATTGAAAAAAAAATGTATATGTACAGCAGCCAATTAAGAATCATCCCTGTGACAAAAATATGATTAAGAGTATTTCCCCCACAGGGCTTCCCTGGTGGCACAGTGGTTAAGAATCCATCTGCCAATGCAAGGGACACAGGTTTGAGCCCTGGTATGGGAGGGAGGATCCCACATTCTGCAGAGCAGCTAAGCCCGTGTTCCACAACTACTGAGCCTGTGCTCTAGAGCCAGCAAGACACAGCTACTGAGCCCACGAGCCATAACTACTGAAGCCTGTGTGCCTAGAACCTGTGCTCCACAACAAGAGAAACCACGACAATGAGAAGCCCACGCACCACAACTAAGAGTAGCCCCCACTCACCACAACTAGAGAAAGCCCGCACACAGCAACAAAGACCCAACACAGTCAAAAATAAATAAATAAAATAAATAAATTTATTTTTTTAAATGAGTATTTCCCCCACAAATCTGGATTGTCTCAAGGTAACAGTAATTTGTTTGGAAAAGAATTAGAAAGAATTCAAAACAAGGAGATGAATTATATTTCAGAAATTTGTCTAATACAGAATTTCAGTATGGTTACTGGTGTAAGCTACTGACTAGAAACAAATAAATCAGAAGCATACTATTCTTATGACAGGATTATAATACCAACAAAACTAGCAACTAGAACTAAAATATATTTTGACTACACAGGCTTTAAAGGTACTCTCAAGTTTTCCAATTTTCATACATAGTCTGTGGAAATCTTACATCCCACAAGAGGCAATACTGCCTCAATACTCACTTTATGTGCTCTCGAAAAGGGCAAAGTCTGTCCCAGAAAGCTGAGCAAGGGACTCCAAAAGACAACAAAGAAATTTTTATCCAGAGAGTAGAATTAGGTTATAATCAAGGATCTTCCTCCACTTTTCACTACATCATTGCTCTGGTGCATAGTCTCCATACTTCATTTTTATTTTTTTATTTTTTTAATTTATTTTTTTTATTAGTTTCTGCTTTATAACAAAGTGAATCAGTCATACCTATACATCTGTTCCCACATCCCTTCCCTCATGCATCTCCCATTTTTAAATTGGAAAGTTAATTATGATGATATTACTTCTGCCCCACCTTTGTCTACTGTAGAAGCTGAGAGCAAATTACTTGCCTTCTTGGTTCATATGTTCTAGTGCCACAGCTTCATCTAATGGGGTAAAGAAACTTGATGGAAACACCTTGGACCTTCATCAGGGAAAGAATGAGAACATTTTATATGTTGAAAGGATGATGAAACTGTTATTTGATGAATAGAGAGACCAACTGTGGTAGGGACTGGTAGCACAAAAAAATACCATTTTCCCTGTGCTAATAAGGTTCCCTGTTTCTGAAGCCTTATTGTGTGACATATTTAGAGCCAGTGGAATGTGAACAGAGTCTGGCTCATCATAATCTCCTGTGTGTGATTCTCTCACTCTTCCCCATCTGCTGACTGGATACCAATCCCCATGGAAACATTGTGTTAAAGTGGGAAGAGCTCCTATCAACCTGGTTCACTGAATAATTGAGTGGAATTGGATCCTAATCAGGAAACCCTCATTTAGACTTCACATGAGTAAGAAGTCAAATTCTACTTGTGCTAACAAAGCCATTGATACTCAGGCCCTTATATCTTACAGAAGCTCACATTTTTAAACTAATCACTGCCTTATGGGGCTGTTGAGAGAATTACCTGAGCTAATTTATGTAAATCCTCAGTAAATGTTAGCTCTTACACTTTTACTAAAACTTGTGTGACATTTTAAACCTTGGGGCACATGCAGTGCTGCTTTGGTTTTTTAATGAAATATAAAGACTTTATTAAAGTCATATGTAATCTACAATTAATAAAATAAGGAAAAATAACATTTCTATCTAGCAAAAAATATGAACTCATGAATCTAGCAAGAATTCATTAGACATTAAATTGTGATGATGGCCAATTTTGGAATTAATCCATTTACATTACTTCTGGTTTCTGAGCATCTCTATAGCACAAGAATAAATAAAGTTGAAACTATCAATTCACAAATTATAAATTCTTTCAATACTTTTAGTATAAAATTTGTTTTCTCCTATTTATGTATTATTAATTAATATATCAGTAATTATTCACTGGAACAGGAACATCTGATTTTCCAAATATATGAAAATAAGGTTGAATTTTGCAAAGGAAATTTTATATATACACTCTAAGAATATGTGTATTCACAAATATCATGTAAATAGGCAAATGTGATTGTAGAAAAATAAATATTCTCAAATATTAAGCAATTTTCTACATGTAAAACTTGATTGTCCTTTAAAACACTTCAGAGGATATGTTATAAGTAACATGTTAGCATATTTAATCAAAATAAGTGTAGCTTAGGCATATTAATATTATGCTCCAACAGAACACCCTAGAGTGAGATTTATTGCTTAAACTGTGAAAAGGTCACACATTTATAGCATATTATCATGCTTCAAAAATAATTAAATTTTCCTTGTCAGTTGGGAAAGTAGAAAGATAAGATCTATAATACATGCAATTAAATTTGAACTTCTTAATGGAATATTAGTGATCTGGGATTTACTTTCAACCTTTATTAAAAAGGTATTCTTTATATACATATTTGTCAAAATTATTCAATGTGAGAGAAAGATTTTGACCCATTTCTTGAGTTCTGGACATCAGTTATCACATGCTTTTCAGATAGGCCCATGTGAATTTCCAAATGTCAACTCATACATAACACATAAAAATGGGAATTCATTATTCTTTAGTTTCCTCTTTATATTATTGATTGCATTATCTTCCCATTCACAATTGTTTTCAACACATCTCTTTCTCGCAAAATGTCTGTTTCTTGGATGATGTATATGGGCTGGAGAGAAAGGCACAGTTTGAATGAACCATCCACCACAACTGTATTAGTGTAATTGCACTTGACCTGGTCAAAATCTTATTTCCATTTATCAAATGTACCTTAAGAAAGATAAAATAGTTTAACTCAAAATACTTAGTTACCTCTACCTACAACTGCATTCCCAGAGAAAGTCAATCCACCAGAAATTATCCTTGAGAAAAATACAATGGTGAAAATTGCTCTGCAGAATTAGAAGACCTCTCAATGTTTAAAGATTCACTCAACAATTTGGTTATCACCACTAACTCCAATAGTGTTTCACTTAAAAACAATACAAAAGAAGAAAAAATAATTAAAGAGGACCTTTATTCTGTACTTCTATTTCCACTCTGCCTTGAAACAAATGTGTCAATAATATTAGCTATACTAGAAAGTGTAGTTAAAACAATTGACTAACATAACTATCTGAACTATATGAAAATGATGGCATTGCTATATAAACTTTGAGTGTCATTGATACTGACAGTTTTTTTGGTTTTTTTTTTTTTTTTTTTTTTTTTTGTGGTACGTGGGTCTCTCACTGTTGTGGCCTCTCCCGTTGTGGAGCACAGGCTCCAGATGTGCAGGCTCAGCGGCCATGGCTCATGGGCCCAGCCGCTCCACGGCATGAGGGATCTTCCTGGACTGGGGCACAAACCCGTGTCCCCTGCATCGGCAGGCAGGCTCTCAACCACTGCGCCACCAGGGAAGCCCCGATACTGACAGTTTTTATATTGGCATTTCTATCCCGGGAGGCTAAAGTATTACTACATACAATGAATTGAGAGTACAATACCTGCCTTAAGCTTTCAGAATTGCATTTCAACACTACTGTGCAAAACTCCATAACTACTCCAATGTAGAATTTGATATGGCAAAAATTAGCTGAAGAAAGAATGAAATGTGTTACAAGAAACTAAACTCAGAGGCTGCATAGAAGATTAATTTTATGTCAGTGTGAGTATGGTATAATGAGCTGTAAACTGGCTGTGGAAGGTGTACTTTAGATAGCATAATATTACATGAGGGCATCTTCAGAGGAGTAGTTTCAATTAGCACTAAAATTATTTGATAGAAGATGATCTTGTAGGGGTAGAAGTGAATAGAGTAAGATCTGATTCCTTTCAAAAGACTAGAACTTTGTGATTTTTTGTTTGGCATTACACATCCATGCCACAACGTGATACTCTGAACATCTTCTCCATATCTTTTCCATCCCTGAGAAAGCAGAGATGGAAGATGAAAGGAACTCCTTGCTGTAGAGTTATATCAATTTCCTTCTTAAATTAGAGAACTCTCAGATTTTAGCTTGACTAATGGCAAAGATATCTTTTTTTGTAGCTTGTTGTGGCCATGTGTCCAAATTCTTGCACCAGTGTAAAGCCTGTCATTGCTAAAGAGGAATAAGCAAGCACCTGCAACCCTACTTTTAAATCTCTTAGCTGCTGCTGGGGAACAATGATAATGGCGGAGCCAACTGTGGACACGGATGGAAAAAACATATCTACAATAGAAGATTGCTGTACTAGCCCTGAACATCTTTATTTGAACCATTCCTCTACAGAGAAATAAACTTCTGTTTTTATATAAGCCACAGTTTTGTGTGCATGCCTCCACTTACAACAACTAATACAGAGAGACAGCTGAGTTGAATTTGGAACTTGGAAGAACTATCAAAACTTTGATTGTGACAAGGTGTCCCCATGTCAAAGGGCAGACTGCCTCAGGACATGATTTGAATGAATGGGAAATAAGCAGTTGGTGTTTTTCCAACATTACCTGCTATCCCACAGCCCCCCTATAAAAGCATCATTGCTTCTAGTCATGTCAGAGTTAAAGCCTCCTACAGAGACCAATATAAGTATTGGAGAAAATGCACAGATAAATTATTTGAAGGCTTCAGTGTACAACCAAGACAAATTAAACTTGAGTGATCATTACCTCAGAGAAAAGGATGGCACCAAGCCATGTGTCACATGCTTCCCACCGCCATTTCACTCAGGGCATTTGCGGGTTAACAGTGCAGGGAATAGAAACTGAGCAGGAAAGAGCATCCTGTGGTTTTGGCCCATCTCATTGGGATGAGGAGTCAAAAACTGAAGGTCAGGATTGTCAAGGAGACCTAATTTTGCAAGGGTAGAGGAAAACAACCAAGAAATTAGTCTGATGTTCTGCATGTCATTTGCCACTGAACATCTAAGTTGATGACACGATACCATTTTCAGTCAAAATAAACTTAAAGCATGACATATATGATATAAAAGGGAACATTTAGCTCTGATAAAAAGCTCAATTGAAAAAAAGCTATAAAAATCCTAAATTTTCATGAAGCTAACAGCATAACTTCAAAATATGTAACAAAGCAACTACTCATTAAAGTTGAAATTTTAAAATATTGAATCATAATTAGAGATATCAATGCAACTCTTTCCATAACATAGAAAAATCTGACCAAAATTCAGAATAGATAATATTTGAACAGCAAAATTAACAAATGTGATAAAAGTCACATATATAGAACCATATCCCCCAACAATGAAATTGTGTTCAAGAAAATATGAAAACTTTAATATTGATCAAATTCTGGACAAATATAAATTTATTTCAAAGATCAAAACCATACTGAGACTATTTATTAATCTCAATGAAAGCAAACTAAAAATCAATACCAAAAAGTTAGCACAAGACAATGTTATTAAGCAAAACAGTTCTAAGCACTTGACATGCCATGTTTTAATGAAGAAATCATAAAATATTTTGAATCAAATAATATGATAGTAAATGTGTATATTTTACATACAGAAATTGTTTGAATCAAATAATAATGCAAATAAAATGTATTGTAACTTGTGGGAACCAGAGGAATCTGCCTTCAATAGGAAGTTTATAGCCTTAAATGTGTAACAGAAAAAATGCATAACAAAGTCCACAATTTAAGCATTTAACTACCAAATTGCAGTGGGTTGAATGTTAGCCTTCAGAAAGTATGTCAACATCTAATTCCCAGAACCTGTGAATGTTACCTCAGTTATTAAAAGGGTCTTTGCAGATTTTACTAAATTAAGGATCTTGAAATGAAGAATCATCTTAGATATTCCCTTGGGCCCTTCATCCAATGACAAGTGTTCTTATAAGAGATCCACAGGGAGATTTGACATACAGAAGAGGAGACAATGTGACCACAGATGAAGAGATTGGAGGGATGCATCCCCAGTCAAGGAATTCCTGGAGCCACCAGAAGCTGGAAAAGCCAAAGTCGAGAACTTCCCTAAGAGTCATTGGAGGTAATTCAACCCCGCCAGCACCTTGACTTTGGATTCCTGGCATCCAGAACTGTGAAAGAAGAAATGCATGCTGTTTTAGACCATCAAATTTGTTACAGCAGTCTCAGGAAACTGGTACACCAATATACAAGGCTAGAAAAAACAAAGCAAATCAATTCCAAAGGAAGTAGAAGGAAATTATTATAAATGTGATGTGAGGAAACAATTTTTTAAAAACAAAATTTTTTAATAAAAATAAAATTTATGGTATTAATAAAACTGATTAATAAACCATATATTCTATGCCAGGAACAACCATAAACATTACTATATATCTTAAAGTTGTCAAAAATAAGAAATATTAAGAAAAATTTTAATTTGTATATAAAAACAATTTTCTTAGAAACCAAATATAATTGACACAAGAAGAACTAGGAGATCTAAATAAAATGCTCTACTTATTAATGAACCTGAATTCATAATTTTGTATTTTCTTACAAAGGAAACTCCAGTCTCAGATGAGATTCACTTGAGGATCCCTTCAAACATTTTAGGAGAAAACAGCTGCTTTATACAAATTTATCTAAAGAATAGAAAAAATATTCTTCCCACCTCATTTTGAAAAGTCAGCAGAACATAGACTTAGAAATAAGAATAAATTATTGACTACAAATACAAATGAGATACTCATGCAAAAAAAAAAAATCCCACTGACATTCAAAACACCTTGTGTGCGTGTGATTTTGTCACCTCCCTCATGGTCCTAGGTCCACAGGGTTATTATTGTTTTTCATATTTTCTTGAACAACTCTTGCTGCTTAATATTAGGTTTCACTATGATGAAGTAATGTTATTACTCCACCTTCTTTATAGTAGCACAGGGTACTTCTTAATTATCAAAATTATCATGTCCCTATGTAAAAGTAGTTTTGGCTTTCAGAGTCTTAATTCTTAGTTTGATCATTCAGAACTTTTATTATTTGATCTTGATCTTTCTATTTTCATTTATTAGCTAAACTTTCAATCCCTACTACCTGCCAATCAACCTGCCACACTGAACATTTTAACATCCCACCAGAGTGACTAATTCAAGAGGCAGCACATTACCTGTGGTCGTTGATTACACATATTCTGTTCTTTCTTTTTCATTGTAGATCATGTATGTTAGAGGCATGTATCTTATCATATGGAACTGGAATGTGAAGAACACTGACAGAATCCAATTAAGATGAGATATGATACAACAGAGATTCTGGAAACAGAGCTTAACAGAGCACTTGGAATAAATATTGATTTGTCTCCTTTTGAATATGGTATGACTATGATGATTTCAAATATGCATTTTTTAAGCTTTCTGAGTGAGAAGGAAGGTATATACCAATATTAAGCTGACAAATGATAGATTCCAGACATTACTATTGTCTTTTTAGTGATCCTTCGTGCCCTACTCATTTGCGTAGCAGCCAGTTTTGCTTGGATATGATTAACCCCATCATAGATTAATCATGATTAGTTTAAGAAAAAACAGTACTATCTCATGTGTAATATTTATGGTTCAAGATTATTCAATTGACCTGATATTTTCAAACCAGATGAAAATAAAACTTTTACATCAAAGCTGTCAGATGAGTTATTTTTCCTCTGTCCTTGTCTGAGTAATAAAACATATACTTCTGTGTATGGCTATTAGTGGTTTTTCCACCTTAGATAGAAGCTCAGATACAGATAAGGGTAGAGAAAAGAGATTCACCAAGAAACGTAGTTAGTACTGCAAAAGAACTATGTGTATATTCCATCCAACCTCTAAACTATTAAGTTAGAGCTGTCAATGTATTGACTCTTTGGTTTAAGCCAGATAGAGTTTTCCATTATTTGAAACTAGAGCTGCTAGATAGGGATCAAGATGGAACGATCTTATCAGAATGACCTTTTGTTGTTGATTTATTTTTTTCTAATGATTAAAAAAGGTGAGTTTTTTCTTAGAGAGGACTGACTTTTGAAAGAGATCATAAATGTAGTGTATTCTTGTTTATTTAAAGTACCTTTGAAACATATAAGTAGATTTTGTCAATTATGTCATTGATCAGAAACTCAGATGAGAATACTAGAACATATAGAGCCCATAAATAACAAGAGAAGCATTTTTTTTTTCAAGGAAGAAATTATAGCATGAACACAAAGCAGGGTTTTGAATAAACAGTGTAGAAATACAGTAATTCTCCAAGAGGAAGAAGATAATGAGCCTAAAAAGAAAACTACTGAGGAGTGGCCAAAGATGATGTTCACAGCAAAGCAGGGCAGTGTGATATCACACACACACACACACACACAAACACTTAGAAAGAAAAAAGTTTAAAAACATAGTACACTATTGACAAATTCTGTTGCTAGGTCCTGTAAAATGAGAATTAAACTGTTCACTGGATTAGAAAGGGTTGTTTGCACGAATAAGATTTGGATCAGAAGTCACACAAAGTCATTTGAAAATTTAGTAGAAAATGAGGACATAGAAACAACATAGGTTTGGCTGGTAAGAAAAAAAGATGCAGACGTTATAGATATGTGGTAATTTAAAGAAGTTGCATGCATTTGTATATTTTTGTATTATTTTTTAAAAATTGTCAATTACTGGCTTAATTTTTTTAAACAATTTTACATTTACAGAAAAATTGATAATAAAGTACAGAGTTCCCATATGCTCCCTCTGCCTGTAACATTTTCACCTATTATTAAAATCTTGCTTTAGTGTGATACATTTGTTATAAATGATAAAAAAATATTGATACATTATTATTAACTAAAATGCATAGTTCATATTAGGGTTAACTCTTTGTGTTGTAACGTTCTATGGGTTTTGATAATGCATAATGTTGTGTAGTCACCATTGCAATACCATACAGAACAGTTTCACTTGTCCTAAACAATTTCTGTACTGTACTTTTTCCTCTTGCTACTCTCTCCCTCTACCTGGAAACCACTGATCATTTTACTGTCTCAGTAGTTTTCGTTTTCTACAATGTCATATAGTTGGAATCAGACACTATGTAGACTTTTCAGGTTGATTTCTTTCACTTAATAATATGCATTTAAGATCCCTCCATGTCTTTTCATGCTTTTGTGATATATCTTTTGAACATTGAATAATATTTAATTATATGGATGTACCACAATGTGTTTATCCATTCACCTATTGCATGTATTTTTTTTCGGTGGGCATACTTATATGTATTTATCTGTTTAAAGGAAAGAATTCAGAAGAAGAAACTCTTAAAGGTACTGAAGTGTTAAGGGGCAGTCAATAGATTAATGCTTCATATAAGGTAGAAGTATTTTCATTTAACTGAGGAAGGTACCCTGTCTCTATTGAAAACCAGGAGAAAATAAGGGGTACAGATATACAGATGTTTGTAAATTTGAGCTCGTCTCTCACAGCTTTTCTTTAATCTGTGAATTGGTGACTGGGCCCATCAGTTAATAAGGAAAAAGGAAACCAGTAAAGAGGAATGTTTGTAACGTGTAAGCATGAGTGTTTGAGAGCGAGTTTGTACTCTTTCATATGTAATGGTATTCGTGGAACAGAAGTCAATGTATTTGCTCTCACTTGAAGTTTTTGCAAGAAGTTTTTAGTGCTTGTTTTAATTAAATTCTCTCTAATTGCACCTATAAGTGAATAATATGACCATAGAAATTTATTTTTATATGAACAGTATTTTCCTAAAGTAAAGTTGTTTTACCGTTTTAGCGTTTGGTATTATTGAAATCTTTCATTATTCATTTTGATTTTATAATGCTTTACCTTACCTTTTACAATTAAAACACAGTACAAAAATGCAAAATTTAATTTTATTTTTAAAACATATTTAAATTATATAAGCTCAGAGAAAAATAATTGCATTCTGTAAATAATGTATCCATTCATAATTGCCCTAATGACACTTCATTTTCCTAAATAAGAAATTTTCTTCAACTGCAGAAAACTATTTTGAAAAGAACCCCCACTAAAAAATAAATTGTGACCACATGTTTATTATTAATTAGGTATTAATATGTAAAATTCATATTAGAATTTATGATTATGCAATTAAAATAATCTCATCTTGGGAAAAAATATATCCAGATATTTTCAGAAAAACAATGAAAACATACACATTAGTGTTACCTGAAAAAAATATCTATAGCAATAAATATATCAACATAGAAAAAGATGATATCTATAAAATTATAACTTAGCAGTTTTCAAGAATTCTGTCTATAAAATCCATTCTACTCTTCTCAATCTGCATATGCAGGTATACCTTGGAGATATTGTGGGTTCAGTTCCAGACCACTGCAATAAAGCAAATATAGCAAGCAATAAAGTGAGTCACACATTTTGGGGGGGTTTCTCCTTGCGTATAAAAGTTACATTTACACTGTACTGTAATCTATTATAGTGTGCAATGGCATTATGGCTAAAGAAACAATGTACATTGTAAACAATGTTAGTTTAAAGATACTTTATTGCTAAAAAATGCTTACCCTTATCTGGGCCTTTGGCTAGTCATAGTCTTTTGCAATAGTGACATCAAAGATCACTGACCACAGGCATGATAAAAAGTATAGTAATAACAAAAGGTTTGAAATATTTCTAGAATTACTAAAATGAAACACAAAGTAAGATAATACTTTTGGAAAAATGATGCCCATTGATGAAAATTAAATCTTTAATTTGTATGAAATGCAATAAAGCAAAGAGCAATAAAATGAGGTATGCTTGTACTAAAAATAATATCACTTTTAAGAAGGAACATAAATAATATTTGAATGATGACTTATGATAAAAAATAATCTGGAAATTATAATGTAAATTAAAACAATATTATTTTTAAATTTAATTAATATATATGAATCTTTTGAATATCCATAAAATTAAAGAGTATCTGCAATGTATATGAAATTAATATTATTTAGAGACAACAAAAATCAAATAATTATGCTTTATTGGGGATGAGGAGATACAATACCTAGAAATGATTTTAAAGTATTTAGAAGGCCTCAGGCACGTGAAAGGTCTAGCAGCTATTTGACCTAAATATTCTGCTTCTAGGCGAGCTGAAACAGATTGATGTTGAGTAGAACATTTTTTTTTGTTGTTATCTGGAACTTAGATTATGCAGTCATTCCAGTACCTATTTAAATAATATGAAGTTACAATAAAGGAATAGGAGCCACAGTATTTTCAGTAATATTTTTCCTTAAAATTTGATTAAACAAGTATATGAAGCCTTGGCTCAAAATGGTATTTTTGTTTTGTTTTGTTTATAGTTTTGCATTACTATTGGGACACTTTGCCAATATCTTTGTGTTTATATGTAAAGCCAACTTGGTTCTAGGTTTTATTAATTACAGACAGAAAGGTCTTCAACTGTATGCACATCTGGAAGGATATTTGCAAAGAGCGAAGGGCTTAGAATCCCTTTATTGAGGTAATTGTTCACATGTTCCAGGATTCCTAGTCTTTCACATTTTGGATTTAAGGGTCAGTCGTTCTCTGCCTCCCAAACAATGATAATCAAATTCTCCTCTCCCAAAATTTCTAAAATTTCTACCTGGGGACATACACACGCACATGCACACACACACACCACACACACACACACAGACAGATAGATAGATACATACATAAATCCGTCTCTCTCTATTATATGTTTATATATATTTATTAGTAATATTTTTTCTTCCAGTTTTATTGAGATATAATTGACATGGAGCCCTGTAAAAGTTTAAGGTACACGGCATAATAATTTAACTTACCTACATCCCGAAATGATTATCACAGTAAGTTTAGTGAACATTCATCATCTCATATAGATATAAAATTAAAGAAATAGAAAAAATATATTTTTCCTTGTGATAAGGACTTACTCTTTTAATAACTTTCATATGTAACATACAATTGGAAGTTTGTGCCTTTGTACAGCCTTCCCGAATTGCCCCTCCCACTGCCCCCTGCCTCTGGTAACCACAAATCTGATCTCTTTTTCTATGAGTTTGTTTCTTTGTTTTTGAAGTGTAATTGATCTACAACACTGTGTTAATTATGTTACACAACATAGTGTTTCGATGTTTCTATACATTCAGAATGATCACCAGGACAAGTCTAGTTACAATATGTCACCATATAAAGATCCTACATAGTTATTGACTATACGCCCCACACTGTACATTTCATATCAGTGACTCACTTATTTTGTAACTGGAAATCTCCCATACCAGTTTTTTTTAGAGTATTTATACACTAAATAACTCAATAAATATACTAAATACTAAATAGTACTCAAAAATCATTTTAGTCTTACTGAGCTTAAAAGCAATAATTTTCTCTGCCTTCTTATGGGATCAGAGGAGTTAGGTGAGAAAAGTTAAGATGTCTATAACATATTATGGAAAATTAGAAAACAGAGTTTGGTGGATGTTTGCATTTCCTTTTTTTTTTTTTTTTTTTTTTTTTTGCGGTATGCGGGCCTCTCACTGTTGTGGCCTCCCCCGTTGCGGAGCACAGGCTCCGGACGCGCAGGCTCAGCGGCCATGGCTCACGGGCCCAGCCGCTCCGCGGCATATGGGATCCTCCCAGATCGGGGCACGAACCCGTATCCCCTGCATCGGCAGGCGGACTCTCAACCACTTGCGCCACCAGGGAGGCCCTGCATTTCCATTTTTAATTCAAATAATTATAAATTGTATTATCTTTCCTTTTTTAAGAAACTTATTAGATTCTAACTTATCAAGAATATGTTTCCTCAAATGCATGCACATGTTTACAAGGTCAGTGTGCTATAAAATTTGTGCTTTAATCAATTCAACAAAATGAAATTTCATTAGCAAATTTATAGGTGTCTCATAGATATACAAAATATAGTTGATTGGATCTTTATGTATATGCAAACAATCTAAGACAATCATTGGCTGCTTCAGATTAATCAAGGGGATATTTGTGGTGAGGAAACTAGGTAGCATCCAAGTCCCTTTTGGATTTATTATCAGTGATATGGTATCACAGTCGCATGATGTTAGTGCAATCTGAAACAAAGAGGTGGCTTTGTAATTGTGAATAATTTATCTATTGTATATATCTATTTTATATTTTCAAATTTACAGTTTACATTTTTTATTAGGTGCATGTTTCCACTTTGGTTTTGAAAATTATTCAAGGTGAGAAAAAATGGTAATAGGCATTCTGCATTATTTCTCATAGGGTGAGGCTTAGATTAATTTTGAATGTCCATGAAACTTATATTTTTCCCAGATAAGTTCAGGGTCAAAAGTAAAATTAACCAATTAATGATATTGTTATTTTACTAATATCAATTTTATTAATTACTCTGTAATACTGATTTACCAAAACTCAATGAATTATTATTTCTGCAAGGAAGACCATTATTCCTCCACATAAGTTAATCCAAATTATAATTTTTCTAGAATGGATCTTGTACACTGAGGTTCATAAATAAAAAATAAATATTTAATTGGACTACAAAGTGATGATTGTTTCATTTTTATCCAAGCCTACATATAATTATTGTCTCAGAGGTTTCCAAGACCACTCTCAGGTTTGATGATTTGCTAGAAAGACCCACATAATTCAAAAAGCTGTTACACTCACAGTTACAGTTTATTGCAGTGGAAGGATATGAATAAATTAAAATCAGCAAAGAGAAAAAAGGTGCATTAAGGCAGAGCTCAGGAGAAACAAGGTGTTGACTTCCAATTGTCCTCTGCGAGTAGAATCAAATAGACAGCATTTAATTCTCCCAGCAACAATGTGATGACACTTGCAAAGTGTGACCAAAGAATCTCAGTCCTTCTGGAGACTTGAAGCCAGAGTTCTTATTGGTAGCCTGTCATGTAGGCATGGGACACTCATGTGACTGACCTAAGTCACCTGGACTCCAGCCCCCGACAGGTCAAACTGATGCAGAGTGGCTCCAAATCCCAGGTACACAAAAATAAATTTTCACCAGAAGTTACATGTTAGCATAAACTATAAATAGCCCAGCATCTCAGGTTTACAAAGACATTCTCATCACGCAGGATATTCTAAAGGGCTCAGGGGTTATCTCCCTGGAGCAAGTCAAAAGTCAGTCTTTTCTTTGGAGTGTGCAGAGTTTGAGTACCCCAAGCCTGCTGGATTAATCCTTTACTACCTGATTAAAACTTATAGGGCTCAGGAAATCCTAAGGTCATTCAATCATTTCAGAAATCATTTTGAGCTTTTTTCATGTGTCATGGATGTTAAGGATACAACATTGAACAAAAGAGCCCCATCCCCTGACTTCACAAAGCTTATGTTTTCCAAGGAAAGACAGTAAATTAAAAAAATACAAAAAAAAAAAAATAAGAAAACATTATGTTAACTGCTGATTAGCGCTATGTGAGAAACTAAGTTAGAGACAATAGGAAGGTTGTGAAATGGGTTCAATTGTAATTAGGCTTTTCAGGAATGGCCTTGCTGTAATGATGATATGTTAGAGAATATGTGCAGGTGACAAGGAAGGAAGCCTAATGGATGACTGTGTCAAGAACATGCCAAGTAGACAGAACAACGTATACCAAGGCCCAGTTGGAGGTGCTTGTTGTGTTGGAAGAATAGTAAGGAGGCAGTGGGCTGAGACCCAAGAAGAATGAGAAAGAGAGAGGGAGAGAGAGTGGAGGAGAGAAAGAGGAGTAGTCGGGTCAGATGTGTTAATGGTCATACAATTTTCCCTAATTATCATTTCAGCAATAATTATTCATATGAACATTTATTATGAGACTATTATAGTTCTATTTTGAATTATGCAAAATGGTTTGGAATGATATAGATTTCTAGAAGGAGATAAAGGCAATTTTGATCTTGGACTGTTAGAACAAAGGGCTGAGAAAATGCTTTGCCCCATGTAGTTTTTTTTAGAAGTTTGTCATTTGAAATGTTAAATCCAAATTGTCTCATAAATAGTATTTGTGAGTACCTATAATTGAGGAGGTCATAGGTGGCCCTTTTCGTGGGAGAAAAAACAGACCTTGGAACCACAGAGCTACTCAAAGAGATTGCCATGGGTCACTACTGTGGTAACAATGCTTCCTTTGCACTGTTCTTTCTTGGTCATTGCTTTTTCACATGCTTTTCTTCACACAGCTGGACTCCTTTGTTGTATGTAACATATTACGTGGATCCCATTTGCTCTCCTGTTGCCCGTGATCGAGAACAGATGTTATATGCCTTTATAATTGTCTTCCAGAAATCTTCATGCCTTTTAATGACACTCTGTACCTTTTGTAATCAGGAGGGTTAGCTGCGTGTTTAGAGGCCTGTGAAGTATAGAACTTCTTTTTTTTTCTGCAAGTAGTCATTTTCAACCCCTGTGCCTGCTGTTCCCTATTCACTGCTTGCTAGAACAATTAACATTAATAAAGGTTTTTCACAACAGGTATTGATTCTTTTATGAAACAGGTAAGGCCATTTGGCTTTTCTTGGAATGGGAAAGCATTGAGCTATGGAAGATAAAAAGTTTCTTCATGAAAGAAAATTTTTATTTTCCTTAATCTTTTCCATTCAAAATAAGTTAATTTTCAGTCTTTAACCATATAATGAAAAAGACTAAATAAAACACAAGTTATTCTTAAATTTGAGTCATCAAATTCAAAATATATCTTCATGATTTAGGATTATTTTGATTGGATCAAATGGAATCATATGAATAAAATCACGCAGCCTTCTATACAAATGCTGAAATTTTTTCTCTGGAGAATTATGGATAAACTTATTCAGATAAATTGTGAGGAATTTGATTATGATTAATAAACACAATATCACTGAATATATTTTATTCAGATAAAGAATATGCATGGGATTAATGCAAATGGCATTGTTTTCTTTCTTTTTTCTGCTTTCCCAAACTAAAGCAAAGTTTGACTAAAGTGAACCACAGAGTTCTTAAGACTCTATCCCTTTATTTTGTTTCCAACTTTAATATTAGTAATAATAACTCTCAATATAAGGAGTTTTAATATGTGCTGGACATTGACCAAGTGCTTTATAGCCGTCTCCCTTACTCCTTGCAATAATACTAGGCAGAAGTGGGGTTGGGACTCTAAACCCACTGCCCTTAAACCCTAATCTATTTGATTTCTCCAAAATCTTCCTTTGTTCATTTTCTGGTTATTACTCAATTATTATGCCTAATATTATTTAAAGCAACCATGTGTTCTGGAGTCTCTGTTGTACTCTGAAACAGTACAAATATACATTTATATGCATCATCTAGTTGCTTTCTCTAAATTCCTAACTAGACTTGAAGTTATCATTTAATCTAAAATCTTTCCAGTTAATATAATTCTCTTTACACATAAGAGTCTGGTCAATTTGGTATGGAATTCTTTTAATGTTTAGGTTGATTTGTTAGGAATAGACATCTGTAAAATATTGAACCTTCCAGTCCATTAGCATCATATATCTATCCAATTTTCTACATCGTCTTAGTTTAAGCAATGGGTATCAATTTTTTGTGGGCCCCCCTTAATAAATGGGAAATGTTACTGCTTCCTATATTATCTGAATTATTTTGTGTAATGCTGGCATTATTTCTTTACTAAATACTTGGAATAAATTACTTGTAAAGAATATGGATCTAAAATTTCCTTCAAATAAAAGTTTTTTTTATTCTTAGAATATTGATTTCTTTCATAGATACATGACACTTAAGAATTTCTCTTTCTTCTTTTGCCAGTGTAGTAATTTGTGTCTTTCATGGAATTTATTCATGTATTCTAAGTAGTAAAACTAATTAGCATAAAGTTGTACATACATTTTCCTCATTACCTTTTTAATTTTTGTAGGATTTGTAGTGATGTCCCCTTTTTCATTTGTTATATTAGTAATTCTACCAACAACTAGTGAGGTTGGAAGAGGATATCAGACCTTAAGTGAGATTTGCAGTCCTGGTTGATGCTTTGCTTTCAGTCTTTTCTTGATAAGTCTGGGTAGGGTTTTATCAGTTTTATTAATCTTTTCAAGTAACTTGCTTTTAATTTTATTCATTTTTATCTTATTTTTCCTTTTCTTATTGGCTTCGGCTCACATTTATTCATTTCATATTTTAACTTAATTTAGGTTTAATTTCTCCCCTTTGCCTAGTTTCTAATGATGGAAACTTTGTCCATTGATTTACAATTTTCTTCAGTTCTAATATAAACATTTAAAACTATAAAAGTTCCTTTAAGCATTGATTTAAAAACATCACACAAATTTTGATTATGTTCTTATTATGCAATTCAAAATACTTTAAATATTTTCTTATTTATTCATTACTTATTCATGACTAAATAGAACTGTACTCCTTAGTTTTTAACTGTTTGAGAATTTTCCAGATACTTTTGTTGTTGATTTTCATTTCATTTTGGTCAGGGTATATATTTTCTGTGATTAAAATTCTTTGAAATTTATCAAGACTTGTTTCATGTTCCACACAATGGTTCACCTTTGTGAAGGTTCCATGTGTGCTTGAAAAACTTGTGTGTTCTACAGCAAGGTCACTTAATGTTACATGATCAGATTATCAATGTCTCTATACAGTTGTACATCTTTTATAATTTCTGTTGTCCTCACAACCTTTTAATACTGTTTTCTGTCAAACCTTGCATAATGTTGTTCATGGTATTGTGTAACTTAATATTGGAATGCAGGTTGAAAGAAACAGTTTTCAGGATCTTCCTACTTATACCTACCTTCCTACTATACCTACTTATTTGGTTAATTGTCCCTCAAATTCTAGATGCCTCAAGAACCCCAATCTCTGATCTTTACTTATTTTACCCATTAAGAACATTGCTTTGTGATTGAGTTTCATTTCCTTTGCTGTGATTTGAAAAGTGCCCCCAGGCATAATATTGTGTGGAGCTTACCTCTTGTGATTCCTATACCTCTAGGATCACAATCTTCTACCTTCTATTGCCTGAGGGCTGAAGCCAGTGGATGCATAAATTTTATACAGTATTGTGGTTGATACTTTTGTAGGAGAATAAGTCACTTACCTATTTACTTCTCCATGGCTAAAGCTGGAACTAGCTTAAGCCTTGCTTTCCTTTCCATTGGAAAAGCATGTGAACTTTGTGTATTAGTCAGGGTTCTCTAGAGAAACAGAATCAATAGGAGGTGTGTGTGTGTGTGTGTGTGTGTGTGTGTGTGTATGTGTGTGTATGAGAGAGACAGAGAAAGAGAGAGAGAGAGATTTATTATAAGGAAATGATTCAAGCTGTTTTGGAAACTGGCAAGTTCAAATATGTAGCATGGGCCCATGGGCTCAAGACCCAAGAGAGTTGATAGTGCAGTTCCAACCTGAAGGTCAGTAGACACAGACCCAGAGGAGTCAACAGTCCACATGAACTCCAAAGGCTGGAGAATACCCTTCTTACTCCAGGAAGGGTCATTTTTTTGTCGTTCTCTTCAGGTCTTCAACTGACTGAACAAGTCCCACTCACATTATGGAGGATAATCTGCTTTATTCAACTGATTAAATTGTTAGTCTCATCCAAAAACTCCCTTGCAGAAACTCCCAGGATAATGTTTGACCAAATATCTGGGTACTACATGTCATTAAATTGATACATAAAATTAACCATCCCATTTCATAAGTCTATACATTGTTTTGTTGTAAGTTTCTATTTATATTTATTGAAATTTTTGTTTTCAATGTGACTTTCACCTTGTAATGTTTTTATTTTCCTATTCTATTTGTTTTCTTGAAAACTTCCACCTTCCTATCGATCTCCCTCTTCCTCTCTCTCTCCCTCCCTCTCCCCCTCCTCTTCTCCTCCTCCCTCTCCTTCTTCTTTTTCCTACTACAGTATCTTCTCCAGATAATTGTATCTCTTACTTTACTCCTTATTTAGGTTTAGTAAAATGGTCTGTACTGTCTTGATTTTGTAGAAGAGTATGTTTTTTAGTTTATGCTTTTTTGATGCTCAGTTTCTATTTTCCAAGTGTCTTTTGATTTTTTCCTTTTCTCTTTGTTTTGTATCGTCTCTTTTTTCAACAAACACCTTTTTGTCTTGTAACTTTTTTGTAACTGTGAACTCTTATTTATCACAGTTCATTTCCATCCATTTGCCTTTTATATCAGCTAGGTTGTAAGCAACAAAAGTGAAATGTCACACTCATTTCTCCTTTAGCATCTTTTCCACTCTTATTCTTTACAACCTAACTGGATGCTAATAGGGAAGTTTGCTCACAGAGCCCTAGGTCACACATCTCAAATTAAAAGACCTGTGACATTTACTTTTTGGAAAATCCATGTGCTTCTCCTGGATTCAGTGGCCAGTTTTAAACCACCAGCAACACCTTCTTATCTCAGTCCACTTTATAATGTCTGGCTGTTATGATTTAGGTTTTATGTGTAATATTTATGGTTCTGTTTTGTCCATTTTGAACAGTAACTACCCTTCTCTTTTTGAAGACTTACTGAATATCATAGAACATCTATTCTAAACTTTCCCAACTCCTCTAAATTTGTCAATTTTATTTGATTATCTACCATGCTATAAGTATTATCTTATTTTCCATTTTACCATCAAAATCATTGCGTCTTTGATGATGATGTTAACTAAATCTATTGTGGTAATCATTTCACATTATTATGGTAATATATGTAAATCCAACCATCATGCTGCACACCTTAAACTTATGCAGTGATGTATATCAGTTATTTCTCCATAAAACTGGAAAAAATATCTGCCAGGTACGTGAGAATAAGTTAATATCCATAATCTATACATTACCCCTTCATATCAAGATTAAATTGATGACTGACCAAAGAACATGAAAAGACAAATCATGAAATGCAAATAGCCAATAAACTCCTGGCATAACTATCTTCTCATCACTAATACACTTAAAATGACATGTCATTTTTCACCTAAGATTAGCACTGTTAAAAATATCCACTGTTGGGCCTCCCTGGTGGCGCAGTGGTTGAGAGTCCGCCTGCCGATGCAGGGGATACGGGTTCGTGCCCCGATCTGGGAGGATCCCATATGCCGCGGAGCGGCTGGGCCTGTGAGCCATGGCCGCTGGGCCTGCGCGTCCAGAGCCTGTGCTCCGCAATGGGAGAGGCCACAACAGTGAGAGGCCCGCATACCGCAAAAAGAAAAAAAAAAAAAATCCACTGTTGACAAGGGCATGGAGAAATAAGCACTGTAATACACTTAGGTGGAAGTGTGAAGTAGTAGAATTTTTGACCTTTTTAGAGTGTAGTTTGCCAACGTTTATCATAATTTAAAATATGAATTCTAGGGACTTCCCTGGTGGTGCAGTGGTTAAGAATCTGCCTGCTAATGTAGGGGACATGGGTTCAAGCCCTGGTCTAGGAAGATCTCACATGCCATGGAGCAACTAAACCTGTGTGCCACAATTACTGAGTCTGCACTCTAGAGCCTGTGAGACACAACTACTGAGCCCACATACTACAACTACTGAGGCCCGCGTGCCTAGAGCCCATGCTCCACAAGAGAAGCCACCACAATGAGAAGCCCATGCAGTACAGTGAAGACTAACCCCCATTTGCCACAACTAGAGAAAGCCCACACACAGCAACAAAGACCCAACACAGCCATAAATAAATAAATAATAAAAATAAAATAAAATATGAGTTCTAGCAATTCTATTTCTAGAAATTTATCCTAAAGAATTACATAATTGCCTATAATGGGATAAAACTAGAAACAACCTAAATGTCCAACTAGAGGGGAATGTTAACTAAATTATGATACATCCATATGGAGGATTCTTACTGTATTGATAACCTATCACTGTATAACAAAATTATTGGAAACTTAGTGGCTTCAAACAACAATAAACATTTATTATCCTTATCAAAAAATTGCATCTTTTAAGAAATTTTCCTTAAAATCAACATCTCCCACACTACTGTGTTCTACAATTAAAAATGTCTTTTGTATTCAGACATAATCTCAGCAGTTTTCTCAATGAGAGAAAGAGCTTTTCTCCCACATTCCCAAATTAACTGTTTCTTTGAGAGGCAAAATAGAGCCCTGGGTAAGCAAAAAGACTCTGTAGTCACATTCCCTATTGTCAAATCCTTGACTTATTACTTGTGTAATTTTGGATAAATTACCTTACATCTCTTTGCCCAATCCTCAAGAAGAAAATTTAACAATAGTGGTCATCATTCAGTGGTTTTTCATTATTAATTAAATTAATTAATTAATGGAAATTACTTAGAACCAGGTTTAACATATATTAAATACTCAGTATATGTGAGGTATTTTGCAATAACTATTTTCTAATTTCACTCTGTTGATTGTTTCCTTTACTGTGCAAAAGCTTTTTAGTCTGTGTGGTCTCACTTGTCTATTTTTGCCTTTGTATCTTGTTTCATGACCAATGTCATGAATCTTTTCCCTTATATTTTCTTTTAGGAGTTTTACAGTTTCACTTGTTACAGTTAAGTCTTTAATCTATTTTGAATTAATTTCTGTGTAAGATAAGCATCCAGTTTCATTCTTTTGCATATTAATATCCAATTTTCTTAACACCATTTGTTCTTCAGAGTATAAGTCTCCACTGTGTATTTTTGACACCCTTGTCAAAGATTAGTTGACAGTATGTATACACGTAACTATTTTCTGGGTTCTTTATTCTGTTCCATTGGTCTTTAAGTCTGACTTTATGCCAATATCATACTGTTTTAATTACTGTAACTTTGTAATATATTTTGAAATCAGGAAATGTGATGCCACCAGCTTTGTTCTTGCTGAAGATTGCTTTGGCTATTCAGGGTCCTTGTTGTTCCATATGACTTTTAAGATTTTCTCTATGTTTGTAAATTATGCCATTGGGATTTTGATAAGTACTGCATCGAATCTATAGATAGGTTTGGTTAGAGGAAACATTTTAACAATGCTAAGTCTTCTGTTCCATGGACACAAGTGTCTTACCATTGATTTGTACCTTCTTTAATTTCTTTCATCAGTGTTTGGTTGTTTTCATTATACAAGTCTTTAATGTCCTTGGTAAAGTTTATCCCTAATTATTTTATTCTTTTTGGTGTTATTGCCTAATTGATTTTCATATGTTGACCTGTTCTTGCATCCCAGTAATAAATCCCACTTGGTTATTGTTCTGACCTTCTCCCTTAAAAGCTCACCTGACAGTCTCATTCAGAATCATCTCTCTTTTGATTAACTTACTATCAAATACTTAAGAACATTTATTGCATCAGCAAAATCAATTTATCTTTAACCTAACTATGAACATGAGTCCACCACATTCACTGAGCCCAACCTCACTTAAAGAGAGAGGATTATACAGGGTATGTACACCATCTGAGCTTTCTGCCTTCCACACTCAGATACAACATTTTTTGTTAAAAAATATAAACCTTGTGTAGTCAATTTCACTTCATAAATTTTGCTGAAATAACTGACTACTATTATCATAATTTTGCTAGGATCAAAATTGTAATGGGTTATTATGTTTTTCTTTTAGTAAATTATAGCATCAAGAATTCCAATAGTGATTGAAAGATGTAATAAGTTTATATTTCCTTTAGAATCTAACCTTCTGTGACTCTAATCACATGAACTGTGGATTTTACTCAGACTTGTGCTGTCCAAAATAATAGCCATTGGCCACATATGGATTTTTAACTTTAAATAAATTAAAATTAAATAATATTAAAAATTAGTTTCTGGGGACTTCCCTGGTGGCACAGTGGTTAAGATTATGCTTTCCAGTGCAGGGGACATGAGTTCAATCCCTTGTCTGGGAAGATCCCACATGCCAGGGAGTAACTAAGCCCGTGCACCACAACTACTGAGCCTGTGATCTAGAGCTCACGTGCCACACTACTGAAGCCCATGCACCTAGAGCCCGTTCTCCACAACAAGAGAAACCACTGCAATGAGAAGCCCGCACACCACAATGAAGAGTAGCCCCCACTTGCTGCAATTAGAGAAAGCTGGTACACAGCAATGAAGACCCAATGCATACAAAAAAAAAATGAGTTTCTGGTCATACTAGCCATTTACTGACATATGTGGCTACTGGCTACTGCATTGGAAAGTGCAGATATAGAACAGTTCCATCATCAAAGAAATTTCTATTGCACAACCCTGACTTGTAGCTGTGATTCTTAACCTTCAGTATGCTCCAGTATCACCTGAAAGGCTTCTAAAACAGTGTGCTAAGGCTAAAGTGAGGTCTGTGAATTTGCATTTCTATTATGTTCCAAGAGTGAAGTTACTCCTCTGGGAACTACAATTTAAGAGCCATTAATTTAGAGTTATTGATCCATTTGCATAAACTTACAGAAAAAAAATGTACCTCTATCCTAAGGAATAGATAAATCTTGCATCTAAGCATGTATTTTATAATAAAAGTCCTGATAGCAAAGAAGATAATTGTTCCCAGTTAATTATATTTTGCTACCACCTGAAGGTAAAAATAGATATAAACTATTACAATAATTTCAGTCTTTTAGACAAACTGAATACTATGGTCAGGCAAATGTGTTTAAAAAATAAAAATCAGTGTGTAGAAAATAGTTGTATTCCTTGCCAAGAACTTCCTGTGATAAGAGAATGGCAGAGTAATAATAACCAATGGTATTTAATTATAATCTATTTTCTATCTAATAGAAGAGATAATTACCTAAAATGATATTTATTCAAATACAATATATATGTTTCTGTTTTAGGAACAGAAACCATAATGGGTAATAATATTCTTTTTCATTTTAATTATGTTCTGCTTATTGTTAAAACTAATTTACCTTTAATTAGGAGTCAGACGTGCTACCATTGAGCCATGAGGTCCTGTGGGTGATTTGCTGTTAATCAAATAAAAATTTGAAAAACAGAAATTAAAAGTATTTTATAAAAAGTATTTAACAAAAATAGTAGATATCTGTGGCTTAATAGTGTCTTTTTGAAGGAAAGTCTGGAGATATTACTCTGAATTTGAACTAAGTATGACATATATGTACCAACTGCATGTATGATTTTATTTAAGGATAACCCTAGAAATTATAATATGTATATCTATAAAATTGTAAAGTTTTTTTAACTTTTTTTCTTTCAGACAGTATAAACCATGTGAGAAAGATAATGTAAGAGTGAAGTTCCTCATGACATATTTTCAACATATTTCCCTAATGTCTAGCTTAGAGCTTTCATTGATGTGTGAGCCTCTTCATCTATATTGATTAAAAATGATCAACCCAACCATTCAGTTTCTTCCCCTCAGCTTTGAGTTGGTTAAATAGCATAGGTAAAGTATTAGTTAACATGCTAATTGATAGGATCTCACCCAAAAAGCCCTACATATTATTGCCTTCAATCCCCACTTCCTCCCGGTATTTGATTCTACTACTGTTTGTAGGTAACTCAAAACTACTCTGTTACGTCTAAGTTTCCTTACTTTTCTGACATTCTTTTCACTTTCAGTAATAAACTTGTTTTGCAGAAAAATGTAAAAATATCAGATGTGATTCCCTTGATTTATTGCAATACCAATTACAAATTACACCTGCACACACTCATAATTTCATTCTTTCTTCTCAGAATGGAAGAGTCACCTCCAAATCTCATGACCAAACTCTTCACTCATATCACAGGTCTGCTCTCATCTCTTCTCTTCAAGTATATTATCTTCCCATTCAGATTCTCTCTCTCTCTCTCTCTCTCTCTCTCTCTCTCTTTCTCTCTTTCTCTATCTCTCCCTCTCTCCCTATCTCCACACATATATCTTTTCAATGAATATTTAAACCTCTGAAATCTCTTCCACTACAAAAAGAAACCAACAAAACTAGATTGACCACACATCTTTCAACTTACCTGTAGTGTCAGGATTCTTACCAAAAAATTCAAACCTGCTATCATTAACTCCTTGCTATTCTATGATGTACTCGTGAAGATTTAGCAACTGGTTCTTTGAGTTTCAATGTAAGTGTTTGTTGCTATTACTCTCTATGTTGATGAGTAAAACAAAAAAATAGTACCAGTCTATGTTGGAAATTCACTCACTTGTCAATGATGCAAATGACTACTCTGTTGAATCAGAAGTGTTCGAATACGGGATTAATATTTTCTCAATTTTTTTGTTATTTACAAAGTAAATGCAGACAAAACATATTTAAGTGTGTTATCTCAATCACACTCTTTAGTCTAGAGATTTAACAAAACCATAAGCAAAGTCCTGATTAGTATTGTTTGCTAATGTATGTGGGGTAAATATGGTTATCATGGTCAGTTTCCAGTTACCATTATGACATCCCTAAGTGCAAAGTTGGAAAGAGATGTGCAGCAACACATCATTAGTATTATGTAGTATTTCCACCACATAGACACAATAGAGGCAAATAACTCAAGAGCATGAACAGTAGGAAAATGCAGTAAAACAATTAAGAAGCAATGAGTTTTGTGTGTATATTAAATATATTTGTTAAGTTTGTATGACTTAGTTGTTAGTACAAACTGTGTATAGCAGTTAACTCTCAAAATTCTTAAAAATGTAACAAAAATGTAAATTTGGCTCTTGTGAGCTGGTACAAACTGGCTCAGCCTGCCATTATGATGATCCCAAGAGTTCTGCAAACTACATTCTTTCCACGTGTGGGAACTTTGAGGGAGCCAAATAAATAATAAATATCTTTTTCTACATGACTTCTGAACAAATTGAGAAGTGGAAAATATATTTATGGGAGCCAAAAGTAAACCATTTTGATGACAATAACTAAATTGGAGAATATGGCTTCAGGTTTGATGGCTAATACTGAGCACCAACATTAGAAAGATTTCCCAAAGTTATGAGTTGAATCATCCTCCCAAAAGATGTGGAAGTCCAAACCCCCAGTACCTGTGAATGTGACTTTATATGGAAATAGAATCTTTGTATATGATCAAGTGAAGATAAGGATGTTAGAGTAGACCCTAGTCCTGTATGAGTGGTATCCTTATAAAAGGGGAAATTTGGACACAGAGGTAGACAAGTACAGAGGCAAGAATATGTGACATCTCCAGTAGATGGGCGAACACCATCTACCAGCCAAGGAAAACCTGAGATTACCAGAAGCTGGGAAAGAGGCATGGGACAAATTCTATCTCAGAGCCCTCAGAAGGAACCAACTCTGCATACATCTTGATTTCAACTTCTAACTTCCAGAATTATAAGGCAATAAATTTCTGTTGCCACTCAGTGTGTGGATCTTCTTTACAGCAGTCCCTGTAAACTAGTGCACCCGTCCCATCATGGTGTCATTTGATAAGGGTAGGACTCTCCCTCGTAAGGAGGAAGCACCACTACATAAGAGTACTGGAAAGTGATATGAAAGTCACTCATTCTCAAAGTGAAGAAGGGCATAGTTAAGCTAAAGCTCAGTTACTCATTCCAAATGTAATAATCAAATAAGTCACTGTATAGTCTTATGCAGAGTGAATAAAGGTGTGAAATACAATAAGTGTGCTTAGGAAAAAAACAATTATTATCACATAAACTATGAATGCCTCTTTAGCACCCAAAAATCCATGAGAAATGCTCTTGCATAGATAAAAAACAAAAACAAAAACAAAACAAACAAACAAAAAACTTCTATAGACACTTTTTTTGTTTAATTTTTATTGGAGTATAGTTGATCTACAATGTGTTAGTTTCTACTGTACAACAAAGTGAATCAGTTATACATATACATATATCCACTCTTTTTTAGATTCTTTTCCCATATAGGCCATTACAGAGTATTGAGTAGAGTTCCCTGTGCTATACAGAAGGTTCTTATTAGTTATCTATTTTATATATAGTAGTGTGTATATGTTAATCCCAGTTTCCCAATGTATCCCTCTCCCCCACTTCCCCCTTGGTAGCCATAAGTTTGTTTTCTACATCTGTGACTCTATTTCTGTTTTGTAAATAAGTACATTTGTACCTATAAACACATTTTGACCCAATGTTACCTGAGTGTCCACAACCTTGGGCACTTTTAAATATTTCCTCTCATAATTTATTTTTCAGGTATTTCATAGTACCAATTTTCCTTCTTCTCTCATTTTGCAATTGATCTCTTATAAGGACATCTCTCTTTGGCTATACTGTTACCCATGATGCTCCTTTCATTTATATATCTCCAATATGCTCTCTGGATGACCTGTTTGCTCCCTTGTGTTCAGTTAGCAAACAAAATGGACATAATTCTCTGTACCTGAGGTCCAGATGGTTTTTTTTTTTTTTTTTTTTTTTTGCGGTATATGGGCCTCTCACTGTTGTGGCCTCTCCCGTTGCGGAGCACAGGCTCCAGACGCACAGGCCCAACGGCCATGGCTCACGGGCCCAGCCGCTCCGCGGCATGTGGGATTTTCCCAGACTGGGGCACGAACCCGTGTCCCCTGCATCAGCAGGCGGACTCTCAACCACTGCGCCACCAGGGAAGCCCCCCAGATGGTTTTAATGAGCTCATAAGCATGATGTTGCTGACATTTGATCCTTTCTCCTCATATATACAGCGGAAATATCAACTTTAACAGTATCTGCAGCAGACATTATCAACAGTATGTATCTCCAACTCTATATTTTCATAATTGAGTGATCAAATTTCTCCCTAATATTTTCCTATTCTCTGTTCCCTAACTTATTTTAGGGTACCATCGTCTATGTATGGAGGACTCAAATCTAAGGATCATTCTCTCTCCCCTCTTCCTAAATCGACCATCAAGCAAAAATTGCCAACAGACCTTAATAATTCCCCAGATAGACTCTTCACTGGTTCTTTCTCCCAGACTGCTTCCCTTCATTCAAATTTCTATACTGGAAAACAGGATCTTCATGAAAAAAAAAATGTATCATGCTCTTCCCCTGTGTAAGCATCTTTAAAGGCTCCTGAAGGACCTCAAAGAAAAGTCTGAATTTCTAAGAATCTTGTTTAAATTGTTGTTTATGCCTAGATCTCATTTTGTCATATATATATTGATACATTTGTATTGAGATTTACTATAAATTATCTTCCCTTTGGGCCTGTACACTGGCTAGCCTCTGCTCCCCGACTTTCCTCTGTAAATTATTTTCTTTTTTTACATTTGACCTTTTATCAGGAAATAATAGTTGGAGGCAGAATCAGCAACCCAAAGAACCCCTGTACTCAGACATTCACATCTAAGTTAGGGAAATGGGGGGCTAGGCCCTCAAATCTGATGCTAATAACCCTCAACCCAAAGAATTAAGATCACACTTTACTTTTTTTTTTTTTTTTTTTTTTTTGCGGTACACGGGCCTCTCACTGCTGCGGCCTCTCCCACTGTGGAGCAGGCTCCGGACGCACAGGCCCAGCAGCCACGGCCCACAGGCCCAGCCGCTCCGTGGCACGCGGGATCCTCCCAGACCGGGGCACGAACCCGTGTCCCCTGCATCGGCAGGCGGACTCCCAACCACTGCGCCAACCAGGGGAGCCCTTTGGTTTTTTTTTTTAAAGAAGATGTTGGGGGCTTCCCTGGTGGCGCAGTGGTTGAGAGTCCGCCTGCCGATGCAGGGGACGCGGGTTCGTGCCCCGGTCCCGGAAGATCCCACATGCCGCGGAGCGGCTGGGCCCGCGAACCATGGCCGCGGAGCCTGTGTGTCCGGAGCCTGTGCTCCGCAATGGGAGAGGCCACAGCAGTGAGAGGCCCGCGTACAGCAAAAAAAAAAAATAATAAAAAATAAAGAAGATGTTGGGGGTAGGAGTTTATTAATTAATTTATTTATATTTTTTTGCTGTGTTGCGTCTTTGTTTCTGTGTGAGGGCTTTCTCTAGTTGTGGCAAGCGGGGGCCACTCTTCATCGCGGTGCATGGGCCTCTCACTATGGCAGCCTCTCTTGTTGCGGAGCACAGGCTCCAGACGCGCAGGCTCAGCAGTTGTGGCTCACAAGCCTAGTTGCTCCACGGCATGTGGGATCCTCCCAGACTGGGGCTCGAACCCGTGTCTCTTGCATTAGCAGGCAGATTCTCAATGACTGCACCACCAGGGAAGCCCCCACACTTTACATTTTTAACAATTTCAACTTTTCTTTTTTTTTTCAACTCTTTTGAGGTATAATTGACATATAATATTGTGTAACTTTAAGGTGTACACCAGTTGACATACTTACAGAATACAATATGATTACCACCTTAGTGTTACTAACACCTCTATCATGTCGTAACATTACCATCTCTTTTTTTGTGGTGAGAACATTTAAAATCTACTCTTATAGACACTTTAATGTATATAGTACAGTATTGCTAAGTATAATCACAATGCTTTACATTAGATTCCCAGAAATTTTTTATCTTCTAACTAGAAGTTTGCACCCTTTCACCAACATCTCCCATCTCCCCCACCTACCAGCTCCTGGTAACCAGCATTATACTCTCTGTTTCTATGAATTCAACTTTTTAGATTCCACATGAAAGTGGTATATATCATACAATATTTGTCCTTCAGTGCCTGCACTGTTCAGCGCAGTCAAAGCTGAAAAAGAAGTTGGAGAGTTGGGTTGATCTAAAGTAAACTTTTTAATCAAGGTAGATGAAGGGACTCCCATATCACTGAGAACACTAAGGAGGCAGTGCTCAAAGGGCAAGGTCCTACTGTCCAGCCTGAGGAGGAAATAAACTAACAACAGGAGATGTCTAATGACTGGAAAAAAAGTGAGGGCCAGCCATAGGGCACAGAAGAAAGTGAAAAAGTATTTGTTGGGGAAATGACAAAGTGAATAAAAATAAAATATTTTATTAATTATATTCTTGATGTTACCTATCTTTCTAATCTTTGTATCTTGGTTTTTCCTCTTAATTTCCTTAGCTTTTCTTACAACTCTTTTTGAGCTAAAGAATAAAGATATTACAAACTTACTCCTGTTAGGCAAATGTAAAATTAAATCACTAGAATTATATTTCAGTTGAAAACATAACAATATTGCAAGACACACAATATCCTTGAATACCTTCTTCCTGTTAAGGCTAATTATCAGTGGGATAAGGAAATGGTAAAAAACTTTCTTTTAGCTATTGGAGTTTGGGGGAATCATTTATTGGAGTTTGCCTTTTCAGATGAGAGCATTGACTGTACATATTGATATTGTGTCTATTTTCTGATTTATATTTTAATGAAATGTCCAAGTTATGAAATGCTTTTTTCTCCACTTAGGATACTTTATACACTGACAATGGCTATGGAAGGATGAAATCAATAAAATCAGAATTATATTCTCTTATTGATTATGTTCTAAAGAATTTATACTTGAATTATAATTCAGTATTCAAATTAATGTATACAAAAATGCTTATATTTTATCAACATATTATTGCTAGTATCTCTAATTGTCACTTTTAAAAGTAAAGGTAGAAGCTTCATAATATGCAGTATACATATATAATGTTTAATATGTTAGGTATCTGTTTAAGAGAATATGTGTATTGCATCTTCTAAAACAATTATGAGAATTTGTATAATCCAGAAGATGGTGCTGTTTACATTTCTACTGCATTTTGGAACTGCAAAGAAACAGTTTATTTCCAATTCATCCATTGATGGGTTGTAAATTATTGAGCATACCTTCACAATATGAACAGTTAATGTAGCTTTGCTCTTGAGTGTTTTACATTTACAAATAATTTGCATAACATTTCCACATGAGATATTAGAAAATGTACTACTTCACAAGCAGTCTCACATTAATGGAACCTGATCAGTTGCAGCTCTCCCAGTTATCTTCTGCCAGGAGTACATTCAAATGTGAAAATACGTATTAGATAAAAGACCTTTTTAATTTTCTGGTTACTTATATGGCTATTAAAAAGCAACATGTAGACCATTAAAGTGGTGATGATCCTTATTTAATGGAATATGAATTTATTCTTCTAAGTAGTGAACAGTTTTATAGTAAGTTTTTGTGACATGTTAATTATGTACTATCCAAATACAAAGCTTTAGCCAGTTAACATAGATAAATGAGATACGAGATATTTACAATATATTGGAACTATTCCACTTCATCTGAAGTTTGGTAATGGATCTTGCAAGCAGCCTTATCACTGCTTGTAGTGCTTTGGGAAATAGATAGGAAGGTTCACCACATTCATCTACCAAGACTGACACTTGCAATACTTAATTATGATTAATTACTTACATTGTCCCTTATTGATACTTGATTTTTTAAAACATATTATTATATTTTGTGAAAAGTAAAAGGTATACCTGGCAAAACCAGTACAAAGACTTCAAAGATTGTATTTCAAACATATGAGAATCATTTTGAGTGTCTTTTCTTTCTCTTTGTTTTGTAGCTGTTGTTCTTTGTTATTTTTAGAGTAGCTTTTTCTGGTTTCCCCTCAGAGCTGCTGAATCAGACTTTTAGAGTTGGGCCTTGAGAGCCTGGATCATTTATAAACTTCTCAAATAACTGATACATAGCAAAGTTTGCAGACTCTGCAAAGTCTGAAGCTGGAGAGGAGTTGTACAGTTGGAGGAGAATGAAAAAGCTGAGTTCTCAATAAACACAGGACAACATAATGAAGTAAACAAGCAACATTATTAAATAAAACAAAGTACATAGAAGATTTATGGATATGATCCCTTAGAACTTAGATAATACAGGCTTTTAGTGGGATATGCCCTCTTACTAAATGACTTTGTTATTTTTATTATTCCTGTGCCACAATAAGCTTAATGCAACAATTAGTTCTTATTTCATTTTCTTGGATCACCTTCCCAAAAGTAGTTCTTAGATTTAAAGTGCCTAGAGCAAAAATCTGAGGAGTATAGTTGCAGCTGGTGTTCCTGATGATTGTAATTTAGGTAAATAGTCAGTGCTTCCAGAAATATAATTGGTTTTTTGTTGTTGTCTTTGACAAGGTCTTTGCTGAACTAATTTGCTATGCCTTTTCTAAAATTTTTAAATTAAAAGTTTTTGGAGATTTTATATACTACTTTTGAATGTGGAATATTTTTAAAAAACTGTTCTTTTGAGCAGGATGATATTCTGTCTCCAGTGGTCAAAAAATATTTGCAGAAAGGAAATAGTTTGAAAGAAAGTTCTTGATCCTATCAATTTTGTCCTTGTGCAGGATATGCTTTTCTTTATTGAGTGTATGTTTTTTCATATTACCAAATGCTCGTACCATTTTAAACAAACAAACCAAAAGACATTTTTCTAGAAATTTCTGTCACATGGGAATGTTGCCAAAGCAGTTGTATTAAATAATTCAGTTTCTACTGAACTATGTTGTGACACAATCCCGTAGAGAATGGACTTGAGGACACAGGGAGGGGGAAGGGTAAGCTGGGACGAAGTAAGAGAGTGGCATGGACGTATATACACTACCAAATGTAAAATAGATAGCTAGTGGGAAGCAGCCACATAGCACAGGGAAATCAGCTCGGTGCTTTGTGACCACTTAGAGGGGTGGGATAAGGGAAGGTGGGAGGGAGATGCAAGAGGGAAGAGATATGGGGATATATGTATATGTATAGCTGATTCACTTTGTTATAAAGCAGAAACTAACACACCACTGTAAAGCAATTATACTCCAATAAAGATGTTAAAAAAATAAAAAATAAATAAAATAAATAAAAGAATTCGCTTACTAAATAATAATCCTATTCTTACTTTGGATAGTTTTCACGGAAGTGGTTCTTCAACATGTATCCTCTTAGCTATCGAATGTAATATTGAGACAAGTGACACACATAGAAAATATAATTATTGGAATTTATGAACTGAATCTATACTCACAAAGTAGTATGAAAAACACTATTATATGTAGGAAATCAAATTAGATTTTTACTGTACTTTAAAAAATATTTTTTATTGAAGTATATTTGATTTACAAAGTTGTGTTAATTTCTACTATACAGCAAAGTGATTCAGTTATACATATATATACCTTCTTTCTTTTAATATTCTTTTCCATTATGGTTTATCATAGGATATTGAATGTAGTTCTCCATGCTATACAGTAGGACTTTGTTTATCCATTCCATATATAATAGCTTATATCTGCTCACCCCAACCTCCCACTGCAACCCTCCCCCACCCCCTCCCCCTTGGAAACCACAAGCCTGTTCTCTACGTTCGTGAGTTTGTTTCTGTTTCATAGATAAGTTCATTTGTGTCGTATTTTAGATTCTACGTAATAATGATATCATATGGTATTTGTCTATTTCTGATTTACTTCAGTTAGTATGATCATCTCCAGGTCCATCCATGTTGCTGCAAATGGCATTATTTCATTCTTTTTATGGCTTTTTTATGGTATTCCATTGTATTATATGTACTACATCTTCTTTATCCATTCATCTGTTGATAAACATTTAGGTTGTTTCCATGTTGTGGCTATTGTGAATAGTGCTACAATGAACATAGGGATGCACGTATCTTTTTGAATTAGGGTTTTGTCTGGATTTAACTTTATTCTTAAATATTATTTGCAAACTTTTATGGACTTGCTCTAGCAAAAAGTGTGATTTAATGTACTACATCATATATTATGATTAATCACTATACACTACACCGTATTTAATTGTTCTCTTTTAATGTGACTTTATGGGAGGAGTGAAGAATCATATAATTAATGCCTCATCTCTGATATCCTGATATTTTAACCTGTGAATTGATTTCCTGCATACATTTTATAACTTAGCATTTATTTTCTATCTGTAAATTTTCACTTCCTATTTTATATTTCCTCTATCTTTACTATGATATGACTACATTAAGTGCATATTTTTCTCTTAGTTTTTAAGCATCAATATACATAATAATTTAAAATGAAATGTTTGAAAAACGTAATGGTAATGATAAACACACTAGGCCTCTTGGTACTATGTGTGTGTGTGTGTGTGTGCATGTGCATGTATGTGTGTGTGTGTTTCTGTCTATCAATATATGGGCAGGACCTTCTATCCTACTCTCCCACAAAATGTCTTTTAAATAAATATTACACTGCTTTCATGCTTTTTATTTGTTTAGGCTTCTGGTTAAAGCTTTGTTTGAAGAGATTGTTTCAAGGCTATAAAAACAGAGAAAACTCTTGCTCTAAGATATTAATACAAATGGAATGTCACAAGTGCATTCAAGTGTTTCTTATTCAGCATTGTAAAAAATTGTTTCTGAACACAGGCCTGCTTTTATTTTTTATTGTATGCCTTATCTTTCCTTTTCAATTATTCATAGTCTCTTAAGGACCACTTTCAGTATAAAATAGTATCTATGGGAGATAAAAACAGCAAGAAATGTATTTCTGAATGGATTACAGGGAAAAGATCTATTTAGAAATTTAAATGTATGTTGTCAACATTGAAGAAGATATATGCACCTGCTCAATAACTGTTTTACCCAACAGTTTTCTGGTTATAGCCTATTTTAACCTTCTGATTTTCTTTCTGGGAAGTGTGTGTTTCTGTGTGTTTTTTTCCATTTTATTTCCTTTTATGTTCAATTTAATTTTATGTTATATAATTTGATGTGAATTGAAGGGCTTTGTTTCTGAGTATATTTGTTTTTTTGTATTATATCTAGTAATACTCTGAAATGATTTAAAATACGTGTAGCCCATGTTTATTTTTTGACCATCCATTGAAAAAATGTGTCACTACTCTCCTCTTTCTTCCTAATCCATAAAAATATTTTTAGTGTTTGTAGCTCTTTACCCAGTTATTCTTAAAATATAATTCTGCCCTTATTTATGTGTTCATAGTCTACTTTTTCAAAGTTTTAAGCTGTATTTTTATTTGTAAATAATTTCAAACATACAAAGAAATATAGAAAATAGTATAACAGAAACTTATTTACACTCAAAGTATAGTTTAGACATACACCAAATTGATTTTATTCACAGATAACACTGATATAGGAAAGGAAACATTCCCCCATTGCAATATTCAAATGTTATAGACAACTATCTTTTAATAAAATTTCATTATTTTTAAAATTTATTATGGAATTAAATCTCTCCTCAAATCAAAATTTAAATTAAAAGAAAAGTTTATGAAAAATCCCACAGAGAACATCAAATACACAGGCTCTCTACTGTAAGTTTGCTTTCACCACCTAAAGCCTGTATTCAAGTATCTAGCTAATACAAAAGTACAAAATGTTTTGTTTGTCTGCTTGTTTTGTTTTTCCTAAAGCCTTATAAGAACAGTCAGTGATTTTTTGTATATCTATGAAGCAGTCCTAAATAATCCAAAATGTGTATGGCTTGAACTAAAAATAACTTTAAAGTTTGTGTGGTTCAAACATCTTATTTTATTTTATTTTTTTAATTTTTTTTTGGTACGCGGGCCTCTCACTGTTGTGGCCTCTCCCATTGCAGAGCACAGGCTCCGGACGCGCAGGCTCATCAGCCATGGCTCACGGGCCTAACTGCTCCATGGCATGTGGGATCTTCCCAGACCGGGGCACGAACCCGTGTCCCCTGCATCAGCAGGCAGACTCCCAACGACTGCACCACCAGGGAAGCCCCAAACACCTTATTTTAATAGAAGAATCTGAATCTCAGTGAGCGTAATTCTTAAACCCCAAGGTGAGACCTTTATTCATAATGTAAGTAAGGTGACTGCACACAATTACACCATTTCTGAGGATGTGTCTTCTCTCAAAATAATATAACAGTTTAGAGAACCACAATGTAAGGAAATTGGGGACTGATCGTCAGTCTAGTATGTGTTGTGGATTTCCTGAGAACTAATCAGGAAAACCTAAATATAAATTATAGGTCACTGAGATGTTTTTGAAGTATATCATCCAATGATGGATGGGTCAATTCTGACACTGGCCCTGAAAGATTTCCTTTTATTCTGGAAAGACAAAACCTTCAAATCGAAAGGAAAGGGTTATGTGACCTTTTGCAGGCATCTTGATGCATCTCTTGAAATACACAGTACCTAAAGGGAGGTAGAAGGAAAAATTGGAAAAGTTTCCAAGGAACAAGATATTGGTGAAACAGAAACTAAAATTGGAAAGTATGTAAAAAGGCATGGATTTCTCTCATAAATATTGATCCTGCAAACAGAGTACAGCTATTAAGAACACTGGAGTTCCAATCCCAGCTAGAATTCAATCCCAGGTGTGCAACTGCCTATCTTTGGAATCATCTGCAAACTGTTCGGTCTGGGTGATTCAGCACTTTAAGAATAGGCTTCCGTCTAGATTTGTTATGGATATTCAGTGGGTTAAAAATATAGAGTTTGGGTACTAATCGGCTATTGGAAGTTACTTAACAGTTTAAATATTATCCAAATACAATGTTTTGGAGAAGAGATCACAGTCTCTCTTTTATGTCCATGACTCCTCTGTTCTACTATGATCTTGTTAAGGTGCAGGCTTAGCATGTTCACATCACTGGGAACTTTAAAAAGAAAATAAGAGCCTAAAGCATAAAAGGTAGGACGTGGGGGCTTCTTAATAGGATGCTTCCCTGCCTTCTGCTTTTCTTGCATCATGTGGCAAAAACCACTGTACTTCCAAGCACCAGGAAAGCTGCACATTACTCCTACCTCACTGGCCATGACTGATGTGCCTGATTTTTTAACGTTCAGATAGAAATCACTTTCCCTTTAACCCCATCTATTCATGTTCAGAGTTCTTATTCCTTACCTCAGAAGTTTATCTCTTCTCACAAGAAGAGGGCTGAATCATCTATCAATTTAAAAACTATTTTTGCCCACAGGATTGTTATCTAGCTTTTGGCCCTGGGTAGGAACATTACAATATATTAAATCCATTCCGGGAAATATTGAATGATCTAGATTTCAGGCCAAGGAGCTCTCTGGATATTGGCCATATGTCAATGCTTTTTTTGTCTACAAAGAGACAGGATTGATATACTGTCACTAGTAGTTCTGAGGTTTAGAACTGAGGGTGACCACACCTTCTCTGGGAAAAATAGATACATGTGAGAACAAGGAAAGGAAAGCGGTGCATGCAGTTTTTAGGGGATCAACATGATACTTCTCTTTCTCTGAAACAGAAATGCTTTTTAATTTTAATATTTTGACAGCAAAGTAAAAGTCCTCCTCTCAGTGTTTAGTAGGGTAGGAAAATGTATAAATGGATATTGGCATTATTGATCATTACCATTTCCAGAAAAATATATAAAATGAGGTCAACATATTTTCCTCTTTGAAAAATTCTTCCTATTTTCTGAAAGAACTTGGTTGTAAAGAAAAATAGTTTTGCATATTCTCTACTTGCCCCACAACTGCTGAGATAAAGGAATAAAAGAAGAAGGACAGAAATGAGAAGAGGGAGAAGGGAGAAAGATATGAAAGAAGGAAGGAAGAAAGAAATAGGATGAAAAAAATCTAAAAATCTCATTATCAGAGTACAGAAACAAGTTTAAAGCATGAAAGATTATTTTAAATAAAGATTAAAGGGACACTAGTAAAGGTTTGTTACCAGTCACTTTTTTTGGTGTCCTAAAATTTACCTCATTGCCCTTTTTGTAATAAACATTCAACCTAGTTCAAAGAACAGAGTTAATTCCCTTTATGAAATATGCTAAAATCAATAGCAAATAATATGAGATAGAGAAATACATGCCCAGCCAGTTCAACGACCAAAAAAACCCCAAATAGTTGTTGACTTGGAAAAGTTTCCATTATAGAAACAAAGCAGACATTAATAGTCTGCTAATATTGGTACAACCTCATTTATTTGTCAATAACCCACAGCTAATCTGCAAACACCATACCTTTACTGGAACTTGACAAATTGGGCATTTGAAGCAGAAAACAGAGGCAAATAACTCTTAGCTTGTCTGATTGCACAATTAAAGTAGCAAATTCATTTACTCTTCTCAGAAAGAAGAGCTGTTTCATAATGTACTGAGTCAGAGAATTTCCAGAAGCCCCAGTTTTTAATGTCCTCTTGCCAGTTATCTCTTAAATAGGGGCTTTTTCTTTCCCCAGGATCTTCTAATAACACCTTCAGCGCAGGTTTTCATTGTTTTTGCTTTTGTTGCTTCTTATTATTTTTTAACTTCCTCTGTAAAGGTGGCAGCTCACCAGTAAGCCAATATAATGTATTGTCTCCCATGAAACACACACACACACACACACACACAAACATGCACACATCCTTGACCTCACTATTCGGGCTATCTACCACTTCCTTCTTCTGCTTCGCTTTAAAACAAAAATGTCACAAGAGATGTCATTACTCAATGTATTTACTTTCATTCTCTGTTGAACACTGAAATTAGCCCTTAACTGCAACACAAGACTGAACCTTTTATTACAAATTTTTTAATCAATTATTATCAATAACTTCAGTATACCGCATATAAATGTCAGTTCTCAATATTCATCTCCCTCGACGTGTCTGAATTTGGTGGAGATGCCCACTCTTCCTTACAATACTTATTTTTCCTGGATCTGAAATAACACTCTCTTTTGGTTCTCCTAATACCTTTTAGGTGTTCCCTCTCACATACCTATGTTAATTTCTCTTCTGTTACCAATTTCTTGATTTTGGAGTACTCCAGGAGTCAGTTCTTACAATTCTTGTTTCTATCTATACTCATCTTCAAATGTGCCTTCTTCAGTCTCATGGCTTTAAATATAATTGTATAACTTTTCAACAAATTACCCCAAAATGGGTGACTTAAAGCAATATAAATGTATTATCTCACAGTTCTGAAGGCCAGTGGTCTGTAATTAGGATGTTGGCATGGTTGTATTTCATCTCTTCTAGCTTCTGACCATTGTCACCATTCTGTGACTTATGGTTGCATGACTCCACTCCCTGCCTCTGGAGTCATTTCACCTCTCTCTTTGCATGTCTGTTCTCTGTGTGTCTCTTATAAGGACACTTGTCATTAGATTTTTGGCCCATTTTGATAATCAATGATAATCTCTTTATCTTAAGATTTTTAACTTAAGTCCATCTGTAAAGACCTTTTTTTCCCAAATAAGTTATTATTCACAGGTTCCAGTGGATATCTTTTGCAGGATCATATTTTAGCCTAACTCAATGATATGTAGACTGATAACTCCAACATATAGTTCTCCAGCCTACACATCTTCCATGACATTTAGATTTTGTTTTCTGATATTTGGCTGATATCTTCATTTGTGAGATTCATAGGTATCTCAAGATAAAAAGCAAGCAAACAAGCAAACAAGCAAACAAACAAAAAACCCCACTATGTAGCTTTATCAGTCAGGGATCAACCAGAGCAGCAAACCAGAAGATATACATTAAGAGACATACTGCAAGGAATTGGCTTATATTAAGCTAGCTAGGACAATTTCCAAATTGTAGTGCAAGCTGTAGGGGCAGGCTAAAATTCCAGAACTCAAGCTGAAGCTGCTGTCCAGAAGTAGAGTTTCTTCATCAGGGAAGACTTAGCTCTACTTTTAAGGGCTTTCAACTAATTGAATCAGGCTCACCCAAATTATCCAGGATATTGTCACTTCTTTAAAGTCAACTGATTATGGACTGTAATCACATCTTCAGATTACCCTCACAGCAACATCTAGATTCCTGTAGTCCAGTTCAATTGATTCATCAAAGAAAGCATCACATCACCCTTCAGTCTGTTCATTATTAAATCCACTCAATCTCAAGTTTTAGAACTGTTTTTCTGTTTCTAAAAAAGTTGGTATCATGCTTGGCACTTGTCTTTCTCTCAATCCCACATCTGTCATTAGCAAATGCAAAACATATGTAGAAATGTTTAACTTCTCAGCATCCCCATCAATACCTCTCTAGTTCAGCACCCATGATTACTCTCTTGAATTATTTCTGTGCCTTTTAAATGATCTACAAGCTCCCACAGATTCTACTGCACTCAGCAGCTATTGTGCTTCTTTCCATTGATTTTTATCTTTTGGTTTAAGAACCTCTAAGTGTGTCCCATTTCACTCAAAACTAGACCTCTGACTGACCTCCTGCTACTCTTATCCTCCCCAAACCAAATAAATCTGAGGAATATTCTGTTAAACATTTTTCATTCCTTCACATTAATTTCTTATCTGATACTTCTTTCATATACATTTTCTCTGTCACTTTACTTATAAAATTGCTTGCTTCATATGTCTCAGATCCAGAATATAATCATGATAACATCTGGGTCGTGCATGCTTTGGGTAAAAAAAGATTAAGAGGCATTAGCTGATTTTTGACCTGAATTTTAAAACCAAACCATGATTGATTAATTTAAATTTCCCTTTGAATTTACAAGACATTTTAATATCCACAATGACTTTAGGCATTATTGACTTTTTAATACTGCCTTCTGCATTATGTTTTGCACCATAGACATTTTTAAGAAAGAAATTGAAAGTAGTCAATAGTTAATTTGTGTAACATTTAAACATATATATCTAAGTAGAAAATTACAATACTATAACTACTCCTTTAAAAATAAATTGAAAAATAGAACCTAAGACACATTCATCTATTCATCATAGAGTCATTGTGTATAAAAATTCTGTTCATGGATTACCCTGTACACCCCTATCCATGGTTTGAGACAGATGAAATGAATGATGTAAGTGCTGTGATAAACATCAGATACCATGTTGTGGTTAAAAATAAAAATGATAGGCGACCTAAACTGTCCAATTGGGGTCGTTATTTTAGGCAGAATGATCAGGGAAGATGTCTCAGATATAGTGACGTGATCAGGAACCTCAAGGAAGTGAAGGATTGAACCATCACGTATCTGGGGTCAGGAACAGTCAGGAGATCAGTGTGACTGGAGGGAATGTTCAATCACAATAAGATGTACTGAGACATTTATTAAAAATCCACGTTGCTGCCTTTAACAAACCTTCTCTGTCTGTATATATTAGTAGGTTAATAACTCAAAATAATAGTTATGATACAGAATCAGGAACAATTTGAAATATTACATTCTATAGCAACAGAATAGCAGATTTATTATGACAGACTGCTTAGTAAAGAGTGAAATCATATTGCCACTACATTCGATGTTATAAATTCTTTTCATTATACTTTAAATGAGTACATCCAAATGATTAGAGTGACGAGTGGAGTAAATTGATAAATGAGGGAGTTTCTCCACCATCACCAAAGATCCTCCTTACGCTTCAGTACTTAGAGGTCTCTAAGCAGTGTACAGTCTTTTGTAATCATAACTTAATTGACTCTGTTGAAGGTTCACTTTGGTTTCCAAAAATACTAAAATTGAACGAAAGAAATATTACTCACATCCTTCCAGTATATGAGGTACTCCTTGAAAATATATAAATATATTTACAAGTTGTTTTCAAGTATTTAAGAGGACATCATTAAAGATAATTGTGTAAGTGAAGAAATGTTATCTTTATGCCTGAGAGAATTAAGCTACCTCTTAAACCATTAACCTTTCTGATGGGAAGTGACTCATAACCAGAAAAAAAAACAAATACTCTGACTGAAATAAAGTACCTTATAAAGAGATTTTAAATTAATGGAATGTACACTCCATTTTTTTGTTTGTTTCTTGCACATTATCCTTAAGGATAAATATAAGATATGGAGAGTCTATTACTACTAGTAATGACAATAACTATAGTATCAATTATTATGATGTTCATTATTAGTGCATGTAACAGATATGATGGTAAGCAATACATACATATGCCTGTGTGTGTATGTATGTTAGAAAACATGTTTAATTCTCACAGTAAGAATTGAATGAGGCCCTATATTATCTTTATATTAATATAAGAAAAATGGTTCAATCCTATGATTTGCCCAAGACCATAACTTTAATAATTGGCAGCTGTCTAGCTGGATCAACTTTATCTGACTCAAAAATGCTTCTTCTGAACACTGTCTAAAATGTATTGCATGAAAATTGGAAAGACATTTCTGAATATCTTCTTTCTTCTTCTAAGGTCAAACACTTAATTGGTGACCTACCTGAGAATATAAACTATCTATTTTTTTTAAAAAACAAATAATTAAACTTTTAAAAACTGCAGTGAAGGAGCTTGCTCCTAATAACTTATCTATGAGGGACATTGGGCTAAAGATACTTAAGAAGGGCAAATAGTGTTTCTCAAAACTTGAAGATTTTCTCAAGATTTCTCTCTGAAGAAGCTGTTCTAAAATTGCTTATGCAAGTGAGCTGAGTTAGTAAAATGGATTATCATGTGCACCAACAAGGATACATAAATACTAGTTTATTATAGTTGCCAGTAAATAACTGTATTAAAAAAAAATCTTACCTGACTCTAAAGTGTACTGAATCATTTACTTATAAATATTTAGCCTATTGAGCAGCCTATAAGAAATCATTGGTCTAGATATAGAGGTTATATGTGAAAAATAATCTGTGAAATATTAAAATATGTGCACTGCTTTCTGAAGACTTGGATTATAAGCATGCTTTGTTGCTTATCAAAGGAATATCTTCTTAGCTGCATACCAAAGCAAGAAGAAATTTATGCTACTTTTGGACCACTAGGGAAAATATGAAACTTTCAAGCTCTCAGAAACAATAGCATTCATTGGAACTTGGCACATTTGACATCTATGATTGGAAATTTGAATATATAAGAATTTAAGTTACAGGGAATAACAATAACAGTCTATAGTCTAATTATTAAACATTGAAATTAGCAAATTTTTCTGGAGTATCTTTTTACTTGTACTTAAATTGTCTAAAACGTAGTCTTAAAAATAATTTGATAAAAAATTATATCTTATACTAACTCCTTATGAATGTAGGTATAATTTCTTGATTTGATGAGAAAAACCACTTTGGATTTTAATTTTTTTAGAAGAATCTTGTTCTCATTTTTTTTGTTTTGGAAGAGGATCTCCACTAGTTTAAAATGGACAATATAAATAGCAAAATAATAATTTCAGTGGGTTGATAAGCATGAAAATAAAAATTCATAACTTCATGACGATATAAAAAATATTTGAAGGCTACTAGGGAACCATTTTCTGCAAATAGATAAGTATGAATAAGAGAAATAATTAGGTATGTATCATGTCTTTCCTCTACTGACTGTATCTAAGGGAACAGAACATTCGATAAGGGATAGTTGCTTTATATTTAAAAGAAGAATCATGAATTATAAATTTAGGCAAATTTATTAGAAAGATAATATTTTACAACCCTTGATCAAAATTAATGGAACCAGGCAATGGTCATCGACATTTGCCATATCATTTGGTGAAAGGTTGAGCTGAACCTTTTAATGAATAGATTGGACAAACATCACCAGAACTCCATATTCTGGGGTATGTTTCAGATAAACCTTTGGATTTAAAATCTTAATGATCAAACACTCTTTTCTCCAGAAATTACCAAAATAAGAGAAAACTAAGAAAAAATCTAACATCACTATTTAACAAACTGGGAAATATCTAAAACCAGTGGTCCAATATGTCATAAATGAATGAATGAGCAAATAAATAAATAAATCCCAAATGAAGTAATAGTAAAGCATGAGGAGAAGGAGTGTTTCATTTTTATACCCAGCAGCAAGCATGGTTGCCCTCCCAGGAATTTATTTGGATGTCAAGAGAGATGACACAACCCACTCGCCCATGAATATGAATAAAGTATATTTAGTACTCACAACAAACTGGAAACTCCCCGTAGGTGAAGGGCTCATGCAGGGGGCAGATTAAAAGGAGAACAAGAGGCTCCTGGCTGGGGGAGTTCCCACAAACAGTCTGGAGTTTGCAATTAGTTGAAATCTCCACAGATGTGCAAAAGCAAAGGACATGTGTAGGACTTCTTTCCTGTATTGCCCAGATGTGGAACATGCAGGGGATTTGAAAGCTATTCATGGTAAAATATCAAAAATAGAGTAAGCCTCTTAATTATAAGGAAATTCCCTAGAATACCTCTTAATACTCTCATGGCTTGTGACTAAAGTCAAGAGAAAAGTACAACAACCCAATAATCAAGGCAAGACAAATAATAATGGCCTTTAAGAATGAATGTTTCAATAACCTTACCAGGCAATGAATCACAGCCAACTGAGGAACTTGCTAAGTGTATAAGAACTATGAAAGGAATAGGATGGACATAGTTATAAATGTGAATTATGTAACCAGTTCTAGAAACCAAGACTATAACAGTTATAAGCACTTTTTAAAATTTTGATTTGAATGTACATGTGTGTTCTTTCCCTCTCCTTCATCTTGTTATATAATATGCTTAGTAGTTAACTTTGTATCATGATATTTATATTACCGGAAATCAAAATGAATCAGCCGGTACCAAAGAAAATCACCCAAACATTAAAAGGGATTTGTATGCTCCTTTGGGAAGAATAGTTTGTAAGTTTTGGTTGCATATGGGATTTGTGTATCATGTTAGGTGAAAGCATGACATTGTTATTGTCCTTATTTGGATATTAAATATAGTTTGAAATGTATATGGGTGCTGTTGGCAAGGGGTGGGATAGAGTATCTTTGCAATATGTTTGCTTGCAAGGCTGGGCTAGGTTTCCCAGAATTCTCATCCATGTATGTTTCTGGTTAGAGTGGGCTATCATGAAAAAATTGCTTTGTGAGGTTTGGAGTGTGGATGTGAAACAGCAGCCTTTTTTTGTAGCACATAAGCATGTTGTCATTTGTCTGCTGGCTCACCTCACTGGCTTAAAGGCTGCAACTATCCATTCTCCCCAGGATACACCTTCAGTCTCTCCAAATCTTCAACCAGGTGTATGTGTTTATCTCCATAATGCAGTTCTCTGGATTCTGTAGGATGCACATGCCACATAGACCAGAGGCAACAAAAATTGACATGAATTTCAGTCCATACTCATGAACTTCAGCTTGTATTGTGGGTTCCAGGTTTTCCTGTCTCTCCTGAACTTAACAGCAGTCTTCCTTTCTGACTGGCTTATCTGTGGATTTGAAGTTTTGGCAGCACATGCTAAGAAAGACCAAGGTCTAAATGTAAATGCTATATCTATATTTCAAAAAGAAAACATGGGAAAAAATTCTTCAGTAATGTGGGAAAAGCAAAGAATTCTTAGATGTCACAACTCTTAGGCAAACTATTAAAAATTTTTTAATTGACTTTAGTGTAGTTAGTAAAACATGCTGCTTGTTAAAAACCACCATTGATAAAGAAAAAGGCAACTAAATACTGGGAGAAAACAATTGCAACACATATATTTTATAAAATCTCCATCTCAAAAATACATAAAGGTGACTTGCAACTCAATAATGAGAAGACAGCCCAACTAAATTAAAAAGAACAAAACAGTTCAATAAATAATTCACAAAACAGATAGAAAGCCAGTAGTTAAAGAAAAAATAAAATAGTTATTTAAAAAATACATTTTAAAACCACTAGATACCACTACACATTCACTACAATGGCTAAAATTTAAAAAGAGCAACAATACCAAATGTTGGCAAAATATTGGTTGCAAACAGTTCCTAGAAATGTAAAATAGTATAGGCACTTTGGAAAACAATTTGGTGCTTTCTTGTGAGTTACATATATGCATACCTTGTGACCCAGTGACTATTTCTAGATATTTATTCAAGAAAAAAGAAAAAGTTCACAGATCTGTATGCAATTTATAAAAACAAAGTTCCATTGTCCATTGGTCAAGAAAGTGAGTTAATTTTTTTTTGAATTTTTAAACTTAATTTTATTTATTTATTTTTATACAGCAGGTTCTTATTAGTCATCAGTTTTATACACATCAGTGTATACATGTCAATCCCAATCACCCAATTCATCACACCACCACAACCAACCCCCCACCGCTTTCCCCCCTTGGTGTCCATACATTTGTTCTCTACATCTGTGTCTCAATTTCTGCCCTGCAAAGAGGTTCATCTGTAAAATTTTTCTAGGTTCCACATATATGCGTTAATATGTGATATTTGTTTTTCTCTTTCTGACTTACTTCACTCTGTATGACAGTCTCTAGATCCATCCACGTCTCAACAAATAACCCAGTTTCATTCCTTTTTATGGCTAATATTCCATTATATATATGTACCACATCTTCTTTATCCATTTGTCTGTCAATGGGCATTAAGGTTGTTTCCATGACCTGGCTATTGTAAATAGTGCTGCAAAGTATATTGGGGTGCATGTGTCTTTTCAAATTATGGTTTTCTCTGGGTATATGCCAGTGGGATTGCTGGATCATATGGTAATTCTATTTTTAGTTTTTGTTTTGTTTTGTTTTGTTTGTTTTTTGTTTTTTTTTTACATTACATGGGCCTCTCGATTTTGTGGCCTCTCCCATTGTGGAGCACAGGCTCTGGACGTGCAGGCTCAGTGGCCATGGCTCACGGGCCTAGCCGCTCCGTGGCATGTGGGATCTTCCCAGACTGGGGCACAAACCCATATCCCCTGCATCGTCAGGTGGACTCTCAACCACTGTGCCACCAGGGAAGCCCTATTTTTAGTTTTTTAAGGAACCTCCATACTGTTCTCCATAGTGGCTGTATCAATTTACATTCCCACCACCAGTCCAAGAGGGTTCCCTTTTCCCCACACCCTCTCCAGCATTTGTTTTTTGTTGATTAAGAAAGTGAGTTAAGGGGCTTCCCTGGTGGGGCAGTGGTTGAGAGTCCGCCTGCCAATGCAGGGGACATGGGTTCATGCCCCGGTCTGGGAAGATCCCATGTGCCGCGGAGCGGCTGGGCTCGTGAGCCATGGCTGCTGAGCCTGCACGTCCAGAGCCTGTGCTCCACAATGGGAGAGGCCACAACAGTGAGAGGCCCATGTACTGCAAAAAAAAAAAAAAAAGAAGATAGTGAGTTAAATTAGTTGCAGTAAAGGCGTGGCATCCCAGGGCACTCAAAGTTGATGGCTCCTTTCATATTTCAGTTGGTTAAGGCCAGTTGTGATAAAACAATACAGTAAAGTTTTCATATTCCTTGGACAAGTGCTCCTATAATGGGAAATTTTCCTTTACAAGATAATCTTAATTTTATACTGAAAATCTGTTTCAGAAAATGTTTTGTGTAACTTGAAATTGATTTAGTCAAACATAATACCCATAAAATTCTTTACTTATAACACTTTGTTCTTATTAACTTTTTAAAAAATATATCTTTATTGGAGTATAACTGCTTCACAATACTGTGCTAGCCTCTGTCCCACAACAAAGTGAATCAGCCACATACATACATACATCCCCATATCCCCTCCCTCTTGAACCTCTCTCCCACCCTCCCTATCCTACCCCTCTACATCATTGCAAAGCACCGAGCTGATCACCCTGTGCTATGCTGCTGCTTCCCACTAGCTAACTATTATACATTTGGTAGTGTATATATGTCCATGCTACTCTCACTTTCCCCCAGCTTCCCCATCCCCTCCATGTCCTCAAGTCCATTCTCTATGTCTACCTCTTTATTCCTGCCCTGCCATTAGTTTCATCAGTACTAATTTTTTTTTTAGATTCCATATATATGCATTAGCATATGGTATTTGTTTTTCTCTTTCTGACTTACTTCACTCTGTATGACAGACTCTAGGCCCATCCACCTCACTACAAATAACTCAATTTCATTTCTTTTTATAGCCGAGTAATATTCTATTGTATACATATGTCACATCTTCTTTATCCATTCATCTGTCAATGGACATTTAGGTTGCTTCCATGTCCTGGCTATTGTAAATAGTGTTGCAATGAACACTGTGGTACATAACTCCTTTTGAATTATGGTTTTCTCAGGGTATATGCTCAGTAGTGGGATTGCTGAGTCATATGGTAATTCTATTTTTTAATTTTTTAAAGAACCTCCATACTATCCTCCACAGTGGCTGTATCAATTTACATTCCCACAATCAGTGCAGGAGGGTTCCCTTTTCACCACACCCTTTCCAGCATTTATTGTTTCTAGATTTTCTAATGGTGGCCATTCTGACCACTGTGACGTGATACCTCACTGTAGTTTTGATTTGCATTTCTCTAATAATTAGTGATGTTGAGCATCTTTTTATGTGCCTCTTGGCCATCTGTATGTCTTCTTTGGAGAAATGTCTATATAGGTCTTCTGTCCATTTTTTAATTGGATTGTTTGTTCTTCTGATATTGAGCTCCATGAGCTGTTTCTATATTTTAGACTTTAATACTTTGTCTGTTGTTTCATTTGGAAATATTTTCTTCCATTCTGAGGGTTGTCTTTTCATATTGTTTATAGTTTCCTTTGCTGTGCAAAAGCATTTAAGTTTAATTAGGTCCCATAGTGTTTATTTTGTTTTCACTTTCATTACTCTAAGAGGTGGGTCAAAAAAGATTTTCCTGGTTTATGCCAAAGAGTGTTTTTCCTGTTTTCCTCTAAGAGTTTTGTAGTGTCTGGTCTTACGTTTAGGTCTTTTAATCCATTTGTGTTTATTTTTGTGTATGGTGTTAGAGAGTGTTCTAGTTTCTTTCTTTTACATGTAGCTGTCCAGTTTTCCCAGAACCATTTATTGAAGAGGCTCTCTTTTCTCCATTGTATGTTCTTGCCTCCTTTGTCATAAATTAGGTGGCCATATGTGCATGGGTTTATCTCTGGGCTTTCTGTCCTGTACCATTGATCTATATTTCTGTTTTTGTACCAGTACCATGCTGTCTTGATTATTGTAGCTTTGTAGTATAGTTTGAAGTCAGGGAGCCTGATTCTTCCAGCTCTGTTTTTCTTTCTCAAAATTGCTTTGGCTATTCAGGGTCTTTTGTGTTTCCATACAAATTTTAAATTTTTTTGTTCTAATTCTGTGAAGAATGCCATTAGTAATTTGTTAGGGATTGTATTGAATCTGTAGATTGCTTTGGGTAGTACAGTCATTTTCACAATATTGGTTCTTCCAATCCAAGAACATGGTATATTTCTCCATCTGTTTATGTCTTCTTTGATTTCTTTCATTAATATTTTATAGTTTTCTGAGTACAAGTCTTTTGCCCCCTTAGGTAGGTTTATTCCTAAGTATTTTATTATTTTTGTTGTGATGGTAAATAGGTTTGCTTCCTTAATTTCTCTTTCTAATTTTTCATTGTTAGTGTATATGAGTGCCAGAGATTTCTGTGCATTAATTTTGTATCCTGCAACCTTACCAAATTCATTGATTAGTTCTAATAGTTTCCTGGTGGCATCTTTAGGATTTTCTATGTATAATATCATGTCATCTGCAAACAATGACAGTTTTATTTCTTCTCTTCCAATTTGTATCCCTTTTATTTATTTTTCTTCTCTGATTGTCATGGCTAGGATTTCCAAAACTATGTTGGATAAGAATGGTGAGAGTGGACATCCTTGTCTTGTTCCTGATCTTAGTGGAAATGCTTATTCTGTTTTTCACCATTGAGTATGATGCTTTTTGTGGGTTTATCATATATGGCCTTTATTATGTAGAGGTAGATTCCCTCTATGCCCATTTTATGGAGAGTTTTTATCATAAATGAGTGTTGAATTTTGTCAAAAGCTTTTTCTGCATCTGTTGAGATGATTATATGGTTTTTATTCCTTAACTTGTAAATATGGTGTACACATTGATTGATTTGCATATATTGAATAATCTTTGCATCCTGGGTTGAATCTCACTTGATCATGGTGTATGATCCTTTTAATGTGTTGTTGGATTCTGTTTGCTAGTATTTTGTTCAGGAATTTTGCATCTATGTTCATCAGTGATGTTGGTCTATAATTTTCTTTTTCTGTGATATCTTTTTCTGGTTTTAGTATGAGGGTGATGGTGGTTTTGTGGAATGAATTTGGGAATTTCTGCAATTTTGCAATTTTTTGGAAGAGTTTGAGAAGGATCAGTGTTAACTCTTCTCTAAATGTTTGATAGAATTCACCTCTGAAGCCATCTGGTCCTGGACTCTTGTTTGCTGGAAAATTTTTAATCACAGTTTTGATTTCATTACTTGTGATAGGTCTGTTTATGTTTTGTAATTCTTCTTGGTTCAGTCTGGAAAATTGTACCTTTTCAAGAATTTGTCCATTTCTTTCTGGTTGTCCATTTTTTTGGATATAGTTTTCTGTAGTAGTCTCTTATAATCCTTTGTATTTCTGCAGTGTCATTTGTGATTTCTCCTCTTTCATTTCTAATTTTATTGATTTGCATCCTCTCCCTTTTTTCTTGATGAGGCTCACTAAGGGTTTATCAATTTTGTTATCTTCTCAAAGAACTAGCTTTTATTTTTATTGATCTTTGCTGTTGTTTTCTTCATTTCTATTTCATTTACTTCTGGTATGATATCTATGATTTCTTTCCTTCTACTGACTTGTGGTTTTCTTTGTTCTTCTTTCTCTAGTTGCTTTAGGCGTAGGGTTAGATTGTTTATTTGAGATTTTTCTTGTTTCTTGATGTGAGATTGAATTGCTATAAACTGCCCTCTTAGAACTGATTTTACTGCATCCCATAGGTTTTGGGTCATTGTATTTTCATTGTCATTTGTCTAAGTATTTTTTAACTCTTCTTTAATTTCTTAAGTGATCTCTAGGTTATTTTGTAGCACACTGTTTAGCTTCTTTGTATTTGTGTTTTTTACAGTATTTTTCCTGTAATTGATTTCCAGTCCCATAGCATTGTGCTCAGAAAAGATTCTTGATACAATCTCAATTTTCTTAAATTTTCTGAGGCTTGATTTGTGACCCAAGATGTGATCTATCCTGGAGAATATTCCATGGGCACTTGAGAAGAGATTGTATTCTGCCACTTTAGTGTGGAATGTCCTATAAATACTAATTAAATCTATCTGGTCTATTGTGTCATTTAAAACGTGTTTCCTTCTTTATTTTCTGCCTTGAGGTTCTGTCCATTGGTGAAAGTGGGATGTTAAAGTCCCCTACTATTATTGTGTTACTGTCAGTTTCCCCTTTCATGGTTGTTACAATTTGCCTTATGTATTGAGGTGCTTCTATGTTGGGTGCATAAACATTTATAATTGTTATATCTTCTTCTTGGATTGATCCCTTGATCATTATGTAGTGTCCTTACTTATCTTTTGTAACACTCTTTATTTTCAAGTCTATTTTATCTGATACGAGTGTTGTTACTCCAGCTTTCTTTTGATTTCCATTTGCTTGGAATATCTTTTTCCATCCCTTCACTTTCAGTCTATGTGTGTCCCTAGGTCTGAAGTGGGTCTCTTGTAGGCAGCATATATATGGGTCTTGTTTTCATATCCATTCAGCCAGCCTGTGTCTTTTGGTTGGGGCTTTGAATCCATGTACATTCAAGGTTTTTATCAATATGTATGTTCCTATTACCATTTTATTAATTGTTTTGCCTTTGTTTTGTGGATCTTTTTCTTCTCTTGTGCTTCCTGCATAGAGAAGTTTCTTTAGCATTTGTTGTAAAGCTGGTTTGGTGGTGCTGAATTCTTTTCACTTTTCCTTGTCTGATTTCTCCATTGAATCTGAATGAGGTCCTTGCTGGGTAGAGTAATCTTGGTTGTAGTATTTTCTCTTTCATCACTTTAAGTATATCCTGCCACTCCCTTCTGGCCTGCAGAGTTTCTGCTGAAAAGTCAGCTGATAACCTTATGAGATTTCCTTTGTGTTTTACTTTTTGTTTTTCTCTTGCTGCTTCCCTGAAGATGCCCTAGTTGTGGGGAGATGCAAACTACACATCTTTCCATACCGCCATCTTGACACTGCCCCCAAATCTCTTTTCTTTTTTTTTTTCCATTTTTTTTATTAGTTTCTGCTTTATAACAAAGTGAATCAGTCATACATATACATCTGTTCCCACATCCCTACCCTCTTGCATCTCTCTCCCTCCCACCCTCCCTATCCCGCTCTTCCAGGTGGTAACAAAGCACCGAGCTGATCTCCCTGTGCTATGCGGCTGCTTCCCACTATCTATCTACCTTACGTTTGGTATTGTATATAAGTCCATGCCTCTCTTTCGCTTTGTCACAGCTTACCCTTCCCCCTCCCCATATCCTCAAGTCCATTCTCAATTAGGTCTGTGTCTTTATTCCTGTTTTACCCTAGGTGCTTCATGACTTTTGTTTTTTCTTAAATTCCATATATATGTGTTAGCATACGGTATTTGTCATTCTCTTTCTGACTTACTTCACTCTGTATGACAGACTCTAGGTCTATCCACCTCATTACAAATAGCTCAGTTTCATTTCTTTTTATGGCTGAGTAATATTCCATTGTATATATGTGCCACATCTTCTTTATCCATTCATCTGATGATGGACACTTAGGTTGTTTCCATCTCCGGGCTATTGTGAATAGAGCTGCAATGAACATTTTGGTACATATCTCTCTTTTTTTTTTTTTTTTATTTTACAAATTTAATCAGTTATACATATACATATGTTCCCATATCCCCTGCATTTTGCGTCTCCCTCCCACCCTCCCTATCCCACCCCTCCAGGCGGTCACAAAGAACCAAGCTGATCTCCCTGTGCTATGCGGCTGCTTCCCACTAGCTATCTACCTTACGTTTGGTAGTGTATATATGTCCATGCCGCTCTTTCACTTTGTCACAGCTTACCCTTCCCCCTCCCCATATCCTCAAGTCCATGCTCTAGTAGGTCTGTGTCTTTATTCCTGTCTTACCCCTATGTTCTTCATGACATTTTTTTCTTAAATTCCATATATATGTGTCAGCATACAGTATTTGTCTTTCTCTTTCTGACTTACTTCACTCTGTATGACAGACTCTAGGTCCATCCACCTCATTACAAATAGCTCAATTTCATTTCTTTTTATGGCTGAGTAATATTCCATTGTATATATGTGCCACATCTTCTTTATCCATTCATCCGATGATGGACACTTAGGTTGTTTCCATCTCCGGGCTATTGTAAATAGGGCTGCTATGAACATTTTGGTACATGTCTCTTGTTGAATTATGGTTTTCTCAGGGTATATGCCTAGTAGTGGGATTGCTGGGTCATATGGTAGTTCTATTTGTAGTTTTTTAAGGAACCTCCATGATCTCCATAGTGGCTGTACCAATTCACATTCCCACCAGCAGTGCAAGAGTGTTCCATTTTCTCCACACCCTCTCCAGCATTTATTGTTTCTAGATTTCTTGATGATGGCCATTCTGACTGGTGTGAGATGATATCTCATTGTAGTTTTGATTTGCATTTCTCTAATGATTAATGATGTTGAGCATTCTTTCATGTGTTTGTTGGCAGTCTGTATATCTTCTTTGGAGAAATGCCTATTTAAGTCTTCTGCCCATTTTTGGATTGGGTTGTTTGTTTTTTTGCTCTTGAGCTGCATGAGCTGCTTATAAATTTTGGAGATAAATCCTTTGTCAGTTGCTTCATTTGCAAATATTTTCTCCCATTCTGAGGGTTGTCTTTTGGTCTTGTTTATGGTTTCCTTTGCTGTGCAAAAGCTTTAAGTTTCATTAGGTCCCATGTGTTTATCTTTGTTTTTATTTCCATTTCTCTAGGAGGTGGGTCCAAAAGGATCTTGCTGTGATTTATGTCATAGAGTGTTCTACCTATGTTTTCCTCTAAGAGTTTGATAGTTTCTGGCCTTACATTTAAGTCTTTAATCCATTTTGAGCTTATTTTTGTGTATGGTGTTAGGGAATGATCTAATCTCATACTTTTACATGTCCCTGTCCAGTTTTCCCAGCACCACTTATTGAAGAGGCTGTCCTTTCTCCACTGTACATTCCAGCCTCCTTTATCAAAGATAAGTTGGCCATATGTGCGTGGGTTTATCTCTGGGCTTTCTATCCTGATCCACTGATCTATCTTTCTGTTTTTATGCCAGTACCACACTGTCTTAATTACTGTAGCTTTGTAGTATAGTCTGAAGTCAGGGAGCCTGATTCCTCCAGCTCCTTTTTTTGTTCTCAAGATTGCTTTGGCTATTCGGGGTCTTTTGTTTTTCCAAACAAATTTTGAAATTTTTTGTTCTAGTTCTGTGAAAAATGCCAGTGGTAGTTTGATAGGGATTGCATTGAATCTGTAGATTGCTTTGGGTAGTAGAGTCATTTTCACAATATTGATTCTTCCAATCCAGGAGCATGGTATATCTCTCCATCTATTTGTATCATCTTTAATTTCTTTCATCAGTGTCTTATAATTTTCTGCATACAGGTCTTTTGTCTCCTTAGGTAGGTTTATTCCTAGATATTTTATTCTTTTTGTTGCAATGGTAAATGGGAGTGTTTTTTTTATTTCATTTTCAGATTTTTCATCATTAGTTTACAGGAATGCCAGAGATTTCTGTACATTAATTTTGTAACCTGCTACTTTACCAAATTCATTGATTAGCTCTAGTAGTTTTTCGGTAGCATCTTTAGGATTCTCTATGTATAGTATCATGTCATCTGCAAACAGTGACAGCTTTACTTCTTCTTTTCCGATTTGGATTCCTTTTATTTCCTTTTCTTCTCTGATTGCTGTGGCTAAAACTTCCAAAACTAGGTTGAATAAGAGTGGTGAGAGTGGGCAGCCTTGTCTTGTTCCTGATCTTAGTGGAAATGGTTTCAGTTTTTCACCATTGAGGACAATGTTGGCTGTGGGTTTGTCATATATGGCCTTTATTATGTTGAGGAAAGATCCCTCTATGCCTACTTTCTGCAGGGTTTTTATCATAAATGGGTGTTGAATTTTGTCGAAAGCTTTCTCTGCATCTATTGAGATGATCATATGGTTTTTCTCCTTCAACTTGTTAATATGGTGTATCACATTGATTGATTTGCGTATATTGAAGAATCCTTGCATTCCTGGAATAAACCCCACTTGATCATGGTGTATGATCCTTTTAATGTGCTGTTGGATTCTGTTTGCTAGTATTTTGTTGAGGATTTTTGCATCTATGTTCATCAGTGATATTGGCCTGTAGTTTTCTTTCTTTGTGACATCCTTGCCTGGTTTTGGTATCAAGGTAATGGTGGCCTCGTAGAATGAGTTTGGGAGTGTTCCTTCCTCTGAAATTGTTTGGAAGACTTTGAGAAGGATGGGTGTTAGCTCTTCTCTAAATGTTTGATAGAATTCGCCTGTGAAGCCATCTGGTCCTGGGCTTTTGTTTGATGGAAGATTTTTAATCACAGTTTCAATTTCAGTGCTTGTGATTGGTCTATTCATATTTTCTATTTCTTCCTGAGTCAGTCTTGGCAGGTTGTGCATTTCTAAGAATTTGTCCATTTCTTCCAGGTTGTTCATTTTATTGGCATAGAGTTGCTTGTAGTAATCTCTCATGATCTTTTGTATTTCTGCAGTGTCAGTTGTTACTTCTCCTTTTTCATTTCTAATTCTATTGATTTGAGTCTTCTCCCTTCTTTTCTTGATGAGTCTGGCTAATGGTTTGTCAATTTTGTTTATCTTCTCAAAGAACCAGCTTTTAGTTTTGTTGATCTTTGCTATTGTTTCCTTCATTTCTTTTTCATTTATTTCTGATCTGATCTTTATGATTTCTTTCCTTCTGCTAGCTTTGGGGGTTTTTTGTTCTTCTTTCTCTAATTGCTTTAGGTGCAGGGTCAGGTTGTTTACTCGAAATGTTTCCTGTTTCTTAAGGTGGGATTGTATTGCTATAAACTTCCCCCTTAGAACTGCTTTTCCTGCATCCCATAGGTTTTGGGTTTTCGTGTCTCCATTGTCATTTGTTTCTAGGTATTTTTAAATTTCCTCTTTGATTTCTTCAGTGATCACTTCGTTATTGAGTAGTGTATTGTTTAGCCTCCATGTGTTTGTATTTTTTACAGATCTTTTCCTGTAATTGATGTCTAGTCTCATAGCATTGTGGTCGGAAAAGATACTTGATACAATTTCAATTTTCTTAAATTTACCAAGGCTTGATTTGTGACCCAAGATATGATCTATCCTGGAGAATGTTCCATGAGCACTTGAGAAAAATGTGTATTCTGTTGTTTTTGGATGAAATGTCCTATAAATATCAACTAAGTCCATCTTGTTTAATGTATCATTTAAAGCTTGTGTTTCCTTATTTATTTTCATTTTGGACGATCTGTCCATTGGTGAAAGTGGGGTGTTAAAGTCCCCTACTATGATTGTGTTACTGTCGATTTCCCCTTTTATGGCTGTTAGTATTTGCCTTATGTATTGAGGTGCTCCTATGTTGGGTGCATAAATATTTACAATTGTTATATCTTCTTCTGGGATCAATCCCTTGATCATTATGTAGTGTCCTTCTTTGTCTCTTCTAATAGTCTATTTTAAAGTCTATTTTGTCTGATATAAGAATTGCTACTCCAGCTTTCTTTTGATTTCCATTTTCATGGAATATCTTTTTCCATCCCCTTACTTTCAATCTGTATGTGTCTTTAGGTCTGAAGTGGGTCTCTTGTAGACAGCATATATATGGGTCTTGTTTTTGTATCCATTCAGCCACTCTGTGTCTTTTGGTGGGAGCATTTAGTCCATTTACATTTAAGGTAATTATTGATATGTATGTTCCTATTCCCATTTCCTTAATTGCTTTGGGTTCGTTATTGTAGTTATATTCCTTCTGTTGTGTTTCTTGCCTAGAGAAGTTCCTTTAGCATTTGTTGTAAAGCTGGTTTGGTGGTGCTGAACTCTCTCAGCTTTTGCTTGTCTGTAAAGGTTTTAATTTCTCCATCAAATCTGAATGAGATCCTTGCTGGGTAGAGTAATCTTGGCTGCAGGTTTCTCTCCTTCATCACTTTAATTATGTCCTGCCACTCCCTTCTGGCTTGTAGTTTCTGCTGAGAGATCAGCTGTTAACCTGATGGGGATTCCCTTGTGTGTTATTTGTTGTTTTTCCCTTGCTACTTTTAATATGATTTCTTTGTGTTTAATTTTTGACAGTTTGATTAATATGTGTCTTGGTGTATTTCTCCTTGGATTTATTCTGTATGGGACTCTCTGTGCCTCCTGGACTTGATTAACTATTTTCTTTCACATATTGGGGAAGTTTTCAACTATAATCTCTTCAAATATTTTCTCAGTCCCTTTCTTTTTCTCTTCTTCTTCTGGAACCCCTATAATTCGAATGTTGGTGCGTTTAATGTTGTCCCAGAGGTCTCTGAGACTGTCCTCTGTTCTTTTCATTCTTTTTTCTTTATTTTGCTCTGCATCAGTTATTTCCACTATTTTATCTTCCACCTCACTTATCCGTTCTTCTGCCTCAGTTATTCTGCTATTGATCCCATCTAGAGTATTTTTCATTTCATTTATTGTGTTTTTAATCGATGCTTGATTCATCTTTAGTTCTTCTAGGTCCTTGTTAACTGTTTCTTGCATTTTGTCTATTCTATTTCCAAGATTTTGGATCATCTTTACCATCATTATTCTGAATTCCTTTTCAGGTAGACTGCCTATTACCTCTTCATTTGTTAGGTCTGGTAGGTTTTTATCTTGCTCCTTCACCTGCTGTGTGTTTTTCTGTCTTCTCATTTTGCTTATGTTACTGTGTTTGGGGTCTCCTTTTTGCAGGCTGCAGATTCGTAGTTCCCGTTGTTTTTCGTGTCTGACCCCAGTGGCTAAGGTTGTTTCAGTAGGTTGTGTAGGCTTCCTGGTGGGGGGGACTAATGCCTGTGTTCTGGTGGTTGAGGCTCGATCTTGTCTTTCTGGTGGACAGGTCCACGTCTGGTGGTGTGTTTTGGGGTGCCTATGGCCTTATTATGTTTTTAGGTAGCTTCTCTGCTAATGGGTGGGGTTGTGTTCCTGCCTTGCTAGTTGCTTGGAATAGGGTGACCAGCACTGTAGCTTGCTGGTCGTTGACTGAAGCTGGGTGCTGGTGTTGGGATGGAGATCTCTGGGAGATTTTCGCTGCTTGATATTATGTGGAGCTGGGAGGTCTCTTGTGGACCCGTGTCCTGAAGTTGGCTCTCCCACTTCAGAGGCACAGCACTGGCTCCTGGCTGCAGCACCAAGAGCCTTTCATCCACCCGGCTCAGAATAACAGGGAGAAAAAGCAGAAAGAAAGAATTAGTAGAAGAAAGAAAGAGAGAGGGAAAGAAAGGAAGAAGGGAAGAAAGGAAGGAAGGAAGGAAGAAAGAAAGGAGGGAGGGAGTGAGGAAGGATGGAAAGAAAGAAGGAAAGAAAGGAGGGAGGGAGGGAGCAATGAAAGCAAAAGGAAGAGTGAATGGAAGAAGGGAGGGAGGGAGGGAGGAAGGAAAGAAAGAAAGAAAGACAGGAGGGAGGGAGGGAGGAAGGAAAGAAAAAGAAAGTGGAAAGAAGAAGGGTGGGAGGGAGGGAGGAAAGAAAAAGAAAGAAGGAAAGGAAGAGCGGAGGGAGGGAGGGAGGAAGGGAAGGTAGGAAAAAAAGAAAGAGCAGGTAAAGTAAAATAGAATAAAGTATGAAATATAGTAGCGTTATTAAAATTAGAAAGTAATTATTGAAAAGAAAAAAAAAAAACGGACCGATAGAACCCTGGGACATATGGTGGAAGCAAAGCTATACAGAGAGCATCTTACACAGAAGATTACACATACACATTCACAAAAAGAGAGCAGGGGGAAAAATCAAAAATCTTGCTCTCCAAGTCCACCTCCTCAATTTGGGATAATTCGTTGTAAAAAGAGGAAAAGGGCAAGAAGTCTGAAATCTTGCTCTCTAAGTCCACCTCCTTACTTTGGAATAATTCGTTGTAAAAAGAGGAAAAGGGGGGAAAGTCTTAAATCTTGTCCTCAAAGTCCACTTCCTCAATTTGGGATGATTCGCTGTCCATTCATGCACTCCACAGACTCAGGGCACATCAAATGGAGCATGGAGCTTTAATCCGCTGCCTCCGAGGCTGTACAGAGAGATTTCCCTGACTCTGCTCTCACAGCTCCCGGGTCTCAGCCTTGGACCTGGCCCCGTCTCTGTGCGTAGGTCGCCGGAGGGCGTCCGTTCTTCGCTCAGACAGGACGGGTTTAAAGGGGCCGCCGATTCGGGGGCTCTGGCTCACTCAGGCAGAGGGGAGGGAGGGGCGCGCAGTGTGGGGCGGGCCTGCGGCGGCAGAGGCCGGCGTGACGTTGCAGCAGCCCGTGGCGCTCCGTGCGCTTTCCCGGGAAAGCCGTCCCCGGGTCTCGGGACCCCGGCAGTGGCGGGGTGCACAGGTTCCCCGGAAGGCGGGGCCGACAGTGACCCGCGCTCGCACACAGGCCCCGCGGCTGCGGCGGCGGCGGGCGGCGGCAGGCGGCGGCGGTGGCGGGCGGCGGCGGCGGCGGCGGCGGCCCACGCCCGTCTCCGAGGTCCACGCTTTACCCGCGGCTCGCGCCTGTCTCCGGCGCTTCCCTAAGCAGCCCTCTTAATGCCCTCTCCTCGCACACCAGGAAACAAAAGTGAAACAAGTCTCTTGCCTCTTCAGCAGCTCCAGACCCTTTCCCCGGACTCCCTCCGGGCTAGCCGTGGTGCACTAACCCCTTCAGGCTCTCTTCCTGCCGCCAGCCCCAGTCCTCTCCCTGCGCTCCGACTGAAAGCCGATACCCGAGCCTCAGCTCCCAGCCCCGCCCGCCCCCGCGGCTGAGCAGACAAGCCTCTCGGGCTGGTGTGTGCCTGAGGGCACCGATCCTCTGTGCCGGAATCTCTCCGCTTTGCCCTCCACACCCCTGTTGCTGTGCTCTCCTCCGCTACTCCGAAGCTTTCCCCCTCCGCCACCTGCAGTCTCCGCCCGCGAAGGGGCTTGTAGTGTGTAGAAACCTTCCCTCCTTCACGGCTCCCTCCCACTGGTGCAGGTCCCGTCCCTATCCTATTGTCTCTGTTTATTCTTTTTTTCTTTTGCCCTACCCAGGTATGTGGGGAGTTTCTTGCCTTTTGGGGGGTCTGAGGTCTTCTGTCAGCATTCAGTAGGTGTTCTGTAGGAGTTGTTCCACGTGTAGATGAATTTCTGATGTATCTGTGGGGAGGAAGGTGATCTCCGCGTCTTACTCTTCCGCCATCTTCCTCCGGGCCCCCTCTTTTCTTATTAACTTTAAAACAAATGATTAAACAATAAATTAAATTCAGAAAAAAAAATACTGCTACTTAAATGACTCCTGGGGCAATTTATAAATTATCATCTAAAATATTTACTATTTCATTTAGTGTTTATTATTCTTTCTAAATATAAAAAAAAACTTTTGACCTTAAATTTAAATATTGAGGATAGATGTATATAGTTAGAGCCAGATAGATAGATGTTGATAGTTTTTTCTAAATATTCTATTAAGTGACATTGTATAGGCAAAGGAAAATAAATATACCTAGTTTTCCCTTTGTTACCTATTTGATTTCTTAGATTTAGCTTATTTATGAGTATATATTAAGCTTGACTGAGAAACATAAAATGGAGCAATATATCCAATTTTTACTTATAGCATTAAAAATAAGCCATCATGCAGTGTCCATATTTGAATATTGATTCAAATACCTACAAGTGCATCATTTGGAACTTATTGAATTCTCTAAAAGTTTAATTCACTACTTAGATATTCTGAACAGATTAAAGTGACAAACTATAACCAAAAGTTCATTGTATATTTAAATGTAAAGTTAAATTAAATGCAAGATTCTTTTAAAATTTGGAAATGTCATACACTCTTAAGATTGTACATAAGAATTAAAATGTTTAATGTATCAGGTATAATCAGAATGTATAATGAGTGAGTGGGAAGGAGTTATATTTGATTTAATTAGATTTTTGTAAGAATCTGTATTTGAAGATCATTTGTACACTAACTATTTTAATTTCAAAACAAGAGGCTATATTTGGAGTTGTCTGTCTTCTGTGTTTTCATTCCAAGGGTACCTGTACAGATGAGAGGGAAATATCCAGGTTTTGACACAGTACCATTGTGCTCCTTTTCATGTTTCTCCACTCCCTCTTCCCTGGGAGGGTTCTGAGAGTATGTATATTTCACTCCCATCTATGACAAAATGAACATGATAGCCTGCAGGTCACCAGGGTGAAGTTACTCACGGGCCAATCTTAGTAGTCATGACAGGGGTGCCACTTCTCTTGAGCAATTGGGAGAATAAAATTAATGGACTCAGCTCATCAGGAATGAGATTGAGGAACTTATGTGGTAGAAAAATAAATAAGTAGTGAAACTTCAAGGAGAAGTAAGCACTCAGTCTATGTACATTGTCTATACATCATATGTATTTTTCTCAAGGCACTAGTGATGGTACATTATCCTCTCTATTTAAGTGTCTATCTATGCCTAATGATCAGTGAGCAGCTAGAGAATAGTCTTCTTGTTGGTGGTTTTTATTTTATTTTATTTTATTTTATTTCATTTTATTTTTTTTAGTTTTAACCTTTCCTTGTAATGCAGTGCCTGGCCTATAGTTATACTCAATATATCCTTTGTTAATTAAATAAAAATTTAGGTAACTGAATAAATACACAGGTTCTTCTTCAATCTAAATACAAATTTTACCTATTGAATAATTTTTAAAAGTGATTTGCTCTACTACTTCATTTGTAGGAGTTCAAAAATTACAGGAATATTTTCTCTTAAAAAGTAATTTTATAAGTATTTTTAACTAGTGTTAGTATATTTAAGTTTTATAAAAGTATCTGAAATCAGGCTTAGCTGTTTGCTAAATATTGTCTCTTACAATTTCTGTGGGGTTAGAATGAAATTAGAAATATACATCCCCAGGATTTATATTTATCTTAAAAATTTCTATTTAATTATTTTGTAAATTTAAGTATTGATTCTGAAATGCTTTGGGATATCATGCAAACCTGACAGTTTATGCTGCAATATATACAACGAACAAATAATTACTTGAAAGGATGTTTTTATATATGTTGTACAAATGCCATCACAGTTGGACATTAAAACAAATTATTTAATTTTTAGGCAATCGAGGGTTATTAGGACAAAAAGTTTCTTTTAAAGATATATATTAAACCTCTGATTATACTTACATAATCACTTCCTGTTTTATGTATACTGCAAATTTCTAAAAACTCATTTTTCAGGCACCCTGATGCTCTATTATATTTATATTTTCAATCAAAAGAGTTTTTATACTATAAGAGCTATAGTTGATCACATAATGACTACTCCATGAATTCACATATTCACTATGTTCTCAAGTATAACATGCAAATCTGTAAGTAAATAGATTATAGCACTCAAAATAATGTAACTGACAAGATGTCAAATCTGTTTTGTATATCTGTAAATGTGTAAGATGCCTTCAAATAGTTTTTTTCGGTGAAAGTTTTGTTTTAACAGATTGTCGTTATAAATACAGATGTAATGCTAACCATTAGATTTATGTATAAATAATAAAACTGAATTTTCTGACCACATTTAAGGTTTATGAAATGTCAAAAATTTCAATTTTTTATTTATGAACTTAAGGTGAAAACAATCCAACATCTAATACAAACTCATAAAACTAAATAGAGTCAAATATCCAGAACTCAAACCTTTAATGTAGCATCAATCAATACAAACATTGATAGAAATATAGAATTAGAGATTTATGTGTGAAGGCTTCTAACCTATAGAGGATCAAGAATAAGGGCCACGATGGATTTCTCAACAGAAACCATGCAAATAAAAAGAGAGTAGAATAAAATACTGAAAGTATTGAAAGTGAAACTGATAAGGACCCTGTGGGGCTCCTCGGCATGGAAGACTTTTTGTCCCCCATTTCTTGTAGCAAGACTCCAGCCTCCATGACCTTCCCTGAGTTCCAAAGGTCAGATTGAAAAGATGCTGATCAAGGGAGGAGCAGCCAAGAAACCACCTGAGGTGAGATTAAAGGGACCAGAAGAAGCTCTTCAAGATTAGGAAACCAACCACCTGAGACTAGATTAAAGGAGTGCAGGCCCTGCAAATACCCTAATCTTGTCAGCAACCCCACCCTTGAACTATTGCTATAAAACTCTTCATCAAATCCTCCTGGGTGGGGACACATAGTTTTTGAGGGCAGGAGCCCTCTGTGTCACCCTTTGCCTGGCAAAGCAATAAAGCTATCCTTTTCTACTTCACCCAATACTCTGTCTCCGAGGTTTGATGCGGCACCGGTGCAGAGAGGCCGAGCTTTCAGCATTAAAAGAAAACAACAACAAAACCCTAGAATTCTTTAGCTAGCAAAATTATCTTTCAAGAGTAAAGGAGAAATCAAAACTATCCATATCTTGAGTTTAAACTCCATGAAACAAGAAATCAAGTCATGTGGTCCAATAAAACTTCAGTGTATAGAACTGTACACACAATGCATACTTTGCTCTAAAAGTTGCTTCTGGAAGGAAGGAGGTAGTCAAGGTGGCAATGAAGGAAGGAATGAAGGAAGGGGGGAAGGAGGAGATGGAGGGAGGAAGGGAAAAAATATAACCATACAAATGAGCTCTCTTGAATTATAACTTCTCCTTTGTTTTAGCCACTGGGGAATCATCAGCTAGAGATCAGAGGATGAAAGAACATAATTTGAGATAATTATTCCATAACTTTTCTCCCTACAGGTCCATAGGTTGGTGGGAGTTCCTCTTTCAAAGTCCTCAAATCATTTGCATTGGTTATTTTTTACAACTTTTACTAGTTCCAGTATCACTGCCTTATCTAACTCTTCAGGCCTTGGAGTGGGAATTTCTTCCTGCTGTTGCTAGCCCCAGAATGCTTCATTATCCCTATCTGATTTTCATTACCCTTCTCACTCCTTGGTACATAGTCTGTTCTGTATTATTCTATTTGAATATGCATTCTGTTTCTATCTTAAGGCCCTAAATAATATTATATTTCAAGATTTAAATAACAAGGTATAGTGATAAACAGGAGTTTCCTGCTAGAAAATCTAATAAGGAAATATCTAGAGAAAAAATATCAGGAAGAAAGAAAAATTGACATGACATGAAAGAAAAATTGATACACAAATACATTTAGAAACTTTTTGTAAATCCTCTGGATAAAGCCTAGTGTCTGTAACAAAATAATAACAATATTAATAAAAATATTAACAAGAACACTCAATATTTTTATGAAGGTAGAATAACTCAAACATTGGCTAAAAATATTAAGGTATTTGGATAAATATGATCATAGTTAAAATATTCCAACATTTTTATAACTAAGGAGAGGGGTTTAGCTTTCAGTTTTGTTAATTTAAATAAACATGACAAAAGTCTGCCTTTATTTCTAGACATACTATGTACAAACTCTAAACAGTAGCTATAAATAAATATGGGAAAAGAAAAAAATACCTGCAAGATTCAATCATCTCAATAAAATGAAAGGAGGAAAAAGAAGTATAGACAACAGATGGCAAATAAGCCAGTAACAAAAAGACATATAGTTTTAAAAGTTATATATTATCTAAACAGATATTAAAATAGAAATAATTCAATAAATTCACTACAACTTAAAGAAAATAAAGCAGAACTTAAAATCAACTCAGACTGAAAATACCAGTTGTGGATAGTATGAAATGGGGTCCTTTATGGAAAAGTAACAAAGAGAGGGAGGGGGAGGTTACTTTTTTTTTCTGACATTAGATAGAGTCAGAAGTTAAAAATGATAAACTAGATATGTAGTAAGTATTCTCTAAAAAAAAAGAAAAAGAAACAAGAAACTTTATTTTGGACAGAAGATATCAAAGATGTAAAGAGATGGTCAGGATTCCATGGATAGTAGATATGGATTAAGTCAAATGGGAGGATGTACCTGAGAGGAATATGGTTCATTTTTATTAGTCTTCAACAACCTGACTCCCTGTGTCCTCTTTATTTTTCTGGAAAACTAGATTGGACACAGGTAGCCCCCATATTCAGTGGGCTAGAAAGGTGACTGTCTTCATTTTGTCAGGCAGTAAAAAAGGGGCAGTGTACCTGTATTGGTGGAGGCGAACACTGAGAAGCTATGATTCTTAGAAAGTCTCACTACTGAATCTTAAGCAAAATAATCATTCCACAGATCTTGACCAACACTGATGTTTATCCTTACGTTGCAGAGGTGTCTGGATTAACTACCTTGTAGACTCAGCTTTAGAGTTAATTCAGAGTCTCTGAAGGCAGAGAAGCAAGGGAAGATATGGAGACTTACTGTTGGACTCACAAAACACATAAGTTATGTTTCACACACCACAGCTGGAAACCTAACCCTAATCCTCTGAAGTATTCAAAGTACCCAGGAATTGCTTATGTAGGTCGTGCAGATAATTCAAAATCTATACGGCAGAAACTTTAAATTGCTCACTTTTATTTTTTCCCTTGTTTATTATACCTGTTTCATTCTAAAAAGAATTTGAGGCAGCAATGTATTGTTCAGTTACTAGTATTTTAAGTTATGAATGACAGTTCAGCTGCTGGGGACTTTACAATAATAGCAAACCAAGAAATGAATGGTAAGGACTTTCCTCCACATATGTACCCATAAATAATTGTTTGTAATCCACTGTGAATTAAGGGAGTGAAATGAGCACTTTTAAAGAACAAAAACACAGTTCTATTTTTATGATCTTTTAAACAGTGATTTTGACTTTTTAAATATCTCCTTTATATATACTAATAAAATTGAGTCAAAATTCTATTATCTGCAGTAATAGATATTTAAAATGGCACTGCTTTTTACAGTGCATTTCCATATATTAGATTTTAAAAAGTATAAATTTTTCTCAAGGACTCTAAAGAGGTAAATAAATATTTTATATGACATACATCTTATAAAATAACTTTCTTAAAGTTTCATGTTTTTTACCTAATATCCTATTTATAAGATATATATGTATATATATAAAGCTCTTTTGAATGATTTTATCAAAAATTTTTATATTAAACTAATTGCTATTTTGTCTCATTAATGTGTGTTATTATATTTATTGATATGATGTAGTTGTAATTATCATATTACACTTACTGTAGTGTCTTAAGAGTTAGTTGTTGGCTTTACAGTATCAGAAACTCAGCTTTATCTGTTTAGCCAGAATTATCAGTCTCTATAAAAGAGGAAATACACTACTGAAATTAATTTGAGACTGGCTGATAAGTCAGAATGGCAATTTGGCCACTTACAATATGTTACAAATATCATCTGATCACTAGAATTGAGAGGTAATAAATTTATGATCCCCAAAAGTAGAATAAGTAAGAAGATATTTTAGTATTCATAGAGTAGAAGAAATAAATGTGATTTATCTTAAGGCAAATTTCCATCAACTTACACACATCTGGTGAATTTCCCTTCTCTATGTCAGGGAGAAAATCTGTTGCCTAAAGGACAAACTTGTGGGTGTAATGTTTCAAAGAAACCTTATTTGAGACACAAAGATGAATACATGATTTTTAGCTTACCTTTTCTGATACATTAGAAAGCCCATTATTTTTCTCTCTGTAGGAGTAAAAAACATATTAGAGTTTTCAGGATTATATATTATTTTGCCTCAGTTATAATTAGATGTATAATTCTATTTTAGAAAAACACACACACACAAAAAAAAACACAAACCATAGCTAAAGATATATTAATTTTGGAGAACTAATTTAGAGCTTTGTTGCATCTGGGACTTCAAATTAATAATGATTTAACTTCATTCATATTTAGAATGAATATGAATATTTAGAAAAGATCAAGCTTGATCTTTTAGCTTTACAATGAAACAGATGAATTGTACAATTACTTTTCGTCTTAAGGCATGTAGATTACCTCAATTTATAACTGATTTATTGCTATGCAGACAACTAAATATTTTTAAGTTGATAATATGGTGAATTACACCTGTAGAGAGAATAAGCAAAATTAAATGAAATGCAGTCTCTGTAGGCTTATTCATGGCTTTGGTGATGGATATGTTTATTAGGTTGAGAGGGATGATTATTTCACAGTATAATGTATATGAAAACGTCACATTTGATACTTGCACAACTTAAATACATACATTTTTTATCTATCATTTTACCTCAGTAACAATGAGGGGAAAAATGTATAAGATATCTTTAGAAGAGTCATAGAAGGCATTCTCATGGAACCTCTCCCTTTGGTATTAGTTCAGATGTGAATAAAATACTTAATTGGTACAAACTACCAATTGATGACTATCAATTTCTTCAAACCCAACACTGTAAAACTGAATAGTAGAAAGTTTCAAATTAATGTTGTATATCTGCAATGCTTTCTTCCTCTGCAGGCATTTTTTTTAATCCAAATATTTTACTCAGCTATAGGTTTAAAATCATTTAGTATTTGTCACCACAGCTAGGAAACTGTCTTTTCTCATCAATAATAATTTTAAATTGTGTGATTCTCTAAAGAGAGCTATGACCAGCTATGATGAGGTAAATCAATGATAGCATGAATTGCATAGGTTAGTTACATCTACGAAGGCAGAGGTAACTCACCTTTATTCTGAAATGCTTTCAAATAAGCATGGTCTGTCTTAGACCGTTCTTTGGAATTGGAAAAGAAAGTTTTATTGTATTTCTATTTTAAACTCTGGCTTAACGAGTCTCAAGGAAAAAAAAGACAAAAAAACAGACTGTCTTCAGCTGATAAAAACTGATGCAAATCAACATTTTTTTTAAAGTAATACCTTTTAATACTTTTCAGAAATAAAGATAAAGCATGGAGAGATGAATAGGATCCTTTGAGTAGGAAAGAGCCTGTTAAACAGATTTTTAAATAATAATTCATCATCTATCACACTTCCACTAAATTATAACCCTTCCTCTACTCAGTGTTTTCTATATTGAAGTAGTCCATTCCTGTCGCAAGGCAAATTATTTCCCATGTAGAATCTTCAGACTATTTAAAGAGATTAACTAATTTACCAAAGATCCAAAAGGAAAATTAGTATTAGAATTATTACATATTAATCCTAAATAATTCATTTCAATAAAGAGTAATTATGGAAAGTTAATTTTTAATACTTTAATTTCACATACTATATTTACTTGGAAGATGTAATAATTTAGCTTTGGACTGAATAAAGATAAAGCAATTAATTATTTTAATAAAACCTCAAAGTACACACAGTCTAGTCATTTTATGTGAAAAAGGATTTTAAAAATAATCTTGAAACTTCTCAGACCATTAGCTGTACTACTAAAAAAAGCATTTTTTTATCTATTTTCACAGATGCTTGCCCTTTCATTTAAACATAGTGTTGTTTTTATCAAAGTTACTGTTTACAGCCTTGCTGACTGAGCAGTAAATCTTTAATTTTAAGTTAGAGCAGCTTTCTGTTGATGCAATGTATCACTTTATATTGAAAACCTTAATGTATTACTGTAACCTGTCTTCTACCTTATTTGTATATAATTCTAGAGTTTCATGGGGGAACAGGCTATGTCTATTACTACTCATGAAACTCTGCATACATTCTGTCATGTGGATATAGGCTGCTATCATCTTGGATAACAGTTCTGTTAATAATCATCATCACTTGATAAATAACAGTTGAGAAGTAATTCTGGTAAAACTGAGTAAGAAGTCACCTGTAGTGATGATCCCACAGCCATAAATTTTCCATGATTCTCTCTCTCTCTCTCTTTCTGTTTCTCTTCCCCCTCTCTTTCTCCCTCAGCAAGACTGATCTATTTTCCGATACAAACTCTACATTAAATAAAATTATGTACTTCTAAAAGTACAGATGCAGTCTTGAAAAAAATAAGGTAAATAAATGAAGGACAGAAAAAAAAAGATAATTAAAAACCATGTGATAAACCAGTATTCTTAAGGATTTCAGATATGGATAACTAGTGTCTTGAATTTATATTGAAGTCAGAGATGAATTCTTTGGTTCATGTTATATTTTTATTTGGAACTGAGATGCCTGGTTAAAGCTTGAAACTTCAAAGTATGAAAATGTCTGTGCATTTTTTTCAGATGAGTTAGACTGGAAAAAAATTTCCATTGGTAAATTGGGTAGACAAATATTTAATCTATTAATAATAAGAGGGAAAATCAGTGGCTTCTCAGAATTCTTAATTTTGGATCTTTCCATCCACTACCTTGGGTTCAAATACACTTATGCCAATGAGGTAAAAAATGAAATAAATAAAATATTATCTTAGGAGAGCATTACCTGTGTTTTCCAGGAAGAAACAAATGCAAAATCCTTTCAGGAAAGATGCAAATTTGAGTCAAATTTTTAGAAGCCCACATATAAAACTTCTCAAAAAATGAGCTCACAATTCAGAACTAAAAATATGATAGTAATTATTAAATAATAAATGAGAGTCACATCTACCAAAAAAAAAGTGGGATTTAATTCTTGTGCATTTTTACATAATAAAACTATTACATAGACCTTCTAGGAAAATTCTGTTTAAAATATGGTTACCTAGGACACTATTAAAATAGTCAAGAAAGCATCAGAAAGAACCAATAAGAACTCCTATAAATGATACATTTGGTTCATTTAATTTTTAAAGTAAATGTTACATTTTAAATGTTTTAAATTAAACTTTGAGAAATTTAATGAACTGGAACATAAATTTAAGAAAAGTAGGGCCTCCCTGGTGGCGCAGTGGTTGAGAGTCTGCCTGCCGATGCAGGGGATGCGGGTTCGTGCCCCGGTCTGGGAGGATCCCATATGCCGCGGAGCGGCTGGGCCCATGAGCCATGGCCTCTGGGCCTGCGCATCCGGAGCCTGTGCTCCGCAACGGGAGAGGCCACAACAGTGAGAGGCCCGCATACCGCAAAAAAAAAAAAAAAAAAAAGAAAAGTACCCACAATGCACCATGGAGAGAAAAAGAGATACAAAATATAAAACAGGTGATGAGACTTGGAGGATCAAATGAAAAGTTGCAACATATGTCTAATATGAGTTCTAAAAGACAGAATAAGGTTAGATGTAATAATCTAAAGAAGTAAGGCTAAAATTTTTCAGAGGTGATAAAATCACAAGACCTTTGAGTTCCAAACACAGTAAATTAAAATAAAATAAAGTGAATTCATACCTGAAACATAATATCAAAACTGTAGAATCTCAAAACAAAGAGGACACAAAGATAGCTAATTACTTAGACTATTGGACTATTATTTAGACTAACAGCAGACTTTTCATTAGCAACAACTAAAGGCAGAAAAACAATGGAATATTATCTTGAGAATATTGGGGCAAAAGAAATTTCAACATGAGATTTTGTAACCAAATTAAATATTTCAACCATTTTTATAGAGCTAGAAAAAGGAAAAAGGATTCAGGCATTATTATTATTTTTTTAATTTAAAGGAAGCAAACAAACCAAGACCAGGACAATTTTCTTAGGGGGTAGGGGGCAGGTAGCAGTAAAACTTTTTGAAATAAGTACTACAGGATCTATTTCAAGTAGAAATAAATTGAACCCAGGAGAAAAAGTGAGTTCAAGGAAGGTCATTTATCATGTATAGGCAAACATGTTGGTGGTGGTTCTTTATAACAAATGTTAGAATATTATTAGTACTCCTCTGTTCTAATCAAGAATACATTTGCATGAGCCTATGATAAATCTAGCTAGGGTGTCTGAGCCTACACATCACAGAATAAAATTATTTTGGGGTTGGAGTTAGTGCTTGACAACTCAAATTTTCATTCAGAATCTAACCTTAGGTGTATGCATGTTGGCATGTTGTCATCTTGGTGAAATACCTCAGTTATCCTACCCCGAGCACTGGCAACAACCCTTTCCATACACAAGGAAAATATATAAATATAGAAACCACAGCAAATTTCAGATGCTAAGGCTAATGTTTTTCCTCAGATTCAAGAGCTTGCTTTTATATTAATAATATTTTTCTGGCTTCCTGCTTTGGGTATGTGCCCCTTGTTTACCTTCTGGTTATCCCAGAACTTCTGGGAATAAAACTGCAGAGGGCCAACTGAACATTCTAGAATTAGATATTGGTCATCCTATTATTAAACTAGATATCTCTCTCACACACAAACACACACATGTACAAACTGTTTTGCACTTCTTCACCCACCTATGTAATATTGATAATATCCTTGTCTCCATTTTTCCTGATAGCCAGTGTCAGACAAGACTGTAGCTAGACACCCTCTCTACCACATTCACAGCTTCCTGTTAGACCTCTGTGACATCTACCATCCTGATAGCTGAGTATGTTCATAACTACCTTTGAATACACAAACCACATACATGTACAGCTTATCCCTATTTTGTGTTGGTAGGAGTCTCCTGGAATCATTCCTCACACCCTGATTAACATCAGCCTGTAACTCTCTGCCATCCTTGAGCTGTCTAAGCTTTTGCCAGTGGTGCCCTTAGGTCTGTCAATATTATAGAAACACTGACTTAATTCCAGAAGTAAGAAAGGGGAAACATTTTGAAAAACAGACATCAAGAAGAGTCTGGAGGAAAGAAGTTGGTGAATTCATGCATAGTACTCCCTACTCATTTCATTCCTAATCTTATAAATGGACCTCATTTATGTCCTTATTTTTAAAAAGGAGTAGCTCCAGTTAGATGGGTGAAAGAAGAGTATGTTAAACATTATGAAAATGGAGATGGATGCGTTCTCTTTTAGGTTTGCTATGTTGATAAATATATATATATTTCTACCTTGTAGCTAGAAGGAAAAAAGAATAACCCAGGCTTTTACTTAATTGTAAAGTTGTGCACTTCCCTCCCACCCTAGAAAACAAATCAGGGATGAAACAGGGAAAATGAATGCACTGAAGGACAACTTAGGCTAATATCTCTAGTACAAAGAAATGTTCATTTTCCCTCAATGTGCCTAATTTTGAGGAGGAGTCTCCTTGTCTTATAGCTAATGTCATTATAATAACTGAGGCTGTAATGTGGACTGAGTAGCACACCCTAGGAGGACTCTGGGCCTGTTTAGGCTCAGTCTTACATCTAGGCCACCAGATGAGTGTTTGTAATCACAGTAGTCTAGCCTGTTTATTAGGAATAAAAATATAGTAGTTTGAGGACATAACACAAATAGTTAATTTGTAGTTTGTATAATTGCCTAGAATGCCATCTGGTTATCTTAGGATGGTAGTAGATGACAAACCAAGGATTCAATATTTGGAAATAAAGGTAAATACCTTTCATCACTGGACTTCTAAGAAGAATTACTTTTTTAAAAAATACTTAGAGCCAGTGCTATTTTGACTGTTGTAAGACACATCGGGGAGATCATTGGAAAAAAAAATGGAAGCTTTTTCATATTTGTTTTTTGTTGCTATGCCAAATATTGCCTTCCTAGAAAAAACTAAGTCTAATTGTACCAGAATAGGAATTCCAATTGACATTTTTATAGCCACTTACTCAGCAATATCTACCTAAGAAATCACTTTTGAAAATGAAAAAACTAATTTGCATATGTAAATTTCATGTATGATAAAGCTGCTGTCTCAAATTAGTAATGGAAAGGGTGGTATTTTACATAAGTGGTTCTGGAATAACTACAGAGTCATGTGGAGAAACTTAAAATTGGATCTGTTCCTTGTAACATACATCAAGATATGTAGTTCACGTGGATCAAAGATTTTAATTTGAAAATAAAGCCCGACAAATGATGGAAGAAACTGTGAAGGAACCCCACACCAACAAGTGGGGACTATATGCTATTACTCAAACTTCTAGGTGATTAAAAAGAAAATATGGATACATTTAATCATATATAATTTTAAAAAACTCTATGTTAAAAAAATTATAACTGAGTAAAAAGGCGAACCACCCACTGGGAAAGTATTTGCAAAGCATATTCTAAATATATAAGAGATTCTTAAAGCTAGAAAATAAGATCAAAAAATATGCTGGAGCTATGAACAAACATTTCATAGAAAAATAAATTGTTATACATAAATACATATCTATATATTCACACTTGGAATAACATAAATTCATATTAAAACAACACCAAAATAATCTAAGAAAACTACAAATGCATTGATTTTGGGAGAAAATGAATTAACTCAAAGAGAAATTTAGAAAGTTCTGAGCAACAATAATCACAATAAGACCTCTCTTTCATAGAAATTTTGAAAATTAAATCTCTTTGACAATTACTAGCAGAGCAATATAAATGTATTTTCCATCAGTGAATAAATTAAAATGAAAATGGAACAGGTTTTAGACATACTACATATCCATAGTAGGAAGACTTCACCATGCAAAGCACTGGAAGTATTTAAGAATGTAGTTTTGGGACTTCCTTGGTGGGGCAGTGGTTCCTGCCAATGCAGGGGACTCGAGTTCGATCCCTGGTCCAGGAAGATCCCACGTGCCGCGGAGCAACAAAGTCCGTGCGCCACAACTACTGAGCCTGTGCTGTAGAGCCCTCGAGCCACAACTACTGAAGCTCGTGCACTTAGAGCCCATGTTTCACAAGAGAAGGCACTGCAGTGAGAAGACCGCACGCCACAACTAGAGAAAGCCCACATGCAGCAGCAAAGACCAATGCAGTCATAAATAAATAAACTTATTTAAAAAAAAGTAGTCTTAAAAGATTTATGCTAGCATAAATAAGTCCAGTATATATTTACGTCAAAACTCTAACATGATAATAGACATTATGTATTATTTTCTAATTTTAAAAAAAATCTAAGAAACTGACCACAGTCTTCTTGAAAATATATTCACTATGACTGCAGCATTCACACTTAAATATTTGTTAGAAGAAAAAGTGTAACCTTGCCTCTTATACTTGAATTTTTATTTTACTGTAGAGCAAAAAGGGATTTAAAAATAAGCTGCATCCAAATTATTTAAAATTATCTGGTACCCAGAGAACAACTTGTTTAAATTTCCACAAAGAAACATTTGCTAAATTCGGATTAAGGCATCCTAGCTCTGTGGATTCCTTCTGTCTTCCTCTCATTACCTAGCTTGCTTCCTTTCATTATCTACTTGTTTATGTATCCTTAAACTCATTTTGATATATTGTGTTAGTCATATGTATCTCTTGTGCTTTTGTGGTAAAGCTCTTTTGAAAAAATTCTTGTCTAGTGATATCACCATTTGAGTTTGCACACAATTGCCCCTTTTCTATAAACAAAATTTAATATCAGTAGAACATTACTACATTAATTCCATCCTCCTCCCATGAAATTGATACTTTTTCATTGATATTTTTCTGAAAGGTACAACATGTGAAGTCACAGCAAATTTTGAAAATTACCATAATACTTATAATAGTATGAAGCAAAGATTCACTGAGTGTGCATCTGATGGATATTCGATGTTTGGAACATTGAAGTGGGGCACATAGGATGACGACATCCAAAAGGAAACAGTTTAAGACTGAGATCACTCATCTTAAGTTCAACTGCAAATGATTTATTCTCAACTATATTTTTCTTAAGATTTTTTCTTTCTTCTTCATTGACAAACGTGAATCTTAATGTCTTTCATTTATTAGTATATGTTTAAATAAATACCATATTAAACAAACTCTCAAATAAAAATCAGGGGGCTAATAAAAGATTTGCCTACTTTCCTTCTTTGAAACTCAGGCTATATAATAAATATCTCCTGCCACATTTTATGTATCAAAAGTCAATGAGATTCTTAGAATTGATGACAAAACACCACAATATTAATCCTGACATCAACTGCTGCCTTTAGGCAATGAATTTCCACTTAGCCAACCATTACCTCTATTTAATCAAAATAATTATCTCTGCAAATCCCAAATACTAGAACTGGTTGGAAGGAAAACAGAACAGGATTTTTTTTAAATTTTATTACAGCAGATCTTAAAGATATTTTAAAAGTAAGGAGAATTTTAAAAGTAAAGATATTTTAAAATATCTTTAAGGATTCTTAAAGATATTTTAAAAGTAAGGGCTACATATAGTCAGTACATATGTAGCAATTTACTGTTTTCTGCAATTATCAACTCATGACGAATTTTGTTTTATTTATATTCCACATATTTCTTCTAACATCCTGATGGATTAATTTGAAGCAAATTCCAGAATCATATAATTTCATTTATAAACATGTTAGTATATATCTGTAAAAACAAGGACTCATGAAATATATACCTAAACACTATTAATAAACCTAAAACAAAAAGGATAGCTTCCTAATATTATCAAAATCCACTCTCATTATTTATATCCATCACAATTTATTTATTGAATAAACTAGCATTACCCACATTCTGGATTTCTTCTGATTGCATCCCTGTAGAATTGTTAAACAATTGCCCTTGTCATCATATTACTTCTAAATTGGCAGTTATATTTAGAGAACTGGTTATATTCTCTCTCTCTCTCTCTTTCTCTCTCCCTTTCAGCAATAATACTTCATAGATATTCTTTTCTTCTCAGGAGGCACATATAGTTTATTTTTCTTTTATTTGTGATATCAGAAGCTATTGATTATCATACTTTAGTTCTTTTATCTTTTTAGTGTTTGCACAATGATGATATTCTAATTCTAATTTTTTTTAATGTATGAGCTGAAATAATACCATAAGGATAGGCTTATTGATCTAAAGTATCTATGCATTTCAATCATTTGCATTATTACTCTTATTGATTCTCAAAATGTCCCATTGTTGACCTGTTAGAACTTCTTCAAACTGACTACTGAGTCCTTTATAAACAAACCTGGTAGTCTTTGATAATTTCCTTGCTTTCTTCTAGAACAAGATATTTATAGGGATCTAAGCAGTCCGGAACATTTTAATATTAAAATTTTCATGTTTAGTAATTAAGTCAGGAGAAGAGGCATAAATCAGAAGTCTCCTGAACTATCCAAGATTGTCACTCTTACAATCACAATCACATTAACTTTTCTATTTTTTTATATCTTTGTTATGACCTCAATGTTTTTCAATTTGTTTAAGTGTTCTTTATTTCTATTTTTTTTTCCCTAACATCATCTTTGGCATGTGAGGGACTATATATCTGGGTTATAAATACATTCACAACATACTCAGAATAAGCAAAGGGAATATCTTTTTCCTTTTTTATAATTTATTATCATAAGCATCTGCCCAGTGGGTAATGGAAAAGAAACTGAATTTATACCTATCAAATTCAAAACTGGGTCTGCTGATTTAAATAGTTCTTTAAGTAATAGTCTCTCCAATGTATATGCCCTTCACCTACCGAGCCCTTCTCTGAGATAATTCTGGTTTTCAGTGACTGTGCAATACATAGTAAAGGGCTTCCTGATTCATATGACACACAGCTCTGGCCTCCATCACTTTTTGATCCTGATACCCTGCTATAGACTGGCTTGAGCCACTGCCCCACCCCCCAAAGTTCACACGTTGAAGCCTTCACCTCCAAAGTCACTATAGCTAGAGATAGGCTCTTTAAGAGATAATTAAGTTTAAATGAGTTAATAAAGGTGGGGCCCTACTCTTACAGAAGTGTGGCCTTATAGGAAGAAGAAAAGAAAGAGAGAGTCACAGAGAGGGAAATTTCTCTCTCCCTGTCTCTTTGTCTCCCTCTCCCATGTAAGAACTTGGTGAGAATGTGGCCCTCTGAAAGCCAGAATGAGAGCCCCCAACAGAAATGAAACTCTGAGAGACCTTGGTCTTGGAATTTTCAGTCTTCAGAACTGTGAGAAAACAAATTTAAGCTGTTTAATCCACTCAGTCTATGGCAAAGTCCATCTGCAGTTTGGGAACTGTAATCAAATTGAGAACTAAGCATCATCCCACTCTCCCATTGCAGAGTTAAAAATATGAGCATTATTACAAAAAAAAAAAAAGAAAAGAAAAGAAAAAAAAGGGAGACAGTAGGATCCAGCTGCTCAAATAACTTAGCCTCACTCATGAAAACACTGTATGAATAGTCCTATCATAATTCCAAAATAAGTAAAGATACATTCTCATGTGGTCTTTAAAAAATAACTTTAGAACCAGACAAAAGGAGGAATATTTAGAAGAGTTAGATCAATGTAATATATTCTTGAGTAAAATACAAATGATCTACAAAAGATTTAGGATTCTTATCAAAGAATGTGACTCTATAAAACAGTAAAAGAGTGAGATGAAATTGCATCAAGGTGAAAAGAAAAGAAAGGTAGAAAAGAAGAAAAAATAAATTTAAAAATAGAATTAAGAATTAAATAAACCAATGAAGAGCAGAATTGGGGTATAAAACAAGATTGGAACAAAGTTCCAAAGGGGAAGACATAATATGATTTTTAAAAATCAATTTTCCAAAATTAAATATATTAAGGCAATATAATTTAAATGGAATTCCAATAAAATTTATTTGAGGGATTGAATACAATGATTTTAATGTCCATATGAAAGAATATTATCTGAGAGTAATTTTTAAATATCTTGAAAACAATAACGAGGCCTATTCTAAAACAGATATTGAAAAAAATCTTGTAAGACAATTCCAATAACAAGATTTCAGTAATAACTCAGAAACAGACAAAGAGATCAATGGAAAATAATAAAATACTCAAAAACATACACTACTATATAGGGCCTGGTTATATGACCATAAGTGTTTTATTTTTTCTCCATTTGGGAAAAAAGTTAAAATGTGATTATACCTTTAATTCACACTTTATAAATTCCAGGAGATTAAAATTCAGAATGTAAAACATAAAACAATATAACACTTAGCAAAGGATATGGAAGATTATGCATACAGGCATACCTCGGGGATATTGTAGGTTTGGTTCTAGACCATCGCAATAAAGCAAATATCATAAAAAAGTGAGTCACATGAATTTTTTGGCTTCTCAATTCATATAAAAGTCTACATTATACTGTAGTCTATTAAGTGTTCAATAGCATTACGGCTAAAAAATGCACATATCTTAATTTAGAAATACTTTAACGCTAAAAATTGCTAAACATCATCTGAGTCTTCAGAGAGTCATAATCTTTTTGCAACAGTAGCATCAAACTTCACTGATCACAGATCACCAGAACAATATAATAATAATGAAAAAATTTGAAATATTGCAAGTTACCAAACTGTGACACAGAGAAACAAAGTGAGCCAATGCTGTTGGAAAAATGGCACTGATAGTCTTTCTGAAATGATGAAATATATCTGAACTGACCAATATAATAGCTAATAGCCACATTTTGAACACTTCAACTGTCAGTGTGACTAGGAAACCACATCTGGCTAACAACTACACTATTGGAAAACTTGGCCTATGGACAATATTACTGCTATATTAATAGGAAACAATCACATGACATATTGTCTATCTAGAATCAATGAATATTCATTTAAATTGGTAACAAAATTTACACTGAAATATGGTTAATGACAGTTATTTGAAAAGAGAAATCTCAGAAAAGCAAATCTAGGTGGCAAATAAACAAATGGAAAGAGGATGAACCTTTCTAGGACTCAAATACATCAAATTAATAATTCAACATCATTTCTTACCCAGCAAACTGGGGGATAAGAAAACAGTATTTATGGTAATATCCATAATCAACTGGGATTGGAAGAAAGTTTGTACTCTCAGTTATTTATTTTGCAGATAGTAATTCTTTCAACTTCTTAGAAAACAGCATGTTGTTGTTTAACATAAACAGGAATGTAACCTTGACCCAGGATTCTCACCAATCCCACACTCAGGAATCCATCTCGAAAGGAAAAGCATCAGGTATAGTGACAAATACAGAGCTATCTCTAGCATCAAGAGGCAAAATCAAAACAAAATAAAATTTTAAAAGAGTGAATATTCATATTACCTAAGTTTTGAACTAAGGGTACATTAATATAATTTAAAATTGAGGTTAATCTATGCCATTTGAATTGGGTGAATGTCCATTGGGAAACCAATTAAAGAAGAAAAAGTAAGACAAATTACATTACATAAAACACATTCCTAGTTTTTTTTGTTGTTGTTGTTTTTGTTTTTTGCGGTATGCGGGCCTCTCACTGTTGTGGCCTCTCCCGTTGCGGAGCACAGGCTCCGGACGTGCAGGCTCAGTGGCCATGGCTCACGGCCTAGCAGCTCCGCAGCATGTGGCATCTTCCCAGACCGGGGCACGAATTCGCGTCCCATGCATCGGCAGGTGGACTCTCAACCACTGCGCCACCAGGGAAGCCCAACATTCCTAGTTTTTTAAACAAACACTGGTGAAAATAAAATGGCTACAGTAGACTCTTCAGAGCCCACTTAAAAACTACTCACTGCAAGATATAAAATAACCCCCACCCTGGAATTTGTGCTTCTGACAAGACTCTCTTGCACTCCCCCTTCCAAAATCTCCTTCTTTTGCTATTATCATTGACCAAAAGTTGTCTCCAGAATAAGACCAATTATCAGATTTTTCAAAAACACTATCAGGAGAAATCTCATTATGCCCTACAGATGTGTTTCTCTCTCTCTTTTTTTTTTAATTAACTAATTAATTTATTTTTGGCTGCCTTTGGGCATTGCTGTGAGCGGGCTTTCTCTAGTTGCGGTGAGCAGAGGCTACTCTTCATTGCGGTGCACAGGCTTCTTATCGCAGTGGCTTCTCATGTTGTGGAGCACAGGCTCTAGGCACGTGGGCTTCAGTAGTTGTGGCACGTGGGCTCAGTAATTGTGGCTCGCAGGCTCTAGAGCGCAGGCTCAGTAGTTGTGGAGCATGGGCTTAGTTGCTCCACGACATGTGGGGTCTTCCCGGACCAGGGCTCGAACTCATGTCTCCTACATTGGTAGGCAGATTCCTAACCACTGCACCAACAGGGAAGCCCAGATGTGTTTTTCTTAATCATTGAAGTAGTCTCCATCTCACAGGACTTTCGCATCAAGTGACTTTGCACATCTCTTATTCTGACACTAATTCTCATCCCTTCCTGACATTCCACCCTCAAGACCACCCAATGTAATCTCTGAAATTCAAGTTCTGTAAGTAAAGAAATCCCCGTCTCCTCAAATCCTTCTTTTAAAATGTTCTTCACTTTCTTGCCTTAAATGTCAGAATAAAAAAAAAACCTTTCAAGAGGTAGCTGTTAGTATGCGTGTGTGTCTGTATGTGCTTTGGCAAATCCCACAACACACTGAATCTCTCCTGAGAACCTCTATCTCAGTTACAGAATTTCCATTTTATTCTTTTTTTCTTAATAATTTTCATTTTTATGCTCAGATTCTCAGTCTTTCCATTCATCACATTCATCATCTTTGTTAAATATTTGTTTTAAAACTTTTTCCTTTTATAATTATATATCATCATCTATGAATTTTCCTCTTTGGTTATGGAACACATGTTCCTGTATTTTCATGTATCTAGTACTTTTTATCATATACTGAAAATTGTCGATGCTACATTGCTTAGTGTATAGATTTAGTGTTGACTTTAGCTCTAGGGGTCAGTTAATTTACTGGCAGATCAGCTTGATCTATTAGGTGCTTGGATTTGTCTTTTGTAGGCCTGTCTAGAGTAACTCTTACCATATGGATAGAGTAGCCGTGCAAGTAAGGCAGAGCCATTCTTGTGTATGAACTGAATTCCTTGAGTGTTCAGTGAGGTGACTTCATCCTGGCTGATTGTCTACCCACTTTGTGCAGCATCTGGACCTCTGTGGAGTACACATTTTATGTGTAACTTACTTCAACAATCACAGACTAGGGCTGCTGTTGTCGAAATCTTGAAAACAGTTGCTTCATATATTTTCTATGATTTTAAATTTATTCTCAATCAGGAGGATAGTTTGATACCCATGAATCCATCATTGGTAGTCTATTATTACACAGAGAAACTTTTGAAACAAAGTAAAATAATAATTACTATAATAAAGATCATTTTCATTTGTAAAATGAAAATTAATATCTCATATACATTTTAATAAGGTAAATGTTGCTTTTTATTTTCAAACCATGTATTTTTATCCAAAGGACATTTATTTTAGTACTATGATATTTCTAATAAGTTCAAGTTTCTATTCAAAACGTGTTATCTGTTATCTATTCTTAGCACTAGTATCATTGTTTTTGCAGAATGAAAAACTTGATGAAATGTCAAATACAGCTTGGTTTCAGAGTAACTGAAAATACCAAGTATAGTACAATTAATATGCACTTCAATCTTTTATTTTTATTAGCAAATTTTTTTTTCTATTCTATACAGTGACAGGAATGTATCAGGTGTCTATTTAAATAATCAAATTTCTGACAACATAACACAATAATTAATTTTAGTTCGTCACACAGAGATACAGTTAACAGTTTACTATTTCCTTCTAATTCTCTTACAAACTTTAATTTCTTTAATTTTAATGTAAGTATAATTATCAATTTTCCCTACAGCATGCATGGAATTATCTAAAATATATTATGAAAAATGTAAATCCCTAAATTAATTGTATTTAAACTACATAATTATTGTATAGAAAAGCACTTTTTATGAATTGAGATTAATCTACAATATGTCTAAAGAACTAATGTATATTATCTGATCTTTGAGGACTATCACTACTACTGGGCCCTAGAAATCCTTAAGTAGCTGAGGCATTTATTTATAAGAGATATATAGAGATATAAGGAAATACATTACAGATTAGAGCTTTCTTATTTAGTAGTTCATGATAGATGAGTTTAAATTTAGCCATACTTTAAAATTCTTAGGATAATATGATTTGTACCTCATTCTGTGTAGCAATAAACAGTAGTCACCACACATATGTTACATTTTTTAATTTATATACCATATGTCTCTGAAATAAAAATAAAATTGTTTGGTCATGCACAGTCACTAAACTTTACTGTTATGTAGCAATTTTTTTCATAACCATAAAATAACTTAAAATATATTCTAAAATTCTCTCTCACTATGTGGGTTGTAGAAAAATATTTTAAAAATTTAAATGCTTGAACAAATTGTCCAAGAATAGCTGACTGGAAAACTATTGAAGTCTACATTTTATATTTGCTTACTCTGTGTTCTCTTAAATAATTTATCATCAGTTACTTCATATTCGACAAAGTTTCTTAAATCCTAGCAACATAGAAAACTTGTCGAAGAAGTTTAGCTAATGAATTCAAATACATTTGCCCTTATGGTGGATACTTCTACTGGATCATGTCAATTAGCTGGATATGGACATGGGTTTACTTTTATGTTCTATGGCTACCCTAATTTTAGTTACTATTGTAGGTCCTAGTTAAAAGTAAAAGATGTCCTGAGTTATTTATTTTAGGAATTATTTTCTCAGTATTTTGATCATTAGCTAATTTTGAATTAGTTGATTTGATTATATGATAATAGTTGATTGTTTATCTTTTAAGTTTGAATCAATTATAGAATATTTGTAGTTTTAAGTAATTAACATTATAATATGAGGCATTATAATTCATTAGGTGTGAGAAATAGACTATAGAATGGAAGCCATTAATTTTATTAAATAAAAATAAATCTGGTAAGAGGGAACTAGAGCATATTAGGAGGAAAAGAGAAAGAAAAAGGTATCTTTGGGGTTGAATTAACATAATCCACGGAAAGCCAGAGAATTTTGAAATATGCACTTGATACTTGATCTGGAATTGTGAAAATAGAAAAGGAGAAATTCAGGTCCAAATTGGTTTAGGCTATGGATTTCTACTATTTTATTGACAACAAAGTATAGAGACAATTGCAAGATAGTATAGATTTTATTATTAGTACAGATTTTTTCTTCTCTCTAGCTATTATAATTATTAAAATAACTAATTTTAACAGCAAGTCCAGTTATAGAATAGTTTCTAATTTCTATACGTCTGGTCACAGAAAGATGACATAGATACACTCGTCTCTTTTTCTATCCTCTAAATACAGCAAAATACTTTGGGGATAATTTAACAATCATAAAAGTACTTTGAAAGATGGAAAGAAGACAGACTGGCTAGGGTCCTTAAGTCTTGAAGAAACACTTTGGTGTGTTCCCTGAGTTTTAGTTTTACCCAGAACTCCCAGCAGGCATTGGAAACACACAGAGAGAGAAAAACCTGCTCCCTGACCAAAAAACTAGGAAAGGCTGAGCTCAGTAGAGCCCTGGTAGGGAGATTCATCAACTGGCTCACACCCAGTGAGCCAGGCAGACAGACTCATCCATCACCCAACACCTCTGGTGCCGCAGAACTGATTTGCCCATATCCGAGCTCCGAAAAGTCAGGTGTTTTGTGGTTTCTCCACACAAAAACAGAAACTGAACTAGTCGCAGGATTTCCTGATTTTCATCAAGGGACAGAAGACTACCCAGACAGATATTTCCTTACCCCAATAGCACTAGCAAAGACAAACTGGAAGCTTACGGCACCAGGTATGTGGTGAACAGTCCAGAGGAAATATTCTCCACCCAGCTTCCTCACCACCTACATAGCAACATGGGCAGCACTGGCAAGGGTAGAGAGTGAGCTTTCCTGGAGCCAGAAGAACAAAGACCAGACCAGCACTACAAGGGCTAAGCGAGCTAAGATGTCAATGGAATTACAAATTTAGGGCAGAACCTACATGCTAAACCTCAGTAGGTCAAATGTTTGATGAAATAGAAGATTTAAATAGGATCCTAATACAATATCCAAAACAATAACAATCAAAAATCACTCCTCATACCTAGAACCAGAAAAAAATCACAACTAAAAAGCAAATGATGCCAAGTCTGAGATAATTATAGATGTTGAACTACTTGACAAAGATTTTTAAACATCCATCATAAAGATGTTTTAACAAAGTGATTAGTTTCATTTTTACTGAGTAAAATTAATCATCTCTTACATGATGTTCTTTTGTGTTTCAATAATTATATAGAAACTGGGAGTTTTGAAGAGACCTTAACTCACATCTGCTCTTTTTAATAATCTCACTGAAATTCCAGTTCACAAATAGGTCTTCCTTGAATTTGGGTAACGGATAGAAAATCTTATTATCTAGAAAATGTTAATTTCAAATACCAAACCTGGCAATTTGATTTTAATTCTAGGTAGTTCTCAAACTTGTCTGTACACTTGAATTATCTAATGAGTTTTTAATATAGCATAAATGCCTAGATCTACCCCCAGATGAATTAGAACAAAATCTGGCAGTTTTTTTCAATATCTATATTATTTTCAAAAGTCACCCAAGTGATTCTAATGTTCAACTATGATAAAAAAGATAATAACTTATTGTAAAAGCAGCACTAAGACAGAAAGTATATCTTGTTCCACTGAATTTCTGACATGGAAAATCTAGAGGATGAAACACAATATTTACAGCTTGACCATTTAGATTACAAATCCTACTTTAAAAGTAAGAATATTTTAGCATAAAGCTTTTCTTCTGTTTGATAAAGGAATAATTTGCAGATCTTCTGCTTCCCCAAACTAGTATCTTTTACTGCTGACAATACTTTAAAAAGGGAAACTTTCTTAGATATCTCACCACCATAATATATTTTGGTGCAATTAATTTTGAAAGTATATGAATTGAATTGTGAAAATACTCCCTAATATAATCCCTCTTTCCTAATCTTTTTTTGTTTTGTTTTGTTTTTTTTTTAGGAAAACACAAATTTAAAGAGCAAGGGATGTCTGTCCATCAGTCTGTCCATCTATCTGTCTCTCCATCGACCGATCCAGGATAGAGAGGATAGTATGAGGCCGGAGGATAGTAAAAGACACTCCAAATTTATCTTTAATACTCTTTGATTTTAATTAACTATAAAAGTTGTGATACAAAATTCAAAAACTATTCAGTAAACTAGAAAATTCAATAAACTAGAAAGTTTACCTTTCTCTGGGAGATAAGGTACTTTACTATTCTCTATATATGATTTTTGGAACTTGTAACAAAATTCATCATGAAAAATATGTACTAATCGCTTAGAGGAGAGGAGTTGGGTCATAGTGGAAGTGGATTCTAGCCCTTCATTCAATTCTGTAATTTCTTATTCCATACATTTTTCATTATTCTTGTCCTTTTTTGGAAAAAAAATGAGAACCAGTTGTTTCATTTTTAAAAATCTTTCATTTAATAAAAAGTGCTTCACTGATTATAAGATTTTGATATATGAAGCATATACATCTCTTCTAGCAGCCTTCTTGGGAGGGAACATGATTTGCTTCCTTTTCACCTGGAATCTTCAATTTAGATAAAATTATGCTGTTAGATAGAAGAGTTACATTTTATATTGGACATGTATTAATACAATGTACTATACTCTAACATTAGGTGTAATATTTTGCAATCTATTGTCTTGTATGTTCAAGTTGTGTACTGATATATTCAGAGAAAGCCTGATAAGTATTGCTCTCTTCAGCATTATGCTTTTATTTATTTTTCACTTACAACACAGTTTATAACTGTCAGCAAACTGTTCAATAGTAGGCATAGTGCACAGTGAGGCCTTGTTCATCTTTTTGACATTAATGGAAGTTTTTATCTCTATAATATTTCTGTAGATTTATTCTGTTCCTAAGAATGCAAATCTATGAAATTCATCTTCTATTTTTAGGTTTCTAAGTCTTTATTCAGGGATAGATTTTGAAATTTAATCAACTTTTTGTCATCAACTGAGAATAATATATGGAGTTGAAATAATGAATAGTCTTAACAAACCAAGTACTTAGTTGGGTATGATTTTTCAGGCACTTTGTATAGATTTCTCCACGTTTATTAATAAGGGAGATGAAAGATTTCAGTAACGTCTTTTACTTTCCTTTGCTGTTTTTTTTTTCTTTTTAGTCATATTAATTTTTTAAGTGTTTGGGGATTATTTTCTCTTTCACTGTACTTAAAAACAATGTATATGATAACAGATGAAATTCAGTAAATTTTAAAAGAGACATAGATCTCAATATATTTTAATTCATATAATGACATTATGGACAATTCAAATTTTTAGTCACTTCTTGAGTTAATTTTTTCAAATTATATTTAATTCAAATTATCAAGCTTATATTGTATTTCAAATGAACTCTGTGTTTGTGTGTACATAAACCTATCCAGTGTACGCAGTTATTATTTTAATTTCTAATGAGTTTATTGTGTGTTCCTTATTTGAGCCTTCAGTATACTTGCCAAATGTTCATTGCATTGTTGGTATTTTCAAAGAACTAATTCTTGGTTTTTAGTAATAAAGTTTGACATTTTCCTATTTCTTTTTTATTACTTCTCATATATTTAATAATTTCACCTGTAGGGTAGCTGATTACTCCAATATGATTATCTATCATTCTTCAAAATTTATAAATAAGTAAAAATTGCCACAAATATAAAAACTAATTTGCATAAATTATGATATGTATTTTATAAATATATTAAAATATAGAGACTCTGGCAATATTGATATTAACTTTTAAGGAGAAAGATGAATTCTGTTGAACTATTTTAATACTTAAATGACTAAGCCTATTGCAGATGATACCATTTTATGTATAATACATATTAGTGGTATCTAGTTTAGTATATATAATATATACATATCCATTTATCTATCTCTCATTCTCTGTGTGTGTATGTTTTATATACATTATACAGCAAGCAAAAACTCATCAATTTTTATGCACAAATCAAGTTAAATCAGTGGAAAATAATCTCTCAGTAAATAAAGAAAATAATAAATTATGCTTTTCTTGGATCTGGTTTAAATTGAAATGACTGGCTAGTTATTCAAGGCTGCTAAATATTTTTAATGATAATGGAAATTTCACCCAAAGAATTTATATTAACTAAAATCTTTCTCTAGGCATTACCACAAAAATGTGTGCTTTTATGTCATTTTAAAAACATAAGAAGGGAAAAACAGAGCTTATTTAGAGATAAAGAGATTAGAGGAAATAGAATAATAATGAAGTGGAGGATTTGGGTGAAAGATGATAAATTAAAAGACTAAGTTCTTCATGTTATAGGCAAAAAAGGATCAAAGCATATAAAGGCCATTTAACACATAAAAGAGTGGGAAATCAAAGTTTGAAATAAAGGAATAATAATGTCAACTAGTTAAGAAGAGAATTCATGTTGAGATATGATAAAAATATTGTCATTCAAAATTCACATTTAAAAGAGAAGAAAGTTTAATACATTACATAATTTTAAACTAGAAAAAATATATGAATACATCAGGAGAATCTATTTGAAACTCAATTTCTCATCTAATCATAAAGTGGAAAACGTCCTTTTGTTTGAAATATTCTTCACTTGGTATACCAAGATATTATAAGAAGCTAAAGGCAAAAAAATTATTTAAGGGATTATGGTAATAGCATTTGAAATAGCATGAAGAAATGGTAGGATTATCATGAATAAAAAAATGTCGTGAACTCTACTTGGAATTCTATTTCTTATTTTATGCAAGTGTTGAGTGTTTTATAATAACAAAGTATACTTTGAGTGGAATATTTAAGGAGCTGCACTTGATTGGAATCGTTACAGAGAATTGTTTGACAGATCCTGTTTTTGAATACTGATTCCTTCCATTTTCAGTTATATTTATGTATATATTTTTGCTTCAAACCTATTCTTTAGCTATCAACTGAGCAATTTTTGTTGTGTATTATAGCAATCTCAAATGATTGGGATAAAAATCAAATGTATTAGGTAAAAATATAAAGAAACCAAATCAATCAGGCTTTATCCATGTTTGTGATTGAGTTAAAGAAAATAGATTAAGATCTTAAAATGAAAAGACTCATTTTATTTTTTCTCATGTATATGCATAAGGTATATATATATATATATATATATATATGTGTATGAATTCTGAAACAAATGTATGGTTAACAATATATTTTCCATTGACATAAGTCTTTATGTTTTTCATAATATTTTCTAAAACCCTTAAAAAATAACTTTTTAGTAAACTAGTGTGAATTTATTCTTGGCTTGTTGAAAGATGTGATTTACAGATGAATCTTATATATTATTATATTATTATTATTAATAATTTTACTAGCTGGTGAGAGGTGGAAAGACCCTCACACATTTTGGGAAGACAATCCATCCATGCTACTTAGTATCTGATATCTCTGAGCCAAAGTGAGAATAAATAATATCATTATGTCTTATAAGTGTGTCACTTCTGAACATGTGAGCCAAGAGCTATGTTAAACATAAAGTGTGACTTGCAAATATGTGAATTTGCATTATTTGTAGAAAATCACTATTTTTAGAGTTAATAAAGATTTAAAATTTTTGTTTAAAGATAAATATCTACTAAAGAGAGCTGAAAGTGACTGTGATGCAGGATGGTTGGCTAAAACATGGAAAAAAGTGAGCTATACATCCATTTTTTTACAAATATATTGAAATAGAAGTAACTTCAAAGCCAAATACAAAGATGTGTATTGGGAAAACCCAGATAAGTATAACATATCAATTGCCCTCCCAGATCTCATTGTCGAAGAGTAGTTACAGATTTTCAAAATAATACTTTCTATACTGTAGAAGCCTTAAGAAGATTTAAGGAATAAGAGTCAAATTCTGACCACAAACCCAAAATTATAAAAACAAGGGGTTGAAAACAGAAAAGGGGCACCCCATCACAGACCAGAGTTGAACACACAGATCTGGATACAAGAGAATCTGGAAGATAGAAAATGAAACAAGAATACATCACCATAGACATTTATTTTAGCTATAATCAATTATTTCCACAATGGCATATTGGAGAAAATTTAAAAAAAAATATGTGTTAATTTAGTAAAAAATATTTATATAAATACTATTACATGTTCTCTGCATTAAATAATGCTTCTAGTTTTTAAGTATGCCTCTGGCTATCTAAAGTGGATGAATCTTGCTCACAACCAATACTATGTTTCTCAGATCAAATAAAATTAAGAACTTAAAGAATGCTGCTTAAGTAAAGGTTATTACTTCCTAGGATGCTAAATTATGCATTGTATATACTAGATTGGAAATGATTATGTGAAGTAATGTTACTAAAATATATAATGAAAAAAATGCATATGTGTATATGTGTGTATACATGAAAACAGTTACCTTCATACACACACTCCCTTAACGCCATCTCCTCTTCAGTTGTGACAATACTGCTTTCCTCTACTTCACAGCCAAGATTTTTGAAAAATATTATTTATGCCTTTCTTGTTGTTGTTTTATTTCTCCTTTCCAGGAGACCTGTGTCATGCTCTTTTGATCATGCTTATCAAACCAACAGACATTCTCCCATCCCCTTCTTATTAATAGGATACTAAATAACATGTTTTTAAGTACTGGGTGAAGACACTTTGATTTCAAGAAGTTCTTAGCTCCTTTTGCAGTATCAAGCATTGTCCATGGAAAACTAGGGAAATTCTTCTGGAAGCTTACAGAGAAGATCCCCCCTTACAAAAGGGACATGCATGAGAGAAGTGTTCATATTTGCCACTGTGTTTCTGTCCTCCTGTCATGAATGTAACAGTACTTCTGAGGCTGTAGCAGCTATCTTGTGAACAAACGCAAGCAATGAACAAAAGGATAAAGGGCCAAGACACTGAAGACAAGAGAGCAAGTGGAAGTTGTTAAACTGTTGCTGATATTGATAACCTGCCAATCCTGAGACCACCTTTCTCCAGATGACAGGTTGGCTAGCTCTGAATCTTTCTCTAGAAAGCATTTCTAACTGTTGTAGAGTACATTCAAATGCATATGGTTTAGTGTTAAGTTTTAATGAGTTGGATTTAGATAAGCAAGTCACTCAGAAATAATTATAAGTAAAAATAGAAAGAATGTATCTAAACCAACATTAAAGATTTGTTTACCAACACAGGGCAGAACTGTAGTTGAACATCAGAGACTAAATTATGAGCTAGGAGGAAGCTAGGTTGAAAATGGAATGTAAGCAGTGTACGTTTAAGATTTTGGGTGTGTGGAGGAATTCCTTAAACTGCTTTTGCATGTCACCAAACTAATCTTCAGCCATATCATTAATCCTTCAATTGATTTACATTTGTATTACCCTTATTTGTTTGTGTGTTTGTTTTGAGGATTTTGTTCTAGTTTGTTGCCTATCTAACATAGTATTTTTTCTTAAATTTTTGATGACTTTAGACTACTTGTTTATATTTAGAAAATATGTTCAAGGTGACTCAATATTCATTGTTTGGATTGGTTCCTTCAGTCATGTAAAATCACAGTTCCTCCAGAGTGAACACAGATGATTACAGGAGTCCTGGCCGCCATGAGTGTTTGGGGATTCACAGTCAAGCTGTCTGTTCTCTGTGTTTGTAAAATGGTTACCTTCCAGCTTTATAAGACCTCTGTCTCAGTATCCCATAATATTATATGTGGCATTGTTCTTTTTTTTTTTCATAACCAAATGTCCAGAGTAGAGTCTTCCTACACTAAAATGTTCCCATAAATTTTATTGATAAAGCTTTTCTTTCTTCCTATTGGACATTATTTTAGAGAAAAATGCTGCAGCCATTCAACTGCCAGCTAGGGATGGGCCATTATTCTATATTCCTACTGCTAATCATTTCAACAGTTTTCTTACTAGTTGACCCTGAACCACAGCTCTTTCTATTTCTGATCTTGGCAATATTTTTCTGTGTTTCTAAAACAAAAAAGCACTTGTCAGTTTTTCACTCATTTATCTACACTGAGTTCAGATACCCTCAGCTCTGTTATGTTTCCCCATCAATTAAATGCCAGCCACTTTATAACTCCCAGAAATATTTCAATGTCCCTAGTCTATTAAGGCAACCTTCCTAGTAGACCATGCTGCAATGGGATAATTTGTTTGTTACTTATTCTATCTTGCCATGGAATTCTGTTGGGAAAGAAAGATGCTATGGATTTAATGCTTGTGTGCTCCTAAAATTCATATGTTGAAGCCCTACTCCCCCCCAACCATGTGATGATATTTAGAGATGGGATTTTTAGGAGGTAATTACATTTAGGTTTAGAAGAAGTCATGAGGATAGGGAATTCATGATGAGATGAGTGCCCTTATAAACAGAGACATTAGAGTGCTCTCTCTCTCTGTCTTTCTCCTTCTCTTTCACTTTCTCTTTCTCTCTGTGTGTACACAGAGGACAGGTCTTGTGAGCACACAGAGATACATAGCTATCTAAAAGCCAGGAAGAAAGTTCTCACCAGAAGCTGTCCATGCTGGCACTATGATCATGGTGTTCTAGCCTCCAGAATAGTGAAAAAATAAATCTTTGTTGCTTAAGCCATCCAGTCTATGGTATCTTGTTATGGCAGCCTGACTGAGCTGACTGATACAAAAGATAAATTGTTTAGTCAGTCATCTTGTTCTAGAAGCCACAAAGGATTTTTACACCAACCACCATTTCCTTCTTAAAATACAGTTGCTGCTGCCAACTTCTCCATCTCTTTCTCCTCTTCCACCTCCTATTCTTCTCCATAAAAAGTATCCTTTTGTGTTTCCTTCCTAACTCTATTGGTTTTCTTACTCATTGTCCTTATATAGTATTTCTTATAATCACATTTTTAATGTTAATACATTTAAGAATATTCATTGCTTACAAGTCACTCTTTCTGTAACCAAACACATTCATTAACCTGGCTTCTCTACTGACTTCTTCTGAATCTAACCCATATGATCCTTTTTAGCCAAAGTAAAGTGTTCATATTTTATTCTCAGTCTACTGAGAAGGCACTAAAGAATCCTAGGCATATGAGTGCTGTGATCTCTCCTTTATTTTGTAGACAATTACTCTGATTTTTAGGTGGTACAATAAGTGCTATAAAAATAGGAATAGAAGAGCACTCCACAGCAAACAAGAATCAAAAAATTCTACTTTCTCTACATCTTAGCCATATTCCCAGGATGAAAACTCACTGGTTCTGATTTGCAGAATTGTTCTTATTTGCTGAACCTTTAAACAAACCCTGCCCTATGGGACTGTGATAGTTTGAATTTTATTAAGCCGAGTAGACCTCCACCTTTAAATGGGATTGACATTAATAGCTCTAAAGTTGCACAATTAGAAATTCCAGATTTTGTCTAGAAATAAGTAAAAGAGAAATGGATTCTGAAATACAAGCACCAATATCCACCATGGTTTGTGAGGGGATTAATGGGAAAGTAGGATGACTTATTAGGAAGCTGTCACAACAGTCCAGGTACAACATACTTTAATGGTTTTGTTGCTATTTTAGCCAAGGAAATGGAGAAAGGAAGCCACATTTATGATATATTTTAGATGCAAGATCATCAGGACTTGATGGTTTAATAGATATGAATAAAGACAGAGATGAATATGGAAGTTGAGACGTCTATGTGAATGTAGAACACTAGGGAGAAACTTAAGGATTTACTGTTGGTGTGTTAGATAAGAAAACCTTACACTGTAGTTAAGTGGAGCAGTTAATGAGAAAGCTGAACATCTGATCTTGAATTTCCCAGGAGAGACATGCAATCGAACTGTGTAGAGGTCATCAAAGACAGATGATTTTAAAGCCATGAAATAGTGAATATCAACTAGAGGAGGGTATGAAGAGGGAAGAGAAGGGAGATCATCACAGAGTTTGCAAGCTTCAAAATCTGTCATGAGTGAGACAGTAGAAGAAGATTATCTGACAGAGTATTAAGGACAACACCCCCAAGGTAAAGAGGAAGACAAAAGTTCAGTCACAGAAACCAACAGAAAAGGGGTCATGCTAAGGGGGAGAATTGCCCATCATATCAAAATCACAGAGAGGTCAAATAAAATGAAAAAATAAAGCTGTTATTAGTGGCCTTGGAACATGGAGTTTCAACTTGCCAAGTTTGTAGCTGATATAAAAGTAAATAAGCAATTGGAGTAAATCTGAATAAAAAAAAAAAAATCTTGGGCTTCCCTGGTGGCGCAGTGGTTGACAGTCCGCCTGCCGATGCAGGGGTCATGGGTTCATGCCCCGGTCCGGGAAGATCCCACATGCCGCAGAGCGCCTGGGTCCGTGAGCCATGGCCGCTGAGCCTGCGCGTCCGGAGCCTGTGCTCTGCAATGGGAGAGCCCACAACAGTGAGAGACCCGCATACTGCAAAATAAATAAATAAATAAATAAATAAATAAATAAATAAACAATCTTTAAGATTTTTGTCTATACAACAGAATTATGAGGCAATTGTCACGCTAATTTGAGAGTGGTGAGGACTGAGTTTTCTGTTCATTGTACGACAAAAGAGTGTAAAATAAATTTATATGATGATTCAGCAGAGAGTGAGAAATGCAGAGGTACTTTGTATCATATAGACAGTTGGCTTTTCATTCTTCAAGTGGGTAGTGTCTGAGAGAGTTAAGTACCACTGAGTAATAAAGGCCAGGTCATTAAATATCCTGTCCAGAGACTGCTAAAAAGCAAATGAATTACATGGCAATGTAAGCTTCTTGGCACAAAATCTACTGAAGGATCCTGTTGAAATGCAAATGCCTTTATTATGGTGAATCACCTTAAACTTCATAAATAGTATAATGCACATAAATCCCATGAAAACTGTTTGTGTTGAGAAAATAAAATATATCAATATGAGCATGCATACATTAGATAATGCCCATAAAGGCAGCTTTATAAAGATACTTCATTTTATTTGCCATTTAATATTTGCATTTTCCTAGTTTCTTATAAAATTATCTATTCTAACAACATGAACTAGCAATGGTCAGGTTCAGTCTGTATTCAGACATGAGTAGGTAATAGTGCTCAGGTTGATGTTCTGTGAAATTCCTTATGTTCAACAGGAGAATACCGAAGCCTAGCTGTGAGTGCCAGACCAGTTCATAGCAATGCCAACTCGCAGCCAAAACTACCAGGCTGTCTCCTTTCTAAATGCTGATAGGAAATAACTACTCATGACTAGCTCCTCTATAAATCTAATAAATAGTTGACAAATATATATATACATATATGTGTGTGTGTATATATATATATATATATATATATATATATATATATATATATATGTTGAAAATGATCAAGATAGCAACCATGATCAACAGCAAAAGGTGCCATTAGAGTGAGAAAATGTAAAGAATCACCTGTGATCAGTATGATTGAGAAATAGACTAAAAATCACTAAAGCGAAAAACTACAGCAGAGAGAGTGACAGTTAAAAAAAAAGGCAACATCTGAGACACTGAGGTAATCGGGAAAATTAATTGAAGAATTTGAAGTATTTGAGGTAAAATTGACAAGTTATTTTTAATATCTTTGGAAATGCAAAACAACAAGAATAAACAGAACAATCGTGAAAAAAATACAGCTATTTCTAGACATTATAATTATTAAAAAGTTACAATAGCTAAAACAATATGCTGTTGGAACAATGACAGGAAAATAGACAAATGGAACACAATGGAGTCCAGGAATAGTCCCGTCTGTGTACGTGTGGCACTGTCATGCAATGTGGAGAGAATTGTCATTTCCTGAATGTCACTGGACCAACTGACTATCCAAAAAAAAAAAAAAAAGATATATACCTATATATGTGTGTGTATATAGATATATACATATGAATATACATATATATGTATATATATGTAATGCTATATATATTTATATCTTGACTTCTAACTCACAATATACACAAAAATACATTTCAGATGTAATCTAGAGCCTACATGAAATTTAAATAATAAATATCATAGAAAATAACATAGGAGAATATCTTTGGGGACTTTACATATATTTTTAATGACACACAGGCATTAAGATAAAGGATATAGTAGTGATATTAAGGTATATTACAAATATTAACTTTTTTATACATTGCTCTTTGGAATTTGAATTTTTGAAACTACTTTGGATGACTGGAAGTTTTAAGGAAGCTGGATATACACATACCCTGTAAATCAGCAATTCCACTTTTTCTTTTTTTTTTTTTGTGGTACGCCACAGGCCTCTCACTGTTGTGGCCTCTCCCATTGCAGAGCATAGGCTCCGGACACGCAGGCTCAGCGGCCATGGCTCACGGGCCAAGCCGTTCCGCGGCATGTGGGATCTTCCCGGACTGGGGCACAAACCCTTGTCCCCTGCATTGGCAAGCAGAATCTCAACCACTGCACCACCAGGGAAGCCCAGCAATTCCACTTTTAAGTATAAACTCAAGAAAAACACGTACATATTTCCCCAAAACAGTGTACAAGATTGCTCCTAGAAGTTTGTTTCATAATAGCTAAAAACTAAACAACTCAATTACGCCTCTACTTTAAGATGGATAAGCCAACAGTGATATACTCGTATGGTGGATGCTGTAGGCAGTCTCTAAGATGGCCACCAATGACTCCTGACTCCTGGTATTTACATTCTGTGTAATCACTTCCCTTTGAGTGTGGACTGGAACAAATGACTCACTTCTAACCAATAGAATAAATGAAAAGTGATAGGATTTCTCTTTTGAGATTAAGTAACAAAAAAACTAAGGCTTCTGTTTTAAGTGTTCTCTCTCACTTCCCCACTCACATTGAGGGAAGCCAGCTGCCATGGTATGAGTTACCCAAAGAAGGGGCTCACAAGGCACCAAACCCAAACCTCTACACAACAGGCAGAGTAGACCATGTGAGTTAGCTTGGAAGCAGATTTTCCTTCTTTAAAGCTTTAATTTGACTGTCACCCTGGCTCCTACCTCCTGGTTCAGGGTAGACCCTGAACCAGGATTACTCAGCTAAATTATGTCTGGATTCCTGACACACAGAAACTGTAATATAGTAAATATTTGTTTCTTTAAGCTTTGATATTTGGGGGTAATTTACTTTATAGCAATAGATAACTAATTCAGTGAAACATGAGAGAGCCATGAGAATGATCAAGCCTCAATTACATGAAAAAAATTGGGTAAATTTTGAAAACAAATATTGGAGCAGTATAACCAGACACAAAATCGTGCATACTATGTGATTCCATTTATATACAGTTCAAAAACAGGCAAAGTGAATTCATATCATTGGAAGCTCAAATAATATATCCTTGGGGAAAGAAGGTGACTGGAAGTTCTCATGAGGGAGATTTGTGGGTCTGTTACTTCTTTTTATAGAAATGTATCAAGCTGTATACTTTTTATTTATATATTCTTCTGCATGTATGTTATATTTGAACATTGATTACATTAAAACATCACTTTCATGGTTTTTTTTCTTTTCTTTATTTGACCCACTTTTTCTATAATTTTATGTTAAGATTTCTATGTCTTGTATTTTTATTTTTATTTTTATTTATTTATTTATTTATTTATTTTTTTTGCGGTATGCGGGCCTCTCACTGTTGTGGCCTCTCCCCTTGTGGAGCACAGGCTCCGGACGCGCAGGCTCAGTGGCCATGGCTCACGGGCCCAGCCGCTCTTTGGCATGTGGGATCTTCCCGTTCTGGGGCACGAACCCGTGTTCCCTACATCGGCAGGCGGACTCTCAACCACTGCGCCACCAGGGAAGCCCCATGTCTTGTATTTTTAAATGTGTCTGTGGAAATCATATATTGAATTATTTTTAAATCAAATTATAGTTTCTCTACTTTTAATCAATTACTTTAAGCCTTTGCATTTATTGTAGTTACTGATTATTTAAGATTTGTTTCTACCATCTTGCTGCTTGTTTTCTAATGACCATATTGTCTTTTGTTTTCTTCTACTGGATGGATCAATTTTCTTTTGTTCAGCATCTCTGCCAATATGAATGTTATAACTTTTATATTGATACTTGGTGTTGACCCATTGTACTAAAAAGTTATCTTCCATATCCTAGTCCAAGGCTTGGTAAATTAGCAAGGTTAATCAGTGGGAGACTATTGATGGTAAGATAGTGGTCAAAAAAATGGAACATATATATTCAAAAATTTTTAAATGCAAAACTAGTAAGTTATGTAAAAGTATAGAAGTCAGGAATATCCTGTGGATATATATATATATGCACTTGTGGGCTTCTTTGCCATTTTTATAACCATAAATGTGAGTGGACCAAGAATTCAGCATTTGAATAAGTAGACTTGAAGTTCTATAAAAGGCTGCACTGTGCAGATATCACTTCCATTTACCCTGATAATGGGTTTGCAACCCATGCATTGACAATATAAAGAGAAAAGCCATTTGCAAGTAAAGTAAATGGCTCTTGGAAAATGTAGCCACATTTTCCACATTCAGGGAAAGTCTGTAGATGATTTTAGGACTAAAGTGAGGAGTAAAACTGACCATAAACATACTAATATACTCAAGTTCAATTTTTAAAAAATATATATCCATACTTATTTATAAAACTAAAAAAAATTAAAAACATAACCATGTTCATAAGGGCAGCGAAAACAATAAACAGATGGGTCAGTTTGACATTAACTGGTGTACATAAGAGATAATAGAAAATAATTGCTTGATTCTTTGAAAAATTTCCACCAGGGAAACTTAAGATGGTTGTACCACACTGAGAAGAAAATCAGGTAACTTTAGATTTATCATCCAGGAAAGACTTCCCAGTTGCTAAGTTACCCACATAGATTCTCTATATTACAGTGGGAATGTAATGAAGGGAGATGAGTTTAAGAGCCTGATTTAAGTACAGAAATGGAAAGTATATAGAATTGTTCTGGGGTAGCAGATTCTCTCTAGGGTGTTATTGTGAATCAGCAGAGGAAACAAATGATGGAGGGTGACTGTGTTTAGCAAAATTGGATGTATGAAAACGTCTGGTGGTGCGTCAGACCTTGTTCTCTTTTGGATCTGTGTTAATATATCAGTGTTAAAAGATTTCAGTTACTTTGCCACCCCTTCTTCTATTAGCAAACTATATACATTTTCCTTCTTCCATGAAACAGGAAAATCCTTTGAATCCTGTATCTTATAAATTAAATTAAGGTTAATTAGGATTTCAGCAGTTTATTGTAACCAAATTATTCTCTCTATCCCTTAAGCTCAAAAAAAAAAAAAAAAAAGAAAAAGAAAAAAATGCCCACCAATGGGGAAAGAGGATTGAGAGGGTTTAGTTTAAAAAGAACAAGGTCGGGCTTCCCTGGTGGCGCAGTGGTTGAGAGTCCGCCTGCCGATGCAGGGGACACGGGTTCGTGCCCCGATCCCGGAAGATCCCACATGCCGCGGAGCGGCTGGGCCCGCGAGCCATGGCCGCGGAGCCTGTGTGTCCGGAGCCTGTGCTCCGCAACGGGAGAGGCCACAGCAGTGAGAGGCCCGCGTACAGCAAAAATAAATAAATAAATAAATAAATAAAAAGAACAAGGTCTACTGAGGTCAGAGGATTAAATTATAATGGAATACCTGTATATATGGTGTTAAATTATTAAATATACATATATATGTTTGCATGAGTTTTTTTGGAATAAGTATGTATGCAAATGTGTGTGTTGGTGTGTGTGTGTGTGTGTGTGTGTATATATATATATATATATATATATATATATATATCCGATTGAGTCTTAAATTAGCTTGTTACTTGTACCTGATGTTCTGATGTTTCTCTCACTTAATTTGGTCATCTTCATTCTACTGCTTTATCTTATTGCATAGTCACATTGTTTTAGAGTCTTTAGCAACTGATATCTAAGAAAGAAAACTGATACCTTTACAGGAAAACTGCAGAGGTTGATAGTCTTTGATCAGAAACATTTTTAGCAGACTAGCTCTTTCCTAGGTAGGTTATAAAATGGAAGAGGGATCCCCTAATACTCATTAATATCTATATTGTCTCCTAAATACAAGCTTGGCATATTGTAACTTTCCTTAGGTCTCTGAAATACCCCCTGCTTATCATTGGATGTTTTAACAGACATTTTTAAGTTCTTTTTTGACATCACTAGGGTTCTTTCCAGCAAGAAGCCGGCTGGCATCCCTGGGTTAATTCACCATTTTGGCCAAAACCAGTAGCCTGCTTGTATACTTTGTTGTTAAGTGCAAATTGTTTGTAAGTGATTAAATAGTTGTTTTTTTTTTTTTTTTTTTTTTTTTTTTTACCATATAGACTTCCAACTTTATATATGTGGCTAGAGTTAGTAACTTTAGCAAGCTATACAGTTCACATTCCTTATAAAATCGTTGTAGCCATTTTTATAATATGATGATGATGGTGATGATAGAAAGGAAATGCACAAAATATACGATGCTATCATGTGCCAGACACTGCCCTATATACTTCCCATATATTAACTCATTTAAACACCACAACAAAACTTAGAAGTAAGAACTAGTCTAAATGACATCTGGGAGGTGAAGTACTAGGAACATAAGAAAAACTAGGGTCTCATAACTGGTAAATGATAGAACCAGGACACAAACCCAGGCAGTCTAATTCCAGTAACCATGATCTTAAACCCTACTTATTCTGCCATTCGTTGTCTATTATTACATGATATTAATCCCTACATTACCCTGTTTCTTATTATGCACTTCTATGTAGTATGAAAAATGTTAAATCACCCACCAATGTTTTAGTTATAAATTAACACACTATGTGTATCAAAATTTTAGATATTTTAGGTTTAAATTTTTGTTACTAAAATTTAGTGAGACATAAACAAGTGTGTGTGTGTGTTGTATGTGTAAGACAAAGATGAAATAGTCTATAAATAACTTTAATATTTCACAAACTAGTGGATGAAAAGTGTAAATCTATGAATATTTTTTCTATTTCTTTTTCCTATGATCTTACTGAGGAAACAATAATACATACTATGAATGTTGAACTCATACATTTTTAAATTATAGCTTATAAATTATAATCTAGATGATACAAATATGATTTTAACTTTCACATTCAACTTATAATTGTTTTTCAGAGGAAAAATGAATACTTTTTACATTTCTAATTATGTTGAATTATTTTACTGAAATTAACTTAATACCTGTTTGTAATTATCAACAAAATAATAACTTTTAAATGGAAATTTTTTCTTTTGGATGAGCTTGGATTGGGCTTTTGGTTTGTGAGTAATAACCCATGTATCCGTTACATGAGTTGGTTGCTATAAATCTGTGAGTTTGAAAATATACTTTTACTACATTGTTATCTACATATATATATATATATATGTCTACATATCTATCATCTGTCATCATCTGTAGTCTTTAAGCATATAACAACACTTAACCCCTTTGTATTGCACAAGAGTAGAAAGATCAATAATTGAGAATGATATTTACATAAATTAGCTCCTAAATATCGTTTTGACTACTTTATGCTCACCATCTGAAAGTCAAATAAAAAATTAACCAAAAGGCAAAAAAGAAAACAGGACAAATTTGTTGCTTCAGTTACAACTTCATGTGACCCTATAGCTCTTATTAATGGAATAATTTGGTATTTAGATTAGCATATTAAAATATAAACTGGAGAAAGTAGTTGTTTAAATGGTATATAATGAACCAAATTGTTTTTTAAAAAGCTTTTGTACAAAATGGTTTCAAAGAGATGTTTCTTTCTGATGGCAGGAGATTGGCCTAATTAAGATGCCTGGCTAGACTGAATGCCTATACATTTCCAGTCTAGATTCTCTAAATGATTTTGTGTGATGGCAATTAGGAAAATATAAAGACCACAGGGGGCTTGATCTTGTGACCTCAACTTCATTAGCTGAATACATTTAATGAACTGAGTTAGCAGGATCCTAGGAATGGATGGAACACTTGTCATCATTACTCATCATTCCATATATAGACATTTCACTGTGATGAAAGAAAAAGCCACTTTGGTGATTATGTCCATGAGTATAAAAAGGATAGCTTGCCTCTACCTCTTTTACTTTATTTTTCGATTTATATGAAACTATCACCAACATCCTCTGTTTTTTTTCAGCTGATTCTTATCTCATTATTTCATAAGTCACAAGTGTGTAGCCTTTAATAACCCATATAATGGAATATACACACTGAAGTAGAGTATTTAATCAGCTCTTTCAGATTCTTTCTTTGTATGATATGAAAAGATACAAGTTGTGCTGTCCTCATTTTGATATTCAGACATCAAGAAGTTTGTATTATCCTACCATCACAATATTATCAATGATAAGTTCAAGTTATTATATAGAATGTCTTCATCAGATATAGTTTTCTCAGATATAAACTATCAAAATCCCAAATGCCTTGAAACATATCCCATGTGACCAATTCAGATAGTCATTGCCAGATAGTAAATATAATATTAACATATTTGAAATTTAATTCCTTTTGGACTGTGAGAATGAAAATCTACCATATAATATTAACCAAGAAAAAGCAAACTATAGGCCTGTGATATCACCAAGTTCAAAGGTTCCTGACAAGTTACATTCATTTTTTTTAAATAAACTTTTAATTTTCAGATAATTTTAGTATATAAGCGACACCTTAGAGGATCTACTTTTCAGACATAGTACTTCTTACTTACACTGTGTAGCAAACCAATTTCTCCTTCATAGCTAAAATCAATCTCCCCCACAAGTACAGTAAGTAACCCCCTTCTTTGGCTGTTAATTCAATGGCATAAGAATCCCTAAGAGGCTACAGTTTCAACTTGTAGTTCAAGGGAATCATTTTTATGTTCCCTGGTGGAATAGTCCTCCCTTTGGAACAAAGACCTCTAGACGAGTCAAGCTTAACATAATGGGGACAGAAAGCAAAAAAATTTTGTTAGTGGATCAATCCTACTTCTATAAATGGGTTTTCCATCATATTAGATGGACTTACATTTTTACGTCATTAATTTTTGTTCCCTTGGATCAGATGAATTGAGACATATAGGTATCGCCAGAGGGACGATAGGCAGTCCCACTGAAATACAAAAAACACATTTGGTCAATGGAATGATTATAGTTGCTTTCACAACTATAATATAGAGCTTTCACTATCTTCCTTTTTACTCACTAAGGAAGACATCTCTTCCTCAACCTGCATTGTTTGGGTAAAGATAGGGGTGAACATTTCTACTCAGCATAATTACAACAGTCATTACAGGTTATGGAAGAAACTCATATCCAGCAACAAGTTTGAGCATTGATCGCTAATCTCTAAATTGTCAGTCTTAGATATTATCTTTTTTTTTTTTTTTTTTTCTGTATGCGGGCCTCTCACTGTTGTGGCCTCTCCCGTTGCGGAGCACAGGCTCCGGACGTGCAGGCTCAGCGGCCATGGCTCACGGGCCCAGCCGCTCTGCGTCATGTGGGATCCTCCCGGACCGGGGCACGAACCTGTGTCCTCTGCATCAGCAGGCAGACTCTCAACCACTGCACCACCAGGGAAGCCCTTAGATATTATCTTGATGGTGCCAGAGATGTTTTTGAGGATGTACCATACCACCTCAGCTTCCTAGCAGAGCTATAATCTTGACTGTCACTCCACAGACCAGAATTAGAGGAATAAGTAAACACTGCATGGATGAAATGGAGCAGAGTTCTTCAGTGGCTTAAGGTAGAAATACAACACCCAGTTAGTACTACAAGGCGGGCATAGCTCTTTTCAGGCAATGGTGTTACTGGAATCAGCCACATGAGGCTCATGATGGTTTTGGTTTTGCAAGAGTTCTTTGTGATACTCATCCTTTGAACAGAGGTTAGGGCACTGAGCCTCTAAACGATAATATGAAGCCATATCATGTGTTGAACAGTGGAACACAGCTGACTCTGGCAGGAAGGACGGAAGAGGAAAATTAAAGGCTTTCCTGAAGCAGGTGTGAATAAAGGATTATTGAGTTGGGCATTCACTGGAGTCTGTTCTGTAAGCCTGAAGTAACTGGGTTATATGGAAGCAGAAACAGTGGGTCTATCCTCATCAGTTTGGTAAGCACGTGAAGACATTATCACTCTCTCTGGTGGTGGCTCTGTTGATTGTTCTTCCTTCCAGAAAGGGTTAGATGGCTTTTGTGTATAGATCTAATTTCCTCTTCTAGAAGAAGTATTGAGCAAAGCATCCTCCATGTGCTCCTTGTCTATGTTGACATTACTGGATATCCAACTGTCACTGCAAGTGGGACAGACACTCAGGTTCTTCCTTCCCCAGTTTAAGGGGTAGGATCCAGTCCTTTAGCTCATAACAGGCCATAGTGTACCAGGAGCTCTACATCTGAGTATTTTCACAGGGCAGTTCTTTGTAGGACAATGTACTAAGTAGTTGGATCTTCAAGAGACTTCTGACACTCAGGGATCCCAGAGCCCAGGGAGTCAAGAATTGCTCTAACCAGTGGTTGGAACTTGAGATGATCCTCCAAAAACCTCTTGCTAATTCAGGAGGGTCATCTTGGTGGTACTGCGTGTCCTGTAGGAGGTGACTCACTATTCAATTGCTTGCCCATCTCCAGAATAGCCTTACCACTGTGCTGATAAAGAAACCAAGATCATTCTATTTCTGTTGCCTTCGACCTGTCCTCCTGAACAGGAATAATCCAGCCTTACTTGTGGCTTTTCTTTTTCTGCCTTTCCTTTACTTGCCTCCCTTCCTTCTGTTCCCCACTATATTTCCGTTTGAAGTCCCTTTTCACATGTGAATGTAAGTAAAACTATGCATGTAGGAACTTTCTGTTTTATACCAGAATTACTTATTGTATGTGATTATCTGCACTGCAAACAGTTTTCAGGAAGTTCACTAGTTACTACGGCTACTTATGGGAAAATTATACAGGGTTTAACATTTTTATAAGGAAAATTAAGGTTTTTATCTTCTGTTTTGGTTGGATTATATTTTTACTGTTTTGATTAAAAAAAGAATTGCATTTTTAAAAAATGAACAAGCGAAACTTTTGTAAAATTTAATGATAAAAAATTTTGGAAAGTGGAACTTGATATTACTATAAATGATAAATACACTTTTTACCGTAATTCTAAAATATCTCTAAAGTTTTATTAATATTCTGGTTTCTTTTCTATAATGCCGCATAACATGCATTATCCTACAAGTCTGGCCTTTCAGAGGATTTTATCTCTTGTTAGTTTTCAAGGATTTCCAGGTTCACAGCAGCTGACTTTTTACTACAAGTTTTATGACTCTAACACCGTTAGAAGAACATCAGTGCTTCCCTAAATTGTTTTTTTGGAGAAAATGTAATATGTTTGATGAATTAAAATAAAAAATGGAAACATAACAGCATATTGGATTACTTGTTAATTTTTCTGTCTCAAATGTTTTATATTGAAGGGGATTGATTTGTGGAATACATTATCAAACCAATTTCACCTTTGTTTCTAGAAAAAACTGCACTTTGTCCTAGAAAGCTATTGACATTTCATCAGAGGAAATAGATTCAGAATTGCTGCCCAGTAAAATCTTTTTTAGCGACAGTTCTCTATCTTTCACCAAAGACAGTGCAATTGACCTTGGGTCAGAGGATAAAAAGCTACCATTATGAAGTGACAGAATAACTGGTTGTCTTCCTCTACTAAGGTTTTGCCATCACAGAGTTCTTTGAGTCATGCTTTCATATAGAGAAGAAATTAATCCAATAACGACAACAACCTAAATTATGCAATTAGTTTGTCTTTGTCAATTTAAGTTGGTAATTTTTTTCAGAAATAAAAGCAGTACTTCAAACATATTCAGAGATCATAAACATGAATGAAATAGGACTTAAAAGTATCTTGCCATCTAAAATGTCACAAGTCAATTTCGTATACCTCAAATTGTTTATCTTTTGGTTCTGCCTTATTTAAGAATAGAAGGCTAGAATCCATTTAAATTATAATCATCTTACAATAGCAATTCAAAAACAAATCCATTAATTGTCTCTTTCCAAATTATTTTTTGAAATAAGCTTCTTAAATGGAAAACATCTGACACCAAGTAACCATTTAATTCCTTCAAAGAGGGAGAAAGTGTTGTTTTAAATACAATTATTTCTATTATCACATTATATTAAATAGTTAAGATCATGCAAATGTCTTGAAAGTTCTTATCTCATTTTTAGGAAAGTATAGACATAAGATAATCTTATAGGAAAATTCACAGTAACACAGATTGATAAAAGGAAAGTGTTAGGAGCTAAGGGTATTGATATATTTTCTATTTATTCTTTGGAGGCTACTGAGTAGCTAGATTAAAAGACACTACCTCAGACATTAAAGATAGAAATGAGCCATTGTTCTTGTTTCAATTGTGTCATTGATTAATTGTGCAATCATAGACAGGCCACTTATTTTTCTGAATCTTTGCTTTCCAGGAATTACAATGGAGGATTTAAACTATTTTTTTCCTCCAAAGAGTCTTCTAGTAGTAATTATATCATTACCTATTTTATTTGTATTATATGAAGCAATTAAAATTTCCAGGTTTATTTTATTTGAAAAATTTGTACTATTTGATCACTAGAAAAAAGTTCTCTGAAATGAATATCACTATTTGATTTAGCACATTCACTGTGCATCAGGGACACCATTGGTACTTACACTCAGCCGTTAGAGGTGACAGTTTTGTGGAATTCTGCCTGGTGTCTATCTTTCACTCAATGAGATGGCTTACTGTATTGGGGCAGAAAATCATGGTAGAATCCAAGGATGTCCATGTCCTAATACCAGGAACTTGTGAACATGTTACCTTACATGTCAAAAGAAACTTTGAAGATGTGATTAACTTGAGGATCCTAAGATGGGGATATATCCTGGATTATGCAGGTGGGGCCAATGTAATCAACAGTGTCCTTATAAGTGAAGGTTGGAGCTGGAGGATCAGAGAGGGATACATGATGATAGAAGGAGAGGTCCGAGTGATGTGATTGTTGGCTTGGAGGATGGAAAGGGGCCACAGGCCAAGGAATATGGGCAGCCACTAGAAACTCAAAAAGACAAGAGTGTAGATTCACCCTTCAAGCTTCCAGAAAGAACCTAGAGGGTCAATAACCTGTTGGCACATTGATTTTAGCTGTGTGAGACCAATTTGGGGCCTCTTAACTTCCAGAACTGTAAGATAAGAAATGTGTACTGTTTTAAGTCATTATGTTTGTGGTAATTTTTTTTTTTGCAACAGTAGGAAGCTTACTATTATATTTTCATCTCTACCTCTTTTTTTCTCATCTGGAAGCAATAAAATAAAATATATCATGAAACTTCTATTAAATTTCACTGTATGATTGCTTAGTTTTTATAACATAGTATTTAATTATTGCAAAGTCTTCCTAATTCATATGTAAACAGACACTGGATGTATTTTTAAATTCGGGCCTACAGGATTTGCTGATGGTTTGAATGTATGATAAGTCAAATATCAATCTGAGGATTTGTTTTTGGTTTTAGCTTTATCAATAGTAAGAATGGGGTTCTTGGGTTTGGTGGAGTAGAAGAAGACTGAGATGGAAAGATCCTTAGTGCAGTGAAGCATATTATTATAAGTTTGAAATGCCTAGTAGATGCCCACATGAAAGTGTTTCCTGAGTAGTTGTATCCATCTGGATTTTAAAGGATCAACATATAAACTTGAGATACAAGTAGTATTTAAAACTATGGAACATGATAAGATCACCTAAGAAGTAAGTGTAGAATGGAAGAGAAGGGGTTTCTTGGGCTTGCTTGGCAATATGAAGAGGAAATAGAAAAGAAGAGGAGAATGAGTAGTTAGTGAAACAGGTGATATACTAATTAAATGAACTGTTTCAAAATACTGTAGTAATCAACTGTGCCAAATGTTGTTGATGGGTTACACGAGAACTGAGACTTGAACATTTAATAGAGCAAGGTAGAAATTATTGTTGACTTTGACAAAAATGGCATTAGAGGCAAACAATAACAACAACAAAAAACGTTTGGAGTATATTCAAGACAAAATGAGAAAAAAGTATAGATAAACACTTAAATTGGAAAGAGATGTGGGTCAAAGGAGTTTTGTTCTTTTTTCTTTTGAATATGGATAAATTACAGTTTTCTGCTATAAGAATGTTTCCAATTGATGATCTGAGAGATGAAGGGGATGATCACTGGAGTGAAGTCACTGAATAGGTCAGAGGAGATGGGATCTACAGCACAACTAAAAGAATTAGTTTAAAGCATAGTTAGTCCAGTAATTACAGAAAGGAAGAAAGACTCATGGATACAGTTGGTCATTTGGTTCCTCTTTGCTCTGTAGTGTTTCTTGGTCTCACTGAAACCCCCTATCAGGAGTCTATTTCCCTGATATCCCATCAAGTGCCAATATTCCAGGAAATGTCCCACGGTTTAGACTCTCCTTCTAGAAATACCCCATGTGAAAGAACCAGTTTTTTCTGCAATTCTCTTTCACCAAAGCTGTCATATAGGAAGATTGTATCCCACTGTGGTTAAGGCCAGAGGTCCAAAGTTGTTTTTATTTAATTACTTTATGCATTAGACTTATTACCAAAAGCAGGTTGACATGCCCAATGCAATGTGAGGCCAAACAAACCGAAAGCAAAACGTTAGAGTTTGGCGCAGAGAAAGGTTTATTGCAGGGCCATGCAAGGAGACGGGCGGCTCATGCCCAAAAGTTGTTGCAAACTTCTTGGTACAGGAATCCTTTGTTCTTTCAGCTGTCCACGTACGTCAGGTCACGATGTTCCTATAAAGCTCCAACAGGACAAATGTTATTATCTGTTCTGCAACTTTTTATCTCTATATGAATGGACTCTTAAAGGTTGGAGCCCAGAGAATAAGCTATTCTGTATATTTCAAGCTATAGACAACATTCTTTTACAGAAGGTGCAGAGCCAGCATGACTAAGCACAGGAAACAGAGCACAAAAGTCAAAATAAAAGGAACAGATCTAACATGGAGTCATATTTGTTCTTCTCTTTTACAGTTTCTTAATGCTTAGAAGTATATTTTGAGTCTAGTGAGATCTATATAAATGTTAGTTTTTCTTAGCTACTATAATCTGTTAAGTACAACAATGATACATAATTAGACTTTAGAAGAATTAACTATTTATCAACACATTTCATATCTAATGTTTGATAAATGTTTTTTTTCTCTTCTTCTCTTTGTATTTTGATGTTAGTTATATGATTTAATTCAAATTCTTGGTCTTTCTCTTCTATCCAACCTATAAATATTCTGTATTTCACAGCTAATTTTTGTTCCTCTTCTCTTTCTATATATTTTTTCCCAAGTGATATCACCAATTCCTATGGATTTAAATATTGTCCTAGCACAATGACTCCCAAAAGTACAGATCCAGAGTAGAATGCTCCTCTAAAACCAGGCCCACACATGCAACTTTGCACTGACATTTCTATATAGATACCTCATGGCTTTCTCAAAATTAACTTGTGCAAAAAGTATCTCTTATTCTCCCACTCCAATTTTCCCTTTACCCGAACCTACTATGTCTCAGTAAAGAAAAACACAGTCTACTTAGTTACTCAGTCTCGAAACCTAGAAATCATTTGTACTTTTCCATTTCCTTCATAACCATCCTATTATTCAGAAGTCTTATCAATTTCATTTCCTAAGTGCAGCAACATAATTTTTTCCTTTATTTTTTCAGCTCATGACATTTTCATGATAACACCTCAGTCTTAGCTGCAGTCATCTCTCACCTCTATTAATAACAACCTGCTAACCAGATTAACTGGTTTACTCCTTCTCAGTCATTTATTCTCCCCCCTCACAGAATAATAATCCTCCTTAAAATGCATATTTAATCACATTCTGTGCTTCTTAAAGCATACTAATGCCTTTTCACTGCTCCTAAAGTAAACTCTAAACTCTGCCATAGTCCTTTGACTATCTCAAATCTCTCTCTTTATTACTCTGCTACAGCCAAAGAAGATATTCTCAGTTCTTCATACACACCAAAAATTCTTTCCTTCCTCAGGGCTTTTGCACATGGTGTTTTCTCAGCCTGTATTGTTCCTTCCCCCAATCCTCACATGACCAGCACCTCATTCCTTGGGTCTTGCTATAAAGGGCATCTCTTCAGTAAGATGGCTTCCTTCAATATCCTATTTCCCACACCTACTATTCATCTTAGCCCTTTATGTGTTCCCTTTAAAGCGTTAATACAACAAGCAAAATACATTAATAGTCTATTTGTAAAAAAAAAAAAAAAAAAAGAGGGGGGAGGATATCTGAGATTCTGTTTTCCTGGCACAATGGCTAGCACCATTTCTGCTGCAGAATAGGTATTCAATTTTAAAATAATATTAAATTCTACTTTAAACTTTTATTAATGTGTTTTGTTGTAATTTTATAAAACAAAGCTGATTTAAGAAATGAATTAATAAACTTTATTTAACTGAGAATATCTGCATTTATATGTTACTTAGCCTATGAAATATTTTATTCCATTTATATGACTAAGGATAAAACGGCATAAATAGAATTAGTGAAATGATGCTTATGTATTATAAATTGAAAGTCTTCATTTAATCAAAATTATAAAATTAAAATATAAATAGATTTATCTGATGTCATACACTTCAGTGGCTTTACTGGAATGAAAATAGTGCTTGAAGCAGAATAACAGACTGTCTTACATCTTGAATTTTCAAGTTTTGACCAATGTCTGTGTGGCTTGAGGCTGCTGGACATCTGGTAAATTTCACTCCTGTATTTTGGCATATATTTCTTTGTTATGTTTGGGAAAAAAATAAATGCTTACAATAGGTGACTGAAATATTTGTCATTTTACCTCTTTTAATAGTTTACTAATTCTCATGTTTTAAACTGATGAAAACACAGGTAAAATGAAAACCATTTAATTGTGGTGATCAATGCCCATATATTGACAAAGGAATTTTGTAAACAATTTACAAATAAAAAAAATAAATAGCAAACTATGTGATTTAAGCTGGTATTTTTTCTGTAGTTTTGATGTTTCATTCTTATATTTCTTTTCAATTACAACAAGATGGAAAGAGTAAAAGAAGTCGGATTTGAGATTTAACTCCAATTTCACAATTTGAATCAACTTTATTTTCCTTCTGTCTAATGTTTCTTCTGATTTTACCTTTCATATATATATTTCTATGTCACATAGAGCACTAAGCATAGTCTCTTTCAAGAAATTCACAAGCGTGTTGAAAATGAGACCTATGGAGATGTAACCAGGAAGACAATTCAGGAAGTGATGAATGCCAGGGAAGCAGTTGTTCCCCACAGCTCTGACAGTGCTAAAAGGTCCAAGGACACAGAACTCAAGTCCTGAATAAATAGATGAACTGTGTTCTCCATGTCCTGAACATTCCAGCTGATGCATGCAAAAATTGCCTTAATGATAGTGTGCCCATACATCCCAATTTACACCCATTGTTCAACCTAATTATTAATAGCATTTCTTTTCACTCCCAAAATAGCTGGTTTAAATGAGTTGGTCCTCCTATTTAATGCTCTCATGGGTACCAGGGGTACAGCAGCAAAATAGGTTAAATTATTCTCCCTTCCTCCCTTTTCCCACCACTCCATGAAGTACACACACTTATTCCCTTCTCCACCTCCTGTTTCCACCAGACCTAGCTTGACTCAAGGTGCAGACTGGCTTGGAAGAGCTGATCTTCATTTCAGGAGCTCACTCAATGCATTAAAGGAAACTTTTCTTTACAGAAGATCAAGATCCAGGCTTGTAATTTCATCTTTTATATAAATCTGACCTTTGAAAGCAAATTTTTAATACTATGTTGTAGAGTCTGAAATGATTCCTCTGAACCGCAGCTCCTGCCATCCTGGCAACACACACAACTGCAACTTTAGCATAACCATAATCTCTATGCATGGCCTCTCTGGACTCATTGTGAAGACTCCTGATCCTTCTGATACATGCCCACCTTCTAAACTCATCACCTATATGTGAGAGCTATTGAGTCACGAGTCATGTCCTCACACATTATGCATGCTTCTCAACTATGACCATAGCTCGTCTTCTGAAATAATCTAGGCTGTTTCCACATGTACATACCCTTATGTGTAAGTTGTTGGACCAGCCTCTGGGAACCCCTATTGTCCTATTCTGTCCAGTTTCCTCTGAAGTATGGGGTTCTTCGGTATTCTGTGAACAAATCAGACCCATTATAAAATTCTTTTACTTACCAGAAGTTTCTGAAAAGTACTGCTCCTCCTCCCTCCCCCATAATAAAAAACAACTAATGAGCCTAGGAGAAATCTAAGCCTCCTTTCAAATTAAAGTGTTGGGAAATGCAAGATAAGAGCCTTTGCTCAGAATCCTTTTGGACTCATTCCCAAATATCTAAATGCAAATATCCATTACCAGTCTATTTATCTATCAAATTATATATTTATCTATCTAAATATGTCATTTCACCATGGTTTCCATGACAATTAATCTTTGTTTCTGGGTATCACGGAGAACAGAAGGAAGGACTCAGATGCCAGCATTTTGAAAAGAAATATTCACTGCCGACATTAGCAGCTAGCACCAGCCACAGATGCTGCAGTAATAGCTGACACTTTTATATGGCCCAAGACAAAAGCAACTTTATTCTTTGTGATTTCCATTGGAAAAATAATCTCATCTACACTCCCTGTATGGCTTCTACCATGGACCAAACTACTTTGCTCCACTGCTTCATTAATCTCCTTTCTCCTCTTGACTCTGCTGAAAGGTGATTTTTCTGAGGAAGCCATCATAACCACAAATGCCAGCAGAGCTGTCCAAATTCTCAGGTGTTCTAAGGCACCACTGAACTTATAACTCACAGTCATAATTCACAAATGCACCCACTTCATCCAAAGGTTTCCTCTGAATCAAAACTTGTGTCTGTCTTATTTCACTTATGTTATCTCATTTCCTATTATATCTATATGCCAGTGTGTATGTATGCAGGTAACCAAGGAGTTATACACTAAAATGAGGTTGTGGTTAAATCATAGTGTCACAATGGACTTTTCAATTTTAAATTTAATTTTAATTAAAGATTTAACATTTTCATTTGTATTAATTTACTTATTTTCTGACTCCCTTCTCTTATATCTTCTGAATGAAGGGAACCATTTCTTCTACCTACCTAGGCATAAATTTATTTATAATACAGGTTTAATAGATGTTTTTCTTTATTAATATTGGCTTATAATTAAAAAAATGTTGCAAATGTGTAATCAGACTCAGATTAAGAAACAGAACCTGACCAGTCCCAGCCATAAAAGTAATCAACTTCTAACACCATAAATTCATTTGGAACATTCTCATTTTACAGATGTAGGAACTGAATCTCTGTTCTTCTGACCCCAACTCAATGTTTTAGTGCACTCTTTCTAAGAAACACTAACAAGAAGAAAAAAATAGTTACTGTCTTAGGCCTGTGACTTCATCAGGGAGGAATGGACAGGGAGAGGAAGGGGGAGGAAGGAAGTGTGCAATTTTATTATATTATACTCGTGTGAAATATCTCAGTTGGGAGTGTGTTAGACTAAAATCCAAAGGTCCTTGCTTTGTTTTCAGATTTCACAGAGACCATTTATCAACCACTGCAGTTGGGCCTCCCTAACTTTATTCTAATTCTTCACATCTCATTGGCCTTCACCAGCACCATATTACAGGCCAAAGTTCTAAAAGTTTGATATGATATTAAGTTAATATTCAAACATTTGGGAAAGATACGTGCCTGAGGGAAGATGAAGCGTCTTAAAAATATGTCTGATGCTTGACCTTTTAAAAAGCCAAGCTAGCTCATAAGTTATATATAAAAATATTCAATACATTATTTCCTAGTTACCCAATATTGTTTTTTTTTTTTTTTTTTTTTTCTTTTTGCGGTATGCGGGCCTCTCACTGTTGTGGCCTCTCCCGTTGCGGAGCACAGGCTCCGGATGCGCAGGCCCAGCGGCCATGGCTCACGGGCCCAGCTGCTCCGCGGCATATGGGATCCTCCCAGACCGGGGCACGAACCCGTATCCCCTGCATCGGCAGGCGGACTCTTAACCACTGCGCCACCAGGGAGGCCCCCCAATATTGTTTTTATGAGATTAATGCTTTTTAAATAAAAAAGTAAACTTTCTATGACAAAAAAAATGAATCCAAACCTGCTTGCTTAAATAAGGAAATGAATAACTGTCCAAATTCACATGACTGCATCATCAATTTATTGCTCTTAGCTAGTTTGTCTCTTTTTTGAAATCCAGGTCTTCCTTGGCCCCTAGGCAAAGATGGAGCAGCTGTTGTTGTCCAGCTGGGAGAAAATTGAAACTGTTACAGTTTCAGTACTGTCCAGGAAGTTGTTTACATCACAAGAGTTTGATGGTTATCTGGAAGATATTACAGCAGTCACTTCTAATTTTAAGGAAATGCAAAAATCTTCTGTTATTCTACATTTTAAAATGTTTACAGGATTATATACACTTAACCCTAAAATTTAAGGAAATTAATAGTTCTTATATTTCTATTTGCAATAAAGATATATTAATTTGTGAAATTTTCAAGTAAATACTATTGGCATTAACTTTAAAAGAAACGTTTTAAAGCTATGATATTTGATTTTCTGTCAAAGACTCAACTGGATTTAGAAAATAACAAAAAGACTGAAAAACATTTTTAGTTATGAAAATGAGAGAATTTTAAACTTTCACCTAAATTAGAGTTTAGATAAGAAATTTTAAGTATACCTTCTGTTTGAAATAGACTACATTTCTTTGTCCATCAAATGTTATTTAGAAATCTGATTAATATATGTAATAAACGTTAACCCAGAATTCATTTAAAATTTTACCTGCTACTTTTAAAGACAATATCTGTAAAAAAAAAAAAAAAATCAGTAAAGCACACAAAAACATCTAAGGGTTCTTTCAAGTAGTCTTAGTCATCCAAAATTTTAAAAATATATGTTCCCTTCAACTTGCCCCTTAAGTACTCGTTACTAGGCATTAATCCACCATAAAAGAAAAAGAACTACTGAAAGATTTGAAAATAACATAGCGAACAAGGCATTTGATATTTTTACATTTCCTATATTAGGCAAAAGATAAAATTTTAAAGTTACCTTTTATCTTCTTAAATAACCCTTTTAGTAAAATCCTTTACTAAAACTCCTTATAAAAATAGTCCACAATTTGCCATGACTATATGTATATTTTCTGATGTATATTACAAGATAAACTAGAATATTTCCTTCATTTGCATCCTGATTGTTAATGAAGGTCATAAAATATTTCTTCCCCAAACGAACAACATATTATTTTGTATTTTGGGTTTTTTTAAGTAAAATATGTTCTGTTGGTAGAAACAAATACATGCATTTCCAAAAATAGGTACTATGTTATATTAATTCTAGAATGTCTGATTATTAAAAGTCATCTGGAAAAAACTGTACACTATTAATTTTAAACAGAATTAGAAAGATAATTTAGCATTTCTGTATAGTTTGTTTTAGCAGTTCTCAATGTGGTACCAAACTGGACTCGTAGCCATTGAATTCTTCACCATTTCCCACTCAGTTAAAAATGTATATATATATTTCACTTCAAAATACTCTTGACAAAATCCTAAAAATTACTAATTTTGTTTAATCTTGACACTTGAATACACATACTTTTCACTACTTTGCATGAAGAAATGAGGAAGTTTGCATAAGGCACCACAGCTGTTGTGTCAGTTGCAAGCTCAACTGTCAACTCTTTTCAAGGAAGAGCATTCTTATTTGAAAAGCTATCTAATAGAAAATTTATGGTTATTCAGGCTTGGTTGTTTGGCAGATTTTCTTAAAAATGCATGCAATGAGCATGAAATTTCTTTCATTTCAAAGAAATCAATTCACACTATCTAATGCCAATGATGAAATTCAAGTTCCAAAAAGAAAATTGTAAATTTGGAAAACTTGTATCTGTAGCTATGAACTTGACACTCTCCTGACACTTACAGGCTTTCTAATTAAGTCAGAGCTGAAATTAAAAATATGATATGATATACAGAAATTTTACACAATGTGTTAAATTTTGGAAAATCTGCACAATGTAATAGACAAATATTTTCAAAATGAACAATGCATGGTATTACAAAATCCTGTGTGATAAAAGATACACTCAAAGTACAAGATAAGCCATGAGATTTTCATATAACAAAGTGGAAAAAAAAGGATCAATATGCTTCTAGATTCCACATTAAAATTAACCTTCAAGTAACTGACTTGACAAGTGTTGGGCTGCATCCCGCAGGCCTATAGTGCCTGCACTTGCCCAGCTTTAAGACCAAAGAAGGAGCCCAGAATCAGCAACAGAGACATCAGTGGTTTAATGGATGGGGGAATTTACAAGGAGTGACCCCCCACCGTGTGCGGCTGATGGCGGAGGGGGGAGATTGCCAGTTATAAGGGGAATTGACGTCAAGTTGGCTCATGAGTTACCATGGAAACTAGCAGAGGGGCGTCCCTCACTGCCCCTTTGATAAGAACAATCACTAACTGGGGCCTGGGGCCAGGATGTAGAAAGGTCAGTCATGTGCCTAAGGTATAGGTGAAGCAGGCACTGGTGGATCAGCAGATGTACAGAGAGCAAGAGAGCAGCTATCTTGAGTGGCCTGACCATACAACAAGTATTGGTATAATATCAGAAAACGACAGCCAGAGTTATGTGGAAAAGCTATTAAAATACTCTTCACTTTTAAAACTCCTATTTCTTCACAAAAAGTGTGTGAGGCCCAATTTTCTTTATATATGACAACTCAAGTTCATACTGAAACAGCTTAAATACAAAAACAAATATAGGAATCCAGCTGCCTTCTATGAAGCCAGATATTAAAGACATTTGCCAAAATGTAAAATAAAACCACTTTTTTCCATAAAATGCTTTAAATTTTGTTAAACATAGTTTCATAAAATATTAATATTAAACCTACTACCAGTGGCCTTCCAGTAATAGAAATCTTTTTTTTTGTGGGGGAAATGTGCTAATTTACTCAACTGTGGTAGATTAGCCGAGCCTAAACCATTTGAGATTAGTTTAATGGTCTATAATTTTAAGTCAAAAGTAAAGTATTCGCACAATGATGAGGTGAAAATATCAGAAGCTTCTCGTGTTCGAAACCTTGTCTCCTTCACGACTGACTACTTTGACATATCCAGCATTTTAGTTCGTCTGCAGACTCAGTTTTCCCAACTGCAAAGTGCGAGTGAGAGTGATGCCTCTAGACCAGTTTTGCTTCACAGACTCAGCAGTGGTAAAAGCACTAGCACCAGGTCCAGTTGGAAGTGGGGGCTTGTACTTTAATCCACTGGAACATTTTCCTGTGGATAGTGTGAGCTGTGTAGCTGACAGGGTGTTGGTGTTCTAGCCGGGTGTCAGGCCTGTTCCTCTGAGGTGGGAGAGCCAAGTTCAGGACATTGATCCAAAAGAGACCTGGCTCCATGTAATATCAATTGGTGAAAGCTCTCCCAGAGATCTCCATCTCAATGATAAGACCCAGATCTACTCAACGACCAGCAAGCCACAGTGCTGGACACCCTATGACAAACAACTAGCAAGACAGGAACACAACCCAACCCATTAGCAGAGAGGCTGCTTAAAATCATACTAACGTCACAGACACCCCCAAACACACAGCCAGATGTGGTCCTGCTCACAAGAAAGACAAGATCCAGCCTCATCCACCAGAAAACAGGCACTAGTCCCCTCCACCAGGAAGCCCACACAACACACTGAACCAAATTTAGATACTGGGGACAGAGAGCAAAAACAACGGGAACAACAAACCTGCAGCTTGCAAAAAGGAGACCCCAAAAACAGTAAGTTAAGCAAAATGAGAAGACAAAGAAACACACAGCAGATGAAGGAGCAAATTAAAAACCCATCAGACTAAACAAATGAAGAGAAAATAAGTAGTTTACTTGAAAAAGAATTCAGAGAAATTATAGTAAAGATTATCCAAAATCTTGGAAATAGAATGCAGAAAATACAAGAAACGTTTAATAAGGACCTAGAAGAACTAAAGAGCAAACAAAGAATGATGAACAACACAATAAAAGAAATTAAAAATTATCTAGAAGGAATCAATAGCAGAATAACTAAGGCAGAAGAACGGATAAGTGACTTGGAAGATAAAACAGTGGAAATCACTACCACAGAGCAGAATAAAAAAATAAAGAAACAAAAGAATTGAGGACAGTCTCAAGAGACTTCTGGGACAACATTAAATGCACCAACATTTGAATTATAAGGTTCCCAAAAGAAGAAGAGAAAAAGAAAGTGACTGAGAAAATATTTGAAGATATTAGAGTTGAAAACCCCCCAAATATGGAAAAGGAAATAGTTAATCAAGTCCAGGAAGCACCATACAGGATAAATGCAAGGAGAAGCATGCCAACACACATATTAATCAAACTATAAAAAAATAAATACAAAGAAAAAGTATTAGAAGCAGCAAGGGGAAACAACAAATAACATACAAGGAAATCCCCATAAAGTTAAGAGCTGACTTTTCAGCAGAAACTCTGCAAGCCAGAAGGGAGTGGCAGGAAACATTTAAAGTGATGAAAGGGAAAAACCTACAACCAAGATTACTCTACCCAACAAGGATCTCATTCATATTTGACAGATAAATTAAAACCTTTACAGACAAGCAAAAGCTAAGAGAATTCAGCACCACCAAAGCAGCTTTACAACAAATGCTAAAGGAACTTCTCTAGGAAGGAAATACAAGAGAAGGAAAAGACATATGATAACAAACCCAAAACAATTAAGAAAATGGTAATAGGAACATACATATCGATAATTGCCTTAAATGTAAATGGATTAAATGCTCCAACCAAAAGACATAGAGTGGCTGAACGGATACAAAAACAAAAGCCGTACATATGCTGTCTACCATAGACCCACTTCAGGTCTAGGGACACATACAGACTGAAAGTGAGGGTATGGAAAAAGATATTCCATGCAAATGGAAATCAAAAGAAAACTGGAGTAGCAAGCCTCATATCAGACAAAATAGACTTTAAAATAAAGACTATTCCAGAGACAAAGAAGGACACTACATAATGATAAAGGGATCAATCCAAGAAGAAAATATAACAATTATAAATATTTATACACCCAACATTGGAGCACCTCAATACATAAGACAAATACTAACAGCCATAAAAGGGGAAATCAACAGTAACACAGTCATAGTAGGGGACTTTAAAACCCCCCTTTCACCAGTGGAAAGATCATCCAAAATGAAAATAAATAAGGAAACACAAGCTATAAATGATACATTAAAAAAGATGGACTTAATTGACATTTATAGGGCATTCTATCCAAAAACAACAGAATACAATTTCTTCTCAAGGGCTCATGGAACATTCTCCAGGATAGATCATATCTTGGGTCACAAATCAAGACATGGTAAATTTAAGGAAATTGAAATCGTATCAATATCCTTTCCAACCACAACACTATGAGACTAGATATCGATTACAGGAAAAAAAATCTGTAAAAAACACAAACACATGGAGGCTAAACAATACACTACTTAACCAAGATATCACTGAAGAAATCAAAGAAGAAATTTAAAAAAAATACCTAGAAACAAATGACAATGAAATCACAATGACCCAAAAGCTATGGGATGCAGGAAAGGCAGTTCTAAGAGGGAAGTTTACAGCAATACAATCCTACCTCAAGAAACAAGAAATATCTCAAATAAACAACCTAACCTTACAGCTAAAACAATTAGAGAAAGAAGAACAATAACAAAAAAAAAACCAAAGTTAGCAGAAGGAAAGAAATCATAAAGATCAGATCAGAAATGATTGAAAAAGAAATGAATGAAAGGATAGCAAAGATCAATAAAACTAAAAGCTGTTTATTTGAGAAGATAAACAAAACTGATAAACCATTAGCCAGACTCATCAAAAAAAATGGGAGAAGACTCATGTCAATAAAATTAGAAATGAAAAAGAAGTAACAACTGACAGTGAAGAAGTATAAAGGGTCATGAGAGATTACTACAAGCAACTATATGCCAATACAATGGAAAACCTCGAAGAGTGGACAAATTCTTAGAAAAACACAACCTTCCGAGGCTGAACCAGAAAGAAATAGAACATATAAACAGAGCAGTCAAAAGCACTGAAATTGAAACAGTGATTAAATTCTTCCAACAAACAGAAGCTCAGAACCAGATGGCTTCATAGGCAAATTCTATCCAATATTAAGAGAAGATCTAACACCTATCCTTCTCAAACCCTTCCAAAGTATAGCAGAGGGAGGAACATTCCCAAACTCATTCTATGAGGAACACACCCAAACTCAATCCACGAGGCCACCTTGATACCAAACCAGAAAAATGTCACAAAGAAAGAAAACTACAGGCCAATATCACTGAAGAACATAGATGCAAAAATCCTCAAAAAAATACTAACAAACAGAATCCAACAGCACAGTAAAAGGATCCTACACCATGATCAAGTGGGGTTTATCCCAGGAATGCAAAGACTCTTCAATATATGCAAATGAATCAATGTGATACACCATATTAACTAATTGAAGGATAAAATCCATATGATAACCTCAATAAATGCAGAAAAAGCTTTTGACAAAACTCAACACTGATTTATGATAAAAACCCTCCAGAAAGTAGTCATAGAGGGAACTTACCTCAACATAATAAAGGCCGTATATGACAAACCCACAGGCAACATCATTCTCAATGGTGAAAAACTGAAACCATTTCCACTAAGATCAGGAACAAGACAAGGTTGCCCACTCTCACCACTATTATTCAACATAGTTTTGGAAGTTTTAGCCAGAGCAATCAGAGAAGAACAAGAAATAAAAGGAATCCAAATCAGAAAAGAAGTAGTAAAGCTGTCACTGTTTGCAGATGACACGATACTATATATTGAGAGCTAATCAATGAATTTGGTAAAGTAGCAGGATAAAAAATTAATGCTCAGAAATCTCTTGCATTCTTATACACTAATGATGAAAAATCTGGAAGAGAAATTAAGAAAACACTCCTATTTACCACTGCAAGAAAAAGAATAAAATATCTAGGAATAAACCTACCTAAGGAGACAAAAGACCTGTATGCAGAAAACTGTAAGACACTGATGAAAGAAATTAAGGATGATACAAACAGATGGAGAGATATACCAGGCTCTTGGATTGGAAGAATCAACATTGTGAACATGACTATACTATCCAAAGCAATCTACAGATTCAATGCAATCCCTATCAAATTACCAATGTCATTTTTCACAGAACTAGAACAAAAAGTTTCACAATTTGTATGGAAACACAAAAGACCCCGAATAGCCAAAGCAATACTGAGAATGAAAAATGGAGCCTGAGGAATCAGATGCCCTGACTTCAGACTATACTTCAAAGCTACAGTAATCAAGACAGTATGGTGCTGTCACAAAAAACAGAAATATAGATCAATGGAACAGGATAGAAAGCCCAGAGGAAAACCCACAAACATATGGTCACCTTATTTTTGTTAAAGGAGGCAAGAATATACAATGGAGAAAAGACAGACTCTTCAATAAGTGGTGCTGGGAAAACTGTACAGCTACATGTAAAAGAAGGAAATTAGAACACTCCCTAAAACCATACACAAAAATAAACTTAAAATGGATTAAAGACCTAAATGTAAGGCCATGCACTATAAAACTCTTAGGGGTAAGCATAAGCAGAACACTCTATGATATAAATCATAGCAAGATCCTTTTTGACACACCTCTTAGAGATATGGAAATAAAAACAAAAATAAACAAATGGGACCTAATGAAACTTAAAAGCTTTTGCACAGCAAAGGAAACCATAAATGAGATGAGAAGACAATCCTCAGAATGGAAGAAAATATTTGCTAATTTAGCAATGACAAAGGATTAATCTCCAAAATTTACAAGGAGCTCATGCAGCTCAATATCAAAACAAACAAACAAACAAACAAACAAACAACCCAATCCAAAAATGGGCAGAAGACCTAAATAGACATTTCTCCAAAGAAGATATACAGATTGCTCACAAACACATGAAAGAATGTTCAACATTACTAATCATTAGAGAAATGCAAATCGAAACTACAATGAAATATCACCTCACACCAGTCAGAATGGCCATCATGAAAAAAATCTACAAACAATAAATGCTGGAGAGGGTGTGGAGAAAAGGGAATCCTCTTACACTGTTGGTGGGAATGTAAATTGTTACAGCCACTATGGAGGAGAGTATAGAGGTTCCTTTAAAAACTAAAAATAGACCTAACCTATGTCCCAGGAATCCCACTACTGGGCATATAACCTGAGAAAACCATAATTCAAAAAGAGTCATGTACCACAATGTTCATTGCAGCTCTATTTACAATAGCCAGGACATGGAAGCAACCTAAGTGTCCATCGACAGATGAATTAATAAAGAAGATGTGGCACATATATATCATGGAATATTACTCAGACATAAAGAAAGCAAAATTGAGTTATTTGTAATGAGGTGGATGGACCTAGAGTCTGTCATACAGAGTGAAGTAAGTCAGAAAGAGAAAAACAAACACCATATCCTAACGCATATATATATGGAATAAAAATAAATGGTTTTGAAGAACCTAGGGGCAGGACAGGAATAAAAACACAGATGTAGAGAATAGACTTGAGGACACGGGAGGGGGAAGGGTGAGGTGGGATGAAGTGAAAGAGTGGCATGGACATATATACACTACCAAATATAAAATAGATAGCTAGTGGGAAGCAGCCTCATAGCAGAGGGAGATCAGCTTGGTGCTCTGTCACCACCTAGAGTGGTGGGTTAGGGAGGGTGGGAGGGAAACACAAGAGGGAGGATATATGGGGATATATGTATATGTATAGGTGATTCACTTTGTTATACAGCAGAAACTAAAACAGCATTGTAAAGCAATTATACTCCAATAAAGGTGTTAGAAAAAAAAGTGATGTATTAATGGGTAGAGAAGTTAGAAATTACTTCTAGCTTCTTATTAAATTTTTACTTGAACTCATTCAAATATATCTACCATTAGCAGCAGTTATTCTTAATATCACAGATACTCTGTGGATAATAAAATTGAATGTTTATTGGAAATAAAAATAATTTAAGCCTAGTTTTGTCAAAATATGAACAATTATTTTGTAAAAGAAGTGAAATTATTTCATTCAATTCTTATTAATATAAAAAGTAAAACTATAATTGTCACCTCAGAATTTAAATTACTCACTTTCTATGTTTTCATATTAAAAGTAAAATAAAATTTTATTCTAATTCATTCCTATGAATGAAGAAAAATACAATCACATAAAACACTGCAAAACCGGGCTTCCCTGGTGGCGCAGTGGTTGGGAGTCTGCCTGCCGATGCAGGGGACATGGGTTCATGCCCCGGTCCGGGAAGATCCCACATGCCGTGGAGCGGCTGGACCCGTGAGCCATGGCCGCTGGGCCTGCGTGTTCAGAGCCTGTGCTCCGCAGCGGGAGAGGCCACAGCAGTGAGAGGCCCGAGTACCACAATAAATAAATAAATAAATAAAAATTCCAGTTAAAAAAAAAAAAAAAAAAAAAAAAAAAAAAAAAAACACTGCAAAACCTAATGGGAGTATTGAATGTTTTATCTGTAGTTAGTTCTCTTCTGACATTGATTCTTCTTTCATTTACAAATTGATGATGCTTTTTTTTTTTTTTTAGTACATATTCTCTTAAAGAAGTGTTGATTAAAAGCCCAGTAGCCACAGGGTTTTAAAATATGCCAAGTGCTCTATCAATAAATAAATTGAGGCAATACTGCAAGAATAATGTGTCTCGCTGAAAACCACAAGTTTTTTTATTAATTTTGAGAAGCTGATTATTTCTTAGTGAAACTATGAAGTATCTTCCCCAATCATCAGAAAAAAGAATATTTACTGTTTAATCTTAAAATCTATGATTTTAAGCCTTACATTTGTCATGAATATCTCCAATAATCACATATTTTAATGTCAGGCAGGGCCAGAATCTTGAGATATGGCTATTCGTACAGAAATAGGTAATGCAAGGTCAATTACTTAATAGGAGGGTGAATGATAGAAGCAACTCTCTAATCATTATGCCTTTCTTAAAATGAATTGTCCGGTTTTATCTTTTACCTCTTGGAGGAATACCCCACAACAATTCTTTCATTTTTGTTGTGACAAAGTGTTTCAATGGTTTCTCAGGTACCAAGAAGGAGAATGCCTTCGGGAAGTTCAGGAATTTTCATCGACCCCTTCAAAAAACTACAGATCCCTGAATTTCAGAGGACAGAGGATAGAACCCTCTCTGAGGCACGTCTCTTTGTTTTCCCTGAACTGGTTATTTCCACTCCTCACAAAGGTGGTGTCACTTGGGTGAGTGTCAGAAACTGAGAAAACTCTTCTGTTAGGTAAAACCTCACAGAAACTTTCTCTCCATGTGTATCTTAAGCGTTTTGTTCTGACAATAGTTCTAATATGAAGTACATTCCTGTGACTCCCTCCATTTTGCAAGCTAGTTACTGTGCAAATCAGGGTCTCAGTGAGTTCCAAAACCTCAGGAAAACTCTAAGAGATTATATTGGCTGTGTAGAATTTGTCTGTAGTATACCACAGCAAACTAACACTCATCTTCCCCAAAAAGCAGAAGGTCAAAACAGATTGACTTTCACCAAAGTATTATCCGTAAATAGCTTATAGGATAAGAAGAAAGGAAGTAAATTGCTTTGAAGTAAGTTATTGATAAATCATGAGGGCACGTTTTGTGCTTTGGGGCTCTTAAATAATGGTTTAGATGGGGTGACTTATGAGAATGCAATTTTCTTTGGATTCTCCCAAAGGCCAGATTTGGGAGCAGCTGTGAATTTCTGGACACTTTTATGTATGTAGCTTTAGTCCAGCTAATCTTTAGGGCATGAATAAAATATTTCAAATCTCAACTTTTGTGGATTATCAAAATCAATCTTAGAACTGAGTTGCCATTACTTAAGGGTAACATAAAGTTTAATTTTATGCTATTTAATATGTTTAATAACTCAAGAGAAGAAGGGAGGGACACAGTCAAGAAAAATATATTAAAAATTTACAACACAAAAGGAATTTATAGGTTTCCACTCAAGAGTCATTTCATGCCTTAATGTGTCCTGAGTGCGTTCCATGTATATTTTTTCTAATGAAGAAAAGTCCATTTCTTAAAACATTAAAACTACCCACATTATGGATATTCTTTACTTTTATTATAAAACTTTTTATCCATATAGGAAAAAGCGTAAAATCTAAATGTAAGTTACGTTAGAATTATTTATAACAAAATGATATTCTGACCCAATAACATGAATTCTAATATAAAACATTATTAAAACTCTGATCCCTGTTGTTCTGTTGTTGTTTCTTACTTAATGTAGCCACTATTTTTGTTTTTTATTCTTTCTTTGATTCTCATGATAATATCATATATTTAGTTATTCCTAAACAGTAGATCGTTACTGTTGTTGCTATCGATCTTGTTAAAATGCTGTTGAGATAGATCCATGTATTTCCCAAATAGCCAGATGTTCACCCACATTTCCCCATACCCCTGACTATTTCTGACCAATGGCTGAATGTCATGTGTCCCAGACCAGAGCATAGAAGAGTAAGCTATCTATGTGCATTTGCCCTTTTTGTGGCAATAATGAATACCACATTTTGAGTGGTAAATCCATAAATTAGAAACAGCTGAGATTTCCGAGTCACTGCATGGAGAAGAGATGCTCTAATGCATTGCTTGACTCACATAGGACCCTGTACAAGAAGAAATAAACCTTTGTTTTGTTAAGCGATTTTGTTTGGACAAATTTATCATCGTGGTCTCTCCTCACTTGTGCAAGTATTATGCTAAATGTGCTTTTCTGTGCTTTATTTCTTTTCTCCTCAATACTATTTTCTAGTATCCACTTACAGTAATGTTGTAGCTAAAATTCATACCCTTACCCTGCTTCACATTATCCTCTTGCTATTCTGAACAATGTTGTTGTAAACTGCCTTATAAGGTCTGCTCTTCCTTGTGTACATCTGGGAACAGTACACTGGGGTGTAGGGCATGGGAATGTTCAACACTACAACATAGTGACTGAATGTCCTCAGGGTTATGGCAATTCATCTCCATACCGGTTGTGTATGTGTCCCCCTTTTGGTCCAAATACTCACCATTAATGGGATTGCTAGATATTTTAATGCAGGGTATGTAAAATAGAATCTCACTGTGATTTTAGTTTTCATTTTCTTCATTACAAAGAGATTGAACATGTCTTTTTATGTTCAATTAGTCAAATGTTTAATTGGACCAATATGATACTTCTATGAAATACTCATTTATAGGACTTTTCTGGTAGCCCAGTGGCTAAGACTTGTGCTCCCAATTCAGGGGACCCTGGTTTGATCCCTGGTCTGGGAACTGGATCCCACATGCTGCAATAAGAGTTCACATGCCACAATTAAAGATCCTGCATGCCACAACTAAAGGACTAAATAATTTTTAAAAATACTCATTTATGTAATTGGCTCATTTTTCTATTGGATTTTTTTCTTATACATTTATAGGATTCTTCACATATTCTGAATGCCAGCTTTCTCTTTATTACATGTTCAGCAAGTGTCTTCTATTTTGTGGCATATGCTTTCATTCCATTTATTGTATTATTTGATCAAAAAATATTAACTTTAGAATGGTTAACTATTTCAATATTTTCTTGTATGTTTGGACATTTCATACATTATATATATATATTTTTTTTCTTTTTGCGGTATGCGGGCCTCTCACTGTTGTGGCCTCTCCCGTTGCGGAGCACAGGCTCTGGACGCGCAGGCCCAGCGGCCATGGCTCACGGGCCCAGCCGCTCCGCGGCATATGGGATCCTCCCAGACCGGGGCACGAACCCGTATCCCCTGCATCGGCAGGCGGACTCTTAACCACTGCGCCACCAGGGAGGCCCTACATTATATTTTTAATACTGGCTTAATTAAGGTGATGAAAATATTGTCCTTTTTTTCTAAGTTTCGTAATGTTTCTTTTTCTATTATGACTTTAATTTTTCTGGTATTAACTTTTGTCTGTGATGTGTGGTAACAATCAATTATATTTGTGTATGTGGATAATCAGTTTTCTGTCTTATTTCTATAGAACCCACTATTATATACTTAACCTAAGTTCAACATGTATCATGTATCAATGTTTTTATAAACAGGTTTCTTTTATGGCCTTTACTCTGTACACTTGGCATACATGTTATTTTGTGTTTTATTATAAAAAAATTCTTAATTACTGTAAATTTATAATAATTCTGGACACTTGACAGGGAAAGTTCACTCACCTAGTTCTTCATTCAAAACATTTTGAGCAACTCTTTGCTTTTACTCTATGTAACTTTTAGAATCAGACTGCTAAATTTCATGAAAAAGTTGGTTTATTTATTTATTTATGATTTGCATGTAATTTATCACCCAATTCATGGAGAATTTACTTTTTTTTCTACATACTCTTTTTGTTGTTATCATAAATAATATTTAAAATTATATTTTAAATACTTTTATGCTTTTGTATATAGATGTAATTTGTTTCAGTATTCATTTTTAGCTAGTAACTTTGATAAACTCTTATTCTTTTTTTTAAAGTAATACAGCTAATTTCTCAAACTATCTTTGGCAGAATTGTTATCTCTTAAATTTAAATAAGCATAACTGCATGTTCAGATAAGAAACTTGAATTCTAAAAAGGTTGGGCAATTGTAGCATCACATGCTTGTAAGCAGTCTATCTGGGTCCAGTCTTCAGACACCTAGATTCCCAGTCTTCAGACACCTAGATCAGTGCTCTTTCACCCAGAGAAAGGCAAGATGGAAAGTATCAGCTTATCACAAATTCCAGAGATTCTTGTTTTTGTCAGATGGTAGTGTGCTTGTTATATTTCCTAATGTTTACATTTTACCTGAAACAGAAATAAGAATATTTAAACCACAAGTTGGCATTAGCATGGGAGCAAAGGGGCGATTTGAAGAAGGGTTGATTTAAGAAAACAAAAAAGTATCTTTATGAAATTGTTCAGTGTTCAGTAAAGTGACAGAGACTATTATTATTAAAACTCTTATTTGAAATAGGTTTATGTTTAAGAAAGAGTTATAAAGAGTTTATGCAGTTCCTGTATATCCCTCATCCTGCTTCCCCTAAAGTTAACATCTTACCTGACTGTGGCACATTTGTCAAAACTAAGAAATTAACTTTGATACATTAGGATTAACTAAACTACAGACTTATTCATACTTCTCCAGTTTTTACACTAATGTCCTTTTTTTCTCTTCCAAGTTTAGTCCAGAATATTGTGTTGCATTTAGGTGTCACAGTGTCCTTAGAAACCTCATATCTGTGACATTTCTCAACGTTTGCTTGCTTTTCATATTCTTGAAATTTTGAAGGAACTAGTCCAATATTTTCTCGAATGTCTTTCAATTTGGGTTTGTCTGATATTTTTTCATGGTGAGATAATGTTATGAATATTGGAGACAATGCCAGAGAGGTGAGGTGCCCTTCTAATTGCAGTCTATCAGGAGGTAGATGATATTGAATATCATCTGTGATATTAACTTAGACCATTTGGTTACAGTGGTGTCTGCCAGGTTTCTCTATTGTAAGATTATATTTTTAAAAATATTTTGCCTCCATTGTTCATTACAAGGGATTTACCAAATCCAACCTACACTCAAAGGGGGGACAATTAAGCCTGACTCCTGAGGGAAGAATAGAAAAGAAATTGTGAACATATGTTAAAATCACCAGAGTAATTAAGAAATATTTTTGGTGAGATATTTTAGGAGACTCTCGATTTGTACCTCACGCTCTTCATCTCAAAATATAGTTGTGTGACCGAACCACTTGCAATCCAAATTTTCTAAAGGCAAGTGACGATTGTAATTGTTGAGCATATTTTTGTTACTTCAAGTTTACAATGCTGATAAATACACAAAAATAACAACAGTAAACTAAAACAACCACAAGTTTGAGTGCTCCAAGTAGGACAAAACTTACGCCAAGAGATATAAGAAATCATGGAATTCTGTGGGTATGAGAAGTTTGTTTTTTTTTAATTCTGTCCTGAAAGAAATTGCAACACGAAAATGGAAGACCTCTATGATGTTAAAGATTAGAGTCATTCTTTATACTTATATTACCCAACATAGGGTCTGACACAAGCTAAGTTGTCAAAATGCTGAATGAAAGGGAAAATGCAAAAACAAAACAAAACAAACACAAAACCCAAGAAACTTCTGATACAGAAATAATAAACTCAACACATTACGAATTTAGCACCTTGAAGATTAAATAGAGAAAACAGATAGCCAAGAAAAATAAAATTCAGAATGGATGAACTTTATTCTAAAAGAATAAAATTCAGAAAGGTAAGGTTGTTAAAATTCCCCCTCCCCACACAAAATCAGTGTTTTCTTTTTAACATAGAAACTATGTGCTTTCTTTTATCAAAATCAAGCTTACCAGCAGATTACAATAGCCCTAAATAACGTGTGCAGGACATTGCGAGTATCTATGTACATGCGTGGAAGGAGGGAGTTGGTTAAGAATCCTTGAATGTCAATAAAACAGTGGTTTTCAAATATCCATTTCTTCACCATATATTTGTTGAACATTCATGATGCAAAATATTCCACATGGTATAGAAATGATAGTAAATAACAGGGTACAGCCTAGCCCAGGATTTCATAGAACTTCATTTCCCACTTACTTCAGTATAGTTGGTTAAGCAAATAACATCTAAGTTATAAATAAAAATAAAATGTCATTGTTTTTCCAAGCATAACATTAAGTTTGTAATGCTTTAACTAAAATTGGTTTGTGTGAATACTCTTCAAGGCTTTCAGTTGTTGTGCTCATCTACCACGACTACGGTAAAAGATATAATGATATTTCCATTGTTAAAGAGGTTGAGGTAGTTAAATTTTAAAATTACAAATGATTTGGCTTTAAGCAAGCTATGTCTATGTTCCGTTCCTCAGATTCTTGGACTAGAAAATGTTCATCACAATGGAGAAAAACTTACAGATGGGTGGGTCCCTTAGTTCAAGCAGTCTTAGTACCTATGCCTAGATAGAAAGATGTTAAAAAAAAAGCCATCCTTTTTTTGGAAAACATTGATCTTTGGCAAAGAGACCTTCTTCTGGCATTCTTGGCTTCTTGGAGGAAAAGATGAAAAACAAAAATCAAATCTAGAGTATTACAAGCTCTCTAAACTCAAACATTCAAAAACAAAAGATTTTTATTCTATTTTTTCCTGGAGTTTAAAGCAGCATGAAAGACTGAAAACAGTGATTCTCAAAGCTGGTCGGGATGGAGATGGAGGTTATACTCCTGAAACTTGAGGCGCCTTTGCAAATTTTTGCCATAGGCAGCCTCTGTTGCGTATTAAATACTTAATGAGGGCCTGAATATACAAGTGGGCAGTGGCCAGACCATCTATGACAGGAGAATTCTGACCCACAGTCTCTGCAGCAACCAGCCCAGGAAACCAAACAACAGCCTCAGAAGCCACCCGTCCAAAGTTGTCAGGACACGGTCAGTGACTGCCAGCTTCCCTCTTCCCTTTTTGTGTTTTTGCCCAACTTTCAACTTTGGACCAACAACAAAAAGTCAAATATGCCTCTCAAACCTACCACAAAAGATGCCCCCGCTTCTCGTTAGCCCCTTTCCAACTTCTCTGTGGCAATACCTTTCATTCAGAGCATAAGCAGAACTCTGTCCTTATTTTCCCCTGTAAAGCTTTCCCACCCCCGCCTATCTTTGAATCTCTGACAAACTCAAAGGTTCACAGCTGACTTTTCGCTACTGAAGACTCAGTAAATAGCCTGTTTGATCTCGTTTGGGAGGTCTGCATTTATTTCAACATTAAGGTACTTTAGGGTAGGGAATAAAACAATAACTGTAGATTAAGAGAAACATAACAAAATATTATAGTAATGGCATTATCATCTTACTTCAAGATAGTTTGAAGTTAGTGGTTTGCAGAAGTCATTTGTGAACAAAAATACATCAATTGACTCATTCATTCTGTACACATGACACCCAAGTATGCATACTGATTTTATATATATATATATATATATATATATATATATATATATATATATATATATATATGAGAGAGAGACAGAGAGACAGAGATTTTACTTAGAAGAATCACTTTTACACAGCTCCTACAGCATTTTTCAGCCAAGGGGACAAGTGACGGCCTGAAAATTTGCTTGTGCTCTGGTGTGGAGCCATCTCCTAATTCCTTCTATCCAGAGAGGCGATTTTATGCAATTCTAACAAAAACAAGTACATGCCAGCAGTGCCTCTGCACATTAGCATACTGCATTGCCACCAGCAAAAAAAAAAAAAATTACATCTTAATTAAGAAGGTATGTTCAGAGTAAATTCATAAAAGGAAAATATACAAAATACATTTTTTAAATGTAAAAAATTCTTTATAAGCCACTGTTTCATGTGTGGGCTTCTCTGCTTTGGTGGGAGGGGATATTAGTTGTGGTGATGTTAAAGCGTCCAATATTAAAATGCCTGAACACTTGAAATTATATTACTTTGGAAACTTTGTAATACTACCTGTGTCCTCATCTCCATAAAATAGCAATGACCATTTGGGAAACACTGTAAAAGCTGATGTTCCATACTGTTCTCTCTATGCTAAAGTCCTCCCCTGGGGGCTAAATAGATTTGCTAAACCACATGTTGTTTACCCAATTTTTGTGCCAAAGCATTAATGAGACTCCTATGGGTAATGATGCTTTGCCAAAATATTGGTTCTTTAGTTCAATATTACCTTTCTTCTTGGCAATACATTTATTTGTTGAATATACATTTTTAAAAAAAATCCAGGATATAATTCAACATACCACAAAATACTTAGATGGTCTTGTTGGATTGCATTACTTTACATATAATTTACAAAAAAATCTATTTCAGAGACACTATACTAAGGGAAAAAATATAAACATGGTAAACTTTGACCCATTATATTCATTGTGGATGAGAAAAATAACCTGACACCTTTGTTTAGATTCTATATATTTTTTAAATGTACAAAGGAATTTAAATTGCCTATATATTTGGATTACAGAGAATGTTTACATAAGTTTGAATGATCAAACATCACTTTAAATGATAAGAAAAGAGGGAGTCTAATAAAGTTTAAATCTCCTTTTTAATAATACATCTCTCGGTATCCTATTAGTAATTCCACAAGGTGTAACGATTCATGTTTTCAGCAATAGGAGAAATTTGATTACAGACTTTAGCCCTGGATCTTGATGCATCTATGATATACGGGCTACTTATTTGTGTTAAAATCCAAAAACAATCTGCATTCTGAAACATATGTGACCACAAAAGTTTGGAGAAGGAATTGATAAGGAATTATTAGAAAGTAATAGAGATGTAACTGGACAAAGGAATTAAGCAAACAAAAACAAACTAACAAAAGATAATGATCTCCAGGGACTTCCTTAGACCTACAGGAATTTATTTTTTTGTTTGTTTTTTTTGTTTGTTTTGCTTTGTTTTGTTCTTTTGTTTGTTTTCTTTTTGCGGTAGACTGGGCTTTCACTGTTGTGGCCTCTCCCGTTGCAGAGCACAGGCTCCGGACGCTCAGGCTCAGCAGCCATGGTTCACGGACCCAGCCGCTCTGCGGCGTGTGGGATCTTCCCGGACCGGGGCACAAACCCGTGTCCTCTGCATCGGCAGGCAGACTCTCAACCACTGCACCACCAGGGAAGCCCAGCAAGGCATTAATTTTTTAAAAGAGGGGAAAAAAACCTTTAAACTGGGAGTGATAAATAAGATTTATCTAATTTGAGTAATTAAGGGGGCTATCTGAAGTACTGCACTGATGCTTCTGACACCATATTTAGGCTCAACCAGAAGGAAAACGAGCATCATCAGAGCAAGAGAGGATAGTGTTGGCACTTATACATTTCTTTTTTCTCAGTTTACGTTCTTCTCTAGTTCTTCTTTTCTATTCATTTCTTTTCTGTTTCTACCCCACACCCTGTAGTGTGTACATTCTTCCATTTCCTTTGTCCATTGTTTTTTCTTTCTCCTGGAGCTGCCTTAACTCCACGTCACCAGCAAAGACTTCTCATTGGTCCACTTACAAAGTAGAAAGCGGAATGCAACAGAAGGGTCAAAAGCACCACTATAAGTTTAATTATTTCTATAAATAAGGCAAGATGTTATGATCCCCCAATGCACATTTTAAAAGGCTGCACAATATTGACTCACTCTACTGCCTCCATAAAGTAAGCTTCATTTCTTTATGATTTGCATTTACTTTAAGAATATCCAGAATAGTTTCCTTTTTCTACAATTTCATCAAAAAGTTTTAAGTAGTAGTTCTATTTGGCATAGTTGTTGTGATGTGAACACTCGAAGGCCAAGTATCAATTTGATGTCTCTTTGATTGCTTACATTCTAAATAAAACTCATTGTCTTTGCTCTCTGTACACTGCAAATATGAGAATTGATATGTGATTCTATTCATGTCACTGAAAATAAATTTGCCCTTCCTTTTTGTCTTAACACAGAAGAAGAGTCAAATGATGAAAAATAGTGGAAAGTTTAAAATATTGTATTTCTTTTGGATTGAGGAGCATATTATAGCAGTGTAATATTGGGTTATACAATACTGAGGCAAAATTAGCTCTCAGAATTTTGGTGTTTCTGAATAAATGATTTCAAGCTACTATACTATATATTCTTATATCAATGCACATTTTAAAGGGGCCTATTTATTGGTCACTAAGACCTGTGAATGGAGTTAGCATGCCCTAATGATTTAGAGCCTGCCATAAATATCACACAGGACATTTTTTGCAGTATATTGATTTTGTAATTCAAGATACGTACTTACTTAGTCTGTGTTTAATCTGGGTTTCCTTATCTAAATATTGGTTATAACCTCATCTATCTCACTGCTTTTTGTAATATTAAATATATACATTTATAAATATTATATATGTAGTATTTAGCACAATGCCAGAATATGTAGTTAACATTAAAAACGTGGTCACTGCAATTAATATTATTTTTCATATTATGAATTTGCTATACTGACATCTTATAGGATAAATAAGAAAAATATTGTTGAGTATAATCTAGCCCAACAATTTTAAATGAGTAAAATGTAAATTTAAAAGACAAATTGTATATAAAGAAATCAAGAAATAGAAAGATACAAGAATTAACAATTTTTCTGATATTTGGCTTATACTGAAAATTAAATAGTCTGTGAAATTTTGCCATTAAGGAAATTATATCATAATGATACTGAGAGCTGCAGAAGACAATATTTCTCAAAGACATAAAAAGGTGAAAGACAAAGTATGACCTTAATGTTGAAGAGAAATAAACATTGAGCTTTCAAGTTTTTATGCATTAGAATATTAAACAAAGAACATCTATTTATTTAAAAATGCAATTTAGCAAAAATTTTCTTGTAACTTAAGACAAGAGATGTGAAAGAAGAAGAGAGATAAGAGAAAAATACACATACAGCTCACTTTAGAAGTGAAACAAAGTCTTAGTTATTCAGCATCTTCATGGTGACATTATTGCAGATATTTTTAAAAAATGATGAAAAGGAACATTGCCATAATTCCCTTATAATGGAAACCTGATCAGACCAAGATAACCTCTAATTTTTGCAGCTGACTTCTCATGTTTGATAAAGAATATGCTCATCAAGCTAGTGCTATTGTTACAAAGGCATGACATTGAACCTCACCTCCAATAACCTGGATATAATGGAATTTAGGTTGAGCTCTGGAAGTCAAAATAGAAAAACCCAAACCAACGGATGTGCTTAACCATCTATGTGATTACCTCAAGGAATTCTCTGTAAAGATGTGGATGAAGATAGTCTCTCCTCCCATGATTCCATACTCACAAAGAATCTTTGTAATTTGAACGTGGCTTCCAAGGTAGCCTAACTTCAGAAAGAAAATACACTAAACAACTGAAGAAAGAACATGATCTGTTTGGCAGTCACATTCTTGATGTTAATAAATAAACAGGCAATGCTTTAAATAGGCCAGTTGAATCTACTATTATCTACCTGTCTGAATCTATATCTATATTCATATCTCTGTATCTAATATTCATCTATCCATCCTCATTGTGGATAGAACTATCTATCACAGTAGATAGTTCTCTTTCCACTCATTTTCCCTTACTTCTATTTATCCATGTTCATATATATGACTTGGCTAATGTGAGATTAGATCCCAAAGTTGGAATCATTTATTTTCTGTGCAAGTACAGCTGAGAATTAATGACCATTCAGTGGTTACATTACCAAAGTGATTAACACTTAAGCACTTTCTGGATCATCAATCTAATGGTTGTGTTCATACAGAAAACTCCACTGAGTCAAACAAGACACACAAATCTGATATTTTAGAAAGAGTATCTTGAGAGATGACCATAGTATTCACAAAAGGTGTTCTTTGGATCTCCCTTGCATTTGAAATAGAACTTTATGTGCTAGCCAAATAAAAGTTTCGGCACAGAACCAATTAAATGGGAATTTTTGCCATTTATATTTGGGGTTTTATTTTAAGGAATGTCTTTAAATTGCTAATGCAGGTACCATGTATAAGTACCAGCAGGGTTGGAGTATCTGTTATTCGCTCCAGGAACACTGTTCAAACAAGAAGTTATATCCTTGGCCCAAGTCCTCATCAAAAGCTGGAAGTGGCTGCAGGACCCTTGGGGACTCCCCCAAAGGGAGAAAGGAGGGGGAAAAGGAAAAGCAAAAAAGAGAGAAAAAAAATTTGACGATTCACACTGGAAGCCAGAGGCAGGTCTTTACCAAGGAAAAGACGAGAAGAACCTAATCACAGGTATCCTTTCTGGAATGTAGAGAAGGTACCTGACCCTGTGCCAGCAGCTCTATTTGTATTATTTCATTTATTATTCTTCCCAGTTCCTTGAGGTGGTTATTGTTGTTACCTCCTGCAAAAACCTGTCTGAGTTTTCTTAGGCTCAACCAATCAATTAGACTTGTAAGACCCAAAGAGACAGTACTTGGCACTGGCTTCACCTAGAAGGATGGAAGGACATATGTCAGTAGGGGCTTTTCATCGGAGAGTTCTCCTGAGAGACCACACAACCCTCCAGCAATTTTTTTGTGTGCCCATATGATAACATAGGTGCAAGAAAAGTAGACCACAAAGGGTGAGACCTTGGCTTGGCAGCCCCATGTCTCAAATAAGAATTAATAGCTCCTCTGACAGTATCATGGGTAAGGCTTTCAGGATCCTAACAAGGGCAATGCCCAGTTACAAGATTCACTGCCCTTGGGGCAATCCCAATGCTTTGACTTCCCACTAATTGTTTATGGTCCATGCATAGCTTTCTTGTCCTGATGTCATTTACCTATTTGAGGTCATGTTTACTATAAACAATGCTGCCTAGTAATACAGCTGGCATCCCACCTTTATAGGATAAGCATAATAGGGATAGGAACATATAGGTCTATAAAGTAAGAAAAAGGATTTTATTAACTCTTTCCTCAACATTCCCATATAACAATGAGGAAGTTGAAGGTCAAGGGGAGCAGTGTCTTTCCCAAGATCACACAGCTACTATGTGGCAGAGAATTATTTAATTCTTTATCTGATCCTCAAACCTCTGCTGAGATTAAAACTTGTTTGTCTCAACTCCCTGCCTGTCTCCACCTGCCCACCCCAGAGTGTATGTGTTAAAATTGCATCACCTTCACATAGGCTCAAATGCCTTATCCCTCATAGGGAATTAATGTTTTTGTGAATTTATGAATAAGTCTTACCTATTCCCTATGGAACTGGACAGAGTTATTGAAGACTCTGCCACCATCCATTATGTGTCAACATTTATAATATACATAGCATTTTAATCAGTAGTATCTACTCCAAGGAATTCATCTTAAGGAATTAATCAGATTAAAGTACAAAAAGTATTTTTAAAAATAACAAAAATTAGAGAAGCACAGATTATCCAGCAAATTATATGTAAAAGAATAATTTTAAAATAAGAGTCCCATGGAGTTGTTATTCCAATAATCTTCAAACCATATTATTTTCTGTGAAAATGTATATTACCCCAAAAAAGAAATGCTAAAGCTGAACACTTTATAAATATAAAACTAACTAGAGCCAAACATACTGCAAATAAAAAGGAACAACAAGAATATTATGTTTGTGTCCTAGGGTGAAGGAAAATTTCCAAATATACAAAATTTGTAAAGAAAAATACAGATATGTTTGTCTAGATCAAAATTAAGACTAAAAGCCAAAGTCATACATATTAGAAAAAAATCCACAAATGACTGATGAACATCAGAAATTGTTTTCCATCATAATAATACATGAATAACAAGTTACAAAAATAAACAATTTTGCCAACCATTAGATGGACATCATTTTAACATTTTGATCAAATCATTTGTCCAAAGAATTAGAAAACAAGCACAGTTATTTACTGCTGTAGGAGTATAATACTATCGCTAATTTGGAAGGCAATTTGGTAGTAATCTCAAAAAAAAAAAAGGGAAAAAACAACAGCAAAGCATACTCCCTCAAGAACCAAATGAAAAAATGTACAAAAATGCACTAATCAATGAATTGTTTATAATAATTATAACAATTAAATTGAAAAAAAAATCTTATATGTACATAGTAAAAACTGGCTAATTAAACTAAGGTCAATTTATATTTGTAAATACATTATGGAAGTTAAAAGAAAATTTAAATCTATAGGTACTTGTCTTAGTCTGTTCAAGATTCTCTAACAGAATAACATAGAAAGGGTGGCTTATAAACAACAGAAATTGATTTCTCACAGTTCTAGAGGCTGGGAAGCTCAAGATCAATGCACTGACTGATTTGATGTCTGGTGAGATCTGACTTCCTGGTTCAAAGAACAGCATTTTTGCTGTCTTCACATGGTGGAGAAGTTCCCTGGGGTCTCATAAAGGACACGAACCTTCTTGATGAGGTCTCTGCCCTTGTGACCTAAGTACCTCCCAAAGGCCCCTCATCCAAATACAATCACATTAGAGGTTAAGTTTCAACATACGAGATTTGGGGTGACACAATCATTCAGTCTATAGCAATACTGAAATAGATTAGCTTTAAGATGACTAACTTATTGAAAAAAAATTAGAGAAATACTGTATATAATATCAAAACAACCACATGATGTTACTAAATAGTTCCTTATCAACTAAAAGTAAAACCTAAATTGTCAGAGATGGAAAAGCATAAAAAATTTACACATATGTACACTGTGTGAAATATTGACTATGAAATGCACATTTCAAATGAAACAAATCAAACAAAAAATATATTTATAATAGAATCTTAAATTTAAGGTGTTATATGTATATCCATATCAATATGAAAAATATATATACATGCTACAGAAAAAAAGTATTATTAATCTGTTTCTAAAATTCTAGATTTTATGAAATTAGAGAAACAGGTTAAAGTACAGCTTACTAAAATAAAGCTAAAATCATTTCCTTGGCATTTATAAAATGAAAAAACAGATATATTTTCAAACCTTAAAATGTAATTGGTAAAATAAATGTACTTTCTCTAATTAGCAGCAAATAAGCCATTTATTTAAAAGAGGAACAGACAATTAAATATTATTATGTAAGTAAATAAATGTCAAGAATAAAGAAAATTGTCTGCCACACTTGTGTTACTTTTGTGCCTCAAAAATGAAACTCTGGGGGCTTCCCTGGTGGTGCAGTGGTTGAGAATCTGCCTGCCAATGCAAGGGACACGGGTTTGAGCCCTGGTCCTGGAAGATCCCACATGCCGCGGAGCAACTAAGCCCGTGCACCACAGCTACCGAGCCTGCACTCTAGAGCCTGCGAGCTACAACTACTGAAGCCCACGTGCCTAGAGCCCGTGCGCGTAGAGCCCGTGCTCCGCAACAAGAGATGCTGCCGCAATGAGAAGCCCACGCACCGCTGCTCGCCACAACTAGAGAAAAGCCCGCACGCAGCAACGAAGACCCAACTCAGGCAAAAATAAATAAATAAATTACCTTTTTAAGAAATGAAACTTTAAATATTTTTATCCTTTAAGAATTTTATGTTCTATGTGGTTTATCTTACAATTGATCTATAAATTTTTTATGATCAATTTCATAACATATAAAACTTCCCATATTGGTTCCAAAGAAATATTACTTTAGTACTGTAAACCAGGGCACATTGTTAGAAATTTCCACTTTGCTATAATATTAAATTTTATTGTCTATTGAATATTAAGTATTATTTATTCAATTCTTCAGAAACCTTCTCTTCATATCTGTATTCCCCAAAATAAAATACTCACCTTAACTTTTTAATTACTTTTTCAAAATCAGATTTATATCCATAACATAAACATACTAAGTTGCACACAGAAATGCAGTGTTCAAGCTATGAATGGTTTAATATAGCATCTTGCAAAATACAGATAACTGGTAAATTTCTAGAATATTATACAAGGTAATATGTATTAGGATACTCAAAGATACAGATGGACTATTTAAGAAATTAAATACTCATTTTAAATTAAAAATAGAAAGAGTATTTCAACATTGTGGCAAATTAAACAAACGAGATAATAAAGATAGAGAGGACAATTTTTAGAGAAAATAAGGAAAACATATATTTGTAGAAACAATTATAATAGAACTTATACAATTATAGACTGATGAAAGTATTAGCTTTCACAATACTTTGGTAGCCAATGTGATATGAAATACACTTTTTACATATTAAACCCTTTTCTGTAAATGCATCTAAGCAAATTTATTCTGCAGATGAAAAATTACATGAAATATTATATACCAGCAAAAATTTTAAGTAAGCCTATATATTTGAATATATGCAGCAAGTTATATTATAACAACTCAACTGGATGGAATTACTTATAGTCGTGTAAAATGGTAATAATAAATGTAATTTAGAAGCATAAGAAGTATGTATGATATAGTAAGAATACAAAATATAAAACTACATTTCCTTTGATAATAAAAATATCTTGACTGTTATATAATATTTAACCATAAAACAATATTTTTAATTGCATGTGTGCATGTGTTTTTAAGAAATGTCTTACAGTATTTTTAATATGGGAAAATATTCAACGAATTCATGGTGACAAAAAATTTTGCTATCAACTCCCTTTTGTAACTTAAGAGCAATATTTTGATAAATTTATATCTAATATGTGATAAAATTCTAACATTTTAATAAGCATGTATATAATTTATGTATAATCAAAGAATAAGGATACTAAAACAAATTATTAGTAAGAATGCTTGGAGTTCTAGAAACACACTAATAATGAAAGGAAATTGAGAAGTGAAAATAATGATTTTTTAAAATAAAAATAAATATGAATACATTGAATTATATGAAGGGTAATAATAATTTAGTTTTTGTGATTATTTCATTAAATTATAATTTATACACAATAAACCTGATGTTAATTATGATCTAAACATTTGATTATAATTACTCTCAAATTCTATAAAAATGAAGACCTATAAAAATACCTTTTCTGCATAATAGAAGATTGTATCTATACTAAACATGAGAAAGCCAGAAATGCAAAAATATGCACAGAAACTAAATTTTAAAAAAATCACATATAACTTGGAATTTCTAATATCTCATTGTAAGACAATATTTAGAAATATCTATTGTAGTCATTTTCATCATTTTTAAGTGATAAGAACAATAACTCTCAGTAATCAGCAAGATATAAGTGAAAACAATTTTCACCCAGAACCACATTTCCTGTAAATGACATAATTCAGCATGATGTCAATATTTATCACTTTAATTTTAACAAACCATATATAATTTATTCTCTTCATTGTTACATCATTTGAAATGTTTTACTCTAGAAATTCATAGTAAGGAAAACAAGTAGGGCCCTAGATCTTTCTCACTTGGCAGAGATTAAGAGTAATATTGCTAAATCTTTGATGTGAAATTTATTTTTCCATTTTAGATCCTCAGTTCAGTTCAAGTGCACAGGTTTTATTAATTATTTAGCCATCTTTTTTTTTTAACTTTATATAGCCAGTGAAGGGAGTTCATAATGGTTGTCTTAATAGTTAAAAACAACTGAGTTCACCCATTTTCATACTCCAAATTAAATTTATAATCTAATAACTTGACCAGTGAATCATGGACTTAATGGAACTTTGGGTTTAGAAGGTGACAGTGGCATTATTGTCTGAAGACATTCCTTTAGCTTTCCTCAACATGTTTAGATTCCTTCAACATCCTTCTGTAAAGGATGTTGCTATACAATGGGGACCCATTTATTTATCAATGAGTATTTATAAGGAGGTGACTTAGTTGGTTTCCCCTGAAAACAGAGAAAAATTTGGGTGCAGGCAGGTGGAGGTGAACCCAGCAAACTAGAGCAACACATAAGGGAGTGGAAGTAAGAGAAGAAGAAAAGGCATCTTAGGAGGGTATTTTTACTATGTAGTTGCTATTGAAAGCACCAATTTGGGTCCCCTTTTACTTTCTGAGAAGCATAATGAAAATGCCTCCTAGAATTGTACATTGCACAAGAGAATTGTAATATCTATTCACTAACTCCCTTCCCCAATTGTTTGAGCACTCTCCCCACTGACAATAACTCTTCCACAATCCAGAGGATGCTTTTCCAGGCTGAGTGAGTTCCTGTAGTTTTGGAGAAGATGCCAGGGCAGACAGCAGAGAGTTAGGGCATATGTATCACAACAACAGGTAAAATCAAAGGGGCCAGAGGATGGGAACTCTGGGTTCCAGAGGTGCGTCCTACAAGGGAGCTACTGCATGTCATGCACAGTTCTAGGGCTTTGGAATTCATTGAACAGCTGAATTCTGTGGTTAAAAGTACAGAGATGTAAAGTACAGGTACTAGCCTTGAGGAGTTGATAATCAAGTGTATGACTGAGTGAAAGGCAGGCCTCCATAAATAGCAATGCAAGATATCTGACTTAGATAAGGTTGGTAGGACTTAATTTGCTTAAAATCTACCTCCTAACCAGACTAAAGCCTTCTTGTAGGCAGGGGGCATTTACAGCTTGGTATTACAAAGGTCAAGTACATGGTATGTACTCAGTATATAAATATATATTCCAAATGAAAGAATAAAGAATAGAGAAATACAATGGAAAAAAGAAGAACCAGTGAAGTTTAGAACACTTCAGGAAAACGTGCTTTGGAAAGGAACTATTTGTGATGGGCTTTGTAACACATAAAATACTGGAAATTTATCTGTGCAGTATGTTTATGACTGTCTGTTAGCTTGATATACTATCATCTAACATAACATTTTAGAAGAGGAAATTGTTCAAAATATTAGTGAATGGACATGAAATAATTTAACTACCTAAATACAAATTAATAAAACTACCTGAACTTTTTAATCATATTTGGAAAAAATTGTAATAAGTTAAATAATCTTCTCAATTTCAGACCTAGATCTTGATTACTGAAAACAATATTTAATTATAAAAAATTGTTCAATATTATTACAATGAGACAGGTATTGCTTGTTTTCTTTTTCTTTAATTTCTTCTTTTACTGTTTAAAATGCTACAATGTGCATTCTCTGGGTTTTCTCTATGACATTGGTCCTGACAATTAGCAAATCCTACAATAAAAGTTAACAGCATGAACTGTATCTGAGTGACTATTCTTGAAATATTTTATTTGGCAGGTAAGCCAGAGACACTTTAGCTCATGGACAACTAGATTTGTAAAATCACAGTCTGTGTCAAGTGCTTTACAATTTCCAAAGAATGAATATTTTATAAATACCCTTAAAGATCAAGAGCTATAAAAGTAAAAGTTTACAAAATTCAGGCAAATAAAATAAATGTCTGATTTGGGACAGGTACACAACAATAGGATATGATTGGCTCTTGAGTTAAATGAAAGATGCATGCCTTTCTAAGTACATCCGTTCAAATCACATTTCTTTTAATCTTATGCTGGTCAAAAAAAACCCCAAAAACAAACAAAAATAACTTTGCACATTTGTGCATTAGTTGCCTACTACCACAATTATGCTATGTAGAAAAGAATCACAAAATCTCAGTGACATATATCATTAAACATTTATTTAACTCACACATCTGGGGGATTCCACTGATTTCAATCCTGCAAGTTCATTTCATCTTTTGATCTAAGTAGGGCTTACCCACATGTTTATAGGTTAGCTGACCTGACCTTCAGATAACCTAAAATAACCTCTCCTGGGAAGACTGTGTTGTCTGTCATCCTCCAGTAGGTAAACATGGGCATATTCTTATGTCATTCCAAGAGAAACAAGAGAGAAAATGAACACACATTTTCAAGCCTCTTTATGCATCACATATTTTAACATACTGTTGGCCTAAGTGAGTTACATGACTGAACTCAGAATTCGGGACTGGGCAAAGAGACTCAAGTTTTTTGTTTTTTTTTTTTTTTTTGTGGTACGCGGGCCTTTCACTGTTGTGGCCTCTCCCATTGGTTGCAGAGCACAGGCTCTGGACGCGCAGGCCCAGCGGCCATGGCTCACGGGCCCAGCCGCTCCGCGGCATGTGGGATCTTCCCAGACCGGGGCACGAACCCGCGTCCCTTGCACCGGCAGGCGGACTCCCAACCACTGCGCCACCAGGGAAGCCCGAGACTCAAGTTTTTTAGTAAGAGAAACTGCAAAGTCATATAGCAAAAAACGTGAATATGAGGAAGAAGAGTGGAGAATGATGGCCATTATTGCAATCAATCTACTATACCTTGCATGTTATCTCTAATAAAAGTACATCCATCCTTGCCCTCTGCTATAGACTATAATTGTATATATTGAAGAAATCACTTATAATTTCATCTTATGGCTGGGTGAAAATAGAAAAATTAGTCAAATTTTTCATAGACAAATGAATGATCATGAAGTTCCTGGCTCTGTTGCTGATAAAAACAAACAAGCAAACAAACAAAAACTAATTATGAAGTTAAATTGACATTTTAGCTCATGTAATTTTAAATTTCACAGCACCCACAATGGATATCTATATGAGATTTGTCTCACTACCTCTACCATTTGTGAATAAGAATTACATCTTTATATTGTGTCCTCCGTAACACCCAACAGTATTCATTAGTTCCTCAGTAAGTGTTTGCTGAACTGAGCGGGATGATATTTTGACAATGTAAGTTCATTAGTAATTCTCTGGTGCTTTATATTTTTCTAAAGCCTTAGCTGAAGGGAGAGGAGAGCGTGTCTAAACACTTCCTTTTAATCCATGATTCAATTTGGCAGCTCCTGCTCAGATTTTATCAAAGATGATGGTGAAAAACTAAGAAGATAAAAATTAGATTAAAATATAAAAGCTAAGAAGACCAATTCTTTCTGGAATTCCGACATAGAAGAGAATTGACTAACCCCCATTTCAGGGGTTCAAATGTATGTTCCTACATATCAGCTGGCTATTATTTTTCTATTTGAATGTGTGCATGTGTGTGTTTAATTTAATTATTTTAATATCAAGATTTTGACTAACCGTGAGGGTCCTCTGTAAATCTGAGGGTAGACGACTCCACTCTCAGGTTAGTCTAACCTTCTCACGTGACATATTCAACCCCAAAGAAACATATATTTCTTTTTACTCAGAATGATTATTAAGATTGTTACTTTCATGAACTTAATATTCTGGTTACCATAATATTGTCATCTCTAACAAATTTGTAGGAGAATCTTGATATATTTAAATGTAATAAAATGTAAAACATAAATAAGGTATCATTTAATGTTTGAAAGGCATTCAGTTCTTAAAATTCCTCAGGATCATTATAATAGTAAGGTATAATAAACTAAGCAAAGTCTATATCGTTTTCATATATATTGTTAAATGCCTGTTAGAATGAACCTCTATTATCTTATTTTTAATACGTGTATTATCATCACCAGCATAAGGAGTTTATACATCAAGATTAGAAATATGACTTAAATCCACAGAGAAGAAAATTTTGTGAATGCTTTCTTGCACTAACTGTATGTTTACAAAAAACATTCTTATTAATAATTCAGTATATAAAACTGTTTAGTAGGTTTTTAAAATACAGTTAAATTCTGAGGAATTCTTCATTTCACATAGGGTTCCAAGTCCAGCAAACACCTTTTTTATCACCATTTCTACAGAGAAAAGAAACACTTTGCTTAAAAAATAATTCATATTGAGGAGAAAAGGATTAAGAAAGGGGCTACATTTGTAACTATTGCTAATACTGATCAACCATTGCACACTTAACCTTCAACACATTGATAGACTGCTGAGTTTATATCTATGCAACAGGTGTATGCAGGTGTCAATTTATTGAATTTTATATTCTTCTTGTTATATTATTATAATTGTAGAGCAAAAGTTTTAAAATGTTATGGAAGCACTGCAGAGTTTAAACAAATCATTAATAAAATAATACACTAGTGTGACTTCATTCAACAGATATGCACAAGTGGAGTTCCTGACCTCCTGATACAATTTTTCCAGCATACCCACTAGAGAGTCATCAAACATTCTCTTTCCAAACTATGTGACTAAATTTAAAAGACCTTTCAAGGACCTAACTGCTTACTTAGCCTGATTGCATTTACACTCTTAAGCCCATTTGCTTTTGTGATGGCCACAAGTAACAGTGAAATATGGAGGATGTTTAAGTTATTCAAAAGAAAGGTATCGCTGTGGTATCCATTCAAATGCATTCACAGGGGATGTATTTTGAGAAAGGGCAGATGGTAGCATTTCCGAGAACATCTGTTACCCATCATTCTTTCACAGAGCGACCCAGATGCTGTTGACAACTTGTATGTAAATCATGCTGACAATTTGTTCAGTGTCTCTCCTGCTGAGACTGAGGTTGTCCTGGTCATACCATTTATCAGATATAGGAGATACTGCGGTCCTACAAGTACAGTTCCAACTGTGTTTGGGCCAGGAAATAAAACAGCCATTAAATCAATGGAACAATTTATCTGCCTTGAAGTCATCTCCATATTACAGCAAAGATTTCCTACCTCAACTTTCCTAGTCTTATCTGAAAGTGTACACTAGATATTAAATGCTCTACAGAATAAGAAAATGCCATATTGCTTCCTGATACTCTTTCTTAACTTCTATTATTATTTGTTAGGGGGTAATCATTTCTTTGACCTTGCATTTTAAAATTACTTTCATCTCAGGGAAATGACATATAAGAGGGAAATTATGCATACATTGCTATATAAATGTCAGTTTTTTTTAGTTTGCAAATGCCTGTTATAAAATATTCACAGTACAGAAGTTGATTTACAATCCATTTCAGTCTGTAATCTATCTTATTCTAATTTTGTACCTTGTATCAAAGTGCATTTTTCACATTGATGAAAAGAAAACAAAAAGGAAAAAATATTATATCTTTAACATACCTATGCAAAAGATAAACTAAAACGATTGGCATTTACTAAATGATTATAGCTTTTCTAAACAAACTTAACTAGGTCATAATATATGTTGTAAAGAGGGAAAATGCATAATTAATTTTCAAAATACCTAAACCTATAAAGGCATTATATAACCTAAACTTCCTATTATAATAATGAAGATAAAAAAATAAAAATTGAGTTAAGTAACTTTAATATAAATTTGCACATCAAAATACCCATTTAATTTGTAAAGTAAATAAACTTTACTTTGAGATGTTGATTAATCTCCTTCAAAAGTAATTGATTTCATCTCAAGCATTTTTGTTACACAATTATAGGTTAACTGGGACAACTGGGAAAAATACATTGAGCTATAAAATATCACAAGTATGTTTGATAAATAGCTTTAAACTTATTATATATATAAAAATTCCAAAGTAAAACCAGTAACTGTTAGATTGGCCCTCTATCTTATTAAAATGTGCTCTGAACAGAGCAATAATTTTTACACTCTAAAAGGAGGTAAGGATACGTTCACACGCATTCTCCTTCAGGTAACCAGCCTATTAAATTATAATTATTTTAGACAAAAAGCCATGTTAAATCTCAGTTGCACCTAAGACTGAGTTTCCTGGACCCATAATTTGGGATACCTAATCTACGTAAAATGTCATAGAATTTTAACCAACTTCTTGGATAAGGATTTCTTTTTATATATATATATAAATTTATTTATTTAATTTTATTTATCTTTGGCTGCATTGGGTCTTCATTTCTGCATGCAGGCTTTTCTCTATTTGCGGTGAACAGGGGCTACTCTTCGTTGCGGTGCGTGGGCTAATTACTGTGGCTTCTCTTGTTGCAGAGCATGGGCTGTAGGTGCATGGGCTTCAGTAGTTGTGGCACACAGACTCAGTAGTTGTGATGCATGGGCTTAGTTGCTCTGCAGCATGTGGGATCTTCCAAGACCAGGGCTCGAACCTGTGTCTCCTGCATTGGCAGGCGGATTCTTAACCACTGCACAACCATAGAAGCCCGGATGGGGATTTCTTTAAAAAAATCTTTTGGCAGTGGGTGGTAGAAGTAAAAGATTCATCTATAATTTAGGTTTATATGTACTAGAATTTGTGCATATGTGCAACATTTGGAAATAGTACTCATTATTTGTCACTTGCTTAAATATAAATAGTATGATAAAATCAAGTTTAGCAAATCAGTTTTTTTTTATTATTGTAATATATTTGGAACAATATAAATTTTTTAACAAAACATCCCAAATATTATGGCACCATAACAAAGTATTTATTAAGCAATATTAATGTGTGTTCCCATATAGGTCAATTAGTTAAGTTAGTTACATTAGTTAAGTGGATCATAGAGTTAAGAAGTGCCACGTCTGGGGTTTTATTTTCTTACTAATCAAGTAGTTTCAGAACAAGAAAATCTCTGCTCATTACTGTATGTGTATCTACTAATTAGCATACACATGTGTGAGCACACACATACACAGTTTTACACTACTGGATCAAACCAAATAGATCTAAGAAGAATCTAAGGGGCAAACTTAGTCTTGTATACTCTGAGTAGCCAAGTTTTTCCAAGTTAATCTGTATTGAGTAGCTCCAGCATTGTACCTGTAGAACAAGATCATGTTGTAAAAGTAACTTTGATCTAAAACTCTTGATCTGAGTTATAGTTCTTCAATACCTTATGGATCTGCCCGTTGAAACACTAAGCTCATCAGAGACCTCATCCTATTGACAGATTTTGTGAAGTCACAAACTAGTGAGCATATATTATAGTTTGCCTAAGACATTTCCATTATGGTTGTTTTCCGGAACAGGCAATGATGTCCCCATTCTCTCCAAAATGTTCAGGTTTGGGTGATAAATTATGTGGTCACAACACTTACTAACTGTCCAAGTGCATCATGGTGCTGAAACAAATCTCTATCAGTTCATATCTGGGAATCTTTTGAAGCAGGTTTTTTTCTGATGTATGTATTATGCATCCTGAGTGTTTGGGTCAATTTCCCCACAACAGATTTAAGTGGTTCCTTGTTAGGTGTCTTTAATAGGAACTGTAGCATAGTCCAGTTAATATTAACTTTCACACTGTGATTCTAAAAGAAAATTATAGTTAGCTCCTCATATACTGGCAAGCAGGGATACTTACTGTTTTTAGGATCCTAGAAATCATTACATAAAGGGAAGTCTGTTTTCATCTGTGGCTGACAACTTGACTAGTCTCAGACACAGAGAGAAAATAACAAATGTGAAAAGTGTTTAAGTGGGAGATGCTTCTCTGCATCCCAATTTGTCAGGACTTTTCACTAATAAAAATGCAAGATTCCAGGAACCTCAGGGGACAAGTTATTGTTCAGAGTTGGTCCCCAAATGTATTCTGATATGAAGAGCAAATCACCTTCTTAAAATGTGGTCAGTTGCACATCCTCTGTCTCACATATATATTAGAGCAATAGATCTTATTTCATTAGATACAGAAATTCATTTGTCTTGCTGGCTCAAAAGTACAAAACATATTTGCTTTATTTTATTTTATTTATTATTATTATTATTATTATTATTATTTTTTGCGGTACGCGGGCCTCTCACTGTTGTGGTCTTTCCCGTTGCGGAGCACAGGCTCCAGACGCACAGGCTCAGCGGCCATGGCTCACGGGCCCAGCCGCTCTGTGGCATGTGGGATCTTCCCAGACCGGGGCACGAACCCGTGTTCCCTGCATCAGCAGACGGACTCTCAACCACTGCGCCACCAGGGAAGCCCAACGTATTTGCTTTAAATCGAACATAAAACAGTCAAGATCCCCTGAAAAGCATAGATGTCAATAATTAAGTCAACTAGCTATGAAAAGAATAAACTCTTTTTAATTGGTAATTTCTCTCTTTCCAACCAAGATTACATCCATGGACATTAGTGTTATATGAAATTCAGCAACATCGCTTTGTACTTCAAAACACACCTATGCTGAGTCAGTTTGATAGTGTGTTAAAATACCAAGAGATGGAGCTGTGAAAAGATGCCTCTGAAATGATAGGCTTAGGATAAAACCAGATTAAAACTGGTTTTAACACATACATATCCCTATCCAAGCAGTCATAGTTTATGACATTCATCAAATTCTAGAATCTTTCTAGGAATTATTATTTTCAGAAAGGTGAGATGAGTATCATTATCTCTCCTTTGTGCATCAAATCCAATGCATTTATGAAATGATATTAAAAATTAATAAAAATATAAAATACATATCTATATTCAAAAGCAAGAAGGAAGAAATTTGTTTGATCAGAAACTGTGAGAAATGCCTCAAAGTTTAAATATAAAGAGGAACAGAATAAAGATCAGAATTTATAGTTTGGGAGGCCTGCAAGGATATTTCTATATCTTTTATAACCCTTTATATTCTTTCCCCTTCTACCAGGTCTAAATATATTTTTTGACCAAAATACAAAAGGGTAAATCACATCAATTTCTTTGAATGCCAGGGAGATGATCTCTGAGAGTGTTCATAAAATAGAATCTGATTTCTCAAAATTTTGGATACATGTTCTAATACAATGGAGAACAATGTGCTGTAACATTCATGATTTCCTCAGAACTTGCATGAAATCATTTTAGTTGCCTGACTTTAAACTGGAAATCTTTCCATGTCTGTAGAGACTATGCATCCAACAACTGATACTTCAGCAGTAGAACCCTAGATGTACATAGCTTTTCAGTTTCATCCATATATAATCCAAATTAACAGAATGCTTCCACTGTGTGGCACTGCTTAAGTACTTCCTGGTCAATTTATTTTATGATCAGATTCGTGAGTCAAATCTAGAGGGAAATTTCCTTATATTTCTTAACTAAGGATGATGCTATTAGTGACTTAATGTTTGGTATTTCCTAACCTGTAAGCATTATTGACAGAAAAGTATTAGAACATTTGAAGATGATCACTGTTTCCCTCTCCAAGCATATTTGTTTATGTAACTACAATGTTAAATAAAAGGCAAAAAAAAAAAAAAGCTCCTCTCTATCCTAAGCAATATTCTGTTACCTAAAAAACAGGTAATGCCTCCATCTGAATTTTTCCTTCTGTAATTTACAAAAACAAACAGATATTAAGTACAATTTCATTACTACTTACCACTGTTATTTTTTTGTTTTACCTCCATTCTTATGCTAATATAATCATATATTCAACAGATATTTAATAAGGGACTAATAGGAAATAGGTAATTTTATAGAAAAATCAAAGAATAAACTACATTTGTCTTTGTTTTAACAGAAATAATTTATAAGTAGACCATATCAGATACGACTATTTACTAATCTTTGTCAGTCTAAGAATTAGTGTAAGAGAAATGGCTTCTTGACAAAGCATATCACGATCTGAAACGTTTTAAAGAGGATTGTGGGGATTTTGTGTGATGTCTTTTCATGTAAGAACATGAATTCAGGCATTTCAAAGACTGAATTAAATACAAACATCAGCGAAAAAGAGAGACATGGATTCTCTATTCTACTCATGTGCTTTTATTAATATGGAACAAGAACCAACACAAAAAGCAATCTTCCTAGGAATGTAACTAGCCTAAAAGAATAATAGTTTGGGCTTCCCTGGTGGTGCAGCGGTTGAGAGTCCTCCTGCCGATGCAGGGGACACAGGTTCATGATCCGGTCCGGGAGGATTCCACGTGCCGCAGAGCGGCTGGGCCCGTGAGCCATGGCCGCTGAGCCTGCGCGTCCAGAGCCTGTGCTCCACAACGGGAGAGGACTCAACAGTGAGAGGCCCACGTACCGCAAAAAAAAAAAAAAAAGAATAATAGTTAAACATTAGTTTTCATTAAATGAACATTTCCTTAGACAGAAATATTAGTTTCTTAGGGCTGCCATAATAAAATTCCACAAACCAAGTGGCTTAAGCAATGTAAAAGTGTTGTCTTAACAGTTTTGGAGCCTGGAAACCTGAAACTTTGGTGTCAGCAGGGCCATGCTCGTTCTAAAGTCTGCAGGGACTCTTCTGGTTTCTGGTGGTTTGCCAGCAGTCATCGGTGTTCCTTGTTGCAGCTGCATAACTCCAATCTTTGTGTTTATCATCATGTGGCCTTCTCCAGGGTTTCTCTGTCTTGACATAGCCGTCTTCTTATAAAACACTTGTCATATTGGATTAAGAGCCCACCTTATTCCTTAACCAACTACACATTCAAAGACCCTATTTCAAAGTAAGATGAGAGGTACTTGGGGTTAGGACTTCAATACATCTTTTTGATGGAATGCAATCCAACCCATAACATTTGATATTCTTTATTATTAACACCAACAACAACAACATAAACTAACTCAATTTATCTAGAATATTTTGGATACATTTGCCTGCAAACTTTTTTGCTGGAGAATCAACCAAGCATCTCTGCCATCCAGAGATATTATTGAATTGTTATAAGGGTAAAGAGGATGAATGCTCTGAAAAATTTGCAAATTAAATTGTATTGCCATAGGCAGTGATTTATAATTATGGTATTTCAATCAAACGTTTGCCCAAGTTGAGGGGTATGCATAACTACTTGAAGAAAACCCTGATGAGCTCTACTGATGCTGGACCTTTTCTCTGAGTAGAGAAGAGAAAACTCTGCAGCTGAAAGAAAATACAGCTTTCCCCTTCTAACCTTCAAAACACAATGATTTAACTCATGCCTTCTTTTGGATCTGAGATAACTCAGTGGCATCTACCATAAAACACGGAATGCCGTCATGAACATAGTTGTCTTGACTTAAGTGTAAATTCTCCTTATGTGGTAAAGAGAACTGTCCCCCAAGTTGATCACAGTACAACGCCACTGACAGACTCAGTGACTCTCTTCTTGAACTAGCAGGAGATGGGAGCCTACATGATGGAATTCAACATGAAATACAGATGAAAACATTTCTAACATTTCATGGTAATAGTCAAATTCAGCAAAGATATTCAAAATATTTAACAACCATTCAAGAAGAAGCACAGGCCAATCAGAATAAATACTGCCCTTAAATAAACAGTCTGTCTTTACCAATGCAGACCAGCTGAATGTCTCTCCTAGGCAACAATAGCAATTGTATTTGTTATTTCTGTGGCTTTATATAACATTCTTCTGCAATAGGGATTTCTTGAATAGATTAGTAGATTAATAAGAAAATCTATTAAAATTTTAATTTTAATCTTGAGACATGATTAGTGATTCTTTTTGAAAATGTTTGTATTATTGGATGCTTTTAATTTGTTAGAAATTTTAGAATATCTTAAAATAGGAACTGTAAGACACTTGCAAAATTAGTATCATATGTATCTTGTAGGGGAGCAAAATCTGCCACGCCAATATGTGTCTCTTTGTCACAAGCATTATTTTAGGGTGATTTTTAAAACTTTTTAAAATTTTTATTTATTTATTTTTGGCGGCATTGGGTCTTCATAGATGCACTTGGGCTTTCTCTAGTTGTGGCGAGCTGGGGCTACTCTTCATTACAGTGTGCAGGCTTCTCATTGCAGTGGCTTGTCTTGTTGTGGAGCATGGGCTCTAGGCATGTGGGCTTCAGTGCTGTGGCACACAGGCTCAGTAGTTGTGGCTCACGGGCTCTAGAGCACAGTCTCAGTAGATGTAGTGCGGCATGTGGAATCTTCCCAGACCAGGGATCGAACCTGTGTCCCCTGCATTGGCAGGCGGATTCTTAACCACTGCACCACCAGGGAAACCCCTAGGATGATTATTTTTCAGAAACTGAAGACTCTGGAAGTTTTCCATTTTACCTTCCCCCTTAACTGCCTACAAGAATTTAGATAGAGGGTCTATTCCAGGAAGAGAGTTATCACCAAAGATAACTACAAAGATTATGAGCTGGTTTTAGTAGCCTTGGTAGAATTTAGCAAGGATTCTTTGTTCAAAGTCTTCTCTGTGGGCTATTATCTCTGCATGGAAGGAAAGCATTTCTTTACCAAACATTTGCTCTTTCCATCTTCCTGCCAGTTATCTTCCTTCCCTTTGAAGACCCAAGCCCTGCCCCCTTCTCCTTAGCTCAGGATGACATATAAACCTCAATTGTCTGTCTTTGAGCCTCTTATCTTCAGGGTTTCTGTATGTACAAAATTAAATTAAATTCATTTTTCTTTTGTTAATGTGTCTCATATCACTTAATTATTAGAGCAGCCAAAGAACCTAGAAGAGAAGAAAGAAAAATTTTCATTCCTTACAATCTCTATTACATTCTTGAGTTTTTCCAAGATAATGCCAGGACACTGTTTCAAGTTAGTCATATTCTAATACATTCAATAAAATTTACATTATTTGTAATTTGAATATTAAAAGAAATTATTATATGTACGTTTATATAATATATTATATATATTATATCCATTGCTCTGTAGTTTGCCAAGGTAGTTTTTCTTCCTTTGATTGGTCGTTACTAAGTCTATTAAACATCCTCACAGTTAGCAATAAGCTGTGAGGTATAGGCAATACTATCTTCCTAATTAAAGGAAAGAAAGTATTCCTTGTCCTTTTTCCTGCGTTTTTCTTAAAGGAGTATTACTCAAGAATAAAGATAAAATAATGTAATTGTTTGTTTTAAAATCAGTTTAATGTATGACTAAGGTATGAAAATGGAGATTTTGGTTTTTTTGTATAAGGTATTTTTCCTAAAAGTATTTATTTGGTCCATCTAATCTGCTTACTTCTATAAGCCCAATTATGCCACCTTTAGTGATAAAATATTTAAATATTTATTGGGTGCATTTATCATGAGCTTATAAAAACATTTTTGTTGTTATTGTTGTCATTATTATTTGAAAGTAATATTACTTATTGCTTTGGGGATAAAAGAGTCAGTTTTAAATGAAATGAACATGTAACAGAATTTAGATTTTATTTCTAAAACACAGAACTTCCTATTTTCTAAGTTTGTATTTATATATTATTGTTGTGCTAAAACATTGAGTGCTACTCTAGTAGAATTTGGAGCATTACAAAAATCCTAAATCATGCCAGACAATGGTTTGTTCTCAAAGTTTCAGACATGATTAGTAAACAAAATCCTATTTAATCCACTGCACCGAGTAAGAAAAGTTGTGTGAGTATTTTCTTGTTTTCTGCTCTGGTTATTACTGGCATTGCTTTTGCTCCAGGAAGCTCTTCACCCACTTTTAGTATATTATTTTATTTTTATTTTTTTGACTTGTGGACTCCTTTTTATTTTATTTACTTTGATGACCTGGTATAGACAAGCTCTAGTATTTTAAAATGAGCTGTTACTAGATCAAAGGGGCACTTGTGTCTTTCCATTCAAGGTTAGCAGGACATCCTAGCCTCTATCCTCCTTCTTTCATCTCTCAGGATATTCAAACTAACAGAGGTAGATTTAAAAGAGATCATGATGATACCAGAAAACTAATAGAGCTAATCAATGAATTTGATAAAGTAGCAGGATACAAAATTCATGCACAGAAATCTCTGGCATTCCTATACACTAATGATTAAAATTCTGAAAGAGAAATTAAGTAAACACTCCCATTTACCATTGCAACAAAAAGAATAAAATACCTAGGAATAAACCTACCTAAGGAGACAAAAGACCTGTATGCAGAAAACTATAGACATTGATGAAAGAAATTAAAGATGATACAAACAGATGGAGAGATATACCATGTTCTTGGATTGGAAGAATCAACATTGTAAAAATGTCTATACTACCCAAAGCAATTTACAGATTCAATGCAATCCCTATCAAACTGGCATTTTGTACAGAACTAGAACAAAAAATTTCACAATTTGTATGGAAACACAAAAGATCCTGAATAGCGAAAACAATGTTGAGAAAGAAAAATGGAGATGGAGGAATCAGGCTCCCTGACTTCAGACTATACTACAAAGCTACAGTAATCAAGACAGTAATGGTACTGGCACAAAAACAGAAATATAGATCAATGGAACAGGATAGAAAGCCCAGAGATAAACCCATGCACATATGGTCACCTTATTTTTGATAAAGGAGGCAAGAATATACAATGGAGAAAAGACAGCCTCTTCAATAAGTGGTGCTGGGAAAACTGGACAGCTACATGCAAAATAATGAAATTAGAAAAGTCCTTAACACCATACACAAAAATAAGCTCAAAATGGATTAAAGACCTAAATGTAAGGCCAGATACTCTAAAACACTTAGAGGAAAACATAGGCAGAACACTCTATGACATAAATCACAGCAAGATCCTTTCTGACCCACTTCCTAGAGAAATGGAAATAAAAACAAAAATAAACTAATGGGACCTAATGAAACTTAAAAGCTTTTGCATAGCAAAGGAAACCATAAAAAGACGAAAAGATAACCCTCAGAATGGGAGACAATATTTGCAAATGAAGCAACTGACAAAGGATTAATCTGAAAAATTTACAAGCAGCTCATGCAGCTCAACATCAAAAGAACAAACAACCTAATCCAAGAATGGGCAGAGGACCTAAATGGACATTTCTCTAAAGAATATATACAGATTGCCAACAAACACATGAAAGAAGTCTCAACATCACTAATCATTAGAGAAATGCAAATCAAAACTACAATGAGGTATCACCTCACACTGGTCAGAATGGCCATCATCAAAAAATCTACAAACAATAAATGCTGGAGAGGATGTGGAGAAAATGGAACCCTCTTGCACTATTGGTGGGAATGTAAATTGATACAGCCACTATGGAGAATAGTATGGAGGATCCTTAAAAAACTAAAAATAGAACTACCATATGACCCAGCAATCCCACTACTGGGCATATACCCTGAGCGAACCATAATTCAAAAAGAATCTAATAAGAACTAATAAGATCCTGTTGTATAAAAAAATAAATAAAATAAAATTTGAAAAAAATATTGATCACTTAGACTTGTCACTATGAGCCACAAAGGTTTTTTAACCCTATGAATACATGTCTGTTGGTCTCCTTGTATGTGACCAAGGTGCCTAGGGTTTGTGTGCCCTTTAACAAGCTCCTGGGAGGAGGTGGGTTCTTGGTGTCAGATTGTAGAGCTATTGCAAAAAAAAAAAAAAAAAAAAAAAAAAAAAAAAGAGGCATATACCACAATGTTCATTGAAGCTCTATTTACAATAACTGGGACATGGAGGCAACCTAAGTATCCATCAAAAGATGAATGGATAAAGGAGATGTGGCACATATATACAATGGAATATTACTCAGCCATAAAAAGAAATGAAACTGAGTTATTTGTAGTGAGGTGGATGGACCTAGAGTCTGTCATACAGAGTGAAGCAACTCAGAAAGAGAAAAATAAATACCGTATGCTAACACATATATATGGAATTTTAAAAAATGGTTCTGAAGAATCTAGGGGCAGGACAGGAATAAAGACATAGATGTAGAGAATGGACTTGAGGACATGGGGAGTGGGAAGGGTAAGCTGGGACGAAGTGAGAGAGTGGCATGGACATATATACACTACCAAATGTAAAATAGATAGCTAGTGGGAAACAGCCACATAGCACAGGAAGATCAGCTCGGTGCTTTGTGACCACTTAGAGGGGTGGGATAGGAAGGTTGGGAGGGAGATGCAAGGGGGAGGAGATATGGGAATATATGTATATGTATATGTATATGTATAGCTGATCCACTTTGTTATAAAGCAGAAACTAACACACCATTGTGAAGCAATTATACTCCAATAAAGATGTTAAAAAAATAAATAAATAAAATAAAAGAGATCATGAGATATTTTCCTGTATGAATTAACAAAAAGATATGTTGGTTTATGTTGATGTGTTTAAAAATATCCTGGCTAATACAAATTAATTTCTCCAAATATTTTGTTTCATTTATTTATTTTTGATTCACTAGGCATATAATTTAAGTTGTTGATTCCTAAATCACAACTCAATGTACTTTTAGTACATTCTTTCAAGGTGATAACTAACAGTGTTGATTGTTTTGCTTAAGGCAATTATCAATTCTTAAATGATTTAAGATGATTAGCACTGCCTCCACCCATGATCTTGCCCTGGGAGTCCCAATGTCACCAAATGCTGAGACTGACATTATATTAGAAAAAAATTCCCTCAGCCTCTCTGCCACCTGTCTTTGTGTCTTGTTATCCACTTTACCATTCTACCATCTGCTGCAACACTGAAGTGACCTATAATTAAGAACTTTGAAAAAAATCCACTTTAAATTATGATTGGACACAGTATTTCATGGCCCTTAAAATATAACATTGTTTCTGTTTTTGCTATTAGTCAAGAATTCCCTTGCATGGGGGCATAGAGAAGACTGGCATGTGTATGGAATAACCTTACTATCTTAATGACCACTAATTATGCATCTTGTTTCTCAAACAACACAGATATATGAAAAGACACAACTGTTTCTCCAAGAAAGAAGATGAAAGATTTTATCTGGTGGAGATATTTTATTATATTTCCCTCCTGGGAATATGATATGTATTTTTGGTTTTTCTTAAATAATTTCCGTTCCATGAAGATACTTTTAATTTTCTTTAAAAGCTGTACTATAATTATCTTATTAGTATATTTTAAATATAATATAGAATGTTTTGGCCATATAAAATATGTGTTTTGAAAGGAAAACAAGAACAGCTAATCTGGAAAACCTGCTTTAAGAGATCAATTATGTAATGTGCATAATATTGTAAAATTTAATGAATTTTATTTTAATATCTGCATTCCAAATGCCAGATGTTCCCATAATGATAAATCCTGTGAGAAGAGGAATTTTTCTCTTTATTTTTAATGATTTCAAAATTTATTCAACTCACAGATTTGCAAAACACACTGCAGATATCTTCTTGAATTTCCATATTTTCTGCTTCTTAAGACAACACATTGCCATTTGGAGTAACTTTTATGGCAAATTAAACTATATATCATTTGGAAGTATAATGTCAAACATCACTAAGAAAAAGGGAGATGAAAAAAAGGTGTTTAGATTATTAAAAACAATTGAGTGAACTCTCACCCTTATAAACCCTTCTCATCTAGAAATAGCATGGCAGATATTTTTAACAGATCTCCTCTAAACATGCTCAACTACATAGGTGCTGCTTGAAGCCTCAGCACTGTCTCCAGGCATGTCCTTCAACACCTCTAGGCTTACATCCCAAGCCCTTCATCCACTGTTGGATAACTATCACTTCTAGGGTGATCTTACCTACCAGAGAATCAAAAACTCTTTCCAAACTCCTATTTCTTATGTTGAAGTTTTAGACCTTTGGGAAATACATCTTGAACCAAACTCTCCTTCACCTTCCAGTCCATCAACAATGTGAACATAAGAACATAAGTTCTTCTTTCCAAACTAAATATTTCTAACTCTTTTTTACAGCTCCTGAAATAACAAGAATTTTGTAATACTTTTAACATCATAGTGGTACTCTAAGGCATACAATTCTTATTTTAATATGCTGATGAATTGTCATATTGTATGAAATAAATGGATCTTTACCCACTTTAAGCCGTTACTGCTGATCATCTGAGTGAATAATGAAGAATCTTATGGTGAATAAGGCATATGAGGAGTGGAGAGATAACTTAGTGGACGCATCTAATTCCTCAGTGCCTTAAATATGTATATATATTTTTATATATGGTATTAAAATCATGTTGACAGACAGCTATCATAGTTATTTATCAACATCTGTGCACATAGTTATGTTATGTAATCTTGCTATATAGTAAAGAGGGACAGACAGTAAATTATACATTTAATAGATTGTCTCTACTTTTCAACATAATTGTAACAAAATATATGTGTAGGTACACATGTGCACTTATAGGCATATACAAACACACACACCTACACACACATACATATATTCATATAGTACATGACATATGAAGACTGTTGTCTGAGGAAGTTTCTGAGATATGGTCCAAAATATTCATTATGATATTCAAATTTACTGAGCTTTGAATGACAAAAATAATTAAATTTAACCCCAATAGAGTGAAAACACTATAAAGATACTTGTGTCCTCCTTTTCTTATTATTTATTCTTCCTCACTCATTTTAGATAAATCAATGAGCAGAAATGAAATGAACATGTGAGACTTTTTGTTTGTTTGCGGCACGCAGGCCTCTCACTGTTGTGGCCTCTCCCGTTGCGGAACCTGTGCTCCGGATGCGCAGGCCCAATGGCCATGGCTCACGGGCCCAGCTGCTCCGCGGCATGTGTGATCTTCCCAGACTGGGGCACGAACCCATGTCCCCTGCATCGGCAGGCTCACTCTCAACCACTGCGCCACCAGGGAAGCCCAACATGTGAGACTTTTAAAGGCCAGCTGCTACTGTTGGCATGTATTTGAAGCTAATGGCTCATCTTCAAGTACAGTGCCGATTTTGATAAAACCTGAATCCTCTTTCATTTTGATAGCCTACGTTTCTGAGCCAAAATCAGGGGACAGTTCTTGGATTCCTGAATCTCTTATTTGAGAGCATTGCAGGATAAACAGATGCAGTGTAGGGGAGAAGAAACATGTTTTTATCCTCATTCAGATCTGAATGATGCTTCATCTTTAGTTCATGCTATTATTTTAAAAGAAAATTATGGGAAAATGTTACCTATAAATTATCAAAGAAATGCTCTATGTTTAAATACTGTATACATTTTTACTTTTTTTATTTTATACCTGAACCAGAAATATTTGAAATTAAATATACTTACACCACTCTAAAACATTTCAATTATATGTATATAATATTTGCTTGTTGATGTAATTTGGCATTCTAGCATTTTGCCTATTGATATTTGTGTTATTTTTCAATAATTTCCAAATGGCATAATTCACAAACTGTAACAGGGAGCTTCATTTTAGGACAGTGCAAGCGATACTTTGCCAGTTACAAAACGGATGTCTTTTATTTTGTTAAAATGGTGATTTGACCTTCGTTTCCAATTTTTCTGAACTTTAGAAAACATCCATCTAACAGTGTTCAAATGAACAAACTGAAAGAAACAAATTGGACAATTTAGTGGCAATGTAGTAAAATAAACTGCTCAAAGTGATGGCTTCTTTAATTGAACAGCAATCGATTTGATGAATTTTGTCATTATGTTAGACTGTTTCACAGTCGACCTGTCATTTTACTTCTATTGAGGATTTACATCACTTGCGAAAACTAATTAAGAAATACAGGTTTTGTATTAATTACATATATATATTATATATATTATATATACATGCACACACGTATTTATGTCCACTTGTGTCTCTACATATGTACATGTAAACAGATATGTCTATGTACTTGCACCACATATAAAAAGAGTTGACAACAATAGAGAAGGAGGACATACTGCATAGTTCACACACACATATATGTATTCATACATATTTACATATGTATTCTTATATAAAATTATACATATATAATTTATGTGGTGAGAAAATGTAAAAACTATTCTCATTCTTTAAATTAATCCTCAATCTATCCCATCATAAGTCTTTTCTGACTATTCATTTCCCAGACACAATAACACATTATGAAATAAATGTATAAATAAGTCTGAATAAATTTTTCTCCTTATTAAAAATAATAAAAAACATAATGAAATATGATTGGAATACACATGAAACATTAGAGTAGATACATTTCTATTAAGAACACCAGGTATATAATTATGATGATGATGATGATGATGATGATGATGGTGATTTTTCAGTACAGTTAGTCCAGAGAGATATAGAAGATGTAAGACAACTGGAAAGAAATATGCAGAAATATGATTTTTTCACAAAATTTAATTTGATATCTATAAAACCCATAAGAATAATTCAAGAAAATTAACAATTAGAAACTTAATGAGACAGCCTTCCTCTGTCCTCCAAACACTTCTATCATGCTTGGTAACTTCATCATCCACAGAGATGAATCAACCAAACTCCTAGACAATCAGTTCCCTCATCTGCTTATTTACCTTCTCCCAACTCCTTAGCATCTCCTAATGTGACACTGAACTCTCCCCAGAAATCTCAGGTCACTCCTTCCTTTTCTTCTAGGTCAATTACATACACAGTAATACTTTTTATCTCTTTGAGATTTGAATCCACTTTCATGTTCTAGCTTCCTCCATCTCCCTGTAAACTTAATTCTATTTTTCATAATTAGAACTTGTCACATTAATATTTTCTACTGCTTTTTCCTTCCCTTTTTCTAACATACTCACTTGGCAAATTACCAAACTTGGATCTATCTTTAATCCAGGCCTACATGCAAACTTTGAGAAATTTCTGGAATAAATTACACAACCAAATTGAATGACTACAGTAATTTTAAAATAAAAGTAAACACTCTAACTAGCACTCAATACCAACAATTACCTTTTAAAAGAATGTAGTATAGAAAATAAACATTTATAATAACAATAGTTAAGGAAATGACAAACAACTAGTGTATGTAAGATTTGTTAGATAATTATAAATTTGAACTAGAAATGAAAAAAAAACTTCAAAGAATGGAAACACATAATTTTTTTCTTGAATATATATACTCAATGTTGTAAGTATTATAAATAGAAAATTTTCTTTTAGCTATTATTTTAAGCTCAAAACATCTATAAGATGATCATTAAATTAGGAAAAATTCTAAATATTACACAAATCATAAATTATAATTGGTTATCTGAGAAAATTATTTAAAAATGAATAGCAAAATGATTAAAGTTATAATAATTAGACATTTGACTTTAATTTACAATTATGCAGATTAATGGAATTTAGTGAATAGGAATAGACACAAATATAATGGATATTTAGTATATAAAAGGGACCCATTGAAAAGCAATACAGAAAAATAAACAACTAATTAATAGTGTTGATACATAAGGCCAACTATTTAAAAAAATAATCTAAGTACTAACATAAGCATTCATCAAAATAAATTCTTAAGATATCAGAGATTTAAATTTTGAAAAGTGAAACCAGAAGAGTATGTGAAAAGGAAGGCAAGAATAAGACAAAAAATAAGATTATAGGACAAATCCAAACATCAAATTTGTCTATCATTATTGTGAATTAATTAAATCATCTTTCAAGTAAAATATTAAACACGAAATTTTAAAATATCAAAATATATCTATGTGCTATTTATTTTTAAAAGAACTGAAAAAATTATGCAGCCAAATTGCATCTGAGAAGCTTTAATATAGAATGCTCTTAAAGACAGATTTTTTGACATGGAGAAACCAAGTCAAAATATAAGCAAAATACAGAGGATCTGAGTAACTTAATATAATAAGTAAATTTGTACTCAACAAAACTATAACTGATTTTCTTTCCAAAGACATGTAAACCATAAAGAATATTTGATGGTGTATGAGGTTGCAAAATAAAGGCCAAAACATTTAAAATCCACCTTCTTACAGATCATGCTCCCTAAAGACAATGCAATAAAATCAGACATCTACAAAAAATGAATGTTAAATTATAAATATATCTTCTTGTAATAATGAAATGTAAGTGAAATGAAAGATCCATTCTTTTAAAGAGAGCATATCCAAAAAACAGAAAAGCTGTTTTGCCAGAAAATGTACAAAACTGTAAATGTATCAGCTAAGTTTTCTCCTCAGGAAGTTATTTAAAAAAATGGAAGAAGTAAATTACTAAGCATTAAATATGAATTATAAAATTGAAAAAAAATAGTAAAATTTTTGAATAACATGTACAAAACTTAGGCAATCAAAATCAAGAAAAAAATGTGTAGGCATACATTTTAAAAGCATACATAAAAATATAACTAGATAAATTATAATTTCTTATCTCAGTAAATATTAAAATGACAAGATGTAAAAATCCCTCCCAAAATGTGTTGACAATTTTCTTGCAGAATCACAAAATCCTATAAAATAATCATAAAAATAGTCAAAAATTACCCCATGGTAAGGAATATAGCCAAGGTGGTCTTTTAGCTTTTAGCTTCCTCTCTGTCTCATGGCTTTCCCACAGCCTATACCCTCTACTAGGGTTTGTCTGTTTCTCCTCAGATCGTTAATGGATTGCCCAACATCATAAATGTTTTGTCCCACGACTGGACTCACTGGATATTTGCATCCGTAACAGGGGTTGGGGGTGAAATGGTGTATCTTGGCTTTTATTCCTGCAGTGAATGTGGTCTCATCAAGTCCTTCAAAGACAGGGGCATAGACAGCCAGTCTCATTCTCAACTCCCTAAGAGTTTTTGTACCTCCTTTATAGATTTATAGGGCCCCATGTGCCCAGGGAGATCCCCCTCACTGGGCCAAACCTCCCAGAGGCTAGAATAATCCAATCTATTAGGCGGTGAGAACCTTGAGCCCCCAAGCACTATCCATGTAGGCACTTCTGGAGGGAAGGGTGTGTGGTGATGTTACTTATTTTCTGTGCCTCCTGCCCAAATCAGAGAACTGCCATCACCACCCCACCCCAATCCCACCCAGTATCCTATAGCCTCACCAATGATGCCTGGATTCTTTCCCTGGCCTCTTACTGGAAGCTGGCAGGTATATCAACAAGCTCAGTGTGAGTATATTCTTTCATCATGAACGTTTCCTGAATTGGGGACTGCCCCACTTGCTGGGGTTGTTGATGCTGTGTTTTAGTTTTCCTTTGTATTAGGGGTATTTTGTCCATTTCATTGTCAATCATCACAGTATCTTCCTCTTTGTTTTCCTCACTTTCCCAGGGATCCCACCTCTTCGGGTGTCACAGGCTTTGCAACAGCGCTCAGACCTTAATTCAAGGCAGCTTGTACTCTCCTAGCTTTGCAAACGGCAAGCTGAGGTCTCCAACTTATTATCCTGCTCTCACATCTTGTTTGCCAGCCCTGAAGCTAGCAGAGTAGTGGACCTCTGCACTTTCTTCTCTAATCTCAGATCTTCTTCCAACTTTATAACTCAAGCTTCAACCTCCAGTTGGGGATCGGTGGCCAGCTTAATGCCCATGGCAGAGGCCAGCCCACTGTGCAGCCCTTCGTTTCCTTGCTTTGTTGCAGTACACTATGCACAGTTCCTCACACAAGGCCATCAAACCAACCATCGTTTTCAGGGCATCCCCATAGTCTACAAGCATCTCTTATGGACCACACCTCCCCATGAAGAGGTTGATGGCCTCTTTGGGATTTCCCCTGTGGATGCCTCTTTCATAAGACCCATTACTTTGGTCTCCTGGATATCTTGGCAACTGTTGGGTGAAATTTGAAACTGGCCCCTGTACAAGGAGAGCAAGAGAGACCAACAGAAGAGGCAGACCGTTCCAGATTAGTAAATGGCAGGTTTAATAAGCAAGGGAACTTACATATGAGGATTGTCTTGGTAGCCACCAGACAAGTGGATCTCTGAACCTGCCCGTCAGAATCTTAAAAGTTTATTCAGAGGCCTTAACTGGGTTTGGTCACATGTTCAGTCCAGATAGTCTCAACAGCACTTTAGTCTCTCAAAGTGGTGTCCTTTAAGTAGCTCCTAGCATTGGAATGATGGACAGAACATACATTTCAAGGACAAGGGATGGGATAAGAAATCTCTGATCACCTGGGTCCAGCCTGCAAGTCAGCCAGCGGTCAAGTCCCCTTTTATTTCTTTTATTTATTTATTTATTTGCGGTATGCGGGCCTCTCACTATTGTGGCCTCTCCCATTGCAGAGCACAGGCTCCAGACACGCAGGCCCAGCAGCCATGGCTCACGGGCCCAGCCGCTCCGTTGCATGCAGGATCTTCCCAGACCGGGTCACTAACCCATGTCCCCTGCATCGGCAGGCAGACTCTCAACCACTGCACCACCAGGGAAGCCCTGTCAAGTCCTCTTGATGACCTCCTCCAACAAGAAGATTTGAAGATGATGAAGAAACCGAGGAAGTAAGAACTCCAGAAGATAACATTTAAAATCAATACAAGTAGTTCAAAGATGTGCAATTGGTGCAGAAATAAATTAAACATAAATGAAACAGAATATAGAGCCCCAAACCAGTATAATGTTCATTAGTTTATTCATTAATTAATATTCTAAATTAAAATGTCACACCTGTGTCTTTGTTCATAGCATGTTATCATCAGTGGGCCAAAAATGGACAATTCCTTTCTTTTATTTTTTTTCCCCTTTATGCTGAATCTCCAATGCTATTTCCCTAACTCCAGTAGATGTTCTACTAAAATAATGTTATATGTCCTTGAGTATAGGCATTAAACACATACCTTTAGTTGTGGTTTTTAGCCTGTGTACATAACGTTTAATTTACATGAATATTTTGCCAGGTACCTTTTTTATTTTTCACTTCTTGATTTTTCTCACTCATCATTATGTGTGTTAGTTCAACCTATGCTGCTGTGTATATATCTAGTTTGTTGTTGACTATATTCCATAGTGTGTGTCTGATAGTTCCATATAATGAAAACTTAGGTTATTTCTAAATGCTCTTGATACCCTCAAATACACTACAGTTACCAATGTGAAGTGTTTTCATGTACCTTTGCAATAACTTCTCTTGGATGTATACAATGGAGCTAGCTAGCTAGCTAGCTAGCTAGCTAGATACATAGATAATCTAGGTGAGTCTTGTGGTATACAAATAATTACTTTCATAATGTACTTCCAGATGGCTTTCCAGGTTTGTTGACAAATTTACACTCCCATCAGAGATGCAGGATACTTTCTGCTTTCCAAATCCACATCAAACTTTTGTGTTACTTAACTTTTTAGTGTTTGGTCAATGTCATGAGTGTAAAGTCTTCTCTTTTCTTAAATTTGCATTTCTCTGATTACTTGTGAGTTTAAGGAGTTTTTATACTCTTCATCTGTTCATAAATTATGAGATACCAAACAATTTAAGATCCACTTCTCCATTAATTATGTACAGTTTAAACAGTCTGTCAATTAAATCACATGAAACAATAACTGTAAGCTACATGAAAATTCCAGAGATGACAAAAAGTAAAAATAATAATTTCATATCCTTTAAGTCTGATATGTTTTACTTATTAATTATCTGTTTCCCCATCAATGAATTGCTTAATTATATCTATGACCATATGTCTATTTGTTGTCCTGTATTTATCTTACTGAATTTTAAGTTTGCCTTTGATGATCTAAATTGTATGCCTTTGTTGGTAAAAGATTATAATACAAATAATAAAACTTAAACTCATAGATCACATTTTAATGCATATTAATATCTATATTTATTTAAATGTTATTATATTCCATGCATTGTTTTCATCTTATTCTGTGTATGAACTTGATTAATCTTCATAAAAATACAATGATGAAAATAACACTGGGACAAAAAAACAAACAAACAAAAAAACTGATACACAAAGACATTAAGAAATATGCCAATGACAAAAAGAAACCAAAAACACAACAAAAACCAGATATGTGCCAGTATTTGAAAACAGGAAATCTTGACTCTATAGTCTGTGACCCTATGCCCTGCCTTCCAATTATTCATAAGCATCATACAGATGCTTTCTATAGCATATAAATTGTGTGAATATTTGGCTTCAATTAACATCCTATAGAATTATACATTGCATACAATCACTGGTTTTTATACACTCAAAACATTATGTTTTCCCATTATGAATTATCACTTTTATCTTTCTAAAGATCTATTTACCTGACTCAAGATTACACAGTTATTTATCAATTTATCATCTGGCATTTTCTATAATTAGTTTCACAATCTTAATTCATTTTATGTATTTTTATAACAAAATATGGGTCATTTTTTTTCTTGCATGTAGTGTGCCAGATTTTTCTAAACCAACTCCTAAATATTCTACCCCTTCTCATTTATTTTAGTTACCATCATTGTCATATCTGCCTATGTATATCTATTTATGAGCTTTCTAGCATGTTCCATTAGTCTTTTATTTTCCTGATTTTTTGGCAAAAAAAATGGTTTTAAAAGATATGGCTTTGTAGTATATTTGTATAACTGCTAAGTTGATTTCTACTTTTATGCTCTTAAGAAATTAATTAGTAATGGACTTTTACTCTTTTAAAATTACAAATATGTAGAGTTGCTAAAAATACATAGATAAGTTTTTTCCCTTGAATGTAAACATATTTATCTATTACTGGAAGAAAGAGTGATTAAAAACTATACAGTACTAAAATTTGTAATTCATGAGCTGATTTAGCTCTTTATTTTTATTCAGATCTTCTTTATGTTATTTATTGATGTAATTTTTTGTATTGTCTTGTGACTTGTTTATGTATTAATGCTTAGAAAATTTACTTTCTTGGTTTCTAATTAATAATGTTTTTGGTTTTTATACTAAGTGCTGTTCTAAATAAAAATTCTTAAATTTTGTAAATTGATATTATATTTAGCAATTATGATGAAGTCTTATCAGTTTTTAGTTTCAGATTCTGATGTATTTTTAAGACTTTTTTTTAAAAAAAAGAAAAGTTTAGTTTTACAGCAAAATTGGGAGATACAGAAATTTCCCATATAACCCCTGTACCGACACACATGCATAACCTCCTCCATTATCAACATCACACACCACAGTGTTAATTTTTTACCAAAGATTAACCTACGTTGACATGAAATTATCACCCAAAAAACATTAGGGTTCACTCTTGGTATTGTACATTCTGTCGGCTTGGATAAATGTATAAGGACATATATCCATCAGTATAAAATGAAACAGAGTATTTTCACTGCCTTAAATATCCTCTGTCCTCTACCCATTCATTTCCCCACTCCTCCACCCTTGGCAACCATTGATCTTTTTATTATCTCCATAGCTTTGCCTTTTCCAGAATGTCATATAATTGGTATCATAACATATGTAGCCTTTTCAGATTGGCTTCTTTCACTTGGTAATATACATTTAAGGTTCCTCCCTGTCTTTCCATAACTTTATAGCTCATTTCTTTTTAGTACTGAATAATATTCCATTGTCTGGATGTACCACAGTTTATCTATCCATTCACTTACTGAAGGCCATCTTGGTTGCTTCCAAGTTCTGGCAGTTATAAATAAAGCTGCTATAAACATCCACATGCAGGTTTTTGTATGGACATAATTTTTAACTCCTTTGGGTACATATAAAAGAGCTGATTGCTCAATTGTATGGCAAGTGTGTTTAGTTTGTAAACAAACAAATAAACACCATACTGTTTTCCAGAGTAACTGTGCCATTTTTCATTCCTACCAGAAAAGAGAGTTCTTGTTGTTCTACATCCTCACCAGCATTTTGTGTTGCCAATGTTCTGGATCTGAACAATTCTGGTAGTGCTATCTCATTGTTGTTTTAATTTGCATTTCCTTGATGGCACGATGTGGAACATCTTTTTGTGTGCTTATTTGCCACATGTACGTATTCTTTGCTGATATATATGTTGAGATTTTTAACCTATGTTTAATGATTTGTTTTCTTAGGTGATTTTGAGTTCTTGTATATTTTGGATAGCAGTCCTTACCAGATGTGTCTTCTGTAAATATTTTCTCCCAGTCTTGGCTTGTCTTCTTATTCTCTTGATATTGTCTTTCACAGAGTAGAAATTTTTAATTTCAGTGAATCCCATCTTGTTATTTCTTTCATGGACGATGTCTTTGGTATTGTATCTAAAAAGGCATCCTCATATCCCAAGTCATCTAAGTTTCCTCTGTGTTATTACTTTCTAGGAATTTTAGAGTTTTGTGTTTTACATTTAGGTCTGTGCTTCATTTCAAGTTAATTTGTGAAGGATGTAAGGTCTGTGTCTACATTTATTTATTTTTCATATGGATGTCCAGTTATTCAAGAACTATTTGTTGAAGAGACTCTCTTTGCTCCATTGCATTACCTTTGCTACTTTGTCAAAAATCAGCTGACTATATTTATGTGGGTCTAATTCTGGGGTCTTTATTTTGTGACATTGACTAATTTTCCTGTTCTTTCATCAATATTACACCATCTTAATTAATATAGCTTTAAAGTACATCTGGAAGTAGGCTGGCACATGTCCTCCAACTTTGTTCTTCTCCTTCAATATTGTATTGGCTATTCTGGGTCTTTTGCTTCTCCATGTAAACTTTAGAATCAGTTTGTCAATATCCATAAAATAAATTGCTGGGACTGATGGATTTTTAATGTGGCTGAAAAAATTTGCAAATAATAAAAAAGTTAACTCTCTTCTCATTCTAAAAGAAATCACAGCATTCTCTTACAGCATTTTTTTCTTGTTTTAAAGCATTCACAGGTTTTAACTTAAACAACAGCAGTAATGGCAGAAGTGTTTTATAATTATTTTTTCAAGTTTAAAAGAAATGAATTTTAGTTACTCCATGAATTTTGATGATTGTTTTAAGTGTGTGTAATATAGGCATCATAAGGTAGAATGTTCCTTTCTATTCCTTACTATAGAGTATATTTTTTAAAGTCACATATATGAAATGAAATTTATCGAAATATTTTCTGAATGTATTGAGTTTATTATCACTCCAATATTCAATTAATGTAACAAAATAAATAAAAGATTACAAGTGGCAATAGGATAGTCCAAGATTTAAACAGAGTGTAAAAGATTTTCCATTATCTATCACCTTCCTTTGATAGGCCTTCAAACACGTATACTATATCCTGGGACAATATTTTTTTCTAAAATGTCTTCTATTTCTAAACAGTTTTCATACAGATTTTTATGTCAGCTTTCCAGATCCACAAACTACTCTCTTTTCTCACGTCTGAAGTATCCCCATTTTTGGGAGGGAGCCAATAACTCATATAGTTATTCTATTTTTCCCCACATGGAAATTTATTATTATCAGAAATCTGACATTTCAAATCTGTGGGGTACATATTAGCTATTCAAAAATTCATGTTGTGTAGTAGCTTCTGCACATTGGAAATTACATTTAGATTTAGATTTTGCATACACAAAATTTAATCAGAATTAAAGAGCTAATAATCATAAACAGCAAAACTCAAAATGTACTGGAAAAAATGTGCTGATAAACACATCCCAAAATTAACTATATCAATATTAAAATAACAGTATAAAACAAAGGACTTACATATTCAAAGATTTAAAAATCTATATTGGAAGAAATAATTTGCAACATATATAGTATTGACAAAGGATTACTATCTTGGCCAAAGGTAAAAAAAGGAAAATATATCATGAGTCATATATTAGTAACTCTAATAAGTAACAACATTAAACTCCCAATAGCTACAGAATATAGATGTATTTGATAGCCTTTTAAGCAAGGACGTTTAATTGATTTAAAATAAATTAATTAAACATACAAGAAAATCAAACATAAACATCCAAAAGAGAAAAGATCATTTTAAAATTATTTATGACCTCTCTAATCATGTTACTGAGTTTAAAACTTAGAAACTTATTAAATTTTAATCAGCAGATTCAACTCAGCTGAAAAAATAGAAAGACTTGAGATTGTGATGTATATTAACATACAGACCCATAGAAGGAAAAATATAAAAGAGACTATAATGAACCAGGGAATAATCTAGCAAGTGATATTGGAATTGGAAGTGGAAGGAAATAGAAAGAATCGAGAGAAGGCAAAGGAATAATTTGTTGAAAGAAATGACTTCTCAGATTCAAAAGGCATAAGAATTCAATAGGATAAATCTGCATGTGGGCATATCTTAGTGAAACTGCAGGTAATGAAATATGAGAAGTTTTTAAAAGCTGTTAGATCCTGGTATATCAATATGTAGAGTATTTATTGAAACATTAATAAAGTAGCTTAGGGATCACTGGGATCCCTAAGATCAACTGTATTATATCCACATATGTGTTGCCCTGAAGTAGATTATTTTGAATTGTACATATTATTTTTGAATTTTTTTAACTCTAGGACACAGAATAAAATTTCAAAATTAGAAAAAGAATAAGAGAAAAGAATGAGTATATAAATTTTAAACCAGTATGTGAATGGGTGGGAAAATAAACATCCAAATCCAAAGATATCAGAAAAAAAAGCATAAATGACCGAGTAAAGGAACGTGCAAATTATGATGGTAGAAATTAGTCCTAATATATGTACTGAAAAGTATAATCAGTAAAATGGTCTAAATTGCCCCATAGAAGATAGAGTTATTTTAAAAATATGATACCAGGAAAATTCTAAGTAAGGACATTTGGCATTGTAATAATATCATTAGAAAAAGCAACTTTAAAGAAAAATCTGTTAAAAGGTAAACTGAGCAATATTAGAATTTATAAGATTTTATTTGAGCAAACATAATTCCAATCAGGCAGAGCCAAGCCAAAATTGGTTAGAAGCACTACACAGACAGAAGCTAGAGGAAAGGTTTTTATGGAGAAGATGAGAAGGCAAAGCAAATAAATTATTTGATTGACTATTGCTTAAGCAGTTGCCTTATTTAGGAAAGTCCAGTTAGCTGTTTGTATTAGTTGTTCTTAAGTTTTGTGTGCTGAGATTCGAGTGTATTGACTCTGGCTTAGGTTTTGTTTATGTAAACTACCAAGGGATAAGAACCACTTCAGCCTAATGGACTCCTTGTTTAATTACCTTAACAAGCATTATTAGGCAAAAGAGTATTGTATCCTATTAACAAACCAGACTGGAATATGAATAAGAAAGAAAAATACTAATTTAATCTGACTTATGAATTCTGATACAAAAGTCTTAACAATAGTTAAAAAACAAACATCATCTTATTGCAAGAACAATTTAACACTAAACAAACTTTTAATGCAAATTACCACATTAACCGATCTCTAGGAAAAAATAACTTATGACCATCTCAAAATATGTAGAGAAGGCATTAAAAATATCCAAGCAATGATTTATATTAAAATATCTTATGAGCTAGGAATAGAAGGGAAATTCATTACCTTGATAAGCAGAATCTACCAAACCTTACAGCAGACAGTTAATGGTGAACATTTGTAAGTTTTTCCCTGTTTAGAATAATTGGCGACACTATTCAGGTGCCCTGTCTCATCATTTCTGTTCACAATGGTAGTGGACATCTTGGCAGTGCTGTTAGATACCCCCTGTGTCAGCACCTCTGTACAAGCCTCCCACACATTCACACATATACCCCAATGACACCTTAGAATTAGAAACAAATAACCCAAGCTGTCTTTTTGATAGACTATATCAATACATTGGATATAATCAGCAAACCCTTAAATATAACCAGAGCCCCATATATAGTTATTATAGGAAAACCAATTTTATTCTTATATATCAGTAATATACAATTAAAATGTGAGCTGAAAAGAATACCATTTCAAATAATATTTAGAAATATTTCAAACAAAAGCTACTTGACAAAATAAGATAGAAACAGGGTGTTAACAATCTTTACAGATAGAAGGACTTTTTATGTACAGGCAGACACTGGCAATTTAAGAGGAGATAATATGTAACTAGAATTTACATGCACAGTGAGTAAATCAAATTTATTCAAAATAAAGAAAACAATGTAGGGTTAGAAATTAGAAATTCAGATGAGAGTAAGGTCATGAATGGCTTGTTATATCAAGTTACAGAAATGGACTTTATTTTCCTGTCAGTATTGGAGGCAATGGAACTTCAGCAACTCAGAAGACTGATTTAATACGTTCAAAGCAATATCTTAGGAAGAAGATGATTCTAGTAGACAGACTGAAGCAGAGAGAGCCTGATGACAGGGAGACCACTTAAGTGTATCTTCTCTGTATCATTTTAACTTTAAATGTATTAGACATTAAAATTTTCCAGTGAAATTACTTTTGTAATCTATAACCATTCAAGCAGTGCCACTCTTGGAATATGCATTATGACAGTGTTTTCCTTCGGCATATTTATTTCTTTCATAGCTTATAAATTTCTTCATATACCTTCTTAAAATGGCAATCACCACTATGAAAATTCTTTCATACCCTATTAATATTGTAATAACCATAAGACTATGCAACATATATTTCAGTAACATAGGAATAACAATTAGCTTATTTTAATGCTAATAAAACATATAAACATGTCACTGTAACATATACTGCTAAGTTCATACACATTCATTGGTTGATGACTTTAATAGTATAATGGAATAGGAGATAAGTCCTAGAGGGAAAGGCATGGCCTTTGGAGTCAGGCCTGAACTTAATTCCTGACTCTACAGTTTCCTAATTGAGAACATGAGTGAGTTTTTTTCTTCTCAGATTTAGCTTTTAATCTCTTTACAGACAAGGATTGTAATGCTAACCACAGTGTGTTGGGAGGACTAGATGCGATGACACATGTGAGATTCCTAGCCCAGTTACAACATATTAAACGCCCCAAATAAAATGAGTTCCTTTCAAATGTCCCTTAACCTTACATAATACAGTGAGAGGGAACAGAAAACATGATAGCAAAAGGCTCTGCTTCTGCATGTGTGTGTGTGTCTCACAGTGGGAGTAGGAAACTTCTGTAGGCTGGAAATGAAAAATATTAAAATGAGAATTAAAATTAATTATTTATGCCCAATATATTCAAATAATTGAAAGCATATCAATGATTGACTAAAGGTTTTAGCAGTTTTATAAGTCATCATTAATATCATTGTGGGTTAAATGAAGTTCCTAAAAATAAAATCTGCAAAAGGATACAAATACTGAAAGAAGTTGTATTTTTTCATGCCTATATTACTCACATGGGAATATACAATCAATAAAGTATATATCCACTTTTGTGTAGCACCTGATTTTTATGGTAAATACAGTATTTATCTTTAGAATCACCTTTGTTTAAATTCCACAGAAACTTTAAGAGAATACATGCTGTGACTTCTTTTTATAACATGTTTATTGGAGTATACTTGCTTTACAATGGTGTGTTAGTTTCTGGTATATAACAAAGTGAATCAGCTATATGTATACATATATCCCCATATCTCCTCCCTCTTGCATCTGCGTCCCACACTCCTTTTCCCACCCCTCTAGTTGGACATAAAGCACTGAGCTGTTCTCCCTGTGCTATGCAGCTGCTTCCCACTAGCTATCTGTTTTACATTTGGTAGAGTATATATGTCCATGCCACTCTCTCACTTCATCCCAGTTTACCCTTAGCCCTACCCGTGTCCTCAAGCCCGTTCTCTATGTCTGTGTCTTTATTCCTGTCCTGCCCCTAGGTTCTTCAAAACCAGTTTTTCCTTTTGGATTCCATATATATGAGTTAGCATAAGGTATTTGTTTTCCTCTTTCTGACTTACTTCACACTATATGACAGTCTCTAGGTCTATCCATGTCACGACAAATAACTCAAATTTGTTTCTTTTTATGGCTGAGTAATATTCCATTGTATATATGTGCCAAATCTTCTCTATCCATTCATCTGTCTATGGACACTTAGGTTGTTTCCATGTCCTAGTTATTGTACATAGAACTGCAATGAACATTGTGGTACATGACTCTTTTTGAATTATGGTTTTCTCAGGGTATATGCCCAGTAGTGGGATTGCTGGATCATATGGTAGTTCTCTTTTTAGTATTTTAAGGAACCTCCATACTGTTCTCCACAGTGGCTGCATCAATTTACATTCCCACCAACAGTGCAAGAAAGAGGGTTCTCTTTTCTCTACACCCTCTCCAGCATTTATTGTTTGTAGGTATTTTGATGATGGCCATTCTGACCGCTGTGAGGTGATAACTCATTGTAGTTTTGATTTGCATTTCTCCAGTGATTAGTGATGTTGAGCATCCTTTCATGTGTTTGTTGGCAATCTGCATACCTTCTTTGAAGAAATGTCTGTTTAGCTCTTCTGCCCATTTTTGGATTTGGTTGTTTGTTTTTTTGATATTGAGCTGCATGAGCTGCTTGTATATTTTGGACATTAATCCTTTGTCAGTTGCTTCATTTGCAAGTATTTTCTCCCATTCTGAGGGTTGTCTTTTTGTCTTGTTTATGGTTTACTTTGCTATGCAAAAGCTTTTAAGTTTCATTAGGTCCCATTTGTTTATTTTTGTTTTTATTTCCATTTCTGTAGGAGATGGGTCAAAAAGGATCTTGCTGAGATTTATGTCATAGAATGTTCTGCCTATGTTTTCCTCTAAGAGTTTGATAGTGTCTGGCATTACATTTAGGTCTTTAATCCATGTTGAGTTTATTTTTGTGTATGGTGTTAGGGAGTGTTCTAATTTCATCCTTTTACATGTAGCTGTCCAGTTTTCCCAGCACCACTTATTGAATAGGCTGTCTTTTCTCCATTGTATATTCTTGCCTCCTTTATCAAAGATAAGATGACCATATATGCATGGTTTTATTTCTTGTCTTTCTATCCTACTCCATTGATCTATATTTCTGTTTTTGTGCCAGTACCATACTGTCTTGATTACTGTCGCTTCATAGTATAGTCTGAAGTCAGGGATCCAGATTTCTCCAGCTCTGTTTTTCTTTAACAGCATTGCTTCGGCTATTTGGGGTCTCTTGTGTATCCATACAAATTGTGCAATTTTTTGTTCTAGTTCTGTGAAAAATGCTATTGGTAGTTTGATAGGGATTGCATTGAACCTGTAGATTGCTTTGGGTAGTATAGTCATTTTCACAATGTTGATTCTTCCATCCAAGAACATGGTATATCTCTCCATCTCTTTGTACCATCTTGAATTTCTTTCAGCAGTGTCTTATAGTTTTCTGCATACAGGTATTTTGTCTCCTTAGGTAGGTTTATTCCTAGGTATATTATTCTTTTTGTTGCAATGGTACATGGGAGTGTTTCCTTAATTTCTCCCTCAGATTTTTCATTGTTAGTGTATAGGAATGCAAGAGATTTCTCTGCATTAATTTTGTATACTGCTACTTTACCAAATTCATGCATTAGCTCTAGTAGTATTCAGGTAGCATCTTTAGGATTCTCTACATATAGTATATGTCATCTGTAAACAGTGACAGTTTTACTTCTTCTTTGCTGATTTGGATTCTTTTTATTTGTTTTTCTTCTCTGATTGCCATGGTTAAAACTTCCAAAACTATGTTGAATAGTATTGGTCAGAGTGGGTAACCTTGTCTTGTTACTGATCTTAGAGGAAATGGTTTCAGTTTCTTACCAGTGAGAATGATGTTGGCTGTGGGTTTGTCATATATGACCATTATTATGTTGAGATAGATTCCCTCTATTCCTACTTTCTGAAGAGTTTTTTATCATAAATGGGTGTTAAATTTTGTTGAAAGCTTTTTCTATATCTATTGAGATTATCATGTGGTTTTTTCTCCTTCAATTTGTTAATATGGTGTATCACATTTATTAATTTGCATATATTGAAGAATCCTTGCATTCCTGGGATAAACACCATGTGATCATGGTGTATGATGCTTTTAATATGCTGTTAGATTCTGTTTGTTAGCATTTTATTGAGAAGATTTACATCTATGTTCATCAGTGATTTTGGCCTGTAGTTTTCTATTTTTGTGACCTCTTTGTCTGGTTTTGGTATCAGGGTGATGGTGGCCTTGTAGAATGAGTTTGGGAGTGTTCCTCCCTCTACTATATTTTGGAAGAGTTTGAGAAGGATAGATGTTAGCTCTTCTCTAAATGTTTGATAGAAATCGCCTTGAAGCCATGTGGTCCTGCCCTTTGTCTGTTGGAAGATTTTTAATCACAGTTTCAATTTCAGTGCTTGTGATTGCTCTGTTTATATTTTCTGTTTCTTCCTTGTCAGTCTTGGAAGGTTGTGCTTTTCTAAGAATTTGTCCATTCTTTCAGGTTGTCCATTGTAGTATTGGCATATAGTTGCTTGCAGTAATCTCTCATGACCCTTTGTATTTCTGCAGTGTCGGTTGTTACTTCTCCTTTTTCATTTCTAATTCTATTGATTTGAGTCTTCTCCCATTTTTTCTTGACGAGTCTGGTTAATGGTTTATCAATTTTGTTTATCTTCTCAAAGAACAAGCTTTTAGCTATGTTGATCATTGTTATCGTTTCCTTCATTTCTTTATCATTAATTTCTGATCTGATCTTTATGATTTCTTTCCTTCTGCTAACTTTGGGGTTATTTTTGTTCCTCTTTCTCTAATTGCTTTAGGTATAAGGTTAGGTTGTTTATTTGAGAATTTTCTTGTTTCCTGGGGTAAGATTGTATTGCTATATAATTCCCTCTTAGAACTGCTTTTGCTTCATCCTATAGGTTTTGGGTTGTCATGTTCTCATTGTCATTTGTTTTTAGGTGTTTTTTTTTTTAAATTTCCTCTTTGATTTCTTCAGTGATCTCTTGGTTATTTAGTAGAGTATTGTTTAGCCTCCATGTATTTGTCTTTTTACAGATTTTTTTTCCTGTAATTGATAACTAGTCTCATAGGATTGTGGTTGCAAAAGATACTTGATACAGTTTCAATTTTCTTAAATTTACCAAGCCTTCATTTGTGACCCAAGATATGGTCTATCCTGGAGAAGGTTCCCATGATCACTTGAGAAGAAAGTGTATTCTGCTGTTTTTTGGATGGAATGTCCTATAAATATTTATTAGGTCCGTGTTATTTAATGTATCATTTAAAGCTTGTGTTTCCTCATTTTTTTTCATTTTGGTTGATCGGTCCATTGGTGAAAGTGGGGTGTCAACATCCCCTACTATTATTTTGTTAATGTTGATTTCCCATTTTATGGCTGTTAGCATTTGTCTTATTGAGGTGCTCCTATGTTGGGTGAATAAATATTTACAATTGTTATATCTTCTCTTGGATTGATCCCTTGATCATTATGTAGTGTCCTACTTTGTCTCTTGTAATAGTCTATTTTAAAGTCTATTTTGTCTGATATGAGATTTGTTACTCTATCTTTCTTTTGATTTCCATTTTCAGGGAATATCTTTTTCCATCCCCTCACTTTCAATCTGTATGTGTCTCTATGTCTGAAGTGGGTATCTTGTAGATAGCATATAAATGGGTCTTGTTTTTGTATCCATTCAGCTGGTATATGTCTTTTGGTTGGAGCATTTAATCCATTTGCATTTAAGGTAATTATTGATATGTATGTTCCTATTACCATTTTCTTAATTATTTTTTTTGTAGGTTTTCCTACTCTTGTGTTTCCTGCCTAGAGAAGTTCCTTTAGCATTTGTTGTCAAGCTGCTTTTGTGGTGCTGAATTCTGTTAGCTTTTGCTTGTCTGTAAAGGTTTTAATTTCTCCATCGAATCTGAATGAAATCCTTGCTAGGTAGAGTAATCTTGGTTGCAAGTTTTTCCCTTTCATCACTTTAAATATTCCTTGCTACTTCCTTCTCCTTTGCAGAGTTTCTGCTGAAAGCTCAGCTGTTAAACTTATGGGGATTCCCTTGTATGTTATTTGTTGCTTTTCCCTTGCTGCTTTTAATATTTTTTTCTTTGTATTTAATTTTTGATAGTTTGACTAATGTTTGTCTTGGTGTGTTTCTCCTTGGAATTATCCTGTATGGGACTCTCTCCACTTCCTGGACTTGATTATTTCTTTTCACATATTAGGGAAGTTTTCAACTATAATCTTCTCAGATAGTCTCTGAGTTTGTCCTCAATTCTTTTTTTTTTTTTTTTTTTTTTTTTTTTTTGCTGTACGCGGGCCTCTCACTGCTGTGGCCTCTCCCGTTGTGGAGCACAGGCTCCGGACACACAGGCTCCGTGGCCATGGCTCGCGGGCCCAGCCGCTCCGCAGCATGTGGGATCTTCCGGGATCGGGGCACGAACCCGTGTCCCCTGCATCGGCAGGCGGACTCTCAACCACTGCGCCACCAGGGAAGCCCTGTCCTCAATTCTTTTCATTCTTTTTTCTTTATTCTGCTCTGCAGTAGGTATTTCCAATATTTTATCTTCCAGGTCACTTATCCATTCTTCTGCATAGTTATTCTGCTATTGATTCCTTCCAGAGAATTTTTCATTTCATTTATTGTGTTGTTCATCATTGTTTGTTTGCTCTTTGATTCTGCTAGGTCCTTGTTAAATGTTTCTTGTATTTTCTCCATTCTATTTCCAAGATTTTGGATCATCTTTACTATCATTACTCTGAATTGTTTTTCACATAGACTGCCTATTTCCTCTTCATTTGTTTCATCTGGTGTGTTTTTACCTTGCTCCATCATCTGTTGTGTATTTCTCTGTCTTCTCATTTTCCTTAACTTACTGCATTTTGGGTTTCCTTTTCACAGGCTGCAGGTTCATAGTTCCCGTTGTTTTTGGTGTCTGCTGCCAGTAGGTAAGGTTGGTTCAGTGGGTTGTTTGTGCTTCCTGCTGGAGGGGACTGGTGCCTGTATTCTGGTGGATGAGACTGGATCTTGTCTTTCTTGTCCAGTTCTTTGTCGTAGGGTGTCTGTGAGTTTATTATGATTTTAGGCAGCCTCTCTGCTAATGGGTGGGGTTGTGTTCCTGTCTTGCTAGTTGTTTTGCATGGGGTGTCAGCACTAAAGCTTGTTGGTCGTTGAATGGAGCTGGGTTTTAGCATTGAGATGGAGATCTCTGGGAGATCTTATTTCATTTGATATTATGTGGGGTCGGGAGGTCTCTGGTGGACCAATGTCCTGAACTCAGCTCTCCCACCTAAAAGGTTTAGGCCTGACAACCAGCTGGAGCACCAGTACCCTATCAGCCACATGGCTCAGAAGAAAAGTGAAGAAAAAAAAGAAAGAAGGAAAAATAAAATAAAGGTATTAAAATAATAAATTTTCAAAAATTATTAAAAATAAAAAAAAAATTAGGGCTTCTCTGGTGGCGCAGTAGTTGAGAGTCAGCCTGCTGATGCAGGGGACATGGGTTCATGCTCCAGTCCTGGAAGATCCCACATGCCACAGAGTGGCTGGGCCCGTGTGCCATGGACACTGAGTTTGCGCATCCAGAGCCTGTGCTCCACAATGGGAGAGGCCACAACAGTGAGAGGCCCGCGTACCACAAAAAATAATAATAATAATAATAATAATAATAATTATAAAAAAGAAAGAAAGAAAGAAGATAGCAACCAAACCAATAAACAAATCCACCAATGATAAGAAGAAAAACTATCTTTAAAAAAGAAATAAAAAACAGACTGACAGAACCCTAGGACAAATGGTAAAAGCTAAGCTAGAGAGATAAATTCACACAAAGAAGCATACACATACACATTCACAAAAAGAGAAAAAGGAATATATATATATATATATATATATATGAAGAGAGAAACCAAATCAATAAACAAATCTACCAAAGATAATAAGTTCTAAATACTAAACTAAGATAAACATAAAACCAGAAACAAATTAGGTGCAGAAAGCAAACCCCAAGTTTACAGTTGCTCCCAAAGTCTACTGCCTCAGTTTTGGGGTGATCTGTTGTCTATTCAGGTATTCCACAGATGCAGGGTACACCAAGTTGAATGTGGAGATTTAATCCACTGCTCCTGAGCCTCCACAGAGAAATTTCAGTTTCTCTTCTTTGTTTGCACAGCTCCTGGGTTTCGGCTTTGGATTTGGCCCTGCCTCTGCATGTAGGTCGCTTGAGGGTGTCTCTTCCCTTTTGGGAAATCTGAGGTCTTCTGCTAGTGTTCAGTATGTGTTCTGTAAGAGTTGTTCCAGATATAGATGTATTTTTGTTGTATTTGTGGGGAGGAAGGTGATCTCCATGTCTTCCTCCTCTGCCATCTTGAAGGTCCCCCCAATGTGACTTTTTAAAAAGGGGATGCTTGAGCCCATGTATGTACATGTGTGTTTCCATTCAGAAGATAAGAAGAATGAAGTTGGAAGAAAAGAAGACCATTGCAGTTAACTAATAAGATGGTAGTGTGGAATAGTGGCAATGGAGATAACAATAATAAGTAAAACTACTGACTTTTTTTCTAAGCATGGCTTTCAGGGCAAGGGGACCAGTGAGACAGTGAAATCCTGTGTACGCCAAGCTCATTCCTGCATACTGCTTTATGTCCCTGTTCTATGTAGCCTCACCTTCCTGCTGGTCAGGAGTAGTCACCACTCCATGACAGTGTTTCCTATTTTCACCTGCTGGTTCCTGGACACAACAAGTCCAAAGTGTTCCAGCAGCAGCCATTGTTTATAGTCTAATGAGACCCTTGCTTTGTCCTTTGCTAATATTATGTCCTTCTTGGGGACCAGAGTCTCCAACCTTGTGGTGAATACAATTCCAGTTACACAGAGCACAGAACACCCCAGAGTTATGGTAAATGGAACCACTGCTGTTTCTCCCCTTTGATTCTAGGACCTGTGCATTCGTCCTACTGGTGGCACATTAAGGTCTCTGATTTAATGCATTCAATACATCCTAAAGGGTGGTAACACATCTATTCATAGTATGGAGTTTTAGTTTTAGAAGTTTGCTATAGGTCTCTATGAGTCAGGCTCCTTCTGGAGAGTTCCATATATGCATTGACCAGTGGAGGCAATTTCCATCACTCTTTTGCTGGCAAATAGTCCCCCAGGTCAGATGCTACATTGTGTGGGATTATATGAGTATGGATCAGGCAATTCCTAAGCCTCTAAGTAGTCAACTATTGCAGGCTCTGTAGGCAGGATACACAAAACCTATGTAAAGACAAACGTTTGTCTTCTCCAGGTCAGACGGAGCCCAAAATAGTCAACTTGCAGCATGTGGCTGCTTGGTCTCTCCTGTTTTAAAGAGGTACTGTTTTCATTTTTAGAGTTTTTATTCATCTCACAGTGAAGTTATGAACATATACCCTTAAATAAACATTTTCTCAATTAATTTTAGCCTGTTAAATTCAGCATTGCTAAAAAATAATTTAGTAAAACATTTGAGGTGTGTGTCCATATCAGCACTTCGAGATAAACAGACTTCAAAAATAAAAGTGCAGTCACTTTAAAATAAACCACTTTTGAAGTGTTAGTCTTTTTTCTCTTTCTTTGGTCAATATTTTATCTAAACCAAATTATCTATCACACTTTTTTTATTTTTTATTCTTTTTTTTTGCACAGAATAGTCTTTGTTAGTGCTTATCTAGTAAAGAACTGTGATGTACAATATGTAATCATGCTGGGATCTTCATATTAAATCACTCTTAAACATTGTGTTTGTTTTCATTCTAAAGGCAATATCTCCAACTTCAAAAAGATAAAATAGGCATATTTAGAAAGTTTAATATTATGGGTTTCAGTTGAATATGAATTCTATCATATGATCCACAGTAGGGTACCTAAATAGGTGTTTTTTAAATAATTTTGTGATTGACTTTTTTTCAGTAAATTTATTAAGTTATACAGTGTCTACAGAAAAAAAAAAAAAAAAAAAAAAACTGTACATCATCTTTTTTCCAGGCTTCACAAAGTGAACTTACCACTGTAACCAGCACTCAAACATAAAAATATTACCAGTCTCCCAGGGACTCTATTCTTGCTTCCTCATCATGGTCACCCCCTAGCTCAACAAGTTTGACCACTATTCTGTCTTAAACAATATTGTTTAATTTTGCATGGCTTTTCAACTTCAGATAAATTAAAAAGTGCAAGATGTATTCCTTTGTGCTGGGTTGTTTACTCAACATTATGTCTGTGAGGTTTATCCAAGTTGTTCTGAATAGTTATATGTTATTTATTTGCATCTCTGGTAAGTATTTAATCATATAAATATACTGCAATTTATCCATTCAATAGTTGATGGACATTTATTAATTTCCAGTTGGGAACCATTAAGAATAAGTTCCTGTGAACATTTAGGTTCAAGTTTTTTAGTGAACACATATCTACATTTGGGGAGTATAAGCCTAGAATTAGAATTACTGACTTGATATTCAGCTTCATTAGATACTGCCTATGGAGATTTACAAAAATTTTAACTATGAAGCTTTATCAAATTTTTAAATCTTTCCAAAAGAAGTGATTTTTCTCTGCCATATATTTTTGTTTATTTGATGGGTTCTTTACCATTATTTCTTTCTACTGTCCTTGTGTTAGATGTATTTTTCCTGTACTTTTATGAGAATATGATGTTAGATCACTGATTTTTAGTTTTCCTCCTTTTTTAATATATTCATTTATAACAGTAACCTTCCTGTTAAGCACTGCTTTACTTGCATCTCCAAATTTTTATATGTCATATCTTTATGGTCATACAGTTCAAATTATTTTCAACCTCTTTTGTGATACATTCTTTTATCCAACACTTATTTAGAACTCTGTCACTTTATTTTCAGACAGAAAATATCTAGTAATTATTAAATCCACCAAGATTAGAGAACAATCTCTAATAGATATTGAATCTTAAAAAAATAATTTATGGGGCTTTCCTGGTGGCTCAGTCGTTAAGAATCCACCTGCCAATGCAGAGGACATGGGTTTGAGCCCTGGTCTGGGAAGATCCCACATGCCACAGAGCAACTAAGCCTGTGAGCCACAACTACTGAGCCTGCACTCTAGAGCCCATGTGCAGCAATGGAGACCCAACGCAGACAAAAAAGAAAATAAATAAGTAAATTTATATTAAAAAAGAGCTATATCTTCTACATTTATTTCAATTCATAAAAAATAATAATAATAATTTATGATAATCTATCATATCAATTTTGGTAAATATTTTATTTTCACATGAGATAATGTGCATTATGTCACTATTGGGCACAATGTTTTATATCTGAAATGTAGCTCAAGTTAATTAATTATATTGTGCCAATCTTCTATATCGTTACTGATTGTTTTTGTCTGCTAGACCTGTAAAGTAATGAGAATTAATGTTTCCTGCATTTATAATTGATTAGGTTATTTTTCTTTTAGTTATACCAATTAATGTTTTATAAATTTTGAAGTAATGCATATAGATTTAAAATCAGTACCTCCTTCTGGTAGATTCTTTCACTGTATAACACACCCTAAAGAAGTTAGTTCCTTCTCAAAACGTCCCTTTCTCTGCATTTTCTATCAACCTTTGTGTTTATATGGCCCTTTCTTTCTTACCTCAACTCCTGCAATGGTTTCTTTAACTTCTCTAGTCTTCCTTATTCCCTTCAGTTCATCGCAAACATTACTTCCTAAGGTTTATCTCTACTTAAATTGTGATCTGCTCAAACCTCCCTCAGTGGCCCCCCTCCTTCCCATGGGATAGCATCTTGATTCCTACGTGGGGCATTCAAGAGCTTTCACTTTGGGGAACTATGATAAAGTAGGTGCTCCGTTAAAACCAGATTGTCTTTTCACCCTACAAAGTGTCATGCGTTTTCCTGCCCAAGTATTTGTTTTTACTGTTTCCTTTCCCTAGAATGCTAGCTGAATCCCATTCCTGCTCAAAATCCAGTCTCTATCAAAGGCCTGAAGAACAACTTTTATCTCCATTCCCTTCTGTAACTGGTAATTTTGTTCACACATTGTCTTGTATTATGGTTATTTGGTCCATTTTCACTCATGCCATAGTATTTTCTTCCTTAAGGGTGTGTATGTGTGAGTGTGTGTGTGTATATGTATATATATAAATGACACCACATCCAGGAATATGCCATTCATAAAGGAACTCAAAAATCAAAAACTTTGTTAATGACTTAATCTTTACAAAGTAACAAAGAAAATGAATCTCCATTTACTTTAGGGCTGTTGCACGTACACTGACTGAAGGTTTAAAAGCAGTATTAACAGGACAGGTGACCTGAGAATAACTTCTCTGCATTTTTGTTGTTGTTGTTGTTGTTGTTTTGTGGTACGCAGGCCTCTCACTGCTGCGGCCTCTCCCATTGCAGAGCACAGGCTCCGGACGCCCAGGCACAGTGGCCATGGCTCACGGGCCCAGCCACTCCGCAGCATGTGGGATCTTCCTGGACCAGGGCACGAACCCGTGTCCCCTGCATTGGCAGGCGGACTCTCAACCACTGTGTCACCAGGGAAGCCCGCTTCTCTGCATTTTACTGATGAAAACACTGTCCGGCTGGAATAAAAAGAACAGTGAAGTGAGTTCTCCGCAGCTGAACAGAAGCTCACCCACCCAACCCTGGCAGGCACTTATGGCTACACCCTAACACCCAAATTGGGAAGAAAGACTTTTAAGTTGGCCTCTCCAGAGATCAAGGAGCCAGGCTCAGGAATGGAGACCAGAAGGGCTCCCTCATAGAGGAAGGTTTCTCGACCCTTCCCGGGAACACAAGGCAGAACTGCTCCTGAACTTGAACAGGCGCAGAGTCCCTGGATTCCGTGCCTTCCCTCCTCGCATCGTCAGTGTGTCCTGATCCCCTTACCTTGAAGGCAAGAAATATTGTTATATTTAACTAAAACATCAGGGCCAGGAGATGCTTTAAAGATTATTTGGTAATAGATCATGTTTGGAAATAGATCCACATGTAACATAAACGGTAAATTCCACCTTACTTGGAACGGATTTAAAGGAAGATTTAGTGACATATGTTCACAATTCAATCAATATAAAATATAAAATTCAATATAAAGGTTGAAACTTATGAGAGAGCTCTCCAAATTTGGAATCAATTAGTATTTGGTATGCTGTAATGGATATTAATCTAATCCAACTCTTATTAAAAGAACTGATGATAATTATATTCTGTAAACACAATAAAATTCTATATAGTCTGTTTAGAGTACTGAGCAACTTTTTCTCTTTTTTTTAATAGCAGAGTACTGGAATTTATTGAGAAAAACAGACAAGCAATTTTTAAAAATAACCCATTTTGTTTATTTCTAGTTTGAATCAGAATCTATGATTACTTCACAGACCACTGAAAGTGTTATATGGTGGAAATTTCTGTGCATAGGAAGGGATTTGACAAGTTTAAATTTGATATGGTTACCATACCCAAAATGCTTCCAGATTGCTGTGACAAGATTAGTCCACAATATTTTTAAGGTGAAAATGATCTTTGACATTCATATTTAGGTTTCACACATTGAAATTGATTTATTAGTCTAAGAAAATTTGGTTTTCTGTTTGTTTTGTTTTGTTCAATCTCCCTGTCTTATATTTCTAAAAATATAGATAAATATTAAATGTAAAAATTATATTGGGTCAGATCTGATTGACAAATAGGAAAGGTGATAAGTGGACAAGGGAAAACATTCTAATACTTAAAGGAATAAACTCTGCTCAAACATCATCTTTTCTTCAGCAGTGTATGTTAACGTTCATTCAAATGTGTAACAAATACTCAATATTTTATTACTCTTTTCCAAAGTCTTCAATTTTTGACACTTGACTATAATTTCTTCATCCAGATTTGTGAGAGAATGGCAATAGAGTTAGGTTAATGCAGTGATTCAAGACTCATGCCAAGTGTATGTCTTATGAGACATATTCTCCATAGAGAGAATCACAGAAGCATGGAACATGGTGATATATATGAGTGTGGCACCAAACTTCTACAGATGGATGCAGATATATAGAGTTAAGCACTTAAAGCAATTGCTTTCAGTCATCTCAGTGATAAGCAGTCACAGATGAGATGTGTGCATTTGAGATGAAAGAGCTTGGTGTAAATTTAAATCAAATCCAAAGTCTGACATTTACCTCATTTTGGTTGGAGAGGAAAAGCATATATTTAGGGCTGAGAAACAAATTTAAATACTCAAGATGAGTTGGACAGAGTTAGAAATTCTATCACAGTATCTTCACTTAGATTCACTGTAGAAAAATAGTTGATGACTGCCTCATATATTTGTAGTTAGTTAAATAAAAGACTTCTTTGATTATGGATGGATGTAATATTAATGTGTGAAAATAAAGGCCAGTCATTTGATTGTTTAATTATGAAAGACAATCAAGAAGGGGGTCCATGTTCATAAAGAAATATGCATAGTGTTCTAGGTCCATTCAAGATAAATCACAAAACACACAGAGTAGAGAGAACACTGTGATCATAAAAAAAAAAAATACTGAATCCTACTGAACATAATCTATAAAAAAACCATAAGCTTCTGCTCTTCATAAACCACTTAAAGGATACTGGTGACATTTTATATGAAAGGGTCGCATTTACAATTTAAAAAATACAAATACTTTTGCAAAGATAAATTTAGACTTTGCAAAAGAATTTGTAATTTTTTAATTATAAATGTGCCCCTTTCATATAAAATGTCACCAGTATCCTTTAATAGGTAAATCAGAAAAAAGCAGGCCAATGAAACAGAAGAAATAATCAGAAATATTGATGTAACATTATTGTTGGCTATTGAATAATCTTGAAGATTTTCCCCCAACCCAAAAATGTGCCATTAGGAATGATTACTCAATATCAGGTTCTGAAAAAAAAATTTAAATACTAAAAAATAGATGGAGTGGAGTTCTTTCTATTATTCACAGCACCTAAGGAAGGACTTACAGGTAATATCCAACCAGCTTCTTCCATAGGGCAGAAGGCTTTCAGGGTCTGGACATTGACCTTCATGATGAATGTGGCTAGAGACAGAGGAGATGTTAATGACCAATACTCAACAGTAGCTTTGACCAACACTGGGAACTCTTCTTCAGCTGCTTGTTCGAAATGGGAAATAAGGGAGAAATTTTGATTTAAGATGTTATCTGAAACAGCAGACTCTGCAATAATCCCTGAAAATCATCCGTTTAATTTTAGCTTAGGTTTCCTACAGTAAAGAACACTCTTCACCTTATTAGAAAAACAGAGGTCTATTCATTTTTGGACATTGACAAACATTGTCCCATCAAAAGTAGATACTTTTTGTTATCTTGTTTACCCAAAATACCTCCTATTTAAAAACAAGCACTTTCTTACTCAAAGAGGGTATTTTGGAAATATTTAATATAACATTCTTCTAGTTACATTCAAAAGGCTATTACTTCTGCTTTATGTCATTGGTTTGCAGGTTAAAAATGGACCCTGTATGTGTTCTACTTCTGTGATTCCTCAAAATGAATAATCACAAAAAGAATTTGCCATTACAAATGTAAAGAACTGTGAAGTGAATCTGACACAGTTTCACAGATTCCAGCAGAGAACATATGACTCCTGGGCCACAAATAAGAGAGTTTATCATTCACCGAACAATAGGCAGCATGATTTTATATTTACATTGGCTTCTACTTGCCTCACAAGTCCCATTACACAACTGGGAAGTAAGCCCAGTTATATACTGCACACAGTGGATTCGTGCGGTAGCTGAGGAACCCCAAGCTTAAAAAAATACCAATATTGTGCTTCCCTGGTGGCGCAGTGGTTGAGAGTCCACTGCGGGGTTCATGCCCTGGTCCAGGAAGGTCCCACATGCCACAGAGCAGCTGGGCCCGTAAGCCATGGCCACTAAGTCTGCGCGTCTGGAGCCTATGATCCGCAACGGGAGAGGCCACAGCAGTGAGAGGCCCACATACCCCCAAAATCAAAACAAAATAAAACAAAAAAACACCATTGAGAATTTCCTTCAAAATAAACAAAAATCAAAATATTTGAGAATTAGCTAAGAGATAAAGCAGTAGAGGTAACAGGTAAAAAAAATGTGAAATCAAATAGGATGAGAAAGCTAAACCCTCTTTAGCATTGCAGGTGCCAGTTAACACTAGATGGTAATCATTATCTTCTCAGTAGCAGGTTTTTCCTTTGCCTTTTTCAAAAAAGTGCTCCTGCTCCTTCTCCATTGCCAGAATACCTGAAGGAGGTTTACTCTGCACTGTTGACCTTTTGTTTAACTCATTAATCATATTTTTTAAACAGACACCATTTATCACCATTGAAATATTTTGTGACTAATACATGCAAGGTAATGGTGTAGATGTTTTAAACCAAGAAAATACCAATCTCAATCATTTTTCAAAGGACCTTTATTTTCCTTAAAATAATAAAACACAGTTACAGGTATAAAGACATAAACATTGTAGAATATACACAGAATAGAAGATTCAGATACAACAGAAGCAACAGAAAATAAGTTCTCATTAAGTCACGGATTTCCTCACTTTTTAAAAAGATTTTATCTTTTACAATAATACAAAACATTTTTCTTTTCAATGGGAGATATTACCTGTTTTTCTTGGCTTGAGTTTGCTATAGATTTGTAGCCCCGACTAAAATATATGTTCTATTTAACTTTCATCAGCCTTATTGCAACTTGTCCCCATGGTGCCTCAGAATAGATTTTCTAAAATTTACAGCCACTGTGCTCTTGGTGTATTGAAATTGGCACAGTGTACAATATCTCATTATGTAATTCCCTTTACCTAACAGTACAGACCTAAAGTAAAACAAATCCATTGTCCCAACTGAGCAAGACCTCTCAGGCAGCTCATGACTAATTGGCAGTTCCTGTGGCTTCATGTTTCTCCCCAACATGGCCAACATTTATAACAATATTCTACTCCCTTTTTTAAAAGCTGACTGTACAATCAGCAAAAGAAAAATATTTGCTTTTTACATCTTAAGAGGTTCTGTTGGAGAATTTATAGTACTTCATTTATTTTAACATTTGGCACAAATATTTTTTGTCCTTAAATAGCAAGCTATCACATTCAATAAATTCCACTTACTACTCTTGTTACACTGCGTGCTTGTTTGTTTTTTTTTTCCCTTAGTAGTTAATTGATCTTTATGTTGTCTTGCTCTTTGCTCTCTTGACTCTCATCTGGAGTGTAGAATACAAAAGTATTTTGTATTTCAATTTCTGAAAACAAATATTGATATAATTTTTGGTGGATTGATTTCTATATTGCTAAAATAACTATATTATCTACATGGTATGAATTTACAAGATATTAGATCTACTTTTACTTTCTGTTGTCTCAATCCGATTTTGAGGGACTTTATTAATAATCCCTGAAAATCTTTTATAGATATCTCAAATGTCTACATCTACACTGCTTTAGGTTAAAGACAAAATAGAAAAACAAAGCAGCCCAATTTTTTAACCAGTAATTCTATTTGAAAGTAATATCAACAATCTAGATTTTTTCTTTTTCTCTTATTTCCCATTTTCCACCTACTCCATTTTTGCTTGATTTGCATATTCTTCCTCAATAATTGATTTTAAAATATTGATTAATTACTTCAAATATGTCAGACAATGTGCTACATAGTGAGCATACAATCTGGACAACAGAGACATGATCCTTTCCTTCTTCCAGCTTATACTACAGTGGAGAAAAAAGACAATAATAAAATAAACAAATCCAATGCAGGGAAGCATATGCTAGTGCTTATATAGTAGCAGGTACCAGTTTTTAAAAGATCAGGAAAGAGATATCTAGGCTGAGACCTGAAGATTGAAAAATTCAGTCTCTCCCTCATCCACTCTTTCTCCTTTATCATCAAATAATCCTCTTAATATTTATTACCATTGGCATAGTGTTTATATGTCGGTCTCTACAATGCAGTTAAGAACTTATCATTATTTTTAATTTTATTTAAGTATATTTATTCATGTCTCATTTCATACTCAACTCCTGATACTTTCAGCAAAAGAAAAATTATACAATTATTAAATTATGATTTGTTTTAAAATATTAATAGAAAAACTCAAATTTTTCTATTAGAGCATTTGTCATGGTGGATACTGCAAACATTTAATTTCATGTATCCTAATTGGATATAACTACATGCAAGCAATCTATAGTGCTTCAACATTTATGTAATACAGGAATTCTTTACTGCAAACATCAAGGGAAATTGGCTTTCCATTTGATGACATACTTCATACTCATGTAGTACCTCTCTCTACATAACTTTATTTATAAGAGTAACTTTTCTGTTATGCAAGCACTGGATGCTTATTGTAAAGATTTTGAAACTAGAGAGAGTTTGAAAAAAATTACACAAAATTATGCTCCCCAGAAATAAATATAAACAACAGTCTGATATTTTAGAGTTGAACTTAGTTTATAATGAACATATGTGTGTCTATATATGTAAATTTGTATATATATAAGTAGTATAAGTATATAAATACATATAAGTTACATGTGACATTTTTCATGCAATTTTCCCATAATACAACTTGATAGTTGTATAGTATTTCACTCAAAGAATTTTTCTATAAAATTAGTAAATAATTTTGTGCACGCCAAACATTCTTATTTCTAACAATTCTCTTTAACAATATTACCACAATAAATGTTTTTACATGACTCTTTAATTTTGTTATGATACATTCTGCAAATTGGTGAATGAAATAAATAAACTTAAACGATATGATGTAGCCAAAGGTCCCAATTTTAAACATTCTACTTTTGATCCAATTTTGCTAAGTTTCACTTTACTTAGCCAAGTATTTGTACTAATACAAAGAATCTTGTTTCTGATGAGTTACAATTGTAGTTGAATTTATCAGTTATGAGTGACACCACAACTTCTTATACAATAACCTGAAGGAAAAGAGACCAGTGAAGAGATGATATCTGGTTCTGAGATCTATGGTCAGAAACACTAGTCTAAATATCCTGAAACCTAGATCCAGTCTAGGACTACTTCACTGAATGCCCTTTATCTTAGTTTGGGCTGCCATCACAAAATACCAAAGATCAGATGGCTTGAACAACCGATATTTAGTTCTCACAGTTCTAGAGGCTTGAAGTCCAAGATGAGGGTGCCAGCATGATTGGGTTCTGGCGAGGTATTTCTTCCTGGCATGGAGATGCCCACCTCCTGACTGTGTTCTCACATAGCAGAACAAGAGATTGAAAATAATCTTTCTGGTCTCCTTCTATAAGGAAACATGCCCCATTCATGAGGACACCACCCTCATGACCTCCTTTGAACCTAATTACATCCCCAAAGCCCCATCGCCAAATGCTGTCACATTGGTAATTAGGGCTTCAACATAGTAACTGGGGAAGGGAGGACACAATTTAGTCCATAGCCTCCTCAAATAGCTTCCTCAAATCATCCAGCTGAAAATCGAGTTTTCATCCTCCCAGATGCCTGTGACAGGAGGAGCCACTGCCAACACATATTATGAGCCACATGTATCCCAAGAAGGAAGGTTGGACTGTTCTTAAGAATTAGTTGCCCAAAGAAAAGGTGTGGAGAAATGGGCAGAAGATTACTTGAAGGCACTGCTTCTTCATTTCCTCACCTTCTGTTTTAAGAATCTGAATGAAACTATCAAGAAAAGTTGTTTGTTTGCCTTTATTCTTCAGCTTTATTCAAGAATCATCTGCAACATCAAACTCAATCCCATATCTTGTCTCTGAACTTGTCAAGAAGGCTTGAACTGAGACGTCACCTTTCTCTAGCACAAATGACTTGCACTCTCTCTCTCTCTGAGTCCTGTTACCTTATCAGGATTCCTTTAAAATTAATCTTAAAAATATAATACAAATGAACTTATTTACAAAGCAGAAATAGACTCACAGATGCAGAAAATAAATTTATGGTTCCCAAAGGGGAGTGGAGGGATAAATTAAGAATTTGGGATTAAAATATACACACTACTAGATATAAATAGATAACCAGGGCCACTTCCGGGTAAGATGGCGGAAGAGTAAGACGCGGAGATCACCTTCCTCCCCATGGATACACCAGAAATACAGCTACACGTGGAACAACTCCTACAGAACACCTACTGAATGCTGGCAGAAGACCCCAGACCTCCCAAAAGGCAAGAAACCCCCCACATACCTGGGTAGGGCAAAGCGGAGAGATCCCCACACAGAGGATCGGTGCCGAGCGGCACTCACCAGCCCGAGAGGCTTGTCTGCTCGCCCGCCGGGGCGTGCAGTGCTGGAAGCTGAGGCTCGGGCTTCGGTCAGAGCGCAGGGAGAGGACTGGGGCTGGCGGCGAGAACTCAGCCTGAAGGGGGCTAATGTGCCACAGCTAGCCGGGAGGGAGTCCAGGAAAACTCTGGAGCTGCCGAAGAGGCAAGAGACTTTTTCTTCCCTCTTGGTTTCCTGGTGTGCGAGGAGAGGGGATTAAGAGCCATGCTTAAAGGAGCTCCACAGACGGGCGCGAGTCGCGACTGAAAGCGCGGAGCCCAGTGACGGGCGTGGGACGCTGGGGCTGCTGCTGCCGCCGCCAAGAAGCCTGTGTGCGAGCGCAGGTCACTGCCCACACCGCCCTTCTGGGAGCCTGTGCAGCCCACCACTGCCGGGGTCCCGGGATCCCGGGGCGGCTTCCCTGGGAGAACGCACGGCGCGCCTCGGGCTGGTGCAACGTCACGCCGACCTCTGCTGCTGCAGGCTCGCCCCGCACTCCGTGCCCCTCCCTCCCACCCGGCCTGAGTGAGCCAGAGTCCCCGAAGAGGCTGCTCCTTTAACCCTGTCCTGTCTCAGCGAAGAACAGACGCCCTCCGGCGACCTACACGCAGAGGCGGGGCCAAATCCAAAGCAGAGACCCAGGAGCTGTGAGAACAAAGAAGAGAAAGGGAAACCTCTCCCAGCAGCCTCAGAAGCAGCGGATTAAAGCTCCACAATCAACTTGATGTACCCTGCATCTGTGGAATACATGAATAGACAACACATCATCCCAAATTGAGGAGCCCGGAGTCAGTGCTGTGCCTCTGAGGTGGGAGAGCCAACTTCAGACACTGGTCCACAAGAGATCTCCCAGCTTCACATAATATCAAACGGCGAAAATCTTCCAGAGATCTCCATCTCAACACCAGCACCCAGCTTCACTCAACGACCAGCAAGCTACAGTGCTGGACACCCTAAGCCAAACAACTAGCAAGACAGGAACACAACGCCACCCATTAGCAGAGAGGTGGCCTAAAATCATAAAAAGTCCGCAGACACCCCAAAACACACCACCAGACGTGGACCTGCCCACCAGAAAGACAAGATCCAGCCTCACCCACCAGAACACAGGCACTAGTCCCCTCCACCAGGAAGCCTACACAACCCACTAAACCAACCTTAGCCACTGGGGACAGACACCAAAAACAACGGAAACTACGAACCTGCAGCCTGCAAAAAGGAGACCCCAAACACAGTAACATAAGCAAAATGAGAAGACAGAAAAACACAGCAGGAGAAGGAGCAAGATAAAAACCCACCAGATCTAACAAATGAAGAGGTAATAGGCAGTCTACCTGAAAAAGAATTCAGAATAATGATGGTAAAGATGATCCAAGATTCTATTTCCCAGATCCAAAATCTTGGAAATAGAATAGACAAAATGCAAGAAACAGTAAACAAGGACCTAGAAGAACTAAAGATGAATCAAGCATCGATTAAAAACACAATACATGAAATAAAAAATACTCTAGATAGGATCAATAGCAGAATAACTGAGGCAGAAGAACGGATAAGTGATGTGGAAGATAAAATAGTGGAAATAACTGCTGCAGAGCAAAATAAAGAAAAAAGAATGAAAAGAACAGAGGACAGTCTCAGAGACCTCTGGGACAACATTAAATGCACCAACGTTCAAATTATAGGGGTTCCAGAAGAAGAAGAGAAAAAGAAAGGGACTGAGAAAATATTTGAAGAGATTATAGTTGAAAACTTTGCTAATATGGGAAAGGAAATAGTTAATCAAGTCCAGGAGGCACAGAGAGTCCCATACAGAATAAATCCAAGGAGAAATACGCCAAGACACACATTAATCAAACTGTCAAAAATTAAAGAAATCATATTAAAAGCAGCAAGGCAAAAACAACAAATAACACACAAGGGAATCCCCATCAGGATAACAGCTGAACTCTCAGCAGAAACTCTACAAGCCAGAAGGGAGTGGCAGGACATAATTAAAGTGATGAAGGAGAAAAACCTGCAACCAAGATTACTCTACCCAGCAAGGATCTCATTCAGATTTGATGGAGAAATTAAAATCTTTACAGACAAGCAAAAGCTGAGAGAGTTCAGCACCACCAAACCAGTTTTACAACAAATGCTAAAGGAACTTCTCTAGGCAAGAAACACAACAGAAGGAAAAGAACTACAATAACGAACCCAAAACAATTAAGAAAATGGGAACAGGAACATACATATAGATAATTACCTTAAATGTAAATGGACTAAATGCTCCCACCAAAAGATACAGATTGGCTGAATGGATACAAAAACAAGACCCATATATATGCTGTCTACAAGAGACCCACTTCAGACCTAGAGACACATACAGACTGAAAGTAAGGGGATGGAAAAAGATATTCCATGCAAATGGAAACCAAAAGAAAGCTGGAGTAGCAATTCTCATATCAGACAAAATAGACTTTAAAATAAAGACTACTAGAAGAGACAAAGAAGGACACTACATAATGATCAAGGGATCAATCCAAGAAGAAGATATAACAATTGTAAATATTTATGCACCAAACATAGGAGCACCTCAATACATAAGGGAAATATTAACAGCCATAAAAGGAGAAATCGACAGTAACACAATCATAGTAGGGGACTTTAACACCCCACTTTCACCAATGGACAGATCATCCAAAATGAAAATAAATAAGGAAACACAAGCTTTAAATGATACATTAAACAAGATGGACTTAACTGATATTTATAGGACATTCCATCCAAAAACAACAGAATACACATTTTTCTCAAGTGCTCATGGAACATTCTCCAGGATAGATCATATCTTGGGTCACAAATCAAGCCTTGGTAAATTTAAGAAAATTGAAATTGTATCAAGTATCTTTTCCGACCACAATGCTATGAGACTAGATATCAATTACAGGAAAAGAGCTGTAAAAAATACAAACACATGGAGGCTAAACAATACACTACTTAATAATGAAGTGATCACTGAAGAAATCAAAGAGGAAATTAAAAAATACCTAGAAACAAATGACAATGGAGACACGACGACCCAAAACCTATGGGATGCAGCAAAAGCAGTTCTAAGAGGGAAGTTTATAGCAATACAATCCCACATTAAGAAACAGGAAACATCTCGAATAAACAACCTAACCGTGCACCTAAAGCAATTAGAGAAAGAAGAACAAAAACATCCCAAAGTTAGCAGAAGGAAAGAAATCATAAAAATCAGATCAGAAATAAATGAAAAATGAAGGAAACTATAGCAAAGATCAATAAAACTAAAAGCTGGTTCTTTGAGAAGATAAACAAAATTGATAAACCATTAGCCAGACTCATCAAGAAAAAAAGGGAGAAGACTCAAATCAATAGAATTAGAAATGAAAAAGGAGAAGTAACAACTGACACTGCAGAAATACAAAAGATCATGAGAGATTACTATAAGCAACTCTATGCCAATAAAATGGACAACCTGGAAGAAATGGACAAATTCTTAGAAATGCACAACCTGCCAAGACTGAATCAGGAAGAAATAGAAAATATGAACAGACCAATCACAAGCACTAAAATTGAAACTGTGATAAAAAATCTTCCAACAAACAAAAGCCCAGGACCAGATGGCTTCACAGGCGAATTCTATCAAGCATTTAGAGAAGAGCTAACACCTATCCTTCTCAAACTCTTCCAAAATATAGCAGAGGGAGGAACACTCCCAAACTCATTCTAAAAGGCCACCATCACCTTGATACCAAAACCAGACAAGGATGTCACAAAGAAAGAAAAGTACAGGCCAATATCACTGATGAACATAGATGCAAAACTCCTCAACAAAATACTAGCAAACAGAATACAACAGCACATTAAAAGGATCATACACCATGATCAAGTGGGGTTTATTCCAGGAATGCAAGGATTCTTCAATATACGCAAATCAATCAACGTGATACACCATATTAACAAACTGAAGGAGAAAAACCATATGATCATCTCAATAGATGCAGAGAAAGCTTTCGACAAAATTCAACACCCATTTATGATAAAAACCCTGCAGAAAGTAGGCATAGAGGGAACTTTCCTCAACATAATAAAGGCCATATATGACAAACCCACAGCCAGCATCGTCCTCAATGGTGAAAAACTGAAACCATTTCCACTAAGATCAGGAACAAGACAAGGTTGCCCACTCTCACCACTCTTATTCAACCTAGTTTTGGAAGTTTTAGCCACAGCAATCAGAGAAGAAAAGGAAATAAAAGGAATCCAAATCAGAAAAGAAGAAGTAAAGCTGTCACTGTTTGCTGTTGACATGACACTATACATAGAGAATCCTAAAGATGCTACCAGAAAACTATTAGAGTTAATCAATGAATTTGGTAAAGTTGCAGGATACAAAATTAATGCACAGAAATCTCTGGCATTGCTATATACTAATGATGAAAAATCTGAAAGTGAAATCAAGGAAACACTCCCATTTACCATTGCAACAAAAAGAATAAAATATCTAGGAATAAACCTACCTAAGGAGACAAAAGACCTGTATGCAGAAAATTATAAGACACTGATGAAAGAAATCAAAGATGATACAAATAGATGGAGAGATGTACCATGTTCTTGGATTGGAAGAATCAACATTGTGAAAATGACTCTACTACCCAAAGAAATCTACAGATTCAATGCAATCCCTATCAAACTACCACTGGCATTTTTCACAGAACTAGAACAAAAAATTTCACAATTTGTATGGAAACACAAAAGACCCCGAATAGCCAAAGCAATCTTGAGAACGAAAAATGGAGCTGGAGGAATCAGGCTCCCTGACTTCAGACTATACTACAAAGCTACAGTAATCAAGACAGTATGGTACTGGCACAAAAACAGAAAGATAGATCAATGGAACAGGATAGAAAGCCCAGAGTTAAACCCACGGACATATGGTCACCTTATCTTTGATAAAGGAGGCAGGAATGTACAGTGGAGAAAGGACAGTCTCTTCAATAAGTGGTGCTGGGAAAACTGGATAGGGACATGTTAAAGTATGAGATTAGATCACTCCCTAACACCATACACAAAAATAAGCTCAAAATGGATTAAAGACCTAAATGTAAGGCCAGACACTATCAAACTCTTAGAGGAAAACATAGGCAGAACACTCTATGACATAAATCACAGCAAGATCCTTTTTGACACACCTCCTAGAGAAATGGAAATAAAGACAAAAATAAACACATGGGACCTAATGAAACTTAAAAGCTTTTGCACATCAAAGGAAACCATAAGCAAGACCAAAAGACAACCCTCAGAATGGGAGAAAATATTTGCAAATGAAGCAACTGACAAAGGATTAATCTACAAAATTTATAAGCAGCTCATGCAGCTCAATAACAAAAAAACAAACAAGCCAATCCAAAAATGGGCAGAAGACCTAAATAGACATTTCTCCACAGAAGATATACAGACTACCAACAAACACATGAAAGGATGCTCAACATCTTTACTCATTAGAGAAATGAAAATCAAAACTACAATGAGATATCATCTCACACCAGTCAGAATGGCCATCATTAAAAAATCTACAAACAATAAATGCTGGAGAGGGTGTGGAGAAAAGGGAACACTCTTGCACTGCTGGTGGGAATGTGAATTGGTACAGCCACTATGGAGAATGGTATATGGAGGTTCCTTAAAAAACTACAAATAGAACTACCATATGACCCAGCAATCCCACTACTAGGCATATACCCTGAGAAAACCATAATTCAAAAAGAGACATGTACCAAAATGTTCATAGCAGCCCTATTTACAATAGCCCGGAGATGGAAACAACCTAAGTGTCCATCATCGGATGAATGGATAAAGAAGATGTGGCACATATATACAATGGAATATTACTCAGCCATAAAAAGAAATGAAATTGAGCTATTTGTAATGAGGTGGATAGACCTAGAGTCTGTCATACAGAGTGAAGTAAGTCAGAAAGAGAAAGACAAATACTGTATGCTAACACATATATATGGAATTTAAGAAAAAAAATGTCATGAAGAACCTAGGGGTAAGACAGGAATAAAGACACAGACCTACTAGAGAATGGACTTGAGGATATGGGGAGGGGGAAGGGTAAGCTGTGACAAAGTCAAAGAGCGGCATGGACATATATACACTACCCAACGTAAGGTAGATAGCTAGTGGGAAGCAGCCGCATAGCACAGGGAGATCAGCTCGGTGCTTTGTGACTGCCTGGAGGGGTGGGATAGGGAGGGTGGGAGGGAGACGCAAAAGGGAGGGGATATGGAAACATATGTATATGTATAACTGATTAAATTTGTTATAAAGCAAAAAATTGAAAAAAAAACTTCATAGCTAAAAAAAAAAAAAAAAATAGATAACCAACAAGGACCTACTGTAGAGCACAGGGAACTATACTCAATATTTTATAATAATCTATAATGGAAGAGAAGATAAAAAAGGAATTCAGTATATGTATGTATAACTGAATCACTTTGCTGTATACCTGCAACTAACACAACATTGCAAATCAACTATATTCCAATAAAAATTTTCTTTAAAAATGTACTGCTTCAGCCTCAGCCTTCTGCAGAGTTCTTTGGTGATATTTGGATTAAATCAGCTCATCTGATGAATTTATGACTTGTTCTCCTCCTCAAAAAAGTGTTTCCTCCAAGCACACTTTTCACAATACCATTCTCAAAATTTAGCATAGCATATACTTCTAAACCCAAGTTAAAAACAAACAAACAAACACCTTTTTCAGGGAAATTCAATAAATGTTCTCTTTTTTTCATAATGTTTTCATCCCTTATACTTCACTTTTTTGGGGATAAGTCCTCTGGGATAATATCCTATTTTTTAACGAAAATCATAGAAATTACATTGTTAATAACATTAAGAATGTAAATGTAGTGTTTTATTATTTTCAAAAAATTTTCATAGGGATTAATATTTTGACATTCATATCAGCTCTGTGAGATTTGAAAATAATTATCCTCATCCTTGTATTACAGATTATAAAATAGAGGTGTATTAAGGACAAAGTGTGTCCTTAAGCCCAGAAATACCAAAGGAAAGGGTCAGAAACTGAATTTGGGATATTTAAATTAAAACTTAAAAAAAATCATACTCTTGACAATACTCCATAGGGCTTTCCTTTATTATCAGTGGTTCCATGCATTTATATTTTCACTAATCAATTCAAATTAAAAGAAAATTAGCAGTTTATTTGCCTGCAGAATCTCAAATCACTATGCACATTCATACCCCCCAAAATGTCTGCATTTTCCCACATGTAAGAGGGTTTTAATTTGTATCATATGAAGAAATAACCAAAGTTGTAAGACTATACATGCTGATGTTCTGTTTGATAACAACCTGTATTTCATACTTTCTTTTATAACTGCTATGGAGTCCTTATATTTGCACAAATCCATTTCCACTTTTTGGAATAACGAGGCTTACATAAAGTAGCTCATTAGTATCTGAATTTTATGCTTATATAATATAATTGACTCACTGTAATTAGTGGGATGCTTATTTTTGCCTGAAGTTAGACATTTTAATTTTTCTTCCTTTTGACTCTTGGTTCAGAGATACAAAGCTAAGTAGAAATTTGTATAATTATCCTGTGTATTTCAAAAGTTCTAGAATGTCTAATCAATTTGTCATGAAATAGTTTTTTTCTCTTTCTTCAAAATCTGTAAATTCCAGAAAATATAAAGCTCTTCAGATGTAATTCAATCAGGAAATCATATTTTATTTCACTTTACCTACCTAGTTCTCATTATCAACGTTCTTAGCTTATACCTTATACAAATTAATCAAAATTTTATTTTAATTATTACATTGCTGGCATTTAAAAAAAACAAGACTTTTTTTTTAACTTTACACCTTTTGTTCCCAAACTCACTTCATTCCTGCATTCATTTATCAAATGTTCATTCTATGTGTCAGATATTCCACTGTGTAATTGAATAGGAAGATAAATAGGGCATGTCCTTGTTTTGACTTTATATATTACAGATTCTAAAGGAGCAGGAAAAAATAGCTTCAGTAGAATATAATAAATGCCATAATAGAGGTGTATATGTGTTACTTCCATAACACAGAGGAAGCAGAGGACTCACTCCATCTTCAGGTAGATTGGTTGTCAGGGGAGCTTTCCCAGAGAAGGTGTCTTTTAATCAGAATTCTACAGTGTTTGAAATAGTTTGCCAGATGTACCAGATAGGAAATAGAGACAAGGCACAAAAAATCAGATATCTTAAAGTGCATGGATTTTTCAAGCAGAGTGAGTAAAATATTATTTGAAGAAAAAGAAAGTGAAGGGTATGGACCAAGTGGAAAAAGACTTTTAAAAGTTAAGTCTGAAAGGGGCACTGAAGTATGGATGAATTGTGGGCAATGGAGTAGGCAGAATTTGGTTTGAATCCTACCCCATAATAACTGTGTCACCTTGGACAAATTATTTGACAGCTCTAAGACTTGGTTTCCATATCTGACATATGGGGATAAATAAATATATACATATACTTTTTGTGGGTTTGTCAGGTTTAAATAAAATAATAAAATTCATGTGATGAACATAGTGCCCAATTTTACTCAATTATCAATGCTGTTGTTACTTGTTTTCCTATTAATATTATTAAACCTTTTTTTCCATAAGGAGATCATTCCTGCAGCTCTGTAGAGGACTCACTGGGAGAGGAAGACACTGCAGGCTAAGGAACCTCTTCATAGAATCTTTTCATAGAGTACAAACATCCAATGTACAGAACAAAGTTGGCAGAATAATAATATTGATAACAAAAAGAAAAACATTATCTGAATTTATTTAGTGCCTCATATCAGAAAAACAGGACCAATAGAATATATATATATATATACAGTATAATATATATAAGTACTGTATTTTATGTATAAATTTAGAGAGACAGAGAGAGACAGAAAAACAGAGAAAGACAAAGGCAGATAAAGAGACATAGAAACAGACAGATAGAAAGGGACAAATAGACGACAGAAACAGAGAGACAGAGAGGAAGGGAGAGAGAGGTTTAATTTAAGGAATTGGCTCTCCTGATTGTAGGGGCTAGAAAGTCTGCATCTGTAGGTTAGCAAGCAAGCTAGAAATGCAGGAAGAATTTCTGTTACAGTTTCTGGCAGAATTCCTTCTTCAGAAAACCTGCTTTGGCTCTCAAGGCCTTTAACTGATTGGTCTTCACATTATGCAGGATATTCTGCTCTATTCAAAATCTACTGATTATAGGGCTTCCCTGGTGGTGTAGTGGTTAAGAATCCACCTGCTAAGGCAGGGGACACTGGTTCGAGCCCTGGTCCAGGAAGATCCACATGCAGTGGAACAACTAAGCCAGTGCACCACAACTACTGATCCTGCGCTCTAGAGCCCACGAGCCACAGCTACTGAGCCCACAAGCCACTACTACTGAAACCTGCGTGCCTAGAGCTGGTGCTCCGCAACAAGAGAAGCCACGGCAATGAGAAACCCATGCACCACAACGAAGATCAGCCCCCACTCGTCTCAACTAAAGAAAGCCTGTGCACAGCAAAAACCCAACACAGCCAAAAATAAAATAAATAAATATATTTATTAAAAAGATATCTACTGATTATAAATGTTAATCACATCTAAAAAAATGACTTCACAGCAACATCTAGACTGGTACTTGACCAAACAACTGGGTAGCACAGTCTAGCCAAGTTGGCACATAAAATTAACCATCACAATAGGGCTGATGAAACCAAGATTATTACGCTTAATTGATAATATATGAATGTCCGAGAGGTTGCGGAAGGTGAAGTTAGCATTCAAGCACCAGGATATCTAATTCCATACTCGAATGTGTCACCCATACATGGTACCATCTCCTAATAGAAAAAGATGTGAAGGAGAGGAAACATGTGAGAGCCATGTCTATATGTGGGAAATGAGAAAGAAGAGGGATGATAAAAGTGTTTCCTTTAGTTTATTTTAAATCATTAAGCAGCTGGTAGAGAGATTCTGTTAAGAAGTGATTGTGTAGGAGGAAGAAATGGTCTATTTTGAATCAGGTAAGTTGTAGTTTTCAGGACATCAAGCAAAGATCAACATGTTACTTCCCTGAGTAAAAATTTTCCATAAAAAAAAATCATCATTGTTCCTTGCATCCTTCCTTTTCAAATGTCATCCATGCTGCGTGAAATGTCTTTCCACATTTATTCACTCACAACACCTAACTCCTCCAAGTTTTAAATGGACTAGACTCTTCCTTGTGAGCCTTCTGTGAGTTTCCAGGCACCTGTAGTTATCATTCCCTGTGCTTTACAAGACACAGCTCTGTTAATGCCAGAACACTCTACAATGAACTTGAGGTGAGGACCCTGGTCTGACCCAGCTTCAAATACTCAGAAACTAACAAAGTACTTGGACTCCATCACTGGGCAATAAGTTACTGCTGAATAAATATAGATTAATGTCTTCATTTTATTACTATCAATATGCCTATTGTTCTTCTGGAGTATAAGATAACGTGACAGCTTTAAGGACCCTTTTAAATATCCAGCTTAAGAATGAACAAACAAGTGAACTATCTTGTAAAGTACAACTGACTTTGTGAAATGTTGTTCCTGGGCTCATCCATATCTTTCTCTGTTTGGTTTGTCTCGATGTTGACTCCAAATTATATATCATTCTTATGCCTATGTATTCATCTCATTAGATGTGTCAGAAAAAATACCATTGATATATGTCAGTGCTGATTATGGTATAACTTGAACTAAGCCTAAAAAAACAATTAAGGGAGTAAAAGAATCAGTATATACCACATTACTATATCAACTTTATTTTTTTTATTTTTTGGATTCATCAATTTTATTCATTTACTAATTATTATTAATGACTGATTCATCGATATCAACAAGTCAGACAAAATAAACAAAAATTTTTCCAATGAAGAATACAAGTTTAAGGTTTTTTTGGCAAAGAACAAGAAACCAGTATGTTTCAGTATTTTAGAACTATGAGGAATCCAGTATCAGTAAAACAAAACATGGATGACTTTCAGAAATGCATTACAAATATTTGCTTCAGTCTTTGAATATCATATTAAATAACTGATCTTGAGACTGTGGAAAATATTATTTAACAAGTGATTGTTTAATATATGTATTTAAGGAATCTCAAACAGATCAGATTCTACATTAAAAAAAATACTGTATGGATTTCTAGATTAGCTCTCTTTTCTGAGTTTCATTGGAATTTTCATTAGGAAAAGAAGTCAGTAGTATCTCATTCTGCAGTCAGTTCACAGGATCACCCTGGTACTTGTCTTTCAAGGCAGCTGGAACGCCCTCCCGATGTTTCCCAGGTGTTTCAGGAAGTGATATAGATCAATAGCTTTGGTTCTTCCTCACGATAAGGTCCCGGTGGTCTGGGAAAATATGTCTTGCTTGTTGGTCTCTTGTTCTGTTTCTTCCTCTGTCATTTCTACTTACTTTTCCTTTCTTCTGGCACTAAGGATAAATAAAATATATTACAAATGCATTTTGATATGCACTGTTTCTCATCACGTTCTCAGTAAATTAAATGCTCATGACAGGCTAAACTTGATATTCCAAGACATGACACATAGGGCCCAGGAATGGCTTGACTTCTGAATAAAGAGGCTTTTGGCTGCTGATGAGTCTCAGACAGACAGTAGGCTTTAATTTCTCTCATATTGAAACAGGCAATCAAATTAGCCTTATGTATTTTCCTTTTTCTGACTTCTAACCCATGTGTTCATTCACTGTATTTCTGTTTTTTTGGCGGGGTTGGGGCAATCAAGCCATTTTATTGAGGGGCTTCAGGGGAGGGTCGAAGGGTTGGGAGGACAATGAGATCTCCTGGCCGGGATCTCCCCAGTCTCACAGTTCCTGAGAGCCCTTCATTGTATTTCTTTAATTTAGGAAAATAAAGTGACTCTCTAATACCGTCATATAGTTATATAACACTGTGTTACAACTTAAAATTTTATAATCATATAATTGATGCCAATTCTCATAATTGAAATTTAGTAATGATGGCAAATTTAGAAATATATACTTTGCTCAAACTATAATGTACATGAATTTATTTTGAAGGAAGAGCAAGTGCATAGGAAAGCTGATTTATATTCACTTTGAGACCCTGAAATCCCACCTTCCTGTGCGGCATTGGGCCAAAACATAAGTAGGTCAGACTCTTTCAGGGGCACATATGTGTTTAGTTAAATTGTGCCTGGTAGTCTGCACACCCGGTACAAACATCAGTGACTGAACACAGGTCTCTTCCCTCAGTTAGAGCCACCTTCTTATTCGTGTTTGCATCCGTATATAGTTTCAGGCCAAAAATGAATAGGTGAGCAGTGACTTTGACTAATGAAGACACATTAGGTGTAGGTATAGGATTATCTTTTGTATTATCTTAAATTTGAATAATGCTGGCATGTAAAATCCAAGAAAAAGAAATACAGTAAAATCCTCTCTAACTTTCATTAAAAAATCCATTCATTTTAAATAATAAAAATTCACAGGTATGTTAATTTATGACAACTTACTTTAAAGAGGCATAAAAAATGCTTTTTTTCAGATAGAAGAATGTTTTTAATTTAAAATAGTATGCAGCCTATTCTCGTGTTAAGATCTATATTGACCTAGTCACACTTGACCTAATCTGATATAGGTGAAATATTTGTGTCTGTATTCTTCTATTCTTTCACTGATCCCTTGTGTAGCATGAGTGTACTTGATTTTAAGTCTCTAAATAAAATGCATTGCTAACTTAATAACAAGCTATGAAATACAAGATATTTTCTATTCAGATCAAAACCTCACATTTGCTCTATTATGCTAAATCATTAAATTATGTGGATAAATTACAAATTAATTAGGTTATTTTACCTACTTCTTAAAATGAATGTGACATTTGGATTGGCAGGTCGTATTCTTAATCTCCTTTCAGTTTTAAAGAGTCAAGAAATTTGTAATAACCTCTAGGAAAATGTTCTTAAAGAGTGCCTTCAGGAAGCTTCTAAGGTGCCAGCCTCTTCTCTCATTCTCAGCTATAGCTTTAAGCATTTTAAGGTGCTTTACATACTCTGCTGATGCAGCCCTCATTTCTTTCTCTCCTGTATTTTCATAACATAATTTAACAAGCATTTAGTGAGTGTCCACTAGGTGTCAGACAATCCCCTAATATTTGCAATATAAATTACCTTTACACTTGTGGAAAGAATGACCTAGGAAGAAGACAGTATGAGAAAGAGGTGATTTTCTGCTATTTTCTCTTTGAAAATGTTGAAGTAGCCTACTTCATAAATACTTTCCAATTAGAGCTGACTTCACAATTGATTTGATTATAACAGCATTTCTTTAAAAAATGGTTTCAAGCAACAAATTAGCACAATAAGATAATTATTCCCTCAAAGTCTCATTTGTAGATGGTGTTGTATTGTTCACACAGGAGAAAATATTTTGAAGAAGTCTGTAATTAATCATTTTTTTCATTCATTCATAAAACATTGTTGGAATATGCACAAAAAGGTAGATTCTGTGCACAATTTCTGTGAAAAAAGACGCAAATGAAAAATGGTTCCTATCCTCAAGGAATTTACACTTAGTGAAAGAGAAATTAACACCATAATCACATTCGGAAATGCAAGTTGGAATGTGAGCTCTCCATACTCAATCAGCAAAGACAGAAATTAGGTACCAATATAAAGCTTAATATTCTGTTCTTACATTTTTGTGCAATTTTCACATCAAAAAGATCAACAGGGCTTCCCTGGTGGCGCAGTGTTTGAGAGTCCACCTGCCGATGCAGGGGACACAGGTTCATGCCCCGGCCTGGGAAGATCCCACATGCCGCAGAGCGGCTGGGCCCATGAGCCATGGCCACTGAGCCTGCGCGTCCAGAGCCTGTGCTCCGCAACGGGAGAGGCCACAACAGTGAGAGGTCCGCATACCACAAAAAAAAAAAAAAAAAAAAAAGATCAACAGCATGAACTACAAGATTTTGTTCATTTTAACTAAGCATGTGTAATCTTAAAACAAAATAAAAATTCAAATTAAAAAAAAACTGTGTTTGGTGTCTTGACATTGTATTATAAAGAAGGTCCATTTCTTTCCCTTATGCAACATTGCTTTGAAAATACTTAGGCATGCTCCTAACTGAAAATTAGCTTCAAGAAAATATAAGGTAAATGCAACCACTTTATAACATAATTTATAAATGTTGTCCATTAAAAGAAGACGATGATTTTTTTTTTTTTTTTTTTTTTTTTTTTTTTTTTTTTTTTTTTTTTGCGGTACGCGGGCCTCTCACTGTTGTGGCCTCTCCCGTTGCGGAGCACAGGCTCCAGATGCGCAGGCTCAGCGGCCATGGCTCACGGGCCCAGCCCAGCATATGGGACCCTCCCAGACCGGGGCACGAACCCGTATCCTCTGCATCGGCAGGCGGACTCTCAACCACTGCGCCACCAGGGAGGCCCCGATGATTTTAAATTGAACAAAATGCTATATATAATGGGAATCTGCATTATTTTGGAAATAAAAATGTAACCTCTGAGTTCATTGTTTTCTTCTTTTTATATATGCAATATCCAAAGACATCTCCTTGAGGATTTTTTAAAATTATATCCATCTTAACATTTCCTATTTTCTATCTTCTTTCTGTTTAATTCAATTTGTTTAAGTTGTTGCTTTAGTCTCATTGTAAAAGTTTTTCAATACTTGCTGACTCATTAAATTTATTATTATGATTATTGTTATTATTATTTATTACTATTTGAAAATCCTATTCCACTTGTGATTTGCTGTGGTCGTTCCCAGGTGTCATATAAAATGGACATTATGTACTGCTGCTACTGAGAAGTATATGCCAGAGTCATTTCATTTTAATATGAGCCGTTCACTCTCTCCTGGGTATAATGAGCTCCCAAGAACATTTCTGTCTCTTCACTCTGAAGGCTGACACTCACTTCTCTAGCTCAAAATCAAGTGGCACTACTGTTAGTTCTGAGCAGAAATGGGAGGAACTTGAACAGTCTAGCTCTTCCAAATCTATTTTTCTCATTAGTCGCCTTGACAACAAATGTTTCCAAGTTGATGGTTACATCTTGCGTGCATTGCGTCAGCTTTGCACTCTGATGCTGCTCCTACTTTTGAAGCAATTATCTGCTGTACAAGTTCTGGGAAGTGGTTTCTGCAGGTTTGAGATCTGAGCCTCTCTACTTTCTAAGTTTTAGGCTTCCCCTCCGTATTTCTGTCAAGGGACATCACTTTTTCTTGTTTTTTTGAACATCTATATATTTCTTCTTATTTATGAAATAATCTTTTTTCGTCCATTCATGGGATATTAAGTGAAAGACAGAGTGTATGTTTTTCTCACTTCATTATTTTGTCCCAATATTTTAACAATCTCCACTTTTCTATTGTCCATGCTGTAAGCTCATATTTATCTTTTGATACCTTAAATATTGTACACTTTTTTACACAATTTGTTACTTTAAAACAGAGACTTTTATTTGAAAATGTGCTTCTTTCCTCGATTTTTGTTTCTTTTCCCCAGGGAATGGCAACAACATACCCTCATTTCTTACACAAAACTGCAAAGTCTTCTTTGCTTTCTCTTTTAAACCTATTCCCTCCATGTAAACTATCCACTGAGGCTTTCTTAATCTATTTGTTTTAACTTTTTTTTTTCCTGATACTTTATACTAAATATTTTCAAAATTTCCCTCACTCTTTATTTCCACTACCACTTTTGGTTCCACATCCATCATTTCTTGACTGGCCAATTGCATTCACCTCAGTGGCCATTGCCTTTCTTTACCATGCCTAGCTAATCAATTTATTTCACAGCAGATAAAATTACTTCTAAAGCATAAATCAGATCTATTTTCCCACGAATTCCCAATGCTTCTGAAGACTGACCTATCATCCACGATGAAGCATAAGAGTCTTCATGATTTTCTGCTCATCTCTCTCTGATTCTTGGGGTACATTAAATTTGGAGTCCTTTTTTCTCCTCTGGCTCCCTATATTCTTTCTAGTATCTTTGTGCATAAGTCTCAATCGAGACATCTCATAACCCTAGTGTGTAAAAGGATGCCTCTTCAGAAAGATATTCTCTAAATATTGATTACAGAAATCAAATGCTGAACCACTGGATTCTTGGTGCCATAATCTAAACTCTTCCTCTATTTTTATTTTTCAAGAATTTCACCTCTGGCTTCAGTCTTCTATATACTTTTCAGTAATCAAAACCAACACCAAACAAAACCAAAAAAAAAAAACCTCTCTCATCAAAGGACAAATAGTCCATGGGACTCATCCTTCTTTGAACCATTTTATTGACCACCAACCTAGAGAAATTTCATTGGTGTTTCACCTTCCTATAAAAACACAAATCAATATTAACTTGCCAATATTAGATTGAGCCACATGAAATTAAAATTTTTTCTTGGTAAAAAAAGTCAGATTTGAGCAACTTTTTGTGATTTAACCTAATATATACAGTATTACCTTCTAGAAAATACTAGCAAATATAATTTTCTCTACCTTGTTACAATTCCAGTGATGATGTGGTACTGCTCAGGACTTGGTATATCAGACAACTAACATGCTGACCCACCCCTACCTGTGATATTTTCTCTGGCTGAAATGGCTTTACCATTTTCTAAAGAAAAATAGACTTAATTTTTTAGAGTAGTTTCAAATTCACAGCAAAATTGAGTGGACAGTACAGAGTTCCCATATACCCCTTTATTCCACACAGCACAGCTCCCCCCATTGTCAACATCTTTTGACCAGAGTGGGACATTTGTTACAATCAATAACACTACATTGACACATCAAAATTGCACAAAGTCCACAGTTTACATTGTGTTTCACTCTTGATGTTGTAAGTTCTATGGGTTTTTGACAAGTGTATAATGACGTGTATCTACCATTATAATAACAAATGGAAATATTTCACCCTCCTAAAGATCTTCAGTGCTCCACCTATTCATCCCTCCCTCCCTCATCCCAATCCCTGGCAACTGCTTATCTTTTTACTGTCTCAATGATTTTGCCTTTTGTCATATAGAGTCACACAGTATGTAGCCTTTGTGGAGTGGCTTCTTTCACTTAGTAATATGCATTTAAAGCTTTTCTATGTCTTTTCATGACTTGATAGCTCATTTCTTTTTAGTTCTTAATAATATTCCATTGTCCAAATGTACCACAGTTTATTTATTAATTAACCTACTGAAGTACATCTTGGTTGCTTTCAAGTTTTGGCAATTATAAATAAAGCCTCTGTTAACTTTCATATGCAGGTTTTTGTATGGACATAAGTTTTCAACTCACTTGGATAAATATCAAGGGCATGATTGTAGTACTGTATGGTAAGAATATATTTAGTTTTATAAGAAAATGTCAAACTGTCTTCCAAAGTGGTGGTGCCATTTTGCGTTCCCAGCAGACTTTACCACTTCTGATTGCTGAGAGGATCTTATCCACTATTCAGATGGAGGATAATTCTCATTTTCTTTATGAAACCCTCCTCATCTCCCTTAAAACTAGAAGTTTTGCTCCCCACTTTACCATAAGTCTTAATGTTTTAAAGCATATGTTAAGTAGACTCCAAATGTGGCCAAATCTAGGAAAGAAGGACATGTGTCCTTCCAAGGGTCAACTCACCTTGAAAAAGGTTATGGTATGTGATGGTGACTCAACTCAAACACTGGAGCTGAGTAATTGGAGAAGATATATTTTAGAGCAGAAAATATGTGAGTATTGCTGGTGTCTTTCTAGACTCTTCCATACAGCTTCATAAAATGAATTTAATTACAGGTTGCTTAGAGCTTCGACCGTGGGAACCCCGATCTCCTTTGGCATGAAGCTCCTGTGTGAGCACCACACTGGGAAGAGAGACTTACTCCTTTCAACAGTGAAGTAGGATTTGGCAGATTAGAACAGCAGAGTGCTCTAACACATGGTGCTTCCTGTTGGGGACAGTACTGCAGAGATGACAGAAATCTATAGGGGTCAGGATTCTGACTGGAGGAAGGGACTCCCTCATCTCAATTTTATCCTGTCTTTGAAACTATGACCTTAAGGGAATGGAAAAGAACTTAGTGATGTCTAGAAATCAGGTGATTCATAAATAATCCTTAAGGATTAAGGATTGACAAAAATTACTTAGGAAAGGGAATCAGTATGGGAATAAACACCTCAAAATCAGAATAAGGCAGATGCCATTGAAATATGAATAATAAAATAAGTATGATATAGGATCTACCAGTTATAGGAATAGAGATCAAATAAAATAATGCATATTATTGTACTTTGGAATAACATGCTATACAAGGTAAAGTTTTATTTATCATAGAAATAAGTATCTTTTAACTCTCCTGTGAAAATAATAATTTAAATAACTGCATTTTAATTCTGTTACTATTCTTTATTGGGTGAGATTGATTTCATTTAGTATGAAAATACAAATGTATTTATTTCAATTTTGTATTTTATGTAATATTCTGATGTTTTTTTAAAGGAAAAAATGTGTTCACAAACTAAAGAATTCAATGAAAGTCCTCAAGAGGGCTGACCTGTTACAATTTTTAACTTTCCATTTAAAAAAATGATTAACATTAGGTTTTAAAAATGTATTCACATGTTTAAATGCTTGCCAAACCGACAGTGAGTCTTTAAATATTATTGTTTTTCTCATCATTAAACCAAGTGAAGTTGACAGGAATGAGAATCTCTGCCAAGAAGAGACATTTGTTTTTTCTTGCTTAAGAAGGTTAATAGTGATTAGCCATCTTAACTCCCTAAATACTCATATTTAGAGGAGCCTTTATAAAGATTTTGGCTTTTAGTGTATTGTTGCATTATTTGAGTTTTCAAAATGCTTATATATTTTTATTTGTAACATAGATTGGTATCATATATATTTCCTATGAGAGTATTAAGTGAATGTATTCATGTGGCTGATTAGAAAAGATTATTGTTAAATATAGTAGTGGCTAAGAGCATAGATTCAAGTGTTAAACTTACAGTGTCAAACCTTATTATGGCAAATTATTATCTGAGTGACCTTGGGTAAATTAATAAGAGCTCTCTCACTGAGGTGTTATAGGGATTGAACAAGTTGACATCTGTAAATGACTTAGAATGATATGTTTGACATTCAAAACTAATCAGAGTAATTTACAACATTAAAAGAATAAAAAATGAAATCGATGTAATCATCTTAATACATGTACAAAAATTATTTGAAAAAAATCAATATCCAGTCCTGAGAAACATCTTCAGTGACTTAGGTATAGAAGGGAACATCTTTAATATAATGAAAGATCTCCATGAAAACCCATAACTAACTTAATACTTAGTGTATGGACCACACATTTCTTAAGATAGGAAAAAGGCAAGGATGTCTGCTCTCAGTATTATTCAACATTTTGTTGGAGTTCCTAGCCAATGTAAAAGGGAAAGAAAAAAATTTGTTTAGTAAAGAATGGAAGAAGACATTATTTTGTTTTTAGAAAATACAGTTGCCTTTATGTAAAATATTAGTTAATCAGGAAAAAAACCCTAAGATTATTAATAAATAAATTTAACAACATTATAAGACTCACGTCAACATAAAATAATTAATTGTATTTTATTACACTAGTAACAAACTATTGAAAATTAAAGCCATTTAAAAACAATGCTATTCACAGCCACTTCAAATAAAAAAAAATACTTGGAATAAATATGGCAAGCTTAATACAATGAAAATTATAAAATAGAGCAGACAGAAATTAAAGATTTGAATAAATGGAGAGATAGCTCATGTCATAAATTTAAAGAATTTAAACAATATATTATGTAAATCCTTCCAAAAATAATATACAATTCAAGGTCATCCCTGTAAATAGTCCAACAGGTTTTCTTGGTAGAAATTGATAAGTTGATTTTAAAATGGACATAAAAATGCAGAGGACCCAGACAGAAGACTTATACAACTTGATTTTATTACCACAGTTACTATTAATCTATTGTAATTAGGAGAATGTAAGGGCTCACAAAAGATCAATGGGACAGAATATGAAGCCCTCGAGTAGACATAACCATACCTGAACAATTAGATTTTGGTTCAAGTACTAAGGTAGTTAACTGTGCAAAGGCTTTTATCTTCAAGAAATGTTCTAAAACAACTTGGTATCTGCATAAGGGAAAATGAGAATCAATATCCCTACCTCAAATGATTTACAGCCATTAAATTTAAATGGATAATTGAATTGAGCATAAATATTCAAACTATGATATCTTAGTTGAAAATTTAGGATTATATCTTTGTGACCTCTAAGTAAAGATTCCTTATAAAATGCATTAAAATCATTAAATATAGAAAAAATGGATAAATTAGACTTTATTGAAATTATACATTTCAACTCCTCAAAATAAATATTGAGGGCAAGTTAAAATTTATATAAAACACTTAATAAATGTAAAAGCTGTCTAAAGACTTGTATCCAGAATATTTATGTATGTGTGTCTATGTTTGTATGCATATCTAATAATTCAATAATAATAATAACAGTTTATAAAATGTGTAAAAGCTTCAGAATCACATGAAATGATTCTCAACATATTATCCTTCAGGGAAATATAAATTAAAGTCACCAAGAAAAATTACTTCATACTCAATTTTATTGACTAAAATTAAAGTCTGATAGTATCAAATGTTAGCTAGTATGTGGAGCCATTTGATCTTACACACATTCCTTCTAGGAGTATATGATGCTACAATCACTTCAGAACACAGTTTGACGGGTTGTTTGTTTGTTTTATTAAACAAGACCTAAGCTATGAACCATCAATTCCAATCCTCTAAATATATGTCTCAGCAATTACTCTCAAGAAAATATTCACAAAAACTTCTTTCATAGTAATCAAAAGGGGAAAATGATATTAATATAATAATTTTTAATCCATTAATAGATAAAGAAATTATGGCATTCACACAATTCATATCCAGCAATAAAAGGGACAAACAATTGATGCATGCAATGACATGGATGAATTTCACAATTTCGTGATAAGTGAAAGAAGCCACTTACAAGATAATACACATTGTGTAATTCCATCCATATTAATTATTAGACCAACAGAACAAATTGATGGTGATAGAAGTCAGGAACCTGTTTTGCCTTAGGGGACTTGGGAGTATAGCTTTACTAAAAGAGGACATGAGAAATCTATGACAATGATGAAATGTTCTATAGGTTAATTGCACCCAATAAGGAGCAGCTCAATACATAAGGCAAATGCTAACAGCCATAAAAGGGGAAATTGACAGTAACACGATAATAGGAGGGGATTTTAACACCCCACTTTCACCAATGGACAGATCATCCAAAATGAAAATAAATAAGGAAACACAAGTTTTAAATGACATGTTAAACAAGATGGACTTAAGTGATATATATAGGACATTCCACCCAAAAACAACAGAATTCACTTTTTTTTCAAGTGCTCATGGAACATTCTCCAGAATAGACCATATCTTGTGTCACAAATCAAGCCTTGGTAAATTTAAGAAAATTGAAATCATATCAAGTATCTTTTCCAACCACAACAAGTATCTTTTCCAACCACCACTCTATGAGACTAGATATCAATTACAGGAAAAAAAAATGTAAAGAAATACAAACATGTGGAGGCTAAACAATATGCTACTAAATAACCAAGAGATCACTGAAGAAATCAAAGAGGAAATCAAAAAATACCTGGAAACAAATGACAGTGAAACAAGATGACCCATAACCTGTGGGATGCAGTAAAAGCAGTTCTGAGAGGGAAGTTTAGAGAAATACAATCCTACCTCAAGAAACAAGAAACATCTCAAATAAACAACCTAAACTTAAACCTAAAGAAATTAGAGAATGAAAAACAAAAAATACCTAAAGTTAGCAGAAGGAAAGAAATCATGAAGATCAGATCAGAAATGAAGGAAACAAAAACAAAGATCAATAAATCTAAAAACTGGTTCTTTGAGAAAATACACAAAATTGATAAACCATTAGCCAGATTCATCAAGAAAAAAAAGGGAGAAGACTCAATCAACAGAATTAGAAATGAAAAAGTAGTAACAACTGACACTGCAGAAATACAAAGGATCATGAGAGATTACTACAAGGATTTATATGCCAAAAAAATGGACAACCTAGAAGAAATGGACAAATTCTTAGAAAAGCACAACATACTGAGACTAAACCATGAAGAAATAGAAAATATAAACACACAAATCACAAGCACTGAAATTGAAACTGTGATTAAAAATCTTCCAACAAACAAAAGCCCAGGGCCAGATGGCTTCACAGGAAAATTCTATCAAATATTTAGAGAAGAGCTAACACCTATCCTTCTCAAACTCTTCCAAAATATAGCAGACTCCCAAACTCATTCTACGAGGCTGCCATCACCCTGATAACAAAACCAGACAAAGATGACACAAAAAAAGAAAACTGCAGGCTCATACCTCTGATGAACTTAGATGGAAGAATCCTTAACAAAATACTAGCAAACAGAATCCAACAGCAGATTACAAGGATCATACACCATCCTCAAGTGGGGTTTATCCCAGGAATGCAAGAATTCTTCAATATATGCAAATCAATAAATGTGATACAGCATAATAAAAATTGAAGGATAAAAACCATATGATAATCTCAATAGATGTAGAAAAAGCTTTAGACAAAATTCAACACCAATTTATGATAAAAACTCTCCAGAAAGTAGGCATAGAGGGAACCTACCTCAACATAATAAAGGCCATATATGACAAACCCACAGCCAACATCATTCTTAATGGTGAAAAACTGAAACCAATTCCTCTCAGGAAGAAGACAATGTTGTCCACTCTCACTACTATTATTCAACATAGCTTTGGATGGTTTAGCCACAGCAATCAGAGAAGAAAAAGAAATAAGAGGGATCCAAACTGGAAAAGAAGAAGTAAATCTGTCACTGTTTGCACATGATATGATACTATACATAGAGAATCCTAAAGATGCTACCAGAAAACTACTAGAGCTAATTAATGAATTTGGTAGAGTAGCAGGATACAAAATTAATGCACATAAATCTCTTGCATTCCTATACACTAATGATGAAAAATCTGAAAGAGAAATGAAGAAAACACTCTCATTTACCATTGTAATAAAAATAATAAAATACCTAGGAATGAGACAAAAGACCTGTATGCAGAAAACCATAAGACACTGATGAAAGAAAGTAGAGATAATACACAAAGTTGTAGAGATCTACCAAGTTCTTGGAGTGGAAGAATCAACATTGTGAATGTGAGTATACTACCCAAAGCAATCTTTAGATTCAATGCAATCCCTATCAAAGTACCAATGGTATTTTTCACAGAACTAGAACAAAATCTTTCACAGTTTGTATGGAAACACAAAAGACCCCAAATAGCCAAAGCAATCTTGAGAAAGAAAAACGGAGCTGGAGGAATCAGGCTCCCTGACTTCAGACTATATTACAATGCTACAGTAATCAAGACAATATGGTACTGGCACAAAAACAGAAATATAGATCAATGGAACAGGATAGAAAGTCAAGAGATAAACCCATGCACGTATGGTTACCTTATCTTTGATAAAGGAGGCAAGAGTATACAATGGAGAAAAGACAGCCTCTTCAGTAAGTGGTGCTGGGAAAACTGGACAGCTACATATAAAAGAAAGAAATTAGAACACTTCCTAACACCATACACAAAACTAAACTCAAAATGGATTAAAGACCTAAATGTAAGGCCAGACACTATAAAACTCTTAGAAGAAAGCATAGGCAGAACACTCTGACATAAATCACAGCAATATCCTTTTTGACCCATCTCCTAGAGAAATGGAAATAAAAACAAAAATAAACAAATGGGACCTAATGAAACTTCAAAGGTTTTCCCCAGCCAAGGAAACCATAAACAAGATGAAAAGACAACCCTGAAAATGGGAGAAAATACTTGCAAATGAAGCAAGTGCAAAGGATTAATCTCCAAAGTAAAAAGCAGCACATTGAGCTCAATAACAAAGAAGCAAAAACCCAATCCAAAAATGGGCAGAAGATTTAAATGGACATTTCTCCAAAGAAGAAATACAGATTGCCAAAAAACCCATGAAAGAATGCTCAACATCACTAATCATTAAAGAAATGCAAATCAAAACTACGTGGTATCACCTCACACTGGTCAGAATGGCCATCATCAAAAAATGTACAAACAATAAATGCTGGAGAGGGTGTGGAGAAAATGGAACCTCTTGCACTGTTGGTGGCAATGTAAATGTACAGTCACTATGGAGAACAGTATGGAGTTTCTTTAAAAAACTAAAAATAGAACTACCTTATGACACAGCAATCCCACTACTGAGGATATACCCTGAGAAAACCATAATTCAGAAAGAGTCATGTATCAGAATGTTCATTGCAGCACAATTTACAATAGCCAGGACATGGAAGCAACCTAAGTGTCCATCAACAGATGAATAGATAAAGAAGATGTCGCACATATATACAATGGAATATTACTCGGTCATAAAAAGAAAGGAAATTGGGTTATTTGTAGTGAGGTGGATGGACCTAGAGTCTGTCATATAGAGTGAAGTAAGTCAGAAAGAGAAAAACAAATACCATACGCTAACACATATATTTTGAATCTAAAAAGAAAAATGGTTCTGATAAATCTAGGGGCAGACAGGAATAATGACACAGATGTAGAGAATGGACTTGAGGACATGGGGAGGGGGAAGGGTAAGCTGTGACGAAGTGAGAGAGTGGCATTGACATATATACACTACCAAATATAAATTAGAAAGCTAGCAGGAAGCAGCTGCATAGCACAGGGAGATCAGCTCAGTGCTTTGTGACTAGCTAGAGGGGTGGGATAAGGAGGGTGGGAGGGAGACGCAAGAGGGAGAGGATATGTGGATATACGTATGCCTATAGCTGATTCACTCTGTTACACAGCAGAAACTAACACAACATTGTAAAGCAATTACACTCCAATAAATACGTTAAAAAAAATAATAACCCGGGCTTCCCTGGTAGCGCAGTGGTTGAGAGTCCGCCTGCCGATGCAGGGGACACGGGTTCGTGCCCAGGTCCGGGAAGATCCCACATGCTGCGGAGCGGCTGGGCCAGTGAGCCATGGCCGCTGAGCCTGCGCATCCGGAGCCTGAGCTCCGCAACGGGAGATGCCACACTGTGAGAGGCCCGCGTACCAAAAAAAAAAAAAAAAAAATTAACCCCTCCTATGAGTACATGCCTTATATAACAGCTCCCAGAGTCACAAGTAAACGTATGTTTCTAACTTTCCCCTACTTCCCTTGGGATAAGCATTATCCCTGTTCCCAGGGCCTTCCTCTTGTGTACCCTCAGGTAAGACCCTCCCAGAAGCATATCAAAACCATGTTCCTTTTAGTTTGAATTGACCAATATTTCCTTAGCCTCGGAACCCATAACACTCCACCTATGATCTTAATAAGTGCATGGGCCCAGGTCCTGCCCTACTCTCTCTACTTGTAACCTGCCATGAGCCCGTGTGGCCCCTCAGGGCATGCCATTTACTTTTTTCATGACCTATGTGTAATGAATTTCTCTATTTCACTTCCCTTGTTGAAGCGTGGTTCACCACCCAATACCCTAGGGCTTTTAGCAAAGTCTCAACTGGCTTTATGAATGGGATGGATTGTAACAGTCTTGCTATAACCGTTAGAAATGCCATTTAGCTGCAAATGGCTTACTGACTGGCTCTCCCAGGTGGGTAATTCTATCTGGAAAAAGTCTACCACACACTAACCTACAGTTGTGTCATTTTTCACTGTATTGTATTGATTCTGCTGAGTTGTACCTTGGCTTCCTATTCCAAAGTGCAAGCTCTGAAAAAATCACCAGAATCCTCCTGAACCTCAGAGCATTGATAATTGGAGCTGACTTGAGGTGTTACAGATGTGTTTTCTGCCTAGAAATACCCTACAGGAAGGGGAGCAAATTCCCCCAGCAGGTATTAGGCTTTGGGTGCGTTTCTCAACTATAAACATGAACCCAGCTACCAACTCTTAGGAGAGTTGGCTAAGTTTTCACAAGGTCCAGTCGTGTTAGTTAATGGCCAGGAGAGGAAAGTGACAACCCCCACCCAGGTGTGGTCTACTGTATAAATGTGCCAGGCAGTGACCTTAGAAAGAGGAGGGCGAGGCTCTCCTTCCCTGGCTATTGTGTTTTCAGGCTGCACCAGGACACTGAGCTCTAAACTATGTGGTTGGGACACTGTCATTGGGAAAGTCATGGCCCAAGGCAAAGGCACATGTGGCTGGGGCCCAGTTCCTTCTGATGCTGCATACCTTGCTGTTGTCCCATCTCAAGTCTTCTGATCCCATGAATATCATCAGTCCCACTCTAGGCTTGAGGTGGCACAAGATCAAATGGTTCAATACAAATGTCCAGAACACCTATTACTGCCCCCACTATAATGCCCAAGGAAGTTAAACTCCTTACTAAATGGGAAATGCCCATAGAAGCAGCCTTGGCACTTCTCAACACCCAGGCATACCAACATACCAAAGCCCCGATTCTTCACTCTCAAGGTCTAGGTCTGAATGATCCTGGTACCATTGCTCTAGCAAAGGCTGACCCCATATCAGTGAGGTCTGTTAGAACACCCTGCAGAGGGAACTGACTACTTGTCCCACCACGAGGGGATGCCAACTGCATATCTTTTAAGGGACAATTCATTAGGTCAAATCAGTGGTAGATATAGAGAATTAGAAACTTAAACTCAAAATTTTATCTGTCTTCAGACTCAAAATATTTTAAAAGACGATGCAGCAAGAGAGAAAAAAAAGTGTGGGGGAGAGCTGACTGATTCTTCATAGTGTTTAATAATAGCTCTGAGCTATTACTCACTGCCCCAGAAATGAGACAACTAGCTAGTTTTTCCAAGAACTCAAAAACATATAACCTTTTAAAAGACTCCCAGAGCCTGAAGCCAAATTCTTAAGGGACACAGGTGACCCCATCCCCCCACCCATGAGGAACCACACCAGGATCAAGTCAACCAGAATTAAAGCAAAGGCTGCTGCCACCACTAACCCCAATGCTCTAGCCAAGGCTTCTATTGAGGAGGGAGAGTCCAAACCCAAAATCACAAGCCCTAAGCATATAGATGGATAATCCCTTCCCCTGCTTACTAGTATTTTTATGGCTTGCATGAAGCTCACCCTTCTACTGCAGTTATTACCTCTAAGGCTCAAAGCCAAAGGAAGACACTAGATGAAGCCTGACTCTCCTTGGGTTGATATGGTCCAGTGGATCTTTCACTTCTTTTAAGATAGCAACCCAGATGAACTAGATTTCACCTCCAATGCTGAGGAGGCCCCAACTGACTCTGAATCCAAAGAATTCTTCTTACAGGAAGCCCTCCCTCCAAGTTACAGAGCTTATAATCCTCCACTTTGTGGGGACTTCCTATGGTATTCAATGAGGCCATGGAGAGAATAGACAAGGTGGCCCTCTGTGAAGGAGGCATTCAACTAGACTTTCAGATTGTATAGTACCAATGATTGTATAGTACCAGCCCACAACCTCAAGGTTAACCCTTGGGTGCCAGGCCCCATATCCCACCTTGAAAAGCAACCTTCTCACCTCCTGGTCCTGGAGCCTCCATGCCAACCCTGTTGGGATTTAATGCCTGGAACAATTCCAGACAGCTAAGTACCTTATACTACATCTCCACCAATTGGGGGTCCCCAGTGAGCTTACATCTTCAGGATCCCTGCTACAGAGTCCAACCTCAATGACCAAGAGGCCTTCAGAGGGTCCTGGGACTCCCTCTGCCCTAAACAACCTCTCTAGAACATTATGCTAACAAATAGGCAGCTCCCTGGAGCTTGTCCCACCTTCCAGTGATAATTGCCCATTGTCGACACTGGTGGTCCACTGGGACAAAAGCAAAAATAACCAGAGATTCTTGGTTCTATTAGCACAGGAACTCACATCACAGTGATTCCAGGCAACCCTTCCAAATTCTTCAAGGGAACTTTCTGCAGCCTATAAGACACAGCAGGTAAAACTATAAAAGGAGTACAAATTAAGCTAGGTGTGCCTACTGGCACCATATTTCTAAAACAGTTGCCAGTGTTGGTGGTCCCCTGACTCTCTCTTTTCCTAATATGGGCATGGAGGCCGTTACTCAGCTATACACTAGGTGGAATAAACCCAAATTCATGGCCTTTTTCATGGGAGCTGTGAAATGAGAACCTGTCCAACAGCTTTCTCCAGTGAAAACAGTAAATACACCACAGTATTGACTGAAACTAGGTACAGAGGGCCTTCAGCCCATCATTAGAAATATGCTTGACACTGGGGTCATTAGGTCCATGGTCTCACCTGTTAATAGCCCCACCTAGCCAGTGTTAAAACTGGCCACCAATGGATGGAGACTAACATTTGACTATCAAAATTTCAATGCACCATTAAGGTTTCCACCATTACGGCCTCCATTTCCAATGTTATAGAGATGATAGATGATATCCAAAAAGCCTGGCCACCCATGGGTTATCTGAATGGCACATAACGAGGTAGCAAGATCTAGATTCACTTGAACTAACCGCTGCCGCCCTTGCAATTACATGGATGACACTCTACTATGGGGTTCTCTGAGGATGCAGCCCAAGAAGATTTACAGCTAGAAACACAATATTTACAGCAGAGAGGATGGACCATTGTCCCACATAAGATCCAAGGACCAGCCTCTGAAGTCAGCTGAGGGCCTCAAAATTCCTATCGCTGTAAAACCTCAACTCACAATCAAGCCTCCTGTCACATTACGACAGGCCCAGTACATGTTAGTTCTGTTCACATTTTGGAGGCAACACATTTCACTCTTGTTCATTCTACTGAAGGCTATTTATGCTGTTACATGCAAATCAGCTTCTTCCCACTGGGGAGCACCTCAACAGACTTCCTTGCAGCTGGGCCAGCAAACCAGACAGCAGCTCCTTCCTTTAGTCCCTCTACAGCTCAGACTTCCTAGTTGAGTCACTGCAACACCCCGTGGGGTCTCTAGACTCAGCATGGCTCTACCTGGGGTTCTGGGCATGGGGCCCTGGACCAAATGTCTGCCTTAGACAGCAGCCTGGGACATGACACTCACATGTCAAATGTTGGCAGCCTCCTGAGCTCTTTTAGAGACAGAGGAATCATAGGGCTCACAGCCCAAACTACTTCACACAAAAGCCCTTGAGTCAAGGATTCAATCCAGCAGAGTCTTGGCATGGCCTCTGAGGCCTCACTGTTAAAAAGAAATGTGGCACCTGCAGAAAAGGACTAAACTGACGTCAGGGGCCTTTCCCTTGCAGGAAAATGAGGCAACTCCCATGCTCAGCCTCTTGGCCACTGACACTGAGGTGCAGCTACTGTTACCTCCACTGATGGGCCCTCTAGCAATTTGGGGATCCCCTTGGGACCAACTGCATGGAAAGAGAGTGGGTGTTCTTCCTGGATGGCAGCGCCCATTGTATGCGGTGCAGCCCACTGGAAGGCTGCAGAATTTCATCCTTCTGGCAGCATATCCCTAGACCAGGAGGGCTCTTCTGGCTTGGGTCAGCTGGCAGACATGGTGGCAGTGCCCCTGGCTCTACAACAGGCCATAAAAATGGGACTCCCAAGGGCACACATTTTTACTGGCTCCAGGATGGTAGCCAATGGGCTCGCAGTCTGGTCTGGACAAAGGCAAATGGATAATTTCACGATTCAAAAAAAGCTTCTGTGGGGTGTTTCCATTTGGAAAGAGAGAGCCGACTCACTTAGGCCGATTATGGTCACTCATGTCTCTGTGCACAAATGCCAACAAGCACATTATAACATTGCGACTCCTTATCCAAATGACATGCTTGTTCCAAGGTCCCACATGAGCTACCTCCTAGAGTACCACACACAACTCTGGACACAACTGTTTCTCTAGAGGTGCCATGCACACTAGCATGGTGGGCCCGTATTACACCCCAGCACAGGGGAGTGACAGCACTCACAGATGGAGCATACAGGTGCGAATTCCCCCTCACCACAGGTCTAGCCAAAGTGGTGGTAAATAGTTGCCCTCTTCGTTCCCAAATAAAACTCTGGAAGGCTCCCAGGTGGGGATATGTGCCCCTAGGTGACAGACCCTATTCAGGAAGGCAAGTTAATTTTATCTGATCACTGCTGCCCTCTGCTGGAGCTAGTAGGTATGATACTTACAGTGGACTACTGCTGGCGGCTTCCCCCAGAAATGCTGCGTCTCATCACACAATCTCCTTCTTAACCAGGTGCGTGCTCATCCCCTTGGGTCCACCAGATATTATAGATGCAGATCAAGGGACTCATCTAACCTCCCAAGCTGTTTAGTCATGGGCTCTAGACCATGGACTCTTGTGGAATTTCCGCCTAGCTTACAGGTCCCAAGTGTCCAGACTTATAGAGAAGCACAACAGTTTACTCAAAGATATGCTCCTCAAGCTTTTAAACCATATGCGGTCCCCCAAATGGACAGATACTTTACACTAAGCTCTAATACTGCTTAATTTCTGGCCCTCAGGTCTCCAGCTCCCTCACACTTATGACCAGTCTTATCCAGGGACTCCCTTGTTGGTACTTAAAGGGAACCCCCATTCCTTCGACATTAGAGAGGACAGCATTCACATCCACTCACCAGAGAAATGCTCCCTTTACCATTTTGATATTTTGATCATCTCCCCATCTTCCATACACTCGTGGCCCAGTAGAGGGTAGATTATACAATATGACCCTCCTGTTAGGGAGTCCAAGGAGACAAACCCCAACCAAACTGAGAGACCAGGATTATACAAATTCTACTGACCTAGATGATAACCCAGTACCAGCTGTGAAGCTAAGGCCAAATGTGTGTGTTAAATACAACTACATATTTTTTAATTAAAAAGTTCATTCTCTATAAGCAACTCTGTTGATAGAGATCTCCTCACTATCATTACTAACCCTGAGATATAAAGATTTGGTGTTTTATCCTTACCAGGAGTAAGCTTGGGTTAAAGAGCACTAACCTTATAGCTGAGCCAATTGTGTTTCTGAACTCCTTTGTGAAGAAAGAGTAGAAACTTGGGCAATTTTATTTAATCCTCACTTGTATTTCCTCATATTTAAAATGGAGATAATAATAGTATTCACCTTACAGAGTCATTGTGACTATTAAATGTATTAGTATATGTAAGACTTTGAACAAACCCTGGAATATTAAGCACATAAATGTTACTTATAATCATTATCATCATCATCTTTATCATCTTAATAAACACTATTGTCAGAGATTAGATATAGTCTTACCTTTCTGTGTATAAGAACACACATTAAAGATGTTGTTAAGCAGTGATATCCTAGGTACTTATGTTTACTACTTAAAACCTGCATCATTATATTTTAAGTGATTTGGAGAATAACTTTGGTGTTTGTCTTCATTTTCTTTTACTTTTCAATAAAATTGAAAAATTTATACTAATGAAAGTATCTAGGCACAAAATTAATTGTGTTCAATGTTTTGTGTTAATAAAGTATTGAGATATTAGCTTCACAGATAGGGAAATTGAGACATAATATGATTACTTTTAAATAAATTACTCATTTTGACAATGAATAAACCAGTAATTGAATTGTACTTTTTCTATTCTTATCTCAAAAATAAGTTTATAAAAGTGTGCATTGAGTTTGCATATCCATCCATCCAATCACCTAAACTCTGTCTACCAGGCTATCACTTTTGGGAAGATGATGCAAGAAAGTTTCAAAATATAGCTGGCATAATTGTGCATAGCTGCTGTCAAGAATTCCTAGGCAGAGACTGCCATCTTAAAAGGTTACTGTGACATTTCTAGAATATGCTTTTTCAAATATGAATGAAACATGTTGCCTTTTTGGTTGAGGGTAAGGAAGGCATGGAACCTGAAATTTTCCACAGTGCCAAAATTAGAAAACAAAGTATTAGAATGCCAAGATTAATCAATCACTCAACAAGTATTTATGTAATACCTACTTAGGTGTCCAATGCATTGCTTGGAACTAGCATTTTATCAGGTTTAAGTGTTTAACCAAATGCAACCTAAAAATTAAGGAGCTGCCTTAATCTAAATTATATAGGTCTGCCAATAGAATGTTCTATACGTTGGTGTTACTAAAGTACCTACACCCTTTTGAATGAATATTTTCTATGCTCAGAGTTATTACAAAGGCAGAGACAAATTCTACCTGTAATAAAATTTAACTCTTTGAAGAAACAAATATGAAAGTTATGTAGTTAAGATGTATACATATATCATGTTGTACACCTTAAACTTATACAGTGTTATATATGAATTATATTTCAATAAAGATGGGAAATGATAAATAATAATTTCAAACAAATAACTTTGTAGTGTTAAAGTCCTGCTCTTCTAAAAGAAAAATAGAATATGGCAGAAGCAGAGTCAATCACTGTTTGGCTGCTTTTCACAAAGGTTCATTGACATTAACAATATCATTTAGGAAAGATTTATTTTAAGCTATATTACTAGTGGGCATAATGGAAATAAATGTAAACTGTAACACAGTGGCATAGATTTTACATATTGATTAAAAAGTCATTTAAAATCCTCTTGACTGTAAAAGGAGAGAGGCAAAGATCATGGAAAGAGTCTTAAGAATGCTTCTAAATATTTCACATTGTGCAGGTGGTTTCAGATAAATTTGGGAATGAAGTTGCTGTGCTATCCTTCCTGTGGAGTTGTAAATGTCATGTTCCAAATTCAGGATAATTCCACAGCTGGAAAAGAGCTTTCACATAGTGTCTACCAGGTTTCTGTTATGCTCTTATTAATCATTAATTCTTTCCTATATAAATCATTAAATTTAATAAAGAATATTCATTGTGCTACTAATTTATTCATAACTTAAAATAATCCATTTATAATAATAGTAGAAAATAAGGTTAAACAAAGTAACTTTATTTGCCTTTTTTTGTTGTTTTTGCTCTTACTAATTAGAGTTGTGAAACATGCCTTTTCTCCTCTTCTTTTGCTTAGCTAGTTTCCAGTTCTTAAAATGATTTAGCTAGCTCAGCACGGGAGTATTATATTTGTAGCATTAAAGAAATAAAGAGATTTTCAGGGAAATTTGATGCAAAATGTAATACGTGTAAAAAATGTTAGAGTGGATGAAAATAAATTATCAATAGATAGATAGATAGATAGATAGATAGATAGATAGATATAGTTTTGCTGGCTTTCTTTTTTTTTGGAGCCCATATTTGCTTCTGTTTTTTTTTTTTTTAATTTTTATTTATTTTATTATTTTTTTTAATTTTGTCTGTGTTAGGTCTTCATTGTTGCACACAGGCTTTCTCTAGTTGCAGTGAGTGGGAGCTACTCTTTGTCATGGTGCATGGGCTTCTCATTGCAGTGGCTTCTCTTGTTGTAGAGCACAGGCTCTAGGTGCGAGGGCTTCAGTAGTTTTAACTCATGGGCTCTAGAGCACAGACTCAGTAGTTGTGGCGTACGGGCTTGGTTGCCCCATGGCATGTGGGATTTTCCTGGACCAGGGATCAAACCCCTGTACCCTGCATTGGCAGGCGGATTTTTAACCACTGAGCCAATGAGAAGTCCCTTGTTTTTGTTTTTAACCATCAGTGTACCTTTTGGCTCCAAGAATCCTTGCTCATTCACATCAATTCTCTCAGCTCGTTTCCATTTATTTTTGTGTGTGTGTGGGTTTTTGATTCAAGGTTGTCTCTAGAGTCCATGCATAAGTAAATATGCAGGCTGTTCTCTTTGCATATCAATATCTTCATATATTTGGCAATCTCAACAAGTGAGGCTTTTTAAAACATAATCAAGAAAATACACATCAAACTCTTTATACCCAGTAATCACAGCCTGTAGGAAAGAAAAAAAGAAAAGAATACAAGAAGGACATCAATTCAAACATTGAACCCCAATGTTCTTGGAATGGAAGAATCAGCATTGTGAAAATGACTCTACTACCCAAAGCAATCTACAGATTCAATGCATCCCTATCAAACTACCATTGGCAGTTTTAACAGAACTAGAGCAAAAAAAATTCACAATTTGCATGGAAACACAAAAGACTCCAAATAACCAAAGCAATCTTGAGAAAGAAAAATGGAGTTGGAGGAATCAGGCTCCCTGACTTCAGACTATACTACAAAGCTACAGTAATCAAGACAGTATGGTACTGGAAAAAAACAGAAATATAGATCAATGGAACAGGATAGAAAGCCCAGAGATAAACCCATGCACATATGGTTACCTTACATTTGATAAAGGAGGCAAGAGTACACAATGGAGAAAAGACAACCTCTTCAGTAAGTGGTGCTGGGAAAACTGAACAGCTATATGTAAAAGAATGAAATTAGAACACTCCCTAACACCATACACAAAAATAAACTCAAAATGGATTAAAGATCTAAATGTAAGGCCAGACACTATAAAACTCTTAGAGGAAAACATAGGCAGAACACTCTATGACATAAATCACAGCAAGATCCTTTTTGACACACCTCCTAGAGAAAAGGAAATAAAAACAAAAATAAACAAATGGGCCCTAATGAAACTTAAAAGCTTTTGAACAGTAAAGGAAAGCATAAACAAGACCAAAAGACAACCCTCAGAATGGGAGAAAATATTTGCAAATGAAGCAACTGATGAAGGATTAATCTCCAAAATTTGCAAGTAGCTCATGCAGTTCAATATCAAGAAAACAAACAACCCAATCCAAAAATTGGCAGAAGACCTGAATAGACATTCATTTCTCCAAGGAAGAAATACAGATTGCCAACAAACACATGAAAGAATGCTCAATATCACTAATCATTAGAGAAATGCAACTCAAAACGACAATGAGGTATCACCTCACAGCAGTCAGAATGACCATCATCAAAAAATCTACAAACAGTAAATGCTGGAGAGAGTGTGGTGAAAAGGGAACCCTCCTGCACTCTTGGTGGGAATGTAAATTGATACAGCCACTATGGAGAACAGTATGTAATTTCCTTAAAAAAACAAAAATAGAACTACCATATGACCCAGCAATCCCATTACTGGGCATATACCCTGAGAAAACCATAATTCAAAAAGAGTCATGTACCACAATGGGCACTGCAGCTCTATTTACAATAGCCAGGACATAGAAGCAACCTAAATGTCCATCAACAGATGAATGGATAAAGAAGATTTGGTACATATATACAATGGAATATTGCTCAGCCATAAAAAGAAACAAAATTGAGTTATTTGTAGTGAGGTGGATGGATCTAGAGTCTGTCATACAGAGTGAAATAAGTCAGAAAGAGAAAAACAAATACTGTATGTTAACACATATATATGGAATCTAAAAAAAACAGTGGTTTTGAAGAACCTAGGGGCAGGACAGGAATAAAGACACAGATGTAGAGAATGGACCTGAGGACACAGGGAGGGGGAAGGGTAAGCTGGGCCGAAGTGAGAGAGTGGCATGGACTTATATATACTACCAAATGTAAAATAGATAGCTAGTGGGAAGCAGCTGCATAGCACAGGGAGATCAGCTCGGTGTTCTGTGACCACCTAGAAGGGTGGGATAAGGAGGGTGGGAGGGAGATGCAAGAGGGAGGAGATATGAGGATATATGTATATGTATAGCTGATTCACTTTGTTATAAAGCAGAAACTAACACACCATTGTAAAGCAATTATACTCCAATAAAGATGTTTAAAAAAATTAAGAAAAATAAATATTAAAAACAATAAATAGGTCTTCCCCAGTGGCGCAGTGGTTGAGAGTCCTCCTGCCGATGCAGGGGACACAGGTTCGTGCCCCGGTCCAGGAGGATCCCACTTGCCATGGAGTGGCTGGGCCCGTGAGCCATGGATGCTGAGCCCACGCGTCCAGAGACTGTGCTCCGCAATGGGAGAGGCCACAACAGTGAGAGGCCCGCGTACCACAAAAATAAATAAATAAATAAATAAATAAATAAACCCTCAAAAAAAAAAAAAATTGAACCCTAGTGCCTTTTGGCAAGGAAGCAGGAGAGTCTTCCTTCGGGCTCTGGTCTTCTGTTCCCTTTCATCATAATCTTTCTCAAAACTTTCCCTGATCAACTGTCCCTTTATCTGACCTTTTTGCAATATTACATTTCTGTCATGACCCAGACCCCAACCACACCAGAACAGAACCTGAAAAGTTAGTCATTCTCTGATTGTAGTATTTATTTTATGTCAATTCCCACTATTATAGTTTTCAGCACTTTGTAAATATTCTAAGCACATTTACTATATAACTTCATTTAAATCATTGTTTTGACTTTCTCATATTTGTGTGCCCTTCAGAATATATCTCTAATTTTCTAAAGCAATTAGTCAAAATAATTTTTGGCTAATTAATATTTATCCTTAAAACAATACCCAAGTACTATATCAGTCTGGAAGTAAAATGGTTCCTGGTAAATGAGCAAAATAATCACTAAGATACCTCCTATAACTGTTGAGTAGTTCACTATCTAAATAAAGGAAGAAGCAGAAATATCATATGCATAATATGTATACATACATATTTAAAATTAAGTATAATATGTGATAAATCCAAAAGTACAATATTTATGAATTCTTCCAATACGTGTTTGTTGAATACCTAAACAGATAGACATGATTCTGTATTGGACATCACGATGAAAAAACACAAAATCCATGCTCTCATGAATTTGACATTCTATTTGAGGGAGAGTGAAAATAATCATAGTAAACAAGTAAGTCATATAACATGTTAAAACTGTGGTAGTGTTAGGGAGAAAACAAATGCAATGTAAGAGCAGTGGGTCAGTCTAGGGAAATTCTATAAGTAAGGTGGACAGTGTGGATCTCAATTAAAGTAGCATTTTATAAAGAACTTATAAAATAACATTTTATAAAGAAATAAGGACATGGCTGGAGATAGAAGGAATGCTCAGTATAAACACATGACGTCAGAGGGGAACAGCAGAGGGTAAGAAGCTGGAGCAGAGTAAATGGGAGAAGAGGTCAAACGGTTCTAGTCAGGCCTTCAGGATATTATAAGGAGTTTGCCTTCTACTCTTGAGTAAAATGAGGAAGGAGTGGAGTTTAGAACCAGGGAGCAATCAAATGGGAAATTTGTTTTGAAAATATTTCTTTGACCTCAGTGCTGATGGTAGAGTATGAGTGGGGCAAGGTGCAAGAGAAGGGCCAGTTAGGAAGTTAATTGCTCCTAACAATGGAGAAAACAGGTGTTGATGGTTTGAGTTGGGTAATGGAAATGGTGAGAAGAGGTGGGATTCTGTGTATTTTTTATTTATTTATTTATTATTATTATCATTATTATTTTGCGGTACACGTGCCTCTCACTGTTGTGGCCTTTCGCGTTGCGGAGCACAGGCTCCGGACGTGCAGGCTTAGTGGCCATGGCTCACGGGCCCAGCCGCTCTGTGGCATGTAGGATCCTCCAGGACCAGGGCACGAACCCGTGTCCCCTGCATGGGCAGGCGGACTCTCAACCACTGCACCACAAGGGAAGCCCTTCTGTGTATGTTTTAAAGATGAAATGAATCCAATTGCTTGCATGGGGGATTTGCTAGAAGTAGTATGGTCACAACAGTTAAAACGTCTTGGTGTTGGGCTTCCCTGGTGGCACAGTCATTGAGAATCTGCCTGCTAATGCAGGGGACACGGGTCCGAGCCCTGGTCTGGGAGGATCCCACATGCCATGGAGCAACTAGGCCCGTGAGCCTCAACTACTGAGCCTGCACATCTGGAGCCTGTGCTCTGCAACAAGAGAGGCCGCGATAGTGAGAGGCCCGCACACTGCGATGAAGAGTGGCCCCCACTTGCCACAACTAGAGAAAGCCCTCGCACAGAAACAAAGACCCAACACAGCAAAAATAAATAAATTCATAAACTCCTACCCCCAACATCTTCTTAAAAAAAAAAAAAAAAGTCTTGGTATTGAGCAAAACGTTGGAGTAAAAAAGGAAAGACTTGGCTCTCTCCTGCACTCTCAGCAAAAGTAACTAGATGCTTCTATCTTACACTATTTTCAACTTATAGGATGTCCAAGCGGGAGCCCTGTACCTCTCTCTGTGGGTGAAACCTTCACTCTTTCAGACCAATGGGAATGTCCAGCAGCGAGGTGCAAAAGGACACCAACAGTCTACTTTATTTCAAGCTTGCTAACAGAGGGCATTTCTAATAGATCTGTAGTAGATTTTTAGTAGGTCTGGAGGGGTAGCATGTGAGTCAGGGAGGTTCCCTTCACAGCCACCAGCAGCTGCAGCTTACCTAGTCCTGCAGCGCTGCCCAGGGGTACCCACCCGTGTGCAAGGCCACTGGACAGGGAGTGCAGCACAGGGTCAGCACTGCCAGCAGGGAGGGGAGTGCAGCTGGTGAAGGCTTGGTGAAGCCATTATATATAGATACTTAGGTAGATGTGTTGATAAATGAACCCAAATATGTAGATATCCCTAAGTCTCAATTCTACATCTTAAGTTTATTTATTTTAGAGTATCCTAAACATCGAATTACTCATAGTTTATGTCTGGAACTCCTGCAGTTGTGTGACAGTATCTACTTAACATATACAGAGAAACCTCAGTCTATAATGACTTTGTCATTATATAAACGTTCTTTGATATTTCATTGAAAATAGAACCAATGAAAATTGATTAACTTAATCACCATTTCTAATGACCGAAGGTCTATAAATCATTTTATTTCCCTTATCTGAATATTTAAAACATAAAAAAAGGGACTTCCCTGGTGGTGCAGTGGTTGAGAATCTGCCTGCCGATGCAAGGGACACGGGTTCATGCCCCGGTCCTGGAGTATCCTACATGCCACGGAGCGGCTGGGCCCATGAGCCATGGCCTCTGAGCCTGCGCATCCAGAGCCTGTGCTTTGCAACGGGAGAGGCCACAACATTGAGAGGCCCGTGTACCGCAAAAAAAAAAAAATAATAAAATAAAAAAGATTGGCAGAATAATTTCTTTTCACTGTACTTTAAAAAGTTAGTACAAGTTAGGTATTTTGTTACAAATTCTGAGAGTTTTGGTAATTATTTTGCCTTTTTTCCCCCCATTGTCACTAATAAATTACATACATATATAAAAATTATACATGATTTATTATTACATCTCTAGGATCTAGAATATTCTTTGATTTTTATAACTGCTCAAAATAATTGATGAATGAACGAATACATGGATGCATAAATGAAAAGTCCATTGTTGTCTGATAAAATTAACATGTTATTGAGTGACATTTTTCCCCACTCCACATATAAAAAAAATTGTGGACATAGAATAATCTATATATTGGGCCTGCTTTTGGGAGAGCATGATGTAAGTAACTTACAGTCTGAGCAGGTCCTTATAGGTGTATTTTTAATTTCAGGATCTCCAAAAAATTAATTATATAACATATCACCTTCATTATCAAAAAAATATTAGGATATCTGATACCCAGGACTGTTTCAGTACTCTGAAAAATGATTTCTGTACAATATAGATTTTATATTGCCAAAGAAGCCTGCTAATCAATCTCCTTAAAGAGAATTTTTGGAAACCTGATTTGAATAATGTAAAAGCTCACTGATTCTTTATATATATAAAAATTGGATGACAAAATAAATGGTAGAGCAAGTTAATGTCAGTCTAAAATTATCTGAATGAGGATAATTAAAAATATTTAAATAAGAATTCCAATTACTGACATCTAATATTAATAAAAATAACTAATGCTGTAAATTTTTTAACTAATTTTTATTCAAATGAATATTATAGTTTGAATCATAACTAATGTGAAATGCTCATGAGATATACCTTCTTTTATGTTTTCCATTTGTTGCTGATTTTATTTGAATAAATAAACCTAGCATACTGAGGGTGTTCTTAACCTTTTGGGTGGGTGCATGGGTTCTTGGAATATAGGAAGTTGACCAAGTTAGGTTTTACTGTGGTCTGATGTGTCAGCCTTGTAACGTGACTGTAATTTTAATTAGATCACATGGGTTGTTTTTCTTTCATGACTAGATTACTATGCAAACTTAAATGTCTGTGGTCAGAGGGCTATGTGTCTTGCAGCCTGGAAGCTGGGGAAAGAAACATTCAAGAAGATTGAAATAATTAATTCTGCATTAAGGATACGTCCATATTGCCCTCTGACTCACTCCAAAAGCATATCATTTTCACTAACTGGAAAGCACACAAATCTTTGGTATTGTTTACGATAAACTCAGCAGGGAATGTGACTTCCTAGTATAGGCCCAACAAAGTGCTCCATTTATGAATAAATCATGTTTGGATCTTGAGAAAAGAGACATCAGTTAGTGGCAGTTGGCTTCCCTGAATCTCAGGAACTCTGGATAATTAACTGCCAGTACTTTTTTATTCCTTTCTATTGAATCATTCATTGACAGAAAAACAGACTTTGTTACGAATATGTAATATGTAATGCATTTTGAGAAACTTTACATAATTACATTGCTGTATCTTAATGGAATATTCAGCATTATTACTGCCATTACTAGGCATTTCAAAGTCACCGTGGGAGGTAAGCATATTTTCCATTAAAAGATTATTTCAGGGGCTTCCCTGGTGGCGCAGTGGTTGAGAATCTGCCTGCCAATGCAGGGGACACGGGTTCGAGCCCTGGTCTGGGAAGATCCCACATGCCGCAGAGCAACTAGGCCTGTGAGCCACAACTACTGAGCCTGCGTGTCTGGAGCCTGTGCTCCGCAACAAGAGAGGCCACGATAGTGAGAGGCCCGCGCACCGCGATGAAGAGGGGCCCCCGCTTGCCGCAACTAGAGAAAGCCCTCGCACGGAAACGAAGACCCAACACAGCCAAAAATAAATAAAGTAATTAATTTAAAAAAAAAAGATTATTTCAGTATGAAATCTGTCTGAACTATTATTGCCCATAAACCCGAATAGCACAAATGTCATACAAAAAAGGAAAACGTTTTATTCTTTCAGATATTATTTTAGTGAATAAAGACAAAATGAAATTACTGCATTGCTGGTGTTTGGGGATATTTAGCATAAAGCTGGTCGTGTTTTACATTTGCTTATATGGTAAATTTTTAGGTGATCTGTAAATGACTATCACTTTTAATGTGAAGAGTTTTTCACATATCACAGCATAGCAAGACTCATTGGAAAAATAATTCTTCCCTAAATCATATTAAATTGGTTAGAGCTCTCAATAGTGATGATAATGATTTTGTGTTCTTACCTGTAGTCAGTAGAATTTTGTACCAAGATATTTAGTCTGTGGAGAAACTTTTTCTCCCTAGGGAAAAAAGAAGCTAGAGACAAGGTAGTTGTAAAAACTGGTTTATTTTTTTAGAAAATAAATACAAAAATATAAATATAAAACATTAGCAGATAGAATCTGATGAAATGAAATTGCACAAACGTTTGTATACCAGGTTGCATATCACACCTACTAACACCACATGTACATTTTTTTTTAATTTAACATACAGAACAGGATATACCTTAAAATTTTTCTTCACCTTTAAGAAACGGAAGCGGCTTGTTTGTGAGGCTGCTTAAGGGAGAACTATCCTGTTCATGTTTCTGAAATTATCTTTTATTTCCTAAGAAGGACAACACTGAATTTCCATAGCTTTGGCTCTTGGAAGTGATTAAATAAAATGTCGTATATATTCCATGAGACATCCTACAGGGAAGAATTAATGTAATTAATGAACAAATTAAAAAGGAAATGGGAAAAAAATTGTGCTGAGTGGCAGGAAAATTTTCCTGAATATCAAATATTGTGAAGTGGAGATGGTGTCGGTAAAGTTACTTCCTCTTGCTTGATCAGAACATATATCCTAGGTTAAGAGTCTTTGTCACTTTCCCCGCCACCGTACATTTCCGCCAGCTTATTAAACCGAGGCCCCCATTCTCGGAGGTAATCGTAGTTTTGGTCTCCGTCAGTGGTACCTGATTCTAAAGAACTCAGAGATTCCGCGATGGAATCGTTTCCTTCGTAGGCATATGTTGCAAGTGAGTCGTAGGGCGGTGCAGTGGGATCCAGATCGTGCTCTTTTAGCCTTTCATTAATGAAATCCCGGACATCCGTGTTATCCGGAGCTGTCGGAGTCCTCCGTGGGATAAATAAAGTTTCCGGAATAATATCTCGCCGCAGCTTTTTTTCCTCAATAGCTGCAGGATTCCTCAGGGTGCCGATATCAAAGGCCTGGGTGTCCTCCTCTCCGCCACCTTCATCGTTATAGCTCACAATGTTGTCTCTGATATCTTCTTTAGACAAGATCAGAGGCTCTTTTTTCCGCTGTCTTTTCAGAGCGGCAAACAGTACTACTATAACTTGAAAAAAGAAAAAAAGATGCCTTAGAGGTCCATCTGAAACACATATTAATAAATAATGAGTGGAAGTACTATAAACGAGTTTGTTATTTAGGTTTTCTGGAACTGGTTAGAATTTAGGGTTAATTTTGTATTTCCATAATTTTTTTTTTTCAGGGCTTGTGGGGAGGGGGAGGCGTGAGAGGAGAGGGGAGTGTTGAAGGATTTAGCCAGGATGGTTAGAGTTTAAGAACAGTGATTCTAATTTACTTTTAAAACAATGTGAAAGTTTTTTTTCAAATACAGTGACTTGTGTTATCTATTTTTCTAAGAACTGTTTAAAGATAGTTCCTGATTGTACAGACATTATTTATACTTTGCACTAAATAATGACATAAGATGTTGTTTAAAAAATAGACACAAATCAAATTCAGCTTCAAATAAAACAATGAAGAAGGAAAAAATACGCCCATATTTTTACATCCTTATGCAATATTAAAAAGGCAACTTTCTTCACAAGATATGGAGTATCCATATCTGTTAAATAGCTTTGCAGAAGGATTTACATATTTTTCTTCCTTACATTGTTACTAGAAGGCCTTAATTACTGGGAAAAAAAAGATCACATTATTTAGACATTATTAGTTTAGAAATATATGAGGTTTTCCATGGGAATATATATCACTCATGACATTAAAATAAAATTGCTGGATCACATGATGGCAAAGAGTTAATTCAAATTACTACATTGAATTAACTACAAAAATTATGTATGAATTTCAGCTATATGTATCTTAATGAGTATAGATCCACAAGTAGAAATGTGTGTCATTCAGACAGGACATTTCCCTACTTCCATGGGAAGGTATCAGTAATAATAATAATATACTTATTATTTTAGTAATCATAATAATGGTAATAGCATAAAATATAGGAGAAAGCTAAAATCATTTTCCCTCTGGTTGTATTAGTTTCCCACCCTCATTCTTAATCCCCAAACATTTTGGTCATAATCCTTTAAAAATGATGATTTAGAGAAACAGTTGTGAATTCAGTTAGATGAGGAAAGGAAGGGAAAATATCTTACCAGGTATATGTATGAAGAAATATCTATATTTATTTAGCCTCATTAGAACAAACATTTAAAGGATATGGGATTTATTACTGGTCTTGACTGAATGAGTCCCCTAAAAATTCATATGCTAAAGCCTAAATAAATTCCCACAGTGATGGTGTGTAGAAGTGGAGTCTTGGGGAAGTAATTAGGTCATGGAGGTGGAACCCTCATGAATGGGATTAGTGCTCTCTTGACGTGACACAGGAGAGATGATTGCTTTCTGCCCCTTGAGGATACAAGAGAAGACAGCCGTCTGTGAAATAGGAAGTATGCCCTCGCCAAACATGAAATCCACCAGTACCTTGATCTTGGACTTCCCTTTCTCCAGACTGAGAAATAAATTTCTGTGGTTTAAGCTACCATTCTATGATATTTTGTTATAGCAGCCTGAATGAAGGCAATTATGTTATTATGTAAAGTGGTATTAAGTTACGTTTTCTGTTTTATTAACTTAGAACTGTAAGAGTTCTTGCCCTCAAGCTTGTGTGAGAGGGCAGACAAGGGACTTTTTTTTACCCGAGTCCCCTGCATCGGCAGGCGGACTCTCAACCACTGCGCCACCAGGGAAGCCCGGGACTTTTATTAATGCAACAAAACAGAAAGTTTTGGTCCATTGACAACTGTTCTTGACCTTCAAAGTGATTAAAAAATAAATAGGCCACCACCAAGAGAAAGAAAATGTTTATTCAAGTTTTTGAGAAAATGTGACCTTTTCTTTTGGCTAAATTCATGATTTGTGCACACACATAAACTTGTGATATAACGATTTTAAACCTCAGATTGTTTATGATCAGCTGAAGGATCTTAACCAGTAAAAAATGTTCTAATAATGAGGATAATGAAACTTATTAAGATTGGCTTCAAAATCCCAGTTCATTTCACTGCTTCTTGAAATGTCAGATACAGTGTTTTTTGATTAGAGTCACAAGAATATTCACAATAGTTTTAAGATAATGCAACTAGAGAGTAAACAATCTGATTTTTAACTCAAAAGCAGTTGAAAGGCAATTTGTTCTGGGTTATAAAATCAAGGATTGTTGTTTTAGTGACATGTGAACGAGGTAAAGGGCTATGTTAACATTATATAAGTGAAGAGGTAAGATAGTGAGGCCATTGTCCAGCTGTAATAAGACCCAAAAACAGCGGAAATAAACTTTAGATTTACTGAAAAACTACTTATAAAGACTGAGGGCCTTAGCTTAGCCACTCGGAAATTGCGTAACCTTGGAAAACATTTAGAACATCTCTAACTTTCAGTTTCATTATTTAAAGAGGGAAGGTAGTGACTCTATCTGATCAGATAAAATCTTTTAATGTAAACAACATTCCGCTGTTAATTGATGTCTGTCTTAAATTGGGAGGTTAGTTTTAGGGGAAGTATTTTATTTTTTTTTTAGATTTTTTTTTTATTAGTTTCTGCTTTATAACAAAGTGAATCAGTTATACATATACATCTGTTCCCATATCCCTTCCCTCTTGTGTCTCCCTCCCTCCCACCCTCCCTATCCCACCTCTCCAGGCGGTCACAAAGCACGGAGCTGATCTCTCTGTGCTATGTGGCTGCTTCCCACTATCTATCTACCTTACGTTTGGTAGTGTATATATGTCCATGCCTCTCTCTGGCTTTGTCACAGCTTACCCTTCCCCCTCCCCATATTTTAATAGTAACTTTTTCACTTACAAACACAGTGAAGTAAGCCATCTAGGAAATAATCACGTTTTCTTACCCAGCAGAATAATGATGCAGAGGAGAATGGCGATCAAGGCCCCTGTGCTGAGGCCGGCGGGAAGGAGCAAGGCCTCAGCGCTGCAGGACTGCATGTTGCCTTGGCTGTCACATGCGCACACTCTGATGGTGAGTGTGCCAGTGCTGCTCTGAATCGGGTAATCGTTGTCCGATATCACCACAGGCAAGAGATAGGTGCTTACTTCATGTCTACTGAATCCATTTTTCCTGGTTAAAATTCTGGCGGTATTATCTAAAATAAATTTTAACATATTACAAATGGCTTTTGGGACAATACATTTGCCTCATTCTGATCAAGGTGGTTTGACACAAAAATAAAGAGTTGTTTGTGTAAAATACAAAATTGATATCAATTTCCCTATCAAATATATACAAGGCAATTCAAATATAGATAAGATAAAGAAGACAGTTGGAAGAATCTAATACCATTATTACTTATTAGATTTTTAACTAATTTTCAGATGTTTTCAAAATGGTGAATTTTTATAAGTGAATCATTTATCAAGACTATAGATATGGTAGCATATTGTTTATCAGAGTTTTCAAAAAAACATAAATATTATGCATACCAAAGAAAAAATTATAGTAAATGTTTTTTATTTACAAATGTATATGTGTGCACATACACAAAACACACATTAATCCTATATTCATGAAGAAAAATATGATTGGGTAAGTTTTAACTATAGTTGTACTTTTAAAATCAATTACGCATTCAAAAACCTTCAAGAGTCCCTATGTATAAAGAACAGTCAGCAAGTTACTTAATATTTTTGAACTTTGATTTCTACCCATTAAAATGAACACAGGGTGTAACTCAAAGTATTGGTGGAAGACACTAATGTGGAGTGCCTAACAGACACACAGAAAGAAGTAGGAACTTAATCAAGGCTAGCATCCTACTACCTAGTATATTGCTACTGATATTCCTTTATCCAATAACTTGCCCAGTATCCTTAAATGAGGGTTGTGCATCTATATAATAATATTGAAAAATAAAATCAATATATATTTGGTTGATAATTTCCTATTCTGTTTGTCCAATGTGCTGGGTCTTATTTAGCCAATCCCATAAAGCTGCTTGAAATGCCAATGTAGGGAAGGGAGTGAGATAGGCAATTGCTAAATAAAACCAACAGGATAGCAAAATTTTTTAAAAAAGAAAAGAAAGTGACAATCTTTTTGCAGGTATAGTGTTTGAACATAAAGTAATCATTTCCTAAATTTTAGCAAGAAGTTAAATCTTAGTATATCAGTTAACTACCGCATACTCTAGGAAAGTAAATTAGCAAAATAGAAGATGTACCTAAGCAAATTTAAAAAATAAAATGTAATCCTGATAATTTTGCAATTCTGACTTTTCTTCCAAGAAGTATTAGGATACAATTCTTCCTTTCTCAAACCTTCACTAAAACAAACATTTACATGCATATGGGTATTTTCAGAATCTTCTTGCCTTACACTTTTTTAACTTTTCAAAAATTTCTAAATCTTAATTTTGCCTGCAATAGCTTTGAGACATTGAAGAGCCAAAAGAAGTTTTACCCTAAACTAACAATTCTGCTTGAATCATCTTATTAAATATTCAGAAAGTCATCATATAATAATGTTTTTGACTGTAAGTTAGTGAAAAATGAGGCATATTTAATAATGTGATACCAACTGTGGTATCACAGAAGCAGGAAACATATTTTAAGAAAGATGTAGAATTAAAGATTTTTAAGATGAACATATAGACAAATGCAAAGGTATTTTATCAAGAAGGTCAACTTTAAGGTGATGTCTATGTTATTGGAATTTCTTTCAAAATTCACCCAATAACAGAAAATAGTGAATTTATGCAAGATTAGATCAAATATTCCATCAGACTTTACTGGTATTCTATTTAGTGTATGTTCAGGTTTGTATTCATATGGCTTCAGTCCTTGCTTTGAGTAACTTATGTAGGATCAGGAACTCTCCCCAGTATAGGAAATTGCTACTGTTTTTCAAAAATTAATTAAGATTAGCCTTGAGTTGTTTTCCCAGTAACTGTGAAGTGCTGTGATAAGATAGTACTATTTCAAGTCTCTATTACTTTTTAAAATTGAGAGGTGGCTTGTTGAGATCTGGGGCTCAGTTTAACAAGAACAAAAAACAAATTAAAATAAAATTAGAAAGTTGTACAATACAATACAATATTGTCAGCTCAGTACTAAGAATTTAAACATAGAGTGTCTAAATTCTATGTTTAGGTTACAAGATTCAGCGAATTAAAATGATGGGTCCTTTTCTGATATTCAGATATTACATCTGATATTGTGCATTTTGTATTTTATTTGCCAATTCTACATTAATATTTCCAATCACAATTATTTTAGGTGTCCAGAGGGACAGAAAATATAGACATTTCAGAAGCTCAGATTTAGTAAACAGATGTTACCAACCGATGCCTCCCTTCAGCTGATTTGTGCAAAGATCCTACTATACCAAATATCTCAATTAGTAGTTGCTCAGTGTAAAGCTATCCATTATCTTAAACTGCTTTCTGACATTCTGAAAGCCACCTAGATACACTATAGCAACCTGGCTCTGCCAGTGTACATACATAGTTAGGAAGGTATTGTAAATATGCCAATGTAGTTATTAGATTTATTTTAAGAATAATTATATCTATAGTAGCTCTAAAACAAGTATGCCTTTTTACCAAAAACTACCTTATATAATTAGTTTTAACATAAATTTGTTGAAGAGAGAAAACTCTGATTACATACTTTTGTTTAGCCTAGAATAATTACCATACATATTTTCCAAAGAATAAAGCTGTTTGACTTTTTGAAAATAGTGACCCATTTTTGTATTTTTCCTCAAAAATATGTTTCTGCTATTTTTGAGAATGCAAGAAATATGTTTAGTATTTTTGATCACAGAGACATTATAAGACTCATATGTTACACAGAAGAATAGTGCATCTTGCCATTGAAACTGTTTTTGCACCCAATCCCCTCATAGGCTAATGTGGCTACTTTTATTTTTTCTTTGTCTCTTCTATGCCTTTTTGGCTTTGGTGAATCTGCTACTGCTAAATCTCACTGAAGTTTACACAAGAGTCTCATTGAGCCATTCATTTCTCTGTGTGTCCTACTATTTTGTTATAGGAACTGATTATTCCGGCCTTTCTAATGTTTGCAAGATTCAGTCTTTGCATTAGAACTCATATAGAGTCTTCTTTCACATATTTTATAATCTTAAAATTCAAGAAAGTAACCACTGTTAAGTAAGAAATTACCATAATAGCTCATTAAAAATATAATGAAACCAAAATTTTGTAACACAGATCTATAAATGAATATATCATCTATATGGTAATTGTTACTTCGGGGAAAATTTCTTGTTAATGCCACCTTAAATCATAATGAACACATTCTAAAATTTACCTTCATTGTCTTGTACTGTGAAGTTTGGATTGACAGCTGCTAAACTGAAGAAAAATTTTTGTCCACCTAAAGGATCATCTTTGTCTACTGCACTTATAGTCTGTATTAGCTGCAGAAGAGAGAAAAATGCATATTTATCAAACTTCCATGGGTAGAATCTGCTTTATAATATGTATTTTTTTAATATCCAATTTTGTCTAACATTTTTTTAAGGACAATTGATCTTCTTCCTTGTGCATGTACCTTTGTTTGAGTTATTCCATCTTTTTATTATTACTTAGATTTAAACAAAGTTTCTCTCTCTCCCTCCCACTCTGTTTCTGTCTCTGTTTCTCTCTCTTATTTCCCTTAAACACTATTTATTATTTTAATTTAATTAAATAATTAAATTATTTATAATAATTATTTATAATAATTTAATTATTTTAATTAAAATAATAAATAGTCATTAATTTAATACTAAATTAATTAAATTTAATTATAATTAAACTAATAAAGAGTATCATTGTATTCTTTACAGTTTTATTAAATACAGCATTTGAAATAAGTAGGTAGTTCATGTATATTTAAACATTTATCTAGAAGATAAATGTATCTAATGTAGGAAAATTTAGAAAATTATTGTGATTAGGGCTTTCCTCTTCATTAAAAGTAAAGTGAAAACTATTCAAAGAATGTAGAGATTTTATAGACAATTACATATAACTTTATAAAGGAAAGACAAACATTACAGTATTATCTACTTTAACAGTAACTGTTCACTTCATTTTCACGGTCAACAGAATTATTTATTTTTAAATTCAACATATACATATAATACTATAAGGACTGGTTATTTTAAAAGAGTCAACTCTGATTTATTTTAGGGTAAGAGAATATAGGTAGTTATCTAGTAACAAAGTAGAAAATTTAACACCTTATACTATAAACAGATGACTGCTTTGAACATATTATACAATTAATTAATATTATACAAATATATATGTAACAGATAGCTATGTATTTTTGGCATATATATCCATTTTGTCCTTAACTTATTTATACAATACCATTTTATGCATTTTTGCATATTTTAATTTTGCAAGAAGGTTTCAGAAGTTGTTAAGTATGTGTTTCAATGCCTAGATAAATGGTTAAATTTATGTTTAACTGAAAAGAATATACTTTTTACTGCATTAACTCAACTTAATATTGTCTGGATATTTGATGTAAATATTTGTCACTGATGTTTTATTAATTTAGAAAGGATTTTTAAATTTAAAACACTAGGTAAAATAATTAGAAAAAATTAAGGAAATATTTTACGTATTCCATATTAAATTATTTTTCTTTTAAAGTGTTCTATAAAAATTAAAATGTGGGGCTTCCCTGGTGGAGCAATAGTTGAGAGTCCGCCTGCCGATGCAAGGGACATGGGTTCGTGCACCAGTCTAGGAAGACCCCACATGCCGTGGAGCGGCTGGACCCGTGAGCCATGGCCACTGAGCCTGCGCGTCCGGAGCCTGTGTTCTGCAACGGGAGAGGCCACAAGAGTGAGAGGCCCGCGTACCGCAAAAAAAAAAAAAAAAAAAAAAAAAAAAAATTAAAATGCGGTAAAGTTGAGATACTCCCTAATCATTTATTTCAAAATGATTCAAGAAATATAGTTGCACCAAACAAAGATAAATGCTTATCGTATACAAGAAATGTAATTGGACCAAACAAAGATAAATGTTTATCATCTAGAAATAAGTAGCAAAATAATCATTTAAAACTTTAAATAATTTAAAATATATATTTAAAAATCTAACATTATGAAAATTTAGTGGTTATTTAAGATTAATTATAAATAAGAATTTATGGCTAATGGCTTATCCATTCAATCAAAAACCAAAAGGTGGTACATATATAAAGGAATTCAAGAGAAAAATGTTAAAATAATTTTAACTAATACCCTTTAAGATGTATCTATCCAGTTACAAATATATTTCTTGACTGACTCATTTGTGGAGCAGTGTAAAAGATTTTATTTTCAAATAGTGATTTATAGAAATAAGTTGAAGAGAAAAAAATGGCATAAATGAAATAACATATCAAGAAAGATAGTAGACTAATAGAAATTCTTATGTTTATATATATCAATATTAATATATTAACTCTCACATACAGATGCATAAAAATTATAGAAATGTAAAAGTAGAGCTAATGGTCTTTTAAAATAAAAACTACAATGTCTCATAATAAATTTACATTTGTAACTGTGATTACAATTCCAGTTCATTTTTATGGACCAAATAACACAGTTCGGAGAATGAAATGGCCACATCTTTACATATAACTATAAGAAATTATAAAGGTTTACATAAAAATTCTCAACTAAGATGTATTTTTTAATAAAAGACAGTAGCACTGTATATGGTTACAATGCTTCAGCGATTTGCTGATGTATCTTCATCAAATGTTATAAAGGAAATAAGTAAAAATCATTTAACAATGCAGACAAAATACAATGACATGCTGCAAATCAATATCATCTCACAACATACTTTTATGACCAGAAGACTTCTCTATGCAGATGGAGACGCTTACTTCCTTTACAAGATAGATTATTTTTTTTTCTTTGAGATATAACTTGTCTTCTAGCATCCAACTTCCTCATATTCAGCGTTTACCTTTTAATATAGTATTCCTTTGCACTTCCAGTCATACATTAAAAAGTCACATTTTATTTCGGTATTTGTACCATAAAGAGTTGCAACAGAAATCAGAAGATGGCAACAAGAAGGAGGTAAAACTATTTCTCCTGTCTCTCCCTGTAAGACCTCACTATTTTGACTAGAGACAAATTCATTTTGACCCACTGCCAATAAAAGAAGTTGCCACAGTTAGGAAAAAAAAAAAAAAAAAGGTGATGTCTAGTATCCATTTTGAGCATATGAAAACGACAAGTCATTTATATTTTATCTCCTTAGCAATTATATAATTGGTTTGCATGTTCACTGAGCTATTCTAAAATAATCTTAAATGAACTTGAAGGGTGTTTCAAGGATCATAAGATAATGGAGTGTGGGATGACAAATGGATTTTAAGATGTTTAGTTAGAAAACTGGTCACTGAGTTTTAACATTTTAGTTTTTTCGGTGAAAAGACTAGTCGTTTCCATTGATACGAAAATTCCCTTTGCTCTGGTGAAAAAACAGCACCCTTTTTAGTTGTTAGGGAAGTAACTAAACACTGTTCTATGGAAAATATGTAATAGGATTTTGGGGGTTGATAAGGGCCTGGAGCCTAGATACTATCAATGGGTAAATGTAAGCAGCCTCTCTCCCTGGAGAGGCTCCCTGGGAAATCTCTTGTGAGACTGAAATGTTATTGCCCTCTCACAGAAATTAAAAATTATTAAAATATATTTTATTGACTAAATGAGTAAAACCTGTGTGAGGGAAAATGGAAGAAAAGAGAAATAGCCAGTCCTCTTTCCCAAGATCTTTCCTTTCCTTTCCCAAGGTCCCCTAACTCTGTCTGAGATGGAAAAGATGGGAGTCTAGTCGCCTATTTCAATCATAAGACAGGACTACAACACTTGTAAATTGCATCCCTTTCCCGGGGGAAAATCTTCTACCCCTAGGCCAGGGAATAGGCAAGAAAGGAGGAGAGGGTAGCAGTTAGCTTTATTTCTGTCTCATTGAGTCCACACACCAGATGAATCAGAATTAAGTTCTATGTTGTTCTAAGTGCTGCTCTTAAAGAGCACTTAATTCAGAGGAGTACTGGGTCGACTAAACTAATCTATAAATAATTAAAGCACACTCAGAAGTTCCAAAAAGCTCCTACTTCCCCGGAAGGAGCTAAGACAGACCTAACAAATTAATTACAAGAAAGGCTCAGTGAAGAAGGACTTTATCAAATAACTATTTTGATTTTGCCTGCTAGGATGTCATACCCTAGAATTCCATCAGTGAGTATATTACAGTTCAGTTCAAGCAATAATTTTTCAGCATATGAGACCAAAAAGACATCTAACAAACGAGTCTTATTAAAAATAACTACTATGGGAGGATTTTGCACATGCAGCCAATTAGACAAAAATTATTAATCATGTTCTTCTTGTCAAATTTGTCAAAATAGACTACTTTTTTATTAAAATCAACTTTGATTTGATTATTTTCCCTCAATATACCAACTTGTTTTTAAAAGTTCAAAAACTATGAAATTACTGAGCCAGATATAGGTTAAAAGAAAAAAGGCATAAGAACAATAAACAAACACAATCCCTTATTTTGTGTGTTTTGAATGCATTTGGGAATGAGTATTTATAATGACTCAAATGCTCTGAAAAGATATCTCTTGAAAATCAAAGAGAATAACCATAGAGCGAGCAATGTATGCAGCAGTTGCAAAGTGGGTAATTCATCTCCTAGAGAAAAGGCTTCAACTCATATCATGCTGAGCCTGCCAAGCAGAGGACTATTTGGAATTGTATTTTTAGGGCACACTGTTTCATTAAGAAGTAGATTGGAAGCAGCTTAGTCCTTTAAATATTCCAAATTAAACATTTCCATAACACTTTCAAATAAAAAAAAATGAATCCAATTGCAGCAATTTTACCATTTCAAACAATAGACAGGCTATTGAATTCCTGTTAGAATCTTCTGAAGGAAAAATTTGAGTTATTTCACAATCTAATTTGCATAAAAATGGACCAATGACATTGATGTTTATAAAAAGCATCAAATGATGTCAAAACGCAATACAGTTTCGCGATGGCTTTTCTTTCTTTAATAAGACGCATTTGATTCCCAATTATTATTTATAACATGCAGCTTCCTTCTGTGAATATGGCATTCAAACCAATTAAGAGCATCTCTTTCAGCCGTACAGGCTGGGGCTCTTCAAACAACAAAATGAGTCCACTGAGGAAAAGACTTAAAAGAGTTATAAACAAATCTGGTATAGGAAGAATGTTTTAAAGGACGAAAACGAAGTCATTAAGCACTTTATGTGTTGCTACGATATTGAAATGCAAGTATAAGTCTTAAGAGTGAACTCTGCGGCCCTGCTTCAAAATCGTATTTGCATACATTGGAGTATTGATGGAATGTTTTGATGATCCCAAGTATTTGTCTCTGTTTTCCCCAACTTTCATTTCCCATCTTGTGAGCTGTTACCAATATTTATCTAATGGTACAGCAGGATTTATTTTTCCTTTTGTTCATTTATTTTTGTTTTTGAAAGTTTAAGAAGTTATTTCTTCTTACACTTTAACTTTTGTGGCTACAGTAAAATCTCATATTTACATTAGAACTTTACGAAGGACATATGAAATGTGTTACACTATTATTTAAAACATTTTTAACCCTAAAAACTTCAGCCTTTGTTTTTGTTTTTTGTTTGCTTTTAATCATACTACTGGGACTTTATATAAGTGATTTTATCTCTGTTGACTCATTCTTCTCAAGATTGGGAAAAGGAAATACTTACCGTCCCTGTTAAAATCTTCCTACACTTTAAAATCCTATGGGTGCTTACCTGTCCTGGTCTGGCATTTTCACATACAAAAGTGTCATAGAACACAGCAAATTGTGGGGCATTGTCATTAACATCCAAAATTCTCACAAAAACAGCCACCCGAGTCATCTCTTTGGGATTGTCTAGAAAAAGGAAAGGAAAAAATCTGTTTAGGAAGACACATTGTACACCAGATTTAATTTATATAAGCCTCTTGTGGATATTAAGTGCTCCCATACAAATAAGCATCACCTTCATTCTACTAACGTAATGAGCAAATGCAATAAAGAAAATTACTGCAGAGCCTAATTAAGTAGTCATGAATTCAGTTATTAATGGGCTCAAGAGTACTATTAATATTTTGAAAAATCTTTTAAAAGCGCAATCCAGTATAATTGAGTTCATATTATACTTATGTCCTTATTCTCCAAATACATAAAATAAGAACAAATATTTATTAAATCTTTATTATATGTCATTATATTTCTTAATTCATACCATTTTTTTTTGGATGAAGAGTGGTTTTAAATAAATTAGTAACTTGCCCTAGGTCATCTACGTGGTAGTTGTTATATTACAACCTACCCTTCTGACTACTTTTATCACTAAAATGTATTCCAAAAGCTACTCTCATCCCTCCTTCTGGAAATTTTAATACATAGCTACTAATTTTACAAATTGGATGGAAATTTACAATGAAATACAAGATTTTAAATGTTTCATTAATGCAATTGTTACTGGTACCATTTCAACAATCCAGGCTCAATTTTGTATAACAAAATTAGTTCAATAGTAACATGTAGTGTAATAATCATGATTTTTTTTTTTTGGCTAAAATCAAGGGCATCAAAGTTTTCACATAAAAATATGCATTTAAAAATGTTTTGATTTGTAAATGGAATTTTAAAATATATCTTAGCCTTGGGTAACAACCGCATATTAGTCATAATTGCATTATCTCCACCAAGAACTTTTCTAGGCACTTGCACTGATATCTGAGGTGTTTGGGGATCTTAAATTCAGGTTTATATTCATCAGCCTTTTTGATGTCAAAATATCAGTCTCTGGATATAGTTCAACTTCTTTGTGAACTTCGGTAAAGTCAAGCTCAAGATCAATATAAAAGGAGAAAGGAGATAATTCGCTAAAAATAAAGCAAAAAAATATATAGCAGATAAGCTGAGGGACAGTAGCCATCTTACTAAATGGCCTCTGCCAACTTCAATTATGAATAATATGATTTACCCTTGTGAAATTTATCTGATTTTCTAATTTTATCTAAATAATTTTCAGATACAGGGGTTAAAAAATATTGTCAGGTACAAACAGGGAGTATATCACTACTCAAAAGAATTTATTTCTCCTCGCTTCTCTCCATGTAATTGTAATGTTACTAAAATAATTAAATCAGCATTTTAAAAAAACAACATGTAAGAACTGATTACTTGGCAGGGGCGTTTACAAGGCTGAGTAGTATGAAGCAAGGCAGACCCTTCCATCTGAAGTGTATTTGCCTTACTTTACTCTTTTCAAGGGAAACTTTAAAGTGCATCTCCTCTTTAACACTCGTGTTTAGTCTTCCTTCAGTCTTCTCAACCTATATGTGTTCAGTTCTCAGGTTCTGATTTCATATTTGCTAATCGATTGCTGCATATTATTCACTTCTTAGTATGTCAGGTGGTTAGAGTTTAGATTCTGGAATCAAACAGAGTTGACCTGATTCCCAGGTCTACCACTTATTCATTGTGTGACTTTGGCCAGTTTACATTCTGTCTCTAATGTCTCAGTTGACTCAAAATGAATCAAAATAGAACTTCTGATCTTATACAGTTATTTGAATAATTAGGTGAACTAATGCATGAAAACTTCTTATTGAAGTATCAGTTTGTTGGTATACACACAAAACCAATACATGTTGACTTGTTATTAAGATCATCTTTATTATCATTGTCATATCTTCCTTTATTGAAATTTATTTATCTATTATTTATTTTTGTCTGCGTTGGGTCTTTGTTGCTGTGTGCAGTTTTTCTCTAGTTGCAGCGAGCAGGGGCTACTCTTCGTTGTGGTGTGTGGGTTTCTCATTGCGGTGGTTTGTCTTTGTTGTTTAGCACGGGCTCTAGGTGTGCGGGCTTCAGTAGTTGTGGCATGTGGGCTCAGTAGTTGTAGTTCACAGGCTCTAGAGCTCAGGCTCAGTAGTTGTGGCATATGGGCTTAGTTGCTCCGAGGCATGTGGGATCTTCCTGGACCAGGGCTCAAACCTGTGTCCCGTGCATTGGCAGGGAGATTCTTAACCACTGCACCAACAAGGAAGTACCACTGTCATATCTTATTTCCTTACATTACTTAAAAGCTTCAGCTATCTTTCTCCACGCAAAGCATCTACACAATAAAAATGTGTTAACTAGCTTTCCTGCAATTCATGTGGGTCTCAAGAGGAGTACATTTGGGAAAAAGTGAGGAAAGGAGAAAAAAATGAGAAAAATGATATTCTGCTATTTTCCTACCTCCCTCACTCCTAAACAACTTGCTAAAACCCAGAGGCACAGTGTTCACCTCCAAATGAATCCTCAACTACCCTAAGTTACTTGATGCTATGGGGATAAGTGGGAAGGTATGATTCTTCTGTATTTTCTAGATGTGCTCTTTAATCTACTTTTATAGTTAGTGGACATAAGCTAAATGTTTTCCTTCAATACAAAGTCTTGACATAAAAATAACTCTTTTGTTGTTAACAATTCAGTTTCTAACTGTGCCACAGAAGCCAAGAAAGACAGAAAACTTTCACACCTAAAAAACTGCATTGTCAGTCCCTTCCCTAACACAATATGGAGATTCTCCAGCCTCTTTACACATAACTCAAGGCTCTTCAAATCAAAAGCTAAATCCACAGGGATAAACACTCTTTGTAAAGCATCAGGCCTGGAGTCACCTATTCAAAAAACAGTGCTTACACTAATCTTTTTACTGGCAGATGCGGCTGCTTATGTATAAATAAAAATATAAAGCCTTCCAAGGAAGCATCATACTGAATAGGAACTGGCATATATTTACCACCTGAGACTCTTGGTCATCCAGCAAACTCTACTGTAGTGAGAATGTGTGAGCAACAAAGGATCTTAAAATGTATGTCCTAAGGTAAAACCATGCCATGTATTCACAGGCTTTTCCATACCTCCAGGAAGAAGAAAGTATAAATCGTTATCTAGAAATCCCAGGCTTTAGAAAGAGGTATGTTTTCTACCTACTTAGGGCAAGGATTTCTATTAATGAGGAAGTGGGTATAGAAAATGGAGTCCTTCAGTCATAAACTTTGCTCTACTGTTGTCACAATATATTGCAATGCTTATAATTTAATTTTCAGATGTGGTTATAGGAACTCATTGGTTTCTACAACAAAGTGTTTTGCAATCCCTGATTGTGACCTTAATTTTATATTCTCCACATGGGATTTAAAAATAATTTTTAAAGAAGAAAAAGAGAAGTTATTCCTTGGTATAGAGCATTAAATGATTACCTGGAGTAATACTTGCCATACGATGGGATACACTGATATGAATATAGAATTAAACTGTTAGAGGCAGAGCCTGGGAACATTAGTAAGAAGTACATTTCTAGGCCATTTTGCACTGCTCTGGTCTTGGTGTATGGCACGCTTACCACAAACCCAGTGTTTAAAATATAGTGAAAACAATTCCTTACATGCTGTTTCCCTCTCACCCTCATTCCACTTGATAATCGGAACAGTATGATGGGCCCCTGACTATGGCTTGGCAGGTAGGCATTTCCAGCAGTTACTCCATAGACTGATTTTATTTAAGGGCAGAAAGTAGGTTTAATACTTAAAAAGAAGAATATAATTGACTTAGCTTTTTACAGAATTGTCATTACTTCAACTAGCTTCAGAAGTTAAATTTCTCAAAGTATCTGAAATGGAAATTGCAATTCCTAGCTCATTAGGCTTGGATAAGGAGCTTGAATCGAGCAGAGAGCACAAACAATCATGATTCTGTAATAATCAGACTGGATCCTGTCGGGCACATCTAAACAATGTGATACGGCTACAGATAGAGAAATAAAACTTTCCTTAAGAAAAACTAAAAAATTCTTCGTTCACCCTGAGAGACACAGCTATTTATATCTCATTATGGAAAAACTGGATTGTTTGGATGGTGGGGTTAATCTATATTTCAGAGGCAGATTTAGGAAAAAGTTAAATCTAGTACTTTCTCTTGAGGCATTAAGTTCATTGCTGAAGATCAGTCTAGCCCGGTTCCACCCACCCTTATTTAAGGCTCTGCTGTTGCCATCTTTTTTTTTTTTTTTAAACATCTTTATTGGAGTATAATTGCTTTACAATGGTGTGATAGTTTCTGCTTTATAACAAACTGAATCAGCTATACGTATACATATATCCCCATATCTCCTCCCTCTTGCGTCTCCCTCCCATCCTCCCTATCCCACCCCTCTAGGTGGTCACAAAGCACCAAGCTGATCTCCCTGTGCTATGCGGCTGCTTCCCACTAGCTATCTATTTTAGTGTATATAAGTCCATGCCACTCTCTCAGGTCGTCCCAGTTTACCCTTCCCCCTCCCCGTGTCCTCAAGTCCATTCTCTATGTCTGCGTCTTTATTCCTGTCCTGCCCCTAGGTTCTTCAGACCCTTTTTTTTTTTTTTTTTTTTTTTTAGATTCCATATATATATGTTAGCATACGGTATTTGTTTTTCTCTTTCTGACTTCTTTCTGTATGACAGACTGTAGGTCCATCCACCTCATTACAAATAGTGCAATTTTGTTTCTTTTTGTGGCTGAGCAACATTCAATTGTATTTATGTGTCACATCTTCTTTATCCATTCTTCTGTCAATGGACACTTAGGTTGCTTCTATGTCCTGGCTACTGTAAATAGTGCTGCAATGAACATTGTGGTACATGTCTCTTTTTGAATTATGGTTTTCTCAGGGTATATGCCCAGTAGTGGAATTGCTGGGTCGTATGGTAGTTCTATTTTTAGTTTTTTAAAGAAACTCCATACTGTTCTCCATAGTGGCTGCATCAATTTACATTCCCACCAACAGTGTAAGAGGATTCCCTTTTCTCCACACCCTCTCCAGCTTTTGTTGTTTGTAGGTTTTTTGATGATGGCCATTCTGACTGGTGTGAGATGATACCTCATTATAGTTTTGATTTGCATTTCTCTAATGATTAGTGATGTTGAGCATCCTTTCATGTGCTTATTGGCAATCTGTATATTTTCTTTGGAGAAATATCTATTTAGGTCTTCTACCCATTTTTGGATTGGGTTGGTTGTTTTTCTGATATTAAGCTGCATGAGCTGCTTATAAATTTAGAGATTAATCTTTTGTCGGTTGCTTCATTTGCAAATAATTTTCTCCCATTCTGAGGGTAGCCATATTTATGTTCTCCTTTGCTGTGCAAAAGCTTTTAGTTTCATTAGGTCCCATTTGTTTATTTTTGTTTTTATTTCCATTTCTCTGGAAGGTGGGTCAAAAAGGATCTTGCTGTGATTTATGTCATAGAGTGTTCTGCCTATGTTTTCCTCTAAGAGTTTTATAGTGTTGCCATCTTAAATTTCTTAATCATGTTTTAAAATGAGGCCTGATACTTTCATTTTATAATAGGCTCTAAAAATTATGTAGCCAGTCCTGTGTATGGACAAGAACTTTTGCAATTAGAGACAGATATGATTTTGAATGCTGGCTCTGTCTGTTACTAGTTGGATGAAATTTTGTAAATTTGGTCTAGAATTAAGTCATTCTAGAAACAGAATGACTAGTTTCAAATCCCAGTTTACTACTTCTGGCATTGTGACTTTGGACAAGTTACTAAAATCCTTGGAGTCTTATTTCCTTCTCTGTTAAATAAGGTCAAGAAAAATATTAGGAGGAAAGAATTAATTTAAAATTCTTAGAATAATACCTTCACCGAGTGTTTCATGTTAGCTCTTATTACTAATACCTTTGTTTCTTCACCTGTAAAAAGGAAGTAATAATATCTATCTCTGTTTATTGTTAAATAATTGACTCCCAACATTTTAGCATAGATTTAAATTCATGACTTCCAAGCAACAATTTTAATACATTTCCCTTTCTCCCAAAGAGAATATCTTTAGTTTCCAATTCTAGATCATTTTTATTAGTTAATATTAAATGTAGATTTGTGGATGCCTACAGCTATTTCTCAGTATATATAGAAAGTATTGAAAAAATTATAGGTGTGGAGAAGCCTTTTAAAACCCTAGATTGAAGTTACAACTCATGTGTGCAATGAGAAGAAATTATTCTTAATACAAAATAAAACCTAAAATTATGCTACATATGATATACATAAAATTCATCTTACTGATTTCAGCAGCGATAACAGTAAGATTGTGCCACTGAGATAGTTCACGGTCAAGTGGCTTTGATGTATAAAGGGATCCATTTCCAGAATGTATGTTAAAGATCCTGTCAAGGTCAGTATGGCGATCCAAGGAAAATCTGAACATATAGGGCAGAGAAAAATACATGGCAGCATTACTGATGGTTTGTAGGAGAAAATGGTGAAATGCAAACACACATATATAGTGATATATAATAATTTCAGGAAAGTACATAGTACTGATCCAGGATGCAGACTGTGTCATGGATTTATCACAAACACATACACACACACACAAACTGACCCTCTCCCATCCTCCCAAAACCTCTTCCCAAGACCTGAATTGACCTTTGTTCTGCATTCAAATGCTGGTCTTCTGAATGTTTGTTTAATTAAGTCATTGTCTATTGCATATTCAACTGACCTTGATGTATTTTTCCACAGAACTTGGAATTACAATTTTACATTACCAACTGACATTACCTAGTGATTGAGAATTCTGTTGAAGAATTATTACAAGGATCAAATGCAAAATATCATTCCCACTAGTAAAGTCTTTTAGTAAGACTATTGGAGACAACATTAGTTCCCTCGGAGTAGTAGATCATCAATTTATGATGGTGTTCAGCAGCTTCAAAGTATGATACCCAGGGAGCTTTGGTTTCTTACCCACATGTAGCATTATAAAATGTATACATTTTAACTAGAAATGTTTTAAAAATAGAAATGTTTAGGATAGGAGTTTTTATATGTTTGTATCAAATTAAATCTTAGTATATATATTACAAAAGCAACTATTCTGCAATTTGATTAAAGGCATTGTGTCGGGTGTCATTCCAAAGCCCAACTACAGGTTTATCAATCGGGATGATGTAGTTGGGATAAATTCCATTATTTTGGGGGTTGTCAGCCAAGGTTTAAAAGAGCTGTACCCCTCATTGGTGGTTCCTGCCACTTCACAAGCTTAGTTGTTCACAAATGTTTCATAATTCTATTTTTTTTTTTTTTTGCGGTACGCGGGCCTCTCACTGCTGTGGCCTCTCCTGTGGCAGAGCACAGGCACCAGACGCGCAGGCCCAGCGGCCATGGCTCACGGGCCCAGCCGCTCCACGGCATGTGGGGTCCTCCCAGACAGGGGCACAAACCCGTGTCCCCTGCATCGGCAGGCAGACTCTCAACCACTGCACCACCAGGGAAGCCCTATGTTTCATAATTCTTGAGTTAGCAAGCATAATCCCCCAAGTTATCTTTAAGGTTCCCTACTTAAAAATTTTAAAAACAAATCAAAATAAACATGACAAAACTAGGAGTAATATCTAGTTATGGCATATATTTTCCTAAGCCACAGCTGTCATTTATTTGAAGGAACAAGATATGAAATATTTTAAATAGTATTTTGTAAGTAATAACACAAAATAATTTTGAAAGTGCCATAAAACTTTTTTTCTTTTAGTGTTCTAAACTTGTATAATATTTTCAAAGATCAATTGAAATTTATGATCTTTTTGTGGGGTTTTTAATAAATTACACTAGAAGAATAACAACATTTTGATACAGTTAATATGATTTTATTTTTGAGGATTGCTTATTTTAGATTTTTATTTTAAATCAATTCTAAGTAAAATAGACCAGTAATTTACAAATTTCCTTAATAAACCCCAGCCCTCTCTATTAACACAATATGGATTTAGTTTTGTATTCAAACTACATGCTTTAGCCATTCACAAATAAAGCAAAATATTGTTTCTCTATATCTGGAATAATTCACAAATTATATCCCAGGTTGACAAAATTATTTTACTACTGAAAGACTCAATGTAAATTTTACCTCCTCCTTGGACTGTTCCTTGATTACCTGAAGTAGAAGCTATTTGTCCCCTTCCATCCTAAAGCACCTTGTACCATCATCTCTGCCATTTACCACATTATACTAGGAATTCATTTCATCTCACAACTCAAACAGGAAATCAAACATGAAAACAGCAAGTGTCATACTTGGAATCTAGTAGATACTCAATGAATCTTATTTCTCATACTGAATCTTCTTTCCTAACAGACTGAGAATTCCCTGAGAAACAAATTAGTAACTGCCATGGTGACCCACAAATATTTGTTGAATGACTTCTTTGGCATTTTGGCAAATGATAAGTATCCTTATTTCTATTGAAATATGTCAGTAAGTTGCATTATGTAAATCAATATAGAGCATCATTGTCTTTTCCAAATCCATTTTATGTGTGTTTTGTCTTTTTTTTTTTTTTTGTAGTTCAGTTTAAAAGCTAGTGACAAAATTTAAAGGATTATGTGAAATTATCTTGAAGATACAGAGAGATCCTGGTTCTTTTTCAAACCTGATATAATTATAGTTGACGCTTGAACAACATGGGTTTGAATTTCCTAGGTCTACTTATATACAGATATTTTCAGAAAATATAAACTAGAGTCTGTGTTTACTGAATAAATAAATCTGAGGTTGAATCATTGGATGTGGAACCGCAGATGCAGAGGGCCAACTATAAAGTTACACTCAGATTTTTGACTGTGGGGAGGGGGCGAGGGGAGATTTGCACCCCTAATCCCTGAGGTGTTCAAGGGGCAACCGTTTATTTCTCAATTCTCTATCAGTAAATTGTTTATTACCTAACATTTTCATTTAAAAAAATCAGTTCCAAAAGACATATTTTAGGTAAATACCTTTGATTATTGCATTAACATCCACAATACATGACATGGACAGTTTATAACATGACCAGTATTATCCGATTATCCATCCCTAAATACATTGCTTTAGTAAAACTACTTTACCTCTTTGATTATATATATACATCTTTTTAATCTGCATGGTCTATCAAGATTAACGTCCAAAAATATTCATTTGCTTTTTCTACATCAAGTTAGTATAAATTCAAATATACAACAACGATCTTAGCTAGACTCTGTCATTAATAAGAAATGAAGTCATTAATTCTGTTGCTTAGTACACATAAATGGATTCTTTTCTCCTGGTCCTGAAATTTGCATCCTCATGAAAAATTTAACTTAAGAAAGAATCCACAGACATATTTTATCATGTAATAACCATTAGTCTATGAGAATATTTAGATTCTATTTCACTGTGTGGAAAAATATACTGCCTCTTAATAATGCCACAATTTAAACTGAACTTTTTAAAAATATTATATTTTATTTTAAGAAAGCCATTTTAAAACCAGGAACACAGAACACAGGCTATTAAAATCAGTTAGGAGCTCTGCCAAGGGAATGCTTGGTAGTATTCAATGGGAAAGAATAAGAGTGTATGTTCAATAAATGTCTACTGAATGAATGACAAGAAAAAAAAATCTTTAAAGGAAAAAAATCCAAGGAACACAACAATTTCAATGACGATAAATGGATGGGAGAGGCATTTATGGGAAAATCATGCTGACAGATGGGAGCTGTACTTGACTACCATATGAAGGTTTTGGCTCTCTATATGTAACCTGTCTTGCTGTATGTGACTATAAGAAAATATTTAGGTAAAATTATATAAATCAAATAATAATTTTAATATATATGTATGTGTGTATATATATATATATATATATATATAATATGAAGTCACTTGATGATATGGCAGAACCTACAGAATTTTAAGCTTTGAGCTAGAGTCACATGGTACATAAAAGTAGAGGTTCCGACATTCCACTGCTGCATAGTTAGGAGTCAGAGAACTGTGTACTTGGAAATTGTACAACCACTTGAACTCCTACTAGACTGGCCCACATTGTAAAAAGGATAAGCAAAATCAGTCTGCTGAGGATAAGGAAACAAATGAAATCCAAAATAACTGATGGACTAACAGTTTAAAGTGAGCAGTAATTTTGATCCTGACTATTGTATATAGATATTTGTACTTTTTTAAAATGAGAGAACAAATGTCAGTGAAAACTTTTTGTCTTTCTCATTTGTATGTTTTTATCACATCTTATATGTTTTTAGGTGCCATAAGAAAACAAAGGAAAACAAAACTTTGAAATGACTCTGATCTTTCTGGAATGTTCTAAACTTTTTGATATAGCCAAAAGAACACCAAAAAAACTTCCCCCTTTGCTGGAAGGAGTATAGAAGTTTCTAAAATCATAACTACATTGTAACATTGTTATGATTATATAAATTTTAATTATTAAAACTCCTCTCAACCTCATATTATTTAAGAACCCAAAATCACAGATAAGTTGATTTTGTTACATTGCAAATGCACAGCTGAAACAGTCCCCTTTATCTGCACCAGGCATCAGAACAACAAATATCTTAAAGAGACAGGCAGATGATACAAGCCAAGTTTCAGTAACTGGCATGATTAAAACGTAATCAAACTATGAAATTTGTGCATACTCTGCCCCAGAACACAGACAATTTATTTTAAATACTTGTGCTCACCCAACCTATGCACAGCTCTTTTTTTTTTTTTTTTTTTTTTTTTTTTGCGGTACGCGGGCCTTTCACTCTTGTGGCCTCTCCCGTTGCAGAGCACAGGATCCAGACGCGCAGGCTCAGCAGCCATGGCTCACGGGTCTAGCCGCTCCGCGGCATGTGGGATCTTCCTGGACCGGGGCACGAACCTGTGTCCCCTCGTGTCCCCTGCATCGACAGGCGGACTCTCAACCACTGCGCCACCAGGGAAGCCCAGCACAACTCTCTCTTTTAATGCATTAGACGCTATGCATTAGAATTTCATGCTCTCTACATTTACTTCAATTTCCTTTCTTTTCATCCTAAGCATAAGCATAATTACCTAATGGGGCTAGAAGTAGAATCTGGGTCCCTTGCCATCACAGTACCAATGATTGTACCCACTTCAATATCTTCATGAACCTCAAACAGATAGGAGGATCTGCTGAAAACAGGTGGTTCGTCCACATCTTCGATAGAGATTTTCACAATTGCCGTATCTTTAAATGGTCCTAGGTAATAAAATCTTGAATCCACATGGGTATTTTCTGCTTCAACCTTCAGAGTGTAAAGCCTTCGGCTCTCATAGTCAAGTGGCTGTATTAAAAATAATTAAGTAAATAAATCATCAAATTAGATTGAGGGAAATTGAATTATATGTTCCTTCCAAGTTACAGTATGATTTTTAAAGCCTAGTTGAGTTGTCAAGTTGTTTATAAACTGTAAATAATTAAAATTAATAAAAATATATAATCTTTACACATCAGGTAGAATTCAATTTTTACTTCTTATGTACTTAAAATGTAGTACTTCAGAGCATAGGAAAATGAGATTTTAAATCTTAGAAAAATTGAAAAGGATATTAAGACCTGTCTCATATAGTGGTAACTCATTACAAAACATGGGTTGGTGGATTGTGTGTGTGTTTGTGTGTATGTATATGTGCTGAGGTGTTGGCTACTGCTAAGTTTTTCTAAGTAAAAAATGCAGTAATCTTTTAAAATATATGTTGTGATACTTCCATTCCATTCAACAGGCTCATGGCACTACATAAATTTGATGAAATTTTGAAGACTAATACAAAACTTTTCAGCAGTTATATGAAACATTGAAAATAAGAAAAACCTTGGGTAAAGAGAAAAAATTTGATAGCTAATTGGTAATTAGGTTACATTATGAAACAAAAAGGAACTTAAATATTCAGTAGGTCATTCCTTTGCTGGTCATTTTCTGTTTAAAAGTGGTTGTGTACCTTGAACTTCGCAATAGACTCTGAGGAGAGTTCCGTGATTAACTGACGGTTACTTTATACAAATAGAGTGTTCAGGACATTTCATTAGGACATAAATTTTACTGGGCCTTATTTTTTCTTATAAGGATGGTACTGAATGTACAATAAAAAACTAGTTACCTTTAAATCATATCATTGAGCATATGTTAGCACAAAAGTTTAATTTATGTAGCAGAAGGGAAAATGTGAACAATGAAATTATTTTCCAATCCATGCTGTCTCTTTTTATTAGCAACTCTAATTATTGCTTCATACATCTGGATAGATGGCTTGCTACTTTTTATGCCTCCAACTGTGATGATATATTACTATTATCAGTTATTAACAATTTTTTTAAGGAAACGATGTTAATAAGGGGCTTTTATTAACGTGGCTCAGAAATACAATCACATGTATATTAACTTGCGTTTTAAAATTTGAAAATCTCAGATTTCATGTTTTAATTAACAAAAACATTTGGTCAAAACATTCAAGGAGATCTTTGGCTTTATGTCTCTCACATACTTATGCATTTACATTGGAACATGGTAGGGATATTTCTTAATGGACAGAGCATGAGTCGATAATACATATCAAAATCCCTACTTCCTAAACAGTCAGATGATTATTTCTATTGATGTTCTGCACCTTTTTCACAGTGATGATGCCTTCCTGTGTGTCTTTCTCAGTTCTGATGTCAAACATATCAGTCCCATCACCATCAATAATTCGGTATTCTACTTCAGCATTTTCCCCAGTATCAGCATCAGTTGCTTTTACACTTCCAATGGATGTGCCAACCGGGGAGGATTCAAGAACTCGAAGATGGATGGTGTCTGTAAAGATTACAGAATGGAAAAGAGAGAGAAAGAGATTTCTCAGTTATAAATCTTAAACTCTACATTAGATGTTGACTAATAAGTTGAATACACACAATATGGATAATATAAAGTGTAGGAACAGAAAAAGTGGAAATCTGGGGGAGTTGGTCTGTGCCTATTAGAAGTAGTGAGACCCAATTTCTAACTGTATCAAGAGTTCTGTTTTTAAAAATGAGCATGTTGGGCTTCCCTGGTGGCGCAGTGGTTGAGAGTCCGCCTGCCGATGCAGGGGACACGGGTTCGTGCCCCGATCCCGGAAGATCCCACATGCTGCGGAGCGGCTGGGCCCGCGAGCCATGGACGCGGAGCCTGTGTGTCCGGAGCCTGTGCTCCGCAACGGGAGAGGCCACAGCAGTGAGAGGCCCGCGTACAGCAAAAAAAAAAAAAAAAAAAAAAAAGAGCATGTTGTCTTTTTTTACATTTGCACAAGTAACTAGATATCAGCTTTGAGTACACATATGTACCTGTGTGTGTTTATACAATCACAACAAATCACAGAATATACTGTGAATATTTATATATTGCAGTGAACATATTTTTAAATTGTTTTTCTTTTGTTTTTAGTTATTTACTACTCAGTTTATTTCAGCTGCAGGGCAGGACATTACAAAATTCCATGAAATCAGTCATAGTGGGGAAGAATCCTACTTCTATTTGTGACAGGAGACCCAAAGAATACTCTGTGGGAGAAATACAAAGATGCCCTTCACAGTGTCGGTGTAAAAACACTAAATTCTGACCAATTCCCTTACATTTCAGAGCAAAACAAGAATTCATCTAAACCCCTGGTACACCTACTCATGCTTCATCATGAACAACCTTTCCTGCTAATGAGATTTATATTTTAGTACCTGATCATAAACTACATGCTACTGACAGATTAATCGACCTGAGGGACACTTCTGGTTAGAGCACCTTCTTGCTCATAAACCTTAAATAATTCTCCTTAATATACATAATAAAGTCCAGACCTCTTAGCTAGTCATGCTCTTGCCTGACTATATATTTCCTAATGTGTCTTTCTGTTAGCCACTTCCAGGAAAGATCTGCACCAAACTGGACTTTTCAAAGCCTTCTTGTCAAAAATTAATTTCCTATATCTCTATAGTTCACATACTATTTCCCTCACATAAAATTCCCCCCCCCACGAGCCTCAAATAATCATAACACAATTGATCAAATCTGAGAAAATGGGTCTATTATGTGCTGAGTGTTTAGGGGGCTAGCCATCAAAATTCCTATGTTGAACCCCTAACCCCCATACACTACCTCAAAATATGACTGTACTAGAAGATAATGTCTTTAGAGAGGTAATTAAGGTTAAATGAGAACATTAGGGTGAGCCCTAATCTAACATGACTAGTGTCCTAATTTAGACACAGAGAGGCACAGAGGAAAGCCCATGTGAAGACAGGGAGAAGATGGCCATCTACAAGCCAATGAGAGGCCTCAGAAGAAACCACCTTGATCTTGGGCTTCCAGCTTCCAGAACTGTGAGAAAAGAAATGCCTATTGTTTAAACCATACAGTATGTGGTACTTTGTTATGGCAGCCCTAACAAACTAACACAGGTATCTATATCTGCTCAGTTGAAAAGTCCTTTTCTAGGAGACATCATTAAGACTCAGTTTCTACCACACCCTGGTTAGTCACTTAATGCATACTTTTTAATTCTTTTTGTACATTTTTTTCTCTCCATTAATCTCTGGCAATGCATTGTTGAATGAAACTCTCAATTCATTCCTTAGCTACTGTCTTGTTGGCTCTCTTTGACTTTGCTATTTCTTCTGCTAGAAACAGCTGTTTCTAGATATTCAGATGTCTCATTCAATTTCTTCCTTCAGGTGATTGCTCAACTCTGACCCCTCAGAAGGTTTCACCAATAACCTTACTGAAAACAACTTTATTGAGAAGACCACTCCCAATCACTCTTCATATCCCTTGCCACTGTTAGGCATTATATTATTTACTTGTTTATTTGTATGTACCATGAAGATGTTGTGTTGATACAAGACAGGGACGACTTTGTATTTTTTCACCTTTATATTCCAATTGTATTTCTTTGAATGTAGCACCTCTACATACTTATTCTTATGTTGGATAACTGAGAAGTTTCCTAACTCGTCTACCAGGTGCTATTCTTGGCCAAATCCACTCAGATCTCAGCTATTCTCAGTACACATCACATCCATATTATCCCTTTGAAAACAATAATTTTATCAATAATTATTCAAAACTTCAAAACCATTTGATAGCTCTCTTTGTACTTAAAATAAAACATACATAGGCTGGCCCTCCACAGATTAGCTCCTTTTTCTTGTCATTCCCTCCTTTACTTAGTAGTCTCCATAACACTCCTTTAGGTTTAGGTCTCCTTTAAGTTTTTAAAATATGCTTTTCTTCTTCAATTTAATACACTTTTCTCCCTCATGAAAGATTTTCTACACAATGCGTTGCCTGGCAACCTCTAGCTCTTTCTTTTGATATACATTTATTTTCACTATACTTCTACCACAGAACACCATCAACTCTAGCCTACTTACTCCAACAACTTTCTTTTAAATATTAAATGTTAGAGAAGTAGCATCTCAATGAATTGATTTATTACACTGGAGCCGAAGTAACCTTTCTAAGAGACAGAAATGATTTAACTTCTCTACCAAAAGCACTTTTTATTGATGTTAGGATAAATTCTTAATTTCTTCATTTGGTTTATAATGTCTTATAAAATCTAGGTTTAAAAAATATCTTCAGTACCATGCTTATCTATTCTCAAACCTAGAGTATATGTGGAATACAGCCAAAAATAATTTTTTTTTCAGTAAATGATCAGTCATCCAGACTAGAAACATTATAAATACATGGAATACTTAACAAAATAAATGCAAATAATATGGATGTTTTGACTGACATTTATATAACCTGTATGAACCATTTAGAGAATATAGATTCTTTTCAAACAGGCATGAAACATTGAACCCAATTTGATCAAGTATTAAGTTATTAGACAAGTTTGAATACATTTTAATAAATCAGTATCTACTAAATTATCTGACCAGGATACAATTAAGATAGAGATTAAAATAAAAAAATAATCCCCCAAATACTCATATTCTTGAAAATTTAGAATAATTAAGAAAAACTTCTATGCAACTGATGGTTCAAATAAAATACAAATTGGGAGAGAAAAAAATTGAAAAAGAAATTAAAAGAAACTCATATATGTGGTGAATAGAAAATGATTCTACTTAAATAAGGCAACTTACAGCTTTATGTGCAAAGTGTTCTTGAGAAAAGAAAAATGAGGACTGTTTTCCAACTCATTATGTGAGATCAGTACTGTATGCCCCTGATACCAAAACCAGACAAGAAATGTCCAGTGGTTATATAGTGTGCGTTAAAACTCAAGCTGCACCATACCTGACTGTATAATATTTAGCAAGTTCATTTTTAATTTTTAATTCATAATCTCCTATATAGTATAAAGTTTAGTATGTGAGAAACACTATTCTAATCACTTTACTATTAACAAAATCCAGACTTTGTTTTAATTTCACCAGCTATTCCATTAAAGTCTTTTCAGAGATCCTACTTTGTATTTAGTTGTCATGCCTATTTATTTTCCTCCTATCTGTGAGAGTTCTTCAGTATTTCCATTCTTCCTATGACCTTGACACCTTTAAAGAATACTGGTCAGTTATTTTATAAAAAATCTTTAAAATTAGGTCTGTCTCATATTTTCTCATGATTAGATCAAGGTCATGCATTTCTTTGTTTTTGGCCAAGGATATCATAAGAGTGATCTGTTTTCAGTGTAGCACTGGATGCAAATATGTCTTATGACTGTTGATATTAACCTTGATTTCTTGGTTAAGAAGGTGTTTCTGCCGGTCTTTTTCATTTGTTAAGTAAGTATTTTTTCTTTATAATTAGTATATATCTTGGGAAATATACTTCAAGATTATGCAAATATCCTATTTTTCCTCAAAAGTCTGCTCATTAATTTTATAATCAATCAATGATCTTCCTTGCAATAATTAATGGTGCAATTATTCTAAAGCACCATTAATGGCGATCTTCTATTTTCTTTCTAATGGTTCTTCTAATGGTGATCTTCTATTTCCTTAATTATTTCCACATATATTAATTGGAATTCTTCTGTAAGGAAAAGCTGCCCTTTCTCCCTTACTTATTTATTTATATCAGTAAGGACATTTATTTTATTCTATGTGTTATAATCTAATAATATGGCTATTTATTATTTTGTGCAAGTTCTTACAGTCTTGGTTATTCGGTGATCTTCTAGGTTGGCTCTGGTGTCTTTTCAACATGACTCCATTACTTCTTTACTTTTTTGGGGGGGGAAGTACTTCCTTAATTCCCAGCATCACAGAATGTTGTGGGTTCATCTTATATTTTCCCTGTCCAAGCCCTGAAATCAACCATGTCTCCAAGTGAGCCCTGACTTCTTTTAGTGAAGAAAGAACCATAATATTTTTAATATAGTGTAGTGTACAAAATTTTAGTAAATGGAGCAACTCTTCTTTCATAACATGCAAATATGTCAAAAAAGGTAAAAGGAGGCAATTTGTATTTGAAATGTAAGTCTAATTATGTTTTTGATATAAAAATCTAAATAACAGTAAGTTATTGCCTGTTAACATATTAATTGATCTTTGTTTTAGAAATAAAATATCTGTACACTTCAAAGGAATTTAGAGTGTTATGATTTAAAATATTAGTATTTAAGGCTTTTCAGCATAAGAGAAAACCCTGTAGTACAATAGAATACAAATATTTAAATAGAAACACTGTAATATTAGAACTGAATACACAAATCTTTATTTATAAATGCATACTTGTAAAGTAGTTGCACATTTTTGTTTTAATATTAGTCACTGAAAAAGGCCTAGAATTCCATTCCACTAGAAAAAAACAAAACACTAATGGCCAAACACTGGTCACTAATACAGTGTTTTTCTATAATATAAACAAATTCTTGGAGATTTACTGTCTGAGGAATAAAAAGGGAAGTGAGATTAGAATTCTTTGAGATAGAAATTAAATGAGGTATCAGACATTATTGGGATCATAGAAAAGTACAAATAACCCAATCAACTTGATTCTACTGTACAGCATTTTGAAAATTTGATCCTTGATAAGAAAATAATTATTTAATTGATTAAAACACATAAAATCAGATTAGGTTTCTGGAAATGTAAGTTAGTTAATTCAGTTGAACTTTTTAGCTGAAAAACAGTACTATCTCTGTGGATCACAGAGATAGAGATACACATTTGAAGGTGTTCAAAAAGTATAAGCTCCAAATTGAATGGAAAATGAGAACCTAGAGAAGTAAGCAGAAAGCTGAAGCCCACTTTTGGTCTGAAGATATTTGTCATTTTCAAAAATTGATCCTTATTTTTATGGCCTCTTGAAGCAAGAAGAATACATATCAAACTCCAAGCTATCTGCAGGGTAGTTATACAACAGCAAATAGTCTCCACAATAAGTGTTTGCATTTAGTGGAAGGGTGATCTGGACACAAGCCAACCTTCATGACATTTTGCATTCATTGTGTGGGTTTGGATGACACTGAAGAGCTCTATTTTTACAGATATAAGCAACTTTAACCCCTAGGGGACAAAGATGACACTGTGGCCTCCACAACACAAGGGGTGAAGGCTCACAAGGCAGGCTACAAATATTTGGCCAAAAAGTTCATTCAGGCTTTTCCCTAAGATCTTACAGAAAAAACCGAACGAAATTTTTGGCCAATCCAATACTTCATGGAGAATCTATGTGGACAAGAAAACCACTGAAATTATGCTACTGGAAGGACCCTCCCTCACTACCTCTCCTAATACCTTTCTCTCTCAAGTGCTTTTTCCAAAAGTGAGAGACATTAATAGCCCTGGAAAGATGTATTACATAGCTCAATGAAAATACAGTTGTAAATACTTGGCTCATAAAGTCACAAAGGAAGAAAAATGATTGAGTCAGGTGCCATAAGATATAGAACAACATACCAAATGCCTGTTGGAGTATACACACACACGTGTGCATGCACACACACACACATATACATACATACAGATGTATGTATATAAGCTAGTAGAAAATTTAGTGAAGGATGTAAATGGAAAAATGTTTACAGTAGAATAAACAAGAAAGACAAATAAACATAGAGGAATATACTGGATATTAATCAAGCAATGCAAATTAAATTAAGGACATGATGTGATATCATTTTACACCTACTAAACTAACAAAAATAAAGTCTGACAAAACCAAATGTAAAAAGCATGTGGTCTAAGAGGAACTATTATGCAGAGCTGATTGGTATTAAATTTGACACAATGATTTTGGGAAATTTTCGTTTCCTGGGTTACTATAACAAAGTACCAAAATCTAGGTAGCTTTAAACAGTAGAAATTTATTGTCTTACAGTTTTGAAGGCTAGAAGTCTGAAATCTAGGTATCTGGCAGGACCATTCTCTCCTTGACAGCTCTAGAGAAGATCCTTCTTTCCCTTTTCTAGGTTCTAGTGTTTGCCAGCAATCCTTGGCATTCCTTGACTTGTAGATGCATCATTCCAGTTATATGTCCATCTTTTCCCTGTATGTTCACATTGTATTCCCTTAGTGTGTCTCTCTGTGTATCCAAATTGCCCCTCTTTTTAAGGATATCAGTCATATTGGAAAAGGGTCCCAACCCTAATGATATCCTTTTAACTTGATCACCTCTAAAGACCCTATTTCCACATAAGGTCACATTCTGAAATACTGTGGATTAGGACTTAAAAGTATATTTTTAGGGGACTTAATTCAACCCATAACAGGATTATATATTGTGATGTTAAATATTAGCATAAATAAAATCCAGCAATGTGCATGAGGAAAATAGCTGCAGAAATGCCATTGCTTGTAAAGTTATGTAAAGTGAAACACAGAATTATTGTTTGTAAAGTTAAAAAAAAAAAAAAGAGGAAAGGAACCAAATGTCAAACAGCATGAGAATAGGTAAATAAATTGTTACATTATCAGACATCCCAACATAATACAAAATTGAAAACCATGAGCTATAGTTACATCAGAAAAAATGTGGATGAATCTTAGTTGAATCATATTAAGTGGAAAAAGGCAAATTTCAGAAAATTATATATGGTGTGATACTAATTTTATAAACCATAAACAAGAACTCAACAATATTTTACTTAGAAAAACATAAATACTATGTATATATATTTATATATGTGAATAATCTCTTTCAAACATGTACATATATGAGCACAAAATTCAAGGAACATGCATGTGAATGCAAACTATTTTTAAAGTCCTTGTAATGTGTTAAAGTGGTACTACTTATATTCTCTTGTAGTTATTACATACTGCATGAAAACGTAAAACAAACAAGCAAACCCATATACATCATAAATAATTGTCAAATTAAGCATACTTAAATGTGTTGTTAGTGTTCCTGGTACTTGATGGAAGTAAACATCTTCTATTTAAAATTCAACTTCAGGAGGAACCCTCTAAGATGGCAGTGTGGGAAGATGCCGAGTTAGCATCTCCCCCCAACTAGGGCACCTGCCAGCTGCTGGTGGGGGACCCTGAAGCCCAAGGAGACAGAAGGAACCACCAAGTGAACTGGTAAGATGTGGGGGACAGAGGGAGGAGGAGAAGTGGAGGTCAGACAGGATCGATGTCCCTGAGAACAGGGACATCAGGAGAGGCAGGTGGAAGGAGCCCTCTGGGAGGAGCAGGAGAGGAGCAGAGGGCATTTACCTTGCCCACTCAAGCCCAGGAAGCCTGCTGGGATCCCAGGTGAGGTTTCCTGCCCTCTGAAACCAGGGGTGGGGGGCACGCCTGGGTCCCTTCTGTTCCTTGAGTCTAAGCTCCACCTCTCACAGCCCCCAGGGTCTTTTCCAGCTTGTGGGTCCTAAGCATAGGCACTGCCCACTGCCCAAACCTCACCCTTGCTTAGGCCCCACCCTCCACAGCCAAGGCCTCACCCCCATTTTTTTTTCTTTTCCCTCCTCCTCTTTTTTACTATTGAGGTACTGTTGTACCTTCCAGTTGTTGTTTCATCTATATTTTTATTTTCATATTCTTTCTAACATATCTGTTAGTTTCCTAGTCTAATTTTATTTTTTACTTTGTTATTGTTCTTTTTTTTTTTTTTCACCCCACATTGCTTGTGAGATCTTGGTTCATGAGCCAGGGGTCAGGCCAAAGCTCCTGCATTGGGAGCCACTGGACTAACAGAGAACCTCACACCACAGGGAATATTCATTGGAGTGAGGTCACACAGTGGTCCTCATCTCAGCACCATGACCCAGCTCTACCCAACAGCCAACAAACTCCAGTGTTGGAAGCCTCAGACCAAACAACCAGTAAGACAAAAACACATCCCACTCGTAAAAAAAAAAAAAAAAATCACATGGCAAAAAATTATGTCACAGATGAAGAAGCAAGGTAAAGCCTACAAGACTAAATAAATGAAGGGGAAATAGGCAATCTACTTGAAAAAGAATTCAGAGTAATGATAATAAAGATGATCTAGAATCTCGGAAATAGAATGGAAGAATGGATTGAGAAAATACAACAAATGTCTAATAAAGATGAAGAAGAAATAAACAACAAACAGAGATGAACAGCACAATAACTGAAATGAAAAATACACTAGAAGGAATCAATAACAGAATAACTGAGGCAGAAGAACGAATAAGTGAGCTGGAAAACAAAATGATGGAAATAACTGCCAAGGAGCAGAATAAAGAAAAAAGAATGAAAGGAATTGAAGATAATCTCAGAGATCTCTGGGACAACACTAAACACACCAACATTTGAATTATAGGGGTCCCAGAAGAAGAAGAGAAAAAGAAAGCATTTGAGAAAATATTTGAAGAGATTATAGTTGAAAATTTCCCTAATAGGGGAAAGGAAATAGTCACCCAAGTCCAGTAAGCACAGGGAGTCCCAAACAGGATAAACCCTAATGAAAACACACCAAGACACATATTAATCAAACTAAAAAAAATTAATTACAAAAGAAAATATTAAAAGCAGCAAGGGAAAAGCAAAAATAACATACAGAGGAATCCCCATAAGGTTATCAGCTGATTTTTCAGCAGAAACTCTGCAGGCCAGAAGGGAGTGGCAGGATAAAGTGATGAAAGACAAAAACCTACAACCAAGATTACTCTACCCAGCAAGGATATCATTCAGATTTGACAGAGAAATAAAAAGCTTTTCAGACAAGCAAAAACTAAGATAATTCAGCACCACCAAACCAGCTTTACAACAAATGCTAAAGAAACTTCTCTAGGAGGGAAACACAAGAGAAGAAAAAGACGCACAAAACAAACCCAAGGCAATTAAGAAAATAGTAATAGGAACATACATATCCATAATAACCATGAATTTAAATGGATTAAATGTCTCAACCAAAAGACACAGACTGGCTGAATGGATACAAAAAGAAGACTCATATATATGCTGTCTACAAGAGACCCACTTCAGAGCTAGGGACACATACAGACTGAAAGTGAATGCATGGAAAAAGATATTCCAGTCAAATGGAAATCGAAAGAAAACTGGAGTAGCAATACTCATATCAGATAAAATGGACTTTAAAATAAAGACTGTTACAAGAGATAAGGAGGGACACTACATAATGATCAAAGGATCAATCCAAGAAGAAGATATAACAATTATAAATGTTTATGAACCCAACATAGGAGCACCTCAATACATAAAGCAAGTGCTAACAACCATGAAAGGAGAAATTGACAGTAACACAATAATGGTAGAGGACTTTAACACCCCAGTTACACCAATGGACAGATCATCCAAACAGAAAATAAATAAGGAAACACAAGCTTTAAATGATACAATAGACCAGATAGATTTAATTGATATTTATAGAACATTCCTCCCCAAAGTGGCAGAATACACTTTCTTCTCAAGTGCACATGGAACATTCTCCAGGATAGATCACATCTTGGGTCACAATCAAGCCTTGGAAAACTTAAGAAAATTGAAGTCATATCAAGCATCTTTTCTGACCACAATGCTATGACATTGGAAATCAATTACAGGAAAAAAAACTGTAGAAAACCCCACAAATACATGGAAGCTAAACAGTGTGCTACTAAATAACCAAGAGATCACTGAAGAAATCAAAGAAGAAATAAAAAAATACATAGGAACAAATGACAACAAAAACACAACAATCAAAACTTATGGGACTCAGGAAAAGCAGTTCCAAGAGGGTAGTTTGTAGCAATTCAATCTCACATCAAGAAACAAGAAAAATCTCAAATAAACAATCTAACCCGAACCTAAAACAACTAGAGAAAGAGGAACAAAGAAAACCCAAAGTAAACCCAAAGTCAGTAGAAGGAAATAAATCATAAATGTCAGAGCAGAAATAAATGAAATAGAAATGAAGAAAAATCAATAGCAAAGATCAATAAAATTAAAAGCTGGTTTATGAGAAGATAAACAAAACTGATAAATCCTTACCCAGACTCATCAAGAAAAAACGCTAGAGAATGCAAATCAATAAAATTAGAAATGAAAAAGGAGAAATCACAACTGACACTGCAGAAATACATAGGATTATAAGAGACTACTACAAACAACTATATGCCAATAAAATGGAAAATCATGAAGAAATGGACAAATTCTTGGAAAGGTACAATTTTCTAAGACTGAACCTGGAAGAATTAGAAAATATAAACAGACCTATCACAAGTAATGAAATTGAAACTGTGATTAAAATCTTCCAACAAACAAAAGTCCAGGACCAGATGGCTTCACAGGCGAATTCTATCAAATATTTAGAGAAAATCTAACACCAATCCATCTCTAACTCTTCCAAAAAACTGCAGAGGGAGATGAACTCCCAAATTCATTCTATGAAGCCAACATCACTCTGATCCCAAAACCAGAAAAATAATCACAAAAATGAAAATTTAGACCAATATCACTGATGAACATAGATGCAAAAATCCTCAACAAAATACTAGCAAACAGAATCCAATAACACGTTAAAAAGATCATACACCATGATCAAGTGGGATATATCCAAGGGATGCAAGGATTCTTCAATATATGCAAATCAATCAATGTGATACACCACATTAACAAATTAAGGAATAAAAAACATATGATCAACTCAATAGATGCAGAAAAAGCTTTTGACAAAATTGAACACCAATTTATGATAAATAACTCTCCAGAAAATGGGCCTAGAGGGAACCTGCCTCAACAGAATAAAGGCCATATATTTCAAACCCACAGCAAGCATCATACTCAATGGTGAAAAACTGAAAGCATTTCTACTAAGATCAGGAAGAAGACAAGGATGTCCACTCGTGCCACTCTTATTCAACATAGTTTTAGAAGTCCTAGCCACAACAATCAGAGAAGAAAAAGAAATAAAACACATACAAATTTGAAAAGAAGTAAAACTGTCACTCTTTGCAGATGACATGATACTATACATAGAAAGTCCTAAAGATGCCACCAGAAACTACTAGAACTAATCAATGAATTTGGTAAGGTTGCAGGATACAAAATTAATGCACAGAAATCTCTTGCATTCCTATACACCAACAATGAAAAATCAGAAATTAAGGAAACACTCTTATGTACTATTGCAACAAAAAGAATAAAATACCTAGGAATAAACCTGCCTAAGGAGGTGAAAGACTTGTACTCAGAAAACTATAAAACACCGATGAAAGAAATCAAAGATGACATAGTGGATGGAGAAATATACCATGTTCTTGGACTGGAAGAATCAATACTGCAAAAATGACTACGCTACCCAAAAAAATCTACAGATTCAGTGCAATCCCTATCAAACTACCAATGGCATTCTTCACAGAATTAGAACAAAAAATTTTACCATTCGTATGGATACACAAAAGACCCCAAATAGCCAAAGCAAAATTGATGGAAAAAAGCAGAGCTGGAGGAATCAAACTCCCTGACTTCAGACTATAGTACAAAGCTACAGTAATCAAGACAATATGGTACTGACACAAACACAGAAATATAGATCAATGGAACAGGATAGAAAGTCCAGAGATAAACCCATGCACCTATTGTCAACTAATCTAAGATAAATGAGGCAAGGATATACAACAGAGAAAAGACAGTCTCTTCAGTAAGTGGTGCTGGGAAAACTGGACAGCTACATGTAAAAGAATTAAATTAGAACACTCCCTAACACCATACACAAAAATAAACTCAAAATGGATTAAACACCTGAATGTAAGACCAGACACTATAAAACTCTTAGAGGAAAACATAGCAAAAACACTCTTTGACATAAACCACAGCAAGATCTTTTTTGACCCACCTCCTAGAGTAAGGAAAATAATAACAAAAATAAACAAATGCGACTTAATTAAACTTAAAAGCTTTTGCACAGCAAAGGAAACCATAAACAAGACAAAAAGACAACCCTCAGAATGGGAGAAAATATCTGCAAATGAAATAACGGACAAGGATTAATCTCCAAAATATACAAACAGCTCATGAAGCTCAATATCAAAAAAAATAAACAACCCAATTAAAAAATGGACAGAAGACCTAAACAGACATTTCACCAAAGAAGACATAGAGATGGCCAAAAGGCACATGAAAAGATGCTCAACATCACTAATTTTTAGAGAAATGCAAATCAAATCTACAATGAGGTATCACCTCATGCCAGTCTGAATGGCCATTATTGAAATATCTAGAAAGAATAAATGCTGGAAAGTGTGTGGTGAAAAGGGAACCCTCCTGCACTGTTGGTGGGAATGTAAATTGATACAACCACTATGGAAAATAGTATGGATATTCCATAAAAAACTAAAAATAGAACTACCATATGACAAAGCAATCCCACTACTGGGCATAAACCCTGAGAAAACCATAATTCAAAAAGAGACATGTACCACAGTGTTCACTGCAGCTCTTTTTACAATAGCCAGGACATGGAACCAACCTAAATGTCCATCAACAGATGGATGAATAAAGAAGATGTGGCATATATATAATAGAATATTACTCAGCCATAAAAAAGATACAAAATGGAGTTATTTATAGTGAGGTGGATAGACCTAGAGCCTATCATACAGATCGAAGTAAGTCAGAAAGAGAAAAATAAATACCATATACTAATGCATATATATGGAATCTAAAAGAAAAAAAGAAGTACTGATGATCCTAGTTGCAGGGCAGGAATAAAAATGTAGATGTAGAGAATGGACTTGAGGACATGGCGTGGGAGGGGGAACCTGGGGCAAGGTGAGAGTAGCATCAACATATATACACTATTGAATGTAAAATAGTTAGCTAGTGGGAAGGAGCAGCAGAGCACAGGGAGATCAGCTCGGTGCTTTGCAATGACCTACAGGGGTGGGATAAGGTGGGTGGTTGGGAGGCTCAAGAGGAAGGGGAGATAGGGATATGTGTATGCATATGGCTGATTCACTTTCTTGTGCAACAGAAACTAACACAGTATTGTGAAGCAATTATATTCCAATAAAGATTTATTAAAAATATAAAGTAAAATTCAACTTCAGGTCTCACAAATTTCAATGATTATTAATTAAAAAAATATACATAATTACAACAAAAGGAAACATAAGTGAGTGTCAGCAGGAAAACAAAAACAAAACACTGAAAAGCAACAATAAAATAAAATTCAAAAGCACAAAACAAAACAAATTAAACACTAGCTGAATCATATCAACAAAAAAACTAATGTGGAGTCATCACATGAAGAATATTTTTTAAATATATTCATTATGTTTTAAGGAGTAAAAGTTATAATACTTTTACTAGACAATGAAAAATGGCTGGCTATATTGATATGAAGCCAAATACAAAACATAGATATTAACAATATAATAATTGAAGTCAAAACAGTTAAAAAATAATGGATGGGTTAAACAGAAAATTAAAGTCACCAAAGGGCAGAATTGGTGAACTAGAGGACAATGGAAGGAAGTCTCCACAATTAAAAATTAATATATAATTGTGTGGTTGGAAAAAATAAAAGGCACGGATCAAAATGTCATTGGACCTTTCAAGGTAACCTCTGATCCTAGAAAGATATTGAGCAATGTCATCAAAATTTGATGATAAAGTTATTTTGAACCTTGAATATTCACTATAGGCACCATATTAATCAAGTATGATAACCCAATAAAGATAATTTTACACTCAGCAAATTTCTCTGCCTTTGGGCTTTTTAAAAGAAACTAATGGATGTATTCCAGGAAAATAATGGGCTAAATCAAGATACAGGAATACAGGAGATCTACAGAGCTACGTATCCAAGTTACAAAAATGAAAAAAAATGTCTGGGATGGCAGATTTTCTTGAGCTATAGAGATTAGCCAGCCCATACTGGAAGGGGGATACTGAGGAATCTAGGTTCACAACTCTGAATGTTGCCAAAATGAAGCTAAGTGCTATAGAGTTTTTCACTAACAAATTTTGAACAGCTGTACCCACTGCACATCTAAAGCAAAAACCTGTAACATCTCGGAAAACACAACTTTGCTAAAGAGGATCTTTAATAGTCAGTAGTTGAAATCATTACATGGGAAATAAAATGTCTGGCTGTTTTCCTCTAAGACTTTTGAGAGCCAGTGTATGCTTTTGTATACATTTTTGGACTAAAGATCAAACTTTTACAGGTAATAGAACAGTACTTTGAAAAGTGTATTTCAAAAATTATAGAGCTTTTTTAAAGACAGTTAAAAGGTTCTTAAATATATTTAGTGCTTCCGTGAGAATGCCGTTGGGACAGAAAGACAGAAAGGAAGGCTGAGAATGGTGGATATAAAAGAAATTTCATAACAATTAAATTTGCTAAGAAAACCAATAGAGAAATTTTAAAAAGTGTTATAAGTATATTAAGGGGAGCATAGACTGAGATGCTACTGAACTCCATTTTCATGAATAATGAAAAGAAGTCAAAAGCTAATGTAAAAAATATTTTTAAAATAACAAGAAAATATTACTTAAAGAATTACAGCTTAACCTAGATGAACTAAAAAGAGTAACAGTTTAAAGTTGTTTTCTGTGATGATTAGAGCTATGGGTGAGGAAGAATGGAATGGGTGGCTTATTTTTCATTTAAAAATTTTATCTATGAATTTAATACTTTGAAGCAAATTATTATTATTATTATTATTATTTATTTATTTATTTTGGCCAGGGTACACAGCACATGGGATCTTAGTTTGCTGACCAGAGACTGAACCCACGCCCTCGGCAGAGAAAGCACCAAGTCCTAACCAATGGATCACCAGGGAATTCCCTGAAGCAAATTATTTTTTAAAAAATTAAATAGAAAATTGACCTGATATTATTGGAGATTATCAGGTTATGGTAAAAGGTTTCTGTATCATGGATCTTTTTAACATGGAGAGAGAGAGAACAAAAGAAAAAAAACAGTTTTTTGATTTCATTAATTTTAGTGTACATAGATTTCACTGGGAGTATTCTCTGAGAATTTGTTCTCCCACTTTTTATTTTTAGCTTGGACTTTTTGTGAGATTGCTTGGATTTCTAGGCACAGGCTTAGATTCTGAAAATCTGTCTGCTTTGAACTTGTCATAATAGTTCTGGTTAAGCATCCAAAATCACTTATTATTTCATTTTATTTCTTGGTTGGTGCAGAGACGCACTCCATCACAGTTACCCATGTTAATTTTCAGTACTTTCTGAGGTTTACCAGGGAAGTGATCATGCTCCATTGATTCATATTATAATAAGCCTAAATCATTTTATATATAAGGGATACACATACCCACACACATAGTGAGTGTGTGTATATAAATGCACAAAAGCATATTTATTTTTCCTTGAAATACTAATAAAAGTGTTTTCAAGGAGTTCCATACTTTGCAGAAAAGCAATGATTAATATTGAGGTCATTCATCAAAATAGCATAGATTTAGTTCTTCTGTTAAATAATTCAGATAGCTTTATTAAAGTTATATATGTTGTATACACATATAAAACACACACATTCATGATCATTTTGATTATATGGTAACTTTAGTAATTAAGTCATCCAATAAATATTTATTCAGTGCCCAAGATATATAATTGGATCATGCTTTCTCTGGAATTGCGTTTATGCTCAGAAACCTATTCAGGGATGAGATTTACTGGGCTTACTTCGAAGTTTGATAAGTGCATTTCTATATTTTAAAGGTATGAAAGAGCTATTCATTCATGCTTTTAAATTTTTTTCCAAGACCCGTCTGTTGAACACAAGTATCTTAGTTTGTCAAGTAAAGTGAAATTGCTTTCATTAAAAACATGCAAGGGTGTTTACCATGTAGGGAGAGGGGATCCAGAAAGGAGACAGATTGTACTGCACACACTGACAAAGGCAAAGTAGCACCTGTCACCCATCTTACGTGTCATGTTTCCTTAAAGACGTCTATTTGTATGCTCCTTATTTTTTATTTTACAGTTGATGAAGCTTTAATTATGTGGTATGCTTTCCTATCAATTCCAATTTATAGTTGTTTTAAATTCATTCCCAGGTGTCTGATTGAATCATTTGCTTCTCTTTTAATGTTTAGGGCAGATAAATATTTCTTCCCAGTGGGTATGTTCTTGGATTGGTTATCAATTTAAGTGCAAGGCACACATTCAAGAAGGAGAAAGGTAATTGCCATTTCCATATCACCTATGAAAAATTGTATTTAGAAATAAAAATCTAAATGGTAATATTGCAAAGAATACTTCCTAAGGACTGGCCAAAAGATAAGACTACTTAAATAAGTGTATTCTGAGACTATTAATGACAACCTCACATAACATCTAAATTTTCATTATTAAAGACTTAAAACAATTTTAATGCATTTCTGGGTTTTTTTTTTTGATTCAAGATTAAGTATTCCAGGTCACTTTTTCCACCAAAAATTTGATCAATAGGACCTTTGCACTTGAGTATTAAAAACACTGCAGATTTGTGTACTGGAAACAGAAGTGACTGACAGCTCAATGTAAGAGACTTTGGAGGAAAGGCATAAGATGGACACAGTAAGAGATGTGACAGCGTGACTTCCTCAAGAACAACAAAATAGATGCCAGAAAACAAATGGGAGAGCTAAGAGGGCAAACATAGTTTTGGAAGCTTGGCAACAGATAGCTGCCATTTTGTTTTGTTGATAAAAAACAGTAAGGTTCCAGGAAATATAATTCGACTCTTTCCTTTGTTCCCTGCCCTTGTTTCTATTCACATTTACATTAACTCTCTACTTTTCCAGAGTTGTGAGAAAAAAGCACCACATGTGTGAATAACAAAATAATTTAACATTAGTTTAATTTTTTTATTTGCTTTGTGTGTAATCTTATTGTCATATCTCTACGCTGCATAATAATCTCAAACAACACTTGCTGTAAGAAAAATGACACAATTATGCACGTTTATAAACCATTCCATTGTATAATGTTTAAAATATGTTTTTTTTAATGAGCTTAACAGGAAGAAATTAAAAACAAGATAAAGCTCCTGAGAGGAAACTGCAGAGCAGTTAAGGAAATTATGCAATGCTAAATGGGCATTTAGGAAAAGGAGCGGAGAGCTGAAAGTCACACCAGAGACTGACAGAGGATTGAGGGTTTGGAATTGAAGACTCCCACCAGAGGAAAGACAGAAACCTATTCTGTGAGCACTGGAGACAGGATCACCAATTTAGCTTTGGGCATTTAAGTTAAATTAGAGCAAAATGAGATGCTGCAAGATGTCTTAGTTTCCTGTTCATGCGATTGAAGAAAGCAACAGGACAAAGCTTTTAGAGAAGCTGCCATTGATCCCCAGAGATTAGGGAATCATCTTGATTCATTTCTTTGAAACTGTCTCCAAGTTAACTGGCATCAATAAATACACACAATTGCAATGTGTAGGAACATAAAAAGTATATAGAATCAGGGGAGGTTAAGATAACCTTAGAGTCATTCATAAACATATTACATTGTACTAGGTACTCAGTCTCTTTGCAATGCGTCTTCCCTGAAATTGTAGGTTTACTAAAAACTCTGTAACAGCGGCTTAACTGAGTCTAAATATATTTGCACAGCTAGTTCTGTTTCTGTATATCTCTATACCTACCCAGGGGTATTTTCCAAGTGTGTTCTAGAGGATACCGTAACACAGAGGGACTTCGAATCCCATGATGCAAAAATGCTAAATCGTTTAGTCTAAGGCAACTTTCCATGGGAATAACTGGAGAGCTCCAAGTGGATTTTTGTATCATTTCTATTTTTCTTAGAGAAGTATATATTTCATCATACTTGGAAATCGTACATTTCCTCAGTTATGTCACTCTAAACATTTAGCTTAGCTGAGATCATCACATCTGTTCTCACTTATATATTGTGTGTGTACATCAGATCAACATAGCTCACAGTCTCCTAGGTATTTAAAACCACTATCTTTCTGCAGGAATCTTAATTTAAAACGTTCGAATCAAACTGAAATCCCTGTCTCTCTTCAAACAAGCTCTTCTGGTAGAAAACTAGAAAGTATCTTTTGCTCTCTTTCTCCCTCGAACCTTTTATTGACCTACTTACTAGGTCCTACGTCTCAACTACTTAACTATAACTCAAATCCCTCCTCTCCTCAGCTTCACTTCAGACTCTCATCAACCTTCGTGTTTCCGATCCAAGCAATGTGCTTCGTTGCTGCCAGAATAATTAGACAAAATGAAGAACTGTGTCTGGTGCTCTCCTAAAAAATACTCCCTTACATAATATATGTAGCACTTGATTTTTGTATCCAACCCTTTTCATGATGCTGACTCTGCTATATTTCCATTCTCATCTCTCACAACACCTGCTACAAGCCCTGGGATCCAGCCCCAGAAAATCACACGCATTTCTCTGAAGGTCACCTGTGTTCATTCCGTCCTCCCTAAGAAAAACGCTCTCCCCCTCAATGCCTGTTTTCTTGCCTAGAAAACATTTAAATATTTTTATCTTTCCTGGTCCCCTTACATCTGAAGCGTTGATCATTTTATGATTTAGCCTTTAATTGACAATTATATTGTGAATGTTATTATATCATTCTCCAGTTATATGTATGTATATACGTTTACATGCATATGTGCATATACATGTGTATATGTACATATATGTGCATATATACTTACATTTATGCAACCTATATACAAACTCCACCTATATACAAAAGCAAGCAAAAGAGTGAAGGAGACTATGTGTGAGGGAAGCTACAACATAATAAAATAAAAGTGTATATACGTTTATGTGTGTGTGTGTATGTGTGTGTGAGAGAGACAGAGAAAGAGAGAGGTGTTGTGTTTTAGAATCTTTCAAACGGCAAACCATTTATGTATGTATTGTTTCTTATTTCTCTCTATAAAATTATTACTTTATTATTATTTCCTATCATACATCCTTCCACATAGTACAGCTTCAAATCAGTGTTTAAAAAATCAAAGAATGCTTCAGTAACAGTCTTTCTTTGTAATTCTTATAAATTCTAGGTACTAGGACCATGGGGAAAAATCCTTCAAATATTTGAGGCTATTTTTGTGATCACGGTAAAAATCAGAGCTATATCTAACCTATGTAAATTGTAGAACAGTGCTTTTGAATATAAGAGTCTTCATTTTCTTTAGATTAAAAAACGGGGAAAAGAGACATTTTTAATTTCATTCCCTTCTTTCTCAGGCTAAAGCATCTTCCTTGGGACATACCTGACTCTTGCTCTACTTGAAACGTGCTTGATAATTTTAAAATATGCAGATCAGCCTGGGGCCTACCTTACCTTAGAATCCCCAGTAGAGGCAAGGTTGACTCTATTTACAAAGCGAAAATCAGCACTTATTAAATCAAACCTCCCTTGCACCAGGGAGGGATAATGATAGTCTCACAGCTCACTGAAAGTACGTGTCTTAAATCCCTGCGTACATCATATAGGCATTTCCTTGAATGACCTTGTTTCATGTAAACTTGTTTATCTATCCGCCAAGCAGCAGAAGGATCCCAGCAAAGCAGTCACTCATGTTTGGTTCTTGGGTAATGCAAAAGCACTAACAAATAAAGGCTTGATTTTCCCGGGTTTGTATGAAAATGCATGGACATTGTAAGAATTCAGTATGTCCTAGCTAAAGTTGTTCCTGTAATCTATATACAAGTAGTGAATCACTGAATTAACTAAAGGCAAGATGTACCAGGGAAGATAAAGAGAGTCTTTGATGTACCAATTTCTTTCTTGGTGTAGTGGTTAAAAGCACAGATTTTTGAATCATCGAACCTGGATCCTCAACCTGGCTGTTATTTCTTTTCCAGCTTTAGAATCATAAACAAGTGATTTAAGTTTCATGTTTCAGTTTTTCCTGAACTAATAAAAAGGGGTAAATAAATATGTTATATTATAATTATACAGATATGAAGATTGAATTAATTTTATATTTTACCATGTTTAGCCCATGCTGTAACACTGTGCCTGTTACTATTATTTTTATACTGTTGCTTTATTTTATTTAAATGTAGGCAAATCAGACAATCCATATTTATGTAATTTAATGAGCTAAATAAAATCACTAGCCAATAAAGGTCATGCAGTTAAGACAAACAAACAAACCTAGGTATGAAATCTCTTCTAGGCACTGAGTGATTCTACAATTGCATAGTATGGCATCTGAAGTAGCTATATTTGTGTATAATCTTTAAATATAATTTGATGGAAATATAAAGTGTTGACTTCAAAATACCCAGGAAATTAGAGTCTCATTAAATTTATTTGTACACCCAAGTGCCTGTCATCTATAATTTATCTTTAAAAAAAAACTTTCCTATAAGTGAGAAATTCTGTGTTAATTTTCAGAACTGACAACCAAATGATGAAAAACGGATTTTTGTTACCATTCTCAATAAGTCATGGCAAAAAGATATAGTAAACAACAATAACTTCACTCTTTTGAGTGCACTTGGGATAGATCTGTAATCTTGCATAATAAATATCATATCAAATTCCCATAAATTTGATATTGATTACCTATATACATAATATTCTGAAACATCTTAAGAGGTCAAAGATAAATAAATACAAATAAGACCATCACTCAATCATATTATATTTTGTATGCAGTTTATAAATTTTCTCTCCTCATGAAATCCCAACTCAGATATTACATAAATGTGTTCATTACTGCTTCCTGACTTCCACTTGTCCACCTAAGCTTTCTGCAAACATGTTTGTGACTCAGTGTTAAGTAGATCAGGGGCATGGTTCTATGAGAGCTGGATTTCTCTGGAGGCCATACTCACTGTTAAGAAGGATGAGAAAAATAATCTCCTCTCTCTTTTCTGTGATACAATGTGTGGGAAAGCAGCTACATTTGAATAACAAGCTGTGGTCTTCTCAAACTATGTTCTAGAGTTGGCTCTTTTTGTGGGTTGGAACTTTTTGCCTGATCTCAGATGTTTAGTCTTTCTCTCTTCTTGAGTCCTAGCAACTGTCCCATCCAAGTACTAGAGCCAAGTCCTAGGCACCAGCTGGTTGACTGGAACCCTGACCATCGACATAACCACTTTCGAAACTCTTTTCTTCTAGTCCTGGACCTTCCTTTCTGATGTCTATTTTTTGTTTTGTCTTTCTTTTTCTTTTCTTCTTTTTTGGGAATGTATTTGAGAGAGTCTTACCATACAACATTCGCTTCTGTATTAAGACAAAGATGTTGGGAGCTGCTATTCAGTGCTCATCTTTGCAGATCAGCTATTCCTTAATCACTGATTCTGGTCTCGATGAAAATTAGTATCATAGCATTTTACCAGAGCCACTTTTTTAAAAGGCCATTTGGGCACAAATCCCATTGCCCTGGGTGTTTCTGCCAAGCCCTACAATGATCAGGTTCCAGTAATTTAATCTCTTCATAGACCTTTTCCATGGAACCTATTTTGTTTTTCTGATGTTAGTGAAAGAAGGAAGGATGTAAGGTAAAAGAAACTAAAATATTGAAGTGAAAATACCAGGTGGCTAGAATACAGGTGATGGAGTATAACTTTTGTCTCTGTTAGCATGATGAAACATAGTGAAATTCAAGGACCATTGAACATTTGACTGTTTGGAGAGCAGGAACATTTGCTCTGGAGTCCTCATTCATGGATGTTCATTTGTTCATATGAGGTACATCGCCAAGATTATAGGAATCTCCTGGCTTAAGGCACTTTTATTTCATCTTTTGTAGGCCATTAATGAATAACAGCACAGCATCAGAGCAAGAAAAAACAAGATTTGAAACACTGGTCATACTCCTTGAGAAGGAAGAAGGAAGGGGAGAAAAATCCTTATGTATGGAGAACCTTTATATGTTACAGTTACTACTGAAAACATTTTATATATGGCCTTATTTCTTTTTTTTTTTTTTTTTTTTTTTTTTTTGCGGTATGCGGGCCTCTCACTGTTGTGGCCTCCCCCGTTGCGGAGCACAGGCTCCGGACGCACAGGCTCCGGACGTGCAGGCTCAGCGGCCATGGCTCACGGGCCCAGCCGCTCCGCGGCATATGGGATCCTCCCAGACCGGGGCACGAACCCGTATCCCCTGCATCGGCAGGCGGACTCTCAACCACTTGCGCCACCAGGGAGGCCCTGGCCTTATTTCTTAATTGTAGCACTCTAAGTATTGTATACGTAGAAACTGATGTCTAGAGGAGCTGAGTTGTCTAATTTTATGCATTTTCAGTTTTTAAAATTATTCAGGCCTCCTTAGAGAAATCTCCCCTATCCATGCTTCCTAAAATAGCACCCCCATCATTCTCTAGTCCTTTTTTTGCTTTCTCTTCTGCACGCACTTACCAGACGTCATTGCCAGATGTCATATTATGTATTCACGTGATTATCACTTTATCTTCTACACCATCCTCCAGTAGTCCATGTCCTTGGTTGGCCACTGAAGCCCTAATTCCTGCTTTGAGCCTGGACAAAGGAGGCTCTCAAAATTATCTACTGAACCACCCTTAATCCAGGATTTATTTTTAATTATTACAATATATTCCTTTTCTATTTAATTTTCTTGTTCACCTCAGCTTCTTAAAGTGCAGGCATTATTTATTTGATTGTCTTCCTGACTTTCTGTTATTCCTCAATTTACTACCCACCAGCTTCTTTGAAATGATTTCTACTAAAACCAGTTGGGAAAGATCATCCACAATTACCCCCATTATGCTATTCAGCACTCATTTTATCTGACTTTGAAGCAATTGTCACGTTTGTCCTTTTTGTCCTTTTCTATCCTTTGTTATTCTGGTTTTCTTGTATCAAGTTACAAAAATAGATCAAAAATAAAAAAGCAAACATTAAAGGCATCACCAAGGATAACCCTCACCACCGCTTTGAAGCAGTCCTTTACCATTTTTTTTTTTTTTTACCTGCACAGAATATGCCCTTTGCATATCCTACATTGGTAATTTTGCTAATTCCCAACTTCATGAACTCTCCTTCCTTTCCTGCCCTTATTGCTTTTAGTAGTCTGAAGAAAGGATTTCTATCAAAAGAGAAATTCTCCAGAAAACCTTTCACTGTAAAGGATGTACTCAATCCCCCTTCCCCATATTTGGAAAAGTGCTGCTCTTCTGTACGCCCTTTAAATTCTGTCAGACACATCATTTCATATTGAAATATTCTCTCCCCTCCTGGACAGTAAGCCACTTGTAATCAGGAATCAAGATGTTAGGGAACTGTTGATGGAAACCGCTCGCCCTGACCAGGCACAATAATAACTGCTTGCATTAGTTGTTTCACAACAGGAGATCTCAGTAAGGAACAAGGTGCTGCCAGTGAAAACTAAATGGGAGAATTCAAGAGGGGCCAGAAGGAGGGAGGAAATACCAGACTATAATATGTCCCGCCAACCTCCCAGAAACCCTCATGCTAAAACCCATCTTTGTTGAGATGTGTGCACAACCAGGATGTACCCAGAGTCAGAGCAAATATGGGCACAAGGAAGGTGATGGACCAGAGGCAACCGGGAAAGCTAACCCCATTACCATAAAACCTGAGACAGAGAGCCACATGGCAGAGCAGTTCTCCTGGGTTCCCTTACCCTGCTGCTCTCCACCTGGATGTCCCTTCCCAATAAAGTCTTTTGCTTTGTCGGTATGTGTGTCTCCTCGGACAATTCATTTCAGAGTGTTAGACAAAAGCCCATTCTCGGGCCCTGAAAAGGGTCACCTTCTGGTAACAAAACTTATTAACCTTCATGGGCTTAATTGCAAGCACATTGCTTATCAGTGGAAGGTAAGCAATAGATTTTTTTCTTCACTAATTGTTTTTAAAATTAAAGTCACTTGAAATAATCCAGGATTCTGAAATAATTTCAACAGAGATATTGCTTTGGTAGTGAAAATACAATTTAACATCTGGAGCAAAAGAACCTAAAAGACTTTTGGAACTCAGTTTTCAGGTGCACCCCAGCCTTCTAATCCATTGCCTCTCTTTCAAAATCATACTAAGCTGTACATGTCCTATTAATGTTGACATATTTATATACCTCTAAAATCACAAGAGTATGATGGTAACTTAGGCACACAGTTATGCGTTTGTTAATTCCAACAATAATTAGCTATTGTCAATGTTCCTGTGAGTGTAGGGCTCCCTGATCTAATCTCTCACTAACCTCCTTGTTGTTTGGTAAGATCCAACCACTCTGGTCTTCATTTCTTGATATTCAACTTCCATTCAACATCATTCAACTTCCAACTCAGGGTTTCCCATATTCTGTTCCCTCTGCTTGAAGGACTTTCCCATCTCTTCGTATGGTGAGCCCATTCCATCTTGCAGTGTTTAGATGAAGTATCACCTCTTGAGCAAGACCTTCCCTTATATATCCCTTGGAACACTTGTGTTCCTCTTTTTAACCAGAACTGAGCCAATACCTTGTATGTATAGAACTGTTTTCTTATGTATCATCTGCCTCCCCTGCTTTAATGAAAGGTCATAGGGACAAAAACCAGTTTTTTTTTAACATTATTCATATGTCTTCTTTCTAAAATAATGTTTGGTGAAAGAGCGTTCTCAATAAATATTTTTAGATTAAAAAAAATCTGATTTCACTTTAACCGTTCGTCAGATAATCTCAAATTTTCTCAACCTCACCTCTGATGACATTTTGGGCCAGGTAATTCTTTGTCATGTGAATTGTAGGGATGTTTAGCAGCATCCGAGCTTACACCCAATAGATGCCAGTAGTACCCACCAGTTGAGACAAGCAAACATGTCTTAAGACCTTTCTAAATGTCCTTTAGGGGACAAAACTGTCCCTGATTGAGAATGATTGTTATAGACCGACACAATAAATAAGCTAAACAATGAAGGAGGACATGTGGGCTTTCATTTGTCCTTGTCCCCTCCAAATGATGGAGATTTTTATCTTCCACAGATGTACCATATTGGGAAATGTGGAATTTGGATCAATCTGTATGAAAGTTTAAATTTTGACTCTACTTTTATAATATTGAAAAATAATAATAATACAGCAGTACTTGCACAAATCAATATTACTGAGCACATAAATACACTAGTGCCAGCCACTGAGTCAAGCATTTCATATACCTTAAATCAGTGGTCCCCAACCTTTTTGGCACCAGGGACCAGTTTCATGGAAGATGATTTTTCCACGGATGGTGTCTGGGGGATGGTTGAGGCAGTCATGCAAGCGATGGGGAGCGGCAGATGAAGCATTGCTCGCTCACCCAATGCTCACCTCTTGCTGTGTGGTCTGGTTCTTAACAGGCTGTGGACTGGTAGGGGGTTGGGGACGCCTGCTTTAAATTATTTAGTCCTACTACTCCATGGGGTAGGCACTGCTATCCAGTTTTACTGAAAGACACTGAAATGGCACCTTTCTACTAAAAGGTCAGTTCAATGGAGCAAGGTGAAAAAGCTACTAAGTGAAGAAGACAGCATTGGGATTCAAGAGGATGACTCCAGTCTGTCCTGAACTGTCCCATATGGCAGCCACTAGCCAAGCCAGTAACCCTCATGCAGCTATTGATTAGCAGTGTCATTAGTCTGACTTGAGCCTTGATATAACTGGAAAATACTAACTGAAAGTGGATATTTCAAAGAATTTTGGAACAAGAGAATGTAAAACATCTGAATAAGTTTTATATTGATGATATGTCTAAAAGATAATATTGGGTTAAAGTATATGATTAAAATAAATGTCTCTCCTGATTATTTTATTTTTTTAATACGGTGGATAGAAAATTTACAATTACTATAGTGGCACACATTTTTGTTTTGCATATTTCTATTAGGCAGTAATAGTTTTTCCTCTTTATTATTTCCACTGTGAACCTCCTTTACTTCTTCTGTATATTGGGTATAATGATAATAACAATGAGTCTACACAAGTTAGTTGTGAGTTTCAGTGATTAAATGATATGAGAAATTAAAAACTAGTTTTCTGCATGTTAGGTGACTTAGACTATCAAGTAACATTTTAATTGCCATGACTGAGTGTTCCCAACAGTAAGATATGGTTGCAAATGTTCATAGGAGAAAAGGTAATTGAGAAAATAAAGATCCATAAATTATGTTTCCATCTATAACTAAACAATAATGAGACAAGATACAGGATGCTCTAAAACTTCTCATAATATATTGTGTTGTACATCTGGACTTGGTCATGGACTTCAAACCACCTCTGCTATTACTTGCAGTCAGCCTTAATGTCTATAATATTCATTTTCTCATTTGTAGAATGGAGATCAGAATACTGACCTCAATGAGTTGTTTTGATAAAATAAAGTAGGTCAGTAAATAACCTGATACAGGGTGAAAGAAAAACGCCATTCAGAAAACATGTTATGCTATTGGTGTTTCTCTTTTTAATTATTATTACTATTATTATTATGTCAGGCTTGTGTAATGTGCCTACCAGATACCAACCACAAATTCTGACTTAACAAAGGAAAAGAAAGTAATTAGTGAATGAATTAATAAAGGTGTTACAGTAGAAGGAAAATGATAAAATGATTTTTATCAGATATTTTCATCTTTCAAATGTCTAGTTTTTCCATTTAATTAGAATCTATTAATTTGCTTATCAAATGCCTCATTTTTAAATGGACTGTATTTTGGACATGTGTATATATGTTCCTGATAATTTAAACTATAATAATCCTCTTAATGGTCATTTATTTCTCATAAAATACTTTTTTCACAAATATTTTTGCTCATTGTGGATTATGCAACCACTTAACAATTTGTTCTCTGATATTTGCATGTCCATTCTCCTGGTAACAGGCTCATGCTAAGAGGTGGTTAGAAATACATATAAAATGTGAAATTTAAATTGTGCAATGAGGCATGTCTTTAGACCTGTTCTAAAAGAATTATAAAGATTTATTATTGGTTTGCTTTTCCCTGCTGATGTTAAAGGTAACCTGAAGTTGAAACCTGATAATTTGAAAACAGACAAGCCAACACCCTTCTCTGTGTCTTGGGCTAAACACCACAGTAGTAATCCTGAGGAACATGTACCTTAAATATCTAACAAAATATCATAAAAATACATAAGCGTATGACTAGTCCACTCAAGAATATTCTCTCTGAATTTTATAATCTTTCCACACATGTGATTTTAAACAATTCAACTAAAATCATGCACTATTAATAATCAAAGTTAGATAAAAATAGTACAAGAAAAGAGGGGAAATGTTTTTAAAGAGTCAAAATAATACAGTGAATTCTTAGACTATAATTCTTTCTGTATAATGGTCTTTAGTATAAGATATAAATATCACAAAAAACTATTGCTTTTTACACTTTAATACTTTATCACAAAGTTATTTAAGGCAAAAAACAAACTAAAATTGGGGGATCAATTTAGAAGTTAATACACAGCAAATGTTAAAAATTAAAAACACAGAAAATACTAAAGCCTGTGTTTTATGCCACATTTCCTAACAATGTGAGATTCCATCTTGAAGTAAAGGGTCTTTTAGATTAGCAGGAAATTGAGTCATGGTGGTGTCCATTGAGACCCAATATCATCCTCTCTAGCTGCATGTCTACCAAATTTGTATAAGAAAGGAGAATAAATAAATGTAATTATATGGTCAGAAGCTAATGCTTCTTAACCACTTCTTGAACTATTTTGAGAATTTGAAGGTTTCATTCTAAACCACAAAATAAATTATAAATAAATCAGAAATACAAAATGTTTTAGTATGATTGCCATTCCAAACAAAGATATTACATGCAAGTCTGACACAGTGATATTAAATGGAAGTCTGATTAGTTTGTAAGGTTCCCTCTATGTAGTTCTTTCTGACTAAGTTCTTACAATATGGCAAATTAGTTATTTTATTGAAAAATTTTTCCCTCGGGTTAGAGTCTTCCTTATTAAATTCTAAGTAGAAATAAACACATTCATTTTAGAAGTATAATTTAGTTTTTATTTTAATAAAACATTTTCCTTTGTTAACAGAAATAGTTCTTAGATGATAGAGTATATATATGTGTATATATATATATATATATATAGAGAGAGAGAGAGAGAGAGAGAGAGCGACAGTACATATGTAAGCTTGCATATGTGTATATATATAGATATAGATATAGATAGATAGATAGATAGATATTTAGAGTGGTTTTGTGATTATAGATCTCTCTGTCTCTGAATGAACTACGTTTGAAATATTTAACTTTTATCTTTTGATAACAGTGAATTCATCAGCATATACATCTTTTTTTTTTCTTCATTTTTGTAGCACATTTTTGGTCTGTTTTAAATGAAATGATTGACAATTACTTTTTCTCCTCTTTTCTGTTTTTACTCTAAGGCTTTTGCCCTGCAGAAACACCATTAAAGACAGCTTACTCTGGGGGAAGCGCGGTGGATTGTCATTGACGTCTGTCAGCGTGATGTTGACTGTGGTGGTCCCCGATAAGCCTCCCATCTGGCCACCCATGTCTTTGGCCTGGATTACCACTTGATATTGCTCCCTGTTTTCTCTGTTCATGTTTGGTAAAGCAGTCCTGATGATACCTTGAAGAAAATGGAAAATCTTTTATTATGCTCATTAAAATCTCAATTATTAGTTGATTAAGCTCACAACTTGTAAATCCAAAATAGTAGTGATTTTTGAAAGATGAAAATGCTTTTGCTATTAATTTTTATTGTATAGAAATTGTAAAAGTGATTGTATGTAAATATTTGCCGATTTGTGTTGTTTTTATATTTCCTAAAGAATATCATATGTGCTGTCTAGTGCCCTAAACCCAGATGCAAAAACATAAAAGCTGGTATATTCCCATTAGCTCGCTCGATCATTCAACTCTGAGTTCTTAAATCTTTAACTGTGGCATCATCACTCTTCTGTGAGTATTAATGTTAGGATTTTGTTCTTATTTTCCCACTTTTTTTTTTTTTTACTTATAAAGATCATAAAGACTACTAAATGAACAAACACTGATTCATGATTCCTGACCTGTTTCAGGTTCCACCGAGAAATATGGCTGCCCTTGAAGTATGCTGTAAATGACTCTGGCGCTGTTCCCATAGGAAGGGTCATCGGCATCTGTAGCTGTGACTTGCACCACAGAAGTACCTGAAGTATCCAAATTCAGCTTAGTTCTGCACAGTACCAGAAGGAGGAGCAAAAGCACTGGTTTTCATGGAAGACTTCAATGATTTTTGGCTTTAAAAATGACCTCTTAAAGAAACATTCATATATAATTTAGATGAAAATAATATATATAGTGTATTATAGGTAAACTTTGAATTCAACTACATATTTTATTTAGCCAACAAGTATATTTTCATGCATGCAATAGATAATGCTACAGTGTATCAGGTTATAATAAATGCAGACACTTTACAAATGCTTGGGTTTGATATTTAAATTCATTTTCACATAACAGATTTGTTTTGTGTAAAGGGCATATCTAATCACAAAGGAGTAAGTATGCTCTTTTTTTCTCTCTCTCCACTAATTAACTATAAGAATAATTAACATCTGTTCTAGAATACGGTTTTATGAATAGATTAAATTCTAAATTTAGAAACAATCCAAGATGATCCCAAGTCCCAAGAACTATTAGAAGCTATTTAATAAAGTACAAAATATATAAAAGGACTTTATATTAAGGTGATTGCCAAAAGTCCTTGGGATTCAGTGAAGTAAATATTAAATAATAATCTCTGAACAATGCTTTTGAGAACTGCAGTTGGAAATTTTCTATTAAAATTTTTACAAGGAAAAAATGTATCAGAATTGTTTCATCAGTTTATATTTCTCCCACATTTGAGAAATGATCTATTCTATTAAATCCAGATACGTTATCTCTAAAAATGTTATTGTTTTCTGATGGTTAATTTTCTGTGTTTCTCTATTTAGCAAAAACATGAAATCAATTTTAACTTTCTTTGCCTGCAAATATACCTTCCATTTATTTACATTGAAAAAGAAATTCTAGGGCTTCCCTGGTGGCACAGTGGTTGGGAGTCTGCCTGCTAATGCAGGGGACACGGGTTCGAGCCCTGGTCTGGGAGGATCCCATATGCTGCTTAGCGGCTAGGCCTATGAGCCACAACTACTGAGCCTGCGTGTCTGGAGCCTGTGCTCCACAACAAGAGAGGCCGCGATAGTGAGAGGCCTGCGCACCGCGATGAAGAGTGGCCCCTGCTTGCCACAACTAGAGAAAGCCCTCGCACAGAAACAAAGACCCAACACAGCAATAATTAATTAATTAATTAATTAACTCCTGCCCTCAACATCTAAAAAAAAAAAAGAAAAGAAAAAGGAATTCTATTATCTTGAATATTATACTTCCAGTTTTTTCACGCCTTCTGTCTTACTGCTTCTGCAACTTAACTTTAAATTCTGTATCAGTTTTTGATTAGCTGTTGATTTTCAACTGGTTTATTAGAATAAGAGATTTATATCAGCAGAGTTTTATATATAATGGTTAAATTGAAAGGATGTTTTAAAATATTTAATATGAAGTAATAGAAAATCTAATTAATTCCAATGTTCATAACATCTAGACACTCCAGACAAACTCTTTAGGCATATTATGACTAGAGTATATATGTAGACTCTGGATTACATTTATGGTGTTCTAAGTGTACTTATAATTTATTTGGAGTCAGGACTTTATACAGCTGTTCTCCAAAGCCATGTGACAAAAATTTGCATTTTCATAGTTTTCTACTGAAGGCCAATGGTATTTTCTTGCATATTTGAAGGAAGTGTCTATTTATTGTATTGTAGAAACTTACAAACCCATAGGAAGTGAGAAATGCATTAATCCTTTTTTTTCCTGACTCATTTCATAATTCAGAAAATCAAACACGTACCCTTAGCAGGGAATCAAATATGATTTCAAGTAATTGATCATAATATTTTAAGAATTTCTTGATAATTATTTTGTATACTTGTTGAATACTGTCATAAACACTGTAAATGAACTTACCTACAACAGACATTTCAGGAACACTCGCCGTGTAAATTTCCTCTGGGAACGTTGGCTCATTGTCATTGATATCATGGATTTTGATCACAAACTCAGACTCCGGTTCTACTGGCCTCAAAGTTCTTCTGTTAATAGCTTGTGCGCGTAGAGTATAAAAGGCCTTTTCTTCCCTATCAATTCTTCTTGTGGCATGAATGTCACCTGTTTTTTCATCAATAATGAAAAGAGTACCAGCTCCATCTCCAGATAAAATATATTTGAGGGATCCATCTCCTTTATCTTGGTCTGAATGAAGCTAGGGGGAATAAAAATGAGCATATCCACGATAATGTCTAAAGATACATAATGCAGAAAGAATTCAAAGAAGGTCTCTCAAGTCACATCTTTGAAAAATGGGGTCAGTTATCTTAGTTCCTGAAATGAGAGTTGAATAAGTATGATCACACTCATCTATATACTTTAAACAATAGGACTAGCCTTTTACATATCAGTATGATTTTTATTCTAAATGGAAAAAAGTAATAAAAATAAACCAAACACAGCTACTTTCTTTGTTTTGCTTGGTAAATAACCATTTCCGTAGGCAAATAACTCCTGACAAAGACATAAGTCATTAGTCTTGATATGCTGGCATAAACATTGCTTCTCTCATCTCTTTCTTTGAGAGGAAAATTCTTTTACTCTCATATTATGCAAGAAATTTATTTCCTGTAAACTTATTATTAATTATCGTATTTCTGTTGGGGAATTAGCAATATTTTAAGAACTGTAAGACAGGCAAAGTTGCATGAGACATGGCTTCTATGTTAGAAAACCTACACATCATTCTCTGATTCACATGAATGACAACAACTGCCCCAGAAATATTTGTGGGGTTCAGAGCAAGAGTACGAATAGATGTCTATATAACACCTGCTTATATATTTTAAAGTTATAAATCAAATTAATAAACTATAAAATAAAATGTGCTCTATCAAGTCTCCTACCTTGTCAAATCTATCTTCTTAACAACTGCAAACAACAAGTTCCGTGTAGAAACAATGTAATGTTGGGCAAGCCTTTTTCTTGCCTCCTTGCTTATGCCCACACACTAATCTTCCACAATCTAGTCATCATGTCAAAGAGCTTGGCATGCATTCATGTGGATATATCAGCCTAGCCCACATCCCTTCCCAGTGCTAATGCTTGTCCAGAATCCCATGTGTCATGAGCAAATTCCATCTATAATTGTCCTGTGGTATCTGTGGGAGATTGGTTGCAGGACCCCCGTGGTTGCCAAAATCTGAGGATGCTTGAATCCCTTACATAAAATGGCATAGTGCAGTCAGCCCTCAGTATCCATGGGTTCAGCATCCATGGATTCAACCACCCATGGATTGTGCACTATGTTTACCACCTGTGGTTGGTTGAATCTATAGACACTGAGCCCACAGATGTGGAGGGGTGATTGTATATCGTTTTTTAACAGATGCACACTAGGCCAGTCCTCAGGATTAAGGGTACATATAACAATGGGTAAATCTGGCCGTTGGTAGACTGACTTGGAGAAGAGACTCTCCAGGATCTAGAAGCAAGTTCAAGGATGTTTAGGCAGGGAATAATGGGTCCCAAGTGCTTCAAGGATCGGATCGTCTGGAAATGGATGTGCGGGTTCCAGATGTGAATATCCCCTTGCCTGTCATGGAATTCATACCCTGAGGGAGAGACTTAGCCATAGGAGGAACAGAGCATGGCTTTGTAAAACAAAAGGGTTGTAAGTTTTTCTCTAATTGTACCATCACACCAATAATTTTTTTTAATGCTAAGATCATGTTTTCTTATTTGCAGTAAGAGATTATGCTTTAAAATTTTTATTTTTCTTTTTATCTGATAAGAAATAGAAAAAAATGGGTAGATTTTCCAAGTTTTGATAAAGCATATATTATAACTTAGATATCATCATGCACATGTTGTCTTTTTTAAATTTGAGGTATAGTTTTACAATATTGTGTTAGTTTCAGGTATACAGCAAAGTGATTTTGTTATATATCCTTTTTTAAAATTCTTTTCCATTATAGGTTATTACAAGATATTGAATATAGTTTCCTGTGCTGTACAGTAAACCCTCATTGTTTATGTATTTTATATAGAGTAATGTGTATCCGTTAACCCCATACTCCTAATTTATTCCTCTCCCTCCTTCCCCTTTGGTAATAAGTTTGTTTTCTATGTCTGTAAGTCTGTTTCTGTTTTGTAAATAAGATCATTTGTAGCATGTTGTCTTTTTTAATACTCATATAAAACATAGTCATAAATTGAAATAGACATACTGACCTGTAGCCTAGAAAAATAAAAACTGGAGACAATATCCTTCCATTATGCAAAATATTATAGAGTTAGATATTTATCTAAGTAGGTTTGACTTTTGCTCTTTAGATTATTTAAATCAACACAAATTTTTATCTGTTTACCTGTAGAAGTATTACACTGATTATATTCTCTTTAAAGTAGAATTTTGTTTCTTTATTTGAAAGTTTCTTTTTCTTTATAGGAGCTTATATCAATGAACTTGGCTATGAAAACATTTTTATGTGAATATCAAAAATGTTTAAATTAAATAAATATTTAACCCCCTCCCCAATATATTTTATTACTGGTTAGGTAATACAATATATAGGTAATACAATATATAGGTAATACAATATATTATATACAACTGCTGGGTTTACAAAAGTAGTCTATATTTTTTGTTAATGGTTTGTAATAATCAGCATTTAGCCATTAAATTTGTATCAAACTCCATTTTTCTGATTTTTGGATAAATAACTCAGTATTACAGATATAATAGGAAAAAAAAAACTCCAAATGGATACGTACTTTGGAGAAAAAGATATAGAAGTCAGGTAACAAATAATTTTTACTGCATTTTTAGTTATTCACAAACAACAAAGTAAGGTTGAGAAACAAGAAATATCTGCTTTTCACTAAACAGCTCTCAGAAGTAACATATAACTGTGTTGTCCAGGGAACTACTCTCAAAAAGTCACAAGACTGAAGCTTTCTATATATTTTTTTTGTGGTATGCGGGCCTCTCACTATTGTGGCCTCTCCCGTTGTGGAGCACAGGCTCAGCGGCCATGGCTCACGGGGCCCAGCCGCTCCATGGCATGTGGGATCCTCTGGGACAGGGGAACGAACCTGTGTCCCTTGCATCGGCAGGTGGACTCTCAACCACTGTGCCACCAGGGAAACCCAAGACTGAAGCTTTTTAGTAAATGAAAATGCACATAGTTGCTGGAAATTTTCCAATTATATAAATGTACCATAATGTGTCAATTTTCCAAATGACAGATATAAGCATTGCATATTTCTTATTCTGTCTGGGAATCAAAATAGTTCAAGAAAAGATTATTGATATTATCAATCATCTGATCATATAACTTTGTGATTTGTACTAGACAGTTATGATGTTTATTGTCTATTCATTCAACAATTTTAATTGATAAATATTTATTTACTCTCATAAGAATCAGGTAGTTCTAAAAGTAAATGAACAATTCCATCCTAGTGCTATGGAAGATTCAAACACAGTGTGTAATGGAAATTCACAGGATAGTCCCTAAACTAGCCTACAGGAATGAGTGAGGATTTCCTTAAGCATATATCACCTAAGTTACGTGATAAAGAATGAGTAGAGGTTAAAACCTGGGAATTTTTTTTTTCATTTTACAAATTTTACACCTCATAAAGGACACTGGATGAATATAGAAGGTAGATTCAGAGTGGAGAAAGAAATAAGACAAGATGGGAATCATTAAGACCAGTTTTGCTCTTCTAATCGGTTAGATGTGTAAAAAAAAAGTTGCTAGTATAGTGAGATTTTAATTTTTATAAAGCTCAGTTTTGGAATATGAATCACAGCAGGATTTTTACCTTCACTTATACTACAGAGAGTGAAAATTAAATCTTGTAATTGGACCACATAGGGTGACAGTTTCCGTTGGATTAGAAAATTGAACATGATAGTTGGGAATCAAAGAGAAGAGGGTTGGAAACTGGACTGTTGGTTTTGTGAATCGGAAATGAAAGGATTTCTACCTTCTCATAATTAAGAGAAACAAATTAGATCTATGAATTTATGTGCTGCTTTTAAGAAACCAGACATAATAATTTTTTCTTGAACTGTGAGAGCCTGCATAAAAGAAAAGGAAAAACATTTTCTTTTCTTACAGAGGGAAACAATGGAACACTAACACTAGAATAAAAGGACAAAAATGACCATATTTGGAGGCTTGACATTCGTCTATGTTTATTGAAATATTATTTAAATAAATATATTTGAGAATTGGACAAGTAAAGAGACTGCAATAGATATGTATTATGAGGCAGAGACTTGCATTTCTAGATGTCCTAAGACTTGGGAAGTTGCTTTCTGCCCTAGATGAACCTGATGGGAGACAGAGTTAACTACTAAGGGGTATGATGTTGATTTTCTAAAAGTTACAGAAAGAGACCAATGAACAAAGTTCTTTAATTATAGTCCTCCGCCTAAGCTCCCTCTCTCTTTTTCAAGCTTCTCTCTCTTTTTTTTTTTTTTTTTTGCGGTACGCGGGCCTCTCACTGTTGTGGCCTCTCTCATTTGCTGAGCACAGACTCCGGACGCGCAGGCTCAGCGGCCATGGCTCACAGGCCCAGCTGCTCCGCGGCATGTGGGATCCTCCCAGACCAGGGCACCAACCCGTGTCCCCTGCGTCGGCAAGCGGACACTCAACCACTGCGCCACCAGGGAAGCCCCAAGTTTCTCTTTATTATTGTAATTATTTCTTCTTTTGCATACTCTTCCCTCCTTACCCTGGGATTGTCTCTCACCGTCATTCCCTGTGTGTGTGCTAAAATTTTATTTTACATTCCAACTCATTTACTAAGCAATGATCAGACAGGGGATAGTCCTTATAACTGTAGCTTTCTCACTACTCTTCCTTTTTTCATTTGGATATTAGTTATCAATACTTGGATTTATTAAATATTTAATTAAACAAAATCAGTTGTTTGTGTTATTGAGAAGTGGTATTATGGATCAAGTGCTAAGTAACTTAAAGCATCTACTCTGAAATAAATTTTATATTGATTTGACCTTGTGCTATTTTATTATGTGAGATATTAAGGTTTCTTTAAACATAGAAAAAAATATCAGATTATTGTGGCTTTAGTTCCTCAGTAACCCCTGTTCTCCTGTGTGAAACATTTGGGCCACAAATCCTTAAGAAGAATTTTATGTTAATACTGACCTTTTCTTTCCTTGAGGAAAGCCTATTAAAAATTCACAACCTGCTGTGTTCCTTGTAAATTCACAAGCAGATAAAGGACATTGCAAGGTACATGACAATTAATGAAAACAGAACAACTGGTACTATGCCACACATTTAAAAGTCATTTTCCTATTATTTAACTTTTTAAATTTGGGTGTGGTTAGTTATAACTCATGTGCTTATATTGATGAGTTTAATAATTAAAACTAAACAATCCACTGAATTTAAATAAATATTTTAACAACAAATTATTTAATGAAAACCTAGTAATTTTAAATGTGGCAGGTTTTTATAACATTTAATGTAAAGCATTCATTTTAATATATTTGTCTAAAATGAAGTTTGTAAGCTAAAAGGGGTCTTGTGGCTTTTATAGTCTAAGGCCATCTTTACTTTTAAGAGGAAGAAACTGAGATCCAATCAATTTTTTATCACACAGGTGTTAAATGAAGATTACACTTGAGGATCAGTGCTTTGTTGGTGGAACTTTTACTTCTTAATATCAGTTCATTTTTATTTTTCAGTTTCTCACATTAAGTTCGGAAATACTATAAAAGCAATCAAAGTATTGATCTATGAAGTACAGGGAATTTAAGTAATTTGTTACCAAAAGGATAACTGATAAAAGATTTTATCTTATACTTTCTCCCTTGGCTGGAAGAAAAATGAACAAGTTTTAAAACATAAAAAAACGTATCTATCAATACTGCTAATAAAATTCTGATTACTAGTTCAGAGGAATTTATGTTGCTGTGTGAGATTCGTTCTCATTCAGAATACTGATACACTTTTAGATATTGGTCATAATCGGTATTTGGTTTGATCCCCAACACTGGGAAAAGACAGTAGAGAAAATTAGAATTATATTTGTAGAATTATATTAGGATTGTATTTATAATGGTTAGACTAGTTCTTTGAAGGATACATTTTGATAAATGAATCCAAAGGACTATAAGATACATTATCTGAGTTTAACAATATCTTGTTTGTGTGTGTTCATTAACTTCAGAACTTCAGAAATTGTTGAATAGATTTTCTAATGGACAGTGATAATTTTATGCCTTCTGTTCTTTCAAACAGCCAATATAGTCTATATTTGTTTTTTGTTTTTTGTTTTTTTTTTAAATCCAGAATGTGGCTAATATGCATTGCTATTCTGGTACCATCGTCGTTAGTATTTTGCTCTAATTGCTCTAGTGAGTAACATAATATCAAATGGAACATAAGGCATTGAATCAAGTAACTTTAAGTTTTCATCCAATAAAAAAATACCAGTGAAGATGGTCTAGCACCAGAAAACAGCTAAAAGCATGTTAAAGCAAATAAACACATTCTGTTCAGAAATAAATAAGTAGTTACTCATTTTGTTGAGACCAGGGGAAAAAAGGGAGGGGAGGGCAAGTCTTGAATTGGAGTGTGTGACATTTACAGAGTAAGATGGAACATTATTTTAATATTAATGATATAGAAAAATATACATCAATTTTTATGAATCCCAGTGAAACAATTTTTTCTTCAAAAATAGAAACGGAGAGGAGAAATAAAGATTATCTATCAATGGAATGGACTGTAAAAACAACTACAGTAATTTTAAAATACCCCATATATATGACTTAGATTAATAAATAATTTTCTGAACAATTTCTTTCTGGTACCAGAAGCAAGTATAGAGGATTAAATGATTGATGGGCAATGTTCTCTGCTTAATTTAGAGTCTGACAAAAAAAAAATCAAGTGGTTTGTTTCCCACATTTGACAGAGTTCTCTGGAGATCTCCCCCAGGAGTACAAACTCCAGGGGGTGTCCAGATTCAAAAACTAGAGATTCCTCTTCCTGTTTGGTCTTCTGAGAGTGCAGCTTACTGAAAGTTGGCCTTGTGCTTCTGGGCCAGCCAGATTGATTAGTCCAATCTTGGATCATCCTGCAGTTTGGGGGGTTTTCTTAGACTGCATTAGGAATTACTCAAGACCCTGCAGCAGGTCAGACTTCTTAGCAGAGCGTGCTATAAAATTCTAAAGACATCTCCTGCTAGGACTGCTGCTAATTCACCTCTTACAGTGTCTCAACTCGTACATATCTTTTCTGGTACTGTAAAGATACCAAGACTACATTGAAGGCATTTACTTAAGCTTTCCATAAACACAATTTATAGGGCATTATCTGCTTCAAGACCATAAATGGTATGCATAATACACAGTAGACACATTCTTTCTAATTATTGTATTAGTTTCCCTCTCCAAAGAGAGTTTTTGGGGAAATATTTTAGAGAAGGATCATATTCTTTTAGAAGCCTGGTATCTTCCTTCTATAGTTTTGAAGATCACTAAATTATGCAGAGTATTCCCTTGCAGTGTGAAAATGACATTGAACATTTCACACCTTATTTTCCCCACAACTTGAAGTCTTCTTAAGCATCTTAGATTTATAATACGGGAGTATGTGTAAATACATGTCTAAAAATTGTTAAGTAAATGCAAAATATTTAAAATCAGGAGATTCCTTTTTTTCCTTTTTTTTTTTTTTTTTTTTTGTGGTACACGGGCCTCTCACTGTTGTGGCCTCTCCCATTGTGGAGCACAGGCTCTGGATGCGCAGGCTCAGTGGCCATGGCTCACGGGCCCAGCCACTCCATGGCATGTGAGATCTTCCCGGACCGGGGCACGAACCCGTGTCCCCTGCATCGGCAGGCGGACTCTCAACCACTACATCACCAGGGAAGCCCAAGAGATTCATTTTTGATTAATAAGGTCTACAGAAATCAGAGAAGAAAAAATAAAGGGTGATCATCTCTTTTTTATGGGCTTCACAGGCAACTGAGTATCTTTCCTTCCTTCTTTTATTCAAGAAAGTTATAATGATAGGAGGTATGAAAGGAAGGAGAGTGCTAGGGATATGTATTCACTGAAGGAGTTTATTTAAATAAGCATTTTTGAATCAGATTGAACTAAACTAAATTGAGTAGGGTAAGGAGAATTCTGTGTGCCATTTTAGGACTTAGAAGTTTCGGAGATTTTGCTACAGAGGAAGTATTTGAAGCTGTTGGGTTTCTAAGTCTTATTCATAAAGATGCTTCTATCTTGAAAACTATAGACTGCCAATTACATAATTGGATGCCCAAAGGAGAAGGACTAGGCATCTGCCTGCTGTCTCTAGGGGTTATGGTCAAGAAGGGGAAAATGAAAAGAGATTTGGATCTTTACATTTGTTGGATTTTTTAAAAGACACTGACTGAAATGGGAATCTGAAAAAGGGCTATGAATACTACCCTCCCCCTCCAAATCGTGTGTGTGTGTAAAATACAAAAAGAATGTTAATATGCGGTATCAGGGAGTACAAATATAGCCCTAGACCACTAAATTAAAAACTTCTATTCTAGGTAGGTTTTATATGTTTTTCCACATATTCACACACACACATACAAAAGGAATTGAGAAATCAAGGTAGATGTTCTCCTTATGAAAGGGGATTGCTCATTAGGTGAAGAAACGTTCATATCTTCATCAAATGAGGAAACCTAGTCCCCAAACTTATCTGACAATATCATGCCCCTGCAACTTGTGTCCTTCCCCAGTACCTTGATTTATCCACCCTGAAAATTCTTACTCATTGATAAAGATCCTATTTATATCTTATCTCCTATATGAGGCATTTTTTCAAACTTCTTGGTAAGGCTGAACTGACCTCTCTTTCCTTAGTGCCCCAATTATCATGTGCGTCTGTTTGTATGAATGTGTATATAGGTATTATATATATGTATATACATATAAAATTTTATAACCACTTCAAATTTTGAACTATTATTTTCATAAGTCTTTATGGAACTACAAATATATTTTGAGGATGAGAACCAAGTTTTCTATTCTTATGGACTCCTAACATTTCACAGTACATAATAAGGAATTATTTACTTGTAAAAGGAAATGGACATCAGAGTCAAATACCACAGACATGAGGAATAAAGTTCTTTCTTGTGCTACTTCTTTGGAAAGAAGTGAAATTCTTCTGAATGGAGTGAAATGGAATTAGAAGTCCATAATGAAAAGTGGGGATCAGCAATTACTCTACATTGAAAGTATAAATGTACATAAATAAAATCTTATTCTTCATACTGAAAAAGATTGGGACTATAAATTAGCTAGAAATTCCAGTTAACTATGAGATGGTATCAGTGGGATATGATATATACATGGATTACCAGGAGACATATTTACATTTTTCAGTGAAGAGCCAGGGATAGAAATGCAAATCCAAATTTATCTCTAAAACCATATGGTAAGTCATTGTAGACATCTGTAATTTAATTAAGAGTAGGATAAGGTAGTTAGGTAATAATAGCAGGATGACATTCCCACTGACAACATATAGAACATCCAGCTGGACTACAAAAAAAGAAAAAAAAATCACATTGCTAAGGCCAAATTGCTGTGTAAACAATAGGAACTGAATGGATTAAAGCCTGGGAGGAGAGGATTGTTCAGAGGTGAACAGAGGGCTTGCAGATGCTTTTTCCCCAGGGGAATTTGCCAGTTCCGAGCCTGGGTTTGGAGGTAAGAATCTGTGATTGTCCCGAGAGGAAGGTACTTCTGGAATAAAAGAAGTCAGAAAAGAGTTTAGAATTCACATGGTAGTGGAGTGAAAATACTGCAGAAGTGAAGGTCCTCAAATGCATTGCCAGTCTTTCCATAAAACATTTGTTGAATTATGAGTCTGTAGATGGCTAAGGGCCAGGCTGAAAGCTTCTGAAAGCTAGAATGTAATTGTCACATTCCCAGAGACTGGTGGTTCTTAGGTTCAAAAAAAAAAAAAAAAGGACTCATGAGGATGTGAAATTTGAAAGCTCTCCAGGGAATGTCAGACTGAACCTGAGGATCTACACGGACTTTGCACCTAGGAGTTTTCAACAATTCTTAGTGCCTCTATAGGCTAAAAACACAGACTCACAGACTTGGTCCCTTGAAAAATGCTCACTGCCAGAGAGTAAAGAAAGCAAGAAATGTGTTGTTCTTCCTGCAAAGTGACAAAACATACAGATTATTCCCTCCTGGAGAATTCTGTCAATTGTTGAAGGAGCATCAAGCAAACGATTAAAGATCTAAAGTGAGAATTTCTGAAGGACATAACTAAATATCCTGAGGAATTGGGGGTCAAAAGAGACAGGACCCACTCTCACTTGGAGGGTTCACCTTCTTGGTAAAGGGATAAACAGTGGTAGACATAGGCTTACCAAATGGCAATTCAATGTAATCTTCCTCAATCCTTGATTGAACTGTAGTGATATATCATTTGCCTTCTAACCAAAGAAACAGAACCAATAGGAAATATATATATATATATATATATATATTTCTATATATATATGTATTGTTTGGAGAATTTTCAGGAATTGGCTCATGGGATTGTGGAAGATACAGAGTCTGAAATCCATTGGGAAGGACAGCAATCTCAAAATTTGTAAGAGTAAATATTGCAATTTTGAGTCATAAATCCACAGGGCAGGCCAGTAAGCTAGAAACTCAAGCTGGGTTTCTTTGTTACAGTTTTGAGGCAGAAGCCATTTTTCTTTGGGAAACTTCATATTTTGCTCTTAAGGTCTTCAGTTGATTGGATGAGGCCCACCCACGTTATGGAGAGCAATCTGCTTTAATTATAGTTTACTGATTATAAAGGTTAATCACATCTAAAAAAAAAAAAAAAACAGGCTCCATAGCAACATCTAGATTAGTGTTTGACCAAACAACTGGTCGCCATGTCCTAGTTAAGTTGACACATAAAATTAATGATCACAGATGATAAGCAAGTAATCCAAAAAACAATCAAAAAATTCTTTCCAGTGAAAAATAACCCATTATACATAATGTACGGTAGGAAAAGTTACTATTCATGCAAAAAGACAAGATCATATAACCAATATGAGAGTAAAAACAGAATAGAAAATGACTGTATATGATTAATATATTGTATTTAGCAGACAAAATTGAAAGATAACTATGCATAATATATTTGAAAATGTAAGGAAAAAGTGGAAAGAGCAGATGAAAAATGGAGATTGAGAAAAGAATCAAAAGAACATTCTAAACCAAAAATACAATGCCTGACATTCATAAATATATAGACAGTTTTTACAGCAGATTAGATATATAGTAAAACACATGGTTAGTCTGTTGAAAGGTAAGCAGAGATTGCCATCAAGGAGTTAGGCATATAGAAAATACAAACCTGAAATACAGAGAGAAACAATTATGAGAAAAAATAAATAAGATCAATGGATGCCTGTGAAACAGAATCAAAAATTGCAATACACATGAAATTGGATTCCCAGAAAGAAAGGAGAATGGAATGCAAATTATATTTGAAGGAAAAAATGGGTAAGGATTTTTAAAAACTGATGAAAGATACCAAGAAACAGATTCAGTAAGATCTGAGAAACTCCAAATGGATAAATAAAAGTAAAACAACAAATAATCCCATTATTGTCATATTTTTGAAATTTGAAAACATAGAGAAAACTGTAAAAGTATTTGGGAAAAAAAAGATACATTAACTTCAAAACAGCAAGTATTAGTCTGATTGCCTGTTTCTGAAAAGGTATGATGGAAGCCAAAACATGATGGAAAGACATCTTAAAGCAGTGATGGAAAATAATGAGCTACATGAAATTCTACACTGTGCAAAAATAGGCTTCTCAAAGGAAGTTGAAATAATTATGTTTTTGGACAAAAACTAAGGGTATTTACCCCAATAGGTATTCAGTAAAATGAATATTAAATTGGAATTTTCACAGAAGAAAATGATCCCATATAAAATTTGTGAAGGGAATGAAAACACCAGAACTATAATTATGTGGTAATATAAATAATTACTGAATATACAAAACAATAATAGTAATATCTTTGGCTGCTGGAATAAAGTACATGACAATAACATAATAGAAATAAAGAAGAGGGAATACAATTTTAAAAGATTCTAAATTTAAACTGGTTTGTGAAGAAAATACATTGAAATGTGCAGTTTTGATATGCACCCTTTTCTGTATGATTATTATTCCTCAATACAAAGTTAGCATAATTTATCTTGATGTCATCCCACCTTCCATGGAACCGCACCACCTTCACCCACTACAACGCTAGGCTTGTAAATCTGGGTATAATTCCCAAAGGAAATGGATGCCAATATAATGGAATATAAAGAAAAACAGAGAATAATAAAACAAACAAGTGAGTGCCAGAGTTCCATAAATGTCAATATTTTGCAAATTTATTTTGGATCTCTTTGCTTTAAGAAAGAAAATAAAATTAAAATAAACTGTAATTCATTAGCTGAAGCCTTCTCTGCCCTTTCATTCCTTTCCTTACATCTTTATACATATCATAATCTTGAAGTCTGTGTGCCTCTTTTCCTTCCATATTTTATGTTTTTGCAATGTAAGTAATAGCACTTATCCTAAACAGAATGCTTCATCTCCACCTTTCCCACAAATCAAATCTTATTTTAGTAAACTGCATGATTATCAAGCCAGTTTTTCAAACTAAAATCCTAGGGGCCATTGATTCTCCCCCCCCAACTCTACCTATTTATTCCATAAGCAAATCTTTTGGACTTCAAATGTATTTCCGACAACTTCTCACAGCCTCCACTGCTGTCATTCCAATACAAGTCATGGTAATCTGTCACTTAATTTTCCACCTAGTCTCCCCATCTCTATTTCCATCCTTAAGTTTCCACCTAGTCTCTCCACCTCTATTTCCATCCTTCTATGGTTACTGTCCACCCACTAGCCAGAGTGATCATTTAAAAATGCAGATCAGTACAGCCACTACTCTGCTCAAAATCCACCTGTGGCTTCCCATTACATTTAGAACACAGTTTAAACAACACCTTACCCTCATTTACAACATCCATTGTGATGTAGTCCTGGCCTGTCATGCTGGCCTCAACTCTTTCCATTTTCTCTTTAACCACTTGAACTCACATTGATATTCCTATTTCTTGGACATGCTAAGTTTATTTCTACCTCTCACTTTAGTACTTGTTATTTCTCTGAATGATACACACTTCCTCACTTAATATTTATAGATGATTTCGTGTATCACTTTTGTGCTTTCATATCATTTTTCCCTTTGTTTCTCTCTCTCTGTCATTTTCTTCTCAATTTGTAAGAAATTCTTTATATATCTGAATATTAATAATCTGTTGTTATATCATTGCATGTTTCTTCTTTTAATCTGGGATGTTTCTTTTAACATAGGTAATCGTTTCTTTTGTCCTAGAGAATGTTTAATTTCAATGTAGTTAAATTTATCAATAATTTATTTTATGCTTATTCCTTCTTGTAACTTATTCAAGAATTATCGGGCTTCCTTGGTGGCGCAGTGGTTGAGAGCCCACCTGCCGATGCAGGGGACACCGGTTCATGCCCCGGTCCGGGAAGATTCCACATGCTGTGGAGCGGCTGGGCCCGTGAGCCATGGCTGCTGAGCCTGTGCGTCCGGAGCCTGTGCTCTGCAACAGTAGAGGCCACAACAGTGAGAGGCCCGCATACCGCAAAAAAAAAAAAAAAAACAACCTAACCCAAAGTCATATTTTTTTTAACATTTTTAAAGCTTTTCTTTGACATGTAGTTCACTCTTACCATATACACACATTGTTGTGTGTATATGTGTGTGTGTATGCATGCATGTGTGTGTGTGTGTGTGTGTGTGTATGGTGTTAGGAACAGACCAACATTTTCTAGTAAGGATTTACAACAGATATTTATTAAACCATTGATCTTAATTCCAACTCATCTAAAATTTTTCTATATAAGCACAGGTGTGTTTTATTATTTATTTATTTTGACCCTTATGTCAACAAGAAGAGCATGGCCAAGGCCTAGCTCATGCTGCATCACGCTGCTAATGGTGACTGCCTCTTAGCTGAAGACCATCATGGAGCAGGGCCCCAGTTCACCTTCTCCAACTGCCTAGTTCTGCAGACCTGCGTGGGCACGGTACTCATCTTCCTCGTCAAGTATGACCTCAACAACCTGGCCACTGGCCTGGTCTTCAGCATTGTCCTGGTCAACTCTCCCTCATGGCCTTTGGTGTCTAGAAGCCCATGATGGGTGTGGTACCCCTGGATCATGCTGGGTCTTAGACATCCAGTCCCCAGAAGCTGCCTCGTCCTTGGGACCAACCTCTCTCCCTGACAGTCTCCAAACCCCCAGAGCCAGGCAGGCTCCCACTGGACTGCACCCCAGGATGAACCACATGTGGTCGGCCACCCCAGGCAGCACAGGCCTGATCCGGACCTTTGTTGTTCCTCCTGGATCATGGTGAGGCGAGGCCCAGGGGCAGGACTGGAGAGCCCCTGAGAAAGGTTTTGGCCACTCACAGACATGCTGCAGCTTCCAAGATGGGCCACCAGGGAGCCACGGCTGGCCTGGGTCTCAGGACATTTCCAGAGGGACGAGAGACAAACAAAAATTTCTATATAACCATGGGTACATTTTAGAGCCTTCTATTTTTTTCCGTCTGTCTATTGTCACAAATATAGCATTATTACTAATAACACATTCAATTTCTGAAGCTCTGCAATGAATGTTAATACCCATTCAAATCAGCACCCTTCCTTATCTGTCCTTTAAAAAAATTGTCTTGAGGGTTCTTGGTCCTTACCTCATATAGTTTTACATCAGCATGTTACTTTTTACTAAAAAAATTAAGAACAAAAGTCTTGCTAAAAATCTAATTGGAATTGCAATGAATTTACAGATTAAATTGGAGAGAGTATCATCTTAAACATGAACACTTCCTATTCTCAAAAATTGTGTATATCTCCAGAGCCTTAGCTGCAAAGTAGAAATACCTGATGGAGTTTTTAAAAACCCTGATGTCGGTACCACACCCTAAGTCAATTAAATAAAAATTTCTGGGACCTTTCCATGGGTCCTGAAGTTAACGTGGCAAGCTTCAGCTTCTTTGGATACCTGGGCTGGGGAGCTATAATAATTACCATACTATTCTCTGATTGCTGATCTCTTAGGTGCTTTATTACCTCACTGAAACTACAAGCTCATATCCACAGTGGTTTCATGTTGACAGACTGCATATTTCTGAAAGCTTAAGATATTTTATAAAGAAACATGCCATGTGGAAACTTTGAAGCATAAATCTGGCAAACATCTGAGTAAAGAATTCCTCACCTGGTATGTAAGGGAACACCTCACCACCACTATGACAAACCAGGAAAAATGGGCCCACCTCAGCCCCTCAGAATTTTCCCGGCTTCAGAAATATGCTGACTGGGGGTGACTTGTACTCGGTTTTCAAAGCTTCACTTGTGTCTGCTGTTTCTTAAAAACAACCAGCTTAAAATAATCAATAAGCCAATGAGGTATATTTTGGGGTTGTACATTTTGTTCCTATTCAGCTCCCTTCTAAAACTCAACTTTCATTTCCTTTAAATGAAATGTATGTGACAATGACCTCCAAATGTATATATGTAACTCAATCCTCTCCCCTCAACTTCAGCTCTAAATATGCAGCTGTCTAGTTGACATCTTCAATGGGATGGCTCATTGATATTTCACATTTAACAGATCCAAAACAGAATTCTTGTTTCCCTTCTGTTCCACCAAAATAAAACAAAAATTAAAGCACATTTATGTTACTCCCTTAAAGAAAACAAATTTTATATATCTCCATTTATTAAGGACATATAGCTGCCCTTCAGTATAATTTTATATTTGTTTTGATATCTAGCTCACTTTTTCCATCTGAATTTGTGGGACTTATTGTTTGGTCTCTAGAGACCTAAGGACACTAGTTGGACAAGTCTATAAAGCCTCTGGAAATAAACTTCGATGGGTACAAACAAGTGTTATCCACTAAGGACATGAGATTGAGATATGGGGCATTCAAATGCTCACCCCAAATCTCCTTGAGTCAATTTTGTCCATCCCTCTCCTCCAAACGAAAAAAGTTACATAAATTTCTAGGAGCTACTGGTTACTACAGCCAATGGATTCTTGATTTTGATGCCCTTCCCAAACCTCTGATGCCCTCCTTCCAGACACCACCCAGAGCCAATTTCCTGAGTTTCAGAGGCATTAACACCCTTTGAAGCCTTAAAATTAACATTATCCATACCCCTAGCTCTCAGCTTACCTAATTTTGACAAACCTTTTCATCTTTACTGCCGTGAAACTAAGGGGATTTTAAGACAATTTTTTTGCCTCTCAGATACATCCTACATTTCTCATGCCAGTTAGACCCTGTGGCATCAGGTGTTCAAACATGATTTCAAAAGTGGTTAATCCATGTCACCTATTTGGAGTATTTTGGAATTTTATAAGGACCAGGAGTAATGCTTTTGGCTATTTAAGTCCAGTTTCATGACAGATCTTTCCTAAAGTCCTTTATGTGTCTAAATTTTTATGCTTACTGACATCACTAAACCTTCTATTCCTGGGTTAAGTGAATATTGTGGGAATTTACATGAATGATCTGATGCTGTGACCAGCTAATAGAAGAACTAACTAGTATCTTGAAGCATACTACCAACATGTGAAAGGGGCATGATCTCCACTGATTGACAAGCCTTCATCCCTCTCAACCAGGAGACCAGGTGTACATCAAGGTCTTTAGAGGAAAACACTCACTGTCGACCAGCTGGGAAGGACCTTACAAGGTATTGCTAACCACCTAGTCTGCCAACAAAATAAAAGAAAAATCCTCCTGAATTCATACAAGTCACACCAAAAAAAAACCCATATCACCTGACAATTGGTAGACAATCCCTACAGGTGATCGATCTTAAAGTAATGCTTTTCCATAGCCAATTCCCAGTCTCCAGAAGCAGATGGCATTATGAAGTAGACAACTTTCCCCTAGATCAGGGATCAAGAAACTTCACTTTTACCTATTCCCCACCTTTAAAGACTCCCCATACACAAACCAAAAATAAATAAATAAAACAAAGAAAAAGCACCTTTTCTTATTAATGAACACTTTTTTTTTCTTCTACATTAATTAATCATTTATTAGAAGGCTGACTAGAGGTTGCTTGTTTCTATCTACTGTCCCTCTATGCTTCCACTATGACTCTCTTTCAACCTATGTATTGCTCTTATTAACACTTACTTTTTCAACAGGTCAGGGGCAAACACTCCCTTATGCCAGTTTACCAAACCCTGGTAATGTTAACTAATCAAGCTGACTGTTGGTTATGTCAGCATCTGTAGTGCAAAGAATCTGAACTAGTTTTCATTCTTTCCAGTATGGAAGGTGGAGGAACAGGGTATGGTATCTCATCAGTCTACCTCTCCTTCTAGTGAGTTATTTGGGCCCAGGAAAACCTCTCCAGAAACTCAAGGACTGTTCCTTGCCCTGATAAAGACAATAGGTGAAATCTTTTCCCTTGGTATTGAAAACAGATGTGCCACTGGACCTTTCCTGGTGACATATCAGGGCAATATTGCAGTCAGACTCTGTGGCTTGATTCCATGGATGGCACAAACCTATCAAGGAGATGAAAAGTGACTCCAGCACTACCTTTTATGGCACAGATGTTTTCCAAATCACCAAATGCCAAATCACCCTTGCACGACTTGGGGTGTCTCAGCTGCTCCTCTGATTAGACTGTACAATACCCCAAACTATACATGGATAGACTAAAAATCTGGACGAACTTGGCCAGATGACAAAACTAAGCTTTATAGTTGCCAAAGCCAAACTGCAGGCCTCCTCTATCAAATATTCCACAACTTGAGCTGCTCTTATAAACTGACAGGAGTACATGGAAAGTAGAGATATGTGGATGCTAATTTTACTAGTAGCATGGAATCCCCTGATCTAGGAAATTATAGATTCCACTCTGACCTTGCTTTTGAAGCACACTGGTCTTTTTATCTTATGTGGCGATAAGATATGTGAAAGGTTCCCACCTAAATGGTCAGGATGTTATGGACTCAGATACTTAGCTTTTTCTGCCAACAGAAAACTCTACCTTAAATACCAGCCAAATTACAAACTTGAGCTCCTTTGTCCATAAAGGTGTGCCACATAAATGGATTAGATGAGAAATCATAGAAAATCTGCTTGTGTATCAACAATCCAAGTTCTTTGTAGTGTTGAGGACCTTATTCCCAAGCTTTGGAACTCATGCATTGGAAAAGATGATCTTAAAACTTTTTACAGTAACAGAATCAGAGTTCAATACCACTATGTGGACTTCAGCACTGCTTCAGTCAGCAGCGAACAGCTTAGCCTCCATTGAACTCCAAATCAGCATGCCCATAATAGATACACTGACTGCCCAGCAAGGAGGGAATTATGGGGAAAATGCTGCTTCTATTCATTCAAACGGGACAAATAGTATCTAACTTACATCTGTTGAAAGATAAGATTAACACTTTCCATCAGATAAATGAAGCAGAGCCATTTTATTGGATTGATCTATTCCTAGGATTGGGAAGCTGGTTTAATGGGGTGTGAGGAAATGTGCTTCCATTTGATCCTTTTTGTTTTTTCATTCTCATTTTAAATTATGTTCTTTTCTCCCTTTGCAGATCTCTTACCATTCAGCTACTAAAGCAATTCTGTTCTCCACAGTCATCAGCTAAGCTTTAAATATGTGAAACTTCCAGGGAAGTTTCAGAGGAGGGGCCTGATGGGGTTCAGGGCAGGCTGCTCCCAAATACATCACTTTGGTATATTGATTATTCTGAATTAAAGTTACTCAAGAAACAGTTGTTGCAAGAAGGACACTCGAGCCCTCCTTTGTCCCCCTGAAAGCTGGAAATAAATCCCCCATGTGAAGGCTGCCCTCCCTGAACCTGGAGGGTAGAAGGCATCCTTATGGCCAGAGATAAGGAATTCAGGACCAAGAAGGCTGTGTAAACAAATCTTGTTACTTCTTCATTAATTTACTACCCAGAGCCCAAGTCCCTTTGTTTTCTGCCAATTCTTCACAAATTATTGTTTCTTTGTCTAAAAAGTATAAAAGCTGTTTGCTTCAGTCACATCTGTGAGCCTCAGATCTTTAGGACTCTGGTACATCCAAAATTAAACTTGTTTTTCTCTTGTTAATCTGTTATATGTCAATTTAGTAATTAGGCCAAAGATTCTAGGAGGGAAGAAGGGAAATGTTTTCTTACCCTAAATATTAGTTTCAAACTTTCTTTGTAAATATAATTAAGGTAGACTTTTAAAAACACAGAGTTGATTTTGGTTCTATTCCTCCAACCCCACAATGATTAATTTTGCTTTCCAACACAATATCTTTGACCCCACTCTTACTTTCTCCTTTCTTCACAAACACAAATTGTCTAAATTCTTCATTTTCTGTGTTTTTTTTTCTTTAACTCAACCACAAATTCTTCCACACTGCCTTAATTTCCTTTCAAGCTACTAACATTAAACAACTTTCATCTTTCTGAAGACAATCTCCCAGAACCTTCTGACATGTTCCAAAAGAAACTGTTTGAGATTCAAACTTTGCTTACAGCTGTTAGCCTCTGATTTTTCTTCATCAGAATCCTTTGCCTCTCCAGTCTTTAGTATGTTTTCTTTTTTTGGTTGTTTTTCACTCTGATTTTTAATGTGAAATCCAAATACTGAATTGTACATGTATTCTCTTGTTGGACAAAGAAGTCAAGGCTGGATATTATTTTTCTTGAGGGTATGGAATACAATACTCCATCATCTTCTTCATATTAGTATTGCTGTTAAGAAATCTGTAGTCCTTCTGATGCCTGATCTTTTTATAAGATCCATGGTTATATTTTTCTCTGGGAGATTGTAGAATCTTTTGTTTGTGCAGATTTCTGAAAATACATGGTATCGTTCTTTGGAGTTTGTATATTTCTATCAAAATTCCAGGTTACAAACCAGGCCTTTTCATTCTTCAATCCCATACCATTCTATTCTAGAATATTCTAATGAATTTTTCATTGATATGCCGTCTCTTCCATTTTTCTTGTTCTGGAACTCTTATTATTCAGATATTGATCCTCATTGTTTTTCCCTTTAATTTAATTATCCTTTAGTTCTGATTTTCCGTCTCTTTGTCTTCTTGCTTTACTTTCTAACTTACATTCTGAATGTTATTCTCCACATCATCTATTGAGATTTTTATATTTATCATACCTTTAAATTCCAAATACAATTTTTTTCTTCTATGTAAATTCATTTTTTAAAAAAATATTTGTATGTAGCTGATAGTATTTTCCACAGGTGATTGTAACAATATTTCCATTCTATATCCTATTCCAAGAACTTGCTACTCCCTAATCAAGAGGAAGTGCCCAATAGCCCTCCTCTTGAAGCCCCCAAAAGAGGTAGAATCTAGTTCCTCACCTCTTGAATCTAATAGACAGAATGTAGCCAAGGTGATGATACATGATTTTCGAGACTGAGTCAGAAACTGTGAAGAGATATCTGCTTTGTGAGCTGTAACCCTTGGACTATACCCTTGAGCCACTGAGTAAGCAGTCCAGCTGTTCTGAAGCTACTAGACTCTGAGGAACCCCTCAGAGTAGAGGAGAGACCACATGGAGAAACACAGAGACTAACAGAGAGAGAGAGAGAAAGGTCCAGCCCACTCAAATACTCTATCTTTCCACCTACCATTTGCCTGAAACTTCACAAGAAACTCTAAGACAGACACACCAAGCCATCCTTCCCAACATCCTGAACCACAGGAACTATACCAAATAATAAAATCACCATTGTTGTGGTAAGTCATTAAATTTTATGGTGTCAGGCAGCAATGGCTAGCCAGAAAGGTAATCTATTTTATCAGTGAAACATATGTTAATTAATATTGAATTATATATTAATATATATTAATCCTACATACCTGGAAACTGGTACTTGTTTATGAGTTTTTTTCACTACATATTCTCTAATTCCCTCAAACTGCTTTTTCTCCTATTTTTCTGTGATTTATACTAACAGTTTTCTTCAAATGGATTGACTGATACTTTGACTAGATATATAATGTTATGTACAAATAATTTTTCTCTCAGAAAAATTAGAAATTGTGACATTCTTTTAACACCCAATATCGTTATTGAAAAGTCTACTCAGAACCTGATTTTCATTTGGTTATAGTAAAAAAACAAAAATCTGGTTTTACAGTGTTTACACTGAAGATCTTGTCTTTGTAGTTTTAGAGTCTTGTGATAATAATTCTAGAAATTAAGCTCCTTCACTTTAATGTTTTATGGAGTCCTTTCAGTCTGATCATTGATGTTTTTCCTCAGCTTTGGGAAAAAATATTATATTGTTTAATATTTGATTATCTCTACATTTTCTGATTTCTCTTTCTCTCTCTCTTTCTGTCTCTCTCTTTTTTCTTCCTCTTTTTCTACATTTTCTTTGAGAAGCTTATTAGACATTCTGGATTAATCTTTGAGTGTTTGATTCAGATACAAATTTTAAATCTGCTTTGATTATTTATAACTTGAAATAAAATTTTTGTTTCAAGTAAGTCTTTTTATAAAAATATCCAACATTTTTTCACTTTCTTAGAAGATATAATTTAATATTCTAAAGTTCTTTACTTTTCTCTGACTTATTTCTTGTTCCCCAGAGAGTGATGCTCTATTTATTAAATGAAGTTCTTCTTTTTTCTGTGTGCTGTGGGATTTTCTAAAGTGCTAGTGACATTTTGTTATTCTTTTAAATTTGTATTAAAGGTTCATTAGAAGCTTAAATGACTTTTCTTCTTCCTTACAAGCCTAACTATTAAATGACGCCGAGGACTACACGTTGTCCAAATGGGATTGTCAAGCAGCCAGGCAGTTGGTAAGCAATGCATGGTTGGCAGCTGCTAAGTTGACTTGCCCCACTTCCATAGATTTGCCCACTAAAGACACAATGAGCCAAAATTGATTTAGTTTATTACTGTAAGCAGAGCAGGTATGTTAAGCTTCATGTTTGTATGGTTTCCCTTGCTTCCCAGATCCCAAGGTCTGATGCAACATCACAGACCCAATGTGCATATTGTGGATCTGTGTCACAGAAAATCCCCAAGCGAATTTCTAGCACTACCTTAATTTCCCTGGGATGCAAGCTAACCCTCATCAGGAATGAAAGGGAGAGGTTTTTAATCTACTCTCCTGGAACATTGCTGGTGAGTGAGCTATTTTCTATTTGTACTATTCTGGAATGTAAATTAACTAAGCTAATTGGCTGTTAATACCTGAAAGTGAAGAAATGTGAGAGATTTATGAAAAACTGTCTTCCAACAAGGATAGGATCTGTCTATGGGGATTGAGAACTTCAAAATAAACTGTGCAAATGAGATGCATGATGGTGATAAGCTCCCATCTCCACTACTGTACCCAAATAGTGAGTATTAGTAACACCCAATATGAGAGCCATAATCACTTCTAGGAAAATATCTGATTGGATGTTTTGCTTATATTTAGTTGAGGTGGCAGGTGGAAGGGTAGGAAGGAGAAGATATCAAGGTGGTGGATTGTTGAGGAGGAAGTAAACTAAACAACCAATGAGTACAAATTAAAGTTGAAAATAATACTCACTTCCAAATAATATTTCATCTCAGCTTTCTCCCATACTACTCTCATTAATGTCACATCTATTCTGTTGATGAGTGGACCTATCACCGTGACCCACAGTACTTTTGTTGTCCATAAAATCTTCATAATTTTTGTTCATCTGAAATCTTATCAATTTGTTCCCTGTGCTTCTTATCTATACATATCATTTTCTTCTTCTTTATATGGTAAAGGAAATAATCAAGGGTGAGCTCCCTCATATGTAGGGGACTTACTGTATTAAATAAAATATAACTGTGAAGTTGTGTTAATTTTTTTACTTTTTTGCTGTACAATCTCCAAATTTCAAGGATATTTAAAATCTACAAAATGTAGTAGTTGTTTTGTATGATGAGATCAAGAGGTATTTTCCATAAGGTTTAATTAAAATCACTATGCTCCATCCCTACTGAAACATCTCTCAAAGGTCCCTTAACCACTAATGGTTAAAAAAATTTTTTGACTGAACTACCCATTAAATAGTAATTACTTGGATGATTTTTTTAAATTTAATGAATACAAAATTATAAGAAATAGATTTGAAATATTAATATAATTTAATAGAATATTTAATACATCTTTATTACAAAGCAGCCCACTGGTCTATAATAGAGATCAATGAATGACAGTATGTATGACAAACTATTAATAATTGAACATAATTTCTTCTTATTATTGCACATTGATAATTACTACACATTCACTTGTTTTCCAGAGTTGTTTGCAAAAATATTTTTATATATGCTTTCGTATTTGAAATGATTTAAAACCAAGTTGATTTGTGTGTGTGTGTGTGTGTGTTTGTCGTATATGGCCTTTATTATGCTGGGGTAGATTCCCTCTATGCCCACTTTCTGGAGAGTTTTTATCATAAATCGATGTTAAATTTTGTCAAAAGCTTTTTCTGCATCTATTGAGATGATAATATGGTTTTTATTCTTCAATTTGTTAATATGGTGTATCACATTGATTGATTTGCATATATGAAGAATCCTTGCATCTGTACAAATCCCACTTGATCATGGTGTATGATACTTTTAATGTGTTGTTGGATTCTGTTTGCTAGTATTTTGTTGAGGATTTTTGCATCTATATTCATCAGTGATATTGGTCTGTAATTTTCTTTTTTTGCAGTATCTTTGTCTGATTTTGGTATCAGGGTGATGGTGGCCTCATAGAATGAGTTTGGGAGTGTTCCTTCCTCTGCAATTTTTTGCAAGACTTTGAAAGGATGGGTGTTAGCTCTTCTCTAAATGTTTGATAGAATTCACTTGTGAAGCCATCTGGTCTTGAACTTTTGTTTGTTAGAAAAATTTTAATCACAGTTTCAATTTCATTACTTGTGATTGGTCTGTTCATATTTTCTATTTCTTCCTGGTTCAGTCTTGGAAGGATATACCTTCCTAAGAATTTGTCTGTTTCTTCCAGGTTGTCCCTTTTATTGGCATAGAGTTGCTTGTAGTAGTCTCTTAGGATGCTTTGTATTTCTGTGGTATCTGTTGTAACTTCTCCTTTTCCATGTCTAATTTTATTAATTTGAGTCCTCTCCCTCTTTTTCTTGATGAGTCTGGCTAATGGTTTATCAATTTTGTTTATCTTCTCAAAGAACCAGCTTTTAGTTTCATTGATCTTTGTTACTGTTTTCTTTGTTTCTATTTCATTTATTTCTGCTCTGATTGTTATGATTTATTTCCTTCTACTAACTTTGGGTTTTGTTTGTTCTTCTCTCTCTAGTTCCTTTAGGTGTAAGGTTAGATTGTTTATTTGAGATTTTTCTTGTTTCTTGAGGTAGGCTTGTATTACTATAAACTTTCCTCTTAGAACTGCTTTTGCTGCAACCCATAGGTTTTGGATAGTCGTGTTTTCATTGTAATTTGTCTCTAGGTATTTTTTGATTTCCTCTTTGCTTTCTTCAGTGATCTCTTGGTATTTAGTAACGTATTGTTTAGCCTCCATGTGTTTGTGTTTTTTACGTTTTTTTTTTTTTCCCTGCAGTTGATTTCTAGTCTCATAGTGTTGTGGTAAGAAAAGGTGCTTGATATGATTTCAATTTTCTTAAATTTACTAAGGCTTGATTTGTGACCCAAGATGTGATCTATCCTGCAGAATGTTCCATGTTCACTTGAGAAGAAAGTATAATCTGCTGTTTTTGGATGGAATGCCCTATAAATATCAAGTAAATCTATCTGGCCTATTGTGTCATTTAAAGCTTATGTTTGCTTATTAATTTTCTGCTTGGATGATCTATCCATTGGTGTAAGTGAGGTGTTAAATTCCCCCACTATTATTGTGTTACTGTTGAGTTCCTTTTTTATAGCTGTTAGCAGTTGTCTCATGTATTTAGGTGCTCCTATTTGGGTGCATATATATTTATAATTGTTATACCTTCTTCTTCGATCGATCCCATGATCATTATGTAGTGTCCTTTCTTGTCTCTTGTAACATTCTTTATTTTAAAGTCTATTTTTCCTGATATGAGTATTGGTAATCCAGCTTTCTTTTGATTTCCTTTTGCATAGAATATCTTTTTCCATCCCTGCACTTTCATTCTCTATGTGTCCCTAGATCTGAAGTGGGTCTCTTGTAGACAGCATATATATTTGTCTTGTTTTTGTATCCATTCAGCTAGCCTGTGTCTTTTGGTTGGAGCATTTAATCCATTCACGTTTAAGGTAATTATCAATATGTATGTCCCTATGACCATTTTCTTAATTTTTATGGGTTTGTTTTTGTAGGTCCTTTTCTTCTCTTGTGTTTCCCACTTAGAGAAGTTCCTTTAGCATTTGTTGTAGAGGTGGTTTGGTGGTGCTGAATCTCTTACCTTTTGCTTCTCTGTAAAGCTTTTGATTTCTCCATCAAATCTGAATGAGATCCTTGCTGGGTAGAGTAATCTTGGTTGTAGGTTCTTCCTTTTCATCACTTTAAATATCATGACACTCCTTTCTGGCTTGTAGAGTTTCTGCTGAGAAATCAGCTGTTAACCTTATGGGAGTTCCCTTTTATGTTATTTGTATTTTTCCCTTGTTCCTTTCAATAATTTTTTCTTTGTCTTTGATTTTTGTCAAGTTGATTACTATGTGTCTCGACATGTTTCTCCTTGGTTTTTTCCTGCCTGGGACTCTCTGCGCTTCCTGGACTTCGGTGGCTATTTCTTTTCCCATGTAAGGGAAGTTTTCAAATATAATCTCTTCAAATATTTTCTTGGGCCCTTTCTCTCTCTCTTCTCCTTCTGGGAGACCTATAATGTGAATATTGTTGTGTTTAATGTTGACCCAGAGGTCTCTTAGGCTCTCTTCATTTCTTTTTATTCTTTTTTCTTTATTCTGTTCTGCAGCAATGAATTCCACCATTCTGTCTTCCAGGTCACTTATCTGTTCTTCTGCCTCAGTTATCCTGCTATTGATTCCTTCTAGTGCTTTTTTCATTTCAGTTATTGTATTGTTCATCTCTGTTTGTTTGTTGTTTAATTCTTCTAGATGTTTGTTCTTTAATACTTCTAGGTCTTTGTTAAACATTTCTTGCATCTTCTCAACCTTTGCCTCCATTCTTTTTCTGAGGTCCTGGATCATCTTCACTATCATTATTCTGAATTCTTTTTCTTGAAGGCTGCCTATCTCCACTTCATTTAGTTGTTTTTCTGGGGTTTTATCTTGTTCCTTCTTCTGGTACATAACCCTCTGCCTTTTCATCTTATGTATCTTTCTGTGAATGTGGTTTTTGTTCTACAGGCTGCAAGATTGTAGTTCTTCTTGCTTCTGCTGTCTCAAGTTGATAAGTTTTTAATCTCAAGATTTTTTCATGTCTTTACTTTAAAAGCATTAATATAAACTATATTTGAAGGTATTATTCCTTTCAAGTTTGCATAAATCACCTCATTTCCTTTGCCTAAATTCTATGAAAAATATTAATGTGTATGTGTGGTGGTGATGTGATGACAGAATGGATAGCTTTCTGTTGTTAGTACTATATACTACAACTCTGAACACAGACAAAAGTGGGGTTATTAATATCTATTCCTTTTTTATTCTGTACTCACTTTTATTTTCTATACTTCAATTTAGATGCTTTCCATTTACCACTAATATCCTGAAAATTTTTTAAGTTGAAATTTTCTGCTCTTTTTGCATTACTTGTAATTTTATTTTATTGCCAACTGTGAAAGGCTTAATATTTTCCTCCTATTTTAATACCTTAAAATAATCATTCTTATTTCCCATCATGTCATTTTCAATTCAGAGTCATTCTGTTTTTAGTAAAATAGAACTGAATGCTGGTTGAAAAAAAAAAAGTTCAATATATTTCCATGTAATTTTGTGTTTAATTTAATTTGTGATCCTCTTCACATAAAAATAAAGACAACACATCATTAAAATTCCATAGCTTAATTTCATTCTTCAGCTAAATTGTTTGCTTGCATCCTTTAGTCATTAGTCAAGGGAAAAGAAAATGAGGTAAATTCACAGAGCTTATTTCCAGTCAGTGAAAAAAGAAAATAAAAAGGGTCCGAGGATGCCAATAAATATCTCTGTCTATAAAAACAAATAACGACTTCTGCTTCTGCAGCAACTGGATGATGTTCCAACTAAACCCTCCCTCATGAATTGAACAATTACTTAAAAATTTTTATAGTCACTAAACAAAATAAGGTGAATGGAATGGATTGAAGATGCAACTAATGATGCTTAGCAATTTTCTCAAGCAGTAATTTAACTTGTTTTTAACTCCTGTGAGAAATCATTACATAAATTTTATATTTTGCTTAAAACTTAACCAACCCTAGAATTCAAGTTTTTTGAAACAAGAGCAAAAGTATAAAAATAAAATACTTTTGTGCTTATTAAAATTTTATGTGATGTTAAGCAAAATAAGCATAGGAAAAAGAAAAAAATACAAATTATGTTTTTAAACTGAGAGTAAAAAATACTAAGTGTAACCAAAGATTATTTAAGTGTTGAAAATCTGTAAGACTTTCATTAATTAATGTTGAGAATTACTTATGTTCTTGGGCAAACCTTCTGTAACTGAAGCTGTTTAATACAATGCCAGTATATTTTATCATTTCAGGATATTTGTTTATACAGCAATAACATACAATTTGCATCACTAATTTTGCTTGAAACTTCATTGTTATAAGCATGGTTGGGATTCTGATTTTCCCAGAACATTCAAATTTTCAAATATTCTTCCTAATTATTATTTATGTTTAGCAAACAAGGACACTATAGCAAAATAATTACAAGAATTTAAGTAAAGTAATAAAATCTATTGGGATGAAAATTTAAAAAAATCATAATTAGTCTGGAGGACTAATTTAGAGAAATATATTTTTATTTTGGATGACCACACTTTATATGGACAACTCTATTCAATCCCCAAATGGAGTAAGTATATATTTTAAGGGATATGAAAATTCATAACCCTTCTCAGGGTATGCTTCTAAGATTGAGCAACAACAACAAATCATGGTCAAGAAATAAAGATGTCAGCATAAAAATTGGAAGAGAAAAAAGGAGCAGAGAAGAAAAAATATCAAAGAAATACTATAAGAAGGGATATCTCAATTATTACAATTTATATCAGTTTGGTTCAAAAAACACATGTGTGTGCAATGTTAGAATCCAGGTGTTCAATGACAGAGAAGACTTTATTTTTAACTTGCAGTGGCCTGTCAATATGAAATTTAACATATATTAGTTAGCAAAATATTTTACATTTATGTATTTTAAGATCCAGTGTATTTTCTCATGAGCCTAGTTCTACCTCATTCAGCACCCTCCTTTTATTTAACTTCTTTTTAGCAATATTTTAATCTTATCTTTTAAAAGCAAATATTTTGTTTAGGGTGTGTGGTTGGGAGGGTTTTCCTAGTATGAATTATTTGTTTTAACTGGTCTTTTTAGCAGGACAATTCTCACAAAAACATACATTGGATTCCTTATTTTGTTTTGTTAGTGCACAAAAATAAACATGCTGTTAGGTATTAATGGAATTATTTTTCTCTTGTTTAGTAGAAATAAACAGGTAAAGAAAAAATGCTGTGGTCATTTTACTCTTCAGGCAAATCATCCTACAACCCTACTTTAACCAAGGTATATATCACAGCCAATTTTAGTTATAAAGAGACATCTTTTGAAATTTATTATTTAGTCATGACATTTCTTATTAATTCATGTATACAAAGGTATATCTGAGCACATGAAAGAAACTATCTAACTTTTCTATAAAATCAACTGAATGTAGAGGCATACAATGTGCATAAATTTACCCCAGATCAATATCCAATCAACAACCCTTCCTTCAGACATTTCACTATTGGTCTGATCACACTGGAGTACTTTTTTTATCTTGAGAAATGTGTTGATTGGAAGAGAAAACTAAGAAGGTTTCTGATTGACTGAAAACATATCAGGGACAGGAAAGAGAAATTGTGTTCTTAAAATTTGGGTCAAGATATTACAAAAAATGGATGCATCTGAAAATGAAACAGATTATAAAACAGTAAATTGAAAGGTTTTAAAGAAAAAGAAACTGGTTGCAAAGTGAGGCTTTGAGAACAAGGTCCATATTTCAGAAGAAAGAACTATTACAATCTAGTTTTAAATTATTCAAAAAATGGAGAATGAAAATCCATTTGGAACTGCTTTAACTGATTAAAATGGAGAAAAAATCAGTTTATCTTATAGGCCAGATTACAGTTGCTATATTGCTTTTGGTCAGAGAACAAATTAAATGTACAGTCATACATTTATTTCATGCTTTTAAAGTGTGTTTTAATGTATGTTTAAAGTCACGTTTTAAAGTATGACTTTTTAATACTTTGTTACTTTCTTTACATTGATGTTAAAGGACTTACCAGTTTTCATCACTTTACCTCCAAATTTGTGACCAAGTGACTATTTCTGTCCTGCCTTTAACTTAACCCTTTTGGATGATTTTACTTTAGAAATCCATGATCCCAGCTGCTCAACTAAAAGCAAGATGTTCTTTACTTTCTGTTGATTAAATTTAAAAAGATTATGTTTCATTCGGAAACATTTCCAACTCTGTGTGTGTGTATAGGTGTGAATATTCTTCACATTTCTTTTGGTTCCCATGTTTCTGGCATGTTAAACAGGCCAGTAAAAAATTATGTTGGGAAGAAAGCCCATCCACCAACATAGCACATGGCCAACATGTAATTACTACTTATGCTGCCACTTCCATTTCTGAGTATTTCCTTTCGAGTCCTCTTTTCACTTATGTAATTAAAACTGCACTGAATTAAATATTCTTTTTGTTAGAATCTGTTGTGTGTTTTCATTGACATGTGCCCTAAACTGCAATAATGTTATTCACTTGGAAGGGGCTTGATATATTTTAAAGAGTTTGCATATTCATCTCTTAATTTTGATTTCCAAAATTACAACTTGCATAAATAGAAGTTATTATTTCCTTTAAAAATATGGAAACTAAGACTCTGGGAGATTAGGTTATATTTTCAAGGAATCTTGGCTGCTAATGTGCCCTGAAGTTGAAACTCCAGGGTTCTTTCCTCTATAAATGGTTGTCACTATTTTAAGAATAAAGCAATTTCAGGTTGAAATTTATTGCTGATAGATTTGTGCATTCCATAAGAACTCTATCCACAAAAACAAAATAAAATGATGTTGTGTTTTCTCTCTGATGTTTTACATCTATTTACTGATAGCTAGTACACTATAGTGAATTAATCCAAGTTTCCTGATAAGATAGTTCTGAATCTTAGCTGTGAAATTTATTAGCTAAGTAAAACTAGATACAATAACTAGTCTCTCTAAGCTTCAGCTTCCTCTTGGTAAAGTAGGAATAGCAATCCCTGTATTGCAATATTACAATATCTAAATTGCTTAGCAATAACTGGCACACATTATGCCTGCAATAAATGGTAATTTGTACTACTTTTATTATTTAATGCTTAAAAGCATTACATATATATTTTTTTTGTAAATATAGTGCTAATATTATGTTTATATACATATAGTAAAAATGTGAATAGAACAGAATATTTATGTTATTTTAAAGTAGAAATCTCAGGGGGATTAAGATAAATTTCATACTATATATTAGTCACTTCAGAAATATGTGTTTGATATAAATTTGTATTTGATTAAGATGGATCACAGACCTAAGTGTAAAACACAAAACATTTATAGAAGACAGCACAGGAGAAAATGTAAAGAAACTTGGGTATGTTAACATTAAGGTACAATATCAAAGGCATGATCCATAAAAGAAAAAAATAAATAAGCTGGACTTCATTAAAATCAAAGATTTCTGCTCTGCAAAAGACAATGGCAAGAGATTCAGAGGCCAGACCACAGACTGGAAGAAAATATTTGCAAAAGACACATCTGATTAAATATAAAATGGTCTCAACAATAAGGAATGGTCTCAACAATATATATTGTCTCAATATAAGACAATATATATTGTCTCAACAATATAAATATAAAATGGTCTCAACAATTCCTATCAACAATAAGGAAACAAACAACCTGATTAAAAAAGGGATTAAATTAAGAGATACCTCACTAAAAAAGATACAAAGATGGCAAAAAAAAAAAAAAACATGAAAACGTCCTCTACCTCATATGTTTTCAGGAAATGCAAATTAAAATAACAGTGGGATACCACTATACACTTATTTGAATGCCCCAAATCTGGAACACTAACAACACCCTTGCTGGTGAGGATGTGGGGCAGTAAGAACTCTTATCCATTGCTGATGGGAATGCCAAATGATGTAGCTACTTGAAAGACAGTTGAAGGTTACTACACATACTTTCACCATATAACCCTGTAATCATGCTCCTTGGTATTTACCCAAAGGAGCTGAAAAATTATGTCCACACAATAACCTTCACATGTATGTTTATGGAAGCTTCATTTGTAATTGCCAAATCTTGGAAGCAATGAAGGTGTCCTTCCGTATGTGAATTGATAAACTCTGGCATATCCAGACAATGGAATATTATTTAGCACTAAAAAGAAACGAACTATGAAACCATAAAAAGAGGAGAGAAAGAAGTCAAACTGGAAAAGGCTACATCATGTTAGATTTCAACTGTATAACATTCTGGAAAAAGCAAAATTATGGAGAAAGTAAAAAGATCATGGCTGTCAGGGGTTGGGGGCAGTGGGCATGACTAGGTGAAGCATAGAGAATTTTAAGGCAGTGAATATACTCTGTATGATAACATAATTATGAACACATGTCATACTTTTGTCTGAACCCACAGAATGTACAATACCAAGGGTAAATATAATGTAACCTTAGACTCTCAGTGATTATGATGTGTTAATGTAGGTTCATCAGTTATAACAGTTGTAACACTTTGTGAGTGGTTTTGATAATGATGAAGCTATGCATGTATCAGGGTAGGGGGTATGTGGGAAATCTATACACCTTACCCTCAATTTTCTGTGAACTTAAAACTGCTGTAAAAATATAAAGTCTTAAGTTAAATAAATAAATGGACAAGTGATAAACAATTCTATAAGGAAGTTATGAAGATAAATTTCAGTGAAAAGAGAAAAAAACAATACTATATACACTTTTAGTGGTGTTACAGTAAGTTTACTCTGAATTTAAAGGTAATTTGGTGATCAGCTCGAAACATGCCATAGTAAGTAACCCTACTGCATTCTTCTTTTCCCTTATCTCTTGCTGTGAAATTTATTAGGCTTGTCTCAACATTTATTCATCCCCTCTCTAATAATTAGGTGGAGATGAAAGAATATACCTATGTTTTTTTAATGAATAAAGCTGTGGTGGTATATGAGAAGTTAACGTTTTTAGAAAGTTCCTACATTTTGAGAGTAAATGAAGATTGTTTGGAATGATGGAAAATTAAAGCAAATTAAAACCACAGAGTAAAACAACTGACATTATAATCAGTTCACCTCTAAAACATCCTGAAGAAGCTTAAGCTTGGAGCAACAAATTGTCATATTTTAAACAAGTCATGAGGCAATGACCACAGTAGTTAATTAAAAATAGAGATTCAAAACTTTTGGGGAAGCCAGGCTCATGCTTCTATTCCCATGCTCAGGACCATGCACAGGAATTTAAAAAATAAAACAAAACATGCAAACAAAAAATAAGTCTTGCTCTTAATGTTGACCAATTGAATTGAAATCTTTCTGAGTAGGACTGATTGTTTATTTGTTATTTTGGTTTATAATTTGGTAGATGCATATAATGAAATACTGTGCAACAGTTAAATTCAACACTGTAACTATAGAAATAATATTATAAATCTTTAAAATACATAGTGTTAAAAAAAGGGAAATGGAATTAGTTTAGCAAAATATCATTCATATAAGTTTTAAAAATACACAGTATTTTTAAATACACTATATTAACAATTTTTATAAGGAAACATACCATATGTAAATTATATCCCAACAATTTAAAAATTCTTTTCTTGAAAAGATTTATAGAGAAACATTAAACAAGTCGAGTTATTATCTCCTTTTCTTATACCTATGAATGTATTATTTTTCTTTTTATATTATTAGTCATGTTAATTTAGAATTAACATGAATTCTAAATTAACATGAATGTAGGGGTGCCTCAAATTTAACCTCACCCAACTATTTTGCTTTTAGTCATGATACAACCAGAAATCCAAGGGGTTAAATGATTTGCCCATAATCTTAATGATAATTATGGCAGAAGCATGGGATACAACATCTCCTAATATACTCTCCAGGAAAATATCCACAAAAGTGTTAGCCTTAACTGTGTGTTTTTATTTTATTTTTTCATCATAAGCAACTTAAAACCTTATTTTCTACTTATTCTACAAAAGTCCTGTGGTTATTGCCATATAAAATGTAAAAAGGCATAATGATTTCCTTGTAAGGTCAAAAGAGGAGAAGATTTTCCATTCTCATCATTTCCATTTAACAAAACACTGGCAATCTTAACCATTACAACTAGTAAATAAAAATACAATCACAGGTGTACTAATTGCAATGGGAGAAATAAACTCGTTAAAAATTTTTAAACATTTACAAACTTATAGAAAGTTGGAACTACAGTATAAAAACCTTCTTTTACTCTTAGTCATTTGAGGGTAAGTTGTCAACTTGAGGTACCATGATTCCTGAGTTCTCTAGTTGCCACTTTCTACCAACAAGTGAATTCTCTTACATATCTCAAATTATCTATCAAATCACTAAGGTAGCACTGATATAATATTATAATTCTCAGGCTCCACTTAAATTTCACCAATTTTTCTAATAATGTCTTTTGTAGTAAAAGTATTCATCTCAAATTATGTGCTGCACTTAGGCATTATGCACTTTTAAGACATACTAAGAACTAACAATTCCAGCTTCCATCTTTGAGACTGGAACAGTTAGTTTTCCCTTAACTTGATGATTTGAACAATAACAATCATCATCCATGAGTTATTTTGTCATATCTTCCTCTTTAGGTTAGTCTGAAATTTCCTCATGTTGTGATTTAGGTTAGGCATTTTTGTTTGGATTATTTCAGAAGAGGTCTTATGTTCTTATTGCATCTTGTCAGTAAGGACAAATTTCAATTTTTCTCTTTATTGATGATTTTTGCTTTGATCAACTGATTCAGTCTTCTCAACTGGAAAATTATAAATTTTCCCTTTGCATTAATACATGATTTATGGGAAGCTTTTAAAAAAGCTATGTAAATATTCCACTCATAACATTTTCTAATCAAGTAATTAAGAAATTATATCTTCATGAACTAATGCTTTCCATTTTCTCCAATGGGTTATAATCCTTTACTAACATTATTTATTTTGATGTTCAAATAGCCCCCAGTTTGTCCAGTGGGATCCTATTCAAGCTGCTTCTATGTCCTTTACGTGTTTCCTTCATTCTTTGAGAACTTACTTGCTTTCTAACACAACAAAATGGGTCAGGTTTGTCTAGTACACACCCTGCTCCAGCTGTATAATCATCCATCTGTTCCTCTTCATCAAAATTGGTATTTAGAAACAAATATCTGGGATATTTGGTGCACTCACTGTTATTAGGATATTGCTTTCCCCAGGCTCTTTCATTGGATACACCTGAGGAATATTTGTATACTACCATACTGTACACACTATAATGTAGACTATCTATTTATCTATCTATCTATATTTCTAATCAATACATATCAATATATTAAAAACCATGAGTTCCCACCAATATTTCTAATTGCAATCCAACAGCATAGAAGTGATTTTAGTTTTATTCCTTTCCTTATTTGTAACTCCTTTCTATTAGAGAAATAATATTTGCTATGATGAACCTTAATATATTTACATATTTGGTCAATCCTCTTATAAAAAATCTCTCATATCTGCCAACATTACTTCTCTCTCAGGAGAGTTCAGCTATGTAACCAGGCTCGGATGCATCATACTGGTCTTTCCCGTGAAGAGATGCCCTCCTCAGCCCACACTCTGACTCTCACACTGGGTTACACCATAGTGAATATGCCCACATCATCCTTTTCTGACTCTGTCTGCCCACACCAGTCCAAATCCCTATATAATTTTCTTTACTATGCTCAATCTCTGACACTCCACCTCACCTCTGGTTTCCATCTCGTAGAATACCTACTTACTCTGATTTTGTTCCAAAACCTCAATGTGTGCAACTGAGACTTTTTTTCAGCCCCAAAGTTGATGTTACTTTGCTCTGTCCCCAAAAGATTTCACTGAACAGGTCAGCAAGGGAATGAAAGGGAAGGAAAGGAGAAGAGGAAAGGAAGGTGTGTAAAATTATCTTTATTCACACAACTTTATTGTGTAGGAAATCCTAATTAATCTATGTTTTTAAATGTTAGGTCTACTAAATAAATTAATCAAGGTCACAGTATGCAAGGTCAAAAGATAGTGTGTATTTCTACATACTAGCAAAATACACTTGGGAAATGAACTCTAAAATTCATGCCTTTCAAAACAACATCAAAGAACTTAAAACACTGAGGTAAAAATCATAACAGAATACATGTAAGGTCTCTACACTTAAATTTGCAAAAAAATATTGAGAGATTTAAAGAAGTCCTAAACAGATAGGAAGATATAACATGTTCATAGATTGGAAGATGTATTATGGACTGAATATTTGTGCCCCCCTCAAATACATATATTGAAACCCTAATCCTCATTTTGGCTGTATTTGGAAATGGGGCCTCTAAGAAAGTAAAGTTAAATGAGGTCATAAGGGTGGGGCCTTGATCCTACATGATTAGTGCCTTTATAAGAAGAGATACTAGAGAGAGTGCACGTGTGCTCTCTCTCTCTCTCTCTTTCTCTCTCCTACCTCAATCCACCTCCATGGGACAACAGACACCAAGGAAACGCCACATGAGGACATAGTGAAAAACTGACCACCTGCAAGCCAGAAGTAGAGCTCTCAAAATAAACCAAACCTGCTGGACCTTGATTTGGAAACTTTAGCCTCAAGAACCATAAGAAAATAAATATATGTTGTCTAAGCCATTAGCCTATGTTATTTTGTTATGGCAGCCCAATCAGATTAATATGTCTATTCTCTCCAACTTGATTTATATATTTATAAAATCCAAACCATAACCCATATATTTAAATATATTTTGATGAAGCTAATAGTTATATAAAAATGCAAATGACATAGAATTATCAAAAATGCTTGAAAAAGTCAAAGTTGGTGCACTTACTTGATTTCAAAACTTACTCTGAAGCTACAATAAGCAAGATAACATACACAATATACAAATAGATCAATGGAACAGAATCAGTCATTCATAATTAGAATATAATATAAATGTTCAATTGATTTTTGACTAAGGCATATGACATTTCAAACAGGAAAGTGCTTTCACAAACTATGCTAGCACAACTGCTTCACTATATGGATCTCCATATGGAAAAAAGAACAATAGTAAAAAAGAAAACACTTTGCAAATGTTACACTTTACACAAAAATGTATGAAAGATCTTGATGGAAAATATAAAACTATAAATTTACCAGAAGAAAATATGGGGGAAGAATAACCTTATATGGTCTTAAGGTAATCAACATTTTGTTAGACAAGACCCAGAAAGCACTAACCATAAAAAGAGAAAAACAAAATGAAAAAATGGACTTCATTAAAATTAAAAACTTCTCCTCAACATAAAGAAAATGAATGAGCCAGTCAGAAACTGGGAGAAAATTATTTGCAATAACTATATATCTGACAAAAAAACTTATATCCAAATATAAACAACTTCTATGACTCAATTATAAAATCTCAACAACCTAATAAAATATTGGGCAAAAGTCAAAAAGACACTGCATAAAGGGATTATATATATGTTATATATAATTAACCATTTTATTCAGCTATAGTAAAGATGCTCAACATCCTTAGTCATGAGGGAAATAGAAATAAAGAATATATTGTAATTTTACTATGCACTCTATAGAATGGCTCAATATAAAGACATCACCAATACCAATGTTATCCAGAACACTGAATAATAGGAGCTCTCATACATTAGTGGTAAAAGTTTAAAATGGTACCACATCAGAAAATCAGAATTTTCTCACTAAGTTAACCATATACCTAATCCATGACTGGAAACTTCACTCTATGTATTTGCCAAACACACACACACACACACACACACACACGTACACAAAAGGATCCAAATACCTATCAACAGGAGATTGGATTAACAAATTGTGGCATACTAATACAATGAACACCACTCAGCAATAATAAAGAATAAACCACTGATAAATACAATAGCATGCAAAAACCTCAAAACATATTATGTTGACTAAAGAAGTTACATGCAAAAGAATACATGCTTTGTAAATTCATTTTCATGAAATTCTAAATGAGGAAATACCAATCTCTGTTGAAAGAAGTCACAACAGTGGTTGCCTGTTGTGGGTAGGAGGTTGACTAAGAACAAACACAGGTAACTTTCCAGGGTGATGGATATTTTATATCTTCATGTGATTGCAGAAGTAGATGCATTTGTCAAAACTCATCAGATCATACTTAAGATCAATGTGTTTTGCTATAGCTAAGTAAATTATACTTCAAATTTAAAAACGCTTTTCTTGAAGAGATTTATTGAGAAAGTTTAAATATGCCAACAAATATTATCTCCCCATTCCTCTAATCATGTAACTATGTGTACCTTTCTTTCTTTTTTGCTTTTAATTTATCAGCTATGTTAACATAGAATTATAGAGTGTAATGGTATCTAAAATTCGATCTCACCCAAATACTCCATTTTTAGTGATAATAAAACCAGAAACCCAGGTAATTTAATTATTTTCCCAAGTCTTATGATCTGCTCTCTCTAAAAATATCTACAAGACTGTTTACTTAACTGTATATTTTTAATTTTGTATTTAGCATGAGCAATTTCAAAAAACTTTTTTTTTTTTTTTTTTTTTTTTGCGGTACGCGGGCCTCTCACTGTTGTGGCCTCTCCCGTTGCAGAGCACAGGCTCCGGACGCACAGGCTCAGCGGCCATGGCTCACGGGCCCAGCCGCTCCGTGGCACGTGGGATCTTCCCGGACCGGGGCACGAACCCGTGTGCCCTGCATCGGCAGGCGGACTCTCAACTGCTGCGCCACCAGGGAAGCCCTTCAAAAAACTTTTAAATAGTAGGCTTGTTACAAAAATAAAGAATATAGAATACAAATCAAAGGGAAAAATATTAATATATTAAGTGTACTTCTATAAAGAAATATTGGGCATAGAGAACATATTCTTAATTCACAAGAAAAATCATTCAAAATAAAATAACTTTAATCATTCCAATTAAAAATGGGCAAAGAACTTGAATAGACATTTCTCTGAAGAAGATATACAAATAGCCAATAAGCCTATGAGAGAATGTTTGACATCACTAGTCCTTAGGGGAATTCAAATCAAAACCATGTGAGATTCCATTAGGATGCTTATTATCAACAAAACAAGAAAAAAAAAAACCGTTGACAAATATGTGGAGAAATTGGAACCATTTTGCACTGTTGGTGGGAATGTAAAATTATGCAGCCCCTGTGGAAATACTATGTTGGTTCCTCAAAGAATTAAATATAGAATTACCATATGATCAAGAAATTCCACATCTGGGTATATACACAGGAGTATTGGCAGCTGGGACTCAAACATACATTTGTACAACAGAATTATTCCCAATAGCCAAAAGTGGTAACAAACCAATGTCCATTGACAGATGACTGGATAAACAATATACGGTATGTACATACAACAGAATATTATTCACCCTTTAAAAAGAATGGATACCTGATAAATACTATCAATACAATATGACTGAAACTTGAAAACATTATGTTAAGTGAAATAAGCCAGACAATGAAAGACAAATATTGTGTGACTCATATGATGTACCTAGATAGGCAAATTCATAGGCAGAAAATAGAAGAGTGTTTACTAGGGTCTCAGGTCAAGGGGTAAAGGAAAATTATTGTTTAATAGATACAGAATTTCAGTTTGGGATGATGGGAATTCTCTGAATGGATACTGGTGATGGTTGCTCAAAAATATGAATGTTTCTAATGTCACTGCATTAGAAACTTAAAAATGTCACTTAAAATGATTAAAATGGTAAATTTTATGTTATGTATATTTTACCACAATAAAAAAATAATTTTAAAAACTTTATTATTTTAATATAGTTGATGTGTAAAGCCTTTTATACTTATGTGAAAATAAATGCAATAAATGCAGGCCTCTAAAGATTTATTATTTTGAAAATAATTTTTATTGTCAAAAACATAGATTTGGGCTTCCGTGGTGGTGCAGTGGTTGATAGTCCACCTGCTGATGCAGGGGACACAGGTTCGTGTCCGGGAAGATCTCACATGCCACGGAGCAGCTAGGTCCGTGAGCCATGGCCACTGAGCCTGTGCGTCCGGAGCCTGTGCTCTGCAACGGGAGAGGCCTGAATACCGCAAAAAAACCCAAACAAACAAACAAACAAAAAAACCATAGCTTTGCCTCAGAATCATTAAGGCAATTTTGAAAATATTTTGTGCACATTTATATTATTTAAAATGACTCCATACTGTTTCTTAATTTAAATTATTTATTTTTTTACAAAATTTTAGTAGACTTCGTAAATGTACTTCAAATACATAAAGTTTTCAAATTGCTATTCTTTATTGGGGAGATATTGTCATCTGTGTATGTTTGTGTGGGCAGGTGTGTATTTTCTTTGAAATATATTTTTGTCTGAAAATGATCCAATTTTCTGTTGCATGGTGAATCCATTATTTTCTTAGAGATATGAAGTTATAGAAACTTTTGCTATGTTTTTAACAGTGATAAAAATCTTTGTATAAATTTTGTTTTCATTGAAAACAAGGCTAAAAATATGTATTTGTAGTTTGTGTAGAGTTGTCAAACTCAGTTCTGCCTTGAAGAACAGAATGTTGCTCCAGCTGTGTAAAACCCCTTCACGGATTTTCTCAACTCCAGAGAGTTGTCTCACCCAAAGTCACCATTTCTGAGGGAAGCTCATATCCAGAATCTGATGGAGGTAGAGGTGTAAGGGGTTAGCCATTTCAATGTAATGAAAGAAGATTCTAATGGGATATTTACACTCCAGAGACCCCATGAGGTGGGCTGAGGCCATAGGACCTGCATAACTAACTCTCTTTTCATTCAATCAGAATTCTCACATCTCCCTTCCACAGGTGTTTATGCCAAAAAATCCTTATATGTGTTGTGAAAGGTTAAATCATGCAACAACCAAAATATACACTGCTGAAATTTATACTAGTAAAATGTTGTCTGCATTTTTATCTAATCAGATCCAAAATTTAAAAACTATTGCTACAGAATATCTACAAAATATATGCTTGTGGTACTTTTGTGTTCCATATTTTTAATCAAATTTGCTTTGGAACCATTTAAATGTTACCAATAAGGAAAAAAGCTACTTTTGTGAATGATTTGAAATAGTGTTGATTTTTCCAAAGGAAGTTATGATCTGACCAGACTCATGGTAGTGTGAGATTAAGAATTTATTAGCAGCTGCTGATTTTGAAGTCCTACTGACTTATTACCTATTTTAATAAAGATTTGTTTCTGACACAGCCTTTTTTAAAAGAAAGAAGAGAAACAGTGTCCATTAGTTCCTTCCTTCTCTTAGAAGTTGCAAATTACCCAAAATGGAATTCTGCATCAGTAAAGATCCAATTTAAGAGTTTTGGAGGAGAACCAATCTTTTCTCACTTTATTGTGGCTCTCATCATAATCAGCATCTCAGTGGTCAGTTGTGGGTTGTATTTGAAGAGTAAATATATTAATAATTTATATGCTTCAGCACATTTTACTAGTGAGATTCATGATGAACCTTGAAGTTGTAGAGACACAGTGAAAGATTTTAGGAAGTTGGACAAAAAAAAAAGATGTAAGTAATAAGAGAAACACCTTCAATTAAACTAAGAAGAGATTAATTAATGCTAAAGGCCACAGGGGTCAGCAGTAAGAAAATGCCTCAGAGAAAAGAAGGAGTGAAGAATGACGTGACGGAAAAATAAATTAATTTAAGTCAGAGGCCAGGAAAGCATTATTATTCAGTTCTGAGTCAAGGTCAGTATAAGATGAAAAAATTAAGAAGAAATTCTATGAGATCCATGAGAACTGAAGTTAAGACACTGGTTAGCAAGAAAGAAAGAAATTACGTTTATTGAGTATTTACAATATGCCAGAAAACATACTTAATATAGTCCATAAATTATTCTATTCAATTCTAGCAATACCCTCATGAAAAGAATGCTCCTGTACAGTGGTAAACTGGCAAAACATTAACAACTAACTCTCCAGGGGAAGGAGGCCTGATTTGTACTGTCTGACAAGTTCTGTGGTGTAAATACCACACCATACTCAATTTAAAACTACCACCATGGCATTAACTGACATGGGAACACCCTGAAATATTTTAAATTGTCTCTTGCAAGCAGGCATGAACTAGCTCCAGCACACTACTACTGTTATGTCTGGTTTAAAAATGAAAACACTAACACAAATCATAAATCCAGGCAAGCGTGGACTTAAAGTTATGTAAAGCTTTTCTGATTCAAAGGTCCATGATATTTTTACTAAACTAGTCTTCAGGAAAAACAAAACAAAGCAAACAAAAAACTTGTTGTCTGGATGGTTTTGGGGAAGTCAATATTGTCCTAGCACTGTGCCTGGGCTAGAAATTAAAATTAATTAAGAGCTTAAAAGGACCTGAGAAACCCAAGAAATGGAGTTTGAAGAATAAAATTATCTATCCTCTGGGCATCCAGAGTGGAGATTTTGAAACTTGCGTTACAACTTCCAGTTTAAAAATATCAATATGTAGAGAAGATTTCCCTCTTCCTCTTCTTTAAAACACATAAAATAATTTAGGGGATCATTAAGAAAAAATGCTTGCTTTATCTTTGAGGAAACTAAGGAACTCCCTAAAGTTACCAATATGCCGTGAATTTTTAAAGGCAGAAAGAAAAGACAGAAAGAATACACGGAGCTGAGTATCTAAGAAAACTTTAGCAGAGTTGAATTTGACAAAATATTTAATATTACTTGGCAAGAAAAAAAATCAAGACCATTTTATTTAGAAAAAAGGTAATGGTTATGTGGGCTGATGACAGGGGTAAAGGGGATCAGTTTTGGCACAGAAATGGCAGGTAAAATGAATCAAGCAGGAAAGACATATTTGCAGGAAACTATGTTAGCATGAGACTGAAAGAGAAAAAAATTTATATTTTGAAAAGTCCAAGAGCCACTAATTTGAGCTGGCTGCAAAGAAGTATAAAATCAAACAAATGAAAGCCTTGCCTCTTATTCACACCACACTCACATTTAGTTCACATCATATTCACATTTACAGAGAATTCCTGTCTTGCACTCTTGCCTCTGTTTCACATATTACCTGTAAGTAACTGGACTAGGACAAACATTGTATTCTATAATTACTAAAAAGGGACCAGATTGGAATTTTTATAATTGTACTAGAATAAGAAAAAAAGAGCAAAAAATAGAATCAATAGATCAATACAAAAATTTCCCAGTTATCAGGAAATTACGATGAAACAGACATGAACTGTTTTCTTTTACAGCGTAAAACAATTTTTATGGAATTCCAAAATACCATACAGATAATGATTTATGTAGTAAGTTGTTTTAAACCATGTAAGAATGATGAGCACAGCATGCAGGATGAAAGCATGAACAGTTAAAAAAAATAACAAGAAAATGGCTTTCACACAATGAGTCCAAATATTGACCTAAGGTTTGATATAAGATAATCTAATAACAGAGGAAGGGGTTAAAATATAAACAGACAGGATTAATGGGGGGAAAAAGTGAGGAGAGTAAAATGAAATGAACAGAAAGGCAAAATTGGAAACAATAAAAGAGAAAGTAGAACTTGCTATAAACAGAGTAGATAAAAGAGAAGACTAGACCCAGAAGAGCAAGCAAAATGAGTTAGAAAGATAGAGCCAAAAAGATTTAGAGAGAATAGGCTGAAAAAGAAAAATCACATGATCATATCAATAGATGCACAAACACTTTTGACAAAATCCAGCACCCATTCATGTTAAAAATTTTAAGTACACAAAGAATAAAGGGGAAATTCAACTTGATAAAGAATATCTACAAAAAACCTACAGCTTACATCATACTTAAAGGTGAGAAACTTGAAGCCTTCCTACTAGGATCAGGTACAATGAGAGGATAACCCTCTCACCACTGCTTTTCAACATGATACTGGAAGTTTTATCTAGTGCAATAAGACAAGAGAAGGAAATAAAAGGTATACATATTGAGAAAGAAGAAATAAAACAGCCTTGTTTACAGATGACGTGACCATCTATGTAGAAAATCTGAAAGATCAACAAAAAACCTCTTGGAACTTATAAGTGATTATAGCAAGGTTGCAGGATACATGGTTAATATACAGAAGTCAAGCATTGTCCTATATACAAGCAATGAACAAGTAAAATCTGAAAGTAAGAACACAATACCATTATATAGGACCCCTCAAAATGAAATACCTATGTATAAATCTAGAAAGGATGTACAAGATCTATATAAGAAAAACTACAAAATTCTGAAGAGTGAAATCAATTAAGAATGAATAAATGAAGATAAATTCTATGTCAAGATGTCAGTTCTCCCCAACTTGATCTATGGATTCAGTGCAATCCCAATTAAAATCTCAGCATTTTGTGGATAATGACAACTGGATTCTAATAGTTATATAGAGAGGCAAAAGACCTAGAATAGCCAAAACAAAATTGAAGGAGAAGAATGATATTGGAGGACTGATACTACTCAACTTCACAACATTATAAAGTTACAGTAATCAGGACAGGGTGGCATTGGAGAAAGATTAGACAGATCAATGGAGCAGAATAAAGACCCCACAAATAGACTTATGTTTATATATTTAACTGGTCATTGATAAGGAGCAAAGGTAATACAGTGGAGCTAAGACAGTCATTACAGTAAGTGGTGCCGGAATAACTGGACATCCACATGCAAAAATTAATCCAGACACAAACTGACATCCTTCACGGAAACAAACTCAAAATGGATCACAGACTTCATTGCAAAATGCAAAACCATAAATCTCCTAGAAATTACATAGGAGAAAACCTAGATGACCTTGGATACGGTGATACCATTTTAGATACAATACCAAAGGCACATGTATGAAATAAATAAGTGACAAGCTGGACTCCATCAAAATTAAAAGCTTCTGCTCTGTGAAAGACAATGGCAATTGAATGAAAAGCCAGGCCACAGACCAGAAGAAAATATTTAGAAAAATGATTCCTCTATAAAAAGGACTATTATCCAAAATACAAAAAGAACACTTAAAAATCAACAATAAAAAAGCAAAAAAAATTAATTATAAAATAGGTCAAAAACCTTAAGAGATACCTCATCAAAGAAGATATACAGATGGCAAATAAACATATGAAAAGAGCCCCACATCCTACGTCATTGGGAAAATGCAAATTTAAATGACAATGAGATATCACTACACACCTATTAGAATAACCAAAATCTAGGGCACTGACAATTCCCAATTTTTGATGAGGATGTGGAACAACAGGAACTCTCATATATTGCTAATGGGAATGCAAAATAGTATAGCCAGGTTGGAAGAGAATTTGTTGGTTTCTTACAAAACTAAAGACTCTCACCATTACGATCCAGCAATAACGCTCCTGGGTGTTTAATGAAATGAGTTGAAAACATGTTTACAAAGTACCTGGACATGGATGTTTATAAAAGCTTTTTCTATCATTGTCAAAACTCAGAAGCAACCAAGATATCCTTCAGTAGGTGAATGGATAAAACTGTGGTACATCTAGACAATGAAATATCATTCAGCACTAAAACAAACAAACAAACAAAAAAAGAGCCATGAAACCATGAAAGTACACAGAAGAACCTTAAATGCATATTACTAAATGAAGTAAACCAACTTGAAAAGCTACATACTGTGTGATTCCAACTATATGACATTCTGGAAAAGATAAAACTATGGAGACAGTAAAAAGATTATTGGTTGTCAGGGTTAGGAGATGGGGAGGGATGATTGGGTAGAGTACAGAGGAAGTTTATGTCAGTGAAATATTCCCTATGATTCCATCATAATGATACATGTCATTATACTTTGCCCAAACACATAGCATGCACAACATGTACAGTGAACTGTAAACTATGGACTTTGAGTGATTATGATGTATCATTGTAGGTTCATCACTTATAAAAAATGCACCACTCTGGTGGGGGATCTTGATAACGGGGAGGGTATGCATGTGTAAAGGCAAAGGATATATGAAAAATATCTGTACCTTCCTCTCCATCTTTCTGTTAACTTAAAACTGTTCTGAACAAAGTCATAAAAAGCAATTTTAAATAAAAAGAGAACAAGTTATGAGAATAATTTTACAGAATATACCATTTTAATCCAATAATCATAGTGATTACCAGTAATGGCACAAATTGAAGTCTTCCACCCCTGATAGGATGAAATGAGAAGAACAGCATCACTTGTGTGATTTCCTGCTGTAGATTCATAACCCAAATCTAATCATGAGGAATCCAGACACACACAAATTGAGGAACATTTCAGAAGATAAGCGGCCTGTAATCTTCAAAAGTGTCAGGATCATGAAATCAAAGAAATACTGAGAAGTTTATCAGAAGGCAGAAAGAAGCCAAAGAGGCATGACAACTAAATGCAATGTATGACTGTTAACTGCCTTGTTTTTCTATGAAGGATGATATTGGGATAAGTGGCAAAATTTGAATGGGGTCTGAGATAGATGTTTATAATCCATCAATGTTAATTTCCTGATTTTGATGGTGTGTTTTGGTTATATAGGATAATATCTTTGTTTGAAGGAAATAAACACTAAATTATTTGGTTGTGGAATAAAATGATTTAGAGAGAAAATAAAAGAATGAAAGGAGTTGTTTCCAAGAAGAGATCAGAACAATGAGGGAAACAACTTAGAAGAAAAACGAAATAAATAATTTAACTTCATACAAATAATTAAATAATCTGTTTACAGATACATACTCAAATGGTAAAATACAACATATACTAGGGAAAATATATTTGCAACTCATAATAAAACTCATATGAAGAGACTCCATTTTCAGACATGGTAGAGAAGTTATTTGGAAAAACTTATGTTCAAAACAATTTAAAATGCTGGAGAGAATATAAACAACAGTTCCTTCAAAGTAATAAAGACAAGATGTCAGAATGAAATGCAACAGGAAGTAAAGACCTAGGTCAGTAAGTAGAACAGAAGATCGTAAAGTTGCGTTTTCTATGAGAATATGTTTATAGGAGAAAACTTGCTTTTCAGCTTTGTTGCACTTCTTGGGTAAGAGGTACACATATCAAGGCCAAAGATGTAGACTCAACATTCAAACATTAAATAATTAAAACAAGTTGCTCATGCTATGGAACTGGAGAGATAATTACCTTATTGTAAGCAAAACTTGAGGAATAAAGGAAAGAAAATACATAAGTAGTTAAAGGTAAAGAAAAAAAATAACTGGCCCTCGCCAGTAAGAAGCTGGCCCTCGCCAATATTTTGAACCAGATTAAAAATCTGCAAGTAAACCAGAGAACCCTAAGATTCAAGATAAAACTTGAAAGCAGTCAGACAAAAAGGAGCTAAATATCTTCAAAGGAGAAGCAGATTGCCAGCTGATTTCTCAGTAACAACAATCCATTCATAATCCAGAGGACAGAGAAATGTTCCTTGATGTGGCTGTCACTCTCACATTCAATACCCACAAAAATTAACTTTTTAACACAAAGCCAAAAATATCCTCATATAAACAAAGCAGAAGATATCATCACCAGCATATATACGAATGAATATACTTATTTCATAACAAAGGCAAATGATCTCTAATTGAAAGTTGATATGTAAGAAGGAATAGTGAAGAAAATGTAAAATGTGTGAATAAATCTGAACAAACAAGGAACATAAAAGACAATGACAGTATAAGTCATGTTTGAGGGGAAGAGAGCTAAAATAGTCTGTGATACTTTTACAAACCAGAATCCAGGTAACATTATAGATTAAGGGAACTCTTAAAAAGATATTTCACAGCAACAAACTTATAAAGCAGTATGAGATTTTGACAATTAAAAATATCATGTATATGATGAAAAGAATGTAGGCATGAATCAAACTACTGTAATCTTTTTTTATAAAATAAATGATTTAATTATCAACATTTCTAATCTTTTAAGTTATAGCACACTCAATAATATTAGTTTTACATTTTTTACTTCCTGTAAACTAATAGCAAGAATTAGAAGGGTTTTGGAGCTTTGACAAAAAAAAATTCTAAGGTAACAGAACAGTTTTAATTTTCCCCAATGGTTATTAAAATGATGTTGCATGGTTTCAGAATGCAAAGACATTTTTATGCTCCCATATGAACCCACGAAAAGAGGACTTTCTGTACTGTTACTCCTAAAGAAGCCATTAACACATGCTCACCATACTTTTCTTGTCATGTAAAGGGCAGAAAGTAAATATGTTAACATTGAGGGCCACAAACAGCCTCTGCACCATATTCTTCCTCTTTTTCCTTTTTTTTCTTAAATCCAGTCTTAAAAACATATACAAGTTCTCTTTAGACCAGGAGCTAAGAAGCCTTCTGAATTTAGCCTACCAGCTTATTTCAAAAAATATTTAACAGATGCCAAAAATACAATTTACAAAAACTAAGAAGGAAAGAGAACCTGAGTAGCCCTATAACCACTAAAGAAAATAAGTCAATAGCTAACGTCTCCTTTAATAAAACTATTGTATCAGAAGGTATTTTTAATGATTCTAGACAACATTCATGAAAGCATTAATTCAATTACACACACAAATTATATAAAGTAATAGAAAAAGTGGTAATATTTCCTATCTCATTTTATGTGACTATCATAACTTCTATGTCTAAATACAATAAATCGGTTAAAAGAGTTAAAAAAAGTAATTTTACTGAGTGATATCTTGTATGAAAATGAATGATTTTATAAAAGTAGAAATTGTAAGCAAAGAAAGAGCAAGTGGAATATGATAATGTAAAGTTTTATATCATTACCAAGGTGAACACTTTCCAAATCTGCAACATAATGAAGGGAAAATAATCAGTTCATTATATGCATACATATATTTGACAATATTTCATATTCACTTATGATTAAAAAACATAAAACACTAGGATTAAAAGGAAATCCCTTAGTCTGATAAAAATACCTTGAAAAACAAACTTAAGAAACTTCACAATTAATGATAAAATGTTGAACATTAAAAAAAAAAACTAAGAACAAAATAAAGAGGTCCCTTTCATATCATCTATTCAATATTCTATTAGAGTTTCTAATCAATGCAGAAAGACAAGTAAAAAAAAATGTTTGTTTTTCTTGATCCCACTCACACCCCGCCCCCCAATCAGAGAGTGCTACAAACATCTGCTCCCTTTGCAGCAAGACTCTAATGCTGCCTGTGTGCACTCGCTCCAATTTCTCTCTCTCCATTCCCTCTGAAATCCACTGCAATAAGAATTCCAGGCCCACCACAGCACTGAAACCATAAACACCAAATTCACCTAGAATCTCCATGAAACTAAAGTCAGTAGTCAAATCAGAACTCTCTACCTCCTTGACTTAGCAGCTTTTGATTAAGTGAACACTCTGTTCTCCAAACATTTTCTTCACCTGTCTTCTAAGACACCCCCAGCTCTTAGATTCCCTTGCAGTTCAAGGAATATTCATTCTCAGTTGTATATGTTGGTTTTTCTTCTTTCCTCCCACATTATCCACCACCTCACACATGTCTAAATGTGAGTTTGCTTCTAAATACAGCCCTATTTCCACTTCTCACTACATTCACATTTTAATATCTAGCAGTCCCATGACTTTAAATACCAACTATATGCTGATGGCTTCTAAGAGGTCCCATTTTAGCTTTCCTGAACTTGTATTTGGGCTGGCCAAAAAGTTCCATCGGGTGTCTGTAACATCTAATGGAAAAACCTGAACGAACTTTTTGGCCAAAGCAATACAATCTCAAAACACCCTTTATCTTAATACATCTGAAGAAGAACTCGAGCTCTTACTCCTAATGCTCTCTAAATAAAAACAATCCATTTTTCAGTTGCTCAGGCCAAAATGTTTTGAGTCATCTGGAACAATGCTTCCTAGCATCCATGCATGAGTACTGCATAGATTTCTATTGTACCAACTTTAAAGCCAGAAGTCAGACTGATATTTTTAAAACTTATTTCATATAACGTCAGTCTTCTGCTAAAAATTCTACAATATCTTCCATCTTAGGGTAAAAGGCAAAATCCAACGTCTTGTGTATTATCCTTGGCTGCTGTTTCTTTCTTCCATCTTCAAAGCTTGTTACTTTAACCTCTGGATGCATTGTGACATCTATTTTTTTATTATTATTATTATTTTTGCAGTACGCGGGCCTCTCACTGTTGTGGCCTCTCTCATTGCGGAGCACAGGCTCTGGACGTGCAGGCTCAGTGGCCATGGCTCACGGGCCCAGCCGCCCCGCGGCATGTGGGATCTTCCCAGACCGGGGCACGAACCCGCGTCCCCTGCATCGGCAGGCGGACTCTCAACCACTGCGCCACCAGGGAAGCCCCATGACATCTCTTTTTTTCTGACTTTAACCCCCTTGCCTCACTCCTATAGGGACCCATGTGATCAAATGGGAATTGCATAGGAAATCCAGGGTATAATCTCCCCCATCTCAATATCCTCAATTTAATTACAGTGGCAATAGTCTCTTCTTGCTATTTAAAATAACATATAATGAATTCTGAGAATTAGGATGTGGATATCTTTGGGGCAATTATTTTGTCTACCACACTTTGTAGGACCTGGGCATCCTGTTATCTTTCTGCCCTTCCCTTCTACCACCTGTCCCTTGTCCCCTTTGCTCTAGGCACATGTACCTCCCTGCCCTTTCTTGAATATTCATGAAGAATTTCCTGATTTAGAGCATTTGCAGTAACTATTTCTTCTTGATGCAAAAAACATTCCTCTAACAGCTGCTTAGTTACCCCTTTCACTTCCTCCAAATCCTTTGCTTAAATATCATCTTCTCAGCAAGAAAGTACTGACTACCACCACCTGCTCTGCTCCATTCTTCAATATTCCTTACCTTGCTTTCTCTCTTCTTTTCTGATAGTAAACTTCATCATCTAACATACCATAAGAGTAATATATTTATTATGTTTATCTTTAATTTTTTTTGCATTTCCCACTAAAAATGTGAGCTTTGTGACACAGGGTGTGTTGTCTTTTACTCAGGGGTGTGACCTGGTAACCTAGAGAGTGCCTGAAAAATAATTGGTGCTCCACACCTATTATGGATTTGGGAATGAAGCAATCAGTAAGCAAAAAATAGATGACCTGAAGAAATAGTTGATAAAACACTTGAAAAACTTGTTCACAGAAATGAAAGTTCATTGTTATTTAGGAAAATGCAAATTAAATCACCAGTTTTGAAAAAAATTGTCTAAAAATATCAAGCTTGGGTCTATGTAGAACAGAGAAAATTCTCGTATACTGCCAGGGAGAGTAGGTATTGTTTAAAACTTAGGAAACTAAAATGACAGTATTTGGAAAAATTGAAGCTAGGCACACACTAGAGATTGAGGATTTTATTCCTAATCATATACTCTGAAGCTATTCGATGTACTTAAGTATCAGGGTGCATGTACAGAAATGTTCACAGAAGCATTGTTAGTAAAGCCAAAGTAAGGGGAAGGGGCAATATTGTATCTCCATTATTGATAGAATGTATAACTAAATCCAAACACATTCACATAAAGAGATCCTCTGCACAAAAATATGGTTTAATTTCATAAAACTATTTGAGCGAAAGAAGAAAGACACAAAAGAATATATGAACTGTGATTACACTCAATTTCAGAAACATTTAAAACTCCAGCGTGTTGTTTATGAGTGGCTACATAGATGCTCAAACTATAAAGAAAGGCATTATTAACCCCAAATGAATCTTGTTGCCACCTTTAGAAAGGAGAAATGATGTTGTTACTAACAGACCCACACAGAGAGTTTCTTAGGGTCCATGAGTTTTCCATTTCTTCACCTGCGTTGAGGTCACCCGATTTGATTTATATTTATTCATTAAAGTTTATATGTGTGTTTTATTCAACTTTCAGCATGTATTACATTTGAAAATGAAAGAAAAAAGAATTAAAGGTCAATTAATAAGGAGAACTTATGGATCAAAAGAAAAAAAAACTAGATTATTAACAGAAAAATTGGTGAAGGATATAAACACTCATTTAAAGAAATGTGAAATGCTTTAAACACATGAAAAAATGTTCATTTTCACTTAAAATAAGGGAAATATGTTTTCATTTACAAGATTGAAAAGCTATTAGAAATGATAATACAGAGATTGGATACAATGGTGGAGAAATACTTAACTTTCATACCTTGCTGTTGGCATGATAAACTCAAACTGCATCAGTGGAGAGCAATTTAGCAATACCTATGAAAGTTTAAAATTTCCAAACTTTGCTTCAGCATTTCACTTCTAGTCATATTCCTAAAGGTATACCAGCACTCTGTGAAATAACATGTCATATTATTATATTACTAAATACTTTTTAAATGACTAAAGGTTCTTCAAAAGAAAAATGGTAAAACAAATTATGATACATCCACTGGAAAGAATACTATGCAGCTACTAATTTTTTTTTTTTTTTTTACTGAAGGATATCTTTATGTCCTGAAATGGAATATGTCCTCAAGTTACACTTTTTAACTAAAAACAAACCAACCATGTTTTATAACATGGCATAAAGTACACTACCATTTATGTAGAAACAAAATCATAAATACTTATTAAAGAGTTCTATAATGTCTCTTGGAATATGTACAAAACTACAAAACAAAACAAAAACAAAACAGAAATGATAAATGCAGCTGTTTCTTAGGAGGAGAACTCTGGTTGCCTGAGGATCCTGGTAGGAGTTTTAGTTTTAACTATACACCTTATTTTGCCTTTTAAATTTTATTCAAAATGCATGCATTATCAATTCCACATATAAATTAAATAATAAAAACATAACAACTACAAAAATAAATTTGACTTCTCTATGAAGTAGCAGAAATATTCCTGCTATATACGCAATTTTAGTTCTGTACTGATATCATTCAGAAAAGAAAATCAGCTAACTATCCATCATTGTACTACTTAAATAAGAATATAATTTCTTCTGGTGAAGCAACACATAATATTGATAAAATAAGAATATTACTATTAATAATGGTGCAATGAGGGGTAATGATGGTTAGTATATACTCTGGAGTCATAATTTCTGGGCTAGAATCCCATCTCTACAAGTTACTTGATTAGTGCCCTTAGACACCTAATTTAGACAAGAAGGACATATTTTCCTTACTTTTAAATAAGAAACAATAAAAAAACGGTTGTTGGACTATTAAGTAATAATAAATAAAATACATTTTAGAGGTATCATTATCAGGATATGTCAGGATGTTTCAGAATATTTTATATTATTTTTTGTTTAATTCTCACATCAAAAAAAGAAAAACTATATGTGATAGTTTTTACACTGTTATTTTGCTTCCAGAAGTATGTTAAATACTAGTAGGGAGCAAAGTGGGTTTTTTTAAACTTATTTCACTCCTGTTGGTGATTTAAGTGGGAATACTCTCTTTGTTTAGTAATTATGTATGATGCTGGCTGTCAGCTTAATAGACAAAATTTTTAATTTTAATTTTTACTAAGAGTGAGCTCACCTGTTGCACACATTCACATCCTCTCTTTCTGTCCATATAATAACGTCCCATCTCCAGCTCTTCATCATTTCAAACTCTCTCTCACTCCTACTTATTTTGTCTTATTGATAACATGTCTATGAGAAACTGATGGGTTGCTTCCTTCTGGGCTAAACCAAAGCCATCTGACTCCCATTTACATCAGATTATTTCAACGGCTCTCTCCTTGGTCCACACTGATCTCTAAATTGCTACAACTTTCTTCTTGATGACTTTCCATCACTCAACAGGATTAGTCATCGATTCTTTGGAATTTTGTTCTCCTTTGGCCTCTATAATAGTCCTAGTCTTGCCTCTCTGACCCCCCACCCCTTTCTACTTCTTCTTGGATGTGCTCTATCTCTGCCTTTATGTTATTTGACTTACAATCATGTCCTTGACCTTTGCTTTATCTCTTTGCTGTCTCCCTTTGGAAGCTCAACTCTTAGGAATGCATGTATTCAGTTAGTTCATGATTCACAACTCTATCCCTCTGCTCTGTTGGACTCAGGATAACCCAACACATGCAAACTAGATTTGGGGCTAAGCTTTTGATGCTGGTTTGTATATACTGACAGAATTGGTACCAAGGAAAATTGAAAAATTCAGTGGTCTTTGAGTTTTGGGGGGTATTTGGAAGACACAACACTGAACTGAGGAGTTCACTAATGGAATTTAAGCTAAACATCAGCCAAAATAAGAAATGTTCCTTTAGATAAAGGCTATAATAGTACACATTCTTACAGCTCAATTTCCTACTTGGTAAAACAATTTTAATCCTGGGCTGAGATTTAAGACCTTCATTTAAAATTTTAAATTTAATAGTTTTATGTAATCTATAAATGCTTAAAGTACAACTTTAAAAGTGAGGTTAGTGAAAGAATTTTACTAAAGAGAGAGTCTGAAATTTGCATAAAGTGCTTTTCGTCTTGTTGATTAGAGTTCTAAGGAGAGAACCAAAGGTTTGTATATTATATCCCAACAAAATCACTGTTCCCTTCTCTAAACTTAGTCCATCTTCCTGGCAACTTTTATGTTTTCTTTATTTTAACTTTTATTTACAATTACCAGGAGCTATGGAATGCTAGTTACCCAATTAGCAACACAATAATAATGCCACCAACAACAATATTAATAATGATAATAATAAAAATTAAGATTAAATAATATTCTTTGATAAAACAAAAGTAGAAATTTAACTACATTTTGTGAATATTTAATAATTCACTTCAGAAAATTTATTGAAGTGCTGCCTCCTTTTCTATTCATGCTTTCATAAGAAACAACTGAGAATTTGAATATTTGAACATATTCTAAGTATGAGACATTGATGAGCAAACATAATAACATACATCTACTTTCATTTTCTTTACTGAAAAGAACATTATTCTTTAGTACAAAGGGGACAAAATTTAATTGAATATATAATTGTATATTGTCTCCAAGAAATAAAATAAGAGGTCTTTGGTAGAAATTCATAATACCATAATAATAATTTACCATGCTTCATGCCCATTACACACTCACCTGTTACTGATAAATTATATTAAGATATTTTTTGCAGAGCAAATTTTTATGACATTTCAATACATTTTCCATCTACAGAGATTCCTCTCGAGCTTTACCTAAAAGTCTGGCTCAATTTTCACATAATCTTCATTCAGAGATGATTGTATTTCTTAAAAGTTCTATATTTGAAAAATGATGGGTTAAATTGTAGATTTAGTATTTTTGAACTTTAATATTTTTAAATAATAGGTAAAATTTTTAAATGCTTATTCATCACAGAAAAAGTCTTTGAGTTGTTTTTTTTATTATTAGCAATTATTATCATCAAAGTCCTTTCATCTACTTCCAACTATTACTACTCTATGTGAATTAATTGGCCTAAAACCACAGAAATAATACTTTTTAGAAAATAAATTCATAATTATATCTTATCTAAAACATAATCCAATAAAACTAAATTCAAGGGACATAACATAGAGAGGTAGATTTTAAAAGATGTTGTGTGAGAAACTGAAGCAGGAGGAAAAAGAGATGAAGAAGCCTTCTGTGTGGAAGGGATTATAAAATGGTGAGTACAAGACAGGGATATACAAAAATAAGACTATGATGGGAAAGAAAAGATGGAAACAGCATCTCTGGGTTACTAATTCAAGAGTGAAAAAAGAGTGGAAGGGTGGACTTCCCACAAATCACTAGAGTACAGTAAGGGCAGTGAGTGTGGTAAATGTGTTTAGGTGGTGCAGGTGTACTGTTGTTTCATGAAGGTTATACAGTGACAACACATTATGCAAATAACTTCATGGAAGAGTTTAGTAAACATATGTTATCACTACTACCAGTAAGAACTTTTAAGTAAAAGAATGATTGCAGTTATTTATATATGAGTATCCTATACTTAATTCCATTTATCTTTTTAAAAAGAGTTCAATATTTGACACTTTGCTTAAAAATGTTAACAAGAAGTCTATTTCCCATTAGTTTAAACTGAAAAAATAGAATGCTTACACATTAAACCCAAATTCAAAATTAATTTCCTAAAAACGTTACTAAAACATAGCAAAATCTCTATATATGAATAACATGCTATAATGTTAGTACAGAAAACGCTTAAACCAGTGTTACTTGATCACTTACAGGTTAACATGAATTATCAAGGCTTCCTGAAGGGCTTACAAAATCTTAGATGCACATTCTTTTTTACAGCCTCTGTTAGTTTCAAAACATCTATGGGTGGCTCTGATGTTCTACCAAGTGTATCTGGAATGCAACTTAACTTAAGATCTTCCTGAATACTGCTTTGTTAAAATGTTATAGTGAGCTTTGAGGAGGTGAGCATATTTTTCCAATACAACCTCTGGCTGAAACATTGAGAGATACATACATTGTATGCATTCTGAGAGTTAAAAACCAAGAGGTGGTCTCCTTGGAAAACATAATCAGGGTTCTGCAGGACATGCCTCTATTTAAAAATGCTTTAATTACCTCTTGCTTGAGGATTAGTAGAAAAAGACTTTATAAATTCTAATTCAGGATCATCTTTTTTGTGTTGTAGTCTTTACCTATCAGGGAAATAATGTCTATATTCACCCCAAAAGTCCAAATGTCTCCTCATCAGGAAGGTCTTTATTAATCATTTAATCTAAAGGACTTTCTGTTGATGTCTATCAAATCATCCTGATTTATTTTCTTTTAGGACATTTTCTAACTAAAATCACTCACTGTATTAATTTGTTTTGTGCTCAGTCCTTTTGTGGTTGTCATTAATAGGGTTCAAATAAGAAATAACTATATACCAAGGCCTCTCCTACTCCCATCTCACCACTAAAGCAGGCCTATATGTTTGTGTGTGTGTGTGTGCTTATGGAGATTCTCTTCATCATATTTGTATTTAAAAAAAGTTACCTGGAAACATTTAGTCTCAACAACATTACAGTTTTTAAAAGGTCCCAGAGAGTGTTCCCAGCTCTCTAAACTCTAATAAAACATAAAGTTCTTCCATGAGTTCACTTGAGATTTCCTTCCCCTGTAGGAAAATTGCAGTGGGGAGGTCAGGACAGCTTCTTCTATCTTAGTTCCAACTACTCCTTCCCTTATTGCAACCAGGTTTGACTTGATTGTACCCATATTATTAAGGGCAAAATACATACAGTCTAATATGGTGGGCACAGTTGGTATTGACAGACTTTGTGAATGTTTAAAGTTAAGTTATTCTCTCATGATTAATGTTTTTTTCAGTTTCTGGAAGTTATCTCTTCTAGAAATTTCCAAGAATCACTTCATTATAAAGCATTGTGCATTAAAAAACTCTTCTGAATAAATAAATAAATAAATAAATAAATAAATAAGAACTTGACTCTCCAGTTTCAACATTTAATAACACACAGATTCGTGTAATACGAATCCTCAAACTATTTTATTTCCACCTATTTACAAATACTGCAGAAATGAAACATGTCAATATTTGGCATTTCCTGTTTTGTTCGAGGCTTTTGGGGTATGTGCTGTGTCTGAGACAAAAAGAGTCCCATAACTTCCTGTTATCCTTACTTATTATTCTCTCCTTCTCTTAAAGGCAGATATTTTGTGAGTAGAGAAATTATATTTTCACCACAGTACTTAATATCAGAGTAGTACCTGAGTAATAAAAGGTCTTCTAGATATTTGTTGACAGAATGAATAAATAATTCATTCATAGTGGGTGTGTGCAGCTCACAAGTCTACAGAGAAGAATGACCAAGAGACTGGAGTCAAACATATGCTTTAAGGATTAGACAGAATATGAATAGGAAAGCAGGTCTTGAGATAAATCCAAGTTAGGGAAAGCAAATTCTTACAGCAACTCCGAAGGGAAAAAACATGATGATAATTGAGAGCATATTCAGAAACAAGAACCCAGAAATAAGTAAAATAAAGACTGAGCTGTTTAGGAAATGTAAAAGACTCTAGCAAACTAAGGAAGTTGAGGACAGGGCTTCTCAGTCTCAGCACTACTGACATTTAGGTGGTCTGCCGTATACATTGTAGGATTTTTAGCAGCATCCCTGGTCCCTGCCAACTTAAGGCCAGTAGCAACCCCCTCTACCTAGTTGTGAAAACAAATAATGTCTCCATATATAGATGAATTTCCCCTGGATGGCAAAATAACCCCCAGTTAGAATCATTAATTTAGGGTATTTTGAACTCATCATGCTCATTAAGTGTCCATGAGGGCAAATAAGACAGTACTAAAGGTATAGAGTTGAGATAGACCAGAAAAATATATGGCTCATTCTATCATTTTCAATCATGGAACAGGTTAGAGTAAGAAATTGAAATATTTAATAGTGAATTGAAATATTGAAAAGTCAAATGACCAGCAAGATACTTGTGCAAATAAAAGCAGTTGGTTCCAAAGAGAAAAACCTGTTAGGGACAGGGAGAAAGTTTCTATTGGATACTCAGGAAGGGAGATGAAGGTTCATATTGGGTCATAAACTATGGGAGGACAAAGCCATGGTAGACTATGGGGAACCGTGTATCCCTTGGTAGAGGTGAGCTTAAGTAATCATCTAAGGACAGAAGAACTATAAATACCTACAGTATTCTTAATCTGCTAAAATAGAGAGCAACACTATTGCTCTAGCTCTTTGAAGCCATCATTTCTTCAGGAAAAGGGATATGAAATTAAGAAATAATTAAACGTGGTTTCTGTTTTTCAAGAATGCTAAACAATTGAAAACCCAACAGGACTTACAGACAACAATATCATATGATATCAATTATACCTGTAATCTAAAACATGATACAAATTAACTTATGTACGAAAAAGAAATAGACTCACAGACATTGAAAAAAAAAACTTATGGTTACCAAAGGGGAAAGGAGGAGGGGAGGGATAAATTAGTAGTTAGGGATTAACATATACACACCACTATATATAAAATACATAACCAACAAGGACCTACTGTATAGCACAGGGAATTATACTCAAAATTTTGTGTGTGTATATATATATATATATATATATATATATATAAAATGACTGACATGATCATGCTATAGATGAGAAAATGAAGGCTAAAAGAAGTTAATTGATTTAACCACTGAAAGCAAAAACAGTGGCAGAAACAAGTTTCCATATACGTATTCTGATTGGCAGTTATATGCTTTTCCTAAGCTTTCCTCCGCTTAAATCCAATGAGAAGTAAGGGGATTTTCCCTTTGCTTCAACCCCTTAAGCAGTAATGGGTTTTTATCTAAGAAATTATATGCCATCCATTCTTTGTAGGATTTATTGGCTAATTGTTTGGTATTTTAAAAATTTTCCCCCTCTTCACGATTGTGCTTTTCAGTCTAGTCCTCACGCAACCAGTGTAATTCTTTCCATTGTTCCTACTCTGAGCTCCCACCATGTTTCCACAACAATGGAGAGTTTATCATTGTCTTCCCATACGTCTAGTAATTGGGACATGTATTACTCCTACCTGTGAACTAACCTAGAGACATTGAATCTCTCAGCATCAATATCACATGCCTACTTTAAATGAAGTAAAAACTGAAAGTAGAATTTCTGAAAGGATGAATATGTAATAAATTTATTATAAGTAATGTTGGAAAGAATATCCAGGGAATTTAAAATTTTTTATACTTCATGAAGAAAATATATCTTAGCCCCCAATTATATTCATTAAAATGCATGTTTATAAAAATATTCTATATCTCATAACTGCCTTTTTGCATATACAAATCTATATGTTTAAAAAAATCTATATGTTTACTTCTAAAATAAGATCTTTAATTGTATAAGTAATTAATGCAATATAAATACTTAATAAAAAGTAACACACATATGTACTACAGACAAGGGAAATTTAAAAATAACTATTTCACAGGTCATGACATGAATAAATGATAGAAATACAAAATTGACTTGAAATACAAGTGAAAAAAACAGATGCTTTGGGTATTAGAAGTAAAGTCAGAGCTACAGCATCTAAAATATGTCTGTTGATCTGGTAGTTCAGGACACACTTATAGAAGAAACTGGTGAACACATTCCATAAATTCCTTATGCCTCTCCTCATTAAAGAGTTTTCTGGCTTGCTTTTGTAGAGCAGAGTAAGGAAGAATAAAATTTGAGCTGCATATCAAGATGCATGTATCTTAAGTATTTACCAGCTTTAATAGCCCACAGTAATTTAAACTCTACATTAGTTTTCCCTACCAAAGAGCTAAGTGGTACCAGATGACTCTGGGAATTCAGTTCAATACAACTCGGGTTAATTCAACCAACTAAATATTAAAATCTACTCTAAGAGCTAGAAACAAAGAGAGATACAAAGTAAAATTCTTGATTTCAAGTTATTGATATTCTTTGGGGAAAGAACAAATGAAAGTACATAGAAGTACCTTGATTATCACAACAGAGTACATAATGCAATGATAATTCAATTTACCAACATTTATTAAATCCTCATTAAGGACTAGGTGAAGGAAAATCTATGCAAATAAACAAATAACTGCTATGTCCAGGAAGAGCCAAATGAAACTATTTATAGTTTCTATGGCTCAGATATTATATTTTCATGTGGTTGGTTTCATAAACTGAAAGTTGCCTATTGCAGCAACCATAAAATTTACCTTAACCCTCTGAGCTCAGGAATTCTATCAGATGACCCTGTGATAAGTCCACTACTGCATGTTTTCTGGTAAAATTGCTTAGGTTGCTGGCTTTTTACTTCACCTTACAGTCAATATGACAGTTAATCTTTAATGCCATCTTTCTCATATGGCCAGACATTTTTTTAAAAACTGAAATAACTGGAACATGAAAAAACATATCAAAGTGTTTTAAAAATCAATGAACATGTATTTTCTCAAAAATAGTTCTTCTTAGAAGACAAAAACTTTAAAAGCCCAGTTTTAATTATGTGAAAGAAGCTATTAAAGTTGAGGTTGATGCAAAAGTCGCCAACACAATCATGGATCTATCATAATTTTTTACTGTTGACATGTGATATATGAACACGTGATTGTATCTGCTTTCCTTTTGTGTGTTTAGCTTTTTTTTCCTTTGATATAGTTTCATAAACTGTCCATAAAAATAACACTATTAAAACTATTTTTTCTTTAAGATATTAACTAATTTCGATTAGATTCAGATAGTGCCAAGAAAGAAAACTGGAAATTAATACAATCTAGTGTATAAAAGCATCCATTGTAACTTTTATGTCATATTTGTCCTTCCAGTCCTAACCAACGCTCATTTTCCTCACTATCTTTTATAACTGAATAGCATGAAATCTCCTCATGTCATCATATCCCGACAAGTAAACTACTTTTTCCTGCCTGTCTTCCCATTTATTCTTCCCTTATTTAAATGTACCCATGGTAGGACTTTAGAAAAATAAGTAACGCTCATATCTGGAATAAGTTTTCTTATAAGTAAGCATATTTTTGACCTTAGGTCATATTTTTAATGACATTTGGTTTCTTATTCTGTAGAACATTAAACAACTTTTAAATATATCTTTTCTTCCTCACTGAAGTCAACGCAATGCAAAATATATATAGGTATATATATGTATTATATACATGCATTGTTATTTTAAATACTAGATTGCCAGATAGTTTTCTCATGATCATTGATTTCTAACTACAAATTCTGAAATTGCAATCTTTAGTACCTCTTTAATACATGAGGTAGTAGGCAGAATTAATTCTAGTAAATGAATCCATATATTTATAATGCTATATTCATTACATAGTTTTTCAAATTCTAATTTGTATTCCATAAACAAAAACTGCTTTAAGGATATTTAGAGAATCAAATTTGTAAGAATGGCAATCTTGATAACCTTCAAATTTTCTTTATGAGACATATGAAAAACTGGAATGTAAATATTTGCCATTTCAACACAGACTTACCTTGCCTACGTATTGATAATCAGATCCTGTATATTCCTCCAGCAAGAAAAATTGATTCCACATCCAACCACGCTTTTGACGGTGCAGAATTTTGCCATCACTTCTAGGCACTCGTGCACCTAAAATTCTTTTCTGGGGCACAGAAGTCCTTCTGAACATTATCTCTGGAGAACAGAAATGTGGCAGGCATACCCAGAGTAGAAACAGTAGCAAAAATTGATATATTGTCATAGTTCACTTCTTGACAATTCCCAACGTGGATGAAGAAAAAGCAGTCCTATATTATTGGGTTGAATTTTACTGTGTTTCAACTCGTTTCCAGCATTTCATCAATGTTTTGGGCATGTTTCCAAAAGCTTCAAACAAATAAACAAATAAAAAAAAAGTCAGTTGACAACATTATGAATGTTACCTGTCACTTTAAATTTAACATAACAAATATTAATTAATAATAGTAACCAAAATATTTGCTTCCCCTCTTTTACATAAAATAATTATTAGCTTGGAAACACTACTTACCTAGTAACATGTCTACAATTTAAGAAAAGATAATTGTAAATAATTTCTTTCAAACAAATTCTAAAGAAATGACATATTTAGCTTTTATTTATTTTTTTCTTTCAGCACTTTACCAGTTTTCAGGAATTATAACCCCTATATAGAGTGGACATGTAGTTAATTTTGCATGTCAACATTTCCAGAGTAGCTTAACATAATTAAAATTTTGAAAATAAATTAGTGATTTTAATAAACTACAGGAACTATGCATCTGTTATGCAGTGTAATGATATTTAAATGATTTTTAAACAGCAGCACAGTTTCTTCAAATTTAATCCAGCTCAAAGGTAAAAGTAAAGCCAAAAACAAAACCAAAAAAAACGTAGTGTCTTCAGCTGAAGACCTCTCCTCTTAGGTCCTCTTAGGTCAGTCTGTGGAACACCTAAATCAACATATGATGGATTTAATCATGTTGTCGGCTATACCTTTGATACATTTGCACAATGTGTCCACTTCTGACCACCTCCCTGTCCCTATTCTGACCTAGAACTCCATGATGCCCCAGGCTCCTCACTGCTCTCCACCTGCAATTATTTCTTCTCAACAATGTATCCGAGGTAATCCCACTAAAATGTAAATCACATCATGTCACTTCTCTGCACAAAACACTCTGATGGCTTCTTACCTCACTTTGATTAAACCTAGCATCTCACAAATACCTACAATTCTGTATTCCATTTCATGACAGCTGGTCACTTCTCTGACTTCATGTTATACTTCAATCCCCCAGGCCACTCCTCAAAATTGACTCCTTTCCAGCCAGTGTCCTTCTTGCTTCAGCCTGCAACACACTTCATATGCTCCTCTCTTCAACCAGGACCTCTTTACTTCTTCCCTCCACCTGGAAGGCTTTTCCATGTAGTTATCCACGTAGGTAGATCCCCTGCTTCCTTCGGTCCTTTCTTGAAGCCTCCCCGAATTTGCATATCCCAATACACTACACGTGCTTTATTTATTTATTGTGCACATATTCTGTCTCCCTACCATCATCCCATGAAAGAAGGGAAGTCTTTTTCTCTGCTACTGTTTCCACATGTTTATAACAGAAACTTGCACATAGTAGATGCTCATTAAACAATTTGAATGAATGAATTGTAAATTGGTTCAAACATCTGAGTATCATCACCTTCTCTATGTAGTTAAACTCAAACATTTATGCATGAAAATAGTATTTTTAAATCATAATTACTTTTATTTTATTCTTTATTTATATTACTGCTAGAATATTTTTATTTTAAAAATTTCTCTGTATTTTTTTGTTTTGTTTTCTGTTAGCTATGAATTTTATTTCAGGATATGATAAAATACTATAAAAAAATGGTTGGAGGACCAAAAGGATTTAGTTTCATTTCTCAAATATGACAATGTATTCTAAGTACTCCAGCATTTATATTTATGCTTTCATTTACAAAGATTTCTAAGCAATCTGTTTACTTTTTTGTGTGCTTGCTTTATTATTAGGACGATTTTAAGGTTAATGCAAACATGCTTTAGAAATAAGATTAATGGCGAAGCAGTATTTCCCCAGAGTGTACTAAATGACAGTGGAGCTCTCCACAGCACATGAAGCATTCAACGTGACAGATGTAACCTGTATTAAAATCTGTCATGTAAAATGCTGTACTTGGAGTATAGAAATTATCTGATGCATAAAATGGTTTTACATCACAAGGCACTGATTTTACAGAAACTCAAATTGATTGGATTCTAAGTAATAGGAACATTTACTAAAATGATATTTGACTTTTAAAATGTATCAGGACATGCTATACAGTATTCTCCAGAAAAATATACTGTTTCTAAAAGTTAAAAGAGAGCTTGCATAATTGAGGGTTTCTGCTAAAAGCTTTAAAACTTATTGAAGCAACATTCTCATTTCAATTCTCTTTTTTCAATTTAGAAATATTTGCAAGCAATTATTTGCTATATTGGTGATCATTTTCAATACAATTACAACTTTACCTATAACTTTAGAAGCTTAAGTACCAATATTTTTAGGAAGGAGTAGGTGGAGATTGCATCTGTAAAAGTTGTTAGTAAATAATTGGAGCATCACAAAAATATAGAATCATTTTTCTTCATTATTGTTCTAGTTTCTGTTATTTCATATAAATTTTCTGAAGAGTCTAGTGTTAAATACATTTTAATACTGATTTAAGATAATTAAAATGTTTAAAATATATTTTACATATTATTTGATAAAACCATTTCAAACAATGACAAGATTAAATTAAAATAAGTAATTTAATCTTGATTAATTAGATTTTTGAATTTATTTCTTTAATAGATTGGGCTTTTTGTCTCATGTCTAAAAATCTCCGCCTAACTCAAGGACAAAAACATTTCCTCTATGTTTTCTTTTAGAAGTTTTATAGTTTTAGTTCTTACAGTGTAGGTCTATGGTCCAATTTGAATCAAGATTTGTATATGGTGCAAGATATGAATTGAAGTTCTATGTTTTACTTATGAATATTCAATTGCTCTAGCACCATTTGTTGTAAACTCATCCTTTCTCCACTGAATTGCCTTTGTACCTTTGTAAAAAATCATTTGTCTATATATGTGTGTCTATATATTTTTGGACTTGCTAGTCTATTACATTCGTCTATTTGTTCATCTTTACACCAATAGCACACTGTCTTGATTCCTATAATTTATAAGTCTGGAATCAGATAATGTTAGTCCCCCAACTTTGGTCTTCTTTTAAAAATTGTTTTTGGTTATTTCAGAACTTTTTGCATTTTCCATTTAAATTTTATAGTTACCTTGCAACTTATATATAAAAGTCTTTGGGGATTTTGATGGGGATTGCATTGAATCTTTAGATAAATTTGGGGAAAATGGACATCATAGCAACATTGACTCTCCTGACCTATGAACACTGTATGTCTCTCCATTATTGAGTTCTTCTCAGTCATGTTTTGTAGATTTCAGTATATAAGCCTTGTTCACCTTTTGTCAAATACATCCTGAGTATTTTCATTTTTTCATGCTATCACTTTATTTTATTTTTGTTTTCAACCACTTTATTGAGGTATGATTGAAATACACAGAGCTGTACATATTTAATGTACACAACTTGAGCTTGAACGTTGATCTTTTACACTGTTGATGGGATTGTCAAATGATATAAACTCTTTGAAGACAATGTATTAAGTTGAATAATGGCTCCTCAAAGATGCTTATATCCTGAATCCTGACACTTGTGAATATGCTACCTTACATGGTAAAAGGGACTTTGCAGATGTGACTAACTTGGGGATTTAGGAGATTATCCTGGATCATTTAGGTAAAACCAATGTAATCACAAGGGGCCTCATAGAAGGAGGCAGGAGGATCAGAGTCAGTAAAAGAGATGCTCACAGAAACAAGTGGTAGAGTTTCCTGAGGAAGAAGGCAGTAGCCAAGGAATGCAGGCAGCCTGGAAGCTGAAAAAACAAAGCAATGGATATTCCCCTGGAGCCGCCAGAGGGAACACAGCTCAGTGGAAAATTTGATGTTAGACTTTTGACCTCTAGAAATGTAATAGATAAATTTGTATTGTTTTAAGCCACTCAGTTTGTGGTAAGTTGTTACAGAAGCAATAGGATAGGCAGGTTTTTTTCAGTGTGAAAAATATATCTATAATGTAACTTAAGCTTCTACTCCTAGACATTTATGCAAGAGAAATGAAAGTATACTCATCTAAAATATGAATGTTTAGGGCTTTCCTGGTGGCACAGTGGTTGAGAGTCCGCCTGCCAGTGCAGGAGACACGGGTTCGTGCCCCAGTCCAGGAAGATCCCACATGCCGTGGAGCGGCTGGGCCCGTGAGCCATGGCCGCTGAGCCTGTGCGTCCAGAGCCTGTGCTCCACAATGGGAGAGGCCACAACAGTGAGCGGCCCACACACCACAAAAAAAAATAAATAATAATAATAAATAAATAAATAAATAAAATATGAATGTTTATAACAATGCATGGATATAGGGAAAGCCTGGAGACAAGCCAATGTCATAGGTGAATGGATAAACAAATCATGCTATATCCATACAATGGAATGCTACTGAGCAGCTAAAAAAGAATGACATTTTCATTTCTCATGTAACGAGCTTGGAAGCTAACACTCCATCCCAACAACAATAAAAACTGAACGGACTAAAAGAAATTAACAACTCTTCTTGGATTTGTAACAGAGGAGAGGACTCAAGGCAAACTACTGCTCCCAAGGTTGGAGAGACAGGTGAATAGAAGGAAGCACAGCTTACTAGACCAGAAACTCATGAGCAGAAACCATCTGGAACCAGTAATGGAGTAATAAAACTGAACTGTAATTGATAAATTTCTGGACATGAAGTGTGCATAACTCTGAGAATTAAAAACTCCAGGGGGAAGGTCCTTGACATTGTGAGATTTACCTCCAGGAGCTCGACCAAGTTCCCACAGTAAATATCTGAGAAAAATCCCCTTGTGCTTTCCACAGGGAGAGGGGAAAATGAAATATCTGGAAATACCTCAGATCACTCTGTTCTTAACAAGGCCTGCCCTCAGGGGAAACTACTTAACTAGAGCCTAACCTGCTGGAGTATTATCAGAGCCTAATTTACCTGGGGGAAGAGAAAATCCAATCCTGCCCACAGTAACCATCCAGTCCCTCCTAAGGAGTAAGAAAATTTTCAGAAACTTTTGTGACTTCAGTCTGGAGGAACAGGCTCACTGAAAGACTGAGAACTTATCATAGGCTATAGAATGCTTCCCCTTCCCCATCCCTACTATCACATTATTAAAGATTATTTACAGCAGCTCCATTTCCCAGTACATCACATCCTGCTATCAAGAGAAAAATTACAAGGTGTGCTAAAAGGAAAAAGCATAAACTGAAGAGACAGAGCAAGCATCAGAATGAGACATAGCAGGAGTGTTGGGATTATCAAACCAGGAATTTAAAGCAACTTTGATTAATATGTTAAAGGCTCTAAAGGAGAAAGTAGACAGCATGTAAGAACAGATGGGATATGTAAGCAGAGAGATGGAATTCCTCAGAAAGAACTAAAATGAAATGTGAGAGATGAAAAACACTGTAAATGAAGAATACCTTTGATGGGCTTACTGGTAGACTGGGTATGGCTGAGGAAAGAATCTCTTGGCAAGAGGAGGTATCAGTAGGATCCTCAAAAAACTTAGACATTTGTCCCTAAACATTCGTTCAGATCCATAAGATGTACAACACCAGGTGTGAACTCTAAGGACTTTGAGTGATAGTTTAGAGTAGGTTCATCCTTAGTAAAAAATGTACCATTCTGGTTATGGATGTTGATAATGAGCAGGGATACACATGTGTGTGGGCAGTGGGTATCTGAGAAGTCTTTGTATCTTCTCAATTTTCTTGGAAATATAAAACAGTTCCAAAAACAAATGAACAATTGATAAACACTCACAAAAAGAAATAAAACTAGGAAATTATGCAAAACAAACCAATAGTTAATTTTCTCAATGATAATTCTTCCTAGGTATGTTCTATGTTGCTAGAAGCCTACTTATTAACCTTTTCAAGACATTGCTCCTTCAGTATAAAAACCACAAATAATCATACTTCCAGTAACCTGACTCAAAATATAGAACATCTTTGACACTTCCATTTAACCAAGTATACCTCTTACATGATCAGTCAATATATTCCCTTGCTTTTGTTTTCTTTCTCCATGGCTCTCAGCTCTCTTCCCCCAACACCGCCCTCACTGTTTAATGTGCCACTACATTGTTTTAATTCATCATTTCATGCAACTTAGTAAACAATACCTACTAACAGGTTTCTTAACCTTAATCTTTCTTATTTAAAATATATCATAGAGGGCCTTATTAATATATAAATTAATTTTCAAAAACCCACTTCATCAAGACCCAAATCAATTAAAAATTTTAAACCTGACTATTACTGGGAAGATAACATCTGTACTTGATAACTCATTGCAATATCTCGAACCAGATGATTCTTAAAATTTATTTCATGTTATTTCCAGTTGTTTAATTTCAAGTCTGACATGTAACTTCTTATGTGTATAAACTACTCCTCCACTAATATATAATTCTCAATCATGTCTAAGTAATTATATTTTATTGACTTTCCCTCACTGGTGAATAGCATGTTTCTATGTATATATATGTGTGTGTGTGGTGTATCAGTAAACCTTTCTTGAATTAAGTAATTAATATGTTTATAAAGGAGGCTTTCTGAATAGGTTGGACTATTTACAGTGAAAAACAGAAGCTAAATTTTAGAATATAAAAATAGTATGTAAAGATAGTATGTACTTGTTTGAAATTGTAAACAGTTATAATTAGAAGGAATCAAGTGGGTTGAAACCACAGTTAAACTATCTCCTGGAATGAAAATGCCACAAACTAATGAAATTCTATAATGTCATTTTCAGTTAATAAATTTCATTTTCAAGAACTTCCTACAAAGGCACATTTCTTTATTTTACTCTTAAAAATAATTTAATATGAATACCACATGAAGCTTAAGATTATTAAATCATCCCTTAGCATTCTGCATTCCCATAATTTCAGTGCTTCCCAAACTTTAATGTATATTCACATCTCCTGGGGCTTTTGTTAAATGTCTGTTCTCATTCGGCAAGTCTTGGGTGAGGCGCAGATTCTGCATTTCTAACAAACTCGCCTGTAATGTCAACACAGCTGAACTACATGGAAGTTCATCTTCAGAACATGTTTATGACTTTTTCCTGTTTAGTACCTCACAACTCTAGTATGTTGCTTATTACACTGATGGGAAAATAATATATAAGGTGACTACTGTAGGAAGATCAGAACATTTTTTTCTAAATAATCAGTCATTTTCTGGATTTTTTTTAACTAGAAGAATCTGTTTGATTCAAGTCAGCACACACTACAGCAATTATTCTCATGATCATATTACAAACTATGTTTTCCTTTATATGTACATTTTAAAGCATCTGTCTCACTGAACCTTATTCCATGTCTAATCACAGTCTTCATTATTTTTCTGAAATATTTATCATTACCATTATTTTCTCTTTAGCATGTTAATTTTATTATATAGGAAGCCAAGAAGAGCAGATCACAAAATACAATATAATAGTCATTTTGACACATCTCAATTATTAATTAGGTCTCCACACATAATAGGTGATCAATTAAGCTCTAACCCATTCTCAATAAAAGGAATTAGTCATTCTTCAAGTTGGTTGATTATGTTGATTAGAATCTTAATGTTCCAGTTTTTATTCCCTTTAATTTTACCATTTATAATTATAATAGAAAGTGCTAAAGATTACTGAGACCATACCCAAGCCTCTATGGATGAACAATTTTAATCCTTTTAGAGTTTCATAGCACCAATACAATCTAATGAAATTTCAACATTGAAAAAAAAGGAACATTTTTCAGGTGTGTTTATACAATTAAAATGAGCCGGTGCATACTAAATACTTCATTTTTATGCATCTGATACCATTTTATACATCTAGTATAAAGCACTTTGTGAGATAACTGAATCAAAGCATTACACTAAGGACTCATATAATATGAGTCCATATGCTTGATCATATTTTTCCAAGAGTTCATTATGCATTACCTACTGTGCTCTAATATCATAGAAAATATATAATTCTACATTGAATATTTATCATTCTATTTTAAGTATGCATTTGCATATGTATCTCTGTTTAGACTGTAAGCTTAAAACAGGGTCTATGTCTTGCATCCAAAGTTGCTAATATAGGGATTGCACAAAGTGTTCAATAAATATTTTTGAACTGGATTGAATATTATTATTTTTTCTAAAGTATTTCAGTGAGAAGGAAACTTGGTTCCTTCCCCTAAAAAAACACAACATGTCAAGGATAATTTAGTGCTTATATCCTATTTATATATAACATCACAACACTCACACAAGACATTAGTCAAATAGGCAATCAATATATCATTGTTGAATGAAATATGAAACATAAACGTTTGCTAGTCTCAGATAAGTTATCAAACATTGTTAAGATTGTTGCCAATACAGACAGAATTCCAAGAAGCTTTGATCCCTGCTATTCTCAGATTCAAATCCACCTTCGAGAGACCTTTTGAAATTAATTTTATTCTCCAGGAATGTGACCTGCACATAAAACGGTAATACACTTCTCTAGCTATACTACATGCTAACGTCTTAACAAGATAATTTGCAAAACCAGATATAACGCATATAAATTCTGGGCAGTGGGTGGATAAAGCATATGGCAGGAGTAAAGAGAAACATTCCTGAGTGAGACACATAACTTGGTGTGGCGACTTTTCTCTAGATTCTTGCTAATAAGCTAAAGAAGAGCATCCAAGAGTTCTTGCTACTCTCTCAGCAGCCTTTTTAACTTTAGCAGCCAGTGTGACAGTCTCAGATGTAACTTGATCCATGCTAATACAGCTGTGACATTACACCTGATGCTTCCTGGAAGTCTCATCCTGCTGTAGTAGGATTTATTTCATTATGTGGAAACTGATAGCAAGAATGCTCTCAGGGTAATTTACAGATGTTAGGATAAAAGCCATCTGGTACCCAATTTTCTTTGATCCAAGACTTGAATTGTTTCTAAAAAGCAATGAGTGAAGAGATAGAGAGAGTTTGGGAGTTTGATTAGGAATTCCTACCCAAGATGGGGTCATTCCTCACTTACACATTATTAGTAGAACATCAAGAAAAAATATCCTTAGCTGGAAAAAAGAACCCGTTAAACATTATTCCTATTCAAAGTTTTTTCTATGAAGACCTTCTGTGCATGCACTAATAGTGTATAAACAATCACTGCACGCTTTAGCTTGTTCTACTATGTGAATGTATGAAATATGCACTAAATTGGGTATTGCAAAATGAGTTCTTACTGTTATACCTGAAAATGCAAAAACTATACCTGATACTCATTTGTGAAAATTAGTCAAAAGTGCAAACATGGAGCTATATTATTGGCCATTAAAAATATACTTAAAGGTATAGTTATTACATGAGAATAAGCACAGTGATCATAAGACAGATATTTGTGGCATTGATGAGATAGTCAGGCTTAAATAAAAGCACTAAATTTTATCAGAACTACTTTTTTTTAAAATTAAGTAATTTATTTATTTATTTTTGGTTGCTTTGGTTCTTGCTTGCAGTGCGTGGCTTTCTCTAGTTGCAGCGAGCAGGGGTTACTCTTCGTTGTGGTGCACAGGCTTCTCACCTCAGTGGCTTCTCTTGTTATGGAGCACGGGCTCTAGGCGTGTGGGCTTCAGTAGTTGCAACACGTGGGCTCAGTAGTTGTGGCTCACGGCTCTAGAGCACAGGCTCAGTAGTTGTGGTTCATGGGCTTAGTTGCTCCGCGGCATGTGGGATCTTCCCAAACCAGGGCTTGAACCCATATCCCCTGCATTGGCAGGCAAATTCTTAACCACTGTACCATCAGGGAAGCACTCAGAACTACGTTTTAACTCTATGCTTCAATATTTGCACAGTACTAGAAAGCCCACTTGTAGATAGCCTACGTTACCTCTACGTGGAAGTCCATTACATAAAAAATGATTTGCTCCAAAATTATGTATCTGTAGTTGAAATATACAGCTGGCATAGCATTGCATAGGTTAAATTTCAACTTCTGAGGGCAGAAAGAGACTAGACTGTCATTTATTTCCATTTTTCATAATGCTTGGCTCAATGCTAAGTGGTACTTTCATCATAGTTTTCAACTGAACTAAAAAGAGAATACAAGGTTTCTTTATTTTCTAATATTTACTTACTAAACTTTTTAAAAAGTATCAGTGCCTAAGTATAGACTCTAGACTAAAACATACTATTGGCTTTGTAAATATTTGGCGTAGTAAGGTGTATTATAATAAGCTCCCCAATGAACTAGTCATACAAATTGGCGTGCATGTGTTTTTACTCACCTCAGTAGAGTGTGTTTAGAATTTTCATTCTATAAATGGGACTACTAAGGTTTAGAATTATTCTCTTGGCAATGTTTATGGAGTATTGTCTCTGTGCTTTACATTTGTCAATACGAAAGTTGCTAACTTTTGGTGAAAAGCAAGATGGTTCTCACCATCCAAGAATGAACAGTGTGGATGGGTGAAAAGAGTACCTAATCCAAACACGGGTGGGCTGAGAAATCTCTTTGGAGGAAATCTTGTCCTAGCTGACACAGGGAAGAGGAAACAGAGTGTCATTGTGTGTGTACATGTGTTCATGTTGTATGTGTATACATATGCACAAGTTTGCACATAAGTGCAGGTATTAAACTGAGTTGTGGCAATGCAATGGGATGGAATTGTGTTCCATGAATTGGAAAAATGAGTCATGAGTACCTTATAGGTCATGAACAGGGGGAAAAAATGTGCAAAGCTCAGAGGAAAAAGAAGCATATGCATTGATGGAATGAAATGATATCACTTTGATTGTATGATACAATTTTAAGACGACTAAGTTCAAATCTAAATTTAGCTCTAGGCTTGTTACAATATGAAGTCCAAATCTTCTAACCCTTGAGCCACAATTTTCTCAACCATAGCCAGGGCTATATTATGACTTTTATGGGCTCTAAACAGTTTGCCTTCATGGGCTTTTTTGTTGATAAAACAATATTAGAAAATATGTTTTACAGATGCATTCATATAAAGACACATATATTAATATTATATATTAAAGCATTGTCTTTGACCTAAAAATTCAATGTTTTCTCTTATTTAAAAAAAAAACTAACATTTTCATGGGCCCCTCCCTTAAAAATCATGAGGGTCCTAAGCCCTCTGTGCCTACTCTGCCTCATGCAGAAATTGACACTGACCTTAGCAGCAAAACATACAATCAAGTACTCTTAAACTGAGCTTAAGAGAGATTTTTTTTTCCTACAACTCAAGCTGACAAATATGGGAACAGTTTCAAGAGTAATATTATGTGATGTGCTCAGTCTCAAACAGTTAGTGCCATAACCAGAACTATAACTCAGGTCACCAGATTCCCCTTGCACTATTCTGAAAGGTCCTCCATAATTTAATAATGAATAGATGTTAGTATGGTTAAAACTTACACTTTAATCCTCTTATCTAGAAGACATCCTGGCTAGCTTCCAGTGTGCTGAGCACAAATAAGACAGACACACTGGGAATGGGAGATTTCTGATACCGCAGGAAGTGGATGAACTATAAACCACAGAAGTACTGGGACACATACAGTAAGATTCTGGGTAAAGAATATTATTTAAAATGTTAATAATAATGTATTTAGACATGTAAATTCCACAGATTGCTTTCAACTTGGAAGACATCATTGACATGTTGAATTTTATATATACATAATGTCCCCTTGAGAACAAAGATTCAGTAGCAAATATTTTTTCAAGAATTATGTCTCTGGAAGGAACGTTGGGATTGGCTAAGATTGTAAATTAGCTAATAAAATGGGGATTTTTAAAACTTCCTTTAAAAGCGTGATTACATTTAGTGATTTCTGCCCCCTATCCTCACTAACTCATACCCAGGATCCTGGCCTTATCACTACCAATCACCTGCTAGGCCTCTTGGAATTCCAAATGAAATACAGCTTGCAGTCTTTCACATGATAAGTTTTATGACCACATAGTTTAGAAAATTTTGATGTTTGTACACGTGTATATGACTTTTTTTAGTGTAAACGTCAATGGGGAAATTACTACCTGTAATTATTTTTAATCTTTAGAGAGTATTAAAGTTTATAAGTCTGCTTCACTGAATCAGTTGGTACCCAAATCCAGTGTAAAAAAATCACTACAACAAAAACCCTATACCTATTGAAGGCAGTAAAATTTGTAAGCTTTTGGACATTAAAAGAGGTTATGCATTAACCCCTGAAATAATTATATGCTTGACATATATTCAGTCACAATCACTGTGGGAAACAGAAGGATTTATCAATTCAGTGAGAATTTAGCAGGTTAAGATTGGTGTCAGAAAAAAAGTAGTACATCAGAACTGGACCATTAAGACTTAATCTATAAAATGCCATCTACTCAGTTAATTGCAAAATATTATTTCAAGGCAGAGTGCTGCTCAAAATTTCCTAGCTCCCTTGGATAACTGGTATACCTTCTATGTATACCTCCATCCACATGTACCTGATGCCTTCTGAATTTTTACATGGGGATACTTATTACATGTTATTACATACTGATTTTTTAATCATTCCTCTAAATAGGTATTCTGCACCTTGGGGGAACACATCCTTCTATTGCTCTGTGTGTGTGTGTGTGTGTCTATGTGTGTGTGTGTGTGGTAAATGGCCTTTGATGGACTGAGTTAATCAAAGGAAGTATTGTATACCATGCATTTCCATTTGAAGGCATTTTAAGTTATTTTCTTGACTTCTACCACCACCTAGGAAGATGGAATTCTAGATACCTGGAGATGGAGAGGTAGGAGTGGGATATAGAAAATAAGCTAAGAGTTTATTTAGATTGCATTTTCTTGCTTTCTTTCTCCCAACAATAAACTATGGAATAAGAATAAAGTGTCATAAAGGTGTAATACGTCTCAAGTCCTAATTTCCTAGAATGGAAGCCTCCTGCATTCATTCAAGATTTCTCCTGATTTCTTTTGTAAATATGTGTATTCATCCTTTTAAGCATAACCCTTTGATCATTCCCATAATTTATCTTTAATTATAGCAGTTTCATTTGATAATAAACCCCTAAAACCTAGCCAATTTCATTTAAAAAAAAAAAGAAAGAGTAAGACAACCACAGAGAAAAATATATATGTGGTATATCCAGAGGAACAGAAAACATTGTGTGATAAGGAAGTTCAGGACTTTGTATAACTAGAGGTATCAGTTTCTGTCCTCCTTAGCGTCAGTTGTAAAGCCCATTCAATTAAACTTGGAATTTTTATCTTTGGATTCTAATGCAAACCAAGCAGGCAAGATATATATACAGTGACCTGTAGGCTCATACCTCTAATACTGAATTTATAATAAGGCTCTGAAGAATAAAAATACATGGAAGTGAGAAAAGGATGATAAGACTATATATGGGAAGACACAAAAACCAAAATATAATTTAAGATCATAAAGCTTGTAGTGGTCCTTTCCAGTTTCCCCATCCTCCATCCCCCAAATATTGGCTATGTCTGGAGTATAGCACAAACATGCATTCTAAGTTTGCATTGTAAAGTATGATTACAAAATGCATTTGAGCAATGGAAAAAAATTAATTAATTTTGGGGACTAATCAAAAATATTTTTACTACACTTTCATGGGATTATCTCTTCCCAGAGTCAGTGCAAATAAGGTCTATGAATGTAAAAAGCAACAGTTTACAATTTGCAAGCAACAGTTTGATTTTTCATTTAATAAGGTAAAATTATCCTGGGGGAAAATGGATAATAAAAATATGATAAACTATAGTAAGCTTACAATAAATTGCATTGTATATTTAGAGCTAATTACTAGGAAAAGTAAATTGTTTCCAAATACTAGGAAGCTTAGTATCCTAGTTTGTAGGCTATCACAATGGGTAATAAGGTAAAACCTGAAAATATACAATGTAAAAGAAATTTATTTGGAATAGAAAGAGATAGGTAGAAAGAAAATAAAAGAATGAAAAATATTTATCATTCAAATACTGATTATAAAAGTCTGGATTGGCTAAATTAATATCAGATAAAGTAGACTTCAGAACAAGGAATATTGCTAGAGATACAGGCTTTACATTATGAAAAACAGCCAAATCACATAGAAAAGACATCATAAACATGTATGCAGAGCTTCAAAATACTTTAAGCAAAAACTGATAGAACTGAAAGGAAATAAAATATTTAAAAATACACAATTATGGTAGGAACCATCAACATTCCTCCCAACAATATCAGAATAAACATTTGTTCAAGTACATATATGAAGTACAGTAAGAAGACCATACTCTGGGTATAATACAAGTCATAGTATATTTAAGAAGACTGAAATTATAGAACACATCTCTGAGTACAACAGATTTAAATTAGTAACTAATAAGAGGAAGAGAGATCTGAAAATCCATAATAGTTGAAAATTAAACAACAACTTTTTTTTTTTTATGGGCCCATGGACTATACTTTTGGGTAGCACTAATCTCAAAATCACATTTCCCTAGTAGGTGACCACTGTGTTCTTTAGTATTTTTAATCCAGGATCCAATCAAGGATCACACATTTCATTTGGTTGCCATTTCTCTTTGATCTTCTTTTTCACACACACACACTGTATTTTATTTTTTACAAGAGATAAATAAACTGACACCAAGCATTGTAAATAGATGACCACAACAAAAGCAACAATAATTGCAATTACCAAACATGAAATACACTCATACTATGTCATAATATTAACATTCAATCCAGTAATCCTCCACTGTAACAGCTCCTTTACTTTAAACAACAACTTTTTAAAATCCCATGGGTTAAGAAGGAAGTCTCAAAAGAAATTAAAGTATACTGTGAATTGAATAAAAATGGAAAAAATCCTATATATTTCACATTTTGTAGGGTGTAGCTAAAAATTGCTTAAAGGGAAATTTATAGTATTAAATATCAACTTCAGTAAAGAGAAACATGTCAAATCAATTATCTAAGCTTCTCTTTTAATAGACTGCTAAAAGAAGAAATTAATACCCAAATCAAAAAGACAAAGGCAATAATATGTGTGTGTATGTACACACACATACATATATATACATACACACACATATGCACATATATGTAACCATGAGTGAGACTAGAAACAGAAACGATAGAGAAAATTAATGAAACCAACAGTAGGAGAGTAAAATGGGTTATCACTACAGATCCTATAGATGTTAAAAGATTATTTAAGAACCATTTCTAAAAGTTCCTCACTCATAAATTTTAAAAAGTAGATGGAATATGCAAATTCCATGAAGACTCAGACAACCAATCTCAGTCAAAAAGAAAAAGATAACATCAATAAGTCCATAAATATTTAAAGATTGAATCTATATGCTCCAGACCCAGAAAGTTTCACTGGCAAATTCAAGCAAACATTGAAGACATTTACCAGTTCTACACAAAGTATTTCAGAAAGTACTAGACTGGAAGAACACTTTCCAATACATTTTACTAAGGCATCATTACTCTGAATCCAAAATGATAAAAGCCATTACAAGGGGGAAAACAAAACAAAACAAAAACAAAGAAGAAGAGCAATAACCTTCAGGAAGATAGAATATAAATTCTTACCAAGATATTAGCACATGAAACTCAATGATATGTAAAATTATAATATATCTTGACTTTACCCCAGTAAAGTAAGTTCAACATTTGAAAACCAATCACTGTAATCATATTAACTGATTTTTTAAAACCTATGATCATTTCAGTTGATGAAGAATATTTGACAAAATCCAACCTCCCACATGATAAAAATTCTCAGTAAACTAGGAATAAAAGATAACTTCTTCAACTCATATAAAGCACTTACAAAATCCTAACATACTATCATAATTAGTGATGAGAGAATAAATGTTTTTCCCCATATGTTTAGGAGCAAGTTGTGGAGATGTGCTCTTACCACTTACATTCAACTTTAAACTGGTTGTCCTAGCCAAAGAAGCAAAGCAAGAAAAAGAAATAAAAAGCATACACAGAGAAAAGTAAGAAATAAAACTGTCTTCATTTGCAAATGGTATGATTCTGAACATGTGAAATCACAGGCAATTTATTTAAAAAGTTACTAAAACTAGTCAATGTATTTAGAAAGTTCACAGGAATACAAGGTCAAACAAACAAACATCAATGGCATTTTTACATATTAACAATTAGCAATTATAAATTGAAATAAAATTTCAAATCATACCATTTACAAAAGTACAAAAAAATGAAATATTAGGTAGAAATCAAACAAAATCTATGTAAGATCAATCTACTCTTATTTACAACAGCCAAGACATGAAAACAACCTAAGTGTCCATGGATGGATTAATGGGATGAAGAAGTTGTGATACATATACATAAAATGTAATATTAAGCCATAAAAGTGAGGAAATCCTACCATTTGCAACAACATAGAGGCACCTTGAAGACATTATGGTAGGTGAAGTAAGTCAGAGAGAGAAAGAAAAATACTGTATGATCTCATCTATATGTGGAATCTTAAAAACAAAACAAAACAAATACAAAACACATAGAAAAAGAGACCAGATTAGTGTTTACCAGAGGCAGTAGTTGGAGGAGAGGGAATTAGAGGAAGGTGGTCAAAAGGTACAAACTTACAGTTATAAGACAAAAGAGTACTAGGATTGTAATATACAACATGATGACTATGGTTAACACTGCTGTATGATATATAGGAAAGTTGTTAAGAGAGTAGATCCTAAGAGTTCCTTTCACAAGGAAAATACTTTTTTTCTTTTTTTCTTTTGTTGTATCTATATCAGGTGATGGATATTAACTAAACCTCCTGTGGTAATTATTTCACAATATATGTAAGTTAAACCATCATGCTATATACCTTAAATTTATACAGTGATGCATGTCAATCATTTCTCAATAAAGCTGAATAAAGTATGTCCACGAATGTTTTGACACTCCTCCTTTCAAAGGTAGAAGTTTAATTCTCCTCCTCTTGAATGTGGGCCAGCCTTAGTGACTTGCTTGTAGCAAATAGAATGTGGTGCAAGTGATGGTATATGACTTCTGAGGTTAAAGAAAGAATACAGCTTCTTCCTGGTACTTTCTTACTTTTATGTCACTCCCGCAGGGGAAGCCATGCTACATTGTGAGGTCACTCAAGAACCCTTGTGGTAAAGAACTGAGACCTTCCCCAAACAGCCAGCATTAACTTGCCAGCCCCTGGAGGAAGGTACCTTGAAAGTGGGTCCTCCAGCTCTAATCAGACCTTCACATGACTACAGCTCGGGCTGACATCTGACTGCAACCTCATGAGAGGGCCAGAACCATGGAGTCTAGTTGCTCTCTGTGATTATTGGTGTTTTAAGCCTCTAAGTTCTGGGGTAATTTGTTATGCAGCAATAGATAACTAATACACTAGGTTTTCAGTAAATACTTACTGAATACTTTTTTTTTTTTAAAAAGCTCTGTATGCTGAAAATTACAAAGTCTCATGGGAGAAACTGTACATAAATAAATAAATAAATTTTATTTATGATCTGGATAGAAATATTGTTCAAATGTTAATTCCCCCTAAATTGATCTGTAGAGTCAAAAAAAATTGCAGGATATTCCTGTCAATGTTGACAAACTGCTTCTAAAATTTATATGTAAAATCAAAGGAAATAAAATAGCCAAAGCAATTTGAGAAAGAGAAACAGAGTTGCAGAACTCATACTATATGGTTTTAAGACTTATCATAAAGCTACACTAATCAACAGAGTAAGATACTGGTGAAACATTATGTACATAGACCAATGGAAGAGATCAGAGTCCAGAAATAGACTCACATATATGATTTCCTAGAAAGCTACAAATATCATTCAATGGATAAAAAATAATCATTTCAATGAATAGAGCTGAATCAATTTAAATGCAAGCCATATTTTATTCCATTTATAACAAATAAATTGAAGTGGACTATCAATCTAATGTAAAAATCTAAACTATAGGGGCTTCCCTGGTGGCGCAGTGGTTGGGGGTCCGCCTGCCGCTGCGGGGGACACGGGTTCGTGCCCCGATCCCGGGGGATCCCACATGCCGCGGAGCGGCTGGGCCCGCGAGCCATGGCCGCGGAGCCTGTGTGTCCGGAGCCTGTGCTCCGCAGCGGGGGAGGCCACAGCAGTGAGAGGCCCGCGTACAGCAAAAAAAAAAAAAAAAAAAAAAAAAAAAAAAAAAAAAAATCTAAACTATAAAACTTTTAGAAGAAATCATAGGAGAAAAACTTGTGTTTTTTAATTCATAAAGACTTCTTAGAAATGACACCTAAATCTTGATTTATAAAAGAAAAATAATTGACAAATTTGTTTTTATCAAAATTAAAAGCACTATCTCTTCAGAAGACATCATTAATAAAATGAAAAGACAAGTCATAATCTTGGAGAAAATAATTGCAAAACATATCTGATAAAGCATTTATCCATGCTACATTAATTAATATCAGAAGTCAGTAATTAGAAACAAACAATCCAATTAAAAGTGGGCAAAAGACTTGAACAGACATTTCAATAAAAAATATCCAGATGGCAAATAAGCACATAAAATAATGTTTAACATCTTTTTTCATTAGAAATGAAGATTTGAAAATTGAAACCATAATGGGTACCACTATACTACATTAAAATCGCTAAAATAAAATTTTAAAAGGACATTAACAAGTGTTGGCAAGGATGCAGAGCAAATGACACTGCTATTCCCTGCTGGTGGGAATGTAAAATATTATAGCCATTTAGAAAACAAACTGCAGTTTCTTAAAATATTACATATGCACTTAGCATTTAATATAATATTCCTATCCTAGATACTTGCCCAGGAGAAATAAAAACATTTGTTCACATAAAACTATATGTAAATGGTTATACCCACTGCATTCATTATTCATTATCATAACAAACTGGAAACTACCCAAATGGCCCCAAACGGGTTAGTGGACAAACTTTGGTGTATCCATACAATGTCTTGATCCTCATCAATCAAAATGTCTGAACTATTTATACATGCAGCAACATGGATGTATCCCAAATGCATTATGTTAAGTGGAAGAAACCAGGCTCAAAAATCATATATAGTATATGATTCCATTCATATCACATTCTTGAAAAAGTAAAAGTATAGGGATACAAAACACAGCAGATTAGTGGTTGCTAGGGCCTAGTCACCACAAAGTAACATACAGAAACTTTTGGGGGAGATGGCAGTGTTCTCTATCTTATCTGTGCTACTTGTTATAAGTCTGTATATATTTGTCAAAATTCATAGAATTTTACATTAAAAAGGATGAATTTTACTGTATGTAAATTACACCTTTGTACAAATGGCCAACAGGTACATGAAAAGATGCTCAACATTACTAAACATCAGGGAAATGGAAATCAAAACCACAACTGAAATCTCAACCTCGCACCTGTCAAGATGGCTATTATGTAAAAGGATAAATGCCATTTTTAAAGGATATTTACTTTCATAGCACTTTCCTTTATTAAGTATTAAATCATTTAATAATTAAAAGCATTTAAGAATGTGTACTTTTATAAATTATACAGGAAACAAAAATTACTGCATACTATTTGTACATCTAAATATGGAGTATCGAGAAAAGTTTTACCACTTTGAAATTTTATTCAGATAATGGATCCTTTATTTTACTCTGAGACACTAGTGTTCCAAAGAAAAAGATGCCCTAAATGATATGCCCGGTCTTGCTTCCTGTTATTCTTTTACTCTAGCTAGTTATCAGTTGTCAAAACAACATGCCAAACCTAACACCTAACAGTTTGCCAAATATCTTTTGAAAAAAAACCTCCATAATCTCATCAGGGCTTTATATCCTCAGATTGACCTGGATACTCACAGTTTCTGAAAACAGGGAGTCCGTGAAATAGTGCATAAAATATGAGGGTTCTGAAAGCCCGTGCCTGCCTAGGGGAGTGTGTAATTTAATAAAGTGTTCATTGATGTCAGCACACTGACTCATCACACTTGTGTTGATGTCGCAGCCTGCAGCACAGAGACTCCTACTGCTAATTAGATGACTGAAGTCAGATTACATTTCCCTCGGAGATAGACAGACACAAAGGTGGGAGAGTTATTCTCAAAGGGATTTTTGATTTACAAGTATCTGATGGAACAGAACAAAAATAGGGTAGGGCACACTTTAGGGACACCCAACAAGGGAAATGAACCCAACACAGTTGCATTATTTACAACAGCGAAAGTTATAAAAGACACCACCAGGCTTCTATAGCTCTTACTTTATTCAGACACAAATTTCTAACATAAATTATAAATAAGGAATAACATTTTTATGGCTTACATGCTAAACTTTTGAACAATCCCTTATAAATCCCAGAGAAATTCAAGAGCTATGAGTTAAACTTCCACATGTTGGATTTTACGCTTTATTGTCTAGGGATGTCCATTAGTTTTACCTTTTATAATTACATTCAAAAAAGTCAAATGAATGATTTCTCCAAAAAAGTTGAATTATGTATCAGTCACAGAGCTAAGAAGGACTTTGCATTTAAGATCATACAAATGAAAGTTTTGCTCATATTGAAACTAAAGTAAATATTCTATGATGATTTTCCTAAAAGGGTTATAATACTTTAAATATTTTATCTCATAGTCTTACCTAAATATAAACAGATTATCTGGTGATAAAAATTTATTAATTTAGTATTGTTGTAAAGATAATTTTATATTTTTTAAGCAAGCCCTCTATTTTTGTTCACTTTTTATTTGATAACCTCAAAAGGACATTTTAGCTGCCTGACAATGTTTTGAATCCTCAGTTTGCTGTTGAAATACCTTGACAAGAAATGTTACTATTAGAAGAAAGGACAGTACTAAACATTGTGTGTGAGGCAATATGTTGTATTTTTGTAATAATAACCTAGACACATTTTTACAAAATAAAATAGATTGCAAACAGAATTATCCAATTTTAAACTGGTGGTAATGAGAAAATGTATGGAACAGTAATGGATTTGTTAGCAAACTGAGCCATGTCTCTTGACTTTTCTTACTTGTCAATACAATATGTGTTGCTCTTTAATGGCTTGATTTACTTATGTTTTGAATATTTTAGCAAAATATTTTAAAATATAACATAATAGTGCATATTGTATTGTTCCAATCTTTCTGTGAAAAGAAACCATTGAATTTTTATCATCCCATCACTTAATTAATCCATTTAATGAATAATTTATCACAGTATCAGTAAAACATATACTGTGGTAAATAATCAGGATTTAAAGATACAAGAATACTCTTTTAAATAAGTTTAAAACTCATCAGGGAAAAACGACATATTAACATTACAAACTGACTAAGCAGCATTTTTAAAGTTATTAAAAGTTGTGCATATAAAAAAAAATTCCCATTATATGTTTCTCATTGCTACACCCCAACTGATTTAACATTATTCTTTGGGTTAGAGGTTTCAGATGTTAGGTGCCAAGGGTGTGGAAAGAATAAGATTGTGATTACTTAGCATGAAATTTAAAATTGTATTTTCTTCAGCAAAAGTATCTGTACTTGAAGAATAAGTGCCTTGAAAGTCAGTAATTGGTGAATTTGTAAAGCTATACTAAGAACCTCAGTTTGGAGAGAACTAAGGATCTAATGTAGGAGAATTCCCATACCACTGGAAAGGGAGAAATCACTATGTATTCTGAAGAAGGGTTCTCAGAAAAATAATAGAACGGCCAGTGGTCAAACAGAGTCAGTCTCCCGGCTCCTGGCAATTTCTTCCTCTTCTATGTCTTTACTCAACATCCTTAAGGCTTGGCTGAGGGGTGGGGAGAAAAAGTTAGAAGCACAGACTGGGCAGTAGATAAAAGATAACTGGTGAATGCATCTAGCCTCACAGAGCCTCATGTAATCGAGCATGTTGTGAGAAGGCAACTCTGGACCCTGCTGGAGGAAGTCATCGAGAGGATGTGACCACAGGTCGGCCCAGGAGCTGGGTCTAGACAATCAAAGGCTCCTTACCTCCTCCACTGTCCCTGGAATGTACATTCTGTCCACTGCTCCCACACTAGGAACTACTTGCAGGACACATCCTTGAGAGAACAATGTGTTTTTTGGGAGCATCCAGATTGCATACATCACTGAACCTGGTTAAGGCATAGAAAACTCTTTAACTCTATATAAAGGCAACATTCTGGAGGGCAGGGGCGGAGATCCACTCATCTCGTGGCTGCCCAAGACAACCCTCGTATATAAGTTCCCTTCCTTATTAAAACTATTACCTACCAATCTGGAGTTATCTGCCTCTTTCTTCCATCTCTGCTTGCCCTCTGTGTACAGGAGCCAGTTTGAAATTTCACCTGGTAAACTCTCAAGGTTGCAAACCAACAGAACCAGAACAAAAACTGGATGGCAGGGATGAAAAGATGAGAAAGCAGAACCACAGATTTCAGCAGCAGGTTATAACTAGAGGCCAGCACAACTCTGGGGGCATCTACCAAAATGATTACCTCTCAAATGATTACAGTGTAGGTTTTTAGGGACTAGTTAATTTGTAACAGAAAGAAATAGGAATCCAAAAGACCATGTGCCACCACCAGGAGGTTGTCTATCTGAGCTTCCTTGCAATGATATGATTTCTGCTCTTCTCCGCTAGATCTCTCCCTGCATACACATTTCCCAGCCTGGCTTGAGCCATCTATACCACTACCAGCAGTCCCCTAAGTCCACCAATCAGCTGACTTCACCTCTATGGTCAGGCACCCACCAGAATTACTGATCACCATGCTCACTGTCTGTCAGATATCTGGTCATCTCTTCCCCACCCGTCCTAGAATTCAGGCAATAATGTCTGGTTACCATTATAATGCAAGATGAGGGTGCAGAACAGAGGAACAGGGAGAGAAACCCATATAAGTTACCCACTTTATTTTAAGGGGCCCATGGACCCAGAAATATTCCATATTAATATAATGCACTGGACATTTTTAGCTAGTTGATCCTCGTTTGCAGGACCTAATTTTATCTTGAGACAGTTCTGAAAAATAAACTTTTATATGACCAACTATCATGTGCCAACCATTGAAAAAGGTACTTTCACAAATGCTAAGTTCATTCTTAAAATTCTGTAAATTAGATTTCTAATTATATAAATTGGACAAATAAGGCAAGGAATCTTCAAGAAACATAAGTTGGGCTATAGAAAATAGCATCATATTAAATAGCTTCTTAAACATAAATTGAATTATATAATCTTAATTTCAATAAACAGTCATTTTATGGTCCATTTAAAAACTATTGACTATGGTCATCTGTATTTTTGCTTCAATTATGCTAATTGTATTTGATTAAATGTAGAGATTTAAAAAATAGAGATATTTAAATATTAATGCGTTTTTTCATATTATGAATACGAATGTTTGGCCTCTATTTCAAAAATACTTATGAATAAAACATTACTTTTCCCCTGAATGGAAAAGTGAAATAGAACTACCAAGTGGAATTATGATCCCTGAATATAGAGATTTTATATTGATTTAATTTATTTCTGTTGAAATCTTCATACTAAAATCAATAAATATTTCCTGGCAATATTCTCATCCTCAATGTTTTACTTTCCTCAGTCCAAAACCCCAAGATTTTAAGTGCCTTGTACTTACTTTCATTTATTGTGTGGGGAAGAAAGACGGGAAATGATAAAGAGGTAAAGAAATGCAAATTAAGCGGTGAGATTGCTGAGGAATTAGGGTTGCTGCCCCTTTAATTGATCTCCCTCTTAAGAGTATAATAATTGTTCCTCTACTGTCACTGAAGGATCAACAATCAGTGTTTAGTAAAAGAAAATAGAAAAAGTACAAAAAATCTTCAGAGCCAACACTAGCTGAGTGACTATTACATACCAGACATGTTTCTATATAGTTTAAATATTGTTTCATCTTATTTACTGTTCCGATTTTCATCCCTAGGATCTAGCGTGGATCCTTGGGCATACAGTCATTCGATAGCTTCTTGGAAAATAATTTTTCATTTTTCCATAACAGGATACTTACAACTAGGTTATATTAAATATTAATCTGAGTAACTCGATAAATCAAAGAGGCTGAGGACTTAAGTAACTTATCTAACACAATACAACTAGTAAGTGGCTAAACTCAAATTTTGAAACAGACTTTCTTTCCTGTTTATTATACTATCTTCTAATGATAGACTGTTCATAGCTTATAAAACAACATGAACACAGTTATAAGAGCCAGAATAAACAGGATCATTAGAAAAGTTGTTAAATTCCTGTCTATTTTTCAGAGTAGATTTTTTGTTCACAGTTGCAGTAGGTATACATCTAAATAAGTTCCAATGATCCCTTCCTCTTGGTATTCACACCCATATGTAGTCCCTTCCTCTTGAATGTGAGCTGGCCTAGTGATTTGCTTTTAAAAAGTACAATGCAGGAAAGGTGAAAGGATATTATTTTCAAAACTTGCGACCTACTAGGAGACTCTACTGCCTTCTCTCTTGCATGTTTGCATCAATAAGCTGCCTTGGGGGAGAGGATCATGTGGTAAGGAACTGACCCTGGCCCATGGCCCACAGCTATCAAAAAGCTGGGATCCTCAGTTCAATAACCGGTAAGGCACTGAGTCCTGAGAACAACCATCTATTCAGTTGCTTACGATCATACAAACATATATAGGAAAGAGACAAAGGGTCCTAGTGGCCCACTGGAAGTAAAAATAGTTTCTTAAACCACAATAAATGCTATAATTATTGTGGTTCCAACTGCAATATGGTATTGTAAGAAGGAAATTTTTAAAAGGCTTTAAAAACTTTGGTGTAAACCCCATTTCTTATGACCTTATCTGGTCAATTCAAAGATGCATTTCTTTTTTGCATTTTACCATCCCTGAATATAGAAAATGTCTTTTAATTGATGATAGTTGAATTGAAAGAAGTTTATTCTCATTTAAAAAAAATTATTGGAGTATAGTTAATTTAAAATGTATTAGTTTCTACTGTACAGCAAAGTGATTCTGTTTTACATATAAATATATCCACTCTTTTTAATATTTTTTCTCATATGGGTCATTACAAAGTATTAGAGTTTGCTGTGCTATACAGTAGGTCCTTATTAGATATCTATTTTATAAATAGTAGTGTGTATATGTCAATCCCAATCTCTCAATTTATTCCTCCCCCCATTCTCTTACTGACACAATGTATCAGTGCTCATACAACTGATGAACCATAATAACTTACAAATATGTTAATGACATACATTGTCAATATTTTTTTTTGTTCTATAATATTGGTATAAAAAAACAAGGTTCATGAAAACAGTGGCCCTGAGAAATTCAAAAGTCAACTCTGAAACTATACAGCCATCAACTTTATACACATATTTCTTACAGCAGTTTAAATTTTTTTTTCATTTGTTCAAATTTATTGGTGTTGTCCCATTTAATCAATATAGTGAGATTGATATGACACAAATTGAACTTTGGGAAAAGTAAGGTAGGTTTTTAGTCCATCAAAAAATGTATGTGGTAATGACAGCCTCTAATGGAATATTACTATTACACTTTTGAGTCTTTTTTAAAGGATGATTGGATTTCTTTATCATGATTTTGCAGTATCTGTTTGGAGAGCATGAGACACATCCTTCTGAGAGATGTAACTCACATCTACTGTTTCTAGACAAACTGCAAATAACTGATCGTCAGAATCATTGTCATCATCTAGGATAATCCTAGAGTACTTCCATAAAGAAAAAAATGTTAAAGAGTGCAAAGTAATGATTTTCATTCTACCTTTACTGGAGATATCTGTTTCTCAAAACTGAAAATGGTTAACTGAAGTGCAAATCAGCAGTAGAAAATGCATGGAGAGTGGCTTAGGTATCAACATTGAACCTTTACTACTTCATGTTTTGTTTGACTATATCTGTAGTTAGTGAAAGTACCTTTAAAAAACTCGGGAGAAACAATGTATTTGTACTTTCTGCTGTTAATACATATATGAGCAAATATAAATAAATAGTCGTTAAATAAGACTCACTTTCACAGCAGCATGATTCACTTTTATAGCCTTTCTAGCAAAGAGATTAAATCATCTTTAATTTCTATGTGTTCTCTTTCTTTAGTTTCCAAAATTTTGTTCATCGTTTTCATTGTATTCTTTGCTGTATGGTTTGGCTTGTAAGCATCCTCTTCACTGAAAAAAAGGAAATGACAGCTTTCATTTACCATAAAAATGAAAGAGTATCACTGGAAATATTTGGGGCAGCTTTTGAAGACATTCTCGGTAATTAAGAACTGGACAGTGTTGCAGCATAGGACATCCCGGTGAATATCTCAAGCTTTCAATAAATTAATTAGGGGGCACATAATTTATTGGTCATTAAAGAACCAGTCTCTTATGTAGATACAACACATAGCACAGATGAAGTTTTTTCACCATTTTTTTGACATTTGCAGAAGCCAACAAAATGGGTCCGGGATCAATCTCACCATATTTTCTCTGCTGTTGCCTTGCCACAAACCTGATGAAGCTAGAATTTAGTTTTGTTTTCCAGACAAGGTAAACAGAGAACCAAGCACAACCAGAACCAGGAGGCTAATGGTGTCTACAATAATCCTCTCTGTGTACCAGATGAAAATGTGGTATTTGGGGCTGAATCCTGGGGACCTGTTTAAACTGGGGTGTAGCACGAAACCTATGTTTATCTTAATTTTCATTTCTCATTTTGCACCTGCTTGTTCTGTGAAAATCGAAGAGAATAGGACTCATTTTCTAATGTAGCACCCCCCTGCTTTCCTACTGCCTAGAACAGTAGCTGAAGAAGATGTACAGGCTTTGACTGCAACCATCAAGCCATCTTCAACAGCAGGAGGCAAGTACTTGGAGGTATTTGCATCTTCTGATATCACTGGTGCATGTGACCGCTTCCCTAATTTATTAACATACATTCTTAACTAGGCTTTCTTTCTTTTTAATTAACTTTATTGAAGTATACTTAGTATACAGAAAATTGCACATATCTAACATATACATTTTGATGAGTTTGGACATATGCATACACCTGTGATATCCTCACCACATACAAGGTAATAAACCTATCCATCACCTCCAAAAGATTTTTTGTGTCTCCTTGCTTTTTTTGTGTATGCAGTAAGGTGAGATCTGCCTCCCTAGCAAGTTTTTTTTTTTTTTTTTTTGCTGTACGCGGACCTCTCACCACTGTGGCCTCTCCCATTGTGGAGCACAGGCTCCAGACGCGCAGGTTCAGCGGCCATGGCTCATGGGCCCAGCTGCTCCGCGACATGGGGGATCTTCCCAGACCGGGGCACGAATCCGTGTTCCCTGCACCAGCAGGCGGACTCTCAACCACTGCGACACCAGGGAAGCCCCCAGCAAGTTTTTAAATGCACAACAGAGTACTGTTAACTGCAGACCCTATGTTGTACAGCACGTCTTTAGAACTTATTCCTCTTGTATAAATGTAACTTTAAACCCATTAAACAACTCAGTTCCTCCTCCCTACATCTTCTCAAGTTGCACAAGTACAATGCATTATAATACAATTCCTGCCTATTTCTCTACATTCATCTCTCCTCTATTTGTATTGATTGACTTTCTTTTGGTACACTGGCCTCCATGCATTTCACCCAATACATCAAGCCCATTTTTATAACAGGATCTTTACACTTGCTGTTCCTCCTGCACGGAGAGTTCTTCTGCTCACATTTCACATATTTCACATTTCTCAAATCTCAACTCAAAAATAACCTTGTTAAAAATTTCTGACTATTCTACTTAAAACTAGCCCTCAAAGACATTTTCTTTCACTTCATGTCATTCGTTACTTTCACTGATTTCATCACAGGGTAATATTTTTGTTATTTTTGTCTATTGTTTAACTATTTATCAGCTGTCCCCCTAAAATATATTCTACAGGAATACAGGAAACTAATATTTATTTATTTTTTTTATTTTACAGCCACAATGCACAGAGCAGTCTTGGCACATTTGTAGAATGATGTTCCGTTAGCAAACAAATCAAATGAAACAAAGAAACGAAGAATAACAAGTCTTTTCTAAGACCAAGGAGCTTCCCTGAAACCTTTTTATTTATCATGGATGGTGCTTCCTCTGGTCAATATAATGACCCAAATAAAATAAACAGACCTCTCTAACCTTCACTTGATTTCCAGGTAAAGTTTGAATTCACTTTCAAGTCTACCCATTAGACTGACTCTTTTTATACTGATGATGTCATAAACTAATTCATTATGTAATTCAACAAAGAGATCAAGTTTGAGCAAGCCATATCTTTTGGAAATTGTGCATTGAAGCATGAAGTGGTCCTTACTGTGATCAGCCATAGCAGATATTCACTACCCAAATCTCTTGGCAATTAGAGATTATGATTTTTTTTAACATCTTCATTGGAGTATAATTGCTTTACAACGGTGCATTTGTTTCTGCTTTATAACAAAGTGAATCAGCTATATGTATACATATATCCCCATATCTCCTCCCTCTTGCATCTCCCTCCCACCCTCCCTATCCCACCCCTCTAGGTGGTCACAAAGCATTGAGCTGATCTCCCTGTGCTATGAGGCTGCTTCCCACTAACTACCTATTTTACATTTGGTAGTGTATATAAGTCCATGTCACTCTCTCACTTTGTCCCAGCTTCCCCTTCCCCCTTCCCGTGTCCTCAAGTACATTCTTTACGTCTGTACCTTTATTCCTGTCCTGCCCCTAGGTTCTTCAGAACCACTTTGTGTTTTTTAGATTCCATATATATGTGTTAGCATATGGTATTTGTTTTTCTCTTTCTGACTTACTTCACTCTCTATACAGACTCTAAGTCCATCCACCTCACTACAAATAACTCAATTTTGTTTCTTTTTATGGCTGAGTAATATTCACTTGTATATATGTGCCACATCTTTATCCATTCATCTGTCGATGGACACTTAGGTTGCTTCCATGTCCTGGTTATTGTAAATAGAGCTGCAATGAACATTGTGGTACATGACTCTTTTTGAATTATAGTTTTCTCAGTGTATATGCCCAGTGGCAGGATTGCTGGATCATATGGTAGTTCTGTTTTTAGTTTTAAGGAACCTCCATACTGTTCTCAATAGTGGCTGTATCAAGTTACATTCCCACTAACAGTGCAAGAGGGTTCCCTTTTCTTCACACCCTCTCCAGCATTTATTGTTTCTAGATTTTTTGATGATGACCATTCTGACTGGTATGAGATGATACCTCATTGTAGTTTTGATTTGCATTTCTCTAATGATTAGTGATGTTGAGCATCCTTTCATGTGTTTGTTGGCAATCTGTATATCTTTGGAGTCTCTTTTCCAAAGAGACTGCAGAATTGTTCATTTACCTTTTCACATTGCCAAGGTAATACCATGCTTTATCTTTTAATTACTCCAAATCATATCCATGATAACTATACTTTTTAATACAGTGTTACCTATAATTATTTTATCTGTTATGCTTTTTCAAACAAAAGTATATATTCCATTACAATGCATGGACTTAGTCTTTTTTTTTTTGACAAGTTTAAAAAAAAGAGAGGGGAGTCTATTTGTAGTAATTATTAATAGGTATCCAGGTTTAGTGAAAAGGTAGACTTTAGTTATCACAAGACCAAATAAGATTTAAGTGTTCACTATTTAAGTCATTAAAAGAAGAATGACTTTTTGTGTTTCCTGAGGCTAACGAGAATCAGAAATTTGTTTTTTCAGCAATAAATTTATATTATGGTTTTCAAGACTGTTTGCATTTTAAGAGAAGAGCACTGAATATAGGTTCTAGACTTGGGAATTTCTTAAAGCTGAATGACAAAACAAAGGAGAAGAAAGTACAAAATTAATCAGTATAAAAAGAAATCTAGCACTGATAAATATCAATGAAGTCAGTACAAAGTAAAAGCTATTACTAGATTGGAATTACTTTGGAAAATCTGAACAAAACTAATGCTTTCCATATAATAAATATTGTACAATCAATTGTTCCTATTCTGTGAGAATTTAGATGTGGAACAAAATGAAATTTATTCTCCCGAATACTTTGGTAGGCATTCAGATGTTTTCATTGATTCGAGATAAATAGGAGTATCAAATTCATATATCCAGTAGACCACTGGACAAAGGCCAAAGTCTTGTATTTACCAATTTGTATGTCAGCTAAAGTCACTCTGTGGTATGACCATAGATTACACTTGTGCTCAGACTGTATGCACTATTTTTTCCTCTAGCAGCTGTCTTATGCATATACCTTCCTTGTTTTCAAGAATATCTAAGCAAGACATGTGATTTTAGAAAAACACAAATCTCTCATATTATGATTCCACTTAAGTTAACATCTCATCCTTTTAAAAACACATATCCCTTTAGTCAATCTTTGTATCAGTCATTCCTGAAAAAGAATGGCAAATCCAGCCCCTTGCAAATGCATCAAGTTGTGTATTCCTAGTGCATTTATGACAGAATTTTTTAACAGTAGCACTGTTGATATGTTGAACTGAATAATTATTGGTTGTGGGAGGCCATCCTGTGAAATGTAGGATGCTTAGCAGCCAACATCCCTGGCCTCCATCCCCCAATGCCAGTAACAATGCCCCCTGCTTAATTGTGACAGACAAAAATGTCTCCAGAGAGTACCACACGTTATCTGGGGGAGGAGGAGGAAAATTGCCACCAGTTAAGAACCACAAGATTGGAACATTGCCTAGAATATTTATATTTAGGTGAATAATTTAATTAAGCAAACCCTAAGCAAAATGTGCACGTTTAAAGAAAAAAAGAAGGCTGAAATCAGCACATGTCTAAAGTCCTGAAAAGAAGTAGGCCTTAAACATATGTTTGCTAATTAATTTGTATGAAGGCTTACAATGGAAGCCAATATTATTATAGGATATTTTTCTGTTTTTCCATTTCTAAGCTATTTTCATAAAAGCTTGAAATTCAGAATGACTTCAGAGTTAATCTAATCCAAATCAGTAGTTGTATAAATGCAAAAAATGAGTCACTATTCCCCCAGAGTTCATATTACCTGATCCAATACCCTGAAACTCTAGATTCCAGTCTCACACCAAATTCCCCAAAATATTCTGCACACCCTCAAGCATACACTTAGGCTCTCTTCAGCAGTACACTGAACCGAAACTCAAGAAAACATTGAAAAGCTCCTTTACACTAAAGTGTGTGGTTGATATGGCTTAGTAAGTAAGTTCCATTCGGCTTTAATTGGTACAGAGACAAGCTGGAGAAATTGACACTTGAGGTTTTATGTGGGAGAAGGCAGAAGCACGAATGTTTAGGTTAGGAGGAGCTCAAAAAGTCACTTTCAGTAAGCAGCAGCATACAGTATATATTAGAGGTTTTATCCTGACTCTGTCTAACCATCTATCTTTATTTTCACCTTGGTTTTCATTGAAATGCATTAACTCAAAATACCTTTTCTGAAGAAAAAAATGTCTTGACTTTTGGTTTTGGACAATAAGGACATTAAAATATAATTTGTGGTCTTTTTGATGACCACAAGTGATCTTGGCTTATTTGATATTTTTCACTACTGACAATACTCCCCCAAATTAAAAAAGAAACAGTTGATACTAATTTAAAACACATAAAAATACATATGTTCATGTAAGTTGGCTAAAGAAATTAGTTGATTAGTTGAAATAAAATTGGATCCTCATAGCCTAGGGATGTCAACATAAATCCCAAATGATGAAAGAGGAAACATACATGAAAGTTACTAAGAGAGTAAATCCTAAGAGTTCTTATCACAAGGACAAATATTTGTTTCTTTTTCTTCTATTGTGTATCTATATGAGTTGATGGATGCTTACCAAACTTATTGTGCTAATCATTTCATGATGTTTGTAAGTCAAATCATTATGCTGTACACCTAAAACTTACACAGTGCTGTATGCCACTTATATTTCAAAAAAACTGGAAGGAAAAACAAGAGTAAAAGTGAAAATTGTGTTTAATATTTTTTCAGATTGCCTAATGAAAACAGAACAAAAGAATAGAGAAATACCTAACTATAAACCATTGGAAGATGTTACAAAGGAATAATTAAACAACATTTCTAAGTCTTCATTTGCTCCTTCTGTTAAGATTATATATCTATACCCTTTACCATGTACCTCCAGAGAGAAGTTGTTGGGTTACTAATACTCACATCCTCACCCCTCTCACTTTCATCCTGGCCATCTAACTTGTTTAAGCCCGCTGACTGGCAGACCCAGGAGCAAGAAAACTACTAGGATTTTGTTCTGTTTTGTTTACACAAAAACTTCAAAGAAATAACTGACAAATGTAAGCTTTGGCTATATTTCCATAGAGACATTACTTTCATTATCAGTAGAAAAAAGATGACTTTGGTACTTTTAGGGGGACTTTTTTTTTTTTTTTGGACATCTTTATTGGAGTATAATTGCTTTACAATGGTGTGTTAGTTTCTGCTGTATAACAAAGGGAATCAGCTATATGTATACATATATACCCATATCTCCTCCCTCTTGTGTCTCCCTCCCACCCTCCCAATCCCACCCCTCTAGGTGGTCACAAAGCACCAAGCTGATCTTAGGGAGACATTTGGAGAAAAAACATGAGACAACTTAGGATCCTAATGGAATCAAAATCAAAATGAATCAAAAGGTATTTGTAAAAATATCATACCACAAATATATCTAAGGAATTTTAGAAAGGTCTTTAAAGAAAAATTTAATACATTAGCTAGGTAGATAATAAATGTAAAAGCTATAATAATAACAAGCTTACACATTTTAAAGACAATGTGCATATTTGGAAAAAAATACATGCAAAATATATGGTAAAGGATTAACTAACTCTAAGGGACTTTGTAATTTGTACAATGTACTTTGACAAATTAATAAGAAAAAAAAAGAACATGAGGACCACAATGAAAAAAATAAGTAAAAAAATGAATAGGCAATGCCCAAAGGAAAGATAAGAATCAGGGTATTATATATTTGTCATTATATTTGCTGACAAGTCTATTTCAAATAGCCTTCCAGTGTTGACTGAATGTCCTGCTTTATAGTTCCTGACTCCCAAGGAAGAATTCCAAAGAATAGATTTCTTAGCTTCCTTTGCAGCTAGGAAACCCACATGTGAATTTGGCTCCACAAACTTGATGCATCAATATCCTAAATGATATATAAATTGGTAGGAGGAGTGGCTGCAGGCAACAGAACTTCAGGGAAATGGAAGAAATGTTCACTTTATTATAAGGCAAGATACAACTGATGGCTCAAAAAAAATCTAGCTGAAAAATGAAAATTTATCATCCCATAGTTTGCAGTAGCAAAATAGCTAATTAAATTATGACCTAGAGTAAAATGCCCACTGAGCCACGAGACCTTGAGAGATTAGGTGGCTGTTTTGAGAGAAAAATATTAAAGGGCATGAGGAATGTGTAAACTGTGAAGGTGAACTGATTGTTTCAAACCGTACTGACAGCTTGAAGGAAACAACAAGCATGAAGCCCTAAGTCTTGGCTCAAGGCACAGAGAGAAACCAGGGGAATTTTATGAATGATGAAATAATCTTGTATCATCTACAACTGTAGACTTAACTCAGAGCTCCAAACTCAAAAGTTTGATCATACCAATTATAAAATTTAAAAGTTTGTTACATACACAGTCTCATTACTACCACAGTATAGGAAAGCTAGTAAATCGATTGATAACAAGAAAGATTCTGAACAGTGGAGCACGAATATATGGTAGGATCCAGATGGCTCAGTGTTCCCCAAACTCCCAAACATCTGAATCTTCCCTGTGAGAAGAAACAGTCCTTCCTTCCAAGTCCAAGAAGGCCTGTTTTGTTTTTGCTTAAAATCCAATAACAGCCTCATCTGAGAGAGTTACCTTTCCAGGGAAAACTATTCTTATTATTCCCATCCTCCACCACTTCTAATTATCTCCTGATCTAAATTAGAAACAGAATTCAACATGCCCCAGGAAGACAATTACAAACTCAAATTCTAGAAGAGATGATTAAGCATGAAATCATTGTAATAATTTTGGATTTGTATCAGCAAAAATCTAGAAAATATGTATAGGAATAAATTTTGAAAGTACTAAAGCAAGGATTGCAGAACATAATTTTAGAATGCAACATTTATTAATATGGTTGCCCTTCCCATCAGTTTAGAATTGGTGTGCTAACCTCAGCACATGATAATGGGGTTTGCTTTGTTGCTTGGTTTGCTAATTAAAACATGGACTTAATGATGACTCTGAGATACCCCAAACTCTTTGGTATTTTGTGTATAAAAAGACTCATCTAATTATGGAAATGAGAATGGTAGAGTGGTTTTATCGTGTGTAATTCATTCAACCTATTCTTTACATCTCTTAAGAGAGGATGGCAAATGCTTTCTACCTTGTGTATTGAGAAATGCATGGATGACAGCACACCAGCATCTTTAAAAACTATTGTTGAGGTTGTTCTGTTAGCTAGAACTGCTGCTAAGAGATTTTGCAGCAAATAGGCTCTTATTCCATCAGCAGAATGGGATCCTTGGGTGTTGAATCCAAATAATATCAATGAACCATCAGATGCAAAATGTAATTTCTGTAACTAATAGTGGTACAACAAGAGAGCATCTTTCAATGGCTAGTTGACCACAGAATCTCTAGAACTGAAATATATGTACAGAACTCTAAGGTCTACATGATTTATGTAACAGGAAAACCTTGTGCTTCATCTGGTAGAAAAATGATACCCCCAACTACAACAGGGATGTACAGCTCTTCAGCTAAATTCTGGACCTGAGTCATTGCAAAGATTCAGGGCCCAGTGAATGATTAAGTATTTAACTACACCTGCATGATAAACATGATAACAACACAAATATCTTTTCCCAGCTTTTCCAAATGAGACTGCGGATATTTTCTGGGCTAACTATGAACTATGGGAAGAGAAATAGCTGGACATTTTGAGAATATTGATAAAAGCTTCAAGCTCATGAAAATACCTAGGGCACAGTTTCTAGGCATGTTAATTGGAATAAACATGCTCAGAGACTGGAAGAAAATCCCCAACAGCTAGCTAGCATTCATTCCTTTACCACTTTCTTAATCTCAGATGTAGATTTTTATATTCCATTCCTACTTTCTCAGCTCATGTGCCTCAAGCATAAACTTCACCACATCCAAAATTATAAATTCCAGTAATCCCATGCCCCTCGCTTCTGACTGATTCAGGCATAGGATTCTGAAAGGATCTCATCAGTTCTTAGTGATATCACTGGTTGATAGATCCTAGAGGTCTTATCACTGGAGGAATTCAAAACTGTGAATGGAAGAAAAGAGAGACAGAATGAACCTGGGTCCTTGACTAGCACAGAATCCCTATACTAGGCAACTGTACAGTTGACCTATCTCTGGCCTTCTACTTTACTGAACCGACAGGTTTTCCTAAAGATCTAACAAGATTCACTAACTGGAGGTTTACTAAAATTTGCAAACAAAATCATTATAACTTCCTGTGACAAGCTGTGGGTGTATAATTGGAAATAAAATAGTCTTTTCTGGTTTAGCTCCATATAAAATAATGTATTTTTTATGTATGAATATTTTTCCTTTGTTTTCAAAAAATTCAAAATTTTTTGTTGATAAGAAAGCAATTTTTTCATTAAGCAAAAAGAATGCTGGCCATCTTAACATAATACTTTGAGTTTTAAAAAACATCTTAATACCATTAACTTGGCAAGTGTGAGATTTTTCTAAATACATTTCCAGCTATGAAGACATTTAATGTTCACTTCAGTGGGATTAATACTTTCTAAGAATTTGCCAGTTGAATCCCTGAGGATGTGTTTTGATACAGGTAATATCTACCTCATTAGAACCAGTAGTATTAAGATTTATTCACAGGACATTTTGTGAAGGTTTTTAAATTTATCAGTACACTTATTTATTAATATTTTGTCATCGTTTTAACCTGTTATTTGCAGATTTTAAAAATAATTTTAAAAAGGCATAAATAAGGATTTGAAACTTTGAATATTAAATCTAAACCACAAATTTTATCAAGCCAACAGTTTAAATCCTACAACTTCATTAATATAATTCATATTTCTAATAAACACTGATAACTATTTTAATTTAAATAATTTATGCTTACATTTGTTTCCTAAAATTAACATGCTTACACATAATTTATATTCAATTTCATAGAAAAGGGTTTAATTCACATCTTGCTAAAATGTGTAAATGGGTGCTTAGTTACCTTTCCTGTGTTCTTGTGCTTTCAATCTAAAGATACAAGATAACATTTACAAATATTTATGAATTAGGGAATTCCCATCACTATTTTATATAACTGATTGCACCAATTAAAAATAAACTCATGTTTTGAGTTATTTTTAAGTTTGACTCTTTTAGTATATTACTGAACAATCCTATAGAACAGTCTAAAACATTAAAGAATAACAATTATAAAAATTAAAATTTTGACAGAGGCCTTTGAAATTTGCAAATAATTTAAAACTAAATAATCAAGTAATTATTTTATCAAATACATATTGAGGATGATTAAGACAGCAGGAAATTTAACACCGACACCACAAAACGCCTCTAAATACTTCCAATTATTTCATTTAATTTCAGTATAAAATAACAGAGCAACAAGAAAACTAATTAAAGAAAAGGATATGTTCTTGTAGATACTGAGTTCCATGATTGTGAATAAACATTTGATTAAACTGCCGTAATACTCAAGCATTACTTAGATAACTACACAATATAATTTTTCTCCTCTATGGTTCTATGAAGTGGCCAGCACTAGTTAATCAACCACTTGTTTAATAAGTTAGACAGTTATCAGTTAGATCGAGCCAGTACCCCCTTAAAATCATTATGTCAGAATAAATTAGGCCAGAGTTTAAAAGATATAGTTAATACAATTTTAGAACTTTAATGAAAATATGAAGTTCTTTAATGAAAATATGAAGTTCAAAAAACTAAAGGTTTCTTACTTATCCACTTAATATTTGTGCATAAAAACAATATAGTCACATGAGTTTTACCAGTGGTATTTCAATTATAAATTAAATATCATGTTAATTGAAAGGATTTTAAAATGAGTGGTTTTGTACTCAGCAACCAGCTTTACAGTTTGAACTTTAAAATGGTTTGAACTTTTGCTTCATAACTAATCACCCTTCAGTAAACATTCCTCAGTGAAGTTTCCAGAGACCTAGAAATTATTGCCATCATGTCCATGTTAAATTACTTTAACCCAATATTATCCGTAATTATGCTTATAGTAATAGTTTACTTTTCTGGGATGTGCTTTTAAATGAACACATGATGCATCACCTCATTATCTACACATAATGGGTGGAAAACACTGAGATTGAACACTGGTGAATTGCAGGGTGTAATCTACCCTTACAGCAATTGAAGGAGACATAAGTAAAATTACAGAACATTTTTGACAATGGTATACAAAATGGAGGTGGGGCTGGAGACAGCCTAATTGCTAAGATCCTGCCTTAGTCCTTCTAGGCTGCTATAACAAAAATGCCATATGGGTGGCTTAAACAACAAACATTTATCTCTTACAGTTCTGGATGCTGGGACATCCAAGATCAAGGCACCAGCAGATCTGGTGTCTGGTGAGAACCCTCTTCTAGATGGCCATTTTCTCGCTGTGTTCCAACATGTGGAAGAGGCAAGGGAATTCTCTGGTGTCTCTCAAATCCCATTCATGAGGGCTCTACTCTCATGACCTAGTCACTTCCCAAAGACCACACTTGAAAATCCCTTCACATTAGGGATTAGGTTTCAATATAAATTTGGGGAAGATACAAACATTCATTCTCTAGCAGCTCCCTTATAATTCTAAAACTGCATGGCTCTGTGATTAAAAACCCCTTTACAAGGTGGCCAACTTGGTTTATAAGTACATTGATGATGATGAAATAATGTAATGCCCTAATGAATCTTCTCAAAAAGTTTTAAATTCTCCTATAATCTGAATCATACTCAAATATTAAAAATACTTAGAGATAATTATATATATATGCATATGCTTTTTAAAATTTACAATCATAAATTCATTGTAAATGAATTCATTGTAATCTCTCATTTATCTTTTTATCTACCTCCACCTCCCCTCATCCCCACAGCTAAGACAGAATATTAACTCAATAAATGACTTGGGATTGAATGACCCCACCTCCTTAAAAACAAACAAACAACAAACAAACAAACAAAGTGTAGCACATAGCAACTTGGGACAGTTTTCACATATCCTGACAGAAACTTTGATGTTTTGACTTCCACATCTAAAGTGAATAAGACTGATCATGTTAAATTCAAATAAATTTCACTAAATACAAAGGGCATAATCTTCCACTGTCAATGACTTTAACCCCTACCCCTGCAAAAAAATAATAATAATTCATAAGCGGATTAATATTTTTAAGCATCTGGAATTCTTCTCAGCTGAAAATTGTCCACAACTTTAAAAATTATAAATATTTCTCCTTTTATGTCTTTAAAAAGAAAGGAACATGTGTTAATATTACAATGTATATCAGAATATAAGAAGTTATAATATTGGTAATGTATGTTAAATATGGGATGTGCATTGGTATATAGAAAGTAAACTATTATATTTCTAGTAGAAATACAATTTTATAATATACTTGTATATGTAATCATATGTACTTTGGAAAAAAGAGAATCTGGCATTTAATTTCTTTCTAATAATATGCACAGAGAGAAAGTTATACACATCTAGAATGCTTAAAAATGGTTTAAAATTTCAGAACAGCTTCTACAAATGCCAGTATGATATTGTCTATTAATTCAAGTATTGTTACGTTAATGCCTGTATTTTAAATATAGCAAATACTGCAACAAAAATTCAAATAACCAAAAATCAGAGTTTAGACATGCTAATAAAGCAGCATATTTGCTTCAGAAGTCTCTTTCTAATAAATCAAAATAAACCTCATTCTAACTCTTCTTTTTCATCTCCTTCTACAAATAAACACCATCATTAAATTGGTATGTGTGTGTCTGTATGCATTTTTTTTTCTGTTTTCACCAAAATGTGTGTATCCAAAAACAACATATAATTTTATTTTGGATTCTTTCTACTTAAATAGTATCACACTGGGCTTATTTTTTTGTGATTGTTTTTTTAAATCTTTGTTACCATTGAGGTTTGTTCATTGAAAAGAACACTTTTAACAATAAAATGAATAAACCATACTTATATGTATCAAAATAGACGCTTCTCCACAAGTATACTGTAAGTTCCTTCTTTTTCAATCTTATCTTACTACCTCAGACATATACCTTTTAGTTCTCACAGGTTAACATATTAATTTTTATCACATTATACATAGCAATAGTTTATCTAATATTCCTGAATTTAGATTTCTTTCCTGTTGTCTTTTTGTCAGACAGCTCAAAATGCAGTATTTAATTATTTATACCTATTACATTTTAACAAAATTATGTAAATTATAAGCAGATTCCACATTTCTACAAGATATAAATAATCCTTTTAAATAATCAAGCCTCCAAATCTACTGAGAAAGAATAGTATTAAAAAGCAAACTTCTGCAATCCGGGTAAGATGGCGGAAGAGTAAGACGCGGAGATCACCTTCCTCCCCACAGATACACCAGAAATACAGCTACACGTGCAACAACTCCTACAGAACACCTACTGAACGCTGGCAGAAGACCCCAGACCTCCCAAAAGGCAAGAAACTCCCCACATACCTGGGTAGGGCAAAGCAGAGAGATTCCCGCAGAGAGGAGCGGTGCTGAGCAGCACTCACCAGCCCGAGAGGCTTGTCTGCTCCCCCGCCAGGGCGGGCGGTGCTGGAGCTGAGGCTCGGGCTTCGGTCAGAGCGCAGGGAGAGGACTGGGACTGGTGGCGAGAACTCAGCCTGAAGCGGGCTAATGTGCCACAGCTAGCCGGGAGGGAGTCCGGGAAAACTCTGGAGCTGCCGAAGAGGCAGGAGACTTTTTCTTCCCTCTTGGTTTCCTGGTGCGCGAGGAGAGGGATTAAGAGCGCCGCGTAAAGGAGCTCCAGAGACGGGCGCGAGTCGCGGCTGAAAGCGCGGAGCCCAGAGACGGGCGTGGGACGCTGGGGCTGCTGCTGCCGCCGCCAAGAAGCCTGTGTGCAAGCGCAGGACACTGTCCACACTGCCCTTCCGGGAGCCTGTGCAGCCTGCCACTGCCGGGGTCCCGGGATCCAGGGGCGGCTTCCCTGGGAGAACGCACGGCGCGCCTCGGGCTGGTGCAACGTCACGCCGACCTCTGCCGCTGCAGGCTCGCCCCGCACTCCGTGCCCCTCCCTCCCGCCCGGCCTGAGTGAGCCAGAGTCCCCGAAGAGGCTGCTCCTTTAACCCTGTCCTGTCTGAGCGAAGAACAGACACCCTCCGGTGACCTACACGCAGAGGCGGGGCCAAATCCAAAGCTGAGACCCAGGAGCTGTGAGAACAAAGAAGAGAAAGGGAAACCTCTCCCAGCAGCCTCAGAAGCAGCGGATTAAAGCTCCACAATCAACTTCATGTACCCTGCATCTGTGGAATACATGAATAGACAACAAATCATCCCAAATTGAGGAGCCAGGAGTCAGTGCTGTGCCTCTGAGGTGGGAGAGCGAACTTCAGGACACTGGTCCACAAGAGACCTCCCAGCTCCACATAATATCAAATGGCAAAAATCTTCCAGAGATCTCCATCTCAACACCAGCACCCAGCTTCACTCAACGACCAGCAAGCTACAGTGCTGGACACCCTATGCCAAACAACTAGCAAGACAGGAACACAACGCCACCCATTAGCAGAGAGGCTGCCTCAAATCATAAAAAGTCCACAAACACCCCAAAACACACCACCAGACGTGGACCTGCCCACCAGAAAGACAAGATCCAGCCTCATCCACCAGAACACAGGCAGTAGTCCCCTCCACCAAGAAGCCTATACAACCCACTAAACCAACCTTAGCCACTGGGGACAGACACCAAAAACAACGGGAACTACGAATCTGCAGCCTGAAAAAAGGAGACCCCAAACACAGTAACATAAGCAAAATGAGAAGACAGAAAAACACACAGCAGGAGAAGGAGCAAGATAAAAACCCACCACACCTAACAAATGAAGAGGTAATAGGCAGTCTACCTGAAAAAGAATTCAGAATAATGATGGTAAAGATGATCCAAAATCTTGGAAATAGAATAGACAAAATGCAAGAAACAGTTAACAAGGACCTAGAAGAACTAAAGACGAATCAAGCATCGATTAAAAACACAATAAATGAAATAAAAAATACTCTAGATGGGATCAATAGCAGAATAACTGAGGCAGAAGAACGGATAAGTGAGGTGGAAGATAAAATAGTGGAAATAACTGCTGCAGAGCAAAATAAAGAAAAAAGAATGAAAAGAACAGAGGACAGTCTCAGAGACCTCTGGGACAATATTAAACGCACCAACATTCGAATTATAGGGGTTCCAGAAGAAGAAGAGAAAAAGAAAGGGACTGAGAAAATATTTGAAGAGATTATAGTTGAAAACTTCCCTAATATGGGAAAGGAAATAGTTAATCAAGTCCAGGAGGCACAGAGAGTCCCATACAGAATAAATCCAAGGAGAAATACACCAAGACACATATTAATCAAACTGTCAAAAATTAAACACAAAGAAATCATATTAAAAGCAGCAAGGCAAAAACAACAAATAACACACAAGGGAATCCCCATCAGGATAACAGCTGATCTCTCAGCAGAAACTCTACAAGCCAGAAGGGAGTGGCAGGACATAATTAAAGTGATGAAGGAGAAAAACCTGCAACCAAGATTACTCTACCCAGCAAGGATCTCATTCAGATTTGATGGAGAAATTAAAACCTTTACAGACAAGCAAAAGCTGAGAGAGTTCAGCACCACCAAACCAGCTTTACAACAAATGCTAAAGGAACTTCTCTAGGCAAGAAACACAACAGAAGGAAAAGAACTACAATAACGAACCCAAAACAATTAAGAAAATGGGAATAGGAACATACATATCAATAATTACCTTAAATGTAAATGGACTAAATGCTCCCACCAAAAGACACAGACTGGCTGAATGGATACAAAAACAAGACCCATATATATACTGTCTACAAGAGACCCACTTCAGACCTAGAGACACATACAGACTGAAAGTAAGGGGATGGAAAAAGATATTCCATGCAAATGGAAACCAAAAGAAAGCTGGAGTAGCAATTCTCATATCAGACAAAATAGACTTTAAAATAAAGACTACTAGAAGAGACAAAGAAGGACACTACATAATGATCAAGGGATCAATCCAAGAAGAAGATATAACAATTGTAAATATTTATGCACCAAACATAAGAGCACCTCAATACATAAGGGAAATATTAACAGCCATAAAAGGAGAAATCGACAGTAACACAATCATAGTAGGGGACTTTAACACCCCACTTTCACCAATGGACAGGTCATCCAAAATGAAAATAAATAAGGAAACACAAGCTTTAAATGATACATTAAACAAGATGGACTTAATTGATATTTATAGGACATTCCATCCAAAAACAACAGAATACACATTTTTCTCAAGTGCTCATGGAACATTCTCCAGGATAGATCATATCTTGGGTCACAAATCAAGCCTTGGTAAATTTAAGAAAATTGAAATTGTATCAAGTATCTTTTCCGACCACAATGCTATGAGACTAGATATCAATTACAGGAAAAGAGCTGTAAAACATACAAACACATGGAGGCTAAACAATACACTACTTAATAACGAAGTGATCACTGAAGAAATCAAAGAGCTAATTAAAAAATACCTAGAAACAAATGACAATGGAGACACGACGACCCAAAACCTATGGGATGCAGCAAAAGCAGTTCTAAGAGGGAAGTTTATGGCAATACAATCCCACCTTAAGAAACAGGAAATATCTCGAATAAACAACCTAACCTTGCACCTAAAGCAATTAGAGAAAGAAGAACAAAAACATCCCAAAGTTAGCAGAAGGAAAGAAATCATAAAAATCAGATCAGAAATAAATGAAAAAGAAATGAAGGAAATGATAGCAAAGATCAATAAAACTAAAAGCTGGTTCTTTGAGAAGATAAACAAAATTGATAAACCATTAGCCAGACTCATCAAGAAGAAAAGGGAGAAGACTCAAATCAATAGAATTAGAAATGAAAAAGGAGAAGTAACAACTGACACTGCAGAAATACAAAAGATCATGAGAGATTACTACAAGCAACTCTATGCCAATAAAATGGACAACCTGGAAGAAATGGACAAATTCTTAGAAATGCACAACCTGCCAAGACTGAATCAGGAAGAAATAGAAAATATGAACAGACCAATCACAAGCACTGAAATTGAAACTGTGATTAAAAATCTTCCAACAAACAAAAGCCCAGGACCAGATGGCTTCACAGGCGAATTCTATCAAGCATTTAGAGAAGAGCTAACACCTATCCTTCTCAAACTCTTCCAAAATATAGCAGAGGGAGGAACACTCCCAAACTCATTCTACGAGGCCACCATCACCTTGATACCAAAACCAGACAAGGATGTCACAAAGAAAGAAAACTACAGGCCAATATCACTGATGAACATAGATGCAAAAATCCTCAACAAAATACTAGCAAACAGAATCCAACAGCACATTAAAAGGATCATACACCATGATCAAGTGGGGTTTATTCCAGGAATGCAAGGATTCTTCAATATACGCAAATCAATCAGTGTGATACACCATATTAACAAGTTGAAGGAGAAAAACCATATGATCATCTCAATAGATGCAGAGAAAGCTTTTGACAAAATTCAACACCCATTTATGATAAAAACCCTGCAGAAAGTAGGCATAGAGGGAACTTTCCTCAACATAATAAAGGCCATATACGACAAACCCACAGCCAGCATCGTCCTCAATGGTGAAAAACTGAAACCATTTCCACTAAGATCAGGAACAAGACAAGGTTGCCCACTCTCACCACTCTTATTCAACATAGTTTTGGAAGTTTTAGTCACAGCAATCAGAGAAGAAAAGGAAATAAAAGGAATCCAAATGGGAAAAGAAGAAGTAAAGCTGTCACTGTTTGCAGATGACATGATACTATACATAGAGAATCCTAAAGATGCTACCAGAAAACTACTAGAGCTAATCAATGAATTTGGTAAAGTTGCAGGATACAAAATTAATGCAGAGAAATCTCTGGCATTCCTATATACTAATGATGAAAAATCTGAAAGTGAAATCAAGGAAACACTCCCATTTACCATTGCAACAAAAAGAATAAAATATCTAGGAATAAACCTACCTAAGGAGACAAAAGACCTGTATGCAGAAAATTATAAGACACTGATGAAAGAAATTAAAGATGATACAAATAGATGGAGAGATGTACCATGTTCCTGGATTGGAAGAATCAACATTGTGAAAATGACTCTACTACCCAAAGCAATCTACAGATTCAATGCAATCCCTATCAAACTACCACTGGCATTTTTCACAGAACTAGAACAAAAAATTTCACAATTTGTATGGAAACACAAAAGACCCCGAATAGCCAAAGCAATCTTGAGAACGAAAAATGGAGCTGGAGGAATCAGGCTCCCTGACTTCAGACTATACTACAAAGCTACAGTAATCAAGACAGTATGGTACTGGCACAAAAACAGAAAGATAGATCAATGGAACAGGATAGAAAGCCCAGAGATAAACCCACAGACATATGGTCACCTTATCTTTGATAAAGGAGGCAGGAATGTACAGTGGAGAAAGGACAGCCTCTTCAATAAGTGGTGCTGGGAAAACTGGACAGGGACATGTAAAAGTATGAGATTAGATCACTCCCTAACATCATACACAAAAATTAGCTCAAAATGGATTAAAGACCTAAATGTAAGGCCAGACAGTATCAAACTCCTAGAGGAAAACATAGGCAGAACACTCTATGACATAAATCACAGCAAGATCCTTTTTGACCCACCTCCTAGAGAAATGGAAATAAAGACAAAAATAAACACATGGGACCTAATGAAACTTCAAAGCTTTTGCACAGCAAAGGAAACCATAAACAAGACGAAAAGACAACCCTCAGAATGGGAGAAAATATTTGCAAATGAAGCAAAGGATTAATCTCCAAAATTTATAAGCAGCTCATGCAGCTCAATAGCAAAAAAAACAAACAACCCAATCCAAAAATGGGCAGAAGACCTAAATAGACATTTCTCCACAGAAGATATATAGACTGCCAACAAACACATGAAAGAATGCTCAACATCATTAATCATTAGAGAAATGCAAATCAAAACTACAATGAGATATCATCTCACACCAGTCAGAATGGCCATCATCAAGAAATCTAGAAACAATAAATGCTGGAGAGGGTTTGGAAAAATGGGAACACTCTTGCACTGCTGGTGGGAATGTGAATTGGTACAGCCACTATGGAGAACAGTATGGAGGTTCCTTAAAAAACTACAAATAGAACTACCATATGACCCAGCAATCCCACTACTGGGCATATACCCTGAGAAAACCATAATTCAAAAAGAGACATGTACCAAAATGTTCATTGCAGCCCTATTTACAATAGCCCGGAGATGGAAACAACCTAAGTGTCCATCATCGGATGAATGGATAAAGAAGATGTGGCACATATATACAATGGAATATTACTCAGCCATAAAAAGAAATGAAATTGAGCTATTTGTAATGAGGTGGATGGACCTAGAGTCTGTCATATGGAGTGAAGTAAGTCAGAAAGAGAAAGACAAATACTGTATGCTGACACATATATATGGAATTTAAGAAAAAAATGTCATCAAGAACATAGGGGTAAAACAGGAATAAAGACACAGACCTACTTGAGAATGGACTTGAGAATATAGGGATGGAGAAGGGTAAGCTCTGACAAAGCGAGAGAGAGGCATGGACATATATACACTACCAAACGTAAGGTAGATAGCTAGTGGGAAGCAGCCGCATAGCACAGGGAGATCAGCTCGGTGCTTTCTGACTGCCGGGAGGGGTGGGATAGGGAGGGTGGGAGAGAGGGAGACGCAAGAGGGAAGGGATATGGGAACAGATGTATATGTATAACTGATTCACTTTGTGTTAAAGCAGAAACTAATACACCATAAAAAAAAAAAAAAGCAAACTTCTGGGGCTTCCCTGGTGGCGCAGTGGTTGAGAATCCCCCTGCCGATGCCGGGGATGCGGGTTTGTGCCCTGGTCTGGGAGGATCCTACATGCCGCGGAGCAGCTGGGCCCGTGATCCATGGCTGCTGAGCCTGCGCATCCGGAGCCTGTGCTCCACAACGGGGAGTCCGCAACAGTGAGAAGCCCGCATACCACCCCAAAAAGTAAAATTAACAAAAAAAGCAAACTTCTTCATTTTGTTTAAAATGAAGAAGGCTTATTTATGAACGAGTTAAGAAAACACTTTGCATAAGACACAGAACATGATCATCTCAAAATCTGGCCTTTAAATAAAGGAAGATCTCTAAAAATGAAGAAACACATTAACACTGTATTTGATTTAAAAACATAAATACAACTATTTTTTAAGTCAAATAGTAAGGACCAGACATATACTTGTCGAAGCTGTCGGACATATACTTGTCAGACATATACTTGTCTGACCTTTATATATTGTTTAGAGTGACTACAGGTAATCAACTCTGAATGTGCCAGTTATATATTACCAGAGTTAAGGCACAAAGTAGGTTTTTTTCTCCTCTCATCGCCACAGTTTTGTAAATGATCCCTGTACCAGTCAGTATTCATATTAGACATAAAGAATGTTGACAGAAGAGACACAGACAAAATATACAAATCCCATAAAGCAGCAGTTAATTCAACTGACTGACTACTTCTGGACAGTTTGTTTCAGCTTTTTGTTTTGTTTTATTTTGTTTTGTTTTGTTTTCCAATATGCAGGCCTCTCACTGTTGTGACCTCTCCCGTTGCGGAGCACAGGCTCCGGACGCGCAGGCTCAGCAGCCATGGCTCACGGGGCCAGCCGCTCCACGGCATGTGGGATCTTCCGGGACTGGGGCACGAACCCGTGTGCCCTGCATTGGCAGGCGGACTCTCAACCACTGCGCCACCAGGGAAGCCCTGTTTCAACTTTTGAAGGTTTATGGAAAACTCTGTTTTAGTTTCATCCTATCGACAACGTCTAGCTGCCAGCATAATATACAAGACATTTGGACCTATCAGAATTTGACTTAATATTTTGAGGTTGAAACTGGGATATATCTGCCAACATGCAGCAAATACTGGTAACTCTGAAGAATTCAATTCAGGAATGAGCTTCCTTCAACAGCTGTCTACTCAACGACAGTCAGACCTTCCAGGTCAGGGGAGTCGCTCCTTAGAGGGTCCATAAGCACCCTTGCTGCTCACCCTTCACCCAGAATACTGACATGTTTCAGAGCAGCAGTGGGGAGAAAGAAAACCAAAGAAGTGATCTAGTCTCCTTGAAATCTCCAGTATTGATTGCCATCTAGAAACAAAACAGAACCCCCATATCTGTTTGTTTATTTAAGCATTCAACCAATGCATATGGATTAAGAGGACGCAGAGCTAAATAAATCAAATAGTATTCTGGGCCAGCACTGAGTTTACAATTTATTGGAAGAATGTAAACAATAAACACAATAAGTATATAACACAACAGAAACAAAACAAGCAAATTCACTGTCAGCAAGAAGTTTGATTTCATTGGGAGGATATCAACAATAAACATATGGAATAAGTAAAATATTAGTATGTTGAGTGTGAGAAGTGCTTAAGAAACACCAAAACTGGAAAATGACACAGGGAGTGTTGAAGGATTTCTACTTCAATTAGGGAAGTCAGAGAAAGCCTTCCTGAAGGGTCATGTTTGAGTAAAGACCCGAAGGAAAGGAGGCATACATGTAAGTGTATATGTATAGGTGTATACGAAAATATTTTCCTGTAGGAGAAACATCAGAATGCAAAGCCTTCACCTAAAGCAGGAACATGATAGAAAGTTAGATGATTAGCTAGAAACCAGGCTGGCAGAAGTGGTGAGAGCCTTGGGAAAGCAGAAAGAGATGAGGTTGAAGAGGGAATGAGGACCAGAAGATAGAGAAGTCTCACCAGCTCTTGCAAAGTCTTTGGCTTTTACACCAACTGAGATATTTGCACAGAATAATCTCACTTCCTTGGGCTGAGAATAGGTTGAGGTAGGGCAAGCACAGAAACAAGGAGACCTATTTGAAGGGTATTTAGACCTATTTGAAGGTTATTCGGTCAGGATGAAGACTCCAGAAAAAGTCGGCACAAACTGAAACTCAGAAGTCACAGCTGACCTTTGACAAAACATATTCACTTGATTTGGTGAACGATCGGTGATCAAATTTCTTCAGTTTCTGGATGTTGTGGGCAAGAGTACACATAGTGGGTCAAGAAGATATTCATCATAAAGGGGCTGTGAGAATTTGCCAGGAAGGGGCAGATAGGAGTATGAGGGCAGAAGGGACATTCTCCTAGCTAAGCTACATCAGATTCATTAGCTCTGTTGATAATAAACGACCTGTTCCAGTCGGGTGTAAAATTTGGAATACATTAGGATGGATGAGAATGTGTAGAATCAGATATGTGTTTTAGCCAAATCACTCTAGCTTCTGATTAGAGAATTGATCACCATTTCAAACCTTTGCCAGTCTTGACAGTAATAATCATGATGTACTTTTTTTTTTTTTTTTTTTTTTTTTTGCGGTACATGGGCCTCTCACTGTTGTGGCCTCTCCCACTGTGGAGCACAGGCTCCGGACATGCATGCTCAGTGGCCATGGCTCACGGACCCAGCCGCTCCACAGCATGTGGGATCTTCCCAGACCGGGACATGTGACCCGTGTCCCCTGCATCAGCAGGCAGACTCTCAACCACTGTGCCACCAGGGAAGTCCCATGATGTACTTTAAATCTAATATCAACTTTTGGATACAGACTCTGTCTTACTCCTCTCCAGGTTCCCAGGACTTAAAAATTCTAAGACAGAAGAGGCATTTATGGAGGTGGTAGTATAGTATCTCTCAATATTTATGAGACATCAAACACTGCTTCATGTATTTTAATGACAAAGAAATAAAAATACAGGTAGTTAGGGAAAAAACCTTCTAAAGTCAGGTTTATATTTTACCCATATATTTTTTAAATAAAATATTTGCTTGGAATCATTTCATTTTGTAGAACTCAGAAAAAATCAAATCATCCAGTTTAATTCTTTAATTTTTAAAAGAGGATTCTGAGACAAATAAAGTTAAGTGACTTGCATATTTGACCTTAGCTCTGGCACTTTCTAGGCCATAAAAAATGTGAGATGGCTTCAAAGAGTGCTATGCTTTTAGCCAAGTGTATGGAAAAGAAGAAGAAAAGAAAATGGTTATGCCTCTGCCAGAAATGAGTATTATTTCACCTTTCCTTTGTGTCACACAGGAAGCAGGTACAGGACTGGGAAATAGAGCAACGGGCTCAGGGCAGCATCACTGTTCATTCACAGCCAGCTCCAAGCCAGCGGTTCCTAAAGATGCAGGGAAGCCAGGCAGGCACACTCCCGATGGGTGGACTAGTTTTATTTAACAGTTTTGAACAGCTGGAGAGCGCAGAGCTAACGACCACTTGAGCATGAAAGTGTCTAATGATTGCATATAAAATATGGCATGCAATGAGGAGAAAAGGTAATAACAATATACAACAGAAAAAATGTGCAGTGACAGTTCAAAACGTGTAAATTGCATAACAAATTTGAAAAGAGAACCCTCATTGTGATGTGCATTCTTATAGTAGGATATTTCTTTCAAATCAGAACTAATTTAAACAATTAGAGAAACTCTCTCTTTTCAGTCACCTCAGAGCTACGTGAATGGAAAGTAATGCAAAGTTAGCAATAGAGAATCAGAAAACCCCAAACAGGGAGATTTGTAGGTCTGGCAGGAGTTTTTCAACAGCGTTTAAGCATCATGTGAACAAAAATATTTATGAGAAGAAACAACCCTCTAGTCAGAGTACCTCTTACCTCGCAGAAAAGGAAAGCTATCAGCAACAAAGCAAGCAGAAGGCAACGCTGAATTCCAAATGCTATTGCAGGGTGAGCTGTACTTTTAAATAACCGCATATGTGTTTTTAGAGATTTGTCTCATGGCTCATGTCTTTTTCTTCCCTTCACACAACTGTCAACTATATCAATGATGAAAATGAAAAATGTATCACTCGAAACTATTTTTTTTTTGCATTTTCTGAACTGTACCTTATCTAGTGAGAATGAAAGTTCTCTCTCCCTTTTTTTCCTAAGAAATACATTTCTGTAACATTTCTTCACTATCAAAGTACAGCAACAAGTTGAATGGGAAAAAAACGGGACATAGACAGATAACCACACAACATCCATTTTTTTGGGAGCTCACTAGGTGCTCCAAAGTATAGTAAGGGAGAAAATCCAACATAAAGAAGCAGCGTCCTGTTTTGAGAAATAAATCACATTTGAACCAATAACACCACCTTCTCTACATTGTTTCCTCCATAACACTTATTACAACCAGCCATATTAAATATTTCTGTTATTTAGATTTTTATTGTCTGATCCCCTCTCTAGGATGTATACTCCATAAGGTCATAGATTTTAGTCTATCTTACATATGGATATTTTCCCACTGCTTCAATAATATTTAAATGGATCAATAAAAAATATCAAATATTGCTAAAAATTGTTTAATCAAATTGTGAGTAAACAACATAAGCAAAGGGGGAGGAAAACATAAATTCTCTGAGACATTTAATGTCAGCTATGATAAGGTGGTCACAGAGGTATGAGGTTCCTATGTCAGTACACGAAATTGCGTTGGTATTTCCATATTAATCACCACACAAAGGCAAAGTCTAAATCAGTTCATTGTATTCCTTGTCTCATTAACTACATCCAAAAGTTATATTTTCTTCTTAAAAATAATAATTTTGTAATTTCATTTCTGAGATTCCATATTTGGAAAGGAACTTAGAAGTTATCTCTTCTAAATGCCCAATTTTTGATCAAAGCAAAATAAACTCAAGAGGTATTAAGATATGTGTTTAAAGTCCTTGATTGATGAAAAGGTCAGGACTGGGACCATATTCTGAAGGCTTACTTCTTCTATTAGGGACTTCTATGAACCATTTGCTTGAATGTTCTCACACAAAGCTGACTGCATTACCTCAAAGAAATACAGTAAAGTTAGAAAATGCTCACAGAAAGACAACTAAACTATCATTAAAGAAATGGAGCCACTTTGTATAGAAAGACCTTAAAGATTAGAATTTTCAGTCTGGAAACTCTGACATCTATTAAATCATGAAGAAGGTGGATAGTGTTCTCCACACACTTCAATTATACCAGGTCTGAGGGCACTCTTTGAAGTTTAAAAGAGATACATTTAGGACAAATAATGCGAAGTGCCATAGTACTTTATTTATTAGGTGTTGTGCTCATGGAAATAAAACAGGCTGAGAATATAGTAGGTTCATAAAAGCTTTAGATAAAAAAACATACAATAAATCAATTCTAGACTATTCAAGGGAAGTGCCCCAATATACCATTAATATTGCTTTATCTTTGCCAAAGTACAGGGCTCTCCTTGTTCTGTAGTTATATCTGAAGTGATTGGGTTTGAATATTTTCAGGCTGAAATTAAAGAACCAGGTGTCTTGGTAACATGGGTTAAATAGCAAGAGTTGATGAGGTGCCATGCTCTACACATAACAAGGACCCAATGGCTGTTGAATAAATTCACTTCCTGCAGTCAGGGTAAAACTTCCAAATGAGCATTATGAAAATGGGATTATATATATTCACAAATTCACAAACGTACCAAAGGCTATCTCAACCAGAGAGGCATTCTAGGTTTTGGACACAGAGAGGTTTGTTTTGAAGCATCTTAGTCTTTTGGTTTTAGGGATCTATGTTCTCTCACATCATGATGTCCATCGCATTTTAAAATATTAATCTTAGCTTTAGAATAAAATACCATCATTATGTATTACTCTCCCTCAGTAATTTTTTAATTGCAACATTTTTACTAAGTATTGAAAGACCATCTCAAATGTATCATGAGCATTTATGTTGAATCGTGTTCTCTTATGAGAGTTGCTGTTTCACTGATGTGAATGACTTGCAGAATAATGTTATTGGAACCTGTATAAACTAAGTATAAGAGCTTATATATATATTTTGTAAAATGATAAATATTTGTGCCTATAATACAACATGAAAAGTAATATCTGCATGCAATAATCTCAAAACTTATAACATTCATATTAATTTTATGTAACAGATTCTTTTGGTTCACCAAAACTAAGTGCTTGATAAGTGTGAATATGGCACCAAGAATTAAAATGAAAATTCTTTAGAGATTAAAACACATAGAGCAAAGTAAACTCTTGGTTCACTTTTCTCTAGGTGGCAAAATTTTCAAATAGTTCACATAATTCATTGTAACATCATTTGAAGCTCATTTGGCAAAAACCTATAAGATATAAAGTATTGCCAACTCTGTTCTTTTTGGAGAAACCTAAAGGTGGTATGAAAGCAACAATGATCACAATAGAAAAGTGGATCCTGAAATAACATGAGAGTTACTGGTTACAAGATAGCTATTCACCTTAAATATATGATTGTGTGAAGTATATTCACATTATCATATGAAAGTACACAGCTTTCAAATTCATATAACCTGAATCAGGTTCGAGAAAAATTGAGCATTGTTACAACCTCAACATGAACTTAAAAAATATAAAATCCTTCTTATGATTAGAGCCACGTGGGGAAGAAATGTTATTGAGTGTTTTTCTCATAATAATTACTCAGTTTACTAGAACTCAGTGAATAGTGTGTCTGCATATACAAGGACTTGTTAGGTTTTTTTTTCCTTTATATAAAGGGACAATGAGTGGGCCATCTTATGCTATGAAGACAAGTTTAAGAGATTGGAATCTTTCATTTTTCATATGCTCAATAGGATTCATGATGAGTGACAAGCTTTTTTAAAATTATTTTTTTTCAAAAATTAATCCATATTTATGATAATACTTTCTAACGAAATTATGTGTATACAATGAAAATGGTTCCCTGTTGACCCATGAATCCCTTACTTCTGTTCCCAGAAGCAATCATTGTGACTATTTTCCTATGTATACTTGAAAAATATCTTATGTACTTCAAAAATAGCATTATATGTTTATTTCTCCAACAGGGAGCATTAAAAAAAAAAAAAAAAACTACTACATAATGCTAAGAGAATGATACGAAGTCCACTGAGGAATTTATGGCTACTTTGTAAGTTATGGTTACTTTAAGTTTTTAAGTTGTTTTAGTGAACCTTTTCCTACCTACAAGGCAAGTCTTTCTTCATTATTCACAAATTTTGACAACTCAATTGTGTATGTTACTAGAACAGTGCTTAAAATATGGCACATCGGTTGTACTTTTACATCCTAAAATCCTACTTATTTTTAGGCCAATGTTATCTCATTGAAAAAGAAATAATAAAAATAAGTCATTAATAAGTAGAAATTTTATAAAAAGGAAAACAGTAATAGAAATAAATAGATGCTACATCTTCTCCTCTCAGGAATGCACATATGACTTACATAAATATGGGGTAGAGGTTAAGAACAGAAGGGCAGGGACAATATTCTCAGAGTATGCATTCTGGGTCTCTCACTAGCTTTTGATTTGTGAAAGTTATCTAACTTCTCTGTGCCTCAGTTCTCTCATTTATAAAATGGAGACAATAATATTACCCATTTCCTTTAATATTATGATTAAAAGAAATACTGGACAAATCATTTTCTTCATATTGAGCTGTATGAACTCTTGGTATATTTTGGAGATTAATCCCTGTTGGTAGCATCATTTGCAAATATTTTCTCTCATTCTACAGGTTGTCATTTCTTTTTGTTTATGGTTTCCTTTGCCATGTGAAAGTTTTTAAGTTTACTTAGGTCTCATTTGTTTATTTTTATTTTTATTTCCATTACTCTAAGACACAGATCTAAAAAGATATTGCTGTGATTTATGTCAAAGAGTGTTCTGCCTACGTTTTCCTCTAGGAGTTTTATACTATCTGGTCTTACATTTAGGTTTTTGATCCATTTTGAGTTTATTTTTGTGTGTGGTATTAGAGAATGTTCTAATTTCATTCTTTTACATGTAGCTGTTCAGTTTTCCTAGCACCACTTATCGAAGAGAATGTCTTCTCACCATAGTATATTCTTGCCTCCTTTGTTGTAAATTAATTGACCTAGGTGTGTGTGTTTATTTCTGGGCTTTCTATTCTGTTCCATTGATCCATATTTGTTTTTGTGCCAGTACCATGCTATTTTGATTACTGTAGCTCTGTGCTATGGCTCAACATTGCTAATTATTAAAGAAATGCAAATCAAAACTACAATGAGGTATCACCTCACACTGGTCAGAATGGCCTTCATCAAAAAGTCTACAAATAATTAATGCTGGAGAGGGTGTGGAGAAAAAGGAACCTTCCTACACTGTTGGTAGGAATGTAAATTGGTACAGCCACTATGGAGAACAGTATGGAAGTTCCTTACAAAACCAAAAATAGAGCTACCATAAGATCCTGCAGTCCCACTCCTGGGCATGTATAAAAAGAAAACCATAATTCAAAAAGATATATGCACTCCAATGTTCACTGAAGCACCATTTACAATAGCCAAGACATAGAAGCAACCTAAATGTCCATCAACAGATGAATGGGTAATGAAGATATGGTATATATGTATAATAGAATATTAGCCATAAAAAAGAATGAAATCATGCTATTTGCAACAACATGGATGGACCTAGAGATTATCATACTAAGTGAAGTAAGCCAGACAAGGGCAAATATCATATGATATTGCTTATATGTGGAATATAAAAAAATGACACAAATGAACTTACATGCAAAACAATAATAGACCCATAGACATAGAAAACAAACTTACAGTTACCAAAGGGGAAAAGAGGGAGGAAAAATTAGGAGTTTGGGATTAACAGATAAACACTAATATATATAAAATAGATAATCAACAAGGATCTACTGTATAGCACAGGGAATGATACTTAATATTTTGTAATAACTTCCAAGGGAAAAGAATCTGAAGAATATATATATACACACATATATATATATATCAATATGTGTGTGTATGTATATGCCATCTAACTGAATCACTTTGTTGTACACCTGAAACTAACACATTGTAAATTAACTATACTTCCATAAAAAATAAATAAATAAAACAAAATATGTATGGCCATACCATAACTCAAAAAATTCTGATAAAGTAGGTCTGGGGTGGGCCAATTGTGAATGCTAAATGAATAAGATAATAATCAGTCAATCAATCAGGATGAGAAAAAGCTTATTTAGAGTTTGTATTTGTAAAAAAGAAAATTGCTTTAGGGTAGAGGAGAGATCCAGAATATTATCCAGTGAAAAGGAAGATGCCTTTTGTGTTTTTAACAGTTGTTTAATCTTTCAGTTGGTCTATGGTAATATGTCTATAAAATGTAAACCATAATATATGTTGTATTTATCTGACGCACGAATTTCCTTATCACACATCTGCTACTATGTGGGAGTTACTGAGCTAAGTGCTGGAGTTGTAGATAAAAATCAATATGATCCTGGTCTTAAGAAAGTAATTATATATTAAAAAAAGAAATAAGACAAACACACAAAAAAATTCAAGGCAGATGATTACTCATGGTAAAGAGAGGTATGAATAAAAAGTTGTGACTTTTCCAAAGCTAAGGAACCCTTCTAGCAGGAGAATGCAAGGAACAACTTAAGGAAAAAATAACTTTTGAAGCCTACCTGAGTAATATGAGTTTTACCAGGCAGAGTCTAGGGGCAAAGTGACCAATATAAACAAAGCTAGGGAGATAAAATAATAATAAAATAATACATAAAGTAAGGACAATTCACCTGAAACTGAGAGCTGGTGAACTTGTCTTTACTAAGAGGGAAATTACAGGGGTTTGGGCAGAGGGACTTACAATGATTTAAAAGAAGAAGGAAGAATTAGATCATATTAGGTTAAAGAATTTGGATTTTACCCACAAAGAGTAATAATGCTGGGAATATTTATTAGGAATTTATTAATTAAAAACAAGAACAAAAACAATTCTACTAAGTTCTTTATAAGTATAGTTTCATTTAATCCTTTCAGCAGGTTTAAGAAGTAGCCATATTATCTCATCTTCCAGACAAGACACTGAGGCTTAGCTAGATTAAATATCTTGGCCAAGATTCCCAAACTCCTTAGTGACAGAAGTAATACTCTATGTAGATCTGCCTAACTCTAGAGAACAATTTACCACTATGTAGCAATATCTCTCAAAATGGACTTGTGCAGAAAAATCTTTGAGTGTATGAGTGACACAAAGTGTCACAGCTTTAAGGGCTTAGCTTTAATCTCATCCCTGAAGGAGTCCGTTCTTGGACTCAAACACTGGCATATGCTCACATACATCATAGTACTCTGTGCTGACACTGTTCCTTGCAATTATCAGACTATATTTTAACTTCTGTTTTGATTGTTTCCTGTAAAACACCAGAAGGCATTCGAGGTTTAAAAGTTTGAATACGACTTATTTTCCATCACGTCTTGTTCCCTAACATACTGCCTTCTCCATAATGGAAAATCAGTAAGTATTATTGAATGAATAATTATATGAAAAAATAAATTAAGAAAAATATATTTTAGGAAGGGTTAGAGGGGAAAGAGAGAAGATCAGCTAGGAGGATTTTGGATGTGCAGAAAGCTGTTTCTTATTTCATTAATTTCATCTCTTAATAACCAATGAAATAACACTCACCTTTCAAACCCCCCTTCAGCTCGCCCAGGATTAAATTGCCATGTTCCCCTGCGTACATTCCCCTAAAATTTCATTCATCCTACAAGTAAAACACTAATTTACAATGTATTTACCTTTAAATGTTGCTCTTTCCTACTATATTTTCATTTCATTGAGGAAGGGACCATATTATCTACAACTGTATCTCAAGTTCCTAGCAAATTCTATAATATATATTAAGAACTCTAAAACATGATTGAACTGTGAAGAAAAAATGTAATTTTAATCTCTTCTGTGGTATTGAGTAGAAATTTTAAAAAGACAAATTTTATATTTGTTATACAGTTAGAATTAAAAGGATTTATCAACTAGGCATATTTGGGTGGGGGGGGAGTTAAGATTAGAGACATTGCATTTTTAGCTCTAGGACAGTGAAGAAATTTTTAAGAAGTTTAAAAATGGTCTTAGGATGATGGTTAATTATGGAAATCTCCCTTATCATTTGAAGCTAAATTATCTTGGGCAAATAAGTATGCTACATTTTAGACTAAAATTGAGAAGGAACTAGAAATTTCTAGGTAAAAGTGTCTTGAGTTATTTCTTGGCTTTTACTCACCAGAGGAGAGATTTCTATATGTTTCTTTCAATATCTATGTTTATCCGTTTACCATTCATTCTGCAAAAAAAGAGACTGTGCCCTAAGCAACAGCACTAAATGTGAATATGACATCATTACAAGGCTTCTTCTAAATTTTAAACATTTCTAACCTCTTAAATACACCATTTCAATTTCTGTCTCCCTTTTGGAGTTGAAATATATACTTTACATATTTGTTTAAATTACACAGTGTGCAACATTGCATAGAATGAAAACCCTAGCAGTCTTTTGAGAGTAAAGGCAAATCAATAGTAATATCTCTTAGAATAGAAGTACTTTTGTTGACAGAGGGAACATGGTTTAATGGGAAGCAAAGTAATCTTCGTTTTCAGTGAGACTATTGGGCTGTGTATGACAAAGGATGTGCTATGACCACCTGTTTTACATCAAGAGCCATCCTGGCAAGTTCAAAACAGAGAGAAAATGATTTGCTTTATAAAGATGGGAAACTCATGGCTTTAACACAGAACATACAGATTACCTTCACAAGACTTTTTGTTATTTTATAAATTTGTCTTCAGTTCCCATTAAGTTCCATTCTTTTAAAATTAATCATCCCAGTGCCCCAAAGAGAGGCAGTTCAGGAACTGTTGACACTGGAGCCTGTAAATATGACTAGGCATTTTCATGTCCAGTCTTGGAACTGAAGTCTTACTCAGGTTTTAATGATAATGATGATGAATGGTAATATTTTAGGATGGTAACATAAGTGTGCCATCTTAATAGGTAGGTAGGTAGAGATAGAGGAGAGAGAGAGAGAGAGAGAGAGAGAGCTATAGATATAGCAATAAATTAGAGAACTTCTTTTGCTCATCTATTGCTATGGGTGATGTACAAAGAAAATTCATTCTGATCAAATTTCTTTATTTTTACCCTCAGATAATAAACTAGATAATGAGGAAGAAAACCATATAAGAAATCAGTGAGGGTTCCGGATTTAAAAATCTAGAAGTCTTATTTTTGGTTTCAAGAAAATAATAGTATTGTTTTATTTTTAAATGCAGGTACTTCCTTGTAAAATTGTAAGAGAAGCAAACAATGGGCCCTACTCTCATGAAAGTGTGTTGTTAAGTTACAAAAAACTTAGTAAAAGAAACAACATTTGGTGAATATGTATATTACACTATGCAAATTATAAATTACTCTAATATTTACGAAAAAAATGAAAGCAAACAATTTGTCTCTCTGAATTTCCAGTGAGCCCCCTGAAAAACACATTCAATGACCAGGGGTTACTGGCAGTCGTTTCATGCTTTTCATGCAGGCTGCATATTTACATTTAAGTTTTACAAAATGCAAAAATCACAATAACGCAGCCCCGGGTTTCTTTGTGCTGCACACCAGAGGATACTGGAAGGAATTTTGCCTTGAGAACATTAAAGGAGTTTAAGGAGTCATTAGTGTCGACTTGCAGCTGCACAGTAAAAATATATTTTGGTTTAAAAATTATATCTTGCCTGAAAATTGTTGTTTAAAATATTTTGTTTAGATTTTTGAAAAACAATATTTTTATAATTCATATAGACATGTAAACATTAAACATGAACCATCTGTAATGCCATTGTATAACCCTTAATATAAGTTCACATTGGTTTCAATGCTCCCAAGTGCAGCGTTCAGTTGGAAAAGAATCTGGAGTTTTCCCTAATATACTACACGATAGCCACAAGAGGGAGCCAAACACCTAAGTATGTTTTACCTCTTGTCGAATAGAATTTTACCAGAAATATTAGCAGCAATTTACCCTATAAATGGGTCAATGCCTCAGAAACATAAACTCATATCAACCTTCTGATTAAGTTTTGAAGTCGAATTTATATTATTTTAAAATGCAGACTTTCAAAACAACACATTAAATGGTTGAAAACCTTGAAGAATTTGATGGATTTTGAAAGGAAGTGATTTAATCTGCATACTTAACGTTTCATTTACTTAGGTTCTGTAGTTTCACATAATTTTATTCTCACTTGATTCCCAGTTAAATGAAAGTAAATATATATGCGAGTGAATGAACTTTTTCTCTAGCATAATTAAAGAATTTTAAAACTAAAGAGAAAGCATGACTAATTTTTAGTCCTCGGGAGGTCTAATTCTAAAAGTACATGCCTTTAGGAAGTCAAGTAAAATGAAGTATATATTATTATTAGAATATTTTTAATTAGCCATTCTAATCAATCAGCCATAAAGTTAAATCACTTAGCCAAAATTATAGTGAAGCCATGATAAAAAAAGTATTATCAAATGATCAAAGCATTAATAAACACATTATGAAGACTGTGACTTTGATTAAATAGTAAATAATTAAATAGATAATAAATGTAAATATATAGCTATGACCAAAAATGAGAATTATCTTTGCTATGTTCACAAAATTATATTTGTTGGCTAGGATTAGTAATCTCTATTATGACTCACCTCACCTCTACATGTGTGTGGGTAAGATAAACGGCTAAGTTTATTCTTTAAATATGTGAATTTCTAAAACAAATATATTAATGAGCCCGGAATTATAAATAAAACTAGAAAATAAAAAATGTGATATAATTTTGGATTTTTAAAATGAAGTTTTAAAAAGAAAGGAATTTATAGACTTTACATAATTCCACAGAATTCATTCCAGATGTTTTTTAATATACCATATAAATAGAGCCACAAAAAGGCAGAAAAAAACAGAAACAGTGATTTTTCATTGATTTTCATATTACCTTAAATGTGAAGGATGAAAAAATGAATTATCTAAGTAAAACCTGTTAAAAAATTCACATTTTGCAGCAGATTCTGTCTCCATCAGACGGTTTCTTGGACCTAGTCTTTCAGCTTATAATAGAGACTTTCTGACCCACTGACCTTTCAGCTTGTAATACAGACGGCAGAACTATTCTTGAGATCTATAGGTATCAAAACTTTAATGGGATTATTTCTGTTAATGCACTGACTCTGTTCATCATTCTTGTTCTAATTTTCATTACTCTGACCTCAAGAAGGAGAATCTGTGAAAGGAACCATTACTGCAGTATATTCAGAAATGGTTCATGTTTCACCTGAGTGAGTTTATGTGGCTTACAGAACTCACGACCCTTAGTGTCCATCTTTCTAATGCTTTCTCCCTCCTCTGTCCCCTTTTTAGGTCTTTCACATCATTTTCAAAATTTGAATCCATTAATTCCCTAGTTCATGTGATTAACTATATGTGATTCTGAGAATGTGGTTTAAGTTTTCAGGTTACATTCTCGCTTTACGCAACTGACATTTTCACAATGGTTAGGGAATGATTATATTTACAATTACAGTTACAATAATAAGTTGTATTAGCCCTTTCCAATTGGAACAATAGATAAACTAACTGTGTCCTTGGAAATTATTTGGTTCAAACTCCCATTTTCACAAACAAACAAAAAATTTGGAATGAGAAATTTATGATGTTGGCAGCAAAATTAGTGACAAAATCAGACTTAAAACACCATGTAGTTTTCATCTCAACACAAAATTATTATTACATGATACAAATTAAATTTGAATTTGGTAGCCCAAGTTGCATCATATGCTATGGTTAAAATAAAACACACTCAATATTAATGAAAAAGCATAAGTCACATTAATTTACAAATAATAATACCAAAAATAACCCAAGGTGACACTAACAATAATACGTAGCACTAGAACACCTACTGTGCGTCAAGAATTGTTAGTACTTTACAGTTATGGTTTCTTTCAGTCATGGCAACTGCACTATCATATAAGTACAATTATTAACCCCATTTTACAGATGAAAAAAATACCAGGAATATTAAATATTAAATATTTGGTAAGTGACACAGCATTTGAACCCAGTTTGGTGCCACCTTCCGTGCTTTTACCCTTGTGAATAAACTTAGGTAAGAGTCACTACATTTATTAAGAAAGGCAATCTCAGTGCTTCTGGCATGTAACCTTATCACTGTGTCATCTCCCTATCAAACATGACTTTTATCAGGTGTCCTCATGAAAATAATATTATATAGAAGAAACTTTTTGACAGAGTGACCAAATTTGAAACTCAGTGGCTTCTATGCAGTGAATATTTTGATTGCTTCTTGGGATGTGGAAGCTTCTGTTCATAAGAATTTTTAGCAATAGAATTTGCCTGGTCTTCAGATATGTAGGCTTTTCATTTAGGCTTCTCGTTTGGGATTGGAATATTAGTCTCAAATTTGAGTCCTTGCTGCAGGAAGACAATCGTTTACTGCACATGTGAAGTACAAACATGGATCACCAACCACCATGGCTGCTCCTAACTGAAGCACCAATTCAGAATCCACCCTCGGGCCCCCACTGACTGAACCTGAGGCTACACAAATATGCATCTTAAACTAATCTGCCAACTCATTTTGATAGGTTCTTGAAAGATGTCATCTGGCCTTGAATACAATAATACAGCTTATGAAAACAGGTGAAATTAGAACCTCATGTTAGTCATTTTAAAAGTACCTGATACTCATCGTTCTTGTATTAATCAAAACTAGAATATAATAAAAAGTAATGTGATGAATTATTTAATGCCTTACTCCAGAAAAGGTTTTTGTTTTGTTTTGTCTTTCTCTCCCTTCATTCTTGTATCTGGCTGTATGCACAGTGTCTGGCTCATGGTAGGCATTTAAAGAACAGTGAATAGAAAAATGAAAGAATTAATTAAACAAGATAGTGAGAAGTTTCTTAGGTAGTTAACATAATAGAAAATCAAAACCGAAAAACCTGTGTTAGGCAGAGGAATATGTAACTGTCCAGTGACATTCTGCTAATTTAATACTTTTCCATGATAACTGAAATATTTAGAACATAACTACTATTTCTATTATAAATCATATGATACTTAATTGTGAATATCTCACATTAAAACCACTTCTCAAGTACAAAATTTATATTAGATACATCCTTATATCTCTGGGTGTAGCACTAAAGGAATGGCCCATAGGAACCTCCCCCTAAATGGATAAAATTAATTAGAAGCTAAGAAAAAATTGAGCAAGTGATTGCTTAGATACCAGGAGATCATTTAAATTTATTGAGTAAAAGGCAAAAGAAAAATATAACACATGCAAAATAATAAATATGTAGCTGTACATGATAGCTTAAAATCAAAACACAGTTAATGATTGTGAATTTTGCATTATCATATCTTAATTTATTAGCACCACTAAAAGCCAAATATTTCCATAAGGATTTTTGGGGGGCAGTGGTTTATATTCAATGTTTCAGTTTGCTTCTAGAAAAGACGAGGCTCTTCTCATTCATACTTTGTTCATCTTGGACCTACCTAGAAACTGGTTTGATCCAACCCCTACCTATAAAGTGGTGAATTAATGTCTTTGCTCTGAAGTCAAAGACAAGTCTGTGGTCACCATTTCTCTAAGTTCACATCTCCACCGGTCTAGATGTCCAGCAGATGTTGTATGCCTAACACTGACATATCTTTGCCCTAAAATAGAAAACATGTTTTTCACCTACTTTGTTCAGATTTCATACTCAATTATGGAGGATAATCCAACTCAAAGAAAAAAAAGTCTAGCTAAGAAACCATTTCTTAACTTAGATTTTAGGGATATATCATTTCCCCAGTATTTTTTATTTATTTTATTTTTTAGTATTGAAAATACTTACTAGTGTCTCTTCCCAAGATAGTGACATTTTACAAATTGATAATAATAAAAAAAAGATTATGTAGAAGAATCTAGTTAAATATTGAAAAATCAGGGCACAGTAGCCAGAAGAGAATCTTAGAAAAATGTAGTTCTCTTTTAGATGCATCCATCCAAAACCTTAGTCAGTATGTTAAAATGTTGAAATTTTAGGTCAGTAGGTTAAAATTTAGAAATTCTATAGAAAATCTCCATTCTTCACTCAATCGGGGGGGGGAGGGGGAAAGAAGAAGGAAAAGAAGAGGAGAAAGGGAAGGGGTTTCTAAGTATTTGCCTGTGGTTGGCATTCAATTTTGAACAAATCTCCAAAAGACTAACTGAAGCCTTGTTGAAGAGAGTGGATAAAGAAATAAAGACTTTCCATAGGTACTTATTCACTGGTAAAGGATTTTATTCAAATTTAGGAAACTAGATGCAGACAGAATAAATGTGGACTACACATTAAAAAGTCACTCTGGTGACAAAATACAGTCCAAGACTACAGAGCAGGAGCAACCCCCAACTTAGAAGTCTTCAGAAAGAAGTAAAACAAAATATTATATTTTACTAGGCTATGGTTAGTCATTGTATACTCAATTTCTGCTTATTTGATTAAATAAGTTGATATTCACTTTGTTTTATTCTAATGGTTCCTTTTATTTTTATGTCATTGCAAAAGCAAATAAATATCACACTGTTGGTATGAAAAGATTAGTAATTCACAGTCTTTACTTTATTACCAATAGATTGAAACCAATGAGCTTGAAGGAATAAAATTTTAATTTTTTGGTGTATTTAAAGCAAATATTTTAAAGAAAACAATTAATATACTATACACTTAGATTTACATGGTAAACACAAAACCATTAAAGTCCCTCAGATAGTTCAAATGCTTTCAAGTCAACCTATATATGAGGCTATTAGTTTAAAGCTGGTACTTAGAAGTCAAATTATCCAGAAACATTATGGTACTTCATCTAAATTTGAAGTCTGATCCAAGAATTATGGAAACATTCTTTACTTTTAAAAATCCCAGAAGTTACCATGATTTTCACATGGGATTGATTGAACTTGATTTTATTAGGAGTAGGGTTACATAAAAAAGGAGAATCAATCACATTTTTGAAACTTATGATACTAGCATTATGCAAAAAGTGCACTCAATAACCTAGGCATATATGTTGATTGCCTTTGATCTATGCATCTAACTCTTCCAAATTTCAACTTCAATTCTTGTATTTACAACTACCATGTGAACATTGTAGAGAATTACCAGAATAACCCAAGTTAAAACATTGACTTTATTCAGTTTATTGGTTATTTAAACTCCCCATATGTTCTGCTTGACTTGATTATTGTTACAGTTTTTGTTTCCCAAATTTTCAACTGAAAGCAAGGTAGGAGCAATGTAATTCTTTACTCTATGATATCTAGAATAGACATTTGCTCATTTTAAATCAGTTTACATTTTTAGATTACACACTGGTAATATCTGTATTTTGCAATGGAGAGTCAACAAGTCTAATGAAAGAACTGCTTTCTGAAAACACAGAATTTATGTTTAATGTATATTTAAAATCAGGCCTCTGTCAAACTATTTCAATATTCACTGTTCCAGTAAATCAACAGATTCCCAATCAATAACTGATGTACTGAGTATAATAACTTATGCCTATGCATACACATTCTGATACATAGGAGAAGTCATTTCATTAATAAATGCTGAATTCCCATACTTTGCTTGCTAGTGCAGTAAACTACTTTGGTGCCAATTTCAATTCCTTAAAAGCCTAGGTGTTATAATGTTTATAAAAATTGCTTTCATTTGAAAGGACACGCTCTAGTCAACTGAACTCTCATATACTTTATGGTATAATGCAAAGGATAATGTAATCAATCCAATGTACAATGTGGCAGATGATAGAATACTGGCCATAAACATCACAAGATTTACAGAAATATTGTTTCATATAGGATAATATAAAAAAAGCACAAGAGAAAACTCAAAGATATCTGTAATTGTCATAAATGAAGAAGAGGAGAAGGAAGGGAGAAGGAATGAGAGAGGGAGAAGGAGGTGGGGGGCGGTGGAGGCAGGGAAGAAGGTCAGCAGGTCTCTGAAATGTTTAGACATGTCATTAATACTGAATTTCCTGTTATGAAGCAATGTTGTTGTATGATACCTTATAGCCTATTGCTTAATCCTGCCCTGAAAGTGGAAATGTTATTTAACTTTATATTTCATATAGAGTATGTAGTATCAAGGCTTCTTTCTAAAAAGAACAAAGCTGGGGGGATTTAAAATTGAGATCACATGGTTTGGTTAAGTGCTTTATAATGTTACTGACAAACTCTCTAAGGACATAATGCCTTATGCTATAAGGGATTGCTATATGAAGGCACTTCAGCCTCCCACAGACAATCATTACTTTCAAGGAACACTACCCTTTATTTCGTAAAATGAAGTACAATGGAATTCTATTTTATTTGCTCTTACTCAATTTTCAGTTTTCCCTTTCTTTAAATCCACCACCAATAGGTAATATTTAACAAATGTCTCTTAGTGATATAGAGAAATTCACATACATTGCAAGAGAGAAAAAGGATAAAAGTAAAAAGACTGGTGAAAACAAAATACCTTTATTCTTTAAAAAAAATCAAGTTACTTTTTTTCTGAGAAGTTGCATTGAGAATAAAGAGTTAATCAAAAGTTATACTGAAACATTTTTTTAAACTCAGATTATTTTAACCGATCAATGCCAATGTTACATTAAAATAATGCATTCCCAGAAATCTACAACTTTTAATGTCATAGATATGATTTTCTTACAATGTTTTCCTCTTGAGTTAGTTGGACAAAGAAGTTATGGCAAAGGCAAAAATGGCCTCACATGTTTTAGATACTCTTATGAAAGACAGCACAACTGGATTATAAAAGGGCTTGCGGTCTCATACTAAAATATCAAGTGAGCTGAAGCCGCTCTAGGACAAGAAAGGAAGAGGAGAGAGGTGACCCTGAGCTGATATTGTTATCTTAGAAAACAGGCATTCCTTGTAGACTTGTTTGAAATTTTCTCATTCAGATGAGTGATAAAAAAATTTTGTAATTCTGAGTGTGGAACTTACTGGAGGTAAAAGCAGGGATTGTTCTATCACTGCTCTGTAGACATAATTCAAATGCTTTAATTAGGAAAAAAAAGGCAGATTTAACAATGCTTAAATTCAGAACTTTTTTTCTATCTGCGTATTTTAGGTTATTGTAATTATGAAAAAATAAAATTTTCTCCATGAACTCACTGGTCCGAATTAAGTGTGAAGAAAAGGAAAAAGATTTTTTATATTAACTTTCATTTCTCAACTATGAATTCATAATGCTATTCTTTGGACTCTGATTTTTTTTTTCAAAATATTCATAAGAGTGACCATACACACTTAGTACAAGGCTTAATCTATGCCACCATTGCTCAGTATAAGCCTAAGAAGAATGAGGACACCTTTCTTGCTACTTGGGTTTTAACTTCAGCCTATTTCAGACATGATTGTTAAATATAATATGGTTAGTGAAGTGACTTTTCTGAAACCCTATTCCAGATAATATTTTAGTTTAATCAAAAGTAGAGTTTTCAAAAATACACCTGGAATCTGGAGACGAAATAGCTGTATAAAATTACTTATGACTAGCATAAATAAATTTTATATTTCTCTACTTAATACTTTGTTGTTTCAGTATTTTATGAGAACTTATATGTGGCAACAGTATTAGAATGTAATCTGCCTGGTAGAAATAAGAATAGATTATGGTCAATGCTTTTGAAACCCAAGGGTTAGACTAGAGGTAGTTGGTTTTACAGCCCCACTTTGTACTAATTGTTTACTCTGCAATGCTATTTCTGATAATAACATTTAACAGAAATATTGTTCACTTTGCTGCTGAATCAGCATCGTCAGAGCAAATGCTGTTCCTGTGCTGCAGCCTAGCGGAATGATTTAGCATAAAAATAACATATTCCAGGAGCACTGGTTCTATCAGTTGCTGCAAAGTAGGTTAAGAAACATATGAAATAAGTCATATGCCCAGAAATTCCCAGATCATATATACTCTGTCTCAGTCATTTGTTTATATGTGAAATTAAATGAAGACCATAAAACGCATCCTAGACTCTGAACAGGGTTCACACATGTTGGAATTAACCTTTCAGTTTCAAATATTCTCTTTTTCAACAGGGGAAAAAAAAAAAAGCATACCTCTTTCAGATGCACTAACTTTCTTAATATTGTGCCAGAAACGCATATCTCGCTAAATAGCAAAACAATGTTCTATCCTTTTTTTCTTTTTTCTTTAAGAAAATATTAGTGTAGGTGAAAATCTAACAGAACAATATTAAATTCAATACCTGTATAGGACTGTTCTTATCAACAAACAGCTAGGTTCTATAAACATCTAGGAACATCACCTGAAGCATTAATCAGGTACCAAGCAATCTAACCACACATATACATGTGCATAGGGATGTCATACAGGTTATGTGCGCCTTTCATATGTCCCTGTTTTTTTTTTTTCTCTCTCTTTTTTTTTTCTTTATTTTTCAGGCGTCTAAGTGTATGGAATTCTATTCTTTGATTGGAGCCAGGGAAGGCATACACATTCACAAGGGAAGTCAATATGTTAGCAGCAAGTATTTGAAACCAAAGAAGTATCTGACTTAATGAAAGCAGACGTTGACTTACAGTTTAAAAACACATCCAAAAAAAAAAAAAGTGAAAGCAAATGAAAGAAGCATTTCTTTGTTTTCATCATCAGAATGGATTTGTATTTGATGTGTCCCTAAACCATAAACACACTCTGCTTAGATTTGTGCACTTTCTAACACCTTTGCTCCACACCCACCTACCAATAAACCACTATTTCCTTATGCATTACACATTGAATATGTATGTGTTACCTTTACTATGCTACAAGGAAGGGGGGCAAGCAGATTATCTATGCAATTTACCATTTACCTATTTCCCTATGACACAGACCTCTTCCTATTTTCTTCATACTTTAAAAATGAACCTAGAGCTCTTGTCCATGACATAATGTTTTCCTGAAAGTTCTACTAATTAAAAATCCTCACCATACTAGACCTAAAAAATGAGCACACTCTTGCCAAGTGTTATTCACCACAGAGAAGCTCTTGTAGCCACATATTAAAGCAGGATAGAGAGGGGGATGCTGTGGAGGGAGAAACTCTACTAACGTGTACATTGAAGTATACCAGTTGTCAGCATCAGAGGGACAGATTATTTTTAATATAGATCCTTCAAGAAAAACACAACAAGAAAAAAGCATGCAGCTCCAAACAGCTGAGAGTAATGCATGTGCCGTTTTGGATAATAGAAGCTCTTACTGGAATGAAGAACAACAATTATAGGAAATAGATCTGCTTTTTGGAAGCAAAAGACAAGACTTGGTCAATTCTAAAATGACGTTTGCCTTTGACTGCACATGTAGACCCCCCTTTTTAATTATAAGAAGATGGTAGGTTTTTATTGCAGTGGCATAAAAACACTTTCAGACTCCTGCTTTTCCCCATACTTACAGGGCTATCAATAGTTACTTGTTGGGGACATGCATTTAGTCTTACAATGCGCTGCATTAATTTAACACCACATAAAATATGGATTTTATTGCAGCAGAGACAATAAATGCTGCAACTGCTGACTACATGCATTTAATCCCCCCCTCTTCATCTTTCCCCTCTCATACTTCTGACTCAGATACAAAATGTGAATCTAGGAATTATGCCTATTCTATTTCTGATAAATGCCAATCTATCTTATTTATGTAGAGGCTTAGTGACCATTGACAGGTTCAAGGCATCTGTCTTCTGCCTGTCATTTCTCCTTATATTGAACCTATAATGAACTATGACTATAAATAAGTGCAGAGTGGACCCATTCATATGGAATGCAAAGTAATGTTCGATGATAGAGTTCATAGCAACAATGTTCTTTTCAACGGATTTTTAAAAATTAAGATGAACAAGTATGAGCGTGACAAATTACACTCCACAATATATTTTTAGCATTTGTTCACAGTGAAAGAATTCACAAACTCTAACATAATGACCTACTGTTGAGCATAATAGGTAATTTATCCAGTTTTAGATTACCTCTTCAGATACTCAAAGCAGTTGTTTCTAGAATCCAATAATATATAGTTTTATGCTTAGTAATTTTCTATGTATTAGAGATAATTATTTGAAAATAACTGTTGAATACAACTTAAAAACAAACATTTTCCCCCAGGGAAAGAAAATAAGAGACCTTAAGGGAGTTAGGGGAAAAAAGAGAGAGAGAGATTGACACAGACAGAGAGAGAGAGAGAGAGAGAGAGAGAGAGAGAGGGAGAGAGAGATGAAGTCTTCCTACCTTTTTTTTTTATCAGCTTCTGGATAATGGAAGTTGGTTCCAGCCAAAATAACCCTGGAGAAATTGTCACTATGTCCCCTTTTTGTTTGTTTTCGGCTGTTATTTTCTATCACTGATTCTACTTCAATCTAACTCAAGCTTTCTCTCAGCATCACTTTTAACTCTGGACGGCAGGGAACTGAAAACAACGGGGGCGAGCTCTCTCTGATTGGCTTTCATTCAGTGCTTCTGATTAAGGGGGGAAAAAAGAAAGAAAAGAAAAGAAAAGAAAAGGACGGCGGGGGGGAAAAACCCTTCCTCACTCGGAGAGAAAGGTTCTGCTGATAGAGCTGCAGCACTCGCCATGGGAAGGTTAGAAGCGCTGGCTTTTGCAAGCACACAGCGATTTGCAAGTGAATGTGAGGGGAGGGCGCAGCGCAGAGGAGAGCTTTGGATGAAAGGCGTCCCCTCCCCCGCAGGGCAGAAAGACTCTCTGTTTCAAGGCTAAGGTAATCAACCCAATCTAATCCGGCTGTATCCATAATACAATCTCAGAACAGGACTGCTTCTTGCAATTCCTTTTAATAGATACTTCTTCATCTGATACATCTATTCCTGCACCATCCTTACGCCAGACTACCGAAATACATGAACCGAGTGCCAAGTCACATTGCAACCAGATCTGACACGTTACCAGAGTGATTTTTGGTGCTGTTTAAATGATTTATTTTTGCTTTCAGTGAACTTTCTTTCCTTGATTCTCCAAACACCTTATTTTTGTGGCTTATTTTCATACGAGAACATACCTTGCTCATCGTTTGTGGATGTCCGTGAGCCAGTCTTGTCTGCTTAATGTTACCTGCTTTGCCTTTTTATATTTTACAGATAAAATATTTTATTCATCATGTAAATATGCAATTAACGCTATTAAAATATTTAGATTTGGGGCGTTACAGCATCTTTCTTTTTTCTTTTAACTTTTTTTCTCGGAAACTTAAGTGTCATGCCCAAACGTGTGGGGGGAGGGCGGGGGGAGATAATAAATACATTTGGGTGTTCTGTTTACTTAACCATCTAACTGTTCATCTCCCTATTTATCTCTACATTAAGCTGGAATGAACCAAAACCTTACCAAAGGATGTCAGTATAGCTCCACAAAATAATGAGCGTCCTTATATTTTTCTGGCTACATGTAAATACCTTTTTAAATAAATAAATACATAAACATGCCATAAAATAATAATATACTATAAATATAATCGTAAAACTGGAGGTGGAATTATGAAGATAGTAACATTTTTAGAATACATGATTCTGCTCAGAAATGTTAAATGATTTAATTAAGGTCACAGAGCTAACTAGAGTTAAAACTAGAGTGACAGAGTTAAAACTAGAATGACATTTATATTTTATATTTATATAAACATGTTTATTAAATATATAACATATATACTTATGTATATTCATAATTCCAGTTTAGTGTTGTTTCTGAGATGTCATACTACCTCCTGGTAGACTATTTTATTATTCTAACCTCAGCAGACTCCTTATATAATAAGCATAATGGGACAGGGAGGCAACTCAATCTGGGGGAGAAAAAGGGTGTGGGGATCCTAAATTAGATTTCAAAAAAGTTTTAGTACACGCAAGGTTATTATATGACCAATGTTACCAGCTAGTTTAATATTTTAAAATATCAAATATTTCGGTTCAACAAAATGATATTTAGAGCCAAAAGGAACTTTGGAAACAATTTTACAGATGAGGGCATCTGGAAAATTGTGATGACCCTACTAAAGTTGTGTGATAATACAGCAAGAATTCTTACACTTGTCTCTAGATCACTTACCCATAGTTTTCTTTGTTTTAGTTTTTGCTTTTGAACAGAGGACCTTAACTTTAGAATCGGATAAAAATAAATATTCCATTTTTTTTTCTGTAATGTATTTCTGTTAATATGATGTATGTGTGTGTTCAATATAATACCGCCACTGACATATTAATGTTGGTTGTCAAGAGAAATTATAGAATGTCATAGTCTATATATAAATTGTATAGTGTTTAATTAAATGCAACAGGTCAGGTGCATACATGTATGATGGCATTTTACTAGATTAACTATTTTTGTATGTTTGTTTGTTGTTAGTTTCAGAATAAATGGCTGCATAGTATGAGGAGTTGCTTATATTACATTTTCATTGGTCCAGTTGAGAAAATAACCAAAGGCTGATCTCATATGTAAAATGCTGTTTTATTAATGAAAATACATGTTGCAATGATGTATTCCCCAAATACTGATAATAGTTTTCTTTAACAAGATAGAAGTTTATTCTTCTCTTGCATAAATTTCTGAGTTGATATGATTTCTGTGCTCTGTGTAGTCATCAGAAACTTGGGTTCCTTTTCTCTTGATGGTTCCTTTTCTCCTAGTCCTGAGGAGTTGAACTCACATATATGATACAATAGCAATCACCTCCACATCCGCTTTCTAGAAAGAGGAATAAAATAAAGAAGGAAAGGATGCCCTCTTTCATTGGAATCTTCTATGGTTTCCTTAGCTGGAAATGAGACACTTGGCCACAAATTGTTTCAAGGGAGGCTTGGAAATGTAGTATTTACTCTGGAAAGCTATTTGCCCAGCTAAAACCACTCATACTATTAGAGAAGATGACAGAATTGGATAAAAATAGCAGTAGTGCCACCATATCTATGTATCATATAACAGCATATTTTATTAGTTTTAAGAGAAAAAACAAAATTTTGTTCTGTTTAAAATTAAAATTTTGTCATAATGTTACAGAATGGTATCCATGCAATATAAATTTTACAAGCATTTAAAAACTTTGAAGTATGAAACAGTGGTATCGCCAGTTATTGCATTTTCTGTTTTATGATCAGATATGTATTAAGTAAATAATAAACAAAACATCCATGTATCCTAAAATTCAGAATGTGTAGATACAGATATGAGAGAGAGCGAGAGAGAGAGGATTTGAACGAGTGCATTAAAATGTATCCCATTTTTCTTAATGCCCTCCTTGTGCAAGAGAGACTCATATGGTATCCTATTGAATAAAAGTTTTAGTAATAAAAATTAAAATAAAGTATAAACAAATGTTGGCTAAAAATTAAAACCTCTGATAATTTTTGTTTTATTAAGCAATATCATTTTTCAGTTCCTTGTTTGTTTCACTCTATACATGGTTTAATTTGGGATTCTTCAAATTTCTCTATTTCTTTTGTTTTCTCTGGAAATCTTATGTAAACTAGTCCTGCGCATTAGGAAAAGCTTCCCTATGGTCACCAATGTTAGGAAATGTTACCCCATGGAAAGTCAGAAAAAGGAACAGTAAACTCTGTATAAATGGGACAAATGGGTCAGTGCCTCACAAAATTGTCCCTCGATGTAAGGAAAGGCCACATGACCATTATAAGCAAATAAAAGCTGATGAAAACTTTAAAAAAATATATTTCCATAATTTAAAAACTCAATGTGAAATTGCACAGAAAATGCCTTACTATAGTAATAAAACGCTCAAGAAATTGAAGAGCATGCTGTCATTATAATAAGGGACCCTCTGAAGGCTGACCCTCTTCATTGCAAATGTAAAAGACCCAATTTGGTTAAAATCAGTTAAGTAAAACAACCTTCCATTCCATGTGGAATTATATGTCTAAAAGTTGTCTCACTGTTGCTAAACAATAAGCATCAATCCTTAAGGTGTCACCTGCTAAACAGCTACATACTTGTTTTAAAACAACAGCTTCTCAGCTACCTTTCCAGGGTTGCTTTTTCTTTTTCTTTTCCTTTTTTTTTAGAAGCAAGTTAATTTCACATGCATTTTTTTCTTTTCTTTTTGAATTTTATTTTATTTTATTAGACAGCAGGTTCTCATTAGTTATCTATTTTATACATATTAGCGTATATATGTCAATCCCAATCTCCCAATTCATTCCACCGCTACCACCCCCCCACACCACTTTCCTACCTTGGTGTCCATACATTTGTTTTTGTCTTATACACTGTTTGTTTTTCTCTTTCTGACTTACTTCACTCTTTGACAGTCTCTATGTCCATCCATGTCTCTACAAATGACCCAATTTCATTCCTTGTTCTTGGCTGAGTAATATTCCACTGTATATATGTACCACATCTTCTTTATCAATTCATCTGTCAATGGGCATTTAGGTTTCTTCCATGACCTGGCTATTGTAAATAGTGCTTCAATGAACATGGGTGCATGTGTCTTTTTGAGTTATGGTTTTCTCTGGGTATATGTCCAGTAGTGGGATTGCTGGGCCATATGGTAATTCTATTTTTAGTTTTTTAAGGAAAAATAAAAATCCAGGGTTTCTTTTAATGGTATTAGGGATTATATCAATTTCTACTAAAACAGGAAGTTAATCAAACCTAGTTCTCTCTCTATGGCTATGAAATGAGAATAGAGAATGTCTACACTGCTTCACTCTCCACAAATACATTGGCAGAGAAATAATTTGGCATAGTTTGTTTGACACATTTTTTTCTAATCTCCTACCAGCCTGCCTTACTAGACTCTAGAGGCTGGAAAATTTTAAAGTACATTCTCCTGGCAGTGAGTGGTCTGGGAGGGGGTAGGGTGATTCATATTCCATTTTTTAGGTGTCCTCATCATAATAGAATTAGAAATTGAATTAAATAAAGAGAAAGGCAAGGTGAGAGGCATTATTTTGGCCACCATGGATAATAGCTGAAGAAGCGTGGTTTTGCAGTCACCCTTACCTGAGGCAGCTGTTTGGATCACAGCAATGGATGTGTGATTTTGGAGGCTAGAAGTGCTCTTGATAGTCACCTAATCCTCTCTTTCTACTCATGCTGTAAACTACCATCTATCACTCAAAATGAAATAATAATAATAATTAGTATTATTATTTTACTTATTTATTTTGTCTGAAGTAGCTGGAGTAGTTTCTGTTATCTGCTGCTGAACTCTTACTAAAACCTGTTTGTAATGATAACCTCTGTTACTAATACTATTTAACCATATGTCAACATTTCTTTGATTATGCAGTTTGGGAGTGGGACAAGGGAGGCTTGAGCCAGGAAATATTAAAGTATCAAATAGCCAGTTATGTTTCCAAAAATGTAATTATTATGAAAAACAATCAAGAGTTAATGAAAGAACATGTGATCTTAAATTGATTTTGACCCTCCTGCTCCCTCCTCTTTATAAGCCACCATGTTCTGTGTACTTTAGGTATAAAGGTCAGGGCTCATTTTCTTCCTTAGATCAAACTTGAATCACATTGTTTGACTTTTTTCCTACTATTTTTAATGTAAAAATTTTTGGTGATACATGAAAAGATTTACAAGTAACTTGAATCTTATTGTCTTAGCAAGACAGAAAAAAATAGATTGAATAATTCTCATGTTGATTGAAAAGTAAATTCTTACTCAGTCTGACTGCTTCTGTCTCTACCTGAATAAGGATAGTGGCTTATCTTAAATTTTGAAACACTGGTGAAGTGAAAGTAATCAGGACTGAATTTTCCACTGTTTGGTTATGACTTAAATTTATGCCTGAGAAAGTGAATAAAAGGAAAATCTTTCAAATAAAAAAAGTGGAAAACAATAAATCATAATTCTAATGTGTTTACAATTCCATTTAATGGACAAAAACATAATCTCTTATGTTAGATTTTAAGCTGTACAGTTAATATAGAGACTAGGTCTGAGTGGTAAAATCATTTTAATTAATATTATCACTCTGAAAAGAATTCTAAGAATTCTTAGAATCTTTTAAAGAAAAGGCAATATTTTAAAATAAATTAAATATCTAAGACTAGAAAAGTCACAACTATTCTTTTATTTCTTCTCTCTTAAAATATTTCATTCCTCCTCTTCCTTTCCTTCACTTATTATTTGTCAATAAAAGTTAATTTTGTGACATTTTACCCTACATGTAAGCTATCAAATTAGCTGTGAGCTTGATGGATGTTGGCAGAAGACACGAGACTCCTAAGTCAGAGACTAAAGGCAATTGAAGCAGCATGGCTATCATATCTGTGTCCATGTTCTTGGTCTCCACATCTCATTTGGGCAATGCCTGAGATGGGCAGGTGGATGTTGCACAGGCAGTGGGTTTGCATTGTAGCTGAGGTACACCAAGGTTAGGGAGCACTGCTTTTTATATAATGGATTGTGAACAAAACTGCCTGAACTCCAAAGGGAGATATTATGTTTATGTTATTGTAAAACATGCAAATACCTCTACCCTGGTGGAAAAAATAACTCATCATTCAAGGGTGTTTCTATACAAATGTCTTTAAAGAGATAGTTTAAAGAAAAGGGAGTTTAGTACAAAAATCTGAGACACATGGAAAATTGTCTCCCCAGATTATTATTTGTTGTTCCAATGAGAAATGTCAGCTGGAAACTCACCTATTTGCAGCATGTGGTCACCCTAGTCTTTAGGAAAATTCTGCACATAACTGGGCATTCAACCTATAGAACCAAATATGTGGCCTGTGACAAAGACTCCCTCATTGATCAAACCTTACTCAGCCTCCCCTGAACTCTTTTACAACTAGGCCTGGCATTTGGACTTCCATGTTCAACTCTGCAATGTTCTATTTTAACCAGAACCCTGATGAGTCAATTTAATTAAAATCCCCACCCTCAATATCTGATCACCTGCAGTTTTTGATCAAGTTCCTCATGCTCTATCATCCCCCAGGTGATGTCTGATTACTCTGTTCTGCCTTTAGCAAGAATCTGACTAGGTCAATTTAACCAGAATCCCCCCTTACCCCTGATGTTTCCTCTTAGTAATTTTCCATCCACTGGCCCCATCCTGCTCCTTGGCTATAATTCCCACTTACCCATGTTGTACTCAGAGTTAAGCCCAACCTTTCTAATCCACAGCAGACCCCACTGCAGTGGTCCCTATACCCATCTTGATGACCCCTTTGAATAAAGACTTCCTTACCATGCTTTAGCAAGTATCACTGAATATTTTTTTCCTGTAAAAACTTTCATTTATAAGATAAATAAGTACTAGGGATGTAATGTATAACATGATAAATATAATTAACACTGCTCTGTGTTATATACGAAAGTTAAGAGAGTAAATCCTGTGTTCTCATCACAAGAAAAAATACTATTTTCTCTTTCTTTAATTTTGCATCTACATGAGATGATGGAGGTTCATCAGACTTAATATGCTAATCATTTCATGATGTATGTAAATCACATCATTATACTGTACACCTTAAACTTACACAGTGCTGTAGGTCAATTATAGCTCAGTAGAACTGGAGGAAAAGTAGGAATGTTTGCTTTAAATGTCTGGAACAATGGTTCACAAATGCAGTCTATGGACCAACAACATTAGTATCATCTGAAACCTTGCTATAAATGCAGATTCTCATCTTCTCAGACCTACTGACTCAGAAACTAAGGGGGTGGTCAGCACTCTGTGTTTTCAAATATCTCAAATTGATTCTGAGAGCTGAAATTTGAGAATCATTGGCCTACAGTTGCTGTAAAGCAATCTAGGAAAGAAGAAACCCCAACTTAAAACTCACGATTTACAATTGAGAGAACTGTTTATGCAGTCACTTATTATTTTTAACACATGTATATTATATGCAGAAGCACTGCAAAACATTGTGCTATTTAAGAGATTGTAGGGGAGAGCTATAATCATGATCCCAGCTAAATAAGGATGTAACCGTCTAATGAGAGAGACAGAAATGAAGACAAGTGATACACGAAAGTAAATGAAGGGAAGGAAGGGGGAATTTGCCAAGTGTGTGATGAATGTGGAAGCAGTTACTCTCGAGGTTCCAAAATATAGTATTACAACTCCTATAAATGTCAGTTTGGGTTTTAATTTCAGCAGTCAACATGCTAGAGGGAGGATGGCAGTGAAAATGCCTGGTGATGATGCTCCATCCTGACAGCATGTTTATTAAACAGAGTCCCACCAGAATTACCAGAACAAACAGAAGAAGGGGGGGGGGGTTCTGAACTCCTTTCTTACAATCTCCAGTGATGATGGTAGCTTGCTTGACATGCAAATGTCTGTTCCTACCCGATACCCTCCTGGGATTACACTCAGTCCTGTGTAATCCTTCGTGTGATAATATGGAAGAGCTAAAGGTAATGAAACAAGGAGAGGAAACAGGGGAAGGAGGAGGAGTTTCATAGTCAGATTCCAAAACTAAAGGAAACTGAAAATATCTTCTTCCTTATAGATAGGGTTGGCTTAGTGGGTCTGCATCCTGTGTAGTCACACAAGGCCCATGCTCAGAAGGAGCCCACTCCTGGTTTAATGTACTGCTGGTGCAGTCTTGAGTTTCTTAATAATTTTTGAACAAGGGGTTCCACATTTTCATTTTGCTCTGGAGCCCATGATTTTGTAGCTGAACTACTTTTTTTTTTTTTTTTTTTTGCGGTACTCGGGCCTCTCACTGTTGTGGCCTCTCCCGTTGTGGAGCACAGGCTCCAGATGCGCAGGCTCAGCGGCCATGGCTCACGGGCCCAGCCGCTCCGTGGCAAGTGGGATCTTCCTGGACCGGGGCACGAACCCGTGTCCCCTGCATCGGCAGGCGGACTCTCAACCACTGTGCCACCAGGGAAGCCCTGAACTACTTATAATACTAATGCATTATGATGTCATTCATAGACTGAAAAGTTCCCATGATAGGTGAGTCTTTGAACAGTAATCAGTGTTGACATTTAACAGACAAACACATCAATAAATTTATTTGTCAATAGTAAACAAGGACAATAAAGTGTATTTGACTCCTGTTAATCTGGGCTTGATTCTATAACATCTGACCTCTAGTGTCAAGTCACTGGCATCAGGCCTCAATGATATCAGTAGGTAAAGTTTTATTCACCCATGTATTCATTTATTCATTTTCCAGCTACTTATTGAGCTGCTACAATGCGTCATGTATTTTGCTTATCACTGGGGATGTGATGCAATCAATGGCTCACTTATCTCTCAACCGCACAGAGCTCACTCTCTAGTAGGCGAAAAGAATAATTATTTAATTTCATAAATGATTATGTTACTATTCACTGTGATGAGTACTATGAAAGAAGACACCATTCCATTGCATCTCATAAGGGTCTTGACCTAACTGAGGAGGGGCTAGGAAGAAGGTCAAAGAAGTTTCCTAGATGAGGTTGAGGCTTGAGGTGAAATTAGAAACATGATGGAATGCCCTTTACTCCAGTGACTGTTAGAAGAAATCATTGTGTGTGTTGCCTGGTAACACTTAAATCATGCCCTCCTAGCACCTAATTGGCAAAGTAGTTTCCTTACTACAACAATGGATTCCTAATTTACCAGACATATTATGCATATATGTATCCTTTTTGTTGCCCTAAGAACATCTTGCTCATGCTATATAGGTCATTGAAATAGAGCAAAACACACTTCAACTCCTACAATGTAGCCCCTGTGAAAGTACTTTAATCTTTGCCAGCTTTTCAACCACTTTTCATCACAAGCAAAACAAATCAAAAACAAAAACAAAACAACACAAAAACAAAAGAAAACTAACAACACCTATTGAACCACGTGTATTTTAGGAAAATCATGGAGAAAAAAAATCTGTGCTGGGCTTCCATGGTGGTGCAGTGGTTGAGAGTCCGCCTGCCGATGCAGGGGACACGGGTTCGTGCCCCGGTCCGGGAAGATCCCACATGCCGTGGAGCATCTGGGCCCGTGAGCCATGGCCACTAAGCCTGTGTGTCCGGAGCCTGTGCTCCACAATGGGACAGTCCACAACAGTGGGAGGCCCGTGAACCGCAAAAAAAAAAAAAACGAAAAAAAAAAATCGGTGCTGGGGCCAGTCATTTATGTGGTGACTACACCATTGTTTAATTTTATGTAAAGATTTATTTATTTTTGATATCATGGTCCCTGCATCAAGATATCCTTTGGCTGAAAAGTCACCAAGATTTATCAAGTATTTAGATTTCTTTAAACACAATCTGATACAGCCAACAGTTAGACCAAGGGCCAAAATAAATTCACCCTCATGAGAAGAGTTTTATTTTTAGACAAAGGTTTATATTTCATAAATTTCTTCATTTAACTGATACTGCAGCTATTCAGCTAGATACAAGATCTCAAGCTAAGTACAGTTGCTTAACATTTTGCATTTTTTTGTTCATTTTGCATTTTTTATCCTAACTTAATTAATGCAAATGATCCGAATTCTTTGCAAAAAATACAAAATCAAAAGCAATTTCCAGGTGATTTGTTAAAATTATTAACAATTCAATTACTGCCTAGTTTAAATATTAAATTAAGAAATAGGGATTTCCCTGGTGGTGCAGTGGTTAAGAATCCACCTGCCAATGCAGGGGACATGGGTTTGAGCCCTGGTACAGAAAGATCACACATGGTATGGAGCACCTAAGCATGTGAACCACAACTACTGAGCCCACGTGCCACAGCTACTGAAGCCCACACGCCTAGAGCCCATGCTCCACAACAAGAGAAGCCACCATAAAGAGAAAGCTGAGCACCACAGAGATGAGTAGCCCCCACTCACCGTAACTAGAGAACGCCCACATGCAGCAGTGAAGACCCAATGCAGACAAAAATAAATAAATTTAAGGAACAAAATAAATCAAAGCAAAAGAATGATCACTTGTGAAATTCCTTAGTTGGTTTCTGTAAATACTGCTCCAGGAGTGGAAATTTTTTAAGTGTGTTCTATATTAACTTTATTTTTGTTATTTGTCATCATTGTAGTATAGTAAAAGAGCTTTTCTGAAAAGTACAAATAAAATAATCAGTATTTAAGAAAAACAAGAGAACAACATCATTTAACAAAATAAGTAGTGCTAAACATAGAATTCCAAAACAGGGGGAGAGATTTATGATGCAGAACTATCCGTGACTTTCAACATTAACTCATATCTAATAGCATCATAATAACCCAAAAAGTTTTAAAGTGTTTGTACAGACATGAAACTTATAGTATCATAATCATCAAAGTATGTTTAAACATTATTACTTTTTTTATTTATCAAAAAAAATTCCTTCCTGTACCTTAATCCTGAGCTGCCTTTCCCTCTCTCTCACAAACACCCCCCTTCATAAGTCATCCAGACCTATTGACATTTTTTTGAATAAGTTCCTGGTCAGTCCAATATTAATCAATCTAGATGTTTTCAGCTCCTATATCTTACACTGGGGTTGGGAGAGGACAGCAGCAAGGAGAGAAGACCTGAACTGAGGAGCATATGCAGGGACACAGAAGTGGGAAAGAACTGAGTTTGAATCAAAGCCCTAGGATAGGGAGGTCTCCAAGCTTGGCTTCATCACTGGAGGCTTCTGGTCCTAGCTTGGAACAGGTGGTTGTCACCACAACAGTGGGCAATTCCACCTCATTAAACCAGGATGTAGGATAAAGTGGACCAAGATAAATAATGGTTTAATCCTAGCATTTAATCTTAAAATTCTACATACATTCTCAAGTATCTCTGTCTTTGTCTCTCTGATCAATATATTCTGTCCTTTAATGAATTCTCCTTTTCTTTTGTTGTTCAGGGAGAAAATTATACATAAATAGAAGCCACTAAAAAATTTATGAAATTGATAACCACATACAGGTAAAAAATTTAAATTTTTATTATATTAGCAGTATTGACACAGCTAGGTGAACCATACATAATATGTGGATGTATTCAAATTTAGCACAATATACAGTCACATATAAATGGCTATTTGATATCATAAACAGAAATACCTTCCGGATATTAATTATTAGAGCTTTGAAAATCTTTCTCATGATATTATTACCTTTCATCCTCTGTGTTCTTCTTATTAGCTTACCATGTACAGTGCAAATAAGATTACAAGTCCCCATTTTTGAAGCCCATAGAAATAAATATGTAGTTTTTGTTTACATGCAATCCTTCAAAAATGTAACATTGTTTATATGCAATTCCTCAAAAATAAAATGTAATCAAAAGCTAAATGATAAAATTTGAGATAGATTTATGACCATAGTCAAAGGGAATAACTTCAGATGATAATTATTTTAATAAGTGTTAACACTTTTCAATGAAAAGACATTGATGTGCAGTACTCTTCGTATGAAATGTTTAGACTTCATTGTTTTCTCCAGTGACCCTACCACCTACCCACTTTGGAATCTTTGGGGTACCATCTAGCTTAGCAGTTAATATGCTATTGTGTGTTCTGTTATTTTTACAGAATTAAAGTGTCATCTGATAACAAATTTGCAATACGAGATTTGTTCATTTTTCTATACTTAACTTACCATTCCTTGGATGGTCATGGAAGAAGTGGTCCTTTGCTGACAGACGGCTATGATGAAAATGTAAGACATATTATTTCACTATACCTGCAAATTCTGTTCTTATATTCAAATGAAATCACAGATTTGTTTAGTAATATTACTTAATTTCAAAATCAAATCTATTATTCCTGCTCATATGTATCTATTTTAGTTATTAAATGCACCTCACTTATTTATTCATTGACCAAATATTTCTCTAATGCCTCTAATATCCCAGGGACTATTCTAGGACTTAGGGATAGAGCAGTAAAGAAAATATAGAAAGGTTTGTCTCAAGCAACTTGCATTCAAGTAAGGGGAGAAAGAAAGTAAGCAAATAAATAAGCATATACTAATGCCAAAGATGGTGGTAAGTGCTATAGGTAAAAATAAAGCGGGTAAAGAGAGATGGTAGACAAAAGAATGGCACCCAAAGATGTCCACAATCCAATATTTGAAATTTGTGAATATATTACCTTACATAGTAAAAGGGACTTTGCAGATTTGTTTAAGTTAAAGATCTTGAAATGAAATGTTTATCCTGCATGGTTCTGGTAGACTCAATAAAATTACACGAAACTTTAAAAGCAGAGAACATTTCTCATCTCAAAAAGCGATGTGAAAATAGAAGAGAATCAGTGAGATGGTGGTATGAGAGGATAGAGGAGCCAAGGAATGTGGTCAGTCTCTGGAAGCTAGAAAACACAGGAGAACAGATTCTATCCTAGAGAGAAAGGAACACAAAGCTTGTTGACACCTTGATTTTAGTCTAGTGAGACTCGTGTGGGAATGCTGACCTACAGAACTGTAAGATAATAAATTTGTGTCATTTAAGTCACCAAATTTGAGGTACTTAGTTCTAGGAGCAATAGAAACCTAATATAGGAGATCGAGAGAGAATGGTAAGTATGTGTTTTTTTGCACAGCACTGTTAGAAAAGGAGTCTTTGATGATGTGATGCTTGAGCAGAAGTGAATGAAGTGAAACCAGCCATCTGCCTACATGTGGGAAGAACTCACCAGTCAGAGGGAACAGCAAATGCAAATGCCCAGAGGCAGAAACTTGCTCAGTTATTTGAAGAATAGCATAGAGACCATCAGGATTGAAAAGCCGTAAATTGAAAATAAATAATTCTGTAATGAGATGAGTGTTGGCATCAAGAAGTCAGCCTTGTGGGACTGGTTACATCCAGGCATTTTATTCTAACTGAGAAAGGGAGCTTTTGCAGGTCTGGGGCAGAGGAAAAACATCATCTGATTTAGATTTTTAAATGGGTCATTTTGATCACACCATGGAGAACAGACTGAAGGAAGGGGAAGAGTAGGACTGGTCAAGCTGAGAGACCAAAAAAGAGACTTTGATGATGTTCAAGTAGAAGATGATATCATGAAGGAACAGTTATATTTTGTATATACTATAAAGATACATATGATAGGACGTGCTGATGAATTACATATTAGTGTTAGGAAAAATAAGAGAGGGATGACTCTGGCTGCCAAATAGAATCACCATCCTGAGATGAGAACTGAGGGAAAAGTAGATTTTGGACCAACCAAAGTATTGGTTGTCTGTTTTGTGATTTTTAAACATTTCTTCTCCACATCTCACATATGTTGTATTTACCTGTCTTTTTCTCTGCCTTCAATATCACACATGACTATTACTGTTTTCATTAATTTAAAATTTTCAGAATAAATAATACTTTAGAAGAGACCATTAGTATTTTCATGCTGGATGCACCACTTCTGTGTTGCTCACCTGGAAATTCATAGCTTCAGCGTTTTTTGCTTACCCAAATTCCTAACCATCCTGCAAATTATACATTTTTCATTTGAGTATTTTCTAGATAAAACCTAATTTGAAAATCGAAATAAAAATGGTATTTTGAAGATATATGCAAATTCATTGAGATGAAATTTCAGAATTACAAAGTTCTGCTCTTTGATTTTCTTAGCCATTGTAATTGGTTCCCAGGTGCTAGGATGTGGGACTGAGCACTTTTGTTCTATTAGGTGATAGGTTTCAAACATTAAAAATAACTACTATCATTTTCGTGAATTCCAAAATGTCAGCATCATATATTACAAAAATATTGTACTAGGAATGGTAGGCGTAGATTTGTATGCTTAATATTAAACAGTGAATTAAGAAGAATAAAGTTGAAAGTAATTTGTATTTAATTAAAAAATCTACAAGAATTGCCAATTGTTGAAAAGTAGATCTCAATAATAAACTCTCTCCAGATCCATATGAAGTACCTAAACATGTAGATATGAAATTAAAAATTGTACACAAAATAAGATTTACTTTAATGTAACTGAAATGTGCATATCTCTCACTATATTTTAGCAAAGTAGTATTTTTAAACATTTACTGATCAACATAAACACCCATTAAGTCATCAGTTGAGAAAATAATTTTAATGACAGGTAATGAAATTATTTTGATTATATATTTTGTAGATTATCATCAAGTATCTGACGTATTACCAAGAGTTTAGATATTCTTAAAGAAAAATATATATAAATATTCTTCCCTACCTGGGCATGTGAGCCTTCTACAGGCTTATATGTGTTCCTACATTCACTGAACTTTGATGATGTCATGTAGGCATACACATCTGGGTGAATTCTTATAAGTATATAGTGTGAAGAGCAACACATAGATGGAAAAAAGAATATTCTATTAAATAACAAATAGTTTATAATAAATATTAGTACCAGCTGAGTCATGACCTAGGTACTGAATTAATAACATACTAATAAAATATGTTCACTAATTTATGTCTAAATATAAAAATATAATTTATACCAAAAATAATACCTCATTCTGTTTCAGGATAAAACATAAATATTCTACAGAATTCAGAATTTTATAAATAGTAGAATTAAGTTACTATTCTGCTAATTTATTGAAATAATCTAAAAATATACCAACCCAGAATAGCTTTCATTAATCTGATTGTTTTTTAAAAATTAATGTGAGATGTGATCAACAGCCATACAAGGGAGACCACAATGTCATCCACCTTAAGATCATTGTTAGTCAACAGAATTTTTTTTCCTTTTCCTGCAAATAAAATTTAGTGATGTAAAAATTAAAATGTCCAGGTTTGCTTTCCAAATGTTTAATTAATGATTGTTTTCAATAGGCCTTTTTTTTCACCAAATTAAATCACAAAGTTACTAATTTTAATTTATTCCATACATTTGTTATAAGGCCTTTTAATTATAAGTCAAATCACCAGTTTTTATCTTAGTATTTGTCTATCATTTTAACTCAACAAAATTTTTCTGATGTCTTTTGAGAATGGACTAATTGTGCTAATTAAATATTCTCTGACTTCCTGCATTATTACTTTTTCTTTTAACTTTTATTATTTGACTACATTATATGCCCTCTTTTGTAACATATTAATTGTTAACTAACTCACTAATTCATAAAACCGTAGGTCGAGTGACAAACTTGGGAGTGAGCTTCTCCAAAATCATTGTTCGAGAGTTGAGTAAGAGGTGTCAGAAAAATATTAATTCTTGCATGAGACTAAAATGCTGATTTTTAGCAAAAGAAAGACCTGTCAAACAACTGGATACTTAAGCACTTATTTATTCTTCTGCATGCTACCACAGAATTTGAAGCACACTAAATCACATGACCTTTGGGTCTAAGGCACTTGCCAGCTTGGAGTTGCATGTTTGAAGTAGAGGATTAAATCTTCAAGAGCACGTGTGTGTGCAAATAATGCACTCTTATGTAGAGTCCTTTGAGTGATACTCCTCATCAACCTCCTTTATAGACTTTGCAGTTTTATCTCTATCTCTTTTTTACATGAAAGACTGGTGATCTATTTGCACACTTAACATTTACCTCATTCCCAAAATCTAAGAAAATAAATATTCACGTTTTCAAGCTCACTTTCCAAGGTTAGGGTACCAAACTATGGCTGATGGATGGAATTAATAGGACAGTAGAAATCAAACTAACAACTTTGACGGTTGTGTTTTGATTTAATGTGACCTCGCCAATTGAAAAACCAGTTTTTATGTACTCTGTAGAATTATTGTGGCTTTGTAGGCTGTAACTTACCTGACAAAGGTTAAGGCACATAAGTCAATGTAGACTAGAAAGAAGATTTCATCATGATAATTTTTCCCTGAAATAGAGTTTTGAAATATTATTTTTGGTGCAGGTTATGTTTCAATTCCCTAAAGAAGTTTTTATATTTTTATCTAAAAAATGTACAGCATGGCACAGAATAATAAGTCCATAAAGAAACAAAAATAATATAAAGTTTTATCTTAAGGTAATATATCTTTTTTTCCCAAAAAAACAAACTCACAAACAACCACAACAAAAACAAAGTGTTTAAGAGGCCAGTGACCTCTATTTTTCATGTATAAACTGGAAAGCGGCCAAGGGTGTTTGATTCTAGTTTCTTTACTTGCACGGCTTCCCTAAGAAACCTCATCCAAATCTAGGTTCTGAAAGTTTCTAATGTGTTGGAGTGAATGAAGGTAGGAACTATAATTAAGACCTGTGTGAGATTATTAGTTCAAGCTTGGAGATGTTTGTTTTTGTTTCTTTGTTTGTTTGCCCTATGTTTCAGTTTTTAAAACCCACACAGAGTTAGGAATTAAAGAGACTTACATGAAATTATTATTCAGTACCATATTCTTATAGCAGACCCATATTCAAGATTAGAGTTATTTCTAGGTGTTTGTGTACTCAATATTATTGCCATAATAAAAGTCCTACTCATTTTCTGAATGGTTAATACCAATAAAATTTTTAAATATTTGTTCTGAATAAAGTTTTAACAAAGGCAATTTGGAAAGTGCTCCATATGCATTCAATAAGGAAAAATTTCTTCTAAGATAACTCTTCCAAATATTGTTTCATTTATAGAACTTTACATGGAAAAATTCCACTCTAAATTGATCACCATCTGACAACATTTTATATTTTTTCTCTTATTTAAATTTTCATTACTGGTCAATTATAAATGTAATGCCGCCAAACAACCACTTACTCACTCAATAACACTTTTAAGGGACTGAAGAGATTATATAAAATAACACAATATGTAGAAAATGTAATGCTATATAAAGCTATGTTTTGTTGCTTTAAAATATACCAGCTTTTATATTTGGGGCTGTATCAACCAAAGAACACAACAACTACTTGAAACTTTTAAAAAAGCAGTCAACTTTTTTTTTCAAAATGTTAAATAACATTTTTAAGAGCTTTTGAAAAAACTCCACAGGATTTTAGTCCTGAGTTACACAAATTTTGATTTAATGTAGACACTGATTGGGTCTGTCTGATGGACTTAGCATGGTTTCATTTAGAAAGGCCTATTTTGATTGAAGCATTTATATGTCTTTGGTGCTTAATTGATAATGTCTGAACTGAGATATGTTTGTTTGGGAGATAAGATATCAATCTCAGTATATCTGGAAAGCTAACTACGTTATGCAGAGCCCTGTATGTTATTTTTCCATGTCTCTTTTTTCTCTCATCTTGGGATCATTGATAGTAATACAATGGTGGTGATTAGAGTTTATCTTATGGGAAAACAAGTGAAATGTTTCACCATACTACCTTACATTAGAGGATGTGTGCAGTAGTTCTTAGCTTTAGGGCTCTGTCACTCAGTGGCTGTTTGACATTATGCAAGTGACTTAAACTTGCTCTACCTCTGTTTCCTCATCTATAAAATGAAGGGGAAAAAATGTCCCTATCTCAATCTGTATTATTTCTGCAATGTTAACACTTTAAAAATACAACAGCTGCTATGGAAAATAGTATGGAGGTTCCTCATAAAATTAAAAGTAGGAGTACCATATGAGCCAACAATCCCACTTCATGGTATATATTCAAAAGAATTGAAATCAGGACATCAAAAAGATATCAGCATCCCCACATTCCATCACTATGCACCATAGCTAAGAAGTAGAAACAACCTAAATGTCCATCAACAGATGAATGGATACCAATAAAAATGGTATAAAGGTACAATGGAATATTATTCTGACTTTAAAAAGAAGACAATTCTGCAAAATGTGCCACCATAGATGAACCTGGAGGACACTATGCTAAGTGAAATAAGCCTGTCACAGAAAGATAAGTACTTATCTGAGGTATCTAGAATAGCCAAATACATAGAAGTACATGTAGAATGGTGGTTGCCAGAGGCTAGAGGAGGGAGAAATGGGGAGTTTCTATTCAACAAGAATAAAGTTCCAGTTTTGCAAAATGAATAAGCTATTGAGATCTGCCATAATACATTGTACCTATAGTCAACAATAGTGTATTACACACTTAAAATTTTGTTGAGTGTAGATCTTATGTTAAGTGTTCTTACCACAGTAAAATACAACTTAAAAAATTACAACAGCCTGACAACATATTTGAATCATTAGAAGTTTTATGGGGGGCTTCCCTGGTGGTGCAGTGGTTGAGAGTCCGCCTGCCGATGCAGGGGACACGGGTTCGTGCTCCAGTCTGGGAAGATCCCACATGCCGTGGAGCAGCTGGGCCCGTGAGCCATGGATGCTGAGCCTGCATGTCTGGAGCCTGTGCTCTGCAACGGGAGAGGCTGCAACAGTGAGAGACCCGCGTACTGCAAAAAAAAAAAAAAATTTATGGTAATGAGTCCGGTAATCTTCCTCATCAGTGCAAAACAGTGTTGCTTTCAGAATATGCTTGTTAATCTCAGTCAGTCTTCCTGAAAATCAACTGCTTGAATGGAATATAGCAAAACCTTTCTAACATTTTGGCTTACTTTAAAATATCTTCAAGTTCATTTAAAAAATCTTTGAAAATAAAACCTAGTATATTATTCTTTGAGAACACGTACACACATAATTTTATTTCTGATTTCAAAAATGACAACATGAATATTAGCTATCAGTAAATCAAATGTAACTTTAATCAATGAAAATGAGTTACCATTAGTATGTTAAAAGGATTTTAGATTTGCTTCATTTTATGAAGGATAGGTAGACCTATCTGAAATCATTATTTCATTTAAATAAAATTAAAGATTTAATTAAAAGAATATAACCGTAACAGTTTCTTTCTTAGAATTCTTGGAGGAGGGCTTCCCTGGTGGCGCAGTGGTTGAGAGTCCGCCTGCCGATGCAGGGGACGCGGGTTCGTGCCCCGGTCCGGGAGGATGCCACGTGCCGCGGAGCGGCTGGGCCCGTGAGCCGTGGCCACTGAGCCTGCACGTCCGGAGCCTGTGCTCCGCAATGGCAGAGGCCACAACAGTGAGAGGCCCGTGTACTGCAAAAAAAAAAAAAAAAAAAAAAAAAAAAAAGAATTCTTGGAGGAAAAACCCTTAAATATCCATGATTAAATTATTTAGATTTAAGAATACTGTATTCATATATATTTCCTTGAAAAATAATTTTTATATATTTACTATATGTTCAATTTATGTTTATGTATCAATATTGCCAAATATAATATTTTGTTGTTGGTGGTGGTGGTTTTTGTTTTTGTTTTTTTGTTTTTTTGCGGTACTCGGGCCCCTCCCTGCTGTGGCCTCTCCCACCGCAGAGCACAAGCTCCAGATGTGCAGGCCCAGCGGCCATGGCTCACGGGCCCAGCAGCTCCATGGCACATGGGATCTTCCTGGACCGGGGCACGAACCCGTGTCCCCTGCATCGGCAGGCGGACTCTCAACCACTGCGCCACCAGGGAAGCCCTATAATATTTTTAATGGTTAGTAATGCACTTCCTTTCAGGGAGGGAGCGAATTTTGTTGGGTGATTATCATGGTAAACTAGTTCAGAGAGGCTTCAAACATGGTGGTTCAACTGGGAACTAGGTCTGAAGAAGCTGAACATGAGCTAAATTGTATAGAAAAAAAATAGGCAAGGGGCTTCCCTGGTGGCACAGTGGTTGAGAGTCCGCCTGCCGATGCAGGGGACACGGGTTCATGCCCCAGTCCGGGAGGATCCGAAATGCAGTGGAGCAGCTGGGCCCGTGAGCCATGGCTGCTAAGCCTGCACGTCCGGAGCCTGTGCTCTGCAATGGGAGAGGCCACAACAGTGAGAGGCCCACGTACCATAAAAATTAGAGTTAAATTATACTCAGAATTAGGTAATTAGTGGAAATAAAAAGGAAGTATATAAATCCATTTTCACCACACACAAAATGTGAAAGAAAATTGCCTGTATATAGAAACAAAGATTTAAACCCAGCTTACGTGTTTTCAAATGCTACGTTAGTAATCTATTGTCCAAAGAATAACGACAAAAGAAAAACAGTCCTTTACATTGTTTCCCACTTATACCATAGTATAATGTAGCACTCTTCAAATAAACTAACTGATAAAAATCGTATTCATCACGATCATCATCATTGTCATCATTATATTCCTTAGAAAAATCCAGTAAGCTCTTTCTGAGTTTAGAGAAAAGAAAAAATGGGAACAAAGAAAAAAGAAGACAAGAAAAAATTCAGTCAATTTTTTATGTTCAGTAACAAAATATACCTTTTTTCTTTAAAAGGAAAATAGAGGGAAAGTTTCTATATTTAATGATTTCAAATTAAAATGTGTTCTAACGTTATCAATTTTCCCCTACATGTTTTTTAATAGTTACGAATGCATTGATCAAAACCTATTATATCTCACTGAAGTTTTCATTTAGTTATATTCTGAATGCTTGCAAATCTCTGTGTTTGATTAGAATTTCACAGAATTACACACGCACTAATCCAAAAAGAATAATTTCATTATACCATTTCAGTAAACATGAACATGATTATGAAAAATCTGTTTTATCTTTCCATAATTGTCAAGATGTGGCCTACACATTTTTCCAGATTTGTTTTCACCTAAAAAAGATCAATAAGAAGGCTGCAATTAACAGAGAACTATGGTAAAATACAAGAGGATACTATGACAACATAACTAAATCAATTGAATGTTTTAAACTTCTCATCTAAATCATAAGCTAAATGTAGTATGGCATTTGTGCAAATTATTTCACACTTTTCAGATGCTGGGTAAGCCAGAGTCTAGGGATAAAGCATATCATATATAAGCTTATTTTTCATGGCAATATAAATAAAGCACGATTCCATTTTCTCTGACTTTAATTATTATAGTTAGAGATTTTACAATTTAAATGATTTGCATAATAATTGTTGTTTTGGGAAAAAAAAAAAGACTGCTTTTCTCTTCCCTACTTCCAAGCAAAATTTTCCTAAGGGAAAATTTCTAAATTTTCTAGTGCTTAAACTGTTTACTAAAAGGCAAACATTTCCATATATTTGAGGTAAAGTAAAAAACTGATAAAGGCTGGTGTAATTTCAAATCAAATTTAAAGTTTTAGAAATTCTGTTTCTCACCATCCTCCTCATTTCACATTGAAATTTTTCAGCCATGGAGATATATCCAATTTGGTTTCCTGTGCAGGTCTTAAAATAGCTATGCAATCGTTATTGTTGATATCAGGGGTATATCATTTAGGAATATTATTCAAAAAGTGTGAATCTTTGTTGCTTGAAAGTGTTGCAATAAATAGAAACACACAAATCTTTTTAGCTCTTTGCACTCACAACACACTGAGAATAGAATTATCACTCAATCAGCAAAGATTATTGAAAGAAAAGTATGTTTGCAACATTAATACCTGATCCTAGAAAAATAATAACATAGATAGACCAACTTACAATCTGCAGAACACTCTCAAGTATATATTTCTGAGACCAGAAAAGTTAGAAAATGTGTCAAAGTTACAAAGCCAAGCGTTAAGCCAGAACTGCAACTTATATCTGTTTGAGAATAAATCTTAACCTCTTTTAATTCCTTTATGAACCATTTAAAAAATAGCCTTTAACTTTGTACTTATCATGAAGAGGTATGCTCTCAAGTTGAGGTAGCATGAGTAATATATGACTCAAAGAGTGAGAAAGCTAAGCCAGTATGAAAAGTAGTGCTAAATCATGTTTTAAATTTCAGGGGTGTTAACAGTTGTTGAATTATTCTTTATTTAGCAGATAGAAATTGAATTAGATCTTAAAGGAACAAACAATTTGAATAGTTTAAAATGCATGATTAGGCAAGGACCAGCTGTACTTATTTTGAATAGAGCTAATTGAATGGCATATAATAATTTCAGTACTTCCTCCAAGTACAGTTGTATGACATTCCATTTCTACTAAAGAGGTGTGTGTGTATGTATGCATATGTATATATGAATACATATGCAAGTTTATGTGTGTGTGTAGTTTGTGTACAAACTTCAACAAAATTAAATGAATTTCCAAATTTAAGGACAAACCACAATTAAAGAGTTATGATTATTTCTATTATTATCATAATCATCTAAATATTTGTTAGCATTTTAAATAAAATGTCAATAGGAGGTTGCTATCAGTAATAACAACACAGCTCAGTATCACCTGCTATCAGACAAATCTTCTCACAGAGAGAAATCATAACCTCTGGACAAAATATATTAAATGAGTAAAGAGATAAAATTTAACTATTTGAAGGAAGGAAATAGAAAATCACTAAAAGGAAAGTGCTGGAAGAGAAAGAAAATTAGATATATATTTGAGTAAATGCAACCCTTTGAAAAAAAAGGGAAATGTACAAAGTGAAATTCTTAAAATGCTTTAAATTTGAGTGAAATTCTCAGTCCATGGGACACAAATTGACTAGAACTCAAGCAGAAAGTTGCAGTCTTAGTAATTTAAGATGTTAAAAGATAGAATTCTCAGCTGCCAGATTGACTGGAAATTGAGAAAGGAAATCCTGTAAAGAAAGAAACCACCTGAAAGGAGAAATTCCACAATTTCCATACAAGTCTCTTTAAATCCTTAAATGAATCCTGACTTACACATGTTAAAGACAGACTTCAAGAAGCCCATCAGAAGGTAACCACTGAGGGACTTCTCTGGTGGTTCAGTGGTTAAGAATCCACCTTCCAATGCAGGGGACGTGGGTTAGATCCCTGGTCAGGGAACTAAGATCCCACATGTCACAGGGCAACAAAGCCCGTGTGCTCTAGAGCCTGCGAGCTACAACTAGAGAGCCCGTGTGCTGCAACTACTGATTATGCATGCTCTGGAGACTGTGCACCACAACTAGAAGCCCACGCACCACAGCTACTGAGCCCACACACTCTAGAGCCTATACTCCACAACTGGAAAGCCCACATGCTGCAGAGCCTGTGTGCTCTGGACCCCACATGCCACAACTAGAGAGCCCATATGCCACAATTACTGAGCCTGCATGCCATAACTAGAGAGAAGCCTGTGTTCTGCAATGAAAGATCCCCCATGCCTCAACTAAGACCCAATGCAGCCAAATAAATAAATAAATATTAAGAAAAGAAAAAAAGAAGGTAATCACTGGAAGGCTAAAACTCTAAGCTGTAGGAGAGACAAAATATGGAGTGTAAGCCCCAAAACGTTAGAAGGGACATGGTTAACATTTCAGACTTATTATTTAAGACTCAGAGTTCCCACACCTTAAAAGTAAGACTATATTGCAGGACTAAAGGAGTGGTCCTAAAAAAAAAAGCTTAATACTGAACTTCCATAAGTTCAAGGTGACAGTCAGTAATTTAATTTCATACTAGAAACAAACAAACAAAAAATATGTTCAGAGAAGATAATAGAATTCAGAGTCTCTACACCTTATCATACATACTATCCAGGTTATACTGAAAAGTAACTATACATGAAATAACAGGAAATGTGATCATAGATCAATAGAAAAAGCAGTCAATATAAATAGAATTGAGATAATGTGGGTTAGTTATAATGAACAGACTAGAACTTTAAATCATATAGTAGGTAGAATCCTAAAATGGCCCACCAAGATTTTCTGTCCTAATTCCTGAGAGTGTATATATGGTATGATATGATAATATGATATGATAAGATATCACAACAATGATTATATCATGTAACATGGTAAAAGAGATTAAACAGATAAAATTAATGTTACTACTTGTGGTAATTAATATTATGTGTGAACTCAGAGGGGGTGTTTGAATGAGATTAACATTCCAATCAGTGAATTTTGAGTAAAGCAGATTATCCTCCATAATATGGGTGGTCTTGTCCAATCAGTTGAAAGCCTGACTAGAATGAAAAGACAGGCCTCCAGGACAAAGGAGAATTATCCAGCAGACTGCCTTTGGACTTTATCCATACCACTGACTCTTCTTGGTTCCTAGGCTTCTGGTATTCATACTGATATAGCATCATCAACTCTACTGCAGGCCCACACTGCAGAATTGGACTTGCTAACCTCCATAATCATGTGAGACAGTTACTTATAATGAATATATTCATGTTTGCATGTTTACATCTATATATCCTATTGTTTGGACCTATTTTAAGCAAATTCAACCTTTAAAAGCAAGCAGTTGTCTCCTTGCTTGATTTGGAGCACAAGAAGGATCTGACACATCATTGCTGGCTTTTAAGATGGAGGGGCCATATGTAAGGATTGGACCAGCTTCCAGAGTGTGAGAAGGGTCTCTAAAAGCTGAAAGTAGCCCTAGGCCAGGAGCTAGGAAAAAAAATGGGTATTTCAGTCCTACAACCACAAATAAATTTATTCTGCCAAAAACGTAATGAACTTGGAAGTGAATTCTTTCCTAAAGTCCTTGGATAAGAGCCCAGCTCAGCAGACACCTTGATTTCAACCTTGTAAGACCCTATGCATTTAGTAGAAACTAATAGAGTACACCCAGGTTGATGACCTACAAAACTGTGAGATAATGAATAGGTGTTAGTTGAAGCAGCTAAATTTGTAGTAATTTGTTATGGAGCAATAGAAAAATAATACAAAGCAGGTATTATAAATTCTTAAGTCATAGACTTAAATGAAAATATAGTAATAATAAACAAACAGACCATTTCATAAAAGAAGTAGAAATTGTACCAAAGAATCAAATGAAAATTATAGAAATGAAAACTATAATAACTATTTTTTAAAAAAAAATTCATGGACTCAACAGTAGATTGGAGATGGCAAAAGTAAGGAATATGAACTTGAATGAAGATCCACTATGAAATAAAAAGAGAAACTCAAAACAAAAAGTAAAAAATAGAAAGGAACAGAACCTCAATGAGTTGTGAGAACTATCAATTGGATTAACATAAAAATAATTGGAGTAACAGCGTAAGTAGAGTAAAAGAATGGGAAAGAAAAAAAATGTTTGAAAAAATAATTACTGAAAGTCCTGCAAATTTTATGAAAACATTATATTAGAAATCTAAGAAGCTCAGTTAAACTCATATAGGATGAAGAAAGGACCATATAAACAAGCTACTGAAAACCAAAGCTAGAAAAAGTTTTGAAATTGATTTTTTAGAAAAAGCACATAATATATGAGAAGCAATGATAGGAAAGACAGTAGACTTTTTAAATCAGGAATAAACCAGTACATAATAGAACAAAACAAAAAAGTAACTGCCATCCGAGACCTCAAGATCCAATAAAGACATTCTTCAAAAATGAACACAATATAAAGACAATTTAGGAAAAACAAAGGTTGAGGAAATGCCTGCACTACAAAAAAACACTAAAGAAAAATGTTCAGAATAAAAGGGAAATTGCACAAGATAGAAACTTCGATTTATAGAATTAAAATGAAGAACACACAGAAAAGTAAATATACGGGTAAATATAAAAGACATGACTTTTTTTTTTAGCATCTTTATTGGTGTATAATTGTTTTACAATGGTGTGTTAGTTTCTGTTTATAACAAAGTGAATCAGGACTTGAGGACACGAGAAGGGGAAGGGGAACCTGGGAAGAAATGAGAGAGTGGCATGGACATATATACACTACCAAATGTAAAAAAGACACTACTTTTGTTTCTTTTAAATTACTTTAAAAAATAAATGACTGTTAATGAAAACATTAAAACATTTTAAAGATTCTGTAATGACACTGCAGTATTGACCTAAGATTTGTACACTTCATCAATGAAGCAGAAGACAGTCTAGAAATAGCCCACATTTATATAGACAATTGATTTTCAACAAAAGTGTAAGAAGTTCAGGATAAAATAATGTATTTTCAACAAATGATGCTTCATCAACTGTTGAAAAACTGATGATCCTAAATCCTTGCCTAATTCCACACAGAGCAATTAATTTGACATAGGTGGCAAACTGCAATGTAAATGGTAAAACTATAAAACTTCTGAAAGAAAATGTAGGAAAGAATTTTCATGACCTTGGGATAGACAAAGATTTCTTAGACTAAAAAAAAAAAGTGTATAAATTTGGTTTTATAAAAATTAAAGTATTCAGATTTTGGATTTCAGTTCCAATATGTAAAGAGCTTAGAAGTCCTCATATCTGTATTTATATCAAGAATTAAATTAACAAACTGAAAGTAAATAACTTTTCTTGGACCCATCAGAGAACTGAGGTTGCCATACAAACCATCCACTCTGAAATGTGGAAAAAGAGGCAAATCAAGAGATTCACAGCTGAGATCTGCTTACTTGGAGAACAGTCACTGTAGCCATAATCTTGAAGGTCATTTAAAGGTAATTTTGATGAATTTTTGGAGTTTAAATGTGGACTACCTTGCGAGTGAGAAATGCCTGGGGCTATGGTCTTGGGGGGTTTCCACAAGTTCGTGGACTTTATCTTCAGAAAATTCACTAGGTTCTCAAAGATTCCCTCATAACTCTGACAGTGGGGAAAGATTAGTCATTGTAAAATATTCTTAGAGCATTCTCCATTACAAAAAAATTCTTCAGTGTAAAAATGTTTTATCAGAGCCTTATTCCAGTGAGAGAAGGCTTTTCTTTCCTCCAAGTCCATCTCCCATTGACTTCCTGTCTCAGATAAGGGAAGAAAAATGCTATACCACCTAAAAAACCACTTGTTAAAGTCACTACCCAGACACAGAAGCTCACTAAAATGCTAAGATTTAGTCATAAGATATTAGAATGCTTCCCTTCCCCCACACTTGACCACCATGCCAACAGGGCTCCAGAATAATAATAGTGTATTGCTGCTGAAAGAGGGGCAAAAAGCAGACTGCCTATGAGGAGGAATATTGAGGGAAACCCAATGTTAAGATAGCAACAAAAACAACAAAAACACTAGAGGTGTTGGAATCTTCTGGCACCTACAGCTCTAGCAAACATTAAACACAGTAACTCCTAGCCAGCATACACAAATCCTCATGTTCAAGGACTATTACCTCAGTTCCTAGAACCCATTAAACATGTATGGCTTTTAATGAATATTAGAAAACCTGCCAAAGGCAAGAAAACATAAAATCTGAAGACACAGAACAAGTATCAGAACCAGACTTGGATATGACACAAATGTTGAAATTATCAGACAGGAAATTTAAAGTAACTATGAATAATATGTTAAAGGCTCTAATGGTAAAATATAAAATCATGTAATAGATGGGTAATATAAGCAGAGAGATGGAAACTGAGAGAGAATCAGAAGGACATTCTAGAAACTACAAGCACTGTAACAGGTTGAAGAATGCTTTGGAGGTTCTCATTAGTGAACTGACTTAGCTAATGAAAGAATCAGTGAGTTTGAAGACAGTTCAATAGAAACTTTCTAAACTGAAATGAAAGATTAAAAAATGATAAAAAAGAAGAAAAAGAACAGAAGAGAACATTTAAGATATGTGGTCGAATTTAAAATGGTGGAACATGTAATTGAAATACTAGAAAGAGAAAAAAGAGATTGGAGCAGAAAAAACATTTGAGTTAATGATGGTCAAGAACTTTCTAAAATTAAAGCAGATACCAAATTACAGTTTTAGGAAGCTCAGGAAAGATCAAGCAAAATAAATTCAAAACCAAATAATGAACCTAGGTAAGTAAATTCAAACTGCAGAAAACTAATGACATAGAGAAAACCTTAAATGTCAGGGGAAAAAAAAAAAAAAACCTTACTTGAAAAGGAACATTACAATGACCTCTTATCAAAAACTAAGCAACTATGCAAGCAAGAATAGAATGAATTAATATATTTAAACTGGGCTTCCCTGGTGGCGCAGTGGTTGAGAATCTGCTTGCTAATGCAGCGGACACGGGTTCAAGCCCTGGTCTGAGAGAATCCCACATGCCACGGAGCAACTAGGCCTATGAGCCACAACTACTGAGCCTGTGCGTCTGGAGCCTGTGCTCCGCAACGAGAGAGGCCGCAATAGTGAGAGGCCCACACACCGCTATGAAGAGTGGCCCCCGCTTGCCACAACTAGAGAAAGCCCTTGTACAGAAAGGAAGACCCACACAGCAAAAATTAATTAATTAATTAATAAACTCCTACCCCCAACATTTTCTTTAAATATATATATATATATATATATATATATATTTAAACTGTTGGATGACAAAACATAAACAAAAAACTGCCAAACAAGAATTCTGCCAAAATTTTTTTCTGTTCAAAAGTGAAGGAGAAATAGACTTTCTCAGATAAACAAAAACTCAGAGATTTCATGGAGAGCAGACTTGTCATGCAAGAAGTGTTTTAAAATTTTCTTTAAGGGGGAAAGAAAACAAAGTAAGTCAGAAACTCAAATTTTCATAAAGAAAGGTAGAATGTCAGGGAAGGGATAAATGAAGATAAAATCTTTTATTTTTTATTCTTAATCTAAAAGATATTTGTTTAAGAGAATAATATATAATAACAATGTATTGGGTGATTACAGCATATATAAGTGAAATGAATGGCAGTAATGTCATAAGGGATTGGAGGAAGGAATTAAGAAGTCCTGTTTTACTCCGTTATAAGGTACTTGTACTTTATATGAAGTGGAATAGTGCCAGTTGAAGGTATACTTATATTAGTTAAACATGTCTATTGGAAACTTCAGTGCAACTACTAAAATTAAATGGAACAATATAGAAAGCTCAATTAAATCCAGATAAGGCAGAAAATAAAGGGAAAAATGAAGCAGATTAATGAATAGAAAGCAGTTACAATATGGTAGATATTAGTCCGACTATGTCAATAATTATTTTAAATGTGAATTATCTGAATACACCAAATAAAAGACAAATTCTCAAAATGCATAAAAGTAATAAGACCCAATGATTTGTTGTTTGTCTGTAACTGATAAATAAGTTAAAGTAATGGGATAAAGATATACCATGTTAACTCTAATAAGAAAGCTGGAATAGAAGAATAGCTGTATTAATTTCAGACAAAGCAGACTTCAGAAGAAAATTATCAAAAAAATAAATAAATAAACACAGGACATTATATTATGATAAAGGGATCATTCTCCAAGATGGCATAAGAGTCTTAAACATCTATGCAACTAAAAGCAGGACACCAATAGCATGAGGCAAAAATGGATAGAACTGAGGGAGGCATAAAGAAATCTACTATTATAATCAGAGACTTCAACAGTCTTCTGCCAGTAATTGATATATAAAGTAGGCAGAACATCAATAAAGATATTGTTGACTTAACAGCACCATCAATCAACTAGATGTAATTGACACATAGAATATCTCATCCAACAACATTAAAATACACATTCTTCTAACAAACTGTAGTACATCCATACAATGGACTGTTATTAGCGATAAGTATAAGCTATCAAACCACAAAAAGCTTGCCTATTGGTAAGTAAAAGAAGTCAGTCTGAAAAGACTGCATTGGAGCCTGTATTATTCCAGTTCTATGACATTCTGGAAAAGGCAATAATATCGAGATAGTAAAAAGAACAACAGTTTCTAGGAGTTTGGAGTGGAAGTGAGCTTGAATTACTGAAGCACAGAGGAATTTTTAGAGAAATGAAACTATTCTGTGTGATACTGTAATGGTGGGTACATGACAGGGTACATTTTTCAAAATCACAGAACTTTACAGCACAAAGATTAAAACGTTTATATATGCAAATTTTACAATATTTTTTAGAAGGTCTGAGTATATGAGAATGGAAACGAGGATGTGACCAAACAATCTACTTGTATTACAAATATATGAAACAACCTCACTGAAGGGAATCAGGGAAAAAAAAAAAAGAAAAAAAAAAAAAAAACTACTAAGAAGTAATTCTGGAAATGAGTGAATTCTGTAAGACTAAAGGCAAAACCAACTGTGCACAAGCATTTCCCTCTAGCTGATAAAGTTGTTTCACATGGGAGTAATGGTTAATAATTCCGATACCCTCTATACAGTATACTGTAATTGAACAAATAAGTATACTACTGCAGATTGTGGGAGCCAGGTTTCCTACTGATGAAGTGGGAAGTTAGAGTTAAACAAGGGTAGGAGGATACAATAATCTATAAACTCATGTTTAGCTTAATATAGATACAGAAGATTACATATAGCAATAAATATGGATGTGAATCTATACAGGTTAGTATAGACATATAAATGTCCTTGTTTTGTCAGCTGTGATGGCTTAGAAACAGTGACACCAGTAGTAACAAGCATGTTGCACACCCAGAGTTTGGTTTCTAATACCATTCTCCATTAAAAAGAACCAGGGTTCCTTGGAGACATGGCTGATTCTAGGACACAGACAGAAAATATATAAGATAACCCTGAGACGTTCTGTAGTGCCAGAAAGTAAGGCAGTGTTCAAAAAATGCATACATAAACATACAGAAAAATGTTCAGAGTCATATGTTATTTGGGAATTACAAATTAAAGCAACAGTGAAATACTACTACATACTTATTAGAATAACTAAAATCCAAAACACTTATAAAACCAAATGCTAGAAAGGATATAGAGCAACAGGAACTCTTATTCATTGCTGGTCAGAAAGAAAAATGTTACAGCCACTTTAGAAGCAGTTTGTCATTTCTCACAAAGCTAAATATATAGGCTTAACATATGATACGGGCATCATTCTTTCAGGTATTTATCCAAATGAGTTGAAAATGTACGTCCACACAAAAACCTGCGTTAAAAAACTTACAACAGGTTTCTTCATAACTGTCAAAAGTTAGAAGCAACCAAGATGTTCTTCAATAAGTTAATGAATAAATAAACAGTTGTACACCCATACAATGGAATGCTATTCAGTGATAAAAAGAAAAGAGCTATCAAGTCAAAAAAGACATGAAGGAATCTTAAATGAATATTGGTAAGTGAGAGAAGAACATCTAGAAAGGCTACATACTGTATGATTCCAACTATATGATACTCTAGAAAGGGAAAAACTGTAGAGACAGGAGAACAATCTGCCAGGGTTCAGGTCAGAGAAGGCGACAAGTAAATAATTGGAGCACAGTGGATATTTAGGGTAGTAAAACAATGAAACCGTAATGATGAATACATGACATTATGCATTTGTCAAAACACATGGAATATACAACACAAAAATGAACTCTATTGTAAACTAGGTTAAATTTAGTTAATAATGTATTGATACTCTCATCAGTTATAACAATATACCTCAATAATGAAAAATATTAATAATAGAGGAGACTAGGTAAGGGAGGAAAAGAGAAATACAAGAACTCTTTATGCTTTGTGCACAATTTTTCTGTAACCCTAAAACTGCTCTAAAAATAAACTCTATTAATTTTAAATAAACAAATAATAGACCATACACACACACACACACACACACACACACACACACAAATAACGGAGCGTGTCAAAGGGAGACAGAAGTCAACTGAAAGTTTCCGATAGCCAATGTCAACATTTCGAGCAACTAAATACATAAAGTATTGTTGTATTATAATCAAAAGTATTAAATATATGCCATGAGTCCATAATAATAAAAACAAATTATTGAATCAATAAATAATAAGGGAGAAGACACAAATCTCCAGTGCCAAAGAATGCCAAATAATTGATGTAGATACTCTACCCTTAGGGTGTTGCATAACTTTTCACCCCTTAAGTTTGGGCCGTGTATAGTGAGAGTCTTCCAAAAAATACAGTAAAGACTGAATAGGGGGAAGTGGTGTAACTTGACAGGGGGGAAACCTGACGAATATTACCTCAGCCAGGTCATCAAGGTCACCATCAACAATGACAAGTCAGGTTGATACTATGTATCTTATGATGTGATAAAAATGGCACTTTATCTTCATGGTCTTCCTTTCACATATTCATAACTTCAGTCTATGAGAAAAATACTAGAGAAATCCCACTTGAGGAACATTCTACAAAATCCTTGACCAGTGCATCTCAAAATAGTCATGGACATCAAAAACACTTGAGAAACTATTACAACCAAGAGGGGCTTAAGGAGACGTAGCTGCTACATGTACTGCATGGTATTTCGGAACAGAAAAAAAGATATTAGGAAAAAAAAACTAAGGAAGTAATAGTATATTGATATTGTTTCATTAATTTTCACAAATGGACCATACAAATATAAGATGTTATTAACAGGGGAAACTGGATGTGGAATATACGGGAATTCTTGTACTATCTTTGCAGTTTTTCTGTATATCTAAAGTTATTCTCAAATAAAAAGCTTATTTTAAAAAATATTCACTGCTTTTCAAAACTCCTTTAAGTAAATGAATAAGCACACCAAAAATATATATGCCAGATATTTATAGTCAGGATATATAAAGACTTCCTATAAACTAATAATAATAATAGAAAACAGGAAAGTTGCCCAAAGACATAAAGGAAATTATATGAAAGGACAGAAGATTATATGAAAGACCAATAAGCAACTGAAAAAGTACTCAGCATCATTAGTCATCAGAGAAATGCATATTAAACTATCTCACACTCAATAAAAAGGGTAAAATTTAAAATACTGTATGCGCCAATTTTTTATGAGGCTTGGAGCAACTAAATCTCATAAACATTGTTGATGAGAATGTAAAATGTTGCAACAACTTTGGAAATGTTCAGCAATATCTTATAGAGTTAAAAGTACACCTACCCCATAATGCAGCAAAAAAACCTTCAAGGTATTTAACCAAGTGAAATAAACACCTAGGTCCACCAAAATGACTTATTCATGTGTCTTCATAGCAGATATATTAATAATGGACAAAAACTGACAGCTAAAATTCCTTCAACATGGTAATGAATGAATAATTGGGGTATATTCATGACACAATGGAATAATCCTCTGAAATGAAAGGAGTGGACCTTTGGAACATGTAAAGCATGGCTGAATCTCAAAACATCATGGTGAACAAAAAATTGGAAATAAAGTAATACATACTCTACTATTCAACTTATATGAAGTTCAAGAACAAGCAGTTTATTGTATGTAAAATTTATCTTAATATACCATTAATATACCTTTTGGATGAAGAGCTACTAGACCATGTGTTGTTTATAGATAACTATGGTGAATATTGAGAAGCTATTTTTGCCTCACTTTATTTGATTATTTTGTAAGTAAGTTGATGACAGATTCCTTTTTTTTTTTGAAGTTTGTAAGACATGGCATGCTCACTGACTTTTATAAATCATGAATTCACAAGGGATGGTGTTTAAAATACCTATATATGTATACATTTCAGGTTTTGAATTATTATCTTCTATTTATGCAATAGCAGTACCTGAAATGTGCCATGTTTTTCCTAAAAAAAATCTTGCAATTCACACTGAGAAACTGAAGGCACAAGAAAATAATAGGTGAGATGTTCTAAGTTCTCTATTCACAAGAATAGTGCTTGTTGCACTCTGGGGAAATAAATGTCAAAGTATATACAATAGAAAAAATAGGATTAAAAATGTACTATAGAAATAAAGGCAGCAAAAGGACAGAAGGTCTAGAATGACAACCACAATCTGTAGGTTGCAGTACAATCTACACATTAGTAAGAGCTTACCTGGGTGATATGGTTATGTCCCTCAGGCAAAGAGCTCCTATGGAGGACAGATGGCATGTTATTTCCCTGGTGTCAGAATATAGGAATGTCTGTTTTAATGAGTTTATTTTAAATAAACACTTCTCCTTCTACTGAAATATTATACTATATACTGCAGAAAGCAGAAGGGATGATGATGCAGCATAAAAATTTAAAACAGCAATAAGAAGCCAGGGCAGCAGGTGCGCTTGGCTGAAAATGTGAAAGACACAGTGTGGCACAGACAGCAGGATATTAGAAGAAATACACAATACACAGACATTTTATAGGGAGAAAAAGTTGGTAATAAATAGGTTGGAAAAGAGAACACATCACTATGATCTTGGATTGGGGTCTGGGAACAGAAGTAATATTTATGTATTTAGGCAGGGTAGAAAATCAAGTGTACATCTCAGAAACAAAAGCAAAGCAAAAGATAAAAGAGTTGGAGATAGAATCTCATTATAATTATGCAATTACAGAAATAATTGTAACTACTGGTATACTAATACAGAGGTGGGCCAACTATGACCCACAGGCCAAATCTGGCTAGTGACCTATTTAGTATAGCTTAGGAAATAGGAATGTTTGCTACATTTTTAAATGACTGTAAAAAAGCAAACAGAGAGACAAACAAGCAAAATCCAAAGAAGAATATACAGCAGAAAATGTGGCTGCAAAACCTAAAATATTTATTTCTTAGCCCTTTACTGAGAAAATTGTTCTCCCTATGGACTAGTCAATTATTCAATATTTAATTAATCCAATCATTGCTTTGACTCATTTTCTTGGACTCATTAATAAATATTTTTAGTGCCTACCATGAGCCAGACAGATAATATGTCACATGCTGGGGAACCATGAGGAAGGTGACAGTCTAGAATGCTGTCCTCCTGCAGGTAAAAGGACCAAATGTTAACAAATATTTAGAATATAAGTAATTACAATAATGACAAATTCTGGATAAATGCATATACATTTTTTAGCAGGGAGCATGTGTCACAGGATCTTGCCTAAGCTAGAAAACCATCCATGGCTTCCATGAGAAAGTAGTCATTAAATTGCTGGCTGATGGATAAATATCCTTCATCCTAGTAAGGATGAAGAGGATAGAAGAAGGAAAAACATTTCAGATAGAGCAGCATGTGTAAAAGTGTTTTGGAGTGAATGAGCTTTGATGCATTTAGGAAAAAAATAAGGTCACTCTATTTGGAACACAGGTCATGAGGAAATAGAAAGAGTTGAGGTGAGATGTGACCAGAGAAGAAAGTAGGAGTGAGAATTTGCAGTGTCTTGTGACTATGAGTGGTTGACAGTGCTTGTTTGTTTTTTATTTTTTTTTTTGTCTACCCAGCTTGTGGGTGAGGCTAATCTTATCCTGACTTTTTGTCTCCAGCCCAGAGATCAGCAGGAGACCCAGGCTTAGCAGTCCAGGGGTTGGTTCAGGGATGTGCACATAAACTATATTGAGATCATCTTATTTCTCTTTGGAAATTTATCAGCGTGATGTATTGGGAATATAATTTCTCTTTCTCTGAAAACTCAAGCTATAATGTCATGAAAGTCTGGAGATGTCACTGGCATCTTGAATCCATATGCAGAGGTCTGCCTGAGAATAAAGTCAGTAAAAAGAAAAATATCACTGAGAGGGAATAAAATAGTTGACTCAGATCCCTGAAGACATAATAGGAGCATCTATTCAACCATGTCTGAGAAATATATCATTGGGTTTTTGTCAGCTTTGTGAAACAATAATTTAGTTGCTTATTAAATCTTTTGAGTTGGATTTTTGTTACTGACAGCTGGAAGAATCCTTAAACATTCTGGATTTTATAAACCCATAGTTGTGGTAAATTTACCCCATGTTTCCTAAAGTGTTATTTTTAATTTTCTCATTTTGAGGCAATTGGGAAGAAATGAAACAAAGTGGAAATCTGTGCAAAAGAATTTTCTGCAGAATGCTGTTCAAGCAACATTTTCTCCCTCTTCCTAATGGAAGAGGGAGAAAAGTACTTAGGTGTACTTGTTCACTCAACATACATTTATTAAACAACCATTATGTACCTGACATTTTTCTAGGTGCTAAGGATATAAAAGCAATTAAATTTTAAAAAAATCCCCTACCCTCAGACTCCTTGTTTTAGAGAACTTAAGTTTAGTTATTGATAAGAGCTTAATTTAAAATACAAAAATAAATCAGGAATAACACAATATAGTTCTGTATATATTGAATATTAAAACATTATAATTTACTAACTTTGCCACTATAATTCAATTCCAATTTCTATGATTGGGATTTACAAGGAAATGAGCCAATTCATGTGGACTCAGGCTTCTGATATAACAACTTTTACAAGATACAAACACTGTGGTGATTATTCTGCTCTGATTTTCCCAAACTTGAGCTCCTACAATTTATATGATATTGCAAAACTTGAATGAATTGCTCTAATTCTCTTTGGACAAAAACTAAATGGGGACTTACATGGCTGAATCAGTAGTTGCAGAGGAGCCAGTGCCAATGTATCATTAGTTACCTCCTCCCTCAGGAACAATTCCTCCCCCAGCTGAATAATGGAGATATGGGCAGTTGGTGTCACTTCTTTCCTCATTCATAGAATTGTTCATAGTGTGTCTATGCTAGTGCACTAGTGCTCTGATTCAGGGCACTCGAACCCCTGCGAAGGTTCTGGAGATGAAAGATATTTTGACATTGATGAAAGTAATTGAAGACAATACTAATAAATGAGATAGTCCATGCTCATGGAATGGAAGAGTTAATATTGTTAAAATGTCCTACTAGCCAAAGCAATCTACAGATTTTCATTGCAATCCCCATCAAAATACCATTGACAGTTTTGACAGAACTGGAACAAATAATCCTAAAATTTATATGGAATCACAAAGACACCAAATAGCCAAAGCAGTTTTAAGAAAGAACAAAGTTGGAGGCATCATGTTCCTTGATTTCAAACTATACTGCAAAGCTAGAGTAATCAAAACTGTACTGACTCAAAAACAGACACATACATCAATAGAACAGAATAGAAATTCCAGAAATAAACCTATACTTATATGGTCATTTAATTTATGACAAAGGAGTCATCAATAAACAGTGGGGAAAAGACAGCCTCTTTAATGAACGGTGTTGGAAAAACTTGACAGCTACATGCAAAATAATGAAACTGAACCACTTTCTTACACTATATACAAAAATAAACTCAAAAGAGATTAAAAACTTAAATGTAAGATCTGAAACCATAAAACTCCTAGAAGAAAACATAGGTAGTATGTGCTTTGACACAGGTCTTGGAAATATTTTTTTTTGTATCTATCTCTTCAGGTTAGGGCAACAAAAGCAAAAATAAACAAATGAGACTACATCAAACTAAACACTTTTGCATAGTGAAAAACAAAATCAACAAAACAAAAAGGCAACCTACTGAAAGGGAGAAGATATTTGCATATAATGTATCTGATAAGGTGTTAATATCCAGAATATATAAAGAACTCACATAATTCAATATAAAAAAATCCAATTGAAAAATGGTAGAAGACTGGAACAGACATTTTCCAAAAGAAAATATACAGATGGCACATGAAAAGATGCTCAATATCATTAATCATCAGGAAGATTTAAATCAAAACCATAATTAGATATAACCTCACACCTGTCAGAATGGCTATTATCAAAAAGACAACAAAAACAAGTGTTGGCGAGAATATGGAGAAAAGGGAACTGTTATGCACTGTTGTTGATGGGAATGTAAATTGGTGGAGCCACTATGGAAAACAGCTTGGAGTTTCCTCAAAAAAATTACAAAATAGAACTACTGCACAATCCAGCAATTTCACTTCTGGGTATTTATCCAAAGAGAATGAAAATACTAATTTAAGAAGATATATGTGCCCCATGTTCATTATAGCATTATTTATAACAGCTAAAATATGGAAGTAACCTAAGTATCCATTGATAGATAAATTGGATAAAGAAAATGTGAGATATATATATATATATATATACCACATGGTTGCAACAACATAGTTGGATCTAGAGGGTATTATGTTAAGTGAAATAATCTAGACAGAGAAAGACAAATACCATATAATTTCCTTATATGTGGAAGCTAAACAAACAAATAAACGAAACAAAAGAGAAACAGATTCATAGATACAAAGAAAAAACTACTGCTGGCCTGGGGGATTGGGGGTGGGAAGTTGTACAAAATAGTTAAAATGGATTAATAGGTACAAACTTCCAGACATAAAATAAAAAGAGTCATGGGGATGTAATATACAGATAGGAAATATAATCAATAATATTTCAATAACTTAGTATGGTGAAAGAGGTTACCAGACTTATTGTGCTCAATTCATAATGTATATAAATGTTAAATCACTATATTGTATACCTAAAACTAATATAATATTGTATGGCAACTATACTTCAATTTTTTAAAAAGGTGGTTTTGAATTAGGTGAATATGAGATATGAATTGAGTTAGGAACACTGAAATGGCCACACTAGTACAGTTTCCTTTGAATTTGTTTGACCCTGCCCCTTTATTCTCTACCCCGCAAACCATTCTCAACAGGTTATAAGCCCCTAGAAGAAAGAGACTGAAATTTGTCCACTAGATGATGCCTAGTGTTTGGAAACAAACTTAACACCTTGTAGGTAACAGATGCATTTTTAAATTAAATGAATGAATGAATGAGACCACCAAATGAATAAGATTTGAAGGATATATCCAGACATATAGTTGAATGTTTAATAACATTGTAATGTCTAATAAACTTTCAACTATATATCTGAATACTTTGTTCTAGAAATAGTGTGTGTATAACTGTACCATTTTAGTTGGCAAATAATTGAAACCAGTAATCTTTTGTGGGAGTAGAATATGAATCCATGAATACAGTATGATCTGGCCTGAGATGGGAGGAGGAGATAGGAGTAGTACAAGGCCTTATATCCAGAAACACCTCCCACTACAAATACTTGAATCAATATCTCTGCCATTAAAATAGTCATAGTGTGTTAACACAGCAAAGGCAGAAGCCTGATGAGGTTCCCCTTAAAATGCACATCTATTATCTGTAAGAAAGGAGAGTAACAAAGACCAGTGTTTTCCACTAACATATCAATGGTCCCTGACATACTGTCACAAATTCATCTATTATGAAAGCTCATCACCAGCTTAAAATGAGTGGAGTTTGGGTGGGAAAATATGGAAGGAGATGGAACAACAACAACAAAATGAGTAAACATAATCCAAGTTCAAGAAGTGTGAGAAAATACAAAAACGTTCAGCAAAAAGCCTAGTATGGGACCTAAGTAGCACAAAAATGTTCACTAAGCATTTGTCACTCAACTGGTACTCAAAAAATTTAAAGTTATTAATGTATTTAACCCCCCCAATTAAGTATACTTTCAGTATATCTGCTGGGATATTCCTAGATAGCCAATGGAGCTTGTATGTTTCCATGTAGAGCACTAACAATAGCAACAGTCTCAGTAGAGACTTGTCCCAGATCTTCCTCTGCTGAGCCAGTAAATGATCCAAAGCAGCAATGAAGAATACATGCACTGAAGAAATGGATGGACCAGGAGAGTCAGCTCTGTCATGGAGGCCTGTGTGTCATGCTCAGAGGGGGCCAGGCATTGATCGGGGAGCTACTGCCAATGGTTTAATGATGTTTTCATTTATTTCACATGAGCTGGAGTGGGGTTTTGCTCAGGGATGGAGTATAAATGGAGAGTGTAGGTCCCAGGAGCTGATAATGTTCCTGCTTCAGAGTAAGCTGAGGCATGCATGCCCACTAGTTTAAAATAATTCTATTTTGTTTCATGGCTTTACAAAGCATTATAAATAATACATTCAGCAGATGTCGAATATTATATACAAAATTTAAAAGGAGATTTGGGTATATGAGACTCTGTATAAGAACAAGTAACTCTTTGTAAAGAGCAAGTAACTCATGCTCTTGGTGTGTTTATCAAAACACCACTTGACTGGCACAACACTGACAGTCAAATATCTTTTCTTTGGAATTTATACTCTGTCCCCAACAAGGAATCATCCCTGTAACCTATTTACTCTTTTCTCAGCTCTCACTCTGCTGCCTTCTGTTCCTTATTCTCTGTCTCTTTTCATTTGTGGACTTGATCAGTTTACAGGGACAAACATAGAATCTGTTCTTCACAGGTTAACTAACAAGACTAAAAGCTTATGGATTTTAAACAGCAGAGATAATATGTAAATACTTACATATATGAAAAATATCCCTCTATGAGAGGGAATAAGTTAAAAGCATACAGCCTAAATGTAAGGTGACCCTCATATACTGCAAATAATATATCAAGGGAAATGCCACTTTTTTACATTCTATTTCACTGCTTGTGAGCACAGATCAATTAAAGACAGGGACCAGTAAAAATTTTGTGTTGATAATCTAGGCTAAATGCTATGCTTGTGTACAGATTCTTTGTTGTATTAGCTCAACTGAACTTTATGCTTTCCCCCTGACACCCCGTTGGTTTCCAGCATATGTGTGTGTATGTGACCTTTTACTATTTACCACTTAAATATCTGTTCCCCTGACTTTTGCTAGCTATACGAAGTGATGTTCCCAGGTATATTTTTGGTCCTGTCAGCAGGTTAAGTATCAGAAAGAACATAGCTGTGGATTTCTCAAAAAATTCTCCTCTTTTTCCCTTTGAGTTAACCAGCTGACAAGAATATAATTGATTACAAGTCTAATGTATGCACTTACAATTATTTATACTTTAAATTTTTTCTTCAATTTAATTTCAGTATCCAAAATATATATCTTCAAAGGGGATAGATCCTTGCAAAGAAAAGGGAGACATAAGATGCACATTAAATATCTGAGACAAATTGCGTTAAGATAGCGGCTTGGTAATTTCATTGTTGTGTTTTCTGCTTATTTCTCACTTTGCCCAAAATAAAATAATCTGAACTAGCTGTAAAATGACATAAATGGTGACATTAATGGGATTTGGGGGCTCTCATCAGGATGGAAAGGAAAGTCAGAAGTTCTTAAACCCTTGAGTATGTCTCCTGTAAAACTAGTTTCCTTTGGAAGTTATTTTAACTCCTTCTGGCCACATGAGTATTATTTACTCTTGAGTTTGTTACTGCTCTCTTTATATATCCCTCCAGTGGTCCTAAATAGTGATTGAAGCCTTGAAATTTGCCTAAGTTGTTAAAATATAAAAAAAGTGTAATTTAGCTAAGTGAAGTATGTGGCCTTGAAAAAATTACAATAAGCATTTATCTTCTTTCATTTTAACTTTTTTTTATTCGAAAACATTTTCCTCTTCCTTGAACAGGATAAATTTCAACTGGCAGAGCCACTAATACTCTCACCCTCACTATCTAATGATAACTGTATTCAGATGCAATGGTCTTTGACAAATTGTATTCTGATGTTGAATGTATCCAGAACTTCTTTGTTCTGAATACGGGAAGATGAAATCATATCTAAGAACATTGTATACTGTGGTATTTTTATAGAAAACTATGTTTTTCTCTGTTTATTTTGGACAGCATATTACCATTACCCATAGACTGACTTTGAAAGCAATAATCCTAGGAATTCAGTAAGCTATGATTTGGGCTATTATTGTAAAGTTCTCTGATATCAAGACCCATAGAGAATGATCATTTTGTTTGGCAAATAACAATTTAATTCCAAAGGGAATTAAAACTTGTCTCTAGGGCTTCCCTGGTGGTGCAGTGGTTGAGAGTCCGCCTGACGATGCAGAGGACACGGGTTTGTGCTGCGGTCTGGGAAGATCCCACATGCTGCTAAGCAGCTGGACCCGTGAGCCATGGCCACTGAGCCTGCGCGTCCAGAGCCTGTGCTCCGCAACGGGAGAGGCCACAACAGTGAGAGGTCCGCGTAATGCAAAAAAAAAAAAAAAAAAAAAAAAAACTTGTCTCTAAAAATCAGATTTGTAATCCAGCTAAGAAAAAGACAATGAAAAGAAATCCTTGGAGTATGTTCAAGTATGCTCATCTCACATATTTAAATTTTCCAGCTGAGCTATCATTGATTTCCTGAAATAAATTTTTACGTACAGGGGTAAACAGGGTTAAGTTTTTTAAACAATGAAAAGATGAAATTATAATTTTTAAAAATTACTTTTTAAATAGAACAAATAGCATATTTTATTTCTGGAAGGAAAATTACCTCATCCCTAGTTTAACCTATTTCATCTATAGACAATGGTATAATCACTGTTTTTAATTATGTTAGTACTGGATATATATAAACATATATCTTCGTTTATTTTATATGTATATAATATGTATTTTGAAATAATATAAATAAGGATATTGACTATTTCCACTGCTATATAGTGTATTTAAAGATGTATTCATTAATATTTAAAGAATATAGGTGTTTTCATGAGTGTTGAGTGAATTATACTCTTCTCATTAAATATTATCATATAGTAAACTAGTGACATTATGCAGATAGTTGTTTTATATATTTTCTCAGCAAGAAATTAGCACTAATTGAAGCAAAAATCTTATCTGTTGATTATGTTTTTTAAAACATTGTAGATGAGAAGATCCAAGAATAAACGTAAAGTCATTTATATTTGATGTAGTGCTTTCATGTATATTTCTTCCTAAAGTGGATTAAGTGATAATTATTTAGAGGTTTTGAGCCCACTGAAATACTTGCCCCCAGTGATATCAGGAGAACTCAAATAAAATATATTTTTGCCAAAACTTGTGCACTCCTCTTTATCCAGGATTAACTAAATTTGAACTTTCCCCCAACTTTTATCATTTAAGCTTAGGCTAATTGAATGAGTTACTAATCTTCTTAGTTGAATAGCAGGTATGTAGAGCTTTACCCCTTTTGTACTACAAATATAATCCAATAGGGTTTTTCACAATACTTGACAGGCACAAATTACTCTGCTTTGTTCTCTGAGTATCCAGTTTCTATAAATATGCTCTTCAAATTCAGAGTCATGTACTAATCAGATCAAAAGTAATCCAATATTTTAGCCATCCTTTATATATTTTCAAAGATTTGTGGAAATTTAATAAATATTTCAATTTTACCAATAAAAAATTAAATGTCCTTTTTCCAAAATCACTAGAATTAATACAAATATCATTACATCAAAAGACAAAAAAAGATTTTGACATTGCAATTAAGTGTTAGTATGTTACAAATATATTTCTAAACTCTTATAAAACAATGAGTGTAACAGCTAAAATGTTTCAGAAGAATAAATTATGAGACTTATCTTCTCTAGTGTAAAACCATAGAAGACACAGAATCATAATAGTGTAGCATTGTTGAAAATAGTTATGAGGAATCTGTGGAATATAACAGAGTGATATAATTTAAGAATCATCATACATAAATGAGAGAGGGACAACTGTTTAAAAGTGGCTCTTGTTAAATTGACTCCTTTTGTAATGAGTAATGGAATATTGCCTGCCATATCAGTAAACAAAGGATGTCACAGTCATCAGTGACTGTAGCTACAGCCGATGGTGAGCTGGTGAGCACTGAGGGGACTCAGGAAGGAAAAGGGTACCTGCCATCTAACAACCATCAGACTGCAGCCACTCCCCACAGTGAGCCTGAGGAAACTCAGGATGAGAAAACACAGGATACTGGTCCCAGATAGCTGAAGGGCATATCAAAGGAATGATTTCAGTGAGTCCAGACGCTTGCATCTTCCCATACATAGAGAAGAGCTAAATTCCTTAACTTGAGATATCTGGTTTCCTTTAGTTAACAATAATCTCTTGACGTTCAGACTACCTGCCCTTTGTTGCAAAACTTCTATATATTCTGGCTCCCCGCCCCCCGCCATCACCTCCTCGGAGCAGTTTTCTCAGGGTTACTTGAGATGCTGCCTCCCAGGCTTGAAGTCCTAAAAATTCCCACTGAATAAAACATAACTCTCAACTTTTAAGTTGTGAATAGCTTTTTAGTGGACAGTAGTATAATTTCTGTATTAAGCTTTCCCCAGTGTCTTAGCTCAGGTTGCTGTAACAAATACAATGGACTGGATGGCTTGACCAGCAAACATTTATTTCTTACAATTCTAGAGGCTGGAGTCCCAATATCAAGGTGCCAGTCAATTTGGTTTCTAGTAAGAAACCTCTTGCCAGTTTGCAGACAGACACCTTCTTGCTGTATTCTCACATGCTGGAAAGAGAGATCATTCTTCTGTTGTTTTCTTATAAGAACACTAATCCCATCATGAAGGCTCCAACCTCATGAATGAATTACTTCCCAAAGGCCCCACCTTTAAATGGGGATTTAGGATTCAACATATGAATTTTAGGAAGTCACAAATAGTCCAAAGCACCCAACATCAAGTTAAAAAATAAATAAAGTTTATAAATGAACACTAAAGAGTTAAATGTAGCCAATGAAATGATAAAATACAATGTTCTGACCTCCAGTAAAAATAAGTAAACTCTTCTAAACAGAACTTAAAAAAACTCCCACTTGCCTGCAAAAAAGAGAAGCAAGACCAAGGGATAATTGTTGAATCTGACAATCTACAAAGGAAATACAACAACAGTGTTACATATAAAACTAAGAAAAAGTTTGCAAGAAAATATGAAAGGCAAAGTGTTAAAATTCATAGTATATGAACATTTTAAATTACCATCACCTAGGGAAAATGTACAGTCAATTCCAAGAATAAGAATCAAAGATATTCAACAAAACTTTAACTAAAGTATGACATTAAAAAACTACCCTTTTTATAATTACGGCCTTTGGAAAGAATTCATTTTATATTTAAAAAATAAGATATAGCTTTAAGTTGGTGAAAGGTGAGCATGGCAGTATTAAAAATAATGTAGTAGCCCATATTAATTGAGCATGCATTATCTGCAGGACGTTTTTCTAGGACTTTAGTTATAATGTATTACCAATTAATCCCCCCAACATCTTAGAAATAGGCATTAACATTAAATAGAGGCACAGAGAGGTTCAAAACTTGTTTAGTTTTCATAATCTGTGGAGTGGAAGAACCAATATTCAATTTTAAGCTGTCTGGCTCCAGAGGACAAGTTCTCAACCACAAAGTAGTGTTTGTAAGTTTCAACAATATTTACCAGTTATGAGCACTACATTTTGCAAGACATTATGGTAATCATTTATACACAGCATGTCAAGAAATCTCTAGAGTTCATGTTCTTCTTGGACTAGACAAGGGAACTGAAACTCAAATAGTTGACATAAATTTCCAAAGTTGACAAGGGTGCTAAACAATGCAACTGGGTGTGAAATCCGAAACTCTTGCAGTTTCATGCCCTTTCTATTTTGGTATATGGTCTTTCAATTTTTCTCTAAAGCAGAAGTAGACTATAAATAATTTTTAAAAAACAGTAATTTAGATGATGTTACTTCATTTGTAGGAAACTCTACTTGGGAAATAATAAGAAATGGAAATAGCGTTTTATATTCATAAATGTATGGCAACTATGATTGCAAAAAGATAGACGCAATTCAAATATCTAACTATAGAGAATTACTACGTTAAAACTCTAGCTAATATGTAGCTATTGAAAATCAGGTGTTCAAAGCATAATTAATAACATATACATGTATTTTCTCTCTACATGTATGCACCAAGAAACAGTAATGGAGGGAAGTTCATAAAAACTATTAGCAGTGATTTACAAAATATTCTATCATGTAATTTAATTTTTTCTTTGTAATTTATCTTTTTTTTTAACCTTTCTTGCTTCTTGTTATTTATTTTGGTTATGTGACGTAGGAAAGGAGAGGAATGGCAAACATAATAGCAGTATGCCAAAAATAAAAGGAAAATAATTAAAGAAGTTAAAACTAAAAAGAAAAGGTGCATTTCTTCTCATATAATGAACATCTCAAGACAATTGGGCAATCCATTGAGTCTTTAAATTAGAGCAGATTTGGATGATTCTGACAGTGTTCAGACTTTGTTTTCATCCTATGAGATACTGAGATTCACTAGGGAAACCTAGCATTCCAAATGTGTTAGAAAATGCATAATGTGTCAACACATTGTGACATGGGAGTAATACTAGTAAAAGTTGTTTGGGTCTATTAATAACAGAAAACCAGTTCATTCCAATAGCAGGAAAAATATGAGTACAGGTTTTAGTCTCTTTCTTTTTCTCATTTTTTTGTGCTTATTTGCATCTGTAGCATTATTTTATAAATTAGAAGGAATGGTATATATTTTTTAAGACATCTATGATTTTTATGGAAATGTCTCCCTCATTTGAAGGGGGTTATTTCCAAATTATAGCTGAATTATTTTATCTATACATTGTTTTTTTTTCCCATTTATATTACCTCATTTTCTCTCTCTATTGCATCATCTCTAACACTACCATTCAAACAATAAAGGAGAGAATATTTTGCAAAATTCATGAATTGGCCTAATATTGGTTCATGAAATTTATTTGTTGACGGATTTACTATTTCTGACTCTACCTTTTCCCAAGTAATAGAAAAAGGAGGAAACAAGAGCAATAGGTGGGTGAATCTGACCTTACCAATATGTGTCCAAAGGAGGCAATATCTACAGATGTAAGTAGATACATCCACATTCAGTAGGTTTCTTTTTGGATCACAGGTGAAATAATTGACCTGCCTCTTCCAACTTTACCTCCATTACCTATGGGGAAAAATTGCACAGAAAATATGCTTAATGTTTATTAGCTGTATTATATTAGTTATTATTAATCACCTTTATTGCTATTTCTTAAGTTTAAATTTGCTTAGAAGCATCGAGTATATCTCTTTTTCTCTCTACTGATTGAAATCTGAAGGTTCTAATGTTGGCCAATACATTGATTTGCTTCCATTTTGTCAGTAAACATTTTTGGAGAGATGACAGTGAAACTTGTCTGGATGTACACTGATTATTGCAGTTTCTACAGAACTGTGTGTAACTAATGTGATGTATGACAAGGTGACCCAGTGATAGTGATGGTAGTGATAACAAGTGGACTAGAGATCCCAACACAGTTGTCACCTCAATTTAGTAAAGCAAAAGAAAGCTCGGCAGGACTTTTTTCCCTTGGGTATCTTGTTTTTCACTTAGTTTGCTCTTTCATTATTATTATAAATTGAGATTAACTTCTTTCCTCAATCTCATCGCTAATATGCCAAGACATGTCAAATATGTCTAATTACAATGAACAATTTGAATACATTCTATTTTAATCTTATTGATTATATTGATCTGTTCTAATCCTCAAACAACACAGCCAAAAATGTGCCATCCATTTCAGCAAATGAAACCTCTAGGTGAAGGTTAATTACAAGGCTTCTAAATGAAACAACTGAAGAGAGACAATGATCAATTGAAAATAGACTCTAATAGAGTATGAGCGTTTATCCTTACAGCATAAGGGTTGGAATTATAAGCCACAGATGCCGGTTCCCAGTTCCCTATGCCAGCTGGGGGTACATTTGATCCCACTCTTTCCCACTGGATCTGAAAACTGCTTAATTATCCTTGTATTCTAATGACTGTGTTTGAAGCAGGGCATCGAGATCTAAATCCTTTCTCTGATGCAAGGAAGGGTTCAGTTTATCTAGCTAAAGAGAAGATTATTTCTTTTTCTTATGAAGATACATATTGGATTTTGATATAGTAAAAAAAGAAAAAGCGTATTTACATTCTTCCAATTTAAAAAGATGCAGTAAATCTCCTGTGTGTGTATGTATGTTTGTGTAGGGGATGTTGGGGAGAGAGAAGCAAACTGGCAATTTTTCAGGGACAGTCTAGCTATTTGCTATTCCACAGTTGCTTCAGGAGTCTGTGGTGGCAGCTGGTAGTGCTTCTCTGATGGCCATGCTTCCAGGAAACAGCAGAGAGCTGAGACTTACCCTAAAACAATAAACTCAATCCTATTAACAAATTACTACTCCTCCCCCTTTTATACTGATCCCTTTCCAGAAAACATCTGTCTTCTTGGTATCCCTTTCGGATGCATAAAATCACCTCTAAAGTTCACAGCTTCCTGAATATTTTTCTGTTCTCTATTTAAAACTGTGTTTTTCCCACCATTATCTGACAACCTTTCGGCAGCAGAAGTTAGTGCTGAATAATAGTGCCTCCTATTTAGTTTTACTGTCTCTGGCAAGAATACTCTGCTCACATACTAAGCAGTGAAGAAGATCCCTGACTAATGAGGAGCAAACGTTATTGTGGGAAATGCTATGAAATAAGATAAAACCTTTAGAGAAATTTAACTTTACTAATCTCATCCACCTCCTAGAGCCCTTTTACTAATTTCTTATTTTGTGCTAGGATAGTATTTTTATTTTATTTTATTTTATTTTATTTTAGCTCCAGGGTATTACTAGTTTTTCTCTTCTGTATGTTTTTTTTTTCCTCAAGAAACCCGCCTTGCACTTATATTGCACATTTATCCATTTACAGTTAACTAAATACATTTCAAGACTCATTGATCTCCACCACTGCTTCCCCTCTCCTTTTATTTTCCTTGTTGATATCCATGTTCTTAATTCATATATATTTTGAATATATTTCTTTGAGGATTTTCTTCAGATAGATACCAAAAATGTGCATTCTTTTAATTTTTGTTATTGTTCTAGATGCCTTTCTTTTGTCTGACACGTTTGGTATTTTGGTTGAGGACACGATAGTTGGATCACAGTCTGAACTTCTCCATAGGCTGTAGATGTTTTTCCTTTGTCTTCCACCTTCTGTTGCATATGAGAATTCCATTTATTTCTTTAATTTTTGCTCATGTGTAATCAGTTGTTATTGCCTGGAAGACTTTTCGTTTTTTCTTTTTTTAGTTTGTAAAAGATAGGATTTTTACCAAGCTATTGCTTCTCTTTTCTCGGTTCATTATCCAGTAACAGCCTGATACATAGTAGGTACATGAGAAACATTCAGAGCACATAAACAAATAATTGCTGAGTGCTTGCTAATGCTAGCTACTCTGCTAGTTAACAAAATAGGTAACCTCACCCCCTGCTCATTAAGTTTGGACTCTGATAAGGAAAAGTGAAGTTAATCATTTAATTATGGTAGGAAATACCTAGTTGGAGCTGTTTAGGGATTCAGTTAAGTTTTCTCTGTAGAAGTAAATAAATGATTGTTTTAATGGACTGGGAAAAGTCATCTGGGCTTTTCAAAAAAACCTACAGTATTCTTTTATCTGTTTACTTAAATCATCATAACCACCAAACAGGAAAGAGGGTGTTATTCTCCTATTTCGTATCCTTGTTTCCTTCATCATTTGGGCATCTAATTGGTTAGTTATTGCTAATACACACAGAAAGTGATTTTGCTGAACCTAAGCCAGCATTCGTGTTGATCTCCAATCTAGGAAAGATTTTAGGACTCATCCAGCTCATGTGCGGAGCTAGAGAGTTATTAGATTTAGGGGTGGGCAGGAGTCAGATATACCTGTAGACAGAAGAAAGAACATATGTGTAAGACTAGAAACCAAAAAGAGAATGAAAAGCAGGTAAGATATCAGGAAGTACATACAGTCATATTGAAAGTATGAACTTGAATGCAAGGAGGAGGGGCTGAAATGGATTCATGATGTGAACTGACCTGAAAAATCACTCTAGGAGGTTCTATGGACAAAAGCTATGCTGGAGTGATCTGTTGTAACCTGATAAACACACATGGAAAACATACAACCCTTATTTATTTTTATTTTTATTTATTTTTTTATTTTTTTTGCTGTACACGGGACTCTCACTGTTGTGGCCTCTCCCATTGCGGAGCACAGGTTCCGGGGCCACGGCTCACGGGTCCAGCCGCTCCACGGCATGTGGGATCTTCCCAGACCGGGGCACGAACCCATGTCCCCTGCATCGGCAGGCGGGCTCTCAACCACTGCACCACCAGGGAAGCCCACAACCCTTATTTTTATGAAACGCTTTCCACTTAATCCAAAACAATAGCAATAAGGACAACTGTCTAAAAAATAGTCTAATAGTTATAATGGAACCACTCACTTTTTGGAATGAAGGGAAATGTTCTCATGTATTTTTGTACTTGATTCATATCTTGGCTGTCATAAAACTTATTAGCCTTTGTTTAAGGTTTAGCTGCTTTTTCACTTTTGCAAGAATCTCTTTGGAAAACAGTTGGGTGTGGGAGGTTTCCTGAGACTTGCAGGGCATCTGCTGACGTTCTAACTGATATTTCCTTAAAAAATAAAATAAACCATGAGAACATTGGCCTGACCAAAATTGACAAATGTTCCTAACAAAATAGAAAAGCCACTCTTTTTATTGATGCACTTTAGCACAGTTGGCTAGGAAGAGGACTATAATCAAAATACATCTTATTTGAGTATTTGTGAAACTTGAAAAGCTAATATTTTCAGGTTATTTGGAAATTATCACTTAGAGTAGTAATTTAAATGTTTGTATTCAAATCTTTTAAATGTCAACTAATATTAAGATGTGTAATTTAAAAATATACAGCTGTTCCACAGAAAGCTTTTGGGGTTCTCTTTTCTTCATTGAGAAGATCACAGTCAAAAGCTAGTGCAACATATCTGATTCTCTTCAAACAATATACTCATAAAGGCTAGAAAGTATATTCAACTTGTATGTGGTTTGGGAGGATATGTGTGTATGTGTTTGTATGTGTGCAGGCATATGTCCTGCTGGGTTAGGTTTAAAGCTTCTTCAATAAAAAATTCTACAACACATAATTTTGGTATGCTCTTTTTCTTTTAACATGGACCCTTGAAAATAAAGGACAGCTGTTACTTTAATGATTGATTAGCTGACTGGCATATCTCCTAGTTCTAGTTTCATCTAGCATTTTTTTTTTCAGTTTTACTGGAATCCTGTTTCACTGTTTTCTTTAATTTTAAAATAATATAGGCACTTTTTTTTTTTTCCAGAAAAAAAGGCAACTATCCTAGAATGGCTTAAAAGTAATTTCAAAGTTCTCTCTCTTCAAATACACAACACTCCCCAGAGGCAAAAACATTCAACGGTTTGTTATTAATTCTTATAGATGTTATTTTGATTACTCTTGAATTATTAATTTTAGGCATTACTTGCTATTTGACTCTTTCATCCAATATGTGATTAAATAGAATATTATTTCTAGTTCTTCTCTCCTCAAAATATGATTCTATTTTTTAAAAAATTTTGTCCTTATCAAGATAATTTCTTTTGACTTGAAACTATGTAAGATGAGGACATTTGTTGCTTAGGCTTCTATTCACCTCTCCTTTTCCCCTTAAACCTCCAAACCTGCATCAGTGACATCTTCAGTTTTATTGTTATTTAAACCTGTTTGCACTTCTAATCAGAGTTATGCATTCTCCCTCCCAGAGAACACTATCCTCAAAATCTGTGGGGAGTCACTCTTAACTGTATTAAATTGTTTTCATCTACATTATTCCATCTCCCTAATTCAATTCTTTTTCTGTCACAGCCACCCATACTTATATATATAATGCATGTTTTTCCAAAACTTATCTGAATTTTTCCCCTTTAATGTTCTTCATTTGGTTTTTATATCAGAGTAATGTTGGCCTCCTAAAATTAATTTGGAAGTATTTCATCCTCTGCCATTTTCTCAAAATATTTGCATAGGACTTGTGGTATTTCTTATTTAAATGTTTGATCAAATTCATAAGCAAAGCCATCTGTAGAAAACTACACATTTCTTCCTGTAGGAAGAATGTGTTTTATTATGTTTAATTTTTAAATAAATACAGGACTATTCAGATTTACTGTTTCATCTGGAGTCAATTTTGATAATTTGTGTGGTCAAGGAATGCAACCATTTATTCCATTTCTAATTTATTGACATTAACATTTTCATAATATTCCCATGTTATTTTTTTGTATCTCCAGGATTCGTAAAGATGTTTCCTTTTTCACTCCTGCTATTAGTAATTTATGTTTTTCTCTTTTTTCCCATGATGAATGTATCTACAGATTTATAAATTTTATTAATACAAAAAATAAACTTATTGTTTCATTGATTTTTCTCTTGCTTCTGTTTTTTCTTATCTTTATTATTTCCTTTCTCCTACTTATTTGAATTTAATTTGATTTTTTATTTTGTATTTCTTCTTCTGTATGTCAGAGGGGAAAAAATTCTCTGAGTGTTCACTCATCTGAAATAATTAATTTAAACAAAGTTTTTGTGATACAGAATCCTAGATTGACACTTTTTCCACTTTAAAGATGTTATCCCATTGTCTTCTAACCTATTTCTGATTAAAATGAAGCTATCATTAAAATTGCTCTTCCCCTATATTTAGTAAGCCTTATTCATTGTTTGCCTTTTCTTTTTTTTTAAGTTGACTTCCAACATGTTAATTATTATATACCTAAGTATCATTAAAAAAAAAAAGTATCCTTAGCAATTAGTCAAGCTTTTGGATATGTAGGTTTATGGTTTTTTTTTTTTTCAAAAAATGTGTGATTTTTTCAGCTAATATTAAAAAAAAATTTCTGCACAATTTAATTTCTGGGATTCCACTTTTCTTATAAAGCTTAATATTGTCCAAAATGAAACACAATTCATTGCTTTCAAAAAATTTTATTTCTTGATTATGCTTCAGATTTGATAATTTCTATCAATCTAAATTTATTTTTTCTTCTGTAATCTCCAATTTGCTATTATGCTCATTCAATAAATGTTTCATATTCTACATTGTCATCTTCAATTTTGAAATTTTCAGTTCGTTCATGCATATTGATTCAGTTGCTCTGCTGAGATTGCCTTTCTCTTCAATCATTATGTCAGTCATTTTCTTCATATAACTGAACATGTTCACAACAGATTTTTAAGGTCCTCATCTGCTAGTTCCAGTACCATACAGTTTGTTTTTTGAATTGATTATAATTTTTCTTACTTCTTCACATGAAAAATTATTTTTTCAACTTTATGCTGGACATTTATTATGACATGTTGGAAGTTATCTGAATAATGTGGTATCTCTATAAAAGGTGTTAAGTTTTGTTCTGGCAAAGAGTTAAATAACTGGTCAATTATTTTATTCTTCCACACTTGATTTTATTAGTTGAAAATCCTATTTCTGTTTTGACCTTATTTTTAGGATCTGGCCTTTATCTAGCACATGGACTTTATTTCTAAGGCATGGATTACTGTGGTGCAAATTAATTTATCCTCAGCCAGGATTCCAACTTCTCCTAGCACTGTATGACCTTTGGTATCTTTATTCAGCTTGCAGCTCCAGTAGCAGTCCCTCCCTGTTAGCCTCATAAGGGTTTGGCACATAAAACCACAGATCAGCCTTAGGCAAAGATTCATAGAAATCTCCATGTAGACGGCTGGTGCTCACCTCTGTGCATCTTTATCCTCTCTTTCCTCTTCAGCGTTCTGCCCTGAAAGTTTCTACCATTTCAATCTCTGCCTCTTCATGTCAGCAAGAGCACTGTGCTCTGCTTTACCTCTTATTCCCTGTGCCCTATTCTAGGAAGCAATCCCAAGTAGAAAAATGGAGGACAGATAGACTTCAACTTGAATGTTTCTCTTCTCTCAAGGATAGAACTGTTTTTGTCCAATATCTAAAAATAGTGTCCTTTCATTTTTAGCAAGGCTGGTATCAGTTATTCCATCACCACTGGAAGTTGAATTTGAGCTCTCATTAGATAATTTGGTTACTACCAAAGTTTTAACATTTGATGTTGTTCTAATAATGGAAGCTACAATCATAAATGTAACTGACCCTTCAGATTAAATCTTTGTTTTCTGTTTTTAAATTTTCACTCTTCAAATCTGACAATGCTATAAGGTATCCAAAGACATTTCCTGGGTCGTTTTTTATTGCTAGATTTATCTAATTTAAACTATAATAGATGTGTCATATTTTATATAGAGTAGAAATTAATTAAACATATTGTTAAATTACTTGTTTCATTTTAATATTCCTTATATCTATCTACTTCTCTCCATCTGTACTAACACCATCATACTTCACACCACATTTAGGTATGACTTTTTCTTGATTGCAATTTTATTTTCACTACAGTTGATTTTTTAACCATGCTAGTTCATCAATAATGTATTCTTCACATTATAGTCATAGTGATTCTTTAAAATGTGTATATAATTATGCCATGCCCCCATTAGAAAACATTCAGTAATTATCTACTGTTTCTAATATAACATTCTATGACCTAGCATAATATTATAAATGATTATGAAGTAATACCTCTTTAAAATCTCTTTTTTTAATATATCCAATTTCCTCTCTTATCATTTCTCTATTTCCTATCCAATTCACATTCTATGGAATAGACATACTTGAATATTGGCAGTGATGCTTAAAGCTCTGTTCTTTCTTATTAAACTTATTTATCCTGTATTACTTTTACATAATATTATTACACTGTTTTAAATGCCTGTTTACTCACATTTCTTTACTCATTGTATTCTAACCCATTTGAGGACAAGGGAAGAACAATACTTAATATGATTATTAGTCAATAAAATTTTATCAGTGAATAAAATCTATTGCATCATCAAATAATGTTATTTAAAGCTTGTTGAATTCATTCAGAAGGTAAATGGGATGAATTAAAGGTGCATATTTTAAGATATTTATAATTGTCAAATTATTAATAAATAACACCCAAGCACATTTAAAAAATATAATTGATAGAATGGGAAGTCATTAACCTTTAAGCACTGAATGAAATTGTTTAGTACAATAATTAAAATTAACGTTAACATCTTGGTGAACTGCATTGCAAGAAGTAAATGTCTGCTTTCATAGTGTAATATCTTCTATACTTTTTTACTGAATCTTATTTTTTAGTTATAGAAAGCATGAATACTGATGGTTAATTACACAGAACTAAAAGGAATATTGGCGAATTACTGATCCTTACTTGTGGATAAACACTGCATTTTAATAAGAGAAAATGAGAACAAAAAAAATTCAGTTAGTTAGATATAGATAACTATAAGTACTAAAGTATTTTTGTTGAATGAATCAGATAATAAACTAGTGCATAAATGTACTTATAAGATTTCCTCTCCAACATGAATCCTGACAAATGGATTTGAAGTACAGTTAATTTGGAGTGCTGTTTTCAGAAGGGACCCAGAAAAATATTGTTCAATTTGAGATCCAGGCAGTATAGATTCTGATGAAAGCAATAAAGTGACCTTCAATCAACACTACCTATCTTTGTTTTCCTGTCTGATATTGTCAAAAATGTTGTGAGCAATAAGGGCAGAATGATCACACGAACAGATAAGAAATAGTAAGTTCTTAAAATAAACAACCATATGCTCCAGTTTTTGAGAAAGGAAGTAGAGTTTCCAGATAAAAATGGAGAAAATCTTTAGGGAAGTAGGCCAGGACAGAAAGAGATAAATAAAGAAAGAGGTATGGAATTATGAAAGCAAGTTTTTAAGAAGTTTGATTAAAATAGTTGCAAAATGAAAAAGGAAAAAATTATGCATTATTATACAACATAATATAATTTTTTTATCATCTCATACTCTGTGCAAAACAGTATTGTCTTAGCCAGCTCTGGATGCCATAACAAAATGCCATACACCATGTGGCTTAAACAACAGAAATTTATTTCCTCGTCGTTCTGAAGGCTGGAATTCCAAGATCAAGGTGTCGGTATGATCAGGTTCTGGTGAGATCTCTCTTCTTGGCTTGCAGATGGTAGATTTTTTATTGAGTGCTCCCATGGCAGAAGAAAGATAGGAAGCAAGCTCTCTGGTATCTCTTGTTATAAAGGCTCTAAAATGCAATGAATTGTTTATCCTTCTGGAGTTCAAAAATTACTGAGGTCTGGGTTATTAGAGAAATAAAAGGAACAGGTTGTTGTGGAATGGAATTCTTAATTTTGAGGTTGTGGAGGATTATCAGTTATTGGTAACAAAGGTCCAGCTGTGACCATGCATAATGTGGATGGCAGATAAATTTATGTGATAATTCATTGGAGTAGAGAATATCAACTCCAGGATATTAGAAAGATCATCCATGGGAATAGTAAAATCAGCATGGTTCAGGACAGAAATGTTGGAAAGAATGTCAGCAAACTAAGGGTCAAATCTTCAAGAAATAAGGGCAAATGTAGATGACTCCAACATGATCAGGTAGTAAATGCAATAATCTGATAGCATTAGCTTCGAATATGGCTTTCATATTATGCTTAATCAGTGCTATATTTTATGTTGGGCATTATCAAACAGCAAGTGTCCAGAGAAATGTACTGAATAACATAAAGTACCTAAAGACACATTCTTTCACTTATTTCATATATCCTCAGGGGGAAGAACTAGTTATAATGGATATAAGTTATAAGGTAAATGTCAGCTCTAAAAATTCAACATTTTAAACAATGGTTTAGTTTAAAAAGAATGAGCCACAAGTCACCGAATGTTCAAACAAAGTCTGTATGACCATCTGTCAAGGATTCTGTAGAGATTACTTATTTTCATGGGAAGTCTTTTTTACCACTTCAGTATTTTACCTCTGTAATAGAAGTAGTAGGAAAATACCACACATTGATCAAATAACACACACTCTCTCTCTTCCCCCCTCCCCATCTCCTACCCTCCCTTCTTTCTTTCTTTTCATCAAGTTCCCGGTAGTGTTCTAGCAGCAGTGGATAAATAGTTAAAAATATGTTGTCATTCTAGGTACTATAATTTGAGTGTAGGACCAGGAAATCAAAAAATGGGTATGCATATCTTCAAATAGAATTCTGTATATGGTACATGAAAGTACAGTCAAGGATGACTTTACAGAATAGAAAATTCTAGAGCTGGCTCTATAGAATGAGGAAGATTTTGATGGTTTGAGAAAAGGAAAAGCAAATTATAGGAACCAGACAAAGGATTTGCATAGATGTAGAGGCACGAAAGAGTAGACACTAGGAAAAGGCCATGTTAACTTTGATTCGGGATATTTGGGGTGGAGGAGGAGAGTCATGAGGATGAATGGAAGGAGATGAGGCAGGGACTTAGGCAGGAGCTTGATCATGAAGATCCTTACAGTTATATTCTGTAACCAGAAAGTTTATGCTTTGTTGGTTGGTTGATTGCTTGCTTATTTTTCTTAAAAATGCAAATGTCTTTAGTGGGACAATGAGGTCCACCAAGCTCTTGTCCCAGTAATCCTAAATTCCATCTGTACCGACTCTTTCTTATCCTTTTTAATGAAGGTAAAATCCTTGTGCTCCACCCCCCCCCCCATCAGGCTCTTCTAAAACTATATGTTATCTTTTGCCTCAGAGTCTGGTTAATGCTGTTCCCTCTATTTGGGACAATCATTTCACTCAGCATTCTCCATGATCTACTGCCTTTTTCCTTGTCACCCTCAATTGGAAAATTCACATGCAAGTTTCAAATTATGGTTGATTACAAAGCTTTTGCATGACTGAAGCATTGCTGGGTCCTCAATTTATGGACCTATATAGGAACTTTGCTTCCATTTTTATGGCACACATTCGTTCCACATGTCATTGTGAGCTACACGTCAGTCTTCCATCTTTGACCGTAAACTCCAGGAGCTCTGTATTCTCTTTACTGTTGGAACTCACCATAATGAATGGTTGTATGAATGGATGCGTGGCTGAATGGAAATACAAATCAATGTTATGAGAGTATGGATTCTTTTCTGCAGGTGATTCAAGAACAGTGGATCAAACAGGGAGTGACTCCATCCAATGCGTGTTTTAGAAAATTGTCTTTCGTGAGGCTGGGGAGGAAATTTGGACAGAAACAGGATTAGAGGGCAACTATCAATATATGAGTTAAGAAGATATTTTAATAGTTTAGGAAAGGAGATTGTCAAGAAATAGCAGAGAGCATGAAGTGGAAGAAATTGATTACAGAGATATTTGATGGTGTACAATAACTAATTGGATGTATAGAATGAGAGAAGAGTGATGGTGGTGGTGATGATGAGGATGACACAATCCTGGCTGATTAACTAAGCAGATGATGGTGTATTTCATTGGAACAAGTCTTGAAATAAGAATAGTGGTTCAAGGCAATAGGTCCAGTTTTCAATAGGCTTAAGCTATTCATGTAGACAGAAAACTGACTTTACAATAGATCTCTCTACATAAGTTTGGACAGGTAATCTAAATTATAGAATCAGTATATAAGAGATAATTTTTAAGTAATGAAATGAATAAGGTTTTAGCAGGCAGAAGTACAAAATAAGAAGGGAATTGGGTAAGACATTACTTGGGGAGGCTCAACCTAAAAGGATTGAAAAAAAAAAAAGCTGAGATAAAAAATTTATAGGACAACAAGGAGAAAATAAAATCTCCTGGAGCAACTGATCAAAAATATCAGATGTGGCAGGGAAGTCAAATAAAATAGAGACTGAAAAGTGCCCATTAGATTTCACCACACACAGGTTATTTCTGCCTATTGTCAGAGAGGTTTCAGTCAAATGGTAGGGCCAGCAACCAGACCACAAAGGCTGAGGAGTGATTGTGAGGAAAAAATGTTATTAAGAGGATTGGTTCCTCCATAAAGAAATGTACCTGTGTTAGGAAAGAGAAGGAAAACACCACTAAGCATTCACGCTGGTGAAAGGGTGTTGGTTAAAATGATATTAGCCTCAACTGCAGTGATATTCCAGAGGAAAAATAATTGTTTTGCATAATGGAACAATATCCACCAAATTCTATTACCTACACAAAGCAAAGTGCTCATTCTAAAAATATTAATGCTTTCCCTGTTAAAATGTATATAGCATCCATATTTTTGTTTCAGTATGAATGTAACAGTATTTGTTATCTAATATTTTAATCTGAACGTTAAGGTGATAAAATCAGTTTGATAGGTGTTAAAAAGTATTTTGTGACATTGAATGGATGTTGAAATTTAAAACATCTCTGAAACTCTTTCATCAACAACTAGTCTGGGGTGCTGAATAGATAATGCATGTCCATGGGAGTTTACTTTTAAATGTCTACATACCATTAGGAGTTAGGATTTCTGTCTTAGTTCCTCAGTAGACAATTTATCATTGACAGTCACTTCCGTTAAGACAGCAGTCTAATTTTTAAACACTCCTTTCCTCACCTTCAACTAGTTACAATGTCACTTTGTGTATTGTCATAAATATTTCATGTTGGAAATTTGTCAGGAAGAGAAAAAAAAGCAATATGCACCTGGTTATTCCCCAAGGTCTATTCTCTAACATCTAAAGTCTCTTACAATAAAGAAATTAAGTAAATTATAGTACACTAACTTGGTAACATATTATTGTCTTTAAGATTATTGTGAAAAATTTTGTAACATATAAATATGATATAAAATTCCATTAAAAAGAAGACTATACAATGATTTGGTCATTAATATTTCAGCCATAAAATATGCATATCCCTATTGACAATATTTGAAAGACAATATGCAAATATAAAAATAGTTGAGACATTTTTGATTTACAGCGTATTTTATTTTCTTCAGAATTCACTATGTTTTTCAATAAAAGACTTTGTCTTAAGCTCTGTTGCTGCTATTGTCACAATTTATCCAACTGCATGTAAGAAAGCTAGGCAAAAATTGTCAGCAATTAATCTACAACACCAGTAATCAAGAGGTTTCTTAGTTTTTTCTAAATGATATTAAGGTAACACCTTAATATTATTTTCTCCACAGTATATTCATCAGAGTCACCTTTCTCTACATGTAAGTGCGCCATACAAATCTCTTTTTCCCTAGGATTCCACAAGTGATCTCAATGATTCTTTATCTATGACAGAAAATCCAAAGACATTTTGGTTTTCTTGAAGATTGCATTCTGCTCTTGGGTTAAAGAATTGTTGGGCACAAAGTTTCAACTTCACAGATGGTTATTAGACTTGAGTTACCCTGAGACAGAATCCTTATGTTGCTCTGTGTTATTCTATATTTGGAACTAATTGTATTTTCACTCAACAAAGGGTTCAAACACATGCAATTAAAAACAAAGTGCTGGGCTTCCCTGGTGGTGCAGTGATTGAGAGTCCACCTGTCGATGCAGGGGACATGGGTTCGTGCCCTGGTCCAGGAGGATCCCACATGCCGCGGAGTGGCTGGGCCTGTGAGCCATGGCCGCTGAGCCTACGTGTCTGGAGCCTGTGCTCCGCAATGGGAGAGGCCACAACAGTGAGAGACCCGCGTACCGCAAAAAAATAAATAAATAAATAGAACTAAAAGTCATGAATTTTTTTGTTGTTGCTAGCATTTAGAAATTTATTGTTTAATTAATAGGCCTATAACTGGGCATCAAGCTAACATATATGAAAGTGAATTGAGAGAGGAACATGCAGCCCATGCCCGGGGTGAACTCATGGTGGCGGGCATGCATCAACGTCAGGTCTAGAGTGCCTTCAGACTGGTCCAGGCTGGTGGCCAGCAGGTGCGGGACTACAGGGCTCATGGTAGAATAGGGTCAGCAGGATGCCACTCACACTTCAGTTGGTTGCCCAGTAAGAGTTTCACCACTTGTATATAATAGGAGTTTTCTCACATGTTCACTTCTTTTAGCCTTTTGATTGCCGTCCTCAATATTCTTCCAAAGGAATTCTGGAATAAACACATTATGAAAAACTGGGCCTTTTTTTATTCCAGGATTCCCAAAGTCAACCCAGCAGCGTATTAGGACTATATGTGATTTCAAGTAAATCCTTTGAAGGGTAGATAACATTGCCTCAGCCTTGCAGGGAAGCTGTGAAGACAGTGGAGGTTGCAGCATAGGAAACAGGGAGCAGTGGTATTTACAGATACTGGTTAAAAGCCACCATGGGGGTCTGTAAATTCCAAGATACTTCTAGGATATGCATATTCTCTGTGCATGTAGATAAACCAGGTTTTGGCAGACTGTGGGCAGCTGTCTGACAGAGATGCAAGTGCTGGCTGCTGGGAGAGCAAAGGGGCTGTGATAGCATCTGTTATGCCACAGTTTATATAACTGTAAGTATATATGCTTTTTTTCAGTTGCCTTTTCAATAAATATATTTCCTTATTTAAAAAAATGGGCCATGGTGACTTTGCTTGAAGAGCTATATACCGTGGTGACATTAATATGGCCTTCTTACACTACTACCTTTCTCTGTAGTTTTTCTTTTTTCTCTCTTTTTTTTTTTTTTCGGTATGCGGGCCTCTCACTGTTGTGGCCTCTCCCCGTTGTGGAACACAGGCTCCAGATGCGCAGACTCAGCGGCCATGGCTCACGGGCCTAGACGTTCTGCAGCATGTGGGATCTTCCCGGACTGGGGCACAAACCCGTGTCCCCCACATCGGCAGGCGGACTCTCAACCAATGTGCCACCAGGGAAGCCCGTGTAGTCCTTCTTGATCTCACATTCATAATATTGAGAAACATATCTCAGGAAGCCTGATGATGTTTTTTGCTTTACTAGAAGATATCTTCCAATAACCCCGGGCACAAATACTGAACTAACATCTGGATGGATGGATGAGTTAACTTTTTTTTGACTAAAAGATCCAAAAGATAGGGCAGGATCAATGAGATAGGCTGATCATATCTAAGAAAGACCCAGTGGTTTTATCAACATCATTTTCTTTCTTGGCAAATCTCACTAAGCTCTGATACAAATTACTTAAAGTTTAATACAATATCAAATTCATGATTCTCCTGTAGAATATTAATTTATATGAAGTCACTGAATAATATAGTTTTGAAGTTAGAAGAAACTATGATGTTACTTAACTCAGTCCTCTCATTTTAAAATTGAAGAAGCCATAGTTGAAGAGATAAAATGTCTTCCCAGGAAAGTGTAGATTTAAAAATATGAAGGATGTTACTTTTGACTCTCTGCTCAATTATTTCCCTGACACTTCTTCTTTACATGCTATTCAATTTTAATAGTGTTCCCCTCTGTCTTTCTGTAATGTGAATACGTGTTTATATGGTAGGCACTTATGGCTATATCAAAAAGAAAGTTCAAATCATGTTTCAAGTGGATGTGCATTATGTTGTAGCTTATACAGCTTTCTATAGTATATTTTAAAAATTCCTTCTTATTCCATAATTAGGTCATATGGTAGTATAAGATTGATCATTTGATTTTCTAAGTGGGTATAAAATTTTAAACATATACAATGGTTCTAAGGAAAAGTACCTTTTTTTTCCCCCTTCAAAATTGTTCTTCATAGTGATATGTGATCAGGAAGGTAAAAAATCTCAATTTTCTAAACAGCGTACATGCACAAGAGGTCACAGTTAAGGTTACCTTGGGAGTTCTAATTCTGAATTTCCTGAATTTTGTGGGTTTAAATCATAATTTTAATGTTCCATTAATGCAATGTGCTTTTTTTTCTTACACTGAATTGTTCTATGTCTTTTATTCTGCACTAATGGACATTGTGTTGATTTCTGTGAATATCAAGGAGAGTTCAATATTCTGGTAAAACTCTTTTTAGTTCATGTTTTATTTTTTAAATCCTTTTATTTGAGTTTGACTAAGACAATTTAAAAGCTGTTCTATCAATAACTTTTTACTTTTTATAGAAAAAGACTGAGCAGTATGGTTTTGTATATTTAAAATTAAAATGTGCCTTCTGAAAACTTTGAAAAATGTATGATTTATTTTATTGTTTGGTAAGTTTAAAATACCATTAAATCATTAGACCAGTATCTTTATCATTCAAATTTAAAGCCATCAGACTGTCCATCATAAAAAAAAAAATAACAAATAACAAAAACTTCAATTGAACATGGATATGAATTACACTTATATCACAGTGCAGCTCTTTAATTCTGAGATACTCTGTGAATTTCTTATAGGAGTGATCATGTTTTAGTATAGTTTTGTATAATCAATCAGAGTTCTGAGTTAGTTGCTTAATAAATATTTATTGACCTATAGTTCTCAAGTTCCTAAACTTATTATGTTTATCTCTATTCCCTCTCCAAAAATAGGCCTCTTTATTTTAAGTCAGAGGTGGTACACACCAATTCCAGTTAGCTCAATGATAGTTCTAGTAGTGGACATTATTCTACAGCAAATTAAAAGGGAAGAAAGATGTAACTTGGTAATTATCTATAAACTTATTACATGAAAACAGACTCTAAGCTTCGTGAAAGCAAGGACTGTGTTTTGTTTACCACACTGAGCCAGTAGCTAAAATGTAACACTACTTGAAATTGGCTCCCTAGATCTCAAAATGGTGTGTTTACTACATATGACAAATCTAAGGTATTTCTTATACATATTGTACTTATAATATTCTCCTAGAATACAAATCCTCAACATATAAAGTATATGAGTTTTTGATGCATTAGAATTAATAGCAACAGACAGAATCATCAAAATAATTAATGTTGTATGAAAAATATGGAGGAAATCTAAATAGGTATGCTACTTTCAAAGGGCTACCTACTTCCAATGGGCCAAACACAGATGACTCTTAATGTGCCACAGTATTTAATTCTCATGTTCACAAGGTTATTCTTTGTTTTTTCAGGAGTGAAACAATATCTTGATAGGTTAAATATCTTGGCAAAGGATAAAGTGGGGAATCCAGGACATGGTAACATAAAAAACTAAAGTGCACAGCAAAAAAATAGAGTTTTTGGCATTATCAAAGTTGAACATCTGTATATTCCTTGACCAACAGTTTTATTCCTAAGTGTACATTCAACAGAAATGTGTACTAATATTCACCAAAATTTATGTGCAAAAATATCCATAGCCTTACTCATGATATCCAAAATTAAACTGCAAAATCTGCCTATATATATATACATATATATATATATATATATATATATATATATACACACACACACATATATATATATATATAAACTGGGTAGGTTCATACATGGAATTATTATACAGTAATGCTAATGAACAAACTACACTTACATGGAATAAAAGAGAGAGATCTCAGAAACATAATGATGCACTGAAGAATGCAGATATAATTTTTTGCTCTATGGTTCCATTTATATAAATTTCAGAAACAAAGAAAACGAGTTTGTGATTTTAAAGTTAGGAAGTGACTGGAAGGGGAACTTTTCAGGATAATTTTGATTGGTAATTTTGTTTCTTGCTCTGAATTTTGGTTATACAATGTGATCAGTTTGTAAAATGCATTGAGCTGTACATTTATGATATGTGAATTTTCTTATAAAAATCTACAGTAAAATTTCTGTTAACCAAAAAAAATGCTAAAATGAAAGTGAAATATATTCTGGGGTCATGTAGATTTAGGTCCAAATATATCTCTAGTTTTACTTTAAGCTGCTTTCCGATTTCAAGTGGGGAAATGAGGGTGGACGACCTACATTATAAAATTGCTTTAAAGATAAAGACCAATGATTATATTACTCATGGCATAAAATAAATATTTAGGTAATAACTATTAGGTATTTCTTTTTATGTAAAAGTTCAAATGCATAGTGAGCACAGAGCTGGAAATCATATTTACATCTGATTCTAAAGGCCACAGTTTTTCCTTAGGTCATATTATCTCTCCTACTATGACTTTTCTCTTAAGGAAGAATTACATGTTACAGAAATTAAGGAAAATCATTATAGCCTGGTATTTTTAAAAGCATGAATAGAAAAAAAGAATTCAACTATTATAAATCACTTTCAGCCTAAACTTTTTTTTTCAAGTATAGGATGAAAGAGAAATATATTTCAAATTTAATTTGTTTGAACTCTCAGTGGCCTCAAAATGACTAGTCATGCCAGTACCCGACATTCTCAGCAGTGATTTTGATTTACAAGTTAATATTTTCTTTCATGAGAGTTCAGGATCTGATGACTTGCAACTTAACTAAAAAAAAATAAAAAGGTCTACATAGATCCCTTTATAATCTGTCACTGCACTCCCAGGTAACGTTGAGTTCTCTTGCATAGCAGTATGTATATTTCTCTGTCTTCTGACAAAACAGAAAGATACTGACACTTTTTTTTAGGGTACACTTTCTCATCTGTGCCAAATGTCATGATTTCTTGTTTGACTCACCAGGTCTCTTGCAGGTGGCTTTTGAATGACTCCAATTTCTCCTCTACCAACTGATATGTTGAAATTCAAAATAAGTGAGACTCATTGAAGCTAGAATACAGAATATCTGCCTGTCCTCATTTTAAGAAAGTGTAAATAAACTTCCTTGGCATATCTTGGATGTAAGTTAAAACATACAAATTTAACTGCATAGCAATGAGGGAAGACAGGTCAGGAGACAAATATGGAACCTAGTTCGAGAGCTGTCCACTAGTTCCCAGAAGGTTCTGAAAGGATTAATACAGATGTTGACACTGAACAATTAAAATGGTTTTGCGGGGATGAATATTTCTCACACATGATTCATTGCAATGCCTACCAGAGAAACCAGGGTAGTGATGGTGGGGTGTCAGGATTATAACCACTGTGTGCATTTACTACCCTGGGCAATAAATGGTTGTCCACTGATGATGGTGAGTATTTGGCATTTAGGACATGTATCCATGAGAAAAAATAGACCTATTCTCTTATAGCTGTCTATCCATGAAGGTGAGCATGTGACATTTAGGACATATATCCAGTTAAAAAGAGAAACCTAGTTCCTCACATTGATTCCACCTAGAATTTGTCATATAGTGAAGCCTTGGGACTGTGGATAAGACAGAATTAATGAATAAGAATAAAGTCCAACCAGGGTTGAGTGAAAAATGAACAAATGGAAACAAAGGGAAAATAGATGCCTAGAAGAGTCTTCTGTGACACTGGAACCATGTCTGATAAGCAGCAATGGAACACTGTAGAAATAAAATTTCAACTCTTTGTAGCCTAGTGCTGATAGTAAGACTATTCTAAGCAACAACAAATGAGGCCAGGCTCTTACAACACTTAGCATGCTTATAAACTTTTTCTTTTCTGGGAATATAGGCAGGGCTGCTTCTCATGAAAGTTCAGATATTTGGAATTCTGGGCAACAGAATCAGGAACATGAAGTTCAGTCGACACTTTCCTAAAATATTTTTAAAAACATAATTATATTCTTTTTTGGAATAGATTTTTTCCCCAGAAAAGTTAAGCCTATAGAATAAGAGGAAAAATTAGTGGTTGCCTGGAGTTGAGTGTGGAAATAGGGAATGATTGAAAATGAACACAAGGCAGCTTTTGGAGTGAGGGAATTTTCTAAACCTGGTCTGTGATGATGGTTGCACAACTCTGTAAATTTACTTAAATTATTAAATTGTACAATTAAATGGACTTTAATGGTATATAGATGGTATCTCAATAAACCTGTTTAAAACAGTCTTTTAATTTAGACTTGTTTGGTTAACAAACTTCACTCCTTACTGTCTTTTCTTTATAATACACCAATTTATTCACTTTTTCATTTTGTGTGGTCCCTTATACTTAATAAAGACCCTCAAGAAAAAAAAATCCCAACTTAGACTTAAGATTCCTTGACATCACTAAAATTATAATATTTTCCCTCTTTTCACGGAAAGCAGAATAGAAACACAGGTTAAATCAGTGTCTGTTTGTCTTAAGCAAGACACAAAACGTCTCTCTGGGCTTTTACCATAATATAAGCCTGTATTCTATAATGAAAGGGAGACTATGTAGTGCCTGCCAATATCCTTTTATAATTAATTTTTATGTTAAAATCATACTAGCCTGTTTTTTCACAGTTCTGTAAAACAATAGGAAAAAAGCCACTCTTTTTTGCCTTTTGTGTATGAGAGCATTGATATGGAATGACTAACCTTGAAGGACAATAGAAAAAGCGTCAGAACAACACTCACTCTCACTTGAAAGCTTTCCTTGGAAATAAGTTTCACAATATGCTTTCCCAAAATCCACTGTAGCCCACATATGTAACTTTAACTTCTGCTCTACTTTTTCAAGTAAGCAAGGCCAATTCTTTGGGTCAAGACTATTTGATGATTGGACAATCCCACTTTCAGGCAGAGGGCTTAAAGCAGAGAAGATGACATTTGCATATACCATGCCCATGAACTTGATAATATAGGAAAAGCCTATGGTAAAATATATGACACATCTTTATCTCTAAGATTTCTGCTTTTTCTTGTTACCAAGAGCAATAGAATTTAAATTATGGCCTGGATTTTGTGTGGGATGAAGTTCTAAATTTGGAAAAATTCAAGGGCAATTTGAAACATTCAAGAAACATTTTTTCAAGAAGAGCTACATGAGTGAAACTTTGACAGAACAATTGTATAATTGCAAAAGCTTTTGGAGACACTTTCAAGATGGTGGAGGAGTAAGACGTGGAGATCACCTTCCTTCCCACAAACGCATCAAAAATACATCTACATGTGGAACAACTCCTACAGAACACCTACCGAATGCTGGCAGAAGACCTCAGACTTCCCAAAAGACAAGGAACTCCTCATGTACCTGGGTAGAGCAAAAGAAAAAAGGAAAAACAGAGATAAAAGAATAGGGATGGGACCTGCACCAGTGGGAGGGAGCTGAGAAGGAGGAAAGGTTTCAACACACTAGGAAGCACATTCGCGGGCGGAGACTGTGGGTGTCAAAGGTGGGGAGCTTCGGAGCCACGGAGGAGAGCACAGCAACAGGGGTGCAGAGGGCAAAGCAGAGAGATTCCCGAACAGAGGATCGGTGCCGACCAGCACTCACCAGCCTGAAAGGATTTTCTGATCACCCGCTGGGGCGGGTGGGGGCTGGGAGCTGAAGCTCGAGCTTCAGAGGCCAGATCTCAGGGAGAGGACTGGGGTTGGTGGCATGAACACAGCTTGAAGGGGTTAGTGTACCATGGTTAGCCGGGAGGGAGTCCGGGAAAAAGTCTGGACCTGCCAAAGAGGCAAGAGACCATTGTTTCAGGGTGTGCAAGGAGAGGGGATTCAGAGCACCACCTAAACGAGCTACAGAGATGGGTGCGAGCCACAGCTATCAACAAGGACCCCAGAGACAGGCATGAAATGCTAAGGCTGCTGCTGCAGCCACCAAGAAGCCTGTGTGCAAGCACAGGTCACTATCCACACCTCCCCTCCCGGGAGCCTCTGCAGCCCACCACTGCCAGGGTCCCGTGGTCCAGGGACAACTTCCCCGGGAGAACAAACGGCATGCCTCAGGCTGCTGCAACGTCATGCTGACCTCTGCCGCTGCAGGCTCGCCCCACATTCAGTATCCCTCCCTCCCCCGCGCCTGAGTGAGCCAGAGCCCCCGAGTCAGCGGCTCCTTTAACTCCATCCTGTCTGAGCGAAGAACAGATGCCCTCAGGCGACCTACACACAAAGGTGGGGCCAAATCTAAAGCTGAACCCCAGAAGCTGTGCGAACAAAGAAGAGAAAGGGAAATCTCTCCCAGCAGCCTCAGGAGCAGTGGATTACATCTCCACAATCAATTTGATTTAGCCTGCATCTGTGGAATACCTGAATAGACAATGAAGCATCCAAAAATTGACACAGTGGACTTTGGGAGCAACTATAGACTTGGGGTTTGCTTTCTACATCTAATTTGTTTCTGGTTTTATGCTTATCTTAGTTAGGATTTACAGATAATCATCATTGGTAGATTTATTGATTTGGTTGATCTCTTCCTCTTTTTTCTTTTTATATAGATATATACATTTTTTTCTTTTTATGTTCTCATGAGTGTGTATGTATGTATACGTTTCTTCCTGAGCTTTTGTCTGTATAGCTTTGCTTTTACCATTTGTCCTAGGGTTCTGTCTGTCCATTTTTTTTTTTTTAGATAAATTATAGCTTTTAGCTCTTGTTATCATTAGTGGATTTGTTTTTTGGTTTGGTTGCTTTCTTCTTTCTTTCTTTCTTTTTTATTACATTTTAACTTTTTTATTTTTAATAATTTTAAAACTTTTTATTTTAATAACTTTTCTTTTCTTTTCTTTTCTTTTCTTTTTTTCTTTCCTTCTTTATTTTTTTTCTACATTTTCTTCTGAGCAGTGTGGCTGATGGACTCTTGGGGCTCTGGCCAGGTGTCAGGCCTGGGCCTCTGAGGTGGGAAAGCTGAGTTCAGGACATTGGTCCACCAGAGACCTCTTGGCTCCATATGATATCAAATGGTGAAAGTTCTCCCAGAGATCTCCATCTCAACGCTAAGACCCAGATCCACTCAACAATGAGCAAGCTACAGTGCTAGACACCTTATGCCAAACAAATATCAAGACAGGCACACAACCCAACCCATTAGCAGAGAGGCTGCCTAATCATAATAATGTCAAAGACACCCCCAAAACACCACCAGACGTGGTCCTGCCCACCAGAAAGACAAGATCCAGCTTCATCCACCAGAATAGAAGCATTAGTCCCCTGCACCAGGAAGCCTACACAACACACTGAGCCAAACTTAGCCACTGGGGGCAGACACCAGAAACAACAGGAACTATAAACCTGCAGCCTGCAAAAAGGAGACAACAAACACAGTAAGTTAAGCAAAATGAGAAGACAGAGAAATATAAAGTAGATGAAGGAGCAAAGTAAAACCCCACCAGACCAAACAAATGAAGAGGAAATAGGCAGTCTACCTGAAAAAGAATTCAGAGAAATGATAGATAAGATGATCCAAAATCTTGGAAATAAAATGGAGAAAATACAAGAAACATTTAACAAGGACCTAGAAGAACTAAAGATCAAATAAACAATGATGAACAACACAATAAATTAAATTAAAAATTCTCTAGAAGGGACCAATAGCAGAATAACTGAGGCAGAAGAATGGATAAGTGACCTGGAAGATAAAATAGTGAAAATTGCTACTGCAGACCAGAATAAAGAAAAAAGAATGAAAAGAATTGAGGACAGTCATAGAGACTTCTGGGACAATATTAAATGCACCAACATTCGAATTCTAGGGGTCCCAGAAGAAGAAGAGAAAAAGAAAGGGACTGAGAAAATATTTGAAGAGATTATAGTTGAAAATTTCTCAAATATGGGAAAGGAAATAGTCAATCAAGTCCAGGAAATGCAGAGAGTCCCATACAGGATAAACCCAAGGAGAAACATGCCAGGACACATATTAATCAAACTAACAAAAATTAAATACAAAGAAAAAATATTAAAAGCAACAAGGGAAAAACAACAAATAATATACAAGGGAATCCCCATAAGGTTAACAGCTGATCTTTAAGCAGAAACACTACAAGCCAGAAGGGAGTGGCAGGAAATATTTAAAGTATGAAGGGGAAAAAATAGAAACAAGATTACTCTACCCAGCAAGGATCTCATTCAGATTCAATGGAGAAATTCAGATTCGATGGAGAAATTAAAACCATTACAGACAAGCAAAAGTTAAGAGAATTCAGCACCACTAAACCAGCTTTACAACAAATGCTAAAGGAACTTCTCTAGGCAAGAAATACAAGAAAAGGAAAAGATCTATAAAAACAAACTGAAAACAATTAAGAAAATGGTAATAGGAACATACATATCGATAATTACCTTAAATGTAAATGGATTACATACTCCAACCAAAAGACATAGACTGGCTGAATGGATACAACAACAAGACCCATATGTATGCTGTCTACAAGAGACCCAATTCAAACCTAGAGACACCAATGGACTGAAAGTGAGGGGATGGAAAAATATATTCCAGGCAAATGGAAGTCAAAAGAAAGGTGGAGTAGTAATTTTCATATAAGACAAAATAGGCTTAAAAATAAAGACTATTACAGTAGACAAAGTAGGACACTACATAATGATCAAGGGATCAATCCAAGAAGAAGCTGTAACAATTGTAAATATTTATGCACCCAACATAGGAGCACCTCTATACATAAGGCAAATGCTAACAGCCATAAAAGGGGAAATTGATAATAACACAATCATATTAGGGGACTTCAACACCCCACTTTCACCAATGGACAGATCACCAAAATGAAAATAATTAAGGAAACACAAGCTTTAAATGACACATTAAACAAGATGGACTTAATTGATATTTATAGGACATTCCATCCAAAAACAACAGAGTACACTTTCTTCTCAAGTGCTCATGGAACATTCTCCAGGATAGATCATATCTTGGGTCACAAATCAAGCCTTGGTAAATTTATAAGAAAATTGAAATCATAACAAGTATCTTTTCCAACCACAATGCTATGAGACAAGATAACAATTAGAGGAAAAAATCTGTAAAAAATTACAAACATATGGAGGCTAAACAATACAGTAATAAATAACCAAGAGATCACTGAAGAATTCAAAGAGGAAATCAAAAAATACCTAGAAACAAATGAAAAGAAAACACAACAATGCAAAACCTATGGGATCAGCAAAAGCACTTCTAAGAAGGAAGTTTACAGCAATACAATCCTACCTCAAGAAAGAAGAAAAATCTCAAACAACCAACCTAACCTTACACCTAAAACAATTAGACAAGGAAGAACAAAAAAAACCCCAAAGTTGGCAGAAGGAAAGAAAGCATAAAGATCAGATCAAAAATAAATGAAAAAGAGATCAAGTAAACAATAGCAAAGCTCAAAACAACTAAAAGCTGTTTTATTGAGAAGGTAAACAAAATTGATAATTAGACAAACTCATCAAAAAAAAAAAAAGGGAGAAGACTCAAATCAATAGAGTTGGAAATGAAAGAGGAGAAGTAACAAGTGACACTGTAGAAATACAAAGGATCATGAGAGAGATTACTACAAGCAACTATATGCCAATAAAATGGACAACCTGGAAGAAAAGGACAAATTCTTAGAAAAGCACAACCTTCCGAGACTGAACCAGGAAGAAACAGAAAATATAAACAGACTAATCACAAGCACTGAAATTGAGACTGTGATTAAAAATTTTCCAACAAACAAAAGCCCAGGAACAGATGGCTTCCCAGGAGAATTGTATCAAACATTTAAAGAAGAGCTAACACCTATCCTTCTCAAACTCTTCCAAAATATAGCAGAGGGAGGAACACTCCCAAATTCATTGTACAAGGCCACAATCACCATGATACCAAAATCAGACAAAGATGTCACAAAGAAAGAACACTACAGGCCAGTATCACTAATGAATATAGACGCAAAAATCATCAACAGAATACTAGGAAACAGAATCCAAAGCACATTAAATGGATCATACACCATGATCAAGTGGGGTTTATCCCAGGAATGCAAGGATTCTTCAATATATGCAAAGCAATCAATGTGATAAACCATATTGACAAATAGAAGGAGAAAAAAACATATGATCATCTCAATAGATGTAGAAAAAGCTTTCAAAAAAATTCAACACCAATTTATGATAAAAACCTTGCAGAAAGTAGGCATAGAAGGAAATTTCCTCAACATAAGAAAGGCCATATATGACAAACCCACAGCCAACATTGTTCTCGATGGTGAAAAACTGAAACCATTTCCTCTAAGATCAGGAACAAGACAAGGTTATCCACTCTCACCATTATTATTCAACATAATTTAGGAAGTTTTAGCCACAGCAATCAGAGAAGAAAAAGAAATAAAAGGAATCCAAATTGGAAAGATTAAGTAAAGCTGTCACTGTTTGCAGGTGACATTATACTATACATACAGAATCCTAAAGATGCTACCAGAAAACTACTAGAGCTAACAAATGAATTTGGTAAAGTAATAGGATACAAAATTAATGAAGAGAAATATCTTGCATTCCTATACACGAATGATGAAAAATCTGAAAGAGAAGTTAAGGAAACACTCCCATTTACCATTGCAACAAAAAGAATAAAATATCTAGTAATAAACCTACCTAAGGAGACAAAAGACCTGTATGCAGAAAACTATAGACACTGATGAAAGAAATTAAAGATGATGCAAACAGATGGAGAGATATAACATGTTCTTAGATTGGAGGAATCAACATTGTGAAAATGACTATACTACCCAAAGCGATCAACAGATTCAATCCCTATCAAACTACCAATGACATTTTTCACAGAACTAGAGCAAAAAAATTTCACAATTTGTATGGAAACACAAAAGACCCTAAATAGTCAAAGCAATCTTGAGAAAGAAATATGGAGCTGGAGGAATCAGACTCCTGGTTTTCAGACTATACTACAAAGCTACAGTATTCAAGACAGAATGGTACTGACACAAAAACAGAAATATAGATCAATGGAACAGGATAGAAAGCCCAGAGATAACCCATGCACATATGGTCACCTTATTTTTGATAAAGGAGGCAAGAATATATAATGGAGAAAAGGCAGCCTCTTTAATAAATGCTGCTGGGAAAACTGGACAGCCACATGTAAAAGAATGAAATTAGAACACTTCTTAAAACCATACCCAAAAATAAACTCAAAGTGGATTAAAGAGCTAAATGTAAGGCCAGACACTATAAAACTCTTAGAGGAAAACATAGGGAGAACTCTCTATGACATAAATCACAGCAAGATCCTTTTTGACCCACCTCCTAGAGAAATGGAAATAAAAGCAAAAACAAATGGGACCTAATGAAACTTAAATGCTTTTGCACAGCAAAGGAAACCATAAACAAGATGAAAAGACAACCCTCCGGATGGGAGAATATATTTGCAAATGAAACAACTGACAAAGGATTAATTTCTAAATTTACAAGCAACACATGCAGCTCAATATCCGAATAACAAATAATCCAATCCAAAAATGGGCAGAAGACCTAAATAGACATTTCTCCAAAGAAGATATACAGATTGCCAAAAAACACATGAAAGCATGCTCAACATCATTAATCATTAGAGAAATGCAAATGAAAACTACAATGAGGTATCACCTCACACCAGTCAGAATGGCCATCATCACAAAATCTACAAACAATAAATGCTGTAGAGGGTGTGGAGAAAAGGAACCCTCTTGCACTGCTTGTGAGAATGTAAATTGATACAGCCACTATGGAGAACAGTATGGAGGTTCCTTAAAAAACTAAAATAGAACTACCATATGACCCAGCAATCCCACTACTGGGCATATACCCTGAGAAAACCATAATTCAAAACTAGTCATGTACCACAATGTTCATTGCAGCTCTATTTACACTAGCCAGGACATGGAAGCAACCTAAGTATCCATCAACAGATGAATGGATAAAGAAGATGTGGCACATATATATAATGGAATATTACTCAGCCATAATGAGAAACAAAATTGAGTTATTTGTAGTGAGGTGGATGGACCTAGAGTCTGTCATACAGAGTGAAGGAAGTCAGAAAGAGAAAAACAAATACCATATGCTAACACATATACATGGAATCTAAAAACAAACAAACAAACAAAAAAACTGTTTCTGAAGAACCTAGGGCCAGAACAGGAATAAAGACACAGACGTAGAGAATGGACTTGAGGACACAAGGAGGGGGAGGGGTAAGCTGGGACGAACTGAGAGAGTGGCATGGACTTACATATACTATGAAATGTAAAATAGAAAGTTAGTGAGAAGCAGCTGCATAGCACAGGGAGATCAGCTGGGGGCTTTGTGACCATCTAGAGGGGTGGGATGGGGAGTGTGGGAAGGAGATGTAGGGCGGAGGAGATATGGTGTTATATGTATATGTATAGCTGATTTTCTTTGTTATAAAGCAGAAGCATTGTAAAGCAGTTATACTCTAACAAAGGTGTTTTAAAAAAAGAAAGAAAATAAAAATTAAAAATAGCTTTCATTTAACCTTCATATAGGAAAGCAACCTGAACAGGTATACAATTCTTCAAATATAGTTTTTTATTCTATATGCCCAGTACATGTGAGAAAGCACAAGTTTGAAACCCCAAATTTTTATTTCTTTTCAGGTTTCCTAAGAGATTTTTATAATTCTATTATTGTCACAATATTTTGTAGTTATTTTTATGCTATGACCCTCTTTTATTTATTTTCTAGAAATTTTCGTATACTGGGTTTGTCACAGGAAAATATTTCTTCATGAAAACTTTAATTTTAGGCTCTGTTTTTCTATTTCATGTTATTTCTTTTTAAATTAGTATCAATTACCTGAATGCTAGCTCTCTATTCTATCCTCCATCATGTTATCCTTTTATTTAATCTTGTATATCCCTTTGGCCTTCTCGTCTGTAATCTGAGAAGTTTTCTCCCTTTTTTCCCACATCTGATTCCATTTTCTACAAAATAAATCCTGCATTTACTTCCTGCAATGTAGGTTTATTTTTAGTTTTGTGGCAAACATATCACTAATTTTCCTTAATCTCATGATATTGTATATATATATAAATATATTAATCTGTTGGCTCCTCATGGTCTTCTGCCTCTTCAAGGAGACCATGCTTTTTTTTATTGTAGTAAAAAAAAAAAAAAACATATAAAGTTCACCACCTTGGGACTTCCCTGGTGGTGCAGTGGTTAAGAATCTGCTGTCAATGCAGGGGACACGGGTTTGATCCTTGGTCTGGGAAGATCCCACATGTCGCAGAACAACTAAGCCCGTGCACCACAACTACTGAGCCTGCACTCTAGAGCCCACGATCCACAATTACTGAAGCCCGTATGCTGCAACTACTGAAGCTCGTGCGCCTAGAGCCTGTGCTCGGCCACAAGAGAAGCCACTGAAATGAAAAGCCCGTGCACTGCAAAGAAGAGTAGCCCTCTCTAGCCACAACTAGAGAAAGCCTGTGCAGCAATGAAGACCCCACACAGTCAAAAAAGAAAAAAAAAAATCATCATCTTTACCATTTCAAATGTACAATTCAGTAATGTTAAATATATTCACACTGTTATGAAACAGATCTCCAGAAATTTTTCATCTTGCAAATCTAAAACCCTAAACCCGTTAAACAACTACTGCTTTCCCCCTCCCCGCAGGCCCTGGTAACTACTATTCTGCCTTTTATTTCTATGAATTTGGCTCCTTTATTTACCTCATATAGGTGGAATGAGACAGCATTTGTCTTTTTGTAACTGCTTATTTCACTTAGCCTAATGTTTTCCAGCTTCCTCTATGGTGTAGGATGTAACAGGACTTCCTCCTTCCCCCCCCCCTCAGCTTTATTGAGGTATAACTGACAAAACTGTAAGATATTTAAAGTGTGCAGTGTGATAATTTGATATATATAAATATTGTGAAATAAGTCTTTGCATTGAATAATTAAAGACATCCTATCACCTTTCATTTACCTTTTTTTTTTTTTTTTGGTAAGAACATTAAAGTTTTACTCAGCAAATTTCAATTATACGATACGCTGTCATCAACTATAGTCACCATGTTTTGCATTTGATCATCATACCTTATCCATCTTATAACTGGAAGTTTGTATCCTTTTATCAATCTCTCCCTGGCTTTTTTCACTTAGTATAATGCCCTCCAGGGTCATCCATGTTGTTGTAAATGACAGGATTTTTTTTTTTTTTAAGGCTGAGTAAAATGGCTATAGTGAATAATGCTACTATACACATGGGAGTGCAGATATCTCTTAGAGATTCTGATTTCAATTATTTTGGATATACCCAGAAGTGGGATTGCTGGGTCATACAGTAGTTCTATATTTAATGTTTTGAGGAACCTCCATGCTGTTTTCTATTACAGTTGCACCATTCTACAATTCTGCCAACAGTGCACAGGGATTCCCTTGTTTCCACATCCCTACCAACACTTGTTATTTATTTTTGGTAGAAGCCATCCTAATGGGTGTGTGGTGATATCTCATTGTAGCTTTGATTTGTGTTTCCCTGATGATTAGTGATGTTGTGCATTTTTACATATGCTTATTGGCCATCTGTATATCATTTTTGGAGAAATGACTACTCAAGTCCTTAGCCCATTTTCTTAATTGGGTTATTTGATTTTTTTGTTCTTAACTTGTAGTAGTTCTTTATGTATGCTGGGTATTAACTCTTCATTACATACATGATTTGTAAATATTTTCCCCCATTCCATAGGTTGTCTTTTCACTTTATTGATTTTGTTCTTTGATTCACAAAAGTTTTTAATTTTAATGTAACCTTACGTACTCATTTTGCTTTTGTTTCCTATGCTTTTGGAATCATATCCAAGAGATCATTGCCAAGTCCAATGTCATGAAGATTTTTCCTTGTGTTTATTTCTAGGAGTTTTATACTTTTAGGTCTTATGTTTAGGTCTTTAATCTATTTTGAGTTAATTTTTGTATATGGTGTACTCAGTGTTATTCTTTTGCATATGGTTATCCAGTTTTCCTAACATCATTAATTGAAAGAGACTGACCCTTCCCCATTGAGTAGTTTTGGTACCCCTCTTGAAGATATTTTGACCATGTATGCAAATATTTATTTCTGAGCTCTCTATTACATTTACTGCTACCTATACCTTTTAATTCACAAGATGAATTTATGATTGAATTGGACACCTGAGAGAGAAGACTGTATTGTGGAAGAAGCAAAAATACTCTGTACCTGGTAGAGATGACCTGCATCAGTAGGGAGTTTCTCTTCTATCACAGGTCTGTGTTTTGGTCTAATCCTTGGCAATCTTAAAGTCACAACCAGAGTATATTTTTTCTTAGTTCTTTTTCATCAGCCTTATCATTATAAAGTGATACTTTAAATAAAGTGATCATTTAAAGTGTGCATATTCCTCTAACTGCCTGGAATATTAATTTTGCATACATATTTATGTGAATTGTAACCTAGTTTTGTAGTCCTATAGGCATTTGTGTGTGTGTGTGTGTGTGTGTGTGTTTGTGTGTGTGTGGTACGCGGGCCTCTCACTGCTGTGGCCTCTCCCGTTGCGGAGCACAGGCTCCGGACGCGCAGGCTCAGCGGCCATGGCTCACGGGCCCAGCAGCTCCGCAGCATGTGGGATCTTCCCAGACCGGGGCACGAACCCGTGTCCCCTGCATCGGCAGGCGGACCCTCAACCACTGCGCCACCAGGGAAGCCCCTATAGGCATTTTAACCAAGAAAATGTGGAACTTAATCAGGGGACACTTACAAATTTCCAGTTAAAGCAGTGATTGTTTAAAACAGCTTCAGTTAGAATACTTTAAAATGACTAATACATGGTTACCTTATAGATTATTTTATAATCTGATGTACAATGAATCAACAACTCATTATCAGGAAACTAATCTTATATTTCTTTTAAAGATGTCTTAAGTTTTTTCCTAGCTAACTATAAACATTAGGCCCTATTCAGTTATATTCCTAAGAAGATTAAAATTTGTATGACTCAGCCTAGTCCAGACCTAGATCTAGATTGGAATACACATTCCATTTTTAGGAAAATGTCATGGTTCATATCTCCATATGGCAAACATCTTTCCAGCTTCATCATCTTTCTGATCCTCCCTACATTCACCCTGGTATAACTCATTTTTTCTTCAAAAATTTTTTTTTACAAGTTGCTCTTCAATCCCTTCACATTCCTCTTATCTAATCATTCCTAAAACAAGTTCATCACGATCCTTTACTCTTCTTATGAAAATGAGTCTCTAGGCCTTGGGGCTTGTTCAACTGCTTGCTGAACTATACTTATATGATTTTCCCCTGTAACTTGATTGAATTTCTAATGACCTTGTGCACAGTCCACCTCTTCCTCAGTGCTATCACAACCCTGACCACCCAGAAAGAATTTATCATCACAATAGGTTTAGTGTTGTCTTCTATGGCTACATACATGGAATCTGGTCTTTTTATTCCAATGCTATGTAATAACATTAATATTGATTTTGAAAAAGAATTTAAGATTGCCTTTTATAAAAATTGTCTGATCTTTAAGGTATGTAAAGACAGAAAGGTTAGATCCCAAATAAAAGTAATTACATTTCTCCAAATTTTCTCAATTCCTTTATATTATTCACCTAAACCCACATATTAATAGTTAAGGAACTAACCAAGGAAGAAATATAACTTTTTATTATAACTTTTGCCTGTATTTTTTTATGAAGAAATGCTTCTAAACTCAATAAAAGAAAATGTTGTTTAATAAGCTAAAAAGTTTCACAACTATTTTGATGGTTCTACACAATTTAGTGCCATGTATTTGGTGATAGGAATAGAAAATTAATGTACTATGACTTCAGTGGGCTTCTAATTTTGTGAAAACAGAAGATAAGTTCATAAAAATATGAGTAAAATATATGCCAAAAGATGAGTAGTGAAACAGGCAATAATAAAAGCTTATTATCTGGATTACTTTTGCTTTGAATTAAAACATGGCCATTTATAGCACTGACTATAATTAAACAATTGCAGATAAAAATGCTATTCCTGTATCCATTAATCAACAATATTGCATTATGATTTAAAATTAATTTAAGTATTATTGCAGTCTCTATAGATTACTGTAATTCATTAACTTAAAGTGACGTCTCCTCTTGAAGCATCAAGGTTAAGTGAAAGTGTCCAAAAATATGCCTCTATTTTCATAATTTACTGTTCATTATAATTTAAGATTTATATGAATTGTATTTAGGCCCAAATTAATATTTATAATTCAATGATAGGTCATGGTATGAAGAAATACAGTAAGGTTATAAGGTTAGTGAATTTAAATACATATTTTGATTTAGTAGTTTAGGGGATGGCTTTGGAAAATGCATTCTAGTAATCATCTTAGGGAATTCTCATGTGGGTGGTGAAAATCCTCACTTTTCAAAATTCTGACCTAGCAACTCATGGAAATAAAATTATAACAAAAGATGTAGACTTTAGACGATTTGCCCAAATATCATTTAGCATTTCCAATAACTGCTAAGCATCTTTGATCTGGGTGTTTTCATAGCATATAGATACAACATGTCCAAAATGGAGTCATCCATCTCCCAAGCATTCTATTTGTCCTTATTTCTTATGTCATTCATAACACATTTATACTCACTGTACTCTTTCTTTTTCTCCAGGCTTATAGCCAATGCTCCATTTCAACTCTCCTGAAACTCATTCCATTTCCCTGGACTACTGGATTAAATTTCCAGTGACTTCTCAACCCCCTGTTCTAATACACATAGCAAAATGGTATCAGACTAATTTTCCTTAAGCCACCCCAATCATGATACATTTTGAATAAAATCTTTTAAAGAGTCTTCACTATATACCGAATGAAATATACCTTAATTTTTTATGTGAAACCTAGAATTATCTGTCCCCAAGCTGACTTTTCAATTTTATCTATTCATATTTCTTGTTACATGATCTATTTTATTTTGCCTCAAACTAGAAACCAATTGAACTGTTCACTATACACTACTTGAGTTACTCCACTTTCCCATTTTATGTTTATGAAAGCCCCAAGGTCAGAACAGTTCCTGATTTACCCACCTGAAGGTAGGTCTTCTAAAACCACATAATAACTTTTGTTCTTTTCCCATTAATCTTATATTTAATATTATATTAAATAATGACTTACATATAAGTCTAATTTTCTTTTTTAGAGCATTTTTCTAAGAGTGTGACATCTATTTCAACTTCATACACCCTCAGAACCTATTTAAATCTCTCTACAGAATAGCCACTAAAATTTTCAACAAATTTTTCTGGGTTCCCTATTTCAGCTTTTACTTCTTTTGAACCAGTGCCCACAAGCTAATACGTATTACTTCGCATCAGTAGAATGTATAGAAGTACAGTCATTGCATTTAATGTTTAATAAACACTTGCATAGAACTTACTTTTGCCTGACATTCTTTGAATTATTAAAGATATTGCATATATTTCATGGGAAATTCTTAATGTTATTTTATACATAAGGTGACTATGTAAATCACAATATACTTTATTCAAAGCAATATTGTATATATCAGTACAATATAGAAAACTGAGCCTTATGTAAATTAGAAATATTCTTCCATCATATCAACTATAAAATAAAGCATGGAAATTTAAATCAACTGTAAAAACTAACATGTACTTTACAATGAAAATAGGTATAATATAGGTAATTTAAAGAGATATTTTCAGGGGGCTTCCCTGGTGGCGCAGTGGTTGAGAGTCCGCCTGCCGATGCAGGGGACACGGGTTCGTGCCCCGATCCCGGAAGATCCCACATGCCGCGGAGCGGCTGGGCCCGCGGGCCATGGCCGCGGAGCCTGTGTGTCCGGAGCCTGTGCTCCGCAACAGGAGAGGCCACAGCAGTGAGAGGCCCGCGTAAAAAAAAAAAAAAAAAAAAAAAAAAAAGAGATATTTTCAGGTTATGAACTATTGAGTTTCCATGGGATCTTTATGCAGATACATTAGCTTTCTATACCTGGTCATGAAGAATTATATAATAGTCTATGTACTGCTAATTGATTTAAAATTTTCATCTAATATGGCTTTTCCTTTAGAAAGTCCCCTAAGTGTAAAAATAACTATGTGATGGGAATGATTATAATGATTATAACTTCTTGAACATCTATGGAATTTAATTTGCATGTAGATTCTCATTCTGAACTAAAACTAGGCTTTCTTTATCTATGGAGGATCATCAGTGTGAATTAGTCCTGTATTTATACTAGAACACTTTCCTTCATACTTTTGATGCATACACAGAATTGACAAAAAAAAATAATAAATAAAAGAAAGTTTATAATTGCAAATTTCAAATCAAATATCCCCGAAATCAGGTGGGAGAGAACATAATTAGTTAAAATTTGGATGGGGAGTGAGTGGGTGGCAAGGGAATGTGAAAAATATTAAAATAACTTTTCCTCTGTAATTATTTTATGAAATTGGTTTTAAATTTCTTTTTTCATTTAATGTTACTTTGACTCTTAGGTGTTAACAGTTTTAATAAGCTATTAGAAACTTTTGTGTAGATGTCATGTAGGTAATTAATAACATGTGTCAGCTGTGTTTTAATAGAGTTCATTGTCATATAGATAGTGTATAAAAGCATGGGACTGGAAGTTATTCTGAAGGTGAGGACAATAGAGAGGAGCTGAGGCATCTTGTTCATTCTTGGGGCACTCCAACCTTTAGGGGTAAAGCAGTCAATCATTTCCTCCTCCATGACTTTATTTGCCTCAGGCAGATAAGACTTGGTACCTTAATCATATTTTTAATGAAAACATTTTATGGATGTCCTTACAGCTATCTTACTTAATGGAGAAAGGTAAAAAAAGAAAGAAAGAAGTCAGAGAACTAGGAAAATATCAAGTAGAGTATGTGGTTAAAAGAATTAAAAAGAGAAGTCCAACCCTCTATGCCAGGTCTAGGCACGTGAGGCTACTACCTCCTAGGTACCTGCAATAATAAACAGAATAATACATGCATTGATTACTATGTTCTAGGCACTGTTTTGAACAGTTTATTCACATTCATATCCTTTAATCTTCACAAAAATGCCTTGAGGTGGGAACTACTATTAGTTTTACATTATAGATGAGGAAATTGCAATGCAGGGAGGTTGAGTAGTTGCTAAACACCACAGAGCCCTGTAAGTAGTGGGAGTCAGGAGTCAACCCAGGTGGTGAGAGACCAACTCAGGAAGGGTAGAAGCAACTCAGATAGTCTAGCTCCAGCATCAGCATCCAGGATTTTTTAATTATCTTTTTGCTATGGGTTGAATCATGCCCCCTAGAAAGATATGTTGAAATCCTAACTCTCAATACCTCAGACTGTAATCTTTTTTGGAAAAAGAGTCATTGCAGATATAAGTAGTAAAGTTAAGATGGGGTCATACTGAGTACAATGGGCCCTTAATCCAATATGACTGGTGTTCTTTTAAGAAGAGGAAAGAGAGACAAAGGAGAAAGCCATGTGAAGACACAAGACACACAGGGAGAAGACATCAATTTGACAGCAGTGGATGAAGAAATTGTAGTGATGTGTCTATAAGCCTAGGAAAACCACCAGAAGCTAGAACAGAATCATGGAACAGCCTGTCTCACATAGTCCTCCAGGAACAACCAAACTTCTTAGCATCTTGATTTTTGACTTCTAGCCTCTATAACTGTGAGAGAACACATTTCTGTTCTTTTAAGTCACCCAGATTGAGTTGACTTGTTAAGTCAATCTTGTAACTTGTACTTGTTACATCAGCCCTAAAAAAACTAGCACACTTTACAGACATTCTCTTTCTCAGAATTTTATTTTGACATTCAGTCCTTATTTTCATTTCATTGTAACCCTTGCTTTCATTCAATATAAATAGCTAACTGTCTACTATATGCAAGAAAAACTGTTGGAAAATTGTGAGAAATGGCATAAGGTTGGAAAAGATAGAATATTTATTGGAAATAGTAATAGTTCATAAGGATGTAAATAAAGAAGACACACATGTACTGGTTTCTGAAGTAGGCTGTTACTGAGTGATAGAATAGGAAATTTGGACTTTGTTTCGCTTCAGAGAGTCATTGTAAGTGTCTGGCCTGAGGCATAATGTGACAAGAAGTGTGCTTTAGGAAGATCAACATAACAGCAAAAATTAGATCTTATGGAGTAGGAACAACTGGAGGCAGCATGAATAGTTCGGAGACTGCAAGTCCAGGAGGTAGTAGTGTAGGTAAGACATGTGAAGACAACTAGTATTTGAGAATAAACTTTGAAAAGGATTCTGGGGAAGAAGAACACAGAGGATATAATAATTGTATATGTAGAAACAAGGAAGACAAAGATAATTTCATGTTTCCATCCTGGGTGAGTGAGACTCTAGCTGTGGCATTACAAAGACAGTTTGTGGCAGAGATGTATTTTGTTTTATTCTGTACTTAATGTTGTACTTAATGATCTTTTAAAGTTTGCATTACTGGTGACACAACTTAAATTATAATATCTTAAAGGTAGCTAGAAATGCATAACCTAATGTGGAAGAGAAACAGAAGTAATAGCAGCTACCATCATTTGGCTGACTGTGTAGTCTGGGCCAATACTTCTGTGAACTGCAGCCAATGTTACACACACTTAACAGATAAGGAAAAATGTGACAGAGGAAGATAAAAATAATTTACCAGTGTTGCACTATTAGTAAGTGAAGAGCCAAGACTGGAACTCAGGTTATCATACTTTGGACTTTGGAGTCATCCTCATTTTAAAAATGATAGCTAAATTAGATAATTAGATGAGATTCATGGAAACTTAGAGAGTCAGGAGGGCCAGAATCATAGTGTTCAAGATATATGAAGTAACACACTCCAAAGGGAGTATTTTCAAGCTGCTTAGAAGATAGTGAAATCTTCCCTGCCTAGCCTTAGGTGTTTTTCTTTTTAAACCAGAGATTATTTTAGTTGAAATGGCCATCAAATGTCTCTAGTATCCATTTTACATCCATTAGATTTTATATATATATATATATATATGTATATATATATATATATATATATATATATATCTTGAACTATTATTTATATTTAAAAATTTAAGAATTTTAAATAGAAAAGACATAAAGGTCTTACGCTACAAAGTTAGTCAGAAATGTACACATAAGGCTCAAGTCATTTAAAAGTGTGTTATTCTTTTCCAGGATAGATGAGAAAAAAGTTTCAGTAAAATGTAAATAAAATAATAGTAGCAGTGTGCCAGAAGGATATAGTGTTCCATGCATGTTATAGGTCCCTGGAGATTTCGACTGAATGGATTACCTTTTCTACTCCTCCCCTTAACCAGCTTTGACATGAGTGTGGTAGACGGTTAAGTTTCTATATTTAGCCTACAGCTGAGTGAATTTCACTGAAGTGTGAAGTAATTTTAAATATGTTTTGTACAAAAAAAAATGCTGAATTTTAAAGCACTTTGACATCACAGTGAATAAAAATTGCTCAAAACAGCAATCAGTGTAGTTAAATACACTGGCCATGTGTGCTTTTTAAAATATGGAATTATGCTATTATTTTGTGCCCATATGGGAAGCAGCATTTTTTTAATTATAGTCAAAGCTAAATAATTTGTATAAAAAAGAAATATTTGGCATAGAAATAGATAGTATTTAAAATAAGTCTTGTCACCATAACCTTAATAGATTCAATAGAAAAACAATGTTATAATGGTTAACTAAATGATTTTTGAGCTTTCAGCTTTTGCAGAAAGCAATGGTGGTCTTCAGTTCACTGCGGGTAAGTTGACCTGATTTCTCTGCAAGGCTTAGTCTATCACAGGTATTTTTAGCTAAGCCAGTTTCTGTGAGAAATATATCATCATAATCTACTTTAGAATATTATTTGGTAAGGATTATAGTAGAAATATAAATTATATATAAAAGAAGGAAAATATTACTGCTGTGGTTCTATGGCAATGATGGTTATTTCACTTTCTTTTTAGCTATCTGCAAACCCAAAGGTAATAACCAAGCACTAATGTTAAGACATGTCCATTAGAAAAAGGAGATTATATCTTGAGCAGTAAGTAGTTAATGAACAATGGAAATAATAACCTACTTCATTTGTGACTTGACTCTTCAATAACTAGCAATATACTGGAGAACATTATAGTGGAATCTCACTAAAAATGTTTGTATTGATAATTTTTTCAGCTTAACTGAGGTAAAATGGATATATAGGAATTGTATACATTCAAGGTGCACAACTTGGTTCATGTATTGCTCCCCTGACCTCAGTGAGCATCTTTATGACAGTTAATATTGATTCTCCAGCTAGTAAATCACATACCTGCATATCATCAGGGTCAGTTTCTGAAGATTTATCTTATTCTTTTATTTGGAGCATATTTACTTATTTCATTATTTTCCTCGACTCTCTCTCTGTGTTGGTTTCTGCACATTAGATAAAACAGCCACTTCTCTCAGTCTCCACAGCCTGCTATTGGAGAGGAGATGACCCCCACCAATCAGATTGGCCAGAGATTCTAGGTGCATCAGAAACGTTTGTGCTCATCCAAACCACTGTCTTTGTTCTTACCGGTTCCCAGGAGACTAGAGTATGCCAAGTCTTTTCAGTCCCTGAGACATGTGAGATAGCAGTCCATTCCTCAACAGAAGCCAGAAAACTTGGGGTGCTAGATATATGGTCCAATTCCTTCTCTCCTAAGGGAGAAGAAGGGAAGTGGCGTTTATCACCTGCTCACTCTTCACTGAACTGGGAAGAAGAGCTGTGGCATATGCCTGCACACCCATTCAGACTACATGATCTTCCGAAATGTTGCCGTGCTCTCTGTCACACTTAGGGGCCTAGTGAATGCTGAGCCCCATCAGCTCTCAGGGACAGGTGTAGTAGAAGCAAGTCTTTGGGTAGCAGCCAGAAAAGTTGAGGGTCTCTATGTATAGTCCAGATCCCTGTAGGGAGAAGCTAGAGCCCTGGTTTTATTGCTGGATTAAACCAAGGAGAGGAGCCCTGGGATGTACCCACATACCTGTTTAAACTACCAAAGGACTTGTGATTGTCTGTCCATCATCTCTCAGTTATGGATAAGTTAGAAGCCAGTCCCTTGGGCAGCAGCCAGAGAAACCAGAGCGCTAGATGTGCAGTCTGACTCCTCTTCTAGGAAGAAGCTGGAAGCTGGGCTTTATTGTGACAGTGAGTGGGGAGAAGGGTCACAGGAAAAACCCACATGGCTGTTCAAAACCACTGCTTTGTTCTCTTTAGACCCCAAGAGACTAGTGAATGCCAGGCCTCATCAGCTCCCAGAGACAATAGAGTTAGAAGCCAGAAACCTCAGGCAAAAGCTGGAGAAGTCAGAGTGCTGGATGTGTAGTCTAACTCCTTCCAAGGAGAAACTGTAGTCTTAGTTTTATTGGTGGAGTGAGCTGGGGGAAGAAGCCTCAGAGAGTACTCACAAGTTCCTTCAAACTAGGGAACTAGTTCCAGGGAACTAGTGATCAACTGCCTCATCAGCTCTGGAAGATAGGCGAGTTAGATGCTGAAATCTTGGACAGCCACTGGAGAGTTGGGATTTTTTTAATTAATTAATTTATTTATTTATTTTGTATGCGGGCCTCTCACTGTTGTGGCCTCTCCCGCTGTGGAGCACAGGCTCCGGACGCGCAGGCTCAGCGGCCATGGCTCACGGGCCCAGCCCCTCCACGGCATGTGGGATCCTCCCGGACCAGGGCATGAACCCGTGTCCCCTGCATCGGCAGGCGGACTCTCAACCACTGTGCCACCAGGGAAGCCCGAGAGTTGGGATTTTTGATGTGCAGTCTAATTCCTTTCAGGAAGCACTTGGGAACTGGGTTTATTCCCTCCTTGTTCTGCACTGACCAGAGTGAGGAACTGCTGATGCACCCGAAAAAAAACCACCCTTTTCTCTCTGCAGTCCCAAGGGACTAGGGAATACTGGGCCACTAGCTTCCAGAGTCAGGAGAGATAGGAGTCAGTCCCTTGGGTAGCAGTCAAAAAAGTTAAGGCAAAAAAAGTTTCTCAAGGTTTGAGGGAAAAGGAGTCTACTTGGAATGTAGGCCACTTGAAGAGTTAGAAGAATGGATACTGGCTACACTTTCCTCACCCTGGGAATCCCCATGATCCAAAGAAGGCATTGAGGAGGATGGTGCTGGGACAAGGGGGTGGACCTGTTATTGCAGCAAACTTGTGAATTAACCAGGTAAGTTTTCAAGATAACTGACAGGTTTTTCTATGGTGACTATATAATTTATAAATTATCCCACTTTTGAGAGTGAAGAGAGCTAAATCTTCACACCAGAACAACAGATGTAAACCAGGATTGAGCTGGAAAAATTGGGATGTAATGTCACCCTAGTTATGACCTAGCTATTAGAGAGCTCTGTTGTAAACATTTATTTTCTAAAACGTTCTAAGCCATTAAAGGAGAATAAGAAATAATGCACATTTTGAATCCCTGCTTGTGTCACGTCTACTATATCCCTTTGGTCAAAGGAAGTCATATGGCCAAGCCCAAAATCAAGAGGGAAATATACTCTGCTCACAATAAAGCCATGGCAAGAGTGAGGATGGAGGAAGGGATGAAGGGTTGTGGCCAATAGTTCAATCTACTAAATCTTCTGTCACCTGGAATTCTAGATGCTTTAGCCACCAAACTTAAATACAATGGCAGTTAAAGCTGAAAGAGACCTTAGACCTGGTTCCTCATTTTGAAGATTCTAAATCTGAAGCTCAGAGAGTAGAAATGACTTGCCCAAGATCATATAGAAGCTGTGACTGTGTCCAGACTTAAATCCAGAGTGTGACTCCTAGGCCAGTGTTCTTTCCATTCTAGTTTTTGGCATGATCTATGTTTATCAGTATGAACAAGAGGGCATAGATCAAGGAAAGTGGAGTAAAGTCTGGTTGTTTGTGTATGAATATTCTTGAGCCAGTCTTCTTCTGGAGTCATATCGTCAGTTCATTTTTTACTTGAATTCATGTAAAATCCTTAAAAGGATAGAAACTGAATTTCAGCATTAGGAAAGCTAGAATCTTCTTCAGGCATATTCTAGCTAATTGTTCCATATTCTAAATTTCTTCTTGAATTTTGAAAACAGATTTAAGACTATATTTAACATTATTCTTAGTAAGGGGAATAAGAAATCCTTATTCACTATTATTCAAAGATAGACTAATTCTAGAAAATTGAAGTTATGCGTCTGGTGTAGCTTAGTGCATATGGTACATTTTTTAAAACTTACACCATATCTCTATGCTGCCCTTCTTAAAAACAAAAAACAAAAAGTGTAAGATCATCACTCCTTCCTATACTGGAAAAATAAATTATCTTCATACCCCAAAAAAAGTTAGGGCCCTATATGTTTGGTCCAAAACCTTTTTTCCTTGGGGAAAAATGGAGAGTTCGGTGTTCCCTCCTGATTGTATGACATTGTGCCTGGAGAGGAGTTTATGGCAAGATTATGTGCTAACTTTTCCTACCCATTTTGTTGTGGGTAATTTCTCAACTACTCAGCATGCAGGAGTCTCTCAACTGGTTTCTGAATTTCTTACAGATGAAATGGATCCATGTGTTTATTCAGTGTGTCCATACTGATAAATTTAATTTTAAAAATCTGGCAGCCATATAATTGTATTTTTATTCCACAGAAATATTTAAATTAGCATTCTACCTTTCAGTCCAATGTTAAATATATGACTGGAGTATGTACTCAATAAATATGTGTTCACTGAATGAATGGATGAGCATGAAATATTACTTAAGCATGCTTTCCATTTATAGTAACTCTGATTTGACCTTTATTTTTCTTAAAAATAAAACAAAATTACTGAAAGAGGAAAAGAAAACAAATAATTGTATGATCTCTAAGATTCTCACAACATCTTCTGTCTATAGATCTAAACTCTTAGACTCAATATAACTCTCTTGATATGCATAAATATGTTTGAATTTCACATAGAAATTCTACTCTTGTGCTTCTGTTCTAGTATAATTTTAAAATGTAGATATGTGCTATGACTGATGACATATGAGACACTTCCCTCTAGTGCATAAATCATTTCTAAAAGAGAAGCCATCAAGTTTCTAACGCACTGTGCTCAATATTTCCTTTTCAATTGAAGATCAACAAATTCCCACTGATGTGTAAATGAAGCAGACAGTTCTTCGGCTTGCCGGTAGAGACTTCAAACTCTGCAATTATAAATGAAAGAAAGTCACTGGATAGTCTAACGAAAATATGGTTTAAAATTAGAAATGGAATTTTCTTTTCCAAACTTTTTTTTTTTTCATTAAAAGAGAAAATGGAGGCAAGTAGAGAGCTGTGTTTTGTTTTGTTTTGTTTTGCGGTACGCGGGCCTCTCACTGTTGTGGCCTCTCCCGTTGCGGAGCACAGGCTCCGGACGTGCAGGTTCAGCTGCCATGGCTCATGGGCCCAGCTGCTCCATGGCATGTGGGATCTTCCCGGACCAGGGCACGAACCCGTGTCCCCTGCATCGGCAGGTGGACTCTCAAACACTGTGCCACCAGGGAAGCCCTAGACCTGTGTTTTTATCTTAGAGGTCCCATCTGCAGCCAGAGTAGATTAATAATAGAGTTCCATGAACTTACTAATATTTTAAAATGTCCACAGCTACGATTTATTTATCTCTGATCTCTCTAGCTTCATATTACATTTGTGATAAAATAATGTGCTTCAGTAAATTGAAATTGATTATTTGCAACATTAATTCTCTTTGCATTTGCTTTGATGAAATATATATTAGCAATGCAAACTTTTGACTGTTCCTGTCTTGTATAAAGCTACTAGTACAAATAATTCTAATCTGGTACAAATAATCCTAATTCTAACCTTTTGGAGACTCACTACTTTGAAAATTATGTGCTAGATAATTGTAGAGAAAACAATTGGTTCTAAAAATGGACTGTATTTCTATAAATACAGTTATTGTTTGTATCTCCATTTCAATAATCAAATAAATTCTAATCATAATTGCATTGTACATAGACCCTCAGGTTGCATTGTCTTCCTGAACTTTCCTTTTCCCCCAAGGTCTTTATTTTGTTTGCTACAAGTGAAGCATGTTATATATTTTTAAAATCTGTAATCAGAAAACTTGAGTTGGCAGGAATCTTTTGGATCATTTAGTCCAAATAATAACATTTCATAGGTGAGTGGGAAAAAAAACACAAGTAGAAAAAGAGGAAATTTTTCTAAAATTATTTAAGTAGTTAGAATAGAACTCAGGTGTTCTGCTTTCTTAACAAAAACACACCTCTTTTATTTTCATTATGTTATTGTTTGATGAGCAGATATTAAAAAGTACATCTTCTATTCTACTGTGGTAGGTAGGATATACTTATTGATAATATCAATCAAGTAATTCTGCAGTATAGGAATAATAAGCCATCTTTAAAATCTCATTTAACTAATTTTCATAAACAAAAATAATTCTAAGAAATTTTAACTGGGCAGAACAACTAAGCAACCAATACAACTATAGAATACTTGAAATATAGTACATACCAATGCATGGATTATATTTTTTGAGCTCTATGTATAAGTAAAGATAAAAACATTAAAATATTATACATGAAAATGGAATTCTCCTTCGGTGTGTGTGTGTGTGTGTGTGTGTGTGTTTGAGAGAGAGACAGAGACAGAGACGGAGAGGGAGAGAGGTTTATTTTAATAGGAAATGGCTCACACAATCATGGAGGATGAGATGACCCAAGACCTGCAGTTGGCAAGCTGGAAGCTTAGGATGGTCAGTGTGTAGTTCTAATCCAAGTCTGAAGGCCTGAGAACCAGGAGAGCCAATGGTGTACATTCTAGCCCAAAAGCCTTCAGTCTGGATATCTAAGAACAGATGTTTCATACTGAATCCAAAGGCCAGAAAAGACCCTCATCCCAGCTCAAGCAATAAAGCAGGAGTTCCCTCTTAGCCATTTGCTCTATTCAGGTCTTCAACTAATTGCATGAGACCCACATACATTAGGGAGAGCAATTTGCTTTACTGAGTCTACTGATTCAAATGTTAATTTCATCCACTAACACCCTCACAGACACGCCCAGAATAATGTTTGACCAAATGAATGGGCACCCTGTGGTATAGTCAAGTTGACACATAAAATTAAGCATTACACCAGGAAGATAATAAGGGTGGCTTGAACTCGATTATTGTCATTGCACTGTAATTGGTGAAAGTGGGCAAATGACATTGAAGTCTTGCAAGTGGATGGCAACACTTACAGAGAATACAGAGTGAGGGAAAAGTGAGCCCTTGATAGAAACCTAAGAACTTTCAATATTAAAGTGTAAGAAAGAGGAGGAGAGGCCACAGGGAAGACTGACCTGGAGAAAGACAAATAGATAAAAGGAGAACAAGGAAAGCATCAATTGTAGAAGTTACTCAAGACAGAATCTTTAAAGGATAAAATGGTTAATGGTGTCAAATGTTTGTTTGGGTTAGGCAAAAAATGGACTGAAATATATTCCTCAGGTTTAACTGCAAGAGAGTCATTGGAAACCTTATCAAGAAGAGTTTTAGTGGAGTGGTGGAGCCAAAATCCAGATTGGAGTATGTTGAGCTGTAAATGGGATGTGACTAAAAAAAAATAGAGAGCCAGAGAAAGGTGTTCATGGACTTCAGCAGTGATGTAAAGATGAGACAACACATTCAGTTTGAAAGAGCCATGGGGCAAAGGGGACAGTTAAAAGAGATTCAACTTTTAAGGAAGGAAATGCTGATTTTGACTGTACCCTGATTTTTTCAAAAGTAATCAGTTACCAGTTACCTGAATTTAAAATGAAGGTGCTACAGTTGTTATAAAATAAATATATAAACGTTTCTAGAAGAGTTAGTCTGCATAAATTGCCCCCACCATTTCATCTATTGGGCTTTTCACTTCTGGGTTTCAAACCAAGAATGCACAGAAATTGTTCCTTAATTAGGAAAAATGTTGATATAATTGTGCCAAATCTCACCCTGTGTCATAGCATTGCTGGTTTTCTGTAATAAAAGTACAGGAACTTCATTCACTTTCTAGAGCTCAGAAAACTCCTTCAGGTAATTTGCCCAAGATGTTGCCTCTTCCAGAAATAGTTTCCAGAACTCTGTTCCATTTTATCCTATCTTTTTTATCTAATTAATGCCTAGAGGCCTCAGATCAATCACCATTTACTTAGAGATAGTTTTCATGACCCTCCTTTACTAAAACAGCTTTCTCTAATAAACACTGTTACTTCAATAAATGCCTCTTCTTTTGGAAATTTTCTGAGTTTTATTTTTATATTTACTTGGTGGGTCTTCAATTAATATATATCCAGCCACTAGGACATAATCTTTATTAAAATAGGACCAACTGTATTTTTTCCTTAATTGTGTTCACAGCTCCTATGAGCCCCTCATAAGCATGAGATGCTCAATAAGTATGCGTAGAATGATTGAATATACAAAACCAAGCTAAGTGCATTTGGCTAAAACTTGGAAATATGTGTGAATAAGCAAACTAGCATAATCTGTAACAGTCTTGACATGTAGCAACAATCAATATTGCATTTAAAAGATGAAAATCATTTTTCTAAAATGGAACACAAAACTTTTTTTATGTTTTATGTATTATTATATCAAATATAATATCAAATTTATATTTGATACTTATTTGGGTGATAACAACTTATACAAGTTTTCCTTCCTATGACCTTTTCTAAAGCATTTTAGAGCCATTAAAATTCTTTTGTTAGGAAAGTTGAATAAAAGACTCCCAGCTATAAAATGACATATAACCTGTAATACTTAATAATTTGTTTCAAGTGGTTTGAATCAATCTAATATATGGGGTGTATACTTATCTATGAATTTATCAAGTTGCATGCATTACATATGTGCAGCTTTTTATTTGTCAATCATACCCCAATAAAGTGGTTTAAAAATTGTGATAACCATTAGTTATAACCATGGTTTTATATATATATTATATCATATATAATAACCATATATATGGTCATATATGATATATATGACCATATATATGATAATAAAAATATGATTTAAGGCTACCCTGTTAACATTTTTTAACTTCTAAAACCCTGTTAACAACTAATAATTTATTAAGTGCCTACTAAGTTCAAAGCAGGCAGTGCCCCTTGTGCTTTACATGCATTAAATAATTTTATCCTCACAACAACCCTGTGATTTGATGATGATGATGATGATGATGATAATGATAATAATAAACTACCATAGTTTACAGATGAGGAAACCAGAAAAAGACTATATGTCATGTTTATGTAGGAGAGGTTTTACCATAAGGCAGGACATGATCATTTGGAACTTAAGGAAGTCTATGAAATGGAGAAAAACTGCTTAAGTGAGTACTACTGTCTCTGCCACAAGTAGGAAGAGCCAGAAATTGAGCCCAGCTCTCTGGTTCTTGAGTCCCAGTAGCTGAGCTCTCATACTCATTCCAAAAATAATTTTACCATGTATAGTGTGTGTGTGTGTGTGTATGTGTGTGCAAGAGAGAGAGAAAAAAAGAAAGAGAGAGAGGGAGAGAGAGCACGCTGTAGTTATTGCCAATAACATATTTACTCTTCTTGAGCACACTGCTTCTGAGCTAAAGCTTACAACAAGCATGTATGCTCCTTCATGCTTTCTTTCCCCTTCAGAGCACAGGATGCATCCCACAATGAAGCAATACAAGAGAGATCTACAGAATAGAAGCAGCTATGTTCCTGGTTCTTGAGGCATCACACAAAGCACAGGAGACGAGGGACAGCCAAGTTGGACTCTTTTTTGAAAACCTCTTATGAGTACTTATTTATATTTGAAACATTTCAAATTTGGATCTATTTGTCTCATTAATTTGCATAACATGAGTATTTTGCTGAACCATCTAAAATTGTTGATATTTGACTATTTTTAACATACAAAAGTAAAAATTCACAAAGTTTAACCTAATGATATCACTGTCAAACTTTTTATTAAATAAATCTGTTATTTTCTAATTAAAAGTTGGTATAATTTAATTTCTGCATTTTTAAATGCTATCTACTAATGTCATAATTATATTGACTATGTAAAATGTTTCTTTCTTTTATTAAATTCAGTTCCAGGAGTACATTTTCCCATTCTTCCCAGGCTTTCTGTATGTCTAAATCAATAACAATTTCTTACTTTTTCATTAGATTTTAGTTCAGAACAGCAGTTTCTCTCAGTACTTCCCTTACATACAAATTTAAACCAAGAAAGTACTAAGCCATACCTCCCTCCACACTTATTGTCTAGTCAGTAAAGTATTAATGCTTCATGTTTGTTTCATTTTTCCCCCAAATTCTTTCCATCATCCATATATCTATTCTTACATTTATGATTTATTTTTCCAAATAGGTGGATACTTTTTTGGTATATGCAAATATATAGTTTCCTTCTTCTTATTAGATATGGTTCTTTGAATAAAATTTATTTTAATACTCTGTGAAGTTATTATTTCCACACTATACAATTTTGATATTATCCATGTGATATTTACATTCTGTGCTAAAATTCCATGTTAATTTTGTTTATTACTCATAATCTGTCACTATTTACATCTAAAAACACATTTTGTTGCAAAACCTGTAATATTTTCCTTGTGAATTATTAAAGAATGTTTTACTTTAATTTTATCAATCATCTTTTGGTTCCAAATTTGTTGCCTTCATTTATACCATTTTAGAATTCTTCTGGGGTATGTTCTTTTTCCCCGTCATGTTCATGTTAAAGTTCTCTTGATTAGAATGAAGGTTGCCATGCCAAAAGAGTGAACTAACTTTATGCCATAGAACTTCTGGTTGTAGGCACAATTTCATAAAAAACTGTTATTTGGCATATTAAATATAGCAAGCTGTTCATTTTCCTTACTTCCTTTATTTATTTTTTTTTTTCAAATCAGACCTTTAACTGGAAGGAAAGAAAGAAGCTCAACTTAAGCCTTCTGGTACTTCAGTCTCATTTCTACATTAAATAAAATAATTTTCTTTCCAAGGCAAAATTACAACCTCTTAGATAAAATTTTATTTGGTTACTCTTTAAAAAATACTTAATTTTTTCTCAAAAAAAATCTTTGTTCAAGAGAACATTGACTATGGCCTCTTCTTTTAATTTTCTGTAATTATTCCTCATAGAAGTATGGTACAGGCATCAAGCAATACAAAGTATATTTAAATTAATTATGTGACTTTTTTCCTTGTTTATTAAACTTTCATTAAATAAATAAAATGAAAATTCTCAGAAGCTTGTTTCATAAACCCAGATGGACAAGGAGAGGATCTTACCAAAGGGAGGCATCTAGACGTTCTTCTACAGATTGCACACATAATCATGATTACCCTTTAATCAACCATATCAGTGGGAGAACATTCTCAAAATGGCTACACAAATCTAGCTCCTGAAGTATATTTTCTGAAATGAACTTGCCAAACTAAGCCATTCCCCCTCAATGAAACCAGTTTTCTGTCCATCCATACCATCTGTTCCTCATGAAAATGGAAAATTAGCTTTGTATTGAATGGCATCAGTTAGTTCCAGTCACCAACTGGTTCCTTAAAAAATACTGGGGTTTCTTTTATCAGAAAATAACTTTTATTTTAATTTTTAATTCAAAATAATTATAATCACTATATTTGTGCTTCACCATGTTACTTCTCTTTTCAGTATTTTATGAGATCAGCTTGTTCAATTTTATGGTCTTATTTAATACTTGCTATACTGGTGACATTACAAACCCTAATTCCTCCTTTCTGGTAACTATGAACTCAACTTCCATCAAGCTACATTCAGTGAAAGCCCAACACATTCTTTTTATGTTAGAATTAATTTACTGTCTAGGTATAGAGCATTACATTTAAAACAATTTAAGTTTGAAAATGGTTTCTAATTTTTTTCATAAAGTTAACTTAGGGAAAGCTACCCCAAAAATATAACAGACTTAACAAAATATCTAACATTTGTGAATGAATTAAATTATTTTTTCAGCTGCATCTGATCACTTAGAACTGAGTTTTAGATACACCAAAATCACAACTAACTGCTGAACAACCATCAACAGAAAACACTAGAACCTAACAAAAAAGATACCCCACATCCAAAGACAAAGAAGAAGCCAAAATGAGACAGTAGGAGGGGCACAATCATGATAAAATCAAATCCCATACCCACTGAGCAGACCCATAAACTGGAAAATAATTATACCACAGAAGTTCTCCCACAGGAATGAAAGTTCTGAGTACCACTTCAGGCTTCCCAGCCTGGGGGTGTCTGGCAATGGGAGGAGGAACCCCCAGAGAATCTGGCTTTGAAGGCCAGCAGGGTTTGATTGCAGGCATTCCACAAGACTGGGGGAAACAAAAACTCCACTCTTAGAGGGTGTATTAGGGTCTCTTGTGCACCAGGACCCGGAGAAAAAAGCAGTGACCTCATAAGAGACTGGGTCAGACTTACCTGCTAGCATTGGAGTGTCTCTGGCAGAGGCGGGGGTTGACTGTGGTTCACTGCGGGGACAAAGACAATGGTGGTGGTAGTTCTGTTGAGTACTCATTGGCGTAAGCCCTCTTGGAGATGCCGTTTTCTCACCACGACCTGGCCCCACCAAACAGCCTGTAGGCTCCAGTGCTGTAATCTCTCAGGCCAAACAACCAAGAGGGTGGAAACACAACCCCACCATCAACAGACAGGCTACTTAAAGTCTTCCTGAGCACACAGCTGCCTGATAAACACATTCACTGACATGGTCCTGCCCACTAGAGGGACAAGACCCGGCTCCACCCACCAGTGGGCACGTACCAGTGCCTCCCACCAGGAAGCCTGCACAAGCCTCTTAGACAGCCTCATCCACCAGGGGGCAGACAGCAGAAGCGAGAAGAACTACATCCATGCAGCCTGCGGAAGGGAAACCACAATCACCGAAATTCAGACAAAAGTGAGATGGCAGAGGAATATGTCCCAGATGAAGGAACAAGATAAAACCCCAGAAGAACAACTAAGTGAAGTGGAGATAGGCAAGCTACATGAAAAAGAATTCAGAGTAATCATAATAAAGGCAATCCAAGATCTTGGGAAAAGAATGGACACACAGATCGAGAAGATACAAGAAATGTTTAACTAAGACCTAGAAGAACTAAAGAACAAACAAAGAGATGAACAATAAAGTAACTGAAATGAAAAATACTCTAGAATGAAACAATAATAACCGATCATACTAGAATTGGGAAATTGATGACTCAATAAAATATAAAACGCATAATTCTGTGAAAATATAAATAAAGCATCAAGTATACAAAGGGGTTATTAGCAGTTTAGTAGGAATTCCCACTATTTTTAATGACTTTTCAATAATGCATTTAAAATTATTTATTTTAGAAGAAATATATCTATACTATTCTTACTAAATCTCAATAAATATTTGTTAAATATTTGGGGAATTTAAAAGAAAATTCTAAATGGCATGAGGAGAACAATGAAACATATATAATATATATTGAAATGGTCATGTCCTAAAAAGTGAAAGAATTGTCACTTATGGTAAAAGGGGAATTTATACCAAGTTTATTCATAATTGCTGAAACTTGGAAGCATGCAAGATGTCCTTCAGTAGGTGAATGGATAAATAAACTGTGGTACAGCTAGACAATGGAATTTTGCTCAGCAATAAAAAGAAATGAGCTATCAAGCTATAAAAAGACATGCAGGAAGCTTAAACTTATACTACTAAGTGAAAGAAGCCAATCTGAAATGCTACATACTGTATGATTCCACCTATATGACATTCTGGAAAAGGCAAAACTATGGATGCAGTAAAACAGATCAGTGGTTGCCAGGGGCTGGGGCTAGGGAGAAGGAAGAGATAAATAGGTAGAGCACAGAGGATTTTTAGGGTAGTGAATGCTCTATATAATAATAATGGATATAAGTCATCATACATTTGTTCAAACTTGTAGAATGTACAACACCATGAGTGAACCACCATAATGTAAACTATGGACTCTGGGTGATCATGATGTGTCAAGCAGGTGCATTGATTTTAACAAATGTAGCACTCTGATGAGTGATGTTGATAATGGGGAGGTTTGTAGATGTATAAAGGTAGGGGATATATGGGAAATCTCTGTACTTTCTTCTCAATTTTGTTGGAAACTTAAAGGTGCTCTTAAAAATTAGTTTTCAAACAAAACAAAACCAAAAAGTAAAGGGAGAGATGGGAGTTCACACTAGATCCATTTCTTAAAATGGAATTCATACTGACAGGAGATGTTTAGTCAGCAAAGTCAAGAACACAGGTGCCTAGGTAAGCAATCTCCATACATGTCCATCAACATTGTCATCAACATCAACAGCTCTGAGAATAAATAACACATCTCAGAAATGCACAGAACTTGACAGCAAGAGGCCGAGCCTAGCTCCTAGGATATACAGGCATACAGCCTCTCAAGTGCATGGGAAGACGTACACAGTAGGTGTGGGAAGGTCACAGGTGAGCGGCAGGTGGAATACAGCTCAGGAGCCTGTGTTTTCAGAACAAAAGAACCAAGATTGCGATGAGGAGTGGAAAGGAAAATTTATAGCATTTTATTTGCCACTTGGAGAAAAGAGCAAGAGATAAGAATGTCATGATTGTAAGTCATTCTACCTGTAATGATTGATTACTAGGTGCATGTCAGTTCTCTTAGGGTGATTTTTCTTTTTTCCTACTTAGCCTATCACAAATGTTTGAAGTCCCCTGATTTTTGTGATTCTATTTTTTAATCACAAAAGTAGTATCTACTCAATTTAGACACTTAATTCAGAGACGTTTAAATGAGCTTCATTATTTTCAAGCAATGACTATTCCAGGAAAAAATAATCAGAGAAAAAACACCTCTCTTTAAAGATAATTTTATTTATATTCTTTTCTTGTTCTCTGCAAATGCCTTACCAACAGGGCAGTACCACTCTATTCCTAAAGATATTTATATTTTTTTGTATTTTATTTATATCTTTATATCTTTCTATTTATCTGGTTTGACATCTATTCAACTAATCATGTGGCTGGGAGAACACTCCCATCTTTTCTCAACTGGGCTTTCTTTTTTGAGATAACCTACTTTATAGACTACTGAAGTACTAGGAAAATATTTTGAAATGTCAATGTATTAAACATGTTTCTCATTGAGCATCTTTTTCATGCTACAAACTAATTTGATTGTTATCAGAAAAAATGTGTTATTAACAGATATGACTGTTTGTATTTTTCTGATGACTTGATGGTTTTGGATAATACTCCAACATCATTAAATATGTGAAGAGTAAAATAGTAACTATTCTGACATCCTTAAAAAATGAAAAGTAAAATATTGTCATTATGGAAATGAAATCTTGTGCTCAAGAAAAAAAATTGAAGTTGGTTCATATCCACTAATTTCTCAGCAGAGGTGACAATGTCTTTGCTTCCTTGAATTCTCAAGCTTGCTGGTGCATCTAAGATTACATTCCAATCCAAGTCAAAAGTTTACTCTTATAGACATCTATCAAAATACAGCATGCCAGACTGAAGTTAATCTCTATAATTTGTAATCATGTGTATTAGTTTGCTATTGTTGTTCTAATAAATCACCATAAATTTAGTGGCTTAATACAACACAAATTTCTTCTCTTATAGTTGTGGGAAAGAAAAGAAAAAGCCCTGCTGGCAAGGCTTTTTTTTTTCTTCTGGAAAATTCAAAGGAGATCCCTTTCCTTACATTTTCCAGCTACCAGAGGCCACCTGCATTTCTTGGCTTGTGGCCCCTTTCTCCATCTTCAAAGTGCATCACTGCAACGTATGCTTCTACCATCACAACTCTTTTTAATCTCTGAACTTGACTGCCTCCATTTTATAAGAACCCTCTGGTTATATTAGACTCATTCACATAATATAGAATAACTTCCTCATTTCAAGGTCCTTAACTTAATTACATCTAGAAAGATCTTTTGGCCATGTAAAATCATATATTCACAAGTTCCACTGATTAGGATGAGGCATCTTTGGGGGACATTATTAATTTTACCACAATGTGGAATATGCAGATTTTATCACCAGATTTTTTTTTTTTTTTGGCTGCACATAACTACTTGACCAACAGGGAATTCCCTATCACCAAATATTTTTAAAACACAAATTAAATGTGTAAAGTGGAATAAGATTGGAACTGAAAAATCCACAACCCACACCTAAAATTACTTAAAAGTCTTTACAATTTTAGCATTTTAGATTACTTTTTGCCTTTAACACTGGTTAAAAATATTTATAGCACTAATCATAATCATTGACACAATCTATATTACAAGGTTATTAAACTGTACTTTTTCCTGAGAAAAAATAATCCTTGTGGAGAAAATAAATCTCTGAAAAATAATAATATATAATAAATGTATCTACATTAAAATTGTTCACTAAATGCAAAAAAATTGAAAACAATTTGATTAATTTCAATTTAACAGAAATACTATATTATCTTTCAATTATAAACAAAATGAGAAACACAAAAAGCTGAAACTCTGCCCCAAATCATGTAAAAAATATGTCCCTGGAATGTCATATATAGACTTAAAAAGAGACTCAAAGGATATTTAAATATTAAAATCAATAAAACATATTTACTATAGGAATTAGAAGTAGAGGGAAACACTGCTGGGTATATACCCTGAGAAAACCATAATTAAAAAAGAGGCATGTACCACAATGTTCATTGCAGCTCTATTTACAATAGCCAGGACATGGAAGCAACCTAAGTGTCCATCAACAGATGAATGGATAAAGAAGATGTGGCACATATATACAATGGAATATTACTCAGCCATAAAAAGAAATGAAACTGAGTTATTTGTAGTGAGGTGGATAGACCTAGAGTCTGTCATACAGAGTGAAGTAAGTCAGAAAGAGAAAAACAAATACCATATGATAACACATATATATGGAATCTAGAAAACAAACAAAAAAATGGTCATGAAGAACCTAGGGGCAAGACGGGAATAAAGATTCAGACCTACTAGAGAATGGACTTGAGGATACGGGGAGGGGGAAGGGTAAGCCGGGACAGAGTGGGAGAGTGGCATGGACATATACACACTACCAAATGTAAAATAGATAGTTAGTGGGAAGCAGCCACATAGCACAGGGAGATCAGCTCGGTGTTTTGTGACCACCTAGAGGGGTAGGATAGGGAGGGAGGAGGGATTGTGGAGGGAGACACAAGAGGGAGGAGATATGGGGATATATATATGTGTATAACTGATTCACCTTGTTATAAAGCAGAAATTAACACACCATTGTAAAGCAATTATACCCCAATAAAGATGTTAAAAAAAAAGAAAACATAAGAAGTAGGGGGAAAGAAGAACAAATAAATATTTCTAGCTAGTGCTTTTAACAAGGATGAAGGGTTTAAGATAGAAAGCAGTTGAACAGGCAAAAATGTCTGATTTCTATTTTGATGTTGAATTACCATGGAGTATGAGGTTGATATGTTCAAGGGGTAATCATGAATGATTCCCACTCTGCATTCCAGCTTACCTCCCTGTACCCATCTACCTCTATTCAGAAGGTGCATGAGCTGAACAGCTTTTCTAAAATCTTTTGTTTCCACCATTTTGATACAAATTAGTTTCCTCCAATCATATGTAGTTATACAACACTTGGAATGCAGAAAATAGTTTATTTGATTGGCTCTTCCTTCTATCAGGTACAGTTGTGAGGTCATTGGGTTTTTCTAAAGCAATCTAGTCCCTAGCTTCCCTGGGTCAACAGGTTGGGATGCAGGTCTGGGTGATATTATGGTATTTGGATCATAGCTACTGTGTGTATTCATTAACTTAACAATTACTGCTGTTGATTCTAGGGTCCTAGCCTTGAGCTTGCACTTCCAGTTCCAAAAAATTTTAAAGCATCTGATCATTGTATTCAATCCCTTTGTGTCTGCAATAGCTAAAATGGATTCTATTCCTGTAACTGGTCCATAACCGATTATATTTGGATGGAAGTTAGTCTATAAATCTTGATTTTAAAAGAATCAAAGAATCAAAGAATAGAATTGAGGTACACATTTGAAAATCATTAGAGTTTAGGTCTTGATGGACATATATGATAGACATGAAATTGAAGTCATGTGGGAACTGTTACATGCATAGAAACATTGGAGAATATCAATGCCATAAGAAGGCGTTGGAAGAGAAGTTGGAAGAGAAAGATAAAGTACATAAGTTCTTAAAAGAGATTTCAAATCTGTGTTAACATTTCCCTTTCCACTTTTTGACTAAATTTCCTCTTCATTGTCCCTGTGTGTTTTCCAAATCCTCATTATCTTTTCATGTTGTCACCCTATTTTTAGCTTCATTTGCCTATGGTGGGGCCAATGGTAAACCAGTTCAAATATGTGTAATCTATGATCATAAAATTATTCTTTTATTCAGTGCTCATAATCATTTCTTGTCAAACTCTAAGCTAAGGCATTTTCAGATATTATATTTCTCTATTCTTGATTTTAGGCAGCTGAGCAATTATGTAGAAATTTACAAAATTAAACTCATCTAGTTCTCTACAAATTCATGTTATATAATATAAAATGTTCCCTCAGCAGTGCTTGATAATCCTTGTGCTAAGATTATAACCTGGGTTATTTCCTGTTTACACACACATATACGCACACACATGCATGCACACACAGCGACCTTTATTATTTTCCCTTTACCTCTGCAAATAGTGTGTTCATTCTTTACAAGCTAATCCTTCTGTTATTTATCATGCCTCTTTACATTTTATCCTGGATTCATTTTTCTTCATACAAAATTTTTATTTAAAGACCATAAGCCAGGCAATGATTCATGGGCTAGAATATAAGAGTGAGCTAAATATAGAGTCCCCAGTACTGGACCTCCTAGAACGTGCAGAGAATATACAATGAAAATCAGACTAAGATGGTTAGAGAGATTTTCAGGATGTTCTTTTTTGTGGGTTTGTCAGGCAAGACTTATTTGATAAGAAAATATTTACCCAGAGACCTGAAGGAAAGCCCTCTGTCTTTCTGCAGCTTGTCTTTTACTTTGGTTTGTATGAGCTTTAAATACACTTAAACTTACATCTACTTTTTATGTATGATACATATTTGCCTTTTAACTTGGCTTATGGTATGTTGGATATAAATTAGTTGTCCAACTATATAGCCTAATTATCCAATTTTAGGACTTCTGAACTTTATATGAGGACTAAAAATAGTTTCTAATCAATAATGAAAAACATTAATATTTTATTTAGTATTTACATTGTAGTTTTTCTATTTATTTGTTTTTATACTTAGAATTTGGATGCACTTGGAATTTATTTTTTTACGAGGTGTAAAATACTGATCCATATATACAAAATGGCTGATAAGATAGATGGATAGATAGATAGATGGATACATAGAGAGCTCTCCAACTCTTTCTACAGCATTCTTTGCATAATCAATTCTTTCCATACTGACTTGAGATGTCATCTTAATTTTAAACTAAATTTCTCTATATATTTGAGTCCATTTTGGGCTTCCTCGTTTGATCCATTGAACTGTAGGATTATTTTTACTAAATGTTAAGTTAAATAATATTTAAATACAATACATTACTTCAGTAAAAGATTGGCAATCCAGTGAAAATATAAAGTAATGTAATATATAATTAACTTGGCTATACGAACCTTAGATTAGGGCTAGGAAGATAATTTTATTAAAAAGTTGTATTGATCAATAAGTATCATAAATCCTTCCTCATGACAGATTATTATTTTTGTATTTTCTCTATCCTAGTAGAGTTCCTATAACCTTTCCAGGTATAATAAGGTCCAGCGAACACAGTCTGAATAATTTGCTGCAGGTTTTGTTTTTTTTTTTTTTGAAGTAACATTTATGCATAAAACTTTTGTACTGTTTCAGTAAGGCACTTTAGCATATGCTGGTTAAATTTTGTCTTCTTGTTACAGCCTAAATCTGTTTTCATTCAGGTTGGTTGCTTTATGCCTCCAAGCTAAAAAAAGGATATTTAAAATCTTGAGAGAAATGATTCACACTCTCTTTGGCAGCTAAATACAATCTTTGTCTTTTGCTCAGTCCTTGGAATTTGATGAAGTAAAAGATTAAGACCGTCATACCACATGTATAAACCAAATGCTTTTAGTTCTCATACTGACCACACAATTGCTTGTGACTTCTCAGAGAAAAGTCACTCTTCTCTGTTACTGTTTTCATAGACTACAAGTGTTGGAAACCTGTCTTAAGATTTTTTTGTTTCTTTTTTTGAAAGCAATGAAGGACTTTTTTTTTTTTCTATTAATGGAAATGAAAAATGTCAGTTCTCAGTGGCAAGTGTAAAACTTATAGCATGCACAATTTACTGCCTGGCTTCTTTGGAGTCTTCCTGCTAGGACCCATAAAATGTGATCAAGTTTGGTAATGTCAAGGAAGGTTAATCATGAGTTGAGGAGACACGGTGACAAAATCTACAGATCTAAAACAAATCTTTCCTAAAAAGAAGTGAAATAAGTGTAGTTTGGATTTTATTATATGGAAATTACTTTTAAAATTTACTGATTTTTTTTTCACTCTGTGGAAAAAAATGTGATATGCACTATGGAAAACATAGAAATTAGAAATAAGAATAAGGCTAAGATTTAGCAGATGGATTCATTAGTCCATGAATTTTAGATGTGTTATTTTATTTTAATAATTAACCTCACTGTGATGTAAGTTATAAGTTTGATATAAACTACAAACTCATGTTTTAAGTATGAAAAGGAAATCCCAGAGAACTTGCATCTGCTTCCAAAAGATGCTACATGGAGTAAAAGAACAGTTACAGTATAAAAGAAGGATCTGTAGAATTCTGGAAGCTTTGTCAAAACAGTTTTGTAAAATAATACAATCACAGTCTCTAGCTTCAGGGGATAGAATCCTATTAATGTAACTCACCAACTGATTGAGCTTGAGCAAGATACTTAGCCACTTTGGGCTGATAGAATCTGCTTCATGTGCTTTTGAGGTGGTATGTAGAAGAAAGAATAAGATACCTTGGAGTATAAATATTCAATAATATTTAGCTGTTTTTATTATTATTATGACATTCTTATTCATATAGTTAATGCACTTTCAAAGAAGACCCATTCCTGTCCTTAAGGATTTTACAATTTAGGATTAGAACAACGTATCTAATAACCACAACACAAGGTGGCATCTTATACAATGATAAGACAAAGATGGATACAAAGATAGGAACAGAAAGTATTCTACAGAGACTAAGAAAGAGAAAGACTAAGAAAAAGTTCTAACATGATAATAGGTCAGGAAACTATTTAAGAAAGAAATAGCCTTGAGATGAGCATTCCAAGATTGAAAAAGAAAAGTTCAGTGGGTAATGATGAAGGGGTGATGAAGGAAAACTCTAGGTAGGAGAGATCCACAGTATAGAAACAGCTTTTAAAAAATTATTGGGGAAATGTGTGTTGAGCAGAATGCATAAAATTCCACTGATATTTGTTAAATGATTAGTGAAAAACAAGTTTGGAAATATTAATTGGGACAGTACAAGAGAAGCCTCTGGCAGTCTGGGCTGTGGCATGCTCACAGTATCATCATCAATAGCATGTGCTAGTTTTTTTTTTCTTCTTCTTCTTCCCTCTTTGTTTCCTGGTGTGCAAGGAGAGGGGATTTGGAGCGCCGCTTAAAGGAGATCCAGAGATGGGTGCGAGACGTGGCTAACAGCATGGACCCTAGAGAACCCCTTAGCATGAGACGCTAAGGCTGCTGCTGCTGCCACCAAAAAGCCTGTGTGCGAACACAGGTCACTCTCCATACCTCCCCTCCCGGGAGACTGTGCAGCCCGCCACTGCCAGGGTCCCGTGATCCAGGGACAACTTCCCCGGGAGGATGCACATCGCACCTCAAGCTGGTGCAACATCATGCTGGCCTCTGCCTCCACAGGCTCACCCCGCATCCGTGCCCCTACCTCCCCCAGGCCTGAGTGAGCCAGAGTTCCCAAAACAGCTGCTCATTTAACCCCGTTCTTTCTGGACGAAGAACAGACGCCCTCAGGCGACCTACAGACAGAGTGGGTCCAAATCAAAAGCTGAACCCCGGGAGCTGTGCGAACAAAGAAGATACAGGGAAATCTCTCCCAGCAGGTTCAGGAGCAGCGGATTAAATCTCCACAATCAACTTGATGTACCCTGCATCTGTGGAATGCCTGAATAGAGAAAGAATCAACCCAAATTGAGGAGGTGGACTTCGGGAGCAAGATTTATTATTTTTTCCCCTTATCTTCTTTTTGTGAGTGTGTATGTGTATGCTTCTGGGTGAGATTTTGTCTGTATAGCTTTGCTTCCACCATCTGTCCTAGGGTTCTATCCGTCCTTTTTTTTTTTTTTTACTTAAAAATTCTTTTTATTAATAATTATTTTTTATTCTAATAACTTTATTTTATTTTATCTTACATTATTTTATCCTCTTTCTTTCCTTCTAATTTTCTCCCCTTTATTCTGAGCCGTGTGGATGGAAGGCTCTTGGTGCTGCAGCCAGGAGTCAGGGCTGTGCCTCTGAGGTGGGAGAGCCAACTTCAGGACATTGGTCTACAAGAGACCTCCCAGCTCCACATAATATCAAATGGCAAAAATCTCCCAGAGATCTCCAATTCAACAGCAAGACCCAGCTCCACTCAACGACCAACAAGCTACAGTGCTGGACACACTATGCCAAACAACTAGCAAGACAGGAACACAATGCCACCCATTAGCAGAGACGCTGCCAAAAATCATAATAAGGCCACAGACACCCCAAAACACACCACCAGACGTGGACCTGCCCACCAGAAACACAAGATCCAGCCTCATCCACCAGAACACAGGAACTAGTCCCATCCACCAGGAAGCCTACACAACCCACTGAACCAAATTTAGCCACTGGGGACAGACACCAAAAACAATGGGAACTATGAACATGCAGCCTGCAAAGAGGAGACCACAAACACAGTAAGATAAGCAAAATGAGAAACAGAAAAACACACAGCAGAGATGAAGGAGCAAGGTAAAAACCCACCAGACCTAAAAAATGAAGAGGAAATAAGCAGTCTACCTGAAAAAGAATTCAGAATAATGATAGTAAGGATGATCCAAAATCTTGGAAATAGAATAGAGAAAATGCAAGAAACATTTAACAAGGACCTAGAAGAACTAAAGAGGAGAAAAGCAATGATGAACAACACAATAAATGAAATTAAAAATACTCTAGAAGGGATCAATACCAGAATAACTGAGGCAGCAGAATGAATAAGTGACCTGGAAGATAAAATAGTGGAAAGAGTTACTACAGAGCAGAATAAAGAAAAAACAATGAAAAGAACTGAGGACAGTCTCAGAGACGTCTGGGACAACATTAAACACACCAACATTTGAATTATAGGGGTCCCAGAAGAAGAAGAGACAAAGAAAGGGACAGAGAAATATTTGAAGAGATTATGGTTGAAAACTTCCCTAATATGGGAAAGGACATAGTGAATCAAGTCCAGGAAGCACAGAGAGTCCCATACAGGATAAATCCAAGGAGAAACACACAAAGACACATATTAATCAAACAGTAAAGAATTAAATACAAAGAAAATATATAAAAAGCACCAAGGGAAAAACAACAAATAACACACAAGGGAATACCCATAAGGTTGACAGCTGATCTTTCAGCAGAAACTCTGCAAGCCAGAAGGGAGTGGCAGGACATATTTAAAGTGATGAAGGAGAAAAACCTACAACCAAGATTACTCTGCCCAGCAAGGATCTCATTCAGATTTGATGGAGAAATTAAAACCTTTACAGACAATGGAAATCTGAGAGTTCAGCACCACTAAACCAGCTTTACAACAGATGTTAAAGGAACCTCTCTAGGCATGAAATACAAGAGAAGGAAAAGACCTACAATAACAAGCCCAACACAATTAAGAAAATGGGAATAGGAACATACATACTGATAATTACCTTAAATGTAAATGGATTAAATGCTCCCACCAAAAGACACAGATTGGCTGAATGGATACAAAAACAAGACCCATATATATGCAGTTTACAAGAGACCCACTTCAGACCTATGGACACATATAGACTGAAAGTGAAGGGATGGAAAAAGATATTTCATGCAAATGGAAACCAAAATAAAGCTGGAGTAGCAATTATCATATCAGACAAAATAGACTTTAAAATAAAGACTATTATAAGACACAAGAAGGACACTATATAATTATCAAGGGATCAATCCAAGAAGAAGATATAACAATTGTAAATATTTATGTACCCAACATAGGAGCACCTCAATACATAAGGCAAATACTAATAGCCATAAAATGGGAAATAGACAGCAACACATTCATAGTAGGGGAAAGGAAACACCCCACTTTCACCAATGGACAGATCATCCAAAATGAAAATAAATAAGGGAACACAAGCTTTAAATGATACATTAAACAAGATGGACTTAATTGATATTTATAGGACATTCCATTCAAAACAACAGAATACACATTTTGCTCAAGTGCTCATGGAACACTCTCCATGATAGATCATATCCTGGGTTACAAATCAAGCCCTGGTAAATTTAAGAAAATTGAAATTGTATCAAGTATCTTTTCTGACCACAACACTATGAGACTAGATATCAATTACAGGAAAAGATCTGTAAAAAATACAAACACATGGAGGATAAATAATACACTACTTAATAATGAAGTGATCACTGAAGAAATCAAAGAGGAAACCAAAAATTACCTAGAAAAAAATGAGAATGAAAACACGATGATCCAAAACCTATAGGATGCAGCAAAAGGAGTTCTAAGAGGGAAGTTTATAGCAATACAATCCTACCTTAAGAAACAGGAAACATCTTGAATAAACAACCTAACCTTGCACTTAAAGCAATTTGAGAAAGAAGAACAAAAACCCCCAAAGTTAGCAGAAGGAAATAAATCATAAAGATCAGATCAGAAATAAATGAAAAAGAAATGAAGGAAATGATATCAAAGATCAATAAAACTAAAAGCTCATTCTTAGAGAAGATAAAAAAAATTGATAAAATATTAGCCAGACTCATCAAGAAAAAAAGGGAGAAGACTCAAATCAATAGAATTAGAAATGAAAAAGGAGAAGTAACAACTGACACTGCAGAAATACAAAAGATCATGAGAGATTACTACAAGCAACTCTATGCCAATAAAATGGACAACCTGGAAGAAAAGGACAAATTCATAGAAATGCACAGCCTCCCAAGACTGAATCAGGAAGAAATAGAAAATATGAACAGACCGATCACAAGCACTGAAATTGAAACTGTGATTAAAAATCTTCCAACAAACAAAAGTCCAGGACCAGATGGCTTCACAGGAGAATTCTATCAAACATTTAGAGAAGAGCTAACACCTATCATTTGCAAAATCTTCGAAAATATAGCAGAGGGAGGGACACTCCCTAATTCATTCTATGAAGCTACCATCACCCTGATACCAAAACCAGACAAGGAGATCACAAAGAAAGAAAATTACAGGCCAATACCACTGATGAATATAGATGCAAAAATCCTCAACAAAATACAAGCAAACAGAATCCAACAGCACATTAAAAGGATCATGCACCATGATCAAGTGGGGTTTATCCCAGGAATGCAAGGATTCTTCAATATATGCAAATCAACCAATGTTATACACCATATTAACAAATTGAAGGAGAAAAACCATATGATCATCTCAATAGATGCAGAGACAGCTTTCAACAAAATTCAACACTCATTTATGATAAAAACACTGCAGAAAGTAGGCATAGAGGGAACTTTCTTCCACATAATAAAAGCCATATATGACAAACCGACAGCCAACATCATCCTCAATGGTGAAAAGACTGAAACCATTTCCACTAAGATCAGGAACAAGATAAGGTTGCCCACTCTCACCTCTCTTATTCAACATAGTTTTAGAAGTTTTAGCCACAGCAATCAGAGAAGAAAAGGAAATAAAAGGAATCCAAATTGGAAAAGTAGAAGTAAAGCTGTCACTTTTTGCAGATGACATGATACTATACATAGAGAATCCTAAAGACGCTGCCAGAAAACTACTAGGACTAATCAGTGAATTTGGTAAACTATCAGGATACAAAATTAATGCACAGAAATCTCTGGCATTCCTGTACATTAATGATGAAAAAACTGAAAGAGAAATTAAGGAAACACTCCCATTTATCACTGCTACAAAAAGTTTAAAATAACTAGGAATAAACCTAGCTAAGGAGACAAAAGACCTGAATGCAGAAAACTATAAGACAGTGATGAAAGAAATTAAAGATGATACAAACAGATGGAGAGATATACCATGTCCTTGGATTGGAAGAATCAGCATTGTGAAAATGACTGTAGTACCCAAAGCAATCCACAGATTCAATGCAATCCCTATCAAACTACCACTGACATTTTTCACAGAACTAACACAAAAAATTTCACAATTTGTATGGAAACACAAAAGACCCCGAATAACAAAAGCGATCTTGAGAATAAACAATGGAGCTGGAGCAATCAGGCTCCCTGACTTCAGACTATACTACAAAGCTACAGTAATCAAGACAGTGTGGTACTGGCACAAAAACAGAAATATAGATCAATAGAACAGGATAGAAAGCCCAGAGATAAACCCACACACATATGGTCACCTTATCTTTGATAAAGGAGGCAGGAATGTACAGTGGAGAAAGGACAGCCTCTTCAATAAATGGTGCTGGGAAAACTGGACAGGTACATGTAAAAGTATGAGATTAGAACACTCTCTAACACCATATACAAAAATAAGCTCAAAATGGATTAAAGATCTAAATGTAAGGCCAGCAACTATCAAACTCTTAGAGTCAAACATAGGCAGACACTCTGTGACATAAATCACAGCAAGATCCTTTTTTACCCACCTCCTAGAGAAATGGAAATAAAAACAAAAATAAACAGATGGAACCTAATGAAACTTAAAAGCTTTTGCACAGCAAAGGAAACCATAAACAAGACCAAAAAACAACACTCAGAATGGGAGAAAATATTTGCTAATGAAACAACTGACAAAAGATTAATCTCCAAAATTTATAAGCAGCTCATGCAGCTCAATAACAAAAAAACAAACAACCCAATCCAAAAATGGGCAGAAGACTAAAATAGACATTTCTCCAAATAAAATATACAGACTGCCAACAAACATATGAAAGAATGCTCAGCATCATTAATCATTAGGGAAATGCAAATCAAAACTACAATGAGATATCATCTCACACCGGTCAGAATGGCCCTCATCAAAAAATCTAGAAACCATAAATGCTGGAGAGGGTGTGGAGAAAAGGGAGCACTTTGGCACTGCTGGTCGGAATGTGAATTGGTACAGCCACTATGGAGAACAGTATGGAGGTTCCTTAAAAAACTTAAATAGTACTACCATATGACCCAGCAATCCCACTACTGGGCATATACCCTGAGAAAACTGTAATTCAAAAAGAGTTATGTACCAAAATGTTCATTGCGGCTCTATTTACAATAGCCAGGGGATGGAAGCAACCTAAGTGTCCATCATCGGATGAATGGATAAAGAAGTTGTGGCACCTATATACAATGGAATATTACTCAGCCATAAAAAGAAACGAAACTGAGTTATTTGTATTGAGGTGGATGGACCTAGAGTCTGTCATACAGAGTGAAGTACGTCAGAAAGTGAAAGACAAATACCATGTGCTAACACATATATATGGCATCTAAAAAAAAAAAATGTCATGAAGAACCTAGGGGTAAGATGGGAATAAAGACACAGACCTACTAGAGAATCACTTGAGGATATGGGGAAGGGGATGGGTAAGCTGTGACAAAGTGAGAGAGTAGTATGGAAATATACACACTACCAAATGTAAAATAGATAGCTAGTGGGAAGCAGCCGCATAGCACAGGAAGATCAGCTTGGTGCTTTGTGACTACCTAGAGGTGTAGGATAGGGAGTGTGGGAGGGAGGGAGATGCAAGAGGGAAGAGATTTGGGAAAATATGTATATGTATAATTGATTCACTTTGTTATAAAGCAGAAATTAACACACCATTGTAAAGTAATTTTATTCCAATAAAGATGTAAAAAATTTTTTTAATTAAAAAAATTTAATAAAAGACATGCAAAAAAAATAAAAAAGAAAAAAAATCATATGCTAGATGAAGTGCAGTTTGGCATTAAGAATTACTTCAGGGTTGATTGTTTTCAGATTTATATTTTATGTTTTTAATGTTTGTTGCCAACTATACAACAGTAACTAATATTAACACACTAAAATAGCACCCCTTAATTTAACAATATTGTCCTAGACATATGCCACTTATTATGTGTATATTACACAAAATCATTTTCTTTATGAGCTTATGGCTGCTTTTGATAAACATTTTGTACAAGGCGATTTTTGCCAATTTATTCACATTTGTGGTAAAATTATGTGGCTGAGAAAAACATGAATTATGTAACACTTTTTAAAAATCACAACTTAATTATCTTCAAGAATTCAGTGTTCCTTTATTCTAGCCCAAGTCTCCCTCTAACTAGCTACATGACCCTGCATCTGTTATGCAGACTCCAAAGGCCTTTGTTTCAATATCTCTAGACAAATTCTGGAATAACTGACATGCCTGGTCATTTGTGGCCAAATCATTATATGACTGCAGTTACGTTAAATACACTTCTGTCAGGAATAAGAGAATCAGAAATTAGATTACACTAATCAGAGAAATTGAAGGAGGGACAAAACAGGGGTATAAAATTAATTTCTTAGACATTTTGATTAAAGCAGATACTTTAACTTTATGGAAGGGTTATAGCATCAATTTTCCTGTAAAAAAAAGTAACAGAAAATTTTCAATAACTTTCCTCCAGATTAAAAATAATCTATGACCCATAAATGTTTCCACTATTTTCTAGGAAATTAAAGAAAGTAATTTTCCACTTTTGCCAATTTTATGTTTCCCTCTTATACTCTGATATAACATGTTACTTAAGCTCCCCAAATATTAACATACATATAAATCACCTGGGGATCTTGTGAAAATGGGGATTCAGATTTAGTAGGTTGGACATAGGACTGAGATTTTGCATTTCTAACAAGCTTTTAGGTGATTCCTATGCTGTTGTCTGAGGACCGCATTCCACACAGTAAGGCACTGAAAGGCTTCAGATCTTATTCTAAGGCCAATTAACATATACAGCACAGAAAGGATCAAAGTAAATACTAATTAACACAGACCCACATTCAGAAAAGGACTAAGAGTATTCTCACATACATATTCTACAGTTTGAAAATCAAATGTATTAAATAAAATTATTAAATAAACAGAAAAAAAAAGATTCCTTCTTTGAATGCTTTTTTTCCTGCTGGCTTTGTTGCCCTCTTAAGTGGCTGTTGCTATTCATGTCCTTTGAAAACCCTGATTGAGACTCATCTGATTCCGTTGTTTGGGCCACAAAGCCAGGATCATCCCTTCTTTTAGATCTAATGTCCACTCTTGTTGGAACTACCTTGATACATTCAGAATATGACCCCTTTTACCATCTAGCAGTACTTATAACCACACCATATGCTACCATGTTGGTCAAAGCCTTTTCAACTTCTCCCTGGATTATTATAATAGTTTCCTATCTGACTCCATGCACATATCCTTGCCCTCCAAAGTCTATTCTCAATATAGAATCCTGGATGATACTTCTAAAACCCAATTCACATCATGCTATTCTTTTGCTCAAAAGTATTACAGCATCCATGTCACTTAGAATGAATGAAGGTCATTTATCTTACAATGTCCTACAAGGTCATACATAATCTTGTTTTCTGTTACTTCTGTGAACATATCTTCTGCTATGCCCGACCTTGCTCTAGCCATACTGACCTCTTTGATGTTCTTTGAACTTATTGTGCACGATCCCTTTGCTATTCATATAGCTATTTTCTTTACTTTTTTTTAGTATTACTTTCTCATTAAAGTCAATTATGACCACTCAATTAAAAAATACGATTAACCCTCCAGGCCGGGCCTGATACCCCTCACCATAGTCTTCTTTTTTTTTTCACATTTCATTCTTTAAACACACACACACACACACACACACACACACACACACAATCACTCACCAACTCCTCACATACAACATAATGTGTCTATTGAGTATGTTCATTTTTTTTTTTTACTCTAACCCCGTAAAATACAAACTGCCATGTTTCCTTTATTCTTCTCACCACTGATTTAACCTGAGCAATTCAACAGTGCCTGGCTGTTGTTGGTTGTTCATCAAGTACATGTTTAATGAAGTAAGTAATATACAATTTGGGAACCTAGCCAGGACTTTCCTTGACTTCACTGAGGCAGATGTTAGATAGTAGTAGATTGTGAAAGAAATGGGAGGTGAAGAAATCAAAATACATTATGATTAGAAAAAGCATGCCTGGAAAAGAAGCAATATGTGGGACTCTGAGTATGATATTTATTTTCCTTTTATTTTAAAATAGTGAGATGTGATCATAATTACAGAGTGAAGGAAAAAAGCTTCAGATATAAAGATGATAACTGATGAAGCCATGCTTCAGAATACTGTTTGAAAAAAAACTCAAAAAACAAGAGCTCAAGTAAAGAAGTTACCCTCAAACAGGAAGAAAAATTGTTTTCTTTCAGGAGTAAAATGAAATAAAGATATTTTCATAGATTCAAAGTCAGTACTTGGAAAAAATCCACTCCAGTTTAACCCAATGTTATTAATTAATGGTGGTTTTACAGGAGTTATGAGAAGAGAAATGAAAGGGAAGGGTAACTGAGCATGTCAAAGAATCGCTGCTTAGCATGGAGAAAAAGACTAAAATATTACGAGTGTTAAAGCTATCAGTCCTGTACAGTTACACAATGATCTCTCAGCAAAGTGTGGACATCTACATCCCTGGAATGATTCTGAGTTGGGGCTTTATTGAGCAAGTGCAGCAGAAGAATAGAAATGGTTCAGGACAACAAATACTAGGTCTATACTAAGTGGGGAGCTGCTAAAGTCAAGGTAAAGCTTAACAACTATCTCCAGTATTGGAATCAAAAACAGAAAGACTAAGGGATTGCATTCAGATCTGGGTTGTTACAGTTTAAAACAGCTAGAGTGGATTAGACAAGAGGCATAATATTTTCAAAGTTATGGCTATACATACGGGTGGCAAAGAGGATTGGAGATGAAGAGGATTAAATAATTAAGATGATTAAGAAAGCAATGTGAGGATGGTGTTGGTTTATCATTTACAAGCAGGATAACCATGCATACTGATCTGCCCAGGACAGTTTTGTACTATGACTGTCTTTCCATCTTAAATGTTAGTAAAGCCTCTTGTATACTCAAATCAGTTCCAGTTTGAATGATAAACAGTTTGATAAACGTATATATAGGATGTACCAATTTTTGAGGTGGATGGCAAATTCTTTAACAATCTTTAAAATAGTATCAGTGACTCAAGAAATCATGGTTAGGAGGACTAGGTTGATAAATCAATAGTGCAAGAGATAGAGATTCACATACTTTTTTTTTTTTTTTTTTTTTTTGAGGTACGCGGGCCTCTCACTGCTGCGGCATCTCCCGTTGCGGAGCACAGGCTCCGCGGCCATGGCTCACGGGCCCAGCCGCTCCGCGGCACGTGGGATCTTCCCAGAGCGGGGTACAAACCCGTGTCCCTTGCATCGGCAGGCGGACTCTCAACCACTGTGCCACCAGGGAAGCCCTCACATACTTAAATGTAGTTATTTAGATCAATACTCCTAGTAGTACAGTATTGTATTTAATATGTACTCCTCATAAATATACCCTCAAATTTTACTCAAGGCAAAGCAAAATATTAAAAAGCAAATATTGTGACCACTGTGATACTATTTATTTAAGCTAAGTATGCTCAGTTTCTTCCAGGGTTTTCATTTAAATAATTTTTAACTCTTCACTGCATTGATCATTTTTAAAAGGTAGTGATCAAAAATAAATACAATACTTTGCCCTGTCTGATAAATGAAGACTATAATAGGATTGCCATAGCTTCTTCTGAGTGTTAATATTCCTACTTATAAAGCTCATATATGAATTAATTTGGGGTGCGTTTTGTTTTTTGTTTTTTGCTGCCATAATACAATTTTAACCCACATTTCCATTGTTTTCGTCTAGCTCTCCTAGAGTTAATTTTGTATCTCCTTAGAGTTTCAGGCTCATATATATATATATGACTGCCTTTTTGGTAGCTCAACTTGGATGTTGATAAAGTATATTAGCAGGACCCAAACTTAATCTTTTATTTTATTTTAAAAAATGAAATCAAAACCCATTTACTTCTCTCTTTCTTCTTTGTTAATATCATTTTCCAAGATATTATTGTTTCTTGCCTACATTACAATGAATATCACTAACTGCTATTTATACTCCCAACTTCCATGTTTGTCTACACGTTAATATGTATAGTATAAAACAATAATATTTAGAGAATACATAGCATTTGTCAGTGGTTTCTACTTATGAACAAATACAAATTCGTTGCCCTGGCTTTTTAATCTCTCCATGAACTTGCCTATCCCTCCAATGTTATCATACCCCACTCTTTCCTTCACTCCATCACTTTCCACCATGCTGGCTTTCAGGCAGTTCTAAAAGTATGCCAAGTTCATGCATACTTTAGAGTCTTCACACTTCAATCTGCCTAAAATATACTCTCCTGGATATTCACATGGTTGGTCTCAGTAAGAATGTCAATATTTCAGATAGTTATATTCTGAATACTAAATCTAAAGTAGTACTTCCAAGTCACTATGTATCACACCAGGCCGTTTTACTTTCTTCCTCACACTCGCTACGATCATAAATATTTGTGTGTGTGTGTGTGTGTGTGTGGCTATTAGACTATATTTAGCATCCCAACCAAAATAAAAGTCCCATAAAATAAGGATATTATCTTTATTGTTAACATTGTATTCACAATATCTAGAACTGTGTCTGGGACAAGGTAGCTGTTTAGTAAATATTTATGAGAATATGCTTTATTTTTACATAGGGAGAATGCTTGAAACATTCAAAGTTTCAGATGATTGTGTAAATCTTGCATAAGATAACCATTTTTATCACGTTTCTTTAAAAGAAAATGAAAAAACAAGTTGGATTTTTCACTGATATTTAGTGGAAGAGGGATTAAGTAACAGCATAAATAACAGAAATCTGTTCCTTAGTATTTGAGATGGATTTATAATTCATTTGAATCTTTGTAGGTTTATGAGGAAAGCACAAAGATGAGAATTATGAAGAGATTTTCCTATTAAAATCAACCAGGATTAAAGATAGCAATATTCTAAAGAGTTTAGGTAAGTTATAATTTTGGAATTTCTCCATTTGGAAGACCTCTGACCATTTCTTAATGTATTTTATCTAGGATCAAGAATTAAATAGATCTGCTATGTGAAGATTGACCATATGTCTTTTACCATGGTCCAAACTTCTGAACTCAGTAATTATGTTCATGGAACATAACATCCTATAGTGAGTAATTAAATTTAATATACATATTTATATTTTTTTTATTTATGTGATTATACTTAAAAGTTTATCTTTATCAAACCTATTTAATTACATTCTTTTTTTTGGCTTCTCTTTTCTTTTGTATCACACATGTGTGGAATTTGACTAATCACATTTGGTTCATGGTACATATAATCATCAACCTATAGAAGATTTTTTTTTTTGGTTATTGTTGTTGTCTGTGTAGAGTTCTCATATTAGATAATGAGTTTTATCTTTACTACTGGATATCCTGAAACACTTTTTAAATGTCTGTGTGTCTGTGTGTCTGTGTGTGTGTTAGAAATAAGTAAAATATCCTCTCACTCTGATGATCATAAAGTTACACTATTAATCTGGTACCTTTGTGCACTAAAATTAATCCAATTATCATAAGAAACTCAATATGTATATTTAAGGGTTCAGAAACTTCAGACACAATTGTGAAAGGATTTTCAACCTTTCCAATGTTTCTGCATAACATTGCATTTCAGTCTGCCAAATCAAGATCAATCTTCCTCACTTTTCCTTCCATCCACCTTCCTCTTTTCCTTCCTTCCTTTTTCCTTCTTTTCTGTCTATCATCTCTCATCTCTCTGTATCATTACATATAAACTGCCATTAAGCAGGATTCCTTAAATCATAATTTTAAGGAGGAAAATATTTTCTGAGAATTACTGAACTTATACTTTTTAATCAGAATTATTTTGGATGAAACATTAAACAAATATAGTGAATTCTGATTAATATCAAGTTTACTAAGTAATCTGCAAAGCCTAAGGAATAAAAAAAATTAATGTATGATCATCTGCGATGATTTTAGTTTAGGGGTATTATAAATAAAGTTGGTATCATTTTTTTTAAATGTCACTTTGTGGATATATATATGCATTTCTCATCTGTAAATAGCTAGAATTATAATTGGTGGATCAAATGAGAGGAATATGCTTATTTTTATCAGTAACTCAGAACTTTTGTTTATATCCTTTTACACTCTCACCTGCAATGTTTGAGAATTCTGGTTGCATAATATCCTCACCAATTTTGGTGGCCTCAGTCTTTATTTATTTATTATTTTTTTAAATTAAGATTTAATTGGCATATAACATTGTGTAAGTTTAAGACGTACAACTTGTTGACTTGATACATTTGTATATTGCAATATGATTACCACCATTGCCATAGTTAGCACCTCTATCATGTCACATAATTATCATTTCTTCTTTGTGGTGAAAACAATTAAGACCTAGTCTCTTACCAAACTTGAAGTTTATAATACAGTAGTGTTGACTGTAATCACTATGCTGTGCATTAGATCTCCAGGACTTATTTACCTACTAGTTGCAAGTTTGTATCCTTAAACCACATCTCTTCAATTTCCCCACCATCTAGCCCCTGATAACCACCATTCTACTCTCTGTTCTAACACGTTTAGCCTTTTTAGATTCCACATTTAAATGATGTCATACTTAGTTATCTTTCTCTGTCTAATTTACCTTACTTAGCATAATGCCCTCAAGGTCTATCAATGTTGCTGTAAATAGCAAGATTTCCTTCTTTCTCGTGGCTCAATAATGTCACATTTTATATATACCACATCTTCTTTACCCATTCATCTGCTGATGGACACTGAGGTTGTTTCCACATTTTGGCTATTGTGAATGAATAATGCTGCACTAAACATGGAGTGCAGATAATCTTTTTGATATCTTGTTTTCATTTCCTGTAGACATACACTCAGAAGTGAGATTGCTTGATCATAAGGCAGTTCTCTTTTTAATTTTGAGGAACCTCCATACTGCTTTCCACGTTGCTAAACTAATTTATATTTTTACCAACAGTGCACAAGAGTTCCCTTTTCTCCACACATGCTTCTGCAGCAGATTAACACACAAGTATTGGTTAAAGAGGCATAAAAGTTATCTTACTATATGTAGTTTAAAAAGTCTAACAGAGGTCTCATTGGACTAAAGCCAATGAACTAAATTCAGGGTGTGTTCAGGGTTGAATTCATTTCTGGATCCTCTAAGGGATAAACTGTTTTCTTTCCTCTTCTAGTTTCTAGAGGCCACTTCCATTTTTTGGCTATGATCACCTTTTTCAATCTTCAAAGCCAGCAAAAGTGAGTGTAGTCATTGTATCTCCCTGACATCCTATAGTAATGTCCTCCTCTCTGATTTTCTCTTCTCCTTTCCTTTTCCACTAAAATATCCTTGTGATTATAATGAGACAACCAAATAATCCACAAGAACCTCTTCATTTCAAGGTCTGTTCTCTTAATCACATTTGCAATCTTCCTTTAGCCATGTAAAATACCATATTCATAGGTCCTGGAGATTGGGAAATGAAGATCTTTAGCGGGTATCTACCACATCCAATCAGTTAAAATTTTACTTCAGATATTTAATCTTCTGGCTCTGAAATTTCCATTTGTACTTTTATCATGGTTCATTTCTCTTCTGCTGGAATTTCTTACATTTTCACTCATTATGAATATATTTTCCTTTTCATCAATAATCATATTTATGATAACTGTTTTAAAATTCTTATCTGCTAATTCTAGTGCCTGTGATTAGTCTCTGTATATTGCCTTCCCTCTTGAAATTCAGTCAAAATTTCCTTCTTCTCCATATGTTTAATAATTTTAAGATATATCTTGCACATTTTGAAGGTTACATTTGGAGACTCTGGATTCTGTTACATTCCTCCAAACAGTATGATTATTTGTGTGTGTTGGTTTGTTTTAGCAGACAATTAACTTGATTTACTTAAACTGCAATCTTTATCTCTTGGACATAGGCTCAGAACTCAGTACAGTGATTTTAACTTTTGTTGTGTCCCTTAGAGTATGGTCTGTACATGTGGTTAATGGGTCAGGTAGCAATTTGAGTATACATTATACCCATAATTTATCACTTCTCCCCTCTTGTTCTCTCCTATCTTAGGATCCTTCATCACTTTAAAGAATGGTTTTACTATTTGGGTGCCCCAAATTCTATTCTCTGTTTTTTATAAGGAAGAAATACTGCAGTTTTTCTATAAGAGTTTTATTTGCCTCTTTGTCTTATTATCATTATTATTATTACTTTATTTTTTTTTTGCAGTATGCGGGCCTCTCACTGTTGTGGCCTCTCCTGTTGCGGAGCACAGGCTCCGGACATGCAGGCTCAGCAGCCATGGCTCACGGGCCTAGCCGCTCCGCTGCATGTGGGATCCTCCTGGACTGGGGCATGAACCCATGTCCCCTGCATTGGCAGGTGGACTCTCAACCACTGCACCACCAGGGAAGCCCCTGCCTCTTAGTCTTAAAGACCAAATATATAAATAGTTCATCCAGGTTCATTCCCTTCTTCAGCATGTTATTCCTTCATCCAAATGTTGACTCCCCATCAAAAACAACTTCTTCTTCCCCCTCCTCCTCCTTCTCCTTCTCTTTCTTTTTTGTGTATTTTCTTTTTTTGTTTGTCTGCAAGAGGGTTGGTACTATGGGAGCATACTTTTAAACTAAGAATGTGTAAGGGATGTTGAAACTCTATCTTTCTAAATATTAGGCTCACAGTTTGCCTTTTTCTTACTACCAAGTTTCTCATTGAAATTTATCAGAGTTTGGAAAGGAAGCATCTTTTTCTTTTTTTCTCAAAACCTAATTGAAAATAGATTTTTACTTTATAATACCTTAAAACATTTTTAAAGACATCATCAAACAGAAATTGTAATAGCTCAACTCATGTCCAATAATCTTTTTGTTAGACACTGATCCTGGTACAAATAAAACCTACTTTACTCATTTATTCATTCATCCACTTAATTGATATTTATTTAGCTCTCACTATGAACAACAGGTTTTTTAAGTGATGAAAATATAAAGGTGACCAAAAATTGCATAGCCTTGTCGCTTAGCAAGAAAGAGTAACATTCAACAGAGTGTCACACAAAGAAAAAAAAAATTGAATAGGGCAAAAGATATGAAGGAAAGGGGCATGCTGATAAAGTATACATTAGATGAAAATCACCTAAATATGGAGGCTAGTGTAGGCTTTCCTGAGGAAGTGACTATTGAACTAAGATCTGACAGAAAGTGAGATTCAACTAGATAAGGATTGAATGCAGTGGATGAGCAGGGGAAGAAAATTTCAGGCAAGCTAAATAGCCTGGAATGTTCAAGATGGAACTGAAAAGAGGTCAGAATAGCTGGAGCATAAAGCATGAGGTGAAAGCATAATGCTAAATGAGACTTGTGAGGCAGATGAAGAACAGATGATCTAGGGTTTGTGGGCCAGGCTAAATTTCAGTCTTTGTCCTTAGAGCAATGAATATCATCATAATGTTTGTTGTTAGCTTTCACAGCATTTGCAGGCTGACAGCATGAATTTCTTGTGTTTTCAGGTAATTAAGAATGTCTTTCTCTTATGTAATTCATGTCTGTATTCTAACTAACAGGAACCTTAATATTATGCACAATAAAATAGAACAAAATAAACATAGAATTCTGCATGAAAAAACATAAAACAAAGGAAAATATTTGGGTATGTCTTTTATTTAATAAACTAAATGTATTTAATGTTAATGAAAGGATGGTTCATGTTACATATATGAAGTCATTTCTTTTGGATAATATTTGAAGCATACTGATTAAGCACATATCTGAACATAATTATGACATATCTAAAAGAAACTCTAAGTGGCTGCAATATTTTTCAAAATCACAGTTTATGAACTCACTGCAGTATGGTCATATCTTTTTTAATCTTGTAAGAAATATGAATTAAGCACACTGTTTTGGTTAGACCTCAGAGGAATAATCACATAGTTACACACAAGCAAGTTTGAACCTGTTACAAACAGTATTTAGCAATGCATTTCTTATTTCTGAAATACCAGCTTAGATACATAAAAATTATCAATATTTGTATTCAAAGAAAAGCAATAAAATTTATGATTAATTAATAGTCTAATGCTTCAAACTCATCCAGACACTTCTTTTAAGTCTGAGAGAAATGTGTCTTATTGAGAAGTATCAGATGAAATCCAGCTGTATTTTAATCTCATTTCAATCCATCATCACAGAAAATATTGACTATTTTCTCCCTCAGACATGCAGCTGTCAACTATCCAACTATGGACCTAGATTTACATTATAGTTTTATTTCCTACCTATTCATTTTCATCTAAACACTTGTTCCATGAATCAGCTTTTGCTGTCTGAAAAAGGAAAACAGGATATGCGGCCTCATCAAACCTGTCAATGAATGTTCATGGGCACAGCAAATAATATTCGGTAAATTCAAGGGAGTATATTGCTACCTGAAGAAGTGGTAAAATCACTGTACATCTATGTGCATTATTAATATCACATTTATCATTCCATAAAATGATTTCCATTGTATGTCAATAGTTATAAGAATCCCTGCCCTTCCATCTCCCAATCCAAGAGCCACATTCAAATACCTGCAAAGTGTGTCTGTTCAGCTGGAAAGTAGGCCAAGTTACAAAAGCCCCTGGATAGTTGTGTAGACTTTAAGATCTTTGGAAAACTTAATGAGGATTTGTGATTAGTAACAGAGAGAGGATTTATTAGTGATGATGGGCAAGAATGCAGTGGTAAATCCAAATGCAATGACTCAACAGAATAAAGTAAAATTATTTCTTTCTCATAAAACAATTCTTGCTGATTGGTTAGGCTGATGGGACCATTCTCTTCTATGTGGTTTTGCAAGAATCCTAGTTCCTTCTGTCTCACAACTCAAGTAACACATAGGATATCATTTGCAATACATTCAGTCATAGGATTGAGAAAAAGACAGCATGGAAGAGACATATTGGTTTCTTAAAAGCCTTGGTTTAGAAGTAACATATGTCAGTTCCACCCACTTTCTACTGGGAGGGACTAATAATATAATCACCCATGACTGCAAGGGAACTGAAAAATATAGTTCTTGCCTAAGTAATCAGCTTGAATCTATAACTTTATATTATGGATAGGAGAAAAGATTTTGGTAGGTAGCTTCTTTTCTCTGCCACAGAAGTGTTTCTCCTCAATTGTTCTGGACATAAGAGGGTATTTTGCTTGTTTGTTTTATTTTATTGCTTGTTCATTTTTCTGGCCACCTAGGTATATATGAAGTTCACACAGGCTAAGTAACTTATACTAACAACTATAGCTAGGAATAAATCTACAAGAAACAAAAGTCAACACAGAGCTCAGATAAACAGAGGAAGTAATTGTAACTCAATATTCCATATCAACCTAGAAAAAAAATAGAGTATGAATTTCTGTGAGTAAGGTGAATGGGCCTTAGAGTTTGAGATCAAGGTGTCATTCCCAGTGATGATATAATAAAATATATTTTATTATTTTACTGTACATTTATAAAAGCCCATTATATTACTGTGTACTAGGAATATTTTGCTATATTGTGAATATTCTGGGAAATTCCATGAAAAGGGATATGCCCCAAGAAATCATGCATGAAATGAATTATCTTCAGAAAGTAAATGCAAAATTTGGGTTAACATGGTTGCAATAAAGTATGATTAAATAAGATGAAATGTTTAAATTAGAAATGTTAACGTCCACCTGCCCTACTCTTCTAATCTTTTTTTCTGTCAGCAGAAATACTCATTACGTTCATAGTAGATTATTTTTGAACAATAAACACTTTTATTTCATCAGCTAAGAAGAGATGAAGGAGGGTTTATTTGCATCTCTGGACCAGATTTTCCTCAGATGGGACTCTAGCAATGTGTACAAAGCCATCTGCTCAGCCACACTGGCCAGGCCTCAATACGAAAATCTTTTCCTGCTGATCTTCATCCTTCAGAAAATCAATGATCTTGGTTATTATTTTCTTTTCATTCTATTTTTTATTCTTGATTTTATTTCACTTTAAATAAAATTTTAAATCTTATCTTCCTAAAAGTTCATCTTGGTCCCTTTCTGAAGGAGTGAAGCCAATGGTAAGAGGGATTCTGACATCTACAGGTACAATGTGCTGTTGATTAGCATGATGCAGATCTTTATTAAATACCTTGTAGATTATGCCCATGGTTCTAGTTTTGTACTGCCTTTGGAACCCCAAGATACCCACTCCAGGACCACAGTACTTTAATATATCCCTGCCATGGACTGTGTTTGTGCAGAAAAGACCCAACTTATATTTTCTGGAAGGTATCTCAGCACATACCTCAGTTTCTGGTGGTGGAGCTTTCTCTTGCCTCCCTCTTGTGGTACCTAGGACATGTCCATTCTTCAGTCCTGGATGAAAAGAGAAATTTGATTAATAATGAAATCTGTTTTTACTGTCATATGTCTATAAACTTGCACTTACTTAGAGTAAATCTAAAAGTTCACTAAGACACTTGTATTTTCCTATAAAAATTGATTTCAGGATATCATGTTCTGCAAGCATCTTCCAGGCAAATTGAAGGATAAGTGTTGTTTTTAGGAATAAATGGGAAATGTTTAAATCATAGAGTACTCTATGTGTATTAATTGTCATTTAAATGGAAATATATGGAATATCAATTTACATATAAATTCAAATTTTTATTTATGATATTTTACCCTTCCCTATAAATCAAAATAGTCTGTGTCTGTTATTTTTTCTTCAAGGTCCAGTAGACCTAAGTGGTGAAGAATGTGGTCATCCCAATAGCTCAAGTTCAAACCCAAGTTCTGCTACTTACTTTCTATAGAGTTTGGACATATTACTTTTCCTTTTTTTTTTTCAGATTCCCTATCTGTGAAGCTCAGGTAACAATAAAAATAGCACATAACCCTTGGATCAAGTGAAATTAAATGTATTCCTACAAGGAACCCAAAAGTTTGCCATAAACATAGTAAACTTTATATATTATTATTCTTTATTTATTTGCCTAAAAACAGTTGTATTAAAGTCAAAAGTACATAAGGAATTGTCACATTTGCTTAAAAAGCAAGAATATAAAACTGGTGTATATTTATAAAAACAGACATTACCAATACATAGTAATAAAATGTTCTTTCAAATTATTAGAGATCAACTCAACTTCAAGGTAGCTTTTGAAAGTAAAACATTACTAATGCAGATATAAAAATCCACCACTTTACATCTTTACAGTGTTCAAAAAATAGTACAATTACAGGTATATGTGGGATCTGAGGCAATTAAACCAAGGATGAGGTGAAGAAAAACGGTCTCTGTAAATAAAATCTAAAATACCCATTTTATACATAGTAACAAGCAAGTAGGTGTAATTATAGTAATAATATAGTCTATTACCCAGGCTCTAAGATTTCACATTTAACTAAAATTTTCTCATTTCTTCCATATTCTAACATTCAGCACTACCAGCTTTCAGTTATAAGAACTTTTTAAGAAAGAAACTTCCATTTAAAGATGATTTTTCTCTAATTAAGTAGACATTTCTATCAGCTTTGTCTTGTTTCGTGGCTGAATGTGTATGAGATTCCCAGGATCACTAGACTTCTGAGAACAGAAGCCACCATAAGACCACAAATAAAATAAACAGAAACAAAGGAACTCAGATGAAATAAGTAAAGTGCAAAAAAGAGATGGGAATTTATTTTAAAAGTAATAGTCTGAAAAGAGAATCAAATCTAAGATGCTATAAAAAGGAAAAATCAGAAAATTAAAGGAGCTCTTAGGAATTAAAAGTAAGATAAATTTAAAAAATCAAAACTTCAGTATAAGGTAGGAAAGTAGAAGGATAAAGATAATGAAGTTCCCTTGCAAGTAAAAGATAAGCAAAAATGAGAATAGCAGGAGAGAAAATATAAGAAAATTGAGAATCAATATAGGAATTCAAACATGTACCTTATTGAAATTCCATAAAGAAAAGAAAAACTAAAAAAAAGATATCACAGAAATAATGTAACAATTATCCCCAGCATAAATTTGCATAAATTTCTATATGCATAAGTGCTCAGCATAATGGATGCAAAAATCCTCAGTATGGCATGTAACTGTTAAATTAAAAGTAGGAGGGAGAGAGAGAGAAAGAGAGAGAGAGAGAAAGAGAGAGAAAGCATTAATAGTGAGAAAAAATCGCAGGAGAGGTGATCACAAAAATTTTTGAACATAAGAATCCTAACAGCAACATTGGAAGCTAAAAGAAAATGGAAAAATGTCTCAAGATTTTGAGGGACAATTAATTTTAATTGTGCATTATATACTTAAATAGTTCATCAACTTTGAGAGTGGAATAAAGAAAGTTTTAGATAAGCAAGTCACCAAAAATTTCACTCCTCTGACCTCTTTTTTAGGATGGTGAAACCCACAAAAACCAGTACTTAAACCTCGGGAAAGAAAAATTTCAGATTCTGAAAACAGCATTTGACAAAGGAAAATGGTAAGGAGATTCATCAGAATGAGATTCAGGAGAACTGGAGCATCCTTGCGTGCATAGTTGGCCCAGATTTGAGAAAGAAAACAAAAGGCTCACAAGAAGGAGGAAACACGTGCATGTAGTGAACAGAGTATGGGGAGGGTTTTTAGCTTAGAGTACTGTATTGAGAGGCTATTTGAAACTCTTGGACAGTGTGAAGAATTATCAATAAGTACATAGAGAAATGAACATATAAATGAGAGGTAATTGATTCTAGGAAAAATGAAAACATTATAGAACTGAGCAAATGTAAATGTAAATATAGTGAATCACTTGACTCCAAGTAAATGATATTTATTTGGTCATAATATTATAAATGTTAAATATCAATTTAGCCAAAAACTGCAATATATTAGGCAGAAGCAGAGGACAGTGTTGTATTTGAGCTGATTAAACCATAATAGCAAGTCAAGAGATTATGCTCAGCAATGTCAAATAAAATAGCAAGGCAAGCATTACCATTAAAAAGTGGAAATAAATACCAGATGAAAAAATAAAATAATAATATAATACAAAAATAATATAATAATCAGGACTTCAGTGTAGGTGGATAGTTCACTTTCATCTTATTAGGATCTTTTTACTTTTTAAACTTGGTGCACGTATTAGTTTAAAAATATGTATATATTTAAGATCATGTACATTTCTCCTTTATATATGGCTTAAAGAAAAGCAGATCTCCCATTCCTCACTGGTTCCAAGAAGGGCACTGTCAAACTTGCTTGCTATTCTGAGTCTTAGTTAATTATCCCCTCTATGGAATATGGAATAAGTGAACACTAGCAGATTCTCCAACTGTGGCTAAGAAAGCATGCAGAGAGACATTGCCTTGACAGGAGGGATAAAGAACGAAGGCAAATCACATCCAAGTTGTCAGGGACCTGAATTAGAACTGGAACAGATTTTTAAAGTGTGAGCCAAGGAGCTTCGTGGATTTTTAGCCTGGGGTTGACAGAGCAGAGTGGCCAGTTCCCACTTATTCCAACAGTGCTTTTTGCTTATGGGCAGAGGAGAAAAAAAGATTGAACTTTTGACTATGAGTATTTTCTAAAATATATCTTGAAGTTTATATACTATAGCAAAGGTCAGAAAACTATACCCTGTTAACCAAATCTCACCCTCTGCCCATTTGTGTATGGCAATTTACACTGTCAAATTGTTGAAAAAAATTCAGAAAAAGAATATTTTGTAATACAGGAAAACTATTTGAAATTCAAAGTTTAATGTCCACAGTTAAAACTGTATTGGAACACAGCCACTTTCAACCATTCACATATTGTTTCTAGCTGTTTTTGAACTCCAGCACACTTTGAGCCCTCGCCCAAGAGACTGTAAGGTCCACAAGGTCTAAAACATTGACTATCTGACCCTTTCCAAAAAAAGTTTGCCGACCCTTATACTAAAAGAACATATACCTCATTAAGATGTTTAACTTTTTGATCTCTTCCATACATATTCCATGAGAGAAAGCTGAGCAATTCTGATAAACAGTGAAGTTGCTGAATAAGTTATGAAAATTAGTTGCAACAAGGCTTCTTAGTTTAAGCTCTCATTGTCATTTTATAAGTCTAATCAATAATGGGTGGTTAGATCTCACCCAGAAACAAGTATCATAGTTAGACTTTGGAGATAGTTCAAGCGTCACTCTTTCTAGACCAAATTAGCTACCTAGGAACTGCAGATTTGTGTAAACTAGCAGATTTAGAGTGCTCTTGTGGACTGTGGTAAGGATCTTTGGTACATGAAGAGGAGAAATTTGAGAACCAAGGTTATAAAAACTACCGCTTTGTCAGTGTGGACGTCCTGTGCAATTGGTCATTGTACAATTAACTAGTTTGTATTAATGTCTTCCAAGTGGAGAAAGTGACTTATTCAATTGATGACTCCAAAGAAGCAAACAGTCGTTTAATTGGGGAAGAACCCCAGGAAATAGCAAAAAGATGATGTGAGCCATAGATACTCTGAACTTCTCAGTTAATTTTCCCCTGTCATGTGGGGGTCATTTGAAAGTCATTTGAAAGCCAGGGAGTCAGATAAGCTAAACTGAAGCAACATTGTGACAAAGTCCTCTTGGAGAGGAGGGAGGCTCATGGTTGAAGTTTAAAATGACTATACAAGTTTCTTTTTTATGTTCAATAATTTTGAGTGGGTCTTGATAAGAATCCTTTCAGATCAGCCCAAGCTTTCAGTAGTCATATCACATCTTTTCAAAATATTAGGCTTATTCATAACTCTAGCCAGTGCCTCCTTTTACTTCATAGACATGCAAAGAAACTAAGGAGAACCCACCAGGAAACCTTTGCAGTCCTGAAGACAAAGGATGTACACCAAAACAGAAAGGAACATATTAGAGGATGGCTGCTTGACAATTGTTGCTGGAAGCCTGAGTAAACAGTCTGTAATCTGCCTCTTCCCATGAACGTCTGCTAGATGTTTCAAAACTAAATCGTTCCTCAATAAACCCCAGGTAGTACCTAGAAGACGATGACACAAATGAAAGAACTACACAGCTAGCATGGCCTCCAGCAATTGAGCACACGGGTCCCAGGCCTTTCTCCCCACCACCTCATTCTGTAGTTATAAATCTGGAGACTATGCCACTTAGAAAACAAATCTTCATAAGGAAAATACATGGTGTTTGACAGGAAGACAAACACATATGCACACCCACACACATATTGGTTTGTTAATTCATTCAACAGATTTTTTTTAATACCATTATGTACAAGGTAACATAATAATTTAGAAGTGAAGGCACATCAGTTGGGTACTATTACAATTGGAGAGGTACTGTTGGAACAGATGAGGAAGAAAATCTTTAGGCATTTTTTATAATTGTAGACTCAGCCTTCTCCAAGGCTGTCAGCTCTGGAACCTACATTTCCTGAGTGTAACTATACAAATTATGAAGTAAGAGAAAATGGAATTCCAGGAAAAAATAGAGTAAAATTTAAATAATAAAACTTTAAAATTCTAAAGATAAGACAAAGATCTTAATAATTATATTTATAGAATTATGAGCAGAAATTAATTTGGGAGAGTTATGAAAATATCCCATAGCAGGCAAAAAGAAGATGTATTTTATATTTGTAGGGTAAATAAAGTTAATATACTCACAAAAATTACAATGATTACATTTTTTTCAGATTTCTGTATACTTGTTATTATGAATCACTTTGATATTTAAAGGACAGAGTTGGTTTATGTATGTTTAACATATTATATTCCTATCAGTAACTCTGTGAATTTCAAACATTTTTACATACATCTATATATCTATGTATTGTTCCACCAATACTCACAACTTCACTATAGTTTGCTCCTGAAATCATTTTAAAGAAATCTCACATGTACTTTAAATTTTAATTGAAATTTATCTGAAATAAGTATTGTAACGCCGGATTTTTAAGGTTTTTATTTGCCTAAATCTGTTGATGTTTTTCTTAATTTTAACTTTATAGAGTCCTTTAGTTTTTGATGTGGGATATGTAGTCAAATTTATTTTTGGTCTCCTAAAATGAGTCTTTTTCCTCTTATAGGATAAGTTTATCCTATACAATATAAAATGTGTTCATTTGACTTTTTTTTATGTTTCATGTCTCTGAATATTTTCTATGTATTTCCCATGTTACTAAATCTTATTTTCACCTTTTATAACTTATGAGTTATAAAGTCAGCTTTCTATTAAGAGAACTGACATATATAAATAAGTTAAAATTGTTTTTTAACTTTCCACGTCCAGAAATTAACATTAATAATTGGCATTCTTAAGTGAAATAGGAACACATATTTCATATTCTTCCTTCTCCAACTCATCCAAAATCATTCCTTTTTTGGGGGGTGGATGGGTCATAGTCTTGGGCTTTATTTTCAGTCCAAAAATGTTAATCAATTTTTTACTAAAGATTATTGTGTTGTGAAACCATAAAATTGTAGATTATTTAAAATTGACTTTATTTCTAAATTCATTGACTTCTCTAAATTGCTTCACCACTTTATGTTTTCTTTATTGAGATATATACCTACTTATTGACTGGCTTAACTTTCCCAATTTACTTTTTAGGAACCAAAGGTGTTCCTAAATTTTTATGCCTGTTTTCTTCAGTCACAAATATGACTTGCCTTAATATATAATTAATTAATCTAAATCTTTCCTTCCTCAGAAATCTGCAGGCTCTGCTCCTTTGAGTTCTGCATTTAATACCTCCATTAGAAGGTTGAAGAAAGGCATGGTTCTATGTTTTGCTTTACAGGTGACCAGGTTCTTCTGAAATGATCTCTGAATTTTTAAAGAATCTTTCTAAAGTTTAAGTTTGGTAACTTTACCAAGTTCATTTTTCTATCTATCTGTCTATCTATCTATCATCCATCTATCTACTATTTATCTACCTATATCTATCTCCCTATTTATTTCTCTCTCTATCATCTATCTACCCTTTTATCTCTTTGCTTTTTGATTTTCTCAGAAGAAGTTTAATACTCATGGTTTCATTCAAATTAGAAAAAGTTCCTTAAATTTTTGATTTGCTGTTTTTGTTGTTATTTCTCTTGGTCAGGAACACCAACAATCTCTGTTTCCCATTGGTTATGCTCCTTAATTATAATTTTGTATTTATGACTTTAAATAATTTGTATTTTCTTCTCAAACCTTTGAAAGATATTTCTCAGACAGGTTCTCAATGTGATCTGTTTTGGTGGTTCAATTCTGGTCTTTGCTGTTCCTAATCATGTTCACAAATTTTGAAATAACATTCCCATCTTAATTGCTTTCATAAATTCTCTTTTCTTTGCATTATATTACTTTATCACTCCTTGTTTGAAAGAGTGGTAATTTTTTTTTGAGAATTCCTGAGAGGATGAATCGTTTTAGCCTGCAATTTCATTTTATTCCTGTTGCAATATATCCAACACATATTATTCATCTCTATAGTGTCTGACATTTCCCTTTCCCCATTTTTTTCTGCACTTGAAAAAGAATTAGTAAGATTCATTTTTTTGGCTGTGTGTTCTCTTCAGTTTACTTATCTTCGAAGAGACACAGTTCTTTCTGGGCCTAATCTTTTATCAAAACTATTCTGAGTGGAATTCCGTTTATTTTTCTCTGTATTTATATGGGCGATTTTTGACAATTCTCATACATATTGTGTGTGGTCTCAGGGCTGATATTTTATATACTGTATTCAGTACTTAGAATGTTTTAGATTTGGGGGAAGAGAGGAAATTAGGGTGAAAAGAAAATGAACACCCTGGAACTCTGTATTCTAGAATATGTAAATTTTATGCAATTCATAAATTTTATGAAATCTGCATACTGTAATTCCCTTAAGCCCAAGGCACACTCTGTCCAATTAGTGACAGCACTCTGAATATGACCTAACCTTTTTTAATGGAATTTATTTTCTCACAAGGCCTGTGTCCTTGGTCAGAAGTTCTTACCTTTATGCTCTCCTATAGACTGCAGTTTACAGATGATGTGAACATCAACAGAGTTCTAAGTCCTATTTTTGTTCCTTGGAAACCAGCAAAAAACAATGTGGAATCAATTTCAAGACAACGAGGAAGTTAAATACCAGTCATTTCTAGTTAATTACTCATTATTCCATTTTCAATAAAATATCACACAACTTATAGGCATTATGAAAATGTTATCCTTTTGTTTTAAGGATAAGATTTCTTTCTCCCTATCATAGGTAAAATATAATGTGAACCCACAATGTTAAATAGAAGAGAAGATTTCTGTATTTTCTCTAACTAGACATATGCTTCAAAATAAGGGAATTCCTTTTATAACATTATGACTTGCCATTTTATGACATTACAGTATCTGTTTTAGAAATGATTGAGATCCAATCATACATCAATCACTTTTTTATTTGAAGTAGTTTTAGTAGTCAAACATCTCTTCATTATATGGTATTAATGTAAAGAGCAAACAAACATTTTTATAAAGAAAGTTATTTTAAGAAATTGGAAATCATGTTATCCTAGCAAATCTTTACAATCAAATGAAATTTTCCTATTTAAAAATTTAAGATCTTTTATCAGTTAATTTGTTTATTTTTATTTTTATTTCCAAAGAAAGGAAATGAACAATCATTCACAAATATGGAGTTAAAGGGGTTGCTGTTTTTATATGTACCTGGAATAAATAAATTTTGGATCATGGATGGGAAAGGCAATGATTAAATAAGCAAAGTATAATTTTTGTTAGAGAAGCATCCTCTGAAGAGTAATAAAATAGAGATTGAGAAGCTAGTGGAGTTTCAGAAAGGAAACCTCTGAGGGGGTCACATTTTATCTGAGTTTGTCAGTACATATTTAGTAGATTCACATCTTTGGTACAGGAGTGTCTGTGAAATTTAGTCTTTAATACACAGACTTAGTAAATCATTGAATCATCACAGTCAAGCAAATTAAAAATGTACATATCAAACTTAATTTTCTTAAGTTTCATAGCCATTTGCATTACCACTTATGAAGGAAAATAAACGAGATCTCGACTGAACTATAAAAGGAGATATTTAAAATCAACCAATCACAATTTTACTCTTTAATTTTTCTAATTTTGCTAAGGGTAGTTCCCATGATAGTCTTAAAATGGAGGGAGATACCTTTGGGTATTGTCATGTACCTTTATCTCCTAACCCCTTTACCCCTCCCTTCTTTCTACCTGAAGTTAAAGATGGATCAGCCATTGTGTGACTAGGAAGAACAAGCATTTGCCAAGGCAGACTAAGCAAAAAGATTTATAAGTAAATCTGAAAATACAGAGATATTTTGTTGAAATAAAGTAAAGTGAAGTTTGTTTTCAGAGGCAAAAACAAGAGAATATTCCTCTGGTATGGTGAGTAGAATAATAACTCCCCAAGATGTCCAAGTTCTGATCCCCAGAACCTGTGAATACTACATTACATGGCTAAAGGACTTTGCAGATTTGATTGTTAGGATCTTTGAGATCATCCTGGATTAGCTGAGTGGACCTAGTCTAATCACCTGGGACTTTCCTAGCGATAGACAGAAGGAGATCTGACTATGGAAAAGTAGTCAGAGATGCAACATTGCTGGCTGTGAAGATGGAGGAAAAGGGCTATGAGTCAAGGAATCCAAGTGACTTACAGAAGCTAGAAAAGACAAGAAAACGGATTTCCCCCTAGAGCCCTCAGAAAGGAATGCAATCATGCCGACACCTTTTTTTTTTTTTTTGAACCCACTAAGACGTGCGACTGACTTGTGCCTTTGAGAAGTGTAAGATAATAAATTTGTGCCATTAGAAGCCAATAAATAACTGCATGGAATTTTTTTTACAGCAGTTACAGAAAGTTAATACACCTGGTAAAACTTCCAAGTGAAGAGCAGATGCAGTACTTCTGCTCAAACACAAAGAGAACTAAAAAAAGAAAGCATTATCGTGTAGGCATTCCAGACATATGACATTTCCATCTCCTTCTCTGACCTCCACTACATTCTCCAGGAGGTTTGGGGGTAAGAAATTTGATATTAACAGTTGTTGGGAAAAGAAGAAAATGGCAAGGCTAAACTCTATGCAGATGATTTCAGGGGAGAGGGGACATCTAGCTGGATAGGATCAGAAGACATATATTTCATAGGACTCTTCTTGAGACTGTCACGTATAGGTAATAGGTGGCTTATCTTGGAAGAAGAGACACATCCATGAAGTGAAATTGTTATAAACATTTGGCACTGTGTTCCATCACCTGCTCATCTCTTCCATAATATCTGTTACACAGCTGCAAAGATAGCTCATCTCCAGGCCTCATTCCTCCAAGGTAGGAAGCGAGATATGGACCATGTTTTTCATGTCCATTTTGGCAGGGTGGTGTTTATTATGGCTTGTTCACTACTGCCGATAACAGTAGAGTATCCTGCCTGCACTCTCTGCAGCTTGGCCTGCTTCTAACCCATACTGCACCAAGCTACAAGATAGACAGATGTAGTGTGCTTCGAATTCTGGGCCACCTCCTAAGACTCTTCACTTTCATTTGTTATAGAAAAATTATGGGTTGATCTGAAATACTTTTTACGTCATTTTTCTTATATTATATTGCAAATAGAAGATGCTGTTTAATGTTTATAATATAATAAATTTCTGAGTTTCCTTGTAAATAATATTTTCTTCCTTTTGCTTCTTTTTTTGAAGTGAGTTGCAGGTAAGGGGATTTTTAAGAATGATTTTTAAAACCACCATCTTTTCCAGAAATTCAAGCAAGCTTGTCAAATTGTGCCTATAATAGAAAAAGCAATTCCTCTGTGCTGACAGTCGTGACTTCCCAAATTACCCGAACCTCTCACTAGTTCCATAGGGAAAGGTGAAAATATCTGGATCAATGGATATTCAGAAATCATTAAAGAATATGTAACTGGGTCAACATGATAACCACGGTGAACAAAAATTTAAGTGGGAAAATAAAATGTGAAGAACAATGAAATGACACAAATGTCACATGTCTTTTTTATGATGTATCTAAAAAGGTGACCAAGATTCAGATGACCTCTTATATGCATAATTACATAATCAAAATTATTTTTTTGTTATTTTCATGCTTCCTAACATTTTACTTTTAGTCACACTAAAAGCATGTAAGTTAATAAATTTTAGATATTTTTTAAATGTAAAAAGTACTCTAAGACATTATGCTGGGAATAAGATTATGCTGCATGTGCCTATGGATAAATGTGAAGCATCTCCTGTACTATACCTTGCAAAGCTTCTAAAATGTATGTTATCATTGCCTCTGACACAAGCAACTTAATAAAATTCCAATATAGGTTCAAGTGAAATAAACATTGTACCAAAAAAAAAAAAAAAAAGAACTGTCTAAAACAATAGCTGCATTTCTAAAAACAAGATTATTGTCATCAGGTTTCACTGATGATTAATGCTGAACAAGTTGTGGGGAGCATGTCTGTTTCAAATCCCACCCTGGTGTAGAGAATTTGACACCAGATGGTTTCATACTAACAAGAAATTAACAATTTGTGGGTTGTTAATTGTTTCATTATACAAGTACTCTAGTGAAGTAAATAAGAAATACATTTCCATGGCATACAGCTAAAGACACAACTGGAGAATAAAAGCTTCAGTAATGGCTGACATGTGAGGAAAAAGGCACAGCAGTGCTCTGTTTTATTTAAATAACTGCTTTTTGCTTTTGTTATTTTCCACTTTGGATTTTTTTTCAAATTATAATCACTATTACCATAATTTAAATACATATAAAATATTAATAAAATAATGCACTATTTTATTAAACTTACCCTCCTCCCCATTTTAAGTGTCATCAATTTTACTTTTTGACATGTATTGAACAGCTATCCTGTGTTACGCCTATTTGATGACACCGTAAATATTAGGCATTACATTTGATAATGATGACAGAGACGAGGATCTGACTTCAAGTATTTTAAAAACATGCCAAAGATTTTTGTTATAATTACTTTTTATAAAGAAGTGCATAAATTACAGGAAGTAGAACCCTTAATTAAAGGCTAGGAGAGACGTTCTCGAATTTTTTTTGTTTCTGGACACTTCTGTACTCTTAAAATTTGTTGAGGACCACAAAAAATTGTGTATTATGGCTTGTAGCTTAATATTTAGTGCATGACAAATTAACACAGAGATTTAAAAATATTGATCGATTCATTTTTGAAAAACAACATTAACACAATATATACTAGCCTAAATAACATAACTTTCAAAGGCCACTGTTTAATAAAATTAATCATTTTTTGCTGCTTCAACAATAACAATTCTTTTCTCCCTCTGGGTGGAGGTGAGTAAGACTGGTAGTACAATTTGGTCTTCACTACTTGGTTTGTATGAGGGCACTATCAGTTTTACCCACTATTGCTTCTGCACTATGAAATAAAATATCAGAACAGTAACTAAAGCAAATACCAGTGTAGTATCATTGTGGAAATAGTTTTACCTCAAAGATCTCCTGAAAGCATCTTGTGCACACCAAGTATACTTGGTCCAACTCTTGAGAACTGTTGTGCTACAGGAAATGAGATCTGAGCTCTAGCCTTGGTTCCATGTTCTATTTCCCAAGGTTATTGGGAAAATAAAATGTGAATTAATTAATGTTATATTAATTGCAAATGATTATATAAATGAAAGTTAGTAGTGGTGGTAGGAATAATACCAATTAGTTATTATGGATGACTGTATTGACTTGACACATGAAAGTTCTCTGTATCATGATTGTAATAAAATCTTAAAACTAACTGGTTTTGGCAAATGTGTCAGACTCCCATTACAGTTTCTATTTTTTCAATAAATGTGGAACATCTTATCATGTTTGGGAATTATGCAAGTACATGAGCACTTTCTCCTCAAAGGAGACCCCCAAAATGTTCTTCTACTGCTTCCTTTGCATCCTGGTCACAGGCACATGATCTAGGTTTAACCAATCAGATTTACTCAGGTAAAGATTTAGTTCAAACATGAGCTTCTTGGGGAAGGTACCTCCATGTTAATCAACTTCGTCAACAAAGGTAACTGTAGACGCTTGTGGATCATGAAGAACTCATTGGTTGCATCATGAGGTTCCTGAAGAAGCAGCAGTGGTGTGAATGCTGACAGCATCACAGTTTGCAAATCAAGTTAAAATCCTGGTAGCAGTACACCCCGCGGACCTGTGGTGGTCCTGGTTGCAGTGGTGATTTCTTCAAGCAGATCTGCCTGTGGTTCTCGACACTGTATCTGAACATTTACCCTTAAATATTTTCTGGCAGTCATTCCAAAGATATTTTGAACTCCCCAATATTCTTTTAAATTATTTTATACTTAACTATCTAATATCAAATTCCTCTTTCAACAAAGTATCCTGTCTGAAACATAATGCTTTGTGTTGGGTCATTCTTGTATTAGCTGTACTCTGAGAAACATTTCACGCAGAATGTCTCTTTAGTGATAATAAAACCTTATAATCAACACAAAGAAATGCCCATATCTTACTACTTTCTGTGGTCTAGGTTCATGGGCCCAAGTCATAAAAAATAAAATTGCTTTCAAGGTATATTATATTTTAAGTAGTGTTAAATACAGCACACTTGCTTCATTTGATACTTTGATCTCGTCTGTCAAGAGACTCTCCTAAGCCTCAGTGTAATAGTTAAATGTACATTGGATAAAATGCATTTCATAGTTGAGGTTTGGCTGGTCTCATAGGAGGAATTCTGCCTAAAATTTAAAGGCTGATGGGAAATCCATTAAAGCTACAGGAACTCCTGTGGTTTGTTTGCTGATTTATGAGTTTTCAAAAAAATGAAAATATATAAATAATTGATAAATAGTACTAGAGTTTGTGCCAGGCATCGGCTTGCTGTACTTAGAAGGTATTTATTGGACAGAGACTGACAAGCACTTCATTAAAGAAAGAGTCGCCTCAGTACTCAGAGATTATTGTTCAAAGTTATGAGCCTGCAGTTTTGATCGGGTTGAGCCTTGTTCTTTTTAAATTCTCTTTGTGTATAACATTTATTAATTCATTTTTTATTGATCTAACAAATTGCATTAAAGCACCTTCTATGTGTCTGAAATCAGAGTCATTGTTATTTTGGAAACTGTGGGAAAGAAGTTCCCACTTCCACTTACTGAATTGCTAAATCTTCCCTCTCATTCTTTTCCAATTTCCTGTCTTTGGGGAAATCAGAGGGTGCTTTGAAGTATAATTTTGAACCAGTGTCAAGTTTTGTTAAGAGTGTCTTTGTTCTAATCACATGGTTTTTTTTGGGGGGAGGGGTAATAAAATAGTTTGGAATTAAAGTGAGTTGGCTTAAATCTCACACACAGTTCATAGATATTCCTTCACTACATTCATAAAATTTTATCCATAAGAGGCAGTATGAAATAACAAAATAATTGAATAAGGTCTTGAGAGCTGAAGTTATATAAGTATTAATTATTTTTATTACTAGTAAATTCCTTTGAGGGATTGTTATTTAAATAAAATAGCAAAGTTGCAATGATACATTCTAAATCCACCAGTGATGAAGCTTATTTGTCAGAGTATGAGCCTTACTGGAACTCTGGACAGGATTTTGAACTTCATTTTACCTAGTATAAGAAAGAAAACTCTGTGACTCCTTAAAAGTACATCCAGAAAAGAGGGATTTTCTCTACTTTCTTCCTGTATGTGTGTGTGTGTGTGTGTGTGTGTCTGTCACCTGTGTGAAAGATGACAGAAGCAGATAAAGCTACTGGAGTTTTCTAAAAATAAAATGCACTGCAGAAAAGCTCTGTGATCTTACTAGGAGTGCCAAAATATCAGTGCATCAGTAGGCAAGGGGATAAAAAGCGTATAAAAATTCCATTTCCTTAAACTCCACACTTTCCTGGAACAATGTACAGAAGAGAGCAGTACTGCCAAATAAGACCTAAACTTGAAATGCCAAAGTCTCTCGGAAGCAGTGTCTCAAAGATGATATTTTAGGGCGAAATACTGGCAAACCTTCACTTCCTAGTGTTTCTTTATCTTATTTATGTGACTGCTAAAGTTGAAAATAATAATTTGGAAATTGGATTCAAACATAAGGAAATAGGGTATTTTAATCTGAAATATCAGACCCAAGTCACCTTGTGTTTTTCTCCCTAGACCTGCTTTTAGGCATCTATCAGTTTATACATTCTAATTCAAACCTGTTCCTTTATAGTCATCCAGCAGAATAACTCCCTCTTTATCACAGGAATTCCAGGAGCATTTATTTGTGGCAATTCTCACATGGCTGCTTTATAGAGCCCTGAATAACTAGAATAATGGTTTGGAGTCCAGGCCTCACTTTGTCAGGAAGAATTAGCAGAATGCTGGGCAGCTTTTTACAGAATTTAATCTGAGATAAAGAATGTGACCAATAATTAGAATTTAAATCCTTTCCAACATGTTCTCATTCTTGATATTACATTTAACTCAATAGTTGTACCTGGTGGATATTTTCAACCTCACTATTTATTCTAATCCAGCTATTGTACCCTCCAACTCAGTGCTTCTTAGTCTTTTTCTTTAGGAGTCAGGGAATTATGTGCCTGATCAGGCAGGTTTCCCCTGGAGAAAGATTACTGCCATTGGAGAAAGATATGTCAATGGTAATTTGCAACAGCTATGACACATTGGCCAAGTAACTCGAATTCTTCATGCCGACGTGATCTGCAGATCAAAGTTTTGACTAAATCATTAGAGTATGGTGCATGTGTGTGTGTGTTTCTGTGTATACGTATATAATATAAATATAAAAATTTTCATTTAAAAATTCCATAATGTACACATAATATACACATAATTTTATGTATGTATACATAAAATTTTAATTTTATGGGTTCTAGGGCACACAATAACCATGTGTGTAAAGTTTAATTAATTTCCAAATAATTAAAGATGGTTTTCATATTTGTGGTATTAATTGTTCACTACCCCCAAATCTCTCATGTTTGACAGTTAGATGAGCCATCCCTTTCTGATACATACCCTAAGAAAAATTCTCATAGTGTTTGACACTGCACTGTAATACTTGGTTCGTTGTCTGCCTTCCCACTAGATATAGAGTTTTGAGGTCAGAGTCTACATCATTTATTTCTATTGCCTTGCAACTAGAATTTAACCTGATATATATACAGATGCCAAAGTTTAATAAAAGTAATGATTTTGCTATACATTTTGCTGAGATATTAGTTTTCTAATTATATCAATGAGAGAAATAGAGACAAAGAGAGAGAGAGAACAAAGAAATCCCTCTAGAGATTTATTTTGGAATACAATTTTGACTTATTATTAAGGTTTTCCTGTTATTTGTCTTTTATTTAGGGTATCATCAGAATTTTTTTTTTTTTTTTTTTTTACTGAAAGGAGAGAATCTGCGATGTGTGTTTACCCTGAACAACGTTTAGTAGAGTCAGCAGGAATCAGGCATATGAGACTTCACACTGAGACTTTATCATTTCTTTTTCTCACTCAAGGGGGAGTTCAAATAAGACAGGCTACCTGTGTGGACATTTAATCATCAGTCACACTTCCTTTACATTTTCAGAATAAAACCAATTCTGTTAAATAATTTTTATCCCAATTATAAAACTCAACTGACCCTGCTCAACATAAGTTACAAGTATCTCTAACTGTGGAAATCTCCAAAAATAGATTCACCATTGTCTTCCCTCTCTACCTCCAGTTATTCTGTTTCCAGTTGCTTTCTGAACATGCCTGTGAATTTTTACATTTGAACAACTAATTGTACATATTTTAAAAAGAAAAAACCTTCCCTCCCAGATCTGCTATGTTTCTTCTCTTTTATCCATGCCTCTTAATGTCAACCATGTCCTCTTCACTCCACATGTTCCCCTCCCAAGCCCCACATCAATTGTTCTGGCTTAAGGCCATCTCTGAGTGACCTTTACTTCTCTTTGTCTTGGTCACCCCTCTCCAGGCCAACAGTTGCCAGGTACATCATTTCTGTATAAAAATCATTATAATTACTTTTCTTTTCATTATCTCTGCCAGTGTTCTTGCACAAGATCTAATTATATTCTTAAAATATTGAATTAATATATGTTAATTCTGAAGAAATTAGTCATTTTACTTTAAAAATTCAGTGTAATGAATTGCCTTTTCTAATATGTAGTTATAATTAACATCTAGAATTTTATTGTTATACCTAAACACTACTCCATTTTTGAGTTCTCTATGTTTTAAAAATAACAATATTAATAACTTGAGTATCAACATTATTAATGCCATCATGATTGACTATAAAATGCTTTTAGACACATTTTTTTTCCTTTTCTATTTTATCAGCAGAAATTGTACAAATAAGATCCTGAATGAACCTCAACATGTATAAGAGACGAAACCCTGAAAAATGGGGTAGAAGATACAGAGACTGCAGTGCTATGATCTCCCTCCCTTGTTCCACAGGAAGGTACCTACTGAGGGACCACCATAAAACATTAGGGCTCTGAGGAATATGTTTCATAAACTGTTGTAGAAAACTGACATTTCACTAAAAGAGTTTTTGGTAAGCTATAAAACTATTTAGAGGTTACATAGAAACTATTTAGAAAACTAGCTAAAACAGTCAATTGTTATTTGTAGCAGTTAAGTTCTATAAATTACCCACAAACACTGAATTGGCAAATATTGAACCATTGCTCCTAGGGGAAAGACAAGCTTGTTTCCTGTGAGCATCTGGTCACAATATTTTCATCAACCAGTCAAACATAACCTTATTTCATGTGTGCTTCTGTTCAAAGACAACTTTTTAAATACAGGGTTGACACTTGAACAACAAGGATTTGAACTGTGTGGGTCCATTTTTATGCACAGTTTTTTTTTTTTTTCAATAGTAAACACTACAGTCATTGGCTTTTGGAATAGTAAATACTACTACTGTAAATACTACTATTTACTATTGTAAATCTTATATGATCTACGGTTGGTTGAGTCCTTGGTTACAAAACAATGGATTTGGAGGGTCAGCTAAAAGTTATATGTGGATTTTTTACTGCATTGAGGGTGGGTATTTCTAGCCTCTGCTTTGGTCAAGGGTCAGCCATATATAGTTGACTCATTAACACTGAACTCACAGCCAACAGCACTTTAACTCAGGGCTGAACAAATCTTATTTAACACATGCATTTTCTTTGTAAGGAACATCACAGCATTTTCGAGCTTTAGAACACTAGTTAGCACACCATCTCTATGCTTGGGGGGACATTTTATACAAATAAATCACCTAAAAAGTAAAAAGATGAAAAAAATGTAAATGTCACTCAAAATAGACCATGAAAAGGACCCTTATTTACTATGAGAGTTAACAAAAGAAGGCAGAGTCTCATTTTGATCAACTTCAACAGGTACTCAAATTTTTCACTGATATTGTGCATGTTCTCAAATGATGGAGAAAGAACCACGATGACTGATTTGGGGGTTCCAAATATATTTTGGTGAGTAGACAAATTTGTAAATCCAAATTCATGAATAATAAAGACAGACTGTAGTCAATTTCTTGTAACAGGAATGAAAGACAACATATTCGATGCTGACATATCTTCAATGTGACTCCGCCTTAATGAATATTATCCAGCTCCTTAAGAGGATGCAAAGATAGCCATTTGCAGAGGAAGTAGAAAAACATTACTTGCATGCTCTCACTAGCATCACCTTGAAGTTCTTCCTTTAACTAACATTGTTTAATAACATAGAATTAAATGTTTTTTGAAAAAAATGAGAAATACAAAAAATTATTTCATGATAACCTGCAATCCAGAAATTAGAAAAATCAGTGATAGAAACTTTATTCTACTTGCTAATTTAAGGCTATTATAAAATTTGGATAATTTTTTTTCACCAAACTTCACGAACAGAACAACTTTCCAAAACATAAGAACTTTAAAACAGAATTTTTGATAGCTACACTGTATTGCCTAATATGAATAAACATTATATTTAACCAGTCAACTATTTGTGGATATTTAAATGCTTCCTATGTTTTGCTGTTTCAAAGGGCTGTGATGAGCAATCTTGAACCCAGATGTTTAGTGTATTTTGTCTCTAGGGTGCAGTCCTACAGGTAGAATTCATGCTATATCAATCAAGGTCCCATCAGTAAAACAAAACTCATGCCAAGTGTTTCTATTACAAACCTACTTTCAATAACCTATTTGAAAGACAAATGGAGGGAGATCAACTCGGTGCTTTGTGATGACCTAGAGGGGTCAGATAGGGAGAGTGGGAGGGAGGGAGGCTCAAGAGGCAGAGGAAATGGCGATATATGTATGCATATGGCTGATTCACTTTGTTGTACAACAGAAATTAACACAGCATTGTGAGGCAATTATACTCTAATAAAGATGTATATATATTAAAAAAAAGACAAATGGAACAGTGAAGCAACTCAGAAATTAGCAACATCTTGAAGCTGCTACCCACCTGAGTTTAAAGGATAAAAGAAGAGATAGTGTGTCTGCCACCCAAAAACTGAGGCTGGTTGTGGGTACCAGCTAGAATCACCACCTGACCAGCACAATGGTGATCTGAAACCACAGATATTTTCAGCCAGATACACTTCCTACTCTCTTTGTCTGCCTGCAATTTCCCATCAATGTTTCTCTTTGGTTCAACCTCCCTGAGTGAAGTCAGGGAAGAATGAGGGACTAGATTGACCAGAAAACAGGTGAGTGACTTCACACTACTTCAAAAGTTTTGAAAAACTTGAAGGATTTTTATATTATGCATTTAATATTATTACAGAATTACTCAAATGAATGGTTAAACCAATTCATAAAATCCCTTAAGTAGTGTAAGAGAGTCCATTTCTCCATACACTTACATTAATTGTAAATATTATTTTGTGATTTAATTTCCAAATTGGTGGACAAAAAGCCAATCTCATTTTTATTTTCATATTTGTTTGTGATTATTATTGTGGTTTAATACCTTCTTTAATTTTTTTAGACTATTGTCTCTCCTAGTAAAGTCTTTCTAGCTATCTTCATATGGGCCCTGAAAATTATTGTTAAATTTGTTCTTAGATTGCTTTTATGAGTAGGAAATTGCATTTCATTTCTATTTTCTAGAGACATTATTTTTAATTATATTTTTAATTTGAAGAACATCAGACCTCCATAAAATTTGCAAAAAAATATTTCAAATAGCTTTTATAATTCCTTTACCTAAGTTCACATATTTTTCCTATATTTCACCTATACTTTGCACATTTACTTTATTATTTTTTTCAGAAAAAAATAGCAAGTAATTTGCAGAGATAAGGCACTGTTTTCTTGAATTTTTGTGCATGCTTTCCTTAATAATAAGGACATTCTGATACATAGCTGCAGAACAATGATCCAATTCAGGAAATTTAACTTTGTTTAAAACTATCCATATTAAAATCATGCTCATTTTAAAATACTGCGTTTTATAGCACACCATTTTTTTCCATTCAGAAACATGCATTTTATTTGGTTGGAATGTCCTTCAAGACAACAATGTTTGTGAAGTGGAGAGGCCATTGCTTTGTAATATACCCCTCAATTTCTCTTTATCTCATTTCTCATGATTATAATTTCATTTTATTTTAATTTTGCAGCATGCTCAAACATACAGGAATATTTAATGATAGTATAAAGAACTTCTTTCCTGAACTATTAGAGAATAAATTATCCATATGATGCCCTATTACTACCCAATACTTGAGTGTGGAGTTTTCATAACAAAGATATTCTCCTATAGAACCATAATACAGACATCAAAATTAGTAAATTAATATTAATACATCTCTATCATCTCATCTTCAGAATATATTCATTTTTTGGTAATTGTGATTACAGAAACAGATCCAGTTCAGAATATTGTGTTGCATTTTATTGTTTGTTTGTTTTATTCTCTATCTGAAATAATTCCTCAATCTTTCTTTGACTTTCAGGACCTTGACATTTTCAAGGGTTAATGGCCAAATATTTCATAGAATGTCCTTCAATTTGGATTTTTCTAATATTCTTATGATTAAATACAGCAGAAGTGGTGATGGTGTGTTTTCTTTGTGTTCTATCAGGTGGCACATCAAATATGACCCATATTTGGTGATGGGCACTTTGCCTACGTGATTAAGGAGGTGTTAGGTTTCTATACTATGTAAATATCAAATATCACTTTATTCATTAATTAATTTATATTAGTGTGGGCTCATGGATTCCCATTTATCAACAGATTATAATTGGTAACTATTATTAGTTATTTTGTTGCCCATTTTCTCCCAGCTTTGGCTGACAGTGGGAATACCTTTACGTTAGCTTCTGTGCCTTTTTGATTTGCTCCCGTCATTCTCATCTAATCCCTGAAGGCCTTCAGAGCAAAAACTGAATACACAAGTTAGGAAAGGAAATAGCCTCATTACCTGAAATCCTGAAATACAACACCTGGCAGAACATTTTGACAGGTTTTTAGAAAAAAAAAAAAAGAAAAAAAAAGGCACAACCCAAATCCAAAGTAAACTATGACTCTGAATATCAAACATTCAGGTGGCCCACTTCCTATCCACCTGTTGGCAATGGTACTTGTAGAAACTATAAGGGACACTGTAAAAAAAAACTTAGTCCCATTTTACAAAAGGAAAATCAAGACAAAGGAAAAGCCATTAATTTAGATCAATAAAAGTTCTCCAAGGAAGGAAAAAGCATCCAATAACAAACTTTTTCCTTGAACACTCAAGGTGAATTAACTAAATATAGCAAGTCAATCCCATTAATTCCTAGAGGATATGAACACTACTCTTTCTACATTAATCAACTTTAATCAACTTCTTCCTAAGAGTACACATACCATACAGGCAGTAGGTATTTCAAATAACCCGCAGATTTTTATCTATCTCCAAGACCTTAACTGTATATCTTGGCCATTAACTAAAAAAAAAAAAGTCCTCCTGTTCTGTTATTCCACCCCTGCAAACTTAATGAGGAAAGACTTTGTAAATGGAGTTGCAGTGTTAAATGCATATTAGGGGGAAATGTTTTTCAAAATTCCAAAGGACACCTCTATACATGATTAAGTTGTGTATGTTCTGATGTATACCTTAGCCTTCTCCATTATATTTGATGCAAACTCCAGATACAGATTTAATACCATACCCGACACTCTATGGGCTAAATGTCCCATTGATTTAGGAAAAATAATTGGAGCAGAACATTTTAATGTTCAGACTTATTCTACCAAACCATTACACAAAATTTCCCAATATCCCTTAAAGCCAGAAGCAAAAGAAGAACTCAAACCTATATAACCTCTCCCATCTTACCAGTAAAGAAATCAAATGGACAAAGATACAGATAAATTTGTTCAAGACCTCTGAGTCATCGACAAAATTGTTATCCCTCTTGTCCCAGTAGAACCTAACCCAAATCCATCCTGTCATCAACTCTTCCTGGAGATTCACTATACTGGATCTTTGACCTTTCTCCAATGTGACTCAAATTAGGACAGTCAACATGTTTTGCCTTCACCTGGGGAGGATAGAAATATACCTGAACAGTCATGCTTCCAGGGGTTCACTGAAGCCCTCTCTTATTTTCCAAGATCCTCAATCAAGATTTAAATTATCTTTTTGATTGAGTTCTGATTTTACACACAGACACACACACACACACACACACACACATATATATATACACACATAATATCTCCTACTTTATTTAGAAACAAAGAGACCTGAAATGAAAATTAATTTACTTGCCCTGAGCCTTGGAAGAAGGTTACATAAATCACAATTTTGCTGAAACAGTTTATTATTTAGGAAATTATCTATTTAAAGAAAGAAGACTAATCTCTCCTGTTAATTTAAATACTATCCAAACTTATTAGAGACCCCTCACAAAATAACAGTTGACAGGGTTTCTAAGTTTAACTGAGTATTTCAGACAATGGGTATCAAATTTTTCTGAGATTGGGGCACTTTTTTATGAAATGACTAAGTCCTTAGTAAGAATTTCCTGGGAGACCAAACATGGCCCAGTTCACTCTCTCAGGGACACATCATATACCCTCCTATGAATTAATAACTGGAAGACCCATGTGTTTAGGGATTTCACTTCCAATACTAAACTCTGTGCTGCTGAATGCAGACATGGCAAAAAATTGCAAGTGACTTATATACTATTCCCAGTTATATCACCAACAGGTTGCCTTCCCACATACTCTTAAGTACTTCATCATGATCTTCAAAGAGGAGATTTTGTCTATTTGAATAAACATCCAAGAAAATCTGGTGGAACCTCATTAGAAGGTACTTTATCAGGTACCATTAACAGATAGAGCAATGAATTTCCAAGGAGCCAATCCTTGGGTTTATATTTCACAATTAAGGAAGCAATTCAGAATTCCATGCAATAGAAAGGCCAATGTAATAGGTGACCTCAAACTGAAGATTCTCAGAGATCCTCTAAAAGCAACCAATCTTTAGAAGTAGACTACTGACCCAAGACTTGGAACAAGCTGCTGATCTTGGATAGTAGACAGACTCTATCAAAAACACAAGACCAAAAATTCTATCTAATTCCTGTTTTTGTTTTTCATCTGCTTTCTTATGATCGCTCTTCTCTATACTTTCTATAGCCCTTGATATTTGTCCACTCCTAATACTCTTTTCCTCCTTTCTTCCCTCTTTAATAATTAGGTCAGAAAATGCCCCTTCTAGTAGCATCGTTAGACTTCCCGAAGAGTAGTCACTGTCTTCATCTTACTCACTGCTTTATATGCTATCCATAGTTATATCTCCATGATAAAAACCTCTGCACTTCCAGTCCTATCAAACAAGACTATAGGACACTACAGCCAATGGTGGTCCCACTTGCACCTCCATGGACAAATGATCTCAAACAAATTATCCCTTGACATCTCTAGTATCTCCCTCTTCCAGAAAAAATAACAAATCATTACAATCTATTGATCAGAATCCAAGTAATTCTAAATTTTAATTCAACAACTTTCCTAGGATGATGAATAAATTACCATCTATCTGGAAGAAACTATTCAAGATCCAAATATGTAACCCTGCTAATCTAAAGTCCTGGATCAAACCTTGTGTGTTAACTCCTTTTTCTTGGATTCCCTTGTGCCCCTGCCAGATACTACTTCCTTTGCAGTCAGGCTGCATAGCCTTGTTTGCCTCAGCATAACACCTAATACACTTTAAGAATAGTATTTTGAGACTCTTCTGTGTATAGAGACACAAATTTTATAAATCACCTATACTGGAAATTCTGACTCACAAGATAGCTCCAAAATGAGTCCACTCTTGATTATTCAGGTACAAAACTTGGAGGAATTATTGACTCATTATTTATACAAATAATAAGAGAAGTGTTTCCAAGGATAGATTATAAGACACTTGCCACTAACTCCGGCAGAAGTTATTACTGACACCACCTCTTTCTTGGATGGAATACAAATCAGTATCATGGGCGCAAGTAGTGACAGACAATGCATTCCTCTAGATATTTGTTGGCTAGGCTTGATGATATCCATGCAATTGATAATAATTCTTACATCAGTGAAACAAGCATGTTAGAAAAGGGTATACATTGCCTTAAGGAAAAAGCTATTTGACCCTCTTAAGTTTTATACTCAGGGCCTATGTAACATATAGTCTTGGCCTGGATTGGGCAACTGGGCTCCTCTTTCCAAACTATCTTACAGAGTCCTACACTGGTGTCTCCCTCTCTTAAATCAGTTTCTGATTCACCTCACTGAGCTGCCTCCCCAATTCTGCTTGAATTTCTAGATCCTATTCCAGGTCCTTGCTTACCTATAGGCATTCTTCTAATCAACCTTGGGCCTCAAACACCTAGCTCCAGGCTGCTGTGGCCTTTCTCTACACCTGACTTAATCCTATGTAGAGGCTTAAGAATGAATTTTTCAGAAGGAAAGGGAAGTAAAAAGAAGAAAAAGACTAAAGAAGAGGAGATGGAAGATCCAAGTTATTCAGTTATCCTAAGAATGTGTAATACTGTGTGATACTGTGACCTTCCCGTTCCCAGTCGCTGATAAATCTTAGGGACATGGGCAGTTCACTTTCTTTTATGGTCCAGTCACCAGCTTTCTGAGCCTCAAGAAGTGTCTCTACACCCTATAAACCTGACCCTAGTTTATTTTGCAGGGTGTTTCGTCACTCTGTGAGTACCCAGAATGACTCAGAGGAATTTCTTTATGCTTCCTTGCCCTATCTCCTTCCAGCCTTAGCAAACTAAATGTCTGGAATGCTCAGCTCTCCATTTTTCTCAGGGACTTTTGTAACTGAAAACCCAAACTGCCCCAGATAGAGGTTTCTCAAGTCTCCTGATGTGCCCCTAGTCTTTAGCCTAATATCCATGTTCTCAATGAAGGACTATAGGAAAGAGTAGGTGGATAGGGGGACACTCACTCTCTTGCTGGGGCCTCTCAGCAATGTAATCTACCCCATCAGTCTTTATACAGTCACGTCACATGTCACCATTACATTTTATGACAGACATGACTAGTTTCTCTGTACTACCGAATATGGTACAGTCCTCCTCCTCCTGTAGCTCTACCAAGAAAGAATCTTCTTACTCTCTCTGTGGTCTCCTCTCTCTTATGAAGAGTTTGCCACTTGCTAGAATTTAATTTATTTATGTTTATTTGCATCTTCAGTTCTTTGACATGTGAAAAACAACATATTATTTTCCACCTCATTGGATTTGTATTGGTGATCAGAATTAGAGCAACAGCCTCTTATATCTTCTATAGCCTGCATAGGTAGAAAAGGTAGTTCTCATTATGTTTTTATTTGTTTTTCTTAACTATAAATGGATTTGTAACTGGTTGCCAAACTCAAGTTTGTTTGGCAGATTCATAGCCCTAGTGCTCAGCATTGACACTGGCATTTCTTTGCCCCGTAAACTTCTTGGTTTTCTACTGCCTGGTGAATAAATTCATTCAATTCAGCCTTGCATTCTTTGTCCTTTATGGTCACACACCAGTTCTCTTACATACTATTCTTCAAGCATTTTCTATTCATATTGCATTTTTTTCTGTCCTACAAAAACATTTACACCATTATCTGAAATGCTCTTTATCTTAATCTTACAAGCTTAAATTTTTATGTCATTCAAGAACCAATTCAGATGGCAACTTCTCCAATCATCCTACCTCAATCACATATACACAAACAACAAATTATCTTGCATCTCAATTTTTATTAAACTATTTTTCCGGATCTAATACATATATAATTTGCCTTTCAAAAATCATTACACTTTTATGTTTACCAGCTTTATTTTCCTTATTAGACCTTACATTTTTAGGAGAAAAATCTGCCACCTCTACTTTTCTATCTTCAAATGTTCCTTGAATATAATGAGTAAAACAATATTACTGAGTGCATACATGAGAGAAAGAATATTGGAATAAACCAATAATTTATCTCCTTATGAATCTTTTATGAACTGTCCACAATCTGTTACTTATTTAATGTTTGTTTGCTACATAAGTATGTATCTGTTTATAGTTGTTTTCTGTCCACTTTTTATTATATCCTCATCAAGAATGAATAATGCTTTATTTCATTTGTATGTGTTCACAAAGTAGACTACAATAAATGTTCTATAAGTAGTAAGAGGTCAAAGTAGCATTTATAATGTCATAAGTTAAAAAGAAATCTATATTTAAGGATATTCACTATAGTCATCTATCCAAAGCCATGTGAAGAGTTAAGACTGTTATCTAGAACTTAATTATTTTTTAATGCATGCAGTAGCATGAGTACCTACACATGCTGAAAATGTTATTTGTGAAGTAAAAAATGGGAACCACAAATTATTCTAAAGGAAATAATCCTGGCCAGTAAAATATACCTTTTTTACATAATTAAAAAAATCACTATTAATAAAAATGCTAAATAGACACATTATAAGGGCAGATTTAGACATAAAGTATTATTAAAATAAATTATCTGTGTTTTCTAAACTGTATTTTGGGGTTATAATTTGCATGATACTTCTATTTTTTCATTGTTAAATAAATATATCTCTCTATATAGCTAAATTTCAGTAGCATGCATTAACTAATATAAAAGAAAGGAGTTAAATACAACTGTTCATTCGAAAAAACAATTCTATAAAGTTTTGTGACACACATCTAAAAACACAATATTTTGTAGAGAAAGACTGACACAACCCATAACTTTCTCTACCCAAAGATATTTCTTCAGATGCTGGATCACATGTGAAATATGCATGCACTGGAGGTAACTACTCTTATAGCTTCAAAACATGACTAAACATTTTACTTCTGCAAAGTAAGGTTTGTTTAACATATAGGATTATTAAATCTCACTAACATTTAGATTAGTGAGATTTTTTTTGCTTTTATTTACTGTTGGCTATTATATGTAACTTTGTAATGGCTATTTTTTATTCAAATTATTGTCTACATTTTGTATTAGGCAAATACAAAATGTATTTGTTGATTACATCCGAATAACAGATTCCTAGACATAGAATTATATTTTTTAAAGATTCTTGATGTATTTTCCAAAATTTCTCTCTAGATAAGATGCATTGATTTTAAACTTCTGACAAAAGCTTTCAAAGTGTTCAGTTCACTGGCTAGAGTCAATTTTAATAATTAGTGTTTACTGATAATCATTGTAAATTTAATGAAAATTTATATAACATATTTGGAAATTAAAAAACAATGTAGCTAATATTTTTAATGTTTATAGAACATGTGTATACTTTTATAAATTAAGTGTTTATAATATTTTCCAACTTTTCTAATAGAGTTTCTTAATTTTCTTATTTAACAATTCTCCAGAAGGTACAGAACATATGTTCATTGCAAAAATTAAAATTTTTTTTTGCTTTAATGGAAGTTCAATATTTTGACTAAAATAAATTCCTGTCACCTCCCCCATTCCAGTCTCTTGGAAATTGCATGCTCTAAGAGATAACATAACAAGTCAGCAACAGCAGGCTTTTATCTGTGTCTTTGTATTTTGCAAATTACATATCATATAGCTCAATGTCTTTTTCCAGCAATACTTTTCTACTCAGAGAGTTGCTGATGATGTTGATTTTGCTGCTCCTTCTTGAGAGAAACAGAAAAGAATTATTAATCATAAATACTTATATTAAGTTTTCTTACTCTTGCAGACACCCTAACCAAGGGTCCTTTTCTTTTAGAAATACTTTGACATAACTGATGAATACTTACTATTTTTAGAAGATTCCCTTCAAACATGCTTCTTTTCAGCATGAATTTTCTCAGTCCTTGGTCATTTATTTGATTTATAATAGTTGCCTTACTCAACCCTCATATTTCCATATACACTAAGGGCTGTCCATTATTTTGGCTGATTCCTAACTTTCTCTAATATTTCCTGAAAAAATAAAATTATTGACTTATGTAAAAATTATTATTACACAAAAAAGTAAATAAAGGTATATCAGTGAGGAAAACTAGGAACTAGGATTAAGCATAATGTAACTCTGGTCTTTCTAGTTAAAATTTATACTATATATACTTGTTTAATGTGTCAGCACACCATGTCAGTCCTAACAGCCTAAATTTATGCATGTGATAGCATAAAATTATCTTCTTACCTTGTATATATTCTATAATATATCTGTAAGGTAAGAATGTTTTTTACATTTTAAAACTTTTTATGGAAAAATAATATATGACAGAGTCTCTATGTGACCTGCAAAGCCTAAACTAATTAATATCTGGCCTTTTACAGAAAAAGTTTTCCAACTCTGGTAGATAGTATATGTGGGGCTTTTAACCAAGTCATGATGGCATTGTACCTTCATGATTTAATTTCCTTCAACTCTGCACCAAAAATGCACATATAATAAATGAAATATTAACAGAGGATTTAAATAGAATTCTCTAAAGTCCAATATATCTATGGAATGATAACAAAACATAAGGTTAAGAAAGGCTCTCTACACAAAGGCAGTCAAATATTTAGCTCCTGCTGGCTAATAGACTACTGTATGTGAGTCAACAGACTTCAACCAAGCTCATGGTTTGAAATCAAGGAATAGCATAATGCAGCCCAGATCATAGAATGCAGCTCAAGAAATATCCTCTGACTACTGCCTACACTATGGATTTGATAAAGGTTCGTAACTAGGTAGAGGAGAGGAAATAGCAATTCAGTGAAAAGAACTGGGCCAAGCTGCCATCTTATTCAGTGTCTAAGGATTAACTATGAAACATCTTGACGATTTGGGGGGATAAGAAGACAGCCCCCCAGTATAAGATTATCTTCTGACTTGGTAATTCTGGGTAGAAGACACCACTGGACAGTGAGACTGAGTATAAAGACAGAGAAAAAAATATAAAGAAATTAAACTTCCAGTAAAGATGAAAGAGAATGAAAAACTTTTCAACATAATTCAAAACAATGCATGCTAAAAGGGAGCACTGACAAAATAAGAGATTAATTCTTAATGAAATGAAAAAATATATATAGCAATTTAAATGATTTTCAAATAAATCTGTTGGAGATCTTCAAACTCATAAAAGATAAACTGTAAATATTGAAAAAATTAAGGATTATGAACCAAAAAGAAGAAATGAGATGAGAACAGATTTATTTTAAATAGAAAGAAAAGAGGAACACAATTAAGTAATCTGAAATAATAAATAAGGGTAGAAAAAATAAACTCAATATATGGGATAAAATCTAACTTGAGAATAGTAGAGAGATAAATTAACTTATTGAAAGATGATTTTTTAAAGAAATTATATCATAATGCTATCCAAAGCAATAGAAAAATATTTGAAAAACTATTAACAGGCATGGAGAAAAAAATGGCAAGTTTACACCACAGAGCTTTGAGAAGAATCTATAAATAGATGAATATTTGAGAAACAATATTTTATAAAATAATGACTGAAAAATATTCCAAAACTAAACACTCGACACATCACAATTGAAAAGGACATCAAGTGCCAAGTAGCATGAATAGATGAATGAATGAATAAATTAGAAATAAGAATTCTATCATGGTTCATTCAAACAAGGAGAACCATGGTTAGTGATATAGATTAAGAGATTTATTATAGGTGCTAGAATGTACATCTTGTGGGAGCTGGTTAAGAAATCTGTGCCATCTCTGCTTTTATGTATGGGATTAATGTTATGGGCCACACAGGGCAAGGGTCAAGAAAAGGATCTGGACCTCAATTGTGAAAGAACGAGAAAAAAAAAGATAAACTATAACCTGTGAGGTTAAACTGGACTCCATATCTGACTTATACCACCTCCAACTATAATGATTTGGGTGACATGCAGGACAACCTAGCATCCTTTTCCATGGAACTGCACATTCATTTGCATTTGACCCAAGCCAACAGAGAGACCCTATAGAAGGCAGAGCCCTGAGGGCCTGGGTACTGCCCAAGCTGGTAAGGTGAACTGGCAGATCCACAACTACACAGGGCTTGGTCCCCTACCCTGACTTTCATACAACAAAAATGGCTGTCTCTTTACTGCCTTTCAAATTGCATTAAAATTTATCTTGTAACTAATCTCAACCTAGCACAAAACAGGGAAGTGTGCTCTGGCAAGTGTAGTTTCAGCTTGGCTAGGTTGACAGTGCCACCTCACCACACTGCACCCTTAAAAAATTTAAAGTCAAACTACAGGATATCAGAGATGTAAGAAATCTTAAGATCTGCCAGTTACACATGATAGACAATTTAAAAATGTATGAATAGCATAATGACAGCAGAGATATCATCATAGACATATAATGTCAATAGGTTATGGAATAATATCTTCATGGAGGTGAAAAATTATTTGCCTGAAATCTCAGAAGTCAAACAAGCTATCAAGAGAAAATCATGAAATAAACATGTTTCAGGATACTCAAATGATAAGAGAATTTATGACCCGTATACCCTCTCCGAAATAATGAGTCAAACATGTATTTCAGCTAAGAGAAAAGTGAATACAGAAGAAAAGTATATGCGGAAAAAATAATGGTGGGCATAAAGTGTAGGAAAGAATGTCTTCCTTTTAATGAACTATTGAGTATAAATACAAGAATCACAGTCAGAATTATAACAAATAATAATGAAACAATTAGTTTTCCAGTTAACCATTCTTAACTGGTTCAGGAGAAAAATAGATATACAGATTAACCTTAGATTTTTTAAATGTAATTTAATTAATTTAAAATTAAAAATAGTTACTACAACTTATACCTTTCAATTTCAAAGTAGCAAAGCAAATATATCAATCCAATAGAAAGCAGGCATAGAAAATAAGAAGTAAAGCAAAATTAAATACAAGACTTTCATTTGCAGTACAATTACATAAGTAATCAAAATAAATTAAATGGATAAAATGAATTCATTAAAGACACTGAAATATCAATTTTAATTTTACAAATCCAACTATATATTGCTTATAAAACAAAGCTCAAATAAAGTAATAGTTGAGAGTAAAAGGATGAAAAATATCTTAGTCAAATGTTAGGTCTAAGAAAATTATGTATTGTTATTCATATAAAAGAAAATAGAAGTTCAGTGAAAATAAAATTTGTTGTTTTAAAGATGGCTTCTGAATAGTAAGATTATAAAAGAAACAATCCAACAAGAGGGCAGTCACCTAACATTACACTGTGAAAGCATAAATAAGAAGAAAAGAAGTGACAGAATTAAACTTTCAGGAAAGTTATTTAGATAGACTGGGCTGTAGTTTCTTTTGACCCTTGGTGTGTTTCACATTTCCTAAATGTAAAGAGCATTTTGATGGTGCACCAGCATACTTCAAATTTGAGGACAAAACACCTTAAAGATGGAGGTGCATCAGTGTAGAAGGACCCTGGGTCTCCTTGATATCTTTGGGGGGCTGTCCTGACTACCTATGGACTACACATTTCATGGGAAAAATAAACTATATTTGTTTTTGTTACCCTTAACCAGGTTTTCTTTTGCTTATATGCAAAATATTTCTAAAAGTGAGAAAAATTAATTAGAGTCACTACAATCAAATGGTTGAGGAAAGCCTAATTGTATCTGCAGTGAAAAATCGCAGGGAAATGTGTTAACAACTTTATTATCCACATTTGCAACAAATGTTGTGGTAAAATTAAGGAGAGAGACAAAATAATTACTGGCCAGAAGGTGATGCTGAATATTTCATTTTCTTTTAAGATGAAAGGAACTTTTTAAAAAGTTCAGAGTGGGGAGTTGATGTAGAAAAAATAAATACAGGTTAAAAGTTTATAATTGATATTATGCAGACTTGTAGGAGGCAGGAGGTATACTGACAGAGAACAGAGGGAGCATGTCAGTTTTGGGTGTGAAGAATTCCTGCTCTAAAAGGAAAATATGAGACAATTATTAAAGAATGGTCTAAGTAGAAATAGGTTAAAGGAATGATTAGTAATAATCTTGCTGTTAATTAAGTAATATATTTATATTTTCCCATTAACATTATTCAAAAAGTTTGGCTAAGTTTCTCCACTATTCTAAGCACAATTTTATGCCTTCAGTAGGCAGATTTCATATACATAGAGATTTGCATATAAAATTACCTTTAATGTATTTTGATAAACAATCAGTTAAATATATGAAAAAAAGTATTAAAGGAGGACAAGAAGAGAATAATCAATTCTATTCTAGTAAGTGATCTTGTAAAATAATGAAAAAGAGGAACCAGAGAAGAACAAGTATCTTAGAGGGTGTTACATTAAGAAAGAGTCTTGCATGGTGACTATTTTTATTCCTGATAGAGGGCAAAAGAGAGAATGTGGTAGTTTTGCAGTGTGTCAATTGGGAATCTAAATTTCCCAGAATTCCTTCCCCTGCATGTTTCAGGTTAACCAAGACCACGATAGAGTTTCTTAAGTGATATTTGGAGGGTGGAAGTGAAGCAGCAGCCTTTTTGTAGCTAACATGAGTTGTTGCTGATGTGCTCACTCATGTGATTGATGTGATATACCAGCTGTCCTGCAACTTCTCCAACTTCCCTTAAATCTCCCTTCAGCTTCTCCACCTCTCAGCCGGGAGTGGATTTTTCACTTCAAGATAAAGGATCCTGTTTCCAGGGGACACCCACATCACCAAGGTAGAGGCAAGAGTCTATCTTTGTGAGGTTCAAGCTCATGCTTCCAGGGTCCAGCTTCATCTTGCTGTCCCCCACCTTACACCCATCTTCCTCTCCTGACAGCCTGTCCTGTGGACTTTGTCAAGGCAAGAATTATACTGAATAAAATTAACAGGCAAGTAAAACTTTATGCAAGGCAACAGCTGGGGAGAGGAGATGATGGTAGGTCATCTGTGCTTGCTAATTGACTTTACCCAATGGAAAAGTAAACTTTCTCCTATCTTCATGACAGGAGTGAGTTTTACAACTTAGAACAAGGTGGCTGGCTGAAGTGAGGGCCTATCATTCCTCAGAAACTAAGAAATAAGGCCCTATCTTCCCTGTTACACTTCAAAGGCATGGTCCCCAGACGCTTGAGAAAGAGATTACTGGGTTATAAATCTGGCAAGGTTTTTAAAACTTTTACATGTTTTAAAAGGTTTTAAGAAGATTTATATGTCAAAGGACAGATAAAGAATTCAGGATTACATATTTTCTAAAGTAAATGTTATTAAAAAAAAGAAAGGAAGAAGAAAGGAAGAAGGAAGGAAGGAAAGAGAAAAAAATAAATGAAAGAAAGAGAGAGAAAGAAAAAAAGGAAGAAAAAAGGAAAGAAAGTAAAAAGAGGGCAGGTGCCTTGAGTCTGGAAGAAATTAGCTAATGGTAGATCAATCTACGGGGAACTTTAAGACCATCTAGGTAATTTCATGGTATAGCCTCAGAGGCAAAGACAACAAACAGCCTGAAAGAGACTGCTTAACCTGCTCAAATGGCTCTTATGTTTTTGAAGGTCAAGTTCAGTAATCAATCCAAATATGTGTGTGTCTATCTCCTAGTGGTTGTACTTCACTGATTGAACCCTAACTGATAGAGTATTCAGGTACAAGGAAAAAACTGCATGAATAAAATGTACAGAAATATAAATTGTGTGAAGTGACATAGGTAGATAAGCAAAGGAAAAGCTATATGAACGGGACTTCCCTGGTGGTGCAGTGGTTAAGAATCCACCTGTCAATGCAGGGACACGGGTTCTAGCCCTGGTCCAGGAAGATCCCACATGCTGCAGAGCAACTAAGCCCATGCACCACAACTACTGAGCCCACGCCACAACTACTAAGGCCCATGTACTACAACTACTAAAGCCCATGTGCCTTGAGCCCGTGCTCTGCAACAAAAGAAGCCACTGCAATAAGAAGTCCACGCACCACAATGATGAGTAGCTCCCGCTTGACACGACTAGGGAAAGCCCGTGCACAGCAATGAAGACCCAACACAGCCAAAAATAAAATTAATTAATTATTTTTTTAAAAAGCTGTATGAATTTTTAAGAAGCACTTGAGTTGAGATTCCTACCAGCTATGCTTCTCTAGACCAGAAACACTGTGCGGGGAGAGGTAGATACTGAATGCTTGACTTTGTGTTTGAGACAGTTGATTTAGAGGTGATTCATCACATTCCTACAAGCAGGGTACAACTTCCAGACACATGTACAGTGAGAGCAGTTCACAGGGTAGAGCACTGGGATGCTGAAAGGCATAGCAAATGGACAGGAAGTCTCAAAGTGAATAGGAATAAAAACACCTAGTGAGCCTAATATAGTTTAAAAAACAACTGAATAATTACAAAGATCTACCAACTCCAAGGTTTTAAAAAAATTGGGTTTATTGATGTATTACTTAAGTGCAGTAAATGTCTTTTTTTTTCACATTTAGAGTTCTATGAATTCTTTAAAATGCAAGTACAATCTTGTAGATGTCACTATAATCAAGATGTATCTATCACCCTAAGTAGTTCCTTCATGTCCCTTTTTAGTCAATCCTTCCCCTGCCTCCACTCCCTGGAAACTACTGATTTTTTCTGTCCCTGTGGATTGTTTCTTGTCTGTTTTGCTACATCATTTTTTAAAATTAAGGTTTTATTTACATAGAAAATGTACCTATTTAAGTGTACAATTTGATGAATTCTGGTTTAGCTTTCAGAGTCTGTGGACTGTGTATGAAACTTTAAGCCAGCCACAAGCAATTTTGACTTTAAAGAAAAACTATGGCACATGGAGACTCAGTCTACAGACAAAGGGTTCTTTCTGTAGATTAGACACCTAAGCTGAAACATCTGCAGCCTGCACTTCAGCAAGAACCACAATGGAGCACATGAGTAGAGTCACAAGAAATATGTGACCTCAACAGAGGACAGTAGGCCACTGAGACTGTAGTTGCCAGGCTAATTTAAGGCAGAAATTTGATCCCAGGATCCATATTGTGGGCTTTACCCATTTCTGGTACATAGCAGACATGGGCAAGCAAAGTCATAAGTCTGCAGAGTTTTTTAGTAGGTGTGGTCAGCCTCAGAATATGGGTTCCTGGAGCTGAGCAAGAAAGGACTTCTTTTAAGCATGTATGTGAGAGGCCGACACTGGATTCTAAAGAGCAGAGGGCCTTTTGTGCATTGGGAATGGGTCTGGGGGCTAAACAATGTTAACTGCTTTCCAATTGCAAGACAGCTAAGTTCTGATGTGATCATGTGTCTTGCTGAGGTTTCAGATGTAAACTATTAGTTATAGCCTAGCTAAAAGTTTGAGATGACCAGCCATGGGTTGTGTCCTCTATTCAAGGAACCTCCATGCAGGAAAATGAGGGCACTAACTTGGGTTTTATGCTTGCTTCTGCCTACCCTGAAGTGCCATCTCTCAGTGCATGGTCTGAAGTTGATCTTGAATGCTTGAGTACAAATGACAGAGAAACCTTTCCTTAAGGCAGGTTTCTTAGTCCTAGGAAATCCACTGCCAAACAGGACTAAATAGACTGGTCAAAAAATAGGAGCGATGCTATGTCACTTCATAGAATTTAGTACTGTTAATCTAGTACTGTCATGTTAGAAATAGGGCTCAAAAGGAAATGAGAATTATAGGATCAAGCATAGGTGGAAATATCCCCAGAGGTAGGTATGAATATTGCATTTGCACTAGGAATTTCTCCCAACTGAATTTAAAAGCCACAGAAGGTGGATTCAGGACAGTGTGTATCCACTATCTGATTTGGTGAACCAGAAACCAAATTTTCTTTCTTTTCTCATGATTTTCTTATTCTTTTCTTATCCCCTCATGTTCAGGTGATTTTATTCTAAAGTCTTAGGCAATATTAAGTGCTAGCTCCTGGCAACATAATTGTATCTGTGATAATTGGATTAGGTACTGTGTACTCTGTGCCTTACTAGATGTGGAAAATATAAGGCCAGGGTAGTAATGCTTTTGTGTGACCTACTAATTCCTTGGATACTTTGAAAGTGAAGTACACCAGAGACTGACATGGAAATTAAACACATTCTGAGGCCCTTAAAGAAATGCTCATATTTCTGTGAGAGTTAGCCTGGTGTAAGGATACTGAAAAGGCTAAATTCTACATGTACACTGAGGACTCCAAGATCTGAGGTGGAGCAAAGATGGGGAAGATAGATTGTGGATTTCCATTTCTTTGGAATGGTAACCCATAGATGCAAGAGAAACTGATTTTGTACCTTCTTCTTTTGTTCTGTGATTTAACTTGAAAGAGGATTTAACAGTTAAAATTTAATTTCACCATAGCATGTGATATTAAGGCTTATACATTCAAATGAAATATAGCTATTTACTGGAGTTTTTTTTTTTTAATCACTTGATTAACGTTATCCATCTGGTTTTTAGACCACCATAATATTTCCATTATTGCAGAATCTTTGTTGAGCTTTCATGGAAAATGTAGCTGGACATAATTTGGGAAGAGAAGTGGAACAGCAAGTAAATTTTTAGCCTTTTAGACAATGGCTTTGGAGTATATGGTCACTATACTGTTCTTCTATTTCAGAAACTTTTAGGGGCAAATATCCAGGCTGTCTCACATTGTCCCAGGAATGTGCACGGAAGTGTAGCAGAAACGTTCTCATAAATATTGATCCAGGTCGGCCCTCCTACTAGCCATCTCTACCCCTAAGCAGGTTAACCACGTTGTCTATTCAACCGTAGTCTTACTGCTAAAGCTCCGTGGTTTAAAAGAATGGAAAGCTGGGGAACAATAATTGAGGAACACCTTTTCTCCACTACTGGTTGCAATAAGGAGGAATGTTATTTTCTAAACACATGCCTGTCCTCTCGCAGACAATTTATTCACCCCTAACATAGGGAAGTGGAGTGACTTATGATTGACATATCCGAGTACACCCAAGCATATATACATGCTACTTCCCCATTCCTTTTGCTATGCACAGAAAGTATTCAAGATGATTTTGATTTCAGTGAAAGCATTTTCCCATTGCTCTTTCACCAAGAGTTTTCACCAGGTGCATAAGGGTGCTCAATTCTGAAGGTGTGTGTTATGAAGTGAACTTGCCCAATTATATAATTCTTGAAAACCAACTCAGCAATTACTAGTTATTAACATGAAATTGTGCACTTAATTTGCTACTCCTTTGTTCTCTTTACTCAAAAGGAAAGAAAGTATTCTTTATCAACCCCCTCTGGTAATCCTAACAAGCATCAGTCTGCTCTAACATGTAACATAAAAGTTACTTCCATCCTTATAGAAATAATCACAGGAGAGAGGAAGAAAGCAACAAAGGTAGAGAATATATATGTCATATTTTAAAATTTTAACTCATTAAAGAAATACTTAGCCTAAGATATATATTTTTAAACTAAAGTACTAAAGCTTATTTGCAATGAGATACTAAACAAAACTATTTCCCTTTCTCAGTTTTGTTAAATGGTATAAGCAATAAAAGATAAAAGAATTATTATTACACAATCTGAAAATGGGGAGTATTGTACATGCCTGCTTTTAATAAAGCCTAAAAATGGGTTCCTGAAGAAAAGCTCTGTAAAGTTAAGAAAAGTACTTACAAAGATAAATAGCATACTTGAGGACAACCAGTGAAGAAAGTATAATTGGATGGACTATAAAATGTCAGCGAATCTCTCCAACATTAGATGTTCTGTGGACAACTCTGCTTTTTTAATGAATGTTGTGAGTTGATAAATCAAGAAAAGGCCAGTGAGGAATGAATGAAGAGGCACAATGAAGAAATAAATACATAGATAATTAAACAAATGAGTAAGAAAACAAACTGCTTTAGGGTCAAATGAATAAACAAATTAAAACTATTGAATAAGTGTAAACTAGTCAATGTTAATGAACTCTTTAGGAAGAATATAGGGAAGAAGGTAGGGGCAATAGAGAGGTATGGGATTCAGAGGTACAAACTATTATGTATAAAAATAAGCTACAAGGATATATTGTACAACACAGGGAATATAGCCAATATTTTATAATAACTATTAGTAGAGTATAACCTTTAAAAATTGTGAATCACTATGTTGTACACCTGTAACTTATATATTGTACATCACAGAAAAAAAAATAACCACCACCAATTCTCTGTAAAAATAAACAACGTATATTTGTGTGTGTATATACACACACACATATATAGATGCTTTAAAAAATTATATGGGTCAGTCTACATTATCCTGATCCAAAGCATGAAAAAAATGTATATAAGCAAAAAATTGTCAGAGCACTCAAGGTTGCAAAGAAAATATTGATTCGATAGGATTAAGATTAGAAAAAAATAAGTAAATTCAATCTGAAAATAATTTCATGCTTTGCATCCCTTCAATGAAAAAAAAAAAAAAGAAGTAAGGAACAAGAATATAAGAAACGTATGGGGCTTCCCTGGTGGCACAGTGGTTGAGAGTCCACCTGCCAATGCAGGACACACGGGTTCGAGTCCTGGTCTGGGAGGATCCCGCATGCCACGGAGCGGCTGGCCCCGTGAGCCACAATTACTGAGCCTGCGCGTCTGGAGCCTGTGCTCCGCAACAGGGGAGGCCGCAATAGTGAGAGGCCCATGCACCGCGATGAGGAGTGGCCCCCACTTGCCACAACTAGAGAAAGCCCTCGCACAGAAACAGAGACCCAACACAGCCATAAATAAAAAAAAAATAAAAATAAAAATAATTAAAAGAGCTGGTGACACGTACGTGCACCGAGACAGCGTGAATTGGAGGAAAAAAAAAAACCTCAATACGTTACCAGAGTAATTCAAGGTAAACTACAAATAAAGGATAATTGAGACAGCACCCAATTAAAAAAAAAAGAATATAAGAAATGTAAATTTGAATTTAAGTAGTGACCCACTACTTTAGAACAGTTCTCAAATTTATAAGGAGGCTGACATTATTTCTGATGCCAAATTTAATTCATTTCTAGGACTTGTGAGTAGGAATTAAAACACCTAATAAAATAACTGTATCATAATTTTTCTTCATTTAAAAGCACTATTAATGGCAAATTTAACTCTAAATGTGTATCCTTTTGTCCTTATCTATTCATAATGATAAAGATATAATTTGAATGTAACAAAAATGTATAAGCAACATTTTCACTACACTACTGAAAAACAAAAACAAAAGAAAAACAATAAATTAACATGAATCAACAATTGAAAAAAATAATTTTATAAATTTTAAAATTCAGCTGTGAATAAGCAGAGTAGCAGATACAGTTAACATTTTCCTCATCTCTACAAAGCAAATGTAAAAAGAAAACAAGACAGGGCATTTTTTGTATCAGAGTAGTGAGTATGTGTATGCATGGTATGCAGTTTCTGAGAAAATAACACATGAAAGTTGTGGTAGATGCCTTACTTCTCACTTAACTAAAACTGAAGAGTTCTATTTGCACATTTTCAAAAAGAAAGGAAAGAAAATGTTGCTGTTTGTAATTTTACATCTAAGAATTCTGTACCCACCTACCGTATCACAACAGTTCAGGCAACTATTTCCAGATGAAAAAAAAGTTTTAAATCCTTAACTACTGCAGAATTAGCAATTTATTTCTTCAATATAGGATAACACACTCTGGTAATATATAATGTGATTTCTTCCTATTAACATTTGATTCTAAAAAGTTATATTTTAAAATTGCTTACATATCTAAGGAGTAAATCTAAATGAATTTACATGTAACAAAATTTTATTTAAAATCAATTTTATATAAACCTATGCTAGAATATTAGGCAAAATATGGAATAATATGAAGATTAATATGTAAATACTCAGTGACTTAAGTTAACAATAAAAATATTAAAACCACCAATAACATCTAATTGTATTGTAAGATGGTTCATAGAATATTAAAGCATAAACAAGTACTGTGGAGAATTAACCTGGAGAAAATATTTATCTCAGTGGATAATCAGATAATCTCAGTGGATTTTATATGAATACACACAAATATAATTTGAAACAAGCAGAAAAAAAATCTTTGATCTTTTCCATTGAAGGCAAAGAGAGAAGAAAGAAAAAAGAGTATAAAGGAGTGAATAACTTATTTGGGAGAAATAAGTCCCAATATAACAGTAACTAGAGTAAACGTAAATGAGTTAAATTCACTAATAAGGACAGATTCTCAGATTGGATTTTAATATTAAGTAATATGTTGTATACAAGAAACATAACTGAAAACTATGACATAGAAATGTTGAAATTAAAAGGAAGAATAATTACAAAAGACAACTGTGTAACAAAATAATCCCAATGGTAGTATATTTTCTGTTAAACACAATTTAAGGTAAAAAACTATATAAGCCAAAGAGTTTTAATACAAATGCTTAAAAGAAATTAAAATGCACAGATAATAAAATATGTATCAAAAGAACAATAAAAATTCGAAAATTTGTAAAGAAACAACTGATAGAATCAAGTAACCCACAGAACAAGGAAAAATAGGTAAAAGGATAAATGGAATTTTACTACATCTCTCTCTAAAATTCCAATAAAACTTATGGTTTTTAATGAATGAATGATTGAGTTTCAATTTTACAAGGAAGAATTTTACAGAGAAGAAAATAATTGTTGAGACCTAATGTGATGTTTTGAAAAATTGTATGTGAAAAAGATCATAAATCAGGATTCAATAAGTTCTATTGAAGTAGTACCATTCTGATTATATTCTGGTAGCATAATAAATCTTTAACAATCAAAAGAAGATATAAAAATGAAAATGACTGGGGCTACCCTGGTGGCGCAGTGGTTGAGAATCTGCCTGCTAATGCAGGGGACACAGGTTCAAGCCCTGGTCTGGGAGGATCCCACATGCCGCAGAGCAATTAGGCCCGTGAGCCACAACTACTGATCCTGCACGTCTGGAGCCTGTGCTCCGCAACAAGAAAGGTCACGATAGTGAGAGGTCCACGCACCGTGATGAAGAGTGGGCCCCGCTTGCCACAATTAGAGAAAGTCCTCGCACAGAAATGAAGATTCAACACAGCAAAAATAAATAAATTAATTAATAAACTCCTACCCCCAACATCTTCTTAAAAAAAACAAAGAATATGACTGTAAAAAGCCCACATATTTTAAATAAGAATTGAGTAAAAAATTCATTAGGAGGACTTCCCTGGTGGCACAGTGTCTGAGAATCTGCCTGCTAATGCCAGGGACACAGGTTCAGTCCCTGGTCCAGGAAGATCCCACATGCCATGGAGCAACTAAGCCCTTGTGCCACAACTACTGAGCCTGCATGCCGCAACTACTGAGCCCACATGCTGCCCATGCTCTGCAACAAGAGAAGACAACACAATGAGAAGCCCACACCCTACAATGAATAGTAGCCCCAGCTTGTTGCAACTAGAGAAAGCTGGAGTACAGCAACGAAGACCCATCACTGCCAAAAAAAAAAAAAAAAAATTCATTAGGAAAATTAATAAACACTAAAGGCAAATGGCATTGAAACACAACATTTCAAAATTTCTGAGACACAGCAATAGCAGTATTTAAAAACAGAATAGATATGTATTTTAAAATTTGGTTACAGTATTATATTTAATTTGTCAAGTTATTCAAGTTTGCAGAGGCCATTTCCAAACTCTGGTTTCAAATACAAAGTGGTCAATTTAAAAGATCCAAGGAAATTAGATTTACAGCATAAATGAAGTCCTAAAATCGTCTTTACATTTTTATCCTTTTTAAGTGCTTCATCTGTCAATCTTCTTCTGTTAAAAATTGTTGTCAAGCAGGTTATTAAAAAAATAGCTGAAACTGGTTATTTTTAAAAAGCAAAATGGAATCAAAAGATGTTCAACTTCTTGAAATTTTTGGTAGTCAAAACATAAATTGAATTCTATATATTTACAATGTAAAATTCACTGAGATTATGTGTGAATGTATCCTTTATACTCAAAGTATTAAATTTTAAAAGACTAGTTCTGAAAAAAATTCTTCATTTAAATTTTTATGAATTTTAACAGATGTCTTTGAGCTATAAAATTTTGAACATGGAAATATATGTAATACATAATATTCAATTTAATTTGACTTTTATTTAATAGTAAAATAATATAATCCTGACAAAAATGTAGTTACTAATTTCCATTTCTAGTATTTTTTAAATGGAAACAAATAACTTCATGAATCTTCTATTTTTGTTAAAAATTTACATACATTAAAGTGCACATATGTTAGGTGTATAATTCAATGAGTTCAGATAAATGTAATCAAAACCCAATTAAGATTTAGACTTCCATCAACCCAGATATTTCCCTTACATGAATTTCCAGTGAATTCCCATCATCACAAGCAATCTGTGGCCTGAGTTATTATTTTTTTTTAACACCATGGTATAATTTTATCTCTTCTTCATCTCAAAGGAATGCAATCATATAGTATATGCTCTTTTGTGTTTGTTCTCACTTAATGTAATTGTATGCACCAAAATGCATTCTATTTTATTGCTAGATAGTATTCCATTGCATATTCAAATCATAATTTATTTAGGTAATAAACTATTAGTAGACATTTGGCTTATTTCACAGTTTTGTCTATTTTGAATAAAACTGCAATCCTAGATTATGTTTCTGGTGTTTCCCCCCAGTATAATTTCTTTTTCCATTTTCCTTTTGCTGGGTATTTTGTTTGTTTCCGATTTTTGGATATAGGAACATCTGCAACATTCTGTAGTAGTAGTTCTGGATTTGTCTTTTATTTTGGGCTATAAACTTAGGGATGGGAATATTAGATCATAGAATAGGTTTATCTTAACTTTATTTTTTAAAAGAATACTGCCAGATTAATCTACAATGTTCCAACTGTATTATACTCTTATGAGAAAAATGGGAAGTTTCAGTCGTTTTCCAGCATTTCCAACTTATCTTGCCAGTATCTTTTACTTTATTTAGCATTTTAGTGTGTGGTGATAGCTCACTGTGTTTGCACCTTCTTCATGATTAATGATGTTACATATTTTATAATTTTCTTATTGACCATCCTTTCATTTTCTTTTGTGAAGTGTCCATTTTTTTGGCCTATTTGGGATCAATATTTGACTTCTAATTATTGATTTCTGAGAGTTCATTATAAATCTTATGTAACAGTTCTTGCTTTTATATATATATATATATGCTATGAGTATTTCCTGACTTCATGCCTGGTACTTCATTTTATTAATGGTGCCTTTTGATAATAAGATGTTTTAATATTAATGAAGTCAACCTAGCAAATTGTCTTTATATTTAACGATTTAGGTATTCTCATTAAAAATCTTTACCATCGGGCTTCCCTGGTGGTGCAGTGGTTGAGAGTCCATCTGCCGATGCAGGGGACATGGGTTCGTGCCCCAGTCCAGGAAGATCCCACATGCCGCAGAGCGGCTGGGTCTGTGAGCCATGGCTGCTGAGCCTGTGAGTCTGGAGCCTGTGTGTCTGGAGCCTGTGCTCCGCAACAGGAGAGGCCACAACAGTGAGAGGCCCGCTTACCACAAAAAAAAAAAAAAAAAAAAAAAAAAAATCCTTACCATGAAGATATTCTTTGATATATTCTTCTAGAACTTTCAAAGTTCCAGTGTTTGGGTTTTAGTATATGATCCATCTTTAATTTTAGAGTCTGACATATAGTAGGATTTGAGATTTATTTATTTTTTTTAGCATCCAAACACCAACTGAACTGCCTTGGCATCTTTGTTGAAAATAAATGTAGGATTATCTCTGGGTTTTGTTTTTCAATTAATTGATCTATGTGATTTTCCTAACACAGATACCACACTCTAGTGGTTATTGTAACTTCATAGTAATTCTTAGAATCAAGCTTATTCATCATTTCAAAATTGATTAACTGTTCAAAAAATTATATAAAAAATATATAATTTTTCATATATATTATAATCAACTTGTCCACTTATATAAAAATAATATTTGGGGGTTTCTATTGTGACTGCATTAAACCTACAGATCAATTTGTTGAGAGCTGACATCTAAACAATATTGAATTTTCCATTTCATTTGCCTTTTCCATCTCTCCATTCATTTAGGTCTTCCTAAATACTTCCTCTTAATAAAGTGTCCTGGGAAAGTTTTTGCATGTCCTTTGCTTAACAAATTATTAAAGATTTTATATTTTTGGATGCTATTTTTAATTTATTTTTAAAGTACTTTCTATTCTGGAAATAATTTCTAAGTTTTGCTTCTAGTATCTAAAATGTAATTTTTTTTTTTTGTATATTGACCTCATATCCTTCAACCTTGCTAAACTCACTATTGATTCTAGTGGTGTTTGCAAATTCCATAGAAATTCCTTTGTAACTAATCATGTCATGTGTCAAAAAGGCAGTTATACATCTTTCTAACTGTTCTGACTGATTTCTTCTTTTTGCCTTATGGAAATGTCTAGGACCTTTAGTATTATACTGTACAGAACCAATTATGGTGGCTATTCCTTGCCTTGTTTCTTACCTTAAGACTAAAAATTTCAATATTTGACCCATACGTATAATGTTAGTAACTTTTACATAGTCAGTGGTCCCCAACCTTTTTGGCACCAGGGACCTATTTCATGGAAGACAATTTTTCCATGGACAGGGTTGTTGGGTGGGGGGACAGTTAGGGTGATAATGCGAGCGATGGGGAGCGGCAGATGAAGCTTCTCTCTCTCACCCCCTGCCACTCACCTCCTGCTGTGCAGCCCAGTTTCTAACAGGCCATAGACCAGTACTGGTCTGTGGACCAGGGGTTGGGGACCCCTGATGTAGACAACCTTTTTAAAATTAAGGTATTTTTCCTAGTTTGTTCAGCATTTTTATCAAGAGTTATCAATTTTTGCCAAATGCTTGTTCTGTTATAATGTGAAATTTTGTTAATGTGGCTATTCATTACATGATTATTTTCAAAGTTAACTGGCTTTGCATTTGTTGGCTAGAATGCAGCTGGTCATGATATATTATCAATTTGATATATTGCTGTGTTTGATTGTCTAATATTTGGTTAATGATTTTTCTATTTTTATAAGGTTTATTTACCTCTGATCACTTCCCCTGCCCCAGACTTTTCCTGTAAATATCACTCTGAGGTTTAGGTATTAGAGCTATGATGATCTCATAAAAAACATTGAGTATATTCTATTCTCTTGTATTTTCTGGAAAAGTTTATATGAGATTGGTATTAATTATTCATTAAACATATGATAAAATTCACCAGTGAAGCCAGCTGGGGCTGAAGTTCTGAGAAGTATTGTCATTACAAATTTAATAATTAATAGACATAGGGGTCTTCAGTTTTCCATTTCCCTTACTTCAATATTACTAGGTTATGTATTTAAAAAATGTCCCTTCATGTCATATTTGTTCTATAAATTTTATTATAACATTCCCTTTTTATCTTTGTAATGGTTCCAACACCTAGGATATCTTCTCTTTCATTCTAAATATTGGAAATTTATATCCTCATCCCTTTCATAGAGACCAGATTTGCCAGGGGATTATCAGTTTTATTAAACTTTTTAAATAATAAAACTTTTCTTTGTTCATTTTATTTATTTTAATTTTATAGCTAGCTATTTATATCTACTTCTACTTATCTTGGGTTTAATTTCCATGTTTTATCTTATCCTCTAAAGATGAAGATTTAAGTCGCTAATTTTAAAACTTTTTTTTTTCAATTCCTTTTTATTTGTCCACTGTTTTAGTAGATTTTTGAGAAAAGAAAAGTCTAATAAGAATAACTTGGTCACGGCCATAGGTATAAAATGTTTCTCTCTCAATAGATAGATACATAGATAGATAGATACATAGAAAGATACATACATACATAGATAGATCTCCCTCCCTTTCTTTCTCAATCTCTATATTTGCTCTCCCTTTATTTCTCTTTCTTTCTTAAACTACTTTAATAGCTATAATAAATTATTCCTCAAGTGCCAAAAAATCCTACTGAAAATTCAATTATGAAATATTTTGGTAATCAAAAATTTATCTACAATATACATATCTGTAAACCTGAAATATTCTTCTATTAACATAGGATTTTGACTTGTGTGGATTAAGCCAAATATTAATTCAATGAGAAAAAGATTACTCTGTTCTATATTATTTTTGAAACCTTTAGTGTTATATTTGTTGTGTAAGTAATCTAAGCCAAGGGATGTTCTAAATTAAAAATGCAAATTAGAATTCATAATGTTTTATAATTCTTTATGCTGCTAAAAACTTTGTTGATAAATAGATAAATCTGCCCACCAAATGAATAAGTTCTGTACTTTAATTTGCTGTGTTAGTAATAAAACCATATCATCATAATATAGTACCACATATTAATAACATTTCTTAGCAAGAATCTTAAAATATTTAAATGAATGTTAAAAGTAATCTAAGTTTCTCTAAGGAAAGAACACAAAATATGACTAATCTGGACATATTCAACTCTAATTAAGAACACTTGTCACCAGTAACCTGATTCCTTTTCTTATAATTGCCACTGAATAAAAATGTCTGATCCATATAAATGTTCCATTAGTAAAACATTTTATTACTTACAAAAATGCATATCATAATTGGCTCTGTATTGTAGAAGACAGTGTTTTTAGTGAGTACTATAGTTATACAGTGAAATGTTGAAGCAGAAGTAGTAAACTGTTCCAAGTCCAATTACTTAATTATGGAATTAACACAATATAAAGCTAAATAATTTGCCACTTTCACTCTCACTGGTATTATAAAATGATATCCAAATGATTTCCAAAATAATTAATCTGGCTCTAACAGTCATGAACTGTAAGTTGCCAAGTTACTGAATTCTTGAAACAGTTCATAACTATTTTTTTAAATTCCCCATAGTGATAGTCAATGCACCAGTGCAACACAGCAATATAGGAAAGCACAGATTTTAGAAACATTATAATGGAAAAGGTTATTGTCTTCCTTTCATTCAAAAATTGCTGTTGTAATGACACAAATCTTTGAGATTTATTTATTTTGGTTTGCTTCAGAATTGACCTTATCAACTCATAAAGATTATACCATGTAGGATACTTTAGAATAATGCTTTGAAGAATAGATCAGGATTACATTGGTTATAGGAAATTTACGTTCAGAATTTATTGCTTTCAATCACTGTTTAGAACAGTGTTTGTAAAAAATTATATTTATAACAAGCATATCTTTTTCTGCCCAAAGCAGTGTGATTCTTCTACTGAATTACTATTATATTGTTAAAAAATAATTAAATGGTATGTATTTCAATAGTAAAATAATTATATAGCTGACAATATCAAGAAACAAGACCCATTCAATTACACATGTAATTCAAAAACCTTTGGCTTGTCTAGTGTAATGGAACAACAATAACAAAACCAAACAGTTAATCTAAAAATGTTTACCATATGTCTCTGTTTACCTCATATGTACTACCAGGCTACCATTAAATGGAGGATATTTTACATAAAATTTCATTGAATAGATAAAATGGACTATTAATGACTTTAGAATGTGGATAGGAGAAATAATTGTTAGTGTCTTGGTGTTGTCTTACTATCAAGTTCTGGAATAATGTTGTGGTTTCAGTGGGTGTTGCCTATCTTTTTATATCCTGAGGTTAGAAGAGCTCTCAGCAATATATGGGTGGTAACTGTACACATTCCAAATGGACTGTTCATACTTTAAGGAGAATGAGCTGCTGTAGTATACATCTTTCAAGATGACCTCTACTGATATTCACCTCCCGGTATTTATAACCTTGTAGTTTTCTCCCAATTTGTACCAGAGTTGGTCTGTGTGACCAATAGAATATGGGAAAAAATGATGATCTGCCACTTTTGAGATTAGGTTTTAAAAGACTGGATTCCATCTTGGGCTCTTTCTTGCTCATCTGCTCCCTCTTTCACTTGGATTAGTCATTCTGGGGAAACCTGATTGGGAACAGCCTGATGGAGAGACCAGCATGGCAAGGAATGAAAGCCTCCTGCCAACAGTCAAGTGAGTGAGCTTAGAAGTAATTCTCCAACTATTGTTGAAACTTGAGATGAGCATAGCTCCATCAGCAGTTTAACTTCAGCCTTGGGAGAGATCCTGAGCCAGATTATGCACCTAAGCCGCTAGTCCCTGACTCTCAGAAAATGTATGAGATAAGAAATATTTGTTATTTTAAGCTACTAAATTGTGAGGTAATTTGTTAATTTGTTACGCAGCAATATATAACGAATATAGTAGGGGAAAAACCAACAAAGTTCAAATAATTCATTACAAACAATTTTAATGTTTATGAATTAAATAAACTTTTATTGCTTTCCCCTCATGCTCTGTGTCAGGAAAGTCAGGCACTGTTGTAATTATAATGTTGTGCTTGACTCCATGGGATTTTGCACTTGAGGGTCTTCCTGGAATATTGTATTTTTAAGGACATATTTGATAATAATGTAAAAACATTAATATAAATGACATTACTAACACACAAGCAATATTTTATTTTAAAATGTTCTTATATTCTATCTAATAACCCAAACTGCTCATTGATACTACATCCTCTGAAGATAAAACATCTGCCATTGCTAAAGTATTTGATCTCTCTCTCATCATATTTTTCATGACTACTTATGAGTTTATTAAGTTTTTAAGTGTAAAGCACTATAAGAGTATTAGATTAATCCTGTTCAGTCATTAGTAATATATTTTGGGAGTTTTTAGTGTCATTTCAAGTTTAAATTATTCACTCACACACTCATCTAACATGCTTTCAAAGTATGTGGAAGCAAAGAAAATCTACTTGACTTAACAAGTGCTGACTGTGCATATGATGGGGGGACACGTTTAGATGAGAAAAATAAATTAATATTCTTTAAGTATTTTTGCTTCTGACTTATTAACACTAGTTTCATGCTTTTAACATAATCTTATTTCTGGTCATCCCATCAAGTGCTATAATTAGTGTAGAAAATATTAAGATACACAAAGTGCTATTATTTCTGTAGAAAATATAAAGACATTTATGTTCTAAGGCAATATTAAAAATGATCATTGTTTAAAACCTAAGAGAATTAGATTATTTTATTATCTTGACTTAAAACTTGTTAACTAGTTCATCTTGCCATAAAATGATAGATTATATAGAGGAAAGTATTCTTTACAAATGAAGTACCTTAAATATTGCAGAGAAACTGGTAATATATGAGTGATTGGGGATTACAAATTTGTTGTTCTCTTTTCATTAAGGTGTCAATCTTAAGAGCCTCTTTGAGGAATCAGCTTATGAACCAACTTGTTAGATTAGTTTAAGTTACTGTACATACTTAAAATAACATAACCATTTTTCTTGAAGAAATAACTCAATTATTTACTTAATCTGACTTTCTGTCAGAGTCTAAATAACTGTTATTTTACTACAACACAGGTTGAATGTTCATGCACAAAAATGATTATTGTCATTAATTTTTTAATTCACTTTTATATTTTAGTTTGTTTAAGATTTAGAGCTTTATAAATTGATGTTTTGTTTTGTCAGTAAAAATCTCTCTCTCTCTCTCTCTCTATATATATATATATGTTAAATTTTACTACATAATAAATATAAATCCCAAATTTGTGCTGGCTGATTTAGTGAATTTGTGCTGTGCTTATTATAGTATAGCTTAAGATCAAGAAGGAATTAATTCTAAATTATTTCATTAAAAGTCATTCATTTTATTACACATTTTATACTTTTTAGTAGTTTGGGAAAAATTTGTATTTCAGCCATGAGCTTCAAGATTAAAATTCATTTTTAATGACATCTTTATTTTAGAATAGTTTTAGATTTACAGAAATGTTTCAAGACAAGAGTTTCCATACGCCCCTTGCTCATGTTCTCTTATTATTAACATCTTATGTTATATTGGTATATTTGGTATGTTAACTGTGGTATATTTGTCACAATGAAAGAATCAACATTGGTACATTACCCTTAACATCAGAATTTATTTGGCTTTCTTTTTTTCCCCATAATGATTTGTTTTGTTTTGTTTTTCCTGTGGCAGGATATCATGGAGGACATTGCATTACATTTAGTTGTCATGTTCTTTTAAGCTCCTCTGGATGGTGACATTTTCTCCTACTTTCCTTTTGATGACTTTTGACACAGCTTGAGGAGGGTTAGTCAGACATTTTGTAGAATGCCTCTCAATTGAGATTTGTCTGTTTTTCTGGTGATTAGACTAGGGTTATGCATTTCTGGGAGGCAATATTAAATTTTAAATAACATTTTCTCACTATACCATATGTGAAAATATGATGTATAATACAAATTACAGAATATAAGATTTATCATATCCAATGATAGTTATATGTTATATTGAAGCCATTGATTTATCACTCATTCATTTATTTAGTTTACAAAATACTGGTTTTTATAAAGAATATGGTGCTATATATGCAGCTATGGAGGGACGGTTATATCCATACTAGCATTGAAACCAAGACTATTAATTTTAATGTGATGGGCTTTGCTTGTAATTGGTAATACAAAGACCTCATTAACCAGTACATTAGGACATTTTGATTCACCTCTCTAGATTTCCAGTTTAAGAGGCCATTATATTCCTAATGACCCCCACCCATGGAGGAAGTAGTTTTCCTCTCAAAGGAGAGTCCCTGAGTAGAGTTGTTCTCTTTGATTTATATGTCAACTGGATATAGTTAATTACAAAGTTCAAATGATAAATCCAGAAAAAACATTATAGATATTGCTTTTTGATTTGGCAATGAGTCCTGAAGAAGAGCTCAATACAATTTCAATTGTCAAGCCCTATGAGAAAGATTTATCTGCTACAACTTTTTATATTTCAAAAAAAAATACTTCTCTGCTGATAAGATATAAAAATTGATTTGTCAAAGATGTTTTCTATGTCTGAGGATAGAGAAAACATAAAAACTTAGAGGCAGATTATTCATTGAACAGATTAGCCATGGCTTCAGTTACCCTGCTGTTGAGCTAGCCAAGGACTCTGGACTCCAGAGGAAGTTTGATTGTCCAAATTTGTGCACTCCACAAACTTGATGTGATTGCCCTTTAAATGCCAAAATCTATTATTAGGTTATGTATTTGTTTGGTGTGAACACATTCCTACTTGGGTTAACCAGCAAGAACAAAACTAACTGGGATTTTTGTAGTTTGACTGCAAACTAGGGAACTTTAAATTTCCATTATTCTCTTTTACTCAACAGTCTTGGTTTATTTGCTGTTTCTCTTTTCATTTTATAACAAGTTTCCACATGGTTTCTATTTGTCCTTAATTATTTTTATAACTCTGCTTTATTGAAAAGGCTTAAAAGCAGCATTATCAGACTTCCCTGGTGGCACAGTGGTTGAGAGTCCACCTGCTGATGCAGGCAACACGGGTTCGTGCTCCAGTCTGGGAGGATCCCACATGCCGTGGAGCGGCTGGGCTCGTGAGCCATGGCTGCTGAGCCTGCGTGTCTGGAGCCTGTGCTCCGCAACGGGAGAGGCCACAACAGAGAGAAGCCCACGTACAGCAAAAAAAAAAAAAAAAAAAAGCAGCATTATCAGGGCCCTGAAAAGCAAAAATACTCCCTCCACTCTCTTCTGTTATTTCATGCTATTTTGAACCAGAAGCAAGCCAATTCAAAGACTCTTGTCAAGGGAGATCAAGATGGCAGAGTAGAAGGACACGAAGCTCACCTTCCCCCACAAACACATCAAAAATACATCTACATGTGGAACAATTCTCACAGAAAACTAACTAAAAACTGGCTGAAGATCTCATATAATCAAACCTGCAAGAAAGATCCCCATGTAACTGGGTAGGATGAAAAAGATGAAAAAGGAATTGGGACAGGAATGATGCCCCTGGGACAGAGCTGTGAAAGAGGAAAGGTTCCCTTGCCCTGGAAACCCCCTTTGCTGGCTGGGAGGTCCATCAGGACAGAAAGAGAGCTAGAAGGGCCTCTTTTCTACTCACAAGGAGGGTGCACATGCTGGCTTGCTGGCAATAAGGACAGAGAGAGACTGGCACTCACTGCTGCCATGTCACTGTACTTCCCAGACTGAAACACATGCTGGGCGGGGCTTCTAGCATGTTCAGCAACTAGGTGCTGGAACTCAGGCTTCAGAGGACAGACCCTGGTAGAGGACTTGGTCCAGTGGCATGGAGAGAGCCCAGAGGGTCTGGAGTGTGGTCTGGGACTCCACTGTTAGTGTGCACAGGGAGGGCCACAGGTCTGCCCTAGAGCCCCATTATCAGTGCATGCAAGGCAGGGAGCAGATCCACCATAAAAGCTCCACTGTCATCGTGCATGCTCACTGTGGGGCATGACTCTGGTGGTGTGGGCTTTGTGAGGGCCCACACAACAGGGGTGGGGCTGATATCAGAGCACATTATCAGTGCTCCCATAGTGGGGGCAGATCCAGGAGCAGGTCCAGCAGCAGGAGACTTTGTTGGTGGGCACCATAGGTGGTGACCAGTGTCACAGAATCGTGGTCCCTAGTGGATAGCCCCTGAGGAGGAGTAAGCAGCAGTCCCTTTCCCGACAGGAGTGCTCCAGTCCCGCTTACCTCATACCACAGCTTGAAGCTGGGTCTGGGGCGGACAGGCCCTGGGAGAGTCCTATCATAGAGGCAGCCCAAGTTCTAGCTGGCAGCACAAGCCCCTTGAGTCATGCAGCCACAACACCCCAGCCCCAAGCACCAGCCTAGCACTAAGTCTGGGACCAACACAATGGAGAAAGGGATGCAACCTTAGGCTGCTTCTGGAAAGAACTGAAGATGCCTGCAAGAGTGATGCATAGGTTCAATGTGAGTCCATGGGCCTCATTTGCTTCAGTGCTCACTTCCTTGTGGACAGAGTACAAACTTAAGGGCAACAAAACCTCCTAGAATCTGATCCTCAGGGGTTCTACTCCAAAAACTGAGGAGCAACCCTGCCCCCAACAGGTCTATGGCAACCATAGATCAAAGAGGAGGCCCTGCCCAACCTCCAGTGCAGGTGCTGGTCACCACAACACCAATCACACCCAATATCAAAGGGATAATGGCCAGCAACTCTGAGGGAAGACGTGGTAGGAATCCACACCAAAAGCGGCCCTGGCATCAAAAATATGGACTCAGAGTATACACAGGGACATTCCCACATAAAAATACCCCTTTAAGACCACATGAGATAACTGTTTCTCCTAAATTCATAGAGGAAGAGAAATTTAAGTAAAATGAAAAAGCAAAGGAACTACTCCCAAATTAAAAAAGAAAAAAAAGGGAGAGAAATTCCCTAAAAGAGCAAACAATGGAACAGACCTCTCCAGTCTACTGGACCTCCAGTTCAAAAAGGAGGTAGTAAAAATGCTAGAGGAATTAAAGATTATCAATAGGAATGTAGATCACTGTACCAAGGAACTAGAAACTATAAAGAGAAACCAATCAAAATTAGACAACTCAATTGCTGAGATAAAATCTGAGCTAAAAGTAATGAATAGCAGACTAGATAATGCATTATGAATAAGTGATCCAAAAGATAGAATCATGAAAATCACCCAATCAGAACAGCAGACAGAAAGATAAATTTAAAAAATGAAAGCAATATATGAGGTCTATGGGGTAATATTAAGTATGTCAATCTATACATATTAGGGGTTCCAGAAGAAGAAGAAAGACAAAGGGGGATCAAAAATATATTTAAGAAATTATGGCTGAAAACTTCCCTAACCTAAAGAAAGAAACATATCCAGGAACAGGAAGCACAGAAGTTACCAAATAAGATGAGCCCAAACAGACCCACGCCAAGACATATCATAATTAAAATGGCAAAAGTTAAAAAGAAGAATCTGAAGGCAGCCGTTACAAGGGAACCCCTATACGGTTATGAGCTGATTTCTGTACAGAAACTTTGCAGGCCTGAAGGGAGTGGCAAGATATATTCAAATTCCTGAAAGGGAATAACCTGCAACAAAAGTCCAGGACCAGATAACTTTACTGGGGAATTCTACCAAACATACAAAGAAGAACTTATACCTAACCTTCTCAAACTCTTCCAAAAGACTGAAGAAGGAACACTCCCAAAGTCATTCTATGAAGCCATCATCACCCTGATAATACGACCAGCGACACTACAAATAAAAGAAAATTACAGACCAATATATTTGATGAATATAGACGCAAAAAACCTCAACAATTTTTTTGCAAACCAAATCCAACAATATATAAAAAGGGTCATACACCATGATCAAGTTGGATTCATTCCAGGGTTGCAAGGATGGTCCAATATATGCAAATGAATCCATGTGATATACCACATTAACAGAAGAAATGACAAAAACCACATGATCATCTCAATAGATGCAAAAAAAAAAAGATAAAATTCAACATCCATTCATGATAAAAACTCTCACCAAAGTGGGTATAGAGGAAACATAGCTCAACATAATAAAAGCCATTTATGACAAAACCACAGCCAACATAATACTCAACTGTGAAAAGCTGAAAGCCTTCCTGCTAAATTCTGGAACAAGACAAGGATGCTTACTCTCACCACTTCTATTCAACACAGTATTGGACGTCTTAGCCGTAGTAATCAGACAAGAAAAAGAAATAAAATGTATCCAAATTGGAAGGGAAGAGGTAAAATTGTCATCATAAGCAGATGACATGATACTCTATATAGATAACCCTGAAGACTCCACACAAAAACTATTAGCACTGATAAATGAATTCAGCAAAGTAGAAGGATACAATATTAATATACAGAAATCTGTTGCATTTCTTTACACCGACAATAAAATATCAGAAAGAAAATGTAAAAAAAAAAAATCCCATTTAAAATATCATTAAAAAAAAAAGCTAGGAATAAAACTCACCAAAGAGGTGAAAGACTTATACACTGAGAACTATAAAACACTGATAAAGGAAATCAAAGATGATTCAAGGAAATGGAAAGAGATCCCATGCTCTTGCATTGGAAGAATTAATATTGTTAAAATGGCCACACTATTCAAAGCAATCTACAGATTTAATGTGAACCCTATCAAATTACCCATGACATTTTTCACAGAACTACAACAAATCTTTTAAAATGTGTATGGAACCACAAAAGACCCAGAATTGCCAAAGCAATCCTGAGGGAAAAGAACAAAGTTCGAGACATAGCCCTCCCAGACTTCAGACAATACTACCAAACTACAGTAATCCAAATAGCATGGTATTGGCACAAAATCAGACATATGGATCAATGGAAAAGAACAGAGAGCCCCAGAATAAACTCACACACCTACAGTCAATTAATCTTCAACAAAGGAGGCAGGCAAGAATAAACAATAGAGAGAAGACAGTCTCATCAGCAAGCGGTGCAGGGAAAGCTGGACAGGGGCATGTAAGTCAATGAAATTAGAATCCTCCCCCACACCATATACAAAAATAAATTCAAAATGGTTTAAAAACCTAAATATAGGACATGACACCATAAAACCCCTAGGAGAGAACATAGGCAAAACATTCTTTGATGTAAATCGTAACAATCTTTTCTTAGATCAGTCTCCCAAGCAAAGAAAGAAAAGCAAAAATAAACAAATGGGACCTAATCAAACTTAAAAATTTTTGCACAGCAAAGGAAACCATCAGCAAAATGAAAAGACAATCCATGGACTGGGAGAAAATATTTGCAAATGATGTAACTGACAAGGGCTTAATTCCAAAATATACAAACACCTCATATAGCTCAATATCAAAAAAGCAAACAACCCAATCAAAAAATGGGCAGAAGACCTAAATACACATTTCTCCAAAGAAGACATACAGATGACCAGCAGGCACATGAAAAGATGATCAACATCTCTAATTACTGGAGAAATGAAAATCAAAATTATAATGAGGTATCACCTTACACCAGTCAGAATGGCCATCATCAAAAAGTCTACAATAGTAAATGCTGGAAGGGTGTAGAGAAAAGAGAAATCTCCTACACTGTTGGTGAAAATGTAAATGTAAATTGGTGAAGCACTATGAAAAACAGTATGGAGTGTCCTTAAAAAACTAAAAATAGTTACAATATGATCCAGCGATCCCACTCCTGGGCATATATCCAGAAAAGATGAAAACTCTAATTTGAAAAGATACATGTACCCCAATGTTGATAGCAGCACTATTTACAATAGTCAAGACATGGAAGCAACCTAAATGTCCATCCACAGATAAATGGCTAAAGAAGATGTGGTGTATATATGAAATGGAATATTGCCTTATCTATCATCATGATAATTTGTGTGTGTGTGTATATATATATATATATATATATATATATATATACATATATATATATATATATACTTATATAGCTATATGTATATCAGAACCAATAAGAAATATATATATATATATGAGTAAACCCATCTTAAAGGTATCTACATAGTTTATTTAACCTTCTTCTATTAAATATATTAAATTATTTTGACAATGAGTTTTTAAAATTTAAGACTATGTTTTACTTTATATTGTTTAGGTCTAGCCAAAAGCTTCTCAAATACTTTACTGCCTTACCCAATTTAAATAATCTTTGATGTAGTTTCAGCTGTATTTTTCTCTTTTTTCTTTTTTTTTTTTTGCGTTATGCAGGCCTCTCACTGTTGTGGCCTCTCCCATTGCGGAGCACAGGCTCCGGACGCACAGGCTCAGCAGCCATGGCTCACGGGCCCTGCCGCTCCGCGGCATGTGGGATCTTCCTGGACCGGGGCACGAACCCGTGTGCCCTGCATCGGCAGGCGGACTCTCAACCACAGCACCACCAGGGAAGCCCTGTATTTTTCTCATTTTATATGCATTGTTTTATAATATTTCCATTATAAAAGCTAAAATTTGGTAGCATTTTTCTGTAAAGGGGAGATCATAAATACTTTCAGCTTTATGGACCACATGATCTCTGTTGCCACTACTTAAGTCTGTCATTTTGGTCCAAATGCAGCCACAGACAATATGTAAACAAATTAGTGTGACCATCTCTCAATAAAACTTTATTTGCACAAACAGTTGTAGGACTAGATTTGGCCTGTAGGCTGAAGTTTCCTAACCCTTGTCCTACATCATTTAAGAATGTCTTGCCCATAAGCCTCCAAATCAGGAACTTCAAAGATTAATTATTTCCAGAGCCACAGACTCTAATATGACAACTGCATGTTTGATTTTCTACAATAGAGGTATACATTGACACCTCATGCTATGTAATCCTCATAGTACAAAGCATTTCTTTCAAATTTCTTGATGTTTAAAGTACATGTCTTAATTTGGAGTTAACCATGTTAACAGCATAGCAACATCCTGGAGTGGATGGAACTGTAGGGACATATTATGGGAGTAATTTTTCACATAATGACCTAGGGTTATCCATGGGAAGGTGGTAATGACTGAATTTCCAAACATCGGTGGGAGACAGCACATCACGGGATAAGTAAATTGTTCTTGGCACCTGGACTGTTTACTCTCCGACTGGGAAAATCATTGCACTAGTAATGCTTTTCCAGCAGGCAGGTTGAAACTTCATGGAGGGCTGTAGAAGTTGGTGATTGCATTCAGCTGTGAGAAACAAAAAACTTGTTCATCATTGGCTTAAATAATTATGGGCTTATTTTTCCTTAAACAATTAGGAGACTAAAATAATTTCAATGGCTCATGAGGGTCAGAACTGAGATTTCTGCAATTTTCTTGGTATTCCTCTCAGCTTCCTAGTGCTCAGGTTGCCTGAGCTCCAGCCACCAGGTTTGCATCCTAAGCAGGAAGAAAGTGTGAACAATAAGGAGGAAAAAGTATGCTTATATTAAGAGAGTAATTTTTACCCCATTTATATATTGCAAATTTTTGTCATATGTCCTTGCATAGAACATTGGAAAGTGTGTCTGTAAGCCTGGTGCCAGAGACTGCTATAAAGGAAATTGATCCACTTGACCACTGATAGGTAAGGCATCTAGCAGGGGCTGCTAATAGTACAGCACACAGGCGTCACAACTCCACATGTAATAGAGACATAGCCAAGTAGGAGACCAAGTTTCTCTTGGATCATTTCTTTTTCTTGTATCTTTTCTTCGTTTTGCACCTCCTCTTGTCATGTTCATCATCATTCTCCTTCTTCTCTTTCTCCTTTCAAATCTCTGGCTGGGGAAACATTTTCAAGCTTAAAGACAAAGGAATCAACTGTAAAATGAAAACTTGGGGGAATTTATTATATTACATAATACTATATATGTGTTACACAGATATTTTAATTTTTTAAACAAATTGAAAGTAAAGTGACACCAGTAATACTCAGAAAGTTTAGTAGAAAAAAAAAAAAACCTTTCATTGTAGTACTATATATTATAATGCTCCTGGGGGGAAAAAACACAAAAAACTAAGTACTACATACAAAAAGGGAAAATTATCATGCAATTTAGAGAAAAAAATCACAATAAAATTTCCCATGAAACATGTAATTCATATGAAGGGTTAAATGCCAAATATTGGCCAATATAAGTAGATGACACTTATCTTAATAGCTATCAAGACCATGTAATTAAGGTTGAACAAATAGATACATACATGTCCTCTACATTGCTATTATTCAAGCATAGAACAGAAGTTGTAGTCTATGCAATCAACCATGAAAAGGAAATGAGAGAAAAGAAAATGACAATATTTATTATGTGCAAGTGTGCTATCTAGGAGAAAATTATGAGAGAAAAAAAATGGGTACTAAAAAGTTAGACAAATAACTAAATAAATAGAGGAAAAAATGTTTCTTTTTTTTCTGATATGGTTCTATAGCTGCTGTGCCTTTTTCTATAGTCATAAATGTAAACATTTAAATTTGTATTATATTTATTATAATTTTTATTGGTTAAAATTTCCAAGACAAGCCAATCATCCAAATATCAAACTATTTAATCTAGATACTGACTCTTTCTCAATTACAGTTTGTCATTCAATCAGTCACATTTATATTTGATATTTTCTCTTGATTTTTTTCTGGGGGCCCTCTCATCTGAAGTCAATTCTAAACAATGGAAACCTGAGAGAACAACTTCATGTTGTTGATGAGAAGGACTAAATCCACTTCTTGGTCAGTTTTCTCCTTGTTTGTAAGTTTGTTATCTCCTGCTGGGGTCCAGTTTCTTGCCTCTTATAGGGTTTCTCCACTTCATGACATGACATGTTCAAAAAGCCTTTTCAATGCCAAACTTTGTGGTATGTATGTATAGGAGAGAAAAACTTTTCACTTCTTCCTCTCAGCATTTTTTGGCTGGTTTAATAAGTAAATTGACATGAGACAGATTAACAGGAAAGAAAACAAATTTAATTTCATACATATGTGAGTCCCAAAGACATGAGACTTGAAGAAGTGATGAAAGCAGGCAATTTTTATGTCTTTTAGACAAACAAACAATAATTTGTGAAGATTTGACAAAATAAAGGAGTTTGCGCTTGGAGTACCAAATTAATGAAGTAACAAACTTTGTTTATACAGCCTTCTTGGTCTTGAATTCTCTATCTCTGGTGATAAGAATGTCTCCTATCCTCCTGGTTGAGTGAGAATACCTCCACATGGAAGATTTATTTCCCCCTTTCAAGAGCGGGCAAGGTAGGGTAAGAGTGTCCTTCTTGCACTAGCACTTAAGTAAGTTTAATCCAATAATATGCCCAAGTGGCATATTTTGGAGTGACATATTTTTCTCCCCCTTATACATGTGTATTATGTATTTAATAAACTGTAATATATAACTATATTTTACATTAATAAGTAGTATGCTATGGTATTTAATATAATATATACTATATATTATACATAATAAAATTTTTCTTTGCTTTTAGCTTATTTATCTTTCTGGACTTATTTTTTTTGTGATATGAATTCAAGTACATTCTTCTAAAATTCTAGTCAATTTTCTTCATAATTACTGTCTTTACAATTTTATTTTTATTTTAGTGAATTGAGAGATGGGCTATTCTCTAAGAATTCCAATAAGAAAATGGAAGTCCCTGTGTCAGTCTTTTCAAACTGCCAGTAATACTTCCAAGGGCATTATTCTGATTTAAGTTTGTGTTTCTTCTGATTTTCTTTGTGTGTTTCTAAATATTATAGTTATACAATTTATTATTAGTCACATTTAGCTATCTTATTTTTTTCTTTTTATTAAGGGTGAGTATTTAGCATTCTTAAATCTCTAGCCCCAATTTTACTTCCCACTTGCTCATATTATGGGCACAGCACAAATTTTTGATAACAGTCATTATTCCAACTCTACATATTTATGTCATTATTAATGTTGTCCACTGGTGATTTTTTCTAGTATAAGCCTGATTTTATTCCAATTAACAATGGTCACTTCCGGTTTGCTTATTTTTCTATGCATTTATTACTAATTGCTTCCCACACTCTACATAATCACTATGAAAACTATTTTGATTCCAGTTTGTTGAAGGTTTTGTTGAATTTTTTCTCCTGGTGATTTCTGCTCACCACTTCTACAGAATAGCCCTAGAAATTCTCAGAATTCTGGTGCTTGCTATTTATGTTTATATTCACCTGTTTTCTGGATTACATGTTCATACTTACTGTTTTGTTTGTTCCATTATTTTTAGTAAAGCATATCCTTATGTTGCTTCTTTACAAATGGTGCACATGTTAACTGACAGCACACAAGACTACAAAAGTCTTTTTTCCTACCTGTAAACTATATGTAGGTCTTTTGTTGTTTACTTGTTTGATTTTTATTGGATGCTTATTACCAGTCTGAGGAAATTTCCTTATATTTCTAGATTCCTTTCAATTTTTATTATGAATGGATGGTGAATTTTTTTCTAATTATTTATTAAATCTACTGAGATGGTCATATGTTTTTGTTTTTTCTTTTATTCTGTACACATGATAAATTATATTGCTTTTTAAAAAAATTTAAGTAAAAAAACATACCTGCATTTATTGCAGATTTCAGTGAGTTTCAAAAATGATGTATCTGTGTAACTACTACTATAATCAAGAAATAAAACATTTACAACTTCATAAAAATTGCTGTGCCTCACTGCAGTCAACATCACTTACACTTATCTGCTTTCCATATTTTTTATTTAGTTTTTACCTTTTTAGAATTTAATACCATTGAATTATATTTAGTCTTTTTATATCACTTCTTTCCCTCAACATAATGTTAAGTTTTTCTCTGGTTGCTGGGTTTATTTGTAGTGTGTTCCTTTCTATCACTGAATAATATATTATTTAATGAATATATCACACCTCATTTATCCATTCACCTCTTGATGGACATATAGTTTGTTTTCATTTTTGCCTATTGAGAATAAACTTTGCTATGTACATTTTTTTACAAGTCTTTGTGTGGCATTGTTTTTATTTCTCTTGGATAAATACTTATGAGTGGAATTGCTGAGTCATAGAGGAAGTGTATGTTTAACTTAACCAAAAACTACCAAACTGTTTGCCAAAGTTTTTATGCCCACCACAAAAGAAGTTGCAATCCCACCAGCAGCATAAATAAGAGTTCATTTGTCCTCCTTCATGTCAAAACTTGATAATACCATGTTTTAATTGAAGCCCTTTGAGTATGTCTTTAGTTGCACTAACCGTGGTTTTCATTTGCACTTTCCTTATGGCTAAGGATGTTGAATATCTTTTTTTGTGGTTATTGAATAAACGTTTGTATGTTTTCTTTTTGGAAGTGTGTGTACAAAACTCTATGATTTTATTTTTATTAGGGATGTTTGTTGTTTACTATTCATTTGTAATTGTACATTATATATATTACAGAAAAATAAGTACTAGTCTCTTTTTTTTTCAGATACATGTACTGTAAATACTTTCTCCCAGGCTATGTGTTGCCTTTACCTTATAATAATGATTTATTTTGAAAAGCAGAAAATTTTAATTTTGATGAAGTTGAATTATTAATATTTTTAATGTTTTTGCTACTTCTGTCCTAAGAAATCTTTTCTAACTTAGTCACAAAGATTTGGTCATTTTTTTTCCAGAACATTTAATTTTAGTGTTTATATTTATTTGATATAATTTATATTTTTATATCACAATTCATCTTATTTAATGTGCATGATATGATGAAATGTATTTAACCTATAGGGTCTATTGGCCCAGAGTATATAAATAATGTGCATAAAGTTGATCATTTGGACTAATAGAACATTTCACACAAGGAAATCTCATAAGATTATGAAAATACCTACCAGAGAAAACATATGAGTAGTCACAAAGCAAGGTCACTTCCTAATTTAGGCAGATATGCAATTAATGTACTCCTAAATAATAATAATAAATTGATAATTGCATAATTGGTATGTTTTTTCATCAGCTCTGCAAGTACTATTAAAAAGTTTAATGCTTACAGAACTTTAATTAAAATATGACAAAATGAGCAAATAAATAGAAATATGATTTACAAAGTCTAAGTGATTCAGACTTTGGACACAGTACAGGACTCCTGTCTCCTAGACTAGTCAATATCATACCACATTGTACTTAGAGGGACCATTTAATGTTGTTTGGCTCAAAAACATATTTAAAATACAGCTTTAAAATACTTCAATAAATTTTTAAACAAATTAAACATTTAACAAATTTTGAATTTGAGTATTTTTAAATCTCATTTGCAATAATGAGTTCTTCCATAAATTATTTCGGAAGTACACATCAATAAAGTATTAAAGAGAAAAAAATGATTGGAGCTAGTGAAATTTTTGTTGTTGTTATTCTTCTAGGTATATAGAACAGTCTATTCTTTATTTCCTCAAACACCAGCGTCTCTCATTCTGAAATAATTCAATGACTAAAACAGTATTTTTCTGCAATAGATTAATGGTAAATCCTTCATTTTTTATTATACTCTCTACAACTGAATAGTTTTTCCATCAAAAGGGGGAAAAAATAAAACAACTACACCACCATTCAAAATATTTATATTTGAGTCATGCAATCATTTCCTTCTCTGTTCTTTACAGAAAATAAAACCCAAAACTGCAAACTCCACATTATGATTAATGATGAGGTTCATATATAGCTTTTTAAATTATTTTTTCAAAATCTAAATGGCATTTTCTACTTAACAGTTTATTGCATCAAAAGAAAAGACTTAGGCATGAGTCCTATTTCTGCTCACATTTTCAGTTGTTCAATGCATAAATTCGTCCTTAGGACCCCATGGCCAACTCAACAAGGCAAGAACATTCCAAGGTACTATGTGATGTGAAATCATGTGTGCACTCACACTAAACATATACACACATAAGTGTGTGAGTATTTATATATTGTGACTGCTCCCTACTATGAGTATAGCTAAAAGAAAAATATGTAAAAGACTACATAAATATATAAGAATTCTTTTCTTTAACTTATCTCAAAAAATATGTTCCAATTTCCTAGAACACACTTATAAAAGAAACTGGGTGTGCATTAAGTTCATCTTGATGATACAAACTTGAATGATTGACAAGATAGTTATGAGGTTCTCGATTACAATGTGGATACATAGAGCCTACATATTCCATAACCAAAGGTCAAAGACTTTTAAGTTTATATCTAAGAATCTCCTGTATTTCTCCACAAGTGGGTCTAACTTCTAAAACTGATTCTATGATAGTGATGGCTTAGAGCTTAGACAAATCATAGATTTTTATAAGTAAATTTACCAAATAACAAAACTTACTTCAGAGGCTCTTGAAGCGTCCTCCTGAGTCCAGCAGCATCAGTGGCACTTGGAGATGACGTTTAAAATACTATTTCTCAGGCCCTATCCCCAAACGTAACAAATCCGAAAAATCTGGGGATGAAGCCCAAAGGTCTGTTTTAATAAATTCTCCATGTGATTCTGATGCTCACCTAATTGCAAATCACTGCTTAATTGATTGATTCTTTATGTCTATGTAATAAAACACAAATGTCTATTTAGGAGATCATAGGTAGTTATTTTCTCTTGTACATAACTCAGCAAGTTTGTAAAATTTCCAACTGCAAATTGTCCACCATATTTATAATGTACACTGTTATTAAATCCTCTTTGAACTATAGATAATTTTCCTTCTCTCATGTACACATAGCCTGAGTCATTTCCAGTGCTTCTGGCTTTGTCTTGTGTTTTAAATTACCTCTAATTACTTGTTATTGCAAACTTCTTCCCACAGCAGTTTACATATTTTCACCACTCAGTATATCTGTATATTCTTCAGATTTTCACAGACTCTTCAGACCAAGTTATCTCTTCAGTTATCAGTTCCTAAGACTTTTCGTCTTATCTTTCCTGCTCTCTCCTCTCAAGTTGGATTACATTGCTTTTTAAGGAGAGACAGGTGCTAGAAGCATGCCTGCCTAAGGCTGCTGTCATTTCTTTCACCTGTGAAATGATACCATCTAAACTTTTAAAGAGTTCAAGACTTTATTCCTTCTTTCCATACATTTTCAGTCAAATAAATATATTTAGAAACTTAAAAATATTTCTCTGTGAAAATTTTAACAGCTGAAGAAAGGACTGGCTTTTGGAATCAGCTCAAATTCTAAGCTGGACAATAATTAATTATATTGCCTTTGGAAAGTCCATTAACATTTCTGAGACTCTGTGTCCTCATATGTAAAGTGGAATAATCATTTCTGACTTTCTAGTTTGTTGCAAGGTTTAGGATAAATCTAGATGAAGCATGCTGTTCCAGACATCAGACATGGCTGTTGACAAGAATCAAGAAATGCTCACTCTGTATATGTATAACTTTGTGAGAAAGGCTACAAAATTAAGAAGAGTCTCTTAAGCTATATTTTACCATAGATAAGCATTTCTTTTCACACTGATTACCAAATGATATGTTATTTTGCCACAATATCTTTTAGTAAAAATAACATTCTAAAGGATAACTTGGTACACAGATTTGTGAGAAAAAAACAAAATTCCCATTACAATATAAATTATTGCAGCATTTGCCTACATAACCTATACACAAATTAACAAATATAAAGCTGATAATTGGGTTCATAACAATAGTTAAGACACATTGGGCATCTCCATAAAGGACTTGTGCTGTTTTATTTTATTCTCAAAACAGACCTATGGATAGATAGTATTTGCACCAGTTTTACAGATAGGAAACTCAATTCAGGGAGTTTAAGTAATTTGTCTAAGGACACAAAGCTAGTCATTGTCAACCAGGGTTTAAATGACAGCAGTTGGTCTCTGGAACTTAAGCTCTAAACCAAAGTGCTCTGCTGTATCTCCAAGTGAAATGCTCCAAAGTTAACCAATTTAGTTATAAAGGCTGTCACTATTGTGATTTGTAAACATATGAAGTATAGGACCTTTGTTATATTACCTTATCATAATCTCCTAGACAGCAGTCTTGCAAAGTGTTAAATAAACACACACACACACACACACACACACACACACACAGACAGAAATGAAAAGAAGGGCTGGAAACATAAGTAGCCCATGATTGAGATGTGGTGAGGAACTTGAGGTGAGAGGGGACATCTCTTTGTTTCCTTTGACACTTCCATACCAATTTGTGAGCACTGGTAACAGGATCAGAGTATTCATGTTTTGTAGGAAAAGTCAGTGAATCATAAACTACCGGTGATGGGACAGCTCGAGACCCTGTTTTTTTTGGTTTCTTTTGCCAAAAACTTTTGGATGTTAAAGGTTATCACCAATCCTGGTATCCAGACTTTTTTGTCCAAACAACTTTATTGAGATATAATTTATATACTTTGACTTAAAGCTAGAAAAATAGATGCTAGGAAATAAGACCCTGGTTTTCTCTAGACTTTTGGTTCAAAGGAAAGAAGAAAGGAGACATGCTTATTTACTTCCAAACTGTCTAATCTATTTTCTCAGGAAAATAAAATAGACAAAGAAATGGATGACTGCTTTGTCAGGAGACATAAATGGACTATTTGGCTGAAGTTTCTTCTTTTAAAAATCTCATAGGAATCTGCTAACAGAGAGCAGGGCATTGATAAACCCAAATAAAAAGTAACCTAATGATTGACAATTTTTTTCAGATTTACATTCTGCCTTAAGTTTTGCTTCTCTTACGCTATATCATTTCTGACACCAATGTCTTTTCTTATGAACCTATCACTGCATTAGCACTTCAAGGTCTGTGGCAGAATATATCTTCACATTAATTTATGGGTCTGAACACTTTTTGGAATTACTATCATTTCCAAACCTGTTTAAAATGCCTGTGTGACATTTTCCATGAGAAGGCTGACATTGGGATCAGCCTGATTGATTGGGGGGGAGGGGATAGTTCTGTTATCCCATCTATGAATCACATTTGAAGCTGCTTTAGAAAGTGCAACAGATAATTTTTTTAAACGAATTTCTATCTATCTATCTATCTATCTATTTATTTATTTATTTATTTATGGCTGTGTTGGGTCTTCGTTTCTGTGTGAGGGCTTTCTCCAGTTGTGGCAAGCGGGGGCCACTCTTCATCGCGGTGCGTGGGCCTCTCACTATCGTGGCCTCTCTTGTTGTGGAGCACAGGCTCCAGACGCGCAGGCTCAGTCGTTGTGGCTCACGGGCCTAGTTGCTCCGTGGCATGTGGGATCCTCCCAGACCAGGGCTCGAACCCGTGTCCCCTGCATCGGCAGGCAGGTTCCCAACCACTGCACCACCAGGGAAGCCCTACAACAGATAATTTAAAATAGCATAATAGAAGGAGGACCAGACTGAAGTTTGAAAGCTGAGTCCCACTTTTGTATCTGTTATTTAACCTCAATATCCTTACATGTAATAACATATAAGAATTTGAAACAAATAACATCTATAGATAAACCACAAATAAACAGCCAGTCTCCCTGTAAAGTAATTCATTACATCTTAAATTCAAGGTAAGTTAAACATCAGTAAATACCTACCCTAGCCATTTATCTTCATTTCCCACTATGTTTTTCCTACCAAGTCTTCTTTATTCACTGATTTCTTCCAGAGTACCCCACCCCAAAGCCATCGAGATAATGTTGACACATTCCAAATAAAGGTTTGCCATTTTGCAGAATTTTTTGCAGTTTCTGAACATTAACATTTGCCTCCTGGACCGTCATGTAAGAAGATATACTCTCATCTTGCTATAACTATGTCCTCAGGGTCCTTGTATCCGGGCAGCTTTATAAGATTTACAACAAGGTCCTTTGGCATAACAGGACTAGGCTGTGATTCAAGATGCATTTGCCTTACAACAAAATAGTTTCTGGAGTGTTGGAAAAGGATTTCAAAGCTTTCTGGACTCATTTTTAGACACATTTATTTATTTTTTATCATGGTTTCAGTTTTAGAAACTTAGAGACATTGTACAATGCTCTCTGGAGGTTAAATATATTTTCCATTTGTGTCTATTCATGTGACAAAACAAATCCTTTATTGCATTTCTAATATTCATGATAATTAGTGTTACAATACCAACTGTTTTTTTACAGTCCTTGAGTTACTTAGTCTGTTTGTTGTACTCCAAGTGAATATATGACCTGTCAGATTCCCAAATCCTAACAATTCAATTCAATTCAATTCTCACACTAACTACCCAAAGTGAACATCAGAGTCCACAGGCTTAGGGACTCAGTTCTACAAGATAGCCCCATGCTTCACATGTCAGCTGCAAATGGGTGCTCAGACTTCCCACACTTCTCTCCAGCTGACTACAAATTCAGGGATTCCCATGACCTCTTTCCCTCAGGTTTGATATTTCTCTAGAAGGGCTCACAGAACTCAGGAAAATACCTTACTTACCTTTACTTGAAAGGATACAACTCAGGATAAGCCAAATGGAAAAGATGCGTAGGGTAAGGTGTGGGGTGGGGGTGGATGGCACCTGAGCTTCCTTCCCCGCCCTCTTCCTGCCAGCACACCACTTTGTTTACCAATTCAGAAGCTCTCCCAATCTTATTGTTCAACAGTATTCACAGAGCTCAAACTCCAGCTCTCCTCTCTTCCCTGGAGACCATGGGTGGGACTGAAAGTTCCCGCCCTTTAACCATTTGGTTTTTCTGGAGACTAGGCCCATCCTGAAGTTGTCTAGAGCCTCTGAGTCACCTTAGTGGCATTAACTCAGGTGTGACGGAAAGTGGCTTGTTATAAAAAAGAAAGATTCTCTCATGAGTTAGGAAACTCCAAGGTTTTCAGGAGCTCTGTGGTAGAAACCAGGGATAAAGACCAACTATATTTTTTATTATATCAGAAGACCAAAATTTGATGTTACCTATTCACTTTGATAGGAGTTCTCCCAATTACATATACAAATACCTTAAAGTTGATACCATGGAATTCACTGATTTTTTTCATTATTTCCCTCTTTATGACTTTTATTTTCACACTGCTAAATTAATTAAACAAGGAGACCTTTAGACTGAGGTGACTCTAATTCCATGGTAGCCTACATAAGCAAACCAAAATATATCTGCCTTAAGGTTACAAAATTGAAACCAAAGAACAAACAACCAATCACAGTCAACTAAGCCTTAAGCTATAGCCAGTCAATAATTTCCTTGGTTTGCTCCAGGCTTTTCTCTATAAAAGTCTCTCCCTGAGTTTCTATTAGTGGAGCACTTTTAACAACTTTCGGTTTGGCCCTGTACCATTACAATTAATTTTTGTTCAAATAAACTCTGAAAATTTTAATATGCCTCTGATTATCTTTTAACAGTACTTATCTCTTTCTGGCTTATTTATAAAATAAATAATTGTCATTTATTTATGGTTTATTTATAAAATTAAAAATATTATTAATTCAAAGTTGCTATATGAAGAATTTTATAATAAAGAACAATGAAAACCAAAAAATATTGATTTGGAGAATGTTCTCTCATCTCTCAAATCTCTCTGTCTCTGTCTCTCTGTCTATAGCTCATCTGAGTTTGCTCTCATTGCACTGTACCATTCCTTTTTTATTGCTTAGATCTCATTCTTCTCTGAACAATTTTATTATGGTCCACTGGTTTCAGGACTGGTTCAAAAAATATTCAGTCAGCTGAAATAATCACTGGAACCAGAGAATACATCTCACCCTACTTTGCTGAAACAAATTACACATTACTTTAGATAATTTGGTATTGACTTTTAAGCAATAAGAATAAAGAAAATCAAGAGTCAGCAAACTCCCTTATGATCAAAATACTCCTTTCTGATTTCTCAACCCTTCTTCAGTTGGAGGTTTTTTTAAGTCCCTGGAAATCTTTATATTTGAGACTGTTTGTTGATATCTTTGTTGCTCCACAATGCCTCTTTTAGGTAATTATACATTCTCTTCTTCTTCCACACTGTCATAATCAACTATCCCCATCCTGGTCATGCTCCCTAACCTATTGACATTTTCAGAACATGGATTTCAGTTCTCCTTTTAACCCAATACTTGTTATCTTTCAAAGTGGCTTCCACATCTGACATATCCAACATCTAGGCTTTGATTCTTTTTCTTCATTACAATGACATTTTCCTTAGTTTAGATTAAACCATTACTGATGCAATTCAGAAATTGTACCATCTTTAAAATTACTACTTCAAACATCACAAACTCCACCTAAAAGCTCAAAATATAGTTCACTTACTCAAGCATTACTGTTGAAACAGTTCTTCAACACATCAAAATCCAACAACATTCCCTCTCTTTTCTCTATATTAGTCACTGCCTATCTTTAATCCCCTGCTTTTCCACCTTCGTTTATACAGTCTTCCATGTTAATCACTCTCTGCAAATACCAAGAACACCTTTAATCCTTTCTTCTTCCATGTGTCTTTCTGGTTTTTCCTCTATGCCAGCCTTAAATCTTCAATTTATTCTGCTCTCTATCCTTTTCAATGGACTGGCATACAATTTATTTGTCAATGATTAGTTTTTTAAATCTCTAGCTCAGATCTTCTCATCTTTAGAGTCATCTGTCCATCAGCCTGCTGGTATTACTACATTATATATTATCCATGTCAAAATTTAAATGCTTAACTGAAATCTAGATGTTCTTCTCAAGTGTTGTCCAAATCAGCAAGGGGTACTTCCATGTACCCATTGTTTATGGCAGAGATCTGTCATGTTACTCATTGGTGCCATTTCCAATACTGATCTACCGTCATGCCCCATGAATTTATAACTCCAAAACCTATTTCAAATATTTCCACTCTTCCCACATCCACAGTTACCATCTTCATGTTTACAAAATAAAAAATAAAAATAATAACTTGTGTCTCTTCAGAGCTTTATACCCTTCAGTGGTTTCCCATTTTCCTTAGAAAAATTCCAAAATATTACCATGGTCTGTGAAACCTCAGGTAATCTATTCTTCTGAAAGAATATTTAATTAATTTAGCCTCTTTTTCACTGTGAAATAACCCTAATACCATCTTCTAACCTTTACAATTGTCCTGCCTTCCTGATAATAAACTTTCATCCATATATATTACTCAAAATAGAATATTCCTTTTTCATCACTCACTTGCTACTTCCTACTTATCCCTCTGGCTAAGACATAAATTAATTTCTTCAGATAAGTCTTCATAAATTTTGATTAGTCAAGTTTAGATTTCTGTATTATTATCTCAGAATATGTTCATTTCCTTCATGGTACATATTTGAATGATTCTGTATTTTTTATGTTTGTTTTGTCTGCTGTTCCATTTAACTTCAATTTGACAAATAGTTTATTACTATATGGTTAACCCTTAACATATTGCTTGCTTCATAGTAGGCAATCAACAAACATTTTTAAATAAGTGAAAGAGTGAATCTTAAATAAAATCTCATGTATTCTTGAAGCTCTTGGTAGTATATTCTTATGAAATAACCTTTAGTAAAATTAGTGTAAAGTTATTGGTTCTAATTTTAGGTAACTACAATAAACCTTCATTTTGGTATTCTGATGTCATCTAAATCAGAATGCTCTGGTAAAAATCAAACAAACAAAAAAACAAACAAAAGCCCACTATAAACAAAATCAACTGACAAAAAACAAAATGGGAAAGGGTACCTGCAAATGATATCACATATAAACGTCTCTAAAGAACTGTTAAAATCTGAGGGCAAAGGACCAACATTGTAAATCAACTACACTCCAATATAAAATAATTTTTTTTCAAAAAGAAAAAAAAATCAAAGCTAAGAAAAAGGGAAAAAAACTATTAGAAAAATGGGGAAAAAAGAGAACAGATATAAATATACTGAAACATACAAAAGGATGGCAAGGTGCTCAACCTTACACATAATTAGAGAAATGTAAAGTAAAACTACACAAAGATACCATTTCTTACCTATCATCTGTAAGAATGTTTACCTTTAAAGAGCACACAGTATATTTTTGGCAACCCTGTGGAGAAACAGGCACTCTAATAACTGGCTGGTGGAACTCAGATTGTAAAACCATTTTGGGGAATGCACTGCCAATGTATACTAAAGTTATATGTGCATTTACCTTTGACCCAGCAAATCCACTTCTACATATTTACCCCGACAGTTCATGTCCAATACTATGAAAACATGTATTCACATTTTTCCCATAAAAATTACCACTAATTGCAAAATACTGAAAATTATCTATATGCACAGATAATGTAGAGGAGTAAAACTTGTCACCCCAAAATGTCTCTTTGGCATATGTATTATTTCAAGCTGAAAAAAATCAAGACCCAAAAGACTCAAGAAGTCTTTCTTTTTACCTCCTCCTTAACTGTCTAAATAATGTAGATAGAGGACCGCTTCCAGAAAGGGAGATTTTACCATAGATAATAGGATGAATTAGGTGGGTAGACAAGAAGGAACTTAGCAAAGTCCATTTGTTAAAACTCCTGTCTGTGTTCCACTGTCTCTGCATGGGAAAGCTTTTGTTTACCAAACATTTGTTTTTCCATATTCATGTGAATTGCCTTCTTCCCCTCTGAAGTCCCAAACAACTGCCCTCAACATCCTCTTCTGTCTTTAGCTAAATATGGAATATAAGGTGAGGGCTTCAGCCATTTTGGTGAGTTACTCAGTTTTTCTGGGTCTCCCCCATGTATACCTATTTGTTAAAATTTGATTTTCTCCTGTTAATCTGTCTCATGTCAACTTAAGTCCTAGTCCAGCCAGAAGAACCTAGAAGAGTAGAGGAAAATTTCTTCCTCCTCAACAATAAGGAAAAATAGTTGAAAAAATTATGGTCAATACATACATTGGAATATTATACAGTTGGGAAAATGAATGAGAAAAATTTCTCTGAAGAAATGGGGAGGGATTAAAAATGAGGAATGGAAATGGGAATTTTACATGGGAATGTATCATGGGAAAGATAAAGACATGATATGGAAATAAGGTTCTGATTAGAACCTTTTGCATAATTTTAATTTTTAGAAAATTGTTAATGCTTCATATACAAAATAAGTTAAGCAAATAATAAATATTGGAGAAAAAATTTTAAAATGAAATAGAATATAAACAAATAAACCTAACTGTATTTCAGATGAACAACATAAACACACTGAAGGGGGAAGAAAAAAACTCAGTAATTTTTGACCATAAATTAATTTTGAATATATACCCTAAGACTAAAGATAAAAATAACCATAACTAAATATTATATTCCTGTTTTCAGTTTTATTTTGTCAGAGTATGTTATACCCAAATTACTAGTTAGATAGATTTATGAAGATTATCCATTTATTTATCAACCTATCATCTCTAACTCCTAGGACTGAGTAAATAAGTAAATATACTGTGATTAATGGGAACCAGGTTTTCCACTGTGAAGAAAAGAGTTACAAATCCAGAAAGTGGAGGAATTAAAATGAAGCCTGTGGAGATGGGTTACAATCAGAAGTGTCAGGTAAAGTCTGGTTTCTATATATTTTTTAATTAGGGAAACACCCTGAAAGACTTTTTAATTGGTAGGATAATGCAGATAATGCCTTCCAAGAACTTGTGCCAGCAAGCAACCACTGATTTTCATGTTGGGTATTTATAACACTTCTGGTATCAGTTTCTTCCACTGCTGATCCTTCTGACTCTACATTATGTAGGAATAAAAATGTGTGACCTGCCTCCTTCCAAGATCCTAAAGTAGTCAGTTGTCTCAAATGTTTCCTCTAAATTCCTGCAGTTCATCTGCATCAACTGCCATGCTGGACAAGACCTGAAGCTGAGGAAGTGCTGGGGATGTAACAAAGGCACTTGAGACGAAGGTCCAAGTTCTTTCCATAATCATTCAGTTGAAGATTAAGTTTCATAGTCACAGGTGTGCGGAAATTAGCAAATGCAACAAAAAGTGGACATTCCTCAAAGGAGGAAAATGTGTCTTATTCAGAGATGTATTTATTGATTGCATTTTTTTTGTTTAACACATGATTAGTGACTGCATAGCTAGTTGAGGAATTAGTTTATAAATTTGATAAATAAAACATAAGGGAAAAAGTGATTTTGTATGCTGTGCATATTATTAACTCAAAATAAGAAAACAAAACTCTTGAGACCCCGGAGGAAGATGGCAGAAGAGTAAGACGCGGAGATCACCTTCCTCCCCACAGATACATCAGAAATTCATCTACACGTGGAACAACTCCTACAGAACACCTACTGAACGCTGACAGAAGACCTCAGACCCCCCAAAAGGCAAGAAACTCCCCACATACCTGGGTAGGACAAAAGAAAAAAGAATAAACAGAGACAAAAGGATAGGGATGGAACCTGCACCAGTGGGAGGGAGCCACGAAGGAGGAAAGGTTTCCACACACTAGAAGCCCCTTCGCGGGCAGAGACTGCAGGTGGTGGAGGGGGAAAGCTTCGGGGTAGTGGAGGAGAGCACAGCAACAGGGGTGTGGAGGGCAAAGCAGAGAGATTCCGGCACAGAGGATCGGTGCCCTCAGGCACACACCAGCCTGAGAGGCTTGACTGCTCGGCCGCCGGGGCGGGCGGGGCTGGGAGCTGAGGCTTGGGTATCGGGTTTCAGTCGGAGTGCAGGGAGAGGACTGGGGCTGGCGGCAGGAAGAGAGCTTGAAGGGGTTGGTGCACCACGGCTAGCCCGGAGGGAATCCGGAGAAAGGGTCTGGAGCTGCCGAAGAGGCAAGAGACTTTTTCTTCCCTTTTGTTTCCCGGTGCGTGGGGAGAGGGCATTAAGAGAGCTGCTTAAAGAAGCACCAGAGATGGGCGCGAGCCGCGGCTAAAGGCACGGACCCCGGAGATGGGCGTGGGATGCTGGGGCTGCTGCTGCCGCCGCCACAAGGCCTGTGTGCGAGCGCAGGTCACTGTCCACCCCACCTTCCAGGGAGCCTGTGCTCCCCGCCAGGGCCGGGGTTCCAGGATCCAGGGACGGCTTTCCTGGGAAAGCACACAGAGCGCCTCGGACTGGTGCAACGTCACGCTCGCCTCTGCCCCCGCAGGCCCGCCCCACACTGCACGCCCGTCTCTCCCCTCTGCCTGAGTGAGCCAGAGCCCCCGAATCAGCAGCTCCTTTAAACCCGTCCTGTCTGAGCGAAGAACGGAAGCCCTCCGGTGACTTACACGCAGAGGCAGGGCCAGGTCCAAGGCTGAGACCCGGGAGCTGTGAGAGCAGAGAAGAGACAGGTAAATTTCTCTGTGCAGCCTCGGAGGCAGTGGATTAAAGCTCCACGGTCCACTTGATGTGCCCTGCGTCTGTGGAATGCATGAATGGACAGCGAATCATCCCAAATTGAGGAAGTGGACATTGAGGACAAGATTTAAAACTTTCGCCCCTTTTCCTCTTTTTACAATGAATTATCCCAAATGAAGGAGGTGGACATAGAGAGCAAGATTTCAGACTTTTTGCCCTTTTCCTCTTTTTACAATGAATTATCCCAAATTGAGTAGGTGGACTTGGAGAGCAAGATTTTTGATTTTTCCCCCTGTTCTCTTTTTGTGAATGTGTATGTGTATCCTTCTGTGTGAGATTTTCTCTGTATAGCTTTGCCTCCACCATATGTCCCAGGGTTCTATCTGTCCGTTCTTTTTTTCAATAATTACTTTTTAATTTTAATAACGCTACTATATTTTACACTTTGTTCTATTTTACTTTATCTGCTCTTTCTTTTTATCCTAACTTCCCTTCCTCCCTCTGCCCCTCCTTTCCTACTTTCTCTCTTTCTTTCCTTCCTCCCTCCCTCCCTCCATTCCTCCTTTCACTCTTTCTTTTTCTTTCCTTCCCCCTCCCTCCTTCCTGTCTTTCTTTCTTTCTTTCTTTCTTTCTTTCTTTCTTTCTTTCTTTCTTTCTTTCTTTTTCTTTCTTTCTTTCTTTCCTTCTTTCCTACCTCCCTCCCTCCCTTCTTCCATTCACTCTTCCTTTTTCTTTCATTCCTCCCTCCCTCCTTTCTTTCTTTCCTTTCAATCCTTCCTCCCTCCGTCCCTACTTTCTTCCTTCCTTCCTTTCTTTCCTTCATCCTTTCTTTCTCTCTCTCTTTCTTTCTTCTACTAACTCTTTCTTTCTACTTTTTCTCCCTTTTATTCTGAGCTGCGTAGATGAAAGGCTCTTGGTGCTGCAGCCAGGAGTCAGTGCTGTGCCTCTGATGTGGGAGAGCCAACTTCAGAACACGGGTCCACAAGAGAGCTCCCAGCTCCACATAATATCAAGCAGTGAAAATCTCCCAGAGGTCTCCTTCTCAACACCAGCACCCAGCTTCAGTCAACGACCAGCAAGCTACAGTGCAGGTCACCCTATGCCAAGCAAATAGCAAGGCAGGAACACAAGCCCACCCATTAGCAGAGAGGCTGCCTAAAAACATAATAAGGCCACAGGCATCCCAATACAAACCACGAGACGTGGACCTGTCCACCAGAAAGACAAGATTGAGCCTCAACCACCAGAACACAGGCACTTGTCCCCCCCACCAGGAAGCCTACACAACCTACTGAAACAACCTTAGCCACTGGGGACAGACACCAAAAACAACGGGAACTACGAATCTGCAGCCTGCAAAAAGGAGACCCCAAACACAGTAACATAAGCAAAATGAGAAGACAGAAGAACACACAGCAGGGGAAGGAGCAAGATAAAAACATACCAGACCTAACAAATGAAGAGGTAATAGGCAGTCTACCTGAAAAAGAATTCAGAATAATGATAGTAAAGATGATCCAAGATTCTATTTCCAAGATCCAAAATCTTGGAAATAGAATAGACAAAATGCAAGAAACAGTTAACAAGGGCCTAGAAGAACTAAAGATCAATCAAGCATCAATTAAAAACACAATAAATGAAATGAAAAATACTCTAGATGGGATCAATAGCAGAATAACTGAGGCAGAAGAACGGATAAGTGAGGTGGAAGATAAAATAGTGGAAATAACTGATGCAGAGCAAAATAAAGAAAAAAGAATGAAAAGAACAGAGGACAGTCTCAGACACTTCTGGGACAACATTAAATGCATCATCATTCAAATTATAGGTGTTCCAGAAGAAGAAGAGAAAAAGAAAGGGACTGAGAAAATATTTGAAGAGATTATAGTTGAAAACTTCCCTAATATGGGAAAGGAAATAGTTAATCAAGTCCAAGAGGCACAGAGAGTCCCATACAGAATAAATCCAAGGAGAAATACGCCAAGACACATATTAATCAAACTGTCAAAAATTAAACACAAAGAAATCATATTAAAAGCAGCAAGGGAAAAACAACAAATAACACACAAGGGAATCCCCATCAGGTTAACACCTGATCTCTCAGCAGAAACTCTACAAGCCAGAAGGGAGTGGCAGGACATAATTAAAGTGATGAAGGAGAGAAACCTGCAACCAAGACTACTCTACCCAGCAAGGATCTCATTCAGATTTGATGGAGAAATTAAAACCTTTACAGACAAGCAAAAGCTGAGAGAGTTCAGCACCACCAAACCAGCTTTACAACAAATGGTAAAGGAACTTCTCTAGGCAAGAAACACAACAGAAGGAATATACCTACAATAATGAACCCAAAGCAATTAAGGAAATGGGAATAGGAACATACATATCAATAATTACCTTAAATGTAAATGGACTAAATGCTCCCACCAAAAGACACAGACTGGCTGAATGGATACCAAAACAAGACCCATATATATGCTGTCTACAAGAGACCCACTTCAGACCTAGAGACACATACAGATTGAAAGGAAGGGGAAGGAAAAAGATATTCCATGCAAATAGAAATCAAAAGAAACATGGAGTAGCAATTCTTATATCAGACAAAATAGACTTTAAAATAAAGACTATTAGAAGAGACAAAAAGAGCACTACATAATGATAAAGGGATTGATCCAAGAAGAAGATATAACAATTGTAAATATTTATGCACCCAACATAGGAGCACCTCAATACATAAGGCAAATACTAACAGCCATAAAAGGGGAAATCGACAGTAACACACTCATAGTAGGGGACTTCAACATCCTAATTTCATCAATGGACAGATCATCCAAAATGAAAATAAATAAGGAAACACAAGCTTTAAATGATACATTAAACACATGGACTTAATTGATATTTATAGGACATTCCATCCAAAAACAACAGAATACACATTTTTCTCAAGTGCTCATGGAACATTCTCCAGGATAGATCATATCTTGGGTCACAAATCAAGCCTTGGTAAATTTAAGACAATTGAAATTGTATCAAGTATCTTTTCCAACCACAATGCTATGAGACTAGACATCAATTATAGGAAAAAATCTGCAAAAAATACAAACACATGGAGGCTAAACAATACACTACTCAATAACGAGGTGATCACTGAAGAAATCAAAGAGGAAATTTAAAAATACCTAGAAACAAATGACAATGGAGACACGACAACCGTAAACCTATGGGACGCAGCAAAAGCAGTTCTAAGGGAGAATTTTATAGCAATACAATCCCACCTTAAGAAACAGGAAACATCTCGAGCAAACAACCTGACCCTGCAACTAAAGCAATTAGAGAAAGAAGAACAAAAAACCCCCAAAATTAGCAGAAGGAAAGAAATCATAAAGATCAGATCAGAAATAAATGAAAAAGAAATGAAGAAAACAATAGCAAAGATCAATGAAACTAAAAGCTGGTTCTTTGAGAAGATAAACAAAATTGACAAACCATTAGCCAGACTTATCAAGAAAAAAAGGGAGAAGACTCAAATCAATAGAATTAGAAATGAAAAAGGAGAAGTAACAACTGACACTGCAGAAATACAAAAGATCATGAGAGATTACTACAAACAACTCTATGCCAATAAAATGGACAACCTGGAAGAAATGGACAAATTCTTAGAAATGTACAAACTGCCAAGACTGAATCAGGAAGAAATAGAAAATATGAATAGACCGATCACAAGCACTGAAATTGAAACTGTGATTAAAAATCTTCCAACAAACAAAAGCCCAGGACCAGATGGCTTCACAGGTGAATTCTATCAAACATTTAGAGAAGAGCTAACACCCATCCTTCTCAAACTCTTCCAAACAATTTCAAAGGAAGGAACACTCCCAAATCATTCTACGAGTCCACCATCACCTTGATACCAAAACCAGGCAAGGATGTCACAAAGAAAGAAAACTACAGGCCAATATCACTGATGAACATAGATGCAAAAATCCTCAACAAAATACTAGCAAACAGAATCCAACAGCACATTAAAAGGATCATACACCATGATCAAGTGGGGTTTATTCCAGGAATGCAAGGATTCTTCAGTATATGCAAATCAATCAATGTGATACACCATATTAACAAGTTGAAGGAGAAAAACCATATGATCATCTCAATAGATGCAGAGAAAGCTTTCGACAAAATTGAACACCCATTTATGATAAAAACCCTCCAGAAAGTAGGCATAGAGGGAACTTTCCTCAACATAATAAAGGCTATATATGACAAACCCACAGCCAACATTGTCCTCAATGGTGAAAAACTGAAAACATTTCCACTAAGATCAGGAACAAGACAAGGCTGCTCACTCTCACCAGTCTTATTCAACCTAGTTTTCGAAGTTTTAGCCACAGCAATCAGAGAAGAAAATGAAAGAAAAGGAATCCAAATTGGAAAAGAAGAAGTAAAGCTGTCACTGTTTGCAGATGACATGATACCATACATTGAGAATCCTAAAGATGCTACCAGAAAATTAATCAATGAATTTGGTAAAGTACCAGGATACAAAATTAATGCACAGAAATCTCTGGCATTCCTGTACATTAATGATGAAAATTCTGAAAATGAAATCAAGAAAACACTCCCATTTACCATTGCAACATAAAGAATAAAATATCTAGGAATAAACCTACCTAAGGAGACAAAAGACCTGTATGCAGAAAATTATAAGACACTGATGAAAGAAATTAAAGATGATACAAATAGATGGAGAGATACACCATGCTCCTGGATTGGAAGAATCAATATTGTGAAAATGACTCTCCTACCCAAAGCAATCTACAGATTCAATGCAATCCCTATCAAACTACCACTGGCATTTTTCACAGAACTAGAACAAAAAATTTCACAATTTGTTTGGAAAAACAAAAGACCCTGAATAGCCAAAGCAATCTTGAGAACGAAAAACGGAGCTGGAGGAATCAGGGTCCCTGACTTCAGACTATACTACAAAGCTACAGTAATCAAGACAGTGTGGTAGTGGCACAAAAACAGAAAGATAGATCAATGGAACAGGATAGAAAGCCCAGAGATAAACCCACACACATATGGTCAACTCACCTTTGATAAAGGACTCAGGAATGTACAGTGGAGAAAGGACAGCCTCTTCAAAAGTGGTGCTGGGGAAACTGGACAGGGACATGTAAAAGTATGAGGTTAGATCATTCCCTAACACCATACACAAAAATAAGCTCAAAATGGATTAAAGAACTAAATGTAAGGCCAGGAACTATCAAACTCTTAGAGGAAAACATAGGCAGAACTCTCTATGACATAAATCACAGCAAGATCCTTTTGGACCCACCTCCTAGAGAAATGGAAATAAAAACAAAAATAAACAAATGAGACCTAATGAAACATCAAAGCTTTTGCACAGCAAAGAAAACCATAAAGAAGACCAAAAGACAACCCTCAGAATGGCAGAAAATATTTACAAATGAAGCAATGACAAAGGATTAATCTCCAAAATTTATAAACAGCTCATGCAGCTCAATAGCAAAAAAATAAAAAACCCAATCCAAAAATGGGCAGAAGACTTAAATAGGCATTTCTCCAAAGAAGATATACAGACTGCCAACAAACACATGAAAGAATGCTCAACCTCATTAATCATTAGAGAAATGCAAATCAAAGCTACAATGAGCTATCATCTCACAGCAGTCAGAATGGCCATCATCAAGAAATCTAGAAACAATAAATGCTGGAGAGGGTGTGGAGGAAAGGGAACACTCTTGCACTGCTGGTGGGAATGTGAATTGGTACAGCCACTATGGAGAACAGTATGGAGGTTTCTTAGAAAACTAAAAATAGAACTACAATATGACCCAGCAATCCCACTACTATGCATATACCCTGAGAAAACCATAATTCAAAAAGAGACATGTACCAAAATGTTCATTGCACTTCTATTCACAATAGCCCAGAGCTGGAAACAACCTAAGTGTCCATCATCGGATGAATGGATAAAGAAGATGTGGCACATATATTCAGTGAAATATTACTCAGCCATAAAAAGAAACAAAACTGAGCTATTTGTAATGAGGTGGATAGACCTAGAGTCTGTCATACAGAGTGAAGTAAGTCAGAAAGAGAAAGACAAATACTGTATGCTAACACATATATATGGAATTAAAAAAAAAAATGTCATGAAGAACCTAGGGGTAAAACGGGAATAAGGACACAGACCTACTTGAGAATGGACTTGAGGATATGGGGAGGGGGAAGGGTAAGCTGTGATAAAGCGAAAGAGAGACATGGACATATATACACTTCCAAACGTAAGGTAGATAGATAGTGGGAAGCAGCCGCAGAGCACAGGGAGATCAGCTTGGTGCTTTGTGACCGCCTGGAGGGGTGGGATGGGGAGAGTGGGAGGGAGCGAGATGCATGAGGGAAGTGATGTGGGAACAGATGTATATGTATGACTGATTCACTTTGTTATAAAGCAGAAACTAATAAAAAAAATTAAAAAAAAAGAAAAGTAAGCTGACAAAGAATGAATACATTTGGGGTCACAGAAGTAACGTTTTTAAGTCCCTTTGTAAGCCTACTTGTAGATGTGCAATCAAAAAAAAAAGCTGCTTTCCTATATGCTCAAGTCAAAGAATAATTTTTATAAAACAAATATTAAGTAATAAATATTTTCTACAAAGTGCTATCTAAAAGGCAATATTAAACACTCTGAAAAGGGGGAAGAGCAATATGGAGGAAAAAGATAAGTTAAGCAACATAATTTGTGAACTGCTCTATCTGCCACAGTAATTTAGCAATGCTAACAGCACTAATGCTTGTTTTCCATGAACTACATAGTATAGAAATTTGCATTAACCTTCTGATTTTTCCCTAAAAGTTATGGATTTGATTCAGCAATCTCTTTTCATTTAAAGGGTTTTCTGGAGTTCTTGTAGGTGGTGACGGTGGTGGCTTTAAGTGAAAGAGTAGCAACAAGGAAATAGGCATCCTGAAGGAATTTACAAGCCCCTGCTATGCTTATCAGAGGTATCAAAAGTACTTAATTAATATGTTTAGATTTCTTGTATGAGAACCCACAGTCGCCAATCAGTTAGTGAAAAGGCATTACATCTCATCACTCCAGGGAAATGAGTGAGATTTATTTTCAAAATCACAAACACTAGACCCCACTGACTTTCCTTAAAAAACTCGGTGCTGAGCAGGTGTCTTCGGGACTCACTGTTTGGACTGAAGGTATGTGTATGTGCGCACCAGTGTGGTTGTGTTTATCTCCAAGTCAGGCTCAGGTCTAACTAAAATATTATCCACCTGATCATGGATATGATCAGATAATCATGGATATGATATCATATCATGGATATGATAATATTGCTTCCTGTTATCTCTGCACTCTCTTTCTTCCAACAAATACAGCTAGCAGCTGAGTACACAATTAATACCATATTTCTGGGGTATAGTTCCAATTTTTTAAACCTTTTTAAGTAATATTATCTCAAAATATATACATAGATATGCCTAGAAGTGATCAAAATAACTTATGCAATTAATTTTATTAATACTTCAATTAAAAATATTTATAAAAGTCAAAAAAAAAAAAAAAAGAAAACTAAACTCTTTCTGAGAGAAGAAGGCTGGACAGAGAATGTCCACAATCCATGGCAGGTGATGGTAAAAAGTACTAAAGTATGCTAAGAAGATTGCCCACAAGAATAACATTGTCTTCCTTCACTCAGCTCCAAACTTTCATTCTTTTGCTTGGGATATCTCTAGCCAAAATCAGTTTTTCATAAATAAACTCTTAGCTGAATAGGGTAAAGGGGGTATTGACTTCTACTAAGAGATCAAGGAGCCCCTATTATATGAGGACACAATGCTGCCTCAAATATATGTGTATAAATGAGATACACTTCTTATAGTTGAGTCAGGTGGTTTGATAGAATGATTTGGTGATCATGAGTTTATTTTGAATTAGAACTGTTGGTGGCTTGATCTTTTTCTTCAGTGATCTGTAGCTCAGTTATAGACTTCAAGTAGGAAGACATGTTTCTGTAGGTTTCAATTTTTTCACCTGCTTTTAAGACCAATGAAAATAAAATAGTCAAAATAGTTTATCATATAGACAAAGTATGTTTTAGATAAAGATATCTGAAATCTAAGCTGTTTAGAGATAAAAATAATATTGGAAGTAGAAGAAAGGATAAGTTAAATGTGTCAAAATGTTATGAGACTTATAATATTGTGTCAAGGATAACTGAGTAAGAAATCTAAAAAGGCAGGAAATTGTTATGAGAGAAAAGCAAGACTAAGTTTATGGTTTTGGGTACAAAGCAACTTGTGAGGACAAGGCTGTGGGACTAGAGAGCAGAAGTATGTGAAAGAATCATAATAGATGAATAAACCAAGTCATCAGAGGCCATCATATTCCTTAGGGAAGGAACATCCATACCAGTAAGAATTCATACATGTTGATGGGGTTTGCAAAGAAAAATGGGGCACTGCAAAATATATGTGAAGCCATTACTGAATATTATAGAATGACCAGAAATTACTTAGATAAAAAGAGGCTAAGCCACCAGTGCTACTTCCTAAGGATGAAATTTTTATATGGAAGCCTTGAGATTATCAGGTAAAGCAAAAGAGAATATTAATAAATATCAGTACATCATCTGTCATTGTCACCACATTTGAATATGTAATTGGGATTTATGGGATAAGGAGTTTTGAGGTATAATTGAATGCATATTTTATAATGGTCTGGTATGCATTTTCTTATTGTCAAAAAGTGGAGGCCCAACAGTTTGATAACTAATATGTCATTTGAGATTCTATTTTTTTGTACTTACTTTTGAGACATTTTACAACTAATTTTTTTACATTAAAAACCCAAATAACCCAATTTAAAAATGTACAATGGATCTGAAATGACATTTTTCCAAAGACATACAAATGGCCAACAGATATATGAAAAGGTACCCAATATCACTAATCATCAGAGAAATGCAAATCAAAACCACAATGGTATATCACCTTATATCTGTCAGAATTTCTATTACAGAAAAGACAAGAGATAATAAATTGCTCGCTAGGATGTGGAGGAAAGGGAATTCTTGTACACTGTTAGTGGAAATATAAACTGTGGAAAACAGTATGGAGGTTCTTCAAGAAATCCCACTTCTGGGAATATGTCTGAAAGAGGAAAATCATTATCTCAAAGAAATATCTATGCTCTCATGTCCATTGCAGCATTATTCACAACAGCCAAAATAACCTAAGTGTCTGCTGATGGATGAACAGATAAAGAAAATGTGATATACACATATTATATATTGCAATATTATATAGCCTTAAAAAAGAAGGGGGTCCTGTCTTTTGCAACAACATGGGTAAAACTGGAGGGGAATTTGCTAAGTGAAATAAACCAGATAGAGAAAGATAAATATTTCATGGTATTATTTATATGGGGAATCTTAAAAAAAGATCACTTCATTATCATAGAAACAGAGTAGAAAAGTGGTTGTTGTGAGGGGCTAAGTAGTGGGGAAAATAGGAAGAGATTGGTAGAAGGGTACAAACTTCCAGTTATAAAATGAATAAGGTCTAATACATAACATGGTAATTATAGTTGACAAAACTGTATTTTATAAGTGAAATTTGTTAACAGAGTAGACCTTAAATGTTCTCACCATGAAAAGATAAGAGTTAAGTATGTGAGATGAATGTGTTAATTAACTCAATGGGGATAATCTTTTCACAATACATATATATCAAATTATCATGTTGTGCACTTCAAATATCTTAACAATTTTTTTTCAATTATACCTTAATAAAACAAGAAAAAAAAAGAAAAATATTCATGGAGCAGTTTGGACTTCAGCTGTGTCTAGATAGATGAGAAAAAGACCAATGGAGAAAACTGGAGAAAAAATAGAGATATTTACATGATTTGAAATTTAATTATATTTTTTGACTGGAAAATACATGTACAGGAATGTGCATATCTAGTTCAGAGGCTTACATAATGTAAGTTTGCCTTTATTTCTGTGACAATGAAAAGCCAACAATATGGAGAACAATATCACCAAGCACATGTGTTGTGAAATTCTTATGGACAATCATATTTTTGTATTATTTTTTCAATTAAAAAAATGTCTTATATTTTCACAAGCATTTGGAATCCCATACCAGGTAAGTGTCTGAAATTTCAGTCACAACTGGATAACACTTCTACTTGTTTTGGGTAATAAAAAATACAGTGAGTTATTATTTCAGCCAACTGTCGTTTAGATAACTGTATTGAATAATACATTTTAAAAAGCTGTAGAAAAGATATATTTAGTACCCACAATCAACTCTGAAGTAGGTAAGACAAAATAAAGACAAAAACACGTAAGTACTTGATACCTCCTGTTTGACCCACCATATTGAGTCTCCAATTTTTGTACATGCTGTGCCTGGGAGAGTGGCCCCTATACACTGCATCTTGGGCTACCGTGACCTAGAGTTTACAGTTAGGTTCAGTCAATGTGTGACATTGATCAGACAGTAACAGGTTGAAGGAGGAATTATCAGGTTACTTATTCCTACAGGCACTCCTTTCTGCAGGATTCAATGACTAGATTGCAACATTCATGCCAGACATCCTTCACCATGCAACCTCCATCTCTGATTTGGAATAACATCTAACACCCCTTGTCTTTGCTGGCCTAATGGTGATAATGCTCTCCTGCTGCTACTAGCCTCAGGCAGTGGTGTGGGTGTGCCAGAGCTGGAGATGGCTCTTACCAGCTCAAGAGATACAGTTGTGGGCATCACTTTCCATTCTGTCTTTACTGAGGTCATACTGACAGCTTAAAATGAGACATGGTGAGAGTGTTACATGATGGAAATAACATACCTACAAATTAGTTTTTTTTTTCCTGGAAAACCAGTTATTAAAAATGTCTGAACTTATCACAGGCTCAGAGTTTCTGTGTTAGTCCCCTCCACCCCTTATTTTTATTTCCTAAACCATGCACACATTTTTGTAAAAGGATTTGCTTTATTAAACGTTCCACAAGGCACCAACTTTAATGTGCTATCTTTTTCCTGGTGAGCCTTAACTGAAATAGTAATTGGTACATAAAATGGTTCCAGGAAACCTTAGAAATAGGATTCCAAGATTCAATTGCACACATATTCAAAATAGTTTCCAGGAGAAATTGGACACTGGTAAGTTGTGGGAAGTAGTGGCATTGAGATTCTCAAAATGTTACAGGTACTAGCATGGGAAGAAACACAATTAAAGACTAAGCTTGGGAGATAAAGTGTGTTTGAAATTTCATCTTTTTGCTGACAATAATAAGAATAAAGATTTTTATTTTACTTGGCAACACCTAAGAGCGCTAGAAAGCATATTCAAGTAAAAGAACAAAATAAAGGCTGTGAATGTCTGACTCAGATAACAAATGGAAGATTAGAAATTCTCAGCGACAGATTTAAGGAATTCCTTATCTTCTTCAGCTACAGAGATGAAGCTGAAGAAATATGGCTGAGGACCAGCAACAAGAACCTACTGTAAGAACTGCAGAAATGAAGTGCCAGTAAAATACTCAAATAAGAGCACTAATGGGAAAGGAACAGGTCTCCCAGATGTGGGATAGTGGAAATTTGGAAGATACAGACACAGCTGAGAAATTTAGACTCTTTCTTCCCCACATACTTCTAGATTTCCCTTGCTAGTGGAGGCAAAACTTCTAACTCTTTCTGAGGGAACCAGACTTACCCTTCATGAAAGATTTTCCTTATATGGACTTGGAAATGTTTACCCTGCAGAAGTCGTGCTAAATGCCCTTCATTACTTTCAGTGCCATAGGAGCTGTTCCAGTATACCAAATGAGAACGAAGTTGACTCTAGAAGGAGATAGGCTATACACAGAAAAGTTACAGAATTTTACCAGCTTTAATTGACATGAATCTGGCAACCATGCATGGGAATGTTAGACAAAGGAAGATGACATTTTAAAAAAGACAGATGCTACCCAATCTATTTACAAGGCGTCCTTCCTTGAAACTTAGGATATAATGTTTGTACCCAGAGCCTGAAAAGCATATTAATAGCAGCTACTTTGACTCATTGAAGTCTATATAAAACTAGGAGTGTAGCAATTAACAATGTGCTTGAAATATAAGAAGTTTATTAGGTATATGTATAGAAAGGAGTCAGAAGTTTCATCTGGATTGTAATATTAGAAGTAATATTACTTACTTATTATTATTAGAAGTAATATTCATATTGAAATATTAGAAGTAATGTGATTAGACAGTCTTTAAACATAAGCTCTCCAAGAGTCTAAAGATTACTTCTTTATTAGGTGTTAAGAAAGGCCTTGGTAATAAGGGCATCATCATTTGTAAAAGCCTATGTGTGGCATCACCTGTTTGCTTAAAGACTGTGACAAAGGATGCTGTAGGTAGGCTTAGGTTCCCTGAGTCCCAATGGAAATACTGGGATCCAAGAATGCTAGAGGCAGTTAGTGGTGCCTGACCTTCAGAGACAAGGTGGATGCAAATATCTCAATAAATCTCAAGACAATAGTAATAATAAAATTGTTTTAATGTGCAGAGATCTGTAGTGATGGTTAACAAAACATAGGGTCCCCAGGGATAATATAGACTGACAACCTACTAAGGGGTTGCATGACATATTTAACAGAAAAATTCTATGGCTACAGGACAAAAAACTAACTCAGGTGTCAAACCTATGCTAGTTCCTAGACTCACTTGTCCTCAATTGAGAGAGAAATCTGGGTGTTTTGAAGAAGGTCTCAACAAAATGACACATGGGTCTAACACAAATCATCCCCCAATATTTTCACAGAAATTTCAGACATTTAACAGGATAACAGATACTCAAGAAAAGAAAAAAAAAATTAAAAGTATCCAAACATTTTGGGAGTTTATGGTACTGCTTTTGAATTGACACTAATATCTGCACTTTTGCATTTTACCAGGTCTGCATAGAATGGAGGTTTTATTTTTATTTATTTATTTATTTTTTATTTTTTACGGTATGCGGGCCTCTCACTGTTGTGGCCTCTCCCGTTGCGGAGCACAGGCTCCGGACGCGCAGGCTCAGAGGCCATGGCTCACGGGCCCAGCCGCTCCACGGCATGTGGGATCTTCCCGGACCGGGGCACGAACCCATGTCCCCTGCATCGGCAGGCAGACTCTTAACCACTGGGCCACCAGGGAAGCCCAGAATGGAGGTTTTGATGACAGAAGGAGTCTTGGTTTGATTCTTTCAGTGGCTCGAATAGGGCCACAGATTCATTTCACAGTTATTGTTTCATTTCCAGGACGTACGGTGGGAACAGACATATTTAATAACTGGCAGAACCTCTACAGTGTCTTCTACATCAGAACCAAATGGAAATCCCTGTATCTGTCTCCACACAATATAATAAAATGGTGTTTATCTTAACTCTGCCTTCACTGATTTGCCTAGGGTTAAGACAACACTCTTGTTCCTTGTCATAATAGGTTTTGGATTTCCTTAAATTGTTTTGATATCCTTCCAACCGTTTTTCTGGTCCTTTGTATTACACTTTAGGCATTATGCTATTTGGACTTCGTGAGAAGGAAGTAACAAGCTACCAGTGTTGAGGATACAAGTTTTTCACCTGGGTAAAAGACAGGAGCAGCTGCTCATGGGAGGATGGGAGAAAGGTGTTCTCTCACCTGAAAATCTTTGGTTTGCCTATCTAAAGACATTCTATAACCTTCCATACACTGCCATGTGCTTTAGGAAGCTGATATATATAAACTACCTCACTGAATTCTCTAGACCTCACCATTTGGTTGTGTACACCCAGGAGAAAGTCATTGGCAAGAGATCTGAGTGCTGGAGGAGTGTGATCTTTGGATATTTATTTTGCTGGATTCCTTAAAGGCACGATGCTATTTGTTGGCTATGTTGGGCTGGTCCCCATTCTCTGCAGATTTGGACAATTGATACCTTTCTGTGATCCTTCAGGATTAGGAAAGTGAATGGTTTTTTCTTGTTACTAATTCCAGAGTATTGAATTATTCCTTTGGTATTTCCTCAATACTATCCAAACTTCTGTAAAAAGTTAACTTTATAACCTTCTCCTCTAATTACTTCATTGAATTTCCAGTGTCTTGGAGAGAAGGTGACTAGTAGACTGTGTCTCAATTATCTCTAGGTGTCACAATTTGCTCAAGATGTCACAATTACTTAACTGCTTCATGCTAAGACTCTGTTTTACTTCTTTATTTTTTTCCTTTCACTTATAGCATTTATCTATACTATGTCACATCTTTAGAATATAGCGTCAGTAGTGTGGATTCTTGAATCTAAACTAAATTTCTCTTGTGTTTAGAGAGCTACTTTATTATTGAGCTATAATTATAAAATTCTCAATTGTGTTAAATATATTTAGAAAAAACATTTTTGACCAACAACACAAAAGAAAACATAATATCCTATCAATAAAGTGGTGTACTGACAGTAATCTTCAAATTTTGTACCTTCTATGTATATACTGGAACATTCCTACTTTAATTATTAATTTATTATGAATTTTCCACACTAATGGGGACATCTGAATGAATTAGACTTACCACAGAAGCAAAGAGCAGAAAGCTACTTTAATTGAGACTCTAAGATTATTTTTAATTGGTTAGTTATTAGTGTTTGGCATAACTGTTAATCTAAAAAAGAAATTTATTCTGGCTATTTATTGGGAAAATTAATTTTTATATTACCCACACATGTTTGAAGAGTAATACAAATAAAAATGGTATTTATTAGATGCTTTCTTTTTCACTCTTAGGCTTTTTGAGATAAATACTATAAGATTACTGAACTCTCAAGCTTTGTCTTCCCAGTCATTTGTTTGGAGAGTTCACTATTCAATCTATTATTAGAAAATCTTTTTTTTTTTCTTCTCACTATTCCACTTTGAGTTTATGCTGCAGGAATACTAAATGATCTATGTTCTTCTGAGTGCATCAGTCTGTTCATATCTCCCTGACTTTTCTCAAGTTCCCTCAGCCTTGGAAAGGCTTTCTATTACTATCTTTCAAGTTAAATATTTTTTACTTTTAAAACATTTTTTTGACCTACTTGCCTACCTCAGTCAGAAGTAATCATTTCCTCCGTTTCCTACTGTGTACTCAGTGAATACATCTATTTCAATGACAGTATAAGATTATTCAGAAAATAGATTCAGCACACCAGTCAAGCAAGTACCTCAAAAAGAAAAAGATGAAAATGCTGATGTTTATTACATTTAAAACATGAAAGTTACCTCATTTTATCGACTCTTATTTGCACTTTTTTCTAACATTTTAACGTATCTAAAATGGAAATATGTTATAATTTCACTGGCATAAAATTTCCTTTGTGGTGTCTGAGATAATGTTGTCTTAAAATTGATGGAGGAGTTACTATGAGAAATTTTAGAAATAGTTTTTGATTTTCTTACTTCATGGCTTGATCTTTCTCTCTCTCTCCCTCTCTTTCTCCCTAAAATAAGGATGAGCTTTTTTCCCCTAATTTTGTGATAATGTACACAAGGAGATTTATCTCATTCTATGCTGGTCAGCTCAATAGTGCAACATGGTGTGATTAATTGTCTGATTTATTTCAAAGTGCTTACAGAACAAAACAATCCATATGAATGAGAAGAATTTGGAGCGTTTAAATATAATTTACATGATCATGGCTAGTACACTTAAAGTGTCTTCAGATTTTATTTTTTGTATGAAAGGAGTCAACATATGTGTTCACAGAGAGATCTGAGGCTTGCAGTTAGGAGAAGAAAGCTAATGCAATATACAAAAATGATTCTTAGTAGAGCTTCTAAAACTGTTAACCTGCTGCCTCGTAAGACAATGAAATGGACTTCCCTATGACCAGAAGCCTCTAGATAGACTTACTGACTACTTGTAAAGAAAAAAAAAAAGCAATTAGCCTTAAACTCATGGAAGACGAAACTGAATTCCTTACTGGAACTCTCAGAGTACAAAACAATGTCAGACCCATAATAGGCAGTCAGTGCTGACTGTAGAAGTGAAACAGCAGAAAAGCACTCAGAATTCAGATATCTTTCTTTATGTTGTCTTTCCCAAATAAAAATTGATTATCTGTTAAAAAGCCATAAGCATCTCCTGGAATTTTTTTTTGGCTTTAGGTGGAAGAATGCCAGTTGCCTTCTTTGTTATGCTTCCCTCTGACATTAGCCTTTCTCATGAGACCATGGTGACTTTTTCTTCTTCTTTTTTAACTGGGATATAATTAATATACCACAATATATCTTTTTGGAGAGCAAAATTCAGTGGTTCTTAGTATATTTACAAAGTTCACAACCATCAACCCAATTAACTGTAGAACTATATATTTTAATCACTGCACAAAGAAATTTTGTACCCAAAAGGAGGAAATTTTGTACCCCATTCCTCCCACCCTTCTTCACCCATGGAAACTACTACTCTACTAGGCTTCTATGGATTTACCTCTTCTGACTGTTTCATATAAATGAAATCATAAAACAAATGGCTTTTATTTCTGGCTTTTTTCACCTGGAGTAGTGTCTTCAAAAGTTTATCCATAGCATATATTAATACTTTATTACATTTTAGTGGATGAAAATATTCCATTATGTAAAATATGCTTTTTTTTAATTGTATTTCAGACATTGTTCAAAGCACTTTACTTAGGAGGAGTTTACAGATAGTTTGACATGTTTCCTCATACTGAGAAGTTCAGTTACAACTGATGAAGTTTGGAATTGGAATAACAATGAGCACATAGAACACAAGCAAGCAAATAAGTAAAGCAATTATTAACTTAAAAATATTTTTTTTCAGAAATTAAAAATACTTATAGTATGCTACATGGCTGGGGTGTAATTGACATTTATAATACTTAACCATAGTAAAGTGTTAAGTACCTTTCTTTAAAAATCAAGAAGAAACAATATAGTATGCTATTTAGATATGGGGAGGTAAATACTAAAAGAGCCAAATAAAAAAAAAGTTAAATTTTGTTTAGATCATCATTAGTGTATAAACTATTATGGCTAAGTTTTATGGGAGGAAGGACAAGATGAAAAAAGTTATTCTAGTTCTCAACATATTTTATCTATACCTAGAGTGCCCAATGGTATGTTTTAAGATAATAAATTATACATATATTCCCAACAGCTAAATGAACACACTCAATCTTTTACCTCCTAGTAGATAAAAAGTCTAGGTGATGCTACTTAATTATGAAATGCTAATAAGATTTATTATGGGTTTTTAATTACATCAATGTTCCAAGTCATTACATAATAATCCCAGGATACTTTCTTAAATAATGCTGACCATAAAAAGTAAAAAAAGTAAAAATAGAAATAACACCATTCCTGAGAAAACCAGTATGATTTAACTGGATTAAAACACTAGGAAAGAGAAGGTATTAAAGCTCTATATCGGGCCTCCCTGGTGGCGCAAGTGGTTGAGAGTCCGCCTGCCGATGCAGGGGATACGGGTTCGTGCCCCGGTCTGGGAGGATCCCATATGCCGCGGAGCGGCTGGGCCCGTGAGCCATGGCCGCTGAGCCTGTGCGTCCGGAGCCTGCGCGTCCGGAGCCTGTGCTCCGCAACGGGGGAGGCCACAACAGTGAGAGGCCCGCATACCGCAAAAAAAAAAAAAAAAAAAAAAAAAAAGCTCTATATCATAGTAAGAGAAAATTAACTATTAAAATAAAAAAGGTGGCACAGATGAATGATCACTGGCTAAGATTTGTATTTCCATGGACTACACAACTAGGTGTTAGGTTCAGTTCAATAATCAATGAATGGCTATCATCAAAAGTCTAGAGATAAATGTTGAAGAGGCTATGGAGAAAAGGGAACACTCCTACACTGTTGGTGCGAATGTAAGTTGATACTGCCACAATGAAAAACAATTTGGAGGTTCCTTAAAAAACTAAAAATATGACTACCATATGATCCAGCAATTCTATTCCTGAGTATATATAAGGAAAAAATGAAAACACTAATTTGAAAAGATACATGCACCCCAATGTTCATAGGAGCACTATTTAAAATAGTCAAGACATGGAAGCAACCCGAGTACCCAACAGATGACTGGATTAAGAAGATGTGGTATACACATACACACACACACACGCACGTACATACAAACACACAATGAAATATTAGTCACCCATAAAAAAGAATGAAATACTTCCATTTGCAGTAATGTGGGTGGACTTAGAGAATATTATAGTTAATAAAATAAGTTGGACAAAGACAAATACTATATGATATCATTTATATGTGAAATCTAAAAAAATAATACAAAAGAATGTGTATGCAAAATAGAAACCAACTTAGATACAGAAAACAAACTTGTGGTTATCAAAGGAGAGAGGGAATGGGGGAGGGACATTTTACCATATGCAAAATAGGTAAGCAACAAGGATATAATGCATAGTACAGGGAATTATGCCACTTATAATAATCTATAATGGAATATAATCTTCAAAAATATTGAATCACTATGCTGTATACCTGAAACTAACACAATATTGCAAATCAACTATACTTCAATTTAAAAAAATAATGTCACCCACATAGGTATTGCAGATTTCTCCAGTCTGATATGGATTTGTTTTCTCTATTTGCACCACATAGATTATCATAAACAGAGGAAACTGTTGAAGAATATCAGAATAAATTACAAAAATTCTGTGGCAGGGCAAGGAAAACAGGAAATTAAAAATCTTAATTTAGATTCAATGTAGCAAAATTTTGAAACTCAGTTTTTATAAAAGTGTGATAATTTGTTTTATAATCACTGTAGTAAATCAAATGTTTTCATCTGAGTTTATAATACCTAAAGTATTCGATGTGGAGCTGGGGGAAGATGGCGGAAGAGTAAGATGTGGAGATCACCTTCCTCTCCACAGATACATCAGAAACGCATCTACACATGGAACAACTCCTACAGAACACCTACTGAACGCTGACAGAAGACCTCAGACCCCCCAAAAGGCAAGAAATTCCCCACGTACCTGGGTAGGGCAAAAGAAAAAAGAATAAACAGAGACAAAAGGATAGGGACGGAACCTGCACCAGTGGGAGGAAGCTGTGAAGGAGGAAAGGTTTCCACACACTAGGAAGCCCCTTCATGGGCAGAGACTGCAGGTGGCGGAGGGGGAAAGCTTCAGAGTATTGGAGGAGAGCACAGCAACAGGGGTGCGGAGGGCAAAGAAGAGAGATTACTGCACAGAGGATCAGTGCCGACCGGCACTCACCAGCCCGAGGGGCCTGTCTGCTCGGCCGCCAGGGTGGGCAGAGCTGGGAGCTGAGGCTCGGGTTTCGGGTTTCAGTCTGGGCGCAGGGAGAGGACTGGGACTGGCAGTGTGAACACAGCCTGAAGGGGTTAGTGCACCACGGTTGGACGGGAGGGAGTCCAGGGAACAGTCTGGAGCTGCTGAAGAGGCAAGAGACTTTTTCTTCCCTCTTTGTTTCCTGGTGCATGAGGAGAGAGGATTAAGAGCGCTGCTTAAAGGAGCTCCAGAGATGGGCGCGAGCTGCGGCTAAAAATGCGGACTACAGAGACAGGTGTGGGATGCTGGGGCTGTTGTTGCCGCCAACAAGAGGCATGTGTGCGAGCGCAGGTCACTGTCCATGCCCCCTTTCTGGGGAGCCTGTGCAGCCCGCCACTGCCAGGGTCCCGGGATCCAGAGATGGCTTCCCCGGAGAATACACGGCACGCCTCAGGCTGGTGCAACGTCACACTGGCCTCTGCTGCCGCAGGCTCACCCCTCACTCTGTACCCCTCCCTCCCCTTGGCCTGAGTGAGCCAGAGCTACCGAAGCAGCTGCTCCTTCAACCCTGTCCTGTCTGAGAAAAGAACAGTCTCCCTCCAGTGACCTACATGCAGAGGCGGGGCCAAATCCAAAGCTGAGACCCGGGAGCTGTGAGAATAAAGAAGAGAAAGGGAAATTTCTCCCAGTCGCCTCAGAAGCAGCGGATTAAAACTCCACAATCAACTTGATGTACCCTGCATCTGTGGAATACATGAATAGACAACGAATCATCCAAATTGAGGAGGTGAACTTTGAGAACAAGATTTAAGATTTTTTCCCCTTTTCCTCTTTTTACAACGAATTATCCCAAATTGAGGAGGTGAACTTTGAGAGCAAGATTTACAACTTTGTTCCACTTGTTCTCTTTTTGTGAATGTATATGTGTATGCTTCTATGTAAGATTTTCTCTGTATAGCTTTGCTTCCAGCAGTTGTCCCAGGGTTCTATCCATCCATTTTTTTTCTTTTAATTTTTTTTTAATAATTAATTTTTTATTTTAATAACGCTATTATATATTATCATACTTTATTCTATTTTAATTTATCTTCTCTCTTTCTGTTTTTCCTACCTTCCCTCCTTCCTCCCTCCCTCCGTCCCCCTCCCTCCTTTCTTTCATTCTTTCTTTCTTTCCTTCCTCCCTCCATCCTTCCCTCTCATTTTTATCTTTCCTCCTTTCTTTCTTTCTTTCTTTCTTTCTTTCTTTCTTTCTTTCTTTCTTTCTTTCCTTCCTCCCTCCTTTCTTTCTCTCTTTCTTTCTCAATATCATTCTTCTACTAATTATTTCTTTCTACTTTTTCTCCCTTTTATTCTGAGTTGGGTGGATGAAAGGCTCTTGGTGCTGCAGCCGGGAGTCAGTGCTGTGCCTCTGAAGTGGGAGAGCCAACTTCAGGACACTGGTACACAAGAGACCTCCAGCTCCAAATAATATCAAATGGTGAAAATCTCCCAGAGATCGCCATCTCAACACCAGCACCCAGCTGCACTCAACGACCAGCAAGCTACAGTGCTGGTCACCCTATGCCAAGCAAATAGCAAGGCAGGAACACAAACCCACCCACTAACAGAGAGGCTGACCAAAAACATAATAAGGCCACAGGCACCCCAAAACACAACACCAGACGTGGACCTGTCCACCAGAATGACAAGATCAAGCCTCATCCACCAGAACACAGGCACTAGTCCCCTCCAACAGGAAGCCTACACAACCCACTGAAACAACCTTAGCCACAGGAGACAGACACCAAAAACAATGGGAACTATGAACCTGCAGCCTGCAAAAAGGAGACCCCAAACAAACACAGTAAGATAAGCAAAATGAGAAAACAGAAAAACACACAGCAGGTGAAGGAACAAGATAAAAACCCATCAGACCAAACAAATGAAGAGGAAATAGGTGGTCTACCTGAAAAAGAATTCAGAATAATGATAGTAAAGATGATCCAAAATCTTGGAAGTGGAATAGACAAAATGCAAGAAACAGTTAACAAGGACCTAGAAGAACTAAAGATGAATCAAGCATCGATTAAAAACACAATAAATGAAATGAAAAATACTCTACATGGGATCAATAGCAGAATAACTGAGGCAGAAGAATGGATAAGTGATGCGGAAGATAAAATAGTGGAAATAACTGCTGTAGAGAAGAATAAAGAAAAAAGAATGAAAAGAACAGAGGACAGTCTCAGAGACGTCTGGGTCAACATTAAACACACCAACATTCGAATTATAGGGGTTCCAGAAGAAGAAGAGAAAAAGAAAGGGACTGAGAAAATACTTCAAGAGATTATAGTTGAAAACATCCCTAATATGGGAAAGGAAATAGTTAATCAATCCAAGAGGCATAGAGAGTCCCATACAGAAGAAATTCAAGGAGAAATACGCCAAGACACATATTAATCAAACTGTCAAAAATTAAACACAAAGAAATCATATTAAAAGCAGCAAGGGAAAAACAACAAATAACACACAAGGGAATCCCCATCAGGTTAACACCTGATCTCTCAGCAGAAACTCTACAAGCCAGAAGGGAGTGGCAGGACATAATTAAAGTGATGAAGGAGAGAAACCTGCAACCAAGATTACTCTACCCAGCAAGGATCTCATTCAGATTTGATGGAGAAATTAAAACCTTTACAGACAAGCAAAAGCTGAGAGAGTTCAGCACCACCAAACCAGCTTTACAACAAATGGTAAAGGAACTTCTCTAGGCAAGAAACACAACAGAAGGAATATACCTACAATAATGAACCCAAAACAATTAAGGAAATGGGAATAGGAGAATATGTATCGATAATTACCTTAAACGTAAATGGACTAAATGCTCCCACCAAAAGACACAGACTGGCTGAATGGATACCAAAACAAGACCCATATATATGCTGTCTACAAGAGACCCACTTCAGACCTAGAGACACATACAGATTGAAAGGAAGGGGAAGGAAAAAGATATTCCATGCAAATAGAAATCAAAAGAAACATGGAGTAGCAATTCTTATATCAGACAAAATAGACTTTAAAATAAAGACTATTAGAAGAGACAAAAAGAGCACTACATAATGATAAAGGGATTGATCCAAGAAGAAGATATAACAATTGTAAATATTTATGCACCCAACATAGGAGCACCTCAATACATAAGGCAAATACTAACAGCCATAAAAGGGGAAATCGACAGTAACACACTCATAGTAGGGGACTTCAACACCCCACTTTCACGAATGGACAGATCATCCAAAATGAAAATAAATAAGGAAACACAAGCTTTAAATGATACATTAAACAAGGTGGACTTAATTGATATTTATAACACTTTCCATCCAAAAACAACAGAATACACATTTTTCTCAAGTGCTCATGGAACATTCTCCAGGATAGATCATATCTTGGGTCACAAATCAAGCCTTGGTAAATTTAAGACAATTGAAATTGTATCAAGTATCTTTTCCAACCACAATGCTATGAGACTAGACATCAATTACAGGAAAAGATCTGTAAAAAATACAAATACATGGAAGCTAAACAATACACTACTTAATAACGAAGTGATCACTGAAGAAATTAAAGAGGAAAAAATAGTACCTAGAAACAAATAACAATGGAGAAACGATGACACAAAACCTATGGGACGCAGCAAAAGCAGTTCTAAGGGGGAAGTATATAGCAATACAATCACACCTTTGAAAGCGGAAACATCTCGAGTAAACAACCTGACCCTGCAGCTAAATCAATTAGAGAAAAAAGAACAAAAATACCCCAAAGTTAGCAGAAGGAAAGAAATCATAAAGATCAGATCAGAAATAAATGAAAAAGAAATGAAGGAAACGATAGCAAAGATCAATAAAACTAAAAGCTGGTTCTTTGAGAAGATAAACAAAATTGATAAACCATTAGCCAGACTCATCAAGAAAAAAAGGGAGAAGACTCAAATCAATAGAGTTAGAAATGAAAAAGGAGAAGTAACAACTGACACTGCAGAAATACAAAAGATCATGAGAGATTACTACGAGCAACTCTATGCCAATAAATGGACAACCTGGAAGAAATGGACAAATTCTTAGAAATGCACAACCTGCCAAGACTGAATCAGAAAGAAATAGAAAATATGAATAGACCAATCACAAGCACTGAAACTGAAACTGTGATTAAAAATCTTCCAACAAACAAAAGCCCAGGACCAGATGGCTTCACAGGCGAATTCTATCAAACATTTAGAGAAGAGCTAACACCTATCCTTCTCAAACTCTTCCAAAATATAGCTGACGGAGGAATACTCCCAAACACATTCTACGAGGACACGATCACATTGATACCAAAAACCAGGCAAGGATGTCACAAAGAAAGAAAACTATAGACCAATATCACTGATGAACATAGATGCAAAAATCCTCAACAAAGTACTAGCAAACAGAATCCAACAGCACATTAAAAGGATCATACACCATGATCAAGTGAGGTTTATTCCAGGAATGCAAGGATTCTTTAATATATGCAAATCAATCAACGTGATACACCATATTAGCAAATTGAAGGAGAAAAACCATATGATCATCTCAATAGATGCAGAGAAAGCTTTCAAAAAAATTCAACACCCATTTATGATAAAAACCCTGCAGAAAGAAGGCATAGAGGGAACTTTCCTCAACATAATAAAGGGCGTATATGACAAACCCACAGCCAACATCATCCCCAATGGTGAAAAACTGAAAGCATTTCCATTAAGATCAGGAACAAGACAAGGCTGCCCACTCTCACCACCCTTATTCAATATAGTTTTGGAAATTTTAGCCACAGCAATCAGAGAAGAAAATAAAAGAAAAGGAATCCAAATTGGAAAAGAAGAAGTAAAGCTGTCACTGTTTGCAGATGACATGATACCATACATAGAGAATCCTAAAATGCTACCAGAAAACTACTAGAGCTAATCAATGAATTTGGTAAAGTAGCAGGATACAAAATTAATTCACAGAAATCTCTGGCATTCCTGTACACTAATGATGAAAAATCTGAAAGTGAAATCAAGGAAACACTCCCATTTACCATTGCAACAAAAAGAATAAAATATCTAGGAAGAAACCTACCTAAGGAGACAACAGACCTGTATACAGAAAATTATAAGACACTGATGAAAGAAAATAAAGATGATACAAATAGATGGAGAGATATACCATGTTCCTGGATTGAAAGAATAAATATTGTGAAAATGACTCTACTACCCAAAGCAATCTACAGATTCAATGCAATCCCTATCATACTATCACTGGCATTTTTCACAGAACTAGAACAAAAAATTTCAAAATTTGTTTAGAAAAACAAAAGACCCCGAATAGCCAAAGCAATCTTGAGAACGAAAACTGAGCTGGAGGAATCAGTCTCCCTGATTTAAGACTATACTACACAGCTACAGTAATCTAGACAGTGTGGTACTGGCACAAAAACAGAGAGATAGATCAATGGAACAGGATGGAGAGTCCAGTGATAAACCCACGCACATATGGTCAACTTATCTTTGATAAAGGAGGCAGGAATGTACAGTGGAGAAAGGACAGCCTCTTCAATAAGTGGTACTGGGAAAACTGGACAGGGTCATGTAAAAGTATGAGATTAGATCATTCCCTAACACCATACACAAAAATAAGCTCAAAATGGATTAAAGACCTAAAGGTAAGGCCAGAAACTATCAAACTCTTAGAGGACAGCATAGGCAGAACACTCTATGACATAAATCACAGCAAGATCCTTTTGGAGCCACCTCCTAGAGAAATGGAAATAAAAACAAAAATAAACAAATGGGACCTAATGAAACTTCAAAGCTTTTGCTCAGCAAAGGAAACCATAAGCAAGACCAAAAGACAACACTCAGAATAGGAGAAAATATTTGTAAATGAAGCAACGGACAAAGGATTAATCTCCAAAGTTTATAAACAGTTCATGCAGCTCAAGAGCAAAAAAACAAACAACCCAATCCAAAAATGGACAGAAGACCTAAATAGACATTTCTCCAAAGAAGATATACAGACTGCCAACAAACGCATGAAAGAATGTTCAACATCATTAATCATTAGAGGAATGCAAATCAAAACTACAATGAGATATCATCTCACACCAGTCAGAATGGCCATCATCAAAAAATCTAGAAACAGTAAATGTTGGAGAGGGTGTGGAGAAAGGGGAACACTCTTGCACTGCTGGTGGGAATGTGAATTGGTACAGCCACTATGGAGAACAGTATGGAGGTTCCTTAGAAAACTACAAATAGAACTACCATATGACCCAGCAATCCCGCTACTATGCATATACCCTGAGAAAACCATAATTCAAAAAGAGACATGTACCAAAATATTCATTGCAGCTCTATTTACAATAGCCCAGAGATGGAAATAACCTAAGTGTCCATCATAGGATGAATGGATAAAGAAGATGTGGCACATATATACAATGGAATATTACTCAGCCATAAAAAGAAACGAAATTGAGCTATTTGTAATGAGGCGGATAAACCTAGAGTCTGTCATACAGAGTGAAGTAAGTCAGAAAGAGAAAGACAAATACCGTATGCTATCACATATATATGGAAGTTAAGAAAAAAAAATGTCATGAATATCCTAGGGGTAAAACAGGAATAAAGGCACAGGCCTACTTGAGAATGGACTTGAGGATATGGGGAGGGGGAAGGGTAAGCTGTGACGAAGCAAGAGAGAGGCATGGACATATATACACTACCAAACGTGAGGTAGATAGATAGTGGGAAGCAGCCGCAGAGCACAGGGAGATCAGCTCGGTGCTTTGTGACCACCTGGAGGGTTGGGATAGGGAGGGTGGGAGGGAGGGTGATGCAAGAAGGGAGGGATATGGGAACAAATGTATCTGTATGACTGATTCACTTTGTTATAAAGCAGAAAAAAATAAAAAAATATATATAAAGTATTCGATGTATTCTAATTTATTAGGTTTTTAATTTTATTTTGATGTTTAGAAAAATAAATTGAATACTTCGTTAATCAATGCTTAAGTATTTAGTGAAAAAAATCATATTATACTGTTGAGTTTTGCTTTATTGATTGTATAGATCATCTGTTAATAATTAGAAGCCTGATGAATAATGTTTAAAATAATTATATAATGTTATAAAGAGCAATATATATATATATATATATATATATATATATATATATTTAATTAAATAGTTCTGTATGCCCCTCTTTGTGCACAGAGTTCTTTCTGATATTAAAGGAAATACCACTGTATTTTAAGCACTGAAAATGTAATAATGTCTTTTACAAATAATGCATTATTTTGGAACCATGGGGAAAGAAAAAGATCTTATGATAATTACTTCCCAGTTATGAGTTCACTCATAAGAATTTTAAAAAAATGCTTATTTAGTCTTTAAACACTATTTAGCAAATAATGGAATATCAATTTGACTGTGGGGAAAAGATAAAACTTTTTCAATGTAAATAAACAGGTAAAGAACGCACTTCAAATAGGCAAATATGATTCATTTATTTTCTGCTTTATTTACAATCCAGAAATATTTACTTTTCACCACTCAATGTGGATCATTGTTATAGATTTTTGGAAAATAAAAATGATTAAAACATCCATGAATCCTATACAGTACTCATGGAACTTAAAATCCAGTAGAAAAGACAAGCAAGCAAAGAGAAAAATATTTGTATAAAGTAATTGTAGTTGTTTCAAAATCCAGGAAGGAAACAAAGTGCTAGGATAAATAACGGGTAGCACCTATTTTTGATAGGGACAGGGAGAAAATTTCCCTGATTTGACATTGATGTTCAGAAGTCTGCAAATAGCCCAGTGCTCAAATTCTGCCCTCCATCTGTGTTTGTAAAGTCCCAGGTACAGCTCCCTGGAGATGGCACTGGGACCCATGGAGACCTAGCTGGGTGTTACCCTCCACTCATTTCTTCTTGAGCTGCTTACTACCTGCCACTTGGGGTTGTGCTGTTAGCAACTGCTGTGCACGTGAAGTAGTGGAACCTCAGTCTTGGATTCAGCCACTAACTTTGCCTTGGGCCAGCTCCCAAGTGTGGAAGGCCAGGTCTCTGAGAGGTGGCCAGATGTGTGTGTCACTGGGAAAGAGTGAGAAGGATTATGTGATCTCCTGCACCCAGCCCTTGGATCTGTGGTTCTAACACCTCAGAATGTCTCCAGGTGAAGGCAACTGGGCACAGGATGTACCCCGGCCCAGACTACCAACTCTAGGCCTGCAGGGCTTGAAGGCACAGGTGTCCTCTCCTTGTCCAAGAAACTTTGTAATATCCTTCTTTTTGCCTCTTGGTCCAAGAAATATCTATTGTTTATGAATTGGCTGTTTACTTTCCTACTTTCCCCATAATACTCATATCCTCATCCCACAGATGTGGAATTGAAGTTCAGCAAGGCCTCTTGACTCCAGAGCCTGTTGTAGGATTCCAGAAAGCAGACAAACAAGACCTGGATGAGGTCCAAAGCAGTGGAGGTGGAGTAAAGGAAGAGATTGGAAGTATATTTCAAAAGCAAAATTGGCAAAGCTTACTATTGGATCTCATGTTAGGGTGAGCTAAAGGTAGGCACGTTGATTGTGAAGTTTCTTCTTTTAATCAGGATAGTAGTATAATTGGAAGATGGGGGCAAATTGGAGATGAGACAAGGGGTAAGGAGGAAGCGTGGGTATCACAAGTTTTTGTCCTGATGAACCGGAGATGTCTGTGAGATTCCCAAGAGGATCTGTGAATAGGAAGTGGGTAAAATGTTCTAGAGCTTATAGTAACTCAACAGAGCATTCAACTTACATGTGGAAGGGAAGCTGAGTGCTTTTGCGTTTTGCTTTGTTTTTCTCTCTACTTTCCTTTCTCTCTTTGCTTTCAACAGGAAAAAGACTAAGTTAGAACTGAAAAGCAAGTCATCGTTACCCCCACCACCAGCACTGGAGGAGCAAAGGGGGTAGACTGAGAAGAACTGAATATTCACTTCATGAAAGAAAAATACAGCTCATCTGACAATTGTATACTGTGTGGTTAAGTTACAGAAGCTGAAGCACTTTATATTTATTTCAAAATTCAAGTTGGCACTTTGTGTTCTTTATATATGAGTTTCCCTAGGTGTTACATCCCAATTCATATAACTATATAGTTTATTTCTGCTGGATAACATATTTCTACTTCCTTGGACTCGCAAAATATTTGGCAGTATAAAACAGCTTTAAAAACCAAAATGAAAGAGTAATGTTAGTAAGTTAACTTAATGTAAAACAAAATTAGTTGCAGTAACTTGAGCATGGGGCATTCAACCTACCCTTCACTTTGTTCTATGAAATTCTCTGGCTATATATGTTTGACTTAGCTTTTGAAAGATAAATGAGGATCTTTCATTGAGTTCTTTGATATCATAGCAGGCTTTATGTGTTTCACTCATTCCTTTTGAGACATCCAAAGTGTATGTAAGAGCCAATGACGTTTACTCTGAAACCAACAATTCTGCTGAGTATATCCTCGTTGTTATCTAAAGGTCAATAGAGAAACATGTTAACAAATTAGGACATGATAAGAAATTAGATAAAATAGATTTATCTTAAAATCCTTTTTTTCTACTTTAAAATGTTTAGAGCAGTTAGATATTTTAATTATATCAGAAATATCTTCCATCTTCTATACGAAAAGATACTAAAGTCTTCATACTTCACTATGTTGCAAAGGATGCATACATTAGCATAGCAGATGTCAAAGAAGTTTTGGGAAACAATTAGAATCTCGTGCTCAAAATATGTGAAATCAAGGTGAAATCTGTTAGAGACAAACCAGCAGTAACTGAACAAGCCAAAGGATAAAGTTAGTTATGTTTTTTAGTGTCATGAAGGAAACAATGACATTAGTGGGACCAGACAGAACTTTTCACTTTTTTCCACTTTCTTCAAACATTGGAATAGTTCTTTGATGCAGAGAAAGGCCCAAGGTTATATGGTGAGTTTGGTGGGGGATGGGAAATAGTAGGTTCTGTTGGGGGCTTTACATTCTGTTGTTTAGAACTTTTGATGCTTTGCCTCTGAAGCCTCCAGAAAGAAGTTTCCTCTGTCTCCCTATATCACCTAGAGTCTATAAACTGAAACTGAATATATTTGGTATCCTTGTTTTGGTAAGAGTTAATATTTCCAATTCCTGTTTGGTTAAGGACTGTTTTCAAACTAAAGAAAAATATTTGCCATATTTGAAAGGCAATTTGTAAAAGCTGAAATCTTATAAAATTAGAATCATAAAATAAGTTATTAAACTAATTTCTTACAGATAAAGAGTATAAAGGACAAAGAGAGACAGAGGGTAGTAGGGAATACAAAATAAGGGAGAAGAAAAATCTCAAACCTAGTTACTTGTTCTGTTAGATGACAGATGAAACTTGTGAGTTCTCCAAATCAATATTACAGGAGATTAGAGAATCCCCATCCAGTTTGTGTAAAAATAAATTATAGACTTAAATTGTACAGCAAGCACTACATATTTTCCACAGGGGGGATTTTCTATATTGCAACTCTGTGATACTAGCCTGTTAAATCACTCATAATAAAAAATTTAAACATAAAGAAAAAATAAACTTCATGGCAAACTGAAAGCATAATATACTTAAATATTTGCATTGATCTCCTGTTATTCAAATTCAGTATTGCTTTCCACTTCTTCATGTGTAAACATTTTTACCAAAATTCATTTTGAGTAGTTTTAATATAATCCTGTGGTTATCAATTTTTGCTATTTTATTTAACACTTCCTCTATTTTTCTTCACTGTTAATAGCATACTGTATACATTTAATAAACATTCAAAAAACAGTCATATTTGGAAACAGAAAATCATCTATACTTTAATCTTAATACTAATTTTAGTAAAGTTTTCAATTGCATTTGCCTAATATATTATATACGTGTGTGTGTGTGTGTGTGTGTGTGTGTGTGTGTGTGTATCCTTGTGTTTCAGAAAACACAAACTTCTACCCCAAATACCTCTTAGATACTTAAAGTAAATTAATTCGGGAAAATTAATGATTTAAAAATATAAACAGATAAAGATACATTTTGCTACATTATCTGGGATATTAATATCTCAGTTACAGAAAAGAATCTGTTTCAGAAATGAATTATGATTAATAAAAAAAGAGAGACTTTAATCCATTTGAGGAAAACCCTGGCCATCTTGATTTAAAAAAGTAAGACGGCCTCACTACTGGAAAGCTAGGGCAAAGGACTTATAAAATAAAACTTGATTGGATATTGGAGGCTGAACAGAATTACCTCATCTGAGGAAACTCCACAAGATATATATCAGCTAAAATCTATGTATTGCATGGGCCTGCTGGCTCTCAGTTTAAATAGGATTTTCATTTTTATTATTACTAATTGTCTTATTTTTAGCTTAAAAATCCCTTTATAATCTATACACTGTCACTAATATATTTTATGTCCAGCCCTAATTATTGCAATATATGAAAACAATGATATTGCATTACTTAAATTATAGTTTGTATTTAGGCACTGCAGCAAGTATGCTGACTCCTTTTTAAAATTAATATTAGTGAAGTTTTAAAGGAAATAACCCTTGGTTGACTATTATATGAATTATAGTAGTCTATGGAGCTAAAGGTATATTAAATTCCTGTTGGGTTAAAAGCCATAATATGCTTTGTGAGATTCTCTAAGAGTAAATAGTTAGTAATCAATTATTTGACCTCATTTACTAGAATGTTATTGAAACTATACATTTTTAAGTGTAGGATTATTTATGAACACAAGTAACTTTTAATGCATTTTGCTTGAAAAAATTAGTCAGGTAAGCTATAGCATTTTTTATTGTTTTTATTTCTTGAATTTGGATGGCATTAAAGTGTTGCTCTATGAAAATTTTAATCTATAGTTTTTGGTACATGAAGATTAGACTAGACTATACATAGATTAGACTATGTATTAAAAGTGAATTTTTTTAATAGTCTGACTGCATTACATGACCAGAAAAAATTTAAATGCATTAAACCTTCAAGTATGCTATAAATCTATTTAAGTTCTTAAGAAAATTAAAATTAAAATTTTAGAGAAGGCTTGCAATAGTACATTAATATCAAGGAAAATTCTATTAAACTAAAAAATTGTCTCCTTCAAATATAAAAAAATGAATAATATGCTATGAATTTGAAGAATTACATATATTTTAAAAATAAGAATTGGACTTTTGTGTCAAATAATAGAAGTCATAACATCGTCCTCTTCCCCATTCCTTAAAAAGAAGAGGAAAAAGAAAAGAAAATATAATAAAAATCCAGATAGACATACACTAGTAGCAACTAAAGAAGAAAAGGGGAAGAGCATGCCATAATCCTTGAAATATAGATATAAATGGATTAATGAGAACTGTGTACTCAGTATAGTGAGGCTTCTAAAAGTGGCCTACCCCTCAAAAAACATATTTTTGGGCTTCAATATCCATAAAATTCTTATTGATGTCCCTGAAACTGAAGAGAGGTCATCAGATATTGCATTTTCCTCCTATAATAGGGAGTCAAGTGAAGTTAGGGTGAACAGTAGTGAAAATAATGGCTGTGGAGAAAGGAATGAAAACAGGAATTGGAAAGCAAGGCAACTCACTCTGACACAAGTAAATTTTCCTGTCATACACACTGACTTTGTAATGTATTTTTTGCCTCTAAACATGTCCACTTGGGATTGGGTTACACTGTCAAAATACATGGAGGGAATGATGCAAACCTGAGAAGTAAAAGCAGAAAATCCTCTCAAACACTGAGCGATGCCACAGTGAGCTCTAACTTCTATTAGACTACATACAAGTAATGGTCAGAAAAGACTGTATCTTATCTGGAGACACAAAATGGTTTTCACTGTGGTAGGAAAGAGGTAAAGCAACCTTTAACAGACTAAAAACGAATTGGAAAGTCCCCAAGAGGCCAGAATATGAGAAAGATGAAAAAGGTACAGAGATTGAGGAAATACACTTTGGAAGGGAAAACCAAAATGAAAACCAAATAACAACAAAAAAGGAGGCATAGTAAGAAGGAGATGAAGAACCCAGGTTTAATAGTAAGCTTAACCCAAGACATAGAAGGAAGTCTGTCCGAGTGTTTTAAGGAATAAAGAAATTTACTAGGCATGCTAATTCAATAAAATCAGAGACCAAATAAAACAAAAAGATAATTAGAAAATTTAAGGAAAAATTATTGAAGAGTAAAACATCAGAAATGAACTCATAAATAAATTGGTAGTACCAAGGGGTAAAGGAGAAAGAGAATTACTGACCTAGAGAAAAGGCTTAAGATAATTGGGGAGGATCACAAATGGAAAAAAAAAAAAAGCAGTAAGACAAAAAGACATTCAAAATAAGGATGATTCACTTTCTTGAAAAGTAAATCTCAAAAACTAAAAATAAAAAGATTATTTAACACAATAATAAAACCAAAATTTCTCCCCCGCAAAAGACCAAAAAGCCTACTTTGGTATATAGAGCACTTTGGTTTCTAGATAACATCACGGTGACTTTTAGTTAAATAGATCTTCAAGGATATGGAAAGAATACTTCAGAGTACAGAGCAGAAGGTGGCAAGTCACTTATAAGGGTGGGGGTTTCATACTAGCATTAGACTTTTTAACAGTAACATCAATGCCAAGATTACAAAGTTTAAAGGAAAGAATATGAGCCAAAAGATGCAGTTATTTTCAAATCAATTGTGGACTACAAAACTCCAATTTCTTGAACAAATATTATTGATGATTAACTGTATTCAGTTAAGAAAGTTAATCATAATGAATACTCTCCAAAATAGGAAAATCATGATCACAAAAGCAGATACATTCAAATATAGAACAAATATTGTATAATTTAGTGTTTAATAGTTAAGGAATAAATTGTAAAGTAATAAACCTTAGCAGATTAAAGTAGTAGTCTATATATCAAATATTAGAATGTAGGAGAAAATGAGAGTGCTAATGACTTCCTCCTTTATAGCAAAGACTCAAAAATAGTTAAGAATACATGTAGGCACAAAATAACAGTATGTCCAACCTGTTAGTAGCTTTCATAATATCCTTGTTTAATCTTAAAATATTTAAGGAAATTATATATTTGGGGTAAAATAATATAATTCCTTAAATTTAGTATCTTTTCATGTTCACCTCTATGTCATTCTTTTTTTCTGGTAATTCAAGTAAAAATTTTATTGTATAAAATAACATGTTTATTTGCTTATCGTGTTTGGGGAACTGTGTGGAAAGATTTCCATCTAAACTTCATTATGCATGTAATTGAAAATGATATGTTGTATGATTTTCATTACCTTTTCTGTATTTACTAATATTACAAGTTTTTTCAATAGTTTTGACATTAAACAAAAACTATGTTTACTTATTATTATTTCCATACTAATTATATGGTAATAATGCTATGATTTTAAAAATCAGTAACTGAAAAGAGTGAATAAAATTCAAATCTATCCTGATGAATAACATATGTCCAAATCTGGAGAACATAAGTCCCAGATTCATATATGAATAATAAAGTTTACAATGTCATCTGTGATTCAATAAAATACATGAATACAGGGCAAACTGAATATTGCTTCCCCTATGGAAACATGTAGTTAAAAATTGGATAATTTAACTTAAGTACTTGTGTCAACAATGCTGTAAGGAACTAATGCCTGTGTGAGCCAATGCTTCTGAAAACATAAGGATAGAAACTATGTACATAAATACCTTGAAGAATGTAATATTCTCTCCTAAATGGGTCTGAGACATTAAACTTAAATTTTAGATTATTACATCAAAGTTGATAATGTTCTTCCTGGTCTTTCCATTGATTTGTTCAGGATAATGTTTAAAAATTGACTTTTTCTAGCCCTAGATATTTAAAATAGTGACCAGCTAACCAGTAAGACCCAGGAGTACTAAATAAGCCCAGGGAAAAGAGTCAGAAAGATAATGGAATTGTGAAAAGAAAAGTTACTGGAGGATTTCATCTACAAGCACAATTAAAGCATTTTGTACTTTTAATCCTTTTATTTTCTTCGTGGTTATACACTTATTCTGTAAGTATATCTTCTATCAAAACTACACAGAGTAAATCTCATGGGAGGGGGGTACAATAGGAAGAAACTTAAGCTGGAATAGCAGCATCACAGCCATAGTGTTAGAATGTCGATGATCATTGTTCATTCTTCACAATAATATGAAATGAAAGTGAAACCAGGGTATCACTCTCTTCACAGGCTATTGAATCCGCTCAAATAAATGCAAATAAGGGCATATGAAAACCTGGTTTACATGAACAAATTGATAAGAAATGAAATTGTAAATCCACACACCCTCTCTGCTTTGTGCCCTCTCATCCACCTCCTCTACCTTCTCCTCCTTAGCCAAAGTCAGGGCACCCTGGCCATTGTCCAGGTCTCTAGTGACACGTCCCACGGAGTGCTACTCTCTCTTACTAAATCTAACAAGATTATTTCCTTCATCCTGGAGATGAACTGGTCAAGTTTCTAGGTCTGTAGATTGTTAGGCAAAATGATCCTGAAGGACTTCACATTTTTTTCATTAAAAACATGTCTCTGTAGCTCACTGCAGGCTGTCCTTTGGCATCAGTGACCTGCTTAGAGCCAATAAAGTCACAGAGTATAATTCTGTGTGTGGGATCTTTGATCAATTTTGGTCCCATCACTGCAGAACAGTAAGCAGTAGCCAGGACATTGCCTCCCTGGCTTTGTTAAAGCCTCTTTGTTGGATCTCTAATTTTAGCGCCTCTCCATTCCAAGGAGCACCTTGACGGTATCTCCCTGTGAGATTGCAGTGCATTGGCTGTGCACCAAGTCTGGGGTGGGGGTGTGAGAGAGCTATCCCTTGTGAGGCCCTCCAGGTAAAGCCTTTGTAATTGCCTATGATTATGCCTGAAAGATCACAAATAGGTGCTGACCAGGAGCTATGATCCTCAACCATTATTTGAATTGTTCATAGCACACACATTTAATTTTCTTTAATTGAGATGCCTCCAGTAGAGTAAATAGTGTGTTGATTTTACTGCACTGTTCAATTATTTTTTGCATATAAATATCATGTAACCACTGTCCAGATCAAGATTTAGAACATTTATGACATCCATGACAGTTTTTTTTATTTGAACTATAGTTGATATACAATATTGTAAATTGTAATTTATAGGTGTATCACAAAGTGATTCAGTTTTTTATGTATATGTATGTGTATATATATATATATATATATATATATATATATATATATATATATAAATTTTTTTCAGATGATTTCCCATTACAAGATACTGAATATTGCTCCTTGTGTTATACGGTAAGTCCTTGTTGCTTATCTTTTTTTTTTTTTTTTGCAGTACGCGGGCCTCTCACTGTTGTGGCCTCTCCCGACGCTTAGGATCAGCAGCCATGGTTCATGGGCTCAGCCCCTCCGCGGCATGTTGGATCTTCCCAGACCGGGGCAAGACCCCGCATCCCCTGCATCGGCAGGCAGACTCTCAACCACTGCGCCACCAGGAAAGCCCTGCTTGTCTATTTTATATATAGTAGTGTGTATCTATTAACCCCATACTCCTAGTTTATCCCTTCCCACCTCCCTTTCCCCTTTGGTAACCATAAGTTTGTTTTCATGCCCATGAAAGGTTATGATTCTTCTCAGATGAAACCCCTGGAGGTACCCAGTATTCTCACTTCTATCACCTCAGGGTAGTTTGCTTGTTTGTGTTTTTGTTTTGTTGTCATAAAAATGGATAATAAAGTATGTTCTCTTTTGCAACTAACTTCCTTCATTCAGCATACTCTCTTTGAAATGTACCCATGTTGTTGCAGTTTATTTTTTTTTTATTATAGGATTGTAAAACAGGGCATGAATATAGCACATTTTATTTGTTCATTCTACTCTTGTTGAGCACTTGATAGTTTTCAATTTGTGGTTATGTGAATGAAACTGCTATGAACATACTCAGGGCATACATGGGTGTAGTCATAACTGTCATTTGGAAGATGTAGGCACTCATTTATCTTATGTACATGCAAAGAAGTAAGACTGCTGAAGTGTAGAGCAAGTACATATTTCATTTTAGAAGATACTGCCAAACAGCCGTTGAAAGTAGTTTCACTCCTGCCTGCAGTGTATGAGCAAATGCGTTCTACACCTTTGAAAATCCTTGTCACTCTTTTTTATTCTGAGGCATTTGATAGATGTGTATGATATCTTTTTGTGGGTATAATTTGCATTTCCATGATGAGTGATCTTATATGATTATTGGTCTTTTGGATATTATCTTTTATGAAGTCCCTGTTCACATCTTTTAAACAACTTATATTGCATTGTCAGTCTTTTCCTTAGATTTGTAAACATTCTTCATATAATATGGAAACAAAAATGAGGTTCTATCTGTCATCTCTGGAACTGATAGAACATGAAGACTAAAAGAAATATATCAAGTGTTTATGGAGTGGGCAAACTGAATGACTCTGAGAAGATCACCAGTGATATACACTAAGCACCTGGTTCGTACTCATCCATAACCTTCACTTCAGCTGAGTAGAAACTAAGTGAAATGGTATTGCCATAGGAGAGTCTGAATGTGGGACCTGTGCTCATTAGATAGAGTGCAGAAACTGCAAAGCTAGCAGAAAGCATGGAGCATAAAATCATTTTGTCATTTAATAGAGCTACTCAATGGGACAGTTCCCTTCTCCAGAATAGATACTTTTGCTCTAATTTCCCAGAGGCAACTGGAACTTGAAACTAACAAGGACATCCTGAATTTCAGAGTAACAGACTGAAGGTGAAGGTGGATAATGATGCACTTTTAGAAGAGTTTGACTACTGGGGTTTAACAGTGCCTAAGTGGGAGCTATTTGACATGGTAAAAACAAAAACAAAAGAGATGGAAGAGATGGCCACGTGGTTTAACTGCCAAGCCAGACTCCTAATAATGGTAGTTGGGTTAATTAGATAGGGGAGAAAGTTTCCACCTAATTTCAGAAAGCCAAAACAAAGAGAAAAATGCTGCAAAAAACAAATAAACCAAGTCATTTGGCTATCGCCAGCTACATCACAATTTAACTGTTATGGTGATAGAAAGCTGATAAAATGTTAAAAAAAAATTTCAATAAACAGTATAAATGTTGAAAAAATAGAGACAGAGTTGTCAAGTGAAGATGCTATTGTATACCTGAAACTTAAAAGAGGCTAAAATAATATATATGTGCATATGCACATGTCTCTATACTTGTATTATAACTATATAATAATATAATTTATTAAAGTTTCTGGGTATATACATATATATCCTGTATGATAATTTAAACATTACTAATATAAATGGAGAGAAATTTCATTTATAATGAGGGCAATAACTGACAACAAATGAAATTAATTTTCAATTAATATACAATATTTTAATGAGTAAAACAAATCATTTTGCTTAAAGAAAATACTGAATAAATGGAGAAACTAAGTGTCCACAGTAATTCTAAATTACTATGTAATTGAAATGCAATTCCATTTAGAATTCCAATGTATTGAATTTTGTTACTAATTTTGCTCTATAATTTTACCTGGAAAAACATTTTTTAAATATTTATTGAAGAACATTTGTGATAAAATTATAAGGTCTATTTGATAGAAAAATGTAGTGGTAGAAGATTTTCTCTACGAGATATTAAAGCTTACAATAATGTTACCATATTTAGAAAAGATAGCTTTGATCTTAGAATAAACAAGTAAATTAATGGAAAATAATAGAGAGAACAAAAGTATTTCCAAGAATATATAGGAACTCAATATTTAATAAAGGTAGCATTTAAACTCAGTGGTAAATGGATGGGGTTACTTAGTAAATGGTTTGGTGATATTAGAAGATTCTAGGAGGAAAAAAATTGGCATCAGACATGATTTACCATGAATAAATTCAAGTTTTATTGAAAATCTTAAGTTAGGATAATTATCTCAATATTAAAAGTAAATAGAAAGACTGCTTGTATAAATTGCAGGTGTAGAAAACCATTCTATGCTAGAATGAAAACCAAGAAACTATAAAGATAAAACATTTGACTATGTCAAAATGTTTAAAATATATATAGTACAAAAATTATCATAAAGTGTCAAAATGAGAAATATTTGTAAATCCGTATTATAAGTTGTCTGACTTCTCAGCATGCTACTACATTCTCTTCAAAACTACTTGATACTCAGTTAAGCAAAAGTAGAATCTCACATTTGGCCTTTGAATGTAGGTAAGAAACAAAATTTCTAAAATAATACTTTTGAAAGGAGAAGACATTTAAATATTTTGAGCAGATAATAAAATTAGGACATGGTATCGTGAAGTAGCTCTAGCTGCTACTAGATTTAAAGGAGGCAAGAAAGAGATCTGAGAGATCATTAGTTAGATTATTGACATATTCCTGATATAATGATGACTGTGGTTAGCCTTTTCAGAGTGTGTATACATAATTGCACAGGTTGTTCACTATTCAACTCCAGAATTGTTGTTGCCATACAGACTTCAAAAAGACAGAGTGCCACTGTGATTTGGTGATGGCAGTGTGTATGAAGACAATGAAAATGATAAATAGGTAGATGATAAACATATGTTATAGACATACATATATACACATTATCTATTTATCTATATCTATCTATAATATTTAGAAGGTAAAAACAAGTCATATTAAGAGAATGAAATGGATATGGTATGATTTATGAGTAGAGTGAATAAAAGTCATTGCTCAGTATTCCAGCATGTGCAACTAGCTGAGCAATTTCTTCAGTTATTTTGTAAACATTAATGGATTCTGAAATTCTAATTCAAATCTGATTTTCATCTACAAGCACTAGATATATAATGTTAACTACTTATTCAAAATCTCCATTTTATCATTTCAAAGGCATATTCAATACAGTATATCTACGAGAGATATGACCATCCCTCTATGTTCAGTCTATAGTTTTATCACCATTTCAATGACTATCACATTATTCTGTTAAATTGTTGATTAAAAAATATTCTCTCTCTATATATACATAATGAGTCTTCCATCAATAGTTCTCTGCATATTCTTGCCCTTCTGCTTGAATTGCTGCTGCTACTCACCATCCTTGTTCATTAAAACTTCTTAGCCTAGATTTTCAATTCATCCTTTAGAGTTTCTCCTAATGCTTCTTATACTAAACATTAGTTCCTCTGAGCCTCTAGTTTGGTTTCTTTTGTTCTCTCCAGTACATTCTTACAGAGGTATTTTATTAAGAACCTCATCTCAATGAATATTGAAACTTTAATAAGTGCTACTATTTGTTATTTGTATTTCCTTCTTGACTAATATTCATGAAATCAAGAGCAACTTACTTTCACTTACCATTCTATTCTCAAAATCTAGCAATAAACCAACAAATATTTATTGAATGAGTGAATTAATGTATAATAGTATTTACTGAAATGGGGAAAGACCAATAAACTTTCACTATCAGAAAAAGTCTGAGAGTTAAAGATGAGTAGGATTAGGAAAATGGGCCAATACTAGAAATTTTAGTCTTCAAAAGTCTATGACATCTATCCATATTGAAGATGTCAAATAGGCTACTGTCTATAAGCATTGCCAGTGGAAAAAAAATATTTGGGCTGAACACATGAATCTGGGAGTTATCTTTCTACAGATAAATGTAGTGCTTAGAGTTCAGTGTGTCTGAACAAGCTAACAACAGTATGTAGCAAGAAAAGATTTAGGTCTTTATACAAGCTCTGAAGGATTTTAACTTTCATATGTTGATGTGGTTTGCTTGGCTTCAAGGGTAGTGTGTGATTGGTGGTATTATGGGTGAAATTCAGATCTTGAACACAGAGCATCTTCAGGATAACAAAATTTTTATAGAAAACCAAAAGGGAATATATATTTTTTTCTGTCAATTACACTACATCTTTTAGTATAACAAAGACTTGTAGGAATTTTGATAGTTGGTAAAGTTAGCAAATCAATGGAATTCAGAAACAGAAAATCCTCTACACATATGAAAATGTTTTTTTGCTTGTTTGTTTTGTTTTCTGTTTTTCCTATTAAGCCTCAGGAGTTTTTAAGAATATCTAATGCATGCAATTAAGGTAGCCAACACCAGTTGCCTATGATATTTATGTCATGAATTGTGTTCATATCTACTCTTGTGTGCCTACTTCCATATTTCAAATGTAGAGAGGCTGTGTTAATAGTCTACCCCCAAAATCTCACTGGTACAGGTAAACATACAGACAAACATGAAATGATGTAATACTGTATAGGTGGCACATAAATTACTTTTAACTCTAATATAAAAGTTAAATGACAAAGTATTAAGAATAATTATAACTACAAAAATGTGTTAATGGATAAACAATATAAAAAGTAAACTTTGACAAAAGTATGTTTGGGGGACAAATAAAAGTGTAGAGTTGTTATCAGCTTAAGATAGACTGTTACAACTCTTAAGAGGTTCAATGCAAGCCTCTTGGTAACCACAAAGATAAAACCTATCATAGATACTAATATAGAAAGAGAAAAGAATCAAAGCATACCACAACAAAATATCATAAAACCACAAAGAAAGATAGCAAGAGAAGAGAGTATAAAAAGAGAACTACAAAACAGACAGAAAACAATGAATAAAATAGGAATAGAAAGTCCTTGCATATCAATAATTACTTTTAATGTAAATGGATGAAACATCATTCAAAAGACATCAGCAACGTGGCTGAATAAGGCATCCCTCATCACATCTCTCCTCAGCAACAACAATTTGGTATCCATTCATGGACAAAAGTACCTTTGTGGGATCCAGCACCATACTTCAAGAGACCCTTATATATCATGCCTAAGAGTTAATTTACCTGTCATATAAGTAGCTCCTAATAGTTAATAACCAGAACTTTACCAAACCTGAGCAGAAAAGTAGTAAACAACATACATAGGGAGTTCACAGAAGAAGAAATAAAAGTATTAATAGATAAAGTCCATTTGCTATTTATATGGCATAATTCAGAGTGTGCCAAACCCTCACCTTTTGGCAATTTATCCTGGGAGATAGTGTCTTTTCTCTTTGTGATTCAAATTTCTTTTAGTTGTGGATATTCTACTGGAATTATATCAATAAATGTCTTCCCCCTGTTCAAGTTGTTCATCTTGTCCCCTTACGTGCACACATTATGAATATACTAGAGGTGTATCCATCTTTCTATCATCTATCTATATACAGTGATGTACCTATATAATTCTGTTTATAATAATTTTTTAAACTCTGTTCATTTCCACTTTCTTGTCCTAGTTTTCTCAAGCCAGTAGTCTATGTCCTTAATATTTTTGACACTATTTTCCTTTTTAATTGTTTAGAATGTGATAATTTAATTTTCTTTTAAAATTTCTCTTGAGTTCTTCTAACCTATAACCTCAACTTCAGATGCTTAGCTTTTGTATATCTCATTTAAGATTTTGGGAACATTTTGGGGGGGGCAAGTATTTTTATATTCCATTTTTGGTTTCTATTTCTTTCTTCTTATGTTCTTATAGTTTTTTTAATATCTGGTGCAAGTTATTTTTTAACTATAAAACATTGTTTAATGATATGAGTTATTTTCTAACCAGCTGTTTGCAGGAAATATGTGTGGATGTGTGGAGAGGTGTTATTCAAGGCAGATAATTTCACGTGTTCAAATGATTTATTTTAGCTCTTTACTTTCTCTAAGCTAAGAGGGTTTGCCAACTGCAAATATGTTCCCAATTAGAGATTCCCTAAATAACAGACTTGCAAGAATTTGTGTATTTCCTCATTCACCTGCACTATCCCTAACTCTTCTGTGTTGTATCAAAAAGGAGTTCATGGAAACTGTCACCACCAGCCCCTACAAGTCATTGTTCTTGTCTTAAAGAAGGTCCTTTGTTTGTTTATTGTCTCTCTTAGTGTGTGCCACTTATTTTGAAGAATTATTCTCTTCAGGCTTAGTCTGAGAATTGTTCTTAAAATCATGCTCTTTAGGCATCTTTCCAAGACTTTATTGGACATCAACTGAATTCTGTAGCCCTTCCTCATATGTACTGGTGGGGGGGTCTCCTGCTTATGTTGATGCTCAAGTTTTCATTTCCTTTTCTGGTTGCCATTGCATCATTTATTTGATTTATATGATACAAAAGAGTCATGGTTTTTGTCCCATTTATAATATAAAATCTTTTTTTTTATTCGATGTTTTCAGGGTTTTTTTTAGCATCTTTATTAGAATATAATTGCTTTACAATGGTGTGTTAGTTTCTGCTTTATAACAAATTGAATCAGATATACATATACATATATCCCCATATCTCCTCCCTCTTGTGTCTCCCTCCCACCCTCCCTATCCCACCCCTCTAAGTGGTCACAAAACACCGAGCTGATCTCCCTGTGCTATGTGGCTGCTTCCCACTATCTATTTTACATTTGGTAGTGTATATATGTCCATGCCACTCTCACTTCTTCCCAGCTTACCCTTACCCCTCCCCGTGTCCTCAAGTCCATCCTCTACCTCTGCATCTTTATTCCTGTCCTGCCCCTAGGTTCTTCAGAAACAATAAAATCTTTTTTAATGTTTATCGCAGGGCTCATACCTACAGCGCAGGGCTTATTCCACTTCACTGAGGTGCCTAACTCTTTGTTACCAGAGATAGCATATGTTTCAGGGCAATTTTATTATGGCATTCAATTTATTTTTTTATGTACTACAGGAACCCTGGTATAGTTAAAAAGAAGGTCATATCTATTTTAATTTTATTGACCTTGAAACAACATCATTTTCAAATTGTAAAATTTAGAGGCTTTTATACTTGGTGCATCTTAAACTTTATGCTGTCTGATGGTTGTATACATGCTTTGCTGATTATTAAATCTGAGAAAGAAAGCAATCTCAATTACTTTACTCTCACAGAACTATGCAATCTGCTTTAAAATGATACACTTCAGACAGTGCTCTGAGGAATCCATTTTGATAAAAATATGAATTGACCATATAATACACATCTTCACCATAGCCTCATTTGAGAGTCTAATAAAAGCTATAGATATTCTACCCATGGGTGAAATTAAATGTGTAAATCACATATACACAAAACTATTTTACTTTTGAATTCATATGATTTACAAACTTCCTGAGTACTAACCATGGGCAAGGAATTTTTATATCTAAGATTATGATCTCTTTAGAATAAAATATAAAATGTATAAACAGGTTCAAAATTAAGTATCTTTCTTAGTCACCTTGGAATCTAACAATTGGCCTCTAATTTAACTCTGGTTTTATGGCTGAAATTAAGTTGGATCTACCCTGTATATCTGTTTCCATTTGTGGCTTTCAACTAAATTAAATGGCCTTGCCTTACTTTTAATAAGGTGAAATAATTTTAAATGTCAGACAATGTCATTTTTGATAGTTACCATAAAATGAGATAGTTGCCAAGCAATCTATATTTTTGGCAAAATATCTGTGTTAAAGTCATTAGTAAATATCACAGATGAAAAATTTTGTCTAGGAAAAATAACTTTTAAGATATAATTAAGTTTCAGAAAACAGGAATATAATTGTGTTCAAGCATTTAAAATTAAAAGTAAAGTAAATGTATCCTATTTTAATTCAAACTGCTCTTTTATTTACTTAATATTCATGCTCATATTACTTTAATTTATTGAATAATTGTCTCATTATTATAATAAGATCTCTACCACTCCCTCTAATCTTTATACAAAAGTAATTTTATATATTACTTCTTAATGTATTATACAGAATTTGGGATTGAGAGCTGTTAATTTATCTATGATAGCTCTAGGCTAAACATTATATTTTTGTCACCATCCAGACAGTTCTTATTTTTTTTTCTAAACAGGAATAGAGTTGAAATATTATGTTATTTCCTTCCAAAGTCTGGGATAAATAAAAACTAATAGATCAATCAATCAATCAAACAAACATTAAATAACATATTTCTTGTGCCTAAGGGTGAGGTCCACAAAATCATAATCTAGCATAAGACCATTCAGTCTTCAAGTAGTGTAAGTTTTTGTTCTTAGTGAACATATATACATATGGCTATATATGTACTTGTGTACATAAGGGCTTGGCCTACAGCCCATATCTCTGAACGTGTATTTGTACATTTCTTTTAGTGTTTCATTTTTACTTAATTTCACCCAAATAAAATTTGCATACTAGTACAAATTATCTCCATGTACCCTTCACACAGAATCACTAAATATTAATTGTTTCCCACATTTGCTTCTTAATATTTTCTCTCTATGTGTCCATGTACCCTTCACACAGAATCACTAAATGTTAACGGTTTCCCACATTTGCTTCTTAAAAATTTCTCTCTCTGTGTCTCTTTCTGGTATCTTAAAATATTTGAGAGTATGTTGCAGGTATAATTCCCCTTTATTTCTAATTGTTTCAATAAGTATACTGTAAAAGCAATAACATTATCTTACCTAAGTACAGTGTAATTGTAAAAACTAGGAAATTCATATCAATACAATGTGATTATTTCTTGGTTGCATTCAAATTTTATCAATTATTTACAAATTTCTTTGGTAGCAAAATAAAATTCCATCCATGGATTCAATCCATGAACATAGGCTGCATTCATTCATCATTAATTTTTAATCTAATCTGGAATGGCCCTTCCGTCTCTCTTTGTATTTCAGTCTTGACATTTTCTAAGAGTACCAGCCAGTAAGGAAGTGGTCAAAGAACAGTAAAGATATGTGAAATGAAAATGGGAGTCAACCTGAAGTACTCACATTAGCCAAACTGGTGATTATTTGAGTATCACACAAATAATGACAGTAACAAATTATAACCCATAAATAAAATAAGAATCTATGAGTCCATACTGATATAAATAAATAAATAAATAAATAGTCATAGAAAGGAAAGCTTCTTCTTATAGTATAATTCCAAACTAAGTATGCTGAGAAGTAGTGCTGGATATAAAACATCACAGTTTGGCAACTACAGTAGTTACAAAAGATTCTTCTGGCAAAAATCATCAATGGATGCAAAATCTAACCATCAAAAATATGATGAAAATTAAGATTTTTACAAAGTCCCAATTTATTTCCTGCAGGTACTTCTTGGTGAAAAAGAGTAAAACAGCAAATTTATATTGGAAAGTCTTAAGAGACACTACCTTATCCAAGAGAAAAAAGTTAACATCAGCAATAATGAGATGTCAAATGTCCTTTAATGTATTGCACTGAGAAGGACACAGCAGCAGTTCTGTGAAATTCCAGCCAAAAATGGATTACCAGAATCTAAGGATGAAGAAACATGAGGTAAAACCAAGCTAAGGAATATTCTACAAAATAATGAGACTATCTTCAAAATAGTCAGTGTTTTGTCCCTTTCTCCCATGGTAGAATATTTCTTTATTCTAGCTTACAGCTTCCTCTCTGTTTTTTTTTTCCATTATATAAGATATAAGACTGCTGCACATAACATAATGATGTACTCTAGATGTCACTGCATAATGGACTCCAATCTCAACCCAGTTCAACAAGTATTTATTGTGTGAGTACCCAGAGTACAGACATAATTCATCTTTTCTCTATCCATATAACAAAATCTTTCTTTTTGCCCCATCCATCCTGCTCTCTTTTATAATATTATGATTGTGATGATTAATTTACCTTACTGAATTATTTCAGGGGATGATCCATGACATACTCACCTTTGTATCCTAGCAGTGTACATACTTGGAAAGTAAATATAATATGAACTCTGTGGTGCATTTTGAGTCTTTTTATATCCACCAAGACAGGCTATAAGTCTCTCTACACCTTTAGTTCAGTTCATGTTTCCATATTACATCAACTTCACTTAAATAGATTTACATGCAAAGCTCACCATTTCTTTCTAGCAGTTACAAACTCAGCTCTTTAAGGGAAATTTATTTGTATTTGTCCTTCTATAGGTAATGGAGGCATGTATGTAAATACAGGTCAAAGAAGAACCCCATGTCACTCTTACATACTGTGTTATATATATTTTAAATCAGTTTTACTGTTTTATTTATTTATTTTTTGGAGATAGTTGCTTTACGATGTTTAGTTTCTACTGTACAGCAAGGTGAATCAGCTATATGTATACATATATCCCCTCTCTTTTGGATTTCCTTCCTATTTAGGTCACCACAGTACATTGAGTAGGGTTCCCTGTGCTATACAGTAGATTCTCATTAGTTATCTATTTTGTACATAGTATCAGTAGTGTATATATGTCAATCCCAATATCCCTATTCATCCTATTCTCCCTTCCACCTTGTTCTCTACGTCTGTGTCCCTATTTCTGTTTGGTAAATAAGATCATCTATACCAGTTTTTCAGATTCCACATATATGCATTAGTATGTGATTTTGTTTTTCTCTTTCTGACTTCACTCAATATTTTAAAGTGATGTTCAAAAACAAACTGTTTTAGAAATATAGTGAACCTTACCTTTTACATAATGTCTCTAAGAACATGCCCTTATTTCTGAGATGCATTTCTTGCTCTAACAGGTTGAAATCTCTTTAGCCTTTATTCTCCCAAATCATTTATGTGAAACACTTTTTACTATTGTGTGATTTTTCACTCTTTTAACCAGTGATCAGAACAATTATGTAGCTAACCAATTTTTCTTTTTCTGTTTACAGGTAGGATACATTGATTCATATTTCTTAAGGTGTTAAAAAAATCTAAGAGATTTAGATTTGAAAATTTCTCATATTGTGATATTTTTCAGTAAGGAAATGCATAATTAGGAGAAAAATGTGCTAATATAGATTCTCATGTAATTCTCCATATGGAAAGGTGATAATTAAGCTCAACGTTGGTTACAGCTCACCTTTTTCAAAACCAAGTTCCCAATACAAAAGAGACAATTTCTGAAGTACCACTTTTACACTTGAAGCTAATAAACCTATGTTCTAATAATTTAAATGCCACTGAGTGGTCTATAACTAGTGTTAGACCTTATTATCTGCATTCACATGGTTTGTTGGTTGCCTTATTCTCATTTCAGTTTTAAATAAACAAATGAAACTTCTAAAAGTTCAAAAATATTCTAATTTTTTCATCAAACTTAAACAATTAGAATAAAATGTGTTGAATTTTATAGAGATCAGTATGGATACAATTACAGAGGGGTTTCATAAAATTAGGAAAATAAAATATTGATACTTGATTGACTTGAGTTGATTTTGTGTAGGAAATAGCTAACACAGTATCCACAGAAATACTTTTCAATATTGCATGCCCTACTGAATTAAAATGGATCAGCAAACTACAACCTGTGGGCCAAATCCAGCCAAAAGTCCAAATCTGGCCTGTAACTTGTTGTTGTAAATAAAGCTTTATTGGAAAAGAGCTGCAGTCATTATTTATGAAAGATTTATGGCTGCTTTCATACTACAAGACAGAATTGAGGAGTTGCTGCATAGACCAAGTGGCCCACAAAACCTAAACTATTTACAGGAAAAGTTTGCTTACTCCTGTAGTACAAGGAAATTTCCAAGCAAAATAGTGTTTGATACCTGAGAATAGGTTATGTGTATTTATTGGTGGTTAGGGAATGCTTGAAATAAATGTCCTTTGACTTGTGCTTGCATTGAATAGGGAAAAAAAGGAATTTTAGATTCAGTGAATTTTAGAAATGAGTATTAAATTAAATAATTTCATATTTGATATATAAAATATATAAATATATAAATATATAATATATAATATATAAAATATTGTCAAACGTGCCCTGCATATTATATATCTTCTAAAGGCTTGACTTTGTAAGCATATATTTTGCCTTATTTTTGCATTATAGAGAGCATGATTGTTTCAAACGCTGTAAAAGTTCTAGTGTATTGTTATTTCTTTTTATGCTTTTATATAGATTCACCTATATATCTTTTTAGTCACTGATGTGCATGCTTATTTAACAAAACCAATTTCTCTTTCTCTTGACAATGAAGAGTAATATTCATTTAGTATATCACAAAGTGATATTCCTGAAGAAATATTTGAAACATAAGGTGTCACTACTGAGAAAATTCCTTGGCAAGTTGAACAAATATTTTTTTCAGGTATGGTTATTGATTTTTATACTGAGAATTGATTAAAACTATTTTTTTCTTTTTATGTCTATGATGAAACATCTACATATGAAAAGCAGTATTGAGCATTCCATTTCAGGAATAAAGTACTTTTTATTCATCGACTATGTTCAGTAGTTGTAGTTGAAATGTTAGAAAATAGATTCAATTTTCTAATTCACTTTTAAGAACAGATGTAACAATTTGTAAGCTTCATGTGCTATTTAGCCATGTTGAATACCTCCGTGGAATCACATTTTAGGAATTGCTAATCAAACAATAGTTTCTTTAACCACTCTGGACACTGAAGCTAGAGGATATAAGTGACTTGCTCACCTTCACCCTACTTATTGCCAGGTTCCTTCTTGTATCTTAACCTGCTTCTACCAGTTATACAGTATTTGTAAAATTGGTAACTGAAATACTAATTCCATTTTACTATAAATATTGCTGGGATTTTCCAAAACAATCAAGCTTGTATACATTAAGTCATGGAAAAGTATTTAAGAATAGAAAATTTAAGATCTCTCTTATCAACCTGGCACATCAGACTATCCATAAAAATTCGCTGTTACCTTTGTTTCCAGGTCAGCTCTCTACTCCCACATATTTGAAGTATCAAAATGACTGCCCTGAGTATTTGAAGAGCAAAAGTAGTTTAGGGTGTGTAATCACAAACTTACTCAACTAATCCAGTTAAATGAATTGACATTCATTAGACACTGAGTACATATTAGCCTGCTTTTTAAAAATCAAATTACTTGTTTCTTGTTTTTGTTCAATTTAAGTCACAGAATGTGGACTGAATATCTAGCATTATTGATCTCATATGTAAGAATAGCCACATGTTATCAGTGGAAAAATGACTCATAGTTAGATAACATGAGATTTTTTTCTTGGCCTCCTTAGGTATTAATAAAAGGCCTTGCAGGCAAACATATTAATGTAATGTTTAAACACCATTTGTTGGAATTTATAATTTTATTTTAGCTTTAAATTATTGCCCCATTTCAGCCCTAAGATTTTTTCTTCCTTAGAGGCATAATTAACCAATTAAAACTATTATTTCTCAGAAAGTAAAAATAAATATAATATTTGCATACAAATGAGAAAATATGAAGTCAATATATTTAATAGAAATAATGGTTTTAGATTATTTATATGAAGGGCAGCTTTATATATAGAACTTTAGAGACAAAAAACAAGAGTTAATCATTGTTTAAAGGTATATAAAATATATAAACAATTTTAACAGTAGAAAGTAGTTTTTATTATAATTAACATTATTTTTGTTATGACTCCAAATACTCCTTTTAATTATTTCTTAGGGCTAATGTAAGTGTATATTTTTATCATCAATTTTCTTTTCCTATTTTAGCAATATGAACTTTTCTAGTCTTATCTTCCACTAATCTCTGTTCCTTTATTACAAAGAACACTGTTTTTTACCAACTCCTTTAAAACGGAAGTAATTACAGTTGACAAAATGTTAATACCTTTCTTAATCTTTCCTTCTTCCTGAATTACATCATCTATTCATCTTGTAAACACTGGAACAAGCAACTTACATTTGGACATTGTAAAGTAGTCAAAGGTGAAGAGAGAAAAATAATTCAGTTTGTATTAATGGAAAAATATAGTGATCTTTAAACGTTTTTTTTTCCATGTAAGTTTCAATTTGGTGAATACATATTTAAGATGATGTGATGGTTAATTTTATGTGTAAAGTTGGCTAAGCTACGGTGGTCATTTTGGTCAAATGATAGTTTAGATATTTCTGTGAGGGAATTTTGTGATTAATATCTACAATAAGTAGATATTAAGAAAAGGAAATTGCCCGTGATGATGTGGGAGGCCTCATTCAATCACTTGAAGGCCTTAGGAGCAGAAACTGAGGTTTTCCTGAGAAGAATGAATTCTGCTTCAAGACTGTAACATAGAAATCCTGCCCAGTTTCCTTTCTGCTCACACAATTGTGGAGTCTGGCAAGTCTGAAATCTACAGGGCGGGGCAGCCAACTGGAAACCCAGGTGAGAGTTGAAGTAACAGCCATGAGTCTGAAATTTATAGGGTAAGACAGAAGGCTGGAAACTCAGGTGGGAAATCTATGTTAGTTTCATAGAAACTTTTGTAATCGGAAAGAGTGAATTTTTCTACTCTGTAATTATCATGACTGTTGTGATTAATATGGTTTATTTGAATTTGTATTTTAATTTTAGGATCAGCCTATAAATTCTGTAAAAAAGCTATCTGGGATTTTGATGGTGATTGCATTGAATCTGTAGATCATTTGTGGAGATTATTTATTCAAGAACTTGAGATGTCTTTCCATTTATTTAGGTCATCTTTAATATCTTTAAGTAATGTTCTGTAATTTTCAGTGTACAAGTCTTGCAATTCTTTTGTTAAACTTACTCCCAAGTATTTTTTCTTTGTTATGCTACCATAAGTAGAATTGCTCTCCTATTATCATATTTGGATATTTATTCCTAGCGGGTAGAAATTCAATTGATTTTTGTATATTGATATTGTATCCTGCAAACTTGTAGCAGTTGTTTATTGGCTCTAATAGGTATTTTGGATTCCTTAGGATTTTTTACACATGATATCATGTTGTGTGCAAATAGAGATAGTTTATTTCTCTTTCTAATCTAGATGCATTTTATTTCATTTTCTTGCCTAATTGCCCTCTATATCACCTGCAGTATAGAAGTGATGAGAGTGAACATACTTGTCTTATTCAGACCTTAGTGGGAAAGCATTCAATCTTTCATGATTGAATATTTTGTGAGCAGTGAGTTTTCTGTAGTTTTTTCATGTTTGAAGAAAATCTCATCTATTCCTAATTTTTTTAATGTTTCATCAAGAAAAGGCATTGAATTTTTTCAAATGCTTTTTTTGTGTGTCTGTTAAGATGATAATATCTTTGCTCTATTAATATGGTATGTTATGAATGATAATTTTATGTTGAGTCAACTTTGCATTCCTGAGATCAATTCCACAGTCATAGTGCATAAATCTTTTAATGTACCACTGGATTTGTTTTGCCAGTATTTTATTGATGACATTTTACATCTATCTTCTTAAGAGATACCAACCTTAATTATTTTTTCTTATGAAAACTCTTCTAGTTTTTGAAAGAATTTCTTAAGGATTAACATTAAATATTCATGATGTATAATCTTTATAATATGTTGCTGGATACATAATTTGTTGACAATTTTTGCATTTATATTCACATGGAATATTTGTCTGTTTTCTTTACTTGTGAATTATTTGTCTGGTTTTGTTATCAAGTTAGGGTGATGTTGGCCTCATGTTATAAGCTGGGAAGTGTTTCCTCCTCTTCTATTTTTTCAGAAGAATTTGATAAAGATGGTTGTTAATTCTTCAAATATTGGGTAGAATTCACCAGGGAAACCATCTGCTCCAGGGCATTTCTTTGCTGGGAGGTGTTTGATTATTGATTCAATCTCTTCACTCATTGTATGTGTGTTATTATTTTTTATATTTTTGACTTAGTTTTGGTGGTTTATGTGTTTTTAGGAATTTGTTCATTTCATCTAGTCTGTCTAATTTGTTAATATTCAATTGTTCACAGTTCTCTTTTAATTGTTTTCGTTTCTGTAAGGTTTGTAGTATTGTCCCCACTTTCATTCCTTATGTTAGTAATTTAAATCTTTCTCTTTTTTTCATGGTCATTTTGGCTAAAGTTTTTTCAATTTTATTAATCTTTTTACAAAATCAACTTTTGTTTTATTAATTCTCTCTATTGTTTTTCTATTGCCTATTTGGTTTATCTATAGTCTTCCTTCTTCTAGCTTTCAGTTTGACTTACTTTCCTTTTTTTTTTTTTAGTTTTAATTTATTTTTAATTTTTTTAGGCCACACCATGCAGCTTGTGGAATCTTAGTTCCACAACCAGGGATCAAACCCATGCCCTCTACATTGGGAGCATAGAATCTTTTTCTTTCTGCATCCTTTCCAGAATTTGGTGTTTTCATATTTCTTTATTATTTTTTTTAATTTTAGTCATTCTAGTAGTAGTGTAATAATTTCTCATTGTGGTTTTAATTTATATTTCCTTTATGGTTAATGATATGATCTTTTCATATGTTTATTTTCCATCTGTACATCCTTTTCATGGAAATATCTATGCATATATTTTGCCCTTCTTCCACTCTTTTGTTATTCTTTTACTATTGAGTTTTAAGAGTTCTTTATTCTAGATACAAGTCCTTTGTCAGATATGCTGTTTACAAATATTTTCTCCCTGATCTGTAGCTTCTCTGTCCATTCTTTTAACTTTCAGCATAGCAACCATTCTTAACTTTAGTGAGGTCCAATTTATCAGTTTTTTCTCTTTTCAATTGTACTTTTGATATCAAATCTAACAACTATTTATTTAGCCTTAGATCCTAAATATTTCTCTTTATTTTTTTTAGAAGTTTTATAATTCAGCATTTGAGTCCATTATGTATTTTGGTTTAGTTCTTATATAAAGTGTGTGAGATTTAGGCCATAGGTTTAGGTTCTGTTTATTTGTTTACTTTGTTTTGTTTTGTTTTCCAGGGATGTCCAATTGATCAAGCATGACTTGCTGAAGAGGCTATCTTCCTCAATTGAATTGTCTTTATACCTTTGTCAAAACACAGTTGGGTATATTTATTTGTGTGGATATATTTCTGGGTTCTCAATTTTGTTCTATTGATCTATGTATCTATCCCTTTGCCAATACCATACTCTCTTAATTATTGTAGCTATGTAGCTGGCCTTACTATCAAGTAAAGTAATCTATCCCACTTTCTTCTTACTTTTCAGATCTGTTATAGATATTCTAAGGTCTATGAATTTACATAAAGTTTAGAATAACCTTGTCTATATCTATAAGAAAGAAACTTTACTTGGATTTTGATATGGATTTCATTAAACATTGATACCTTTTTTAAGTCTTCCAATCCTCCATTTATTTAAAGCCTCATTGACTAATTTGGGCAAGTAATTTGTCATTTTCAGCATATAGATTTTGTACGTGTTTTGTTACATTTATACCTAAGTATTTCATTTTTTGGAGCAATGGTAAAAGATATTAACTTCTAAATTTTGGTTTCCACATGCTTATTATTAGTACATACAAATGTGACTTTTTTGTGTATTGGCCTTATACTTGCAAACTTGCTGAACTCACTTATCAATTCTAAGAGTTTTTTGTTGTTGTTGTTAATACAGACAATCATGCTATTGTCAAACAGTGAGAATTTTATTTCTTCCTTTTAATCTGTATGACTTTTATTTCTTTTTTTTTCTCACTCATTACAGTGGGTGCAGTTTCCAGTACTACGTTGTCCCCGAACTACAGGGAAAGCATACAGTCATTCAGTGTTAAGCATGATGTTACTTATAGATATTTTATAGGTGCTCTTTATCAAATTGAGAAAGATTCCATCTATTCCAAGTTTGCTAAGAGTATTGATCATGAGTGCGTGTTGATTTTTTAAATGCTTTTTCTGGATTCAATGGCATGATCATATGATTTTCATCTTTAGCCTATTGATGTGGTGTATTACATTGAATGATCTTCAAATGAGGAACCATCTTTGCATATCTGGAATAAAGCCCAGTTAGTTATACAATATAATTACTTTTAAACATTGTTGGATGTGACTTGCTAATATTTTATAGAGAACATTTCCTTAACCATTTGAGTCTGCCTACCTTCTTTTAACATAATGCATTTGAGAGTCATTCTTGCATGTATCTGTAATTCATTCCTTTTTATTACTTTCATTTTATGGATGAATAGAGTTTGTCCATTTCCTGGTTGAGGGACATTTGGATTGTTTATACTTTTTAGTGGTTATGAATAAAGCTATGATAAATATTTGCATAAAAGTTGGGTACAAACATAAGTTTTTATTTCTCTTGAATAAATACCTGAGAGGGATCTATAGTTCATATTGTTAGTGTATATTTAAGTTTATAAGAAATTGCTAGCCTATCTTCCTGAGTGGTTATATAAGTTTACAGTCCTTCCAGCAACGTATGGGATTTCCAGTTGTTCTCCCATCTTCATCAAATATTAGTATGGTCAGTTTTGTTTGTTTTTTGTTTGTTTGCTTGCATCAATTTTATCTGTTCTCTGAGGTATGTAGTAGCATTTCATTTTTGTATTAATTGGTATTTACCTTATGCCTAATAATGATGAACATATTTAAAGTCTTTATTTTCTCTCTGTAATTCTACTTTGTTGTTATATAGTTCAAATATTTTGACCTCTTTTTTATTGGCTTGTTTTGCTTTCTTATTATTGAAATTTGAAAGTTTTTTCATATATTTCAGATATGCATTTATCGACTATTTTCTCTCAGTCTGTAACATCTTCTCATCTTCTTAATCTTTGATTATCAGTAGCTATTAATTTTTACATAAACTGATCTATCAATTTGTTTTTTATACATCATTCTTTGGTTTTCTAAGAAGTTTTTGCCTTAGTCAAGGTTCCGACTATATTCTGATGTATTTCATTCTAGAAGTGTTATTATATTTAAGTCTAAGATTCATTTTGTGTAAATATTTGTGTATGTTATGAAGAATGGATTGAGGTTAATTTTGATGTGCACAAAATTTGTGTTTATTTAATTCCCCAAATGCATCACATATATTTTGTACTAGTTTTAATATAGAAAATAATAACATTACTTATAATTTCACCTCTCCAAAGTCAATTACTTGCTCTTGCCTTAACCTTTTCCAAAGTATCTGCACAGTACTTCTAATAGCAAGGCTTCTGATCCATATTTTCTTACATGCTGAGCCCTGCCAGATTGGTCCCTGATGCAGTTGGACCAATGTGTTTAAAAGATCTCAAGACTCACGTTTCAGAGAGCTTCTGTTTTATTTTCATAATGGTCTAGGGTTGACTGCTATGTTACTAAAGTTTTAAGCATGGTTTTTAAGCTTGATGTGTGCATCTCCATACTTATGTACTACATTTTAAATAGCAGTGAGGACTTAAGATAGCATCTATTTTTTGTAGACTTTATATTTGAAATTTCAAACAATTAGTATGTTCTAGATTTCTAAGTCCATGGCTTTCTCCTTCTTTTAGGGGATTGTTTATATTCCTAATAATTTAAAAAGAAGTGTCTTTAAAATTCTGAGGGGAGGAAAGTCAAGATCATGAAAGATATTTTATACAAAGTAAAGATGTGTATATACATAATACAGCTATTTAACATATTCTAATACTTAAACATAAAACTAAAAGTAAAGAAATATTTAATATGAAATATTTAAAGAGAAAATAGAAGCTGTTAATATTCAAAAGTATATTACAACATTCAAATTGGGCAAAAGGCTTAGAATAATCAAAAGAAATACACTGTAATTAAAACTGTATTTTTACTGTTACATGCCTAGAAAGATTACTAGAGAAGAAATTTCCAAAATAACAAAAAAGATTCTAGGTATTCAGAACTGGGGCATATCACAATTTCAAAGGAAAGTTGTCACTGGAAGTAGCAATTGTATTATTAGCAATTGTAAATCATGCCATTCACTGAACAATCCACATTTTGACCCTCTTATTTGAAATGCCAGTTTTATCTAATAAAGTTCTTCTTTAATTAATAACTTGTCTTCTTTTCATTGATATGCATATCTGTTGCTAGGCCAGCATCGCAATTATTTAATCAATGAAGTTTTACAGTAATTTTATATATTTTATGACAGCTCTATTTTATGCATTTCATTTTCCATGTAAACTGTAAAGCAAAATTTTTAAGTTTATAGTAAAATCTAACATTTCAAATAAAATAATGCTATATGACTACATAAATTGAGGAAATCTGATTTTTCTTCCACTTATTTTACAATTTAAGAATTATTCATTAATCTTCATTTATTGAAATACAATATTGGTGTATACTCTAGATTCTTTTAAACTCTATAACCTTTGTTTATTTGTTGTTAATTTATAATTTTGAGCACTATTTTTTAAAGTATCTTTTATTTTCTCCTGAGAAATCCTTATTAGTATTGACAAAATCTTTTAATTCTGAATAGTAAACTCATAAATGGCCAAATGACCATACTCTGTCCATTTATTTTTAATTATTCTTAATTAACAAAAATAATGTAAAATTATGATATATTTCTGTGAGAAGAGTTTAACCATAACCTATAGATTTTTATATTATTTTTCCAAATACTCTCTAGAAATTAAATACTTTTCAATTTGAGCAAATAGGTATTTGGAATTTGACCTAATTTTCAAGTGGTAAGGTAATTTTAAAGATTTTGTGTATACTTTATTGTTTTATTGTATTGTGAAAACGCCAATTTTATTAACAATCCAAGTGAAATTATTTTTTCAACATGGTTTATAAAACACTGTGACCTGTTTATGTCACCCATTAACCCATAACACCTTTTTGTTTGCTTGTTCATTTTTCAGGTCCCATACTCATGTTAGGTTTACAAAATTTTGTGCTGAAATATATCTCATAATACAGGCACAATGGAAGAACCTTTATATATTTCCACTGAGAAAACAGGAATAGAACTCTTTTGGTTCTTTTGTATTCTATAAAGATACATGTGCTTCTGTCTTTGTTTAGTTCTGTTACATTTCAAATTAAGCTCTTCATTATACAAAGAGCAGCATTACTGTGCATGTTATGCTTGACATATGCATTTTCCCATCCCTTTTTTTTTGTTTTCTGTACGCGGGCCTCTCACTGCTGTGTCCTCTCCCGTCGCAGAGCACAGGCTCTGGATGCACAGGCTCAGTGGACATGGACCACGGACACAGCTGCTCTGTGGCAAGTGGCATCCTCCCAGACTGGGGCACAAACCCGCGTCCCCTGCATTAGCAGGTGGACTCTCAACGACTGCGCCACTAGGGAAGCCTCCCATGCCTTTTTATAGGTTTCATTTTAGGAAACCAGTGAACTGTCAAGGTGACCTTCCTCAGACTGAAACTGTCACAATTTATGTCTGATTTCTTTCCCCATGCCCCAAATAAAAATTTGCCTTACATAATTTTCTAAATTTAAATGAACATACAAGTGAGTTTCCTACCAAAATGTTACCTTATTTGCACTATTACTCATCTAAAAACCATTTTATAAAATGTTCAGTGTAATTATGAAATCAAATGTTCTGATAGTATATATAAATTTATAAAATCATAGAATGAAAGAAAATGTGTACTGTGTTCAAATTTATTGTCTACACATAATTGTTCTTAAGACAATTGTCTTTATATTATATTTCTTGAATATGTAAAGAAAATGTAACTGAAAAGACATGGGTTATAAATACATACATTTGTGTACACGTGTCTATATGCTTATTTTATGTATTAATAAACCTAAATATAACACTAGTAAATTAACACTTTGATATTTTTTGTACTTTAATTGTTGAACTATATCCTAAGCTGAATTTTGCTCTTTCTATATCTGTAGATTATTTTACAATCAAAGTGTTGGTATGCACATTGTCCCAGAGGTCCTAGTAACAAGTCAAAGATAGTAACTTACTTAATATCAGAAGAATGTTAAGACAGAAATTGTATCATAATATGATACAAAGTGTTAGGGTAATGGCTAAAAAATGGTTACAGGTAATGAATAATAAGTTAAAAGCCACAGAAGTACCTTTGTGTTTTGTTTAATTTTAACAAAAATATGAAACTGTTATGGAAAGATTCTGATGCGATGAGTACAATCTACTCTTATTTTGTTATATAACAATCTGTGTAAAATCTACTAAGTTTGCTGTATTGCATGCTTCAGGAATTTAATAACCCAGAATTGTGGATGATATATAGCACTTGACAAGAAATGTTAATAAACAGAAATTGTATTCCAGCTAGAAATGCATACAGAAACTAATATGTAATTTTAGGGAAAATGAAGCTATTGCAAACTGTTTTCATCATTTTTAGTAATTAATTTGTTCTAACTAAGAAGGTGTGATTAGTATTTCTATGCTTCTGATTCTTTAGAGTCTTAAAGAAGATGAAGTTTCATCATTAACTTGGTTGCCTATTATTTGTATCCTTAGTCTCTCTTCTTTTTCTCTCATTCACTTTTTCTTTATAAAGTAATGAATTCACATGAAATTCTCTATTAGATGTAAAATGAAAAGGTTTGCTCAAAAGATTTGTTATCTGTGTAAACATGATACCTCCAACGGCCTTGGGTACAAGATGATGATTGCTTTTTATTCTTTTAGAAAAATCACTACTCTCCTCCAATCTGAATTATTCCTAGGTTTAGCCTCCTCTGGGGCAAAGAATACTTATGACATATTCTTACATCAGAATAATCTTTTAGCATAATACTTATATTTCATGTACATCTATTCCCTTCCTATACTCTGCTAAAGCCAAGGTTATTACACAATGCAAATGTATTCAGCCTTTTATTGAGGCCCTCTATTATAAATTACAAAGGTTTAAAGAGTCTATGCAGGTTTTTCTGTACCATTAGGACAGTTGTATGCAACTACTAATATAAACACATAAGCTTTGGGTTCATAGATCCCTATATCCAAGTTTGGATTTCACCTCGTATAAGTTGAGGGACTTTATGCAGAGTTATTTTCTAATTGTAAGTTTATTTTCAAGACATACAGAAACCCAGTAGTAATTATTATACTGGATTAATGTGTAGATGGAATGGAATGGAAAATATGTAGTCAGTGCCTGGCTCACAGAAATAACACAATAAATACTAGCATTTTAAACAGCTATTCATTTCGGTGTCTGTTCAAAACCGTGAAGCATTCGGTCTTTGTAAACTATAATTTGTGGAACCAAACAAATAGAAGTCTTTACAATATCCCTGATACATTTACAATTTTACAATATTTGTATAATTTATTTTGTCAAACAATGGCACAAGTAAGAGTGTGTTGTGTGTGTGTGTGTATTCTCTCCTTTGCATCTCTCAACTTAATTGGCAATACATAAAGTTTCAGTGACAACAATAAAATGTTTGTGGTGTATTCTTGTGGCTTCAGGTCAAACAAAACCCATTATTTGAACTCATTAACCTTTGCCAATACTGTTATTTTTGGAGGGAGGTAAAAATAATTTCACTTTCCTTTTTAAGATTTTCTCTTAATTTCTAATGTTTTATTCACCTTGAGAAAAATGGCCTCAGCCAGCTAGCTAGCCAGCCAATCAACAACTGGATATTGAGTATGTATTATGTGCCAGACACAGATGATAGGCCTTCAAGAAACAACAGTCAAAGAGTCTTTTGAACATTTCCTACAACAAGAAGGTTTCAGTTTAATCAAAGATAGACAAGTACAGTGAAATGAAATGTGTTTCATATAACAAGTATAGAAAAGATACCAAAAGAACAGAGAGAGTGATTGATCCTAATTACAGGCTTAGTAACAATATAATAGTCAATATAATCCTTGAAATAATTCTGAAGTATGAATAGAAATTTACATTGGTATGGGGAAAATATGTCATTTTTACAATAACAATAAAAACAAAGACCTGGCAGGATTAGAAACAGCATAATGCTCAAATAATTATAACTCTTAATATCTCTATTCAGTATTTTTCCAAAATAATTATATATTACTCCAATATAAATCAGTATAATGTTGTTTAGAATAATTATTTGAGTAATAAATTGAGAATAGTAAACTATATACAATAACTATTATTTTATAATGTTATCAAAAACTACTAAATATTGAGAGCCCTCTTTTAGAATTTGATAACATTGTTGCTATTGTTTCCCTAATTAACATATAGACATATTGTAGTAGAAGAGGATAAAAATTTTGCCTGTGGTCATGTAACTGATAAATGGATGCAGTTGTATATAAACTCACACCCAGCTTACTAAAACTTGTGCATTTTCCTCTAGAATGTATTACTTCTGACTCTTCTCATTTTAAAATACTTTTATTTTATGTAATTTTATTTTCATAGGATAACTAGTTTGGTGGCTTGGAGAGGGCTATATATCCATGATCATATTCACCTCACTCAAAACACAGGCAGTACTCATGTGATAGAAAAGTCTTGTATTTTATTTAGACTGCAAATTGTTTCTAAAATTAATATAGACAACATTTTCAGTTTAGGTTAGCCCATATATTTTAATATGTAGATTTTTTGCTGCCCGTGAAAAAGTGGAAAATCTAACTTTATTGAACGTTGGTATTTGTAACCTCTGATTTATATAATCTAAAGGAAAGCCCATAAGCAAGTCCTGGGAAGGCCTGGTATCTAATAGTCCATTGCTGTCATTTCTGTCACTGATCCACTTTACAATGTGGTGGAGCTGTTGGATATTAATGAGCTGTCCTTAAGTGTTCTTTAGCTTTCTCTAAGCTCCAAACAGTGCGATCTACCCATGAAGAACTCTATGATAAAACCTCGTTCTTGCATGAGCCACAGTGAATTCATCTTGCTCTAGTAGACTTAGGTATAATCAAGGCATAGTGTATTTACTATAGATAACCAGGTTTCAGAATGTATTTTAAGAACCCTGTATATAAGAAATGGTGATGTACACCAGATCATGCTCTTATTTGGAAGATTTTCTTAGTTGAAAAACTGTCGAATAATGGACCAGTTTCATATGTCATCATTATAAATAAGACATTTCCACTTTCTTCTCTCTCTATGCCATGTTATTCAATGACTTACGTGAAGACATGGAGAGTTTGATTTTACAGTAAGGGCAGATGTCTCTAAGTTGTTTGAGATACTAATTTGACTCATTTATATGGTTGTATTGGATTAGACCCCTTTACCAGCATCTCCAGGACCAAATTTAACACAAATATTTGCAACACAATTTTTGGAAAGTAAGCAGTCCATGTAAACAAAAGGTCTTGAAATTTTAGTTCATTTGTTTTGTGACTCTGCTTCCTGAAATAGCTAATTACACTTATTTAACTGATAGTATTCAGACATGAGGATGAAATGTAACAATCCTCCTTTTAACATACATTAGTGAAATATTCCAGAAGTGTTGAGTTCAGTCTGCAGTCAACTTTTTATGAGTGAGATCAATAGTTTACAGTAAATCCAGTAGCTGTATATAATTATTAAATCAATCAATAAATGAATGAATATAGAAACATTGTTATGAGTGGTCTGGAAAACTCATGATTCAAAAAACAAAGCTAAAACTCTTAGTTGATAATAAGATTATAGTTGCAGAAAATCAGCCTATATTTTTAACGTTCTCCTTAAAATAAATTATGTGCTTCTCTAGAGAATATTATTTTTATTTCATATTTTAATATTCTGTAGAATAGTATTTTACATCTCAGTATGTAAACCAATGTTGGGGACCCAAAATAATAATAATAGAGGAAATATGCCATAATATTGGGACCAACTGATTTGTGATTTTACACACAAAACGTTGTCTTAAATACAGCCCACTAAATTAAAATGAGACATCTATGATTCACATTCACATAGATAATCCTAAATATAAATCACCTCTTAGAGTTTCCACATAGAGGACAAAATTCTCCAGTAGTGTTTTTATAACAGCCATTTTTAAAGCTGTGTCTGCAAAAATCAATAAGAATAAGATTCAGGAAGTTTTGTAGTTTAATTTTAACCTGGAGCTTATAAGATTTAGCTTAATAAAATTCGGAAAACAAGAAAAATTAAGTTTGTAAAATTGATTTTTAAACAGCAGAGATTTTCTAGAGCTCAGCAGGTATGTGATGGGATTATGATATTTTCATAGCTAAAAATATGATTCAAAAAACAAAGATGTGGGTGTCCCTGGTGGCGCAGTGGTTAAGAATCCACCTGCCAATGCAGGGGACACAGGTTCATGCCCTGGTCTGGGAAGATCCCACATGCCGCAGAGCAATTAAGCCCATGCACCACAACTACTGAGCCCGTGTGCTGCAACAACTGACGCCCGTGTGTCTGGAGCCTGTGCTCTGAAACAAGAGAAGCCACTGCAATGACAGCCTGCACACTGCAAAGAAGAGTAGCCCCCACTTGCTGCAACTAGAGAAAGCCAGCGTGCAGCAATGAAGACCCAACACAGCCAAAAATAAAATAAATAAATAAATATATAAATAAAAACAAAAACAAAACAAAAAACAACAATAAAAAAACAAAGATGTGCTCAACACAAGTCATGGGTATTATGATTGTCTAGAGCATCAGGATTTAACTACTGTTTCTAAATCTTTTAAATACTTTTAAAAGTGATAATGTAAGTGCAAATGTGTGTGTTTGTACATTTTAACACAAAATATGATGATGAACAGAAGCTACCCAGAGGTTAATTTCAATTAAGCCGCACCAAGAAGCAAAACACAAAATTATTTCAGGATCAGAATCATACTCTGGTGAGATTTAAAAGAGAAGCCATACTATTCATTATCATTTCTGTATTCACAGAGTAAATCAATCAAGTGGGGATCTGTGTTCAAAGGTTAAAATATGGGTATAGCAAGTTTGTAGAAAACATTGAAAATTCTGTGGCTATTATCAATCTTAGCTCTTCAAAATGCAAATGACAGAAAACATATCGGCTTAAGGAAAAAAAAAAAAGGAATTTATTTGCTTAAGTAACTGAAGTGTTCCAGTATGGCTACAGATAAATATTCAGAAGGTCAAATAAAATCAGCTGGCTCTTCCCACCATACAAGTTGACCTCCAGCATGACTAAGCTTACATTCTACTATTTTGGCAATATCAGTAGAAACAGATGGCTATATTTACAATAGCTTTAACAACAATTCTAGACTGTCTTATTGACCTAGGGTTGCATACCCATCTCTGCTGGTCAGACTAGGTAAGGCTTGCTGTATTCATAAATACACAGCTATTTATGGTAGTTTAACACAGGAAAGTGCTATTTGTTGCTCAAGTCATGACTGATGTAGGTCAAGGGGCTCTCTTTCATCTTGTAGTCTTGTCATCTTTAAATCATGCCTTAAATGTTTCCACAGTGGGGGACGAGAGAGGAAAAATAGGGAAAGCACTCTGAACTGGCTTGCCAAGAATTCAATCACATGGACCCACCTGAGCAAAGGGGAGGCTAGAAAATATATTTTCCTGTATGCCAGGAAAGAAGGAAATGAAACAGGATTTGTTTTTGCCATGTCTTTCTTTTTCCAATCATTTTTCACAGAGTTTTGGCACTCTAATGGACCAGGCTGGGGTAATATATTCACTCCTAAATTTGGGGGAAATTAGGGAGGTCAACACCATCCAATTACAGTGAGAATGGGGCTGGGATATTTTCTCAAAAAATACAGAATTGCTTTTATAGCCAAATGAGGAAATGGAGACAAAGATGCTAAATAGGCTCAAGAAACAAACTGACCAGATGTGTAAACAGTTATTCTTTACAAGGTGAAAATAGAGGAATATATCCCCTTCCAATTTTACCAAACAATAATACAGTCATTCACATCCAACTTACGTTTTTTAAAAATCATGCTTATCTTCCCCAACCAAATATATATAATTAAATTGATAGGCTAAATCATCAATAAATATGTGATTGTCAACTGAAAAGAACTGCACTATGTGAGAGTTGTGAGTTAAGTTTATTTGGGGCCAAATGAGGACTATAGTCCAGGAGACAGCATCTCAGATAGTTCTGAGGGGAGGCCAGTATACATATGATTTTCGTGAAGGGGGGATATGTGAAACCAGAAAAACTGCATAAAAGTCATCTAATTCAACAAGAATCTTACGTGCAGTTGGCATCTCTATGACTCCATGCAACAAATATTCAATATTTGGTGACTAGTCTTCTTTATATTTGGATTTAAGCCATATACTAAAATATTAATAGCTACCACATTTTATTCACTAAACTATTATCAGAGTTTAATGAAAATCAAGTTTCAATCAAAAGTTTTAGTGAGATTAATAGAATGTTCCATGGTCACCTAATGAATGTGTTTGTACAGACAGGAAACAGAGGTTTTAAACAGTATTGTATGCAAAGCTAAAATCACTGGTTCATTTCTGTCAGGCCTATTATCTTGACATTTTATTCTTCAGGTACCAGGTTGAATTGATCTGCTGTCTGTATCAATCAGAAAAAAAAATCATCTTAATGTATTATGTAAATGAATTGCTAATCCATCATAGTCTCATTTAGTTCTTTAAAATACTATACAACAGGCTTAAATTAAAAACGTGCAGCTACATTCAGTCTGGACATGCCAAATGTTATCACTTTATCCATGCCTCTGAAAATATTCTGTGTAGAAATGGGCTATCTGGGAACCTGGAAAGGGAGACATTATTTAGGGTCACCTGGGAAGAGATCCTGCTGCCCCTGCTGTGAGGACATAGCCTAGCTGAGGCTGTGTTGCTTTAGTTACCAGAGAACAACAATATTTATAAGTACTTATTTTAAGAGAAGTGCAGAGCTTAGTAATGTAAATCTTTTAGGAAGATGCTACAACTTGGAATATGAAAAGGTTATTAAAAGACAATAATGTGGCTGTGTTTTCAATTCTAACAAGACATCATCTGCATGTAGAGTGTCCCCAGAGAGAAAGAGGAGGACAAGGAAAGCCACACTCATTTATATTCATTTACTTGTGCTCTGTGCAGTCAAATACTGCATCCTTGGTTAAAAAAATAAAAAAATAAATATGTTTAGTGTCTCTTCCCACTAATCCATATTGCATTTGAAAATTTTCAAAGAATATTCAACAAGTTTCCAACTCCTATAAGGTAATGAATGCAATACCCCATTCTTGCCTTGTCTGAATAACTCAAAATGACCTCACCAGAATTCATCATCTCAAAATCTAACTTCCCATTAACAGAAAATCTAGGAAATAGAAGAATATGTTAAATGACACAATGAGGATGAAATAATCTAAATCTAGAAAGTGGGAAATTCTAAGTACAAATGACCATAGTTAAATAATGAGTAAATAAATAATTGGCGTGAAAAGATAAACTGAGGAAGATGCTGTAATAAATTATAAAATGGACCATATTTAGATCTTGATTCAAACAGCAACAAAAAAAACTGCACATATATATTTTTGATACTCTGGGAAAAATGAATATGGACTGTTATTTCCTAGTATGAATGGACTGTTTTTATTTTATTTTGTTTTGTTTTGTTTTATTTTATTTTATTTTATATTTTATTGGGGTATAGTTGCTTTACAATGCTGTTAGTTTTTGCTGTACAGCAAAGTGAATCAGCTATATGTATACATATATCCCCTCCCTCTTGGACACCCCTCCCATGCTCCCACACATCCCACCCATCTAGGTCGTCACAGAGCACTGAGCTGAGCTCCCTGTGCTCTACAGCAGGCTTCCACTAGCTATCTGTTTTACACGTGGTAGTGTATATATGTCAAGCCCAATCTCTCAATAATAATCCAATGAATGGGTTATTTTTAAACTGTTAGATATGAAAAAAAAGTATTATAGAAAAATCCTTATATACTTGTGATACATAGTAATGTACTTATGGGGGAAAAAGTGTTATATAGTCTCTCGTCTTAGTGCTGAAGATGAATTTGGGAGATAATATTATTTAAATGAGTTTCCTAATATCATTTATGATGAGGTATTCTAGAGTGATAGAGCCATGTTGCAGTAGCTAACTGAGAAAGAAATAAGGTTATGCTTAACATATCAGGCAATATCACCACTCTGGCAATCAGAGGGGTTTGACGAGTTCAGTTACTAGCGACAGACCACACTACTTTTCATACCCATGTGTAATATATGTTAACATATGCATATATATATATATATATGTATATACAAGTATATACATATACAAACATATACATAGACATACACATTTAATTAGTTCTTCTTATTTTTAACGAATATTTCTCAAAATTGAAGAGAAACCAAAATCACTTACATTGGCTATTTAAGAAGTTCTAGTATGAGTCTAAAGGGAGAAAACTGAACTTTGGAGTTTTGTCCCTGCTTAGAAAATTTTAATTCCATAGAGTTTGAGAGGGTTGTAGGCCACATTAAAGAAAAAAAAAGAAGAGATGGAAATTGAATTTTTACTTTTAAGATTCCTTCATATTTTTATCAAGTTGAGTATGTTTTATTTGAGATCTAGTTTTAATATAACTATTGACATATCAATACCATTAAAATTCCTTAATAATTGGACATTAAAAAACCCAAAATATTTTCATATTTTAATACAAATTCAATAAACACTCTGTATGTAGGTACTTTTGTACCCTTAACAAGAGCTTTAAATAAATGTTTAGACATTATGGGCAAGACTGTACCAAATGCTGTGATTAATGTTACTAAACAGTTTCTATTATAAACTTCTGTTTTCAGAACCTGACATGATTCTGAAAAAGTCTCGGTTTGCACTAAAGTGTCGCATGTTTTGCCTCTTTCCCAAGGTGATTTTTTTCTCACATGTGGGAGAAAAATCTGTTTCCTTTTTCCACAAGTAGAATGTGGAAAATATATTTTTTCATTGTAAAAATAATTTGCTACCTATTTGTATTTAAAGTAGTTCAAATGACATGCTTATATAACTATTACAAATAATTTTGTACTTTTTATTTTGATTATAAACATTATACATAATCATTATAGAACCATTTAGAAATAGAGAAGCATTTAAAGAAATACAAAAACCCACACATAGAGATCACCACAGGTCATATATTTCCTATTTGTTTGCCACCTTTAAAAAATATACATACTGAATATTTTAAAATTAGAATAATACATAAATATATAGTAGAAAGCCATATTTAAAAATATTCTAAATTGTAATTCCAAATGACTTTATAATAATTCATTAATGCAAGAGCTATAATCAATTAACCAATCATTGATATTAGAGCCACTATTTTGCCTCCAATTTCCTACAATAAAAATTACAGTATGATATATAACCTGTACATGTGTATTTATGTGACAATTTTTTTTTTTTCAGAAACTTTCTTGAATTGGAGAGCACTGCTTCCCATCAACCGATATATGTTCTCCCACTTATTGAGAACAAAACTAAATTTGTTTTTCCCATTGTCCTTTACAGCTAGGGATGGCTATGTGGTTAATTTTTCTCCAGTCAAAGGTTAGCTGAATCAATGGACATCACTTCCAGATCTTCCTAATAAAATCTCCTGGAATGATCTTCCTTTTTTTTTTTTTAATTTAAGTATAAGTGGTATAAACTATTGTATTAGTTTCAGGTGTACAGCGTGGTGACTCAGTATTGACTAGCATGGTGACAACAAAGGTGACCTTGGAAATATTTGTTGACTATAACATCTACTATGGCCTTAACTTCTTAATGTCTATGTGGCAGAAAAGTGTCTGGCTGGCCTGCACACCTGCTCGGGACTGTTACTTGATAGGCAAACTTCTTATTCTTTAAGCTGCTAAATTTGAAGAACCATTTATACCACAGTTTAGCCTACCTTAACTAATAATCTTTTCAAGAGTTTTAGTACATATGATCAAACTGCCTTCTGAAAACTTTGTGGTAATTTATAGCTAAAACAATACTTCTAATATTACCAACTCAGCACTCTTGAAAATATTGGGTAGTTATCAAACAGAGTAGGGAAGAAATGGAAAGTTTATATTCTCATAATTTGCTGAGAGTGAATTGAAAAGACTGTTTGTAAGGGTGTGACCATGTGTAAGGAAACTACAAGGGGTAGAATACTGGGAGAAGTAATAAACGGGCTCACTACCACCTTAGGCCTGAAGGTAAAGTGAGGGAGGAATTTCCTCAATCTGAGACAGATTAGACTGTGCTGAGCCACTGCTTGACAGGAAGCCAGAAAGCAGAAATAGCGAATTTTGACTTTGCCCACATAGCCTAGTCCCCTAGGGCACAGAAAACAAGGTCAGAATATGGCTTTGAGGAGAAAACAGACAGAGTGGGAACAATGCACCCAGTTTGCCCCTCGGTGTATATTTTTGTTCTTTCTGTGCCTTTCTAAAAGGCACACAAATATCTTCAGCCTCTCTATTGTCAAGAGTTGGTGACAATTCGATCATAGTTATATATGCAACCTAAGAGGTGTTGTTAATGTTCTTCATACAAGATAGTGTATAACAAAGGAAAAATAAGCAAATACAGCATTGCTGTTTCACTCGCTGCTTCTGTAGCTGTTCCTAAAGCCTAAGTAATGCTTCCTATACATTGGTCTCGCAGCTTGAGTGATGGGATTCTTTGCTTACCTAGGTGAAACTTCACTTTTGTGGAACCTGAGTTCTTGATAATCATGTCTCTAGTACTTATTGGATTACTGCAGTATATATACCAATGATCCAAATTTGACAAGAGTCATAAAAGACATTCCAGTCAGTTCCCTGGGTTCTGAACATATTCATCATTGTTCTGCTTGTACGGTAGCACCCCGGTGTGCCTGGTAATCTACCCTAGCCAATAGAGGGCTCACCTCTTTGACTGCTGGTTAAACTATGAATCTAAAATGACCAAATGAAAATCTATGTCTTTGTGAAGAGAGCTGGAGGAAATAAATAACCTAAACAACACTATCTTCTCTTTCTTGAAAACTCTAGCAATGTCATGAACTGGCCAAATACCTAGAAGACAAAGGGCAAAGGTACACTTTAATATAGACCATACAGGTTAGCATTAGTGGACACAAAGAACAATAAGGGAGGTGCAGCACACATCAGAAGGAAGCAATAATGATAGCCAGAACTGGCAAAATGATTCTTAATATCTAATTTTAAATGGTGTTTATAATTCAACATGCATTTCTTAAATTTGCAAGTCACCCAGATTTTTTCATGCATTTATTCATCATTTGTATTCATCATTGTCTTTATATCTTTCAAAATTATGATTTATTATTTCTCCATTTTTTTATTTGCAGAAAAATCATGCTAAGGAATTTTTAATTTTGATTCATCTTTAGTTGACTGATCCATGCTGTCAGATGTATTATGAAATCAGAAGCAAAACTTATTTTTCATACTTATACCTTGCTGTTTAACATAGTGTTTCTGGTGTTTTGATGAGACATTTCTATCTTGTAAATCAATATGCTTTAGCTTAGATTTCAGAAATTATACTAGGAATCAAAGTGGGATATCATAGGCAATCAAATGAATTCAAAATAAATAAATGAGTAGATGTTTTTAGTAACTTGACAGGCCCTAAAATTGGGGATTAAAGACTACCTCCAGCTTAATGAAATGTTCCTCATTTTGCTTCTTTCCTATTTCTACATGGCAGATGAAATATCATATTCCCACTTGCCTACAAACTAATTGAAGCAGAAATTATGTCCTTCAACTTCAGCTTTTATCACATGATGGGTGATTGATAATTTATTATTTAATTTTTAACTTAATTTATAATTTATCATAATATAAATATAAACATCACTTTATTTCCTAACAGAAGACATGTAGAGTTCATTGATCCTAAAAAAATATATATATAGGGTCAATATTTTAGAATTTATGAGTATGGTTTTAGCACTACACAGTGTTCTGTTTTTGAGAAAAAAATTTGTCTGTCTAGAGAAAATATGATTAATGCAGAATTGTATTATTAATTCTCCTTCGATATTTTCATGGCAAAAAAAAAAATCCCTTGAAAGATCTCATTCTAGGCCTACTGGCTAATAACCTAATTTATAGTTTAAAATTAATAGTTTAATAACCTAATTTATAGTTTAATTTATAGTTGAGATGCATAAGTCATTTCAAATCACTAAACTGACATTCTTGTTTTATATTAGTTTTATATTAATCTTTTTAAAGTTTGCTTTGTGTGATTTTGAATGATATAGTCTTGTCACTTCTTGTTTAATGTGAGAAGCTGAAGGCAGACATAAGTTCTTCAAAACAAGCAGCCCATTGCATAAAGTAAACTGCATCTGCCCAAGGACATTATAAGGAAATTCTAGAAACCAGGGACCACTGATTTTCTCACTTTTCTTTGCATGTTTTGTTTTCTTTAACCTTTTGATTATGGCTTTTCTCAATATTAGTTTACATTTGAAACCTTATATCAAATGCCTTTAGTGTACCACAAACTGATTTAAATTTTAGGCAATTAGCTGCAGAATATTAAAAAAGCCTGGGGGTTTTGTTTTGTTTTGTTTTTGGCTTACCAAGAGGGAGGATACATTGCTGCTAACAACATGTTTCACAATGACATTACAATCTAAAAGAAAGGTAACTTTCCTATCTAAGGTAGATTTAGAATCATTAAAAGTTGTTTTCTTGGTCAGGTCTGGACAATAGTAGGTCATGGCTGCAGAGTGTATTCTGTCCCTTCCTAGAATGCTTTCCCTTATTTTTATTTGTCTCTCATATCTGTTGTCCAGAATTTTAAATGTCTCTAGGCAGCAGAGAATTCAACAAATGATTCAAAAATTAAAACAAGATGAAATAATATTGATCAACCTTCAAAATACATATAGGACCTCCACAATCTAGTCTTCATGAAGAATCAAAACACAGTTGAAATTCTGGACAATTGACGATGACTTTTCCTACAGGAATGACTGAGAAGGGAAAAAAAATAAATCCTATTGCTAAACCAAACTTGGCTCTGCTCACCTTCAAAGTAAAGCCAATCTACTGACACTAAGTTATAGTGAAGGAAAGTACAGCATTTACTGCAGGACACCCAACATGGGGCCAAGCAAGGAGAATGAGCAGCTCATGCTCAAAAGACCTGAACTCCCTCATGTCTTCCAGGGAAGGGTTTTTAAAGACTGTGTAAGGGAGAGCATCACAGGGTGTATGATCAGCTCATGCACAGTTCTCTGGTTGGTTGATGGTGAGGTAACAGGGTGATGTTCCCAGAATCTCAGTCATCCACCTTCTGGTTCCAACTAGTCCAGGGTCTATGTACTGGTAGTCAGCATGTGGTTAATTTCTTCCATCTAGTGAGGGTTTTACATCTGAAAAACAACTCAAGGATATGGCTTAGGATATTATCTATAGACCTTAAGGAGGAACTAAAGGTCCTTGACTTTGTTTTATGGCTAAACAATTATTATTTTGTCTTGCTTGACTGTATTCCTTTGTTTCTGTATTTTCTCACTTCTCTGATTAAAAGTGCTCTTTGGAACTCAGGGAAGGCCTAGGAGGCTAAAGGTTTTATACAAAGAAAAGGTAGGGAAAAAGGGGGTCTGTCCCTGGGAAGGCCCCACAGTGACCTGCTCAGTTTCAATCCTATTCTTTTAGAAAATGCTGAGTATTATTTGCACATAGTAATTAATAACCATAAAAACAAGTTTAAAGCCCTACCTGGTTATGTTAGTCAGCTACAACTGCTATAACAGAATAATACTACAGACTGGGTGGTTTAAATAATAGAAATGAATTTTCTCACTGCTCTGCAGGCTGAAAATCCAAGATCAAGACACCAGCAGGGTTAGTTTATGGTGAGACCTCTCTCATTGACTTGCAGATGACCACCTTCCCAGTGCATCCTCACATTGTCTTTTCTTTGTGCGTGCACACTCTTGGTGTCTCCTTCTCTTCTTATAAGGGCAATGTTCTCATTGGATTAGGTCCCAGTCTTCATGACATCATTTAACCTTAATTACCTCCTTAAAGGCCCTATCTCCAAATACAATCACTTTGAGAATTAAGGCTTCAACATATGAATTTGCTGGAGGAGGTATCAGACAATTCAGTCAATATCATCTATCAATCAAATCAACCTTCATTAGTAACCAGATTCTGAAAGCCAGTGAAATAGCGATATCCCTGTCCTTCAGGACTGGATCCAGTAAGCCATAGACTCACTCTAGTAATGATGCATCTGAAAGCTGATCAGCAATATCCAAACTCCAGTAAACATTCTTCTTTAGCTAAAGCTCAACATCTCTAAACACAACTACTCATGAAAGAGCACCAATCCGTAATTCCATGCCATTCCAAACCTTACCAGCAGGTTGATTTGTTAACAATGTAGCACCATATAATACAGCTCCTTCTTAATCAGCAAGCAATAAATTCAGCTTCCCGCCCCCCCCAGATATTAAATAATTTTTTTTTCTTTCAACAAAGGTATAAAATGCAATTTCTAGGGACTTCCCTGGTGGCACAGTGGTTAAGAATCTGCCTGCCAATGCAGGGGCACGGGTTCAATCCCTGGTCTGGGAAGATTCCACATGACTCAGAGCCCGTGTGCCACAACTACTGAGCCTGCGCTCTAGAGCCCACGAGCCAGAACTAATAAGCCCATGTGCCACAACTACTGAAGACCGTGCACTCTAGGCCCCATGTGTCACAACCACTGAGCCCGTGGGCTTCAAATACTGAAGCCTACGTGCCTAGAGCCCATGCTCCACAAGAGAAGTCCACGCATGACAATGAAGAATAGCCCCCGCTCGCCGCAAATAGAGAAAACTTGCGTGCAGCAACAAAAACCCAATGCAGCCAAAATAAATAAATAAATTAATAATAAATTAAAAACACTAAAAAATGAAATTTCTAGACTTAAAAAATATAGCAAAGACAAATTTAAAGGTGTGTGTTTTACATTAATTATATGGTGACTTCTCACCTACATATCTAGCACATCTCCTTTCTTGGACTCATCATTGCTGCGACAAGAGCTGCAAGGCTTTCTTTTCATTGTTTGCTCTTCCACACACTTTTCCTTTTATTCTTCTTTCAAATCACTTAGAATCACTTAGTTTTCTTCAATCTTTAATCTACCTGGACAATTGCTAGTGACATTGGTCACTAGGTGTAGTTTTCATTACTCAGTCTCATATTTATAGAATTATACAATAGCTTAAAATTAAGAGAATGTGTTAAGTTCTTTGGACGGTGTTTTATATGTATTTGCTTTGCCATCTCGGAGTTTGTAAAATTTACATGACAAGTGTTCTTAGGGAAAAACAACTAGATACTTCTTAGTTTTCTGTCTCCTTGTTTACTCTCTGTCTGGAGGAAATCAATGTTGGATACTTTCTTTAAAAGTTTTAAAGTAGTTGATTGAGGCAATATGGGGTACAATCATTAAAAAACTATAAAAATATGTTCATAATGACAAGTATAGTTTATATAGTTTTCAAGAGAATTTTGTAGTTCATTAAGGTGTCATATTTAATATTATATATTGTTTTATTTAATATGCTGATAACAGTAGCTTTATTTTAAAGCTAACCTATGATCTGTAAAGTTATTGATTTGCATACTTATAATAGTTTACATTACAGTATTTTAATTTATTATTTTATTTTATTTTTTAAAGGATTTTATTAGTTTCTGCTTTATAACAAAGTGAAACAGTTATACATATACATCTGTTCCCATATCTCTTCCCTCTTGAGTCTCCCTCCATCCCACCCTCCCTATCCCACCCCTCCAGGCGGTCACAAAGCACCGAGCTGATCTCCCTGTGCTATGCGGCTGCTTCCCACTATCTATCTACCTTACGTTTGGTAGTGTATATATGTCCATGCCTCTCTCTCGCTTTGTCACAACTTACCCTTCCCCCTCCCCATATCCTCAAGTCCATTCTCAAGTAGGTCTGTGTCTTTATTCCTGTTTTACCCCTAGGTTCTTCATGACTTTTTTTTTTTTTAGATTCCATATATATGTGTTAGCACATGGTACTTGTCTTTCTCTTTCTGACGTACTTCACTCTGTATGACAGACTCTAGGTCCATCCACCTCAATACAAATAACTCAATTTCGTTTCTTTTTATGGCTGAGAAATATTCCATTGTATATATGTGCCACAACTTCTTTATCCATTCACCCGATGATGGACACTTAGGTTGTTTCCATCTCCGGGCTATTGTAAATAGGGCTGCTATGAACATTTTGGTACATGTTTCTTTTTGAATTATGGTTTTCTCAAGGTATATGCCTACTAGTGGGGTTGCTGGGTCATATGGTAGTTCTATTTATAGTTTCATAAGGAACCTCCATACTGCTTTCCATAGTGGCTGTACCAATTCACATTCCCACCAGCAGTGCAAGAGTGTTCCCTTTTCTCCACATCTTCTCCAGCATTTATTGTTTCTAGATTTTTTGATGATGACCATTCTGACTGGTGTGAGATGATATCTCATTGTAGTTTTGATTTGCATTTCTCTAATAATTAATGATGTTGAGCATTCTTTCATGTGTTTGTTGGCAGTCGGTAAATCTTCTTTGGAGAGATGTCTATTTAGGTCTTCTGCCCATTTATGGATTGGGTTGTTTGGTTTTTTGCTATTGAGCTGCATGAGCTGCTTATAAATTTTGGAGATTAATCCTTTGTCCGTTGCTTCATTTGCAAATATGTTCTCCCATTCTGAGGGTTGTCTTTTGGTCTTGTTTATGGTTTCTTTTGCTGTGCAAAAGCTTTTAAGTTTCATTAGGTCCCATTTGTTTACTTTTGTTTTTATTTCCATTTCCCTAGGAGGTGGATCCAAAAGGATCTTGCTGTGATTTATGTTATAGAGTGTTCTGCCTATGTTTTCCTCTAAGAGTTTGATTGTCTTGGCTTACATTTAGGTCTTTAATCTATTTTGAGCTTATTTTTGTGTATGGTGTTAGGGAATGATCTAATCTCATACTTTTACATGTACCTGTCCAGTTTTCCCAGCACCATTTATTGAAAAGGCTGTCCTTTCTCCACTGTACATTCCTGCCTCCTTTATCAAAGATAAGGTGACCATATGTGCGTGGGTGTATCTCTGAGCTTTCTATCCTGTTCCATTGATCTATCTTTCTGATTTTGTGCCAGTACCACACTGTCTTGATTACTGTAGCTTTGTAATATAGTCTGAAGTCAGGGAGCCTGATTCCTCCAGCTCCCTTTTTCGTTCTCAGGATTGCTTTGGCTATTCAGGGTCTTTTGTTTTTCCATACAAATTGTGAAATTCTTTGTTCTAGTTCTGTTAAAAATGCCAGTGGTGGGCCTCCCTGGTGGCGCAGTGGTTGAGAGTCCGCCTGCCGATGCAGGGGATACGGGTTCGTGCCCCGATCTGGGAGGATCCCATATGCCGCGGAGCGGCTGGGCCCGTGAGCCATGGCCGCTGGGCCTGCGCATCCGGAGCCTGTGCTCCGCAACGGGAGAGGCCACAACAGTGAGAGGCCCGCATACCGCAAAAAGAAAAAAAAAAAAAAAAAAAATGCCAGTGGTAATTTGATAGGGATTGCATTGAATCTGTAGATTGCTTTGGGTAGGAGAGTCATTTTCACGATATTGATTCTTCCAATCCAGGAACATGGTATATCTCTCCATCTATTTGTATCATCTTTAGTTTCTTTCATCAGTGTCTTATAATTTTCTACATACAGGTATTTGTCTCATTAGGTAGGTTTATTCCTAGATATTTTATTCTTTTTGTTGCAATGGTAAATGGGAGTGTTTTCTTGATTTCACTTTCAGATTTTTTATCATTAGTGTACAGGAATGCCAGAGATTTCTGTGCATTAATTTTTTATCCTGCTACTTTACCAAATTCATTGATTAGCTCTAGTTGTTTTCTGGTATCATCTTTAGGATTCTCTATGTATAGTATCATGTCATCTGCAAACAGTGACAGATTTACTTCTTCTTTTCAATTTGGATTCCTTTTATTTCCTTTTCTTCTCTGATTGCTGTGACTAAAACTTCCAAACCTAGGTTGAATAAGAGTGGTGAGAGTGGGCAGCCTTGTCTTGTTCCTGATCTTAGCGGAAATTGTTTCAGTTTTTCTCAATCGAGGATGATGTTGGCTCTGGGTTTGTCATATATGGCCTTTATTATGTTGAGGAAAGTTCCCTCTATGCCTACTTTCTTCAGGGTTTTTATCATAAATGGGTGTTGAATTTTGTCGAAAGCTTTCTCTGCATCTATTGAGATGATCATATGGTTTTTCTCCTTCAGTTTGTTAATATGGTTTATCACATTGATTGATTTGCATATATTGAAGAATCCTTGCATTCCTGAAATAAACCCCACTTGATCATGGTGTATGATCCTTTTAATGTGCTGTTGGATTCTGTTTGCTAGTATTTTGTTGAGGAGTTTTGCATCTATGTTCTTCAGTGATATTGGCCTGTAGTTTTCTTTCTTTGTGACATTCTTGCCTGGTTTTGGTATCAAGGTTATGGTGGCCTCGTAGAATGAGTTTGGGAGTGTTCCTCCCTCTGCTACATTTTGGAAGAGCTTGAGTGAGAAGGATAGGTGTTAGCTCTTCTCTAAATGTTTGATAGAATTTGCCTGTGAAGCCATCTGGTCCTGGGCTTTTGTTTGTTGGAAGATTTTTAATCACAGTTTCAATTTCAGTGCTTGTGATTGGTCTATTCATATTTTCTATTTCTTCCTGAGTCAGTCTTGGCATGTTGTGCATTTCTAAGAATTTGTCCATTTCTTCCAGGTTGTACATTTTATTGGCATAGAGTTGCTTGTAGTAATCTCTCATGATTTTTTGTATTTCTGCAGTGTCAGTTGTTACTTCTCCTTTTTCATTTCTAATTCTATTGATTTGAGTCTTCTCCCTTTTTTTCTTGATGAGTCTTGCTAATGGTTTGTCAATTTTGTTTATCTTCTCAAAGAATCAGCTTTTAGTTTTATTGATCTTTGCTACCATTTCCTTCATTTATTTTTCATTTATTTCTGATCTGATCTTTATGATTTCTTTCCTTCTGCTAACTTTGGGGTTTTTTGTTCTTCTTTCTTTAATTGCTTTAGGTGCAGGGTCAGGTTGTTTACTCAAAATGTTTCCTGTTTCTTAAGGTGGGATTGTATTGCTATAAATTTCCCCCTTAGAACTGCTTTTGCTGCATCCCATAGGTTTTGTGTCATCGTGTCTCAATTGTCATTTGTTTCTAGGTATTTTTTAATTTCCTCTTTGATTTCTACAGTGATCAGTTCCTTTTTAAGTAGTGTAGTGTTTAGCCTCCATGTGTTTGTATTTTTTATAGATCTTTTCCTGTAATTGATATCTAGTCTCATAGTGTTGTGCTCAGAAAAGATACTTGATACAATTTCGATTTTCTTAAATTTACCAAGGCTTGATTTGTGACCCAAGATATGATCTATCCTGGAGAATGTTCCATGAGCACTTGAGAAAAATGTGTATTCTGTTGTTTTTGGATGGAATGTCCTATAAATATCAATTAAGTCCATGTTGCTTAATGTGTCATTTAAAGCTTGTGTTTCCTTATTAATTTTCATTTTGGATGATCTGTCCATTGGTGAAAGTGGGGTGTTGAAGTCCCCTACTATGAGTGTATTTCTGTTGATTTCCCCCTTCTATGGCTGTTAGTATTTGCCTTATGTATTGAGGTGCTCCTATGTTGGGTGCATAAATGTTTACAATTTTTATATCTTCTTCTTGGATCGAACCCTTGATCATTATGTAGTGTCCTTTGTCTCTTCTAATAGTTTTATTTTAAAGTCTATTTTGTCTGATATGAGAATTGTTACTCCAGCTTTCTTTTGGTTTCCATTTGCATGGAATATGTTTTTTCATCCCCTTCCTTTACAGTATTTTATATTGCATTATCCACATGACAATAATTTATACACCAAATACAACATATTGTTTATGTTCATATGTGTAAGATATATGTGAAGATACCTTAAACTGTATTAAAAAACAAATATAGTAAAAGGCAATATTTCATAAAATAATCGAATCATAATTTTGCTTTCTTTGTGACTTTTGGCCATAATATAATTATGTCTTTTTTTTCCTAAGAAGTCTCTAATTATTGGAAAAGAATTATTAAATGTTTCTAGTAATCATTGATGTTTATTTCTAAGGTTAAAATATTGACTGTAACTATTTCTTACATAGAAATATCTATTATTTTTGTTCAAATCTTATCCTTTCTGAACATTCTCTTTTACTTTGCCTTTTCCAAATTCAGCCTTGAAATTCAGATTAATAAAACTGTTTTGATGTTAGGATAAATAAAACTGTTAGGATTTTATGGTCACAGGTAAAGCAAAGATTTTCTTCTTCACCTTAAAAATATAATGGGGATAGTTTGATTTGTTTGACATCCTTTAGATGTTACTTCTCATTTAGTGTGAGAGTTTCTTTGTTTATGAAATCTAGGATATAAAAGTGAATATGCTAAAAAGAGAAGTGAAGTTATTCTAGGTTAATTATGTATAATTAAAACATACTAATATGAGTATGTTTTAATGACTGCATTCTTTTCAGGTTAAAAGAAGCATACTCAAGTTTTATGCATGGACTGATATAATAACTGTCAGCAACTCCATTTTTAAATGAACAAAATAATTGAGTAATACCCTTGTCAATCACTGACATCCACAGTACACTTCACAGGATAAATTAAAGTCTCTGGAGATTTGCTAATGCCTTCATTTTCACTTTCCTCTCATATCACTATCCATCACTCTAACACCCTGAACCCACTGACTCCATTAGGGAAATATTCATGCCTAGTGTATAACTTATAAAAACTCCTTTGAATAACCCTGATTTAATGTTGTGTGTCAATGATTCATACCAAACAGGTATAAAGCTCACTACAGTATCATAGACATAAATTCATCATTAAAGTACAAACATCTCTCAGAACTTAAATCAACTCAAATAACTAAATTGCTCATCCTTATGCAAGCTTTCCAGCTAACAAATGATAAAAACACAAATATTTATATAGATGGTAGGTATGTTTTTGAGGTGGGCTTCCATCATTTTAGATCATTTTAAATGCTTTGACGAAAGAGGCTTCCTAACCTCTATATGATCTCCCATGAAAATGTGACAAACCAATTAAAATATGTTTTAGATGGCTTGCTGCTACATAGGTAGCCATAATTAAAGTTGATTGTCAATCAAAACACCAGTTTAAAATCCCAGAATGTCCTAGCTGTTGACCATTCCAAAAAACACTGTTAACCAAACCATTTGTCCTTAGGAATGGACTATAAATATGATCTGGTCTTTGTTAGCTTATTTTCAGGGTGACTGAGGTTTTTTCTTAACCAGAGAGCTACTGTTTTACAATAGTTAAAAAAAAAAGAGCTTAATTTTGTTTCTCACCTAGGGAATTCCAACTTTCCTTTCCAGTGTCAAGGATACAAATTTCACTGGGACTACCATTAAAGAACTTTGCATAGCTTTGCTTTTACTCAAAATATCCATTGTTCATGTCATACTCAATCTATAGGAGTAAGGATACCCAGAGAACTCCAAAATAAGGCCAAGTGTGCTATTTAAGTTAGCTATCTGGAGGAATCATAATCTACCCCCTCCTCATGTATGATGTATGAGCTGAATCCAGTTGTGGAATAATGCAACTAAAAAAGAGTTCTGAATTCTGTTTCTGACCTGTTTTAATCATAAATGACCACAAGTCTGCTCTGGAGTCTCAAGCAAGTAGTTTATATGCAAGAGCCCATGTTTCCTTAGACAATCACTTGGGCCTTGATTTTTCTTGGCTAGTCAAGAGGAACTTGTACTATAGCAAACACTTCCTGTTGTACCTATAAACAAAACACTGTGATCAGATAGAACAATAAATGAATAGTCTAATGAAAATGACCACTTTACTCCTTAGAACAGCCCTGGCTGTTCTTTGAGATATGTTTTCCTGGTCCGTGTTTGTTAATCTATGTCTCTTCTTTCAGGGTTTATTATTAGGACTCATAATTACTTTGCAGTAGGAAATTATTTGTGTTGCAATTGGCTAATACATTCTGCCCAGAGACTTAAATGCTACCGTGTAGGCATTGTCACAGAACATGGTTAAACAATACATCCTGCAGTTACAAACACATGAGGAACTTATTCTAGTCCAACTTCTCATCAGCACAATTCTGAAAATGTATAGAATTAGGCATCTTATTATGTATAGAATAAAATATGAGCCAACCCAGCCTTGGCCACCAGCAGCAGGCAGCTAGGCCATTACAAACAACACTCATAGAATATACTAAAAGATCAAACAAGGTCTTTCTGTAACCACTTTGTGACAATTTTTGAAATAAGACTGATATTTAGAGACTAAAAATTCAAAAAAAGACTATGCAGTCTTCATTTTCTGTTTCTTTTTAAACTGACAGCACTAGCCAAGCTTCTTCTTGTATTCTAGATAAAATCTAACAAGCTACCCAATAACTTAATTATCCCTGCTTCTTGCCAGGAGTATCTTTGATTTCCTTAACCCTCACTTAGAATCATCCAGCTCAATCCCAATTCCTATAAAAAGCCCCTAGTAACTTCCCCTTACCAAGACAGCCCAGGTTCTCATATTCTTTTGCTACCAAAATCCATATAGGCCTAGCCGTGAATTTGGAAGTGTTCTTGATGATCTTTGACTGGTAAGTTCCAATATTTCTTAGGGCGTTTCAAGGAATTTTTAAGTTTTAGTTATGCTTTACTATTCAAAAATTAGAAAAAAAGTGGTATATCACTAAAGAGAAAAAAGAAACATTAAGTTTCGTTGGGATAAATATGCATCTCAACAAACTACTTCAGCTGTCAATTGTCAAACGTCTCACATATAATAATTTCTGATCACTTTTCCTCTCTGTCAAGATATGTAATGTCAGTAAATCTCCAAGTTTGTTTGCCTCTACTCTCCAATATCACCGTCTGAAGAATCAGTGCAGTTCTTCACTGTTTACTCAGTTTTGTCAAAGTCTCCTGAGTCCATGGACAGGCAGGACACGTGAGTGAGTTAGATGTCATTTGACCTTCAGGGAGCACAGAAAATTATTCACAACAGAATAAAATTCATATGCTATGTTTGTTAAAAGGAAAAATATGTTCTTTTTAATTTTACTCAACACACACATCTTTTATATGAAGTTAGGAAAATTTACTTTTCAATATACCATATATATACATGGTATATATGTATGCATATATATATATATATTTGTTTGTTTGTTTGTTTTTTTGGCCACACCACGTGACATGCGAGAACTTAGTTTCCCTATCAGGGATCGGGCCCGGCCCCCCTGCATTGGGAGCCTGGGTCTTACGCACTGGACCACCAGTGAAGTCTCTGGAATATATTTTAAAAGATAAATTTACCTTCATTTACTATTTGGATAATCAATAGTACAATTTATATAAGAAAAACAAGATAAATTCTTTGATTTAAAAAAAAAAAAAAAACCTGAACCCATGCCCCCAGCAGTAGAAGCATGGAGTCTTAATCACTGGACCACCAGGGAAGTCCCTCCATATACCTTTTATTAAATGTATATTGAAAAATTACTATGAGATTTGAATACATTTCATGAATATAAATTATATTCAGCAATAAAACTTTGGAATATGTTTCTCACAGTGTAATTTTTGCTAGTGATTACTTCTCTATGTGGAATGCCTTGTGCTCCATCCTCCCTTCAAGCTGATGGCTAATTTGCTGCACTCTCTTTGGCTCATGTTTCATCTCCTCCAGGAAACTATCCTTAACCTGTTTAGACTGAAGTAGTCAGCCCTTTTGTGAAAAATAAATGAGTAGTTATAAGCTCTTCCTATTTAAGAAGTAAAACCTAGCAGAGACAACCAGGTGCTTCTTATTTAAAATACAACATTTTGAAAACCTAACAAATACTCCTATATTTGCTATTATGACTAAGTGTTCTCTGCACTGTATAATGAAATGACTTTCTTTGTATTGAAAGAGATTCTATTGCACTATTGAAAAAATATCAGTTAGCTACTAATTAGTCTTGCTTTCTGCTTGTGGAGGGCTTGAGGTGAATGGCTGTGGAATAGAATGGGAGCAATAATTAAGTAAACATTTAGACAATGCAAACCTTTTGCTCCTTGCAGATAAAAATGCAAATCAGGTTTGCAATATAACCTCCATGCAGACAACCAGGGCAGATGCTAATGAATCTAACATGTTTGTCATGACTAGTTTAGTTTTAAAACCATTGATTTCTTTAGAAAGAGGAACAGTGAAACATAAAGTTGTTATGCTGCACCAAACCTGAAAAATTAAAGACTGCTAATGGTCTTTAGTAATACATTGTGAGGATGATGATTCTGAAAAAGCTCAGAAGTTTTGATGAATCACTCTCATCTGGCAAGAGGTCTTGACTTATTTGACAGAAGGTTCCTTGCATAGCTCAGCATAGAAAAGTGAGAGATAACAGCTATTGTGTTACATAATAGTGTAATAATACAACATTTACAGGGTTTTAAGTGCAAGTGAGAAACAATAAAAGTGAAGAATTTCACAGTTAAGGAGGAAACTTACCAGTCTGCCCTTTAGCACAAAGTCACAACCCAGAATTAAGGGACTGTCACGGCGAATGGTGTGACTGCTTGCTTAAAGAAACAGTCTGCACCAATTATTCAAGTCTTATATTATTTCATGTATTTTTTTTTGTTTTTTGTTTTTTGTTTTGTTTTTTTTACACCAAGGGATATACAAGTTTCCTTATAAGTCCAGCATAACCCTTCTTAAACCTCATGATTTTATTTCTCTACTCAAAAAACTACAATGGCTACTAATTACCAATTTTATGAAATTTAACTATTCTGGCATTGTTCTCTTGTATATCCAAATCAGGTATACTTCACCTCTCCAAATTTGTTTCCCTCTCCTCTCTAGTTATACATTCTACTGGAATTACTGTATCTTTGGTTTGCAATAGTCCTTGAGTGCTTTTATTTACATAAGCCAATTTCCTTCTGAAACTGAGTGGGACACTGTGGGGCTCCTGGATACAAATCCTTTCCGTGTCCCCTATTTCTTGATTGTAGAAAATAGGCTTCATTAGCCTCCTTGACCTGCCCTGAGCTCCAAAGGGCAGATTCAAACAGTTGTTTATCAGGGAAGGGAGGGAACACAGAAACAAGAGAGGAGCAGTCAAGAAAAAATAGCTCAGCCTTGGGGCAGGGTCCTGGTTCCTCCTCAAGAAATATATGTAACAATATCTTTGAGCTCTTCTGAAGAACCAAGGCCCCCACCCAGGTGGAAGATGGCAACTTCAGGCTGAGAACAACATTCCTGGAGCACTGCCCTGTTACCTCACCACCAACCAATCAGAAGGTCACACACCCTGCAGCCCTCCCCCCAAATTTTGCCTGTAAAAACTTTTCCCCCAAAACCATCAGGGAGTTTGGGGTTTTTGAGCATGAGCCACCCGTTCTCTTTGCTTGGACCTTTGATAAACTTTCTCTGCTCCTAACTTCAACGTTACAGTTTACTTGGTCTCACTGGACACAGCAACTTTGTTTGGTAACACTTCCTTGAAGTTCCCTCTCTCTTCCCTACATCTAACGCATAATAATTCATACCCATATTTATAAAAAGTCCACCACAAGTCCCAACTTCTGTAAGAATAACACTTAATTTTTACTGAATGCTTATTATGTGTCAAATGGGCTGAATGGTTTATGTTCAGTATCTTATTTATGTGCAGTATCTTAGATTCATCAAATCCTTGAGGAGGTCATAATAATTATACCTAATTTACAGATGAGGAAACTAAGATTGAAAGAGGTTATGTAATGTCTCCTAGGTCTGATGTCTAGCAAATAACAGGATTTGAACTTGGCTCTGATGGACTGACTATACAAAGATTCCTTTCTGTGTTCCTCATGAACTTATTATCATTAACTCAGAAATTTGCTATCAATTATCTTATTATTATTTTCACATGAATTATGTACTTAAGTCTAGACTATAAGATAAAAAAAAAACATAAGTTTTTTTCTTTCTGAACTCCTAAAATAAAATGTTATGAATATTTCCCCAGAAAATATTCCCAGAATAAGTGTCAAAATGTTTACTAAGAAACTTATTACTCAGTACACAGTGATAGGTAGACACACAAAAATCCTATCAACCCTGATTTGAAAGGACATATATCATTCTGAAACATAATATATTTATTAAAAGGGAAAACTAATAATCAAAATAAAAATAACAATAATTGAAAAGATAAGGTGTAGCTATTTGATAGAAGTAGAGAAAATAGCACCAGGAAAGAGAGTTTTATTGAATGTCTCTGAGATTCCATGTTGAGGTGGGAACTGTGCAATCCCCCATGAATTTACAAATGATAGATCAGTAAGCCAGTGAGTAAAATGTAGAAAAACAAGAGAGAAATATGCATCAAGGGTTATTGTACACATAGAAGCAATGCATAGTTCTCATAGGAATGTCATCCTACACACTTGGATGCCTGAACTGATCTGGGATGACTGAGTTAGCCAGGGAAATGAAGTGGAGAAAGACATTCCAGACAGAAGATAAAAATAAATAAATGGGTACAGAGGAAGAGAGAGTTCATAACACATTAACAGAAGTCCAAATGATTCAATGAAACTGTACTCAAAAGTTCAAAGGAGGCAGTGACTAGTAATGAATCCAAACAAGATAAACACACACTGTGTCCCTGATTGTCTTTCCTGTCTCACTAAAAAAGCTTTGAGTTTTTCCCGAGGACTTTGGCAACCCAATAGAACTTTTAACAAAGAGAGGTATGCACTTAAATTTCTCATTTATAAAATCACGGTGGTAGAAAACCTTAAGGTGATTAGAGGGGTTAAACAGTGAATTCTGAGATATGTTGTTACAAATCAAGAATGAAATAACAGAGCATCAGGGAAGAATTTCAAAAGATACTCAGAAACCAGAAGCAATGGAACTAGGTGAAAGATTGGTTTGAAAGACTAAGAAAGAGGGAATTACAAAGAAATAAATCCAGTATATAACTTAAAAAACTGGATAGCTGTGGAATGGACTGAAATGACAGAATAAACATATTGATAGCACACTGTGAAGGTAAGATCAATTTGAATATTTATATTTGTAATGCCAAGAGGAGACTTTCAATGGACAGTCTTGACCTTATAGTGAGATTTCACAGGAGATAGATACAAGGGAGTAGTCAGTATTTAGTACACCCAGGGTGTACACATATAGCACAGAAAAGTAAGCCAGTAGTTGATCCCTGAGGAAAGCAAACATTTATAAGATAAGAAATAGAAGAGAAAGCATAATAGAAAGCGGGCCAACTCATGGAAGAAGGATGAAGTAGAAACAGGGATGAGAAGTCTAGCTGTTAAAGTTGGTTCTAGAAAACAGAATCACTCTATGTATTTCAAACAGGAGTATTTGAAACAGAGAATTGATTACAAGTGTATCATAAGAACGGAGAGAGCAAAATTCAAAAGCTGAGATTATTATGAGATTAATAATTTCAGTAACATCTACTACCTCTAGGCTGAAAGAACAAAATTATGTTGCTCTTATCACATAATTCCTCTGCCTCTGAAATTGCAAGAGATCCTGCAGCTGTCTTGGCTGCCTTAGAATATCCCTACTACACTCTCATAGTCTTCCAAAAATCCAGGGGCCCACATTCCATATTATGCTATCATAGTAGGGAAACGTAAAGGCACTCACTGATGTTGCTTCCACCAAAACCAGAGCCCTTGATAAAGTTTTGCTACCAAGACTGCTGAAGGACTCAAGAGCTCTGTGCTTCAAGGGTGACAGCCACCCTCTGCTTGTCAGTGCTGGAAACACATACCCTGAGCAGGAATTGCACTTGGCCCTAATATTGTTGGAGGTGCATCCAGAAGCCAAAGGACAGGGGCACATGAGTTCGTTTTTTTCTCCCGTTTCCCATAGCTAGTGCCTTCCATTGGGAAAAACTATTGGAAAATTCATTTTCAGGCTTCCAAAAGAGCAGAGAAGCATGGAAGTAGAGTTGCAACAACAACAACAAAATGATGGGTATACAAAATTTCCAGAAGGATGGATGGCCAATATAAGAGCTATGAACTGAGGGATTCTGGTTGGGTTCCCAACTACCCACCAAAATGCTTTGCTAAAATGATACAACAACCTATTATCTTTCTAGAAGTTTATGAGGGTGTTTTTACCCATTTCCCAGTACTAGGTACTATCAAATTTTTTATTTTTGTAAATTTGTTGATGAAAATAGACATCAAAGTACTGCTTTCTATTTGTATTCCAATAGTTAGGAGGACTCTCCACTGGTTCTGGTTGTTTCTCCAAAAAGAGCTGAGCACATTTTAGTGATAATTCCGCTACGTGCTGTGGCTGTCCAGAAAGATACTTCTAGAAAAGCCATGACCTCATATCTCTGCTGATCTCACAAAACAAAAAGAATGGTATCGTGGTCATGACCATAATTCCATTTTCCAGCTAAGCTTTCTGCCACCTTATATTTACTCTGAGTTCCTCAAGGCAGATCCTGATACAAGAATTTGATTACAAGTATTTTATTTAGTGAAGGAACCTAAGAAATATCAAAAGGATAGAAAGGAATATGTGTCAAACTTAGGGGATTTGCTAGTGTGCTTCATGATGCTTCCTTGCCCAACTGTAACATGGTGTGACAAAGTGTGAAAAGGAAGGGAAGGAAGTCAATAAAGCATGTGTTAATAAATTGGTTATAGCTATAAGATATAAGAACCTGGCACTAAATCCCAGAGTGGTTCATTTCAGAGACTATAGAGAACACCCCTTAAAATTGTCCTCTCACAGCAAAGGACTCTGAGGTATTTTTCAACCCCTAGTTCTCATAACATTTTCCCTATGCATATCTATGTACAAATTTCCCCCTTTTTATAAGGACAGCAGTCATATTGGATTAGGGGCCCATCCCACTCCAGTATGATTTTATCTTGACTAATAACATACACAATAAATCGATTTCCAAAAAGGTCACATTCTGAAGTACTAGGAGTTAAGACTTCAACATATGAATATTTACTGGCCACAATTCAACTCATAACACCATCCACAGTTACTTGGAGTTCATCCTCTCTCATTGTAAACTGTAGATTGTATGTGTATGTGTGTGTGTGTATGTGTGTGTGCTTTCCACACTTGACTGAGGCTGTTCCTAAATGTACACATGATTGTGTTGTGTTCACCCAAATCGATGCCCTGTTGGTCTATCCAGCTTATGGTAGATGACTGCTGGTCACATAATTTCTTGATATAAACAAGAGTAGGATCAGTAGCCTATCAGACATTCCTTTTTGTTTCTTTCTGTTTGTTTGTTTGGCCACTCCATGTGCACGGCTTGTGGGATCTTAGTTCCCTGATCAGGGATTGAAACCAGGCCCTTGGTAGAGAAAGCACCAAGTCCTAACCACTGGACCGCCAGGGAATTCCCTCAGACATTCCTTTTTGAATAGGCAAATGTTATATGCTGCAGATGATCTTGCTCCAGAACCCTAGGAATCTGTATAATGTCTCTCATATTGGAGCTTGCCAGAGACACCATATGCCATTCCTATCTACCACAGATAACGCAAGCACTATAGAGTCTGTGGGGTCAGATTGCTAAATGCAATGCAGCTTGTATCAAAGCCTGAACCTGCTGAAGAGCTCTCCCTTTCTCTGGACCCCACTCAAATATGGCAGCCTTCTGAGTCACTCAGTTGGAGCAATATTTTCAATTGTACTATATGTTGTCTGCAAAATACAAAGTGATTGTCATCATGTACTGTGCCTCTCTCTTCATGGTAATAATTGCAACATTTAATAACTCATCCTATATCTTGGAGGTGATGTCTCCAAACCATTAGATATTAAAAATGTCCCTATAGTGCAAGTCCCTGAAATTGTGTAGGGTTTATTTCTCACCATTTTCCAGGGCTTGCAGAATACTTTCCAGTTTTGACTTTAAGGGTAACATTAATCTTTGCTATATAAGCTGATGTGTTTTTTTAATTTCTCTAACTGACTTTCTTGACTAAAGGGAAAGAAGTTTCTAAGTCTTCAACTTGGCTTCTATTACCATAATCCCACTTACTAAGTCCTAGAACTACTGTGAGTATATTATTCTGCCCAGTATATTTCTACATTACATAGTGAAAGACCAGGGAAAAGACAACAGGAAGGGTCCATAGAATGACTGGACCTATTGTGAGATGAACTGAGTCCATAACATAGTAGACACTAGAGAATACACCCTCCTTGGTAACTGAACAATTCTGTTAGCATGCTTTCTGTAGATAGAAAGTCAGGACCTAAAAGTATTTTTACTTTCAAACAGCCACCAGTCTCTTTTAATCCAAGTTGGTGGCATTTTTCCCACAAAGATTTTGGTTACCACCAATGAGATGTTGAGTAATGTTAATGCTTCCTTTGAATTCTTTTAATCACCTTAATGGAGGTAGTGTCCTCTGGCCTCTTCTGGGTAATATATTCATCTGATGCTTCTCTGTTTTTATGTAATAAGTATATCCTTCAATGCATGCCTCTCTGAGTCTTTTCAATCCTGCCTCAAAACTCTACTGGTAGTTCCACATCTTTATCTCTTCTGGTTTGGGTGTCATTCTAGCAGCATAATAGGTCAGGTTCCTGAGTTATAGGACAACGATCTCATATCAGTAAATCTCCGTTATCCAGCCTCCCATGTCACCTAGTTCACTCTTAAGATCGACAACAACATATATTCTTCTTGTTCCTATTGGTAACTGGTAGCCTGATTCTGCTGCTTTTCCTTTCCTTTAATTTATATTTTCTCCCTTCCTTCTTTCTTTCTTTCTTTCCTTCCTTCCTTTCTTCCTCCCTCCTCCCTCCCTCCCTCCTTCCCTGCTTTCTTTCTTTCTTTCTCTCTTTCTTTCTTTCTTTCTCTCTTTCTTCCTTCCTTCCTTCCTTTTCTTTCTTTCTTTCATTTCTTTCTTTCTTTCTTTCTTCTTTCTTTCTTTCTTTCTTTCTTTCTTTCTTTCTTTCTTTCTTTCTTTCTTTCTTTCTTTCTTTCTTTCTTTCTTTCTTTCTTTCTTTCTTTCTCCCCCACCCACCCTTTCTTATTTATGTATTTATTTATTTATTTAGGTAAAAATCCATTTCCCAGTATTGCAGAGAATATTTCTTCATTGCTCAGGCTATGCTTAAACCCACTTAATTTTTGGTCTGGAAGCAATACGGAGGTAAAGCTATGTTTTGAGGAAGATAAAATAATCTTTTGAGACCTTTTCATGGTTTATAGGCATTGGGAGACTGCTTTGCTATAGCAAGGTGAAAAGGACCCCTTTTACTGGCCAATAGTCTAGGCTCTAACCTAGGGGAAACTGGAGGTTCAGATGTTCCTATCTCAGTTCTCAGGGTCCCATACCTTCCTTGTCAGAACTTGAACTCTACCAAAGTGTGAATTTAGTCAACTTTTAAAATGAGTCAATTCTCTCAAACCTTGGATTTTACCCTTTTATCTGTCGTCCTTAAAATATAACCTCACTTATCAGCATCAACTCTTTTAGTTTGGGATCCTTCCAAAGAAGATCCTGAAACAACTGTACACATAGTTTATTTAGGAGGTAATCCCAGGAAGAATAATGGGTGACATGAGAAGTGAGAAAGTTAAGAAAATTACGAAAAAGAGGTTAATGCTATGGGCAAGTAGGACTCAACTTCACTTTAAAATCTCTGAGAGACTGTATAAAATCTCAACTTAGAATTGTTCTTTAAAGTGACAAAGGTTGTATCCACAGGCATGCGTCCCTCATTGGCTGATACATTAATACTTCTCACATACCTTTCGTATGTGCTGATGATACTCTTATAAATAGAGATACCCTGCAGCTTAGCAATAGAGAAAGCCACTCCCATGTAAGGAAAATGTTTGAAGATGGCTTTCTAGGTAGGTGGAGGGCTTTGGGCTTGTTTATCTAACAGAGACTACGTTGGCTTATACCAAGCCAAAATAGTAGAAATATAAATACAGATTGAAATATATTTGTTTATTTTACATTGTTGAGTTCATCTGTAACATTATGGAAGACAGGTCCAATAGTGTAATTTGTGTAAGGACAGATTACATTGCTTTAAAGAATGTGTTTAAGTTTTAGAAATAGAACCTGAATTAGTTAGCTAACTCTAAATGATACTGCATAAAATCTATCCCAAAGTCAGTGTTTTGGAAAACAAATTATGCATTCTCATGAAGTTTGAGGTTGGCAGAGGGTCAGAGTATACTTTTCAGGCTGAGACTTCTGGGAAGCTCTGCTTCATGTTATAGGCCTTCAGGGCTAGCCTGTCATCCTCCTGGGAGCAAAAGACTGTCTAAGATATGCTCTTCTCATGGTAACAGCATAGGTACAAGAGGGCAAGCAGCACCACAAGAGGTCTCTGAATGTCTAGGCCCACTGCCATATTAACCAACATTTGTAAGAGAGAATAAACCTGACTCCATATTGGATCTATTCCTTTAGCTCTAACCCTTGTGCTCTGTTGCTTGTGCTTAGTCCGGCTGGCTCTGCACCTTTGTAAAAGGATGCTGCTTATAGCCTGAAATATATATGATAGCCCATTCTCAAGACCCTGACCTTTAAATGTATAACAATTTTTCATTCATATGGAGATAAAAAGTTGCAGAACAGAGAATAACTCTTAGAACACTGTGACCAGACCTACGTGGACAACTGCAAAATCAAAGGATTCCAGAACCAAGAAATGTGCAACAACCAGCCACACACCCTCTCCTTTCAGCATAAAAGAAGCCTCAATTCTAACTCTGGTAAGATTGTTCTTTGAGACACCAGTCCACCATCTTCTTGGTCTGCTGGCTTTCCAAATAAAATTGCTATTCCTTGCCCCAACACCGCGTCTCTCAATTTATTGGCTTGTCAGCAGTGAGCAGTACAAGCTTCAACTTGGTAACACATTCAGAAGACCAAAACTTGACTACCACTAAGGTAAGGTAACTGAGACTCTCACTTGGGGAACAAAAGTTGAGGGGCTGCCAAAAACCTTAATGGGCAAGATGAAAAATATTTTAATGCAATATTTTAAAAATGCAGAAAGTTCCACAAAGAACAAAATATCAAGCAAACTTAAACTATTTTATAGAGGTATGTTTAACATACAAAAAGTTATACATACTTATGCATATAACATAATGAATTCAGAGATAAATATATATTTGTGAACTATCACCATAATCTATGCCATAAACATATCCAACACCTCCAAACGTTTCCTCTCACCATATTTTATTTATTTATTTATTTACTTATCATGATTATTATTATTTTAATATGGCCTTGAATGTTCATGGCCTTGCTTCACCTTCCTTACCTTAATCCCACCTGGCAAGTTACATAGACAAGCTTAAGCTGACAGGGTGATAAATGTACTCTACCTATGGAGGTAGGATTTGAGGAATAAAATATTTTGAACAATAATTTAAAAAAATAAACAATATGTCTAAATATTTCAATGAAGGACTTATATCTGAGGGAAATAGGACTGATAGAGTGATAAATCTAGTAATGAGAAGATGCTGTAGGATGAAGGAAACATGCTTATACACATAATAACATGCATAAAAGCCCCATTATAAAGACTTTAAGATGTATTATTAGACAAAGTGACTTAACTAGCTTGGTAGAAGAGACAACATAAAGTAGATAAAGAAATAAAGATTTTCTGGAATAAGTTTCGTCTAATAGCCAAAAATCTGCAAAAATTGTTATTTAGGAATAGAGAAGATCCATTTGGTGAAGCTACACAATTCTTGTGTTGATAAACTGTCTAATGAAGAGATTTTTGTTAAATATGCTCTTTTGGAAGCATATTTACATATATATTTTCATATATACATACATATATTATGTATACTTATAAACATAATCTTTTTCATATATTCTCAGTGAATATTCTGAAGCATTATATTCAACACTGATGAAATTGTGTCTTGTTACCAGCAATTTCTTGCTTCTGCACTATTTCTTGGAGATATTTTCCCTAATGTATTATATGAAGATAGTGAATCATATTGTACATAAATCCAAGCTTAGTATTTTTTTTAAAACAAATTAAGACATTTGAGCCCTTTGGAAAAGTTGGAAATACCAGGGATATGTAAAAAACAAAAACTGTAATTTTGATTTGCAAATATTTATATAATGAAATAGATATTTGCTTTAGCTTTCTTTTTTTAATTTTAAAGTCAGTACTTTCTTGTGGTTTTTAATATATCTTGTTTGCATCTTGCAAAACTGAGATGGGGATAATTACCTTAATAATATTTTAAGCAATATGTGTTGAGCTATAGATAACATTTCTAAAATATATTAAAATTTTAAATTTTAAAAAATATATATATAATTTTTTCAGCTGAAGTTTTAAGTGTGAAATTTTCATATAATTTGTTTTTGGAGGAAGAATTATAGAAATTTCACATATTTTTTCCATATAGCTCAATATTTATAGGTTCACTGTGATCATCTGCCTACTAAATTAGTAGATTCTTTTGGAGGAGAGGAATTGGTTAATTTGTATCTCTAATGACATTACAGATCTACAATTAAAAACACAACAACAAAAATGTAAGGTATTTTAGTGAGAGTACTTATTGTCATTTAAAACACAAAAATTATATGTTCATCAGAATTTGTACCTATTCTATGATTTTTTACTTGATCTCAGTTGCTAACTTTGGTTATACTTGGAATCCAAAAGTTGTATATGAATTCTTATGATATCCTATAATTTTCAATAGAGTAATAGCCTATATTTTCTAAATATAAAATAATTGAAAAATACATATTATCTTACTGCTTTTGCTTACAGCCATGTTCTGTATTATAACCCTTCTTCTGAACAACCTTAACAAACACAATTGCAATGTATTTACTTATAAAGCCTTCAGCTACCATAAAGTATAAAAGGGATACTTACAGCTGATACTCAGCAGAAGCTTTACCTAGTTTTCATTAAAATAGTTTAACTTTATTGGTCAGAGTTGTCATTTACATGCAATTGTGCTACATAAGATGACAACGTTTATTATGTTGAAGAATAACTTTTAAATAGCTGACACAATTTTTTAGAGATAAATTACCAATAGAAAAATAGGTCTTCCATTTATAAACTTTAGAGAAGATATTCACAAAGCCTTAAAACTATTTTCACCCCATATATGTGTTACATTTGACAACACTAAAAAAAATACTCTACTTAGATAGATATGGTATAAAGTGTTATTGCAATTTGAAATTAAAAAGCATACAGTACAATGTTGATGATATATTTTCCAAACTCATATGCTTCATCTTTAATATTTAGCATTCTTGTTCTATAAACTAAAAATCGTTAGTTAAAGTAGTATATTGGGATTTCTTTATATGATAAAAATATGGATATCTTTATTTCTATCAAATGACCACTTTATTTACTATATTAAAAATCATATAGTTAAGTTATAACTTCAAAATCCATAGTAACAGTGACAAGCATCTGATAAGGTAGACCAATATAAAAGTAGAAACTTTAAAGAGTTGAAGTCAACTCTAATAGATAGGGGCAAATAACCCTAAAAAACAATTCATTAAAATAAAATATAGATTGTAAGCAAAGATAAATACTGATATTTATATTATTATATTTATTATGTATGTACATTTGTTATATATTTATTATTATATCACATTAACTAATAAAGGTGTCTCTTTAGAGTAGATATACCCATTAGGTATGATTTAAATTTTCAGATTTTGGAATTTTTAATATTAATTAATCAAGGGGAAAATTACTCCAATTTACTTACCCTTTCTTACTCCCTCTGTTCCTTTTTCTTTTAATACTTAGTAACCTCATTCTTTTCCCAATAATAAGAAAAATAATCAAATATTTGAAAAGAGTCAAATTTATGTTGATTGAGTCATAAAATCACAATTTTATAATTTTAAAAATTGTGACTTTATTATCCATAAAATTACATATACTGAATATTATTGCAGAAGAAGTAGGTTAAGTTTATCATAATAGTGATCATATCCTTGAGATATGCCTCTTGAGCAAAAAGCCTGGAATCATGAACATGGTATTAATAATATCAATTTAATGAAGTAATATTACATTTCATATGCTTATGCTGAGATGAATTCTGGAATGATATCCTGAGGACATACAGATATAATGAGGAAACATTTTTTCAAGATATATTAAATCTCAGTAAAAACACTAGAAGTCTGTGGCATTTGAGCCATGGCCCACTCCCTTCCCACCCTGTCCCAGTTCAACCTGATTGAAGCCTTACTCCTGAAATACTCACGCAAGAATACAGGGCTTCCTCTGCCTTCGGCCCCTGTCTAATGACTAATTTCACTGTTTCTCCTCAGGAAGGATAAGCTGGCAGTAATTCTCATCTTCCTAGCTCTGTGTTGCAGAGGTACTATCTCAGACAACAGCAGCTGGATTTTCTACCTCCACCAAGGGCAAAGGTTCTACCCCAGATGGGGCAGACTTAGAATAATCATTCTCCTATCACTATTGCTCCAATCCTCTAGGAGAGCAAAATTTCTGTTCTGAAAGACGAAAGCTGAAGAGCTAAAGCTGAATTAGGAGATAAAACTACAAAGCAGTTATTATAAATATGTTCAAAGAACAAAAGAAAGCAACGTTTAAAGAAGTAAAGGGAAGCATGATGATAAAGTCTCATTAAATATAAAATAACAATAAAGAAATAAAAATAAATTGTAATTTTACAGTTGAAAAGTACAATAACTGAAATACAAAATTCACTAGAGGGGCTTAAAGGTAAACTTGAACTGACGAAAGAAAGAGTCAGCAAACTTGAAGACAGAACAAAAGAGAGAATGCAATCTGAATAATAGAGAGAAAAAAGAGAAATGAGGGATACTCTTCAGTGCACCAATATATACACAATAGCAATATCAGAAGATGAGGACTGAGAAGGGTAGAAAAGATATTCAAAGATAATGGCTAAAAATCTCATAATCTAGTTATCATCTAAAAATTTCATATCTATATACCTCATAATGTACTTCTATTGTCTTTTTTATTGGTTATAGGTTACATTTATCTTTTCCTGCACAGGTTGCAAAGTTTGATTATATACCAGAAAATATTGATACATTGTAGATATTCTGGATTATTTTATTTTTCCCAGGACAGTGTTCATTTTTTTTTTTTTATATCAGATGGTTGAATTTTCTGGTCTATTTCCCTTGCAGTTGGCAGTAGTTAAAATACTTACTCTCTTCTCTCTGCCTTCCACCCATTACCTTCCATCATTACTGTTATGAACTGAATGTGTCTTGCCCCAAATTCGGGTTGAAATCTTACCTTCCATTGTGATGGTGTTAGAAGGTGGGGCCTTTGGGAGATGATTAGGTTATGAACATGGAGTCCTCATGAATGGGATTAACACTTTTATAAAGCAGACCACAGAGATGTCTCACCACTTCCACTATGTAAGGATGGCTGTCTGCAAATCAGAAACTGGGCCTTCACCAAAAATGCAACCATGCTGGCACCATGAACTTTTAATTCCAGCCTCCAGAACTGTAAGAAATAAAATTCTATTTTAAGCCATCCAATCCATGGTACTCTTATAGCAGCAAAAATTAAAACAATTATTCTTGATATTTACCACATCCATGGGAACTTGGGGGATAAGTCAGTGTTTTGAACAGAGCTTATACCAAGACTCTACTTTCCAGAATTTCCTCCCACTATTTAGGTGCCTCTGTAGTCTTAAAGTCTCTCTTTTGGCCCTTTTAAAACTGTATCACCATTTCTTCTAATGGAGCTCCAGTATTCCTATATCATGAGCAGTGAAAATGCCCTCAGGTAATTTATTAATTACAGAGCAACATAATCACCAATGGCAGTTTTCTTAATTTTCTACCCCATTCACTTTCCAGATTTCTCCTGAATTATGTCACTCTCTAGGATTTTAAGTATCTTTAAACTACATTTCAGTGTGTGTTCTGTGTGTGTGTGTGTGTGTGTGTGTGTGTTTGTGAGATCCCCAAGAATGTGTTTGATCAAAATACTCCGCCATTATCAGAAGCAGAACTTGAATGCTCAAATGAAATTTCAGTGAAAAGCACTCATTTTTCCTCCAGCATTTGTTCCTCAAGCATTACCATATATTAATAGTCTCACAGTACTGATTCAGACTCTGAAAATCAGTTTCTACTACCTGTAAATTAGAACACTAGTCACTATGTACATAAAAAATAATTTGCCTTTGCATAGTTTATGTTATTAATATTATGGGGTATCCAACACTGTCATTTGTAAAGTTAAATTTTGTCAAAAACTAGTTATGATCACTTCTTTCTTGCTCTTTTGAATTTATTTGTCATTACCTTGACAAATGATTGTACAAGCTTGTGACATTAAAAAATGCAGGTTTGAAAGATGCATTTAATTTTTTTAACATCTTTATGGGAATATGACTGCTTTAGTTTCTGCTATATAACAAAGTGAATCAGCTATATGTATAAATATATCCCCATTCACTTCATCCCAGCTTACTCTTCCCCCTCCCCATGTCCTCAAGTCCACTCTTGATGTGTGCATCTTTATTTCTGTCCTGCCCTGAGGTTCATCAGAACACTTTTTTATTTTTTTAGATTCCATATACACATGTTAGCATATGGTATTTTTCTCTTTCTGAATTACTTCACTCTGTAGGACAGTCTCTAGGTACATCCATCTCATTACAAATTACACAATTTCATTTCTTTTTATGGCCAAGTAATATTCCATTGTATACATGTGCCACAGCTTCTTTATCCATTCATCTGTAAATGAACACCTAGGTTGCTTCCATGTCCTGACTATTGTAAACAGTGCTACAATGAATATTGTGGTACATGACTTTATGAATTATATTTTTTGCAGGGTATATACACCATAGTGGGATTCTGGGGTCATACGGTAGCTCTATTTTTAGTTTTTTAAGGAACTTCCATACTGTTCTCCATAGTGGCTGTATCAATTTACATTCCCACCAACAGTGAAAGAGGGTTCCCTTTTCTCCACACCCTGTCCAGCATTTACTGTTTGTAGATTTTTGATGATGGCCATTCTGACATGTGTGAAGTGATAACAGAATGTGGTTTTGATTTGCATTTCTCTAATGGTTAGAGTTGTTGAGCATCCTTTCATGTGTTTGTTGGCAATCTGTATATCTTCTTTAGAGAAATGTCTATTTAGGTCTTCTCATTTTTGGATTGGTTTTATATATATATATATATTAAGCTGCATGGGGTGCTTGTGTATTTTGGAGATTAATCCTTTATCAGATGCTTCATTTGCAAATATTTTCTCCCATTCTGAGGGTTGTCTTTTTGCCTTGTTTATGCTGTGCAAAAGCTTTTGAGTTTCATTAGGTCCCATTTGTTTATTTTTGTTTTTATTTCCATTTCTCTAGGAGATGGGTCAAAAAGGATCTTGCTGTGATTTACGTCATAGAGTGTTCTGCCTATGTTTTCCTCTAAGTGTTTTATAGTGTCTGGCCTTACATTTAGGTCTTTAATCCATTTTGAGTTTATTTTTGTGTATGGTGTTAGGAAATGTTCTAATTTCATTCTTTTACATGTGCCTGTCCAGTTTTCCCAGCACCACTTACTGAAGAGTCTATCTTTTATCCATTGTAAATTCTTCCCTCCTTATCAAAGATAAGGTGACCATATATGCATGGCTCTATCTCTGAGTTTCTATCATGTTCCATTGATTTATATTTCTGTTTTTGTGCCAGTACCATACTGTCTTGATTACTGTAGCTTGGTAGTATAGTCTGAAGTCAGGGAGCCTGATTCCTCCAGCTCCATTTTTCTTTCTCAAGATTGCTTTGGCTAGTCAGAGTCTTTTGTGTTTCCATACAAATTGTGAAATTTTTTGTTAGAGTTCTGTGAAAAATGCCATTGGTAGTTTGACAGAGATTGCATGGAATCTGTAGATTGCTTTAGGTAGTATAGTCATTTTCACAATGTTGGTCCTTCCAATCCAAGAACATGGTATATCTCTTGATCTGTTTGTATCATCTTTAATTTCTTTCATCAGTGTCTTATAGTTTTCTGCATTCAGGTCTTTTGTCTCCTTAGGTAGGTTTATTTCTAGGTATTTTAATCTATATGTTGCAGTGATAAATGGGAGTGTTTCCTTAATTTCTCTTTCAGATTTTTCATCATTAGTGTATAGGAATGCAAAAGATTTATGTGCATTAATTTTGTATCCTGCTACTTTACTAAATTCACTGATTAGTCCTAGTAGTTTTCTGGTAGCATCTTTAGGATTCTCTATGTATAGTATCATGTCATCTGCCAACAGTGACAGCTTTAGTTCTTCTTTTCTGATTTGGATTCCTTTTATTTCTATTTCTTCTTTGATTGCTGTGGCTAAAACTACCAAAACTATGTTGAATAATTACAATGAGAGTGGTCAAGCTTGTCTTGCTCCTGATCTTAGATTAAATGGTTTCAGTTTTTCACCATTGAGAACAATGCTGACTGTGGGTTTGTCATATATGGCCTTTATTATGTTAAGGTAGGTTCCCTCTATGACCAGTTTCTGGAGAGTTTGTATCACAAATAGGTGTTGAATTTTGTCAAAAACTTTTTCTTTATCTATTGAGATTATGATTTTTATCCTTCAGTTTGTTAATATGGTGTATCACATTGATTGATTTGCATATACGGAAATATCCTTGCATTCCTGGGATAAACCTCACTTGATCATGGTATATCATGCCTTTAATGTGCTGTTGGATTCTGTTTGCTAGTATTTTGTTGAGAATTTTTGTATGTATGTTCATCAGTGATATTAGCCTGCACTTTTCTTTTTTTGTTACATCTTTGTCTGGTTTTGGTATCAGGGTGATGGTGGCCTCATAGAATGTTTGGGAGTGTTTTCCCTCTGCTATACTTTGGAAGAGATTGACAAGGATAGGTGTTAGCTCTTCTCTAAATGTTTGGTAGAATTAGCCTGTAAAACCATCTGGTCCTGGGCTTTTGTTGTTGTAAGATTTATAATCAGAGTTTCCATTTCAGTGCTTGTGATTGGTCTGTTTATATTTTCTGTTTTTCCTGTTTCAGTCTCAGAAGGTTGTTCTTTGCTAAGAGTTTGTCTGCTTCTTCCAGGTTGTCCATTTTATTGGCATATAGTTGCTTGTAGTAATCTCTCATGATCCTTTGTATTTCTGCAGTGTCAGTTCTCCTTTTTCATTTCTAATTCTGTTGATTTGAGTCTTTCCCCTATTTTTTTCTTGATGAGTCTGGCTAATGGTTTATCAATTTTGTTTATCTTCCCAAAACCCAGATTTTAGTTTTATTGATCTTTGCTGCTGTTTCCTTCATTTCTTTCTGATATGATCTTTATGATTTCTTTGCTTCTGCTAACTCTGGGTTTTTTTTTTTTTTGTTACTGTTCTTTTTCTTTCTCTAATTGCTTTAGGTGCAAGGTTTGGTTTTTTATTTGAGATGTTTCTTGTTTCTTGAGTTAGGATTGTATTGCTATAAACTTCACTCTTAAAACTGCTTTTGCTGCATCCCACAGGATTTGGGCCATCGTCTTTTCATTGTCATTTGTTTCTAGGTATTTTTTTATTTCTCCTTTGACTTCTTCAGTGATCTCTTGGTTATTTACTAGTGTATTGTTTAGCATCATGTGTTTGTATTTTTTACAGTTTTTTTCCCCCTGTACTTGACATCTAGTCTCATAGCACTGTAGTTGGAAAAGATACTTGATACAATTTCAATTTTCTTAAGTTTCCTGAGGCTTGATTTGTGCCCCCAGATATGGTTTATCTTGGAGAATGTTCCATGAGCACTTAAGAAGAAAGTGTATTCTGTTGTTTTTGGATGGAATGTCCTATAAATATCAACTAAGTCTATCTGGTCTAGTGTGTCTTTCAAAGCTTGTGTCTCCTTAATTATTTTCATTTTAGATGATCTTTCCCTTGGTGAAAGCAGGGTGTTAAAGTCCCTGACTATTATTGTGTTACTGTCTATTTCTCCTTTTATGGCTGTTAGCATCTGCCTTGTGTATTGAGGTGCTCCTATGTTGGTTGCATAAATATTTGCAACTGTTATATCTTCTTCTTGGATTGATCCCATGATCATTTTGTAGTGTCCTTCTTTGTCTATTGTAATAGTCTTTATTTTAAACTCTATTTTGTCTGATATAAGAATTGCTGCTCCAACTTTCTTTTGATTTACATTTACATGGAATATCTTTTTCCATACCCTCACTTTCAGTCTGTATGTGTCCCTAGGTGTGAAGTGGGTCTCCTGGAGACAACATATATATGGGTCTCGATTTTGTATCCATTCAGGCAGTCTGTGTCTTTTGGTTGGCACATTTAATCCACTTACATTTAAGGTAATCATCAATATGTATGTTCCTATTACCATCTTCTTAATTGTTTTGGGTTTGTTATTGTAGGTCTTTTCCTTCTCTTGTGTTTCCTGCCTAGAGAAGTTCCTTTAGAATTTGTTGTAAAGCTGGTTTGGTGGTGCTGAATTCTCTTAAATTTTCCTTGTCTATAAAGGTTTTCATTTCTCCATCAAATCTGAATGAGATCCTTGCTGGGTAGAGTAATCTTGGTTGTAGGTTTTTCCCTTTCATCATTTTAAATATGTCCTGCCACTCCCTTCTGGTTTGCAGAATTTCTGCTGAAAGATCAGCTGTTAACCTTATGGGTTTTCCCTTGTATGTCATTTGTTGCCTTTCCCTTGCTGCTTTTAATATTTTTTCTTTGAATTTAAATTTTGATAGTCTGAATAATATGTGTCTTGGCATATTTCTCCTTGGATTTATCCTGAATGGGAGTCTCTGTGCTTCCTGTACTTGATTGACTATTTCCTTTCCCATTTTAGGGAAGTTTTCAACTATAATCTCTTCAAATAGTTTCTCAGACCCTTTCTTTTTTCTTCTTCTTCTGGGACCCCTATAATTCGAATGTTGATGTACTTAATGTTGTCCCAGAAGTCTCTGAGACTGTCCTCAGTTCTTTTCATTCTTTTATCTTTATTGTGCTGTGAGGCTGTTATTTCCACTATTTTATCTTCCAGATCACTTACCCGTTCTCCTGCTTCAGTTATTCTGCTATTGATTCCTTCCAGAGTATTGTTATTTTCATTTATGGTGTTGTTCATCATTGTTTCTTTGCTCTTTATTTCTTCTAGGTCTTTGTTAAACATTTCTAATATTTTCTCCATCATATTTCCTAGATTTTGGATACTCTTTACTATCATTACTCTGAATTCTTTTTCAGGTAGATTACCTATTTCCTCTTCAATTGTTTGATCTTCTGGGTTTTTACCTTGCTCCTTCATCTGCTGAATATTTATCTTTCTTCTCATTTTGTTTATCTTTCTGTGTTTGGATTCTCCTTTAGCGGGCTGAGGATTTGTAGTTCCCATTATTTTTGGTGTCTCTGCCCAGTGGGTGATGTTCGTTCAGTGGCTTATGTAGGGTTCCTTGTGGAGGGGATGGTGCCTTTGTTCTGGTCGGTGGGACTGTATCTTATCCTTTTGGTGTGCAGGGCCACATCCGGTGGTGTGTTTGGAGGGTCTGTGAACTCAGTATGACTTTAGGCAGACTCTCTACTAATGGGTGGGGTTGTGTTTCTGGCTTGTTAGTTGTTTAGCATGGGGCATCCAGTAGTGGAGCTTGCTGGCCATTGGGTGGAGCTGAATCTGGTTTGAGATGAAGATCTCGGAGAGCTCTCACTGATTGATATTACATGGGGCCAGGAGATTTCTGGTGGTCCAATATACTGGACTCAGCCCTCCCACCTTGGAGTCTCAGGCCTGACACATGCCTGCAGCACAAAGACCCTGCCAGCCTCATGGCTCACAAGAAAAGGAAGAGCAAAAAACAAAAACAAAAACAAACAAACAAAAATGAACAGACAGATCCCTAGGACAAATGGTAAAAGCAAACCTATACAAACACAATATCACAAAGAAGCATCAGATACACACTCCAAAAATAGAAAAGGGGAAAAATATATATATAGATAAAAAAAGGAAGCAAGCAACAAAAACCAATAAACAAATTCAGCAATGATAATAAGCACTAAGTACTAAACTAAGATAAACATAAAACCAGAATCAGATTAGAATCAGAAATCAAACCCAAGGTTTTCAGTTGCTCCCAAAGCCACTACCTCAATTTTGGGAACATTAATTGTCTATTCAGGTATTCTTCAGATGCAGGGTTTAACAAGTTGATTATGGGGATTTAATCTGCTGCTCCTGAGGCTGCACGGAGAAACTTCCCTTTCTTTTCTTTTTCCACAGAGCTCCTGGGGTTCAGCTTTGGTTTTGGCCCCACTTCTTTGTGTAGGCCACCTTCAGGAGTCTGTTCCCCACCCTGACAGGAAGGGGTTAAAACAGCAGCTATTTAGGGCTCTCTTGCTCTCAGGCCAGGGGGAGGGAGGGGTATGGTTGTTGTAAGTGGAATTCGAGGTGAGCCGGCAGGGGCCGAGGCTGGCATGACATTGCAACAGCCTGAAGCATGACATGTGTTCTCCTGGGGAACTTGTCCCTGGATCATGGGACCCTGGAAGTGGTGGTCTGCACAGGTTCCTGGGGTGGGTGTAGATAGTGACCTGTTCTTGCACACAGGATTGTTGGTGGCCGTGGCAGCAATGGTCGTGGTTCATGCCCATCTCTGGGGTCTGAGCTGATAGCCACAGTTCATGCCCATCTCTGGAGCTTGCTTAGGTGGTGTTCTGCCTGCTGTGGGCACACTGGGAAGGAATCCCCTCCCCTCGAGCACCCCAAAACAAAGGTCTCTTGCCTCTATGGCAGGTCCAGACTTTTTCCCGGACTTTATCTTGGCTAGCTATGACACATTAGCCCCCTTCAGGCTATGTTCATGCAGCCAACCCCAGTCCTCTCCCTGGGGTCTGACCTCCGAAGCCCGAGCCTCAGCTCCCAGCCCTCACCCCACCCCAGCAGGTGAGCAGACAAGCCTCTCAGGCTGGTGAGTTCTAGTCAACATCCATCCTCTGTGCAGGAATCTCTCCTCTTTGTCCTCTGCGCCCCTGTTGCTGTGTTTTCTTTTGTGGCTCTGAATCTTCCCCGTATCCCCCACACCCTGTCCCCATCAGTGAAGGAACTCCCTAGGGTGTGGAAACTTTTCCTCTTCACAGCTTTGTCCCAGAGGTGCGGGTCTACTCCCTATTCTTTTATCTCTGTTTTTCCTTTTTTTCTTTTGCCCTACCCAAGTATGTGGGGATTTTCTTACATTTTGGGAAGTCTGAGGTCTTCTGCCAGCATTCAGCAGGTGTTCTGTAGGAGTTGTTCCACATGTAGATGTATTTTTGATGTATTTATGGGGAGGAAGGTGATCTCCATGTCTTAATCCTCCGCATTCTTGAAGGTCCGATCTCATTTAATTTTTAACTCTTTATTCTTATTAAAAAGAAAGTTTGTTTCTTACTGCCAAAAATGTTTATTTTATATATCAAAAAAGAAGTCACTGTACTTTTTTTTTTTTTTTTTTGCGGTATGTGGGCCTCTCACTGTTGTGGCCTCTCCCATTTTGGAGCACAGGCTCCGGATGCGGAGGCTCAGAGGCCATGGCTCAGGGGCTTAGCCGCTCCATGACATGTGGGATCTTCCCGGACCAGGGGCACAAACCTGTGTCCCCTGCATTGGCAGGCGGACTCTCTACCACTGTGCCACCAGGGAAACCCTCAAGGTGTATTTTGAAGAACATTATAACATGTCCAAGAGAATCAATAAAATTTTATTCCAATTTTGTGAGATATACATGTGCAAAGTTAAATTGTCACCTTTTCCTCTGACATCACCAAGGAGCCACTTGTAGATCATTGTCCTGTGGTCTGAGCAGCACTCACAGATAAAAACCATTAGAGACAAGCAGCAGAAAAATCTAGTCTGAGAAAATATTGTTCCATAAATATTATCTATCAGTCTATAACTTTTGTCTACATCACAGAGCTTTCACAACTGGCTAATGTGGTAAAAGTGTGAGGTTGATGTTCTAGTAACAACACTTCCTGGTCTCTTTTTTTTTCTTTAGATGCTTTGATGTTGATTTGAAATAAAAGTTAATCATTAGTATTGTTCTGTAATGCACATAGATAGAAGTGGATATCACGGAGCTATTATTAAAATATTATGTTATGAATCAGTCAAACATTACAATTACAGAATTTTTATTTTATCTTATATAATTTATGATAAGCACAACAGATATCTAAGAAGCACTATAACCATTAAATAATGAGGGGTAAAAGATAGCTCTTTTTTGGAGTAAAATATTCAGAAAAATACATCAGATGACATCTGTAGAAAATCATCATTGACTTAGTACTTAAAATTTTCTTAAGTTTACAGTAGAAAGCATTCTTTTGAGTACTTAAATAACCACAAATGGAAGACATCCTTGTCATTCACGGAAGAGCATTTAAATTAAAAATGAATTTGATAGTTTCCTGACATACTCAGCATTTCTTAAATTAAAATTAACAGAAAAAGATGCAATGAGGAAGAAAAATAAGCAAAAATCTGGCAAATAGTGTCTAGAAGCAAGATACTAAATATGAGTTATCAAAATTAACTATGTTAACTTTAATACAAAAATTATGGAAGATATATACTAATAATGTAGAAATAATTTGTGTAGGCAAGATTAGGGTATCAGAATTTTAGTCAGTAATTTTTGTCATTATACTAAATATCTCTATTTTGTTATAGTTCCTATAACTTGGGATAAATCAGGATCATTTGGACAAGTACAAAGGAGAAAAATTAAAAGGTTTAAATGATTAAAGTGCAAAATATGTATTTAGGATTAAGGGATTTCAGTATTCAACCAGAAGATGAACAGTCTCTTGATAGTGATGGAATGATTTATATCCTTTACAGAGAGAGAACTGAACCTCTATGCAAACTTGAGCTTCCATGTCTGTTTATAACTAGCTTTGATTTTAGGACAGATTTCACTCTAACTGAACAATGGCAACAGCAGCAGCAGCTGCAACAACAACAAACAGAGAGAAACAACAATAACGAAATCTTGTTGCTCAAAACCCACACTATCTCCTGGTTGAGGTGTCCATGCCACCTACACCTGCACACTGCCATATGTCCTCATTGAATCTGCTGGTACGCTGGCTTGTCCCACATAGTCACCAGGGAAACGCTGTCAACTTCTGTCATATTCTGTCACTGAACACCTGTCTTGCACTGCCATCAGTCTTTAAGTATTCTAAGTTTTGCAGGCTCCTCTTTTAGGCTTTAGGCATTTAATGTCCAGAGTTTGTAACAACCACCCTATGTCTCTTTATCAGAGTCTTGGAACTCTGGTCACCCAGAGTGGACTCTGAGAAAAAAACAGCATTTTATCATCCAAATAAGCATATTCCTTCTCTGACATAAGGCTCTCAGTCTGATGGCAAGCCTTTTGACACTAGCCTTCCCCATCTGCACCACAGAACAGTGGACATTGTTTGAGTGACTGTACCTCAAGTGTCCAATGGATGGTACTAGTACCATATACTAGATGAATAGGAAGTTTTCATTATACATAATGAACACCTTAAGACATTAAGGTTTAATTCTCTTTAGGTCCCTGGTGGGGAAATTCTAAGTTTCTAGGTCATGCTTGTACAACTTCTTTTCAGGTAATTCTCCATAATCATCTGGAAATTGACTCTGAGAGTTGAAGGTGGTAGTGGAGGTGATGACTCTGAAATTAACTGCACCCTCCTTATTCTTTGCTTTCCATTCTAAATAAGTGAGAGGAGTCAAACCTATTTTTCTTTGTTCTCTCTCTCTCTCTCTCTTTTTTTTCCCAGAGATTTTTCTATCATATTCTCATTTCTATGCCCAAAGGGGTAGGTTTGGGGTGGACACCAAGCTCTGTTATCCTTCTAACTAGTGGAAATGGCTGTCTGCATGTTTTTTAAAAAATTCTATGGTTCTGAGTCAATCACACATGAATTCTGATAAAAGAATTTTAGGATGATTAGGAATTACTGAAAATAATAATATACTGGTTTAATCTGACTTGATGTTTTAAAAGCATTAACCCTGTAAAGCAACAATCTGAATATAATTCTGAAGCATTCTGTAGCTTATCTAAATTTGTGAAACCCTGTATAAGAATTTACATGAATGTGTTGACGAGACCCCAATAAAATTCCATGCTGATTTTAAAACAGATTATGTTTAGTGAATATTTCCAAGAAACGGAGGACAAGTTTTCATGTATTATGTCACTTACAACCTGTGTGACCTTGACAAGTTGCCAATTCTCTTTGAGTTTTGTTTTTCTCTTCAGTCAAACAGGAATAATGACCTATTTGTCTCACAGTATATTAGAATCATAAGGCATGATTATTAAAAAAGAGATATTACAAACTATAAATTACTTCTTTAAAAAATAACATAATTTTCTTTAAAACTCCAACTAAGGTAGAAAGTCTCCTCTTAAGCATGCTTGAACATTCAGTATCATTTTATTTGGAGAAACCACCAGTAATTAGTTAAGATTTGGAATTCATTGTCACAGCTTGTACTTTCTAAATTCTCACGCATATGAACTGCACTCATTTCCTCTGCACAGCTTGACCTTTTCTAAAATGCACAGGATTGCCTAACTGCAACTTGCATTGATGTGCTGTGCTTATCGGTAATTGAAAAAGTTCCAGCTCTATACATTTCCAAACACCTGCATTGAAAAAAAATATATCTTTAAAATTTTAGTTTATTGGATAGTACCCAAATTATTCTTAGTTCATTATTTCCTACATTTGAGAAGTGACTATTATGTAGTGTATTTCTTAATATTGCCAAGTCCATATTACATAAATAACTTTATTCTTTAAAATTATTTTTTTAAATTATGGTTGCATTTATTGTTTGCTAACAAATGAGAGTGAGTCATTTAAAATAACAAGCTGACATAAATAAAAATTGGTGGGATGATCTACTAAAAAGGGTATATCTAAAAACATTTTAAGTAATATATCTTATGCATTTTCTTTCTTAATTTCTCTTATTAATACATCCTAAGTGTAGAACTCATCTTTTCTCTTATTACTCCACAGACCAGTAAAGGATAAGATTTAATTTTTAAAGAAAATTGATTGAAGACTCAAAAGAAGATAAAACAGACCATAAACCACAATTACTATACAAGTTCAAGGAACTTTAGGGTCACTTATTGAACTACTTCTCTGGCTAGCTCCTAGCCTCATCCATTCTGCCACCCCCCAATATGATGTGAGCCAGCCTGTGTGTTTCCACCACAGCCTTTCTGGCATCCCCTCCTAGAATTCAGATAAAAAAAATATTCAAGAACATCAAGTGAGCAAAAAACACAGACACGGCTCAGAAAATTTGTAAGTACTTTTCTCTACCTTCTTATTACCAACCAAAATTACAATGGATGACTCAAGGAAACACACCAACTTTAAGCTATGACTTCTATTATTCCCTGGAACATCCATGTATGCAATCACATTTTAAGAAACAATTCAATAAATTAATCTCTTTTAAGTGGGAAAAAAATACCAGGTTGTAATATTAAGTTGCTATGAGCTGACACTTACCTTGTCCTTTCCACAGATAAGAGAGACATGCCCTGAGAAGAGGCAGAGAGGTAATTGCCTGTTATTTTAGATAAGATCATCGAATTTCAAGATATACATGTTAGTACTGTACATCTTATAAGAAGGGGAAACTGAAATTTCCATCCAACATCCTTTTGAAATGGAAGAAAATGGTAATGGAACTTTAGATGGAGGGAGAAGGGAAGAATCAACTTATTTTTTGCATTTTAATTTTCAAAGCGTTAATGTTTGGGGAAAATGTTCACATTATATTTCTAAGGAAAAAGAAGCAGGTAATGAAACATTATACTACAGAAAAATGTGATTTTAAAAAAATGTTATGCAGTCACACACACATATACACACAATGCACACACCCTGGCATCACAGGTCTACATCTACAAAATGAGTCACACTTAATGTTCAAATAAGAGGACTTGTATCCCCAAGGGTGTGCTTTCTGTTGACTGGAATCTCCACCCTTGAGGAACCTCCCTCCTTGTTTTGGCTGCCCATTTGAGAAGGCACACATGAGCTTGCCATACAGCTTGTCCACTGCAGTAACTCCGTGGTTTCTGCCACAATATTTTTCTCCAACTCCTTCCATAGCTGATGACTACGCCTCAGAGACTACCAGAAGGACCCTCTGAGAAGCCAGTGTTAATGGTGTCTCTTGTAAAATCCCAGTTCTATGACAAGGATGCTGCATCCGAACTCTCCAAGGTGAGAAAATGGTGCTGGATTGCATGTAGAGCTGGTAAACTGGATCTTTCCACAGCTTTCTGCCACAAATTATCACTTAGGTTTCTAAGCAACATTGTTCATTTTCATTGCTTACCAAATCCATAAAAAACTTTTCTGCTTTTCCTTTTCAATCTTTTCCTGTAGTGTCAACCAACCAACAAAAATGCTAAAAAAAAAAATAAAACTAAAAACAACCCAAACCCTCAAAAAAAAGAAAAACTTCATTTTCTAGTAAACAAGAAAAAGTATTTAGCACAAAGCTGTAGAGATTTATATTCTATCTAAACATTTGTCTGCTTTTTATTTTGGTCTCCTAACACCCACCCAACAAAACACAATTTTTGAAATAAAAATAAAATTTCATTCTCAGTTTTAGAATAGAATCTGACAAATATTAATACTAACAAACCATAAGACTAATAGCTATATTCAGGTTAAACATGACTTCTATTCCTACTCTGAAACAATGAATATATATTTGCTTTGAATTTATATAACAAAAGGGTCACATCTGATCATTATTTTTCTGAAGTAATAAAATGATTTTCCTAACTCACAGAGAAGAAGGAATAGTGAGAGAAAAGTCTGAAAAAAGTATAACAGATTGGAAATTAATGCATGTATCCCTGAATTATGGAAATAAGTACAATTTATATTTATTTGTAAATGTTTTACAAACACATTAAAATGCTAAAATAATGCTATTGAAATGTGATTGCATATTTACATTCTCAAGAATCATGAATACGTGTATGGGAGAGGGATGCTTGCAACTATTTTCTACTTATCCTGTCTTATATTGCCATTCAGCATTCAAGGCAATGACACTGTGTCATTGTGAAGGGTATACACTCCGAAACTTGAGTTTGAATTTCACTTCTAATTCTTACCGTGCAACCACTGGTGTTGCATTCTTTGGGCTTCTGTTATCTCATCTTAAAATAGTTATAGTAAAAGTAAAAGGTCTTTTGTATGATTAGCTGATTTAATGTATGTAAAATTTTAATTAGTGTTGGAGTTTACAAAGATTATGGAGTTTACTGGCTGTGTGCTCAGGCCAGTGTATAAACTTCTGGGGAACGTGGTCCTCTGTTGACTGACTTTGAAGATGATCTTTGTGCACTCAATTCTCTTTCATAATTCTGAACATAACCTGGAATATCTGAATCGAGTTGTGATATTTTTGCTCTTTTAGAGAAAAGTAAAATTAAATGTATACTGTGTTCAGACAATTTTAAGTGCCTATAGAATTACACTTTCTTATTTATGCATTCCTTTCCAATGCAGCTGTTACAGGTGATGCCATTTCTGATACTTTAAATTGCAACCCGGCACTCATTCTGCCCTGTTTGACACAAACATTTGTTTATCTAATAACCTGTACAGACCATTGCAGCCATGCCACTGTACCCTTTAGAGACACATGCATCCTTCTTTCTTCAGCAATTGGTACAGAATTCTCTGTATTGGCTTTCAAATCAACTGTTTTTTTTTTTTTTTTTTTTTTACTTTCCCTGTGCATTTTTTTCTTTTCATTAGGCTGTATTACCTGATAGTCTTCAAATCCTTGAACTGATCAGGCAACGGTCTCTCATGGGTTTCCTCCCTACAGTGATCTGCAGTCAGCTGAGTTCTGCATGGGAAACTGAAAACCTCAAGGAGCCTCTGCTTGTCCAGTAGAGCAGCTAGAGCTTTTCCTGGCATTTCTTCCTTTGGATTCTCTCTTCTTAAATTCATTCAGTGAGGCTGGCAACACACACTGGGCCCTCAGTACTCAAGCATTCATTTGGGAAACTACCTTGCAATCAAGAATCAAGACAGGGGCTTCCCTGGTGGTGCAGTTGTTGAGAGTCCGACTGTCGATGCAGGGAACACGGGTTCGTGCCCTGGTACGGGACAATCCCTCATGCCACTGGGTGGCTGGGCCCGTGAGCCATGGCTGCTGGGCCTGCGCATCCGGAGCCTGTGCTCCACAACGGGAGAGGCTGCGGCAGTGGGAGACCCGCATACTACACACACACACACACACAAAATCAAGACAGGTGAAATAAGAGTGAGCTCTTGTGTTTGTATAATAGTTTCTTGGGAGACATGATTAAGAAAAGCTGTGATGATGCTTAATAGTAAGAGAACTGGAAAGAATGTAGGCAGAAAAAAATACTACCTTTTTCTAGTTATCTTCAGCTGTATCTATGGTAGTCAAATACCCTATGTAGTCTCTACTTTAGGATAGATTCACTGTAGCATATATGAATCTTTGCAAAAAAGTAGAAATTTCTTTAGGAGAACTAAAATTAAAAGTCTACTCCTAGGAACTTAGAAGTATAGCTTTTATTAAAATTCTACACTTTCTTTCCTCATCTTGGTTGGTTCTGAGATATGTACAAAGTATCTGAGGAGAAGTAGTAGTGATAAATGAATAGGTAATGTTGCTATAAACAGTAAAGGAGCTAATATTTTCATTAGTGCTTTTGTTTCCAATCATATCAAAATATTTATGCCCTTTAAGCTTTGAAGGTAAGCTAAGCTTTTCATCTGAGAGTAAAAAGAATAAAATGATTTTATTCTATAATTTTACATCAATTAAGCCATGACGAACATCATTCCTCTGGTGACTTGCATATTCATATAATGTCATGTAATTGCTTTTTTTTTTTTCAGTACCAGTAAGTCTTTATTCATTGTATTTTCCCAAGGAAAAAAATAAGGGAAAAGGCTCAGCATGTGTGTTATAAAATGATAGTAAATGGGAAAGGAAGTACCTGGCACAGCAAATTTTACCGTCAAATAAACACTGCCTAGATGGGGTCACCAAAGCCCAAAGAGGATCATTCACCTGCAGTTTAGGAATGAGGGGAAGCGATGAGGGAATGAGCAGACAGGTACATGTTTTTCTACTCTCTCTTCCTCCAAGTAAATTTGAGATTTCACAGAAAGCTTTGGTTTCTAGCAGTAAACGTGAAGTTACATTCATCCGTCTCCTATTAAACAATCCCATGGCCACTTTGACGTTTCTTGCACCTTCATAAAATTTCCTGAGTGACTTGGATATACATTCATCTTTCCTTTTGTGGTCTCCCAACCCCACTTTCTACATGGAAGGCCCCCTCATTGCTTCTCTCCAACCTAGGATTGGAGATTAAACTAGGTTTTAATTCATCCAAAGGCAGCAGTCTGTTTGGCATGAATCACATCAAGGAATGGTCATGACTCAGGAGACTGGGAACAAGCGATGGAGAGTTCTTAGGATTTTTGCACAAATCATTTAATCACAGATACCCCACAAATTAAACAGAGGTGTATGGACTATTTTGGGGGAGCATGAAGGGGGAAAGACAAAGGGGTAGGAATCTAGTTTTTAGGACATAAGATCTTGTTTGAAATAAGAAATAGGGGAAGGGAAACACAAAAGTGTGGTTTAAGACCCCTCACTTCAAGGTGAGGGGCCCTCAAGCCTATGTTTCAGATCATTTTGCCTGGTACAAAACCTTTAGTCAAAGATACTTTGGCTATTTTTCTCAATATAAAAAGACATTTGTAAACAATAAAACCCCAAAAGAACATGGAGAAGACCAACACATTATATTTACACAAACTAAGCCACCTAGCAATCACCAAATTGGCTACTTGTGAAGTCATACAAAGCCCAGACAAATATAATAGTTATAGGGGGGCAGCAGTTGGGGGAGACAAGAACCCAGGATCAGACACACATCACCCAATGTGTTCTACTGCATTTGCCCCATTACAACACAGTGAGGTAGGTTTGCAGTGAGCTCACAGCATGTAAACAAAATCCCCTTTTCTCCTTTAGCTAATCCATGACACTAATCACTGCTGCAGCAGGGCAGGACACTGGCTCTGGGAACCACAAAGAAGCCATGGCTGATGGTCTCTCGGCAAGCCAAGGAGGAATAGCCCAGAATTGTTAAAAGTTAAGGATCTTGTCCTTGCTTCATATATACATCCTTGTGCAGCTCAAGATGGGTACAGAGGCATCGCTCTTAAAACCTATCCTTACCAAGTCACATTTTTTACAAAAACACACACATACACCCTGTTGTGCATGGTAGACCTAGTCCAATCCAGTGACGGATGCATCTGGTATGTAAAGTGAGTCCTGTGCCCTGGGATTAGAGGTCTGGAAAAGGAATCCTTTAACACATGTACAGATGACCTTTGCCTAATTTAGACTGCTCCTCTCTGCACCTTTTACCTGGCCCAGCCTCTCCTAACCTCTCTGCACCACCTTTTCCTGATCAGACCAATTTCCACTCTTTCAGTAGAAGGAGACCAAGTCATGGGGCAACCCAATTAGAATCTAGTCTTCCATGAAACATTGAAGATGGTGGGGTTTCAAGGGAACACTATGACAGAAAATCCAGCTCTAATTGGCAAAAATGAGGTAGTTCAATAGGCTCTACATTCCAAATAGTTGTCCTCTCTGGTGATATAGAAACAAAAAGTATTCCTGCTGTGCAGACCCGGAGCTGCTGCTGACTTATCCCTAAGATTGCTCACGTACCTGAGAACACAGAGCAGGAATGAGGGCCTTAGATTAAAATACACAAAAATACAAAGCCAGAATACTTATATTATGGAAAAAAAGTTAAAGTGCACAAGATATGTCATTCGCACAGAGCTAGTGCAGTTGGCATCCTGGAGAAAGTGGGACGCAAGGTATAGTCATCCGAGGGAGCAAATAAATAAAATTGTATTGGCCCAGAATGGGGTGGGAATGAGCTTAGAAGCAGCAGGTCTACAGTTGTTTCCATAACCACCCCTTTTACCTGTCATTACAACCCACTGCTTGGGACAGTTCTCAGCACTTTATCCCAAGAAGGGGTTATGAGGAGACAAGACATGGAAAACCCCGCCTTATGCCTGAGATATTCTCTCCCACAAAATGTAATGGCTTGTGAGTTGGGCCCATCAATCTGGTCTCATGCTTAATCTTTTCATTCTTTGTTCCACATATGTTAGGATATATGGAGTGTTATGCAGCCATAAATAGCAGTTTTTATCCATATCTGTGGACACAAATAAATGTCTAAGATATTTTTTCCCAGTGGCACAAAGAAACAAGTTGGAAGGGTAATACTTTATACATATAATTATATATTTGTAAAAAAATATATATATATATATGTCTGTGAAGAGCGAAGGAGAGAGAAAAAGAGAGAGAAGGAGGCAGGAAAATAAATCTCAGGCCCTGAAAGTGGATTTTCTTTGTGGGAAAGTAAGAGGAAGTTGGCAAATTATCATATTTGAAGTGTATGGAGACTGTTATTCAATTCCAAATTCATATTTACTTTTTTATAATTTAATAAAGATTATGTGAAAATATAAACAATCAAGTATCTTCCTGATTTTATTATTTGCTTTTAGCTTTAGTCACGGTCTTTGTGACATAGAATCTTTCAATTTCTCTGCAGTAAATCTGTCAGGCTTCATTCTTTCCTAGGATTTTATGTTTTAATATGTCTTCAAATTATTTCAATATTAGTGTTTTAAAACTGAATTTGTTTTGGCATAAATTGAGGGACATGCCTTAATGTTTGATGCTTTAATATTTGACTCTAAGCAATTGTATCAAATCTGTATACTCTGCATTCAAGTGGCTTTATAACAAATAACTTTTCATAATAATCAAACTCATTCAAACTTAAACCATACATTTCTCACCAATCATATTTTTCAAATATATGCTATTTTAGTCCATTCAGGTTTCTATAATAAACCATCATAGACTGTGTGACTTAAAGAACATTTATTTAATATAGCTCCAGAGGTTGAGAAAAGGGCGAGAATAAGGCACCTGCTGACTTGATGTCTGGTGAGCGCCCCCTTCCTGGTTCGTAGACAACTGTTTTCTTGCTGTGTCCTCATATGGCAGAAAGGACATAAAGTCATTAATCTCATTCTTGAGGATTCTACCCTCAAGACAATCATTTCCCAAAGGCTCCACCTCCTAACATCATCACATTAGAGATTAGAATTTCAACAGAAAATTTTTGAGGTGATACAACATTCAGTCCATAACACGTCATAGATTTAAAAGTTCTAAAAATTATTTAAATAACCATTGAATTAAAAAATGCATACAGATTCTAGTAAGAGTATCAGGAATAATTTTATATTTAATTTATATAATCTTTTTTTGTGTGTGTGTGATATGCAGGCCTCTCACTGTTGTGGCCTCTCCCGTTTCAGAGCACAGGCTCCGGACGTGCAGGCCCAGCGGCCATGGCTTATGGACCCAGCTGCTTCACAGCATGTGGGGTCTCCCCGGACCGGGGTGCAAACCCGTGTCCCCTGCATCAGCAGGCGGACTCAACCACTGCACCACCAGGGAAGCCCTATATATTCTTTAAAAACATTATTCATGCTAAGTAAATTATATGGGATGTTTGTGTGTGTATGGTGTGTATGTGCATAGGATGTGTACGTGTGTGTGTTTGTATGTACTTATATTAAAGAAAGTTAAGAACTAAGGTAGAAAATTTAACTGATTTTTCTGGCTAAGGGTACATTCCCAGTGCTGATGATTTCTCACTCGGAGGATTATTAATGAATATGAAAGAGTTACCAAATTGAATCTATAATGATCTTTTATAATCTTCCCTTTCAATTCTCTTCATGGAGTTGTAATTTATATTTTATTATGCATTAAAATTAATAATAGTACATTTTAGACATTTCTTACGCTTGGGTTAATATAATTATGTACTCTCTCTAAAAAATGCTACCCACCACATTTCTTCAACTACCATTACCCTATGAAAAATTAAATGGTGTTTTGAAAAAATAAATATGTATCTTTTTACATAGACTAAAGTTTAATTTTAAGTTACAAAACCATGCACAGTGTTCTTTCCTTGTGTTGAAAATATAATCAATATTGTTAGTTCTTATTCATATGAATTAGTTCTTCATAAGCTTTGATGGGTATATCATTTAGTAGATTAATGTAACTTCAGCCCATTACACATAATCGTGGTCAAATTAATTCACTAAAACTCTGACCACATTCTGGATAGTAAACCAAGGAAAGATTAATCAGCTTAGTACTGTACATTACATTACACTTAGAAGTGAATCATATAAGTGTAAATTATGCAAATTATTCCTATGTCTTTTCAAAATAGTAGCAAGTATATCATGCAGCTTAACCATTGTAAATTCTATAATTATTAAAGTGTTTCATTACTCACCAATTCTGTTATAAAAATATCAAACGGTTACAGTACATAGTGAAATCATGTACTTTATAACTAAAGAAAGTATACTTTGATACATTCATAAATGAAAGCAGTTTAATTGCAACTGTAATAAATAAAGGTATTGCAAATCTGTTTGGTCACAAAATCCAGTAAAATAGGTTAGGAATCTAATTATTTTGATAAATTTTAGGCTATTCAAAATATCATTAGGGAAGATATTATGAAATGAATCAAAAATAAAACCATAAAACATTTTAAATTGTCAGACCATATCTCTATTTATGCTTTTGATTCAAAACCAAAGTACTGACAGTTTCCACTATTTCTGATTAGTTAATTTTACTTCAGAAATATATAAATGTGACAGCCTGGAACAATGGAAAGAAAAGAAGAACAGAGTCAAGGCCCTGTGTCCCCAGACCAAATTTGTCTCCTATTTTTTGTAAAACATTGAGCAAGTTATTTATTCGAGTGAAATATCTTTCTTAGAGTGTAAACAGAAATAGATGGATAAACTTCAAAATCTGAATAAATTACAGAACAGTAGAGAAATGGATGAAAAACATGATCTCCCTAAAACTCTCAATATCCTTCAGAGAGTCAAAATGTTTTAATACTACCAACATAAGAAAAACAAACTTTGATTTCCACATTGCCTATTGATGATCTGGTATCAAATTGTATTTTGAACATAGACGCTTGAAAATGAAAAATAAAATGTCATGTGATTAAAAAAATGTCACATAGTCTTTCTGAAAGAAAATAATGTCAGCTAATCCTTCAGCCCCATTGGATAAGATGATGAATTTGTGGACTGGGAGTTGTGAAGAGGAAGACATGAATCATGACATTAGTTTGGGCCAAGGAGCTGCAAGCAATAGGGTTTCACATGGTGATAAGGAATGAAGATTAGAGACAAAGGTAGGATGCTGACCAAGATCCAACCAGCCTCAGAGAGCCCAGTGGAGTTACAGTCACATATGCATACCACTAACTAACACTGGGTAAACACCTCCGGTTTCCCTTGCTGATATATTTGAGCTATTCTTCTCTTTGGTGTGGGGAAGACCTTCTCCCAAGAGCTGGTGTCATGTTAATTAAGGATCATGCAAACAAACTACACCTGCTGCTGAGACTTGGCTAAGGCAAGCAAAACAAAACCACTTTTTTTTGTTAAATACATTTGCCCTTTCCTACTTCTTTTCAATCACCCAGGAAATGTAACATTTCAGTACAGTAGTGTTTTTAATCAAGGAAGATTCTACTGAAAGGGAAAGTAAAAATCACAACATTTCTCTATCAATGAAACACATTTTTGTTGCTCTTTCAGTAAAAATATTTTCATCAATTTATTGTCCAAACCCTACAGGAACAGGGCACACAGTTATAAAAAAAAGAATCTTTAGGTCATGGATATTATTGCCTGGTTAGTGGAGTAAAATATTAAACTTCAAAAATATGCAATTACTCACAATTACAAATTCTGGGAAATGTTATGAAGGATGCATATAGGGTGATATCAAATAAATAGGGGGTAGATCAAAAGAAACTGGTTTGGGGGCAGTACTAGAATATTCTGATTTGAGGAATGATCAGAGAGTTGGGAAGTTTTGACTTTAGGATTCTCCCATGGATTCTAGCCCAAAGGTGGGGATATGAAATCTAGGTTTTCTAGAAAGCACCAAATTACAGTGGGGTGGCAATCCATACGAACAAGTGAAAATAAATAATTATAAAGATGGAGTGGGACCTCAGAAAAGAAGTATTTATAAAAACTACAAGTCAGTGGAGTTAAAAATGTCTGGAGTTTTTTTGGAAAAAATGAGTAGTTGGTTTAGAATTGATGCCAGTATTAAGCAGGGTGCTCTAGAGAACCAATATGATATATCTATGTATGTATCTATATCTATATCTATATCTGTCGATCTATGTCTAGATCTATGCACACACATATATATACATATATGTATTTATATGTGAATGTATTAAAAGTTTTTTTTTGTTTGTTTTTTAAGGATTGGCTCATGTGATTGTTAGGGCTGGTAAGAACAAAATTCATAAGTCAGGTCAGCAATCTCAAAACTCAGGCAGGGATTGATGTTGGAGTCCTGAGTCTAAAATTAGGTAGCTTGGCAGGCTGGAAACTTGGCAGGAGCTGACATTATAGTCATGAGTAAGAATTTCTTTGGGAAAACTCAGTTTTTGCTCTTAAGGCTTTCATATGGTTGGGTGAGGCTCTCTCACATTATCAAAGGTAATCTACTTTGCTTAAAGTCAACTTGTAGATGTAGATGTTAATCCCATCTGCAAAATGCCTTCACAGCAACACTTTGTGTTTAATTAAATCACTGGGTGCTATAGCTTAGTCAAGCTGGTGCATAAAATTAACCATCATATAGCATAAATGGTAAGAAGAGGAAGGTGTGGTAAGTGGTGCTTATCAAATTCAAAACAAATAGAGTTTTTATTTTTCACATTTCTCCATCTCAAGTATCTAGTTCTAGTTCTGTAATGTATGTTTATATTCCCTTCAGTTATTTCCTGAAAATGCCTTTACTGCAGTCATAATGTTTTATTTTCTTTAGTCTTAGAGAACTTTCTAATTTTGTCTTATTATTTCTTAATATCTGACTGACTTTATTTCTCCTTTTCACCTAAAATTATCAAACTTTTCACAATACTTAGAAATTCTATGTACTGTATTTTTCAATATTATAGTTAAACGTTTCAGTAATCTAATTTGAATCACTCTAAATATTGATTTAATATATTAGAGGCACATTTTCCAGAAGATTATTAGTTATATAAAGTAATGTAAAAATAAAACATATAGTTCTATTTTATTCAAATTAAAAGTCATAAGAAAGCATAAACACATTAAATAAACTTAGAAACAGCTTGTTTCAAGAGTAACAAATAAAAGCTGGATCTTTAATACACACAAATTATATAATATTAATTACAGGTCTTCAGACCAGACATTTTTATTTACCAAATGAGTTTAGGTTAAAGGTATTTTCTTCAAAGGAACAAGAAAAGAGCCTAATTAGTTATTTCACTTAGAACTAGTAAAAATGTAAAAATTTGGCTATCCTAAATATCATTTTATTGTATTATCTATTAATAAATTTGCATACTGTATTATAAAGCTTACTTATTCAGTATCACATTAACATTGGTTATTGATATATAACCAATATATATATGATATATATAAAATAAATTGCTTTCATACAATAATTACCTAATGCTTTCATACCTCTACCCCTAATATCTATCTATCTATTTATTTATAATTTATTTATCTATTCTCTGCATCTGTATTTCCATTACCTTTCATGTAATATTTATCCAGAAAATTGATGTTAAACCAAAATATGTCAGTCACAACATGAAACATAATAAAATTATAAATCAATTCCAATAAAATTTGATTTTCAAAAAAAAAGTGGGCTTCCCTGGTGGCGCAGTGGTTGAGAGTCCGCCTGCCGATGCAAAGAGCACAGGTTCGTGCCCCGTCCGGGAAGATCCCACATGCTGCGGAGCGGCTGGGCCCGTGAGCCATGGCCGCTGAGCCTGCGCGTCCGGAGCCTGTGCGCCGCAACGGGAGAGGCCACAACAGTGAGAGGCCTGCATACCGCAAAAAAAAAAAAAAAAAAAAAAAAAGTGATTGTCAAACTGAATAAATAACCAAAACCAAATTCTAAGTTCCTTAAAAGAAATTCATTTAAATACAAGGATACAGAAAACAATAAAAAAATAAAAGAATGAAAAGAATGAAAAAAAAAAGATATGCTATATTTACATATATATATGTAAAAAAAAGCACAGGCCGTGATCTTACCTGCATCCTTCTAGGTATGTTTCCAGAGTCACTATTCCTAATAATCGCTGCCCCCAAATTCACTTGCATATATGACTTCATAATATGATGGCCAAAACAAAGTTAAATGCCAAAAGAGTAACATAAAAATAGTAATAAACATTTTTTGCAAATTTGCTTTGTTTTGAAAATAAAGCTAAGATAGCTTCATTGTATGCTATGAAGCAGGCATCATTGTTAGCACTATTTTTCAGCCAAAGAAACGGACATTTAGAATTAGTAAATAACTTTTTAGGGTTAAAAGAGGTCATGTTTCAAAGTTGAAATTGAAACCAGGTAAGCATTAACCAAAACTTTAATCGTAATTGAAGTTTCCATGGTACTGTAATCAAACAAACAAACAAAAAAATAAAATAAATAATTCTAGCCAGTACATAATTTGAAAAAAAACTATTATCTAATCAAGTTTCAATAATTCCCTTTGTCCTAGAAATAATATATTAGCTTAAGTGAACAAATGGATTTGCAGAAAATTTGTCCCTTTGCAACTAGACTCTCAGGATGACCCTCATGATCCCTATTTTCTGATATTCATGCCTTTATGTGATCTCTTTTGAATGTCGGTAGAACATGTGACTTGCTTTTAATCAATAGAAAATGAGAATAATGTCAGGATATATATGATTATGTTTTTGCTACTAAATGACTGCATTTCATAAAATTGGAGAACCCATTTTGATGGAGTTTCTTTCTCTCTTCCTTGCTGAGTTTGAAGAAGCAAGCAGCCATTTTTGGAAACCATCTTGGCAAGTAACTGTGAGAGGCCTCTAGTCACTGAGGGAAGTCATTGCCTGATAGACAGAAAGATGATTGAGTCCTCAATTCTAAAGATGCAAAGAACTGAATTCTGCTAAAAATTTGTGTGAGTTTGAAAGTGGATCCATCCCTAGTCAAAATTCAAATGAGACTTCAACCCTATCCTACATGTTTATTGAAGTCTTGTGAGGTCCTAAGCAAAAGACCCATACAAACCAATGCCTGACTTCTGATTCATAGAAAATTGTGAAGTACTAAATATCTATTGTAACAAGAGATAAATAATAGAGCTCCTTAGTTTTTCATTTTAGATTTCTCACTAAAAGGGACATTCATGAAATGTCCCTCACTGTTATTTTAAAATGCTTATAAGACACTCTTAAAGATAATCCATGCTTATGTACAGAAATATACCACAACTCTGAAAACAAAAACAAAAATATCCTATATGCTTCTAAATATAATCTTTCTTAAATATAAATCATAATGACACCTGTAAACTTCAATGGCTTAAAACAATACTAATTATGTGACTCATAAGTCTATGGCTCTTTTAGACATTCTCCAGAAACAGGATATGCCAGCTCCTCCCACCCCCAAATGTCAAGACAGATGATCACACACACAGAAAAAGAAGACATCAAAAAGTTTATTACTTATATAATGAGATATTTTGGTAAGAGCAGGGCAGGAATGGTTTCCAAGCTGGCCTAAAAATGGCTGGAGAGTGCGTGGAAAGGAGACTGCCTTGGGTTTTCACAGTGGTTAGGGAGTGGCACCAGGGTGTGGTTCTTGTGTGCAGCAAAGGGCTTATATAGTTTTCAATTCTGTGAGCACCACAAGAGGGAGTACACAGATATTCTTATCAGGTTTCTGAGATTTGAGACAGAAGGGAAAGAGGAAGAGATAAGGCCCAAAAGTTGTCAGCAGCCAAATATCAAACAGAGTCAGACTCATTATTACAATGATAGATTGAGTAGGTTTTTCTGATTTCAGCTCTGATCCCTCATGTGTCTGTGGCTACCTATAGGCAGCTCTGTTGACTGCTGATCTAGAATGGATGTCTGGAAAACTGAGCTCTCCTCCAGCATGTGTTCCATAGTAGTGGAAGAGACCCAAAAGGGAGGCTTGAAGCACTCAGATATTGAAGGCTATGGCTTAGAACTAGAAACCTGTAACTTTGTAATATACTAACTAAAATAAATCATAAGGTCAACTTAGATTCAAAGAGTGGAGGAGACTCCTTTTCTCGATGAAAAGCATTGCAAAATCAAGTTGCAAGGACATGATTACAGAGAATAGGATAATTAAAGTCTTTTTTGTAAACAATCTACTCTAGAGATGGCTAGAGGAAAACATTAAACTATCCATATTTTATTTCATGGCACGCAAATTTGAACACATTGAATTTAACTGAATCAAGGGAAAGAGTCATGATTTACACCTCACCATTCAGTCTTCTAACCAAAAAGAATAAAATTATACTAACCAACATTTAAGTGGCCATCTTTTTGCAATGTAAGTTGATTTTCAATCACTCAGATGCTATTTCTCCCCTGAAAGTTATTGAATAATAGTAAACAATGAATAGTGACTGAAATCATTTTAAATTAACCTATTCAGAGATGACAACTTCCAAGGAAAATAATGCAAAGCAGAGGTAGGGGATGGTGAGATTTACAGAAATATTAATTAAATTAAGAGGTAGCAGCACAAAGAGGAAGATTCCTAGGAGCAGGGTATCAAAGGATTGCATTTTCTCATGTATTTTATCAACTCAGAGAATTAGAAAATGAAGCGGTAGTATAGTGATTTTAGTAGTATCTTAATAGTGCATGTCTGGACAATGCTAAAAAGTACAAACTTAATTGACTGCATCTAAACCTGCTCAACAATTATAGTTTAACAAAGGATCCCACTGTACTACTATAAGTTAAATCTAAGCCAAATTCAGGCTTCATATGCTGCCCTTTGGGAAATATAACAGTATGGCTAATCTCACTTTATATGAAAATTAATTGTATGATATATATCACCAGGGAAATTCTGAAAAGATATTCAAACATAAACGAATGGGTTATTTTAGAAAAGAAAATACCATAATTTGAGATAAAAGAGAATCTTGAACATGATGATTAAATCAACCTATTAAGCAGTAACATACTTAATGGTAAATCACTAGCAGCAGTTTACTGAAAAATTGAAAATAAGAAGGGAATGCCCACCACAGTTATTTAATGATGTCCTGCAGGAAGAGGAAGAACAATGGAAAAGACTGATAGAGTTTGGCTAGTTGCTCTAATTAACAGAAGATATGACTTTCTACTTGGAAAGATTATAAGAAGCTAATGTATCATTAGAACATATACAGTAAGAGTTGGACACACTACTCTTCTACAACATAAAATTATAGAAGTGAATAACTCTCATATATATCAACGATAATAAGATCAAAATTATATGTGTTTAGAACAAGATAGAAAATAAAATAGAATGAATATTCCATATCACCAAATAACCCAAATGACACGTTATTTCCTAAAAATTTCCTAGAAGTTAATTCCATTATACATATTCAATATTGATCAAAATATAATACACAGTATGATTGAATACTTGTCTAAATCAATACTATAAATGATTCTGAATAAGATTTCTATTTAAATATACTCTATCGCCATAAGGCTGTTTTTCAATTACACAAAGTTACTCCAAAATTTCAATACAAACACGAAATAAATAGTAGATGTCAAACATATTTGAAAAAATGAAGGCTAGATTTGCTATCTTATGTTTAAATACATTATTTCTTTATAAAAGGTAAAGCAATGGTGTACTAGAACAAAAAAATAAAACTATTAGATCAATGAAAATAACAGAAAACCTAGTTGTAGAGCATTTTGTTGAATACAAATGTAAAAGAATATCCACATACTCAAACATTCATACACACACAAACCTACACAAACACAAGCACACACACACACATATCCCTAGAGTATAACAGTACTTTAAAATGAAGGTTATTCTTGTATGTTCTATAAATAATAAATAATATAATATTATTGTAATGGTAAGGGAATTCATAAAACAGTGTGATTCATTGAGTATACCAAATCTTCAGATAATTTTAATATTTTTTACACTCTATTTTTCAATTTTTCTACAATGAATGGAACACAATTTATGCTCTAATTTCAGAAAAGAATCAATAAATACTTAAAAGTAATTTGAAAAGTGAATTGAAAACTTAGAAGAAAATAATCATACTTGAAATATTCAAAGTGTAATCTTATTATCAGTAAAAATATAAAACCAGAGTCTCGGTGATTTTGTGCCTGAGTTAGAAAATATGTTATGCTTGCAGACTTCCTTGGTATGAAAGAGTTCAACATGTTTATCTTTTTCTTTATATTCAATTCACACATATACATATCATAGAAGGGAAAAGGAAGCTGGCAAAGTGAACCATTTCCTAGAAATTAAAATAAATATAAATGTTCTGGGAATGGAAATCTTTCCATAAATTAGTGGTTCACAATTCTGATGCAGAATTCTTTCAGAGAGACCTGGGGTCAAATGTATTTCTAAAATAACACTAAAACATTATTTTTTGTTTTCAACAATATTCTCTCATAATTGTAGAGTGCAGCTATCTAAATACTACATGACTTTGATGGGGTAATTGCTCTCATGACTAATGGATGTGAATGGAATTGTGTACAGTATATTCTTATGTTTCCTAGAATATTCTGAAATAGACAGTGCATAGATAGATGATACATAGGTAGAAATATATATATATATTTTTTTTCAGAGATTAATTCAATTTTCTTTTAGAGTTCACACCATACTCTTACTAGCTATGTGCAATTATAACTAGCATGATCTCTGTAATATTATTTTCCAATAATTCATCATTATTTGGAAACCCCCATTTTTTTTTTTGCATTTATGCGGAAACACAAACAATACATAGCTTTCTTGCCTTGCAATAGTTTTTTTTTTCTTAATTGAGGAATCTTTTAGGTATCTGAAGCTTATTTTTTAGAATTTTAGTTAAAATATATTTTCTTGCAGTTAAGATGTTTGGCTTAGAAGGGGAGATTAGACAACTTGGTTTCTCAACTCACGTTTGTAGCATCTATGTATAAAGTTGCTGAAGAAAGATAAAATCAGAGTCCTCTCTATTAAACATAGACATGATTTGTGCTTTAAAAGTCAAACATTGTTATACCTTTACAAAAGATACATGGAAATATCCCTGAAGCATCTTACAATTTTTAACTTATATCTTGACCCTGAGTACACAACTTTCCAAATTGCTTTCTAATATAGCTATATTGAGGTATAAATGATGTACAAAAAACAGCACAAATTTAATGTCTACAATTTGATGAATTTGATTACATTCATACACCGTGTATGTGTGTATCACAAAGATTAAGGAAATAAACATGCATATCACCTCCAAAAGTTTCCTCATGTTCTGTGTGTATGTTAAGATTACTTAACATGAAATCTACCCGCTTAACAAATTTTTAAGTGTTTGATCAAGCTACTCCACCATTTGTTAATTGTAGGCACTATGTTGTACCCCAGATGTTTAGAACTTATCCATCTTGCATAACTATAACTTTATACCCATTGGACAGTAACTCTTATTTTCCCTTCCCAATACCTTGGCAACCATCATTTATTTTCTGCTCCTACAAGTTTGACTATTTTAGATAACTCATGTAAGTGGAATAATGCAGTATTTATCCTTCTGTGACTGACTTAATTCATTTAGCATAATGTTTTACAGGTAGAGCCAGGATTTTTTTTTTTTTTTCGTTTTTAAGGCAGAATGATATTCTATTGTATGTGCATACCAATTTTTCTTTATCCATTTGTCTATTGATGAATATTTGGCTTGTTTTCATATCTTGTCTATCATGAATAATGCTACAATGAATGAAAGTCCTCTTTTTTTAATGTCTTTATTAGAGTATAATTGGTTTACAATGGTGTGTTACATTCTGCTGTATAAGAAAGTGAATCAGCTATATGTATACATATATCCCCATATCTTCTCCATCTTGCGTCTCCCTCCCACAATCCTACCCCACCCCTGTAGGTGGACAAAAAGCACCGAGCTTATCTTCCTGTGCTATGTTGCTGCTTCCCACTAGCTGTCTATTTTACATTTGGTAGCGTATATATGACCATGCCTCTCTCTCAGTTCATCCCAGCTTACACTACCGCCTGCCGGTGTACTCAAGTCCATTCTCTACATCTGCGCCTTTATTCCTATCCTGCTCCTTGGTTCCTCAGAACCTTTTTTTTTTTGAGATTCCATATATACATGTTAGCATACAGTATTTGTTTTTCTCTTTCTGAGTTACTTCACTCTGTATGACAATCTCTAGGTCCATCCACCTCACTACAAATAACTCAATTTCATTTTTTAATGGCTATGTAATATTCCATTGTGTATATGTGTCACATCTTCTTTATCCATTCATCTGTCGATGGAAACTTAGGTTGCTTCCATGCCCTGGCTATTGTAAATAGAGCTGCAATGAACAATGTGGGACATGACTGTTTTCGAAGTATGGTTTTCTCAGGGTATATGCCCAGTAGTGGGATTGCTGAGTCTTACGGTAGTTCTATTTTTAGTTTTTTGAGAAACCTCCATACTGTTCTCCATAGTGGCTGTATCAATATACATTCCCATCAACAGTGCAAAAGGGTTCCCTTTTCTCCACACCCTCTCCAGCATTTATTGTTTGTAAATTTTTTGATGATGGCCATCCTGACTGGTGTGTGGTGATACCTCATTGTAGATTTTTTTTTTTTTTTTTGCGGTACGCGGACCTCTCACTGTTATGGCCTCTCCCATTGTGGAGCACAGGCTCCAGATGCACAGGTTCAGTGGCCATGGCTCACGGGCCCAGCTGCTCCGCAGCATGTGGGATCATCCTGGAGCAGGGAACGAACCCGTGTCCCCTGCATCAGCAGGCGGGCTCTCTACCACTGTGCCACCAGGGAAGCCCCCTCACTGTAGTTTTGACTTACATTTCTCTAATGATTGTGATGTTGAGCATCCTTTCATGTTTTTGTTGGCAATCTGTATAACTTCTTTGGAGAAATGTCTGTTTAGGTCTTCTGCCCATGTTTGGATTGGGTTGTTTGTTTTTATGATATAGAGATGCGTGAGCTGCTTGTATATTTTGGAGATTAATCCTTTGTCAGTTGCTTCATTTGTAAATATTTTCTCCCATTCTGAGGGTTGTCTTTTTGTCTTGTTTATGGTTTCCTTTGCTGTGCAAAAGCTTTTGAGTTTCATTAGGTCCCACTTGTTTATTTTTGTTTTTATTTCCATTTCTCTAACAGGTGGGTCAAAAAGGATCTTGCTGTGATTTATGTCATAGATTGTTCTGCCTATGTTTTCCTCTAAGAGTTTTATAGTGTCTGGTCTTACATGTAAGTCTTTAACCCATTTTGAGTTTATTTTTGTGTATGGTGTTATGGAGTGTTCTAATTTCATTATTTTACATGTAGCGGTCCAGTTTTCCTAGTTCCACTTATTGAAGAGGCTGTCTTTTTTCCATTGTATGTTCTTGCCTCCTTTATCAAAGATAAGGTGATCCTGTGTGCGAGAGTTTATCTTTGGGCTTTCTAACCTGTTCCACTGATTTATTTTTCAGTTTTTGTGCCAGTACCATGCTGTCTTGATTACTGTAGCTTGGTAGTATAGTCTGAAGTCAGGGAGCCTGATTCCTCCAGCTCCAATTTTCTTCTCAAGATTGCTTTGGGTAGTCAGGGTCTTTTGTGTTTCCAAACAAATTGAGAAAATTTTTTGTTCTAGTTCTGTGAAAAATGCCATTGGTAGTTTGATAGAGATTGCATTGAATCTGTAGATTGCTTTGGGTAGTATAGTTGTTTTCACAATATTGATTCTTCCAATCCAAGAACATGGTATAGCTCTCGATCTCTTAGTATTATCTTTAATTTCTTTCATCAGTGTCTTATAGTTTTCTGCATACAGGTCTTTTGTCTCCCTAGGTAGGTTTATTCTTAGGTATTTTATTCTTTCTGTTGCAGTGATAAATGGGAGTGTTTCCTTAATTTGTCTTTCATATTTTTCATCATTAGTGTATAAGAATGCAGGAGATTTCTGTGCATTAATTTTCTATCTTGCTACTTTACCAAATTCATTGATTAGTCCTAGTAGTTTTCTGGTAGCATCTTTAGGATTCTCTATGTATAATATCATGTCATCTGCAAACAGTGACAGTTTTACTTCTTTTTTTCTGATTTGCATTCCTTTTATTTCTTTTTCTTTTCTGATTGCTGTGGCTAAAACTTCCAAAACTATGTTGAATAATAATGGTGAGAGTGGGCAACCTGGTCGTGTTCCTGATCTTAGTGGAAATTGTTTCATCTCTTCACCATTGAGAACAATGATGGCTGTGGATTTGTCATATATGGCCTTTATTATGTTGAGGTATGTTCCCTGCATGCTTACTTTCTGGACGGTTTTTATCATAAGTGGGTGTTGAATTTTGTCAAAAGCTTTTTCTGCATCTATTGAGATGATCATATGGTTTTTATCCTTCAATATGTTAATATGGTGTATCACATTGAGTGATTTGCATATACTGAAAAATCCTTGCATTCCTGGGATAAAGCCCACTTGATCATGGTGTATGATCCCTTTAAAGTGTTGTTGGATTCTGTTTGCAAGTATTTTGTTGAGGATTTTTTAATCTATGTTCATCAGTGATATTGGCCTGTAGTTTCTTTCTTTCTTTCTTTTTTTTTTTTTTTGACGTCTTTGTCTGGTTTTGGTATTAGAGTGATGTTGGCCATGTAGAATGAGTTTGGAAGTGTTCCTCCCTCTGCTATATTTTGGAAGGGTTTGAGAAGATAGGTGTTAGCTCTTCTCTAAATGTTTAATAGTATTTGCCTCTGAAGCCTTCCTGTCCTCGGCTTTTGTAACAAACAAGGAAGATTTTTAATCACAGTTTCCGTTTCAGTGCTTGTAATTGGTCTCTTTTTAGTTTCTATTTATTCCTGTTTCAGTTTTGGAACGTTGTGCTTCTCTAAGAATCTGTCCATTTCTTTCAGGTTGTCCATTTTATTGGCATATTGTTGTTTGTAGTAATCTCTCATGATTCTTTGAATTTCTGCAGTGTCACTCTTTACTTCTTTTTCATTTTAAATTCCATTTATTTGAGTCTTCTCCCTTTTTTTCTTAATGAGTCTCACTAACGGTTTTTCAATTTTGTTTATCTTCTCAAAACCAGCTTTTAGTTTTATTGATCTTTGCTTTCATTTCTTTTTCATTTATTTCTGATCTGATATTTATGATTTCTTTCCTTCTGCTAACTGTAGGTTTTTTATTCTTCCTTCTTTAATTGCTTTATGTGTAAGGTTAGGTTGTTTATTTGAGCTGTTTCTTGTTTCTTGAGGTAGGATTGCATTGATATAAACTTCCCTCTTAGAACTGCTTTTGCTACATCCTACAGGTTTTGGGTTGTTGTGTTTTCATTGTCATTTGTTTCTAGGTTTCTTTTTTTTTAATTTCATCTTTGATTTCTTCAGTGATCTCTTGCTTATTTCGTAGCATATTGATTAGCTCCCATGTGTTTTTATTTTTTACAGATTTTTTTCCTGTAGTTGATACCTAGTCTCGTAGCATTGTAGTTGGAAATGATACATGATATGTTTTCAGTTTTCTTAAATTTCCCAAGGCTTGATTTGTGACCCAAGGTATGATCTAACTTGGAGAATGTTCCATGAGCCCTTGAGAAGAAAGTGCATTCTGTTGTTTTTGGATGGAATGTCCTATAAATATCAATTAAGTCCACCATTTTTAATGTGTCATTTAAAGCTTGTGTTTCCTTAATTATATTCATTTTGGCTGATCTGTCCATTGGTAAAAGTGGGGTGTTCAAGTCCCCTACTATTGTGTTACTGTCAATTTCCCCTTTTATGGATGTTAACATTTGCTTTATGTATTGAGGTGCTCCTATGTTGGGTGCATAAATATTTACAATCGATATATCTTCTTCTTGGATTGATCCTTTGATCATTATGTAGTGCCCTTCTTTGTCTCTTGTAATAGTCTTTATTTTAAAGTCTGTTTTGTATGACATGAGAATTGCTACTCCACCTTTCTTGATTTCTATTTCCATGGAATATCTTTTTCTATCAGTCTGTAGGTGTACCTAGGTCTGAGGTGGGTCTCTTGTAGACAGCATATATACAAGTCTTGTTTTTGTATCCATTCATCCAGTCTATGTCATTTGGTTGGAGCATTTAATCCATTTACATTTAAGGTAATTATCAATATGTCTATTCTTATTACCATTTTTTAAATTGTTTTTGGTTTGTTTTTGTAGGTCTTCTCCTTCTTTTGTGCTTCCTGCCCAGAGAAGTTCCTTTAGCATTTGTTGTAAAGCTGGTTTGGTGGTACTGAATTCTCTTAACTTTTGCTTGTCTGTTAAGGTTTTCATTTCTTTGTCGAATCTGAATGAGATCCTTGCTAGGTAGAGTAATCTTTGTTGTAGTTTTTTTCCCTTCCATCACTTTAACTATGTCCTGCCACACCCTTCTGGCTTGCAGAGTTTCTGCTGAAAGATCAGCTCTTAACCTCATGGGGATTCCCTTGTAGGTTATTTGCTGCTTTTCCCTTTCTGCTTTTAATACTTTTTCTTTGTATTTAATTTTTGATAGTTTGATCAGTATGTGTTTGTGTGTTTCTCCTTGGATTTTTTCCTCTATGGGACTCTGTGTGCTTCCTGGAATTGATTGACTATTTCCTTTCTCATATTAGGGAAGTTTTTAATCTAATCTATTCAAATATTTTCTCAGACTCTTTCTTTTTCTCTTCTTCTTCTGGGACCCCTATAATTTGAATGTTGGTGCATTTAATGTTGTCCCAGAGGACTCTGAGACTGTCCTCAGTTCTTTTCATTCTTTTTTCTTTATTCTGCTCTGGGGTAGTTATTTCCAATATTTTATCTTCCAGGTCACTTATCTGTTCTTCTGCCTCAGTTATTCTGCTATTGATTCCTTCTAGAGAATTTTTAATTTCATTTATTGTGTTGTTCATCATTGTTTGTTTGCTCTTTAGTTCTTCTATGTCCTTATTAAACGTTTCTTGTATTTTCTCCATTCTATTTCCAAGATTTTGGATCAACTTTACTCTCATTACTGTGAATTCTTTTTTAGGTAGACTGCCTATTTCCTCTTCGTTTGGTCTGGTGGATTTTCACTTGCTCCTTCATCTGCTGTGTATTTCTTTTTCTTCTCATTTTGCTTAACTTACTGCATTTTGCATCTGTTCTCAGGCTGCAGGTTCGTATTTCCTGTTGTTTGTGGTGTCTGTCCACAGTGGGTAAGGTTGGTTCAGTGGCTTGTGCAGGCTTCCTGGTGGAGGGAACTGGTGTCTGTGTTCTTGTGTATGAGGCTGGATCTTGTCTTTCTGGTGGGCAGAACCGTGTCTGGTGGTGTTTTTGCAGTGTCTGTGAACTTATTATGCTCCTAGGCAGACTCTCTGCTAATGGTTGGGGTTGTATTCCTCTCTTGCTAGTTGTAGTTTGCTGGTCTTTGAGTGGAGCTGGGTCTTAGCAGTGAGATGGAGATATCTAGGAGATCTTTCACCATTTGATATTACGTGGGGCCAGGAGGTCTCTGGTGGACCAATGTCTTGAATTCAGCTCTCCCACCTAAGAGGCTGAGGCCTGACCCCTGTCTGGAGCACCAAGACCCTGTCAACCACATGGGTGCTAGTGTTGGAGGGTCTCCTGCAGAGGCAAGGGTTGGCTGTGGCTCACTGCAGGCACAAGAACACTGGCAGCAGAAGTCTGGGAAGTACTCCTTGGTGTGAGCTCTCCTGGAGTCTGCCATTATCCCCTCCAAAGAAACTCTGAAAGTCCTCTTTAAGGGCATCTGCTTCTTGTATCCAGAAAAAAACTACCAGTGTGATTATTTGAGTTGTGAGCTAAACTAAATACTTTTTTTTCCCCTAAGGGAAACCATTTTTACTGAAAAAAAATCTTGAAAAGAAATCATGGTAATTCAGACCTGGGTGTTTTGCAAACACTTTACAGAGAAGTTAAAGTGAACCACTCACTTTAAGGAAAACAACTTTTTCTGATCATTGCTATTAGCAAAATGAATGTTCTGGAGCAAAAAGTAGAATTTTAGGAATTGTCAGCTGATGGCTCCTCAACACTGAAAGAATTTTCCATGAAATAAATGGTAATATTAATAAATGTATATCAACTTTCAGAAGATCTGTATAACTATTGAAGCAATATTTTCCAAAGTAACAAAGGACAAAATTATACTTGTGTATTAGGTCCATTTACAGTGCAACATAGACATTGATTTCAGTAGAGTATGACAAGTTCATTGGTATGGTTTCATATTTCACTTATACTCTTTTAGCTTGGATCAGGATGAATATGCACAATGATCTCAAAAGCTAATTAACTATTAATCCTTTCCTGGATTTCATCCTTTTTTGGATTTCCTTTATATCCTTTGACTAAAACATTTTGTAACAAATTGAATGCAGAAACAGATATAGGAGTCAAGTTATCTTCTATTAAAGCAGACTTAAAGATAGGTGTAAAAACATAAAACAATATCATTCCTCTGACTAATTTATTGTTCTTTTAGAGAACATCATTTTTTAATGTGTTGGTTGTGTTAGTGATAGGGATAGATTAGGATAAGTTAAATAGTCAGTTTAGAAATCCCACTAGGAGATTAAAGACAGAAGGGAATTTTAAGGGAGTTTGGGAGACTGTTGTAAGCTAATGACCACTCTAGAAAAGAATCTAGTAATGTAACAACAGTCTACACTACCTTGAAGAAGACCAGGTGCATCCAAGCTTCATATACACTGAAGTCACAAGTCCTGATAATTAAAACACAAGACAATACATAAGGGTCTGAATCGTGATACATGAAGTCAAAGAGTTAATAGTCCTGGAAAGGTAGCATTTCTGATGTAGACAAGATAAAAATATAGGTGAAAGGGGAAAGAAACTAGGTGAAAGGGGACATTATACAAAAATCTGAGATAAATTACCATATTATGGTATATGTTACCACGCTTTTGCTAATATACGTATGATTTAAATAATGATTTAAACACCATGACAGCCCCCATTAAACCATATAGAGCCAAAGGAGAGACTAATGATGTAAGCCTTGACATCTGCCCAAGAATGAGGAAAAAGGTGGTCTTCTCCCCTCCCCGCTTTTTCTTTGATTATAAAAATGTAGCCCTCTTTGTTCTCCAGGCTGCTGAGCTCCCTTGCCAGCCCGCTTGTATCTCTCACAAACATCCTATGATAATAAACTCACCCTTTGCCTGCTGATTTCCCTCCCACTGAATTCTTTCGGTGACCAGACAAAAGAACCCGACCTTCAGTAAATCCTGACATGAGGTGAGAGGTTTTAATCAAAAGACAGTGGGTTTAAGTCCCCTTCTAGTCAGGGATCATGGGTTCAAGTCCCAATCTGAGGTGCAGGTGGGTTAAGTTCCAGCCTGTGGGTCCGAGTCACAATCTGAGTTTTGGCTGGATTTGAGTCCCACACGAGAAGGAGTGCAGTTTCAATAGTATGTAATGGGTTTATTTTTGGTATTCTAAAACTGATTCATAGATCAGTTTTTAAATCATAAATTTAAAAATTTCTCAGGGGTTTCCCTGGTGGCACAGTGGTTGGTGGTCTGCCTGCCGGTGCAGGGGACGCGGGTTCGTGCCCCGGTCAGGGAGGATCCCACGTGCCGCGGAGCGCCTGGGCCCGTGGGCCGTGGCCGTTGGGCCTGCGCTCCGCGGCGGGAGGGGCCGCGGCGGTGGGAGGCCCGCGTACAGAAAAAAAAAAAAAAAAAGTTTCTTACATTTATTTACTAATACAATACAAATCATATATATATATATATATATATATATATATATATATCACATTAAAAATCACATTTTTGGGATCATTTTTTTCTCTTTAAGAATTTAAAAAGGTTCTGAGATGAAAAAACTTTCAAAACTCTAATTTAAAGGAATATTAACTGAGAGAATTTTATACATAAAAGATTAAAACAACAATAAAAATATCATAAGCCAAGTATGCATAGACATTTTTTCATATCTCTATTAATTATATATATAATGTCTTGGTAAAAAAGCTCTTATATCATTACTAAATGATTCATAATGAATATAGAATAATTATAAAATGAAGCTATAAGAGTAAACAAATACACACCTGAAATGCTCTTGCAAATGATATAATTTGTGAAAGTACTCTTCAGTTATACCTCACATAAATATTTACTCTAAAATTCATAAACTACAAAATTACTTTAAGATCGCTTTTATTTGATATTTGACTGGCATGGCCTTTTTTCTTAAGAAAAAGAGTAAAGGTAAAAATGTAAAGTCAAAAGTAATTTTCTTGTAGTTTCCATTATAGATGGCTAAAATATACCTATAGTATAATAATATGTATATAAAAATATTATGCATTTAGATTATTTTGAATGTAGAAATAGTTAGCTTTTACCAAACACTGAGTAGCTATTAGAGCCACAAACAAGGTATCAAGTTTGAAGAAAGATCAATCACCATTTGGGTATGTTTTGACCTTCAATATATTGCTCCCTTTCAGACTCGTCACACTACCCACTGCTGCTCTGTGTAATAGTGTGTGGAAGTCATGTTTGCTATAGAACAGCACCATTCCTCTATATTCCCTCCAAAATTCCAGCTCATTGTAGAGGATACAGTTTTCAGATACTGCTGCAGCTTTGGCTGAAAATACAGATATGTTTTATCTTTGATAGCACTGCCCCCAAAATATTTTATTCAAAAAGCTAAATTTACCTTTTGTTCACTTTTTATCGTAGATCTTTCCTCCATCAAGAGACACAGACATAGGTCTGATAATGACTGTGTACTAAGGGAAAAGACAATCTGAATACTAGGTACTGAGCATCTTAGAATCATTCCTTTGACACCTGCCTCTTTGACACCCTTCCTTGAACCAAGCTTGTGCTTTGTTTGGGCCTTTTTCATATAAAGAGACATTGCTGGGTGGGTCTTTCAGTTATTCATGTCTAAACAGTGACCTTAGTGAGCTAGTGGATATTAAAATTCTCCAAAATTCTTGTATATACCTAAATTCTTGGTAAGCACTGTTTACACTTAATATTTAAAAGAAATAGAATTCAATTACCTCCAGCCACTAGGAATAAGTGATTTTGGAGCTTGTGTTTTAATGAATACATAAGGTGCATTAGGTATTTGTTTTATTAATTTTTTGTGTGTGAAAAAGAGCTCTCTAAAGCAGGTATGATTGCCCTTGATAAAACATACTTGCTGTATTTTCTTCACTTCGTTGTTGTTTATGGCTGTTATTTGAATATTTTTATGTTTTAATTTGATGATATATAAGTTTAGAAGACACACTGATCTCTTGGATCATCTTTTTGAACGTTATTTTACTAAAAAATGGGTACATATCAAGCACTATAAATGATAGCTGCTCATAGCAGGATGTTCGAATGTTTTTCTTTATTAACTTGTCAAATATAAATTTGAAACATAAAATAATGTATGTATCATTAATATAGGTTATGAAGGAAATAATACAATAACTTCTCTGAGATCATCATGAGAATTAGGAAATCACTAGTACCATGGAGGTTATTACTTCATAAATTATATTAATGCTAATTTGCTTTGCCAATATTCTGGTTAATGCTTTTGAATTCATCTTCATAAGTTAGATGGTTCTATATAATTTCTTTTCATTGTACTATTCTTTTCAGGTAACAATGATAACGTCTTTTAAATGGATGATTTATGTGAAAGATAAGATGATATAAAATGGGCATCATTTTTCCTTAAGAGTTTGAAGATATTCACCTTGTCTTGGTTTTTCTCTTTGTGCAAATCTTCCTAAGTAGTTCTTCAGTTTTTTTTATAATTGTTCTGTAGCACTTTACTTATTCCTAAATTAGTTTTGCTAAGTTCTTTGGGTATTGTTAATCTCTCTACTATGAAAGAGATGGAAGAAAGGTCCATAAGTGATAAATAGAATAAAATCAAAAGTTGCACTTTTTTTTGTGTGTGTGTGGTATGCGGACCTCTCACTGTGGTAGCCTCTCTGTTGTGGAGCACAGGCTCCGGATGCACAGGCTCAGCACCACGGCTCACGGGCCTAGCCACTCCACGGCATGAGGGATCTTCCTGGACCGGGGCACGAACCCGTGTCCCCTGCATCGGCAGGCGGACTCTCAACCACTGCACCACCAGGGAAACCCAGTTGTACCTTTTTAATATTTACACAGCTTGATGAGTTTGGAGATAAGTATAAGTATAAGTTTCTTCCTGCCCTCTTGATTTATTATTATTTCTTTTTTAAAACAATCAGTGCCCACCAGAGTCTTTGAAAGAATAGTTCTCAATTCTAACTTTGTATGAACACATTATTTTATCAGTATTATAACCTGTAGTTTTGGTGAAATAAAACATATACCTATGAGAGAATAGTTACAGTGAAAAGAAACATATGATTACAGTTTCCTATAAGCGTGATAATAATACTGTAAGCATTTGAAAAAGGGTTATATTACAGAGACAATAAGGTATTTCCATATTTACATTGTGGGCATTTAGAAATATGCTGATACGATAGTGATGTTTCCTCAATCTTCATTAAAGACATAGTGTTTCTGAAATGGAACATAAGTATCTTGCTGGCTAAGATGGAAACAAAATCTGTGTTCCACTTCTGGGTACATGCTATTTTTGTGAAGCTGGTCAAGATGTTATCTCACTCTGTAAAATCAGCAAATAAATACTGTAATAGTTACTATGTATCTCATTGTTATATCACAATATCTGACAAATATGGCATTGATTATGTATCTATTGTATGAATGAATAACTGAATCTCAGGACAACTATTGATAATTTTCACTAAAACATATGGTATACTTATTGATTATATGAAATATGTTCAGTCTTTCAAGTGCATCATATCAGTGTAAACAAAGTGAGTTTATTACTGAGTCATTGAAATGTGGCACTAGGCCGATACAGTTTTCTCAGCTTTCTCTGGTTTTAAGATTTGCAGTCACATGTCTAGTAAACCAATGGATAAATGAGGCTAGAATTTGCCTCTCTACTGGTAAACAAGATTTTAATTCAAAGTTTCAGATTGTATTATTCAGGTACATGGGCTTATTAATATACACAAATTATTATACTTATACGACATACTTATAGGACTCGGATGCTTCAAATTGGCCTATAGTACAAAAATAAATTCAGAACTTATGCATATGTTTACCAAACTTATAAATAATAAGCTTAAACCAGATACCTACACATGGATTTCAGAGGCGGGCCTTTGCATATAGTAATGTAACAACCAGGCAACAAGAAGCTGACAGTTCAGGGGTTGGTCATTATGTCCACCATTTTAGTAAAAGAATGTTGAGCCAATGGCTGTTTTCCACTTAAATTATCTGAATTTCAAATCGAGTTATTTAAAATCATCAGTAAAGAATGTATGCCCATATTGTTTGTACATGTTGCCTGGATAAATTACAATGATTATGAAGCAAGTTCTCTAGATTTTAACTAATATGAAAAAAAAAAAACTTTTCAAATGCAGGTATTTATATTTAATCGATTCTAATGCTATCTAAATCCAGAAATGTTACTTACACATCTCACACATATGGCAAACATACTAGCATGGTTTTGATTTTGTTATTTTCAAATTTATACTATAATTGAATGTAAATGAATATCAAGTCACTATACGTCTAGCTTCTTAGATTTTTCTAAATGTATCTTAACCATGTTAGAAACTAAAGTTAAAAATAATTGATTTTTTTTTCCCCATGCAAACTGGAACTATGTAAAAGTTTATCATTTTAAAATGCTTGTTTCCAGTTTGTTCTTCTTGAGTACTAGTTTTTTGGGTTTCTTTGGTATGTATATAGCAAATTTCAGATAATATTAGTTAAGCTTAAAATAAATTTTGAATTCATTTTTCATATTCTGTAAAAGACTTTATAAAATTATTAGGTACTACTGAAAATAGACTGAAATATCAAGGTACCGATGAATATCAATCACACTGATTTCAGTTTTAAAATAACATATTTTGAATTAAATTTTTATGTTTATTTGTATATATACAAACCTCTGTACAAGAAACACACACATATTCAGTCTCACATTCTCTCATGTACAATACATATATATGTACACCTAGATGATTTAACAAAGATATGCTTTACTATTGTTATTCTTCAGCTAAATGAATGAAATTTAGATTTGTTAAACAACATCAAAAACAAAAATTTTTTAGCAGAACAAGCAGTACATTCAAACTAAGTTCTGCCTACTAAGAACTGAGTCTTTCACTGACTCTACTTAAAATCACAACTGTGTTAAATATGAGGTAATATTTGATTTTGTTTCTGATTGATTCAAACACTATAAGATCTTATTTTAATCTGAGTCTCCATTGTATTAGAATTTATTGCTCACATAAAAAAGTACAGGAAATTACTTGAATAAAGATGAGGGATGTAGTATTATAATAATAAATATTACGTGTTTCTAATCCAAAAATTGACAGTTCTTTTTAAATACATTTTGGGGCTCTGTAATTAGCTTAATTCACAAGAAAAGTGGCATACTTGATTTTTTCTAAGTAAAGCAGTTAATTTAAGTGCACTGAACTTTTTTTTTTTTTTTTTTTTTTTTTTTTTTTTTTTTTTTTTTTTGCTGTACGCGGGCCTCTCACTGCTGTGGCCTCTCCCGTTGCGGAGCACAGGCTCCGGACACACAGGCTCCGCGGCCATGGCTCGCGGGCCCAGCCGCTCCGCGGCATGTGGGATCTTCCGGGATCGGGGCACGAACCCGTGTCCCCTGCACCGGCAGGCGGACTCTCAACCACTGCGCCACCAGGGAAGCCCAGTGCACTGAACTTTTAAAAATAGATTAAAATACTTCCTATTCACTTTTCTTAAGACACTTCTTGATTTTTTTTTCTTCTCCTGCCCTCCCTTTCCCTTTCCTCTCCTCACTTCTCTTCCCCTCCTGTCTTCTCCTTTCCTCTCCTCTCTTACTTCTCCCTAGTTAGATATCAGCAAGAGAGTTTTTATGTGTTTCTATAGTTAAAATGTTTGCGAGCAATTCTAAGCTGCTACTGAGTGTTAATTTATACAATTGAATAGCTTCCAAATAGCCCAGAGACATGACTGAATTTATTTCAGTATTGGGAGAAACTAAATTTTTTTTGTCCTAAGACTCCAAAGAGGAATATAATGGTGAATAATTAAGTGTAGAACATGGTCTATAGTTAGTAAATCAATTTATGGACTGCTTCTTGAATATGCCATGTAAATATAAAATGTTTCTCTTAAAGGCTTAAAATCAAAGGTTAAAAAAGATAGTCATGATTTAAAGTAAAAAGTAGGAGGCATGTCAGCACTGCTCAAATCACTCAAATATATTTTAGTACTGTTTTCTTCAAATTCATGACAGACAGAATATTATTAAAAATATCTTCAAATCCTGCCCTACTTTCTGGGACCAACTAGCTTTTAAAAATCAATGCTAGGCTATCTTTTCTGGAGAAAATACATGTAATCTCCTCATTTTGAATAATTCTCTCTCTCTTCCTTCCCTTGGGTTTGCAGGAGGGGTCAAATCAGTTTATTGATTCACAAAGTTTCTTCTAATAAACCAACAGTTCCCAGTATCGCTGGTGTGAAAAATACACTTCGTTATCGCTTAGTACTTGTTTCCTTTCTTCTATGGCGGCCCCCTCCCTTTGTCCACACCATTTCTCCCCATCCTCCCCAAGGGTAGTGATTAATTTTCATTAGGTAAAAATAATCATGGTCATTCCTTTCTGGGTGCTAGTAGTTCATTTAAGAGTGGACATATAATAATGCCATTCTGGCCAAAGGACACAAGGTGGAATCTGCAGGGGGATCTCTGGGGAAAATTTCTACCCTCGAACAAAAGTCAAACTGCTGAGGAAGGCAGAGTAGAGGATGAAAAATCCTGTGTAGTGGATGGATGTCTTTTTTTATGTCTCTTAATTAACCTACCTTTAAATAGTTATACCTTCAGATTTTGAGGTAGACAAATGAATGTCTTACTGTTCAAACCATTTGGAGTTGGGATATTAATACAAACATCCATCAATATCTTAAATTGATAGCATTAATCAGGAATTGTTGTATACATTTGGGTACAAGTAGGATCATGTTGCTAAAATGTAATAATTATAAACTAGTCCATCCTCTTTTAAAATTATATTAAATTTTATATTAAATTAAGTTGAAACATAATGTAATGTTAGTTTTAGATTTTTAAACTCTGTTTACTCCAAAAGTAAATGTGTTCTAATAAAAGTAATTACTCTGGGAATTTTTCTTGTATAAAGCTTTTGTGTTTTCTGTGATAACCCTTGATTATGAAGTGCATTTCAGTCTTCAAGTTTGCTTTGTTTTGCCATTAATTTGATTAAAATAATAAAGTAAAAAATATTATCCAATAATTAAAATGAACCAAATGAATTACAAAACATTTTTATTAGATAAAAATTATCTAAAACATCAGTGGTTCCATGAGGATTGCAAATGATGTAAAATATCATTTTTGGAAGCATCAGAAATAAAATCCAAACATGTCAGTCAAGATTTCTACACACCCAGTGCCTGTACAACTTACTATCTGACGTTGATGGTTTATAATATGCAGGAAACTTGCCATATGATTTGGGAGTAAAGTGTAGCTTAGTAACTTTTTTTATTGTTCAGTTGTTTCAGTTGTACTTCTCTGATTAGGGACCATCAAATTGCTCCAGGGTTTTAGATCAATAAAACTTTTTGGGTCCCTGCCCCAAAGGTAAAGAGGTAAAAGAATATTTCTTCTCTGAATATTTTGCAGAACTATTTCTACATTCCACTTGACTTCAGATAAAAGAAAAAACTGGCCTATAAAAATTGCTTTTTAATATTACAGAATGAAATGCCACTTAAAGGGCTACATTTCCAAAGACAGCCTCTGAAAATGACCCCTATGTCCTATATGCTAAAAGAAATCACCCTCTTTTCTGCAATGTAGAATTTTATTAATTCCCAAACTTTTATGATCTTTATTTTCATCATATTGCACTGTATTCATGGCTTTATTCTTAAAAATCAGGACAGTGCTCTGAAACTGATAGCTGACATTTACTTGAATGAAAAGATGCATCATTTAGTGTGAACTTTCATTTTGATCGTTCCATAACCTGACTCCCTTCCAAATTTTTTTTCCCTTTTCATAGACTTGAAACCAGTATTTCCTGAACAAGCTCATCTCTTAAGTGACTCATCTAAGAAATAAAATTTATTTATGCCCTAGGTGTCCAGAATATAAACATTGTAATATTTACTTTTTTTTTCTAACAGCAGAGTGATTATAAGTAAAGATCTAGAGCATACACTTAGACTCTGTGACATTCTCCACTTACGAGATATAGTTTAATGTGGATGAAATTTGCAAAGCCTGAAGGTTAAATTGACATTTAGTTGCCAGATACAGTCTATGGGTGCTATATTCACACAACAAAAAGATGAAGCAAATATTGGTTTTAAAAGAGAATAGTCAAGTTCTATAGTTTCTTCCACCCTACTTTAATATGTATAATAGACTTCAGTTTTTCCATTTAGACATAAAGTTAATGAATATATGACTACCACTAACATAATAATTTTCCACAGCACAAATCTATAATTCAACAACTGGCTCATCTATTTGGAAGAATAACTGGCAAACTCTGAAGCCCTGGACAGGATGTCTGTGACTTTAATTAGGCACCTGATTTAAGGAGTTTAATGGGGTTGACAAAATATTTTGGACCCAATAAGTTTGAAATGTAGATACCTACCTTTTCTTAAGGCTCCACTTTTGATATACAAAATACAAATCATTATTACATAATTTCTTATTTTTGTGACAAAAGATAGATACATCAAAAATAAAGAGGTGATGCTGAGGGATACTTTTATACTATATCTTATATTGTTATTGCATTTCTGCTTGTTTTTACTATGATAAATATTTTCAATTTATTTCTTTTCACACATATATTTTTATATATACTATTCACTGAAGACATTTAATAGAGCTAAGATGAAATTGAAAAAGTTATTTATGTTTATAATAGTTAAACACAGAGAAGGAAATGTTATAAATATGTATAAAATATTACCTTGCATATAATGATAGACACAGAGAAGATAGTATCTTAACCTATACTTCAACGTAGACTTAATTATCATCATAGTCATTATCATACTACCTAGTTTTCATTGTGTAAAATAAGCTTTCACAACTTAAATTACTAAAATAACTCAGATTAGTTCCGTTCTCTGACAAGTGCTGAAATATTTCAGCATAAATCACCATAGAGTTCTGGAGGCTCTTCCTCTGTTCTGGGGGCCCAATTTGAAGTTTCTCATAAGATAGTGGCTTCATTCATTGTAAGATATACACATACAACTCATTAAATTCCAGAAGTTTGGTGAAAATCATGATGAAGTATCTGTTTTCCTAATCTTAAAGAAACAAACTCCCTCAGTCCCTCAATCACATCCTCTCCAACTATACTGCTTATATTTCCAATACTCTCACTCTCTGGAATTCTCATAATATTAATTAGTTTGTAAAATTTTGCCCATTTTGGCCTATGAGGGCAGGAACATTGTCCTTTATTGTTCACTATTGTGTCCATTATTCACTTTTAAAAGCTTCATGTATCATAGGTTTAAATGGGGAATGGTAATGGCGTTCTATAATATTAGGCATAAGCTTTTGAAAAGACGTGTATTCATAATCTCCCATAATCTCCAAAATACGTGTTCTATGTTTTATAATTATTCACATTTTATAGGTTTTATGGTTTACTTAAAACTTACTTTAATTGCATTCATTTTAATTATATGATTATACTTTGCAAATGTTTAATTAAATAATTTTAAGTAAATGTTTCAAGATGTTGATTATTATGGGGTGCTTTTTAACATTTTTATTCTCATCCCTGTCCCTTTAAATTTATTTTGTACATGTTAGGATGTTTAACTGATATATTTTAGGGATATTAAAGTAGTAATATACACTGGAATGTGTAAAAAAATATGGTTGTTAGGTACACTATGACCCCAAATTATATTTAAAGAAAAACTAACAACCAGAAAATGTGGCATCCCTAAACCACTCCTCTTGTGGTGTTAAAAAAAAAGAATACTTAGTTGAGATATTTTTTAAATAAGGAGGACAATATGCCTTCAACATACGTTTTGTTCAGTGGAGTGAGTGGTTCAAGTAGATTCGTATATGAACACATGAGACAATTCAAATTTTTCCACTGTTTTGAAATGATGATTTCCACATTACATTGAATGGGTGTCAGAATCTTCCAAGTTTCTTCTGAGTTAGTGAGTGATTTTTATTCAGCCATTTTTAAAAAAATGTTAAGTAAGTCTCTGATTGTTAAGTAAAAGCCTCAGTGCCCTAATACAGTGAGCTTAGAAGGAAAGAATGAACATTATAGACATGTGTTGAACAAATTCCTACAAGATATTCATATTTTCCTACAAAAATCCCATTTTTTAAATATACTAAACCAGAAGTCTATGTTTTCTACATTAATTATGATTCATGATAGTGTTTTGAAAAAACAAAACACTTCTTAAATTAAATCCTGATTAGACAAGTATTCATCATACAACATTTATTTAACAATTTTTATAAAATGGAAGAAGTCTATTTCTTGCAGGTTATAATGATGATCTTGAGATCCATAAGTAAAGTTTTAAAGCAAAACTGTATTTTAGGAAAATATTAAATTGATTTCACAGTCACAGAAAACTATCTGAAGTAATATATCAAGAAACATGATAAATAGCAATATTACATTGAGGAAGTTGTCTTCTGGTCTGTCACAGAGGTCATTCTTTGCCTCCATCTGATTTAATATCCTGTTTAGCATTTTAATTAAGAATTTTAGAAGAGCAAGTAAAGGGAATATTAATAAGGTTCTCATATGATACAAAATGGAGAGGTGTTACAAACTATGTCAAAAACAGAGAAATAATACAAATAGACATAATGAGGTTAGTAGTGGGGATAGTATTGAATAAAATGAAATGTATTTGTAAAAAAGATGAGTTAATGTGCATTTCACAATTCAGGCATGTAAGTATAAAAATGTGTAGATGCAGAAGATGAACAAAGGGAAAAAGTTGTGCATGTGGAATGCTTGAACATATTGTAATGTTCATTATACAAATATGTTACCTGGGTTCAAATATAGAAATTATGGTCTAAACTAACGATTGCAATACTAAGTCCAACCTAACATTTGCAAGAGTATAAGATCCATATATATGATTAAATAATTAAAATATCTAAACAAGCTAAAGCCATTAATAAATAATGTTCAATTCTCCTACCTTGAAAACATATCTTTACAGTCATTGAAAGGTCAGGTGTGAGTTTACAATCCTCACTTTCAAGAATTCTGTCCTGGAACATGATGATATGAGGAGAGCCAGCACCCTGAGCCTCAGTGCCTCTGGGTCTGTACCATATATGGCAAGGGGCTTTGCACTTGCCTTTGTGGAAGTCCGCACCTCACATTTTAGCACTTTCCGAAGGATCAGTTGCATAACTTTCTCTCAGGCCTAGGGATTAACTCACCAGTACCATGGTCTGCCCTCAAGGCAACACATTTTGGGACAAAACCAATGCCAGACCTAGACATGAGCTCAGTTTTGTTGTAAGAAGCCCAAAGCCATGGGAGCCTGGACTGTAGTCTACAGAAGTGACATGAGATCAGGTGTACAAGAACACTATCCTATAAACGCCTGAACCAGTGGTACAAGATACAGTTAGAAAAAGGCCAGAATATATATTCCATATCAGAACCAAGCAAATTATCTTCTTCTCAGCATTTGAAAATTGTACTGTGTGATATAATAACATATAGAAGACACCATTATTGCAACATTCAACTACTCAGCTGACCGAAGGCAGGGTATTAGGAATTATAGAGTGGCTGATTTTGTAGAAACCTCTACCTACAGAGCAATGGCAGGAACATATACAGTTGACCCTTGAACAGCACAGGTTTGAGCTGCATGGAGTCACTTATATGTGGATTTTTTTCAATATATATGTACTACAGTACTACATGACCCAGGGCTGGATGAACCTGCAGATGCAGAACCACTGATACAGAGGACCTACTGTAAAGTTATACTCAGATTTTCAACTTCACCGGGGTTAGGACCCTTAACCCCCACATTGTTCAAGGGTCAACTGTACCTTTAATAGATTACAACTGAGAAAGCTGAAAATTCATACTTTTAATTTAAAATCTCACAGTCACAAAGTGTCTTAATTTGGCTTTCCTGAAACAGGCTGATACAGGGTTTTAGTTGCACATGGTTTTTTGAATGAATTCTCTCTTCATCTCAGGAGAAAGTGAGTGAAATAAGCAGAATAGGACAAAAGTTGGATGAGATCACAGCAGGGGAGTAGCTTTAGTCGGATTTCATGAGATGTCCCAGAGCATGAAGAGTCCAACAAATTGGCCTCAGCTTGAGGCAAGAGGAAGGTGTTAAGTATCCCTGTCAGCCAATCATTGACTGTAGGTTGTCCCCTGAAGCGAGCATAACCTATTTTATTTGGACAACAGTAAACCTTTGAAAGGGAGGAAGCTATGAACCAGTAAGAGACAACCCTTAAGACAGTTAGGATACACTGTCCTAATAAAAGGAATCTAAATATGACATCATTAGTCTCCACCATGGTCAATGGATTGTACTGCTCAAATCTGCTTCTTTCTCACATTTAGTTCATTTCATCCAGGCCAAAGGTTGGCCACAACTTAAGAGAAGTTTTACAATAGAAAAGTTATTGCAATGAACTGCAGTACATGCTGCTGCAGTTGGTCTAAGGCTGTAATTGAAACGTATCATCTAGTTTTTCTGCTACCCAATCAAGACCCCTCTTACATTTAACTAGTACTTCTACTGGTCTTTGTGGTTGCATGGTGGAAATTCTGATCGCTAAAGATTCTGAGCCTTGGTTACTGTGTATTTATCAGGTGGGTCTATTTACTGACCCATTTACAACTAAAGTTTAGCAGAGAAGTACCAAGAAATACCCACAGGATCTCCTGACTGCCGTGTACCTTTTGCCCTGCTCTTGTTATGGAACAGCAACCCTCATGATGGTCACAGTTAATTACCTTTGGTAGTCACTGTTAATGACCTTTGGTAGTATAGTAGCTTCCTTCTGAACCAGTTGATCAACTGCTATAAAGAGCCCAAAGACACCAGGCGGCAGTTATAGCTTTAAGCCTAGTGAAAATCTTAGTGTATTTCCTTGTGGAAGTGACCTACTCTACACTCAAGGCGTCTAGAGGAGACAGGAGGCACAAATTCGTCACTGGAATGCTGGAGAGTGGAACCACTGCTACTTCCATTCTTTCATTTCCAGACCCATGTACTCCATCTATTGGAAACAACGCAGTGTATCACAGCCATTACTTTAACGCTTATTCCACATTCTGAATGACAGCATTTCATCCTTTCAGAGATTCATCTTCAAGTTGGCATTTCAGCTGTTTCTTCAAGAGGCTGTGAAACTGCTTTATCAGACAAACAGCTTCAGGACAGTGAAGTTTGTGGCTGAACCATAGTTATGTGCACACTACTGCAGTCCTTTTGCTGTTAAGAACCCTTAGTTTGAGGATATGTTATAGGAGATCCCACATTAGTATGTATTTAAGTAGTGGAGCTGGCTGAAGCACAACACAAATGGAAAGCAAAACTATTTCTAGAATGAGTGACAATTCAGGGTAAGTCATTGCCCTTTCCAGATTCTAAGGAGTTCATTGTAATCAAATTTCCACCAAATAACTGGTCCTCCTACTTGAGGGATTGTGCTGTACTGTGGACTCAGCACTGTTCTCTGGTACTGACAGGTCAGACACTCAGCACCAGCAAGAATGATATTAAGCTGGTTTAAGATCGTGAGCTGCTGGACCTCCATCTCTACTACCATGGCTGTCCCATTCATGACCTATGGCATAAGCACTGGGATGCCCAGTGATGAAGACTGGCTGACATTTAATGACACTTAATTTAATAGAGTCTTGTGCACTTGGTGGTTTAATGCTTCTTCTGCAGTTGATGCTCTCTGAAGGGCATTGACTCTTGATGCAAATATTCACATAGTATATTTTGTGTCTTATAGGTCCATCCACATGCCTCTTGTATATACTTTCCTCGGGACAATTCTCTTTCTATACAAAGTGGATGATCAGTAACACTGCCCAAACCCTGCCTACTGAGAATACACCCTTCACCACTGTCTTTCAGGGTCAAGCTTGCTTAGTACTATAGAACATAAGCAGACCATGACATGCTCACCCATACTAAGCTAATTTATCCTTGTATTAACCTTGGGCTTTTCCATTCTCCATCAGCTAGGTATAGGAAATCCTAATAAGGTCATAGATATCATTTGACAAAAAATTATCAATACAAGAGTGGAAAATAACATAGGAGTTTGATCATCTTTTGTGCAGTTTACATGTGCCCTCTGGACCACTTGAACCCAGTTCTAGATTGGCCACTTCTAGTCTATAGCCTTCTGGGCTCACCTGAACTTAAACTTAGTGGTCAATCCTGACTGCTTGGTCTATTGATGTAAAGTTTCTTGTAAGGAGATACTTTTCAAATGGTGCATAATTATCTTCTGGAGACGGCAGGTCTTTGTGCCAGAACTCTAAGGATCAGTGTGTGAATCTCTTATTAGGCCTTGTCATTGGTGTCACCAGCCTAACTTCTTACCACCTAAACCTCTCATACCTTGGGATCAGTTTATTCACATGGCCTGAGCGGCAAGGCTGCTTGTACTATAGTGTCAACATGCAGCAGAAACTTTTCATGCTCAGAACCATATTCAAAATAAGCAACCCTTCATGTACCCTGATAAATAGATCTTAGTTTCAGAGTTTTCTTGCAAGCATTAAATATACTGCCTGCAAACCTCAAGGAAGTTTAACATGTGTTGTGTTTCTTTTAAAGTGGCAGGAAGTACTGATTGTCCTATCTTGTCTTTAACTTTTCAAGGGATATCCCAGCATGCCACAAAAATACTAAAACTCCTGAAATATCACATCTGTGGTAGGCCCCATAGTATATTTATGGTTTATCTTACACCATATTTACAACACTTAGATATTCTGCAGAACATCACATTGATCCTCTATATTTATGATATAATATTAAATAAACCTGATCAGAGGAAGTGGCAAGTACTCTGGATGCCTTGGTAAGACACACACACACACACACATCAGCATAATCTTTTGGACAACACAGCTCCCCTTTATGTAGTTGCAAATTAGTAAGAGTTAGTACATTTCCTTGAGAAAGGTACAGCTGTGAGATTTTATCAGATATCATTGAATCACTCACTCCACTGAAAAAATCACTGACATGCTTGTCTATGTAATAAAATCTGAGAAAATAGACAAAAACATCTCCTGGAAGTAGGCAAGTGTAGCAAGTTTGTAGGATACAAAGTTAATATACAAAGTTCATTGCTTTCCTAAAAAGCAGAAATTAACAAGTGGAATCTAAAATTGAAAACACAATACAATTTATATTAGTGCCCTTCACAAAAATTAACTCAATATGATCACAGACTTCCCTGTAATGGCAAAACTATAAAAGCTGGAGGAGGTAACATAGAAGAAAGCCTAGACGACCTTGGATTTGATAATGACATTTTAGATACAACACCAAAGAGAATAATCCATAAAAGAAATAATTGATAAGCTGGATTCCACTAAATTAAAAACTTTTACTCTGCAAAAGACAATGTCAAGAGAATGAGAGACTATCTACAGACTGGAAGACAATATTTGCAAAAGATACATCTGGTAAAGAACTGTTATCTAGAATATACAAAGAACTCTTAAAACTCAATAATAAGAAAATAAACCATAGGACCAAAAATGAGTCAAAGACTTTAACAGACACCTCACTGAAAATAAGCATAAGAAAATATGCTCCACATCATATGTCATCAAGAAAAATGAAAATTAAAACAGCAATGAGATATCATTACACACCTATTAGAATGGCCAAAATCCAGAACACTGACAACACCAAATGATGGTGAAGATGTGAAGCGACAGGAAATCTCATTCATTGCTGGTGGAATTGCAAAATAATACAGCCATTTTGGAAGACAGTGTGCTAGATTCTTACAAAACTAACATACTCTTACAATATGATCCAGCAATTGTACCTGTTGGTATTTACCCAAAGAGTTGAAAATGTATTTTCACACAAAAACCTACACAAGGATGTTTAACTCAACTTTATTCATAATTGCCAAATAACTTGGATGCAATCAAGATGTCCTTCAGTAGATGAATGGATAGAAAATCAGTGGTACACTCAGACAATAGAATATTATTCAATGTTAAAAAGAAGTGACCTATCAAACCATAAAAAGACAGGAAGAATCTTAAATGCATATTACTTATGCCTATGTATATTACTGATATATAATATTGTATATACAATGTAATTATCTATAACAGGATTATATATTACATAATATATCCTATTATATATTATAATATCATATAATATACATAATATTCATAAGTGTAGGAAGCCAGTCTGAAAAGCTACATATTGTATGATTACAACAATATGACATTCTGGAAAAGGTAAAACTACGGAAAAGGTAAAAAAGATCAGTGTTTGCTTGGGACTGGATAGAGGGAGGGGTGAATAGGCAAAGCACAGAGGATTTTTAGGGCAGTGAAAATACTCTGTGTGATACCATAATGATGGATCTATGTCATTATATGTTTGTCCAAACACAAAGAATTGTACAGCAACTAGAGTGAGCCCTAAGGTTGACTATGGTTTTGCCAGATTATGATGTATCAATGTAGCTTTACCAATTGTAACATATCTACCACTCTGATGAATGATGCTGATAATGGGGAAGAGTATGCATGTGCTGGGTTAGGGGGTATGTGGGAAATCTATCTTCCCTTAAAATTTGCTGTGAACCTAAAACGATTCTAAAAGAAAAAAGTATTAATAAATAATGTATTACCAAGCCAGCAGTTAAATTTATTTTCTGAAATAGTGCTAGAAAGAAAATATTTATAAATATTATAAACAGAGAAGGCAAGACATACCTTGTATTAAGGGGGAAAGTGTAAAGTGAAATGTCACTGTTGTACTACTTAGACTAAAATAAGATTTTTAAAAAAATCAGATTGAAAAAGTTTCCAGCAACATTTATTTGTGTCCTACATATCAAATATTACTTGATAACATGTACTTACACATCTGATAACTTCTATAGACTATTAAAATATGCTTGGACTTTCCTATGACAATCAAGATTTTATCATTAAAAGAATGTTCAGGAATATATGTAGGTGTATTCCTTTTAAAATTAGAATAAGTGTTTTTTTCAGGACTTTTATATGCTTACTTAAAAAATGAAGTGTAAAATGCCATATTTAAATATAGAACTATACTTTTAGCTTCAAGTTAATTTAATGTAAAAAGAGTTTCTCTACACTAATAAACTTTAAAATAAAAAATATAAAAGTTTATACATATGAATAGGTTTTAAAAAAGATCTTTAAATATAAATGACTAATAAATGAATATTTTGAGTAAAATTTTACAGAAAAATTACTTTTTCAGATGCTACCTAAAGAATACCAGTAAAATTAATAGCAGACCTGTATGACATTTACAACTATTGTAATAATATTTGACTTTTGATGGCATTCTCGTGGGCTTTTTTTAACTTAATTCTTAAATATTCTTGGTTTCAAATGCCCAATCATTCCAACTTTCATAACAGTTTGCAAAACTCTTTTATAAATGAAACTTTTTATCTTTAAAATGTAAAATAGTGAATAATAATGCAGGATTGATTTTGCTTTTGTTTTAAAAATTATTAATTTGACTTATGAATGAATAACATAAATTGAAAACTGTATATAACCATAAAATTTCACCCTCCCAAACAAAGAAAACATATTTTAAAACAAACTTCTCCAAAATTCCAGACTCACATAGCATTAAATTTAAAAAAAAATGAATCTTTTAATTCACGACCCTGAGCCATGTGGCTGACAGGGTCTTGGTGCTCTGGCCTGGTGTTAGTCCTAAACCTCTGAGGTGGAAGAGCCAAGTTCAGGACATTGGACCACCACCAGAGACATTCTGGCCCCCAGTAATAACACTTAGTGAGAGCTTGCCCAGAGATCCTCACCTCAACACTAAGGCATAGGTCTACCAACAGCCAGCAAGCTCCACTGCTGTATGCCCCATGCCAAACAACTAGTAAGACAGGAACACAACCCCACCCATTAGCAGAGAGGCTGCCTAAAATCATACTAACTACACAGACACCCCCAAACACACCACCGGTTGTGACCCTCCCCATCAGAAAGACAAGATGCAGCCACACCCACCAGAACACAGGCACCAGTCACCTCCACCAGGAAGCCTACACAAGCCACTAAACCAACCTCACCCACTGGGTACAGACACCAAAAACAATGGGACCTACGAACTTGCAGCCTGTGAAAAGGAGACCCCAAGCACAGTAAGTTAAACAAAATGAGAAGACAGAGAAATATGCAGCAGATGAAAGAGCAAGGTAAAAACCCACCAGACTAAACAAATGAAGAGGAAATAGGCAGTCAACCTGAAAAAGAATTCACAGTAATGATAGTAAAGATGATCCAAAATCTTGGAAATAGAATGGATAAAATACAAGGAACATGTAACAAGGACAAGAAGAGCTAAAGAACAAACAAACAATGATGAACAACACAATAAATGAAATTAAAAACTCTCTAGAAGGAATCAATAGCAGAATAACTGAGGCAGAAGAACGGACAAGTGATCTGGAAGATAAAATATTGGAAATAACTACCCCAGAGCAGAATAGAGAAAAAAGAATGAAAAGAATTCAGGACAGTGTCAGAGTCTTCTGGGACAACATTAAATGCACCAACATTCAATTTATAGGGGTTCCAGAAGAAGAAGAGAAAAAGAAAGGGTCTTAGAAAATGTTTGAAGAGATTATAGTTGAAAACTTCCCTAACATGGGTAAGTAAATAGTCAGTCAAGTACAGGAAGTTCAGAGAGTCACATACTGTATAAAACAAAGGATAAACATGGCAATACACAAACTATCAAAAATTAAATAAAAAAAAATATTAAAAGCAGAAAGGGAAAAACAACAAACAACATACAAGGGAATCCCCATAAGGTTAACAACTGATCTTTCAGCAGAAACTCTGTAAGCCAGAAGGGTGTGGCAGGACATATGTAAAATGATGAAAGGGAAAAAAACCTACAACAAGGATTACTCCACCCAGCAAGGGTCTCATTCATTTTCAATGGAGAAATTAAAACTTTTACAGACAAGCAAAAGCTAAGAGAATTCAGCACCACCAAACCAGCTTTACAACAAATGCTAAGGTAACTTCTCTAGGCAGAAAACACAAGAAAAGGAAAAGACCTACAAAAAAACCCTCCAAAACAATTAAGAAAATGGCAATAGGAACATACATATCAATAATTACCTTAAATATAAATGGATTAAATTCTCCAACCAAAAGACATAGACTGGCTGAATGGATACAAAAAGAAGACCCATATATACACTGTCTACAAGAGACCCACTTCAAACCTAGGGACACAGACTGAAAGTGAGATGGTGGAAAAATATATTCCATGTAAATGGAAGTCAAAAGAGAGCTGGAGTAGCAATTCTCATATCAGAAAAAATAGACTTTAAAATAAAGACTATTACAGAAGACAAAGAAGGACACTACATAATGATCAAAGGATCAATCCAGGAAGAAGGTAAAACAGTTGTAAATATTTATGCACCCAATATTGGAGAACCTCAATATATAGGGCAAATACTAACAACCATAAATGGGGAAATTGACAGTAACACAATCATAGTAGGGGACTTTAATACCCCACTTTCACCAATGGGCAGATCATCCAAAATGAAAATAATTAAGGAAACACAAGCTTTAAAGACACATTAGACCAGATAGACTTAACTGATATTTATAGGACATTCCATCCAAAAACAACAGAATACACATTTTTCTCAAGTGCTCATGGAACATTCTCCAGGATAGACCATATATTTGGTCACAAATCAATCCTCAGGAAATTTAAGAAAATTGAAATTGTATCAAGCATCTTTTCCAACCACAGTGCTATGAGACTACATAACAATTACAGTAAAAAATCTGTAAAAAACACAAACACATGGAGGCTAAACAATACAGTGCTAAATTACCAAGAGATCACTGAAGAAAACAAAGAGGAAATTAAAAAATACCTAGAAAGAAATGACAATGAAAACACGATGACCCAAAACCTATGGGATGCAGCAAAAGTAGTTCTAAGAGGGAAGTTTATAACAATACAATCCTACCTCAAGAAACAAGAAACATCTCAAATAAACAACCTAACCTTACACCTAAAGCAATCAGAGAAAGAAGAACAAGAAAACCCCAAAGTTAGTAGAAGGAAAGAAATCAAAATGATCAGATCAGCAATAAATGAAAAAGAAATGAGGGAAATGATAGCAATGATCAACAAAACTAAAAGCTAGTTCTTTAAGAAGATAAACAAAATTGATAAAACATTAGCCAGACTCATCAGGAAAAAAAGGGAGAAGACTCAACTCAATAGAATTACAAATGAAACAGGAGAAGTAACAAGTGACATTGCAGAAATACAAAGAATCATGAAGGATTACTATAAGCAACTATATGCTAATAAAATGGACAACCTGGAAGAAGTGGACAAATCCTTAGAAAAGCACAACCTGCCAAGACTGAATCGGGAAGAAATAGAAAAAAATAAACAGAATAATCACAAACACTGAAATTGAAACTGTGATTAAAATTCTTCCAACAAACAAAAGCCTAGGACCAGATGGCTTCACAGATGAATTCCATCAAACATTTAGAGAAGAGCTAACACATATCCTTCTCAAACTCTTCCAAAATATAGTAGAAGGAGGAACACTCCCACATCATTCAAGAAGGCCAGCATCACCCTGATACCAAAACCAGACAAAGATGTCACAAAAAAGAAAACTACAGACCAATATCACTGGTGAATAGAAATGCAAAAATCCTCACCAAAACTCTAGCAAACAGAATTCAACAGCACATGAAAAGGCTCATACAACAGGATCAAGTGGGGTTTACTCCAGGAATGCAAAGATTCTTCAGGATATGCAAAACAATCAATGTTATACACCATATTAACAAACTGAAGGACAAAAAATGTATGATAATCTCAATAGATGCAGAAAAAGCTTTTGAAAAATTTCAACACGCATTTATGATAAAAACAGACATGTTCCACAGTATTCATTGCAGCACTATTTACAATAGCCAGGACATGGAAGTAACCTAAATGTCCACTGACACATGAATGGATAAAGAGGTATGGTACATATATAACAATGGAATATTACTCGGCCATAAAAAGAAACAAAATTGAGTTATTTGTAGTGAGGTGGATGCACCTAGATTCTGTCATACAAAATGAAGTAAGTCAGAAAGAGAAAAATAAATACTGTATGCTAAAACATATATATGAAATTTTTAAAAATGTTCTGAAGAACCTAGGGGAAGGACAGGAATAAAGATGCAGACATATAGGATGGTTTTGAGGACATGGGGAGGGGGAAGGGTAAGCTGAGATGAAATGAGAGAGTAGTGTTGACATATATACGCTGCCAAATGTAAAATATATAGCTAGTGTGAAGCAGCTTCATAGCACAGGGAGATCAGCTCGCTGCTTTGTGATCACCTGAGGGGTGGGTTAGGGAGGGTGAGAGGGAGATGTAAGAGGAAGGGGATATGGTGATATATGCATACATATAGCTGATTCACTCTGTTATACAGCAGAAACTAACACAACACTGTAAAGAAATTATACTCCAATAAAGATATTAATTTTTTTAAATAAAGAAATAGACAAAAAAAGAACATTTGTCATCTTTAGTCTCATACTACTATTTTTAAAGGTTGACTTTTAGGCAGAAGAAAAATAATCTAACATTGCAATTTTGAGGCATAGGAAGGAATAAAGAGGAGTAGAAACTCTAAGATGTGGCACTTCTAAATGAATACTACTGTCAAAATTTTATGGAGTTTAATTATACTTACATAACATTACACAAATATACACAGACACATACACATATAAACATATGCATATATATAGATAGGTGTAACAGAAAACAATAATAGCATATTCAATGAGGAAATGGAAAATGGTAAAAATGTTCTAATATCTTTCAATTTTTTGGAAGTTAAAAAACTCATAGATGCATGTTATAATCTATAATTAACCTCATTAAGAAAAGTAAAAGAATGTATAACTACAAAATCATATAGAACTGAAATGCAATTTTTAAAAATCCAAAAGAAAGAAGATTAAAAAGAAATATGGTACAAGTGGGACAAATAAAAGATAGTATTACTCAGATACATAAGTCATTATGTCCTATTCAATGAAATAAATTCTCAAATTAAATTGACAAAGCTTTCCTGAGGGAATATAAAACATGACCCAACCATATGTAATTTATAAGAAACCAACTTTACTAAAAGATAAGAAAAATGAGGAATTAATAGAATGGAGAAATATAGCTCATGGACATTAATCAAGATGGTTTAACTCTTGAAATACCTGCTCAGGAAGATGTTAAGGAGAAATTTAACTAGAAGGAAAAATGGGTTGTGTCTTAAAGATCAAAAGTTTATTCCATAGGAAATACAACAATTAGCTTTGCATGTTCATGGCCCTAATATATATATATATATATATGTTTGAAATAACTAAAAGGTAAATATTCAAGCATATAAAAAAGTTAGATTTTTTACCATGCCTCTCTTAAAAACTCACAAAGCAAGTATATTAACAAATTATAAAAAGATGGATGATTCAAACAACCTAGATTGACATATATTGAATAACACACTCCACTACGAAAAAGTACACAAATGTACTCAGAATAGTTACTTTAACTGACTTTTCTTCAGCCATATAGTAGATATTATCTAATTATAAATGTTTTAAAACATACAGCTATGATCTCTATACATAGTGGAACTAAGCTAGAAATAAATAGCAAAAAGTTAACTAAGAACAAATCTACAAATATTTGAAATTAAACAAAACACTACCAGATAAACCACAGATGAAAGTACTCAAATGTAAATAGAAAATATTTTTAGCTGAATCATACTATTAATCTCATTTTATAAGGCCAATGTAAGCTTGATTCAACAACCTGTGAAGGGCATTTTAACTCTTAAAGATAAATAGATGAAATATCATTGAGAAAATATTATCAAACTTAATCAGATGATACACAGAATGGTGACTAAGTCATGGCCAATTTTACTTTAATCTCAGAATACAAGTTGCACTTACCACAAAGAAACAATGTATTCACCCTATTAATATTATTAAAAATAAATGTTATTATATCAATATATGCAGACAAAATTGATAATTTTTAACATCTATTTGTGTTTCAAAAAAAAATCTTAGGATATTCAGACACAAAGAAATACTTTTTAATCTGGTAATAGGGTATCAGTTACTGACCTATATTACATAATTTTTTCAGCAGTTTGAAAATTTTCCTTTAAAATCAGGTACAAATAAATGTTCAACAATCTAACAAATTTTATCAGCATTAAACACTGTACACACAGTATTAGTCTTTGCAATAAGAAAAAAAAAGAAATCAAAGGATTGACAAAGACATATAACCACACAGAAGTATCATTATTTTCAAAAATTGTTACCATAGAATCAAAATAATCTACAATTAAATTCTAAACATCAACAGTAAATACATGATTTCAATAAAGTCCCTGAATTCCAAGTCAATATACAAAAATCAGCATTGTTTTTCCATATAGTGGAAACAAAATATTAGAAAATAAAACTCTCAAAAATAACACTATTTATGATCAATAATATTGGGGGGAGTGACATCACCAAAATGATGAAATAGGTTGTGCCTGACTTCATTCTCCCTTAGAAGAACAATTAACAACTGATAATAAAACAATACATCACTGAGAGAATCCTAGAACACAGGGGTGAGAATGGAGCACCACCCTTTCCCTACAGAGATCAAGACAGATTGCAGTGGAAGGATAAGTGAAGTGACTACACACTGGCCACACTGTCCCTCCCTGAAGCCAGTGCAGCAGCATCACATGGCACAACCTCCCCTGAGCCTCCAGTACCTCCAGTGGGAAAAGAGTACCCAGGAGGAACAACCAACACTTCTTAGCATTGGGGCTGCTTTGTGGGAGCCCCTGCTCTGGTTTCATACCATGAGGATTTCAGGGGAACCTGTGGGTTGTGATTACTGGGAATCTGACTGTGATGGAGAAAGGGGGGAGGGGCTTGCAACAACCAGCACACAGATCTTGGTTGACAAAGTTAATACCTGCAGTGCCCAAGTAGTAAGTAATCCCAACCAGTGGCTTTGCTCATCTGCAGAACCAAGTCAGGGGTACACTTTGACCAGGGAACTTGACAGGATGCAGATCTGCCTGTTCACATCTTCAAACAAGGAGTTTTGCTGGCCCTAGAGTCTAGGATGTTTATACCCAGGCAAGAAGCTGAGTCACAGCCACACCCACTGTAGAGAGTGTCTTCCTGCCCCATCTGACTAGGGGGGCTGGTGACTACTCTTGGAAGCTGTGCAGCCCAAAGGTGCTCAAGCCATGAGAAGGGAAGACAGAGTTGATCATCCCCAGAGCAAATTCAGTATCAGGACTGGAGTATTCCTGTGCTATGCCCAGGCAAGGGGGTTAATTCATAGCCAAGGCTAGTGATAGTTCTGGGCCTCTCCCAACTAGAAAGAATTTTTTGGGAAATTGATAGTAACATGGAGTGGACCTTCACCCTCCTGCCTAGGCAAAGGAGCTGAGACATAGCTCCACTAGGAGCTGAGACACAGCTCCACTCACTGTGAAAAGTGTCTTCTGGCCCTATCTGACCAGAAGAACTGGTGACAACTCCTGGTACATGTGTGGCCCAGTGGAACTCAAGTGGAAAGGCAGGCAGAGCTGATAGTTTGCAAAGCAAAGCCAGTGGCTTATTCAGCCAGAGAACTTGGGGAGTGGGTCACCTTGAGTTAAGACGACAAAGAGCTTTAATGGCTTTGGAGCTGCTTGCTGCACTCATTTATAGCCCCACTCATTTCTGGGTAGCCTTAAGCCTGTCTGAACAGGGGACCTAGCTAGAGAACTCAGGAAACTTTGTAGGCCATTCAATAGCCCTATGTACAGTAGCCTAACAGACACATACAGAATATTCTATCCAATAACAACAGAACACGTATAAAGCATATTCTAGTATAGACCATATGTTAGACCACAAACTTAGCCAACTCAAGAAGATTGAAATCATCCCAACTATCTTCTCTGCTGACAATGACATGAAACTAGAAATCAACAACAAGAGGAAAACTGAAAAATTCATGAACACACAGAAGTTAAACAACATTCTAGTGAACAACAATGGATCAAAGAAGATACTAAAGGGTAAATTAAAAAGTTTCTTGAGACAAATGAAAATGGAAATAAAACATACCAGAACTTACAGAATATAGCAAAAGCAGTTCTAAGAGGGAAGTTTATAGCAATAAACATCTACATTAAGAAGCAAGAAAGATCCCAGATAAAGAAACTAAGCCCAAAGTTAGTAGAAGAAAAAAAAACATCAGAGCAGAAATAAATAAAATAGAGAACATAAAAATAATAGAAAACACTAGCCAAACTAAGAATTGGTTCTTTGAAAAGATAAATGAAATTGACAAACCCTACTTATAACAACCAAGGAAAAAAAAAGAACCCAAACCAACAAAATTATAAATGAAAAATGAAACATTACAATGGATACCACAGAAATTCAAGGAATATTAAGAGGCTACTATGTACAACTGTATGTCAACAAAGTGAGCATCCTAGAAGAAATGAAAAAATTCCCAGAAACATTCAACATACCATGACTGAATCCAGAAGAAATTAAACATCTAAATAGACTAATATCTACTAAGGAGATTGAATCAGTAATCAAAACTCTCCCAACAAAGAAAAGTTCAAGACTAGATGATTCACTGCTGAATTCTACCAAACATTTCAAAAATTAACACCAATCCTTTTCAAACTCTTCCAAAAAATTGAATAGGAAAGAACAATTCCAAATTCATTTTATGAGGCCAGCATTATCCTGACACCAAAATCAGAAAAGGACACTACTAGAAAAAAACCACAAAACTATAGGCCAATATCACAGATGAATATAGATTCAAAGATTCTTAATAAAATACTAGCAAACAAAATTCAGCAGAACATTGAAAGGCTCATTCACCACAATCAAGTGAGGTTTATTCCTGGGATGCAAAGATGGTTTAAAATACACAAATCAATAAATTGGTACATCATATTACTAAAATGAAAAAAATAATCACATGATCATCTCAACAGATGCAGAAAAAAACATTTGACAAAATTCAACATTCATAGATTTTAAAATCTCTTAACAAATTAGCCATTGAAGAAGTATATCTTAATGTAATAGGCTACATATGGCAAGTTCACAGCTAACGTCATACTAAACGGTGAAAAATTGCAAGCATTTACTCTAAGATCAGGAATAAGATGAGTGCCCACTCTCACTACTCCTATTCAACATAGTACTAGAAGTCCTAGCTAGAGTAATCAGAAAAGAAAAAGAAATTAAAAGTATCAGAATGGGAAAGGGAGAAGTAAAATTTTCTCTATTTGCAGATGACATGATTTTTTTTTTTTTTTTTTTTTTTTTTTTTTTTTGCAGTATGTGGGCCTCTCACTGTTGTGGCCTCTCCCGTTGCGGACCACAGGCTCCGGATGCGCAGGCCCAGCGGCCATGGATCACGGGCCCAGCCGCTCCGCGGCATATGGGATCCTCCCAGACCGGGGCACGAACCCATATCCCCTGCATCGGCAGGCGGACTCTTAACCACTGCGCCACCAGGGAGGCCCCGACATGATTTTATATATAGAAAATCCTAAATATTCAACCAAAGAACTGTTAGATCTAATGAACGAATTTAGTAAAAATCCAGAATTCAACACTAACATATAAAAATCAATCTTTCCTTACACTAACAATGGATTTCCTGAAAAAGAAATAAAGAAATTGATCTCATTTACAGTAGTGTGAAAAATACTTTGGAATAAATTTAACTAAGGAGGTGAAAGATCACTTTAAAAACTATAAAACATTGAAAAAAGAAATAAAAGAAAATATAAATAAAGGTAAAGTTATGTTGTATTCATGGATAGGAAGAATTAATATTGTTAAAATGTCAGTACTGTCAAAAGCCATCTATAGATTTAATGCATTCCCTATCAAGATTCCAATGGCACTTTTTTTTACAGAAATAGAAGAATATACTTCTAAAGTTTACATGGAACTACCAAAGACCACCGAATAGACAAAGAAATCCTGAGAAAGAAGAACAAAGTACGGGGCATCACAATTCCTGATTTCAAGCTATATTATAAAGCTACAATAATCAAAACAGTATGGCACTGGTATAAAAACAGACAAATACACCAATGGAACAGACCTGAGAGCCCAGAAGTAAACAAGCATAAACAGCCAACTAATATTTGTCAAGGGAGCCAAGAATACTCACTAGAGAAAAGATGGTCTGTTTGATAAATGGTGCTGTGATAATTGGATATTCACATGTAATATAAAGAAACTGGACCAATTTCTTACACCACTCACAAAAATTAACTCAAAATAGGTCAAAGACTTAAGTGTAAGACTTGAAACTGTGAAACTCCTAGAAGAAAACCTAGGAATAGGCTCCTTGCCATGGGTCTTTACAATTATTTTTTGGATATTATACCTAAAGCACAAGCAACAAAATAAAAAGTAAACAAGCAGGACTACATCAAACTAAAAAGCTTTTTTTTACAGCAAAAGAAACCATCAACAAAGGGAAGAGACACCCTATAAATTGGGGAAAATATTTGTAAACCATATATCTGATAAGGGGTTAATATCCAAAATATATAAAGAACTCGTGCAATTCAATAGTAAACATACAAACAACCCCCACCCCAAACCCCAAATAACTCAATTAAAAATGGGCTAAGAATATGAATACACATTTCTCTAAAGAAGACATATAAAAGGTCAATAGGTTCATGAAAAATGCTCAAAATTACTAGTCATTAGGGAAATACAAATTAAAACCACAATGAGATGCTACCTCAAACCATTAGAATGACCATCATCAAAGAAATAAATGCTGGCATGGATGAGGAGAAAAGGGAACCCTTGTGGACTGTTTGAGGGATTGTGAATTTGTACAGCCACTATGTAACACATATGGAGTATACTCAAAAAATTAAAAATAGAACTACAGTATGATCCAACAATTCCACTTCTGGGAATATATCCAAAAGAATGAAACACTGATTTGAAAAGATATCTGTAACCCCATGTTCATATCAGCAATACTTACAATGTTCAAGATTTGAAAACAACCTGAGTCTGAGTGTCCATCAATAGATGAATGGATAAAGAAGTTGTATACACACACACACACATACACACACAGACAGACACACACACACACACACAGGAATATTATTCAGCCATAAAAGTGGGGGACATCTTGAAGGCATCATGTTAAGTAAAATACATTAGATAGAGAAAGACGAATACAGTATGAGTTCACTTATATGTAGAATTAAAAAAAAAAAAAAACTCATAGAAAAAGAGTTCAGACTTGTGGTTACCAGAGGCAGAATGTGAAGGGAGGGGGAACTGGAGAAAGATAGTCAAAAGGTACAGTCTCCACTTATAAGTAAGTACTAGGAATGTAATATATAGCTTGGTGACAATAGCAAATACTGCTATAAGATATGTAAGAAAATTAAGAGAGTAAATCCTAAGAGTTCTATCACAAGAAGAACTTTTTCTAATTGTATTTGTATGAGAAGATGGATGTTAGCTGAACCTAATGTGGTAATCAATTCACAATATATGCAAATCAAACCATTTTGCTGTATACCTTAAACTTACACAGTGAAGTATGTCAATTATTTCTCAATAAAACTTGAAGAAAGACATGGAAACAATCTAACAGAAGATGTGCAGGATCTTTACAAAGAACATTTTGAAATGTTATGAAATATTAAAAATAAATAAAATATTAAAGCATTTACAAAGTATATGAATCAGAACTCAGTATTATAATGATAAGAATGTTACCCAGATTAGTCTAGAAATTTTAAAAAGCCCAACTAAATCCCAGAAGCTTTTTTTTTTCCATAAATGGACTTGGTGATTTCACAATACGCATGGCAATGTAAAAGAATATGATCATCCAAGACAATATAGAAGTCCAACAAAGTCAAAGGACTTCCTTTACCAAATTGCAAGATATCCTATAAAGTTACATCAAATAAGATTATGAGGTATTGGTGCAAGAAGAGACAAATAGACCCACCTATGAAACAGAGATAAAAGTCCAGAAATAGATTGATGCATGTAGGAACATTCTGTTTATACCACACGTGGCATTGTAGAACAGTATGGAAAAGACAATCTTTTCAAAGAATGATGTTCTGTCAACTGGATATTTATATATCTATAAAGAAATACATAAAAATTCGCTCCTGCTTAACAAATAAAATTATTTTTAAGTGAATTGTAGATATGAATGTGAAAGTAAACAAAAAGCTTCAAGAAAATAATACAGGAAAATAATTTCATAATCCTTACTTAGGGAAATATGACTTAAGTGAGACAAAAAGGCAGCAACTATAAAGAAAAGGATGGTAAATAATATTACATAAAATTAATTTATTCTGCTCATGAACAAACATCATTAAGAGAGTAAAACAGTATATTTCACCTGTAGTTTTAAACAGTTAATGTGTTATGTTCATATAAAGAAATACCATACAAAAGTAAAAATGGGAAAGTAAGTTGTATAGAATCAGATGGTTCTCAAAAATACATTAAGGCAAAGAAATCAGATGCTATGGAATGCATACTGAATATTTTCACATGTATATTAAAAAAGAACAGGCAAAACATCTACAATATTAGAAGTCAAATGGCAGTTTCTTTGGGGATGGGAGGACAAGGTAGATAATGGGAGGGAGAAAAGGGAGTCTTCAGTGTTGTTGGCATTGATCTATTTCTTGACCTGGGTGATGGTTAAATATTAATACTCTTACAATTCACTGAATTCTACACCTAATGTCTTTTTTACTTTTTATGTTTTACTTCAATAAAAACTAAATTAATAAAATATCAAGAAACTGCTATTTTCCAGACACTGTTTTGCATCCCTTTATACATAGTAAGTCATTTAATCCTCCCCAGTCTCTTAGTTAGATATTATTGTGATTGATTTAAAGATTAAAACATAATTAAAGACTATGAAATAAGACGGAGCATTTAAGTAGCTTAATGAGGAAGTTGTTGATCCAGGATGTACATATAGATATCTGGCTGCAAAATCTGTATCATTAACTAGAATTCTTTGCTCTATTTCAAATTCAAGCTTTGCATAGGTGGAAAGTTTCCAGCCTTCAAATGCAGCAGTGTTTTATCTCCCATGGCTACCAAGCCTCAAACAACTCGCTACAGGAGAAAGGTTTTAGGTCATGATTTTCTCAATCTATACCACCCACATATATGTAACACTTTGTGTTTACATATGCTTATTGCTTTTTTATAATGATATCTCAAATATATTACTTTTAATATATAAATTTAAATGACTCATACAGAGTCACTAATCATATTTGAATAATTATTATTTTTGTACTTAAAAATCAACATATGGAGAATGGCCCTGAGAATACTAAGTTTAAAAATTCAGTGCATTATGTAGCAAAAAGATGGATGAATCTCTCTTTCCCAATAACTCAATTTTTTGAACAGGTTACCTACAGATAAACTTAGTGCCTATGTTACAGTAAATTATTTTGTGGGTTGATGATTCATGGAGGTTCTGAGATTAATAATATGGACCATACTGTTTTTCCAGTAGCAAGTATAAGTATAGTTTTTACATATCTGTGTGTGGCTCTAGCTCTGCATACCTATGTGATTGGAGAAATAAAGCATCTAACTTTTGTGATTTCATCTATATCTTTGACAAGGTCTAACTAAACGATTTTAAAGATAACTGCATGTGATTTCAGTATTTGTAAAATCAATGTAGCATATGACGGCAGTTTCAGCAAGTTGACACTAGGTGGAGTTTATATTTAATTAATAACATTTGACTTCAAAGCTGCATTTTTCAACTACAGGGTTTCCCCCACTGTCTGAAAGTAGACCAGTCCTATGAAATCTTTCTTTAGCCAGAATGGGCTACAGTGAAGAAGCAGTTACGTTAGGACACATCTTATTAACGGATATACAAAATAAATTGAGATAAAGCACACATGATCACAGACAGAGTTCAAAGCTATGGTGGCTTGATGCTGAGATGCTAAGTGCAGCTCCTGGGGAAGGAGCTTTGTGATGCCATTCTCCCTCAGGGTGCACACTGCCTCAATTACAGAGGCCCACTGAAAAACAAACGTTGAACACCTTTTTTTTTTCTTTTTTCATAAAATCGAAAATCCTCTTTGGATTTCTTTTGGTTAGAAAAAACAGGTAGTAATTTAAGTCTTTCATAAAAGTGACGTGGTATAAAGAGAATTTTTGAAAAGCAAGAGATACCTGTTCTGGGCTTCCCTGGTGGCGCAGTGGTTGAGAGTCTACCTGCCGATGCAGGGGACGCGGGTTCGTGCCCCGGTCCAGGAAGATCCCACATGCCACGGAGCAGCTGGGCCCGTGAGTCATGGCCGCTGAGCCTGTGCTCCACAACGGAAGAGGCCACAATAGTGAGAGGCCCACATACAGCAAAAAAAAAAAAAAAAGATACCTGTTCTTTGGTTTTTAGAGAATCCTAAAACAACTGTTCCTCAAATATTTATTTCTGATTTTATTAAAACTTAGTTTTTAAAAATCAGCAACAGTCAACATCATTATAATTAACTTACTTGAGAGGAAAAAATGAAAGTATGAAAAAATAACTGCATGACTAACTCCCAGCAGAACATGTTCTGAGTACTTTAAATTATCTGTGTGATCTTGGCAAGATATTTCACATCTCTGGGATTCTCTTGGGGTAGAATTAAATTAGTGTTTTAAAAATATATTTAATAGGAGAATTATTTTCAAGGAAGAAAAAAGCACACAATTAAATATAGCTGCTTTGATTGAATTGGTGTAGGGTTTACTTGCTTCTCCCTTTCCTGATCTTCCACCTAATATAATGTTCCAAGTCCTACTGTTGAAACCAAATTTCTATAAGATGCTCTAAAAAACACTGACCTTCATCTTTCTCTGAAGGCCTTTAATGAAAGATTGCTGCTTTTTCTAGATCACTGTTGGCCAAACCTATCAACTTAAGCATTATCTGGAGGCCTCTTTAAAAAAAAAAAATTCTAATGCTCAGGTCCTATCTTGGACGACATAAAATTGAATCTGTACAAATGAACCCCAAACACTGTTATTTTAAAAACATTGCCCTGTAATTTAGAGGCACAGTGAGTGTTGAGAACCACTACACTAATAGCTTTAACTCAATTCTCCTAGAAGTCTGACTTTTTTGGGAACCTCCATAAATAACTTCAATAATGATTATATTGGCAAGTATACATATGGTGATATAGAGAGGGCATTGTATCTCTTATGCAACATATGTCCCAAATTGGAATGTCAAAAGGCTTAGCTAAGATTGTGGTCATCCATGTCCAAGTAAGCCATGCTGATAGTGGGGGTAGGAAGAGGGGGCTGAAACCCAAAGCTTTTTCAGAGACAAAATTGACAACTGTTTTTTCCTACTCTAGTTACATTTATATGCTGCATATTCAGTTATTCAATTTTGCTCTATTTTCCTGCTCCTTATTCTTTTTCAGAAAGATTTTTAAAATACAAGTTTAAATACAATAAAAGGTACTAATCACTGGTTTTGCTTTACATTTAGGTTTTAAATGATTATTATGACAAACTTATAAGAACATATAGTATAAAGGAATAAACGCTTGCTTTAATTACAAAATGTTAAGCAAATTTCTTCACATTGGATCATATTTTTCACTTCATTTCCATTTTCAAGTGAAAAAATTGCTCTTCAAAAATAATAAAATTGTCTTCAAATACATTGAAATCATTACATATTGAATGAGAGAATAATAAAATCAGATGTCAAAATGTTAAGTACTGGGCTTTCCTGGTGGCGTAGTGGTTGAGAGTCCACCTGCCGATGCAGGGGACACAGGTTCGTGCCCCAGTCCGGGAAGATCCCACATGCCACAGAGCCTGCGTGTCTGGAGCCTGTGCTCCGCAACGGGAGAGGCCACAGCAGTGAGAGGCCCGTGTACCGCCAAAAAAAAAAAAAAGTTAAGTACTATTATTCACACTGATATATGAAAATATGAATATAAGAACTTAATATTAATTAATATTAATTATAATAGCTTTAATTTATAGACCACCTTTGAGTAGCGATATAAACTTGCATTTAAAATAGTCACTTTTTAAAGGTTTCAAGCACACAGAACATTCCCTTAAAATAACACTGTGGATAAATTCATTATACAAGTTTTATGAATTCAGATATGCATAAAATAATCACAGAGAATACTGAAAGATTTGGGAAATTATAAGTAGTAGAAAGTATAGGGTGGAGAAACCAGATTCTATGTTTCTTTTCTTTTTCTTTTTTACATCAGCAATAGATGCTAAATAACATTAAATTATTATATAATTTAGATAGTAAATTTGGTCTATTTTTGCTTCTTTCCAATAGAATACATTTGATCACAATTTTTTTTATACAGCACGTTCTTATTAGTCATCAATTTTATACACATCAGTGTATACATATTGTCTCAATCACCCAATTCATCACACCACCGCCCCGACCCACCTGCAGCTTTCCTCCCTTGGTGTCCATACATTTGTTCTCTACATCTGTGTCTCAATTTCTGCCCTGCAAACTGGTTCATCTGTACCATTTTTCTACATTCCACATATATGTGTTAATATACAATATTTGTTTTTCTCTTTCTGACTTACTTCACTCTGTATGACGGTCTCTAGATCGAGCTACATCTCAAAAAATGACCCAATTTCATTCCTTTTTATGGCTGAGTAATATTCCATTGTATATATGTACCACATCTTCTTTATCCATTTGTCTGTCGATGGGCATCCAGTTTGCTTCCATGACCTGGCTATTGTAAACAGTGCTGCAATGAACACTGGGGTGCATGTGTCTTTTTGAATTATGGTTTTCTCTGGGTATACGCCCAGTAGTGGGTTTGCTGGGTCATATGGTAATTTTATTTTTAGTTTTTTAAGGAACCTCCATACTGTTCTCCATAGTGGCTGTAACAATTTACATTCGCACCAACAGTGCAAGAGGGTTCCTTTTTCTCCACACCCTCTCCAGCATTTGTTGTTTGTAGAATTTCTGATGATGCCCATTCTAACTGGTGTGAAGTGATATCTCATTGTAGTTTTGATATACATTTCTCTAATAATTAGTGATGTTGAGCAGCTTTTCATGTGCTTCTTGACCATCTGTATGTCTTCTTTGGAAAAATGTCTCTTTAGGTCTTCTGCCCATTTTTGGATTGGGTTGTTTGTTTTTTTTAATATTGAGCTGCATGAGCTGTGTGTATATTTTGTAGATTAATCCTTTGTCAGTTGCTTCATTTGCAAATATTTTCTCCCATTCTGAGGGTTGTCTTTTTGTCTTGTTTGTAGTCTCCTTTGCTTTGCAAAAGCTTTTAATTTTCAGTAGGTTCCATTTGTTTATTTTTGTTTTTATTTCCATTACTCTAGGGAGGTGGATCAAAAAAGATCTTGCTGTGATTTATGTCAAAGAGTGTTCTTCCTATGTTTTCCTCTAAGAGTTTTATAGTGTCTGGTCTTACATTTAGGTCTGTAATCCATTTTAAGTTTATTTTTGTGTATGGTGTTAGGGAGTGTTCTAATTTCATTCTTTTACATGTAGCTGTCCAGTTGTCCCAGCACCACTTATTGAAGAGGCTGTCTTTTCTCCATTGTATATCCTTGCCTCCTTTGTCAAAGATTAGTTGATCATATGTGTGTGGGTTTACCTCTGGGCTTTCTATCTTGTTCCATTGATCTGTGTTTCTGTTTTTGTGCCAGTACTATATTGTCTTGATTACTGTAGCTTTGTAGTATAGTCTGAAGTCAGGGAGTCTGATTCCTCCAGCTCCATTTTTTCCCTCAAGACTGCTTTGGCTAGCTGGGGTCTTTTGTGTCTCCATACAAATTTTAAGATTTTTTGTTCTAGTTCTGTAAAAAATGCCATTGGTAATTTGATAGGGATTGCATTGAATCTGTAGATTGCTTTGGGTAGTATACTCATTATCACAATATTGATTCTTCCAATCCAAGAACATGGTATATCTCTCCATCTGTTTGTATCATCTTTAATTTCTTTCATCACTGTCTTATAGTTATCTGCATACAGCTCTTTTGTCTCCCTAGGTAGGTTTATTCCTAGGTATTTTATTCTTTTTTTTTTTTTTTGCAGTGGTAAATGGGAGTGTTTCCCTAATTTCTCTTTCAGATTTTTCATCATTAGTGTATAGGAATGCAAGAGATTTCTGTGCCTTAATTTTGTATCCTGCAACTTTACCAGATTCATTGATTACCTCTAGTAGTTTTCTGGTGGCATCTTTAGGATTCTCTATGTATAGTACCTTGTCATCAGCAAACAGTGACAGTTTTACTTCTTTTTTTTCCAATTTGTATTCCATTTATTTCTTTTTCTTCTATGATTGCTGAGGCTAGGACTTCCAAATCTATGTTGAATAATAGCGGTGAGAGTGGACATCTTATCTTGTTCCTGATCTTAGAGGAAATGCTTTCAGTTTTTCACCATTGAGAATGATGTTTGCTGAGGGATTGTCATATATGGCCATTATTATGTTCAGGTAGGTTCCCTCTGTGCCCACTTTCTGGGGAGTTTTTATCATAAATTGGTGTTGAGTTTTGTCAAAAGCTTTTTCCGCATCTATTGAGATGATCATTTGGTTTTTATTCTTCAATTCGTTAATATGGTGTATCACATTGATTGTTTTGCATATATTGAAGAATCCTTGCATCCCTGGCAAAAATCCCACTTGATCATGGTGTGTGATCATTTAAAGTTGTTGTTGGATTCTGTTTGCTAGTATTTTGTTGAGCATTTTTGCATCTATTCATCAGTGATATTGGTCTGTAATTTATTTTTTTTAGTATCTTTGTCTGGTTTCAGTATCAGGCTGATGGTAGCCTCATAGAATGAGTTTGGGAGTGATCCTTCCTCTGCAATTTTTTGGAAGAGTTTGAGAAGGATGGGTGTTAGCTCTTCTCTAAATGTTTCATAGAATTCACCTGTGAAGCCATCTGGTACTGGACTTTTGTTTGTTGGAAGATTTTTAATCACAGTTTCAATTTCATTACTTGTAATTGGTCTGTTCATATTTTCTATTTCTTCCTGGTTCAGGCTTGGAAGGTTATACCTTTCTAAGAATTTGTCCATTTCTTCCAGGCTGTCCATTTTATTGGCATCGAGTTGCTTGTAGTAGTCTCTTAGGATGCTTTGTATTTCTGCGTTGTCTGTTGTAACTTCTCCTTTTTCATTTCTAATTTTATTAATTTGAGTCCTCTCCCTCTTTTTCTTGATAAGTCTGGCTAATGGTTTATAAATTTTGTTTATCTTCTCAAAGAACCAGCTTTTAGTTTTATTCATCTTTGCTATTGTTTTCTTTGATTCTATTTCAGTTATTTCTGCTCTGATCTTTATTATTTCTTTCCTTCTGCTAACTTGGGTTTTGTTTGCTCTTCTTTCTCTAGTTCCTTTAGATGTAAAGTTAGATTGTTTATTTGAGAGTTTTCTTGTTTCTTGAGGTAGGCTTGTATTGCTACAAACTTGCATCTTAGAACTGCTTTTGCTGCATCCCATAGGTTTTGGACTGTCATGTTTTCATTGTCATTTGTTTCTAGGTATTTTTTGATTCCCTCTTTGATTTCTTCAGTTATCTCTTGGTTATTTAGTAATGTATTGTTTAGCCTCCATGTGTTTGTATTTTTTACATTTTTTCCCTGTAATTCACTTCTAATCTCATAGCACTGTGGTCAGAAAAGATGCTTGATATGATTTCAATTTTCTTAAATTTACTGAGGCTTGATTTGTGACCCAACATATGATCTATCCTGGAGAATGTTCCGTGCACACTTGAGAAGAAAGTGTAATCTGCTGTTTTTGGATGGAATGTCCTATAAATATCAATTAAATCTGTCTGGTATATTATGTCAATTAATGCTTCTGTTTCCTTATTTATTTTCATTCCAGATGATCTGTCCATTTGTGTAAGTGAGGTGTTAAAGTCCCCCACTATTATTGTGTTACTGTCGATTTCCTCTTTTATAGCTGTTAGCAGTTGCCTTATGTATTGAGGTGCTCCTATGTTGGGTGCATATATATTTATAATTGTTATCTCTTCTTCTTGGATTGATCCCTTGTTCATTATGTAGTGTCCTTCCTTGTCTCTTTTAAAATTCTTTATGTTAAAGTCTATTTTATCTGATATGAGTATTGCTACTCTAGCTTTCTTTTGTTTTCCATTTGCATGGAATATCTTTTTCCATCCCCTCACTTTCATTGTGTATGTGTTCCTAGGTCCAAAGTGGGTCTCTTGTAGACAGCATATATATGGGTCTTGTTTTTGTATCCACTCAGTGAGGCTGTGTCTTTGGTTGGATCATTTAATCCATTGATGTTTAAGGTAGTTATTGATATGTATGTTCCTATGACCATTTTCTTAATTGTTTTGTGTTTGTTTTTGTAGGTCGTTTTCTTCTCTTGTGTTTCCCACTTAGAGTAGTTCCTTTAGCATTTGTTGTAGAGCTGTTTTGGTGGTGTTGAATTCTCTTAGCTTTTGCTTGTCTTTAAAGCTTTTGATTTCTCCATCGAATCTGAATGAGATCCTTGCTGGGTAGAATAATATTGGCTGTAGGTTTTTCCCTTTCATCACTTTAAGTATATCATGCCAGTCCCTTCTGGCTTGTAGAGTTTCTGTTGAGAAATCAGCTGTTAACTTTATGGAAGTTCCCTTGTATATTATTTGTCATTTTTCCCTTGCTGCTTTCAATAATTTTTCTTTGTCTTTAATTTTTGCCAATTTGATTACTATGTGACTCGGTGTGTTTCTCCTTGAGTTTACCCTGTATGGGACTCACTGTGCTTCCTGGACTCGGGTGGCTATTTCCTTTCCCATGTTAGGGAAGTTTTCGACTATAATCTCTTCAAATATTTTCTCTGGTACTTTCTCTCTCTCTTCTCCTTCTGGGACCCCTATTATGAGAATGTTGTTGCACTTAATGTTGTCCCAGAGGTCTCTTAGGCTGTCTTCATTTCTTTTCATTCCTTTCTCTTTAATCTGTTCCACAACAGTGAATTCCACCATTGTGTCTTCCAGGTCACTTATCCCTTCTTCTGCCTCAGTTATTCTGCTATTGGTTCCTTGTAGTGTAGTTTTCATTTCAGTTATTGTATTGTTCATCTGTGTTTGTTTGTTATTTAATTCTTCTAGGTCTTTGTTAAATATTTGTTGCATCTTCTCGATCTTTGCCTCCATTCTTTTTCTGAGGTCCTGGATCATCTTTACTGTCATTATTCTGAATTCTTTTTCTGGAAGGTTGCCTATCTCCACTTCATTTAATTGTTTTTCTAGGGTTTTATCTTGTTCCTTCATCTGGTATATAGCCCTTTGCCTTTTCATCTTGTCTATCTTTCTGTGAATGTGGTTTTTCTTCCACAGGCTGCAAGATTGTAGTTCTTCTTGCTTCTCCAGATTGTATGTTTCTTTTTTCTCTCTCTCTCTCTTTTTTTTTTATGGTACGTGGGCCTCTCACTGTTGTGTCTTCTCCCATTGTGGAGCACAGGCTCTGGACGTGCAGGCTCAGTGACCATGGCTCATGGGCTCAGCCACTCCACAGCATGTGGGCTCTTCCCGGACTGGGGCATGAACCCACGTCCCCTTCATCGGCAGGCAGACTCTCAACCACTGTGCCACCAAGGAAGCCCTGGATTCTATGTTTCTTGATGGAAGAACCAAACTCTGGTACTTGTCCTTCTTTATAAATTAGTAGAAATTCCCTCATCCCAATTTGCAACTCCTCTGTTTCAAACATCTGAGGGAAACTGTCCACCATATTGTCTCCTCACAGGTGGAGATCATTCTGTTCTGAATGACCTTCAGAAATCACTTTGAAATGAATCCAGTGTAAGGAAATCGTACCATAGAATTTTTACTAAATTAATTAATCGTTTTTTATCTTTTTACTTTTTAAAATATTTTAAATCTTTATTTAAATTTGAAACAATCATTAACTTAGGGAAAAGACAAGCACAGTACAAAGACCATTTTCCCCTGAGACACTTAAGAGTAGGTTGCCAACATGAGGACCCATCACCCAAAACACTTTAGTTTATATTTTCTACAAACAAGGATATTATCCTATATAACCACAATACAAACACCTATATCAGAAATTTAACACTGATACATTACTACTACCTAATACTTGGGCCCTATTTAAGTTTCATCACTTGTCCTGATATAGTCCTTTTTAGCAAAATGGTCCAGTTCTAAATGAAGTTGATATGTCTCTTTATGTTCTTTCAGTGTTGAACAGTCTCTCCCTTTTGCTTTTACTTACATGATCTTGAAACTTTGATAACTACAAATCAGTTACTTTGTGGAATATCCCTTAATTTGCTTTTGTCTTCTCATGGTTAGATTCAAAGTATGTATCTTTTGTGGAAATATTACAAAGTTTCTATGCTCTCATAGCATTCTCTCAGGGGATGCATGCTTTTGATTTATTCTGATAATATTCACATTGATCACTCACTTGATTAAGATGGGTTCAGTCAGGCTACTCTATGGAAAGGACACTCGTTACCAATTTTTCTTAAGTATTTTTTGGAGATGTGCTTTGAAACTATGTTATATCTCATATCTAATTAATCTTTCAATGTAAACATTTATTTATTTATATCAGTATGGACTCCTATTTTTTCTCTTTTATTCAATAGGTTATAACCTACTTAGGCCATTAATTATTTCAATGCTCAGACTGTCAACAATTTGACCTTTCAAGCATTTTCCTGCCTTTTGGCATGAAATGTTTCAGAATAATCTTACAATTTTCCTGCTCCAGCCCTGGAATCAGTGATATCTCCAAGGAACTTTGTTCCTTTTCAATGGACAATGGTTATTGAGAACCAAGATCTGGGCGCTGAGTGTGCTGTTGTCATTAGAGTGTCATTTTCGCAGGCACTCATTCTCTACCTCTGTTTCTGTTTCTGTCTCTTTCTCTCAGTCTCTCTCCTTCTCTCTCTCTCTATATATATATATATTACACATATATATGCATGTATGCATTTATGTCTATATAGTGGACATATATAATATGTATAAAATTTACATTTATAAATATCTCTATATATACATACATAGGTGTTTTAACATACATATTTATTTCTATACATTGAAACCATGATTTCATTATCCATATGTCCAATTTCTATCCAATATTAGTGTTCATACATTTTTATTTCCATTCCATATTGTAAACCATTCTTTGGCACTGAGAAATCTGGCTTTTTTTTTTCAACTTTATTTGTTCAGTTCCCTCTGTGTAATCAATCTCTCATCTCCACCACCTTTTCTCTAGCACAGATTCCTCCTCACCACGCTTGTGTTTTGACATCCTGCAAGAAAAAGGCTTTTTCTGATCCTAAATTACACAAGAAATAAAGAGAAAAAACAACCAACCAAAAACAAAACAGAACAAATAAATGCTTAAAATCATGTACCATGGCAATTCTTCAAAGTTTACTCCAGTATTATCCTTCTTAGAAAACTAAAACGATTCATATTATATGACAGAGGTAGAGCAAATATTTTCTGGACTGATGATTCATCTGAGAGTTTTCCTGTAACTCAGATATGTTTGTCTGGGAGTTTGGGAGATAATCCTATCATCTAACTGTCAGTCCTTAGCATATTATGACACTCAGTTTGTCATCTTTTAACTGTGAAACTCATTCATTCACTTATGCATTCAACAAATGTTTATGGAGCATGTATTTAACAATAGAGCTGCAGAGGGGAGTAAAGGTAGTCATGATCCCTTCCCTTTTGCACTTTATCTTACAATAGAGAAAAACAGGGGAGAGGGAAACAAATGGTGATATTTCATCCTATTAAGAAACAGTTATCTGAGAAAGAATATCTAGAAAGAACACATTTGGATGTAATTGTATAGGGATAAGTTCTCTAATACAGTGACATTTTAACTAATAAATATGAATTAAATAATAGATGCCAATATGAGGAAAGTATGCATAAGGTAGAAGATAGCTGGAAAAATTCCCTGAGAAAGAAACAGCTGAAATAAACAAGTTTGGGTTTAACATAACTAGGAACTGGGATGAAGTTACAGTGGGTTGAAGATATAGTAAAAGTAGAAGAGGCTGTGTCTTTTCCACTGTAGTGTATATGAAAACTCACTGATGTTTTCCTAGCAAGGAAGGAACATTATCAGATTTATATTTTATAAATAAAACACTGCAATTCTGTGGTGAACAGATGGTAGAGTATTTTAGTTTAAGCCAAGAGTAACCAAATGATAGCCTGCATGCCAGATCTGACCCACTGCTTATTTTGTTTGTTTGTTTGGATTGGTTTGTTTTTTAATGATTTAATAGATACTTTTTTTTTTAGAGAAGTTGTATAGTCACAGAAAACTTGAGAGGAAGTTGCAGAAATTTCCCACATACCCACTGTGCCTAAACATCCGTATCCTCCCCCCTTATTAACATAACCCAGTAGAATGGTCCATTTGTTACAACTGAGGAACATTTATTGATACACCACATGGCCCAAAATCTATAGTTTACTTTAGGTTTACTCTCAGTGTTGTGCAATTCCTTGGGTTTGGACAAATGTATAATGATATATACACATCATTATAGTATCATACAAAATAGTTCCTCCCCCACATATATATCCTCTGTGTTCTGCCTAGAGCACATCCACAAAGTCCTTTTTTCCATATAAGGTAACTTATTCACAGTTTCCAAGGATTAGTATGTGGTCATTTTGGGGGAATATTATGGTACCACTACTAGTAGGTTTAGGGGGAACTTCACAGGTTCATTGTGAGATGTCCTTAAGACTTAAGCAAATATAACTGATAGGCAGGTTTATTTTTTTTTAAAAAAGAGCAATACTGAGATATAATTAAACTACCAAACAATTCACCTATTTAAAGTGTACAAGTCAATGGTCATGCAAAAATCACCACAATATAATCTTAGAACATTTTCATTACCCCCAAAACAAACCCTGTACCCATTAGCAGTCATTTCCTACCCTCCCTCCTTTCCCCAGCCCTAGGCTAAAATTGACCTAATTTCCATCGTTATAGAATTGCCTAATCTGGACATTTCTTATAAATGGATCACAAAATTTGATTTTTTTGTGACTGGATTATTTCACTTAGTGTAATGCTTTCAAAGTACAGCCACACGGTAGATGTATCAATACTTCATTCATTTTTATTGCTGAATAATATACCATTGTATGGATACACTATTGGGTTGGCCAAAAAGTTTATTTGGTTTTAAGAAACAATAAAAGACATATTTTTCATTTCACCAATAATTGTATTGAACAATGTATTCGCTAAATGAAAAAACTTTTTGGCCACCCTAATACATTTTATTTTTCTATTTATCAGAGGTGGACATTTGGGTTGTTTCCACTTTTCAGCTATTACAAATAATGCTGCTATAAATGTTTATTTTTGTATGGACATGTATTTTCACTTATCTTGGATGTATACTTAGGAGTAGAATTACTGAGAAGTATGGTAATTCCATCATTACCATTTTGAGGTAGTCCTGAGCTGTTTTCTAAACTGGCTGCATAATTTTACAATTCAGCAATGAATGTGGGTTCAAATTTTCTACATCCTCACCACCACTTGTTATTTCCTGTCTTTTAACATTTTAATCATTCTAGTGGGTGACACCTAGGTGGTATCATGGTTTTGATTTGCATTTCCCTGATTACTAAATATATTGAGAATTTTTTCATGTCTTATTGGTCATTGTATATCTTCTTTGAAGAAATACCAATTGAAATCCTTTGTCTTTTTTTAAAATTGAGTTACTTGGCTTTTTATTGTTTACCTATAAATATTCTTTATTATATAATAGATAAAGATTCTTTTTAGATATATGATTTGAAAATATTTTCTTCTATATTATGAATTATCTTTCAGTTTTTGTTTGTTCACTGAAACATAAATATTTTTAATTGTTATGAAGTCCAATTTATCCATTTTTCTTTAGTTGGTTGTGCTTTTGGTGTCATATCTATGAAGCTTTTATTTAACCCAAAATAATGAAAATGTACTTCTACATTTTCTTCCAAGAGTTATATAGTTCTCTCTCTTACATTTAGGTCTGTGATTTATGTTGAGTTAACTTTTGTGCATGGTGTGAGATAGGAGTCCAAATTCATTCTTTTGCATGTGGATTTACAGTGCCCCAGAACCATTTTTTGGAAAGATTATTTTTTTCACCATTGAATTGTTTTGGTACCCTTGTCAGAAATAAATTGACTGTAAATATAAGGGTTTATTGCTGGACTCTCAATTTTGTTCCATTGAACTATACATTTATATTTATGCTAGCAATGTACTAGTTTTTTTATTGTAGATTTAATGTTGGTTTTGAAATCAGGAAGTGAGAGTCTTCCAACTTTTCTCTTTATTTTCAAAATTGTCTTAGCATTCTTGGTTCCTTGCATTTTCTACATGAATTTTAAGATCAATTTAGCCAGTTGTTGCAAAAAAGTTAGCTGGCACTTTTATTGGGATTGTGTTGAGTCTGTAGACATTATGAGAAGTGTTGACATCCTATATTAAGTTTTCTTACTCATAAACATGGGAAGTCTTTTCATTTATCTGGATCTTCTCTATTTTTTTTTAACAATGCTTTGGAGTTTTCAAAGTATAGGTTTTTCATTTCTTATAATTAAATATATTTCTAAGTATTCTATTCTTTCCACACAGTTGTAAAGGAATTGTTTTGTTAATTTCATGTTTTTGGAATATTCTTTATTAGTGTCTGGACATACAACTGATTTTTATATATTGCTGTCATATCCTATATCTTGTGAAACTTGCTTATCAGTAGTTCTAATATTTTTTAACAGTATTTCTTAGGATTTCCTGTATGCAAGATTATGTCATTTACAAATAGAGAGAATGTTGCTTCCTTCTTTCAAGACTGGATGACTTTATTTATTCTTGCTAGTTGCCCTGGTTGTAACCTCTAATAAAATGTTAAATAGAAATGTTGAGAGAGGAATCCTTGTCTTGTTCCTGATTTTAAGAGGAAATTCAGTCTTTCACCATTAGGTATGATATTTTCTGTGGGTATTCTCTAGATATCTTTTATAAGATGAGGAAGGTCCCTTCCATTCTGGTTTGTTGAGTGTTTTTGTCAAGAAGACAGTTGACACTGGTAGTTTGAATATACCTGCTTCAAGAAGTAGAAACTAGGGTATACATAGTGGAATTTAGACCCATGGAAGCAAGTTAAATATATTCAGCATAGTCAACCCCTTTTATCCCTCATTACTCTCTTGTATCCTTTTTCAAGGTGATCTACATTGTGTCCTGAACATAGGAGACCCACAAAATCCCATCTTAAGGTTATGTTGAATTCATCACCATTCACCTGAAATTTAAATCATTATGTGCCATTGTAGTTGTTCACATAAGGTAGCAAAATATATGGGAGAGATGGACTAAAACAACAATATAAAATAAAACAGCTTGATCCCACTTTTGTAGTGGGTCTGGAAGATTATGTCAAAAGTAAAAGCTACCTTCTTATATAATTAATCCCATATTCCCTTTACTTAAACTCAGCAGTTGACTGGACTGAATCCTTCATCTAAGTGGACTAATTTTTTTTTGACTCCTTGAAGAATCTGTTTTTATTGAATTGCCATTGTGTTCCATTGAGCAGTGCTATTGGACAAAATACTATGGATAGGCATCCCAATGAACCTCTTGGAATCTAAACATAACACTGTTTGCTTCTAATATATATCTAATATAAACCTGAAACCCCAATCCATACCCTCCCACTCTATCTGCAGAAGTCACAATCAATGACCTTAGAGAGTACAACCATCACATTCTCTGTCTTTTGGTTTAGAGGCATATGTAACCTAAATGTAGCTGCCTCAATTTTCAATATATTATAATGATGACTGTTCCCTGGTAACATTATTTACCCCTTGGGCATTAGAACCACCAAAATCACAGAGGTCCAAATCACAGGGATGTGAAGAAAAATATTCTTCCAATAAGTTATTAGGTTTAATGGTGAGGAGGGCCACACTCACCATTTCACCACAGGTTCTTGACCCATATATCTTGGCTCTTGGAGAGATATCCACTGGCTTAAACCAAAGCCTGTATCTTGTGGAATTGCACATGGTATATGTCTTATATCAGGACACTCTCTCCTAGAGAAAGGCTGCTTTTCTCTTAGCTAACATTGGAGCTGAGTCCTTAGTAAGACAGTCCACATTTCTATTAATCTGGACACTTTGGAGTCATGGAAAATATATCAAGGTCCATGGGCATAATCCCACTGCCCTACTTTTCTAACAGTGATAGTTGTCATCAAGTTGGAAAAAGGTGTTGTGAAAGATATCATGATTTTGATTGAAGTTATTAGGTAAGAAATCGTGCTTATAGAAGCACTTTGAACAAAGAAAGTACCTGGATGTCTGTCTATCTCAATGAATAAAAAGTGCCACCTCCTTCATGGTAGAAGGAGTATAATGTAATTAGCCTTGGCAACAGGAATCCATCTGGGCTTTGTTGATAGTATCTTGCTGGATTTCACATTGTTTGGGCAATCAGTAGATATGCTATAGCCAGCTAAGTCTTGGGGCAACAAAAGCCATATTATTGCACCCATTTATATCATCCATCTGTACCACCATGGACACTTTATACATGCCTTCATTGAGTAAGCACTGGAGTATCTAGAAAAACAACTATCTGACATGTACAAGACAAGTTATCTTGTCCAATTATTTTTAAGAGATTTGTGAACTATTTACGTGGACTTAAATGAAATGAAAATGTCTTTACACCATGTGCTGATTCCAAAAGGTCCATTCCCATAATTTTGTAATTCTCCACCAGATATCCTTGTCAATAATTTCCTCATGTTCTTCCATTAAACCAAATAGCCACTATGTGTTGATAACATCTCTCTTTCAAAGCAACGTGGAAAACCAGATGTACTATTTAAACTTCTGCCAAAACGGTAGAATTCCTGCCTCCATTTCTTTTTTTTATAAATTTATTTATTTATTAATATATTTTATTATTTCTTTTAGCTGTGTTCAGTCTTCATTGCTGCGTGTGGGCTTTCTCTAGTTGCAGTGAGTGGGGGCTACTTTTTATTGCAGTGTGTGGGATTCTCATTGCAGTGGCTTCTCTTGCTGTGCAGCATGCGCTCTAGGCACGCTGGCTTCAGTAGTTGTGGTGCATGGGCTTAATTGCTCTGCAGCATGTGGTATCTTCCTGGACCAGGGATTGAACCTGTGTCCCCTGCATTGGCAAGCGGATTCTTAACCACTTCGCTACCTGGAAAGTCCCACTACTTCTTTTTATAATGTGGTGGTTTTAAAACATGTTTACAGATGCTTTGACACTCCTCCCAATAAGATTTGGAGGTCTATGTCCCTTTTATTTGAACCTGGGCAGGCTTGTGAATGATTTGTCTAGTGGAATACAGCAAAAGAAACACTGTGTGACTTATGAGGATATATTCTACAAGGCCAACTAACTTTTGGTTCACTCACTGAGAATACTCACTCTTGAAGCCCTAAGCCACCATATTAAAAGTTCAATTTTCTTCAGCCACTATGCTGCAAAGGTCATGATTAAACCCTCCAGTTGACAACCTCAGCTGAGTGTATCCTTCCTTTTATACATGCCAAGTCAACTGGCATGTATGCGAGTGAAGTCATCTTAAATATTCCAGACCAGACAATCCACCAGATGAGTACTATCAAATGACCTTCTTTGGCACCATATAGAATAGATGATCCACCCAGCTTAGCCCTTCTCAAATTCCTGACCTATGAAATCATGATATGTAATAAAATAATTATTGTTTTAGAGTCGTTACACCACAGAGGATAACCAGAGCACAGAATGACCTCCTGAGTCACTTTGCCTGTAATCCAGTGAAAATCCACTTCTTCTTCTTCCATGTATAATTGAGACCCACATTTTCAATATTCATTAACTAAACTCATGGAATTCCTCAAGGGGCCTTAGGTATTTTTTGAAGAAAAATGCATTGATGAATCAGAAGTACTATGGGAATTTCAGCAATGCTTGCCTGCAAATAACATGTGTTTTTGAGGGTTACTTGAGTCCATTCATATACATGTTATTTTAATTAATGGTGCAATGATGCAGCGCCCCTCAGCTCTTTAATTTATTGGACCATGTAAAACTAAAGATAAGCAGTTGAAGTAATATATTAACAATTTTATCTTTTTTAGATATTCTTGTTCTGCAAAGACTCAATGGTAAACCCGGAAGGTCCAGTAGAGAAAGCAGTAGTCAATGCAGCGTAAAGCCATGGTTGCAAAGAAGCATGGAAAAGAGAATAAATCAATACCCAGATATAACTCCTTCTCTGTCCTCCAATCTCCTGAGTATCATGTTGGTCAAACTCAAACAAAACTATTCATTTTTGTTCATTCCACAGAGCTCAGCTTCCTGAGGCAGAGAACACAATTAAAACAACCAGAAAAAGCAAACAAAAACTGAGAATATGGCTTAGCACAGTGACGTCAAAACAATTGAACAGTGCATAATATCCCTGACTTGAAGGACATGAGCATCCATAACACTTTGAAAGGCTACAGGCCATTTCCCAGGTACAGAGACCTTTAGGAAGTATCTGTGCATGAGTACTTAAAATCAATGCTTTTGTACCAAAACTATTTTTGGGTGACAGTAGGATTGATTTTAGTTAGGCTAAGGGGAACCATGATCTCTTTTGCCTTCTTCAGCCATCTAACCAGAACCAAAGAGGAATTTTTCTAGGCTAAATAGCAGGGCTTGTAGCTGAGATCTACCTACTGTTTTCTGTCTTGTCCTAGAACTTGAACTGGTAAGCATTCTGTAGGCAGTGCATGATTACTTAGATGCAATCTGACTGCTCATGTGTTAGATCATATATCTAGGATACAGTGCAAAATTTAGCTCCAGGAAAGAAACTGTGTCCCAAACCTGAATATTAGATAAGGAATCTTGGTTTATAAATATAATTTTTGTGAACATATAGTCTGATGTTTTTTAGGGTGATATATTTGGATATTTAGCTGTTTTGATGATCCCTAATACAGGGCTTCCCACAATCTGGCAGCACTGTAACCAATAGTTTCCTGTAAGAAACTGGACACAGATGAGAAACAATTTTCATTGAATAACTGCTAACTTAATAGCTCCTAGTATGCTCCACTGAAAATATATTCTTAGAACTTTGTGAAAGTGAACTCATATGTCATAAGTTATCTATTTCTCTAAGTCTCCAAGCCAGTCAACTGAAAGAAAGACTTCAGACATCAACTGCACTACTAACAGGGTCAGCTTATTCCAATCCTCCCTAACCTCTCTGAACCACAGCCTATTCAAATTAAGTATGCTTAACACCCAGACTCTTAAAGCAGAAAATTATATAATTATGAAGCAGAATGCTACATTTCTTTTCCTCATAGGTTTGTGATGGAAAAAATAGCATTTCCAATTGAGCTTTCTCTTTTCAGTCTGAAGATTATTATAGGGAAAATTTTCAGTCCCTCTCACCATCCTCTGCATGGAAGAAACATTTTCCATTCTTATTGGAAAAAGCCTAACATTAACTCTGAGGAGTTTTATTGGGGCATGAACAGAGCAGAGCAGAAGCAGAAGAACAAGCATGGCTTGTTTCTTACTTTATTTAACACGCCCACTTGCTAGTGCCTTTTCTTCCTACTAAAATATGACTAGGCAGTACATGCCTCACAAAGTCAGACTACTGTCTAATTCATCCCGTTCTGACTCATCTTTTCTGCAATTAGTTGAGAAATTAATTTAAAAATGTACTCCATAGTCCCAGGCTCTTTGTTCAGAGGGCATGTGGTAGATTCCTGTAGAAGTTAGTAATGTTTATGCAAAATTCTAGCATCATTTACAAGACTTTCTGCTTTTTCAGGATTTTTCTCTGATGATTACATGACACTAATACACTATGTATTGTCTATTTTTCTCTTGTAATATGTTCATATGGAAGAAATATGCATACAGTATTAAGTTAATAAAGTCCCAACAGTGCAGCATGGGAATATCTTTCATTCACTTGTTGATACCTATGCTAAGGCAGCTCTCTGTAATTTTGTGTCTTAAGAAGGAAAAAACAGAGTAGGTAAGGAGATTGACAATTGTCAAAAACAATTCCCTATTCCAGAACATTGGGATAACCAAATAAGCAGACAATAAGAGCTGGTTCAGAGCTGACTTTGTTTCTTGCAATGCCATATGATTTACCTAACACCTACACCCAATCATTTTACTTGACCCAGAGTACTCATGCTTTGAGCCTGCAGATTATTTCAGTAATAGAAAAAACAACAACAAAAGAAACAACAACAAAATTGCTAGGAATTCAGCTCCCAGTTCTGTAGGATTAGATAGCAATACTTACTGGTAAATTACTCTGTCATTCTTTATTAAAGATCTGATGAAATGTCTTCTACTGGGTATTTGTTATTTATGTGAACTCTACATTTCACATAGAAAAAATGTTAGCATATCCTACACCTCATAGCCACTAACATTTTTGAGATGCCCTTTTGTGTGTGTGCATTCCTCTGGGGTAATAAAAAACAGACAAAATATTAAGACATAATGATAAGTTGGTTACTATTTCACTCACCAGGTGCATGCTTATATCCAAGTAAATGTAATACATTTAATAATAAATAGTGAACTGTCCTTCTGAATATTCTATTATTCCACATATTTTCTATTTTTATAGTTCCAGTTGAAAGAAAGAAAGAGAAAATAAATAATCATTAATTAAAAAATACTAAAAGGAAAAATTAAGAACAAATTACCTTAATCTCACCACACAAAGATAATAATAATTTTTGACATTTCTGTTGTCAAAATTAACAATGGGATAGTAATTGTTAAGAATCTCCACAAATACTCATGGAGTAGTGTAAAAGGAAAAAAAAACATTTTGTTTCTTTCTCTTCTCTCAGAATACTTCTATATTCCAATGTGTGGATTTTCCACAGTAAGCAATTTTCCAATTCACAGTGGACATCAGCTGGGTGTCCTACAAATTTAACTCAAAATTGATACTATCTACTTGAAGATAGTGTTAGACCCACAGGTTAAGGGCTCAGTCCAAAAAGATTTCCCTCACCGAGTCACCAATTGTAAGGACAGGTTTTCACTTGAAACTCTGACCAACTGGCTATAAATTAAAGTTACCACCTCTCGCTGCTCAGATTCAATAATTTGCTAGAATGTCTCATAGAACTCAGGGTAATGTTTACTTACATTATCTATTTATTATAAAAGGATACAACTCTGGAACAGCCAGATGGAAGAGATGAATAGGAAAAGGTATGGGGGAAGGGGCACAAAACTTCCATGTCCTCTCCAGGGATACCATTCCCCAGTACCTCCACATGTTCACCAAAATGGCAGCACATCAAGTCTCATTGTTCAAGAGATTTTATAGAGTTTAATCTCCAGCACCACCACTTTCTCCTTCCCAGAGGTCAGTAGGTAGGGCTGAAAGTTTCAACCCTGTAATCAAACAGGCTTTCTGATGACCAGCCCTATCTTAAGGCTATCCAGAGGTCCCCTCTAAGTCTCTTCATTAGCATAAAATCGAGTGTAAACACAAAAGGTTCCTTATGTATAACAAAAGATATACTCATCACTCAGGAAATTCCAAGGGTTTTGGAAGCTCTGTACCAGAAACTGGGGATAAAGACCAAATATATTTCTTATTATACCACAGGAAAAAAAGAGAAGGAGGGAAAGAAAGAGAGAGGGAGAAAATAAGAAGGGAAGGAAAGGAAAGAAAGAAAGAGAGAGAGAGAGAAAGAAAGAAAAAGAAAGAAAAAATGAATACCCATTAGTAAAAAATTCTATAGAAATGGGCTTTGAAAGAAATGTAATGAGTAGGATAATAGATACTGAATCAAGTTGCATTTAATCACTTTAGTACTATAAATGGAGGCAAATAAGCTCACAGGAAAATCACCTGAAAGTGCGTATATTCTCTAATCCAACTCTTGCTCCTAATTACAACCTAATGGCAGATGTTTGGAGTGCTAAGTAATTAAATTTCATAATTTCAAGTTCTGTTCAATAAGAAAATAATCATTAGGGGGTAAAATTGCAAGGTTCATAACATTCCTGAGTCACTATTGTTGTTTAATATTCATAATTTACCTAAGTAATTTTGGACTATCTAAGGCTGACCTTCAGTTTTATTTCACAGGTGTGTCCTTCTGACCTACATTAAAGAAATAAGGATTTGGGATCAAAAAAAAAAATTCTCAAAGTAGGTGGATTCAAACCTTTCAAAAAATTGTCCTGAAAGTTCACTTTTTAGTTTGTAAAATCATTCTATTTATCAATAATTTATCAATAATTATATTAATATGTGGGTACAATTCAGGCACTAACACAGGGTTGAGGAAGATGAGGTCCTGCTTTTAATTAGATTGTGTTTCAGTGATGGAGCAGACAATACCCCAGTAAAACATACATTAATTGTATAATTTCAGAGAGTTATTAAAAAAATAAACTAAATAAAGCTGGGTAGCTATTTCTTGGAGTCAGGAATTCAAGTCAGACGTGGTGGTTAGGGAAAGTTTTGATGTGAAGGTGATGTTTGAGTTAAGATCTCAATGACAACAAGGACTCAGGCATGGGTTGACCTGAACACCTGGACACAGGGCATTACTGACAGAAAACATCGAGGACAAGATCCTAAACCAGGAACAAATTGGAGTAACACTTAGAATTCTAGCATGGCTTAAAGATATTGAAGGAAGGATGACTGGCAATTGACATAGACAGATATATGAAATATAATCTGCCCTGAGAGTAGTGAACAAAAATATCTAAGGGCTAGAAGGACAAATATGCCTCCACTGGTTGTCATGAACCAGCACTACAGGGTAAAGCATATTATCCCCTAGCCGTGGCAAATCCCAGCAATTTGTTCCAAGTGGGTGTTTATATTTTGTATCATGATGGGAAATTTTGATTTTATAATTTTAGTGTAAAAATAGAAACAGGTCACATGTTTTGCAATTCTCATAATTTATAATCTGCAATTTTGACACTTCTATAATATTTATTAGAGACACAAAACTCTTTACTGCTCTGGGAAGTTGTGTGAGGTTGAGGAAGGCACACAGACTTTGACTGTCTGAGCTTGCACTCATAATATGGATTGTTTGGGGGCTTTTATTCTGGCATACCAGCAGAAAGGAATTGAAGGAATAGATAGAATGGTCTCCCCGAGTTCTTTTAAACAATCTGAAGTCTCCAGTAATCTATGGTCTAAGACAAGGCAATGGGTTGTATTTTAGCTGATTTTTTCTTGTATGAACTGAGGTGTCCCAGATGAGTTATTAAATAGTCTTTAATATTAGATCTCTAATATTTCACAGTTATGAAAATTGGGTAACAACATCCTAAATGCTAAGACTCTCAGCACCAAATGGACATGAAATGCAGTCATTCTCAGAGGGTAACATTGAGCTGATAAGGTAAGCTGGAGAGGTGATGATGGTTGAACTATGAGATGAATGATTCAAAATCTCACTTTCAGATTCAGGATACTTTCAGTTGCTAATTTTGCCAGTACTGCATATTGCTTGATTCAGAACCCATTCTAGTATTTTCTATAGTGCTTCATTGTGCCACAGAGACCAGAAAGAAAGGAAAGGAAAACATTTCCAATATTTTCTCAAAGCTAAGAGACACACAAGATGTGTTCTTCCATGTAGACACTCCATGTAGATGTGAAGACAAAATTGAGCAATGTGAGATAACATTTCTCTGGGAAGAGGCCATCTCTTTATAAGTAGGGTAGCAGAAGCATATGGTTCTTCTGCGGAGGCTGTAGTGGAGTTTCCAGTGAACAGTCCCTACATTCACAGAGGTTACAGGATGGGCAGTGATATAGTAAAATCACTTTTCCTGCCTGGCAGCCTCAAAGATTTTTCCTTTTTCATTTTGTAAATTCTAAAACCCAATAACTTGTAATGAATTCCTGTGTGATTAAGTTAGCTAGAGTAAATTATATGTCAGCAATAGAATAAAACTGTGCCTGACAAACTAGATTGTATGGCTTAAGCAAAGAAAGGGAATTACTGACACATGAAAATATCAAGACAAGGTTAAGCTATCTTCAGAGATATCTGGAGCCAAAGGTTTAGTGTTTCAACGTCCTCCTCTACTTCCCTCTTAGGCCCCATCCATGTGGTGTTGCAAATCAATCTTAAAATGTCTACATACCTTACAATCACAATAGAAATAAAAAGATTACTTTCACTCTAATACTATCAAATATCATGGATGTGAGTCACTGTATTAGCTACCGTCCCAGACCTATCATCCCCAAACAAAGTACTATGGTTAGGTTATGAAATAAACTGATTGATCAGTACAAGGTCATGTACCCACTAATGCAGCAAGAGTGAACAGAGACTCAGTTCCACTTGGATCCCACATATGAGAGTAGAGATGGGTGATTTCCCAAGGGAAGTAGGTTTACCAAAAGAGGAGCATGGATATTGGGCACAAGAAAACACAAACACACACAAACACATACACTCTCTGTCTTTGCTTCTGTCTGTCACACACACACTCACATATTCTGTTAAGGATTGAGGAAATTCAAATATTGTTGATGAAAATTAACAAACTTAAATGTCAGAGTTGTTATAAAACTCAAAACACCAAGTTAAAGGTTGCAAACTTTCAGTTATAAGATAAGTAAGTTTGGGGGATTTAAGGTCCAGCATGGTGACTGTAATTAATGACACAGTATTGTATACTTGAAAGTTGCTGTGAGAGTAAAGCTTTAATGTTTTTACCATAACAATAACAACAACAAAGTGGTTACTATGTGAGGGAAAGGACGGATTAATTAACCTTACTGGGGTAAATATTTCACTATATATATATATAGGTGTGTGTATCAAGCCGTTACACTGTACACTTTAAACTTACACAATGTTATATGTCAATTTTGTCTCAATAAGTCAGGGAAAAAAAAAACACCAAGCACTTATATTAAAATGAAATGATAAGTCTCAGTTCATGGTTTCACCCAGAATAATTTGAAAGGCTGCAATTCTAAGAAATATTAACACCTGGAAATGTCCGCCATGGTGTGCTGATTATAATTATGGTTTATGGAATTGAATATCTCTAGGTTTAAATCCTAAGTCAGCTGCTTATTAATAAATATCCTTTAACAGTGTAATGTTAATAAGGTTTGGTTTCCTTAGTTTCAAAATGTCAATAATGGCACTGCTAACTTTGAGCTATTGTGAGAGATACGTAAGATAAAAGGCTTAGGACAAATTAATTGCCTAATATATATTATATTTTGTCAATTTATTAATTACATATAATTTGAGTAGGAAAATAAATATATTAATTGTGGGAACAAAAGGTAAAATCCCAGAAAATAACAGTTTCACAAGTTTGGTATCATGAAATGTTATTCTCTGAGGTTTCATATGATGTGCCTTATATATTGCTAAAATTTTAAATAATCATTAATTAATTGGAATTATATGACTGATTTATATATCAAAATTTTCAATATCATTTAGTTAATCTCAGCAAGTGTATATGATGGGTACAAAAAATCTCCACATTTCTTCTCCAGCATTTTTGTGGCCACAAGAGCATTTGTATAAATCAAATAAAATGAATAAACACTATTTGTAAGTTAGTATGAAGAAGGAAATCCCTATGGCATGAGGATCTTAGAATATGTTATACTGTGTCTCCCCCACCGATATTACTTTGCAGCAAAATTAAAGCTTAATTAACCATGTGTGACAAAATTTGATGGAGAAAGGTGTAATACATCACATAACGTGGAAGTAGTGCCAGAAATAAGGTAAGAAAAGTTAATGCAATTGCTATTGTCTGGGTAAATTAGTCAAAACATCTCTGTTCGGATTGTGTGGTAAACTGTATGAATCTAAATTCTTCACAGTCATCCTCTGGGAAATTACTTCCTTTGGTAATAGACATGATAGTAGTAAGGGTGACATTAAACAAATAGAACAAAAACAAAAGCATTCATTAGGTACAGTATGATAACCTAATAGAAGAAAATACCAAGACACATATGTCTATAATAAAAGTTTAGTTTAAAAGCCTATAGTTAAATGAGATACCATTACAAAATTAAATGAATTAACTCACAAGTAGACTACATTTGAATGTAGACCAGTAATCTAAAGAGGCCCACAAACTGTCCTTCCCTTTCACTGTCTTTACAGTTTGCCTGCTCTTGGTACTTTGTATTATCATGACTCACTCTGAGCTCCCACACTAATTATTTAAAAATAGTAAACAAACATAAAAATGGAAAGCAATGGGAATAAAGTATAGAAGGAAGTCAGAGATGCAGACACAAAGGAGAGGAGAAAATATTTGAAAGGGATATGATTTTTAATAAAACATTTTGATAAAAAGAAAAATAGTGACAACAAAGAAGTAATCCTTGTTCAGAATAAGGGAGCCATGAATGAAAGTGAGTGGAGCCTAGGGCCTCCCTGGTGGCGCAAGTGGTTGAGAGTCCGCCTGCCGATGCAGGGGATACGGGTTCGTGCCCCGGTCTGGGAGGATCCCATATGCCGCGGAGCGGCTGGGCCCGTGAGCCATGGCCGCTGAGCCTGCGCGTCCGGAGCCTGCGCGTCCGGAGCCTGTGCTCCGCAACGGGGGAGGCCACAACAGTGAGAGGCCCGCATACAGCAAAAAAAAAAAAAAAAAAAAAAGAAAGTGAGTGGAGCCTTAATCCAGATTCTTAAATTTTCTAGGAAGCAACTTGGTATAATCCTTAGTGCCAATTCCAAGCATTTAACATTTTTCTGGAATATTGCTAGCATGCCCAGCTTTATTTACAACTTGTGTTTAATTATTATATTTGATCCTAGTTTATATAAGATACTGTATGCTAAGAACCAAGACTAAAAGGTGAATAAGATTGTTTGATTCTTATTAAATTTGTTTACGGAGAGTGGGAGGGGAGTCTGATACCCATGGTTTAAGCAGTGCCACAAGAATTCAGTCTCGTTAGCAGCTGTGCTAGGCAGAATAATGTCCCTCAAATATTTCCATGATATAATTCTTGGAACCTGTAAATATGTTACCATACATGGCAAGGAGGAAATGAGGTTGCAGATGGAATTAATTTTGCTAATCAGCTGACCCATAAATAGGAATATTATCCTTAACTATTCTTTGGGCCCAATGTAATCAAGCGGCTACCTATAAAAAAGAGAGAAGTATGAGTCAGTGTCAGAGTGACATAATCTGAGAAAAAACTCTACTGTCCATTGCTGGCTGTGATGCTGAAGCAAAGTCATGAGCCAAGGAGTGAGAGCAACCTCTTGAAGCTGAAGAAGTCAAAGAAATGAATTCTCCTTACAGCCTCCCCAGAAAGAACTCAGCCCTGTTGACACCTTGGTTTTTAGCCTAGTTAGATCTGAGTCAAACTTCTGACCTACAGAACTATAAGATAATACACTTCTGTTGTTTTAATGTTCTAAATTTGTGGTAATTTTTTGCAGTAGCAGTAGAATACTAATGCACAGCCCATGGAGTATGCTGGGGAGTCACATAAGTTATCTGAGAAAAAAGTGTCACTTGAGCAGATAGCTGAAGACTGGGTAGATATAAGCAATTCCAAAGGATCAAAGGGAGTCCTGAGTAAGTATGTTACAGGGACAAGGTATGAATTACGTGGAAAGCTGAATGAGAAAGATGGAGGAGTACACATTTTGAAAAACTGAAAAGAAGTTTAGTGTAGATATATGCAATACACTCTGTGTGATGTGTTGGCCAGGAGAGGGGATTGGATTGGGGCAGGAAGCATTTGGTAATGGACAATCATGAGTCTGGGGGTTAATTTATTTAGAGAATAATGGGGATTTAAAAGCCATAAAGATTTGAAATTATTCCTAAAGGCAACAAGAAGTCAATAAATATATTTAAAGGTGTGTGTCAGGGGCAGGGGAGGAAGGTGGTAGAGGAGCAGGGGGAGACCTCCCGTTGAAATTGCTGAGGCTGCCCATAGAGGAGAGAGTGGAGCAGGCCAGACTACAGTTAGGAGGCTGTGCACTAAACTCAGGAGAAAGATGTGTTGGTGGCCTTGACAAGAACTGTGACAAGTGGGATCCAGAAAAGGAATGTGAAATCCTGGGAGGTTTTCTTTTCTTTAATCATCTCCAGTAGCTTAGGGTTGACGGCCCTACCTGAAATTTTATCCTTAGTCTCAAGAAAGATTCATTCTAGTATAGAAATACAATAGCTCTTTGGAAATTATCAGGATTTTTTTATATGCAAAATCATAGGTATTCACACCTGTATATGATTTTATAAGCATGTTTTTACTTGACATTTTGTGGAATAAGCAAAAGAACACTGTAGTGAAAGTCAGAAAGGTTTTGCTCCTATTTCGATTGCTGTCAATGCCAGAAAAATTAAACTCCTCTCTAGGCCCTATTATCCTTATGGACAAATTAGACAAATTTGATTTTATGATATAGGTTAAATTAAATAAAATTGCCAATATTTGACCAATTTTAACTTACAGAAATAGAAAATTTTTATGGCTCCATCTAATATTGTTTTTTCATTTATGAAATTGTATGCTATTTTTTTTAACATGTTAGAGAAACAAAAATCAGGAACCTAGATATTTAATTTTGAGGACAGTGTAAAACAAAGCAAATATGTTTCATATTTACTTAAAATGACTGATTTAGACACATCTAAAATGTATAAACTAAAATTATGGCTTACAATTGCAAGGATATAATACCAACCCTGCTTTTGTTGCACTTTCTGATACCTTAGGCACATCTCTACATTTAGATTATTGTTTAATAAATATGTGTGATAGTCATAGGAACAAAAATGTTAAAATTAATTTCCTGGCCAACTATTTTCCTTTGTAATCTTAACAATGTGGGACTCATGTTCATTATTTCTTACAATAAAACTACTTCAGAATGCCTTAGGTAATTGATTTATAATGACAATAATTTTCTCTTCGCCTGAGAAAATTACTTTTAATTTTAAGTTTCCTCTTAGTCTTAAGGGAATGATTCACCTTGTCAGTTCATTTGTTTTTGATTTCCCATTTTAATTAGTCTCAATTTAATTACAATTGATTGAGTTAAAATATCAACTAAGAAGCTACTTGCATGAAAAGGAAAACCTCATTTTCCCAATAGGATCAACTTACTCTTTTGAGAAAAATACCCAAACTCCTTTGTGTGTGCTGTGTACATGAGCTTCTAAGTTTATTTTGTATAGATTATGAAAAAAATGACTATTTATTAAAATGATAAAATTATTCTTGGGCCCTAAATCATTTTACACTTCTTTTTTTTTTTTTAAACAGAGAGAGGAAACACACAGACACACATACATAGATGATTCTAACACATGAACAAGACTGAGAACTGAAAAATTCTATACTGTTTGTCATTTAGCCTCCCTTCCCCTTTCTTTCTCTAATCAAAATACACTGATATAGTTAACCACCTTTTAAGGAAAATATAATTGCCATTAGAAATTGTTAGAAAATTAGGTTCAATCTGTGTTCTTTTCCCAACTGATTATAAGAATAGCTGTCATTTCTTCTCATTCTATGTTCATCCATTTTTCTCTTTTGTTCAAGTGAGATTTAAGAAATTAGTACCAAAAGAGTATTTTTAGGAGAGAATCTTATTACATGCCATCTCATGGGAGACATCAATCCAGGACAGTTCTTCTAGGACACCAACTTCTCTTTATTTTCATCTCTGTCTCAATGCTAATTTATCCATCTACTACTCATTCCCAATTGTGAACAGAATATTTTCAATTTTATTTTACAGTTTTTACAAGATTCCCAAATGATGAGTATAAAAATATTCAGCAAACTACAACATATGAGAAGATTAACATTTAATATGTGATTAAAACAAAACTATATGAAATTTTAATTACAACTAGAGTTGACTTTAATACTACTGAGCAATAAGCATTCTTAATGTTCTGTATTTTTTTCTCACTTTTTATAAAACATCATTAGTTTCAAATGACAAAATTTCAAAATTCCCCCCAGATATTAAAAATGACTACTGAAATGAAAGAGGTCATTTGTAAATCAGACAATAAAATAAAATAAAATTTGGTTGAACATATATGTTCCTAGATATGATGTATTTTATGTTATATAAGTATAAAATAACAGTAGCTCATTCTTGAATAAGCTTTTCCATTTTCATGTTTCTAAATGAATGTCACACATTTCATAATTTATTTTTGGAAGTATATGTACTTAATGGAACCATAGCCCTATAGCTTTTGATAATTCTTCAGTTGAATGGTCTTCAAAGATTTTATTATTTTTCATCATCAAACATAAAAATTGGAAGGAGTTTCATTTTTGGAAGGAGCCATTCATTCCAAAATTACACATTGAGACATATGTTTCTAGCATGAGAGACACAGTAATGAAAACACCAGAAAAAATCTTATCTTACTGTACTCCTTTTTCTTTTTTCTTTTTAGTGGGGAGTAAAATTAAACAGTGTCAAGTCTTCAAAATGTTCAGCAATAAGAGATAGTTTAAAAATTAATTATAAGACAGATGGTAGAATGGTGGTTGCCAAGGCTGTGAGGAGAGGGAGAAGGGGGATTGTTGTTTAAAGGGTATAGAGCTTCAGTTTTGATAGGTGAAAAAAGTTCTGGAAATTGCTTCCCAACAATGTGAATGTACTTAACACTACTGAACTGTACACTTAAAAAATGGTTAAGATACTAACATTTATGATATCAGGAAGGAGGTATTTGCTAATCTTATGGTGGTAATCATTTTGCAATATGTAAATCAATGTGCACAACTTAAGCTTACATAATGTGATATGTCAATTATGTCTCAATAAAGCCAGATTTTAAAAATATATAGTATATTCATACATAAGCCAGTATATAGAGATGAAATGATAATATATAATATAAGACTAACATAATTAAGGTGGCATCACAAAATTAGGAAAATTAAAAAAAAAAACAAGCAAGTATACAAAAAGGGAAATGAATTCAAATAATTAAATTAAAAAGTAAAATCCAGCCTAGACAAATGACTTTTTCATTATCATAGGGATCTGCTTGAGGGTGTTGGATAACACCTCAATATGAGAATATTATCTTTCTTAAGGATAACACCTCAAAAAGGTGATTGGATAACAATAATAACAATAAATGAAACAACAATAATGAAAGAAAAGAAAAAAACCTTGCTGATATTCCCTTTAGGAGAATAGAAACAATTTAGTGTTACTGTATGATTAATAAGTACCTGTCCACCAGAAGCTGAAAAAAGCACTAAAAAACGGCATTTTAGGGGCTTCCCTGGTGGTGCAGTGGTTGAGAGTCCGCCTGCCGATGCAGGGGACACGGGTTCGTGCCCCGATCCCGGAAGATCCCACATGCCGTGGAGCGGCTGGGCCCGTGAGCCATGGCCGCGGAGCCTGTGTGTCCGGAGCCTGTGCTCCACAACGGGAGAGGCCACAGCAGTGAGAGGCCCGCGTACAGAAAACAAACAAACAAACAAACAAACAAACAAACAAACAAACAAAAAACAAACAAAAACAAAAAACAAAAAACGGCATTTTCTTTTTCTCTCTGAGAAGAAATTAAGAGAATGTCAGGAGAATAATTTTCTACAATGTATTATCTTCATTAGCATTATTTTCCCAAAAGGAGAAGGAAACACAAGAAAAATAACAGATGTAGATGCCTGTGACTCAGAAAGAAAATGCTCAAAAGGGTCTCAGAGAGAGGAGCTTCAAGATGGTGGAAGAGTAAGATGCAGAGATCACCTTCCTCCCCACAGATATATCAAAAATACATCTACACGTGGAACAACTCCTACAGAACACCTACTGAACACTGGCAGAAGACCTCAGACCTCCCAAAAGGCAAGAAACTCCCCACATACGTAGGCAGAGCAAAAGATAAAAGAATAAACAGAGACAAAGAATAGAGACCGGACCTGCACCAGTGGGAGGGAGCTGTGAAGGAGGAAAAGTTTGCACACACTAGGAAGCCTCTTCACGGGCGGAGACTCCAGGTGGTGGACAGGGGAAGCTCTGGAGCCACGGAGGAGAGAGCAGCCACAGAGGTGCAGAGGGCAAAGTGGAGAGATTCCCACACAGAGGATTGGTGCCGACCAGCACTCACCAGGGCGGGCGGGGCTGGGAGCTGAGGCACAGGCTTTGGTCAGAGCGCAGGGAGAGGACTGGGGTTGGTGGCGTGAACAGAGCCTGCAGGGGCTAGTGCACCACGGCTGGCCGAGAGGGAGTCCGGGAAAAAGTCTGGACCTGCCGAAGAGGCAAGAGACTTTTTCTTGCCTCTTTGATTCCTGGTGCGTGAGGAGAGGGGATTAAGAGCACTGCTTAAATGAGCTCCAGAGATAGGTGCGAGCCACCGATCTCAGCGCGGACCCCAGAGACGTGCATGAGACTCTAAGGCCGCTGCTGCAGCCAACAAGAAGCCTGTGTGTGAGCACAAGTCACTCTCCACACCTTCCTTCTGGGGACCCTGTGCAGCCCGCCACTGCCAGGGTAACGTGATCAAGGGACAATATCCCTGGGAGAATGCATGACATGCCTCAGGCTGGTGCAACGTCACGCTGGTCTCCACCGCCGCAGGCTCGCCCCGCACTCCGTACCACTCCCTCCCCCGGCCTGAGTGAGCCAGAGCCCCCGAATCAGCTGCTCCTTTAACTCCGTCCTGTCTGAGCAAAGAACAGACGCCCTCAGGCGACCTACATGCAAAGGCGGGTCCAAATCCAAAGCTGAACCCCGGGAGCTGTGCAAACAAAGAAGAGAAAGGGAAATCTCTCCCAGCAGCCTCAGGGGCAGCAGATTAAATGTCCACAATCAACTTGAGGTACCCTGCATCTGTGGAATACCTGAATAGACAACGAATCATCCCAAATTGAGGAGGTGGACTTTGGGAGCAATGATATATATATTTTTTTCCCTTTTTCTCTTTTTCTGTGTGGAGGACAGGCTCTTGGTGCTCCAGCCAGGTGTCAGGGCTATGCCAATGAGCTGGGAGAGCCAAGTTCAGGACACTGGTCCACAAGAGACCTCCCAGTTCCATGTAATATCAAATGGTGAAAATCTCCCAGAGATCTCCATCTCAACGCCAAGACATAGCTCTACTCAACGACCAGCAACCTACAGTGCTGGACACCCTATGCCTAACAACTAGCAAGACAGGAACACAATCCTGTCCATTAGCACAGAGGCTGCCTAAAATCATAATAAGGCCACAGATACCCCAAAACACACCACCAGACATGGACCCGATGACCAGAAAGACAAGATCCAGACTCTTCCAACAGAACACAGGCACCAGTCCCCTCCACCAGGAAGCCTACACAATCCACTGAATCAACCTTAGCCATGGGGACAGACACCAAAAGCAACAGGAACTATGAACCTGCAGCCTGTGAAAAGAAGACCCCAAACACAGTGAGTTAATCAAAATGAGAAGCCAGAGAAACACACAGCAGATGAAGGAGCAAGACAAAAAACTACCAGACCTAACAAATGAAGAGGAAATAAGCAGTCTACCTGATAAAGAATTCACAGTAATGATAGTAAAGATGATCCAAAATCTTGGAAATAGAATGGAGAAAATACAAGAAATGTTTAACAAGGACCTAGAAGAACTAAAGAGCAAACAAACAGTGTTGGACAACACAATAAATGAAATTAAAAATTCTCTAGAAGGGATCAATAGCAGAAAAACTGAGGCAGAAGAACTGATAAGTGACCTAGAAGATAAAATAGTGGAAATAACTACCACAGAGCAGAATAAAGAAACAAGAATGAAAAGAATGGAGGAAAGTCTCAGAGACCTCTGGGACAATATTAAATGCACCAACATTCGAACTATAGGTGTCCCAGAAGAAGAAGAGAAAAAAGAAAGGGATTGAGAAACTATTTGAAGAGATTATAGTTGAAAATCTTCCTAATATGGGAAAGGAAACAGTTAATCAAGTCCAAGAAGCACAGAGAGTCGCATACAGGATAAATCCAAAGAGAAACACACCAAGATACATATTACTCAAACTATCAAAAATTAAATACAAAGAATAAATATTAAAAGCAATAAGGGAAAAACAACAAATAACACATAAGGGATCCCCATAAGGTTAACAGCTGATCTTTCAGCAGAAACTCTGCAAGCCAGAAGGGAGTGGCAGGACATATTTAAAGTGATGTAGGAGAAAAACCTACAACCAAGATTACTCTACCCTGCAAGGATCTCATTCACATTTGCCGGAGAAAGTGAGATCTTTACAGACAAGCAAAAGCTAAGGGAATTCAGCACCACCAAACCAGCTTTACAACAAATGCTAAAGGAACTTCTCTACACAGGAAACACAAGAGAAGGAAAAGACCTACAATAATAAACCCAAAACAATTAAGAAAATGGTAATAGGAACATACATATCAATAATTACCTTAAATGTAAATGCATTAAATGCTCCAACCAAAAGACATAGATTGGCTGAATAGATACAAAAACAGGACCCATATATATGCTGTCTACAAGAGACCCACCTCAGACATAGGGACACATACAGACTGAAAGTGAGGGGATAGAAAAAGAGATTCCATGCAAGTGGAAATCAAAAGAAAGCTGGAGTAACAATTCTCATATCAGACAAAATAGACTTTAAAACAAAGACTATTACAAGAGACAAAGAAGTACACCACATAATGATCAAGGGATCAATCCAAGAAGAAGATATAACAATTGTAAATTTTTATGTGTGCAACATAGGAGCACCTCAATACATAAGGCAAATACTAACAGCCATAAAAGGGGAAATCAACAGTAACACAATCATAGTAGGGGACTTTACCACCCTACTTTCACCAATGGACAGATCATCCAAAATGAAAATAAATAAGGAAACACAAGCTTTAAATGATACATGAAACAAGATGGATTTAATTGATAGTTATAGGACATTCCATCCAAAAACAACAGAATACAGTTTCTTCTCAAGTGCTCATGGGACATTTCCCAGGATAGATCATACCTTGGGCCACAAATCAAACGTTGGTAAATTTAAGAAAATTGAAATAGTATCAAGTATCTTTTCTGACCACAAAACTATGAGACTAGATATCAATTACATGAAAAAATCTGTAAGGAATACAAACACATGGAGGCTAAATAACGCACTACTTAATAACCAAAAGATCACTGAAGAAATCAAAGAGGAAATCAAAAAATACCTAGAAACAAATGACAATGAAAACACGATGACCCAAAACCTATGGAATGCAGCAAAAGCAATTCTAAGAGGGAAGTTTATAGCAATACAATCCTACCTTAAGAAACAAGGAACACCTCAAATAAACAATTTAACCTAACACCTAAAGCAATTAGAGAAAGAAGAACAAAAATACCTCAAACTTAGCAGAAGGAAAGAAATCATAAAGATTAGATCAGAAATAAATGAAAAATAAATGAAAGAAATGATAGCAAAGATCAATAAAACTGAAAACTGGTTTTCTGAAAAGATAAACAAAAGTGATAAACCATTAGCCAGACTTAACAAGAAAAAAAGGGAGAAGACTCAAATCAATAGAATTAGAAATGACAAAGGAGAAGTAACAACTGACACTACAGAAATACTAAGAATCATGAGAGATTACTACAAGCAACTATTTGCAAATAAAATGGACAACCTGGAAGAAATGGACAAATTCTTAGAAATGCACAACCTTCCAAGAGTGAACCAGGAAGAAATAGAAAATACGAACAGACCAATCACAAGCACTGAAATTGAGACTGTGATTAAAAATCTTCCAACAAACAAAAGCCCAGTTCCAGCTGGCTTCACAGGCGAATTCTATCAAACATTTAGAGAAGAGTTAACAACTATCCGTCTCAAACTCTTCCAAAACATAGCAGAGGGAGTAACACTCCCAAACTCATTCTACAAGGCCACCATCACTCTGATACCAAAACCAGACAAAGATGTCAGAAAGAAAGAAATCTATAGGCCAATATCACTGATGAAAACAGATACCAAAATCCTCAACAAAATGTTAGCAAACAGAATCCAACACCACTTTAAAAGGATCATACACTATGATCAAGTGGGGTTTATCCCAGGAATGCATGGCTTCTTCAATATATGCAAATCACTCAATGTGATACACCATATTAACAAATTGAAGGAGTAAAACTGTATGATCATCTCAATAGATGCAGAGGAATCTTTCAACAAAATTCAACACCCATTTATGATAAAAACCCTCCAGAAAGTAAGCATAGAGGGAACTTTCCTCAACATATTAAAGGCCATATATGACAAAACCACAGCCAACATCATCCTCAATGGTGAAAAATGGAAACCATTTCCACGAAGATCAGGAACAAGAAAAGGTTACACACTCTCACCACTATTATTCAACATAGTTTTGGAAGTTCTAGCCACAGCATTCAGAGAAAAAAAAGGAATCCAAGTTGGAAAAGAAGAAGTAAAACTGTCACTGTTTGCAGATGACATGATACTATACATAGTGTATCCTAAAGATGCTGCCAGGAAACTACTAGATCTAATCAATGAACTTGGTAAAGTAGCAGGGTACAAAACTAATACACTGAAACCTCTTACATTCCTAAACTCTAGTGATGAAATATCTGAAAGCGAAATTAAGAAAACACTCCCATTTACCTTTGCAACACAAAGAATAAAATATCTAGGAATAAACCTACCTAAGGAGACAAAAGACCTGTATGCAGAAAATTATAAGACACTGATGAAAGAAATTAAAGATGATACAAACAGATGGAGAGATATACCATGTTCTTGGATTGGAAGAATCAACATTGTGAAAATGACCCTCTACCCAAAGCAATCTACAGATTCAATGTAATCCTATCAAACTACCACTGGCATTTTTCACAGAACTGGAACAAAAAAATTCACAATTTGTAAGGAAACACAAAAGAACCCGAATAGCCAAAGCAATCTGAGAAAGAAAAACAGAGATGGAGGAATCAGGCTCCTGGACTTCAGACTATACTACTAAGCTACAGTAATCAAGACAGTATGGTACTGTCACACACAAAAAAAGAAATATAGATCAATGGAACAGGATAGAAGGCCTAGAGATAAACCCAAACACATATGGTCACCTAATCTTTGATAAAGTAGGCAAGAATTTACAGTGGAGAAAAGACAGCCTCTTCAATAAGTGGTGCTAGGAAAACTAGACAGCTACATGTAAAAGAATGAAATTAGAACACTCACTAACACCATACAGAAAAATAAACTCAAAATGCATTAAAGACCTAAATGTAAGGCCAGACATCATCAAACTCTTAGAGGAAAACATAGGCAGAACACTCTATGACATAAATCATAGTGAGATCCTTTTTGACCTACCTCCTAGAGAAATGGAAATAAAAGCAAAAATAAACAAATGGGACCTAATAACACTTCAAAGCTTTTGCACAGCAAAGGAAACCACATACTAGATGAAAAGACAACCCTCAGAATGGCAGAGAATATTTGCAAATGAAGCAACTGACAAAGCATTAATCTCTAAAATTTACAAGCAGCTCATACAGCTGAATGTTAAGAAAAACAAACAACCCAATCCAAAAAAGGGCAGAAGACCTAGACATTTCTCCAAAGACGATATACAGATTTCCAACAGACACATGAAAGAATGCTCAATGTCATTAATCATTAGAGAAATGCAAATCAAAATGACAATGAGGTAGTCTATCACACCAGTCAGAATAGTCATCATCAAAGAATCCACAAACAATAAATGCTGGAGAGGGTGTGGAGAAAAGGAAACATTCTTACACTGTTGGTGGGAATGTAAATTGATACTGCCACTACGGAGAACCGTATGGACGTTCCTTTTTTTTTTTTTTTTTGCGTTACATGGACCTCTCACTGTTGTGGCCTCTCCTGTTGTGGAGCACAGGCTCGAGACATGCAGGCTCAGTGGCCATGGCCCACGGGCTTAGCCGCTCCGCAGCATGTGGGATCTTCCCTTACCGGGGCAGAAACCCATGTCCCCTGCATCGGCAGGTGGACTCTCAACCACTGCGCCACCAGGGAAACCCTGGACATTCCTTAAAATACTAAAAGTAGAACAACCATATGACCCAGCAATTCCACTACTGGACATATACCCTGAGAAAATCATAATTCAAAAAGAGTCATGTACCAAAATATTCATTGCAGCTCTATTTACAATAGCCAGGACCTGGAAGCAACCTAAGTGTCTACTGACAGAGGAATGGATAAAGAAGATGTGGCACATGTATACAACGGAATATTACTCAGCCATAAAAAAGAATGAAACTGAGTTATTTGTAGTGAGGTGGATGCACCTAGAGACCGTCAGACAGAGTGAAGTAAACCAGAAAGAGAAAAAGAAATACCATATGCTAACACATATATATGGAATCTAAAAAAAAAAAAAAAATAAAGTCATGAAGAACCTAGGGGCAAGACGGGAATAAAGATGCAGACCTACTAGAGAATGGAGCTAAGGATATGAGGAAGGGGAAGGGGAAGCTGGGAGAAAGTGAGAGAGTGGTATGGACATATATACACTACCAAACGTAAAATAGGTAGCTAGTGGGAAGCAGCCGCATAGCACAGGGAGATTAGCTTGCTGCTTTGTGACCACCTAGAGGGGTGGGATAGGGAGGTTGGGAGGGAATGAGATGTAAGAGGGAAGAGATATGGGGATATATGTATATGTATAGCTTATTCACTTTGTTATAAAGCAAAAACTAACACACCATTGTAAAGCAATTATCCTCCAATAAAGACGTTAATAAAATAAATAAATAAACATGATGGATAAAACACAACTCATTAGTGTCATTTCTATTGCAGTTGATGTTATAGATTTTAAAAGTTTCTTAAGAATTATGTTTCTAAAATTTCTGACAGAAATAGGAGACATCAGTGGAACCAAGACATTCACAAATTTCTGAGAAAACTGAATCAAATTGATGAGTAAACCACTGCAGGATATCACATATAAGAGAAGTTCAGAGAGTTTTTAGAGTTCTATTTCACAGCAAAATTTCAACCACTATGGAGAATATGGAGAGAAGGAAGGCCGGAAATCATGGTGATTGGTTTAAATAATAGCCAAAATTAAACTTACACTTAGGATGAAACCAGAGAAACACCCGCAAAAGAAATTTAGCTAACTTTTTGGTAGGAGCTAGTGCTTTAAGAGTGAAAGTTGTCATCCCAGAGAAACACTCTTTTTATATTACACCAAATCAACTTTTCCTTAAAATGTATGACCGTTGTTTGTTCAAAACAGAGTTCTAGAAAAAAACACATTACATTTGGTTAATATCTCTTTGATCTCATTAATTTACAACAGTTCCCTATTTATCTTCCCATTTCCTTTTTTTCCCATTCCATTTATTTGTTAAAGAACTGAATACATTTGTAAATACAAGTGGTTTCCACAATCTGGAATTTTCTTTTTATAGATAATTTAGCATGTTCTCCGTCAGTCATATTTCTGTTAACTGATAGTTTTGTGGAGACTTGATTAGATCCAAGTATATGCTTTTGTTTTTATCATTTTAATAATAGAACTTATAGGTGATTTTGTGTTATATTGCAGTATATCAAGCAGCACAAACTTTTTATTTATCCCTCCTCTAATGATACTAAGATTGATTAGTGGTTTCATGTAGTGTCAGTGTGCCAATCTTTCAATGAATGTTTAAGACAGCCATTGATGAATATTGCCTGGATTTATTAATTCATTAGTGTTAAAATATGTTAACTTTCTAATTCTGGCATTCTTTTTGCATTTCTTATTCGTGATTTCTCTGTAAAAATACTCCTCATCAACTATTTTGATACCCTGAAACAGAGCAAAGACAGGCAAATGCTTGATTCTTTCTCAATTTTCAAAATAATGAGTTGGCACTCTAACAAACTCCCAAAGGTAACATTTTTTGAAGTGTTATTATGAACTCATGAATAATTATATATTTTATATATTTATTATAATATATATTTAAGTTTATTAAATTCGCTATAGCTACTTTTCTTCCCTATGGTCAAATTGTTCTATCTTTGTCAACTGAGACTTGCTTTATATAGGCTCATATGTCTTATGACAAAACCCTCATATTTGTTGATAATCCTTTGATTCCAAGAATGAAAAGATATCACAAGGCATGAAGCTACATCATCAATCCCTCCAAGGAACTCTGGATCACCTCAATAAGAAATGGTACTTATGGACAACTATCTGCAAAACAGCAGTGATTATTTTTACTGGGTTATTCCTTATTTCTAGGGCTTTTCAATGAACAAAGCTAGGAAATAATTTTTAACATTTCTTAAAATTAGAGGAAAAAGAGTATGCACTTAAATGCACACTTCCAAAAGAAATTAACATTTGAAGACTATTATTTAACTTCTATATATTATATATGTGTATATTTTAACTAATGCAGATAATCTTTGTTCCTAATGATATTAAGAAACACACACACACACACAAAGATATGAAATCATACTAAAGGAAATAGTATTTTAAGAGAATATTATTGATCTTTTCTTACTACTATTTGTTTTCTCCTTGCTCCTAGAAGTAATTGTTTTTATTGAGATTTCATATATCTTGCCACTGTTTACTTTTAAAATGTTAACACATATTCATATATTTCTGTATTTTTCCTCTTTGATACTCAAAAAGATAGCACACTATATATAGTTATATACACATTGTATTTTTCACTTAACAACATTTTTTGGAGATAACTGCTTAGAAAATTATAGAGTTCTTCATTCTACTTTCCAGTGGCATAGCATTCTCTGGGTGATTTTTCACAGTTTATGTGGCCAGTTTCCTAAGCAATGTAATTTTTCCAACCAGTTAACCTAAACAGCATTTAAGTTATTTCTGGTCTTTTAACTTTTTCAAATAATGCTAAAATGCATGACCTTGTCCATAAGCCATTTCACATCACTTGCAACTTTTATCTTTGAATAGATTCCTAGAAATAGAATTTCTCGTTCAAAGGGTAAATGAAAGCGCAATTTTGGAAAATACTGTCAAATTCCCCTCAAACAGTGATACCATTTTGAATTCTCACAAAGAATATATAAAGTCTGTGATCTACAACTTGCCAAGTGAACATATAATCCAACTTTTAGATTTTTATCAATATGAGAGATAATGAATAGTATTTCAATTATTTATTTATTTATTTTTTCTTATTGTTAGTGAGGCAGAGATTCTTGTCACATATATAAGAGCAACTGCATTGTTTTTTTGTGTGTTTTTTTTGGCATTTAATATTCATATTATTTGCTTTTGTCCTCCGAGCCTTTTTTTAAAATCAATTTTCCAAGTCCTTTAGAAATTTAGAAATCATTTTCTTTTAAATAAGTTGCAATTTCATTTTGCAGTTTTTCATTTGTCTTATTTTCTTATGGTGTTTTGTTATGCAATGTTTTGTATAATCAAATTTATAAACCTTTTTCATTAGTGTTACTGAATTTTGAATATTTATTAAACTCTCCTACTCATGTATTAAAAATTCACTCACAATTCACTATTTTTTCTAGTAATTGTATGTATTTATTTTTTTACATTTATATATCTGATATACTCATTATATATGTTGATATAGAGGTGAAAAATGGATCTAGCTTTCTTTTTCCCCCCTCAAACAATGTAGCTGTCCCAACATCAATTATTTTGTTATGTCCTCTTTTTTTCACTGTTTTGAGATGTCTCATTACTGTATAATGATTTACAAATATACTTTGTATAATCCTAGGTTTTCTACCATTTCATTGGGATGTCTGTCAATTTTCTTGTCAATACTAAACTGCTCTAAGTATATAGATTTTATGATAAGTTTAAAAGCTTGCTAGGAGTGGCTCACTCACATTCTATTATGGGTATCTTGACTACTCTTCTGAAAATTTATTCTAAATTTTATAATAAACTTCTCTAGTTCAAAAAATTAAACTGATGATATTTACTGGAATTGAAGCACATAAATTAACTTAGAGAAAATTAATATATTTATGATGTTGAGACTTCCCATATAGAAACATGTTATATCTTTCTATTTGTTCATTTATTTACAGTATTTTAAATAGTACACACTAGGATAGTTAATAAAATATATTGTAAAATAAAAATTACATGCTATTTAAATTTTTTATTTTTTATTGGAGTATAGTTGATTTACAATGCTCTGTTAATTTCAGGTGTAGAACAAAGTGATTCAGTTATACGTATACATACATCTGTTCTTTTTCAGATTATTTTCCCATATAGGTTATTATAGAGTATTGAGTAGAGTTCCCTGTGCTATACAGTAGGTTCTTCTTGATTATTTTATATATAGTAGTGTATATGTCAATCTCAACTTCCAATTTTTAAAAATTTAAAGACAAGGTACAGAAAGCTTGAAAGGAAATTCAGAGGTAATACACAGACTAGAGAATATAAAAAGGCAGACATACCAAACATCCCAAAAAATAAAATACAGAGACCAATAGAAGATTATAAATATGCTAAGACCTAGAAAGCAAAAATATACTGTAAGTCAATAATGCTTAGGAATAGGAATGAAACAAATCACCCAGATATATTGTTGTGACATTTCAGATCATCAAAGATTTAAAAAAAAATCCTAAAAATCATTGAGTGCCAGTTGGTGACATAAATATGATATCCACAATGAAAGGATATTAAACTTGAATAAAAATGAGCATCAATAACCACAGGGAACTATATTCAACATCTTGTAATAACCTATAATGGAAAAGAATCTGAAAAATAATATATATGTGTATATGTATATATATGTGTATATAAAACTGAATCACTTTGCTGTACACCCAAAACATTGTAAATCAATTATGTTTCAATAAAAAAATTGAAAAGAAAAAAAGAAAAAATAATAGCATCAATAATACTGGATTTTGAGAGAAATTAATTGGTATCATCAAAAAGTAGTAAGAATTATTTTGAACATATAGCTCTATCTATAATCATTCACATATTAATTGTGTACCAAAACAAGATTAATATTGGTTCAGGAAAGAAAATAATCATATTTACCTTTTATTTCTAAGTAAGCAAATAAAAATATGTCCCAGGAACAAAGAGTGTCTAAGTTCATCACAAGAGTTCAATTAAAAGAAGTCATAAAATGACAGCTGCAGAGCAAGTATAGATAACAGATTGATATAGAAGAAATTGTGAGACTGTTAAAGTTGGATGGCCTCATGTATCTTAGTGATAACTTAACAACCAAAAGAAGGAGGAAAAGAGGGGAAAGATCCTGAGTAGGGAGGTTGGGAATAGCATTAAGCTTCTTTTTTTTTTTTTTTTTTTTACATTTAATTTGTCTTTATTTTTGAATAGTGATTTAGCTGAGAATTGCACTGAAGAGTAACAATTATTATTCTTTAAGCACATTGAAGGACTTTTACCCTGTCTTCTGCTCTCTATTTTGTTAAGGAGAAATGTATTGCTAATTTCAGTATATTTTTTTAATTTTTATTATATATATATATATATATGTATATATATATATACATATATATATTCTTTTTCCATATAGGTCATTACAAAATATTGAGTATAGTTCCCTGTGCTACACAGTAGGTCCTTGTTGTTTAGCTATTTTATATACAGTAGTGTGTATATGTTATTACCAAATTTCTAATTTATCTCTCCTCCCCCACCTTTACCTTTCGGTAAACATAAGTTTGTTTTTCTATGTCTGTGAGTTTGTTTATATTTTGTAAAAAGTTCATTTTATCATATTTTTTAGATTTCACATATAAATGATAGCATATAATATTTGTCTTTCTCTGTCTGACTTACTTCACTTAGTATGATAATCTCTAGGTCCATCCATGTTTAAAGCAGTAATTCTTAACTGGGGGTGATGAATATGTTTATTGCCTTGACTGTGCTGATGGTATCATGGTGCATATGCATATTTCCAAACTTATCAAATTGTATCATTAAATATATGCATTTTTAAATATTCTGCAATAAACCTGTAATTTTTTAAAAATTAAAATTGAAAAACTGTCCTCATATTTTGTAATCTGACTTTGTGGTTGTTTTCAGCACAACTATTGCTTTAATCAGACCTAGACATGGACATCATTTTTATTTAATTTTATAGCTTTTATCTGTCTATGAAAATATACAATATTGTCTTTTATTATTGAAAAAATTAATCTCTATACTTCTAAAATCATATCTTATAAAGTCTAATTATATAATTAACTGGGCCTACTGTGTGTCTATATCTATTTTGCCTGTTATCTGTCTATCTATCTATCTATCTACCTCTCAATCATCTATCACAATCACCATCATCTATATTCCAATCATATTTTGTAAATTAAATAAAATGAAGACATATTATGAGACTCTGAATGACAGTGACTTTCTCTAGATCATACAGTGTAATTTGGGCAATACCACCTCTTGACGTGTGAAAAATTTCCTTAGATGTTACAATGATTTGTGGCATTTGAAAGTTCAATCCTATCCAACAGAATCTTTTTCCTTAGTTAATAATTTCATGAAGGGAGTGTGACTAGCAAAAATATATCAAAAAATGTTCTTTAGCAGGATGATAATGAAGAAAAAAAAAGTGAGAAACACTGCTCTTGAGAATAACCATGTTTCCTACTGTCAGGCAGTTAAGTTAGAGCAGGGTTCTTAAAACATGGTTTGGCAACCTGTGGGGATCTGGATAACTGTCAGGAGGTTCACTGGGACAAAATGATTTTTCACAATAATGCTAAGATGCTACTTCACTTTTTTACACTTATTCTCTCATGAGTGCACAGTGACATTTTCCTGAAGTTACATGACATGTTATGCCACAAAAGATCAAATGCAGAAGCAAATGGTCTTCTATTACACTAGACTAAAGGTATTTCCAAAAATATTAAATAAACAATGCCTCACATTTATGTTTTTTGAAAATACTTTTTTCATCAAGTATTTTATTTATGTCAACTTTTTTTAGATTTTGTTATAAGCAAATAAATAACTATATTTTAAAATTATGTTGTAATTTCTAATATGATAAATATAAATCATGTAAACAAAATTCTTTGGAGCCTTCAATAATGGTTAAGAGTATAAAAGGTGTCCTTATTTCCAGAAGTGTACCAGTCATTGACTTATCCCAGACTAAAGTCAGGAATTCTATTCTCTTGAAGGATAAGAATTTGAGGAGGGATGTACTATTTCAAGTTTATAGTGTAGCCTGTAGTGTAGCACTTCAGAGTTTGAACTGAAAGCTGGGGAGTCAGCAGGACACTTCATCTTTGGTGGAACTTGATTTGTAATTTTGCCCTGATGATCTGCCAAAATATCGGTTTACTCCTCAGTGTCTTAGTCACTGCTTTTGAATTTGGAAAGAAATGCCCCTAATAGGTTGATCTTGTTTTCTGGGGTTCTCTCTGTCTGGATCTTTATCCCAGGATTCTTCACTTACGTTTAGCTTGTATTACAAATAATATGGTTTCAAAACAGAAGTAATCTGTTTTTACATTTCAAAATAACACCTTTTACTTAAATGAAAAAAATAAATTATAGATACTAATTTGGAAGACATTTTATGATATTTCTTCACCTGAAAAAAAGTTATGTCATGGAAAATTTCTGTTTTCTACTAGGAAGTTCTGTAATAGCAAAACAACAGCAAGAAAAATGTTAAGCATTGTTATAAAACTTGTACATGTACTGTGTCACATAATTTTACCAATATTATTGTCAATGGCATTTTACAGGTTAAAAACAAACAAAACTGAAATGTGAAAAATGTTTCCCCTCTTCTTGTCCTCACTCCTCTGTCCATGGAGACCCCATTTCCTCTCAGGTTCTATCCTGAAGTTCTACTATTCTTAAATTATAAATACCTATCTCACAGGTCTAATTCCTTCCTTTAATAAATACCTGTTCTTGAATAGCTGGCTCAGTGGAAAAGAGCTTACATATAAATGCAATCATTTTCTTAACACCAGCAAATTTCTGCTGAAAGATAAACATATGGATGAATGATGGCTGGATAACTTTGATGCACTGAATTTTAATCATCTGCTATTACTTTACTGATACTAGACCCAAGTCAATGAGAATGTGCCTCTATGAATATGTTAAAAAGTTAATCAAAATGAAATTATATGTATGAGGTCCTTCTCATACCACGTATGAATGCTGCTAAGGGAGCTTTATACACTGAAGTTCAACAATACATCCGCAATAACATACAGAGACATATTAAGCATCTCAAAGGGATCTCTTTCTCAGTAATGTAATATAGGCATTGCAGTTTAAATATGTCAAATGAAAATAAGGAAGGAATTATTCATAAATAGAGACTGATGGAACAAGAAAAGGATGACTTCACATTTAAAACGGTTTTCTGGACCCTTAATGTTTCCACTCTCCACTTGTGAGAAGAACAGGGGATTCTTGTGAATGGAGGAAGATTACTAAAAAAGCAGCAGCAACTTTAGAGGTTCAGTAAAAACAATGAATGTTTATATTTAATAGATGTTAAATAGATATAAGCTATATATTATTAAGAATCATTAGAATCATGAAATATATCATGAGTAAGACTAGGCTTAAATATTTTTTGAAGATTGAATGAGTATATTTTCAAAGGGATAACATATTTCATGCTGAGGTATAATTATTTTTAGATATTTTTCCTAAATTTGAAGTGCCAGAAATTTAAACTATTCTTATTTAACTTTTAATTAAAAATAGCTTGTGGCAATCAAACTTTTAAGATGTTTTGTTTTTCTATGTTAGCCGTAATTTAAATATTGCATAACAACTTTTCATTTTAAATACAAATCTACTGAGTTGAGTTGAATTATTATAAGGATATTTTCTTTGAAATTATTAATTCTGTTTTGTATTTAGTATACATTTCCATAAATTAGAGGGAAGGGAAACTAAAAGTGCTGTCTAGGGACTCAAATTTCTTAGCACATTTACTCTAAATAAATTTATAATTGATAATTAATTAATAGCAGTATAAATGTAAACAATATTAATATAAATAATGCAATTAACTTCCAATGAAAGTTTAATAAGTTCCTATTAGAATTTTTCCTTATGCAAAATTAGGTTAGGTTTTAATGTACCTAATATTATTTTTACTTCTACTGATAAATTCAAAGTATACTCTAAGAATGTGTTCTAATTTACTTTTTTTCATCTGCGTCTTTCATATGATATTTTATTTACCTAATAAATTATCAGATAGTTTTACTATACCTTTTATTCTGAGTAATTCATAAAGCTAGCATCACATTTACTTTTACTGAAAAAAATACCTTACATAATTATATATATATATATATACTTGTTTATTTATTCTCTGTTTTCATCATCTTAATCAACCCTCCTTGACATTGACATCCAGAAGGCTGACCTCCGTGCTACTGAGCTACCTTGACCTATGGATTTAATTATGCTCAGCTAATGGGAGACAGGAGAAGAGAAATCAGAGAATGCGGTACCCTGATTCCTCTTCTACTGGGCAACCACTTGACAGTGGCTACTCCCTGTATCTAATGCTACAGTGGCTGTTTTAGTCCTCTACTAACCATCAGCTCTAAAAGGTTGTGGACTTCATTTTACTTCTGCATTTCAGGCCTAAGGGTGATAAAGACTTCCTTCACTACTTCCTTTGTTCTTATTAGTCCTAATCCTATGCTTCTTAACCTTCCCATATCTTGTACAGAATGCTTTCACTAAACTGTCTTAAGTGACCCCTTTTTAGGAATATGCCATCTGTTTCCTGCTTAGATTCTGACATTTTCAACTTGTCTATTGTTGGAGACACTTGAAGTTTCAAGTTATATAGTAATATTGTAGTATCTAAAGTTCAGTCAGAAATTTGGAAGTAAATACCATTTTGAAAATAATGATTAATGTCTGAAATACATTAAATATCTTGAAAAAGTAAAAAAAAAATTTGAACATATCAGTAAAATCATATACAGGTAATTAAACATATTCATTTCAAAATTAAAGCAAAATAACCAAGAGATAATTCAAGAAATATATGAGTGTATGTCTTAGAACCACAGATGAATGAATAACAAATTTGTTAAAAAGAAAATGACAACCCCTCAAGTACGTATTTCCTTATCTCTGTTTCCATTCTCAAGTCAATGTAACATGGTTCCATTGCACAAGTCAGCTACAAAGCTCCTCCTGACAGTAAACAGCGATCACAAAATTGAGAATTCCAAGCCTTTCTTCCATCCCTATACCTTTCTTTTTTGTTATTTCTTTTTTTAATGCAAAGTATTTTATATTTTCAGGACCTTGAACCATGTACAGGTATTATAACCTCTCTAGAAATTCAAGAAATTGAATTTTTTAAACCTCCAAAGATTAAAATGCATTTTACTATTTTTATTTTACTATTTCTACCAACTGAATACGTTTCAAGTTTGTTTTACCATGGAGATTTGCCTTCTCTAAAATGTCTACTCAAGAGTCTTTTGTGGTGATTTTGACTATTTTCCTTTACTTTGGTAGGAGACAAAGAAAACCAGGGGAATCACCTTTGTGTAGTTCTTCATTTTTTGTTATTTCTATAGCTTACTATTTGCATTTCCACTTCCCTGCTTTCTTTTAATACAGTACAATCTATCTCCCACATTTGTGTACACTATTTTTTAGGCTATGTCATTGGATTATATTCCTTTTAATACTGAAGTTTGTGTTCTGCAGGTTTTCTTTTGTGAAACCTTTTGCTGCTACAGTAACTGTTTCCTCTTTTTCTCCTCTTTCTTCTGTTCACCATATCTTTCTTTTATATACTGTCCCTGGCTAATCCATTTTAGTGAATATTTCTCAGACTGAACTGTGTTTATCCCAGTGATCTAGGGTGTGATCCCTTATGGCTCTCATAACAAAACACCAAAAACTGTGTGGCTTAAACTAACAAATTTATTATCTCAGAGTTCTGGAAGCTAGAAGCCCACAATCAAGGTGTCAGTAGGGCCATGTTCTCTCTGATGTCTCTAGGGGAGAATCCGTCCCTGTTTCTCTTAGCTTCTGGTGTTTGTTGGCAATCCTTGTGTTCCCTGACCAGTGGACGGACACATTGCTCTAGTCACAGGGCCATCTCCTTTCTGTGTGTCTTCATACTGCCTTCCCTCTTTGCATGCCTGTCTCTTTATCCAAATTCTGCCTTTTTAAAATGCCAGTCTTATTGGTTAGGGCCCACCCTAATGACCTCATTTTAACTTGATTACCTCTGTGAAGACAGTATTTTCAAAGATCATATTCTGAGTTAGGAATTCAATGTATCTTTTTGGGGAGACACAATTCAATTCATAACACAAAGCTAAAACACAAACATGATATATTTTCCTGAAGATTTGGGGAGCTGGAAGATTGGGGTAAGGGAGAGGTATGGTTTCATTTTTTTTTCAACTTTGTCATATACATGTAACTCAAAATAAGCTTAAACCTATTTTTATATGTAGAACAGTTATGCCCTTCATCCCCCATAAGCATAGGAAATAACACATACAATGAAAGAGTATGACTTCATATGCTATATTTTGCTTTTTGAAATGAATTGTGCCTATAATGCCAATCATTTCATGATCCAACTGCACAATTTATATTTTAGAAGCTAAGTTAAAGTTTTTCTGGGCTTTGGGGATTATTTTTTATTTCCAAATTACTAAGACAGAACTAATAATAAAAATATAATTTAGAGTAAATAACTTTCAGGCTTTTACAGCATATCAAAAATCTATTCTTGACAAATTTTCTATTCTTTTTTACATCAACTATTTGAACAGAATCTTCAAAATGTGCTTTCACTCCTGCAGATTATATGCTTAATTTTTACCACAGTGGGGATTCATCACAGGCATTCTAATTCTGTCTCAGAATTTACTACTTGATTTTTTCTTTCATCTTACTGAGTTTTAAATGACTACTTTGTAATTATAGAATAACTACTACTTTAAAATAATTAGAAAAATGGAGTGGTTTTACAGAAAAGTTCTTCACTGTAGGTTACCTACTTACTTAGGCAGGCAGACAAATATGCATAGCCTTGCCAGGAAATAAGTGATTTATTATCACACCTCAGGGTCTATAGACTTTTAGAAGTGTGCCAAACGGTACTCTGGTGGCTTAAGAGTTAATTTGTTTTCCCAAATTATCTTCTTAGCAAGAAGTTGGGAAGGCAGATACCAGAACTTCCATCTGTTATTTAGACACTTTTAGTCCAATATGGATATTTGGATGTTGAGAAACAAATATTAATACAGTTCCTGACAAATCTGTGTTTTAAAATATTTTATTCTTTATTTTCTAAAACTTTAAGGTAATTATAGGAAGGACTGCAATGGTTAAAAAAGTTATAGATAGTATTTCATTTCCTGAAAGTTTTAAAATATGGATTCCTGAGATGATTTGAGTATTTATTGTTAATGGGAAAAGAGAGGAATTAGATGACTTCTCAAGTTAATTTCCAGAAAAATAATCTCCTGTTATATGAGTGCTACATTTTCATTATCTAACTAGTAAGCACATTTTCAACAATATATTTACTTGTGAAAATAAAAGTAAAATAAGCCTCTACTCAAGGTATAATTTTAAATTAAAATTCAGTTAAAATACTCTTGATTTTATATTTTTTCTAAGTGTAGTCAGTAACAGTATATGAGTATGGCACAAAGAAAAAAATTATGTAAGCATACTGAGCAATTTCAGACACACAGAAAGCAGGGAAACAAATCATGCATTTAAAATATTCAGAATTTTCTGCAGTGTTCATTCATCTGAGCAGCCACAGCCCTTGAACTCTAATGATGAAGCAGGTGACCAATTCCCAGGAATACTAATCTTTAATCAACCCATATTTGAAGCATGAAATTCTCACCCCAGGAAGGTGATTGGTTAATTTAATGGGAATAGGATTGCCAAGTGTGAAATATGTATAGAAGAATAATTTAGAATATTGCTATCTATCATTGCTCTTGCAATTTGAAGAGTAAAATGTCTCTTTATCTGGAGCTTACATAATTATTTTTTCAACAAAATAATTCTAAACAGATCAAATAGGAAATGTATCTTTTGGTAATCTTTATAGAGGCAAAATGATTGTGACTCAATTGTCTTCATATCTTCATATCTTCAATTGTCTTTTAAGCCTTGATTTAAGACGCTTGATAAATATTCCCTTACAATTAATGAAATGGAACAAAGCTGAGTAGACTCCCAGTAATTAATTATATGATCTAATAATGAATATATAATAACTGACAGAATAACCCAACCAGTATAAGATTGTCCCTAGAAAAAGTGCTGTAACAATACTTACTCAAAATTTGTTTTAATGTCAAACATAAATGAATAGTTAGATCTGTAAATTAACATCTTGAAAGCTAAATCACTTGCTTCCTGCTTTCATAGATTTTATTGTCTGGGAAATCTTTTCTGTCTGATTTGATCCCATTTAACTATAAGATTTCTACACATTTTGTACCCTACTATATTCCAGGAAAATTGTTTTAATTGTCTGAATGAAAAAAATAGTATTAATACTTCATATAAAAGTTTACAAAATATCCAAGCTGTAAGCAACTACCCATGAGACCAGGTCATTTTCTCTTCTGGAATGAAATGTGGTATATAATGTTATAAATTTGGGGACTTAACATTTAAATCTGGAGAAATTTTTAAACTGTTAAAATATGTATGCAATAAGTCTCATCCAGGTAAACTATAGAGCTGTTTAAACAAAGTACACTATCTATATTCTTACAATTACTTACTTTCTTGAAAGTGTTATTTTTCTTTGTTGTAGAAAAGGGGTGCACTTGTATAAGAGTTCATTACTCTTATTTTTGATTATTTTGCTTTTGCTAATTAATAAAAATTTAAGGTGTTATTTCCTTTAATTTCATTCCTATTTCTTAAAATAACTTATTAAGCTGTTTATATAGGTGTAAAAAATATGTGACAGAATTATATTTAGAAGAGAGATGTATTAAAATATTAAAGTGACTTTGTGTGTTTCTGTGAATCTTTCCAACCTATTGCCATTAATTAAACTTCATGAACATCAAATACTGATTTTTCGATTCATATTTAAAACTGATTGATTGTTTATGGAAGTTTTCAGAGGCTTTGATGTTGTAAGAAAAAAAAATTAATAACTAAGCCCCAATACCAATTTTTAAATTAAAGTTAACACCTCACACTGCTGAGAAACAAATAGAAATTCACTGGCAAAGGAAGAATAATAACAAATTTGAAATTAAAAATGAGTCATGTTTTTGAGGTTTTCAGCAGTGACTTGTGTTTTTCTGTATTTAGTCAGGATTATGATGCAGTCTTGTTTTCCATCTCCCTTTATCATGATCCCAGAGTGATCTTGTCTGATGTTGCTGTCCTGTGAGATTATCTTTGAGAACGCCACATGAGGCCATGAATGCTAGGCTGGATCCCTGCAATACTGAGTCCTAGACGTGAGAGTTCAGAAGAGCTCCTGTGTCAGGGGCTGCTATTCTCTTGCTCAAAATATATCTTCTTAACATCAGATATACCACAATATAGCAACAATGTCCTTTTTTTCCCAACCAAATTAGAAAATGTAATGACATTTTTTTAACAAACTGCATAATTTACTATTGACTAGAAAGCAGTCTATATACAAAAGTGATGCCAGAATATGTACTTTTATGTGTCTTAAAATTTGTATAATTGCTTTACTTAATAGTTTAAATTAAGTAGGGGAAAGATAATCTACTTTGAGTTATGTTTGGTCAAATCTCCACACAATCTGCTTTTCCTAATGCTATTTCTTACAGTGATTTCCTCTTCCCTGCATTATTCTAATTTTCATTATGTGCTCCACCTCTGGAATCAGTCAGTTTGTGAAGAGTGGTCATTATATTTTCAAAAAGAGTGTCTCTGATCATATTATGTCATCTCTATAATTATACAAGATTTATTTTTCATGTCTTGCAAATGGATTAAAAGTTGACACTCCCTCCCACTATCCGAAATCAGAACTACCCTTCCTCCTAAATTCCTAAACCTTTCATGTATGTATGGACATGAAAACCATTCCCAAATATGCTTCTACTTTCTAATCTCTACATTTTGCTATTTTTATTCTCTGCTCATGAGAGAATAAAAACATGAGGTGGTCCATACCCATCTCATGCTTTTTCTTCCTATCAATATATTACCTCCCATTTCAACTAAATCACAAGTTTTACATTTCATAGCTTTGAAGTAGTCTCACACCTTGCTTTTAAACTGATATAGCTTAGTGCCGCTAACAGAATAGCACGTTATGTGGTACAATGCAGATCACTTTTATGCCTCTCTTATTTCTCAACTAGATTATATGTTTATTTTAGGTAGGAAAGGTTCATCATTCAAACATTCAATATCAAGTCTCTAGTAAAGCCTGGACACAAGTCTTCATTTTCATAAATTCTCAAAACAACCCTCTTGATTGGAAATTTAAACTGTATTGTTTTAATATGTAAAATGCTAAAGACTATATATTTCCATTTTGACACAGTTATCTTTTTTTTCAACTTAAGGTAGTTTTTAAAAATCATTTATTTTTATAAGTATATTACTACATATTAATGTGTCACATCTGAGGGAAAGAAGTTTGAAAGCTGCTGTCAGGGGAAGTTTGTCCAATTTTTAATTATTATCTACTAGTTACTGATAAAAATGCTGAATAGTTAACAATTTTGTAAAAAAGATTATATCAACAATGTTAGTTTCTCTTACCATGCTCTAAGAAAACTTTAAATTCAGAAAACTAAAGAGTAAATTAATTTTACAAATAAACAAAATAAAAATACTGTCTAGAAACTAGCCAAGGTTAAATTAATTAACATTTGGGATTAACATACTATTCACATTCATTTTATATAGTGTAAGGATATTATACCTATTTGTGTGTGTGTGTGTGTGTGTGTGTGTGTGTGTGTTTGTGTACAGGGGAATGTGATGATCATAGATGTGTTCTGGGGGACATAAACATAACAAGTCTTAATAACACAGGCGGTATATCATGTGAGATATAAGGGAGACTGGAGCAGCATATATGGTCATAAATGGTCCAGAGGAAAGGTTTGCAATAAAGACTGAGTGATAGGGAGTAAAAGCAATGCCCTGGAAAACAAGACCTGAGACTTGTCATGCTCTAGTTAAGGGGAATTTCAATATGATAGGAACACACAGAGAGTAAAAGCCCAAAAGAAGGCACCGACTATCCACACATTTAACTTGAATCATGTGAACTGTCAACATTCAGTAAAAAACATAGCTATGTTCAAGAAAGAGGGAATTAATGTTAAAGTAACTATAGTGTTTGGGAAGAAATGTGGTTAGAGATAGGAAGCCTATCCATGCACCTAGCTATGCGTACAAAGAATCAATTTTTTTTCTTAAATCATAACTCCATTGGGAAATGCCAATAATTCAATCACAGATTTCCCCTCTGAGCATAATCCCACTATTGTTACAGGGAATCCAGTCTTCCTTCTGTTTCCATTCGTTTCCCATGGGCCCAAAGATCTTACACTCTTTCATATCTTCTGTTTTGTTTTCTTTTTAACCAGTTCTGCTCTTACAACAGTTGATTTTCTCAACTGATATTGCATATTTCTTCTTCTCTAGAAAATACAGCTGCAGGGATATATAGGTTGTGGTAGGTATTCACCATAAACAGACAAAGTACAATGAAGTATCTTTTTTTCATTTATGTAACACTCCCTCTGTTTCAAGGGGTTCTGAAACATGTCTCACATGCTAGGTAGGAAATAATTTGTGAAACATTATATTGTGCCTCCCTCAAAGTTCCCTGATCCAAGATGAAAAAAAAAAAAAAAAAAAACAGTAATCCAGGAAGGGTTTCTGTTTCTATACTCATTCCTACATTTGAGTTACCTGTATACAGTTGGCCTGTGACACCCTAAGATTGATTAGTACCTACCAATCTATGTTGTAACTGTCAGTTTGCCTATCTCCCACATGCAAATATATGTAAGTTACTTGATAGCCAGTACTGCAAACTGTCCATCATTTGATACCTAGTTTTTGAATTTCTACTATGATTTTTCTTTTTTGGTGTTTCTTACTTATTACAATATACAGTTTACATATTATTTTATTGTAGTTATTTACCAACTTTTTAGAAGATTTTCCTTATTACCTAAGAAGTTATATATCTGAGTGCATTATATAATAACAGAACACACAGAGAGATACCCACAGAACAACATATATACTAACACATGCACAATTATCCTTCCATCTAGCAAAACTTTCATCACCTATTCTATAGAGAAATTTAGGAACAATCCACACAATTTAACACACATGAAAAGATATTATATATCTCAGGATTCCTTTCTGAGATCTACTCTTCCTCATGATTTTGCTGAAGAGCTCATTATCAAATTGCTAACACATCTTTATCTCTTTAACTGCTAACTTATTTAGATCATTATAGGCCTGCAGGCTGCCTAAGTTTCCAACATCAACCCAAGGATAGTACTGTGTTGCTATTGTCAGCATTTCAGTCTCAACTGAGATTATTCAGTTCAATATCATATTTAACCTTCAACTTTTGTCTAAAATGCTCAGCAGCACTCTGAAACAATACATCGTTTACATATCATCACCCCAGTACAATCCAAACTACATTTAGCAGGATGAAGCAACTTCAAGAACTTGAGGTGACGTTCCTTCTGAGCCAGTTAGAAGAGTTTTCTAATGGACAAAAAAGTTTTAAAACTCCAAAGTATATATAGTAAAGTCTTGGATAAAAACTTGCTATTAAAATAAGAAGTGAAGGAGAAGCAATAAGAAAACTGAATGTAGTTTCTTGATATGCATTGTCATGAAATTATATGAAGTAGCACAGTAGTGATTTTATTTTTATACAAATCAATAGTTATATTCTAATCTCCTTAAACATTAATATTCTATGCAAGATTTAATGTTTTGGATGTCCACCACAAAAGACATTGTTATTTCATGATGGATACTGAAGAGGCACTTTAGCACATTAAATAAGTTACTAATTGTTCCAAAGAGAAAAATAATGACTTTATGAGCTGAAAATATCTTTATACTGTTACTAATGCGTTCATTTTTAAGATAATGATACTTTTATTATAAACAGTATAATCTGTATTAGAGATGGTTGATTAAAAGAATGATCTGAATTATCCTCATTCTGCTTATGTTTAGTCACTGAGTTAAAAGTAATAAGCAATTCATGTTGGTTTCAATAGGCAAAAATAGGTCCCCAAATATTATATCTGTTCCCAAAGAGGAGACTACACAGATTCTAACAGTATTCTCTATGAAAATTAATTACACTGAATTTCATTTATTCATCTATTAAAATGCTAAAAGTGATACAAATCCATTTATTGTTCTACTGATCCATTTCAGCCAACACTTAAAGAACACAAACCTAGAACACTGAATGGGAATCTGTCAGAAGGCAACTGGAGAGATAACTTTGTCCTTAGGGAATCATGTTAAATAAATGAATTTAATACAAGAATAGTAGCTACAATATGTATCAAAGTTCATATATCTCTTCTTCCTACAATATGTAAATTATGTGTAATGTATTATCTCTTATATGTATATATGTAGTGTTGTAGTGTTCAGGTACAAATTCCATAACACTATTTCATTAGGATCAGAGTGTTATGATTTAATTGTTCTTTTAAACTATACACAAACTTACAAAAGTGAGCAAGGCCGAACTATTTGTTAATTGCACAAATGCATTAGTTTCCTTAGAGATAATTTTTAAATTAATTTTAAACAAAAATTAAATGACAATCTTTGGTGCATTTTTTCTAATAAAGTCTATATATATTCAAACTTTAATCACTTCACTCATAGGGACTAGTGACCAAATAGTTTTAAAATGATGTTCTGAGATAGTCCTTAATAATAATTTTTAAATAAACTTGATTTTTCAGAAATGTTTTAAATTTACAGAAAAATTGTAAAGAGAGTACACAGTGTTCCAATATACCCTACATATCATGTAATTTCCCTATTATTAACATCTTACACAGTAGAGTACATTTGTTGCAATTAAGAGAAATATGATGATACATTATTATTATTGACTAACCACCACATTTTATTCAGGTGTCCTTACTTTTTAACCTAATTTCTTTTTCTGTTCCAGGATTCCATTCAAGGTAATGACATTACATTTAGCTGTCATGCCTCCTTAGACTCCTCTGCTTTGTGACAATTTCTCAGATTTTTCTTGTTTTTGTTGACTTTCACAGTTTTGAAACATACTGGTCACGTATTTTGCAGAGTGTCCCTCAGTTGAGATTGGTCTGGTATTGTGATCATGATTATACTAGTGTTATTCACTTTGGGGAGGTTCACAGAGGTAAAGTGTCCTTGTCATTATATCACATCAAAGTTACATACTATCAACATGATTTTTCACTGCTGATGTTGACCTTATTCACCTGGCTGAGGTGGTGTTTGTCAAGTTTCTCTGGCATAAAGTTACTCTTTCTATACTGTATTCTTTGGAAGAAAGTCGTCGTGTGCAGCCCACATCTAAGGAGTGAGGAGTTATGCTCCCCTCCTTAAGGGAAGAGTATCTGCATAAATTATTTGGAATTATTCCACATGGAAGATTTATCTATTTTCTCTCTTTAATAAATTAATTTATTCACTAATTTTTATGTGAGTGCAAATTCGTACATTTGAAAATATATACTTTGGGTTATTAACCAATGTTCCTGTATTTATTTCATTGCTTAAGTTGTTCTACATTTGGCCATTGGAAGCTCTTTCAGTTGACTCTCATTGTCCCTCCAACGTATCTCCCAACATTGTGGGTGTATTAATTGTCTGTTTGCTCTTGAGGACTTTCTTACTTTATGGTACTGCAGGATGCTTCAGGGTCATCTTGTATATTTCCTGCCCCAGCCTTAGAACCAGCTGTTTCTGCAAGGAGCACTTATGCTTTTGTTGGTGAATGTTAATAGAAACAAAGATCTAGATGCTAAGTGTGTTGATTGCTATTAGAACATCATAGGAACTGGAGGCAACCTGAGGCTCATGGCCCAAGATAAGAACTTTGGGGCCACAAAGCAGATGCATGTTTGAGATGAATTGACCTGAACAAGAGAATTCACATTATATAGAGCTAAAAGGGAGATAATGAGATAATACCAAATTAATACTCAAGTAGAATAGAAAACTTAAAAATTAAGGTTTGAAACAAATTATCTGTTAAATACTGACTTTGTCACTTATAACTATTTCCTATTAAATTATTTTTATAAATTCACTGGGATTATATATATTAAATACATATATTTTAATTCAAAACATATATTATTAATGTTATATTAATAATATTTAGTATGTAAATAAATATATATAATACATATTCTTATAATTTCAAATTAAAATTAACTTCAAATTAATTAGTTAGATTTGTATAGAACATCCTCTAATTTCTTTCTTTCCTTTTTATATCTTCTTACTGTTGTACATCCTGAGTTTATTCTCATGCTTATATTTGTTATTTTGTCAAAAGTAAACTTTCAATTATCACTATATTTACTATAAAAATAAAATATATATTTTATTTGTTTTATTATATTTCTTGTTTTCCTGTATTTCTTAGTTTCTGTTGAGTGATTCATCTATAGTTATTCATTAATATCATTCATTTATTATTGTCTTAAATTATTTTATCCATTTATACAGAAATAGAGCATGAATTTAACTCTGAATGCAATTTTAATTACATCTCAAACAATGATATACATTATTGTCTTTTTATACATTAATAATAAGTTATAGCTGTGGATTTAACTTTCTTATGCCAACAATTCTAATGGTAATATCTTCCAGGAACACCCTCATAGACACACCCAGAAATAATGTTTAACATCTGGGCAACCCATGATCCAGTCAAGCTGACACATAAAATTAATCATTACATGTACTTATTTTCTCTCATATTTTTAATGTCTATGTTCTTCAATGATTCCTGTTTTATGTGGGAACTCAGCTCCATCTTAGGTAGTTTCAAGATCTTATCTCTTATTTCCCATAAGGTTATTTTATTCTACAGGTATTGGTAAAGTCCAAGGTTTTCCTATTTGTTTAGCACCTTTCTTTCATATGTCTCTTGTTTCAGGATCTTTCTTTACAAAAACAGATATGCATTTAATGTGGATTATAATTTATCAACTATCATTTTTTTTTTTTTTTTTTTTTTGTGGCACACGGGCCTCCCACCGCTGTGGCCTCTCCTGCTGCAGAACACAGGCTCCGGACGCACAGGGCCAGCAGCCACGGCCCACGGGCCTAGCTGCTCTGCGTCACGAGGGATCCTCCTGGACCGGGGCACGAACCTGCGTCCCCTGCATCGGCAGGCGGACTTTCAACCACTGTGCCACCAGGGAAGACCCCACTGGTTTTTGAAGTGAGATTTTTCTTTTTCTTTCTCTGCTTACATATAACAATATCATGGATATGCTCAGAGATCATTAGCTGTAGATCCAACTTATATTAAAATAAATAAGTTTGTACATATTTATATCACATATACATACAATGGGGTTATATATTTTATTATTTTATTGCCATCTTTATCCCCCTCTATGTTATCTGTTTATATTTTCACAAAATATTTCTAGGTCAGTTATTCTCAACTAGGAGCAACATTTTTTACCAGGGATTATTTGGAAAAGTCTGCAGACATTTTTGATTTTCAAGATCGAGGGGTTGGTATGGGGATCTAGCAAGTAGAGAACAGAGATGCTGCTAAATATTCTATAATGTGGAGAACATCCCTTGCAAAAGAATTATGTGGAGCAAATGTCAGTAGTGTGAGGTTGACAAGCCCAGTTCTAGGCATATAGCAATCAGGGTCTTCTCTCTCCTCTTGCTTTGGTAAATGGAATATGAGAGCAAGTAACATGTGTCACAATTTGGTAAAGTCTTAACAGACAGTTCAAAGTATAACATGCTGCTATTTCCTTCCCATAAAGTACCTTGACCCAGATAAGGGATGCCCCTTTGGCTTGTATATTTGAGTGAGAAACATATGGAACAGGGGTTTACTTGTATAAGAAAGACAAGAACTCAAAATAGAGAAGGACTATAAGTGAGAAAGACATGCTGTTATTTGAAACTATCATGGTTTTATATTTTTTCCTATAAGGTAATCTAGGAATTACCATGTGACCATTTAACATTTAATTAAAATTACATTAAAAATTAGTGCTTCAGTTGCACTAACCACATTTCAAGTGCCGTAAAAATTGCATGTATCTAGTAGCAACTATATTGGACTATGCAGATAGATAATTTCTATCATTAGGGAAAGGTTTTTTTGTGGGGGAAAATATTAATAGGCTATTCTCCCTGATATATCTCTCCTCATTTCCCCTCTTTGCAAATGCATGAAACTCAAGTCTACATAAAATGTATGTTAGGGCAGTCTGTGTGTGTGTGTTAAAGTGTGATTGTTTTATAAATTTATCTACACTTTGTTTTTCTCAATCAAAAGTATCTCATGATTTTTTAATTACTTCATTTTAATGCTGTATAATGTCCATGATAAGATTTTAGATTGATTTTCAGTTCCTTTACCCTTCTAATATCTTTGTTTTTAGGTTTGGCACTGTGTGTGTTTCGGGGTGAGTTTGGCCACTTCAGATATCAATGAAGCAAACAACCTTTTATATAAAGTTTTATATTTTGGTTCTTTCATTTCTATAGGAGAAAGTCCCTGGAGTACTTTTTGGGCATGAGCTATGCTTTATTTATTTTTGATAGGCTCTCTAGACTATCTTTTTTCCCAAAATGGTTGCAGGAATTCATATTTCTACCAGTAACACAAAAGACTCTTATTCACTGAATGCTATACTGCTCAAATCAGTCTGCATGGTGTTTAATATTTCATTTTTTCTTTGCTTCTCTCTCTGTGATTTCTAATGAATTTTACCACTAAGGTTTTTGGAAATTTGATATGCTTGAGAATTCAACAGTTTGAATCCTCTTTTTGTTCTTACTTGCATATTTTTAAGTTAAGTTTGTAGGAATCTTCCATATAGTACTCTTTATTTCTCTTTTATTTCCTCAACTGCACTTTACCTAATCACTGGTTATTGTACTTTTTTCCATATAAAAACGTTATTTTTATATTATAAAATGTATTTGTCTTTTATTTTATAATTCACAGAATTAATGTCTTCATTATTAGCATATTCCTCTACTCTGGGGTTTTATATGTGTTCTGTTTGATATTACCCTGAGGGTTATATTTTTTTTCAGTTTGCATAACTTTATATATTTAGAGTTTATGTCTTTTGTTGTCAAATTCTATTATTTTTATTTATACTTAACTTTATATTCGAGTAAATTATTTTCAATATTTAATTAATTTAAATATTTTAATGGTTTGTTTTTAAGACTTTTATATTTTAAGGTCTACTAAATTAAGTTTAGGGTTATCTCCATAATAACTGTATAATATTACTTGAGTGATAAGAATTCTTAAAATGTAACTACTTTGATGACTATATATACTACCTGTGTTTTGCTTGAGTATTATGACTTTAGACGTCTACTGTAAAATTCTTGTGGCCTCAGTGAAAATTATGCCTTGTCTTTCAAGTACACCTGAATAGACTTCTCTTGACTTCAGGGCCCACAGGTTCAGGACATGAGATGTTTCTAGTGAAGATGATAGAATTGATAATACCCGTTACCTAAGTTTTGCCATTCCTTTTAACTATTTCATCTTTGACAGATGGTAAAAATGTATTTAAAACACAGTTAAGGTTTTACTTACATACCTATTTAAATAAATAAATGATCAAAAGAAAGGAGATAAAAATCACTCTTCTTATGATCTCTCTTACGTGTGTGTGGATTTTTTAATGTGATAGTATCTTTATTCTTTAATGGTATGTTTTTAATAATTTTAATATATAATCAAATATTCCCATATAAAATAAATTTTTGTGTTTACATAATATTCTACTTCATTTTGCCAAAAATTTATCCACTAAATTTTATTAGATATTTATATTTCCAATTATTCTCTTTGAAAAAGATATAAATAATTTGTCCATATACTTATTACCTTGGGAGTAATCCCTAGATTCTGATTCCACAATTACTTTTGTATTGTTAAATTCCTTCTATAAATAATTGTGTTACAGTGGCAACCTATGGTGGAAATAATTAAATGTTGTTGTCTACTTTATTTGGAACACCAGATTGTATATGTTAATAATAGTTCTTTAAAAGCAAATGCTATTGAAATACTAAAAAGTAAATTCACATAAACTAATAGTTACTTCTAATCTTTTTTACCTCTTTCTCCCTACAAATAAGAAATTTCTTGATATTTCTGCATCTAATCTAATTTCTATTGCATTGCCTGCCACAGACTATATGCTCAATATATTTGGAATAAATTAATGTTTATGATTTCGGTCTCACAAATTTGGACTAAAAAGTAATTCTAGCTTTCTTTTCTTTCTTTTTTTTAAATACTGAGACTGTATTGCTTATTTGGAAATCCAGTCTTTTCCTAAAATTATCTTAATCACCTTTAAAAACTCTTACACAGGTTCACAGTTGTATGTGGGAAATAGAAAATGAGATAGGCTCCTCATATCATACAGAAACAACACTTTATAATTTTTTTGACCTGCCTGATGATTACTGCTGCCTTCAAGACCAGTTCACTGACCTTTTCAAAGAAGCAGCCTGGAGTGTGCCTCTGGTATGAGACATTTTGAAGAAATGCCTCCATTAACCACTACTGCTGAAACTTGTTCTCATCAACCTCTGGCTTGTGGGGTTTGAGACATAGTACAATCATCTACTCATTTACTCAAGCCCTTGTGGCTCTCAAACATAAAGGAGGTCACTCTTTCCCAAGTCACACATGGTGAAGGCTGTCTCGTATCAAAAAGTGCTTGGCCCCCAATCTTATCAATACTTCCAATTCACAGAAGAGTGCACATACCACAGAGGATTGTTTTATTCTCCCAGCATGTGGTCAACAACTCTGTGAGTTATGCCAGGTCATTTTGTGACCAAATAATCACTCTTCAGTGTCCAGCTAACCACGGTGAGTTGCCCAGAGGACCCAATTATTTCTCAGGGACTGCACTGACCCTTTCCTTTAAATCATCTTGGTCATGGTAACCTAATTCATCCAAAGGGTTTCTTTTTCAATAAAGTTTAATTACCAAGAGACAGAATTGAGAAACCCTTGACCTTGTAGGCAAATTTGCACTACTACAGTCCTAAAATAGCCAAGTTCTTTGGTGAGGAGCACCATGACAACAACACTTAAACAGAGTTTACAACGTGTCATCAGAATGGCCTGATATACAGTTCCTCATGAAAATGGGAGAACATTCTTGCCTTGCAACAGGGGGTATTCACATACCCCCTTGCCTTGCACAGGGGGTTATTTCTAGGGCAAAGGGATACTTCTCCAAAATGATTGATGTTTCCATTTTTAGACAGAAAAAAATAATGACTTTTAAGTGATAAAATGTGGTGCCAAAAAAAAAAAAAATCTTCTCCACAGGTGCCTTTTTTTGTTTTAACCAATGAATAAATAAAAACCAATTTTTTAAAAACAAAACAAAAGTATATATATATATATATATATATATATATATAAAGTCTTATTGTATTGATATATTTGACAAAGGAGTTTATTTGGTTGGTTGGAAGATAAAAGTATCACACTGAATGAGTATTTCAGAAAATTATAATGACTGGCTTTTAAGATCATTCCTAGCTGTAGGTGACTAATCTTACTTAATGAACATTTTGTGGGTCTGTGCCCACATTTCCTTTATGCCTGTTTTCTGTCCTTCACAGGACATGAAAATATTTCACAGTCACACTATAAACAGGGAGCTAATCTGTTAATGTCAATGGAAAGTTTATTAATGTGTAAGTTATATAGCCTACATCCACACATATGTCATATCATGTGACAAGCCACCGTTTGTTATACACCTTCCATGCTCAGACATATGTCGATTAATAGAGCAGAGGACGAATATATCAAAAATGAATTTTGTGAAAGGTTATTTTCTGAGACAAGTAAATTGTTAAATTACTTAAATAAATATGTAAAGTAACCATGCTTACAGATCTGCTTGCCTCTCACAGTGAGCATTGGAATGATAGCTTACTTAACATAATTAATGATTTCACATTATGTTAAATTGAATATTTTCCATGATTACATTTCAGTTAAAAAAATAGATAGATATGGGCTTTGCCGATGCAGGGGACACAGATTCGTGCCCTGGTCCGGGAAGATCCCATATGCCGCGGAGCGGCTGGCCCCGTGAGCCATGGTCGCTGAGCCTGCGCATCCAGAGCCTGTGCTTCGCAATGGGAGAGGCCACAACAGTAAGAGGTCCGCATACCGCAAAAAAAAAAAAAAAAAAAGATAAACTATTAGATTTATAACTTCTGGAGCTAAGTGACACAGTAAACAAGGTCAGAAAAATAATATATTTCTGTATTTGTAAAAGAAAACTTTTGTTCTTTAGATATCATGTTAGGATGGTAAACTGAAACCAGTACCCTGATTGCATAAAAGTTTAAGGACAAAAAAAAAAAAAAAAAGTTTAAGGACACACTTCTGACATTGATTTTTACTCAGGTGGTTTTTTTACGCAGTAAATTTTGTTAATGTGGAACCTGAGGAGCATTAGTCTATTTGCCCCCCCCCCCCCTTAGAAAATAACAGCATTCTACTAGCACCTTTCAAACTAAATACCTGTTTTTAATGGAATAAATAAATAAAAGAAGTAAAATAAAATTACATGTTGAATTTGTTAAAACTGAGGAAATACTTAAAATATTTAAGTCTTTCATGAAAAATGCTACTTAACAATTCTAAGTTAGTATAAGTATGTAACAAATGCTATTAGGGCTTTATTAATTGGTTTCCTTCTTTCCTTTGTTGTTGTTCAAGTCTTTCAACTTCCATAAAAACTGTGAAGTACTTTAAAGTACATTGAAGAAATATAATTGAATAAATGTCATGAGTAAAATATGGAGAGTAAAATTAAGTAACTTAAGTAAGAAAACATAACAATAAGTCTTTTCTTAGGAAATGCCTACATTTCCTTATGACAAATTACAATGAATTAACTATTCATTTTGAATGATTGGCTACAATACCAGTCATAATAAGATTTACATTTAAAATTTTAGATTTAACATGTCTTCTATGTATATGTAACAATCTCTTTTTAAAAAAAATTTGAATGGGAAATATGATTGAATATACATATCAACTTTTTATTTTCCTTTGGAAAATATTATCTTGATGATAAGTATTGCTTTCTTCTAGGTAAGCACATACACACACACACACATACACACACAGAGTCAACTAAAATGAATTAGTAGGTGTGGAATTTATGCAGATAAAAAAAGGAAAATTGAATATTAAGTGTACCCAAAATATTTGTGAAGCATACTACTATATTATCCAAATTATTTGTCATAAATATTAAATATAAATCAGTTTACATTATGTATCTCTATACTCAAGATTTGGTTGACTTCTAGTTTACCAGTCCTTTGTTGTAAATTTTAAATGATAAAGGACAATATTTAAAAAGAAATAGTAATTATATTTGGAAATATTGTTTTGTATGAGATAATGTAAATGTGAAATGATAGAACATTCTTTTAAGATGGTTTTGTAAAACTTTGTAAAAAAATACAATGTGCAAATGTTAATTTTTAAATTAGTGTTTATTTTTTAAATGATTTGGGCATCATGGATCTATATGCATATGTCTCTCTATAAAATATTGAGGTATATACCTCTCTATTTGGGTAAGAAGAAACAGATGTATACAGTAAATTGTATACAGTCCAGATAGTTCAATAAACAGTAAGATTTGTACTAAAATAGGAAGAATTATAGCAGTAGTCACACACCAAATGAAGAAGTAAAGGAAGCTTGAAGCCTGTTGACCACCCTTAGAGGAGTTTTGTTTGGATTTCACCCTCGTTTTCCAGGTGATAAATCCTTTGGATACCTATAATAATTATAATGTAGTCATGAATTTGTCTTCATATGTGATTTTGTGCCCTGGGACACAGGTTTAATTGACATGGGGAAGAGGTTCATGTAGAAGACAGGCAGATGGAAAGTGTCGGAGAAGGGAAAAACGTGATCCCATACCTCTATGTCATATATAAAGGTGGATTTTCTTGATAATGTTGAATTTCGACAGACATGGGTTTTCAAATAATGGCATGAATGTAGTTGCGTTTGGGTTTATTCCAATACCAGTTGAATACCTCTGTAATAACTGGAAACAATACAGCTGATAGAATTTGATTTTGTGCTATATATTTGAGGCTTTCTACAGTCATAGGGCTAGGCTTCCAACTAACAACCAGGGGCAATTTGGAGGGAAGTTTTTTTTTTTTTTTTTTTTTTGCTCCCGTTTTCTTCATAATATATTTTGGTCAGGATTTTATCTTCACCACTTCACTCACTGTGTCTTGGAAGAATTCCTCAATAAGTTCCTAATTATGGACACATTGGGCTCATTAGATTCTTCTGCTTTATTCATTTCTCACTAATATTTCTATTATGAACATTCTTTTTCTTATTGTTGCCTCTACCTTGGCGTTTGAAAAGCTATTCTCACTGGGTCTTCACTGATGTTTTGGTCCTCTCATTCTATATGACAACTTAATCACAAACTCTGTATCCTCATCCCAAAGTATTCTTTTCTGAAGTCTAATAAAATGGATCCAACATCAGTGGCTCAGAAATATCAAGAAGTTGTTATATCCCATATTGTACTCACTAGCAGTAGCAACAGAGCTCCTTTCCTTGCTCAGTAGTCTTCATCAGGAATGTCATCTTCATCATCATCTGTCAAAGAAACCAAACACTGGGACTCATCCTAGACACTTCTCATTCTTATTTCTCCTACATCAACTTAGTCACTTGTTTCCACACGTTTACTTTTATAAAGTTTTTCAAAACTCAGCTCTGACATCTATTTTCTTCCTCTCACATGGGTATTGTACTAGATTCCTAATTGTTCCTGTGCATAAAAAATCAATTATTTACTATATTATACCCTAAACATACCTCTAATACATCATTAAACATCCTTAAACACAGTGAATACATAAATTTACTGATTTTCATAGGTAAACATTGTATTTATCTTTGTAAGCATTGTAGTGCAGAATACACCAAAACTGCTCAATGTCTGATAACTAAATTTAAATATTCTGAATTCTTCAAAGCTACAGTTGGTATCTAGACCCAGATATATTTATTTATACATGTGGCAGCCATGAAAAAATGCCTCTCATTCTCTGTCTGCAGAGAGTATGGTTGACTGATGGCTCCAGCTGCTACACTCTGTAATTCATCACTGTTCACACTGAGCCCACACTTCCCACAGATTTCAGCCCATGACTCATCATGGCAGGAATAGTAAGTTAGCCCTGTTCTTTGGAGACATAGGACTCAACTGAGGAATGATGTTGGCTCAGGAATGGACTTGCTGAACACTCTTAGAGCTGATTTGACTTCTAAGAGACTTTCACTCAAACTTTCTTCCTTCCCTCTTGCCTTTATCTGGGGTCAGATTAGCATCATAGACTAGTAGATTTCCCAGCCTTTCCTTGTTCCTTTCCCTTTTCCTTGTTAAGCATTGCCCTTAATAAATCACATGCATGGCTTATTCAGTCTAGGTGTCTGCTTCAGAGAGCATGAAGACTAAAACAAGTGGTACCAGAAGTGTTCCAAGAATACAGGTGGTAAGATGGGGAATCTGGGGCTGGCTCTAAACCATGCATCAGAGTTGAGGTACAATCGTTAAGTAAGGTGCTGAGTGCCCTAATACAAGATAGTGATTCAGCTGCTAAATATTTTGCTGGCTGTTACCTTGGAAAATTTCCAGCGGTGGGGAATGCTGCAGCAGATGTGATGATTCAGGCATTCAAAAATATGAGGGGGCAGAGAGCAGACAGGAGGACAGTGCCTATAAAGAAAAGAGAACTAGTTGGTTACTGCTAGGTTGTATTGGTGTCAACAGAGCAATATTAAGAGACTAAGGGCAAGAAGTTAATAGCTAAGTGGCCAGAAGGTCTTTAAAAAGGAGCTTATCTCTAGAAAAGTGGAAAAACAGACTGAAGTTGAGCAGCACACTGTAGACCTATTTATTAAAGTTGGAGATCTCTTCAGACATTTAGATGCTCAGTGCTCGCAGATCTGTTATGGGAAAAATCCAGATCCTGAAATATGGGGCAGGGGCATGTGTATGGATATACCTGTATATGTTGATTTTCTGGACTTCCAGATGTTGCCTACCCTTCCTAGTAAGAGCTAGCACTGTGTTCTGCTGGAAGTTGCTGCAGAAGAAGAGAAGGTGCTGCCCCACAAGGCAAGATGTTTTCTCCTCAGGGGCTACCCCTATATCCTTTTCTGATTGCCAGAATAATGATAGCAATAAATCCCAGAAAATCCTGCCTTGGAATGCACTGAACCTAACATAGGAAAGAGACCATAAACCAAAAGAGATGTAAGAAATAGTCATAATGTTTGGACTGGAGCCAGGGGTGTATTCCTAGGATTTATTCCTAGGGTTCTTGATCAAGGAGGCCAAAATGTAACAGTAAGCAAGCAACTACTTATTGAACTGTGGACTCTTTCCCAGGACATAATTATTATCTTAGGAGAGACCTCAAAGTATTAGAAAAAAATTGCTACTGAGGAGGCCCTTAGAAACCTGGGAAAGGTAAATAGTGAGCACTAAAGCCTTGGGGGGGGAATGTTTGCATTGTCCTAGGAGATGGTATAGAAGAAGGAGGTTAAGAGAAGCGGGCATACTGGAATTGATATATTATATAAGGTCAGGATACCCATCAGAGATTTATATTCCATGAGAGAGCCCAGAAGAACCATTCACCAAGAACATGAGGTAAGAGGGGCATCAACGGTACTCTGCAGAACAGGGCTGACATAGAAGAGGCAGCTGCAGAGTTGGATGATGGGGCTTAAAAGTAACAGAGGTCAGAATTCAGCACTTAACTGCCAGGAGGCTGCAATTACTGTTATGACTGACAAGGTCAAAAGGAAAGATAAAGCACTTAACCGACGAAGATTTGTGAAGACGGTTAAAGGTGTGCAGCCTTACTTAAGAGCAAAATAGAGTAGCAACCCCCAAGGATGATGCTTAATTTGTCACCAAGTGGCCTGTTTTTCTCCTTGAGCAATAGTGCATGCAATATCCACAAATCAACACTGATCTCTGTTCTGACAGGTAGAACATTCATAGGCAGAGTAGTTAGACCTGCCTTGGTATATGGGAGCTCTTACTGTTGGGCCCATATTTAACTTAAGTCTGGGCCATCAGGGCTGTTTAGCTCGTGGGTCAATAGTGTTGTTTTAGTGTACTGATATAGGACAGATGTATTTTTAAAAATTCATGGATTTATACTGATATTTCAAATGTATATTTAGTACTATAGGATGTTTACAAAATTTCCTTGATTTTAAACTTTAATTTCTTTGTTCTCTTGTACTGAAAATCTAGTAAGCATAACTACTTATTTGTTTTCCTTATCTATAAACAAATTTTCATATATACAATTTCAAAGTAATAATGACAGTATTGTTTTGAGCAATAAGAAAGCAGAATAAATTTTAAGATTTATTTGAAGTTTTATTTGATTATAAAATATATTCAGCTAAGAATAAAATGTAGGAATACAGTGTTCTGAAGACACTGGAAATAATTCCTTCTCCAGTGTGACTAAGCAAACAACTTGATGTATAGTTAGATTTATTTGTTTTGATTTCCTTTCAATTTTTAGAAATTTTCTTTTTTCTTATTGATTTGATCCTGAATGAATTCATAAACTACAGTCACTATGGTTCTTTACCTAAAATTCTCATGTCTGTTGACTTTTAATAAACTATTTGATTGAATTATAAACATACATTACAGGAAAATACATAGGTTATATGTATACCTCAAAATCATGGGAGTATATAACCATGCAAGCACCATCCAGGCTAAAAGCAGAAAAATGCAATATTAGAAGTATCCCCAGAAATAGCCTTAATGTGCCTCCCAAATACCCCTGCCTCTTTCCAAACATTTTTTATGATCATTTTTTGCCTATTTTTGATATCTATATAGTGAGATTTGAACACATAGTAAGACATCATGTTGTTGCAGCATATATTTATTTTTTTAATTTACTTTATTGATAGTATTGTATTCTTAAAATATTTCATTATTCCTGTATCCATTCTATTGTTGATAGATTATATTCAGTTTTTGGATGTTTTTCATGTCTTTCAAATGTCTTGTGCTGCAATATTATGCATATCTTCAAATTTCGAAGATAAATCTTAATGTATTACCAAATAATTTATACCAGTTTTACCACTTCTGCAGAAAGCTATGAGGATTCTTATTTCTTCACTTTCTTGCCAATGTTTCAGATTGGCAGTCTATTTTCAATTATAGTATTTCTGCTTTACTTATGGTGTTATTATCTCACTGAGGTTTTAATTTATATTCCCCTGGTGACTAAAGTAATGGAGAAACTTTTCATATATTTACTAGCAAATCGTACATTCTTTTTTAAGTGTCTGTCTAAACCTTTTCTCTATTAAGTTTTCCGCCTTTTCTAATTAATTTATAGGTATTCTTTATACCTCCTTGATGAGACACTTATGGCCTATATGTGCTATAAATACCTTCTCTACTCTATGATTTTGACAGGACACAACAGAAGTCCAGAAACAGACGTCCATATACACAGTCATTTGATTTATGACAAAGAACTGTGAAAAAGAACTGAATTTTCAATAAATAGTGCTGAATATTTTGGATTCTGTAAGGAAAAAAAAAGTGAATCTTGATGCTTATATCATCCCACAAACAAAAATTAAATCCAGGTATAAACGGTAAAACAAAAACATTTCTAGAAGATAACACAGGAGAATATCTGTATAACTTTGGAGTAAGAATTGGTTACTTAAATCAGATGAAGAAAACACTATCATAAAGGGAGAGATTGACACACGTGACTATATTAAAATCAAAAGTGCTATTCACCATTTAAATGAGTAAGAAGCCAAAAACTGACAAGGTTCAAATTTCAATAAACATTTTATTCTACTGATATTATATGTCCTACTTTTTCCCCAAAATATGTATTTCTTGCTCAACATTTTTCTTTCATTGTTCATGATTCTTCTTTCTTCTTTTATTATATAAAATATACATTTTATCATCTCTTGATATTTCTCTATTTTTTACATTCTCGGGGGGGCTGTGATCCCTCCATATATTTGTTTTTGGAAAACCTTTAAAGAGTTCAGTAATCCTTGATCACTGTAATTTTTGTTTATAAATATATCTTAAGAAGAAATTATTTTTCTGTTTCTATATTATAGAAAAAATTCTACAAGAAAATTATTAATTCCCTGTGTGATACCAAGATCCCCAGTTTCCTCCAGTTGTAAACTTTTAACCTGGATTCTTATCTTCTACTTAAGAAAACTGCCTTTGAACTTTATACTCTTGTGGCATATGGATTGGGGTTTTCTTTCCTGATAGGAGAATCCCCTCACCAAAGCAAAGTCTCACCACAGACAGTGTATCAGTTTGCTAGGGCTGCCATAACAAAGTACAACAGATTGGGTGTTTTAAACAACAGAAATTTATTTTCTCACAATTCTGGAGGCTAGAGGTCAGATGTTAAGGGTTGGTTTATCCTGAAGCCTCTCTCCTTGACTTGTAGATGACCACTTCATGTTCACATGATATTCTCTTTTTATATATATTTGTGTCCAAATTTCCTCTTCTTAGAAGGACAACTATCATATTGGATTAGGGCCCACCCTACTGACCTCATTTTAACTCAGTTACTACTTTAAAGGCTCTATCTCTAAATATGGTCACATTCTGAGGAACTAGGGGTTAGGCTTTTAACATATACATTTTGGGGGACAAAACTCAGCCCAGGACAGATGGGATGCTTTATTAACTTGAGCATTCCTTTTACTGAGACTGTCCTTCCAGGATCTTATATATATTATATATACAGGAACCAGATGCCTGTCACTGCCTCACACACCCAATACCTCATCACCATTTGTGACATAACGTTAAAATAATATCCTTAATTTTAAAGGTATATATCTCCTCCCGAAATGCCTCACCTTGCTAGATAACTACTCTGGATTTAAGACATTCTTTCATTTATGTCGTGTGGTTTTTCACTTTATTTCTCTTGAGAAGCTTTCAAACATGATGCAGCAATTTTGTATTTTCATTTGATAAGATGCATATATCTGCTCAGCCTAACATGTTGGTTGGTAGAAACGAAAGAGAGTACATCACTGTTGGAAACCATTTGTAAATATATGTCAACATTGTTGTTAATGCATTAAATGACAAACACTAGTTCCAAAATAATATATTTAAGATCTATCCATCTATCTATCTATCTAACATCTACCTACATATCTACTTAAGTAAAGAGGGAGAGAGTTTTTAAAAGGAATGTTAGAAAGACACTTTTATACTCTAAGGGTTAATTGTGGTTAAATCCAGGAGGCTAATGGTGTTGTAAAATTAAGGGGATATAAAATTTCCCCTTGTCTGAATGACTCCTTTGAACCCACTTTTTAACTCTTCACAGTGAACATCTGCAGTCTGAGTATACTTACACTGGACTTTTGTTTCTAAAATAAACTTGAATTATTTTGTCAGGATTTGCAACACTTTACAAAAATGTCCATTAACCCACTAATTCTATGTCTAATATTATATCATGAGGTAGCAAAGGGAAAACTGTATAAACAAATTCATTCCAGCTACAAAATATTTGGAAAATCCAACTGTCTGACCAGTAGATTACTTATGAATAGTTTATATATAGTTGTGTAAATGTTATGTAATTGCTAAAATATTGATTATTTGTAAATTGTAACAGTGTGGATATAAAATTATGTTAAAAAATGAGACCACTATAATGTGTATGTGTAAATGTTTGTGTACTTGCACACATACATATATTTGTGCACACACACATGCTAAGTAAAATTGTCACTTGCCATCTACCTCTACAAGGGTTAGGTAACTAGCCATTGCAGTCATTGACCTTCAATGACCTTCAACACTCTGAAAAGAGTTCAGGGTGGAGATCAGGAAGGACGTACTCTGTGCTCTGGGAAAAATTGACAGAACAGAATCTCAGATAATTAGATATTTTAAGGAGGAGATTTACGAGCCTGATTTCTTGCATCTTCTCATATCTAGAAAAGTACTAAAATCAGTAATGGAGACATATGCTCATATGCCTCAATTTGATGTGACTGTTTATTCCTTTAAAATAAAATAGACTATACATGTATGTTATAAAATAAATGGAATAGTTTTTCCTATGTATTCAACAGATAAATTACAAATAGGTGCATAGTTTGACAGCATGTGATAAAAATCTATTGAATTTATATTTTAAACAAAGTTAAGAATAATTTAACTTAAATAGGACTAACTATTCTATGGAAACAGAACTAACCAGGCAAAGGAGAGGTATATGAAATATTTGACCTCTCTAACAAAAGTTATGAATACTAGTGGAATTTGTCTCTATGGACAAAAAATAATTTACCTTTGTTATTTAATATTACCTATAAAATGGTGAATAGGACATCAGAATTACCACTGATGGAACCAATGTTTTAGACATTCTATTTTAAAACCATTGGTCAAAGTAAATCTAAGCAGAATGTGCAGTGGGGGGAAAAAGTCATGGAGCAGAGAAAAATGTGATAACTTGCTGCTTGGGGCTTTGTGTTTTTGCCCTGAAGTTTGTAGCCTCTTCGCTCCTGCTGTGTCACTCAGCAGAGAAGCCACTTCCTGAATATATTTAATGATATTCTAAAATAACACTTTTCTAGGAATACAAAATGCCCCGGACAGCAAGAGGTAACCAAACATTCAGTCAGCTAAGATTCAATTTTAGATCTTCATGGAACACTATGACACATTATTTAAGAAAAAAAAAATCCTTTATGCACTGCTGATATTCAGCCAGCAAGCAAGACTACATCCATATTGGTTTTTAAAATACTGAAATACTTTCGCCCGTTTGATAAATAGGTAGTGCCTCCCGTTCCCAAACCCACACATTCTGACTGTGCCATCATTACACTAAGGGTCTTGGGTTCTCTGCTAGTATCCTCTGTACCACCCCACAGTTCAGCAATCAAATTGTTAATCCTGGATACAGAATGGTCTTCCTGGTCCATATTCCAGCACCATGCTGAATGTCTATCCTCATTTATTAGTGACCATGTTGTGCTTCAGGTTGAAAATTTTGAATTTCAGCCCTTCTTATATGTAGTTATGTAACAGTTTAAAATATATTATGCATACTTCAAGGTTACTTAATATTTCTTCTTTTCATTTTTAAAAAAAGTTTTTCAGTGACTGTGTGTATCTCCAAGTTCTATCTGCTACAAGAGGTCTTCACATTTGACCTCTACTCCCCTGTGAGTTCTCCCTTTGTAATGAGCGTATGTGCCATAGTCCCATTTAACTGTCTATGATAAACGTCTAGCATTTTCTAGGCTGCCATAACTTACTTGAAGGAAAAGGGTTCAGCCTGGAGGATGACAGTTGGCCACTGGAGTTTAGAAACACATTCTGCCATTAATTGACTAAGAACTGAGGTAGCTGGAGGGTAAGTACAGCTTCACAGAATTTCAGCATTAGGAAGACATGGCCTTTCCACCCTGCAATATGCCACTACTCCAGCCCACTTGTCTGCCCGGATAGCTTTCAGGCTGGGTCCTTGTCAACCAGGAACCTGATTATTCCTGAGGAGTCCCCATCCTGATCTTTACTCACCAATACAGAGCCTACTTCTTTTCTGATACTGCCAGGACTGCTTTCCATTTTCTTTGACAATAATTTGTGCTGAATGATGCTCTCTTCTTAAAAAAAAATTAAGATAGAAAATATGACTTTGATAGTGAAAATTATTGATGATACTTATGAACTGTGATTCACCACCCAGTTATACAAGGCAGTTTAAATATCCAAATAAAGGAAAAAGAGCAAAAATAATTTTTGATATTGTGAAGTTAGGCTTTCACATATCTGGGAAATACTAATCAGGGGAGAGATGAAAAGAACATAGGCCTACATGCTCAATATATGTGTTCTGAATGGATGAATTAATTCAGGAAACCATGGATAAGTGTACACATGTTGGAATGCTAAAACTGCTATAAATGCATAATATACCATTGAAAACTATATTTAATATACCCTCATACATTCCAGGGTTATTCCTTTTGTAAAAATTCATCTCTGATTTTTAGATGAATGCTGAAGGGAAGATTGATTTGCTTATATACACATATGTCATAACATGTCTTTTTCTAAAGCCGTAACATAGACCAGAGGGAGAAAAATGTCTCAGCTTAATGATTAGTAAAGAAGACCCTATTCTGTTTTTATTCAAATTATTCAAATAGAACCTAAACTGAAAATGTTATTATATAAATTATTTATTGATTTGATACACTTGTAACTCATGAAAGGAAACATCAAAAGTATAATTATCAATAAGTAAGCAAGACTATGTGAAGAGTGTGGAAATCCAAGAAAATTATATGATGTCATAATTGGAGATATCTCATTCAAATCAAATATGTTCCCATCATTGTAGTATTTTTTTAATGTTTTATTTCATTGCTTTTTTTAATTTATTTTATTTTTTTATTAGTTTCTGCTTTATAACAAAGTGAATCAGTCATACATATACATCCTTCCCTCATGCATCTCCCTCCCTCCCACCCTCCCCATTCCACCCCTCCAGGCGGTCACAAAGCACCGAACTGATCTCCCTGTGCTATGCGGCTGCTTCCCACTATCTATCTACGTTACGTTTGGTAGTGTATATATGTCCATGCCTCTCTTTCGCTTTGTCACAGCTTACCCTTCCCCCTCCCCATATCCTCAGGTCCATTCTCAAGTAGGTCTGTGTCCTTATTCCCGTTTTACCCCTAGGTTCTTCATGACTTTTTTTTTTTTTAATTCCATATATATGTGTTAGCATACGGTATTTGTCTTTCTCTTTCTGACTTGCTTCACTCTGTATGACAGACTCTAGGTCTATCCACCTCACTACAAATAGCTCAGTTTTGTTCCTTTTTATGGCTGAGTAATATTCCATTGTATATATGTGCCAGGTGTCCATCATCGGCTGAATGGATAGTATTTTGTTTTAAAGTTTCTCTTGATAACAGTGTGTTAATCTAGAGCTACAGATGAATATTCATATACTCTGGACACTGGAAAATAAATGGTTAGGTAGAGAAAAAATTAGATGCTTCCAGTAATGTGCCTTGCTGTGACATGATTAAAGTCCAGTGTCCACAGTATCATATGAGGAACCCTTTACCTACTGTTACTCTGTATAGAGTTTTTGAGGTATTATACACAGATGAAATGAAACAAGAAAGCCTTCACTCCCCTAGAATATTTATCATTAGCTAAGAATTAATTTAAAAATGCTGGTGTAGAAGTTTGATCCAATTTGGAGGAGACATTTTAGGTAAAGTAATGCTGAATCACAGCCAAAAGACAAAGAAACCCACAGGAGCCGCTTTCTCTCATCTCACCCACCTGACTATGTCACCTCTGCAACCTGACCAGAAAGTGTATTTGAAATACAAAGGGTGCATAAATATTTATTTCCATGATTCAGGTACGACCAGTGTAGACACAAGTCCTGTCCTGAGTGTAGATATTTGGGCAAAGAAACCTGCTTGCCTTAAGGCAAGTCTTACATAGGGCCGTGTGAGAAAAAAAAAAAAAAAGGGAAATATACCACATATAAAAGCTTTCAAATATTTAATGGCTTTAAAAACTCTTTCCACCAAGACTATGGTCAAGTTCAAAGTTCTTGAATTTGGAAATCCAGATCAACCTTATTCTTAAAGTGTGAGGTTCAGAGAGATTTAGCAGTAGGAGTAGGGATGGTGGTTTAATGACACATGCTATAACAATTTCTGACTAGTTGATTGGTATTGATGATTAAACTTAGAAACATAGGTTGCAGCCAGATGATTAAGCATCATAAATTCTAGAATATGTAGTCGAATTTCAGCCTATTGGTAATAGAAAGTGACTGAATGACTTTGAGCAGAGGAGTTAAGTGATAAAAAGGGTAATTTATAAAAATTAATCTAAAGGAAACTTGTTAGTTGAATTGGAGTGGGGAAGACACTGAGAATGAGAAGGATGTTTATCTTGAACTCTTAGGATTTTTTAACTCTTTTCTTTTTGAGCTTATTGTACATATTTTTGTTTGTTTCTTTGGAAATTTATACAGAAATAAGTTTGTCTGGTTTGTCTCATTATGTTAGTTCAACTTTCTATATAACTAAATAACTAAGCCCAATTTAATGTTCATTTATCATCTTTGATTTTAATTACTGCCTGGCTTATTTAACAATGTCACAAATGTTTGTCTAAACAGCATAGAAAATACCCCTTAATCTTTTGACTTACATTCTCATATCACAAACATGTTTCCCTATTTCTTTATCAAGAAAGCCATCTATTTACATAGTAGACAATAACTAAAAAGCTAAATGAAACTGACAAAGTAGTGGAAAAGTAACCACTAATAAACCAGTCCAGATTTAACTCTTAACAGTTCTTTAAAGGGAAATATAAGAGAAAAATTTGTACATATTTGAATTTGTCATTCAAAAATATTCCATATATATGGTAACTTATTTAATATATGGCCTCAATTTATTTTATTGGTAACAATCATCCAGATGATTATTATAACATAAGTAGAAAGTTCAACCAAGCCAAAATAGAAAGCTATAAATTATACAGGTCCACCAACGAGATGTGGCTTGGTATTTGTAGTATATCTTCATCTATGACTACATCTAGGTCAAGACATGTTGATGTTGTCTAAAATAAGGAATATGAGTGTATATACAATCAAAAAGCCAAATTCTATACATTTTTAAAACCTTTGAAACATGAAATTACTACGTGAACACATACGTAATAGATATATGTCTGCAACATAAATTTTAGTTCCTGAAATTTTTATTCATATGAATCCCAGGCAACTTACTTGAGTTATCCTCTAATATTAGATGTTTATACTATATTCTTCTATTTATAAACCATAATAAATAACATATTGTAGCCTTGTCTTATAGCAGAACCTTTACTCATATACTTAATTATTTGTTATTGCTAGATCCCTAGAACTAGATTTACAAGGTCAAAGGGAATGTGATATATAAATATAGTTTTGCAAGTTGCCTATTGTCCATTTTTTTTTAATGTTATTTTGCTTGGTATTTCCCTCCTCTTCTCCCCCAATGCTTATTCATTCTTCACCTCTCAAGTTAAAAGCTACTTTAACTGAAAGGCCTGCCCTGAACAACTTTTGAACTGTATATTGATTTTGTTATATTTATTATGACAAACTTTAATGTTTTTTTTCACAGCACTCCTCACAGTGTTTAACTATACAATTGTATGTGCTCTTAATTTGATTGATTCATTTTTCTTTCTCTAATTAACATGCAACCTTTTAGAGAGTGAGAAATCAGTTATCTTTGATTTTGTTACTCAACAAATAATCAGTGTAGGAAATATTGTAGGTCTTTAACAAGTATCTATCGAATAACTTCATGGCTGAGTTTATGCAAGGGGGAGATTCGCTAAGAGATAACATTATTATAACCACTGTACTGGAGTTCAGGAATAGGACACCAGATCCTTGGAGAGCTATGTCTTAAAAAGAGAACAGGAGAACCTTGCCTTAGAGATCTTGGCAGCATTTAAATACAACAGACACTTATTAGTCTTCACCTTACATGACCTTTTTATGCCATTTGACAGTGCTGGCTTTTCACTTCTTAAAAATCTTTCCTTCCTTGGCTTCCCTAATTCATTATTTTATAATTTTCCCCAAATTTTTCATCTTGGGTGAACTTCTTTTAATATAATTTTAAATGATAGGTAGATAGAAGAGAGAGTCATTATTTAAGCTCACAGATCACATATACTTCAAAGTAATAAAGCACTGATGCAAAAGAAATAAAAAAGGCACAAAATTCAGACAGAATACTTTGTGCTAAAATAGAATAAATATTTAAAACACCTACATTTTAAAAAGGAGTCCCCAAGATTGAAAAAAAAATTATTGTTGAAATGTATGGAGTTATCAGCAGTATATGTAATATTAAAATAATTTATTTTATTGTAATATTAAAATATTATTACATTATTTTAATGTAATATTAAAATAATACTAAAATAGTGTGAGCAGGGCAAGAATTTTTTTTCAGATTACTAATTTAACTTTTTCTAGAGTGCTCCAGTGAAAATTCTTTGAAATCTAGGAAGCTGAATCAATGTACCTATTTAAAGTTAAGAACTTAAAGTCCAATTTACTAATAGTAGCTGCAGGAATGGTAGTGTTGGGAAGAAGTTTTGGGCCATTTCTGGCTTGAGCAGGAAGCAATGTTGTGATGAACCCAGCATCTATTCTTTGCCTGGGAGTTTCTCTTGCCAGTTGTTCACCATGAAGGTAATTTTACAACACCCTTCACCCAGCAGTACCCAATCAATCATAGGTGGGAGTTGGCTTATAAATACCCCAGCTCCCTCACTCCTCAGGAAATCACTCATTGAGTAGTATATTCTACTGTGGCTCTCCGAGCTTCCCCAGCAGATTAAGGTAAAGTCACACAGAATAAAGACTCAGACCTACTAGATAATGGACTTGAGGACACGGGGAGGGGAAAGGGTAAACTGGGACAAAGTGAGAGAGTGGCATGTACATATATACACTACCAAATGTAAAAGCGATAGCTAGTGGGAAGCAGCCGCATAGCACAGGGAGATCAGCTTGGGGCTTTGTGGCCACCTAGAGGGGTGGGATAGGGAGGGTGGGAGGGAGGGAGATGCAAGAGGGTAGAGATATGGGGATATATGTATATGTATAGCTGATTCACTTTGTTATAAAGCAGAAACTAACACACCATTATAAAGCGATTATACTCTAATAAAGATGTTAAAAAAAAGATAAAGTCACACAATATTGTAGTTGTGACAACAGAACATAATCTTTATAAACTATATTCTCTTGATGTCTCTTTTCCCTACTCCTAGGGTCAGATTTCCTTCACCAGCAAAATAATTGAATTTCATGCAGATCCATACCTCAAGGTCTGCTTCTGAAGTAAACTATGAACAAAGATAAAATTTCCAGTGGAGGTGGGATGGGAGCATTCCAGCATGTGTTTATGACGTTTCTGCCATTCCTCTTTCCCTTCTAAGAAGAGACACCTGGGAATGAGTAACAATATTAATTATTTAATTCACAATTTAGTAGTCCTAAGCCCTCTTTTCCAGTAGAACTATTTATTAGAATAAATTACACATGTTTAAATATTGAGTAATTTATAATTGATTAAATTATTTTAAAAGGGATTTTTTTTAAACAAAGGATATTAGATTCCTTCTGTGCATCTCCTTGTCTTTTGTTATTAGTTTCAGAGCATAAAATGTGCCCTCCATGAAGTGTTCTTCAGTGACTCCAATAAGACAAGATACTAGGTATCCAGATTATGCAATGCTTATTATTGTATTATACACAGATTATTTAATCATAATTGTTGTCATTAGACCTTATTGAATTTTAACCTCACACATTCATGTGGTTGGAGCAATACTCAAATGTGTGTTTTAGAATTTTTTCGGAATCCTTGGAGTCATATTTGAGAGACATAAAGAAAATACAGTATTTATTATTTCTGGTCACTTACACTATGAATAATATATAAAAATTTGAATATACTTATTTAAAATAAATTTGAATTTATTAATTAAAGATGAATTGATTGAATGTGTTAAATAATAATATCCATCTTCTAGAACTCTCATAAATATACTGTGTATATTTTCAACTGTATTGGGCTTATAGAAAACTAACTAATAATGAAACTCTGAGATCAGATTCTCTACGTAGTCTATTTTATAATTTATATTTAAAATGTCTTAAAGTAAAAGGAAATTACAAAGACAATCTAATCTAGAATATGCTTATTCTAATTTCTAAAAGGGAATGAACAGATTAGAGTCACCTTTCTCATGGCTGAATGACACCTAACACAGCAGAATTATTCCTCCTGGTAAGCAGGACTATGGATTTCTATTTTTAGGTCCTGCCCAATAGAAGAACTTACGTGTTTTTAAATTAATCATCAAATATAAGAGGCACTCATTGTTAAAAACAGTAATTAATGATTAGGTCCTTAATTATGATATTGGGATCCACAGACCCAGAGTCAGAACCTGGTACTTAATGTAAATAAACATTGCACTAGCAGTTTGTTAAACACAGCAAAGAGGGCTTCCCTGGTGGCGCAGTGGTTGAGAGTCCGCCTGCCGGTACAGGGGACACGGGTTCGTGCCCCGGTCCGGGAAGATCCCACATGCCGCGGAGCGGCTGGGCCCATGGGCCATGGCCGCTGGGCCTGCACATCCGGAGCCTGTGCTCTGCAACGGGAGAGGCCGCAGCAGTGAGAGGCCCGCATACCACAAAAAAAAAAAAAAAAAGCAAAGAAAACTTTATCGATACTATTGCAATGGGGTCAACATTAGTTTTAAACATTTGTGAGCTAATGGAAAAGTACCGGAGGACTTGGTTGGGGCATGGTGAGTGTGATTAGGTCATCCTGTTTTTAAATTGTAGCTTATCAAATTTAGGATCCTACCCTCTCTAGGGACTGGGAGGAGGAGGCATTATCTTTCTTGTTGATTGCATTTCAGAGGGATGACTCCCAGGCACAGTAGGAAGACGTTTCTTGGTTGCAGGAGATTTACATCTTAAAAGAACAAAGAAAGAATATACATAAACAAGTTTTCTAAAGTTAATGCTCTCAGGAAAGGGAGGGTAGAGACATAGAATAAGATGAAGCCTGTCCAAAGTTTAGTCAAGATGAGGGAAACTGTAAGGCCGTCTTGGTCATTATCCAAGAGAATTACTGCTAGCATTTTTCATTTTTGTAATTACACACACCCACACCCACACACATTCTGTTGTAATCATAGAGATGACAATGTTGGTTGAAATACTACTAAGAAATTATAATATGTAAATTTGTGTTTGGGGTACCAATTGTGAAATGAAATTCATATTTATGGCAAGACAAGAAAAATTTAAACATAAAATTTTTTCTCTGCGCTTTGGCCACCACTCTTCCCACTGTGCATTGCGCATCTGCATTATGCATCAACCAAACCTCCCCCATCAATCATAAACAGCAACATTCTCCCAGCACCCTCAAGACAACTCCTTAAAGGATAACATTCCGTCTTGATCTTGTAAAGGTCACGTGACCCACAACAATGGCACTTACATCTGGATTATGTAAATTGTCAATAATACAGTATTTAATATACAGCCCTCTGTCTCAAAAAACTTATATAAACTGTGTGTTGACTTCTAATGTGCGGAACAGTTCTCAGAGCTTTCTGAGATGCTCTTCCCGGGTTATCATCTTCAAATTTGGCTTGAATAAAATTTTCTGATCTTTTTTAAATCAACTGATTAATATTTTGTCGAGAAATTAATTACCAAAACTAACCACACTGGATGCTTGTTGAAATTTTTCACGAAGTTAGGTACATAGATGTGTTATCGGTAACAAGTGTTCTCAAATTTGCAAATTACTGGACTAGTTTATCAGCTTAAAAATAAGAGGTTACTACCTCTAAATTTCTTTAGTGTTCTAGGCTTTCCTCCCAACCCTTAACTTTTGACTCATTACTACTTGCTCTTTAGTAGCCACCCATGGCCGAGGAATTCTCCACTGCTAAATTTTTATATTAAGTTATTTGACTAATGAATTCAGTTATCAAAGCTGTGTCCTTTTCAGGGCCACTGTAAACAAAACTCCAACACAGGACACTTACACATTACAATATAAGTTGATGCTAGAACCAATTATATACTCAGACAAGGATGAGAACCTAATTAGCATGAAGAAAAAACACTGCATTACCGTATTCTTTCACTTTACTTAGTGTTCTTGTGGTTCTATTAAAAGAAAAGAAATGAAAGGTTATAATATTTCTTCTCATGGTAACTCTCTCTAAATATATAAAGAAAGGCAATGATTAGTCATTTTTATTCATTTAATATCCAGTGTGTTCACTTGCCAAAGCACAAAGGCCAGAAAAGGAATTAACCTTTGCTCTTGGTTTGATAAGAATGAAAGTAAAATAAGAACCACATAGCATTAATATTGTTAAATTGAAGCTGCTGAGAAGACAGATGAGGACTTTAAAATAACCCTAGATGGTTACTGGTATATCATGCTCAAAACAAAAATGCCAGCCTGTTTAGTTCAAAGATCATTAGTTCCCTTATTTGACAATTAGGGATTTTACATCTCATAATGTGAGAAATGCACTGTGTTATCTAACAGTGTGTGTGACCCTCAGCTAATTAAAAGGCGCGCATGAGCAGCGCAAGGTGAAGCAAGGCTGCTTCATTACAAGTGGTGGTTGTTCCCTGAAGGCAGAAACATCAAAAGATTCCTGGAAGTGGTCCAAGGCATCAGTCAAAGGCAATGTGCTTCCCAGATAGTAAGGCCACTGAGTGGGATTGCAGCGCTGGGAACTGTTTAATCTGAGTGTGGCTTTTAATTTGTTTGTCAGATTGGTGAAATACAAGACCTCAGAGGGAATTGAACATGCAGGCAGGAACTGAATGTGACCTTTGCAGATGACAGACCAGACTTGCTTGGGGAGGAGGGCATGTTTTTAATATCTGTATGTTCTGTCACTTTTTAAAGTGGAGAGTTTCAGACTGACAAAAAAGAGGAACAGGGGTGTATGGAGGCTCCCCTAATGTTGTTGTTCTATTTCATGGCTTCCTCACTTCCTGGGCAAGTACTGTATTTCTACCCCTAAGTTATATTCTAGCTGGAAGCCAAGCATTCAAGGAGAAGCAAGATCATGGATTTGACGAGACTGGGGCTATAAAGAGTCAGACAGGCAGCCTAAAACTGTTGTGATAATTCCAGTTCTAGGAATCTATCTGACAGAAGGAATCTACCTATGCACAAAGATAAACACTTCAGCATCATTTGAAAAGGTAAGCATTGTAATTTTAGAAATTTCTCAATAGGAGAAAGGAAGTTACATATATAACATCCACATAATAATTATTAATTATTTATATATCATATATAATTCGTATACCGTATAGCATATATTTATAATGATGTATAAGTAATATATAATATTATAATTGCTAATATATATAGTAAGGAAATATGTAAATTCTGTTCCTTTTTATAATGTGTAATACAACATAAACATATATACAATGTATTTTATAATATAAATTACAAACAAATATGCATACACACAAAGAAATATACTACGACATACATTGATATATGAAAAAGGAGAAAAAAGTGATATTGAGAAAGCTTGTATACTTAAGCATGTAGCTATATTATAATGTTCTATAGGGATACATATGCATGGAATGGAGTGATGGAGGCAGAGAGGTAAATATTTTATATGCACTATAATTTAGATTTTCAAAGACAGATTAAATTTGTAAATTTAGAAGAAGGTACAAAAGGTAAAAACAAAACTATGGATTTGCCTCCTCTGGACAGTAAATACTTAAAGGTTCTGATCATTTCTTAAATTTCCCAATAAAATATAATTCTCCTCTCTCATTCACCCATTCCGTTTTATTCTTTTTTCAGTTGAGCAATCTCCAGAATTTTCTTTGAATTATAGTTTTTAGCAAGAAGTATAGTTAGTCCCAGCTGACCTAAAGTCAATAAAACATTCTGTTCAAATGTTTTTTTTTTTAAAAAAGAAGAATAGTTAGATGGTTAAAATTAAAAGTTGGTTTAAGTGTATAATTCCTAATAAAAAGATGCACATTTAATTTCTTTTATAAATGTACACAAATATTCCATTCTCTTAATGTTGGACAGACTTTATTTTGAGCATTGGGGCCCATACTCAGTGGAGGTCTATTGTACAGTCAGATGACTTTTTAGCAACCAGTTTCATTTTTCAAAGTGGGGAGAAAATTTTGATAGAATTTAAAAATAATTTGGTCTCGTAATCCTTCAAGAGTTTCATAACTCTTTCCCTCAATCACATCTTGTATTTGTCTAATACTATTTAGACGGTAATTATGTTGACTTACTTTTATTAGTTCCAAAGAACTGAATTTTCTTAGTAGAAACTCTTTTTCTTAATAATTTTAGATGTTAACTTACATACAATTGGAAACAGCACTTACTTGAACAGGTTTGGGAACAAAGCTAGCTTACTCACGGTAAGCATGCAACTTACCATGGGAAAAAGTGTGTGGCTCACCAGAAATAGCTAGGAGCTTAGTGAATTAAGAGGATTTTGGACATTGGACAGAATATGTTACAGAAGAGTGGTTCTCAAATGGAGTTGATTTTTCTTCTCCAAGGACATTTGGCAAAGCTGGGAGACATTTTGTGTTGTCACGACTGTGCAGAAGAAAGTGTGTACTTGGCATCTTTTGAACAGAGGCCAGGAATCCTGCTAAAGGTACTACAGTGCACAGGACAGCACCCACAGCAACAGTGCCACTGTTGAGATGGACTGTTACAGTGGGAATGGAAAGCTGCTAACTTTGTGGGTCACTTAAGAGAAAAAGATGTGAAAAGTGTTATCAATTAACATGCTAAGATTTGTTTGTTTGCTTTCAGAAAGAAGTGGAGAGGTCATATTCCCTTCGACATTTCATACTCCATAGAAAAGTAAGTATTAAGTTGTATGTAAAAAATGATCAATAAATTCTTGCTTGGTGATACAGATACAGATTGCAAAAAGAATCTGTGACAAGCCAAAGGATAGGCACAGGTAAATATCATGAGAGTAAAGATCAAACATATGAAATCTTTAAGAAGTTAGCAAATTGGAATAAGTCCAGAATATGTTTCAAAAAATTATCTTGTAATCATTTGTGAACAAAAAGACTTTTCTATTACAAACTCTTTAAAATAATCTGAAAATACAATTTCAAATATATTTTCTTTCAATAACAAGAGAGAAGGTTTTGAACATGTCATTTTAGAAGTTTACAAGTATGGGGGCTGATGCACAATATAATTACTTGTGATTAACCAGAATTGCTGCTAAATTTAACCTTGCTTACACATGAATGCAAGCTATGTAAGCAGGTTGAATTTTTTAAAATAGAGATTAATTATATTGAAAATAATTTTATACTTATAGCAATGAATAAAAATATGACATTTCTTGAAAAATATTTTATATAATTTTACATTTCTCTCTTTGGTAGATATTTTTTCTTTTATTGGATTTATAAATAATTTATTAAATTAAACTCATTTATGTTTTTAAAAGTCATTATGTTGAGTTATAGATATAATATTCATAAAGTGAATAAAATGTTATCCCCTCAATATTTGTACCCAATTTGTTAATATTTGTACCTAATTTGGAAAATTGACATATTAGGAAAATTTATACATTAAGTAATCCATTCATTGTTTGCAAAGCAATGGATATAACAACTAAGAGAATCACCATATTGGTAGAGGGATTACATAGTCATAGCAGAAGTGTAGTTCATATTTGCTTTTATAATACTGGTAGTGAAATAATGCCTCTGTGATACTTAATGATGGATTTTCATTTCCTTCAGTTAAATTATACTGTATTCTGAAGGAGAGTGATTTGGACACGTTCTTATCTTATGCAAACATATAAGCTAAGCCAGCACGATGGGGAGTGCTAGATAGAGGTAAAAATTAATATTAGGAGAAGTTTGAGTAATTAAATTTTGACACCTAATGTTGGCTTTGTGTCTGGCCTTCTACATGTAACACATGTATTATGCACTAGCCGAGGCTGGCATTCATGTTGGAAAGGTCAAAACTCAGTAAGACTCAGGAGCTTTCTGATCACCTCAATGTTTAATATCAACATGCTTTTATCTTTTTTTGATTATTATCTATAAATGACATTTTAGAATGTTACTTAATCTTCAGTTTCCTAATAAATGATATTTTTAATTTCTCTGCTGGTTTTCACATTACCCATCTCTAGTCCCTTCTTCATCCTGGCTTCCCACTCCTCCCCAAGAACCAAGTACTAAGACCTGGAGACTTGCTCATTTGCATACTTTTTAGGATCTTTATAGGGAGGTCAACGGTCTAGTAAAACATCAAGGTATCACAGTCTGATCTCAGTGGGCTTGAAATGTAGATATAAGTTTCTCTGAGAAAATCACCAAGTTCTGAGAAGTATTCATAATCTTAAATGTCATTTTAGTTATAATATTTACATAGTTGCCAAAATCACATTTATTTTTAAATTTCCATTTTCTAGTATTCCCCTTTATTTTTCCTTTCAAAGAATGGAACTGAGATTTTTAAGCTGAAGGAGTAAGCCAAATACTGAACTGATAAATAAAAGTTTGAGAAGACAAGAAAAAATAAATCTCAGCATATGTAACAGAATGATTTGAAAAAGTGAAAAAAAAAATAAATGAAAAACCATTGTACATAGAAAATTGAAGTGAGAGTAACCACTAGGGTCACACAAATCAAAAGGACCTTAGGGCTTCCCTGGTGGCGCAGTGGTTGAGAGTCCGCCTGCCTATGCAGGGAACGCGGGTTCATGTCCCGGTCCGGGAGGATCCCGCATGCCACGGAGTGGCTGGGCCAGTGAGCCGTTGCTGCTGGGCCTGCATGTCTGGAGCCTGTGCTCCGCAACGGGAGGGGCCACAGTAGTGAGGGGCCCGCATACTGCAAAAAAAAAAAAAAAAAAAAGGACCTTAAACCATAATTACCTAACCTACTAAGAAGTAAGTCTTTTAAAAGTAATACTGCACAAAGGATGCTGTGAATGGGAATGTACAGAAAGAAGGAAAGAGAAAGAAATGGCAAGAAGACAGTATTAGCTGACTTCAATATGCTACTACTTTTTCTAAAGGTTTCCAAGGGATGGATGCTAAAAGTATGCACCATATTAAGATTGCTCTGAATTATTTTGAATCACTGTACTAAAAATAATGAGTCCCCTGGCGAACCATGCTGGCTACACAACATTCTTACTCATTATTGGGAAAGGCCTAAGGCAAACTCCAAAGCAGTCTGAAAGGCCTTTTTCTTTCCTTTCTTTCTAAGTTAAAACCAGGTTTTTACATCTTATCACTCTATATATGAGGAAAAGCCTGACATGGTAAGAAGATTCACAAGATGTAGAAAAGATCATTGAAAATAAAAGTCCAAGAAAAGTTTAAACTGAGCAAGAGAAAAGTCTAGTCCATGTAAGAAAGGGAAAATCTTCAGCGTATATTATATTTTCTGGGGTGATGAAGAGAAGAAAAATGGTCCTGAGGTGGGATAGATCATAGCATCTCTGAGTAACTAAACGAAATATAATATAGCTAGAACATAGAGAATGAGGAAATGAGGCATAATATACAGATGAATACAAAGAAGAAGATATCTGACTCCATCAATTGGCACAATTTTTAATAAAACCATTTTAAAAAATGATATCTGAGAGGGTCTTTTATGATGTTTTGAAGATTATAGATGCAAAAATGCTAAGAAAAATGGGAAATAATTAAATGACTAAGTGGGATAGTGACATAACCATAAATACGGGTTTAAAATATCTTTCCAGCCAAAAGTTCACAATGGCTTAGAACAAAGTAATGGGGGTAAAAGTTGGGAAGAGTGAAAAAAAATCAATAGATACTTAAGTCATAGTGTAATGAGATACTGTGCTTTATTTGATGCTGAAAGAGAAGTAGGATGGTGTTCTGATTTGGGCAACTTGATGAATAGTGCTGCCAACACTAACATTGAGATGTACAAATTTTATACTAGGATTGGAGGTATAATGAATGAATTAAGTTTTAGGCATTTTGAAGTTCTGGGTGCTTCTGGAGAAGGAATGTGAAGAAATTACTTGGGTCTTGTACTCAAAAAAGGCATCTGGATTGAAATGCAAATTTGAGGGTTATCAGAAAATAGGTAATGGTTATTTTACAGTGATAAGTCAACTTGTTTTTTAAATTATGTTGAAGAGCCAATTGAAAATAAAAACGTCTGAAAAGAGGGAATAATTTGGAGCTAGAAATATAAATAGAGAAACTTAACTGCAATAGAAAACAAACACAGAAAAAGATTGCTTTTATGAATTCTCTAGACTTACTGTCTTATTTACTTACTTGTTTATTTTTGAGCTTATAGTTAGTCGTATGAAAACTACCAAATAAATTTGGAGTTTGAACTTTATTACCAAAAATAAGCATTTCCTTTATTACCACTGAGTCTTCCTTCATTGTTCATTTAAAATATACCATCAGTTATTTAATGTTATTCATATATGTTGTTTTATGTTATTCATATAAATAGGAGTAGACTCAAGATTGGTATATAAGTAGTCCTAGCTTTTCTTCCTCAAATTCTAATAATGTTTCTTTGCCTTCTCACTTTTGCTTAGTTCTACAAAAGAGTAGCCATTAACAGAGCATCTACTAGCCAACTGCATTATCACATCAGGGAATATAAAAAGCCCCCAAAGGGGAAATTGCTTAGGGAGAGAAACTGTATAGGTCTACTTCATAGGCAGGTTGGAAGGGATAGGTAGGAGAGAAAGGCAGTTTTATGTGCTTTTAGTCAGTAAAATTTTGTTATGTAGAAATGAGAGGATGTAAAGAAAGAAAAAAAATATTGTGCTAAGTTATAAACTAGATCACATATATTTTCATTAATTCATTAATTCTATGAATTCCTTAATCTTTATGTTCACACTTCATTTAGATATAACTCAGTGAAGAGACTGCTTATGCTTGCTGAAACTTCACAAGGAACACATTAAAGAAGCGGATCTTTAACCTTGGTGAAAGGAGACCCTATTCTCAGTCCACTGTCATCTTGATTATTTAGGGGCCTAATCTACAAATGGTACACCAACTGTTGGATAACTTTATCTGGAAAAATGAATGCATTTTACTTATCATTGTAGATTACACCATAAGTCAACTATGTTACTGCTGATGTAGGCCATTTTTTAAACTATTAAAACTGTAACAGAGTAAACTGTTAAAAAAATGTGTATATGATACCACAGTTATAATTACAAGCATAACGAGGGTTTTTTTTTTTTTTTGCTTCTTTCATTACATTATGAGACAGACATCTGACACTTGTTTAATCTGAAAAGTTACAGGAGAGTAGTATTGATATCTGTCAGTTCTGGGAAATTATCTTAGTTTCAAGAAATGATACAATGAGTTACATCATCATAACATAAATAGTTCTGTGAGGTTCCATTAGGTGTGCATCAGGTTTGTGCATAGATTGATATTGGATTTACTCTTATTCATAAATATCTGACATACTATCATATAATGTAAGAAAATACTTCAAATAACAGCCTTCAAATATCAGCCTAATTTTATTCATGAATATCTCATGCTACTTTAATAATGATTTTTAAAGAGATACATCAAATATCAGTCAGCTTCTGACTTAATAGGTTTGAATTTATCATTGTAAAAATTAATACCTATGAACATAAACATATGAAAAATATACATATCTTTGAATGCATGGATGTAATGCTATAGGTATGTATATATACATATATGCATATGCATACATATATAGAGAGGAGTGTTTGTTTTTTAATCTATTGAGTTATCTCAGTGCTTCCTTAGAGTCAAAATTTTGCATTAAAGAGTCAAAATCTGTACTTTAAACCACTTAACTGTTATTATGGGTCAAAATCTTGCTAAATGAAATATATTATTTCAATAAGAGGTATTAAATATGTTATTTATGGTTTGAAGATATTAATCATCACTTTAAACTTATTTTTTCTTTGTTTTTCAAAAATAAGCCACATTTCTTTTTCATTTGTTTTTCTATGTGTTTTTCTAAGACATAATTTTAAATAAATTGACATTTTAAAAGATGCATGATCAAAATAGATATAAGGTTATATATCACAGTTTCCCGGACTGCATTTCTGTGACACAGTGTCATTTTCTGATTGATTGACTGGTAGATTGTTTAATACAGGGATAGCTGAAAATATTTTTATCAAGAGACATCCTTCACTTTACTGAAACTCAGAAATACGTATTTCTATCAATGTCATTGGTGTCTTTTAGCTCTCACTTCCACTGGCAGATTTGCTACCAGTTTTTATGCAGGAGATGGAGAAGTGTGAGTATAATGTAGAAGAAATTTAAGATTTATCTAAAGCATGCTAAAAGACATGTAATTTGTAGTTGTTTGATTATTTATGTCACCAGAAAACCACTGAGAATAAAAATAATATAATAAAAATATCAGTAATAGTTGTAATAATTGAAGTACAGATGAAAGTTTAAAAAGGTTAACTGAACTTGATAAGAGTTACATGAACTTTCTTATGAAAAATAATAAATAAATAAATAGGGAGCTTGGGAGAGTTTACAACTCTCTCAAATAGCAGGCAATTAAAAATTTTTTGATGTATAGGCATCCAACACATTTTCATTTGTATACACACCTAAATCTAGCAATAAACCAAGAAAGCAAAGGAAGTGCGAGCAATCCACGTTTGAATCCTCACATTACAGACAACTCATTCAGCAGAATATTTTACATTATTGAGAAAAAGCAAAATATAATTATTTAGGATATTATCTCATTTAAGGGTAGTGAGAATAAAGTTAATGGGATTACCATCAAACAGTAACTATTCTCTTCCAGCCTCAAAATGCTGAAATGAATTGGGATCCAATTTGAGTAAGATGAGAAGTGAGACAATGTTTGCAGGAGGCAATTTATTTGTTTTTAAGAAAAAAAAGTGTGAAAAAATGTGTGAGGCCATTCTACAGCTGAAGAGGAATATTTTTGACAGTGTTGAAATCACTAAAAGTCTAGTCCTTCTAAAATTTTTCAACTGTTTCCTGAAACCAAAAATGGCCTGACCCTAACAAAATCTTAAAGTACGTTTCCTAACAATGATTTCAAATACTGTTGTTACTGACCTGTTAAAATTACTAAATAAAATTTACTTCTCACATTGTTTTAGAAAATGGTAATGTACAATTACTTTGCACACATTAACTTTGAATGAGTGAATTGGTCGGTTTGTTGGATGGTGTTTATTATCTGTTGGGCATCATAAAGAGCATTTGGGGTTTAAATAGTGACAAGCCATATCCATGGGCCTCCAGGAGCTAAGCATCCAATGTATAATTAATATGCTTTGGCATCAGGCCATTGTGCAATAATTATATGTGACTTCTGACTCAGAAACTTCTTTACATTTTCCTTCTCTTCTTTGAAGTCTACAATGTCTTCATTTATAGATAATCTCCTTGATGATAGAAAAATACTGTATATTTAACAGTTTCTTATTTGTTCAATGCTTTGCAATAAACACTTCATGTAATGTTTAATACAAAAAAATCATTCTCATATTTCAATTAGGAGAATATTTATGTATTATCTGTGTCAACATTGTTTTCTTTCCTCTGTTTTGCACACTTTCTCATAGCTGGTTCCTCAGACACCCACTACCTGCATATTGAGTTCTCAGCTTTAGAATAAAATCCGGTAAGATAGATATCTTAACATTAGTCTGACAAAGGAGTCTATGTACTTGAACTGATTTAAATGTTGTGCTTAAAGAATTCCTATACTGTTTTTAAGAAACATAAATTATATTGTATCCAACTCAGAAAATTAAAGTGTTTGTAATGTTTTAAATGGAGATTCTCCTTTTTCATTTCTTATCCTCTACAAAGGATATTCAATAACTAGGTTTTTAGTTCAATTATGTATTAGAAATGCTATCTTACTATTTATATTATCTACTACTCTCTTAAAACACGTTACATTCTATGTACCCCAGTTCAGGCAATTGTAAAATCCTGTCCAGTCCTTGATACATGGTCCTTTTATGGAAACCTTCTTTTAATCCAAGACTACCATTAGCACTGTTGTTCTATGGAACCGTTTCCAGTAGACTTTAAAGCAGTGGTCCCCAACATTTTGGCAGCAGGGACTGGTTTCGTGGAAGACAATTTTTCCACAGACTGGAGCAGGGTCAGGGAATATGATTCAGGTGGTAATGCGAGCGATGGGGAGCAATGGGGAGCGGTAGATGAAGCTTCGCTGGCTTGCCCGCCACTCACCTCCTGCTGTGCGGCCCAGCTCCTAAAAGGCCGCGGACCTGTACAAATCCGTAGCCTGGGGGTTGGGGACCCCTGCTTTAAAGGATACTGAAGTGATATTCCAGATCACTGATGCTTACAACTTGTCCATTCCTGATAGTCCCCTGCCTGTTTCAATCCTATTATGATGGCATTGAAATATCTTTAATCAATAATTGTACAAGATTTTATTTATTTTTATCAAGTGGATCTGGAATAATTTCCACTTAATGGCACTATCCAGGTGGGCAGAATGACTTCAAGACTTTAATTCTTAACTTTTACATTTTGTTCTGTATAACCTACTGTGTTCACAGGATCCTAATATATATAAAAGTCCTGATACAGTTTTCTCCATTACTTAACTATAAGAGGTCCTTCCAAGGTTCAAATTGAATATGGATTGCAGGGTTGGAAAAAGAAAGCTTTGGCTAGATTATAAACTCTGGATACACCTTTTAATGTCCTTATTTTTCTAATTGCTATGACATTCTAATGGCAAAATGTCACGTAAGAGATCCTAGTAACAACACTGCATCCTATCCTTCCTATTTTCCTCTCATCATTGTGGAAACAACTATGTCTATCAGTTACAAATTGCTTCAATAATATGGACGTGGACATTCAGTAATGACTACTGAATCTGAAGGCTGCCAACTTCTTACTTCCTTTCTATCTCCTACCTAGTATTTGCACTCTGTTTTCCTTATAGGACTTATAGATTATGCAAAAAAATAAAAATTGCTCAGATAATACTGAGATGGATTAGGAAACACCATGTATTTGGCATTCAAGTCTATAAAAAAAATAAACAAAAATCTAAGAAAAGTTTTTTTTTTAGCTTTTAAATTAATTAATTATTTATTTATTTTATCTTTGGCTGTGTTGGGTCTTCATTTCTGTGCGAGGGCTTTCTCTAGTTGCGGTGAGCGGGGGCCACTCTTCATCGCGGTGCACGGGCCTCTCACTGTCGCGGCCTCTCTTGCTGCGGAACACAAGCTCCAGATGCGCAGGCTCAGTAGCTGTGGCTCACAGGCTTAGTTGCTCCACAGCATGTGGGATCTTCCCAGGCCAGGGCCCGAACCCGTGTCCCTTCATTGGCAGGCAGATTGTCAACCACTGCGCCACCAGGGAAGCCCTAAGAAAAGTTTTAAAAAGATGTTTGCAGCACACATCTCTGTTTCTCTAATGATGGAGTTGTTTGTTGAGAAGTAACATATTCCTCTTTCATAATCTTCAGTGTAATGGTTACAGAAGTGTTTTGTTTAAAATGTGATTGAAAAGGTTTTTTTTTTTTTTCCTTGCAAAGAATGAATAAAAATGAAAAACACCTCATGGAATAAATGTTAACTGTCTCAGCATAGCTTATGTATTATTAAATCAAATATATGATTTTGTTTTGGAGTTCAAAGATGTAGCAATTTTCTGAATAGATGTTCTCAAAATGAATTATTATTTGTTTCTCTGTGTGTTGTATTTGTATTATGGATACAAACCCATAAAAGAGTCAATACTGAACCAAGGAGACAAGAAATAGACTGGTGTTAAATGAATTATGATGTTAGAGTGAAATGCAAGGATAGATAATTTAAAAGAGTAGAATATTTTAATAACTACAGAAAATGCATTTAGATAAATTTTAATAGCAAAAGGTGTTATACAAATAATTGAATGCAGCACAGAGGGACTAAAAAATCGGTATATTTTAAGTTAATAAAAAAAAGATTGTGTGTGTACATGTGCATATACCTTTTGCATCGTTATTAAAGATTAAGAGCTACTGAAAGTAACCAAAATAGAATCATAATCTTTACAATCATTTAAGATAAGTTGAGAACTACAGGAAGATTTAGTCTTTAAAAATATAGAATTTAAGTAATTAAAATTATTCTACTGGGTATTTATCTAATTATTATATTCAAATATCTTCAAAATGTTTTAAAGTGTTGTGTTCATAGTTGAGATATATGAATAAAAGTAGACTATATGATCTTTTCTTAAATTTGTTATTTGAAAGTAAAACAAAATATTTAAAATATTCAGCCTCTTTCTCACTACTAAAATATGATAATGCTAACATGACACGAAGTTCATGCACCCCTTCATAGATCACACAATTATTTTTTACTATACTTTAGCCAAAATTAAGCTAATAATTTGAAGCAAGTTAACTGTGTTTATGTGTGAGTGGGGCATTCCTGTAATTATCATACATTTCTTATGGAAATATAAAACAATTGGGTAAATGTTTCTGAAGTTCCTATCTAGTGTTAAGATTCTATTATATTCTTAGTTGCTAAATATTTGTATTACATAAATAATTACTATGAATTTCATATTTCTATATTTAAAAATAATTTAATTAACCATGACTTTACAAATAAAGGATTGATGTTTTCTGTTTTCCAATTTCTTATAATTGTAATTTGTCCTATTTTTATTAAGATCAATTGTATTTGCGATCCATCCACATTGATGCTTGAATCTCTATTCCTTTAATTTGTCTATTTTCCCAATTCCATAATTTTTCATTGAATGAATAGACCACAATATATTTATCTATTAAGTTAGTATGTAATTGTTGAATATTTTCTTCCTACTTGACCTTTTTTTACTAACAATACTGCTGTTATTAACATACTAATATTGCATACATCCCCTGGTGTATGTGTGTGTGTGAATATATATATATATATATATATATATATATAATATATTTTATTTAGTAAAATACAACATAATAACTCATAATATCTGGTGGGACATGTCCTTCAACACATTCTACTTATTCTTGAGTATCTTGGCTATAATATGATTCTTGTTCTTATAAAATTTAAATCCAGTCTTTCAAGCTTCATTAAAAGCCTTGCTGGAATTTTTATTTTAATGTATTTGAATGTGGCTCTTGCATAGATTCTAGTATTCATGCTGTGATGATTTGGGATAGATTTCTGGAAATCCTTGTTCCCTGCTATGTTGCTTAGGATAGGGTGGAATATGTTCACTCTGTTTTTGACTGACATCTTAAATTTATGTTTCACCACCAACAGTGCATGAAAGTTTCCATTGCTTCAATAATCACAATTTAAAATGACATCTCACATCGATTTATTGAAATGTTCTTAACAATTGTGCATCAGAGCATTGTCCAGGTATGTCTCTTCCATGAAATATCTGATCATAGATTTTGCCCAAATTTGCTCATATTTCAGTAGGATCATTTGTTTTTATTTATTTATTTATTTATTTATTTATTGGTCTTGAATGACTGTATTTCTTTTTAATACATTCTGAATAAATTATTAGTTGTATCTCTCATCTTGAATGACTGTATTTCCTTTTAATACATTCTGAATAATTTATTAGTTGTATCTCTCTATGACTTCTAATTTTACTCTGTTCATGGTGTACTTTACTATTCAAACATTTAATATTAATTTGTTTGTTTTCCTTGTGGTTTGCACTTTTTGTGTTTTAAGAAACCCTTCTTAATTAAAGCTATTTTTAAATATTTTTTCAACATATTACAATATGTTTTCTTATATTTTGTAAGAAAAAAATGTAAGGTTTTATTGTGTATAATGTGAACTAGGAGCCTATATTTTTTCTAGCTGGATATTCAACTGTTACAGAATTACTGACCTTTTAGTCAGTTGAAGTATTAATTGCATAATTTATATTTTCTTATACATGGGGGCAATTTCTAATTGCCTATTATTCCTCTTCCAATACTGTCTGCCTAATAATGGTAACTTATTAACAAGTCTTGATATATGTTTAAGCAAGTACCAGCTTACCCACCCATGCCTTAGTAGTGCAAATTTGTTCAGTTATTTATGTCATTTTACTACTGGAAATAAAACTCACTAATTCTTCTTACCTCTTTAGATAATATCTAGTTTATTCCTTCCTTGTCATTTAAGGAAGATTTAGTGGAAAGAAAATTGATATGAGCAGAGGTGGCAAATATAATCATACTCAAATAGAAGTATACAGGTTTTTTAATCTGTTTTTTAGTGATGTATCATAAACAACATATTATGTCATAATATATAATTTTAAAGCATAGTTTTAGTGAGGAAAAATATTAGATCTTATGGCAAGGTACGTGAATGTCTATTTTGGATATTTAATTTGTTAAACAACTTATTATTTTAAATATCACTATAAGAATATTATCTAAGACTCCTCATAGCAGAACCATAATTATTTATTTAGCATATATTTATAAAAAGTAAAATTGATGTTGCAAAAAATTTGAATATTTTTCAATGTTTTTGCTATACTGTAAGTTGGTGTTTTAAATACATCATCAGATGTTCAAATTACTGCAAGAATTTCCTAACTTATCCCTGTACTAGACACTTGGCCACCATATGACTCATTCACCACATAATATCTATAAAAAATTTTAAATAATATATATTATATTATTTAAAAATTTTAAATATAATATATGTGAGTTCATGTCACAGTCCTTCCTAAAACTTACACTATCCCCATTTTATGTCTTGTGTAAAATCCAAACCTCTTTACATGACCTACAGTGACCTACCTGCCTTCATCTCTGACCATTTCTTGGGTTCTCTTCCCTTGCTAAATAGTCTCTTGTGTTAAAAAAAAAAAGGGGGCTTCCCTGGTGGTGCAGTGGTTGAGAGTCCGCCTGCCGATGCAGGGGACATGGGTTCGTGCCCCGATCTGGGAAGATCCCACATGCCGCCGAGCGGTTAGGCCCGTGAGCCATGGCCGCTGAGCCTGCGCGTCCAGAGCCTGTGCTCCGCAACAGGAGAGGCCACAACAGTGAGAGGCCCGTGTACCGAAAAAAAAAAAAAAAAAAAATATATATATATATATATATACACCATGCATCATTACATGTCCTTTCCCCCCCACAATGTACAGAATACACATCCTCCAGAATGTCATGTGACTACTTTCTTATCATTGAAGTCTCAGTTCAAATGAGATTACTTTGACCACTCTACTAAATTAGCCTCTTTGATAATTTTCTATGACAAGAGCCTCTTCCACATTTATTCATAGTGTTTGTGCACACTGAAATTGGTTTTTATATATGTGATTATTGTTTTCCTCCTTCAATAATAGAGTAAGCTCTTTCTCTATTTATTGATGCAGTCCAGTGTATAAAGTAGTGCCTAATATTCAATTCAATATACAAAAATATTTTAAGGAATCAAAATGTAAAACTACCCATCCAAAAAAAGGTTTGAAGAGAATTGTTCTCTTCCACACACTGAGCCACAAGGAATAAAAATAAACAATAATAAAACAAACAAACTATATAATACCATACAAACTGGCATTGGCAACCAACCATTTACTTGGGTGAAGGTGATGCTGGCACTGCCTTGAGAACTAGACAGAATACTCTCTACCTTTATTTTGGCTCTACCATTGTTTATCTTTGCATGCTGATGGAGGATGCAACATACGGAAAATAAAAAGAAAGGAAGATGTTTATAGATTTTACACAGTAGGTAACATATACTTCTGGGTCTAAAACAAGAAGAGCATTTAGATTTAAGGAACTGGAAATAGACTTAAGAGCTGTTCATACTGGAAATGATATAGAAATTTTCAAGAAAATTGTGGTAGAAATAACACATTTCAGTTAATCATTGTTTCACTATCACATTGAGAGAATACCCATTAATCATGGCAATTCCTCTTTATGAAAGAAGAATAGATGCTATACAAAGATTTTATATGGATTGAGATAGTTTGAGATGAGTAAGCAGAAGAAGGTAATGTGTAATTATTAAAATTATTTTAAAATAAATCATACGGGAAACTATTAGCAAGTGATTTTAAAGAAAAATGCTGTAATCATGATATAAAGTTATAATGCATATACCAACTTATAGCATATGTATTATGTACATTATACACACATGATTATGTGCATGGAACTATATACATATGTACACATGTTATGTATGCAAATGTATACATATATCTCACCTATGGAAAAATCTCTAGTAACATAAACTGCGTCCACATCCACATCGATTACTACATAGTTTCACAAGAGAAAAAGTGTTTCTGGAATAGAAAGCTAAAATGTTAGCAGTGGTTCTTGTGTTTTGAGATTATGAAGGATGATTTTAAAGGGTTTATATATTTTTACTTCACTTTCTATATTCTTAATTTTTATTTGTTTTATAATAATTTTATATAAAATTGTAATTACCTATGATCTAGTATAACATGAAATACAATCCATAATCTTTAATTATTTTTGTTTCAGCATATGTATTGCATTGACATATTTTGCTAAGTTAATAAAACGTTTTGTATAGTAAGCCTCTTAAAGCAGAGGGAAATGTTTTAAAATTGTCATTTGATATATGATTGAATGGGAATGAAAATCGAGCACAGTTAAACTTAATATCCACACTGACTCTGAATAAGATGGATTTGAATTTGAATAGCACCATTTTACTCTGGGGATTGTCACAGATACTTGATAGGAAATTTATTTGCTCAATATTTTTTTAATCAATTACTGACCCTATGATACCAACCAGATTGACAATGAACCAAAGAAGAATATAAACATTTTCCGTCCTTAGATGGCTTATATTTGATTCAGCCTGAGAGGTGTAGTGAAAATATAATCACACAAATCATTGCCATTATGATACATGAGATAAAAAGAGATCATCATTGCTACTAGTGTGTTGGTGGGAGGAGAGTGGGAGCAAACCCAGTATTTGGAAGTGATATTTAATGTGGGACTTGACAACTGTTAAGGAATTAGATATTAATATATGCTGGGAATAATTGCCACTTCAAAATTTGATAGATAAACAGATAGATAATTAGATACAGATAGATAGAGATGGAGACAATTGTACATTCACAGTTATTTTGAAAAATTGCCAACACATTTTCATTCTTAGTTAAAATGTGACAGAAAAATTTGACTATTTCTCCACACTCTTTGTGTCTTAATTGATATGCAACTAATATAAATAGAAGAGTAGAATAATTTATATGTTTTTGTTTGTGTTTCTGGCCTCATAATTAGCAAACATGTTTTAGCATGTCCGTTCATTATACTTTAAAAATAATTTAAAGAGATACATCATCAAGGAAGATTTTGTGATAGAAAACATGGACTTACATATGACTTGAGGTTGAAAAGTCAAAGACAACAACATATTTGGATAATTTTACTGTATTTACTCACAATATATGTAGAATTGAGAAATGAGCATAACTATGCAAAATATAGTCAACATAAAAAATTCTTACTTAAGATAATTTAAGTGAAACCCTTCCTAGTGTTATTTTAAAAAGATATTAATAAGTTGAATAAATATCAAATGAGGGATTAAAACATACTTGCAGCTCTATTCACAATAGCCCGGAGCTGGAAACAACCTAAGTGTCCATCATCGGATGAATGGATAAAGAAGATGTGGCACATATATACAATGGAATATTACTCAGCCATAAAAAGAAACGAAACTGAGCTATTTGTAATGAGGTGGATAGACCTAGAGTCTGTCATACAGAGTGAAGTAAGTCAGAAAGAGAAAGACAAATACCGTATGCTAACACATATATACGGAATTTAAGAAAAATGTCATGAAGAACCTAGGGGTAAAATGGGAATAAAGACACAGACCTACTTGAGAATGGACTTGAGGATATGGGGAGGGGGAAGGGTACGCTGTGACAAAGCGAAAGAGAGGCATGGACATATATACACTACCAAACGTAAGGTAGATAGATAGTGGGAAGCAGCCGCAGAGCACAGGGAGATCAGTTCGGTGCTTTGTGACCGCCTGGAGGGGTGGAATGGGGAGGGTGGGAGGGAGGGAGATGCATGAGGGAAGGGATGTGGGAACAGATGTATATGTATGACTGATTCACTTTGTTATAAAGCAGAAACTAATAAAATAAAAACAAACAAACAAACAAAAAAATACTTGGTTAGGAAATGTATCAAATCTACTTATGAAAACATTGGAAATTCAATCATTTAGCCTTATCTTTGACTATTTTAAGCAAATAAATATATGTATACCAACACTAATGAATAAAACATTTTTTAAACATCAAAGCTTTTCTTGAATGGTGTTGGTCAAATTAATTATCCCAGAGTAAGGGACTTTCCTTTACTGCATAAGATACTTTGCCCTGTTTCCTTGAAAATACTCCACTGCACATTTTATAAGGGAAGAAACAAAGGCTACACTTCAGAAGTACATTCACAAAGACATATACAGGGCACCTTGATAGCTCAAATTTTCTCCAAGGCACTAGTGCCTTGTTTTCCACGGCACTAGTGCCTTGGAAATTATACCCAAATTATAAGTTACTGTGCATTAATAAAGCATACACTTTTATTACTTTAAAGACACAGTGTTCTCTAGATGATAGTAATTTTCAAGATATTTTGTGTTGCCTTTCCCAGCTTGTTTAGAATAAATGTAATCATCATAATGACCAACACTTCTTCTCCTAATTTGCAATATATAGTTCAAGACATTTAAAAAACAAACAAGTGACTTCCAGTTTCCATTTCTGCATGTAAGGAGTTTGAAAATTGACACGTCATCTGAACAACATAAAAAGTCAAAGAAACTGAGAAATCAACACTTCTTGAAACTGTTGACTGAAAAAAAATGCACAATCTCAAAGTTGAGAGTTATGTTTTATTCAGGGAACTTACTGGGGCCTATTAGTCTGGGAAGCAGCCTCTCAGATAGCTCCAAGGAACAGCTCCAAAGTGGTAAGGGAGGAGTCAGGATATATAAGAGTTCTGTTAAATATATATATATATATATATATATATATATATATATATATATATATATAGTGAAACATCAAAAATTACTGGTAACCACAAAAACCAGACATCTCAAGTTAATGATTTTGGTGTTTTTCTAAGTACAGGAAGGTGCAAGAGTCTGGGCTCATTGAAATTATTCCTTTGATATGCACCTTAACTATCTAGGGCCAGTATTCTATTTTTCTCAGTCCTGAATTCCCCTCAGGGCACTATTTTGGGGTAGCTGCAGTGGCTGATGGCTTGATGGAGTCAACATTTATTGTTTGCTAAAATGGCGGGCAACATTCTTTGTCCACAGATCCTTAAGAAAGAGAGGACACAGGGCCAAAAACCCCTCTAAGATTGGAGAGATAGACAGGATTAAATACAGGGAGTTACAACTTACTAGAGCAGAGACTCCCAAGCAGAAGCTGCCTCAGGAAGCAATGCCTGGAGAGGAAAACCTCAAATGCAATTCATAAATTGCTGGAGGCTCAGTGTTGACAATTTGGAGTTTAACCAGATGAATCCAGTCATACAGGGGGCCATGATAATAATGTGAGATTTATTTCCAAAAGGCCAACCAAATTCCTAGAGTAAATATTTGAGAAAAATCAATTCATGCTCCCAGTAGGGGGAGGGGGAAAAATACCATTTTGAAATACTCAGATCACTTTGTTCATTTTAAAAAGGCCTGACCTCAGACTAAGGTATTTAAGCAGAGCCTAACCTGCTGTAATATTGTCAAAGCCTAACTGACTTGAGGGAAATGGGGAAGGGAAATACTCATACACTATAGCCATCCTGTCTCACCTAAAGGCGGGTGGGAGGGGGGCAAAACTGAGGACCTCTTGTCAAGTTCAAAGGCATAGGCTCATTAGAAGACTGAGAAGTAACCACAGGACTATTTAATGTCTTCTCTCCCACAACAAGAAACCACCATATTACTAAAGGCCTATTTATTGCAGTTCCTTACTCATGTCTCATTATCAAGAAACAATTTTATAAGGCAAACCAAAAGACAAAACCCCACAATTTAAAGAGAGAGAACATATCAGAACCATACATGGCAGGGATGATGGAATTATCAGGCTAGGAATTTAAAACAATTATGATTAATATGTTAACAGCTCTAATGGATAAAGTAAATAACATGTAAGACAGATGCAAAAAACAAAACACCATAACAGAAATAAGAATGACTTGATGAGCTTATTAGTAGACTGGCCATTGCTGAGGAAAGAATCTCTGAGTGAGAGATGTTGACTGAAAAAAATGCACAATCTAAAATTCGAGAGTTATGTTTTATTTGGCAGACTTTATGAGGACTTCAAGCCCAAGACACAGCATCTCAGATAACACTGAGAAAACTTTTCCAATGATGTAAGGGGAGGAGCCAGGATATATAGGAGTTTTTGCAACAAAAGACCGGGTAGTCAGAACATAAAAAGGTTACTGTTAATAAGAGAAAACCAGATATCTCAAGTAAAGGAATTTAGCACTCTTCTGTGTATGGGAAGATACAAGAGTCTAGGATCACTGAAATTATTCCTTTGATATGCACCTCAGTTATCCAGGGCTGGTATCCTGTGTTTTGTCATCCTGAGTTTCCTCAGTGTGCACCATGGTGTGTGGGGGGGAAGGCAGTGGCTGCAGAGGCTGACTGCTAGATGGGCCTGGCAGTGGGCAGCCCCATTGTCTCCATCCTGAGTCCCCTCAGGGCTCACCATCCTAGCAACTGTTATGTAATGGCTTGATGGTTGCAACATCCTTTGCTTACTGATATGGCAGGCAATATTTTAGTTCTCAGAGAGCTTATCAAGAGAATCCCGTAAAACTGAAAATCAAAGAGAACAAAGACTACCCAAGTCTTTGAATACAGGGTATCCAAGGAGAGTGGGACAACTACAAAAGGTATAACATACATGTAATAGGAATAACAGAAGGGAAAAAGAGAAAGGAACTGAAGAAGTATTTGAAACAGTGATGACTGAGAAGCTCCCCAAATTAATGTTAGACACCAAACAATGGATTCAGGAAGCTCAGAGAACACCAAGCAGTATAAATACCAAAATAAGTACACCATAGCATAAAATTCTGAAAAAAACAGAGGAAAAAAAGAAAAACACCTCACCTATAGAGGAACAAAGATAAAAATTGCATCTAACTTCTACTCAGAAATCATGTGAGCAAAAAGAGAGTGGATGAAGTATTTAAGGTGTTGAGAGGAAAAATAAGCACCAGCTTAGAATTCTGTATACTTGAAATTATCCTTCAAAAGTGTAAGAGAAATAAAGACTTTCTCAAACAAGAATTGAGGGATTTTGTTGGTAGTAGACCTACATAAAATGTTGTATAAAGTGTTAAGTTATTTAGAGAGAACAAAAATAATATAGGTCAGAAACTCAAAACTGCATAAGGTAAAAAAGGGCATCAAAGGAAGGAATAAGTGAAGGTAAAATAAAAACCTTGATTGCTGTTAATCTTAGTTGATCTAACAGATCAAAATTTGTTAAAATTTATAATATACAATGTACTCATTTATGTATGCTTATGTGTATATATATTTATATTATGTATACATTATATATATTTTATGTATATCTATCTATCTGATAGACGTGTGATGATATACAAATGAAATGAATGACAAAGGGATGGGAGGGAGGAATTAATATTATTTTGCTATTCTAAGGTACTTTTCCCATGAAATGGAAATGGTATAGTGCTTTTTGAAAGTGGACTTGCTATACATGGAGATATATATATATATATATATATATATATATATATATATGTATATATATATATACATATATATATATATATATATATATATATATATATATACATATATATATATGGCAATCACTAATAAAAGTAAAAAAGAGAAGTACAACCTATATGCTAAGGAAAGAAAATGGAATCATATAAAATGCTAATTAAAACCACGGATTGCAGAAAAATAGTGGAAGACAAAAACAGGGATAAGGGCACAAAAGAACAACAGTAATGGATATAATAGATATCAATTCAGCTGCATCAATAATCACTTTGAACGTCAATGGTCTAAATGTACCAATTAAAAATCAGAGATTTTCAGAGTGTATCAAAACACAAGCCCAACTCTACTTCATCTACTAGAAATCCACTTTAAATATGAATATACATAAAGATTAATAGTAAATGAATGGAGGGAAGTGTACCATGCTAACACTAATCATAAGAAAGCACAAGTATTTACATTAATTTCAGAGAGCAGATTTCATACAAGGAAAGCTATCAGGGATATAGACTTCCCAGTTTTAGAAAATTAGTTTCCATTTTAAAAATATAGGTTATATATATATATATCATAAAACTATAAAACTATATTACTTTTTGAATATTTAAAAATTTAAATTATTCCTTTTTGCAGAACAATGTACATGGTTTATTAAAGTTTACCTTTAAATTTTAACATATATCAAGGATTATGCATTCTCCACGTCATTTTTTGGTGGGTGATTTCTTAGCTAAGAATTACTCTGGTTGATAAACTTATAAATTACTAATCATTACATTTGATCCTTAATATGTATACCAGGAATTTAAAATGTAGTGCTGATATATTTTATAGTTTAATTGGAGGTGCTTCTATATATACTATAATTATTTCATTAAAGTATGGTTCAATGGGTGATTAATATAAAGACAAAATGTGTATGCACCCTACACAATTAAATATGGAGTAAAAATGATGTTCTATTTATGATATTCTTTGAAATAAATTTGTCCCTGAAGATAACACAGCAGCTGGACTTATGGAAAAGATGAGACCCCACATGAAGAGAAAAACTGAGGGTATTTTCGACATCCTTGTTTCAAGGACAGATGATATTAAGGTAATTTTTAAACTAAATTTCCCTTTGCTTTGCATGATATATAGAAAAAGGAATCTGTCATTTTAAAAATTTTAACACTTTGATGTCTATTTCAGTAAAGAATTAAAATTACTATTATGGCCTCAGTTCATTCTGAAAATATCTTAATGAGAAAAACTGCTGATTTACCCCAAATATTATGGTACACTATATTTGGTTCTCATAACAACTATGAAACAGAGGATGATGTTTCTGGTAAAAGATTATCTAATTTCAAGACAAAATATATATGTTAATCAGTGAAGAATATTGCATGTGTGTGTCTGATGTGTGAGGAAAGAGCCCAAGTTATGAATATAAATACCTTTTTTTTTAATATATGACTTAAGGTAGCATGACTTCAGATTTGGATGTGACAATCATGTTGACATTAAATAAAAAATGAAAATCTAATTTTAGCATATCCATACATCTCAATATTCTTTAAGTTGTTTACCACTATAAAGATATATACTTTTCTGAACATATAAGAAAATATACATCAATAATGTATTTTAAAATATTAAATATGGAGAAGAAAGGAAAACAGATGTATGTTGTTGCTTTGCCCTGCTGTAATTTTCTCATAATGCATGCACTGACTAAACAATTCTATAGGTCCATTTGACAAATGATTATTATTTGTAAACATACTAATATTGAGGGTCCTATTTTCCCTGTGAGGAAGGTATTAGTAGGAGGTAAGTATATATTTAAAAGATGACATGGATTCCATTTATATTTCTTGGACCAATAGAATAACAGGGGCAATTACTTTCAAATCAATTACAGATAGTTTTCAAATATGGATTGTGCTACTAAGAAGTCATTTTAATTTTCCACCTAAGTTATGACTATATCTTTTGTATTTTCTTCCAAACTATGAATTAACTGCACCTATAATGGTTCTTATTAGCCACTTTTGATCTGTGATCAATCTACCCTATAGATATTCTATAAACCTGCACCATAGAAAAAAAAGATATTAATATCTAATCTAGGAAGTAAAGGAAATAATTGCAAAAACATAGTTGAAAGCTGTGTGTTAATTAGATGCATAGCAAACTCTTCCAAAATTTAGTGACTTAATGCAACAATGATTTATTATTTCTTAAGAATTGTGATTGGTCAGGCAGTTCTGGTCTGGGCCAGCTTAGTGAGAGCTGATTGTCTAAGACAGTGGCATTACATGTCTTTGGCCTTAGCTGAGATGAGTGGAATGCCTGGGATGGTTATACCTCTCTTTCCATGTGGTTCTTCATGTTCTCTCTCCAAGTGGTCTCTTATTCTCATTTTTTGCTGTGTGCTAAGCATACCGTTGACCAACACAAGCAACGTGGTCAACTTCGGATTTAAGTCAGAGAGATAGACCTTTACTGTAGATAGGTGAATGAAAAAAGCACATTTCAAGTGGATGTGCAAACAGAGATAGGAAAACTTTGGGGTATTTTTTGCAATTTACTGACACGTAGCTTCTGGTCACAAAAGTCACATTCTTCACTCTAGAGGATGATGTCATCTGTCCCTTTAATCCTCCCTAGTGACAAAAGGAATCTTTTCCCTAGCTATAAGAGAGTATTCTGCATAAAACTCAAAAGTTAACCCCTTCCCAGGAATTGTCATACTAAGGGAGTTGCCTCCTTTAATATATCTTCTCTCCTCTTGTGAAAGCTGCATTCAATTACCTATTGCTGCTGTGTGTAAAGACTTGGCCTTCCTGCCTTCAACTTGAAGATTCATCTCTGTTCCAGTGTTCTCAATAATATTAGTTAAGGTTTCCTTGTGACTTCATTAGAGTTCAGATTCTTCCTCTGCCCAAACCTGCTTCTATCATTCACTCAAAGATTTGTCTCTGAGAACTTTTATCAATAAACTGCATTCAGGGAACTTTCTTCTCATAGCATGTTTCCCAGGAACCTAATCTGAGTCACCCATAGAAAACATGTTCAGTTGCATTCCAGGAACCTCTGAATTATCTTTCAATTGAGGCATCAGGTTCAAAGTTCATAATCTTGTGAACTGCATTAGGTCCAAGTACAGATGAAACCCAACTGAGTGCAAGTTCTTAAGTGCATTACCTCTTGATCCAACACAGTGAATTAAAAAAAAAATCATTCATTTACCAAACACCCAGCATGCAAAATTGAGACAGGCAATAGGTAATTCCAATAGATACTTTTGATCAGAATAAGGAAGTACAAAAACCATTTATGAATCCAGCTGAGCATGTGTTCTCTTTTCTGGGATTTGTTTCCTAGTTTCTTGTTCTCTTTGGTTTTTGGCTTTACTCTCAGATGAAACTTTGACTCTGCCCTCTCAGATGACATTCCCTTTTTATAAGAATAGTCAATGACTGAAGTTGGATAACACTTAATCCAACTCCCTTTTCATAGAAATCTGTGGCCCAGATCCCATTTTGCAATTTAAATAATCTCAATACCATTTAATCCAAGTTTGTTATATGCATCAGTACAACTCTCTTAAAGATTTAAAGTGTTCTATGAATAGTATTTGGGTCCACTCCTGTTTCAAAAGACACATCCACACATTTTTATGAAACTGAGTTCTCTCTAACTTGAACCATATGGTTGATAACTACAGGCCAATCCATTTAGGTTTCTTAAAAGCTTTTGGGTCTAGCTAAGCTTGTCTGCTCTGTACATCTTAAATCTTTCAGAGGTCTCAACAAAGTGTGTTACATTCATCATTAGTTGTTTAATGAGCTACATTTTTTTCTTTGAAAACTTTGCTTACTAGAGAGTCTAAAGATAAAAACAAACATATAATTTCATTCTTTTGCATATAGCTGTCCAGTTTTCCAGCACCACTTATTGAAGATGCTGTTTTCCATTGTATGTTCTTGCTTCCTTTGTTGTAAATTAGGTGACCATATATGCGTGGATTTATCTCTGGGCTTTCTATCCTGTATCATTGTTCTATATTTCTGTTTTTGTGTTAGTACCATACTGTCTTGATTACTGTAGCTTTGTAGTATAGTTTGAAGTCAGGGGGCCTCATTCCTCCAGCTCCGTTTTTCTTTCTCAAGATTGCTTTGGCTATTCGGGTTCTTTTGTGTTTCCATACAAATTGAAAACTTTTTTGTTTTAATTCTGTGAAGAATGCCTTTGGTAGTTTGATAAGGATTGTAGTGAACCTGTAGATTGCTTTGGGTAGTATAGTCATTTTCACAATATTGATTCTTCCAATCCAACAACATGGTATATCTCTCCATCTGTTTATGTCATCATTGATTTCTTTCATCAGTGTCTTATAGTTTTCTGCATACAGGTCTTTTGTCTCCTTAGGTAGGCTTATTTCTAGGTATTTTATTCTTTTTGTTGCAGTGGTAAAAGGGATTGTTTCCTTAATTTCTGATTGTTCCTTGTTAGTGTATAGGAATGCCAGAGATTTCTGTACATTAATTTTGTATCCTGCAACTTTACCAAATTCATTGATTAGTTCTAGTAGATTTCTGGTGGCATCTTTAGGATTTTCTATGTATAGTATCATGTCATCTGCAAACAGTGACAGTTTTACTTCTTCTTTTCCAGCTTGTATTCCTTTTATTACACCATAAACAAAAATAAACTCCAAATGGATTAAAGACCTAAATGTAAAACCAGACACCATAAAACTCTTAGAGGAAAACATAGCAAAAACACTCTTTCTCATACCACAGCAAGATCTTCTTTGACCCACCTCCTAGAGTAATGGAAATAAAAACAAAAATAAACAAATGGGACCTAATTAAACTTCAAAGCTTTTGTACAGCAAAGGAAACCATAAACAAGATGAAAGGACAACGCTCAGAATGGGAGAAAATATTTGGAAAAGAAACAACGGACAAAGCATTAATCTCCAAAGCACACAAACCGTTAATGGAGCTCAATATTTAAAAAAGAAACAATTCAATTAAAAAATGGGCAGAAGACCTAAATAGACATTTCACCAAAGAAGACATACAGATGGCCAAGAGGCACAGGAAAAGATGCTCAACATCACTAATTATTAGAGAAACGCAAATCAAAGCTACAATGAGGTATTTTTTTTCTAGATTAAAAAATCTAGAAACAATAAATGCTGGAAAGGGAGTGGTGAAAAAGGAACTCTCTGGCACTGTTGGTGGGAATGTAAATTGATACAACCACTGTGGAGAACAGTATGGAGGTTCCCTAAAAAACTAAAAATAAAACTACCATATGACCCAGCAATCCCACTACTGTGGATATACCCTGAGAAAACCATAATTCAAAAAGAGGCATGTACCACAGTTTTCATTGCAACACTATTTACAATAGCCAGGACATGGAACCAACCTAAATGTTAACAGATGAATGGATAAAGAAGATGTGGCACCCATATACAATGGAATATTACTCAGCCACAGAAAGAAATGAAATTTAGTTATTTGTACTGAGGTGGATGACATAGAGTCTGTCATACAAAGTGATGTAAGTCACAGAGAGAAAAACAAATACCGTAGGCTAATGCATATATATGGAATCTAAAAAAAAAACAAAAATGGTACTGAGATGAACCTAGTGGCAGGGCAGGAATAAAGATGTAGATATAGAGAATGGACTTGAGGACACGAGGCGGGAGGGAGAAGATGGAATGAAGTGAGAGTAGCATCGACCTATATACATTACTGAATGTAAAATAGCTAGTGGGAAGCAGCAGCATAGCATAGGGAGATCAGTTCGGTGCTTTGCAATGACCTAGAGATGTGGGATAGGGAGGGTGGGAGGGAGGCTCAAGAGGGAGGGAATATGGGGACATATGTATGCATATGGCTGATTCACTTAGTTTTACAACAGAAACTAACACATTATTGTGAAGCAATTATACTCCAATAAAGATCTATTAAAAAATATATGGCAAATCCTGAGCCATATATAGTTCATATAAATTCTGCTTTCAAACTGAACAGTTCTTTCCTTAGCTCAATACTCTCATGCAGTAACTTATCATACCTATACTGGAAAAGTCAAGTAACACTTTTAACATGAAAGGTTTCTAGGTATATATTTCATCTTCTATGATATTGTAAGCAATATTTTTGCCATATATTTTACTATAAAGTAAACTGTCCTTTTTTTCAACCTTTTTTATCTATTTCCTCACTACTTCTTTAGTTTTGGCTAACAATTTGTTTGCCATTTTTCTAGTCTTTTTTAATAGATTCCTTGCCTAATACTTTCCACTTGATTCCTGGTATCAAAATCAGTGACACATATTTTAGGTTTTGTTGAAGGAGAAAAAACTAGTTACCTCAAAACATATTTGTTTAAAACAGCAATGTTTATTATTTCTCACAATGCTTATGTTTCTCTGAGCAGATCTTCTCTGGGCCAGCTGCGTACAAGCTGACAACATAGCATGGTCTCACTGATGTGCATGGGGACTCAGAGGGAACACCAGGGAATGACTTGGTCTAATTCTCCATGTGGTGCTTAGAAGGAAGTTCCTGGATTATTCATGTGGTGGCTCAGGAATTCCAGCAGACAGAGATGGCAAGTCATACTTCAAAACCTTGTTTCAAGTCTCCAGTTTTATCATATCTGCTAATGGTCTATTGACCTGTACAAATCACATGGCAAATTCTGAATCTGAGGGGTAGAGAGAAAGAGTCCATGTTCTGAAGAAAGTAGGAGCAAGCTCACATTGCATACATATATGCATACAGGAGTGGGCAGGACTTTGGGCCATCTTTTTAATTTATATCTACTGCAATATGGTATTGGGAACCCCCCCTCAGCAATATTAAATTGTATATTCTCAGTAACACCACACTCAGTCATCACTCAGTGCCTATCTTCTCTTTGTTCACAAGCAGCAAGTATAATGTGCTATTCATGTGTTTTGCATTTTAGGAGCTATAGTCATATTCTGAATGAGCCAGATTGAATTTATTATTTAATTCCAAATCTTCCCTAATCTTGTATTCCTTATTGCCTTTAATGATTTCATAAACCTTCAAGTCATCTAGGCTCTAATTCTTCAAGTTATCATTGCATATATCATTTTGATCCAATCAATCAGTTTCTAAGTAATGCTGACTCTATAATATGCCTTTTATTATATTTTTCCTTTCTATCCCCAATGCAAATGCTTTGCATGGGGGGATTTTCTTATCTCAGTACCAATACTAACAGAGCAGATTTTTCTTTCTAAAATCTTCCCTCAAGAAAGTGCTATCAAAATTTTCCTAAAATATATATATATATATTCAAAGGCACAGTGAAGTTAAAAACACATTTGAACAACTCACAACTCAGCAAATTTTCCACAACTTTAACCAGACAATCAAGGTCACCAAAGACCTGACACAACCTGTTTTTTATTTTTATTTTTTTGCCTTGATCCGTATACTAAGGCCAAATATATCAAGGGTTGATTTCCTGCACATTATGCTCCCACACTATTTGATCCATTCTCATTTCTTTCCTTGCAGGCTAAAATACTTGTTATTACCTTTTTTTTTTCCAAATGGAAAAATTCATTTCAGTCCCCAGCAAATAAAACAAATAAAACAAATAAAATCCTCTGTAAATTGACCTTTTCAGATTAAAAAATCATATTATTAGTCCCACCGCCATCATCACTTTCACCAATAAATGGAAAGCACTTCTTCCTCTGAACTCACAAAATTATTTAGGACCTTTCTTGCAGCATTTGAATTTTCAAGCTAGTAATAAAAATACCTGTTTACTTGTCTAGTTGTTCTATGATAGGAATAATGTCTAACATACTTTATATCCAAAAATATCTTGTACAAGGCCTTTAAAGATGAACTCAACAAATAATGGCAGAACAGAATCCTTTAGCTATGGAACAATAGATTTTGATTTAAGTACAATAAACTTCATAAAATAATAAAATAATTTATATTTAATTTCTACTCTATTTTTCCAAGGTCAGTCTCTTGCCCTTACAACAATAATTTTGCAAATCTCTCAAGGGCAAGATGTTAAAAGTAGAGACAAAAGAATCTGAAAGGAAGACTGTTTTTTTTTGACATTTTCACAGTGTTAAGGGAATAAAAATTTGAGTTCATTAGTTGCCAAGGAGAAGAAACCAAATTATAAAAGCAATACTAATATCTGTTATTCTTATATAATTACGATTGTACCAGAGAATCCAGATAATCATACAAAGATTATTACACTCCCGTTAGTCAGTATGATGTAATCTTTTTTTAATCTTGTTGCCTATCAGATTATAGGGTTAACTTACTCTTGATGATAAAAGCATCATTGAAAGCATTTATTATTTTTCATACATAGGCCTATCCTGCTCATATCTCTGTACCTCTCTTTACTCTGGGATGTTGACTGCATCATATTCTGGATACCTTCGTGGCCCCAAATACTAAAACTGTGTCTTCCCATCCCAGTGAAGATTGATGAAATCCTTTCCAACTTCTCTGCCTCTGGGCAATGCTGCCCAGATTTTCAAATTCTCCCTCCATATAAAGAATAGTTAACCCCTAAGAAGAAACTGGAGCAAGTGAATATTGGCTCATTCTACTTTGGTTTCTTTCTATCCGGGATCTTGTTTCATCAAATCTTGATTGCCACAGCAGCTTTCCAATAGACTTATCATTCAGTAAAATTCCCCTTCCTTTTCTTCTTCTCCTTCTCCTCCTTCTTCTTATTTTATTTGCTTTCCTATATGTTCTGGGTAGGAATTTTGGTTTAACAAAATTACTCCATCATAGCTGGGATTAGAAATCTTTATTAAGTTATTTGCCACACAAATTAAAATCAGAGACTATTTCGAGAAGAAGCAAACGGTCAGTAGTTCCAATGGAACCTGAAATGTTAACAAGCTGACTAAAGAACGTCAATTAAATAATGTGTCACAGAAGTCACTGTCTTCAGCCAAAACTGATAATGTCAAGTGTGGAGTGTTTGGGACAAAGCCAATGTCAGAGTGTGTTGTTGAATGATTGACAGTTACTCTAATTATGTATGGAATGCATCATGCATTTTAGTTACTGAATGAAAGACAACACATACAGAGAATGAAGGTGAGTATTGTGGGGATAAGTACATAAGTAGCTTCTTTTTCTATTCTTCACTTATTTCCCCCTAAGTCTTCATGAATGACTAAATCTAATAAATGAATTTGGAAGAATAAAATAAGCATAAGCTAACAAATATACAGTAAATGTCAACTAGCTACAGTAATTGTAAAACAGCAATGTATATGCATGCACATCAATTTTGGATAAGGTAAAATGTGAAATGATGTGGATCTTAGAATCAATAAAATTATGTATGCCACTTCCCTCAATGTGAGCTTCATCAGGATTCAAGGCCTTATTTAATTCTCCATTCCACTTACTTTTTTGTCTTATTTCTCAATTGTTTCAGAACTTGAATAGAGAAGTGGTGTTACTTATTTCTTTTCTTTCAAATCCTAGTAGCTGTATTAAGGCTTGTATCCTTTCAAGAAAACAGAGTTGTGAGTCAATAAGATCAGATTTGTAAGTTCCTTCTGTCCTAGAGCAAGAGAAGAAATAAAAAAAAGGGGGTAATGGGATTCAGATCTGCTTTAGAGTAATTGTTGATCTAAAAGTGCTACATTCATTTTGAAGATAATAAATTGGGCTAATGAAATTAACTTGATTAGGAGTTACAGAAGGGAAGCAGTAAGCTGTATATTGTTTAAGATTTTGTAAAGCGGGAAGACTGTATGAAATTACAAAACATGACATTCTAAAATATTAGCAGAGGTGGCATATAAATTAAATACCATTGCCCTTTTCTGACTCAGAGTTTTGAAATTTAACAAAAGCAGTAGTTTGTAAATCACAGAATGAATTCAAGCAACCTAACTTGTTTTGGGCATATTTTACAGATCCTATTTTGTCCTGTTACCCAAGAAACCACTTGCATCTATCACGTTACTCTGGATCATTTTCCTCTTTAAAGAATTCACATTTAGCCTTCTCTACCCCAAAACCACGTTATTGCTACCTCAGGGATATGTTGCCTAGATTCTATCAATGCTTCCTAAAAATTTCCCCTATAATGACAATATTGGCTAAATAATAACAAATGCCAAAAGCACTCTGTAGCTTATGTTCAGTGTTGTTTGGCCAGATTCCTCAGGCTGTTGATACCTCTTTACTGTAATCTATTCAGCCAGAATGATCTTTTTGAATTTACAAGCCATCAAGGGACAGGAATCATACTAAACTCTGGCTTATGCCACATTTCTAAATGTGCTAGTCCTTGATCTTTATATGACTCTGAACCAGTCAGCACTTACGATCAAGGCGTTTTTACCCATACTTTTCTCCCTGAAAATATTGACTTAGTTGAATATCTGCCAAACCCTCTTCCCTGTCACATGAATCATCTTCTTGGAATCTCTATCCATAGAGCATATAGAAAAAATTTTAGTTATAAAAATGGCACAAAGTTCAAAAGAAATAATAATGCAAGTTTTCTACATTTGTGTCTGTTCTCTACGTATTTAATAATTTTGATGCCTAACATAAAGACTTGCATACAATAACTGTTTACTAAACTTTTATAGAATGGATAATTAACAGTTTATCTCCAATAAAATATAGATGACCATAAAATGTTTTGCCTATTAATCATAATAAATGGGTGAAGATCAAGAAGTTAGTAGATGATGAACGTAAGTGATGAAAGCACATGATATAATGTGAACTACAATGAAATCTTCATATGATTTTTTTTTCTTTAAAATGCACATATTAAAACATATATGCGTGGGCTTCCCTGGTGATGCAGTGGTTGAGAGTCTGCCTGCCGATTCAGGGGACGTGGGTTTGTGTCCTGGTCTGGGAAGATCCCACATGCTGCGAAGTGGCTAGGCCCGTGAGCTATGGCCACTGAGCCTGTGCGTCCGGAGCCTGTGCTCCACAAGGGGAGAGGCCACAACAGTGAGAGCTCCACGTACCACAAAAATAATAATAATTATATATATATATATATATATATATATATATATATATATATATATGTATGTATGTATATGGTTTGAACTCTCTGTTCCTATGTCTGATTTTTTTGTGTGTGTTTCTGTACATTTAAGCTCATGAGTTAATATTTGGGATGCAGAAGGGCTCTGATTTTGAGAAATTTATAAAATAAATTTGAAAACTTGTTTTCTGTCTCAATGATGGTTTTATCATTGAGCTTTCTATATGATTTATTTTTGAGATACAATTCATGCTTATAAAGAGATATTCACGGTAGCAACAAGTTATCTTTAAGTAATTAAGTTGAAATGAGTTACCTATACATTCATAGAAAAAAACAAAAACAAAAACTCTTAAGTATGGCTTTTAAGAATACCATTGCTGGGCTTCCCTGGTGGCACAGTGGTTGAGGGTCTGCCTACTGATGCAGGGGACACAGGTTCGTACCCTGGTCCAGGAAGATCCCACATGCCACAGAGCGGCTGGGCCCATGAGCCATGGCCGCTGTGCCTGCACGTCCGGAGCCTGTGCTCTGCAATGGGAGAGGCCACAACAGTGATAGGCCCGTGTACCACACACACACACACACAAAAAAAAAAAAAAAAAAAACGAATACTGTTGCTTTCACTTCTCTCTGTGCTAAAATATAAGCATCAAGTTTTTCATAGCCATTCTCACACAGATAGTAGGAGTAGCAGGCCATCCATTTACTTTCAGCTTTTAATTAATATGAAAGAATAGACTACCCTGAAACACATGCCCAATAAAAACATCTAAATAGATAATGAAAATGGGATCAGACCATTTGCTATATATGATTCTGTAGAGGAAGCGTCTGGTCAATCAGAATTTCAGCTAGAGTTGTCTTAGGACCTCTGATGAAATTAGAAAAATAGTAGAAATAAATTGTCAAGGGAACTGATATAAGTACTATCTAATGATCCAGCACAAAATGTTTAGCAATTCAGGAGAGACTCAAATGTTCATAGGTTGAAAGATCATTAACTCTGAAACAGGATTTTTCTTTTCATTTGGCATGGATATCATTTCTATCTCATACTCTGGGGTGAGCCTGTCCAGTGAAAAACGCTTTGCCCCTGAGTGCTTTATGCTTGAGCACTGAGGGCTTTATTCCTCCATTAGAGAGCATGCTTTATTCTGCTATTTGAATTAATAAAGAATATTTACTGCTAGTTTATAATTTGCATAGCACTATTGACAACAAGTAAGAGACTTTCATTTCTCTAAAAGCAATATTTGTTGTTTGTTTTATGGTTTCTTTATTCATGGGATTTTACTTCCACTGCCTCCTTGAATGTTTGTTTCTAAATCTGTTGCCTAAGCACTTAGCTTGCTTCTAATCCTTTGCATCACTAATAACTCACCCTTTCCAAGCGAGTGGCTCACTAAATTGCACTTATTTTTCTTTCTGAATAAAAAATATATAGTATTTTATACTTTTTCATCAGTTATTGCTTGTTCATCCTTGTTTCAAATGTATATTAGCATAATTATATTTTTCAAAATCTTAACTTTTTTTCTCAAAGATAAAGACATGAGTCTGTGAAACTACATAGTGCTTGGTGAATTTTAAGTGTCGTAAAGAAAATCATCAGATATAGTATCAGGGAAAAAATTAACTTCTATTCCAAAATATCTCTGTTATTAAATTCACAACTAGGTTTAAATGTGGCCTATGGTATAAGTCACTCTGTTTAGTGGTACTCAGGAAGAACAGTGATGTATGTTTAATTTTTATAAAAAGAAGTATATTTTCTAAAAAGACCATGAATTTTTACATCTACTTGCAGTACATGATAATAATGTTTTCTTTACACTCTCATTTATTACTAAATGTTCTTAATAATTTACCTTTTGTAAATGGATACATAAAAATTATAACAATATATTAATTTTAATGTTTGTTAGTGACATAAACAATATTTCTGGTCATTTGTCTTTATCTTCTGTCATTATTTGTTTATACCCTATTCTCATACTTTTTTATTAGTTTGTAGAAACTCTATATAGGAACACAAATCTCTTATTATAAGGGATATTTTCTCTCAAACTTATATTTGTACATCCTCTATGGTGCCTTCAAATATAAACCGATGTACACAAACAAATCCATATAGTAAAATCTGTCAGTTTTTGTCTTCACATCTGGATCTTTTCATTGATTAAAAATTAGTTGTAAAAACAAGCCACTGTAAATATATTCTTCCATATGCTCAATTGTATTTTTGAAGGTTTTTTTTTTTTTTTTTTTCATTTTTCGATTGCAGCTTTTTAATCCATTTGAAACACATTTATAGTGGTTTGAGGTCAGGACCAAACTTCATCTTTCAGTATGGATAAACAACTATTTCAAGGCTGTTTAAATACTTGAAATGGCAAACTCTTCATGAATTATATGCCCATACATGCATATATCTATCCCTACATTTTAAATTCTGGCTCATCAATATCTTTGTTTATTTTTCAATTTGTTTTACTGAGATTTTTTTTAACTTGTCTATAGATATTTTATTCAATGCTAAGAAAGTATGGGATAAAGTTCAATAATTTCTTGGTTTCTCTCCTTTAATTCCTTTCTTTCTTTTACTTGAAAAATATTTAGCAACGTGCCTACTGTAGGCCAGAAATACCCAATAGTAAACAGGAAAAAGGTAACACTAGGAAGAAAGAAAAAACAGTAATATAAACAGATAAATGCAACTGAAAATTGTGTACTATTAAACGATTTTCCTATCCAAGAGGATTTTGTTGCAGAAAGATAGTTACTAATGTTTTTAGTTTGTTTAATGTTTAACTTATTAATTGTAATTACATTTATTCTAAAGATCTTAAAAAACATACATGATATATCGTTTTTTACTTTTAAAATAATAGTTATCTTGAAAAGTAATTTCACATTTCCTTATACTAATTTTACTATTTCAACAAATCATTTTGTTGACTACTTCTAAGTGCTTCAAATACTATAACAATACAGAAATCATTAAATAATGATAAAAGTTTATTTCTTCTCCTATACAATTTAAAGGAATTGCATTATGTAATTTATTCATTTTCTCATTTTCTTCATACTTTTTCCCATACTTTTCAAGGATAGAATCATAATCTCAGAACTAGAAATAAAATAGCATACTATCTCTGCTTAGGTTATGGGTTATGGGTTATGGTTTGTCAACAATTGACTTCTAATTCAACTATGAGGCCTCATTGTACCTTCTAAGGTGTCTCAATAATCTTTATTTAAACATTGTTCTAGACCACTTTTAAACATCATATTAATTTTCTAAGTCACATAACCCTCTAAACTTGTGCATTTCCTTGTAACCTGAAGCTTTTTCTGTGTGTAACCATGTCTACCAAGTTTAATTTTCTTTATCTCCCATGTTCCTTAAATATTTAGAAACATCAAGTGGCATCACATACTATATTTTACAGTGTGGTCCAGAGTTTATATATCCTAGGAATTCAGAGATTGGGTATGCAGTCTGGTTTTCTCTAAGCAGTAGATCAAGCTACTATCCTTCATCAGATTTGGAGAATGCTTTCTACCTGACCATTCTGTAAAAACTGGAGCTGATAAGCATTTCTGTTACTAGTGTACATCCTACTTTTACCAGAATAGTTTGGCTTATTCACAGTTCCCTTTATTTATCCTTCTCTATTTTTGAGTGGTAAAAAATTAGTAAACCACAGTTTTTATACAGACAAATGTTTAATATTATGGAATAATCATATATATATATATATATATATACACCAATAATGGTTATTATTATATAATAATAATATATAAAACCAATAATTTGAATTTTTAATCTCTCTTGCTGTCCATTACCACTGCCTAGTCAATAGGATTCCTATTAACCTTAACTCCTTTAACATTTAGATACTTCTATTTTTGAAAGCCTTTTTGCTTTCTGGAACAAAGTGTTCTGGCACTATCTTCAGTGCAGGCATATCTGTTTGAATATAATGCACATGTTCCTGAAGATCTTGCATTCTGTAAAATCACCACCAACAATCACAGGGCTTATGGAGAAAATGGCACTGGCTAAATCATATGAAGCTACATAAACAGAGTGCTAACAAAAACAGTAATTGGCATCTTGGGAAATAACGGGCAGATCAGGCAAACAGCACAGGTTTTCTGGAAATTGTCTTGCAATTGCACAAAAATAATAGGGATGAAACTTTGGCTTGTGGGAGGCACAGAATCAATTCAGAGGGAAGTGACGCTCTAAGCATAGTGGCAAGTAAAACCTACCTTGAGCCTAGAACGCTTTAGTGGTGGGATTACAGCTCTCCAGAGTAAACTCAGAGCAGAGACCCATTTTCAATTTTCCAAAAATAGAGATGAAGGGACTCTTGCCTATGAAATAACCAAGCTTACTACCTTCCATTTAGTGTTACAATTAGCCACTATTTTGGCTCTCTCCCTTCAGTAAATCAGACATGAATCCACACAACCGTTTTTTGTTTGTTTGTTTGTTTGTTTGCAGTACGTGGGCCTCTCACTGTTGTGGCCTCTCCCGTTGAGGAGCGCAGGCTCAGTGGCCATGGCTCACGGGCCCAGCCACTCCGCGGCATGTGGAATCTTCCCGTACCGGGGCACGAACCCGTGTCCCCTGCATCGCAGGCGGACTCAACCACTGTGCCACCAGGGAAGCCCTCCACACAACCGTTTTTTTAACTTAAACTCATAACTCTCCCCTCATTATTAATGACGCAGGAATAAAAATGGTTAATGGAAAGATGTTATCGCAGAAGGAAATTTCTTGCAACAGCATGGAAGCAGCTGCTCTGAAACAGTTTGTAATTTTATTTTAATTTAGAAATAATGTTGGAGATAAAAATTTGTGAGCTCATATTTAAATTAAAAAAATCTGGCAACTCATAGAAAATAGTTTGAGAGGACAGATATGAAACTTCCATCATTCACATTTTGACAACACATATAACATTTTCTTCTTTTTGGTCCTGAGTTTACATTGATACTTCTGATTTTCACTTACATTTCCAAATGCTTTAATCTTTTATAAATAAAACCTAGTTAATTTTCTCTGTATCATTGCATATTTAGATCTTTCACTTTTAACCTAAACTGGGATTATATCTCATTTACTTTTATAACTCTCCAAGTGTTTATTGAACAAGTCAAACTTTTCTAAAACACAGAAAAAATAATAAATAATGCTGATAGATTTTTCTAATGATAGATTACCCGACATTTGTAGAATAAACCCTGTTTGTCCTGATTCATTTTGATTTAAGTACTACTGAATGGCTTGATTTTCTAATATTTTATTTATATTTTGTCATTTCTTCAAAATAAAATTTATCTATAATGTTCTTTGTGCTGTTACGATAACCCAGTAAGATGATTGGATAAGATTTTTTATATTTTCTATGTTATGGAACATTTTAAATAAAATCGAAACTGTTCCTTATCAATTTTGTTAATTTATGCTTCACTATAAAAACATCCATTTGCTTAGTTTTTTTTTTTAGATATTTGAAATACAACTTTATTCTGATTCTAAATGGAAAGAAATGGGAATAACAGTAACAAACAAGATTCTACCACTGAATATTGTGATGTGACTGTAGCAGTCTTACATATGAAACTCAAGGAGGAAATAACTGTGTTCCAAAACACTTAAATATGTAGGTACAAAAAAATGAAGGTTTTTTTATTTTTAACTGCCACATTCACTCTGAAGCCCATTCATCTCCTTCAGCATCCCAAAGATTAAGCATATGCTCTGCTTAGCTATATAATAAAGAGGCAAACACGCTGTACCACTGACATCACAGGACAGTTGCCTATAAAACTAGACTTCTGATGCTAGGCTCCAGTTTTACTTTCTCACAGGTCATCATCTTCATCCGGGAGGGCAGTTGTCTGAGAAACCTCTAGATCATTCTTGTACTGTGCTGTCAACGCTGGGTCCATGACCACCTCTGGCAGGGCAAAAGCAGGCATGGTGACAAACTCCAAGTTAAGGTCTCAGAACTGTTTTCTAGCAAGCCAGAGGAAGCTTTTCAAAGTTGTAGTTACTTTTGGCAGAAATGTCATAGTACTGAAGATTCTTCTTTCAGTGGAAGACAACTGACTTTGCCTTAACCTTTCTGTCCTTAATATCCACTTTGCTGCCACACAACATGATGGGGATGTGATCTCTATGCCAGGTCTCTATGCCAGTTAGGCATGTTCTTTTAAGTAACTCTCGATGTTACATCAAACATTATAATGGCACACTGAGCTTGGATATAATAGCCATCTCTCAATCCACCAAATTTCTCCTGACCATCTGTATCCCATACATTGGACTTAATAGGTCATCTGTTGGTATGGAACACAAGGGGATGGACTTCAACACCCAAAGTAGCTACATACTTCTAAAATTCACCAGTCAGATGATGTTTCACAAATGTACCACCAGTACCACCATCCTCAACCAATACAAGTTTGAACTGAAATTGGGGTTCTACTTGGGCAGCCATGGTCATGCTACTTCCAGAAGCATCTCTGTGCTTGTCTGACTGAGGGCTCCATTTGCTTAGTTTTTAAAATGCATTTGTCCAAAGTTGCACATCATATTATTTTACATGATTTTATTACCTTTCATATCTGTGGCTATATGTTACATTATTTCATCTTTTCAGTCATCGGCAGGCACTGGTATCATACATTAAAAACAGACAAATATTTATTTGTCAGGTTATATTTTCATTGTTATATTAATTTTATATATTCAAATGTAGTGAATATTTTAATATCCAAAAAGGAGAAAAATATCTAAATGAAAATGTGAACTCCAAGTAAACAGCATTTATCTAACGCAAACAACAAATAGTATATAAACAAAGAAAAGAAACATAGGTTCTAAACCTAGATATTTATGACCTTGAGTAATTTACTTAATTTTCTATGTGACTTACATAATGCTTGTTATTACAAATTAGATCTCAGTAATATCACTCTAAATATGAAAGTGCTCCCTGGGTAGGTGTGTGTGTGTGTGTGGTGTGAGTGCACGTGCATGCACATGTGCACATGCATGCACATATGCATGTGTTCATATTTCACAAACTACACACTACTCAGAACAAACAATAATGTAAAATGGAGAATTAGGCTTTTTATCTATTACAGTCACTGGTTTCGTCAAATGCATACCATAATCCTTCAGAGGTGTAACACATTTTTCCCCCTTAATAAGAGGTTTTTATACCCAAGTATCCAAATCTCATTAACTCTATCAATATGACCATGGGTACATCCTCACTGGGAAAACCTTCCTAGAATTTTCTCATTTGACTAACACCGTACATTGTCTTATTTGATTAAATAATTTAAATTGAATGAAGGATTCCAAGAAGATCTTTATTTGTAAAGAAAAAAATATTTAAACCTGTAATGAGTGGCAGACACCAATCTTGGTTAAACTTTGAATTTAATTTCTCAAATATAATTCTCTTTGAATGGCACTGTACTTATGAAGTGTCCAAACCCTTCTTGCAAATTATAGATTAATCACAAGGATGCATTTTTATTGTTCAATTTCCTCTAATACAGAAAAATCATTCAACTAAAAATTTAAAATAAATGGATACAATTAAGTAATCTTATCTGTCTGTAATACTCTAGGTATACTGTATTCTCTAAGACCACTGATACAGAGATATTGATATTATCTCAATCACTATTTATTGCTGTCTGAAACAATCACTATTTGTTATGGTCCAAATCAGTCCTGATCTAGTTTATAATAAATCAAAATAGGACCAAGGCATACATGATATCACCAACTGTTATTTCATCTACAAAATGAGGATAATTTTAACAACATGAACATTATTAAAGGCTTTGTGGAAATAGTTCATACGCATTATAAGCATGTGATGCCTAATAGGTATCTTTATGCTTTACACTATTTATTATTATTATATTAAAAAGAATGGGCATAGCAAGAATGGTTATTGTTCAGTCTGAAATGATAGAACACATTTTTTAATCTTTTTCTTTAACTCATATTATTTATTTATTTATTATTATTTTTTAACATCTTTTTTTTTTTTTTTTTTTGCGGTATGCGGGCCTCTCACTGTTGTGGCCTCCCCCGTTGCGGAGCACAGGCTCCGGACGCGCAGGCTCCGGACGCGCAGGCTCAGCGGCCAGGGCTCACGGGCCCAGCCGCTCCGCGGCATATGGGATCCTCCCAGACCGGAGCACGAACCCGTATCCCCTGCATCGGCAGGCGGACTCTCAACCACTTGCGCCACCAGGGAGGCCCCCTTTTAACATCTTTATTGGAGTATAATTGCTTTACAGTGGTGTGTTATTTTCTGCTGTATAACAAAGTGAATCAGCTATAGGTATACATATATCCCCATATCCGCTCTCTCTTGCATCTCCCTTCCACCCTGCCTATCCCACCCCTCAAGGTGGTCACAAATCACTGAGCTGATCTCCCTGTGCTATGTGGATGCCTCCCACTAGCTATCTATTATACGTTTGGTAGTGTATATATGTCCATGTCATTCTCTCACTTCATCCCAGCTTACCCTTCCAACTCCCTGTGTCCTCAAGTCCATTCTCTACATATGCGTCTTTATTCCTGTCCTGCCCATAGGTTCTTCAGAACCTTTTATTTATTTATTTATTTTTAGATTTCATATATATGTAGACGGTATTTGTCTTTCTCTTTCTGACTTACTTCACTCTGTACAACAGACTCTAGGTCCATCCACCTCACTACAAATAATTCAATTTCATTTCTTTTTATGGCTGAGTAATATTCCATTGTATATATGTGCCACTTCTCCTTTATCCATTCATTTGTCGATGGATACTTAGGTTGCTTCCATGTCCTGGCTATTGTAAATAGAGTTGCAATGAACATTGTGGTACATGACTCTTTTTGAATTATGGTTTTCTCAGGGTGTATGCCTAGTAGTGGGATTGCTGGGTCGTATGGTAGGCCTATTTTTAGTTTTTTAAGGAAAAAACACATTCACATTAGAAAACTGCTTTTATTTGAATATTGATATTTAATAATTGTATCACTTCAAAATGTCTAAATCATACAGATATATAGATATAGAGATAAATACACATGGATAAATACATAGGTAAATTCCTTATGGTGGTATACTTAACTGAATTTGAGATTAGGAACTATACTGATAGATATACTAAGAGCAGATATTATTTCTATGAATATTTTAAAAGAAAAAAATATTTAAGTTTTATGTTTAACATTTGATATATGAAATATTCACAATTTAAAAAGTAAAGGAAATATTTTACAATAAAGTTTTCAGTTATCCTTTATAAATTGTTGGCTTTTTTAAAGAGAATAATCAAATAAATTTTATTTGTTGAAATGTCTATAATATTTAATGCCTTCTCCTCTTCAAAATTCCTGATATTTGTCATACAAAGTGTATTTAGTGTTTTTCCATCCTGAAATAAATTTGTGCAGCTTTAAAGTGTGACAGTTACAATTATAGAAGATTTCTACTGATTTCTTGGATGGATGTTTTTTACTCTCTGATTCCCATGTAAAATAGCATAGAATATGTTCATACTATGAATTCCAGCATGTTTGAGATAGAAAGAAGTGAAAGTGATCAGAATGTTATTAATGGTATTATACTGTGAGCATGTACACAGAGGCAAAACAACTGGTTCAGGAAGTACTGATCCAGGGATTGCAAAGAGTGTTAGCAAGTGATTGAGATTCAGGACAGGAAGTGTTAATTGCACCATGTTAGAGTGAGCCTAGATGATTTTTTTTTAAAGAGCAATTTACTTAAAAGTGGTACGCATTCTTTTTAAAATGAATATCTTATTTGCAAATTGAAGATTAAACAGCTTTTGCTCTATAAATAATTGTGGGGGATGGTAGATGAATGCCTTATTTAAATATTAATTCTTAGTTGTGTACATTTTTTTCAGACATTCACTGAGAAAATTGATTTTGTTATTTAGTACATTCACCAAGCAAAATATCTGTTTAGTCTCAAAGACATCAATCAGGAAACGATATGCATTTTAATCAAACAAATGTATTAGTTTAGACAGTAAATTTTAAATTTGAACCTAAGAAATGTTTTAACATAGCCTAATAAATCTGCATTTTTATTTAAAGCTTAAACTTTACTATAATATAACAAACAATTGAGCAAAGGACTTTGGAAGAGACATTTCTCCAAAGACATGCAAATGGCCAACAGGTATATGAAAATATAAAAAGAGGTTCAACATCACTAATCATTAAGGAAATTCAAATCAAAACCAGAATGAGATATTATATTATCATAGAAGGACAAGTACTGCATGATTCCATTTGCTAATCAAACTCATAAAAGGATAAAATACAGTAGTGGTAACCAGGGCTTGGGTGGTAAGGGAAATGAGGAGTTGTTATTCAATGGATATATAGTTTCAGTTATGGTAGATGAATAAATTCTATGTGTTTGCTGTATAACATAATGTCTATAGTTAACAATATAGCATTGTGTACTTCAGTAGCTGTTAAGAGGGCAGATCTCATGTTAAGTATTCCTACTAAACAGAAAAAGAAAAAAAAAAGGACACAAGAAAACTTTTGGAGGTGATGAGTATGTATATTAACTTGATTGTGGTGTGGCATCACGGGTGTTTGCAAATGCCCAACTCATTAAATCGTACACATTAAATATGTGCATTTTTTAGATACCAATTAAATCTTGATAAAAGTTTAAAAAAATCATTAGTATTCAGATAATATAGAAAAACTGAGCAGATAAAAAATACAAATATACAAAGTTCTAAAAAGTAAAACTGACAAGCCACAGAAAAAGCGATTGAAAAAGGTGAATAAATATATAAAATAATAAATTACACTGATAATCAACATATGTAAAATAAACATTTATATACTTAATAATTCACTAAAAATTATAAGTCTGTCTATGCTGAGTTGACAAGAAATGGAAGAAAGGTGATTTTTTTATATGGTATTAATGAGGTTAAAATATGGAGCAATCACATATATTGGTCTACAGTTTTCTTTTCCAGTAGTGTCCTTATCTGGCTTTGATGTTGAGATAATGATGACCTCATAAAATGTGTTTGGATATATTTCCTCCTTGTTAATTTTTTGGAACAGCTTGAGCCAGACTGGCCTTAATTCTTATTTAAATGTTTGGTAGAATTCACCAGTGAAGCCATCTGATCCTGGGCTTTTCTGTGTTGGGAAGTTTTGATTAGTGATTCAATCTCTTTATTTGTTACTGGTCTGTTCAGATTTTCTGTCTCTTCCTGATTCGGTCTTGGGTGATTGTATATTTCTAAAAATTCATCTATTCCTTCCAACTTTCCCAAATTTTTTTGGTGTAGACTTGTTCATAGTAGTCTCTTATGATCCTATGTATTTCTGTACCATCAGTTGTAATGTTTTCTCTTTCATTTCTCATTTTATTTATTACAGTTTTCTTTTTTTCTTAGTTATTCTACTTAAAGTTTTGTCAGTTTTATCTTTACAAGAAACCAGCTTTTAGTTTCAGTGATTTTTTTTCACTTATTTCTGCTCTGATCTTTGCTATTTCCTTCTTTTACCCACCATTGGGCTTAGTTTATTCTTTTTCTAGTTCCTTGAGGAGGTATAAAGTTATGTTGTTTATTTGACACTTTTCTAATTTCTTTTTTTTTTTTTTTTTTTTTTTTTTTTTTTTTTTCTTTTTGCGGTATGCGGGCCTCTCACTGTTGTGGCCTCTCCCGTTGCGGAGCACAGGCTCCGGATGCGCAGGCCCAGCGGCCATGGCTCACGGGCCCAGCCGCTCCGCGGCATATGGGATCCTCCCAGACCGGGGCACGAACCCGTATCCCCTGCATCGGCAGGCGGACTCTCAACCACTGCGCCACCAGGGAGGCCCTCTAATTTCTTAATAAATGTATTTATCACTACAAACATCCCTCTCAGAACTGCTTTTGCAGCATTCCATAAGTTTGGGTATGCTGTATTTCCATTTTCATTTGTTTTGAGGTATTTTTTATTTCTTTTAAGATTTCTTTTTGACCCATATGTTTATCAGGATTATGTTGTTTAGTTTAAACATGATTTTAAATTTTCCAGCTTTCCTCTGGTTGATTTTTAGATTCTTACTATTGTGGCTGGAAATGATACTTGGTATTTTTTCAATTTTCCTACATTTGATAAGATATTTTTCATAGCCTATCATATCCCTGATGAATATAGATAGAAAAATTCTCAACAAAATATTAGCAAACCTAATTCATCAGTACATTAAAAGGATCATAGACCATGACCAAGTGAGATTTATTCCTGAGATGAAAAGTTGGTTCAATATACACAAAGCAATAAGTGTGACATACCATATTAATGGAATGAAAGAAAACAATTATATGATCTTCTCAATAGATGCAGAAAAGACATTTGACACAGTAGAACATTTTCTCATGATAAAAATCCTCAACAAATTTGGTATATAATGAACAAACTTCAAAATAATAAAGGCCATATGCAACAAACCCACAACTGTCATCATATACTACAATGAAAGACTGAAATCTTTTCTTCTAAGATCAGGAAGAAGACAAGGGTGTCTAGTGTCACCACTCATTCATAGTAATGGAAGTCCTAACTAGAGGAATTAGGCAAGGAAAAGAAATAAAAGGTATCCAAACTGAAAAAAGAAAAAGTAAAATTGTTGTTATTCACTGATGATAAGATCTTATATATAGGAAGTTCTAAAGACTGAACCAAAAAATGTTGAAACTAATCAATGAATTCAGTAAAGATGCAGGGAAAAAAGTCAATATACAGTTGCATTTCTACACAATAACAACAAAACATCTGAAAAACAAATGAATAAAACTATCCATTCATGATAGCATCAAAAACAATAAAATACTTGAGATAAATTTATCCAAGGATGTGAAAGATTTGTACAATGAAAACTGCAAGATTTTGATGAAAGAAATTGAAATAGATTCAAACAAATGGAAAGATATCTCTGTGGATCAGAATTAATATTGTTAAAATATCCATGTTAATAAAGGTCACCTATAGATTCAATGCAATCCCTTTCAAAATTCCAAAGGAATTATTCATGGAAATTGAAATAAATTCTAAAATATGTATAGAACTACAAAAGACCCTGAATAGACAAAGCAATCATTAGAAAAAATAACAAAACAGGAGACATCACACATCCTGGTTTCAAACCATATTGTAAAGCTATAGTAATCAAAATAATATGGTACTGACATAATAGCAATAATACAGATCAGTGGAACAAAATTTAGAGTCCAGAAATAAACTGCTGCATATATAATCAACTAATGTTTGATGAGAGCCAAGAACACTCAATGGGTAAAAGACAGATTCTTTAACAAATGATGTGATGAAGCCTGGATAATCAGATGCAAATAATAATAATAATAATAATAATAATAATATTTGACCCCTATCTTACACCACTCACAAAAATTAACTCAACATGGATGAAAGAGTTAAACATAAGACAGACCTGGTACTATACTCTTAAAAAAACATAGAGAAGAAGCTCCTTGACTTTGATCTGGGCAATAATTTTTTGAATATAACACCAAAAGCACAAACAACAGAAACAAAAGTAAATAAGAGGGACCACATCAAACTTAAGGGCCTCTGCACAGCAAAAGACAATCATCAAAATGAAAAGGCAACCAATAGAATGGGAGAAAATATTTGCAAACTATTTAGTGGATAAGGGATTGATATAAAAAATAGAACTCATACAACTAAATAGCAAAAAAAAAAAATAAAAAAAATCTAATCAAAAATGGACAGAGAAATTGAATAGACATTTTTCCAAGTGAAACATCCAAATAATCAACAGGTCCAGGAAAAGATGCTTAATATTACTAGTTATCAGGGAAATTCAAATTAAAAGTACAATGAGATATCATTCACACTTGTTAGAATGGTTATCATCAAAGAAAGAAGAAATAAGAAGTGTTGCCAAGGATGTGGAGAAAATGGAATGCTTGTGCACCATTGGTAGGAATATAAATTGGTTCCACCACTATAAAAAACAGTGTGAAAAATTACTCAAAAAACCGAAAAATAGAACTACTATAGGATCCAGCAATCCCACTTCTGGTTCTATATCTGATGGAATGAAATCAGGATCTATAAGAGATATCTACACTCTCATGGTCACTGCAATATTTTTCACAATAGTCGAGATATGGACGCATCCTAAGTGTCCATCAATGGATGAATGGATAATGAAGATATGATCTATCTATCTATCTATCTATAGAGAGAGAGAGAGGGAGGGAGGGTGGGAGGGGAAAGAGAGAGAGAGACATTAGAAAGAGGGAAATAGTGCCATTTGCTACAGCATGGATAGACATTGAGGGCATTAAATAAGATAAATAAGATAAGTCTGACAGGGGTAGGCAAATACTTTATGATATCTTTTATAAGTGGAATCTAAGAAAGCTGAACCTATAAAAACAGAGAATAGAATGGTGGTTACCAGGAGCTGGGAGCTGCAAAAATGTGTAAGGGTACATACTTGTAATTAATATATAAATAGGTTCCAGGTATCTAATGCAGAGCATAGTGATTATAGTTGAGAATACTGTAGTATAATCTTCAAATTTGAGAGACAAGACCTTAATCATTCCCACTGCAAAAAATAAATGATAATTATGTGTTATGAAAGAAGTGTTAGCTTATGTTGTGTTGGTAACTGAAATATATAAGTGTATCAAATCAACATGTTGCACACTTAAACTTACAGAATGTTATATGCTGATTATATCTCAATAATTTAAAAATTTGGATCAATCACTTTGAAAGTACTTTGCTAATAGCCCATGTGGTAAGTAGCTTCTGAAATAGTTACCAATATGCTCATCCCTTGGTATTCATTCCATTGTGTAATCTCTTTTACCTGAGTATGTGCTGACTTAGTCGCTTGCTTCTAATATGTGGACTGTGGCAAAAGTTGATAGGATGTCACTTCAGAGATTAGATTACAGAGGTTAGGATTTCTCCCTTGCTCTGTTTGATGAAGTCAGCTACCTTATTGTGAAATGATCTGTGGAGAGGATTGAGGCTGGATTTCCATCAATAGCCAGTGAGGGATCTGGGCTGTTAATTCAACATGTGATGTATTGGATCCTGCCAACAACTACATGGGTGAGTGTGAAAGCAAATCCACCCTCAGTTGTACCTTGAGAGGACTATGGCTTTGTGAGATATCTAAGGCAGCTCAGGCATGCCTGGATTCCTCACCCACAGAAACTGTGAAAAAAAATAAATGTTTATTCCTTTAAGTAGCTATGTTTTGGAGAAATGTTTAACACAGTGATTGGTAACTAGTACAGCTGTTAAATATGAATAATCTCAAGTCATAAGACTCAACAAATTCATTCTAGATAGTGCTGTAAAAAATATTATGGCTCATGTGAACTGGGAAATGAAATAAATAAATGGGTTATTCTTAAAATGAACTTTAAAAAAATTTATACGCATAGGTTAACCTGGAACACAAAATTATGAGTAAAACCAAAGTTACAAAAATAACATGTATAGATGATTTTATACTTGTATATTAAAGCAGAAAAATATTATATTGTGTATATAATTATATTAATATGTAGTAAAGATATAATATTAATCCATGGTACATGCATTGAGATCAGGATACTGACTCAATGAAGGATGATTAAGAGGTCAAAGAAAGCATCACATCATTTATAATGCTTTATATTTTTCAAATAATATGTCAGATACAAATGTGGCAAAATGCTATAACATACTACATTTTGGTAGAGTATGCATAGATATATTTTATATTATGCTCTACTTTTTCTTGTTTGAAATATTTCATAATTTTTTAAATAATATTTAATAAGGGGAAATGGAAACATAAATGTGATACATTAATATGAAATTGATAAAAGTGTCATTAATATAAAATATAATGGAGATAAAAGCACCTTTAGTTGGTTCAGATAAGCTAAAAGAAGACAAAATTAGCCACAGATCTTGTTTATTGTAGTACTCCAATGACAACAGGATCAGCAATCATACTATATCAAATAATTTCCAAAACATTAAGCAAACTATTTATATAGAGTAATGTAAACAAATCATTTATACATCTATTGCACACAGTGCATCTCTAAACTATGCCTCAGAGACATCTAGTAAATAGTATGAAGTAGCATAAATCTATCATATTTTGTTCTTGTTGGGAAAAAGACTTTATAAAAATGACATATAATCCACTAGAAATGAAAAAATACATTATTCAGCCATGTAAATCTGACATCTAGAAATATTAATAATATGCTAATTAGAGAGTAATAATGATTCAAATTTTAGTCACTTGATATGCAATATATTATATCAAAGATGGGCAGTCTTAGAGATTCAATATGTTGTGCCACATAGATAAATTTCCAGATTAACTTTTTTTAAACTAATATGTTTCCTTTGACTTATAAATTATTAAAAGGTATATAGTACCAAAATATTTATTTGTTTTGTATACATTTTGTCACTGTTACAAAAACAGTTATAATAATTAAAATAATGTCTATTATTTTCATCATTATTTTCTTAATAAATAGAACCAAAAAAACTTGACTTCAAGATATTATTCATGGCTGTTTACAAATAATAATTTGTTTACAACAAAAGGGAATGAAGATTGGCTAATAAGACTATAGTAATTCCCAAACACTTCATAACCCATTAGCTGATTTCTGAACATTCATGTTCATACATTTATATAAACACTTTTAACTATTAAAATGGAATTAATTCTGTGGGAAATACAAGGTGAATTTTTGTGAATTATTTATACTTGAATACTTAAATATATTTTTGGTAATATGTATAGAAAGAAAAAGTAAACATATGATATTGAAAATAAAAAGCAGATGGAGATGAGGAAGGACAAAAAGAACTTGTAAGACTAATTTGACACTGTTTACAGACTTTGCTTAGATTTCATTAATGGCCCAATTTCCTCACCACTTCTATCTGTGCATTTTTCTGTGTAAGTTCTCAATGTTTTCCCACTGTGGGTAAGTTTAATTCTCTGTGCCTGGGCTTAGTTTGTAACTTGCTTATGTCAATATGACCTGACATCAGCAGTGTCTTAAAAAGTGTTTGCAAGATGAGACTCACTAGCTCTTGAGCTTCTGATGTCAACATGATAAGAATGTGGTAAGTCTGATGGTCATTAAAAGGGGATGAATGACAACTAAAGCAGAGAAGTATCAGCTGAGATGTCCCAGGAAAACACAGCTGAGAATAGAGCCCAGACCAAATTTCAGATCCAGTCAACCACTGATACCTGAGCAAACTCAACATAAACTGGGCCCTAACTAGAATAACCAAGCCATGGCAAGCCAGGGGAAATTCAACTTATAATAAACAGTAGTTGATTTTAAGCTACAGGACATTGGATTTCTTTGTACACAATGATAATTAAATGATGTAGGCCAATTATTTTAGAGAGCATTTCATGAAATGAAATTCATATAATACATGTTTTCCATATTGTGGAAAAGAAATTTATAATAAATATTATTAAAAATTCACCTTAAATTTTTCTTCCTTTAGATGATAATGTTTTGTCCTAAATAGAAAAATCTAACATATACAATTATGCTAATGCATCGAAGAGGTCCTTCCAAGTTATACTATGACAGAAATCAAAAATATTTCATGAAATTGGATCATTACATTGTATACCTGAAATTAACATGTTATATAATATAATGTCACATGTAAATTATACCTCAATAAAAAATAAAAATAAAGAAAATTTTTTAAAAACTCAAGATAAATATTAAGCATGGATTACTATAACCCAGAGAACATGGAAAGTGTAAGCAAGGAGATTAAAAAAAATAATTTCACTCTTTATCTCTATTCATTAACACTAATACTCATTTTATTTAAAGATGTAGATTACTATATTGATATAGTTTAGAATAATATAAATCATAAAGTCTCACAAGTTAAATGACCATTTCCTAATTATCTCTTTGTTGTTGTTCATATGGAAAAATTGCTTTTACCTGAATGGTTTTAAGGTACATATTTAAAACAATGCTTCTAAAATTTACATATAAAAAGACAAACCAGGCTTCTCTGGTGGTGCAGTGGTTGAGAGTCTGCCTGCCGATGCAGGGGACACGGGTCCGTGCCCCGGTCTGGGAAGATCCCACATGCCGCGGAGCAGCTGGGCCCGTGAGCCGTGGCTGCTAGGCCTGTGTGTCCGGATCCTGTGCTCTGCAACGGGAGAGGCCACAAAAGTGAGAGGCCCGTGTACCACAAAAAAAACAAAACAAAACAAAACAAAAGACAAACCAAACATTGTACTATTATATATTATTGGTGTCCTCAAGCATTTTTCAATATTTTATCTCTTAGGAATTCAGGGTTATTCTTGGAACTAAGGTGTAAATATAATTTTAAAGCATGTGTTTTTTGCTTTTTTTTTTTTTTTTGTGGTACGCAGGACTCTCACTGTTGTGGCCTCTCCTGTTGCAGAGCACATACTCCAGATGCGCAGGCTCAGCAGCCATGGCTCACGGACCCAGCTGCTCTGCAGCATGTGGGGTCCTCCCAGACTGGGGCACGAACCCGTGTCCCCTGCATTGGCGGGCGGACTCTCAACCACTGCGCCACCAGGGAAGCCCTAAAGCATGTGTTTTTATGTGAATTAATTATGCATTTTTATCATACATCTTAGAATCAAGCAAATTCAGGAAATCAAACCTGATAGTTTAGGTAAATATATCTGCTTATTTATTTGTTCAACAAATAGAAGAGACAGGCAAAGAGATTTAAGTAAAGGAGGAGAACCTGAAATAGTCAGTTCTAATAATTTAGATTTGCACTTCTCTAATGATTAGTGATGTTGAGCATCCATTCATGTGTTGGTTGCCAATTTGTATATCTTCTTTTGAGAAAGGTCTATTTAAATCTTCTGCCCATTTTTGGGTTGGGTTTTTTTTTTTTTTTTTGGATACTGAGCTGCATGAGCAGTTTGTATATTTTGGAGATTAATCCATTGTCAGTTGCTTCATTTGCAAATATATTCTCGCATTCTGAGGGTTGTCTTTTCATCTTGTGTATGGTTTCCTTTGCTGTGCAAAAGCTTTTAAGTTTCATTAGGTCCCATTTGTTTATTTTTGTTTTTATTTCAATTTCTCTAGGAGGTGGGTCAAAAAGGATCTTTCTGTGATTTATGTCATAGGGTGTTCTGCCTATGTTTTCCTCTAAGAGTTTGAGAGTGTCTGGTCTTACATGTAGGTCTTTAATCCATTTTGAGTTTATTTTTTTGTATGGTGTTAGGGAGTGTTCTAATTTCATTCTTTTACCTGTAGCTGTCCAGTTTTCCCAGCACCACTTATTGAAGAGACTGTATTTTCTCCATTGTATATTCTTGCCTCCTTTATCAAAAATAAGGTGACCATATGTGCATGGGTTTATCTCTGGGCTTTCTATCCTGTTCCATTGATCTATATTTCTGTTTTTGTGCCAGTACCATGCTGTCGTTATTACTGTAGCTTTTTAGAATAGTCTGAATTCCAGGAGCTTGATTCCTCCAGCTCCATTTTTCTTTCTCAAGATTGCTTTGGCTATTCAGGGTCTTTTGTGTTTCCATGCAAATTGTGAATTTTTTTGTTTTAGTTCTGTGGAAAATGCCATTGGTAGTTTGATAGGGATTTCACTGAATCTGTGGATTGCTTTGGGTAGTAGAGTCATTTTCACAATATTGATTCTTCCAATCCAAGAACACGGTATATCTCTCCATCTGTTTGTATTATCTTTAATTTATTTCATCAGTGTCTTATAGTTTTCTGCATACAGGTCTTTTGGTCTCCTTAGGTAGGTTTATTCCTGGGTATATTATTCTTTTTGTTGTAATGGTAAATGTGAGTGTTTCCTTAATTTCTCTTTCAGATTTTTCATCATTAGTGTATAGCAATGCAAGAGATTTCTGTGCATTAATTTTGTATCCTGCTACTTTCCCAAATTCATTGATTAGCTCTAGTAGTTGTCTGGTAGAGTCTTTAGGATTCTCTATGTATAGTATCATGTCATCTGCAAACAGTGACAGCTTTACTTCTTCTTTTCTGATTTGGATTCCTTTTATTTCTTTTTCTTCTCTAATTGCTGTGGATAAAACTTCCAAACCTATGTTGAATAACAGTGGTGAGAGTGAACAACCTTGTCTTGTTCCTGATCTTAGAGGATATGGTTTCCGCTTTTTACCATTGAGAATGATGTTGGCTGTGGGTTTGTCATATATGGCTTTATTATGTTGAGGTAAGTTCCCTCTATGCATACTTTCTGGAGGGTTTTTTATAATAAATCGGTGTTGAATATTGTCAAAAGCTTTTTCTGCAACTATTGAGATGACCATATAGTTTTTCTCCTTCAATTTGTTAATATGGTTTATCACATTGATTGATTTGCGTATATTGAAGAACCCTTGCATCCCTTGGATAAACCCCACTTGATCATGGTGTATGATCCTTTTAATGTGCTGTTGGATTCTGTTTGATAGTATTTTGTTCAGGATTTTTGCATCTATGTTCATCAGTGATATTGGCCCATAGTTTTCTTTCTTTGTGACATCTTTGTCTGAAAACCACCACTTGTTAAGCTCACAGATTCTGTGGGTTGGGAATCTAGACAGGGCAAGACTAGATTGGTCTATCCACAGCTTAAAGTTTGTGGAATGAAATCATCTACAAGTGTCTTTAAACACATAATTTCCTTTCAGTTGGGACCTCAGATGGGATTTTCAATCAGAGGACCTGCAGGTCATTTTCCCACATGCTCTGGACTTGCTCTGAGAATAGGGATAGCAAGATAATCATACTTCTTATAAGGAGGCGCAGAACTCAAAAAGCTAATGTCCTGATGGACAAAGTGAAATACTTATTGTGGCTCCGACTGCAAAACCACATAACCTCATTTCTAATGTATTATTTTGTTTAAAGTAGTCTCAGATTCACCAAGATTCATGAGAATGTGGCCTAGGCACCATCTTTTGAAGGCAAGGTGGTATAACATCACATTGTAAAACAGCATGTAAGATGAGTGATATAGTTGTAGCTATATTTGAAAAATATCACCTGTCAAAACCATATACTCTTCTGGCTTAAATTTCTCATCATCTCTTGTCACTAACATTCAATATATCTTACCTTTTATTTATATATATCTTTCTATTAGAATGTAAATTTTTGTCTGTTTTATTTCATTGTTTTCCACAACACATTGAAGAGCACTTGAAACAAGTAATTGTTTAATAAATATTTGTTGGATGAATGAATAACTGAGTGGTTTTAAATTATTTTTAAAGAGGAGAGAAAATGCAAAATAAGGTTAATATGAATAAAATATGTATATAGAGCATAGAATAAGTAAAACAGTATGTTTTTAAGGCTACACATATTCCTATATGCTCAACTTTACTTGTACATGTTAAATTCTGATGATCACAAAATTCCTTGGCCTCTTTTATATGTAACATTTTTATATCATGTCTTTTTCTAAGCCAGATTAGCATATATAGTGTGATTTATAATGTTTACTTCTTCTATAAATCAATGAAATTATGAGTTAAAACTGAGAAAAATTCATCTATTCACTTGCCATGAGAAGCTACGTTGCTCCAAGAAAATTTTTAGGCTGTTGATATACGTGTTCTATAGCCAGATTAGATGCATAAATAAGCATAATGAGCATGCAAATTTCATGTAAGTTTGAGAGAAAGAATTAGTGTTTTGTTAAGTATATGTGATGAGGTTAATAACACTGATAATCATGTCCCTAAATATGTATGCTTGAGTTAATTAGAGTGACAAGAATTTATCAAATTTATGAGTGAAAAACTAGAGAAAGGGCAAAGGTGATGGGTATAAGAAATTAAAATGGTCATTGTTTTCCAGCTAGGGGTGAACACTCAGATAAGGGAAGGGAAAGTACCTGCTTTTTGAATAGTGTAAGGAAAAGAGGAGTCGCTAGAATAGAGATTTTAGTTTGGGATGATTATAAAGTAGATACAGTGAATATGGATGGTTGAAGTAGAATGAAAATACTAATTCATAAAGTAGAGTAGGTAGGAAATTAAAAATATTTATGATTATGTTAGTATTTAAGATCCCTTTTCATGCATTCCAAAAGTAAAATATAGTTTATAGATGAATTCACTCATCATATGCATGAATGTTGATATGGTGCTTTCACTAATATACTGTGAAATTTTCCCCTATGAATCATTTTCCTCAACTTCTACTAGGTACTTAAATCAAGTTAATTCTAGGAAGAAGAGACAATGAGTGTATTTTCCTGGTCCAAGCCATTTTCCCCATTCTGCCTTCAACAGTAGTAAAGTATGAATTGTGCTCTTATTCTCAATAGGCCATGCTGCCCAATTTTCACTGGATCAGAAACAGATGGAGAAGTAGTATCATCATAAGCTCTCTCTTTCTCTCTCTGTCCCCTTCTTTCTCTGCCTTTCTCTTTCTCTCTTCCCTTCTTTCTCTTTTCTCTTTCTTTCTCATATTTACATGTACATACGTAATTAAATAAATATACACATTTTAAGTGACCTCTTAAATTGCAATTCTTCATAGATGTTTTCCTTGGCACCTACACAAATTCAAACTCTTAGTTTATATTTCTCATAGCATCTTCTACTTCTATTTCTTGAACTTAATACAATTTAAAGTAAGGGAACGTTTGGAGGATTGTTTATTTTATCTTGCTTCATGAGGTTAGAATGGGTCAACTTTATCACTGTTATGATTCTCACTTCATCGCATTCTCTAGCACAGACTAGAACTCAATAAATACATTTTGAATGAGTAGTTACTTACACTCATTGAGTTTCATACTCCTCAGTTTTAAACTGGAATTATAACACCTACATGATATATAAAACATGTAATGCCTCAAATCTTTTTTATCCTATTCACTTTTATATGTAGTGTAAATTTTTATTTTCTCAGAACTGATTTCTCTTTCTCAGTGCTAACTACAAAAATCCCATTGCTTTACTTAGATTTGAAGCTGCAAGTCCCCTTAACAGTTTTCAAATAAGTTTCAGGAAGATAAAAAATGTTCTCTTTTCCTTGTAGTTGAAAAAAGCAAATAATTATCCGTATTATACAACTGTTGGTATAGCTTTGGCATATAAGTTTTACCTTCTAATAGAAATAAAATTTTGATTAGCTGTTTAATATTTCTGGGCCTTTAAATAATATCTACTTTTCCATTTTATGACAGCTATAAATGTTCATAAATTTCATTTGGTAAGCCATAAGTTTATTGCATTTGTCATTTCCCTCTTCTGCCACATGCAGTACACTTGGAACATAAGCAACAACAATAACAATTACACTAACTTATCTACTAGACATATTTGATTTCTTATTTTAAAAGGTTTGAGTTTTGATCACTCATTTAAACTGACACTACCCTCTAGCTTTGGTTTGAGGATTGCATATAAATCACCAGGCAACCATCAGAGTGAGTGACAAACTTTGAATTAAATGCTCAACTAAATTTGGTGAAGCTACATAATGAAAAGTACTTCATTAGATGGATGGGCCATTAGCATTTGGGGGCAATTGTTAAGTCTGATTTTGCTTGTTCATATATGGATAACAAAACACACAGTGTCACAGTGAAATGAGAAACCTAATATGATATTTTTCCATGAATAATTTCCCTCCAGATTAGAGAGAATTTTTAAATAATTACTTTAAACTGATTAAAAATATAAAGGGAAAACAATACAAGGAAGTTTTCAGATAAAAAAGAAAAAAATAACTTATCATTGCATAAATTTTCAGAGTAAACAGTCTCCACGAATACAAATTGGACCTCATATTCCCAGCTTGTTTCCAGAACAAAGTCAAAGTGTCATATTATATTAGGTGAATAATAAGACTGCACAGCTCATTAAAGCATAAATTCATTTCTTTGCTTCTCTTGTGGTGTAATGTGTTTGCATTTTGCCCTGAGGACAGATACTAACATTTATCTGTGATTAAGATTCACAGACCATTAACAGTATAGCAATTTCCATGCAGTTAAGGCAGGGAAATAAGGTGTTTTAAAAATTATTTACCATCCTATGTGCAAGTTAGTCTCCCTTTCTTCAGTTTAGATTTTTTCCACTGGACGAACCCATTCCTAGGTTGGCTTTCTCTACAGTTAATGTAGAAGTGTTCAATAATCCACCACCTTCTTTTTTTCTCAGTAATCATTTAAGCATTTTCTGTGATTCTGTCCTCTGTGAGGACTGCCTCAATTGATTAGGGAAGTGAGTGTTACCTCTAAAATTGTCTGCCTGTATTCTGAAGGTTATCTGCTGGAATAAAGAAGGTGAAGATAAGGAAACTTAATCCACAGATACAAGGCTGAACAGATAATTATCAGAAGAGGGGATGGGGGAACCTTATTGATATGAAATTGAATATCTACAAAATGTTTTCCAAGTAATAAAGTATTGCAGTGTGCCTGGGCAATGCCTTACTAGTGATATTAAAATGTCAGCAACTGGCAAAAAGAACAAAGTGTTTTATATCAAGCATCTGGGTAAAACTATCTGTTCCACATTTAATCACTTAATAAAAGTATTAAATGATTATATATAATATATTATAATATATATATTATAATATAATATAATATATATATTACATATATAATATATATGTTATATTATATGAAGGTATAGAACAGATGATTTTGTGTAAATTTTATCTATTCTGTAGTCATTTGTTTAAGAAATATGCACCAAAGATTTGCATTAAATTGCACGCTTGAAAAATGGTATAGTGGGTAGGAGCACAGATGATGAGGATAAATTTCATGGATTAAACTTCTCTTTCTATCATTTTCTAGCTGTGTGATCTTGAATAAGTTGTTAGTTAAGCTCTCTCTTCCTTGATTTCCTTCCTAAAAAAGGGTGTGACAACTGCCAGCACCCATCACTATCCAGGTCTTCTGTTTGTTCATAGATACAGAGTCCAAATATATTCCCCATCTCAGGTGTATTTACATCAGTTCAAGTGAGCCTCTTCTAGCCAGTGAAATGAGAGCAGAAGTGACTGCAATTAGTCCAGCCTGGCCCATAAAACTTATTTGTGCATAATTTTCTTCTTCTTCCTCATCAATATGTAAAAAATAAAGAACTCTGATGATGTTCATGGCCTAAGCCACAGAATGGAAGATGGCAATGTCCCTGAATCACTGCCTGGAGAAGAAGCTTTCCTGCTCCACATGCAAAGTACTGCGATATGAGAGAGAAATATATTTTCATCACGTAAATCTATGAATATTTGATACCTTGTGTTTTGTTTTTTTGTTTTTTTTTGTCCCTTGCTTTTTAGGTTGAAGCTCTATGATTGGACTTGGGCCAATGGAATGTGGGCAGAACTGTTGTAAGACACTGCCATGCCTGACTTTTAGTGTATTCTGTGTGCACACCTCTATATGACTCTCTCTTCATCAAGGAATTGTAAAGGCACATGATGAAGATGATGTTATAAAAAAATATAAGAAGTTCAGAGCCCTGAGTTATCATAAGACTCTGATAAATCAACCTTTATGCTGGTTAGCACTGAGATTTTGGGGTCCACTTCTACCCAGTAAAACCTGTCCATCCCTAACAATGAAGTTGATGAGGAAGTCTGTCATGGATTAAAACATATGAAGTAGTTTTAGTGTTCTTGGAAATTTCACAATGTACTTAGGGAAAAAAATGTATATATATATATATATATATATATATATATATATGTTAACTATATGAAAGGTGTAAGAAATGCATGATAGCTACATTACTTTTAGGAGTAATGGAATTTTGCAATTTTTCACATCAGTTAAGAGAGTGACATGAAAAAACACAAAGATTTATATTTGATGATTCTTAAGGCAACTATTTAGTTTAAGTATATAAGTACTAAACAGATACTTTATTTTAGTTATTTTAAAATGAATTTTCTCCCATCAAAAAAATAGTTACTGTCTATCAAAGTGTACAGTTCACATAAAAATTATGTTTTAATAGAAAATAGAAAATTACATTTTTGTGAAAGGTAAACTCTTTGAATTTCCTTCTGTCAGCTTTTAATCAAGTGGCCTTTGAAGATCTAAATCTGTTGAGCTCCTGTTAACTCCACTAAGATTCTGTACCATGCTGGCTTTGAGCCTGCAAATTCCTACTGGCCTTTTCATAATTTACAATAGACGATTAGGCTTTTATTTACTTTTGTTTTTTGTTAGGTGTGCTCTATAAATTTGTTCTTCAGATAGACAACCTAGAGATGAATTTATAGAACTTATAAAGTAATTAAAATTATATCGATAAATAATATTTTCACACAAAAAAATTTCTTCCATCATATCAAATCCTTCACAGTCATTTAAAAGAAATAATTTCAGGTTTCCTTCTCCTCTAGAATATTATAGTTATGAATTACAGATTTCTCTCGCCCTGGATGGAAATGTTATTCTTCCAATTGATTTTTAACAGTGGGAAAATAGCTTTAGAAATGTAAATGATTCCTATTTTCAAGCCAGTATTTAGGAATGCATGACTGTCCAAAGAAAAAAAATAAATGTGTTTGTAGTTCTATCATTCTCCCATGTCATATGTCAATCTTTGGACATTTCTGTTATTACACTTCATATAACATTTAACAGGTAATCAGCAGTATGAGATTTTCTCTGAAAAAGTAAATTTCTAATAAGGAATCTGAGACTCTAAGATACAAATATCTAATTTAACATTTCTCATAAGAGGTAAAGTCAAAATTAAAAGAACCTATCCTGAGTCTTTGTTTTTAACCACTAGGGTATGCTATTTTCATTGTTAAGTAAAATAATTTAACAAAATTTCATTATAAGTAGATAATGTATAAGAACATGTTTTTTCCCCTCATGATACCATCATCTATCTAACAATGTGTAGTTACTAATGAAATCAGAAACAACATCAGTGGACATTTATATTTTGTTTTCCTTCTGAATTATTTCACATGATTAAATCATCAGTTATTAAAATTCTTGCAAAACCAAACAAATGGGACCTAATTAAACTTAAAAGCTTTTGCACAGCAAAAAGAAACCATAAACAAAATGAAAAGACAACCTCCTGAATGGGAGAAAATATTTGCAAATGATATGACCCATTTGACCTGTAAGGGGTTAATATACAAAATATATAAACAGCTCATACAAGTCAACAACAGAAAACAAACAATACGATTAAAAAATGGGCAGAAGACCTGAATAGACATTTTTCCAAAGAAGATATACAGATGGCTAAAAGGTACATGAAAATATGCTCAACATTTTTAATCATCAGAAAAATGCAAATTAAAACCACAATGAGATATCACCACACACTTGGCAGAATAGCTATCACTAAAATGTCTACAAATAACAAATACTGGTGAATATGTAGAGAAAAGGGAACCCTTGTACACTGTTGATGGGAATGTAAATTGGTGCAGCCACTATGGAAAACAGTATGGAGTTTCCTCAAAAAACTAAACATAAAACTACCATATGATCCAGCAAATCCCCTCATAGGTATGTATCTGAAGAAAACAAAAATACTAATTTGAAAAGATTGCTCCCCAATGTTCATAGCAGCATTATTTACTGTGGCCAAGATATGGAAGCAACCTAAGTGTCCATCAACAGATGAATGGATAAAGAATATGTGATATTTATATATACAATGTAATATTACTGAGCCATAAAAAAGAATGAAATCTTACCATTTGCAACAGCATGGATGGACCTGGAGGGTATTATGCTTAGTGAAATAAGTCAGACAAAGAAAGACAAGTTGTGTATGTTATCATTTATATGTGTATAAATGTATATAACCAAACAGAAACAGACTCACAGATATAGGGAACAAACTACTGGTTACCAGTGGGGAGAGGGAAGAGGGAGAGGAAGATATGGGTTGGGGATGAAGAGGTACAAATTATTATGTATAAAAAACATAAGCTACAAGTATGTATTGTACAATACAGGGAATATAGTCAACATTTTACAATAACTATGAAATGCGTATAACCTTTAAAAATTGTGAATCACCATGTTGTACACCTGCAACTTATATAATATTGTACGTTAACTCTACTTCAAATAAAAAAAAAGGCAAAAAATTGGTTTCAAGATATACTTTATCCAATAAAGAAAAACAATGGACATATAAACAGAAAGATGGTTTCAACATAACCAAAGAGGAGTATTACTATGGATCTGATTTAAAGATACTGACCCAGGTTGCACAAGTAATATAATAAAATATAAACATATTTTTAAATTGCTAGGAAACATACAGTGTACATAAATAAAATTCCTCACTTAGCAGAATCAGTGAATTAAAACAAAACAGAAACATAGGATTTTTGATAAGTAGAACTGTCTCCAAATCAGTTTTGTCACTTTCCAATTATGTTAAATTGTACAAATTACTGAACCTCATTGAGACAAAGAGATGGCAATAAGAGCCCCAAATACCTGATAAGAGGATTGAATATATAAAAAAACATTCTTAGTAGAATGATTTGTTATGCCTATAGTATAAATAGATAACTCCTTTTAAATAATACATTAAATTGTATTAAAACACACATGTTATTGATGTCATATTAAAATACAAAACTTTAATTTTACTTTTTTATTCATTAGGTGAATTAAGGTATTCAGTTTAACTTAAAGTTAAATAATTGATTCTCTGAATTCTCATATATCTCCAAATGTCAAAGTGTTTCTCACTAGTTATGCTGATAAAATTCAATTTGTTAGTAAAGGTGTACGTTTGGAAGGTTTCAAAGGAAAGATTTTACTTTTTCCCTTTCTCAAAGTATAAGGAATGGCTAGCTTTTAAATTTGTTTTATTAAAATTTTGTTTATCACACCTCTTTTATTCCAAGAATTGCATAATCTATTTTTATTTTTTACTACAATCATTCCCTCCATCCTATTTATTGTGCTTTATATTTTTAGTGTACTCTCTTTTTATCTGTCTCCTTTTATTGTTAGAGGTCTGAACTGTTTGAAGTAGCAAAACAATCAAGTATTTACTGCCTACAAGGTAACAAGGCTTAAAATACCTGCCAAATGATTTAATATTTTCTCTGAAACAGTAGCGAATACTAAAGGCTTTTTTGGAAGCTCCACCAGAAGATGTAGTCACTAGAATCTTTTGGAATGAAAGCTATTTCCTACCATAAAGGAAAATACACAAAATTGGGAGGAACACAAATGAAGTAATAAAGCAAGAGGGAACACCAGAAAACAATCAAATTGAGGCAGTCAAACTTAGCTAGCCATGCCATGAGAGACCTCAGGGTTGTCATGCTCTCATGTTTGTTTGTTTTTTTTTTAATTAAAAAAAACTTTTTTTAAAATTTTATATTAGAGCATACTTGACTTAAAATGTGTTAGTTTCAGGTGTATGGCAAAGTGATTTAGTTATACATATACATATGTCTCTTCTATTTCAGATTCTTTTCCTATATAGGTTATTACAGAGTATTGATTAGAGATCCCTGTTCTATACAGTAGGTCCTTATCAGTTATCTATTTTCTATATAGTAGGGTGTATATGTTAATCTAAACCTCCTAATTTATCTCTCCCCCTCACCTTTCCCCTTTGGTAACCATAAGTTTGTTTTTGAAGTCTATGAGTCTGTTTCTGTTTTGTAAATAAGTTCACTTGTATCATTGTTTTGATTCCACATATGTGATAACATACAATATTTGTCTTTTTCTGTCTTACCTCACTTAGTATGATAATCTCTAGGTGTATCCATGTTGCTGCAAATGGCATTATTTCATTATTTTTTAATGGCTGAATAATATTTCTTTGTATATATGCACCACATCTTCTTATCCATTCATCTATTGATGGACATTTAGGTTGATTCCATGACTTGGTTATTGTAAATAGTGCTTCAGTGAACATTGGGGTGCATGTATCTTTTCAAAGTATGGTTTTCTTCGGATATATGCCCAGGATTGGGACTGCAGGATCATATGGTAACTCAATATTTAGTTTTGTAGGAACCTCTGTACTGCTCTCAGTAGTGGCTGTACCAATTTACATGCCCACTAGCAGAATAGGAGGGTCCCCTTTGCTCCACACCTCTCCAACATTTATTGTTTGTAGACTTTTTGATGTTGGCCATTCTGACTGGTGTGAGGTGATACCTCACTGTAGTTTTGATTTGCATTTCTCTAATAATTAGCGAGGTTGAGCATCTTTTCATGTGCTTTTTGGCCATCTGTATGTCTTCTTTAGAGAAATGTCTATTTAGATCTGCTCATTTTTTATTGTTTTTTTCCTTATTTTTCATTTTTTATATTGAGCTGCATGATCTGTTTTTATATTTTGGAGATTAATCCCTTGTCAGTTGCATGGTTTGCAAATATTTTGTCCCATTCTGTGGGTTATCTTTTCATTTTTTATGGTTTCCTTTGATGTGTAAAAGTTTAATTAGATCCTCTTTGTTTATTTTTGTTTTTATTTCCATTACTCTAGGAGTTAGATCCAAAAAGATATTGCTGCAATTTATGTCAGAGTGTTCTGCCCATGTTTTCCTCTAAGAGTTTTATTGTATCTGGTCTTCCATTTAGCTTTTTAATCCATTTTGAGCTTATTTTTGTGTGTGGTGTTAAAGAATGTTCTAATTCATTTTTTAACATGTGGCTGTCCAATTTTCCTAGCATCACTTATTGAGAAGACTGTTTTTCCTCCATTGTATATTCTTGCCTCCTTTGTTGTAGATTAATTGACTATAGGTACCTGGGTTTATTTCTGGAATTTCTATCCTGTTCCATTGATCTATAAGTCAGTCTTTATGCCAGTACCATACTGTTTTGATGACTGTAGCTTTATAGTATACTCTGAAGTCACAGAGCCTGATTCCTCCAGCTCTATTTTTCTTCCTCAGGATTGCTTTGGCTATTCAGGGTCTTTTGTGTTTCCATACAAATTTTAAGATTTTCTGTTCTAGATCTGCAAAAAATGTCATTGGTAATTTGATAGGAATTTCATTGAATCTATAGATTGCCTTGGGTAGTATAGTCATTTTGACAATATTAATTCTTATGATCCAAGAACATGATATATCTTTCCATCTGCTTGTGTCATCTTCAATTTATTTCATCAGCATTTTATAGTTTTTGGAATACAGGTCTTCTGCCTACTTAGATAAGTTTATTCCTAGGTATTTTATTCTTTTTGATGTGATGGTAAATGAGATTGTTTCCTTAATTTCTCTTTCAGATTTTTTGTTGTTAGTGTATAGGAATGCAAGAGATTTCTGTATATTAATTTTGTATCCTGCAACTAAACCAAATTAATTAATGAGCTCTGGTAGTTTTCTGGTAGCATCTTTAGGATTTTCTATGTATAGTACCATGTCATTTGCAAACAGTGTCAGTTTCACTTCTTCTTTTCCAATTTGGATTTCTTTTACTTCTTTTTCTTTGATTGCTGTAGCTAGGACTTACAAAACTATGTTGAATAAAATTGGCAAGAGTGAATATCCTTGTCTCTTTCCTGATCTTAGAGGAAATGCTTTCAGCTTTTCCCTATTGGGTATGATGTTAGCTGTGGGTTTTTCATAAATGGCCTTTATTATATTGAGGTAGGTTCCCTCTATGCCCGCTTTCTGGAGAGATTTTACCTAAATGAGTGTTGAATTTTGTCAAAAGCTTTTTCTGCATCTATTGAGATGATCATATGGTTTTTATTCTTCGGTTTGTTAATGTGGTGTATCACTTTCATTGATTTGAGTATATTGAAGAAACTGTGTATCCCTGGGATAGATCCCACCTGATCATGGTGTACAATGCTTTCAATGTGTTGTAGGATCCAGTTTGCTAGTATTTTGTTGAGGATTTTTGCATCTATGCTCATGAGTGATATTGGCCTTTAATTTTCTTTTTTTGTTGTTGTTATATCTTTGTCTAGTTTTGGGATCAGGGTGATGGTGGCCTCGTAGAATGAGTTTGGGAGTGTTCCTTCATATGCAAATTTTTTGAAGAGTTTCAGAAGGATAGGTGTTAACTCTTCTCTAAATGTTTGATAGAATTCACCTGTGAAGCCATTTGGTCCTGGTCTTTTGTTTGTTGGGAGTCTTTAAATCATGGTTTCAATTTCAGTGTTTGTGATTGGTCTACTCATATCTTCTATTTCTTCCTGGTTCAATTTTGGGAGACTGTACCTTTCTAAGAATTTGTCCATTGCTTCTAGGTTGTCCATTTTATTGGCATATAGTTGCTTGTATTAGTCTTTTATGATCCTTTGTATTTCTGTGGTGTCCATTGTAACTTCTCCTTTTTCATTTCTAATTTTATTGATTTGAGCCCTCTCCCCATTTTTTTTTTTTTTGATGAGTCTGGTTTTGTTTATCTTTTTAAGTAACCAGCTTTTAGTTTCATTGATCTTTTCTATTGTTTTCTTTGTCTCTATTTCATTTATTTCTTTCTGTTCTGATCTTTTATGATTTCTTTCCTTCTGCTATCTTTGGGTAGTGTTCGTTCTTCTTTCTTTAGTTGCTTTAGGTGTTAGGGTTTTTTTTTTCTTGTTTCCTGAGGTAATATTATATTGCTATAAACTTCCCTCTTAGAACTGCTTCTGCTGCCTAACATAGGTTTTGGGACATATTTTTGTTTTCATTTATCTCTAGGTATTTTTTATTTCCTCTCTGATTTCTTCAGTGATACATTGAGTGTTTAGTATTATTTAGCCTCCAGGTGTTTCTGTTTTTCACAGTTATTTTTTTCTTGTAGCTGATTTCTAATCTCATAGGTTTGTGGTCAGAAAAGATGCTTTATGATTTCAACTTCCTAAATGTATTGAGGCTTGCTTTATGGCCCAGCATGTAATCTATTCTGGAGAATGTTCCATGTGCACTTGAAAAGAATGTGTATTTTCCTGATTTCAGATGGAATGCTCTATAAATATCAATTAAGTCCATCTGGTATAATGTGTCATTTAAGAGCTGTGTTTATTGATTGTCTGCCTGGATGATCTGTCCATTGATGTAAGTGGGGTGTTAAAGTCCCCCAGTAATATGTTATTGTTGATGTGATACTGTTGATTTCTACTTTTATGGCTGTTAGCATTTGTCTTACATAGTGAAGTGCTCGTATGTTGGGTGCATATATATTTGCAATTGTTATATCTTCTTCTTGGATTGATCCCTTGATCATTATGAAGTGTCCTTCTTTGTCTCTTATAACAGTCTTTATTTTAAAGTCTATTTTGAGTACTGCTACTTCAGCTTTCTTTTGATTTCCATTTGTATGGCATAACTTTTTCCATCCCTTCACTTTCAATCTATATGTGTTCCTAGATCTGAAGTCGGTCTGTTGTTGACAACATATATATGGGTCTTGTTTTTGTATCCATTCAGCCAGTCTATGTTTTTTGGTTGGGGCAGTTAACCCATTTACATTTAAGGTAATTACTGATATGTATATTCTTTTTTTTTTTTTTTTATGGTACATGGGCCTCTCACCACTGCAGCCTCTCCTGCTGCAGAGCACAGGCTCCAGACACACAGGCTCAGTGGCCATGGTTCATGGGCCCAGCTGCTCCATGGCACGTGGGATCCTCTTGGACCGGGGCACGAACCCATATCCCCTGCATCGGCAGGTAGACTCTCAACCACTGCACCACCAGGGAAGCCCCAGATATGTATATTCTTATTGCCATTTTGTTAATTGTTTTGGATTTGTTTTTGTATGTCTTTTTTCTTCCCTTTTTTGTTCTCTTATCATTTGATGACTATCATTAGCATTGTCTTTGGATTGCTTTTTCTTTTTTATGTATGTATTTATTGTAGATTTTTGGTTCACAGTTACTCTGAGGTTTGCTATAGCAGTCTATATGTATACAAGATTGTTTTAAGTTGTTGGTCTCTCAATTTCAAATGCATTTGCAATATTCTGCATTTGTAGTCTCCTCTTCTGATGATTACTGGTTTTGATACCACATTTGTGTGTGGATGATTTCCTACCTTTACTGTATTTTTGCCTTTACCAGTGAGCTTTTCTATTCAAAACTTTCTTATTTATAGTTGTGGGTTTTTCTTTTCCACCTAGAGAAGTTCCTTTAGCATTAGTTGTAATGTTGGTTTGGTGGTGCTGATTTATTTTTGCTTTTGCTTGTCTGTAAAGCTTTTGATTTTTCCTTTGAATCTGATGAGAGCCTTACTGGGTAGAGTATTCTTGGTTGTAAGTTTTTCCCTTTCATCACTTTAAATATGTCATGTCAATCCTTTCTGCTGAAAAATCAGCTGATAACCTTATGAGGATTTCCTTGTATGTTATTTGTTGCTTTTCCCTTGTTGATTTTGATATTTTCTCTTTGTCTGTATTTTTTGTCAATTTGATTAATAGTGTCTCAGTGTGTTCCTCCTTGGATTTATCCTGGTACTCTCTGGTACTCTCTGAGCTTCCTGGACTTGGGTGACTCTTTCCTTTTCCATGTTAGGAAGTTTTCCACTATTATCTCCTCAAATATCTCAGGCCCTTCCTCTCTCTCTTTTTCCTTCTGGGGCCCCTATAGTGCAAACATTGGTGCATTTAGTGTTGTCATCCAGGTCTCTTAAATTATCCTCATTTCCTTTTATTCTGTTTTCTTTATTCTGTTCTATGGCAGTGATTTCCACCACTCTGTCCAGTTCACTTATCCATTCTTCTGCCTTATTTATTCTTCTATTGATTCCTTCTAGTGTATTTTTCATTTCAGTTATTGTATTGTTCAACTATTTGTTTGTTCTTTATATCTTCTACTTCTTAGTTAAACATGTATTGTACCTTCTTGGTCTGTGCCTCCATTATTTTCTGAGCTCTTGGATATCTTTACTATCATTACTTTGAATTCTTTTTCAGATCGATTGCCTATCTCCACTTCACTTAGTTGTTCTTCTGGGGTTTTTTCATGTTCTCTCATCTGGAACATATTCCTCTGCTGTATAACTTTGTCTACCTTTCTGTGTTTGCAGTGCTGCAAGCTGCAGAATTGTAGTACCTCTCACTTCTGATTTCTGACCCCTGGTGGATGAGGCTTGTCTAAGAGGCTCATTCAGGCTTCCTGGTGTCAGGGACTGGTGCCTGCCCACTGGTGGGTGGAACTGGGTCTTGTCCCTCTGATGGGCAGGGCTGTGTCAAGGCATGTGTTAACAGGCAGCTGTGGGCTCAGGAAGACTTTAAGCAGCTTGTCTGCTATTAGGTTGGGCTGTGTTCCTGCCCTGTTGGTTTGACCTCAGGCATCCCAGCACTGGAGCCTACAGGCTGTTGGATGGGGCAGATCTTAGTGTCAAAATGGCAGCCTCCAGGACATCTCACTCCACTAAGTACTCCCCAGTACCTCCACCACCAGTGTCCTTTTCTCTTCAGTGAGCCACAGCCATCCCCTGCCTCCACAGGAGACCCTTCAAGACCAGAAAGTAGATCTGGCCCAGGTTCCTATGAAGTCACTGCTTTTTACCTGCGTCCCAGTGCACACAGGACATTGTGTTCACCCTTCAGGAGTGGAGTTTCTGTTTCCCCTAGTCCTGTGGAGTTCCTATGATCAAGCCCACTGGCTTTCAAAGCCAAATGCTCTGGGGCTCCTCCTCCTGATACCAGACCCACAGACTGGGGGGCCTGATGTGGGGCTCAGAACTTTCACTCCTGTGGGAGAACTTCTGCAATATAATTATCTTCCAGTTTGTGGGTCACACACCCAGTAAGTATGGGATTTGACTGTATTGCAAATGAGCTCCTCCTACTGTCTCGCTGTGGCTTCTTTGTCTTTGGAAGTAGAATCTCTTTTTGTTAGATTCCAGTCTTCTTGTTGATGGTTGTTCAGCAGTACCTGTGATTTTGTTGTTTTCATGAGAGGAGGTGAAGTGAGGTCCTTCCACTCTGCTCTCTTGTTCTCACACTTGCTCTTGTGTTCAAGAAGGTAGTTGATCTTGAGTCAGGAACTTACAATGAAATTTGGCATTTTCTTAGTGGACAGAAATAATCTTAAAAATTAAACAATGAAAAATTTAAAAACCTGAAATATAGGTACTAAAAAGTATTTTTCAAGTTGTATTATATAACTGTAAAAAATATTAAATATATTATTTTGGTTAGCTTCAGAAAATAAAATGGTAATGACAAGCATTTGGAGCTAAAATGTAATCAGGAAGACAGCAGCTTTCTGCTCATGGTTACATATCAACTTTCTGAAATTCTTGTTTAATACACCAAGTGTGAAAGTAATAATAAAACACTTCTTTGATTACTGAATTTTTAAAACTGCATGGTGGACATGTACTTTACTTTCATCTTAATATGTTAATTTTCAATCATCTATACTTTAAAATTTTGTCTTAATTAACTTACACAGTTTTTAATGTTAATGCTAGAGTGATTTAATTTAAATTGTAATGCTTATCTTGAACTTTCTAATGATTTTCTTTTTATTTATATAATCATTCATTCATTTGTTTTTTACATATTCAGTACTTATAAATCACTCTTCTCTTTGTTTAGGAATGGAGTGAAGAAAAAATGATAACATTGAATAGTGAGTCCTATTTAGTGTTAGAAACTAATACAGAAAATTATGCTTTAATAAGTTTCTAAAAGATAAATCAAAACAACCAGAAAGCAGAGTAAAGTTGAAGCAATGCAACTGTGGAGACTTTAAGTCAGAATGAGAAACATCAGAGAAAGTCATTTCTAGTTGTTTCTTTTTCTTTGTTTTGCTTTTTTGTTTGTTTGTTTTAATTCAACTGAGACAGAAGACTGTAAGTTCAGGCACATATATATAAGGAAAGTTTATATCTCCAAAGGGCAGAGCTAGTACTTTTTGAGGTTTAATAAAAAATATTTTCTTTCAGGTACTTGATCAAATATTAATGTCCAATCACATGCATTTACTCATTACTGCAGAGTAGCTTTCAATTTCTTTAGATTATTCCATTTGTAAGTAATTCACAAAGTTTAACTGTTTTTGAAAATAATTTCTAGAACTGGTTCATGTTATAGTTGAAGTCATATCAGTTCTTGTAGATTTCATGGAATCAAATTCAGACTCATATGATGCCCTGAGACATCTGCCACACACATTAAGTCCCTTAACAACTATCACTCCTCTCAACTCACATGTCACTCAATTTATATTTATTTCTCTGAAATATATGACTGGCTTTCCAAAAATCCCCAAATCTCAAACATAGGTAAAGTGAGCATGAAAGACAGACAAAAAGATCACCTACAATATATTTCATGTTTTCCTGTTGTGTGATTGACTAAAAGAAGTTCCCCATGAGCGAATACAATGAAGAACTTGCAGTTTTCTGTTTTCTTCTCTACCATCTGTCTGTTAATTTCTTTTAGGTGATAATGAGTGTGAAGAATGAGGAGATCGACAGCAATGAATTTAAAATATTTCCAATCTGTGGATCATTTCACTAGAGACTCTTGGGGATGCCTCAATCTCTTTCTACAGTAAATGTCTTTTAAATAATGATTTATATAATTTTTTCTCCTAAAAATATACTCATTAATTTAAATTCCTTTAAAGTAAGTAGTATCACCTCAGTTTTTCTAATATATTACATAAGCCAGATTCACAGTAGACATTTGGTAAATACTGTGTTTTTACTCCAGGTGTAAGAATTTGGAATTACTGAATCATGTGCAGAATGCAATGTTAATTTTTTAATGACTTCCAGAAGTGTGTCATCTACATATCACAGAAACAAAAGACAAGGTGTGTACATCTTCTTTGTTTAGTAATCTGTTAATTAGGGAAATAATGGTACTAATGGTATAGTGATATTGAAAGAACAGTATATATAAACCATGCATGGATATTATAAGTGATGTATAAGTTACTACATCAATTGTTTTGTATTAGGGCACCTTTCCAGACACAGATAATAGAACTTACTCACTTTAAATGAGTACTTCTTTTCATACTTCTTGGTGATATACAATTTCCTTTAGTAGTGAGCTGAACAGGATAATGGAGAAACTAAAAATGCTTTTTTTTTTAAAATTTTTTCTTTTCTAGTATAGGCTATTCTTAGACCACAAATGGAATATTTAATGTACCACTGCAAGAGACATGAGTCTCTTGACTGCCCCCCACTGAAATCCACCCCCAGATCAGACTTTTGAAAGAGAATTGAAGGAATATATTTTATAGTAAGTTGATACATAAATTTGTAATTGCTCACATCAAAGATTTCCTTCCTTGAATTTGGCATGTTATGAGGCAGAACTTTTGTATCATAAAGGGTTTTTGTCTTGTTAACATACTCACACCTATTCTTTTTCATATAAACTCAAATGAATTTCATAGTAAAATCTACACTTTTACTGTAATCAGTACTGTCAGGAAGATCAGTAAAGAAAGAAATATCTAACACAAACTTTCACAAGGCTGTTTTTTCAACTCTATTTCAAACTTAAATATTTTCATTTAGAATCAATCAGATAAGTCATACTTTAAGACTTTCAAATATTTGCTGAATATATATTCCAGAAACCACAAAAATAGTCTGAGCAATGAAAGAATATACGCCTTGAACAAAATCACTTCTTACATGATTTCCTATTAATATTATATTTTTCAAACTTACAGGATTATTCAAGGTAATGAAGTTACAGAAATATTGTACATTAATGAAAATATTGTTTCACATGTTCTTCTTCTGTATAATATTGAACACTTTAATACTTAAATTTTATAACAAAATAATACAACTAAAGTGTTCCTAGATATGCATTCAGAGACCTTAATATTTATGTACAAAAATCATTTATTGTCCACTTTCTTACTATCCACTCTAATCAAGGTGTTCACACAATGTATGCCTAGATGTCAAAGTAATCAGTTGCAGTTTGAATATTAATTGAAGAATATCCATTAATAAAATAAAAATGGTAATCAAAACTTCCCACTTATGCATATCATAAAAACAAATATATCACAAATGTTTTCTATAAGTGAGTTTAACCAAAATTTAAAAACAGACAATCCCCTCCTCCTCGAAATTTCCCCCATGAATATAAGCACTTTTGCTCAATTTAATACTTCATATTGCCAAAGAAAATCTACCTTGAGCAGAGTTAAACAGGCAAGGAAAATCTCACTCAAGACCATGACAAAAATTATTGAATGCTGGGGTAAGCTAACAAAAAAGTACTAGAGGACACATTGGGTTGGAAGGGTGGGGGTTGCTCAAGGTGATTAAGCCATCTGTATTTGCTGATCTTAGTCTCATAGAGATGGGGAGATAGAAATTCTATCTTTCCTGATTGCACTGCAAAAGGATAGTTCACAGATACTTGAGAAAGACCTTCCTGAGTTATAAAATTGTCAAGAGGATTTTTAAAATATTTACTTCTCTAAGAGACAGAGAAAAAGTTTGCAAATTTTCTAAGGCTCTAAGAAAAGTGAGGTCAGGAAGAAACTTATCTAAAGTTTAGTCAACCTGAGGGGAACTTTAGTCATTATCTTAACTATTGTAAAAAACAAAACTAAACAAAGGCGTAGAGTAAAAGACTGGGGAAAAATGTAGAGTATTATAATAAGTCATAGGTAGATAGATATAGTTATATACAATCTAACAAATAAATTCAGTATTTTCTCCCAATAACAGCAAAAGCCAACTAAAAATACAATAGAAAATTAGATAGCATTCAAATGACAGATAAAGATATATTGGGAAGTAAATCTAACAGAAAGCATAAATCCTTTACAGAAAATATATAACATTCTATTTACAGCACCTGCAAATATATTTCATAAATGGCATACGTATTTGAATAACTGTAGACATGCATAGTAAAAGTCAATTTTCTCCAAGTTAATGAAAGTCCACCAGTAATTAAATCAATTTTAGAAAACCTTATTGTTTTTAATAAATCATCATGATCCAAAAATAAAACAAAATTTGAATATATTATACATATTTATATAATATATATTATATAAATTTTTTCTAAATTTAAAAAATGTTGACAAATGTTAACTAAATTTAATGTGGTGATCATTTTGCAGTATACACAAATATTGAATCATTATGTCATACATCTGAAAATAATATAATGTTGCATGTCAATTCTACCTAAATTAAAAAGTAAAATAAAATAAAAATAAATTTTAAAAGGAATAAAATAAAAATAACTGTTTTTGCATGTAAATATTTAATCAAAAGAAAATTTGTTTATTTATAACATGAAATATTATATGAATATGTAATTGAAATATATATAAAATTAATTGAATATTATATGAATGTGAAGTTTCTCTATTTTTTAATAGAAAATAATTCCCCAAGCACTATTCACTGAACCATCTCTCCTCTTACTCATCTATACTACCAAAATGGAATTTTTTATTATATGAATGAATTTCTGTATTATCTCTCACTGCTCTTATTTATTTAATACTGAGCCAAGGTTTCAGTTACTTATGTTTCAAAACTAAAATAGTCACTAATATCTAGCAAGACACTCTTCTCCACAGTTTGCATTTCTCCTGTTCCAAGTTTTATAAAAAATTTTTGATTCAATATTTCTATATGAATTAAGATGCATTGTCATTAATGTAAAAAAATAATTAATTCAGATCTATGCTCAAAAGTCACCTCCTGCACACCTTACCCTGTTTTACTCTTCTACATGGGTTTGAAACACATTGCATGGTATATTGTACATATCACATAAAAATAAATTTCACATTCCCTATCATATATTAAATATGCATTTTATATTTGTCTGCCTCCTTTATTAAAATATAAGCTCTTTGAAGGCATGGATTTTGTTAATTTGGATCATTGTTGTATATGTAGCATGTACAACATTCCTTACCTTGCAGTAAGCTCTAAATAAATTCATTTTACATAGATGAAAGAATGGATGACATCTACCTCCATCCACTCATCCCCTCCAAATACTTGTTTCAGGAATTCACACTTCAAGTCTCACGTAGCATTCTCCTGATGACTATTATTGATCCAGGTACTACTGGTCTGTTCAAACTGAAAGAAAATACTTCATTCCCTTAATAGGGAAGTGATTTCCCCAATCTCTCACTGATGGAAAGGATAAAGTGTGTGACTTCAGATTGCTGACACACTGCTAATATATTTTTTGTGACTATGAGGGATGTTACTATGAAGACAAAATGAGAATTCAAAAGAAGGCTGGGCAGAGTTACTAACAGGGATAATAAAAAAGAAATTGCCTCTGACCTCAGGATGCATAATGCTTGGCTCCTGCCTTACCTTCGAGCATGTTGCTATTTTTTAGATTGCATATTTTAATTGAATATTTTAATTCAATATATATATTTAAATAAAAATTGAACTTGAGTTTGATATTACTTGCAGTTGGAAACACTTACTAGAGTGGGATCCAGAAGTTCCCTTCAGAAGACTCTGTCACCTCCATCAGGACTTGCTAGTTTTCTCTAAGCATGCCAATTTAGTAAATATCCCGTCAAAGATGGGAAAAATTCTGTCAAATGCTGGTGATCTTCCTGCATAAAATAAAAGATATAGCAACAAGTAAATCGTCATCAACACACTCAATTCCCGAAATGCAGCATAGCATTGTAATTAAGGTTGAATGCTCCAGATTCAGACAAAACTTCTAAATTAACATTTCAACTTATATTAATTATGAACACTATGTTTTTGAGCAAGTTTCTAAGATTCAGTTTCTTTGGAAATATTTTGAAACTGCAAAACTAGTTAATTATTAATAATAAATAATAAATTCTGGGAGAGAAGGGTTACAGGCTATTAATTATATGGTACTTGTGTGGGAAGGTATTTATGTGGTGTAAACTTGAAAATCCATAGCAGTGGTCAAATCATAACTTCAGTTTGATAAAGAGAATAAAACTAATAGGCAAAATATATGATAAAAAAACAAATTATTTTGTTGTTTTTATTGTTATCTTTTCTAAAAATATATTTTGAAGGTCTCAATGTAACTTTTAAATTACTGGTAGTATTTTTAAAAAGGTGATTTAAATGTTGAACTTGGGTCATATGTTTTTTAAATACCATCTTTTTGCTTTATAAGACTATTCTGTGTTCCATATTTTGAGATGAGAAAACTTAGGCCCTGCAGAAATGGATTGTAAGTGGCAGAGAAATCATGAAGCTAGTTTTCTTTTCCATTAATCACACTAAATTTCTACCACAGAAACCTGTCAATTAAAATGAGCTTTTGTTACATTCTTAAGGAGAAAGGAAGTCATTATGTGCTAGTGAGAAGGAATGACACAATATAACTCACAATAGTGACAGTATTAAAAAATCACTCTGCTGTGCCCAGAATAGAAAAGGGGGAGGGAGATGTGTATGGAAGCAGGAGGATAGGTTAAGAGATTATGAAGATGGATGATCATGAAGTGAATGTCTGTGGAAGTAAGGAGAAATATTCTGATTCAGGATATTGTTTGAAAGTAGAACCAACAATATTTGTTAATTGATTGGCTATTGCGATATGGCAGAAAAAGATCAAGATGACATCAAGGTTCTTGACCTGAGAACATGGAGAGAGGGTATTGAACTTTACTGACATAGGAAATAGAATATGAGTACTAAGTGTGTGGGGAAGAGAGGTGAAAAGTAAGTTTTGAAATTTCTTTTCATGTCCAAGTACAGGTTTCCATCCAGGAAGGAGTTAAATACAAGAACCTGGAATTACAGGAACAATGTGAAGTAGGATCATAAAGTGGGGAATTTTTAGGATATATATGATATTTAATGCTATAGAACCACAGAAAAGGACAAAGAAACTGGCTGGAAAGCTAGAGGATGTCACAAGTACTAGCTGTAATGCAATTACTTTTGTCTGAGTCCAAAGACAGCTATTGTTTCATGCCTAAAGTACAATAAATGTATAAATCTTGCTTGTAGGCTTCCCCAGGGCTCTGACTCTGTCATTTTATATTATTGAGAGGAAAGCAGGGGAGAGGAAAAAAATAGAAAAGGCAAGGAAACTGAGGGAGATGTGGTTAAAAAAGTTGCATCTTTAAGAAAAGTGTAAAACAGTTAAGAGCTATATTAAGGTCCCATAAAAGAATTAAAAAAGGAAATGCAGACAATTTAGTGAAATATTGTATAGGCTATATACCTATCAGCTTGCTTCATTCTGATGACTGTAGTAGACATTCATATTGTACTATTCACATTCCCTTTGTATACAAGTGTAACTATTTGCAGGCTGAAGATACTAACTTAAATTTATAAGCTTATACAGAGAATTGTACTTGGCTGAGAAAAGCAATCTAATAAGATACCTGGCACAACTCTTAGAGTCAGTCATAGGCCAACAGATACATGGGTACAAAAGCCTGGATTTTTTGTCTCAAGACACCAGAATTCTGTAGCACAATTTTCAATTCAGGTTCCCTGATGGATCAAGCCAAGTCTAGATTTACGTGGCATCCAATCATAGCTTGGCACTTTCCTCTTTCTTATTCTGCTTACCTCAGCTTCTTATAGGTTTCTACAGAAGAGCACTCCCTCAAAAAATCATGTACACCAGATTTTTTTAATCTCAGGTTCTGTTTCCAGGAAAGATTACCTAAGGCAGATTTTGGATATATTTTGAAGATAAATTTGTCAGGATTAGCTGATCATTTAGTTCTGAGAAATGAGTATAAAATATAAGTCAAATTTGACACTAGGAAGGAAATTCTAAAAATAGGTTAATGGATTTAGCTCATTCATCAGCTAAAGAACGAAATGGAACTGAAGACACCTTCACCAAGGTAAGTTAACTATTGATATTCCATGGCATGCTGTAGCTGACAAAAGTTAGGATTTGCACCAATATCGAGTTAAAACAAGATAGACATAGAAAGGAATGCACTGACTCATACAATATTTCTGGAGTTGAGATAGATGGGGAATAGTTGCTATTAGAACTCTAGAATCAAGTGACTGTTGCTGAGGACCAATAATATTTTGGAAGGAAAAACTGTTAGACTCAACGGAATCCATCGTGTATGCAAAGAAAAATATAGCATCTAGAACTCTTCCTATTCAACAAAAATATTCATCTACTGTGTCAGAGGGTTATTCATGCTGAGCACTAGACTTAGGACCTAATTTTGAGTAGGAGATCATCAGTAAAAGTTAAATTTTCAGGTTTGCAATTCTACTGTGCCAAAGTCTGGGCCCTGTCAGAGAAGGAGCAGACTTTGGGGCATGTCAAGGCAGATGATTGAGAAGAAAGAAGACCCAGCATCCCCTGAAACCTGTGGATCTGCAGGAGTAGCCCATTCTTTCTTGTTAAGTGAGAATACCCCTTCTTCCCTTGCTTGAAGACTGTGCAGAAGTCTCAAATAATGCAGCAGAAAAACTAATAACATTGAGATTAGTAATGGCTGATCTCTATAGAAAAGGGCTTACAGAAAATAAAGATGTTGTCGAACTGGAATCCTCAATAGCAAAAGGGATGATAGGAAGCTGAAAGATCAGTGGCCAATGGCAGCACTTAACCATCAGTTATAAGGTCAGTGTAATAACCATAATCAGCAGTGTGTTAAAAATGTTGTCAAAGAGGGACCTTCTCCTCAGGTACTTATGGAAGTGGCTAATAGAAAATAGACTTCCAAGAGACAAAATAGATGGACAGGGCTTCCCTGGTGGTGCAGTGGTTGAGAGTCCACCTGCCGATGCACGGGACACGGGTTCGTGCCCTGGTCTGGGAAGATCCCACATGCCGTGGAGTGGCTGGGCCTGTGTGCGTCCGGAACCTGTGTTCCACAATGGGAGAGGCCCGCATACCAAAAAAAAAAAATACATTTGGAGATGTCATACTGATTCATTATATTTGTGATATTGATGAAATTGTATCCGGCTAGCAATAAGTAGCAAGCACTCTGGATTCCTTACTGAGACATAAACATAAAAATTGTAAAGAAATTGTTACTATAGTGAAGATTTTAGGTATGCAGGGGTTTGGGACAGGCCAGAACATCTTCTCCAAAGAAACGGACAAGTATTTGTAACCCTCCTACTCTACCACTAAGAAAAAACAACCCTTGGTAGACCTCTTCACATTTTAGAAATAGCATTTTCTCCAAGGGGTGGTGGGGATACAGCTGTAACCCATTTACTGAGTAAGGAGGGAGGCTCCGGGTTCTTAATTGGTCCCAGAACAATAATGAATCCTGAAATGAGTACAATGTCCGAGACAAGCAGTCTTGCTGGATTGGGTCATATGATTCAGTAGACCACCCAGATATTAGAGCTATCCAGGGGTAGAAGATAATGTAATTTATTGTCATAGGGATGGATACTTACCATGCAATATGTAGTTGAAAGTTATAGTCCATTTGAAAATATACTTCCTGGCATAATACTAGCTCTTGGTAGAACTAGAGTAAATGATCGTGAGATCATTCACATGAGATAATGTGAATCCTGAACTTCCCCTCATAAGTTAGATAGTTTTGACCAATGATCATAAAGTTAGTTGAGACCAGCAGCCATCCAACCTAAGTTAAAAGTGATATATCTATGACTGGGTCTGAGAAGTAGTAGAGGGCACAAGTTAGGCACATGAACACATGATCCAGAACTCCATTTTACCCACCTCTTCTAAACTTCTGCCATTCCCTCACCTCACACAAATTGCAGTATTGAGGTATTCTATATGAAAGGTGGTGAAAGAGGGGAAAAATGGAGCTTGGCTTACAGATGTGTCACCATGTATGTTGGTTTCAGTTGAAATGACTGCAGGGTGCACTATGCCTTCATTCAGAGTGATAATGCTAAAAGACACGGATGAAGGTAACTCCACCCAAGAGACAGACTTTCAAGCAATGTACTTGTTATTTAATTTGTGTGGAGAAAGAAATGTTCTTGGGTTACAGAAATACCTGGACTCATCAACAGTAATGAATGTCTTAGCTTATTTTTTAAGGGACCTGAGCAATAAGAAGATCTAACACAAGGAGTTATCTGGTAGAGAAATGTGGATGGACTTATGGGAATGGGCACAAATGGTGAAGATATTACATGTTAATTCCCACAGTGGACTTCTACTGCAGAAAAAAACACTAATGAACAATTGGAGAGGACAATTTAGCCAGTGGCTGTCAGTCAGCCCCTGTCCTTAAAGACTCAAGTACTTTTGCTATTGTGGCAGAAACGAGAGTAAGGCAAGAGCCCAACAGCATGAGTTTTCACTCAACACAGCTGATCTAACATGTACTGCTACGAAATCTTAGACCTGACTGCAACAGAGACAGTAAGCTCCCTCTGTAGTACCAAGGAAGAAACCAACTATGCACTTAGTGGCAAGTTGTTTATACTGCAACCATTCCATTTTCATAAAAGACAATGTTTTACCCTGATATGGAGTGATACATTTTCTGGATATGGGTTTGCCTTTCATGCAACCTTTTCAGCCTATCTCTGAGGGCTCATATAATATTGATCCACCAACACTGAATCCCTCATGTTATTTTCTCAGGACAAGGAATCTTCTTTAAAGCAAACTATATGCAGAGGTGGGAGAATAATTATAGGATCTCTTACATAGTTACCATCCAGAAGCTGCAGCCTGATTGAGCAGTAGAAGATCCATATCCTGAAAAGGTAAACTACCAAGGTACAGAAAACAAGGAGTGGAAACAGGAGTGACTCTATTCACTATTACTCTCAGCTGTCCACTTGGTGAATATGTGCTTCCTCTTTCTGCAAATTTAGGCTTTTCAGGACTGGAGATTTTGGTTCCTAGATTGGACACACAGGAGGAACCTCACTACTCTTAGAAATATGGCCACTTCTTGGCTGCTTTGAGTAACTTGTGTAGGCAAAATAGTACCATATTGTTGGTAGATCCTCTGCTACATGTGGGGTAGGGAAAAATATGTTTGAGATTTAGTTGATTCTGTGGGCATTTTTGGATAATCACATGCCTGGTTCAACTGTAAATATTCAAGTACAACAATCACTGTCTTATAAAGGCATGATAAATAGGAAGATCATCACCTTCAAGGACCAAGTCCTATATTACTCCAGACAAATGAACACACACACACACACATACATATATATACAAAAAAATCCAATTTAATAACTCCTTATAACTATATATTTTGCTAGTCAAGTTAAATATTTTCTTTCTGTTTCTCTACTTCTGGTGTAAATTTTCTCAATTGTTATAGTTTATCTGATACATTATCTTTTCAGTAGGATTATTTTCTTCCAGCTTTTCCTATATTTAGATAGATAAAAAATCTGTATATCATAGGTATTATATCTATATTTCAAATGTACGTGAATTTTTCAAACCAAAATGAGTTTTTGAACACAACTCATCATTGAAAATCTGAACATAATGAAATCTCAATACACTGAAATATCTATTATTGTTTGCATGAAAAGTTTAAATTGGATTATGTATACATGAGTGCAATCATTGATATTGACACAATTATGTAAAAGGACAATTTCATTAATATGTCTCTGCCTTTCTCCCTCAAATCTATAATTTCAAAAAAAAAGGAAAAACAAATACCCTGTTTACTAATTTTCTTCCTCAGTACAGTTTTCAAAGAATTGTGCCCTTGTCATTAAGTGTCAGAAGCAGCATAAGAGCTGGAAGAAAGGAGAAGAGACAAAGAAAGTGAAACACAATAATAAGCAACATGGCCTCTATTTGTGTTCCTTATCTCTCCTACCCAAGCTCTTCTTCATTGAAATATCTAATTCCAAACTACAGATTACTTTCTCCAGGTAAAAACTCATTAGCCTCTTTCCTATTAGTCATTTAAAAGATCATTCAAATTCAAATGAGTTAATATTAGCTCTAGACATGCTTTTGTCCATGAATATCTATAGTCACTGGAAGGCGTGGTTTTATCGTGTGTGATTTTGTAAGCTAATAAATTACATTTATACTAAGTTTTGAAGAAAAACTCTAAAAGGAGGTACTTAAGTCCCTTCCTAGAGAGTAGGAAAGTCAGAAAAATAATTGGACTGTTTATAAATTTCTGTCCCTGAAAGAAAGGATATGCATATGTTTTAATAGAGAAGGAGACTTTATTAGGTTGAAGGGATATTCATTATTTGTGTTTCTAGTATATGCTGATATCAGTTAAGGCAGTCCTGGATTGAAAACACAGATACTAATATCAAAAAGTGAGATATTAATTTCACCTTTGGTAGACCTATATACTATCAGTTTGGTTTATGTGTCAGTCTTTTAGTGAAGGTGAATCTTATCATGAAAGTCATATCAACAGAGATGGTTCTGACAGTAGTATCTAATTGAAACCACCAAATGTGAGAAGCACACTCATTAGTAACCATATTTATGGAGGCAGCAAGCTATTTCCACTATAACACCTCTATATATGTTTCCTATAAATACGTTCAGGCAGGACTTTGGAATAAAAAGTATTTTAAAAATAGTACAATTATAAATCCTATATTCAGGTGTATATTCCACTGTGCCACCCTATTACACATAACCCACAATCTGCCCTCCCTGATTATCACTTTGGTTAAAATTAATTAAAATACCATACAAATTTCAGTTTTGAGGTAAAGTTTATATAGCCTAATCTCTGAAGTTCATGTTGGTAGCTTTCGATAATTGTTTCTCTTTCATTTTTTTAAACATCTTTGTTGGAGTATAATTGCTTTACAATGGTGTGTTAGTTTCTGCTGTATAACAAAGTGAATCAGCTATACATATACATACATCCCCACATCTCCTCTCTCCTGCATCACCCTCCCACCCTCCTTATCTCACCCCTCTAAGTGGACACAAAGCACCGAGTTGATCTCCCTGTGCTATGCAGCTGTTTCCCACTAGCTATCTGTTTTACATTTGGTAGTGTATATATGTCCATGCCACTCTCTCACTTTTCCTCAGCTTACCCTTCTCCCTCCCTGTGTCCTAAAGTCCATTCTCTATATCTGCGTCTTTATTCTTGTTCTGCCCCTAAGTTCTTCAGAACCTTTTGTTTTAGATTCCATATATATGTGTTAGCATATGATGTTTGTTTTTCTCTTTCTGACTTACTTCACTCTGTATGAGTCTGTAGGTCCATCTACCTCCCTACAAATAACTCAATTTTGTTTCTTTTTATGGCTGAGTAATATTCCATTGTATATATGTGTCACATATTCTTTATCCATTCCTCTGTTGCTGGACACTTAGGCTGCTTCCATGTCCTAGCTATTGTAAATAGTGCTGCAATGAGCATTGTGGTACATGACTCTTTTTGAATAATGGTTTTCTCAGGGTGTATGCCCAGTAGTGGGATTGCTGGGTTGTATGGTAGTTCTATTTTTAGTTTTCTGAGGAATCTCCATACTGTTCTCCATAGTGTCTGTGTCAATTTACATTCCCACCAACAGTGCAAGAGTGTTCCCTTTTCTCCACACCCTCTCCAGTATTTATTATTTGTAGATTTTTTGATAATGGCCATTCTGACCGGTGTTATGTGATACCTCATGTAGTTTTGATTTGCTTTTCTCTAATGATTAGTGATGTCGAGCATCCTTTCATGTGATTGGTAGCAATCTGTATATCTTCTTTGGAGAAATGTCTATTTAAGTGTTCTGCCCATTTTTTGGACTACTGAGTACTTCAAGTGTAATTAATGTGATCATGAACTTGTGGAAGGAATATTTGCTACTTTCATGTCTGGTTACAAACCATATGGAAATTTGCCTCTTCAATTATTTTCTTTTACTCTTCAACAATCTGAATTTTAACGCATGGAATAACTAAAGTCAACTGAGAATATTATGTACTTTTCTAAATATTGCCACCAATTGTACATCCAAACCTATTTAAAACCATTCAAACTATCTCTATCTCTATTTATCCATCTATCTGGGGTTTTATATACATGTATGTAATGCACACAAATATATATGTGTATACACATTCATATACACATACATATACATATACATATACATATACATATACATATATAGTGGTATCGGAATAATGGCTCACCCAAAATTTCCCATGCCCTAATCCCCAGAACCTGTGAATATGCAGCCTTAAAAAGTGACTTTCCAGATGTGATTAAAATTAGGAACCTTAGAATGGGGACATTATTCTTGATTGTCCCAGGGAATCCAATGTAATCCCTTGAGTCTTTACAAATAGAAAAAATAGGCAGAACAGACAGTCTAGGAGATGCATTTCCAAGAGGAAGCAGAAAAGAGGCTGCAAAATGAGAAGGCCTGGACGTATGGTCATTGGCTCTGAGATGGAGAGGCCCACATACAAGGTCCTGATAGAGTCCTCTGGGAGGTAAGGATGGTCTCCAGCTGACAGTCAGCAAGGACATGGGAGCCTCAGTCCTACAAAGGAATGGAATTGCATTCTACCAACAATTTAAATGAGCTTGGAAGCAGAATATTCCCCAGAGCCCACTCTAAGAAAAGTGGCCCGGCCAACACCTTTATTTTGGTCTTGTGAGACACAAGAGCTGAGAAACCACCTAAGCCGTTGCATGCCTAGACTTATGACCTATGAAAACTGTGAGGTCACAAATGGGTACTGTTTTAAGCCACTGATTTTGTGGTAATTTTTTATGGTGGCTATAGAAGAATAATTCACACATTTACTTTTTTTTCCCCTTTTCCCCAGTAATATTAAGCCATAGATGACTCAGGTGTGTTATTTTTTGGAAAAACAGTCAAGGTGTCCAGCCTGGGGGAACTTTACCTTAAGTTTAATGCTCATGTTTTCTCCTCTGGGTTCTTTGTTTTTTATCCCCTCATTTTATAATGTATCTGTTCACATGTTGGGGACAGTATTCTTCTGTTGGAGCATTTTATTCTTTCATTCCTCCTCCTGAATCATGGGTATTTCTCTACTTTGCTTACTTTTAATTTGTCCTTAGTTATATTTCTATACCTAAACATTAAAGTCCAAAATATATGTACTTTAGTAAATTTATTATATGTATATATTTGACTTTTACAGCTGAAGAAAATTGATTTTTTTTTCAAAATCAGAAAGAGAGAAAGAGGGAAGTATACGCAAGAGACTATGATTGCTGTTTCATAATTGCTATTTTTTTAAACTTGGAACTTGTGAATTACTTTTTAATTTAAACTTTTTATATAGAAAAAGCAAATCAGGTCCTAAGATATAAGGTAATTATAAGTTTGAGGTCACACAACTAAAGAAATTGCCAATGTGAAATTCAATTTATCGCAATCTGACTTCAAAAGGTCTTCTCTTTCACCCGGTCCATAATGCCTCACTCAGGAACATTAAACTGTGCCTTCAACCTTACTGCTATCATTGTATCATGGAACCTAGCAAAGTACTGGACATAGAAAAAGTATTTGATTTACATGCATTTCACTGACTTAGCCATAAGAAAAAGATAGATGTCTTTTGTTTAAGACCAAAATAGATTCAAACAGAAGAGATTAAAACAACAACGCATCACCTTCTAACTTTTTGTATAGCTATCATCTACCCAGAGAAACCTTCTCAGGGTTTTTTAAGGAATGATTTATAATTTATATCTTTCTGCTATTTATATGAATTGTATCTATACTTACTGCTGTAAAGTAGGGTAGGATAATGATTGAGAGCACACTTTTTTTTTTTTTTTTTGGCTCCGGACATGCAGGCTCAGTGGCCATGGCTCACGGGCCTAGCCACTCCGCAGCATGTGGGATCTTCCCGGACCGGGGCACAAACCCATGTCCCCTGCATCGGCAGGCAGACTCTCAACTACTGTGTCACCAGGGAAGCCCGAGAGCACACTTTTGAATCAGACTGTATTGAATCTTGGCTCTGCTATCTAACCAACTAAACCCCATCCTTATTTGTCTACTATTTCTTCTTCTAATTCAGGGGTTGGCAAACCATAATCTGTGGGCTAAATCTAACCCGTGGGTTGTTTTAATACAGTCCATGGGTTGATAATGGTTTGTAGGTTTGAAAAGGGTTTTAAATGAAAACAGGATAATATGTGACAAAGATCATACATGACCCTCAAAGTCTAAACTGCTTACTAACTGGCTATCCACAGAAAAAGTTTATCAATCCCCACTCCAACTCTTCTGTGCCTTATGATTTTGTTTCTCTGTTCTGATTTCTGGAATATTTCTCCATATTTTCACATAGTTGGCTCAAGTTTTCATTCAGATTTTACCTTGAAAATCACATTTTTAGACAAGCTTCCCTATTAATTTTCTTCCATATCATTTCACGTGATTTTTACAATATCATTTTTCATACCTATTTATGATAGGATTTATCATAGCATTATCAGTATATAATAGTATTTATCATTTTATGATTGTATTTAACACACACACATATATATATAGCTTGATTACTGTTTTTCCCTCACTTCTGTAATCAAAGAGAGCGACACTTCTGCCTTTCCATCAATGTATCATCACTATCATGTGAACATATTTTATAAATTTACTGAAAATACAAATATATGTACAAATAAACATCTTACCTTGTGTAAATTCTCATATAACATACTTATCTCTGAGTATCATTATAGAATGAATGTAGTGATCAGCAATTTAGAGGATAAAATTATTTTTGGAGTTACAGCTCTGTTTGAATGACTGCATTACTATTACCTCAGAAAAGGCAATAACTCTGTTCTGGTCTCATGAAGTTGATATGCTTTTTTTTCTTTAAGGTTTGCTTTTCTTCAGCAATTTTTAGAAAAATTACTGTCACTCAAATATATTCATTTCCAAAATTTCTACTTCCATTAAATAAGAATAATTGACAGAGAGCTCTGTAGAAAAGTGAGGTGTTGAATTGTGATAATCACCCAGGAAATTGCCTCAATCCTCTGTTTTCTTTGTGGTTTAGAAGGAAGAGCCTATATTTTCGAACTTAGGCAGTTGGTTTAAGTGGAACAAAAGAAACTTGCTGTGATTCTGTTTGAGACAAAGTGTCTTCACTATAGCAGTGTTTCATTTCAGTATGATTTAGGAGTTCATTTCTATTTACAGCACACTTAGGATTTTCAATGCTTTCTTGCCAAAGAACAGTGATATTTTGCACATGGACTCCAGTTTAAAAATGCTTGAATTTTATGAGGCATCATTATAAAAATTAGGAGAACTAGCTAAACTTTCTTAATTTATTGTTTACTAAAACATGAATGTGTTATTGCTATCCAAAGCTACTAATAGGATAATAATCTAATTCTCTAAAAATGTGTATTCACTTCTGCCCCACCAGTCCCAGTCTCTTGCTCTCTTTTTCTCTCTCTCTTTCTACACACACAAACACACATACATTTGCATATTTATGTATGTTTTGTGGCTTGTATAGGTTTCTATTCTTTTTTTTTTTTTTTTTTTTTTTTTTTTTTTGCGGTATGCGGGCCTCTCACTGCTGTGGCCTCCCCCGTTGCGGAACACAGGCTCCGGACGCGCAGGCTCCGGACGCGCAGGCTCAGCGGCCATGGCCCACGGGCCCAGCCGCTCCGCGGCATATGGGATCCTCCCAGACCGGGGCACGAACCCGTATCCCCTGCATCGGCAGGCGGACTCCCAACCACTTGCGCCACCAGGGAGGCCCTCTATTCTTTTTGAATGATCTTTTCTTGGTAAGATAAGGTACAATCGTATGCTTTTACTTATTTAATGAAAAATAATGTGTCAAGTGTCTTAGCACTTCACAGAATGTCTTGCATGCAATAAGTTTATAAATAGTTGCTGAATTGAATTCACTTTTCTCTTTGTATTAATCTGCTTAGGCAACCATATCAAAAGACTATAGACTGGGTGGCTTAAACAACAGTTGATTCTCATAGCAGGATTTGGTTGCGGTGAGGCTTGCACATGGCCGCCTTCTCACTGTGTCTCTATTTCTTTTCTTGTAAGTCCACAGTCCTGTCAGATTAGGGCCCCACCCTTATGAGTTCATATACCCTTAATTACCTCCTAAAGACCATATTTCCAAAGAAAAAAAGGGACATTGGGAGTTAGAGCTTCAACAAAAGGGAGGCCACAGTTCAGGCCATAACACTCTTCTTTGAATAATTTTCTATTTCTTTGTTTTTGTGGGTTTTTTTTCGTTTGTTTAGTTTTAAAAATAAAGTTCATGGGATTTAATTTACTTAATGAATAGCCTGTATTGGACAATCATCTTATTTAGACCATAAAACCAATGCCCATTTTTTATCTGAAAATATTTATATTGATCTTTTTATATCTTCATATCTAGAGTTATGAATATTAATACTTGTCTCATATTTTTTTCATGATTGGCATGTGGTTATTCCTAGAATTGCCTGCTTTAAACTTCAAGGGTTGGAAATTTGTTCTGGAAAGCAAATAATTCCTGTAGCATTTTTTAAATCACCTTAGAGTTATAAAATTGAAAGTTGAAAATCCTTTCCTCTGAGTTTACAAGCTTTCTATTTAAAGTGACACATTTTTCCCTCTCATCATGTGGGAAGGCTCAATCACTCATCTTTTTTTTTCAGCAAGTGGTGGCTATAATACCGTTTCTGCATAGGAGTTTTATTAAGTTGTTTTATTAAATTCAAGTTGTATTAAATAGTTTAATATTAGATTTTACTGTCTAATAAATTACATAGAGAAATCAATTTTATCTTTTTCATTACATCATAATAAAACACCACTTGAATTTTTTACAGAAAATACTAGAAAATGCTTCCACTGTTTGAACCCATTCATAATAAACCACTAAATTTCTTCTTTTGTAAGCATGTCAATTCTCTATTATGTGGCAAAACCTCTAGATTCTCCTCCATTCTCACTATCCTTTGTACATACCTTCTAGCCTTAGAAAAAATTATGGTAACCAAAACTAAATACATATTGGTGTAATATGGTCAGAGGAAATACAAATAGCTCCCTAAATTAAGTCCATAATATGTTATTTACAACAAATGCAACTGAGGCTAAGAGATGGTGAAGAACTTACCCAGAGTTAATTACAGATTTTAGAACTTTATTCAGACTTACCTGACTCCAAAGTCAACAACTGTATGTGTATTTCTTCCTGAACTTTAGGGAACAGATAAGACATTTTTGATACTGAGATAGGTGCATCACCTAAAACCATATTTATATATGTAAATTTTTTGTGAAAGAGTCTGCCAAATATATTAAAAGATACAGCATGGATAACTATCAACATTAAATAACTGAATGTGTTGTCTATTAGAATTGATACTTGGGGATAGATTTTAAAATCACATATGAGAAAGTGGGGGCCTATCTCAGATATTGTATCCTGGGCAGTAAGTGCTAAGGTTCTAAATCCATGAAGTTGGCAGATTTTCCAATTGATCCTAGTCAAGCTTTTCTGTGACACAGTTTTCCTTTACATAATAAACAGAAAATATAATTGCTACTGGCTTTAAAATTTTAGTTCTCAGAAATAAGCATGAAATCAGAAGATTGGGTTAAAATATTTTTTAATTGAAATGGAATAGAATCAAAACAATTTTGCTTGATGACAATGTTAGCAGGCTGCAGAGGCTTCTCCTGACTATGAGTATATAGGACCTTTGAAACAACCTCAACAGTATAGACAGTACATATATCTCTGAAAAGCCTCCTAAATATTCTGCTTTACATAACTTAACCACTTTTTCACTCACTGATTTTTGGGGTTTTTTTAGTTTTAATTTTTGTTGAACAGAGGCCTCACCTAGCACTCTCTTGATTTCCACCATCTTAACCTCATTAGGGGAAAAGATAATTAATTGAAAGAGTTTTAATACAAACAGCCTTGACTAGTTGAGTTGGGATTCCTTTTAATAAACATAGTGCATGAGAATACACCTCATCCCCAAGATACACACACACACACATACATACACACAAGCACACCTGTCGTAATTTCTAGAGCAAGGCTTTGAGTAGGACTCGCAAAGTTTATCCTTTTTCCCAGCAGTTTCCCCTTTTCCAGTATGACTTGTACCCCTACAGGAACCTTAAACATTACAAATGGGAGTGAACTTAAGTGTCACCTTCTGTAAATGGACTGGGTTGCCTTTTTTGCTTCCTGAACTGTTTCAGACATCTTACATATATATTGTCTAATTGTATTGTCAAATTTGTTTAACATTTATTAAAATGTTTTGATATCTAATAATTGACATTATCCTTTAAATATGATAGTGGGTAGAAGGATTCGTGATTTGAGGCAAATTATAAGCCTTCTTAATACTTGCTTCCTGATGTATAAAATCAAGACAACAGACACATTACATTGTAGATACATCATGGGATGGATTAATAATTATCAGTTATTTCATTTATCATATTGATATTGATAAAAGAAGTACACTATAGAACACCATTAGGCTTAATAAAGACTTCCAATATTTTGCATTCAATAGCTAACATATCCTTTATTCATTAGTCAAGGATAAGTAAGGAGTGCTGATAATTAGTTTAGTTTGTAGGTTGCTATGTTCAGTTTTAAATTTCCTACTTTTAATTAACCTACTTTTAAAAGTTGGTATGATCTACTGTGCTTGGTTAATGGGTATCGCCATATTTGATTCTCAAGGAAACACTGTGTTTTAAGTATCCTCCTATATGTTTTACAAATGAGGCTCCAAGAGGTTATGCAATGCTCAGAAGCAAATGATAAAAAGATTCTCTGTGCAAAAGGAGCTCTCAATATAGCTAAGGAAGGAAGGTACACACAACTTCTATATTAACTAAATTAAAAAAATAAGCTATAATTTTTAGAAAGATGCAATGCCTAGCCATATGAGTTATCTAAATACTATGTTATGTTTTTTCAATTTATGCATTGACCTGAAAAATTATATTTGTATTATGCACAATGCCTTTTCTTTGAAAGTTGCCCTGAACAATAAAGGTTATAATTAAAGAGAAAGTAAATATGCACTCAATTTAACCTTCAAGATGGGAAAGAGACCATCTGGTTTATTTCAATGCCTTTACTGTGCAATTACTATAGTGGTTAATACACTATTGTTGAGACCACTTTTAAATCTGCTTTTATGGATCATTTCTTAGAGTGTCTCCCTAAGGGAGACATATAAGAGGTGGCAGGGAGGTTTATAACTATGCTTCAACAATAATTAGTGATAGTGGTAACTTTTAGAAGACCTTTAAAACAGCAAATGAACTAAGTTAGCTTATCTTCCCTAATTTAATAGGGTTATGTTTAAAACAATAAAACACACTAATCTAAGTACATTCTGATGTCTTTAAAATAACGAGAGATGTGTTGTAAGCTTCTAAGTGAAATGTACTCTTAACCATGTACATTTATAAAAATATGTACAAAATTTAAGGCTGCATTAAATTTTTCATGAGTTTTTTGAGTGTTTTAAATGCAGCAGTTAATCTTGAAATGAACTTCATTTCCATAAAGCAGTAATACACTACAGAATTTTAACTATACTGGCAAAGGACTGGATTTATTTTAGGAAGAAGTAAGATATTCATACATATATGTAGCCAAAAGTGTGAAAAAATACAATCTGCTTTATAGTATCTCCTGTTATTTGATACAGATATTCAAACTAAATGATTGCTGTAAGCATGTGGAAAAAAAAAGGGTGCAAACCTTAAAATATTGTCTGAGAGGCAAACTTCATGAGAGGGCAATGTGTAAGCTTTCTTGGATTTTTGTCATAATACAAAAATGAAATAAAGTCTTTTTTTAAAGTATTCTGGTTTCTTACAGCAAAATGGCATGCACATATAAAAATAGGCAGAGAAGAAATTGTGGCTTAGAACAATTTACAAGAAAATACAACTGCTAGAAATATACTCTTTCAATGTTATTTTGGATGATTACTGTCATTGTTCATCTATGGATTTTAGCTTTATAATGTTGCTTAGTTATATTAAAATCTCACTTAAAGGCATTCAGAACTTTAAGGATATTTTCTGGGAAATAATAATATGAACCAGAATATAAATAATAATATTTTAAAAACCTCTTTACCTTAGATGCACATTCAGTGTGCATCTATTCTTTTGTGTGATCAGCAGCCCAAACTCACCAATCCGTTTTTGAGAACTTTTCTCCAGCCAGTAAAAATACTGTTTTCTTGGCCTCACAAAACCCCAGGACTCAGACCTGACCATTGTACTTCTTCTGACCACAAAAATTCTTCCGAAGAGAGCATGAAGCATGAACCAAACCAGAATCCTTTCCTAGATGATACGTGACTGACATGGGGAAATAGAAAATATCTTTTTCTTTTTTTCCTTAGATTTGCTGGACACAACAGTATCCATGACTACACTTAGTTGCTATTGTTACCATTTATAGTTGTTACTTAATTTTTATAACTTGGATAATTATTGTCATAACATGGATTATTTTAGATAATTTCATTTTCTTAATCAAATATTAGAATGCTGGCTTCATTGGAATAGTTATATTGCAATTTGATTTGAAATAAAGTAAATACTTCATGAATAAATATTTATTTTTCATTGATTTTGATTAAAAAATAGAGACTTTAAGAAAAATGTTGCCAGCTTGTAATAAGGTATAATCTTGTGAAAATTTCCTATTTAGTTGAAGAATCAATTTTCAGTAATTGCTTATTTAGACACAAATCAATATGTTTTGGAAAATTATTCAGAGCTGAAAATAAAGTACTAAAAATAGAAATATACTATGATACCAGAAATTTAAAACAAACAAACATATGTCTCATTCTGGTTAAAACTTTTTCAACAATTTTAATATATCATATTACAAGTTCAAAAGGAAATTTTTGGATGTATAATTACATTTATTATCATGGGTGCATGCATATGTAGAAAATTTTCAAATTGTATACATTAAATATGTGCATTTTTGTATATCAATTTTACATCAATAAAGCTATAAAATACATTTTATGGAAATAACTTTTAAAAAACCACCTTAATAGGTTTGCACTATATATATGAGCTATATTCATGTTACCAGCTGTATAAATGAGTGTACTAGTTGTAAGTAGTTCATCTTTATTTTGATATGAACATTTCTGTACATATGTTTAGGGCAAATTAGTCTGATTGACACTATAATGACGTGTAGACCTCATTATACATTTTTCAAAACCCATAGACTGTACATTAGAATGAGTCAGCGTATGAGTGACAATCATGTAGTATAATCATCAATATATGCCCATTAATTGTAATAAATTTACCACTGTGGTATGGGATGTCGTTATTTGAGGGGGCTATGCATGTGTGAGGGCAGCGATTTTATGGGAAATCTTGAACCTTGTGTTCTATTTGCTGTGAACCTAAAACTGCTCTAAAAAATAAAATTATTTAAAAAAATAGTAACAAAACTACATGTCTTAGCATACAACTATATATATATATATATAGTTATATGCATATAGTCATACATAGACATATAGTCACCATTGAAATACACTTGTTTCTGTCATTTATGTGTGTATGTGTATATTAGGAAATTTGATGAAATATATTAACATAAAATATTAACATGAGTACTATTTTATTTTCTTTCTAAATCACTATCTTCTACTTTTCATAAAACATGTATATTAATTAAGAATGACTGAGAAAAATAAAAAGAAGATCATCCTTTTTTAGGTTTATGCAACTCAAAATTAAGCTCATTGTGTTACAAGAGAAATGAAAGATCAAGGCAAATAAACAAAAGTTGTATGAGAAAGGAATATTTTTGGCTGCAATAACAGAAAATGTGAATAAGATAGCTTAAATGCTAAGAATATTTACTGTATGCTTAAAGAACAGTCAAGAGCTTTGGATTTTGTTATTCCTTAATGAGTAGTCAGTAGTCAAAGGGTCTGTGGTTGCTGTTCTTGGATTCGGGCCTTTTTCTCTCCTTCTTTGCTACCCTTGGGAAATTAACCTTATTTCTAAGGCTTTCACTCTACAATACTGAGATAGTTATCGTAGATCTAGGGTTTGTATCCTGGCTAGAGAGCCCCCCAGATTGGACAGGAAGGGAGTAAGAGAAAAAAAAAATTCATAGCTAGACCAGTCTTTGGCACAAAGGAATAAAAAATGTCATAATTGGCTTGGAACAATTATAAATTATTCCCTGTTTGCTTGCATGTAAATTTCACCAATTTATATTATCTGCTTGTTAATAAGAATGAATTGCAATGGTTATTGACTTGTCAACCAGCAGCGTCCCCTCCAACATCTTAGAGAAATCTAGGCAAGAGTTGGCTTAAAGTATAAGATTTTAGATAACACATTTTCTATTATATTTCATTGATATAATATCAGAGTGGAGGTTCTAAGTAATACATTTATATCTAACTTTTAAGAATATACCCAGGAGAAATGTGAAGTAAAGATTTTCATAGCATGTATAACTGCAACATAAATAGAGCTAGATGTTAAAAACACTCAAATGCAAGTGACAGGAATGAGTTCCATGAATGTAAAGGTATACTCATAAGAACTATATTTTGTGAAACTCCTTTCTCTGGAAGTCAAAATATAATGAATTTTTCTATAATAATCGAGTTTTAGGACTTGAACTGGATTAAGGGAACACACAAGAGAACCTCTCAGGGTGGCTTTAATTGCTATGATTTGTGGTATGTTTTAACTATAACACTACTCTGCATTGTTCAGATCACTTGAAATCTTTACTATGCATCCAAAAATGTCCAAATTATACTTAGATTGAGCTTAGAAATTAGCTCATTATACTTCTCCTGAATTGAAAAATTATGTGCCATCTTTTAAATTTGTGGCTAATGATATTTTCTTCAAAATTAACATTTAATTTATTTAATGATTCAATCAAGTCAGTTATAAATATAACTTAATTGATGACCCATATTTTATCATATTTGCCTATACATGTTTTTCAGTATTGTCTGTTCTACACAGCTGCTTTTAATTAAAGAATCATGCATAAAATTACAAAAATATACACAGTATAGTCATTAAATCTTTTTATATTATTTTTCAGATAAATGTACATCAAGTTGCTCTGCCCTTCAAGTACCTAGCGAGCAGCATCAAATCTAGCAGCACACAGGATACTCAATTTCAGGTTATTTATCTATCACACTGTGGAAAAAATATAAAAACTCATTTTTTCAATATGCATAAAGCCAGTTGGTCGTTCTTACTGTCATGCAAACAGTTTTACTAAGGAGAAGTTCAGAAATGTTATCAAGTATCCACCATTCTGAGAAAAAAATATAATTACAATTTTAAGAAATCCAAGACACTTTATTAACATAATTTAAAGTACTATACAAAATTAAGTATTTTAATGTAACGATCACCATATTCCAAAATATACGTATTTTGATGGATAAGTATTTTAATACTTGTGAATGAAAATACTATCCATAACTTCTCAACAGATATTTAGGATACAGCAACACTGGGTTTTGCACCCTAAAATTATTCTGTAATAAAAAGGGAATATAGTCTATGTACCTTGTTGCTTACCTGTCTATTTTATACTCCTGTTATTAATTCCAGTCACTATGACCTTTGATTCAATGCTGATATTGATGAGGACCTGTCTACTGTTTCATGATATATTAGGCTGTTTAAAAAGACGTTATTTTTTTCTAATGTTTTCTTCTTTGCAACTTCAACCATTTTCCAATGATTGACTAAACTTTTGTATAAAGTATTCATCTTTTCAACAACCAGATTCTGACTTATTCATTAAGTATATCTTTATAATTTATCCTCTCATGGGTATTCTACCATTTATCTCTATAAATGAGGCCAGTATAATTTGTACAACTAGGACACAGAAAAGAAGGACTTTAATGTTGAAATAGGAAATACTAAGATGTTCATAATATCGATAGAGGTCTCTAATTTTTATTTTCAATTTAAATATCCAAGAGACTCTATGTAATCCTATTTCTTTTATAGTAATTTGTCTAGCCAAACTTTTAAACTATTTTCCAGGAAACCTTCCAATTCTGATTCAAATAAATCTGGTTTTTGAAGAAGGATCATGTTGAATCACTATAAGTTTATGGATGGTTCTCTGGATGGGCAACTGTGTTTCTAAGAGAACCACGTGAGGTTTGCACCTTATCTTTATTTTGATGTGATACTTGCTGGTATGAGTGGCAGTGCTCATGCTAATGCTTTGGTGATTTGTGTGTGTGTGTCTTTACTTTTGTGCTATCGTTATGTAAGCCTTTCAGCAGGAACTATCAATCCAAAATTAAATTTAATCAGTTATTTTTTAAAAGGGTATCATTAATTAAACATATGCTAGAAATCTAGAGACATTCAAATAAATGACATACTAAAGTCCAACTTTTGCCACATGCTCTATAACTCAATATGCCAGTCCTTGTGTGAGAGTAAAAATCTTGGTATTGACATCAGTATTAATGTGTAAAGGCTGAAATGTCGTTCCTGCATTGTTTTGTTCCCCTTACTGCTTTCCATGTTCATTGTGTTGCTCAGTGAAATCATTTCCAAGTAACTGCATGTTTTTTTATGGTTTGGACTTAAAGAGCATATCAGACCTTTATTCTAGTAAATGGTAGAACAGAGTTATGTAAAGTCTGGCTTAATTAATAAAACTGTGGTTAAATAAAATACCTTCCTTTTTTCCCACAATAGAAATTATTCTTGCTTGGAAATCAAATACTGATGGCTTTTCCTTAAAACAACAAAGATTTTTCCTTTAAGTGTTTTTGCCCCCAATGACAATATGTCTTGCTATTTCTCATTCTCCTTTTCATAATACTTATATTTTTAAGGGTGTTTCAGGACAATAATCTGTGAAATATGAGTAATTAACATTTATCTGATACTCTATTACTCATTTAAATATATAACAGAGACAAAAAGGTACCAATAGAATAATGAGAAATGTTTTTTTAAATTTATTTTAATCAAAAAATACTAATTTAGAGTATGTTACCAAATTAATTAGCCTCATTGCTCAATATTTTAAAAAGAAGACATCACTAAATTTATTTTCTATTTTCTTTTTGGATATATCTTATGTGCTTCATATTTCTTTTGATATTTGATCAAAGCTTTCAAATACATTTGACATATTTTCGAAACAAAATCAGATTTAAAAATATCTAAAACATATGCCTTTATATAATCTTAACAGTCTTCATTAACATGGCTTTTCTTGTGTTATTTAATTCTCTGAAATTTATCTGTAATATGTTCAGGTGGATTAAAATACAGGCTTATGCTCCTCCATCAATAAAATTTAATTACCTCTGGTAGAAAAGCAGTTTTTAGAAATGCTGCAAAATTTTACATTCATAAAATTGTTCTCATGACAAAAAGTGCATTATTATGTTCATTACATATATATTAATGAAAAATAAAAACAATCTAAATGATTAATAAATTCAAGATAATTAAACATGATTTAACTAACTTTTAGGTGCATAATGTTATAAGTATTCCCTATAAAAATGTGCTAAAAAATCAGGGTAAAAATTAAATATATAAACTATGATTGGACTAATGTTAATGAAATAAATGAATATAAAAGGAACACAAAGCTACATGGACATGAAAGAATTCAGGAGCAATACTGGGAGTGATTGTCTTTAGGTGGATGTTGCAATTTTCCCTATAATTTTAAAGTTTTATATGAAGAACATAAATTTCCACTTGGACAAAAATAAAACATAAAATCAATATGTGTGTGTATGAGAAACTGAATTTCTTACCATTATTATTCTCTAACTCTTTCCTAAGTAAGTAACTTTTTAAAGCGAACAAAGAGTTTGTTTAATTAGCAATATTTTTAAGGCTCTCACAGACTTTCTATAGAAATCTTTCTTTTAATGTGTAAATTCTGTGTACAGCCTCAAATTTTCTAAACATTCTCAAATGTATTTTATTTACTCAGCTGCAACATCATAATTTTTGTAAAAAGTATTTGAATAATTTTGTATGTTTTTCTATAAATATGAAATCTAGAATTCATGAAATGATGAAATATTTTAGCTGAGAAAAGAAGATATTCTAGGATTGAAAAGGAGGGTACTCTGAGCATTTGATGTTGTGTCACGAACTTCATCTGTGATAGACAGAATAATGCCCAGGTTGTTATCACTAGAACCTGTGAAAACGTTTCCTTACATAGCAGAAGGGACATTGCAGATGTGCTTTAATTAAAAACCATGAGATGTGCTTTGTGACCGCCTGGAGGGGTGGGATAGGGAGGGTGGGAGGGAGGGAGACGCAAGAGGGAAGGGATGTGGGAACAGATGTATATGTATGACTGATTCACTTTGTTATAAAGCAGAAACTAATAAAAAAAATGAGATGAGGACATTATTCTGATTTGTCTGGGAAGACCCAGTCTAATTACAAGGGTCACTGTAAGAGGATCAGAGTCAAGAAGAGGTGTGATAACTTTAAGAGGAAAGCAGAGTTCAGAGTCACAAGCCAGGGAGGCAACAATCTTTGGAAAAGACAAGAGAAATAAATTTTCCCTGTGGGCATCCAGATTAAACACAGCCCTCCTGACAGCTTGATTTTAGCCCAGCAAGATCCATTTGGACTTCTGACCTGCAATTAATTTGTGTTGTTTTAAGCTATTAAGTGTATGGTAATTTGTTACAGCAGCAAGGATAATCTAAGACATCATCTCACATTACAGCCTTACTAAAAATAAGTTAATATGGGTTGTGTTTTTAAAAGCATTAATTGGCAGAACTAGAACCTAGAACATTGTGTGTGTGTGTGTGTATTTGTGTGTGTGATGTTTAATTTCTGTATCCCATACTGCCTATGTTATTTGACTACTGTAAGTTATTCTAGTTCACAAAAAAAGCCAACACTTAATTGATAGAATCCAAAAGGAAATGCTCAAAAGCATCACCAGTAAGGAAAAAAAAATGTAATTGACAGTTTTTAACACATTTTCATTTTAGGATGAATTCAAACCTCACAGCATATGGTAATTGGTTTGTCTCAAAGTGATTTTTTTAAATATGTGCTTTTCTTAAAAGTGTAACTTCTTGAGCTGCCTCTTGTTTTAAATAAATTCACACTTTTCAAGCATATTTGTTTCCACCTACTGTATCTGATTATGGTGTCTTATCCCCCTGTCTACATTTGCATAGTCTATGTGGGCTCAGCTATGGACAGGGACATGTTGTTTTAAATTGGTGATGGGCCCAGAGAAGAGTTGTTCTTATATCCTTCTTTTCTATATCAAACTTGTGTAATTCTCACCAGGGAGGCCCAGCTCCTGTATTAAAATATATTTTTGGTGTGACCTTGACTACAACTGACATCGTCCAAAATTTCAACTTCTACATGGCTAAAATTCATCTCTCTATATTAAAAAGAAAAAAAAATCTAGAAAGCTTTTCCATTTCATATGAAGAGAATGCAGAACATATAGAAACAAAGAATTTTAAATAAAAATTCTTACTGAAGAAAGATTAATTAAATAAAAGCTAAATTTATATAAGCTTGTTAGGAATGGCATTTTGAAAGATATGTTTAAAAATGTAACTAAACAGAAGGCTACCAAAGAAACAATGATAAAATTGGGAAGAAAACTATTACTTTTGAGGGAGTAGTGGCAGCACCTATTACAAGCATATTTTGAAAAACATAGGGTTGTCTTCAAAATGTTATTGAGGGATGCTAGGATAATTTTGCTGAGTAAACGTTTGCTGTCTGTGAGTGTTTCCTCATTTAAAAAAATAAAAATCATGAAATGGCAACATAATGAAAGGTTTGGAAAAGCCAGACAAGCTTTTAAAAAGTTATCAAAGTATAAGACTGATAAAAAGGTGATTTGGGGCTGGGTAATTATTGAGGTCAAGATATATGCAGGAATGTATACCACCTACGAGTTGCCATTATAATTTAACATGTTTCCCAACATTTTTATAGTACAGCTTAATAATAAGTCAATTGATGCTTTCAATTATTTTCTAAAAATTATGAGGTCTTGATCTTTTAAAATGCCATAAATTTATTCAATAAAATGAAAACAAAGGATTGTCAGAGACCAAAACTTAAAATTACTCAAATCCAGTCACACAAATAGTTATGTTGTCATGATGTGTGCATTATTATAGATATTTTTATTTCATGTGCTTTAGCTTGCCTTTGATAAATGCTTCCACTCTTCTTTTTCATTTTTTTTCTTATTGAAGTAAGAACTTTAGTAATCTTCCTGGGGTGTGATCTATGAGAACTTAAATTCTGATTCCACTCCTTTGTATTACTTGGGCTCTTTAGGTAGTATATAACAGAAAACCCACTGGAGAGGGCTTTAACATCTAGAACATTTACTATCTTGAATTATAAGAAGCACATGAAAAATGCACTTCTAGGACTGCTTAATTCAGTAAGTCAGTGATATCAACAAGAACCTAACATTGTTTCTTCTTTCTGCCATGCCATCCACAGTTCCATGAAGCTGAGTTTAGTACTGTGCCTTCATTCTCTATTAAAAAAAACAACTATTAGCTTCAAGAACCATGTTCTTACACAATAATACCCAGAACTGAAACAGGAATTGAGACTAGATTAATAAAATATTTCTTGAATAACCACAGAAAGCCTCTCTTTATGACATGTGTCCCAGAATATAGTATATCTTGCTAATACTACAACCACTTGAAAAAGGGAGAGTGGTTTTGATACAATTGCCTTAGGTGATTCAATACCTGTCACTTGCAGTTAAGGGATTGACTTCCCACTGTCCCTGGAAGAGGATCATTAAATGCCATCTATAGATTCAATGCAATCTCTATCAAAATTCCAACAGCATTTTTCACAGAAATAGAAGAAATTATTCTAAAATTTGTAGAAAATAAAAAATGACATCTAACAGATAAAGCAATTTTGAGAAAGAAGAACAATACCAGAGTCATCACACTTCCTGATTTCAAACTACATTACAAAGCTATGTTACAAAGTAGTAAAACAGCACGGTACTGGCATTAATACAGATACATAGACCAATGGAACAAAACAGAGAGCCCAGAAATGAGCCTATGCACGTATGGTCAACCAATCTTTGACAATGATGCCAAGATTATGCAACGGGGAAAGTAAAGTCTTTTCAACAAATGATGCTGGAAAAATTGAATATCCATATGCAAAAAGATGAAAATGGATCCTTATCTTACATCTACACAAAAATTAACTCAAAATGGATTTAAGACTTAAATGTAAGACTATTAAGAAAACATTGGATATAATCTTCTTGACATCAGTTTGGCAATGATTTTTTTGATATGACATCAAAACACAGGCAACAAAAGCAAAAGTAAACAAATGGGACTACATCAAACTAAAAAGCTTCTGCACAGCAAAAAAAAAAAAAAAAAAAAAATCAACAGAGTGAAAAGGCAACTTATGGAAAAGGAGAAAAGAGCTGTAAATCATATATCTGATAAGGTGTTAATACCCAAAATATGTTAATATAAAGGATGACTCCAACTCAGTAGCAAAAAAAAAAAAAATCATTAAAAAATAGGCAAAGGACTTGAATAGACATTTCTCAAAAAAGACATACAAATAGCCAGCAGGTATACTAAAAGGTGTTTGACATCACTAATCATCAGGAATTGTGAGTGAAAACTACAAGAGGGTCTTCCCTGGTGGCACAGTGGTTGAGAATCTGCCTGCTAATACAGGGGACACGGGTTTGAGCCCTGGTCTGGGAAGATCCCACATGCCATGGAGCAACTAGGCCTGTGAGCCACAACTACTGAGCCTGCGTGTCTGGAGCCTGTGCTCCACAACAAGAGAGACCACGATAGTGAGAGGTCCGCACACCGCGATGAAGAGCGGCCCCCGCTTGCCACAACTGGAGAAAGCCTTCGTATAGAAATGAAGACCCGACACAGGCAAAAATAAATAAATTAATAAAATGGGTTAGTCTTACATTGTACATCATCACTGAGAGGAAATACCAGCCATGTTACAGGAACCCCAAGTTTAAAAAAAAAATCAAAACCTACAATGAAGCATCACCTAATACTGTTAGGATGGCCATTACCAAAAAGACAAGAGATAATGAGTATTGATGAGGGTGTGGAGGAAAGGGAACCCTGGTACACTACTGATGGGAATGGAAATTGGTACAGTCATTATAGAAAATATTACAGAAGCTCTCCAAATAATTAAAAATAGAACTACCTTATGATCCAGCAATCCCACTTCTGGGTATATATCAGAAAGAAATGTAAATTAGGATTTCAAAGAGGTATTTTCACTACCGTGTTCATTGCAGGATTGCTTACAATAGCCAAGAAATAAAAACAAACTTAGTGTCCATCTACAGCTGAATGGATAAAGAAAGTGGTATATATACAATGGAATACTATTCATCTGTGAGAAAGAAGGAAACCTTGCCTTTGAAGCAACACAGACCTTGAGGGCATTTATGCTAAGTGAAATAAGTCAGATACAGAAAGACAAGTAGTGTATGATCTCACTTCTATGGAGAATCTAAAAAAGCTGAATTATACAGAGAGTACAAAGGTGGTTTCCAGGAGTTGGGGTGGGTGGGGAAAATGGGAAAGATAGTGGTCAGAGGGTACAAACTTCCAGTTATAAGATAAATACATTCTGGGGCTCTAATGTACAGCATAATGACTATAGCTAAAAATATTTTTTTGTATATTTTAAAGTTATAAATAGAGTAGAATTTAAATGTCTTTTCCACATATAACCACAAAACGGTAATTATGTAAAGTGATGGAAGTGTTACCTAAGCTTACTGTGGCAATGATTTTGTGATACATAAATGTATCAAGCCATCCACCTTAAACTTACACAATGCTATGTGTCAATTACATGTCAATAGAGTTGGAAAAAATAAATAGATAATAGAGTTTGTAAAAGCAACCCTAAGCATATGCCAGATTATTAAATGTTATTTTAGCTGAATCTTTCTCTTATACTTAGATTGTCTTATTTCATTGGCCTCTGCTGTGTTTTGCTTCTACAAGAGAATGCTACTGATCTAATTGTAACTGTCATCTCATTGCAGGTTATTTAGCTTTCCTGTAATAGCTTAGGAAGATTTTCTTTAGCTTTGGTATTTTGCTGTGTGCAGCATCTTTGGGTGTGTTTTTTTTTTTTTTCCTGTTGCATGTTTCATCAATGGGGTTTTCAATCTACTGATTCACTTCTTTCCTCTTCTTTGGATGATAACTGCAAATTTTTTTCTCATAAGTCTTCTCACCTTTATCTACTGCTGTTTCATATAAGCTGGCACTTTATTATTAATTATCGATGTTTCTGAAGTATTTTTTCCACATATTGCATCTCTTTATTAATCTCTATGAAATTCTGGGATATTTCCTTAGAGCTATCTTTTGATTTAAACTGTTTTTCTCAGTAATGCCCAATCTACTCTTTTGACTATTGAGTGGTAGGTATGTTTTCATTTTCAATATGTCTGTTACCTTTCTTCATTTATACCTGTGTTATTTGTCCCATTCATATTTTCCTCTCCCAAATTTCCATGTGCATTTCAAATGTGCTTATTTTCAATTCTTTTCTAATTGCTCTATAGAGTTCTCCAGTTGCTTGGATATGAATTCTTCTATTTCTGGAGTCCATTTAGTGCTTGTAATGGTGCTCTGCTTTCTGTGTATCTGTGATTAAAATGGTCTTAATGTTCCCCTCTGCTAGACTAAACTTTAGCCAGGCTTCCTCCTGACTTTAGGTTCTTTATCTCCCTTTTCTTAAGAGCATTTACTTTAGAAAATTTATAATTGTAAATTCTTTATTTGTGCCTCTGAGATATAAATATTTTTTTCAAAACCTGTTGCAAGTGGGGAGAGGGATGAGGGAGGAGCAATATAGGAGTAAGGGGAAAAAAGGTTATTATGGGATTATATAAAATCATGTGTGTGAAAATTTTGAAAACTGTAAAGCACTATAGAATTTAAAGAATCTTCCATTCAATAAAACAAACAAACAAACAAACAAAAAAACCTGTTGCTGGTTTCACAACCCAGGTTTGCTTTCTCAAGGACCTGGGAACCATTCTTTGAAATGCAATCATCAAGAAAGTTAGTGCCTCTATCTCCCAGGATCTATAGGAGGATAGGAGGCTCCAGTGCTGTACCTTGCTTCAAGTTGTAAAATTACCTCCTGTTATGAAGAGAGAAATGTTACTTTTTCTTTGAATAGGTCAATTAGCAAACACAGGTGGACTATGATCCTCCCACTTCAGCTCTTAAAACATTTCCAGAGTTCAGACTGAGTTCTGGCCTCTTCTCTACTGTGATTATCTTGAATAAAATCTTCCTTGCCTGTTTTATGGTGGACATTTTTTTGAAATCTCCTAATTCTGTATGAATCCTTAGTGTCCATGATTGCATCTTTTCCTCTGCATATTTTTCTAGGAAGTAGTTTTGTGGTCAACTTCCCAACTGCTAGAATACAACGTATGTTTTTCACCAGTTCCACTCTTTATGGTTCAGTGTAGGGATCTTGCCCAAAAAAATTGCCAAATTCAGGACCTATATTCATGAACACCACAAATTTGAATTCTCTTCTGGTCAGGACAACTCTGCTCCCTCCTTAGCCTTAAACAGCTTGCTTTTGGCTGCACTGGATAGTTTATATCTGAATGTATCACCATGAGTGCTACACATTATCAGATACCAATTGTCACTGTGGATTCTGGTTAATGGGGGTATGCTTTTAAAGTTTACTTTAGTCCCCTCCCTCCCCCAATCCCACCCCAGGCTGAAAGAACTGGTTCGAACATGTGCTCCATCCAATATTTTGGCAAGAATAGCTGACTATGGTAGATGTGTGTCTGATATCAGTCATGTTCCTCTTCTTATCCATAGGTCCCGTTTTTGTTTAGGAGAGCAATGTGCCCAGCTACATATATTCACCAAATATTCAGTTGTTTACATTTCCATGTGGACAATGTTCTCCATGGGACAGAATTCTAACCAACAGAGTTGTGATGATAGTCTTTGTGTAGCACAACTCTTCATAAATGAAAAGGTAAAATTTAGAAAGCTATGTCTCCCTCAACTCTTTAGCCTTTTACCTTTTCCTGATTGAAATTTAGCTCTAATCACTGGATATGGGGCAAACATCTTACAACGAAGAAGACAAAAATCACATGATATGGGTGGCTGAACAGTAAGAGGGAAAGAGTATGGGTCATCAATAACTTCCTCGAGCACAAAAGCTGTACTGTCCCAGGAAAGGGCAATCTCCTTGAGGTCAAGTTACAATGTGTTTAATGACTATGCATGATTTTCCCAGAGGCAGATCCATGAAATTTTGAAATAAAATGGACCATGGAGATTCTCCTAGAGAAACGAGCTAGTGGTAGCATGACTGACTAAACAAGTAATATCCTCCACTAACAGGAGTATGTACTTTTCCTAATTCCTAACCAGAAGAATTTGATACATGTCATGGACCAGTGATTGCTGTTGGTTTCGTATTCTCTATTAGTTTTTTTTGTTTTTTGTTTTTTTTTTTTTTTTGCAGTACATGGGCCTCTCACTGCTGTGGCCTCTCCCATTGTGGAGCACAGGCTCCGGACGGGCAGGCTCAGCGGCCATGGCTCACGGGCCCAGCCGCTCCATGGCATGTGGGATCCTACCAGACCGGGGCACGAACCCATGTCCCCTGCATTGGCAGGCGGACTCTCAACCACTGCGCCACCATGGAAGCCCTCTATTAGTTTTTAACTTTCTCTCTCTTTATCATCATAGTTATTAATTCTTTCTCCTTTACTGTATGCCCGTTTGTTGGAAGCAGGCAACATATTTTTAATGATTTTATATGTAAGGTCATGAGGAACAACATCAGGATCAATGGAAATTGAAAAGCATAGTCTAGGAGCTTCCCTGGTGGTGCAGTGGTTGAGAGTCTGCCTGCCGATGCAGGGGACACGGGTTCGTGTCCCAGTCCGGGAGGATCCCACATGCCATGGAGCAGCTGGGCCCGTGAGCCATGGCCGCTGAGCCTGCACGTCTGGAGCCTGTGCTCCACAATGGGAGAGGCCACAACAGTGAGAGGTCCACGTACCGCAAAAAAAAAAAAAAAAAAAAAAAAAAAAAGAAAAGCATAGCCTAAAGAATTTGGTCCACAAGCTCAAAACAGTCACTTAATATGATTTGGAGTTTCTCCCTTGGTGAGTGTCTGAGTGCCTCTCTGTTAAGAGGAGTGTGTGAATATATGTTAGTTAGCCAAAGAGATAAAGTGCTATATACATGCTTTCATTTGCTAACCCAATGGGCAGTCTTGTTTTTTCCCTAATAAATTTAGTCTAATTATGTTAGAGGTAGCAATGTGCCCAGCTAAAACTACTCACATTGCTTAGTCCTTTATACTTAGTAGTATTCATATGGCACAATTCTAACCAACAAAAGCAAATATAAACAAGTGGGACTGCATCAAACTAAAATACTTCTCCATAGCAAAGGAAACCATCAATGAAATGAAAAGGCAATCTATTGAATGGGAGAAGACATTTGCAAATCATATATCTGATAAGAGGATAATACGCAAAATATAAAAAGAACTCACATATCTTAATAGCAAATAAATCAATTAAAAATGGGCAGAAGATCTGAATAGACATTTTTGTTTTCCAAAGAAGACATACAAATGTCCAACAGGTACATGAAAATGCTCAACATAATTAATAATCAAGGATATGCATATGAAAACCATGGTGAGATATCACCTCACATGTGTTAGAATGGCTATTGTCAAAAAGACAAGAAATAATAAGCCTTGGCGAGGATGTGGAACAAAGGGACCCCTTGTTCACTGCTGGTGAGAATGCAAATTGGCATAGCTACTATGGAAAACATTATGGAGGTTCCTCAAAAAATTTAAAGTAGAACTACCATAAGATTCAGCAATTTTACTTCTCAATATTTATCCAAAAATAAATGAAAACCAGAACTCAAAAACATATATGCCCTCCAATGTTCATTGTAGTATTGTTTAAAATAGCCAACATATGGAAACAACTTAAGTGTCCATCAGTGGATGAATGTATAAAGAAATTGCAATGTGTATATATATATATGAATATTTTTAAGCCATAACAAAGAATGAAATCTTGCCATTTGTGACAACATGGGTGGAATTCAAAGGCATTATGCTAAGTGAAGTAAGTCAGACAGAGAAAGACAAATATCATACAATCCCTCTTATATGTGGAATCTAAAGAAACAAACAAAAACCCCTTAAAAACAACAGCAACAAACAAGCTCAAGCTTATAGATACATACAGAAAACAGATTGGCAGTTGCCAGAGACAAGAGGTAAGGGGTTGGGAGGAATGAGTGAACTGCTTTTCTTTTTTAGTTTAAATAATTTGAACTTTTAAAAATGACATAGTTCTGTCAATGAACTGCCTCTATATTTGTTAGATCTCAATTAGGGAAACAGATTATGAGTATTAAGCAACAAGGAATTTTTCCATAGAAACTAGATCATACACACTGTGGGAAAAACTAGGGAATTAAATGTTCAAAAATAATCAGAAAAATGTCCATAAGCAGCTCCAGTGAAGGGGAACAAATTGAAGCTTGCAGAAAGCTGGGCACATCCAGCTGTTTTAATGGTGTGGCAGGGGTCTGATGTTGATGCTTATGGAAGTTTGGTGGTCTGTAAATTTAAAACAAAGTTCCTGGTGGTACCCTTGGGGGTTACAATTGATGTGTAAGAATGCAGTTAATCAGAAGTGATGGAAATTGAAATATGTTGAAGGAGAAGATGTATGGACAAACAGAAACCCACCTTACCAGTGTGTTTCTCCCTCATTTCCTCTAATGATGACCTTTGAGTGTGATAGCTACTGCCTCATTTTTGCCTACCTAAATCTCACACAGATTTTTCTTGTAGCTAATCCTAAATTGGAAACATAGCAAAATAAAATTAGGGTTACAGTTTACTAAGGTAACACATTACAAAAACACTACGTCCCGACTTGAAAAAAAAGCAAAGCCTTGATAGGAAACAAATGTTTTCTTCCCGATTTACCCTTAATTCTTCCTACCCTACCCTTCATGACTGAAAATAAAATGTATCATCTACAGTGGTGGTATGATACCTTACATCCGTGAGATGAGAACCACATGCCAGGACAGGAAGGAAGAAGAAGGCTGTATGTGACCCTGATGCCTTTCCTAAAAGGTTGCATTTATTATAAACAAATGTTTATAAGTGTTTATTTAAGCCAGTAGTTATCAAATTATCTATTATTTGCATTCTTAACTGATACATCTAGGAAATCAATAATTATTTATTTGACTCTGAATTCAATACCTGAATCAGCTTATATTTGAGCATCAATAAACTTGTTTCAATTTTTTAATGAAATATGATGACCCTTCTTGATATATAGTTTCAGATCTTCAATTTCAGAATTATTTTTAATTATCTTCAAATTCTGTCTCTCTTGGATTTTTTGGATGTAATTTTTGGATTTTCTACTTCAAAGACTTAAGCTATTATTTTTCTATCCACCAGGCCTATTATTTCCTCTCTTATTTCTTTAATCCCTTTTTTTCCCTTCTAAATTCACTGCAGTTTTCTCAAGTTTTCCTTATCAGTCAAGTTTCAGTTGTCTATTTGTTGCTATTTTTAATATATTTATTAAGGCCTAAAAGCACTGTTTGGGTATTCACTTCCATGCCTTGTCTTCTGAATATCTGGCTTTATCTAATTTTATTATTATGACATCCTATTATTAAAGTTTTCTTTATAAAACTTAAACCCATGATCTACTTCAGTTGTTCTCATACATGAAACATTTATAGGACATTTCAATCTGTCCCAGAGTGGTCTCTTCGACAAGAGACCACTCTGTTCATTTTACTTTTTAATTTTTAGATTAATTTTCAGGCCATTTCCTTTCATTTTACTTCAAGTTAATGTAGGACACTTTGTCCAAAGTCCTATTTCATCTGATACAGATTTAGTGACATTTTCTTGATGATCTTACTTGCTTGGGTGACACTGTATACATTCCTTCTAAGTTAAAATATGGGGAAGTGGGATGGGAGGAAGAATTAACTAATTCTTTGATTAGTCTGAATTACAATAACAATACTTACCTGCTTGATTTTGTTAAATATCATGTAAATTTATTAGACACGACTGTGAGAAATGCTACCCATCACTATTGCAGGAATGGTGTCAGGGTTTCAGGAATGTATTGTAGATGCCTGAAAATTTCTCATGCAAGAGAGTCAGCAGTGATCATTTTCATTCTCTCTTTACACTGTTTTTCTGCAACAGTTATTTCCTCTACTCTTCATATAGAGGAGGGGAAATAAATAATATCCATCCATTTACCTTTGTTCTAAACTCAGCATTATTAAAAAATTCTTAGTATTTTGCCCAGTCAACAACGTGGCTTATGGAGAATGGGAGTAAAATTTGCAGCCATGCTGTGCTAAATGTTCATGTTTCCTTCCTTGGCCACGTTTTGCCATTTTTTAAAAATACAGACTTATATTGCTTCCTTTTTTTTATTCTTTTTAGGAAAAAAGAAAAAATCTTTCTGCATTACTAAATCTTTTTTGCTCATTTTTTAGATATCATGGTAGTGAGAATACCTAATCTAAAACATTTTGCCCATCTTTGAACTAAGAATACTTTTGTTTTACAAATGAGCAATTTTATTTACCTTTTTCCCAATTCAAGTTTTAATTATTTCTGATGAATAATTCATAACAGCTACATCAATTTCATCACCAAGATGTTGTAATGATAATTTCAAATTCTATATTGCCAACATTGGTAAAAAAATTTTTCACAAAATTAGTAATTAAATGGTTTTATTTGTTTTTCAATTATTCAAGAATATATGGAATTTAAAACTACTTCCATAAACTAAAAGTTCTTCGTATTCTTTTATTGATAAATAAAACGGTGAATATCTTTGTGATTATTATTAGTAGATTTTAGGTCCAATGAAATTTTTCCCTCTCAAGGATTTAGAAATAATATGCTCTACTATATAAAATCTAAAAAATATCACCTAAGGAAATTAAAGAATACCTAAAACACAGAGAGAAAACCTCAGTTTTTTTAAGATATCAATATTTTTGAGATTGATTCAGTTCTACAGTCAAAGCATCTGCCAACAATACCCCAGATTTTTTTAAAAAAAAATATTTTATATGCATTGCCTAGCTGCTTCTAAAATGTATATGAAAATACAAAGCACCTAAAAGACCCAAAGTTAGGTAGTGTGGTACTGGCATAGATAGATATAGATATAAATATAGATATAGATATAGATATAGATAATATAGATATGTTTGTGTACCAGTTGAAAGGAAAAGTCTAGAAACTGGTACAAGAATGTTTCTATCAGCTTTATTAATGTTAATAAAATCTGTAATATCCCAAGGATTCATCAATTGGAAAAAATAATAAGTTGTTGAATATTTATTCAATAGGATAATTATAAAAATAAACTACTGACACATTCAAAAACATTATATTGGATGAAAGAATATAGATATAAATATATTATTATAATAGTTATATATTTAATGTATACGAAGTTTTAAAATGGGCAAAATTAATCCACGGTGATAGAATGGAGTGGTTTCCTCTGAGAGTAGAAATTGAAGAGAAGAGGGCATAAACGATCTTTTGGGGATGATGGAAATATTCTCTTAAATCTGTGCATTTCAGTAGGCATAAATTATACCTCAATAAAAAAGTTGTATAAAATATTAACAATGCTCTTATTTCCAGAATAAGCATGATTGGCAGGGCATTTGGCTTACAGGTAGCAGGGATGCCACTCAAATACTATATAAGCCAAAACAAGCAATATTATCCAAAATATGTGAAGAACACAGTTTCTGGTTATCCTACCACAGATATTCTGATAAAGAGTTTCTACCTATAGTATCTGATCTTATCCCCCAACAAGCCATTTCCTTTAATCAGTGATCTGCTCTTCTTCATCAACTAGAGTATTAGTTCTTCCACCAACTGTGGTCCATTATTGGCAATGGGGGTTCTGCAGCTGGCTGCTAAAGACGATATCTGGGCGATAGAGTATCTCCTTAGCTATATTCAATAGTCAATTTATAGAAAAGGACATACAGAGGGTCAAAAGTATATTAAAATACAATGTAATTCACTAATGGTCAAGAAATGTAGAATGAAACATAATAAAATATTATTCCTTCACCTATAAGATGAACAGAAAAAAGAAAATATATGGCAATACGTCACATATCAATAACATTGCCCATTGCCGTTGGCACATCTCTTTGATTCATGTTTCATGTTTTAGGAAATCCACTCTACTAGTGAGATTGAGACAACTCTTATACTTATAAATAGCATATTTTCAGAAAACAGGATGTAATTTCCCAAATAATACAATGGCTCTCTCATTTTGTATTATTAATGCTCACAGTATACATAGCTAAAATGAATTGAGGTTTTGCTGTCTACCAGGCACTCTAAGAAGAACTTCCTATACCATCGCTAGGATGCTATGGAAAGAAGTGTCAGCCTCTATAACATGTGCCCTTCATCAGCTGACTTTGAAATTACTCTTTAGATATTGGTGCCAGCAAAGAAAGATATTTAATATTTGCTAAGTTTTCTGTCTTTTAAAAAAATACGTGCTCATTGTATTCATATATATTTTTTAATATGGCCTCTAAACATGTGTAATTCACACTTAGGTCCTATACTCAGTGCTGGGTTAAGTACTTGCTAAACAACTTCCCAGACAACCATTGGTAAAGCCTGGCAAAAAGCATGATCCTTTCAAAATTTGTCTCTTCTACTCAAAGTTTTGTTTTTCGGTTTTGTTGCTCTCCCTTCTCTTCATCAAACCTCAGGATACCAATGCCCTCTCACTTTCTCTTTTTTTCTCTATTAAATTGTCAAGTTCTATATTTGGAATAAGGCCTAAAACATTTACATTTTATGGAAATTGTGGATATGAAACACAATGCTGAATTTCTGGCCAAAATCAGGTTTAAAACAAGGTTAAAGGCTTTTGAATATGACTACAGGCGTTTACTAACTCTGCAAACATAATCCCTACCTCCACCTCCAGGTAATACCTGCTTTTTATCTACTACAGAATAACAGAATTCCTGTGGCAGAACAGATATACAAAAAAAAAGCACATCAGTAAAATTTGAATTCTGAGCCACAGAAAGCTCGTGTATTCCTATAGCACCATTCCTATATACTAACTCATATTTTCATTTCCTCAGAGATTCAAAAGTTTAGCTAAAGAAATGTCATGTCTTGGCCCTGGAAGAAAACCAAAACTATCAGATCTCGGGATGTCAATAAACTATTTTTTTTTTTTTTTTTTTTTTTTTGCGGTACACGGGCCTCTCACTGTTGTGGCCTCTCCCGTTGCAGAGCACAGCCTCCAGACACGCAGGCCTAGCGGCCACGGCTCACAGGTCCAGCCGCTCCGTGGCATGTGGGATCTTCCCAGATCGGGGCACGAACTCGTGTCCCCTGCCTCGGCAAGCGGACTCTCAACCACTGCGCCACCAGGGAAGCCCCAATAAACTATTTTTTTTGATTAGTGTTATTGGGAGAGAGGAAGAAAACACGTCAGATGCCAGTAGGTGAAATATAAATCCTGGTTCTATTATTAATAGAAAGAGATTCTACTTGAAATACACATGATAAGTTACAACATTCTATACATATTCAAGGTATTTTAAGAAATATTTTCCCAAACAGAAAAGTGATTACATAGTAAATAGTAGATTGATTTAATAACATACTTTTCGTTTAACCATTAATAACATACAATACTATATATAATTCTTGGAACTGGATATTTTTTTCAATATGACAACTAATAGGGCTTGGCAAATGTTTCCCATTACCACTATGCACTATAAAGTATTGAAGGAGACATTTCAGAATATCTGTACATGGACTATAATTTATTTTGAGGGGATATTAATATATAAGTAGGAACTTACTCTTTATTTACTACAACCCAAAGGTGTCTGCAGGTAGGTGTGTTCAGTAGGCAGAGTCTTACTTCAACTTATTAGTCAGTGACAAGTAAAAAAATATTTTTATCATAGTTTGTCTAAATATTTTATTCAGCTTGACAAGTTCACTTATGACTCATAGCTATCATATGAGCAAGTTCATGCATAGGTTCAAATTATTTTAATTGGTAAGCAATGAACATATCTACTAAGATATCTTGTGGGATGAATTTAGGTTGAAAACTGAAAAGTGCATAGCAAAGTAAAATATTTCGTGTGTTTTTCTCCTAAAGGAGCAAAACAACAGGGGTGAACTCCCTTTGAAGTCCTGCTTTGTGCTGACAGTTGAATTATTCCTATATTTCATAAACCATAGCACTCCCAAGTTACTGAAAATAAATTGATTTTCTGGAAATATGCGACACGTAGGTTCTCAATATGGATCTTGAGCAGTCTGTCCCTTAAGTAGTTATTTGCATTTACACCCCTGACCTGCCAATATCTTTGGTGCTACTGTATTTTTTCACGTACTTCAAAAGCTACAGATCTGTTTCCATCTCTCTTAATCTAATATAAACTGCACATGCTTCTATCAGTAAAGACCTTCATTTTTATCCTTCTTCGATTTCATGACACCAGTGGTTCTATACTTCACAGCAAAGGGAGCAGAATGAAATTACATATCACTCAGATTTCAGCAATATCTGGTTTATGTGATTCAGTACCTCCACACAAAGAAGAGGTCATTCTCAATATTTTAGAAGATGGCTCTTTCTGGGGATTTTATATGATAAACCTGTCAATGTGCTTGATTGGAGGTGGTAAAAATATGTTTATTTGGGTGAAAATGGAAACAGTTTAAAACAGTCAAGGCCTAAAATGGCAACTGTCAATATAAACACAGACAATTAATAAATAAGTTGGTCAAAATGATGGGCTATATTGAAGTCTATACAACAAGAGAGAAACTGAGGAAACAAAGCTGTTGAATTATTCTAAATCTAGTACAGACATCACCAGTGAAGTTAAAAGCAAAATGCAAAAAGCAACAAAAATATTAACTCCCTGCACCTCAAAAAAAAAAAAACTGGAAATGAGAAAATATGTCATATTACTTAAGAACAATGGTTTCATTATGCTTAGAGATAAAAAAATACATAAACAAGTACATTTGACTAAAATGTTTGTTTTTAATTAATTTAAATATTTTCCCCAGAGCTTCAAAAATACACAAAAAATCAAAAGTATAAAAACAAATTAAAGAGATAAAAAGAAAAAAATGTAAAATGGAAGTGTTGCTGAAGGAAAAAACTCAGAGTGATTTAAAACTTAAATGCAACAAAAAATAGATTAACTGGGAGATCAATTTTTACTAAAGGTGGAATGATCTAACTGCAGTCTTCTTTTAAGGTACGTGGGGATGAGGGATAGTTAAGAGAGAGAGAGAGGCAGGGGTCAAATATCCAAAGTACAAAGGTATTACAGAATTGATTTGTGTCAATGTATATATATAAGTAATTTCAATCCTTGCATTGGGAATGGTAGAAATAGTTCAGATGTTCCACTCTGTTGATCTGAGGCATTGTTCTATATTAAGAATCTTCCAGAGACCTGCCAGAAACTAGAGAGAATATTAAGGTCTCAGCCACACAGACAAAGATCCAGTCCTGGTGTGAAAGCCGAACTTTAAATATGGATTTTGACTAGAAGAGGATTTTCATATACTATAATCCATGGGGCCAAGCAGGGGTATATTCCATGGATATAACTGGGTAATTGACTGGAGTAGGTTGTTTGAATAGATGTAAGCTGATTTGAAAGGATGGAGAAGGAAACGCTACTGGGAACCTATTGGAGGATCTGAATGAATGCAAGGGCTTATGCCAGAAAGCAGGAATTAAGCCTCCTGACAACCAGGGATGTGTGACCATGTACCAGGAGTGAATCCAGATGCAGAAGCCAAAACAAGATGAACAAGGATCAGCTTTCACTACAGTAAATTCAGGTAGGAGAAAAGGAGACAGAAAACAAAATGAAGTCAGAATAAGGAACTCTGGTGGTAGCATTATGTGGCACCCAAATAATGTCCCATAAAATATTCAAGAGAACTTTATATACTTCTATATGTATGCCCTTTCATTCAACATGTTTATGCTAATTACCTACTTAGAGTTATGGTTTGAGCCAATGTATCACTCTACCTATAGTGATTTCTGGTAGAGGCAACCTGATTTAGAGCTCACATTCATCAGAACTGGTTCAGACACACAGTAGGGTTTATCTTGCAGATTAATATCATCAGGTTCCACAACTGGAAGAGATTGGGAAATCAGACAAATTATAGTAAAAATATACAACAAAATTATTTTGAAATGTTTGTCATATTAGTACTTTCCGACCTTGAAATAAACAGGCAATGCTCCTGTTTGCAAAGACTGTTTTAACAGTGGTGATATACACTTGTGTTGCAAGTTAGAAATTTGCACAAGTCAAGAAAAAACTATATGATCAAATGTTTCAAAAAACAGACTTTCTTCTCTTGATAGAAATGAGAAAATTCTCTTTTTGTGCTATAAATCACCCAGGCAACTGAATCTTCTTTCATTCCACTATCAAATTCTCTTCTCCATTTTGGCAGCCAGCTTAAATCCTTTGGCCCACAGAATATATCTCATAATACTGAATTTAATCACATCCGAATCTTCATTCTTATATGGGATAGATTTCTATACTTTAAACTTGAGGTAGAAAAAATCTTATAAAACATAAACCTTAGATTATAATAATGTGGACTCTGAATTTAAAATGAATGTTTTTAGCCAGTAGTAGTAGAAGTAGTAGCTGCAGTAGTAGTAGGGTTGCCAGATTTAGAAAATAAAGAGAGAACATCCAATTAAATTTAAATTTCTGATAAACAAGAGATTTTATTTTTTAGTATAAATATATCCCAAATATTGGTGGTTGGTTATAATACAAGTGACATACTTTTATTTTTTACTAAAAATTATACTAAGAAATTATTTACTGTTTATCTGAATTTCAAATTGAATTAGGTATCCTCTATTTTACATAATAACTAGGTAGCAGTAAAGAACACCAGGTCTAACTGCTTAATTTTACTGATTTCAAAGGAGCCCAGAAAAGAAGCCCATTTCGTGAGTTAATTGTATATTACATAATTCCTAGGAAAGGAAAAGTAGTTTAAGGACAATTAACACTTGGAACTTATAACAATTGATCAGAAAATAAATTTTATAACCATGTTAATTTTCTCCTGAAGTTTGGCTTACTTTGATTTTAATGATACTATTTATTAGACATAAACGTTCTACTCATAATGGACTGTGCTAGGCTCTACTACTTCCTCTCAAAACTTTCTTCATTGAAAGTCAAAAAGTTTTGAGGTCAAGTATTGCCCTGGTATATTATCACACATGTTTGAACATTATAACTTTGTGCCTCTTTCTGCAGAGTACTTGGTAGCTTGTTTTTTTTACCCAGTATTACAACTCTGAGTGTATCCAAAACAACTTGATAGGGGCTGTAGTCAATAGTGAGATACCCCCAAATGAAAGGAGTGATTAGGATCCAGAGACAGGACCTCATGGTGGAATCACCTTGTGGCTTTGTTTTAACTCTTTGTAGAATTTGTTCAATACTAATTTCTAGTTCATATTCACCAGGAATAGTAACATTAACATTATACGGGTGATTACTTTGTAAAATAGGTGCTAATCTGTTTTTATAATTAAAAGGAGAAGGACTGCTGTTCTCTGATCTTGAAAGGACATTTGAGATCCACAAGTATTTCAAGGTAATTTGGCTTATGTTGAGAATTTAAATGGATGGAAATAAAGTCAAGAATTAAGACTCTACATAAGAAACAAAAAGTCTCATTCCTATTAATAACTTTCCACAAGATATTTAGAAACAAAATATAAATCAGCTTCTATTAGGTTGTTAAAAATCTAGATTGACACCATATTTTATAAGCTAGACAATTAAAATATAGAGGCCATGTTCATAAGTGAATATCAGTTAAAATTGTATGAAATAAATTCTACGAAGTATTTGTATATTTGTGAGATTCAACATAAAGTATTCTGAAGCCAATTTCAAGTAAATAAAATGAAATTACAATTCAACACTTTTTGAAATGTGAAGGCTGATATATTGAATATCATATCAATATATTTAGGCTCAGACACACACATAAGCTTAATTTTCATGTAAATATTTTAACAAGTATGTCCAAAATATAATTATATATATATGTTTGTGTATATGCATGTATATGCTCTCTATGTGTATATATATATGCTTAATGTATACTTAATGTGTCTTATATAATCAGTTATATACATAATAATTATATATTTTATAAATATTTGTATAATTTATTACTACTTTCAGTATCATTTATGTATAATGCATAGTTAATAAAAATATAAAATAGTGTGAACAAATAATCAGAATACTTTTAATATTTTCCCAGACATTACTCTTTCCAAATAAATGAATCATGCACAGGATGATGAAATACATATTTTATAACACAAATTAAAAGATCCATTTCTTTCTTCTTAAGGAGAAGAATAAAATCCATTAACAAATTTTGTGTGGGTTATTCTTTTGCACATTTACTTTTTCATAAGAATTTTAAAATGGGCTTGGCAAATTCTCCAAATAATCTTGTTGCTATTTTCATTAGGCTACATTGAATTTAAAGATAAAGGTTGAGTATTGATATTTACACAATATTGTTTTCTGAACCAAGAGACATAAGCTCTCTCACACTCAAATTTTCTCATATGCTTTTTTACATTTTGGTGTATGCAGCTTAATGTCTTGGACATTCTTATGGCATTATTTTAAAGTAGTTGATAGTTTTAATGTAGTTGTGTTTATTAATGTGAATGTTTTGCCATATTATATATTTAAACTGGTAATCTCTAGGATATATATAGGAAAGGCATACTTGTTAATTGACCTTTATCTGTCTACTTGAATGAACTCCTTTGCTTTAAATACTATATATATATATATTTTTTTTTGATTCTCCTGAATTTTCCTAGTAGGGAATCTTATTAACTATAAATAGTATTTTTTTCACATTACAAAGCAAATGGTTATTTTGTATCTCCCATAATAGATAAAAAAGATGGATCTATTCTATTCGATAATGAAATAGTGTGAATTTCAGTTTTACTTTTAAATATAGAATTAATTTCAATAGATTTTATGTAGCTTTTTGATGTCCTAAATTATTCTCAAAGTCTCTATAGAATTTTCTTATGACACATTTCAAATACAAAAGTGTCCAACTGTATTTCCTAACCTAATTCCAATGTGCCTTGAGCAGGTGTCAGAAAGGAGTCTAGAGAACCTTATGAATAACTATAATGTTTTCAGAAAGACAATTTAAGCCATTTTGTATTAAGTTAGTTGAATATCATATGAATGATGGCAGAAGACACAATGTACCATTAGCTTTTTCAAGAGCCATTTATATAGTGCATTTATCTTTAATCTAGTATGATTTCATAGACAAATAATTGTCATAAAATCACAGCTTTCAAATGACCTTATCTTGCTTAGGCATCTTTAAAATATATTGCTACTTACTCACCTCAAACAGAAAAGGATATCCATATTTCTATGCACATTTATTTTTACTCAACTAGGTTTACATTCAAAAGAAGTATAATGTGTTTTTTTTTTCATATATAGGAAGGAACTCTTACCTCAGAATAATTTTGCAAAATAACTGCTCTAGGTATTAGAACAGGTGAAGGTTGTGAGTGGTTTTACAGTCTTTTGCATCAGTTATTTTATATAATGTCTTTTCAGGATCTAAATTCATACAGGAAAATTACTCCAATCCATACTGGCCTAGGCATTCCATCAGTATTGATTTCTTTCTTGGCAAAGGAGAGTGTGTCCTATAACTTGAATGCTCTGAAAATCAGTTCTACAAAAAGAAAAAAAGAAAAACCTTGCAGAACATTTGAAAGGGCATTGTTCTCATAAGTCCCGTTTCTAAGCATACTTTTACTTTCAAGGAAGTATTATCAAATTCCAAATGAAATTTGTCTTAGTCAGTTAGGGCTGCTGTAGCAAAAAATCATAGACTAGGTAGTTTAAACAACAAACATTTATTTCTCAATTTTTGAGGCTGGGAAGTCCAAGTTCAAGGTGCAGACAGATTTGGTTTCTGGTGAGAGGCCCCCTTCTGGATTATAGGCACGTGTCTGTCTTCTGTGTCCTTACATGATGGAGTGAGCTGTGGTCTCTTCCACCTCTTATAAGGACACTATTTCCATCATGGTGTTCCTAACCTTATGATCCCACCTAAGCTTAACTACTTTCTGAATACCCCACTTCCAAATAACATTGCACTGGGGATTAGGGCTTCAACATAAGAATTTGGGAGGGAAGAAATTCTACCATGGCAAATGCTAAAAGGATTTAAAAAAATTTTTGGAATGTTAAATACCATGTCATATTTTAGTTATTTTGATATTGATAATTTTGAAGTGATCAAAAATCATTGCTTAAAAATGAATAATTTTCTTTTTTTATTAAAAAATCCATATTTATTGTTGAATATATAGATAAACAAAAAGAATAAAGTCACCTAAAAATAAATGAGCTGCAAAATCTTGCTTATAATTTTTATACCTTCTAATAAGATAATTTCTGGCTTCCTTATAATCTAATCTTCATGTAATATATGACATTAAATACTTTAACACATATTGCTTCTGATGAGTTTATGATATAGTATTATTGAGAGGTTTAACTGTTTATGAAATCAGTGCCTGATTATATATATTTCCCCTGTTTTACATAAATAACCTCCATAATTTTCTCCATGGTAGTGGAACTAATTTATTGATACATTCTCATCAAAAATCTACAAGGATTCTCTTTTCTCTACACCCTTATCAACACTTGTTATCTCTTGTGTTTTTGATAGTAGCCATCCTAACAAGTATAAAGTAATGTCTCATTGTGGTTTTGACTTGAATTGTTCTGATGAGTAGTGATGTTGAGCACATTTTCATATCATGTAGGCCACTGTATGTCTTCTTTGGAGAAATGCCTATTCAAAATTTTAACCATTTTTTATCTGTAGTATTTATTTTTTTGCTCTTGAGTTGGAGTTGTCCTTTATGTATTTCAGATATTAACCTTTTATCAGATAGATGATCTGCAAATATTTTCACCCATTCACCTTTTCTCTCTGTAGATTATTTCTTTTGCTGTGTAAAAACTTTTAAATTTGATATAGTCCTACATTTTTACTTTTTATTTTTGCTTTTGTTACCTATGCTTTTGATGTTTTATCAAAAAGCCATTGCCAAGCACTTCCCTGGTGGCACAGTGGATGAGAGTCCGCCTGCCAATGCAGGGGACACGGGTTCATGTCCCGGTCCAGGAGGATCCCACATGCCGCAGAGTGGTTGGGCCCATGAGCCATGGCCACTGAGCCTGTGCATCCGGAGCCTGTGCTACACAATGGGAGAGGCCACAGCAGTGAGAGGCCCGTGTACCAAAAAATAAAAATAAAAAAATAAAACAAACATTGCCAAAACCAATGACAAGGAGTGTGTCCCTTAGGTTTTTTTGGTAGAAATTTTATGGTTTCAGGTCTCACATTTAAGTTTTTAATCCATTTTGTGCTTGGTGTAAAATAAGGATCCAATTTCATTATTTTGTTTTTGGCTATCCAATTTTACTAACACCATTTACAGAAGAGACTATCCTTTCCCCACTGTGTATTTTTGGTGCCTTGTCAAAGATTAGCTGACCATACATGCATGGGTTCATTTCTGGGCTCTTTACTGTGTCCCATCAATCTGTGTGTCTGTTTTAATGTTAGTACCATGCTGTTTTGACTACTGCAGCTATGTAATACAGTTTGAAATCAGGAAGTGTGATACCTATAGTATTATTCTTTCTCAAGATTGCTTTGTCTCTTCAGGGTCTCCTGTGGTTCCATATGAATTTAGCATTGCTTTTTATATTTCTGTGAAAAATGCCATTGGAATTTTGATAGGGATTTCATTTGGTCTGTAGATAACCTTGGGTAGCATGGACATTATAACAATATTCACTTTTCCAATCCATGAACACAGAGTATCATTCCATTTATTTGTATCTTCTTCTATTTCTTCATTAGTACTCATAGTTTTCAATACACAGATTTTTCACCTTATTGATTAAATTTATACCTGTTTTTTTCTCTTTCTTTTAATGCTATCTATTGTAAATGAGATTGTTTTATTAATTTATTTTTCAGGTAACTCACTGTTAGTGAATTAGAACAATAGTGAACAGAAGTAGAAATTTTTTTTTTTTTTGCATGGAAACACAGAAGACCCCAAATAGCCAAAACAATCTTGAGAGAAAAGAATGGAGCTGGAAGAATCATGCTCCCTGTCTTCAGAACATACTACAAAGCTACATTCATTTAAAAAAGTATGGTACTGGCACAAAAACAGACATATAGATCAATGGAACAGGATAGAAAGCCCAGCAATAAACTCATGCACATATGGTAAATTACTCTATGACAAAGTATACACAGTGGAGAAAAGACAGTCTCTTCAATAAATGGTGCTGGGAAAAGTGGAGAGCTACATGTAAAACAATAAAATTAGAACATTTTCCAATACCATATACAAAATTAAACTCAAAATGAATCAAAGACCTAAATGTAAGACTGGATAGTACAAAACTCGTAGAGGAAACATAGGCAGAACACTCTTTCGACATAAATCACAGCAATTTATTTTTGGATCCCTTTCCCAGAGTAATGGAAATAAAAATGAAAATAAGCAGAGCGGCTGGGAGCGTGAGCCATGGACACTGAGCCTGCGCATCCAGAACCTGTGCTCCCCAATGGGAGAGGCCACAACAGTGAGAGGCCCACATACTGCAAAAAAATAAAAAGAAAAAAAACAAATGGAACCTAATTAAACTTAAAAACTTTTGCACAGCAAAGTGAACCATCAACAAAACAAAAAGACACAGACTGGGGGAAAATATTTGCAAATGATGCTACTGACAAGGGATTAATTTCCAAAATATATCAATACAAATGGCTCATACAGCTTAATGTAAAAATAAGAAAAAAAAAAACAACCCAGTCAGAAAATGGGCAGAAGATCTAAATAGACATTTCTCCAAAGAAGACATACAAATGGCCAAAAAGTACAGAAAAAAATGCTGAATATTGTTAATTATTAGAGAAATGCAAATCAAAACTATAATGAGGTATCTCTCACACCAATTAGAATGGCCATCATTAAAAAGTTCTACAAATAATAAATTCTGGAGAGGGTGCAGAGAAAAAGGGACCCTCCAATACTGTTGGTGGGATGTAAATTGGTGCAGGCCCTATGGAGAACAGTATAGAGGTTTCTTACAAAACTAGAAAAATTGAGTTATCATATGATGCTGCAATCCTACCCTGGGCATATATCCAGAGAAAATTTTAATTTGAAAAGATACATGAGCCCCAATGGTCATAGCAGCACTATTTACAATAGCCAAGACATGTAAGCAACCTAAATGTCCATGAAAAGATGAATGGGTAAAGAAGATGTGGTATGTATGTATATATATATATATACACATATATATACATATATATGTGTATATATATATATATACATATATATATATGTATGTATATACACACACAGACATAATACTCAGCCATAAAAAGAATGAAATAATGCCAAGGCAACATGGATGGACCTAAAGATTATCATACTAAGTGAAGTCAGACAGAGAAAGACAAATATCTTATGATATCACTTATATGTGCAATCTAAAAAAAATTACAAATGAACTTATTTACAAAACAGAAATAGACTCTCAGACATAGAAAACAAACTTATGGTTATCAAAGCAGGGGATGAGGGGAGAGATAAATTAGGAGTTTGGGATTAACATGTACACACTAATGTATATATAATAGATAAACAATGAGGACCTACTGTCTAGCACAAGGAACTATATTCAATATCTTGTAATAAACTATAATGGAAAAGAATCTGAAAAAGAATACACACACACACACACAACCCTGAATAGCTTTACTGTACACTTGAAACTAACCTAACATTGTAAATTAACTATACTTCCATAAAAAATTGTTATAAAAAATAAAATAGTTACTGATCACTCTCAAAAACATCTGATGCAATACAGCAGAGGTACCAAATAAATGGAATGAGAAAAGGATGATATTTATATTTAATCTCTACATGCATCCTTTGTGAGCATAGCAACATGGACTCATTTGAGGTCAGATTTAACTTCACCTTTGCTTTTTCTGTTTTTAGATCCAAGCAGCAAGGATACCTTTAGATCTGTTGTTGATTTAAATCAGACTATTTTATCTTATGTCTAAACGCATGATTTTTCCACTTACCATGATTCTGAAATAACTACTCACTTTTGCCAACTGCTGAAGTGATATGTCTCCTAGGTTAATAACCATATCCTTTAGTGTGCCTGATTATAAACATATATACACACAGAGCCATGTGTGTTTATTATAACAGGTTAATTTATTAGGAAACTGAGGAACAATTATTTTAAATAAATTGCCCAATTTCATATTTAAATGAGAAATCCAGATTGCAAACTCAAATGTTCTTATCTCAAACTCATTACAAACTTTACATTTCCTACAAAGTTGAAAATTGATGATTTAAGTATATTGAATTCAGAATAACCCTTCCTGGTATTTTAAATTTAAAGTTTTAGTAAAACAATTAGTTTGACACAGAAACAGTTGCATCATATATATTAGACTTTAAAAGGTTAACAAGATGTCTTCACAAATAGTTTCCCCTGACCTATCATTAGATGTCAACAAACAAACAAAAATAACACCAAGATCATAACTTGATGCTTTGGTACAGAGACCTTCTTACTAAGAGAGGAGTTAGCAAAAATATACATGAAATTAATTCACTCAGCAAACATTAATTAAATGAATATAAGCCCTGGAAGTTTAAGACATTTTGAATGAGGAAAACTTAGGATCTGCTGTGCTTGCAAATTAGTTGATGCATCATAAAAGTACAAACAGTACCTATTATGTTGTGCTACTGGGAATAAATAAATATTTTAGAAAAGAATCATCTCAACTGCAAGTGAGTTTTCAAAAGCTTAACACCCTAGGGATATTGAAAAATAAACCCAGTGCAATGATTATGAAGTATACAAAACACGACTACTGATTTTAGTCCTAATACAGGATGCTCCTACAGAATTTTAATGAAGGCTGAAAGGATTTCATGTAACAATACCCTTTTAGTTAACAATGGGAAAATCTGAAAGAATTAAATGAGAGCTTCCATAAAACTTTTGGTACTTTTATTCTAACCTTTACAATAAATTGGTTAAATCAAACAATATCAGATCAAACATAAATATTATTATTATTTTTAGAAGATGTTGAGGGTAGGAATTTATTAATTTATTAATTTTATTATTTTTGTTGTGTTGGATCTTCGTTTCTGTGTGAGGGTTTTCACTAGTTGTGGCAAGCAGGGGCCACTCTTCATCACGGTGTGCGGGACTCTCACTATTGCGGCCTCTCTTGTTGCAGAGCACAGGCTCCAGACGCGCAGGCTCAGTAGTTGTGGCTCATGGGACTAGCTGCTCCACGGCATGTGGGATCCTCCCAGACCAGGGCTCGAACCCGTGTCCCCTGCATTAGCAGGCAGATTCTCAACCACTGCACCACGAGGGATGCCCCAATATTATTTTTTTAAATGATTTGGAACAGCATGCTGATCTATATATTTATTTCAAATGAATTTAAAACCAAGTAGGATAGTAAAATAATAAATATACTTCAAACTGAATGTAAAATCTTCTGTGTTTTGGTTTGAAAACTCTGAAGGCAAATCCAAATAATATAAATGTAGTGTGATGTGAACCCATAAAATGTTTGATCATTATTAGTAATATACCAGGAAATGATATTAAATATTTCATTATTATATACACATTTTATTATATATGTGTATTAACCATGCTAGCTAATTATATTAAATATATCCAAGTTGTTGATCAAGTAGCTTTTATTTTTTGCAATTAATATATTTTGACAAAATGTCTTTTAAGTATCTTGAAAATCACTGCACATTTTAGTAAAATTTTTAATTATTTTCAATTTTTTGTCTATCCAAAACATACAAAATGCAGAAACTTTATCATAAAATGTAAGTTAAGTTATAAGTATATGTCTAGTACTAAAGATATTGTTTGCTTAAAATATGTGGGTATTTAACATTTCTCACCTATTATATAACAAACTTAAGCACGTTAATTATTTATTCTCACAGTTGTATATATATATATATCTATAGCATAAAATAGCTCTAAGTTAATGATGCATCTTTTTTAAATTAATTTTTATTGGAGTATTGTGTTACTAACACAGTGTTGTATTAGTTTCTACTGTATAGCAAAATGAAGCAGCTATACATACATATACATATATCTCCCTTTTTTCGGATTTCTTCCCATTTAGGTCACCAAAGAGAATTGAGTTCCCTGTGCTATACAGTAGGTTCTCATTGTTAGCTATTTTACATGTAGTATCAATAGTGTATATATGTCAATCCCAATCTCCCAGTTCATCCCACACCCCCTTTCCCCCTTGGTAACCATACATTTGAACTCTACATCTGTGTTTCTATTTCTGCTTTGAAAATAAGATTATCTATGCCATTATTCTAGATTCCACATATATGTGTCAATATACTATATTTGTTTTTATCTTTCTGACTTACTTCACTCTGTATGACAGTCTCTAGGTCCATCCATATCTCTACAAATGACCCAATTTTGTTCCTTTTTATGGCTGAGTAAAATTCCACTGTATATATGTACCACGTCATCTTTACCCATTCCTCTGTTGATGGACATTTACGTTCCTTCCATGTCCTGGCTATTGTAAATAGTGCTGCAATGAACACTGGGGTGCATGTGTCTTTTTGAATTATGCTTTTCTCTGGATATATGCCCAGTAGTGGGGTTGCTGGGTCATATGGTAGTTCTATTTTAAGTTTTTTAAGGAACCTCCATACTGTTCTCCATAGTGGCTCTATCAATTACATTCCCACCAACAGTTTAGTAGGTTTCCCTTTTCTCCACACTCTCTCCAGCATTTATTATTTGTAGACTTTTCAATGATGGCCACTCTGACTGGTGTGAGGTGATACCTCATTGCAGTTTTGATTTGCATTTCTCTAATAATTAGTGATGTTGAGCATCTTTTCATGTACCTCTTGGCCATCTGTATGTCTTCTTTGGAGAAATGTCAATTTAGGTCTTCCACCCATTTTTTGATTGGGTTGTTTGTTTTTTTTTTTTTTTGATATTGAGCTCTATGAGCTGTTTTCATATTTTGGAGATTAATCCTCTGTAAGTTGCTTCATTTGGAAATATTTTTCTCCATTCCAAGGGTTGTCTTTTCATCTTGTTTATGGTTCCCTTTACTGTGCAAAAGCCTTTAAGTTTAATTAGGTCCCAATTGTTCATTTTTGGTTTTACTTTCATTATTCTGGGAGGTGGGTCAAATAAGATCTTGCTGCAATTTATGTCAAAGAGTGTTATGCCTATGTTTTCCTCTAAGAGTTTTATAGTTTCTGGCTTTACATTTAGGTCTTTAACCCATTATGAGTTTATTTTTGTGTATGGTGTTAAGGAGTGTTCTAATTTCATTCTTTTACATGTAGCTGTGCAGTTTTCCCAGTACATGTATTGAAGAGGCTGTCTTTTCTCCACTGTATATTCTCGGCTACTTTGTCATAGATTAGGTGACCATAGATGTGTGGGATTACTACTGGGTTTTCAATCCTAGTCCACTGATTTATATTTCTGTTTTTGTGTCAGTACCATACCATCTTGATTACTATAGCTTTGTAGTATAGTCTGAAGTCAGGGAGCCTGATTCTTCTGGCTCCATTTTTCTTTCTCAAGATTACTTTGGCTATTTGGGATCTTTTGTGTTTCCATACAAATTCTAAAATTTTTTGATCTAGTTCTGTGAAAAATGCCTATGGCAATTTAATAAGGATTGCAAAGAATCTGTAGATTGCTTTGGGTAGTACAGTCATTTTCACAATATTGATTCTTCTAATCTAAGAACATGGTATACCTCTCCATCTGTTTGTATCATCTTTGATTTCCTTCATCACTATCTTATAGTTTTCTGCATACAGGTCTTTTGCCTCCTTACGTAGGTTTATTCCTAGGTATTTCACTCTTTTTGATGTGATGGTAAATGGGACTGCCTCCTTGATTTCTCTTTCTGATCTTTCACTGTTAGTGTATAGGAATGCAAGAGATTTCTGTCTATTAATTTTGTATCCTGCAATTTTACCAAATTCATTGATGAGCTCTAGTAGTTTTCTGGTGGTATCTTTAGGATTTTCTATGTATAGAATCATGTCATCTGCAAGCAGTGACAGTTTTGCTTCTCTTCCAATTTGGATTCCTTTTATTTCTTTTTCTTCTCTGATTGCTGTGGCTAGGAGTTCCAAACTATGTTTAATAATAGTGGCGAGAGGGGATACCCTTGTCTTGTTCCTGATCTTAGAGGAAATGCTTTCAGTTTTTCACCATTGAGAATAATGTTTTCTGTTGGCTTGTCATACATGGGCTTTATTATGTTGAGGTAGGTTCCCTCTATGCCCACTTTCTGGAGAGTTTCTATCATAAATGGGTGTTGAATTTGTCAGAAGGTTTTTCTGGACCTATTGAGAGGATCATATGGTTTTTATTCTTCAATTTGTTAATGTGGTGTATCACATTGATTGAATTGCATATATTGAAGAATCCTTGCATCCCTGGGATAAATCCCCCTTGATCATGGTGTATGATCCTTTTAATGTGCTGTTGGATTCTGTTTGCTAGGATTTTGTTGAGGATTTTTGCATCTATGTTCATCAGTGATATTGGTCTGTAATTTTCTTTTTTTTTTTTCTTTTTTCTTTTTCTTTTTATTTTTTTGTAGTATCTTTGTCTGGTTTTGGTATCAGGGCAATGGTGGCCTCGTAGAATGAGTTTAGGTGCTTTCTTTCCTCTGAAATTTTTTGGAAGGATAGGTGTTCGCTCTTCTTTAAATATTTGGTAGAATTCACCTGTGAAACCATCTAGTCCTGGACATTTTTTGGGGGGTGGGGGGGAGTTTTTAAACCACAGTTTCAATTTCAGTGCTTTTGATTGGTCTGTTCATATTTTCTATTTTTTCCTGGTTCAGTCTTGGAAGGTTGTAATTTGCTATGAATTTGTCCATTTCTTCCAGGTTGTCAATTTTATTAGCATATAGTGCTTGTAGTATTTTATGATACTTTGTATTTCTGTGGTGTCCATTGTAAGTTCTTTACCATTTCTAATTTTATTCATTTGAATCCTCTCCCCTTTTCTCTTGAGTCTGCCTAAAAGTTTATCAATTTTGTTTATCTTCTCAAAGAACTAGCTTTCAGTTTTATTGATCTTTGCTATTGTTTTCTTCATTTCTACTTCATTTATTTCTTCTTTGATATTTATGATTTCTTTCTTCTATTAACATTTTTGTTGTTCTTCTTCTTTCTTCTCTAGCTGCTTTAGGTGCAAGGTTAGGTTGTTTATTTGACTCTTTTCTTGTTTTGTGAGGTAGGATTGTATTGCTATAAACTTTCCTCTTAGAACTTCTTATGCTGCATCTCATAGGTTTTGGGTCATTGTGTTTTTGTTGTCATTTGTTCCCAGGTATTTTTTTTTGATTTCCTCATTGGTTTCTTCAGTGATCTCTTGGTTATTTAGTAGCATATTGTTTAGCCTCCATGTGTTTTTGTTTCTTACATTTTTTTTCCTGTAATTGATTTCTAACCTCAAAGCATTAAGCATGCTTAATATGATTTCAATTTTCAAAAAATTACTGAGGCTTCATTTGTGACCCAGAAGGCGATCTATCCTGGAGAAGGTTCTGTGTGCACTTGAGAATAATATGTATTCTGCTGCTTTTGGATGGAATATCCTATAAATATCAATGAAGTCTCTCTCGTCTAATGTGTGTTTTAAAGCTTCTGTTTACTTACTAATTTTCTTTCTGGGTGATCTATCCACTGGTGTAAGTGGGGTGTTAAAGTCCCCCACTATTATTGTGTTAATGTTAAGTTTCCCTTTTATGGCTGTTAGCATTTGCCTTATGTGTTGTGGTGCTCCTATGTTGGATGCATAAATATTTACAACTGTTCTACCTTCTTCTTGGGTTGATCCCTTGATCATTATGTAGTGTCCTTCCTTGTCTCTTGTAATAGTCTTTATTAACAGTTTATTTTGTCTGATGTGAGTATTGCTACTCCAGCTTTCTTTTGATTTCCATTTGCATGGGATATCTTTTTCCATGCCATCACTTTCAGTGTGTATGTGTCCCTAGGTCTTAAGTGAGTCTCTTGTAAACAGCATATATACTGGTCTTGTTTTGTATCCACTCAGCCAGTTTGTTTCTCTTGTTTGGAGAATTTAATCCATTTATATTTAAGGTAATTATCAGTATGTATGTTTTTATATTACTATTTTCTTAATTGTTTTGCATATGGTTTTGTAGGTCTTTTTCTTCTCTTGTGTTTCCCGCCTAGAGAAGTTCCTTTAGCATTTGTTGTAAAGCTGGCTTGGTGGTGCTGAATTCACTCAGCTTTTGCTTGTTTGTAAAGCTTTTGATTTCTCTGTCAAATATGAATAAGATCCTTGCTGGGTAGAATAATTTTGGTTGTAGGTTTTTCCCTTTCATCACTTTAAATATGTCCTGCCACTCCCTTCTGGCCTGCAGGGTTTCTGCTGATAAATCAGCTGATAACCATATAGGGATTCCCTTGCATGTTATTTGCTGCTCTTCTTTGTATTTAATTTTTGTTAGTTTGATTAATATGTGTCTCAGCATGTTTCTCCTTGGGTTTATCCTCCATGGGACTCTCTGTGCTTACTGGATTTGATTATTTCCTTTCTCATGTTAGGGAATATTTCAACTATAATCTTTTCAAATATTTTCTCAGGCACTTTCCCTTTCTCTTCTTCTTCTCTGACCCCTGTAATTCGAATGATGGTACATTTAATGTTGTCCCAGAGGTCTCTAAGACTCTCTACATTTCTTTTCATTATTTTTTCTTTATTCTGCTCCATGGTAGTTATTTCCACCATTGTATCTTCCAGCTCACTTATACATTCTTCCACCTCAGTTATTTTGCTATTGATTCCTTCTAGTGTATTTTTCATTTCAGTTATTGTGTTTTTCATTACTGATTGTTTGTTCTTTAGTTCTTCTATGTCCTTGTTAAACATTTCTTGTAACTTCTTGATCTGTGTCTCCATTCTATTTCTGAAATCTTGGTTCATCTTTACTATTAATACTCTGAATTCATTTTCGGGTAGATTGCCTATTTCCTCCTCATTTGTTTTGGTTTTGAGGGGTTTTACCTTGCTCCTTCATCTGCAACATATATCTCTGTTGTCCCATTTTGTCTAACTTAGTATGTTTGTTGTTTTCTTTCCAAAGGCTGCAAGGTTGTAGTTCCTCTTGATTCTGTTGTATGAGGAACAGAAGCCTGATGGATGAGGTTGGTTCAGGGGCTTGTGTAGGCTCCCTGGTGGGAGGAACTGTTGTCTGTGCTCTGGTGGGTGGAGCTGAGTGTTTTCCCTCTGATGGGCAGTGTTGCATCAGGTGGTGTGTTTTGGGGTGTCTGTGAGCTTAGTATGACTTTAGGCAACTTGTCTGCTGATGGTGGGGCTGTGTTCCTGTCTTCCTGGTTGCTTGGCATGAAGTGTCCAACATTGGAGCCTGAAGGGAGGCTGGTGGATCCTCCTCTTGGTGTTGACATGGATACCGCCAGGAGAGCATATGCTGATTAATATTACCTGGGCCCAGGAATTCTCTGGTGGTCCAGCATCCTGGACTTGATGCTCCCACCCTGTAGGCCCAGGTCTGACCTCTGGCAGGGGAACCAAGAGCCTGCAAGCTGCACTGTGTGGCCAGAGAAAAAAGAAACAAAAGAAAAGGAAAAGAAAACAGACAAACAAAACCCAAGACAAATAGCAAAAACATTAACTAACAGCAACAACAACATAACACACACACACAAAAAAAGAGAAAACAGACCCACCAAATCCAAGACATGATAGCAATAGAACCAAACTAACAGAAACAAAGAAGTAGACAGACAAAAAAGAGGAAAAAAAAAAAACGAACAAACAAAATAATTTAAAAATGAGAACAATCAATATGGACTAAACTAACAAAAACAAAAAAATGAGAAATAAAACAAACAAAAAAAACAAAGCCAAAAAAACACAAAGAAAGCATAAAATAAACACTTAGAAACAATCGAAAAAAGAAAAAAATAATAATAAAATAAAATACAAAGAAAAAAGAAAAAAAACAGACAAGAAAGTCAAAATAGAAAAATAAAATATATATATATATATTAAAAACAAAAAATAAAAAATAAAAATGACAACACCATCCACTGAACAAAACAAAACAAACATAAAAAGAATAATAGTAATAATATTTTCCTGGGTCCTACTCTGTCAGTGTCCTTGTTCCCAAAATGAGCAACAGCAAATCCTGTCTCCCCAGGAGGCCCTCCAATACCTCTAGGTAGCTCTCTGAATCTGCTGTGGGCATTTTGGGGCCAGCTAAAACTGACTTGGTCCAACTCCTGTATGTACTTGCCCCAAAAGTCCACTACTGCTAAGGCTACACCAGTAACAGTTGTAGGAATACTCGTCTATTCAGGTATTCCAGAGATGCAAGTTTATCAAGCCAATCATGGAAATGTAATCCACGTCTTGTGCAGCTGCAGGAAAGATTCCCATTCCTCTTCCTTAGTCCCACAGCCACTGGGGCTCAGCTTTGGTTTTGGCCCCACCCCTGCGTGTGCACTGCCCTCAGACATCTGTTTCTGGCCCAGGTAAGAGGGAGCAAAAGCAGCAGCTGATTGAAGCACACATATTCCTTCAGGCCAGGGAAGGGTATGGCAGCCACAACTAGGGTGTGCGTGAATTGCCTGCAGCAGCAGGAACTGACAGGCAGTTGCTACAGTCTGGGGCACACTCTCTCTACTGGGAGTCCTTCCCAGTGCCTGTGAAGGCCATAGAAGCTGGCAAGTGGGAAAAAGTGTTGTATTGGTGGCCCTGATCCTTGTGTGCCATCAACAATGACACCTTGCTGCTATGGTATCCCAGGCTTTTTCTGCAAACATTCTCGTTTGTGGAGCTCCTTACTCCTGTCCCTTCGGGCTGTCTTTTCACAGCCAAGAGCTGTCCCCTCCCTGGCTCCATGCTCCAAACCCCACTTTCCAGCACCAAGACCCCTTCCACAACAGGAGACTCACAGCTTAGGGTGAGATGCCCAGAGCTCTGGTTCAGACCATGCACGCAGTTCTTACTTTTTTCCTGTCTTCCACAGGCCATACCCTGCATTCTCCTTTGAACTGCTGTGTTCTCCTTTGATCCCCCGAAGGTCTCTTCCTATCCCAGCTGATTTCCCCACCATGAGGGAGCTTTTCTGAGTGCAAGGACCTCCCCTCACTTTCAGCTTCCTGACAGGGCTGCTGGTCCCTTTTTGGATTCCTCCTCTGTTTTTCTTTCTTTCATCCTACCTGGTTGTGAGGGGATTATTCTTGTGCTTTTAGGAGCCTGAAGTCTTCCACTAATGTCCAGCAGGTGCTCTGAGAGAACTGTTCCATTTGTAGGTGTATTCTTGACGTACTTGTGAGGAGCAATGAATTCTATGTTCTCCTATTCCGCCATCATCAATGATGTATCTTTTCAACATAAGTGCACCATTCTCTCTTTGTACATTTCTTTATAGCAGATGCTGACAATCCCCCAACTTTATTTCCTCATTTGTAGTACTTCAGTGCATTCTGTACTAATTTATGACTGCAAACGTCTGAACTCTTTGCCTGAAGTTGCTCTGGTTTTAGTAGCCTGCTTTGCCAACCATAGTTAGACTGGAAGTGTCAGGAAAATACTTTCCCCAGGGAGCAGCCTTCAACCAATGCCTGATGATAGTAGTTGTATAAATACCTTGAGGCAGGGAGTAACTCTGAGATGGACATTCTAAAGTAACTTCCAGCATATTCTCAACAAGTTTAAACTTCAGTCATACACAATGGTAGCTGTATTCATAATAACACCTTTATTAACCATTATTTTTCTGTCTCTTCTCTCCCTATTCTTACTCTCAAAGTATTATTTATTTCACCTTCCAAACAAACAAATTTCTCACATATCTTTGTCTCACATTTTACTTTTAGAGGAATCCAAACTTAGATATATCCTCTGCCTATATTCTGACTTAACAATACTACTCTCTGTAGTGTTATTATCTGAGGCAAAGTCTAGACCTCTCAAAGGAATTCCAATAGTGTGTATCTGGGGGTAATTATTCCTGAGCTTGAATATCAAAACACACAGGAATGTCACATTAATAAGATAGATAAATATCTTGAGCATTTGAATTCTAACATTTATTACAACTCAGACTCAAGTTTAGTTTATCATTCTATTGTCAGTAAAATAAATCTATTCCACTTTTCCTCTAACTACTTTATTTTTAGAATCTGTAGTTTTCAAGCACATTTATTTCAAAAACCTGCAAATCACCATAGACTTTCATATAAAGAGTATTTAGTACTGGTGAAGGATCACAAATAGGCAGTCATATTTTGACACTCTTCCTCTAGAGGTGAGGTCATGTCACTTCCTCTTGAATTTAAGACAGGCCTAGGACAGTTTTGAGTAATAGAGTATGACAAAAGTTACTCTCTGCTAGCTGGCAGACTCAGTTCTCTCTTGGAACCCAGCTACCATGCTGTGAGCACACATCCACATTTAGAGGAACCTTGCCCTAGGCCTACTGGGATGGTCAATCCAGCATACAGTTACCAGCCACATAGATTAACAAACTTGAAAGTAAATCCTTGAGCCCCAGTAGAGTTGTCCTGTTGACAACACGTACAAGAGATAAGATGCCTGGCTGAGTGGAAATGATGGCCCACAAAACTATGAGTAAAATATCTGTTTAAAGCCACTAAGTTATAATAAAAGTTTCTGAAGCAGCAATAGACAACTGCAAATGTAACATTCAGGCCTTGAAGGGAATGATCTATTTACACATGTGCTTTTGAAAGCAAATAACATTTTAAAAGTTTCCTGGTAGCTATTAGTTAAGGATTTTGACCACGTTTTCACACACAAAAACAAATTCAGTATAATTTACTAGTGTAAGTTTAAGAGACATCTCTTAATTCAGTTCATAAAAAAAATTTTGTGGTGCATGAATAGTACTGACTTGATGAATCTATTTAAACTCTTTATCCTGTCAATTTATTGTGTTCTATATAAAATCAATAATGTAATTTAAATGCACTTGGCATCCTATACCTTTATAGCACTTTGGTAATGTTTAATGACATATCACTAACTATGCATGATTTCACCTGAGATGTTCAAATGGCCTTATATATTTTTGGCAACTTCTTAAGACATATGGACCATGAAGACCAAAATGACTTAAGTGGTTACACCCTGCATATTTATGAATCAAGTAGGTAATATGTACTTAAATAATAGAACTATGAAATAATATGTCTTACATTTTTATTAAAAATGTGAAGAAATACAATGGAATAAAGTGATAATGTGTCTGCAACTATTTTTTTTTTATGGTTAGACACAGGAAGTAATTATACCAATCTTTGATTAAAGTTGCATTAGGAAATTATTTGATTCTTAAAAGTGATAAAATAATAATAGCTGCTGACATACATTAAGCAATTATTAGGTAATTTGAATTTTCCTTAAAATATACCTAATTGTTAAATCAAATAAGCTAAATAGATAATGTTTTATTTTAAATGAAAAAAAAAACAATTTCAATGTGGTAATTTGCTCTAAATTCAAAAAAGAAATAAATAAAATGCATAACATTTTATCTGAAATTTATCTGACCACAAATAGTGAGTACTTTCTTATGTTTCACATTGCTTCTTTAACTTTACATATGTTGCTCATTAAAAGAATAACTTTTTTCATATCACTTAACCCTGTGCATGGTGTCTGTGCATCGTTTTTATTTTTTTCCCTCTGTAAGATATTTACACTCAGGACAACTTTTCATATGTTTTTTTCCCCAGCAGCTAGAAGAGATGCCTGATGAAATTACAACTGATAATATATAGTACATATTATGTATGTTTAAATACATATATACATATTTAACATTATAATATTTTATTTAAATTTTCATTATATTCAGTCCTGTAGGTAGTCTTTGCTGATTTTTTACACCAGACTAGTTCTGCCATTAGAGTCTCAGCCAAGGGCCTCATTTCCCAACTTGTAGAACAATCTATCTTGCTGGTGTTCCACTATATTCTGAGCACCTAACAGTGCAAGGCAAAGAGTAGAGACTCAACGTCAAATAAAATTTAACAAGGTTGATCCTAATAAAAATTTCTGTCAACTATGGGCTTTTACACTGATATTTCCTATATTTCAAAATTGTATTTTCTGAAATTTGCAGACAATATTTTGTAATGATTTTAAATCACTTCATTTATTTTTTTCTAATGGACATGCTCATTTTTTTAAATAAAAGCAACACATTTTTCAAGAACAAATCCAATCAGATTAATTTTATGTTGGTGAACAAGGTTTCCATAAGCCCACTAGCTGAACGTTTAAAATTAGTTTGTATTAAGTTCATAGTTCTTAATTTCATTGACACTTGTCCTCACTTTGTATTGCAAAATCTTCATTTCCACTGAAACACACCAACACACACGCACATACACACAATTGTTTGGTGTATCCTTAAAAGGTCCCATGTCTGCTCTTAATGAAGTCTTTTTTGCTATTTTGTGACATCCTTCATGTTAGTGTTCTGCCTCTCTCAAACAACTTGAATCACTTGCACAATTGCCAACACTGATTATTCTGAGGACAGTTTAGAGTACTAACTTCAAAATTTCCAGGCTTGCTATTATTGAGATTTTATAAAATATCAAGGCATTGCTGAAATCCTCATGTTCTACACCTTGCAAATAGGTGAAGAATGACTTTCTCCTAAAGTTTGGGTTATAATAGATTACCTGGACCTGAGCTGCTCTTCTTATTTCCTAATGCTGGGGAGACAGGTCCACCTATTTATCCCAAAGTCTAGCCCACTGGGTTGGGCCAGGGGATCAATACAGAACTCTGTCTATTATCATAACTCCTTTTCTTTCCAACACACTCACTCATGTAATAAATTGTTTCCATGCTTTTCTCTTTACCAAATATTTAAATTTAAATGTAAAAATAATACATTCAATTGCAGTAAGTGGGACATTAAAATCTATATAAGCTCAATTTCTAAACTCGTAAAAATTTGGTACAATCTCTCTTATAAATATATGCAAGTCATATACAGAAAGATAGCTAATTAGTTTTATTTTTCCTCGAATGGGTCTGCACCTATTTTTTTTTTGTAGGGAAAATACTTTAATATTTTGTTAAATTGAGGATCCACAAATGCGACAGAAACTTTCATATTTTCATGGTTGAGCTCAACTGCATCCTTGTGGTTTTTGGTGCTCTCATTAAAACACATCATTGAAAACTTACAACTATTTCCATCTTCTTTTATTCTATTTAACTACAAAGATTTCATGTTCTAATTGTCTTTTGCTCTCTTGAACTTGTCACCTAAATAGGGTTGGTATAGCTAGAAAACATACTTCTATGAAGATCATAATAAATTTTAAAGACTATATTGGTATTATTTCTCTTTTCCAGTGTTGAAAACAGAGTTTTTAAAATGCCGCTGGATTAATGAGTTTTTCTTTTTTTTTTTTTCCATTTTTTTATTAGTTTCTGCTTTATAACAAGGTGAATCAGTCATACATATACATCTGTTCCCACATCCCCTCCCTCATGCATCTCCCTCCCTCCCACCCTCCCCATCCCTCCCCTCCAGGCAGTCACAAAGCACCGAGCTGATCTCCCTGTGCTCTGCGGCTGCTTCCCACTATCTGTCTACCCTACGTTTGGTAGTGTATATATGTCCATGCCTCTCTTTCGCTTTGTCACAGCTTACCCTTCCCCCTCCCCATATCCTCAAGTCCATTCTCAAGTAGGTCTGTGTCTTTATTCCCGTTTTACTCCTAGGTTCTTCATGACATTTTTTTTCTTATATTCCATATATATGTGTTAGCATACGGTATTTGTCTTTCTCTTTCTGACTTACTTCACTCTGTATGACAGACTCTAGGTCTATCCACCTCATTACAAATAGCTCAGTTTCGTTTCTTTTTATGGCTGAGTAATATTCCATTGTATATATGTGCCACATCTTCTTTATCCATTCATCCGATGATGGACACTTAGGTTGTTTCCAGCTCCGGGCTATTGTGAATAGAGCTGCAATGAACATTTTGGTACATGTCTCTTTTTGAATTATGGTTTTCTCAGGGTATATGCCTAGTAGTGGGATTGCTGGATCATATGGTAGTTCTATTTTTAGTTTTTTAAGGAACCTCCATACTGTTCTTCATAGTGGCAGCACCAATTGACATTCCCACCAGCAGTGCAAGAGTGTTCCCTTTTCTCCACACCCTCTCCAGCATTTATTGTTTCTAGATTTCTTGATGATGGCCATTCTGACTGGTGTGAGGTGATATCTCATTGTAGTTTTGATTTGCATTTCTCTAATGATTAATGATGTTGAGCATTCTTTCATGTGTTTGTTGGCAGTCTGTATATCTTCTTTGGAGAAATGCCTATTTAAGTCTTCTGCCCATTTTTGGATTGGGTTGATTGTTTTTTTGCTATTGAGCTGCATGAGCTGTTTATAAATTTTGGAGATTAATCCTTTGTCAGTTGCTTCATTTGCAAATATTTTCTCCCATTCTGAGGGTTGTCTTTTGGTCTTGTTTATGGTTTCCTTTGCTGTGCAAAAGCTTTGAAGTTTCATTAGGTCCCATGTGTTTATCTTTGTTTTTATTTCCATTTCCCTAGGAGGTGGGTCCAAAAGGATCTTGCTGTGATTTATGTCACAGAGTGTTCTACCTATGTTTTCCTCTAAGAGTTTGATAGTTTCTGGCCTTACATTTAAGTCTTTAATCCATTTTGAGCTTATTTTTGTGTATGGTGTTAGGGAATGATCTAATCTCAAACTTTTACATGTCCCTGTCCAGTTTTCCCAGCACCACTTATTGAAGAGGCTGTCCTTTCTCCACTGTACATTCCTGCCTCCTTTATCAAAGATAAGTTGGCCATATGTGCGTGGGTTTATCTCTGGGCTTTCTATCCTGATCCGCTGATCTATCTTTCTGTTTCTATGCCAGTACCACACTGTCTTAATTACTGTAGCTTTGTAGTATAGTCTGAAGTCAGGGAGCCTGATTCCTCCAGCTCCTTTTTTCGTTCTCAAGATTGCTTTGGCTATTCGGGGTCTTTTGTTTTTCCAAACAAATTTTGAAATTTTTTGTTCTAGTTCTGTGAAAAATGCCAGTGGTAGTTTGATAGGGATTGCATTGAACCTGTAGATTGCTTTGGGTAGTAGAGTCATTTTCACAATATTGATTCTTCCAATCCAGGAGCATGGTATATCTCTCCATCTGTTTGTATCATCTTTAATTTCTTTCATCAGTGTCTTATAATTTTCTGCATACAGGTCTTTTGTCTCCTTAGGTAGGTTTATTCCTAGATATTTTATTCTTTTTGTTGCAATGGTAAATGGGAGTGTTTTCTTGATTTCATTTTCAGATTTTTCATCATTAGTGTACAGGAATGCCAGAGATTTCTGTACATTAATTTTGTAACCTGCTACTTTACCAAATTCATTGATTAGCTCTAGTAGTTTTTCGGTAGCATCTTTAGGATTCTCTATGTATAGTATCATGTCATCTGCAAACAGTGACAGCTTTACTTCTTCTTTTCCGATTTGGATTCCTTTTATTTCCTTTTCTTCTCTGATTGCTGTGGCTAAAACTTCCAAAACTAGGTTGAATAAGAGTGGTGAGAGTGGGCAGCCTTGTCTTGTTCCTGATCTTAGTGGAAATGGTTTCAGTTTTTCACCATTGAGGACAATGTTGGCTGTGGGTTTGTCATATATGGCCTTTATTATGTTGAGGAAAGATCCCTCTATGCCTACTTTCTGCAGGGTTTTTATCATAAATGGGTGTTGAATTTTGTCGAAAGCTTTCTCTGCATCTATTGAGATGATCATATGGTTTTTCTCCTTCAACTTGTTAATATGGTGTATCACATTGATTGATTTGCGTATATTGAAGAATCCTTGCATTCCTGGAATAAACCCCACTTGATCATGGTGTATGATCCTTTTAATGTGCTGTTGGATTCTGTTTGCTAGTATTTTGTTGAGGATTTTTGCATCTATGTTCATCAGTGATATTGGCCTGTAGTTTTCTTTCTTTGTGACATCCTTGCCTGGTTTTGGTATCAAGGTGATGGTGGCCTCGTAGAATGAGTTTGGGAGTGTTCCTTCCTCTGAAATTGTTTGGAAGAGTTTGAGAAGGATGGGTGTTAGCTCTTCTCTAAATGTTTGATAGAATTCGCCTGTGAAGCCATCTGGTCCTGGGCTTTTGTTTGATGGAAGATTTTTAATCACAGTTTCAATTTCAGTGCTTGTGATTGGTCTATTCAGATTTTCTATTTCTTCCTGAGTCAGTCTTGGCAGGTTGTGCATTTCTAAGAATTTGTCCATTTCTTCCAGGTTGTCCATTTTATTGGCATAGAGTTGCTTGTAGTAATCTCTCATGATCTTTTGTATTTCTGCAGTGTCAGTTGTTACTTCTCCTTTTTCATTTCTAATTCTATTGATTTGAGTCTTCTCCCTTCTTTTCTTGATGAGTCTGGCTAATGGTTTGTCAATTTTGTTTATCTTCTCAAAGAACCAGCTTTTAGTTTGGTTGATCTTTGCTATCGTTTCCTTCATTTCTTTTTCATTTATTTCTGATCTGATCTTTATGATTTCTTTCCTTCTGCTAGCTTTGGGGGTTTTTTGTTCTTCTTTCTCTAATTGCTTTAGGTGCAGGGTCAGGTTGTTTACTCGAAATGTTTCCTGTTTCTTAAGGTGGGATTGTATTGCTATAAACTTCCCCCTTAGAACTGCTTTTGCTGCATCCCATAGGTTTTGGGTTGTCGTGTCTCCATTGTCATTTGTTTCTAGGTATTTTTTAATTTCCTCTTTGATTTCTTCAGTGATCACTTCGTTATTGAGTAGTGTATTGTTTAGCCTCCATGTGTTTGTATTTTTTACAGATCTTTTCCTGTAATTGATGTCTAGTCTCATAGCATTGTGGTCGGAAAAGATACTTGATACAATTTCAATTTTCTTAAATTTACCAAGGCTTGATTTGTGACCCAAGATATGATCTATCCTGGAGAATGTTCCATGAGCACTTGAGAAAAATGTGTATTCTGTTGTTTTTGGATGAAATGTCCTATAAATATCAACTAAGTCCATCTTGTTTAATGTATCATTTAAAGCTTGTGTTTCCTTATTTATTTTCATTTTGGACGATCTGTCCATTGGTGAAAGTGGGTTGTTAAAGTCCCCTACTATGATTGTGTTACTGTCGATTTCCCCTTTTATGGCTGTTAGTATTTGCCTTATGTATTGAGGTGCTCCTATGTTGGGTGCATAAATATTTACAATTGTTATATCTTCTTCTTGGATCGATCCCTTGATCATTATGTAGTGTCCTTCTTTGTCTCTTCTAATAGTCTTTATTTTAAAGTCTATTTTGTCTGATATAAGAATTGCTACTCCAGCTTTCTTTTGATTTCCATTTGCATGGAATATCTTTTTCCATCCCCTTACTTTCAATCTGTATGTGTTTTTAGGTCTGAAGTGGGTGTCTTGTAGACAGCATATATATGGGTCTTGTTTTTGTATCCATTCAGCCACTCTGTGTCTTTTGGTGGGAGCATTTAGTCCATTTACATTTAAGGTAATTATTGATATGTATGTTCCTATTCCCATTTCCTTAATTTCTTTGGGTTCGTTATTGTAGGTATATTCCTTCTGTTGTGTTTCTTGCCTAGAGAAGTTCCTTTAGCATTTGTTGTAAAGCTGGTTTGGTGGTGCTGAACTCTCTCAGCTTTTGCTTGTCTGTAAAGGTTTTAATTTCTCCATCAAATCTGAATGAGATCCTTGCTGGGTAGAGTAATCTTGGCTGCAGGTTTCTCTCCTTCATCACTTTAATTATGTCCTGCCACTCCCTTCTGGCTTGTAGAGTTTCTGCTGAGAGATCAGCTGTTAACCTGATGGGGAGTCCCTTGTGTGTTATTTGTTGTTTTTCCCTTGCTGCTTTTAATATGATTTCTTTGTGTTTAATTTTTGACAGTTTGATTAATATGTGTCTTGGTGTATTTCTCCTTGGATTTATTCTGTATGGGACTCTCTGTGCCTCCTGGACTTGATTAACTATTTCCTTTCCCATATTGGGGAAGTTTTCAACTATAATCTCTTCAAATATTTTCTCAGTCCCTTTCTTTTTCTCTTCTTCTTCTGGAACCCCTATCATTCGAATGTTGGTGCGTTTAATGTTGTCCCAGAGGTCTCTGAGACTGTCCTCTGTTCTTTTCATTCTTTTTTCTTTATTTTGCTCTGCATCAGTTATTTCCACTATTTTATCTTCCACCTCACTTATCCGTTCTTCTGCCTCAGTTATTCTGCTATTGATACCATCTAGAGTATTTTTTATTTCATGTATTGTGTTTTTAATCGATGCTTAATTCATCTTTAGTTCTTCTAGGTCCTTGTTAACTGTTTCTGTCTGCACCTATTTTTTATAAATTATTTATTAGTAATTATTTTTATATAATGGACATATTTTAATAGGTCAGGAAATTTCATGTTTTGATTAGTAACTTAATCATATCTCTCCATAGACACTCATATTATTTAAACTGGGTTATATCTGGTCCCATAATAAATAATATTATATTAAAAACTACAACCATCTACATGTATGTGTGAGTGTCTAAGGAAGACCCAATAAAAAACGTTTTATTATACACTGTCCCTTTGTTTCTTCTATTTGTTAGGGAAAAAAATGATATTCTCAAAAATGTTTTTTTCTGTCCCACATGTTCCCAAACCCAAAATTACTTATCCGAGTGGGTCTTCTGCAATGAAATAAACAGATTTCCCTGGAAAAATCTCAGTTTTATTTATGAAAGATAAAGATAAGCCATATGAGAAGAGGGAGAGAAACAGAATTTATTGGGATTTTGTATTTGAGGAGGAATTGAGATTTATGGGCAAAGGGACTGGAAGTTTTAAAAACACTGAGAAGAAGAAAATTTCAAAAATACTTCCTATGATTATTTATGAATTGGAAACATTTTAATGTACTTTTAGAAGAAATACATTATGTTATTTTAATAAACTTGTGGGTTTTTTATGATACTGTCTTGATTTTTTTAAGATTCCAGGATATATACATTTCCTGTATTATAATTTCCTTGTGTTTCTACATAAGTGAGTGGCTAAAATGGGATTCCCAACCCAACATGAGTGTTACTTAAGTTCACTTCAATATCATGATACATATTTAACATAAATTTACTTACTAACACCATATCCCTTCAGAAACATATGCTAAGTTGTAGGATCAGCCCTGATAAAATGGATATACATAATAATATGGCATACTTATAATTTAATAATCAAAAAATTTAATGTAATATTCAGTGATGACAATAGTTCATTGACAAGCGATAAGCCATTGATTAAAAAAAAGAAGTTACTTTTACTGGATTATAATTTCAAAAGACTTTTACATTTTACAAATGAAAACTAATATAGTTTATAAAAATGACATTTTTGTTTTTTGCACTATCAAGGACTGAGAATTAAGTATATTTCTGTTATGAAAATAGGCCGAGGTACTGTATAGCTTAATCTTTAAAGTATATTTTACTATAGAAGATTATTTCTGTCAATACTGAGAGCTACCCAATATTTCAGTTCCCAAATACAATTGAAAAATGTAATAAATTTTAAACCAATAGTGTTTATTCAAGAACAATAAATTATTATACAAATTTGTGCTATATATTACTTCTAAATTCTAATGCTGGTTAGTAATGTCCTGTTCCAAGTAGCAAAAAACACATAAAAAAGGAGAAATCAATGATTTCTTATCTTAAATAAATCTGAGATCCCTCCAACGTGTTATCAGAGGTTTATAGAATTGTATGCTATACATCTGGCTGCTGTCTTAAATGTTTGCTAAGCTTAATCCCTCACTCTATACATGAAGACAGTAGCCTCTAAGAAAGGAAAGTGGTGTCATGCAAAAGAGATCTTACCTTGTAGTTTTGTTTTATTAACTGATTTATCTCAGTAAAAACAACTAGTAAGTCAGAGTCATAGTCATACCTTTGTCTTCTGAGTTTTTGTTGTTTTCATTTACTGGGTCATATCCGAAACATATTATATTAAGTCATAGCATGGCTGGTTAATTTAGAAGCAGTTGTGACAGGCACACACACATACACACACACACACAAAAGAGTAACATAGTAAAAGAAATGTCTATTTCATAAAGCTTATGTAGAAAAAAGGTTTATGAAGATTATATACCTTGCCTAGCAAAAGGATAGAAAAAAATACATTGAATGTCTTTAAATATTGAGCTCTATGTAGCAATACCAATTAGTTCAAGCTCATAAATAAAATGGTACTATGGAAAAAAATAAAAAGCTTCACTAACAGATTAACTTTTCTTTAATTATTAGATTCTAGTTTTGATAAGATTTATAGCTATATTTACCATGTCTACCATGAAATAACATTCTCTGAATTTCTGCTTTGTTTTCAATGTTGTCAGCAATCTCTGACAGAACTAAAATTTACCAACACTTAGTTAGCCATAATAAAAGGATTTATAAGCAGAAAAAAATCACAGGACAAATTAAGAGACCAATGCTTACAAAGAAGGGTACCCTTGTAAGGAGTCAGAACAGGGGGTCTAGTGCTCTGCAATGGCTGTCATCCACCAGCCTCCTTGGTGTTCCCTTTCATTCATTAGGACTCTGGATCTGGCTCAGTGACTTGAAGTGCCTAGACTAGAACATCATCTTACATGTGATAATCACCCAAATATTTGTTAAATGAATAAATGAGTACAGATCATGCCTCTGGGTGCTAGCTAGTATATAGCCTTGAAAACATATCAGTGACAATCCCAGTAACCTTAACCTCTTTGGAGAATATCGTGGCACATACAATTTGATCAGACAGAGTGTATAATGGGTCAAACCCTGTTTTTGATGTTTGCTGACAGTTTTTAAGCCTCATCTCTCCCACTTCCCCTTTGTCTCACATCTGGGCAACCTGATAATAAAACCTGGATGCTCCTTGCTTTAACACAAGTGGTAGTTTCAAACCACACATGCCCCTTCCATAGCATAGGAATCCTTAGCACAGCCTTACCCACTAAACACTATAGAAACCTCAAACCAGTATCCCATCCTTGCACTCTTAAACTATTTTAAGACCAGCTTAGATCTACTCTTATCAGGAGCCTCAATATATGAGTAATAAAACGTTTCATACCTTCTTGGTTTGTGTGTAGTGTCAGCTGTCTTGATAGCTGAAACAAATATTGAGTGGGGGTCTATTCTTCCCTATAGCACGGTCACAACAGAGTATAGACCAGAAGATACTTCTGTAACCTGCTGCTTCTTGGTGTGTACACTGAACTCACCCTAGTGCCTGCCCTTTCATTAGGACTGCTTGCTCAATTATACTTTAAATTCCCACTAAATCCAAATATTATATCTAGAAATTATTTTGTTCACTTGTTAGCCACAGTCTGAATCTTTTACTTATATTCTATATCTCAATTGATTTATATGCAATTTGTTCTTTGTTCTTTTTTGTGGTTTTAATATTCTAAAAGACTTATTTATTATTCTGTAATCAAAAGTCAAACACACATATATTCTAATATGCATATTTTGAATTTATTATGTGTAACTGTGATGGTTAATGTTATCTGTCAATTTGACAGGGCCACAGAGTGCTCAGGTATTTGGTGACACATTATTCTGCATGTGTCTGTGAGGGTGATTTAGATGAGATTAGAATTTGAATCAGACTGAGTAAAGCAGGTTACCCTCCCTAAGGTGGATGGGACTCATTCATCAGCTGCAGGCCTGATCAATATATATATATAGTGTTTCTTTGGAGAATCCTGAGTAATTCAATACTTTTCATATTTTTCCTATTTTCCTGTGTACTATATTTCATGTTTACTAAGTCATTTGTAAAAATTAAGAGAATTAAACATTGATGAAAAAAGTATAGCTTGGCTGTACTTGGCTGCTGAGATAAAGTTATTTAAATGTCAAAATCAAGAGAGCTGAAATCTAGAGACTGGAGTTGAGAAGCCATATACTTCAGGATTCCAAATCTGATATTTAAAAAACATGTTTATGTTGCTTGAATTTGAACATTTCAGAGAAGTGTGTATAATATTTGAAACCCTATTCCCTCAAAAGTCCACTGAATGTTAGTGTAAGGATAGCATATAGCTACTTCAGAGGAATGAAGTCACTAGGGTTAGGGGTCCTCCAAATGTAATGTTCCAAGGATTGCTTATAGAAAAACTATTGCATATTTCCCTACTGGTTTGTTATTTTGTTTACTTACAAGGAATACCATGTGATGTTCTATACAATTAAAACCCAATTTTAATTAAAACCTAATATTAAGCTTGAATATAAAATACTGATATACTCATAGTTCTCATTAAAATGTATATATTTTAACTAAAATTTTCACTCATCTCACTCCTTATGATCTATCAAGTCATGTGCTGTCACTGTTACTTCAGTCATTCAGATGTTAATAACTGACCTCAATTTTAGGAATTACTCTTAAATTTGTTTTAGTACTGTGCCTATAATGAAAGTACCACAGAAAATATATTTTTCAAGTTTTGCAACTCATTGGGCATATATTATCAATAAACTTCAGCTATTTGCATATTTTACAAGTAGACCATTTTCTCCACTGGAATATAGTGCTAGATTCTTTACTTGGAATTATCAAAGTAATTACTGTGTTATTACCAATATTCATGAACTCACTCATGAATCAAAATATACTTCTTATGTTAACTCATTTGTAACATAAGCTGCTATTTAGTTTTAAATCCATTAGAAAATAAAGATAAATGCATTCATTTTGCATTAGAGAGGAGCACATTTTAAAAATGCACAGAGTAGATGCACATGGTTTACCCTTACGTAAAGAGACAGATCAATTGAGAATAGTCACAAGATAAAATGATAATCTATGTACTTTACTCAAAGCTTCATTTTATCTTGTGACTTTTATTTATTTAATGTTTCCTCCTAAATTTGCTATACAAACTCTGTACAGTGCACTTCAACACTTAGTTATGGATACTGACAACATAAAAAATAAATAATAAGAAATCTCAATATGTAACCTCCACAATCAAACTTAGCTCATAAACTGCTGGATATTAATGTCATCAGAAGTGGCTTTCCTCACTTACCAGCATAAGTTTCAAGAGCTAGACTGTGGTTTTCCTTGTCTCTGCAATATTGAAAGCATATGTCAAGAGGGAGTATCCATCAGTGACAAAAAGTTGAAGCAGAGTGCCCTTGCTAACTCACAATAAACATGTGGCTGCTGAGATATGCATGTTGTTTATTACAACAACAGAATCTGTCCAATACTGGTTTATGTACCTTTCTGGATGTTTTATATGTAATTCTCACAATAACACTGTGAGGTAGAACCTGTAAATGAAGAAAACCAACTTCCTGCTTTGAAGGAAATTAAATATAGAATCAATTTTCATTTGTAGAATTGATCTATTCTGTCACACAGTATGCAATATAATAGAGCTATGTCAAGAGAACTGAGTGAAAGAATAGCAAGGATGAGGGGGATCTTCAAGATGGCAGAGGAGTAAGATGCAGAAATCACATTCCTCCCCACAAATACACCAAAAATACACCTACACGTGGAACAACTCCTACAGAACACCTACTGAACGCTGGCAGAAGACCTCAGACTCCTCAAAAGGCAAAAAACTCCCCACATACCTAGGACAGCAAAAGAAAAAAGAGACAAAAGAATAGGGATGGGACCTGCACCTCTGGGAAGGAGCTGTGTAGGAGGAAAAGTTTCCACACACTGGGAAGTCCCTTCACTGTTGGAGATGGGGGGTGGTAGGGGGAAAGCTTTGGAGTCATGAAGGAAAGCACAGCACAAGGGGTGCAGAGGGCAAAGTGGAGAGATTCTGACACAGAGGATAGGTGCCTACCAGCACTCACCAGCCTGGGTCTGCTGGGCTTGTCTGCTCACCCCCAGGGGCAGGTGGGGGCTGGGAGCAGAGGGTCAGGCTTCAGAGGTCAAATGCCAGGGAGATGACTGGGGTTGGCTGCATGAACACAGCCTGAGGGGGTTAGTGCACCACAGGTAGCCTGGAGGGAGTCTGGGAAACACTCTGGACCTGGTTAAGAGACAAGAGACCATTGTTTTGTGGTGTGCAAGGAGAGGGTATTCCTTCCCTGTCTGCCCACAGAAGGCAGAGCACTGCCGAAATTAGCTCCAGATACAGGAGCAAACCGTGGATATCAGCTTGGACGCCAGAGACGGGCGTGAAATGCTAACGTTGCTGCTGAAGCCACCAAGAATCCTGTGTGCAAGCACAGGTCACTATCACATGCACCCCCCCCCCTCACCCCAGGAGCCTGTGCAGTCCACCACTGCCAAGGTTCCATGATGCAGGGACAACTTCCTCAGGAGAACACAAGCGTGCATCAGGGTGTTGCAACATCATGCCGGCCTCTGCTGCCAGCTGCCACAGGCTTGGCTCGCATTCCAATTATAACTACCATAGCCCTCCCTACCCCCAGCAAGAGTGAGCCAGAGCCCCCTAACCAGCTGCTGCTTTAACCCCATCCTGTCTGGGTGGGAACAGAAGCCTGAGGGCAGAGGTGGGGCTAAAACCAAAGCTGAACCCCAGGAGCTGTGAGAACAAAGAAGAGAAAGTGAAATTTCCCCATGCAGAATCAGGAGCAGCAGATTAAATCCCCACAATCAATTTGAAGTAAGCTTCATCAGGAATACCTGAACAGAAAACAAACCAACCCAAAATTGAGGTGGTGGATTTTGGGACCAAAAGTAGACTTGGAGTCTACTGTCTGTGACTGAATTGTTTCTGATTTTTATGTATCTCTTAGTAGAATTTTTACCACTTGTTATCATTGGTGCATTTGTTTATTGATTTGGTTCCTCTCTTCTTTTTTTTTTTTTTTTTGCGGTATGCGGGCCTCTCACTGTTGTGGCCTCCCCCGTTGCGGAGCACAGGCTCCGGACGCGCAGGCTCCGGATGCGCAGGCTCAGCGGCCATGGCTCACGGGCCCAGCCGCTCCGCGGCATATGGGATCCTTCCAGACCGGGGCACGAACCCGTATCCCCTGCATCGGCAGGCGGACTCTCAACCACTTGCGCCACCAGGGAGGCCCCCTCTCTTCTTTTTTTAAAAATTACTTTTCTTGGTCGAAATGGAAGCCCAGAGAGAGAGTGATCATTCTTGGTAACCAAATCATTATTCTGGAAACTTATTGATAAAAGTAAAGAGTCGAGACCCGGAGGAAGATGGCGGAAGAGTAAGACGCGGAGATCACCTTCCTCCCCACAGATACATCAGAAATTCATCTACACGTGGAACAACTCCTACAGAACACCTACTGAACGCTGACAGAAGACCTCAGACCCCCGAAAAGGCAAGAAACTCCCCACATACCGGGGTAGGGCAAAAGAAAAAAAGAATAAACAGAGACAATAGGATAGGGACGGGACCTGCACCAGTGGGAGGGAGCCGTGAAGGAGGGAAGGTTTCTACACACTACAAGCCCCTTCGCGGGCGGAGACTGCAGGTGGAGGAGGGGGAAAGCTTCAGAGTAGCGGAGGAGAGCACAGCAACAGGGGTGTGGAGGGCAAAGCGGAGAGATTCCGGCACAGAGGATCGGTGCCCTCAGGCACACACCAGCCCGAGAGGCTTGTCTGCTCGGCCGCCGTGGCGGGCGGGGCTGGGAGCTGAGGCTTGGGTATCGGCTTTCAGTCGGAGCACAGGGAGAGGACTGGGGCTGGCGGCAGGAAGAGAGCCTGAAGGGGTTAGTGCACCACGGCTAGCCCGGAGGGAGTCCGGGGAAAGGGTCTGGAGCTGCCGAAGAGACCAGAGACTTGTTTCACTTTTGTTTCCTGGTGTGCGAGGAGAGGGCATTAAGAGGGCGGCTTAGGGAAGCGCCGGAGACAGGCGCGAGCCGCGGGTAAGGCGTGGACCTCGGAGACGGGCGTGGGCCGCCACCGCGGCCGCCGCAGCCCGCCGCCGCCGCCGCCGCCCCCGCGGCCCGCCACCGCCGGCGCCTGCCGCCGCCCGCCGCCGCCGCAGCCGCGGGGCCGGTGTGCGAGTGCGGGTCACTGTCCGCCCCGCCTTCCGGGGGACCTGTGCACCCCGCCACTGCCGGGGTCCCGAGACCCGGGGACGGCTTTCCCGGGAAAGCGCATGGAGCTCCACGGGCTGCTGCAACGTCACGCCGGCCTCTGCCGCCGCAGGCCCGCCCCACACTGCGCGCCCCTCCCTCCCCTCTGCCTGAGTGAGCCAGAGCCCCCGAATCAGCGGCTCCTTTAAACCCGTCCTGTCTGAGCGAAGAACGGACGCCCTCCGGCGACCTACGCACAGAGACGGGGCCAGGTCCAAGGCTGAGACCCGGGAGCTGTGAGAGCAGAGTCAGGGAAATCTCTCTGTGCAGCCTCGGAGGCAGCGGATTAAAGCTCCACAGTCCATTTGATGTGCCCTGCGTCTGTGGAGTGCATGAATGGACAGCGAATCATCCCAAATTGAGGAAGTGGACTTTGAGGACAAGATTTAAGACTTTCCCCCCTTTTCCTCTTTTTACAACGAATTATTCCAAAGTAAGGAGGTGGACTTAGAGAGCAAGATTTCAGACTTCTTGCCCTTTTCCTCTTTTTACAACGAATTATCCCAAATTTAGGAGGTGGACTTGGAGAGCAAGATTTTTGATTTTTCCCCCTGCTCTCTTTTTGTGAATGTGTATGTGTAATCTTCTGTGTAAGATTCTCTCTGTATAGCTTTCCTTGCACCATATGTCCCAGGGTTCTATTGGTCCGTTTTTTTTTTTTTAATAATTACTTTCTAATTTTAATAACGCTACTATATTTCATACTTTATTCTATTTTACTTTACCTGCTCTTTCTTTTTTTCCTACCTTCCCTTCCTCCCTCCCTCCCTCCGCTCTTCCTTTCCTTCTTTCTTTTTCTTTCCTCCCTCCCTCCCACCCTTCTTCTTTCCACTTTCTTTTTCTTTCCTTCCTCCCTCCCTCCCTCCTGTCTTTCTTTCTTTCTTTCCTTGCTCCCTCCCTTCTTCCATTCACTCTTCCTTTTGCCTTCATTGCTCCCTCCCTCCCTCCTTTCTTTCCTTCTTTCTTTCCATCCTTCCTCACTCCCTCCCTCCTTTCTATCTTTCTTCCTTCCTTCCTTCCTTCCTTCCCTTCTTCCTTTCTTTCCCTCTCTCTTTCTTTCTTCTACTAATTCTTTCTTTCAGCTTTTTCTCCCTGTTATTCTGAGCCGGGTGGATGAAAGGCTCTTGGTGCTGCAGCCAGGAGCCAGTGCTGTGCCTCTGAAGTGGGAGAGCCAACTTCAGAACACGGGTCCACAAGAGACCTCCCAGCTCCACATAATATCAAGCAGCGAAAATCTCCCAGAGATCTCCATCCCAACACCAGCACCCAGCTTCAGTCAATGACCAGCAAGCTACAGTGCTGGTCACCATATGCCAAGCAACTAGCAAGGCAGGAACACAACCCCACCCATTAGCAGAGAAGCTACCTAAAAATATAATAAGGCCATAGGCACCCCAAAACACACCACCAGACGTGGACCTGTCCACCAGAAAGACAAGATCGAGCCTCAACCACCAGAACACAGGCATTAGTCCCCCCCACCAGGAAGCCTACACAACCTACTGAAACAACCTTAGCCACTGGGGTCAGACACGAAAAACAACGGGAACTACGAATCTGCAGCCTGCAAAAAGGAGACCCCAAACACAGTAACATAAGCAAAATGAGAAGACAGAAAAACACACAGCAGGTGAAGGAGCAAGATAAAAACCTACCAGACCTAACAAATGAAGAGGTAATAGGCAGTCTACCTGAAAAAGAATTCAGAATAATGATGGTAAAGATGATCCAAAATCTTGGAAATAGAATAGACAAAATGCAAGAAACAGTTACCAAGGACCTAGAAGAACTAAAGATGAATCAAGCATCGATTAAAAACACAATAAATGAAATGAAAAATACTCTAGATGGGATCAATAGCAGAATAACTGAGGCAGAAGAACGGATAAGTGAGGTGGAAGATAAAATAGTGGAAATAACTGATGCAGAGCAAAATAAAGAAAAAAGAATGAAAAGAACAGAGGACAGTCTCAGAGACCTCTGGGACAACATTAAACGCACCAACATTCGAATGATAGGGGTTCCAGAAGAAGAAGAGAAAAAGAAAGGGACTGAGAAAATATTTGAAGAGATTATAGTTGAAAACTTCCCCAATATGGGAAAGGAAATAGTTAATCAAGTCCAGGAGGCACAGAGAGTCCCATACAGAATAAATCCAAGGAGAAATACACCAAGACACATATTAATCAAACTGTCAAAAATTAAACACAAAGAAATCATATTAAAAGCAGCAAGGGAAAAACAACAAATAACACACAAGGGACTCCCCATCAGGTTAACAGCTGATCTCTCAGCAGAAACTCTACAAGCCAGAAGGGAGTGGCAGGACATAATTAAAGTGATGAAGGAGAGAAACCTGCAGCCAAGATTACTCTACCCAGCAAGGATCTCATTCAGATTTGATGGAGAAATTAAAACCTTTACAGACAAGCAAAAGCTGAGAGAGTTCAGCACCACCAAACCAGCTTTACAACAAATGCTAAAGGAACTTCTCTAGGCAAGAAACACAACAGAAGGAATATACCTACAATAACGAACCCAAAGAAATTAAGGAAATGGGAATAGGAACATACATATCAATAATTACCTTAAATGTAAATGGACTAAATGCTCCCACCAAAAGACACAGAGTGGCTGAATGGATACAAAAACAAGACCCATATATATGCTGTCTACAAGAGACCCACTTCAGACCTAAAGACACATACAGATTGAAAGTAAGGGGATGGAAAAAGATATTCCATGCAAATGGAAATCAAAAGAAAGCTGGAGTAGCAATTCTTATATCAGACAAAATAGACTTTAAAATAAAGACTATTAGAAGAGACAAAGAAGGACACTACATAATGATCAAGGGATCGATCCAAGAAGAAGATATAACAATTGTAAATATTTATGCACCCAACATAGGAGCACCTCAATACATAAGGCAAATACTAACAGCCATAAAAGGGGAAATCGACAGTAACACAATCATAGTAGGGGACTTTAACAACCCACTTTCACCAATGGACAGATCGTCCAAAATGAAAATAAATAAGGAAACACAAGCTTTAAATGATACATTAAACAAGATGGACTTAGTTGATATTTATAGGACATTTCATCCAAAAACAACAGAATACACATTTTTCTCAAGTGCTCATGGAACATTCTCCAGGATAGATCATATCTTGGGTCACAAATCAAGCCTTGGTAAATTTAAGAAAATTGAAATTGTATCAAGTATCTTTTCCGACCACAATGCTATGAGACTAGACATCAATTACAGGAAAAGATCTGTAAAAAATACAAACACATGGAGGCTAAACAATACACTACTCAATAACGAAGTGATCACTGAAGAAATCAAAGAGGAAATTAAAAAATACCTAGAAACAAATGACAATGGAGACACGACAACCCAAAACCTATGGGATGCAGCAAAAGCAGTTCTAAGGGGGAAGTTTATAGCAATACAATCCCACCTTAAGAAACAGGAAACATTTCGAGTAAACAACCTGACCCTGCACCTAAAGCAATTAGAGAAAGAAGAACAAAAAACCCCCAAAGCTAGCAGAAGGAAAGAAATCATAAAGATCAGATCAGAAATAAATGAAAAAGAAATGAAGGAAACGATAGCAAAGATCAACCAAACTAAAAGCTGGTTCTTTGAGAAGATAAACAAAATTGACAAACCATTAGCCAGACTCATCAAGAAAAGAAGGGAGAAGACTCAAATCAATAGAATTAGAAATGAAAAAGGAGAAGTAACAACTGACACTGCAGAAATACAAAAGATCATGAGAGATTACTACAAGCAACTCTATGCCAATAAAATGGACAACCTGGAAGAAATGGACAAATTCTTAGAAATGCACAACCTGCCAAGACTGACTCAGGAAGAAATAGAAAATCTGAATAGACCAATCACAAGCACTGAAATTGAAACTGTGATTAAAAATCTTCCATCAAACAAAAGCCCAGGACCAGATGGCTTCACAGGCGAATTCTATCAAACATTTAGAGAAGAGCTAACACCCATCCTTCTCAAACTCTTCCAAACAATTTCAGAGGAAGGAACACTCCCAAACTCATTCTACGAGGCCACCATCACCTTGATACCAAAACCAGGCAAGGATGTCACAAAGAAAGAAAACTACAGGCCAATATCACTGATGAACATAGATGCAAAAATCCTCAACAAAATACTAGCAAACAGAATCCAACAGCACATTAAAAGGATCATACACCATGATCAAGTGGGGTTTATTCCAGGAATGCAAGGATTCTTCAATATACGCAAATCAATCAATGTGATACACCATATTAACAAGTTGAAGGAGAAAAACCATATGATCATCTCAATAGATGCAGAGAAAGCTTTCGACAAAATTCAACACCCATTTATGATAAAAACCCTGCAGAAAGTAGGCATAGAGGGATCTTTCCTCAACATAATAAAGGCCATATATGACAAACCCACAGCCAACATTGTCCTCAATGGTGAAAAACTGAAACCATTTCCACTAAGATCAGGAACAAGACAAGGCTGCCCACTCTCACCACTCTTATTCAACCTAGTTTTGGAAGTTTTAGCCACAGCAATCAGAGAAGAAAAGGAAATAAAAGGAATCCAAATCGGAAAAGAAGAAGTAAAGCTGTCACTGTTTGCAGATGACATGATACTATACATAGAGAATCCTAAAGATGCTACCGAAAAACTACTAGAGCTAATCAATGAATTTGGTAAAGTAGCAGGTTACAAAATTAATGTACAGAAATCTCTGGCATTCCTGTACACTAATGATGAAAAATCTGAAAATGAAATCAAGAAAACACTCCCATTTACCATTGCAACAAAAAGAATAAAATATCTAGGAATAAACCTACCTAAGGAGACAAAAGACCTGTATGCAGAAAATTATAAGACACTGATGAAAGAAATTAAAGATGATACAAACAGATGGAGAGATATACCATGCTCCTGGATTGGAAGAATCAATATTGTGAAAATGACTCTACTACCCAAAGCAATCTACAGGTTCAATGCAATCCCTATCAAACTACCACTGGCATTTTTCACAGAACTAGAACAAAAAATTTCAAAATTTGTTTGGAAAAACAAAAGACCCCGAATAGCCAAAGCAATCTTGAGAACGAAAAAAGGAGCTGGAGGAATCAGGCTCCCTGACTTCAGACTATACTACAAAGCTACAGTAATTAAGACAGTGTGGTACTGGCATAAAAACAGAAAGATAGATCAGCGGATCAGGATAGAAAGCCCAGAGATAAACCCACGCACATATGGCCAACTTATCTTTGATAAAGGAGGCAGGAATGTACAGTGGAGAAAGGACAGCCTCTTCAATAAGTGGTGCTGGGAAAACTGGACAGGGACATGTAAAAGTATGAGATTAGATAATTCCCTAACACCATACACAAAAATAAGCTCAAAATGGATTAAAGACTTAAATGTAAGGCCAGAAACTATCAAACTCTTAGAGGAAAACATAGGTAGAACACTCTGTGACATAAATCACAGCAAGATCCTTTTGGACCCACCTCCTAGGGAAATGGAAATAAAAACAAAGATAAACACATGGGACCTAATGAAACTTCAAAGCTTTTGCACAGCAAAGGAAACCATAAACAAGACCAAAAGACAACCCTCAGAATGGGAGAAAATATTTGCAAATGAAGCAACTGACAAAGGATTAATCTCCAAAATTTATAAACAGCTCATGCAGCTCAATAGCAAAAAAACAAACAACCCAATCCAAAAATGGGCAGAAGACTTAAATAGGCATTTCTCCAAAGAAGATATACAGACTGCCAACAAACACATGAAAGAATGCTCAACATCATTAATCATTAGAGAAATGCAAATCAAAACTACAATGAGATATCACCTCACACCAGTCAGAATGGCCATCATCAAGAAATCTAGAAACAATAAATGCTGGAGAGGGTGTGGAGAAAAGGGAACACTCTTGCACTGCTGGTGGGAATGTGAATTGGTACAGCCACTATGGAGAACAGTATGGAGGTTCCTTAAAAAACTAAAAATAGAACTACCATATGATCCAGCAATCCCACTACTAGGCATATACCCTGAGAAAACCATAATTCAAAAAGAGACATGTACCAAAATGTTCATTGCAGCTCTATTCACAATAGCCCGGAGCTGGAAACAACCTAAGTGTCCATCATCGGATGAATGGATAAAGAAGATGTGGCACATATATACAATGGAATATTACTCAGCCATAAAAAGAAACGAAACTGAGCTATTTGTAATGAGGTGGATAGACCTAGAGTCTGTCATACAGAGTGAAGTAAGTCAGAAAGAGAAAGACAAATACCGTATGCTAACACATATATATGGAATATAAGGAAAAAAATGTCATGAAGAACCTAGGGGTAAAACGGGAATAAAGACACAGACCTACTTGAGAATGGACTTGAGGATATGGGGAGGGGGAAGGGTAAGCTGTGACAAAGCGAAAGAGAGGCATGGACATATATACACTACCAAACGTAGGGTAGATAGATAGTGGGAAGCAGCCGCAGAGCACAGGGAGATCAGCTCGGTGCTTTGTGACCGCCTGGAGGGGAGGGATGGGGAGGGTGGGAGGGAGGGAGATGCATGAGGGAGGGGATGTGGGAACAGATGTATATGTATGACTGATTCACTTTGTTATAAAGCAGAAACTAATAAAAAAAATAGAAAAAAAATAAAATTAAAAAAATTACTTTTCTTTTATTTCAATAATTTATTTTTAAAAAAATAATTATTTTATCTTATTTATTATATATATATATATTTTTTTTCTTTCTTTTTGGTTTTCTCCCTTTTATTCTGAGCCATGTGGGTGACAGGGTCTTGGTGCTCTGGCCTCGCATCAGGCCTGAGCGTCTGATATGGGAGAGCCGAGTTCAGGACTTTGGACCACCAGAGACCTCCCAGCCCCATGTAATATCAATCATCTAGAGCTCTCCCAGAGATCTCCATCTCACTGATAAGACCCAGCTCAACCAAACAGCCAGCAAGCTCCAGTGCTGGATGGCCCACAACAAACAACTAGAAAGATAGGAACACAATCCCACCCACAGCACAGAGGTTGCCTAAAATCATACTAAGTTCACAGATACCCTAAAACACACCACTAGACACAGCCTTGCCCACCATATAGACAAGATCCAGCCCCACCCACAAGAACACAGGCAGGAGTCCCCCCAACAAGGAAGCATACACAACCCACTGAACCAACTTTAGTCACTGGGAGCAGACACCAAAAACAACAGGAAATATGAACATGCAGGCTGCGAAAAGAAGACCCCAAAGACACTAAGTTACAGAGAATAGGAAGACAGATAAATATGCAGCAGATGAAGGAACAAGGTAAAAACACACTAGACCAAACAAATGGACAGGAAACAGGCAGTCTACCTGAATAAGAATTCTGAGTAATGATACTAAAGATATGCAAAATCTTGGAAATAGAATGGAAGAAATAAAAGAAACATTTAACAAGAAACTAGAAGAACTAAAGCGTGAACAAACAATGATGAACAACTCAATAAATGAAAATAATAATTCTCTAGAAGGAATCAATAGCAAAATAACTGAGGCAGAAGAACGCATAAGTGACCTGGAAGATAAAATACTGGAAATAACTACCTCAGAGCAGAATAAAGAAAAAAAATGAAAAGGATTGATGACAGTCTCAGAGACCTCTGGGACAACATTAAACAAATGAACATTTGAATAATAGGGGTCCCAGAAGAAGAAAAGAAAAACAAAGGGACTGAGAAAATATTTGGAAAGATTATAGTTGAAAACTTCCCTAACAGGGGAAAGGAAATAGTCAATCAAGTCCAGGAAGCGCAGAGTCCAATACAGGATAAATCCAAGGAGAAACATGCCAAGATGAATATTAATCAGACTATAAAAATATTAAATACAAAGAAAAAGTATTAAAAGCAGCAAGGGAAAAGCAACAAATAACATACAATGGAATGTTCATAAGGTTAACAGCTGATATTTCAGCAGAAACTCTGAAAGCCATAAGGAAGTGGCAGGACATATTTAACGTGATGAAAGGGAAAAAACTACAACCAAGATTACTCTACCCAGCAAGGATCTTATTCGGATTTGACAGAAAAATTAAAACATTTACAGACAAGCAAGAGCTAAGAGAATTCAGCATCACCAAACCAGCTTTACAACAAATGCTAAAGGAACTTCTCTAGGCAGGAAACACAAGAGAAGGAAAACACCTACAATAACAAACACAAAACAATTAAGAAAATAGTAAGAGGAACATACATATTGATAATGACCTTAAATGTAAATGGATTAAATGCTCCAACCAAAAGACATAGACTGGCTGAATGGAAACAAAAACAAGACCGGTATATGTGTTGTCTACAAGAGACCAACTTCAGACCTAGAGACACATACAGACTGAAAGTGAGTGGATGGAAAAAGATATTCCATGGAAATGGAAATCAAAAGAAATATGGAGTAGCAAATCTCCTATCACACAAAATAGACTTTAAAATAACGATTATTACAAGAGACAAAGAAGGACACGACATAATGATAAAGGGATTGATCCAAAAGAAGATATAACAATTTTAAATATTTATGAACCCAATATAGAAGTACCTCAATACATAAGGCAAATGGTAACAGCCATAAAAGTAGAAATCTCGGCAGTAACACAATAATAGTAGGGCCCTTTAACACCCCACTTTCACCAATGGACAGATCATCCAAAAGGAAAATAATGAAGGAAACACAAGTTTTAAATGACACATTAAACATGACAGACTTAACTGATATTTATAGGACATTCCATCCAAAAACAACAGAATACACTTTATTCTCAAGTGCTCATGGAACATTCCCCAGGATAGGTCATATCTTTGGTCACAAATCAAGCCTTGGTAAATTTAAGAAAACTGAAATCGTATCAAGCATATTTTCCAACCACAATGCTAAGAGACTACATAACAATTACAGTAAAAAATCTGTAAAAAACACAAACACATGGAGGCTAAAAAATACAGTACTAAATTACCAAGAGATCACTGAAGAAATCAAAGAGGAAATTAAAAAATACCTAGAAAGAAATGACAGTGAAAACACAACGACCCAAAACCTATGGGATGCAGCAAAAGCAGTTCTAAGAGGGAAGTCTATAGCAATACAATCCTACCTCAAGAAACAAGAAACATCTCAAATAAACAACCTAACCTTACACCTAAAGCAATCAGAGAAAGAAGAACAAGAAAACCCCAAAGTTAGTAGAAGAAATCAAAATGATCAGATCAGAAATAAATGAAAAAGAAATGAGGGAAATGATAGCAATGATCAATAAAACTAAAAGCTAGTTCTTTAAGAAGATAAACAAAATTGATAAAACATTAGCCAGACTCATCAGGAAAAAAAAAGGGAGAAGACTCAAATCAACAGAATTACAAATGAAACAGGAGAAGTAACAACTGACATTGCAGAAATACAAAGAATCATGAAGGATTACTATAAGCAACTATATGCTAGTAAAATGGACAACTTGGAAGAAATGGACAAATCCTTAGAAAAGCACAAACTGCCAAGACTGAATCAGGAAGAAATAGAAAAAATAAACAGAATAATCACAAACACTGAAATTGAAACTGTGATTAAAATTCTTCCAACAAACAAAAGCCTAGGACCAGATGTTTGAATTCTATCAAACATTTAGAGACAAGCTAACACATAACCTTCTCAAACTCTTCCAAAATATAGTAGAAGGAGGAACACTCCCACATCATTCAAGAAGGCCACCATCACCCTGATACAAAACCAGACAAATATGTCACAAAAAAGAAAACTACAGACCAATATCACTGGTGAATAGAAATGCAAAAATCCTCACCAAAACTCTAGCAAACAGAATTCAACAGCACATGAAAAGGATCATACAACCTGATCAAGTGGGGTTTACCCCAGGAATGCAAAGATTCTTCAGGATATGCAAAACAATCAATATGATACACCATATTAACAAACTGAAGGATAAAAAATGTATGATAATCCCAATAGATGCAGAAAAAGCCTTTGAAAAATTTCAACACCCATTTATGTTAAAAACTTGCCAGAAAGAAGGCACAGAGGGAACTTACCTCAACATAATAAAGGCCATAAATGACAAACCCACAGCCAACATCATTCTTAATGGTGAAAAACTGAAACCATTTCCTCTAAGAGCAGGAACAAGACAAGATTCTCCACTCTCTCCACTATTATTCAACATAGTTTTGGAAGTTTTAGCCACAGCAATCAGAGAAGAAAAAGAAATCAAATAATCCAAATCGAAAAAGAAGAAGGAAAGCTGTCACTGTTTGCAGATGACATGACACTATACATAGAGAATCCTGAAGATGCTACAAGAAAACTACTTGAGCTAATCAATGGATTTGGTAAAGTAGCAGGATACAAAATTAATGCACAGAAATCTCTTGTATTCCTATACACTAATGATGAAAAATCTGAAAGAGAAATTAAGGAACCACTCCCATTTACAATTACAACAAAAAGAATAAAATACCTAGGAATAAACCTACCTAAGGAGATAAAAGACCTATATGCAGAAAACTATAAGACACTGATGAAAGAAATTAAAGATGATACAAACAGATCGAGAGATATACCATGTTCTTGGATTGGAAGAATCAACACTGTGAAAATGACTCTACTACCCAAAGCAATCTACAGATTCAATGCAATCCTTATGAAATTACCAATGGCATTTTTCACAGAACTAGAACAAAAAATTTCACAATTTGTATGGAAACACAAAAGACCCCAAGTAACCAAAGCAATCTTGAGAAAGAAAAATGGAGCTGGAGGAATCAGGCTCCTGGACTTGAAACTATACTACAAAGCTACAGTAATCAAGAGAGTATGGTGTTGTTACAAAACCAGAAATATTGGTCAGTGGAACAGGCCAGAAAGCCCAGAGGTAAATCCATGTACATATGGTCGCCTTATCTTTGATAAAGAAGGCAGGAATATACAATGGAGAAAAGACAGTCTCTTCAATAAGTGGTGGTGGGAAAACTGGACAGTTGCATGTAAAAGAATGAAATTAGAACACTCCCTAACACCATACACAAAAGTAAACTCAAAATGGATTAAAGACCTAAATGTAAGGCCAGACACTATAAAACTCTTAGAGAAGAACATAGGAAGAACACTCTTTGACATAAATCACAGCAAGATGCTTTTGACCCACCTCCTAGAGAAATGGAAAGAAAAACAAAAATAAACAAATGGGACCTAATGAAATTTAAAAGGTTATGAACAGTAAAGGAAACTGTAAACAAGACAAAAAGACAAGCCTCAGAATGGGAGGAAATATTTGCAAATGAAGTAAATGACAAAGGATTAATCTCCAAAATATACAAGGTGCTCATGCAGCTCAATATCCAAAAAAAAAAAACAACCCAACCCAAAAATGGGCAGAAGATCTAAATAGACATCTCTCCTAAGAAGATATACAGATTGCCAACAAACACATGAAAGGAAGCTCAACATCACTAATCATTAGAGAAATGCAAATCTAAACCACAATAAGATATCACCTCACACTTGTAAGAATGGCCATCTTCAAAAAACCTACAAACAATAAATGCTGGAGAGGGTGTGGAGAAAAGGGAACCCTCTTGCACTGTTGGTGGGAATGTAAATTGATACAGCCACTATGGAGAACAGTATGGAGGTTAATTGAAAAACTAAAAGTAGAACTACCATATGACCCAGCAATCCCCCTACTGGGCATATACCCTGAGAAAACCATAATTCAATAAGAGTCATGTACCAAAATATTCACTGTAGCACTATTTACGATGTCCAGGACATGGAAGCTACCTAAGTGTCCATCGACAGATGACTGGATAAAAAGATGTGGCACATACATACAATGCAATATTACTCAGCCATAAAAGGAAATGAAATTGAGTTATTTGTAGTGAGATGGATGGACCTAGAGTCTATCATACAGAGTGAAGTAAGTCAGAAAGAGAAAAACAAATACCATATGCTAACACATATATATGGAATCTTAAAAAAAATTGTTTTGATGAACCTAAGGGCAGGACAGGAATAAAGAGGCAGACATAGATAATGGACTTGAGGATATAAGGAGGGGGCGGTGTAAGCTGGGACGAACTGAGAGAGTCGTGTGGGCATATATACACTACCAAATGTAATATAGATAGCTAGTGGGCAGCAGCTGCATCACACAGGGAGATCAGCTCGGTGCTTTGTGACCACCTAGAGGGGTGGGACAGTGAGCATCGGAGGGAGATGCAAGAGAGAGGGGATATGGGGATATATGTATACATATACTTGATTCACTTTGTTATACAGCAGAAACTAACACAACATTGTAATGTAATTATACTCCAATAAAGATGTTAAAAAAATGATAATTTACTAGTGACAAAAAGAAAAATGAATAGCAGATATGCCTTCAAAGCAGAAGCAATATTTGAATTGGACCTATAAAGGTCAGCAGAAGTTTTTTTAGATGCAGTGTAGGAGAACATTCTTGGCAATTACAATAATATAAGCACAATACCATCAACGAAGAGTGTGTGTTCATTTCATAAAATGCATATTGATGAGGATAAAGTGTATGCTGTATGGGTTGTGGTGATACATGAGGTTGGGTTTACCTTACAAAACGTATAAACTATAATCAAACAGGATTACAGATTGTTCCACTAATTATTATACATCAGATTATATTTTATGGGGATAATAGAAAATGTAAGGATATCAGCTAATTCTACATAGATATTGATGAGTTTTAGTATTATTAGATTCAAAAGATGGTAGAGTAAGTTAGAAGTATGAGAACCATAATCAATTATTAGACACAGAATCCCTTAAGAGCTTAATAAGTTTTTTTCTCTGTTGAAAGTTCCCTTTTTCCCTAATTTTTCCTTTCTTGCATTCCATCCTAACATCTTTAAAATTCTGAATTCATAATGAATATTAAAGTTAAGAAAGGGTTCCTTTTCTTTAATATGTAGCATATTTATTTTTATTCATTTCCAGCCCAACCTCCACTCTTATTATAAGTCCTTGTTTTTATGGTCTGAAATTTAATAATGAGCTTCTTCCAAAGAGCCTTCTTATTTACAAACTTTCATATTTGAAAAAATCTTACCCAAAGAAACTAGATTCCTTAAACTAAAATACTGCTGTGTTTAAGTGGCTTCTCTGCCTGAAATATTAAAATAAGTCAGTAACTATTGACTTAAGACTGGATCACTTTATTTATAGTTAAAGTTCTATATAAATTAGCTCAACACACTACTTCCTTTTAGGTCACTTAGCTTTAGTAAAATTATTATTTGTTTTTCCCTTTGTAGTTTCATGATTTTCCAAATCTGTTCCCATCTGTTATATTACCTGTATTACTAGAGCTAGTTACCACTATCTTTAAGTTGTAATTCTTACAACCCTCAAAGCCAACCAATTTTCCTCAGTAGTATCCTTATGAAGAAATGATTTCTCAAGGAGTCTACCATATAGTGGTGTTGGTGTAATAAAAAAAAAACCTGACTCCACATTGAATCTATTCCTTTAGCTCTAACATTTGTGCTCTGTTGCTTGTGGTTAGTCATGCTGGCTCTGCACCTTTTGTAAAAGATTGTTGTTCATAGCCTAAAATATACAAGATAGCCTATTCTCAAGGCTATGACCTCTAAAGGTATAACACTTTTCTGTTCACATAGAGATAAAAAGTATCAGAACACCTTTCTTCTCTAGGCAGAAAAGGAAAGGCCACAACTAGAAATAAGAAAATTACAAAATGGAAAAGCTCACTGATAAAGGCAAACATACAATAAATGTAGGAAATCATCCAGACACAAAGCTTGTAGGGAGGTTAAAGACAAAAGTAGTAAAATCATTTGTATCCACAGTAAGCAGCTAAGAGATACATAAAACAATTAGATGTAAAATATAATATCTAAAACAGTAATTGTGAGGGAAGGAGAGTACAAATGCAGAGTATCTAAAATGCATTTGAAATTAATATATCAGCAACTTAAAACAAGCATGTATAAATACAGATTCCTATGCAAAAACCTCATGGTAACCCAAAACAAAAATCTATAATAGATATACACACAAAAAAGAAAATGGAATCCAAATAGAACACTAAAGATAGTCATCAAATCATGAGAGAAGAGAACAAAAGAAGAGGGAAGAAAGACCTACAAAAACAAATCCAAAACAATTAACAAAATGGAATAAGAACATACATATGGATAATTACCTTTAACGTAAATGAATTAAATGCTCCAACCAAAAGACATAGACTGACTGAATGGATACAAAAACAAGACCAGTATATATGCTGCCTGCAAGAGGCTCACTTCAGATCTAAATAAAATAAGTGATAATTGTCTTTTTCAGAGGTAGGCAAACTATGGTCCATGGGACTAACATCTGTTTTTGTAAATAAAATTTTATTGGAACACATACACATCTATTCATTTCTGTATGGTCTGTGGCTGATTTTGAAATACAACAGCACAGTTGAATAGATGTGGCAGAAACTATATGGCACATGAACTTAATATATTTTATATCTGGTCCTTTATGAAAAACTTTCCAAGCACTGGTCTATTGAATTTGGCAATTTGGAGATGATTGCTATTTCAATTATATGGAGAGAACATGATCAAGACTGCAGTATATCTGTCCATTTTGGCTTTTTATAACTATTATTCTACAGAACAGTAAAAATATAATGGACAAAATATTTTATTAAATTCTAATATTTAATATTTTTGCTCATGTTAAATTAGAAACTTCACAATTTTTATTCATGTTCAAGTAACCTATATCTTTCAAACAATGAAAATAAAACAAAATGGTAAAGAAATGAATTTAGTTTAAGCAAGAACATATTGAATATAAAGCATGCCAAAGATGGATTAATGCAGGGAATCTCAACCTTGCTTACCCGATCAAGAAATTTAAAGACATCAGTACTGAGTCAGACCTAAAATGATATGATGTAATAGTTTATGTATAGCTTGAAGATTAGGGTTTTTGAACCTCTGTTCATTCAATTTCAAAGTGCAGCAAGATTGACAAATGTAAATTTAAAGATCGTAAAAAGCAACTAAGACAGTTATGATAAAAATTAACAACAAATGAGTTATTGTACTAACATAACTTCAAGTGTGATTTAATGATTCAATAAATAAATCTATGTGGCAATGGCACAAAAATGGGGGAAAGATTGTTGAATATTATAAATAGCTCATAAAGAGACCAAACGAGTGCCCCAGAGAATCTTAGGTAGAGTTCAAGTGTATCAAAATATTGTGTGCCAGGATTTAAAACACCTCAAAATCTCCAAAAAAATGAATGTATTTGTCTCATCAAGAGGACCTTCATTAAATAATTATATTATTAATGTTATACATATATATAGGATTAAATTACTTCATATAATTATTTTTTTAATTAATGGGATAATATCTAGTATATACTTGGAGTTTTTAAGAGTTAATAAATATGCAATGTTTCTCTGTATGTGTTTACATATTACTAGACCCCACAGACAAACTCCTACCCTCTAAAACTCTTCTACTGCTTTGTTCTACAGGCTTAGATATCACAGCACATTGTGTTTTCTAGCTTGTCAATATCCTTCACTAGACCAATATTTCCTAAAAGCAGCATTTATACAGAGGTTACTTGTTTTCCAAGCACATGCCTTATATATATATTTATTTTATTTTATTTTACTTTATTTATTTATTTATTTATTTTGTGGTATGCGGGCCTCTCACTGTTGTGTCCTCTCCCGTTGCGGAGCACAGGCTCTGGACACATAGGCTCCAGACACACAGGCTCAGCGGCCATGGCTCACGGGCCCAGCCACTACACGGCATGTAAGATCTTCCCGGACTGGGACACAAACCAGTGTCCCCTGCATCGGCAGGCAGACTCTCAACCACTGTACCACCAGGGAAGCCCTATATATATTTTAAAGCATCATATCTTTTTTCTTCCAGTTTATTGAGACATAATTGACATACAGCAGTGTACAAGTTTAAAGTGTATAGCATAATGATTTGACTTACATACCTCATTAAATGATTACCACAATAAGTTTACTGAAAAAATACCATCTCATATAAACACAAAATAAAAGAAAAAATTTTCCTTCTGATGAAAACTCTTAGGATTTACTCTCTTAAAAACTTTCGTATATAATATATGGGAATGTTAATTATATTAATCATATTATTGAATATTATATCCCTAGTATTTATTTAACTTATAACTGGAAATTTGTACCTTTTGATCACTTTCATCCAATTTCCCCTCTATCCAGCCCCCACTTCTGGTAACAACAAATCTGATCTCTTTTTCTATGAGCTTATTTGCATCTTTGTTTGTGTGCTTATTTTTGAAGTATAATTGACCTACAAAACTATGTTAGTTCCTAATGCACAGAATTATATCTTATACATTTCATTATATCTTATATATACTAATCTGTTAGATATAACATTATTTCATGTACCACTAAGAAAGAGAAAAAGCTGAATATGAAACTATGACATAATGCATTCTTATTGATTGCAAAACATTTCCATTTCAGATATGTTTAGTATGGAAATATATGCATTTATAATCAAAGAAATATTTGAATTTAAATAAGAATAAAGCACATAAATATTATATTAGCATATTAGGGAATAGATGTTTCCTACCATGAGATAAACACTGAAATGAAAATTGACAGAAAAATTTTTAAATGGTTTGATCTCTAACATTTTGTATCACTCTACATGGCTGATTTAGCACACCGTGGCAGCAATTTTCTGAATTGTATGTAGTGACCTGAAAAGTTAATGAATCTGGTAAGGTATTTTCTATCTTTCTCCTTGGATGAGTCATAAGTACTTATAGACTCTGATTATTTGTTTTTTGAGGTATGTATGCCACAATGAAGAGAGTTTTTTTTATATCCTAGGAACCATTATTTTTTTCTCCAAAAAGACAAAATGATTTCACGTCACTGCTTTTCAAGTTATTTTAATATTTCCTAAAAAATGGAGCTACATATTCAGACATTAAAATAAAATATCCAAATAGGCTCAATCAGATATGATAGGGAGCTTTTATATGATTCAAAATGCATTAACTATTACTTTGGTAACAGAGTGGTATAGTATTAAATTAATGACATGTTCTAAATGCTTTCATAGACCTCATGTACCTCTAAAATGCTCAATGTCTGCACTTCATAAGTGACTTTGATCTCATCTCTTATTAAACACCATGACAGATGAGAAAAATGGAGAGAGTCTCTGGCAGTGGAAACAAGCAGCCTGTCATTCTTTTACTCTATAGGGCTGTTCACATTTCCAGTATGCTACTTTCTTCCATGAGCGAAAACAATGATTTAATTCCTGGAACTCTAGGAAAGTACTTTGTTGTAACAGGCACAGGAACTATGTTTGATGTACGAAGTTCTAAGTGGAAGTTCCACCTAAACAATTTGTTAAATAAATAATGTTGAGAATGTCATAAAATTTTTCACTCTGTTTCTTGCACATTAAAAAGAATAACCTTTTGACATACATGTTGTGCATACCAAATGGAATTCTGTGAAAATATTTCTTCACACTCTAAGTGGCGTGGGAAGTTAGATGTGGTTGAACTACTATTGTAACTGTTATTGATATATTAGCAGCAGGAGCAGTGGAAAGGTACACAGTTGTTAGCAGGAAGAATAAACTAGATGTAGAAACAGTTGTATTATCCTACTTATTACTTTTTCAAAGCTGAGTTTTGAAGTTTTGTAATAGCTGACATCTGCAATTAATGTAAAATTTTATGGAAATACAAAATAAGGATACCGTAAACAATATTTTATTGCAAAATATTGTCACCAATCTCTGAGCATTTAAACAAAGAGGTAGAATGTTTATCTGACCCAAATGTTCGATAACGTTTTTATCATTTAGATTGCTCAGGAAGGGCATTAAACTCATTAGTTGTACTTGAGATCTTCAAAGAAATGATTGGTTTACTAAAAATTAAAACCTTTTGAACTTCCTTTTTAAAACAAATGAATTCAGAATAGTCATTGCAGTGATTTAAAGGGAGATTTAGGAGAAAAATAGAAATGAGATTTTAAAATGTTTTATATTTTTCCCACAGTGAATACTGTCCAGATTTATTTTCATTTTATTGTGATAAAATAATCCATAAGAATAAAGTCTTATTGTGGATTTCAAAATGATTAAAGATAGAGTTAGTGTTATGAAATTTTCTTTTTACTTGAAAAAATTTTTGAAACATACACTGATGTCAGAATCTAGATTTATATATGTATTATTATTTGTGGGTCTTTAGAGACCCTCTTATATTGCTCTGTGTCTCATAAATCTTTAGGCAATTGAGTTTATTCAACAAAAAGCTACATATATTAATCTTCTCACAGAAACTAGACCTGATAAAATTACTCAGTTTCTTTCTTACTTTTCTCATGAATGTGCTGCACCTTAAAAAGAATTTCTCTTATTAAAATAATATTTTTTCAAAGAAAGCAAATATTATTTAAAATGTTTCATTATCACTCATTTATGAAGGTTATTTTCCCTAATTATTTTCAAGAAACATTATTTCAAAAGAGCATTTGGATTAGATTTTATAACTTTCCTGCCAGTTCCTAAATCTGTGGTAAAATATATATACTTCTTAAACTCTGAGTCTCCAGACTTAGTAATACATCAGAAGTTAAATAAAATAAAAGATAATGGGGTAGATTTCCCGAATCCTTTTATGATGAATATGTGACAAAAAAAAGAGCTGTTAACTCTTTGAGAAAATTTGACATTGTCTCTCCTGGCTTTACAATCAAATCCCTGCTATCACTTGAAACGTTTAAGTTTATATATTCCTTTTTATAAGTTGAAAAAAGTAGTATCTCACATTAATTTAACTCTTAGATGCTTGAAAAGTCTAAATTCTTCCTAGAATGATAAAATCATAGATATTGAATTTCTAGAAGATACATATCAAAGAGAATTTGTTGCTGTACCATACCATTTTAGAACCATCAGCCGTAATCTTGGTATCCGTGTTTGAAGGAATAAAAGATAATACCTTATGGTTATTAGGCATGGTTCTCTGGTTTTGTGAATAAAGTAGATAAATCTAGAGCTCTGCCAATCTATCACAATTCCCGTGCACTCTTCCACCTTAGGAAGTAAGCTCAATGCCTGTCATTGGTAAGAAGTTATATAAATTATAGTCAAGAGACTCATTCAAAGAGGAAACATTAAGTTTCATTGAACTCAGAAGAGAATAAGATTTTGTACCTGATAGAGCAAAAGCACACACACACACACACACACACACACAGAGCAGCTGAGGTAACTTAATTATTTCTTATACCATGAATTTTTAAAGGCATCATATTTGATAGTGGTCAAACTGTCAACTAGAATGAACCATCATTCTTTGATACATGTTTCTTGAAATAATATATAAAAATTAGGAAATGTCTAGCTACATAAACTTGTAAAATTTGGATATGTTTAAATAATAAAAATAAAACTTGCACACATAAAAGTGGAAAGCACATGGGTATTTATAGTTATTGGCCACAAATTACTTGATTGTATATTTTGAAGTTATTTTCCTCACAGGGAAATTATTTGCTCTTTAAAAATAGAAAGCAATAGAGAAATTTTTATTGAAATAAAATTCTATGTAAAAATCCATGTCATTTTTTGGTTGAGTTGTTCTAAATTTTCTATAATATTAAGCCTTCTTATGTACCTTAAAATAAATCTAACTACCTAGCTCTCATTTATTATCACACTAGAAATATCAATTTTTTTTTCCTTACGAGGGTGGTATAGTAAAAATGGAAAGAATAAAAAATCTTTTAAACTGTATACAATAATCAAGCATTAGAGTGGAAGAAATTTTCACAGTCACAGAATTTTTACTCTGTGATACATTCCCATGTATATTTTAAGTCCAGACACTTCTCTCAATGAAAGTCAAAATTAAACTACTCTTGAAGCAATCTTGAAGTAATTCCAAAAACAATTCATCAATGTTGTACATCAAAAACCAAATAAACTTCTAGATTTTGGTTCATAAATTAGCTTTGGAATAAAATGCAACATGCTTAACATTATATTTTTAATTTAAAAAGTATATAGTTTTCAGAAATTCAGAAAAATAGTGATATGTTGTATGAGTGACCTGGTAAATAATAAATAAAAGAGGAAAACAGAACCCTCTTACACTGCTGGTGGGAATGTAAGTTGGTGCAGCCAGTTGGAAACAGTAGGAAGTTTCCTTAAAAAGCTAAAAATAAAGTTACCACATGATCCAGCAATCCCACTCCTGGACATATATCTGGAAATGATGAAAATTCTAATTTGAAAACATACATGGACTCCAATGTTCATTGCAGCACTATTTACAATAACCAAGACATGGAAGCAACCTAAGTGTCCATTAACAGATGAAGGGATAAAGATGTGGTATGTACATATATCTAGGGGTTATCATACCAAATGAAGTCAGACAAATACAAATATTATATGATATCACTTATATATGGAATCTAAAAAATAATATAAATGAACTTATTTACAAAACAGAAACAGACTCACAGACATAGAAAAAAAAATAACTTTGGTTACCAAAGGGGAAGGGAGGAGAAGGATGAATTAGGAGTATGGATTTAACAGATACACACTACTATGTATAAAATAGATAAACAAGAAAGGTTTGCTGTATAGCACAGGGAACTATATTCACCATCTTGTAATAACCTGTAATGGAAAATAATCTAAAAAAGGATATATATGTATATATGTATATGTATAACTGAATTACTCTGCTGTACACGTGAAACTAACACAATAATGTGAATCAACTATAATTAAAAAAAAAACAGACTGCTACTAGATATTTTGTGAGCTTTTAAAGTTTGAGCTGAATGACTGTCCAGGCTGAATAGAGTTAATAAATCTTAGCAATGAAGCTTAAAAAAGTGAATATTTATTTTATAAGCATGTTCTTCAGTATATGTTAAATTTAGTGTAATTTTATAATATGAAAAATTATATTATCTATTATATAAATAATAACTAATAATTACCACTATTATGTAATAAGCAGTCTTCTAATATATAAGTGATTTCTTCAATAATACCCTGTAGAATAGGTAATGGAATAATTTACTTATATTTGAAAGTATTATTCAAATCATGACATTCTTTTAAAAAGTTACCTCAATAAGTATGAATTTGAGGTTAAGAACTTTGCTAAAAGTCTCTAAAGTATTATAAAGTTTTCATTGTGAAATAAAATGCACATAAAGGAAATCACAAAACATTGCAGTACTATTCACAATAGCCAGGTCATGGAATTAACCTAAATTTCCATTGAGGGATGAATGGTTAAAGAAAATGTGGTACATACATACAATGGAATATTATTCAGCTTTAAAAAAGAAGGAAATCCTGCCATTTGCAACAATATGGATAAAACTAGAGGACATTGTGCTAAGTGAAATGTCAGATATGAAAGACAAATTCTACATTATATCACTTATATGAGGAAACTAAAATAGTCAAACTCATAGAAACAGACAGTAGAATGGTGATTGACAGAGCTTGGGGGCAGGGAGAAAAGGGGAGGTATTAGTAAAAATGTACAAAGTTTCACTTATACAAGATGAGTAAGTCCTATAGATCTACTATACACCATAGTGCCTGCAGTTAACAGTACTGTACTGGATACTAAAAAATTTGCTGAGAGGGTAGACTTTATGTCAATTGTTCTTAGAACAAATAATAATAATAATGATAATCATAATAATAAGTAAAGAAGTTAGGAGCAAACATTTGGAGGTGATGGATTTGTTTATGGAGTAGATTGTGGTGATGATTTTATGTATATAAGCTTATCTCCACATTCATCAAGTGACATACATTAAAATGTACATCTTTTTGAATGTCAATCCTAGTTCAATAAAATGGTTTAACAAAAAACAAAGTTGTGCATTTCAATGTATCCATATTTAGAAATAAAAGACTGTCAGCATTAACAGTTAGCCACAACAGCTTAAAGCAATGGGATCAATTATGCAGATCTATAACGTAGATGAGGAAGAGCACTGAAAATATACATTTTTAATGCTAATGTTTGGAGAGGAAATTAATGCTTGTGAATTTCCTGGTTTATATATCGTATGTCTTAGTACATTCAAGCTGCAATCACAAAATACCACAGACTGGGGAGCTTATAAATAGTAGTTTATTGCTCATGTTCTGGAGGCCAGTAGTCTGAGATCAGGGTGCCAGCATGGTAAGATAAGGACTCTCTTCTGGGTTGCAGGCTTCTCTTTGTATCTATACATGGTGGAATGGGCTAGGGATTTCTCTGGTACCTCTTTTATAAGGCACTAATTCCATTTATGGAATGGATGGAATTAGTGTGGGTCAAGAATTCAGGAGACGGTTGGCTGAGTGGTTCTTCTGCTCCATGTGGCATCGGCCCAAGACAATCCCTTAGTTGTCTTCTGTTAACAGCTGAACTGGAAAATGCATGAACACGTGATTTACACATCTGGTCTCCCAGAACTCTCTCTGTCGACGTGTTGCCTCAGCATTTGCTTTCAAGGTTTAAAAACCTCCCAAAGGTTCCATCTAGTAATATCATCTAGGGCATTATGATTTTAACATATTAATTTGGGGGGGGACACAAACACACAGAAATAACATCATGCTAATCAATTAAAACAGCAATGCACAAACTCTCACCATCCCAACCTTTACTATGGGTAAATCATTTTGACTTGATTCAATCTTTAATTTGATATAGATTTTTTAATTCTCAAGTTGAATTTCCACATACTAATCATATTATTAATGTTTTACTTTTCAAAAGTTCTCCAGTGATCACTTTGTAAAGGATTGAAATCTTTAAAATAATGTCTTCCAGGGCTTCCCTGGTGGCGCAGTGCTTGAGAATCTGCCTACTAATGCGGGGTACATGGGTATGAGCCCTGGTCTGGGAAGATCCCACATGCCGTGGAGCAACTAGGCCTGTGAGCCACAGCTACTGAGCCTGCGCGTCTGGAGCCTGTGCTCCACAACAAGAGAGGCCGCGATAGTGAGAGGCCCATGCACCGTGATGAAGAGTGGCCCCCGCTTACCAGAACTAGAGAAAGCCCACGCACAGAAATGGAGACGCAATGCAGCCAAAAATAAATAAATTAATAAACTCCTAACCCCAACATCAAAAAAAAGAAAAGTAAAATGTCTTCCAATATACATACCTATTTATGTAGATCCTTTTCAATTTATCTTAATAATGCTTTATTGTTTTCTCTGAGAAACTGTTGTGCATCCTTTATTTAGTTTTATTATATTATTTTTATATATTTTAACATCTTTATTGGAGTATAATTGCTTTACAATGGTGAGTTAGTTTCTGCTTTATAACAAAGTGAATCAGCTATACATATACATATATCCCCATATCTCTTCCCTCTTGCGTCTCCCTCCCACCCTCCCTATCCCACCCCTCTGGTGGTCACAAATCACCAAGCTTATCTTCCTGTGCTATGCAGCTGCTTCCCACTAGCTATCTATTTTACATTTGGTAGTGTATATATGTCCATGGCACTCTCTCACTTCATCCCAGCTTAAACTTCCCACTCTCTGAGTCCTCAAGTCCATTCTCTACATCTGCATCTTTATTCCTGTCCTGCCCCTAGGTTCTTGAGAATCATTTTTTTTAGATTCCATGTATATGTGTTAGCATATGGTATTTGTTTTTCTCTTTCTGTCTTACTTCACTCTGTATGACAGACTCTAGGTCCATCCACCTCACTACAGATAACTCAATTTCGTTTCCTTTTATGGCTGAGTAATATTCCACTGTATATATGTGTCACATCTTTATCCATTCATCTGTCGATGGACCCTTAGGTTGCTTCCATGTCTGGGCTATTGTAAATAGTGCTGCAATGAACATTGTGGTACATGACTCTTTTTGAATTATGGCTTTCTCAGGGAATATGCACAGTAGTGGGATTGCTGGGTCATATGGTAGTCTTAATTTTAGTTTTTTAAGGAACCTCCATACTGTTCTCCATAGTGGCTGTATCCACTTACATTCCCACCAACAGTGCAAGAGAGTTCCCTTTTCTCCACACCCTCTCCAGCATTACTGTTAGTAGATTTTTTGATGATAGTCATTCTGATGGGTGTGAGGTGATACCTCATTGTAGTTTTGATTTGCATTTTTCTAATAATTAGTGATGTTGAGCATGCTTTCATGTGTTTTCTACCTAGAGAAGTTCCTTTAGCATTTGTTGTAAAACTGGTTTGGTGGTGCTGAATTCTCTTAGCTTTTGCTCGTCTGTGAAGATTTTAATTTCTCTGTTGAACCTGAATGAGATCTTTGCTGTGTAGAGTAACCTTGGTTGTAGGTTTTTCCCTTTCATCATGTTAAATATGTCCTGCCACTCCCTTCTGGCTTGAAGAGTTTCTGCTGAAATATCAGCTGTTAATCTTATGGGGATATCCTTGTATATTATTTGTTGTTTTTCCCTTGCTGCTTTTAATATTTTTTCTTTGTATTTAATTCTTTGATAGTTTGATTAATATGTGCATTTGTGGGTTTGTCCTTCAATTTATCCTGTATGGTACTCCCTGTGCTTCCTGGACTTGATTGTTTCCTTTCCCATATTAGGGAAATTTTCAACTGTAATCTCTTCAAATATTTTCTCAGTCCCTTTCTTTTTCTCTTCTTCTTCTGGGACTCCAATAATATGAATGTTGGTGCATTTAATGTTGTCCCAGAGGACTCTGAGACTTTCCTCAATTATTTTCATTCTCTTTTCTTTATTCTGCTCTGTGGTAGTTATTTCCACTATTTTATGTTCCAGATCACTTAACCATTCTTCTGCCTCAATTATTCTGTTATTAATTCCTTCTAGAGAATTTTTAATTTCATTTATTGTGTTTTTCATCATTGTTTGTTTGCTTTTTACTTCTATGTCCTTGTTAAACGTTTCTTGTATTTTCTCCCTTTTATTTCCAAAATTTTAGATCATCTTTACTATCATTATTCTGAATTCTTTTTCAGGTAGACTGCTTATTTCCTCTTCATTTATTTGGTGTGTTGGGTTTTTAACCTTGTTCCTTCATCTTCTGTGTATATCTCTGTCTTCTCAATTTGCTTAACTTGTGTTTGGGGTCACCTTTTTGCAGGCTGCAGGTTTGTAGTTCCCGTTGTTTCTGGTGTCTGCCCCCAGTGGCTAAGGTTGGTTCAGTGGGTCATGTAGGCTTCCTGGTAGAAGGGACTGGTGCCTGTGTTCTGGTGGATGAGGCTGGATCTTGTCTTTCTGGTGGGTAGGACCATGTCCAGTGGTATGTTTTGGGGTGTCTGTGACCTTATTATGATTTTAGGCAGCCTCTCTGTTAATGGGTGGAGTTATGTTCCTGTCTTGCTAGGTGTTTGGCATAGGGTGTCCAGCACTGTAGCTTGCTGTCATTGAGTGGAGCTGGGTCTTAGCAATGAGATGGAGATCTCTGGGAGAGCTTTTGCCATTTGATATTACATGGTACTGGGAGATTTCTGGTGAACCAATGTCCTGAACTCAGAACTCATCTCTCTTACCTCTGAGGCACAGGCCTGACACCCGGCTGTGGCACCAAGACCCTGCCAGCCACAGGGCTCAGAAGAAAAGGGAGAAAAAAAGAAGGAAAGAAAGAAAGAAAAAAATAAACTAAATTATAAAATCAACAAATTAAAAAGAAAGAAGAGCACAACCAAACAAAAAACACAAATCCACCAATGACAACAAGTGCTAAAAACTATACTAAAGAAAAACAACAACAACATAAAAAGAAACAGACAGAACCATAGGACAAATGGTAAAAGCAAAGCTATACAGACAAAATCACACAAAGAAGCATACACATACACACACGAAGAGAAAAAGGAAACAAAACAAAACAAAACAAACAAAATATATATATATATAAAGGAAGAGAGCAACCAAATCAGTAAACAAATGTACCAATGATAATGAACTCTAAATACTAAAGTCAGATAAACATAAAACCAGAAACAAATTAGATGCAGAAAGCAAACCCCAATTCTACAGTTCCTCCAAAAGTCTACCGCCTCAATTTTGGGATGCTTCATTGTCTATTCAGCTATTCCAGAGATGCAGGGCACATCAAGTTGATTGGGCAGATTTAATTCACTGCTCCTGAGGCTCCTGGGAGAGATTTCCCTTTCTCTTCTTTGTTTGCACAGCTCCTGGGATTCAGCTTTGGATTTAGTCCCAGCATCTGTATTCCGGGGCTCTGGCTCACTCAGGCCAGGGGAGGGAGGGGTAAGAAATGAGGGGTGAGCCTGCAGTGGTAGAGGTCAGTGTGATATTGCACCAGCCTGAAGTGTGCCATATACTCTCCTGGGGAAGTTGTCCCTGGATCACGTGACCCTTGCAGTGGCAGGCTGCACAGGCTCCCAGGAGGGGAGGTGTGGATAGTGACCTGTGTTTGCACACAGGCTTCTTGGTGGCTGCAGCAGCAGCCTTAGCTTCTCATGGCCATCTCTGTTGTGCATGCTGATAGCTGCGGTTCACACCTGTCTCTGAAGCTGGTTTAGGTGGTGCTCTGAATCCCTTCTCCTCGTGCACACCGAAACAATAGTCTTTCACCTCTTAGGCAGTTCCAGACATTTTCCTGGACTCTCTCTTGGCTAGCTGTGAAGGACTAGTCCCCTTCAGTTTGTGGTCAAGCAGCCAACCGCAGTCTTCTCCCTGGTACCTGACCTCCGAAGCCAGAGCCTCAGCTCCCAGACCCCACCCACAGCAGCAGGTGAGCAGACAAGCTTCTCAGGCTGGTGAGTGCTGGTCGGCACTGGTCCTCTGTTCAGGAATCTCTCTGCTTTGCCCTCTGCACCCCTGTTGCTGCACTTTCTTCCGAGGCTCCAATGCTTACCCCCCACTACTCCCTGTCTCCACCAGTGCAGGGGCTTCCTAGCATGTGGAAACTTTTCCTCCTTCACAGCTCCCTCCCACTGGTGTGGGTCCCATCCCTATTCTTTTGTCTCTGTTTATTATTTTTTCTTTTGCCCTACCCAGGTATGTGGGGAGTTTCTTGCCTTTTGGGAAGCCTGAGGTCTTCTGCCAGTGATCAGTAGGTGTTCTGTAGGAGTTGTTCCACATGTAGATGTATTTCTAGTGTATCTGTGGGGAGGAAGGGGATCTCTACATCTTACTCCTCTGCCATCTTGAAGGTCTCCTCTATTTTGATATTTCGAAGGTATTGTAAGTAGTCTCTTTTATTAAACATTATTTTTCTAAAGGTTTGACTCTTTATAGGTAATTTTGATTTTGTATTATAGTTTTGCAATGTGTTATCTTTGGGGAAACTGGGGCAAAGATTCCTGGAATCTTAATTTATTATTTTGTACAACATGGAAGAATTTAAAGTTTATCCATGTATTAGGTCACCAACAAACTTTTTAAAAGGTCAGTTCCTTTCATACAAGTTCAAGACACAAACTATTAATAAATGATTATAAATAGATAATAAAAGAGGAAATATGAGAAATTTTAAAAGCCTTCTAACTAAAAATGTGGTTAAATTCACAATATCATCTTGAATACAGTTGTTTTTAAACAATGTTAGCACACTAAGTATTAAAATGTTGGGAAATAGTTTTTGCAGAAAAAAATATTTTTAAATACTTATATTAGAAATGATGGCAGATGAATTATAAGGTTAATGTACAATGAATAACAGTAGTAAAAAGGCATGAAAATACAATTAAAGAAATAGCACAAAGTAAAAATCAAAAGTAGCTTATGTAAAAGCATAATGAAACAAAGTAATTTATGATAATGCTAGTGGACACAAAGTAAAAAACACAAGTAATGATATGAAAAATTTAAGCAGAACATGACAACAGATAAAGTTGTTTATAGAAGAAAGATAATTTTATGAATAACTTTATTCCAATGAATTTGTAAACTTGTTCATTTAACCATAAATCTAAAACAATTCATGATGCCCACTCTTACCAGATGTATGTATTGTAACAGTTGTGTAGCCCGCCAGTAAATAAATAGATAGATAGTAGGTAGGTAGGTAGATAGGTAGGTAGGTAGTTGATAATAGAACTTGTAGTCTGCATTTTTTTGTTAGTTCAGGATTATGAGTAGTGTTGTTCAGATCTCTGTGATCATTGATTTTTTCTTCAGTTCCAACTCTTCCATCAATTGCTATTAGTGGTGTGTTAAATCCTCAACTATTGTTATGGAACTGCTATTTCTCCATTTAATTCTGTTAGTATTTGCTTCTTTTTTATGATCTGTTTTAGGTGTACACACATTAATTCTTATTATTTCTTCCTGATGTATTGATCCTTTCTCATTATGTCATTTTTTTGTATATCTATGGTAACACACTTTTCCAGTCTCATTTATAGTAATATACCTACTCTCTCCTTCTTAGGTTTACAGTTTGCATTACTTATCTTTTTTCCATCCATTCACTGTCAATCTATCTGTGTCTTTATATGTAAACTTAGTTGTTTGTAGATTGCATAATAGTTTAATCTTATTATTTTATCCAATCTAAGAATCTTTAACTTGTACTTACAATCTTTTGTCAATTAACATAAAAATAACCATTGATATGGTTGGGTTTAGGTATATAGTTGTAATATGTGTTTTATATTCCTCTTCTCTGATCCATTTTATTAATTTACTTTTTATTTCCAAAGTAATCTTAATATTGGTACTAAAAGTTACAAGCATATAAAGCTAAATGGTAACCAGGCATTAAAAAGTAGGTTTTTACTTTTTTACAGTTTTATTGAAGTTGATGTTGTAATATTTCACACAAAATGTACATTTATCACCTTATATCTATTTTGCTCATGTATACATGTATATAAACTCCCTGTGTCATTGTATTTTGTTTTAAACAACTGTAAGTTAAAAATTTTAAGAAAATGTTTTTATCTTTTATTCATGAAGCATATCATCACTAATACAGAACTCATCATTGATATTTAACCCTTCTTTAGCACTTTAATATACTGTAATCTAGAGTTCATCATTTCTGCCTTTTTTTTTTTCTGCGTTGGGTCTTTGTTGCTGCAAGTGGGGGCTACTCTTTGTTGCGGTACACGGGTTTCTCATTGTGGTGTCTTCTCTTGTTGTGGAGCACAGGCTCTAGGCACACGGGCTTCAATAGTTGAATAATGTAGGCTCAGTAGTTGCAGCATGTGGGCCCTAGAACACGCAGCCTTCAGTAGTTGAAGCACATGCACTCAGTAGTTGTGGCACACGGGCCATAGAACGTGCAGGCTTCAGTAGTTGTGGCTCATGGGCTCAGTAGTTGTGGTGCATGGGCTTGCTCCGTGGCATGTCAGATCTTCCCAGACCAGAGATTGAACTCGTGTCACCTGCATTGGTAAGAGGATTCTTAACCACTGTACCACCAGGAAAGTCTGAGTTCATCATTTCTGATGAGAAGTCAGCGCTTTTTAAATTGTCCTCATTCTTTATGCAGTGTGTTCCTCCTTCTGTATACCTTCAAGGTTTTATCTTTATAATTCTTAAGCAATTTTGACTATGGCAACGTTGTGTGTATGTGTGTGTGTGTGTGTGTGTGTGTGTGTGTGTATTCCAGGCTCTCTGAGCTTTATAAACACATAAATTTGAGTTTTACCAAATTGAGGAAAATATCAAGCATTATTTCTTTATTTTATTCCTTTCCTTCTGCAACTTTAATTTCAAACATTTTGTATCATCTGATATTTCCTATTCAACTCTGTTTTTCACAATTTTTTTTTAAACTCACTTCTTCAAATGGATAATTCCTCTTGGTCAATCTATAGTTAACTGGCTTTTCTTTAACTTCCATTCTGTACTTAAGTTTAAACTGTATTTCTTTTTCAATTTCAGATATTAGTTTTTCCAGTTTGGTTATTTTATAATTCTAGTTTTCTGCAAATATTTCCTGTATATTTATTTGTTACCAGCATAATTTACTTTATTGCCCATATTTATAATGATAATTTTAATATCCTTTCCACTGATTCTTAAGTCTAGATCTACTTGATTATATTTTCTCTTGAAAATTGGTTGTGTTTTCCTTTCTTTTTATGTTTAGTAATTTTTATAATATCAAACACATTGTGAGTGATTTATTGTAGGCACTCTATATTCTGTGTTTTTCCAAGGAATAATAATTTTGTATAAATAGTTAACATTTCTGAAATTAAATTGTTTCCCTTGCAGTGTATAGTATTGAAGTATGAATTAAATTATTTTAGTTTAAATCTGCCCTCTTAAAATACATCTGGGAGTCAAATGGAGATTTGAGCAGAATTTACAGTAGATTTTAGGCTTTCCTTGACTAAATATTTCCATTCTGGTATTCTTCCCTCATATTCTTTCAGCAGTGGTTGTGTTGTAAGGAAATGGAGTTTTAAAAGTAATTTTAATGTTTTTATTTGCTGTATATTTGAAATATTTATAATAAAAAAAGAAAACATGTTTACCTATATTGAGTCTTAAGATAATCTTAAAATAATTAAAATAAACAACAACTTGGTCAAACAAAATACATTTGTTACACTAATCTTTTCTTTGAAACTCTACCAAAATAACGCATGGCTGTATAATTGACATGCAGTCTAAGGCTTTGTTGAGCTGAAATAAATAGGCAGCCAGATATTTTTCCAGCAAAGATGGGCTTATTCAGGATCAGCAGAGAACTGCAATTCAGGGTCTGCAAACATGGTAAGTTAGGTGCAAGTCCCCATAGGGTAAGGGAAGGAAAACACTTTTATACAGAGAGGAAAAGAGATTTGGGAGGACTATAGAAAACAAAGAGTCCATGGCTTTTCATGGGCTGAGTCTTTCTTTGTCAGGAAAGAAGAGGAGTCTTTCTTCTTCTCGTTGGGCTCTGTTGAGACAGGGCATGAGAGCTCTCCTTTCTGGTCTCCAAACTGTATTTAATTGAGGTTTCTATTTATTATTATTAATTTTTTACAACTTGATAGTATATACTCAGTGCAATTGACCAAAAGTACAATGGACTAAATTTTCTGAGTGTGAAAGCGAATATGAATATGAAGTGATTCATTCATGGAAAACAAACATTTCCTCATTGTTCTGCTTTAGTTGCTTTTGGGTAACTGAAGAATTGAAGCCCACCATTCAAATGCCGCCTATCAGGACTTGCTATTCTTTTTTTTTCTTTTTTTTTTTTTTTTTTTTGCGGTACACGGGCCTCTCACTGCTGTAGTGTTGTGGCCTGTCCCATTGCGGAGCACAGGCTCTGGATGTGCAGGCTCAGCGACCATGGCTCATGGGCCTAGATGCTCCACGACATGTGGGATCTTCCCGGACCAGGGCACGAGCCCATGTCCCCTGCATTGGCAGGCAGACACTCAACCACTGCACCACCAGGGAAACCCAGGACTTGCTATTCTTAACAACAAAAATATTTACTCAAATTTCTCCAGAATCATGCACTCTGCAGCTTCTCTCAAAAGCCAAGTGCTCTTATGACCAGCTCTTTGATCATTTTCCTCTTGAGAGATTTCTGCTCTTTTCAGAATTTTAAGTAGCATATGTGTGGCTTGCCTCACTTCCCTTGACCCTGTGTTCTTTCATTCCTTAAACACTGCTACATCATTGAAAAGGTATGTCTGACTTTATACGAGGGAGACTTTAAGTAGACCCTGGGGCTAAAACATTGAATAAAGTATAAACAGTTTACAATCTGTAGGTGAAAATTATTACTATATTCAGAGTAGTTTTTTTCTTGTTTATTGTTTTTTTTTTGTTTGTTTATTCAAGCCACAATTATTGGTTCTGCTTTTGGAATAATTTGGCAATTATTACTTTAAAATATCTTAATCAGACCATTATCCATTTTTGACAAATGAGGAAGATAAGGTTCAGAGAGATAATGAGAGACTGAAGGTCATATATATATATATATATATATATATATATATATATATATATGTGTGTGTGTGTGTGTGTGTGTGTGTGTGTGTGTGTGTGTGTATATGCACACACATATATATTTCCTTGGAAAACATATTCTCTTAAAAGTAGAAACTGAAAACTTAAATCAGCTTTATCATTCCCTCAGTACAGAGTCAGTTTCAGGGAACTTATTTTGCAGCTTATATATCACTGTGAAAACATAATCTTTTTAAAATATATATTATAAATTAACTTGAACTGTCAGTGCATTTGTAAAAGGTTAGCTTTTAAATTCAAAGAAACATGCCTGCCTTTTAAAATTAAGATATCTAAACAAACAAACAAAAAATATGTATGCACTACTGCAATTGCTGTAGAGAAATCTATGGGTAATATTTTCAATCCTTCTCTATACATTTATCAGGATTGCACTTGTCAGACTGTTACAAATTATATTCATAATAATAGCTAAACCCATTTTTTGGTTATTTATTTTTCACCTAAACTTTGTTATCACTTTTATATCTCTCAGTGCAGAATTTTATGATTTCTATTTAAATAATTTCAATAGAGTTTGTTTTATAGTTATTTATTTGTTGTCTATAAATAACTTCCAGTTTTATTAAGGCATACCTATTGAGAATTTGAATCATATGCTATTTTATTTCTTACTTTGTTTTTATCCCTACATTTCTAGCTATTTATAAAATAAACTAATTTAGCATCAAGAAAAATGAAGAAATTCTTTTAAAACAAGAAAATGAAATTTGCCCTAATTTGAAAATTCCTTTTATGTGAGGCATATGACAGTTTTTGTTCTTAAATAGTAACAATACTGTGTTTGGTCACAAACACCTACTCAAGATTTTAATTTTTTTTTTCTAGAAATTAAAGCTGGCACTTCTGCTGCACCTTAAAAGAAATACAATATGAATAAGAGGTTTTTCATGCAATTTTTGCTACATATATGTATATACATATATGTTGTGGTAAATGACAATTTTAAACTTAAATTATATTTTAAGTGAGATATTTATTGTCAACACTAAGAAAAATATCTAACAATTGGTGAATAGAGGAAGTAAAATTTAAAATGGAACTGCTGCTGCTTGAATGATATACATATTTAGATTTTTTAAAATTAAAAGTGGAAAAGCTGAAGAAGTATCAAAAAATGAATATCCACTTAAATTTAAATATTAATTTTAAGATAGAGACACTTTTATATCTCTATTCATATTGACCAGAGATTTCCACTGATGCATGTAAGCTATAATAGACTTAGAGTTTAACCTCATAATTAAGAACAATGAAGTGGAACATTGCAAGTTAGCAATGATCAGATATTGTTCAAATTAAGATAAGGGCTTTTTTTTTGTTTGTGAAACTCCTTTTTAAGGTGTATGGAATATATGTCATAAGAAGGAGAGAAAAACAATAAAGATGTATCTTAGTCCTGGTACACACTGCAATATTGTATGTCCATGTATATGGGCATAACTCAGAGATATTGAAGGTAGGGTGCCAGATCACTGCAATAAAGCAAATATCACAATTAAGCAAGTCACGTGACTTTTTCGGTTTTGTATGTACATATATATGTATATACACACATATATATTAACTTTTAAGTATATGCTGTACTACTCAACACGATTATTTCTATTTTACATATCTACCAGTTTTTAAGATTTATGTATGCTTATGGAAACACCTATCATAGCTATAGTCAATGTGATCAATAAATCATATACATATATGTCTCTATATAATTTTTCATTTAACGCCAGCTGAATGCCACTTTAGATTTTTAAAAATCTTATTATATATTTTGATTTGGAGCTTGTAGCAAAGATACCTGGTCATAACAGAGATTGTTCCTTGAACAGTTAACACTTAAGTAGAACAGCATATGTTCTTAGAAAGAAAAATATTTTCCCCATTTTCCAGTGTCCTGCCAAAACTGCTGCCCCAGGCACATTCCAGGTCCTCTCTGCTCCCTTATTCTGTACACACAAGGGGAGAAGTCACAAATGATTTGAAAATTTGGGATTGAGTCACCCGGCACATTAACTCTGTCTAGACTTTGGTCTTCGTAGGCCTTAATTTCTTCAGGCTCTAGGGGAGGGAGGTCTACCTGCATCAGTTCCATGCTGGACTGAAGTATGCAAGGGTAGTCTTCTTAATTCTGAGCGAAAAATCACAACTTATCCTTAGCATTGATAATAGTGATTTTAGTTCATCAACAGACACTCTCTTATTTTATTCATTCAGAACCCTCGTGAGGAAGAGGAAACTTTTTTATTGGGTGCTTCTTAAAACCAAACATATAGTGAGACCTCCAGGCAAGTAGTTGTTCCTATAGAGGCAGCTTAGGGTAGGAGTGCCAGAAGAACAGTGTAAAACCTGAGAATTCATAGCCATAGAGGTCTGCATGAGCATTCCAAGTTGAGGCAAACATCAGAGAGAAGGTAGCAGGGGCTGCAGGAAGTCAGTTTCAGGGCCACAGACTGCAGGAGTAGCAGGTTCAGAGGTAAGGGGAAACACAATCTTTATTGGACTTTCAAGCATTCATAGTTTGGCAAAACAGCATTTGATGCTTTTAAACTGTAAGACCACTGAATTCCCATGTATTATAAAATATGAAGAGTTTCCAGTCTTAAGTCATGTACGCCCAGTTTAAAAAGGGCAACACTGATCTACTCCTCTGTATTCCATCCTGTATTCAAGACTAAGGAAAGAACTGTGGAAGGGCAGACTCATGATCTACTTTTGCCCACAAACTCAAGATCATTTCCCTGCCTGTGGGATGTCTTTTTGACGTTTGTTATTTGTGCTTTATTTCAGATTTAGGATTTTACATATTGAACTTTTGATAGCGAAAATGCAAAAAGATTTCAACTTTTAATATATTTGTATTTTAATTTATTTGAACTTTATATTTCAAGAGGGCATAATTTTGATATTTTGAAGGGCTTATGAATTTTATTTTCATGTTCTCATTTATTTTTGCTGAAAAACCTCATGTAATATTTTTGTCACAGTGGTTAAACACAATTTAGAATGTGAAATAAAATAACATGTGACTTTTCAGTCTACTACTATAGAATTTCCTTGAAATTGATTCCCAGATGTACTCTTCTGACCCACATATGATCTTTCCAGGTAAACTTTCTGAACTGACATTGGGCACCATGTCCAAAATAGTAATAGCTTGGATTGAAGGAATGGCACCTGAAGTTGGGGGTAGCACTGCCCTGACAAATTGCTCAACAACTCCCCTGGTTGACCACAAGTAGTCAAGTATAGCTTAGGGACATGAGAACAAACAATCTAACAGAATGTTAGAGGGGAACACATTTTCCCACTGATAGCTTCCATTCAAGCTTTAATAAACCTTTCTTTCCAAGCTTAGAGCATTCTAATATTTTCACCTCCTCTCAGAATAGATTCATGGTTTGGGGTTTTATCTTTTGGACTGATTGATCCAACTCACCCCTGGTTACCACTCTCAAGCTCTCTTGATGTAGTCCATTCTCATCCCAGTAATTCTTCCAATACTGTCTCAAACAAATCTATATAGAAACAAACTATCCATTAAGTCAGGGTATAAAATCACAAACAACTATCATATAAATAATGTAAAAAAGAGAATGTGTATAACAAAAGAAATCAATGTTAAAATAAAAGCAAATATGTAGGAAACCCAGAGTTAAATATGCTATTCATCTTCAGCAATTATACAAATCCTTCTGGTATAACTTTTTATCCAACAACTTTACTTAAATCTTTGATTTCTTTTTTCATGTAAAAATCTCATTTATTTGTGAGACAGAGCCATGATCAAGCCATGCTAGGTCCCTGCTTTCAGAGAGTTTATATTTTACTGGGAAGGCTAAGCAAAAACTTTTAAAAAATTTGCAAATATGAACACTTACATAAATATATAATAAAAAAATTTCATTTACCCTAATTAAATTAAATTAAAATTAAATTTCATTTAATTTTCACATTACTCTAAGTAATGTGAACAACTGGCCAGGAAGTTCTTTCTTTGAGAAGAGACCTAAATTGCTTCTTTGAGAAGCAATTATACAGTGTTCTGTGGGAAGACACACTCAGACAGAACGGAAGCACTTCCCAGGTCTCTGGCTAAAAGAAGTGTGCCATATTCAAGAATCAGAAAATAGGGCCATGATGCTTAAATATATGGAAGAAGAAAGGAGTGGTAAAATTTAATTAGAGAGGTAGAGTACCAAGTAGCATTTATGATACAAAACCAGAAGCCATCTCTGGCTAAATTAGGCAGAAAGTGTATGCAATGGAAAGACACAGGAATTTCAGAGAATGGAATAGAAGAATTCAGCCACCTACACAGTCATGATCCTGATACATGGTCAGTCTGAGGAAAAAGACACTACTTGTTTCATTGTCTCTAGACCCACACCTACTCTACCTAGCATAGCATCCTCCTTGCATCATTCTTTCAAAGCTCAAAGAAACAGATCTGAAAGCTAAAACTAATCCTACCACATCATAGTTGTTAGGAAGAAAAGTAAAGGAAATGTATGCTTCTCCCCATAGTTTTCCACAGAGAGGGGTGGGGCCTGCTTTATAGCAATAAGTGCATAACAGGGGTGTTGTCCTGAGTAGGAAGGAATTCCTGATGCTCAGTTAGCCAAAATATAAAATTGCCCATTAAGGGCCTTTTGTTGATTGTTCAGCATCTAAATAACATGTCTTATTTTATTAAACTGAAGGAAAGAAAGCTTCTGGTTAGCTAGTGTAACTGTCCTTCCACTTCTGCTGTTCAGGTTTCAGTGATCTCTGTCATGCGGTGAATCCTAACTATCCCTGCTTCTTTTTTTATACCCCGTTTTTTATTTTTATTTTTGAATTTTAAGACTAGATTTAATTAAGCATAACATATATTCAAATTTTTAAGCATCAACTTTTTACTGAAGATCTTAAAATAAAACACAAGTTTCCTGTTTTACTTATCTTTTTACTTGGCCTTGTTTCACACAAGGGGTTCTAACATAGATAATTTGACAAAATCCCTAAATAACTCATCTATTACATTTTAGCTGAGATTGATGGGCTTCCTAGAATTACGATGCTTTAAACAGTTAAAGCTTTGTTTTTCTCTAATATTAAAGTCTACAAAGGCAGTACAATGGTTGGTAAATGCTCCAGGTATAACAGGTGAAGTCTTTTATCTGGTGTCTCCAATAAAAATGAACTCAATCAAGATGGTGCTACCTATCTTCCTATCTAACTATGTGTCTAACTTATATTTTCACATGTGCAGTACTCCTGCTACCATACTCCAAAGTAGACAGAAGGAAAGTCCTTTCAATTAATTAATTCATATCAAATCCAGCACATCTGGGTAATCTGCAATATGATCCAAAGGTCTGAATGTAGTTTCCCATCGCCAAGTGATCACCAATCTAAAAGAATAAAATATCTATTATTACTACTTCTAAGTAATTCTGATAATAATATTCTTTATGAACTCATCATTATGCAACCAAAAGTTTCTAAGCTCTTTACCTTTATTATAGATAATACTTTCATTACTCAATCCAAAGATCCTGTATTTCCATTTTAAGGATGAGAAACTGAGGAACAGAGAAATGAAATAACTTAGGATTGTACATCTAACTAGTTCAGAATCACCATTTAAAACCAGGTTGTATGACCATGCTCTTTCTTATCTCTGTACCATACTTTCTCCTATGTAAATTGCCATTATTCTATTGATGAGAGTCTGAACTCATCTTAGGCATAAAATATCTAGAAAGTCTACTATTATACTAAACTGTTTGTTTCTTGGTGTAGCAAGTCATATTAACCTGAATATCTCTCTTCCCTAACAAATTCTTGAAATACAGTAGATGCTTAATTGATGTTTTATAAAGGAATTAATTTTAAACTTACTTTACATAGAAATATTGCATATTTAAATTGAAAATTACTTTAAAACAAAATAAACTATATTCACTTTTTGAAAAATTTATGTAATCTTGCCACAATGTCCGATGTCCAATATGCATACTGGAATGGAAACAAGATGACTAGTATCAAACTCATATTTAGAGACAGGATTGGGGTGCAGAACGGAGAAAATAGCAATCACTACCTAGTGCAATTATCAAACCTGTGCCCTAGAACTTGGTTAAGTTCCTTGGTTAGAACTTCTAGACAGGTCTGGTTAGGCTGTCTTGAAAAAGATCCTTATAGTGTTTCAGTTTCAATTTCTGGTCTTTTTCTGGCTGGTTTCTCGTGCTTCCCTCATTTTGCCCTCTTCACTACATATAACAATAGCTACCTAGTCATCTGTATTAGTTTTCTATCTCTGTTGTAACAAATCACCACAAAATCAGTGGCTTAAAACAATACACATTTATTACCTCACAGTTCTGCAGGTCAGAAGTACAGGTTATCTTAGCTAAATGCTCTATCTCAAGTTTCACGGAGTAGAAATCAAGGAGTTGTCTTGTTGGGCTCTTACCCAGAGACCTAGGGATAAACCTGCTTCTAAGCTCATTGAGGTTGTTAGAGGAATCTAGTCCCTATAGGTAGTAGGACTAAGATTCTAGATTCCTTGCTGGTTGTCAGCTGGGAGCTACTCTTATTTCATCTATCACACCATCTGAGAATAAAACATGGTTTGTATGGAAAGAAACATACTTATTCCCATATGTGAAAGCAGATTTACAACAAAAGGACAAAATCTTACAGTTATTTAAATTTCAGGGACAAAAACGATTTGCTTATTCTGCTTTACAAAGTTCAGTGAATCCAGTGGGTGGATATGATGTCTGTTTATGTATGGACTAGCTCTACTTTCAGCTTTTCTCTCATATGATTTTACTGAGAACAGAAAGAAATTATCAATACACAACCATTCGTTTTTTTTCTATAGGTTATCACGATGCTAGCCTTAGTTGAGATATAGATTGATTTGCATAATATTGTAAATAAAAGTTTCACTAAATATTGTACCTATGCTTAAAGAAATAAACACATCAGAGTTTTCCATCTGCAAAATCTTTCTTCTTACCATCTGCCAAGCCAACATGACTGTTTAAACTTTAGATTACATAGAAAGAAAATTTTGTATTAGTAAGGATTAAATTTAGCTGTGAATGATGAAAATTGTAAGAGTGGCATTTAGACACTATTTCTCCCACAGGTAAATTTCTAGGTAGGCAATCTAGGTCTAATGAGGAGCTTCTGGTACCAAGATGTCAGGTACTTTCATCTCCCTGCTCTTCTTTCTATATCCTCAACATAATACTTTAGTATATTAACTTCCTTCTTCTAGGACTTAGGCAAAGGAAAGGATTTAGAAAGATATAGTTTTGCTTTCTCTTAAGAAGCGCCCTAAAAGGTGTGATAAAATATTTATACTTACAAACCATTGGTTGGAATATAGTCATATATCCACATCTAAAAAAAAGAATAAAAAAAGTGTAGTTGGGAATGAGGGCCTTTAATCTGGGCATTCCTGTGATTAAATTTTTTTTATGTTATAATGTTGAAAAAGCAGAATTGATGTGAAATATCCAGTTCCCCAAACCTTTCTACCCAGGACTTGAGAACCCTGAGATTTTCTTTCCCAACTGGGAGAAAATAAAACAGGCAGGCAGAGAAATCAACAGGAAGAACTGCGCCAAAGGAAGTCGACAGGTTTGGAAAACTCATCCCTATCCAGAGGCATTGGGATGGGGAGGCTAGAATGAAGAGGAAAGAAGCCACAATAAGGAGCCCACAAGGCTTATTTGATCCTTTGGACCTAAGATTCACTTTGCTGCCCTGAGACATAGAGACGTCAGGGGAGCATCGGTAGGGGATCCCTATATACCCTGCCTCCACTGAGATAATACCAACAGCTAGACCTTGGGAAATCTGTTCTGCTCCCTCAGACTACATCAGCAAATATCGAAGGGAGGCCCAGCAGCACTACACAGCAAAGGTTCTGACAAACTGCCATTTGAACCACAGTCCACAAAAGTAGGCCAAGGCATGTATGCTAAACCTAAACAGGGTGAATTCCTCTTTAAATCAAAGCTTTAGATAGAACCTAGATTCCCAAACATAATAGAAAAAATATCCAGGATGCAATCTAATATCATCTATTATAAGAAGAACCAAAAAGATATAATTTTAATGAAAAAAGACAATCAACTGATGTTACCACTGAGATGAATCAGATACTGAAATTATCTGAAAAGGATTTTAAAGCAGTCATCAAAAACTGTTTAGAGAATCAACTAAAAATTATCTTAAAATTGAGGAAAACTAGAAAATCTTAGCAAACAAATAGGTTACAAAAAGAACAAATTAGAAGTTACAGAATTAAAAAAAATAAATAACAGAAACATAGCAACTCACTGGGTGTGCTCAATAGTAGAGTGGAAATAACAGAGGATAGAAATGGTGAACTTGAGAAAAGATTAATGCCCTTCACTCAATATGAATGAGAGGAAATAGAATGAAAATAACTGAACAGAGCCCTAGGAGCTTGTGAAATAACAGCAAATACCCAATATTTATATTATTGGAGTCCCAGATAATATGAGAAGCACAAAAGAGTTGGGCTGAAAGAGCATTTGAAAAAATAATGTCTGTAAACTCCCCAAATTTGATAAAAGATAGAAATCTACATATCCACAATGATGAGTGTGATTAGAAACCAGCTATTCTGAGTTACTGCATAGGCATTTTATAGTATGAACACCCTGCTCACACCTAGAGTCTGGACATTTAGATAAGGACCTGAGCTTAGGATTCCCACCAAAAGTTCCCATTTTGCTTTTCCTGGGGCACCTTTTACATAAGCACTTAAAGTTGAGCCTGTGAAAAGTTAATGACCTCCACCCCAATCCCCTTATTAATAGCAGGTGCTTGTTACCCTGCTCTCTATCTCCTGCTTGCTTGTGACCAGGGACAGATGACTGTCCTTCTCCAACATCATTTCACTGCCCTCCACTTCTGTGATCTGTTAAGTAATGAATCTTGTGACTTTAATTCCTTTGTGTGAGTGTATTGAAACTGCTCCTTCAATCAAAATGACCCTGGGGGTTTTTACCTCCCCAAAGTGAGAGCTCTCATGCTAAGGGAACTACTTGTGTGGTGTGGGTGGCTTGTGCAGCAGGACATAATCCACAAATGTGTAATTTAATACACCAGTTACAGGCCTCCAAACACATTGAGAGAAACTTATTATGGGTAAACCCAAAGATATTCATGTCAAGACACATCATAATTAAACTTTTGAAACCCAAAGATAAAGAAAGAAATATATTACATTACACTTAATAGTGAAAGATGGAATGTTTTTGTTTCACCCAAAGAGTGGGGACAAAGCAAGGATTTCCACTCTTACCACTCTTACTCAATATAGTGACAAATGTTCTAGCCACTGCAATTAAGAAAGAAAAAAAAAAAGGCATACAGTTTGGAAAGCAGAACATAAAACTGACTCCATTGTCAAATGGCATGATTTTTTACAAAGAAAACCTAAAGGAATCTACAGAAACAAAGCAAGACAAAAACAAACAAACAAATTCCTCCTAGAAGTAATGAGTTCAGCAAGGTCAGAGGATATAAGATGAACTTGCAAAAACCAATCTTATCTCTATGTACTAAAAGTGATCATATGAAAACTGGAAACCAAAATTAAAAACACAGTGTCATTTACAATTTCTCCCTACAAAAAGAAATAATTGCATACATACTGAATAAAACATGTACAGGTTTTGTAGGCTGAAAATTACAAAATGCTGATGAAAGAAATCAAAAAGGCCAAAATAATTGGAAAGACATTTTGTGATCATGAACTGGAAGACTCAACATAGTAAAGTTGTCATTTATTCTTAAATTGATTTATAGGTTTAATTAATTTCTATCAACATTCCATTGAAAAGCAAAATTGATTCTATCAATATAAACTCCTTCTAAAGCATGCTTTTTCTAAAAGCTACATGGAAAGGCAAAAGGACTGAAAGATAAAATTATTGTGAAAAGAAGAATACAATCTGAGGAATCACTTTACCCAACATTAAGATGTACTATGTAGCTACAATATACAAAACAATGAAATACTGGAGGAGGGATAGACACACAGATCAATGGAACAATACAGAGAACCCAGAAATAAAGCTGAAAAAATATGTTCAACTAATTTTAACAAAGGTGTAGAAGCAACTCAATGTAAGGATACATTTCAAGAAGTGCTGGAGAAGTTGGAAAGCCATATGGGAGAAAACAACAGCAACAAAAAAAAATCTAAACAAAAATAACTTCACATCTATCTATCATTTTCTTATTTTTTTGTTTATTTTTAGTCTTGAGAGAGTTAGGGAACATGGTTTCAGAAATACAAAGCTTTCAGCAGTCTCATTACTTGAGATTTCAGACAATGTCCCCAGTGTTTTACATCAAAACCTATGGAAAATATTTCTGCATTTGTTTTGTGTTATAAGGCCATTCCTGAACCATCACTGTCCCACTATAGGCACTGGGAAGTGTGGCTACTCCTTATAAATACTTCCTCTGACTAAATGGCTTGAGATAGAGAGGATTTTACAAACATCATACAAGGTGGGTTTTACCATAATGAAATTGACAACTACTGCTGAGCAGCAAAAATGCCAAATATCCATTTGCATGTTCATGTTGACTATGAAACACACATCCATCACTTTCCCAGATATGTAATTTGAAAAGGAAACTACCACGATCACATATAACCAGTCAAAAAATTTAGTAACTAGTAGGGCATGGGTCCTGACCAATCAGAAAGATGTCATTCATAAGTAATGACTGAAGCTATAAGGACTATTGACAAACTGACAAATAAATATCAAATAATATCATTGACTTCCTGAAAAGAAAATAACCCAGAGCTTTACCAAGATTTGGTATTCTGGTTCAAGTCCAAACTTTCAGAGTTTGTCCATTTGCCTTGGTTAATTTCAGTAACCTATGGATAAAGTGCAAATTATACCATTACATCAAAATACCTGCTATGCAATGTTACAGCAAAAAAAAAAAAAATAGGATATTACTATAGAAATTCCAATATGGAAAATTACAGGTTCAATATTTACATAGCAGATTTTAGCTCAAAGCATACACCATATCATAATGCACAAAGATTGCAAGTATGAGTTGATTTGGCAGTGAATTAATTTCCTTAACCAGACCATTTTTCGATGCTCAGGGTTTTGTTCTCAGAAATTCTCCTTGATCTTTCTATCTCATTGGCATATGTACTCAATATGTTTCATTTGCCCTTCTTGATCCACTCCACATTTGTCATTCTGCTGTACTAAGTTCAGAGTTATGATATTACCTCTTGTACTACCTATATACCGGATGTAGGTTGACTTGTATCCCTATAAAGATATTGCAATCCTAATGCCTGGCACTTATGAATGTGATTTTATTTGAAAATATCCTTACATTAAGATGAACTCATATTATACTAGTGTGGGCTCTAAAGACAATGACTGTTGTCCTTACAGGAAAAACAGATTTAGAGACACAAGAGACATAGGAAATAAAGGTCACACGGTGACTGAGGCAAAGATTGGAGTGATGCAGCTCTAAGTCAAGGAACATCAAGGATTGCCAGCAAACATGAGAAGATAGGGCACAGGCATGGGACAGATTCTCCTGCAGAGCATCAAGAAGGAACTAATTCTGTTGCTATCCTGAATTTGGACTTCTATCCTTCAAAAGTGTAAGAGCAAAATTTCTGTTTTTTTATGTCATCTAGTTTGTGGTAATTTGTTATGACAGGCTAAGAAGACTAATACTGCACCCAAACTTTTAGAAACTACACTTAGATTTTTTCCAATGTGGAGGAGGCAAGGAGCCTTTGAGGAAGAACTCACCATTGGGGGCACATATAAATCCTGAGACTATTTTATGAAGCCTTCACCAGAGAGATGTTCAGCCATTTGCTAATGCCATTCTCAGATATAAATTGAAGATACTATATAATTGCTCTCAGTTTTTGTTGATCTTCAGAGACTTAACATGTCCTAGTGGTCCACCAGTCAGAGTAGTTGTAGATTAAGTATTAACCCAAGTTCTCCTAACAGTGGGTCCAATACAACTACAGATATATCTCATAGTTTTTTCCCCTATCCCAGAAGATGTAGTCAGAATAGACATACTTAGTGTATGGCAGATTTCCCACATTGTTGCACTAACCTTTGGAGCAATATTACAGACAGGAGTCATAACTAGAAAAGGCTAGTTAGAAGCTCCTTAAACTGTCCACATCCTACAAAGACAGTGAGCCATAGCAGTATTGCATACTGGGTTGAATTGTAGAGGATTATTATTACCACAAAATGTTTGAGGAATGCATAGTTGATTATTTACTACTTTATCCCCTTTTAAATATTTTGATCAGTGCTAAATCCAGGTTAGTCATTAAGAATTACAATGATTCCATGATGCCATTCTTAGGTGGTGATGCTAATCATAAATACTGTTAAGATGTGGTATCTTTATTGAAATAATGTGAACATTAACACAAGTTATGCTGTAATTTTTTTCTAATTTCCATCAGTAAGGAAAAATAATAATTTATGTTAGTCTAAGATTTTATTTGATGTCTTTAACACAGGGCTATGTAAATTTTCTTTATCTGTATAATATCACAGTTTAGAAGGAATTTGATCATCTAAGACACCTTACACAGAGGAATGATGGGGTACTTTTTTAAAATAAGAGGCCTCCTATACTATCCATCATGAAAAAAAAAAGCCCCAAATCTTGGTGTATCTCTCTGGATTTGGGAGCAAATGTATACTACATTTGTCTATTCTGCTTTAACCTATTTATCAGGCAACCCATAAAGCTATCAGTTTTGAGTGGGTCATGGAGCAAAATAGATCTCTTCATCAGGTGCAAATTGTCCTATTTTATGATTCAGCACATCAAATGGTATCTGTGGCAATGCTAAACTCTGAATGGAGTCTCCAGTGAGTTCTCTTTGGAGGATCGCAACGCAGACCACTAATATTTTGGAGGAATGCCAGGTTCTAGCTTGCTAAAGAGCCCTGGTAGGAGCTAAACTCCTGACTGGGAGATATCAAGTTACTATGAGTCTCTAATCCACCCCCCCATAAATGCAGTGTATAAGATACTTTAAACAGGGCTTCCCTGGTGGCGCAGTGGTTGAGAGTCTGCCTGCCTTTGCAGGGGATGCAGGTTTGTGCCCCAGTCCGGGAAGATCCCACATGCTGCGGAGCGGCGGGGCCTGTGAGCCATGGCCACTGAGCCTGTGCGTCCGGAGCTTGGGCTCCACAACGGGAGAGGCCACAACAGTGAGAGTCCCACATACCGCAAAAAAAAAAAAAAGATACATTAAACAAAAATTAGATGGCATAGTAGTACTCAAGTTTAAGGTAGAAAAATAAAATATATGTATTTTGCCCATGTAGGTCTTGTGCAAATAATTTGCAAAAGGTGGTAAAGACCTCCATGATACTTGCTCTAACTACTTTGCCAGCTCTCTCAACTCATACCTGGGTCTTGTGGGGAGTTGCCTATAGTCTATCCTTACTTACAGATGGATCTGCATCGCATTCCAATTCTAGCTTAATATGTGTGGCTACTTAATACTACTTGGGTTTTCCTGAATGACTCTAGGGACAGGAAATCCTTTCAGTAAACATATAATTTGGTGAAATACTTTATTTACTTTGTGTGGAAATATAAATGAACTGAGATACAGATATAACCAGTTATGAATCCTAGGCAGGGACTAATAAGTTGGCCAGCTTAACAAAATTCAGAAAAAAATAAAATTGAAAAATTAATGTGGCAAGTAAATCTGAAAATATAAGAATGTGGTTAGTACTTTCTGTATGGATGGGCATATTATGTAGAGCTATTGATGTCCAATGAATATGCCCACGAGAATGCAACTACAGTGAAAGCTCATGAGTTCAGATATGTAGACTTCTCACCAAGATTTCTCCCCATAATACTACAACTGAGTACAAAACCAGGTAACATTAGAGGCCAATGATGCAACACTGATATGGCACAATTACCATGGAGCAACCAGCTGGCTACCTAGTGATAGGTTGATTACATCTTTTTGTCATAATTGGATAGTACTTTTTTTTTTTTTCTCATAGGAATAGACACATATTCTGGGTATGGATTTGCCTTCCCTTACAATAGCATTTCTATCAGCATTACTAGCTCTGGACTCGAGACAATCTTTATCACCATTTTGCTCTACTCAATATTGTTCCTGCTCATGAGATACATTTACAGTTTAAGAAATGCAGAACTTCCACTTCTGGTCAAGTTGGAGCAACAGAGACCAGATTTATCTTCTATCCTTCAGTAAAAACAAAACAAAACAAAACAAAAAAACCAGACAAAATATAGGAAAACACAGATTAGTGGTTACCTGTTGGGTATGGAATGAAAGGGACATAAAGAAGAAATTACAGTGAGGTGCAAGACACCATACATGGTGGTGACTGAATATATTCACTATCTTTGCTGTGATGATTATGTCATGGGTGTATACATATATCAAACTTACCAAGATGCATAGCTTAGACTTTCTGGCCAAGGTGGTGGATTAGAAAAATCCTGAGCTCACCTCCAATAGGCACACCAATAAAGTCACAAATATTTACAGAGCAGCTATTGATGAGAAAGACCAGAATCTAGTAGAAAAGATATTCCTCAAGAAAGATGTAAAGAAAGAACCACAACAAGATGGGTAGGAGAGGAAGGGATGCAGTATAGTCAAGACCATACCCCCAGGTTGGTGATCAACAAATGAGAGGAAAATTACAATTGCAGAGGTTCTCTCCAAGGAGCGAGGGGTCCAAGCCCCACATTGGGCTCCCTAGACCCACTGTCCTGAACCAGAAAGACAGGCACCCAGAATGTTTGGCTTTGAAGGCCAATAGGGATTACTTTTGGGAGAGCTAGAAGTCTGTGGCAAACAGACTCCACTCTTAAAAGATGCACACAAAATCTTACATGTTCTGGGACCCAGGGCAGAAGCAGTGATTTGAAAGGAGCCTGCTGATCTTAGAGAGCTTACAAAAAGACATGAGGCAACTGGAGCTCAACCTGGCGACACAGACACTGGCAGCAGCCAATTTGGGAGCTCATTTTATCACAAGGACACTGATGCTGACAGGTACCATTTTGGAATCCTCTTTCTAGCTTATTAGTGCAGGGACTCCCCCCGACCCCTGCCTAATAACCAATCAGTACTTTACTGACTGGCCTCAGGCCAATTCAAGCAACTATCCAGTGGGGGACACAGCCCACCCACCAGCAAGTAGGCTGCTTTAAGACCCCTGAGCCCAAAGCTGCCCTGACACACAGCCCTTTCCATCAGAAGGCCTAGGATATGGCCCCACACAACAGCAGAGCTGCACCAACTCTGAGACAACTTGGACCCTTCAGCCAGCCTTCTCGAGATCCAGACTTACTTACCAGTGGTTGACACAAGATTTGGAATATGTCAAACCCCCCAGTCAGCCATGTCAGGAATCAGCCCTGCAAACCATCAGGCCAACACTACATCCAAAGGCAGTACCACTCATCCCAGAACCTGGCTCTGCCCATCAGTGAGCCACCACTAACTCCAGGATCCCCCTGGGCTCTGGAGCCAGGCATCTCATGGCCCAGTCTCATCCAGCTGTGGCTGGCAGCCTCCACACAAGGCAGGGCTTGGCAGCCAACACAACTGAGGGCCAAGCACAAGTACCAAACCACCTACAGTAGTCAGTGCAACACAGCAGAAGTACCCATGCAGCCCACATAGGGGGCATCCCTGGAGCATATAGCTTTGGCAACCAGAGGGGAGTGTGCTATTGAGATACATAGAATGTCTTCTACAAAAGGTCACTTCTCCAAGGTTGGAAAATGAAACCAACCTACCAAATATATAGAAACATGAGCAGCAAATGACAAAAATGAGGAGACAGAAGAACATAATTCTTAACAATATTTTTGGGATCTATCACCTAAGACAGAGGAAATAAAAGCAAAAATAAACAAATGTGACTTAATTAAACTTACAAAGCTTTTTCACAGCAAAGGAAACCACTGACAAAACTAAAAGTCAACTTACTGAGAAAATATTTATAAACGATATGACAAATAAGGGGTTAATATCCAAAAATTGTTAAACAGCTTACACAACTCAATATCAAAAAACTAGCAACCTGATTTAAAAATGGGCAGAAGATATGAATAGAGAATTTTCCAAAGAAGCCATACAGATGGCCAACAGGCACATGAAAATATGCTCAACAACACTAATTATTAGAGAAATGCAAATCCAAACCACGAGATATCACGTCACATCAGAATGGCTATCATCAAAAAGACCACATATAACAAACGTTGGTGAGGAAGTGGAGAAAAGAGAACCCTCATACACTGTTAGTGAGAATGTAAATTGGTACAGCCATTGTGGAAAACAACATGGTATTTCCACAAAAAACTAAAAATAGAATGACCACATGATCAGAAATTCCACTCCTGGCTATAAGGAAGTGAAAGCACTAATTTGAAAAGATACATACACCCCAATGTTCATAGCAGCATTATTTACAACAGTCAAGACATAGAAGCAAACTAAGTGTCCAACAACACATGAATGAATAAAGAAGATGTGGTATCCATTTATAATGAAATACTACTCAGCCATTAAAAAGAATGAAATTTTGCCATTTGCACCAGCATGAATGGACCTGGAGGGTATTATGCTTAGTGTAATAAGTCAGCCAGAGAAAGACAAATACTGTATGTTATAATTTATATGTGGAATTTACAAAATAAAACAAACAAGTAAACACAACAAAGAAACAGACTCACAGGTATAGAGAACCTAGCGGTTACCAGTGGGGACAGGGAAAGTGAAGGGGCAAGCTGGGGGTAGTGGATTAAGAGTTACAAATTACTATGTATAAAATAAATAAGCTACAAGGATATATTTTACAGAATAGGGAATATAGCAGTATTTTATAACACTATAAATGTAGCCTCTATCTAAAAATTGTGAATCACAATATTGTACATCTGAAAGTTATGTAATATTGTAAATCAACTATACCTGAATAAATAAAAAACTGGGACATATTAAAAAAGAGTTATATAATGTATATAAATCTATACATATAATACATTTATAAATATATACATACACACAAGGGTTTCAAATTATTTGTAGTCAATAAAAATTCTATGGATAACGTTTTGCTCAACCTCCACATGAAAATTAGATATATAGTTCCTAATAAACATATTCTATTTGTTACTCAATAAAATGTATATAGATATATACATAATGGAATATTCCTTAGCTCTAAATAGAATGAATTCTTGCCATTTGTGACAACGTGGATGGACCTAGAGGTTATCATACTAAGTGGAGTTAAGTCGGGGAAATACAAATACTGTATGATTTCACTTATAAGTGGAATCTAAGAAAACAAAACAAAAAACTCAGAAACAAAATTACAGATACAGAGAAAAAACAGGTAAATGCCACAGGGGAGAATGCTGGCAGAAGAAAAGGGTGAGAGAGATGAAAATGTACAAATTTCCAGTTTCAATATAAATGATTTTCAGATATGAAATGTTCACTGTGTGGAATACAGCCAATAACTATGTAGTATCTTTGACATATCTTAACCAGATTTATTATGGTGATCATCTTGAAATGTACAGAAATATTGAATCACTGTGTTGTGTAACAGGAACTAACAGTGCTGTAGGTCAATTATACTTCAAAAACAAACAAACTCATAGAAAAAGAGATTATATTTATGGTTAACAGAAGTGGGCGGTGGGGGCAGGAGGATTGGATGAAGGCAGTCAAAAGGTCCAAACTTCCAGTTATAAGATAAATAAGTATTAGGGATGTAATGTACAACATAATAAATATAATGAACACTGCTGTATGTTATATATGAAATTTGTTAAGAGAGTAGATCCAAAATGTTTTCATCACAGGAAAGTTTTTCTCTATTTCTTTAATTTTGTATCTATATGAGATGATGGATTTTCACTAAACTTATAGTATAATCATTTCATGATAATTTTGTGATAATTCAAAACATGCTGTACACCTAGTAAACTGATACAGTGCTGCATGTCAATTATAATCTCAACAAAACTGGAAGAAAAAAAAAGATGTGTAGCTCAAACATGTACAGCTTATCACAAGTCAATAATACCTCAATAAAACTATTTTTAAAAAGGAATGTTTGTGCCCACTGAAATTACTAATATGCCCCATCAGTCAAAAGCAGTGACCTGGTAGAAATATAGAATGTCCTATTGAAGGCTAAATTATGGCATCAACTGGCAGATAAAATCCTACAACTGTCATGACCAGTCTACATTACATGGTATATATTTTAAACCAGTGACAAATATATAATGCCCTCTCCCCCAGAGACAGGAAGCATTGCCTTGAGAAGCACTGGGTAAAATTGAGAATAGTCCTTTCAATATGACTTTAATAATAATCAACATGTTTTGCCTTCTGTCTCTGGAAAAGACTGGAGAACCAAGTGACCAACAAATGAATGCATCCACCAGGAAAAGTACAGATACAGATGAAATGGAATTTAAGACTGCTTTCTACTCACTTAGCTGAGAGATTAATTGATTCCATTTGAGGGAAAAACTGGTTTCTGCTATTTAATGGGTGTAAAGAGGATTATCTTTGGGACCCAGTTAATCCAATGAAATGTTTCTTAGTACTCCTTCATACTGTACTATTGATCAGTGGAAAATGATATCAACCAACTAGGGCAAGATCCCCAAGGACTCATATTCTACAAGAATAAAAGTTCATGTTGCCTGAACAAGAACCCAGTCCAGCTGTGTTGGTGGCAGAGAAAGGAGAGAATAAAATGGATGTTGGTAGAATGAAGCTGTATTTTGCAATTTAGGCTTTAAGGTTAGTGGCAGAGGTGGATGTCATAGCCGTTATGATTTATGGTTTATGTTTAATAAATGCTTATTTTCTAAATTTCTCCTTTATACCTCCCATATATCTTTTTTTAAAATTAATTAATTATTTACTTATTTTTGGCTACATTGGGTCTTCATTGCTGTGTGTGGGCTTTCTCTAGTTGCAGCCAGTGGGGGCTACTCTTCATTGTGGTGTGTGGGCTTCTCATTACAGTGGCTTCTCTCATTGTGGACCACAGGCTCTAGGTGCGTGGGCTTCAGTAGTTGTGACATGCAGGCTCAGTAATTGTGGTTTGCAGGCTCTAGAGCGCAGGCTCAGTAGTTGTGGTGCATGGGCTTAGTTTCTCTACGGCACGTGGGATCTTCCCGGACCAGGGTTAAAATCTGTGTCAGCTGCATTGGCAGGTGGATTCTTAACCACTGCGGCACCAGGGAAGCCCCTCCCATATATCTTACAGGAAACTATTTTCTATGAAAATATTTGGTGATGGCTAGTATTTAAGGTTTTAAGAATTGATATTACCTGGTGATAAAACACGAAATGATGGGACCTCATGGTACCTTGTGCTGAAATCATGAAATCTCTACTTTATACTTGTGGTTTTCCTATACTAACAACTTGAAGATAATATAGTCGAATTGTTTATATTGAAATTATATAGTATACCATATATATATACACATTAGATATTTGGAGGTTTTTTTTTTTTCCATCATGTGCAATGTATACATGTCAGGAAGGAATTAGCATTATAGGTCAATCCAATTAAAACTAATAGTCATTTAAATGGTAAATGTGAATTTGGATTATTGACTTATTTACTTTATTTATCTAACAATTCCTCTTTTTGCATTTGTCTGAATAGATTTTTGTCCAACTGTTTATGAAATTAGCCTGTTAATTTATCACTAATGATAAAATAATCAATCTATGTGTGCATTGTACAAATTATACTACTTTTAGTTGTATTGATTTGGACAGCTATTTTAGCATTGTGTAGAACCAATTATAAATGAAACACAAAAGTTATCTTTTATTTTGGAATAAATTTATCACATAAAAATCTGTGAACCTAATTAGACATACTTGTTAAATTTACTACACATCCATGTATTTCAAAAATTTCTATCAGTTAATGCTTTTTTTTAACCTTTTTTTTTCTTTCAAATGCACTGAGAGCTACTGCTTTCCTTTCATTGCAATTTTAGCATACATTCATCCCCTAAAGACTATGCAGGTTGCTTAGCAAAAGAAGCGTTGTGCTGTCAGTCCTTTATCATAGAATAAGTGATCATGTCTATCTTTACTCATAAACAGTGGAAGAGCTAATCCTGCCTTGGTGTATCAAAGCATTTCAGTTCTGTTTCTGAATGATAAGTGGCCTTGAACAAAGGAAGTTATCTAAACCTAAGAAGGTTAAGAAACACATTCTGCATAAATAAGAAATGTCATTTAGTTGGAAACAGCTGCATGAAAGTGGGGATCCTGGTTGAAGAGATTATGGTGTGATTTGTCCTATTGGTGAGAGTCAGTAGGATTTTTTTTTTTTTTTTTTTTTTTTTTTGCTGTACGCGGGCCTCTCACTGCTGTGGCCTCTCCCGTTGCGGAGCACAGGCTCCGGACACACAGGCCCCGCGGCCATGGCTCGCGGGCCCAGCCGCTCCGCGGCACATGGGATCCTCCGGGATCGGGGCACGAACCCGCGTCCCCTGCATCGGCAGGCGGACTCCCAACCACTGCGCCACCAGGGAGGCCCAGGATTTTTTACTAAATCTGATCTTCTATGTCAACTGCCTCTGGTATATTCAAATTTTTCTTTTTTGAAAATCAAATGACCCTACCACATTGACACTATTGTAGAGCACCTATGAAATATCTTGAAGATTTAAACAAAATCACAAATATTTTAAATGTGTTTTGGATTTTTTTCAATGTTTAGGAACTTCTTTCAGCAATCAGCAGCTGAATGTTAGGGAATATAATCATATATATATATATATATATATATATATATATATATATATATATATATATATATATATATGGTAACATTCTAAATCAAGGTAAAAACACTGAGTTTCAGTGAAGTTCTCTAACAGGAAAAAAGTATATATATATATATATATATATATATATATATATATATATATATATATACATATACATATACTTCTTTAGCAGTAACAAGAAACCACAATTCCTAAGAGAAAATAAAAATGAACCTCAAACTATAGCCTTGTTATATCTCGCATTTCAGAAAAGCTTCTCAAAAGCCCCAGCTGTAAGGCATTGTGATCCAGCCCTGATGTGAGTCACTGAGGTCAAAAAATTCACCTGAAAAGGATTATAAGTGCCCCTCTCTTTCCTTGTTATCACTTTGTTTGATGAACAATTTATTATCTTCCAAACTAGTGTAAAGGCTTAGCTTAACAAGTGCTTCCCTAAATTGGATTGACATATTAGATTTTTAGAGATAAATTTTTAACAAACATAAGGGATGTCATATTGACAATTCATAGAGAAAAGCCTTAGAGATATGGCAAGTGGGAAAAGACAAAAGGTACATTTTTAATCTTGACACATTAAAGAAAACTAGCTGGAACCCGAAAAGAAAACTAGCTGTAAAAAAGAATTAGCTACAACACTAAAATCCTTTGTAAACTATAACATAAATGTAATAGATGATGTAACAAAATACAACATGAATGAACTTGAACGTTTGTTTTTCTACACATCATGGTAACACTATCATATGGAGTGTTCATATTCTAATTTTAATCTCACACATATAAGCTCCACATGTGTATTTATCCAGAAATTTGACTATTTTTTATTGTTTCAGAAACTGTGATATAGAATTTCTTGTCATATTTCCTAAAAAGCGAAAAAAAATGGAATTAATTCACACCTTTTTAATGAAAAATTCATGCTTTCACTTGTGTCAGCTTAACTGTAAAGATTTAGAATTTTTAGAAAAGTTGTAAAATCAATGTACTATGAAAGTTCTTAACTGTTGGAGCTAGTGATGAAGTCAATTTCAGCACCCTGTTCATTGAAGATGCTGTGATTATATTAGAATCATTTAAATGAGGATGTCCATTTCTAGTTGTCTCAAAATTCAAAAAAATGAAAAACATAATCAGTCTCTCATGATGTTCTTAATGTTTCAGGGGAAAAAAATGAATAAAATATGAAATGCATCTAGCAACTGTGTGAAAAGATTAAGATAGCATTTATCACAATTTATATAACTAGAGAGAATCTGGCCCCATACACTTTTTTCCCCTTGAACTGTATCCTATTTGTGAAAACTTTGTTGTAACTATTTCACAACTGTAACTTCTATTTTCAAATTCTTTCTCACCAACATTTACATTTAAAGCCATTATATATGAATGGGAATTAATAAAATTGTAAGTCTGCTTTACTAGACATATTCTTAAATGGGATAAATATCCATTGTAAATATTTAATTTTCCATCAATCTCATTTTTCCCTATAACACGAAATATCACATTAGATAATTTTTTAAACCAAATTCACTCAAGTTCAATTATGCACTCAGAAAATATTACATATTTTCTCATTCACATGGCTTTAACTAATTGCACAAGAATAGGGAAAATTCATAGGCCAAAAATAGCTTTAGGAACAATAAGCAGTTAACGTTGGGCAATAACTATTACTAGCAATTATTCCCCTCTTTAGTAAAAGAAAACAAGAACATATTTTTATTTTATTTTATTTTATGATGATGGTTCTTCAGGTTTGCTCATTAACTATAACTTTATGGATTAGAAACACGGCCATTGCACACTGAAGTGCAAAGTGCTAGTGTATATGGAGTAGAGGCTAGGAGTGATATGCAAAAAATCAGTGGCTAGGTGTTGTTCAAACACATCTCAATTTAAACCAGCTGACATCCAACATAAGCTTTGCATACCATTCAAGAATGTAGACTTAAATATTCAACTACTTAATTCTCCCCAGTGAAAACATTACTTTCTAAAAATTTAGCAGTAACAAGAAACCACAATAATATAATTATTGTTGCAAATTTATTTATAATAATGTAAACATTCATTTACTGACTGGTAATTATGTGTCAGGCATTATACTAGCTATTTTAGAAGAGTATCAGAGTTTAGAGATAAGAAGCTAAATTTGGAGAGGTTGAATAACTTATACATGACAACATGGACTGAACATGGCAGAATCTGTATTGATTGTGCCATGGCTATAAGAATTTTATTTGAGTGAAGTTTGGATTTAACAACTAACAAATTACTTAAATTTTCCTGGTACTGTAATGGCTATATCTATATTCATCTTTACATCTATATAGAGAGGCTCTCAGAGTCATTGTTTTGATAGTGAACATTTTGGATCTTACTAATATTTCTGTTAATGCATTTAAAAAAAATAGGATTATTTTCACTGACTGAATCAGAAAATCTTTACTCTTACTCATGTGTTCACTATTTTATATTTGATAATTAACTGGTTGATAGGCTATAACCAGTTAAGGATAATAGCATAATGTATGACTATACTATGATCATATCTAAGGAAATCTTCATCCTCATTCATGTTTTCATATCACATCTCATTACAATATAGTTTTATATTTTTTGATCCAAAAAGTAAAACTCAATTTGAAATATTATTTAACTTGAAATGTATTGTGTGAGAAATGATTTTAGTAACCCCCTCAAAGTCTCAATAAATCAAGATTTTATGATGGCTAACACTCCATTATTTTTTATAGCTCACATAATCCCCCTATCAGGTTTATAAAAGCCTTGACGTGTTCCTTCTTCAATCATAATCCTTCTCATCAAATGGAGCATCTTGCAGCTGCTTAGCTCTTTCTCTCATCTGTTGGAACAAGCATCATTTCTGCTAAGAAATTTATGTCATTCTTCATTTTTTAAAAAATAACAATGTAGGTTCAGGACTGCAAAAATTGTCATTCACTGGGTATCCTCTGGTAAAGTAATGAATAAAAGGTGGTTGCTGTCACTTAGCCATTCCATCAGGAATTGTGTTTATTCTATCTGACAACTACAAAGACTTCTAATTTCTGAGAACAATTTCTGTCTGGTTCACTCTAATCACTAAGGACTCTGCTTCATTTTAAAAATGAGAAAAATAATTCAGTGTTTTAAGCAATTTCAAGTCCATTTCTGAAAAGCAAGCTCAGTGTTTTGCTGTGTTTTTGTTATAGTTTCAAAATACCCTCAGAGTCTGTTAACTACATAGCCTCTAAGATTTTTATTGCATAGGTTTCATATGTTTGTTCTGTTAAAATCAAAAAATTTTCAGCACACCAGTTCATAAAATAATTTCAATATACTACCTATCACTTAAATTTTGATATTTATTTCATTATTATAGTGACCAGAGATAGTTCAGAGATAGGCCAAAAAAAAAAATTGTCACTTCAGGAACAATTAAAACCTATACCATCTGGTTTTCACTTCCCCCAACATACTCCCAAATGCAACAGGCCAAAAGAAAACCTGTAATTTTTTTACAGTATTTTCCCAAAGCTACTAGGTGAGTGTAATGCAGAGGCTTTTTTTTTAATATTGTTATAGTACATGGGAACAAATTTAAGGCAACCATGTAAAGTGGTTATATGGAAGCTCATCTCATTCCCATTGCTACCATGTGTGAATTAAAGTATAGACTGTTAAAGTGTAAAAGAATGAGGAGGAAAGAGCACAAGTAATTGATTCTGGCCAAAAAAAAAAAAAAAAAGGCACAGAATGTGAGCAATTTTTGCTGTTGTTTGCCTATTGAAATTCACACTTTATATTATGCTATAGATAGCAGGATCTAAATACATTGTACTTGTGACCTATTTGGGTCTGGGAACAGCATAAAAAATGAGAGCAAAATAAATATATTTTCAGATAAAGAATAGCTGAGATAATTTATGCTTACAATTTGCATTCTTATGTCAGCCTTTTTGTGTTTTAGATTTAAAATAGGTATATCTTTCAGGCAACATATTATCCAGTGTTAATATCTTATCCAGTTTAACAACTTTGGTCAATTAATCAAACTGTTCATTTATATTTAAGGCATGATTTCCATCTTCTCTATTGCTATTTGATTTCCATTTATTTGTACTTTCTATTTTTCTCTACCTCTTACTTCCTTTCTGATGTCTTTTGAGTTAATCATATTTTTTAACTATTCAATTTGATTTATTCCATTGACATCTTAGATTACCTTCCTTTTATTATTCTGTTCATAGTTGTTCTAGGGCTGTAACAGAGAAGAACAAACCTGACTCCATATTGGGTCTATTCCTTTAGCTCTAACCTTTGTGCTCTGTTGCCTATGCTTAGCCATGCTGGCTTTGCACTTTTGTCTCCTCAAACAGTAAAAGAATATTGTCTATAGCCTGAAATACAGAGATAACAAGTTGCAGAACAGAAAATAACATTTGTCTTGTTGAAGGCTTACAGGGACATTGAGACCAAACCTACATGAACAGCTGCAAGAGCAAAGGATATCACCTCAGGAGCCTAGCTAGCACCAAGAAGTCTGTAACAACCAGATACAACCCCTCTACTTTTAGTATAGAAGAAGGCTGAAGTCTAACTCAGGGAAGATGGTTCTTTGGGCCACTAGTCCACCATCTTCTCAGTCTGCTGGCTTTCTGAATAAAGTCACTAATTCTTGCCACGACACTTTGTCTCTCCATTTTTTGCCCTGTTGTACAGTGCATAGGAGGAGCTTGGACTTGCGGTAACAGGACCATCAGTGTGCACACTTATCAAAGACAATTTTGAATTGATATTGATAACTATTTAAGATATTAAAACACACTTACTGCTGGGAGACTCACACTCCTCTGATGAGTGATGTTTGTTTGAATACTTTTTAATCTAGTTTTATGGCTATTTATCATGGAAGGGCTAATCTGGAATACATTATTCTACCTTTGGTGGATACAGAAGTTTTCCGTTTGGTAATTGAAAGAGTGATATAGATGTTTCAGTGTTGTCCAGAGACAAAGAAGAGGAGGAGGGACATTCAATTTGTGTTCGAGGTGCATATTTGTGATTTAAATAAAGTTATAACATAACAAGTCCAAACTCAGGTGAAAGGTCAGAATGGATATGAACGGATATCATGCTATGGATCATTTAGTCATAGGGCTGCATAACATTTGCTGGGAAGTGAATATAGAGAAGATAAATTGTCTAAGCACTGAACTACAGAGCATTTTGATATCTATATGTCAGAAAGATACAGAATCAATTAAGGATTCAGACAAATAATGGAAACTGAGGTGGGGGTTTCTTGATACTCTAGAAAATAAGGAAAGAAACCATATTAAGAGGGAACATGGGAGTTATGAAAATATACCTCTCAAATCTCCTACTACATAGTTGACTGCTAGGCCTAGCTGCTGTGCTCTGAAATCCACCTCCACATTAACACTAGAACCATACTTTACACATGCTGTTCTGAGCCAATGACAGTACACATTTCCCTGATAGATGAAATTTGTTTGAAGATTCTCCATGAGCCTGCTGATAATTTCTCAGACCTGAGAAAGCAGATTACCTTCCTTCCCTTTATTCTTCTTTCTTTTCCTTCTTTCCATTCCTTCCTTCTTTCCTTTTTCTTCTATTCTTTTTAAGACTGAAAATTACATCATGATCTGATGACTCTCAAGCCTTTTTTTTTTTTTTAAGATCCCTCTCTATTTTCCTTCACAGGAATTTTCAGTCAATCTTGTTCCTATTCATCCTTTCTGCTTCTCTGTAATTGACATTGTGTAATAATCTTTACAGGAAAGCAAAGAAACAATATTCTAAAGAGACAGTTATGTTTTGTTAGAGTGATGGGATAAAGTAAACTTCCAAAGAAGACTTGTAATTTATTGGGAATTTGCTGACTAAATTATATAGTACGTACACCAGTATAGTTTGATAGAGATAGAAGACTAAGTGAGATGAGAAGTATAAAACCACAGTGAGAAGCTATTCTAGGTGAGGAGAGAGGATCTGTGAGTCCATGGCTTCATGAAGTAACAGAGATTTTAAATATATACACATACACATCTGTGTATGCTTACATACATTTATACACATATATACATACATACATACATATATATACATATGTACCTGTACATATATACGTGTGTGTGTGTGTGTGTGTGTGTTTGTGTATAATGAGATTAAACCAGGTATTCTCTTGGGAGAAGTAAATCATCAATGCATGCCTGGTTTGGCCTTTCAGAAAGTTTTTAGAGAGAGGGATGAGGAGGACTGAGGGAAGGAAGTTAAGATTGCCAGAAGCACTGAGATTTATTTGCTTTTATATAGAGTCTAGGAGAGAATAACAAAGGAAAAGAGCCAATTCAAAGAGTGTCCCCTTGTGAAAAATATATATATTTTTTAGTTTTGACATTTTGACAGATATTAAAATCAAGGATACTCTTACTTTTATGAAGGAAAATAAGATGTCAAGATGAAACAAGATTTAGTATTCATATAGAGCAGAAAATAATTTTAAATTCTACAAATAAAACATTCTACATTTATGTAATGTACTTACCAAGAATAATTACATATTTATTTCTCTTAAGTAACAAACATAATCGTAAATTTGTGATAACCAGAAAATGTTGAAAGAATAAAGATAATTTTGCTCTTCAGTATACTAATTTGTAGAATGTTTAATTATTTATATGTAAAATATTACTATATATTTATATGTAAAACATAACAAATATGAGAATACAACAAAAACGGTGATAGTTTCTATTTGAATGTAAAAGTTTAAAGTAAAATTTACATAATCTACTTTAAATTCAATCTGTAGACCTGGACCACAGAGAGTACCACGTCTACATTTTAGAGAAGTACTCTGAAACTCTTTTAGTTCACCCATCCATGTGAAACAAAGTATCTTCAGGGCCAAAGGATTATGCCCACCCTAGCTCATGTCTGCCTCCCTGCCTCCATTTTCTGAATGTTTTGGTTGAAACACATCTCCTCAAAATTCATATGTTTAAGTCCTAGCACCCCGTACCTCAGAATGTGACTTTATTTAGAGATAGGGTCTTTACAGAAAGAATCAAATTAAAAAGTGTTCATTAGGTTGGCCTCTAATCGTGTATGACTGGTGTTCTTACATAAAGGGGAAATTTTGGGACAAACATATACAAACACGGGGAAACACCATGTGACCATCAAGGCAGAGATTGGCACTACATATACCTATAAGCCAAGGAAAGCTGAAGATTGCCTGTAAACTACTAGATACTAAGATAGTGGCATGGAACATATTCTTTCTCATAGCCCTCAGAAAGAATTAAACTCACCGACACTTTGATCTTGGACTTCTAGGCTCCAGATCCGTGAGACAATACATTTCTGCTGTTCAAGCTACCCAGTTTAGTGGTATTTTGTTTAGGAGCCCTAGTAAACCAATATACAAGGCAATGCTTCACTTATCTGTGATTCCAGAGTTCTCTGCCCGAAGGGCACCAGCCTTAATTATTGGGAACCTGACTCTGGAAGAATGGCCCATGTCTCTATTTTGTGCACACAGACCTGAGCAATGTTCACTTGGTGACTTTGCTGAGAGACGGGGCTACTGCAGATGGAGTGTAGACATGTAGATTGAGATGTCACATGTACATATTTGGGTGTTAAAACCAGAAGTTGGAAGAAAAGGGTGGTAGACCAGGGGCAATGAGCCCACTCTCTGTGTGCTAACACACTGTGTAGTAGGACTCCAAGGAGCCTAGGAATTCTAAATCCAAACCTATTCTTGTAAGCCATTTTCAAGTTATATTTTTCAATATAAGAGACAGAATATATTTTATTTATCAAATAATTAGGTTGATTTATGATTTTAAAAGTGTAGACATGGTATTTGGACTTACATTTGTATTTGGCTCTGGCCATGTTAGAGTCATGCCTGTCTAGGTTAAAGTTAATTCTCCCTGCTGTCATTACACAAATACACAGAAAAACAAATACTACAAAGACAGTCTCCTTATTTTACAGGCATGTTCTTCTTGTTGTTACTTTAATAAATGCATTGAACTATTACTAGAAGAAAAATAGGAATAGATATGGCTCTTGAAAGTAGTTCAGTAGAATACTTCAGATATAAAATGTAAGAAGTATATTGAACACATCAGCCTTCTATATCACAAATGTTGACAAACACCTGTATTCATGTGATTAAATGAACTGAATTCTCTAATTGACCAAAAGAAGTCCCATAAATGGATTTTTACTGTGTCAAGAATCATCTTAATCATGAAGAATCAATTCAGTGTTGATATACTTAAATTTTGGAAGAGTATAATGAGGCTTACTCTTATTTCCAAAATTTGGCAAAACAAATTCTTTTTTTCCACTTCTTTAAAGGTTCTCTTCTATTTGGGATTATAAAATATTTTAAGATTATTTCAATATATAACGTAAATTTAATTAATATCAGTCTTTTAAACATGTATTTTTCTGTACTCAACACATTAATTTTTCTAAACAATGATATTTTAAGTACAATAAGAATATTGATCTGATATTATTTTTTGTTTATTCTTCTTTATATTAGTATATTTATTATCATACAACTTTTTAAATTTCCTCATTTACTAGGCCTACACAAAAAAGGGCATATCAATAGCTCAATAAATGTCAGTCATTATTTGATCAAAATATTATTTGAAATAAAACTTGGGCACACAATAAATTACACATTTATTCCATATATAGTTATAAAAATAAATGCATGATATTAATGTTTTTATAAACATGCTTAACATATGTATATAACCATATACACAGGTAGTTAAAGAATAGCACTTGCTTTCTATATCATGTGAAAAAGAATTTGGAAATTGAAAATACATTCTATATTACTGGAATTTATAAAGTGAAGTGCATTTTAAATATTTATAGTCAATATTTGTTTAACATAAATAAAGTTATCTGTCAGCACAAACAAATTTGGGATGTAGTGCTTCACTTAAAATTCACTACCTAATAGATAAATTGACTAAACTACTACTCTGAGCACTGAAGAAGTGAGACTAATCTACTATTTCATACTATCTGCCCTTCCAGAAAATGATCACAAATCCAATATTGAATACGTCACTTCTTGAGAGATGTGCTTGAACATTCACTCATGGAACCTAGACAGTGAATGTTGAAATCAGTCAATGAACCATAGATGAAGAAGGAAACAAATGACAAAATGAGCTTTTCTTTCAGAAAGGAGATACAGTTTCAGTACTATATTAATCCTTAGTATAAGTTTTTAAAAAGTCCTCAGTGGTACAATATTCCAAAAACTTATTATATGTACTTGATTATTGTTTTCAACTACACGTGGTTGCTTTGTTGATGTCATAAAAATTAAATGAAACCAGAAAAACTTTATGGCAAAAAAACATAAATAATATTGTTTTCCTTTTTCACGAGTTAAACAAAATGTTTCTTTGTGGCCCACTATTGACTATATTAGAAAGCTATCTGTATTTGCTATTATTTTCAAAGTAAAAATTGACTTCTCTTTAGATAAGTTCTTGTTAATATTGGAAGTACTTTTTTTTCCTTTTTTGCTAGAAAAGATTGCTACTGAAACCTAAAAACATAATTTCCTCCCTTCACTTATGTAAGTAAAGTTATACATGAAATCTTTGAATAGTTCCTTGTTTTAAAATGGTTTTCCCTCTTTTTAGTGGATGATTGCTATTTAACATAGATTATAATTAGAAATGTCTATTGATATTTATACTTTTCTTTATATATAGTACTTTTTCTTTAAAATTAATGATATATATCACACTGTAAATTATATCTAAAAAAATTGGTTAATTTTAGTGTTGTCTGGAAAATACATTGTCCTATCGAATGGCTCTTAAATCAGTAATTTATATTACTTCCAGTACATTACATCGTAACACCACCTGGGAAGTACAGTTTTCTAGAGCGTTGGCTTTCATTTCATTCTAAATTCTTGATTGATGAAATTAAGCATGTAAACTTTTAATAAGCTGAATTAAGAGATTCATGAATAGAATAAACATTCTTTTACTGTATCCCTTAAGATTTGTTTCAAGATGAAGCATAAAATCTAAAATAAACATTTATAACTGCTGAATTTTGGGCTTAAAATATATCCACATTGCAGGAATTCATATACATACTTATTTAAATTTAGAATCAGAAGAAATCTAAAAGGTCATCTAGTTATACAAATTAAAGTATTTTATTTTACTTCTAAAGTAACTAATATTTATAATGGTTAAGATTCCTGCCGAAGTTGACAAAGATAGATAATGACAATTTTATTAATACTCAGTGTTTCTGACTGTAAACCAAAGCATTCTCCTATAAAATATATCTAGTAGAATTTATACAAATATTCCTCTTTTTACCACAGGCAAAATATGTTGATTTTCATAACAAAAGCTATTTGACAGACTGTGAGCAATTCTTGGTTTTATAATTCTTTGTTTGCAATAGATTAGTCAAATATTTTAAGATGGGCAAATTAATTACTTTATTTTAGACTTTAAAAGTATTTGAAAAGAAATGGTAACTGATATATATATATATATATATATATATTTTAAACATAAAGTAACTTGAATGATTAGAAAACTCTGTTCTAAATAAGAATAGGATCAGTTTTATATTCATTTTTGTATCCTTAAAATTTAAGACAGTCATAGTATAGTATGGTGATCAATAAGTATAAAACTTTATTAAATTGAAAATATGATGGACGCTGGAATGAAGATCTCTGTCTAGGAAATTGGGCAACAGTGATATGCAGGGAGTGATAATGTTTTAATAATGAGAGGGTTTCAAAAGAAAAAAAAAACATAGCAGAGGACTTGGTTGATTTCAATTGTTCCTGAATTTTAAAACATATTCTAGGGTAGATATGTGCATTTACCTTGGGAATAATGGAGAGAAAAATCTCTGTTGGAATTACAGAGATCAAAGCTGCAATGAAAAACTTGAAAAATGAACTTATGTGAAAATAAGGAAGTGACATTCTAATTTTCAGGAATGGAAGGTAAATTGCAAATTGAAAGGTCACAGGCTTTAGTTAAAATTTACCAAAAAGAAAAAAAAAGAAATTAGGACTAACTACTAGTGTCTAAAGTGCAAATATCCTCTTCTGATACATATTTGGATTGGCTTCCTCAATCTTCATTTCACTTTTTTTTTTCTATTTTCTATTTGGAAAAAAATATATACAACTCAAACCATTTTCTAGATTCCTTTCGGCTGCAATCACTGATGTCAATTAAGTTCTAACAGCTCAGTGCACTCAAGTGTGAATTTAAGGGATGAAGTGGTAAATGCCTAATAATGTAGACAGACAAGGATCCTGCAACGTGGTCACAAATGTGTAACTACAAATATGTCCCTAAAGATACCTATAACCATGTTATGTGGTGACTAGGAAAGCGACTTGATCCAACTTCTGGGGAAATACTATTAATAGTCCATGAAATAATGTGAATCCCTGCAGCAACAGTAAGCTACCATGTCATAGTAATTTGGGTGGTGGTTGTGTTTTGGTCTGAGTTATCACACAGTGAGACCAAGGCATAAATGGTCCAGACTTGTACTCATTTCCTCAGATCTGCAATGCATAGTCAGCATAGTCTTAAGTTATTAACTAGCAGAATCTCTTTCTTCTCCACCCCCCACACCATCAGCTCATTGACATGGGAGCGTGGGATTACTTACTGCAAAGGCCTTATGAAGCCTCCTAACAAAATAGCAAACTTGGTAGGAACAGCCAGAAATGAATTTTTTTTAATTTACTGCTGCATAAGAAAGTATCAACAAAAATTAGATGCATAAACAACCATTTTACTATATCTCACAGTTTAGGAAGGCAAGAATCAGACTAGGGCTTGGTAGGGTAACTCTTCTAATCAAGGTAGCACTGATTGTGGTGTATTAGACATATTCATCACATGGCTTGCCTGAATTGGAAGTAAGCCTAGATGGTCTCACTCACATACTTAGAGCCTTGGCATGGATGGCTATAAGTCTAGGCTCATCTGGGCCTCTCTCTCACTTCTTGTAGTCTCAGAACCTCTCCACATGATCTCTCCCACAAGGTAATTACACTTCTAAGAGGAGACTTATGACTTCTGTAGACCACCATGGAACCTACTAGTCCTTTTATAGACCAGAGACCACATACTGTCAGCTTACCATTATTGCAAAAGTCAAAACATCCACACACTAGCCCTCTATGAGACAAGTTTCAAAAACTGTAGCCATTTGATTGTCCACAACCACATACTCTAAAATGATCACACTAATCAATGGTGAAACTTATTCTTTGATTATACCAGTTTGTGTTATAAAAGACACAGTAATAGATAAAGAAGGGGTATCTTTTTAAAGGATATCATTTATTCATGAGAAAAATGTCTTTTGACACGTCCCTGCTTTGGGGTATCAGTAAAGTGATAGGATGTGAACAGGATTCTTTATTAACTTTTCTTTTCTTTTTTTTTTTTCGTATAGGAGAAGCAGAAAAAAAAATATCAAATTTGTTCTAAAGCACTATAGGGGTGAGTTTCTTATGAATGATAAGCATAGGTCTTCAAGGGTTACATGTGCATGAGAAGAATGAGACTAGTGTCAGGCTACTGTTTGGACAAGCTAAAGTAAGGAGACACTAGAATAGAATTTGTAGGTTAAGACTGGAGAGAGACGGTAGCAGTGGACATAGCCTGGGGTCCCATCTTATTTAGAGGATCAAAGGGAAATGTGTTTTCTTTTGGCCAATTGGTTAATACTAAATATTTAATATCTGTTTTACATTGCTTCCTATCATCTTTGGCACCATACATTAATTCCATGAGGAATATTATATGATTCTTAAAATCTCAGTTTAATTTGCAAGCAATAATGTACTAGGTATTTTTCCTTGAGATATTGAATTAATATGCTTCAACTGTATTCTGTTAAAGAAGTCATTAATAATTAACTATGTATAAAGACTATGATATAAATTAAATAAAATAGATAAAATATGTTCTCTGAAGTATTACATTAAGTTAATGTAAATAATTCTGCTTAAATATTCATGAATAATTATAAATTTAAATTAAAATGCCAATTATTTACTTAAAATGAATATAGGTTATAAAGGCTTATATATTCTTTAAATAGACTATTGTTTAGAATAGTTTGGTGTTCATAGCAAAATTGAGTGGAAAGATATAGATATTTTCCATATACTACCTATCTTCACATGTGCATAGCCCCCCATTATAAGTATCTCCCACCAGATTCATAGATTTGTTTCAACTGATAAATCTACATTGGCACATCATAATCATCCAAAGTGCATAGTTTACATTAGAGTTCACTTTTAGTTTTGTACATTCAATGCATCTGGACAAATGTATGACAAGTATCCATCACTAGAGTATCATACAGATAAAAATCCATAAAAATTCTCTGTGCTTCTCCTATTCAACTCTCTCCCCCTAACTCCCGGCAACACTGTTCCTTTTGTTGTCTTACATAGTTCTGCTTTTACAAAATGTCATGTAGTTAAAATCATGCAGTATGTAGCCTTTTCAGATGGGTTTATTTTACTTCACAATACGCATTTAAAGTCCCTCCCTGTCTTGTAATAGCCTGATAGCTCATTTATTTTTAGTGCTGAATAAAATCCCACTGACTAAATGTACCACCGTTTCAATTCACCTACTGAAGGACATCTTGGTTAGTTCCAAGAACTGGCGAAAATGAATAAAGCTACAATATACATTACTGTGCAGGTTTTTGTGTGGACATAAGTTAGTTTTCAACTCCTTTGGGTAAATATTGGGGTGCACCATTGCTGAATCATATGGTAAGAGTATGTTTAATTTTGCAGGGAACTGCCAAACCATCTTCAACAGTGGCAGTAAATTTGCATTCCCACCAGCAATGAATGAGAGCTCCTGTTGATACACAACTTTACCAGCATTTGGTGTTGTTAATTTTTAGAATTCTGGGCATTCTTGCAGGTGTGTAAGATGTAATGTAATTGTAATGTTGTTTGAGTTTGGAAAACTCTAATGACATATGTTGTGAAACATCTTTTCATGTGCTTATTTTCCATCTGTGTGCCTTCTTTGGTGAGGTGTCTGTTCAGATACTTTGCCCATTTTTAATTAAGTTGTTCATTTTCTTCTTGATGAGTTTTAAGAGTTCTTTGTATATTTTGGATAATAGTTCTTTATCAGGTATGTCTTTTTGCAAATATTTTCTCAGAGTCTGTAGCTTGTTTTCTAATTCTCTTGACATTTTCTTTTCAGAACAAAAGTTTATACTTTTAGTAGCATCCAGCTTATCAATTATTTCTCTCATCAGTGATCATCCATCCCCATATCTCAAGGTCATCTAGATCTTTCCCTGTTATCTTCTAGGAGTTTTATAAGTTTACATTTTACATTTAGGTCTGTGACCCATTATGAGTTAATTTTTGTGAATGTCTTTTATTTAAGGTCTACGTTTAGAATTTTTTCTTCTGAATATCCAGCTGTTTCAACATCATTTGCTGAAAAGACTATCTTTGATTCTTTCTATTACCTATGCTCTGTTGTCAAAGATCAGTTAACTATATATGTGGGCCTATTTTTGAGTTGCCAGGTTTTTTTTTTTTTTTTTTTTTTTGCGGTACGCGGGGCTCTCACTGTTGTGGCCTCTCCCATTGCAGAGCACAGGCTCGGAACATGCAAGTTCAGCAGCCATGGCTCACAGGTCCAGCCACTCTGTGGCATGTGGGGTCTTCCTGGACCAGGGCACGAACCCGTGTCCCCTCAATTGGCAGGCGGACTCTCAACCACTGTGCCACCAGGGAAGCCCTTTGAGTTGCCAGTTTTGTTCCATTGACCTATTTATCTGTTCTTTCACCAACTCCATACTGTTTTGATTAATGTAGCTTTATAGTAAGTCCTGAAGTTGGGTAGCGTCAGTCCTCCAACTTTGTTCTCCTTTAATTGGATATTCTGGGGCTTTTGTATCTTTATACAACTTTTAGTATCAGTTTGTTGATATCCAAAATATCTGAAAATATTTCAAAATAACTTTCTGAGGTTTTTATCTGATTGCATTGAGTCTATAGATCAAGTTGGCAAGAACTGATGTCTTGAAAATATTGAATATTCCTACTTATGACCATCAAATATCTCTCCATTTATTTATTCTACTTCTGTTTAATTCATCAGGGTTTTGTAGTTTTCCTTACATAGGTCTTTTATATAATTTGTCAAAATTATAGGAAAGTATTTCATAGCTGGGAGTAAATATAAATGACATTTTGTTTTTAATTTCAAATTCTACTTGATCATTTCAAATATATAGAAAATAGATTGACTTTTGTGTATTAACCTTTATCTATACTTTATCTAAAATAACTTACAGGAGGTTTTAGTTATTTATTTACTATTAGTATTATTTTGGCCAACTTTTTTTCACAATTTCATAGACAATAATGTCATCTGTGAACAAAGGCAGGTTTGTTTTGCACTTCTCCATCAGTATAATTTTATTTCCTTGTTTTATTGCACCAGCTAGTACTTCTAGTACAATGTTGAAAAGGAATGTTTAGAGAGGATATCATTGATTTTTTCCTGAACTTAGAAGGAAAGCTTCTACTTTCTAACCACCAAATGTACTGTTAGCTGTAAATTTTTGTGAATATTCTTTATCATGTTGAGAAAATAACCCTCTATTCCTAGTTTACTAAGAGTTTTTATCATGAATCGGTGTTGGATTTTGCCAAATGCTTTTTCTGCCTCTGTTAATTTAATCATATGATTTTTCTCTTTAAGCCTGTTGATGTGATGTTGATTTTAAAATGTTGAACCTGGTATAAATCCCACTTGATCATATTGTATAATCCTTATAAATTGTTGGATTTGATTTGCTAATATTTTGTTGAGGATTTTTGTATCTGTGTTCATGAGAAATACTGGTCTGTATTTTTATTTTCCTGTAATGACCTGATCTGATATTGGTATTAAGTTGAGGCAGACCTCACAGAATGTCAGGAAGTATTTCCTGTGCTTCTATCTTCTGTAAGAAATTGTATAGGGTTAGTATAATTTATTCTTTAAATGTTTGGTAGAATTCCCCATTGATCTCATCTGGGCTTGATGTTTTCAGTTTTGGAAAGTGATTATTTGTTAAGTTTCTTGAATAGATATAGCCTTATTCATACCATCTATTTCTCCTCGTATGGGTTTTGGCAGACTGTGTCTTTCCAAAAATTGGTCCATTTTATTTAGATATTCAAATATGTTGGCATAGAATTTTTCCTAGTGTTTATTATCCTTTTAATGCTCATGTGATCTGTGGTTATATTCTATCTTTAATTTCTGATATTAGTAATTTGTGCTCTCTTTTTTCTTGGTGAGCCTGGTTAAAATCTCATAGATTTTACTGATCTTTTTTAAGGAACCAGCTTTTGGTTTTGTTGATTTTTTCTGCTGACTTCTTATTTTCAGTTACATTAATTTTTGTACAAATTTTAAAATTTCTTTCTCCTGATTATTTTGGGATTTTTATTTTCTTTTTCTGGTTTCCTTAGAAGCTTAATTATTGAGTTTAGATCTTTCTTCTTTTCTAAAATATACATTCAATGCTATAAATTCCACTCCAAATTCTGCTTTCCTTATATTTCATAAATTTTGATAAGTTGTGTTTTCATTTTTCATTTAGTTCAAAATATTTTAAAATTTCTCTTGAGATTCTCCCTTGACCAATAAATTATTTAAAATTCTTTGGTTTAGTCTCCAAGTATCTTGGAAATTCTCAGCACTATTTTTATTATTAATTTCTAGTTTAATTTCACTGTTGTCTGAGAGCAGGCATTATATGGTTTCTACTCTTTTAAATGTGTTAAGGAAGGGGTCTCCAACCCCTGGGCCACAGACCAGTACTAGTCCATGGCCTGTTAGGAACTGAGCTGGACATCAGACAGTGAGGGGCGGGTGAGAGAGCAAAGCTTCATCTGTATTTACAGCTGCTCCCCATTGCTCACGTTACTGCCTGAGCTCCGCCTCCTGTCAAATCAGCTGTGGAATTAGATTCTCATAGGAGTGTGAACCCTACTGTGCATGCGATGGATCTAGGTTGTGTGCTCCTTATGATAATCTAATGTCTGATGATCTGAGCTGGAGCTGAGGCAGTGATGCTAGCACTGGGGAGCAGCTACAAATACAGATTATCATTAGCAGAGAGGTTTGACTGCACAGAGACCGTAATAAATCAATTACTTGCCAACTCATATCAAACCCCTATCAGTGAGTGGCAAGTGACAATTAAGGTACATCTGGTGGCAGGCTTTATAGTGGCAAGTGAGTTGATGTACTTCAGTTGTAGAGCTGCATCTGGTGGCAGGCTTTAAGTTAGAATCCGACACTTATTTTAGTCTGCGCGTGGCCCACCCATTACTTTCTTTTACCATTTCTGTCTGTACCTCTTTCCTGCACTGAGCACTTGTCTCAGTCACAGTTTTGGTAAGCCCACAAGCTAACCCTAGACAAAACAAGTAAAAAACAAACATTGCTGGGGAGCTTCTTTGAAAAGGGGGAAAGACCCAATGATGAGGCAGCAGAAGACTCTAAGACTGCCAGCAAAAAGAAAGCCGCATTTAAAAGTAAATAGCAACAGTCCTACTTAAATTATGGGTTCATTGCAACAGGTGATTCACATTCTCCAAGCCAGCTTTGTATAACATGTGGCAAGCAGCTACCCAACGAAGCCATGAAACCTTCAAAACTGCTTTGCCATATGGAGACCAAGCACCCTGCATTAAAGGACAAGCCTTTGGAGTTTTTCTAAAGAAAAAAAATTGTGAACACGACGAACAAAAGCAATTATTGAAGGCCACTGCTTCATCAACTGTCTCTGCACTGAGAGCATCTTTCTTAGTGGCTAACCACATTGCTAAAGCTAAGATGCCCTTCACTATTGGTGAAGAGTTGATCCTGCCTGCTGCTAAGGACATTTGTCATGAACTTTTAGGAGATAACGCAGTTCAAAAGGTGGCATGTGTTCCTCTTTCAGCTAGCACCATAACTAGACAAATTGATGAAATAGCAGAGGATACTGAGGCACAATTGTTAGAGAGGATTAATGAGTCACTGTGGTATGCAGTCCAGGTGGACGAGTCTACCGATGTTGAAAAGGCACAATGCTTGCTTTTATGTGATATAGTTTTCAGGAGGATGTGCATGAGGATACGTTATGTGCACTTATGTTGCCAACCAACACCACAGCTGCAGAACTATTCAAGTCTTTGAACGATTACATATCAGGAAAACTGAATTGGTCTTTTTTTTTTTTTTTTTTTGTGGTACGCGGGCCTCTCACTGTTGTGGCCTCTCCCGTTGCGGAGCACAGGCTCCGGACACGCAGGCTCAGCAGCCATGGCTCACGGGCCCAGCCGCTCCACGGCATGTGGGATCTTCCCGGACCGGGACACGAACCCATGTCCCCTGCATCGGCAGGCGGACTCTCAACCACTGCGCCACCGGGGAAGCCCTGAATTGGTCATTTTGTGTTGATATATGTACAGACGGAGCGGCTGCCGTGACTGGATGGCTTTCTGGTTTCATTACTCGGGTCAAAGAGGTCACTTCTGAATGTGAGTCTACACACATGTCATCCATAGAGAAATGCTGGCTAGCTGAAAAATGTCACCTAAACTTAATAAAGTTTTGCAGGATGTGATTGAAATTATCAACCACATTAAAGTACATGACCTTAACTCACGTCTGTTCATGCAGCTCTGTGAGGAGATGGACGCAGAGCACACACGTCTTCTCTTATACATAGAAGTGAGAAGACTTTCTAAAGGTAGATCACTGGCCAGAGTTTTTGAGTTATGAAAGCTGCTCCAGAGATTTCTTTTAGAAAAACAGTCAACTCTGGCAGCACATTTCAGTGACACAGAATGCGTCACAAAACTTCCTTGCTTGTGTGACATATTCAACTTGCTCAACAAACTCAATCTGTCACTTCAGGGGAGAACGACAACTGTGTTCAAGTCAGCAGATAGAGTGGCTGCATTCAAAACCAAATTGGAAACTGGAATTATGGGGGCGACAAGTGAACACTGGGATTTTTGACATGTTTCAAACATTAGCAGAGATTTTGAAAGAGACTGAGCCAGGGCCTCCTTTCTCCCAGCTGGTGCATGATCACCTATCTCAGCTTTCAAAAGAGTTTGAGCATTACTTCCCAACCACAAAAGACCCCCGAACTGGGAAGGAATGGATCGGCGACCCATTTGTGAATAAGCCTGGTGAAACAATGTTGTCTGTGCTAGCAGAGGATCAACTGCTTGAGATTTCAAATGACGGTGGTCTTAAAAGTATGTTTCAGACACCTTCAAATCTCCATACACTGTGGATTAAAGTCAAGGCGGAATATCCTGATATTTCCACAAAAGCACTGAAAAACCTGCTTCCATTTCCAACATCCTATCTTCGTGAAGCAGTGTTTTCTGCAGTGACAGCAACCAAAACAAGATTACGGAGTAGACTGGACATAAGCAACACACTTCGGGTGTCACTCTCTCCCATCACCTCCAGATGGAACCATCTAGTTGCAGGATAACAAGCTCAGGGCTTCCACTGATTCTGCATTATGGTGAGTTGTATCGTTATTTTATTACATATTACAGTGTAATAATAATAATAGAAATAAAGTGCACAATAAGTGTAATGTGCTTGAATCATCCCAAAACCACCCCCTCCCCAGTCCATGGAAAAATTGTCTTTCACAAAACCGGTCCCTGGTACCAAATAGGATGGGGACTGCTGTGTTAAGGTTTGTATTATGGCCCAAAATATGGTACAGCTTGGTGAATGTTTCACGTGAGCATGAGAAGAATCTGTATTCTGTTGTTGGATGAAGTAATCAACAGATATCAGTTATATCCAGTCAAGTGAGGTGCTGTTGACTTCAATTATGTCTATACTGATTTTCTCCCTGCTAGATAAGTTCATTTCTGATAGTGGGGTGTTAAGGTCTCTAACAGTGGATTCATCTATTTCTCCTTGTAGTTCTATTAGTTTCTGGCTCATGTATTTTGCTGTTGTTATTAGTCACATATACATTAATGATTATTACATCTTCTTGGAGAGTTGACCACTTTATCATTTTGTAATACCCTCTCTATCCCAGATAAACTTCCTTACTCTGAAGTATGCTCTGTGTGAAATTTATATAGCTATTCCCATTTTCTTTTGATTATTGTTAGTATGGTACAACTTTTTCTATCCATTTATTTATTTATTTATTTATTTTTCGGTACGCGGGCCTCTCACTGCTGTGGACTCTCCCGTTGTGGAGCACAGGCTCCGGATGCGCAGGCCCAGTGGCCGTGGCTCACGGGCCCAGCCACTCTGTGGCATGTGGGATCCTCCCAGACCGGGGCACAAACCCGTGTCCCCTGCATCGGCAGGCGGACTCTCAACCACTGTGCCACCAGGGAAGCCCCGTATCCATTTACTTTTAACTCTATATGTGTCTTTATATTTAAAGTGGATTTCTTGCAAATAACATATAATTGGGTCATTTTTTTGACCCACTTTCTTTTAATTAGTGTACACAGACCACTGACTTTTAAAGTGATTGTTGATATGGTTGGATTTGTTACTGTACCAGATTTCTACTGTTTTCTATTTGTTTCTCTTGTTCTTTCTCTTTATTTTTTGTCAGTTATACCACCTTTTTTTCAGTTTTTAGTTGCTCAAGATTATGCATTTACAAGTAATCCAAGTTTAATTTCAAATGACACTATACCACTTCATAGGTAGTGAGCAAACTAACAATATAATCTTATACCAATAAACTAATCTTAACTTGTCCTCCCCTTCTTTGTAACATTTATGTAATTCACTTCTCTCACCCCCCCTCTCTCGTGTCTCTCTGTCTCCCTCTCTCTCTCTCTCTCTCTCTATATATATATATATATATATATACATATGGTAGTAGTTTTCCCTGTGACATCATTTCCCTAACATATTTATGAAGAGTTGATTCTTCAGTTTCTCAGTTTTTTACTTGTCTTGTTTTCAGGACAGAGTGATAACTTCCAAGTTCCTTACATGCTCGACCAGAATCAAAAAGTCCAAGACTTATATCTAAATCATGAAAAGTATGATGAACTATGCCTCCCCCCATCACTGTACTTAATTCAATATTAGGAATTTAGCAATTACCTTCCTGTCAAATGAACTGATCATCCAACTGTGTACAAACTTTTCTTTTTGTGTTTCTTTTTGATTAGGTCAGTATCTCAAAAATATGTTATCCATACACTCCCATTAGTAAAATAAAAATTGGAACATTGACTCTCAATATGTCTATATTTACTTATGCTTTAAAAAACTATGTATAATACCTTACCAATATCTATTTTAGCATTATAATGAACACATAAACAGGAAAATTATGATATTAATATGTATGTATATGTGTATGTAAATATATATATATATATATATATTTCTAATGTATGATTCCTGCAACATAGTTACAGTGAATTACTGTATTTTGAAAACTCCCTGGGTTTAATTCCTCTGATATTCAGGTCATGCTCTAGGTAATTATTTTAAGAGCTTCAAGATAATCTCTCATAATATTCTTGCATATAGCCACTTGTGTATCTAGTTTAAAAAAATGAATTTTGTGGTATATAAATGTTAGATTAATTTTGATCTAACAAATACATTCTAGTTGTTATGGACATGATACAGGCTATTAGAATCCAAAAAGACATGAGTATTAAAAGAATTCCTAACAGGATTCCTTGGGAAGAACTGTTTTATGTGATTTGTACTCAACTGAGAAAAGCTTGAGAAATCAAGTTGCTCTCTCCAGAGACTTTTTTTCTCTTCAACAGATAATAAATTCCACGAGTTTTTACAAATTCCCTTTGTCATTACTTTCTTTTTTCTCTTATCCTGGTGCCTCAGGAGTCTAGAATTGCTAGGGGGAATACTTCAAGTACTAAAACACATTTTATATCACACCACAAAAAATATCTTATAGAATACACTATATATGTATGTTGTGTACATGTGACATGCACACATATTTATATATAATCAAAGTAAAAATAGTGGTTATCCTTATATGTTTATATTACACATATTATAGAACTAGATTTTTAAATCAGATAACAAGCTGTATAATAAAGAGACCAATAAAATCAACACAGATTTTTTTTCTTATGTGAAAGTACTTATTGCTTATATTTCTAACACTATCCCAAATAGCATATGAATCTGTAAAACTTATTCTTTGTATATGACAATGTAGAATTTTCTTTACAAAATGCCATTTAATAGTAGGAATTATTCTTGGGATGTGCACTCACTTTGTATACATATGTATTTTTAAAAAATATCACTAGTATGACAATTTGACATATTGTCAAACTGTTGAAAACAACAGTTCACATGAAAATGATTTACCTTTGTGGACACAGACTGAGTATATTTGAAATAGTAGAAAGAAGCAGAATGATAATCGATAATAATGTGAGAAAACATCTAGCAAAATTATTCCTGTCATTGATGAAACATAGGCTGCCATGGTTGCAGATATATGGTTAGAAATGAGTCAAAACTAGTTTTGTTTTCTTTTATTTTGTTTTGGTGTGGGGAACCTTGAATAACAGATAATATATGTCAGCAAATGCAAATACTCTGCTCTGAGAGTCAAGTATTTCAAGGAATAGGGATCATCAGAAAAATCAAGAAGTTCTCTTTCAAGAGAATAGTCTTACATACTATTTCAAAACGACACACAAATACAGTGATTTGACTAATCAAAGTTTGCTTGTATTTAAACATTAGCTAAATTTAAAACTTTGGGCAAAATCACTTCTTATTTTAAATAGATACTTACAGAATCATTTATTCAGTCAGTCAGTCATTCCTCCATTTAGTCACTTATATGAAACTATTTATTTTAGACCACCATGTTAGCCCCCTAAAATAGCAATTATCATGCAAAACATGACCTTAGCCCTCAAAGAGATTACAGTTTGTTCTGGGAAAACAATGGTAATGAAATAACTATATGTCATCATGGAAGTTATGATGGATTAAAGTACAGGACACTATGAAATCAAGAAGAAAAGGGGTGATAAAACATCAGAATGAATGAACAAATATTTTAGACTACTCTCAAATTTGAATATTTATTTTTATTTAAAGTATTTTGCCAAATACAGATCTCTAAAGTAACAGACAGGTAAGTGATCACAGATATTACCAATACAACTTTCAGGAAACACAGTTAAAACACAAAGCTGTATCTGAGGGTCAATATTGAAGAAATACAGAAGAAGGATAAATATATGCCATCTAACTGTACCTTCCTATAAAGCAGAAATATTTTTTTAAACGACAAATACTGGTTGAAGCATCAGCATGCTTAGGGTGAAGGAAGGATAAATTTGGTAGTGGATAGGGTAATTGTGCCATCATTAAAACAGAAATATCATATTGCCCTTTCTCAAATATAGGATGATTCAGTTTTCTCCATTTGAAAAAGCAACTGTTTAAAAAATAGATATTCTATATGAGATAGATATAAACGTTTCTCACAATAGTTTTATATAATTTTTTTTAAAAAGTATATATCATCTAGGTAGTTGGCTCAGTGAAGCTTTCACTAATAAGAAATGTCCAGAGGCATAGCTGACAGCACAATTCCCTGACAGTTTCTATCTGGGATGAACTAGCCTCAGGAGTTTGATATCTTATTTCTCTGGTTGCCAAGTGAAAAAGATGCTAAACACCTGATCCAAGTTATACCAATGCCTGTGTTTGTAGGGCACGCTTGGGCTTGGGGGTTTAGGGGTTTAGGATGATTACATACTCAGTTTTGTATGTGTAATATTATTTCATTGCACAAATTATTATCAATACAAATTTTCAAAGAACATTATGAAAGGCATTGGTTTAGGTTTTTTTTTTTTTTTCTGCATTGGGTCTTTGTTGCTGTGTGGGCTTTCTCTAGTTGCGGTGAGTGGGGGCTACTCTTTCGTTGTGGTGCACGGGCTTTTCATTTGCAGTGGGGTGCCATCTCTTGTTGCCGAGCACAGGCTCTAGGTGCGCAGGCTTCAATAGTTGCACCACAAGGGCTAAGTAGTTGTTGTGCATGGGTTTCATTGTAACTAAAATCTAAAAAATTCTATAGAGACTAAAACCTATCCTCAAAATCATAGCATAGAAAAAAATTTTTTTTTAAATCTCTGTTTCATTGATGTGAATGGTAAACCTGGTGCTTAGAATACAGCGTTTGAGCTATCACTATTATAAGTAGTTCGTAGAAGTCGTAGTCACAGTAATCGTAGGAATACTATTGAAAATGTTGTCTCAGTGTTGTGATAAGTACCTATGAAATGTCTGAGACAGTTCCAAGGCACTTAAAATTTATACACAAAATATATTTCATAAATTTGTACAGTGATAAACGTGTACTGGATAATTCAGATTGAAAATGATTTCCACATTAAGTACCTATTTAGAAAATACATTGGATTTTATTCAGGGGGGAGTCAGACCAAAATATCAATATAAAGACACATTTTAATATTTCTCTAAGTTTCCATCTTACTTAAGATACCTAGAAATTGACAGAGTACTACTGGGAATGGGAGGTTGAGAATTAAATATGTACAGTAGTAAAGCTATATTTATAATGTTAAATGCCATCTTTTAATTGAAAAGTAATTCTGCCTGAATATTTTGAAATTCCACATTGTTAATCTGGAATGATATGTCAAACATTCTTACAGATAATGGTTTAACATATTTCATACAAATCAAAATATAAGATATGTATTAAACATTAAATGGGTAAAGGAGGATATGAAATTCAATAGTGATCCTACAGCGGCAGGATCAACCACAATAATAACAAACACAAAACACAGATAAAGAACAAAAGCTGCATGATTTAATGCAATTCAAAATTATTAACCAACTTCTTGAATAAAGAAATGCCTAATTGTATATATAGTATGATATATGTGTACACACACACACACACACACACATATTTAGAAAGTTTTAATGAGAAAATACATCAAATAAAATTAAATAGAAAATTCAACATAGACTAAAATTGTTCATATTAAAAAAAAGTCTATTGAATTTACGTACCCCAAAATGTGTTCTGATGAAGTAACATGATTATTTGGGGTGGTAGATGATTTTTTCTTTATAATTTTCTAAATTAATTATACTTTTATAATAATAATAAATTATTTCTAACATAAAAATTCAGTATTTACCAAAAATCAAATCCTGAGATTTAAGTCATTAAGCACTCATCTAATTCAACTTCAAAATTATATATACTATTTATAATCTAGTATTATTTTAATTTTTAAATATGTTGATGCATACAATGTTTAGAAAAATTTATATATTTAAGAAAACAAATTATTTTTTGACTATACATAAAATAAATATAAATTTATAATAATTAGGATTAAAGATTTGTAAGAAAATATTTTTTTTTCTTCTCAGACATTAACTTTTCTGACTTCTATATCAAGAGTGAAACAAATGACTTAATATACTGTTATAGCTAAATTTACTTTCAGGTATAAAGTGAGAAAGAAAGAAAATTTAATACAAAAGAAGTTGATTTGTACAAACCAGCCATCATATTGTCACACTGTGGGCAAATATTTTATGATAATCTAATCATTTAAAAAAATCACCTCTCTGTATAGAATATATACCCTAACACGTGTATGTACAGTTACTAGCACAAAAATATAATATTTAAAATGACCCCCTTTTAAAGAACATTTTAGTGACATGAGTGGCATCCTTCTTCTATGTATTTTTGGAACTGAAAATCTTTACCTATGGGCTACTTGGTTGTAGTAATATGAGAAACAATCTCAATGAGAACTGAAACCATAGACATTTGTTCAGTTTGCTGCCTATATTAATATGACCTATCTACTTGGCTGTCTTTATCGACTTGGCTTTATTATTCTAGGAAACTTTACATAGAATGATAGATGTAACAATTACCACAAATTTAACTACTCAAATAATACAAATTATACAACTCAGAATTACAGATAAATTATTGCCTTACTGTCTCACATTCTGTAGGCCACAATTCTTGGCCAGGCTGGCTGTACTGGGTTCCCAGATTAGGGTATCAGAAGGCTGAAATAAAAATCTTTGGTTGAGGCTTTTCTCTAAAAGCTTTGGGGAAGAATTTGCTTCTGAGCTCATTCACATTGTTAATAGAATTTTCTTGCAGTTGCAGGATTAAGGTCACCATTTCCTTTCTGGCCGTCAGCTGGAGGCAGCTCTCAGCTTCTAGGCCACTGTATTCTTTGTTATGAGCCCCCCTCCATCTCAAGCCAGAGTAGTACTGTAAATCCTTTGAATGCTTCAAATCTCTCTTACTTCCCTTTCTACTACAAATTAAATAAACTTTGCTTTTAAATGGCTCATATGACTATATTAGCCTACCTAGACAATCTCTCCTTTGATTAACTCAAAATTAACTGATTAGTAAACTTAATTATATGTGCCAAATCCCATTGCATGTAATATAAGATAATCATGGGGGTCATATCTCATCATATTCACAATTACAGGGATTCTGGTGGGAAAATTTAAGGTGGCATTTTGGAATTCTGCTTGTCATAAACAAAGTTGTAAATAATTTTATTGTTCACTTTAGAAACTTCCAGAAAACCTAACATCCAATATGGCTCAAGTACGATAGCAAAGAAATGGAACCTGTAGGATTATCCTGAGAGCATCTTCATGGATGCTACTTGCTCCAATATGGTGGAGAAAAATGCCTAGAAAGCCATTACCCTTTTAGGAGAACACAGAATGAGACTTAAGGAGCCAATATTTGAATCAGGGAAAGGAAAAAATCTTTCTTTCCAGGGTATGTAGAATTCTGCTGCTTCATAATTGGTACCAGCAATAGCCAACACCACACCCAGTAGAGGAGCAAGGTAGGCAGCACCAGCAGCAGTCAGGAAAGCAGAAATCTGCTGGCCAGATAGGTCAAAGTGAACTAAACTAATCAAGTGATGACTCAACATTGGAGTCTTCTGAGGACACTTTATTTCACCAATGCTGAGGTGATCAGTAAGAACCCGAAAGTGACTAAAATGGACAAGTGAAGTGAGAAGAAACACAGACGTTCTGTTTACATCTCCCAAAGTGATTAGACTATGAATTGAACAATGACTAGGATATTAATCAAATCACTGGATTTAACTAAGCATACCAACTGGATTTTGATTTTTTTTCCTTAGACAAATTGGTGAAGTAAAAGCACATGAGAGGGACTTCACTGGTGATCCAGAGATAAAGAATCCGCCTTCCAATGCAGGGGACATGGGTTCGATCCCTGCTCAGGGAACTAAGAGCCCACTGCCACGGGGCAACTAAGCCCGTGCACCACAACGACTGAGCTCAAGCTCCTTAACTAGAGAGCCTGTGTGCCACAAACTACAGAGCCTATGTGCTCTGGAACCTGCTCGCCACAACTACAGAGCCCACATTCCCTGGAGCCTAAGCGTCACAACCAGAGAAGAGAAAACCTGCGCACCACAACGACTGAGCTCAAGCTCCTTAACTAGAGAGCCTGTGTGCCACAAACTACAGAGCCTATGTGCTCTGGAACCTGCTCGCCACAACTACAGAGCCCACATGCCCTGGAGCCTGAGTCACAACCAGAGAAGAGAAAACCCGCGCACCACAACTAGAGAGAAGCCTGCTTGCTGCAATGAAAGATCCTGCATGCCTCAACGAAGATCCTGTATGCCGCAACTGAGACCCGACACAGCCAAAAATAAATAAATAATAAATCTTAAAAAAAAAAAAAGCACATGCAAGTTTACTTACAGAAACTACCTCCCAAAAACCCTCTTTTCCCACATATGAATTTTAGAGTATAAATTAGATTCTACTTCAGTTTCAAAAGATATGGTAAACACATGAAAGGAAGAATATATCTTGTCAGTCTGTATGTTTGGCCAACTCTAAACATCTTCTATCACCCTTCTTGATATCCACTACATAATTGTGATGTGCACAACATCTGTCCTCTGAAATTTAGAGAGTAAAGGAAAATCCCAGACAAGTGTTCCTTGATGAGCAAATACAGAGATATATCATCCTTGATATCAGTAACTCCCACACATTCCGTGTGTGTGTGTGTGTCTGTGAGAGAGAGAGAGACAGAGACAGAGACAGAGACAGAGAGACAGAGAGAGACAGAGACATAGAGAGACAGAGAGAGAGAGACAGAGAGAGAGAGAGAGAGAGATTTACAATTTCTGAAGAACTGGGGGATAGAAGTCAAAATAGCCCCTGGTCATTTAACTGGTCGGTTTAAAATGTCATGAAATTGTCATCCTAATCACCTGAGAGGAATGGAAACGGTGGTGAGGTCAGTTACTGACTTGGCTTTAAAGAGAAGAAATGTTCAGTGAGAAAAAGCTGCTCTTACAACGTTGGTCACTGCAGAAATGCAAGCAAATAGAGGTATTATAGTTAATTTATCTTCCCTTCAAAGGAGAGAGGAATCTGCCGGAAAAATACACATCAGTTATTTATCTCTTGCTCAGACATATCCTCAAAATCTCTTTGAAAGAGTTTGTAAAATGAATTCATATTGTCACAGCCTTTTCAAAAGCCCTGCATTACATAAAGACCAAACGGGGTGGGGACTTTATCTTAATGTACCACTCTATTTTTGAATCCTTTTTATTCTGCCCTTCTCTTCTCTTTAAAAATCATACTTTACTTTTCATTTTCCATTGGCTTTATTATATTATTCTAACCAAAGCAACTTTGAGAGTAGGTGAAGCTTTTGTAAAATTGATGGCCTCACCTCTAACTATACCCCATTCTCCTTTTGACCTCACCACAGCACAAGACACTAAAAGTTTCACTTAGTAAAGCAAAAACAAACAAAAAAGTTATAGAAAATTAAGATATTTAATCATTATAATAGTTTATACTTACATAGTGTTTCATATTTTTACTGTGTTTATCTACTACCACAGTACTATGAGAATGATTTAGCATTTATGTTTCTAAGGGTCTGGGGAAACAAATATGAAGAAGTTAAAATCCCTCACTCAAAACAGCTCAAACCTTAATGTGTAAGAAGTAGGGAAGAGCAAGTATCCACAGAACATCTGTATATCACTTATGGGAGTCTAGAAGAGGGTTTATTATCTCAGTTTGGCTCCCTGATTCAGAATATCTCAGGACTTGATTCAGCTTAGGACTAAATTCTAATGAAAGAGCTGGGACTTTCAAAGTAGAAAAATAGACAAATCTCAGAAAGGAGAGAGAATGGAAGGCCAGCAAGAGCATGGTGTAAGAAGTTTGCTCTTGTTGACTGCTAAGAGGAATGTTAGGATGGATGAAAAATGAAGCTGAAGAGAGAGGAATGGAATAAATCATGGGTTACCTTCTACATCACATTATAAAGTGTACACTACAATATTACTCAAAGGTGATTAAGAGCTTCACAGAAGATTTTTAAGAAGAGGAATGATATAACCTATTTACAATTCTTATTTCACAGATATAGAGAAGAATTATAGCATTGAGAGTGATTAAATTAACTGGAGTTTTGAAACCAGATTGCTTCTGCTCAAATCCCAGCTCTGCCACGTTAGCCATGTGTACTTGGGTAACTAAGTTAGCATCTGTGTGCCTCAATTTCATAATCTCTAACATATGATCATCATGTGAATTAAAGTGAATTAATATAGAGTATTTAGAGCAATGCTTAATGTGTAAGTTCTATAGAGAAATTAGTTATTTGTATACATAATAAAAATTGCTATTACTATTATCAGAGTTCTTATTTTTGATTTTGTTAGAGAGTATAATAATACTGCATACAAAAAGGCCATATTTGTAGAATATAGTATTTTAAGAAAGAGAGAATTGTCTCTGTTATTAATCACTTGGGTAGAGGAAAAGATAAATTTAAAAAAATAATAAAGATGGCAAATTAGTATGTGATGTTTATTGAAAGTCATTTGCTTCTTTTATTTTTATTATTTATTTTTATTAAAGTATAGTTAATTTATAATATTATACTAGTTTCAGGTGTAAAACATAGTGATTCCATATTCTTATAGATTATAATCCATTTAAAGTTATTGTAAAATATTGGCTATATTCTGTGTGGTACAGTATGCTCTTATTTATTTTATATAGAGCTGTCGGTAGCTCTTAACCTCTACTTCCATCTTGCCCTTCCCCCATCCTGCTCCCCACTGGTAACCACTAGTTTGTATTATATATCTGTGAATCTGTTTCTGTTTTGTTACATTCATTCCTTTGTTTTAGTTTTAAGTTTCCACATATAAGTGGTAGCATATAGTATTTGTCTTTCCTGTCTGACCTCTTTCATTAAGCATATATATATATATATATATTTTTTATACACACACACACACACACACACACACACACACATAAAACATCATCTTCATCCATTCATCAGTTGATAGACATTTAGGTTGCATCCATGTCTTGGCTATTGGAAATAATGCTGCTGTGAACTCTGGGGTGCGTGCATCTATTCCAATTAGTGTTTTCCTTTTCTTTGGATATATATCCAGGAGTGGAATGGTAGTTCTATTTTTAGTTTATTGAGAAACCTCCATACTGTTTTTCATAGTGGCTGCACCAATTTACATTCCCACCAACAGTGTAGGAGGGTTCCCTTTTCTCCACATCCTTGCCAACATGCGTTTGATGATAAGACATTCTGACAGGTGTGAGGTGATAGCTCATTATGATTTTGGTTTATACTTTCTTGATGATTAATGATGCTGCTTATTTTAAAAGATAAACTGAAGCATATTACAAGTTTTAAGAGCCTATTTGAGCAGAAATTGATTAGAATCTGGCAGTGCCAAACCGGAAGTGGTTAGGAGCACTCCACCAATAGGAGTTCTGGGAGAGAGGGTATAGAGAAGAGGCAGAAGCAAAGTAAGGAATATTTGTCTATAGCCTAGAGCTTGGTTGTCTATTTGTGACTGATTATCCCCAGGTTTTGATTTCACAACCTTGAGGCACCTACAGACTTAGATTTCAGTTTGCCTACATAGGTTGCCACAGCATTAGAGTCTTCACGGCTTCCTTATTTAATTAATGTAACTTCTCAGGTATCTAGTTTGAGTAATTGGTTGAGTACTATCTGACATAATGAATACAAAAGGTATAAATGTATAAGAAGAAGATTTTAAAAATTCTCTTTTAGAAAATATCAGGGATTTAAGAGACTATGGTTATAACAGATAGCAATAGTAGCCAATAATTATATTTATGTAGAAATTTCCCCTACAGTTGTGAATTGGGATTTCTTAAATTTCTCTCAGTATTTTTCTTGTGATTGTACTGGTAAGAAGAGAGGAATGCAGGGATGTTTTTGTTAATGTATTACTAAAATTTGATGTCCTGGGTAGGACTATTATGGTATGCATTTTGCTTACACAGATAATCTATTAAGATCTTAGATTAGTATTCATTGCTTCCATATTAGTTTTATTGTGATAATAATGCATAACAAACAAGTTCCAAATTTCAACAATTTAAAATGTATTTTTTGCACACTTATATACAGGTCAGCTATGGCTCTGATGGTTTGCCCAGGTTGAGATTTGGGTTCAGGTCTATTCCATTTATTTCCTCATTCTGGGACCAATGGTTATTTTTCTTTCACAGTGGATTAGAGAAACATAAGAGGGCAAACCAAAGCTTACAAGTACATTTAAAATTTCTGCTCTCATCAAATTCATTTTGAAATGAATTTGAAGAAACAACTTACTTGGCTAAGCCAACTATCAAGGTGGCAGGAAAATATATTTCCATCTGTTCTAGTGAGAGATAATATTTGAAAATAGACATGGCCGAGGGTATGAATGTATATTTCTATTATAGGAAAGAAATGAAGGGTTGCAAGGGTAATCCATTCTATCATACTTACTCTTAGATTTCTTTTTGAATTAATAAATATACATGAAGTCAGCTTAGTTTAATCTATTCCAACTTGTTTATTGTAAACAAAGTTTGAAAAACCCATGTGAGAAAGTATTAATATTTGCTCCACCTTTAATTATTAAAGCTAGATTGTAAGATAAACGGCCCCAGATGTAAACTAAACCAAGACAAATTGATGATTCTTCTTGAAAGACTGTACGTAGTAAAAAAGCCATCTCAAGGAGTGGATGGGATAAGAGAATATCCTGAAGGATACTGAAAATGACAGGCTAGAAACCCAGAGAGAATCAGAAGAGTTGGAGCTTAAAAAGAGAAGAGAGAGCTTAAAAAGAGAGGAGGAAAGTAGTGATTAAAGATGAAAATAAGAGTAACTTGAAGACTGACAATTATCTATTAGATGTGACAATTAGGAGTTCATTAATGTCCTAAGAAATGAGGTTAATAAAATCATTTATTGCTTTACAATTTCCGATTTTAAGTAAATAATAAAAGCCAGAATGTTTTACTAGATAGAGATAATTAAAAATTGATTAGACAAATTAATATTCTTGACAGGCTAGGATGACTGGAGTGCAGTTGAAAACATAATTCAACCCCTTAATTTATGATGATGGGTGAGAAAAACAATACTTTTTATTTTTTGATAAAAAGATTAAATCAGAGATCGATAGTTTCTGTAAAATGCTTAGTGGCTTCAAATTTCGTAAAGAAATGCCATAGTGCTAATTATAATCATTGCTCTTATACTTCTACAGATGAAAATAAAACTAAGCAACACATTTCTAATATAAAACTTTCTATACCTCACTCCAAATATAATTGTTTCCCAGACAATACTTCAGTGTTGTCTCTTTCTATAACTTTAGAAACATCTGACATAGTTGAAAACATATGATGCATATGTATAATCTATAAACAATGTGTTGTTTTCTTCCTTGCTTAGGATTATTTATAATAATAATTACTTTTATATAAAGCCTGTAACATTTGTTCAGAGTTCTTTTACTAATTTATATCTTTTCATGTATTTTGTTTCCAAGGTTATCTTGAAGAATATAATTTCATTACTAAGAACTGGTGAACACTGGTCTATAATTGATTTTAAAATATTTAATTTTCCTTGAACTATATATATATAGTAATGTACAGAAAAATATTTAATTATATTAATGTCAAATATGTGTTTCTGTGTGTATGCAATACATATAACCAACAGCTTGTTTATAATTACATCACCATTACTTAAAGTAAGGAAAATAGAGATGACTTTTCATTAGTAGTTTTGAAACAAAGATACAAATCTTGATAAAATAATGTTTTAAATTTTGGATGTGCATAACATAATTGAAAGAAGGTATATCTATTCTTGAGAAACAAATATATGTATTTTAGAATATCTGAATCTTTAGGGGACATATTTAACTTAGACATCCAAAGAGAACCCCCAAAGTGTCACTGCACATATTTTATTTTTAATCAATAGGGAAGTATAATGCATACTGGTAAAAGCTTTAAAAACTCTAATGTAATGTATGTTTACATTTCTTTCTCACTACAAAAAAAAGCTTAATATATATAGTATATGCACTTCTATTAGAAATATGAAGGTGAACATTTTCTCAACAAAATTTTAAAGATTCTCAGTTAGTTGAACTAATATATATTTGTTCACCTAACATATATTATATCAATATATTATATATAATATACATATTAGTTCAGCTAACTTGATATATTAAACTTTTTTGCTTTTTCTTTATATTTCAACAAGTATTTGCTGAGCCTCTACTCTGTGTGAAACATTGTACTAACTTTCCCCTACTCTGCTGATTGTTATTCTCATCAAAGGTGTTTAATCCACATTATGGCCTCTGTGCTGTTTTGCTCCTCAGTGCTGAATATGAGCCAGTCTGTGTCATGATACTTACTAAAAGGTATATAGGAATTGGTTGCATAACTAATCACTCTAAAACTTAGTGCATAAAATAACCATTTATTATCCTTATGAATTATAGGGGTCAGGGATTTAGATAGGGCACAGTAGGATAGTTCGTTTTAGTTCCCCAATGGCTAGGGCCTCACCTGGAAGTCTTGAAAGTTGGAATCATTTGAAGGCTCAGTAGATCACCTGGCTAGCAGTTTATACTTGCTGGTGGATGAGACCTCAGGTGCGACTATCAACTACTTGTGTGCTCTCCATGTAACTAGGACTGCTTGAGTGGTTAGTTTCCACAGTAGATCATCCAGAGAGAGAAAGAAACAGAGAGACAGAGATCGAGAGACAGAAAGAGACAGTGACTGGCTATGTTCTTTTAATGACATAGCCCCAATTGTCAAATAGTATCATTTCTGCCATACACATTGTATGAAGTCAAGATACTTCTTCCCCAGATTCAAGGGGAGGGAAACAGATTCCAATACTTGATAGGGAAGAGACTTGGCAACATTTGGAAAGATATATGAGAATGGAGATATTGCTGTGGTAACTTTTGCAAAATACAATCCCCCTCAATATTGAAATATCAAATACGTCAATCATCAGTCTAGAGATATTTATGTTTTTATAATATTTATGTTTATTTATTTTTGTACTGATTTTTATGTTTCATATTTTAAGTAATAATCATATATTGCTCATATCTAAAACAATGAAGAAGGTAATATGAGTGTATATAGTGGGAAAATCATCAGTATTATACATTTCTTATCCAGATAATAGAAAGTATAATATTCTGTTTTATCTCTGTATTTATCCTTATAGTTTATATAGGTAGCAGGGCATAATGGCTAAACATTTTATCCTTGAATATCTTTTTCAAACAAGAAAAAGTTTAACTATTTTATAATACATATAAATATATCAATCAATTTTAAAGTCTGGTAGGTATGTATGAGACTACTACATTGTGGAATATAATGGTGATCAATGCTGATTAATAACAATAGTTTTATAAAACATCACTGCCTTTCAAAATACTCTTGTTGGTAAAGTACACCTATGTTAGTTTCCTAGAGATTCCTTAACAAATTAGTAGAAACTGGGTGGCTTAAACAACAGAAGTTTATTCTCCCAGTTTTGTAGGCCAGAAGTCCAAAAATAACAGGTCAGCATGCTCTGTGGGGAAATCTGTTCCACGTCTCTCTCTCTTAGCTTATGCTGGATAACAGCAATTCTTGATGTTTCGCAGTTTATCAGCATATCACTCCAATCTTTGGCTTCATTTCACATGATCTTGTCCTCTGTGTTTCTTCTCTTCTAAGGACATTTGTCATGGGATTTAAGGTTCACCTGGATAATCCCAGGAAGATTTCATCTTGAAATGATTAACTTAAGTACATCTGCAATGACCCTTTTTCCTAAATAGTTCACATCCACAGGTTCTCTGTGGGCATATTTTTGAGGGACCACCATTCAGTCTACTACAGTATCAATGGTAATATTTTACCAAAAATATAGAAAATTAATTAGTACACACATTGCTAAATGCTAAAGAGAAAACACAGAAAGTTCTTTTAGTTAGTGTTTTTTTTTTCCTTTTCAATGTTAGCATGGGCTGCTAGTTGTCATTAATTAAAGTGCTTTACAAAATTAGATATTTTTTTTGCTGTTGAAATATCATTGAATTAAATTTAACATGGATTTATTGTCATATTTAAATATTTTATAAATATCATCCTTTGCTTGTTCAAGTAGTTGATTTGAAATTCAGTCCATATACAGACCAGTACAGTAAGATATCTACTTCTCTGCAAAGCCTTATCCTCCCCAGGAAAACTAAAAGGAAAGGAGCAACAACAACAACAAAAAAAGGTCTGGCTTATATATAATTTTTCCATTCAATCTTTTGACTCTCAACATGGCTCACTGTTATTCAATTTACCCCAAGTCATATGTAATATCTATAATGCATAAATTAAGTAGCTTATGAGGCCAGCAGTCTGATATAATCAATTAATCCTTATCATACCTAACTTTTTATTAATTCAGACTTCTTGACTCTTCACTTTTCCTAAATCGTCTCATATATAGGTGGTCCAATTCTCTTACTAAAAAAAAAAACAAAACTTTTAAACCTGTTTAAGAATAAAAAGTTGCCTATTAAATGCATCTACTAATTTTCACAATCTTTTTCTCAAATTTCATGTCTCTATCACATTGTAACTGAATATCTTAACTCTATGACTTTTGAAAATAAAAGTAAATTAAAACATAATTAACATATGATACAAGTCTAAAATCTTTATTTCTAAGAAAATATTACATTCTTATTTAACACATATAGGCATTGTGGAGTTAAGGTAACTTTTGTAGATGCTTATGATTTAAAACACCCCTTAAATTTGTAGAAAATACAACAAAGCATGGCTTATTTGTGGTTATTTTTGTTTGACAGCTCACTAAAATCATTCTTCAATATGTTTCTACAAGTCACAGTGATGATTCCTGGTTAATAAATACAAAGTAATATAAATTCAACACTGGTACAGAGAATTAATTTAGATCTCATATACTCTGTAAACTGTGTGTAGAGAAACAATGTTCAAGATATTGAATAGATGGAGGAAGTTGAGTCTAATTCCACAAAAATAAGAATTTATAGCTAGGAGAGAACTTTGTAAATCATGATCCTGAGGCAAATAGAAATTAAATAACTTATTCAAGTCGGTTTTAGGGCAAGAAAGAAAATTTTGACCTCCAGTTCTATTTTCTATGTATTATAACATTACATTTGAGAACATGCCCTCCAATTTAATAAGCCTTTACATTTTGGTTACAAATAAATTACTGAACAGTAATTAATTTTTACAATAATTTAGGTCCTATTTGGTTTTTATTGTCAAAACAACTTTTCCAGAGATTTTTTTCCCCAGCATGAATTATTCCATAACTTGATAATAATTTAGGCAAGTTGGCAATGGGATGATTTCTTTGAGGGAGAGGTATGCTAGAATCAAGTGTATCAGTTTGAGTTTCTTACATAACACTACCAAAACTTGACTCTCAGTAGTAACTAATTTGAATGTGCTTTTAAATGTCTTAAATTCTCTTTAAATTGATGATGTTTTAAAATATTAAATATAGCAGACTAATAGTTCAATTAATATTACAGTGTTAACTATTATTATTATTATGTTTTATTACTTGAATTTCAAAGCTGTGTTCTTAATTTTAATTCCATGTTATTTATAATTGCCTGAAACCATCAGTTAAACTAAAACTAGACTTGATTTTTTTTAGCACAATGACACATTTTCCCTGCTTATTTTATGGGAATGTAGAAAAAAGATGAAGTTAGTTATTTTCTTAAATTAGATTGTTCTCTGAAATTCCTTTTGTGCAACATACTGTCTTGGAAACGGCTTTACATTTTTTAACAAAGAAAATCTCTCTTATCAGCCAAAATTAAAATAACTACTAATTAACTAAATTAAGAAATTCATCATGGGAAATTAAGAAGTTTACTTAAATTGGCTATTTGTAAAGTTGGGGAAATAATCTTTTAACTGGAATACCCCAATTATTTTGTGAGTCCATAGCACAAAGAGATATCATAAAACATTATTTTAAAATTTGAAGAAGTTTATGATTTTTTAGATTCATAAAGTTATAATGTGATAACTGCAATTTTAATAAATTCTTAACCTAATTAAGTGTGCAGTGTGAATGCATCTAGCTTTCACTGAAATGTTTTCATTGTGTTTTTTTTTTTTGCAGTACGTGGGCCTCTCACTGTTGTGGCCTCTCCCATTGCGGAGCACAGGCTCCAGACGCGCAGGCTCAGTGGCCATGGCTCACGGGCCCAGCTGCTCCACGGCATGTGGGATCTTCTCGGACCAGGGCACGAACCCGTGTCCCCTGCATCGGCAGATGGACTCTCTACCACTGCGCCACCAAGGAAGCCCTTCATTGTGCTTTAACTAAAAATATTTTCTATAAATTAAAGTATGTAAATAGATATCTTATAATTGATACAATTTCATAATGATAATTAGTAAGGATTCACTCCTTTCTTATACTTAGCATATGAAAAACTGCAAAATAAATGCCTGCTACCTACCAATTAATATTTTAGCTTGAATATAGATATGATTAGAGTAAAACAAAAATAAATGCACTCTAAACTCAACAAAAAACATTAAATTAAATAAAGGCTTTTGAAAACTTAAAATTTCCATTTACTGAAGTATTTGGGAAAATAAATGATGTTTGAGGTACTGTATACTATATTCACAAAATACTTATTGAAATTTTTGTGCATTTATATAATCATTCATTCATGTGGTGAAGTCTCATAAATTTTTCTCCCAAATCATAGGTGTAATAAAATTGATTTTAAAAATTACATTATTTAAAAAAATACATTATATGATTGCATTTGGGGCAATGATCTGATAATACCTTAGTTACTCCAATGTAAGACCAAAGATTTTATTTCTTTATCTTAAGAAAACCCATGTTTTGAAAATTACTTTTTGTTTACATTTGCAATCATATCTTCTTCAAAAAGAGAAAAATTTAAATCTTTCTTTGCAAAATGCACCCCTATTATATAGTTCTTGCATTATTTAATTGGCTTGTACTACTAATGAAATATTGAATACAAGCAGTGAGAGCTAAAATCCTTGCCTATTTCTGATCATAGGGAAAATCATTCAACTTTTCATTATTAATAACTCTGTGAGTTATACGTTTTTCATAAATAATCTTTATTAGGTTGAGTAAATCCTTTAATTCACAAGCTCCTGAATTTTTTTTTTTTTTAATGATGAGTTGGTATTGAATTTTGTGAAATGCCTTTTCTACAACTATGTAGATGATCATATGTTTTTTCTTCCTTTTATTCTTGTTTCCGTGGTTAATTATATTAATTGATTTGGATTGTTGAATTGATCTTGCATTGCTAAAATAAAGCCCACTTGGCCATGATATATTACCCTTTTGATATATTGAAGGATTGCTAAATTTTAAAAGAAGATTTATATCTAGGTTTATGATAAAAAAGAAAATTGTAATGTTTTTGTCAAGTTTTGGTATCAAGGTGTGTCAGCTTCATAAAATGAATTAGAAAGTACACTTTCCCCTGTATTTTTTGAAATACCTTACGTAGATTGATATTATTTTCTTAAATTTTTGACAGAATTCACCCGTGAAATAATATGAGGTGAAATTTAAAGGGAAGTTTCTGATTACAGGTTCAATTTCTATAATGTACAAAAGCTCATTAGTTAAACAAAAAATTTTTTTCCAGTCAGTTGTGGACAATTGAGGATAACTGTTATTTTTTAAGGGATTTGTGCCTTTTACCTATGCTATTAAATTTATTAACAGAAAGAAATATTATCTTTTTAATGTTGTTAGCTTCTGTATTGATATTCCCTCTTTCATTCTTAATATTGATAATGTGCTTTTTCTTTCTTCTTCCTTTATTAGTCTTGGTAGGTGTTTATCATCAAAAGAATATTTTCAAAGAATCAACTGTTGGACTTGCTAATTTTCTCTATTGTACATATGTTTTCTATTTTATTTACTTCTGCTCTGATATTTAGTATTCATTTTCCTAAGCTTATATTTGTTGTTGTTGTTTACATTACTAGTTTATCTATCTCATTGTTATGGAATAATATCCGATTTACAGAAACAATGCAAAGACAGTATAAAGAGTATCTGTATACATTTCACTCAGTTTTCCTTAATGTTAACATCTTATAAAGCAATTGTGTATTTGTCAAAAATAAGAAATTAAATTAGTATTAGCTGAACTCCAAACACTCTTTAATATTCACTTGTTTTCCACTCTTGTCCTTTTGCAGGTTTATTATCCAAACCAGGTTACCACATTCCATTTAGTATTTCCAACTTTTCAAGTTGAAATGTAAACAGTAATTACAACCTTTCTTGTTTGCCACTGTAGATAATTAACGTTATAATTTTCCCTTAGGAATTTTTTAGTTGTTTACAAATTTAGATATGTTGTAATTTCATTATCATTTGGTTGAAACATTTTATGATTTCCCTTTTTATTTTTCTAGGAACCATGAGTTACTTAGACATGTGTTGTTTAATTTCCAAGTATGTGGGTGTTTTCTATCTTATTGACATTGATCTGTATTTTAATGTTGTTGCATCAGAGAACATACTCTGTATAATAACAATCTTTATGATCCATGGCCCAGAATATTGTCTAGCTTTGTGAATGTCTCATGCACACTTAGAAAGATTACGTTACTCAAATGTTTGGGTGAGTTTTCTGAAAATATCAAGTAGATTGTTAGTTGACAGTGTTCTTTAAACCTCCTATAACTCTACTTAAATATGTTCTTTGTCTAACTGCTTTCATCAATTGCACACAGAGTAAAGCTAATGTCTCTGCCCCAATGTATATTTTTTAAATTAAAAAAAATTGTTTGGCCACGCCACGTGGCATGTGGGATACTAGTTCCCCAAACAGGGATTGAACCTACACCCCCTGCACTGGAAGTGCCAAGTCCCAACCACTGGATCACCAGGGAAGTCCCCTCTACCCCTAATAATTTTATGGTTTACTTTTCCTTTTATTTTGTCAGCTTTTGCTACATGAATTTTGAAGCTGTATGTATTGTTTTTCAGGTTTTATGAGTTCCACATGAGATGATCTTTTAAGCATTATGAACTGTCCATATTTATATCCACAAAAACTCCTTTTTAAAAATCTATTTCAATAACAATACCAGGTATTTTATGCTTATTTTGCATAGGATATAATTTTCCACATTTTCACTTTCACCTGTTTGTGTCTTCATATTTAAAGTATTTCTCTTGGAAGCAGCATATAGCTGAGTCTTCCCTTTTTTATCCAGATGGACTGTACTATATTCTTGTAAAATTTAGATATTAATCCCCCATCAATGGTAGCTATTGAAATTATATTGTCTCAGATTATCAACTGTAATTGAATTATTTATAGTATCCATTATCTTACAGGAATCATTACTCATTTTGTCAACCATAAAATTTATGCTTTTTAGATTTTCTTTTAGAAGTCCTTTACCAATAAAAGTTCACCAAGATAGGGACTTCCCTGGTGGTTCAGTGGTTAAGACTCTGCATTTCCAATGCAGAGGGCCTGGGTTCCATCCAACATGCAGTGCAGTGTGGCCAAAAAAAAAAAAAATTACCAAGATAGCATAATACATTTTTTTTCTATTTGATTCATATGTCTACTTTCATACTAAAGTTTTTAATTCATTTGAAGAGTATCTTTTATTTGTCGTGAGATTTTTCTCCAACTTTAATTTTTGTACATTTAGTGGGTCAATTAATACTAGTCTAATCTACTAAGAAATCAGCTCTAGCCCCCTCCCTCATTGTTGGACCACCTCTAACATGTACCAACTTCTTACATATAGAAAAAAAATTATTACCTAAACTCTTACACTTAGTTCCATTTGTTGATTGGTTTCTTTTCAAGGAAAATATCAGGATGTTTTTATTTGTATGTTACTGTAGTGTGTTTTATTGTATGTTTCTTTTAAAAATGATTTAATAATTAAGGGACTTTTATTTTTCATACATTTTATCATTAATTTGTATGGCTCATTAAATATCCTATTAGAATTTTTATTGTTGCTAATATAAAAAAAAGTTGTGAAATGCATGATAATGTGATATAAAATTCAAAATACTTTAATTATCCAAATAATTTACATACATTTGTTTCTCAAAAAAATCACACATAAAAATATCTCTGTGCAAAAGTAATGATGTTTAAAGCAAAATTTGGAGGGTTGATTTAATTTTCCACTTTATTTGAGAAACTTACCAAATCCAGATAGGAAAGAACATACCACTATATGCCAGAATAAACAAATAAAACTTTGGAAACACAATTGAATAACTGGTTTTTACTTCAGTCCTACCAGCTGTTTGGAAAGTGATAGCTTCAGCCACCTGCCTCATTAAAATCAGCACTATTCAAAACTTCTACCAACATGTTGATGCATAAATGTTTTTATAAAACAGTTTGTCTAGATAATTGTTGAAGTATCTCAAAGTATTTTCTATTTAGTTGTCTTGGTTGACAATACACAACAATTAAAATACAAATTAATATATGAAAATATATCGTTAATTCATCAATATTTGAAAACACTGGATTATGTTTTATTATCTGATAAGGAGTACTGATTAAGCAAGTGAAATACTTACTGTAAAGATATTATAGAAAGTACAATATATTAAAATCAGATGACACAATAACTAGTATCTGTATTTATTTCTATGATTCTGAGTAATTCTACATATTTGAATTCAAATTAATTAGAGAGACAGAGAGAGGTGCCACATTTCAGAAATAATAGTAAATTTGCTAATGTTTTAAGTTCTAATTATATAAATCCTGAATTGTTGGAGTTTGAGTAAGTATTATATTTGCTCCTGAAATATTGCTGTTATGACATATATTTTACATTATATAAAACTTACAAAAATAGATTATTTGAAAATAATTTAAAACTTATGGTAAAATATAGAGGAAATCTCAATCTTATTAGAATAAATTTTCTTTTTTTTATTTATATATTTTTTTATTAGTTTCTGCTTTATAACAAAGTGAATCAGTCATACATATACATCTGTTCCCACATCCCTTCCCTCATGCATCTCCCTCCCTCCCACCCTCCCCATCCCACCCCTCCAGGCGGTCACAAAGCACCGAGCTGGTCTACCATATGACCCAGCAATCCCACTACTAGGCATATACCCTGAGAAAACCATAATTCAAAAAGAGACATGTACCAAAATGTTCATTGCAGCTCTATTCACAATAGCCCGGAGCTGGAAACAACCTAAGTGTCCATCATCGGATGAATGGATAAAGAAGATGTGGCACATATATACAATGGAATATTACTCAGCCATAAAAAGAAACGAAACTGAGCTATTTGTAATGAGGTGGATAGACCTAGAGTCTGTCATACAGAGTGAAGTAAGTCAGAAAGAGAAAGACAAATACCGTATGCTAACACATATATACGGAACTAAAAAAAAAAAAATGTCATGAAGAACCTAGGGGTAAAACGGGAATGAAGACACGGACCTACTTGAGAATGGACTTGAGGATATGGGGAGGGGGAAGGGTAAGCTGTGACAAAGCGAGGGAGAGGCATGGACATATATACACTACCAAACGTAGGGTAGATAGATACAGGGAATAAATTTTCTAATGATAGTGTTTCTATTATTTTTGAAAGGGTGCTAAAAAATGTTGGATGAATAAAACCCATGTGCATATAGTACACAAGAGAATATATATAGTAACCTCTATTATACATACACTTAATATATAATTATATTCCATGCTACATATAACTATATAAATTATATATATTTCATATTATGCATACATATACACATTTCTAAATACTTCAAGCAATTTTCCAAAGAAAATTTAAATGTCTTTGTGTGAATGTTCTGATCCAATTTATATTTAAATTTTATTCCTCACACTACTGACCTAATGTTAACATGCACTTATGTTACTGGCACTCACACACATATCCTATTGGTTCTGTTTCTCTGGAGAACCATAGAAAATACTATGCTTATCACATTTTACCTAGTAGATTTGTGTAACCACCACTACAATCAAGGTACAGAGCTATTCCGTCACCACAAGATCTCCCTTGTGCCACCCCTATAGAGTCCCACCAACACCTGGCCTTCCTCCCTATCATTCCTAATCTCTGGAAATCAAAAATCTATTCTCCATCTCTATAATTTTGTTACATAAATAGAATCATACAATATGTGATCCTTTAAATGACTCCTTTCATACAGTGTAATGCCTCTGAGGGTTATTTAAGTTTTAGCATGTATCAACAGCTTCTTCCCTGTTTTGCTGAGTGTACTCCATGGTTTGGATGGTTTTGGTTATCAGTTTAATACTGGGTTTGCAGAATGAGTTGTGGAGTGTTTCCTCCTCTTTATTTTTGCGTAGAGTTTGAGAAGAATTGGTGTCAACTCTTTTTTAAATGTTTCATAGAATTCACTAGTGTAGCCATCTCCTCCTGGATGTTTTTTTTGCTGGAAAGTTATGAATTATTAATTAAATCTCTTTACTTGTTATATGTGTGTTTATATTTTCTGTATCTTCTTGAGTCCGTTTTAGTAATTTGTATATTTCTAGAAATATGTCCATTTCATCTAGGTTATCTAACTTGTTGGCATATACATATCCAAAGTACTCTCTTATAATCCTTTTTATTTCTGATGTTCATATTTATGTCCCCACTTTCATTTCAGATTTTAGTTATATGAGTTTTTTTTTCCCTTAGTCATGCTAAGAGGTTTTCTATTTTGTTAGTCTTTTCAAAAAAACAACTTTTGACTCCATTGATTTTTTTCTATTACTTTTCTATTCTTTATTTAGTTTATCTCTGTTCTAACCTTTATTATTTCTTTCCCTCTACTAGTGTTGACTTTGTTTGTTCTTCTTTTTCTATTCCATAAGATATAAAGTTAGCTGTTGATTTGAAGTCTTTCATCATTTTAAATGTAGGTGCTTCCAGCTCTAAATTTCTCTCTGAGCATTGTTTTACTGTATCCAATAAAATTTGGTATGTTGTGTTTTAATTTTTATGTATCTCAAAGTGTTTTATTGTTTACCTGTGATTTCTTCTTTGACCTTCTGTTATTTAAGAGTTTGCTATTTAATTTTCACATATTTGTGATTTTTCTAGTTTTCTTTCTATTATTAATTTCTAGATTCATTGCATATTGGTTGCAGAAGATACACTGTATAATTACGATCTTTTTATATTTATTGTGACTTGCTTTGTGGCCTAACATACGCTATTTCTTGGATACTGTTCCAAGTTCATTTGAGAAGAATATATATTCTAGTGCTGTTGGTTAAAATAAACTATATACGTCTGCCAGGTCTAGTTGATTTATAGTGTAGTTCACATCTTCCATATACTTATTAATCTTCTAATTGTTGTATCTTTATTAAAAGTAGAATATTTAAGTCATCAACAATTATTGTGGTACTATTTTTCCCTTAAGTTTTGTCTTCATTTGAGGGTATATAGTTGTTTGTTGTCATATGTTTATATTCTTCTTAATTCATTAACCCACTTATCAATATATAATGATCTCCTTTGTCTCTTGTAAAACATTTTTATTTCAAGTTAGTTTTTTGTTTCAAGATTCATACTGTTTACCTAGACATCACCAAACTATCATTCCCTAGTAACTGTCATACATTATCATTTTTCTCAGACATTAACTATATCTACAATTGTATTTATATGTCCATTCATTTCCTAAAATGTTTCATGAGGTTACATTTTAAAACATATATTCATATGGTAAAGATGAATTTGAATTGTTCTGCCATTTTAGATTTAAATAGATGAATTGATCCCATTACATCAATTATATCTTATTTTTTGCACTACCATACCAAACTGAAAGTCTAGAATAATATTGCATATTTTCTTTTTGTTTGCTTATCTTTTATTCCTGGCTGTTAGAATGAAACTGACAGACTGTTTTCAGCTCACTAAATTCTAAATAGACCATCCCCCCACAAAACAAACATGCAAGAAACAGAGAAGAAACACAAATTCAAGATATGAATTTCAAATATTTGAAAATGCTTTCTCTCCTGTGACAGTGGGTTTGGGATATTTAGTCAAGTAAATTCAATCAATTATTAAAAATATTCTAGACATTTAAAATATTTTTGTTTATTATTTCATTAATATTGATGTGAAAATTATTTGAACGCAAAAGATATAGTACTGCATCTCAAAATATCGCCAACTAGTATATAGTATTTCAGAGTATTAGAGATTACACATATACAAATATAAATTTAATTATATATGTTTTGAACTAAATTATCATGTTATTTTATCTTTATAGGAACACTAATGCTTAATCTTCCTCAATCTATTATGTGCAAAGAATTGCCTGGGAAGATAGTTTAAATCACAAATTTCTAAGCTCCCACCCTTAGTTATTTTGAGTTAGTAGATTTAATGTGGGGATATAAGGAAAGGATATTTTTAATAAGCCACTCACATGATTTTCACATGTTAAATAAAGGACCATTCAGAAAATACAGTCATACAGGAGCAGATTTCATGCAGTTTAATTAACATATTTTGAAATTAACAGTTTAATCTTTTTAGAAAATGAAGTTGTGTGAATTATGATTTACCTTATGCCAGACTATTAAAAATAACTCCTGCAATTAATATGAAAATTTACTTTTTTATATATGATTTCAAAAAGTAAATATCTGCCATTTATGGATATGAAATACATAGCATTGCTTTAATTTTTCTCTGTTATAAACATGGAGTTACTATCTGAAATTCAATAAAACATAGCTATAACCTTTCATAATTAGATTAATAATCAATATTACTACCTTCAGAATGTATTCCATGCAATGCTATATAAGAAAAATGGAGAGTAGGTAGAGGAAGAGGATAAGCAGAGGGCCTGTGATTAAATAAATTTGACAATTTTGTGAGAAACAAAGGATTACTTAGTGGCCATCTCAAACAATAAATACTGGCAAAGGTTTATCACTTCATACAACATAAGATTATTAATATTTGTTGAATTTAAAAATACTTCTTTGGAATAGGTGACATCACATATTATTTCTCTTTTGAGGATATATTGGTGTACTTGTGCTCTAAAGGAAGAAAAATTATATTTGAAATTAATGAATTTACTACTATGCTTAAATGCAATCTTTTTCTACAGCAGTAAATTGAAGCAATGCAAATTCTGAACCACATAATTATATTCACTTTTTATATCCTATTAAAATAATAAATCCCTTTGAGTTTATATAATCAGAATTAAGACCACTATTTTTCTTTAAGCTTCAATTGGCAGGAGTACATTTTAGGCAAAGAAAATACCACTGTATCTTACCTTGGTGAGATTACAAGTTCACATCTTACAGCATGTGACTGTTTTGAAAAATTATTGTATTTTTCTGCAGTCTAAATTTATGATGAGTCTTCAATAAATGAGGCAAAATATCAAGGCTACTTATTTGAGGATGGCTTTAATGGTGTTTCCAGTTTTAACTGAGCAAGTCATAGAACTAGGGTTTAGACAATTAGTCTTTGCTTGTATTTTTCTTTCTTTCTTTACATTGAACGTCTTTTTTTTACTATTACATCAAGCTTAGTTTCTGACTGAGTAGGAATGTCCATGATGTTTCACCTTTAAATAAGAATTTTAAGAATACAATATTCCTGGGAGAGGTTAATAGAGCATCAAATTTGAATGGCTTAGTTGGATGATTTTAAATGTCTGTGATCATAATTAGGGTTTTAGAAGTTCATTAGCGTGCCTTTTCAATAACAATGTAGGATAGACATGGATTTACTGTAAGCCTTTTTTTCTTCTAAGAAAGTACAATTTATTATTATTAAGGTTGACATTTATTGAGTATATATGTGCTAATCAATGTGTAAATAATCTTCAGGAATAAACTAACTGAATATATACATCACCTTTATAAAATTGTTACTATTATTACCCTTATTTTATAGATGGGGACATTGATAAAATGTACAAGGAACTGTCAAGATCAAACAACTAATAATAAAATATGAAGACAGGTATCTCTGACTCTACTCAATATTTTGAGTTCAACAAGCAGTACAGATTTAATCCACTTAGTCTGTCATTTTACAAACAATGGACATATTTTAAATGGAATATGCAAATTTCTTCTACAAAACTATTTTCTTTATTTCTGGTTTTGAGGCCTGTCTACATAAGTAGTGAGTTGAACTATATTACCCTTCAATTTTTCAATGCTTTACTTCTATAAGCAAATACTATTCTCTAGCGGTAGCTAACATTTTTGAAAATATGACTTTGTCCTTCACATAAATGGTAAATGGTTGTCTTTTCTGCCAATCACTTTTATCTTTGCAATGTAAGCTAAAGGTGATATGGCTTATTACAAAAGATGAGGGCCATAATGAAAATGAATTTCAATATTCCTTGATGTGTGTGAGCCATCAATTGTGAAGAAAAGCCTTGAGCATGAATGATGAAATCATAAATTATTTTGCAATCTGTTCTTTGTATAAAAGAAAAAAATAAAGATAAATGTAACTATGAACTGAATATGATATCATCAATAATAAAATGTATTCATCCCAAGATGAGGGAAAAAACATGTTTGATATGTTGATGAGAATATATATTCTAGTTTCATTGAAATTTTGAAGAAACACAGATACCGAGGACATAAAAATTGTAACTGATATATAGTAATAAATCAAGTAAAGCTGAAAATGATAGAAGATGGAAGCAAAAGAGAACTTAACCACCCCCAAATTGTAGGGATGAATAATATCGATCTCTTCTAAATCGCTAATCCCAGTCTGTATTGAGAGTTACCCATTGTAACAAAATTTGTCAGATTCAGCAAAATATAAGTTGATTTGCTATTAAGACAGCTAAAATAAATAACTATATTGCCATCACCAAGGTCCTATTATTTTAGCAATGCCCTCACACACCACTTGGATAACCCACTGAACAACAATTATAAAGAGTTTAGATACACATGGTATTTTCCTGAATTCTGGAGAAGGTTCAAAATATTCAACAGGTATAAGACACATTTCAAAAAAAAATCTCAATTTTATTGGAAAACAAAAACTTATAGGAAATAACTACCATGAAGATGAAAATGATTACATTTAAGTAAGCATCAATAGCTTGGATAATAATGAAAGTATAACATGTAAAAGAATTTCAGAGGCAAATGAGAGCTCTACAAGCTGGCATGGTCAGAGCTCCTATCATGAAAAACATAGTAGTTGAATTACATCAAGCAAGTTTCCAGTGCCATTTTTGCAACAACATTTGCTCCCTTCGTGTCTCTCACATTTTGGTAACTGTTGTGATACTGAAAATTTTTTCATTATTATTATATTTGTTATGATGATCTGTGATCAGTGATCTTTTTTTGTGTGTGTGTGTTTATTTTTACTTGTTGACAGTTTTGCTTTATTTATTTATTTATTTTTGGCTGTGTTGGGTCTTCGTTGCTGTGCGAGGGCTTTCTCTAGTTGTGGAGAGCGGGGGCCACTCTTCATCGCGGTGTGCAGGCCTCTCACTATCGCGGCCTCTCTCGTTGCGGAGCACAGGCTCCAGACGCGCAGGCTCAGTAATTTTGGCTCACGGGCCCAGTCGCTCCGTGGCATGCGGGATCCCCCCAGACCAGGGCACGAACCTGTGTCCCCTGCATCGGCAGGCAGACTCTCAACCACTGCGCCACCAGGGAAGCCCTGATCAGTGATCTTTGAGAGTACTATAGTAACTATTTTGGAGTGCCACAAACCACACCTCTATCAGATGGTGAACTTAATCGATATATGTGTGTGTTCTGTCTGCTCCACTGACTGGCTGTTTCCCCATCTCTCTCTCTCTTCACATGCGTCCCTATTCTTTGAGACACAATGACATTGAAATTAGGCCAATTAATAACTCTACAGTGGGGACTTCTCTGGCACAGTGGTTAAGAATCTGCCTGCAAATGCAGGGGACACGGGTCAGATCCCTGGTCCAGGAAGATCTCACATGTCGCGGAGCAACTAAGCCCATGTGCCACAACTACTGAGCCTGCACCCGTGAGCCACAACTACTGAGGCTGTATGCCACAACTACTGAAACCTGTGCACCTAAAGCCCATGCTCCACAACAAGAGAAGCCACTGCAGTGAGAAGTCTGTGCACCACAATGAAGAGTAGCCCCCACTCGTTGCAACTAGAGGAAGCCTGCACGCAGCAATGAAGACCCAAAAATAAATAAATAAATTAATTAATTAATTAAAAAAATAATAACTCTACAATGGACTCTAAGTGTTCAAGTGAATGGAAGAGTCCCACATCTCTCATTTTAAATCAAAGGCTAGAAATGATTAAGTTCAGTGAGGAAGGTGTGCCGAAATCCAAGATAGGCTGAAAGCTAGACCTCTTGTGACAAATACTTAGCCTAGTTGTGAATGCAAAGGAAAAGTTCTTTAAGGAAATTAGAAGTGCTAATCCAATGAACACATGAATGATAAAGTGAAATAGCCTACTACTGATATACAGAAAATTTGAGTGGTCTGGATAGAAGATCAAACCAGCCACAATATTCCATTTAGCCAAAATCTAATCTAGAGCTAAGTCCATAATTCTCTTCAATTCTATGAAGGCTGAGAGAGGTGATGGATCTGCAGAAAAAAAAGTTTGAAGCTAGCAGAGGTGGATTCATGAGGCTTAAAGAAAGAAACCTCTCTATGACATAAAAGTGCAAGGTGAAGCAGAAAGTGCTAATGTAAAAGCTAAGGCAAGTTATCCAGAAGTACTAGCTAAAATAATTAAAGAAGGTCCCTACACTAAACAGCAGATTTTCAATATAGATGAAACAGCTTTAGATTGGAAGAAGATGCCATCTAGGACTTGATAGCTAGAGAGGAGGAGCCAATTCCTGGTTTCAAAGCTCCAATGGACAGGCTGACTCTTGTTAGAGCCTAATGTAGCTGTTTAAGTTGAAGTCAGTGCTCATTTACCATTTTGAAAATCCTAGAACTGTTAAGAATTATACTAAGTCTACCCTGATTGTGTTCTATAAATGGAACAACAAAACCTGGAAGGTAGTGCATCTGTTTACAACATGGTTTATTGAATATTTTAAGCCCACTGTTGAGAACTACTGCTCAGAAAAAAAAAATCTTTCAAAATATTACTGCTCATTGACAGTGCACCTGGTCACCCAAGAGCTCTGATGGCGATACACAATTAGATTCAGGTTGTTTTCATGCCTGCTAATGCATAACACAACATCCATTCTGTAGCCCATGGTTCAAGGAGTAATTTTGACTTTCAAGTCTTATTATTTAAGAAATACATTTCTTAAGGCCATAGATGCCATAGACAGTGATTCCTCCGAGGCATCCAGACAAAGTAGATTGAAAACCTTCTGGAAAGGACTCAGAATTCTAGATGTCATTAAGAACGTCTGTGATTCATGGGAAGAGATAAAAATGTCAGTATCAGCAGGAGTTTGGAAGAAGTTCATTACAACCCTCATGGATGACTTTGAGGGGTTCAAGACTTCCGTGGAGGAAATAACTGCAGATGTGGTGAAAACAGCACCACACCAAAGAGAACTAGATTTAGAAGTGGAGCCTAAAGATGACGCTGAATTGCTGCAATCTCATGGTACAACTTTATGGATAAGGAGTTGCTTCCTATGATGAGCAAACAAACTGATTTCTCGAGACAGAATCTATTCCTGGTAAAGATGCTGTGAAGATTATTGAAATGACAAAAAGAATTTAGAATATTACATAAACTTAGTTGATAAAGCAATAGCAGGGTTTCACGGGACTGATTCCAATTTTGAAAGAAGTTCTACTGTGAGTAGAATGCTATCAAACAGCATTGCATGCTACAGAGAAATCATTTGTGAAAGGAAGAGTCAGTGTGGCAAACTTCATTGCTGTCTTATATTAAGAAATTTCCACAGCCATCCCAACCTTCAGCAACCACCACACTCTTTAAGTCAGCAGCCATAAACACTGAGGCATGACCCTCCACCAGCAAAAAGATTACAACTCGCGGAAAGTGCAGATGATGGTTAGCATTTTTTAGCAATAAACTAATTTTTAATTAAGGTATGTACATTTTTTTAGACATAATGCTATTGCATACTTCAAAGACTATGGTATAATGTAAACATAACTCTTCTACGAACTGGGAAACTAAAATAAAAACTTTTTCGTCTCTTTTTATTGTGATATTCACTTTATTGTAGTGATCTGGAACCAAACCCACAATAGCCAAGGTATGCCTGCATTAAGTCTCAAGTTTTATTTCCAGAATTATACCTTTTCAAACCATCTACATTAGATATGGAGTTATCATTTTTCTCACTTATCTTGGAATGAGAAGGGGGCATGTCTCTCTCTCTCCCTCTTTCTCTCTCTCTCTCTCCATATCTATTTAGTTAGTTTATTAATTAGGCTTATTTGTGATTTTTTTATGCCCAAATTAAAATCCCAAAGAACAAGACTGATTCATTATTCTGAGAAATGACTATTTGGCCAATCATTTTCATAAGACCTTATTGCTTCATAAACTGCTTTATTAACATCTTCCACAGTAGATATTTTTTACCATCCATGAATGGGATATAGGGAATTCATGAACTGCATGTGGATCTTATGTGTATGTTTAACAACTTTCAGCAGCCCTAGTATGAATATGTCTGCTTCCCTTTTATGTCTCCAAAAGAGATATTATCTGATCTCTGATCATCTTGTATAAAAGACAATGGCATTTGATTTTCACAAAAGGCTTGAAGAAAAGTGGGAAATAACATTTATTGAGAAGTTGTGTTGGAACATGGAAAGTGAGCATCCTTTCTGTTCTCAAAACAATCTTATGAGATACATATTCTTATTTCTATTTACATGTTAAAAATAAAGCCTTAGAGATTTTGACTACCTGCTCACAATCAAGTTAATTTACATACTGCATGTAATACTGTTAGTAACGTGATGGTGGTAAAATTAAACCTAGTATTGTTGACAACAAAAATACAAACAGACAAATAAAAACACCAGTTTTTTCTCTTTCTATACAATTCTGCATCTCAAGTTTTTTTTTTCCAATGTCCATTTTCTCTTTCTTCTTATGCATTTATCACATTATATTTGTCACCTTGATTGTTTCAGAATAAAAACAAGAATATAAATATATGTTTTAATTAAAACCAATAAATATGTGAAAAGATGGAAACATAAAATGATCTGGTTAAGCATCAACTATAAAATAGCTTTTATTAAGGACTTGGATTAATAGTAAGGATTTTGTATTTTTAGGAGTGAGATAGTGCTAAAAAAGGTGGCTCCTGCCAATGTTTATAAAAGAGACAGCATTAAAACATGGACTTATGGGAAATAGAAGATTAAAAAAGTAATTACTCAATAATGAATGATAGAAAATTACATTTAAAAGAGAGAAATACTTTACATTGTTGTTCTATTTGGCTTCAAAAACTAAATTTTGGTAAAATGGAAATTATTTGGATAGGTATAGGTGATGAAATTATAGGATAGGGAGATAACACAAAGGAATGGAATTTTAAAAAGATGAAATTAGATCAATTCAGTTAGAACAAATTTTGTGTAGACAAAAAGCTTAGCCAGGAGATTTTAATTTGATCCTGGAGAATCCAGAATACTAGTATTTCTTTTTTTTTTATTGCTATTGTTTTTTTTTAAAAAAAAAACAAAGGTATTTTAACTGTATTTGTTAAAACCTTTACATCTTTCATCTATGACTCCCCTCCACCATACTTTCTATTGTGTCTGGTAGCAGAACATGGCACCCACATTCCTGGTAACTGACAAATTGGAGGTTAAGTTGGAGAAGCATTTATTATAGGTTTAGTGAAATATATTTACGTGGATCAGAATCATCTCCATCAATAGTTATGCTTTTCCTATTTGTCTGTAATAGTCTGGTGGAATTCTAACAACCATTGTCAAAATTCACCTAAAGTCATGAAAGGACACAACCTCACTCAAGATCATGTCACTATATGTACTCTATGGCAATGTCTTGAACATATGTGGGTAGTAAAAGAAAAACCAAGATATTAAATGTTCAAAATTGAATTTAGTCTGTGGAAAATGTATTAGATGTGCAAAATTTAAAGGAATATTTGATTTTCATTTTTTGCCTAGTCAAAATAGAATATTTCTGTCAACAAGAATATACTTGATGGTTCAAGATATACAATTATATATATATATATATATATAATTCCTGTGTTTACAGGGCACAAAACTGTATCATTACCACAAAATGTTAGTAGCTATGCTTGTGAAGTAGCACGTGCTGTATATTCCAAGCTATAGAATACCATCTTAACATATCACCAATAATGAAACAAAAAGCTGGAAAAAAGTTTCCTCAACGAGCAATAATGAAAACAATAATCAATCCTTCTAGTAAGTAGCACATCTCAAGTAACATTCTATTCTCACTATAGAAAATAGAATAAAATTTTGTGTATGAAGAGGCTATCAAAAAGTATGTGGACAAGTGTTATTTCAGAATAATAATGTTGGGTAGTTAACTAAGACAAATATTAGGCTAGTATTCTTAATTCATAACTGTATTTAGCAGTTTTTAAGAATATAATATCAGATTTACTTTCTTATTTATTTTGGAGGACCCCTGCAAATGAATAAACTTCAAGAAACACAAAGCCTACATCCTATCTGTGCTTAAATCTCGATTTGTGAAGTGCAGGTGAGGTTTCCAAGGGATGGGAACAGGTTGGTAGCAGCAGGGGGATCACTGAAGAAGTCTACATGGAGTTGAACAGCTCAGTGTGAAAGTCATCTCTGAGTCTGCCCAGAACAACGCTGGACAATCATTGCTTGACATTGGTGTCTTCATCAGAAAGAGGGCAAAGGATCTGCATCACCGTGAATCACAAGGAAGAGTAATCTCCACCATTTTCCTTGACACCAACCTCCAGCAGTTTTGAGACAGCAGATGGGTAAGCTTGTCAATATACAACTGTATTTTCCAGTCATTCAAGAGGGTGGGAGTGCAGAACAGTTTCATCTGATTAAAAAATTTGAAGTAATGTGATATTGCTCACCCTTGAGCACAAAATTTAGACTCATTACATGAAGGAATGTGTCCAAGATGGTGAACTATTTCTGGTTCTTATATATATGTGTCATAAGATTTTCACAACCTCTAGTTTTAAAGCCAATTGAGTTTGAGATAATAACAAAGGCTCCTTTGAAGAATTGCCGTGTAGAGGTAAAAAAAAAATCAGAGAAACCACAGATTTAGCAAATTACAAGGAATAGGGAAGAGACTGCATTTGGAAGGGAATGCTTAAAAAATTCATAGAAAACACAGTGTGATTGGGGGGAGGATGTAGAAAGAACAGGGAAAGATAATGTTTAAGGTGTCTGTCTCAAATGCTCACATTTTATTTAAAAAAGGGTTAGGCTTGGAACAATTAAGCAAAAGCCTTTCATTATCTAACTCTCTCCTTCCCTAGATCTTAGACCATGACTGAAGAAAAACATACAATCATACATAATAAATTCATATTTTAAATTATTGACCACTAATCCACTGGCCCTCAGTGCTAATTTGCTACATTCTCTTTGTCTACCAATTTACTCACTGCCCTAAATAATTCTTTCATACCTTACATCTCACTTTAAATCTCCAACACTCTCCCCTCCTTAGTTAGCTAGTACCTTTTCTTCTCTTTTTACTGAGACCATAGAATCAATTAAAAGAGAATGGCTATCTGCACTACTGTATGTATTCATACACTGCGGTCAGATTCAACATTCTCTCTTGCTAACACAGAGGAACTATCAGTGCTCTATGCTAAGGCAAACTTGTCCATTTTTGCATTCAGTCCCATCCCTTTTCATCTATTCAAGAAGTGCCCCAGAATATGGCCCTCTCTGCCATAAATTATCTCTCTACACTGATTCTATTAGACAATTCCATTAGCTAACAGGATGTACTCTTGTTTATTTTAAAAACAAAAAACAAAAACATCTTTTTCATCATATCCCACTTTATCTTCTGCATAGTTACTCTGACTTTCTTTATCCTTATTTATTTTTCTGTTGCTCAAATGCATCAAGTGATTTCTTACCCCAGGACCTCTGCACATGCTCTAAATTCAAACTGGAACCCCTTCTACATGATGGCTATATGATTTTGTGTCTGGATCACTTTCACTTCCTTCAGGTCTTTCCTGACATTTCATCTTATCATGGAGGCCCTGAATGAGGACTCTTTATAATAGAGCACTACGCCCCTAGCACCCCACACTTCCTATCAAAACTTACTGTTTCTGCTATATCTTTCCTCCTAGTTCTTGTCCCTCTTTGACATACTGCATATTCACTGTCTGGCTCCTTTATTACAATGAGAGCTCCATGAGGATAGGCGATATTTAAAATTTTAATGATAGATTCTAGCCAATGAAATATGAAATCATAGATATAGACATAGAAAATGACAATTGAAAAGAAAATATGTTATTTGTCAAAAGAATAACAACTAGCACAGTGGTAAAACTAGTGGCTTTTCCAGTATGATTTAGTTGCCTTTCCAGATCAGTGGGAAACACTGCATTATCTGGGGAAATGGAATTTAAAACCACAAGGTATGCGGCAACATAGTTTACTCATCAGTTGAACACAAATTTAAGTAGTTGTTAAGATCCAATGCTCATTAGAGTATGAGGAAAATAGGAATACCATACATTGTTAATATGAATGTAAACAGGTAAAGACTCTTTGGAAAGCAATAGGTAGTGTTTATTATTATATTTCTTTCAACCAACATATTCCACTTTTGCGGCACTGCACTAGAGAAATAAGCACACATATATCTGTAGATATATGTAAATATTTTAAAATATTTTAAATGGATACATGTATGAATTCATGCATACATGTATGAATTATATAGTTAGAAATAAATAAAAAAATGAATTTATTCAAAGGAAGGAAGAAAGGAAAAAAAAGAAGGGGAATGATTATATTCTAGCTGTGACGTACTACATCTTTAGAGACAAGCCTTAAAATGTCAGGGTAGCATAGTTACTCTTGAGTAGTTTTGTCTCTATAAAAATGGCCATTTCTTCATATACTACACTCATGATGACAGTTAGTTGTGCAAAAGCTAAGCTGTGCTTCAAGTTTTGGCAAGTATTAGAAAACTCTTAGTGTGGAAGCACTTTGGTTATATATTTAGACTCTTACTATGCTATCTGCCCTTTTCTGGCCAGAGCAAGGGTTCCAAGATGAGGATCATATTATCTTGTTAACTTCTGATACCAGTCTGTGCAAGGGGCTGCCATGCTCATGCTATGGACTCTCCAGTTATGCTATGCAATCTGATGTTGTAAAGGTTGTTTCCCTGCTCATATTCTGGAATCCACCACAGGAACTCAGGAGAAGAGACTACTGAGCATGACTGATGGAGAACATCAAAGTAATCAAATTTTATTTGCAATGCTATAAAAATTTTCTTAGTGATTTTGAAGAGATTTCTTTATAAATCAATGGGTGGCAATATGCATCATTATGTAGCAATGCTTTAAAAAACAACTCTAGATGTAGGTCTTAAGATGCATAAGTCAAGCTTCTTCAAGAGAAACAGAACTGAAAGGATTTGTGTATATAGAAAGAAATGTATTTTAAGGAATTGGCTTGTATGATTATGGATATTGGCACATCCAAAATCCACAGGGGGTGCTGGCAGGCTGGAGACTTATAAAATGCTGTAGTTCAAGTCTGAAGACTGCCTACTGCAGAATTCCCTCTTGCTAGGAGGGAGGTTAGTATTTTGTTCATTTAAAGCCTTCAAATGAATGGGTGAGGCCCACCCACGTTATGGTAACAGATCCACTTTACTCACAGTCCACCAACTCACATGTTAATCTCATCCAAAAACACTCTCACAGAAACATCTAGATAAATGTTTGATCAACATCTGGACACCACGGCCCAGCCAAATTGACACATAAATGTAAACATCACAAAAGATAATAAAATTAATTTACAATCTTAGTTTTAATGAATGTCTCAGATATTTCAAGTAAAAATAAGTTGAATACTTGCAGAAACTAAAGATTTTTTTTTCTGTGTATTATCATATAATATGTTAAATCAGCTTGAGTTTACAACAGGTTATATAAATTTTTCCCCAGAGAAAGAGAATATACATTGTTCTTTTTACTTTGTCAAACGCAGTAGAGACTCCATGCATAGCAAAATATAAAGCTGAGACTATAATGCATTTATGTAGCATATAAATTTAAAATCTCATTTTATATTTTGTTTGCTCTAAAATGACATAAATAAAGTCTTGACTAGGAGGCACTATGAGAGAAAAATTTTGCATATGTAAGAGAATCATATAATTGATTATTTGTTGCATATTCAAATATGGATGTGTTTTTGCACTAAATATTACAATATTCACTGATTTTCTTCACTAGGTGCTACAACCTAATTTAAAATACAGTTTTAAATGTATAGTTGCTGGCTATTGTGAATAACAAAAAATAGAGCTATGTAATAAATATGAGATTTAGTGAATGTATTATATACATTCAGCTGGTGGTTTCATAACCTATTTTGGACTTATGTTTGCAGTAGAATAGTAAAAAGGTATAGGTATAACAGAAAAGGGTATTATTTATTGTATAAGTCAAGTCCTCCGTGTTACACATGAGGAAATTTACCACAGACTGTAAGTACTTTCCCTCTCCATAAACTTTTCATTGACAGAACAAGAACTAGTATGTAAATCTCCTCATAGTAACCTCAGGGCTGCAGATATAAATGACAATTACCTAGATACCCACAAATGAGAGTCATAATCTTTTCAGGTTTTCCTTATTTGAGTTATGTTTTCTGTATAGAAAATGAAACTTTACAGAAGAAATTAAGTTCAATTTAACCCTGTCCCTTTCATTTTCCTTTCCTTCTTTTATTAAAGTAGTTCATTATGATAAATGTAATTTTACTACTTCAAATGAATGTCTTACCTTTGCATATAATGTACATATATACAATTCTAAAATAATTTTTATGTGATTTTTATATTTCCATATGTGAAATACAAACATATAATTATGCAGTGTACTTTTACCACTCAAAATTATGTTTTTCATATACCAATACAGATTTATATCAAGATTATTAAACCTAATTGTGACATTGTATTACAGATACAATTTGTCTGCTTTCCTATTTTCAGTGATTCATTGTTATAAACAATGATGCTATAAACATTCATCAGCCTTTTTAATTTTGCAAAGTGCTACAAAATGTCCGTAGTGGTATGCTTTGATTCCTTTCTCTTTATCCGTTTGTGTATGTACTGTAAGGTTTTGTTTTTGTTTTTGTTTATTTGAAGTTATCATGAGGTTTGTATTCATCATCTTACAGATATAACAGTCTATTTCAACCTGATAACAATTTAACTCCATCACATACAAAAACTCTATGCTTTTATTCCCCTTCCCCAAATTTTATCTTTTGGATGTCATAATTTCTGTTATACATCTACTCTTATATACGTGTATCTTTTTATACTGTGTATCTATTAACAAATTATTGTGGCTCTAATTATTTTTAGTACTTTTGTCCTCAAAACTTTTAAACTACCGTTAAGTGACTAACCCAGCACCATATTACAATATTAGTGTAGTCTGAATTTGACTAACTTACCTTGAGCAGTATGCCGTGGGCGGTCCTGCATCCTGCGTCCACGGGAACCAACCAGGTGCCGGGGGCCTGTGGGGTGGTACCTGGACCTTCCAAGGCCCTTTAAGACGATGCCAGGCGGGGAACCTTGTTTTGAGGCTCCTGCAAACTGGCTGGGGCCAATGGGCCCACCAGGGCCGGCCTGGTGCTTGGAAAGTCTGGAACCTGGGGCCTTGAGTGCTGGCCCAGGTCTGCGGGACCAGCACGAACCGGGTCCGCGAGGACGGGCCTGACGCTGAGGCGCCTGGAGTCCAGTTGGCAGGAACCGTCCACGGTTTACGTCCGTGGGGGCCAGCTGGGCCCTGGGGCCCTGGGAGCGCCCTGGTGCCGAGGTGGGTTGAAAGCCTGGGTCCGCAGTAGTCGGCCGGACGCGTGGGGCCTGGTCGGCAGCCTGGGTTTGCTGGGGCTAAAGCTGAGGCCACAGGAGACTCTCAGGGCTGAGGGAGCCGTGCAGGTCCAGAACTGGTAAGGCCGGGGGCCCGGTGTTCTACGTCCTTGGGAGCAGGCGGCTACTGAGGTCCAGAGCCTGGGTTCGCGCGACCCCAGGGCCACAACAGCTGGGGCCACGGGGACAGCAACGCGGGGGTGTGCCGGCAGCCGGGGATAACAGGAGTGCGCGGGGAGCCGAGCGTCCTGGGAGCCGTCTGTGGCGGCCAGAGTTAAGGCACTGCGGCGAGTCCGCGGTTGGCAGCGCGTGCGCGCGCGCGCGCACGCGGAACCCTGGGAGTCTGGTATCCCAGAGGCTGCCTGAGGCCACAGGGGCTGCCTGGGGCTGCTGGAGCTGGCAGGTGTGGGGCGGGGGCGGGGGGTGCTGGGTTTGGGGTGCCTGCCAGGAGCCTGGTGGCAAGCAAGCTGCCCGGGGCCAGGTTGGCCAGGGTCCTGGCTCGTGGGAGCCCTCAGGAGCCATCTAGGGCTGCGGAGTCGGCCTGGTGCTGGGTGGGCTGGTCTGGGGTCCCCTGTGAAGTGGGCGCTCACTTTTCTCTCTCCGGGCTGGCCACCCCTGGTTTGGGGAGGGGTGATGGGGAGAATGTGAATCTATCCCTCCTGCCCTCTTCAGTGAGTCTTTTCTTATGTTCTTCACGCAGGTGCTGTCATCCCTCACCTGGAAACCTTGGCTCTTGTGAAGGTATTTTCGTGCACAGTTGTTCAAACTGATGTTTCTGCGGGGACAAGCGCTAGAAATTCCTATGCTGCTAGTTTACTAACGTCACTCCTCCCCTCGTCTATATTATACTTTATTTATACATTCAGCTTTTGCTAAGCAGTTTGGTAGGTTTTCTTTTTTGAGGGGAGAGGGGGAAAAGGACAGTTTGAATAGTGTAGCCATGAACATTCCAGTACATATGCTTTAATTAACAAATGTATGGATATTCTTTTGGAATGCTCTTATGTAGCTATAGGGTAGGCATAGGTTCAGTTTTAGAAGAGAATCTCAAAGAGTTTTTCAGAGGCATTTTCAAACTTACACTCTCACCTGCAAAGCATGATAAATATGGAAATATCAAATTTAAAATATCAAATTTTATCAAAAATAAATTGTATTTTCATATTGCTGCTAACACCTGGAATTGTCAGTTATTTTCATTTTAGCTATTCTTGCATTTGTAAATTTATAGCATTTTTTTGATGACTAACGAAGTTGAACATCTTTAAATATGTTCATTGCCCATTTAAATATTCTCTTATATGAAGTATTTTTTTAAGTATTCGGGCCTTTTTTTTTTTTTTTTTTTCTATTGGGTCATCTATCTTTTTCTTAATCATTTGTGCATTTGAAAAAAAAAGATATAAGTACATGACTATCTTTTCCTAATTTGGTAAGTGGTCTTTATACTTTCATAATTGTTACTTTTGAGGAATATATATTCTTAATATTATTATAGCCTATTTATTTTTCCTGTTACAGTCAGTGCTTATTGCAACATGTTTGAAAAAAAAAAAAAACTATTCTACTTCAGTATCATAAAGATGTCTTCCTATAGCCCCCAAATGTTTATTATTTTAACCTTTATTATCATATGTGCAATCATTCTGAATGTACCCAAGAATAAAATTTCAAAATATATGAAGGAAAAAAAAATATGAATAGGAAGAAAAAATGGACATTTCATAAATCTAGTGGGGAAATTTTATGTATTTTCCTCAATAGCTGATAAAATTAGCCAAAAAATATTAAATGTCTGAACAAAAAATTTAACAAATTTGACCTAATAGGCACTTATACAACACTTTATACAAAACTAAAGTATCTACATTCTTTTCAAGTGTACATGGAATATTTAACAAATTGACCATATGCTGGGCCATAAGCAAAATGACCAACAATTTCAAAATATTAAAATAATTTGTGTTTTTCCTGACCTTACTGGATTTAATCTAAAAATTAACAACAAACAGATAAAGGGAAAAATGGGTATGTACACTATTAAATAATTAGTGAGTCAAATGATGAAGTCAATTTTTTTTAAATATTTGAACTTAATAAAAAGCCATCACATATTATCTCTCGCAGAATACAAATATAGCACTGATTAGAGGAAAATCAGTCACCTTAAATATATGCACGAGAAAAGATGATAGGAAGACAAGCAGTGACAATCTCCCATTTCAAAAAGCTAGGAAAATCAAATGTAAAGAAAAAAGAATATAAATAATCAAATCTGGAGGAGGAATCAATGAATGAGAAACCAAACATAAAGTATAGCAAATCAACAAACCTAAAAGCAGTCCATTGAAAAAGTTTATTTAATTTATAAACTTATAGTAAGATGGTAAAAAATAATAGAGAAAATAAAAGTTACCAATATTAGTAATAAAAGAAGAATATCACACTGTATCTTATACACATCCATAAAGTAACAAGTGAATATTATAAACAACATTACATTTTACAATTTGGATAAAATAGTTATATTCCTCTAAATAATTATATTACCAAAGATGACTGGAAAAGAAATACAAACTGTAAAGAATCTGATTTCATTTTTAAGGATTATGAATCCATTTTATAAAACTTTCTAAAAAAGGAAGACCAAGGATATGATGACCTCACTGATGAATTTTTCCAAATATTTAAGGAAGGAATAGCACTAGTCTTACAGACATTCTTTCAAGGTATAGAAAAAGTTAGTCACTCTCATTTTTCGAGGATAGTGAATCCTTGCTTGTATAACCTTACTCAAACTTGGCAATATAATTTACATAAAATGTCTTTTCTATTTTTGGAAATTTGGGTTAAAGTTATACCTTGTATAATTTTTGCTTTATAATTTCTACTGTAACTGTTGCTGAATCCTCTTTATTATCCTCACAATTATTTAGTTTGCTACCTCTCCTTTTACTTGATTAGTCATAGTTTTATTTTATACTTAGAATAAAAACAGCAGATATAAGAGGAAACAAAGAAATCATAACTATTTTGAGAGAGAGAAGATGATTGTAATTTTAGAGAATGAGTATATCTAGACTGGAAGAGAAGGAAGAAATCCCTTCAGTTGTAAAGGGCATCACTTGCAGTGCACTATGGAAAGCAAAATTCAGGCTGTGGGAGTCCATCTGCCTAGAATTCAATGCCGGTCCCTGATTAACTTCCATATATTCAGTTTCTTCATTTATAAAATGTTAGAGTTGACTTTTATTAGTAAAATAATTGTTTTGAAGAAAAGTAAATGACTGTAAATTCCTTAGATTAAGTTTGGCTTTGATACATTCTTGATATTAGATATTTTAAAATGATACCTTTATTGCTAGCTCGTCAATGAAATGGTAGGACCGGATGAGGCAGAAGGTAAAGTTGTGCACACTGGGTTTAAGCACAGATTCAGAAACATCTCTTAATGACGTGCAATGCAAAATTGCTCAACCTATAAGGGACTCTGGGCCTTGTTTCTATGGAATGTAGATTGCTTACAAGTGAGGCAAAGGTTTGAGAGACTGTGGGCAATGACTGGTCTTGAGACAAAAGGAATTTTATCATTGTTGCAAGTAATGCCTTGAAGGTAAATGTCCTGTGTGTGACTGAGGGCCTCTAGCATGTGAATTCATAGAGGAATAGAAGGGTTTCAAGACTGATGACTGTCAGTGCCTAGTGAATCTTTATGACATATGTAAAGAAGGGACTAAGATGATGCTTTGGAATTGGATCCCATATAGCAATGGATTTCCTGCTGGTTCTTCATCTTTTTTATAAAGAATGAATTGAAGGAGACTGAAAATCCTTGTATTAGAGGAAGAATACAATAATAATGCAAAATAATAGCATATAGATACATAGTATGGTGACAAATTTACACACAAAATTGCAGAAATGTTGCAGTTTTTTTTTTTTCCTTAAGCTTCTTGAGCCTCAGGGCACCAGAGTTTGTGGGAGAACACTTCAACTTACTAATTATTCTAGTCTCTTTGGTTTTAAATGCCTCTTTTTTTTTTTCTGGCCAATAAGCATGTCTCTTGAGGAACTTTCCATTTTGTTTTTGCTTGTTTTATTCTGTTTTAAAAGGTGTATATAGGATAAGAAGCTTTCCTGATTTTGTCTGTAACTGGAGAGGAAGGTTGTTATTGAACTCTTTTCTTTGCATTGTCTTCTGTGTAGACCTGGATCCCCACTGCAGGACAGTCTGGTGGGATCCACAGGGTGTTTTCATTTTTGTTTTCCAAAGAGAAAAAAAGTTAAGTTGCTGTTGTCCTTGGATTCAGGAAAGTTCTTTGGTCCTCCCTTGTTGGCATGCATGACCTGAAGACCTCCGGAGTATGCACATTTCATCCTGTCTTTGGATAAAGACTGGTGACTTATTAACCTTGGATATCTGTTTCCATGGCCCCTCTCCAGAAAGCTCTTGTTAGTACATCGGCCTTCAACTCAGTGACCCTATTCATCACTCACAGAAATATGGAATTTTGTATCCAAGAAATACCAGAAAATCATTATTAAGATTTAATAGACTTTAATAGGCTTAAAGACTTATTCTTTTTTCTATGTCTACCCATGTAGTACAGCTCTTTTTACTCTGCTGCATCTATACTTTTGCCATAAGATCACCCTGATTGACACGAACAAATATTTTTAGGGTTTCAGTTACCTTAACACTCATCCTCTTCAGAATTTAAATTTGCAGGCTCTGTAGCCAAAACACAGCCAGTCTGTGACTGTGTGCTTCCCTCCTGATTCATATAATTTCCCACACTCCCACTCACTTCCTGAGAAAATAAGGGCTAATTTTTCAATTATATATTGAGGTCTTTCTACTGATGGTATATGATAATGCTGAACATTCAAATAGTCAGATCTGGTTCTTGGATAGGAGCTTAAATATTTTAAATATTTTTTAAAATAACTTTTCAACAATGTATGACCATCAGCACTTCACATATTTTCTAGGGCTGTGCTGTCTAATAAAACAATCACTAGTCACAGTGACTACTGAGTAATTGAAATGTGAATTGTTTAAATTCAGATGTGCTGTAAGTGCAAAATACACAACATATATTGCAGAATGATTAATGAAAACCCTAATATAAAGATAATTCAATAATATTTTGTATCAATTACATGTTGAAATATTTTTATATATTTTTGATTAGATTAAATTAAATTTTTTTTAAAGAAATGCACCTTTCATAAATTTAAAATGATCTCTATGGCTTACATTATATTTATATTGGACAGTGCTGTTCTAGGAACGAAAAGGAGCCATCTGGGTGCCAAATCTGGACATTAACTCCTCATTTCTCTTTTATTTCTTCTGTAACAAACCTAATTTCTCCTGTGGCTTCATCTGGCAGAATAAATACCTAGACAAAAGACAAAAAAGAAAGAAAAAAAGACACTAGCACATATATGTTTTAATTTATGTATGCTTTTAACTTAAGTGTAATTGACTTACAATATTACACTAGTTTCAGGTGTGCAACTAGTGATTCCTTATTTTTATACATTATAAGATGATCACCACTATAAATATAGTTATCATCTGTCACCATATAAGGCTGTTATAATATTACTGACTATATTCCCTATGTAGTACACTAGGTCCTCGTGACTTATTTACATGGTAACTGGAAGTTTGTACCATTTAATCCCCTTCAACTATTCTACCAATTCTCCTACCCCCTCTCCTCTGGGAACCACCAGTTTGTTTTCTGTATCTATGAGTCTGTTTCCGTTTCATTTTGTTCGTTTGTTCATTTGTTTTGTTTTTCAGATCCCACATATAAGTGGAATCATATGGTATTTGTCTTTCTCTCTCTGACTTATTTCACTTAGCATAATATCTACTAGGTCCATCCATGTTGATGCAAATGGCAAGATTTCATTCTTTTTTTATGGATGAGTAATATTCAGTTGTAATTATATACCACAGCTTCTTTATCTGCTGATCTATCCATGGAAACTTAGGTGACTTCCATATCTTGGCTATTGTAAATAATGCTATAAATGAACATTGAGTGCATATATCTTTTTGAAATTTTATAAAAGTTTTTCTTCAGGTAAATATCCAGAAGTGGAATCGCTGGATAGTATGGCAGTTCTATTTTTCATTTTTTGAGGAACCTCCATACTGTTTTTCATAGTGGTGCACCAATTTACATCCCCACCAATAGTGCACAAGGGTTCCCTTTTCTCCACGTTCTCGCCAACACCTGTTATTTCTTGTCTTATCAATAATAGCCATTCTGTCATGCGTGAGGTGGTAATTCACTGTGGTTTTTGACTTGCATTTCCCAGATAATTAACGATGTTGAGCATCTTTTCATGTGCCTGTTGGTCATCTGTATGTCTTCTTTGGAAAAATATCTATTCAGAGCCTCTGCCCATTTCTTTAGTTGGATAGTTTGTTTTTTTTGATATTGAGTTGTGTGTGTTCTTTATATATTTTGGATATTAACTCCCTATCTGACATATCATTTGCAAATATTTTCTCTCTTTCAGTAGGTTGGCTTGTCATTTGCTGATGATTTCCTTTCCTGAGCAAGAGCTTTTTAGTTTGATATGGTCCCATTTGTTTATTTTTTGCTTTTGTTGCCCTTTCCAGAAGAGACAGATCCAAAAAAACAAACATTGCTAAGACGATTGTCTTAGCAAAATATTGCTAAGATGAATATCAAAGAACAATGAATGTTTTCTTCTAGGAGTTTTATGGTTTCAAGTCTTACTTTTAAAGTCTTTAATTCATTTTGATTTTATGTTTGTATATGGCATAAGAAAGTGGTCTAGTTTCATTTTTTTGTATGTAGCTGTCTAGTTTTCCCAACACCATTTATTGAAGAGATTGTCTTTTCTCATACGTATATTCTTGCCTTCTTTGTCATAGATTAATTGAACTAATTTATATTATTCTGGTTTCAACTATGAGTTTAGAAATTTTATGGGCACATGGGGTACCAGGAATTTACCTGCAAAGTTACCTCTAGGGATTTGATTGTATGATTAAGGCATATGATTGAGAATCTGATTGTATGATTAAGGCCACTGGTGAAGGAGAATCACTGTTGAAAAATTTCAGTAGCAGAGCCTGGAAAAAAATTAAGGCAAGTGAGGAGCTTTTCAGCTACAGATATCTGAGATCTTGAACCAGAGCAAGAGGACATGATAATTATATGTCACTCTTCTTTAAATTTTTTATGAGGTAAAACTTATAAAACATAAAATTAACCATTAATTATTTTAATGTGTACAATTCAGTTATTGCATTTATTACATTTATGTTGTTGTGGAACTGTCACCTCTATCTTGTTCCAGGATATCGTCCTCACTCTAAACTGTTTGAAAGCAGGCGAGCTTTCTGCTCATGAGAATTCCTGCTTTCTCATGAGCCCATTTTGTGGTTTTAATTATGAGCATGTTATGACCAGAGTCACATTTTAGATGGTGTTGGCTACTCAGAGAATAGCATAGACATCACTCTGCTCACTGTTCCCTCTTCATGCCTCATATTCTCACATTCCACTGCCTTATGTCATTGGGAAAGTTGTTTTTATTACCACCATCCCTGGAACTGTCTGTCTGTGTAAATAAAATCCCAAATACCTTTAAAGATATTTTTTAAACCTGCAAATAACATCAATCCTTGTGCTTTTAGCTTTGTGTACTATTTTGTGAACTTGTTCTTAATACCTCTTGCCTATTTCCACTATACCTGTGTATTGTACCTAAGACCACTAACTACATCTTAAGTTATCACTTTTATACACCACAGCATCTAGTCTCATGCCTTGGGTACACTAGGAGAACAATGAACATTAATTCATGGAATGGATGAATATATATTCTGAAAGGAAATGTGAATGGAGAAAAATTAAAGCAAAGTGCTCATTAAGATAATTTTCAAAATAATGATTTTGCTAGTTATATTGTGAAAAATTGACAAGATAATATTTTTGCTTAAAATAATCAACAATAGCATTTACATTCTTTTTTACTTTCCTTACTATTGAGTCTCCACCTTAATTCCCACGTGTAATATTCAATATTCCAGCTGACATTAAGGAGGATACCATTGGTTAAATAAAGCTCTTTAAAAATTTCAGTTTTATAGATATACTGCCATTTAAAATATTATATAAATATTTGCTACATTTTCTTCTATTTCAAAGTTCACAGAATAGAAAGAAAATATTTAAAATAACAAGCTATAACATTTATGAACAATTTATTTGAAAATGATGCTATAGAAAATGATGTCAACTTCAAAGTGAATAATTCTAATCCTTAGCTCCCAAAATGAAAAAGATAAATGCAGTCATAAGGTGGTAAAAAGGCACAAAGGCAAATTGCTTAAGGGATAACACAAATTTCCTCTTAAAATATAGTATTAATTTATCAAAATATTATATAAAATAAAGAAAGCTAAATTGTAGGTATTTGGCATTCAAAGTATAACAACGATCTAAATGCTATTTATAAAGGGTAGTAACTAGATAAATTATGAAAGTTAGAGAAGAGAGAATGGTATCACAGAGCAAGTCATTACTTATTTTTTAGAGAAGTAGAATTTTTCATGACAAGGATTTGTTGAGTTTTAAAAATGTATGCCGATGACTTAAAATCACTGAATTGTGAAGTTCAGGAATTACAACAGGATATGAAATAGCCTTAGAGAAAGAAGGCTGAAATTTTCTAAAATTGCTTTAAAAATATTGATATATATGTATATTTTAAGTTCAGCAGTAAAGCATGTATACAGTCATGTGAAAGTATCTACCACACCCTCTAATTTAAGAGGTTTGACTGAGCACATACTGCAGGCACTCCCTTTCATTATAAATTCCAAAAGTAACAGAAAATATAAGTAATGAAGTTAGGATAAGAATAAAAATTAAATAGATAATAGCTCTGAAAAATAGGAAGTGTAGATATTGGACTCCTTACATGGTGAAAAGCAGGTAACAATACATTGAAGACTAAAAACAGATTCTAAAACATTCTTAAATAATATTTCTATTAAAGCAGAAAGCTGCATTAATCCACAACTGGAAATATTCTACATAAGTAACAAGTGTCTCACTGATCATAACAGCAGGACCTTCTACACAGGTCAAAAAATATCCCCCAAACATGTACATGACACACACAAACAGACATTCACACAAATACTGGGCCAGGAAGAGGTCATAGAAATATGGACTTAATGTCAGAAGTTGTAACTCTAGAATTTGTATAAGCCATGGCTTCCCTGTGTGTGGCTAGAACCATCTATGAGGATGGGAGGTTACCCATCTTGGGAAGAAAAGCACCCTAAGTCAACCCCAGCAGCATGTTTCTGCCTTCACTCATGGTAAGAGGATGCTGTGATGCATCACCCAGATGTACCTCCAGGAACAAAGGACTTACTATTCTAGCTTCTGTGAGTGTCGCCTTAAGACAGCCTTACCCTGATGTTCTCTTTTGGGAACTTCCTTGATCAATGAGACACATTGCCCATGGTCATGTCCCCTTCCCTGTAAGGTCAAAATCTAACATTTAATTGACAAAGCTTATAAAGGCCTGTTGCTCATGCACAAACATTTTAACTGCTTTAACATGTTTACTTTGCTCAAACTTGTATACTTTTTAACATGTTTTTTCCATTGTACTTACTCGACATAAAATGTAAAGCATGTTCTGATAGTGGATAGTCATCTCAACCAATCATTACAGAAAGAGCTGAAAACTGTTATTGGTATTCTGACAAACAAGACTTAATGATGAGTCTAAGGCTCTTCAGTGATACCAAGTGTGAAAAATTTATCTTGTGACCAAAAGACTTACAACATCAAACTTATCTTCCTCAAAATTAGTCATTCATATAAGGGGAAGAGATACTTAGAAAGGTACATTTTATATAGCTTTCTTTTAAAAATCTGATTCCCCATCAGATGCCAAGCAGAATTTCATTGTATACGAACATATTAATATTTTCCATGTAAGGTATTCCATGCTATGACAAAGAAAAATGTATTTTTGGTTTTCCCCTTTTGCTTTGTAACAGCTAAAATGATACCAAATATTTGCTACACTTTTACTTTCTAAATATATTCTGACTTTATGTCATGCATGCACAATTTAATGTTTACCTTTAATGTTTACCTTCAGTCATTTAGCACTGTACTTAATAGAATCCTAAATTTGTGATGTCTTAAATCCATACTTACATCAACATGGGTTAAAGTTACCTTGGACATTTACAGTGGAAACAGGTTGAGTGAACTATATATGACACTCTACAATATGTCACATGCTCTAATGTGAACATACTTTGTTTCATGCTACCATTTATGTAGTGTCATCTATTATCTACACAATCAGTTCTTTACTAGTGAATTCTGCAAAATGTTTATTTTTGTTATGTATTAATTAAGCTCCAATAAAGTGAGAGAATCCACCCTTTAATTTGAACACGGGGAATTTAATATAAAGAGTTATTAACAGTGGATTAGAATGACAGGGAATTGCTTAAGTGGAAAAGAAAAAGAGAACCCTAAAGAATAATTTTATACTGAGTTAGGGTACCCAAGAAAGTAACACACTGAAGGGAAAAATTCTCAGCTAGGCCAGGGATTAGATCAGACCTCTTTGGGGAGGGTGGTTGAAGCCCACAGAAGGGTGAAGACATTTTCCACTGTTTCTGGCCAGAGCTGGTAGCTGACAGGTGGAGAAACACCTGATGGAATAATGATACGATTCCCTAACTGTTGCCGGTGCAGTTGTTCTAAATTTGCTCAAAATCCAGCTGAAAGCACTTGCTAAACTCACCAGAAAGCTTCTGGAAATCTTTAGGGTTGGAGAGGAATTTGGTATTGAGCCCCCTGGAAGCTGTCACTTGGAAATGTGGGCAAGCCAGTTGGTGTGTCCTTGGGAGTGCCACCAAACTTTTGTCAAATTCTTTCATGCTAAAGTGCCTCTCATCTTTGGGAACAATTCAGGTGAGGAAGAGTGTGCTGGGAGAAAATGAGGAGGTACCTCTTACTGCCGGCCATGAGGATGTTGCTAAATAACACCCTACACTAGGAACATACTGGAATGGATCATCTACAGGAACCAGGAAGAGAAAATCCTTTTCGAATTCATACTAACAGGGCTTAACATTGTACTGACTGGGAAAAAAAAATTAGAAGGCCCAATTCCATTATCACAGAACAAAGAGGCAATGAATTAATAGCTAACGTGGTTCCTTTGGTTATTTAGTTATCCAGCTTTCAAATGCATCATTCTACATATATTTAAACTTCCCTACTGTAACAAACAACTCTATATTTCCATCTAAGAAGATAAAACTATGTTTCTTACAAATAAAGAAGTTCTCACCATTTTCTCAAAATGAAAAGATGCACAGTCCCAATAATCATTGCATCCATTATCGTGGCTATATTAATTGCTTCTCAAATTCTGTCACACTCACAGCCCACTGAATATTGTTACCTAACACTAACTTGGCAGTTAACCTGTGACAACTTTTATATACTTTTTTTAATGAGGAGAGAGAAGAAAAATTGATTTACATATATAAGTGAAAACATGCATATGAAAAACAAAGAATATGAAAAACTACTACAATCTTTATTTCATTAACTGGAAATAATGAATATCTATGGATTCTTCTTCACCATCCATTCTGTATTTCCTCCACACTCCGCAAAAACATCAACTGGTTGAGGTTCTTCACCCAATGGAGTAATCCAAACCTGAATTAACAAATGGCCTGGTCCTCAAATATCCTGTCTTTGGGGGAAGGTTCCTGTAATTTTCCATTTACCTTTATTATTGAGCATGGAAAAGCTGAGACACCCAGAGAATGCCCTGGGTTCCAGTTGTAGTGCTCTTTACTCCACTTTCCCCCTAGGAATCAGAATCGATCACTCCAGCCAGTAGAGAAAACCATTTTTTCTATCTGCTGGTTTCTCTGGTATAAGGAGCCAGAAAGGGCTCATCTTGCAATTCAAGAGGACTCTTACTGTGCCCCTAATGGAAAGATCCTCACCTTGGATATTTAGACATTCAAAAAGCAAAGCAAAAGTCAATGTCACGGGCTTCCCTGCTGGCACAGTGGTTGAGAATCTGCCTGCTAATGCAGGGGACACGGGTTCGAGCCCTGGTCTGGGAAGATCCCACATGCCGCGGAGCAACTAGGCCCATGAGCCACAACTACTGAGCCTGCACATCTGGAGCCTGTGCTCCACAACAAGAGAGGCCGCGACAGTGAGAGGCCCGCGCACCGCGATGAAGAGTGGCCCCCACTCGCCGCAACTAGAGAAACTCCTCGCACAGAAACGAAGACCCAACACAGCCAAAAATAAATAAATAAATAAATTAAAAAAAAAAAAGTCAGTGTCACTAGAACATAAAGAAAATATCTGCAAATTGGTTATTGGATGTAATATTAAGAGAAGCCACTTCCATTTCCTCCCTTGATTTCCAGACTTATATATTCTGTCTGTGGGAAAGATAGCAGCATATAAAGGTCTCTGTAAACAGATCTTATCTTTCCTGGAAGTTAACCTCACAACTTTCACCATAACTGAGTCTTCATAAGCCCCTATCTTGGCTGTTGAACCACAGTGGCGTTTTCTGTCCCCAGGTGTCCGTTTTAATTCAAAGTCAATGTCTAGTAATCCCAGTTAGTTCTGACTATTCCTCTTTCCCCAATGCACTGTCACTTTCCTTTTGCCTTTGGAGAAAGTTTGAAATAAGATTTATTGTGTGAACTTGTGGCAAAGTTTCAGGATCCTATTTCAAGTGGACTCAATCTCCCCTTCATTGCAGATTCTTTGTATCTGTGAATTGACCCAGATCTGGAAGCTGGTTAAGAAGCTACAACTCTCTACTATGGTGACTCAAGCCAGATTTATTGGCTACTAGAACTTTGTTGGTTTGTTTTTCTGCTATAGATATCAAGTGTTACTCTAGTAGACTGTGCATCTCTTTTATACCTAGAAGCACCTTAATAAATTAATAAATAGCCTGCCTTAATAAATTAGCCAATAATAAAGATATCTTTAAATAAAGATATCATGTTCACTCCTGCTTCCCCTTTATGATGTAAGTTCCCACTTGCTTTGTTGGTTAAGAGTTGTCACTTGCATTCTATTACTTTAGGATTCTATAATCTCATTGGAATTAGGGAGCCCAACTCAATGGTGGCATCCCTTACAGTTATGCTTTACATACAAAATAGAGAAACCACAGAGATTTTCATGAATGCAGATGCTCTCCTCAGCATTTATCAATGCCTTTTTTAATGTATGCTATTTTTTCTTGGGTCAGATTTTATACACCTTGAGCATGGTAAATTTTACCCTAGTCATTGTTCTTGTGGCAACAGAATATACTTTTGGTGGGTCCTAAGGAAAATTGTCATCTTCTTTCAAGACATCTGCCCCAGTTGATGTTATCACAGGGTCTTTTAGAAGAGGAAAGCTAATCTCAGACACTGGAAGGCAACTACTTCCATTGATAAGTGAGTCTCAGAGTGACTTAGGAGTTCACAGTGTCACTTTTATCTGAGCCTAACAAGATGTCTCCATTCCAACTTTCAGGATCCAATTATTTGCCAAGCAGTGAGCTAAATTTCACATGAGGAATGGTGTGACTGTGAATTTAACTATAGCTTAATTCTGTAATGTTCAAAGTTAAACTTTATGTTTTGTTTTCAAAATATGAGCCTTGTGTTTGCAAGAAATACTGGATTATTTTAGGGCTATCATGGAGGATATCTGGTTATTGCATCATGAGTTGATCTGAAAATTAATGGACTTCAGCTTGCATTTTTTTCTTTATTAGAACTCAAGTGCTCTAAAAAGAGTGTATTCTACGACACAGTCTTATTTCCACAAAGGTCAAATGCAATAGCCCTTTGGATTTCCAAGGCATGTACTTCAGTTGGCAGTTATTCACAAACAACTACACATGGTTACTTGACTGATTGTGATATGATGGATTACGAGCATTCCACTTCCTATTGGCAAGGAGATCAGCACTACACTCAAGGCAAATGCCATGACCAAAACATTCCCAAAACTTTATCCTTTGGGTCAATCTCTAGGAACCACTTCTGTTATCAATTATGTTTTAGTCAGAATTTCATAAGCAGAAAGAGAACAATAATTTGATGAGGAAAGTTTTAGTATAAATAATTATTAGCCAGAGATTAAAATAACAGGTAAGAGAAAAACATAACTTGTCTAAGAGAAAAACATATAACTCTAAAGAATGTCCTAAGGCTGAAGGAGTATACCCAAGAAAGTAAGACTCTTGGAAGGAAAAAAATAATGTTCCACAGGTCTGGGATCCAGATTTCACTGGTTAGGATGTGGTTAAAATCCATTAGATGGTTAAGAAGCTAGCAGGACTAACTTTTTCTTTTTTTTTTTTTTTTTTTGATTCTATATATATATATGTGTGTGTTAGCATACGGTATTTGTTTTTCTCTTTCTGACTCACTTCACTCTCTATGAGAGACTGTAGGTCCACCGCACAGGGACATCAGCTTGGTGCTTTGTGACCACCTAGAGGGTTGGGATAGGGAAGATGGGAGGGAGATGCAAGAGGCAGGAGATACGGGGATATATGTATACATATAGCTGATTCACTTTGTTATACAGCAGAAACTAACACAACATTGTAAAGCAATTATACTCCAATAAATATGTTAAAAAAAAAAGAAAGAAAGAAAGAAAGAAAGAAAGAAACTAGCAGGGTTGTCCTAAGCAAGAGTTGAGTCACAATTTAACAGAGTGATGTGATAAACAGAGAACAACCTTCTGGGATGCTGGCAAATTGGCCAGTAAGTTTGTTGTGAGGATTCCTGTTAATTTAAAAAGTCAATAGTGAAAATGGTTGTTTTGCCAAAAAGTTGCCAGGAAGACTCTCGAGAAGGGTGTGTTAGGGGTGTTGACTTGTCAGAAAACCATCATTGGGATATATCTGGATACAGAGTTGGGGTGCCCATAGAAACTCACTGGCTGCCTTTGGGAGTTTCACTGAATTCACAATTCTAAAATGTTTACACAGAGGTGCCACTTACCACTAGAAACTATGTGAGAGAGGAGTGTGTGTTTTGGTGGAAGTTGTTTAGGAGGAATTTCCACTTGCTCCTGGCTGCAGAATCACTACACTACCCTCTACCAACAAGGATGACATTTTTCTGGATACAAAAGAAAAAAAAACAAAAGAAAGAAAATAAATAGTATAGGGTCCAGCTATATCAAAAAGCAAATAAAAGACCAAATTTGGAGCTGAGTCAACTCATTGTTAACTGGTACAATATACCTCAAATAAATGTCACTTTTTCAACTGTAAAGATTCTTAGTAAGTTGAAATCATTGGATAGAATCATCTCCAAGTTGTCCTACAATCTCAGAGTATGTTCTTTAAAATATAATGATGCTGTAAGTTATATCACTTTCTTTAGTCAAAGATGCTTAGAAATTATTTCTGAGGGTATGGAAATTCCTTAAAAAGGTGTGATTGGGTTATCAAGGCTGATTTGATTTGGCATATCTGTATAGTTCCATAAGTAAAATAAATCTAAAATTATATAATTCTATAATAGGTTGTTATAATTCAATGTGAATGATTTGTTCAGTTTAATTTGATTCAATTGCATGTGTATTGTAAAAGAAAAAAAAATCACATAGCTGGAATACCCACAATTATTCTAATAAGTACTTTGGAGGAGACAAGGGCAAAAAATGGTGTTGTAAAGCTAACATAAGGACATTTTTAAAATAGTATATATGTTTTTGAAAATAAGATGTTTGAAACTCAGCACTCATAATACAGAGAGATTTTACTGATTAGGACATTTTTTAGTATAATACTTTCAGTTGTACAACATTAACACCTGGTTGATATAACTGAAGCATCTGTTTTTGTTGCCAATTGGATACAGTGAATGATTCAAATAACTGGGGTATCTAAAGATACTATAATACTCTAGGTCATGCCAGAACACTTGCCCACACACACATACTAAGAACTTAAGAATTTTTGACAGCCTATAATTAGTTTAAATGTATGCCTGTAAGTTATCTCTTGTTTTTAAGTGGGGGAAAGCTGGATAATAATACATTTGTTGTCCATCCAATGCATATGCCTGACATGTGGTCACTTTCTTACAAATTTTGATAGATAGATAGATAGATAGATAGATAAAAAGAGAATGTGTAACACTCATAGGCACACACTGAAGCCTGTTCTTGTCATCTTTTATTATGTCTTTAATAGATTATCTTGTTTGAATTTTTGTCATCTAAGAATCACTGTTACATATAGTATAATCCTTAGGAGAAAAAAAATAACAAATATATTTGTTAACAATGGAGGGAAGAGGTTGATTTCTTGAATGGCAGAAGGACTTTGGTGAATGTACTCTTATTCAAAACTAATGAAAATATTGGAAAAACAGCTAAATGTAACCATTTCAGAACTCTGGAAATTGACCAAATTCACAGAAAAAACTGACCATCATCTATCCAGGAGATATGGTAGTATTTTATCCGATATGTATTATTTCTGTTCCAATATGAAGACAGTAGTCTCTGGGGACCCAGATGCTGGAATGTATAGTGATTTTTATAGTGATTTTTAGTGCTTACTCTCTATCTTTACATAAACTACAGTTTCTGTTTCCTTATTTAATCTCATTATATATTTTAATATGGTAATATATATTTTATACAACCTTTCTACCTATTTTAAATAGCAGAAGCTATCCATGTCTGTTTATTATCATATAGCATGAAACTTGCATAAGTCAGTGGACTTTAAAAGATTTTACCACCATGGGCTAAAATATATAAAAGCATAAAATCCATTTCATCTCAGTTAATTACTGAATCTTTTATCACCTCTCTTAAGAATCATAGAAATTATTTTTACAGTTATGTCAGATCGAAAGAACTATGATACTTAATTTGATACAATGTGTTTGAGCAGTCAAATCTTATTTTTGTATATTTTCTTGTAAGGAAATATATATATATACACACACACTTATACAGGCTTTCTTGGGTCAATTTTGCATCCTGAAATCTGTCTCTCCATTTACAGCACTACTAACTCTAATGAATTATATTTATATAATATTATATCTATTTAAGTTAGCAGATTTATTTCTTTTATAAGGAGTTTTTGTTTAAAAGCTTATCTTTTCTGTGTTCAATTTCATTTTTAAATATGAAAAGTTGCAATTTAAATAGATAATTATAATTTAAGTAGATTATGGTTTTCATTGGAAACAAAATGGGTCAAAACAATTCAGCAGGACTCTTTATAAGAATAACTATTTTAATAACTTCAATCCCAAGTTAATTCAATGCCATTTTAATTAAAATCAATATTTCTAAAACTTTTCAACTTCTGTTAAAAATAATATGTCAGTATTGCTTAGTTTTCTTTATTTTTCAGGAAATATATTAACATGTATTATTGCCAAGTTATTGAATGACATTTATTTTAATTGTGCTTAATGGAAATAAATTCTATATTATATATATATATATATATATATATATATATATATATACTGAATTTGTCTTCAAATTCTCTCCAGTCTATAATTATCAAAGTGTTATTAAATACACATGATTGTGTTAATAATATGTCCTATTGTGATTACTATATTGTATGGAGAAATCATATATTTGAATCATATAAACAATTATATAATTTGATGTGGGCTGAATATCTAGCCCCCCAAAATTTATGTTGAAATCTAATACCCGTTTTGATGGTATTAGGGGTATTAAGAGGTAGAATCTTTGGGAGGTAATTAGGTCATGAAGTAGAGCCCTTATGAATGGGATTAGTGCCCTTAAAAGGAGAGGACGTTGAGCTATCTCATACCTTTCTGCTATGTAAAGAAAACAGAGTAAGTTGTCAATACAGGAAGAGAGCCAGAAGAGGGCTCTCACCAGAACCTGATCATGCTGGCATGCTGATCTGAGAATTCCAGCCTCCAGAACTGTGAGAAATAACTTTCTGTTGTTTATAAACCACCCAGTTTATGATACTTTGTTAAGGCAGTCCAAACTAAGACATAATTCTATCAAAAAATCAATCTTAGAATTTAAAAAATAAATCTAATTATTTATGATTTCTGCTCTGCCAGCTGTTGTGCTTTAATGTCTCCTACTCTAAATGTCTGGGATATTATAAATTAAATAATAAGTATACATGCCAACATTGAAGAACAAATGACTTAAACCTTCAGGATTTAATGCAGTACTAACATTAACTTTTTTATTATTAATCTAAATGCCATTTTGAACTAAAATGAAGCATTCTCTGTGCTAGGGTGGTTGTATTTTAGACTAATCCCTGATACCTCAGCAAAACTAAAAAACATTTTTATACATGCTTTCAATATAACACCTAATGGTACAACATTCTCACCTTACACTTTATTTTCTGAATAATGAAAACTGAATTCATATCATCATCTCAGTTTCTCATTATTTTTGACACTAAATAAGATAGAAAAAATTAATTGTGAAATACTCTCTGAAGCATATGGTTGTGTACTTTAACCTTTTTAGTATTCTGAATTTCAACAGATGGTCATTCTAGCTCTTTCCAACAGGGGTTTGAGTTTTTAAATAGGACAGAAATGTCCATCCAATCAAATTTAGATTTCTGAAAAGGTCAAATTTGTATAGTACATGGCAGTTATTCTCAGAATGTATTAAACATTAGCAATCTGACAGCTTATTCTTTTGACACAATGTAGGACAACTTTCCACCTTGAGAAAGCTTTTAACAAGAAAGAAAAAATGAAAGTCATTTGACAATTTTCATTATAACCTTTACCAACACACAAATCATAGAGAGAGATCTCAAATATTTACTATTAGTTATCTTTAAAAATGTATTCTTAGGAGTGAAAGTTTCATTCAATTTTTTATATTCTTCTATTCTGATATTTATCTTGATCTATTTCTATATTTTCTATTTGAATATTGACAAGGATGGGTGCATTTCATATTCAGTATAACTTTAAAAAAATTATGTCTAAATGTTTCCTGAAATCTTAAAAAGATAGCATCATTCTTTATAGGAAAAAAGTGTACACTATGGAATACACTGATAAAATAAACCATACCATATGGAAATATTGAAATTGTTCATCCTTAAAAAACAAATCTGTGAACAACTGGACATCCATATGCCAAAAAGGGAATCTAGACACAGATCTTACACCCTTCACAAAAACTAACTCAAAATGGATTATGAACCTAAATGTAGAATAAAAAGCTGTAAAACCCATAGAAGATAACATAGGAGAAGATAACATAGGAGAAAACCTAGATGACCTTGGCTATGATAACTTTGAAGATAAAACACTAAAGACAAAACCTCTCAAAAAAGTAATTGATAAGCTGGACTTCATTAAAATTAAAAACAACAGCAACAAATTTCTTATCTGTGAAACGCAATGTCAAGAGAATGAGAATACAAGTCACATACTGGGAGAAAATATTTGCAAAAGACTCAGCTGATAAAAAGCTATTTTTCAAAATATATAAAGAACTCTTAAAACTCAACAATAAGAAAACAAACAACCCGGTTAAAAGATGGGCCAAAGACCTTAACCAGTACCTCACCAAAGAGGAGCTATATTGTGCTCAATATTTTGAAATTTACATGTAAAAAATGATTGATTCAGTTATGTTCTCTTGTGATCAGATTTTTACATTGGAAAAACATTTTGGAAACAGTGTGAGGGAGGGAATATGGAAGGAAGAACTGAGGCAAATGATGAATCAGTGAACCAAGTAGGAGAAGAAACTACAAAATATTTTAAAGAGGTGTTGGGAGGAGTCAACACAAAATCCAGGATTTTGCAGGCAAACTCTTTGTGGAACCACTCCTTAAAATGTAAAATCATGAATATTAAGTTAAGATGAGACTGAAAATGTATTGAAAATTAGAAAATAAGTGATACAAATTACCTATTTTTAAAAGCTGAAAAATATCAAAAATATTGCAGACCTCAAACATAAACATATTTTAATTAACTGCCAGACACACCTCTATAATTTTGTTTTTCCTTCATCTTTGTCTGCTTTATTTGACTCTTTTTCATTGAAATTTTATCATTTTTTCTGGTAGCTGACTGTTAATGTTATGGATATTTTTACAATTTTTGCCAAATTTGAAAATATTATATTAGACTTTTTTCTTGTGTGTGCTTTAACACATTAGGCTATTAGAGTTTTACATGGTTTTAAACTAATCTTAAATACTCTATGAATTCATGACTTTAGGTATGAGGCTAGTATCTCTTTTCAGAAATTGGGAGGTGGGGCATGAAAGTGAAGGACTCTAAATGTTGGCTTTATTATCTTCAAGAAAAACCTGCTTTTTCTAGTAGTATACACATTTGAGAAACATATGTTTAAAATTATTTCAATACTTTTAGTATAAACAACCAGGAAAATAAGTGTCAATTCTGGCATATGGGGGAATAGTATATGCAACATGGAAGAACTAAGGTGTTTTTCATTGAATCTCTTTTTTATTCCCTGTGGTTTTAAGGCTCATTATTTTTAAAATAATCTGTACTATAATTACTTGGAAGGGATTTCTCCATATTTCATAGTTTAAATGAAATGATTCTCACTCCTATCCTATGATGTCTTCCTGAATTTTACAGTTTTCTGCTTCTATAGCAAATAAATCAAATGTGATTAAAAATTAATCACCATTTTAAAAATTTCTTTATTTTTTATACTACATGAAGCTCCAGTAGAATATAAACTATATTGATTAATTATCTGTGTGTGTACATGTGTTTTCTTTTCTGTTGTTAGATCCATGAAGCAATAATAATAATCTATCCACATTGGTGTCTTTTCACTTTGGTATATTTTCACTAAGATTATTCTGAATTGTTTTGATCACACATTCAACTTGTTAGATGGCTTATTATATACATACTATATACATATTTACACACATATACACATACATATACAGATACAAACACACATATCTATATATACATATGTATATACATATACATATGGATATTTTAAACCGCTCTATTCAGATATAATTTGCATACCATAATGTTCACCCATCTGATACATGCAATTCAGTGGTTTTTAGTAGATTTACAGAGTTGTGCAACCATTGCCATATTTGTTTCTATAAAATAAAATGATGCAGCCTTGCTGTCTACATGTTGGAGGAAATCTTGATGGTATTTTGTCAGTTCTCTGTTTCAAATTTTGACACTAGAAATATCTCCTTGATTTTTTTTCCATTATAGTGTGCTTTTGTTTGTTGTCATCTATGTGAATATATTCAGATTTAGATGTTTTGTTACTTGAAAAATTGCCATCTTGCTTAAATGTGAGTTTTGTTTTTAGAGCTTTCTCCTCAGAAGTCTCATTTGCCTATTTTTAATGTCAAAAGAACATAATATTTACCTCTATTTCTTCTTTCTACTCTACAATATTAAATAATCTGAGATATGATTAGAAATCACTACCAGAAAAAGGCAAAGAAATTTTCTTTTCCAAGTTGTATAATATTTTTATGTAACTGAAACCAAGTATAGGGTTTGCTCTCCCACAGAAAATGCTAAAGTATTTGGAGGATCTTTAGAATCTTATCCCATTAATTTGTCAGTAAAAATACAATGTTATTGGTAATAACAGTAAACATTAACATTAAACTTTAAGGCTTGCACCCTTGCACTTACTGTTAATATATTATAGTTTTAAGTGTTAATGATTTATTGATATTTTTGGTGATTGACATTTCTTTTCAGTTAGGGGATAAATTAAATTTGAGAAAATATGATATATTGATATTAAGAAAGCATATCAAGGATTTATATGTTTTGATTAAAAGTATCTGTGAATGCTTATTCCATTTATACCAATTTTCATATTTTATGATGTATAAAAGCATGCAAATTTTTGTCAGTAAAGGAGGCATGGCATATTAGCCAATGATCTCCCTGATAGCAAGAACCAAGGCTTTTATGGGCTATTGAACGGATGATCAGACACATTAGAAGGAAGATAAGCTTGTTTTACAGTAGGGCCTTTTCATTACTCTTATCTATAGACTACAGACATAGCCCCCAGCATTCCTTGAAAACTTTACTGAGCCATTACAATTTTGTTCATCTATGTGGGCATCATAATTCTTGGTGAGTTTAATATCCACAGAGACAATGACTCTGAAGCCCTGTTCTCTCAGTTCTTTGATATATTTTCCTCTAATCTTGTCATCATCTAATCTTCAATAAATGTCAACCACTCATTCACATGATCATACCCTATATCTTATTCCTAACAACTCCACTACTCCAATTTCTCATATGCAAGAATCTTTATCATCTCTGTAATGTCTAAATACTTGAGTGGCACAAAAGGGTTCACACACTCCTTAATGATCTCATACAGTTTTACGACTTTAAATGTCATCTCCATGCTGATGAACCCAGTTTGAAGTCTACTCTTACACTTACTGCATAAACTAAGGAAATGTAAAAAGATATTGGTCTCCTTTCTATTCCTTGAAAATACGTTCCCCCTCAAAGAAACAAAAGCAAATAAAAGCTCTTAGATCTTTGCCTATTCAGTTCCACATGCCTGGACTACCTTACCATACTCTTTCCTTTCTTTCATTTAATACCAGCTTACGAGTTCAACTTGCCTGCCTATGCAAATCATTAGCCCCCTTTCAACTCACCAACAGCCCCATCTTTGTTCTTAATAATCACCATGTATGAAACATGTATTATTTTATCTGCATATCTTCTGTTTTCTTCTCCTATACAAGCCCCATAAGGGGAGAACTTTGTATAATGATGAAAAAGTTCTCTCATTAAGATCGTATTCTAAATGAAACAACAACAGCAAGAGCAAAAACCAAGTAATTCAATGATAAAAATGTCAATACTTATTTCAGTATATAGCAAATAAATGAGGTATCATGCAATATAAAATAGTTTTTTCAGCACAGGCATCTATAAGGAAATAATAATTGAACTAAGAACTGCATGATCAGAAGTGGTAAATATTTTCCAGGAAGAATCAAAATCAAGTATAAACACCTGAAGCAGAAAGCCCTCAAATGTAGAAGATATTAATTCCCATATAGCCCCACAAATTTACTCAACCACCAATGAATCTCAACCCCATAGTACCATTGTTTCTATTTTTATGTTACAGCATCAAGTACAATTATTTCAATATGGCTGGAGTGAAAGAAGTGTAGAAGATATTCAATATTATGTTGGTAATAATTGAGAAGAATAAAATGATAAACCACATAAAATGATAAAGCATAATGATAAAATGCTGAGCTTGATATATAATAGCGGCTAACCTCTGTTTTATATAATGTACATACCATCCTAGACTTCATTTTTTCATGTAGCAGTACTACACAATATAAGCAGATGTAACTGAACGGTATATGGTAGATAGTGTTTCTGCAAGGGATCTGGTTCCTTCTTTCCTATTGCCCTGTCATCAGCTTGAATATTGTCCTCATCTACATGTTTAAAGTATGGAAGAAATTGTAGAGAGAGTCATGTCATTTTAAGGACATGATATTGAAATTACATTCATTTATTTTGCTTTACATCCAGTGGTCAGAATTTAGTCATATGACCAGATTTGCTGCAAGTGAGGTTGTGATATGAAGTCTGTTTCTTGGAGGTCATATACAAAGTAAAATTTTGGGAATTCTTTACCAAAAGATTAAAAGAAGAATAGGTATTGTGAGACAATTAGCAAGACCAAGAAGTACCACCACTATCATGATACAGAACATTTCTGACACTTTGAGAAAGTTTTCATATACCGGGTTTTAGTCAGTCCTCTCACCCTACCCCTTCTGGATGTTGGTGATCTGCTTTCCACCACTAATATTTTGAACTTTCTAGAATTTCATAAAAATAGAATGATACAGCATATACTCTTTTGTTAATGTCTTCTTTCACTAGGAACAATGTATTTGAGATTCATTTATGTTTCTGCATGTAAAAGAGTCCATTCATTTTTATTACTGAATACTATTCTATTACATGCATATATCTCAATTTGTTTAACCACCAGTTGATTCACATTAGAGAAGTTTCTAATTTGGGGCTTCTATGAGTAAAGCTTCTAAAAGCATACACTAACAAATTTTGAGGTGGACTTTTATGTTTTCATTACATTTGGGAATAAACATCTATGAATGAGATTGGTAAGTCATAGGGACACTGTGTGTTTACCCTTATAAAAGCCCACCAAACTGTTTTTCAAAGTGAGTGTACCATTTTTTTTTATTTTCACCAAAAATGTACAAGTTTCATTTTCTCTACCTCTTCACTGTCACTTAATGGCAGCATCTTCTTTTTAAGTGTTGCTGTTATAGTTGTGGTATCTCACTGTGGTTGCAATTTGCACTTCTCTAATGTGTAAGGTAGTTGAGCATTCTGTTTGTGTTCATTTGTCATCTTTGGAAAATGGTCAAATTATTTGCTCTTTTTGTTTCCAATCCAGTTGTATATCCATTCAGTATTGAGTTGTAAGAGCTCATTATTTTTTTCTGGGTAAAAATAATTTATTGAATATTTGTTTTGCAAATATGTTCTTCTAGTCTGTGATTTATCTTTTTATTCCCTTACCATTGTCTTTTGGAGAACAAATGTGTTTAACTTTGGCAAAGTGCAAATTTATACTTAAGTACGTTTTGTGTCTTACTTAAGAAATATTTGCCAACCCAAGGTCACCGACATTTTCTCCTATGTTTTCTTTTACAAGTCTTACATTGTTAACTCTTTACATTTAGGTCAGTGATCCACTTCAGTTTAATTTTTGTATGAGGTTTTTGTTGAGATTTATGTTGTTGCATTTGGCTAACCAATTGTTTTAGTACATGTGTTTAAAAGATTATTATTTCCCTGTTGAATTACTTTGTAACTTTTGTTTGAAATCAATTGACTGAGTAGGTATGGTTCTATTTCTAAATTATATATTATATGCCACTGATCTTTATTTACCAATGCCACTTCATGACAGACCATTCTTATGTAATATTACTCGAAAAATGAAAACTCCAGACCAGGTTTCCAGCAGCTAATCTGCTTCTTCATAGTCTGATGACCACATTGTGGGAATTAAGCTCATTAGTCACATTTTGATCCTAAGATTTATTCTTTATTTTCTTTGCCTTGCACAATGACCATTGGATGATGTTCTTTATTAAGTCAGTTATGTGGACCCTTTGTTTTCTGGTACAGTTGGGTTTATACACTGGAAAAATATTGTAAGCAAGCAGTTTATTCTTCTATCTCCATCCCTGCCTGTGTCCGTGCTGGAAGAGCTACATTGCTGTGCCACCCCTTAGAAAATCTTTCTTCTGAGTTTCCAAAAATTTTAAGGCCTGTGTAATTTCATCTTCTCTTCTCGTTTCTTCAGATCAGTAGTGGTTCTGACTTCCCACCATTGCTATTTCATGAGTGCTTCAAATCCATTGCTATTTTCCTTACACTTCTCTCATATCTCTCCAAGTGGTCCTTGTGAGAATTCTGGCTCTGATGGAGCTCCAGACTGGCACAGTTGGAGATCCAACTAAATATAGATAGATTCTGTTTAATAATTCCCAGCTTTAAGAAACTTTGCTAGGACATATGCATAAACTAGCTCCAAAGTTTAATAAATGAAACGAGGATGCTAAGTAATCAGATATTGGTCACTTGGTTTCAGCCCTCTTATTGAAGACAAGAAATCAGTCATTCAACAGTAACTGAGTCATAGAGATGAAGTATCAAACTCCGTTAGGTCCTCAACAGTGACAGTGCCAGGAAACTAAGGTAAGATTTTTGACTTCTTTAATATTTTCTGTGAGTGGAAATTTTTGACAAATGATGAAACCCAGTTCTGTCTTCCCTGGACCTGATTTTGAATGTAAAAAGACAAGTTTCTTATAACTATATCTAGGGAAATATTAAATATTAAAATCCAAAACAGTCATGAATCTTGAATAATGAGGCTTTAAAGAGGCAATATTTATGCAGTCTGTATTTTAAGAAATGGAGCAGCAACCTTAGCACACACACCTTTATTAGGAACAATGGCCAGGTCAGCAATATGGATATCTAAAACTAAAATAATCCAAATCCCTCTCATTGAAAGCAGTTAAAATACTAACTATAATAGAGAAAAAAATCATTCTAAGAGTTGTGCTTAAAAAAGGGAAAGGAAAATCTCCAGTGAAAAATGGTCCTAGGTACTAAATTGTGAACAGTTTGAGGGGAAAGATGCAATGATTTTTCCATGTTAGTACCCTCAATTTATATTTAAAATGTTTGAATCTATATTCCTAATTTAAATTTGTATTTATTCTAAAGTATTCTTATCTGGTTTTTCAATAAAGTACATATTAGTCTTGGTTACTTAGTCATTTCTACATCTTAAGGATTTATTATTATTCACTTGTGAAATTCTCAGCATTCTGTTGGTAAATTTTGCTAATAAATTTATTTATATAATGATTATTAGTCATTTGAATAAATATTATAATTATTTTCTAGGAATTATAATTAATCTAAAGTTTAAAATATTTTTTCTGCAAATAATATTTGTGTCTAGGTTATTTTACTTATCCTCTCTTTTGATTAATCTTGTCAGTGTTTTGAGTTTTTATTTAATCATTTAAAGTTCTAAGGTTATGTACTGTTGGTAACCTCATTCTTCTCAAGTTGATATTCCACTAATTTCTGCTCTCATTTTAATTAACTTTTCTTTATTTTGGTTTATTCTATTCTTCTGTATAAACACATGAATTTAATTAACTTGCAATCTTATTTTCTAATTTATGAATATAAGATTTGTGGTAGAGATTGGCAGCTGTAACAGAATTTTGTGTTTTCCTCTACTTGTGATCACAATGAAAAACTACATTTCTGAGTTAGGCATGGCCATATGAGCAAATTTCAGCTGATGGAATATGAATAGATATGATATGTACCAATATATGTACAGTAGTAGAAATTTTGCATTCTACAGTGCTCTCATAAACTAAAGATGTTGCACTCTGTGCAGTAGAAATTGTGTAGGAAATTAGGCAATTTAATGATTTCTGGACAAATGCAGAAACTTTGTCTGGAATACATTGATTTTATAAGCCAAGGGATAAGCATGGACGTTTTTATCAAATTAAGTAAATTATGTTTTTACTGGCACTTATCTGATTATTGAGGTAGAGATAAAGTTATGTTGAAAAAAAGGTTGGATTTATGTTTCTTTCATTCAAAGGAACAAAGTGAGAAAAAAATCTGTGTCAAAATTCCAAATTGCCTCTCACAAATAAAATTTCACATAACAATGAACTATTTATAGGAGTAGAATGTGTATTTCAATTCTTTGAGTTTGTGCTTACTGCTCAGAATGATGAGGGCCAATGAGGCAAGCAGATACAACTCAATCCAATATTTCATAAGAATATTATTTGTGATATGCACTAATGAGTTCAGATGTTAAACTTATCAGTCACTTGGGTCCATTAAAAAGATGCTTTATATTAATTTATGCATTGAATTTTATTCTGACAAATTTTATGATGAAAATGGTTGACATACAAACATGTAGCACATTTCTAATGTTCACAAGATGTTTGTGCTCTAATATAATTAATTACAAGGATATGAAAATCTTGTTATGGAGACAATGTAGTGGAAGAAATTTATCATTTCTTTAATCAAATAAATCATCTACAATAACCACCAGTTTTTAAATCATTTAAAATATATCATATTGAAAAGAGCATTATCTATTTAATAAAATGGTGAGGAGATTTTCCAAAAATGTTGAGAAGAAAAGTAATCCTTCTTAATTGAACTTAAAAGAAACCTAATCATAAGAGTAATGGAAAAGTAAATGAAAAATGATGACTTTCATTTCAGTTCTGTTTATGTATGATACTATCTTTCTGCAATATGTGGTGGGAACTACATACTTCATTGGTGGATGTGTAAGCCTGACTCAGTGTATTTTCAATATGCTTACTAGTGTCATGGAATCTACCGGTTAAGTCCTTTTAATTAGCATGTACTTGAATGATTCTTCCTCTCTCTCTTCTCTCTTCTATTGAATCTTAATTATTCTTAAATGAAATGATAATTGTGTGGAGTTCTGTAAGTTAAGATGCACAATTAACATACTCAGTACACATCCTATTCTGGTTTTTAACATCAAGAGCATGCATTCTCAATTACTGAATCTTCGTAATAATAAAATAATCTAAATGAGGCCACTGGGTTTAAATTCATAGTTAATTTAAGATTACATGTAAAACACCCTAGTAGAAATAAAAATTGTGTTAAACAAATGTGATAATTAAACAATGTTTTTAACTCTTTCTCTTAATTTACAAAATGTTTTTTGTTTTGTATTCCTTTATCCTTTTGACTTTATCCGGTAATTGTGTGAATGTTTAATGAATGGACAGACACTTATATTCCATCCATGAGCTCATTTCTGGTGAGTTTCTATATAAAGATAATAAAATAAAATAATTCTCCTTTTATGTATTTATGATAATAATGAAACAATAAGCACTGCAACTGGAAATCTATAAAGCAGATTAATATTTAACAAAAACATTTACTTTATTTCCATTTTGACTATGAATCATGTGAGAAAAACTTTAAAAATTGCAGTCACTATTTGTGGAGTGAGCGATGCTATAAAATATGTGAATGTCAGATATATAGCATTAAGAAATTTTTAAATGAATGATACATATGTGCATTTGTAGTGAATTTTTATGAATACCATTGAACACAATAATATCAGGAAAAAATGTGTTTCTATGTATTTTTCTTCTTAATGTTGGAGCACATTATCCTGCTTCTTCATGTCTTCTATTTTTTGTTAAATCTTCTACTGGGTATTATTTTTAAAAGACATACGGATATGTTGTATGTATTATTTTCCAACAGAGAGCTAATTCCCTTTCATCTACCCGAGAGCCAAAGTGAATTCTTTGTTCTAATTAGGAGTTTAACTGAATCAATACTGTGTTACAGCTTCAGTTAGTTTCAATACTTAGAGAACAATATATGTTTTGTATTATCATAGGCTCTTACATCTTGCAAGATTTGGGACTTTAAGCATGATAATGTAGAGATTTATCTTTACTGTTCAGTGCAGCTCCCCCAGACTCCTATGCCACTGTGAACTCAAGAAAAAAAATTAGCCGGTGAAAAGATTATCTTTGTATTTAAATATCTTAGAGATTATAATATATCATATCAGTCAGTTCAGTCTTAAAAGCTCTAATGGTTTCTCTTTACACTAAAAGACTCCCTCTGTTTCAGCCCAAACTTCTCAGGCTCAGCAAATTTTCCCAGTGGTTAACAATCTGATCACCACTGTAGTATTAACTTTCTGTGAACATAATTTCTTTGGACATCTTGCATTCACAACTCTTCTGTAGTATAATAATAATGCATTTTTTAGTTTACCAGGGTTTTCTAGTAATTATGGGAGCAATGATCTATGGTGGATTTGATCTATATTCCTAACTGAAAAGAGAACTTCAAATGATTCTTAACTAGTGTCAAAGCAAAATTAAACTAGGCAATGTTAAACTGGGAAGGAAATCTTTATTCAAGACTATTGCAGAAGTGGATCTAGGCTCAGCCCTGCTAAAACAAAATCAAAGGGCAAGGAAAGGATTTTTAGACACTAGGTGAGAGAGAGATCATGGACCATCTGTTTGGCAATTAGATTTGCCCAAAGGAAAAATAAACTTTCTATTATATTCATGCCAGAAAGTAGGTTTAAAACTCCCAGCAAGGCACCCAGAGAAGTTAGGCTCCCACCTTCCCACAGAGACTGGGAGATGGGGGAAACTCAATCTTTCTTCATGCTTACATTTCAAAGGGATGCCTCCCATGCCCTTCAGAAAAGAATCCTGCAGTATGAAACTGGCAAGAAGCTTTTAAAAATGTTCACATATTGAAGGGTCATAAATAAAATTTGCAGTTACAAGTTTTCTAGGTTAAGTGTTCTAAATAAGGAGAGGTGAGGACCTAGAGTCTGGATGAAGCTTGTCTAAAGATTACTTAGGCTGAGGGGAATGTTAAGGACCCCTTGGCCAATCCCTCCTTTTTGTTTTAACAACTTAGGGAAGCTAATCCTTATATGTCGCTTCAGGTAGATTTCTGTTGTTGAAATGCTAGTTGAATCTTCTATCTAGACTTGATGGTAAGGATACTTGCTGGATGATCTGAACAATCAGGTAATCAGTCAATGAGGGGGATTCCTATGGAAATAAAAAGGAAAAGTAAGATTATTATTTGGAACAGGCTATAAACTCAGTTTCTGAGACCAGAGGCAGCAAGTCCAGAAGATTACTAAATGTTGGGCTCAAAGTGTCTTTAGAAAGTGCATAACTGATTCACTTTGTTATAAAGCAGAAACTAACACACCATTGTAAAGCAATTATACTCCAATAAAGATGTTAAAAATAAATAAATATATAAAAATAAAACTTAAAAAGAAAGTAAAGCACGAACAGCTGTGTAATCCAGGTAGTTATTTAAGCAAAGCCCATATGAATGAAAAAATATACAGTCTATTCCTAGTCTGAATGGCCTCAGGTGGTTGTTCTGGGGTTCTCTGAGTCCTTTGAGGGACCCAATTGCATAGTATGTGTGGGCCAGTCACATGAAAGTGGAAATGGATGCTAATTCTATTATAGCAAGTGAGAGGGTATTTGGAAACAAATAATGCAGTCCCAGTCATACATAAATATTGTACAATGCAAATATAAGCACACCAAATAAATTCAGAAAAATAATGGAAACAATTATTAATAAAACCATCAAAATTGTGCTTAAACACCAAAGCACTAATCAACGAAATACAAAATGTAAAATAAATGAAGCCTGATTATATGAAATGTTAATACAAAAATGTTATGAGGTTCAGCTAATATTATTTTTGTACGTAGTCAATAAAGATAATACACAATGTTTTCTTATACTCAATTAATAAAAAAACATTAAATAAAGACTTCTGGAAGAGTTTACAAAGAGTTCAAAAAATTGTCTGTGTTCAATATATAAATGAAATCAAAGCTTACTATTCACTAGCACCTAAAATATCAGACAAAATGATATACAATCCAGAGAAAAATGTACAGAAGATGAAGTTATACACAAATTAATTTGTAAATGCCATTGATGTATGTAAAGCAAATATAAATGGAAGGAGAGACATATTCTTTCTAGATAGAAAGTTCCCAAAGTATAAAAATGCCAGTGTTATGTAGTCACTAAAAATTCAGCATCAATCACATAATTCTAATTTATTTTAAAGGATCCAGATAAGCTGATTATAAAATGTGGGATAATATAAAATGTGGGATAGAGACAATTAAGGGAAATCTAAAACATATTAGAATATTATGTCTAATTATTATATATTCATAATATGCAGATGATATGTTTATATGTAATTATATAATTATTAAAAAATATCAATCACTATCCTAAAATCAGATGCAAACATTAATGGAAACTTGGTTGTGAAAGAGGTGGACTTACAAATCAAGTGAGCAATGTAATACTTATAAAATGGCATTAAAAATTATTTTCCCTTATAGAAAAAAATTAAACACGACTTTGCACAATACAAATGAAGTTTAGATGTACTAAAATTATTGAGAAAGAAACACAAAGACAAATGTCTTTCTGATTTCAGGGTATGAATCAATGAAATGTTTTACTTTAAAATTTAACCTTCTGTATGGTATTTAATTACATAAATAAAGTTTAAAACAGCAAAGAAATTGAAATATAATGTTTCATCATATAGGGCAGTACTTGAATCATATATGAACAATACTGAAAATACATTAATTGATTCTACACATGTATAGTAAAAGTAGAACATCAAAAGCAAAATAAGGCAAATATATGTGATTAAAAATTTTTCAAAAGAGTAAATTGATATTACCAGTGAAAGTATCAAAAGTTGCATTAAAATGTAACAATTGGATACCATTTCTTAGGAATCAGACTAAAATAAATTATTTAATTATAACTGCATAAAAGAATGGTAGATCAAGAGACTCTTCTATAATGCAAGGAGAAGTATAAATTTGTAACAACATTAGAGAGCAATAAAATTTAGTAGTATGGAATATATAGCTCTCTAAAGTCTTACAATTTCATTTCTACATACATACCCTCTAAATGGTCTTGTAAATTACACCAAGTGTAATGCTTAAGAATATTTCCTGCAGTATATTTGCATAATTTAAAAATAGGAAGCAGCCATCATCAGGGAAATGGAAAAAAGAAATTGTTGGATGAGCTATATATCATTGCTTATATTTGAGTAAACTTCTACATGTCATCATGAATAGCTCTCCATGATATAATGATGAATGAAAAAAACACTTGGAGAATAATATATAAATTGTAATTTATTGATAACATATACATAATGATAACATATCAGACAATTAATAAATCCCATACACATACCTGTAGAATACATAGTTATGTGATATAATGAATAAAAATGTATTTTGGAGCAGCACATACCAAATCCATGATAGTAGGTACTTCTGAAAGGAAATCTTGAATTGGTAAAAATGATAAAGGAAACTTACATTTTAACTTAACTTATGTTAATAAAATAAATAACATGAAGCAAAAATGAAAAATATAAACATGCTAATTCAGAACGGAGTACATATTAAGGGATATTTGCTATATTTTCCCCTTACTGTCTGTGGTTGAAAAAAAATAACCTTCTGACAAGAGAAAAAACAAAAGAAATTCAGTGGATTGTGTCTTCACTGTATTCCCTGTGTTCATTCTACACCATTACTCTCACCTAACCTATTACCTAGGAGAATTTGGGTAATAAGAAATGTTTATAAACTAAGTAATTTTCTGTAATGTAAGCTCCATGATAGAAGGGAGTTTTGCCTATGTTGTCTGTTGTTCTATCTTTTGCATGTAAAACAGCATCAGGCATATGGTGCCAAGGAAGTGACTTTTTGATTGAGTGAATTAATAAGTGAATGTATTAATGGAAGTAGTGTTCTAGGAAATTGTGATCTACTGTATTCATTTTCACTTAACTTTTACTGGTGGGCAATTTAATTTCTCTGAATTCCTTCCTTTTTTTATACTTACCCATATAATAAAGTGTTCTCTTTGTCTTCATGAGTCATGGTGTATAGAACAGGGGCCAGGCAATTACTGCACATAGACCAAATGCAGCCTGCCAGTTGCTATTGTATGACCCATGAGCTGCACAAAATAGGTTTTACATTTCAAATGATTGATATCAAAAGAAGAAGAGTATTTTGTGACGTTAAATTATATGAAACTCAATTTTAGTATCCATAAATAGTTTATTGGAGCACAGCCATGCTCATTTGGTTACATGTTGCCTCTGACTGTTTTTGTGCTAAATAGTAGAGTTGGAGAGTTATGACAGAGCCTGTATGGCCGAAAGAGCTTAAAATATTTACTTTCTGGCCCTTGACAGAAAATGTTTGCCTATTCCTGGTATAGCAACATCAAAAAATCATATTGTAGCTAAGCTTTGCCTTCTTTGACATACCCTCCAATATTGACTCAAATATCCCTTTCATGCCCCTATTACAAATAGTCATCACATTTTATGGTGCATTTTTTAATGCATGTAAGTATTTTTGCATGTATGTATTTGTCTCCTTATTCCTTCTGATAAGGGGACAATGTATTTGAAAATTCCCCCAGTAGCTAACAGAGAGCTTCCTACATAGTGGGATGTATAAATATGAACTAATGAATGGATAAGTATGAACCTTTTAATTTATTCCCTCAGTGAGGGTTTCTGAGAATTGCTCAAATGTCAGTCACCTAGAGAAGGACCCATTTTTGTATCAGATTTTTATATATATGCAGGTTCAACTATATGACAGATGACTAATTGTTTAGTATAAATTATGTGTTAAAGTTATTGCATGAAAATTGCATCTCTAAATATCTAACTTACACATGAATTGCTAAGGAGGAAAAACACTTTCTATTTTTACATTACATGTTTAATCTGGTGATGCACAATTATATTCAGAGTACTGTGTTTATTGAAATTCTTTTTTTTTTCTTGTGACTTTTTAACTACATGCTTATTTTATTTTTTTTAATTTTTTAATTTTTTTTTTCCTTTGGATATTGTTTTTTTTTCTTTTATTTATTTATTTATTTTTTATTAGTTTCTGCTTTATAACAAAGTGAATCAGTCATACATATACATCTGTTCCCACATCCCTTCCCTCATGCATCTCCCTCCCTCCCACCCTCCCCATCCCACCCCTCCAGGCGGTCACAAAGCACCGAGCTGATCTCCCTGTGCTCTGCGGCTGCTTCCCACTATCTATCTACCTTACGTTTGGTACTGTATATATGTCCATGCCTCTCTTTCGCTTTGTCACAGCTTACCCTTCCCCCTCCCCATATCCACAAGTCCATTCTCAAGTAGGTCTGTGTCTTTATTCCCGTTTTATCCCTAGGTTCTTCATGACATGTTTTTTTTTAATTCCGTATATATGTGTTAGCATACGGTATTTGTCTTTCTCTTTCTGACTTACTTCACTCTGTATGACAGACTCTAGGTCTATACACCTCATTACAAATAGCTCAGTTTCGTTTCTTTTTATGGCTGAGTAATATTCCATTGTATATATGTGCCACATCTTCTTTATCCATTCATCCGATGATGGACACTTAGGTTGTTTCCAGCTCCGGGCTATTGTGAATAGAGCTGCAATGAACATTTTGGTACATGTCTCTTTTGGAATTATGGTTTTCTCAGGGTATATGCCTAGTAGTGGGATTGCTGGGTCATATGGTAGTTCTATTTTTAGTTTTTTAAGGAACCTCCATACTGTTCTCCATAGTGGCTGTACCAATTCACATTCCCACCAGCAGTGCAAGAGTGTTCCCTTTTCTCCACACCCTCTCCAGCATTTATTGTTTCTAGATTTCTTGATGATGGCCATTCTGACTGGTGTGAGATGATATCTCATTGTAGTTTTGATTTGCATTTCTCTAATGATTAATGATGAAATTCTTATTCTAAAATGCAAATAAGAAAAGTTTTGGAGATTTTAAGGAAGTTAATCAGAGCTGACAGAGCATAGGAATCATTGTAGGAATTCATTAAATGTTGTTTTTTTATATTTTTAAGTAAATCGAGGCTTTAATATTTCCTCTTTATTTGCTATAGGTGCTGTTTAAATTTCAATGTCAAATTTATTAGTTTCAGTATCTGAGATGATAGTTTTATTTAAAAAATTTTTTGAAAAGGAGTTTTTAAGAAGTTTAAAAGGATTTTTAGAAATGTCAATAGACATAGATTGTCTTTAAGATCAAGAATGATACCATTCTTTGGTCGATTTTTCCACTTAACTCTTTGCCATAAATAGTTCAGGTTCCATTTCTTCTTTCTAACTTGTGGATCCCAGATAAAAATGAATGCTGACATTATTTTGTCCATAGCTTCTCAAGCATGACATAGGAAAAAATACCCTGTTAATTCCATTTTAAAAAATAAACAAAAAACTGCCAACCTATGTAGTTTTAGGTCTGTCTCAGAATTCTAACATCAGAGATGTTAAAATATAATATTCTCTAATGGCATTTTATTTTATATTTTCTTTTTAATCAGATGTTTAAAAAATAGCTGATATAACTGGCATTTGGAAATAAGGGTTTCTTTTTTTCCCCATTTATAAATTTGTAACAATCACTTGATCATGTGAGTTAAGATTACTCCATATGCTTGATCAAAATATTAAAAACTGGTCCCTAAAAATAAAAATCATATAGACAAATTAACTTTATTTTTAAAACTCGCTCAATCCTTGGAAATTTTAGTGAGTCAAGCTGTATATTTTGAAGGAAATTAAAATGGATGTGTTTTCATTGGATATTTTCAAATTTTTCATATCAAATATAAAATAATGAATATTTGGCATTGATAAGATAAATTTGCTCAAGAAAGTTATAAGGAAATGACCAAAAATTTGGATATATCTTAGCTGTTGGAAAATTTACTCATAGATTTAAGAGTTTAAATCAGAAAATTAAAAGGAAAATCTTCTTAGTAGACTATTTTAGGTAGGGTTGTGGTAAAGGGCACACTGGTATCCTTCTGAAGTTGTGAAGCTTGTATGTCAACCAAGAATATATACAAGTATTCATAACAAATTATATCTTCCCCAAATGGGTTTCATTATAAGGATTCATTATATAGGCGTTGAAGGGTTATACTATCAAAATTTTAACACTGAGTTAACCCAGATTGAAGAATCCAGGAAACAGTTACCAGTCTTTGTATGATACCACAAAAGGGAAGAAAATGGGGGTTAAGAAATGAAGGAGTTCAGAAGAGGGGTAGTGGTATGGAGGAGTCAGCGGTGGAGGTTGGCTTGAATCCTGTGCATGGTTCCTGACCAGGTTTTTGCTAGCTATATCTGATGGAATGTGATGAAGCTGAAATTTATCTAGGAGTGATTGATAGAAGTTGGAGGCTGGAATCAACTGCCAATGCCAAAGTCAAGTGCTTTTGCTGAGCTAGAGAGCCAGGGAAGGGCAAACTGCCACTGAGCAAGCTAAATTAGCCTACAGAAAATATGACAAATATAGCACTTAAAGCGATGTTTAGCAACATTGTAGCTTGGAGAGAAAAGAACCCCACCCTGGCTCTCTGGCTCAGAAAAAGCACTTGATTTTGGCATTGGCTCCCTTTCCCTCCTAAATATTAAACCAGTTTAAAAAGAGTCAGATTGACGAATATTAAAATATCTTATTTAATCCAAAGCAATACAAGATCATAGCTTGGGTTTCTGAACAGATCAGACACTTAAATTTACTCTCAATTCTTACTGGAGGAATGCTGGAGAAACTGATTAACTCTATGGAGCAGATATAGTATTAACTGGCTGACTCATACTCATCCAGCCACATTGTTGGAGACAGAGAAAAGCAGCTTCTGGTTATGATTTCAAAGGCTGCCTTTACCCCAGACATTAATCTACACCTACTTACACATAGAAGCAAGGATAGTGAACTCTTTTATTATTCTGAAGGCAATAAGATCTGCAAACACAGAAAAGGATGATCCACATGTGCTCAGTGCCTACCATGCACCACAAGGAAATTATGTTTCATATCTATTCCACTGGGAAAATCTGACTAAGAGATATTGAGAGAGAAGACAGAAGTGTTACTAGTCCAGAATCTATGCTAAAGAGGCATGAGGACTGGGATTATCATTGACTCTAATTACCAACCCCCGCATTTTTTAAAGATATTTCCTTCTACTACCCCAAAAAATTGGTGTTTGAAAAACTTCTCTTACTGATGTTTCCTACTCATTTGTGGATTTTCTTCTTTTTATCTCTCAATAAACTTATGAGATTTTAAGTTCTTGATGTTTGGAGTAATGGAATATCACCAGGTTTAGCCTTATGTTTAGTGAGTCAGTTCAAACTTTTTAAAACTATAAATACAACTTCTTTATTCAGAATACTTTTCCTTTTGAAACCTCTTATTACTCTGCATGCTACCTAAAATTTTCACACCAATATCCAATATTTTAACTTATATCTGATCACCAATGCATAGAGAAAGAGAGAGAGAGAGAAAGAGAGACAGAGAGAGAGAGAGAGAGAAATAAAGAGTTGACTCCTAATCACACTTCCAGATTTGTGATAAGCATTGAGGAAGGAGAACCTTATATTTTATCCATGCAAAAGTATGATATGCTTATAAACCCTACATTTTCATTTTGCTGTGATTATACAGGAAGCTAGCAGTATCAATCCTATTTTCAAATTCATTGCATATTGATCAATAACACAGCATAATCTTTTATATGCAGAAGGGATGATCTAAACATAATCTTAAAACAATTTTCCATCTTACCATAACTACCTTAGGGTAGTGGTATGCAGGAGATGGCTTACAGTTGCTCACAGAGACTCTTGTTAGCTTCTCTTCTCCATTTGCATTCAGTAGGACAGGTAATTAAGTTGAAATCAGTCATGAAGTATTTTCCTCATGAAAGCTGACAAACACTACAAATCAAGCCTTCTTTTCACCTCTATAGGAACAGCCTGCTTGTAAGCATTTAGCATCACATCACTGCTTAAAACCCAGATAAAATATTCAGAATTCATAATTTTAAATATTTTCTTATTCAGGAGAATACATTATTTTGACTTTTTATTCTGATATGAGCAGACAAAAAAATTTAACTCTGCTGACATTTAAATGTGTCACATCACTTTCTTCTTAGAGAGCAAGTGCAAAGGCAAAGAATTGAACTTTGCTGTGAATTTCCAACCAAATATTTCTTCATTCACTTTTATATATAGTTGCCTCTTTCTAACCTTTCATGATGAATGATAAATTGTATCTCCCACTGAACCAAGTCACTGTTAAATGAATATAATCTTTGCTTAAGGTCAAATAGGCACTGATCATTTTACAGATTTTATTTTATTACTGTCAGTTGGGTCATACATTTGTCTGAAGTGAAAGTAAAAAAAAAAAAAAACAACCAGTTGAAATATTTTGAAAGATAATGTTCTGTAAGGAAACAATTCACTGTTGAAAACCACAGTGAGATTGCTGACAAAAGATCAAGTGTGGGTCGATGAAGAACAATTGGCTTTCCTCCTCCCTGAAACATTTTTTTTTTGAATTGTGTATAGATGTGAAAATATAAAAAGCTTATTTTATCCTTCTATTAAGGAAATAAACCTCTCTTTACATCATCTTCTGAGCATTTAATACTTATTATATAATAGAATTAAATTGAATGGTGAATTGTAGAGATGATTTATTTTAAGTAGAGAAATACATTTAGAAATACAAATATATCTCAATTAGTAGTCTCTGGCTAGAATTGGGTAAAATATTACAGTTGTTCCTTGCAATTATTGAACTGTCAGAAATACCAAATGCACACATATACACACACACACACATACACCACTCATATTTCACTTCAGAACTTATAGATATTTAAAGGCCTACCTTTATATATTAAGCATGGCTGAAAAATAGAAAATTAGTATCCTACCCCTGGAAGTTGTCTTAGAAGTTTCAGCTATTTAGAGTTTACAAAAATTTCTATAAACCATAACATCTATAGAATTGTGTTTTGGGATTACGGAGGTGGAAAAATTGCAGGCTTAATATTTCCAAATCATAACATTAACAAAGGATAATAATTAATCTGTATGGTGGTAAAACAGATATGCTGAGTTCAGAGTACCCAGGTAGGGAAAAGTGGATGACTAGGACAAGAACCACAAAAACTAGGTTAAATGATGGCCTGAAAATATACAACTGCACCACTTAAGAACTGATTTCATCTATTCAGGCTCATAGTATAAGCCTCTGTGAGGAAATGGAAGTACTCTCAGTAAGCAGAACAAATATCTAGAAATTCTAAAATTCTTAGTTTGAATATATAGCAGCAAAGTAAAATTTCATAGCTTTTAATTCCTCAAGATTTTAATAAGATCAGGCAATCAAGAAAAACCAAGCATAAAACAGAAAAGCCAAAATGAAAAACAATAACAAAAAACTGACCAAAGAGTAAGCAATAGAAAAATATTTTAAAACTTAAAGATTAAAACATTATAAAAACTTGAATGAAGATACTCAGAGTGTGTCAAGAAAATATTGTATTCATAAATTGTGTAACATAAATATACATTGCAAAAATAGGATATAATTTTTCTACCTCAAAATAAAATTGAATGAAGAATTAGGATATAGAGCAAGCTCTACTGAAAGGTTAAAAAAAATTAAAAAAGGAAGAAGTGGAGAATAGGAGAATATAAAAGAGATATATAAGGAAATTTAAGAGACCCAACATCACAAGGGAAATATGAGATGGAATAATTGGCTACATAACGAAACAAAAACAGAAGGTAATTAATCAGAGAGAATAACATCATGAGACTTCAGACTGAGAAATACTCAGACAGTGTCTAAAATGACTCAAGTTTAGACAAATCACCAATTTTATTTTATAATTCCAGAGAAAAATAAAACATAAAAAAAGAACAAAAAGTAATGTACAACACAAAAAAGCTTGCTAGCATCATATTTTGCATTATCAATTACAAATCGTAGAAAATAGTGATATATTGCTTTTAAAGATTTGAATGCAATTATTTTAAAAGTATATTATACACATTCAAACAATAAATCAATCTTGATTTCAAAAGGCATTTTTAGGCAAGTAAGCGCTCAGCAAAGTTATCTCACATGAGCCCATTTTCAGGAACTTACTTGATATTTTAATTCAGAGGAACATAGGAGTAATCTAAGAGATGGGAGACTGTGCTATCCAGCTAATGATACTTTAAAATCAGTGAAACAAGAAGAGGATAAATACAAAGACAGCTGGGTAGGAAACTATTAAAGAACTAGTCACTGTTGGAACAGGATAGAGTGTTCCAGAATAGAGGTCTTTAGGGGAAAAAAAAAATTCCCAGTCAACAGGAAGACATTTTGATTGATAGCATGCAAAAATTTGAGGATGTTATAAAAGAAAAAATGCAAACAGAAGAGTTAAAAAGAATTAAAAACACCTCTAGGAAAAAGTAAGAACAAACCACCACCACCAAAACCCAATAATATTAAATAAACCTTCCCAGGATGAAGCAAATGAAATATGGCTAGCAGGATGATAGCAAATGATAGAGACATATATTAAAGATTGTTCTTATTTGCTTGCTGAAAGGATATGACATTAGATCCATGAAAATAATATAATCATAACTCACATTTGTTTCAGAATAAGCTATATTTATATAGTAGTTGCAATGTAAATGTTGTTTTAAGTTTTGTGACAAAAGTACTGAAAAACTTCATCATGGATTCATGATACAAGTGAATGTTAAAAACAGTAGCAGTCTAAATATACATGTCCTTTGTCACAATTAGGATAGGGAAATGGGATGAGAAAACCAGAAGTTGGTACATAAGACATATATTTTAAAATATGGGGAGTTCCTAGACCTGTGAAAAATGCAATTAAACAACAAAAAAATTGTAAAATATATAATTTAAATTTACAAGTGAAGTTAATACAAGGTCAAGACTTTTATGAGCTATAAAAAATTATAAGATATTAGGTGCCAGGTGATAAAATAGTAAATATAGTTTCTAATTTTTTTTTTTTTTTTTTTGCGGTATGCGAGCCTCTCACTGTTGTGGCCTCTCCCATTGTGGAGCACAGGCTCCGGACGCACAGGCCCCGAGGCCATGGCTCACAGGCCCAGCCGCTCCGCGGCATGTGGGATCCTCCCGGACCGGGGCACGAACCCATGTCCCCTGCATCGGCAGGCGGACTCTCAACCGCTGCGCCACCAGGGAAACCCTATAGTTTCTAATTTTAACAAATCAACAACAGTATCAAAAAATAATATTAGTTATAATTATGCAGATATTCACAAGAAGAATTACAACAGAAGTAATTAAAAGAGCATGTCTATGAGAGTAGGAATGAAGGAAAAAAGAGAAAAGGCAGAAGAACATTGCATTTATTTGGAAGATAATCTGCACTATTTGCTATGTTTTATTTACATGCATTGCTCTGCAACATTAAAAAATAGAAATAATAACACAAATAAGAAAGGAAGACCACTAGATTTTTTGGCCAGTCCTTGGGAAATACTGTCTTGATGAGAGCAACTGCATCTATTTGTCTATACTATGTAAAATGTTATTTTTCCCTGACTTTATATACTTAACCCTTGATATAATCAAAAGTTGCATTATATTCCATGAAACGAATTCCAGTTCAGTGTGCTTTAATATTTATTCTATAATTTTGACTCTGCCAACACCTTTCAAGAGCCACCTTATGGGAACTTGAAATAGTTGACTCCATTAAAAATATCTGAAAAAAATTATTGCAGCCTTTTGAAATTAAGTCTTCATTTATATACTGATCTTCTTTGTTGTCTTTCACTTAATTCATAGTTTAAAAGTAAAAAAGTAATTCCAGTCTTTTTGTGTGTGTGTATGTGGGTAGATCATCCTTAAATATGAGAAAAATGCCTTTAAAACACAGAGATTAGAAGCATTATATCTAAGAAGAAATATATTACGGAATCCAGTAATATTTAAACAGGTGCTTTGTTTTCTTTTAAGGAAGCAAACAATTATAAAATGTGATACATAAGTAAATATTAACTTAACACATGGCATTGTTTAGCAGACTAAATTTTAGTCTGGAAAAGAAAGAAGCATATTGGAGGGCTTAACTTAAAGTCATAGTCAGAAAATCGTACATCCTGGCTGAATTGAAAAATTATCTTACTTAAGCCTTCTTGGTGTGAATTAGAAGTTGCCTAGAGCAATATAGTTTTGTTGTTCCTATTTAATATTAACTATTGTTCTATTCTTTAAAAATTTGCAATAAGGAGCTTTCCACCACTCTTCTCCGTAATAGTCTTTCTTTACTCCATCCTCCCAAATATACATTAAGTTTTGAACTAATCCGCAAAGATTCTGTCCTGACAGATGCTTTATCATGTAAAATCAAATCCCTCCACCTCACCTACAGTATTCTCTAAATCTGAGCATACTGTACCTTTTAAAGATATCCTCATTAACCACATTATAATCTCATTGATCATTTCATCTCCAGCTACACCAATAGAATACTTCTAAAAAGTGAAAGAATTAGACAATTGGACTAGAATGTTGGTGAAGAATCAAATGTTCTGATTCAACAATACTGAAATAAAATTATAGTGGGGTGAAATTGTGTAGCCAGAGGTGTTATTAGGGTTTATATAATATATATGTATGTATATATGATAAATTTTATATTTCCTCTTACTTGAAAATAATTATGCACATACACATGGAAGTAATGTTAAGTCTGTCAGCGGTAATCATTATGCATCTGAATCTAAGTCAAGTTCTTTACAGATATTTACATTGTATTTATTTGCCACAAAGAATGCCAAATAGGAATGAATAAATATCCTATTATTGAGGAACCTGTCACACTTAAGCTATGTGGTCTTTTCCCCAAAACCTGTAACCCCAAGGAAAACATCAGAAAAAATTGTTGACTATAAGTTTTGTAAATAAGCTTTTATTTACAAGAGAGAACATAACATTCATTAATCATATTTAGCTCAGTGAATGTACGTAAAGGGATTTCATCTTCATCTGCCTTATTTTTGTTTGCTATTTTTAAAAATATTATTAATGATAAATGGATCATAGTTTTAGGTTCACTTAGTGAATGTGATAAGATTTAATTCAAAAAATAAAAATAAATATATCATTTGGAAAGGATATATTTTTATATTTCTATGACAGGTATATTTGTGTCTTCGAATATGCAAAATGATCAATGCATATGTTTTCTTTCAGATTTCTTTATGCCTCCTCTAGTATTAAAGTCTTTGTTTTTCCCTTTAGATCATTTTTTAACTATTCATCTTTGCAGTTTTTTTTTTGCATCTTTTATTAGGAGGGAAATAATTGGAAGGGTACAATGTACTTTAAAATGCTAAACCAAATATCCCATAACTTGTAATTTAGCTTATAGATAAGTAATTTAGAGTGACGCATGACATTTGAACCTAATTCATAAATTGACATAGATTTTTCAAAAGCCCTTTTGTGATTTTTATACTACATCAGTATATCTAGGCTGGATTGTATTTTCCAGGCTGACCTCTATGGTTGATTCCAGATGGCACAAGAAACATTTGAGTTAGATTTGGAAGCAAGCGTGAGAAACAGCATCTACTACCCCCCTAATATTGTGGGTTCCAGTTTTATCTTGCAGATTCTAGATTCTCATTGTGAGTTTCAATTTTTTCTCACCCTCTGCCTTTTCATATCCATGGTTTCTGTCCAACTGCCAGAATTGCTGACCTATAGAAGATTTTTCACTTACCCCGGAAATTGTGTAAGGTATGATGCCTATAATAAATCTCTCATTCAGTATCACTGAGAATAGTTCTGCTTCCCTGACCAAACTCTAATTGGATCTAATTGATCCATCTGATCCACTAACAATATTTCTAAATACCTGTATCTGAATAAATTTACTGTTAATTATACCATGGCTACTTATTTAACTATATTATTGTCTCTTGAAATCAAGAGAATTACCAGTGATTATCTCACTAATATGAAGTTTAAAAAAATCAGTTTTGGGCTTCCCTGGTGGCGCAGTGGTTGAGAGTCCGCCTGCCAAGGCAGGGAACACGGGTTCGTGCCCCAGTCCGGAAAGATCCCACATGCCGAGGAGCGGCTAGGCCCGTGAGACATGGCCTTTGAGCCTGAGCGTCTGGAGCCTGTGCTTCGCAATGGGAGAGGCCACAACAGCGAGAGGCCCGCGTACCACAAAAAACAAAAACAAAAACAAAAAAATCAGTTTAATACATTTTTCAAATGTATTATTTAAAATATGTTATTGGTATTTGGTATTTAATTTATGAAAGTATAATTGTAGAATATTTCATCTATTCTTTATAAAGATAAGAACTTAAAAAGAAATATAAATGAGAGTCCAAATCCTCCATTTTACTTATAATTATTTTTAGGACACTTTTATATTATAGACAGTTTTCATTAATTTTAAATATGCATGCAGCCAAATGAAGATCAAAAATTATTTCATAACCAAACTTTTAATCCATCTGTCCATCCAGCATGTTTTGCTGTTGTTGTTAAAAAACATTTTTATACATTATTTTTACTCCCAACATCTGCCAACTTTATTTACAAAGATATCTGGCTCTTCTATAAGTAGTTCAATTAATTACACATATTTGCCTACTTCAGGTAATGATTGTAGAACAAGGGGAAAAAAACACTAACTGATCTTTTCTGTGGTTTTCTCTACTGTAATCTGCACAAGCATCTTCAAGGTGCCTATTTATGATTAAAGTTCTCTAAAAGTTTAAATTTATAGCTGCAGATTCTATTTTTGACTTGCATTTCCAGTTCCTCAGGGCTTTTATTTAATCTTCTTTCAGTCTACTTCTTCCAGGAGTAAACTAATTGGTAAACTTAATGTGTTTTACTACATATGCCTATCTTAAGCTGCCCCCCTTCTTCTAAAAGCATGTAACTATTTTTATTCTTGATGGAAATACAAATAAGAAGGAAAAGAGAATTTTGATATAACGTGGAGTGAAAGCAAAATGAGCAGTGAGCAAGATTTTTTGGAGAAAGTATATTTTTATCAGAGAAAAAAAGAGTGACACAAACTCCTAGTAATCTGTACATTCCCAGAAACTCCTATTTCTACAAAAATGGAAAGAATCCATTTTTGTACATACATACTTTAGTGTGTTTTTTAAGTAACTGCACCAGCTCTTTCTGAGGATAATCAATATTTAGTAATTTGCTCCCAAATAGCTTGTTTAAATTTTAAAAAGGATTTTAACTTACACATTTGAATTTTATCTTCAGACAAAATGAAATATTTCTTCTAATTTTTTTCATTGCTGAACTTGTTAAAAAATGTTTTTGCTTTTATATATCTTTGTATATTTACCTAATGGATGATATCAGTATCAATTTTTGTTAAAATAATAGTCAAGATTGTACAAAGTAAGGGATAAAGCAAGCACAACTGCTATACATAAGTTTGATCTGATGCAAATATTTAAATAGTAAGATGACCTCATTCATTCTGAGCATCATCTCTGTTTAGTTTGTGCCATATTGAGAAATACAATGACAAGGGAAGTTATGTTCTGCACAGTATACACTTGTGCATGCATGTGTGTGTGTGTGTGTGTATGTATGCATGCTCCTCTATGATTTATTTCTTGGATATATGTAATATGTAAATGCATGTATGTGGACATATTTCACATATATATGAATATATGTGCCTATAGTTCACATATATTTATTTCTATATGTATAAATAAATGCATATATATTTGTCTCATACACATATATGTATATATACATGAAAGCCTCAAATATATACACATATATGTATATGCTTAGACATAATTATAGGAAAAATTGAAAAAAATACTGTGAAAAGAAAAACAAGGAATAAATTATTTTATTCTTACTAGTCAAACTTGAAAATTATAGACTTCTAAAGACTTTTTAAAAGATAATACTTCTTAACTTTATGAAAGCTAAAATTTAGTCAAAAAATGTTATTGAAATGAATCATTTTAAGAGTTGATGTTTACAAAGATTTTTGAAAATTATGTGAGCTATGAATTCTCTTTCAGAATACTCATTTCAGAAATATATAGTTTTGAATTATATTCTGCTATGCACAAAAAATACTGTAAAAAATGTTACTTCTATCAATATATTGTATACAGCAGTTGAATATGCATAAACAACCAGGACTGTTATTTTTAGTAGAATTGATTTTTTAAAGTTGTTTTAGATTTAGCCCTAAATTGACCCTAAGGTAAAGAAATCGCCATGTATCTTCCACCCCCACACATGTATAGCCTCTCTCATTATCCATATGTCTAACTAGAGTAGTATATTGGTTACAACTGATGAACCTATGTTGCTGCATCATTATAAATCAGAGTCCATAGTTTATATTGGGGTTCACTCTTGGTGTTGTATATTGTATGATTTTGGACAAACATATAATGATATGTATCTACCATTATAGTTTCACACTGCCCTAAAAATCCTCTGTGCTCTACCTATTTATCTATCCCACTGGTCGCAACCACTGATATACTGTCTCTGTAGATTTTTCTTTTCCAGATTGTCATACAGTTGGAAACACACAATCTGAAAGCCTTTTCAGATTGGCTTTTTTCACTTAGTAATATGCATTTATTGTTCCCTATGTCTTTTCATAACTTGATAGCTCTTTTCTTTTTAACCCTGAATAATATTCTATTCTCTGAATGTGTCACAGCTTACTTATTTATTCACCTGCTGAAGGACATTTTGAGTACTTCCAAGTTTTGGCAATTATGAATAAAGCTGATATGAACATTCATGTGAAGGTTTTCCTGTGGACATAAGTTTTCAACTCCTTCAGGTAAATACCAAGGAACACATTTGGATCATATGGTAAAAGTATGTTTAGTTTTGTAAGAAATTGCCAAAGTGTCTTCCATGTTAGCTGTGACATTTTGCATTCCCACCAGCAGTGAATGAGAGTTCCTGTCGCTCTACATCCTCATCAGCATTTAGTGTTGTTAGTGTCTTGGTACTTACCTATTCTAATAGGCTGTAGTGGTATCTCATTGTTGTTTTAATTTGCATTTCTCTGATAACCTATGATGTGAAACATCTTTTCATGTTTTTTTTTTTTTTTTTTTTTTTTGCTATCTGTATACCTTCTTTGATGAGATGTCTGTTAAGGTCTTTGGCCCATTTTGTTGAATGGGTTGTTTGTTTTCTTACTGTTGCATTCTAAGAGTAGTTTGTATATTTTTGGTAACAGTCCTTCATCAAATGTGTATTTTGTAATTATTTTCTCCCAGTCTGTGGCATCTTTGTTATTTTCTTGATAGTGACTTTCTTAGAGGAGAAAATTTTAATTTTAATGTAGTGCAGCTCGTCAGTTCTTTCTTTCATCCGTCGTGCCTTTGGTGTTATATTTTAAAAGTCATTGTCATACACAATGGCATATAGATTTCTCCTATGTTATCTTCTACGAGTTTTATAGTTTTGTATTTTACAATTAGGTCTGTGCTCTATTTTGAATTATTATTTTTTTTTTGCAGAGTGAAAGATATATGTTTAAATATTATTATTTATATATTTCCCTGGTGGTCCAACAATTAACACTTAGCCTTCCAAGGCATGGGGTGTGGGTTGGATCCCTGGTTGGGGAGCTAAGTCTCACATACCTCGTGGCCAAAAAAACAAAACATAAAACAGAAGCAACATTGTAACAAATTCAACAAAGACTTAAATATATATATATATATATATATATATATATATATATATATATATATAATTTATTTGCATGTGGGAGTCCAGTGTCCAGTGTTTCAGCACTTTTGCTGAAAAAAACTGTTTTTTTAAGTCTCCATTTTATCGCCTTGGCTCTTTTGTCAAAAATCAGTTGACTATATTTATGTGGGTCTATTTCTGGGCTTTCTATTCCAGGATTATTTTACATTCAGTTAAACAATTAATGTTGAATTTATATCAGTTTCTGCTTAATTACTTGCTTAAGAATTTCTGGGTTGTATATAGATAGAAAATGTTTAATGTAATTCAAGAATTATTTACAGAGTGAAAAACTGAAGTGGGAAGTGACATGTAGTTGTCATTGACAATAGACAATCATGGTGAATGTATGAATGATTTAAGAATCAGAGTTTTACAGTAATTTGTTCATAGTCTTCAATTGGTTTTTTGAAAAAAATTAAAATACGATGTAATAGTTAAGTATTAATCTCTATGAGCATAAATATTATAATGTCACTTTTATTAGTTTTCAAAGATAAAGACTTGTGTTTCAAAGATAAAACACAAGATGTCTAAAAATTTCTGATTTTTTTGTCAGATGTTTACTGAAAATTTCAAACAGGATGAAATAATAGCTATTATATGTTAAAACATCTAATTAAATAAATCTTGTTAAACTGTGACAACACAGAATATTCTAATAATAGTTTTCAGAGAAAATAGTTTATTTGTTGGCATCTGTGCAAGAAGTAATCAAACTGATGCTTTGAGAATGCAAGTATCTATTACACACCTTTCCTAAGGATTTTCCTATCTGTCCAGTTCATCAGAGATATCACTGGTGGTAAAAGTGAAATGAAACCAAAATGCAGACAAAAGTCAGAGATGATTTTTTTCTGCAATTCCATTTTAAGAACCAGTATTCTAAGATATATTTTATCTAAGAGGTTTTAAAAATCATAAAGTAGATGCAAAAGTATTAGAAAAAATAAAAGCAATAATTTTAAATATGCCTCTGAAAAATTTTAGAAAATAAATTTGAAAGCAGTGCACCACACTTCTCTTTGTGAATTGTCAATCACAAAAACCATTAACAGCAACTAAATCTTCAAATTTAAAAGGTGAAGAATAGGTTAGTCATTGCCTTGGTTATTTACAACATAGGAAAAAAAGAAGGAAAACAAAATTACTTTGTGGTTATATTATCAACATAATCAATACTGAAATTCATATGAAAGTGAACCTCTTTTGGAGTAGACATTGTTAGCATTCACCAGTCTAATCGTTCTTCAGGTTACACAAAGGAATGCACTCTCTGTTCCTTGAAATTTGATAACACCATTTGAATAGTTCTAGAATAAAATATTAGAGAAGTGATGTATATCATCACCGGCTTGAAGAATTTAACTGATGGTTTGAGTCATTCATCCTCTGTTACAGTAAATTCTGGGTTAGCTTTTCTTTGAAGATGGTCAACCAACAATCTCTCTTCCTTGTATGCACATGCCAGTCCTCTCATCCAGATATGGACTCTATATTTTCCTTTTCCCTTGAATTTGGATGACCTTGTAACTTTCATCCCTAGTAAAACATAGTAAAAGTGAACCTGTGACAGTTTCAGGCCTGCTCTGGAAGACCCCTGGGTGTTTACTCTTTTGCTGTCTTTTAAGACAGGTGCCATCTAAAGAGATTCAAGCCAGAATATATGATATTGAGAGATCGTGGACAGAGAGATAGTTAGATTCAGTCCTCTAGTCATTCTTGCACCACACATGTGAGACCATCTTGGACTTTCCAACCTAAGCAGCTGCTAACTGAATGTAGCAGCATGAATGAACCAAGGCAAGACCATAGGAAAAACTGCCTCATCAACTGAAAAGGTCATGAGATAGAGTAAAGCTTTGAATTTTTTTAAAGCCATTAATTTTGGGGATTGTTTGTTGTGAGATAACCTATAATCAAAATAAACCTTGAAAATGCATGTTGATATCTGACCACCAGAAAATTATGGATCTGTTGTCAACCTAGTTCTTAAGAACAACCTCAGGTTGCAAGACCCCTCCTTAGCCCCTCATCTCTCTCAAACCATTCAGTAATAAATGAACCTTTGCTTTTTTAATACACTTAAATTTGGGATGGGTTTGCATCAGAATCATCTGGAGCACTTGGCAAAACACAGATTACATGAAGACTCAACTAGGGAAGGACGCTTCCAATATGTCCTCACATAATCACTCAAAAGGCCATTGGCAGAATTCAGCTTCTTGTGGGCTGTCAGTTAAAGGTTTCCAAGTTTATTGCCAGGTGGAACAGAGAAAGAGCCAGAAAGAGAATCCAAACCAAATGAAAGACACAGACTTTTAAAACCGAATCTTGGAAATGACCCTCATCACATTTGCCAAATATTTTTCATCATAAACAAGTTAGTAGGTCCAGCCACACATGGGGAAGGGACTTACAAGGGCATGAATACCAGGAATTGGGGGAAATTGTAAGTCATTTCAGAAACTGACTACCACCGGGAGGTTGAGAATTTGGCAAAATATGTTAACATACACATATAAAAATAATATAAAATAAATAATAGAAAAATGCTATGACTTTTTAAAAGGAGCAATTGTGTTCTTGTTGTATTAAGATGAAATTTTAGACCATTAGCAGGAAGGGGACTCACTTTAAGAAATAGGTTTAAGTATTAACAATAAAGAAAATTCAACTTTTCACACAGTCTATGACTGTTTTGTTTTTAATCTATACCTGTATGTCTATAAGGATATGCATATATTTAACACTACTCTTAGCCTATGAATACACACTTATGTACATTGCCCTTTTTAATGACTTGAACTGTTTTTCAAAGGATGGTGATCCTTTGAGTAAATTTCCTTTTGGAACGTATACCCATCATTCTTTTAATATCTATTCCTTATTTAACTATTTGAAAGTGCCATAAATAAACTAAGTCCATATTGGTAGACAGGTGTTTTCAGTTGTCATTAATCTATATGATTTTTTTTTGCCAAAACAAGTATATTACTAACATAAATACCTAAAAGGGTAAAAGCTTGGAAAAACATAAAGTGCGTTTTTCATTTTGAAAGATATTGCTGAATGTCCTGCAAGGATGTTTTACCCAATTTTCCATATAATTCAATAATGTATATGAGAGCTGTTAAAACCTTTGTCAGCACTGTGAATATTATAGATATTTTGTACTTGACAAAACTGATTGCCAAAGACTAGCTTCCCATTGAAGTTTAATATGTATCACTTTTATTATAAGCATGCTAGGTGATATTTCAACAGGGTTTAAATCTTTATGCAGCTTTTTTGCAAACTACTTCCTTTGCTGCTTTTTTTTTCTCCTGGATTGTTGATCTTTTCCTTTTGATTTCTAAGAATCCTTTAGAACAGTTTATCAGAATTAAATATTGCTCTCTTCCCAGTTTGTATCTTATTTTATGCTGTATCTAAGTTTAGTTGCAAAGCAGAAATGTTTAAATTACAGGCATTTCAATAGTTCAATATAGCATCGATACCACTGAATACTTGATCTCCAAATTGCAACTCTGATAAAGTAGTGTGGTAGATAAGGAGATGTACTTCCCACATCTCCTTTAATGAAGGACTTGGCTGTCCATGTGAATGTGGGTGGTATGGTGAGCAGGCAGCCTCCAGCTGTGTGTCAGCTTACTCTCTCAGGTTCTGGCTCAGTTTCAAAGAGCCACCTTGTCTGAAGTCATTCTTCTTCCCATAACAGCTCATAATCAGTACTAGTCCATTTCTCTTTATACAACATAAGTCTGACAGTCTCCGAGCTACCTGTTGAGTAGACTGAGGATTTGTCAGGCTCACCTTCAATTTGACTTCTTCCTCTGATCAACCCTACAACCTGTACCTTGAAGAGGTGTAAAGTTTGCACTCCAAACTTTGTCTCAGTGTCTGCTTCTCAAGTACTCAACTTGTAATAGATGGTCAGTTCTTAACCACAACAGCTAAGGATGCAAACCCCAGCAGTGATTTAATAAGCTGCCTACTTCTTTTGTTTAAGCTACCCAGTTTGGGGTACTTTATTAAGGCAGCTCTAGCAAACTAATACAACTACCAATTATCCTGATGTAGATTTCTTTATCTACTGTCTTCCCTTTCCTTCTTCCCTCCCATCTATCCCTCCCTCCCTCCCTCCTTCTCTCCCTCCCTCCCTTCCTTTCCTTCATTCCTTCCTTCTTTTCTTCCTTCTTTCCATCCATATGTCCATCTGTCATTTGTTTGGAATTTAGTATATACTTACTTTGTTCAAAAGTGCATACCATTGGTTAATTCTGGACAAAATTATTAACCATTTGTTATCATGGTTTCCTCTATTATCTCATTCTTGACTCCAATTAGAAGTATGGATTCTACTTCTCCCTCTAGCCTCTATTTCTTAAGTTCCTTTTTCATATTTTCTAGCTTTTAATCCTCTGTGTGCAACTTTCTATGTAATGTATTTAGATCTGTTTTCCAACTTAAAAATTTTGCTCTTCCTTGCCTAACTTTTTAAATTTTAGAGTAAATGTATTTAATTTTAGAGTATCAGTTTTGTCTTTTTATATGTCTAGTTGTTTTAGTTTATTTTAGGCATTTTTTTTGCATGTTGAATTCTCCTGTTCACATCTTTAAACACTGTTAAACAGTACAGACTCATTTTTCATTTATCTGATGTATTCTCTGCACTTCTACAAGGACAGCAAATTTGTGATTATTTGATCTCTTTGTTCTCTTTAACATGTATGGTCTTCTCTATAAACATTGTAACATTTTGTTATTTTCTACTTGCTTACTGAAAAGCAAGGTAAAGAGAAAATGTTAGAATGAACATGTGGGAGGGGTGTAGGTGCAGAGAAGGCAGATTTTAGGAAGGAAGAGGCCATGTTTAGAACAACTCTTGAAATTAAGAAGAAAGGAGATTTTACCAGTGGACTGGTAGAAAAGCTATATTGACTTCTCCCTCCCCTGCAAATTTTAGGAAAGTTAATGACAAGTAGTAAATAAGTGAAAAAACAAAATTGCAGTTGTTCTTCATACAAAGAGAATATGGAACACAATAACATCCTTATGACTAATAATAGCCCTCAACACGCATTCCCAGAAAGCAAATGAAAACTATAACCTAGTATCTTAAAATGTGCTAAACACAAGAAAACCTGATATTACATATGATGATGGAAGGTACATATGGAGTTTTCTTGCCACCTCCCTCAAAAAAGAAATGAAACCTGAATTTGTTCAAAAGTTTTCATATTACCTTTAATTTACAACTATAGCTATGCCAGGAGGATTCACCCAACAAAATTGTAAATCTCTGAATATTCAGGTTTCTCCAGCAAAAGATGTACAAGGAGGTTAAAATAGAGAGACAGAAAGAAACAAAAAAAGGAACATATAAACTAAAAGAAACTTCGGACAGCTTTCAACCAAAGAAAATGAAAGAGTTGTATTTAGATGTTGATTCAAATGCATTGTAATTCATATCTATGTGATGCAAATTGGAAATTAGCATACTTACTGGATATTTGATTATACTAAATAATTATTTAAAATGTGATAAAAATAGCCCTTATTCTTTTTTTATGGTTCATGGTAAAATTATATCTGGCTAACTCTTCTATAATATTGAAGGGATAGATGGAAAAGGATATTGATCTCAACTTTTTCCATGAACTGGTAATTGTTAAAACTCTCCCTTGAGTTTATATTAGAAATACTTCAAAAAACAGAGTGAATCATGAAAGTAAATAACAAAAATAAAGTGAAAAGGAAAAGTAATGTATTTATTTTGAATGAGTGTAATACTGTCTTCTCATATGTTTAATGATTTTTGAAGGATGAGAATCTGACATTTAAATGTAAATTATTTCATGTTAGTTTTGTCTTTCCTCTCCCCACACTGCCCCCCATTTTATGTTCAATGATGGGAAGTCATGACCTTCTGTTGGGAAACTTAGGGACATAAAAATTGCCAGTTATAAAAATATATTATTAAATAACAGCTTTGAGTCCTTTCTGTTTTACTACATGTTCTCTACCTGAGAAAAAGAGCCTTGAACTTAGAACTTGGATTTATCACCACTTTTCTCAGCACATGAACAGTTTAAATCATTTAACATCTCTGAAACTATTTCCTCACCTGTAGAATAGAGATAACAATACTAGCTGTCTGCATCTCACAAGATTGCCTTCAGGTATGAACAGGAGAATATTTAAAATATATTTTATATTTTGCAGTGGATAAAATGCTATCAAGTTACAATTGTGTCTAGCATAGAAAAGTATTCATGTGGTACAAACAGTATAGTTCCTGTGGAATAAATGAAACAGTTAGAATCCATGAGTAACTAAAATTAGATGAAATTATTGACTGGAAAAACAGACATATGGTAAAGAGGATCTAATGGAAATATAATGCCTCTTTTCAATTGAAAGATTTATTTTTGATTTGTGAAATAGAACTGATACTGACTCACCTGAAATTTATTTATAGAACTAAAAAAATATAATTTTTAAAGAAATATAAATATTTAATATATAAAAATAAATTTAAATTAATATTAATCTTCTCTAATATTTATTTAAATTACATTAGAACACAGTTTTGATTAAAATAACTTTTAAATTATTATTAAAACATAATAAATATAGTAACTGTGACCAAAGATTATTTTCTTAATTTACAAATAGTTGCTCATAGTGTTTCCCACAATATACAACTACAATTGGGGCAATAAAATACAAACACATATTTCAACCAGAATGCAGCACATATAGCTAAATTATTAATAAAACAAGTTGTTCAGTAAAACAAACATAATATGAAAAATATAATCTCTTCAGAATTTTTGTGGGGCATAATTTTCTACTTTACTAGTTCTTTAGTTTAGCATGTATATATTTGCCGCAGAGTTTGGAATGAAAAGATGACCTATAATTTAACAATATCTAATTTAGATATTTTAAGCAATCATTTAAAATTTAAAATTTCATGCTATCATTGCAATATTTTTCTGAAATAATCAGGCTTTTAAAATATAAAGTTGGTAAATCTGAATGTTCAGCAGTTTCATAAAGGAAAATTTAAAAATAATAATTATTAAAAAAACAAAACTATAGCACACGAGAAAACTAAGAAAGAAAGAAAAATAAAAGGAGTGACTGGAGATCCCAAATAAATTCCTTTCCCACTAAAAAAAAAATATATATATATATATATAATAGTTACTGTAGAAGACAATAAAATTGTCACAGTATATCAGATTTTAAGCTGTAATATAAGGATAGTATTGTCATTTATTCTCATAAATATTAGTTAGGCAGAATTTCCAATTTGTATATAGATAATTTAGATGTTTTGTAACTTACATGAGCATGTATAAAACTGAAAATTATTAAATATTTGTCAAAGATTTTCCAACCAAAGTATGTGGTGATTTTTTTCATTCATACACTCATAAAATTCAACAGTCTTCACCTACCATTATAATTCATCAATGTGGGGATTCCATACTATTTCTTATCCATAGTTAATTAAGCTGGGTGAGTATTCTCATTTGGGAAACTGCCGGTGTTTTAAGAACCTTTATTTTGATTTGACTTTCTTTTCCAACCAATTATGAAATAAAAGCAAAAAGGCAGATTACAAATATTTTTTTTCTGTATCATCTCTTTACCAGAAATTCTCCAGTTTGTCATTTTAAAAGAATAGGGGCAGGGGAGTTTGATTTCAGCATTGGACAGATAATGTAACCTTCAAGGATTTTCACCACTGAGAGATTTAAGCAATTGTGAACATGCATTCTTCAGAAAGCTAAAAAGCAATTTTGTCTGAATAAAACAGCGGTGCACGTCTTGTGCTGCCCATGCTTAGGAAAATCTTCTTTTCTTTGATTCTGCCCATATCCCACAATTCTACTAGCAAAGTATCTCCATTCTGTAGTTCCTGTGACAGGTTCTAGCTTTGTTAAGCACATTTATCCTAGTGTGCTCCAGCCTACAATTAAGAAACAGAGTAGAATATGTAAGAGGGAAAAATCATAACCAAACTCTTCTTTTAACAGATAATTAGGGCAAAACATGACTAGATCCAAGGTTTCTCGACATCCTGTAGTGAATTAGAATGTTTTTAAATGTCAGAGGCTCACTCAAATGTTTTCCCAATTACACAGTTTTTCAATACACCTTCACTAATACTCCTCAATGATATCTGGAGAGCTATTTGAAGATCATCATTAATACAGTAAAATTAAAGGAGAAAAAAAAATTGAAGCTTTGTATATACCTTTTATTTTATCTACTATCTCTCATTGCTTTTGAGGGAACAGCCCTATCATTATTAGGTCTATGCTTCTGAGTACAAGAAAATATTTCTGTTCATTACCTGGATGTGGTCCTTTAATGAGTACTAAATATTCTGCTTTGGAACAAATGGAAAATCCTGAAGATATTACCTTATTGACATTTGAAATCAGCAATACCAATACTAATAGCAATGGTATTTTGTTAATAGATTAAACAAAAATATAAACAAATCAAAGTATTCTTAACTTAAAATGAAGAATATTTGTACTTCATGTGTACTTAACAACTTCAGGCTATGTACCTTTTGCATATAACAAGTCAATTACTTGATGATTTGAATATAAGACCTTTCAGATCAACAAAAACAACTAAATGATTAAATGTATAAAACTTTACTTCATATGGGAACTTGTGTTTGAAAACATTTTCTAGGGTTTTGTTTTATCATAGGTTTTGTAAGTAAGAGAATTAATCTATTTTTACAGAAATTGTTCAGATAACATAAATTCATCTAAATTATATATAGCAGACTAAGCTTGCAGGATCTTTTTGCAAGAATATTAAATGGTATTTGTTTATAATTTTATCATGCTATCATGAAAATATGGCTTCATTCTGTCCAAGTCTTCAAAATAGCATGAAAAAATCTTAAAAGATATTTTAAAATTTATTTTAAATACTTAAGTAAAATAAGCATAGAAAGAGAAATAAAATTTCTCAAATTTCCACCATTACATTATAGTAGTATACACATTTGAAGGAAAATGGGTGGTATTTAAAAATAAAAAAAATGATTCTAAATATAAGATAAACAACTTGACATATTTAAAAGAAAACTTTTCTGAAAGCAATGAGGCTTAAGTCAATGATAAAATGTAAATTATAAGTTCTTGTAGATACCGGTTGCAGAATAAAATAGATTAGTGATTAAATATTTATTCCACTCATATTTAAAAAGGACTATTGAGAAATTCAATAATTACAGAGAAATGAAAGACAAAATGAATAACATGAAAATATTTCCACCTGAAACATATTAAATGATAAGTATTTAACACATATATTCCAAACAGGCAAGGAAGTTCTAGCCTGCTTATTTTCTTGAAGAGGAAGCCAATAGTGTAATGAGGACTGATGATAGAATTTCCAAATATAATCATGTTTTACCCACGGTTACATGTTAAAAATATGTTGCTATAATTTTACATAAAAGTAAATATATATTGTTTCAAGGTTTAATAAAGATTGTCAGACTACACAAAGCCAATTCTATAACATGTCAAAAAGTATGGATAACAGCTTTAAAAGTCTGTAAATTAGTGTGTGAAAAAAGCTAAACATACAACTCTTGAAATCTAGAAAGTATTCATTAATAATTATTGAAAAGGGCTTCCCTGGTGGCGCAGTGGTTGAGAGTCCGCCTGCCAATGCAGGGGACACGGGTTTGTGCCCCGGTCCAGGAAGATCCCACATGCTGCAGAGCAGCTGGGCCCATGAGCCATGGCTGCTGAGCCTGCACATCCAGAGCCTGTTGCTCCGCAGCAGGAGAGGCCACAGCAGTGAGAGGCCCGCTTACCGCAAAAAAAAAAAAAAAAAAAAAAAATTATTGAAAGAATAAAATAACATTATACATACCATCTACCTTATGTAAATGATATATTTGCCTAAGATAACATGTATAAATATATATTGTGTGTTCATGTATAAATAATTGTGTTCTCTATAAATGTCACAGGCATTTATATGATATTTATGATAATATTCATTGTTTAATTTTGGGAAGGCAGTTTATTAAGTATTTACATACAAAATCTAATTGAGTATTCATACTATAAGCCTACTCGATTTCATAAACACAGAAGTAAAATATTTCAGTTCCCAAAGATCACATCAATAATAACTGTCAGTGATAAGATTTTGTCCAAGTCTTGCTATGTTGCTTTACCATAACATGAAGACCTACGTCTCACAAATTACTGGTATTAATTTTTTTTTTCTTTTGGCTGCGTTGGGTCTTCATTGCTGCGCACAGGCTTTCTCTTGTTGTGGCAAATGGGGGCTATTCTTCATTGCAGTGTGTGGGCTTCTCATTGCCGTGGCTTCTCTTTTTGTTGAGCACAGGCTCTAGGTGCATGGGCTTCAGTAGTTGTGTCATGCAGCCTCAGTAGTTGTGACTCGTGGGCTCTAGAGCACAGGCTCACTAGTTGTGGCACACGGGCTTAGTTGCTCCGCAGCATGTGGGATCTTCCCAGAACAGAGCTCAAACCCGTGTTCCCTTCATTGGCAGGCGGATTCTTACCACTGAGCCACTAGTGAAGCCCTATTGGTATTATTTTTTTTTGCTGATTCTCATCGGCAACAAGATGATTATTTAAAAAATGTGAAAGGAAAACTACGAAATAGAGTTTCAATTGTGTTATTCTTTTTAGGTAGATAATTGACATAGATATCTAGAAATATAAATATAGAAATATAAAAACATAGGTAAATAAAAATATAAATAAGTAGATGATAGTTAGATAAGATAGACACAGACACCTACTTATACACATTCTTACATCTTATAAAGCTCCTATTCCAATTTTTAAAACAATTTTATTGAGATATAATTCACTTGCCATATAATTCACACATTGACTGAGGAACTAAATAAACATTTTTCCAAAGAAGACATACAGATGTCCAATAGGTACCTAAAAATGATGCTTGGCATCACTAATCATCAGGGAAATGTAAATCTAACCCACAGTGAGATATTACCTCACACCTTTTAATTTGGCTGTCATCAAAAAGACAAGAGGTAAGTGTTGGGAAAGATGTGTAGAAAGGGAAATCTTGTGCAACTTTTTTTTGGAAATGTATATTGGTGCAGCCACTATGGAAAAGAGTGTGGAGGATTCTCAAAAAATTAAAAATAGAACTACCATATAATCCAGCAATTCCACTTCTGGGAATACATCCAAAGGAAATGAAAATACTAACTAGAAAAGATATCTGCACCCACATGTTCATAGCAGCATTAATTTACAATAGCCTAGATATGGAAACAACCTACATGTCTATCAATGGAAGAAGAGAAAAAGAAGATGTAATCTATATCTATATCCATATATATATATATATATACATATATATATATATATATATATATATATATATATGTCTGTATCCATATAACTCAGCCATGAGAAAGAAGAAAATCCTGCCATTTGCAACAGCATGGATGGACTGGAAGACATTATGCTAAGTGAGATATGTCAAACAGAAAAAGATGAATACTGTATGATATAACTTACAATTGAAATCTAAAAAAGTCAAATTTGTAAAACCAAAGAGTACAATGATTGTTGCCAGGGGTTGGGGTGTAGGGGAGTTGGAGAGATGTTGGTCAAAAGGGACAAACTTGCAACTAGAAGATTAATAAGTTTGGGGATAATGCACAGCAGTGTGATCATAGTTAACCATACTATATTATACACTTGAAAGTTACTAAGAGACTGCTGTAGATCTTAAATATTCTCACCACAAAAAAAAAAAAAATATGTGAGGTGTTAGCTAATGCTATGGTGGTAATCAAATTTCAATATGTAAGTGTATCAAATCAAGACATCATATACCTTAAGGTTATACAATAGTATATGTCAGTTATATCTCACTTAAAAAAAAGAGTATGATTAATAGTTTTCATTATATTCACAGCTACATGTAATTACCATCATAATCAGTTTTAGAATATTTCTATTACCTCAAAAAAATAACTTTAGCCATTATGTTTAGCCATCACTCTCTCAACCCCTTCCACCTAGTCTTAAGCAACCATTAAACTACTTGCTCTACAGTGATATCCCAATTCTGGACTTCGGTGATAATGGAATTATATAGTATGTGGAATTTTGTAACTGGCTTTTTTCACTTAGAAATAATGTTTTCAAGTTTCATTCATGTTGTAGAATGTCTCAGAACTTAATTCTCTCTTAAAAAATGTTTATTTACTAGAGTAGTTTCAGGTTAACAGCCAAATTAAGAGGAAGGTACAGAAATTTCCTGTATATCCTTTTCCCCCATGCATGCATAGATCCCTTCATTGCTTTCCTCCCCCAAGAAAGCACTACATTAGCTATAGTTGGTGAACTTACATTGACACATCATAATCACGTGAAGTCCATAGTTTGCCTTACGGTTCTCTCTTAGTGCTGTATATTCTGTGAGTTTGGAAAAATCTGTAATGACATAGATCCAGCATTATAGTATCATACAGATTATTTTCATTACCCTGAAAATCCTCTGTGCTTTGCCTATCCATCCCTCTCCCCATCCTCCAAACTTCTTTGTACTGTTTACATAGTTTTGCCTTTCCCAGAATGTCATATAGTTAGAATCATACAGTAAGTAGCCTTTTCATTTTTTTTTACTTAGTAATGTGCATTTAAGGATTCTCCATGTCTTTTCATTCTTGATAACTCATTTGTTTTTAGTGCAGCATAATATTCCATTGTATGGATGTACCACAGTTTATTTACCCATTCACATATGAAGGGGCATCATGATTGTTTTGGCAATTTTAAATAAAACTGCTATAAACATTCTTGAACAAGTTTCTGCAGGGACTTGTGTTTTCAGCTACTTTAGGTTAATTATAAGGAGCATGATTGCTGGATCATATACTCAGAGTATGTTTAGTTTTGTAAGAAACCACCAAAATATCTTCCAAAGTGGCTGTACCACTTTGCATTTCTACCAGCAATGAATGAGAGTCCTGTTGCTCCACATCACATCATTGTAAGCATTTGATGCTGTCAGTTTTACAGATTTCAGATATTCTACTATGTGTGTGATGGTTCTCATAGTTGTTTTAAGTTGACATTTGCTTATTTGTCATCTGTATATCTTCTTTGGTGAGGTGTCATTAAACGTTTTAACCAATTTTTTTTTAACAGGTTGTTTTCTTACTGCTGAGTTTTAAGAGTATTCTGTATATTTTAAATAACATTTCTTTATCACATGAGTCTTGCAAATATTTTCTTCCATTCTGTGGCTTGTCTTCTCATTCTCTTAACATTGTCTCTCACAGATCAGAAGTTTTTAATTTTAATACAGTCCAGCTAATCAACTTTTTCTTTCATGAATTGTGCTTTCATGGTGTATATAAAAATTACTGCGATACCTAAGATCATCTAGTTTTTCTCCTAGGTTATCTTATAGGAGGTTTATAGTTTTGAGTTTTATAATTAGGTCTATGATCCATTTTGAGTTAACTTTTGTAAAGGGTGTAAGATATACATTTGAATACATTTTTTTGGCCCTTGAGTACCACTTGCTTCAGCACCATTTATTGAAAAGACTTTTTTCTTCATTGTATTGCCTTTGCTCCATTCTCAAGAATCACTTGTTTATATTTATTTTATTTATTATTTTTATTTATTTATTTTATTTATTTATTCTTTCAGGCAAATCTTTTTATTTATTATTTTTGGCTGTGTTGGGTCTTTGTTGCTGTGCTAGGGCTTTGTCTAGTTGTGGCGAGCGCAGGCTACTCTTCATTGCGGTGCACGGGATTCTCATTGTGGTGGTTTCTCTTGTTGTGGGGCATGGACGCTATGCACGAGGGCTTCAGTAGTTGTGGTACACGGACTCAGTAGTTGTAGAGTGCAGACTCTAGAGCACAGGATCAGTAGTTGTGGCACATGGGCTCAGTTGCTCTGAGGCATGTGGAATCTTCCCGGATCAGGGCTTGAACCCATGTCTCCTGCAATAGCAGGCAGATTCTTAACCACTGCACCACCAGGGAAGTCCCTCAGTTGATTATGTTTATGTGGGTGTATTTCTCTATTCTTTTCCATTGATGTGTTTATCTAGCCTTTTCCAATATCACTGTGTCTTTTTCTTTTTTGCATTTTTTCAATTGTAGTATACTTGATATACAATATTATATAACTTACAGATGTACAATATAGTGAATCAACATTTTTAAAGGTTATACTCCATTTATAATTATAAAATGCTAACTATATTCTTGTAGCTTATTTTATTCATAATAGTCTGTAACACTTAATCCCCTACTGCTGTTGCCCCTCCTCCATCCCTTGTCCGACGTGTAACCAAGGTTTGTTCTTCATACCTCTGAATCTTTTTTTTTAAAATAATCACTAGTTTGTTATGTTTTCAGATTCCATATGTAAGTGATATCATGCATAATTTGTCTTTCTATGTCTGACATATTTTACTTAGCATAATAACCTCCAAGCCTATCTGTGTTACTACAAATGGCAAAATTTCATTTTTTATGTGTGAGTACTATTTCATTGTATAGGTATATAAATAACATGTCTTTTTTTTTAAAACATCTTCATTGGAGTACAATTGTTTACAATGGTGTGTTAGTTTCTGTTTTATAACAAAGTGAATCAGCTATATGTATACATGCATCACCATAACTCCTCCCTCTTGCTTCTCCCTCCCACCCTCCCTATCTCACCCCTCTAAGTGGACACAGAGCACCAAGCTGATCTCCCTGTGCTATGTGGCTGCTTCCCACTAGCTATCTATTTTACATTTGGTAGTCTATATATGTCCATACCAATCTCTAACTTTGTCCCAGGTTGCCCTTACCCCTCCCCGTGACATCAAGTCCATTCTCTACGTCTCTGTCTTTATTCCTGTCCTGCCCCTAGGTTCTTCAGAACCATCGCTCTTTTTTTTTTTTTTTGATTCCATATATATGTGTTAGCTTACGGTATTTCTTTTTCTCTTTCTGACTTACTTCACTCTGTATGACAGACTCTAGGTCCATCCACCTCGCTACAAATAACTCAATTTCATTTCTTTTTATGGTTGAGTAATATTCCATTATATACATGTGCCACAGCTTCTTTATCTATTCACCTGTCGATGGACACATAGGTTGTTTCCATGTCCTGGATATTGTAAATAGAGCTGCAATGAACATTGTGTGACATGACTCTTTCTGAATTATGGTTTTCTCAGGGTGTACGCCCAGTAGTGGGATTGCTGGGTCCTATGGTAGTTCTATTTTTAGTTTTTTGAGGAACCTCCATACTGTTCTCCATAGTGGCTGTATCAATTTACATTCCCACCAACAGTGCAAAGAGGGTTTCCCTTTTCTTCACACCCTCTCCAGCATTTACTGTTTGTAGATTTTTTGATGATGGCCATTCTGAAGAGTGTGAGGTGATACCTCATTGTAGTTTTGATTTGCATTTCTCTAATGATTACTGATGTTGACCATCCTTTCAAGTGTTTGTTGGCAATCTGTATATCTTCTTTTGAGAAATGTCTATTTAGGTCTTCTGCTCATTTTTGGATTGGGTTGTTTGTTTTTTGATATTGAGCTGCATGGGCTGCTTGTGTATTTTGGAGATTAATCCTTTATCAGCCGCTTCATTTGCAAATATTTTCTCCCATTCTGAGGGCTGTCTTTTTGCCTTGTTTTTGCTGTGCAAAAGCTTTTAAATTTCATTAAGTCCCATTTGTTTATTTTTGTTTTTATTTATATTTCTCTAGGAGGTGGGTCAAAAAGGATCTTGCCGTGATTTATGTCATGGAGTGTTTTGCCTATGTTTTCCTCTAAGAGTTTTATAGTGTCTGGCCTTACATTTATGTCTTTAATCCATCTTGAGTTTATTTTTGTATACCATGACTTCTTTATCCATTTTTCTGTTGATGGACACTGAGGTTGCTTTCATATCATGGCAATTGTAAATAATTTTGCCACTGCGTCTTGATTACTGTAGCTTTACAGTAAGTCTAGAAGTTCGGTAGTGTCTCTCCTCCAAACTTGTTCTCCTCCTTTCATATTCTGTTGGCTATTTTGGGTCTTTTGCCTCTCCAAATAAACTTTAGAATCAGTTTGTCAGTATCCACAATGTAACTTGGAATTTTGATTGTAATTTCTAAATGTACAGACCAATTTGGGAAAAAGTGATATCCTATGTTACATCTTCCTATCCATGAACATGAAATCTCTCTCCATTTGTTTACTTCTTCCGTGAACTAATAAGCCATTCTAGCAAGATTGTAAGATACGAGGTTATTATACAAAATGAAATTAAATCCTTTCCTATATATGAGCATGAATAAGTGATATTTCAAATTTAAAACAAAATATTGTTTACATTGGCACGCCCCTAAATCTAACAAAATAGATACAAAATCTATATGAAGAAAACTACAGAACTCTAGTGAATGAAATCCAATAAGTAAATAAATGAAGACATATTCCTTGTTGGAAAGTTAGGGCATGGGCAACCAACACTGAAATGCACATAGAGGGAAAATTCTGTACACTGAAGAAACCTGAAACTGTGAATCTTGGAGCTTCTTGCATAGTAGCTATTGAGAGAGAAGTAGAGTGACTTCACAGCTGTTTGGTGATAGCATTTGGCTCTAGGGGAGAAAAGAAAGGTTGTATTACTCTTTGAAAGAGAACAAATACTTCTGGCTCTTTTGTCACTAGAATGTGATGACATGGACTGGGGAAGTACACAACTTCTGACTTTCAAGGATTGTATGCCATTCAATATTCTTTAATCTAGGTTATGCATTTTCTTTTCTCAAAAAGCCCTGACATACAGAAATGTGAAAAAATTTCCTGTATCTTGGTTTCTTGACAGGCACATATATGAAATTTCAAAACTATTTTTTAACATCTTTAATCCAGTTGGATTAACATCTATACTCCAATTATATTAGAGTATAATTGCTTTACAATGGTGTGTTAGTTTCTACTTTATAACAAAGTGAATCAGTTATATTTATACATATATCCCTGTATCTCCTCCCTCTCTATCCTCATATCTGCTCCCTCTTCCGTCTCCCTCTCAACCTCCCTATCCCACCCCTCTAAGTGGTCACAAAGCACTGAGCTGATCACCCTGTGCTATGTGGCTTCTTCCAACTAACTATCTATTTTACATTTGGTAGTGTATATATGTCCATAGCACTCTTACTTCATCCCAGCTTACCATTCCCCCACCCATGTCCTCAAGTCTATTCTCTACGTCTGCGTCTTTATTCCTATCATGCCCCTGAGTTCTTCAGAACCATCATTTTTCTTTCTTTCTTTCTTTTTTTTTTTAGATTCCATATATATGTGTTAGCATACGGTATTTCTTTTTTTCTTTCTGACTAACTTCACTCTATATGACAGACTCCAAGTCCATCCACCTCACTAAAAATAACTCAATTTCACTTCTTTTTATGGCTGAGTATATTCCATTATATATATGTGCCAGATCTTCTTTCTCAATTCATCTGTCAATAGACACTTAGGTTGCTTCCATGTCCTAACTATTGCAAATAGAGCTGCAATGAACATTGTGGTACATGACTCTTTTTGAATTATGGTTTTCACAGAGTATAGGCCCAGTAGTGTAATAGCTGGGTCTTATGAAAGTTCTATTTTTAGTTTTTTGAGGAACCTCCATACCGATCTCCATAGTGGCTGTATCAATTTACATTCCCACCAACAGTTCAAAACGGTTCCCTTTTCTCCACACCCTCTCCAGCATTTACTGATTGTAGATTTTATGATGATGGCCATTCTGAGTGGTGTGAGGTGATACAACATTGTAGTTTTGATTTGCATTTCTCTAATGATTACTGATATTGAGCATTCTTTCATGTGTCTGTTGGCAATCTGTACATCTTCTTTGCAGAAATGTCTATTTAGGTGTTCTGCCCATTTTTGGATTAGGTTTTTTTTATTTTTTTGCTACTGAGCTGCATGAGCTGCTTGTAAATTTTGGAGATTAATCCTTTGTCAGTTGCTTTATTTGTAAATATTTTCTCCCATTCTGAGGGTTTTCTTTTCATCTTGTTTATGGTTTCATTTGCTGTGCAAAACCTTTTAAGTTTCATCAGGTCCCATTTGTTTATTTTTGTTTTTATTTCCATTTCTCTAGGAGCTGGGTCAAAAGATATTGCTGTGATTTATGTCATGGAGTATTTTCCATTGTTTTCCTCTAAGAGTTTTATTGTGTCTGTCCTTACATTTAGGTCTTTAATCCATTTTGAGTTTATTTTTGTGTATGTTGTTAGGGAGTATTCTAATTTCATTCTTTTACATGTAGCTGTCTACTTTTCCCAGCACCATTTATTGAGGAGGCTGTCTTAACTCCATTGTATATTGTTACCTCCTTTATCAAAGATAAGTTGACTATAGGGTACATGGGTTTATCTCTGGGCTTTCTATCCTGTTCCATTAATCTATATTTCTGTTTCTGTGCCAGTACCATACTGTCTTGATTACTGTAGCTTTGTAGTATAGTCTGAAGTTCGGGAGCCTGATTCCTCCAGCTCCGTTTTTCTCTCTCAAGATTGCTTTGGCTATTTGGGGTCTTTTGTGTTTCCATACAATTTGTGAATCTTTTTGTTCGAATTCTGTGAAAAATGCCAGTGGTAATTTGATAGGGATTGCATTGAATCTGTAGATTGCTTTGGCTAGTAGAGTCATTTTCAAAATGTTGATTCTTCTAATCCAAGAACATGGTATATTTCTTCATCTGTTTATGTCATCTTTGATGTCTTTCATCAGTGTCTTATAGTTTTCTACATACAGTTCTTTTGTCTCCTTAGGTAGATTTATTCCAAGATATTTTGTTAGTTTTGTTGCAGTGGTAAATGAGAGTGTTTCCTTAATTTCTCTACAGATTTTTCAACATTAATGTATAGGAATGCAAGAGATTTCTGTTCATTAATTTTGTATCCTGCTACTTTACCAAATTCATTGATTAGCTCTAGTAGCTTTCCAGTAGTGTCTTTGGGATTCTCCATGTATGGTATCATGTCATCTGCAAACAGTGACAGCTTTACTTCTTCTTTTCCAGTTTGGATTTCGTTTATTTCTTTTTCTTCTCTGATTGCTGTGGATAAATTTCCAAAACTATGATGAATAAGAGTGGTGAGAGTGGGCAACCTTGTCTTGTTCCTGATTTAGTGGAAATGGTTTCAGTTTTTCACCACTGAGTATGATGTTGGCTGTGGGTTTGTCATATATGGCCTTTACTATATTGAGGTAAGTTTCCTCTATGCCTACTTTCTGGAGGATTTTTATGGTAAATGTGTGTTGAAATTTGTCAAAAGCTTTTTCTGCATCTATTGAGATGATCATATGGTTTTTCTCGTTCAATTTGTTAATATGGTGTATCACATTGATTGATTTGCATATACTGAAGAATCCTTGCATTCCTGGCATAAACCCCACTTGATCATGTTGTATGATCCATTTAATGTGCTCTTGGATTCTGTTTGCTAATATTTTGTTGAGGATTTTTGCATCTATCATCAGTGATATTGGCCTGTAGTTTTCTTTTTTTGTGACATCTTTTTCTAGTTTTGGTATCAGTGTGACTGGCTTCGTAGAATGAGTTTGGGAGTGCTCCTCCCTCTGCTATATTTTGGAAGAGTTTCAGAATGATACGTGTTAGCTCTTCTCTAAATGTTTGATAGAATTCGCCTGTGAAGCCATCTCGTCCTGGGCTTTTGTTTGTTGGAAGATTTTTAATCACAGTTTCAACTTCAGTGCTTGTGATTGGTCTATTCATATTTTCTATTTCTTCCTGAGTCAGTCTTGGCAGGTTGTGCATTTCTAAGACGGTGTCCATTTCTTCCAGGTTGTCCATTTTATTGGCATTTAGTTGCTTGTAGTAATCTCTCATGATATTTTGTTTTTCTGCAGTGTCAGTTGTCACTTCTCCTTTTTCATTTCTAATTCTATTGATCTGAGTCTTCTCCCTTTTTTCTTGATGAGTCTGGCTAATGGTTTATCAATTTTGTTTATCTTCTTAAAGAACCAGCTTTTAGTTTTATTGATCTTTGCTATTGTTTGCTTCATTTCTTTTTCATTTAATTCTGATCTGATCTTTATGTTTTCTTTCCTTCTACTCACTTCGAGTTTTTTTGTTTGTTTGTTTTTTCTTCTTTCTCTAATTGCTTTAGGTGTAAGGTTATGTTGTTCATTTGAGATATTTCTCATTTCTTGAGATAGGATTTTATTGCTATAAGCTTCCTCTTCGAACTGCTTTTACTACATCCCATAGGGTTTGGGTCATCATGTTTTCACTGTCATCTGTTTCTAGGTAGTTTATGATTTCCTCTTTGATTTCTTTGGTGATCTCTTGGTTATTTAGTTGCGTATTGTTTAGCCTTCATGTTTTTGTGATTTTTACAGATTTTTTTTCCTGTAATTGATATCTAGCCTCATAGCGTTGTGGTCAGAAAAGATCCTTGATATGATTTCAATTTTCTTAAATTTACCAAGGCTGGATTTGTGACCGAAGGTATGATCTATCCTGGAGAATATTCCATGAGCACCTGAGAAGAACATGTATTCTGTTGTTTTTGGATGGAATTTCCCATAAATATCAATTAAGTCCATCTTGTTTAAAGTATCATTTAAAGCTTGTGTTTCCTTATTTATTTTCATTTTTGATGATCTGTCCATTGGTTAAAATGAGGTGTTAAAGTCCCCTAATGTGATTGTGTTACTGTCAGTTTCCCGTTTTATGGCTGTTAGAAATTGCCTTATGTATTGAGTTTCTCCTATGTTGGGTGCATAAGTATTTATAATTGTTATATCTTCTTCTTGGATTGATCCCTTGATTATTATGTAGTATCCTTCTTTGTCTCTTGTAATAGCCTTTATTCTAAAGTCTATTTTGTCTAATATGAGAAATGCTACTCCAGCTTTCTTTTGATTTCCATTTGCATGGAATATCTTTTTCCATCCCCTCACTTTCAGTCTGTACGTGTCCCTAGTTCTGAATTGGGTCTCTTCTATACAGCATATATACGAGTCTGGTCTTTGTATCCATTCAGCCAGTCTATCTTTTGGTGGGAGCATTTAATCCATTTACATTTAAGGTAATTATCAATATGTTTTTTCCTATTGCCATTTTCTTAATTGTTTTGGTGTTTGTTATTGTAGGTCTTTTCCTTCTCTTGTGTTTCTTGCCTAGAGAAGTTCCCTTAGCATTTGTTGTAAAGGTGCTTTGGTGGTGCTGAATTCTCTTAACTTTTGCTTGTCTGTAAAGCTTTTAATTTCTCTGTCAAAACTGAATAAGGGGCTTCCCTGGTGGCGCAGTGGTTGAGAGTCCTCCTGCCAATGCAGGGGACACGGGTTTGTGACCCGGTCCTGGACGATCTCACATGCCATGGAGCGGCTAGGCCCGTGAGCTATGGCCACTGAGCCTGCACGTCCAGAGCCTGTGCTCCACAATGGGAGAGGCCACAACAGTGAGAGGCCCACATACCACAAAAAAAAAAAGAAAAAAAAAATGAATGAGATCCTTGTTGGATAGAGTAATCCTGTCTGTAGGTTTTTCCCTTTCATCCCTTTAAATATGTCTTGCCACCCCTTCTGGCTTTCAGTATTTCTGCTGAAAGATCAGCTGTTAACCTTATGGGGATTCCCTTGTAGATTATTTGTTGTTTTTCCCTTGCTGCTTTTAATATTTTTTTCTTTTTATTTAATTTTTTGTTAGTTTGATTAATATGTGTCTTTGCGTGTTTCTCTTTGGATTTATCCTCTATGGGACTCTCTGTGCTTCATGGACTTGATTAACTATTTTCTTTCCCATGTTAACGAAGGTTTCCAGTATAATATCTTCCAATATTTTCTCAGTCCCTTTCTTTCTCTCTTCCTCTTCTGGGACCCCTGAAATTTGAATGTTGTTACGTTTAATGTTGTCCCAGTGGTCTATGAGACTGTCCTCAATTCTTTTTATGCTTTTTTTCTTTATTCTGCTCTGCAGTAGTTATTTCCACTATTTTGTCTTCCAGGTCACTTATCCATTCTCCTGCTTCAGTTATTTTGCTATTTATTCCTTCTAGAGTATTTTTCATTTTATTTATCGTGTTGTTCACCATTGTTTGTTTGCTGTTTAGTTCTTCTAGGTCCTTGTTAAATGTTTCTTGTATTTTCTCCATTCTATTTCCAAGATTTTGGATCATCTTTACTATCATTACTGTGAATTCTTTTTCAGGTAGACCACCGATTTCCTCTTCATTTGTTTGGTCTGTTGTGTTTTAACCTTGCTCCTTCATCTGCTGTGTATATTTCTGTCTTCTCATTTCACTTAACTTACCGTGTTTAGGCTCTCCTTTTTGCAGCATGCAGGTTCATAGTTTCCATTGTTTTTGGTGTCTGCCCCCAGTGGCTAAGTTTGGTTTAGTGGGTTGTGTAGGCTTCCTGGTGGAGGGGACTAGTCCTTGTTTTGTGGTGCCTGAGGCTGGATCTTATCTTTCTGTTGAGCAGGACTGTTTCTGGTGGTGTGTTTTGGGGTGTCTGTGAACTTCATATGACTTTAGGCAGTCTCTTTGCTAATGGGTGGGTTTTGTGTTCCTCTCTTTCTAGTTGTTTGGCATGAGGTTTCCAGCACTGTAACTTGCTTGTCATTGAGTGGAGCTGGGTCTTAACCTTGAGATGGAGATCTCTGGGAGAGCTTTCATCATTTCATGTTAAGTAGAGCCAGGAGGTCTTTTGTGGACCAATGTCCTGAACTCGGCTCTCCCACCTCAGAGGCACAGGCCTGACACCCGGCCAGAGCATCACAACCCTGTCAGGCACCCGGCTCAGATGAAAAGGGAGAGAAAAAATAAAATAAAATAAAATAAAATAAAGTTGTTTAAATAAAAAAAATAATTATTCAAAATAAAGAATTAAAAAGTAAAAAAAAAAAAAAAAAAAAAAAAGGACAGACAGAACCCTTGGAAAAATGGTAAAAGCAAAGCTATATAGACAAAATCACCCAAAGAAGCAAACACGTACACACTCACAAAAAGAGAAAAAGGGATAAAATATATATTTTTTTGCTCCCAAAGTCCACTGCCTCAATTTTGGGATGATTCATTTTCTATTCAGGTATTCCACAGAGGCAGGGAACATCAAGTTGATTGTGGAGGTTTTATCCACTACTCCTGAGGCTGCTGGCAGAAATTTCCCTTTCTCTTCTTTGTTCACACAGCTCCTGGGGTTCAGCTTTGGATTTAGCCCTGCCTCTGCATGTAGGTCGTCTGAAGGCATCTGTTCTTTGCTTAGACAGTATGGGGTTAAGGGAGCAGCTGATTAGGGGGTTCTGGTTCACTCAGGCCAGGAGGATGGAGGGGTATGGAATGCGTGGCAAGCCTGCAGTGGCAGAGACGTTGTGACGCTGCAAAAGCCTGAGGCACACCATGTGTTCTCCCTGGGAAGTTGTCCCTGGATCACTGAATCCTGGCAGTGCCGGGCTGCACCGTCTCCTGGGAGGGAAGGTGTGGATAGTGACCTGTGCTTGCACACAGGATTCTTGGTGGCTGTAGCAGCAGCCTTAGCATTTCATGCCTGTCTCTCGTGTCCGCGCTGATAGCCACAGCTTGTGCCCATCTCTGGAGCTCGTTTAGGTTGTGCCCTGAATCTCCTCTCCTTGCACACCCCGAAAGAATTGTCTCTTGCTTCTTACGCAGGTCAACTTTTTCCCAGACTCCCTCTGGGCTAGCTGTGTCACACTAGCCCCCTGCAGGCTGTGCTCACGCAGCCAACCCCAGTCCTCTCCGTAGTATCTGACCTCCGAAGCCTGAGCCTCAGCTCCCAACCCTCACCCATCCCAGTGGGTGAGCAGACAAGCCTCTCGGGCTGGTGAGGGCTGGTCAGCACCAATCCTCTGTGCAGGAATCTCTCTGCTTTGCCCTCCACACCCCTGTTGCTGTGCTCTCCTCTGTGGCTCTGAAACTTCCCCCTCCGCCACCCCCCCCTGCCAGTGAAGGGGTTTCTATTGTGTGGAAACCTTTCCTCCTTCACGGCTCCCTCCCACTGGTGCAGGTCCCGTCCCTATCCTTTTGTCTCTGTTTATTTTTTTTTTCTTTTGCCCTGCCCAGGAACGTGGGGAGTTTCTTGCCCTTTGGGAAGTCTGAGGTCTTCTGCCAGCATTCAGTAGGTGTTCTATAGGAGTTGTTCCACATGTAGATGTATTTCTGGTGTATTTGTTGGGAGGAAGGTGATCTCTACGTCTTACTCCTCTGCCATCATGAAGGTCTCCTTGAAATGTCAAACATTTTAACAAACTGTGAGATATACATATATTTACACATCTAAACTGCACAATATCACATGTGGTAAAACACATAATATATTCATATAGTTAAAAGAATTATTTGTTTAAATATCTTTTTATTTTACTGGAAAACTCTTAATCATCATAATTTTACTCATTTTTAAGTAAAGCTTAATGAGAGAAACCAGTGAAGTGAATGCTATAAAACAAAATTTTGTACAATATTTTAGAAGAATTTTTCCAAGAAATTTACATTCCATGCATTTCCTTGTTTCTTTTGGGGAAATCTTAAAAATAATAAGCCACTGCATGCAGCTTAACTTTATGCAACAAGTTTTCTGTATTTCAACAATAAGACATCCTAGGGTTTCATAGTGAAGGTTCAGAAAGCAATTTTTATGAGACTATGCTAAGGCTATATACGAAGGTGGAAGCTATTTGAATATATTTCTAAAGATTAAAGAGACACTTAGTAAACCCAGGCAGGGTCTTCTTTTACATAAAATGTTATTTATAACATAGTATCATGAATTATTTACAAGCAGTGGAGTCTTTTGCAACAGGAGTAAACAGAATTGATGATGACCTTCAGTTCACTGTACAGCGGAGAGAGCAATTTTCTCATTAGGTTTACACTGGAGAATAAAAGAAGCCTTTGCCTCATGAAAAAAGTCACTGCTTGCTCTCTCAATCCCTTATTTCACCACAGAGTTGAAAATACAATTGTATTATATTTATCTTGCTTCCAAATATAATGAAAAAATAATTGCAAATGAATGTAAACTCAGCTTTCTTAAACAGATCTGACAATGGTCTCTCTATTTGTACATCACTTAGAAAGATCCAAATGTGCTCTTGATCTGAAAGTAAATGTCAGATAAATGTGTAGCCATTTCTACCATTATTAATGAGTCTTTGGGGGGCTGTTCATTGACTGGAATATTAGGATTGTGATGAAACACATTTCCTGAAACTATCTTGAACATTATTATAATGAGATATTTCCCTCTCAGAGATGAATGATTGTCAGGGTGACAGAGCCTCTCCTTGACCAAAGTTTAGTCAGGTTTCTCTGGACCTTTTGCTCGACTAGTCCAACCTTGGGCTTTTGTGTCTGTTCATATGGAGTCCAGTTTTGGCAAGAATTCTGCTAAATTAGTTTAGAGAGAATCCCTTCCCTCGATATCAGACCACCCTTCATATCTGACCAAATTTCTAATTCCCTATCATCCCCCAGGGGACATCTGATCACCCTGACCTGCCTTCAACAAGAATTCTATTAGGTCAGTTTAGCAAGAGCTGCCCTAGACTCTTAGTAATTTTCCATCCACGAACCCCTTCACCCTACTTTTTGACTATACATCCCCACTCATCATTTTTGTATATGGAATTGAGTACTTTCCACTACTTCAGTAGTTCCTGATTAAAATCTGCTTCTACTCCTCTAACTACTGTTGAGGCTCTTTTTTTGTTTTTGTTTTATAACAAGAGACGGGTCTTATTTTTTTGTAATGATATGTGAAAATATCATTTAGAATTTATGGTAAACTACACAAAACAATTTTCTTATTATCACTTATTAAATATATGTTCTAGTGGAAAATTCATGAGCTTAGGGCACATGAGAAGTGTCCATATATCACCAAAAAATATTATCTAATAATCAAATCATGGAGGAGTTACTTCTGGAAAAAATTTTTCTAGAGCTTTAGTCTCAGACAGCACATTTAGAGGGCGAAAAATGTAACTTTTACCACAAGACTGTTATTTGAGGATGGTTAATACTATGTAATACTTAAACTACTAATGTATCTGAACATCAGAACTCAGCTCTATTGGGTTGGCCAAAAAGTTCATTTGGGTTTTTCATAAGATGTTTTGGAAAAGCCTGAACAAACTTTTTGACCAATCCAATAAAAAGTAAGGTGAATCTGCATTTATAAAGAATGCCCTTTCAAATGAAAAGGAAGGACTTGTCTTCTAAAACTTGCTGTTTTCATCTTATTTACTTTAGATTTAGTGTTTTTTGCATGTTTTTATCCTTCTGAGTTTGTTAGTAGTGCTCACACATTTATGTAACTAATAGTGTAAAAATTAATAAGCAGAAACCTCAATTAAATAAAGTTAGAAGACCAGAAGGGAAAGCTCTCATACCCTGTGAAAATAGCAGAGCCCAGCAAGAAGAGCTCTCCTTCTTTCCTGGTGAGTATTCAGCCAGTGAAAAGCTATTTGTTTACTATAGCCCTCTCAACTTCCTTTTCCTTTCTATAAAAATTTTCTTTTCCTCTTGTTGTGAAAGGACTTGCATGTGGCTTGTCATGGCGGCAGACTCGGAATTGCAATTCTTTGCTGATCTTAAATAAACTATCTTTGCTGAATAAATATCTGGCAGTCTATTTGTTTCAAGTCATCATTTTGGTGGCCCATAAGGGGACCAGAGAAGACTCTCTGCCAAGCTGGTGAGCAAACCGTTGCAGTACCCACAATTGAGCCCATCGTTACTCACTGCTTTCTCACCAACCCTGAAAATTCAAGGTACATCTTCCTCCTAGATTCCAGCAGACATCCTCTTTGTGTTTGAAGCTCTCCAGGCTTCATTCAGGATTATTTAAAGGTTTTGTCTTTCAGGTTAAGGCCTTGTTCTCTATGCAAGTACTTGTTTGGCACTTAGGTCTGATTTTGAGGTCAGAGTGTTTCACTGTCTAGGCACTGGCTCATTCCTTCAGGAACAGGAGTTGCCTCCCAGTGTTATCAGGAGTCTAAAATTGCCTGTCTCCAAAAAAAGATTTTAAGGTTAACTGAGACAAACAAATAGGTAAAGAAAGATAAAATGGCCCTAGAAGCCTCAGGCTCTTCTCTGTGGCTTCTTTGTCTTAGGCTCTGCTTTCAACTCCGTCTTGTCCTCTCCTCTGGATTGTTATGGCCAGAATCCACTTCCTTCCCTCGTGCACCACCAAAGCTTCCACTATGCCCTCAATTCCCCCATACTAATACTCTCGCCAAATCCCCTGTTTTCTCTGAAACTACCCCATTCCCTTTTCTTGACATTATCAGAACCTGTCACTTTAAGTTTAAGCCTTCTGAGAATCCAGAGGGTAAACCCTTGATTTCTTATGTTCTTTGGACTAAAAAAGAACTGTGAGCCATAGTTAAAGATTTTCCAAGGTAACCAAAGATCCTCACAGATGTGCTAAGGAATTTAATATAGTCATTAACACTTGGCAACCTGGTTTCTCTGACTTATATCATCTAGTTCATATGCTTGTCAGTGAAGGATAGACCTAGAACTGGATGAACACTGCTAACTGGGAAAATCCTAAAATGTCTACCACCTGGGGACCAGCCTGCTAACTTATATGATATCAGGCTTGGGTAATCCCTAAGCAACTTAATTGACTAATACCTAGGGCTTTTCCAAAGCCTGTTGGTTGCAACAGATTTAGATTTACACACAAAATCTGACGAGCCTGTTCAGGATTATTACAATAGAGTTCAGAGTATTTTTAAAAAAATACAGGTCTTCATTCAGAGCTTGACTCCATCTGAGTAGCTTTTAACTATGTTTATTAGTGGGCTGACCTTTCCTTTCTAGTACAAAAGACCAAGATAGAAAGGGAAACTATGTTCACCAAAGATTTAGTCAATTTGGCAAGCCAGCTCTCTTGCACTCTAAATGAGTCACTTCAAAGGAAATTGCCAAAATTCTTAATATTCAACTCCAACAAATGAAGTCTCCTAAAACCAAAACTCTCCTAGTTTCTGCTATTATTGCAAAAGCCAGGACATTGGAAAAGAGACTATTACAAATTTAAGTGCTTTAGGTATCTTCAGCCTTCTAACCAGCCTTTCCAACATTATTCCAATTCTCAGAGATGAGATCTGAGGAACTACAGGGGCTCTTCCCAATCCTTCCTCTTAATCAGCTTGGAGAAACATTTCTCAAGATTGAGGATGAATCTCTTCCAGTGCTAATTGACATCAGAGCCACACTCTTGGTGCTCAACCCCACTACTATAAAACAGTCCCTGCCTCAGAGTACTGAAACAATTCAAATAGTGGGGATCAATAATGAATCTCAAGAAGTTCCTGTCTCTAAACCTATGATTCCTTTCTGTTTAGGCCCTTTTGAGAGATGCATATCCTATTCTCCTTAGTTCCTCTGCCCTTTCCCATATATTAGACCATGATTTCTTAGAGAAGTATCATGATGGAATTTCTGCATCCCAAAAGGGGGGAAATAATTCTAGATTTTGAAAGTAGTCATCAAAGTAACCAACTAGGTAAATTAAATGACCCTTTGATATCTTTTATCTGTTTTTTCTCTTGAGGATACTAGAGCTGATTCTGGAACACTGATAATTTGTCCCTGTTGAATTAGCTACCACTCTCCTTATGGGCAAAATCTCCAACTGATATTGGCAAAATTCTTAGCATACCTCCTATTAAGATTCAAATAGACCCATCAAAATCTCTTTCCAGAATTAATCCATATCACATAAATAAAGAAACCCTTCAAGGCATAAAGCCCTTAATAGAAGATCACAAAACTTAAGGCCTTATTACCCCTGTACTTGCCCCTGAACACTCCCATTTAATTGGTAAGAAAACCTAAGGGCCAAAGTTTAGATTTATCTATGACCTCTGAGCAATAACCAGCATTGCTATCCTTTGATACCCTGTTGCTCCTAACCCTCTTACATTACTAGCATCCATTCACACTGGAAGTGAATTCTTTACTGTAATTGATGTGTCCAATGCTTTCTTTAGTATTCCAGTTGATGAAGCTATACTTTTTTACATTCACTTGTGAAGAAAACCAATTCACCTGAAAGTAATGCCTCAGGGTTTTACTGAGAATCCTTATTTATTGCAAATCCTAAAAGGCTGATCTGGATGACACAGTTTCCCTAGAGGCTCTACTTTATTGCAAAATGTGGATGATTTGTTTCTTTGCTCTCACTCTCAAGCCTCCTCATAGGAAGACTGCATCCACTTACTAAATAAAGCTTTTAGCCTTAAAGGGATATAAGGTGACAAAGAAAAAAATGCAGTTTTCCCAAACCCAGGTTTGATATTTAGGGCATCTGATATTAGAAAAAGAGCTACACCTAGATCCAGATAGACTTCATGGTGACCTAAGTTTCTCAAAATTCAAAACTATGTGCCAACTGTGACGTTTTCTCAGGCTAATTGGTTATTATTGAAGTTGGATTCCAAATTTCTCTCTTATGGCCAAACATCTATGTTTTTCCCAACAATAACAACACTGACCCAACTTTATGGGAGGAGCCAGAACACATAACCTTCTCCTTTAAGGTCTTAAAGGTGAGTTTGATGAACCCACCTGTCCTTGGGCATCCCAATTATCAAAGTCGCTTTTTTCTTTTGGTATATGAAAAGAAAGGGAATGGCCTTGGGCTACTTACCTCAAACCACAGGGACTGCTGTTGACCCATAAGGTGTTATAGCCAACAGCTGGATACCATGATGTGGAGATAACCATCTTGCCTTAGGGCCATTACAACCTTAACTCTTTTGGTTAATACCATGGAGAAAATTGTTGTGGGATCTCCTTTAACCATTCTTCTGAATTCTCATCACACTCAACATTTCTCAGCCGGAGGCCTCACCTCTTATGAAGTTCTTTCTTTTAACTGTCCCACACATAACTCCTTTAAGTTTGACTAACGTTTACTTGTTATCCTTTTCCCTTCTGTTGCCAACAAAGTCCCTCATGACTGCTTAATGCGGACCAACCACGTCCTGACTCTTTGTAATGAAATGCAGGAAATTCCACTGGGTAACATTGACTTCTCATGGTTCACTGATGGTTTTTATTTAAAAGGTGACAGTGGCAAATATTGTACAGAGTATACTATTAGGAATACTTTTGATGTTGTTGAGGCAACATCTTTGCCTATGGCTACTTCAGCCCAACAGGCTAAATTATATACTCTTACATGGACTTGTACTTTAGACACTATTTATACTGATAGTATACATGCTTTTGGAGTAGCCCATGATTTTGTCATGTTGTGGAAACAACATGGCTTCCATGCTTCTAGTGGAAACAAAATTTTAAATGGCCCCTGTTTCAAAAATTATTGAATTCAGTACTTTTACTGACACTTCAGACATTATTAAGATTCTGGGGCATTCTAAACTTGACTCACTGGAAGCAAATGGAAATCACTGCTGATATTTCTGTAACAAATCCTACCCTTAAAGGGATGAACAGCAGCCAAAACTCTGTCATGGTCCAAAGGGATATTTCCCCAAATGATAATTTATAAAAATTTGCTAGTGAATCTCAGCAGTTAGCCTCAGAAAAGAAAAATATAATAAATTCCATACAGGTTAGTTTGATAAAAAAAGAAAGCTCTGGTTTCGACCAAATAACAACCCAGTCCTACTGGAGTTTGTAAAATTCCCACTCTTTACCTGTGTACATGCATTAAACCATTGGTCTACTGACAAAATTATAGCCTTCATGAATCAATATTGCTGGGGAAACATTAACAAGACCCCCAAAAGTGTCAACCTCAATTGTCCCACTTGCCCAAATTACAAAGCAGGGAAGCCTCTTTGTGCTGCTCCTGGACATTTTAAACTACCTAAATGACCAATGGATCACTGAAGAAATAGATGAAGAAATCAGAAAATACCTGGATACAGATGAAGATGAAAACATAATGATCCAAACTCCTTGGAACACAGAAAAAATCAGTTCTAAGAGGAAAGTATATAGCAAAACAGGCCTGCCTAGGGAAATAAGAAAAATCTCAAATAAACAACCTAACCTTACACCTAAAGGAACTAGAAAACAAAGAACAACCAAAACTAAAAGTTCATAGAAGGAAAGAAATTGTACATATCAGAACAGAAATAATGAAATAGAATTTTTTTAATCAAAAAGATCAATGAAATTTAGAGCTGGATCTTTGAAAAGATAAAAATAAATTGATAAAACTTTAGCCATACTCATTAAGAAAAAAAAGAGAGAGGGTCCAAAACAATAAATTCAGAAATAAAAAAGGAGAAGTTACAACAGACACCACAGAAGTACAAAGCATCATAATAGATTACTAAGAACAATTATAAGCCAATAAAATTGACAACATGGAAGAAATGGACACATTTCTGGAAATGTACAATCCCCCAAAACTTCAACAGGAAGAAATACAAAATATGGCCAGAACAATTACCAGTCATGTAATTGAGTCACTAATAAAACAACTCCCAACAAACAAAAGTCCAGGACTAAATGGGTCCACAGGTGAACTCTACCAAACATGTAGAGAAGAGTTATCACTTATCTTTCTCAAACTATTTCAAAAAATTGTAGAGGAAAGAACACTTCCAAACTCATACCAAACCTTCGGAACACTTCCAAACCCTGATACCAAAAGAGACAAAGATATCACACGCACAAAAAAAGAAAATTACAGGCCAATATCACTGATGGATATAGATGCAAAAGTCATCAGCATAATATTAGCAAACCAAATTCAATAATACACTAAAAGGATCATATGCCATGATTAAGTGGGATTTATCCTAGGGATGCAAGGATGGTTCAATATCCATCAATCAATGTGATACACTACGTTAACAAATTGAATAATAAAAATCATATGATCATCCAATAGATGCAGAAAAAGCTTTTGACAAAATTCAACATTCACTTATGATAAAAATTCTCAACAAAGTAGGTATAGAGGGAGCATATCTCAGCATATTAAAGGCCATGTATCACAAGCCCACAGCTAACATCACACTCAAGGTTAAAAGCTGAAATCATTTCTTCTAAGATCAGGAACAGGACAAGAATGTCCACTCTCACCACTTTTATTCAACATAATACTGGAAGTCCTAGCCACAGCAATCAGACAGAAAATGAAATAAAAGGAATCCAAACTAGAAAGGAAGAAGTAAAATTGTCACTGTTTGCAAACAACACGATACTATGCATAGAAAATCCTAAAGACTCTACTAAAAATCTAGTAGAATTCATCACTGAATTCAGTACAATTTTAGAGTACAAACTTATTATACAGAAATCACAACAAACTAAGAGAAAGAGAAATTAAGAAAATCCCATTTACAATCACATCAAAAACCAATACCTAGGAATAAATCTAACTAAGGAGGTAAAAATCCTGTACTCAGAAAATGATGTCAGTGATGAAAGAAGTTGAAGACAACACGAAGAGATGGAAAGATGTACCAACCTCCAAGAATGGAAGAATTGATATTGTCAAAATGACCATACTATCCAAGGCAATCTAGATTCAATGCAATCCCTGTCATAACACCAATGGCTTTTTTCACAGAAATAGAACTCCCACTTATATAGGCAATTACTCTACTAAAAATGAGGCAAGAATATAATGGGGAAAAGACAGCCTCTTCAAAAATGGTACTGGGGAAACCGGAGAGCTACATGCAAAAGAATCAAACTGGACTATTCTCTCATACCATGCAAAACAAATTCAAAACGGATTAAAAGTTAAGTATAAGACCTGCAAACATAAAACTTATGGGGAATAAAAAACATAGGCAGTACATGTTGCCTACTGAATGGGAAAAGGTATTGTAAATCACATTTGATAAGTGTTTAATATCAAAAATATACAAAGAATTATATAACTCAATATCAAAGAAACAAACAACACAGTTTTTAAAAATGGGCAGAATCAAGACTGTATGGTACCAGCAAAAGAAAAAAGAAATACAAATCAATGGAACAGGATAGAAAACCCAGAGATAAATCCACTCACCTATGGTCACCTTATTGATGACAAAGGAGGCAAGAATATACAGTGGAGAAAAGACAGTCTCTTCAATAAGTGGTGCTAGGAAAAACTGGACAGCTACATGTAAAAGAATGAAATTAGAACACTCCCCAACACCATAACAAAAATAGACTCAAAATGGATTAAAGACCTAAATGTAAGGCCCGTTGCTATAAAACTCTTAGAGGTAAACATAGGCAAAACATTCTTTGACATAAATCACAGCAAGATCTTTTTTGATCCACCTCATAAACTAATGAAAATAAAAATAAAAATAAAAATAAACAAATGGGATCTGATTAAACTTAATATCTTTTGCACAACAAAGGAAATCATAAACAAAACAAAAAGACAACCCTCAGAATGAGAGGAAATATTTGCAAATAAAGCAACTGACAAGGGATTAATCTCCAAAATATACAAATAGCTCATACAGCTCAATATTGAAAAAAACAAATAACCCAATCAAAAAATGGGGGGAAGATCTAAATAAACATTTCTTCAAAGAAGACATACAGATGGCCAAAAAGCACATGAACAGATGCTCAACGTCACTAATTTTTAAAGAAATGCAAACCAAAACTACCATGAGGTATCACCTCACACCAGTCAGAATGGCCATCATCAAAAAATCTGGAAACAATAAATGCTGGAGAGGGTGTGGAGAAAAGGGAACCCTCTTGCACTGTTGGTGGGAAGGTAAATTGGTACAGCCACTATGGAAAACAGTTCAGAGGTTCCTTAAAAAACTAAAAATAGAGTTACCATATGATCCAGCAATTGCACTCCTGGGCATATGCCCAAAGAAAAACATGATCTGAAAGGATACATTCACCCCAATGTTCATTGCAGCACTGTTTACAATACCCAAGTCATGGAAGCAACCTAAATATCCATTGACAGAAGAATGGATAAAGAAGATGTGGTACGTATATACAATGGATATACAACTCAGCCATTAAAAGAAACGAAATAGTGTCATTTGCAGAGACATGGATGGACCTAGAGACTGTCATACAGAGTGAAGTAAATCAGAAATAGAAAAATATCATATAATATCGCTTATATGTGGAATCTAGAAAAATGGTACAGATTAACTTATTGGCAAAGCAGAAATAGAGTCACAGATGTAGAGAACAAGTTTATGATTACCAAGGGGGTGAGTGGGGGGGTAGCAAATTGGAAAATTGTGATTGACTATATACACCACTATGTATAAAATAGGTAACAAATGAGAACCTACAGTTTAGCACTAGAAACTCTACTCAGTGATCTGTGGTGACCTAAATGGGAAGGAAATCTAACAAAGAATGGATATATGTATAACTGATTCACTTTACTGTAGAGCAGAAACTAACACAACATTGTAAAACAATTAATTTTTTTAAAAAAGAAGAAAAAAAATGGACAGAGGATCTGAATAGACATTTTTCCAAGGAAGAAATACCAATGGCTGGATAAATATCTGACAGTATATTTGTTTCAGGTAACCAATAGAAATGTTCTATAGATTTTGCATTGAATAAAGATAAATTATGAATTTTACTATGTACTTATAATATCTAAAGGGATCTCAAATATGGTACCCTTCTTAATTGGAATGTAATAACTTAATTTAGCTTGGATTTAAAATAGCAAATATCCATTTGCTTTTATTAACATAAATTCAAAAAGGTATGTAAATAAAATCAACACTGAACTTTTAACTGACTATATAAATAATCACATACCATATATAATATTGATGTGAGTTATAAACTCATATTCTATAAGTCATATCTTTCATCCAATACATTTTTAAAGTAATATTTTCTAGTTCTCTTATTGTATGTAAGCTAGCTGCTAAATTCATTTAAAATTATTTCTCAGTAAAATAATATGATCAATTTCTAACATATAGTATGTTTCCATTTCATGCTATCCTGACTGGAAAAATATCTCAAGTATTATAAAATGAAATATGTATTTTCAAATGGCAATGTTAAACAAAATTGTTACTTTACTAAATAAAATTTAATTGTCAATTGAATTTTTTCTCAGCTCCTGATGATTAGAACTTCTGTTTGTGTGTTTACCTAAAATTGTGGAAGACATGAATTTTTCATTAAATGCAACAATTGTTTCTGTTTGCAGTGACATTAATATATCTTCCTGTTTCTCATGAGCTAACAAAAATATGAGCCCTGGTTTACTTACAGTTTAATAATTCTTAAATTTTGATAATTACCTCAAGACTGTTAAGTATAAGTTTGTTTGTTTTTTTCCTTATTCCTTTTCTCATCCCAAATCACAAATGATCTAAACCAAGGTCATTGTAAGCCTTAAGTAGATGAAGAAAGTGAGCAAACAAAAATTTCCATCCCAGTGAAGGTCACTGACCTTAGGAGAGATTTGTGTTTGAATGGGAAAGTATTAGCTTTGAATAGAAATAAGATCATTTTTTTTTTAATTTAGTTTAGATTTAACTTTCTAATCCTTGAAAATATAAAATGACTATTCTGTTAGCTGGCAGAGATAAGGAAAGCTATAGATCACTCCCTAAGTGATCTTCCAGAAGTAGGAAAAATAAACCTATTTAATGATCCTCCCACTCTGACTTTCTCCTATTTAATAAGCCAATGACACTTTTTTTCAAGTTGACAAAACCAGTTTTACCTTCATAAGTATTACATGCCATAAAGCAGATACCTTATATATTTTGAATTTGTTCAAAAATTGTTCTCGGGCTTCCCTGGTGGCGCAGTGGTTGGGGGTCCGCCTGCCGATGCAGGGGGCGCGGGTTCATGGCCCGGTCCGGGAAGGTCCCACATGGCCACGGAGCGGCTGGGCCCGTGGGCCGTGGCCGCTGGGCCTGCGCGTCCGGAGCCTGTGCTCCGCGGCGGGGTGGGGCCGCAGCAGTGGGAGGCCCGTGTATTGCAGAGAAAGGAGAAAAGAGGAAAGGAAAAAAAAAAAACAGTTTAGTTAAGTCCCTCTGGCTCAGAATTTCCTTGCAGCATTTCCTGTCCTTGCCCAGTATGCTGCACATTTAGGATTGGAGGCTGTCAGTGCCAGATCAAGAAGCTTTAGAAATAAACTCTTTAAAAAAAAAAATTGTTCTCAAAACAAACTGTTCTTTTCCCATATTTTTACTCACATCATGACTTTAAGTGTTGATCAAATTAAATTGAGTACATATAATTTCATCAAAGAAAAGCGAATTACTTGCGTTCTCCTCTCTGAAATTAATTTGACAAGGTATTTAAGTTTATGGCCAATTTCAATTCTAAAATTTAGGTGTTTATTTATTCATTTATTTATTTTTGTGGTACGTGGGCCTCTCACTGCTGTGGCCTCTCCTGTTGTGGAGTACAGGCTCCAGACGCTCAGGTTCAGTGACCATGGCTCACAGGCCCAGCCATTCTGTGGCATGTGGGATCTTCCCGGACCGGGGCATGAACCCGTGTCCCCTGCATCGACAGGTGGAGTCTCAACCACTGCGCCACCAGGGAAGCCCCCTAGTGGGTTTTTAATTGTTGTTTTTCTTTTTAACTCAATCATTTTTGTGGCAAAAAAAAGTTATTTCTAAATAACAAATTGTATCTGAGAGTCTTAAGTGCTGTCATTTTCTTTTTCCTATATGCTACAAAAAAATTTATGAAAGTAAAAACGTGTAAACCGTCCTTTTCCTTCACTCCATGAAGGCTACCACAGTATTTTTACACTTGACATTCCAAATTCATATTAATTCGTTTCAAGATATTAAAACTAGGGACAGTTTTGAATGTTGAGGTTATTTTTGATTGATCTCATTTTCTAGAGGCAAAATAATCAGTGTAGTGCCTTAATGACAATAAGTTATATCTAAATTGAAATATAAAACAAGATATGACCAGAAAGAATTTCCATAAAGAGTCCATTTTATAGAATAGGTACAATGTCAGATATTTGGCCTCTTGAATTTATTCTAATATTGTACTAAATAAACATTAATGAGACTTGCTATGTGTCAGCCTTTGTGTTAGTCACTTGGGATTTATTTTAGATTAAAATATTCTTCCTGCTCTCAAAAGCACCACTTTTTATAGAACTACAATTTTCTCTAAATTATCTACAATGTACCACACACTCTGTGGATTATTAATGTTCATGTTCATTTTATTCATTTAAATGAGAATAGTTTACAGATTGCTTGAATCCAGACCAAAAAAATTATTTTCCATGTCCTTTCCCCTTCAGTTCTTCAGTATCTAGAGAGAATAATTGCCACTGCAGTACTGAAATGGTATTACAAAGCTAAACATTTATGTGATAGCCTGGAAAGTTTTCTAAACTCTCTATAAATTTTGTCCATGTTTACTATTATTTTATTTGTATGTGCTTTCCGTTGTATGTTAATTTAATATCTCCTTGAAGTAGTCATTGACTTTTCTACCTTTCCAATAATATGTCTATGAGTTTCACAGTTAACATCAATTTAAATTTATCTCTTCATCGTGTCAAATAATCAAACCAAAAATTATTTTTAATTAATTTTCCACATGGCTCTCACGTGCTTATATCTAATAAGTCATGGCCCGACAATTTTTTAAAATTATTTTATATGTGTTTGTTTGTGTGTGTTAAGTGGGTGGGGAAGTTAACCTTGTTAAATTCTGAGAAATGGAATAAGGGCTAAATAATGTATGTATATAATAAACTTTCTTCTTATACCTGTGATTTGCTATTGTTTCCATGTTAGATTCTGATTAATATTTATAACTATCATAATCTTAAGGAGACGATGAGTAATATCTATTGAAAATAATCAAAATATCAAGAAAAAAGGCATGGATATAAAATGTGTACTGGTAAATATTCAACTTTCAGAAAAGGGAACTTGTTCTACATTATAAACTATTACATGTAAAGATTATTTCAAAGTTTGCCCTAGCAGAAACGAAACAAACAAACAAAAAGTACATATGCACCACACCCAGACATCAAACACTTATATCTTAATGCCATAATATACATCTGTTCTGCTACTTATATATTTTCACAAAGACCTTTTATGTTTAGGAACTGGTAATTTCTATGTTCTTCAAAGGTTCTCAGATTGAGGCTGATTTTATTTGGATAGAATGGATGTTTTAAGTGAAGAATCTGTGTTATTTTCTGAGTTATATGATAATAAATATAATATGTGTAACTTAGAAGACATCTCTTTTTAAAAATTACAAGATACTTTTAAGAGAATGACCAATGAAGTAGTTAACAGCATGTCTCTTACATTAAATAAGCCTGGTTTCCAGCTACATCAAAGCTAAATAATATTAGTTATTCCATTAGATTTAATTTTCTAGAAACATTTAATAGGTTTCAGGTACTTAGAGTGTATAAAGAGATGGTAATAATAATGCATATGTTTATTTGAGGGTCAAACAATACCCCATGCTCAAAATACATAGCACAGTTACTGGCATATTGTAAGCAATATATTTTATTATTATCATTATTATTGTAAGCATCTTCTTACATAACCAAATGGTGGCTTATGAGTAGCTAATTAAAAAAAAACAGATACCGAATTAAAATGTATATTCACTTGCCTATTAATTGCTCTAAGTATATAGTCATGTGATGTAAACTATTGTAGGAAGTATTTATGTTTCTACTGTAATTTCTTATAGGAAACAAGAGATAAATTGTACAAACTCAATTTCCAAGATGTAATAGTAGTTTCCTTTAATGGTGCCATATTTGCCCTGATTCTTCATATGTGTAGCCATGTGTTGTCATTTGAAGGAGCAGAGACCTTTACCAGTCTTTAAGACTGGTTTTGGCATGTAAGGACTGACTTCTGTCTGGTTCCCAGCCTGATAGGACAGCTTTGGGACCACAGTCAGGCAGGGCTGCTGCTGGGTTATGGGCTCTTTCAGAGTCTATAAGAAGGTCTGTTACCAGGGGATGCTGGCGGGTATGGCTTCTCCCCTATCCATTGGCGGATGTAGTTGGTTGGAAGATCATGCAAAAGTGGGACAAGAGCAGAGTCAATAGGAGCACAGGGCTGTCTCAGGTTCCCATCTGGGACTGAAACACAGTCAACAAGCTTGCCACCAGGGTGAGGGCCTGCCTTCTGGAAGTGAACCTTATTAGTCTTGGAATCCATCAATGTTTCACAGACTCTTCCTTGGTGCCAAGGCTTCCACAAAGGCACTTTTGTCTATGGACAGATGAAAAATTATGTTTCTATGGGGGAGTTGAGGAATGTAGACCTTTTATTCCACCATGTTTCTGACATCATGAACATTACTTTTATTGTATTTTTTTGTTTGAAGGAGTCATACAATAATTTAATGATTCTTTGAGTCCAGGTTTCTTTATTTGCAAATAATTCTCTCTATGTATTCTTTACAAGTATTTTAAATTTTTTATTGAATATACTTGATTTATAATATTTTATTCATTTCAAACATAAAACATAGTGATTTGATATTTTTTATAGATTAAAATTTACTTAAAGTTATTTCAACATAATGGTTACATTTCTCTGTTCTGTACAATATATCCTTGTTGCTTATTTATTTTATACATAGTAGTTTGTAGCTCTTACTTCCATAAGACAATCTCGTCTCTCCCCCCACTTCCTTCTCCTCTCTGGTTACCACTAGTTCCTTCTCTATATCTGTGAAAGTGTTCCTGTTTTGTCATATGCATTCAGTTTTATTATTTTTTAGATTCCATGTATAAGTGATAACATAGAATATTTGTCTTTCTCTGTCTGACTTATTTCACTTAGCATAATACCCCCCAGGTCCATCCATGTTGTTACAGATGGCAAAACTTCATCACTGTTTATAGCTGTGTAGTATTCCATTATATATACATCTTCTGTATCCATTCATCTGTTGATGGACAATTAGGTTCCTTCCATATCTTGGCAATTGTAAATAATGCTGCTATGAACATTGGGGTGCATGTATCTTTTCAAATTAGTGTTTTATTTTCTTTGTATAAATAACCAGGAGTGGAATTGCTGGATGATATGGTAGTTCTATGTTTAGTTTTTTGAGGAACTTCCATAGTGTTTTCCATAGTGGCTGCACTAACTTCCATTCCCAGCAACAGTGTACAAGGGCTCCCTTTTCTCCACATTCTCACCAATATTTGTTATTTGTAGACATTTTGATGATAGCCATTTGACAGGTGTGAGGTGATACCTCATTGTGGTTTTGATTTTAATTTCTTTGATAGTTACTGATGTTGAACAGTTTGTCATGTACCTTTTGGCCATCTGTATGACTTCTTTGGAGAAATGTTTATTCAGGTCTTCTACTCGTTTTTAATAGTTTCTTCTTCTTATTATTATTTTTGATATTGAGTTGCCTGAGCTGTTTATATATTTTAGATATTAACCCTTAACAGTCATATTATTTGTCAAAGAGTGTTCTGCCTATATTTTCCTCTAAGAGCTTTATAGTATTCTGTCTTACATTTAGGTCTTTAATCCATTTTGAGTTTTTTTGTGTGCGTATGGTATTAAAGAATGTTCTAGTTACATTTTTTACATGTAGATGTCCAGTTTTCCCAGCACCACTTATTGTAGAGCCTGTGTTTTTTACATTGTATAATCTTGCCTCCTTTGATATAGATTAATTGACCATAGGTGTGTGGTTTTATTTCTGGGCTTTGTGTTCTGTTCCATTGATCTATATTTCTGTTTTTGTGTCAGTACCATACTGTTTTGATGACTGTAGCTTTGTAGTATTGTCTGAAGTCAGGGACCCTGATTCCTCCAGCTCCATTTTTCTTTCTCAAGATTGCTTTGGCTATTCAGGATCTTTTGTGTCTCCATACAATTTTTAAGATTTTTTGTATCCAGTTCTGTGAAAAATGCCATTAGTAATTTGATTGGGATTGCATGGAATCTGTAGATTACTTTGGGTAGTATAGTCATTTTAACAATATTGATTCTTCCAATCCAAGAACAGGGTATATCTTTCCATCTGGTTTTGTCATCTTTGATTTCTTTCATCAGCATCTTAGAGTTTTCAGAGTACAAGTCTTTTGCCTCCTTAGGTAGGTTTATTCCTAGATATTTTATTCTTTTTGATGTGGTGGTAAATGGGATTGTTTCTTTAATCTCTCTTTCTGATCTTTCATTGTTAGTGTATAGAAATGCAAGAGATTTCTGTGTATTAATTATGTATCCTGCAACTTTACCAAACTAATTCATTCCTTATTTAGTGTTGGGAGGCTGTATGTTTCTTGAAATTGGTCCATTTCTTCCAGGTTGTCCAGTTTTGGGAATAAAATCATTTGTACTATTCTCTTATACATTTTTATATATCTGTGGCATCAGTTGTTATTTCTCCTCATTCATTTCTTATTTTATTTATTTGGGTCCTCTCTCTTTTTTTCCTGATGATCCTGGCTAAAGGTTTATCAATTTTGTATATCCTCTCAAAAAAATAGCTCTTGTTTTCATTTTCTTAACATTTATTTTCTTCTTTTTTGTGTGGGGGTGGTCTCTGATTTTATTATTGCTTTCCTTTTGTTGACTTTAGGCTTTGTTTCTTCTTATTATTATTATTTCTTTAGATGGTAGGCTAGGTTGTTTATTTGAGAGATTTGTTGAGCTTGGCCTATATTGCTGTAAACTTCCTTCTTAGATCAGCTTTTGCTGCATCCCATAAATTTTGGAAAGTTGTGTTTGATTTTCATTTTTGTCAAGGTATTTTCTAATTTTCTCTTTGATTTCTTCTTTTTTTTTTTTAGTATCATGCTGTTCAGTCTCCATGTGTTATTGCTGTACCCATTTTTCTTCTTGTAATTGATTTCTAGATTCAAACATTTTTGGTCAAAAAATATGCTTGATATAATTTCTATCCTATTAATTTATTGAGACTGCATAGCATGTGGTCTATCCTGAAAGCGTTCCATGTGCACTTGAAAAGAATGCATATTCTGCTCTTTTTAGATGACATAATGTAGATATCTATTAAGTGCAACTGGTCTAATGTGTGATGTAAGATCAATGTTTATTGATTTGCTTTCTGGATGATCTCTCTATTGATGTAAGTAAGCTGTTAAAGTCCCCTATTATTATTATATTATTATTAATTTTTCCATTTATGTCTATTAATATTGGTTTCATATATCAAGGCCCTCCTCTATTAGGTGTATATATGTTAACAAGTGTTATATCCTCCTCTTTTATTGATCCCATTATCATTATATAATACCCTTCTTTGTCTTTTGTTATACACTTTGATTTATGGTCTATTTTGTCTTATGAGTATTGCCACCCAACTTTCTTGTTGCTTTCATTTTCTCAGAATGTCTTTTTCCATCCCTTCGCTTTCAGTCTGTGTGAGTCTTTATTTCTGAAGTGTGTCTCTTGTAAGCCACATAAATATATCTTGAATATTTATCCAATTACCCACCCTAAGTCTTTTGATTAGAGCATTTAGTCTGTTGACATTTAAATAATTATTAATAAGTATGTACTTATTGCTATTTTAAACCTTGTTTTCCAGTTGTTTTGTAGCTCTTCTCTGTTCTTTTTTTTTCTCTTTTTACTTTCTTACCTTCTGGTTTGATGATTTTCTTTAGTGGTATGCTTGTGTTCCTTTCTATCTAGTTTTTTTGTCTTTTATAGGTTTTTAATATGTGGTCACCATGAGCTTCAAATATGTTGACCTATATCTACTTGTCTTAAAATGATAGTCATTTATGTTTAAACACATTTGAGAAGATCTACATTTTTTACCCTCCCCCCACATTTTGTGTTCTTGATGTCATATCTCACATCTTCATGTTTTTTCCTTTTATTTATTATTGCAGTTATTGTGGATCTTACAAATTTTTCTTTTTTCATATACATACTAGCTGACTTAAGTGATCTTCAATACTTACTGTATATTTGCCTTTCCTATTGGGATTTTTCCTTCCTATGGATTCTTACTTCTTTTACATTTAGAGAAGACCCTTCAACATTTTGTTTAGGGTAGGTTTAGTATTGCTGAATTCTTTTAATTTTGGCTTGTCTGAGAAATTATTTCTCTCTCCTTCTATTCTAAATTATAATCTTACTGTGTTGAGTATCCTAGGTTGCAGGTTATTCCCTTTCAGGAATTTGAATACATCATGCCATTCCCCTCTGGCCTGCAAAGTCTCTGCAGAGAAATCAGTTGGTATCTTTATGGGGATTCCCTTGTACATTACTCTTTGTCTTTCTCTTGCTGCCTATAGCATTCTCTCTTTATGTTTAAGTTTTGCCATTTTAATTATGATATGTGTTGCTGGGGGTCTGTTTTAGTTCATCTTGCTTGGGAGCCTCTGTGTTTTCTGTAACTTGATATCTATTTCCTTCTTCAGGTTTGGGACATATTCAGCCATAATTTTCATCAAATATATTTTCAAGCCCCATCTTTCTCTCTTTTGCTTTTAGGACCACTATAATATGAATGTTTGTATGCTTGACATTATCCCAGAGGTCACTTAAAATGTTTTCATTTTTATTTATTTATTTTTGTTTTTACTGTTCTGATTGGGTGATTTCTATCATGCTTTTTTCCAGATCACTTATGTGTTCTTCTGGATCATGTAGTCTGCTGTTCATTCATTCCAGTATGTTTTTCATTTCAGTTATTGTGTTCCTCATTTATGACTGATACTTTTTAATTTTTCTAGTTCCTTGTTAAAATTCTCACTATGTTCATCTCTTCTTTTCCCTAATTCAGTTAGCATTCTTAATACTAATTCTTTGAATCCTTTGTCTGGTAAATCTGTTATTTCTCTTTCATTAGTTGTTTTTCCAGCAGTTTTCTCTTGTTCTTTCAGTTGAAACAAATTTCTCCATCTTCTCATTTTGCTTAACTGTCTCCATGAAATTAGGTGAAACAAGTTACTTTATGTGGTCTTGAAGAGGTGTCCTTGTGTGGGAGTGTTCCTATAGAGTATGTGTGTGCCCAGTGGCTTTGGTGGGAGAGCTGGATCTGACTTAAACACAAGTCATATCTTTACCTAAGGTGTACTGGCAGCTATCACCTTGATAGGAGGTGGCTCTGGAGATGAAAGGGCTAGGACCAGAGGCTGCTGTGAGCTGGGGCTTCTCCTCTGCTCAGTGGCCTTCCCTGCCCTATCAGGTCCTGGGTTGGGTCCCAAGTTGCTGGAGGAGAAGCCCTAAGGGTAAGATCTGAGCTGACTCTGTTCTCTATAAGTGTGTGCTCTTCCCTCTCCCAGCACCAGCACCCTCACTCCTGTTGGGAGCTGTGGTGGAACAAGAGGGGCTGGCATAGATGCTCAGCTTATCATGAGCTCTGGCAGTTTGGCCAGTCAGAGATCCAGACTACTTCTGATGTGCTGCTTCTGTAAGAGCTGGTAATAGTTGCCCCCACCCTGCTCAGACACTGCTTGAGATCTGAGTTGACTTTGTGCCTCATAGGTGAACTCTCTTTTTGGTTGTGGCAGCCCTCACCCCAGTGTGGATCTGTGTCAAGTGGGGCTGGAGCAGTCTCTCAGCCCAAGTTGGGGTATGTACCTGGGCAGTTGCTGAAACCAGTAATGGTCTGTGCAGTTTTAATCTGCCTTCTCTACCCTATTTTGGGAGTAAGCAAGCATGTGCATGTTCCTCATGAGCAGAGTCCAAGCTTCCAAAAGCCCTCCTGTTAGCCCCACTAGCCCTCCGACCAGCCTAGGGAATTCATCTTCCCATTGTTGGACCCCAGAGCTGGGCTGCCCAATATGTGGCTCAAACTACTTACTCTTCAGGGAGGATCTCCATTCATGTAATACCCCTCCTCTTCTGAATCCCCTCCCTGGGACACAGGTCCCAATCTAATGGCTTCTCTTCCTTTCCTACCTGATTTCCTGTGAATTTTTCTTTCAGCCTTGGTTGCACAGGAGTTTCCAGTTAGTTTTCATTGAGAATTGTTCCACATGTAGATGTATTTTTGATGTGTTTGTGGAGGAAGGTGAATTCTGCATCTTTATACTCTGCTACCTTGAACCCCTCCCAAAAGAAACATTAACCAATTTTAAAACATAAACTTACAAGATTTCTGTTCTTAATTTATTGTTAATATTTTCTTAATAAGTTAATTTCTCTTTCAATTACCTGAATAATTGAAAAAATATTCACATAATGTAATCTAGACTATTTATGAATTTTATAAGTAGGAAAATAAGCAAATAAAAATATATTGTTATAACTGATATCATTTTCCAATCCTCACTTAAGATCTGTCAAACTTAGAGGTGTAATTATTTCATGTGATTCTTCTCCATTACCTAGTCCTGTCCTCTAATTATGACATGTTTGTGTTGCCACTGGTAATGGAGGAATTAGTTTACCCAAGCAAGAACTCAATAACTCAAACTTCTAATTAAATTTTATTGTAATGAAAAAATTCATGCATTATTGTAGACTCAATCTATTTTTCCAATAGTTATTTAATAATCCATGTATAATTAGATATGCAAAATAAAATATCTATTATCAATGATGTTATATTTTTATTAAAATCAATAAAAGAATATATGTAGAAGAGCTCTATAACTTTATGGATAAGTAATATGGATAAACTCACATTTGATAAGTAAATATGAAATTAATCAATACCAAAGAATATTAAATATATCATTTTTTGCAAATCAATGCCTATTAAGAAACGTTATCCATTTTCATTATGGAAATCATGCATATATTAATTTGAGTCTATTATTTCTCCAGCAGTAACCATATTTATATATCACAAATCAGACCAGCTACAAAATTTGTAGTTTATAAGTTAGAAACTCCAATGCAGAGCAAGCATCCAGGATCCCCTGATCCAGAGTTATTACTGTGATAGGCAGAGCAAGAAACTTAGTGGGGTCGCATCTATATGCTGGGCCCTTTGATAACTGTAAACATTTAAAGAGACTTAACATCAAGTCTGCATAATCTCTTCCATAAAACACAAAGTAAAGAAAGAATTTATTATTTACTTTATGAAGTTAGTATTACCCTGATACAAAAACCACATAAAATAAAAGACAAGATTTCTTATGAAAAATATTAGCCAGTAGAAGTCAGTAACATATGAAAACATTATATATTATGACTTGGTGAGATTTTTTCAAGGAATACACAACTGACTAATTATCAACAATCAATCAATGTATTTCACCATGTTAATTTAAGAAGAAAAATCACATGATCATATCAAATAATGCAAAAAAGAATTTGATAAAATTTAACACTCTATCGTAAAAAAAACAAACTCAGAAAATGGGAATAGGGTACAAATTCATCAACTTTGTTAAGAATATTTACAAAAACTCTATATATAGTATCACATTTAATAAGAAACGGGACACTTTCTTCCATTAGATCAGGGACAAGGAAATGCAGTCTGCTATCAACACTCTAATATAATGCTGGAAGTTTTAATATATGGCAACAAGGCAAAAAAACAGGGCAAAGAAGTAAAAATTGAACACTCCTGTTTTACATTTCATATGATTGCTTACGTGGAAATTTCCAAGAACCTACAAAAATAATATTTCTAGTTCATAGCTAATAACTGAGGTTAGCAAGGTTATAGGATACACGATAAATATACAATAATCAGTTGTATTTGTATATACTAAAAATGAATCTGTGACACCAAAATTAAAATATATTAATTAAATATATAGTAAATTTTGTATTTCATATATAATATAATATAATTAATAATTTTTATGTTTATAATACAAAAATAAGTCTTTGGAAAAGATGAATAAAGTGAGAGGAAGCAACAGATGAATGAATAAAGAAGATGTGATATATATATATATATATATACACACACACACACACACACACACACACACAAACAGTGGAATATTACTCAACCATTAAAAAGAATGAAATTCTGCCATTTAAAGCAATGAGGATGGACCTAGAGGGTATTATACTTAATGAAATAAGTCAGACAGATAAAGACAAATACTGTATGTTATCACTTATATGTGAAACCTATAAAATAATACAAATGAATGTATATAGCAAAACAGGAACAGACTCACAGATACAGAGAAGAAACTCTTAGTTACCAAATAAGAGAAGGAAGTGGGGAGGGACAAGATAAGCATATGGGATTAAGAGATACAAACTACTATGTATGAAATAAATAAGCAACAAGGATATATTGTACAAGTAAGAAAAAAACAGAAAAAAGATATATTGTATAGCACAGGGAAATATGACCATTATTTTGTAATAACTTTAAATTAATTATAATCTATAAAAAATTGAACCACTGTGTTATACTAGGGCTAGGACAAATAATATTAAAATTTATATGGAAGCACAAAACACCCCAAATTGCCAAAGCAATCTTGAGAAAAAAACAAAGCTGGAGGTATCATGCTCACTGACTTTAGTCTATACTAAAAAGCTACAGTAATCAAAACAGCATGATCCTGACACAAAAGCAGACACATATATCAATGTAACAGAATATAGAGCCCAGAAATAAACCCATGCACCTATGGTCAATTAATGTACTTTAAAGTAGGCAGGAATATACAATGGAGAAAAAACAGACTCCTCAATAAATGATGTTGAGAAAACTGGACAATTACATATAAAATAATGAAGTAGAACATTTTTCTCTCAAATATACAAAAATAGACTCAAAATGGATTAAACACCTAAATATAAGACTTGAAACTATACATCCCCTACAAGAGAACATAGGCAGAACACTTTTTGACATAAATTGTAGCAATACTTTTTTGGATCTGTCTCCTAAGGCAAAAGAAGCAAAAGGAAAAATAAATAAATGGGATGTAGTTGAACATAAAAGCTTTTCCACAGCAAAGGAAACCATCAACAAAATGAAAATACAACTCAATGAATGGGAGAAAATATTTGCAAATGATATGACAGATAAGGGGTTAATACCCCAAATATATAAACATATCATACAACTAGAGGAACTGGTGTAACCTACAATATTGTAAAATGAAATGACTGAGAACTATTTTAAAAGGAGAAATAAGCCTGCAATTATCAGTTATGTAATTATCTATGTAGAACAAACAATAGAATTTATAGAAACTGATTAGAAAGTGTCACAGTATTGCTTCCTACAAGATCACCATATAATCTACACTCAGTAATGAAGTAGGATACATATTAAAAATAAGACAACATTCAATATCTTAATAGTGCTTACAAGTTGAGCAAATTCATTTAGCAAATAACACACAAACACTCTAGAGAAATAAATATTTAGCTCTATTAAAACAGACTACAATTTTTATTTTACTAAGAGAACATTGCACATTTTAGGGGTGTGTGAAATTATATTATAAAATGTCAGGATTTACACATGAGTGAGTGACTCAGTGCAAAATAATAAAAATTCCACTCTTTTATTAACTCTATATATTTATTCTAAAATTTATATAGTCTCTGAATCTTCTGACACACTCTCACCACATGAAAATGTCAGGATGACCAAAGTATGCACTGCAATGTCTGAGCAAGAAATCAGGTTGTGAACAATACGATTATTTACTAACCAAGCAGAATTATGTATGAGGTAAGAGCATCCATATCAGTTAACTCAGGGGCAGAAGAAATAGTATTAAGAATGTGACAGTGTGGGTGAAAATTGGCTGCTAGACTCCGATTGATGATTGAAATGCCCTTCTGGGTGACCCCTATAAGTCCTGTTTTTTTTTTTTGCTATCAAATTTAACTTATAATAATTAGAATTCATAATCTAAAGTAACAGAATTAGAGCCACAATGTCCTTCTATTGCAAACTCCTATTGCATGTGAAGAAACGGACATGCAGAAGTTTTTTTTTTTAATTTTTCTCAAGTGCACTGAGCTAAAATGGACAGATTTACAGATTTGGACATAGAACATCTTTCTCCTGATACCTATTTCTGTTTCCTTTCAACTGAATAAAATGATGTTGTTTTACCTTGTGTCCATATTTCTCATTTTGCATCCTATCCAAGTAATGTATTCTCAGCTGGGGAGGCTTATTAGCAATACTGTTAATCCTTTATAGTTAGTAGAACTAACTATAGTTCTACTTGCCACTACTCCTGGTCTCTGGCCACCACCACCAAATGGTCAGATCTTTGTGTGATGCTGATAGATTATTTTATTGTTTGTCAAAATCAAATAGATAATAATTGAGAAGATATTTACAAAGGAGGAATTTCTTAATGCTAATAAATAACCTATATTATTATTGGAAGGTATTAAATCAATCTCATTAATTTCTTCACTGATTATTTCACTCAGTTTTTGTTTCCTTTTGCTATGCTCAGGACTAGGCATACAAGTGTGATTAGTAAAATTCAGGGGAAGAGAAAAACATTGAAAAAAATAAATAAATAAAATAAAAAATGAGACTACTTCCAAAGTTGAATTCAGTGAGAAATGAGTGATTACTTTTAATTTTTTTTTCTGGATACCAGGTTTCCTTTTGCTATTTTAATATATTAAACACAAATTTAGTGGCTTAAAACAACATAAATTTATTATTTTGCAGCTTTGTATATCAGAAGCCTAACAGATTCCAGTAAAATCAAGGTGTTGGTAGGGTTGCATTCCTTTATGGAGACTAAATAATATAATTCAATCAATTTTCTTTCCTTTCCCAACTTCTAGAGGCTATCCATATTCCTTGGTTCATCTTCTTCTTCCTTTATCTTCCTCCTCTAGCAATCTTTTATCTCCTGTAGTCATAATTCCCTCTCACCACAGCCTGTAAAGTTTCTGTATCTGTTCAGGATTCATGGTATTATATTGAGCCTCTTTGGATAATTCAGGATAATTGCCCCATTTTAAGGTCCTTCAGTTAATCATAGCAGCAAATTCTCTTTTGCCAAGGCAACATATTCACATGTTGTGGGATAATAATGTGGGTATTTTGAAGAGGTCACTTTTCTGCCTACCACTCTAGGTAATTGAGGAGAACCTCATAATCTGATGATAAGACATTCTCAGTTTAATGTTATGGTAGTTATGTACTAGTCCTTATGATAATTGCTACAAAACCAAATAAGTATGAACAGTTAGTGATGAAGAGCTAAAAGGAAGGGTTAAAAATAAGGTAGTTATAAGTACAGTAAATTGGAGTGAGAGGAGACTAACCAACTATTTAGGAAGTTTTAGCTACAATAGCAAAAATTAGATTCAAAGCATTTGAAATAAATCAATTGTTTTATCATTTAATTTCACTCATTATTTCTTTCTAGTTCACTTAAAGACTTGGCTGTAGAGTTCTTCCTCTATTACTGTTAAAATAAGATAAGAGAGGGGGCCAGCACCAGAATCCAAGACTAAGGAGTAGATTTACAATGTTCATTCTGTAACTCTTTTTAATGTCATCTGCTTTAATTGAATTTTTCAACTCTATCCATGAAATTTGAAAAAAAAATATTTCCCCTACTAATAAATAGATTAACTCTATTACCTCCTATCCTTCTATCATCTTGTGTGTGGTTTAACTTAGAATGATCTTTTTGTTTTTGAAAATACAGCTGCCTTTTTGATATTTATTCAGCTGATTTCCTGCTCTATATCTGGACAATTTTATTATTCTTCTGAGTTGAAGACATTTACAATGATATAATTTCAGAAGTTTTCCAGCTAAACATACAGCAAAAGCTTGTTTTTAAATATTTGCATTTAAATATCTACAATTCACAAATCAATAAGGAAATGTGTTTTCTTTACCATTATATTAAATATTTGACTATAATTACTGTACTGAGGAATTATATTCTTAATTAAACCTAAATACTACTTCCACTATATCACAAATCTGTTTTTATTGAATTAAAGTACACTTGGGTGAGACAGAATAGTAGGTTTACTTTATATTTCACTATTCCCTATATTCCCTATTCAGGCAGACCTGCATGAGATTTTAGCATTTCCACTTAAACCTAAGAAGCAAATATCCTTAGACAGTTGAAGAAAATTTCTAAAACTGAGAATTTATTAGAAGAATACTTCAAAAAAGTTTGACTAAATATAAGCACTTGAAAATAAATTTTATTAATAAAACAATATTAGAATACTATATGAAATGAACAGAGAATAAAAATAGGTTTAGACCTCACAGCTAATTGTAAAGAAAACTGATTTAATAGCATTGGAATATAAAGTTGAATAAATCTAACAAAAGTAGAACAAAAAGACAGATGTAAGAGAAAAATTGTATACTTTAAAACTGACCCAGAAGTTCAAAAAATTGTGTTCCAGAATGTGAGAACAATCACAAAATAATGTAGAGAATTATTGTTTCTAGGGAATAACACAAAAGCAGATATTGCAGCTAAAGAACCTATGCTGCTAGATTGAAGGTACCAATAAATAGTAAGATAGATGAAAGGAAATGAAATCCACTAAATGATACCACTGAGAAATAGAAACCACATGTAAAGAAAGATACGTTTCAGGGCCTCCCTGGTGGCGCAAGTGGTTGAGAGTCCGCCTGCCGATGCAGGGGATACGGGTTCGTGCCCCGGTCTGGGAGGATCCCATATGCCGCGGAGCGGCTGGGCCCGTGAGCCATGGCCGCTGAGCCTGCGCGTCCGGAGGCTGCGCGTCCGGAGCCTGTGCTCCGCAACAGGGGAGGCCACAACAGTGAGAGGCCCGCATACCGCAAAAAAAAAAAAAAAAAAAAAAGAAAGATACGTTTCAGAGAAAACGATATCAGGTCACCTGGAGGTCAGTGAGAATTAGGATGGCATTTGGCCACTCATTAATATAGTGGATGATCAAAAGCAATGAAGCAATTCATCTGAAATAAGGGAATATATTTTCAGTAACAAATTCTATAACTGATATTTGGACAAAATAAATGCACATGGTTAGGTAAACAATTTAGCGTCTGAAAGGAAGTTTTTTTTTCATGGTTTTGGTGAATATAAATTAAAAAATAATAAAAAGACAGTAACACAATTAGAAATCTATAATTACAAACTTAGTATGACCTAAATTTAAGGGTATAGTTATTATTAAATAATAGGAAGGAAACAAAAAACATATACAAGATAAAATAAATATGTATTTATCATATATATATGAATATATAATCTAACTTGAAAGGGTGAAACGTGCTTTGTACCTTTTAATACAGAAATATTAATGTTGAGTAATATCCTAGTGAAGTTACTAAGATCTAAAATTAGTAAATAGTCTTAGGAAACAATTAACTTTGGGTGCACAGAATGTGTTTGCATGAATTTGTGTATGGTGTGATCCTGGTGGTGCTATTGGTGATGATGAAAGAATCAGTAATCAGGCTGGTTTCACAATGTCAAAGAAATAAAACAAATTTAATTCTCAAGGCATGAAAGTAGAAATGAAGGAACTTATATCCAAGCAATTTTTATTGAAGTACAGAGGCAAAGAGCAGACATTCTCATGTTTTCAAGAACCCAGGTAGGAGAGCACCAATGAATGTTTATTAAAAAACAATGAGATCTGCATGATATTAAAATCTAGCTATCCAGTATCTCATAGATAAGCAAGGATAAACCAACTGGTGCTGAGCATTGCACACATTAACATAGAGAACCAAGCTTAAATAGTTAAGACATATTTGTTGTAGGTAACTGTCATGAAGGACAACAAAAAATTAATGTTATAGCAAAAATGAGTGAGCAAGAGAGAGAGATAAGGGTAGGGATATGCTGGAGAGCTTGATGGTTGTTGTGAGGAAGTGTAGTGCTACTAATCTTACCTTCCTTATGAGAACTTACTATATAATGAATAGCAGTAATATTTTTTTTTTTAAAAATGTTTTGTATTGTTTTCCTTTAAATGTATGTTATCAGCATAAAATTAATAATCAGGAAAATTAAAGTAAAAACAAAATTAAATCCAGGCTTAGAAAGAAAAGTACAAGCTCATCAGTTTTTATATCATTTGTGACAAAAGCCAATAGTTCCAATTCTAATTTATGAATAAGAAACATACATGGATACATGTAACACAAATAGGGTCATGATGTACAAACTTCAGGGTTTATTAAATATTAAATACAAATATTACAACAGAGAGAAAAAGTAATTTATATAGTATGAGACAAAAAACCCCAGAGTGTTAAAATGGAAATTCACATAAAATATGCTAAAAATTTCAAACTAAATATATTTGCTATTCTAAACAATATTAATGAATAAGCTCAAATTAGCAAAGAAACATTACTTTGAAATTAATGAAATAACATAACTAATTCATATATATTTGTGCCAGAGATGCATCTAAGAGAAAGTGTTTCAGAAACATTCAAACAAAAGGATGATCCAGAGTAAAAGAGCTCTTATGTCACATAATTTATAAACTAAAAACGAGAAATGTAAACATATATTTTAGGAAATGTGTAGAGATATTTAAAGAAATAAATATTTTCTTAGTCAATCTGACCCATTTTTGTGAACCCATGGCAAATCAAGTGATTGAAATATTAACAGTATGTAGAATATTTGAATGTTTGAACTGATAAAATTAATCAACTAAATACAAATCAAATTATATCCCTAATAATAAGAAATGCAATTTTAATTTTAATGCTCTTGAAGTATGTTCTTGCTTTCTGCTAGAACACAAGGTCAAAATTCAATAAATTTTTAAGTAAAAATAGTGATGATAACAGTTTCCAATTTCATTGTGACAAACATAGAGATAATTACGTGCAATTAAATTTGCATATCTGACATCATTAGCAAATCAGAAATAATATTCTTTGACGTGTCAATAAACATCCAGGGATAAAGTTGGTGAAACTGAGCAAATGTTTATGAAAATGTTTACTGTAAGACAGTTAAAAAAACTTAATAAGTATCATGTACTTGGCTAGGAAAGCATAGTATTATAGAGAAAAATATCTGACTATAACTCACATATTTGCACAAATATGCTATAGTAATCTATCTGTGACTTGAAGAGAGATGGGCAAAAATCAGTCTTTACACTTTTAGTCCATAATCCATTCCCAGCCTGTGTGTAAAAATAACCAGTGGAGGATCAGAGAGTAAGCCAGTATCTTTTTAGGGAATGGTGGGTATTTTAGTTCAGGCTCCTATAACAAACTGCCATAAACTGGGTGGGTTATAAACAACAGAAATTTATTTCTCACTGTTCTGGAGGCTGGGAGTTCAAGAACAGGGTGCAAGCAGTCAGGTTCTAAAGACAGCCCTCTTCTGATTTAAAGACTGTTGACTTCTCTTGTATTTTGTATCCATCCTCATAGAGCAGAGAGCAGAGAGAGGACAGCTCTCTCCTGACTCTCATAACGATACTAATCATGTTTATGAGGGTTCCACCCACATGACCTCATCTATTCTGATTACTTCCCAGAGGCTTCCCAAAGCCATCTCCTAATACCATAAGGTTTTGGGGGTAGGGTTAGTCAAGTTGAGAGGAATGTTAAGGTGGTTTTCGTCAATGTAATACATGAGCAAAGAGTGCATTGATGTAGTTTATGCTGGTAATGAGAGAGTGCTGACATGTGGGTATCATCCACAAAGGAGATATCATTGCCAAATTCCAACAGCATCAGTCCAAGGAAACCTTGTTTCCATTCACCATCCTTTGATAATCCAACCCTGGAGAAGTTGGAAGCTACCTCTAGTACACAGAGATGATGTGAAAAGAAGAGAGTGAAGGTTAAGGTCTTACTTCCCTTTACTTTCCTTCAACAAATGAATGAACCTGGGTCTCGTCTTATTTGTGGGTAGAACTGTGTGTAAAAAACATAATTAAATTCAATGCAATTGAAAAAAGTTGAGTTTGATTAGACTGGTCTTGGTAATAAAATGAGGTTTTCAAATACCTGAATATATTTGGGAACCATCAGGGATGTGTCTGAGAAATCAAAAGGCATTAAAGGCTATAGGCTGGGTTGCACACACACACACACACATACACACACATATATATATATATATACATATATATAGCAGTTTCCTGATGTGTCTACCATATTCAAACCATTCAATAAAAGAGGATTGAGAATTTTGACTCAGTAATAATTAAAATGAATAGATAAATGTTAGTATGTCATAATAACACCATAAATTAAGACAAAAAAGATAAGCTGGAAAATATTGATCATGTTAACCAAAAAGCAAAGTTCCTCAATATGCCACCAATAATTTGGATTAAAAAATTATCCTGAAGCACAAAATATATGAACAAATGGCTCAAAGAAAAATGAATATCAATAATCAGTAAATGCCTGCGGTACTGTTCAACCTCTCCTGTAAATCACAAAATGCAAATTTTTATGTGTATATTTGAAAATATTTTTAAAGTTATCTTTTAAGAAAAGATACTATCAAGTGCTGATTAGTATGTGAAGAAAAGGTACTCTCATATAGTCTGTGGGTGAATAAATTAGTAAAAACTTTATGGAAAGTGATTTGGCTACATCTAAAATATTGTATCTATTTGCAAACAGTGGCTGAAATAAATGAACAAAATATTTCTAATTTTTTAATGACTCCAAACAAAAACAATTAAATATACATCAAATGTAAACTGAATAAATCTGGTATTTCTGCATCTATAAGATAGAATACTTTGCCCTTATTAATACAGATCAAAGAGTTCTCTTTATGTTGCTATTTAAATGTATTCAAAGAATAATATATTGAATAACAATTGAAAAAGACAGTGAATAATATGATCCATTTTGTTAAACAAAAATCCAAAAATAATTTACATTTACTTTTAATGACTGTGAAATGAAAATAATTAATATTATAGTGCTTTGAAAAAAAATGTTTTCCCTTGAACTTGAGGCAGACGATATGGAGAAATAAAAGATAAAATGATGACAGCATTTATAAGGAGATTTCAAAATTAATCCTCACAGTGAATGTGTCCCTTACCAAATTACCTTGCTTCTAAAACTTATACATTTGGAAATCCTTTAAATGAAATGATAGTAAGGTGCCTTTAAATATGATGTTGTTATATGGAAGATATTTTGTATTTCACTTTACAAAGGTCAGAAAAAGAGTAATATCTGATAAATATTACTTCTGTTTTGCAGCTTGTAATTGTAGACATAAAATGGATATATTTGACAGTTGACCAGGTTGCAAGTTATAATCTTCTAATTATTATCTTCATTGTTTTTTCTTGTAGATCATTTCCATATTATTTCTGTTCCCTGAATTTATGATAATAGCCCCAAAATTTATAGAAAAAAATATGCTTTCATTTTCTCTTATTCTATTCTATAAGAAGGATACCTAAAAATAAAACATATGTATGTAAAAAAAAAAACAAAAACAAAAACACCCTATATAGTCACCTTTAGATATTGTAATCTAATTTGAAATGGTCAAATGCTTGAGTTGTTTAATTCAAATATTATAACATTTAAGATACAGTTTGCAAATGTTTAAATATTCACAATGTTTTCTTAATCTGGTCTAATAACAATAACAATAATGCTGACTAAATAAGACTGATTGGTAATAAACATTTCATTTTGTTAAATATAGATACTTGAAGAAGTTTCCCAGTAGACTGAGAGAAATGGCATGCCATAAACCAGAAATGCTTGTATTCTCTAAGAGAAAACTTCTGTTATTCCTGGGTCTGCTCACCTGATGCTCAGTAAAGCCAATCTACTGACACCATGTTGTGGTGAAGGAAAGTACAGCATTTACCACAGGGTGCCAAGCAAGGAGAATGGGCAGCTCATGCTCAAAAGACTGGAACTCCTCAATGGCTTTCAGGGAAGCGTTTTTAAAGACAGTGTGAGAGTGTGATTTGTTGATGGTAAGGTAAAAAGGTGATGTGTTGGGAATCTCAGTCATCAACCTTCTGGTTCTAACCAATCTGGGGTCTACATGCTGGTGGTAAGCATGCAGATAACTTCTTCCACCTGGTGTGAGTTTTAGTACCTGCAAAACAACTCAAAGATATGGCTCAGAATATTATCTATAGCCCTCTAGAAAGCACTAAAGGTCCTTGATTTTGTTTCATGGCTAAACTATTATTATTTTGTCTTACTTGACTACTTTCCTTTATTTCCTCATTTTCTCATTTCTCTGATTAAATTTGTTCTTTGGAACTAAGGGAACGCCTAGGAGATTAAGATTTTCTACTAACAGGAGATGGGGGGATATAGGGTAGGGAGTCTGTCCCCAGGAAAGACCCACAGGGCCCTTCTGTTTTTCATTGTCTTGTTTTCCTTCATCATATACTTCAGTTAACCTTGTATAAAGTAATTATTTGGCTCCAGGCTGAGCCAAACCTAATGATCCTTCTAGAAACCTTGGATGCTTTTTTAAACATATAAACCACAACTACAGTTGTAGAGATTTAAGACTCCAGTGTAGTAAAATTTCATCACAGTATTAGAAGACTACCCAAAGTAAAGGGAATAAAATAGAGCCAGAGAGGTGACAGAAATCAGGTAAAACTGACAGTAGGATGTCTATATAATCCCAAAAGTTTACAGGTTTTCTAGTTAGATTGTTAGAAGAATTGCCACATCTATCAAAATAATGAGCCTAGATTTGGATCCCTCTGAGTGTAGGTTTTTTGAAACACAAAGAATCCTAATCTGCATCTGCTTGTCAGGATTTGGGGAAATAATCAGGATGGAATACCTCTAAAGCTTTCATAATTTCATATCAAATAAAAATATTTCCTCAACCTGTCTGAGGAATATTTTAGAAGCCATATACTATGCAGTTAATGAAGTAAATTCAGGTCCCATTTTGCATGTTCAAGATTGTCTGGAAACTTTACAGAAACTTGACTCTGTGACCTGAAATTTCTCATGTTCAATCCTATATTGTTTAGGGGGTTTTCAGTCCAAGCATACTCCATCTTCAGTCTGAAACTGATAATTCAGTGCTCGTGTTGTTCAATAAATTAATATGTAGTGCTCATTCTCCAAATTCCTAGTGATAATTAAAATATTCCTAAAATTTGTAGATTATACTCTACATGTGTAATTCTGAAAGTCCCTTTCTCAAGAATGGTTCAGCAGCTTAAGAGAAATCAATGAAAGGAATGAAAATCAAATGTGATTATTAAAAGTCAAATAAAAGTGCTAACACATTAAATATTTTCTAAAACAAATTATATCATATCATTATATAAGCTTTGGAAAGTGACAAGTAGTAATAGTTGTTTGATTTTCTCTTATAAAAGTGGGAAAAAAACCTTAAAACTATGAGATGATAAAATTAACTTCATGATAATTCAAAAGGGCCTAAATTTTAATGGCATCCAACTTTATGAGATGTAAGAGAAAATGGATAAGACAAGAGAAAGAATGATAACCTATATCTACCTAATAAATCTAAGAAAAAGTCAGAAGTGTAGTAGCTTCCTCAAGGGAGTAAAAGCTATCCTGTTCCACTTTATCTACCAAAAAGGAGAAAGAAAAGGGCAGAGAAAATCATGTAGCAGAAAGGGTACTCTGATTAAAACTCATAGGATGTTTTCAGAATCCAGAATTCTGCCAGTAAGTACATTCTCTTAGTTAATTAGAATCAAAGCAAATGTTTTCGGTCTGCTCTAGCTGATGTTAAAAGCTCCATCATTTCCATGATAACACATTGCCTTGGTAGTTTTCCTAACTTGGGAAGAAACTATTTTTAGTTGCTTTTTTTTGTTTTTGTTTTTGTTTTTTTTGCGGTACGCGGGCCTCTCATTGTTGTGGCTTCTCCCGTTGTGGAGCACAGGCTCCGGACGTGCAGGCTCAGTGGCCATGGCTCACAGGCCCAGCCACTCTGCGGCATGTGGTATCTTCCAGGACCGGGGCACAAACCCGTGTCCCCTGCATTGGCAGGCGGACTCTCAACCACTGCGCCACCAGGGAAGCCTGAAACTATTTTTAATTGAAAAAATAATGAAAATGTATTTCTCTTTATGTAACATCTTAAAAATATTAAACATTTATATAATATATGTGATATTTATGTGACATTTCACTTAGAAGTGAAGACTAGAAAAAAATCCCATCAAAATAACTGACACGGTTATTCTATGGTGATTCAGGCTAAGCATATTTTTTCTTTTCTTAAGAGTATATCCTCTTCCTTCCATGGTTTTCATTTAAGTAATTAAACAAATCCCCTCACCTGATTCTTTTTAAAAAAAGCAAAGAAAGAGAAAAATATGGATACTAAAATGATTCCACATTAATGTTATATTTGCTGATCTATTTTAACTTGTTACTGGTTCTTTTTCCTCTAATCATTAATCAATTAAAAAGTTAATAAACCCAGACACTTCTGAAATATTATCCTTTATTTAGCATAATCATACTATTATACAGCATCTTCAAGAAATACAAAGCATTATTTCCGTAACTATATTCTCCTGTGATTTGTCCAGACTAATTTTAAATGACTAAAGCAATGAGGCTTCCTATAAGCATCCTTTGGGATATTGTCCTATAGCCTAATTCTAATGATATTAGAGATTTTGGTAGGTATGTGACTTCTCAAGACATTTTAATGCCTTGATTCAGCAAACTGCTGTTCACAGATGACTTGATATAAAAAAAATGTCTTGTTATCCAATCAGATGATTGAAAACTCATGCTGCATTTTGAGTAATATTTGCCAATTATTACCATTCTGAATACTGTGCACTTTTTTCCATGACTCATTTTCCTATATTAGGATTTTACATAGTTTGTAAATAGAGTTACTGTGAACTGTCTCATGATGACTGAAAATGGAAGGTGTGGAAGTTAAATGCAATCAAGCAAAAAAGATTAATTAAAAAAACTTGCACCCTCAGACAGTTTTCAAAGATCATGAGCTTTTTTATTGTTTCTGTGATGTGACTACTAATTATCATAAGTAGCAGTTTTGACCTTCTTCAGCAAGTCACTTCAGGAAGTTGTAAGAAAAGGCAAGAGACCAAGTATGTATTGGGATGTACTTCATGGACACAGACATATAGATACGCACATATAAATATGTGCAATATACACAGGCATACACATATATGTACATCTATCTATATATTTATATTTCTTTAACTTTATGTCAGCAACATTGTAATAATCACAGTTATATAGAGTCATTAAAGAGAGGATCTAGATTAAAATGTAGGTTGGAATCATCTCCATTTAAAATGGTAAATAAAGACATATAAATAGATGAGAATCCCCCAGTCAGAACTATAGAAGTATGGATAAAAAAGGGGAACCTCAAAAAGATTTGTGGGTGTGCCATAATCGACATAAGGGATAAACAAGGAGAATCTACAGGAAAATCAAAACAGAAGGACAGAGAGGTAAGAGGGATTTTAGGAGAGTGAGGTATCATGACTATCAAATGACAGTTTGGTGCTAATAGTACATAGATTTCAAGGGAGTGAATCGGGGCTTACATCTGCATCAGTTATATGACATTACATAAGGTTTCTAAATGTCTTAATGCATCACTTTTATCTCCTGCAAAAAAAAAGAAAAGGCATGATAATACAATTTGAATTGTAGACTAAATATGAAAATATTTTAAATCCCTGTGAAGTTTAAAGTCATTTTATATTATTTTATTGTACATATCATTAGTTCTAAAATTATATTTGTTTAATAAATGTCAATTTGCAATGATCCAAGTAAAGACTAAATTATCATGCATAAAATAGAATAAAGTATTCACATAAGACAGAAGAAAGTAGCTTCTATTTATATAGATTTCTGTCACATACTGTTATGTGGTGCATTATGCTTACTGTATGATTTCTCTAATCTTTTACTTCGTTGATATTTAGCTCAAAAATTGAACTTAATAAAATAGTCACATTTAAAAGGAAGGACTAACACAATTAAGTGCCACTACAGACTAAATATTGATCAAAACATTCCACCACTTTATTTTTTGTAAATAGTATTTTGAAAATTCTTCTTAAATAGTCATAGTTTAGCCACTAAAAGTTATTTTATTGCTATTTATAAAACTTTGAAAGTGGCATAAATCTTGGTCAATGAATCATCCCATCCACTCTATCACTTTTGTAAATACGATTCCTCCAGTTTGTTCTATCATTATTACTTTGTCATTCTATGTCCCTAAAAGATTGAACAATTAAGCTGAGTTAGGTCTGACCTTAAAGTAAGATTATGGAAAAAAAGAAGAAGAGTAGTTCAGTTAAGCTGTTATTCTACCATTTGGTTTAAAAAAATAGGATTTATTGAGTTTATCAGTATTGTGTGTACTGAGTTTTTCTTATATAAGATCACCTTAGGATAAAATCCCCTGGTCTGTGTTTATACATAAAGCCTAGAAAGGCCAAGCTTTTGGAGACCTTCCCAGTCAGAACCATATTATTTACACTTTTTCATTATGTTAAGTGTCATTTTGTTTTCAGACAGAAAACCAACTTTATCCCTCCATTATATTAATGGAATGAATGAAATTAAAAATGCATCCTCAGATTACTAAGCCAAAGGAAGGTAATGCCTATTGCTACTTTAAGTCACAGGGCAGTGTAACTTTAGACTCAGAAGGTCTCATGTTTGCTACTGCTGAGTTGTGTTACCCCATAAAGCACAGAATAATGAGTTAAGACAAAGTATACATATTCAGTAAAATAATGTTTTACATTCTACATCTGGTTTATGGATTAAAGTAAACACACACATATTATGAAGAGTTAGCTAGTGTTATCTGGACTAAAAGTGTTGTCAAACTTACCTATCTCTACTACTTGAATTCATTATTTAATTTTCCATTATTTGATATATTGTATTTTACCATCAAAGGGTAATGTGTATTACCAGTTTAATTCCATAATCTATTGATATATAGATATCATTGATTGAATTCTTTATATTAATCATATTGAAAATAACGTCTGGTAGGATCATGTTGAAAATAAGGTCAAGAATAGTGAATTTCAAATTCTCATTTTATCACCATGCATATTGAAAATATAGAGGATCATTAGTACTTAATTGACATGAGAACAGTAAATGTATTACAAATGGGTTGTATTTAGACTTAAGACATCTTTTATTTTGACCAATTATGTCAATCAAAAGTGTCTCTAAATATCTTGAAATGTATTGATCAATTTCCAGTTTTCCACAATCCTAACCAGGGAATTTATTTATTTATTATTGTTATTTAGAAAAAACTTTTTCTTTTTGCCACAAAAATGATTGAGTTAAAAAGAAAAACAACAATTAAAAAAAACACTAGGGGCTTCCCTGGTGGCACAGTGGTTGAGAGTTCGCCTGTCAATGCAGGGGACATGGGTTCTTTCCCCTGTCTGGGAAGATCCCACATGCCGCAGAGCGGCTAGGCCCGTGAGCCATGGCCGCTCAGCCTGTGCGTCCGGAGCCTGTGATCCACAACGGGAGAGGCCACAGCAGTGAGAGGCCCACGTAACGCAAAAAAAAAAAAAAAAAAACAAAACCCTACAATAACAAAAAAAACAGTGAACTTAGTACAGAGCCCTGCACATAACAAAATGTTTGGTAAATGTTTGTTAAATGCAGAGATCTTCAAGGGTTACGGTGAAGCTGGTAGCCAGCCAGTTTCCCAGGTATCTACCCTCTCTAATTAGCTACAACAAGGCCTGCTCTTTTCTGTCTCCTGAGGTCAGCCCTCTGGTGAGAAGGGAAGAAAGGTGCACAATAGTAAACAGCTTAAGTGGAATACTGACAAGAGGGAAAAAGAAGCCAAATACACCAAACTAAGAATCTAATTTATCTTATGCTACCCAAGTCCTCTCCAAATCTGAAAGGGCAACAACTCCCAGGCACTCAGAAATGGGAGGAAAGGATTATTGTTTGGGTGAAGTGATTGGCTGGAAAAAGCACTGAAATATGTTTCAAAATATTCTGGACTACTGTATTCTTGATTCAGGTGGTATATTAAAAAACAATGTGCATTTATCTTCTCTTTGCCTTATTTGATGACATTAACAAAGCAGCTAGTCTAGCAATAAAGCTGAAGTCTCTCTGGAATAAGAAGGGGAGAAGGGGAAAGGGAAAAATCTTCAAACCTTTGAATTAATTTTACTATTTTTATAACGTGCATCAGGGTTGTTTGCTAGTCTTGATTGAAAAACTTATCAGTAATCATCAAGTCATTGTTTTTAATAAGTGTGTAAAGGGCATTTGTTGCTGTTTTCAGAATGTAAAATTAATGACTTTATCTTTAAAACAATAGACGGTACTGTGAACAGATTCTCACAGGGAATTGCCAAGATATAGATCAGTTTGGCAGTTGGTGGCAGGAAATTGAATGATATACAGAGCAAAGTGTCAACAGCAGCAAGTGTGCATATCTGCCTTTTTTTTATTCTTTTTTTTTTTAAGCAGTAAAGAGGAGACCTGGATGAACAGATCTCTGGAAAAAAGAGAGGAAATTCCTGTAGAATGTTTGTAGAGTAGTGGAATTGGATGCACAAAAGGAGACATCACCTTATGGAGTTAAGTTCAAGTCTTTCCAAAGTTGAACACATGCAAAACCTTAATCCAACATTAGATGTTTAAATAATGTATAAGTAACTTCAAATTAATTGTATAAGCCTGTCTTAGTAATTATATTTATGTTTTTATATATAAAATGATGAACATATTAAGCAAGAATTCAAAGTAGTTTATTCATTGTTCTAATATTTAAACAGATGAAGGAAGTCAGAAGTCAGTTAACACTGAGAAAATGTATATCTCCCTATGTAAAGAATCAAGATTTCAGTAGAAAACTGAATCGTAGAAGACAGCCATGATCCAGTTACTATATAGCCAAGATTTCTGAGAAGGTGAAGTTCATGAATCAAAATTAGGGGTAAAATCAAGAAATTGAATGACTAATACCAGAGAGAGGAAAGGGTCTTGGAAGGAACTAAGCAAATATGATCTTGGATGGATTATCTCGGCACATGGCTTTCAAATGAAAGGACCATGGTTAGGAAAATAAAGAAAAAAAGGAAGACCATGAAACAAGATGAAACTCTGTGATAATGAGGGAAATAACCTGAAGAAACATCAATTTTAAGCTCTGTTCTACAACAACATATTCCACATAATTTATTTTAGATTATGCTGATTATGATTATTATTAAAACAAAATGTATGCTAACTAGAACTACTTTACCACTGCTTTCTCATTCTCAAGTTATCTATTTGATTCTTTTCTGGTTGATAAATTTCACCTTCTGTTGAATTTTCAGTTTAGTTTTATTTTGTTTTCAACATCTTTATTGGAGTATAATTGCTTTACAATGTTGTGTTAGTTGCTGCTTTATAACAAAGTGAATCAGCTATACATATACATACATCCTCATATCTCCTCCCTCTTGCGTCTCCCTCCCGCTCTCCACATCCCACCAGTCTAGGTGGACACAGAGCGACAAGCTGTTCTCCCTGTGCTTTTTGGCTGCTTCCCACAAGCTATCTATTTTACATTTGGTAGTGTATATATATCCATGCCATTCTCTCACTTCATCCCAGATAACCTTTCCACCTCCCCATGTCCTCAAGTCCATTCTCTACTTCTGTGTCTTTATCCTGTCCTGCCCATAGATTCTTCAGAACATTTTTTTTAGATTCCATACATATGTGTTAACATATGGTATTTGTTTTTCTCTTTCCGATTTACTTCACTCAATAAGAAAATCTCTAGGTCCATCCACCTCACTACAAATAACTCAATTTCATTTCTTTTTATGGCTGAGTAATATTCCATTGTATATATGTGCAACATCTTCTTTATCCATTCATCTGTTGATGGACACACCTAGGTTGCTTCCATGTCCTGTCTATTGTAAATAGATCTGCAATGAACTTTGTGGTACATGACTCTTTTTGAATTATGGTTTTCTCAGGGTATACGCCCAGTAGTGGGAATGCTGGATCCTATGGTAGTTCTATTTTTAGTTTTTTAAGGAACCTCCATACTATGCTCCATAGTGGCTATATCATTTGACACTCCCACCAACAGTGTAAGAGGGTTTCTTTTCTCCACACCCTCTCCATCATTTATTGTTCATAGATTTTTTGATGATGGCCGTTCTGACTGGTGTGAAGTGATACCTCATTGTACTTTTGATTTGCATTTTCTGATGATTAGTGATGTTGAACATCCTTTCATGTATTTGTGTGCAATCTGTATATCTTCTTTGGAGATATGTCTGTTTGGTCTTTTCCCAATTTTAGACTGGGCTGTTTGTTTTTTTGATATTGAGCTTCATCAGCTGCTTGTATATTTTGGAGATTAATCCTTTGTCAGTTGCTTTATTTGCAAATATTTTCTCCCATTCTGAGGTTTATCTTTTCATCTTGTTTATGGTTTCCTTTGCTGTGCAAAACCTTTTAAGTTTCATTAGGTCCCATTTGTTTATTTTCATTTTTATTTCCATTTCTCTAGGAGGTGGGTCAAAAAGGTTATTGCTGTGATTTATGTCATGGAGTGTTTTGCCATTGTTTTCCTCTAAGAGTTTTATTGTGTCTCTCCTTACATTTAGGTCTTTAATCCATTTTGAGTTTATTTTTGTGTATGTTGTTAGGGAGTGTTCTAATTTCATTCTTTTACATGTAGCTGTCTAGTTTTCCCAGCACCACTTATTGAGGAGGCTTTCTTAACTTGATTGTATATTCTTACCTCCTTTATCAAAGATAAGGTGACCATAGGTACATGGGTTTATCTCTGGGCTTTCTATCCTGTTCCACTGATCTATATTTCGATTTTTGTGCCAGTACCATACTGTCTTGATTACTGTAGCTTTGTAATATAGTCCGAAGTTGGGGAGCCTGATTCCTCCAGCTCCATTTTTCTCTCTCAAGACTGCTTTGGCTATTTGGGGTCTTTTGTGTTTCCATACAAATTGTGAAATTTTTTGTTTCAGTTCTGTGAAAAATGCCATTGGTAGTTTGATAGGGATTGCATTGAATCTGTAGATTGCTTTGGGTAGTATAGTCATTTTCAAAATGTTGATTCTTCAAATCTAAGAACATGATATATCTCTCCATCTGTTTGTATCATCTTTAATTTCTTTCATCAGTGTCTGATAGTTTTCTGCATACAGGTCTTTTGTCTCCTTAGGTAGGTTTAATCCTCGGTATTTTATTCTTGTTGTTGCAATGGTATTTGGGAGTGTTTCCTTAATTTCCCTTTCAGATTTTTCAACATTAGTGTATAGGAATGCCAGAGATTTGTGTTCATTAATTTTGTATCCTGCTACTTTACCAAATTCATTGATTAGCTCCAGTAGTTTTCTGGTAGCATCTTTAGGATTCTCTAATGTATAGTATCGTATCATCTGCAAACAGTGACAGCTTTACTTCTTCTTTTCCAATTTGGATTCCTTTTATTTCTTTTCCTTCTCTGAGTGCTATGGCTAAAACTTCCAAAACTATGTTGAATAATAGTGGTGAGAGTGGGCAACCTTGTCTTGTTCCTGATCTTAGTGGAAATGGTTTCAGTTTTACACCATTGCAAATGATGCTGCTGGTGGGTTTGTCATATATGGCCTTTATTTTGATGAGGTAAGTTCCATCTATGCCTACATTCTGGAGGTTTTTTATCAGAAATAGATGTTGAAATTTGTCAAAAGCTTTTTCTGCATCTATTGAGATAATCCTATGTTTTTTTCTCCTACAGTTTGTTAATATGGTTTTCCACTTTGATTGACTTGCATATATTGAAGAATCCTTGCGTTCCTGAGATAAACCTCACTTGATCATGGTGTATGATCCTTTTAATGTGCTCTTGGATTCTGTTTGCTAATATTTTGTTGAGGATTTTTGCATCTATGTTCATCAGTGATATTGGCCTGTAGTTCTCTTTTTTTTTTGTGACATCTTTTTCTGGTTTTGGTATCAGGGTGATGGTGTCCTCAGAGAATGAGTTTGGGAATGTTCCTCCCTCTGCTTTATTTTGCAACAGTTTGAAAAGGATAGGTGTTAGCTCTTCTCTAAATGTTTGATAGAATTTGCCTGTGAAGCCATCTGGTCCTGGGCTTTGGTTTGTTGGAAAATTTTCAATCACAGTTTCAATTTCAGTGCATGTGATTGGTCTGTTTATATTTTCTATTTCTTCCTGGTACAGTCTCAGAAGGTTGTGCTTTTCTAAGAATTTGTCCATTTCTTCCAGGTTGTCCATTTTTTGGCATATAATTGTTTGTAGCAATCTCTCACGATCCTTTGTATTTCTGCAGTGTCATTTGTTACTTCTCCTTTTTCCTGTCTAATTCTAATGATTTGGGTCCTCTCCCTTTTTTTTCTTGATGAGTCTGGCTAATGGTTTATCCATTTTGTTTATTCTGAAAGAACCAGCTTTATGTTTTACTGATCTTTGCTATCATTTTCTTCGTTTCTTTTTCATTTATTTCTGATCTGATCTTTATGATTTCTTTCCTTCTGCTAACTTGGGGTTTTATTGTTCTTATGTCTCTAATTGCTTTAGGTGTAAGAGTAGGTTGTTTATTTGAGATGTTTCTTCTTTCTTGTGGCAAGATTGTATTGCTATAAACTTCCCTCTTAGAACTGCCTTTGCTGCATCCCATAGGTTTTGGAACATCGTGTTTTCATTGTCATTTGTTTCTAGGTATTTTTTGATTCCCTCTTTGATTTCTTCAGTGATTCCTTAGTTAATTAAGAGTATTCTTTAGCCTCCATGTATTTGTATTTTTTACAGATTTTTTCCTGTAATTGATATCTAGTCTCATAGCATTTTGGTCAGAAAATATACTTGATGAAATTTCAGTTTTGTTAAATTTACCAAGGCTTGTTTTGTAACCCAAGGTATGATCTATCCTGGAGAATGTTGCATGAGGACTTGAGAAGAAAGTTTATTCTGTTGTTTTTGGATGGAATGTCCTATAAATATCAATTAAGTCCATCTTGTTTAATGTGTCATTTAAAACTTGTGTTTCCTTCATTATTTTCATTTTGGATGATCTGTCCATTGGTGAAAGTGGGGTGTTAAAGTCCCCTACTATGATTGTGCTACTGTTGATTTCCCCTTTTATAGCTGTTAGCATTTGCCTTATGTACTGAGGTGCTCCTATGTTGGGTGCATAAATATTTACAATTGTTATATCTTCTTCTTGGATCAATTCCTCGATCATTATGTAGTGTCCTTCTTTTTCTATTTTAATAGGCTTGATTTTAAAGGCTATTTTTTTCTGATATGAGAAGTGCTACTCCAGCTTTCTTTTGATTTCCATTTGTATGGAATATCTTTTTCCATTCCCTCACTTTCAGTCAGTATGTCTCCCTACATCTGCAGTGGGTCTCTTGGAGACAGCATATATACTTGTCTTGTCTTTGTATCCATTCAGCCCATCTGTGTCTTTTGGTTGGAGCATTTAATCCATTTACAATTAAGCTAATTATCGATATGTATGTTGCTATTACCATTTTCTTAATTGTTTTAGGTTTCATTATTGTACCTCTTTTCCTTCTCTTGTGTTTCCTGCCTAGAGAAGTTCCTTTAGCATTTGTTGTGAAGCTGGTTTTGTGGTGCTGAATTCCCTTAGCTTTTGCTTGTATGTAAAGGTTTTAATTTCTCTGTCAAATATGAATGAGATCCTTGCTGGGTAGAGTAATCTTAGTTTGAGATTTTTCCCTTTCATCATGTTAAATATGTTCTGCCACTCCCATCTGGCTTGCAGAGTTTCTGCTGAAAGATTCGCTGTTAACCTCATGGGGATTCCCCTGTATGTTATTTGTTGTTTTTCCCTTGCTGCTTTTAATATTTTTACTTTGTATTCAATTTTTGTTACTTTGATTAATATGTGTCTTGGTGTGTTTCTCCCGGGATTTATCCTGTATGGGAGTCTCTGTGCTTCCTCTACTTGATTGACTATTTCATTTCCCATGTTAGGGAAATTTTCAACTATAATCTCATCAAATGTTTTCTCATTCCCTTTTTTTGTTTTTTGTTTTTTCCTTCTCTGGGCTCCTATAGTTCGAATGTTGGTGTGTTTAGTGTTGTCTCAGAAGTCTCTAAGACTACCCTCAATTCTTTTCATTCTTTTTTTCTTTATTCTGCTCTGTGGTAATTATTTACACTCTTCTATGTTCCAGGTCACTAATCCGTTCTTCTGTCTCAGGTATTCTGCTATTGCTTCCTTGTAGAGAGTTTTAATTTTATTTATTGTGTTGTTCATTATTGTTTGTTTGTTCTTTAGTTCTTCTTGGTCCTTGTTAAACATTTCTTGTAGTTTCCCCATTCTATTTCAAGATTTTGATCATCTTTACCATCATTACTCTGAATTATTTTTCAGGTAGACTGCTTATTTCCTCTTCATTTGTTTGGTGTGTTGGGTTTTTACCTTGTTCCTTTATCTTCCGTGTATATCTCTGTCATCTCATTTTGCTTAAGTTACTATGTTTGGGTGTCTCCTTTTTGCAGTCTGCAGGTTCATAGTTCCTGTTGTTTTTGGTGCCTAACCCCAGTGGGTAAGGTTGGTTCAGTGGGTTGTTTAAGCTTCCTGGTGGAGGGGACTGGTGCCTGTGTTCTGGTGGTTGAGGCTGGATCTTATCTTTCTGGTGGGCACAGCAGTGTCAGGTGGTGTGTTTTGGGGTGTCTTTGAACTTATGATTTTAAGCAGCCTCTCTGCTAATGGTACCATTTGTGTTCCTGTCTTGCTAGTTGTTTGGCATAGGGTTTTCAGCACTGTAGCTTGCTGGTCGTTGTTTGTTGCTGGGTCTTAGCGTTGAAATGGAGATCTCTGGGAGAGGTTTTGTTGTTGATATTATGTGAAGCCAGCAGGTCTCTGGTGGACCAATGTCCTGAACTCAGCTCTGCCACCTCAGAGCTCAGGCCTGACAGCTGGCTGGAGCACCAAGACCTTGTCAGCCACATGGCTGAGAAGAAAATGGAGAAAAAAGAAAGAAAGAAAGAAAAAATAGGATAAAATAAAATAAAGTTATTAAAATAAAAAAATAGAAAAGTAATAAAAATAAGTAAGAAGAGATCTAGCAAACCAATAAACAAATCCACCTATTATAACAATCGCTAAAAACTGTACTAATATATATATATATAGTAAAATGGACAGACAGAACCCTAGGACAAATGGTAAAAGCAAAGCTATACAGACAAAATCACACAAAGTAGCATATACATACACACTCACAAGAAGAGAAAAAGGAAATATATATATGTGTGTGTGTGTGTGTGTGTGTGTGTGTGTGTGTGTGTGTGTATATATATATATATATATATAGAAGGAAGAGAGCAACCAAATCAATAAACAAATCTGCCAAACATAATAAGCTCTAAATACTAAACTAAGGTAAACATAAAACCAGAAGCAAATTAGATGCAGAAAGCAAACCTGAATTCTACAGTTACTCCCAAAGTCCACTGCCTCAGTTTTGGGATGATTCCTTGTCTAATCAGGTATTCCACAGATGCAGTGTACATCAACTTGATTGTTGAGATTTAATCTGCTGCTCCTCATGCTGCTGGTAGCAGTTTTCCTTTCTCCTCTTTTTTTGCCCAGCTCGTGGGGTTCAGCTTTGGATTTGGCCCCTCCTTGCATGTAGATAGCCTGAGGGCATCTGTTCTTTGCTCAGACAGGACAGGGTCAAAGGAGCAGCTGATTAGGGGGCTCTGGCTCACTCAAGCTGGTGGGAGAGAGGGATACGGAATGCAGGGCAAGCCTGCGGCAGTAGAGAACAGTGTGACCTTGCAACAGCATGAGGCGTGCCATGTGTTTTCCAAGGGAAGTTGTCCTTGGATCACGGGACCCTGGCAGTGGCGGGCTGCACAGGCTCCCAGGAGGGGTGGTGTGGATAGTGATCTGTGCTTGCACACAGGCTTCTTGGTGGCTGCAGTAGCAGCCTTAACATTTCTTACCAATCTCTGGTTTCCGTGCTGATAGCTGCAGCTCACGCCCATCTCTGGAACTCGATTTGGCAGTGCTCTGAATCCCCTCTCCTCATGCACCCCAAAACAATGGTCTCTTGCCTCCTAAGCAGTTCCAGACTTTTCTTTGGACTCCCTCTTGGGTAGTTGTGGTGCACTAGCCCCCTTCAGGCTGTTTTCATGCAGCCAACCCCACCTGCCCCAGAAGGTGAGCAGACAAGCCTCTCAGGCTGGCGAGTTCTGGTCGGCAGTGATGCTCAGTGTGGGATTCTCTCCACTTTGCCCTCTGCACCCCTGTTGCTGTGCTCTCCTCCATGGCTCTGCTTTTAGTGAATATCCATTATCTCATATAGATACACAATTTTATATATCAAATAAAAATTTTTGCTTGTTATGAGAAATCTTAGGATTTACTCTTTTAACAACTTTCATAAATAACATGCATCAGTGTTAATTACATTTATAATGTTTTACATTATATTCCTTACTTATTTATCTTATAACTAGAAGTCTGTACTTTTTAACTACCTTTTTTCAATTCTCCCCCCCCCAAACACCCCACTTCTGGTACCAGAAATCTATTATTTTTTTCTATGTTTGTTTGCTTGTTTTCAAAATATAATAGACCTACAACACTATGTTAGTTCTTTTTACATGACAAAGTAATTCAATATTTCTGTACATTTCAAACTGATCAACACTATAAGTCTTGTCATGATATGCCATCATACAAAGATATTACATAGTTTTGACTATAGTCCCCACACTGTACATTATATATCCATGATTCATTTATTTTGCAACTAGAGTTTGTACTTCTTAATCTCTCTCACCTATTTCTTTCCTCACCCCAGCTGCCTCCCCTCTGGCAACCGCCAGTTTGTTCTCTGTGTCTATGATTCTGTTTCTGTTTTGTTATGTTTTTTTTTTTTTTAGATTCCACATATAAGTGAAATCATACAGTATTTATCTGAGTTATTTCACCTAGCATAATACTCTCTAGGTCCATCCATGTTGTTGTAATGGCAAGATTTCATTATTTTTAATGGCTGAGTAGTATTCCAATAGTAATATTCCAATATTGAAGTAGTATTCCAATAGAGGAGCATTCCCATAGTAGTATTCCAATATTCTGTACATGTATATGGCACTTCTTTTTTGCATTCATCTATTTATGGTCACTTAATTTGCTTTCATATCTTAGCTATTGTAAATAATGCTGCCATGCATAACGGTACATATATATTTTGTAATTACTGTTTTTCTTTTTCTAAGCTTAATTCTATTTTTGATCTTGTGAGGAGCCTTCGTACTGTTTTTCATGGTGGGTGCACCAATTTACATGTGCACAAATGTTCCCTTTTCTCCATGTCCTTGCTAATACTTGTTATTTGTTGTCTCTCTGATAATAGCCATGCTGACAGGTGTGAGGTGATATCTCATGGTCATTTTGATTTGCATTTATCTGATGATTAGCAGTGTTTAATATCTTTTCATGTACTTGTTAGCCATCTGTGTCTCTTCTTTGGAAAAAAATCTATTCAGGTCCTTTGCTCATTTTTCAAGCCAGTTCTATATTTTTTTGATGTTGAGTTCTATGTATTTTTGTATATTTTAGATATTAACACCTTATCAGATATTTCCTTCATAAAGATCCTCTCCCATTCAGAAAGTGACCTTTTAGTTTGACATGGTCCCATTTGTTTATTTTTGCTTTTGTTTTCCTTGCCTGAGGAGACATATCTACAAAAATATTACTAAGATGGATGCCACTGAGCAAACTGCTTATGATTTTTTTTCTAGGAGTTTTATGGTTTTAGATCTTACATTTAAGTCTGTAATCCGTTTTGTATTATTTTTGTGTGTGGTGTGAGAGAGTAGTCTAGTTTGATTTTTTTTGCATGTATCTGTCTTGTTTTTCCATCACCATTTTTTGAAGAGGCTGCATTTTCCTCATTGTATATTCTTGCCTCCTTTGTAATATCCTGGTTGCCTGTATAAATGTTGGTTCCTTTCTGGGCTCCCTACTGTTTTGCTTTGGCTATTGTCTGTTTTTGTGCCAGCACCATACTGTAGCTTTGTAGAATAGTTTGAAATCCGGGCTCATGCTACCTCCAGCTTGTTCTTTCTCAAGATTGTTTTGACTATTTGGGGTCTTTTATTTTTCCATGCAATTTGATAATAATTTGTTCTAGTTCTGTGAAAAATGTAATATTATTTTGATAGGGATTGTATTGAATCTGTAGATTGCCTTGGTTAGTAAGATAATTATAACAATATAACTTCTACCAATCCATGAACATGGTATACCTTTCCATCTGTTTATGTCTTTGATTTTTTCATCAGTGTCTTACCATTTTCCAAGCACAGGTCTTTCATATTCTTAGTGAGATTTATTTCTAAATTTCTTATTACTTTTGATGTGATTGTAAATGGGATTGTTAGGATTTTCTATGTATAGTATCATGTCATCTGCAAACAGTGACAACTTTACTTTTTCCTTTCCAATTTGGATTCCTTATATTTATTTTTCTTGTCTGGTTGCTGTGGCTAGGACTTCCAATACTGTGTTGAATAAAAGTGGTGAGAATGATCTTAGAGGAAATGTTTTCAGCTTTTCACCTTTGAGTATTATGTTAGCTGAGGACTTATCATATATGGCCTTTACTGTATTGAGATATGTCTCTCTACACCCACTTTGTTGACAGTTTTTGTTGTGAATGAACATTGAATTTTTTTCAAAGTTTTTTTTCTGTATCTATTGAGACAATCATATGATTTTTATTCTTCAGTTTGCTGTTGTGGTGTCTCACATTGTTTGATTTGCATATATTGAAACATTCTTGCATCCTTAGGATGTGTCGCTCTTGATAATTATATGTGACCCTTTTAATATATTGTTGAATTTGGTTTGCTATTATTTTTGTGAGTATATTTTGTATCTATGTTCATCAGTGATATTAGCTTGTAATTTTATTTTTTGTGTGATATCTTTTTATCTGTTTTTGGTATTAGGGTGAGGCTGGCCTCATAGAATGAATTCTGAAGCATTCCTTTCTCTGCAGATTTTTGGAATAGTCTTAGAAGGATAGGTATTAATTCTTCTCTAAATGTTTGGTAGAATTTACCTGTGAATCCATCTGATAGTGGACTTCTGTTTTTTGGGAGTTGTTTTATTACTGATTCAATTACATTACTGGTAATTGGTTTGATCATATTTTCTATTTCTTCCTGGTTCAGTCTTGGGGTATTGTACATTTCAAGGAATTTGTCCATTTCTTCTAGGTTGTCCATTTTATTCACATATAATTTTTTTGTAGTAATCTCTTATGATCATTTGCATTTTTGTGATGTCATTGTAACTTCTTTTTTTTCATTTCTGCTTTTATTGATATGGACCCTGTCTCTTTCCTTCTTGATGAGTCTGGTTAAAGGTTTATCAATTTTGTTTATTGTTTCAAAGAACCAGATCTTAGTTTCATTGATCCTTTTCATTGTTTTTTTTTAGCCTCTATTTCATTTATTTCTGCTTTGATCTTTATGATTTCTTTCCTACTAACTTTGGATTTTCTTTGTTATTTGTTTTCTATTTCATTTATGTATAAGGTTAGGTTGTTTATGTGAAATTTTTCTTGTTTCCTGAGGTAGGCTTGCATAGCTATATACTTCCTTCTTATTAATGTTTTGCTGATTTGGGATTGTTGTGTTTTCATTTTTATTTGTCTCCAGGTATTTTTTTTTGATTTCTTCTTTGATCATTTTCAGTGATCCACCAGTTGTTTAATAGCATATTGTCTAGCCTCCATGTGTTTGTAGTTTTGGGAGTTTTTTTTTTTTTTTTCCTTTTTCCTTGTAACTAATTTCTAGTCTTATAGCACTGTGGTCATAAAAGTTGCTTGATATGATTTTAGGTTGTTTTATTATTTTTTATTTTTTTTTTAATTTACTGAGATTTGCTTTGTGGACTACTATCTGATCTATCCTAGAGAATGTTCCATGTGCACTTGAAAAAAAATGAGTATACTCCTGCTATTGTATGGCATGTTCTATAGATAGATAGATAGATATAGACATAATCCTGTAAATCTAATGTGTCATAAGTCAGTGTTTCATTACTGATATTCTGCCTGGATGATCAGTTCATTTATGTAAGTTGGGTGGTAAAGTTCACTACTATTATTGTGTTGCATCAATCCTCCCTTTATGTCTGTTACTATTTGTTTTATGTACTTAGGTTTCCCTGTTTTAGTTGTACATATATTTACAATTGTTATGTCTTCTTGTATTGATCCCTTGATAATTATGTAAAGTCCTTCTTTGTCTCTTGTCACAGTCTTTAAGTATATTTTTTCTGATACAAATATTGCTACTCTGGCTTTCTTTTCACTTCAATTTGCATGGAATAACTTCTTCCATCCCCTCACTTTCAGTCTATGTGTATCTTTAGATTTGAAGTGAGTTTTCTTGTAGGCAGCATATGTAGGGGTCTTATTTTTGTATCCATCAACCACTCTATGTCTTTTGATTGGAATATTTATTCCATTTACATTTAAAGTAATTAATGATAGGTATTTATTAATTGTCATTTTGTTAATTATTTTGGGGTTGTTTTTCTAGTTCTATTTTTGTATCTTTTTTCTCCTTTTTGATTTAATGACTATCTTTAGTATTATGTGTGGATTAATTTCTCTTTTTGTTGTGTGTATCTCAATACTATAGGTTTCTGGCTTGTCATTACTGTGAGTTTTATATCTAGCAATCTCAATATATACATGATTATTTCAAGTTTCTGATCTCTTACATCCAAATGCATTTTAACATTCCTGCATTTTTATTATACTAGCCTCACATTTACTGTTATTTTACATCTCTTTGTTTTGTGTATCCCTTAACTACTTATTGCCACAATAGATGGTTTTACTACTTTTGCCTTTTCACCTTCCTACTAGTTTATATGTGGCTGATTTACTACTTTTACTGTGTATTTGTCTTTACAATGAGATTTTTCCTTTTATAATTTTCATATTTCTATCTGTGGCCTTTTCTTTTTCACTTAGAGAATTCCATTTAACATTCTTGTAAAGCTGGTTTAGTGGTGTTGAACTCTTCTAGCTTTTTGCTTGATTATAAAGCTGTTGATCTCCCCATCAAATCTGAATGAAAGCCTTACTGGATAGAGTATTCTTGTTTGTAGGTTTTTTCCTTTTATCATTTTAAATATATCATGCTGCTCCTTACTGGAACACAGAGTTTCTGCTGAAAAGTCAGCTGATGGCATTATGGGAGTTCCCTTGTATGTAACTTGTTGCTTTTCCTTTGCTGCTTTTAATATTCTCTCTTAATCTTTAATTTTGGACATGTTAATTTACAGCATCTTTTTGTGTGATGCTCTTTGGGTTGATCCTGTTTGGGACTCTCTTTCCTTCCTGGACCTGGATGTCTGTGTCCTTTCCCAGGTGAAGGGAGTTTTGAGCTATTATGTCTTGAATATGTTGTCTAACCTTTTCTCTCTTTTCGCCTTCTGAGACCCCTATAATGCAAATGTTAGTACACTTGATTTTGTTATAGAGGGATCTTAAGCTACCACATTTATTTTATTCTTTTTTTTTTCTGATCACCTTCAGTGAATTCCACTACTCTTTTCTCCAGTTTGCTGATCCATTCCTCTGTATCCGCTAATCTTCTGTTGATTACTTCTAGTATATTTTTCATTTCAGTTATTGTATTCTTTATCTCTCTTTGGTGCTTATGTATATTTTCCAATTCTTTGTTAAAAACGTCTAACTTCTCACTTTCTTCATCCAATCTTTTCCCCAGTTCTTTGAACATCTTTGTGATCATTACCTTGAATTCTTTATTGGGTATCTTTATTGCCTGTCTCCTCTTTACTCAATTCTTCTTCTGGGGTTTTTCTTGTTCCTTTGTTTGGAACATAGTCCTCTGTTGCCTCATTTTGCCTAATTTGCTGTTTTTATTTCTATGTATTAGGTAGGTTGCTTATGTTTCCCAGGCTTGGAGAAGTAGCCTTTTTCAGGAGATGTCATATGCATCCCAGCAGTGCACTCCTCTCTGGTCACCAGAGCTGTATGCTCTAGGGGTGCCCCCCTATGTGGGCTCTGTAGTTACTTCTGTTGTGGTGGTCTTACTACTATGGGTGGCATGGTAGGCTTCGATGGCCCCAGGTCTTTTTGGTTTCCAGGCCCTGTCTTGGGTAGAAGCTGCAAGCTGCTGGTTGGTGAGGCTTGGTCTTTAGGCAGCTGGCTGCAGAGCCCCAGTAGGTCCCATGTCTAATGCTGGCCCACTTGTGTGTAGAGCCAGGTTCTGTGGTGGGTGGTTGCACAGCCCAGATTCCAAGATCTAGTTTTGGCCTGCTGGTGGGTTGAGACAGTTCCAGACACAGGTCACTGTTGTGTCTGATTCATCCTAAAGTTCTTACTTACCCACCGGTGAGTGGAGCTGGATCTTGGGGTGGATAACTGAGTGGTCTTAGAGCTGGTGTTAGCCTACCAATAGCTGGGACCAAGGCCCAGTAGTTCCTGGGGCTAGTTCTGGCCCATGGCGAGTGGAGCCATATCCTGGGGTCTCTGGCTGCAGAGCCCAAAGGTCCCAGGGCTGGTGTTGGGCTTCTGCTGGATGGAGCTGAGGTTCAGCCTACTAGTGGGTGGAACTGGGTCCCAAGGTCTCTACCTGAAGGAGCTGGAGTCCCTGGGGCTAGTGCCAATGCACTGTTGTGCAGGGCCAGGTCCTAGGTTATCTGGTGTACAGGGCCGAGTCCTGGGGTGGCTGTGGGTTCAGGTTGTCTTATGATAGCTTGTCTGCTTGTGGGTGGGGCTGTGTCTCTGTCCAACTAGTTGCTTGGTCTGAGACATTCCAGTACTGGTGCCTAAAGTCTAGTGGGCAGAGCCAGATGCCAGCCCTAATAAGCTAAAGGGAAGATTCAAAATGGTGCTTTTCAGCACCAGTGTCCACATGGTAATAGAAGCTCCCTAAAATGGCTATTCCAGTGTCTATGTAACCAGGGTTGCCTCCTGCCTCTTAAAGAGGCTCTTTAAGATTAGCTGGTGTATCTGACCCAGGCTCTTTTCAAATCACTGCTTCTGCCCTGGTCCTGGAGCATGTGAGATTTTGTGCACATCCTTTAAGAGTGGATTCTCTGTTTCCTTCAGTCCTTTGACTCCCCCAGAAGTAAGTTTCACTGGCCTTAAAGCCAAATGTTCTGAGGGCTCATCTTCACAGTGCCTGACCCTTGGGCTGGGGAGTCCGATGTGGGGCTCGAACCCCTTGCTTCTTGGGGAGAACCTCTACAATTGTAATTATCTTCCTGTTTGTGTGTTGCCCACCTGAGGGTATGGGAATCAACTGTATCATATCTCTGTCCTTCCTACCCATCTTTTTGTGGTTTCTTCTTCATATCTTTGGTTGTAGAAGATCTTATCTGCTAGTCTTCTGATCTTTCTCACTAATAGTTGCTCTGTAAATAGTCATAATTTTGGTGTGCCTTTGGGATGAAGTGATCTCAGGGTCTTCCTACTCTGATATCTTGGCCACTATTCATGACTATCTTTTGTCTATTTATAGAATTATCCATAAAAATAGAATTATATAAATAGATAGGTATTTTCTCTCAGATAGTTGGAAATAAAATTTCTCTAATTCCTGGCTACCATGGTTGAGGTAGAAAGTCAATAGTCAGTATATTCTTCCTCTTACAAAAAGTAATTAATATTTCCTCCCCAACCCCACATTCTCCCTATCACACTAGCTATTATATTCTGGAGATTTACCACAATGTATCTAGGAATGGATTTGTTTTATTTATTCTGCTTTAGATTTGCTGGGCTTCATAGAATTATGAATTGATATATTTCATCAATTCTAGAAAATTCTTAAACATTGTCTCTGTATTTTGCATCTGACTTGCTTCTTGACTTAAGTATCTCAAGCTAAATATTCATTAGACCTTTGCTATATTCTTTATAACTCTTAATCTCTTTTCTGTATTTTATATTTTTAAGTTCTCCCACATTGCAATCTGACAGTAATTGAATTTTAAATTTTCTCTTCAGTTGAGTTTAATTTGCTGTTATAATCATTTTAAAAATTTGATTATTATATTTATTTGTATATCTTATAATAATCATCTAGGTTCTTCTTTTCAATTTTTTTTTTTTTTTTTTTTTTTTTTTTTTTTTTTTTTGCGGTATGCGGGCCTCTCACTGTTGTGGCCTCCCCCGTTGCGGAGCACAGGCTCCGGACGCGCAGGCTCCGGACGCGCAGGCTCAGCGGCCATGGCTCACGGGCCCAGCCGCTCCGCGGCATATGGGATCCTCCCAGACCGGGGCACGAACCCGTATCCCCTGCATCGGCAGGCGGACTCTCAACCACTTGCGCCACCACGGAGGCCCCTTCTTTTCAATTTTTGTCGTTGCTTTTTAGTGAATCACCCTGGCTATTGTTTCAAGCTGGCATTTTAAAATGTAATCCTAGTAGGTACCATGTTTTATTCTTGTTGTAATTCATGGTGCTTTATTTCATTAAAATTTAGACTAATATTAATTGTATTCTAGTAATACCATACTAAAAATAAACTATCTTTTGATATAATCTTAGAGCTCAGCTAAAAGTGACTTCTTCCAGAGGGTCTCTGATAGATTCTGTGAGGCACCTATGACTCCTACAATGTAAGCCCAATCTAATCTAATTTCATGGCAATTACTACTTTCACAAAAAGTTAATTCTTAATAGATCACAGACAAATATAAAATGTAAAACTGTAAAATTTATAGAAATAAAAATATGTAAAATTGTTTTGTCCGTGGGTTTGAGGGTGAGTTTTAAGGTATAACATTAAAAGTACAATTAATTAAAAAACTGACAAATTGTACTTTGTTAAGATTCTTTAAAGACAAATACTATTATATAAGCCAGGGATGAAAAGAAAATATTTGCAAATCACATATCTGATTCAGGACTATTATCCTTGATGCATAAAGAACTTAAAAGTTAAGTGTAAGAAAATAAACAACCCAATACAAAAATTGATAAATGTTGGGAGAAAATACTTTAACATAGATGAAAAATAGATGGCCAATATGCATATAAAATGATCCTCAACATTATTTGTCACTAAGAAGGTGTAAATTGATGCAACAATGAGATATTTTTGCACACCATTAAAATGGATCCAAAATTCAAAAAGACTGACAATATAAAATGTTGGCAAGTATTATTCACTATTAGTTTGAGTGAAAAAGTTTACATCGACTTTGGAAGGATTGTTTGGCACTTTATTATAAAATTAAATGTAGATTTGCCACACAATGTTGCAGTCATGCTCCTAGATAGTTAAGTGAAAATTATTTTCACACAAAACCTGTATGTGCATGTTTATAGAAATTTTACTTATTCATAATAACAGAAAACTGGAAAAAAAATGTTGTCTTTGCACAGATGAATGAATACACAAACTATTACATTCATACATTGGAACAACTATTTAGGGAATAAAAATAATTTATTGACTCATGAGATACCATGAATGAAGATTACATGCATATTTCTAATTGAAAGAAGCCAGACCCAAAAGGGGGTGTATACATTATTCCATTTATATGACATCCTGCAAAAGGCAAAGGTAGAAGGACAGGAAATAAATCTGTAATTGTCATGAATTGGAGGGTGAAGGAGTGTTTGAATGCAAAGGGGACACACAGGGTAAATCTTAGTTGATGGAACTATTCATGGTAATGTAGTGAAACATACATGAGTCTTACACTTGCCAAAGCTCTTTGAAGTTTACATTATAAAGAGTGAAATTAAAGCATGCAAATTAAAAAAAAAATCAACCAGGAACCTGGAGGATCCCAAGATGGAATTTATACTATGAATAAACTGTCTAACTGTATTATAAATTTTTGGTATGATCTCATTGAAAGGGTGAGGAAAAAGGATGATGACCTAATTAATTTTGGAAAATTGTGGTTTCACTGAAATCTATAAGGTTAAAGACAAAAGAAACTGAACATAAACACTATTTAATAGGTAAAGTTGCTTATCATTAGCAGTATGGTTTAACATTTCAGAATCTACTTTGCATGTATATTGCGGTTGAAGAAATAAGTTAAGTGGATAGAATATAGTGGGAGGTAGAATTTTTATTGTGGGTGAAGGAAGTTATGATACGCAAGGAGGGAAGCTTAGGGTGACCCACTTGATGATGGATTAGAACCAGAGACATCAAATTAGTTTAATATTAATACAAATGGCTAGATACAGGATACAGATATAATTATAGATATGTATGAATACATAGATTAGAAGGCATACATGTATTTCCTGACTCTACTGAGAGGGCTTTAAAGCAGTGACACCCCAGTAGCAACAAGCACACCTAGAACCCATATCTTCTTTTCTAAATACCATTCTCAAATAAAGAGAACCAAGTGCTTCCCTGGTGGTGCGGTTGTTGGGAGTCCACCTGCTGATGCAGGGTACATAGGTTCATGCCCCGGTCAGGGAGGATCACACATGCCGCGGAGAGGCTGGGCCCATGAGCCATGGCTACTGAGCCTGCACGTCCGGAACTGTGCTCTGTAATGGAAGAGGCCACAACAGTGAGAGGCCCACATACCACAAAAAAAAAAAAAAAAAAAAAAAGAGAGAGAACCAAGAATCCTTAGAGATAGCTAATTCTGGAGATGAAGAAAGTAAAATGCAGCATTTATCTGGAGGATCTTTTAGTGTCACAAAGTAAAGATATGCTCCAAAAACAAAAAGATGGGGATATGTAACTTCTCTCTCAAACAATAAGAATCTGAACACCATATTTTTTATTTAGTCTCCTCTTGGCTATGACAGTTTCTGAGTTTTTCCAACCATAAAACAGAAACAAAATCAGAAAGACAAGACAAATAATGTAGCATTAGATTATAACCCATAGTATAAAGTAAATACACATGAGTCCATACTCATATAAATGAATTATTAAACAAATAGATAAGTAAGCAAAAAAGCCAAATATTCCTTATGGAACAATTCCAAATAATTTTTGTAGATAATCTGTTACCCAGGACACAGAACTTAATTCTCCTTCTCCATTTGAGTGCTGGCTGGACTTAGTGACTTGACTCCAAAGAATAGAATAGGGGGGAAACCCTAACAAACACTACCTTGTCTAGGTTATCGAGGTTAACATCTCTGGTGGTAAGTCAAGTTGATAGTATCTACCCCCTGGTATCATGGATACGGAGAGCATGGTACCTCTGTAGTATGATTCAAATCAGAGGACATTGTATAAAATACCTGACCAGAATGTCTGCAAGCAGTCAGGGTCACAAAAATAAGGAAAGTCTGAGCAACTGTCACATCCAAGAGGAGCCTAGGGACACATGAGAGCTAAAAGTAACATGGTATTCTAGATGGGATCTTGGAACAGAAAAAGTACATTAGTGGTAAAAACAGTGAAGTTTGAATAAAGTATGACATTAGGTAATTGTAATATACCAGTTTGGGTTTTTTAGGTTTGAAAGTGTACGTGGTAATGCAAGATATTAACAGTAGAGGAAATTAGCTGAGTAGTAGATAGGAAATTTATATACAAACTTTGAAAGGTATTATATCTAAAATTAATCCAAAATAAAATGTTTATTTCAAAAACTTTCTGCATAACCATTCTGCCCTTTCAACCCATGATTATCTCTCTATATAAGGACACAACATTTGGTGGTGTCACATCTGGCATTGAAACTGAGAGGGGCCCTGTGGGGCTCCCAGGCACGGAGGCCCTTTTGTCCCTCCGTTAGAAGAGACTCCAGCCTCCATGATCTTCCCTGAGTTCCAAAGGGCTGATTTGAACAGTTGCTAATCAAGGGAAGAGCAGCCAAGAAACCACCTGAGGCGAGATTAAAGGGACCAGAGAAGTTCATCAAGATTAGGAAACCTGCCACCTTCGATGAGATTTAAGGGAGTGCAGGCCCTACTCACCCTAAACTTGTGAGAGACCCCACCTTTGAACCACTGTTATAAAACCCCTCATCAAATCCTCTTGGGTTGGGACACATAGTTTTTCAAGGCAGGAGCCCTCTGTGTCTCCCTTTGCCTGCAAAGTGATAAGGCTATCATTTTCTTTCTTTTTTTTTGGCTATGCCACATGGCCTGCAGGATCCTAGTTCCCTGATCAGGGATCAAGCCCGTGCCCCCTGCAGAGGAAACACAAAGTCCTAACCAGTGGACCACCAGGGAGGTCCCAAAGCTTTCCTTTTCTACTTCACCCAAAATCTGTCTCCGACATTTGATTTGGTACCGAGATTTCAGTAATAACATCAGACTTGGCATAGTAAACCATATTTAAATCACATAATAAACATTATTTAAAAGAGTGTATGCTGGTACTCTTCCATAGAAATAAAATATCTTCCTGAGGGGTACAAGGACAGTGGAAAATAAAATAAATTTAAAGAGGCAGTTCCCAGTCCAAAATAGATAGATGTTTCATGTCTTAGATGCTGAAGCCAGGAAATTCACATCAGAAAAAAATATGTAGCTTAAAAACAGTTGAAATAAAATTACCTTTATAATAAGTGAAATACTTTATGTAACCTAATTAAATTATAGATGATATACATCAAATATTTTGGAGTTTTAAGTCTATTGCAAGTTCTGTTAAATGTCAAAATTGTTTTGATCATTGAAGGAAAGAAAAATATTGAGAGCTTATCTTCTTTTTAAAATAAGAATATCCTTAGCAATATTTGATATATTCTTGTTCCTTTGGAAACACAATAACAATATTTATTTATAAAACTAATATTGATCTAATACTAATAATAAGGGTGTAACCCTGTGGGGCTCTTGAGCACCTGTGTCTCTCATTCGTTGTTTGCAGGGAACAGACTCCAGCCTCCATGATCTTCCCTGAGTCCCAAAGGACAGATTCAAACAGTTGCTAGTTAGGGAAGGGAGGGGATACAGAGACAAGGGAGGAGCCACCAAGAAACAATAGAACAGCTGTGGGGCAGGGTCTTAGTTCTGCCTGAAGGGATACACATAACAATATATTTTGTGCTCTTTATAGGACTAAAATCCCCAATAAATGAAAGATGAAGCAATTCTCATTCCAGAGAGAAGGGTGTGTTTTGATAGCCTGGAGAACCAGAGAAACTTATCTGGAGACTACCTGAGGCCAGTGCAGGCCCTGCACACACCCTAATTTTGTCAGCAACCCCACCCTTGAATTACTGCTGTAAAACCGCTCACCAAATCCTCCCAGGATGGGAGCTCACTGTGTCCCCCTTTGCCTGGCCAAGCAATAAAGCTACTTTTTTCTACTTCACCCAAAACTCTGTCTCCAAGATTCGATTTGGCACCAGTGTACAGAGGTCAAGTTTTCAGCATTAAGGGTGGCATTGTCTGGTTTTGTTTTATTTTTGTTCAATAATAAACCTGAATTGTGATATTTATTGTGATATTTATTCATGAGTCAGTAATTTATTGATCCTAATGTGGTATGTACTGATATAGCCAACTAGGTAAAGCATCTATATCTAATATTATTCCATTTTTTATTGCTATCTGATGAAATTCCTGAATCCCATGCCAAGACTGAGCTTTCTAGGGTCACTCTAGTAACAATATCCTAATTTGAGTTTACTAAAGGCAGAGTCTAAGTCAAAGATTATGCTGTAAGTAGTTTATTTGGAAATTTGTTCAAGGTAGTACCATGAGGGAGTGAAGCAAGTAAGAGAAAAAACAGTGGAAAATTAGTATTGTATAATTATAATGTTACCATGACTAATAACAGAACACTCACCTCATAGAGTTGAATATACCTCATAATTGTCCCACAAAGAGTGGGGGAAGGGTGAGTGTTCACCATCTCCCATCCCACAATGTTTGAGGGTTAATTCTAGGGTCTTAATTCTTTGGCAGTTTACCTGCCAATTATAATAAATTCACCTCAGGAGCAGTTGTGAATATTAAATAAGGCAAGTTTTCAAATTACTTACTAAAATACTTACAGTATTAAAAGTTTCAATAACAAGAATTCTTTTCTTATTAAAAATCATTTTCAAAGATCAAACATTTGGTAATAATCAGTGTTAGAGTGTGAGCACATATGTATAACACTTTGCTTTTTAAGCTACATTACACAGCAACAGAGAAGTAACCACCTGATGTCTATTTGTACTGCAAAACTTATTATCAATGAATCTTTTGAAACTGGAGCTAATTTTTCAAGTTCAAACTTATAAAACACACCTGCTATCAGTAGATCTTTTAAAATTTAGTGTGGGTTTCAGAGAACAAGACAGGTATAGTATCTTTGAATCTTAAAACAGCAAATGACCTTTGTTTAATATCTTGTCTAAGATTTTTTGCCTCTAAGCATCATGCCCCATTGAGAATAATGTTGTCTTTTATTTATTTATTTATTTATACAGATTTTTTTTGTGGAAAGCATTTTTTGCAGTTTGAGTTAACACTCTTGTTCTCAAAGCTACAACACACAGAAACTTCAAAACCTAACGTTTTTGACCCCAAATATTTTTTTCTTAGAGCAGTCAGAATAGAGCAATATCTACCAGTTTGAAACCCAATACTTCTAACTAGTCCATTATCCATTCTAGTTTACCTGTTAGTCTGTGCTGTATGGTCACTTTTTTTTTTTTTTTAATTCGTGGGGAGGGATTGATGTGGGGATTTATTAAGTGAAGATAGTATAGAAAAAAACAATATATATATATATATAATGTGTTAGTATTTGAAGAGACTGTAGAAGTCCCCAAGCTCTTTCTCTTTGTTTTATGAATGAAGAGATGAGGAAAAAGGAGACTAAGAATATACATAACAAAATATTTTATCATAATATAAATTCTCACTTTTAATATATATTCATGATAATTGCTTTACAATACTTAAATCTAAAACTTCAAGAATTGTAAGAATTTTTAAGATAGGAAATTTAGATTAATGATACTAATAACAATAGAAAAACCTATCTATATTGATCCAGATAATTTGAAAATCACTGTTCATTGTATTGTATCAGTGTACAATTTTGAGGAGAAATTACCTCTTCCAGTTTTCATATTTTACAGATACATATTTATTTGGATGAAGAAGAAAGAATAGATTTAGAGAAGCTTATTTTGTGGGAAAATAAAAATATGAATGAGCTGAATTATTAATTTAACTTCTCTCTTGTACCATATTCCTGTCTTTAAAGTATATTTGTTGGCATGCCCATTCTTCTGATGTTCATTTTTGATAATGTCTGCAAAGTAAAATGTATATTTAAAAAATGAGAACAAGCTTTACCTTTTACTTGTGTGTGTTTTAGTCTCTTCCATTATAAACTAGGGGGAAAAAGGCAAGATGAAAAGGTATTATAATGCTGAGTGGCAGAATTTGGCACAATAACTCTCAAGTGTGTAATATAGCCTACAGGGAGACTAAATGCATTAGGATGTATTTATATTGACAAAAGAGTCATTCTTTGTAGTGTTTAGAAGAAGGATTCTGCCATGACTCACATAACAAATTACTGTTGTCTGACCTCATTGAAACAAGAATCTAGTGAAGTACAACCAGTGGGGCTGATGTAGTAGAGGTTCTTTTACCACAGCACTCCTGGAGGGCCATGATTATACCACCCTTTATTTCCTAGACCTCTAAAACACTCGATAAAGACTCTTATCATCTTGATCCCAGAGCTCTTTTACTACCAGATAGAAAAGGAGAGGTTGCGTTACCACAAAGTGGAATGTTATTTTCTGAAGAATTAAGATTACCAAATGAAAGAAAGAATTCACATAAACTGAAATAAAATCCTGTGTTCGTGTTGCAGCTCATGCAGTCAGCAGTTTTCATTAAAGAAAAGGATTTTTTTTTCCTTCTCACTTCATATTCTTTTATCCTTCCCACCTGTTATAGCTAAACAACCAGTTACTAAAGGGCATTCCCCTTCAATCATCTCACTTTCACTTAAAGCATAACTTTTATTAAAAACACATACTAAATAATTTCTTAATGAAAAGAAGATAGATATGGTTTGTTTCATAATGCATTGCTGTTTCTTATGGCTTGCATTTGTCTCAAAACAGCAGTGGTTTTCTTACAATATACATCTCTTCTACGGATTTATTTCCTATTAATGTTCATTAGGGACTTTAAATAAGTGACATTTTTATGTGATTGACTGTCCTGGAGCAGAGACATTGGAAATGAGTTCAAACGTTTCCAGGGTTAGGAATAATTTAGTTGTAATGATTTATTTTAAGTATAATATCATTTTAAATTTTATTCAAACTAAATAAACTCAACTCTGAAAAATAGCAAAATAGTTTTTCCAAAATGAAAATGTAAGAACTTTTAGTCCTCATTAACTACTTCCTGCCACTGTGGATGAGCAGGTAGTTCTGTATTCCCTTAGAATAACTAAAATCATCTTTGTTAATTTTTTTAATAGCCAATAAAGAACTGAATCTTACACACCACCAAACAGCTTAAAAGCTAAGCTCTTTAATTGTTGTTCTTAATATTCCATTTAATATTTTATTGCTGAATGCAGTCAGGAGGAAAGCACTGGTTTATAATTTTCTTTTTGAATATATTATGTGGATTTCTTTCTTACCAACTTGATTTTGAAGGACGTTGTTTCAGGCACTTTGTCCCTAATTCCTTAAATTACATATCAATGTTGGAAAAAAATGCAGACTGATTAGTAGACATGGAGGTTATTCAAGGTTAACACTATGGTATCTGAAAGTGCTTTCTCACCATTATAACACCTTTAATGAAAGGGCTGAAAATTTTACAGTTTGGGATTATGGGTAACATTTGAAAGTTGAGAAGATTTTTTAAAGCTGTATTTGTATTTCTAAAATATTTCAGAAAAAAATTTCCATTTGTCTCTAGATTTGGGATATAGATATCCCACCCATCTTTGAACTTACAGTGTAATGTAGACTAACAAAATGAAATTTGGAATATGAAAATAAGGCAAAAAGAACTTGGAGATGGGTAGCAACTTCAATCAACCTAGAGAAGTATACCTATTATTGACTGAATTGAGTTCCCCTAAAAATCACACGTTGAGGTTCTAACCCCCAATGTGACTGTATTTGGAGAGAGTATCTTTTTTTTTTTTTTTTTTTTTTTTGCGGTATGCGGGCCTCCCACTGTTGTGGCCTCTCCCTTTGCGGAGCACAGGCTCCGGACGCGCAGGCCCAGCGGCCACGGCTCACGGGCCCAGCCGCTCCGCGGCACATGGGATCCCCCCAGACCGGGGCACGAACCCGTACCCCCTGCATCGGCAGGCGGACTCCCAACCACTGAGCCACCAGGGAGGCCCTGGAGAGAGTATCTTAAGGAGGTAAAGTTAAATCAGGTAATAAGGGTGGGGTCCAAGTCCAATTTTACTGGTGTCATTACAAGAAGAGAAAGAGAGACCAGAAAGATGTATACACAGAAAAAAAGACATGTTAGGACACAGAGAGAAAGTGGCCATCTGCAAGCCAAGGAGAGAAGACTCAGGAGAAACCAACCCTTTTGGCAGTTTGATCTTGGACTTCCAGCCTCTAGAGCTGTGAGAAAATACATTCTGTTTTTTAAGTCACAACAGTCAGTGGTAATTTGTTATGGCAACCTGAGTATACTAGTACAATACCCAAGCCAAAGCAGAAAAATAGATGAATATTTTCCATAATGATTGTTTTTAATTTACTGAAGAATGTGCATATCAAAACATATTTCATCCTAACTGTCCCAGGTTGTGCATTTTAGAACTTTTCATTAAACTTTAATAAAAACTGTAGCACTATACAAGACATGTTTACCTTACATAATTTTCCTGGCGTAATCATAAGTGTGCTAGGTTAAAAGATAATAAAAAGCACTGACATTTAGAAAAATGTTAGGAAAAAAATATGCTTCTGTCAATTTTTTCTGTCTCTAAAAAAAGATGCTATTACTTCCTATATGCTTAACTTAGCTTTTAATTAAAAAAGAAAAAGTGACTAGCAGCTTGCCTGCTTATACACAAGCTTCAAACTTGATTTTATTTACTCTCCACTAAACTAAGCAAATCAGGGAAGAGCTAACTCTTAACAGCTTAACTCTTTCAAGAAAATTGCAGGATTTTTTTTGTTTGTTTGTTTTTTGTTTGTTTGTTTCATCAGTGATTGGTTTAGGAATAACTATGGGAATAAGTTCTGACTGATACTGTGTTAATTAAAGTCAGCTGAGATTCCTCCAAAAGGTTTTTTTTCGGCATTGCAAAGCACAAATGCATGAGGAAAATTCACTCTTTCCCCTGCCACTGGATGTGGTTGGGTAAGAACATGATTAATGAAACTGTGACAGCCATTTGTGAACATGAATGGACAAACTTGAGTTTGAAATCTCATATGCTACTAGGAAACAGAGGAAATGTAGAGAGAGCCTGATGCTACATGGCATTATTTAGTTGCTGAAATACCAACTCTGGAACTACTTGACTGCTGCATTCAACATGCATGAAAAAAACACAATCCTGAATTTTAAGCAGTTTATACTCATTTCTTTCTGTCATATCCATAATATCCTACGAATAATAGCTCAAATATATTTACTTATTTTATTATTTATTTACTTATTTTATTAGGGTATACTTGTTTTACAACATTGTGTTAGTTTCTACTGTACGGTGAAGTGGAGTTCCCTGAGCTACACAACAGGTTCTCATTAGTTATCTATTTTAGACATATTAGTTACTCTAAATATGTCAATCCCAACCTCCCAATTCATCCAACCCCCTCCTTTCCCCCCTTGGGGTCCATACATGTGTTCTCTATGTCTGCGTATCTATTTCTGCTTGCAAACATGTTCATCTGTACCTTTTTTCTAGATTCCACATATATGCGTTAATATACGATATTTGTTTTTCTCTTTCTGACTTCACTTTGTATGACAGTCTCTAGGTACATCCATGTCTCTCCAAAAACCCAATTATAGCTGAGTAATATTCCATTGTATATATGTACCACATCTTCTTTATCTATACGTCTGTTGATGGACATTTATATTGCTTCCATGACCTGGCTATTGTAAATAGTGCTGCAATGAATATTGGGGTGCATGTGTCTATTTGAATTATGGTGATCTCATGGTATATACCCAGTAGTGGGATTGCTGGACATATGGTAATTCAATTTTTAGTTTTTTAAGGAACCTCCATACCTTTCTCCATAGTGGCTCGATCAATTTACTTTCCCACGAACAGTGCAAGAGGGTTCCCTTTTCTCCACACCCTCTCCAACATTTATTGTTTCCAGATTTTTTGACTATGGCCATTCTGATTGGTGTGAGGTGATACCTCATTGTTGTTTTGGTTTGCATTTCTCTAATAATTAGTGATGTTGAGCATCTTTTCATGTGCCTCTTGGCCATCTGTATGTCTTCTTTGGAGAAATGTCAGTTTAGGTCTTCTGCCCACTTTTCAATTGGGTTGTCTGTCTTTTAATAGTGAGCTGATGAGCTGTTTGTATATTTTGGAGGTTAATCCTTTGTCTGTTGATTCATTTGCAAGTATTTTCTCCCATTCTGAGGGTTGTCTTTTCATCTTGTTTATAGTTTCCTTTGTTGTGCAAAAACTTTTAACTTTCAAGTCCCAGTTGTTTATTTTTTATTTTATTTCCATTACTCTAGGAGGTGGGTCAAAAAAAAGTCTTGATGTGATCTATGTCAAAGAGTGTTCTTCCTATGCTTTCCTCTAAGAGTTTTATAGTGTTCATTCTTACATTTAGGTCTTTAATCCATTTTGAGTTTATTTTTGTGTATGGTGTTAAGGAGTGTTCTAATTTCATTATTTTACATGTAGCTGTCCAGTTTCCCAGCACCACTTATTGAAGAGAATGTCTTTTCTCCATTGTATATTCTTACCTACTGTATCAAAGATATGGTGACCATATGTGCGTGGGTTTATCTCTGGGCTTTCTATCCTGTTCCATTGATCTATATTTCTATTTTTGTGCCTGTACCATATTGTCTTGATTACTGTAACTTTGTAGTATTGTCTGAAGTCAGGGAGCCTGATTTTTCAAGCTCCATTTTTTCTTCTCAAGATTGCTTTGACTATTCGTGGTCTTTTGTGTCTCCATACAAATTTTAAGTTTTTTTGTTCTAGTTTTGTGAAAACTGCCATTGGTAATTCGATGGGAATTTCATTGAATCTGTAGATTGCTTTGGGTAGTATAGTCATTTTCACAGTATTGATTCTTCCAATCCAAGAACATGACACATTTCACCATCTGTTTGTGTCATCTTTGATTTCTTTCATCAATATTTTATAGTTTTCTGAGTACAGTTCTTTAACCTGCTTAGATAGGTTTATTCCTATTTATTTTATTCTTTTTGTTGCATTGGTGAATGGGATTGTTTCCTTAATTTCTCATTCTGATCTTTCATTGTTAGTGTATAGGAGTGCAAGATATTTCTGTGCATTAATTTTGTGTCCTGCAACTTTACCAAATCCATTGATTAGCTCTAGTAATTTTCTGCTGGCATCTTTAGGATTTTCTATGTATAGTATCATTTCATCTGCCAACAGTGACAGTTTTAATTCTTCTTTTCCAGTTTGTATTCTTTTTATTTACTTTTCTTCTCTGATTGCCATGGCTAGGATTTCCAAATATACGTTGAATAGTAGTGGTGAGAGTGGACATCCTTGTCTTGTTCCTGATCTTAGAGGAAATGCTTTCAGTTTTTCACCACTGAGAATGATGTTTGCTGTGGATTTGTCATATATGGCCTTTATTATGTTGAGGTACGTTTCCTCTATTCCCTCTTTCTGGAGAGTTTTTATCATAAATGGGTGTTGAATTTTGTCAAAAGCCTTTTCTGCTTCTACTGAGATGATCATATTGTTTTAATTCATCAAATGTTAATATGGTGTATCACATTGATTCATTTGCATATACTGAAGAAACCTTGCATCCCTGGGATAAATCCCACTTAATCATGGTGTATGATCATTTTAATGTGCTGTTGGATTCTGTTTTCTAGTATTTTGTTGAGGATTTTTACATCTATATTCATCAGTAGTTTTCTGTTTTTGAGATATCTTTGTCTGGTTTTGATATCAGGGTGGTGGTGACCTTGTAGAATGGGTTTGGGAGTGTTCTTTCCTCTGCAAGTTTTTCGAAGAGTTTGAGAAGAATGTGTGTTAGCTCTTCTCTAAATGTTTGATAGAATTCCCCTGTGAAGCCATTGGGTCCTGGACTTTCGTTTGTTGGAAGATTTTTAATCACAGTTTCAATTTCATTAATTGTGATTGGTCTGTTTATATTTTCAATTTCTTCCTGGTTCAGTCTTGGAAGTTTATACCTTTCTAAGAATTTGCACATTTCTTCCAGATTGTCCATTTTATTGGCATATAGTTGCTTGTAGTAGTCTCATATGATCCTTTGTATTTCTGCATTGTCTGTTGTTACTTTTCCTTTTTCATTTCTAACTTTATTGATTTGGTCCTCCCTCTTTTTCTTGATGACTCTGGCTAAAGGTTTATCAATTTTTTTTATCTTCTCAAAAAAACACCTTTTATTTTTATTGATCTTTGCTATTGTTTTCTTCATTTCTTTTTCATTTATTTCCTCTCTGATCTTTACAATTTCTTTTCTTCTACTAACTTTGGGGTCTTTTTGTTCTTCTTTCTGTAGTTCCTTTAGGTGTAAGCTTAGATTGTTTATTTGATTTTTTTTCTTGTTTCTTGAGGTGAGATTGCATTGCTATATACTTCCCTCTTAGAACTGCTTTTGCTGTGTCCCGTAGGCTTCACGTCATTGTGTTTTTACTGTCATTTCTTTCTATGTATTTTTTTAGTTCCTCTTTGATTTCTTCAGTGATCTCTTCGTTACTTAACAGTGCACTGTTTAGCCTCAATGTGTTTGTGTTTTTTACAGTTTTTTTTTTCCTGTAATTGATTTCTAATATCATAATGTGTGGTCAGAAAAGATGCTTGATATAATTTCAGTTTTCTTAAATTTTCCAAGGCTTGAATTGTGACCCAAGATGTGATCTATCCTGGAGAATGTTCCATATGCACTTGAGAAGAAAGTGGATTCTGCCGCTTTCGGGTTGAATATCCTATAAATATCAATTAAATCTATCTGGTCTAGTTTGTCATTTAAATCTTGTGTTTCCTTATTTATTTTCTGTCTGGATGATCTGTCGATTGGTGTAAGTTGGGTATTAAGGTCCCCCAATATTTTTGTGTTACTGTTGATTTTCCCTTTTATGGCTGTTAGCATTTGCCTTATGTGTTGAAGTGCTCCTATGTGGGGTGTGTAAATATTTATAATTGTTATGTTTTCTTCTTGGATTGATCCCTTGATCATTATGTGGTGTCCTTCCTTATCTCATGTAACAGTCTTTATTTTAAAGTCTATTTTATCTGATATGATTATTGCTACTCCAGATTTCTTGTGATTTCCATTTGCATGGAATATCTTTTTCCATACCTACAATTTCAGTCTGTATGTGTCCCTAGGTTTGAATTGGGTCTCTTGTAGAAAGCATATATATGGGTCTTCTTTTTGTATCTATTCAGCCAGTCTGTTTCTTTTGGTTGGAACTTTTAATCCCTTCACATTAGGGTAATTATCGATATGTATGTTCCTTTTACCATTTACTTAATCTTTTGGGGGTTGTTTTTGTAGGTCTTCTTCTCTTCTGTTTCCTGCTTAGGGAAGTTACTTTAACATTTATTGTAGAGCAGGTTTGGTGGTGCTGAATTCTCTTAGCTTTTGCTTGTCTGTAAAGCTTTTCATTTCTCCATCAAATCTGAATGAGATCCTTCCTGTGTAGAGTCATCTTGGTTTGAGGTTTTCCCCTTTCATCACTTTAAATATATCCTGCCAATTCCTTCTGGCCTGCATAATTTCTGCTGAATGATCAGCTGTTAACCTTATGGGGATTCCTTTGTATGTTATTTGTTGCTTTTCCCTTGCTGCTTTTAATATTTTTTCTTGGTATTTAGTTTTTGATACTTTGATTAATATATGTATCACCATGTTTCTCCTTGGGTTTATCCAGTGTGGGACTGTCTGTGCTTCCTGGGCTTGATTCACTATTTCCTTTCCTGTGTTAGGGAAGTTTTCAACTGTAATTTCTTCAAATATTTTCTCAGACACTTTCTCTTTCACTTATTCTTGTGGGACCCCTAAAATTCGAATGTTGGTGTGTTTAATGTTGCCCCAGAGGTCTCTGAGACTGTCCTCAATTGTTTTCATTATTTTTTCTTTATTCTGCTTCATGGCAGTTATTTCCAACATTCTATCTTCCAGGTCACTTATCCATTCTTCTCCATCAGCTATTCTGCTATTGATTCCTTCTAGAGTATTTTAATTTTAGTTATTGTGTTGTTCATCACTGTTTGTTTACTTTTTAGTTCTTCTAAGACCTTGTTAAGTGTTTCTTGCATTTTCCCTATTCTATTTCTGAAATTTTGATCATCTTTACTATCATTACTCTGAATACTTTCTTCAGGTAGACTGTCTGTTTCCTCTTCATTTGTTTGGTCTTGTGGGTTTTTACCTTGCTCCTTCATCTGCAGCATATTTCTCTCTCTTCTCATTTTGTTTAACTTACTGTGTTTGAGGTCTCTTTTCTTCAGGCTGCAGGGTTGTATTTCCTCTTACTTCTGGTGTCTTCCCACAGTGGGGGAGGTTGGTCCAGTGACTTGTGTAGGCTTCCTGGTGGGAGGGGACTGGTGTCTGCTTTCTGGTGGGTGGATCTGGGTCTTGTACCTCTGATGGGAAGGGCCACATCCAGTGGTGTGTTTTTTGGTGTCTTTGAGCTTAGTATGACTTTTGGTAGCCTGTCTGCTAATGGGTGGGCTTGTGTTCCTGTCTTGCTAATTGTTTAGCATGAGGCATCCAGCACTGGAGCTTGCTGGCCAGTGGGTGGAGCTGGGTCTTTGTGTTAAGAAGGAGACTTCTGGGAGAGCTCTTGCCAATTAATATAACCTGGGACTGGGAGTTCTCTGGTGGTCCAATGTTCTGGACTTGGCTTTCCCACCTCAGAGGCTCAGGCCCAACACCTGTCCAGAGCTACAAGGCCCCCAAGCCACATGGAGTGGAAGAAAAGGAAAGATAGAAAACGAAAATGAACAGACACACACAAGGAAACACACACATACACAAACAAAAAACAATAAAAAGAAAACACACAAACAAAACCCCAAGACCAATGGTAAAAGCAAAACCAAACAGACAAAAACACACAAAGAATCATACACACACACACACACACACACAAAGAGAAAACAAAAAAGAAGAGAGCAACCAAACAAATAAACAAGCCCCAAAATGAAAACAAACACTAAAAACTAAACTAACAAAACAAAAACAAAAAAAAAAAACAAAACAAATGAAAAGCACAAAGCAAATTCTAGGTAGGTCTCTGGACCTGCTGTGGGCACTGTGGGGCCAACTCAGACTCTGACCTGGCCCAGCTCCTGTGTGTACTTGCCCCCAGTGTTCACACCCTCAATTGTGGGAATACACATTTTCTATTCAGATATTCCACAGATGCAGGGTTTACCAAGCTGATTGCAGGGATTTAATCTGCTGTTCCTGTGGCTGCACAGAGAGATTTCCCTTCTTTGGTCACACTGCCTCTGGAATTCACCTTTGGTTTTGGCCCTGCCTCTGCATGTGGGCCACCCTCAGGCATCTGTTCCCCACCCAGGAAGAGGGAGTGAAAGCAGTGGCTGATCAGGGCTCACTTGCTTAATCAGACCAGAGATTGGGAGGGGTACAGCAGTCACAATTAGGATATGTGGGGAGTGCCTTCGGTGACAGAGGCCCGTGGGAGATTGCAGCAGTCTGAGGTGCACCGTTAGCTCTCCCAGGGAAGATGACCCTGGATTGTGGGACCCTCAGCAGTGGTGGGATGTACATGATCTTGGGAAGACGTGGGCAGTGACCCGTGCTTGCTTACATGACCCTTGGTGGCAATGTTGGCAGCAGTAGCTGTCATGCTTCCCTCTGGGGTCTGATATAGCAGCTGTGGCTTGCACCCAACCCTGGAGTTCATGTAGACAGTGCCCTGCTGTCCGTGAGTGGTGGGAGAAAGAAGCTTCTATGGCAGGCCTGCTCCTCTCCTTGGGCACCCCATAGCAATGGTCCCTTGCATCTCTGGTGGCCCAGGTTTCTTCCTGGATACCCTCTCCTGTGGCACACTAGCACCCTCAGGCTGTCTTAATGGAGCCAACCCTAGCCCTCTCCCTGGGGTCTGACCTCTGAAGCCCGATCCTCAGCACACAGACCCCATCTGCCCCAGCAGGTAGGCAAGATCTCAGGCTGGGGAGTGCTGGTCAGCACTGATACTCTGTGTGGGATTCTCTCTGCTTTGCCCTCCACATGCCTGTTGCTGCAGTCTGCTCTGAGGCTCCAAAGCTCCCCCCATCACCGCCAGTGAAGGGTCTTCCTAGTATGTGGAAACCTTTCCTCCTTCACAGCTCCCTCTCACAGGCATGGGTCCCATCCCAATTTCTTTGTCTTTTTTTTTCTTTTCCTTTTTTCTTTTGCCCTACCCAATTACATGGAGATTTTCTTGCTTTTTTTGAAGTCTGAGGTCTTCTGCCAGCATTCAATAAGTGTTCTGTAGGAGTCGTTCCACATGTAGATGTATTTTTGATGTATTTGTGAGGACGAAGGTGATCTCCACGTCTTACTCCTCTGTCATCATTCCAAAACTCCAATGGCTTGAATATATTTAAAATTTACTCTGTGACAAGACTAAGCTAAATCTTTTGTATACATTACCTTAATTAGTCAACCTCAAATGCCTATAAATTATGAAGTATTTTAGTCTATTTTATAAGTAAGGAGTATGGAAAGTAAAGTTTAAAAAGTTAAAAAATATGATGTAGGTAAAAATATAGTTTCAACTCAAGTGGGTTTGGCCATGGAGCTACAGATTTAAGGTTTTTATTGAACTTATTCTCCATATTTCCTCCTTATTTGCATATTGTCAGATAAGTTGTAAGTTTGGTTTCTATGCTAACTACTGATTATAAATGCCTACACTTGGTTCAATCTGACAACATTTTTTTTTGATAATTTACTACACATAAGTAGTGTGGACAAGGAATAAAACCTGTCCTCATATCACAGGATATTTAAAACTGATGTGACAGGGTAGACAAATAAAATATAGAATGATATAAGCTAATGGGTATTTTTTATGAAATTGTCCAGTTATATGAAAAGTACAACATGTGCTTAGAGTTGGGATAGACTAATTCTGACTTTAATGGGTATAAAAGGTTATATAGAGATGGAAATATTTTATTCTAGTATTAGAGGAATATTTAAATTTTCAAAAGGTAAATTAGAATTTCACTTTCAGACTTCCCTGGTGGCACAGTGGTTGAGAATCCGCCTGCCAATGCAAGGGACATGGGTTCAAGCCCTGGTCCAGGAAGATCCCACATGCTGCAGAGCAACTAAGCCCGCCCCACTTGCTGCAACTAGGAAAGCCCACATGCATCAACGAAGACCCAACACAGCCAAAAATAAATATAAACAAAATAAATAAATTTATAAAAAAATAAAAAGAATTTCACTTTCTGGTCAAGATAGAGTGACAAGAACCAGATTTACCCTTCAACCAAAAACAACTAAAAAAATAGGGAAAATATATGGAAAAACAATACTTAATACATTGAAAATAAGACAATGAAGGATAGCTATTCATGAGAGGCAAGAAATAAATGAAATGAGCTCCAGAGATGCCCTACCTTACTGACTAGAGAAATTTTCTAGTATGCAGAGCAAGGAATGAAGGCTGTCAGAGCTCAGAAATCTCCCTAAGGTGATGGCATAGGGTTTGAAGCCTGTGGAAAGCAAGGCAACTAAATTAAACAGCACCAGAGAAGAGAGAGGCACAGACTCCAGAGATCTACAAAGGGCATTTTGAATACTCTTCATATATTTAGGGAAATGTGATCAAAACATGCATTTGAGGAAATTCTAAGGCACAGAAAATAACCAACTAAAATAATTATAGGGAACGATCCCCACAATACACAGAAGGCTGGGAATACTGCCAACAGGTGGAATGCAAAACTTCATAATTCAGGTAGCATTGATTACAGTACTAAAAAGTACCTTGCCTTTGTATTGCAAAAATTTAGTCCTAAATAAAATGAAACTCTGGGCCTGACTAATACATCTTAAAGTCAAGACTCAGAAGGGGCAAGTTGTTTCCAATTAGCCTATCCAAGTCCCAGGAAAAAAATCTTAAGAGTATTTGTAGAAATGGAAAAATATCAGTGCACAATAAAGTTACATTTCACAGTGTCTGTATCTAATAACAATTAGTAGGCATGCAAAGAAGCAGGAAAATATGATTACTAATGAGGAGAAAAATCAATGAATACAAACTGATCAGTAATAACACAGATGAAAAATTAGTAGGCAGAGACATTGAAAGAGGTATTACAACTTTATTCTATATATCTAAGAAGCTTAAGATGGAATGTATTAATTTAGTAGATATATAAAAGATATTAAAAAGACATGTTATACACTGCATTGGATTAAAACAGATAAACATTAATGAATAAAATATTAGTGAATTTCAAGACATACTAATGTTGGCAGATAATTCTCCATGGTTTATCACATCTTTATATTTGAGATGAATGCCTGATTTCCTTTTGTCTGGACTATCTTTTTAAGGAAGCTTCCATCATAAATAGACTTTGGAGATAGATATTGTTTCCCCCTGGAGAAAAATATATTTAGTGCCCATTCTAAAAGATTCAAGTTCCCTAAGCTTCTGTAATGCAATCCACTGTGTATGGAGGTACCATCTTTGCTTCTCCATGTAACCCTTACAGCACTGTGGCTTGGGAAACCAGTAAAAATGCTGATACACTGGCACTGCTATTTCTGTGAGTAATAAAGTGTTTTTTGGGTTTTTTGTTTGTTTGTTTTTTTGTCCCTGACCCAGGAGTCTTGTGTCTTTCACCAGCATCATTATACTGTGACAGGTTAAATTGTCAGCTTGCAAGTGGGGTAAAATCTCATATCCTTGAGAATTCCTGACAGTTTGGTGCTGAGAATAGAAAGATAAGATGCTGAATGAAGCACAACTTTCTGAAACAGGAAGAATAAGTGTCTTAGAGAGCAATTATTGCTCTTTGAGGGGAATCTATGAAAATTGACTGTAAACATGTTGATCAAATAATGATTAGCATACTTTATTGCCTATTAATAAGGAGGAAGAGGGGATGTAGTTGCAGCCTGAGTACTGAGAAGGTTCAAAGACCTGACCTTCAGTCAAGTGGATTTCCTTGCCAATTTGGTGTGATGCCTCCAGCCCAAATTTTCTTAGTAATTAGTCCTACATTCATCCTGGGTAGGCAGAAGTTTCAGCCTCCTTTCAGTATTTCAATAGTGTCAGAGACACAAATTTATACTAAATGTGAAAGGAAGAACATTTGTGACCACTGTAGGCAGAAACCAGGTGCTTCATTAGCAACTTGGCTGGATTACTTGGTGCGTGAGTCAGGAAGTGTAATGCTTATTAAGGAATTAAGGCAATAGCTGGATTGTCTTACTGTTCAACTCCTTTCATAGTCTACTGTGTCTCTACAGATCATATGGTCCAGGAGATGAAACAGTCTTAGCATTCCTTGCACTGAATATTGTCTCTTGTAATGTAACTTTGTCCCTCTTGAGAAACTTTCAGTCAGTCAGACACACTTCTGTGGGAAACCACAGATAAGTCATTGGCTAGTAGTCATATGTGTTCTCTCCCAAATTGAATTTACTGTACAGATGACAAATGACTCACAGAAGAATGAGAAGCTGACCAAAAGTATCTAGATAAATCCTTGCATTCATTCCTAATACTCTGAAAAATTCACCCATCTTTTATATAAACACAAAATACTTAAATGAAGAAGTTTATAATGTATTATAAATTGTATTACTATAAAGGTATTATAAATTTGATGAAATCCATAAACTCGTATAACTAAGAAGCTCATTGAACCCAAAACACAAGAAACATGAGGACAATTACATGAAAGTATTTCACAATGAAATTGCTTTAAAAGGGTGATAAAAGGAAAATCCTTAAAGTGTCTGCAGAAAAAAAGAGACATTGGATACAAAGAAACAAAGATATGGATAGCAACATATTTTTAATTGAAGACAATTTTAGTTAGAAGACAAATAAAAGAGCACCTTTAAAGTACTGAAGTAAAAACAAACAAACAAAACTTGTCAACATCAAATGCATTATTCAGCAAAAGTATTTCAAAACAAATGTGAATAAGTACTTTTTCAGATATAAAAAGACTGAAAGCTTTCATCACCACTGGATTTCAGCTCTAAGAAGTATTAAAGGAAGTTCTACATTCAGAAGGAATACTATACTTGTCATACCTGATAGAAGCCTGGATCTATACAAAAGAATGAAGAGCACAGAGAAAATGTAACACATGGATAAATATAAAGGTTTTTTTAAAAATATAGTCATTTTAAGAAATAATGAACCATTAGGTAAAAAGTAATAATATTGCATTTATACATTAAATATGTGACAAATATAGCATGAAGGCTGGGAGAGGAGAAAATAGATGTGTACTCTTTTAAGGTTCTTATACATACAGCTGTATATATCATTTGAACTTAGGCTGAGACAAAATAATTATGATTCTATAAGCCCTAAAGTATATCCAAAAATAACAAAAATAATTATAGTTAATAATCCAACAAGAAAGAAATAAAATGGAACCATAAAAAATACTCAGTTCATCCAAAACAAAACAGAAAAGAACAACAACAACAAAAAAGCACAAAAACAGATTGGACAGGTAGAAACCAAAGAACAAGATAGTAGATTTAAACTCAACCATACCAATAATCATGTTAAATATAAATGATATATACACACATTTAAAAGGAAGAGATTGCCAGATTGGATAATAATGTAATAACAAACTCTATATTGCCTACAAAAATCTTACCATATAAAGATTAAAATACATTAAAAGATGGAAAAAGTATACTTGGTTAATGTTAATCAGAAGAAAGATGTAGAGGCTATATTAATATGAGAAAAAAGTACATTTATGAGCAAAATATTACAAGCAATAAAGAAGATCATTTCATAATAACCAAGGAGTCAATTCTCATCTGAGAACATAACAATGCTAAATGTTTATGCACATAACAACAGAGATTCAAGATAAAATTACTAAAATTGACCAATCACAAACATAGGAAAATAATTTAACATGTCTCTCTAAATAAGTGATAGAACAAACAGAAAGCAATAAATATATGGAAGACCTGAACAACACCATCAACCAACTTGTCCTAATTAACATTTATGGAACATTCTAACCAATGGTAGCAAAATTAACCCTTATTTTCAACTACATATGAAATATTTTCCAAGACAGACTATATTATGGCCAATAAATCAAGTCTCAGTAAATCTGAGTTTCAAGTTGTACAAATTGTGTTCAGACCTCACAATCACTCTTTTTATAATAATGCAGAGCAGATACTAGTGAAGCTAAATTCTTAGAATCTTCCATTCATGGATTCCTGTGTGACAAGACTTATCCCCATTCCTTGATATTTAGAAAATCAGGATGAGATTTTGTCATGAATCTATACTCTCTTTGCTCAAGGACATTTTATTTCAGGGACCTTCTTCTTCTCCTCTACTGAACTTCAGAGATACCTGAATTTCTCTAAATACTGAATACTGAGGAGAAGATGTAATACTTTAAAGGCAAATACCAGCTTCTTTAATTAAATATAACTACATAGGTCATATATGTTCTTTCCAAAACTGAGACAGCTGTAGGTCTGTGATCAATATTTAGAAATATAAAACTCTATCCTATAAAATAATAATAAGAAAGCCTGAGTTTATAAAAATAAGAAAATTAAAGTCAGCCACTTGATACAATCAGTAGCCAGAGTTTTTATATTTACAGATACAGTAAATATCTGTATCACTGATATGACTGCTATAATTTGTGGTCAAGTATTATTCAATAATGTTAAGAGTAAAATGAGGTTTTATTTGACAAAAGTTGTAGAGAAAAACCCTATTACTGAAAATCTGATCAAATCATTTAAGTGTTTATTTTGTCCATGTCAAGGTTATGATTTCACCTTAAATTTTAAAAAAATTAGTATAGTTTTATTCTTGGAAATCAGTCTTTCTCCCAAATTACTGAATTTGTCACAGAGTAAATATATGAATTAAACACTGAGAATTTAATTTATCCTTGTTATTAGGAAAATAAAATATCCACGTTCTTCATAGCATTTGTCCTGATATAAATTTGACACATTTTATAATATATAATAAATATTTAAAAAATGTGCAATTAGCAGTAATCAACAGTGATGTACATGGTTGCTTTAATTTTTTTTTCTAATACATATTTCATGACCATGATATAATTTACTTGAATAAGGAGGGGAAATTCTGGAATTTGAGGCAAGACTAAAATACCCTATTGAGGATTATCTTAGTTAGCTTTTATTAAGCTACACAGTATAAAAATAATCTCAAAACTCCAGTGCTTACATCACCAAATATTTCTTTCTTTCTCATTTTGCAAGAGGGTTTTTGTTAACCTTGCCTCTTCTAATTTCTTCGGGACTCACCTGAGGTAGGATTGATTTATCTCAATGTATCTACTCTTTACATAATACAGAATAAAGGAAAGCCACCACTTCAGACATGTTGCTCTTATGGTGGGGAGCAAGAGGAAGGACAGGTTGAAACACATGATACCTTTTAAGCTTTGTCCAGAAGTGGCCCTTCGTCACTTTGACTCACAATCCATTTGTCAAACAAATCATATGTGATGAGTATAACTCCAACTAGGAGAGAGTGAAGAGTTAGAGAATTATTCCAATTAGCCACGAGAATATTATAGACTTGTGTACATATGGGTACGTTTTAAGGAAATTAGTTAAACATTGCCTTCTGATGATTCAAGAGATAATTGTTAATCCTTAGTTTGTATTTTTATTTAATATTGCAGATATATGTGTACTCTGTGCATTCTCTTTGTTGAAAATACTGGTTGAGTTGTGTTTGGGGTTTTCAGTAACATAGATGAGAAGGTAAAAGTGAGTACTGACAATATTGGAAAAGTTAAAAGGCAGTCTAATGGCAACAGAAGTCTAGACAAAAATAACTTAGAGTGTGACAAGACTGATAGGAGAGCCAACTGAATGTACAGGGTGTAGTCCATGAGTAAAAGAAGAATGGATGGAAGAGAAAGCCATTAAGTTGCTTTTTTAGGACATTCAGGTGAACTTTCTTGCATAGTTTTGAGTGCCAGGTATACTTTAAGAGGGAAGAATTAGGTAACATAAAGTAAAATTGTAAGGCAGGCAAAATTTACCCCCTACAACAAAACAAATTGATTCTACAACTATTTATTGAGCCATCATTGTGTGTTAGAATTTTACTAGATGCTGTGAGTAGAAAGATTAAAATAAAGTATCTGCTTCATTTAAAAAGGTATGATTCACATATGTTTACATAATCTATGGGTCTCTTACATTAGGTGGAAAAGACAGGAAAATAAATTGTAATCTATAGAAAATTTCAAAAAGTTATCTTTTAAATTAGCAACTTATTCTCATATTCTGTAGATTCAGATTATATGGAATTGATTTTCCTTCCCAATGTGCCAATGCATCATGTAGCATATACAGCCATTAGCTATTAGATCATCAGTTGCCTTTAAACTCTTTTGCTTGTATAGGCAGTAATTGAGGCCATTTTAATTTTCATATTTACTTATAAAAATACCTGAAAATGTTAGTTCAATTGGGGCTTTATAATAATCTACTAAACTGCCAGGTAAATTAATGATGCATTTAACAGTATGATTGATACAAATAAAATCTCCAAATACTAACCATTATATTATATTTAGGTATAAGAATAGCCTCCTCATTGTAAGAATGTAAGGAAAAAAATTTCGAAATTAATTTTGTTCTGGCTTCTGCATCAGATCTCATTTTGTGTCTTTTGAAAATGCAAACTGGAATGCTATTTCTTTAGATCAGGGTAACAAGAAATAAGTTCTGAGAATTCTTAGTCTCAATGTATTGCTCAGATATCACTAACTAATTCCATAGTTATTCTCAATTGCAGAAAACATTGATACATTCATTATAACCTACTACAGTGGTTCTCCACTGAGTATGTGTGTTGAGGGGGAAAGGGATGATTTTCCAAGCCCCCAGGGGATATTTAGCAATTCCTAGAAATATTTTTCGTTGCCACAATTTGTAGGTTGTGGATATTACTGTCATCTAGTAGTTACAGTCCAGGGATATGGCTAAATATCCTACAGTGCACAGGACTGGCCCCACAACAAAGAATTATCTGGCCTCAAATGACACCAGTGCCCAGGTTGAAAAACCCTGATAAAGTAACATCCCCCATGTGATCATTTAAATAAAAAGGTATAATTAGGTTTCATTGTAATGTAATTTTTTAGCAAAAACTTGAAGAAGTGAAGTTACCCACATCTTTGCAGGCAGAGAGCAGCCTGTGTAAAGGCCCTAAGGTGAACAGTGTGTTTGATGTAACAAAGCACAAAACATAGCATTGTTATGTTTTCAAGTATTGGGGTGAAGAATCTTCATGAAAATGAACAAGATAATATATTCATTTTCTCTGAACAGTTTATTCTTTAACATAATAGGCTTCTCAAATTCTGCTCTGATATTATCCAGCAAAATGAACTGAAAAAGGGAATGAAGTAAATACACATGGTATTAGAATATTAGAATTTTGAGTGTTAATTATAGAGGACTCACATTATAAGTTAAATGTGCATACAGATAATATGAAAACGATACCCTTCATGTAGAATATGTATTATATGAATTATATGTTCTATAATAAACATACTTCTAATATAATATTTATCTATAACAATGTTTAGTTTGAAAATGCTTATTAATGATATATGAATATAATATGTGTCTATGTGTATGAGTCTATTCAAAAGTTACAATACATGTGAAAATTTCCATGCATAATTCTTCCTTTGTTTAAGTAAAATGATACAACAAATAGATGCATAATTTCTTCAAAAGATTCAAAATAATAACTATATAGTATGAACTATATAAAAACATAAATTTTGGAAATTATATCACAAAATAAAAAGTTAAGAAAAAGTTAAGAGGAGACACAATAAATTGCAAATATAATCTTTGAAATAATATAGATTTTTTTTTATGGTTCAGTATTGCCAATCCTAAATAAACAAAAAGCCCTAACCAAAGAACATACAACATCTTATGTTAGACAAGTAGAACATGATAGAAATGGTATGATAGTTCTGAATGCAGGCCTCAAGAGCCTTACACATTTCCAATCTCTATTTAAACTCCTGTCTCCACCCTGAGTAAAAGCCCAGACTAGCTTGCTGGAGATGAGAGATAACATAAGATAGAGCTAAATCGACCTGATTGTCACAGCAAAACTTCACACATGTTAGAAGCTTCATCCCACATAAGTAATGTCACCTATTTGACCCACTGGTAAACATAGGCACACAAATTTAAACTTAACGGGGCCCAGTGCATACCAAAAGGAGAGCCCAGCTAACCCACAGACTTATGGGCAGTAAACTTAAATGGTTGTGATGGCTAATTTATGGGTTTTTTTTTTTTCTGTTTTTGTTATGGTGAAATATACATAGCATAAAATTAACCAGTTAAACATTTAAATAAAGTGTACTATTCTGTGGCCTTAAATACATTCACATTGTTGTGCAATCATCACTATTCATTTCCAAAACATTGTTATCATCCACAACTGAATCTCTGTCATGATTAAACAATAATTTCCTAGCACCTCTTCTTCCCAGTAACCTGTATTCTACTGTTTAAAGAATTTGACTTTCCTAGGTATCTCATATAAGTTGAATTAATACACTAGTTGTCCTTATTTACCTGGCTTATTTCATTTAGCTTAATATTTTCAAAGTTCATCTGTTTTGTAGAATATATAAGAATTTCACTCCTTGTTAAGTCTGAATAATGTTCCACAGGATGTATATATCACATTTTGGTTTTCTATTCATCTATGAGTGGATTCTTGGGTTACTTCCACTTTGCTATTACGAATAATGCTGCCATGAACACTGGTATACAAATATCTATTTGAGACACTGCTTTCTTTCAGGTATACACCTAGAAGTGCAATTGCTGGATCATTTGGTAATTCTATAGTGATGTTTTTGAGGAAATGCCATACCATATTCCACAGTGGTAAACTAATCGCTAGTAGTGCACAAAATTTCCAATTTCTCCACATTCTTTAAAACACTGTTTTGTTTTCATGTTTCCATTTTTTAAAAAATAACCATCCAAATTGGTGTTTTGAAATTTGTTAACACTTGTTTTGTGGTCTAACATATGCTCTGTCCCAGAGCATCTTCCATGTACACTGGAGAAAAATGTGTACTCTGCTCTTCTTGTGTGGACTGTTCCATATATGACTATTAGGTACAATTGCTTTACAATGTTATTGAAGTCTTCTATTTCCTTATTGTTTTTTTAGCTGCTTCTTTTATCCATTATTGGATAATTATTGAAGTCAATTATTGAAGTTTTCAACTCTTATTGTAAAACTGTTTCTCCCTTGAATTATGTCAAAATTTGCTTCATATACTTTAAAGCGCTGATGTTACGTATATATGTTTATAAATTCTATATCTTCTTGGTGAATACTACAAACATTCCCATTTAGAGCAAAAAGATAAATGATACATTTTTTCAGTTTATCTATTCAATATTGTAGCAGATATCTTAATCAAAGCAATGAGACATACAAAAATAAGAAACAAAAAATAAAAATGAAGAAACAAAAAAACCCTACAATTTACAGAAAATAAGAGTACTAATACAGTTCCTTGTCAAGGTTACTGGACACTAATAGTGTAAATTTTTTGAACAGTAAGAAGAGTGTGATCCAAATTTCTACAAAAGTCAGCTTCTTTTTTGTAATAGGAGTGACAGGAATAAAATGAGTACAGCTGTAGTGGGATTTGTGTGATTGGAAATAAAGAGCTTTGTAAGTTTTTGTTTTTTGAAGTTTTCTATTTTTTTTATGTGGTCAGATGTTATGAATAAGAGTGGAAATCTAAGAACTAGAAGTTAGATAAAAATAAAGGACATTTGAAAGTTGAAATAGAAAGTGAAAAAAAAATGGCCTAACCAGATAAAGATAAGAAGAATGATTATCAAAATCATAGAATAATTTAAATATGCTTATTCTGATTTATAGAAGAAAGTATTAAAAATGTTGTATGACTTTTTATGTCAATATTAAATCATTTGAATATAAGCACAAGTAAAGATTTGAAAATTTGGAATCATCCAGACTCAAAATTTTGCAGGCAGTATTTAAGAAAAAGAGAGGGAAGGGGTAAGAATTTTGTGTATCATTAAAAAATAAATACTAAAATGATAGACAGGAAATACTGAAATATATTAGAAAAATAAAGACAAGTAATGTGGGTTATGAATTGGAATAAAGTAGAAATGCCAACAAACTGGAATATCTCTTTAGGTCAATGGGCCATCACTGTTTTTAGCTGAAGATACATGATGAAGTTTAGAAAAGGCATAGCTTCACTTAGTGATGTTTTATGTCAAACAGTTGCATGAACTGTGATAAGTATGGGTGTGGGTGACTGTAGTATATGATCCTAAAACATTACCAATATTCCTCTTAAAAATAGGAAAAATCACAATACCCACTCTTGGAAATCCATTGGATATTCTATTGGATGTCTTAAGAAATCAGTATAATAAAATAAGTAATAAATAAATTATGCATGCATATATATAAAGTAACACACAAAACTCTCATTATACTTGTGATTACTTGTCTCCATAAAAAATATGGGCATTTTTAAAAATAATAATAGAGTTCAGCCAAGAGTTCGGATATTTGACTAATGTATCAAGAACAGTTAAAATTTCCCATCTGACCCAGGAGTGGACTGTGTGCTTTTAGAGAGTTCTGTTTACTTCCAAGTAAAAATAAGCATATATTTCCAAGTCTCTGTCTTCTAGATATTTGCACCAATTTCATGTTATTTCTAAATCAAAATACATCATTATTCATACTGAAAAGATTATTTGTTTTATTTGTGACTTTGAAAAAGTTTTAGAATAAATAAAGTATCATTATGGTATCTTTATTTTAGGACAATAACTTAAATGCAGTGATGTGCAGGGGACATTTTAAAAAACAGCATTTTACTATTTATTACGATACTTCTCAATCCTTTTAATTTCATTTATATTAATTACCTTAATATATCTTATGATTTATGATTATCTATAAAGTATCTGATGTAAATGATGGTTAGCTCTTGAACTGACTGATTCAAATCTATAGACAGTTCTGTAAGTCAGTAATGATGTTTAGCAACTATGAAAATATTTGTACAATGAGTAAATATCAAGGTAAAAACACTTATTTTGAAATGATGAGAATGATTTTGGCAGAACGTTCTGGAAAATAATTGAGACATTGAAATATTACACTTTTCATTTTTCTCTGTTGTATTAAAATGTAACTTGCCACAAATGAAACGTGTTTAGAAAATCAAAATGATATAAGTAATCAACTTTCTTTTGTGTTCAGCTTCCATCCAGCTGTATCATATTATGCAAACATGTTCATAAGGACATAATAACTATATCTTGAATTAGTATACCTAAACCTTTAAGGCAGATTTGTCTTTTTTTTTTTTGCTGTTATTTTGAAAGATATTTAAACTAGGCATATTATTTAGAGAGGATTTACTACACTAAGCTAAGAATTCTAATTTTATATATTATAAAGAAGACACTTCTGGATTACAGCAACTCATAGGACTGTTAAAGTTGCTTGTAAGTTTTAGACCTGAAAAAATTTGCTGAAACTTCAAGGAAAAAAATTTCAGAAGTGAAAATAAAGTCAAGCTTGATATATTCCACTAAAAAGCAATATAACTATGTTCCCAGGCTTTTAATTACTTCCATAGAGTTGAAGTTTTATTAATCACTATCAGTTTCCATTCACCAAGAATTAATAAAAGACACTCCATAATCTGCTTTAAGTAGGACATTTTGTTACTGTGGAGTGTTGGACTGAAAAGAATTTACCCATATTTTAATTCCCTTTTTCAGTTTTGCTGACAACACAGTAACTGATTAATTTGGTGCTATTGTTGACAGCTCCCTCTAAAGATTGATTTAATTATTAACCCATGACAACCATGCAGACTGTTTCCAAATATATTAGCCTATTGAATAGACAACAGTTTTTTAAACTAAGATTTTTCTTATTCCTCAGTGAAATGACGGTTCCTAAGTTCCTATCACTTACAGATTATTGTTAAAAATAGGCTGTCCTTTTCTATTGAACTCTTAGTGTTCTTCATGAGCATGGAAGCTGTTCTTTCATATGAATATGAATGTGTAAATATATCTAGCATTTTCTTCTAATCAGAAACAATTTTTTAAAATATTGCTCATTTGTGTTTTATCATGTAAAACATTTTATTGTTGGTTTTGTTTGTTGTAGTGCTCTGAAAAGGGTATTTTATTTTAAATCTAGGGTTTTATATCTTATTCTAAGGAGTCAGCTTTAATTAATTTTATTATATTTTTGTATTTCATACTTAAAATTATTGTTTTATTTTAAAATATGGAACGCTATTGATTATAATTTTTTCTGCCTTAATCAGTAGTCCTTTGGAGATTAATTAAATATGTCTTTTCAACTAGTTAATGAAAGCATAACTTGCTAGGCTATTACCATAACCTAAATTACCTGGGGAAGGATAATACTCAAATCAGGCCCCGTCTCATCATTCTGTTCCAGATAGGGGGATGAGAAAAAACTGAGAAACTGTTGTGATGTTCATGTACAGAGGCATAGACACTTTTAGTGACTCTTTTACTTCTAATCATAGAAATATAGAATGCTTCTCCCCTCACAACTCACAATCACATCCCTCTCTACCTATCATGTTCATCCCAAACCTTCTACCTATTAAAATCCTACGCCTCCATAAATGCAAAACAGTAAGGGATGTATCACAACTTCCTTTTCAACTTTTTTATTATTTCATTTTTGTGTGCATTAAATGTACTAAAAATATTCATCTCCCCTATTACAGGCATACCTCAGAGGTATTGTGGGTTTGGTTCCAGACTGCTGCAATAAAGCAAATATCCCAATAAACTGAGTCACAAGATTTTTGTTTTGTTTTGTTTCCCAGTACATATAAAAATTATGTTTACACTACATAACTGTTCCATAACATCACGTCTAAAAATCTATGTACATACTTTATTTAAAAAGTACTTTTTTTGCTAAAAAATGTTAACCATCACCTGAGCCTTCAGTGAGCTGTAATCTTTTTGCAATAGTAACATCATCACCATAGCAAATATAATAATGAAAATAAAATAAAAAATTTTGAAATATTGTGAGAATTACCAAAATGTAACACAGGCACAAAGTGAGCAAATGCTGTTGGAAAAATGACACCAATAGACTTGCTTGATGTAAGGTTACCACAAACCTTCAATTTGTAAAAATGCAATATCTGTGAAGTGCAATGAAGTGAAGTGCAGTAAAATAAGGTATGCCTGTAGACTTACAATTTTTGAGATTTGGAACCAAACATTTATTTGCTTTATTTTATTCTTATTGTCTGATACTAGTTCCTAATTAATTATTTATTTAAGATATATAAATGTAAAAGCAATGGATGAGATGTGGTGTCTACCCAGAGGAGTTAACAATTTTGTTGCACACACACACCTATAAATAAGTAATTTTGCTAAGATGTGGAGACTATTAGGATAGAAAAAAATATATATCAGAGGCTGAGAAGATTAAGGACAGGGTTAAATATTTTTCCACAGTTGTGCTCTATTAACTTTGGTGATCTAGAGAGCTCATGCCCCAGCATTTGTGTCTGTGTTTTGCTAATAGAGTTACCTGTCTTGATTCCACAGACTTTATCAGAAGTCTTGGCCTTGTCCTAAATATAGTGAAACTAAAGCTAGCTCATATTGCTTTCATATTTTATGGATGCAAAAGTTCACATAGTTAGCTTTTCCAAAGGCTTTCAAAACTTTAATATCACAATCATTACTCAGTTATCAATCCAAATGGATCAGATTCAAACTCTTTACTCCAGATGAATGAATAAGATAAATACATAGTTAATTTAATAAGTTCAGTGTATTCTTCATATAAGTATTGGCTTTCCTGATAAATTCACTAAATGAAAGTCAAAATATTAAAATTTATAAAAATGTTTCATTTAAATAATTATTTAAATAAGTAATGAATATTTTCTTTGTGTTTATCTTGGAAATGCTGATATGCTTTACCTATTGTTATCTATGTTGCCAAATCTAAATGTGGCTTCCAAGGAAAGAATGATTATTTTCAACCTAAACCAGTATTACTTTGCTAATTGATTAAATATCGGGGTAATTATGCTAATAACAAAACCAATATAATGACCTCAAATAATGTACAATTTCTTTTTAACTTCTAGAAGGTCATAACAAAGAAATAGAAAAGAAAGAACCTCAATATCCCAACTCCTCTTTTGAAAACTTTGACAAATTTTCACACTATATATTTTTGAGACTGCCTCAAGATAAAAATTGTGAAAATGACCTTTACTTTTATGCTTTTATTTTCTTGATGTGCTAGCTTGGACCATCATTTTATGCACTATTTATACCCTTTTTTATGGGAAAGCTGACCTTTACTGGAATTTAGATATGAACAGAATACAAATGTGCAAGCATGCTTCTTATGAGTTGGAAAAAAATCAAAGGAATGATAAACAGATGAGGAGAGTATTGTGAAAGATGCCATATAACGTGGGTCTTTCAGGCTAGGGTTTATAAAAGCCAATTACAGTTCCATAGCTCTCTACATTGTTTTATCAGTACTTTAAAATGAAAGAAGATGAGGTGAGTACCAACATGAAATATCCTTGATCAAGTAGCTTTAAGTTGTGTTATACATGTGAACACAATATAGTAATTATGTAAGTTCTTTTTAAACTGTGGTATATTTGAAATGTACAAACAAAGCTTTAACTTCTCCTTTTTTCTAAAGTGTCATTATACTTAATTGTTAATAATGATATCTGAGTTGCCTTTTGTACCAGTAACATAAAAGTTAGAGAACTTTAATTCTGGTTGAAGTAAAATGATGAAGCACAATAATGACAAAATAAAGTTGATTTGTTGCATATTAAAATTGTTCCCCAAATTAAATATTATTCTGACTGTGAGATGTTTAAATTAGCAGAGATCTTAGATTGGCCCCAAAAGAAATTAAAATAGTAGGTGTAATATTGATCCTCTGAAACTGCATTATTTCTATTGAAAAGCAGAATGTTTAATTGATTGATAATAAAATTTGAATGAGTTTACTGGGATGATTAAGGGATGCTTGAAAATCCTATCTGGGATTATCCTTGTAAAAAAATACCATTTGCTATGTAAGCATAAACAAACAGATTAAATGAAGTCATCGGTTAATTAAATTTCCTCACTTCAGTTTTTCAGCGTGTCAAAGAATGCTGTCTATCAAAATACTTGCTGCTTCTCTTTGTTTAATAGCATTCTACAGCTAAAGTGAGACATGTCCATGTTAATAAATTCACACCGCAAAATGTGTGGAGAATAAATGTATGGCTGTTGTAGGCCTGTGGACTAGGAAAATTGTGACCAGAAAGACCTTGACAGTGATATGTTAAAACTGCCTGAGAAACAAGCAGAGGGTACAGCTCCTGTGGAGTACCAACTCAGATTTGCTATGGGAGAAACAAATAAATATTTATTGTGTTTGGTGATTATACTTCTTGGTCTGTTTGTTACAGCTGTTCAGATTACCCTAATACAAGACTAATTAGCATAACAAGTCCCCAACCTACATAATCAGGGAAAATGAAAAATAACTATTATTTACCCAGTTTCTAGAATCTCTCAAGGAAAAGTACAACTTAAATAATTTTCCCCCCACAGAATTAAAGATTTACATTCATTAAGACAAAGATGACATTGTATTGTTGAACAAAAGATGTGAGATCTTGGTGAAATCAAATGTCCTGAAAATGGCTCATTATGTTTGGTGATAGTAACAAAGAAGTAAATTTGAATTAATGTCACTCTCAAATCATGTTTTCATTTTGGAATCATTAATGTTTCTTTTTTTTTAAAAAAATCTTCTTTTTCACCAAGTTAGTAATAAATGGAGAACTATAGTGAATAAAATGTGAATGAGTTCTTTTAGCCATTTTCTCTAATCCTATTTTATTTTATTTTCAAGTGACTTCCATTAATTTTGTTGGCATCTCTCCAGTGAACTTGATTTATAGACAAATATTGTCATAGAAGTTACCTATGATTAGAACGATTGCATAGTATTCACACACCTCATTCATATATATTACTTGTCCTTTTAAGAATCCTCTATTGTTTTAAACATCTGACCATTCTCATCAATACATTAATGAACGCTACTGTAAACTGAATTGATATACATATAGTATAAATATACATGCATAGCACATACATATATAGTATATACATACATATATAGAGTACAATATGTGTATTTAATTTCACGATCTATATTTTAACATTTAATCAATGTGTTCAATAGGTGCATCTCTCTCAAGGACTGGTTCTCATTCAAAGTTCTAGTTCTGTTTGATCTAGTGTGTCAGATATTTATACTTTCTACAATTTGATGATTTTTTTTGCATTTGTAACTATATTAGTTTTTACTCAGTTATTTGTTATCTGCACATATTTCCATTTGATAATTCTTCGTAAGCATTATTGACTGAGCAACTAGAAAAATTATTTGCTGTTTACAAAGATAGGAAAGTTATTGGAAGAGCAGATAGAGAAGAAAAAAAAAAACCTAAAACCAAAAAGCATCAGACTCTATTTATTCTCTCCACAGTAACTTAAATCACCCTTTTAAAATGGCACTCAGATTATGTTGCTTTTCTGCTCAAAACTCTGTGATTTCCATTATCACTCAGAGTAAAATTAAAGGTTATTTTAACAATGTATCTGATTCTACACGATCTTGCACTAAGCTAATCTTTGCTCCATTTGCTACCTCTTTCCCTCTTGGTCAGTATGCTTCAGCCATAATCCATATGCTACCTCTGAGCTTTTGTATTTTCTAGTCCTTCTGTTCTGAATGCCCTCCTCCAGATAATTATAACTATTCCCTCACTTCTTTCAGGTATTTGGTAATTATCTTCTTGTAGGTAAGGGCTCCCTGGTCCTTCATTAGAGAAAGACCATTGCTCATCTACTTTCTTTTCTTCTTACCCTGTTTTATTTTATCTTCATTGCATATATCACCACCAAACACCTCCTACTATTTGTGTATATGTTTAATAAAAAACAAGACTTCATTTAATGGTGTATCACAACCGTTATACCTAAATAATGTATATAGGCTTAATAAATATTTTGTTGAAACTGTGAATGAAGGTAAGAGAAATATCAAGTATAGAGTTGAGTATGTGTATCTGGCAATATAGTGAAAAATTCAGGTTTGAAACTTGAGAACCATAAGAATATAGAACTCTGAAACTACCAGGTCTTTTGGCCATGCTGTCCCCCTAGAAGAGGACAAAAGAAGCCTGCAAGTTTATTAAACATGCCATGCTAAAGAAATATTTTTGTATAATAGATAAGGTTATGGTATGTTCTTAGCAGACAAACATTTGCAAAGTTGATATCTTATGAAAGTTACTCCTGCTTATGCCAACTTAAAAATTAAATGTGTATTTGCAATGCTTTTCTCCATTACATAGACAATAAAAATGAAGTAGATGTCGCAGCTTATTATTTAATTTAATTGTGGTGTGAATTCAACTAAAAAAGTCTTGGAAAATGGCACAAGCTAACTTTATCAGGCATAGCCAGCTAAAAGTGCTCTGACATTATCTACTCCTAGGGCCGGGGTTCTAGGCAAAAAGGTTGACCGTTAAGTTTAGGAATCTGAAAGTCAATTTCTTCCTCCTTCCTCTACTAGAGTTGTGATTGGGGGAAAATATCTTAAACTATATGAGATTTATTCTCTTATAACATGTTTATACTGTCTTTACCAAGCATAAGTCAACCAAACATATATTTTCTTTAGCTTTGGCTTTAGTGTCATGGATATAAGTTCATTAAGCACTATTCTTTTTTATCTAAATAATTATATAATCTATTTTATTTAGTGAGATCACTGGTCTAAAACCTTACAATTTGCCCATATTTCAGATTTCATCTTTAGAGCATGGAAATATTATTTGATTCCAGTATAATTTGATTGACAAATATTAAGTATGGAAAGTTAAATGTTGTTAAAGAAAAATAATAAAATATGGCTAAAAAAAGTTGAATTTTTATTCATTGAAGTTAAATTTCCATTCCTTTTATAAACCTGAATAATAGATATAAACACCATTTATATTGAATTTAAGCTCTACATAAATTCAAGTCTTTGCATTTATCCAATGTAAACCATATGGCATTTTTGAGAAGTAGCTTTAAGCATTTTTTGAAATTAAAGGAAGCTAGAATATTTAATTTGCAATTATATGTGGAGACTTCTCTCAATTTCAATCAACAATTACTATGTAGGCATATGAATTTATCTCTAAGTTCAGTTGACAGTTTGATAAAAGCTCTCACATTTAGAAAAGAAAATTGTCTTTATTTTTCAGTTTGTTTTTAGTGCTCAAGTTCTACTTGAACATTGGTCCTTTTATTTTTCCTTTATTACCCGCACAATGACATTTATCTTTCTAAATATTTTCCTGAAAATTACTTATTTAAAAGTCCATTACTTTCTTAAAAATCCTTTAAACCTCAAGACAATTAAGGAATTGTTGACACTGATAATTCACTACCTGAATCGAGTTTTTTCAAATTGTGTTAATCAAACAACCCTTGTCTAGAATCTTCCTTAAAGCATACTGAGTCAAAAAAAAAAAAAGCACTGAGTAAGCATACAGCTTATGTGTGGATGGTTATTGCTGTTGTTTCTATATTTCTAAATAGGTTTTAAGGTTGGAGAGATTAAGTATTTAAGAACAGTGTGATAGTTTAATGAATGTATAATTTTAACAAAATTAAGGCATGGATGACACTATAAAAGAATCTATAGAATAAAAATTGGAAAGAGAAGGAAATATGTGCTTCTTAAGGGAGAAGGGGAGTGGAATAGAACATAGAGCTGAATAAAAATTGTTATTGAGGCTCAACAATGCTGCTTGTGTGTAACTGAAAGTAAACAAAACCCAAAAAACTCTAATAATTGAAATTGTGCTTTTCTAAACTATAAATATTGCCATTAAGTTAAAAAATATTAAAAGGAATCTTGAACTTTCAACACTACTCTTTTAAGCCCTCTTTTTTTTTCTAAAAAAATAAAACTTCATTTAATATATAGAGGTTTCTGGTAATACCTTCTTAAAGTACCCAACGTTTTTGAACATTATTTTTCCTGACTTTAAAATACTTAAAAGTATGTAAATATTTCATATTTTGCTCAATCTTTCATTAGGCTAAATTGTTCCTTGTGCAAAGACTGGTAAGCTTGTCACCAGACCTTAATATTTTGAGTGATTTGGGTTAATCTGCATTAATTTGATCAAAAAATGCCAACACTTGAGAGTTAATCATTTCTCATTGAAAATGTGTAGCTACACTTAAGGATTTTTAGAGTGCTAAAGATGGTGGTTTAATGTAAGTACAGACTGACCAAAGTAAACACTTAATCTAAATGTGTGTCTACATAGTTAGCCATGGATATATATGTTAGATGGACATGGAAACATCATCTTAAAGCAATAATGAAAGTGAATGAATAGACAGAATCATAAAGACCAAAATATAATGTTGGCATTCTTTAAAAGAAAACTATTAAAATGTGTTTTAGGGTCATATTGAAATATTGTAGAAGGGTATACTTATTTAGTCAGAAAGAATCTTTGATTAAAACCATAGTATTCGTTCCTTGGGCTATGATTAAATTGTGAAGCATCTGGCATAATTTAAAATGAAGGTCTTGGTGCTCAGCAGCAGATAATTATTAATTGCAAAGCCTTTGCATTTCTGCCCTGTCAATCAGCACAAGTCACAAGTCAGTCAGCTGGTTAGAATAGGAATCAAGGCCAGAGAGAAAAAATAATTTCTGCTTAGCTATAATAAAGCATATTTATTTTTTAGTGAAAAGTAACTATTGAATTGTTCTTATCATGACTAAAATTCAGTTTGAATGTGAATGCCTACCACCAGTTTAGTGATCCAGCATTTTGTTAGTCTATCAACTGTTTATTCTGTGAATATGCTTCCTTTTAATCATGTTCGACATCCTCTGTGTCTTATAGTGTTCTAGCCTACTAAATACCTTTCTAGTTTTCCTGAGTAAGTGGCAAAAATAAAAATGATACATATCCATTGCCTAATTTAAAATTTTGGAAAAAATATCTTGTTCTTAATAAGATACAGTTCAAAATCTAGACAAATTTTTTCTCATGAATATTTCTATCTTTTGTCATAGTTATTTCTGTGTTGAAAGAACAAATGCATCCACAATATTATTGAGTAAAATACTTGAATTTTATTAGCTACATTTCATGGGACTTAAATTTTACCAAAATATTTTCATGCTTAGTAAAGAAAACATCATCTGATTTTTAGATCAGTATATACAGATATTAATGCCTTAAGCCTGCTCTATCCATCAATGTATATTTTAAACAGGTTACAATTGTTTTATATAAAATGTAAGATATATTTAATTGTGCAACTGAATATAGTTTTAATTCTCATTTTAGTTTGGCATTAGTTTAATGAAAAAACCTCTTAAATGAAGTGAACACATTACTGCTAAAATCTTTAAGTTGAAAATTTTAAAATATAGTGACGGGAAATACTTCCTTTCAAATTTATGTTCATTTTATTTATCTTATATCTGATTTTAAAAAGATGCAAATGACAAAATAAAATATTTTAAAATTCTACTGTCCTTTAATGTCCTCCTTTCTCATTTAGTAACTCTCCTGTTCATATAATACACTAATCTATTTTTTAAATAGCTTCAAAGTAGATTTGTTGAAAATTAGAAAATTAAGATGAATATGATAGAGTTCAAAATTCTGTATCTATTGAGTATAATTCATGGGTATTTAACAAAAATATGATAAAATAGGTGATCAAATATCAGTAGTTTAATTGCATAGTAAAAGTAAAAGAGTGGCTAACATGCAATGTCTTTAACAATCACATTAAACTAACTTATCATAAATATATGTAGTTCATGAACTGAATATGGATGTACTCTTTCTGATAGCAGTTCTGATATAATCCTCTATTATGAAATTTTTTGTGTCTGCTCTTTTTCCACTTTCAACATGATACATAAAGTTTATTGAATCACTACACATCTCTCTAAATACAGACTATGAAATGCCTTTCTAGTATATTCAGATAATAATAATGCCTCATATATGTGGTATTACACTAAAGTCTGCTAATGTCATAGTGTGCATTGTCAAACTACTTTAAACAAGCTAAACAGATATGTACAAATCCTTGATGCACACTCTAATATAAACATCATAGAAGGATGTAGGTTTATTTATTTGTCATGCTGAGTGCATGAGTATAAAGTAAGTGACATACTTTTGTACTAAAAATAAATTTAGGTAAAAATAATTGGTTTCATTACTTTTTTTTCACAATAGTAACATAGAACCCAATTAAAAAAACCCTATAAGATTTATAGTTTCAAACAAACTGTTTAAATGGAATATGTTAAAATATATGATTGACACAGGATTTAGAAATCCTAAATTCTGAACCTTTGATTTTGGTAGAATAAATTGCTTTGCAGGAGATTAAATACTAAGTGATAATTTTCCTAAAATATCATTGGAGGTTCTAATGGTTATATATAAATAAAGTTACCAGTTTACTATTCAACTAAAGGAGCATAAATTATACATTTAATTTTAAAATGTTGCTATTTAAAAATTGTCTTTATATTTTAGAGCAGATTTAGTTTTATAGGAAAATTGAACAGAAAGTATAGAGTGTTCCTTCTCATATACTCCCTACCCCCTTGCTCTCAGTTTGTCCTATTAACATATCACATTGGTATGGTATGTGTGTTGCAATTGATGAGCCAGTATTGATATATTAGTATTAACAAAAGTCCACACTTACATTTGGATACACTCTTTGTGTTTCACAGTTCTGTGAGTTTTGCCAAGGGCATGGCATCTTATAAGTACATTAAAGAATCATGCAGAATATTTTGAGTGCCCTAAAAATCCCCGTGTTCCACCTATCTCCTTGCTATGTCCACCACAACTCCTAACAACCACTGATCGTTTTATTGTCTCTATAGTTCTGCCTTTTCCAAAATGTCATATAATTGTAAGCATACTGTATGTAGTCGTTTCAGACTGGCTTCTTTCACTTAGCAACATGTCTTTAAGTTTCCTCCAGGTCTTTTTGTCAATTCCAGGTCAATTTCTTTTTTAATAATATGTATTTCATACACCATAGTTTGTTTATCTATTCACCAATTGAAAGACATCTTGGTTGTGTCCAGTTTTGGCAAATACCAATAAATCTGCTATAATCATTTATGTGCAGGTTTATGTAGACATAAGTGTTTAACTCATTTGAGTAAATAACTAGTAGTGGATTACTGGATCATGTAGTAAGAGCATGTTTATTTTTGCAAGAAACTGCCAAAGGGACTACCACTTTATATTCCCACCAGGAAAGAATGAGAGTTCCTGTTGCTCTACACCTCATCATTATTTGATATTGTCTGTGTTTTGGATTTTGACTATTTTATAGGTATGTAGTAGTATCTCATTGTTGTATACATTTAAGTTTTACCACTTTAAAATCTTATGCATTCAACTGATGTCTTGCTTTTCATACTATAAATTGTTCTACCTCTACCTGGGGTCATGTGCTTATGAAAACTAAGGATCATGTAGTCCTAATTTTTTGGAGTATAAGGAATCTGAGTCTGGATTATTTTTGGTACAGTATAATCTTTTTTTCTACACAGCATTTTTCATATGCTTTATGAATATTCAGTCATCATTTCAACCAATAAATATGCCAAATACGTTACAGACACTGTGCTAGGTACTGAAGAAACAAAGAAAAATAGAATAGTACAAAAACAAGGTGACAAAATTAAATCTTTCTGACAGACCTATTCTCAATTGCACAGCTGCAAAAAACAAAAAAAAAAAGAAAAAGAAAATTAATTTTTCTCTAGAGGAGTTTATCTAACATATATGTGATCATGGGAAAGAAGTCATAAAATTGTAAAACTGCCTCTCTCTCATAAAAGATCCAACTAGGTAGATCTAAATAAATCTAAACAAATCAATAGGTACTCTCAATTCAATAGAATTAATTTTCTTTTTCACAAACTTAGGTGCTACACAAAACTAGATATTTATAAAAATCAATATTTAATTTTAATGGATCTGAGCATAATAGTATCAGTATATCACTTTAAAAGAATCCCAATATAAAAAGTACTGACAACTTAGAAAATTGACAAAGCTTTATAAAAAGAACTAAATGATAAATAATTGAAGTTTCTGTAATGAATTCAGTGGGATGCCAAATAAAAAATTGTCTTTGAAACAATTAAAATATAGGATGTCATCTTCTTCTTAACCTCAAATTTTCTAAATTAAGTCAAAACTTTTCAATTTTCTGGAAATCCTAATATCTTAATTTAAAAAATATAAACACATGGCATGTAACCAAATGTGTAACAGGGAGTATGAGAAAAAAGTCTTCACTACTAATCTTTATATCATTTTATTCTCTAACACAGTGATTTTCAAACTGGATTACATTTAGCTTATCAATCAAGTATGATATGCAAGATACTTTTAACCATAGGCATAAACAAAAATGGAAACCGTTACTTAGCAGTTACATACATAACGATGAAGAGCTATTAGCACTGTGAGGAAACCATCTTTATCTCTCTTTTGAGGATATTTAAGGGTATATTTCACAGTTTTATTGGCTCCATTTAATTATGAATTATTTCCCTATTAAGTTTGCTGAGATATTTTAGAGAATTATTAGGGAATTCTCACAGAATTGGTTGATTCACTAAATAATAAATAAAATAAACAAGCACAAATATACAATCACCAAGTAGGAGAGAGTAATAAAAACTAAAATAATAATAAAAAAAATATAGAACGTTAATAATTAAAAAGTAGAAAGCATGATTAACCACATGTTGAATATCACTGATAAATAAAATTAGCATTAGAAATTAGAGTAAGACATTTTTTCACAGTTCTTTCTAGAGTGCTTTATATAATGCTGCACTGCCAATAAACAACTACTAGATAGAGGCCATGAAGGTATATTATAATACACATTCACATAGAAATGTGTTATATTATCTCCCTGTCACTGTAGATTATGATATGAGTTTATAAAATTTAGCTCACAATTGAAGTCTCATTTTCTTCCTAACTTGTTCTTGGGCTCACATTTTTGTTAAACCGTTTCAGTTCTATCAATATGAATTAATACATATTAATTCGATGTGAAAACCATTTGCCTATCAACTAATCCAATCACATACTCTGTGTCCAGAATATGTGAGGGGTTGTTTTAGGACAGGCCTTAGGCAAACTATGACCTGTTGGCTTAATCCGTGCCCTGACCTGTTTTTATTTGAACACATCCATCTCATTCCTTATGTATTGTGTATTGTTACTTCCATGCTACAATATCAGAATTGAGTAGTTGCAACACAGACTATATGGAGTTAAGAAAACATAAATATTTATTACCTGACCCTTTGTAGCATAAATTTGCAGCTTCACGGTCTGCAATAAAGAGAAGCATAAGGTAAGAAATAAAGAGAAGCATAAGGTAAGTTAGATCCCTTCAGGATCTCTCTGTTTAGATAAATATTCAGTAAGAAAAAAATTTATATATAATGAAATTGAATGTGTGTGTGTAATAAAAGGCATAAGTAGGTGGCAAACACAAGTTATCTGGGGATGATTCCTGAAAGGCTTCCAAGTAAAAGTGATACCCGAATTTTGTCTTAAAACATATTAATGTAAATTATTTATTGTCAATTTTTTTTTCTTTTATAAACATACTTTTCCTTTAAAAAAGAATGATTAGGGTTTTTTTCACCTTGTAAGATTAAATCTGATATAATACGCAACAACTGACTTCCCCAAGAACTTTCTTTTGACTTTTTAGCAGTTATATAGTTCATTCATTTTGGCTAAAATATAATATTCATTGTGTGAATAATCACATTTTATTCATTTGGCTGAGATACAATATTCATTATGTGAGTAACCTATGGTTTGATTGGTGTTCTGTTCCAAGTTTTGCTCTCGCGATCTGTTGCATGTCTCCCTTAGTAGATATGCAAATAATTTATTTTAGATATAAACTAGTAGTGCAATTGATGCATCTGATTTACATTTGTACATCTTTACAAACTCTTTTCTCAGAACTATAGTAGATATATTGTTGAGAAAGAAATAAACTTGTTCTTTTGTTAAGCTATTAAGATCATGTGGTTATTTCACACAATTGCTACATCCTAATAAAATGGTTTTATGACTTGACACTTGGCCAGCAGTAAATAAAAGAGACTATAGATTACCATCTTCTTGTTATTGTTATTGGACATTGTGATAGACAGAACAATGACCCCTCTAAGGTGTCCTTATTCTAATCCCCAAAATTTGTGCATGTGTTATATTTCATAGCAAAAGGGAGGCTTACGGTTGCAGATAGAATTAAAGTGATTAGTCAGCTGACCTTAACATAAGGAGATTATCCTGAACTATCTACAATATGCCTTCAGTTATCTGCAATTCAATGTAATCACAAGGCCCATTTATATGTTGAAAAAGTAGGCAAGAGAGTCAGGGTGGGAGCGATGGGACACAAGAAAGACCTGATGGGGCATTGCTGTCCTTGAAGATGAAAGGGAGTCATGAGCCAAGGAATGGAGATAACTTCTAGAAGCTGTAAAGGAAAAATAAGTATTTTTCTTTTCCTTTAGCACCTCCAGAAAAAAATGTAACTCTGCAACCCCCTAATTTATCCCTGTGAGACACATTTCATACTTATGACCTCCGGAACTGTAAAATAATAAATATGTGTTGTTTAAGCCATTAAGTTTGTGATAATTTTTTAAACAGCAGCAGTAGGAAACTAATATATATGCCTTTTTGATTTTTACCAATTAAAAGTGTATAAAATTTTATTTGATAAGTGTATTGTTTAGAATTTCTCTGGTCTTTGGCCATATTGAACATCTCTTCAAATATGTATTGGCCATATGTGATTATTTTTTGTGGGAAATGTCTGTCAATGCTTCTTGCCCATTTTATCTTCACTTTCTATTGCTTCTGACTTTCTTATGAAGTGGTAAATGTTCTTTACATAGTCAATAATAGTTTTTCTTGTTTTTTAAAATTGCAAATATCTTTATCAAGTCTATAACTTCTTTTTGCACTTTCCTTAGGGTGTCTTTATTATTAAAATAAATCTTGATTTAAATGTAATTAAATTTCCATATTTTCTCTGTTGAATTAGTAATTTAAAATAATCCCCCCAATATTTACCATATTTTTGACTTAGATATGTTAAAATGTTTTTTTAATCAACATTAAAGTTTTAATGAATTTAATATTATATATATACATATATATGACATGTATTTAATATACATTTTTATTTTTCATTCACATAATCTGTTTTCCCCTGATTTCCCACTGATATGGCATGTAGCATGCACATAAGATTAAGTTATTGGGTCTTTTATGTGCTCTCTATACTACTCTGCTAGACATGTATTTATTCCTGTAATATAGAAGTGTCTTAATTATTATAACTTCACAATAAATTCTAATATCCAGAATAGCAAATCACCACCTCCAGTTCTTCCTGTTCAGAAATGCCCTAATTATTTTTGCCTCTTTTCTCTTTTATATAATATACTTAGAATCGGAATATCAGTTTCTGTTTAAAATTTTATTGGGATTTTGGATTGAAATTTCATTAAATCTATAGGTCAGTTATGAGATAATTAGCCTCTTTATGGTATTTATTCATTAACATTTTGCAGTTCTTTAATGTTTCTTAATATTATAATTTACTTTGTAAAATTATTGTGCACATATGGTTAATGGTTTCTATGTACTTGAAATAATTTAAAGTTTCATAAAACATAATAACATCTGTAAATAATGAGAGTTTTCATTTTTATCATTATTTTATTAGCACTCTTTTGTTATCAAGCTTCTTAGTCCATAATTTGTAGACTAAAACCTTCTCCCCTCCTGTATGAAACACTCAAATTTGCTGTCACTTCTTGCCTCATATATCTATGTAATTAAGTAATACAGATAAATCTTGACACCCCTTAAACCATGCAACTACTCAGTTCCTAACATTTTTTTCTGTTTTTTTTTTTGTTTTTTTGTTTGTTTTTTGCGGTATGTGGGCTTCTCACTGTTGTGGCCTCTCCCATTGCAGACCACAGGCTCCAGACACGCAGGCTCAGTGTCCATGGCTCACGGGCCCAGCTGCTCCATGGCATGTGGGATCTTCCTGGACCAGGGCACGAACCCGTGTCCCCTGTACCGGCAGGCAGACTCTCAAACACTGCGCCACCAGGGAAGCCCCTGACAACATTTTTTAAATGAATGCTGTCTCCATTCCAATCCAGATACCAATGACAATATCTACAACCAAAAATTTGATGATAATTGAAAAAATGGGCACAAGCATTCACTGAAGTATCATTAGTTTCAATTAAAATGTTTCAAAATAAATTAATTTAAAAAATATAAAGCAGATTACCATAACTTTTCTTCACAATGCTGACCAGGTCCATGCATGCTTCTTAAAAAACAAAAACAAAAAATAAACAAAACAACAGATAACTTCTCCATCTTTAACTGCCACAACTTCAATAGCCCATAACTGTTCCACCAGGTTTACCATGGTTCATAATGCATTTCCTTTCACATTGATATCAACTGATTTAATTAATATTGGATGTCTAAGCCACTGGCAGTCTGTAATGTGACTGAACACCCATTAATTGATCTAACATGAAGAGACTAGATAGGGACTTAACATTGGATATTAGGGAAATCATTTAGATTTGGATCAATTTTCCCACCTATTATGACAATACCAATGCTAATATTAGGAGAAAATATTGCATGGCATTTCATTCAACCACTCAGTGGAGATAAGAAGTGACAAAAGAGAATATAAGCTACTGAAATCCATGAGGAAATATGATAAACTCCAGTAACTCCCCTTGCATTAACCAGAGGTTGAAATACAAATGTTATGTTCACAAGATGGTGCTGATGGGAGCAGAGTCAGTTCTTTACTTCTTTATAAACATCATAACAGTGGCATGCCTCTGGATGAGTGAATCTGGAGAAATTTGTGGTATAAAAGTATTCATTAGGGTTTTCCTTGTGGCACAGTGGTTGGGAGTCTGCCTGCCAGTGCAGGGGACACGGGTTCATGCCCCAGTCCGGGAAGATCCCACATGCTGCAGAGTGGCTGGGACCGTGAGCCATGGCCGCTGGGCCTGCGCCTCTGGAGCCTGTGCTCTGCAACGGGAGAGGCCACAGCAGTGAGAGGCCTGCACACCACAAAAAAAAAAAAAAAAAAGTATTCATTAACTTGGAATTTAAAGAAAAATTAAAGGAAGGCATAATGACGTATAATACTTTGCTTTATTTAGTTATTCTGTTTAGTTATTAGAGTTCACCATTGACCTTTAAAAAATTCTGTACCCAAAATCTTCATCCCTCTAACTATGATTCCATAATTTGTTTCCTAACAAAACTGAATAAGGAATTTAGAAGAAAACAATTTGCAACCCACCCTTAAATATTCAGGTACACTTCACCTATTCTCCTGATTTGGGAAGAGACCCACAGACTCTCTTTATGAAGAGCAATGTTGGAGGGAACAATTCCAGGAGCTACAGCTCCTTTCACATCTAAACACATTGAAAGAAGTGTAGGTTAGGTAATCTGATTGCTTGGACCAGGACAATGATTGGACCACATTTTATTTGGGCAAGGGTAATGGCAGGAAACAGGTAACTTGTTTTTTTTTTTGTTTGTTTGTTTATTTTTTTAATTCCTGGGCTTGTGCATACACTTGCTAATGGTATGGTGTTTTCCATTCCATCTTGAACAACAACGGGATAGCCTTGTATAACCTCATGTGAAAGATAAGTCCATTGGAATAGGTGCTGTCATTTAATTTTGTCTTAATGAATGAGAATATGAGATAAGAGTATGCTCTTTATAGGTGCAACTTGTGAAATAGAACTGGTGGTGTTGGTAGATCTGTTCATATCTTTATACATATACCTAGGGGGAAAAATGTGTTAACACATTAATGCATTTGACATGAAATCTGCATTGGCTATTTTTCTTGAGCCTATTATTTCTCTTTTTATTTATCTTCACTTAAAATTTTTCAAAAAGTATTGCTTAGTAATCTATTCAAAATGATGTATATTGAAGCCATGATTAGTTTAGAAATCAGGTAAATTCACTACATATCCTATGAAAAATTTAAGCCTAAAACAAAGTTTAATCTTTTATATTTTATAAATAAATAACAATAAAAGCCACCCAATTAGCATCTTTTAAAATATCCCATTTGTCAAGATAATTTGAAAAATTAATGATGAAAAGGTAGCTGTAGCTTTAGGAAACTTATGTATGTTTTTCAGTCTATCAACAATAATAAAATCAATGCCTTAATATATATTCAAAGACTTAAATAAACAGAGTAGAAATATTCCACTTCTACACAGACTAATTCCTGCCTTAGCTAGGACCTTTCATTCAGGAATAAAGACACTATTTTCTACCATTTATCTGTGGCCATGTCATTTAACCTTACTAAAATAAATTTACAAGAAATAAAATCCATATGACATGAAGGCAACTTAGAAATAATTAATCTTATTTTATAGGTGAGAAAGTTTATTATATTTGCAACCCTTGTGGTTATGAAACATAGTGGTTTAATAATGAATTTATTATAGAACTGGCCCAAAAAAAATCACCCCAAAAAAGAACAATTTACAAAAGTATTACTCTTTTTCTACTGTTTGATTGTTTAAACACAACTTCCTCATAGATTAAGCATTAAAGTGATCTCACATGAAAGCATATGTTCATTCCAAATATCACTAACTTTACTGGGAAGAGAACATTCAAAACCACATATTGGGGCTTCCCTGGTGGTGCAGTGGTTAAGAATCTGCCTGCCAATGCCGGGGACATGTGTTTGAGCCCTGGTCCTGGAAGATCGCACATGCCGAGGAGCAACTAACCCGTGCTCCACAACTACTGAGCCTGCACTCTAGAGCCCACAAGCTGCAACTACTGAGCCTGCATGCCACAACTACTGAAGCCCACGTGCCTAGAGTCCGTGCTCCACAACAAGAGAAGCCACCACAATGAGAAGACCACGCACCAGTAGCCCCCACTCCCTGCAACTAGAGAAAGTCTTCATGCAGCAATAAAGATGCAACACAGCCAAAAATAAAATAAATAAATTTGTTAAAAAACAAAACAAAACAAAACCACATATTGAACCATCTACTTCCGTGAAAGCATCAAAACTCGAGCTGTACTGCCTCACCTTTCTATTTATTTTATTCAACAGAAAACAACGCTTTTCAGGTCATCTGTTTCCATGAAACTGTCTCTTTTAGAGTGCAAGATAAGTGATTCCCAAATGCCTCTATATTCGAATCTTATTTTCTGAGTTTTATGTCACCCAAATGAAAACTATATGCCATGCAGTAGTGCTGCAGTCCTTTCCAGTGGAATTTGTTTTATCATTTTCACATGCTTGAGGGCAGGAGGTGGATTACTTATCTTAATGAGTAATATATATATCTATATCTATATCTATATCTATATCTATCTATCTATCTATCTATCTATCTATCTATATATATATATAATTTGTAGAATCTGTGAATAGGGATTCTTGAGTTTGGTTACAAAGCAACAGGATAGAAAAACAACCAATAGAGACTTTTAAGTGTCCAATCAGATTCCTTATAAAAATGTCTATGTCTAAGTTAACACTCTTAATATGTTCAGCCTGTGATGCTCAATATGGCCTATATGTGTTATTTATCACTTATTGTTGCATCTCTGTAAATGATTATGTACAAACCAAAATGAAACCAGTGGAATGAGTGTGTATGTGCATGATCAAGAACAATCTTTCAAGATTATATATAGTTACAAAAGGGGCAGATGAGCCATTAAGAAAAAAATTCCAAAACTTTGAAATAAAAAAAAACAGAAATGTGCAGAAGTATATCTAGTAGTAATACAAACCATTAACTTCTACATAACAATTTTTTACTAATTATCTTTGGTTGATATATTTTCTTTTACAGTTTTTAAGGAAAACATATTATTGAAAACTTGTGTGTACAGAGGAAGGACGTTCTTACATATCTTACTGAGAAACTGATTAATAAGTCGACTTCATGATTACTGAATTTTGGGGAGGATATATCTATGTTTGAATTTGCTTTTTACTGTTTGACTAGAGCCCACACACTATCAAATTACATATAAACTTGTAGATTTCTGTTCAGCTGAAAAATTCATCTCAAAGACTAAAATTTATTGCCTTGTATTTTTATTTATTAGCAAACTCATTTCACCATTCCTTTGACAGACTATTTAAAACTCTGTACCTTAGGTTCTTTGTTTCTTTTAAATACCAACTTTTTTGAGGTATAATTCATGTACATACAAATCATTCAAAGTGTATAATTAAATGTTTTATAGCATATCCACAGAGTTTTACAATCATTGCAAAAAACTTTAGAAATTTTCATCATATTACTCCCAATAGAAAACACTGTACACATTAGCATTAACCCCACTTTACATCCCATCCATCCCTGCCCCAGTCCTAGGAAAACAGTTTACTTTCTTTCCCTATAGATTTACCTATTCTAGACATTTCAAATGAATGGAGTCATAAAATATGTGTTTTTTTAAACTCACTTCTTTCACTTAACACAATATTTTCAAGATTCATCTCCTAATGTAGCATGTATCAGTACTTTATTCCTTTTTATTGCGGAATTTGAACCAGATACACCATTTTATTGGTTCCACTGTTACTTAGCAGAACAAATATTTTATATGTGTTCATTCTCTTATTTTTAAAAGTCATGTTCTTTATTTTGTAATTGTATGTAAATACAGTATTAAGAAGCATTTTCATCATTTTCAATTTTTGTATATTTTTTATTGTTTTGTGTTTAAAGAATGGAAATAGATGCAAAATGCCAAAGAAAGCTTGTGTTCAAAAGTATTGACACAAACTGAAAAGCAAAAAATACATATTAGTTTTACAAAGTATAAATATAAGAAAAAAATCAAGAATAATCTGTTTATATCAGGAAAATAGCATTTTAAAAGCTTAGTGTATGGCCAGATAATTGATTGAAACATAATTGCTATAGTTTTGACTTGGTAAAACAAGTAAGAAATGTCAAGTTCACATTTAGATACATTTCAATTTTTATTCATTTTGTTCATTAGAAACATCTAAAATGCATTTGACATTATTTGTATTTTTGCAGCTGTTTTCATTAATTTGTACCAAACTGTGAAATGTGTTGATTTTGCCATGACCAGCCCATGAAATCCATTGTCTAACTGCTTGATATAGTGGCTTCTTACCAAAAAAGGCTCTCAATGAAAGATCTGCTATGAAATGACATTTTTCTTATATATGTATCATATTATAAATATTTTTCTCATGAATATTAGATCACTAGAAATAGTTGTATGGGTGTTTTAGTTATATGTGAATAAAAAATGTTATGACATTTTGACTTGGGTATGGAATTGGAATTGCAGTAAACTTCACTCTACCTGTATTTGTTTTGTTTTGTTTTGCTTTATTTACTAGTCATAGGGTTTCACTATCACTAAGTAAATGTGTTGGACTTTTAAAAACTTTTATTATTTCTACAATTTCTTTATATCTCCTTTTTACTAATATCTATAAATATCTGATTATAAAATATATGATGTTTCTAATAATAAAGTTATTCCTTAAAAGTGATGACAGTTAAAAGTAAATGTATGTTACTGATTTTTGTCTCCACATCTGAACTATTTACTCAGCATATTAATATTTAGTTTGCTTAGTTAATGTTGAGTTAGTTATTATTCAGATTTGTCAAAGTGTTCTTATCATTTGTGTATTTATACAACCTGATTCCAAAAATAGTAGAAGTCAGACTTATTCAAATTATTTGCTGATGTGTCTGCATATTTTATGTGGAAGCATATCAATAATTATCTCACATTTCCACATTTGTTTTAAGAGTTGCATGCTTTAAGGTAATTAGAATTCTTGCCATGAACCTTATTTTCCTTATTAAGTTTTACATTAGACATGCCCTTATGAGGCAAGTGTTTTGAAATTATTGAAGTCTTGTTTATTAGAAATATATATTTTTTCTCACACAAAGTGTGTTAATGAAAAGACAAGTGAGACACTGGATTTGGGTTGAGTGATGGTAATTAACAATGTTTATCAATTTTATTAGCTAACATATCAGGTTGAATTGTGTTATTTTTGCTACTAGAAATGATAAATGTTCCAGGACAATATTCTTAAATTTAATTTGAAAATCCTTCCCTTTTAGGTGTAACTGGCACTAGATATCAAAGCTTCTTTTTCACTAAGTGGTGAGTCTTCCATTTTTGGGAAATGAAATAAATGTTTAAACTAAATGACCTCCTTGTGTTCAACTATTTATTTAAAGTTTTCCAACAGCCAGCATAGATATTAATAACACTAGTCCTTTAAAATAAAACTTTAGGAAAAGGCAATTAAAAATGAATTATAGAAACATAATGCCAAGAGTTCCTCTTGGCTACTAAATATCTTGAGACTTGGTAGTTGAAATAACCTTATATTCCCCAAACCTTTTAGGTCATTGATTACATGTGCTCTAGCAAAAGAAAAAAATAGCACTTACAGAAATGTATTAATTTCTCCAAAATGTACTGCAGTATTGCATATGGATAATTGACTGTCAAATTATCTTAGCCGTGTGATGTAAAATTTCTGCATACACACACACATATGTTTAGTGTGTGTGTGTGCGTGTGTGTATAGTCAACCCTTATTATTTTGCAGATTACATATTTGTGATTTATCCTACTCACAAAAATGCATTTATTTGTAGTTCCAAAATCAATATTTGGGTTGCTCTCATGGTCATTCATTTGTGTACATATGCAGTGAGGTGAAAACTTTGAGTCATTCATGGACATGTGTGTTCCCAGTTGAGGCAATGCTGTGTCTTCTTGTTTCTGATCTCATACAAGTTCCCTCTTCATGGTCTATCTATGTAGTGCTACATTTTTTTTTTTTTTGCGTCCTTTTAGGGTTTTTGTTGTTAGTAATTTCGCTGTTTAAAATGGCGACTGTGCATAGTTCTGAAGTGTTGTATAGTGTTCTTAAACACAGGAAGGGTGTGATTAACCTTACTGAGAAAATATGTGTGTTAGATGTTTCATTCAGGCAAAAGTTAAAGTGCTGTTGGCTATTAGTTCGGTGTTAGTGAATGAACAATATATGGTGTCTTTAAACAGAAACCCACAAAATAAGCTTATGTATTTATCAGTTGACAAAAATGTTGGGATCAGAGTTCCCAACATTCAAAACCTGTATTTTCATTTTCCCTGGAAACAGTGGTTCAGTATTTGCTAGATCAGTGTTTGTGTTGATACCATAGAACATGACTACTGCAAATATCAGCATTTGCCTATGTATGTATATATATATGTATATACACATGCACACACAAATGTATACACATATACAATTATTTATTATTTAAAATTTATTTTGCTAAGTGTAGATATTTAAAGGTTAAATATTCTTTTAAATTTAGGGAATTTTACAAAACAAAACAAAGCAAAAAAGGCCAACACCAAACAATAACTTTCACATAGAACTAGTGCATCATCAATATTGAAAATATATTTGCAGAAGAATTCAATGTATTCATTTTTCATTATTTAAATTGATGCTGAAATCATTATTTAAAGCAAATTATTTAATTTTACTTTCAAATTTACCAAATATGGGAAAATTACATATCTTGTAATAATTCATACTTTATATATACATATTTTGAGTTAATAGGTAACTTTTTTTGAGTATTCACAATTGTGTTGTCAACATTATATTGTTTTCGTTCTTAATTATTGTCTAATGGGTATGTTCCTTATATCACCAAAATAGAGATCTTAAACAAAATTGCAATAGTGTTCAAAAAGCTTTTGAGTATTCACGTTTCTTACAGAACATTCTTCAGAAGACAGATGTTGAAATTGGTAGACATAGTATTGTAGAGCATATAATTTTGATGACAGTCTTCTAGTGTGATTCTATAATATGTTACCATTAAAGGTAAGTAGAGCACAATGGTCTTATGGATTTTTATGGGCATATCATAAAACAAAAGTATATATAGGTACACTTCAACATACCTTTTGGACTTAAGTGTTGTGGTGTGTATGTAGTCTTCTGGATTAATACTCTAGTACCTAGGGCCATGATATGTTGAATATTTTATATCAGTGTGTTTTTTATAGGTTCCTAACACGGGCTAGCATTGCTCAGGGACTTTCTATAATCCTGGACCTCTTCTAATTTTATGACGGTGTAATGGGTCCTTGTGAAGAGTAAGTAATCCTTAGACCATCACTGGAAGGTTACAGCAGTTCCTGATTCTCATAGAAATGCTTGTTTAATTACTGGAAAATAAAAATAAAAATTACAGAGCATATTATAAAATTATAGAGTTAACAAATTCTGGATTATAGGAATTAGAGTTGCAAGTTTAGCATTTCAAATTGTCTCATATATGATCCTCACTATGAACTAAGAACTTTTCTATATCATCTAATTCTCAAGCTGAGTTAGAAATTCACATAAAGCTCACTTCAGAGTTGAAATAAATATCAGAAAGATTAAGTTACTTGGCTGAATTTATTAGACAATCAATTGTGAAGCAAGGATGTAAGCCTTGCTAATCTAGTGTCGGAGCTCACATTTTAACCATTAAGCTACTTGGTTCATTTACATAATAGGTAAGGTGTTTCTGTTTTATTGTGCTGAAATATACATAACTAGATTTATTATTTTAAGCATATCATTCAGTGACATTAAGTACATTCACACAGCTGTGCAACTCTCACCACTATTTCCAGAAACTATTCATCAAAATAAATAAATAAATGGAATTGTTTTGCTAGTGTTCAAAATCCACAGTTCCATTGCATTTCCAATATGCTTTAAAAACACGTAGAACAAATTAGAGTAATAAAAACTAGAAAGTTTGAAATCATATGTAATGAACACTACCAAATGTATACATTTGATAATATAAAATATTACCATTTCTATTTCTTTCTACTGTTTTAATTGTATAATCCTAGTTAAGCCACAATACTAAAAAAGATTCAGTGTTTTTATCACAGTAGTACTAAATCTATTCTTTAGCTTTTCCAAAAAACTTGTCATTTCTGTTTCCTTGAAAATTGTATTTATATAGTGAAAATGAATATCATTAAACTGTGAAATAGGTAGCCATACTATATTTATTAAGAAAATAAACACCTACTTTGTTATATAAAGACATAACAAATCTTAGGAAAAGTAATTGAAACAGGTATATTTGTCAAAGTATTTTAGGCATTGGTATTTGAATGTTGATCAACTTCTTTCCTAGAGACTGTGACAAGAGCAATGGGATTTCTTTAGCTCATGTGAAATAATTATTTCTGAATCAAGTTTCTCCTGCTCAAGTAATTGTCTCTGTCAAAACATTTTAACTGGAAAGAAATCAATCATGTTTTTTGAAATAGTTTATTTTTTATTTTTTTTGTGGTACACGGGCCTCCCACTGTTGTGGCCTCTCCCATTGCGGAACACAGGCTCTGGATGCGCAGGCTCAGCGGCCATGGCTCACGGGCCCAGCCGCTCCATGGCATGTGGGATCTTCCCGGACAGGGGCACGAACCCGTGTCCCCCGCATCAGCAGGCAGACTCTCAACCACTGCACCACCAGGGAAGCCCTTTCTTTAAATTTTAATCACATAGAAATCTATTAACTTGAAAAGAATACCATTGAATATAAAACTTGAGTAAGTTTTGGAAATATATCTTTAAAAATAGGATTTAATTCACATAAATGCATTTACATTTTTGATTTCCAAGGTTGATACCACAAAAAAAATAGAAAATAGAAAAATGCATTTTGCATTTTACTGCTGAAATATGTGTACTGAGTCACCTCTTCAGGGAGATCTTTCTTAACAAATTATGTTCAACTGATTCTCTCCTTTTTTTTTTTCATTGAGTACTTGGGTTAATTTCCATCCATTTTTGATTCACAAATTTCACAACAAATATAATTGTAATCATTATATTTAATTATTTGCTCTCTTGTCTGTTGTCATTAGACTCCATAATGTCACATATCACATCTGTCACAATTGAACTTAGTTAACATCCAGTTAATTGGCCTTAGCTTTTGGTATAAGTACTGTGATACAAAATCACATAATGAGATATGTATGTGTGTATGTGTGTGTGCATATATACCAAAGATCTCCAAACCATAAGGCCACGTCATGGACAACCAATGCCAGTGAAATTTACCAGTTCTCGGTCTAAAAGAAATTGAACTAACATTGCTACTGAGGAGCATAAACATAACTCAAACACTAGCTGACAAAGGGCAGCATTAGCAATGGCAAGAAGTACAGAGCATCAAATTTTAGTTGCGTGGAATGTAATTGTATGCATGGAGGAGTTCTATGAGTTATTTTATTCTGTCTGTGAAGTAGAGATGATTTCATGTAAGCATATCACCAGCTCCCTTCTACTATGTTCATTTTGCCATTGCTCTAAGAATGGTGATTTGTAGGCAGATAAAGACAGCTTAGAAGATTTCAATCAATATGGGTTTTTTCTTTGTTTTTTAAATATGAGACCAGTCAGAGTATTTGGATTTTTAATTATAAATTTCAACCATAGTTTATCACATGGTGAGGACAAATACAGGGTGCAGAATGAAACAGCATTGGTGGATATGATAAAGTTTATCATGTAGATTTCTTTTAGCCATCAGCACCAGGGGAGCATCCTAGGACTGTGGAAGGATGTTCCTTCATTTTGACTTTAAGCTAGCCAGCATAAGATAGTACATTTTCCTTGGAAGGGCTTAAGAGAAGTTTTTCAGGATTTATTTAATGATTCAAGTGGAATTTTGTCACATGCCAGAATAAAGACATCCACCTGTTAAGAGCAGCTTTCTGGGCAATCTGCATCATCTCCCTATGTTTGCCACTTTACTTCCTCATCAAATGTTTCAGGAGCCCTTGGAAACACTGCTGTGGTTAAATTTTATTTTTCTACTACTTCCAGATTCCATTGATTGATCAGCAGATTGGAATAAAGGCATTTCCAATATACAGCCTTATTTTGAATTAGGATTTAAGGATCAAGCCTTCACACAGTATTTCTGGGTAGACGGTTGATAATAAAATGATAAACACAGAACTCTTCTAATAGTCACATGCTCCCTCTCTTTCAAACTGAGTACCTGCGGTGTTGCAAATGATCCAAGTGGGAAACTTGAAATATTGTCTCCAAACTGTAAAATATAGACATGAGGACAACAGATTCCTGTTTCCATCAACGTTTTTAACCTAAATTATAAACTACTTTAAATCAAAAAACTGTCACGGTGAAAGATAGCCTCAAAACTTGGGTCAATCTGCAAGGGAACCACAATTTCCCAGCTAATTGTGTATATAGCTTTATTCAGGATATCAGGTCAGAAGAAAACTTATCAGTCATTTTAACAGCACAGCAAGGATCGTTTATACTTGGATACCAAACTCTCATTACCCTCAGAAATCATTTTTCAGGGATGTAAGATAAAATATTGAGGAATAAAACATTGATGACTTATGGAAAATCACTAAAGTGGTTGCATTTCTTTATTGACTTGAGTTCTTAGTACTCTAAAAGAATTAATACCTTGTTGTCATAATATTAACTCTTTTTTTGGAAAGAAAGTAACTTGGTAGCTTCAACTCAGAGTAATGAAATACATATTTATCATGGTTGCTTTAGAAGTGACCAAAAACTACTGAAACCAAGGACTTAAGTGATATCAAATAATAGCAATATCTCAGGATGCCAGTTAAGCAGACTAGAAAATATTAGTATAAAAGTTCATGGAAATTTATTTTTATAGACAAAATAGTATCAAAATATATTTAAAGCCTTTAGAATATCTTCATTAAATATCTTATAGAAAAACAAAATCACACACAATTTAATGCTGTCATTGTTCAAAGCTCCTTAAGTATACAATTGTTATATAGGCTTGAAATGAATTAATAGAAAGGATTTGCAATAGTTTGATACAAGAAAATATTCCCTGATATTATATCTTCTTAAATAATATGTTAACCCTCTTGACATGGGATGGAGGAATTTATATAGCTCTTCAGTAATGCTTTTTGATGTATTTAGAAATTGAGATAGAACAAACTACTTGCCACGAACACAGACTTTGAACATAGATGAAAAATTCAGTCATATGTAAAAGATCACATTGGCTCCTTAGTATCTTCATCTTAGAGAACTTTTCCATGGATGAAATAATTGCAAAAAATTAAAAAAAAAACTTTAAAAATTGTAAAAAAAAAAAAATCTCTGATCATGGAGCAGTGAGCAGAAGGAATGTAGGTAAAATTAGAGACAGAAGTTGAAGTGCAAGGCAGTGGAAGACCATGGACCTTCAGGTTAGAGAATATAAACATCACAGTCCTCCATGAGGTCGCATCTTTGACAATGTCCAAAACCAAGTGAGAAATTCAGGATTGAAGGACCTAACAGTTAAACAAGTTGTGGGGACAACTATAAGAAAAGTGGTATAACACACAAACATAAAATTAGGTAATAAGCAACACTTTTATACAGTGAGAATTCTAATTACCAGATTTTAAAAGTTGGCAATTAACATAAACAAAAAATGCAGAAAAATAACAGATTTAAAACTATTACTTAACTTTTTGACAAAACTCTATATTTCTTTTTCCTTCATATTTTTCGGCTTCATACTCTTTGATCATCTGTCCAAATAACAGAAATGAAAACAAAAAAGAGAGGTAACAGTTACAAAACTGATGCTTTGTATTTCAATCAGCTTTCTTATGATTTTATTCATTGTTCAATTAACCATATGCTTATAGAAGAAATTTTGTGGCATCCTAATGGAATATATGTGGTAAAGCAAGTGGACAGAAATTGGCCTGTATATGATAATATGCGAAATTTAGAAGGGAAAAATAAAAACATTAAAACAATGGTCAATGCTTATTTGGACATCATCTAAGTATTACGCACATACATGTAAATATGGAATTATCTTTGATATGTGTAACTCACTTCTCTTATTTTATTTGTAACAATATTGGGAATGTGGTATATACTTAAGGGAATGCTTAAAATAATAGCAATATTAAGAATGACAAAAGCTTACATAAGGCATATTCTTTGACTGTCAGACTTTATTCTGACATTCACCGATTAAGATTCATCCATTAGGAGTTTCCTCACCAAGATGGCATTACATTGTTCCTGACATCACCCACCCCCTCTCACAAAAAGAACAACTAACAACCATTCAAGAACAAGACACCACGGAGAGAAACCACTGAGAGAACACAAGCATGAAGCCGAAGCACTCCCCTGCACCACAGATACCAAGACAGAATTCATTAAAAGGGTAAGAGAAGCAGCTATCACATTGGCCCTCCCTCCAGGCAGATGCAGCACCACTCCAGAGGTCTCCCCTGAGCCTCGGGTTCCTCCAGTGGTAAAAGAGAACCCAGGAAAGGCAACCAACTCCCCCCAGCATTGTTAGTCACTTTGTGGGAGCCTCTACTTTGATCCTGCACCATGGGAATAGCAGGAGAACCTGCAGTGGCTCAACTGTTGGGAATCTGACTGTGATAGAGAAGGGGGGAGGGACTTGCAACAAGCAGCAAATGGATTTTGGCAGGTCAAGTTCATACCTGCAATGCCCAAGTAGTAATCCCAAAGAGTGGATTTGCTCATCTGCAGAACTAAATTGGAAGCACACTCTGACCAGGGAACTCAGCAAGGTGTAGATATGCCTGATACAAATCCTCAAATGAAGAGTTTTGCAAGCCCTGGTTTGTCCATGCTCAGACAAGGCACTGAATTACAGCACCACCCACTGTGGAGAGTGTCTTCCAGCCTTATTTGACCAGAAGGGCTGTCAACAACTCCTGGAAACAGTGCAGCCCAGTGGAGCTCAAGCTGAAAGATCAACAGGAAGAGCTGATCACCCCAGAGCAAAGCTAGTACAGGGCATAGAGTGTCCCCCTGCTACACACAGGCAGGAGGATAAATTTATAGCCAAGGCTAAGGAGAGCTCCTGGCCCATCATAATCAGAGAGCCTGTTTGGGGAGTTGAGAGCAGCCTGGAGTGACCCCTCTTCCTCTCGCCCGGGCAAGGGAGTTCTGACATAGACCTATCCACTGTGAAGAGTGTCTTTCAACCCTAACTTTTGCCAGAAGGGCTGGCAACAACTCCTGGAAGGTGTGAGGCCCAGTGTCACTTGAACCAAGAAGCAGGAGGCAGGGACTTCCCTGGCGGTCCAGCGGTTAAGACTCCACACTTCCTCTGCAGGGGGTGTGGGTTCGATCCCTGGTGGAGAACTAAGATTCAACATGCCACGTGGTGCAGCCAAAAACAAAACAAACAAAACAAAACAAACTAACAAAAAAACAGGCAGAATAGATAGTTTGCAGAGCAAAGCCAGTAGCCTTGTTCAGTGAAGGAACAGGGGTGTTGGTGCTGCTTTTGCTGTGCCCGAGCAGGGAATCGAATCTGTGGCCTTGCTTGCCTCTGAAGAGAGCCTTCTAACTGTCCAACCAGGAAATGTAACCAGAGCACACAAGAAGCTGCATAGCCCATTCAACAGTCCTATGTGCAGAGACATTTAAACAGAGAGAACAACCCATGGCTTCCTTCCTCTGTACTGCAAACTGGTGGCCTCACCTAACCAGAGAATTCAGTGCAGACTCTGGCCTGATTCAGGTCAATAAAAATATACCATAACAGCAGGACCCACCTGCCCAGGGACGTTACCAGAAGACACAACTGGAAATCCAAACTGAGCTCACTGGTGAAGAACTGTCTCAACCAAAGCAAACTGTAAAGTCTGGAAGAGAAGCCTGATTACTCAAATGTGCAGTTACCAATGTAAGAAATCAAGAATCATGAAAAATCAGGTAAATATAATAACATCAAAGGAAACCAATAAAGTTCTAATAAATTACCCTAAAGAAATGAAGATCTATAAGCTGTCAAACAAAGAATTCAGAATAATCCTCCTAAGGAAGTTCAGTGAAATACAAGAATATACAGGCAGACTGCTAAACAAAATTAGGAGAACAATGCATGACCAAAACAAGAAGTTTGTCAAAGAAATAACAACGATAAATATATCTTAGAGTTGAAAAAAAACAATAACTGAACTGAAGAATTCAATAGAGAATTTCAAAACAACTCTTGATCATGAAGAAGAATCAGTGACCTGGAAGATATGACATTTGAAATTATCTAGGCAGGAGCAAAAAAAATAAAAGAAAAAGAGTGAAGAAAGCCTATGGGAATTATAGGACACAATGAAAAGAAATAATATTTGCATTATGGGAATTTCAGAAGAGAAAGATGAAGAGAAAGTATATTTAAAGCAATAATGGCTGAAAACATTTCAAACCTGGGGAGAGAAAGGAGCATCCAGATCCATGGGGTCCAAAAGATCCTAAATAGGTTGAACCTGAATAGGGCTACACCAAGACACAATATAATTAAATTGTCAAAAGTCAAAGACAAAAAAGAATTTTAAAATCAGCAAGAGAAATAAGAGAAGATGCATATAAGGGAAACTCACAAGACTATGGGATGATTTCTCAGTAGAAACTTCTGGCCAGAAGAGAATGGGATGACAGGGTCAAAGAATTGAAAGTAAATAACTGTCAACCAAGAATTCCAAACCCAGTAAATGTGACCTTCAGAAATGAAGAGGGGATAAAAACTTTCCTGAACAAAGAAACGTTGAGGGAGTTCATTACTACCAGACTTGCCTTACAAGAAATGCTGAAGAGAACTCTCTGAGTGGAAGTAAAAGACCACTAATTCACATTAAAAAAATAAAAATAAAAAGGTAGTGTAAACCTCACTGGTAATGGCAATATAGTCATAGTTATATTCTACAATATGATAATAGCATACAGGAATCACTAATTATCCTGAATAAATATAGATACAAAAATTTTCAATAAAATACTAGCAAATCAAATTCAGCAGCACGTTAAAAGGCTTATTCACCATGATCAAGCAATATTTATCCCTGGGATGCAAAGATGATTCAACATATTCAAATCAATCAATGTGACACATCACATTAACAAATGAGAAAAAAAGAATCATATGACCATTTCAATAGATGCAGAAAAGGCATTTGACAAAACTCAATATTTTTTTTGTGATAAAAATTCTTAACAGATTAGGCATAAAAAGGACATATTTCAACATAATAAAGGCCATATAGACAAGTCCACACCTACTATCATACTGGGTGATAAAAGGTTAAAAACTTTTCCTCTTGGATCAGGAACAAGACAAGGGTACCCAGTCTCATCACTCCTATTCAACATAGTACTAAAAGTTCTAGCTAGACAAATCAGGCAAGAAAACAGAAATAAAAGGGGTCAGAACTGGAAAGAAAGTCGTATTTTCAGATGACATAATTTTATATACAGAAAACCCTAAAGATTTAACCAAAAGCTGTTAGACCTAATCAATTAATTCAGTAAAGTTGCAGGATACAAAATTAATATACAAAATCAGTAGCATTTCTATAAACTAAAAACAAATTTTTTGAAAAAGAAATACAGAAATTGATCTGATTTACAATACCATCAAAAACAATAGAATATTTAGGAATAAATTTAACTAAGAAGGTGAAAGATCTCTACTCTGAAAACTGTAAAACATTGATGAAAGAAATCAAAGTAGATACAAATAAATGGAAAGGTATTCCATATTCATGAATTGAAAGAATTAATATTGTTAAAATATCAATAATTTGAAAATCCACCTGTAGATTTAATCCAATCCCTCTCAAGATTCCAGTGGCATTTTTTATAGAAGAAACAACACTCCTAAAATTTATATTACCACAAAAGACCCCCAGTAGCCAAATAAATCTTCAGAAAGTAGAACAAAGCTGGAGACCTCAAACTTCCTGATTTCAAACTATATTATAAAGCTGTGGTCATCAAAATAGTATGGTACAGGTATAAAAACAGATAAATAGAACAATGAAACAGAATCCCAAGCCCAGAAATAAACTCAGTCATCAACAATCAACTAATATTTGATAAAGGAGCCAAGAACACTCAATGAAGAAAAGACAGTCTTTTCAATAAATGATGCTGGGATAATTGGATATTCACATGTGCAATGAAAGTGGCCCCATATTCTATAGCACTCACAAAAATTAACTCAAAATAGATTAATGACTGAACTGTAATGCCTAAAACCATCAAACTCCTAGAAGAAAACATAGGAATAAAGCTTCTTGACATGGGTCTTGGTAATGATCTTTTGGATAAGGCATCTAAAGCACAGGTAACAAAATAAGAAACAAGGGCCTCCCTGGTGGCGCAAGTGGTTGAGAGTCCGCCTGCCGATGCAGGGGATACGGGTTCGTGCCCCGGTCTGGGAGGATCCCATATGCCGCGGAGCGGCTGGGCCCGTGAGCCATGGCCGCTGAGCCTGCGCGTCCGGAGCCTGCGCGTCCGGAGCCTGTGCTCCGCAACGGGGGAGGCCACAACAGTGAGAGGCCCGCATACCGCAAAAAAAAAAAAAAAAAAATAAGAAACAAGTGGAGTATATAAAACTAAAATTATTCTGCACAGCAAAAGAAACCACCCACAAAGTGAAAAGAAAACCTGTGGAATGGGAAAATTATTTGCAAACCATATATCTGATATATATATCTTATATATCAAAATATATAAAAAACTTATATTACAACTCAATAGCAAAAAACCCCAGATAACCCAATTGAAAAATGGGCAAGAAACTGAATAGACATTTCTCAAAAGAATATGTGTAAAGGCCAACAGGTACATGAAAAGATGTTCAACATCACTAGTCATTAGGGAAATTCAAATTAAAACTACAGTGAACTATCACTTCATGCCTGTTAGAATGGCCATTAAAAAGACAAGAGATAAATTCTGGTATGGATATGGAGTAAAGGAAACTCTTGTGCACTGTTGGTGGGATTGTGCATTGATACAGCCACTATGGAAAACAGTATGAAGGATCCTCAAAAATTAAAAATAGATTTACCACAGTTCAGCAATTCCCCTTCTGGTAGTATATCCAAAGGAAACAAAAACACTAACTCAAAAAGATATCTACACCTGCATGTTCATAGCAGCATTATTTACAATAGCCAAGACATGGACACAACTAAGTGTCCATTGATGAATAAATGGTTAAATAAGTTTTGGTATATAATATATGTGTGTGTGTGTATACATACATGCAATGAAATATTATTCAGCCATAAATAAATGAGGAAATCCTACCATTTGCCACAACATAGATGGACCTTGAAGGCATTAAGCTAAGTGAAATAAGTCAGACAGAGAAAGATAAATACTGCATGATCTCATTTATATCTTGTATGTAGAATCTAAACCAACAAGCAAAACAAACAAACCCCCAAAGCAAAAAACTCACAGGAAAAGAGATGACACTCAGATTTGTGGTTACCAGAATCTGAGGGTGGAGGAAGAGGAAATTGGAGGAAGATGGTCAAAACATACAAATTTCCAGTTATAAGATAAATAAGTGCTACTAGGTAGGTAATGTACAGCATGATGACTAGTGCTAACACGGCTGTATGATATATAAGAAAATTGTTAAGAGAGTAAATCCTAAGAGTCTTCATCACAAGGAAAATATTTTTTTTTTCTTTTTTTTTTATTGTATCTGTATGAGAAGATGGAGGTTAGTTGAATTTATTGTGGTAATCATGTCACAATATAAGTAAATCAAATCATCCTTCTATATGCCTTAAACTTATATAGTGATGTATATGAATTAATTCTAAATAAAACTGGAAAAATATTTGTCCATTAATGCTCATCCATGATGATATTTACAAATTTTCCATTTCATGAAAAAAAAAAGCTGTAGGCCTGTCTATACATAATAGGAAATAGATTGGCAGAATAAATTTGACCTTTTAGAAAAAAAATTGAATTGTTATATTTTAAATGAGGAAGGCTATAATATCCCTCTTGTATATTCTTATTCAAAACTCCAGTACAATTTTTTTGTAATTGGACATTTTGATGTTAGAGGTGAGAGAAATCTGTACTTTATCAGACTAGTTATTTCTATTTGCCTAATTACTACATGGAAGTAGTGGGAATATTTTAACCAGCAGCATTTCTACCTTGAAAATACATATTTTGATAATTTGTTATGTTACATTAACTTTTCTAACAATATTGACATTCTTAATCAAGATGTAATTTTTCTGGTCTCTAACTTGGAAGATTTGTAAATATTTTATACTATTGCCAAATGTCTACACTACAGTGAGAGGGATAAAAACAATCAGCAAGCAATCATAAATTTATTTAGCAAAGTAGATTCATGTTACCCAGTTTTATATTCCAAGAGCAGAATTGCTCTGTTCAGTTGATATTGTCAGCATTAACATTTATTTTTTCAGAGTTGTTACACTGAGCAAAATGAATGTTGCCTAGGAGTTTATTGGAGAGTGAATGACTTGATTTGAGAAAATGTCATCTACGTGAACTGACATTTTTTTGGAAATATTGACTTCCTGATCACCTCCACAAATATCATCCAATTAGATCATATTATTCCAATAAATTTCATATTATCCTCTTTTCAAAATCCAATATGTTTGGGCTCATGTTTGTGTACATGCATGAGCCTTTCTGTATGTGTATACATCCATATAGACACTTTAGTTATGTCAATGACCTATGAGCAGGCACTCATTGTCTTGGAATAGGAGGGTAACAAGATTTATATTCTTTGTATTACCTACCAAATATTGTTAGGCACTTTATTACCCAGCACAAATCACTGAAGAATAGGTGAAATAATTTACATACTAGATTCATTTAAAGATAGGAACTGAGATCTCCAATCTCTAAGCCACAGAATTCTTGATTAAGAAGTGTTATTGTAGAGCAGGATTGCTCTGATCAAGACTCAGGGGCAAGAAAGGATATGTAATTCCCAATACCTTGACATAAGGGAGAATATTATCTGACAGCTCAGGCCCCAAATGAAGAATAGACAGTAAGGTCTGGTTCTGAAACTGCTTGGATGAGGTTGAAAACCCATCTGCACTTGTGCAATCCAAGAAGATGTTATCTGGGATAACAACAGGTTAAACAGGAGCCATACAATTAGAAACTGAAATACATAGCCAACTTTATGGGCTGTTTAGCAACCTGGACATTGCTGAAAATTGAAAGTGTCCATGAGATAATTTACATGTAGCAGGTGTAACAACAGGTATAGTCACAAGCAACTTTTGTCACCACCTCCTTATTTTTTTATCAAAACAAGGCTAATATATTTGTAATGCAGGAATACAACTGAGATGATAGAAGACAAATTGATGATAGATAGATAGATAGATAGATAAATATATATAGGCAGATAGATAGATAATTAATTTCTCGGGGCTAATGTAACAAAGTACCACAACCTAGATGGTTTAAAATAACAGAACATTATTTTCCTACAATTATAGAGACTGGGATTTCTGAAATCAAAAGTTGGCACAGTTGGTTCTTTTGAGGTATCTGAAGGAGAATGTGTTCCATGCCACTCTTTTAGCTTCTGGTGGTTTTAACAATGAACATTTGTGTTCCCTGGCTTGTAGACATATCATTCCAATCTTCCACTTTTACATGGTGTTCTCTCCCTGTATCTCTTCAAGTTGTCTCCCTCTGTGATGTCTGTCTGTGTCCACATTTTCCTATTTTTAATAATGACACAGGTCAAGTTGGATTAGGGCCCACTTTAATGACTTCATTTTAACTTAATACCTCTGTATAAACCTCCATTTAAAAAGGTCACATTCTGAGGTACTGAAGGTTAGGACTTCAACATATATTTTTTGAGGGACAAAATTCAACCAATAATAGATAGATGGATAGATAGATAATATTAAAAGAGGTATGTAAACATTTATTTCATATTATATTCTTTCTATATTTTTTACAAATGGCAGTGGTATCAACCTCATCAACTATGTATGTAAGATGTTAAGATACTAGTCCTCAAAATAAAAGAGGAGATTAGAGTTTCTCTTTATTATATATGCAACATACTTTTTCACATTTGACGAATTAAAAAAAAAAAACCACAGTGTCCATAGTTTGCCAGGTGGAGGAAGATGGTATAGAAGGAAATTTCTGTAATTGTTTCACATATTAAACCATATGATAAAGTTAATAATAACTTAAGTTTATATTAACTTAGACTGAGTTAAAAACCTGTGACATATCATTCCAGTCATGTAAAGAAATGCTCTAAATATAAAGAATAAGAAATAATCACTATCCTCAAGAAAAAAAAAAAAGATATTCAGTGAAAATCTTAGAAGGGAGTGCTAATGATTTCGCTATTTATTTATTTATTTATAATACATTTATTTATTTATTTTTGGCTGTGTTGGGTCTTCGTTTCTGTGTGCAGGCTTTCTCTAGTTATGGTGAGCAGGGACTATTCTTCATCGCGGTGTGTGGGCTTCTCAGTGGCTTCTCTTGTTGTGGATCACAGGCTCTAGATGCGCAGGCTCAGTAGTTGTGGCTCATGGGCTTAGTTGCTCCACGGCATGTGGGATCTTTCCAGACCAGGGCTCAAACCCATGTCCCCTGCATTCGCAGGCAGATTCTTAACCACTGCACCACCAGGGAAACCCCACAATTTATTGCATAATTTGTCAAAGCTTATAGGAGATTTTAAATGGGAAACAAAATTTTAGAAAATCAAATCTCCATTTAAGGTAGATGAATGATTGTAGAAAATAGAGAGTTTTCCCTAGAAATAGCCTAGAGGTAAGAAGAACAAGATAACAGTGTTTTTTAGATGATGCCTTCTTTTCCAAGAAGCAATTACAGTGGAGTTGATATTTACAGACATTGGTAACTGATCACATGTGGGAAAGGGAGAAGGAATGTGAAACAAAAATGCATAGACCCCACCCTATCCCAAAGCTTAATCCTTGAGTGTAGCTACCTTGGTGACTCAGTGCTCTTCCTTTTTGAAAAACTAAAGATAAAAGCTAAAATTCTGGTATTCAAAAGCACTTAGTTCCTAAAATTCTGTTGAAAGTTTTTATTTTTTTCTCCTCTTTCCCTTCTTCCTTCCTTCCTTCCTGCCTGCCTGCCCACCTGCCTTCCTTCATTCCTTCTTTCTTCTTTTTTTTTCTGCCTCCTCTCCTTTTCCTTCTCTTCCTCCTCATTCTCCTTCTGAAGGAAAGAACAACATTTTAAAACTAAAACTGAAAACAAACAGAAAAAACTGGAAGTTGGGGAAAAATGAAAAGATATAGGTAGTTTTAACATATTGCATGAGAAGTGAGAAAAATGTTTTATGTGGTTCAGGGTGCCTGGGAGAGAGTATAAACCAGACACTGAGATCCAGTATGACAAACACTAAAGAAGGAAGAAGAAAGTTCTACCAACACAAGGATTATATTTTATAAAACACCCAAGGTGGAAGGTATGAAGGGGACAAAGAAAAAGGCTTTGTGACCAACTGCTCCAAAGATACGATTTTAAAAAACAAGTACAACAATTTTAAAAAGCAAATACAATAATTTTAAAAAGCAAAGGAACTTATTTTAGGTATAGAGGGTAGTTTTTACTCTAACTTATATTACATTGTGATTTTTTTCTGAGAGGTTTCTTTTACTGAAAATATATTTTAAAAATCTCTTTTTAATTCCTTCTCAAAAAAATAAAAAATAAAACAATAAACCCTCACATGTTTAGAAACCTCTTCAGGTTGACTAGTTTGCTATTCTTTTCCTGGATTGGCATATCCTCATTCAGTACCTAATCCCCATGACCAAAGAGAAAGGAAAGTTATATTAAAATGGATGAGATAAATTTTAGACCCTAATCAAAGTCATGTAAAGAATTCTGACTCGTGGGCTTCCCTGGTGGCACAGTGGTTGTGAGTCCGCCTGCCAATGCAGGGGACAAGGGTTCATGCCCCGGTCTGGGAAGATCACACATGTCATGGAGTGGCTGGGCCCGTGAGCCATGGCCGCTGAGCCTGTGCGTCCGGAACCTGTGCTCCGCAATGGGAGAGGCCACAACAGTGAGAGGCCCACGTACCACACAAAAAAAAAAAAAAAAAAAAAAATCTGACTCCTTATTTTGTGAAGGAACACTACCTATGTTTTTGTAAGCAGTATTTTAACATTTTAATCATTACAAACATTAAAAGCATATAGATTTTTTTCTAGACCCAGCCAATGTTGACAATATAAATCTTTCTAAGCATTGTTATAAGGTCACCACACAACTTCCTCTTCATTATCTTTTATATTGATGTATTTTTGGCCTCATTAATTTTATTTTGTGTTAAAGTCCTCTGTTAAGTATTGTCTACAAGTGAGTTGCATCCCCATGCAGACTTTGAATTCTTGCATTCTACAAAATTTTTTTCCCACACTGAGAAGGTGAAATATCTCTTAAAAAGTAATAATATCTTAACTTGATATATGATCCCTGGGTAGAGGATTCTTTTCATATATTCTTCTAGCTTCCAGTGTTAGAGAGGAGAAGTTTAATACATTTGAATATTTTACTTTTTAAGTGACTTGTCAGTCAGGAAGCTTAAAAGATTTTCTCTCCTTTCCTTTAAGTTCTGAGAATTCAGAAATTTTACTAGGATATGTATAGGTGAATAGCATTTTTTTTCCTCGAGGTTTCCTGTAGCTCAGTAAACGTTTATAATTTTTAGGCTCAAATGTTTCTTCAACCAAGGGTAGCTTTCTCTATTATATCTTAAAATCTTGTTTCCCTATATTTGCTTCTAATTTTCTTTTTTGAATCTGCTATTACATGAATCATATGTCATGTAGTTTTGTTTCACAGTTACTGTGTAATGGAATAATTTATGAAAACAAAATATTTTTTATTCCGTGAATCATCAATTATTGACAGTAGAATAATTCACATACTGGCCTTTTTGTGATTTGTAAACTTTTATCCCCATATTTAGAGAAAAATATCTAGAAGATAAAATAAGTTGTATATTCTTGACAATTTGTATCATTAATTATTTGCTAAAGTAGAGACATTATTCAGTAAACATTAAAAATGATAAATAAAATACATTCATTATTATAACAGAATATTACATTAAAACATGCTTCTAATTGGTGCATATTTTCCTCTTCACTTCTGTCCATGGATGACTATTGAAAACATGAAATAGCATGTTTTTAAGATTATCAATGTATGATCTAATCTTTACTATGAATTAATCAATATATACTTTTTATCATCAGTAGTGGGCACTCAAATACTTTAAGTAGTTAAAAAATAGTGATAAATTCAGGTAAGTGAAAACTAATTCCATACCACTGATTTATGCAAGTGTGCTCTCACAGACATTTAAATAGAAAATTAATATGTTAATAGATTAGTATATAAAAATATAAAATTAACTTTAATTTACTGTTTAATAGTGTTTTATTAATTTTGAGTATCAAAGTATAAAAATTAAATTAATTCTCTGTTAATATTTCTTCCCTGTCTAAACACAGTATTTTCTATGTTTACATCTATTAGATGACCATACCTTTCTCTTAGTCTTTGAAATTTAATAAACAAGTTAAAAATATTCCTTTGATTTCCATATGTTCAATATGATTAATATGTTTTGAGTGGAATTGGTGAGGGTCTCTCATCAGTTATTAATGGATATACACTTCCATATCCCGAAAGAAGTGAGGAAAATAACGTCTCAAATAACTTACTGGCTCTTAAGGTTTTCCACCATAAATCACATACACCTTCCATTTATATTTCAAAGGGCAAATAAGTCATATTTGCACCTAACTCCAAAGGGGAAAGTGAAATGTAATTCTACCACTTGTCCAGGATGAAAGTTGAAAATATATAGGAAACGGCAGTGAGGCTTTCAACAATATGTAGTACTTTTCTCTGTACAGTTTCTATTTCTTTCCCATGTAACTGTCCATTGCCCAATTTCTTTTACTTACTTACTTATTTATTTATTTTAATTTTTTAATATTAATTGGAGTATAGTTGCTTTACAAAGGTTAGTTTCTGCTGTATAACAAAGTGATTCAGCTATAGATATACATATATCCCCATATTTCATCCCTCTTGCATCTCCCTCCCACCCCTCTAGGTGAACACAAAGCACTGAGCTGATCTTCCTGTGCTATGTGGCTGCTTCCCACTAGCTATTTATTTTATATTTGATAGTGTATATATATATATATATATATATATATATATATATATATATATATATATATCCATGCCGCTCTCTCACTTCGTCCCAGCTTACCCTTCCCAGTCCCCATATCCTCAAGTCCATTCTCTATGTCTGCATCTTTATACCTGTCTTGCCCCTAGACTTTTCAGAGCCTTTTTTTTTTTTTTGATTCCATATATATGTGTTAGCATACGGTATTTGTTTTTCTCTTTCTGACCTCACTCTGTGTGACAGTCTCTAGGTCCATCCACGTCACTACAAATAACTCAATTTTGTTTATTTTTATGGCTGGTTAATATTCTGTTGTATATATGTGCCACATCTTCTTTATCCACTCATCTGTCGATGGACACTTGGGTTGCTTCCGTGTGCTGGCTATTGTAAATAGAGCTGCAGTAAACATAGTGGTATATGACTCTTTTTGAATTATGGTTTTCTCAATGCCCAGTAGTGGGATTGCTGGGGCAAATAGTAGTTCTATTTTTAGTTTTTTAAGGAACCTCCATACTGTTCTCCTTAGAGGCTGTATCAATTTACATTCCCATCATTCCCAGTGAAAGAGGGCTCCTTTTCTCCACACCTTCTCCAGCATTTATTATTTTTAAATGTTTTGATGATGGACATTCTGACCAGTGTGAGGGATACCTCACTGTAGTTTTGATTTGCATTTCTCTAATGATTAGTGATGTTGAGCACCCTTTCATGTGTTTGTTGGCATTCTGGGTATCTTCTTTGGAGAAATGTCTATTTACCTCTTCTGCCCATTTCTGGATTGGGTTTTTTGTTTTTTCATATTGAGCTAGATGGGCTGCTTGTATATTTTGGAGACTAATCCTTTGTCAGTTTCTTCATTTGCAAATATTTTCTCCCATTCTGAGGGTTGTCTTTTCATCTTTTTAGGGTTCCCTTTGCTATGCAAAAGCTTTTAAGTTTCATTAGGGCCCATTTGTTTATTTTTTGTTTTTATTTCCGTTTCTCCAGGAGGTGGGTCAAAAAGGATCTTGCTGTGATTTATGTCATAGAGTGTTCTGCTTATATTTTCCTCTAAGAGTTGTATAGTCTCTGGACTTACATTTAGGTCTTTAATCCATTTTGAGTTTATTTTTGTGTATGGTGTTAGGGAGTATTCCAACTTCATTCTTTTACATGAAGCTGTCCAGTTTTCCCAGCACCACTTACTGAAGAGGCTGTCTTTTCTCCATTGTATATTCTTGCCTTCTTTATCAAAGATAAGGTGACCATAGGTACATGGGTTTACCTCTGGGCTTTCTAGCCTATTCCATTGATCTGTATTTCTGTTTTTGTGCCAGTACCATGCTGTCTTGATTACTGTAGCTTTGTAGTATAGTCTGAAGTCAGGGAGCCTGCTTCCTCTTGCTCCATTTTATTTTCTCAAGATTGCTTTGGCTATTTGGGGTCTTTTGTGTTTCCATACATGTTGTGAAATTTATTGTTCTAGTTCTGTGAAAAATGCCATTGGTAGTTTGATAGGGATTGCAATGAATCTGTATATTGGTTTGTGTAGTATAGTCATTTTCACAATGTTGATTCTTCCAATCCAAGAACATCATATATCTATCCATCCATTTGTATCATCTTTAATTACTTTCATCAGTGTCTGATAGTTTTCTGCATACAGGTGTTTGTCTCCTTAGGTAGGTTTATTCCCATGTATTTTCTTCTTTTTGTTGCACTGGTAATTGGGAGTGTTTCCTTAATTTCTCTTTCAGATTTTTCATCATTAGTGTTTAGGAATGCAAGAGATTTCTGTTCATTAATTTTGTATCTTGCTACTTTACCAAATTCACTGATTAGCTGTAGTAGTTTTCTGGTAGCATCTTTAGGATTCCCTATGTATAGTATCATGTCATCTGCAAACAGGGACAGCTTTACTTCTTCTTTTTTGATTTGGATTCCTTTTATTTCTTTTTATTCTCTGAGTGCTGTGGCTAAAACTTCCAAAACTATGTTGAATAATAGTGGTGAGAGTGGACAACCTTGTCTTGTTCCTGATCTTAGTGGAAATGATTTCATTTCACCATTGAGAATGATGTTGCTTGTGAGGTTGTCATATTTGGCCTTTATTATGTTGAAGTAAGTTCCCCGTATGCCTACTTTCTGGAGGGTTTTTATCGTAAATTGGTGTTGAATTTTGTCAAAAGCTTTTTCTGCATCTATTGAGATGATCATATGATTAGTCTCCTTCAATTTGTTAATATCATTTATCACATTGATTGATTTGTCTATATGGAAGAATCCTTGCATTCCAGGGATAAACCCCACTTGATCATGTTGTATTATCTTTTTAATGTGCTGTTGGATTCTGTTTGCTAGTATTTTGTTGAGGATTTCTGCATCTATGTTCATCAGTGATATTGGCCTGTAGTTTTCTTTTTTTGTGACATCTTCATCTGGTTTTGGTATCAGGGTGATGGTGGCCTTGTAGAATGAGTTTGGGAGTGTTCCTCCCTCTGCTATACTTTGGAAGATTTTGAGAATGATAGGAGTTAGCTCTTCTCTAAATGTTTGATAGAATTCGCCTGTGAAGCCATCTGGTCCTGGGCTTTTGTTTGTTGGAAGATTTTTGATCATAGTCTCAATTTTAGTGCATGTGATTAGTCTTTATATTTTCTATTTCCTCCTGGTACTGTCTCAGAAGGTGGTGCTTTTCTAAGAATTTGTCCATTTCTTCCAGGTTGTCCATTTTATTGACATATAGTTGCTTGAAGTAATCTCTCATGATCCTTTTTATTTCTGCACTGTCAGTTATTACTTCTCCTTTTTCATGTCTAATTGTATTGATTTGAGTCTTCTCCCTTTTTTCTTGATGAGTCTGGCTAATGGTTTATCCATTTTGTTTTCTTCTGAAAGAACCAGCTTTTAGTTTTATTGATCTTTGCTATCATTTGCTTCATTTCTTTTTCATTTATTTCTGATCTGATCTTTATGATTTCTTTCCTTCTGCTAACCTTGGGGTTTTTTTGCTCTTCTTTCTCTAATGGTTTTAGGTGTAAGGTTATATTGTTTATTTCAGACATTTCTTGTTTCTTGAGGTAGGATCGTATTGCTATAAACCTCCCTCTTAGGACTGCTTTTGCTGCAGCCCATAGGTTTTGGGTCTTCATATTTTCATTGCCATTTGTTTCTAGGTATTTTTTGATTTCCCCTTTGAATTCTTCCGTGATCTCTTGGTTATCTCTTAGTGTATTGTTTAATCTCCATGTGTTTGTATTTCTTACAGATTTTTTTTTCTGTAACTGATATCTATCCTCATAGCGTTGTGGTCCTAAAAGTTACTTGATACAATTTGAATTTTCTTAAATTTACCAAGGCTTGACTTGTGACCCAAGATATGATCTATCCTGGAGAATGTTCCATGAGCACTTGAAAAGAAAGTGTATTCTGTTGTTTTTGAATGGAATGTCCTATAACTATCAATTAAGTCGATCTTGTTTAATGTATCATTTAAAGCTTGTGTTTCCTTTATTTTCATTTTGGATTATCTGTGCATTGGTGAAAGTGCAGTGTTAAAGTCCCTGGCTATGATTGTGTTACTGTCAATTTTCCCTTTTATGGCTGTTAGCATTTGCCTTATGTATTGAGGTGCTCCTATGTTGGGTGCATAAGTATTTACAATTGCTATATCTTCTTCTTGCATTGATCTCTTGATCATTATGCAGTGTCCTTCTTTGTCCTTGTAGTAGTGTTTATTTTAAAGTCTATTTTATCCGATATGAGAATTAATACTCCAGTTTTCTTTTGATTTCCATTTGCATGGAATATCTTTTTCCATCCCCTCACTTTCATTCTGTATGTGTCCCTAGGTCTGAAGTGGGTGTCTTGCAGACAGCCTATATACTTGTCTTGTTTTTTTTATCCATTCAGCCAATCTGTGCCTTTTGGTTGGAGCATTTAATCCATTTACAATTAAGGTAATTATCAATATGTATGTTCCTATTACCATTTTCTTAATTTTTTAGGGTTTTGTTAGTGTACATCTTTTCCTTCTCTTGTGTTTCCTGCCTAGAGAAGTTCCTTTAGCATTTGTTGTAAAGCTGGTTTTGTGGTGCTGAATTCTCTTAACTTTTGCTTGCCTGTAAAAGTTTTAGTTTCTCCATAGAATTGTAATGAGATCCTTGCTGGTTAGAGTAATCTTGGTTTGAGGTTTTTCCCTTTCATCACTTTAAATATGTCATGCCACTCCCTTCTGGATTGAAGAGTTTCTGCCGAAAGATTAGCTGTTAAACTTATGCAGATTCCCTTGTATGTTATTTATTACTTTTCCCTTGTTGCTTTTAATATTTTTTTTCTTTGTGTTTCATTTTTGATAGTTTGATTAATATGTGTCTTGATGTGTTTCTCCTTGGATTTGTCCTGTATGGAACTCTCTTTGCTTCCTGTACTTGATTGACTATTTCCTTTCCTGTATTAAGGAATTTTTCAACTATAATCTCTTCAAATATTTTCTCAGACCCTTTCTTTTTCTCTTCTTCTTGGATCCCTATAATTGGAATGTTGGTATGTTTAATGTTGTCCCAGATGTCTCTGAGACTGTCCTCAATTCTTTTCATCCAGTTTTCTTTATTCTGCTCTGTGGTAGTTATTTCCACTATTTTATCTTCCAGTTCACTTATCCGTTCTTCTGCCTCAGTTATTCTGCTATTGATTCCTTCTAGAGAATTTTTAATTTCATTTTTTTGTGTTTTTCATCATTGTTTGTTTGCTCTTTATTTCTTCTAGGTTCTTGTTACAAGTTTCTTGTACTTTCTCCATTCTATTTCCCAGTTTTCCAATCACCTTTACTAGCATTACTCTGAATTATTTTTCAGGTAAACTGCCTATTCCCTCTTCATTTGTTTGGTCTGTTGTGTTTTTACCTTGCTCCTTCATCTGCTGTGTATTTCTCTGTCTTCTCATTTTGCTTAACTTACTGTGTTTGAGGTCTCATTTTCACAGGCTGCAGGTTCATATTTCTTGTTGTTTTTGTTGTCTGCCCCCAGGAGCTAAGGTTGGTTCAGTGGGTTGTGTAGGCTTCCTTGTGGAGGGGACTGGTACTTGTGTTCTGGTGTATGAGGCTGGATCTTGTCTTTGTGGTGGGCAGGACTGCATCCAGTGGTGTGTTTTGGGGTGTCTCTGACCTTATTATGACTTTAGGCAGCCTCTCTGCTAATGAGGGGGTGTTGTGTTCCTGTCTTCCTAGTTGTTTGGCGTAGGGTGTCCAGTAGTGGAGCTTGCTGGTCATTGAGTGGAGCTGGGTCTTAGCATTGAGATGGAGATCTCTGAGAGAGCTTTGGCCGTTTGATATTATGTGGGGCCAGGAGGTCTCTGGTGGACCAATGTCCTGAAGTCAGCTCTCCCACCTCAGAGGCTCTGTCCTTATACCCGCATGAACCTGTTATCCATAAGGCCAGGTATGTGGGGGAGTTTCTTGCTTTTTGGGAAGTCTGAGGTTCTCTGCCAGCTTTCAGTAGGTGTTCTGTAAGATTTTTTCCACATGTAGATGCATTTTTGATGTATTTGTGGGAAGGAAGGTGATCTCTACATCTTACTCCACCACCATCTTGAAGGTCCCCCCAGGAAGCCCCAATTTTCTTTTTGATATATATTCTATTAACCATTTGACTCTATATTTTTGATCACATGTAATATGCTATTCTGTGTTCTATTATCTACATAAGCAACATCTCCTGTCTCAGTATACAAATGTCTCCTGATGCAATGTAATACAAAGGGCCAGGGGAATATATAATAGAGTGATTAAAGCACAAACATGTACACAAACTCTTATTGGGATTAACACCATGGCCATTCTTTAATTGTAGCTCAACCAGTCCATTTAATTGTGGCTCAACCCTTTGTCTAATTATTTAATCAGTCTAGCTTCAATCTTATCCATAAATGAGGACAATAATTGCAACTCATTTAGCTCAACAAATATAAATTGTCATTGTCACTATTATTACATTAAAACACATATAATGAGCTTTTTGATGACATATTTTCAAATTTTTAAATGAATTGAGATAAAATATTACAGTGTATTATTTTAAAAATCAGCTTTATCTGTGTATTATTGATTTATTATTCCTATAATGCTGTTTCCTTATTCTTATAATGCTTCTCAAGTGTTAACATATTGAATATTCAGATGGGAAGAATTTTTCAATAATTCAAATTCTCTAGTTCTAGCCTCAGCAATTATGATTCAGTAGACAGAGTGGGCTCCAAATAGTAGGATATTTTACAGTTTCTCTGGGGGAATCTGAAGTATCCAGGGACAATTTTTTTTTTTTTTAAAACAACCAGAAAACTAAAACTGAAAAATGCAATGACCCTTTTATTTGGGTAGATTGTTTCTATTTCTTCATATTGCACAAACTTATTTTGTTTCCAAAGATTTCCTTGCATTTTTAAAGCATATATGACTCATAATATGTGCTATAAACTTGTTTTGCTATTTATGATGTAGAAAATATTAGGAAAAGCTATAGAGTATATAAGATCAATAAAAAATTATGAGAATCGTTTGAGCCAAAAAACAGTCCAGAGAGCACAGAGCAATATTAATTAACACTAAAAGGAAATACAATTTTAGATGAATGTTTTAATTTAATCTAAATGTAAGAATTTGAAAATGTAGATAAGAGATGGAGGTGGAAAGCTATAACATGATTGAAACTACTAGAAGCTACTTAATTTGAACAGGGTTTATTACATTAGAGGACCTGAATTGATTGTTTCATTTACTTTTATTAAAGATGTTTCAAATTACTTCATTCTTTATTAACAATAAGTTGCAATACAATTTCCTGTATACATGAAATTTTATCTCATCTCAAAAGCATGTTAAAAATCTTAGTAAAACACCATTTTTTCTATAGTGATCCATTTACTCTTGCCTTTTGGAAACTTTTTTTTTTTAAGTTTATACTACCACTGTTTACAGAAAGTAATTAAAATCAATTACATTTCTACACATATATCTTCAGCATTTGTCATATTCCAACATCTATTTCTGTTAAGATGCAAAATCAAGTTCAGATACTCTGATGAGAAATCAAGTAAAAGCCCCAAAATTCACACAGAAAGTGAGTTTCAGCACAAAGCTTTAACATAGGCATATTTTACTCTAAAGTCTATTGTCTAATCTAAATGTAATATCTAAAATAATGGCTCTCATGTATTGAGGACTTGTATGCATTATTTTAAAAGACTAATGAAGGAGGGTTAAAGAGACAGACACTAAAGCTTAGAAATGTTGAGTATCAGCTGAAGGCAAACCTGCTGGAGAGCCCCACTGCTGTGCTCTCTCCAACTGCTCTCAACTGTTCCATTCTTCTTCCAGGCAGTATCAGGTTCTTTCTTAGATACATTTTTCAGGTCATATCTCCCAGAACTAACATAGCTTATCATTAAGTGCCAGTGTTCTACCTATTCTAGCCTGTGTCAGAAGACAAAGGAAAAATAAGTAAAATTAAAAGAAGGCACTGAGATTTAAACACTCTTAGTATTATGGAAGTAAAAAGACAAAGGGAAAGGAATGTAATGGGAACCAGTAATATGACAAGTGCTGCATTAGATATTTCTATACTATAAATCCTCTAATGTTAATATTCATCTTATCAAAAACAATGAAGTGTCTCAGAGAGGTTAGGAGATAAGATAGTGTTAACGGTAGACTCACTTAAGTCTTTTGTCACCCAAAGGTCACACTTTTCCTAGTTCCCTCATGCTACAAATCACTATGTGAAAATAAAACATTCCTTTTCCACTGTTTCATGTTAAGCACCTGAGTATTAGTAATATTTAAACTTAAGGGGAAAAGAAACTTTAGAAATCTTTAAATTCAACTATATATATATATATATATATATATATATATATATATATATATATATATATATATATATACACATGTATATATAGAGAGAGGAATTCCCTCTTACACAATGTTTTCCTTCTCAACAGACTTATTTCCAGGAAAATACTAGGTAATATTAAAATGTAAACAGAAGAGGATTGATCTGAGTTAAAAGAGTATCCTGTTTTTTCTTCAATAAAATTAATACATTGCACTTAATTCTTTAAAATGCATAATATCAATACTGAAAAAATAAAAGATTAGTTCCAGACGGTAGAGGAAAAGTAACACAATAAACTTTAATAAATAAAAAAGACAAAAATGAAAAGTGGACATAGATAATTAGAAAGTACACAAAGATGCTAAAATACATCAAGATATATCTGTCTTCAAAATACTGATTATTGACCTAAAATTATCACCTAAATTAGAGATTGTTTTGATGAAAAAATTTTAATATACATTATAAGGAGACACTCAAACACATAAGAGTACAGGGATTTAAAATGAGAGAAAATGAGAATGGATATGTCTAGAAAATACACCTGAAATAGACCTGATATGTTTATCTGAATAATTTATATTTATATGTAATAAATACAAACTTTAAGATTGTGATCAGGCCAAGTGGAGGAGGGTTATATAATCAGGAGGTATTCACAGCATTCTTCAGTAGAATTGCCAATGTTTTAATTTCTAATTTTGCACAAAGATCTCACTTTATAAAATGAGGAATACAAACTATACAGGATTACTATGCATCATCTATCTGATTGTCAAAGAACAACAAATTAATGGCATACTGCTTTGCTCTCTCTTACATTACTGGTTACAGTAAAATCTAGTATCATTCTCCTTATTAACACAATATCTATTAAAATTTAAAACACATGCATTTATATCCATTATCCTCTGCCATAATAATGTTTATAACCGACCATCCCAAATGGCTGAAATACAATTAGTTTTGAACTCTCACAAAACTGTGAATCAGTGATTTAGGCAGGTTGGTTTTGTCTGGCCTCCATTGCATTTCTGGGATCAGATATGTGTTGACTGGAGTTACTTGTCTCTTTCATGCATCTCCCATATGACTCACTCCAACAGTTTAGTGTGGTGAAGGCAGAGGTACCAAGGCAAGCAAGCCCAGTCTTAAAAGTGTCTTTCAAGCCTCCGTTTGCATCCTGCTCTCCAACATTGCACTGGTCCACAAACCTGTTACAAGCCTGAACTCAGAATCAAGGAGGAGGGAAATAAACTCCATTCCTTTATCAGCATTAACTTGAAAGCCACCTGTCAAAGGGCATGGAGGTAAGAGAAGGTGAAGTATTAAAGCCATTAAAGCAATTAATCTACCACACCCCTTGATGCAGCCATTCATACATAGAATTTTTCTTACTGATATACTTGCACATGCGTGACATGAACTAGGTATAATAATATTTAGTGAAATATTCTTTAAAACAGAAAACTAAGGTATGTCTAGCACGAAAAATATCAAGCATGCATCAGTAAGGGACATGTTAAATAACTACAAACATTCCAAAGGAATATTCTGTAACTACTGAGAATTATTTACATGAAACACTTTTAAGTGAAACAGCAATAAGTAAAATGGAGCATTTATGCTACTATGTTTTAAATAAATAAAATGTGCTTAGATATCTCTAGAAGAACAGTAATTAAGTGATATAGGTGATTGGTGGACATTGGAGAGAACAGGAGGACTGAGCAACTGAAGTGTTCATAATCTTACTATGCACAGTGTACCTTTATCTTTCCAAAATTCTGTTCCATAGGCATATATTACCTATTTTACTTATTACATATTTGTTCCCACAATAACTTAAGAGTATTTTGTTTTGTATCTCACATTAGATAATAGAGAGGGCAACTATATAAGAACTAGTTCCAAGTAGGTACATATTTCCAATGTTTTCCAGTCTTCAAATTATTTCAGTCTGAATTAAGATAAATTGTATTATGTAGAACAGAAAGATTGCTCAAAATATGTAAATTTCATATAATTTATACGAATTGCCAACAGTTTGGTGAGTCTAACACTTAAATTAATGAATATAGATTGTGCACCTTCTCAATTACTTATTTAGTCAATTTTTACTGCATTTACTTTTGCTAATAAGATGACAACTCTCCTTAAAGAAAGAGGCAATGTTTTTTGTTCTGTCCTCTGGGTTGCTGCTGAGAGTGAGAAGCAATATAACACAGCAACAGTGTAGCAAGATTTATCGAGAACTGTCACAAATTTCCAGGATTTAGAGCCATTTGATCCCGAGTAAAGTGTTTGCATATTTATTTATTTATTTTTCCTTAGTGTCAATCTCCATTCTTGGGGGAAAAATTAATGGGGAAAGAGTTGTCTACAGGCAATGGTAGTTTAAGTATTTCTAGTCCTTATTTGTATTCTACACTACAAGTTGTTGATTTTGAATTATTCTGACTTCTTACAGTTTGATGTTAGTAAGTACATACAGTATTTCTTACACTCTCCTCCATAAACATGGCTTCTTTTTCTGGTTAAAAGAAAGATGGTAAAGGGACAGGTGATATAGTTTTATATTTCCAATTGGTTTGGTCACTTTATAAATATTATTTTATATCTTAATATACAAACAATAAAATTTCATAAAAATGAGTTGCATTAGAGATATTTGAGGCTAGTCTTTTGCTGTTTGTAAGACAGACAGCAACATTTTAATGTTATAAATTTAAATTATAGCATATGTGCCATAGGATATTCATATGCATAATTTCAGGGATATCTACTTATTTTTCATAAATATGTAAATATTTTGTTTCATCTTTGGGGATGAAATCTGTGTATTATATTCAATAATAAAATAATAATCCAAAGGGAGCAAATATCTACTGAACTTGGTTCCAGAATTTGTGATGAATATGATTTGCCAACATAAATGACTTTCAGGATCTGACTTTTCAAAGTGAATAAAAGGAACTCTTATAACTGGTGTTAAAAGTTAAAGATGTTTCATATTGGCTTTAAAATGGAAAAATAAAGAATAATAAATATAGGAAAATGATATAAAGGACTGACATAAAAAAACTTAAAGTAAGTAAAAACAAACATAAGGTTGGAAAAGTTGTACTGACTTCCAAAATAGGCATTATATATTTTTTCTCATTTATCATTTTTTTCCCTAAGAATTTAACTTAAAATTTATTTTAGTTAAAGCTGCAACTGAAAATGACCTTTTCAACATTACTTAGTTTATACGAAAGTGGAGTTTACAAGCAGAAAAAATCAAAGATTCTATTAGAAGTTAATTATGGACTACTTTCTGTGCATCTCTATGTGTCCCTGTAAATCAATTATATTATAGAACGTCTGAGCTCAACAAAAGTTGACCTTTAGTGACCTTTATCTAGTGTCATGTACACAATGTCCTCACATTCCTACCCAGAAGATAATAGATATTATCAGATCTTAATGAAAATCAAATTTCTCTCTATTCAGTAATTAGCTAGTAAAACTAATTAGTTGAGGACCTACAAAACTAGTGTTAAAGGTGATTAAACCAAGTTAATGATTACAAAAATAATTATACTTCCACAGTGAACTTCAGAATTCTAATTGGACTGTCTATCCCAGTTAATTAGATAATTAGCACACCAAGATTGTTGGAAAACTTTGAGCAGTTGGAAAAGTGCATTCTCTTGAAATCTCACATGTAGATGTGCTCTTTAGGGTAATTTGATACCACAAATCTTCCAAAGTTAAGAGAAGACAATGTAATTTTCATTTTTCACAATAATTAGTAGTTATCCAATTAATGTTATTGCTATTAGTTTCCTTCCCTTCCAAACCAAATTTGATCAAAAGGACAATAAACTTCAACCAAAAGTCCAAATTAACATTAGGTGAATTTATTGGTCGATTACCCCTAACAATAGAGTAAATTGTGAAAAATTACACTTTATTCAGTTTTTTAAGTGTTCCAAATACAAAATAGAACATTTATGCTCAGCAATTTAATTATAGTATCTATGAAAAACTGTCTTTATTCTGATAAATTTTTGACTGTTTCACAACTCTTTTTATTTCAAGAGCATATATATAGGATTATTGTCCTATAAATAGAATCATTTTCATGTTGCTACTTTAAAAGGCTGAAAAATATACACCTCATTAACATCATTCTTTCAATCAAGTTAGAGTCAGAGTGTGAAAGAGCACACTAGAGTGGCTTGGTATGGTGAGCATGACTCATATTGTTTTCTGGTGAATGACTCATACGGGTACACACATATGCACACAACTAATTAATTAAAAATAAAACTTCTAATAAGGCTTGTATTTTTGAATTATAATTATTTGTTCACAAATTACTTCACTAAATAAATGATTATCTTAAAGAGTAGAATCAAAATCAATAATATATTTTTATATTCATAGTATTTTGTTGCAATACTAGCCCCCCAGCCCAACACACGTACAAAACTCAATAAATATGTGTTAAATAAAAGCTCTCTGTTTAGAAGAAAATCAGAATTTTGTTCCAGTTAGAATCCCATAGAGTTTGATATTTAAAAGGTATTCACAGTTTATAATTTAAGAAGGGACTAGGGGCTGAGCCCATGAGCCATGGCCACTGAGCCTGCGCGTCTGGAGCCTGTGCTCCACAACGGGAGAGGCCACAACAGTGAGAGGCCTGTGTACCGCAAAAAAAAAAAAGAGAAGGGACTAATATTTTTGATAAATACCTGTTCACAGATGTTCGTATCCAGTGGATGGTAATATATGACAGAGAACATATTTAAAATTTATTGAAATGTCTTTGATGGAGTTCTTATTAATTAGGTATCCAGGTCTTTGAGGAGGAAAAGCACACAAACCTCTGTCAATTCGATTACCAACAGAAATCCAAACTTTGCCAAACAATCAGAACACTTGGAATAAAGAGGATTCAAGTCCGCTCACAAACAGAGGCACCATGAGCGTATGGTCATTCTGGGTCTGGTCAGGAAGACAGAGCCACTGCAATCATGAGGGGACACATGGTACAGATTAGGAATGAGGGCATCCGTGAATGTGGAGGAGCTGGGAGAAGAGAGGCGGCAGGTGGGTCTGAGCACTGGAGCCAGAAGAGGAAACGAACTTGGCAAAGTGCATCCAGACTTTTCAGAGAAGTTTAGGGAGAAGTCTGTAAAGTCTCTCCAAAGTAGAAAAGGACTGCAAAGTGGAAAATTGTCAGCCCAATGCCATTGCCTTTTAACACAACAGTCTCCAGAGACAAATGCTTTCCTTTTCCCTTCAGCCTTCCAAATTTGCCTCTCATGGCAAATTCTAATCCTGGACCATAGAAGAAAATTCTAACCCCGACCATATTAGAAAGAGATTTTTACAAATACAGTTTCTTCTGTTGGAAAGAAACGAAGGCAGTATTTAGTTAATTACAGACAATCCAGCACAATATATAAGCCCCAAAATACGTGGTCATAAAAACATATATGAGTCAGCAGTTAGTCAAGATAAATAGATGCGTATTAACTTCCTACTATAATCACAGAACTGTTCAAGGAATTTAGTGATTACAAATTGGAACAAGCAAGCTGTTACTTGAAATGCCACTTGAAAGTATACCCATCACACTTCTTTTTTTAAAAATTTTGTATGACTTTCTACTAGCAGAAAGTTCCATGCAAGTGTATGAAATTGGAGACGTTAGATGGGAACAAAACAGAGCATTGTCTTGTAGGGGTAAAGTTCATATGTCAATATGATGTTATTCAAATAAAACTGCTGGGTATATGGAAAAAAAAAAAAACTAAGCTGAATAGAAGGACTGAATACAGGATGTCCAGTGCACATGGGCTTAGGTCTCCCTGGAGGTACTAGAAATCCAAGTTCCCATGTCTAGAGAGCTGACATAAATTCAAATCAACAATGCTCAACAGCATTGGATAGCCAAAAGTTTTGATCCTGGAGATTAGAACATGCTGAAGTTGGCAGGAAACCATTTAGGTCGTGCTTTTTTCTGATACCAGATGAATAAAGCTTTTATCCCCAGAAAGATATATTAGCCCTTTGGAGTGAAATAAAACAAGAATGGTAAGAAATAAATACAAGAGTCCAGGTATGTGGTTAGATCTATTTAAATCCAAGGCAAAAAATTATAAATCCAAAGAGAACATTCTTTAGGGAGAATGAACAAACACATTGAGACCTACAAAAGGAAAATAAATATGATATCATTATTTAAACTCAGACTGTTAAATTCATACCTGCTTCTTCAGACCCAATGCAATGCTTTCACAGACCCTTCCATGACCTTTCACTTAGTGCGAATGAATGACAGAATTGCTGAGGCTTCTCTCTCTTCCTCAGTGCTTCAGGCTGGGGTCTTAGAGACTAAACCCAAGGCAAGAGGAGCAGAAAGTGTTCAGAGACCCTGTGTTCTAGGTGAGGTTTCTTCCAATATGTGTTGTAGTCTTGGGTTTATAAGTGACTGCTTGTCTAGGACTCACATGTCTTGGGGACAGCTAGAGCAAACATTTCAACAAAGCACAAAACTCAACATTGTTATGTCTGAAGAGAGAAACTGGTAAAGAGAGACAGAGAGCTAGAAAGAATGCAGAAGTGGTTCAGAACATTATCTCAATTGAAAAATCGTGGTCCAAATAGAAGATTCAGTTTAAAGTACAGATATTTTCAAACACAGTAATCATAAAATTCAACTTTGAAGCAGACCACAAAATTTTTGTGAAAAAAACTTGAAAGATCATGTTGAGAAAAAAAGATTTTATTCAGAAGAGTATCAGTGACATGGCCTTAGAGACAATTACAGTTAAGAAATTGATTAAAATATGGGAATATGTATGAGAATAACATTTCTATATATTATTTCTTGATGTCCAGATATCAATATATTTTTATTTTAATTTATATGGATATACTTTTTCAGAAATAATTTGATATTTTAAACTAATTTTTGTGGGTTTTTGGTTTTTGTTTTGTTTTGTCTTGTTTTTTTGCGGTACGCGGGCCTCACTGTTGTGGCCTCCCTCATTGCGGAGCACAGGCTCTGGACGCGCCAGCTCAGCGGCCATGGCTCAAGGGCCCAACCGCTCCGCCGCACGTGGGATCTTCCCGGACTGGGGCATGAACGCGTGTCCCCTGCATCGGCAGGCGGACTCTCAACCACTGCACCACCAGGGAAGCCCCTAAACTAATTTTTGAAAAGGTCTAAGTTAACTGATATAAAAATCTTTTTTTGGCTGATAAATAAATATTTCAAAAATTATATAATTTTCATTAATTTTAGTGTCCCCTTTTAGATGATAAGATTACATATTTATCTAATCAATTGATTTCTTTTTGAGCATACTTTTTTTAATAGAATATCAATGCTGGTATTTATCTGAGAATCTCAGGGAAAGGTCTGGACACCAAAGGGTGACCTCTTCTATTCTTGTTTGTGAACAAGGCTGGTATTATACATTTCATCATAGAATTTCTTCTGGTGTTTAGAGTGTCTTACTCATAGAAAATACTAAAAACTTCTTGTCCACATTCATATACCTTTAAACACAGCAGATAATTTGTTATAGGATTATTTTGAATATCTCTTATTTTATTTACCTTGGTGAAGTATAGTTATAGTGAAAGCAGGGCAGTCCACTTATAACACCATCTTCTGCTCATTGAGATGCAAACAATAACAAGCAGCTTATTGTCAAGTCGTCTGGAGGAGCTTTGGCCATCTAAGGATATCCTTATAATCATCCTAACACCATTCATTGTTCATTCATCAGTGATGACCTAGACTTCTGTGGGAGCTAAAAATAAATTTTATAATATGTCATCAAGAAACTTGCTATAGCAAACGCTTTTAGCTTGGAATTTATTTTATTTATGAATGTCTCCTTTATTATTCAAAACAACTTGCATAGAATCATATTTAATGATCCCTGATCTTTGGATTAAAATACCATGATCTAATAGGCTTTCTTAATTCAGAAAATATTTGAGGAGCAATTATGAGCCAGGAAATGTTAAGATATTACTGATGATACAGACAAAAATCCCCACCCTGAGGAGCTTAAGTTTTAATGGGAATACCCATTTAATTCCATTTCAGCATAGATCACAGAAACTTAAGGGAAACAGAAAATCCCAACATTCTGTGGCATCTGCATAACTTAACATTAATGTTGCCGGGCTCACCCCACACAGAATAGTTGCACTGAACCCACAGGATACAGCTGCAATAAGGAGAATAGTATTGATGATTAATTTCCTCCAGGAACTGTCCAAAATTAGTTTTTAACAATGCACTTTATTATGAACATCCCAAACGTAGAAAATAATAGTATAAGATACTTAAGTTAAAAGAAATCTTAATATTTCAATAATTGCTTCAATTTTTTTCAAGACATAAAGTATCAAAATATACTTCAATTTCCCATCAGTTTCTTGATACCATTGTTATACCCCTTGACAGATCAAAAACTCTGCAATATCTGGGTAATACCTCACTCATGAATTAATTAATTATATATATATATATATATATATACACACACATACATATATATATATATGTATATATATACACATACATATATATATATATATATAAAGGCTCCCAAAGTCATTTACTAAAGTTACACACACACAAACACTCCTACATGTATGTAAAATATATCTATTTTGACATATGTAACTATTGTTCATTTATTTAATTATTTAATTCATTTGTATGAATATATCAAAATATATCTCTAATACCTTATTTTATAAGGACTTCAGTTATTTCCAGATTTTCTCTGTTACAATTAATGCTGGGACACATATTCTTATATTGAACACCTTGGACGAATCTGTTAAATATTTCTACAGGGTATTTTTCCAGAAATAGAATCAGTCTTTTTTATGGCATTCACATATTTAAATTAATATAATTTATCAAAATTTCCGCCATTTTTTTAACAATTTATATTCCAACTAACATTATAGGTGTATTTACTTTTCCCGTACTCTTACCATGACATAGTTAAACACTCAAAAATTTGCCAGGCCTATGAAAATCAAACACTTTAGTGTAAAATGTCATTAGCTTGATTATCAGTGAGATTGATCATCTTTTATTGGACACATTTTTTCAGTTCTGAATAGTCTGTCATATCCATCATCCAATGTTCTATTACACTGCATTTCTTTTATAATTGATTAATTGGAGTTCTTTATTTATTCTAGAAAAACGTTATCACTTTACCACCGAGTAATCAGTCTTTAGGAACATTGTATTTGATGCATGGATAGAGGTGAATTTCTTAACTACAACTCCTGAGAATTTTTGGTTTTGGTTCACTTTCTTAATCAATTAGATCAGTAGTTTTTAATCCTGCTGTATATGAGAGTCATCTGGGGAGCTTTCAAAAATAACAGTGTCCTCTTCTGAGACTTTGATTCAATTGATCTGCAGTAGGGCAGGGTCATTAATGCTGCTTAGATGTTTTCCCAGGTGATTTCAATGTGAAGTCGTAGTTGATAATCACTGTATTAGCTGTAGACAAGTCTTTTACTTATTATTCTGAAAGAGTGCATAAAAATCAGCTGTGTACAATAATTTCAGCCCCCAGCTAAGGTACTATCCAAGATGTCATTCTATTTCACAAATTTCCTCTGTACACTACCCTCTTCCCCCAGAATCTGTGACATCCCCTAGCTCTTCAGGATCGTTGCTTCCCAGTCCACTTTTGCCCCTGACATTTGCTAGTCCTCCTTTGAGAAACTATTCTTTAATGAGAAACTAAACTCATAACCTTGTTCAACTTTTTCCTTTGCCCCTTTCAGCATATATAGCATTATGTTCCATATACACTACACCATTTTAAATCCTGCACATTCTTTTGGATCAAGTAGGTTCTGACACCAGGTCGCTCTCTGTACTAGACCCAGCCCTGCTCCATCTTTTACCCTGTTGAGGATGATTAGAATCAGACTCACCAAAATCCCATATTTCCATGGTCATCACTGCAACCAACAAAATGGAAACAACTGGCATTGCTACATCTCCTAACATGACAGAGTGATGCTATAATATAAAAGACACTATCAATAATAAGCCCTTCTTGTGGTTGAATGAGTATACTATCAAGCAAATAAGGGCTGTCTTACATGACATGTCAATCTTCAGTTCAAACTCAGTTCTGCCTGGTATTTTCACATTCATGTGGATGTGGATATTATAATTACATGGAAAATATCAGAATAAAACTTTAATAATAATTGTCATTAAAGAATCATGGTCAGTGTATTAGTTCTGACTTTATTTTGTTTATTACTAACCCAAACAAGATATGTTTATCATCTTTTCAGAAGACATACTGATATTGTCTCTATGTGCCATTGTTTGTGCTTCCAAATTTCTTTTCTGGGTACCTCTCCCACTTTGAGTTCCACCATGCTACTGGTCTAAAATACTCCCTGCACTACATTTCCATACTTCTGGGTTGCTTGCTGTTATGTACTGAATGTTTATGTCCCCCGAAGACTTATATGTTGAAATCTTAACACCAATCTAATGTATTTGGAGGTGGGAACTTTGGGAAGTAATTAGGTAATGAGGGTGGAAACTTACCAGTACCTGGCCATGCTAGCACTCTGATTTCATACTTCCAGTGTCCAGAATTGTGAGTAATAAATTTTCTTATTTAATTTTAAAGGTCAAGATCAAATGCATAAATTTCATCTTGAAGACTCGACAAATGTAATGAATGAAATCATGTTAATTATCTGCGCTTCTGCATCATTTTCTTCTGATGTTACACTGCTTATACAGAATGCTATGCACTGCAGCTAGCACTGAGAGGTCAATTGCCTCCATAAGATTCTAACGTGAATAACATCATGAACTGTAATTCACCATATGGTCCCCAGAGCATAATATGTAATACATTAGCGATAAAATACTGTGCAGTAAATATTTGCTTAATTAAGGGGACTTCCCTGGTGGCCCAGTGGTTAAGACTTTGCCTTCCAAAGCAGGGGGTGTGGGTTGATCCCTGGTTTGGGAGCTAAGATCCCACATGACTCACAGCCAAAAAACCAAAACATAAAACAAAAACAATATTGTAACAAATTCAATAAAGACTATAAAATTGGTCCACATAAAAAAATTCTTTAAAAAAATGTGCTTAATTAAATAGAATTGAATATAATCCCACCAAACAAATAGGACAAAAGAAAAGATATTGGATCAAGCAATATATAATTTAACACTTATTTGTGGATAATTTAATGCATATTTTATTTGACTTAAGAGAAAATTATTCAATATTATCAGTAATTATATTTACTAAAAATTCTGTATAGAGAAATTGTTATATGAATTTATATAAGAAAAAAACTGTTATATACAGATTGATTCATGATAACTACACATATACAGATATTTTGAAATGTGAGATTATATATTAAACCACTTCCATGTATAATTTATCTTGAGGGCTATTTCTGTGTTGCATAATAATGAAGTATATTTGGAAAATTCATTAAATTAAATTGGTTATAATTAAAATTGTGATAAGTGGCTATAACAAATATAAAAATGAAACCAAATCACTAAAAGTGGCATGATATTAATTCAAAGTAATGAATAAGTTACAATTGTTTAAAAATGCAGTGACTGCTTTATTATTTAATGCAACCCACCATGAACAAATACATTTTCCCTTTAGATAAAAAGCACATACTAATGAATTAATCAAAGAAGAAGTATTTATTTGGAAACTTCATTGAATCAAGCAGACATTCTTGAAGTTAATAAAAAGTTTTAAAATTATGCATGATTTCTCCCCTTAAGCAGTTCACAAATCATTTGGAGAATGAGTGATACTATGAATCCTGCATCCATCCTGGCAGTTTGAGATTAGTCTTCTGACCACTAAGCTTAATACTCACCTTCCTCAAAGAAAAGATGCAACTATCCTCTTCATTACTGCTTTTTTTCTCCACTGTTTAAGCCTATGAGTCATTTGGCCAATAGCCTTGCTCCCAAAATCATTTTCCACAAACCAGCAGCACTGGCATCATGTGAGGGATTTATGGGAAATACAAAATCTTGGAGATGCTCCCGACATCCAGAACTAGAATGTGCACTTCAGCAAACTCCCCAAGTGACTGCATGCTGCTTAAAATTTGAGAATCACTTGTTCTACAGCTGCCATGTTCCCTATCTTGTATTTAATTTCTAACCTAGGTGTCTAACCTAGATATCCAACTCTCTCACTCACGAAGCCTTTCACTGCCTAAAAGTACTGATTCTCTACAAGATTTTTTTTTCTGTTGGTTACAGTTTAAATCATTTTCTCAATCTCTTTATCTCTCTGCCTTAATGTCTGTTGTCCTTTGAGAACAATATTTCCTCCAATTAGCTGCTTTTTTTTTTCTCCCACTAACCACATGGATCTTTTGTGCTCAGTAATGGAGAGTACGATTTAGTGTCTTTCTTCTACTTTGTTGCCACCTCCAAACTATTGCTGTTCTTCTCTCTCATCAACATATTTTTGCTTCTTGGTAGCACACAACATAAAACGAAATCAGATCCATGGGTATTTTATTCTACATTGGAGGATTAGTTCATGCATTCAATTGTCTGCAAAGTCAATTTACTACTATAGTTGAAAGATCAGAATAGCTTAAAGGCATCTGTCAAGTTTTATTCTACTTAAAACATTTTTTACAGTTTCAACTCTTGCTGCTTCTAAGGTTCAGTGGTAATGGCATCCATTCCAAACCCTGATCTGGTGGCTAATGCTAGAACAATAGCAATAGTCCTACCAACTTCCTTTCAAGAAGACAAATACTGGCCTAACTAAACTTTTAAGTCATCCTAAAGGGGCTTGCCTCACAATTGCTTACTAATCAGTGGTTGGTATGCCAGCATTCTTACTAAATAACATTTCTTTTTCATATTTTGAGTAATGAAAAATTATCAAGTGTCATAAAGTCCACTAATCATGAGCACAGGACAAAATCATCCAAGAGATATCCAAGAGAGGCATATCAACATACCTGTCTTCTGTGGATTGGGATGCATCTTACTGGGGATTTGGCCCTTCACTGAGAATTATGATATTCTTTTATAATCATATTTTATTGAAAGCAGAATAATCTATGATTATGAATACCGAAGAGGATCGAGTAGAAGTGAGTTGAGGAGTGTGGGTACAGATTAAAAAATGCCTTTAATCTTCTAACTTAAATGATGCTTAATCACATAAATAAAATTGCAGCATTTCTTGTTAGTATAAGCTCCAATGATCCCTCCTTGTCTTCAAGATTATAATATTCAGCACATAATAAAAATTATTTTAATTTTTGCACTTTTACAAAATATCTGACATGAACAATAAATAATGTCCAATCTTTTCAACAAAGATTAGGTAATACTAAAGTTATTTTTTTAACATGCTTTTTATTTTTTTTTAATTTTTATTTTTTTAAATTTTTTTACGGTACGCAGGCCTCTCACTGTTGTGGCCTCTCCCGTTGCGGAGCACAGGCTCCGACTCGCAGGCTCACAGCGGCCATGGCTCACGGGCCTAGCTGCTCCGCGGCATGTGGGATCTTCCCGGATCAGGGCACGAGCCCGTGTCCCCTGCATTGGCAGGCGGACTCTCAACCACTGCGCCACCAGGGAAGCCCCAACATGCTTTTTAAAATTGAAGTATAGTTGATCTACAATATTATGAAAGTTACAGGTGTACAGTACATTGATTCACAATTTTTAAAGATTATTCTCCATTTATAGTTATTATCAAATATTGGTTATATTCCCTGTGTTATACAATATATCCTTGTAGCTTATTTTACACACAATAGTTTCTGCTTCTTAATCTCCTACCTCTATATTGCCCCTCCTCACTTCCCTCTCCACACTGGTAACCATTTGTTTGTTCTCTATATCTGTGAGTCTGCTTCTTTTGTGTTATATTCACTGGTTTGTTGTATTTTTAAGTTCCACATATAAGTGATATCATACAGTATTTGTCTTTCTCTGTTTGATTTATTTCACTTAGTATTATACCCCCCCAATTCTATCCATGTTGTTGCAAATGGCTAAATTTCATTCATTTTTTATGGCTGAGTAGTATTTCATTGTATATATATACACATGCATATATTTGTATATATATATATATATATATATATATATATATATATATATATATATATATATATCACATCTTCACATCTTCTTTATCCATTCATCTGTTGTTGGACACTTAGGTTGCTTCTATATCTTGGCAATTGTAAATAATGTTGCTATGAACATTGGGGTGCATGTAGTTTTTTGAATTAGTGTTTTTGCTTTTTCAGATATGTACCAAGGAGTGGAAGTGCTGGGTCATATTGTAGTTTAGTTTTTTTTTGAGAAAGCTCCATACTGTTTTCCACAGTGGCTATACTAATTTACATTCTCACCAACAGTGTACCAGAGTTCTCTTTTCTCCATATCCTCACCAACACTTATTACCTGTGTTCTTTGTGAGGTGTTATCTCATTGAGCTTTTGATTTGCATTTCCGTGATGATTAGTAGTGTTGAGCATCTTTTCATATGACTGTTGGTCATCTGAATTTCTTCTTTGGAAAAATGTCTGTTCAGGTCTTCTGCCCATTTTTTAATCAGGTTGTTTGTTTTTTTGATGAAAAGTTGTATGACCTATTTATATATTTTGGATGTTAATGCCTTATCAGTCATATCATTTTCAAATATTTTGTCCCATTCAGTAGGCTCTTTCTGTTTTGCCGATCTTTTTTTTACTATGCAAAAGCTATCAAGTTTAATTAGGTCTCATTTGTTTATTAGGGACAAATATTAGGTAATACTGAAATTTTAATAGTCACTAGCAATCTCCCTTCAAATATGCTGGAAGAGTCCAGGCTAGCTTATCTTCTTACTACATGCAATCAACTGACAAAGGACCTTAACGAAAGTGGCACCAAGTGAAGCCCTGTGCAAGGTATGTGTTTCCCAGTTTACCATTGTATGCTATTCAGCTTGTCCTATTATGGTTAGTTTTAGTATAGTATATCACGCATTTCATAATGAGCTGTTCTAGTCACTGCTAGTTTATGGAGTCATGTTTATCTTTATGTATCTGTTACAGATACATTTTAATTAAAATTACCATTCTTTCCATCCCTAAATTTTGAAAGTATTGTTTTTAATTATCTTAAGGGTCTGCCAGAGATGTGACACACTTGCATGCTCATCTACTTGGACACGCCAAGGAATTTATGCCTAACTTCAAATTGATCTTATGCTGAATTCTTCCTGCTCTGTGTTCCATTATGTTAATTTGCATTGCTTGTGAACCAGTATAATCATATAAATATAATTCTCTGATTGCATGAGCTGTCTACCTTATCCAAAGAGACATTTGGGGCTAGGTGTACTGTCAGATCTTTAAACATATATTGGGACCCTAATGAGTTTGACACTGGTTGGATGCTTTGGATTTATTTGTGTTTATAACTCATACTTCTCCAATATACACAGCAAAAGGAAATCTAGAGTATATATTTCAATATTTCCAGTTAACCTGATTAATATTATATCACTGATTTAATGCATCAGGTTGGCAACTATTAGAATTTAATCAATGGTCCAGTTTGGATTCCTTCCAAATAAATTATAACACAGAAAGAGAGTGTTAATATCATTTTGATTTAAGACAAAGAAGGGAGATTGCTGTCAGTATCATACCAATAAAACCTGGGCTTGTACACCTGGCACACTGGTAATGAAAATGATGCATTTGCTAAATTCAAGATTGTGTAGAGCCTGCCTTAAGCTGGGGTTATGATTTTCCCAAGTTATAATAATGCCTAATACTCCTTTGTAATATTGAGAATACCTGACCTATATGCCAGTAGTTCACAGTGAGTTGATAATGTCCTATATGTCTGCCTAGATGTTAAAAGCAGTGGTTATGGCACAGAACACCCTTTTTTTTTCTTGGAATTCCTTAAAGTTTTAACTGGATTTGATTGATTGTATGATAATAAAAGATGAAGGGGATCATTTGTCACCTTAAGAGTCATTGTGGAACTATTTCTATAAGGAAATTTGAATTAAAAATTGCATGTGACAAGTTTGAACTCAATTATTATTATAATATACACACTGAGAGAGGGTCAAAATTAGATTTTTCCCCCCGATATATAACTTGCTTGATATTGCCTTTAAGTATTGATGAGACATTAAAAAGTATTTCTGACAATCTTAAGCATGCTGGGTTGTTTACCCAGTTGCAACCCATGGTAGTACAGGCATCAGATCTCAAATCTGTGCTAGGATCTATGGTTCATATTTTCTGAATGATCATACTACCAGCCAGGGGTGTCTAAATTCCCTACAAACGTGATGCCAAATATAAATTACAGGGTGCAGAAAGCTAAAATACATCTTCCCTTCCCAAACCTGATTGTATCATTCAATTCCAAATTTGTGACTATTGACCTAAATATCACATTCATAATCATGTTCAAGGGTTTTTCCTGTAGGGTTCATAGTTACATCCCCTGGATCTAAAAGGAATATCAGAATGATTTTTAGCATCTTAGAAAACTCCTAAAAACTCCTGTTTGGATCTGGTATAAACTATTCAGTATAGTCTGTCCTTTTAGACAGGAAGTAGTTTGGATCTTTATCAAGTATATTTTCCAGTGCTTTAAGATTTCATTAGGATGTTATGTCACAGATACAATTGCTTCCTGAACATCAGTAATTAGATTAATAAAATTTGTCCCTCACCTCTAGGGCTAATATGAGATAGATAAGTTTCTGGATATAGGAATTAATAACAATTTTAATCATTTCAAATGTTCCTTTGAGTCTTCATATTTAGTCAATAAGGTAAATATTAGTTCACTAGACTTCTAATTTTGGAAATCTTCTGAAAATATGACTGGTTTGGGGTGAAAATTAAGGTTGTACTATGAGATAATGTGTCCTTATTGTGACTTCTTTGGTCCATTATGTCTATTGTTCAGACCTGTTTCAATGATGCTAGTATATTACCCACTCCTTTGTTCAGGATTTAGCAAGGAAATAAAGGATTAGGTCATACTCTTCCTTCTAGTGGTGTTCCACCTCCTATGTCTTATTTTCTCCACTATCAAGGCACCCTCCCTGCCCAGCACTCTCGTGTGCACCTTTTTAAAGTAATTTAATTTTGCTCTCTTGGTACTTTATTGCTAGAAATGTGGAGTTGCTACCTGTAATTGATTTTATATTTTTCTGCCTAACCTTTTTTTATACCAAGCTTTGTGATGCTGTATGTATTTCCTTGACAGCAGAGTCCAGTCACTGGGAACTAAATGCTGCTTCTTTTTTTAACTGAAAAACAAACAAACAAACAAAAACAATGTTACTAATATTGACCACAAGCTCTATGGCCCATTCAGGATGTTTTTCTGCTCTCATGAGATTATAAATCTTTATAGGGGCATATGATGGACAACAGCCTCTTGGGTATAAGTTACATTCTAGCCAGTGATTTGGAGACTACTTCTTAATTTCCTTTTTGCCTTTCTCAATCTTCACATATTAAAAAAATATTGAGATATCATTGACACATAAGATTATTTTAGTTTCAGGTGTACAATTTAATTTTATATTTGCATATATTGTGGAATGATCACAACAGTAAGTCTAGTTAACATGCATCACCACATATAACAATTTTTTCTCTTGTGATGAGAACTTTATTTATTTTTTTTGTGTGTGTGGTACACGGACCTCTCACTGTTGTGGCCTCTCCCATTGAGGACCGCAGGCTCAGCGGCCATGGCTTATGGTCCCAGCCACTCCACGGCATGTGGGATCTTCCCGGACCGGGGCACAAACCCGTGTCCCCTGCATTGGCAGGCAGACTCTCAACCACTGCGCCACCAGGGAAGCCCAGAGAACTTTTTTTTTTTTTTTTTTTTTTTTTTACTTTTTTTTTTTTTTTTTTTTTTTGCAGTACGCAGGCCTCTCACTGTTGTGGCCTCTCCCGTTGCGGAGCACAGGCTCCGGACGCGCAGGCCCAGCGGCCATGGCTCACGGCCCAGCCGCTCCGCAGCATGTGGGATCTTCCCGGACCGGGGCACGAACCCGTGTCCCCTGCATCGGCAGGCGGACTCTCAACCACTGCGCCACCAGGGAAGCCCCTTCAGAGAACTTTTAAGGTCTATTATCTTAGCATTTTTCAGACATACAATACAGTATTATTAACTATACTCACCATGTTGTTTAAACTTCACATAGATAGAGAGCCAAGGCTTTTACAGTGTACTTAGCTCCAGAGTAAATATCCCAATTTGAATCAGTTCTGTCAAATTTCAGGTGACCATGAACTGGTCATTTAGACATGAGTTTTGTCCCTTGCCACTGTCTTTCGGGATGGCTCAGCATTTCATTTCTCAAGGTCATAGGTATCCACTCACAATCCTGGTCATTGTGAGACAGATTAAAAACCTTTGTATCAACCTTGTTCAGCAGATCATAAGAGGTTATTTCATTAAAATGTTGGTAAGATCTGTGAAATGTAGAATATTGCTGCAGTTTTTGTTGTCATAATTGTACCCCATTCTGCTATTTATTTTTGGTGAGTGGTGGTGAAAAATGGGGGCACTCTGAAAAATGTGCCCAATGTGTGAGGCTCAGAGATTTTGCTTATCAGAAAATGTCTGCTTCTGATATTACAAGGATGTGATCAAATAAAATTGAATAATACTCACTTGAACTGATAAGATATAAGCCCGCACTTATTATTTTTGTGAACTCTCATGGGCATCACTTATACCCATGCTTATTTTACTACCTATTGGCATATCATTCAATAAAAAATGCATAAAGTTTTCTTTTACATTTAGTTGTTTTTTGTTTTTAATGAAATTTTAATGGAAAATAATGCAAACACTATTAACTGACACAGCTCTTTGAGATTCTTTTTGAACCTGTTGTCATCATAAAAGGGCATTTTTTAGTGTACTGAGTTTCATAACAGAGTCTACTGGCAAAGAACACTGAAAAGACCGTGATAAATTAGATGTCACTTGCTTACTTTCTTTGAACATTTTTATACCTGTGCAGAAGTGACTGGGCAAATAATTTAGTTAGTAGCAAACTTCTGAGAGCATTTCATCAAGGAATGGAAATAAACTCTGTTAGAATGTTTAATTACATTTCCCTCCACTGCTATTAGAAATAAGTATCTAGATTAGAAGACTAAAATAGTAGCATATCAAACATTTTATCATAACTGACATTTATAATACTAAGAATTATGGGAAAACCATGCTTAGGAAAAGGAATTGAGGTCACCCAGAAAATATTCACATTATTAAAGTTCATGGCCCGAGCAACTAAGGTTTAATAAGTGTAAAGTATATTACATGCCCCAGCTTGTGTTCATATTATGTTTAAAGAGTAGGTTTAATATATTCCCAGGGGAAAGATCTCCATATCTTTGTAGAGGTTTTTAGCATGGAAAATCTGCTTAGTCGTATTTGCTTACTGAGCAATCCTTAGTCCTTTAGTCTTTGAACAAAGAATATTTTAAAAATACTAGAAAAATCAATTAAATCACATAACTATCTGTTATATTTTCTCATGAATTCATGTATTTATTAGCTAAATATAACAATACCATTAATATTAGTATATAACTGTTTGTATTTTAATTATTCTGTTATGGTTTTATTTTTAAATATCTTAAATATAACAAGGGGTTCTTTTGAGAGGTTTTTAGTAGAAGAAGATTTAAACTTAAAATTTCATAGATTTTAGCAACTGTTATCTAAAATACAACATTATCTGACAATAGAGAAGAATAAATTCTACCTTCACATTCATTATTAGTATGCAAACAAATTTAACTAAATTAAGCCTCTTGAGGAAGACTTTGGGAAGATAAACAATGATAGGTGCAAAACATTGTGGTATCAACTAGAAAACTAAACCCAGAAGTTTGAAAAGAAGACTTGAAAAAAACTGAAAGAAAATATATTGCAGAGAAAAAATTAACAGCTCAAGGTTTTGTTAAATTCTCCTGTGGGGTGATGTAACAAGATTCAGAAGAAGGAAAAAACTTCTGAAAATTATTGATTAAAAACTGAAATTATTATTGGATAAAAAACTGAAAGTAAATTATTGGCATAAAAAATGATAGTGTGTACAGTGGGATAAGTAGAGCCCACTGAATTAATTTGGAATTAATTAACGCCATGTTTACTTTTTTTTTTTTTTTCTTTTTTTTGCGGTATGCGGGCCTCTCACTGTTGTGGCCTCTCCCGTTGCGGAGCACAGGCTCCGGATGCTCAGGCCCAGCGGCCATGGCTCACGGGCCCAGCCGCTCCGCGGCATATGGGATCCTCCCAGACCGGGGCACGAACCCGTATCCCCTGCATCGGCAGGCGGACTCTCAACCACTGCGCCACCAGGGAGGCCCTCCATGTTTACTTTTTAGAGGAGCATCCATACTGTTTTCTCTAGTGACTGCACCAGTTTACATTCCTACCAACAGTACATGAGGGTTGTCTTTTCTAGACATCCTTGCCAACACTTGTTATTTCTTGTCTTTTTGATAATAGCCATTCTGACATGTGTGAGGTGATATCTCTTTGTGCTTTTGATTTGCATTTCCCTGATGATTAGAGATGTTGAGCATGTGCCTGTTGGCTGTCTATATATTTTTTTTTAAAAATAATGTCTATTCAGGTCCTCTGCCCATTTTTTATATAGTGTTGTATGAGTTCTTTATGTATTTCAGATGTTAACCCTTTATTGAATACATGATTTGAAAATATCTTCTTCCATTAAGTAAGTTGCCTTTTCATTTCGTTGATGGTTTCCTTCACTGTACAAAAGCTTTTTAGTTTGAGTAGTCCTATTCAAGTTTCTGCTTATTGAACTGGATCTCAGGGTGAGTGGTTCTATGTATGAGCCCATTAAGAACAGAACCTTCATTTCCTACAGCGTTGTGTTTCCTCTGGACAAAGTTCCATTGGCTTTCAAAAACAAACTTTTGTGGTCTCATCTCTCTGGTGCCGAATTCAATGGTTGGGGGGACTGGTGTGGGGTACAAACCCCTTTCTCCTCAGAAATAAGCTTTATTTATTAATTTATTTACTTACTTACTTATTTACTTATTTATTTATTATTGAGATACCTCCAGATTATGGGCCGCCATGCTGTAGGTGGGGTTTTTGAAGAGTGTGTCTCTCTCTTTCCAGCCTGTCTTGATGTAGGCCTTTTATCCTTTGTTGTGTATCAGCTGTTCCTCTAGTTCTCAGGTTCTTTTCAGAGGAAAGTCTTCCATATATACTTGTACATTTGATGTGTCCATGGGAGGATGTGAGTTCAGGACCTTCTTATGCCACCACCTTGAAACACCTCCTCAAATAAGGTATTTTCTTTTAATGTTATAATTGTTTTCTTAATTTTATTAACTGTAAAGTGCATTTTCACAGATATATCTGTATATGCATAAAAAGTTGACTTTTAAGTAACATTATGGATTTCCAGTTGTCTAGCATGTATTAGTGCACATGAATTAAATTAATTCTAATGCAGCTTCCATTAAAGATAGAAGACAATTCAGTACAGGCATTTCTCTAGGAATTATTTTCCTTCAGGGACTACAATGCAATGATGAATCCAAAATTTATACTCCCAGCCAACAAAATTCTATAATCTCAAGAACTTTATTCCTGGATCTATTGGACATTTTCACTTAGATAGCCTTAAAGCACCTTACATTTTATATCTTCCCACTCCAAACCCATCTTTCCTGTATAGTTTATGTCATGGTTGATGACATTTAAGGTACACCCAATTAAACAAGTACAAGAAGACACCTTAAATTCCTTTCTTCATACTTTCTTTTCTTAATTCATTATAAGTTGATAATTCTATCTCTTAATTTTCTATTGTATTTGCCTTGTGCTAATTATATCCATGCTAGTTGGTCACACCACTATTGTCCTGGCTTCTTAGCTAGTCTTATCTCTTCACAATCCATTTTACACTCTCATCAAAATAAGTTTCTATTAACTTACTTATTTGACTGTATCATTCCTTTGCTTAAAATACCGAAATGGGTCATTTAACCTTGGCAATACATCAAAGATGACATCATATCTGTTCATAGTATATATCCAGCCAGGTTTTTCTTTAATTTTCTCTCTATACTCCATTGCTCTCAAATCTTTAGGCTTTATTTTATTTTCATGCTTCTCTGCCATTATTACATGCTGCTTCCTGTGCCTTAAACACCCACATATTACTTATCCAGTAAATATCAAGATAATAAGATTTCTCTTGTAAAGAATTTCATAAGGGCCCCAGTGAAGGCTCTGAAAAAATTACACTTTTATATACATTGTTTCTTTTACACACTTCCTTTATAACAATAGCCAAAATATATTAGGCATTTCTGTTGGTGGTGTGTACCTCCATGCAAAAATCAAGGCAACTCAGTATACTTGGATCCTGAAGGCTAGCTTCCCATCAGCGTGCTCCAAATTCAAAGCCAATGTTCTGCACAACTCTATTGGTATAATTCCTCCTCTTATAAAAAAAAAATCCTCTGTGAAAAAAAGAGATAAATCACGAGATTTTTGCATTTTTAAAACTTACCTGTGCCCCAGTGCACAAACTATACAACATTGTTGATATTTATACTAATCCAAATTGACTGGACCTCCTCTAAAAAAGTCTATTTATTTATTAAGCTGTTTACAGAAGTTACCTACCACCTCATTAGAATGTAGAGAACTATTTGTCATATTTACACTGCATATCTCAATGCCCCCTCAATCTTCCTAAAGTCCAATCCCTTTGTCCTTCTACTATTTTGAACATAAACATAGAATCTGGGGCATGTACCTTGATTTCATTCTCACATACAGATTAGCGCTTGTCATATATGTAGTATTTGGTGTATCAAGTAGGCATGCCCAGTGCCAGCTTCAGCCTAATTGAGATACACCAAGAAAAAGTTTGTTTTTTAATTGTCACAAAATGGAATTAGTGACTTTTCAGTAATTAAGTATCAACTGACTTTTACATTATCATCAAAGTATCTACTGTCTTAACTTAGCAGAAACATGATCTATCGAAATTGTTTAATGATTAACAGGGTTTGTAAATATCAGTGACAATTCAGGCTACATATATATTTAACCCTACCACATCTCCAAATAATCTCACTCAAGGTAAGAGGGCCACCTGAAACATGCTTATTACTACAATGATCTCCAAAAATGAAAGCTTGTAAATTTCCATGTTTATTTTGATTTATCTTTCCAAGACTAACACACCAAAAAAAAAAAAGTCCAGTGTCACAGTTTATAATATCATATATGTTGGTTTCCATATCTGTTATTCAAGAAAGCTTATTCTGTACAGCAACGAAACTGCAATTTAAAAAAAGAGACTATCCTATGGAACAGTACATAACCTGATGGTCAGAACATTGACCCTGGGTCACCAAGATTAAGTTAGCTCTTGTGTACCTTGTTTATAAAGTGGGGGGCTATGTAATAAATACACTTAGAAAGATCTCTATCCAATATTGTTTAAATTAAAAATTTTACATAAAATGAGATTAAGAAAAAAGAAAGCTTATTCTAGTTAAGATCAATGACTTACTATGAGAGTCAAAAACCCTTGAAGAGAAAGCTGAAAGCTATCTGGACATGATAGAGGAGGTAATTTGAGGATATATAATTAGATGAAACAAAACCCTGAAATATTATTTGGGATTTTTTTGGAGACATTGGAGTCAATGAGTATTAGAGAACAGATAAGTCACCTTCACCTAAAACAAATATACAGAAGTAACTGAAGTCCTAAGGGAACTGAGTCTTAGTGGTACTAAGAAAATTCTAGAAGATCACATGTTCGCTGATAACTGGAAACAAATTCAAACCCAGTTCTCTGTAATGCCAAAATCTGTCTTCCTTACAATGAGTTATGTAGTACTTTGCCCAAAGGCACCTAGTTGAAATCTAGAGTAAGCCTAGGCAGCTGCTAAAGCCCAGAATTCTAGATGATTCTCTATCAAAATAACTGATTGTAGGTTCCAGTGAGAAAGCCCATATTTGGTGTCTATTCCTGAGTTCAGGTATTTAGAATCACTGACACTCTACAACTGATCTGTTACCATCCAATAAACCAAAAGTGTGACAAGAAAGATATTAGGCCAAGCCTGCCCCAGAAGTTTTATAGTACTGAGAAAATCCAGAGATGATCTTCAAAAGCATTGGAAAATCATCTCTATGACCTTGACTCCAAAACTTAATTCTGCTAATAATTATATCTCCAAATAAATCTTCAATATTCTAGAACCCAGTTACCCAATTTTCTAAGTGAGAAAGTAAGGACAAATAATTTTTGGACACTTTCACTGATATAAATATTTGATAATATGAAATATAGCAAAAATAAATACTTAATTTGAAGAGGGAATGACTGATTCAATTAAGTCTACAGTGAATGTTAAAATACAGGAAAATTTGGAGTGTAGTCTGGTAGAAATTTATTTGATACTTGGTTAAAGGATTTGTCATAGACTATGGTTAAAGAACTCTGTCAGATGAAATAATCATAGTATGGATAATCATAGAAATAAAAATATATTGGCATAGGTTGTAGCCTGAAAAAATTAACTAAATGATACATGACATAACTTAGGTACAAAGAATAAAATATATTTGAGGGAAAAAAAGGAAATGAGTGAAAAAGGAAATTTGGGAAGGTAAATAAGGTAGATAAAAAAGAAGACAAATTCACTGCCGCTCTACTGCAACTATTCTTTTCTAAGCCTGCAGCTGACAATTTGAATAAATCACTGAGCTTTTCCACTTAACTTCAAAACTCATTGCAACAAAGTCTTTTGGATCGTTACCAGTAGGTCAGCATTTGCATATTTAAAAAAAGACATTTTCTGTCCTTTGTCCAGTGTAATCTTATGGAAAACTTTCAGCAAATTTGTCAGATTGATGAGCTATTTTTGATGTTCTTCTATTTCCTTCTTTGTGTTCATGTCTCATCTTCCATTAATCTTATTTCTTTGATATTCAAGGATACTTCCTCTTTCAAGACCTATTGAATCTACCTAGGTTTGAGACGTAAAAAGTAAGTGTTATTCTAAAATTACCTTTCTATTTTCAACATAATTCATCAAAGTTCTATGAATTATGTTGAAAACAGAAAGGTAACTTTAGAATAACACTTACTTTTTACGTCTCAAACCTAGGTAGATTCAATAGGTCCTGAAATTTTCTGGATTTTTTGTGTAACAATTAACAACTAGAAGAAAAGAATCATGTAGTCTATACTGTTTTAAATAAATTTAATATAACATTTTAATCTTAAACACATCCCTGTTTACTTGCCTTTTATTAGAAAACTATTTTACTGAATTTATATCAAACAGTGACAAAATAAAACAAAAAATATCAATAATTTTGAAGAAATATTTGTGGAAAGAATGAATTTCTGCCTCCCTTGAGCCATGTGGTTAATAACCTATTCTTAATTTAAAAACAGATGTGATTTTAAAATTGAAAATGAGTATCCTGATTCTTATCAATATTGAAATGAGAACTTTGTAATGTCCTTAGAAGTTTTATGCTTCTGTCACAGAGAAGTCACATTTGGTATTCCTTAAATGTGTATTTTACTTTTTTTTATAGCTCTTCAGGTAGTATACCTTTTGTCTAATTTTTTTCTCTTTCAAAAACGCAAGATCACCTTGACAATGATTGTTCCATTTGAACCATTTGAGAAAGAACAGTAGAGCAATTTTACCAAGGACTAAACAGTTTAAAATAGGCTGAGATACTGATTCCAGACAGCCAAATGACCATTAAAACAGAGATGGGCAGTTGTGGAATATGAAACTAATATGAGAAATGTGTATCTTGACATTTTTTTATTACACAAGAGTCATATACCCTCTAACATTTCCTTCTAGATATGGGGAAAAATTATTTTTGCCATAGAAATGAAAGGACAGCTAAAGAGGGAAGCTCATTTATATAGATTTTCAATTGACTAAGATAAAAAACAACAATACCAAAATGATATAAGCGGGAGTAATGATAAGTGCAGAAAACCACTTAGCATTCGACCCTTGCCACTCTGATCCTCTCAGAGACACCAAGAGGTGACACAATACCAAGTAAACACACAAAGCAGGGAAGAATTAGAAAATGTTTAAAAGCTATATACTGCAACTAAAACCAAGTAATAGTAATATCTTGGTCCCTAAAATTTTATCTCTTGAAAGTATTTTAAACGATTTTGTAAAATTTGAACTCCTTGTCATAAATAAAGGATATGATTGTTTAGCTATGTAGATTTTGATCTGCAGCAGTTATGCTGATTATAGTTCCTGAAGGTAGCTCATAGAAACAAAGTAATAGACAAATTTCCATAATTAAAAAACTTAAATATTTAATTTAATTTGACATAGCACTCTGAGAAGAGATTATGTTATTATCAATATATTATAGCTAAATATTCTATTGCTGGAAGAAGTTAAATCATGTACTTTAACTTATATTTTCTATCATTGATCAAGTCATTATCAGAAAAAGTGTTCTTATAGAGCCTTAACAAGTCAATGTTAAATGTTGCTTGTAAATTCAATCTGCCAAGTATCAGACCTTTTTTTTATTATTATTATTATATGTCCTTACACTCTAGGAATATTATAGGTCAATACAAAAATAGAAAGCAAAACACACAAAACCAAACAAAATATTCCTGCTCTTGAATTTTTATTAGTTACTTGATTAAATATTCCATTTTAGGGATATAATTGCAATAGTCTATATATTCTATACATAGATGAGAAAATTCATTTGTAAGGTAAGCTTTATGACATAAAAATAACTCGATCTCATATATTGGTACCTTCTCCTTTAAAAAAATAAAATAAAATTGTATCTATAAAATTCTTTCCAATTATACTATTGTCCTCATGCAGTTTGAAGAATGTCACCTTGTTATTTTCTGGTTATCATTTGCAAAGTCTGCAATGCCTTTGCCTTAGAGACTATGCAAAATTTTGTTAGATATAAACCATCTCATTTCTGATTTCAGGAAGTCAACATAACCCATCTGCTGCTTTCACTTCCCAGCTGTATGCAGCAATGCCAAATTGCTCTAAGTTGATCTTTATACTGTTTTTGTAGGCTATCTTTTACCCAACATGTTTACATTTTCCTTGTGTAATTTCACCATACACACAGGTGCAGATGGTGTGTAAGAAGTGCAATGCATATGAGAACACATAATTTTAGGCTTGTAAGACTTCTGACAGAACTTTGAGTTATAGTCCTAGAGTGAATTAATTTCATTTAAGAACGGGCACTGTATCCATCAAAATGGATACAGCCCTCAAAGTGATGCCTAACTTTAGATCCAAAGTCCCTATTCCCATGCTCTCTTCAAGAAGTCATTTACTTCCATCACATCATTTTCACAGCTTTCCCAAATAAAGATATTGTAACTTTTCACTGATTTCCCAAGGATATTGTTTTAAAACAATGTAGATAGATAGATAGATAGAGATAGAGAGATAGATATGGTATTTGTTTATTGATCTGTAGTTATTAGCAGTGTGCTATATAATTACAAAATAGTCTTCTAAATAAAATTTAGAATACTAAGTAGGCTTATGTTTTAGTTAATGACATTTAAAATAAGAATTAAACAGTCAGATAAATCCTTATCAACAAGACCTTTATAATGTGCTCTTATTTCTCTGAAATGATCAAAAATCAAAATGAATGCTGGGAAGTTATAGCCTAATAATTTCATTGAAGAGCTATGTCTGGCCACCATAATTCTGCTGACCTAGATTTTTATATAGATGCATTAAAACTGCTTTGATCACTAAAGTACAATTTGTATACCAGTTTGATACCAGTTTGATAATTATTCTTCTTTTCATGTTAAAATATTTTGTCATCTTTCTCTCTAAGAAAACAAGATTAGGGAGACTAGGCAATATACTTTAATACTTTAATAATAGTGAAGGAAATGATAATCATTCAAACTTTTGAACTCATGACCATTTTAATATAGTTACTGCCTACAGTGACTATTGATAATCAAAAATGTGGAATAGGGCCTCCCTGGTGGCGCAGTGGTTAAGAGTCCGCCTGCCGATGCAGGGGATACGGGTTCGTGCCCCGGTCTGGGAGGATCCCATATGCCGTGGAGCGGCTGGCCCCGTGAGCCATGGCCGCTGGGCCTGCGCATCTGGAGCCTGTGCTCCGCAACGGGAGAGGCCACAACAGTGAGAGGCCCGCATACCGCAAAAAGAAAAAAAAAAAAATGTGGAATAAATATAACAATGTATTTTTATAAATTATCTACATTTAATTGTTATTGGAACTATAGAATTTAGGCATTTGTGACAGAAACAATACCCACAATGAAGAAAAATAAGTGTTCTATTACAAACGTCAATAAATTTTATGGTCCAATTGAACTTCTGGATTTGTGTTGAAAAGATTCTTTTTACAAAAGTGTAGCTTTTAATCTTGAACTGACAGTACACTCACAGTATAATGCCACTCACATGATACACTCACAAGTCAATTTTAATCGTGAATTGACATCATACACTTACAATGTACAGATACTGTCATATCTGCTTATTGGTACTAGAGTCTTCAAGCTGAATAAACAAAATAAAACAAAAAAATATGAGTTTATCTGCAAAGATGTCAAACATTTCTTAGAATTTTGACTTGCTTGTCACTTTACAATAATTTTTCCAAGCATTTAAAATGAGTTTTAAGAAAAAAGAACAGCTTATAGCTTGTATAAGCTTAACAGAAATGACAAACTGCCTCTTCTCCTTTATAATCCTCCACTGCTCAAATTAGGACAAAATGGAATTATCAAACTATTGATTCAATTTTCTGCTATAATAAAATAATTCTTAAGAGACTCTTCAGTCTATAAATAAGCTTTAGGGTCAGTTCACTGAATGATAATGGATACAAACTGACACAGGATAATGAAGTCATGATATTCAAAACTGATTATTTTACTTTAAAAAATCTCACAGTTTTACAGGTCCATTTTCTTTCAAAGAATCAGGGATGAAATTAACATAATTTTAACCAGTCAAAAACTATTATTTTAAATTTGGATGATATTGTATTTTTATATTTTGACCTTACTTTAATTAAAGATATATAAATATATATACTTAGAAAATCAAAAAATCACTCAAAGAAGTCAAAACACACAATATATATAGCAATTACTGATTATTGTGAAGATTGGAGAAGATAATGCCAGATTTATTTTAAAGAATATTTTGAGACAACATATATTATGTCAGTCAAGGAAAATATTTTCAGTAGAATAATCTTATTGAATAAAATTTCAATCTATTTCCAGATTTCTCAACTACATTCCTTTGATCTAAATAGTTCTCTAACAGTTTATTATCAAATCTACTACAAATATGATATAGCTAATAATTTCTGAGCCAAGAAATATAAGGAACCCTACTCTAATGCTCTTATGTAAACAACCTAATACTGTTACTGGATTCGGAGTTAAAAACTGATGTTTTTAACCTAAGGCTATAACCATAAAACAGGGCTGAAATTCTCTGAGAGGTATGCAAAAAATGTGTGTGAACCTATGGGGCTTTTTGTTTTATTGTGGAAAAAAGTAGGTATATATCGCATCATTCAATAGATGAGCAATTATTTCCATTATCATTTATTGGAAGTCTAATATGAGGGTGATGCCTGCCTTCAAGCAGTTCTCGGTTTACTGAAACACAGACCCAAATTTGAGTCATTCTCTAGTACATGGTTAGTCAATGGAAGTTTTTTTCTTGCAGCTGACACATTCAATTTCTTACAGAAGAATTTGAAATGCAGTGATTTGCTGCCTATTGGATCATTATCAACATTCCATATGTTTGATTAGGTAGTGGGATACACATAATGCTATGGAATAGGACTGAGCTAAGATGAAGAAGCCATTCTCTCACTTTCCAGGTAATGGAGGATTATCTGTATACCTGCTTGGATTAGAATGAGAAAGTACAGAAAAGATGATCCTTCTATCCCTTCTTTATTACTAGACCAAATTACTGAAAAATCATCTGCATCTATAGGGTGAGATACTTTCTTATCCAGTGCATTCATGCATTTTTTTCTCTACCACCCTCCCTGCTCAAATGTGAAGAGCAATATTTAAAAAAAATCTGTATTGTTTTCACTCTGTTTAACCATTCATCAGATTCTCATTGTGCTTGGGATAAAGACTCTGTCCCTATATACTTTGCTTCTTGTTCACACGTGCCAATGCCATGTTTAATTACCTCATCATTGTCAAACATCCTCCCAATATTAAGCTTTTTCTTATTTCTTTTTTTCTCACCATATTCACTTAACACCTACTTATTTTTAATTCTCCCCTCAAATGTTCCCTTTAAGGAAAGAGATTGTGACAGTAAATAATTATAATTTTAAATTACTTTATCTGTTGTTTTGATTGATACCTTCCTTAAGCACTAGTATATAAGCTCCAGGGGGCAGCATTTTGACTGTTTTTGCTCAGTCTTATTCACCCAGCATATTTCCCTCTGGCTAGTACCCCATAACTGATGGAAGTCTGAATAATACTTGGAGAAGCTGTACATCAGTTCATTATAATCTCAGGAGAACATTGGAGAAATGAACTTTGAAGCAGGATTTTGGACTTGCTTTGATCAATTTGATATTTATATATTCCTTTTCATTGTCTCTGCTATAGCAAATGTCTACCTGAAAAATGTGTGTTTGCTGGTTTACAAAATAATTTTCATATGCATTATTTTATCTTGCTCCTCACAACTAGTCTAACAAGTAAGTCATTGCTGAATATAAATCTAACAGATAGGAAGATTCCTAATCTCCATTGCCCACACATACATAGACCTTAAGGTGTGGTCCATAACCTTGCCATATATCTAGAGTAACAGGAATATTGGCCTCCCTATCTTTTGGAATACAGATTATATTATGTATTCCACTGTTACGTGTGTTTCAGAGGCACAGAGGATATTTTTTTCTCCTTAGTTTTGCACTCATTATTTCAAACACAATATGAAAATATTAGCCAATTTTATAAAGTTCTTTTTCTTTTTATGTTTTTGAAACAGAAATTAAAAGAAAAAATTATCCCTTACTAACTTCGTTTGTTTTAAAAGATAATTATTTTAACAGAATGGAAAGAGTAAAACTGTTAGAGGAAGTTGTTTCCTTAGGTTAGAGCCTTACACTTTTGAAGCCAGTGTTTAGTATACAACAGGAATCTAAAATAGCAGTATCATTGATTCTTCCCCAGTATTAAATTGCAAGTTTTGTTTTCGTACAGCTTTACCAAATTTTTGACCATCCTAGCTGTAATCTATTGTTTATATATTTTCTTTTCTCATCTAGAGGTTCATTATAATGCCTTTTTTTTTGAAATTAGAAAAAGAATTTTTTTTTCACAAACTGGGTGCCAAAAATCTGTTGGTTAATTAATTTTTAAGTGATATTATTGTCCAAGTAGATGCAGGAAAAAGGAGGTAACATGTCTTTATTTTTTGAAAATAATTCTTCATTGTCCATTTTTAGATTTACTAAGCATCTATTGCCTTACATAAGACTTCATGCCTTTCATTTTATCAGTCTAAAAAATTGACAAAATATTGTCTATTGTGCTTTAGTGTTAGAAAGAGGTATCACTACTAGTTGATATTTTCAGTGTAATTTTGAAATTATAGGATGACACATATATTTCTAGCCTTTTATTTTCACCTAGTTATTATATCTTTCAAGGTAGAGATTTTCATTTATGACCTTTGCTGGTCAAATTTAGTTTCCCTTAACTCCATTTCCTATGTCTGTCTGTTGTAGTATTTTGAAATAAAATTGCTCCACCATAACCAGTTTATTATCAAACTTCAACAGGAGCAAGAAGGTAAATTGTACCTTTATAACATTTGTGAAAATGCTTGGAACAGAAATCATCACCCATAATTTGATTAAATCTTTGGGAAGCTGAAAAATTAAATAATAAATGAATTATCTTAAATAATGTAGAAGGATTCTGGTATTTTGGAACAATAATTAGAATAATTTATTATGCATCAATTATTTGCTTACAATTCTCCCGCCAAAACACCAAAAGGAAGATTTATACAGGAACATCCAGATAATCTAATTCCTGATCTTATATTGAGAGCTACGTAAAGGTCATAGTGTTAGAAATTTGTCAGTTATGTTATGAGAACTTCTGTTTAAGATAGCAGGATTACCAAAATGTTAATTTCTTCCATTAACTAAAATGAAAAGAGAACAAAAATCACAGAAAGTTAGTTGAGAAAATGAATAGGATAAAAGAGTGTAACAGATAAATTGTCTCAGCAATTTTAGTTAGCAGAAAATGTATAGAAACTGGAGTACTTCTATTTATGGCAATTTAGCAATCTGAGCAATGTGAACAAACCTCACAGTATAGAAAGCCAAAAATGCTGGAAAAATAACATGAAAACTTTTTTTCCAACACATTTTATAGTAGGTAAGAAAGTGAGGGAAACCTATGAGCCTGATAAAGCATGAATTCAAAGAAAGTAGGTTTTGAAGTTGGTAGCTGCCTTAGGACATTTGATAATCACTGGATGTTATGTCTTGGGTTTCAATTTATCTGTATAGTTAGAGGATACAAAACAAACCCTAGAGTTTACATATGGTAAAATGTCAAATTAAAGACTCCTAAGGAAAAGCTGAATCCTTGAAAGAGATGACATACATAAAAACTGAACAAATCTAAATCTCTTCTACACAGAGCCAGCCTGTACCTTCAGTCATTTATAGACCTTCATTCTCTTTGGAGAGATAGTAAAAGTTTTCAGAAAATGCAAAAACAGAGGTTGGGATCTGAATTCACTATATTATTCTGGCCCAAAAAACTATAAACCAGTCAGATGACTTAAAGTGGTCCTGAGTTAATAATGACCCCAGGAAGATGACAGACTGATATTGCCAAAAGAAAATCTTTAAAGTCAAGTCTTCAAAAATCATTGACTCACAATGAAAAAGGCAATAATCACATAAAGAAACAAACCACTCTGGACAGGAATCAGATGAAACAATAGAAAGAAAAACGTATTTTATTTGTTTAAAACTGGATTTGAAATTATAGTAGATGAACCTGAATAATTTAATATATTAAAATGGAAATAATTTATATCAAGTGGCATGAAAAGGAAAGCTAAACTATTTTACAATATTTACATATCATTTGGAAAAATATTGTTTAGAGATCTTTGAAGTTGTATCTATTGGAAATATAGTAAAATTATTATTAACTTTATATTTTATAAAGTTAATATATCTAGGGAAATGACTAGAAAAATTTGAAAGAGTATATAATAACTTCAAAACTAGTCAAGAAAAATTAATGGAAGACAAATTAGAAAACAAAATAAATGAAAACCAAAAGAGGAGACACATACACACACACATACACATATATTTAGGCACATCTAGTGAAGTAAATAGAAAGAGTAAACTAAGTGGTTTGAAGATAGATACAAATAAATCAATAATCAAATTAGATATGAATTAAACTCTTCATTTAAAAGATAAGGTTTTTAGATTGGTTTAAGCACAATTGCAGCTATGTGCTGTTTACAAACATAATGGCTAAAGTATATATATATATATATATATATATATATACATATATGAAAAAATATATATATGTCATGAAATCTGGTAATAAAAACAAAAACCTGCTGCAGCTCTACTGAAATTAAAAAGAAAAGTTTTTAAGGCAGTGTTGAAAGTGTGACAGAAATTTTAATTTTCAACTCACATACCCCTAACATAATATCTCAAAAGTATAACTAAAATAATTGAGATAAAGAAGTTCACACCTATCATCAGTGTTCAGTTTTTACATAATTCATAGTAAAACTGAAAACATACAAAAAATCAGCAAATATATTGATTTGAATAAAACATATATAAATTGTATTCAGTGGACAAATATACAAAACAGTACCTGATTACAAAATACACATTTTCAAGCATACCTAGTAATATAAATAAGGCTTTAGTACTTTCACAGTGACCATCTTTGCCATCTTTGAGGCAAGTATTTTTGCAGAAAACATTTTTGTCTCCCAACTAATTGGTCATAAGGCAGTTTTGTCATAAATGATAAAATAACAAAAAAAGGGTCATTAAAAAGGTTATAATGAAACGAGAAATGAATAGCAAAACTAAAAAGACTCTATTGCAAAATACAAGATATTTGAATAAATTTAAAATGTGTATAAATTCATGGGAACACTATGCAAATTACTGATTATTTTCTGTGGTTTGAACCTTAGAACTTGTCTTCCAAGTCTTTCACTCACAGCATTTTATACATGTGGGGTTTTAGTGGTTTTGTTTGTTTGTTTGTTTTGTTATTTTGCTTGTTGACTCATCTCCTTGTCCAACATCACACTTTTTCGTTTTTGCTAAAATTTCTTCCTTCATTAAGGGAGGTATCAGTTTCCAAATACTCAGATCATATTTGTAACCAAGCTTTGTGTTGCACTGTAAAGAACTCTATACTGCTGTTTTTTCCTTTCATATTGTCACATGTCCATTGACAAGCATTTCAAAGTTCTATGGGAAATGTGACTTCAACTCTGCTCCTTGGTCTCTTTCTCCTCTAATGTAGTATGTTTCAAGATAAGAAACCAACTCTTGGGGCAAATCATCCTCATCTGTCAGCTTGATAAAACTATCAGTAAGGTCAGTAACTGGAAGAAATGCTAATGCATTCCTACCAGTTGAAAGCAAACTGTCAAACCAAAAACGCCAGTTATTTTATCTTTCATGGCAAAATGTTACCAGTGGAAATGCTTGCAGCAAAGATGTTTACAGTAAAGAAGCTTTCAGCAAAAATAGGTAAACACCAGTACATATTCTATATATTACATTAAGCAAGGCTTATCAAGTTTCAAAACATTATATAAGAGGAGTCAGGAATTTCCTTTCTGTAAAGTTCCAGAGAGTAAATATTTTCTTATTTGCCTGCCATGTAGTCTCAATCAAAACTACTCAACTCTGCTGTTGTGGTATAGAAGCAGCCATAGAAAACATGTAAATCAATAGGCATGACTGGGTTCTAATAAAACTTTTTTACCAATCAGGGCTGCAGTTGGACTCCATCTGTGGGGCATTGTTTGCCACATTACCAGATGCCAATATATTTAAGTTCAAAATTAATATGATACTTAGAGAAAAATATTATAAAATTGTAACAGTTTTAATGGTCACTTTAAAATAAATCAAAGAAGAAATCATAACAGGAGTTGGAATATATTTAGATGTAAACAATAGTGAAAATAATACTTTATAAAAATGTAATAAATGTAGTTCCAAGAACCAGTTATGAATTAAATAAGAACTTACTAAGATAAAGACTGAAATTCAAAGACATAAATAAGTGTTCCTGAAAAGATGAAAACTAATGGATTATCCAAACAAGGCAGAAAGTAAATAGTTAAAACTAGAGAAGAAATTAATTAAAGAGACTACAAAATTAAAATAAGGGGGTTTGTAAAATCATTTATTTTAGTCAAATGTTAGAGACAAAAAGAAAAGAACTGAAGAATTTTTGCCATATTTCCATCTCCTCTCAAAGGAGAAAAAATGCACAAGTAACAATATCAGGGAAGAAAAAGAGCAGATAACTTTTAAGGTTACATGTACTTTTAAAAAGGTAAGAAAATATTGTGATCAACATTTTGCCAATATATTCAATATATTTAATAATTTGGATTAAAGAAAAAGATATGAAAATATAACAAGAAAACAGACTCATGAATAAATGTAGAAACTTCAAAATAAAATAAAATAAATCAAGATTGAAAAACTATATCCTAACAGCAAAATAGAAAACCCAGTTTTACAGATGAGTTGTATCACATAATCCAAGTAAGATAATTACAATATTATGCTAATTATTTCAGAGAACACAACAAGTGGAAATACTCATTACCTAATTGTGAGTCTAGTCCCTTGATATCAAAATAAAACAAAGATGATAATAGAAACGAATATTATAGTCAAAGTGTTTCACAAAATACATGCAAAAATCCCAAAGAGAATAGGAATAAATACAAAAATGTATTCAAAGAATACTATACACACACACACACACACACACACATACATATTTAATTCACCACCTTGGTATATTAAAGGAAAAAACTAATCACATAAAAAGATACAGAAGAAAGCATTTGATAATATTATCCTTATGAAATAAAAATAAAAACAATTGAAAAAGCAAACTAGAAATAGAAGTGATAGGACAAGCATGGTACTGTATGTTGAAAATGTAGAAGCATTTCTTAAAAATGGTAAAAATGCCAATGATAGCACTATTACTAAATCACTTCATTGTATTAAAACTTTGGCCAGTGGAAAATAAAAAGATCCCCAAAACAAGACTCCCTTTTTTGTTCTTTCCTCCTACCAATCTCTTTTCTACTAACAGTCAGGGGGATTATTTTGTCACTTCTCTGCTGAAACCAATCCAGATTTTCCCTCAGTTTTCTTAGAATAAGATCCAAAATTTTTACAATGGCCTCACAAGTAGTTACAGGATCCGACTATCTTTTCCTCTTGGACATCTTTACTCTGTTCCAGCTATACTGGTGACTTAGAGCACTCGCCCACTTTAATATATTTGCAGTGACATTTCCTTTGGACTAAGTTCCTCCAGAGAGCCACAGCACCCACTCAGTCTTCGCTGAATTTCAATCTGAAATGAGGTCTCCTCTGACAGCCTTAGTAATAACAACCCCCTCTCCACCGTCTCCCACACTCCAATACATTCCAACCCCATTTACTGTTTCTTTTTTAGAGCACTTATCACCTAACTCTTTATATAACTTACCTAGTTATTATTTATTTTGACAGGGTGACCATTTAATGTATTATCTGAGTAGTGCAATGGAATGGAAGGGGTTACTATTAACAACATATCATGACAATAGGCACAAATTGAAACTATCAGAAGCAAAAGGGGCATATGGTTATTCATCCTCTGGCTTATTATCTTTTTTTCAATAATATGAGTTCCTTGAAGGCAAACATCTGTCTACTATGTTTACTGAAGTGATTCACGTGGCTAGAATAGGGTCTACCAAAATAAAAATTTGTTCAGTGAAGAAATAGCTGACAATCTTTGCTTAGCTACAAAAAAAAAATCATCTTTCCCCACTAAAATATTCTGTGACCCTAAAAGTAAGCAAATATGCTTGGTCAGTTAACTAGGTAGCAAATGGAATTCCTAACCATTCATAGAACATAAATCCTCAGTTTTTCAGTGGTTAGGAATCATTTCTGAGGTGTAGAATTAAGTTAATATGGCTTTTTATATGATTCTCTTGAATGAAAATTTTGGCTGCTGACACAATGCCAGAGGGCTTTTTTTCTATATAATAAATTTTCTTCAAATTTCAAAGTTTGCTTTCATCTCATTTGGAAATGAGGTAGATTTTTGCAAAATGAAATGGAGAAGCAGGTGTCGCCAACTAGAATGCACACAGGCTGGCAGGTGCAAAACAAATAGACCAACAAAAGCATTTGGAGCCTTTACATTCTTGCCAGTCTGATGCCTTAGCACAATTTGCAAAGTGCTCTGAGGATTGTCCTTATGGTTACTCATCGAATTAGAAATGTTTGCAAATTTCTCTTTCCCCTTTGGATATAAAATTCTGTGAAATATGATAAAGTAAAAGGAACATTTGAATGACAGAAACTGCATACATATTTCTATTACAGGCATTAGAAATACTTGTGACTTTCCATCGTTCAAGTGCTGCATGAATAAATATTTTAAAATCTACTAGTAGGTACTCCTTGACACAACAGCAATCAATAGAAAGCTTTGGGAAATTATTATTTATTTTCAAATATTATCACTAAAAATGAATATTTTAACAATTTAAATCTAACTCCAGATGCCTAGTAGAAAAAAAGAGCAACAAAATACTGTAGCTGGTTTACATGTGTAAAAATGAACCCTCATTGAATACTGAAAGTTTCAAAAATAAAAAAAATTGGCTAGTTACAGTCTTTAATGGAAAAGTTTTTGTCATGAACTTAGCTTTTAAGAGACAAGATGATAAAATTTGGCAATATACATTCCTTACCAGTTGCTTGAAAATGCAGGCTGTTGAGAACAAATGAGGTTGTCTTAATACCTGTAGAGTATGTTCATTTTTCTTCTATCTACCAAACACTTGATTTGTTTGCATTGTTTGAAACCCACCAAACAAAGCTTCTTGCTACTTGCATTCTAGACTAGACAGTGAAAATACATATGACATATATAATAAATCTTGTATATATACATGCATATCACACATATTATATATACGCATATATCCCACACAAACAAATACATAATAGATATATAAATTCAGATTTCCAATACTACGTCAGTAGGGAAGTTGGTTTAGAAATTCCTCTAGAAATAAAGTCAAATACATTAAGGCTTTTTTATCACCTTTAAATTAAGGGCCACATGATGCTGTCCCTAGATGTGTAGAGGCAGGTAGTACAGTCCTAGCTATTATAGTTATTTAGCTCATAGCGTAAGTCAGAGAATCTACCCTCAGGAGGACCTTTCTAAATTAATTTGCTAGCTAAGAGCCTCAGCTAAAATAGTTGCTGACATAGTTACTAGAAAGTAATTGAAATCACTCAAGACTCACATGTACATGGAATTGAAGACATTTTCTTGCTCTTGATATATAACACAAACATTTCTGGACATACTATCCTCATATTACCCTCAGATGTTAACAGTGATGTTGCACACTTGTCTAGTGCAATCTGTACCTCTTCAAACTCATAGACTCTTCCCCTAAACAGATTTATAACCATCACAGCTCTGTCCCAAATAATGAAAAACCAGTCACAAACAACAGAACATTTCTCAGTAAACCTGGAATTGTAACATCCACCCCACAAGAGAAGTCAGTCTGATGTAATAGAGAAAGGATCTGTTTTGTTACCAGGCAGAGGAGATTAGATCTTGATATTACTAGGGGATGGCTAAGTCAACTTTCTTATCCTCTCTAAGCCTTACTTCTTCCACCTCTAAAATGGACATAAATCATAATTTACATGTACTTGCTGAATATTAAGAAATGAAGTATTGAAAGTTGTTGTCAGATCATTCCACACTCAGTATAATGGCATATGTTACCATTCTTTTCAAATGGTTAAATATTACTAGTTCATCTTAAATATTTAAGTGATTTGAATTTTAATCTATTTAAAGTATCTTAGAAGAATTTTACTCTTTTTTTAAGTACTGTAAAATCAAATATATAAGACATGGGTCTTTTAAATTTTTCTTCCTTAATACCATTAATAATAGAGAAAAGAAAAAATAAAATGGAACTAGGGTTGGAATATAACTAATAATTTTTTCACAATCCTTTTTTGCACACTGTATTGACAACTATCTATACAAACATACCTATTGTCCAATTAATTCAGTGTTCTCCACAACAGTCACATTTTTTTTCTTTTGTTCAAAAGTTTGTTTTTACTAATCAAACACTTTGTTAATTGTCAACTTTTAGAAGTCACTAATACAAATAAAATAAATAGAAGTGGATAAATAGACTTAGTGGATGATATCCATCATTTTATCTAACTGTAAAGATTAGCCTACTCTTAGGCTTCTAATTTTTTTTTTCAAATATGTTTTGAGCACTTTTAAATATACTCACTTGTAGTGCAGTGTCAAAGTAGTGTCCTAAGTTGATGTTTTCTGGAGTCTGACTGCCCTCTTTGACACATGTTGGATAACTACTTGCAGGGCTTTGCCAAATTTTTATCTATTCCATAAAATTCACTTATCAAGGCAATTTTCAAACTTTCCTAAAATGAAACTCCAAGCAATTAATTAATTTGGTTTTTGATTATATTTTTCGTTGCATTTTTCCTAGTCAAGAATTTTCTCTTTTGAGTTGCAAAAACAGTTTGGTCATATTCATTCATAATTTTCATTATTGGCTTCAAAATATTGCTCTGAGTGATATTTTTATTTAGTTATTGCTCAAGGTTTTCTCTCACAAGAGACAACAAAATGCAGACTCTCTTGAAACTTCAAAGTAATAAAATCCATGTTTTAATATGTATCTCAAATAATCCCACTTTTTTTTTTTTTTTACTTTGGCTAATAAGTAAATTGGTGTTATGATAGCCTACTCAGAAGCAGGAGCATAGTTTTTCAACTTTTAGTGATTTCTAGTTAGTATGAATTTTGCCTCAGTATTTTATTGCTTATAATATCAGACATTAAAAATCCTTTAATCTCTGATATATTTCAGTTTTTAATGAATATAATTTTATAGTATTACTTTTTAAATGTAAAAGTATCTGAAAATATAAATGCATTAAGATATATATGTATATATGTCTCATATGAAACTCACTCAAATAATTTGAGTTTTTCCTTTATTTGTAATATGTATGTGGCACATTAATCAAACAATGATGAACAGATAAGATTACAAAGTGACCAACTTATTTTTAAGGCCAAATGTGTTGATCTTTGAGAGTACATACAGTAAAATAAAATAAAATAAAATAAAATAAAATAAAATAAAATAAAATAAAAAACAATGCATTACTTTCCACTTTCTCTACTTTGAGTGACCAGCACTATCTGTAGAGACAAGTAAATCAATCCTATCTTGTCCAAGTTCCAGTCTAATAATATTCTTTTACCTGAATGCTCATCCTTCCAGGTTCAAGGATGAGGCTTTTTTTTTTTTTAATATTTTTCACCAGTTACCTAATATCTGGGCATTGTCAAAGAAACTTGAGATTAACTAACATGGAAATCTTGATTGATTAACTTGCTTGTCCTTTTATGTGACAAAATATTTTAGAGGAAATATAGTCAAAATGTTTGTGTACTTTAAGATTTAGGAAATGAGCAATTATGTACTTGTGTGGTGCAGTATAACTTGATACAATGACACACAGCTTGGTTGTATTAATAGCTCATTTTGACAACAGAGATTAGAAAAAGTGGATCTCAGAAACATTGAAGTACACTTGTCTTCTTTGAGGTCTAATCAAATTAAATATTATAACTAAGAAACTGCAGTTTTTCTGAAATATTTAAATGGGGTCATTACATTGATGATCACCTATCATCTGTATTTAATTGAAACTGTGAATCAGTAATCATAAAGATATTCGACTATATAAAACCCTCAAATGTGAGTTAGTTATATAAAAGATTAAACTCAAATGTTTCTAGTTCTATGGAAGTAAGTTTTAGGAATGGCAGCACTATTTTGTATTTTAATAGTGGGTATGATTTTATGACATTCGCTTAGCAGGAAGAGCGGTGGTCTATGGAGACTCATTCTCCTTTACTCTCACGTCTGTAGCAGATGCTTTGTATGGTTTCAAAGTTAATTTCCCCTATATATACTTGAGACAGTTGAGAATAAAAAGTGAAGGGGAAAAGGAATAAATTTAGGTGCTTTATCTTACAGAAACTTAATATATTCCAATAAAATAATTAAGGATGTAAAGAATGCTATGTCAATTTGTAGTTTTCAGTCATTTATTACAAAATATCTAGAGGAAACCTACTGTGTTGCTGACTCATAAGCATATGAGAAGAAAAAGTTGACAAACTCCTTCCTTCAAGAAGCATAGATAATAATGTTTTAAACTGAAATTGCAAATGAGACAGCAATTGTTTTTGGATTCTAGATGCTGAGAGTTTTACAATAATAATTGATGCTTTAGACTCAGAATCACCTAATTTACAAGATGGTGAGAATTGTACAGGAACATTTAATTCAAACGCCTATCCAATTCATGTATCACTACTATTTGAGGTTGCCTATTGGCCACTCATATGCTCTATATTGCCCAAATTGAGGTTTGGTTTGGCTTGGCTCAGGAAATATCAATCCACAAGTGTGTATGTTTGTGTGTGTGTGTGCATATGTGTGCTTTAATTAAATTTGTGTTCAAATATGCAATATCACATAATATTTGAGGTATGTACTCTTCTCCAAAAAAAAAAAACAGAAAATATTACACATCTATGCCTTTGTAACACTCTGATGGAGCTGAATCACAGTCATTTATTAGCTGGATCACAGCACTTGATAGTTTACTACTGTCCACTCCTCCCCAGTGATTTTCTGACATTCAGTCCCAGTGTCAGCAACCATTAATAACCAAGGCTGCCTTTGTGGCTTTTCTCATGAAAAGAGATTCAAAGAAAGAAGAAACACATTTTTCTATATCCTTGACTCATTGAAAACCATACATTGCAAGAAGATCAATCAGCTTCAATTCTTGAAAATATTAATTTTGTATCTGTCTTGATTTAGTCATGTATACCACCATGATAACCTCTGTATATGGTTGAGTTTTTGGACTCTGTTCTACACCATTTTCAAAGGTGATTATACAGAATTTTTTTTTTATTACCTCGTGTTGGAATGTTGCTGCAACCAGCAGCCCATGTCACTGAGGGACAGATGCAGCTATTAAAGCCATCACTAATTTACACTTGAGTGATCTTCCTGTGCACCACAAAAGTTTTCAGAGTATGTTCATGGTAACAAATATGCATTCAAAATGATACCTTTCCCAATCCATTCATTTTACCTGCACTGAAGAATCATGAACTGTGAGCTGAGCCTTAAAAATATTTTTAAAATGTCTGTCATCTGTATGCATATTCATCATGTGCACTCCCAAATATATTAGAAAAGTATAGACTTCTTCACTTACAAAACAATTATTTAGATGTATATAAACACTGAGAAACTCTTACAATTATAATAAAATCAGAATAAAAATTCAAGAGATATTTTTAAGTAAAATATGTTCTGAGAAGCCACCTACATGATATTAAATATTTTCAATAACTGTTATAATGCACTATAAGCAAATTTCATGTTTTCTTTTCGTCCTTGCATTTAAAATTTATGGTGTAATTTTTGTAAATAACAAAGGTATATAAGTTAACATTTTGAAGTCGGCAGATCTACATAAGACAACCATGTAGTAATGCACTGTAGCCAGTAATATATATGCAAATTAAAACAGCATGATGTTTTATTTAAAAACACCTCAGGAAGTGTGTTTTATTAAATATCGACAGAATATATTTAGGTGTTAAAGAAAACAAAATAAATGTTAAGAGAAATAAAATTAATTATATTTGTTATGTATAAAACTAGGTTTAGGTAAAAGCTACCCTAATGTGAAATGTCTATTCAATCTTTTACTCATGTTTAATTGGTTTGTTTAGCATCTTATTATTGAACTGGAACAGTTCTTTATATATTCTGAATATATTTTCTTTGTCAGATATATGTTTTATAAATATTTTCCCCCATCTGTGGCTTATCTTTTCATATTCATAAAGGTGTTGCCACCTGAAGAATGTTGCTAGCCATCTGCCTCTACAAGCATTATGTCATTAACTGCTGTAATCACTGACTTCCAACACACCCTGAAAGGAATTCAATGTGGAGGTCAGGAATGAGGCACTCCATGCTCTGGGGAAAACTGGCAGACCAGGCCTTCAGATAGTTAGCTATTTTAAGGAGAAAATTTTATGAGCCCTATTTCTTGCATCTTCTCATACCTAGAAAAGCACTAAGATCATTAATGAAGACATCTGCGCCTCGTGACTAGCAGCAGCCTTCTACTGAGATGTGTACTTGCACTTAACCCCTTCACAAAAATTACTTATATATACTGACCTCCCCCTTATCTCTTCAGGGCAATTCCTTAGAGATATTAGAGAGGCTGTCTCCCTGGCTATAGTCCTCAGTAAGTCCCCAAATAAAACTGAACTCACAACCCTCAGGATGTGTGGTTTTGTTCTGTTTTTCAGTCAACAAATTTCTTTTGAAATAGAAATGTAACTGAACCCAGGTTTGGCTGCTTGCCACTCATAAGCCAGTAATTCTAGAGGCAAGTGTCAGTAGAAAGGAATGATGCTTTAATCAGAAAAGACAGCAATCTGGGGATATGGTGGACTCGTGTCCAGAGACCAACTCCAAAGCTTCTGCTCAGTTCTGACAGTTTTTAAAGGGAAAAATGGTGGGGGAAGAATCTCAGTGAATCATGGAAGCAGGAGGTTGGGTTCTGCATCATACTTCACGGAGTGTAGACTGGCTGACTCTTCAAATGTTATCTTGCCCAAGTGATCTGCTTACAGGATTGCCTAGAGGGGCTATTGGGGTTAGAGAGCTAGTCTTACTTCTTTTATCTAGGAGAAGAATCAACAAGTTAGATAAAGTATGGTGTGCATTCAGGAGAGCATAAGTCAGGAGTTAGTTTCAATTGCTTAGTGATCTCATTCCTATAATTAGATTATTTTAAAGTTAGAGGGGAACAGAAATGAGCAAACAGGAAAGGGGCAAAAGAGCTGCTTTCAATTCCCCACTGTCAAACATCATTCCATTTCTATGGAATTAGGGGCAGAGATCTATGTTCTGTATTCTCAGAGTGGAAGATGTCAACATGGGTCTGTAGCATCTCTTTGCTGACAATAATTATTTTGATGCCCCCAAAGATATAGATTATTATAAGCACTAGTGTTAATCCCATTCTCTTGGTGCCAGTTATTGGAAATTTGCTAGCCATAGATTCAGTACTGGTCAAGATGGAGCAGCTTATATAATGACTACAGTCTGGTCATCATGTAGTTAGCCTCTGGTGGCAGTTTCAGTATTGTAAAACAACTCAGGAATGTGAATCAGACACTAGGTCTGTGACCCTACTGTCCTAATCATTAACTGCTCAGTTTTGTACTGGGGTGGGGAGGAGGGGTTCAGGGCTCTTCTCGGTTCCAGAGTTTTTATTTTTGATAACGTCAAGTTTATTTTTTTTTCCCTTTTAGGGATCATGCTTCAGTGATTTATCTAAGAATTCTTTGCCTAACCCATAGTTGTGAAGATTTTCTCCTATGTATTATTTTCTTTTATTTTTAAATACATTTATTTATTTATTTACTTTTTGGTGGTGTTGGGTCTTCATTGCTGCATGTGGACTTTCTCTAGTTGCAGCGAGCCAGGGCTACTCTTCATTGCAGTGCACAGGGTTCTTATTGTGGTGGTTTCTGTTGTGGAGCATGGGCTCTAGGCATGCAGGCCTTAGTACTTGTGGCACACAGGCTCAGTAGTTGTGTCACACAGGCTTAGTTGCTCCATGGCATTTGGGATCTTCCCGGACCAGGGCTTGAACCCCTGTCCACTGCATTGACAGGCAGATTCTTACCCACTGTGCCACCAGGGAAATCCCTATGTATTCTTTTAGACATTTATAATTTTATTTTTTTTTATTTTTTTATTTTTTTTTTTATTATTTTTTTTTTTTTGCGGTATGCGGGCCTCTCACTGTTGTGGCCTCCCCCGTTGCGGAGCACAGGCTCCGGACGCGCAGGCTCCGGACGCGCAGGCTCAGCCGCTCCGCGGCATATGGGATCCTCCCAGACCGGGGCACGAACCCGTATCCCCTGCATCGGCAGGCGGACTCTCAACCACTTGCGCCACCAGGGAGGCCCTATAATTTTATTTTTTATATTTAGGTTTATGAGTCTTTTTGTGTTAATTTTTACATACAGTGTTAACCTTCTGAATTAATTTATTTTGCCTGTGAATGTCCAACTCAACACAGTTTTGAAAATATCGTTTCTTTGTCTTCACACCTATGACAAATTGATGTAACTGTAAGTGTAAAGGTTATTTCTAGACTCTCAATTATGTTTGATTGCTCTAATACGTGTTCTTGCACAAAGCCACAGTATCTGAATTACTGTGTCTTTATATAATTCCCATTCAAATCCATATAAATATTAGGTTTGATTTGTCAATATCTACAAAGCCCAAATGTCTGTTGAGATTTTGAAAGAGTATATGTTTAATTTAATACAAATCTGCACAGACAATATTGACTCTTCCAGTGTATAAATATGGAATAAAAATTCTCAATTTATTTAGGTTTTCTTTAATTTCTTTCAACAATGATTTGTAGTTTTCAGGGTACAAGTTTTGAACACATTTTGTTAAGTTATTATTTTTGATGCTATTGGGTTTTTTTTCTAATTTTATTTTTCAGTTCATTTCTAGTATGTAAAAATACGATTGATTTTATTATACTGATCTTGTATCCTGCAATGTGATAAAATAGTTTTAGCTCTAGCTTTATTGTGGATATTCTGAGATTTTGTGCATTAGAATGATGTCATCTGTAAAGAAAAAGTTTTATTTCTTCCTTTACAACGTGGTTAATTATCCATCATTTATCTGTCATCTATCTATCTATCTATCTGTCTATCTCTTTTTATTTCACTGTCTATCTAACTATCTGCTTATTTTTGCCCTTTTACACTGGCTAGAACGTCCAATATAATGGTGCATAGAAGTGACAAGAGTAGACATGCTTGAATTTTCCAATTTTGAGGGAGAAAAAAACCTATTATATATGATGTTTACTGTGGGGTTTTATAGTTCCCTTTTGCAGGTTGAGAAAATCTTCTAGTCCTAGATGAGAGTTTTTATGGATGGGAGTTAGATTTTGTCAGATATTTTTGCTTCATAAATAACAATGTTTATATGGGTTTTTCCCTTTATTCTATTAATATCGTGTATTACACTAATTGACTTTCAGAAGCTAAAACAATTTTGCCTTGGTGAATAACTATCACTTGGTCATTACATAAAATCATATATATAAAGTTGTATAAGTTATGATTCACATAAAGTCGTTCATAATAATTATAGATATACATCTCTGTCTCTGTGTCTCTGATTCTGTCTCTGTCTCTGTCTCTCTGTCTCTCTATATATCTATATCTCTCTTTCTATATATATATATACACACACATATATATGTATATATATATATATATATATATATTTATGTATATATTTAGTTTTGTTCAAGGTACATGATACCTCTATACCTCTATACCTTAGTTGTGTCCTCGTCTCAGCCTATGGGTAATCAATGTTCTGTTGTGGCTTGACCCACCCTTGTAATTCTTATTATGATTACACGACATCCTTCAACAATAACCATCAGTAAACTTTGAAAAATGGGTTTATTACTTACAAATCTTGGAAATTATTTGACACTCCTGAGGTCAAACAGTGAGGGAGAAGAGAGGAGATCAAGGTCTGTGGTTCTGCTTTTACTGGGGTTGAGGGTGTGAGCTGTGAGCTCACTCGTTATTGGTGAATTTAAAACATAACAGTGGGAATTTAAAGTACAGGAAGAGAAAAAAACCAGTGGCCCAAATGGTTAGTTATCTAAATCAACCAAGATATCTAAAGCAAAATGGACAATGGAAGGTGGTCTGGCTCTTAATCTAGTTGTGTCCTGGCAATGTGTTTATTTGAGATAGCCAACATTGAAGTGCATGCCTCTTTGAAATGTATTCCTCTACAATTAAAGCTTATGTCAGGCACTTACATTATGAAAAGAAAACAAACAAAAAATGCAACAACAACAAAACAAACAGAAAAAACAACTATCAGGGTTTCACTACAACCTCAGTTTCCTCAGTTGTAAAATGAGGAAAATAATAATATCCTGCCTTAAAGAGTTAATGTATTAAGCAAGTATATATGTTTATTTATATCAGATTATTGTTAGAAAACAGAATTAAAGATCTTATTGGCTTTAGTCAACAATTCATGAATCAGGAAGCATTCCATCTGGCAGACAGAAAGGAACTCCAAAGAGCTGTAGGAAATGAAAGTCTTTTATAGGCAGAAGAGGGAGAGACAAGGAAATTACTAGCAAAGAATGAGTTGCTTGTGGCAAGATCACCTTCCTTTAGGACACCTCAGGTGTCTGTCAGGCAGATTACCTCATTACCACTGACCAGGTAATTCCAGATTGACTGGTTTAAGATTCCGCTCTTGGGAGAGTTTGATACTGTATTTCAGTTAAGTATTAAGTCCAGGTTTGGTAATATGGGGTTAGTATTGTACAAGTGACTCCATTGTAGGCCTATTGTCTCTTTTTTTTTAACATTATGAATTATATTATACATATAAGTACTCATATATAAGTATAAATATATATATTTAAAATAATGCCTGCTATTTTATTTATTCATTTATTATCTGTTTCTAGCCATACTAGTTTATAAATCATAAACAAGGTACCAAAGTACCTTTCAGTACTAAAAGTGTACCTGATACATAGTAGAATCTAAACAAAAATAATTTAAAAATAAGTTTATGAATAAGTTATCTAAAATGTTTTTATGAATTAAAATAATACAAAGACACTATATATATATATATTTTAGGTAGTGTCCATGGAATGAAGGGGAGTAAATCAAGATTACAATGGAATAGCATGTAAACAGGAAGGAGGAGGTGGGCACAGAACCTAACAGTTCTTTCAGAAAAGGTACCAGTGGAGGAAAGAAACAGAAATTTTATATATATATGTGTGTGTGTGTGTGTGTGTGTGTGTGTGTGTGTGTAGAGCTATAACTGAGAGTATTTAAATTTTGTAAAAATGGAGTGATTGAAGGTCATAGACGTAGAGTGTTTATTTTCTCAAATTCTTGGGAAAACAAGCTTCATTAGAATTAAATCACAAATATTAAATTTATTTATGATACTAAAAGTCAATTTTATTATAATTTTCATTTTACTGAAAGTAAAGCAAAAGGGAAAAAAGAACATTATGATAAATATGGCATAGAGCAAGTAAATAACCTTTGAAAATACCTTGATAATAAGATAACAATATGATTTGAGAAATAGTAGGATATCTGAGTTTATGTTTGAGACCATCAAATTCTGGTGAAACAAACCTGCCTCACTTTGTATGCTTCCTCTTAAAACACTGTTCATCTGGAATTAATGTAGGAGGAAAGCAAAAGGATAATAGAATTTTAATCTGTAGTTTAAAAGAAGATGCAAATACCAGTGGCTCATAGGTAGGGATAGACATGAGTTTTAGGGGAGAGTGAAACACCAGCTAGGTGAAACAAGTAATTTATTCATTATACAGAGACATTACATAGACCTCAGATCAATTTGATTCTCAAAGAGAGATGCTAGAACTTCATTTTGTAATTTTGTAAAGAAGCTCATAGAGGCTTGTTGACTATACAGGTGATTAAATGAATCAGGAATATAGAATAAAAACCTGGTAGAGATGCAGAGACTGTTAAATAAATTGGAGAGAAGAAACTGGAGATATTTACTGGTTGCATTGTAATAGCCAGTCTTCTTTCATTATCATCATCATTATATCTTTTGTGGGTTTATGTATTTTATAGTAAAAAAATATCTAAGAAATATTCATGTTTTCTGTTTAACTGTTTTGTTATTATTTTTCTTCTAATGAAAGATATTTTAATTAACTAATAATCTTTCATCTACCTTACAATATATAGAAGAATCTTAATAGTGATGATGATTGAGGAGTGTCTCCAATTATATACATAATCATCATTTTATTACAAATTTCCAGTTCACTGATACTAAATTAATTTATGGAAAAAGTATAGCTTTTATTTTCAATAGGTGAATGATTGATTACAAAATTTCATTGTAGAATTTTCTGTATCAATAAAATGCATGCAGTCAATATCCTCAAAATTTGTTCTTAAATAGCTTCACAATGCACCATTAAGGAAATGGCTTATATACCACCTCCTTTAATTAATGTTTTCCCCAAATTATAATGCACTCTATTTACTTGGTCTTCCAAAATTCCATAATTGGTCATGTCTATAAAATACTATTAGTAATAAAAAGTAATAAAATATTGATATAGCCAATGAAATGGAAAAACTACAAATTACCTTGCACTAAGTTAAAGTAGCTAATCTTAAAAGGTTAAATGCAATATGACTCCAGTTTTACAAATTTTTGGAAAATACAATTCTATAAATATGAAAGATCTGTATTGTAAGGGATTAGGGATGAGGAGAGGGTCTGACTACAAAGGAGCAACGTAAGGGAATTTTTGGGTGACAGAATTTTCCTGTATCCTGATTATGGTGATGGACTGCATGTGTTAAAACTCATAAAATTGAACAAAAGAAAAGAGAATTACATCATTTTTAACTAAAAATTTAACAAATTTTATGAAATTAACATTTATGGTGTAAAACATTAATCTATGCTTATTTCTGAAAAGTTATCTACTAAAATATTGATATAAATATATGTTTTGTAATGGTGTTATCTTTTACGTGACATGTTAGGAGTGGTATTCTGCATGAGTTTTATAAGCTCTTGATTCAGCCTATGTAGAAATTAATATGTTTTGGAAGGAAAGAATTACACAGATGTCATTTTCCTCAAAAGCAGGCAAATTATGAATGTAAATAATGTACTATTTTGGTTTAGAGCTTCCAGAATCACTTGGAATCTGAAATATTGAAATGTCAACAGATTTGATATCATTTTCTGCCATAGAGATGAATAGATTGATAGCCACTTCTTATTTGTAACTTGCATTAATTTTCCTATTAAAAATCCTTAAGAATAAAATTTGGCAGTTTCCTGTATCTATGATTATAATACAATTATGCTGCTCTGAAAAAGCACAATCCAAACGTAAGCATTAGCTTGATATCATTTTTATTATGCAATAGTCATTGATATTACATAGGAATATGAAGATAAGGAAATTAAAATCAGAATATAATTATATTGAAATGAAGTTTATTGAAGCCTCCTGGGTAAAATGTCAATTTGAGAGTGGATGTATTACCTGTCTGAGATACTCTTTAAATGATTATACAAAATGTGTGTGTGTGTGTGTGTGTGTGCATGTGATCAACAACAGCAACATTTGAAAAGCTAGTACAAAGTACTAGTATACTAGTACAATGCAAGGCACCTACCAGGTGTAACAAAGTGTGGTCAAAGTTAAGTATGTATATCCATGACCTGGCTATCCATAAGTAGCCAATGTCAGTGGTACATTGAAGAATTTAGGAGGCACACAGCTGGTAGTTATTCCTTATATTACCAAATTTCTCCATTATCATTTTTTTTTAATTACAGTATAATTGCTTTACAATGTTGTATTAGTTTCTGCTGTACAATGAAGTGAATCAGCTATATGTATACATATATCCCCTCCCTCTTGTACCACCCCCACCCATCCCACCCATCTAGGTCATCACAGAGCACTGAGCTGAGCTCCCTGTTTAATGCATATATGTGAAATCTAGAAAAAATGGTACAGTTGAACCTATTTGTAGGGCAGGAATAGAATTGCAGACTTAGAGAATAGACATGTGCATATAGGGCAGAAAGGGGAGTGTAGGATGAATTGAGTAGGTTTGACATAAATACACTAGCATGTGTAAAATAGATAGCTAGTGGGAACCTGCTTTATAGCACAGGGAGCTCAGATAGGTGCTCTCAATTATCCTCAATTAAAAATTGAATCTTATAGAAATCATTAATTTCACACACTGACTTATGAATTATCAACACTGTATATTTTACTGTTGCCATGAATTCTTCAGGCTGTCAAAAAGACAAGTACATTCTGTAAACAAAATAAAATATCTTCAAACTATTATCTACAACAGCTAGATTTTCTCATTTGCTTATAAATGTTAATAATTTAAATGGCACAAAGGGATAACATGCTATTTATTTAAATAAAATATTAAACCTCATCCACGATGAGATGGTATTAGGTGGTGGACCTTTAGGAAGCTATCAGAATTAGATGAGGTCATGAGAGTGGAGCCCTCATGAATGAGATTAGTGCCCTCATAATAGTTACAAGAGAGCATGCTTCGTCTCTCTGTTCTCTTCCATTTGGCAATTGAATGAGAAATCTGAGGTTAGCCATCCTGAAGAGGATCCTCACTAGAACCCAAAAATGTTAGCACCCTGATCTTGGACTTCCAGACTCCAGAACTATGTGAAATAAATTTCTGTTGTTTATAAGGCACTGAGTTTATGGTATTCTGTTATAGTAGCCCAAACTGACCAAGACACGTTATATTGATCTTTTTCATGAGTGGAGAACCAACCATTTTCTACATATTTTGAACAGACTCTCTTTAAATCATTCTTTGTCCAATTTTTTCCCTCTTATCCCCAAAATCAGTGGGAAAAAAGTCAAGCAAAATTGATAAATGCATGTGTGGATAAAGTGTACATTTAGATTTATTTTATGTATAGATATCACATAATATACTTAAGGATAGTTATTTGGCAATAGTGAAACATAATATTGCTGTGGTGTGTTAAAATTTAGAAATATTTTTCTGTTCATTAATTTATTTGTCCTATTAAAACAAACTATTTTTAGGGCAAGCTTATAGAATAGTGGTTGGGACAAAGAAACTGTGTTTGGATATTTGCTGTGGTTTGTTATAAATATGTGACTCTATATATAAAGTATTTAACCACTCAGCCTTAGTTCATCCATCTCTAAAATGGGGATAATTGTATACATCTCATGAAGTTTTATGCAAAAATGGATAGATGGCACTGTACATTAAAAAAAGGACAGTTTATTGGGATGAAATCCAGTTGTGTTCCAAATGAGAATTCAGAGAAAACTTCATAAATATATAAGAATGCTAGGAAATGGATCATATCTGCCCTGTATTCTGTGTCAGTTTGCAGAGAGTTTGTATTTTTCTTCAGCACTCATAACATTACTTATTGTGAGATGCATAACAAATTTGAAAACCATGGGTTTGCATGGTTGTTCTCTGTCTCTGGTTATAAATGTAACACTTTGAGTGTTCCAGAATGACAGTCTTAAAACAAAGGGAAAAGAATATACTTGCACAGCACATTCAGCTCTAAAATCTGATTTCTAGAAGCTCTTGATGGCTTTTCCAATAATATTGTTTATGTTTGGCTGGTGAGGAAAACAACAAGTCACTTCAGTCAACTACCTAGTTATCTGATATCCTAGAGGAGAAAAAAATAACAGATTGTATTCTTAAGTGTTCTCTTTGAAACTTTGTTTTGCCTGGTAAAGGTATTCTGAACTTTGATAAACCTATTCACACTGAGAAGTATTATTTCATATACTTTCTTGATAAGTGGCTACTTAAAATAGTATGTGTAAAGAAGAATAGAAACAATCTTTGGTGTACTTTTAAAACTAATTTCATATCTCACCTCAAGTTAGGTTTTCAGTAAATAGAATATTTATATTTATCACACTGGATGTATAATTTAGGTCATGTCAGCAAATTTTTGTGGAATACAGTAAAATATGATTATGAGAGCATACTCTAAAACTCTTGGTCACTTTCCAAGTTTGCCTTTCACACTCTAAATATGTGAACTTTGAAAATTTACTGAAAATTTCTGAGACCTTAACAGTGACTATCTCTCAGTGCAGGGTAGAATAAGAATTTTTCTTTTTTATGGCCTCACAGGACTCCTTATTTGCTTAGATAATTTCTACTTCCACCAAGAGAACTTCCAAGTGTTTTTGTTGTGGCTGTTTTTGTTTTGTTTTGTTTTTTGGGGGGCGACTTGTTTGTTTGTTTTTTTTTTTCCCCTGCTCACTGCTGAGATTGTCTCGACAGAGTTCACAGTGAGAAACTGTTGGATTCCTGTAACCATTATAGTCTTTCTCAGTGGTTCTTTTTCAACCTCTAGTCAAGTCATCTCTCTCTCTCTCTCTCTCTCTCTCTCTCTCTGTCTCTCTCTCTCTCTGTCTCTCTCTCTCTCTCTATATATATATATATATATATATATATATTTTTTTTTTTTTTTTTTTTTTTTACAGAGAGACAATTTTGTCTCTAGTCATGGCTCCTTGGCTTTAATACATTGACTGAAGTCCTGCCAAAACCCTCAGGAGTTCCCTTTTTACTTGCCCTCCACCAAATACAGCCTTTTACTTGCTCCCCAATTCTTTCTATTTTCTTCTGGAGAAAGGTATTCTTTCTTATAGGACTTCAGAGTACTTCCTAGGCTCTCTTAGATAAATTGGAAGCCTTTCTGGAAACTAGCCAGTTTAGAAACCAAATATACTGGCCTTGGTTTATTACCCCTTCACAAATGATCCATCTTTGGTGAAGAATCCTAGTATTTAGTGTCTGTACTTGACGAAGCTACATGCCCCTCACCACGGGTCTGTAGAGCTCAACTTTCATGGCTCCAGAGAAACCAGGAACATATTTCATTGCTTTCTCTTCCAAATGCCTATCGCAGATTGTAGTCATCAATGGCCAGGACAGTTACAAAAGTAGAGATAGTGATAAAGGCAGCTGGGATTCCTAAAGTGCACTAATCACAGATCTGCTAGCACAGAACCCAAGTATTAGCTTGCTGTATTTTCAACTCGTGGTTCATTCCATCCAGTAATGCTGCTGTGTAAAAAAGGTAACACAATATTTGTATGAAGTTATATGGGTAGTTACTACATTGACTTTACCAGTGTTAGTGGGAGGAGCAGCAGGCCAGAAGTACCCAGAATTGCTTAAGCACACAGATTCGGTTTATCCTTTTAAGACACTTAAGACAACCTGCCTTGTCTGTCACGAGTGCACTTCCCAAGTTGCTCTACAGACCTTGTCCACTTATAAATTTATATTTGTCATTGGATAGAGCATTCCTAGGTTAAGGAATTAAATTCTTCTTGGCTGTTAGTATCCCTGGTGCTTATGAGAAACAAGTATAAATCCTCTCTATGTTAAAGGGAATATGCTCAATACAGATATTTGTGTGTTCCCACTTGTTAACTTTTTCAAATATGACCAATAATAAAAAACTCACAAAATACAAAGTAACACAGGCTTCTATGTATGGTAATCAACATAATCAACACACAGGAGTTGGAACCTAAAGCTCTTAGAGTCATTCACTTTTAAAAACAAAACGTAAAATAACCATGTATGAAACATGTAAAGAAATAAAATAAATTTAATGACAAAATGAACAAGTAGGACCAATTATGATGACCAGGAAGAAGAAAAAATGAATAAATTTCTGGATATAAAAATTAACTCAGAAACAACAACTAATTGATGAGAAAAACCCCAGATTAGTCACAAAGGAATATACATTTTGTAAATTGATAATAAATTTAAAAACCTCACCCAGAATACAGTTTGGAGAAAGAAGATTTGAAATATGAAAGAATACTTAAATGAGAAGGACTATGGATTGAAAGGCCTAAAAGGAGAAGCCAGTCAGTGGAATATTCTGAGAATATCCCAGACCAATAAAAGACATAAAACTTCAGCTAAAAGAACAATATATACCAGAAAGTAAATACAAATCACTTATTTTATTTATAAATCCTAGCTGAAACTACAGAAAAACAAAATCAAAAAGATTATATTAAAAGCAGTGAGGAGGAACAGAATACACCACCCCAAAATGTTCCACTTTGGCATGTGCATTGTTTTGAGCTGAGAGCAAGTAAGACTCAGAAGACTTAGCAAAATATTTTTACCTTTCCCTTAATTGCCTAAAGGAATTTAAGTAGGGGACCTGTACTTGGAAGAGAGCTGTTGTCAGATATAACTTTTTATATCAGAAAAACGTATCTGCACGGCAGGCCAAACATGTGCTTACCAAACATTTGCTCTTACCGTCTTCTTGTCAAGTGTCTTCCTCCTCTTTGAAGCCCAAGACCCATCCACCCTCTCCTTAGCTTAGGATGGCATACAAGCCTCAATTGCCTGACATTTTAGTCTCATATTTTTATGGAGTTTCCGTATGTACAAACTTTATTTTTCTCTTGTTAATCTGCCTCATATCAATTGAATTATTAGAGCAACCAAAGAATCTAGAGGGAATAGAAGGTAAAAGTTTTCCTTCGCTACAGCAGCCAGGAAAAAATGATGATTAACTACAAGAAGAAAATATATGACTGAGGGAGGTTTTTTAAAAGCATAATGTAAGATTTAAAATATGGAATAATAACTTCAAAGAGCTGAGAGACAATACTGAAAAACCAGATTGCTCTACTCAAAGTTATTTTTCAATAATAATGGCAAAATACATTGCAAATAACCAAAACCTCTTTTTTAAGAAGGTAACATCAAACAAAGATATTCTGAAGAAGGTACTGTAAGTAGAATTAACATATTTCAAGAATAAAATGTGGCAAATTACAAAGAAACAAATTGGAAAAACAGTACATACATTTAAATAAACATTTACTTAATAATACAACAATTATGCAAATAATGGTAATGATGATGAACAGGAGGAAGAGAGCAGGAGGATGACAATGAACCAAAATAGTAATGAAATTAGGAGTAATAATAAATAGAACTGAAATATTGTGTAACAAAAATACACAAGCTAGTTGGAGATGATTAGACTTAAAGTGTTTTAAGGCCTTTTAATTTGGAGGAATGGGAGTACCAATTTTGAATTATTTAACTTTTTAAATACCAACTATGTTTAATTTCAGGTGTAACCACTAAAGAGTATAATTTCCAAATAAATTAGGGGGAAGAAAACAATATGTAGATAGATATAAATAGAGGTATAAATATATGGTTATAATAATCAGATAATATTTACTCAAAGAACATTAGTTTAGTATATTATTAAAATCATGTATAATTCACCAAGTCAGCATATTGGAGAAGAGAATTCATATGATCATCTCAGTAGTTCAAGAAAAGGCATTTGATAAAATCCAATACATATTTATGATAAAAAATATCAAAGCTAGGAATAGAAGTTTCATTTTCCTATAAGCTTATTTACTAAAAGGGATAAATTCTTAGAAGTAATATGAGAGATTTTTACAAGTTTTGCTTAAACAAACCAATTTCCTGTCTATATAAATGTAAAAAACAACATAATTTAAATGAATGTATGATTATGATATCAACAAGTTTAAAGTACCTAAGAGTATTTCTATCAAAATATATTCAAAAACTTTAAAAATTATATTGACATTTTATGGCATAATATTATAAATAAGTTAAATCATTGAAAGATAATCATGTTCATGCATAGGGAAACATGTCAGCCCTTAGCAAATCAAACTTAGACTCAGTACTATTCTAATGCAAATCTCAATATGTGTTGTGGCATGGCATTTGACAAAATAATTTTGGCCTATATATAAATGAGTGAATAACTAAGAATTGTCAACACACAACTAAAGAGGATCAAAGAGGGAGACTTTTCCTTCCAGATGTCAGTGGTTATAATAAAATTATATTAATTAAGATAATGTGGTATTGATACACAGAAAGAAACATAAAACAAGGGAAATAATACAATGCTTAAAAATAGATAAGACCACTTGAGGAAATAACATATTGGTCAGAACTAACACTATTGATTAGTGGAGGAAAGATCAGTTACTTAAGAAATAGAGAAAGATTAATTGGTTCCAAATTAAAAATAATAGTAAAATTGGATATTTTCCTCATAGCATGAGACAGTATATTAAACTTAAATATGAAAAGAAAAATTATAAACATTTTAATCCACATTAGATTATTTTTATAAACTTGTGGAAAGATGTGTTTTTAAATAAGACATTAAAAGCAACACACATGAAAAAAAGGTTTATGAATAGGGAAATCTTAATATTAAAATTTTAGGTTTATCTGAAAATACTATAAAGGAAACAGACCAATCCCAAATGGGAATAATTGATAACTCCATAGAGCTAGGATGCAAAGTTTCTGAAAGTTTAGGCATATCCCTTTACTTTGGCTATTTTTAAAAACTTACATGCCACAGGTTCCTTAAAGAAGGAAGCTTTGCAGAACAAAATTATGACATTACATCAGAATCCTGTAAATTACCTTGCTTCTTCTTCATTCTGGTGTCTGTTGACTTAGTCTCAGAATTGAATGTAAACTAAGATTCTATTGTAGATTAATGGCTTGATTCTGGCCTCAGTTTTCCAATTCTAAATTTGTTTGGTATGAATCATTCTTATATGAATTAAAGTAAAAATGTAGCTTTTTTCTTTCTGAGATGTCCATCATTAATTAGTGACAGAATAAACTATGCATATTTGACTTTTCTTGAGATCTGATGATTATCTTCTACCTGTCACTATGGCAATGACTTTGTTTACTCTGGCTTTTAAGCATCTGCAGGTGAGGCAGACATGGGGTTCAAAATCTTGGTTATAAAACACAATGTTTAATGTGCCTCAAATAGGTGCAGGTATGTGGTAATATTGACACCTTTGTTTCTTTGTCAGTCAGACAGGGGCTAAGGTAATTGGTACCCTCTGGCCAGTATCCTTTAGTTATTGCAGATTTATCTTCTTACCCTGGCATGCTATACCAACTGTACAAATAATATTTACTATATGTGTCATAAAATGAGAAAAACTGGAAAGCAGTTTTCTGGGCCATCATTTATCTCACAAGTGTTTGGTACTCACAGTATTGCTGAGATCAAGGAGACCATTGTAATTGTAATACTGTCCCAGACATTTCTGAGTATAAGAGAGCAGAAAAAAATGTTTATTTTTTTCTAAATAATTTGGCATTCCATATTACTATCTATTCTTTACATTAAGTGGGAGAAGAAAAAATCTTCAGGTACATTCTCAGATGTGTCTTGGGTGACACACAGTTAATAAAAACCAGTATATAGTTTTTAGTATTCTTTCACTACATTGTGGCAAGCTATTTCCAACCCTTGGGTACCATTTGGGCTTGGCAAATGTTAAATCCAGATTAACATATGTCAACTGTCAATCTCATGAGAACATACTTAGCTCCTTAAGTCAGTGGAGTTACTACAAATTCTCTAGCAATTTGAATTTCAGCTCACTTCATATTTGTACCTCCACCTTCCTTTTCAAGCATCCTTATAGCCACTAGTAACAACATTATCCAGGTTATAACTGATTCCTACATCAAATTCTCATTTTATTTATTTCAAGACCTGGTTGATTCCAGAGGTCCATGGGCATTTGGCCATGAGGAGAACTGTTAGCTTTTTCCTTTCATTAGAGCAGTTCTTCCTCATACAAATAAAACTATTTTAATATGTTTTGTGTAAGAGAAGTCCCTAGGTTTTTAATGGGCACCAACTATTTTTATTTTACTTGTAGAACCCTGTTGTTTTTCAATTGTTTTACTGACTTTCTCTAAAGAGTACCAATGGGAAAGTGGATTCAACTATGTAAGTCAGTATGTAACATGTGCAAACATTCTAAGAACTAAAATTTTGGTGGTCACAGCCCTACAACTACAAAACTAAGAGACTGATTCAACAAGGTCACATAAATATCCTTGATGTCATTCTCCACCATAAGCAGACTCTGTCTAGATATGAGCTCTGTTTTTCTTGAATCATCATTAGTTCATGTAATTAGAGGAACTATCTCACCCGTCCCTCAAGAGCCTTAGTGCACTTTCTCCACTTATCACTCTCCTACATTTTGTTATTGTGTAGCCATTTTCTTTAATTCATTATTAACATACTACTCTATAGTACAGCATCATTGATATATAAAGTCAATATATATACTTAATTTCATTTACATTATTTCCTCTTATTCCTTCTTTCATTTCTACACTTTAAATAATATTCCTTCTTCTGAAAAACACATTTTAATGTCCTGGTGACAACTTTGGCTTCCTGTTAACCATGTTCTTATATTTATTCCATGTCACTGTGCCAGATAATCTCTGTGGAGGGAAGCATGGGGCACCTGCTGCCAGTTGGGGGTCCATCACTGTTTCATGATTCTTAATCAAACTCTTGCTTAAAACTGAATTGTTCCTCTTTTGTAAATTCTGACTACACAATGGCATTTCAATTTTAAAAAGCTTCAAACCAATATTCACCACCTTATTCCTCAACATCCCTTATCCTAAAATAATCCACTGCTTCTCTCTGGGGCCCTGTTTTGAAACAGCACTTATATCTTTTTGGTTATACAATACTTGAAGTCAATTTTGATTGTGTCTGGTACCTGTCACCTCACAATTACCAAACTAATATTTTTTTAACAATTCCTATTGAAGAATTACAAAGTTTCTTCTGAATATGTTTATGCAAACTCTCTCAAACCCAGTTGTATGATTACTTTTTTTCAGACATGTTCATGAAGGAAGATTATAGTGTGTGGCATAAACAACAACAAAAACAGTGCCACTTACATCAGTCCTTTTTTGTTCTCCCTGATGTGATTCCAAGGCAAGATATTGCAATTCTCATTGTATGTTTCCTGAAAGTATGTAAAGCTAGTGAGGAATATAATGGGAATCATCTTTTTTGGAACAAGAGCATCAGTAGCTGGTGTTTGATCTGATCATAGGTAGAAATGACCGAGTTTGAGGTATGTCTCAACATGTGGTGAAAAGCAAGAGGGCACTTTAACATCCTTGCCCTTAGATAAGCCTCAGCCCTTGTAAGCATTTATTGCTCCTCTTCAGGTCAGAGTGGGACCTAGAAGGAGGAGTTATATTTTATTGTTGTATGAGTTTTTCCTTATCAGAATCTAAATCAGAATACTGAGGTTCTTTATAATACACAATATCTGAAAATTATTTTGGAAGCATAATACTCTTCTTGCTTGACTCAATGACAAATATAGCATCAGTGATTTATTATATATTTTAATTCATATTACAATAATGACAATCTAAGTTGAAACTTGTGGTTTTCTTTTCAGGCAAAGACTAGCATATATATTTTTCTTTTCATTGCCCTAAGAAAATATAAAGAATTCTAAAATATAACCAAGATTATTCTTTGGCAACTCTACACTGCCAGTTCTCCAGTTCATGCTGTCAGTGTGTCTTGTCCATAAAGTTTTCCTCTGATATTTCTTTTCCCTGTCTCTCCCATAGAGTCTAATAATGTTTTGGTTCCCAAGCAAAGAGAAACAATGAAAATAAAATCATCAGTGTCTTTTTTCTAAACCCCAATTTTATTTTCTTTATATTTAATTTTCTGCTTGAACTAGACCCAGTCAGCTTTCTCAGACTTATCTTTTTTTAATCCCCGTAATGAATCGTAAGACCTGTCCAAACTAAGCTGCTTCTTATATATACTTATACTTTCAGATCTCCATTTTTTCTACAAAGACCCTCCTTGGTCCTGACTCATCTCCATGGCTCCACATTCCACTTACATTTTAGAGTCCATCTCAATTGACACAAAATAGTTCTTGATCCTTCAAGAACTGTGCTAAAGCAATGTCTTCCCCTTCTAACCAAAACAAAACAAAACAAAAAAAGACTCTGATCTTTAATTTTCTTATGACATACTTTTCTATGTTCATATTCTATCTCTTATTAAATACTTTAGATTTTGAAATCTTAGAAAAGATGATTGTTTCTGAATAACATTTATATTTCTCATAGTGGGCTCTGTACAGATATTTTGTATAACTATTGTATTTCTAAAAAGCATAGAAGTAAAATTTTCAACTTAATCCACTAAGATTCAAAGCCTTTTTCTTCTTTTCACAATTGGAGAAAATAATTGAAAACCAAAGGAAAAAAATAACTGAAAATATCTCTTTTGATTTGCTTCAGATATGGAAAGGAATAAAGATTCACCAGACAACAAAAAGAGTAAACCAGTATATACAATTTTAAACTGTGATAAATGAATTCTATTATTAATTATAAAAAGGCAAACTAACCATTATTTTATGTGAATGCAAGATAAACATTTCATGTTCCCTCATCTCTAACCATGGTTTCAATCTATTATAGAGCAATAGAAGCCTCAAGATTTACTAGGGTCAAATTTACTTCGTATTACACAAAGAATTTCAGGCCATAAAAGACAGAGAATAACAAGTTATTTCTGTAGTGGTAAGTTAAATGATTGAGTCATAAAATATGGCTGAAAAATAATGTGGTTTACTAGCTATTGTTTGACTACTTAGTAGGAAACTCTGAATTGTTTACATAATACACTAGACATTTGTTGATAGCTCTTATATGAGAGCCAGCAGTAATCAGGAGAGAAATTATCATCTGTATAATGTCATTGATTTTGTAGGCATAGGAATTCTCACTGCTTTTGTTAGACTGTGAACACTGAATTGTTTTAAATATTAACATTGTATATACCTATCATTTACAAAAATAAACATTTAAACAGAGCCGAAGTGGGCACAGTCAGAGCATGCAAATCAGTATGGTTCTGAGGGTAAACTACAGAAACTACATTTATCTCCACTTTCTTTTGCTTCCCTCGAAGCTTTTTAATGCACTCCCAATGTGTAAACATGGTATCAACACAGCCAAGATATTTAAAATAATTTACGTCAAAGCTTCCCATAATAAATAGATGTGACTCTTAGTCATACGTTGTTGTCTGAAGGTATGTTAGTAAAACATCTGTTTTCATTTTAGTCCCTTGATCAGCCAATTCTGTGGCTGAAGGAACTCAGCACAAGTATCCACACAGAAAAAGCTCATGGTCTCCATGGATACTAGGCTCCATCCATCACTGTCAGTAATGCATCCCCTCACTACCACCAATATCTTCATTATCTGCACTCCATTTCATCATTGTATTAATTGTTCTGAGTTCTTCTGAGTATTATGTAATCATTATCTATCAACATGCACCTCCCAGGTGGACAGTGCTGAAAGCCTTAGAATATTGCTTTCACAAAGTATAAAGCCTAATTAGACTCGTTTGCTTTTACCCTAAGAACCAGTAAAAATTCCTCCCATTTCCCCCTTGATATTAGCAAAATACTTGATTTGTAATGTCTTACCTGAAAAATCATGTAGAATTCATCCAGTCTGTGACTATCATATGTGTGCCTTCCCTAAAATTAAGATATTTTGCAATCTGCTCAATTTCCCACTTCTTTTGAATCCTAACAGATTCATATATCCTTAACGTTATATTTATTCCTTAAAACATGACTCTTGTAAAATAACTATTATGTATTTCTATAATAATACTAATTGGTGTGAAATAATTAAACATTATTAGATGTGTTCTGATTCCTGTCAAGTCTATAGTTTAATTCCAAGGGTGGCTTATTCAATAATTCAGAACATCAATTTATTTTAACCAGATCTGATCTGGGTATTCATTTATCTTTAGCCATACCTACCTACATACACAGATTGTTTTGGAAAGACGTGACCTCTTATGCTTTCAGACCAAATCTTCTCCAAAGTCACACATTCGTGTATTAAAAATAAATTTTAAAAACCTGTCTGATGACAATATCAGAAACCTTACTTTTTCAGTGCTTGTGTTTTCTTGGTATAATTTTACCCACCCATTTAAACTTTATGAGTCTAGCTATTCTAGGTAAGTCTCTTATACAGAATAAACAGATTTTGATTAGTGAGCAAATCCAAAAGCAAAAGATTTAAACTCATCCATAAATATTGAAGGATATGCTTAGTTTCCTATTTTCAGGAGGTCTTAAGTTACTTCATGTGTGTATTAAATATATCTTTCCATATATAGTGTATTTTCTCTGTTCTTTTGTATTAATTCTGGTATTTATAGAGGTTTTGATTTAGTTCAAATAATTATCTTATAGTAATATATTTCATAATATCCTTAGTCTTCTTTTTAATTAGTTAGGTTTCTACATTTTATTATCTTTGTATGATATCCTTGACTCTCACTTATTACCTATACAATCATCAATGAGATTGTTTTGCTTTTTCACATTTATTTCTACTTTTATGGAATTTATAAAATTTAAATATTATAAGTTCATTTTATTCCCACTTATGTTTGATTATACTAACTACAGTTAAATATATTTATTGCTGACCATAGTTCTTCACTGAAGTTTCAGCAATCTAGTTGATTCTTCAGAAAAGAAACATGACTATATTCTTACAAATTCCATTATTCTAATATTCTTTATGGTTGAAAGACTGCTTGTCTGAAGTTTAAAATTATTCTCACTCTTTTTTTCTTCATCGTTCTTAAAATATTATTTCACTGTTGTCTTATTTTGTATGTTATAAAAAAGCTGGTGTTGACCTGATTTTCTGTATAAGTGACTTGATCATTTTGCTTAGATGTTTTGCATTTTTTCACGGTGAATTTACAATCTAACAGTTTTACAAGGATACGTCCTAAAATTGTCAATCATGGTACAACTCTCCTACTTAAATGATGAAACTTTCAATATAAACATTAAAACTATAAAACAATTGTTTTAAGTGTTATTTCTACGCCATTGTGTTTTTTGTTTTTCTTTGAGAACTCCCATTTGCACTTTGTATTAGGGTTAGGTTTAGGGTTAGAGTCTGAGTGTTCTAAGTATTTCACTTTCTCATTTTTTGTGCACATTATATTGTCTTTATTCTCTTCAATGTTTTGTTTCTCTTCAAAGTGACACTTATTTGATCATCTTATAACTCTGTCTTCCTTTTTTTATTTTGATCTGGTGATTTTCTTCAGTGAATTTTCTGAATTCTCTTCTCACATCTTACTGTTATTATTTTTAAAATTCTACTCTGAATTTGACAAATTGCTGATTTATTGTGTACTTTCTTATATATAAAAGCTAAATTAAAGATATTTATGTTGGAGCATTTTTTATAGTTTTTCCTTGCTAGCCTAGTGTTTTCATAATGTGAAAATTTTGCTTCTCACTTTTTTTATTGTCTTAAATAGCTCTTTATGTATGATTTCTGACTTTTTTTCTGTTTATTATATTAAATGTTTTAAACTTTCATTAAAACACATTAACAATTGTTTCTATAAATGATGTGAAGTGTTTCATTAGCTAATTAAATTTCTCATAGCAAGATCAACTCTACTATTAGTAAAATGAAGTTCATTTATTTCAATAAAATATTTCATTAGAAACAACTATGGTTTTCAGAACTGTGATGCTCCTGTTTCTGTAAGAGTCTTATTTTTACTACTTTATTTTCTTTTTCTTCTACACAAGATCAACAAGATATGTCTCTCCTGTCCAAGTTGCTTTCCCTTCCACCAGCACTGCCATCCCAAGGCTGCCCCTCTGACTCCATCCATAGTTGAGAACCTATTTCAACTTCCCAGTAGCCAGTGCTGTGCTCTACTAAATCTTGATCCTGTTCTCCTGGCTTTCCACTCACCTTAGGAATCTTCTTTTTGGGTGATAACATCTGTGCCTGCTACCACTAGATTGCCCCTGCACGTGTCTTTTTTCCTACCTGATTTTCTGCTCCGTTATGGACACCTGAGCCTGCTCCAGAAGTTTCTTTCATTTATATGTAAATTGAAGGTCAGTGGATTCTCTGTCTCCTCATCCTTCTGTAGAAGTGGATTGTGGCTAGATTTATTTGCTCTCCCTGTTGAACTCTATAGTTTACAGGGATGTGTGTAGAGATTTAACTTATGTTACCACCATCCTAAGAAAACACTTATCCATCATTGTTAGCTGTTTGGGGGAGGGGGAGGGGGTAGGAGGGATGACATCCTAATAATTTTATTAAACCTTAATAATAATTTATGCAACTGAAAAATATAGTTAAAGCAAGTTTAAAAGCATGAAAGGTATATTGTTTCAACCTTTATATTATCTTCTTTTAAATCTGTTGCTATACACGATTGTTTCTAGTTATATATCAAGCATTTGTATTTCACATATGACATGATGTTTTTACATTACCTTCATATAGCCTACTGTGTAAATTGTTGTTCTTGACAAGTATTATATTGCCTATGAAGAGGAACAAAATTTGCCATGCTAAATTGTGTCTGTTTGGCATAAGGATAATTTTAGGCTTGTTACTGAAAGTGGGGGTCCAGTTGCTCGCTGCTCTAAAGCCAATAAAGAGACAAGGTTGGTGGAAAGGAAAGTTTGTTTTATTTTGGAGGCTGGCACTTGGAGGGGAGGGGCAGGCTTCTGTCCAAAGGCTGACACCCACCCCCACCACTGACAATCAGTGAACAAGAACTTTTATAGGTGAAAGTGAAACCATGTAACTCAGATTGGGACTTGACCCCATGGGCCAGGACTAGAACCCAGCCAGAACCCAGACTGGGACTTGAACCCATGATCTTTTAATTGAGATCACACACCTGATCTCAGGACTTAATGAAGCTCAGGTTCTTGATGTCTCATCTCAGAAAGAATTCACTGAGAGACAAAATGATAGATAAGAAGTAGGTTTATTTAGAGAGAAACACACTCCACAGACAGAGTGTGGGCCATCTTAGAAGACGTGAGGGGCACTGGGGTACGGAGCTGTCAGTTTTTATAAGGGTGGTAATTTCATAGGCTAATAAGTGGGAGGAGTATTCCACCTATTTTGGCAAAGGGGTGAAGATTTCCAGGAATTGGGCCCCACCCAATTTTTGACCTTTAAGGTCAGCCTTGGAACAGTCATGGTGTCTGTGGGTGTGTCATTTTGCTTGCTGATGTGTTACAATGAGCATATACAGAGACTCAAGATCTAGTGGAAGTCAACTAGTGGAAGTTTTGGACCTATTTGGTTCTAATAGTCTGGTCATCATGTAGTTAACTTCTTCCACATGGTGGAGGTTTTAGTATCTATAAGACAGCTCATAGGATATGGCTCAAATTATTATCCATAGCCCTTGAAGAGGAAGTAAATGTCCTTTATTTTGCTTAAGGACTAAACTATTATGATTTAGTCTTGTTGGACTGTTTTCCTTTGTTTCTGCATTTTCTCACTTCTCTGATTAAACATATTCTTTGGCTAAAGTTTTCCAGACAAAAGGCAGGCTGAAGACATGGGAAGCAAGGACCATAGGGTCCTGCTCTGTTTCAGGCTGATTATTTTTAAGAAACAACAGACATAGGAACAGTTCTGAAAACAGAGTAAAGTTATCATTTTGTAAGAGATACTTATATTTCTAAGGGAAATGTCCATTTGTAAAGGTATCTTCTTCTCTTTTCCAGGTAGAGAAGGCAAACTAATTCTCTAGAAAGTCTTTATCAATGGAGAAGGCAATTATCTCAATCTGCATAACAACCCTACCTTTTAAAATGCTTTTCCTGATAGCCTCCCTTAACTGCCCCTCCCACCCCCCACATTTTCTTTTGTTTTTAGCTGGAGATAGTACTTAAGATGGTGGCTTGGGCCATTTTGGAGAGTTACTCAGTTTTCCTGGTTATCTCCCATGTACACAGGAAGTACACATGTTATTAAACTGGTTGGTTTTGCTCCTGTTGATCTTTTATTACAGAGTGTCTCAGCCTAGAAGGGAAGAAGAAAAATTATTTTTCATGCCCTACAGCTACAGCTCTAAATAAACACTGATTTTTTTTATCCTCAAAAATTATTCCTTTGCCAGAGTCCTTCTCCTTCTTGACTTCATTCAGTGTACATCAAGTGTCCATTTCATATAAAATAGATTATTTTTCTTTTATAATAAATATTTTCCAAGGAAAATAATGTTTAGTAATATCAATTTGTTGAGAAAGTGAATAAAATTCTATGTACTAGCTTACTCAGCTGAATTCTAGCTATTTTTCCTTCTCTGTCCATGAAAATTAAGTAATATACTGAGTAGAAAAACAGGTCTGTAGAAAGATGCACACAAACACATACATGCAAAACCTTTTTGGATATGCTTATTTTACCATAATCAAAGTAAAATTACTTTAGTAGTAGAAGTTATAATATGTAGTAAAGTTTTTCTAACAATGCCATTAGATATTATTAGATTTCCAAGAAACATCATAAGTAAGAGTATTTTAAAAAGCAGTTAAAGCAATCAACTTTATACAGGTTATGCAATATACATTAATGGATACTTGAGTCTACAAAAGGCAATACAACCCCTTACATATTTCTGGAACTTATAAATTTAATACCTCAAATTATAAATATTCTCATCACTTTTGAGATTCTACACATTAACCAATATCCTGTGATTTATTACACTTAGAATGTAGTCTCAGTGTTTCCTAAAAGCATCAATTTTTGTGTTAGTGGGTGAGCCAGAATTGGAGCTGTTAAAAGGTAAGCTGAGGCATATTAAAATATTAAGAGTTCATTTGAGCTAAGAAAATCAGAATCAGGCAATGCCAAACCAGGAGTGGTTAGGAGCACTCCACCAACAACTCAGGGAGAGACTTTTATTGAGAAAAGGTGGAAGAAATTAAGAAAATCATTGATTGTCTATAGCTTCAAGCCTAGCTTGTAATTGGCTGTTCTTAGATTTAAATTTCATAACCTTGAGGGACTTACAGCCTTAGATTTTGGTTTACTTATGTAGGTGCCCATGGCATTAGAGCCACCTTGGTCTAATGACCTCCTTTTTTAGTTAATTTAACAGAACTCACATCAAAGTACTTCTAGCTCAGAATTCTTTCTACCAAATGATCTGTCACACATATTGGATACAAAACTTCTCCCCCTTATTCATAAAGTGAATGTCCTATATAAAAACATGGAAGAATATTCTGAGACTGCATCTATCGGTATATCTATCTCATAGAGAAAATTACAATTTAACTAACCCATAATATTTTTGCCATGTTCAGAAGTCTGTGAAAAATAAAATTGTGTTTTATTTACTATCACTTACCTTACATTATGCAAAGAGACTGGTATTCACTATTCAAAAACCAGAAGTTGTATTTGGTAAATAAATTTATAAATGGAGAAGTTGGAAATACATGTGTAAATTCATTAACTTTATTAACAGTGTTTGAAGAAAGAATAACAATGGAAAGAAGAGTTGACTCTAATCTAGAGAAACTCAGTCACACTATGTACTCTGGCCAGCTGCCTGAGAATTCAAGAAAGCCTCTTGAATTCCATTTTCTGAAGTATAAAATAACAGTCCTTATTTCAATGCACATAAATTGTTCACTGAGAATCTTCTTTAGGTGTTGTGCTTCCAATGTGTTATTATAAATGAGTCAAAGATGACTTTTGTAAATTGGCCTCTAAGTTGTTTATTTCTTCCAGTAGGCTAAGCCCTGTTAGCTCAAAAGCCCACTGGTGCCAAATTTTTACACAACTATTTGTTTCAAGCATAGCCCAAATAAGCAGAATTTTAGCCAATAATAGCCTGATTGCTTTTCATACCCAACAAAATTGCAACCCAAATCTGCTAGTTGTAGGTAAGGTAAGACCTGTGCCATGAAGACCCTAAATCACTATTTCCTTCAAGAGTATCTGACTCAGAGACAGCCTGTCCTGCTGCCAGGTGACATTGCTTACATACGTAAGACCCCTTCTTGGTCCCTCTCTCCCCAGAATTCCCTTGCTCTCCTCACCTTCTAGATGGTGGCCCTGCGGTCCTTTTTGGACAGTCTGGTGCTAGCAGGAACGGTCTCCATGCAAACCAGTTCCAAAATCACCCAAGAAAGCTTTTGTGTGGTACTGTCACCTGGTGGTCATATCTTTTTCCTTGATCAGCTCTAAAATACCTTCAAAAGCCCTTAGAGTTGTCACTAGAGTTAACCAGATTGTGTAATTTTCTTCTAACTGGATATCTTTTTTTTTCCCTTAAAAAATAGCATTCATTGACTGCCCCCATTTTTCTGATAATTAGTGCAATATACATTGCCAGTCTATATAATTTAGAAATTCTAAAAAGTAAGAACAAAAATAACATATTATTCATTCCATTATTAAGATTAAACCACCATGCTAATCACTAGACATAAAAAATACTGATCCATTAAAAACCTCACTTTGACACCTTTAGCAAATACTTCCCCAAAACATTATAGCAACTAATCTACCACATTCAAGGAAGCAAACATTCATTTTCCAAACCTTTGCCATATTGAACATTGTAAACTTAAAAAAAAAAGAATTTCAAGTTTTATTGTTGAAAATGGCATACTGTTTTAATGTGCATTTCATTATTAACCAGTGAAACTTAGAAAATTTTGTTTAATCTTAAGAAATTGATATCATCATGTATCTATTTTTCAATCATAATCTTAAGCATTATTCACATAGGTTAATAGAATTTTACATATTTGGTATTATGAATCTTCATTTATAAAAATTTTGATTGATTTATATTTAATATTCCTGTTTTTTTCTTGGAGCATTTTTTATTGTTTCAGAAATGATTTCCAAGTAAAAAATAAGAGTTTTTTCCCCTATATTATGCTTTATAAAGGGTTATGCACCTTTATTCTACTAGACTTTGTATTCTGGTCATTTTTTAAAAATTTTGTGGTGAGTATACATAAAACAAATTGACCATTTTCTCTATTTTTGAGTGTACAGTACAGTGGCTCTATGTACATTCACATTGTTATGTAACTATTATCACACTCCACCTACAGAATTTTTCGTCTTCCCAAACTGAAACTCTGTACCCATTAAAAAACAAAACAAAAAAACATTCCCCATTACCTATTTCCTTCAGCCTCTGGCAACCATCTTTCTACTCTCTGTCTCTATGAATTCTAATACTCCAGGTACCTCATATGAGTGCATCACATTGACAAAAACATCTCTCAGTCCTACTCCAGTCCACATGACTTACTCCCTGACAATGACCATCAGGCCCATTCCAGCCGTCTTTTCATATCTGCCAGTATGAAGGTGGTATCTAGCACAGATTGGAAGCTTGATACTTTAAAACCTCAATGAAAAATCCTTCAACAAATTGCTGAATTTAACCAACCTGGTAGAGTTCTAAGATGGTAGCTCTGGCCACAAATCCTATTTTATTATACTGTACATGATAAAAGATTTGGACCCCAGCTTTTTAACACACCAGGGGATGGGCTAATGTTCTAATGTTCTGCAGCTAAAAAGCCCATGGCCCAAGAGTCAAGATTTCTTTACAATGTGTGAGATGTAGCCTAATGGATATAATGTAAAGTCTCAATGAAAGGAAAACGGGATGCTCACACAACTGTGATGGCTCTGGGCCCCATGAGTTTCCCCCAATAACTATTGATCCAATAGGTCTGGTTTATGTCCTGTCAAACCATTTGTCCTTGACTTCTCCAAAAGTGTCTTGACTATCTTCAAATGACCTGTAGTCTGTAATATCTTTACAAAAAATATTTAAAAAGTGAATGTATGTATCATGTACACACATATTATATTTGAAATAATTGTTGTAAAATGTTTCCATTAAGATATCTATAGAAATTCAAATAAAGTAGATTTTTAAGTTCCCTTCTAACAAATATCAATTTTATAATTTAAAAAGTCTTCTCTTTATTTTAGAGAATAGCCATAGAATTGTTACTGTAAAAATTACTTCTCTATTTCTTTTCTTACATGTTAAATGGAGTTTCCAAAGCAAAAGATTTCTTTTTCTATCAATAACTGACTTCCAGTTAAATTCAAAGCTCAAAGTGTCCGGATTGACTGTTAGAGTATAAGATTCCCAGCAACCTTATCTTTTTTAACTTCCTATCTTTCTGTGGAAAAGCAATACACCACAGTGAGAAGGAAGCCCTCTGGGTCTAATGTTTATGTTCTTTTGAAGGGTATACATTCACTACTTATGTAGCATTATAATATCTTCTATTCCTTGTAACCATTAACCATATTAGACTTACATATCATTAACTTAAAAATAAATATCTTTAAAATTATTTGCTTCTTATGGAATTGAACTTTTCTACTAGTTCATTATATAGTTGAATACATGATATTTCAGAAAGTAAAGTAATATACAATCACATAATACTAATAGAATGATAAAATTACTTTCCAATAAATATTTCCCTCTTTAAACTTCACACTTTTACATGATACATAAAGTTAGATAAAATGTTAAAGCTTTCTAGTATAATTGATCCATTCAAAATGTTACCTTTTAACTGAAACTATTCAACAAATACCAATTTAAAATAGCTAAAATGTGTGATAGAGAAAGAATAGTTACATATAGGATTTTTTTTTTTTTTTTTTTGCGGTACGCAGGCCTCTCACTGTTGTGGCCTCTCCCATTGCGGAGCACAGGCTCCGGACGTGCAGGCTCAGTGGCCATGGCTCACGGGCCCAGCTGCTCTGCTGCATGTGGGATCTTCCCGGACCGGGGCATGAACCCGTGTTCCCTGCATCGGCAGGCGGACTCTCAACCACTGCGCCACAAGGGAAGCCCAAAAGGATTTTTAACTTTGAATACATAGTTTATAACCACAAGTACCAATTAACACATAAATCATAAACAACTTTCATATGCCTTGAAATTTAACTGAGTGTAAATGAACAAGCAGAGAAAAATACTGACAGATCCATTAACTTTCACTAAAAAGTCATGACATTGGAGCTTAAATAACAAGTTTAAAAAGACCTGTTGCTAACTTTGTATTCCTAGACCATTTATTTAAAGATGTGGACTAGACTGGAAGAAAAAATGTGTAGGTGGATTTTATCTAGGAGGAATGAATGTCTGTCTAACAGAGTACTTAAAAAAACAAAATAATATAATATTTAAATTATTCAGTAAAACAAGATGCATATATTAAAAATTTCACATGAGAATACAGTTAGTAGATTTAAGAAAAAATAAATTTGTTCAATTTGATTAGAAAATTTGGTGGCAAGTTTTTATAAAGTAAAGATAGAAGGAATATTTCAATTCATAGAGAGTCACAGAAGTTAAAGTTATGTTATATGAGAAATATACTATTTTTTATTCTAACTCTAAATTAAGGAGAGGGAATATTAAACATTATTTAAAAGTAAACAGATTAATAAAAATATACCACTTTTTATTGGTATAACTTAGGAGAAAGAGAGGGAGTTCAGGGAGAAAAAAGACTCAGAGTCATAGATGGTGACTCTGAGGCTAAAAGATGAGAGACCAACAATTCAGTAAATAAAATAATTCAGAAATAGAAACACAATGGTACATTCAATATGACCATACAAAAAATAGGACAGAACATTTTGGTTTTCTTTTTTCAATCAAGGAACAATTTCTACAAATAAATATGGCAGGTACCTCCTCTACAGAAACTCACAGAAGCAGAAGGAATGCAGGGGTCAGATTAGACCAAGCACCAGTGCCAGTTAGTTCTGAACAACAGAAATACATGGAGGCAATGAAATTAAGTGAATGTTAATCTAAGAATGTACGTAATGACTAGATTAAGTTATTCACAAAGGATCACACAAGCAGTGAAATTCAGAGATTAGGCAGAATGTCTGCCAGACACCAAGTTGTTATTAGAAGTGGCAGACATACAGTGTGTGATTAAAGAAACTGCAATAGTTGAAATAATTTACCGTGTAAGTGTCAGTTACCCACATTTTCTTACAGCCTCTCAGTAACTATTTCTATCAGAACAAGGTCTTAGAAGTGGGGACCTCTAAAATGTGCTGGATCTTAACAGTCAGGCAAAATAAAGATGTAAGAGAGTCTCAGACACTTGACACAAAACAAGTGTAACCTTTTGTAAATTGACACTGCTATGTTGTGCACTTTTTCCATTTATACTACTAAAAACTTTTAAGTCTGTGTCAGTTAAAATGACTATCAACTTTAGTATATCTTTTCTCTTGTTTCACAATCCACATAAATATGGCTTTGTGTGGCATACAGGACAGAAGTTTATGACCAATAATTTCAATTATCTCAGAAAAATAAGAGGAAAATGAAATTGGTCAAATGATCAAACTCAGACCTCAAAGTAAATTATATATTTCAAAACCTTGAGGTGCTATCTTATACCATAAATATTTATAATTTGGGGTGAATAAATAACTATAACCTATAAAATATTATTTAGTAATCTCAAATCATATCTGAGACTTCAATGACTCAAAATAATACAGAGTGTCAAAGTCATTCAGTGGAGAAATGTCAGTCTTTTCAACAAATAATGTTGGTAAAATTGGATGTACACATACAAAAGAATGAAGCTGGATGCTTACCTTACCCAATATACAAAAATTAATTCAAAATGAAGCTAAAACTATAAGACTCTTGAAGAAAACATAGATGAAAAGCTTCAGGACATTGGATTTGGCAGTAACAGCTAGGATATGAAATCAATAGCATAGGCAGCGATAGAAAATATAGGTAAATTGGACTTTATCAAAATTAAGACATTAGTGCAGAACTTCATGGTACATGATAGTAACACTGTAATGAGATAATACAAATATTGTCAGTGTTTAAAAACTGGTAATACTCTAGTTTATAGCTTGGTCCATAAAGGGTAAATATAGAAAAAAAAATAAAGAGAAGGAAGGAAGGAAGAAAGTGTTAAAGGCAAAGAAAAGGAAAGAAATATGAAAGAGAGACAATAAGGGAAAGTAGGAAGGAAGGAAGGAAAAAAGAAGGAAGAAAGAAAGTTGAGTTTGGACTGAGAGAAGGTAGGAAGGAAAATGGGTAAACATAAAATATTCAAAGATTTTTGGTTTGGTTTTGGGTTTGGTTTTTAGTTCAGGTCAAAGTTTTTCTCTAATTACAATAGACTATGTAGGTGTTTGAAGAACTCATTAAAGAAAGAACGCACAAGTGAAAAAGTCAAGTTAGCTAAAAGCCAGATTTTCTGCAGAGCCATAAAATTACAAGCTTTGAGTTATCATTTCTTATAAAAATACACTTCAACATATTAAATAATCAGTTATCATTTTGCCTTATTTTCATGTTTGGATAAATTATTTCTTTGTGAGTAAAAAAAAAAACATGAAAGGAAGAAAGAAAAAAAGGAGAGGAAAAGAAATAACTGTGGAAGCTTTGGAGGAATAGTCAAATTTTCAATTGCACAATGCACAGCTTGTTAGGGAAGCATAGGGTTTCTGAACACTTTTTCAGTGATTTAATACTCAATAAAATAGGCAAGCCTAACATTTATCCTGCCTCTGTGAATACATTTTTCCTTAAATGAATAGAGTTTATTATCATTTTTTTGCTAATATGATTTATATAAGTATGAAGAACATTCTAATATACATAGGTTTTTTCCTTAGTCTGGTAGAGATAATTTAAAGTAGTTGACTTGGATCAGTTGAATCTCTGTATTATCAGAAGTTGATACCATAAATTTTAATCAGTACACATTTATATAACTTTCACCATTTAACACCATATGTACTCATCTGTTAATAACTGAAAAATATAATCTTACTGACTGAAAAATAGTAAAATGCTAACTCTAGAATACTAGGGGATTTTGTATAGTGATGAGGTTTATGATAGAATGAATTTAATATACAATTTAAATAACAGGTCTTTCATTTCACTAGTTTCATAATCGAGACTATAATTTCAGAGTCAGATGAACCCAAATATTCAGAATTTGGCCAAGAGTTATTTTTTTTAGATTTATTCTGAGGGTCAGGTATATGTCTCCAACTCCAAAAGTTTTATTGTCTTCTGGGTAAATACACTACACTTTCAGTTGTATCTTGTCTTCCTTGAGTCACATTGATATTTGGATGTATATTGAGGCAGCCAGATTAATTTAAAGCAAGATTTACATGAACACAAATCTGTTAATTTTTTTCATAGTTATGGCTTCATCTCTAAAAATAGCTGCAAATTTGATTCCAATGAGCTCAGAGTTTTGCGTTCGGAAATAAATGGTTTCTTCACTTGCCATCTGCATAACTTATTTGTTCAATTTGGTCTGAAATTTCTAGTTCATGTGTCCATAAATCTTGTCATATGTTTATCAGTTTATTATACATAATATGATAAAGGATTATAGATGAATAATCAGATGAAACGGTACATAGACAAGCTCCAGAAGGGTCTTGAGTGCATGAGCTTCTGTTCCCACGGCCTTGGGTGTGCCACCCTCCTGACAAATGGATGCTTTCACCAGCTAGGAAGCTCCCGTGAATACTTTTTGTGAGAGAAATGTTGCTTTCTTCTATAGTTCAGGATTTTTTCTTGTGATTTCTTAATTTAACCTAAATGCTTTGCATATATGTTTGACCCTTGTATGGTACAGGGGTTGAGGGTGCCGACCCTCAACTCAGTTGAAAATCTGCATATAATTTGTAGTCTGCCTTCCATATCCATGGTTCCACATCCCTGGATTCAACCAACCATTGATCTTGTAGTACTGTAGTATGTACTACTGAAAAAAATCCTTGTGTAAATGGACTCACACAGTTCTAACCCATGTTGTTAATGGGTCGCCTGAATTATAAATTTAATGCTTAAGGATTATTATGAAATAGTTATTCCTATCTTGCTTTATGGATATGAAAACTAAGGCTCAGAGAATTTAAGATATTGGCAATGATTCATGACTACAATGCCTTTAATTGATATCACACTGCTCCTTGAACTGAAGTTTGTTCCTGGTAATTCCCATTTAGGCCAAACAAACAAACAAAAAACTATAAGCAGTTACATATGTGGCAATCTGTAACTATATAAGGAAAATGTCTTCCTCTCTTCTTCAGAAACATCTTGAGAAAAATATGTGCATATAAAGGAATATACACTTGAATTGTATTCTAAGTAAAAATTTTGTATGTCATATAGCAATAATGTATTGTATTTATTTAACTAATATAAAATTTTAAATTATGTCAGATTTTGAAAATTATATACCCTGCTTATTCACAAAAGTGTTGTAAAACTTTTCTGCCTTTGGAGGCTGGTTGCTGTATGTTTGTTCTGCCCTAGTGCAGTTATTCTCTATAATTGGTGAATATGTTGTGTCAGAATCAAGCTGAATTATCCAGTTTTCCCTTATCTTCACTCATAAAAAGACTGATCTCACTCCTGTTGATACTGCTGCTAGGTTAGGAAAAAGGCCTGTGAGATCAAAAAGGAGTCTTGTTCCCTACAGTATGGGTCCTTAACATTCCTCAGTTTGTACTTGTGCATCCGGCTTAGCAATTTTAAATACTGTTAATCTTCAAAGTCCTAAGTGTCTACAAATGAACAGTAGCTTATTTCACTACTGAAAGGCAAGTATTTAACCTCTCCAAGTAATAGCAAGCATTTATTGAACACGGTCTTAAAACTGCTCTACGTGCTTTTGTGAAATTGTTTCCCTAAATTTCATTACTCCAGGAGGCAATGTAGTCACCACAAGAATGTACTTCATAGACCCCCAACTATACGGAGCATAAATGACCCGGGGACCAGCAGCAATACTCTGAAATCCATCTCAGCATTTGTGCTAAATCCACACTTCCACTTAAGCGGCTCACAGACAGTATGTAAGCTCATCAGGGCTACTTTTGTAGACTCATTCCTGAGTCTACCTACCTCTGACAGTTGTTTTTGGCTTAAAGACTTTCCAGTGCCTTGCTGAAATTTCCTACATTGCACAGCAGTTTACAGATCTTCCACCAAATCTATCTTCTTTTTAATCTTTTTCTTTTTTTCTACTTCTTACCAGGTCAGATTTCAATTGTATTTAGATGGCTGACCTAATCTTATGAAGTTCTCTCCAATTTCTCTCTAACATCCTTGCATGTTTAAATAATCTTGAAACCTGTCTCTCGGATGACTTAACCAGCACAGGTATATATTAGTTTCATGCAATTTTAATACTGTAATAGAAATTAAGGTAAGTAATTTATCCAAGATTGCCTACTGGGGAAGGTACAGATCTGGGACTACACTGAGTTCCCCAAAGTGGAATCACCAGACAATCAACTTATTGCAAGAGTTGTAGGAAAGAGTACTTGTGAGTTGGAACTCAGGATCTCCATATAGATTGAAATATATCCCAACTATGTTATACTTAGTGGAAACTTTGTGTTCTGTAAAATGTTATTCTTCCACAATTTTTAGAACTGATGCAGTGAGTCTTATCCTCCCATTTTTTTTCTTCATATTATTTTATTTTACAGTGTCCACATGTGGACAGGAAGACAACATCTTTGTAAAAGTGGGTTTGTAATTTTAATGTACAGAATAAAGTGTACATATATTTGTTTAGATTTATTTAACATAGGTGTGTCTCTAGATATTTATTTATTAAAACATTCCTTTAAGCTGTATTTGAGTTTCTATCCCTAATTATTTAGCTAAAGTATCTTTTTAACAAATGAGAAAACTAAAGGTCATTTTATACATATAATGAGCTTCTGACCTGTAGCTAATTTATATAATATTTAAAACTTCTACAAAGTAATGATATTTCCTTTTTAAATGAAATAATAGCATATGTTTTGTTTTGTCACCTAATTAAAAGGAAGATGAGCTCCTTTGGGTCTATACCCAATGCACGCTGAGGATGTCTACATGGTTGTAATATAATATATACTTTCCTTATTCAAGATAGTCAACTTCAAAAAAAGAAGATAATCAACTTCAAAAGAAAAAGGCAACTTTTGTTATAAGTTTATGCTTAGTCGAACATGTTTAGAGTTCCATAAGAACTACAATTGTCATTGTATGTAACCATTCATTGTATGAAACCATATAGGTAGTATTATGTCTTTATTGAAATCTTATTTAGTACAATTATGTTCGTACCTCATTCTAAACCCCTCACCAAAAGTATTTATAATAAAAGTATTATACAATAAAAACATTTTTATAGGTGATTTCTGACCAGTACTCTTCTAAACAACTTGAGAAATACTGCTCTGGATGATCACACACATTTCAAATAAGAATTCATGCTAATTGAAAAGAAATGTATAAATTTTAATTATTAATGTTGTCAATAATTCTGAATACTAAACTATCATATTGACCATTAAATCAATACTATTGGTTTGACATAAATAAAATTGTTCCCAGATTAAAGGTTTGAGGATCTGGAGACTACACTATATATTTAGCAGATAGGTAAAGATTCTAACAAGGATAATAGTAGTCATCAGTCATTGAGCTGGTGAAATTTGAATAGAAGCATGAAAATAAATAATAAGGTTTTCCTTTCTTTCATTTCTTACCTTTAATCACTTCTACAAACTTTGTAATTATCTTAAGTATTAATCCTAGAAAACAAAAACAAATAAGGATTAAAAATAAATTGTCAGCAGATGATCAGAGGTTTCATTTGAACCAAGACTACCAACATTCACACAAAGCTAGGGAATTATTAGGAATCATTAGGGAGTGAATAACACATAGTGAACAAACATTTTCCCATTCAATAACATTGAGTGCAGGTTATACTAGATGGTATCGTTCCTTTGGAAAAATATATTCTTATATTTATTTACACCTGATCACCATTTTATTGCTTTGATGAATTTTTGTCTTCATTCATGGATTAATGATCTGAGTCACTTGTGGCCCAAGAGAATTTGCATTTCTTCTCCTCAATGTTTAAAAAATATAAACATCTGAATCCATTAGCAAGCTTCGATTTATGGCTTGTAAGATTGTATTACTCTGAGCAAATGATGTTGGATAAAAATCTAATGAATTTACATAATGCAATCTATAAATGTAATGGATTAACAGCATTAGTGTATTTGTTGCAGTAATTTACTTTTCCTTTGTAGATGGAAAAGAATGTTTTTAATTTTCCTTTAACAGATATTATTAATCTTGTTGACTTTGTAGCTAAACATGTTGTCAGATCTATTTACCAGTAAAGATAAAAATGTCTTACATCTGAGCCTCCAGGAGAAAAAAAAAAGCCACATAAATTTCTCAAAGATTGTTTTGAATATAAACAGATATATGAAAATATCTAAAACATAGCAATGAGAATTTTAAAAAAAATATTATATTGCACTATTTCTAGGACTTAAGCAAAAAATAATATAGTGTCAAAACAAAATGAAAAACATTTATACGTAGTCATACAAAAACATCATTGGCCTCACATGTTTTAAATATGTAAACATAATTTTAAAAGTGGCAGTCTTTGTTTTTAATAAGTGAGGTTGAGAATAATTATTTTATGCCCTTATTGCTATCCAGTCATGCGATAGTATGTCTATGTTATAATCATATATCATTAGAAACTATATTAATTTAATTTTAATTTTCTGAATTCTGAGAAACACACATTTCTCTACTAAATAGTTACAGGTATCTGAAAATAATTAGAAAACTGAAAAAAATATATATATATATATGACTGAGTTCTAAATGGCTGATTAAAAACAAATGTTACCTCTCTGAGAATCAAGATTTAAATTATGAAATAAATATTATTTAAAATAATTAAATAAATAAAATTGAAATAAAATGCAGCAGTTTAGGAATGCATATACAAATAATGAGGACATTTGAATGGCATAAAAAGAAGAATGATTTTTACAATACAATACAATAGAGCTGAGAAAAACAAAACCACATACAGATGAAAATGAGGATCACCAAAAATATCAGTTCTTTCTCATGGTGACCTAAAATATGGAGGCATTGGAAGTTAGGATTGATAGACTGCACAGATAATTAATTAGAGGACAGTAGAACAGCTTTAATAAAGCTAAAATATATTTTAGCTTTAATACATATACAACTCCTTCAAGTAGATTTATGACAAAGTGATCTTATGATCAGAGAATGTAATAATGCCCCAGGTAACTTAAAGAGTTAAAGAGAAGGAACTTCTATTCCTAGTCCTATACTCAAAAAAAAAAAATAGATACACAATCTGTATTTGTTTATTTTGCTGCAAAATCAATCACCACAATTTTACTGACTTAAAATAACATCCATTTATTTTTTTCACATTTCTGTAGGTCAAATGTCTAGGTGGCTCTGCTCAACTCAGGCTCTCCCAGGGCAAAATCAGGGTGTTGGTCAGCCTGAGCTCTTCTCTGGAGGTTCTGGAGCAGAATCCACATGCACTTTTAATAATTTTATGTCAGAGTTCATTCTAATAATTGTAGGATATAGGTTTTTTATTGCTTTCTGACTGCAGTTGAGTCCCTATTTCCTTTCTTGCTGTCAGTCGTCAACTCTTAGAGGCTGTCTGCATTCCTAGTTGCATGGCTCCCTCATAATTTTTGTCCTTTAGATAATCTCTTCTGCCTTATTTATCTTGCTCCCTTTTCTGTCTCTGTTATTAAGGGCTCATGTGATTTTAGTGAGCCCACCAGGATAATCTTCTTATTTTAAGGTTACTGATTAGTAATATTCATTACATCAGCAAAACTCCTTTACCATGTAAGCACGTGTATTAAGCATGTGTCTCGCATATTCTTGTATAACATCTTCTTGGGGACCATCTCTATCAAATCCCTATCAAAATACCAATGATATTTTTTTTCAAGAAATAGGAAAAGCAATCCTGAAATTCATATGAACCACAGAAGACACCAAATAGCCAAAACAATCTTGAGAAGGAAGAACAAAACAGGAGTCATTATACTCCCTGATTTCAAAGCATATTACAAAACTAAAGTAATGAAAACAGTATAGTAGGGACAAAAAACAAAGAAACAAACAAACAAACAAACAGACATATAGACTGAAAGAACAGAATAGAAAGCCCAGAAATAAACCCACATATAAATGGTGGAACTATCTTCTACAAGGGTACCAATACTACACCATGGGGAAAGTATAGTCTCTTCAACAAATGATGTTGGAAAAACTGGATATCCACAAGGAAGGCATAAAATTGGACCCTTATACCATACACAAAAATAAACTCAAAAAAACTAAAGATTCAAATGTAACACATGAAACTCTAAAACTCCTAGAAGAAAACATTCAAAGGATTAATAACATTAATCTTACCAAAGATTTCATGGATATGACAAAAAAAAAACACAGTCAAGAAAAGCAAAAATAGACAAGTGGCTACTTCACAGTAAAGGAAATAATCAACAAAGTGAAAACTAACCTATGCAAATGAAAATATTTGCAAAAAACTCTGCTTCAAAATAACCTTCTTCATCACAGAGGTCCTGCTGATGGGGAAATCAAACTGGCAGTTATTTGAAGCTTTGACACACTACCATTTTAACAGGGCTGAGAGATAGAAACATAGAACAATGTGTTAACCTTGTGATAGAGGCAATTAGTGATGTTCTATCATGGACTAAAACTTACTGTTCCTACATATGAACATAATTTTAATGCAGAGAAGAAAGATTTCACACAGATTCTTAAAAGGAAACATTCAAAATTGTAGATATTACGAAATAACCCTTCTGGTCTCCATCTTGAAAAACTCTCATTGTGAGCATGTTATGACAGCTTGTGGGAGCATAGACTACTTTATGTAAACATCACAAGTACTGAAAAATGCCCTGAGGCAAGGTGTGCTATAATTTTTTTTTAATTTTAATGATTTATTGAAGTGTAAATATACATATAGAAAAGTATACACAAGTATCTAGCTGATGAATTTTTTCAAACTGAATACACCTGTATAAACACCCAGATCAAGATACAGAACTTCACCAGCACTCCAGAAGCCCTCTTATTTCCCAAGACCCCAACAAGGAAAATCATATCCCTGACATATTCCAAGTCTTGGATTTGTGACTTTATTGTTTTGATCAAATTTAGACTATTTTTACCATTATTTTCTCAAATATTTTTTTCTGTCTCCCCCCTCTGTCTTCTCCTTTTAGAACTCCAATTATACATGTATATTAGGACATTTGAATAAATCCCACTGTGAACTGATTTTCTGTTCATTATTTTCCATTCTCCTTTCTGTTATTAATTTTGAATTGGTTTTTATTGCTACATCTTCACAGTAATCCATATTTTCTTCTGCAGTGTCTAATCTTCTGTTAATCTCAAACAGTATATTTTTATCTCAATTATTATACTTTCTATCTCCAGCAATTTGATTTGTTTTTATATATTTCATACCTATGCTGAACATGTTCAATCCTTTGTTTAGCTTTTTGAACATATGGAATAAAGTTATAACAAGATTAACATCTGTTTTAGTCTTGGTCTGTTTCAATTTATTTCCTTTTTCCTCAAATGGGTTATATTTTCCTGCTGTTTTTACATGTCTGATAGGTTTTGATTACACTGCAGTTGTGAATTTGGCACCTTGTTAGTTGCAGGACATTTGTGTTCTCCTTTAATTACTGTTGCACCTTGTCCTGAAAGGTAGTTAAGTTACTTGGATCTTTTGAGATTTGCTTTATTTTTTTTAACATCTTTATTGGAGTATAATTGCTTTACAATGCTGTGTTAGTTTCTGCTTTATAACAAAGTGAATCAGTTATACATATACATATGTTCCCATATCTCTTCCTTCCTGCGTCTCCCTCCCTCCCACCCTCCCTATCCCACCCCTCCAGGCGGTCACAAACCACCGAGCTGATCTCCCTGTGCTATGCGACTGCTTACCACTAGCTATCTACCTTATGTTTGGTAGTGTATATATGTCCATGCCTCTCTCTCGCTTTGTCACATCTTACCCTTCCCACTCCCCATATCCTCACGTCCATTCTCTAGTAGGTCTGTGTCTTTATTCCTGTCTTACCCCTAGGTTCTTCATGACTATTTTTTTTTTTAAGTTTGCCCAGTGGGACTAGAACAGGCAGTCGTCTAGGGCAAATTATTCACTTCTACTGAGGCAGGATATTTCTGAGTACTCTACCTTCAGGCCATGAATCGTGACATTTTCTAAATCCTCTGTAGTTCTTATGGGTGGTCCTTTCCGCAGACCAGGATAGTTGCCTCACATGCCTGCATTGATCTATATACTGTTAAATACTTGGGGGGGACCCGCTATAGATTTTTAGACTTTTCTCTCACTGCATCTCTCTTCTCTGGCACTCTGCCTTGCAAGCTCAAGTATCTTTGTCTCCCTGTATACTCTGTGACTTTCCCTTACTTTAGGAATCTGTTGTGATCTGGAAGCACCCACTGGGCAATAGGCTGGGGTAATTTAAGGGCTCACCTTGTTTTCCATCTCTGAGAGATTACTGCCCTCTGTTGCCTAATTGCCAATGTCTTGAAAATGTTGTTTTTATATATTTTCATCCTGTTTTATTTTATTTTTATTTTTAATTTTTAAAATTAAACTAGATTATCCTGGAAGCCTACTACCATGGGTTACATATTTTAACCTTTAATGGAAATGCTTTTACTGAAAATTCATTTGATTGTTATTTCATTGCCCTGTGTTAATACAGAAAACTTAAAGATGAATTGGTTTTCAATAGAATAATGTTGTCAATGTCATTGTTATCACAATTCTTAATCTTTTTATGATGACCCATATAAAAATATCACAAAAATCTCTTTAAAAATCTCAGTATAATGAATAGTTGGATTACTTTCTGTAACTGAACTGGTATTGATATAAACAGTATTTGTGACTTTTTTTCCTTACGTAAAAGTACAGACCTAAATGCATAACTTGACAGATACAAATGTATAACCTGTGAATGAACTCCTCATTTTATTCTGTTTTTCTGATGACTACTTTTCCCTTGTCAAAATCCTCTCAGTGACTTTTGCTCAAACTAAATACACAGATAGACTAAAACAGAGCAATGCATAAAGAGATTGGTAGTTGTTTGACCTTCCCTTACTTTTCTAAACTGAATTTCATGCTTGCCTAGTTCAATGTACCCCTCCTGATACTTTTAGACATATTCAGCTCTACATAATTAATTTCTTGTATGCCCACCAATGGAATCTGCCAGAACTCTCTTACCCTAACCAATTTTGGGATTTGGCTTCTTTTCCCCAGCCATATCCTGCTGCTCCTCATCCCTTTGTAGACAGTGGCAGTACCCTGAAGGGTTGTGTCAGATGATACACTGATGAGAAAATAAAGTCATTCAAATATCAAGTGTTTATGGAAGATCAAATTTGTGCCAGCAACTGTGCCAGGTTATAGAGATATGACACTGAACCGGACAGATATCAATCAGTTTTCACAAAAATCTAACAACAAAATGTACCCCTTGAATTTCCTCCTTAAGTGTTTAGCTATGGGTAATGCAGTAGTTTGTTCTGACACAGGAAAAAGTAGGGCATGGTGTTTAATTTAATGGTTTACTTTCTAAGTATTTAGAAGCAAGCAATCACAGGATTTATCTATAAGCAAATAGACCGATGTTTCACACACGATGCTTATAAAATATTATTTTATCAATGTAAACTTGAGGAACAAGGCTCCTATTCAAAGGGAGAATATTGATGGTTATTCAAGTTAAACCTAAATATTAGTGTCACAGCTACAATAGATTGACTAATTGTCATATTATAATTTATAGAAATACTGGGTATATTAAATGGAAATTGGAATAGATAGGTGGTAGGGTGGGGGAAGGAAGAAAGAGGTAGAAACTTAGACATGCAATTATCAAGTTCTGAGTTGTCTAAGAGTTGCTTAGGTCAGAAAATAATTTTTAAACTTTAGAATCCTGATAATTTATTACAGTTCTACAAATAAGACTAATAACAGTATTACCTTTTTTTTTTCTTAGTTAAAGGTACTCCAGTTATCTTTGTGGTTGTGAGACTGAGTAGTGAACAAGAATGAATCATCTCTACCCTCATACAACATACATTATAGTAGCAGTAGAGATATGTCTCTCTCTCTCTCTCTCTCTCTCTCTCTGACACACATACACACACGCACACACACAAACATACCAACAGATAACAGTTTATTTTGAATGAATATGTAGAATGGACAAAAGCAATTTTCACATTTTCTTTTGAATTTGTGAACATTTTGTTTAAATTTTTAAGGACTTGAAAGTAAAGAATTTTTAAGAAAATTGACTGTTTGACACTAATGTTGATGATAGGCTTTGAAAAAATGATTTTATTCATGTATTAACTTAATATATATTGGTTTACTTCAAGACATGCTTTCATTTCCTAGTTTATATTTTGTTCTAAACATTTATCACATGATATTAAATAATAAACTTTTATTGCTCTAAGGTTATTTTATGTTTATCCTGCCATGGTAATTCAGGATTGAGTGTTACTGATTGTTTTCTATGGAGTTCCCAACTACCATCGCAGAATACCTTAAAAAAGATAGAGAAATACAACATTGAACTATGGCTATCTGACAGACATAACAGCATAGACTTATTCAAATAAGATGGCTCTTCTATAAGTTTTTTTAGTGCTTTTGTGTTTTAAAGGAAATGGGTACACAGCATTGAGAAGGAAATACCTCCAAAATTATATATTTCATTGAATTCCTTGAAATAAGCACATGTTTTGAACCACTAAAGGTCAAAACAGAAAGTAATTATTCTTCATGTTTAAACAATTTCATGCTGTCTTTTGTAGCACTCAAAATATATATCAGAAGTTTGATTTCTGGGGGAAAAATAGGGCTGGTGACAGAAAACATGGTGTCAACTAATAGGAATAAAGTGACAAAAATGTGTTGAATGGCACTGGAGGTTGGGATCAGATTGGAACGGAAAGGGAAAAATATGATAGAAAAAATACTTAATGAAAAGTCTTTAAATAGTCTAACAAAAAGGAAAATGTTGATTGCATTATTTTTTCTTTGCTTTATTTGTTTTGTTTTGTTTTCCTGTTCTTAATTTAGAGAACAAGAAATATGGAGATATTAGGAATTAATACCTTTGTTAAAATCAATGATTTCCACACGTAAATTTCCCTACATTATTCCTTTAACTAATTTTCCAAAATCTCCATAGAAAGAAGAATCAAATGACACAAGTCATGGAAATAAATGTAGATTTCTGTGTTAATAATAATAAAAACAGATATCTTTCTAAGGCACTGATTTCATTCCCTCTGGGTATATATGCATAAGAGAGATTGCTGGGTCATGTGGTAGTTCAATTTTTAGATTTTTGAGGAATCAGCATACTGTTTTCATAATGGCTGTACCAGTTTATATTCCCAACAACAGGGGTTCCATTTTCACCACATCCTGGGCAACACTTGTCATCTTTTATTTATTTATTTTTGATAATAGCCATTATGGCAGGTATGGAGTGATATCTCACTGTGTTTTTTTTTTCTTTCCTTCACAATTAGGTTTTTTTTTTATTAGTTTCTGCTTTATAACAAAGTGAATCAGTCATACATATACATCTGTTCCCACATGCCTTCCCTCATGCATCTCCCTCCCTCCCACCCTCCCCATGCCACCCCTCCAGGCAGTCACAAAGCACCGAGCTGATCTCCCTGTACTCTGCGGCTGCTTCCCACTATCTATCTACCTTACGTTTGCTAGTGTATATATGTCCATGTCTCTCTTTCGCTTTGTCACAGCTTACCCTTCCCCCTCCCGATATCTCAAGTCGATTCTCAAGTAGGTCTGTGTCTTTATTCCTGTTTTACCCCTAGGTTCTTCATGACTTTTTTTTTAAAATTCCATATATATGTGTTAGCATACGGTATTTGTCTTTCTCTTTCTGACTTACTTCACTCTGTATGACAGACTCTAGGTCTATCCACCTCATTATAAATAGCTCAGTTTCATTTTTTTTTATGGCTGAGTAATATTCCATTGTATATATGTGCCACATCTTCTTTATCCATTCATCCGATGATGGACACTTAGGTTGTTTCCAGCTCCGGGCTATTGTGAATAGAGCTGCAATGAACATTTTGGTACATGTCTTTTTTTGAATTATGGTTTTCTCAGGGTATATGCCTAGTAGTGGGATTGCTGGGTCATATGGTAGTTCTATTTTTAGTTTTTTTTAAGGAACCTCCATACTGTTCTCCATAGTGGCTGTATCAATTCACATTCCCACCAGCAGTGCAAGAGTGTTCCCTTTCCTCCACACCCTCTCCAGCATGTATTGTTTCTAGATTTCTTGATGATGGCCATTCTGACTGGTGTGAGATGATATCTCATTGTAGTTTTGATTTGCATTTCTCTAATGATTAATGATGTTGAGCATTCTTTCATGTGTTTGTTGGCAGTCTGTATATCTTCTTTGGAGAAATGCCTATTTAAGTCTTCTGCCCATTTTTGGATTGGGTTGTTTGTTTTTTTGCTATTGAGCTGCATGAGCTGCTTATAAATTTTGGAGATTAATCCTTTGTCAGTTGCTTCATTTGAAAATATTTTCTCCCATTCTGAGGGTTCTCTTTTGGTTTTCTTTATGGTTTCCTTTGCTGTGCAAAAGCTTTGAAGTTTCATTAGGTCCCATTTGTTTATCTTTGTTTTTATTTCCATTTCTCTAGGAGGTGGGTCCAAAAGGATCTTGCTCTGATTTATGTCATAGAGTGTTCTGCCTATGTTTTCCTCTAACAGTTTGATAGTTTCTGGCCTTACATTTAGGTCTTTAACCCATTTTGAGCTTATTTTTGTGTATGGTGTTAGGGAATGATCTAATCTCATACTTTTACATGTTCCTGTCCAGTTTTCCCAGCACAACTTATTGAAGAGGCGTCCTTTCTCCACTGTACATTCCTGCCTCCTTTATCAAAGATACGTTGACCATATGTGCGTGGGTTTATCTCTGGGCTTTCTATCCTGTTCCATTGATCTATCTTTCTGTTTTTGTGCCAGTATCACACTGTCTTGATTACTGTAGCTTTGTAGTATAGTCTGAAGTCAGGGAGCCTGATTCCTCCAGCTCCGTTTTTCGTTCTCAAGATTGCTTTGGCTATTCGGGGTCTTTTGTTTTTCCAAACAAATTTTGAAATATTTTGTTCTAGTTCTGTGAAAAATGCCAGTGGTAGTTTGATAGGGATTGCATTGAATCTGTAGATTGCTTTGGATAGTAGAGTCATTTTGACAATATTGATTCTTCCAATCCAGGAGCATGGTATATCTCTCCATCTATTTGTATCAACTTTAATTTCTTTCATGAGTGTCTTATAATTTTCTGCATACAGGTCTTTTGTCTCCTTAGGTAGATTTATTCCTAGATATTTTATTCTTTTTGTTGCAATGGTAAATGGGAGTGTTTTCTTGATTTCATTTTCAGATTTTTCATCATTAGTGTACAGGAATGCAAGAGATTTCTGTGCATTAATTTTGTATCCTGCTACTTTACCAAATTCATTGATTAGCTCTAGTAGTTTTCTGGTAGCATCTTTAGGATTCTCTATGTATAGTATCATGTCATTTGCAAACAGTGACAGCTTTACTTCTACTTTTCCAATTTGGTTTCCTTTTATTTCCTTTTCTTCTCTGATTGCTGTGGCTAAAACTTCCAAAACTAAGTTGAATAAGAGTGGTGAGAGTGGGCAGCCTTGTCTTGTTCCTAATCTTAGTGGAAATGGTTTCAGTTTTTCACCATTGAGGACAATGTTGGCTGTGGGTTTGTCATATATGGCCTTTATTATGTTGAGGAAAGTTCCCTCTATGCCTACTTTCTGCAGGGTTTTTATCATAAATGGGTGTTGAATTTTGTCCAAAGCTTTCTCTGCATCTATTGAGATGATCGTATGGTTTTTCTCCTTCAATTTGTTAATATGGTGTATCACACATTGATTGATTTGCATATATTGAAGAATCCTTGCATTCCTGGAATAAACGCCACTTGATCATGGTGTATGATCCTTTTAATGTGCTGTTGGATTCTGTTTGCTAGAATTTTGTTGAGGATTTTTGCATCTATGTTCATCAGTGATATTGGCCTGTAGTTTTCTTTCTTTGTGACATCCTTGCCTGGTTTTGGTATCAAGGTGATAGTGGCCTCATAGAATGAGTTTGGGAATGTTCCTTCCTCTGAAATTGTTTGGAAGAGTTTGAGAAGGATGGGTGTTAGCTCTTCTCTAAATGTTTGATAGAATTCGCCTGTGAAGCCATCTGCTCCTGGGCTTTTGTTTGTTGGAAGATTTTTAATCACAGTTTCAATTTCAGTGCTTGTGATTGGTTTATTCATATTTTCTACTTTTTCCTGATTCAATCTTGGCAGGTTGTGCATTTCTAAAAATTTGTCCATTTCTTCCAGGTTGTCCATTTTCTTGCCATAGAGTTGCTTGTAGTAATCTCTCATGATCTTTTGTATTTCTGCAGTGTCAGTTGTTACTTCTCCTTTTTCATTTCTAATTCTATTGATTTGAGTTTTCTCCCTTTTTTCTTGATGAGTCTGGCTAATGGTTTGTCAATTTTGTTTATCTTCTCAAAGAACCAGCTTTTAGTTTTATTGATCTTTGCTATTGTTTCCTTCATTTCTTTTTCATTTATTTCTGATCTGATCTTTATGATTTCTTTCCTTCTGCTAACTTTGGGGTTTTTTTTGTTCTTCTTTCTCTAATTGCTTTAGGTGCAAGGTTAGGTTGTTTATTCAAGATGTTTCCTGTTTCTGAAGGAGGGATTGTATTGCTATAAACTTCCCCCTTAGAACTGCTTTTGCTGCATCCCATAGGTTTTGGGACGTCATGTCTCCATTGTCATTTGTTTCTCAGTATTTTTTTATTTCCTCTTTAATTTCTTCAGTGATCACTTCGTTATTGAGTAGTGTATTGTTTAGCCTCCATGTGTTTGTATTTTTTACAGATCTTTTCCTTTAACTGATGTCTAGTCTCATAGCATTTTGGTCAGAAATGATACTTGATACAATTTCAATTTTCTTAAATTTACCAAGGCTTGATTTGTGACCCAAGATATGATCTATCCTGGAGAATGTTCCATGAGCACTTGACAAAAATGTGTGTTCTGTTGTTTTTGGATGGAATGTCCTATAAATATCAATTAAGTCCATCTTGTTTAATGTATCATTTAAAGCTTGTGTTTCCTTATTTATTTTCATTTTGGATGATCTGTCCATTGGTGAAAGTGGGGTGTTAAAGTCCCCTACTATGAGTGTGTTACTGTCAATTTCCCCTTTTATGGCTGTTAGTATTTGCCTTATGAATTGAGGTGCTCCTATGTTGGGTGCATAAATAGTTACAATTGTTATATCTTCTTCTTGGATCGATCCCTTTATCATTATGTAGTATCCTTCTTTGTCTCTTCTAATAGTCTTTATTTTAAAGTCTATTTTGTCTGATATAAGAATTGTTACTCCAGCTTTCTTTTGATTTCCATTTGCATGGAATATCTTTTTCCATCCCCTTACTTTCAATCTGTATGTGTCTCTAGGTCTGAAGTGGGTCTCTTGTAGACAGCATATATATGGGTCTTGTTTTTGAATCCATTCAGCCAATCTATGTCTTTTGGTGGGAGCATTTAATCCATCGACATTTAAGGTAATTATTGATATGTATGTTCCTATTCCCATTTCCTTAATTGCTTTGGGTTCATTATTGTAGGTATATTCTTTCTGTTGTGTTTCTTGCCTAGAGAAGTTCCTTTAGCATTTGTTGTAAAGCTGGTTTGGTGGTGCTGAACTCTCTCAGCTTTTGCTTGTCTGTAAAGGTTTTAATTTCTCCATCAAATCTGAATGAGATCCTTGCTGGGTAGAGTAATCTTGGTTGCAGGTTTCTGTCCTTCATCACTTTAAGTATGTCCTGCCACTCCCTTCTGGCTTGTAGAGTTTCTGCTGAGAGATTAGCTGTTAACTGATGGGGATTCCCTTGTGTGTTATTTTTTTTTCCTTTGCTGCTTTTAATATGATTTCTTTGTGTTTAATTTTTGACAGTTTGATTAATATGTGTCTTGGCGTATTTCTCCTTGGATTTATTCTGTATGGGACTCTCTGTGCCTCCTGGACTCGATTAACTATTTCCTTTCCCATATTGGGGAAGTTTTCAACTATAATCTCTTCAAATATTTTCTCAGTCCCTTTCTTTTTCTCTTCTTCTTCTGGAACCCCTATAATTCAAATGTTGGTGCGTTTAATGTTGTCCCAGAGGTCTCTGAGACTGTCCTCTGTTCTTTTCATTCTTTTTTCTTTATTTTGCTCTGCAGCAGTTATTTCCACTATTTTATCTTCCACCTCACTTATCCGTTCTTCTGCCTCAGTTATTCTGCTATTGATCCCATCTAGAGTATTTTTCATTTCATTTATTGTGTTTTTAATTGATTCTTGATTCATCTTTAGTTCTTCTAGGTCCTTGTTAACTGTTTCTTGCATTTTGTCTATTCTATTTCCAAGATTTTGGATCTTGGAAATAGAATCTTGGATCATCTTTACTATCATTATTCTGAATTCTTTTTCAGGTAGACTGCCTATTACCTCTTCATTTGTTAGGCCTGGTAGATTTTTATCTTTCTCCTTCACCTGCTGTGTGTTTTTCTGTCTTCTCATTTTGCTTATGTTACTGTGTTTGGGGTCTCCTTTTTGCAGGCTGCAGATTCATAGTTCCCGTTGTTTTTGGTGTCTGTCCCCAGTGGCTAAGGTTGTTTCAGTAGGTTGTGTAGGCTTCCTGGTGGGGGGGACTAGTGCCTGTGTTCTGGTGGTTGAGTCTCGATCTTGTCTTTCTGGTGGACAGGTCCACATCTGGTGGCGTGTTTTGGGGTGCCTGTGGACTTATTATGTTTTTAGGTAGCCTCTCTGCTAATGTGTGGGGTTGTGTTCCTGCCTTGCTAGTTGCTTGGCATAGGGTGACCAGCACTATAGCTTGCTGGCCGTTGACTGAAGCTGGGTGCTGGTGTTGAGATGGAGATCTCTGGGAGATTTTCGCCGCTTGATATTATGTGGAGCTGGGAGGTCTCTTGTGGACCTATGTCCTGAAGTTGGCTCTCCCACTTCAGAGGCACAGCACCGACTCCTGGCTGCAGCATCAAGAGCCTTTCATCTACCTGGCTCAGAATAAAAGGGAGAAAAATTAGAAAGAAAGAATTAGTAGAAGAAAGAAAGAGAGAGAGAAAGAAAGGAAGAAGGAAAGAAAGGAAGGAAGGAAGAAAGAAAGAAAGGAGGGAGGGAGGAAGGACGGAAAGAAAGAAAGAAAGGAGGGAGGGAGGGAGGAAGGAAAGAAAAAGAAAGAGTGAAAGGAAGAAAGAAGGGAGGGAGGAAGGAAAGAAAGTGAGAAAGAAGGAAAGGAGGGGCGGAGGGAGGGAGGGAGGAAGGGAAGGTAGGAAAAAATGAAAGAGCAGGTAAAGTAAAATAGAATAAAGTATGAAATATAGTAGCATTATTAAAATTAAAAAGTAATTATTAAAAAAAAACGGACGGATAGAACTCTGGGACATATGGTGGAAGCCAAGCTATACAGAGAGAATCTTACACAGAAGAATACACATACACATTCACAAAAAGAGAGCAGGGGGAAAAATCAAAAATCTTGCTCTCCAAGTCCACCTCCTCAATTTGGGATAATTCGTTGTAAAAAGAGGAAAAGGGCGAGAAGTCTGAAATCTTGCTCTCTAAGTCCACCTCCTTAATTTGGGATAGTTCGTTGTAAAAAGAGGAAAAGGGGGGAAAGTCTTAAATCTTGTCCTCAAAGTCCACTTCCTCAATTTGGTATGATTCGCTGTCCATTCATGTACTCCACAGACGCAGGACACATCAAGTGGACCGTGGAGCTTTAATCCGCTGCCTCCGAGGCTGCACAGAGAGATTTCCCTGTCTCTTCTCTGCTCTCACAGTTCCCGGGTCTCAGCCTTGGACCTGGCGCCGCCTCTGCACGTAGGTCGCCGGAGGGCGTCCGTTCTTCACTCAGACAGGACGGGTTTAAAGGAGCCGCTGATTCGGGGGCTCTGGCTCACTCAGGCAGAGGGGAGGGAGGGGCGCGCAGTGTGGGGCGGGCCTGCGGTGGCAGAGGCCAGCGTGACGTTGCAGTAGCCCGAGGCGCTCCATGCGCTTTCCCAGGAAAACCGTCCCCGGGTCCCGGGACCCCGGCAGTGGCGGGGTGTACAGGCCCCCCGGAAGGTGGGGCGGACAGTGACCCGCGCTCGCACACAGGCCCCGCAGCGGCGGCAGCAGCAGCCCCAGCGTCCCTCGCCCGTCTCCGAGGTCCGCGCCTTTAGCCGCGGCTCGCGCCTGTCTCCGGCGCTTCCCCAAGCAGCCCTCTTAATGCCCTCTCCTCGTGCACCAGGAAACAAAAGGGAAGAAAAAGTCTCTTGCCTCTTCGGCAGCTCCAGACTTTTTCCCCGGACTCCCTCCGGGCTAGCCGTGGTGCACTAACCCCTTCAGGCTCTCTTCCTGCCGCCAGCCCCAGTTCTCTCCCTGCGCTCCGACTGAAACCCGATAACCGAGCCTCAGCTCCCAGCCCCGCCCGCCCCTGTGGCCGAGCAGACAAGCCTCTCGGGCTGGTGTGTGCCTGAGGGCACCGATCCTCTGTGTTGGAATCTCTCCGCTTTGCCCTCCACACCCCTGTTGCTGTGCTCTCCTCAGCTACTCTGAAGCTTTCCCCCTCCGCCACCTGCAGTCTCCGCCCGCGAAGGGGCTTCCTAGTGTGTGGAAACCTTTCCTCCTTCACAGCTCCCTCCCACAGGTGAGGGCCCGTCCCTACCCTTTTGTCTCTGTTTATTCTTTTTTCTTTTGTCCTACCCAGGTATGTGGGGAGTTTCTTGCCTTTTGGGGGGTCTGAGGTCTTCTGTCAGCGTTCAGTAGGTGTTCTGTAGGAGTTGTTCCACGTGTAGATGAATTTCTGATGTATCTGTGGGGAGGAAGGTGATCTCCGCGTCTTACTCTTCCGCCATCTTCCTCCGGGGCGTCACTGTGGTTTTGATTTCTATTTCCCTGCAGTGATATTGAGCATCTTTCTTGTACCCGTTTGCCATTTGTATGTATCTATGTGAAAGTGTATGTTAGTTAGCTTGACTAATAATTTCACTATGTATATGTATAATAATTCATTATGTTTTACACTTTAAATAAAATTTTATTTTAAAAATTAAATTAAACTAAAAAATAATTTAAATAAAATAACAAAAGCACTAGTGATATGATGCATCATTGTGGTTACTATTTTTTGAGGAGTTACTATATGCAAAGCAATCTATGGTTGCTTTTATCTACATTATTATTTCATTTATTTTTCAAAATAACTGCATGAAGTAAGTCTTAATTTTATATCATATATCAGAGAATAAGAGGTAAGGACATTTAAAAATCTTGATGTAGATTCAGGAAAATTCAAGACAATAGCATAGCTTTTTTTGTCAGTGGTTATTAGATGGGATAAAATGACTGAACCCTTTTTCTGTTGTTTTTAAGTAAGGTATTCCATTACCTGTGCTCTTGTGTTAAAGATCCTCTGATTAGATATCATGTTTTTTTTTTTTCTTTTCCTGGAAAATAAATTAGAAATATTCCTTGAACTATATTATTATTGTTTCTTATTAGGTATTACATCAGGCCTCCCTCAAATTTCTTGCAGGGATAACAAATGGATTAATAATAGATGGATTGAGTCATAAATAAGTTTTTCTCACAACATTAGCAGGGAATCCAGCCAACACTGGCTGTGACATATACCTCTTCCCTGAGTGCAAAACAAGATCTGATGCTCTGGACTTTTATAAAAATGTGGAGATCTCCTTTTCAGTCAGCAAGGGTAGTGGTGTGAAATGTTACTTGGCCTGTCATCTAGTAAGTCATTTAGAGACAAGTAGGGCTTTATATGAATATTGGCTGGTGTCTGCCTCTTAGGTTCCTGCAGACACTAGACACTTTGCCTAATGTCACATAGATAACAATTTACTTTGAGAAATGACTCAAATCACTGTCTCTACATGAGAGACAAAGAAAAGTAATGCTTCCTAATATGGAATTAATTAGATAGTAGATATCTGATAACAGGAGAGGAAGTGGCAAAGTAGGGAAGGCAATTTTATTTCTTCAGTTTTATTTAAAACTGTAATCTTCAATGTAATGTACTTATAAATCACTCTATATAACAAATGGTAGAATTTTTATAATAGATTTTTTAGAACAAACTTTTACAGAATTTGAATTATGATTTCATCTGGGTTCTTGGATATTTCCATCAGGAAAAAAAAGTTGATATGTCCAGCTACAATTCATAAAAATGCACTATAGCTCTCTGGCAGTAGAGATTGAAATGACAAAACCAATATCCAGACAGGTAATAGTAATAACCAGACCCTGGATTAAAAATCCCTGATATGATTTATTTTCCAAAAGCATTGGCATGGTGCATTCTTTATTTCAGAGTGGTAATAGCACCAGTGATGTCTCTGAAATGGGTAAGAAGAACGAGAGGAAAGAAATTAAATGTTTGCAAACCATGGAATAAAAGATGGGCAGAGGAAAGACTACAACAACACGCTTACTCAAAGATTTGGTAGTAAACTTTGTTCAGTAATGCAAAAGCAAGGAAGGGCAAGCTGGGAAAAGATCTAAAATGCATAAGTTAATGTCTTTAAATGTCTTTAGTTTAGGATTTTAATCCTTATTGGACAAAGAAAGTCACTTCTTTTTGGTAAGTATTGTCTCCTAAACCATCATTTACCAAGTTTAGTGTAAAAGACTTGAAGATCTTGGTAAAATATAGAATCCTGGATCTTACCCTGAGAGATTCTGAATGAGTGGGGCTTGAATAGGTTGCAATAATTTTCATTTCTAGCCAACTCATAATTGATGTTTATACTATCTATTAATAGGTACAGTAGGCAAAATGATCCCTCAAAAATGTCTATGTACTAATCCCTAGGATCCATGAACATGTTTTATTACATGGCAAAAGGAAATTTAGGTTACAAGTGGAATTAAATTTGCTAACCATCTGGCTATAAATCAAGGAGATTATCTGGATTTATCCATATTGATGCAATGTGACTAAAAGTTCCTTAAATGGGGAAGAGGGAGGTAGAAGAGTCAGAACGAGAAAGAGATGGCATCATGAGAAAGACAAGACTGGCCATTGCTGACTTTAAAGATGGAAGGGTTAATGAGCAAGGGAATGTGGGCAGTGTCTAGAAGCTGGAAAAGGCAAGGAAATGAATTATTCTCTAGAACCTCCAGAAAGGAATGCATCTCTGCAGATACTTTGATTTTAACCCAGTAAGACTCATATCTGACTTCTGACCTCCAGAAGTTTATCATAATTTTTTATATCAGCAAGGGGAAACTAATAGATCATGCTTTGAACAGCAAGGTTCTAAACATTGCAAATTTTCTGTCCATGTACTTATGAATTGGAACACTGGAGAGAATTCAAGAATGCTGGTGACACTAATTTATCAGTAGTCTTTCCTGGAAGCTATTTAATATATTCAATATTATAATTTGCTAATTAAAAGAGTGATACTGAACATATAAACCAAAATGGCCAATTATGCTCTTCCAAGTGTATCTGTTCAACCACAGAAAACTGTTGAAAATGCGTTAAAAACAAAAACAGAAGAAAGAGAAAACAAAACCACCTTTTATATCTTCCTCCTAGGGAAATATTAAAAGACATTTTAATATTGGAAGTCTTCCAATCTATTAAACATCATTTGGACAAACTCTCTGTTTTTATCACATTATATCCCATGTTAAAATGTAAGGTGATTAAATTAAAAATAACTTTTTTTTTTTGACCTAGGACTAGTGTCATAGATCTTCACAGTGCCTTTCACAGCTAGGGAATTTACAATATGCTAGTTAATGACAAATAATACAAAGTCTATATTTTGGGACATTATGTCAGTATTTAATGAAGTTTCATTATTTTAGGAAAAGGAAATGTGTTGTATGTTCAAGATTTGCCACCGATTGCATCTTGTTACCTTGTTGATTCTCCCTGACATTGTCAGTGGAATGTACACATTGTGCAAAGAATTTGATGGAGGTAAATCTCACAGATATGTGCCTACAGCTATGTGCAGAATTTAAGCAATCAGAGCTACAAACCTTAAATTCTGGTATGCCTAGTGTTATAGTTGTAATTTGATATCATATACTTAAAATTTTAAAAAAAAAGCAGAGATGGGTGGGATGGCACTTGGAGAGTGCTGGCTACAGGTGATTGGAATGATCTCTTCATTATTTTTTCCATTCTGAACATGGCTTGTTTCAGATGAGTGTATAGCTAGTGAGTATAATCAGAGTCATGAAGTTTTGGCCATTCTATGAGTATGTAAATCCTGAGAATAAACTTCATTATAGCATATATCCAAATAATAAATTTCTTCTAGGAAAGAGGCATCATCATTCTCCTGGCTTTTTATAGTATATTTTCATAATTTGTCCACCTGTATTCCATGCTTATCTTCATTAATGTGTGAATGTGTATAATAGATATAAGCACAAGATAAAATAGGTTTCAGAAAAAGTAGGAAAAATTGGTTTTGTGTACACTACCTTATCACTTTTTCTTTTATTATCTCATTGGTTATCCTTAGGAGGTTCCTCCTTTAAGGAAATGTGTGCTGTTCATTTCTTCCCTGAGTTACCAAACTTCCTTCTTTCAACTTCCATTTGCTCTTTGCCCACAATCGTAGAAAAGTCTAATACTCTTACCACTAGATTAATATGTGCTGACATTCTGTAGAAAAATGGTGCTTTCATTTTTTGTCTGTTTTTAATGAAAGGGGGTATAAAAGTTCCTAACTAAATCTGGAACCAGAGGTATTATTTATATCACCCAAGCTTTAGATACTTTAGATCACCTTAAAAAATCCATATCATTTGTCTTCCTAAGCATGTTCCTTAAAAGAAAATAAAAGACTTTGAAATCCATAGTAGGTTCTCCTACTTTTCTAGTAGTATCAATCATTCAGGCAAAATATTAGAATATTTTAAATGACATTATTAGAGAATAATTTCTTTGTATTCATGTCACTGAAAAACGGTTAGGCATATAAATGTCAGTGAGAATAATGAAAGTAATTTGCAGTGAGGGATTATTGTATGCATCTTTTTTAGATCCACTGTCATCCTGGTCTTGGAAAGTTAGAAAAATATTAAGACTCTAAGAATCATAGAAAGGTTGATTTGGTTTGGAATGAAGGGGCAAGAAAAAAGAGAATATTATCCAATAATCAATTATTACTTATTGACTCAGATGCTATTCATCTATTCATTGTTGATTAACTTAGTGAATACTTGTACCTAATGCTTATGATATGTGAAGCACTCTGGTACTCTTCTGTGAGACTGAGTTGGGAGAGTCAAAAATAAAGGAAATTTCTTCACTCAGACAATTTGTTTTCACATAACAGAGATAGGTATTAAAACATATTGACTAAAATGTATAGGATGTGAATGGTGATTAACGGTGAAAAAAATAAACCAGAAAAATAGGGTATAGGAAGTGGAAATGCTTCTTTTGAATAGAGTGTTGTCAAACAAGGCCTCTCCAAAAGAGGTAATATTTGAATAAATACATAAATTAAGTGAGGGAGTGAGTCATGCAAGTAACTGGGAACATAGAATTTCATTAAAGGGAAAATCAAATAATAATAACTTCAGTTGGGTTAATTTTTGCAATTTCCTAGTAAATACCAGAAGACTGATATGATGGAGCAAGTGAGAGTCAGAGAGGTAGGAGACAGACTCCAGATAATGAAAGACCAGTCCATGTAAAGTCTTATCAACCGTTGTAAAGACTCAGAGTGACATGGAAATTTAGTCAAGGACTTTGAACAGAGAAATGGCAGTTTATATGTAGACAAGCCTCTCTGGCTGCCTCTAGAGAATAAATTAAAGGGGGAAGCAAGGAGATACTTTAAGATACTATTGAACAATCTAATGAGAATGTTATGGTAGCTTGAGCAAGATTCTACTATTGAAGTTGATAATACATGGTTGGATTCTAGAAATAGAACCAAAAAGATTTTCTGGTACATTAAGTACAGGCTGTGAGAAAGAAAAAGAAAAGTCAAAAATGATAAATTATTTTGGCTGAGCCACTAAAAGAATACGCTTGTTATCAGTTAAGATGGAGATAATAACAACGGGGACAGAAATGGAAGATGTAGAGCACTATGTTGGATTTGCCATGTTTCAGCTGCTTGTTTGATATGGGACTGAAGACCTTGAGTAAGCAGTTGAATATATGAGACTGAAATTCAGGGGAAAAATTCAGGATGAAAATATAAAATTTGAGTCAGCTTATTGATATTCTTGTAAGAGTGAGCCCTCCAGCTCTCCTAATTAACAAGTCAGGGAGATAGGAAGAATTAGAAAAAGAAATTAAGAGGAGAAACAAGTGAGACTGAAGGTAAGCTAGAAGAATGTTGCGTCCTAGAAGTCAAACAGTTAAAGTATATCATGTAAGATGAAAACTGAGAAATGGATTGTGTATTTCACAATTTATACATTATTTGTGACTCTGGCAATAGCAATTTCAGTGGGGAGGAGATGAAACCTCACTAGATGCAATTCAAGGAAAAAATATAAGAAAATAATTGGAACAAGCTACAAAGACATTATTTTCATAGAGTATTTTTTCTCAAGGGAAGAAGGGAAACAGATTCATAGTTGGAGCTAAAGTTGCATCAATGATTTTTTTTTAGGAAATGAAGAGGAAGATATAACCTTATGCTTGTATGCAATGAGAATAAAAATGAGGAAAGAAACAATATGGAAGATAATGTACATAGAATGTTTGCATGGATATTTTTGAGTACATAACAAAGAGTGTGATCTAGGTCACAGGTGAAAGAGTTGGGCTTCATTTGAAGCAGAGGACAATTCTTTTATAGTATCTGTAGTGAAAGAAAAGTAAATGCATAGATAGATGCATGAAGTGGTGTAGATAGTTGGTTGGAAGCTTGTAGATTTTTAAATTATTTTTACAATTTTATCAGGTGAGAGTGAGGGAGGTGGGGTAGGTATCAAAAATTTTGTTTGAAGATTTATATATAAAACCTCACTTTATATACATTTTGGTTACAGAACCAACTACCAATTTAATGTTTGCTTTCCTTCTAATATATTTCTGCTTAACGATTGCCCAACATCTAGGGATGGGTTCAGAAGGAAATGGTTATAATAGGAAGAAAATAAATTTGTGAATAGAGTGGACTGACCTTCATTAATATTCAGTATTTTCTACTTATTTACTTTAAGATTTTTTGTATAATTACTTAGACATTTTTGAGCTTTGTTTTTTTATATGTAAAATGAAGATAAATGTATTCAAATATATCTGTCTCATGTTTTTTGTAAAGATTGAAAGTGTCAGAAAAAATATACTGAACTTGAGAATTGGCAAAAGAGATTACTGAGTGTGCTTTCAGTGTGGTATAAGGCTTTCATCTTTAATTGGCTTTCTATAGATGAGACTTTTAGGTTTTTCACCTTTTACTTCAAGAAAAGAAAACTTTAAAAGTCACACTTACTGCCCTTAAGATATTAATCAGTTTTGTTTCTAACCCCACAATCTTAGCTCAACATTTCTTTATTAAACTACTGATAAAGATCTAGCTCCTCAAATGCTCATTGAACAGATTTTACATTATTTCTAGTTCCCTCATTAAATAAATAAAAAAATTGCACTTCTTTATTTTATATTTGCATGAGTGTCATGTTTAAATGCACAAAATGTATACTTTAACAAATATAATATTATAATCCTAGCAGACTGTCTGCATATGTTACTTTAACTCCCTCGCAGCCCAGTCTCATATCTATCCCAATCATAGTTTTTTGTTCCTTTCATTGGAACAAAAAATTCCAAATTTTTAAATTTATTATAAACATATAGTAGAGTATTTCTTCCTACTATTATATCTTTTTGCTGTCCTAATATTTAGATATATTTAGTTTGCACTTTAAAAATGTTGATAATTTCTCTTGGCTGAATATTACACATCTTTAAAATGCCCCTACAATGTGAACTGTGGTTTGGTAGAAATGTTACTAGATTTGGTGAATGATAGAACTGTGTCACAATTCTGGCTAGATTATTTAGATGGCTTGAATATCAATGTCTTTATCCATAAAATAATGAAAATAAACCCCCTAGGTTTCTTTTTCCAAATTAAGGTACAAGATACAGTTTTCTGCCTCTTAATAGCTGCACTGACATTATTTGAATTTTACTCTTAATGTTCTAAAAATGTCATAATAACTCTAGAAGTTATGTATGCTACTAAAATTGGGTATCCATACTAGAATTCAGCATCCTAGTGAAAAACTCCTAAACTTTTATTTGAGCCTGAAGGAAACCCAAACTCACCAGCATTACAATGTCAACAGCTCAACAACTGGCCTATCTATCTATCTTATTTCATCTCAACTTCTCCTTCTTCTATTTAATCTCTCCAATTTGATGCTTTCATTTCAGAAACCTGAGTCAGTCTACAGTTCTGTTTCTCTTAATGAATAACATCTTATGTTGCAAAGCTTGAAATTTTAAGATCCAATATTATGTGCTGCCTTGAAAATCTGGTAAAATTTGGAGGGCCTTAAAGGACCTAACCACAAGATTCCCCCCTTCTCTTCTCTTCTGATTAAGGTCCCCTAGCCAAACAACCCTCCTAAGTCTGGCCCACTGACTACTCGTTTCTTAGTATCAGACTTCAGTTCCCTGCCAGCTAGCCAAATTGTTCAAATAAGTCCATCAATCCCCCTCCTCATTCCTACAAAGCCTGCTTCCTGCAGGCCCTGCTTGTTCGCCCTGTTCTCAGTGCAGCCCCCATGGGGCCCTGTGTGTGTAGTGTCCTCCTCCCCCTGGCTGTGAGCATGTGTGACTAATAACCAGCTGTCGATCTCATCTGTCCAATGTTGGGTGTTGTATGGACTGCCATCCCCATAACCCAGGGCAGAAATCCTCTCCTTACAAATGGGATGAAAAAAAGACAAAACACATCTGTTCCAAAACAAGTTTTTCTTCATCTTCCTCCTTTTCTTCTTTATTCATCCATCCATCTCTGAGTTCATTTATACATGTAATAAATACTTATTAGTTAGATGCATGACTATATGCACCTTAAAAAGTATGTATTAGTAACTCATCAATGCTGGATATTATGATGTGGCAATTTCCTGAAATTGCCTTCTGAAGTATTTGCTAAATGTATTTTTTCTAATTTCTTACAACTCTATGTTAATGTGGTCCCTATATGTTTTAAAAATGCATTTTCCCCCAAATATATGGACAAGACTAGAGGGAAAATGCTTAATACTCATGAAATTATCTACCTTATCACATAACATACATTAGCTCAATTTGTTTTATTGAAATGCTACTTATTGCCATGAATTGTTATAACTCTTGAAGAAAGTGCAGCAAAAATTAAAGTAAAACAACACACAACATAACAACAAAAAAAAAACCCCAAATAAAACTAGCAAAGAAAATGACCATTTTGTGACACATTATACTGAGGATAAAGAGATGGAAGGTAAAGAGCAAACAAAAGAAAGATATAATACATCATTTCCTTCTTTGAAGGAAAATAAAGTAGCATGAGAAGATACAGAGTAAAATGAGGACAAAATTTGATTTAGGGAGGTTGATAAATCTGTTAAGTTATATTTGGGCTGAATATTTTAAGTTGTAAGAGAATGACTGTAGAAAATATACAAGGAAAGAGTTGAACCAGTACTTTAAAAAAGTGCATTCTTGGCATGACCACAAAACAAGCCAGAAGCCAGTATGTCTGGGCATCCAGCAGCCAGAGTTAACAAATCATGAGGTCAGAGAAAGAACCAGGGGTAAAATCACATTGGTTGCTGAGAACAGACTTAAGGTCTTTGGTCTGAAGAAGAGGATAAATCCATTACAGGGTTTCAGCAAGGAATTGGAGAATTTTTTTCTCCACATTTACAGTTAAGAAGGAACACTTTACTTACTCATAGAGAATAGGCTGTAGGAGCAAAGGCAAAAAAGTAGGGGGACAAATTAGGAGGCTACTGTAATGGTCCAGGTGAAACATGATGGCAACTTGAAATGTGGTGATAATTATTGAATTATTCTGACACAAATGAAGACTGAATCTAACAAAAATGATTCAATTTTGTGAATGTATTTAAGGATTTCCTTTTTTTGAAAGCATTGGGAGAATTCCTCTATTATTTGGCCACATGTGATACACAAACACACATACACACAAACATATATATTTAAAATATTTAGTACCATTTAGCAATAAACAAGGAATATGTTACTGAAAAATTAAATACTTTTACTCAGAGAAGTTTAAGATTTTATACTAAGCATGAGTTTAAAAGATTATAATTCAAATACTCATGTTTGTTTCAACTACTTTGAAATTTTAAGAGGTTTGTTAGCATAAATACTTATGATCCCTGAAGGCCTTCCCTAGTAAATGTCATTAAAATATTCATTGTATTTATTTTCAAATTTAGAAAACAAACTACTACAGTGAAAGCTCTGTTCATAGATGCACAATAATGATACTAACAATTAATAACTGTGAGATGAGCTCAAGAGGCAGAAAATTGTCTAGATCATCTCTCTATTATCCTTTAATAAGATATGAGTAAGTAAAATCATTGACCAACCTCCCTTGACCAATATACATGAAAAAAGAATGGATGTTTTACCAAGACTTGAATTGCAAGTAATCTACAATCTATTTCCTGAACAATGAAACACATTTTAGACTTGTACATCTTCTTTTGGTATTATATACATGATATATTCATAAGAAATATTATAAATACTTTAGCTAATAATATGATTTTAAAATAAAAATGATATTTAATTATGCTTATAATTTTAGCATTATGATAAGTAGGTATTTTTTCATGGGACCATTTTGAAAATACATACACACTCTGCTTTATAAGAACTAGCCTAGTCATGTTAACAAGCATGCCCTATAAATGTACATTCAATATCACAATGCAGTATCTTGGGGCACCTTGGGTTTGGAACTGAAATACTTGCCCTTGGATGAAAATAAATCTCTAGTGTTTATTTCAGAGTACAAAATTTTATGTTGCACTGTGTAATTAAAAGTCATATTTAAAGTACACATTAAGTAAGTTTATTACCAGTCACAAACTCACATATGAATTTTGGGAATTAGCAGAGTGCAAATAACGGGCACACAAGGCACTGCAGAACATCTTAAATGCCAATTTTAATCAAAAATTACAATTTGTTTATTTAGTCCTTTTCATCTCTGACTCAGGCATCTCCAAAATAAAAAAATAAATTAATAAGATAAAGAATCTTGAGAGAAAAGAGAGAAAAGTAAAAAAATAAAAATAAAAGAGTCTGGAAAATTCTAAGGGAAGAAACTGAAATGACATAATTAGTTACACTTGTGACTTTTTTAAATCATTTAAAATTATTACATAAATATGTGACAGTAATGTTACTATCTTACAAACAAAATTCTTAATTAGTGTTTCTTAAGCTGTGCTATCCAAAAGCAAAGGATGAAATTTAACTAAAATTTTAATATTGAAACATTCCAACATTTATCATTGACTATACTCCATTTTCTTAGTGCATGTTAATTTTGTATCCTTTATATTTGAATGCCACATGATAGAAAATAAAAATAAGACAAAAAGGAGACCTTCAAGATGGCAGAGAAGTAAGATGTGGAGATTACCTTCCTCCCAACAAATACATCAAAAATACATGTACATGTGGAACAACTCCCACAGAACACCTACTGAACATTGGCAGAAGACCTCAGACTTCTCAAAAGGCAAGAACCTCCCCACATACCTGGCCATGTCACTGACAGGGTCTTGGTGGTCCAGCCAGGTGTCAGGCCTGAGCCTCTGAATGTGGGAGAGCTGAGTTCAGGACATTGGATCACCAGAGACCTCCCAGCCCCACATAATATCAGTCAGCGAGAGCTCTCCCAGAGATCTCCATCTCAAAGCTAAGACCCAGCTCCACTCAATGGCCATCAAGCTCCAGTGCTGCACACCCCATGACATACAACTAGCAAGATAGGAATACAACCCCACCCATTAGCAGAGAGGCGGCCTAAAATCATAATAAGGTCACAGAAACCCCCAAAGCACCACCAGACACAGCCCTGCCCACCAGAAAGTGCATCCACAAGAACACATGCAAAAGTCCCATCCACCAGGAAGCCTACACAACACACTGAACCAACCTTAGCCCCTGGGGGCAGACATCAAAAATAACAGGAACTACAAACCTTCAGCCTGCAAAAAGGAGACCCAAAACACAGCAAGTTAAGCAAAATGAGAAGACACAGAAACACACAGCACATGAAGAAAACAAGGTAAGTAAGCACAAAACCAAATAAATGAAGAGGGAATAGGCAGTCTACCTGAAAAAGAATTCAGAGTAATGATAGTAAAGATGATCCAAAATCTTGGAAATAGAATGGAGAAAACACAAGAAACATTTAACAAGGACCTAGAAGAACTAAAGAGCAAACAAACAATGATGAACAATACATGAAATTAAAAATTCTCTAGAAGGAATCAATAGCAGAATGACTGAGGTAGAAGAACGGATAAGTGATCTGGAAGATAAAATAGTGGAAATAACTACCACAGAGCAGAAAATAAAAAAAGAAAAAAAAGAAAAGAACTGAGGACAGTCTCAGAGACATTCTGGGCCAAAATTAAACAACTAATATTCGAATTATAGGGGTCCCAGAAGAAGAAGAGAAAAAGAAAGGGATTGAGAAAATATTTGAAGAGATTATAGTTGAAAACTTCCCTAATATGGGAAAGGAAATAGTCAATCAAGTCCAGGAAGTGCAGAGAGTCCCATACAGGATAAATCCAAGGAGAAACACGCCTATATGTATTAATCAAACTATTAAGAAATAAATACTAAGAAAAAAGTATTAAAAGGAGCAAGTGAAAATCAACAAATAACATACAAGGGAATCCCTATAAGGTTAAGAGCTGATCTTTCAGCAGAAATTCTGCAAATGAGAAGGTAGTGGTAGGACATATTTAAAGTGATGAAAGGGAGAAACTTACAACAAAGATTATTCAACAGAGAAATTAAAACGTTTACAGACAAGCAAAAGCTAAGAGAATTCAGCACAACCCAACCAGCCTTACAAAAAATGCTAAAGGAACTTCTTTAGGCAGGACACAAGAGAAGGAGAACACCTACAATAATAAAGCCAAAACAATTAAGAAAATGGTAATGGGAACATACATATCGATAATTACCCTAAATGTAAATGGATTAAATGCTCCAACCAAAAGACATAGACTGGCTGAATGGATACAAAAACAAGACCCATATATATGCTGTCTACAAGACACCCACTTCAGACGTAGGCACACATACTAACTGAAAGTGAGGAGATGGGAAAATATATTTCATGCAAACGTAAATCAAAAAAAAATCTGGAGTAGCAATTCTCATATCAGAAAAAAACAGACTTAAAAGATAGACTATTACAAGAGACAAAGAAGGACACTACATAATGATCAAGGGATCAATCCAAGAAGAAGGTCAAACAATTGTAAATATTTATGCACCCAACATAGGAGCAGCTCAATAAATTAGGCAAATGCTAACAGCCATAAAAGGGGAAATCAAGAGTAACAAAATAATAGTAGGGGATTTTAACACCACACTTTCAGCAATGGACAAATCAACCAAAATGAAAATAAATAAGGAAACACAAGCTTTAAATGATACATTAAACAAGATATAATTAATTGATATTTATAGGACATTCCATACAAAAACAACAGAATACACTTTCTTCTCCAGTGCTCATGGAACATTCTCCAGGATAGATCATATCTTGGGTCACAAATCATGCCTTGGGAAATTTAAGAAAACTAAAGTCATATCAAGTATCTTTTCAGACTACAATTCTATGAGACTAGATATCAATTTCAGGAAAAGACTGTAACATTCAAACACATGGAGGCTAAATAATACACTACTAAATAACCAAGAGATCATTGAAAAAATCAAAGAAGAAATAAAAAAATACATAGAAACAATGAAAACATGATAACCCAAAACCTATTGGATGCAGCAAAAGCAGGTCTAAGAGGGAAGTTTATAGCAATACAATCCCACCTCAAGAAACATCTCAAATAAACAACCTAACCTTAAACCTAAAGCAATTAGAGAAAGAAGAATAAAAAAAAATACCAAAAGTTAGCAGAAGGAAAGAGATCATAAATATTAGATCAGAAATAAATGAAAAAGAAATGAAGCAAATGATAGCAAAGATCAGTAAAACTAAAAGCTGGTTCTCTGAGAAGATAAACAAAAATGATAAACCATTAGTTAGACTCATCAAGTAAAAAGGGAAGAAGACTCAAAACAACAGATTAAGAAATGTGAAAGGAGAAGTAAGAATTGACAGTGAGATATACAAAGGATCATGAGAGATTACTGTATGCCAAGAAAATGGACAACCTGGAGGAAATGGACAAATTCTTAGAAAAGGACAACCTTCCAAGACTGAACCAGGAAGAAGTAGAAAATATAAACAGACCAATCACAAGCACTGAAATTGGAACTGTGTTTAAAAATCTTCCAACAAACAAAAGCCCAAGAACAGATGGATTCACAGGTGAATTCTATCAAACATTTAGAGAGCTAACACCAATTGTTTTGAAACTCTTCCAAAATATAGCAGAGGGAAGACACTTCCAAACTCATTCTACAAGTCCACCATCACCCTGATAACAAAACCAGAAAAAGATGTTAAAAAAAAGAAAACTATAAGCCAATATCACTTATGAATGTAGATGCAAAAATCCTCACTAAAATACTAGCAAACATAATCCAGCAACACATTAAAAGGATCATACACCATGATCAAGTGGGGATTACCCAAGGAATGCAAAGATTCTTCAATATATGCAAATCAATCACTGTGATACACTACAATAACAAATTGAAGGAAAAAATCATATGATCATCTCAATAGACGTAGAGAAAGCTTTTGACAAAATTCAACACCTATTTAGGATAAAAACCCTCCAGAAAGTAGGCATAGAGGAAACTTACCTCAACAAAATAAAGTCCATATATGAAAAATCCACAGCCATCATCATTCTCAATGGTGAAAAACTGAAACCATTTCCACTAAGATCAGGAACAAGTTGCCCACTTTCACCACTCTTATTCAACATAGTTTTGGAAGTTTTAGCCACAGCAATCAGAGAGGAAAAATAAATAAAAGGAATCCAAATCAGAAAAGAGGTAAAACTGTCACTGTTTGAAGATGACAGGATACTATACATAGAGAATCCTAAAGATGCTACCAGAAAACTACTAGAGCTAATCAATAAATTTGGCAAAGTAGCAGGAAACAAAATTAATACACAGAAATCTCTTGCATTCCTATACACTAATGATGAAAAATCTGAAAGAGAAATTAAGAAAACACTCCCATTTACCATTGCAACAAAATGAATAAAATACCTAGGAATAAACCTACCTAAGGAGACAAAAGAGTTGTATGCAGAAAACTATAAGACACTGATGAAAGAAATTAAAGATGATACAGTCATGTGGAGCAATATAGCATGTTCTTGGATTGGAAGAATCAGCTTTGTAAAAATGAGTATTCAAAGCATTCTACAGATACAATGCAATCCTTATCAAACTACCAATGACATTTTTCACGGAACTAGAACAAAAAATTTCACAATTTGTATGGAAACACAAAACATCCCAAATAGCCAAAGCAGTCTTGAGAAAGAAAAACAAAGCTGGAGGAATCAGGCTCCCTGACTTCAGACTATATTACAAGGCTACTGTAATCAAGACAGTATGGTACTGGCACAAAAACAGAAATATAGATCAATGGAACAGGATACAAAGCCCAGAGATAAACCCACACTCATATGGTCACCTTATTTTGATAAAGGAGGCAAGAATATACAATGGAGAAAAGAGAGCCTCTTCAATAAGTGGTGCTGGGAAAACTGGACAGCTACACAAAAAAGAATGAAATTAGAACACTCCCTAACACCATTCACAAAAATAAACTCAAAATGGATTAAAGACCTAAATGTAATGCCAGACACTGTAAAACTCTTAGAGGAAAACATAGGTAGGACACTCTACAACATAAATCTCAGCAAAGTCTTTTTTGACCCACCTCCTAGAGAAATGAAAATAAAAACAAAAATAAACAAATGGGACCTAATGAAACTTAAAAGCTTTTGCACAGCAAAGGAAACCATAAAGAAGACGAAGAGACAACCCTCAGAATGGGAGAAAATATTTGTAAACGAAGCAACTGAGAAAGGATTAATCTCCAAAATATACAAGCAGCTCAAGTAGCTCAATATCAAAAAAAAAAAAAAAAAACAATCCAAAAATGGGCAGAGAACCTAAATAGGCATTTCTCCAAAGAAGATATTCAGACTGCCAAAAAACACATGAAAGGATGATCAATGCCACTAATTATTAGAGAAATGCAAATCAAAACTACAATGAGGTATCACCTCACACCCATGAGAATGGCTATCATGAAAAAATCTATGAACAATAATGCTGGAGAGGGTGTGGAGAAAAGGGAACGCTCTTGCACTGTTGGTGGGAATGTATGTTGATACAGCCACTATGGAGAACAGTATGGAGATTCCTTAAAAAGCTAAAAATAGAACTACCATATGACCCAGCAATCCCCCTACTGGGGATATACCCTGAGAAAACCATAATTCAAAAAGAGTCATACAGCACTATTTACAATAGCCCGGACATGGAAGCAACCTAACTGTCCATCGACAGATGAATGAATAAAGAAGATATGGCACATATATACAATGGAATGTTAGTCAGCCATAAAAAGAAACGAAATTGAGTTATTTGTAGTGAGGTGGATGGACCTAGAATCTGTCCTGCAGAGTGAAGTAAGTCAGAAAGAGGAAAACAAATACTGTATGCTAACACATATATATGGAATTAAAAAAAAAGTTTCTGAAGAAACTAGTGGCAGCACAGGAATAAAGACTCAGACATAGAGAATGGACTTGAGGACACCGGGAGGGGGAAGGGTAAGCTGGAAAGAAGTGAGAGAGTGATATGGGTATATATACACTACCAAATGTAAAATAGATATCTAGTGGGAAGCAGCCACATAACACAGGTGGATCAGCTCGGTGCTTTGTGACCAACTAGAGGGATGGGATAGAGAGGTTGGGAGGGAGATGCAAGAGGGCGGGGATATTGGGATATATGTATATGTATAGCTGATTCACTTTGTTATATAGCAGCAACTAATACAGTGATGTAAAACAATTATACTCCAATAAAGATGTTAAAAAATAAGACAAAGTGTAGAAAAGGCTTACTATTTTAAAAAATATGAAAATAAATAATTTTGAAAACAAAATAGATAAAGTAATATTTAGCTGCTATTTGTCACCCAAGTGTATAGCTCTGATCAATGTTTCTATGGCCATCCCAACACTGACTCAATTAAAAAAGAAAAAAAATTATTTTCAACAAACAAAGGAAACAAGTAGTATTGTTTAGCTTACTATTCATTATACCTTAAAATCTTATATGGACTTTCAAGGTTCATCTCCAACATATCAACTCCTATTTATCCCATGTTTAAATGCTAAATCCAATGTAAAGTTTAGAGGACCTGGTTGGTCTTTACCTTTTACAATAGTCCTACCTTGGAAAACCTTTGCATACTTTGCCTGTTGTAATTCTGCTCTTTGAATTCACTAAAACACCCCATTTAAACATCATTCAAGAAGAATTAACTTTTTCTGTTTCTGTGCTCTGAAATTATTATTGTCCTATCTTTAGTAGAACATTGGTCTTTATACCAATGTGGAATCTATATTGTTTGTGTACATTTTTACCACTTGCTTTGGATTATAAACTATTCAGTAGTTGGTTCAGTATTGTATGTAAACCTTGGATTATCCCTATCACCTCAATTATAATTACTATTTAGTAATACAAAAACAAAAAGTTAAAGTATAACATGTCTCTTGCATCACACTAAAAGGTGGACATGTCCCTTGCCCCAGTGACATTTATAAACCTCAAGACAGACATACTTTTGTACAAGTGGTATTTTTTTAATGTGCGGGGTATAACATGAAATAGTCATTAATTTTATTAAGGTATATAAAGGGAAGCTGTAACATAGCAAAGAGTTAGTTTTTAATAAAGTTCTGTTGATTCTAAGGCTTAACGATTTTTCTTTTAAATATGATATAAATAGTCACATTGTATTCACAATCAAAAATTAAAAATTCTCTATTTTAATGAAAATTTTGTCACATAGGAAAATAAAACAAATATAAGGTGTCCTTTATCTAAAACATTCCAGTCTTTAAACAATTGATTAGTGTGATTTTTTTGCAAAGACCAGGATTAGGGTTCTTTCTAGTCCCTCATGTAGAATTCCATGAAATTTATAAGCATTGAATACACGGATCCATGCTGACATTCAAACGTCTGGCAGTTTTTTAAAAAAAAATGTTTTAGTAAACATTAATCTGGCCCTATTTTAGATATATGTGATGTAAAGATGAAAGATAAATTTTGTTTTATAAGAGTTTATATAATAATAAGAAAACAACCACAAACAGAAGTAACCATAATACAGTGAGATTAAGTGTATGATAAATGAGTAAACTGTCTGCTGGAGTAGAGAGTTTGAATACAAAATCCCCAGTGGACATACTGCTTAAGTTACCTTTTAAGTGGAATGGGCAAGGTGACCATGGGATAAAATCTGGGGCAAAGTAGGCTGGAGAGGTCAGCAGTTGGTCTGATTCCACAAGCCCTGTGTTCTAAACCAAGGAGCAGAATGTCCTACTCTGGTGAATTATTAATAAATTTAAAGTAAAGGACTGGCATAATAAGCTTTGAATTTTCGGACAGTTCTTAGAGAAGCTACTAAAAATGTGTGATAGTAAAAACCAAGGAAAATGTATTCAATGCTCCAGTTTAGGAAATAGTATTGAATGGCTGAAGATATGATGTTAAGAATATGTTGGGGGTTGTATTGAAAGAAATTGGATAGCTTTTCTCTCACATGCAAGCACACACTGGAAGAGCCTATAAGTTTGAAGTTGGTTGTGCGATTTCAAGGCATTAAGAAGAGATTATCTATTCTGCTATTCTCTACTGTAATATCCTATGTGAGTCTCAAATTTGTTTACTTTTCATGCCTCGTCATTATCTGTGTGTATCCACATATCACTGCTTTTACACAGTTGACCCTTGAACAATGCAGGAGTTAGGGTGCTGGCCCTCCACACAGTCAAAATCCAAGTACAACTTATAGTGGGCCTTCCATATCCATGGTTCTGCATCCATGGATTCAACCAGCTGAGGATCATGTAGTACTCTAATATTTGCTATTGAAAAAAATCCACGTAGAAGTGGACTTGTGCAGTTCAAACTCATTTTGTTCAAGGGTCATCTGTATAACATGTCCTTATGATGCAGTGAGATTAAAAGCACATGTTTTTTCACTAAAATTTTAAGATACAGTAATCTCCCCTTATCTGCGGTTTCACCTTCTGTAGTTTTAGCTACCTGATCAAACATAATCCTAAAATATTAAGTGGAAAATTCCAGAAATAAACAATTCATAAGTTTTAAATTATGCCCCTTTCTGAGTATCTGGATGAAATCTCACACAGTCTGCTCCTTCCCACCCGGAAAGTGAGTGATTCCTTTTTGCAGCATATCCTGCCCATTCATCACTTAGTAGCTGCCTCGGTCATAGGATCAACTGTCTCAGTATTGTAGTGCTTGTGTTCAAGTAACCCTTATTTTACTTAATGGACCCCAAGAGCAAGAGTAGTTATGCTGGCAATTCAGATATGCCAAAGAGAAGCCATAACGTTTTTCCTTTTAGTGTATGGTGAAATTTCTCCACTTTAATAAGTAAAGAAAGAAAAAAACCATATGGTGAGGTTGCTAAGACCTAAGGTAAGAACAAATCTTCTATGTGTGAAATTATAAAGAAGGAAAAAGAAATGTGTGCCAGTTTTGCTGTCAAACCTCAGACTGCAAAAGTTATAGCCACAATACATGATAGTGCTTAGTTAAGATGGAAAAGGCATTAAATTTGTGCAAGATATTTTGAGACAGAGAGAGAGAGCACATTCACATACTTTTGTAACAGTATATTATTATAATTGTTCTATTTTATTATTAGTTATTTTTGTTAATATCTTACTGTGTCTAATTTATAAAGTAAACTTTATCATACTTATGTATATATAGTAAAAACCAGAATATATAGGGTTTGGTACAGTCTGCAGTTTCAGGCATCCACTGAGGGTCTTGAAACATATCCCCTCTGGATAAAGGAGTACTATGGTAACTCATCTGTCCCTTGACATTCTGTTGAATATAAAGATCTGGGTCAGCTGTCTCATTATACAGCTCCTGTATTGATGCCTGACCATGTTGGTGAGGTGGGAAAAATATGGAACCATTCTAATTTCTTTAGCACACAGTTGTCTTTTTCCCACAGAACCCTAACTCCCTGGTAAAAGTGAGCGTTCTGTGTCAGAGTATTTCATTAATCTCTTACCTTTTCCTTCCTTTCTTCTAATCTAGCATGTAATATCCTATGTCTTTTGGGCCATGAATTTGGTCCTTCTGAAACCTATAATCACCCATCCCCCCACACACAAATGTCTTATGACTCTACTACTGCTTTTGTAATCAAAAGTCAGAATTTTAGATTCCTTTTCTGGTTCTCTTGTGACAGTCTGTCATGTGGGGACATGACAGATCTTAGTGTTGTGGTCAAAATAGGAGAATATAAAAAATTGCTTAAGTTGATATTTTACATTTATAATGCATAAAACCAAAATTGTTAACTAGTCTTTATTTCTAGTCAGATAACAAATTTGTTGAAGTCATATTTTTCATGTCCCCAAATGCTTGCTTTGCATTTAATTCCCCAAAGTCACACAGTCAATAAACTGTAGAAGTTAGAAACAGAACAATCAATATTAGCCAAGGAGTGAAACTGAAGATGGAAAAATATACACCTTACCATGCAAATGACTGAAGATCACTAAAATACCTTCTTTTTATTCTATGCCACACTATCCCTCAATTATCAATGGTGCAGTGCTGTCTGGATACCAAAATCACCCTCCACTACCAGCATCTTGATGAAGTCTTCATGATTCCACTGATAGGCTTAACATTCTGCTCTTTTATTAAACATCACAATAACTGCATATATTATGTTGTCTCTTTTCAGTCATTCTCTTTAACTCACTCAGTTCTCACTCCTGTTTCCCCTAAGATTCCCAGTTTGACTTATGGAAATTTGGCCTAAAGATCAACAAAAACTTTCCCCAATCTCTCTCTCTAACCACATAACTTAATTGAAAAATGATTCTACCCAGAGGACAATATTGCCCCTGTAAATCCCAGTTAAAGTTTACTTTTTTGTTTTATAGTTGCTTTGCAGTTCTGATAAGCCTTGAGTTTGAAGTTAGTGTAGGGCTCCTTCTTTCTCCTTAATGTTATTTCCATAACATTCTTTCTGTTTCTAATTATACAATTATACAAACGGAGAGTGAAAAACAAAACACAAACAAAACACCACAGCTTTAAATTGCATGCCATGGAATGCCCTGATCTTCTCCCTCATCCTTTTATTTTTTAATATATCAAACTCTTATCTCTATCAGTCTTCAACAATAATAACAATTGACTTACAGATATCTTCTATATCTAAAATCATGCTATTATTCCCAGACAATTACATGGGCATATCCATATGGATGAACATTGATATATCCACCCATGCTGCTTCTTGAACTGCATATCACTAACGATATTTTCTCTGTTCACTATAAACACAGATTCCTATGAGTATGCCCTACTCTTGCTGATGTGAGAAATATCACTAAAAAATTAGTAATTAAAACATCTCCTCAACTGTTCTCCTCGGACCATCCAACCATTCTCATGGCACTCTTTTAATCATTAATTCTTCTTACTGTTTTTACATTCCTCCTGGTCTGGCAGAGATCCTTTGGTCCACAAATATTATGAAAAATTTCCAAATACCCTGAACTGACTTCCTTTTTTTCCCTTCTGCTATATTTTACAAAACAAAACAGTTATTTGGACTCTCCTTAATTACAATTTTCCAATGGTATCACTATATTTTGAGTGTGAGAAACAAGGACTTTTTTCTTTCTTACTTAGAATAATATGACACTTATAAATGAACTTGGACTAAAAAATTTCAGTTGGGTTTTACAGAATTTTGATTCAAGGTATTGTATTGTAGACACACACATATATGTGTGTGTGAATATATATATATATATATATATATATATATACTAATTTAAATTAATATAAAATTATACCTAAATAGGAAAGAACATTCTGGACTTGCACCAATTGTAAACTTACTAGCTATTACAATACATAATATCAGTAACCAGAAAAAGATAGATCTTTAAATTACTAAGTAAATAATTATTACCAGTATAGACTTTAGAAGCATTAAGCAAACAAATCATCTGCATTTTAGGTAAAATTGTTGAGTATACGATGTCAAGAAGTGTTAGTATTTCAAATGAAGAGCTTCTTACGTAAACATGATCAATCTTGATGATTTTTGTTTGTTTTCTGGAAACGTTTTGTTTTACTGCATCATATATGTCACAAAACTATGTTGTTTTATGGTTAATGCCCCCTCCCAATTTTCTTTCCTCTATAGCCTATTCTCTCATTCATACACATAATTATATATTGAAAAATTCCAAGCCATAACGAGTGTAAGATTATTAGACTATGCATATGAGGTTTAAAAAACACTCTAGATTGACCAATTTGTCAAACAGTCACCACTACTTTCCCATTTGCAGATCTCAGCAAAACCATATGCAAATAAGAAATCATCCATTTTCATGAGTAAATAACAAATGCAATGTAATCTCTTAGTTTCATTACTCAATCCCCTCCTCATCACCTCAGTGTTATCCTTCAGTATTTAAAAGTTTGAAAAATAAATTTATTTTGGATCACATAGCTTGCATCACAGAAAAATAGCTAAAGTCTAGAGCAGAATAGAAATGAGCCGCAGTCAATGCCAAAGATGGTCTGTAAGCATTGTTTTCAGGTTTCACTACCTGTCATTCTCCATTTTAAAAAAAAAAAAAACTTTTTTGAATAGAGGCACTGTCTCCAGAGGTTGCTACTAAAATGTACAAATGACACCTAGAATGCCTAGATAATATTACATGTTTTAAACATATATTAATTTATTTAATATATGCAAAACACTAAAGAGCATATATGTATAAATAAAGCCTGCTATACTAGTCGGAGGTTTTCAAATTTTCAAATAATCAACTTGTTCATTCTTTAACAAAAAACAGTTTTATATAAATATACATGCTTGCCATTATTCTCTGCTGTACTGACACCAAAATATACAAGTCATGAATTCTACCTTCAAGGAGTTGACAATCTGGAGAGAGATACAGACACAAAGACAGATATTCATGGCACAAATAATAATCACAACAAAATAAGCATAGATGCTTTCCTTGAGTCAATAATTGTTTGCTTTATCTTTACAACAGTCCTTTAATTTAGGTTCAATTCTCATTGTCATCTATCGGAAAATGAAATTGAGGAATAGAGATTTATCTTGCCCTAGGTCATACAACTGTAGAATAAAAATGTGTGATTGCAATGCAATTCATGTAGAATTTTTAAAATGCACACGCAGTCAATACCTATATATATAATAACAAGGTGGTATTGGAGTGTATGAAGAACTACCTACCTGGAGAGCTCGTGGTGAATGAGGTTAAGTTAGGACATATCCTCTGCAATGTCATAAAGTTAGACAATTAAAGAAGGAAAGATAATGGAAGAAGGGCCCCCAAATTGTAGAAACAGCGTGAGGAATGCTGTTGTAGAGAATGTCAAGCAGTTCAGAATTTTGGAGTATGAAATTGGAACAGTGGGATGAAGGGATAAGAAAGGGGAAAATTCTGCAGAAGCAGATCTTGGAGGTTCCATCTGCCAGATCAAAGAGGTCATATTTAACCTTGAAGAAAATAGGGAGCCCTGAGTTGTTTTGTCTCAAGGGGTGACAGTGTCACATTAGTGTTTTAGATGTTCAACCTGGCATCTTTTGTGAGATATTTTGAGGAGACCAAGATGAGGGAATAAAGGAAAACCTTTTGTGCACTGTTGTGGTAGCACTGTCGAATTGCAATACAACATGAATGTGCGAACTGGTAATAGAATATAGTGAAAAGAATGAAATGTAGATAAATTTGTGGGCAGAAAATTTAATTGAACATATGCATTCATGTTCAGAGATTAGTGCTTAAGGATAATTTCTAGGGTTTTTTTCCCATGTGTCATTACTAAATCCTCTAACTGAAATTAAGACTAAAAGAGAGGTATGTAATATGGAGTTATGAGAAGGAAAAATATTTCCTTCTGTAATGGAAAAGTAATGAAAGTAGTGGCATTTAAGGAAAAGAATAAATAACCTGCAGGAAGAAATGGTGATATTATTGTGGTCAAAGGGAATACCATATTCGAACAAACACTGGAAGATGCCATCTTTATTCAGGCAAGAGCAAGTAAACAAGGTTAGAGTAATGGAAAAGAGAAATGAGGAAATGGTGGAAATAATGCTATAAAGATAATTTGAGTAAGAGTAATGAAGATTTACATAGCGTGAAGGAAATGTTTATATTTAGTTGTTTATTTCCCAAGAGTGTGTATTATCTAATAACTAATGGTTAGTCTTTGGAAATGTTTAACTTTTAAGCCTAAATATAACATGAAAGTAGTAATCTAAAGTTTCTTAGAATGGATAGAATTTAAGGATAACCACAGTAAGGATAACCAAAATATTATTTGCATTCTATGTGGCAAGCTTCATATTTACTATTGATGAAATAAAATACTGAACAATAGAGAGTATATAAATCAAGGAAAATTAGGGCTTAGACTGTAAACAAGTAGGCAAATTTTTGTTTATGTACATCTATATCTGTAGGTATAAAAGCACAGTTTGTGATAGAAATGTGTAATACACACACTGATGAGAACAGGCTGTTATGCCAGAGAATAACAAAATGTAAGGGGCCTTCAGATTTTGGCAGCCAGGGAACCCACTGAGATACATTGTTAACTAATTGTCTAACTAAGAATATGACATCTAAACTGAACAATGGAGAATAAGAAGGTTTCAGTCACATGAAAAGTAGAGAGTACCTTCAAGAAGCCATAAAAGCGGGCTTCCCTGGTGGCGCAGTGGTTGAGAGTCCGCCTGCCGATGCAGGGGACACAGGTTCGTGACCTGGTCCGGGAAGATCCCACATGCCACAGAGTGGCTGGGCCCGTGAGCCATGGCCACTGAGCCTGTGTGTCCGGAGCCTGTGCTCTGCAACAAGAGAGGCCACAGCAGTGAGAGGCCCATGTACCGCAAAAAAAAAAAAAAAAAAAAAAAAAAAGCCATAAAAGCCTGTGCAAAGGCACTAAAGTAGGAAAGAGGTTAGTTTGCTTATGGGATAGAAAGCTGCCAACTGAACCTGGAGCACAGTACAAGGCAAGCTTAGGAAAATGGGCAGGGTAGGGATGATGTAAAACCTATATCTTATGTAATAGTCAAATTTATGACATAAGATATGAGGGAGAGTAAGGCTCCCAGGAATAATATCTTAGATTTGGAAATAGTAAAAGACAGAATAATGATGTCTATAGACACAAAGGGCCTAAGAAATACAGCCATATCATGAAAGTGCTAAAGGCAGACATTTTCAACATGATCTGTACTTTTTATTTGAAAGCATTCTCCTTTTTACTTTTAAAAGATTATTTTACTTTATTTTTAGGAATTGCATGTCACATTATCTCCCAAGGTGTGACTATTACCCATCACTGGCCTCCAGCAGGTAACATTTAAATGCATTGCTGCAACAATGATTCTTGGCAGGAAAATTCAAAAGCAATGAGCTTCAGCTGAAAAATGTGATGGAGATATATATCATTTTCACTTCTTGAAATTACTGAATGGTACTTCTACTGAAACCAAAGATGAATGAACATTATAGATATTGCCATTATTCCTCCAAAGTAATATTTTCTCAAAATATTGTTTTAAAGTTGGATGGGCTCTGTTAAAATTGCTGAAAGGTACATTTCAAAATCAATATACACTCATAATCTAAAACTTAATAATAATATATTCTCTTCATCAAATTTCTCTTTACAAATAATGAGCTTTTTGCAGTTTAAAACAGCTCTAATTAAATCTCACTTCTCTAATGTGTATTGCTCTATGAAATTCTACTCCTGGGTATGACAGCTAAGGAATAATTTTAATTTATTAAAATAGTTTAAATATAATGTTTTCTATGTTTTATTGGAGCTCCAAGCTTGCAAAACTGGAGTGAATATTTTCTTTAAATAAAATTGCATTAAAATAACACTTTATGTTTTAATGACACAATCTTAAATATATTTTATTCTCATCGATAATGGTCCTTTTTTCTTTAAACACAACATATTACATATAGTTAGGTATAATCAATGTGAAAGGCTTATTATGTATGTGCCAATTACATTAAGTTTAATTCTAAATGTGATGAGATAACAAATTCTATCAAGCAAGCACAGTTTGAGGGCAGTCAGCTAGCTTTATAAGAGAAAAAGCCATGTTGTATATTTGGCTATTATATATTCTTCTGTTAGCCATATTTCGTTCAACCATCAGCATTTTTATAATTAGCATACTGGATAGAAAATTTTATATTGGTTAAACAATGTCTTATTGATTAGCATAACAAATATTAGAACTGGGCTTAGGGTTCAATTAGAAGTATTCAGGAGTTTGGATTAGCTAAAATACTTTAAAGATACTCTTCCCTCTAACTTTCAAGAATAGAATATAAAAATCCACCCAGATCTACTTCCTGAACTTTTAAGGCAAGTACCTTCACTAGGTCTTTAACAAGTATTCTGTTTAAAAGGATTTCAGATTCTTGCATTAAGAGTTTGAAACCATACTTTCATGCTAGAATTCTAATCTGAACACCTAGATATCCAATCTTGAGGAAATCACTCATTAAAGAATTTAGGACAGCTATTGGCAAAGCAATAAATATTAAAGTTCTCCTTTGATATTATAATAAATTCTTTGTTGTAATAATTAAAACTAAAGTGAATATCACCATGAACTGTCATTATATAGTGACAGTCTTACTAAAAATAATTAAAATTTTAATGCAAAAACCAGTAATTGAGTATTCAAATTATGAAAACACATATAACGTACATTGAAACTTCTCTTTCCTACCTGTACAATTTTGCATTTAGCACATGCCTTTAATTTGCTTTATATTCTACTCTCACTCTGCTTTTTTCACTTACTGTTTTCAAGGAAATAATCAGCTGTATGCCTAAAACAGCATGAGCCAAAATGTTGTAGGATGGAATTATTTGACTTACCTATACTAAATTTAAAAGCTGCAAACAATGTATAACAAACAACATAAAAAAACAAAATTACAACTCAGCACACTGTTTTGCTTTGTTTTTGCCACATATATAAATTTGAAAAAACAACAAGACTAATCTAGGCTGTTAGAAGTCAGAATAGTAGTTACCCTTGAGGCAGTGGGTTACGAATGAAAGGTGACCTTGGGAGCTTCTAGATTTCAGTTAATGTTCTGTGTCTTGATTTGGTGCTGGTTACATGCGTGTGTTCTTTTTGTGAAAATTCACTAATTTGTATCCTTAGGATTTTTTTATATGTACTTAACATTCAATCAATGTGTTAAATTGAGAAAAAAATGATGAAGATAGGAAATTAATTTCAGAAAAAGATAAGAATGAATTATAAAATATGGGAAAAATAGAGTTTTTTGCAGTAGAACAAAATGGAAATCTTTAGGAAAAACAAACAGAGGGTGTGTGTGTGTGTGTGTGTGTGTGTGTGTGTGTGTGTATGTGCATACATATATAGGACAATGATCCCAAAATTCCCAGAAATCCAAATTTTAGTTTTTACTTCCTTTGCCATTACCTTTCTTAACCAATCTACATACAAGTTTCTCTTATTTTCATCCTTAATATCTCTTTATATGTCTCTGCCCACTTTTCCCTACCCCATATCATTTCTCAAGTATGCTACTGCAACTGTATAAGAATCGGATTTGGAATTGTCTGGGAATAGAAATATTTCTAACCATTTCCTTTTTTTGCCTCCTGCTGACTCATTCTGAGTACCCAAACCACAATGACAACCACAAAGTGGAAGTCTGATCACACTGCTAAAATATATTCAGTCATACTTACAGCTGTTAGCATAAAACCATAGTCTTAATGCTAAGCCACAGGTCCTTCTCCCATTTCACAAAACCATTTTCTTTCCATGTTCCAGTAACACTGTCCTTGTTTCATTCTCTAGAAGTTACTGCTTTACCAATTGCTGTTCCAAATTCTTTAATGAGTGATTTCCTCCAGATTGGATACCTCCTATTACTTTTCTTGCCCATACTCTGATTGGGAAATGCCATGCTCCCTGAACTTTTCACTTCAAAGCTCCTACTCACGCCTCATATGGGAACTCAGTCACTTCTTCAATGGATTATCTTCCTAACTTCCCTGACTCTTGGACTGAAGCAGAGAGAAAGAGAGCAGATCTTGATGGTTTCTGACCCAGAATATTCTAATTTCATACTCAGAAATTGGGGAACTAATCAGAATGGGCTTTGGCTTCTCTTGGGTAACCATTAATGTGACTGAGATCAAAATGTGATTAGCCATCAGAATGCAATGTCTCCTTTAAATCATTGGGCTGCAAAGATATTGTAGGATTCTGGAAATTAATGATGATTTACAGTTAGTATATAAGAATTCCAGAAAATTTTGAGTCTTTCTTTCTTCGGTATATATTTAAATGACATTGCAATAGATCCTTTTAGATAAGGCTGTAATAAATATAGCCTTAAATATTGTCTGAGTTGTTACTGCATATCCCTTTCTCAAATATACTTGAACTTATTTCTGAATCCATCAAACTTTACTAGGTTATGTTTCATTAACATATAAATCCAAAAGCTAAGCAATATTCACAACTAAAATTTATTTTATTTTTCTCATATTACATGTTGGCTGTGTCTCTGCTTCATCTGTTTTCTTCATTTTGGGATGCATCTTAAAGAAACAACCCATTTTGAGAATATGCCATTTTTAGGGCCAGGAAAAAAGAGTCATAATCATAATGCCTTTTAAACCTTTTACTTGGAAATGGAAAATATCACTTCTGTCAATATGTCACTGGCTAAGCCTCTATAGTCTTCACACAGAGAAGATAGATGAGAAAGGCCATATAGGCACAGGGCGAATTAGAGAGAAACAGCAAATATATTGACAGAATAATGCAACATAACATATGTTATTCCTCAAGCTTTGCATCTCTGATTTGACTCAGAGATGATTGGAGGAGGAAATCACAATTCTATATCCTTTTGCTCAGTCATAACCTTTGGTTACTGCCCTGAACTGATTGACTGATTGATTGTTAGATTTTTAAAGAGAGATACAAATTTAGTGAAATGCTAATCTATTTAATTCTAAGGAAAGCCATGACAACACAACGAACCAAAATGTTTATATTACCACGACAGATCCATTATAATTATTGAAGTTCATACTAGCTTCTCCATCAAAGCGACATGTCAGTAAGAGATTTCCATGGATGTTGAAACTTCCCTCAATGGAAGTATGTATCAAACCTTTGGTAATGAGTACCTTTTCTACTCTATCTTTAAAATCATAATTATAGGTTATTTGAAGCCAACAAACATGATCCACCATTTCCATCTTCCCAAATATTTATATTCCTTTCCCTCAACATGGGGTGTTGTACTTGTCATACAGGTGTGCTTATATTTTGGTCCCCTTAGTCCTTGTGTAGCTAGGAAGTGCCTGAGCCCTGGATTGGTCTTTCAGAGCTATGTGTAGTCTTTTCTACTTAGTGTGAGATGCCATATAAATACTAATAATTATTTTTGACATGAATTGAAAGTTATTGAGAAACATTGCTCTTGATTATGCCAAGGCATTTCCATCATATTTATTTATTTAGACTGTGTATATTAAAACCAGACTTGGATTAATCAATGAAAGTTCTAATTTGACAAACTACCATGCCAAAGTCTGAGTGTGGCTTCCAGTTATCTCAGTCCTGAAGAAGTTAGAAGTGTTGAATTTGTTTCTCTATTGCCATAGAATATTTCTGAGTTTAGTCCTGATTTAAGCTAAGAAAGTTGAAGTGTGTGTGTGTGTGTGTGTGTGCGCACATATGTGCATGCATGTGTGCATTTGGTCTTGAGTTTTCTCTAGACTGTCAAACACTGTCAAAAGCAGACACTTCCATTCAGAACTCTTGAATTCTTCCTACAATACACTGTGCAAAATAATTCCTCAGTGAGCACTTGGTTCCAAATGATCACAGCCAATAAGTTAAAATTTCTTTCACTCTTGTGTGCCATGGTCAGCTAATTTACCATCTAGGCATAACAATATGTTTTTATAGGCTTCTGCCTTGTCTGAGCCATTTAATTATTTCTAAATCCCCACATTTTCCTACAGTTCTCTTGTCTAAAGCTCACTGTTTAATAGCAATTCATCTACCAGGCAGGATTTTGGATTACAAGTGATAAAAAGTGATCTCAAATATTTTAAAAGGCATAGAGAGAATTAATTAAAGCAATTGAAAGTAAGTTGAAAGGCCTATTTAGAAATGAGAGTAGGGGAATGGGAAATGAACCAAGAAAATTCCAGATACAGACAGTAGCACCACAATAAAATCAGTCAGCCAAATAGGGTCTGTGTATCCACATGAAATAGGATTTCATGTATTTGCTGATCATGTGCTGAATTTAACTCATCTTCCTAAATTCCCTATATGATGGCTCCAAAGATACCCCAAATTAAAATTCCTAAAGAGAAAGATTGGATCGGCAAGCCCATGTTACTTACTTGCTCCTAGTTCACCGTGGGGTGAAGAAAATAATGATCTAACCACTTGAGCTTATGTAGGGAAAGACTTAGATATGCCTTATGAGAAGAAACACAAAATGAGTACATAAATAAAAATAGGATGGGAAGAAGAATTGAATTCCCAAAAGCATGAATATTAAATGTATGCTAAAAAGATTTTTAAGCTATGATTCTTTTAGTGTTTTGGTGTATAAAGCATGTAAAATGAATTGGAAATCATTGTTTTTTAAGGAAAATGTTGAAAAATAGTCAAAGATGAACAATTCATCTAAATCAAGACTGAGTTTATTAGTCTGTTTGGCCAAGAGGGCCCATGTTATGCTAGAATAAATAGAGAAGATCTTTCTGAATGTGCCTTCTGAGGGGTAGTTATAATGCCGGAAGGAGGAATTTTATTCTAAATTAGGTTTGTTTTGTAGAAGCAGAATTTGATTAGTTACAGAAGGTGATTGAAAAGTCTCTTTTGTGATTGGTCATTATAGTAGCATGATGTTATTTTTTGGGGCATAAAGCCAGGCCTAGTTCTCCCAGAGATAAGTCCTTTAGACTTAAGCAGATTTAAGGTCCTCCTACAGTCAAGCTTTTGCACATATGTATAAGGTTTAAGCAGAAATTTCCTTTATCTCATATGACAAATCAATAGAAAACTAACATATATGTATCTAGGCTTTTCGTTCTATAAGATATCAAACCATTTTAATACTATTTTTGCAATCCATATTTCTCTGCTTTGTTTTTGTGGAAGATATTATATACATAGAAAATGAGGAGTAGGTGCACATATTTCAATTCTGGAAGTTGGAGTATTATTGGAAAAATAATTTACATGGAATCCATCCACTCTGAAATGCATTTCATGTTTCTAAATGTGTTTCTGTTAACAATCTTAAAATAAGATTATTAGTGCAATATTGCTTAGTAATATCAGTTTAATAGACAAAATTAGAATGTGTAAGTAAGCAAACATAAAAATTGAATTTTCCACCACCTATACCCATCATGAACTTCTTTTGTTTAGAGGTATATGTGTGTATGTGTGTGTTGTATGAATGTGTGTGCATTGTGAGTGTGTGTATGAATTTATATCTATGAACTGTCTAGGACCAGAGAGCTAAGACTGTAAGGGACAAAATTCTTGTCTGAGAAGTACGGCTCCTCGTTAAAAACCTACGGGTGATATTTCAGGCTCAAACATAGGTAAGCACAAAGGCTTTACTGGGTAGTCCTCACCAGGAAAGCTGCCCTCCCCACACCAGACTTGTCCCACAGCCTCTGAAGGGAGATGAAGTCAAGGACTCAGACACCTATGACTGATCGTGTTCTTCGCATATTTGCATTCCTAATACAGGTGGCTCCATACCTAGGTAGCTTTTTCTGAGGCCTTAGGCAGAGGTCTTCAAGCAGACCTGTAGGGTCTGGAATGGGGAGAAGAGGGAAACTTTGAAGACATATTAATCCACTGTGACTCAGTACCCAGTGCTTTTTTACTCTTAGCCCTCTCCCCTCCCCTTCACCCAGGCATGGGTCCAATAAACTGCCAGATACTTTTGTTTGGAGCTCCCTCAATAGTGAGAAACCCCACAACTTTGCAGATACACCTGACTTGCGACCAGGGGGCACTGTTTCATGGGGAAAAATGAAACAGCGCGGAGGTTGGAACCTTCTCTGTGTTTAGCCTCTTGCTTATACTATCATGATAAGTGAATAAAAGATTCTTTGTCCACTGTTACTTTCATTTTGACTCAAAGTTTCATCTATTGGTGTTCCAGCACCAGGAAGCTCAGCTCTCTCCTAGCTCAACTGAGTTCCTGACATAGACAAATTCAGATTTCTTGGCTAATTGCAACAAGGGAGACTATATATCAGGAAAGTGATGCATGTCTCACTCAACAAAGAAAAACAAAAGAAATTACAGTAATTGGAGGGGAAAAAAAACATTTTTGTGAAATTTAGATGAAGCAATGTTTTGATGACCAAAGTTACACAAAGCTATTTTAAAGGAGCCAATATCGGGTCTAGATTGTGAAGCGAATTCAGGGTTCTATATACTTGGAAACTACGAAGTTAAAATAGATGTGTAATGTTGTGTCCAGGAACCACTGATTTACATCTGGGATTAAATGGAGGCTGGATCTTAATATTGATATGACCAAGATCCTTCAAGCAAGAGTAGAATATTTCAGTCATCCTGATGGAAGTTCAAACATCATAAATATATAGAACAACGTTTCTCAGTGACTAAGAAATAAGTAATCACTCAAAGTCTGGACTTGTTATGACCCCTTATAGCTACAATGTGTCCTGGGAAGATGTATAGTGTGTGTGTGTTTGTGTGTGTGTGTGTATGTTACTGTCATGTATATTTGATATAATCAGGAACATCGTTCCATGCCAATACATGGTCATCACTGTACATTTTCACAGAGTATAATAGTTTATAGATGTCATAATTCTTAAGGTAATTTTCATATTTTTATCTCTGGTTAAGATTTCTTCCATAAAAAATATTTTATTCTTTCCAATTATTGTCTTAGGTGATATTTCTAGAACTAGAATTGGTGGAGAAAGCATTAGAAAGTACTTTTATGATATACATAATAAAGCATGTACCAATTCATATTTCTTTTAGCACTTTATGAGTATTATTGTTTCCTGTTTTTGAAATATAATAATTTTATTATTGGTTTGATTATTTGTAATCCAAATAATCTATTATATCCAGTATTTATTTTATATATTTTAACATCTTTATTGGAGTATAATTGCTTTGCAATGGTGTGTTAGTTTCTGCTGTATAACAAAGTTAATCAGCTATACATACACTTATGTTCCCATATCTCTTCCCTCTTGCATCTCCCTCCCTCCCACACTCCATATCCCACCGCTTTAGGTGGTCAAAAACCACCAAGCTGATCTCCCTGTGCTATGCAGCTGCTTCCCACTAGCTATCTGTTTTACGTTTCATAGTGTATATATGTCCATGCCACTCTCTCACTTTGTCACACCTTACCCTTCCCCTCTCCATATCCTCAAGTCCATTCTCTAGTAGGTCTGTGTCTTTATTCCTGTCTTACCCCTAGGTTCTTCATGATCTTTTTTTTTCTTAGATTCTATATATATGTGTTAGCATACGGTATTTGTTTTTCTCTTTCTGACTTACTTCACTCTGTATGACAGACTCTAGGTCTACCACCTTACTACAAATAACTCAGTTTCGTTTCTTTTTATGGCTGAGTAATATTCAATTGGGTACATGTGCCACATCTTCTTTATCCATTCATCTGTCAATGGACACTTAGGTTGTTTCCATGTCCTGGCTATTGTAAATAGAGCTGCAATGAACATTTTGGTACATGACTCTTTTTGAATTATGGTTTTCTCAGGGTATATGCCCAGTAGTGGGATTTCTGGGTTGTATGGTAGTTCTATTTCTAGTTTTTTAAGGACCCTCCATACTGTTCTCCATAGTGGCTGTATCAATTTACATTCCCACCAACAGTGCAAGGGTGTTCCCTTTTCTCCACATCCTCTCCAGCATTTATTGTTTCTAGATTTTTTGATGATGGCCATTCTGAGCAGTGTGAGATGATATCTCATTGTAGTTTTGACTTGCATTTCTCTAATGATTAGTGACGTTGAGCATACTTTCAATGTGTTTGTTGACAATCTGTATATCTTCTTTGGAGATATGTTTATTTAGGTATTCTGACCATTTTGGGATTGGGTTGTTTGTTTTTTTGTTATTGAGCTGCATGAGTTGCTTGTAAATTTTGGAGATTAACCCTTTGTCAGTTGCTTCATTTGCAAATATTTTCTCCCATTCTGAGGGTTGTCTTTTGGTCTTGTTTATGGTTTCCTTTGTTGTGCAAAAGCTTTGAAGTTTCATTGGATCTCATTTGTTTATTTTTGTTTCTATTTCCATTTCTCTAGGAGGTGTGTCAAAAAGGATCTTGCTGTGATTTATGTCATAGAGTGTTCTGCCTATGTTTTCCTCTAGGAGTTTGATAGTGTCTGGCCTTACATTTAGGTCCTTAAAATAATCTATTATATCCAGTATTTATTTTATATCTTTTTCATGAAGTCTTTTTTTCATAGATTGAGGATATTTTCCTATTGGGTTAAGAATTTCTGATCATAAGAATCACATTTTTCAGATTTTGTGTAATCAAAAACCTATATTTCTTGAATATGGTTTATGTTTGTGTCTACCAACACAATATTTGTATCCATCTGAAGAATATAAATGCATACTTATTCTGTCTTCTTCCATGGTGTCTTAGTTTGGTCTTCTTGCTTATTTGTTTTTATATGCCCGCCCCTGCCCCTGCAAAAGATGTCCACATCCTATTTCCCAAAACCTGTGAATATGGTTACCTTACATGGTGAAAGGGATATTGCAGATGTGACTAAGTTAATGATTTTGAGATGGGGATATTATCCTGAATCATCTGGGTCGGCCTGATACAATCAAAAGGGTATCTGAAAGAGGGAAGCAGGAATTTCAGAGTCAGAAGTGGAGATATGATGACCAAAGTAGATGTCAGAGTGCTGCAGACCTAGGAGCCAAAGAACATTGACAACCTCTAGAACCTGGTTAAAGGGTAAGAAATAAGATTCTTCCCTGCTGCTTCCTGAAGTGACATAGCCCTGCCCACCCATTTTAGGTCCCTGAAAGCTAACACTCTAAAATAATAAATGTGTGTTGTTTGAAGTCACTATTTGTGGTATTTTTTTATAGCAACAATAGGAAGTTGACATGATATGTAAATTTACAATATAACTAGAATTTATTTTGTTTTTCTGGCTTTTTAAAAATTACTTTGCCAACTGAGTTTATGTCAGTTATTTTACCTGTGTAGTTAATTCTCAGTGCTTGATATGCCATCTAGAAATGTGGGTATATATGCACATTTTGACATGCTTTTCTACTTTCCCACCATATTTTGTAATAAATCCTACATTGTAACTGTATTTCACACTCGTTCTTCTTTTCTCATGGAAAAATGCATACTTCCTATTGGGTAAGGTCATCTTTCTAACTGCATTCAGAATCATCTCCCCTCTGGATCAACTTCGGACCTTGTATTATCATTCTTTTTTTGCCCACTGTCACTATCTCATCAGAGTATAAACTTCTGTATTTTCTGTTCCCTAATGGTTATTAAAATCAGATATATTTAAAATGTTATTTTTGAATTTTTATTTATTCAAATAATAATTAGAAATGATTATAGGAGAACTTATGATGTAATATTAAATCTCACTCTAGAAATGATTCTCTTGGATTTTAGGGGAAAATCATATTATACTTGGATATGGCATTATCACCTCCTTTTTGATATTTATCTTGTATTCAATTTTGTAACTTGCACGGGATTGAATAATAAGATGGCAGTAACTTTGATCTTTGCTTTGATCTTAATTTAATGGGAATATTCCTATCAACAGTGTGATTTGGCTGTTGGCTTCAGTTGAAGATGTGATAAAGTATATATTCTTGTATTGTGATTTACTTTTAGGAAAATAATTTTATTCAATTCAGAAATAACTTTTTCATATCTAGATATTTTCTCATTATTGTATTTTTTTCTAATTTACACTATTAATGTGAAGACATTTTAAAGAGATTAAATATTTGTTTTTCAACATCAGGAATAAAGCATATTTAGTCCTTATATACTATTATTTTAATGTATTTATAGGTTATATTTGTTTGCTTTATTTAACATCTATATTTATGAGTGAGATTGTTTAATTTTGATAAGCAACACTACTATTTTCATCTTTTCTAAAAGGCCAAATATTATTTATCTTGTTTAGGCACAAAAAGATTGTGCCATAGATATATCAATCTTTTAATCAATTAATTATTTTAGTTAAATGCAGTATAATCTTTAAACTGTGATAGAAATTTAATTATTAAGTTTGCATTTTGTGAGATGGCTTCACTATCAGTGTACTATAAAATTTTAATCTATTTAGGTTGTATTGGTGATGTAAAAGCTAATCATGTTTAAATGTTCCACTTTGTATTTCATGGTGTGTAATATGTATAATGTGTCAAATTAACTTTATTAAGTATACAAACTGTTTCTGACTTATTTTGGGGGCACATCTACTTTGTCAAATATTGAGAATTTTTAAAAAATTCTCTGGCTGTTGTATTTTTATAATTAAATTTCCATTTAATTTTAATTTTTAGTTTTTGAAAGAACATTTATATAGTGATTCAGAATATATACTCTTGAGCTGAATGTTGGAATGTTAACACCACCACCAATATTCACCAGCTATAAGAATTTGGGGCCTTTTTTTAACTCTTTGGTATTGTTTCTCAAATTTGTACTAGAAGTGTATACAAACAGACATATACTCTGAAATATATGTGTGTGTATATATATAGTATATATATATATATATAATACATAATTCCAATAGATATGTATATGAGAAATAGTGTTTCTGTGAATATATGTGTATGTATAATATATTCACATGTACGAACATACATCAGGAGTTATATTGATACTTTTATTAGTCTAATTTAATCCAGTATTGTTCTTCCTTGCCTTTGGCCATTTGATATTGATATTTCCCTCCTTCAGTGAGAAACCCAGCTCTAAACAAAAATATATTTACTTATTGTGTTACCGAACTCACGTTCAGCTACTTGCCACTCACAAGTGAATAATTTGAGAGGCAAGTGTCAGTAGAAAGGAATGGTACTTTAATCAGAAAAACCAGCAATCCAGGGAGATAGTAGACTCGTGTCCAGAGACCAACTCCTAAGATTCTGCTCAGCCGTGACAGTTTAAAAAAAAAAATGGGGCAAGAATCTCAGTGAATCATTGAGGCAGAAGGTTGGGTTCTGCATCATTCTCCATCACGTGCAGACTGGCTGACTCTCTCTTCAGATGTCTTCTTGCCCGCATGATCTGCCTGCAGGATTCTTTAGGGGGCTTTGGGACATAGAGAGCTAATCATTATTTAGCTACTTAATTCGTCATTCTTGTTTTTATCTAGGAAAAGAATCAACACGTTAGACAAGACATAGTGTGCATTCAGGAGAGCAGAAGTCAGGAGTTAGTTTCAATTGCTTAGTGATCTCATTCCTATAATTAGGTTTTTAAGGTTAGAGGGGGACAGAAATGGGTAAACGAGGAAGGGGCAAAAGAGCTGCTTTCAATTGCTCAACCCTAAAAATTACATAGTAATGTTTCCAAAAAGTCCTAAACCCCCATCATTACCACTAAAAAGAATACCAAGCATTCAGTAGATGTGTGCACTCCTGTGTATGTGTCTGTGTGTGTTTTTGTGTATGTGTTTTACCTGAGGGTGTATAAGAACGTATTATGTTCAAATTTCACTTGGAGAAATTATTTTTTTATTCTTGTTACATTTGATTATATTTTTCATCTGAAATACACTTTGATTCTTTTGCCCAGTTTGTTTTCTATTTGGGATTATTTTTTCTTATCCCTTTTATCACATGCCACTCAACCCATGTCAATGACTGATTTCATTTGTATCTGGCTTATTCTTTTTGCAGAAAAAAATATGTTGACACAAAATCTTTCTTACACAAAATCTAGAATGTTTTCCAGGTTCCCAATATTTTCTAATTATTTTCAAAGCATAGTTTTCTGTATAAGTATTTTCATAATATTAGATGTGTATTTCTAAGGTAAATTCCTTGAATTAAAATTGCTATGTTAAAGGATAAAGGTAAAATGTAAGATTTTTAGATATACTAAAGTAATCTCTCTAGAGACTGAGTTTTTTTCCCCTCCTTCCAGTAATGCATGCGAATGTCTGTTTCCCAATAATTTCATTAAGAGTATACACAGCTTTCATGTTGACAATTTAATGCATTAGGAAAGCTTTCTTGTAGTATTTATTTTATGGAAATTTTCTAATCAGATTTTTTTATAGAAAAGTTTGTGGAAAATTCTGTAAATAACAATGTTGTATACCATGGAAAGACGTGCATTTTAAACATACAAAAACTCTGAATGATAGAACAGCAAAATACACCTCTGAAGGAGGCATGCTCTTAAAGCTGTAGGAATTATGTTGCAAAATAAACTGACTAACAGGAAAAGAAAATGTAGAATATTGAAGATTTTGGCAATCTGATGATTAAGAAATTATATCTCGGTGAATATTTACATATACATTTATTTTATTAAAACTGGATTTGAATTTATTTTTCTATATTTAAGAGCCATTTTGTATTTTTTGTGAAATATGTGCTCATATATTACATCTATTTTTCTCTCATGCTTTTTGTCTTTATAGCCTTCATTTTTAAGAGTCATTTATTAGGCACTTAATTTTTTATATCTGATGATATATTTGGTAACTATGTTCTTCCACATATATTTTAGTCAGATTTATTAATCTTTTTTATTATTGCATCTGGATTTTCAGCCATAATTAGAAAACCTTCCTCTACACCAAGGTTATAGAGGAATCTACCCTTGTTTTCCTCTAGTGTTTATTTGATTACATTTTACATTTATATTTATGATCAATTTAAAGTTTATTATTTTGTATTGTTTGAGGAATGGCTCTATTTGTTTTCTTCACATCACTATCCAGTTGTCCCAAGGCAATTTAGATAAAAGTTGATGTTTTTGTTAGTGATTTAAGATATCATCTTTCACAAGTACTAATTTCTTAAGTTCTTAACTTATTTCTGGATCTTTTTTCTTGTACCATCAGTCTACCTATGTGTGTGTCAATACTGCAGGTTTTAAAAAAAGTAGTTAAATTGTAGTAGGCTGAAATATCTCATAGGACTGGTTACGCTTTCAGTTCTGTGTTTTCCTACCAATTCCTTGCAGGTTTATTTCCCAACATAAAATTTAGTATTACATTCTTTATCACCAGAATAAGTACGTTGTTAATTTTATTGTAATCACATTACTTTTATAAATTTATTTAAAGGCAACTGACATGTTGATGAGGTTGAGACATGCTATCCAAGAGCAAGGAATGTCTTTCCATTTGTTCAACTTTACTCGCAAGTCTTTTAAGAGTGTATTATGTATTATAAATATGTTTATAGGTCTACCCTACTGATTATGTTGTTAAATCTTTTAAAATCATACTTATTCTTTGTTAGGTCCTATTTTTAACTTGAGTTTAGTGTGTTAATGTGTTCTATTTTCAGTGCTTTTTAAAAATATATTACTACATAATTTCTATAGGTTACCCTTTACGTAGGTGTTTAGTATGTTATTAAAATAATAGATATTAATATTTTTTGCCTTTTAGCACTAAAAAAGTTTCTTGTTAATGTTTTTGATAAGAATTCTACTTTTTATATTCATATTACCACACTTACTTTATTAATAATTTTATTCTATTAATATTTCCTTATCCCTAAGTGTGTGTGTGTGTGTGTGTGTGTGTACTTGACCATCCTTTTATTTTCAACTTCTATTAATCAAAATGTCTCTTTTCAGAGAATAGAGCTGAGTATTACTTTATGATTCAATATGAAGGTTTCTTTTTTATTAGTGAGTAAAACCCACTCAGATTTCTGATATGCTTGGTATATTACACAGCAACACTGTCATATTATTTTATTTTTAGATTTACTGTGTTTATGTTATATTTACTATACTTCTTTCTCATTGTATGCATCTTTATTTTTTAATGCTCGTGGTATTTAGAATGATTAGCGTATTTATTTTACCTTTTGTTTGTATTTTTATAATGTTATTAATCTTCTTTAACTGTTTGTTAAATATCTAGTTTGTCAAGTTTAGATGATATAATTTGCTTCCTACCTATTACCTACACAACCATGAATGACATTATTTAATTATCTCCTTTGTTTCTCCATTATCCTTTCCACCTTGTCCGAACACTGCTCTTTCTCCCTGATCCCTCACCGGCAGTCCTTTTGCTGGTTTCTTCAATAATGTCTTGGTTGAATGAAGTTCATTCTTTACTTAAGAGATTCATGGAAAGGGTTTGTGAGAACAGTTTTTCCTGCATAGTCAGAATTTGTGCATATTTACAGCTCTGTCTTGTTAACTGAAATATACTTTGATTGAATATAAAATCAATTTTTTCCATCCATTGGTTTTAAAAACTAATAACCTTTCTAAATTAATTGGTCTCAGTCATTTTCCCCAAGCATACATTGGATATTTTCACCATAATGATTTTTTTTGTGTGTATTATAATTTTAATACAAGTTTGGTTCTATTATTTTGTTTTTATTCTCTAAGACCCCCATTTATATGCATACATATAGAGATTGGTTCTTCTTTGCCTGCCTTTTATGTGAAACATTTTCCTTTGATCCTTTTTATTATCTCATTTTTATTCTCTTGGTTTTTAATCATGCCATTTTTCAATGGCCCTTTTAATATTATCATTTTAAATTAAACTAATATTTTTAATTTAATATTTGTTCATTAAAATTTATTTAAATTTTATTATAAATTAAACATTAAATTTAAGTGTATTTTAATTTAAACTTGTAGCTTAGTCTTCATTTCTGATATGGCTTTTTTTTTTCTATATCTTTTTTAAGTTCAGTTAAGTTTCACCACATTTTTTTCTTGGGTTTGGTCCACTTATTTTAAATCAAAACACATTGTAATGAAGTATAGATGATTTACAATGTTGTGTTAATTTCTGCTGCATAGCAAAGAGACTCAATTATACATATATATTCTTTTTCATATTCTTTTTCATTATGGTTTACCACAGGATATCAAATATAATTCCCTGTGCTCTACAGTAGGATCTTGTTGTCTATCCATTGTATATATAATAGTTTGCATCTGCTAATCCCGAACTCCCAATACTTTCCACCCTTACCTCCTCCCCGCTGGCAACCACAGTCTGCTCTCTATGTCTGTAAGTATCTTTCTATTTCATAGATATGTTCATTTGTGTTGTATTTTAGATTCCACATGTAAGTGATATCATGTGGTATTTGTCAGGTTTCATTCATTTATATTCTTATGTTTTATTTTACTTTTTAGATGTATTTTTTAATAAAATTTCCAAATACTTATTTGTTGATATTGACATTATCTTGGATTATTGTATTATTGCACAAAATTTCAAATTGGAAAATTTCTAGAAAATGAAATATTTTAATTCAAATTTTCTATTTTTCAAAGTGGATCTGATTTTTCCTATTCTAAGGAATTTCTTAGATGTGTTTCTAGTTAAGGATTGTCTTTTTTTTTTTTTTTTTGCGGAATGCGGGCCTCTCACTGCCGTGACCTCTCCCGCTGCAGATCACAGGCTCCGGACGCACAGGCCCAGCAGCCATGGCTCACGGACCCAGCCACTACACAGGATGTGGGATCTTCCTAGACCAGGGCACGAACCCGTGCCCCCCACATCAGCAGGCGGACTCCCAACCACTGTGCCACCAGGGAAGCCCAATATTGTTTTTTTTTTTTTTTCTGTCATGTTGAAATATAAACTGAGGCATATTAAAAAAAATGTAAGAGTTTTTGAGAAAAAATCAGTTTGAATTGGGCAGCACCAAACTGGAAGTGATTAGGACCACTCCACCTGACAGTAGCTCAGGAAGACACTTGCATAAAGAAAGGCAGAAGCAAAGACGGAAATAATTGATTGTCTTTAGCTTAAAGCCCAGTTGATCTTTGTGATTGGTTGTCCTTGGGTTTCAGTATCATTACCTTGAGGCATTTACAGGCTTCGATTTTGGTTTGCTTACATAGGCCACCTCAGCATTGGAGCCACTTCAGCCTAATGGCCTCTGTTTAATTAACTTAACAGTCAGCATAGTGAGGTGTAGCTTTTGTTTGTTTTTTTGTTTTTAATGGATACAGTCTTTATGGGTGATATCCATGGGGAAAAGGGAAGAGTTGATATGTCCCGAAGATCTTTTTCAATTTGCAGAACACTACATTTTCACTAGTTACTTCCTTCCACTCAGTGTCATGGTAACTCCAGTTCTCCATCTTCTTTTCTTCCAGAAGTAATTGTTTCCCAATGTTGCTACCTCTGGTCTTACTCCTTTTCCAACACCTTCTTTGCTGGGGGCAGTGAACTGTAAAGTACCTGACTTGTGCTCAAAATTGATGCACTTAAAGTTGGACTTTTTTCTCAAAGTCATTTTGCCGGTTTTGTCTAAGGCTTCTGCTTTGCTATCTTCTTTTTCACTGACTTTTAAAGATTATCTTCCCCTACTCTCAATATCTACAGACTTACAGAAGTGGGTCAAGTTTCAATGGTGTTTGTGTTGGAATTTGGTATGTATTTTTATGCTTATTAGTAATTTGAAAGTCAGGGTATTCCCTGTCCCCAAGTAATGATGAAAGTTTGGATAATGTTTGATTATATTTGCATGCCTTGTTGATCTTACACTTTTTTTTTTAATTTTAGAAGTCACATGGAGGGATTTAAATCAAGTGGTCTCCATTTTCCTGGAGCAATAGGAACTCTCAATTTTAGAAGATTCAAGTTTTTTTTTTTTTAGACTAACAATGCATAAATTTCCAAGATACTAATATTCTCTAGTATTTTATGTCTCAAAATTAAGTATGAATTTTATATCTATACCCCTGATTAAAGTAATAACTATAGCATATTATACTTAATTCCTTTTACTTTAACTCCACCCAAACACAGTTATTCCCATGTTTAATCCAACATACATAATGGCTTTCGATTTTTGTGCAGAGAAATAAAATTTTAGAATTAAGTATTGTACTTTTAAAACAACTTATCTTCTTTTTTTGGATTTGCTTGCTATACTTTAAAACATCTCCACATTTCTTTAGGTAAGATTGAAGAATATATTAGTTTTTTTTTGGATAAATTGAATTTGATGTACCTGCAATTTTCATGTCACTAAATTTAATTAATAGAATTAAATCTTTACAATGCTTGACATCTTCAGATCATTTGAAATTGCTTAGCATTATCAAACTTTTATATTTTTATGGCTTCCTTGATACCCAACTATGCCATCTCCACTCTATGTTTTGATCAATAATACAATAGTCTTTTGCAGTCTTACCTTTCTGCTGACATCAAAATGTCTAAATTATACAAGGATCAATTTCCAAGCTGTCAACCCTTCTCTAGTACTTTCTTCTCCATGAATAATTCCATAACTCTTTCATGACATTAATTACAATGGATGTGGTAAGGACTTCACATCTCTACTGAAGTTGGATCTATTTTCCAAGTTCCATACGAACACATCTTACAACTTACTAGATAATTGCAACACTATCTTGAATAATTTGTGGAAGATATCAATTTTTGGTTAATTACAAATGAAATAGGGCTTCCCAGGTGATGCAGTGGTTGAGAGTCCACCTGCCAATGCAGGGGACGTGGGTTCATGCCCTGGTCCAGGAAGATCCCACATGCCGCAGAGCAGCTGGGCCCGTGAACCATGGCCGCTGAGCCTGTGTGTCCAGAGCCTGTGCTTCACAATGGAAGAGGCCACAACAGTGAGAGGCCCATGTACAGAAAAAAAAAAAAAGAAATAATATCTGATCTATTATATTGATATAACAATAGATTAAATTATGTACTTCAAGCATCTGCTAATAGTAGGTGATATGATTTGCTGCTGGTAATAGAAATTTAATAGGCATGTTTGGAAAGTAAAGGAAAGGCAATTGAGAGATAATAGACTAAGGGAAGAGACATACTTGAGAACATGAAAGGCATAGTTGAAGAAAACATAAGCAATGTTTTGTGTGGAGAGAACTCAACTCCAAGCTTTGCCTCTAGCTTTCTCTCTGGTCTTTAAATGTGTTACACTAATGGTTTCTAATATTACACTAATGAACAGTGGAATCTCAACAGTAGTAACTTGAAGACACATAGATTAAAAGAACCACGATAGCTAATTCTGGGTAAGAGACTCATACTATTTAATCATATTCTTAGATGCTTCCAAGATTTCCAGGTTCCCTCCCTACTGTCACATGAGCATTCTTGAACTGAAGTCTTATATCCAGCTGTGGAAAACAGGAGACAACTGACTTGAAAACTCCTCCCTTTGGATTGTGTTGTTCTTACCACATAACATTGCAGAAACTGAGAAGCTCACTACGTCATGGGTCAATTAATTTGTACGTGACCAGGAGGAGGATGAGATAGGAATGTCCCTCATTATCCCAGGGTAGCTAGACTGTGTAGTGGTTTTATTTCTAAGGAAGCTATTCCATATGATCTAGTTATATCCTTTCTGATTTTGTTACTCTAATATACTAAAGTATATTAGAGATTATTTTCACCCTTAGTTCTCACTTATTCAAAAGTCATTTGAAACAAAACAGTGCCTATGTTGGAGTTCCGTTAGATCATTGTGTTTATTTTTGTGAAAAAATATTGGAATTTGGACACTGTATGGGTGAGTTCTTGACATTTTCAAATAGGTGATTAATGTGATCTCAAAATCTTTCAGAACGATTGAAAATGCACCAGTCTGAGTTGGTAATATGAATCAAAGATCAATTATAATACCCATAATAAAATAGTACAAAAATGAATAAATAAAATATAGAAATAGTTTTGACCATAGAAGTCAATATGATATGATGGTTAAGATAGTAATCTGGGAGTTAAACTATGACACTTTGGTGATTCTTTGAACACAAGTAGTGATGTTTGAATCAGGACTGAAACCGGGATTTCATTTTAGAAATATAGAAACATGATTGTGGATTTAACAATAAGACAGAGATTAAGAAGAAGTATATTCAAGTTCTTTAATTGGGAGAAAAGTAATGCCACCAAAAATCTTTTATTTCATAGCATACCAGGTAAAATAATGGAAGTTAAAAACACATTTTGGTTTAGAGATGCCTGAGAGTTTAAAAATGAGGATAAGATGCAATATGCTTTCTATTTTTCCAAACCTCAAAGAGTTTCTGTAAGGGAGAAGGCTGGCAATTGGTTCCCAACAATGTGTCAGGGAAGTAATTAATTCATAGGATCTTTGGACCACATAGTATTACCATCTACAACAAGAGCAACAGGAGACCTTCTTTTGAGAAGATCTGTGTTGTTTTCTTGTGCCTCTTGATTTTATCTCAAGGTTTAAAATTTTATTTGAACCTGACCATTTGTTGTCCTTGCACTCCTATATGAATTCTCCACAGGAAAATAAAACAAATGGTAGCATAGTATCAAACCTACTATTGGTCTTTTTTTTTCCTATTTTCCTGCAAAAGAGTGAATTCTATATTCACTCTATATGCACGTTGCAGGTGTTAATTAATTTTCCTAAGAAATCACTAGCAAAAATTTTGTAGATTTATAAAATTTATAATTGAATATTCATAAGGACAATAGAGTTTATCTAACCCAAATAAGCAAGAAGAAATAAAGTTGAGAAATGAAGATAAAGAAGAAAAGGCATTTCATCAAAAATAAGAAGCAAGAACTAAAAATTGGCTTAAGTAGCAATATAGTTCATTGTTACCTAAGTAACCTATTCTTGACTAGAATCACTGAATTTGTCAACTAAGAACATGGTGTCATTAGGGGAAAGTAAAATGACTAATGCTACTTCAAAAAATTCTTAAATCTTTAATTTAACTTGAGTTCTAGCAAAAGAGGCTAATTGAAAATCATCAAATCATTAATTAACAAAAGAGCCTGGGACAAATAACATTTATATAAAATTTGACCACACATGATATTGAAATTTTCTTTGTTTTCTGTCAAAACATGGTTAAGTGGTGATATTGAGAGGGTGTTTCTCCAGGAAGCCTATGATGATGGGAATTCTTTCTACTCCCAGCCACCACATCCAAAAAGTTTCCAAATACCATGTATGAGAAGTGTAGAATGACTGGGAAGCTAATTACCTTTATTATTATGATGGTTTGCATCAAAATGCCAATATTAACTTAAGCTAAATGACATCATCACCTTTTCTTTTTCTGGACTGAATGCCAGACTAGCCTCCAAAAGCAAACAGTCAGACTTCCTTTGTATCCTTTTATTTATTTTATTTATTTATTTATTTATTTTTTGTGGTACGCGGGCCTCTCACTGTTGTGGCCTCTTCCGTTGCGGAGCACAGGCTCCAGATGCGCAGGCTCAGCGGCCATGGCTCACGGGCCCAGCCGCTCCGCGGCATGTGGGATCTTCCCGGACCGGGGCACGAACCCGTGTACCCTGCATCGGCAGGTGGACTCTCAACCACTGCGCCACTAGGGAAGCCCCCTTTGTATCCTTTTAAAAGACTAACATGTTAAAATATTATTTGACTACTGATAATAAGTAATAAAAATGAACTAAGAAATACTTTTTGATGAAATTCCTATATGTTGATCTTATCTAGGATTCTTCCTCAAGTATTCTTCACGTAGAGTCTCCAGTCCCTGTGTCTGTTAGCTTCTGTACTTTGAAACAACACATGCAACGAATGGGGAAAAGAACTTGACTGGGTCTTCTTCCTATGGGAAACATCTTCAATTCCCATACCCCTCAGGCTGTGTGGAACCCATCGAATGAAAAGAACCCAGTACAAACTATGTTTAGTCTTCCTACTAAATCCTACTCTAAAAACAAAAAACAAAAAAGCATGGTTGTATCTATGTCACCAATCCCTACTATCACTCCTCATTCCTGGGAGATAATTGGATAAATAGGAGACTAGAAATCATGGTAGATTCCAGGAGCACCTAATACCTGAAAGGCATCATGAAGGATGCCTGGTAAACTTACTATATTTCCCAAGTGCATTTTTTTCTCTCATTTTTCAAGTTAAAGTTTCCCATACTCCTTTAACTTAGGAAGAATTGACTATGTTCCAGGCAAAGGTAAATTCTTCCTCTTGGTAAATAAAACCTACCCACTACCCACACTACAACTGCACTGTCAATTTTATCCGTATCTGTTGAATCAGTCCCATTTCTTCTTTAAAACTGTAGTTTCATTTAACCCTATGTTGATGCCACCTTCTCTTCCAACTACTACACAATTTTTATCTTATATTTAGAATTAAATATCTTGAAAAAAAAAGCATCATCTATACTCAACTCTTCCTCAACCCATGCACTTTGAACCCATTCCAAATAGACTTTTACTCTCTCAATATTCCCTCAGCAAGCATGCTAATGCCCTACTTGTTGCAAAACATATTAGTCATTTCTCAGTCCTTCTTGTATTTGCCAATTTTTCTTTTTTTCCATATGTATATATACATTTTAACTTAGATTTCAGGACAGTATACCTTAAATTTTTTTTGAATAATGTTTAACCTAATACCTGGGCACCCCACTCTCCACACCCCAGTTAACGCATAAAATTTACCATCACAGACATTAAAGTAAAATGTTATATCAACGTTATGATTAATGTATAATTAAATAGCTCTTTGAAACACTTTATCTTTTCTCTAACTCTTTAAAGGCAATTGTGATATTCTTCAAAGCATTGGAAAGATATTTTGCAAAACTTTATTCATGTTTTATTTTCTACTTTGTGAAAGTTTTTGTGTTAAATGAATGATATTTTGTAGAGTTTCAACAACAAAAGGAAAAACATTGCACACAGAATAATTTCCCTTGTTGTGCTCATCACTAAGAAAAAAGGGAAACGGTAATTGTGTTTTCTTAATACAAAAAAAAGCCTTAAAAAGTAAGAGTCCTGACATTTAAAAGCAGCTGAAAATGAGTAGCTTACTCCTTGCAATATGCCTCTAATATTATAGCATTGCACACTGAAACTAAAAAAAAAAAAAAAAAATCTTTATTTAGATATACATTTAAACATTTCCCAATACTTTATTTTGAGAATTAATATAAATTGAGAGATAAAAAAATTGTTTCATACCAAATTTAAAGTAAAATAAAGAATGGCATAAATTTTTTTTCCAAACAGAGCTTTATTAGAATAAACAGTATTGTTCTAGAATATTTCCATTGAATAATTCAAATTATCACAAATGTTAGGGTAATAATTATATTAATGAGTAGAAAATGTGTCTTCCCTTTATAAAACATTAATCTGAGGTTTTATTAACTACTTATTTCAAAGTATATTTTTCAAATCAAAATATTAAAAATTGATAATCAGTAAAGCAATGTAAGCTAGTTTCACGATTATAGAAATATCACACCTTAGCTTATTCCCTGAAGAAAAAAATAGAAATGGAGTCTTGGGTGACATTTAGTAATCTTTGACACCATCCACATTCAAACCATCTAGAAGTTCTCTTGAATTCATCTTCAAAATGTATATCAAATATGTTCTTTTCTCCATTTCTAATATTAGAGTCTTAATTCATGCCAAAATCCTCACTGACCTCCACTTTCATAATAGTTTTCTAACTATACTCCTTGGTAAACCTCTTTCCCTGAAACATTGAGCTATTACTGAGAACAGTCTACCCCAAAACCTGGTGGCTTAAAGAAAGAATGGTTTTTGATTGCTCATAAGTCTACAGAAGAGCCAGATGCTTCTGAAGATCTAGACAGGTGTTAGGAGAGCAGTTCTGGGCTTGGCAGGGAAGTTCTGGGCTTGGCTTAGGCACACTCACATGTTTGTCAGTCATTAGTCATTGGCTGATGCAGGACAACCTCAGCTTATACTACTGGCTCTGTTTCATGCATCTTTTCATGCAGCAGCCTAGCCTGGGCATCTTTTCATGATGACCCAAGTGAGAGAACAGAAGTGTTCAATGCCTTGTGAGACTTAGGCTCAGATCTGAGACACTGCACTCCTGTCACATTCTATTGGCCCAAAGTGGCAAGTCCAAGACAGATTTAAAAAATGGAGAAACAGAAATGATGAGAGTTTCTTCAAAGACACATTGCAAGGATTACAGATGTGATACGGGGGTTGGGAGAGCATGGACAATTGGAGTTATATTACAGTCAATTTATCAAAAACACTAAAATCTATTTGCAAAATAGTATCCAGATTTATATTTCCAGAATGTAAGTCAATATACTGCCCCAAACCTTTAATAACTTATCATTATATTTATAATACATTCCAAACTCCTAATCACGACTTACAATACCCTTCTGCCTTCTCTGATCTCATCTTCCACTCTACTCAGCAGGGAGCTTTCCTGTGAGTTCATCTGTATATTCCCAGACTGTAGATAAAAAGCCCAATGTATAGTAAGCAGTCATTGAATATTTGCTAAATAAATGAATGGATTAATTAATATGCAAGTATTTTATGCAAGGAGTCATCAACATGTTTGTTGAGAAAACAAGTATAGCATTGGGAGAAATCCAAGAGATAGATATCACATTACTTCATTTTTCTTGTTTATTTTCCTGTTATCCTTGATAGATATTAGGGGAAAAATATAACAGAGTTGAATTTAATCACATTCCACTTCATTGATTTCTGTCCCTCATGCTGCTAAAATCCATACATACCTGCATGTCCTAACACAAACACCTACACTATTGGAAAACTTTATGCCATAGCAAGAGAAACCTCTTCCTACATCCAAGCATTTGAGCACTTCACACTGAGTTTCAGACCTCCATTTGTCTCTATCAATATTGTAGTACACTCTGCAATACAAAATTTTAGACTGAGGCCAAAAATCGAAGAAAAAATACTATAAAGAATATTGTTGATTCAAATGACAAAATTGTATGATGAAAAGTAAATTAGGTAAAATATTACTTGTAAATGTACTGCGGTTGATAACTATAGTGTAAATGTCCCTGTTGTTACAAAACACTTATGTTTTATGGTTAGAGGCCCACAATGCATTCAGCTTTTCAAATTGTTCAAAAATCATTTGTGTGTGCCTGTGTGTATGTGTGTGTGGAGAAGGAGATATTCAGGGAGCACATGATAAAGTGCATGTATAGATGGGTAAGATAGTAATGAACTGGGTAAAAGCCTATATATGTTCTTTACAATATTCTTCCTCTCGGTTCTCAAAACATTCTTTGCTCCAAAGTTCTAGAATTTTTATGTATTTTTTTCAAAATAAAAGTTATTATATTATATACTACAATAATGAATCTAGACAAAATGTCTACCACTGTACATTTGGTGTCCCCCCCATTCCCTGCAATCTTTTATGCATTGCATATCATTTTGTTTTCTTCATGCCTTTTGCAGACTGTTCACACATATTAGAGCCTAATTAAAGAGCTATCATTTGAGCAGGACTTACTCTTTGGATTTTCTTTATATCAATGTGTATCAATAAAGACTAGGAAGGGAAAACTGAGTCACTGAGTTTTTCAATTACTGCTACAGTAGTAATTTATAGCCAGATAATATGAGACACAAGAACTTGGTATTCAGGCACCTGGAATTGGAATTTAGATCTTTTCTTTCTTTACTCTACCATATACCAAATTGTAGCGAATGCCCTGTCTCATCTCATTGGAATACCCTGTGCTACTTCTTCCTTTGCTGCCAGAAAAACCACTTCATTTGATGTTTCCCTGGATTTTTCACTCATTTTCTTCTTTATAATATTTTTGTTTCCCAGTGGGAGTGCATTTCCATAGTGATGCTGCAGTATATATACCTGGTCAGCTTGTAACCACTGCCATATAGCTATCTGTACATCCAGTTAGATCTCACTGGGTAACAGAGTCTAAAGTGATGTAAGACATGCTTCAAAAGCTTAATAAACTCCAAGACTTGAGCTGACTTTCCTTAATAATAGAACACCAGTATCAATATATAAGGGCAAATATAAATGTTGGAGTCTTTGAGGAAGAGCTTATTACCATTTTTAAGTGGTCTTTTTGATTTCTTACTCAAATAAAATATGTATAAAGTATGTACTTTTTGGCCTCACAAATGTAACAACAATAGCATCCTATAATATGTGACTTTGAATCAAAACCAATCCATATAAGCTTAATTTTTCTTTAATCTTCCTGTGGAATAGAGGGTAGCTGTAGAGCACTTAAACTTTGAAGTTTTATTTACTATTTATAATCAGACCCTTCTTTGGACCTCAATCCAGCCTCTGGCTTCTTTTTTTTCCCTGGCCACTTGCTTCAATAACATCATTATCCATCGCTGGTTATCCTCTTTCTTCATTTTGTCCAGGTATATCTTTATCAGAGAATTGCTTAACCTTCATCATATTAACACCAGTTCTTTCCACCATAAGTTTTCTACTACTTGCACACTATACCCCAAGTATACATTAACAGAAGGAAAAGTTGGAAATCACAGCTGGGAAACAGGAAGCCATGTATTGTTGGCCAAATTTTTTCTATAGGTGATTAGAGCTAACAGCATGACATAAATATCCTCTCTATAAGACAATTAGATAGAAACTTTTTTTTTTTGATCCTCAACTGAAGGAACCAGAGCAGAAAAGATGAAGTGGTTAGTTTTCATGCCAAATCAAGAAGATCTATGGCTGAGTCAATAATAGAATTGGTGATATGTAACATATGTGCCCAAGGAATCTTCTGACCCATAAGAAAAGTTTCAGCCTTGTCTATGACTCTTATAATAAAGCTAGCCATAAGGTTTGTTGAAATTACACAATTGACCATTTAGAAGAGGAAGTGACCTTATAAATCTTTACTATATTTATTCTAGATATTCAACTGTTGAACATTGGCTAAACAGAGCTTAGATCAAATAAAAAAGCAACTGTTTGATTCTTAGTGGAGTGTCTTTTCAATGTTTCAATATTTTAGTGTAGAAAATGTATAATTGAATATTAACATGTAAACATAGATTGTTTCCTCTGTAATTTTGCAGCTTTAGTAAGAAATATGTTTTTAAGAAGACAGGTAAAATTGACAGTATATGTTTTAATTGGATTTCTTTATTCCTATAATCTTGATGCCTTGACTTTGGATATATTTGATATATGTTTATAGCATTAAATTGAATTCAACATTTCACTCCTGTAAATTGCATAATCAAAGGTTTTAGTTTTCCAAATGGTAAATACTTCTAAATGTTGAGATGCACAATTGCAATTATAAAAGCATTGAAAAACTAACCAGTCTCTGGAAAAAGGGAACATAAGTTCTGCAATTTTAACTATAATTTCAAGACACAATGTTATATTTAATTCTTAAGCAAATAGCTACTGAGAACTCACTATATTCAGGGTTCTATTTGGTTCTATGACATTGTGGAATTTTCCAAAGATTATTAAAAGATAACCAACATGGAGAGATGTTTCATAAATTATACTCAATGGCAATGACACTTTAACAAAGCTAATTCTTTACAACTATTTGAACATGAGCTAACAATTCTAGGATCCCACAAAACATACCTAGGATGCCAATGGATAAGACAAACGTAGGCCATAATAGTGAGTGTTCTGGATCCATAGTTACAAAAACCGTATTTTCTTTAGTAAGAGTTGGAGAATTTGGAATGATGTATTCCATACTCTATTCTTATATTGGCTGGAACGTGACTGCTGGACTCGCCATTGGGAGTCACGGTAGATAGCCAATTTAGTCATAAGGTTAGTCTGGGTTTAGGATTGTAAACATGACCATCATCATCAATAACTGTGTCTCTCCTTTCAGAATGCACAGGAGACTACACTTCCCAGACCTCTTGTACTCAGGTAGAATCTATTTCTTCCTAAAGAGCTTCAAACAGGAATGATATGCATGACTCCTGGGCTGAGTTATATTTTTCTTTCTCTTTCCATGCTTATGTGTGTTAGAAGCCACATCTTGACATGATCATGCCATACACTGAAAATGGACTGGATCCATGGGTCTCTAAAGAGTCAGCAGACTGCAGCAGACTTTGGCAGATCAACAAATAATATTTTGTGTTAAATCACTGGGGTTTCTGGATTTTATGGTACTTCTAGTTTAAAACAACTTATCTTGAATAATATAAAGATTTAAATTTAGTAGATAGCATTTAAGAAGGGGGAGTAAGTTATGAACTAGGGAAAATATTTGAAAGTTGGGAAGTAAGACTTTGGTCCTATGGAGACACACAAAATCGAAAGGCAGATAAGTCTAAAGTAAAAAAAAAAAATGTCAACACTTCTTGATGTTTGGACATGACAAACAGATGTTTTGTTTTCAGAAATGATTAGATAAGAAAATAAGAAAAATATTATTATCTGACAAAACAATGTTGCTTATTCCACAAGCATCCTGTAGATTTGATCAAAAAATATGAAAATGTGCTGTTTTTCTTCATAGGTCTGCTCACTAAAGTTCTTTAAAAATTTTCTTAAAATAAGAGTCTCTAAATCCTTTGGAAGAATTCACTTTAGATATTTATTATATACTCACTATATATGTTTACTTATATGTTTGAAAATATATGCATTTCTATATTTCCCTATCTTAAAATTGGAATATTAATTTTTCCCATATTAAAGATTTGTTTAGTATTAAACAAATTATTACACATATTACTGGTTGGGTGCTTCTGATGGCAAATTCTTGGACAAAATATAGCTGACATAATGTTTTCAGTACTCTTAGCATCAACATCTGTGCAAGGAAGGGGGAGGAAGTAAAAATGGGCCAAGGGAGTAGTTCAGATGCAATACAGGCATGGCAACAGTTTCAACTGATCACTTGAAGGAACACTGGACTGAGAATGTTCTTTCAAAGTTTTACATAGTTGAGCTGAAATGTCCAGGCCTTTACACCTCACAAGAATCCATCATTGGATGTGACCTACCAGGGAAGGGAAAATAGCAGGTGGGACCACATGATTTTCACTGTTCATCACAATAGGAACAGACTTAAGCATATTGTTGTAAATGCTTGTCAATTTTTTATAACAACAAAATCTATATTCCCTAGTTAATACATTAATTACATTTGAGAGTATACATTAAAATTAGACAAAATTGCTATAAAGGTAAATTAGTTGTATTTTTAAAAAAATATCATCTATTACTGGTTCCAAAATCTTATAATTCTCGCTATGAATGAGAAGCCTATAGTGGAGAAGGTAGATGTTATAGCTGGCTTCTTTTCCCTTTGAAATTCCCCACTCTCCTGGTCTCAATAATTACTTTTATGGCTCCACTTGTGTTGGGGCCAGGAAAAAAGTATTTCAAAAGAAAAGAGAAGAAAAAATTGTGCACAGCTTATTTACTTCAGATCTGGCTTCAGGGAGTCTGAGGCTGGTTTTGTCATCTGTGGAGTTTTGGTGCTCATTGATTGATTCAAATCTTTGGGGTCAATCACTGGCAGTGCTCAAGTTAGGATATGTCTTTTGTAGATTGCAATTCCTATTATCGATATGCCTTTACCCTTGTTTCTAGCAGTTTATATCACAGACACTTTCTCTGAGCATTAATCTTTCACTTTCAGGCAAGCCATTATGACTTGATACATTTAAAATTTACTCAATCCAGTAGATTTCCAAAGATTGGTCATTGGGAAAATTCAAGCATCCTTGTGCTGAATAGCATGAAAGGACAAATCCTAATATAGTTCTCTCTCTCTCTCTTGCTCTTCTATGTCAGCTCCAGTCAGCCACTCTCCTTTGGAGCTTGTCAGTTGTAAGGCTTCAGAAAAGTTTCTAAGGCTTTCTTAGGTAAACCTTACCTTCTAAGGTTTTCTAAGATAAAGTTTCTAAGGTTTCAGAGATAATATCCCCCACAGTCATTGGAGGATGTGGCAGTGTGGTCCTGTGTTCATGTGGTCAGGTGGTCAGTGATCACCTGGTCATGTATCAGTGGTCAAGAGACATCATCTTCACTGCGCTTATAGTTGTGGGATGCAAACTCCACCCTCCTCATAGGACCATAGTATCAGGAGGATCTTGACAACTCTAATAAAGCAAATATCTTGTTTATTGATTTCTCACCTCCTTTATATCAAGTTTGAAAATGACTTAAGGGTGGTAAAATCACTTTGGAGATTCTTCATGAACAGTTTAGTTACTTATGTTAAAACTGGGTGGAGGTGGGAGAGATTTCAAGACATCACTTTTTTCAACTCTGTGTCCCCAGTTGAAACATCAAAAGAGGAAGAATCTTACTTAACATTCTGTCATAGGTTTTGTTTCATTTCATAGGCCATGTTTGAAAGACTGATAACATACAATACTTGGTTTATCATTGCAGTCTGAAAAACACACAAAGTTTCTGAGAATCAGACATTCTTAAGTCTAGTGCAAATCAAGTGAACCACATTACTGTGCACCTTATTAAATTTAAATGTATATAGACTTTGATCTAGTAATTCTATTTTTATGAGTTTATCCTATAGAAATATTCAAATTTACAGGGAATTTTCAAAATGGCATTTTTTTTGTAAAAAGGTAGAGACAAATTAATTGTTTCTCAGAATGGAAGATTTATTTATCTAATACACTCTAAATGGAACATTCTTTTGTACATAAGACAATATATTAGATATCTATGATGCTGAAAAGTGATTGTTAGATGAGGCAAGATTAAAAATTACAAGGTATAATAGAATATTTCATTTATTTATAAGTTTAGATACATATGCTTATATACATGTATGTATTATACATGTATTTGCATATAAATGAAAAATTTGAGAAAATCAATAAGTAATTGTTAAACAGTAGATGAATCTAAGCAGATAACTCTTATTTGTAATTGAAAGGAAAATATCTTTCATGTTGTATATAGCAGAAGTATTTTAATATAATTTAAATAATACATATGAGTATAGTGAATTATTAATCTTTGCTCAATAATTTATAAAGTTATGAATATCAAATCATTCAATAAATATGAATTTAAAATTTATAGGAACATATAAATACTGATTAAATAAACAAATATAAAAACTTCAAAAAGATATAACCAAAAACTGTTAAGGACTGAGATTGACAGCTTGCAAAGAGCTTCCTTAGTCTTGTTTCTTTTTTAAACATAATTGAATAAAATTTGTGATAAAATACAAACCATAAAATTTAAACATATTAAAATGTAAGTAAGCCTATATTATCTTTTGAATGAAACAATTAGAGAATTATGGAAACAGGTAATTGAAGAAAATTATCTGGTATTCCTGACATTCAAAGTAGAAAGAAATAAATTTTGATCCCCTAATTCTGACACTCAAAAGCAAAAATGAAACATTCTTTGTGGAAAAGTGGTCAGAAAGACAAGGACAACTGCTTAAGAGGCAAAGAAACCAAATAGACATCTTTCCAAAGAAGATACACAAATAACCAACAGGTACATGAAAAGGTGCTCAACACTACTAACCATCAGGGAAATGCAAATCAAAAGCACAATGAGATATCACCTCAACCAGTTAGAATAGCTATTACTAAAAAACACCAAATAAACAAACCAACAACAACATAAAAAACAAGAGAAAATAAGTGCTGGCAAGAATATGGAGGAAAGGGAATGCTTGTGCACTGCTCATGGGAATGTAGATTACTACAGCTGCTGTGGGAAAGTGTAGGGATTTTCCTCAAAAATTAAAAAGAGATCTATCATATCCAGCAATCCCACTTCTCATAATATATCCAAAGAAAATGAAAACAGGATCTTGAAGAGATATCTGCACTCCCATGTTCCTTGCAGCATTATTCACAATATCTAAGATATGGATAACCTAAGTGTCCTTCGATGGAAAAATGGATAAGGAAGATGTGGTTTATATATACAATGAGAAAGAAGGAAATCCTGCCATTTGTGACAGCAAGGATGACACTGAGGGCATTAGGATAAGTGAAATAAGTTGGAGAAAGACAAATACTATATGATATCACTTACATGTGGAATCTAAAAAAGCTGAACTCAGAAACACAGAGTAGAATAGTGGTTACCAGGAGCTGGGAGGTGGAGGAAATGGGGGGATGTTGGTCAAAGGGTACAATCTTCTAGTTAGATGAATAAGTTCTGGGGATGTAATGTACAACAGCATGATTACACTTAACAAAATTAGTATATACTTGAAATTTGCTAAGAGAGTAGATCTTTAATATTCTCACCATAAAAAAGAAATGGTAATTATGTGATGTGGTGGAGGTGTTAGCTAATACTGTGGTGGTGATTACTTTGTAATATATAAGTGTATTAAATTAAGACATTGTAGGGCCTCCCTGGTGGCGCAGTGGTTAAGAGTCCGCCTGCCGATGCAGGGCATACGGGTTCGTGCCCCGGTCTGGGAGGATCCCATATGCCGCGGAGCGGCTGGGCCCGTGAGCCATGGCCGCTGGGCCTGCGCATCCGGAGCCTGTGCTCCGCAACGGGAGAGGCCACAACAGTGAGAGGCCCGCATACCGCAAAAAAAGAAGAAAAATAAAAATAAAAATAAATTAAGACATTGTATACTTTAAACTTATATGTGTTATATATCACTTGTATATAGCTGGGAAAGCATAAATGAAGGAACTTGTTTCACTTTTCCTTTTCTTTCCCAAACTTTTCTCTTTAGTTTGTCTTTGGCATAAACTTGTCTACATTTTTTTTTTTTTTTTTTTTTTTTTTGTGGTACACAGGCCTCTCACTGTTGTGGCCTCTCCTGTTGTGGAGCACAGGCTCTGGACACGCAGGCTCAGTGGCCATGGCTCACGGGCCCAGCTGCTCTGTGGCATGTGGGATCTTCCCAGACCTGGACACGAACACATGTCCCCTGAATCGGCAGGAGGACCCCCAAGCACTGCACCACCAGGGAAGCCCCCCCTTTTTTTCTTTTTTTTTGTGGTACGTGGGCCTCTCACTCTTGTGGCCTCTCTCATTGTGGAGCACAGGCTCCAGACGTGCAGGCTCAGTGGCCATGGCTCACGGGCCTAGCCAATCCACGGCATGTGGGATCTTCCTGGACCAGGGCACGAACCTGTGTCCCCTGCATCGGCAGGCAGACTCTCAACCACTGCGCTACCAGGGGACCCCTCTTTTAAGATTTTTGTGTGAGCATATAGTATGGGATTGTATCTCCATTTATCCCCAGATCTTTATTTTTTCTTTTCCTTATTTTCCTTCCTTTTTATTCCTTTTTCCTCCTCTCCTCTTCTCTTCCCTTCCCTTCCTTTCACTTAACTTCTCTATGCATTAATACTCTCTCTCACACACACAGTTATGAAGATGAAGTATACATTCATATCTACCACTGAAGTTAAGCTGATCTCTAGAATTCAGTACTAGAACAACAACAACAAATCTGTAAATAAGCATTCACTCTAGTAACTTCATCCAGACAAGACTGTGGAATAGTTACAGTTCTTAAGACCACAGAGTCCATGTCCCTTTACTTGTTCTTTCAGCCTTCCCTTCAATTCTGTGAGTATCTTTACAGAAAATCTCAAACACGTACAAAAATTTAAGCATTGATTTTTACTTTCATCCAAAATAGAGAAATACATACAGTATATGAAAAAAATACCTCAATACATTGGGCATTATGTAATGAAGGATAATAATCCCTGAGAGAAGGGAAATAAGTAAGATAATCCTATGATTTCCCCAGTTTAATGCCTATAGAGCATTGCTAGGTCACATGCAGACAAGGGAAATGCAGATTGAGTCAGCCTGTCTTCCTAGATGAGGAGACAGAGATGCGAGTCTCTGGAGGTCAAAGAAGCCTGATATTATGAAAGAGAGTACTGATGATGAAAGAGCTGAAACAGAGAGAATCCAGATATCTCTAGAGAGGCACTCACTTGAATTTTCAGCTGATATTAATCAGTGCCTGGATTTGAGGACATTGTCCAAGGATAAGAAAGAACCACCTTAAAGGGACAAGAGGATCAACCCCCATGCTCACCCAGGGCCAGAAATAGTTCCTGCTCCTCCAAAAAAAAAAAAAATGCATAACTTACAAACTTATAAAAAGAGAATTGAGTAGAATACTCATAAGAGTTTTGTGTCAATAGTGGGTAGAATTAACTCTAAAATAAACACTACTCTCATCCCAGATAATAAAACAAAAAAATAAAAATAAAAAACTATTTTCAAGAAACTTAATTTTGTCCCAGAAAACAGCAAGGTATATAAGAATATCAAAATATCACCACAAGATAAAATTCACAATGTCAGATATCCACTTAAAACTTACCAGACACAAAGGCTTCCCTGGTGGCGCAATGGTTGAGAGTCTGCCTACCAATGTAGGGGACACGGGTTCATGCCCCAGTCTGGGAAGATCCCACGTGCCGTGGAGTGGCTGGGCCCATGAGCCATGGCCACTGAGCCTGCATGTCTGGAGCCTGTGCTCCACAATGGGAGAGGCCACAACATTGAGAGGCCCTCATACTGAAAAAAAAAAAAAAAAGTTAACAGACTCACAAGAAAGAAAATATAAGCAAAATGAAAAGAAACATTAACCTCTAGAAACATATTTGTAAGTGACACAGATTAAACACTTACTAAAAAAGGCCATTAAAAGTTATTATAAATGAATTTTCTGTTTTCAAAAAGTCAAGATAAAGATGAACATTTTTAGAAACTCAGAAGATTAAAAAAATAGGACTTCCGCTTCATGAAAACTATAGTGCTTACAAGGAAAAATAAATTGATGCAATTAGACATTACAGTAGTAGAAGCTAGTGAACTTGATGACATAGCAATAGAAACTACCTAAAATAAAGCACAGAGAGAAAAAAGGTAAAAATAAGCAGTCTCAGTGAGCTGTGGACAATTTCAAGCAGACTAAGTTATATGTCATTAAAATCATTGAAGGAGATCAGTAAGAAGCAGATTCAGAAAAATATATTTCAAGACAAAGTATACAAAAGCCACAAATTTGATAAAAAGTATTAACCCACATATCAAAGAAGCTTAAAGAACCCCAAGAACAAGAAATATGTCACCAAGGCATATAATAATTAAACTGCTTGAAAACACGCTTAAAGCAAAAACAAAAAACAAAAATAAAAAAAGAGGGAAAAAGGACACAATAGGTACAAATAGGAGGAGGGAGGAACCCCATGAGATTGACAGCAGATTTCTTTTCAAAAATAATGCAAGATATGGACTTCCCTGGTGGTCCAGAGGTTAAGAATCCACCTTCAAAAGCAGGATACACGGGTTTGATCCCTGGTCAGGGAACTAAGATCCCACATGCTGTGGGGCAACTAAGACTGCATGCTCTAGATCCCACATATCACAACTAGTGAGCCCATGCACTCTGTAGCCAGCACACTACAACTAGAGAGAGAAGCTCACATGCCTCAACGAAGAGCCTATGTACCACAACTAAAGATCCCGTATGCCACAACTAAGACCCGAAACACCCAAATTAAAAAAAAAAAAGCAAGCTAGAAGTCAATGTAGCATCACATTTAAACTACTGGAAGGAAAAATTTGTCAAACCAAGATTATTCACTTCGTGAAAAAATATATTTAAAAAAGTAAGGCATTAAAAAACATTACAAGGGTAGAAAATTTGAAAAAAATCATCATCCAAAGAACTGAAATATAAAGTAGTCCTTCAAGCATAAGGAAAATAATACCAGTAGGAATTCCTGATCTTCATGAAGGAATGAAGAACACTTGAAATTTATGTAGGTGAAGATAACTTTTTTTTATTATTTTAATCTATTCATATATCATCGGTTCTGAGAAACTGTCACAGTCAAGAAAAGAACAGGAGACATGACTAGTTAATGTAAGATAGTTTCCTGAATTATATCATGTAACAGAAAAAGGACATTAGGTAAAAACTAAGAAAATCTGAACAAATGTCAACTTTAGTTAATAACAATGGATCAATATTGGTTCACTTATTGCTACAAACACACCATACAAATATAAAATATTGATAATAGAAGATACTAAAGACAAAATATTGATAGTATTGATAATAGAAGATCATATTGATAATAGAAGATACAAGGTGGGGACTCTCAGCAATATCATCTCAATTTTTCTGTAACACTAAAACTGTTCTGAAAATAAAGAGTATTTGAAATTAAAAAAGAAAATTTCACCCAGATGGTAAAAGAAGAAAGCTATCTCTATGTTCTGATGCCATTTTTGTTTTGTTTTGTTTTGTTTTGTTTTGTTTTGTTTGCCCCACTGTGCAGCACATGTATCTTAGTTCCCTGACCAGGGATCAAATCTTTGCCCCCTGCAATGGAAGCACAGAGTCTTAACCACTGGACCACCAGGAAAGTCCCTGACACCATGATTTTTGATGTAAAACATCAATGTAATCTACAATGAAGCTGAGAGAGAAAGAGAGGGAGAGATGAAGCTACTAGTGAAGCTTTAGGATACAAGATTAGTATATACAACCCATTAATTTCTCCATACACTAACAAGCAAAACTTAAAAAATGAAATTTAGAAAACAATGACATTAACAACACCACAAAAATGTAAATATTTAGGGAACAATTTGTCAATTTTTTGCAAGAACTGTTTTCTGAAAAAAATGTAAAACATTACCTATAAAGAGAACCTAGATAAATGGAGAGAGATATCATGTTCATGCAATAGAAACAATAATTTAAGATATCAATTTTTTTCTAAACCATGTATAGATGTAGTGCAATCATAACCAAATACCAGCTAGCTTATTTGTAGAAACTGAAAGTGTGACTCTAACGTTCAGTTAAATACAAAGTCGTTACAGTGACCAAAACAATTTGAAAAAGAAGCAGGAAAAGATGCCTTTCCTTGCTTTAGGAGTTACTAAATGGCTAGAGTATTCAAGATTGTGCCTTACTGTCATCAGCTTAGACCCATCACTCAATGAATAAGGATAGTGAGCCAACTCTCTTATTTTCAACAAAGATGCAAAGGCAGTACAGTGGAAAGAGTATATATTCTTAAGAAATGGCACTGGAGCAACTGGATATCCATATGCCAAACAGTGAATTAAATCCATACCTTAGACTATGTACAAAAATAAACTAGAATGTATTGTGGTTCTAAATACTCCTGGAAGCAAACATAGAGAAAAAGAATTGTGACCTTGGATTAATGAAGGATTTCGTAGGTACAATACCAAAAGCAAAACCTATAAATATAATTTACACATTAGACAATACAAATTGAGACTATGTACTCTTTGATGAAAGACACTGTTGAGAGAATGAAAAAACAATGTAAGGCTGGGAAAGATATTTTCAAGTCATATTTCTGATAATTAACTTGTATTTACAACACATAAAGAATTCTCAATACTTAATAATAAAGAAAACAGCTCAAATAAAAAAAAATAGGTAGAATATTTAAATAGACTCTTAGCAAAGAAGATGTATAGATATTAAATAAGTATATGGAAAGATACCACTATTAAACATTAGGGACATGAAAATTAACACTACAATGAAAAGATATTACATACCTATTAGAATCTTCTAGAAGCAAAGGCACCCCATCCATATAGTTTCACTTTTTCTTAGATTCCTCACAGCAAGGTGGCTTCTTACATTGTAGCTCAGTATTCTGAGTGAGGATGTTCCAGAAAACTAGGGAAAAACTGGGTCACCTTTTATGATATGGATTTGGAAGTCACACAGTGTAACCATCACCATAGTTTATTAGTCAAAGCAGTACCTATTGATGAAAGAATGGCCAGGGCACAATGTAAAAAAGCATGTGTGACCAGAGATATTGCTGCATCAATCCCTGGAAAATATAATGTCTTCCACAATGGGATCCACATATTCATAGAGTTTCTAAGAATTTCCCCACAAACTACTTATAATTGTTAAGGAAAAGAAAAGTGTCCATACACTATCAAGATTAAGAGAGATGCCTACCAATGAGGAGTGATTAGAATGCTAGCCTCCTCTACATAGTTAGATCCAGTTCACGTAGATAAGATCATCCCTCTTAATTATGCAAATATAGGAAGATGGAAAGATATTGTCCCAGGATTACAATGTTATTAAGGGATTAAATCTTCTGTTCTTTTATATACCTGGTATGGAAAGCTTGTCCTTGCAGAAGACACGTACCAATTTTAAAAGTCTTTCTTCAAATGTTCAAAGCTGACTCCGTAAAAAATTTCCATTCTCTCATTCCCTAGTATCACAGTATTTTCACTTTATAGTGCATATATATAAGATATAAAGTAATATATTACTGCTTCTCCCCTTGAATTTACCATGTTATCTTTTTATTTGAGACAAGAATCCAGTCATTTTCTTCCCTCTTGTTGCAAGTGCATATTGTTACTATAGTTCTTTAGAAAATTGTCTTTCCTTTTTATTACCCTGTTTTTGGTTGACTTCCACAACACAGCTACTATAAGATAATATGAATGACTCCTAAGTAAAAGATATTCTTGAGCCTGCTGACCAGAAAAATCTACATCTCTACAGGGGTTAGAGATTCAGCAATACATGTAGGATCTCTTTCAAGAAAGTGAAAAGTAGCAAATTGTTCCTGGTTATTTGGCACATTTTTACACCCTAAGTTATATTTGTCATCATGTCAGGAGTTAGAAAGGGATCCTGCTCTATCTTTGTATGATAATCAAAATATTAATTCTGTCATAGGGCTATATAATTTTAAGAAGTTGGTTTCTAGTCAATCTGGCATCAAAATAAGTTAAAAATGTCCTTGTAATTTTGCCTTTCCTCTGAATAGGGTTACTATGACTATCTAAATGTAAACATTTTGTTTACAAATGCAGGTCAGAGCAGAATACAAACATCTTAAATAAATTTGAAAATTGAAGATAGTATATTATGTAAATATAAAATTATATGTGACTAAAATGCAAGATTTGTTCTTCTATACTCAGGGAGTGGTAGTAAAAAGAGGTGAAATAAGAAATATACCATTTTTCATTAAATATGAGGAAAATTAAAAGATAATCTGTCCTGTCTAGGATTTTTGAAAATATATCTCTTTGAATGTCACTACTGTAGAAAGTTTTGGTGATAGGTGAAACATATTCTCTGAGAAAAAAATTGGTACAGTAACATTTACATCTTTAATTGTAATAATCTATGTGAATCTGTATCTTTTATAATATATTTTCCCCAACTATGTCCATATTATACATGGCTGAAGAATATAAGAGCATCCTTGCTTACTACCCACTCTGTTCATCCCTAGTATTTTAATTACGTCTCTTACTACTGTTCTCTAAGGGGACACCTTGAATGTCACTTATCTTTCATGGCCCTAGGATGCAAGGAAAATGTCGGGTTGGATCTGGTAACACTGTTGTTGTTAGAAACCATGGGTGCTGTAAAAGATGATAGGTGCAGAATAAAAGAGATAGCTTAAATGACTCTCATTACCCAATATTTGAAAATATCAGCTGTAACAATGATATAAGTAGTAATAATAATTGCCACTGTTGAGTCTGTAAAAGACTAGGATTCTCTGGTGATGTTCAAATGAGAAAACTCAATGTAAAGTGCATAAAAAGAAAAATATATTACTGAAAAAGCATAACTAGAATAAAAAGAATTTGTAATTTCTAAAAAATTTTAATGATAGGTTCAAAGTATTTAAATGTTTGTTTTCTCTTTTTAACAGAATATTAGCTTGCAAAACATGAACATATATATTATACATGTAACAGAGTTAGCTTTATGGGCCTATGACTTGTGCAGTTGCACAGAACCCAGTGTTTATCCAGCCACTATGCTTGGTTTAATGCTCTGATGTCACCATCTTGAAATTCTTAATAATTTTACCTTTGAAATTGTGTTTGGCAAGCAAAGTCTGACAAGACCATTGAGCATGCAAGTGAGCAGAGGGAATACACACAATATGCATGACCTAGTTCCTTGATACCCTATTAGTATATCCAATGTACACAGGGTTCTGGGGAAACCACAATGCATGGTAGTCCAGTGAGAATCAAAGAAAATGCAAGGTAAACCTGTTATGGTACCATACCTTGTGTTCACTTTGAGTCTTTCTGAACTACAGTGCATTGGGAGCCATGGGGATTCTGTGCTCATTTCATCAATAGGTATAACAGAATAAACAAGCTCACCTAAAGCCCTAAGAGACTGCACTTTCCAGGTGCACTTTTTTGTATTGAACAACCACTAATACTGAATATCATGGCAAAAATAAAAAATAAAATAAAGGGAAAATAAAACAATCCATGGTTTCTTTTTCTTTCAGTCCATTCATACACATTGGTAAGCAAAGGTAGAGAGTTTTGGTAGTACATATAACATCAAAAGGTGAAATAGCCTCAGGTGAGTTAGATTTGTACAGTGTTTCCATTTTCTCCTAAGAATGAAATGCATATGCATGTACGAGCCACAAAATACAAAGTGTGTAATTCTGGTGATTCCATGAGTGCTCGTGTATCTGCATTTAAAACTGGCATTGCACAACATAAGTATAAATGATAATAGCCATGAAAATAATTTAAAATTTTAGTTTTTCTTTATGTCTAACAACATTAAGTGGCAAAGAAAAAAACACTGTAATACATATATTAAGAGAGGTGCAGAAGAAAGAGAACAACTATACAATTTAGTTCCTTAAAAGGGGCTCTTTTCCTGCTTTTTTGAATGAGAGATCCAATGTTATCATTTTGCACTGGATGCCACAAATTACACAGCTGGCACTGAATGCAGTAAATATAAACGTTAAAATATGTTGGGATTAAGTGTTTTTCATTCAAGCAATACAGGATTTAATATTCAATAATTAATTGTGGTCATTCATAATATAAAAAGACTTTTAAAAACAGCATTTTCTTTTGATCCATGTGGCAGACAGGGTCTTGATGCTCCAGCCAAATATCAGGGGTATGCCTCTGAGGTGAGAGAGCCGAGTTCAGGATATTGGTCCACCAGAGACCTCCTGGCTCCACATAATATCAAATGAGAAAAGCTCTCCCAGAGGTCTCTATTTCAACACTAACACCCAGCTCCACTCAAAAACCAACAAGTTACAGTGCTGGACACTCTATGCCAAACAACTAGCAAGACAGTAACACAACCCCACCCATTAGCAGAGAGACTGCCTAAAATCATAATAAGGGCACAGGAACCCCAAAACACACCACCGGTCCTGCCCACCAGAACGACAAGATCCAGCCTCATCCACCAGAACACAGGCACCAGTCCCCTCCACCAGGAAGCCTACACAACCCACTGAACAAACCTAACACACTGAGAGAAGACACCAAAAACAACAGGAACTATGACCAAGCAGCCTGCAAGACACAGCAAGTTAAGCAAAATGAGAAGACAGAGAAATACACAGCAGTTGAAGGAGCAAGTTAAAAACCCATCAGACCAAACAAATGAAGAGGAAATAAGCAGTCTGCCTGAAAAAGAATTCAGAGTAATGATAGTAAAGATGATCCAAAATCTTACAAATAGAATGGAGAAAATACAAGAAACATTTAATAAGGACCTAGAAGAACTAAAGAGCAAACAAACAATGATGAACAACACAATAAATGAAATTAAAAATTCCCTAGAAGGAATCAATAGCAGAATAACTGAGGCAGAAGAATGGATAAGTGACCTGGAAGATAAAACAGTGGAAATAACTACTGCAGAGCAGAATAAAGAAAAAAAGAATGAAAAGAATTGAGAAGAATGTCAGAGACTTCTGGGACAACATTAAACACACCAACATTTGAATTATAGGTGTCCCAGCAGAAGAAGAGGAAAAGAAAGGGACTGAGAAAATATTTAAAAGGAATATAGTCAAAAAATTCCCTAATATGGAAAAGGAAATAGTCAATCAAGTCCAGGAAATGCAGAAAGTCCCATACAGGATAAATTCAAGGAGAAACATGCCAAGACACATATTAATCAAACTATCAAAAATTAAATGTAAAGAAACAATATTAAAAGCAGCAAGGGAAAAACAATAAATAACATACAGGGAATCCCCATGGGGTTAATAGCTGATCTTTCAGCAGAAACACTGCAAGTCAGAAGGGAGTGGCAGGACATATTTAAAGTGATGAAAGGGAAAAATCTGCAACCAAGTTTACTCTACCCAGCAAGGATCTCATTCGGATTTGACAGAGAAATTAAAACCTTTACAGACAAGCAAGAGCTAAGAGAATTCAGCACCACCAAACCAGCTTTACAACAAATGCTCAAGGAACTTCTCTATGCAGGAAACACAAGAGAAGGAAAAAACCTATAAAAAACAAACACAAAACAATTTAGAAAACGGTAATAGGAACATACATATCGATAATTACCTTAAATGTAAATGAATAAAATGCTCCAACCAAAAGACATAGACTGGCTGAATGGATGCAAGACAAGACCCATATATACGCTGTCTACAAGAAACCCACTTCAGACCTAGAGACACAACAGACTGAAAGTGAGGGGATAGAAAAAGATATTCCATGCAAATGGAAATCAAAAGAAAGCTGGAGTAGCAATTCTCAATTCAGACAAAATAGATGTTAAAATAAAGACTGTTACAATAGACAAAGAAGGATACTACATTAAGGGATCAATCCAAGAAGAAAATGTAACAGCTGTAAATATTTAGGCACCCAACATAGGAGCACCTCAATACATAAGGCAAATGCTAACAGCCATAAAAGAGGAAATCGACAGTAACACAATAATAGTAGAGGAAGTTAACATGCCACTTTCACAAATGGACAGATCAACCAAAAGGAAAATAAATAAGGGAACACAAACTTTAAATGATACATTAAATTACATGGACTTAACTGATATATATATGACATTCCATCCAAAAACAACAGAATACACTTCTTCTCAAGTGCTCATGAAATATTCTCCATGATAGATCATATCTTGGGTCATAAATCAAGTTTAAATTGGTAAATTTAAGAAAATTGAAATCTTATCAATTATCTTTTCCAATCACAATGCTACGAGACTTGATATCAATTACAGGAAAAACTGTGTAAAAAATGCAAACACATAGAAATCTGTAAAAAAATACAAATCTGTAGAAATAAACTACTAAATAATGAAGAGATCACTGAAGAAATCAAAAAATACCTACAAACAAATGACAATGAAAACACGATGACCCAAAAACTATGGGATGCAGCAAAAGCAGTTCTAAGAGGGAACTTTATAGAAATACAATCCTACCTCAAGAAACAAGAAACATCTCAAATATACAACCTAAACTTACACCTATAGCAATGAGAAATAAGAACAAAAAAACCCTCCAAAGTTAACAGAAGGAAAGAAAGCATAAAGGTCAGATCAGAAATAAATGATAAAGAAAAGAAGGAAAAAATAGCAAAGATCAATAAAACTAAAACCTGGTTCTTTGAGAATATAAAGTTGATAAACCATTAGCCAGACTCATCAAGAAAAAAGCTAGAAGACTCAAATCAATAGAATTAGAAATGAAAAGAAGAAGTAACCATTGACACTGCAGAAATACAAAGGATCATGAGAGATTACTACAAGCAACTATATGCCAAGAAAATGGACAACCTGGAAAAAATGGACAAATTCTTAGCAAAGCACAACCTTCAGAGACTGAACCAGGAAGAAGCAGAAAATATAAACAGACCAATCACAGGCACTGAAACTGAAGCAATGGTTTAAAATCTTCCAACAAATGAAAGCCAGGAACAGATGGGTTCAGAGGCAAATTCTGTCAAACATTTAGAGAAAAGCTAAAATGTATCATTCTGAAACTCTTCCAAAATATACCAGAGGGAGGAACACTACCAAACTCATTCTATGAGACCACCATCACCCTGACACCAAGACCAGACAAAGTTGTCATATAGAAAGAAAACTACAGGCCAATATCACGGATGAACACAGATACAAAATTCCTCAATAAAATACTAACAGACAGAATCCAACAACACATTAAAAGGATCATACACCATGATTAAGGGGGTTTTTCCCAGGAATGCAAGAATTCTTCAATATATGCAAAGGAATCAATGTGATAAACCATATTCACAAATTGAAGGAGAAAAACCATATGATCATCACAATAGATGCTCAAAAAGCTTTAGACAAAATTCAACACCCATTTATGACAAAAGCTCTCCAGAATTACGCATAGAGGGAACTTACCTCAACATAATAAAGGCCATATATGACAAACCCAGAGCCAACATCATTCTCAGTGGTGAAAAACTGAAACCATTTCCTCTAAGAGCAGGAACAAGATACGGTTGTCCACTCTCACCATTATTATTCAACATAGTTTTGGAAGTTTTAGCCATGGCAATCAGAGAAGAAAAATAAATAAAAATAATACAAATTGGAAAAGAAGAAGTTAAGCTGTCACCGTTTGCAGATGACATAATACTATACATAGAGAATGCTAAAGATGCTACCAGAAAACTACTAGAAGTAATCAATGAATTTGGTAAAGTAGCAGGATTCAAGATTAATGCACAGAAATCTCTTGCATTCCTACATGCTAATGATGGAAAATCTGAAAGTGAAATTAAGGAAACTCTCCCATTAACCATTGCAAAAAACAGAATAAAATACCTAGGAATGAAACTACCTAAGGAGACAAAAGACCTGTATGCAGAAAACTATAAGGCGCTGATGAAAGAAATTAAAGATGATACAGTCAGATGGAGAGATATACCATGTTCTTTGATTGGAGGAATCAACATTGTGAAAATGACTGTACTACCCAAAGCAATCTACAGATTCAATGCAACCCCTATCAAATTACTAATGGCATTTTTCACAGAACTAGAACAAAAAATTTCAATATTTGTATGGAAACACAAAAGACCCTAAATAGTCAAAGCAATCTTGAGAAAGAAAAACGGAGCTGGAGGAATTAGGTTCCTGGACTTCAGATTAAACTACAAAGCTACAGTAACCAAGACAGTATGGCACTTGCCCGAAAACAGAAATATAGATCAATGGAACAGGATAGAAAGCCCAGAGATAAATCCATGCACATATGGTCACCTTATTTTTGATAAAGGAGGCAAGAATATGAAATGGAGAAAAGACAGCCTCTTCAATAAGTGGTGCTGGGAAGACTGGACAGCTACATGTAAAAGAATGAAATTAGAATAATCCCTAAAACCAAAAGCAAAATTAAACTCAAAATGGATTAAAGACCTAAATGTAAGGCCAGACACTCTCAAACTCTTAGAGGAAAACATAGGCAGAACACTCTATGACATAAATCACAGCAAGATCCTTTTTGACCCACCTCCTAGTGAAATAGAAATAAAAACAAAAATACGCAAATGGGACCTAATGAAACTTAAAAGCTTTTGCACAGCCAAGGAAATCATAAATAAGATGAAAAGACAACCCTCAAAATGAGACAAAATATTTGCAAATGAACCAACTGATGAAGGATTAATCTCCAAAATTTACAAGCAGCTCATGCAGCTCAATAACAAAAAAACAAACAACCCAATCCGCAAATGGGCAGAAGAACTAAATAGATAATTCCCCTAAGAAGATATACAGATTGCCAACAAACACATGAAAGGATGCTCATCATCACTAATCATTAGAGAAATGCAAATCAAAACTACAATGAAATATCACCTTACACCATTCAGAATGGCCATCATCAAAATATCTACAATCAGTAAGTGCTGGAGAAAGTGTGGAGAATAGGGAACCCTCTTGCACTGTTGGTGGGAATGTAAATTGATACAGCCACTATGGAGAAGAATATGGATTTTCCTTTAAAAAAACTAAAAATAGAACCACCATATGACCCAGCAATCCCACTACTGGGCATATACCCTGAGAAAACCATAATTCAAAAAAAGTCATGTACCACAATCTTCATTGTAGCTCTATTTACAATAGCCAGGACATGGAAACAATTTAAGTGTCCATCAACAGATGAAAGGATAAAGAAGATGTGTCACATATATACAATGGAATATTACTGAACCATAAAAAGAAACGAAATTGAATTTTTGTAGTGAGGTGGAAGGATGTAAAATCTATCATACAGAGTGAAGTAAGTCAGAAAGAGAAAAACAAATACTGTATGCTAACACATATATATGGAATCTAAAAAAAAAAAAAAAAAGGTTTCTGAAGAACCTAGGGTCAGGCCAGGAATAAAGACCCATATGTAGAGAATGGACTTGAGGTCACGGGGAAGGGGAAGGGGAAGCTGGGATGAAGTGAGATTGTGGCATGGACATATATACACTACCAAATTTAAAATAGATGGCTACTGGGAAGCAGTCACATAGCACAGGGAGATCAGCTCGGTGCTTTGTGACCACATATAGGGATGGGATCGGGAGGGTGGGAGGGAGATGCAAGAGGGAGGAGTTATGGTGATATATGTATAGCTGATTCAATTTGTTATAAAGCAGAAACTAACACACCATTGTAAAGCAATTATACTCTAATAAAGATGTTAAAAAAAAGAAATTTATGATCAAGGTGTCAGTCCTACCTCAGGTCACTTTTATTTTCTTAATAAAAATAATAACTGATTTATTTATTTCATTTTGGCAATTTTATTCAAGGGAATTTTTCAATGAAATGTGTCTTCTAGCCCACAAATAAGTTGAACCAAGAACTGAACTACCTTATATATTCTTGGGATAATCTAATATATAGCTTTTCTAAATGACTATGAAATTGTCATTATTATAAGTTTATATTTTTAATATTCCTTATTCTAAGGTAAAATAAATAACAGTGTTAAAGTAGCAGCATTTTACTGTGTTCCTAGATATCAAATATACTTATATAGATCCGAAAAAATCAGCATTTGGAAGAAATGGAAGGTCTTTTCTTATAAATATACATTAGTCAGCAACAAACAAAGTACACCTTTGGTGTAATTGTCAGAGATTTACATGCTGCCCTAAAGTTTGAATATTATTTCTGAGCTAGAAATCTTAAGGACAAAGGCATATCTATGAATAATGAGAAACAAAGCTACACACATGAATTATGGTTTAAACCTTGTCATGTTAATAAAAGGTGACAGGAGCGTATTATGCTGCTAGATGAAATTTCAGCCTTTATTACATGATTTGATTTCACTGAGATCCATAGAGATAAACTGAAATATTTAGTGACAGTCCATTTTTTAAAGCCATCTCCTCCTCAGAAACAGATCAAATAATGTAGACATACAGTTTATTATACCAGGCAGTCTAATAAAAATCTGAATACTTGCACATTTGAATCAGTTCTCAGTTCCTTATCAATCAAAATTAGCAATTCATATACCTAGATAAACAAAACTTCTTACAAATACATAAATATCCTTTTAGTTATAAAGGATAATGAGTATGACATTGAAAAGTAAGTGGAACAAATACATTAATATGTACTGCCTCTAGCACAAATGGAGTTAATATTCTGTCAATATGTCCATTTTACTGTACTTGTAATTTAGCTGTAAAAGAGCATTCAAGCAGAAGTATGCTATTGAAGTCATATTATTTCCCTACTTTTACCTCACACTCTTTAATACTATTTCAGCTATTTATAATTCAATATACATTTAGTTTATATTTATATTCATACCTAGAAATATCCCTTCAGTGTTCCCAGGAAAAATAACAAGGTTGATAGTATATAATATTTTTGTGTTCAGAGAAATATTTCAAAACTTTTTTTTTTTAATTTAGTATATATGGGCCAAGACCTTCCTTCCTCAAATTTGTGTTCTTATAATTCTGGATATAATATTGATTTACAGAATATGTAGCATAATATTTAGAAAAAGTTGGCTTCAAGAGTAGATAGTAAACTTCACTTCCATACTCATAAAATCCAACATTTTCTTTTACTCCTTTCTACCCTAGTTTACACATACCAGGCACTCAACAGTGTGATTTTTCTCTTCCAGCAATCCATTTATTTTAAAATTTCTTTGTGATCTTTCTGGTTTCTTTGGAAAAATAATCTATTTTAATTCCTTGTGATATTAGATTCCTTAGGTTTTTCAGATATGCTCAAGGTCTTGATCAGCACATTACTGTGGAAAAGAAAGGATAGCCTTTGACATATGGGAAATTATGGTATTGATCAAAATTAGTTTTGCATGTCTAGGTTTCTGGCAAAAATTAACTGGATCATCTGAAGTAAAACAGACATATTCTTTCTTGGTGGCATTGAGGAGCTAGTGAAGTGAACTAACACTAGGGTGAGCTCACACATTCTTTGTGCTTCACGCACTATGCATGTGCTATTACTTAGGGCAAGCTCATTTCTGATTTTCATACTCCACTACAAATCATATAGAGCATGTAAAAATTGTACCATATTTCATTCCCGTAAATACAACTCTTGTTCTTCCTCTTTTTTTTATGAGGTCACTATGCCATTGGTATTTCAAACAAAGAATTACAAGCATCATCAATTCTTACTCCGTCACATCTCCTATGTCCATGTTTTCATTTTCTTGAGGTTTTATCTAGAATTGAGCAGGAATTGAAAAAATGATGGATTAATCAATTTGTGCTTGTAGTGTTTTGTGATGTTTTTAGTATGCCAGAATAAACTTTGTAAACCCCAGATCTGGTAGGGAGATAATACAATGGGATCTTGATCTTTGATTCATCCAATCTCACCCTAAGTATTCAGGAGTATGATGGATCTGTTAACACTCACTTGCACATTCCTAGTGGGTTTGCCAGCACACAGCTAATCTTTCAGAAACCATTGAAAGGGACTAAGAAAATATAAAACACTCATGATAATGCATAAGGGGTCACCTTATGTGACCTAAATCAGGTGATACCTTTGGCATCCAGGACTCTTCATTGGGAATTGAAAGCCAGGGAAGCATGCACCAGTACCACTGAGATAAATCTTTGTGCAGGAGCCTTCTGCTAATAGTGAGCTGTATCCTCACCAACTAAAAAATAACTTATATGCCATGATTCCTTCTGCTGCTACTCAATAGTCACTCTCAACCATTCACTAGGTATATGAAAATCAGCAATTAAACTCTCTGGGTCTTTTTATTTTTCATCCAATTTGTTGATTAAATACTAGAATTAAATAAAAGCAATTAAGTTGATGCCTAGATTGGTACTCTTGTATGAGTTTCTTCTTGCCTTTCTCTTTCAAGAATTATTTTTTATAAGATGCAATATAGAGCCAAGCATATCCAATTTTTTTTAAGCCAACAATATTTGGAATCACATGGTGGCATGGATAATACTTATTATAATGCTTTACCCTCATAAGGCAGATTATATTTTCCAAAAGTGGTCACAACAATATCTCTGGTTTCTTGTGTTCTTTTCAGAATTTTGCTACTCTACTACTGAAGAGTAGAACATATGTCCCTTCATATTGAACAATGGCAGAAGTGATAAAATATGATTTCTGAGACAAAAAGACAAGGTAGCTTTTCCTGGTTCTCTCTCAGTATGCTCACATTTAGAACCAAATCACCAGGCTGTGATAAAGCAAAGCAGCCACATGGAAGTGTTCTTGCTGAAAGCCCTTTTGTGAGGCTCCAGCTAAAAGCTAACATCAAACCACTGGACATGTGGGTGCATTGAGAATTGAAATAATTCTATGCCCCTGCTGTCCTTTGAATCATCCCAAGGGATGCCATGTAGAATGGAGCAGGACTTTCCCTGCCAATTCCTGCCAGACTTGTAGATCCATGAATTAATAAAAGATTGTCATTGGCTTAACATACTACATTTTATAGTGATTTGTTATAAAGTGGCAGGTAGTACACTTATAGGGTAATGTTTTGACACAGTGCCTCTCACACCCTTCTATGTCCCCCTGAGTTTATATAATGCATTATTTACTGAAGTAAATTTTATGGTTAATCCAATTTTTGTTGTTCTGCATCATTTTGTAGTTCTCCCTCTTCTTCCCACCACTATAAGCAAAATGTGACCCCAAAAATTTGCCTTTAACAAACACTACCAGGATTGTTATTTTTCTTTCTTGTGTGGTAAGCCTGACTGCTAAAAAAATTCTAAAAAATGAGGATGAATATAATGTTCAGTAGATCTCTTTATTAGGCACATAACGCTTTTAAACATTAGTGTACTTTGATAAGAAACTTTGAAAAAAATGTAAGGGTGGTTGTTACAGAGACATTTAAGTAGCACATGTTTATGTTCCTTGGGAAATAGCAAACCATGACACAAATAAATGGCTATATAGTTTTCTAGTTCCTTACATTTTTGTCTGTTACAATCCATTTTTACTGCATTTGTTTATCCCAACATAGGTATAGCATTCAGATCTACTCTTGATCCAAAATATATCTCAATCTTCATGCTAATTCTCAGTTTTAATGTTCCAATATGTTGACTTCTCTCAGAAGTCTCTGGAGTCTATTTGCAAATATGGCTCATAAGAACTGGCTTTAATGTTCCAGAAATTTCAGGGTAGTCATAGAGTTTTACTCATTTCAATTGAACACAATTTAACCCTCATCATCTATTAGTACAGTGGTTGGCAAACTTTTTCTGTAAAGGGTCAGATAGAAAATATTTTCAGCTTTGCAGGCCATGTGTCTGTTGCAATGACTCAACTTTCCTGTTATAACACAAACGCAGCCATAGACAATAATACATAAGCTAATGGGTCTGGCTGTGAGCCGCTAAAACATCATTAAAGAAAACAGGTGGCAGACTGGATTTGGACCATAGGTAGTAGTTTGCCAAACCTTCTACTGAAATTGGAACATTGTAGAAATGTTTCCATTTAATATTTGGCATCTCCACAAAGCCTATTTTCATTTATTATCTAAGCATTCTTCTTTCTACAAAATGATTAAGAATAAATATCAATCAATATATTTAAAAGGTTTTAACAAGATGGAAATTATATATTTTAAAGTTTAGCAAGTATCACAAATATACTTTTAACTTGCAACAAAACATTTAAAATCCTTAGAATTAAAAAAAAAAGTTTGATGATGACAATTTGAAGATTATCCCATGAGTGATCTAATGAAAGTCACTTAAACTAAACACCTGGATTCATTAGAGAAAACAGTAGCTTCTTTTGGCAGGCACAAAAAAATATTTCTTTGGGGTTTTGTTGTAAATAGAAAAAAACTGTTTTGGAATTGAAGGCATAGAGAATCATACCCTTACATTCTAGTCTATAAATAAATAGTAAGCTAAAGTTCAAAATAAAGTTAACAGTAATTAAAAAGATTATTTCTTTGTTTAAAACTATAGTTCAAATTCACAATGAAATAGTAGCCATAATGCATTAGTTAATTAATCCAGTTAAAAATAGTTCTGGCTCACTGTTTACAAATCACATATAGAATAAGGAACTAACCAAACAAAAATATTTCCTTTATGAAGCTTGTTTTCTGCTAGGGGATATACATAATAATTGAGGTAAAAATATGGCATGTGGGGATGATTATAAAACATAAAATAAAAGGATAAGCCTCTAAGGATTATAGGGAGGAAGGGTACAATTTTATATATTCCAAGAGTCATTAATGAGAAGGTTTCATTTGACAAAAGACCAGAAAGAATTGTTGCCTAGTTGTAGCTATATGTGAAAGAACATTTGCAGGCGGAAGGTATGACAATTGTAAATGCACTGACATAGGAGTTTGCCTGATGTATTTAAGGAACACCTAGGAGGTCTGCCCATGAGATGAGAGTGGAGAGAAAAGTGAGGATGTAGTGAGGGCTAAGTTCAGAAGAATAAAGTGGGGCTCAGATCCTATGAGACCCTCCAGGCCTTTCAAAGGACTTTGGTATTTACTTTGAATTGGGGAGATATTGGAGAGTTTTGAGCTGGCATTCACATGAACTGATCTTAAAGATTCTCTGGCAAAGCTAGAAAAAAGGAAATCAGTTAAGAAGCTATGAGTATTTAACAAGGATGTTACCAGTGGAGTGGTAGGAAATGATCAGATTCTTTGATGAGTAAGATGCACGATAAACCACACAACACATGAAAAACAGTACCAGTAATAATAAGGTTAATTGATAAAAACACCTTAAAGTGGCAAGCACAGGAATTGCTCTTCATACCTATCTCATTGTGGCTGTTCTCCATTCTCCCAGAGGCTATTATGCTAAGTGAAATAGGCCAGTCACAAAAGGACATAGGCTATGATTCCACTTTTGTGAAATATCTAACGTAGTCAAACTCATAGAAGCAGAGAGTAGAATGTTTGTTGCCAGGAGCTGGGAAGAGGTGGAAATGGGGAGTGAATGGTCAAAGGGTACAAAGTTTCAGTTATACAAGATACGTAAGTTCTGGAGATCCTATACAGCATAGTGCCTAGCACTAACAACACTGTATTATAATAAAAATTTACTAAGATGTAGATCTTATGTTATGTGGTTTTATCAGACACACACACCACACAAGTCACTAATAATAACAGTAAAATAATAATAATATTAATAATAATAATGAGGAAAGAGGAAACTTTGAGAGGTGATAGCTATGTCTATGGACTTGATGCTGGTGATGGGTTCACAGGTATATACTTATTCCCAAGCTCATTAAATTGTATCTAAGAAATATGTACAGCTTTTCACATGTCAATCATACCTCAATGAAATGGTTTTCTTTTTTTTTACAGGACATTAGCAGGAAATGTGATAAATCCAAATAAGTTCTGTATTTTAGTTAACAGTATTGTACTAAGGATGATTTCTTAAATTTCATAATGTTTTATAGTTATATAAAATATTAAAATAGAGGGAGGCTCTATGAAGTGTTACCAGAACTCTGTACTAGTTTTTTAAATCTATAAATCTGACACTATCTCAAAAGTTTTTAAATGACTACTAAAAAAGATAAACATTGCATTGCAGATACACCTTTTATGAAGAGATAGGTCTGGTGATTTAAATAAATTTTCATGTTTATTTTTTCATGAGTCCCATAACAAAAATATATATATATATTAGCCAAATATAAATTTACATTGACAATACTAACTTTGATAATAGTGGACACAAAGTAAGACCTGGATTTAAAAATATTCCCCATGGTTTAAAGTTAATCTAGTAAAATACCAAGAAATATAAGAGTTTTATTACTCTTCTATTTTTATTAACATCTGAAATTCAATTTTGCAAACAGGGAGGGACATTGTAGTATTTGATGTTCAGAGAGTAATTTTTAGCAAAATATTATTCTAGAAATATATTTGACTCTCTTTTATGGAGAAGAATATGAGTGCAGCTCAAATATAAATATTATCAGTACATGTTAAAAGGGCAATTAGTATGTAGCTATTCCTAAAGGGATAAATTAATAATATATATATAATATAATAAAGATTCAGAGTGTTGGTTATCTCGTCTAGTTAGTTTTTTAACTCTCCATACAAGACTCAACTGTACTTTAAAGCTGACTTTCACATTTTATTTTCAAGTGGCATGAATACTCAGATAACAATATGGATAACACAAACTCATGATTTTTCCATTTTAGAAACATCACAGAGATTACCAGGGGAGAATCCACAAGCTTGTTAAAATTTATTCAGTCTACCAATCACTACCTATAAAAACTGTGTTAAGTCATTATTCATCCTCTTCAGTGATTTCAGTTATTCTCAGTTGCTGAATGCAGAATTATTGTCTATTTCATCCACCTTTCTTGTCAAGTTTGTTGTTTTCCCTGCTCAGCATCATGGTTTAAACTAGGCATTTCTTTCAACATTCAAATTTTCCTGCAAATCCTTCTACTCCACACTTTATAATTTCGAAGGTTTCTATAAATATTTTCTGCATGGCTGTGAAGAAAATGGAAGAGCACAATAAACTTATGTTTATCTGCTTTCACTGTGGTTAGGCAACTAGGAGCACCACTGAGCACATCTGCTTTACACAAACAAGAAAACTATAACTGAACATATGTATTTTCAAAGAATAACAGAAGTTTTGTGGATGGAGCCTATGCATTAGTGTTTTTTTTTAATGTTCCCTGGGAGATTTTTACGTGCAGCTAGGATTAGTTCCATTGGTATATTTATGCTTTGACATGTGTCAGCAGGGCTCAAACGCTTTGGTCTCAGGACCCCTTTGAATTCTTAAAAATTATGGAGAACCCCAAAGGACTTTCATTTCAATGAGTTATATGGGTCAGTATTTACTGTATTAGAAATTAAAACTGGGAAAACTTAAAGCATTTATTTATTCATTTAAAAATAGCAGTAATAAACTCATTGTACACTAACAAAATAGCATTTTAAGAAAGCTAACTATAATTTACAATCCAGTAGAAACAATGAGAAAAGTAAGCTTGTTTAAGATTTTTTTTTTTCAAATCTCCTGAATGACTGACAATTAGAAGACAGCTGGATTTCTATATTTGCGTTCACATTTAATCTGTTGAGGTGTAGTCTCTGGTAAACTCCACTATATATCCTTTAGAAAATTTAGGGAGGGAAAGCACAGCAATTATTCTTATTTTTAGGGAGGCAATTTTGACCCTACACATAGCTGGTAGCTCAATGTACAAAGTGTTGCCAGAGCATGTCAAACAGTTATTGAATAAATATACTTTTGTTATTATTTTAGTTAATTGCCAGTGTAATACTTGAGAAGTAGTTATTGGACAGCATTTTTGGAAATATATTTATTGTATAAAGAGAGAGAACTTTATTCTTTATTATTACTTTATATACATATATTTTAATATTTAGCTTAAAATAATCTAAGTTCACATGTAAAAGAAGATTTATTGTGTTTATTGCATCAGATACTATAATAAAGAGATAATGGAGTTAATGGACCCTCAAAGGAAGGGTCCCATAACAATTAAAGGAGATTGCTTAGACTGCTGGGATGGATCTTAAAGAATGAATAAAATTTAATGAGGGAAAGGAAAGTGTAAAGGCTTCTGGGAAGGAAAAATAGAAAATTAAGTATTGGTTGTAAGAAAAAATATTATATTTGTGAAAATAATTACTTTAACAATACTGATGTGGCAAGAGCTAGTAATAAGACACAGTAGAACATATCCCATGCCCAAAACACAATGGAACACTAGAGAAGGAACTGAAGTGGGAGGGGATATTAATGGTTTTGCCTTAGAGAAAAGCAGGGACAAAAGAATTTTTGATAACTATAAGAAGGGAAAATTCTGAAAATGTTCACCTAAGACAGTGTCTGTAAGGATGCTCTTTTAGTTTACTATTCTTGCCCTAACAGATTACCACAAACTTAGTGCCTTGAAACAACACAAATTTATTATCTTAAAGATCTGTGGTAGAAGTACCTAAAATACATCAGCAAGGCTCCATTCTTTTTGGAGGCTCTAGGCGGAAATTCATTTCCTTGCCTTTTCTAGGTTTTAGAGGTGGCCTGAATTTCTTGACTCATGGTCTCTTTCTCCATCTTTAAAGCTCATCTCACTAACCTCTGATTTCTTGTACATGTCCACTATGACTCTGAACTTCCTGCCTTCCTCTTACAGACCAGGATAATTTTCTCATCTCAGGATTCCTAATTACATCTGCAAAGTCCATTTTGTCATGGGAAGTAACATATTCACAAGTTTGAGGGATTAGGACAAGGACATGTTTGGAGGGCATTGTTCTGCTTACTATCATTCCAAGCAAAAAATGTTTATGTATTCTTATTAATTCAAAATATAATTACCAAATACTTATTGTTAGTAAATAACCAAGTATTATTAATGATGTCTACTGGGACTTTAAAATCTATATCTAATATTATTCCAAAGTAAAGTCTTATTTATATAAATAAATTAAAGGAATAACCAGTACTTTGTTTGAATTCAGAATGATGTCTTTTCCCACCCCAAAACACGTATGTAGCGAAACATCCTCATTGTATGATCCTAAAATTAATGAGAGGTATCAACTAATAGCATTGATTTTTACCACATTGCATTTGATGCATGACTAGCTGCAAACGTGTGCACCTTTAGTTTTATTTGCCATTTATCAAAATTATATTACGTGCAACAAGTTGAGGATATTATCAATTCATAAAAAATAAAAGACATTTTAAAAGAGGCCTGAAAGAAACTTGATTAGAGAAAAACTTAAGAGAAATATATGAACAAAATATTTTAGTTACAAAATGAATCCATGAATAAAATATATGCAAAGCAGAAAATATACCGTGGAGTATTAAATACAAGTCCTTGGTGGGTGACATCTTCAAACCTCTTCTTTATTAGAAAATTATTATTTTATATAAATGAACAAAAGTATTTCCTTTCCCCAGAAAAGTGTGTATTAGTGGTGGGTGGTGTTGTTTGTTAATGGAAAAATACCCATTTTAAATAACATAGGTAAGAGTCATAATGCATAGATGTTATATGCATGGATAATATGACAGTAATTTGTCTAATATGATTCAATATTTTTATAGATTATGCTTTAAATTTATTGTAAAATATTGGCTATATGTCCTGTGCTGTACAATATATCCTTGAGCTTATTTATCTTATACATAGTAGGTTGTATTTCATAAGCCTCTAGCCCTATCTTGCCCCTCCTCCTTTCCTCTTCCTGCTAGTTATCTCCAGTTTGTTCTCTATATCTGTGAGTCCATTTGTTTTGTTATATTCATTTTTTTGTCTTATTTTTTGATTCCACATATAAGTGATAACATTCAGTATTTGTCTTTCTCTGTCTGACTTATTTCACTAAGCATAATACCCTCCAAGTCCATCCATGCTGTTGCAAATGACAGAACTTCATTCTTTTTTTATGGCTGTGTAATATTCATATATATATATGCCATATCTTATTTATCCACTCATCTGCTGATAGACACTTAGATTGCTTCTATATTTGTCTATTAGTGTAAATTAGTGTAAATAACATTGCAGTGAACATTAGGATGCATGTATCTTTTCTAATGTGTTTTTATTTTCTTTGAATATATACCCAGGAGTGGAATTGCTAAATCATATGGTAGTTCTATTTTTAGTCCTTTGAGGAATCTCCATACTAAACAAATATCTCTTTTTTTGCACAAAGTAAATGTTTGTTATAATTTTGATTATTTAGTATGTTAAGTTAGATCAGTTCTACGTAGAGTTTTATTTAAAATATTTAATTAGAGATTAAGTATGAATGAACATAACTAGGTGAAAGGCAGCTTAATATTACTATGAAATACACTTCAGTAAATCTGAAAACAAGTGCATTACAAGCCCATTATTATTCTTTCAATAAGTAAAATTATTGCTAGAAATATTGAACTCTGAGAAGACAAATGCAGCAATGATTAATTAAATGGAATCATATTATAAAATTGTAAAAATTCGTTGTCATTATATTATTAAATATTTTGATTTATTAGGCTATATCTAAACAATATCATTTTAACATATAGGTGTGATAAAATGTTTACTAATGAAAAAATGTTTAACAGGAAAAGTTATATACTCAAATTCCTATAAACATGGATATTAATTCTGTCATCTATGCTGTGATAAAACAAAATAGGAGTTGATTTTTGAGTTCTTAGTGATTTTGATCCTATTTACCATTTGCCAACTCTATCACTTTAACTGCTGCTATTTATCCATTAGTGGTAATGTGGACAGACTGGGGCCACTTCCTTTTATCCATTTCATTCTTGGAAGGCTCTAAAATTGACTTTGACCCCAAAACATTTTAGAAGATGGCTTGTTTGAATGAATTCTTATGATAACCAGCAACCTGGGACCACTGTTTACATAATAAATCCAGAGGTACACTTTTGAATGAGAACATTTCGAGATCAGAGGCATGTACACAGCCCAGATAATCTAGTATATGTTTATAAGTATTCACATGAATATAAGGACAGTCTATAAGTCTTACTTTCATTCATATGTAAAGAAATATATTAAGTTAATCTATTAATAAAATTCAGGGAATCAGCTTTGGATTAATTGTGTATGTAATATACTTACTTGGTAAGAAAGCTTATCTACAAATTAGATATGCAGTGTCTTCACTTATTTAAATCTTAATGCATATAAGAGTAGCAGATATTTATTTTGGTTACAAATTTAAGTGTGCAAGAAATATACAATTCTTTATTTTTCTATAACAAAATGTATCCCCTTTTTCTCCTGAATTCAACAGGGGAACAAAATATAATTTGCTCTGAGGCTTCATTTATGTTCTATGACCAATGACAGTAATACTTAAGTGCCAAGTCGTGGGTGTGGGGTAGAAATAAATGTCTTTTTATTTTTTTTTACTAAATATTTGGTTTTTATATAAATAAAGGTCATAACCACACTGTTGACATATATTGCTGTCATAATGCAACAGTTCATGTGTGAGTCCACAACAGAAGTCATCTGTCATGGAATAGGAAACAAAGTTGAAAAGACCATATTAAAACAAAACTACGGGACTATCAGGTCGGGATTGTAAGTAGCAACAGATATATTCACACAGCTCCTGAGTATTTCACGTTTTACAGTACACATTAAAATGATTTCTTCCATCAACACTATAAATTCAAACTGTCATATGTTTATGCATTTTGCAAGTTACATTGATTTAATGGGTATAAGGGAGCGAGGCTCAGAACATATCCCAGTTTGAAGTTTACATCACCCACATGCTAACACAAACACAACGTGTTCCGTTTCCTTCCCCGACAACATTTGTCGGTTATCTTTTCAGTTTTTTCAGCTTCTTATCCTAAATATGTTAATTTAAAACATTTTTCAAATTTAGAATTATAGAATTATGTGAAAGCTGAAAAAATTTGGTTCAATCAGAAATTTTATCTGTTGAGGAAGCCAGTACACATAGAGGGAAACTCATTTGCCTTGGATACATTATTCTAACCTTCTTAGATCATCAATTACTGACAAAACAGCTAGTGGGTTGTTTTCAGTGTCAGGTTTCTGCATTTTTTAGTTATTTATTACATGTAGAGAAATTTATGACTTTCAATTTTCGCTTGTAAAACTCATACATATTTTGCATATACAGAGTCCTTAAGAGTAATTGAGCATGCTATCACGGGTATATGCATATGACCAAACTCATCAAGTTGTATACATTAAATATGTGTAGCTTTTTGTAGTACAATTATACTTTAATAAGGCTGTAAAAAAAGAGTAATTAAGCATGAATGATTCATTGCTTTTTTTTACTGAATAATATTGATGGTGGTGTGATGTTTATATTTATAATTAATATTCATTAATTATAATGTGGGATTAATTTCATTAATAACAATCAAAACTAAATTTATGTTAAAACAGACACATATAAGTTACTTTATTTCATTTCCTCTGATACCATTTAGTCTTAAGTAATAATTGAGTTTGGTTTATTTACTCAAAAATAATGTTTGTGTTTTAAGCATACCATAAGTTGCTTGGATTTTATAAGTTAATGAAAGAATATTAAAATTGAATGTAATGTGTCCATGTGGCTTTATTTTACATAAAAATAAAAATGCACAGTTATTCAAAGAGCCACATTTTAGAAATGTATGGCTCTTATATTATCACCATCTGCTTTTTTAAGTCTACAAAATCTGAAATCCAATACTTTTATAAATTATGCTTGGAAACTCTTAGTTGAACTGAACTGATTCAAAATATTCTTTTATGCTTTCTTCAGAGTTTAGTCACTGTTAAGTGAAAACTGTTTCTCTAATAGAGACATTGAAAGAAAAGACGTATTTTTTTTATTTTAATCAAGTTAACTATCCATTTTTAGGCACTCAAATTTACTTTTTCTAATTTAATAAATTTTTCTAATGACAAGCTAAGTCCCTGAGGTGCCAATGTCAGACTCCTAATGAAATAAGAATAAAATTAGGCTCACATGTCTTCTCAAACTGTAAGGTATGCAATACCTATGCATGTGCCTGGCATAAAAGATATGTTTTATAAAAGGATACTCAATCATTCAGTGAAAACGCTTGTCCTTTTTACATATTTCCTTTGAAAAACAACAAAATAAAGATGACCTAAGAATTCTCCTCTTGCTTTAAAAGGTTTAACTCATTGATAGTATCTTTCAGGTACTTAAATAAGCTCCAACCATGTCATATGGACATTTTGGACTGTTTATCTATGTGGATACAATATATCTCATGTATATTTATATACTACCATTTCTATACAACCTTTAACTTACTTAATAAGCCACAGAAGGCTTTTACCTTAAATTTAGTTTGTATGTTATAGAATGTAACTCAACTGAAAATTGCTTTCAGGATGTATTCAAAGCACTACTGTGCATGCAGATGATTTTTACCATGATGATTTTCCTTAACCAACTGGCTAATAAAATCCCCCATTTTAACAAACACATTTGATGTAATAAGACTTTCTTTAACAATATAACATAATACTTTTTCTTGCTTATTTTTATGATATAAAACAATCTTTGGAATAATGGAATAATTTTTACTCATTGTGGGAGGATCTACTGCATTCTCAGTAAAATAATCTTATTTCTTTTTTATTTAACTCACAACTGATTAACTTAATGTTTACTTCCATTTATGCTAGCTTGTGGCCATCTCTCTTTGTTAGATTGTTTTTCAGATGATAGATTAACTACACACATTAGGTTTCCAATGTTTATTCTCTTTCTGCAATTGGGCAGTATTTTCATGTAATAAATAATGCCTGCTGATCTGGCATCATTACCCAGTTTTCCCTCATTGTAAATAGCAAAAATATTCTGTTTCAAAAATGCCATGCATACTGTATGAAGGACAGGTCACTGTGAGAAAGTCCTGGGCAAAGGCACTTTTGGAGGAACAATTAAGGAGAATGTTTCTAGGCACAAATGTTATTGATACCTTTTAAGATTTGGAGAATTTTTCACTTTTACTCTAAGAGTGTTATCTAGTGAGTACAGAATGTAGAGTCTTGGAATTTTGTTTTCTTTTTTTTAACAAAAATATTATCATTCAAATAATTAGGTAGGTAAATATAGCTATAACCTAAACCACTGATTATATTGAGAATAAATTAACAATTATTTTGTTGTAAAGACAAGGTGAACACAGGATACACCAAAATGGGACTAAAATATTTCCTGGGAAGGGAAGTAAACATAATTAAAAGAACAAGTTGTAGAACTATATGAGGTTTTAGAGAAATTGTAGATCATTCTGTATGTTTCAACATAGTATGATGAATAGGGGAGGATTGGAGAAGGAAGAAGGGAGAAGTGACATGAAAATAAATCAGACTGGATAGATAAGTTCATGCTGTATTTGTATTTTAATGTTAATCTCTGATCCATAGATCTCTGCTATTCTGATCCTCAAAGACAGAATTGGTTCCTCAAGAAGTTGAATAGGAGTATGGGAGATACTAATCTTTTTGATGTGTCAAGAAAACAATTCCAAAAAATTCGTCACAGCTGGGTCCACTTCTGGTAGAGTTATGCTGTTGTACACAAATTGGAGTGAACAATTTTTTCCAGTTTTTTTTTTCCTTTTTAGAATCAATTTTATTTATTTATTTATTTATTGTTGCGTTGGGTCTTCGTTGCTGCATGCGGGCTTTCTCTAGATGTGGCGAGTGAGGGCTACTCTTTGTTGTAGTGCTCAGGCTTCTCATTGTGGTGGCTTCTCTTGTTGCAGAGCACAGGCTCTAGGCACGTGGGCTTCAGTAGTTGTGGCACGCAGGCTCAGTAGTTTTGGCTTGTAGGTTCTAGAGCACTGGCTCAGCAGCTGAGGCACACAGGGCTTAGTTGCTCTATGGCATGTGGGATCTTCCCAGACCAGGGCTCAAACCCGTGTCCCCTGCATTGGCAGGTGGGTTCTTAACCACTACACCACCAGGGAAGTCCCCCAGTTTTCTTTTACATCTACTCTGGGAACTCTTCTTTGGAAATAAACCTACATTGAAATTTAAAAATATTGGTAGATATATACAGTCTTCTTTAGTGTGACATCAGAAAGGAAGTAGGTGTCAAATAAAAACATCTAAGAGGAGGGATCAGGTAATGTATCCCAATTGTATCTATCAATCTGTCTATATCTTCAAAAGTTCACCAATCAAGCATATAAGGGAAGAATGTCTCTTTCCTTATTAACTTTCTTACCACCCCCAACCATTTTCCCATAACATACTATTAGAGTATGTTATTGTAGTTAAACAAGTCCATAAAATATGAAGATATTCTTTTGAACTAAATTTTAGGGTATAGATATACCAAATAACTACACATAGAAAAAGTGAATTTGTTAAAACCTAGTTTGAAGATGTAAATAATAAATTATATCTACTATTTATGGTAATTGGCTGTTAATAAATTTGGAAACTTTTTTTGAAAGTTTATGGACTCCTTAGTGAGGTCATTAAAATAGGTTACATATACAAATACCATTGGTGTCCTCTAAGCGAGCAGAAAGATGCCTAAGTACAGGACTAAAATATATATTTGTTATGTGTTATATTAAAATAATGATAAATGTTAGAGATAATGTTGAAGATATCCCTCCTCACCATTTGTAGGAGAGAAATATTATTTAATACTGCCTCCCAGCTGTGACTAAAATATAAGATGTTCTTCTTTGGTATTAAATATTCCTAATTTAATGTGAATAGTGTCTACTATCACTGAAATACCCCGGTGAATATAAAGACATATTCTGCAAAAATAAATAAGCTTTGAAACTAGTACAGATTCAAAAACAAGTGTCTTCCAGTGCTTTCTTTCCAAGTTATAGTCCTTTTAATACTTGATTTAATGTATATATGAACAAATATATAACAAATTTATAACTCATGTGAGAATACAATATAATAAGTGGAAAGCAAGATATCTGAAGAATTAGAAAACTCTATGCTTTACAAAATATAAGTTAAAGTATATGGTTTTGGCATGTTCATTAAAGTAATAATATCAAATGATAATAATGGTAAAAATAACTCATGCAAAATTATATAGATGTTTAGAAACAGCTTTCATTTTTCAATAAAAAGAAAAATAAATAAATATTGAGTATTTAGATATGTCATTCATGTTTGGATAATTAATTAATTTAATTCATATAATTATTGTCAGACAAGTAACTCCACTTTGGAGATAAGGAAACTAAAGCCAAAAAAAAAAAAAAAAGGAGTTACTTCTAGAGTTATATAATCCCCCACTGACAGCTCCAGGATTCAAAACCTAAAAGTCTAGCTTCAGAGCCCAACTTCTGCTATGTTGTGTTATCCCTCGTTGTTTTAAAATGGACTTATTTTGTAAATCAATATGACTTAACTATCCCCAAAGAAGAAGTAACCAGATCCTTGGTAAGCCTCAGAGATATGTAAGTAAAGTGACTGAAATATAGAGAAACATAGATGTTCATAGCACGTTAAGTGAAAACTAACTGACCGATAAACCTAAATATAAAACCTAAGAAAAACTTAAACTTAACATTTAAATGCCAAATAAATAAGGGAAAGAAGTACAGTAAATCTATTACATTCCTCAGAGTCAACTTCTTTGGATATTAATTTTACTGGCTTCAAGCAGACATGCATTCAGCTAGGGAAAAATGGCCATCTTGCAAGTGCACAAATGACCTTGAGGATTTTTAGGTCTCCCCTCTGAAAGACAATTTTCTCTAGTTGCCAAGATATGATAAAGAGTTGTGTTCAGGCCTGCATTTGCACCAAAGTAATTATGAACTCAATGTCAAATTTCAAAGTTGGGCTAAATAATGAAGTTGAGGGAAGTTTTACAGTTTTTGTTATTGTTTGGTTTTGGTTTTAGTTTTGGTTTTCATAACGTAGGCATATTTATACAACCTTTTCTTTCATTGCTTTTACTGCTTTAGGATCCAGGTTTCTGAACAGATATCTACAACTTTTGACATTTATGTGAAATGAAGTGTTGCTTTTATAAAATTAGAACCAATATGCTATATCAAGTGCTGAACAATTTTGAAGACATCTGTGCTTCATTTTCTATGGCTTATTTTGATGTCTATTGTTAAAAGTCACTTATGATTATAAACTACAGAAACTTATGGATAGTTATTTCTTTAGGTGGAAACACTGTTGGAAAAACCTAAATTCATATTCAAAATTTAATCTAAAGTATTAATATTTTTATAAAAATGATATAGGATAATTGATCAAAATCCACAGAAGAAGTCCTTTTGTTTCCCATGTCTTTTCTTAAGCAAAGTTTAGAAAGTGCTAACAAAAGTTTAACATGTACATCCCACAGAAATCATTCTATGGGAATGATGGTGGTCAGCAGATTATGTATTTCATGCATGTGTGTAGCTCAAGTGGTCATTAGAACACTGCACTAAGAGCACATGTTTAGGTTTTCTTCTCATTCTCTTCAACTTTCCTTAACATGTAGGAAATTTGAAATCTATATTTCTTTTAATATTGTAATCAGTATAAAGAAAATAATTTTAATATAATTTTCTGGTCACAAATACGTTAGGTGGTTGAAACACAGAATAAATACAGTAAGATAAGAGATGATAGACATAAAAATACCAAGGAAGACCTAGGTAAGTTTTGGTACCATGTTAAGTGGTAAGAATTTATCCAATTGGCTAGATTTTGTTGATTTTAACCTTGTTTGTTTTAGAAAAGGAATTTCATGATTAAATAAATTTAACTTGGACACCTTCAAATATCCAAAAGAGGGATAAATGATGTAGCGTGTCTGACACTTATTCTATTAGAGAACACTTAAAAAGAATCAATTACAACAGTTTTGTTTCATTGAACAGGTTTGGGAACAAATAATTAAAACATGGTTTTAAAATATAAATCCTGGGGCTTCCCTGGTGGTGCAGTGGTTGAGAGTCTGCTTGCCGACGCAGGGGACACAGGTTCGTGCCCCAGTCCGGGAAGATCCCACATGCCGTGGAGCGGCTGGGCCTATGAGCCATGGCCACTGAACCTACACATCTGGAGCCTGTGCTCTGCAACGGGAAAGGCCACAAGAATGAGAGGCCCGCATACCACAAAAATAAATAAATAAACAAACAAACAAACAAACAAACAAATAAATAAATAAACAAACAAAATAACATAGAAATCCTGGAAGACTTGAACAATGAAAAGTATATATGCCAATTATATGTTGTTATTGTTTAAACACTTACCCTAGGGTTGAAAGTTTTCTTTTACTACTGAATCTGGATATAGCTTGATTACTTCATTATTAAATACAAACAAATGATGTATATGGTATTTACAAGAGTTTTTGTGAGGCTTTAGATATGTAGCAATTTGAGAGTCTCTACATTTCACTGTCAGGGTATAGGATATTTCCCATTATTTGGAAAATTGTTTTAGCAAATGTTGAATGTTAGAACAAAAAATATAGTAGAACCACAAATAATACTTACAAATAATTTCCCATCCTTGGTTGAAACCAGCATTTTATCTTTAACTACATCAACATTGCATGATTTAAAGAAACCTGACTTGGGTTCCCTGCATTTTTCCTAGATCACCATCTCTTTTCTAACTCTTTGTTCTGTACTCAAGTTGGGTAGTTTAGTTTCATAATCTATTACACTTTTCAGATATTCCTAAGAATAATTTAAATTGTAAATGCATTTTAATTTTTTTAAATTCAAATTCAACCAAATTTGTAAACTGGCTGAGTCAAAAAACATTTGGGCAGGTAACAGATATTCTCATATCAGGGTTATTGGTTCAAATCCATGCCTATCAATATCTGTTATTAGATAGAAAATTCAGAAATACATGGCATGTGCACTATATGTTTGCACTTTCAATTCCTCTCTGGCCTTGCTTAACCCAGAAACTTCTCATATATTTTTCATTTGGCCTACTTATATCTAAATGCATTATGTCTGCTAGATTCTTCTAGAGTGTTGTTTCTGAGTTATATTATTCTACTATAAAAATTAGCATAAAATACAATGATATATAGTAAAAATTGCCACCTTAAAAAATCAAATAAAAAACTATTGTTTTTTTGCAAATTTTCCCTTCATATTTAACCATACAAATTTATTTGTGTTTACTTTACTCTCTATAGTTTTATCTATATTTTCCTTTGATCATTAATTGTATCAAAATAGAAATATGCCTTTGGTATTTTCCTGGATAGTCTTACGAATTAGCAGGGACACAATAGATGTTAATTTATCCACAAACTCCAAGTGACATTTGCATCAAATTAGAGATACCTTAAAATAATGACACCACAAAAAAGACACAAAAACATGAGATCATTTTGAACTAAACCCAAACATACAGCTGTCTGCCAAATTTGTGTTCAAATGTAAGTTTTAAAATGTTCAGCTTCTGAACATTCTAAACATTCAAGGCACATGTTCCTAAAGTACTGATATTTTAGTAATTTACTTATGAAATAAATCACAGTGATGATTTAAAATGTATATATCTGATATAGATATCCCATCTTTGAATATTGCTATCCTCTCCAGGAACACGTGTCAGAAAACTAAGACAATTTGCCAACCTTAGATATTCTTGCTCAAATGTTCAAATGTCATTCATTCATTATGTTTCTACTGTGTGTGGCAAGAAGTGATTGAAATCTAATGCTCATTCTGTTTGTCACACAATGCTGTGATCAGGTCATAATTTCCGGTTTACATAAATTTGTCCTGTTTTTTAGTATGTACTATGCTTCCTGCTTACAAATGTATGGAAAATTATAACTGGAAAATTCATCCAGAGAGATGTGTGGGTTATGTATGGAACATACAAGAGAGATTGAACTATCTGGAAATTCAGGTTAATTTTCCCTGGAAATCTGATGATTCAGAAAAAATGAAGTATGAGTATAATAGAATATGAAAAGTCCCTTGGAAATAGGGCAAGACACAATAAAGGAATATTTCAAAAATACTGTTAATCAGTGACGAAAAGAGCAAAGGAGGGCACACTGTAGAAGAAGTGGAACAGGTATGAAAGGATTTGGGCCCACGCCTGAAAGAAATGGAAATGCTTGAATGGTAGGTAATGGGTGGGGGATGACGCACTCAAATATGATACTTTCATAGATTACTTTGCCTTCAGGGAAAGAAATGGATTTGAAGGACAAGAATGTGGGTTGAGTTCAGGAACATTCTTAGGTCATTTGGAGATGACTGCAGTTTCCTGAGCTAGTGATAAAGGTAGTTGGGATCTTGTTGGAGTTAAATTAAGGGAATAGATCAATTAAAAGCTATTGAGTTGATAAAATAATGAAAGTTGTTTTTTTTGTTTTTTGTTTGTTTGTTTGTTTGTTTTGGTACGCAGGCCTCTCACTGTTGTGGCCTCTCCCATTGCAGAGCACAGGCTCCGGACGCGCAGACCCTGCGGCCATGGCTCACGGGTCCAGCCACTCCGCAGCATGCGGGATCTTCCTGGACCGGGCACAAACCCGTGTCCCCTGCATTGGCAGGCGGACTCTCAACCACTGCGCCAACAGGGAAGCCCATGAATAGCTTTTCTGAATGTTGGAAGGTGATTTAGACAATGCCTGAACTCAGCCATTTTCATAAGTTGCTCTCTTGTCATTTACAGGTTAACAAAAACTGCCTTTGAATTTTTCACCACAAAACACTATGGATTAAGTTGTTTTTAAAAATGTATTTCATATGAGTTGAGTAAAATAACATAGTGGACTATTATGAAAAAAGTATAAAGTTGTAAGTTATTTTTAAAAATTATATTCTAAAAGATACACTTTTAGGTATCAAAAAAAATCCTCTCATTATTTCAGAAACTAAGCATGAATTTTAGTCATATCAAAAAATGGTTTTAGTATGTCATTCTCTTATTTTAAAAAATTAGATTTGTAAATTATAAATGAAGGTATTAAACATGAATTGTAGCACTTTTGAGTGGGCAAGCTTTGTTTATGTGCTGTCATTTTTATGAAAGCAAAGATATCTTACAAAGGAGAGTTTTTTAAAAATTTGTTAGTGTGTGTATGTATGTATATGTGTGTGTATACATATAAGTGAATATGTATGTATATACACATGTATACACACAAAAACAAACATGTATTCAAGTCCAATTTAAAATTCAGACTTTCAACTTGTCATTGTGCTTGAACTTGGTCTAGTGCTGATTTCATCTTAAATCATTGAACCTTATGATGCTTTAAAAATTAATTAATAATCTAAGTTCATTATCATTTAAGATATATTTTGGTTACACATTTTAATATTCTGTTTTTGTTGCAGAGCTATTTAGACACAGCCATTTTTGGATAATAAGTCATTTATTCCTCATTAAGTGTTAGGATGGATGTAGATATTCATTACAGCCAGACAACAGACTCATTTAACTGCATACAGTACATGATTATATACCACACCAATGACTAGAATGCAAATTCCATTTCACATTAGTTTCATTTTAACTTAACCATTTGCTGAGAGTTCCCTTTTCTAGCTTTTCTGAGAGAATATCACTGTTTTTATTTTTAAAAAGGAAAAACTAAAAGGAAGAAAAGAAGAGAAAAAAAAACAGATGTGCATAATTTAGAATGACACTTCTCTCTGCTGTGATTCACAAGGACTCTTAAAATTTGTCTGTAAAACCATGCTTTCCCTGTTAGAAATGTATACCCTGGGGCTTCCATGGTGGCGCAGTGGTTGAGAGTCCGCCTGCCGATGCAGGGGACACGGGTTCGTGCCCCTATCCCGGAAGATCCCACATGCTGCGGAGTGGCTGGGCCCGCGAGCCATGGCCGTGGAGCCTGTGTGTCCAGAGCCTGTGCTCCAAAACGGGAGAGGCCACAGCAGTGAGAGGCCCGCGTACAGCAAAAAAAAAAAAAAAAAAAAAAAAAGAAATGTATACCCTGGTCTGCTTAACCTTAAACCAGATGAGTTTCAGCTTTTAAATGCAGAAGACCTTAACAAATCATCATAGAACTGGTCACAGTTGCAAACTGTATTTGAGCCTGCAGTGAAATTTGGGAATTTGCTACCCTCCTTACACAAATGATAGAATATCATTTTAAATTACATGAAAGTATATTAAAATGAAAATTATAAATTTACTTTTTATAAAATTAGAGAGACTATGTGTAGAAAATGTGAATTTCTCATGATAGTGCTTTTTTAACCTATATACTATAAATATTCATCTTTGATATAATCGAGCCATAAGTCAAAAATAATTCATCAAAAATAAATCTTAATTGAAGGAGAAAAACCACATGATAATATCAATAGATGCAAAAAAATTTTTGAAAAAATTCAACATTCATTTATGATAAAAACTCTCCAGAAAGTAGGCATAGAGGGAACTTACCTCAACATAATAAAGTCCATATATGACAAACCCACAGCCAACATTTTTCTCAATGGTGAAAAACTGAAACAATTTCCACTAAGATCAGGAACAGGACAAGGTTGTCCACTCTCACCCATATTATTCAACATAGTCACTGTTTGCAGATGACATTATACTATACATAGAGAATCCTAAAGATGCCACCAGAAAACTACTAGAGCTAATTAACAAATTTGGTAAAGTATCAGGATACAAAATTAATGCACAGAAATCTCTTGCATTCCTATACACTAATGTGAAAAATCTGAAAGAGAAATTAAGGAAACATTCCCATTAACCATTGTAAAACAAAGAATAAAATACCTGGGAATAAAACTACCTAAGGAGACAGAAGACCTGTATGCAGAAAACTATAAGACACTGATGAAAGAAATTCAAGATGATACAAACAGATGGAGAGATATACCATGTTCTTGGATTGGAAGAATCAACATTGTGAAAAAGACTATACTACCCAAAGCCACCTACAGATTCAATGCAATCCCTAACAAATGACCAAAAGCATTTTTCACAGGACTAGAACAAAAAAATTCACAGTTTGTATGGAAACACAAAAGACCCTGAATAGCCAAAGCAATCTTGAGAAATAAAAACAGAGCTGGAGGAATCAGGCTCCCGGACTTCAGACTATACTACAAATCTACAATAATCAAGACAGTATGGTACTGACACAAAAACAGAAATATAGATCAATAGAACAGGATAGAAAGCCCAGAGATAAACCCACATACATATGATCACCTTATTTTTGATAAAGGAGGCAAGAATATATAATGGAGAAAAGACAGCCTCTTCAATAAGTGCTGCTGGGAAAACTGGACAGCTACATGTAAAAGAATGAAGTTAGAACACTCCTTAACACCATACACAAAATTAAACTCAAAATGGGTTAAAGACCTAAATGTAAGGCCAGACACTATAAAACTCTTAGAGGAAAACATAGGCAGAACAATCTTTGACATAAATCACAGCAAGATCTTTTTTGATCCACCTCATAGACTGATGGAAATAAAAACAAAAATAAACAAATGGGACCTAATGAAACTCAAAAGCTTTTGCTCAGCAAAGGAAACCATAAACAAGATGAAAAGACAACCCTTAGAATGGGAGAAAATATTTGCAAATGAAGCAACTGACAAAGGATTAATTTCCAAATTTTGCAAATATATCATGCAGCTCAATATCAGAAAAACAAGCAACCCACTCCAAAAATGGGCAGAAGACCTAAATAGACATTTCTCTGAAGAAGGTATACAGATTGCCAACAAACACTTGAAAGCATGCTCAACATCACTAATCATTAGAGAAATGCAAACCAAAACTACAATGAGGTATCACCTCACACCGGTCAGAATGGTCATCATCAAAATATCCACACACAGTTAATGTTGGAGAGGGCGTGGAGAAAAAGGAACCCTCTTGCACTGTTGGTGGAATGCAAATAGATACAGTCACTATGGAGAACAGTAGGGAGGTTCCTTAAAAAACTAAAAATGGAACTATCATATGACTTAGCAATCTCACTACTGGGCATATACCCTGAGAAAGCCATAATTCAAAAAGAGTCATGTATCACAATGTTCATTGCAGCTCCATTTACTATAGCCAGGACATGGAAACAACCTAAGTCCTTCGACAGATGATGGATAAAGAAGATGTGTCACATATATACAATGGAATATTACTCAGCCATAAAGAGAAACGAAATTGACTTATTTGTAGTGAGGTGGATGGACCCAGAATCTTTCATAGAGAGAGAAGTAAGTCAGAAAGAGAAAACCAAATACTGTATGCTAACACATATATATGGAATCTAAAAAAAAAAAAAAAAAGGTTTGAAGAACCTAGGGGTAGGACAGGAATAAAGATGTGGCTGTAGACAATGGACTTGAGGACACAGGGAGGGGGAAGGGTAAGCTGGGACGAAGTGAGAATATGTATGGACTTATATATACTGCCAAATGTAAAATAGATAACTTGCGGGAAGGAGCTGCATAGCACAGGGAGATCAGCTCAGTGTTTTGTGACCACCTAGAGGTGTGGAATAGGGAGGATGGGAGGATATGCAAGAGGGAAGAGATATCAGGATATATGTATATGTATAGCTGATTCACTTTGTTATAAAGCAGAAACTAACACACCATTGTAAAGCAATTATATTCCAATAAAGATGTTTAAAAAAATAATCTTATGTAGTTTACAATTAACTCTATGTTGAAATATTATGAAAATATATTTTGATGTGTGCTTCACTAAAATTGAATAGGCTATACTGGAGTGTCTGTATTTAAGAATTCACTTATTTTACAGGAAGACCTTGTCAATACATATTGTATATCACAATACTAATAAAAGATAGAGGAAATAAAGACAACATCGCCTTTCCAATCCTCTTTCAATTCCTGGAAGAAAGCTAAATTATCCTATTTGTTTTCTTACTAATCCTGGAAACGTTGTTAGAAATTTTCTCAATTCAGCTACAGTCAGCCATGAACTAATCAAGCAGGGTACACACATGAGTTAAGATCTATATGCCATGTCTGGTCTTAAAATTTTTTCTAGACTAAAATACAAGAGTAAACAATCCAAAAAATCTAGTTGATTCCAAAACATGAATTGTGATTTTCCACAATTCTTTATCTTGACCATTGTATTCTATGTGGTCTTCACACAATCTTCATACAATTTGAATTTTTACTGTCATGAAGCCAAATAAACACATGGAAATGAATATCCAAAGTGGTCAGTGAGTACAAAATTAAAAGTCTTGCAGCCTTTACAACTTTTTTAGATCCTTCCTGTTCCCCAGAATAATCTACATTTTCCTATTTAATATTTTAAAATGTTTGCTTCCTTTCTTGTAGTATACAAGTACCGTATTTTTTTGAATAATCAAATTTAAACAAAATCTATTAAAATCTCCTTCTAAAAAGTGGGGAATTCCCACATATTTTATTGTAGTATTTTTTTTCTTTTACCAATTAAATATGTGATTCATTAAATTCTACCCCAGTGTGCACTATTGGATATGCATATAACTTTATTTTATTTTTAAAAAATGGTTAATCAAGTCATCGCATTACAATTTAGTGAACGTTCTGTCTTTCTTTCATTGGATTGACATTCCCCAAAGTTCCAAAAATGGCATAAGTCTAGTCCTGGATTTTTCATTCTACCCCATTGGTCTTTGTGTCCATTCATGAATATCATGCTACTCTAATTATTGATATTTAAAATATACCTTAATCTGGTTAATGCCTTCTCTGTTTATTTCTACCTATTAAGATCCATCTTGTTTAGTTCATATATGCATGAATTTTTATATAAATGTTATTATCTTTGTTACCTTAAAAATATCTGTACATAATTAAGCTTACCTAACCAAAAGTGCTGCAATTCATACTTAATACATTCATTTGAACTTTATTAATCTAACTTTTAAAGGGAGAGAATGCTGTATTAGAATTATATTTTAATAAACCTGACATTCATACATAATGTTTGAAATGCTGGGATTGGTTTTTGTGAAAGACAAAGAATATCTTTAGAATATATTTTTTAAAAAAACTTACAACTTTATTATTGGGCTATTATTATGCTAGAGGGGCATGGTACAAAATAAATGCCCTTTCCCTATGTGGGATATGTTTCTGGTAACATGTGTTCCCATTTATAATAGGCCTTTGGAGTATTCCTCTATTAATCCAGATCATAATGTTTTTATTAGAATTTTAAAATTCTGTATTCTTGCCTATGTTAATTATTATGTAATTATGGTTCTTACTGATACTTGGTGGTATATCTTTACAATTTAAATTTTCTAGTTGGTTTGAATATGTTGTTGACTTTTATAAATGCATGCTTTATTTGGAAATTCGACAAGTTCTTTTATTTCTTTAGTTTCTTAAGTCTGTCAATTTTCTAATTAAGATACTATCATTAGCAAATAAAAATAATGCATCCTTCCTGCTCTAATCTTCACAATATTTTTGTTTTCTTTCTTTCTTTCTTTTCTTCCTTTCTGGCCAATACTTCCAATGCAAATATTTCAGTGATAGTGGACACTCTTTCCTTGCTCTCAAAAAATGCATCTAATATATAAAAAATCTCCAGAAAATATGTTTGCTGTCATTTTTTGTATGTAATTATTAAATTCAACAATTATCTTCCAGTCTTTATTTGATAAGTATTTTAAATCGTAAGTGTTGAAATACATAAAATAATTTGTTTGCACAATTTAAGATAATTTTATGACAGTTATAAATTTCCAATTTATAATCTTAGGTTTTCTGATGTGAAAGGAGTCTTGTATTTACAGGATAGATGTTACCTGATCGTGATGTTTTATTATTTAATACATTGTTAAATTGAGAATGAATAGTTTTTAAGATGCAAGAATTCAGTTGTTAATTCTTCATAAGTGAAATGGGCTTCTAATTGTCTTTTATTATGATCTACATAAAACAATACAATTTATTAATCATCTTTTTTTAATTCTTTACTATGCAATGAATTCATGCTAAGCTTAGTATAGCTCTTGATATTCAGTACAGCTCTTATTCACTTTGTGTTCCTAGGTTTTTTTGTTTGCTTGTTTTGTTTTTTTGCGGTACACGGGCCTCTCACTGTTGTGGCCTTTCCCGTTGCAGAGCACAGATTCTGGATGCGCAGGCCCAGCGGCCATGGCTCACGGGCAGCCACTCCATGGCATATGGGATCTTCCCAAACCGGGCCACGAACCCGTGTCCCCTGCATCGGCAGGTGGACTCTCAACCACTGAACCACCAGGGAAGCCCATAGGTTTGTGTTTTTATTCTACATTTTCTTTTCTAAAAATTATGTTCAATAGTAGATATATCAAGGATCAATTCACACTGGAACAGTGTATGAATTAAATAATTAAAATGTTTACAAACTTAAGTTCTGCCTGTAAGAAGACATTATCTGTTAGCAGTGCATTTTCCCATTAACACAAATGGACAAGGAAGCTACAGATATACAACATAATTGTGAAAGCAAGCAGAATATTTGAGCCTTCTAGAGTCTTAGCTAGGATTTGAAAGAAGTAATGGAAGAGCAGCTGCCTCAGGATGAATCAACATTTATGATTCTTGGTACTTTAAGTGGAAAGTTTATCAATGTTCATTTCCCTTCAAGTGGGGCCACTGGTCAACTGTAGTCCTATAGGTATTGGCAATGCCCCACCCAAATATTTATTCTTGAGGATTTATATGTCCTTCTTCCCACTATCCCTTTTGCCTTACTTCACCCATGCAGAAAGTAACAGAATCATGTTCTCCTAACTCTTTTGTCAATGTTATCATCGGATTTGGTCAAGAATGTAATGTAAATATTATCTGGATAATTGTAATGAATCAAATCTAAAACCATACCCAATACAATAGGGTATAATACCTGAAATGTTGTCACTGAAAGGCAATGATAGATGGAATTTTTTTTTTCTGTTTGAGACTAGTACTTCAAATAGCAGGTTTTTTTCATAAGGATTATACTTATGCTCTAATCTCAGGTGAAAGAGTAAAAAGTTATATAAACCACCAGTTGTACATACCAGTAAAAATATTCTTAGTAGTACATTTTAAAAAAAAGAAGCAAAATAAACAAAGACCTCTTGATTATAAGTCTTTAGATTACCTGAAACTATATTCAACTATAGAACTAACTCTTATCTGGTTAGTACTATCAGAAAATTTAATGAGAAAAAATTCATCTGATTACTTGTAAAATGATATATCATGACTGACAAAAAATGCATTCATTCATAAAGTTTAATTTTTGCTGAGCCACAACTTTAAAAAAATGGAAACACACACAAATAAATTCAATTTGTTATGTGTTTTAATTAATTCAACTATTTTCAGACTAATTTTGGCCTATATACCTCAAGTTTACACGTTTCTTTTCAAAATTTATGTGTACATTCTGAATTATCTAAAATATATTTTACTATTGTTTCCAAATGAACAGACCAAATTAAAATGTGCAAATATTTTATTTGTGTATATTCATTCTTCATGGAAATATTTTTAGAGAATTTATTAGATTCCAAAATAAAATGTTGACTGATAATTTTTGTTTCATCCAGTTCTTTTCTCTTTCATCAACATATAGAGAAACAGCATATTTACTTTTGCTCTGAAATATACTTTTGAAAAAAATTCCAACAAAAGTCAACCAGCTCATGACATTGTTGGTGTCAACTATATTTCTGTGATGAGCTGAGCTGCAAAACTGATGCAGGGAAAAATTTATTTGTTGTCCAGACATTTGTTGGCACTATGAAATGACAAAATAAATCATTTTACAGGTTTGATTAAATGAGGTTATATATGTTTATGTTTTATTTCTCTTATGCAACAGTGGATATAAATAGTGGTTATGATCAATTTGGTTGACTAACTATAGGATTAAAAAATAAGAGATATTTTTGTGGTATTGTTCTACAGTGATATATCTGTTTCTCTCCTATGTCTTATATTCAAACCTAATGACATTCTGACATCATTTAATTAACATATTAAAGATAATGTATGTAAAATATTTAGGAAATTTCAACTATTACAGTGAACAATAAATACTAACATTATTGTTCATCCTTCTCTTTAAATAGTAGTCATAATACTGGTGATAGAATAGTCTTATTTGAAATACTCAATGCAATCTAACCATAGTAATAATACTACTAGAAGCAAGTTAATACTCATGAGACTGTTTTTATGGTACTTTGAGACACAGGTCTATATGCTTATTATTGGAATGTAAATGAGAGAACCTCATTGAATAGATAAGAGATCATTTAAAATGGTTTTTAAAAAATGATATTCTTACAGCATATACATTCTTTAGTGTTAATGGAGAAATAACTTCTTGACACAGATTTGAGTCTACATATTTTATACAAGGTAAATTCTATACAAGAGTAGAGGTCATTCTTTTGTATTGATGTGATTGTTCCTGCACAACAGAAACCAATGTTCAGTAATGTTCCTAACTTCTAAGAAATCAGCATAATCTTGTACTTTAAAACTGGCACAGTATGAGAGTAATGGTACCTTTAATTGCTACCTTTAATATAAAATTAATTACATAAGAACTATAACTTTAATGACCATATATCCTAATGTTCTCTAAAATTTCCCCATAAAGCTATTTAATTCTTTCAAAAATTCTATATTCATCATTTAGTCATGAACATTATCAATATTTATCTGCTATTACATGTACCTTGCTTTTTTGTTGTTGTTGTTTAGAATGTTATTTCCTATTTTTGTAACAGCTGTATTCTGCTGATATAAATATTTGCATATATCTGTTACATAAGAATAAGGAATGATGATAACAGCAACTATTATGTATATATGCATATGTGTGTATACTTTTGTGTTTGTATACATATGTTTATATGTATATGTATGTGTGTGTACATACATATGTATTCGTTCCACCAACTCATTTTGAGCTGAATAGTTGAAAAAATTTCCTAATTATGACAGTTTAATCTGATTCCCACCGACTCCCCCGACCCCAGTGATAAAGGAAAAATGAAGTATTATAAGAACTTTGACCTCTGGTAACAAAACATCAAGACAAGGATGAAAACTATTTTGACTTATCAGCCGTATTTCATTTTTCTCAAATGATGATTTTTTTTTTCCTTCTGCTGACAAGAAAAAAAAAAGGGCTTGGTTCCAACATTAAAGAACATATTATATTTATAGCCAGGCAGGCTTGAAATTCTTCCCTTTAAATCCCTGCTGAACTTTAGAGAAACCTTTAAAAACTCAATTACATTTATACTAGGCTTTTACCCCAGCCTTCAGAGTCCAGAATTCTAATGCTCAGGAAAAAGCAACCAGTAATGAAAATCTACAGGATCATATAAAAGTCTTAAATGAGAGCTACCCCTAAGCTTTGATTGCCAAAAATGTGGACATGGTTCCTTTCCTTGGGAGAAAATTTTGGGTGGTATTCAAATGAAAATATTGCTGATTGCCCTACATGAAATAATTTCATATTAGGATAACTTGTTAGTGGATTTTTTTAAAAAAAAATCTCCACTATTGGGATGGCAATTTATCAGATTAATTTTTTAAAGATCAATCCTGAAAATCATGAGTCAAAGTAACATTGGAGTGGACTAAATAACTTCTGAGCCATTACTTCTGTGTTAGAGAACATTTCCTAAAAGACAGTTTTGCAGCCATGAGTCCATATGGCTATTGCACTTTATTTTACTTTTAACTGAATTTAGAAATGGAGAGAAAGTATAGTTCTAATTAATGAAAACAAGTAATTGTTGTGAGATAATTAATTGTTGAGATCTTGCAAAAGTGTAACCAATAGCACAGGAGGACATCCTTCCTCATTTGTTATTCCTTGGAATCTTTAAAGACTTAGTTATATTAATTTTTGATATAAAGAAGATAGACAAGCCTATAATGTTAATAGTGAAACAAAAAGGTAGAAATAAATTAATCATAAACTTTTTGAAGATGATTATACTTCTCAGCAGAAGACTTTATGCTACTTTCATAGAATGTAGCTCTAGCTTTTAAAAAAATCTAGTTGTGAAATCAGGTGTAAAGTTTGTCCTGAAAATTTCCAATCTTTTGATTATTTAAAAAAATTCTTTAGCATTGTCTGTCACTGCAGACATAAAAAAGTACATTGTAAATACATCTAAAAGCATATTTCAACTAATGTTTCATGATATGAATACTTATGAATAATTGAAAGAGAGTTAAGTTCATTGCTCATAACAGTGATGTCTTGATTCTTTTTTCCCCACAAGTACAAAAAAATTTTTTACTTATGTCCAAAGTATTGATTTTAATTACCAAGTTTATGCTGGGTAAATTTCATTTTTAAAAAAAATCAAGCAATACTAGAGTAAAAGCTTTTCTTTTCTTTAATATGTATTATTACTAAAGGCAGTCTTTATCATTTGATTTTGTTTTCTCTCATAAACACTTTTTGATGACTTGTAAGGATCAGACACTGAATAATGTTTCAGTGACATATAAGTGAACATAAATCCATTCTTCAAGTAACTCATAATGTCATAGGAAAGACAAGTTTCCCACAAAGATAATTAAAATAAAATGTGGCAGGTACTGGATAAGGCTATTCAAAGACTATTGGGAAATGTTCTTAAAGAGAAGAGGGGAAAGAAAGAAAAGTGAGAGGATATCATCTTAGAGTAGGTATCTAGTAGAGTGTGATGGCACAGCTGTATCTTAAGAGGTGAATAGATGGTATGGGGAAAAATATGAGACAGGTAAAGTACCACAAAAGTAAATTTTGGATTTGGAAAACAAAGAAGTTTGTGTGTAGAACTACAAGATGTCTAGGATTAGAATATGAAGTCTTGGGCTTCCCTGGTGGCACAGTGGTTAAGAATCCACCTGCCAATGCAGAGGACATGGATTCCTGTAGCAACAGGAAGATCCCATATACCACAGAGCAACTGAGCCCATGAGCCACAACTACTGAGCCTGCATGCCATAATTACTGAAGCCCACGTGCCTAGAGCCCATGCTTTTCAACAGGAGAAGCCACTGCAATGAGAAGCCCACACACCACAATGAAGAGTAACCCCCACTTGCCGCAAATAGAGAAAGACCGTGTGCAGCAACAAAGACCTAACACAGCCAAAAATAAATAAATAAATAAATAAAATTAAAAAGAAACAGAATATAAAGTGTTCTACAGAGTTGTCAGAAATAAAGCAAGGGATGTTGGTAGGAGAGAGTTTGGCAGAACCTCATATGCTCAGTTGAGAACTCAATATTATTCCTATAATGACAAGGGGCTCCTGGAGAATTTTAAGCAGAATAGTAAAATTAAATATTTAACATTTATTTTTTTCTCCTCCCTATTTAAACTGTATAGAGGATGCATTAGAAGAAAGGAAGAAAAGAGACAGAGAATTAATCAGAAGAATTCACTGGTAGCCCAGGCATGGCTTCATAAAGGGAGAATGAACTACATTGGAAGCTCTTGGAAATAGAGAAGGCAGATTGTTTGCTACGGTATCCCTTATATCAAATCACTGTGATTTTAAAGAGTGATAATGTGATTTGATCTTTTGCAAAATTTAATTGAATGAATGGCAAGCAAAAATACTTATTGAAATGTAATTTTATTTTTACACAATTGTAGCAGACATGGCCATACATATCTCTCAATGGTTTTGTGGCACTTCTTACTGTATAGTAGAAGCTTAAAAGAAAATATTTGCAAATGATATGACTGACAAGGGATTAGTATCCAAAATTTACAAACAGCAGACTTAATATCATCAAAACAAACAAACCAGCAGACCTTGAACCAAGATGGCAGAGGAGAAGGATGTGCTATCACTCCCTCTTGTGAGAACACCAGAATCACAACTAGCTTCTGGACAATCATCAACAGGGAGACACTGGAACTCAGCAAAAAAGATACCCCACATCCAAAGACAAAGGAGAAGCCACAATGAGATTGTATGAGGGGTGCAATCACAGTAAAATCAAATCCCATAACTGCTGGTTGGGTGATCACAGACTGGAGAACAATTATACCACAGAAGTCCACCCACTGGAGTGAAGGTTCTGAGTCCCACGTCAGGCATCCAAACCTGGGTGTCCGGCAACGGGAGGAGGAATTCCTAGAGAATCAGATTTTGAAGGCTAGTGGGATTTGACTGCAGAACTTCTACAGAACTGGGGGAAACAGAGACTCCACTATTGGAGGGCACACACAAAGTAGTGTGCACATCGGGACCCAGGGGAAGGAGCAGTGATCCAAGGGGAGACTGAACCAGACCTACCTGCTAGTGTTGGAGGGTCTCTTGTAGAGGCAAGAGGTGGCTGTGGCTCACCACAGGGACAAGGACACTGACAGGAGAAGTTCTGGGAGGTACACCATGGCATGAGCCTTCCCAGAGTCTGCCATTAGCCCCACCAAAGAGCCCAGGTAGGCTCCAGTGTTGAGTTGCCTCAGGCCAAACAACCAACAGGGAGGGAACCCAGCCCCACCCATCAGCAGTCAAGCAGATTAAAGTTTTACTGCACTCTGTCCACCAGAGAAAGAGTCATCTCTACCCACCACAAGTCCCTCCCTTCAGGAAACTTGCACAAGCCTCTTAGATAGGCTCATCAACCAGAGGTCAGACAGCAGAAGCAGGAACTACAATCCTGCACCCTGTGGGAAAAAAAAAACGCATTCACAGAAAGACAGACAAAATGAAAAGACAGAAGGCTACATACCAGATGAAGGAACAAGATAAAACCCAGAGAAACAACTAAATGAAGTGGAGGTAGGCAACCTTCCAGAAAAAGAATTCAGAATAATGATAGTGAAGATGATCCAGGACCTCAGAAAAAGAATGGAGGCAAAGACTGAGAAGATGCAAGAAATGTTTAACAAAGACCTAGAAGAATTAAAGAACAAACAGAGATGAACAACACAATAACTGAAATGAAAACTACACTACAAGGAATCAATAGCAGAATAACTGAGGCAGAAGAACAGATAAGTGACCTGGATGACAGAATGGTAGAATTCACTGCTGCAGAACAGAATAAAGAAAAAGAATGAAAAGAAATGAAGACAGCCTAAGATACCTCTGGGACAACATTAAACGCAACAACATTCTAACTATAGGGGTCCCAAAAGGAGAAGAGAGAGAAAAAGGATCAGAGAAAATAATTGAAGAGATTATAGTCAAAAACTTCCCTAACATTGGAAAGGAAATAGTAACCCGAGTCCAGGAAGCACAGAGTCCCATACAAGATAAACCCAAGGAGAAACATGCTGAGACACTTAGTAATCAAACTGGCAAAAATTAAAGACAAAGAAAAAATATTGAAAGCAGCAAGGGAAAAATGACAAATAACATACAAGGGAACTCCCATAAGGTTAACAGCTGATTTCTCAGCAGAAACTCTACAAGCCAGAAGGGAGTGGCATGATATATTTAAAGTGATGAAATGGAAGAACCTACAACCAAGATTACACTACCAGGCAAGGATCTCATTCAGTTTCAATGGAGAAATAAAAAGCTTTACAGACAAGCAAAAGCTAAGAGAATTCAACACCACCAAACCAACTCTACAACAAATGCTAAAGGAACTTCTCTAAGTGGGAAACATAAGAGAAGAAAAGGACCTACAAAAACAAACACAAAACAATGAAGAAAATGGTCATAGGAACATACATATGGATAATTACCTTAAAAGTGAATGGATTAAATGCTCCAACCAAAAGACACAGGCTTGCTGAATGGATATAAAAACAAGACCCATATATATGCTGTCCACAAGAGACCCACTCCAGACCTAGGGACACATACGGACTGAAAATGAGGGGATGGAAAAAGATATAACATGCAAATGGAAATCAAAAGAAAGCTGGAGTCACAATACTCATATCAGATAAAATAGACTTTAAAATAAAGAATGTTACAAGAGACGAGGAAGTACCCTACATAATGATCAAGGGATCAATCCAATTATAAATATATATGTACCCAACATAGGAGCACCACAATACATAAGGCAAATGCTAACAGCTATAAAAGAGGAAATCGACAGTAACACAATAATAGTGGGGGAGTTTAACACCTCATTTACACCAATGGACAGATCATCCAAAAATGAAAATAAATATGGAAATGGAAGCTTTAAATGACACAATACACCAGATAGATTTAATTGATAATTATAGGACATTCCATCCAAAAACAGCAGATTACACTTTCTTCTCAAGTGTTCATGGAACATTCTCCAAGATAGATCACACCTTGGGTCACAAATCAAGCCTCAGTAAATTTAAGAAGGTTGAAATCATATCAAGCATCTTTTCTGACTGCAACGCTATGAGATTAGAAATCAATTACAGGGAAAAAAGTAAAAAACACAAACACATGGAGGCTAAACAATACGTTACTAAATAGCCAAGAGATCACATAGGAAACCAAAGAGGAAGTCAAAAAATACCTAGAGACAAATGACAATGAAAACACAATGATCCAAAACCTATGGGATGCAGCAAAAGCAGTTCTAAGATGGAAGTTTATAGGTATGCAAGCCTACCTCAAGAAATAATAAAAATTTCAAATAAAATTAGAGGCCTAACTGTAAGATCGGACACTATAAAACTCTTAGAGGAAAACATAGAAAGAACACTCTTTGACATAAATCACAGCAAGATCTTTTTTGATCCACCTTCTAGACTAATGGAGATAAAAACAAAAATAAACAAATGGGACCTAATGAAACTTAAAATCTTTTGCACAGCAAAGGAAACCATAAACAAGACGAAAAGACAACCCTCAGAATGGGAGAAAATATTTGCAAATGAATCAATGGACAAAGGATTAATCTCCAAAATATATAAATAGCTCATGCAGCTCAATATTCAAAAAACAAGCAACCCAATCCAAAAATGGGCAGAAGACCTAAATAGACATTTCTTCAAAGGAGACATACAGATGTCCAAGAAGCACATGAACAGCTGCTCAACATCACTAATTATTAGAGAAATGCAAATCAAAACTACAATGAGGTATCACCTCACACCAGTTAGAATAGGAATCATCAGAAAATCTACTAACAACAAATGCTGGAGAGGGTGTGGAGAAAAGGGAACCCTCTTGCACCGTTGGTGGGAATGTAAATTGATACAGCCACTATGGAGAACAGTATGGAGGTTCCTTAAAAAAATAAAAACAGAATTGCCATATGATCCAGCAATCCCACTACTGGGCATATACTGAGAAAAAAAAAACATAATTCAAAAAACACATGCACCCCAATGTTCATTGCAACACTATTTACAATAGCCAGGTCATGGAAACAACCTAAATACCCATTGATAGACGAATGGATAAAGAAGTTGTGGTACATATATACAATGGAATATTACTCAGCCGTAAAAAGAATGAAATTAGGCCACTTGTAGAGACGTGGATGGATCTAGAGATTTTCATACAGAGAGAAGTAAGTCAGAAAGAGAAAAACAAATATCGTATATTAACACATATATGTGGAACCTAGAAAAATGGTACAGATGAACTAGTTTGCAGGGTAGAAATTGAGTCACAGACGTAGAGAACAAACGTACAGACACCAAATGGGGAAAGCTGCAGTGGGGTGGGAGTGGTGGTGTGATGAATTGGGCGATTGGGATTGACATGTATACACTGATGTGTATAAAATTGATGACTAATAAGAACCTGCTGTATAAAAAAATAAAAAATAAAGTGCAAGCTTAAAAGCTAAAAACAACAACAAAAATCAAACAACCCAATTAAAAAATGTGTGGCAGACCTAAATAGACATTTCACCAAAGAAGACATATAGATTTCCAAGAGGCACAAGAAAAGATGTTCAACATCACTAATTATTAGAGAAAATCAAATCAAAACTACAATGAGGTATCACTCACACCAGTCAGAATGGCCATCATCAAAAATTCTGCAAACAATAAATACTGGAGAGAGTGTGGAGAGAAGGGTACCCTCCTACACTGTTGATGGGAATGTAAATTGGTGCAGCCACTGTGGAGAACAGTATGGAGGTTCCTTAAGAAACTAAAAATAGAGCTACTATATGATCCAGCAATCCCACATGCACCCTAGGGTTCGTTGCAGTGCTGTTTACAATAGCAAAGACATGGAAGCAACCTACGTTCCCACTGACAGAAGAATGGATAAAGAAGATATGGTATGGGCTTCCCTGGTGGCGCAGTGGTTGAGAGTCCGCCTGCCGATGCAGGGGACACGGGTTCGTGCCCCGATCCCGGAAGATCCCACATGCCGCGGAGCGGCTGGGCCCGCGAGCCATGGCCGCGGAGCCTGTGTGTCCGGAGCCTGTGCTCCGCAACGGGAGAGGCCGCAGCAGTGAGAGGCCCGCATACAGCAAAAAAAAAAAAAAAAAAAAAAGAAGATATGGTATGTATATACAATGGAATGTAACTCAGCCATTAAAAAGAATGAAATAATGCTATGTGCAGCAATATGGATGGGCCTAGAGATTGTCATACTGAGTGAAGTAAGTCAGACAGAAAAAGAGAAATATCACATGATATGGTTTATATATGGAATCTAAAAAAATTATACAAATGAACTTATTTACAAAATAGAAACAGACTCAGAGACTTAGAGAATGAACTTATGTTTACCAGGGGGAAGGGGTGGGGGGGAGGGATAGTCAGGGAGTTTTGGATTGACATGTATACACTGCTACATTTAAAATGGATAACGAACAACGACCTACTGTGTAGCATAGGGAACTCTGCTCAATATTCTGTAATAATGTAATTGGGAAAAGAATTTGAAAAAGAATAGATACATGAACATGTATAACTGAATCACTCTGTAGTACACCTGGAACTAACACAACATTGTTAATCAACTATATACCAATATAAAATAAAAAGTTAAAAAAAATTATCAATCACATTTTCTAAACTTCTCTTCATATAGTCTTTGTGATTATGATTTTGGTTCTATCTCATTTGGTTCCACATAAAATTTGAATTTAGGACCATTAAAGTGAGATGGTTGGAAAATGTATGAGAGCCATTCAGTAGGGCTGGAGAAGTGTGAACCTGGACCCTATATTCACAGCAGTGACATCTGGATTCTAAGATAATAACCAATGTGATTCAGGGGAAAGCAGTTTGTTAGTAGTCTTCTGACAAGCAGAAGAAGCACATCCTTTGCTGGGTTAGTTCTCTTTATATGAAAGTTGTTTAAAAGTCATTACTAAAAACAAAGATTATAGCCATTCCTCAAGTTTTGGTGATTATTATAAGTGTAAAATTATTTGTGTTAAATAAATATTTTTTGGTATAAAATAGCTAAAATATCTGCTATTATCTGCATATCAGGCTAGATTCTTCTTTAGAACAGATCCCAATTTATTTTGATGCAGCAATGCACTCAGCTATAAAACTACAGTCATTGGCTTATGTTGCAATTATAGTGCCCCGTGACTGAACCAATTAGGCACAAGCACAAGTCTACTGGAAAATTCTGCTAAAGTTTTGTGACCCTAATATGCCTGTCTCCTATTGCTCTTTGCATTGTTTTTTTAACCTCTTTTACTGCAGGAAATTTGTTTTAATGGCTGTATCTGTAACAATCAACACAGAAAAAGGGTAAGAGAATAATTTTTGGCTCTGTCAGCTTGTGGGTGTTTGAATCAATGCAGTGATCTTCTTCATCTGGATAACTTAGGACATTCTGGGAGAAAAAAAAATAACCATTTTCAATATACGATCAGATTTCTGTCACTTATAGCTTGTAGCAAACTTAATTCTTTAATGGATATGAGATTATTCTGTTTCAACTACAAGTCTTAGTTGCAAGCAACAGAAGCTGACTCTGTATGAATAAGCAAAAACAGATTCAATAAAAGGATATAGGTAGTTCAGATAATTGTTGTGAGGAATAGAAAACAACTTTCAGGAATTGTGCCTAAGAAAACACATTAAAAATGAGCCAGGGCTTCCCTGGTGGCGCAGTGGTTGAGAGTCCGCCTGCCGATGCAGGGGACATGGGTTCGTGCCCCAGGCCAGGAAGATCCCACATGCCGCAGAGCGGTTGGGCCTGTGAACCATGGCCACTGGACCTGCACTTCCGGAGCCTGTGCTCCGCAACGGGAGAGGCCACAATAGTGAGAGGCCCGAGTACTGCAAAAAAAAAAAAAAAAAAGAGCCAAAGACAACACAACTGCTGTTTCTCAAATGAAGCTATTTCTTTGTCGAGTACTCAGTCTTGAAATCAACAGAATACCAGACTGTCATCCCTGCTGCCATCAATACCTGATAAGTTGACCATCACCCAAAACAAGTGTCATGAAACCTCTTACCATCTTGCTTGTTTCCAGACTTAAATTTGTAGTGTTTCTGATTTAAGAATATTCTTTCCCAGGTCTGTGAACTAGCTGATAATGATTCTAGGAATTTCTATTTCTGGGTTTTACTTTGATGTGCAAGACCATAAGCCTGGGCATTTTCCAATAATAACTAAGGATGTTCAATATGCTAGGTAGTCAGAAACATGACAGATATGCACTACATGGTATATGATTATTTTGTCTTATTCACTACACATTATATGAATATCTTGTTTTATCACTGACAATAATTTACATGACTGAATTTGTGTTTAGGTTAAGCATATAATAAAATCATATAGTATTCCATAATATTAAAAAATATTATTGGTATATTTCAAATCTGTATGTAATTTATGAACTTTTCAGTATTGAAATACTGAGAAACACAGTCATCTACATGGAAACATATACATATAATCATGCATGCAAAAATCTAAACCCCAAATTATTAACATGAAAATTAATAAAGATTGTGACTTAACTCATATATGAGATAATTAAGTAATTAATAGGATCTAGTGTAAAGCATGGTGACCATTGTTAATAATATTGAATTGTATACTTGAAATTTGCCGAGAGCAGATCTCAATTGTTCCTCCCGCCAAAAAAAAGTGTGATAAATATGTGAGTTGTTGGATATGTTAATTAGATTGATTGTGGTCGCTAGAAGAAAGGGAGAATTATGTAGCAACAAAAGACTTTATTCTTGGATACAATATCACTCATAATAAAATAGTTGATCATAATTTAAAGCCTTTATATAAAATAAAATTATCTAGTTTAAGTGAAATAGTTGGCTATGTGCTGAAAAGACAATGAGTTAGTAAGTTCATATGTTTACTTGAATTATATATGAAATACCTATCCAATAGTTAACAATAAAAACTATGCTGAAGTTTTAAATGTATGTGAATGTTGACTTCAGCAATAGAGATATCAGATTCTGATGGCAATAGAACTTCAATAGTCATTGTTTAGTATTTACTTCAGTCTTAGATTAAATCCTAAAGTTGTAGTATCTGAAAATAAATTTGAGAAATTCATAGAAAATAAGAAAAGGGAAATAGTCCAATATTGCATTAATAAACCTAATTTTATAGTTTCTAATCTTGCTATAAAACCTTATGTCCATAGAATAGTCTCTTAAAGAGTAAGTTAGACTCAAATATCTGTGATAGAAATCTTCATATTTGATCTTAAAAGCAAATGAAACAATCAGGTAAACACTAATATTCTACTTCAATAATTTGGCAAAGAATACCATAAGAACATTTTTAAACATCAAATATTGAATGATTAATTGTTAAAATAAAAATTCTTTCAAAATTATAAAATTACTGAAAAGGAACCTAAAAATTGATTTATATTCCTGAAAATGTGAAGGCTTTATTTTCATATTTGATTCACATATTTAGGTTTGTTGCAAATTATGATTATGTTGAAAGGCAGTTGATCTTAATTAGCTGTTGAATATATCTTTTCTGTGTGCATTTTATTTTATTTTTTCTTGTGGGTTAGTTTGTGTGGCTAGAACTGATCATTTATATCAGATATGTTTTGGAGATACGTATGTTGCATATTGAATGCTTTTCTGAGTTTTTAGTTTAGTTTTATTTTTCATGTCTTTGCTAAATCCTTTACTTTTGTCCCATTTTTATGTCACCCTGTTTCTATTTACTATCTCTTCCACCACTAAGAAGATTTTATTGTTTATTTTTCTTTTAGTTATTATTTCTGTTGTTTCTACTGCTGTTAATATTTTAAGATTTTTAAAATTTTTATTCAGAGGTCGGGAATAATATAGGTTAAATGACTGAACCTGTATGCATACATGTCAGAGATAATTAACAACTAGAATGTGTCCTTTAAATGTAGTCTTATAACAAATGGCTTGAATATACTCTTTGATGCAAAAATTTGAAACTCATTTGTCCTTTATAAATTTGTAGGAGTGAGCTTTTTTGGGGGGGCGGGTACACGGGCCTCTCACTGTTGTGGCCTCTCCTGTTGCGGAGCACAGGCTCCAGACTGCGCAGGCTCAGCGGCCATGGCTCACGGGCTCAGCCACTCTGCAGCATGTGGGATCTTCCCGGACCGGGGCAAGAACCCATGTCCCCTGCATCGGCAGGCAGACTCTCAACCACTGCACCACCAGGTAAGACCGGAGTGAGCATTTTTAACATACTTCTTATTTGATTGAAGGTAATATTTAATTCGACCTTTATGATAGAACTGAGTGGGTTTCCATCAGGCATATGCCAAACTCCTCAATTTTTTTAATATGGAGATATCAATTTAACTATTTTTATATGTGGATACACTTTCAATAAGCAGTCAAAAATATTACTTTCTTACTATGTCCAGAAAATCATATCAAGCCTACACATTTCAGATTCTATGAAAGATCCACATGTGAAAAGATGATGTTTGAAAACAATGCATGACGTAGCAAAAGTGTACTTTAAAATTTATCTTCTGACATTTTGCCCTCCAATCCTGACCTCAGTAATAACTATTCTGATGGGGGTGCATATTTATTTTAAAATATTTTACAAACGTGTACATATTTATGCATTAAATATATTAGGTTGAATCATACTAAATTGCCAATATTTGTCATTATGACCTATAAAGAATAATTATAATTTATAGTTGCACTTTTTAAATTTATATGAATACTACCAATTCTTTTCCTGCTTCTTACTGTTTTTTTTTTTAGTCAGTGCTCTGTTTTGATTAATTAATATTGTGACTAACTTTATTTATAACTAATTTATTTTGTTTATATAAAATATTTCAGAGACTATACAATATATTATTTTCCCAATTCATATGTATATATATTTATGTTATTTTATAATTTTTTTTTGGTTTTGCAAATATTTCTACAATTATTATCCCTATACATGTTAATTTGTGCACGTACATGGAAATGACTCTAGGGTATGTATGTAGAATTTTTATATATACTTATTACTACTCTAAATTATTCCTTTGAATTGTTTCACCACCAGAAGGCTACACATCTGGTGTATATAATTCTAGCACCTTGCAGAATTGCTTCACTAAGTTACGCTTAATGTTTTGTGCACATCATTAACAGTAGTCTCATAGAAAAAACAGCAACATGAAATGTGTTCATGCATTTGTTGTAGAAAATGCCATCACTGCATATTCCTTTGGTGTTTTACAGTACTTTCCACAGAAATTATTCCATTTTCTGAATTATCCCTGATGATAATATATAAAATTCTACAAGAGAATGACTATGGATTCAGTCATTGAAAAGTTTTAATTTCATTCTTTCCTACTTTACTTTGTAATTCAAAATAACAACTAAGGCTCAATTAAAACAATTCAATTGATCCCTTAGGTGGGTAAGTTTGCTTTACTTTACTTCTGTTTATACTTTTCTTATCCTAAATGTATTATTCAAATGATAGTTATTTATCCAGTATTTTAGAAAGCCATAAAGTAATTTATGATATTAGGTTCTGAATAAAATTAAAGTCTTAATATCATAACATTTACCTTTTCTCTTGGGGTGTTAAATAGTATACTTTATATCTAGTAGAAATATATTAATTAGGTAAAAGAACAAAGTGTCATTTCTTCTTCATGATGACACAAAGAACAAGCAGTATAGATAGATGAAACCAGCATTCTGCAGGTATAACTTCATTGCAAGTGATGTGTAGTAAATTAGTTACTCATAAGAATAGTTTGCCCCTCAATGCTCTCAAAGGCCCATCAATCTAAATGTAAATTAATATAATAAGAGAAAAATCTAAGAAAACATTCCATGTTAATAACAAACGTGCTTGGACATGTTCATTCAATCTAAATAGTGACAAATCAAGACAAAATTTGAGTGATAATTTTTTCAGCATTATTAAAGGAAAATTCTGAGACTCCCTGGAAGATATGGGAATTCTGGAAATTATTAATGTGTTTTCTAAAGTGTTCTATACTTTCTTTAGAAAAATCTATAATGATTAACTTCAAAATTCAAGTCCATATTCTGAGTACATAAATGCACTTCTTTGGGAGTGATATTAATAAAATGGCAGAGTACAGTCTTCCCTTAGGATCTGAAGGGGATTAGTTACAGGACATGGATGTCAAAATCCAGAGATGCTCAAGTCCCTTATATAAAATGGTGTAGTACATTTGGCTCTTCTTGTCCATGGGTTCTACATCCTCAGATTCAGCGAGCCCTGGATTGGGGTTTCCAACTTGTGTTCACCCATATAAACAATAATTTGATAGCCATTCATGAACCAAAATGCTTTGGTGTGAGCTTTGGGATACAGGAAGTAATTTGAAAAATGCTGGTGAAGCCCAAGAACAAGGAGAGATGCTTTGAAGAAGAAAGCCTGTGACATTGAAGCAGGCTTTACAATGTGGTCCTGCCTATAGACGAGAAGCAGCCCCATCTCCCTATAGACTTGACTCCAGCCCCAATATACTGCAGTGTGCAAACACCCCCAGCCACCAATGGACCCAAAAGTAATCACACCTATTTACATCTCTGGTAATAGGCACCATGGACACAGACCTGACCACAGATCCTGAAGTGGCCCTGTTCCCTGGCTCCCCGCCTACAATGTCAAGGTACCAGATGCAGTCTTGCATGGCCAGGGGTTTGACAGAAGCCTACTCAGGGACCCAGAGGGAGCCATATCCATTATTTCCCCACTCCCAAACCCACTGTCTGTAGACTTGATTGCAGCTATGGTCAGCTCTGGTCCCAGAAGCAGTTTCCTCCACCTGGGTATCCAGCAGCAACCATGCCTAACCATACCCATGGTAAGAAGTTTGCCAACTGCAGACCCAACTGCAGATCTGGTAACAGCCATGTTACCTGGTTCCAACCCTACTTGATTCTGTCCCAGACCCAGACCCATAAGGGCTCTTGCCATTTGTGACAACATGAATGAACTGTGAGGTCATTAACTAAATGAAATAAGTCACACAGAGAAAGGCAAATACTCTATGATCTTACTTATGTGAAATCTGAACCAAAGGAACTCATAGAAACAGAGAGTAGATTGGTGGTTGCCAGGGGCCAGGGCTTATCAGAGATGGTTGAAGGTGGTCAAAGGGTACAAACTTCCAGCTATAAGATGAATAAGTTCTGGGGAACTAATGTACAGCATGGTGGTTATAATTAACAATGCTGGGAAGTTTTTTGATACTTGAAAGTCGCTATGAGAGTAAATCTTAAAAGTTCTCATCACACACACAAAAAATTGTAAATTATGTGAAGTGATGGATATGTCAACTAACCTAACTGTGGTAATCATTTTGCCACAAATCATCACTTGTATACCTTAAGCTTAGAATATGTTGTATGTTAATGATGTCTAAATAATGCTAGAAAAAAAGCACAGGCAACAAAAATAATAATCAATTGGGACAATATCAAATTAGCACAGAAAAGGAAACTGTCAAATTGAAAAGGCAAATTACAAAATGGGCAAAATATTTGCAAATCATATATTTAATATAGAATTAATATCAAAAATACATAAGGAACTCATGCTACTTAATAGCAAAAAATAAACATACAAACAAAAAACACACAACCTGACTTCAAAATAGGCAAAGGACCTGAATATAAATTTTCCAAAGAAACATGCAAATGGCCAATGGGTATATGAAAAGATGTTCAGCACACCTAGTCATTAAGAGAATGCAAATCAAATCCACAAGACATCACTCCAAACCTAATAGGATGGCTATTATCACAAAGTCAAAAGATAACAAGTAAGAAAAATAAATAAATAAAGGGGACAGAATTTCAGTTTAGGAAGGTGAAAAATTTGGGAGATGGATGATGGTGAGAGTTGCACAACAGTGAGAAGGTACCTAGTGCCACTGAATGGTACAGTTAAATATGGTTAAAATAGTAAGTTTTATATTATATATATGTGACTTTTACTGCAATAAAAAATTGTAAACCTACAAAAGAAAAAAGAAGAAACAAGTATTGGTAAGGATGTCTTAGAGAATAGGGAACCCTTATACACTGTTGGTAGGAATGTAAATCAGTGCAGCCAGTATGGAGGTTCCTTAAAAAATTAACAGTAGAACCACCACATGATCCAGAAATTCCACTTCTGCGTATATACCCAAAGGAAATAAAATCACTGCCTTGAAGAGATAGGGAAGAAAATTGGGTTTGTTGGCATAAAAAATAGGAAAGATGGTGTTGCCACTTACTGAGAGAGAAGACACAGGGAGTGTAGTCTGGGTTGGGCAAGGATGGAAGAAGAAGGATCAAGTTGCTGGTATTGGATATTTTAACTCTGGGATACTTATGAACTCAGGTAAAACAATAAAACTGTAAAGTAGGGGAAAGTATTTGCATTTATATTTAATTTTCAGTCTCTGATTTCTTATTCACAATTCAATTTTACTGTTCAAATGGTGTAGGTGTTATCCATCTTCTGCTTCAGAACGCACCATTTTCTATCTCCTTTTTCCTCTTTACATGTAATTTTTTAAACACACCACACACATGCACACATTTAAATCCCTTATTCTCCAAACCTCAAGCCACAATTTCTTCCATTATTTTTCTGTCCTTTAGTATATGCTCTTCATTCAACTTTATTTCATTCTTCTCATAAAATTTGCATCATTTTAAGTTCTCAGACAATTGAATTTACTGAGAAATTTTTACTAACATGAATTTGATCATATATTATTCCTGGATTTTATTTGTATTAGATTTCTAGGGTGATCTATACAAATATGAGCGGAAAATAACTTGATATTTTTGCAATAGATAATTAAATCAAAAATCTTTAAAGGTGTACTTTAAAAGTACATTTTAATCACTTAGTATATATTTATATCTCCTACGAAGTTCTAAATTCTTTACTTAAGGTGACTCATAACAAAAAGTTTATCTTAAACTGCAAAAACGATTATTTTCTACAAATCTGGTTTCTCTGTTTACTTTTTCTTACCTATCAACAGTAGACTGAGCTTACCACAACTTTTCTAAAATTTAATCTTACAAAAATAATAAAATATAAATAACTTTGGCAGTAAAGAAAACAAATAGGATTACCAAATAAATATTGAATATAACACAATTTTATTAAAATTATTTGTTGTTTAATTTAGATTAAAATTTACCTGTGTGTCTTTTTTTTCTTAATCTAAGAATTCTAAAAAATATCAGATCAAACACACAAAAAAGTGATACATATGGCCACTGATTAAAAGGCCAAACTATTGACATAGCTTTTTAAAAAATATGTGAAGCACTGCAATATTTACTCCAATCCTTTTAGGATTTCATGATTCCATTTTATGACAAAATGAAACTAATTAATTCACTCAAAAAATACTAATTGAGTATCTACCATGTCTCATTTTCTCAATAAATTCAATACTCCAGTTATTGCCTTCAGCTTTAACTGTAATTGTCTAACTGACCAGGTCCAGCTGATTGAGCCAGATCTCTGGAAGGAAAAGACCCTCCTGTATGAATGTTAATGCCTGTTATGAGTTGAATTCTGTCCCGCAATAAAATATGTTGAAGCCTTAATCTCCAGTATCTCAAAATGTGAACTTATTTGGAAATTGAATCTTTAATAATATATATAATGGTGGGCCTTAATATAATGGTGGGCCTTAATCCAGAATGTTTGGTGTCCTTCCTAAAGGGGAAATTTGGACACAGAAACAAATACATATAGAAGGAAGGAAATGTGAAGAAACAAGAGAACGCCATATAAAATTTGAGGCAAAGATTAAAATATGCTGTTAGAAGCCAAGGAATGTCTGGGGCAACCAGAAGCTGGAAGAGTCAAAGAAGGAAACTTCCTCTACAAATTACAGAGGGAGCATAGACCTGCTTCTGCCTTAATTTTGGAATTCTAGATTCCAGATCTATGAGACAATACATTTCTTTTGTTTTAAGCCATCAGTTTTTGGTACTTTATTATGGCAGTCCTAGGAAACTATCAGAAAGCCCCACTCACATAGACAATTACTTATTCTCCTAGACCTGGCCTGATGTGTTTTTAACATTTTACGTCAGGTGATATATAATATTAAACAAAATATTCAGATTTCCTATGTATTTGCATAATTTAGCCAACAGAATATACACAGATGGGAAGTCAATCTGTAGTATTTTTTTACTAGCATTTTTATTGTAAAAATTATTGATTGCTTATAATATGCCAGTCACTTTTTAAGGTTTTACACAGAAACCATTGAAAAAAAAATAATGATCTAAAGATTTTTGGAATCATGGAACTTTCATTAAAGTGAACTCATCAAATAATGATCCTAAAGAGATTTAATATAAACAATATGGAAAGTAAAATACAATCTGTTGTTTTTTGTTGCTGCATATATGTAAGGTTCTATCCCTGTCCTGATCCCTATCTCTATGTTAATATTCCTCTTTATCGAAATTTTATCTCCGCCTCTGAATACACATTAGCCAAGTAATTAGGAAGAAGGAGGAGGAAGACTTTCAACAGAAAAAAATAATTTTAAGTTGATGGACTTAGAAATCTATGTACTCAACTAAGGTGCCACTATGCATAGTTCTCTAATAATAATGTTAGAATTTCATTTGTACATTATAGAATGTAAGTATAATTGTGATTGATTATGCAATTCCCGGGGAAAATCATAAACTTTGTATTACTATTCAGAAAATTTAATTAATATGCCAATAGCATCTTAGGATTTACTTTTAGAATAATCAAATACTAAAATTATTCTATCTTGAAGTCAAAGTTGTATCATAAGAAAATGAAAGCAATTTTAGCAACAAAATAATATCAGGACAATGAGGCATTGTATTAGTTATGTCATTATGAACTAACTACTTTATATTAATTTTGTGAGTTCAAAAGTATATGATACCGCCTATGTCTAAACAAAAATGTTGATGTTGATGTAAACCTGCTTTCAACTACTTTATGTGTCTAAATATAACTGGTCTCTTTCAATGAATAAAATATAATTAGCCATAGTTATATAAGAAGTTTTGTTTTAAACTAAATTTAAACAATATATTACTTTTACATTTTCTAAGGAAAAATACCTCACTTGGTAGAAATATCAAAAATAATAACACATTTTATAGTACTTACCATGTGTTAGGCATTGTTACAAACAAGATATATTTGTGTGATATACGTGTGTGTGTATGTACATGCATTTTACATTCAATTACCTTCATGTTTAGATAGGAATGCATTATTCTTATTATTACTTTTCAAATGAGGAAACTGTAAGTAATGCAGTTTAGATCTCAACTTTAGCAGTCTAGTTCCAAAATTCATTCCTTTAAAAACCATGCAAGGATAATATATGGTTTATAGTAAAAGTACTTACATAAAATGGCTAAAGGTTAAAATACATGGTGCTGTTAAAAAGAACAAACACATGGAAAATGATTTCTTTGCAAATATTGGTACATATTTATTTATGATTTCAGAGAATCATGCTTTTTTGGAGTGTGAAATAATTAAGATCAACATATATTACATTTTCCTTAAATTTTTGGTTTTTGTTTTGTTTGGATTTATTTGACTTTACTATACTGATGACATACTTTGATTTTCTTCTTTTCTCCTGCCACTTTCTCCCCTAAATGTCTTGTGAACAGCGAACAGCATAAGTCATGACTTCCTACTATGGAAATTCATTCAACATAATTATTTCTAAATAAAAGGAAGTAGGAAATAAGAGAGTCTTCCATTGCTCTTCCACTAAAAGAATGAAAAACTATTTATATTTGATAGAATTTGTATTTTATCATAATTTAAAAATATATCTGTTACCTATAATACAGTAAGATGATTTTCAATAAGAAATGTAAAGAGGATTCAAACGTTTTGTTGAAAAACTACCACTCAGTATTTGCCCAAAAATATTTAATGAAAAGTATCTGGAAATAAGGAATAAGTAAGTAAATGAATGTCTATTTTTTTTAAAATCTGCCTTATTTTTTAAATTAGTTTTTAAATGCTTGACTATAAATTAGAATATAGAAAAAATAGCTTAAAACAGTTTCCTTAGTAGGCATAATTTTAACAAAGAGAAAAACGGTTTTAAGGTTAACAAAGATCTCTAAAAAATTTATCTGTTTTAGTCAAATACTCAGACAAAAATAGAATTATTAACCTTATGTTGTAAATGAGACAACTGGAGTCAGATAGTTTATCTGATAATGAAAAGTTGACTCAATAATTTCTGGAGGGGAGGGCAATGGTCCAGCAGGATAAGGAGGAAAGCTTTAATGGTCCTTATTTCTAAACTTTATCTGTGACATAAAATATTTTACTCTATTTTATACCAAATTATTATTATTCTAAATTAACTTTAAGTATCCACAGAACACAATGTACAAACTACTACTGCCTTCTTTAATTGAATTTGGAAATCTTCCTGTTAGATTTGAATACATATATCTAATAATAAATTAGAAAATGATGTATTTATTTTATATAATTAGCTGTTAATGACATGGCTTATATTTCAGAAATCACTTTGGACAACTTCAATTTTGCTTTTTGTCAGAATAATTTAGCTCTGATCAGAGAACAATACTTTAGCACACGAGACACAGAAAGCCTTTCTCATAACTTGTCTATTTTGGAAGAACATTAATACTTGATATATTTCACTTCTTAAGCCAATAAAAATAAATATCAAAATTGATTTTACAGTTTTTCCCTCACGGAAATTTAATTATTGCCAGTGAAAGCAGGTCACATGTAAAGGTTAAATGAAACTATTTCTAACCTGAGGAAATGTGTTTGACAAAAAATACTTTGGTTCACCAGTCTTTCCTCCTCCTTTAAATGTTCCCATAATGTGAGCTTCATTTTTCTTATAAGACCAAAATATTGTAGCGAATGTACAATTAATAGTGACACTTTCTAATTCTACTAATTTCTTAGTTAACACTTGTACTCAAACTTGACTGGATAAGAAACTTAATCCAGTAATTCCAAGAAAAAAAATGTTTACAGAGTGCATGGAATATATTATACAAATATTATACTTTCTGCCAGTACTAGAATACTTAGGATTGAGTCAAAACATAAGATTACTGTATGCCTATACTAATGGGTCTTCTGGAGTTATCTACTTTTAAGGAAATATTAAAATTATTTGCTTATCTATCCACATAGAATTGTTTAGGCACTGAAGTTGGTGCTCTGTGGGAGCATGAGGAAGAAAACTATCACATAGATGACCAGAGCATAAAAGGATAAAATGAAGAATATAATATGACTAGAGGAGAAATTTCCTGTTAGAGTAAAAGACTAATTTAGATAGAAAAAGGATATCAGATGGAGTTGAGGACTACACAAATGCCATTTATACAGTAGTTTAAGGCAGGATGGAAAGTTGAAAATAATATTACTTTTATCATTATTATAAACATGGTTATAATAATGCTTTAAAAAATTAATATCTGAGTCTGTCACTTTTGAGCTGTGTAACTTCAGACAAGTCATTTAAGATTTTGGTTCTTCTAAACTTTGATCCATCTTGGCTAAACTCTATGCTAACTTCTAACTGATATTCTGTAATCCATAAACCCAGAAAAGATGTCACTGGCTGTGCTTATGTTGAGGAATTAATACAATTAAACTGCTAAAGTAGATAGTTTAACCTGGAAGTCATGTATAAAATGTCTTAGAATGAACTAAGAACTTCACAATGGCTTCTCATTGTGGTGGCTTCTCTTGTTGTGGAGCATGGGCTCTAGGCACATGGGCTCAGTAGTTGTGGCTTGCGGGCCCTACAGCGCAGGCTCAGTAGTTGTGGCACACGGGCTTAGTTGCTCCGCGGCATGTGGGATCTTCCCGGACCAGGGCTCGAACCCGTGTCCCCTACATTGTCAGGTGGATTCTTAACCATTGTGCCACCAGGGAAGCCATGAAAACAGTTAGCAGGAGTTTGGAATGGTTTAGATAAAAAACAAAAATCCTATATTCTTTTTGATAATTAGAATAGCAGTAAAAAGACACTGTAATGTCAGAAACCCATGTTAAGTTTTCTGCTCCCATACCACTTTCTGGAAGTAAATCTCAGTAATGGTTTTGAATATTGAGTAATTCTCTATGAATCTAGACTCAGCACAGTAACAGGGCAATATAGTCAATATAATCAGTACTAATTGCTTGAATAGTGGGAGTCAGAGAAGTTACCTATTGGGAAAAACCATCAGCAGTAAATTTGACAGTGTGGAAGTCTGCCAGTTCCCACAGCAGACTAGTCGATGAACACCACCCCTGGCTCCTAGCAGCAGCTTTCTCCATGCTTAGCTTCAGAGCTGAAAGAAGATATTTGGGAGGAGTCTACATCATAATGCAAAGAAACCCAATTATGGTATGAATTTCCTTCATTTGCATAGAAATACATATTCATTCCTGTTTCAAATTAATACTGTAATTGAAAGACAAATGACTTTGTATTATTCATGACAAATATTTTACAGAGCAATATTTGCATGACGTTATACCTTGCTGCAGAAGAAATAGTTAAAATAAATATATATTAAATTACTCTTTATATGTTTTGGAATTGACAACTTGATTAATGTACATCCATCACTGTGAATGGCAGTATAAATGCCATGCCAGGAGTTCTGTAATTACCGTGATCTTTCAAATAAGAATTAGAATTAAAAAGAAGGTTAACAACTTTCCTCTCTACAGAAACTCTGAAGTATAAGATACATCTTACTAGGCCTTAATTTTGATTGCATGCTTGCTTCTACTTTGTTAATAATGGATTTATACAATGTGGGTCATCAAACAATGGTTGAAAAAAGACAGAAACAAAAATTAATATGGAGGGGAAATATGTTTCACTTGTATCACCTTCTAAGAATGTCTTAAATTCTCAGGTCAACAACAGAAAATTCCAAAATGAATTTTATGTTATTAATATTACATAAAGTCAATTTCTTTTTATTTTAAACTTAAAGTTGAGGAGACAGTAAGTTCAGCTGTGTTGATAATTCAAGCATGAGTAAAAAGTAAAGATTATTAAAACTAACATGATAATATCAGAAGTAGAATTTTTAGCAGTATTAGCAGTATTAACTCTTATCTATTGCTCTTCTATAAGTTTGAAAGCAATTACTGTATAGTAAGTCTAATTTCCAATATAGATAATTTTTATATTATTTCCTATGGAAACTGTAATCCAAAAAAAATTAGTTATAGAATAATCAACAGCTAAATAGTGGTAATAGTATTTATTTCATAGTCTTTCTATCCACATTCTTTCTAAATAAGCTGTGTGAAATTAATAAAATTTGTGACTCAAAACTGGGTGTGAGGTCTGAATAGTTATAATCTAAAGTGTTTTAATTCTATTTTTCCTAGTACAAACAGTCTAGGAACAAAAGACCAGGGTAATCTGATTTTTTTTCTACTTTCCATATGAAATTAAGAAGGATATTTATGTAGGTTTCCATTCCTCCAAATAATAGTAAAATTTAGATCAGTATATGCCTAATATCTAAATCATTCATAGATGTTCATCAAGAAATCTGTGAGAAATAGTTAAAATAATCCAATGGGATTATGCTAGTGCATCTATCTTAAATACCAAAGAAGAAATAGAGCCCCAAATTTAACAACAAAACACTAAATTAAATGGAAATAATAGAAATGAGCTTTCACTTCCCACCTCTCGATTATATACATTCCAGAGATGAACTGGGATTATTAATGTGACTTAAAACTTTTGAGATCAGAAAAAACCAACAACCCACTTCCTTGAAACAAAATTAGCCACACCAAGAGACCATGTTTCTGATTATAACTCAAGCAGATTCAGCAGGATATCATGAAATAGTCCTGCACATGTTTAATTTTAGCTATTTTTGAAACATTCAAGTAAAAATGAAAGTAGGCATTTTAATATAAGTGAAGGGGCTAAAAAATATTGGGCTGGAGCCACAAACTTCTGAGTCTTCTGCCAGTGGGTAGTAATTGAAGCTGTGTATATGGGTAGAAGTGCTATAGAATGAAAGGAAATCAGATGCAGTTCTAAGTCTTGATAATGGTCAGCATGAAGTGGGTGGTGAAGACTTATTCTGTAAAAAGGACTGAAAAGGAAGAGTATCAATGGAAATAATTTGTTCAGTGAATGCAAGGAGAGAAAATGTTTCAGTAGTAGGCTGTGATCAACAGTATCAGATGCTGATAAGAACTACTTAAATCCAGGAATGAACAAGTGCTTGGGAACATGGTTTAAGTCAATGTTATAAGTAAGGGAGTTTAAGTGGAGAAATGGATGTAAGATTAAGTGGTTAAATTTAATGTAGGGTATTGCTTACCTAGGTAATGGAAAATCAGAAGTCAAATAGGATGATGCCAAAATCCAGAGAACTGTCAACAACAGAAGCTACTACCATCCTGAGGCTATAGGAAAAAAAGGGAGGAGGGATTTCCCCAGACCCAGGAAGGCAGGTTCATTTGTGGGAATCTGGTACCACAGTGGGCTCTTTCTGGTGAAAGTTAGAGTGACAGAGGAAACTCTATCACTGCTAGAGGGACTGTCTGAGGTTGAGGGATGGGGATTGTTACTCTTCTTTTGCTGGGCATCCCTAAGGGCTGCATGGTAAGAAGGTACATGCATGCTAGCAGATAGGCAACACTGGTGAAGAGGGGTCCATGGTTAAGTGTCGAAACTAAAAACTCTAATAGTAACAATTTGAGTGACACTAAAATTTTTAGAGGTTCCTAAAATGTCAAGCACTCATTGACTATAGCAGTTATTTTAATAATGAACATTTAATTGGCTTTTTTTTCTCTCTTATTCTCCTTCCTCCTTCACCCCTTCCTACTGAGATAAACTCATAAATATTTACTTCATTCCCAAATATACTATCTGGCCCATGCACAAGGCGTGTCTTTGGGGAGAAATCCCCATTAACAGTTTCTGCTAAAAGAAGCCCCAGGGCTTCCCAGGTGGCGCAGTGGTTGAGAGTCCGCCTGCCGATGCAGGGGACACGGGTTGGTGCCCCGGTCCTGGAAGATTCCACATGCTGCGGAGCAACTAGGCCCGTGAGCCATGGCCACTGAGCTTGTGCGTCCGAAGCCTGTGATACACAACGGGCGGGGCCACAACAGTGAGAAGCCCGCGTACCGCAAAAAAAAAAAAAAAAAAAAGAAGAAGAAGAAGAAGAAGCCCCAAAGAGCAGACTCTCAGTATAGAATTCTTGATCTGGGTCAATTACTGGTCAGATGGCAAGAAAAACCTGGTTGCTGAAGTGGGTGTTAATAATCTGGGTTCTGCTGTAGCATCACAATGATTAAGAGCTTACCTGTGGAGGTATGAAATGAGGTGGAGATGAATGGGAAACATTGGCTTATATAATGCTGTCCCCAAGTATTTGAAGGGTATGAGGGCAAAAGTGATTATAAGAATGGTGATTTATGTTAACTGCCTTTAGCCTTAAAGTGTAGAATGGCAAGTTCAGAGTAGTCAATTTCAGAAATGCTGAAATCCAGAACTCCTTCAAAGTTTATTTAAATATCATCTCCTACATCTGAATCAAGGACTGTGGGGAAAAAAGCACATCCATACGGCAGAGCTGTATAATGTATAGTCTTGAGAGGTTTATATTGCCAAGGTTAGAGACCTGAAATGGGACGTTTTAGGGTCATTATTACTGGGCTGAAGATGTTTGGATGGATGCACCTGAAGACCTGTAAATTCCATAGATTACCATGAACTATGTAGGAGAGTAGAATGAGCTCTGATTTGCTTGCTGGAGATTAGCTTCTTCTTGTCTGAAGACTAGAAAGATCTAACCTTAAGAAATGCATTTCTTGATGATCCTCATCCATCTACTTGCTTCCAGGTTAATAATTATGGACCAGTCTCAGCTTAATGCAGGGTAGAAAATACATCAGAATAAAACATTTTACTATCAAAAGAAATGCAGGACTTGACTAATATTACTAGTAGAAGAAATAATCCATATGGGAGTGGGCCTTCAAGTGTTAGACTGAAGAAGAGTTGATTGAAACTGATAAACAGGAAGTATCAAGTAGAATTGGATCATATATTAATTGTCCAAACATAGAAAGTGAGAAAAAGGCAATAAAAAAGCAAAATTACACTATATTTGAAACATTAATTTATTAACTGATAAATTGGTTCTATTGTCTTGTTGAACCCATAAGTATGTTCAACAACTATTATAGAAATAAATTTCTTTCTAAATAGAAAAAATTACAAATATGAAACACATACATTTAAATGGAACAGAAAACCCTTCTATGTTTCTAATATATATATATATATATATATATGTATATATATATATATCAAATACAAGTATTATAAATAAAAATTAAAAATAAGTAGAGTGTTAATTCTTGATGGACATTCATGTATCCTATCTATCCTACACTTTGGTATTTTCTGAAATTAAAAAGGGCTTCCCCCAATATGACCATATATGTTAATTATTTAAATTAAAATGATCCACAATCTTCTTGAATTTGCAACTTGAAACCTTTGACACCTTCAAAGGATTCTTCTCTACAAGCAAAATATTTTAAAACTAGGAATATACTCTCCCTAGAGGACAAAGTCATCATATAAGCTGAGAGTGAATTTTGCTATGTAGATCATATTCTCTAGTCTAACATTTTTCATATTAAAATGTGTAAATACTTCAGGTCAGATATTTTCATAATCCTTTTGTTTTACTTCCATTCATATACTTCAAACACATTTTAGAAAAATATTTCATTTTTTTTACAGATTCCTTATGTTTTTATGGGGCTGGGCACTTGGTAAAGCAATTTCACACACACTCTCTCACTTGATAAGCTGGTGTATTATCATAATAGCCTTTTTACAGATTAAAAAAATATATATAGGGCCTCCCTGGTGGCGCAAGTGGTTGAGAGTCCACCTGCCGATGCAGGGGATACGGGTTCGTGCCCCGGTCTGGGAGGATCCCATATGCCGCGGAGCGGCTGGGCCCGTGAGCCGTGGCCGCTGAGCCTGCGCGTCCGGAGCCTGCGCGTCCGGAGCCTGTGCTCCGCAACGGGGGAGGCCACAACAGTGAGAGGCCCGCATACCGCAAAAAAATAAAAAAAAAATAAAATAAAAATATATATATATATATATATAGACTCAAAGGGGTTCCACTGCTAGTAAGGAGGACAAAAACCCAGAGCATCAGACTCCAATTCCACATCAATTTGGGCATTTGTGGCAGACGTGAGAGTTTAGCCTGCTGGTTACCACCTCTTTTACCTGTGCTTCTGTGCCCAGTGGTCAACAAGCACAGATCTGGAAGGTCAGAGTCAAGGCCAGGGGTCAGTGTATGTCTGTGGAAGGGAGAGCACCCTCCAACCAACTGGTCAGGAGCAGGAAGAGTAAGGACAGTTCTTGGTCTCACCATCCTCACCAACCCAGCTGCCTGTACAGCTGGTCTATCTGGGGTCACCCAGCAGAGACCTGGGAAAGTCGGACTTGAGCCCTCCCAGGAGACTTTGGGGACAAACTTCAAATGTTACTATGTAAAAATCTTAAATATTAAGTCTTACAAAAAAACACAAAGTTCAGCCCTTCTAGAAAGAATATCCCTTATCCCATAACCCTAAGGTAAAAACTGTTGAAGTTGAGAATATAAATGTTAAAAAAGAGTCACTGAGCCCCAGTGGGTCTGGAAGACTCTAACGCCTCTCCTGTGCTGTGGGCTACAGTGCCACTACCACTTGAAAGAGAATCAGGGTGTCCAGAGACCTCTGTGGAGTGGGTCCTGAAAGCTGCAGGGAGCCTTCCCAGATGATATTTGCTTTCTTTAACACATTTTAACTATAGATAATAATGGAACCAGGATGGATATATACTGGCATTTAATTCTTTGCATTTAAGGTGAAATAGCATTTGCATCCTCCACATTCATTTTCAAGGGTTGGTAATTTTCTAAAACTGTTACCATTTGGGCTGAGATTTTATTCCAAGCCCAGAGGTGAAGTGTCCAAGAAAGTGTCCTAAGCAGGGCCAAGTGCTAGACTGTGCTCTCAAGAGTCACATTCTATTTTTTTAATTGAAATATAATTGATATATAGCATAGTATTAGTTTTAGGTGTATAGCATAATAATTTGATATTTATGTATATTGCAAAATGATTACCAGAATAAGTTTAGTTAACATCCATTATCACAAAGTGATAATTTTTTCCCTTGTGTTGAGAAATGTTAAGATCTGCTCCCTTAGGAACTAGAAAAGTATTTCTATAAGGAAAACTCCTAAAATAAGTTGACTTTATTACATTATTTGATTTTAGATTCTGCAAAATTGTAGGTCTATTTTGTTTCATTCAATTGGCATTAGAATAAATGTATCAAATTTTAAAAAGCCCATTCAAAAGGTTTATCTCACAAGTTGAGATATTTCAAAATATGATCTTAACAATAAAATCCTGTACAATGTTACAAGAGCAATTTTTCTTGTTTAGCGTAAATCTATATATAAGTTACTTCCTAGTTGCAAGGTTTATTTTGAGTAATTGTTATTATCTAAAACCTTCAAACTAAAACAATACACCATTTTTCAATACTTTGATTTAAAATGTTTGTTTATTATAAATGAACCTTCTTCATAAAAGAGTCAGTTCAATAGCACTCTAATGTTGCTGTAGGATCTTAGAATGATTTGAAGGTTTTCTGTCTTTTTGTTTTTGTTTTTTAAATTGCACGTGGGTGGCAAAGAAAGAAAACTTGCTTCTGTGCTAGTCTTTATCCCACATTGCATTATCAAAATTTTTTGTATAAGCTAATTAAGAAATGGAAATCTCCATTAAATAGAATTTGGAGACCAGAGGTGGGTGGCTCTCACATCCTGTGATGTTAGCAGAGTCCAACAAGAAGAAGAAAGCTTCCCCTTCTTTCCTGGCAAGGACTCAGCCAATGAAAAGCCATGCACTCTTTGTCTACTGTAGCCCTCCCAACTTCCTTTTCCTCTCTATAAAAGCGTTTTTCCTCTCTTGCACGTGGCTTGCCATTGTGGCCGACCCCTAATTGCAATTCTTTGCGGATCCTGAATAAACCCATCTTTGTTGGAGAAATATCTAGCAGTCTGTTTATTTCAGGTCAACAGTTTTATGTACACTTTCTGTAACTGTGTCTGTATAAGAATATGCTTTTGGTTTTACAACTATCAATTTTATTTCAATAGGTAGAAAATCACAAGGTTTTTTAGATGCAATTATAAATTGAATATTTATATCACTATCAATTCGAAGTACATTTTTGCTCCATAAGTTCCTTAACTTAATAAAAATACTTTTTAATATGACTCTGCATTCCATCAAAATGCAAATTTTCATATTAGTACAAAATTTGCATTCATATTAGCAAATACATTTTATCTTTAACATTAGCTTTTTAGACTGAAATTAAAATAACATTTATACAAATGTCAGATTTTTTTCATCTTTGGCAAAATGAATTCTAAAAGTTGTCATTCGTTTATATTAGTTGGTTGGAAAAAAATAAAACCATTACTGAATTAATTTACCTTTCTTATTGAAGGATCTAATGACACTGATATTAAATTGGTGTGTGCTCTTTATTGTTTGTGAAGAATTTCTTGTGCTAAGGGGGCCAGTGTACAAGAGCTAGTGCACATATCTAGATGTTTTATTTATATGAGGGCAATGTTTGGATAAGTGATAAAATAAAAATGTATGTAACTTATGTTAGTATATATTATATTGCCTTAGTTTTCACAAAATCTGCTCATTATGTTGTGATATAGTTTTCACATGAATGGATAAACTCATGTAACAACAAACTAAATATGTTTTGAGTCATTGTAGTTCCTAAAATTGTCTTAATAGTTTCAATTTAAAGAAATTTCATCTGCTGAGGATTACAATTAGGTTTGTCAATAGAATTAGTAAGCAATATTTAGATTCAGAAATGAACATTGAATCTTTATATAAATATAAAATAAAATAAATATCAAATCAAATCAAATCATTATTTTTATTGTTTTATTTTAATTTTAGCCTATGGATCAAATTTTGTATCAAGAATCTCAGTGATTCTTACAGTAATGTCTAGATCCATGAAGGTTTAAGTTATTTTTCCTTCAGAATTTCAATACTGGGGTTATATAAATAAAACTTTTAAAGAAGAAGTGTATAGCTCTCTGTGTTCACATCTCCTTTTAGTTGAGACTGTCATCTACAAATTGGCACTTGCCATCTACCTCTACAAGGATTAAATTATGAGCCGCTGCACCTGCTGACCTACAACACCTCCTGAAAGGAGTTCAGGGTGGAGAACAGGAATGAGGCCCTCTGTGCTCTGGGAAAAACTGACAGAACAGGCCTTCAGATAGTTAGATATTTTCAGGAGAAAATTTTATGAGCCCAATTCTTGTATCTCCTCGTATCTAGAAAAGCACTTAAATCCTTCATGGTGATGTCTGCTCCTCATGACTAGCAGTAACCTTCACGACACCAGCAGAAACCTTTTGCAAAAAATATGTGCTTAATTGCATGTAGTCTGCCTTCACCAATATCACATATATACTAACCTTTCCCCCCTACCTCTTTGGAGCAGATTCTCAGAGCTATATGAAATGCTGTCTCTTGAGCTATAGTCCTCATTTTGCCACAAATAAAACTTAACTCACAACTCTCATGTTGTGCTTTTTTTTTTTTTTTTTTCAGTCAAGACTATACCATGATCTAAAATGGTCAGATCATTGTCTCATCTAACATTACTTTTGGGATTAGTTTATGTGAATTTTCTACTTCAGAGTCATGCAAATGTTTTATTTGTCCCAATCTGCTTAAAATTTATTGGAATGCAACTCTGTTGACTATTTTAAAGGCATTTTCTTTCTGTTAAAAGAAATTTTCTCTATCTCATAAAAATATTTCAAACCTATTAATAGGTTCAAACAATAAAACATACAGTTGCTTGTTTTTTGTAAGTGTATGTTGTAATAACAAAAATCAAAGAATAGTTCATTTTAAATAGGAGTATATTGTGCATATTCAAAATGCTTTCAAAATGATTTGCTCCTTTTTAAAAGGATCTTCTGTTTTATTTGTTATATTGAATCATATTCAGTGTCTAAATTAAATCCAGTTATTATAATAGTATTTAGTAATTCTTTCCACTGAGTGTCTAAGAGTAGTTGTAAACTAGTCTTTGATATGTGCTTCATTAAACCATAATGGAAAATAATATAAAAAATAACATATATATATATATATATATATATATGTAATATAACTGAATCACTTTGCTGTACAGCAGAAATTAACACAACATTGCAAATCAATTATACTTCAATTAAAAAAATAAAAAATAAATAATTTCAACTTTAAGAGATTCTAGAAAATATCATAAATGATGTTTGAATATTCTAAAGATTGTTGTAATTAGCACAGTGGAGTTTATGTCTCCCAGTAATGCATTCAATTACACACCACACAGGGCACAAAATAAAATCTCCTGGAATTTTAGTCAAAATTCTGGAATGTAATTTATTTTTATTCTTATCAGCGTCATTATTAATGTGATAACCAAGGATTATAATCACTGGTTGCTTTCTCAATCTTCACTTAAGCCAAAATTCTGTATTTTTATAAGTAAAAGAATCAGTGAAACAATCATGAGTTTAAACTTAGCTGTTTTCTTACTCTTATAGTTCAAATATATGTAAAGTGAATCTCAGATTTTTAACATGATTAGATGGCCTGAGTAATATTTACTTAAAAAATATGTATATTATAGTATATAATTTAATTAACCATTAAACAATAATCTTATTTGAGTTCTCCATCTTAAAGTGTAATTATTTGTCTTATATTTTTATATAATATGTTTTGGCATTTGAGCACCAAATTTTGAAATAATTTCTACAAAAACCAAAATATTTATATTGTTTTCTGGAAAAAGTGAATGTTTAGTACCACAAGAATTATCATTAATCATTATCATTATGATTGGCTAATCATTAGACACTCATTATGATATTTTTAAGTGTTAGTGTTCTATACTGATATTCCTTTGTTGAGTAAGTGTTGTGTAGTTTACCAAGTCCTTTCTTTTTTCTTATAGTAATTGCTGTTTTTGAGTTCAGGTGGAAATTGTTCACTTTTATTGTTTCTAAGTTTTAAATATTAATCCAAACCACCTTTAAAATATTTTTTTCTTTCAATTTCTGCCTGTTTTCCCTGACTTCAACTTAACCAGAACACATGGTGGCCAGGATGGGAAGTTTTACAATAGGCTGAGGACAGAAAGGATACATGGGGACTGAGGACAGGAAATCTGCATTATTAATATGCATACTTACCCTTGTATATCTAGTTTGGAATTTTGTCATAGATCTAGATAGATGATAGATAGATAGACAGATAGATGCAGTCAGACAGATAGACATTAACATGCAGTAAATACCACCTCTATGTATATTTAGGCTTAAAAAAATTATGATCTACTAATATATGTTAAAGGTTGCTGTGGATTTTTCAACACATATTCTTAGTTTACTTTCTTAAAAAGACTAAAAATCAAGTGAAAGGTTTTTTTTTTAGAAGAACATTAGATCTTTCAAGAAAAGTTGATGTATAGCTAGTGTGTTCATCTTTAATATATTGATATTATGTCCAAATATTGGATATAGCTATCATTTTTTAAAAAAGTATGCTATAGTAAAAGTATATTTCAGTAAACAAATTGACAGATTTTTTTTGCAGAAAATTAGATATGATATACTGACACTTTAGTATCCTTTAAATAATTTTAAACTTCATTAGTTCTACACTATTCAAGTAACTCAAATATTTATTTAATGTTGCTTTTGTTTTCAATAGTTTATTAAGGTTATAAATAGCAAAAGTAGAATTATACATATGCTATGTGTCAGTTTCATTAATGTATTAGGCTTTCAAAATTGCAAATACTCATTATCACCACAGAGATATAGATGATTTCCATCACCCCGAAAAGTTCACTCATTCTTCTTTCCAGTTAAAATTCCCCTACCTTACCACTTACTGATTTCAGTCAGAATAACTGTTTTCTTTTTATTTTATGTAAATGGAATTATAGATGTGGTAGACAACCTCCAACATGACCACTGATAATTCTTGCTTCCCTCTCCTTATTGTGTGCTGGATCTAGTAAAATCTAATGACTGAAATATGGCAAAAGGAAATCACTAACAACATCAGGTTAACAAGTGCTGGTAAAGATGAGGAGAAAAGGGAACCTTTGCATGTTGCTCGTGGGAATGTATATTGGTGCAGCCACTATGGAAACCAGAATGGAGGTTTCTCAAAAAATTAAAAATAGAGCTACCATATAACCCAGCACTCTTACTTCTGGGTATATATCAAAAGGAAATGAAACCGCTATCCCAAAGAGGTATCTGTATCCTCATGTTTATTGCAGCATTACTCACATTATCCAAGATATGGAAATAACCTAAATGTCCATCAGTGGATGGATGGATGGATAAAGAAGATGTGGTATATATACATTCAAGGTAATACTATTGAGCAAGAGAAAGAAGAAAATCCTGCCATTAGCCACAACATGGATGGACCTTGAGGGCACTATAAGTGAAAAAGTTCAGACCGAGAACAACAAATACTGTATGATCTCACATATATGTGGAATTAAAAAAAAAATCACAAAACCAAGTCCAGAGAAACTGACAGTTAAGATTGATAGTTACCAGGGGCTGGGATGTGGGAGACATAGGGATATATTTGTCAAAGAGGACAAACTTCCAGTTATAATATTAAAATGTTCTGGGGATCTAATCCATAGCATTGCAATTATATTAATAATACTGTATTATATCCTTGAAAGTTGCTAAGAGAGCAGATCTTAAATGTTTTCACCAAAAAAAAGTAAACATGACATTATGAAGGTGTTAACTAATGCTACAGTGTTAATTATATTTTATTATTTAAGTGTATGAAAATATTTTACACCTTAATCTTACATAATAGGTCAATTATATTTCAACAAAGCTGGAGGGGGGAATTAGGTTATAGAGTATGGCTTCTATATTGGGAGCAGTCTTGCTACTAATCTGGAAAGGCAGGGATGATGTTCTGAAAAGTCTTCCTAACAAAGACCTGAGGAAAGCTTTCTACCAGCCCACAGTTTGGAACTAAGACTCAAGTCCAAATGTTCACAAGGAAATGACTCCTCCCAATAGCCACATGAGTGAACTTGAAAACATATCATTCTGCTATTGAGCCTTCAGATACAATAGCCCCAGTTAACACTGACTGTAATCTTCTGAAACTTTGAGTCAGAGGTAACCAGTAAGTGGTGCTCAGTTCTCCAACTCACATAACCATGAGAAAATGAATGTTTGTTCTTTTAAGCCACTACGTTTTGGTGCAATTTGATAAGAAACAATAGATAGCTAATACATACATTATGCATGTTTTTATGTCTGTTTATTTTGTTCATAATTTTTTCAAGATGGCTGTGTTTTGAAATTCATCCATGTTGTATTGTGTGTATGTAGTTAATATCTTGTTATGTTTACATAGTATTCCATTCTTATGAGAATATCAGAATTTCTTAAGCAGTTGTTGGGATTTTATTGGTCTACTAGGAATAAGACTAATGCAATTTCTTGTGTACATATGTTTTAATTTCTCCAGGAATATTGTTCCTTGATCATGACAAAGAAGTACATTTAATTTTTCAGATTTTGCCAAACAGTTCTCAAAAATTTTAACATTTTACACACCCATGAGCAATATATGAGAGTCAACTTTTTCAACACCCTCTCCAACATATTGTAAGTTCTCTCTTTTTTTTTTTTTTTTTTGCGGTATGCGGGCCTCTCACTGTTGTGGCCTCCCCCGTTGCGGAGCACAGGCTCCGGACGCGCAGGCTCAGCGGCCATGGCTCACGGGCCCAGCCGCTCCGCGGCATATGGGATCCTCCCAGACCGGGGCACGAACCCGTATCCCCTGCATCGGCAGGCGGACTCTCAACCACTTGCGCCACCAGGGAGGCCCTGTAAGTTCTCTTTAATAATAGTCATTCCAGTGGCATGAAATCATAACCCATTGTCGTTTACTTTTCACATCCTTGTTAACTAATGATGTTTCATAACTTTCATGTGCTTATTCAACATTTGTACATGTTCTTTAGTGACATTATGCTCAAATTTTTTACTGCTTATATATTAAACTCAGTGGTTATCTTCTAAATACAGATTTATAGGAGTTCTTATATATTTTGGAAATGAATGCATTTTCAGATACACCTACAAGGAATATTTTCTTCCAGTGTGTGATTCACTCATTCATTTTTCTTATGCTGTCATTTGATGAGCAGATAAGTTATGCTTATTCATATATTTACCATTTATTTTGGTCTTTATTCCTTCCTACACGTCTGGACTTCCATCTGGCATCATTTAACTTCAGAATGAAAAACCTTTATTGTTATTTATTGTAGTGAAGTACTACATGAGACAAGTTAATTTAGATTTCTTTTAATTTACTTTTTAAATGTATTTACCTTTGTCTTCGTTTTAGAAGCTTATTTTTTCCCGGATGTAGAATCTTAGGTTTATAGTTTATTTTGATCCCAGCATACTGTCTTAAACCTCTATTTTTTTCTTTTTTTCTGATGCAACTTTAGGCATCATTTTCTATGTCATTCTTTGTAATGTGTCTTTCCCCACTAACCCAAACAATTTCTATGATTTCCTTTTTATATTTAGTTCACAGCCCTTGATTGTGATGTGCCTAGTTTGATTTTCTTTGTATTCATCCTATTTGGGACAGAGTGAGCTTCTTGGATCTTTGAGTTGAGGCACTACATCATTTTGGGAAAATTCTTGGCCATTGTTTCTCCAAATATATCTTGTATCCAATTTCTCTCTGCTCTTCTCTTGGGTCTCCAATCATATGTATGTTAGAACATTTGATGTTTTCGTCAGATCTTGGATATTCTGTTTATATTTATTAATTTGTTTTTAACTCCTCTTCATTGACATAATTTATAGACTAGCTTTAAGGTGACTGATCCCCCTTTTTTTTCTATTGTGTCTAATCCATTGTGAATTTCATTGATGGATTTCTTTTACTAACATTATTGTATTTTTCAGTTCTAACATTTCCATTTGCTCCTTTTTATAGCTTCCATTTCTGCATTGAGAAATCACCATCTTTTTATGCAGTTATCAAATTTTTCCAATAGATGCTTTACCTAATGTTTTTCATACTTATTTTAAAGTTTTTTTATTACTCCAAAATCTTCTTCTATTGATACTTTTTGCTCTTGTTTATGGGTATATGTTTGTGCTACTTTGTAATTGCACAATCTTCTTTGTATGTGGGTCACTATCTATAAAAAAACCAAACACTGGGGGTTGATATAAATAATATGACTTCCAGAAAAGGGCATACCCCATATTCTATCAAGATGTTAGCCTGTATGACTGATATCTAGTCAGTAGCTTAGAAGCATCTGGATTTTTTAAACTCAGTGTTCTACCTCTTTCTATCTTCCCTATCACTAAATAATTGCAGATGTCAAGACCTTCCATCCCTAAATCCTTTGCCATGTATCTCTTAGGAAAAAGGACATTAATTTCTATGTAATCATAACAAAATTACTATAAATTACCTACAAAAATCAATAGCAATATGATAGTATAATCAAACAAGATCCCCAAGCTGGCTTCACAGTTTCTCTTTTATCTTTTAATTTTGCAATGCAGGTTCATGCATTGCACATTTCTATGAAGTCCTTTTTAACCCCTTCAAACGTCTTGCACTTGTCAATTTGCGTATTTTCTTTTGAATACATTCTGGTCAATAATTTCTGGAAAGAACATTATACAGATGATGCCTTTAACTCCTACTTTATGACATTCATAGAAGTTGTCCAGTGTTGCCAATACAAAATATGAACATTTAGTTAAGGAGGAGAATGATAGATTTCATTATTATAAGAGTATATTTTTCAAGGTGTAATTAAAAAGTAAATTATGGGGTTATTCTTTGAGACCATGTTAATGGTCTATTCCTCAAAAAACATTCACACAATGAATTTTAGCATCTCTTGATTATCCTTGCCTGAATCTTTTTTTGATAATCTTTCCTTTAAATTGTCTAAAAATATGGGGATTTTAAAAATATCATCATTTGTTGTACATTTATTAACTTTACTCTTTTCTCTCTCTCTTCATGGATTCAAGTAATTCTTTTAGTTAATTCAGTTTGTTATAATTTATTACTGTCATGATTCTTTTTTATACCCAAATTAACATGATCAATGGCAGCCTCTTCAATTTAGTCTTATATCCCATTTTTTTTGGAAAATGTTATTGAAATATGAAACACATAAAGAAAAATGCATAAACAATTTTATTTCTTGATAAATTTTTACAAAAGGAATTAACATTTTTATCTGTTTTTATAAAATCTCAGCAATTCTCCTCATGTCCCCTCAATATTACAATCCTCCAGGAAGCCACTGTACTGACTTCTAGGCTTTTCAGGATGGTCAGAAGAAGCCACCCCATTTCATAGTCCTGGTAGTTATTCTTCTTACCATAAAGACAAGTGCAACAGTCGTTAGATCACCAAAACTCTTGCTTCAAAATTAATTATTCATAATGCCCATACATGTCACTAATTGCTATTATCCCATTTCTCATTGGCTATATAACTGATATCAAATGCAAGGATACATGTAAATGAATTCCTAAGTCTCGTTTTTAAGGGTCTGTTTGCTGGGAACACTCCTGAGACCATATGCTGAACAAGCCAGGTCCCAGCAAAAAGGCAGAAAATAAGCTAGATATGTCAAAACTGAGAGGTTAATTTGAGGATAGAATATAAGTTGTTGGAGAAATAAATGTGAAACAAGGACACAAGGGAACACGAAATTGTAACTTCAGAAAGAAGTAACTCCTTGGGGTGACAAAGAAGAAAGCTTTTGGTTATTAGAACCTAGAAACATGAAGGATAGATATAATGTTTAATTTAGTGTCGACATGACTGGGTCATGGAATGGCCAGATATTGGTCAAATATTACTCTGGGTGTTTTGTGAGAATGTTTTAGGATGAGCCTAACATTTAAGTCAATAGGCTGAGTAAAGAAGATTGCCTTCCCTAGTGTGGGTGGGCGGGCTTCATACAATTCATTGAATATCTGAATAGAACAAAAAGCCTGAGCAAGAGGCAATTCCTCCCATGTGACTGTCTTGAGCTGGGATATTAGTCTTTTTCTGCCTCTGGACTCAAATTGAGACATCAGCTGCCCCCTTCCTCAAGCCTGTAGGCCATAACTACACTCTTGGGTCTCCTGGCTGTCATGCCTTTGGACTCATACTGGAGCTAAGCCATGGGCTTTCCTGAGTCTCCAGTTTGCTGAATGCAGATCTTGGGATTTGTCAACCACCATCATCTCTGAACCAATTTCTTATACTAAATTTAATATATATATATATATATATATATATATATATATATATATATATATATATGAAGATCCTGTTTCTGGGAGTGCCAGAAAACAAGCTGGAGGTGTTAATTATCCACCATTGCATGGGTGAAGAGCCATCTCTGTGGCAAGTCTCTTAGAAAAGTAAACAAACAGGATGGAGCAAGTCCTCTCTCCTTCTTCCTGCCTTCCAGTCTTCCTTCGGTAACTAACAAAGTCACTTAGTATTAAAACCTAACAAAGTATTAAAACCTAACAAAAAGTCAGCTGGCAATAAAAGAAATAACATCTTCAGAGACATAACACTAGTATCAAAGAGTAGCTTAATAATCCTGCCTTCTGACACTATAGATTAGATTTGTCAAAATTGAACCTTATATAAATGGAATCATGCAGAACATACAGTATGTACTACTCTGCATACTCTCTGTGTGCCATTTACATTTAATTCCATCTTATTTAATGTTGACAAACACCTATATTTCTTTGAATAATATTTACATTGATTTCACTTAGGGTAGATCCATTTGCCTTTAATTTTCTATCTGCAATTTCTGAGATGGTCTTCAAGACTCCAATTTCTGATGCTTAATGTCCTTCTATATTTAAAAGTTTCAAATTCTTGTTTCCTTTTTTTTTAATGAACAAATGTATACTTGAGAACTATAATATTTACTTCCTTCCTGGATTGTATTAAAAGATTTTAACATTTCAGATTTTGCACTACACTGTTAAAATAGTAAAAGTCTCTGAAATAAACAGTAAAAGTCTCTGAAATAAAATTTAAACTAATAGGACAAATATTTAATATGTCAATTTAAAAAGTTTTAGTGGATAAAATGAAAAAGTATTAAAATATATTTAAACACATAAGTGTGTCATTAAGAAAAAAGATATAGTTTCCATAGTTTTTCCTACATTCATAATCAGGACATTATCCAATAATTTGTTAAAATGAACAATGTCAATCTATGTTTCTAAGGCTACAAACTGATTATTTTGACTATATCATCCATTCTCTACTCAGTTTCACACTGCTCATTAGACCTAAGAAATTTTTCATTAGAGATTAACAGTGCTACACTTCAACTGCTAGTTTTCAAAAAAAGTTGAAAAACTTTTTTTGTTATTTCTTATTATCAATAAAATAAAGATTAAATTCTGAAAATCCAAGAATTTTCATTTAAAAACTATAGCAAACTATGGTGTATTGGATGCTTATTTGGGTTTGATATTTGAAAGATATTGCTAGAATTATTCCACACTTTACTTAGTAGATACAGTTATTGTCCCCATTCCATAAATGAGGGAGAAGAGCATTAGGGAAGTTGAATGACTTTCCCAAAGACACATAGGTTCATCCAGGAATTTATTCATCTTTTCCAAATCCAGAGCCCCAGCTTGTCCATTTCCAGGACGGTCATATTCTAAGTAAATGTTCTTCCCAAAGCAGCCAATAGTATCTATTTATCTTTTATAATTTTATACATATTCTCCCTGCTGAAAACGAAATCATAAATTTATTTGTACACAAATGGTCCTAACTTTTCTTTCTACCTATCCAAAATGTTGGCTACTTTACCCATTTAGGTTCTATTTATTTCTAAAACCTTTCTTGAAATACGCTAGCCAAAAGTTACTTTTCTTCTTCCGAACTGCTGACAATTTCTTATGCTCACATAACTCAGGTTTAGAAGGTTTCCTCTGTTCCATCATGTTTATAACTTGTATTTGGGAAATAATTTGAAATGTTAAGTGTGAGTGTGGTGCTCCTTGTCTTAGGTGCCTCTCATGCTCTTCCGTCTATGTTTTATTTCCACTTCTTGAGAAATTTTTCCCTACTTTCAAAATCCACAGACTTTTCTCTCCCCTTTCCCATATACAACCCAATCCATCTGGGAAAGTGATTCTCATGTTCATCGTTTGAGCAGTGTATTTTCTATCTATGAATTCTCTCTCTTGCCATGTGGAAATGAAGTTAGATAAAGCCATGCTTTGGGTCAAAGTTGTATTTGCCTTCCATTCATTTGTTTTGTGAACAGTGACACAGGAAAGTTAATGCTCCCATGGAAGAGGAAGAAGAGGGAATCAATGGGAGACTATTAGAATTACAAAATATGTCAGACACAGTCCTTCACAACAAACACTCTGTATAGTTTTTATTTTATCTCCCTCCCATGGAGGATCTGAATGTTCCCTTCCAGGCAGTAATGCTTATCTGCAAAGCAGCACGATGCTATGAAAATGTTATTTTCCTCAAGGTCTCTGAGTGTTTGAAGAATAAACTTAGATATTGGCTGAATATCTACATCCTTCTATTATTTACCTTATTTTATTTCTCACTGTGATTACCCCTAGCACAGGTGGAATCATTCCCCAAACAAGATGAGCTTCACTGCAAGTGGCTAGAAGGTGAAAAACAGGAAAATGCTTGAACAGCCAACTTGTTCAGTTTCTAGTTTTTTGCACCTAACCATGTGGTTCCCTATCCTGTAACTGCAGCCATAAACAATTTCTCTCTCTCTTTTTTTTTTTTTTTTTTTTGGTACGTGGGCCTCACTGTTGTGGCCTCTCCTGTTGCAGAGCACAGGCTCCAGACGCGCAGGCTCAGCGGCCATGGTTCATGGGCCCAGCTGCTCCACGGCATGTGGGATCTTCCCGGACTGGGGCACAAACCCATGTCCCCTGCATCGGCAGGCAGACTCTCAACCACTGCGCCACCAGGGAAGCCCAACAATTTCTCTTTTGATACATTATTTTTCATCCAGGCTCTAGACCTAACAAGACATTCCCTGTTCAGGTGTTTCCACTAGGGGGATAGATGAGGAAGAAAGCTGCTGTGTGAGCAGTACCCACCTAGTATAATGAAAAGATGGAATTTCTTGTCTTTTTCTTTTCACCCTTCTGGACTACATATGCCAGGCTAGAGAACAGAAATGGGTGCTGATTGATCATACACATTTTCCTGGCTGGAGTGGCACCAAATAATGTTTTTCTTTGATTTCCAAGGCTCCTCAGTCTTACTCCTACTCAGTTAGGTTTTCCTTAGCTTTGAGCTTTACAGACCTGGGAGCTCTTAATGGGAATATTTTACCATGAACTCCCAAAGAAAAAGCAAACTCTCTTCTCTAAACTCATAATAGATGTCTTAGAATTAAACCCGCCACTTTTCCTACTAACCAGATGTAAGACACATGTCTTTTTGAACTTTCTACTCTCCTACAGAGTTTAGTCTTCTAAGTCATAGTCTGACTTCAGGTATCCATGCCTCAGATGATAAATGGACATATGCCTGGTGAAATACCAGGGTCCATTTGTGCTGGAATATTGTCATTAGGAAGCTAGAGAAAGGATGCTAGCATAAGTTATATAGCATATATAGTTAATTCAAATACACAAAAGAACAAGTCTAGGTTTGTAAATTACATCTGCACTTGTTAAACCTGAGCTTGTGCTATGCCCTATACTTCCAGGGAGATTTTTTACTCAATTGAGAAATTCTGGATCCAAAGTAGGGGCTTTAACAACTAATTCTATGCCTTCTCTTTTCAGATAATTTTCTGGAATACCGTGAAAATGTATTCTTATTAGGAAATTCAAACAATCTGAATTTTTTCCCCAGCCACACTGTACTCAACCAGGGAGTTTTAAACATGCAGTCATTAGATTATAACATTGTCGACTCAGTCGCAAAGCGGTCAACTGGTATCCCCAGAATGGTTGTAACTTATCTTTGTTACCGTACATCTATTATCAAAGAGGTTCTTTATTATTATATCAAAAGTAATTCGTTACATTTCTAAAAGTTATTAATATGCTCTTTGTGCACATGTGTGATCCTGGAAACACATATCTGTTACATGACAAGCCCCCACGTGAATTTGAAGTGGATCTCAGCCTTCAAATTGAGATTTGAAAGAAATAAACTTTTATATAATGCTTTCTTACTGAATCACCATTCCATGGGTATGACAAGAAAAAAAATTAAGCCAGCCTTTTCTGTGTACCATCCTTTCCAGAGTCCAGCTGGGACCTCCAATGGATGAGTTAGGAAGTGCCAAGAAAATGAGTTGGCATCTAGAAATTTTCCTAATATTTGTATTCTTATAAAATGTATTGTTTAATATGCCTCTTCAAACACTGTGAGATCTTTGAAAATACTGCTAATTCCACTTACACTTTGTTTTTGGAGTACCTCAGTTTTTGGAGTACCTCAGTAAATCTTAGTTGAATGGGTTATATTCTTTATTTTGTACTTCTTATTTCTAAAAAAGAAAGATATATAATGGTAAATATTTAAGCAACTTATAAAACTATTCAGTGTATTTATACAGATAATAAATATTCAAACCATTAAACAGTATAACTATTAGTTGTTTTGTCTGAACCTACATATAAATTATTTAATAATATGTATGCAGAATCTATTTTTAAAGACATTTTGAGGTTAATTTTTTATTAAATTTGTTCTCCTCTAGCAAGTTAGTTATCACATTCCAAATTCACACACACACACACACACACACACACACACAGACACCAACATAATTTCAGAGTATTGTTTGATGGATGTCAGAGTTTATAAGTTAATGCCAAAGCCTGTTCCATGGGAAATACATATATGTATGTATGAATTTGTGTTTATGTATATCTGAGTTTGTATTGGTGTGGATAATAAACAAAAATATTTAAAGGAAAACAAGGTATAAAGCTAATTTGCTTAGCTTTTGCAAATTAAAGTAACTATTTTAGATGGTATAAAAATTCTGAATTTAATTGGATCAATAGATATATTATTTTATCTACTTATGGATTTTTGAAAAAGTAAAACTGTACATATCCCTTTTATAATAAATTATATTTTAAACTGTTGATAAGTCTTACAATATCTAAATGAGTATGTGTATTAAACTACCCCTATAGAAAAATGAAACATTGACCCTGATTTTTATGAAGATAGAACAGAATAAAGTGAACAGAGTAACTGAGGTATTGCCAAATGTGCTTAAGAATGTTTTACATATTTTGGAACGAAACTTAGGCTAATTACCATAGAAAAAAATAGAGGGCAATAAATAAGAAAAAACATTACTGACATATATTTTGCTTATTATCCTTAATATTATACTGTTTAAGCAATTTCACATCAATATGACTTTACTAATATCAGTTTGTACTTGAAATAAAGAAGTAAGATAAAAAATTTAAATGAATGATAATCCCCAGATAATGAAGATAATGGGTTCTTCAAAATTAAATTAAAATAGTTACAGTTAATATCTCAAAACTCTCTGTTGAATGGTGTAATCTAGACTCTAAATCATACATAAATCTGATTTTAATCAATAATGAATTGATAGTTATGTTTTATAATATAGCCGAAAATATTTTTCCACTGCACTATCAATGACAAAGATAAGACCAGTTGCATCCTAGATTAAGCTGAAACTGTGTCAAGGCTATCATACTCTATTCATCATTTACATAGTTATTCACAGTTCACAGCTAAAGAATCATGCACAAAGATAGTAACATCATGATTCAGGGTTAATTAACTGTTTTTGCTGGAAGTCTTCCTGTTAGTACTATCATATCATGCTTGAATATTTTGAATTATATTCTATAGGGTATGTTTCTTGTAGTTTCAATTAACCCATCATTTTTTGCTTATTATTTATATTATTACTAGATAAACAAAGCTGATCCTCTAGAATCTTACAATTCAAGCATATTTAAGTAGAGTGTAAAATTAATATCAAGCTAAACATATATATGACATTATTCAGATTAATCATTATTATTTCAAATAAAATTAAAATCAACTATATACTTTTGTAGAGAGTAAAATATCCAAATTAGAATAGACCCTGTGTTAGGAATATTATTTATTAAAAAAATGCTTTATTTATGTACCCAGACTTGGTACCAAGCTAGTAAATACAGTTTTTAAGCTCCCTAAATGACCATAATAGTTGATATTGAGGGTTTTTTTTAATATTAAAGGCATTATTTTTTTAAGTTAAGGTGTTGTAAACTTAATCTCTGAAAATCCTTTGTATAGAATTTTAAACAATTGATACAAATAAGTGTGTTGTCCCTCGTGTGTTTTGTGTGTGTGTGTGTGTGTGTGTGTGTGTTATGAGTATTCCGTATTAACCATTTTTTCCACCACCTATGGTTTGGTTAAAAAAACCAAAAAACATAATGGTGATGAAAAAATGCTCTACTCTATTTTCAGCTCATCTCTTTCATTTTGGAGGTGTGTTGATCAATTTAGTATTCCACTGATAATCTCTTGGTTTCAGAGCAGATGCACTGATGACAACAAAATGTTAGAGCTCTCAACAGCAAACTGGAGTCTTCAAAGTAGAGAACTTTTTCATCTGCAGTAAATGTCATATACCTCTTAGCTACTCATAAACTATTAAAAGTACGTAAATGTGAATTTCCCCCCAAATTATCCTAGTGAGAATTACTCAGTAACCTGAGAAAGCTTATGCATACCCTCTGAGTGATAGGAGGCGTAGGAGTAAAATTTTCCATTTCATGTTACAAGGAAGGCAACCCTTTCCCAACTGCTATCATTACCTAAGAGCCCCATCTTCTCTTACTATTTCTAATATCCCATAGACACAAAATGTGTAAAAGTGAGTCTACTTGTTGCTTAAATGCAGTGTTGAATTCTTAGATGTTGATGCCAATTTATATTTAATAAGTGCTATAGAAAAAGACTATAATATAATAAAACAGGTCATCTAAGAGTTTTAAAATGCAGAAAAATGCATAGAATTAAGCATATACTTACCATATGACCCAGGAATTACACTCAGACATATTTATCCAAAAGAAATGAAAACACACGCACACAGTGATCCACATGAAAGTCCATAATAGCATTATTAAGAGTGGCCAAAACCTGAGAATTACTCAAATGCCAATCAACTGGCGAATGGATAAATTGTAATAAATCCAGTACATTGGAATACTATTTAGCAACAGAAAGTAGTGAACTACTGATATATTCCAAAGCATTTATAACCACATAATGCTGGGTAAAACAAGCCAGGTACAAAACTCTGTACTGTTCAATTCCATTTATATGAGATTGTAGAAGAGGAAATTAATTTATAGACTCAGAAAGCATACCAGTTGTTACTTGGGATGGGGGAAAAATGCATGAGGAAAGTTTTGAAGGTTATAAAAATGCTTTCTATCTTTATAGGGGTGATATATAGGAATATAGGGTATATCATAGTGTATGCTTTTATCAAAACTCCATTAAAAAGGTATACTTACAATGAATGTCATTTCTTTAATATAAATTAGGCCTCAATAAAGTTGATTTATACTTTTAAAAAGTACTAATATTTATTCATGTCTCACTGTATTTGCTTCGCTATCTAATGGCTTTGCATATACTCATTTACATTCATTTGGTGATTCTGAGAGGTGTTAAAAGTTATTTTAATGTTGTGAATTTTTTAGCATCTTATTTTCAACATGAGTTTTGATTATCATAAAATTACATAAGTAGGAGTAAAAATGTTCAAGTCAACCCCATATTCCTATTTGTACACTAATAATAGAATATCAGTTTGAAAACTAGCATTTTCTTAATAATACAATTACTATAGTAAAACCTACTCTTTTCTACTGTCACTATGTAGTAGTCTTTTTGATATGTTGTATAGGTTACCTAAGTTAACTGCTATAACTCTTTGATGAAGATTCCTGCCTATAAAGTGTAATTTCACCAATTCAAAACATTTTTAGAATTATTGCAGTTAGAATGTTTTCAGTACCTGTTTAGTGACTGAATGCTCATGAGAAAGGGTATATTTTATTTTAGTCAACAAGTCAACAAGTACTTATTGGGCTCTCACAGGATGTCTTATGTAGCACTAAGCAAATTTATTACTTCCTTACAAGTGCCTATGAAACACGGGATATTTTCCCAAAGTTGCTATTTAACACATTTTATGATATTAATTAAATAAGGATAAAACAAAAGAGAAAAAACTGGCTTTTACATATAAGATTTTTTCCCTTCTTATAGTATAGTATATGCTTTTAAAGAAATGTCTCCCATTTGAGTATGTTGAGACATATTGTATTGTGAACATTATCATACATATATCAGAAATTAGCATTAACTTTAAATACAAAACTTCTTCAGAAATATTTCTGCCATCATTGTACATCTCTATGAAAAAATAAAAGGGGTAGTAAAATGAGATACTGAGTTCTCTTGGGTCTGTTTATTTCCTGTAAACCTCCTAAATGCAAGATCGTTTTCAATACTAAATTCTCCATTACAACTTCCAAATTATGAACTTCTCTAGACCTGATCCTTTGCTTCTTCTCTATTACTAATGTGAATTCCTCATTCACCCATCAATCACCATCTACATGCCAATACCACATATTAATTTTGGAGCATGTATTCAATGTTAGCTACTTTACAAAAAATTTAATGAGATGAGTCATGTAACAATGTCTTTTGGAACATCACTTGATAGTTTGGGAGTCAGAAGTACAGTCATTCAGACATGTGCACACGTGTGCATACACAAAACTCTGAGATTTCAGAAACATCATTCCTTAAGCTGTAAATCATTTATTTTTTGATATTCGAAGTGTAGTTTTCTCCAAATAATAGCTCCTTGGTTTCCTCCTAAGTATCTAGTCAGAAGGTGATATAAATATATATTTATATCAGTCACAAAATTGTGACCAATAGAGTCGTACTTCTCTACTCAGTAATTAAATTGTGAAAAATAATGCTAGTAAGTAGATGCAAGGAGTAGCTAGTTGATTATCTGAAAACAGACACAAAGTGCTTTACATTTCTTTTTGTGAATGTTCTAAATAAAAGGATTACAGATACCTGTTTTCCTGATCCTTATCATATTTAGTCTACATTGAGTAAAAGTACAAAATAACAACAATTAAAATGAAAACATTATACTTACTCCTTTTTTTTTTTTACTTTATACTGGTTTAAATGAACTAATACAGCAAAAAAGAATACTTAAGGGAAAACAATACACTTAGTATTTATGTTCAATGTTCAGCCCCTTTAGCTCAAAAGAAGGAATAGAAGAATGTTATTATTCCTGTTAGAAGGAGGAATCCATTCATTTCTATGAGTGGTTGACTTCAGGGTAAGTTACAATTTAAAATTTCCCACTGGGTTAATAGCAGGTACCAAAAGTTCAGAAGAGCATTAGTAATTACTTCTCCCAAAAGCAGATTTATCGGGAATATCATGCAGTTCAGCATTACGCATATCCTGTTCTTTTCATTGTATCTTAAAATACGTGCAATTTAATGTTTCTGTTTCTAAGACACTCAAAAACTGTGTCATCATCAAATTGGTTTATTTTGCTATTTCAAGTTATATATTTTTTCTTATTATTGAGATTCTTTGCGAAATGCATAAAACAGTATCAGTATAAAGGGTGATGATCGAGTCTCAACTACTCTAATCTATGATGAGAAGGTCATATGTGTAACAAATTTCTCTGGATTGAACTCATCTGGGTGTGTTAAGGGTAACAGTATGGTGATTTGGATCTAAGGAATTGTGTAAATCCTCTCACAGACTGTCTTTCTAAGTTTTTAGGAACCATTGTTAAGCATTTCCTATGTATACAAACATAAACCTCTGAGATGATTTGCGACTTCAGTCCACTGACATCTCAGCAAATTTCTTTTTTTTTTTTTTTTTCTTTTTGCGGTATGCGGGCCTCTCACTGTTGTGGCCTCTCCCGTTGCGGAGCACAGGCTCCGGATGCGCAGGCCCAGTGGCCATGGCTCACGGGCCCAGCCGCTCCGCGGCATATGGGATCCTCCCAGATTGGGGCACGAACCCGTATCCCCTGCATCGGCAGGCGGACTCTCAACCACTGTGCCACCAGGGAGGCCCTCAGCAAATTTCATGTTAGGTTTTTTTGTTTGTTTGTTTGCTTTTTGTCTTTTTTTTTTTTTCTTCTCTACTCCTGAGAGAATCTGCTTGGCTTGCTATTGAGATTCCTACCACTGGCTCTGTGGCTTCCTGTTCCATTGGGAACTTGATATTTCTCACTGCCCAGGCCTCTGCTTCCCTAAGGCTGCTGCATCCTCATTCTGTTCCCATAATCACTTTGCTGAACTAGAGCAAATCCTTTACTTCCTGGCTTTTATTTCACTCCATTACTATGACAACAATTTGGAAATTGCCCTAAGCACTCATTATCTCACAGTTATTTTAATGACTTATTTATTTCTTTCTCATTACAGACTTCGTCACAGGACTCTGGGGATGAGGAATGGAACAGAAACCAGGACAGAAGATTACAGGAGCAATAGGATCCATGGTGTATTAAAAACCAAACCATGTTTTACATGAAGCTCAGGTGCCTGAGTTCTTTATCCCTGACAAGTTAATTCCTCACCTTGAGGTCCCCAGGTTTTCTATGTGAATAGAGGTAAGCGCCTTGCTGGCTTTTCACACATACTGAGCAAGATGGCCTTCATGTTCCCCACAGCTTGACTGAATTTTAGACAGATTTCCTCATGATCATAGGTCTCTGACCTCTCTTTTCTTACAGCGTTTATCTTTGAAAATTCCCCAGTGTAAATTCTTTCTCTGCCCCTTTGAGAAATAATTTTTTTTTCCAGCCCCTTGCCAGTTTTACAACCCAGGACTATTTTTTTCAAGGACCATGGGGCCATTACTTTAAAATGTAATCATCAAGGAAGATAAAGACCCCTATATTCCTGTCTCTGTGAAAACATAGGAGCCCCACTTTGATAAGTGCCATTTAGCCAACACAGAGTGACCCATACAATGCAATAATTGCTGACTAAATTCTCTTAGAGACTCCCTACTTTTTATAGTAGAAATTTAAAAGTATATAAATTATTATTTTATATCATAATTATGTATTTTAATAATACATATTATATCTAGCAATAATATATATATATACACACATATATATATATATACATATATATATATATATATATATATATATATAATTCTATACTCAAAATTGAGTATACTATTCTTTTAATGTGGCAAACTGAGATGGTAATCAACCAATGGGAAATCAACCAATGGGAATGGGAAATGGATCTTCATTTCCCACTGAAATAGTACATTTGAAAGTTGGACTGGGAAAAGAACTTGCTAACATGGACAGTGAAAATTTGGAAAAAAGATTAAATCTTACCTATGGACTAGGGCTGCTTCAAGTGGATATCCTCCTTATTTAGAAGATACTTTAAAAGGTGTCTTGGCCCTTAATTCTCTCTCACATCCCATCTGCTATATAAATGACCAAGATGGAGTTTGTAGTAGTTTGATCTGAATAAAAGAAAATGGCAACACTATAGAATCCCTTACATGAGTGGTGCTCTTTATGCATTTATGGACTATGCCCAATAAACAGCTATCTGTCTTAAGAGTTAATGTCATAAAAATTTTAAAAAAAGAGTTAATGGCAATTAGTCCATGTGAGGTTCTTATTAGAATTAGGGATAAGCCTGTATTAGGAGGCATGGACTCAGAGCAAGTGAGAATCATACAGTTGTCCCTCAGTATCCAAGGGGCGGTTAGTTCCAGGACCCCCAAGGATACCAAAATCAAAAGATGCTCAAGTCACTGAGCTAGTTTGCATATATTGAAGGCTTGTACACACACACACACACACACACACACACTCATATATATATACATATAAGGCATGTATATATATGAAATTGGCAACAAAACATTGCTTCAAGGATAAGGACATTTCAGAATATCCATTTCTCCTCCTCAGGTATGCTGCCTACCTGATACATTGTCTCATGGAATCTGTACCACACAGTATTCTTTTAAGAGATATGCACTCCACCACTTCTAACTTGTTTAATGTTTATAATCTTCAACATAAAAATATAATTCCAAAATTATCTCAATGTTTGTTTGAATAAAAAGTTAAAATTTAACTGACTTCACTATTTAAAAATTATTTGAAGTATTCTTTGAAAATAAGTATTTTTTCTAAATAATTATTAATATTCTTCTCTTTAACTGGTTATGGATTGAACTAAAGTCATGGGAGGTGAAGCTTGAAAATGTTTGGTAAGTTAATTATGCTGCATTTACTTCATGAAAACCTGAGGAGTATCTTCCTAAAAATTTTGCAGTGGTACATTCCAAAATAAACCATGACCACTGAGATAGCCCAGTAAAGGAGAAAGATTAGAAGCCTTCAATACTAGCAAGTTTTAAAATTTGACACTGTGTTATGTTTATGACATCCATGACGTCTCTATTCATCCTTCAAATTCTGCTTTCTTTTTCCCCCAAAGCTTACAATTCTGCCATTGTTGTATACACAGAGATTTCTATTGTTTTATTTGTCTTTTCTAAACAAAATATTTGGAAGAGTTAAGGGCAAATTTACTTAAATTGAACTATAGTAGTCTTTATTTGAGTGGTTCATGTTAGTTCTTTTGCAAATGTGGTACCCCGCCTGCACATTCTATTTTTTTGCTTTCAGTCTTCACACAAGAAGTTGGGTCTATATTTTAAATGTGTGATTTTTTTCTAATTTAGGAACTAATAATGCATACTGATAAAAAAAGAGGGACTGAGGGGTTGAAGAAAATTAGGTAATTATAAAAAATAGTTGAATATAATAAGATGAAAAACGTCTATTTTAGGAGTGAATTATAGTCAGTAGCAGTTCAGCTTTTTCTAAGATTTCATTTTAAAAGAAGACTAAATAGGCATTTTTACTACATGTGGTTTTAATCAGTGTGATATAATTTTCAGTTCCTTTGATTAATGAGTATATTCTCCACTTTTAGGTGTTACCTATTTGTTCAGAAGCCATAGAAACACTCCAACCTAACTAGATTAAACACAATTTTTGACTTAATTAGCTTCTCTAGAATCACTAATAACCATATAGCCTTGATTTGTGAACCATGTAATTATTTTGACATTAATTCTCTCCCTGGGATATCTTACTCTTGATGTCATAATTTCTTCACTTCAATTTCTGGCTAGCAATTTTACAACCATAATGAAACTACTACTAGAAGACATGTATGAATATTATACCTTAAAATTTTGTGGGATAAATAGGTGTCAACTTTTATTCTCACTCTAATAGCAACTATATTCTCTATAATATCTAATAAGTTATGAAAAGATGAGGTGAGAAGACTAATTATGTACCTTGAAGAAAGGTGAGTCAATGTCAATCCTATCAAAACATATGTGATTCTTTTTTTTTTTTTTAGTTTGGTTCAATTGTTTACATTAAATTACAAAGAAGTTGAAATATCAAAACCATGGTTTAGATATTTTATTAAACAAAAATTTTATCATTCTTTGCAAATATATATGTATGTTTGAGAGAAAGAGAAAAAAGTGAAAATGGAGAGACTGTGAAGGTAAAACCAAAAAAAAGGTAAAATTTTGGGTTAATATGGCAGACTGATACTGCATCGCAGGTTTTTCTTACTCCAGAAATATTAAAATATATTTATTTTAAATTAATTAAAAATAAAAATAAAAAAATTAATTAAAAATAAAAATAAAAACGTATTAACATCAACCACACAGAAAGAAATGAAGCTAGCCAAAGGCTGATGAAGAAAAAAAAAAAAAAAGGATTCTGAAGTAAAGGTGTTCAGCAAGGGTGGAGTTGTAACCCTATTCCCAACCTCAGAAATCACAGTAGTCAATCATAAATTCTTTAAATTTTCACTAACAATCCCAAATTCAAGTGAGGATTCTGGCAGTCTGAGTTATTGGTCTTTCCCTTACTGGCACAAAGTCCAATCCTTCTCAGGTCTTCTACCTCTAGGTTGTGTAGAAAGAGCCCTGCACACAGCAAACATTCTTAATAAGGCTTCTGCACACTCCTGGTAAATCTGTTCTTCCCTGGTGGCTGTCAAAAATTATCACTTTAGTCAGCCCAAAACCACACCTTTAGATCTTCTGCCTTCATTTGTAGTGGCTTAAGTCTCCTGAGTGTGATTAGGTCAAGCATGACCTACAGATATCTCCCTTTCCTTTCTCCCTGACAATCACACAGCATCTGCTCTGAGAGCACCATGAATGATCGACCTTTTTTCCCTGTTTACATTGGTCACTGAAAGGAACCCCTATTTTCAACTCTTTGCCAACACTAGTACTACAGTCCCCAGGTATTTTTGATCCCTCTGGAACCTCCAGTCCATTGATAAAAGCAACTTTTTTCTCTCCCACAATTCTAAGGGATCATCCTGTCCCTCCCTACCCAGGTAAACTTCTCTAGTCAATCATAATAATTCTCCCTTGTATATATCTATCTCACTTGCTGGAAAAATCACACTATGGAAGTATATTGCCTCTACTTTGTCTGAACCTCCATTAGTGCAGATCTTTGGAATGTTGAAAAATACAGTTTAAATTCAAAATCTGGAACTTGAAGTGGGTCTTCAGGTTTCCAGGCATCTTGACAATATTTTTATATTGAATTAATTTTCCTCTATCTTTTACAACTATTTCACTTTTCTTCTCTCCTCTGTTGACCAAAATCACGTTTTCTGCCCTTTCTCTAAATTTATAACCTAACTTTTATTAAGAAAATTGAAGCACTTAAAAGAGAACTTCTCCAAAAATAAATATGATTTTATATATTTTACCACAATAAAAAAAGGGAGGAATTACTGAGTTGAAAAAAAAAACAAAAACAAAAAATAGAGAATTTCTCCAGATTCCTCTGCCATACCAGCATACCTCCCAAATTTCAACTCATGTAATCTGTTTTACTACCTCTTTATTATATATGAACCACTCATGATCTTCTTTACAGCTAACATCCTAACTCAAGCATTAATTTGTTTATCTTTTTGCCTACTCACAAATATAGCTCAGGTAATTGCCCTTCTCAAAGTAAAAGAGGAGAAGAATGTGAATGAGGGGCAGGTAAAAGCTAAGAAGAAAAGGAAGTGATGATGGGGATGGGGAAGGGGAAGGAGAAGGAGAAAAAGAAGAAGATGAAAGAGAAGAAGAAGATAATTCTTCCCTAACCCCCAGCTGTCAAGTTTTACTTCCCCCACTTCAAACAAAACTTCTCGAATGAATAAATTACAGACAGTCCCAGACATAAAACGGTTTGACTTGTGATTTTTTTTTTTTTTTTACTTTATGGTGGTGTGAAAGCTCTTCACATTTAATAGAAAACGCACTTGGAATTTTGAATATTTTCCCAGGCTTTCCATATGCTGTATGATACTGGGCAGCAGTAGCTGCAGCTTCCAGTCAGCCACACGGTCATAATACTAAATAATTGCTACACTTACAGCCATTCTGTACCAAGACAACCATTCTATTTTTCACTCTCAGTACAGTAGGTTAAGTGTATTAAATGAATTTGGGGCTATCATCAAAAGACTACAAATAAGGAATGTTGGCAAGGATGTGAAGAAAAGGTAACCCTAGTTCACTGTTGGTAGGAAAGTAAATTGGTGCAACCACTGTGGAAAACAGTATGGAGGTTCCATAGAGAACTAAAAATGGAACTGCCAGCAGTCCTATGAATTCAAAAGATGCATGCACCTCAATGTTCAATGTTCATAACAACATTATTTACAATAGCCAAGATAAGGAAGCAATCTAAGTGTCCATTAGCAAATGTATGGATAAAGAATGAATATATATATATATATATATATATATATATATATATATATATATATATACGTATACATACACACACACAATGGAATATTACTCAGCCACAAAAAGGAATAAAATTCTGTCATTTAGAAGTGGTTGAATCTAGATGGTGTTATGCTTAGTGAACTAAGTCAAAGAGAGAAAGACAAACTCTGTGTGTTATCATTTATATGTTGAATTTTGAAAATAAAACAAACTAATGTATATAACAAAACAGAAAGACAAAGATATAGAGAACAAACTAGTGGTTACTGTGGGGAGAAGGAAGGTGGGAGGGGAAAGATAGTGGTAGGGCATTAAGAGAATACAAACTACTATGTATAAAATAAATAACAAGCTTATATTGTACAGCACAGGAATATATAGCCATTATTTTGTAATAATTTTAAATGGAGTATAATCTAAAAAAATATAGAATCATTAGGTGGTATACCTGAAACTAATATAATATTTAAGTCAAGTATACTTCAAGGAAAAATGTATTTTTGACTTACTATGTTTTCAATTTATGATGAGTTTATCGAGACATAACCCCATTGTAAGTTGAGAAACCTCTGTATAAACAGTCTCCAATTTCTCATCTCTTATTCCCTATCTAAACACTTTTTCCTTCACCAACCAATTTAACCTGCTTTTGTCAAGGTCATCATAATGAAATCTATGTTTCTGTATCCAAGGGTCAGTTCTTAGTTCCAAGATCGCCTAACCCAACAGCAGTTGTCAGAGTTAATCACAGACTCCTTAATAAAATGTAATCTCTAAGATAATACATTATATTAGTTTTTCTCCCGTTTCACTGGCTGCCTTCCTCAGAGTTTGCTTTATTGGTTATTCACCTTTTCTAGATATCTTTAAATTTGTAGTATCCTATGACTTTGTGATGTTCTTTTCTTATCTATCAGTGCTCATTCATTGTTGACTATTGGACTGATATGCGCTCACACCCTAAACATGTTTTTGCACAACACTTCCAGTTTTATATCTTTAGCACAAACCTCTCTTCCAAAGTCAACACATATATCTGGCTTCTTACCTGAATTCACCTCTTACATATCAAATGAACTTTTCTAATTTAACATGTCCAAGATGGAACTCTGATCTTCTGCCCCAAATCTTATCCAACAACAGTCTTTCCTATTCCATTTGATGGCAACTCTATTTTCTCCAGTTAGAGCTATACTTGAATCCTTTCTGACACATTCAATTCGTTTCTTAAATATACAAATATACAAATATAGGATTAAAAATTTAAACAAGAGAAATACAAAAAAAAACCCACATTTTGATCCTTAATACATATGATCTGATCTATATTTATCTCTGATTATTTAACAGATACATAAGCATAATGTGAGCAATATTTCATAGATAATAAAACTTAAAATAATCAGATCTTATTTACAATAATAGTAAATCAAATATACAGCAAAACTTTGTCAAATAGAGATGAAGAAATAAGTGATGGTGCTGTGTTAACTACGTTGCAGATTTTAGTTGGAACAATTGTTCTAAAGACAATGTTTAAAACTAGCATATAGCTAGAACCCCCTGAAAAGTTTTGGGTGACTGCATCATGTATATTAGCAAACATGGTACAGCATAGCAGTTCAAATAAATTCCTGATCCTACCTAAAACCTCAGGTTGTATTACAGCATAAGATAATAATAGATTTTGTAATTAACCTAACTTTTTTAAATTATTACATCTCAAAAAAAAGAGTTGTGATTTTAACATTTTTCTGTATTTTACATATATGCTGTTATTGATGCAAAACTATTAATTTTAGAGAAAATGTCAAATAAGCCACTTATTTGATATGTTTCCCTTATAAGGCTTTATGTTTTCCAGATTTCTGATTACATACTCAGCATGTTTCATAAATGAATTTTGGTGTACATTTATGCCAAGTCCTGAAGTTCTTCCAAAGCATCTTCTTTCTAAATACACTTTGGGAATCTCTTCATTAATGTTTCTAGTTGCTAAGCGACACCTCCTCTTTGCTTGTTGCCATGGTTGCCCTTGAATCACGGAGGACACAAAGCCGTCTGTTGAAACCAACACCAATCCTTTCTCTAAAGTATGACCTGTCCTATTCATCCAGAGGCAAGATGGAATAAATTAAATATGACGTAGGGTCTAGGTAGTTATGGGGGTAAAACTCCAAAATGGAATTTTTTTTCTTTTTTTTTTTTTTTTGAAAAGTAATCATTTTTAGCAGATCATAAAATCACTATGCTGCCAGAGTGCTTTATTCACAGTAGATTGAAAGTACTCTCTGGAATGATAAAGAAGAAACAAACAGTAAAATCAAACCAAACAAAATACTTTCGGGTATTTTAAAATAGTGGTTTTATTTCCTTTAATTTACTGTGTGTTTTACTGTAAATGTACTTCTTAAAATAACTTTTTAAAAATGTTTGGATATATAACTAGGACAGCCAATTTGTTTAACACCATGGGATTTTGGGGATAGAAATGAACAAGTGGGTTCTAGGATTATCCTAAATAAAAATTGGAATTTGTATTTTTTTTTTCCAATGAAAAACTAATGCTGTTTCCTGGACTCCTAACAAGGTGGTTTCAGATGTGCCTGGGGGTATGGTTTCACTGAGGTTGGAAGTTTCACCAAGTACCCTTTACAGATATGTAAACATTTACAAGAGACTTCTATTCTCAATAATTTGTTCAGCCTCATAAACTAGGTAGAGGCGGTAAACTTTCACTTACTTGGAATGTTAATAGTTTTGGAGTTTACCAGAGTATTTTTGTACTAGGGGTGGGACAGGCTTGACCAATAGCAGTCCCGCTCAGCCATTGGTTGACATCACAGTGGGGACCCGCCCTCTCCTTCTTCTTTATAAAAGGAACTTAAATTTGGACTGAGAGAAGATGGTTTTTTGAGACCCTAGTCTGCCATCTTCCTGGTCTGCTAGGTTTCCGATTAAAAGATGTTACGCCTTGATCCAACAATTCATCTCCCAATTTATTGCCTGTCATGTGGTGAGCAGAGAGAGCTTGGGCTTTTGGGCTACATCTGAAAATAATTTTCTAAAAATAATGTTAATGCTCAGGAACCAAGGACTTTCTGGTTACTAATACCTAATTGGATTGTATGCATGTGCACGTTTAGGTGTTTGCATAGTAGTAATACCTACTTTACTTGAGTATCAATTATAATATGTGCCAGTTCTTACACTGCCTTGGGAAGCATAAAATAAAAAGATGAAGTCAACATTATAATGTTTTGTTTTTATGGCACCTAGATGTCTTTAACTCAATATGCATTTATCAAGGAAAAGGAAAGTCATATATTTCTAGTGAAATTAGATAACTGATAAATCTGCATGATCATTCTCTTAACACCTTAAGGCTTTCCACAGATTTTTAGTAATGCTTTCATGTACCAATTCCCACAATTACATTTCCTTAAACATTTGTATGTAAGACACAGTCTACTGTAAGATCACTTTAACTACACAGAATGCTTTATGATTTTGATCAATTTTCAATGTTTCACTGAAAATTTATATAAATGTGCTGGCCTTTTGAGCTATTATATATCATTAATATCATTATTTATAGAACACAAACTTCCCAACATCTTAAAAAATAATTTCTGACTGAACTTGATATTCCACTTTAATATGGGCTTTTCTACTAATAGAGGACAATGCATAATATATGACTCTTCAGATTCAGAAGTTGTGTTTCACTTGGTTTCTGCCACTATTTTGTGGTGAGTTTATTGTGTGGTTTGTTAATTCTCTGTGTGAGATTAAATGTTTATTAAGCCTTTGCATCTTCAATATAGAATTTTTTGAGAACTCATCACAAATTAGAAAAATATTTTTGTTTACTAATAACTTGCTATTTTACATCCAAAAGGAATTTGTGACAAAACATGTTATTACCTTCAGCCCTCATATAAAAATGTGTCTTAATAAAGAATATAACACATGGTGTTTCTTCAAATTTTGAGATGAAATGTTTTGACATACATGTATACTTATGAAACCACAATAAACATATCCATTAGCTTCCAAAATTTCCTCAAATCCCCTTTGTTTTCCCTCTCCTTCTCCTCTCCTCATCCCAGACTACCCTTCTCCCCAGCACTAATCTGCTTTCTGTCATTATACATTAGTTTTTTTGCCTAGAATTTACATCCATGGAATCATGTAGAATGTACTCTTTCTGTTTAGCTTCTAAAACTCAGCATAATTATTTTGAGATTCATCCATGTTTCCATGCACTTATTTCATTCGTGTGACTAAGCAGTATTCCATTGTGTACCACAGTATATATATGTATGTATGTTATAGATATGGTATATTTCTACCTTTGGATGTTATTGCCAAAATGAATTTGTAAAAGAACTGTATTCAATTGGCTTAAAGAAAATTAGGCAGTTATATAAATTCTCAGAAATATAATGGAAACTCACTCAAATGAGTTTCAGGTTTATATGATCTGGGAAATATTTGGTATTAAATTAATATTCAGTATTAAAATTACTTTATTGGTTTAGTTAGTACAAACATGTCTTTAGAGTTGGTAACATTAAATATAATACTTTTATTGTACCTAGGTTTACTATAAGTCAAATAAGTTTATATTATCTCTGTTAAAAAATTTGTGAGCAAGAAAAATAACTTGGTATGATAATATTTTTATAAGTAAATTAAATGTAAATGGGATATGAGTTTTAGGTAAACTCTTTTAGAATGATGGTGTTTCATGATATGTCTACTTAAAAATAGTTTCTCCAAACTTTTTGAAACTTGAAACTTTAGAGTTTTGTTAAATTAAATGATAGACATTTTTTGAATATCTAGATAATTCCCAAATAAAATATTTAAACTTTGATTACTGAACATAAACTGCCATTTACAGAGAAACTAAAGATATTTGGGACTATGAGTAAATATATTTAGTGCCACACTGAGATATTTTCTATGAGAAAACATGATTCCAGAAATTATGAAAGTATTTATAAGTTTGCCAATCTATAGAATCCTAATGTAAAAGACAGTTTATAATTTTGTACTTCTAAGTTTTCATTAGAAATTAAGGTTTCTAAGGATTAAAAGTTCTAATTAATGTATACATATAATTCAGATTACAAAATTAATAAGTAAAACATATTCATATGCAAGGAAATTTTCCAAAAAACGTTATAAGGAATGAAAATGCATTTTGTTGTGAGAAACTAAAATGGACATAAGGAGTTGCAAAAGATTTGTGAAATGAAGGTCATTTTAGAAAAGAACTGTAAGTGTGACTGGCTGAAATTGAAATGAATTTAATTATGTGGATGAGATTTAATATCAAAAGTAAGCTGGTGCGGGCTTCCCTGGTGGGGCAGTGGTTGGGAGTCTGCCTCCCGATGCGGGGGACGCGGGTTCGTGCCCCGGTCCGGGAGGATCCCACATGCTGCGGAGCGGCTGGGCCCATGAGCCATGGCCGCTGAGCCTGCTCGTCCAGAGTCTGTGCTCCGCAATGGGAGAGGCCACAGCAGTGAGAGGCCCACGTTCAGCAAAAAAAAAAAAAAAAAGTAAGCTGGTGCAAAATTAAACTTAGAATTTTCTCTCTTTTAAAAGGACAAAGTTTTCTTGGAAAATTGATCTGCTCTTAATAAGAAATTGTACACAAATATTTTTTCTACTTTAATGTAATCTGTCTAGAAACAAAGATTCTACATCTTGTAGCTAACCCTTTTTACAACTATGCAACATTCTATATTTGCTTATGAGGACTTTGCTTGTCATTTTGTTAAGTAGACATCTAGGCATTGTTTCACAGCAACTTATGATCCTATTTGACCAAGTGTTTTAAAAACTTTTGATATTTTTGACAAAATTCCAAAAATCAAATTCTAAGTTTGTTCTTTCGACTTACAACTAACTTTGAGATGAGATGCTTCAGAGGACCCCTGATATATCACAAAGATTTGTTCTCTCTCCTTATTAAAAGGGAGATATTAAACTAATCAGGCTTACTTAATATGTTAAATTAAATGGGAATTATTGAGAAATAAAATGTAATACTAAGCCTTCTTTATGTGGAGTCTCTATAGGTATAAGTGTTTGAGAAACTATGTGAAATTCTTGGGAATATGGTATTTCCTGGTATAATGTTATCAGTCATAATCCTAGTTATTATCTTAAATTGTTGTATGTCACAGAAATAACTTAATTTTCGTGTCAATTACATTGTAATCAGCTCTTTAACCATGCCATCTTAAAGTCTTTTGTCATTTAAAAACAGTTGTTGTTTTAATATGTTGCTTTTACAAATATGTTTTATCCAGAGAGAGACTCATGGAAAGGGCTCTGACACTTACTCTGGAGTACAGGTTCCTGATAAACTTTCAGATCACATCATTGAACTGGCTAAGAGTTTACAGAACTCTAATGAAGAAACTGATGGTTTCATAAAAAAGCTAATGAAAGGTCAAGATCAAGAATTAGTTCCATCGGACTGAATTAACTGATGAGAATGATTGTAATTTTTATGACTGACTTTTTATTTTAAACACTACTGGTTCTTTTACGTTTTGCTTTTCCAGATGTAAGGTAACCTTTTATCTCAAGCTATCATTGGCTTGCAGAAATTAGAAAATTATACCTTTTTAAACAAAGATGAAACTTTATTTTTTTCTCCCTACCTGATCCCTCCAGAATTCAGAAACTATTAGTGAGTATTCTTATTTTCATGGCAATATAGTTATTTGAATAAATTCAATAAGAATCCATTCTGCTCATAACAGGACACAGTTAGAAATATTGGTTATATTACTAAGCTTTAGCAGGAATGTCATATTTGAGAGAGACATGCATAGTCTCAGATATGACCAGACAGTTTTAAGGAACTAAGATTGACTTTATAGAGCCAATAAAGACCCTTGGAAAAACAGCCAAGTACCTCATTTACAGGGTTCCCAGCAGCCTTACCAGGTGTGTTGGGAAGGCCACTTCCTGGCAGGTACAGGAATCTCAAGATATTTGGGGGACCTTGAAAATAGAGGAATTCACCCAAGTGTGTACGTATTGCAGGTAAAAGTCTTTAGGCAGGTCCTTGGTTTGGCTTTCCTGTCCCCAGGAGGTCTTTAAAAGTTCAATGTGAGACTCCTTGTGAAAAGTTCTAACAAAGTAGATTTAAGAGAGCCTATATGATCAGTTGATATCCTTGTTAGACATATGTAAATAATCAGGCCAAGTTTATTGAAATCTGACCTGTTTTGCAAACAAATTAGTCTTAATTTGACTATCTTTGTTAGAAAAAAGGATGATCTTGGAAAGAAAAATTATGTTTTAATAATATACCTTTGTGGATATTAGGGCATAGTGCTGTTAATCATCTTTGAAGTTTTTTTTTTAGCTGTAAACTGGACTAGATCCTAAATTCTTCAAGTTTCCTCTAATATCTAGCTATGGCTCTCCAGACTGACATTTCCACCTTCGAAATCATTGAGAACTAAAACTGCCCTCTACCTAAACACTAGATGACATCATCAGACATATTAAGAACTGCAAAAGATGTTTTGAATATGTCTCTATTTCTGCTTAGTAAATAAGATCGTTTTTAACAAGTTTTTCAGATTCCACATATATTCATTAATATACAATATTTGTTTTTCTCTTTCTGACTTACTTCACTCTGTATGACAGTCTCTAGGTCCATCCACATCTCTACCAATGACCCAATTTCATTCCTTTTTATGGCTGAGTAATACTCCATTGCATGATGTCATTTTTATAATTTAAATTATTATAGCATACAAAGAATTTAGTATCTGAAGAATCTATTCCCTGTTTAATACTTTTATTTCCAAATGGTGTTATCTGTTCAACCTCATGGAAAATGTTCATTCCACAATTTTTTTGCATTTTCATGGTCTAAGAAAATCCAGAAAAATAAATCAATTTGTGAATTACAAAAAAAAAAAAAAGAAAAAAGATGTTTTGACTGTGACATCTAAAAATCCTTTTTCTGCTGGTTCCCCTCTGGACTTGTGGCTTACTGAGATCTGGATTGCAACTAGTTATACAAATCATTGTTCTAATTAGTTCTCTGTTGTTTTTAAACTGTTTATGCTTTGTATCTCTTGCTACTCTATTATGATACTCTCCACAGGAACAATGATAGCTTGTAGGATGATTAACCACTCCTACAAGATTCCTCCTAATGAAAATCCATGAAGTTCTCCTATTTTGAACACCTAAGATGCACTTCCCAGATGGCTCTTTGTTGCTCAAATGTGGCCATGCACTCTCTAAAAGCATATACAACCACGCTTTTCCCTTCTTTGTGGGACATGAACATTCCCAGCACTGAGGAAGTAGAAGCTAATCCCAAATAACCAGTGATTGATCATCAATGCTTTCTAAATAAAGATCTTGAGCAAAAGGGAAAATGTGAAAGGAAAATCAAAATGGAGTTAATACTGCTAAGAGAGCTCTCTAAAATGGAGTCACATGGCCATTAAGGAAGTGTGACTTATACACATCTCAGCCTGGATGGAATCTGATCTTTTGATCACTTATTGTCCTGATGAAGTCATCCAGAATATCAGCCAGAAACTCAAGATTCTTATTGGACCCCTACCCTGAAGGAACTTGTGATTTCTAAAGGACAAATATTTCCTGACCCCCATCAGAATCAATCAAAATCTTACCAGGCAACTTTTAACAACCTCTTGGCTTTTTCTCCTTATAAGCCCCCTGAGTCTTTCTTTTTCCCAGAACACTCTTTCAGTTTTATCCAAATTTGTATCTCCTGAATTGCAATTCTTAAGATCCCAAATAAACTCTTTTCTTATTTGCAGCATCCTGCATTGTTTTTTAGTTGACACTTTCTAATTTGGTTTTAATTTCTTCCTTTTTCTTACTTAATTGCACCGACTGTAATGTCTAGTACAATGTTGATAAGGGTGCTAAGAGCAGACATTCTTATCTTATTTCTGATCTTAGGGGGAAAGAATTAAATCTTTCATCATTAAATATTAGATAAGTTGTAGATTTTTTTAAGATACTCTCTATTGGATTAAGGAAGATTTCTTCTATTTTTGTTTCACTTATTTTTCAGGAATGGATGTTAGATTCTGTCAGATGTTTTTCTGCCTCTATGAAGATGATCAAACTTTTTTCTTTAAATTTTTTTTAATGTGACAAAACAAACTGATTGAGTTTTAAATGTTAAACAACCTTATATTTATGTATAAACTCCACTTGATCATGATATATTTATTACTTTTATATGTTGCTAGACTTGAATACCTAAACTATTAGTTAGAATTTTTGCACATATGTTAATGAGCAATATAAGTTCATAAGGGATGTTTATTTTCTTCTAATGTTTTGTCTGGCTTTGGTATAAAGGTAAGGCTATTCTCATAGAATAAATTGGGAAGTATAACCTCTTTAAGTTTCTGAAAGATTTTTGTAAAATTATTATTATTTCTTCCTTAAATGCCTGATAGAATTCACTGTGAAGCCACTTGGATCAGGAGTTCTCTATGAAATATTGTTTTTAACTGCAAATTTAATTCATAGGGCTATCTATTATTTGTGCTTTAGTTAATTTTTTTATATCTTTCAAATAATTTTTAATTTTAAACTAAATTTTCACATTTAATAGTACAATATGGCTTATAATATCCCCTTATTATTCATTTAGTACCTATAGACTATTTAGTGATTCAATAGGTATTTCTCTCATTTTTTCTCATTCCTGAAATTGTCAAATTACGAATAGAGTTTGATCAATATTAATCATCTTCTAAAGGAACTAACATTTGTTTCTTTGATTTTCTTTATCATTTTTCTTTTTTCTATTTTACAAATATTTGCTTTTATCTTGTTACTTTTTTTTCTGTTCTCTTTGGGCTTAATTTACCTTTCTTTTTCTAGTTTCTTAAAGTGGAAGCTGACATCATTAATTTGAGAACTTCCTTCATTTCAATGATAGGCATTCAGAGCTATTCAGAGCATTCCACAAATTATATATTGTGTATTAATTTTCATTCAGTTCAAAGTATGGTTAATTTAATTTTTCTTTTGAATTTTTCTCTGACTTATTTATTATTAAAAATATGCTATTCGTTTCAAAATATTTGGGGATTTTCCAGACATATTTCTGTTAATGATTTTTAATGTAATTCCATTGGGATCAGAAAACATAATTTATCTGAATTAAATTACTTTAAATTTATCAAAATCTGTTTTATGGGTTGCAATTTAGTCTATATTTGTAAATGGTCCTTATGCACTTGAAAGAATGTATATTCTACACGCCTTTAGCGTGGTGTATCTACAAATGTCTATTAGATCAACTCAGTGGATAGAGTTGCTCAAATCTTCTATATCTTTACTGATTTCCTGACAGTGATTTAAGAACTTTATCTCTAATACAAGTGTCTAGTACTATGTCACTCCTAAATGTTTTAATGGCATCACACAAATTTCAATATGGTGTGTTTTCATTTTCATTCAGTTCAAAAAGCCTCCTTCTCTTTCAATTTCTTTTTCACCCATTGTTTGATGAAAAGTGTGTATATTCACTATCTACATGTTGGGGGCATTTTGAAATATGTTTATGTAATTGATTTCTAAGTTAATTCCATTAGTCTCAGAGATCATATCTTGTATTACATAAAACCTATTAAATTCATTGAGACATGCTTTGTGACTCAGAACATGATCTATCTTTTTTTAAATTTTATTTATTTATTTATTTTTTGTGGTATGCAGGCCTCTCACTGTTGTGGCCTTCCCGTTGTGGAGCACAGGCTCCGGACGCGCAGGCTCAGTGGCCACGGCTCACAGGCCTAGCCGCTCCACGGCATGTGGGATCTTCCCGGACCGGGACATGAACACGTGTCCCCTGCATTGGCAGGCGGACTCTCAACCACTGTGCCACCAAGGAAGCCCAACGTGATCTATCTTGATTAACATTCAGCAAGTCCTTCAAAAGAATATGTATTATTTTAGAGTGGAGCGTCGGGTGGAGTATTCTGTAGTGCCAGTTAGGTTATGTTGGTTGATGGTGCTGTTCAGGTCTAAGACAGCCTTGCTGATTTAATACAGTATGTATTGTTCTATTAAGTACTGAGAGAAGGGTGTTGAAATTCCTGAGTATGATTGTTGATATGTCAATATTTTATTTCAGTTTTCTTGGTTCTGACTTCTTTGTTAACAGGTTTATTTTGAAACTGTCATTAGGTGCATAAATATTTTGGATATGTTGGGCAGGACCTAACCTTAAGCATTTAGTCTGTGGCTAATTATTCCTCACTACTGAGGCAGAGTCATTCTGAATACTCAGTGCTATATGAATTTTGAGGTTTGCAAATAAAGTTCGTGGAAATAGGTATTATCCTTAACCCCATTTCAGTTTTCCTGTATGTTTTTTTCTCTAATTCTTTCAGATAGTTATCTATCCAGCCTTAGATCATTTCTAGAACTCTGTTGAGCACCCTCTGCAGACCTTCAGGGGCTCTTTTTGTTTACTTTTGACACACTATCTTGTGAGATCTAGCTTCCTTGGTTTTCCCAGATTCTTTTTTTAAATCCATCTAATTGGCAAAATGTCTCTTTTGTTACACCTTTATTGAAGTATTATTAATAAACCAAAAATTACACATATTTAATGTATACATTTTGATGAGTTTGGACATATACATACACCACAATTCTTATATGGGGTACATAAAATGGTCAGACTTATAGAAGCAGCTTGTATAATGGTGGTTCCTGGTGGATAGAGGGAGGAGGATATGGTGTGTTATCGTTCATATTTATAAAGTTACATTTATACAAGATGAATAAATTATAGAGATCTGTTTCACAACAGTGTCATTCTTAATTTCATCTCTTCAACTGTGGGACTCTGCTATTGCCTGTCTGGGTTCCCCTCATTCTACAGAATCCTAGAATCTATTAATGCACTAGACTGGACCACTTGTAGAGCTTATCTTATTTATTTCTCACCTCTCAGGAATGTTCTTCTGCTCTTGTTTGTTTGTTTCTTTGTTTCAGGTAAGAGGGAATATCCAGTTAATGTTATCCACTTGATGGAAGCCTCTTTATTTATTTTGCATTTTTCATTTTTTTAAAATTTTCCTCTTTTTTTTCTCCTTTTTCTCTTATCTGTTATGCTCATTTGCTCATGTGTTACATCTAGTTAACCTTAATTTTTAAAATAATTTTCTATCTACTTTCTTTCACCTCATTCTGAGTTTATCTAGTTCTGATGTATGTTCTTTAATGTCTTTTACTATTTTCTTATTTTATTTTAACTCATTTTGAGAGAGTACCTTATTCATTTTTGTATACATATCTTTCTGTTTGCAAGGAGGTAATTCTTCTTTTACTCTCTCTCTCTCCTTATAGTACTTTTTAATGATATTTCACTTTGATACTTTTATATTCCTTATTTCCATTTGAAATTAGTTTTTCTCACTTTTTGAATAAAGCAAGGATCAGGATATGTTTCTAATGTCACAGACTTTTCACCTTACCTAAGTTTTGTGTAGTTTTCAAAAATATTTTTGCTTGTGTTCCAGAACTTTCTGGTGCTGTTACCTAATCCCATTTTGTTCTGGCCCTCCTCTTTTCTTCCATATAGAAAGGAGCTTTAAGACTTCTAAGGGAGCACAGCTCCTTCAGTCCTTACTGTATGCTCCTCACACTCACCGGGCATTGGAGAGGGTAAATCCCTTCCATTTTCACCTGCTTTTTAGTGAATATCTATTGGCTCTCTTAATATTTTCCTTTTCTCAATGCCACCAGATTCCATCTTTCTACTTCCTTCTTCTTTTCACTCCACAGATGTTGACACCATGCACATCTTGTGTGTGTTGACAATTTGTCACCATTTTCTTGTATTTAGGGGGAGGTAGGATAATTTTTCAACTAGTTTTGTTGTAAATGTTGCCCAAGATTTCAGGGGTTTTGTTCTTTCTCTTTTTTTAATGTGAAAAGTCAAAATCTGCTGTTGATGTCATCTTTCCCAAATTCCCCTCAATCACTTTTAATTTCTACCTTTACATTTGTCTTAGACTTTTCTACTCCAAAGTTTTCCATATAGAAGACAAGTGAGGAAACTTGTTCTGTTGACTTCCATGCACTTTAGATAATTTTTGTCATAATCATGGGCAGTATCATCTGACTTAAAACACAAGATGTATTGCCTTTTATTCCTTTGTCTATAGTGATCACCTACTTCAAAAGCAGAGACTTATTTATGACTAACCTTCTAGATTGGTGAGTAAATCCTCAGAGTGCCATTAAAGTTATGAATAAGCACAGAGTGAACTGTTGAGACACAGAAAGTCCATCCATTGTTATATTTCATATCATCTCACATCATTAAAGCAACTGTGTTAGCCTCAGCATTTTCCTTAACACCTGCCAAACTGCTCACAGATTTTTGTGTTTTCTTTCTATCCACATTCAACAGAGCCTCCAATCTCATGCTTTCATAGATATCAGGAAGATATTCTAACATCTATTCATCTTTTTATCACTCTTATCTACTTATGTCATTTTGCCTATAAAACCTGATTTTAGTTATTGTAACAATGAAAGTGTAAGATTTTAAGATAATGAAATAAAAGCCCTGTGTTTCTTATCCTAAAGTATATCACACTATATGAGGGAAGGAGTCAGGACATTAACTTGTTAGAATGGAGTGTATAATTTTAACAAGAGATTGAAGTACCAGGTACTATGGGAACAGAGGAACCTAATACAAAATTCCAATTTCACATAACATAAAGGTCTAGGAGGCTGACTTTATCAACAGTAGAATGGAGAAGTCAATTTATGTATTTTATATATATTTTGTGGTGATACACAGAGAAGGTGTTGCTGAGATCTATGTTTGCTGCTCTGTAGGAAATACATATAAAGATCACTTAATAATACAATCTGGGAGATTTCATCAGGGCATTTCACAAGTTTATAAACACATTTTAATTTTTTTTTTTTGGATATATCTTCTCTAGTCTCTAGTCTAAGTGGAGTTAATTAATTTAAAATGAATTTGCTGTAGCTTTCTGGAAAATTTGGTAACTTGAAAAAATGTGATATTAAACTAAAAATATTTCATTCCTTAAAATTTATAGTTGAAGTTAAATAAGCTTATTTTACTTAAATTATACCACTAATAATTACTTAATATTGCTGTAAGTTTCCACACAAGTTGGATAGTAAAATAAAATATGAGAATATACAATACATCCTCAAACCCTTAGTTCAGTCTCTTTCTGAGGAAAGGTAGTTAGAAGATAACTTTGGTAAGTCATTTTATTCAAAATTATTTAAAATGTGTTAATGGAGTAAAAATAATGTTGAAATAGAAAATCAAATCAAATCAAATGAATAAGCAAACAAACACACAAGGTAAAACAGTGTGGCCTCATTTAGGATTCAATCATTCATTCATTCTACAATTATTTATTGAACCTTACTATGTGATAACTACTGAATATGATAATTATGTTTTTTGCAATGACAACTCATACCTAAACATGTAAATACAAGGGATTACATAAATAACTCTAAAAGTTTAAAGAAAAATTATAAAATTCTTCAAGAAAATTTATGAATGGACCCTCATATTGAATGGGAGGACAGTATTGGCTTTTTTGAGGAAAGCACACTTCAACATAGCAGTTAGGTGGAAAAGAAAAGAAAAGAAATGTGTATAAATCGAACTACATAAATGAAAGCCCTAGACAGAGAGACAAAAGGAGATTAAAGGAAGAGAGAAGGCAGCATAAATGAATCATGTTGAGAAATGCAGAGAGGGAAGTGGAAGCTTCTGCTGTATTAGAATTCAGTCTCTGCTGAATTAAGAACCAGGCAAACCTAATACTTTGAGTTTTATCCTAAGAACAATGTGAAGCTGTTGGTGGCTTTTAAGGATGATCAAATTTACATTTTAAGAATAGATCAGTGGAAATTTTGCCCCCAGTGAGGTCTGAGTAGGGTCTTATCAGGAAGACCTTCTTTCAGATAACAACTATAAATTCTGTACATAATATAAAAAGCAGCTCCCTGAAAGGGCTAGGTAGTGAGTGCACAGATACTAGCGTGAAGTACATGCTCCAAGGAGATGAGCTGTATATGGTTACTTGCTGTTTTCATTGATTTTATTCCAGATAGCTACTCATAACATATTGTGATTTTTGAATATGATAACATAGGTAAAATTGTCTGGCATAGATATTCTTATAACTATTAATTATTAAGGTTATTCAGATAGAATTTCTTTATCCAAACCAAATAATTTAGTTTTCATAAGGGTTCAATCTTCAAGCCACATCTATACATTTACCACAGATTATTAATTTTGGTAATTATTTATATCATCACAGTTTATATTATGTCAGGCATTATAATATTCATTTCATATAGATCACTGCTTGTCTTCCCAATACCTCTAAAATTTATCCCTTCTCTTTTCTACTTTGAGATGAAAGCCAAAGTCTCAGTAGGGTGCATTGTCTGATGTAATTTAATAACAGACAAGCAGCAGAGCCATTTCAAAATCCATGCTCTTTCAATGGAGGCCTTCTTGAAGAGAAATACCCGAAGTTTCTAAACATATTTATTGCACTCTGACAGAGATCTGCTCATATGATCAATATGCAGTTCAGCAAACTCAATGCAATATTGTTTTTTTAAAACATAACTTTTGTGCTGATTAAAAAAACCACATTTCTACAAAACTAAAATTGTAACATGGGAAAGATTACTGGTGATAGGTTGCATCAAGAGCCTCAAGTGTAAGTGAGAACATGGAGGCCTCTTATTTCAGATATTGCTTCAGCTACTTCTAGAAACAGATGTCTTGACTTACAGTTTGATTTTTGTTCTATAACTTTAGCTAGCTCAGGATTGGCCTGATTTCTACCCTGCTGTTCCTTTCTCAAATATACCTTAATTGATATGTCCTTAAGATTTGTATTTTAGCAAGTGTGGAATTCAAAATGTATACCTATGGTTAGTGGTGTCAGAGACCACTAACTCTCTGCTAAAACCATATTCAGTAAGTACAAAAATTTCAATGGGGTCTTCCCTGGTGGCACAGTGGTTAAGAATCCACCTGCCAATGCAGGCAGCTCAGGTTTGAGCCCTGGTCCAGGAAGATCTCACATGCCATGGAGCAACTAAACCTGTGTGCCACAACTACTGAGCCTGCACTCTAGATCTTGTGAGCCACAATTAGAAAAAAATAATTTCTTTTTCAATGGATAAGCTTCTATGTTAGTTCTGGGCTAGTCTTAGATGACCTCTAATTTAATTATTGCTATTGGCAGAGAACAGTAAAGATGAGATCTGCTCTCTTGGCAAACTTTTAAATTTTAATAGAGTATTGTTAACTATAAGCAGAGTATACAGCAGACACCTGAAATTTCCTCATCTTGCATAACTGTACCTATATACCTATTGAAGAGCAACTCACCTTTTTCTCCTTTTCCCATTCCTGGAACACCACCATTCTGCCTTGTTTCTGTGAGTTTGACTATTTTAAATTCCTCATATAAGAGCAATTATTCAGTATTTTTCCTTATGTGACGGCCTTATTTCACTTAACAATGTCCTCCAGATTCATTCATTTATCACATATGCAAGATTTTCTCTTTTTTTTTTAAGGATGAATTATGTTCCACTGTATGTGCTTTATCCGTTCATCATTGATGACATTTAGGTTATTTCCATATCTTAGATATTGTGAATAATGCTGCAATGAACATGGGGTGCAGACAACTCTTAGAGATTCTGATTTCAATTCTTTTGAATATAGACCCAGAAATGGGGTTTCTGGATCATATGGTAGTTCTTTTTTTTTTTTTTCTTTTTTTAATTTTTGAGGAAACTTCATACTGTTTCCATAGCAACTGTGCCATTTTAAGTTTCTGCCAATAGCATAAGAACATTCCAATATAGTCACATTCTCACCAACACTTATCCTTTTTTTTTTTTGCTTGATAATAGTCATTTAGCAGGTGGGAGGTGGCACCTCATTGTGGTTTTGATTTGCATTTCTCTGATGACTAGTCATATTTAGTGTGGTTTCACATACCTGTTGTCATTTGTATGTATTCTTTGAAGAAATGTTTACTCAAGTCTTTTGCCCATTGTTTAGACAGGGTTTGTTGTGCCTGTATTATTGAATCGTAGGAGCTATTTATATATTTTAGAGATTAAGCCCATATGAAAGATATGGTTTGCAAATATTTTCTCCCATTTAATAGGTTTTTTGTTTACTCTGCTGATTGTTTCCTTTGCTGTGCAGAAGCTTTTTAGTTTGATATTGTCCTACTTGTCTGTTTTTGCTTTTGTTTCTTGTGTTTTTGTGTCATCCAAGAAAGAGTTGCCAGTAACAATGTCATGAATATTTTCCCCTATGTTTTCTTCTAGGAATTTTATATTTTCAGATCTTACATTTAAGTCTTTAATTCATTTGAGTTGATTTTAATTTTTGATGTAAAATAAGCATCCAATTTTATTCTTTTACTTGTGGATATCTAGTTTTCCCACCATTATTGAAAAGAATAATCTTCCCCCATTGTGTATTCTTGGCACTCTTGTCAAAGATCAGTTGACCATATTCATGGGTTTACTGTACTCTCTATTCTGTTCCATTGAGTAATATGTCTATTTTTATCTCAGTACCATACTGTTTTAATTACTCTAGCTTTGTAATATATTTTGAAGTCAGGAAATGTTAGACCTCCAGCTCTGTTCTTCTTTCTCAAGAATGCTTTGGTTATTTGGAGTCTTTTTGTGGTTCCAAATTAGCAAATCAAATACAACAGCACATTAAAAGGATTACACATCATGATGAAGTGTGATTTATCACTGGGAGAAAAGGATGGTTCAACATAGGCAAAACAAATAATGCAATATGTCACATTAAGAGAATGAAGGATAAAAATCATATGATTATATCAATAGACTCAGAGAAAGCATTTGGCAAAAGTCAACACTCTTCATAAGAAAAACCATCAACATGACATACATGAAAAGTTCACAGCTAACATCATATTTAATGATGAAAAATTGAAAACATATCCTCTATGATCAAGAACAAAGCAAGGATGCCCGCTCTCACCACTTCTACTAACCATAGTACTGAAGGTCCTAGCCAGAGGAATTAGGTAAGAAAAAGAAGTAAGAGACATCCAAATTGGGAAGGAGAAAGTAAAATTATATGTTTGCATATGTCATGATCTTATATGTAGAAAACCCACAAAACTACTGTTTGATTTGATAAATGAATTCAGTCAAGTTTCAAGACACAAAATCAACATATAGAAATCAGTTGTGTTTCTGTGTACTAACAATAAACTAACCCTAAAGGAAATTAAGAAAATGATCTCATTTATAATAACATCAAAAGGAAAAAACTACTTAGGAATTAACAAAGGAAGTGAAGGACTTGTACATGCAAAACTGCAAAATATAGATAAAAGAAATTGAAGAAAACACAAACAAATAGAAAGATATCTCTTGTTTATATATTGGAAGACTTAATATTGTTAAAATCTCCACACTACCCAAATTGATCTACAGATTCAATACTATTCATAGCCAAATTCCAGTGGCATTTTTCAAAGAAAAAAAAATCCTAGGCATAGATGATAATGAACATGATAAATATCCTTAAGACAATGAAATAAAAGCTGAAATTGTAAACAAATATAGATCAAACACACATAAATAATTCACTCTTAATGTGTTGATGTGCCTCAGACATGATTTCAAAGTATAGCTGTTTCACTTGCAAATATATGCAGTTCAGAATAATGCTAGATGATTATTTACTGAATAATTACTCAGGGATAATAGTTACTCAGAGAACATTACTATTCAAAAATTAATTATGGCATCATTTCCTTGCAAAAACAGATGCTCGCATGTTCAAAGCCCCAGGAACTGAGAGCAAAAGATGAACATTAGACAGGAATATCATTCTAGAAAATCTGTATTTCTCACATATACTGGCAAGTGAAGGATAATTTAGAGAAACTAGAGGAAATAACTCCAATGTAACATCTGTCTGATTGACATCATCAAAATAATGAATCATCTCTCATGGGAGATTTACAGAATCTACCTTTATGTGCTTTTGGCATTACACTAACTCAACGGTTTCTAGACTACAATTTGAGTCTTGGCATTTTTTTTAGAGCACATATTTGCACTAAAGTTAAAGGATTTTATTACCTTGTTATTCACAAGATTCTGTAATAGTTGAGGACTCTTTGACAAGATCTAGTGTAGTTAAATCTTAAAATAATAGCACCTTATCTAGCTATAAAACTAGGCACTATTATAAAGTTAGACTTCAGTGGTTTGGTTTTATAATTAGCATGAGTTATCTTTTAATTACTTCCAAAGTGATGTCTCTTAATTACTTGTATTGAAATTTAACCTAGTTAAACTTTCATATTAACAGAGATTATTAAAAATAGTTATCTAAAAGAAAAGAGAGAAGCAATCATTCATACTTACTATCTTGACATAAAGATTTAGTTAAATGTTCAAAGGATTCAAAGGAACGCATGTGAGTTAATATATTGGCTATATTTATACATATTTCAGGAGAAAAGGACAGTCTGAAAATAAATATGTGTTTTGAAGTATGTACTTTTAAATAAATAAGGTTGTCTTTTCTTCTTTTGTAGAATAAACTAAATAATAATAATATTTATTTCTTTGGAGATTAAGCAAAATGATAATGTGAAAGAAGCTTGAAAGCTGTAAGGTAATAATAGCATTATCTTTGAATCCTCTTAATAGAAATATCTCCCCTACTTCTCAGCTACAATGCATGTCAATGTGGTAGCAGTAAGTAGAATCTAAGAGGTTTATTGAAGGTTTATAGGTGTTAAACTGGAGAAAATTAAATGATACATGGGGGGGCTGTGTTGGGGACATCATCAGCAAGGAATAAAGATTTAGCTCTTGAGGAAAAATGAACTCAAAATTTTAATCATGCCAACTGAAATGGATAAACTATGTCATTCAACCAACTTTTGTTTAGTATAAGGAAATAAGCTAAGTTGTGTAAAATATATAATGATTTTACCAACTAGGGAGGGCATATAACATAATCTAAACTAATTAATATTAAGAAATACAAAGATAGATAAAGATATGAGGGTAATCTGGAAAGCCTCAAGAGCATACAAATCAATTGTTTGGTTACTTTGGAGGTGAAGAAACTGGTAAGCAATATGAATGCTGAATGAAGGCACAGACATGGAAATAATAATAACTACCATATATCCAGTACTGAAATTTTCAGGCAAGATCAGTACTGCAGACCCCCAGTGTGAATTTAATTTTTATTTTCCTGCTTATCAATAAAATTGAATATCCTTTTATATGATTATTTAAAAACTATATTAACTTTTAAAGTCCACAAATAATAAATGCTGAAGTGGGTGTTGAGAAAAGGGAACCCTCCTACACTGTTGGTGGGAATAAATTGCTATAACCACTATGGAGAACAGAATGGAGGTACCTTAAAACACTGAAAATAAAGTTACATTATGATCCAGCAATCCCACTCCTGAGCATATATCTAGAGAAAACTCTAATTCAAAAATATACATGCACCCCAATGTTCATAGCAGCGCTATTTACAATAACCAAGACATGGGCATTAAATGCCTATTGACAGATAAATGGATAAAGAAGATGTGGCATACATGTACAATGGAGTATTACTCAGCCATTAAAAAAATGAAATAATGCCATTTGCAGCAACATGGAAGGACCTAGATATTATTATACTAAGTGAAGTAAATCAGACAGACAAATATCATATGATATAAAATATATTGAATCTAAAAAGAAATGATACAAATGAACTTATTTACAAAGCAGAAATAGACTCACAAACATAGAAAACAAACTTGTGGTTACCAAAGGTGCAAGGAGAGGGGGAAAATTAGGAGTTTGGGTTTAACAGATACATACTACTATATATAAAATAGATAAACAACAAGGACCTACTGTATAGCTCAAGGAATATATTCAGTACCTTTCATAACTATAATGGAAAATAATCTGAAGAAGAATACATATATCACTTTGCTGTACACCTGAAACTGACACAACATTGTAAATCAACTATACTTCAATTAAAAAAAAAACACAAATATAAAAAAACAACTATATTAATTCTTTAATATCAAATAGGTAAAATTATTTTGTCATGGACCATTGGTCTTCTCCTTCTTGGAAATAAGAAAAAAAATGCAATAACAACTTTTGTGTACCCAAATTTTATACTATTATAAATTTTAAATAGTCTCACAGATTTTATTTTGAAATAATTCTAGCTCAATGGGGTTAATAAATTATGTCATTCTTTATTTGATCAAATACAATATTTAATCTTTACCTAATTCATACATAGGAATGAAGAAAATTCTTTGACTAGGAATTGCAGTATAAAATAGATGTTTTCACCATAATATTCTTTTCCATATTTTATTATTTTATATGTGCTAATAATAATGCATAAGTGGATTATTAACAGCCTAGAAAATAGGAAGTGTGGGAAAAAGACAAAGAAATTAAGGATGAATATGCAGATACAACAAAGGAAAATGAAAAAAAAAAACTCAGTCTGTACAAAGACCTAGTACTAACCATGTCTAGAGGAAGTTAGTAAAACAAAGAATACAGTGAACAGTAACAGTAAGATAAGGAAGTAATGAGGATAGTGTGGGACAAAGACAGGGGAAAATAGTAAGGTTGATACTGTTCTGTTGTTTACTCCCTTATATTGTCTCATTCCATTCATCAGTATCCTTTATGCTCTACATCACTTTATTATAACTATACACATTATAAAATAAGGCTCTCCACATAGCTTAGGAGTTAGGATAGTGTTTCAGTTACTGTTCAGTTTTACATTATATACTTTATATTTACTGTTCCCTCTCCCCACTCTCCCATTCATCTTTGGTAGCTTGAAAGCATTAAATATGAAAGAATAAAACCTGGCTATTTATAGTTACAGATGATAAAGTTAGAATTCATGGGTGTAAAAGGCTTGCTCCAAACCCCACAGTGAACTGCTATGTTGAAATTCAAATCCAGGGCAATGTTAATTCAAAGGTAGCAATATAGAACTTAGTGATAAAAAGGATGCAATGACTTCATCTAGACTAATATAACTGAGGAAGGACATTCTTTCATTCAACAAATAATTACCAAATGCCTAATATCTGCCAAATGTACTTTACACAGATAATGCAAGAATTAATAGAATTCATTTTCCATACCATCTTTGTTTAGTGACATCAACAGGCAAAAAAAAAAAATCAAGGAATCTACACATTTTATTGATCTTATGGTAGAAATATGGAAAAGGTGTTATAAGCTGTACCTAAAAGTACAGTAAGAAAAATTTATGAACTTAAGTCAGGGAGGAGTGTGTAGTGAAAAAAGGCAACTGAAGAATATAAAACCTATATTGTAAATTAAGAGTAGAAGTTATTCCATTAAAGCACAGTCAGCAAACAAACAAATTACATTTTCTAAGTGAACTCAATTAATAGAAAAGTGAGCTAATTTTAGTGTAGGTAAGATTTGTGTTAGTGAAAAGGGACAGGTAGTGAGTGAGCATCTATATGGGGATATAGTATCAGAGAGGTAAGTAATATGGTGTTTTTAACTTATTTTATGAGAACATATATTATCCTAACAATAATCAGGTAACATTGAAGAATATAACTGCAGTCAAGAATCATTTGTTTGTCAGAAAACACATTTTTTAAAAATTAAATAAGAGAATATCTTTGTTAGGCTTATGATTATCAAGCCCTACTCACTTTTCATGAACATGTATTTAATATCATAGATTTAATACCCCTTGTGTTTATCCCCCAAATACTAAACGTCTCCATGTCTCATCACTGTAACTCTCTAATGTTCTCTTATGGCTAATTAGTTACATTAAATGTTTGCACCTGAAAAGAGGAGGCAGGTTGCCAAGGGATCAAATATTTTAAGAGGGAAATATAACTCTTAAACCGTGGAGTTTATGGCATGAGCTAGCTATGAGACATAAATCAAAGTTGGCAGCAAAATAATATATTCTTAACAGAGTGGACATCCAAATGCTCCAAAGTCAAAAAGCTATTCAACTCACACCCCATCATTAGCTATAACAGTGCAGGTGCACTAATTCAGGGAAACAACAATGTATGAGAAATTGGAAACATCTTGCATGTCCTATATTGAGTAAGTGGACAATGGGCTCATCTGTGAAAGGGGATTCTGAAATCTCACCAAAATAAATAAATAAATAAATAAATAGAATGAAGTAGATACGTTAAGCTAGATTTCCTGGGAGACTGGAACATGGAACGGGGAAAGCACCCAGAAACTAAAGAACCAGCTTCAGTTTCCACCTGCACTGTTACTTTTTCTTCTCTCTTAGTGATTACTTAATTCTTCCCACTGTTTAAGGATTGGATGTCTGCACTAGATTCAAAAGGGAGAGACTATTTTGAGGCTCCCATTGTATTAAATACTATTTAATATGTTGTTTGGCACATACTGTCTGCATATAAATATTGTTTAACTGTTCAGTGTTTCTCTACACAAACAATGGAAAATGCCTACTCCAGTTTTCTATATGCCTTTCTGAGACTGAATATTCATCAGACTGACTCAAATTACTGTGGCCAAATTACAAATCACTGGTAGAGAAACAATAGCCCTGTAGGAATTCCTTTGTTAATTGTCCACTCGATGATATATGCACAAGTAGATTCTTGAGAAGAAGATATGACTGAAGGGAGTATGGAAGCATAGAAAATACAAAGGCTATATCTTTTATGTGTGTGTGTGTATGTTATATATATATATATATATATATATATATATATATATATATATATATATATATATATATATATATATATGTCAGTAGTGATGGTAAGGAGAGTAGGATAGTTTTCTTTAATAGAGTATAAAAGCCCACTAAATATTCCTGAGAGATGAAATAATATAATACAACCATTACATCCTTAGAAATGATCACTGGAGGCAACATAATTGGTTGGTGTTTGGAAAGAAGGGATCCTCAGAAATCAGGAGGAGGGTGTTAGTATAAGGTAAAATAAACTAGATGGTGCCATTAGAAATGGAAGAGAAATAAGACATAAGTGATAATTAGAGTGAGATATATCATGTAATTTAAACATATGTCAGTGTATTAATGGACTAAGAATATGATATAATAAAAGGTTTGATTTAGAAACAGAAAAAAATTCAAAGTTTATAAAGTTCAAATAGATATGCTTTTATGGATCAGAGCTGCCATCATCACATGAGTTCCTCTATGTCACTAGATGAATAGCTATGATCATGAATGAGGGCACTTAAATCCACATCACTGAAAAATGTTGATTCTTAGATTAGATGCACTCATTCATTTCAGCGATGGATTATATACTTAAGAAGGCCTTTGGGACATGTGTGGCTTTCAGACATTTATGGAATCTTGCTTTCAACAGAAGAGCTTCAGAAGATTATTATGCCAATAATAAGACCTTGTTAGTTTAAATTACATTTTTTCTGTTGATGATTTAAACTTTGTAATCAAATAATTTGGTCTATCTTTGACAATCTAAATAACCTGTGTACCCCATTATAAATACAGCTTCAAAGAAATGATTATTTTTCTTCAGTAAATCTGGGAAAAAATTATAAAATCTACTCAATACTTTATTTTCTTCCTAGTAATTTTTGTATATTTTTTTAATTTCAATGAACAATATTAAATCTTAGTACATATGAATGCCTTATTTCTAAGAGCCTACATCTTATGAGAACTACACATATTCCTTTAAAGTTTCAGGGGGAATAAAAAATGTAAGATAATTTTTTTCTGCTAAATGGTAGAGCCTTTTTCATATGAAATAATATGTGCTATTATGGTGTACAAAGGATATTATGATACAGTTAAACTTAATAGTGGCCTAAATTGGGATCAAAGTAGAGCATAGTTTATAAATATACTTCTGTCATAATCCACAGAGATATTCAAAACATTTTATTAGAGCAGCAGCGTAACAAATCTTAATTAACCTACAATTACATGACAATGGATGCTAGGTGGTGAGTAGAGTTAACTGTCTGCTCTACTTGAAAATAGACTCTGACCTAACTACAGGAAGTTAAAACCTGGAAGTCAGTTTGCATCTATTAGCATGAGTTTAGGTTTTAAAATCCATATGAATTAGAGGGGTTACATATTATCAATTATGGCACAGGAATATAAAGAATTACAGAATAAACTATACAGATTACTTCAAAATAAAAACAGAACCTTTTAAAATTATCATTTTTGCTACTCCTATTTTGATGCCCTGAATTATTTGCTGCTCAATCCTCAATTCTTTCCAATTTTAAATACCAAGAATAAGTCAAAAGTAATTGTATTGTTGACTCAAAAAACTGACAAGTTCAACAGTTTATTTTAATTAAAAGTATAAATAGCCATATGTAGAATGCTACCTCAAGCCTCTACAATATAACTATAATGATGACATATTAATAAATTCAATAGTTATAAAATTAAATGTTTCCTTATTATAGTTAAATATTCTTTAGAATTTCTTATGTTTCATTACATTATGTACTAAATTCTGTGATCTTGACAAATAGAATCAATCATTGTTTACCTTCCTACCCTATTTATTTTAGCCAAGCAATATGAAAGAAAATCTAGAGAACAGAATTCATCACACATATTTATTTGCCACTTTCTTATTAAGTAGAACAAACTTTATGTAATCACCTCCCACAAGAAATTTTCTGATGGCTTTGGCCCCTTTAAAATCCCAAGACTGAGAATTTCTGCTAAGATAAAGACAAACACAGCACAAAATTTCAGATGACAAAATCTACTCCTTATAAAGTTTCTCTAGAGGTACATAGCAAAAGCCTGATGGATAGATTTCATTTTCTTTCTTCTTACAAAAAGAAACACAAAAAAGAAATAAAATAAAAAAGGAAGGGAAAGAGGAAGTTTCATTATCCTCTTAGCCCAGGGTGAATAGCTGTTCTAGATTTATTTCTTTGTTAGACAATTAATAGATGAATATACTGTGCTTGGCCTTTTCAGAATTTTCAGTCATTTTTGTTTTTCCAAGGTAATCCTTTATCTCTCTTTTAAGTCTCTAATACTTATGTAACAAAAACACTTTCCAGGCAGAAACAAAGTGAATTTGATTAAAAGCAGGAAATGGAGCTGGTAAATTTAAATGTTTTTTACAATAATTTGAGTATAATTGTATCATGTAAATGCTTTAAACTCTTTGTAGCATATTATGTTTCCCAAAGATTTCAAGACACTATCACCTTATCCCTTAGCTCTTCTTGAACCTTGATACTCTCCCATTAGGAGAAGCCCCTTGACTTTATCCTTCCTTGAATCTGATGGGCTTTTTAGACTGCTTTGATTAATAGAATATGACAAAAGGGATGCTTTTGAATTCTGAGACTGTATTATTAAAAAGTCATGAAGTTCCACCTTTCTTTCTTAGGATACTTATTCTTTGAACCCAGATATAATTGCGTAAGGAAACTCAAGCTTGTGCAGAAAGGCCACGTGGAATATCTTGGTTGGTTGGTAGGATTGACAGCTTAGCTGAGGTTCCAGTACACATAAATTTTAGGACATCTAATTGAAGATGAATCCAGGTCACTCCCGTGCCACACTGTTGAGTAGAGCAGAAACAGGTTACTGTATCTGTCCAAATTCCTGATCAAATAATTCATAGGAGTAAACAAATGTTGATTTATACTACTAGGTTTGGGGTGGATTGTTACACATAATAGTGTGAATGAAAAAAATGTTGGCTGCCATAACAGTAAACAAAGGATGCTGCAGCTATCAAGCCATCACATTAAAATGGTGCAGATGGTGAGCCTTAAGGAAACTCAGGATAGAAACAGGATGCCCACCATTGAGCAGTCAGCCATTTCATCCAATGCAACAATGCACCCTGAGGAGACTCAGGATGAGAAAGCACGGGTTACTGGACCCAGATAGCTGAGGTGCATATAGAAGGAATGATTTCAATGAGCTCAGACTTTTGCATCTTCCCATTCAGAGAAAAGCACTAAATTCATTAACTTGATATGTCTGGTTTTCTTTAATTAACAGTAAACTTTTGATGTTCTGACTACCTGGACTTTGTTGCAAAAACTCCTATGTATCCTGGTTCCTCCCTTACCTCTTCAGAGCAGCCTATCAGAGCTATCTGTGAGGCTGGTCTCCTGGACATGAAGTCCTCAGAATGTGCACCAAATCAAACATAACTCTCAACTTTTAGGCTGTGCATTTTTTTTTTCAGTCGACAGTAGTAACTGGAGTGCTTTCATATCAGAATGGTATATCTTAGATATATCACCATTAACAGTGATGTTACTTGATGCAAAAATCAGGTTATCCATAAACGGCTCTGTGATCTTGATTCAAATGGTCTGGACAACATTAGTTGAAAGGAACTTGTCTTCTTCTTCTCACAGAGAGCATGTAGACAACTTCTGTTTCCCATTTGTCCTGTGGCTTCCACATCCTGGTAAGAGGGCTACAATGTCCCATTCACCAAGACTTCCAGGTTATGGGCAAGGCTGATGCCAGACAACTCTTTTGACTTGCTGGTACCTAAATCCAGAAGAGGCTAGTACCAGATCATCTAATAGAACATTTCATGGATAAAGTCACTCACACTTGCACTATTAGAATGTGCAATTATAGCAATATGGAATACTAAATCCTGTACATATACTTGATGTCCAACAAGCAGCCTGAACCCTGATACTTCTTATGCAAATAATGGGAAAGTTGGGAATCTGCATCTTTTACTTGTTGAATGGGCTTTAAAATTTTCTCTTTCCCCAAGGGAACTGATTTCTTAATTTGTGATATGTGACAATGTGCAATTCCACAAAACTGCTGCTGCACATAATTAGTAACCCAGAATTGATTTATCTTACATGACAATTAGGAAGCCAGTTGTCAATTATATTTTAAGATATTTAAATTCAATATCACATTTTAAAATTTACTTAAATCATATGACTACAAAGAAAAAATTCAAGAGTTTAGAAAACTTAAAGTTTAATTTACTGATGTTGCATCAATAAATTGATTAATACATGAATTAATTACTTAGGAATTATTTGGAAATTAGAAACAGATTAATAAATTATTATTTAGGAGTTAATAAATTCTTAAACATTGAATGTATCAAACTAGCCTTAACCCATTCCAGTTGCAATTTATTTTTATAGAAATTGTTCAGTTTTCAGAATCTTTTGTCTGTAATTTGTAATAAATATAGTTTATAGTTCCTATTTGGCAATATTTCTTATATCTATGTGACTGCTTTCCACTGACAATTTTACTTTTAAACCTGCCCCCCCCCCGAAAAAAAAAATCTCAGGGCTCAGCTGTATTACCTTCACTGAATTATACATGTTCTGTGTATACAACATTGCCTTAAACTTTTCAAATCCCAAAATACTTAAAAAACAGTTTTTAAAATTCTGTTAACATATGTGTATCAAATCAACACGTTGTGTGCACCTTGACTTTAGAAAATGTTATATCTCAATTATATCTTAATAAAACTGGAAAAAATATAAAAGCCCAATAGTATGCTTTATAATAATGCAGTCTTTTAAGAGTTTGAATTTCACTGTTAAAAATTTATGATAGTTAGTTCAAGAATATTTGAGCTTCCACTATTTTTTTTTTTTTTTTTGTGATACGTGGGCTTCTCACTGTTGTGGCCTCTCCTGTTGCGGATCACAGGCTCCGGACATGCAGGATCAGCGGCCATGGCTCACGGGCCCAGCCGCTCTGCGGCATGTGGGGTACTCCCAGACAGGGGCACGTAACCGTGTCCCCTGCATCGGCAGGAGGACTCTCAACCACTGCGCCACCAGGGAAGCCCCGAGTTTCCACTTTTATGGAAGAATATTTTCAGGGAAGAAAACCATGAGTGTCAAAAGTATTAACACACATATATCCACGCCAGATACCTATGCAGTGATTAAACTTTAAGAGGTAAGTTATATTTTCAAACATATTAGCACTTATTGGGGTATATGAAGAGTTCTGGAATAGTTCTAGTGAGAGTTTTTCATGAAGCTGCCTCAAATATCCAATTAAACTGAGCTATGTACATATCAAGCAGATAAAAGCAAGTCCTTGACTAATACACAAAGTGTGGTACCAAAAATAGGGTTATACTTCTTTCATTCCTCTCAACATACATGCCTACATCATTGAGATATTTCTCCGGCTCCTTAGATACTATATTGGAGCATGGTGTCCATTATGGAGTCCAAACTCCCTTCACTTAAGACATGGCTTATGCAGGCCTATTCTGATTAAATGTATATATAAAATATATTATTATAATATATATATATATATATATATATATATATATATATATATTTAGCATGTATTCCAGATAACCATTGCCAGTTTATAACTTGTCATTCCTGCTGCCAGTGAGGAAGAAAAATACTGAGATACTTCCTCCTAAGATAATAATCATTTTAAATTAAAAAATAATCTAACTATCCCCCAATTCACATTCATTTCAAGACTGAGTTACAGAAAGACTATGTTAGGGGTTTTTTGGATTAACTAGTTGTTTGTTTGTTTGTTTGTTTTTTGTCACTGAGCCTGTTTTCAGAGACAGTCATATTAGAAAGCAGAAGCAGACCCAAAAAATGAGTGTCAACCAAGAATCAGGGGGAAAAAATAGCTAGATGGAAGAATACACTGTTTAATATCTACTGCATGCACCACATTCTCATTAAATGTTACCATTTTATGTCAATCTAATAAACCAATTTTTTCTTAAAAATACTAATCTGAGTGGTTTGTTTTGCTTTTACCAAAGTAGAAAGGACACATCCATGGAATATCACAATTAATGAATCCCTATTTGTCTGCTACTCTTAACAGAACAGATTATCACTGCTCAGATATGTGAAGCAACTAAAGGAAAGTAAAACAATGAGCAGACATCTGTGACAGCACAATCTTTGGTTAAACAACAAATGGGAAAGTAATATTTTTAATACAAATCACATCAATTCTGTCTGTCTTATTGAGGTCCAAATCTTTCAAACATAAAATATAATTCAATTTATTGTCTAGCATGGAGAAAGGACTCTCTCCTGCTATTTAGCCAAGAATTTCCATAAAAATTTGGTATAGTCAGCATGATAAAGTTGTGAGTATATTCAGTACTATGATATGTTATTAAGTGAAAATGTGAGGCTTTTCCTTTTGTGAGAGGATAATTATTGTGTTGAGATATGGTGGGTAAAACATTTGGTCATTTTTCTCATTTCCATTTTCCCTTTCATGTTTGTTGATCTGTATGGAATTTAAAAATATGCTGTACTTTGATATGGGTCACTGAAATTTTGAGAAAAAATTTTTTTTTTCCATTTTTTTTATTAGTTTCTGCTTTATAACAAAGTGAATCAGTCATACATATACATCTGTTCCCACATCCCCTCCCTCATGCATCTCCCTCCCTCCCACCCTCCCCATCCCTCCCCTCCAGGCAGTCACAAAGCACCGAGCTGATCTCCCTGTGCTCTGCGGCTGCTTCCCACTATCTATCTACCCTACGTTTGGTAGTGTATATATGTCCATGCCTCTCTTTCGCTTTGTCACAGCTTACCCTTCCCCCTCCCCATATCCTCAAGTCCATTCTCAAGTAGGTCTGTGTCTTTATTCCCATTTTACCCCTAGGTTCTTCATGACATTTTTTTTCTTATATTCCATATATATGTGTTAGCATACGGTATTTGTCTTTCTCTTTCTGACTTACTTCACTCTGTATGACAGACTCTAGGTCTATCCACCTCATTACAAATAGCTCAGTTTCGTTTCTTTTTATGGCTGAGTAATATTCCATTGTATATATGTGCCACATCTTCTTTATCCATTCATCCGATGATGGACACTTAGGTTGTTTCCAGCTCCGGGCTATTGTGAATAGAGCTGCAATGAACATTTTGCTACATGTCTCTTTTTGAATTATGGTTTTCTCAGGGTATATGCCTAGTAGTGGGATTGCTGGATCATATGGTAGTTCTATTTTTAGTTTTTTAAGGAACCTCCATACTGTTCTCCATAGTGGCTGTACCAATTCACATTCCCACCAGCAGTGCAAGAGTGTTCCCTTTTCTCCACACCCTCTCCAGCATTTATTGTTTCTAGATTTCTTGATGATGGCCATTCTGACTGGTGTGAGATGATATCTCATTGTAGTTTTGATTTGCATTTCTCTAATGATTAATGATGTTGAGCATTCTTTCATGTGTTTGTTGGCAGTCTGTATATCTTCTTTGGAGAAATGCCTATTTAAGTCTTCTGCCCATTTTTGGATTGGGTTGTTTGTTTTTTTGCTATTGAGCTGCATGAGCTGTTTATAAATTTTGGAGATTAATCCTTTGTCAGTTGCTTCATTTGCAAATATTTTCTCCCATTCTGAGGGTTGTCTTTTCGTCTTGTTTATGGTTTCCTTTGCTATGCAAAAGCTTTGAAGTTTCATTAGGTCCCATGTGTTTATCTTTGTTTTTATTTCCATTTCTCTAGGAGGTGGGTCCAAAAGGATCTTGCTCTGATTTATGCCATAGAGTGTTCTACCTATGTTTTCCTCTAAGAGTTTGATAGTTTCTGGCCTTACATTTAAGTCTTTAATCCATTTTGAGCTTATTTTTGTGTATGGTGTTAGGGAATGATCTAATCTCATACTTTTACATGTCCCTGTCCAGTTTTCCCAGCACAACTTATTGAAGAGGCTGTCCTTTCTCCACTGTACATCCCTGCCTCCTTTATCAAAGATAAGTTGGCCATATGTGCATGGGTTTATCTCTGGGCTTTCTATCCTGATCCACTGATCTATCTTTCTGTTTTTATGCCAGTACCACACTGTCTTAATTACTGTAGCTTTGTAGTATAGTCTGAAGTCAGGGAGCCTGATTCCTCCAGCTCCGTTTTTCTTTCTCAAGATTGCTTTGGCTATTCGGGGCCTTTTGTTTTTCCAAACAAATTTTGAAATTTTTTGTTCTAGTTCTGTGAAAAATGCCAGTGGTAGTTTGATAGGGATTGCATTGAATTTGTAGATTGCTTTGGGTAGTAGAGTCATTTTCACAATATTGATTCTTCCAATCCAGGAGCATGGTATATCTCTCCATCTATTTGTATCATCTTTAATTTCTTTCATCAGTGTCTTATAATTTTCTGCATACAGGTCTTTTGTCTCCTTAGGTAGGTTTATTCCTGGATATTTTATTATTTTCGTTGCAATGGTAAATGGGAGTGTTTCCTTGATTTCATTTTCAGATTTTTCATCATTAGTGTACAGGAATGCCAGAGATTCCTGTACGTTAATTTTGTATCCTGCTACTTTACCAAATTCATTGATTAGCTCTAGTAGTTTTTCGGTAGCATCTTTAGGATTCTCTATGTATAGTATCATGTCATCTGCAAACAATGACAGCTTTACTTCTTCTTTTCCGATTTGGATTCCTTTTATTTCCTTTTCTTCTCTGATTGCTGTGGCTAAAACTACCAAAACTAGGTTGAATAAGAGTGGTGAGAGTGGGCAGCCTTGTCTTGTTCCTGATCTTAGTGGAAATGGTTTCAGTTTCTCACCATTGAGGACAATGTTGGCTGTGGTTTGTCTTATATGGCCTTTATTATGTTGAGGAAAGATCCCTCTATGGCTACTTTCTGCAGGGTTTTTATCATAAATGGGTGTTGAATTTTGTCAAAAGCTTTCTCTGCATCTATTGAGATGATCATATGGTTTTTCTCCTTCAACTTGTTAATATGGTGTATCACATTGATTCATTTGCGTATATTGAAGAATCCTTGCATTCCTGGAATAAACCCCACTTGATCATGGTGTATGATCCTTTTAATGTGCTGTTGGATTCTGTTTGCTAGTATTTTGTTGAGGATTTTTGCATCTATGTTCATCAGTGATATTGGCCTGTACTTTTCTTTCTTTGTGACATCCTTGCCTGGTTTTGGTATCAAGGTGATGGTGGCCTCGTAGAATGAGTTTGGGAGTGTTCCTTCCTCGGAAATTGTTTGGAAGAGTTTGAGAAGGATAGGTGTTAGCTCTTCTCTAAATGTTTGATAGAATTCGCCTGTGAAGCCATCTGGTCCTGGGCTTTTGTTTGATGGAAGATTTTTAATCACAGTTTCAATTTCAGTGCTTGTGATTGGTCTATTCATATTTTCTATTTCTTCCTGAGTCAGTCTTGGCAGGTTGTGCATTTCTAAGAATTTGTCCATTTCTTCCAGGTTGTCCATTTTATTGGCATAGAGTTGCTTGTAGTAATCTCTCATGATCTTTTGTATTTCTGCAGTGTCAGTTGTTACTTCTCCTTTTTCATTTCTAATTCTATTGATTTGAGTCTTCTCCCTTCTTTTCTTGATGAGTCTGGCTAATGGTTTGTCAATTTTGTTTATCTTCTCAAAGAACCAGCTTTTAGTTTGGTTGATCTTTGCTATCGTTTCCTTCATTTCTTTTTCATTTATTTCTGATCTGATCTTTATGATTTCTTTCCTTCTGCTAGCTTTGGGGGTTGTTTGTTCTTCTTTCTCTAATTGCTTTAGGTGCAGGGTCAGGTTGTTTACTCGAAATGTTTCCTGTTTCTTAAGGTGGGATTGTATTGCTATAAACTTCCCCCTTAGAACTGCTTTTGCTGCATCCCATAGGTTTTGGGTTGTCGTGTCTCCATTGTCATTTGTTTCTAGGTATTTTTTAATTTCCTCTCTGATTTCTTCAGTGATCACTTCGTTATTGAGTAGTGTATTGTTTAGCCTCCATGTGTTTGTATTTATTACAGATCTTTTCCTGTAATTGATGTCTAGTCTCATAGCATTGTGGTCGGAAAAGATACTTGATACAATTTCAATTTTCTTAAATTTACCAAGGCTTGATTTGTGACCCAAGATATGATCTATCCTGGAGAATGTTCCATGAGCACTTGAGAAAAATGTGTATTCTATTGTTTTTGGATGAAATGTCCTATAAATATCAACTAAGTCCATCTTGTTTAATGTATCATTTAAAGCTTGTGTTTCCTTATTTATTTTCATTTTGGATGACCTGTCCATTGGTGAAAGTGGGGTGTTAAAATCCCTTACTATGATTGTGTTACTGTCGATTTCCCCTTTTATGGCTGTTAGTATTTGCCTTATGTATTGAGGTGCTCCTATGTTGGGTGCATAAATATTTACAATTGTTATATCTTCTTCTTGGATCGATCCCTTGATCATTATGTAGTGTCCTTCTTTGTCTCTTCTAATAGTCTTTATTTTAAAGTCTATTTTGTCTGATATAAGAATTGCTACTCCAGCTTTCTTTTGATTTCCATTTGCATGGAATATCTTTTTCCATCCCCTTACTTTCAATCTGTATGTGTCTTTAGGTCTGAAGTGGGTCTCTTGTAGACAGCATATATATGGGTCTTGTTTTTGTATCCATTCAGCCACTCTGTGTCTTTTGGTGGGATCATTTAGTCCATTTACATTTAAGGTAATTATTGATATGTATGTTCCTATTCCCATTTCCTTAATTGCTTTGGGTTCATTATTGTAGGTATATTCCTTCTGTTGTGTTTCTTGCCTAGAGAAGTTCCTTTAGCATTTGTTGTAAAGCTGGTTTGGTGGTGCTGAACTCTCTCAGCTTTTGCTTGTCTGTAAAGGTTTTAATTTCTCCATCAAATCTGAATGAGATCCTTGCTGGGTAGAGTAATCTTGGCTGCAGGTTTCTCTCCTTCATCACTTTAATTATGTCCTGCCACTCCCTTCTGGCTTGTAGAGTTTCTGCTGAGAGATCAGCTGTTAACCTGATGGGGATTCCCTTGTGTGTTATTTGTTGTTTTTCCCTTGCTGCTTTTAATATGATTTCTTTGTGTTTAATTTTTGACAGTTTGATTAATATGTTTCTTGGTGTATTTCTCCTTGGATTTATTCTGTATGGGACTCTCTGTGCCTCCTGGACTTGATTAACTATTTCCTTTCCCATATTGGGGAAGTTTTCAACTATAATCTCTTCAAATATTTTCTCAGTCCCTTTCTTTTTCTCTTCTTCTTCTGGAACCCCTATCATTCGAATGTTGGTGCGTTTAATGTTGTCCCAGAGGTCTCTGAGACTGTCCTCTGTTCTTTTCATTCTTTTTTCTTTATTCTTCTCTGCAGTAGTCATTTCCACTATTTTATCTTCCAGGTCACTAATCCGTTCTTCTGCCTCAGTTATTCTGCTATTGATCCCATCTAGAGTATTTTTTATTTCATGTATTGTGTTTTTAATCGATGCTTGATTCATCTTTAGTTCTTCTAGGTCCTTGTTAACTGTTTCTTGCATTTTGTCTATTCTATTTCCAAGATTTTGGATCATCTTTACCATCATTATTCTGAATTCTTTTTCAGGTAGACTGCCTATTACCTCTTCATTTGTTAGGTCTGGTAGGTTTTTATCTTGCTCCTTCACCTGCTGTGTGTTTTTCTGTCTTCTCATTTTGCTTATGTTACTGTGTTTGGGGTCTCCTTTTTGCAGGCTGCAGATTCGTAGTTCCCGTTGTTTTTCGTGTCTGACCCCAGTGGCTAAGGTTGTTTCAGTAGGTAGTGTAGGCTTCCTGGTGGGGGGGACTAATGCCTGTGTTCTGGTGGTTGAGGCTCGATCTTGTCTTTCTGGTGGACAGGTCCACGTCTGGTGGTGTGTTTTGGGGTGCCTATGGCCTTATTATGTTTTTAGGTAGCTTCTCTGCTAATGGGTGGGGTTGTGTTCCTGCCTTGCTAGTTGCTTGGCATAGGGTGACCAGCACTGTAGCTTGCTGGTCGTTGACTGAAGCTGGGTGCTGGTGTTGGGATGGAGATCTCTGGGAGATTTTCGCTGCTTGATATTATGTGGAGCTGGGAGGTCTCTTGTGGACCCGTGTCCTGAAGTTGGCTCTCCCACTTCAGAGGCACAGCACTGGCTCCTGGCTGCAGCACCAAGAGCCTTTCATCCACCCAGCTCAGAATAACAGGGAGAAAAAGCAGAAAGAAAGAATTAGTAGAAGAAAGAAAGAGAGAGGGATAGAAAGGAAGAAGGGAAGAAAGGAAGGAAGGAAGAAAGAAAGAAAGGAGGGAGGGAGTGAGGAAGGATGGAAAGAAAGAAGGAAAGAAAGGAGGGAGGGAGGGAGCAATGAAAGCAAAATGAAAAGTGAATGGAAGAAGGGAGGGAGGGAGGGAGGAAGGAAAGAAAGAAAGAAAGACAGGAGGGAGGGAGGGAGGAAGGAAAGAAAGAAAGAAAGACAGGAGGGAGGGAGGGAGGAAGGAAAGAAAAAGAAAGTGGAAAGAAGAAGGGTGGGAGGGAGGGAGGAAAGAAAAAGAAAGAAGGAAAGGAAGAGCAGAGGGAGGGAGGGAGGAAGGGAAGGTAGGAAAAAAAGAAAGAGCAGGTAAAGTAAAATAGAGTAAAGTATGAAATATAGTAGCGTTATTAAAATGAGAAAGTAATTATTGAAAAAAAAAAAAAAAACCGGACCGATAGAACCCTGGGACATATGGTGGAAGCAAAGCTATACAGAGAGAATCTTACACAGAAGATTACACATACACATTCACAAAAAGAGAGCAGGGGGAAAAATCAAAAATCTTGCTCTCCAAGCCCACCTCCTCAATTTGGGATAATTCGCTGTAAAAAGAGGAAAAGGGCAAGAAGTCTGAAATCTTGCTCTCTAAGTCCACCTCCTTACTTTGGAACAATTCGTTGTAAAAAGAGGAAAAGGGGGGAAAGTCTTAAATCTTGTCCTCAAAGTCCACTTCCTCAATTTGGTATGATTCGCTGTCCATTCATGCACTCCACACACGCAGGGCACATCAAATGGACCGTGGAGCTTTAATCCGCTGCCTCCGAGGCTGCACAGAGAGATTTCCCTGACTCTGCTCTCACAGCTCCCGGGTCTCAGCCTTGGACCTGGCCCCGCCTCTGTTCGTAGGTCGCCGGAGGGCATCCGTTCTTCGCTCAGACAGGACGGGTTTAAAGGAGCCACTGATTCGGGGGCTCTGGCTCATTCATGCAGAGGGGAGGGAGGGGCGCGCAGTGTGGGGCGGGCCTGCGGCGGCAGAGGCCGGCGTGACGTTGCAGCAGCCCGTGGCGCTCCGTGCGCTTTCCCGGGAAAGCTGTCCCCGGGTCTCGGGACCCCGGCAGTGGCGGGGTGCACAGGTCCCCCGGAAGGCGGGGCGGACAGTGACCCGCGCTCGCACACAGGCCCCGCGGCTGCGGCGGCGGCGGGCGGCGGCCGCGGCGGCCCACGCCCGTCTCCGAGGTCCACGCCTTACCCGCGGCTCGCGCCTGTCTCCGGCGCTTCCCTAAGCAGCCCTTTTAATGCCTTCTCCTCGCACACCAGGAAACGAAAGTGAAAGTGAAAAAAGACTCTTGCCTCTTCAGCATCTCCAGACCCTTTCCCCGGACTCCCTCCGGGCTAGCCGTGGTGCACTAACCCCTTCAGGCTCTCTTCCTGCCGCCAGCCCCAGTCCTCTCCCTGCGCTCCGACTGAAAGCCGATACCCAAGCCTCAGCTCCCAGCCCAGCCCGCCACGGCGGCTGAGCAGACAAGCCTCTCGGGCTGGTGTGTGCCTGAGGGCACCGATCCTCTGTGCCAGAATCTCTCCGCTTTGCCCTCCACACCCCTGTTGCTGTGCTCTCCTCCGCTACTCCGAAGCTTTCCCCCTCCGCCACCTGCAGTCTCCGCCCGCGAAGGGGCTTGTAGTGTATAGAAACCTTCCCTCCTTCACGGCTCCCTCCCACTGGTGCAGGTCCCGTCCCTATCCTATTGTCTCTGTTTATTCTTTTTTTTTCTTTTGCCCTACCCAGGTATGTGGGGAGTTTCTTGTCTTTTAGGGGGTCTGAGGTCTTCTGTCAGCGTTCAGTAGGTGTTCTGTAGGAGTTGTTCCACGTGTAGATGAATTTCTGATGTATCTGTGGGGAGGAAGGTGATCTCCGCATCTTACTCTTCCGCCATCTTCCTCCGGGGGTCCCGAGAAAAAAATTTTTTTTTTTCTCCAAATGGAATGAGCCAAGGGTCCTTCCATAGAGTGAATGATTAAAATAAAATTATACCGCCATCTAGGGGACAACCATTGTATCAGGCAATAAAATCTGATGCTTGGAAAGCTGAAAGTAGTCTATAGTTCCTAACTTAAACTGCATAAACATAATATTAACTCTAAGGAGGGCAACAAGTCAAATTCATCATAGCCAAATGGACATCACAGCAAATGGTTGCTTGTTGGCTACAGCTATTAAAGTTGTCCTAAATTAGTAATTACCTTTTGGTTGTAGAAAAAGTTCTGTATAATTTTAAGGAATGGTTACTTGATAATCATTAAAAATTTAAAAAGAAATGTAATAAGGCACCTTTGAAAATAGGGACTTCTAGAATCCCAATATCTCAGAGCTACTATATATATATATATATATATATATATATATATATATATATATATAATTAAATTATATTTATAAATATAACATATAATGCCTTTCACATTATATGTACTGTACATATATATATATATATATATATATATATATATAGAGAGAGAGAGAGAGAGAGAGAGAGATAAAATATAGAGTTCAAAATCTGATATGGGGCCTCCCTGGTGGCGCAGTGGTTGAGAGTCCGCCTGCCGATGCAGGGGATACGGGTTCGTGCCCCGGTCTGGGAGGATCCCATATGCCGTGGAGCGGCTGGGCCCGTGAGCCATGGCCGCTGAGCCTGCGCGTCCGGAGCCTGTGCTCCGCAACGGGAGAGGCCCGCGTACAGCAAAAAAAAAAAAAAAAAAAAAAAAAAAAAAAAAAAAAAAATCTGATATGAAGAGATTATTAGCTTTCAGTACAAGAAGCCAGATAAAGTTAAAATACCAGATATATCTTACTTATATTAATAGACCATTAACTTTTATTGAAAATAAAAGATGCCAGATAAAGTTACCAGATAGGATACGGAAGGGAAGGCTACAATTCTCAAATCTGAAGTTTTGCCTTTATTCTCCTCCAGACATCTTCTCTAAAGACAATGATTTGAAACACCTCTGAAAATAGTCTCAGACTGTTCCTCTAATTACCAAAAGGCTAATTAAGAGACTAATTATTGGAAAAGCTTCAACTGTAACTCACCTGTAAGACCACAATTTATTTGCAACATACAGACAAGATTCTGGAGAACCTATATAATCTTAGCCATTAAGATTGTGGGATAAACATAAAAAGTAAAACCAAGCTGTAAAAGACTGACTTGGGGTGATAAAAGACTTCGGTGAAGATCACTGCCCATTTGTCATTCCAACAGAACTTCTAGAGCTCTTCCTCTAAAATTGAATATATAGAAGTGACTGGAGGAAATTCACAGCTCTGATACTAGACTTGAAGGAAAGAAGGTGTCCTTTAACATCTCTACCGCCCTTCCTTCTGTTATTTAACTCCTTTTAACCAACTTATTTACATAACTATTTTTTATTATATACATTATCTATTAAATGCCTCCAATAGTCAATTTAGATTTTAATCTTTTACATTCCTCAACAAAAACATAAACATTTCACTTTTTTCCCCCAATATAATTTTATAAGAGCCTTTTGATTAAACCAATATTTATTATTTAATTATAATTTTAAACACATTGCTTAATGCCAAGTGAAGTAATATTACATTCATTTTCTTGTACAATGATTGTTTTGTAGTGAATGACTGCCCTGTGTGGTCATGTACACTATATATTTATTCCTAATTTATCTCTAATTCTTTGATAGAATTCTGAAGAAACTGAGATATTATATTCTATCTTTTTTGATGTTTTCTTCTAGATTACTATGTCTTTCTGTTGTCTTCATGGGTTGCTCTCTATGCTGTTACATAGTTCTGAATCTTTCCTTCATTTCTCTTCCAGATTGTATTGCCTTTTTACTGGATATCATATTTTCAACTCTCCTATTGTTTTCTTCCTATGTTGTATAGCATATAAGTACATGGAAATTAAAGATTTTGAGAAGATTCAAGTCTAATGGCAAAACGTTTAAACTGAGTGAGCATAAAGTGAACTAAAATTTTTTCACATTGTGGAATCTCTGTAAACAATTTTGATTGACAGTGATTCAACTGGAAGATTAGTGGCAAATTACTCTAAATCATTTTACCTAAATCATTAGTTTCTCCTCTTCAATGAGAAATAAGTCATCGCCTGCTTACAGCCTAAACCTAGTTTAAATTTTTCTGGAAACTTTAAAAACAGATGGTAGCATCTGTTTAAAGTTGATATGGTTATTAAAATACAGAAGTACCTAAGCACTAAAATTTTAATTCAGTTGACATCAACCCTTCATATATCTGAAAAAAAGTCCACAAAGACTTGAAAGTTATTTCTATGGTAGGAAAATGTAAATAACACAGAAGTATATAAAAGGAAGATAGATAAAATTGATAGTGTATACTTTATCTAAGACCAAAAGCTGTTGACTCAATTTGATTCACTAATGTGGGCATATTTCCTCTCATATTTCTAACAATTCATACTTTCTAGTGATTTCTGTTTTTTTTTCCCTTTTTTCTTCTCATTTACAACTGACATGTTTACCATTGGTGCCTTCTGTTGTTCTTTGACTTACTTGTAGCATATACAACCAAAGGCACTATCAACACTAACTGAGTCACCTGTAGGTTTATGAATCTCCATTAAGCTCTGTATACTAGAGGTAGAGAAAAGAAAATCAGGAATGCATTCGTCCATCTTACTTTATTATTAGGTATATATGATAGTTAAATAGATGTGTCAACTTGGCTGGGCCATGATACCCAGATATTTGGTCAAACACCAGTTTGGATGTTATTGTGAAGGAATTTTTAAGATGACATTAACGTTTATATCAGCCAATTTTGAGTAAAGCAGATTACCATCCATAAGGTGGGTGGGTCTCATCCAATCCGTTGAAGGCCTTAACAGAAAACAGATTGAGATCCTTTAAGGAAGAGGGAATTGTCTCCGGATTGCCTTTGGACTCAAGCTGTAACATCAACTCTTCCTTGTATCTCCAACCTGTTGGCCTGCCTGGCAGATTTTGAACTTTCTAACCTTCACAATCACATGAGAAATTTCTTAAATTTCTCTCTTATGTACACATCCTATTGGTTCTGTTTCGCTGGAAAAGTGTTCAGAATACATACAGTAGAATAAAAGTCATGTAGCCAGTCTAAAATTTAGAGATGTAGGAAATTATTCAAAAGAACAGTGTTAGGGCTTCCCTGGTGGTGCAGTGGTTGAGAGTCTGACTGCCGATGCAGGAGACATGGGTTCGTGCCGCGGTCCGGGATGATCCCACATGCCGCAAAGCGCCTGGGCCCGTGAGCCATGGCCGCTGAGCCAGTGCCTCCAGAGCCTGTGTTCCACAACGGGAGAGGCCACAACAGTGAGACGCCCGCGTACCGCAAAAAAAAAAAAAAAAAAAAAGAGTGTTAGAGTCACAGTTTGAACCTGGATTTTCTTTCAACAAAATCTCTGGAGGATAGTTACTCATATTATCCTACATTTGAATAGGACTTAGTTCTTAGGTTCTTGACCTCTAAATCTGATGTTTTATTGTATGACTTTTATAATTAACATGAATAAATTATAATACCTTATCAAAAACACTGCCTTTCTGCAACAACAGAAATAGCTAAATATCCCTTCACTCATTTAAATGGTACAAAAAGTAAAATAATTGAGTTGTTGCATTACAATGCTGTTTTCCCATTCATTGAACAGAAATAAAGTGAGGGGGGCCCGGAGGAAGATGGCGGAAGAGTAAGATGCGGAGATCACCTTCCTCCCCACAGATACATCAGAAATTCATCTACACGTGGAACAACTCCTACAGAACACCTACTGAACGCTGACAGAAGACCTCAGACCCCCCAAAAGGCAAGAAACTCCCCTGGGAGTTGCCATACCTGGGTAGGGCAAAGGAAAAAAAGAATAAACAGAGACAATAGGATAGGGACGGGACCTGCACCAGTGGGAGGGAGCCGTGAAGGAGGGAAGGTTTCTATACACTACAAGCCCCTTCGCGGGCGGAGACTGCAGGTGGCGGAGGGGGAAAGCTTCGGAGTAGCGGAGGAGAGCACAGCAACAGGGGTGCGGAGGGCAAAGCAGAGAGATTCTGGCACAGAGAACCGGTGCCCTCAGGCACACACCAGCCCGAGAGGCTTGTCTGCTCGGCCGCTGGGGCGGGCGGGGCTGGGAGCTGAGGCTCGGGTATCGGCTTTCAGTCGGAGCGCAGGGAGAGGACTGGGGCTGGCGGCAGGAAGAGAGCCTGAAGGGGTTAGTGCACCACGGCTAGCCCGGAGGGAGTCCGGGGAAAGGGTCTGGAGCTGCCGAAGAGGCCAGAGACTTTTTTCCCTTTTGTTTCCTGGTGCGCGAGGAGAGGGCATTAAGAGGGCTGCTTGGGGAAGCGCCGGAGACAGGCGCGAGCCGCGGGTAAGGCGTGGACCTTGGAGACGGGCGAGGGACGCTGGGGCTGCCGCCGCCGCCGCCGTTGCTGCCGCCGCCGCTGCCACGGGGCCTGTGTGCGAGCGCAGGTCACTGTCCGCCCCGCCTTCCGGGGGGCCTGTGCACCCCGTCACTGCCGGGGTCCCGGGACCCGGGGACGGCTTTCCCGGGAAAGCGCATGGAGCTCCACGGGCTGCTGCAACGTCACGCCGGCCTCTGCAGCCTCAGTCCCGCCCCACACTGCGCGCCCCTCCCTCCCCTCTGCCTGAGTGAGCCAGAGCCCCCGAATCAGCGGCTCCTTTAAACCCGTCCTGTCTGAGCGAAGAACGGACGCCCTCCGGCGACCTACGTGCAGAGGCGGGGCCAGGTCCAAGGCTGAGACCCGGGAGCTGTGAGAGCAGAGACAGGGAAATCTCTCTGTGCAGCCTTGGAGGCAGCGGATTAAAGCTCCATGGTCCATTTGATGTGCCCTGCATCGGGGGAGTGCATGAATGGGCAGCGAATCATCCCAAATTGAGGAAGTGGACTTTGAGGACAAGATTTAAGACTTTCCCCCCTTTTCCTCTTTTTACAACGAATTATCCCAAATTGAGGAGGTGGACTTGGAGAGCAAGATTTTTGATTTTCCCCCCTGCTCTCGTTTTGTGAATGTGTATGTGTAATCTTCTGTGTAAGATTCTCTCTGTATAGTTTTGCTTCCACCATATGTCCCAGGGTTCTGTCGGTCCGTTTTTTTTTTTCAATAATTACTTTTTAATTTTAATAACGCTACTATATTTCATACTTTATTCTATTTTACTTTACCTGCTCTTTCTTTTTTTTCCTACCTTCCCTTCCTCCCTCCCTCCCTCTGCTCCTCCTTTCCTTCTTTCTTTTTCTTTCCTCCCTCCCTCCCTCCCACCCTTCCTTTCCACTTTCTTTTTCTTTCCTTCATCCCTCCCTCCCTCCTGTCTTTCTTTCTTTCTTTCTTTCCTCCCTCCCTCCCTCCCTTCTTCCATTCACTCTTCCTTTTGCTTTCATTCCTCCCTCCCTCCCTCCTTTCATTCCTTCTTTCTTTCCATCCTTCCTCCCTCCCTCCCTCCTTTCTTTCTTTCTTCCATCCTTCCTTCCTTTCTTCCCTTCTTCCTTTCTTTCCCTCTCTCTTTCTTTCTTCTACTAATTCTTTCTTTCTACTTTTTCGCCCTGTTATTCTGAGCCGGGTGGATGAAAGGCTCTTGGTGCTGCAGCCAGGAGTCAGTGCTTTGCCTATGAAGTGGGAGAGCCAACTTCAGGACACAGGTCCACAAGAGACCTCCCAGCTCCACATAATATCAAGCAGCGAAAATCTCCCAGTGATCTCCATCTCAACACCAGCACCCAGCTTCATTCAACGACCAGCAAGCTACAGTGCTGGTCACCCTATGCCAAGCAACTAGCAAGGCAGGAACACAACCCCACCCATTAGCAGAGAGGCTACCTAAAAACATAATAAGGCCATAGGCACCCCAAAACACACCACCAGACGTGGACCTGTCCACCAGAAAGACAAGATCGAGCCTCAACCACCAGAACACAGGCATTAGTCCCCCCCACCAGGAAGCCTACACTACCTACTGAAACAACCTTAGCCACTGGGGTCAGACACGAAAAACAACGGGAACTACGAATCTGCAGCCTGCAAAAAGGAGACCCCAAACACAGTAACATAAGCAAAATGAGAAGACAGAAAAACACACAGCAGGTGAAGGAGCAAGATAAAAACCTGCCAGACCTAACAAATGAAGAGGTAATAGGCAGTCTACCTGAAAAAGAATTCAGAATAATGATAGTAAAGCTGATCCAAGATTCTATTTCTAAGATCCATAATCTTGGAAATTGAATAGACAAAATGCAAGAAACAGTTAACAAGGACCTAGAAGAAATAAAGATGAATCAAGCATCGATTAAAAACACAATAAATGAAATGAAAAATACTCTAGATGGGATCAATAGCAGAATAACTGAGGCAGAAGAACGGATAAGTGAGGTGGAAGATAAAATAGTGGAAATAACTGATGCAGAGCAAAATAAAGAAAAAAGAATGAAAAGAACAGAGGACAGTCTCAGAGACCTCTGGGAGAATATTAAACACACCAACATTCGAATGATAGGGGTTCCAGAAGAAGAAGAGAAAAAGAAAGGGACTGAGAAAATATTTGAAGAGATTATAGTTGAAAACTTCCCTAATATGGGAAAGGAAACAGTTAATCGAGTCCAGGAGGCACAGAGAGTCCCATACAGAATAAATCCAAGGAGAAATACACCAAGAAACATATTAATCAAACTGTCAAAAATTAAACACAAAGAAATCATATTAAAAGCAGCAAGGGAAAAACAACAAATAACACACAAGGGAATCCCCATCAGGTTAACAGCTGATCTCTCAGCAGAAACTCTACAAGCCAGAAGGGAGTGGCAGGACATAATTAAAGTGATGAAGGAGAGAAATCTGCAACCAAGATTACTCTACCCAGCAAGGATCTCATTCAGATTTGATGGAGAAATTAAAACCTTTACAGACAAGCAAAAGCTGAGAGAGTTCAGCACCACCAAACCAGCTTTACAACAAATGCTAAAGGAACTTCTCTAGGCAAGAAACACAACAGAAGGAATATACCTACAATAATGAACCCAAAGCAATTAAGGAAATGGGAATAGGAACATACATATCAATAATTACCTTAAATGTAAATGGACTAAATGCTCCCACCAAAAGACACAGACTGGCTGAATGGATACAAAAACAAGACCCATATATATATGCTGTCTACAAGAGACCCACTTCAGACCTAGAGACACATACAGATTGAAAGTAAGAGGATGAAAAAACATATTCCATGCAAATGGAAATCAAAAGAAAGCTGGAGTAGCAATTCTTATATCAGACAAAATTGACTTTAAAATAAAGACTATTAGAAGAGACAAAGAAGGACACTACATAACGATAAAGGGATCGATCCAAGAAGAAGATATAACGATTGTAAATATTTATATACCCAACATAGGAGCACCTCAATACATAAGGCAAATACTAACAGCCATAAAAGGGGAAATCGACAGTAACACAATCATAGTAGGGGACTTTAACACCCCACTTTCACCAATGGACAGATCATCCATAATGAAAATAAATAAGGAAACACAAGCTTTAAATGATACATTAAACAAGATGGACTTAGTTGATATTTATAGGACATTCCATCCAAAAACAACAGAATACACATTTTTCTCAAGTGCTCATGGAACATTCTCCAGGATAGATCATATCTTGGGTCACAAATCAAGCCTTGGTAAATTTAAGAAAATTGAACTTGTATCAAGTATCTTTTCCGACCACAATGCTATGAGACTAGACATCAATTACAGGAAAAGATCTGTAAGAAATACAAACACATGGAGGCTAAACAATACACTACTCAATAACGAAGTGATCACTGAGGAAATCAAAGAGGAAATTAAAAAATACCTAGAAACAAATGACAATGGAGACACGACGACCCAAAACCTATGGGACGCAGCAAAAGCAGTTCTAAGGGGGAAGTTTATAGCAATACAATCCCACCTTAAGAAACAGGAAACATTTCGAGTAAACAACCTGACCCTGCACCTAAAGCAATTAGAGAAAGAAGAACAAACAACCCCCAAAGCTAGCAGAAGGAAAGAAATCATAAAGATCAGATCAGAAATAAATGAAAAAGAAATGAAGGAAACGATAGCAAAGATCAACCAAACTAAAAGCTGGTTCTTTGAGAAGATAAACAAAATGGATAAACCATTAGCCAGACTCATCAAGAAAAGAAGGGAGAAGACTCAAATCAATAGAATTAGAAATGAAAAAGGAGAAGTAACAACTGACACTGAAGAAATACAAAAGATCATGAGAGATTACTACAAGAAACTCTATGCCAATAAAATGGACAACCTGGAAGAAATGGACACCGTCTTAGAAATGCACAACCTGCCAAGACTGACTCAGGAAGAAATAGAAAATATGAATAGACCAATCACAAGCACTGAAATTGAAACTGTGATTAAAAATCTTCCATCAAACAAAAGCCCAGGACCAGATGGCTTCACAGGCGAATTCTATCAAACATTTAGAGAAGAGCTAACACCCATCCTTCTCAAACTCTTCCAAACAATTTCAGAGGAAGGAACACTCCCAAACTCATTCTACGAGGCCACCATCACCTTGATACCAAAACCAGGCAAGGATGTCACAAAGAAAGAAAAGTACAGGCCAATATCACTGATGAACATAGATGCAAAAATCCTCAACAAAATACTAGCAAACAGAATCCAACAGCACATTAAAAGGATCATACACCATGATCAAGTGGGGTTTATTCCAGGAATGCAAGGATTCTTCAATATACGCAAATCAATCAATGTGATACACCATATTAACAAGTTGAAGGAGAAAAACCATATGATCATCTCAATAGATGCAGAGAAAGCTTTCGACAAAATTCAACACCCATTTATGATAAAAACCCTGCAGAAAGTAGGCATAGAGGGAACTTTCCTCAACATAATAAAGGCCATATATGACAAACCCACAGCCAACATTGTCCTCAATGGTGAAAAACTGAAACCATTTCCACTAAGATCAGGAACAAGACAAGGCTGCCCACTCTCACCACTCTTATTCAACCTAGTTTTGGAAGTTTTAGCCACAGCAATCAGAGAAGAAAAGGAAATAAAAGGAATCCAAATTGGAAAAGAAGAAGTAAAGCTGTCACTGTTTGCAGATGACATGATACTATACATAGAGAATCCTAAAGATGCTACCGAAAAACTACTAGAGCTAATCAATGAATTTGGTAAAGTAGCAGGATACAAAATTAATGTACAGAAATCTCTGGCATTCCTGTACACTAATGATGAAAAATCTGAAAATGAAATCAAGAAAACACTCCCATTTACCACTGCAACAAAAAGAATAAAATATCTAGGAATAAACCTCCCTAAGGAGACAAAAGACCTGTATGCAGAAAATTATAAGACACTGATGAAAGAAATTAAAGATGATACAAATAGATGGAGAGATATATCATGCTCCCGGATTGGAAGAATCAATATTGTGAAAATGACTCTACTACCCAAAGCAATCTACAGATTCAATGCAATCCCTATCAAACTAGCACTGGCATTTTTCACAGAACTAGAACAAAAAATTTCAAAATTTGTTTGGAAAAACAAAAGACCCAGAATAGCCAAAGCAATCTTGAGAACGAAAAACGGAGCTGGAGGAATCAGGCTCCCTGACTTCAGACTATACTACAAAGCTACAGTAATTAAGACAGTGTGGTACTGGCATAAAAACAGAAAGATAGATCAGTGGATCAGGATAGAAAGCCCAGAGATAAACCCACGCACATATGGCCAACTTATCTTTGATAAAGGAGGCAGGAATGTACAGTGGAGAAAGGACATCCTCTTCAATAAGTGGTGCTGGGAAAACTGGACAGGGACATGTAAAAGTATGAGATTAGATCATTCCCTAACACCATACACAAAAATAAGCTCAAAATGGATTAAAGACTTAAATGTAAGGTCAGAAACTATCAAACTCTTAGAGGAAAACATAGGTAGAACACTCTATGACATAAATCACAGCAAGATCCTTTTGGACCCACTTCCTAGAGAAATGGAAATAAAAACAAAGATAAACAAATGGGAGCTAATGAAACTTCAAAGCTTTTGCACAGCAAAGGAAACCATAAACAAGACGAAAAGACAACCCTCAGAATGGGAGAAAATATTTGCAAATGAAGCAACTGACAAAGGATTAATCTCCAAAATTTATAAACAGCTCATGCAGCTCAATAGCAAAAAAACAAACAACCCAATCCAAAAATGGGCAGAAGACTTAAATAGGCATTTCTCCAAAGAAGATATACAGACTGCCAACAAACACATGAAAGAATGCTCAACATCATTAATCATTAGAGAAATGCAAATCAAAACTACAATGAGATATCATCTCACACCAGTCAGAATGGCCATCATCAAGAAATCTAGAAACAATAAATGCTGGAGAGGGTGTGGAGAAAAGGGAACACTCTTGCACTGCTGGTGGGAATGTGAATTGGTACAGCCTCTATGGAGAACAGTATGGAGGTTTCTTAAAAAACTAAAAATAGAACTACCATATGATCCAGTGATCCCACTACTAGGCATATACCCTGAGAAAACCATAATTCCAAAAGAGACATGTACCAAAATGTTCATTGCAGTTCTATTCACAATAGCCCGGAGCTGGAAACAACCTAAGTGTCCATCATCGGATGAATGGATAAAGAAGATGTGGCACATATATATAATGGAATATTAATCAGCCATAAAAAGAAACGAAACTGAGCTATTTGTAATGAGGTGGATAGACCTAGAGTCTGTCATACAGAGTGAAGTAAGTCAGAAAGAGAAAGACATATACCGTATGCTAACACATATATACGGAATTTAAAAAAAAAGATGACATGAAGAACCTAGGGGTAAAACGGGAATAAAGACACAGACCTACTTGAGAATGGACTTGAGGATATGGGGAGGGGGAAGTGTAAGCTGTGACAAAGCGAAAGAGAGGCATGGACATATATACACTACCAAACGTAAGGTAGATAGATAGTGGGAAGCAGCCGCATAGCACAGGGAGATCAGCTCGGTGCTTTGTGACCGCATGGAGAGGTGGGATGGGGAGGTTGGGAGGGAGGGAGATGCATGAAGGAAGGGATGTGGGAACAGATGTATATGTATGACTGATTCACTTTGTTATAAAGCAGAAACTAAAAAAAAAAAAAAAAAAAGAAATAAAGTGAAGAGTTGGAGACCCTGTGAACATCCAGGCCTCAGTTTAAGTTGATAATATAGAGTGCATTCAATTATATACTGTATTCAAAAATATGGTAATTGAATTCATTCTCCTTATTTTAAATGTGTCTTCCCAGTGTCTATAATCCTTTATTGAATTGTGGATATTTATATAGTGTAAAGGTAACTCAAACTCTGTAAAATTTCTGAAGTTAAAAAATAATAAAATTTTTGATTTATTCTTAAAATTTATAGTTCTTTTATACAATAATAATAAACCAAATTCATAGACTACAGTGGAATATTTGAAAAAAATATGATTGCTTACTTAACCATCTTTCTTTTTGTCTGCCAACTAACTCTTTCAATTCCCACTTACAACTCCCATCTAGACCCAACTTCCCATGGCATCAAAAATAAATTTTCTTTGTTCTGAATGTTTCTTAGACTGCTTGGTGCCTTAACCCAAAACAGTTGTCTCCCTATAACCCAGCCACTACCCCTCAAGCATGTTTTATAAAATGTTAGAGCCACAGAGGGATGGTTCTCTATTGGACTCCAGACCCACAGTGCACACAGTTGTGTCCCAGTTCAAGTATATTTCTCCACAGGATCTTGTCCATGTACCTGCTGATTTCTTGCTGATGAGTAACAGCCTAATTCTTCTTTGTGATACTTGCTGATGAATTCATAGGCAACACAGTGTAGCTGCTCATTTGAGGTGGTTTTCCATGCTATTACATGGCCGAAGGAACAGAACAGGTACAACGATGGTGGAAGACTGCGTTCAAAACAACCAATAATGAGATGGGTACATTGTCAGTGGGTGACTAATGTTCACAAGAGGACAGGTTAGTGAGATCTAAGGGTCTCTGTGGTTAAGTGGCTGGATTATGCACAGACTACAGGTTGCCTTGAACAGGTATAGAGTCCACAGATACAAGAGTCATAAATCCCAAGGTTAGGCAGGTAATTTGTCAACAAAGTAATTGCAGAGTCACAGAGCACTGAAGCTTGAAAATTTGTGAGTTGAGTGGGATCTGAACAGGAACAGAGTGAGGTCCGATAATGATTGTTCTAACTAGGTGGGAGGGTTAAAAGTGCAAACATACCACCACTTGCTATTTTCCTTTATTTTTATTGTAACCATTCTATTGAGTGTGAAGTGGTATCTCATTGTGGATTTGATTTGCATTTCCTTAATAACCAGTGATGTTGAACATCTTTTCATGTACTTGTTGGTCTTTTGTATATCTTCTTTAAGAAATGTCTATTCTAATATTTTGCACAGTTTTCAGTTGGGTTATTTGACTCTTATCTGAATTTTCAGGCTGCCAGCCTGTCCTACAAATTTTGGATATTCCAGCCCTCACAATCTTCTTGTAAACCATTTCCATAAAATTTCTCTATAGATCTCCTATATCCTATTGGTTCTTTTTCTCTGGATAACCCTGATTGATACACCTGTATGCCACTTCTCTCTTGCTACTTGCAAGATACTCTCTTTGGGTTTGGCTTTCAACAGGTAGTTTCAGGTAATCATTTCTTCCAATTTTTTTCCCCCTTCCTCTCCATCTTCTCCTCTGAAACTCACATAATGTGTATGGTGGTACCTTTGATGGTGTTCCATAGGTCCCTTAGGCTCTGGTCACTTTTCTTCTTTCTTTTTCTTTTGTGCTTGTGTGTGTGTGTGTGTGTGTGTGTGTGTGTGTGTGTGTGTTTTGTCATTTGTAATTGTTGTTGTTGATAACTGGACATAGTGAAGATTGTAGTCTAGTAAACTTGGAAATCAGATTCTCCCTTTCCCCACTGTTTGCTGTTGTTTGGTTGAGAGCTGTAGTCATCCATTTGTTTAGTGACCTTTTCAAAATATTTTGCAATGGCGATATTCCTTGTTGTGTGTGGTCACTCAAATCTCTGTTTCATTAACTTTTCAGTCAGTCAGTGACCTCAGAGTGATTTTCTTAAACGTCTGGATCCAAAAAGACAAGCTAAGCAAAAATGCATTCTGCCTCTTTGAATTATTTTGACAGATGCTTCCCAGGAGGTCACTTCAGCCCAGTGGGGTGAAAACAAAGGCCAGCCTGTGCTGCCAGTGAACCTCCAGGATGCTTAAAGCACATAACCCCATTTTTTAGACTACAAGGTCTTTATGTCCACCTTGGCACCAACAAACCACATAAAGAATGTTGTCTGCTAACCCTAGGAATGTCTTCCATAGGCTGGGAATTAGGGAATGATAGCTACTGTGTGAAATACCAACATTTGAAACATATCGGCCTCTCACTTTAATAAACACTCCGCTGGACACCTAGACACCAGAGTTCTGACATATTTTATTCTGACTGTTCTTGCCAGCTCAATAGCTGTTTCAGTCCAGGAACGGATTCTTAGAGATTCTTACTCCACCAAATTCCATGATGTCACTCCATTGTTAGTAATTTATATATGTTTCATAGTATAATTTTTCTGAGTTTTAGTTTTGATCTGGCTTTACTATTTTTGTCTGTGCCCAAGATTTCCACATAAATTCTTCCTTGATGCATGATCTGCCTGTTCCTAGGATTTTATTTCATATTACTTAACATGTACTCTTCATATATAAACTCTTATTAGAATTATGTGTTTCCTTGCTGCATAGGAGACATAGCTTTCTTTTCTGTTTTTCCTTTATCCCTTTTATTTTCAGCTAGAGGGAATGGGCAGAAATATAACTTATTTCTGTCTTAATTGCGATTCCAAACTATGGGGTTCAATACTGTGAGTTTTATTTTTACCTTTAGCATGTTTTAATAAGAGAAACACTATTTTTAGGAGCTAGAAATATGCAATACCTTTAAGTTTAATATAATATTTTGGTGCTTGAGAATATATGTAAATCATCATCTATTCATGGTAATGGTAATTTATCCAGTGAATAATACTTTTCTTACATGCATATCATAACATAGATAAGCATAACAAGTCATTATGGTAATTTCCTTCAAATATGCACTTTAAGGAAGGAATTGCATTTTCAAGTATTTCATTATGATGATATAGCTGTACAAATTATCATATAATATTTTCATTATTCATATACCATTTATTTTGTTCTTTCTAAATAAGACAAGGACCTAATGCAATCCTCAAATTTAATGAAAACACTTTATAATAAACACCACAGAGTTTTTCTGTGGGCACTTGTAATATAACTGCTAAATTTATGTTAAAATTAATTTATGTTCTTTTAGAAGATAAGAGAAAATACCATCCTCAACTTTAGTTTATATTTAGTTGATCCTAAACTGATATTGAACATATTTATTATAGCTCCATTACCTTAAGGTTAGCATTTCTTGAATTCATATGCTACCATAAGTAGATTTTCTTAAAACTTATATTACTAATGCTACAATTATGTACCTTAATCTTTCTTCTCCATTTCTAAATCACCATGGCTTATCTAGATATTTGATTCTTAAGGCAGTAAGACATTCTAAAACAAATTTTAAAATGTCTTGAATAGATATGTCTATATAGTTAGAGGATCTTGTAAAAACTTTAAAAAAGACATTACTGGGCTTCCCTGGTGGCACAGCGGTTGAGAGTCTGCCTGCCGATGCAGGGGACACAGGTTTGTGCCCCGGTCCGGGAGGATCCCACATGCCGTGGAGCAGCTGGACCCGTGAGACATGGCTGCTGAGTCTGCACGTCTGGAGCCTGTGTTCCGCAACGGGAGAGGCCACAGCGGTGAGAGGCCAGCAGTGTACCGCAAAAAAAAAAAAAAAAAATTAAAAATAAAAAGACATTACTTTTCCTTAGGATTTCAGACAAAAATTTGTGAAATAAACCATAATATAATGTTAAAATACCTTGAATACTCTTGTGGAGAATAAGTTGTTGCTTCCTTCATTAGCATAATTTCTTGATTTTAGATAAAGCAATGGTAAAATAATATTACTCATAATGTGAAGCTATGTTCTTCTCAGCATTTCTGTAGAAAACTAGATGTTGAGACTATACCCCAATTTTTAAAATAATTTAATTAAAGATGGACAGTTTAAGACTAGATTATAAAACTATAAGATAAAGTTTTTATGGATTTACAGAAAAATATATTTTCAACACAGAATCAAATGAAAATGATTGAGGTCGGTGCCTCTCTCAATTCAGAGGGTTTAGATTACCAATAGAATTATTAGTGATGTTTTTTTATTTATCCAGCAAATACATATCTATGTGAAAAGAGGTGGATATCATTTATGGGAATTAAAAGAAAATCTTTTTCTCCTTTTTCCCCCAAACTCCCAGTCCATCCCAACCCCCATGAAATAATATTTGTGATAACATATTGCACAGTGCCCACTGTTCATGGGAATGAAATTGGTTTGGTCACGTGACATGCCAAAATTTTATAAAAAGAACAATAATTTTCTAATTCATACAAGAATGATTATTATCATTGGCCAAAAGTCATACATTTATTTGTCCCCAATTTCTATTATCTAAGCTCTCTATTTAGTTGTCTTCACCTTGTAAAATTTTAGAAAATAAATTTAATAAACCCATGCATATACATTCAACTAATATTTCACAAGGGAGTCACAAATAATAACAAAAAATAACAGCCTCTTTAATAAGTAGCACTGGGGAAATTGAACATTCATATGTAAAAAATGAAATTAGACCCCTTTCTTACACCACTCATGAAATTTAGCTCAAAATTAATTAAAGACTTAAATGTAAGACCTGGAACTAAAAAACTCCTAGGGGAAAATCTTCCTGACATGGGTCTTAGCAATGATTTTTTGGATATAACACCTAAAACACAAGAAGAAAAATCAAAAATCCACAACTGAAATAACACCAAACTAAAATACTTCTGCACAGCAAAAGAAACAATCAGCAGAATGAAAAGGAAACCTATGGAATGGAAGAAAATATTTGCAAATCCTATGTCTGATCAGGAGTTAATATCCAAAACATATAAAGAACTCATACAACTCAATAGCAAACAAACAAAAAACATAATTCAATTAAGAATGGGCAAAGGACCTAAATAGACATTTTTCCAAAGAAGATATTCAAATGACCAACAGGTACATGAAGAGGTGCCTAACATAACTACTTATTAGAGAAATTCAAAGCAAATCTACAATGAGATATCACTTCACACCTGGTAGAATGGTTATCATCAAAAAGACATGAGGTAGCAAACGCTGGAGAGAATGTGGAGAAAAGGAAACACTTATGCATTGTTGGTGGCAATGTAAATTGGTATAGTGATGGTATGGAGGGTCCTCAAAAAATTAAAAATATAACTACCATACTATCCAACAGTTCCACTTCTGGGTACCCAAAGGAAATAAAATTACGATGCCAAAGAGATATCTGCACACCTATGTTCACTGCAACATTGTTTACAACAACAAAGACATGGAAGCAACCTAAGAGTGTGTATCTGTGTGTGTACTGGCATAAAACCTTCCACAACTGATCCTGGCATACTTTTTTAGTTTAATCTCCTATTCCCTACCCGGCCCCAATAACTACTGGAAAACTAAAAATTCCTTGTTTTTAAGACTAAGATTGTTTATCACTTCACTCAGGAAGACTTTTCTAACTATTGTTGGTATCTGGAGACCGCTCACTAGAGAGAGATGAAATGCAACTACTTCTGGATATTAACCATGACATTTCTCAGGCTATACTGCATGTTAATCTTCTTTCTGCATTTGTTGTAACTTCTTCCTTAATAGAAGTTCAATGAATAGAGAGACAATGTTTTTATTTTTTCTTCTTCATCATCATCATCATGGCTATAATTGTAAGTTATCACCTACATCCTCTCAATCAGTTCCTGAAAAATACTAGGTAAACCATTAAATATTAAGATAGGATCAGTGAATGCACACAATTATTTTAAAAACAGCATCAGCATCAGCAAAAACAAAGACATACATGCAATATATATATATAAAGTTCTCAAAGTCTAATTCTATAATAGCGAACATACACATTTGTTTATATATTCATCCACTTTCTCCTTCATGTACAAACGTATTTAGCAAATGCTTTAAAAATAGCAGGAACTATGTCTGGTAAAAGAAAAATGAATAAAATTAATAACAGGTGTTTTCTGTTATTAAAGGAAGTATCTACGCTAGAAGGAGAGGCATCCATTCTGACTAGTTCCATAGCCTGTGCTCTTTCTACTGGTCCATACACATTCACACAGCTCTCCTGTAATTACTGGATGTTTACCGAGAGTTCATGGGGGTAGAAAATACATTATGATAACGTACAAGGACCAAGTAGCATCCAACGCCTTGAAGGAGATAATTAAAAAGAAAAAATCAACTAAAATTAATTGAGGGTCGAAAAGTGAATAAACACCTGCACATTCATTCTGATACCAAAACCAATGTCATTCTGTTTAATCCATAATCCACAAATATGCACCTACATACACACATATACAAATATCTATACACATACATATGTGTATGGATATAATTGTTAACCATATTATATATATATATGTATATAATTTCACTTATTGTTTTCACAGCCCAACATACTGACTTTTAGTACTGATTTTTTTGTTTTGGCAATTTGAAAAGTATAAAGCTGTACTATGTGATTTATCAAAATGTAACCATGCAGAAACCCTCACAGAAACATATCAAAATCCATATTTAAAATGAAGTTCAAGTAATGTTGTCATTAATGGAATTATGTAAATTAAGAGATCAAATAGCTGTATAAGAAGTTATCTCAGTGTATTAAAATAGTGTCTGAACATAATTGTATTAAAATATCTGCTAATCATTGCTGCTTCTCCATTTGATATTGTCCTAATGTCCAAGGGGCACAAAGTTACTTTTGCAGTTAGAGAGTTCCTTCTCTTAATTTAGTATTGTTTGATAACTATCCTAAACAAGTATATTAAGAAATGATAACTACCTTCAATATATAATGTAAAATTAAAACATATTTTATGTTGTTATTATTTAGAAATAGAATGGCAAGTTTGTAATTACTATTTTGAAAAGTACATTTTATCTATACTACATATGTTGTTATATTTTGAAATTGAGTTGTGGAATGAAAGAGTGTGGTAACATTTTAATTTTTTGTACTACCTGACATAAAACACTCACATATCATATGATAAAACATATTTGAAATAATATCTCCTAGATGGTATAAGTCATACATCTTGATGAATTTGTTGGGTCAAGATAGTGTGAGATTTTCTATAAGTAGTAAAAAAGATCTTGTATTTAACTACTTCAAAGTGAATAAAGTTAGAATAATTTTGAATGATAATTGTTGGACTTCGTGAATTCTATATAGCTGGATTCAAATTTTTGAAGTAATATATTAATATTTGGAAAAAAACAGTTTTTGCCATGAAGACATTATTTGATTGATATTCTCTTTTGTATCCTAACTCTGGTTTTTGAAAAGAGTGCCCTTTTTTGGCACAGTGACAATGCTGTGTTTCTCAAGTTGGTATCATTTATTTAAGTCATAGTAGTAATTTTGTACTATTACTTTGAGGATTAATATTCCTTGTAAAATATAAAATATAATTTAATACAGGGCATTAAGTCTTTCAGAATATAGCACTTTCCTTAAAAAGCAATAAAAAAGTAATTGGAGGCTGAGCAGCTTGCAGATGTTCATATAAATGTATTAAAAATGAATGTGTGTCAGCTATGAACTTTTTCATTTCTTAATATAGAAACAGAAGTTACACTCAGCCATGAGAAAGTATAGTTTTTGTTTTCTTCCAGAAAATGTAAAAATATAAATCTCTTTTAGGTGTTGATAAAAATACAAAATCTCTTTCACTTCCATTTCAAAAGAAATTTCATTCATAACTTTGACCAGTCTGAGAAAATCATTCTTACAAAATTTCTGATAGAAAAAGTTTATTTAATGGTTTCTTCTATTTTTACAAGATATGTTTGTTATTATTTTTCTTCCAAATAAAAGTATATCTAAAGTGCAGCACAATCATTTATGGTCTCTTCTCTTAAATTTCTTGATTCCTTTGGAGGGCTCCGACCATTGAACCTCCACTGTCCTGGAGGATGGTGCTGATCCCTCCATGAGGTATTCTGACAGTCTGCCCTCTTTATTCTTGGAACAGATTAGCCTCATATGATTTATCCAAATGGTGGCTTGAACAGTCTTTCTACCAGTCAGAAACAGATATGAGCAGTCAGTTCACACACACAAAGGACACATAAAAGGTCAATAATCATATAAAGGGAATTTCACTCTCACTGATATCAGGAAGACATACATTAAGATTAAGTATCTTTGGGGACTTCCCCGGTGGCTCAGTGGTTAAGAATGGCCTGTCAATGCAGGGGACATGGGTTCGATCCCTGGTCCAGGAAGATCCCACATGCCGTGGAGCAAATAAGCCCGTGTGCCACAACTACTGAGCCTGCACTCTAGAGCCCGTGAGCCACAACTACTGAAGCCTGTGCACCTAGAGCCCATGCCCTGCAACGAGAAGCCACCACAATGAGAAGAACATGCACTGCAACGAAGAGTAGCCCCTGCTGCCTCAACTAGAGAAAGCTTGCACACAGCAACGAAGACCCAACACAGCCAAAAATAAATTAATTTAAAAAAGTTGTTTGATTCCTTAAAAATGTTTAGAGCCACTTAGATTTTCAACTCTTTGTGACAGTTTTTATAATTTTATTTTAAAAATGACTTTCCATTTACTCAAAATTGCCAAATTTATTGAACCTAAATTATTTAAACAGTCTCTTATTAAATGTATGAGGATGTCTCCTCTTTCATTGCTGAAATTGATTTTTGTATTTTTTAATTAATTTTCTTCATCATTGTTATGGAGGAGTTATCAAAATTAATAATCTTTTCAAAGAAACAACTATTTTCTTTTTTCAATGTTACTATATTTTACATTTAATTTCTATTTTATTAATGATATTCTTCTGTTATTATTTCCTTATTCTGTGTTTTTATACCTGATTTTATTTTTTTCCTGGCATTCTGAAATGAAATATTTTGTCCATGATTTTCTACCTTCTTTCATTATAAATATATGCACTTAAAGCAAAAATTATTCCCTGAGTAAAGTGTAACTGCATCCCACAAGATTTATATGTTGTTTTTTCATTATCCTTTATTTAAATTTTTATATATTTCTTATAAATCATAGGTTACTTAGAAGTGAATTGTCCCCAATGGATGAATTATCTTTTTTTGATATTTATTCCTAGCTTAATCCACTGTAAACAGATAACATATTTTAATGATTTCAATAGTTTATGACACAGCATATAGTCAATTTTGGTAAATGTATCATATATCTTTGAAAACAATGGGAATTCTCATTCTTTAGTACATATTATATCTAAATTAGATCATGTTTACTATGTTGTTTAGATATTTTATATTCTTCCTTTTTTTTTTTTTTTTTACTAATCTTATCTGCTCCTGGGAGATGTGTTAGTCTTACAGTATAATTATGAAGTGGTGTTCCCATCTAATCGATTTTGTTACTATTGGGAATTTAAGTTGAGGAAATTTAGATTTAATAATGATAAAATATTGTAGGATACATCAGGAAAATCTACAAATTAATTATTTTAGATAAAGCTGTTAATTAGAGTATAAATCTTGGAATATAATGTAGCATTTCATAATAGAATTGAAGATATTTTAACGCATGTCTTTTCAACTAAATATTTAAATCATTTCTTACAACTTTCTTCATTGATATCTTTAAAAATTAGACCTTAAAGTCATTTCTTTTTATCTCGCACTTCTTTTTGGGAGATAAATTGTTAGAATAAAACTTAATTAGATATTTTAAAAAGTAATTTTAAAAAAAATATATGGCCAGTCATATTATACAAAATAAAACAAAAATATTTATCTCATATAATGAATCAATATGTGTTATATCAACACCTAAATAGGTGAGTTAATGCCTTTTATTACATATTATTTGAGAGTATAAGCCATAATTTTAAAAAAAGCAATTACATACGGTAAAGAAATGGAGGTAAACATGAGGACTATTACCATTGGCTACTCCATCACAGAAGTCTCAGAAGAAGAAATAATCTAAGTCAAATCTTCTTGGAGAAAAATAATGCAATATATCAGAATTCCTGATAAACATTCTTATGGTATTTACCAGTGGAATATTAATGGAGGGCCTTGATTTATAAAAAGCTTTAGCAGGCATACATGGTCCATCAAGATAGTCTATTATATACAAATTTGTCCATATGGATTTATGGTGTGCCTGGCTAGAGAATGAGGAGTAGTCCAAAAAGCCCATTAATTAATTAAACTAATCAATGGCTAAAAAGTGTTATATTCTAAAATCAAAATATCTTCCTTTTTTGCAACAATGTCAACACTTACACTCCTCAGAACAAACATCTTCTGTTAAGTTTCAAAAAGATGGGCCTAGCTCTATTTTTAGTTCTGTCTTTTTGTTTTGTTTTGTTTTTTGATCTTGTAATCCCACTCCTGGGCATCTATTCAGAGAATAACATGGTCCAAAAGGATACATGAACTCCAGTGTTCATTGCAGCACTGTTTACAATAACCAAGACATGAAAGCAACTTAAATGTCCATCGACAGAGGAATGAATAAAGAAAAGATGTGGTATATATATACAATGGAATATTATTCAGCCATTAAAAAAGAATGAAATAATGTCATTTGCAGCAACATGGATGGGTCTAGAGATTGTCATACTGAGTGAAGTAAGTCAGACAAAGAAGGACAAATATTGTATGATATCGCTTGTATGTAGAATATAAAAAGAAATGATACAAATGAAATTATTTACAAAACAGAAACAGGACTCACAGACTTAGAGAATGAATTTATTGTTATGAGGGGGGAAAGGTGGGGGGAAGGGATAGTTAGGGAGTTTGGGATTGACATGTACACACTGCAATATTTAAAATGGATAACCAACAAGGGCCTACTGTATAACACAGGGAACTCTGCTCAATATTACGTAACAACCTAAATGGGAAAATAATTTGAAAAAGAATAGATACATGTATATATATAACTGAAATAATAAATAAATAAATAAATAAATAAATAAATAAATAAATAAATAAATGTTGTTGTAAATCACTGGGGGGAAAAATGTGGGCCTAAAAGTAGGAGAAAAAAAAAGCATTTTGTTGGAGTTGTCATAGGTTGCGACAAACCATTAAATGATCATCCCTATGATCATAATTAATTAACCTAAGGTTAACTGCATCCATAGCTTCCTACTACAGCATATCACTATTAGTCCCCTCCACTAACAACATAATCCCAGTCAGCACTTGAGGGGCATTTCTAACTCCACTTGAGACTCACTATAGTCTCTTCTCTACAGATTATTATGGGTAAATTTTCACTGTAGCAAAATAATCAAACTCAAAAATGTATATTTTTTTAATGAACAACTGAATGAACCTCACAGTTTGAGAGCTCTCTTATAACCATGGCACAGTTCAAGAAATAGAATATCACCCACACTGCAGAAGCCACCCTAGTTTTACATCCCAATAAATACAAACTCCCTGCTCCATGAAGATAACCACCATCTTGCCTTCTAACACTATGTATTAGTTTTTTCTGGTTTAAAATATAAATATAGCATGAATTATAAAATATGTATACTTTGTTTGTGTGACTTCTTTTCCCAGCATTATCTCATGAGAGTTATCCTTGCTGACTGTAAATATATTTTGTTTATTTTCCATCATTACACTGTCAGTGAATATTTTGTCTGTTTCCAGATATTTGTCATTAAAAATAATTCTGCTCTGAACATTCTTATCTCAGTGTTCATGAACACTTATGTATACCTATGAGTAGAATTATCAATCTTGAGTGCATGTATTATTAAATTTACTAAAAAGTGTCAAATGTTTTTCTGACATTGCTCTACTGATTTATAATCTCACAAGCAACACTTGACAGCTCCAGTTGCCTCGCATCCAATACTTGTTATTTCAGGCCTTTAAGTTTTGTTAATTTGGGGGTGTTTTGTGGTATCTCATATTTGTTTTAATTTGCATTAATGAAATCATGAGTTTCCATTGATTTGTGGTTAATTAACATTAATGCAATTTATAATAAAATGAGGCATCTTTTCAAATATTTATTGTTCATTTGGATATGCTGTTTAATGAAGTGCTTGTGAAAACTTCTTGCTCATTTTTCGATTTTAATGTGTTTTTCCTATTGATTTGTAAAATATTTTCGTGTTTCCTGGAAAAAAGTCTCCTTTAAATTTTACTTTTGTATGTAGTTTTTGATGTTGTTAATGTTTAATGTTGTTAATTTAAATGTAATTCTATCAATATTTTCTTTATGTTGAGACTTGTCTGATTTCTGTTTTAAAAAATAGAGTTTTCTTCCACAAATTCATGGTAGCTATCCCCGATACTAACTTATGCTAACTTATTCTAATGATCACTATCAAACCACCCCAATATTCAGTGGCTTCAAACAACGATATTTAATTTTTATTAACAAGTATGCAGAGGGTCAGGGTTGGCAAGGTGACACTGCTTCTCACTGCACATGTGTGGTGCAGCTGTTTTGCCTCTGCTTCAGGATTCAGCTCAGCTGGGATGGCCCTCCAAGTGCCTCTCATCCTCCTCTTAGAATTAGAGGGCTTGCTGGTGCATCTTCTTCTCTACGCAGAGCAGAGTAGAAGATAAAACAGTCAAGTCTGCTAAGTGCCAAGCTTGCAAATGGCTTCTTGTCATTTCTGGATCATTTAATCAACAAAGCACGTCGAATGGTCACATCTGAAGTCAAGAGGGGACAACAGGTGAATGTACTTCATCTCTTTAGAAGGAGAAATGGCAGAAACATAATCCAAAAACTTGAGTTGATAATTAAATCTATTTCTTCAATTAGTGAAGGTATTTTCATATGTCATCTAATGTAATCTTCATTTTTTAACATTCCGTTTTAGATATAAATTCTAAGTCCAATTTTTGTGAAAGGTTGAGGTATGTACCAAGTTTTATTTATTTACATTTCATATGGATATTCCAATTTAATAATTACCATTTATTAAAAAGTCTGTCTTTCTTATGCTGCTTTGAAATGCCACTTTTGTAAATATTGGTCTACTTTTGGTCTCTTTATAATACATGTTGGGCTATATGTGTATAATTGTGACAAACCCACGTTATTTCATTGTTATAGATTTAACGATATCTAGTAAAGTTTCTATTTTTTTTTTCTTTTTCAAGAATATTTTTACTCTTCTTGGAGTAATGTACTCCATATAAAATTTAGAATCAGACATTCAAAATCTGCCAAAAGAATTCAATAGGGTTTTGATTGGAATTACATTGAATAAATAGATAAATCTGAGGAAAATTTAAATCTTCACGATAATGAGACTTACAATACTTTAAGCAACCATCCATTGATTTAGGTCTTCAATAATGTCTCACAGTAATGCTTTCTAATTTTCTGTTCAGAGTCTGGCATATCTTTTGTTAGACTCTTTACATAGACATTTGATATTTTTCATTCAGTTGTATTATATAATTTTTGAAAACTATGTTTTGTATCACTGACATATAGAAGTACATTGATTGCAATCAGTGGCCTTGTGACAATAAACTTTTTAGATCCACTTAAATCAAATAAAAATTACTTGAAAGTCCCTTTACAGTTTTCAAAGAATAGATCATACTATCTTCCAGTAATTACAATTATTTTAAGTTTATTATACCTCCTCTATCTTCTTCACCTATTGCACTGGCTAAAATCACTAGTACAATGCTGAATATTACTGCTTTCAGAGGGAAACCTGGCTACTATGTAAAGTCTAAGTGAATTCCATTTACTTTCCTGCTCCAAATACTTTAATTTTTTCCTGTAACAGTTAAGATAAAATTTGAATAGTAATGAGACCTTCGTTACCTATAACCTTTTCTTCTACATGTATCCCTTGATTATCCCACTTTAATTATATTTGAAGATTTGTTGTTTAATTACTTTTATTTATTTTACAAATATGAGCATAGTACTCTTCGTGGGCAGTAAAAGTTTAATAGGTTCCTCTAACATGCTATGTTTTTTCACACCTAGATACCTAACAGTTGCTCTTTTTCTACTATTTTGTTTTAATTTTGAAATAGTTTGACTATTTTGCAGAAGAACTTGTAGAAATAGCACAGAGTTGAAATGTACCAAAGGATAATATCTTACATAACCACAGGACATTGCAAACACAGGGAATTGATGTTAGTATAGTACTATTATTTTGGCTACATAACTTATTTGGATTTCAACAAGTTTTACATGCACTATTTTGGGGAGTGGTACGGATTTGGCTGGCGTATAGTTCTGAGAAGTTTTATCACATAAGTAGAATATATTTGAATGACTATCACCGCAATCAGTATATGGATTCCATCCATCACCACAAAGAAATTCCCTTACATAAGCTCTTAATTGTCAAACCCTTTCACCAACCCTAAACTTTGGCAAACACTTATCTGTGACCATCATAATTTTCTGTCTTTGAGAATGTTATATATATGGAATAATTCAGCATATGACCCTTTGAAATTGACTTTTTCACTCAGCATAAAGCACTTGAAATACACTAAGTTCTCGTGTGTGTCAATAGTTTGCTCCTTTTTGTTCCTTAGTATTATTGTACCATATGGCTGTACCAGAGTTAGTTTGTCCATTCACCATTAAAAGATATTTTGGTTGTTTTCAGTTCTTGGTTATTACACATGAAGCTGCTATTAACACCTGTGTACTGGCTTTAGTATGAACATTCTCCCAGTAATTTCACTTGTTTCTCAGTCTCACTTCATTCATTCAGGTTTGTAATAAAATGAAAACTCCTTAACCAGACATTCGCTGATTTTATTTTCTACATTAACATTTCCACCCCAGTAATTCTCTACCACTTTACTGCTTTTGTATATTTTCCACCTTGTATATTTGTATGTTTGTATATATACATGTGTATATATAAATTACTTTATATATATTACTTTCTAACTCTTCCATTGTAATGTAAGTTCTATTTGGTAAAGGACTGGTTTATCTTATATATCCCTGATATCCTGGCACCTAGGAGAATTATTGATATATATTATTCCTACAAATGTTTCAGTATTATTATTTTTTTAAATAACCACTTACTATTTCTTATTCTTTTATAACACATCTGTACTTTTACTCCACATATTTCAGTATTAGCTTCCATTTCCTACTGAGGCCTTGATCTTGGTATCACATACTTAAAATCAAAATATTTGCTTTATGTTCTTACAGATACCAAAAATTATCCTAACACTTTCTTCATATGTAGAGCATATACCTCTTGAATATCTGCTGTAATTCTAAACTCCGATTCTTAAATAAACATCATCAATGCATTTGATGGGTGACAATGTTGTCTTCAACTCCTCAACTGTGTAATGCAATTTTGGTGAAATGTTTTCCTTGTCAACATGTTAGCTTACCATTGCTTATGCAATCTGCTGTTTTTATTTTTCTTTTGGAGATTGTTATGAATAAATAATAGCAGCAATGTAGACATTTAGAAATATATTCATGAAAAAATGAGGCATAACATAAAGTATACTCATAACATAAAGCATATTCATAAGACAACAGCTTTGACCATATTATTCTATAGAAGGCAAGCAGTAAATGATGGATGATAGACTATATGTGAGTAAAATTTCATTCATTCTGAAATAGCTATCACTAGTTTTAGTTCAACAAAAGATATGCTAATTGTGAGGAAATACCATAAACATGTGACATGATGCTAATGTCTCAGCTTTCTCATTTTCTGTATGAGAATAAGAACAGAATGTTTTGGGTCAGTAACCTCACTAGGATAGAGCATGGTCCTAATAACTTACAGGATGGTTTTTCTTTTAGCCACTTAAAGACAACTGAGATCCTGTGATGTACGTAGAAAAAAAATTGCACCTAAGACCTTGCCTAAGCGTTTTCACTTTTAATAATACATAACCTCAAAAACAGAATCTTGCCAGAAACACACACACACACACACACACACACACACACACATTTTATACAATGCAGAATGGTTGAGAAATTCTGAGAGCAAATGTACAGACTTCTCCCTCTAATTACTTCCTAAGTAGCTTTCTCCTGAATACTTTGCCAGGTAGTTTTGGACTTTCACTTAGATGTACCATAAGTACCTTAGGGTCAACAAACTGAAATGACTATATATGTTAAGTGTTCCTTTAATAGAGAGTCAAATGTAATCTTCATACCAATGTTTCAATATAGAAGACATCTCTCCCTTTATTATATCTGTGAACATAAATTTACTCTCCCTTTACTATATCTGTGAACATAAATTTAGAGACTAACATCTCTAAAATTATTCCACTAGGAAAATTTGTAACTCCAATTCAATAATTTATTAATTTACATTTTTATTTGTTCATTCAATAAGTATTTATTGAGAAGCATTTATAGGCTAAGCAGTCTTTTCATGTACAGTTAAGAACAGAAGACATAATCCCTAAAAACTCATCTCATATGTGTACACGCACACACACAGAAAAAAGTTCCAGTGCAGGAGAACAATGCTGAGCCAATCCAAACATGAAAACTGATATGTCCACTGAATTTAATAATATGGAAGTCAATGGTAAATTTATGGATAAAAATTTAGGCTCAGTGATGTGTAATGATATGTCAATAAGAGTTGCAAAAGAGAAATCATGAGTATAGAACTTTAGAGAAAAGAAATGAGCTAATAACAGAGTACAGGAGTATGGGAAAAAAAGAGATACTTTGCTATTGCTCTGTGTGCATGTCATTTTGTTCTTTATTTTAATGATAAAGACTAGAACTCACTTCAACATGTGGATGCAGTTGAACTGTAAATGCAAGGTGTTGAAAATACATTTAAGTGAGGATACAGGCATACCTGGGGAATATTGTGGGTTTGGTTCCAGACTACCATGATAAAGCAAATATCATAATAAAGTGAATAACATGAATGTTTTGGTTTCCCAGTATGCATAAAAGTTATTTTTACACTACCCAGTAGTCTATAAAGTGTGCAATAGCATTATGTCCAAAAAATGCACATGCCTTAATTTGAAAACACTTTATTGCTAAAATATGCTAACCATAATCTGAGCCTTTAGCAAGTTTTCATCTTTTTGCTGGTGGAAACTGTTGCCTCAGTTTTGGTGGCTATTGACTGTTCAGGGTGGTGGCTGCTGAAGGTTGGGATGGCTGTAGCAATTTCTTAAAATAAAATAACAATGAACTTTGCCACAACCATTGACTCTTCCTTTCATGAAAGATTTTCTCTGTAGCAGGAAATGCTGTTTGATAGAATTTTATTCACAGTAGAACTTCTTTCAAAATTGGAGTCAATCCTCTCAAAAACTGCCACTGCTTTATCAACTAAGTTTATGTAATATTCTAAAACATTTGTTGTCATTTTAACAGTCTTCATGGCATCTTCATCACAAGTAGATTTCATCTCAAGAAACCACTTTCTTTGCTCATCCATAAGAAGCAAGTCCTCATTTTTAAAGTTGTATCATGAGATGGCAGCAATTAAGTTTCATCTTCAGGCTCCACTTCTAATCCTAGTTCTTTTGGTATTTCCACCACATCTGCAGTTACTTCCTTCACTGAAGTCTTGAATCTCTCAAAGTCAACCATGAGGTTTGGAATCAACTTCTTCCAAACTCCTGTTAATATTGATGCTTTGAATTCTTCCCATGAATCACAAATGTTCTTAATGGGATATAGAATGGTCACTCCTTTCATTAAGTTTTTTTTTTTTTTTTTTTTTTTTTTTTTTTTTGCGGTATGTGAGCCTCTCATTGTTGTGGCCTCTCCCGTTGCAGAGCACAGGTTCCGGATGCGCAGCCTCAGCGACCATGGCTCACGAGCCCAGCCGCTCCACGGCACGTGGGATCTTCCCGGACCGGGGCACGAACCCGTGTCCCCTGCATCGGCAGGCAGACTCTTAACCACTGCACCACCAGGGAAGCCCTTATTAAGGTTTTCAATTGACTTTGCCCAGATCCATCAGAGGAATAACTATTTATGGCAGCCTTGGTCAAATTTACTCTTTGATCCATGGGCTGCAGAATGGATGCTGTGTTAGCAGGCATAAAAACAATGTTATCCTCCTTGTATCAGTATATCTCCATCAGAACTCTTGGGTGACCAGGTGCATTGTCAATGAGCACTAATATTTTGCAAGAGATTATTTTTTTTGAGCAGTAGTTCTCAGCAGTGGGCTTAAAATATTCAGCAAACCATGTTCTAAACAAATGTACTGTCATCCAGGTTTTGTTGTTCCATTTATAGTCCAGAGGCAGAGTAGGTTTAGTATAATTTACTAAGGGCCTTAGGATTTCTGAAATGATAAATGAGCACTAGCTTCAACTTAAAGACACCAACTGCAGTCATTCCTGATAAAAGCGTCAGCCTGTCCTTTGAAGCTTTGAAGCCAGGCACTGACTCCTCATCTCCAGCTATGAAAGTCCTAGATGACATAATTTTTCCAACAGAAGACTATTTGGTCTACATTGAAAATCTTTTGTTTAGCATAACCACCTTTTTAGTTATCTTATCTAGACCTTCTGGATAACTTGCAGCAGTTTCTACATCAGCGCTTGCTACTTCACCTTGCACTTTGAAGTTATGGAGATGGCTTCTTTCCTTAAATCTCATGAACCAACCTCTGTTAGCTTCAAACTCTCAGCATTCATAGAATTGAAGAGAGCTAGGGCTTTGCTCTGGATGAGGCTTTGGCTTAAGGAAATGTGGCTGGCCTGATTTCTATCCAGACCACTAAAACATTCTCCATACCAGCAATAAGGCGGTTTCATTTTCGTATCATTTGTGTGTTCACTGGAGTAGTGTTACCGAGTCCAAGCTCACTCTGCTCGCCGCACGACAGGCCAATAAATCAGAGATGAGGTGTTGAGGCAAGGAATAGAGACTTTATTCAGAAAGCAGGCAGACCGAGAAGAAGACAGTCTCAAAATAACCATCTTGGGCTCCCCTGGTGGCGCAGTGGTTGAGAGTTCACCTGCCGATGCAGGGGACACGGGTTCGTGTCCCGGTCCGGGAAGATCCCACATGCCGCAGAGCGGCTGGGCCCGTGAGCCATGGCCGTTGAGCCTGCGCGTCCAGAGCCTGTGCTCCTCAAAGGGAGAGGCCACAACAGTGAGAGGACTGCGTTCCGGAAAAAAAAAAAAAACATCTTATCAGGGTTTGGATGCCAGTTTCTTTTATAGCACAGAGACGGGGAGGAGATGGGGAAGTAAAGTAAAAAGGCTATAAGTTTTGCAAATATCCCCTGAATAGTCAGCCTCAGCGAGGGGATGTGTTAAAAAAAAATCTTCTTTCCTGTAGTCATCTGCAGGTGGAACAGGGTCTGGATGTTTCCCTGAACAAAGGTACTTTGGTTTAACATTCAGGCAGAGGGGCAGGGTTCCCTGAGGCAGGCCATTATATATAGACAGTATCATTTTAGTGAACAAAAGCAGTGGAAAGCAAAGGTTAAAGTAAAAGAAACAGGTCCAACATGTAGTCTGATTTGGCTCTTCCCTGTTACAGCAGCATTTTTAATTTCCTTCAGGAACATTTTCTTTGCATTCACAACTAGGCTAAGTATATGGTGCAAGAAGCCCAGCCTATCTCAGTTTTCAACATGCCTTCCTCACTAAGATTGAATATTTATAGCTTTTGATTTAAAGTGCAAGAACTGCAACTCTTTCTTTCACTTGAACACTTAGAGTCCATTGTAGGATTATTAATTACCTAATTTTAATATTATTATTTCTCAGGGGATAGGGAGGTCCAAGTAGGAGGAACAACCAGTTGGTGGAGCAGGCAGAACACACATAACATTTATCAATTGTTTGCCTCCTTATATGGGCACGGTTTTTGGTGCCCCAAAACAAGTATAATAGTAACCTCAAAGTTCACTGATTACAGATAACCATAACAAATCTAATAATAATGAAAAAGTTTGAAATATTATGTGAGTTACCAAAATGTTACATAGAGACACAAACTGAGCAGATGCTATTGGATAAGTGGTGCCTGTACACTTGCTGGACAGAGGTTGTCACAAACCTCCAATGTGTGAAACATGCATTATCTGTGAAGAACAATAAAATGAAGCATAATAAAATGATACATGCTTGAGATAAATTTGGTTGACACTGTAACACGCTTATTCTACTGAAATCCTTAGTCTCCCATTTAATCAATGCACTGAGAAAAAACTTACAAAATCATTTCCTTTTTCTGTATAGAAGTTATTCATCCATTCTTGAGTCTATTTTCATACATTTATTACCATAATAGAATTTTCTCAAAATAGAAAACGCCAGATTTTTGTGAGCATAAATAATCCACTTAAACTTCATGTTTTGTAGTATGCTATAACCATGTTTTCCTGTACATGAAAGAGAATGTGAAGTTTATTAATATTAAATTTACTATTGATTGATGATTGGCAACCATGTATATTACAGTTTAAATGTTTAGAACTCTGAAAAAGAACACAAAGTCCTAAAGAAGAAATACTTGTTGTGGAGTGGTGAAGGCATCAAAGGAATATAGAATTTAAAGTCATGAAGCAAAGGAAAATTATTCCTGGAAACTGTAGCAAAATAAGATATGTCATAGTCCTGAAGGAAAAGAGCTAAATATCAGATCAAAGAAGGAAAATAGGGATGCAACTCTTAAAACCTGATAATTGTCTTACACTCAAATTACAAAATTTAATGGGACTAAATCTTTGATTGATTATACTATTTCAATGCCTACTCTAAATGATGAAGGTCTTAGCTCCCCCCTCAACCTGTATGTACTTGATTACTTTATTAATTTATTTGACAAATTTACGAGTTCATCTCCTGTCAAGAACTCTGCAAAGTACTATAGATGCAGAGGTGGCCATTTTATAAGGGGATTCAATAGTTAGTGGGGAACATGCAAGTAAACTGCTAAGCTGTGATAAAATTTTCTCAGTTTAATTGCAGAGGCTATAAAATGTGCAATGGGAACAGAGGACTGGGCAATTATATACCTAGGAAACTGGGAAATGCTTTATTGAGAAGGTAGTATGTAGATGTCCCCTGAGGAATCAGTAAGAAAATCTTCACAGCTGTTAAGAATGAGGAAGATGAATTTTCTAGGGAGAAGAGATAGTTTATTCAATGGCACGGGACATGAGCTGGACAAGAAGCAGGAAGGATCGTTAAGTTGTCTTCTGTTGTACAATTTTAAAGTCCTCATCAGAGGAATTGGCATGCAACAAAGTGAACTATAATATGGTAAAGCATGGAAAATACGCTCAGAGAGCTCATATACCTGTTGTGCTTTGGGTACATCTTCCTAATTTCTGTCTTTTTTATGTGGTATCAATACCATCATTTATGTCCTACTGAAGACATCTTAACCAAAATATTATAGGCTGTCTAATAAAGAGACCACAAAGCCTTGGTATATCACTGTTATGAGTCTTATTTGTTAAGATAATATATGTAAATCAAGCTCAAACAATGAATCTAGCCTGTATTTCTATTTGAAGTGGATAACTCTATAATGCCATCCATTCATTCACTCATATTTATTCCTTTTTTAAATTTAGTCACTTCTTCAGTACACTTCTTTTTTCATTTACACTCTCCCAATGTATTATGCTGAGTCTGTGGATAATGAAATTGACAAAACAGACTTAGTCCCTACCTTACGAGATTAACATGTGAGAGGTGGTAGTGGGATGTGCATTAAATCGACCTTGACAAAATTAATTATTCAATTAAAATTGTATTGAGTGCTACAAAGGATAGATACATGTTGTTTTTGGAAAGCATAAGTGGAGCTAAACTTTCTAAACAGGGAATACTTCCCAGAGGAAGACAAAATAGAGACTAATATTATCATAAAAGAATATGGTTCCTCCTGCAGCTGCTGTTATTAATATTTAGTTCAAACTAATTATCAGAGCATTTTTTCTTCCATGTGCCTAATCACTATTCCATTGGGCCACATTTAGTCATAATTTTAACACTTTTAAAAGTAAATGTGTTCTTAGTTTTAGATTCATTACCACTCCCTCCTCTTGCCTGACATCTAGTGGAAGAGATAATCGGTGGAAAAATCACCAGGGGGAAAATAATTGAAAAGGTCAAATCACACAAGGGAAATAGCAAAGGAATTACCTTTCTGGATCACTACATTTTATAGAATGAGTAAGAGTTTCCACATTTCATTACTATAGTCCACTTGTCTGTGCTTTAACTCTACATTTTATTATAATTTTAATATATTTCCCTATAAAATTCCCTAGTAATTAGCTAACAGTATTCTTCACTGGTGTTGCATCATTGGCAGAAAAGTAGCTTTCTCCTCTTGCTAAGCCTGAAATACAACATGTATATATAATTTCACGTGATCTCAAATTGTCTTATTCAAGTTTTCCTAGAATATGAGGACACTATTAGATAGTGTTTAATTTCTCTAACAAATTTAATTTTCAGACTCATATAAATGAGGATAAATCAGCATATGGATTTCAAGGTTAAGAAATTGATTTAGATATCATACAAAATACATGCGTTTTACATAAGAAATTAACTAATGTAGATAAAGTATAGAAGTAAATGTAAAGAGCCTTAAATAACGTGTTAAAAGATACTCACTAGAGGTAAGATTTATTTCTAGGAAGGTAGAAGTAGCTGTTGACTTACATAGTTTCATTACCAATAGCTCTTTATTGAGAATATGAGAGAAAACATGTATTTAGGATTTGCACTGATATTTTTAGGTCCATCATTGTGTGTTTGTGAGTATGTGTGTGTATAAATATATTTCTGTGTACCTTTCAGAAGGTTTTAAAGTTTCTCTTTGTAAATAACTAATTCTATAAGTAGTTTTTATATTTACTGACAAACAATGAGATAAAAACTAAACTTTCAAATAACTTTAGATATGAATACATTAATCTCTTCTATAAGCAGGGCTCACACTGATTAGTAAAGTAGCAAATATGGATGTATTGATATTTCCATTTGGTGAGCTAAAAAGCCTCTTTTCATCATCTTTCATCTCCATATATTCATTTTTTAATATTCTATTTTCTCTCTGCTTTTAAACTTGTGTCTTTAGAAAATTTCTTTATTTCACTTTGCCCATGTTTGAAGTTATCGTTTGTTTTCCTTGTTACTTTGTTGTTTGTTGAGGAAAGAACTCTGAAAATATTCTCTATGGCAGTGTGTAATGATCACAAGAAAATTATAGTAAAAAACTCCTATGAAAAATGATAATAGGTCAAGTAGGTTATACTGGGTTAAGAGATTCTCTGTAATTGGCAATTTTCTTTAACTTAAAAAAAAGGATTTTCAAAAACTGATGAGGCATTTGAAAGGGAAACCATAAAGCTAATAAAAGAGGTACTATTAAAAAAGAGAAATGAAAAAAATTTAAGAGAGTTGAAGGTTACCGGAAACAAATTTCACTAAATGCCAATTACAACAGTAAACTATATCTCTAGGCTAAATAAGCAAATCTATTGTGAAAAATACATAAAGACCCATACAACCTTAACACTGTAGACAGCTAACTTACTCATCAAATTTGATTACCCCAACGGGGAATAATAAGGACTCATTTTCATCAACACAGAAGAAATTAGCAGATTATGTAAAAATGCTTGCGAATCCATATATTACTTTGGGAGAAAAGAAAATGACTGAGGCTCTGAAAAATAAATATACTTTTAAAAATACCCTTTATCTTAAAAAAACTAGGTGTTGAAAAAAAATCAGCTGAAAGCAGAAACGTATTAGTTCTTTTGTAACCTAGAGGCATATGGTAATTTTCTAAAAATAATTTTAGCTATGTAATACTTAAAAAAATAATCCCCCTGTTGAACACATAAACTGCTTTGAGGGCCTTGATCCTTTCTAAGTGGCCTGAGAGCATGGAACTGTAGCAAATCAGAAGTTGAGAAAGTTTTTAAATATATGTAACTTTTAGAGACATCCTAAATTCATGCAAATTCCATGAAAAGATAATGATATATTAATTCAATATATTTATTGCATACTTGTTATATAAAGCCTTGTCTACATAAGTGTAATATGATCCAAACCCCATGAATGCCATGTTATTGTAAAATAAGTCCAAGTTCTCTCCTAAAATGAGAAGACATTTGAACTGGCTTCAACTGGTCTGACATTTAACAAAAAAACCTATAAAGCACACTGTGGACTTGAGCTTCTTAGGCATTATTTGTGGAGCCCTTAGAAAGGAACACATTCAGGTGAAGACGAAGAAAAATATAGGAAATTCTTGAAGGTATAGGGTGGTATAGATCTGTTATTATACTACCTCCAAGTATCTTATGTACAGTGTTATTTGCAAATGAGCCTCTAGATCAGTTCTGATATACGTGAAGTGAGAGGGTGAGGAGTTTCAGAGGTATTACACTGGTACATGTTTCATGCTCTCACCTAAGCTGTTTAAATATGACTGCATGCTACTATTACTTATAATAATAAATCTGAGATCTATCCAAACCTTAGAAAAATCACTAAAAACCTTCAACTTTTAAATATGGCATGTCTGTTAGCTTTTCAATTTGTTGGTTTGTTCATTCATTATCCATTGCTTATTCTCTGCCCTTCTTTAAGAATATTTGTATTTAGCTATTCATCCTTTGAAAAAATAAAATAAAAAACACTTTGTCTTACATATTGCAATCTGTGTTTTTTAATTGTCTGACAGAATAATGGCCAATTTCTAGATCATATTAATAAATCACAATTAGAACTGTATGGTTGATAATATCAAAATTGATCATTCCATTTTGCACAATACCCACTCATGAAAAAAGTGAACACTTTAGAAATTAGCATTATGTTTAGTTGAAATATTAAAAATAGAGTAATAGAAGAATTTTTCTCAGAGAATATAACTCATTAAAGTTTTTGATGTTCAACTAAATATGAACAAAATAATCATAATATGTTTAAAAAACAATAATAAAGGTGAAAAAAATGATTTTTAGATTGATTTTACAGATCAACTTAATTACTAATTACCAGGATAAATTAATAGTATGAAATAAAATCTACTTCTTATAATCCAGCTTGACTTAACACAAATAAAGAATAATCACTGCTATTAGGAGAATTCTATCCTGCTACATTATCAAATGTTTCTAGAGCCATATGTGCTTTTCATTAATTTTAACATTACTCTTATTAAGATGATAAAGACTTAACAACCAGAAGCCAAGAGTCATTACAGCATAAGACTGTAATGAAAAGACTGTAAAAGAAAAATGATCTTTCTTTAGTTTGTGCATATGTGTGTGTTATTCAAATAATACCAAGAATAATAAGCCACTTTAAGTACTGAAAGACTTTGAGGATTATTCTGTTTTGTAGAAAAAATATTCTATGTTTCATACATAAATAACCTTATCAACAATCTTATTTCTTGTGCCTTTGAGAATTTAGATTTCCTTTTTCAGTATTAAATTGGATTACTTCATGAATTAAAATGACAATGAACAGTCCTTTCAAAAGGAGAGCCAAAGGAAACTTGGTGAGTTGGCTTATCCAGATTCAAATTTCAATCTGGGAAATCACATCTCAGTGAGATTCTGTTTACTATTATTCTCCCCAGTTTAAAAAAAAAAAAAGGTGACCCCCGAGGACTAAATAATATAATAAATATGGTTAAACTTATATGTTCAATCAATTATATCATATAATTTTTTAAATGTTCACAATAGTAACATAATCATCTTGTGCAAGCATTTTCTATCTTCCTTATTACTTTACAAGTGTGTCTTTCATTTATAGTATAGACATTTTCATTTCACTGAATACAAACATCTTTGTTATTCACAATAGTAAGAAATGCAAAAATACAGCAGACTTACAAAAAAATGCCTGCCAACAATTCCTTAATGTCAAACCATACCCACTTATTTGCAGGTGTTTTGAATGTACTTAAGAGAAATAACATACAGATATTTAGTACAATATTCTGCACTAAATGTTTTAAGTGTATTATTACTTAATATCTTTGTAATGGTCCTGCATGTTAGGCATAATTATCCTCATTTTGCAAATGATTAAGGCAAAGAACCAACCCTTCCCAAAGTCACACGCAAAAATTAAGCAAGAAGATTTGAGCCTAAGCCTGTAATTTCAGGGTACATTTTAACGTGCAGCACAATGGTATACTAAAAGTTCTATACCACTCAAAAGGAGAATTTTTGAGAATAGATTATTTTCATCTGAATAACTCTCACAAGACAAATATTGAAGGAGAATTTTTCAAATATTTATTAGCTTTTATCTGTTGCTAATTTTTGCATAATACTGTACAAAGAATATTTCTGTTTTGGATATATTTATTCAAAAGTAATGCTACATTAAAAGGCACACTTTGGCACAATAAATATTTTACAGCATTTGTTTCTTCTGCCATGTCAATAAGGAGAAAATCAATTAAGAAAAATAATTAAGTATAGACTCAAATGTTTTGATTATTTCATTCTATGGTTGCCTTGTCTCATCATAAAGCCCCTGTATTTAGTGAGAAAAGTTATAATTTCCACATTAAAAAATCATGTACATAAACAAATTAAAAGTTTTAATAGAATTTACAGTGTTGACTAAGTTAAGCAGCTTTTTCAAAGTCAAATAAACATGGTAGATTACACATATCATTTTCTTAGCTTTTACTATTTATTTGCTGTATCAATTCCAAAATGATTTTTCACAAATGATCTTATTTCATTAATTTTAATATTTCACTGTCATGCTAAATACAAGTCCATTTGTTTCTAGAAATCATAAACTGTTTTAATAAGTATCACATAAATATACATTTTATTAAATTATAATTATGCTTCATAAATCCTAAATCAGTTTTCACAACTCTAATTGCATTTTCTTTTTCTTCAAGAACTTCTATGATTATTATACATCCTATAAAATGGTTCACTCCTATTTCAAACCTTCCTTTGTGTTGATTTTAAATAGACTTATTTATGTGTGTATGTAAATATGTGTATGTAAATATATATATATGTGTATGTGTGTGTGTGTAAACACACTTATAAATATCTGTCTCTTTGCTTCCTGGTGTATATATGTTATTGATATGCTCTTACCTCTTTTTATTTCTCCTTGGCTTGTTTTATTCCTACACATTCATTTTTTCCCCAGAAAGTTATCATTTTAGCAATGTGAAAAGATTTTCCTAAAATAAATAGATCTTCAAGCCAAAATAAAATAGAGGGAGAAAATGGAGAAGGTAGGTGAATGTCAGGAGAATTTGGCATTCACAGACAGCTGTGAAGATAATTCTATATCAAATATTAAAGAAAGGAAATATTCAATATTACATATTGAAAGAAGAAATCTGTAAAGCCTGCATGGAAATAAAATACCAGCAACACAATAAAAAAGGAACAAAAGTCTCCAGGAATGAAATGATTATGTGTAACAAGAGGTATATAAAGCATTTTTCAAGGACTCTCACCTTAAAATAAAAGCAAGTGGAATATACTTTAGTACCTCCCAAAACTATTTTCTACAACCAATATTCTGCAGAATAAAATATGAGAAATTCAGCCTCCACTTCAGCAATGTTTCTAAAGTGTAGAAAGGTAACATGTGTTTTTCTAGAAAATCCCACTTTTCTTCTATTGTCATAACAGTATTATTTCTATTTAACAATATTAATGACCCTTAACTTTTCCTGGAAATGATCCTGTGTACATATATCTTAATCTGCTCAGATGAACAAAACAATCTTTGAAAATTTGTTGGTTCATTACTTAAACATTAAGTATTTATATCTTGCCCTTTACACCTTCTTGTAATGTACTGTCTAGTACTAGTGGTTACTGAATGTAGAAAAATTAGTGAGGAAGCAAAAATTTCAGAAGTTTCAGAATATATATATATATATATATATATATATATATATATATATATATCAAAGGTAACTTCCAAATCTCACTTGTTTAAGCATCTTCTAGCCAGTTGATATATTATATGCTTGATTTTGAAAGTCAGTAATAAAACCAGTTGAATGTTTCAGGATTGAGAAAGGACCATTTTTATTCTAACGCTGTTTGAACTCCCCTTAGCGTATGATGTGGTTGAACATTCTCTCCTTGAAAACCTCTTTCCTTCACATAATTTCTTCCTGTTTTTCTCCTCTTTTTCTAGCTACCAGTTCTCAGTCTTGTATGATAATTACTATCCCTTTGTCTACCCTTGAAATCCAGAAGTTTTAGACAGTGCAGTCCAGTTGAACATTATGCAGTGAAAGAAATGTTCTGTAATCTGCACTGTCCAATACAGCAGCCAATAGCCACATGTGGCTATCGAACATTTAACATGTGACTGGTGCATCTAAGGAAGTTATGTTTAAATTTTATTAATCTTATAAAAAAAACACATGTGGCTAGTGACTAATGTAATAAACAGCACGGTTTTAGAGGTAATGACTCAATCATTCCTATCTTTTCAAATAAGACACAATCCACAGGTCGTTTACTTTATTCTCATTGCTTAAATAATTGTTTTTATGTTACTGAATTTCAAAACTATTATCTCAAAGTATGACTTTGCCACAATTTTAGTGAATTACACCCCTATATATTTGTGGTCAAGCAAGAATCCAAGTTATGTTTCTTGACCTTGTAACACCCCCCATATCCTCTCATTCATAAATTTCTGTCTATTTCATCTCCAAAAAAGTTTTAAGGCAGTCCAGTTCTCTCCATTGTCATCACTCCATTCAGGTCATAATAATCTACTATCTAAATGAGAGTAATTGTATCCTACCAAGCCTTTCCGATTCTAGTCTTGATTCCATAACAATCCATCTCAAGAATATAAGTGAGAATTAGCCATGTATTTCACAAATATGTTCACCAGATTCTTATACCTAAAACATCTCACTCATTCTTCATTGCTTTTAGAATATAACTTCCTGTATGATCTAATGTTTTCTTTTTCTCTCCAGAATTTAGTCACATCATTAAAGACCATCTGATACAAATACTGATATCTTTTTGGTTATTAAAGCATAGCATACCATGGACTCTCACACATGGCTACAACATAATTTGAAGGGCTCAGTGCAAAATGAAAGACTGCTGGTACCCTTGTTCAAAATCCAGTAAAGAGTATCATTGATGATATTTAATATACAAAAGTTTTTTCCATTCTTCTAAACCCTCACTCTCAACCCAACATAGTGTTTTTCATTTGCTATTTAATATCAAATTGCCTCATGCAAGGATCTCCCTGTCTCATGATTCCCCTCTCTACCCACAAAGGAACACCCAAGAGACTGGAAACTCTGTGTCAGGACATGTTCCTGAATCAGTGGTGGGCAACAGGCTCACTCCCACCAAGCAGCCTTGGAAAAGTGTATGGCACTGCTACCCCATGATAGAGATGTCTTCCATCATGCTCTGCCCCAAGGCTGCAGGGGATTTGCCAATTCTGACCCTCCCTGCACCCATGCCCAGATCCCCACCAAAGACTAAGTGTGGCAGACTTCACTGGATCAGGGCCAAGAAAGTGAAGCCAAGTGGGATACCTGTGGCTCCCGGGATAGGGGAACTACAGAGAATTTTTCCAAGGAGACAGAGAGGCAATGGGAGTTCAGTGCACGTTCTGTATTGGCTGATCAGACTTCTCTTGAAACTTAAATTCGAAGATAAAATTATTAAGCATTTCAAGATGGTAATCACAGATCATTAAGATGCAAGTACACAGTCCCTCTAAGGACATGTCTCTGAAGCCATCCCTGCTTTCAGAGTTAGGTCTTTGCACATGCTCTTCCCTCTGTCTAGAACACTTATCCTCTTCCTTCCTATAAACTTCAGTGCCCTTTGTAAACTTTGCTCTACTCATACTTCGGGTTTTTCAAATGTATAGTTCATCTATGGCTCCTTTTCCAACTAACCCTTTCAAAAGACTTGAAATCTCTATATACTTCTGAAACAACTTGTGGTATTGATGTAGGTGAAGAGTATGGTTTCCAGGATCAGACTAAACTGTCTGCATTTAAATCACAATACTCAGTACTGGCCTTGTGATGGTATGCAAATTACTCAATCTTTCAGTGACACTATTCCGTGTCTGCAGAATCTGAATCATATTTAGACATACATCATAGAAATTTATATGACTTATGAAATATTATATGGTAATGTTTAGAATATTGGCTGGCACAGAGTAACTCCTCAACAAATATAAACTAGCACTAACAATAAGGAAGATATTATTGATTTCCTTTATTGATGTAACTTTTAACTCTGCATTGCAGTGTTCTGTGTATGGTCTTTAGTTTTTTTTGTTTGTCGGTTTTGTTTTGTTTTGTTTTGCGGTACGTGGGCCTCTCACTGTTTTGGCTTCTCCCGTTGTGGAGCACAGGCTCCGGACGTGCAGGCTCAGTAGCCATGGCTCACAGACCCAGCCGCTCCGCAGCATGTGGGATCTTCCCGGACCGGGGCACGAACCTGTGTCCCCTGCATCGGCAGGCGGACTCTCAACCACTGCGCCACCAGGGAAGCCCAGGTCTTTAGTTTTTTAAAAATAAGAATTGTAAAAATGAAGGCAGGACTATTTTGTTGTCTACTATATACCAAGTATATAGCATATAATATATTTATTTAACAAAGTATTTTTAAAATAAGTTAACAAATTCATGCATAAATAAATGAAAATTTTCAGGAAACTTACAGGTGTGACTGATTAACTTGTTTAACAGTTTGTATACTTTACTCTTTATATTTCTTTTCACTTTTTACATTTTTATTGGAGTATGGTTGATTTACAATGTTGTGTTAGTTTCAGGTGTACAGCAAAGTGAATCAGTTATACATATACATATATCCACTCTTGTTTTTTTTTTTTTTTTAAGATTCTTTTCCCATATAGGCCCTTATAGAGTATTGAGTAGAGTTCCCAGGGACCGTTTATTTCTAATAAAGTATATAATAGGAATAGAATTATTGGATAATCATTTGCTGTATGTTCATCACACACGTACACACCTACATTCATACATACATATATAGATATTGTTTGGTGGTTGAATGATCATTTCAAATTTGATGTCACTGTAAGGATACATAAATCTCCATAAATAGCAAGTTATACTCAATGCTAAGGTTTATTACAGCAACAGATATGGATCAAAATAAGCAGAAAACAAATGTACATTGGGTGGAGTCCACAAAGAAAAGACACAGGCATCTAAGTTCTTTCTCACCTAAGGTTACACATAATATGCTTTTTTCAAGAAGCATACTACCAGAATATATGTGGAATTTCTCTGCCCATAGAAATCCATTTAAGTCTAAGAATCTGGGGATGTATGGAAGGCAGGTCACATAGGTCCATCCTATTATATTCCCAGCCATGGCAACAAAAAGTCAGGACCCCCAACAAGCACAGAAAGTGCAAATCATCAATTTTTTTTTAGCACCATTCTCTAACCAACTGAGCCATGATGCAAATCATCACTCTTGAGGCTTGTGCCAAGGAAGCCCGGCAAGCTGCTGCAGCATGGTGCATTGTTCTAGGTGTAAACAACAAAATCCTTAATAATTAACAGTAAGACCCTTCTGAAGGCCACATCCCCAAGAGTTGGTCAAGGGTCAACATGATTCCTGGTTCCCTTGAAGATATGCAAGGAGTGAGCAATTAACTTTCTTCATAACATATAAAGAAATAATCTTTGTTGTAACAGCAACAGTCTCAGTATAGAAAATGTGGGGCTTCCATGGTGGTGCAGTGGTTGAGAGTCCGCCTGCCGATGCAGGGGACACAGGTTTGTGCCCCGGTCCGGGAAGATCCCACATGCCGTGGAGCGACTAGGCCCGTGAGCCATGGCCACTGAGCCTGCACATCCGGAGCCTGTGCTCCACAATGGGAGAGGCCACAACAGTGAGAGGCCCGCGTACCGCAAAAAAAGAAAAAAGAAAATGTGGATATTGTACAAAGATTTTACATTAGAAAATCCCCTAATCACAAAACGCAAAGAATGGTTAGCACTGTAAATGTTTTTACAAGTAAATATTTTTGTGTAATTGTATTTTTTGGTTTATTATTATCTTCTTTATACAGTTTAATCATGTCAGTTTTAATCACATTTGTTTTATTAATTTATGAATATATTTCAAATAACATAAAATTTTCATAATTTTTATTATAATTGCTTTTTTACTTTTGATTCAATATAAATGTGATGTTTGCTAGCTTTTCTATGTTCAAATTATTATTACTTATTTTTTTTAGTTGTATAAGGATTATTGTTATTCCTAAAGTTCTTCCATATTTGTGGTAATTTCTTCAGCATACCTTTAGTGAAAAGAAGGTTACTGGTTAACCTTCACATAAGTTGATAAAGTCTGACTGACAGAAACTTCTAGTTTCTAGTCTGGCAAATAAGGAACTAGGAATCATCACTCTATCACAACAACAGATAAAACTGTGATCACAGATCAGCAGCATCAATATTTTTTTAGAAGTGCCAATTCTTGGGCTTCTTACTAGAATAAATAGAAACTTTGTGGGGAGGCCAGCAATCTGTGTTTTAACAAGCCATCTTGGTGGTTCCAATGTTTGCCAAAGTTAGCAGCTTGGGACAGCTGTAGGTCCTCAAATTAATAGTCAGTTTTCAGAAAAGTGAAGAGATGGCAGAGAAATTAATAAGGAAATATAAAATAAATATGATTTTTGTCATTATGGCTCAGGATTTCCAGATGGAATAGGGGAAATATGGCAAGAGGAGAGAGATGAGAGTTGGTGCATATGAAGTTATGCAAAGTGTTCAAGAGTCATCAGTCCAAGCTCTGTTGCTTTACCATGATGATTTGATAGATAGATAGATACATACATACACACACACATACATATATACATACATACATGAAGAATGACAGGAAAATAGAAGGAACGAAGAAAGGAAGGGGGGAGGGAGGAAGGGAGGCAGCAGAGATAAAGAAAATGAAAGAAAGAAAGAAAGAAAGAAAGAAAGAAAGAAAGAAAGAAAGAAAGAAAGAAAGAAAAAGGAAAAAGCTGGAAAAGTAGTTCACTGACTCATAAATGAAAAGATCAAGAGCTAGCTAGATTCCTGGGCTCAAACTACATTATCAGGTATAGTTTGCTTTCTCCTTTCTGCTTTTCTCGCTTTTTGTTTTCTTCAATTTCCATCAACTTCCTTCCAACGTGCAAAAATCAGCTTCTCTGCACCTCAAGTCCTTAAAATTTGCCACACCTACATTCAGTGCCCCCAAATGTCTCCGACACTGCAGAGACTTACGCTCGACTCTGTAATGACCACTATTGTGGAAGACTGGAATTCAAGAAGAGGGGTCTGAGTTATATGTCCATTCTTGTATCGGGTGCAGTTAACCACATTTTTTTTTGCCCCAGAAAAGCAAGTTCTGGGAGATAAGATAACCATGGGGGAGAAATGGGCAAAAAGCAATGCCAGCGATGACTACTTTATAAGCCTTGAGCAGATATACTTGCCCCTTGGGGATTTTTTCAGGTAAACTAGCATGTGAAGCAAAATAGACTTAGTCTTTATTCTTTTTGGCACAAAAAGTTGACTGAGTTGAGTCTCAGAAGCTTAAGCAGTAATTTGGAATCAGTCTGACTCAGCAGCTTTTACAAACTTCCCTAAGTGACTGGGCAGGATTCTGAGCTATTGCAGAGAAGTCAAGTAAGATAAAGACTGAATAGCGTCCATTCAAATTTGTGACTAAAAATCATTGGTGATCTTGGCAACAAAAGTCACAATGGATTGACAGAAAGGGAGTCAGGTGGCAGTGCACGGAGAAGTGTGAATGATAAATGAGCAAGCAAGAGACAGAGGGAAGAAAATACTTTTAAAATGTTCCATAGCAAAGCAAAGTTAATGAAAATAACAGTTTTCTCAACTTAGAGGATACATGATAACAGTCCTTATGACTATGTTGTAGAATTACAAGTAACAATAATTGTGTTCATATTTTTCATACATTCTAAATTAGCCACGTTCAACACGTAACACATTATAGTCAGAAAAAAATTAACATACTTTTAAAAATAAGCAATTAAGCCAAAACCCGATAATGTTATAAGGCCAGAATGCATCAGATTTACAATCCAATTTCTGGCACACATCCAAATAAGGTGAACATCTGGATCTCCTGAAGCAAACGGAGAGTTGTGTGCTAGGCCCTGTGGCTGCAAAGTGGATCCAGTTAATTCACAGAAGAGTCCAGGCTTATACCCTAGAGCTGTTATGGCAAACTGTACATCTAATTGACAGCTTCTTTGCTAAAAACATCAATAATCCTTCGTTGTGGGCTCCAGATCCTGAGCAAGACTCTGAGGGCTCGTTTCAGTAAGTTATAGCTTTGCAGGTCAGTTTTGCAGCAGATTTATATAAGGATCTTACAGTGGAGAGAGTGTTTGTGGAAATGTTCTTACTCTCTGAAAACCTGGGTTAAAGTTCTGCCTCAAAATACACATGAACAGAGCTACAAAAAAACACACACAATAAAGTTTTTTGTCATTTTCTGTTTGTTTTTATCTAAAATTTACTGAGTCAACTGCCAATAGAAGCACTGATTTCTTAGTTTTCTATCACATGAAAGTATAACCCAATGACAAAATAAAAATGTAAAGAGCAAATTATTGAATTAAAAATATCTTGATGGATCTTTACATTATTTTCTTTGTTCTAGTGAAAGCGGTTTGAAGATTTACCTTTATTGCAAAATCATAACACACATTTGAGGAACTTAATCCTTTAATTTCCTTATTTGGAAAATCTAGACCTGCATAGTCCAGTATGGTAGCCGCTATTTACATGTGGCTTTTTAAATTTAAATTTAATTTAACTAAAATTAATTTAAAAAGGAAACTAAATTACTTAGTCAATCTAAACACATTCCATGTGCTTAATAGCCAGATGTGGCTGGTGGCTACCATACTGGATTGTTCAGAAGTACATTTCCATCATCACAGACAATTTCATTGTATAGCACTGGCATAGATCCAAACTTCTTGGAGGTTAACTGGTTGCTAGGCATTCCAGGAGCTGGGTGGGGATGATGACTTTTGTATTAAAAGACTGTTGTTGCAGAGACTACTAGTTTTCCTCAAACCCTCAATGTTCATTCAGTATCTGATTTCCAATAATTCAGACTCCCTTCATGGTGAGTATACCAAGTGACTAAACCTCAGAAAACTGAAGATAAACAGGAGAACTGTTCAGTGGCTTGCAAGAGCCTTCTGAAAGATAAATCTGTACTATTTTACTGAGGGAATGAGCTCTGTTTTGGAGTACTAAGATGAAGGTCACGGCTAGTAATGGTGAAGTGGAAACATGGAAGAAGTTGGATACCTGAGATATTTTGTGGTGCAACACTGCCATATCGATCCAGGATATAGTAACTGAAAAAGAGATAGATCCGCACCATATTTAACCGCTGTATTTTAGGTCCTTATAACTCAGAGACAAACCATATCATAAAATATTTTGTGTGGTTTTGTGGGTGGGTTTCCATGATGGTAAATATCTCTGAATTATTGGAGTACATGTTGCTAGGACCTGGGTCTCTCAGGCAAGTAACTGTAAGACACAAATAGCAGGTAACAGCTTTTATATTGGGAGGGTTACAGATAAAGTTAGTTACTGATTCACTTTTTTTTTTTTTTTGGTCTAGTTCATTAAGTGAACAATGATTTGGTTAATGAGAAAATCAGTGCATTTAACTTTATAAACCTGATTTCCTTGTAGCTTCATCTAGCCATCTCTGTACTTCTGCCCTATGATACATAAGAAAAATGCATTATGTTTTGTATTTAATTGGAGAATAATTGCTTTATAATGTTGTGTTAGTTTCTGCTGTACAACGAAGTGAATCAGCTATATGTATACATATATCCCCTCCCTCTGGGACCTCCCCCTCTCCCCATTCTGTCCATTTAGGTCATCACAGAGCACCAAGCTGAGGTCCCTGTGATATACAGTAGGTTCCCACTAGCTATCTATTTTGCACATGGTAGTGCATTTATGTCAAACCTAATCTCCCAATTCATCTCACCATCCCCTTCTCCCCTGTGTCCACATGCCCACATTTCATCTTTCATAAAACTTTTCATTTTATTGTAAAAAGGGACAGAATCAGTTTGTGCATGTCTTTTGTCCTTTCCCTTCTCTCTTTTTCCTGATGCAATTAGGAAATTATAAGCAAAGGAGGACAAACCCCCTTAAAATTATGAAGATAAAAATTATATACTAAGAAGAACAGAGCAGAAAAAATTTGCTTTTGAACAGCCATGGGTCACAAATCACTGAACAAAGTGAGACAAATCCTTGTACTTGGTTAAACCACTAAGGAGTATCTGAAACATGCAGATGTAATAAAATGCTAAATGATACAATAGCTTTTGTAGAAAAGGCCCTACGTATATACAGGGATTTATGCCTGTAATGCAAGGCCATTTTACCTCTCGAATTCCAGGATCATGTGTGAAGAGGACAACGACTCATAGCAGCAGCAGTGGAATACACCAAGCCAATAACCAGATCTCAGGTTCAACTTACTCATTAGAAGCTGTAATTCTATTACTGTTTCTACGTATTGTTGCAGTCAAAGTCTCAGCCAATTATATGCAGGGTTTCCTGAGTCTAAATTCACCCATTTCTGTGCTTCAAAGACTTCTATTAATCTCCTTGACCAGATCATGATGTAACAACTTGCCTGCTTCTGCATTTTGAACACCCCGAAAGATTTCACCAGGGATTGCATGAATCAAATTTCCTTTTGTTTCAAATAAAATCCCCTTTATGCACAAAGCTCTTTAATGAACAAAGCTGGAACAGGTTTACAATAATTTATCTGTTAGTTAAACTCTTTCTGTTAAAAAGAAAGAGAGGCTTTCTGTGGTATCCTGAGATGAGATAGAAAGGGGTTGCAGTGTGGAAACGCCTGTCATGCTTGAAATAAAGTTAAAGATAATTATTCTAATATATGACATATATATATATATAAAATTATATTTTAAATGATTTATAAAAATTATCCTACAAATTTACTTGATTTGTCTTTTAACAGTTCATATTTTCTACCAATAGGGTATATATGACTTAAACTGTCCTCTTATTTCCATAGAGTCAAACAGTTATTCAAATATCTTTCACCTATTTTAATAACTTATTTATAGAAGTCAAAGATAATAATAATGATTTCAACCTCACTTCCCACAGGCCACCCAGGTATGCAGTAGATATTTTTCAACAAAATTTATTAAAATAGTAGTAATTCTGATATATGGATGAGAATTTAATTTGGAGTAATAATATTTAGTCATAAAAAGCAAAGCTCAAACCAAAAATATTCCAGAAAATGAGGGAAGAGTAGAGAATGAAAAGCACAGGAAAGATATGTGAATGTCTGTAAGTAACAACTTTGTAAAATAATGATAATTATGTACTAGTAGATTAAATATGTGGTATTAAAATATGCAAGAACATGGTTACTGGTGGGATGTGGGTAAACAGAGGCAGGGCCCATGTCTGTATTAAGTGAAAATGGACAAACTGCTCCGTGGTATATTTCATATTGCTCACTATTATTTACTTTTTCTTGTGTCTACCTCTTACCATGTGTCTTCAGTTCAGTCTAATACAGACAGAGGACATTACTTGCTCCAGGGATGAGTGGCTTGGCCATGTGAATTTTCTTCAGCCAATATAGTGAGACAGAAATGAAATGTAAAAGTTTCAAGTCTAGTTTTTTTTTTTTTTTAAATCAAAAGCTTCAAGTTCTCTGAAAACCTTTTATTTCTGTTATGACAAATATGCTTCAGTCTGCTGTTTCAAGAAGAATGAGTGATACATGAACCAGACCTAAAACAAACCAGCATTTTGGAAGCCAAGAGCAATGAAGCCCAGCATTCATCAGTTGAATATCAGCCAAGCAGAGGGATGGGCAAAAAACAAATGCCTAAGTCCAAGTCAGTGAGACTGTTATTTTTATGGAGCAAAGTGTATCTGAAACTTCCTTTATTATAGTTTCTGAAATCATTAAGATGCTGTCTAGTAGATGGTTTCTTAAATAAAATGTTTCTAGAAAGCTTAAGGACGTGGTATGAGAGAAGTCTGATGTGTCCAATCTACATGTAATTACATTTTAAGACAGAGACATATATGTAAAATAATCATGGGTGTGGCTTTGAAATACAGAAAATAAATGAATAGACAGAAAAAGTCACAGTGTTCCTGAGAAAGAGAACTTTAGAGGAAAAAGTGGCACTGATCTTGGTTAAAAGAAAATAGATCTCTATGAAGTGCAAAAAGACATCTTTCTATTTACCAGCAAGAATTAGATTAAGAAAACTTCTCAGATGCCAAATGGTATATATTTTTCAAAGCTCTCTTCAATACTGACAAAATAGTATAATGGAAATGAAAAGGTGTCTCAGAAACTGAATGGAAGTATGATGGAGAAAGATGTTCTATGGAGCCACTCCCAGGAAGCAGAGCATTTCCTACTTCTAGTTTGGAGGCATTATTGGATACAAGTGACTGCTTAAGTCACCAGTCCTAATGGCGACTATGTGTTTTATGGTCTTTCCCTTTTTGAATGGAGGTGCTGCTTGCAGTTTACCCTTTCCCATTTGACCATTGTTTGTCGGATATCAGGACATAGAAATGATCTTTTTATGTCACAGTTTTCTAAAACAAAGACAACCAGAATTAGACATGATCGAAATAATAGCACTCTTAGCATTTAATTAGATTTCATAACTGGATGAAATTTTGTGGTTTGGGGAAGAAAAGAATATATTTTCACTTGGGGGTGGTTATAAATCATTGTGACCAATAGGGTGGACTGCAATAGTGCACTAATTCAAATTCCAAATATGAGACAAAAATGGTTTAAAAAATGAGAGAAAAGACCCACTTTGTGTCTTACCAAAAAGTATGTTTGTAAAATAACACAAAGTACAAAGTAAAGCATTGAAAAATATACTTAAAGCATTTAAAAAATTGGCTTAAAAAATTGGTGATGAGTTTTTAAATACAACATCAAAAACAAAATCCACAAAAAAAAAGGATAAGTTGGATTTTACTTTTAAAAAATTCTTCTCTGTTAAAGACAATATTAAGAGAATAAAAAGAACAGCTACTAACTAGGAAAAAACAAATTACAAAACATATATCTTATTCAGGACTTGCAACCAAAATACATAAGGAACTCAAAATTAAATAAGGAAAAAAAATCCCCTACTTCATGAAGTTGGAAGAAGATCCTATCAGACACCTCATCCAGGAGATATGCAGATGGAAAATAAGTATATGAAAATATGTTCAGCATCATATGCCACGAGGGGATTGCAAATTACACAACAGTGAGATACCACTACATGTCTGTTACAATGGCTAAAATTCAAAAGAACTGACAACATCACATGTGTTGAGTTTATGGAGCAGCAGGAATTCTCATTCATTTTTGATAGAAATTCAAAATGGTACACTCACTCTGGAAGACAGTTTAGTTCTTACAAGCTAAACATGGTCTTATCATATGATCCAACAATTCAATGCTAGTTACTTACCTAGATAAGTTGAAAACTCATATCTACACAAAAACTTCCACATGAATATTTATAGCAGATTTATTCATAATTTCCCCAAGAATGGACATGACCAATATATCTTTCAAGAAATGAATGGGTAAACTGTGATATATTTATACAATGGAATATTATTCAGTGATAGAAAGAAATGAGCTATTAAGCCACAAAAAGACATGGAGGGACCTTAAATGGCTACTGCAAAGTGAAAAAAAAACAGTTTGAAATGGCTATATATTGTATTACTCCAACTATATAACATTCTGGAAAGGCAACACAAGAGAGAATAGAAAGATGAGTAGTTGTCAGGAATCTGGAGAGAGGAAGGAAAGGATGAATAGATGGAGCACAGAGGACTTTTAGGACAATAAATCTCTTCCGTATGATGATGTAATAGTCAATACATGATATTTTGTCAAAACCTGTAGAATATACAACAAAAGAGTGAACCATAATATAAACTATGGATTTTAGTCAATAATAGCATATCAATATTTGTTCATCAATTGCAGCAAATATACCATACTTATGCAAGGTATTAGCAACAGGGGAAGTTTGAAGGCGATGGGGAGAGGGAGTATATGGGCACTCTCTGTAGCATCTCCTCAGTTTCTGTCAACCTAAAATGGCATAAAGACTGTGGCTATTAATTTTAAAAAGACAATATTTTAATATAGTGTGATATATTTCAAGGATAGAATACTACATAGTAATTAAAACAAAATTAGAGTTACATAGAATACATGGATGGATTTCACAGAAGTTTGGGAAGTTAGATTGAAATGTACAGATTATACACTCATTGATTCAATTAATATGAGTTCAAAGACAGGCAAAATTAAGTGATTTTGATAGAAGCCAGCTCACTGGTTAACTTGGCATGAGCATTAACTGGGATATGACAACAGGCAACTGTCTGTGGTCCTGGAATTATTTTTATCTTTTCTTCCCCTAATTTTTAGTTACATCGATGTATGCAAAATAAAAATTTCAGTGTTAAGGTAAGTTCACTTTACTCATATTACTTCAATAAAAAAAGGAAATCAGTATTAGCTTCATTCACAAAATACAATTATAGTAGATCACAGTGTCACTTTTTTTTCTATCAAATTAATCATGTATAAACATCACTGAGCTATATACTAGGCAGCAATGGAACAGAAATCAGAAGGCAGCAATATAGAAGAAATGAAAAAAGAAGAGGAAATACCTGAATTCAGACATATGATGATGAATGAAAAATAGATCACTCATTTTACTTATGAGTAGAATAGGGGTGGAGAATTTAAGTTATTCTGAATTTACAGGGTAGCAGGAGAATGATGGCCCCATCTATTTCTCTCATTATAAATTCCCTCTATTTCCTCCTCAAAAGTGACTGGCCCTAGTCAAGCACTCTTGTTTGGTTATCTCCTAACCTCTTCAAAAATTTAAGTTCCTATCTGAATGTCTGTTAAATTAGTTTTTAGATAAAATTTCATTATAAAACTAGATATACAGGGAGTAACATTAAAGGCATCAAAAGAAAAAAAAAGATGATAATAGAAAAATGTTGGAAGATATGGTACATATATACAATGGAATATTACCCAGTCCTAAAAAAGAATGAAATAATGCCATTTGCAGCAACATGGATGGACCTAGAGATTGTCATACTGAGTGAAGTAAGTCAGCCAGAGAAAGACAAATATTATATGATATCACTTATATGTGGAATCTAATAAAAGGGTACAAATGAACTTACTTACCAAACAGAAATAGAATTACAGATGTAGAAAACAAACTTATGGTTACTGGGGGTAAGGGCAGGGGAGGGATAAATTGGGACATTGGGATTGACATATACACATTACTATATATAAAATAGATAACTAATAAGGACCTACTGTATAGCACAGGAAACTCTACTCAATACTCTGTAATGGCCTACATGGGAGAAGAATCTAAAAAAGAATGGATATACAATATGTATAACTGATTCACTTTGCTTTACACCTGAAATTAATGTGACATTGTAAATCAACTATACTCCAATAAAAATTTGTTAAAAAAATAAAAGAAAAACGTTTCAGGATGGAAAGCATCAAATTTATATAGAAACACTGTATTTTCATATCTAAGCCTAGACTTCTTTAGCATCATAGTCAAAATAAATCATTGAGTGCTGGAATATCTCACAGGTGGCTTTTTTTGAGATTATGCCAAAAATTAAACAAAATTTAAAAGATCCTCCAAACCCATTAATGATAAATATCATTATTTAAAATGTTCCTACTTATTTAGAATAATGATTATGAAACGTCTTAAAATGTCTGCTTAGAAATTCTTTTTTCATGCCTATATATATTCTCTGGCACTTATCTATCTGTCACAGTGGAACATTGTGACATTTAGTCTGCTCTCTTGTTACATGGCCTATTTGATCTGGATTTTCAAGTACCTTACCCAAATAGAATTTAGATGGTGATCTTAATCACCATCCAGTACTGACATTTTATTACACAATTCCAGTGAACTCTTCTTCTTCCTTTTCAATGAGTGATATATGAGGTTTTCTTATGGCAGAGAATGGAATGATTCTTTATGAATTTCATCTTCAATAGAAGACTCCTCAGTTAATACATATTTCATAGGCTATAGCAGGCAATCTACCTTTTCTTGGAGGTTCCTGTCACTTTCACATTTGGAAGTTACTTTGATGATCTCCTGTTTCATGATGCCATAATCCAAAAATTATATACCTATACATATATGGAATGGTGGACTGTTAAACATTTCATCTGTCTCCTCAAACTATGCCGACAGCTTTATTTGACATAGAACATTTTAGAAAGCTATTAACAACACAAACTAAAAATCAGAAAGAATGAAAGAAAGCTAGCATCATATTAAAAAAGAAACTACTACTTTGGAGTCTTGTGATAATTAACATGGAAAAATACATTCTTTCCACGTTGAATTTATTCGGTATGAAAAATCACTAATTTCTAAGCCACTTGTATTAATCTGCCTGTTATTATAATTAACTTCTGTATTCACCAACTATTAAATTTTAATTTTTTTCCCAATTCTTTCAGTAAGATGTACTTTCTTAAAGTAATTGCCTTTTTCCAAAGTGGAAATATAAGTTTAGAGTCAAGGCTTTGTGCTCCATCTGTCTTTGAATTAAATATATAGGCTGTTATCTATATTTATATAAGTTAAGGTATCCTGAAATATACCAAGAGATTTTCAAAAGAGGTCATGAAGGAGGTCAACTGTCAACTGTTGCACTGAATTTCATAAATTCTAATGTTTAGTGGGACTCTGTATATATAATACTGATATTCCAAGTATAAAGAGAAAATAAAATCAAATATAAATCAGAGTAGTTAAAATAGATTAGTACCCACACCAGACTTGATATTTCGCATTAGTTCAATAAATACCTCTAGTGTTCCTATTGATTTTAAAGCTACATGATAAGAGCTGAATATGGCCAGGGGCAAGGCTCAAACCAAAAAGATTAAACACAGTGCTTGCTCTTCATTTTTGTGATGAAATGATTCAACCTGTGAGAACATTTCTCAAAGAAAGCAGAGTTAAAATTAAAACATATGATTTTAGGATTTATAATTAATTATCTTTTATATAGTGTATGTTTAAATATTTTTGCCATTTTTAATTGTATTTTATTTATAGGAGTTGATTTATATGTTATGGATAAAAACCTTTTTCAAGTGTCTGTATTGAAAGTATCATCTTCATTGTTATGACTTGTCTCTTCATTCTCCTAAAGGTATATTTTAATGAACATTCTTAATGTTAATGAAGTTCAATTTATCAATATTCTCCTTTAAAGTAAATCCTTTTCTTAATGTAATTTTGATAATCCAAGTTCATGAAGACATTCTAAGTATTTGATCCATCAGAAATTGATTAATTATTACTGCTTTAAAGAACAACATAAAAGTCATAATTTCTTGATTTTTTTTAATTAATAAAGGTGTCAAATTCATCCACCACCTTTTACAAAAGGAGAAAAAAAACTTTCCCCCATGGTTTTTCAGAAGACTCTTATCCTAAATTTGGTAACCATTTTGTTTTCAATTATTTCTGCTATCTCTTTATGTTCAGTGGTTGATTTCATCTAAGTTTACATTTCCATCACATTGTTTTAAGTATCAATACTTAATGATAATTGTCACTATATGGTAGTATAAATCCCCAACTTAGTTTTTCTTCTTCAGGAGTGTTTTGGCTATGGTCCTAAGTATATAGTTGCATATTTATTTTCAGTCCATTTATTTCCCATACACCTTTCAAATCATCCTATAAAATCCTACCAAAACACCTATTGGAACATTTTTTGGGGATTTAATTGAACCCGTAGGTCATTTCATGTAATAAAATGTGCTTCCAGCATGTTTGTAGGCAAACATCATCTCTTCACACCTAATCTTAGGCCTCCATAACATCATATTCAAGAGAAATCATTGAATGCTGGCATATCTAACCAGTGGTTTTCCTGGAGATTATGCCAAAAATAAAATAAACTAGACACTACAAACACATTACTGATAAATAATGCCATTAAAAATGTCCCCACTTATTCAGAATAATGCTCATGGAGCATTGATATTTTTATGACATTCAAACCTCCAACCCATAACCATACTGTATTCCTAAAACAAAGGAAATAAAGCAATATGGGGATATATGTATGCATATGGCTGATTCACTTTGTTGTACAACAGAAACTAACACATCATTGTGAAGCAATTGTACTCCAGTAAAGATGCATAAAAAAAGACAAACATAATTTACAGAAAAAAAAAGCAAAACTAAACAAATTGGACCTAATTAAACTTAAAAGTTTTGCACCACAAAGGAAACTATAGACAAAACAAAAAGACAGCCTACTGAATGGGACAAAATATTTGCAAATGATATGACTGATAGTGGGTTAATATAAAAAATATATAAACGCTCATACATCACAAAAAATAAAGACAACCTGATTAAAAAATAGATAGAAGGACTGAATAGACACTTTTCCAAAGAGGAAATGCAGATGGCCAACAGGCACATGAAAAGATGCTCAACATTGACAATCATCAGGGAAATGCAAATAAAAACCACAATGAGATGTCACCTCACAGCAATCATCAAAAAGAACAAAAATAACAAATGCTGGGGAGGATGTGGAGAAAAGGGAAACTTTGTACACTTTTAGTGGGAATGTAAATTGGTGTAGCCACTGTGGAAACAGTATGGAAGTTTCTCAAAAACCTAAAAATAAAACTACCATATGACCCAGCAATTACACTCCAGGGAATATATCTGAAAAAACAAACAAACAACAAAAAAAACCAACTAATTCAAAAAGGTACAGGCATCCCAAAGTTCATAGCAACATTATTTACAATTGTCAAGATATGTAATCAACCAAGGTGTCCATCAACAGATGAATGGATAAAGAAGATGTGGTATATATATAATGGAATACAATTCAGCCATAAAAAAATGAAATTTTGCCATTTGCAGCAACATGGGTGGATTTGGAAGGCATTATGTTAGTGAAATAAGTTAGACAGGGAAAGACAAATACTATATGATATCACTTACGTGTGGAATCTAAATAATACAACAAACTAGTGAATATAACAGAAAAGAAGCAGACTCAGATATACAGAACAAACTAGTGGTTACCAGTGAGAAGAGGGGAGGGGGAGGGGTAATAAAATAGTAGGGGATTAAGAAGTATAAACTACTATGTATAAAACAAGCTACAAGGGTATATTGTACAACATGGGGAATAAAAGCATTATTTTATAATAACTATAAATGAAATATCACCTTTAAAAATTGTGAATCACTATACTGTACACTTCTAATTTGTATAATATTATACATCAACTATACTACAATAAATAAATAGATAGATAAAGTTTCTATCTTTTTTTTTGAAAGATAGCCTACATGTAGTAAAGCTAATAAAATAATCTTATTTGTACATTCCAATAATTCTGTACCCAGTAGCCCTCATCCAGATGAAGGTACAGAACATTTCTTGCATCCCATTAGGTTCCTTCATGCACCCTATAGTCTACATCCCCTGCCTCTGTATAACCACCCTTCTGATTTCTATAAACATCAGTTAGTTATACCACTTTGTGAAAATAATTAAATGGAATCATACACCATGTATGTTTGGCTTCCTTCACTCAACATACCTTTTTTGAAATTCATGGTGCTGTGTGAACTAATATACTCGTATCAATCAATATAACATACTACCAACTAATGCAATAATCAACTAATATACTTATATCAATATAATAATATCAATTACATGGATATATACAAATTATTTATCCATTTGTGTTTTAGTTGGCATTTTGCTTCTTTTCCATTTTTGAATTATCTGATCTGACTTGAAGTGTGGGTATAGTTACAACACTGCTTCATTTGATTAATAGATTCTTTATTATAAAAAAAATAAGCAATTTAACCTTCTACAGGATTTCTCTCCCTCCTGGCGATACTAAGGAGTATTTTCTCAGCCTCTTTCCCTTTATTTTAGCATCCTACTGTTAACTAAGATAAGTTTCAGTGAGTGTATAATATGCCTAATTGTCTCTCTCACTCTTATGGTCTCCCAAAATGGAATAATGTGTTTTGGTGTGAAGATGTTACATAACTCATTTGTAGAGACAGAAACGGGGATTTTCACGATTAATGAATGCTTATCTATGAACTGTTACATAGGGCCAATCTACCTATTCTGTGTTTCACTTCCTGGACTAAGAAAGGAAACAACTATGAAAATATTGTATATGAAAAACTCTCGACCATAAGTCTGTTTATGTTCAATACAATTACATGTTCTCCACTTCTCTGCCTGCAGTGATAATATGTAAAATATGCTTATTCATTCACCTACTGACTGCTATTTGTTGTTGTTTCCTATTGTTTGGTTATTTACATCCCCCAAATTAAATTGGTATAAACATTTGTGGGGACATATGCTGTTATTACTCTTGGTTAAATACCTAGAAGTTCAGTAGTTAAGTCATGTGGTAGGTGTATGTTTAACCTTACAAGAAACGGCCAAACTGTTTTCTGTATTGGTTGTGCCCTCTTACAATCCCACCAGCAGGGTGTGAGACTTCCAGGTGTTCCTCATGCTCACCAACACTGGTATAATCGGCCTTTGTAACTTTAAGACTTTCAAATGACAGTAGTGATATCTCATTGGGGATAATAATTTGCATTTTCCCAATGACTAATGCAGTTTAGCATCTTTTTATGTGCATATTTGCCATCTCTTTTATCATCTTTGCTGAGCTTTCAATTCAATATTGTGCCTATGTTTAATTTTGTTTCTTCTAATTGAGATTTGATACTAGTTTTTATACCAAGATACTTTATTAGATATGCAATTTCCAAATATTTTCTCCAAGTCTGTATCTTTTCATTCTTTTAACAGCCTCTCACTTTGTTTTTGATTCGTAGTTTTTACACATTATAAACACTAATCTTTTCTTGCATACATAAACTTAAAATATCATCAATTTTATGGGGTAGCCCTGTCTTTGATTTTGTTGTTTAATGTAGGCTTTTAAATTACTATTTGAATGTAGTTAAATATTCTGATATTTTCAAATGTGGAATGTGTATTTGGTGTTTTTTTTTTTTTCAAATAAGCTACCATAAACTGAAATCATCATGATATTCTTGCATTTTCTTCTATATTTTTAAAATTGTTTCCTTTTTTGTTTGGATCCTTAATCCAATCAGTGTATATTAATACAGAACATTTTTAGACACACTTCTGCTGGTAATTCCAGAGTTTTCAACAAAATGGAATGAAGCCTTAAATTCTTCAACTTACAGGAAAACTAGTGAATTCCTACAAAAGTCATGCAGCTTCTCCTTTTCATAGAATATATTTCCTTCTAACAGAGTCCTAGAGATAAACTTTCTATGCCACCTCTCTTAGCACAGTTGTTTTATTTTCTCATTCAGTTAGTGGTCCCTACTCTACTCTTATTATAACAATTGGGTTAAGAGGTCCCTACTCCACTTCTCCATTCAGATGGTCCTGCATGGACGTTAAGTACTTAATCCCTAGATATTAAGGGCAATGTTTCTAGCAACAAACACCCTAGTTTCTGTGACTCTAAATCACGAGTTTCTCTACTTACATGTTGGTCATTCTTTGAGTATGAAATACAAGAAATCTGTTCATTTATTTTTTATTTTTCATTCTTGAGCTCAACAGTGTTTTTAAAATTGTAGTATTATTTATTTAACATTATTATGAATTTGTGTATGTAAGTCTGTATTTTCTCAGACATATTGATGGTTATATTGCTTTCTTAAACCAATTAATTTGTTTTGGTTTTCTAACATACACTTTTTTAAAATTATTGATTTTAAATTACATTGCACTGTAATCAAGGATTGTCCTCTCTGTGGTATTTAACTTTATGGACTCTTAAATAACTTCTTTATGATCAATTTTGCAGTAAATGTTTTATGAATATTACATGTGACCTCAAATGAAAACACTAGTTTTAAGCTGTTAATTGAGTTATTCAATTGCTATATACACTAACTAAAATATATGTACTTGATATGTCTGTCTCTGAAAAATTTGTTTGCAAGTGTTTCAATGTGAAGGTGGTTTCCCAACTTCATAACATTTATAACTTCTTTTGTATACATATATATATTTTTTGCTTTGTGTATTTCAGAAGCTAGTTTGCAATATTCATACAAAGATATAATTGCTATAATTTCTTACAGCAATTGTTCCTTTTAGTTCACTAACTCTGTGGTAATATCATTAATAACTAGTTGACAATAATTGTTATTAAACTCCAAATATTTAAAAAGTAAATGACTATTTAATTATTAAAATAATTATGAAATCCATCTTATTAATTATTAAATTTCTCTAATTTCTACAAATAGACCATATTAAAACATAGTTATCTTATATTTACTCTCTCTATGTGAGATTTGTATTTTTTATATCATTTTCCATTGTCCTACTTTCAGGCTTTCAGGGTTATCTATCATGTTTTAGATTTGTATTCCAGCTATTGCTAGGTTTTTTATAAAAAACTGAAGCTAGGTGACATTTGGTGGATATGCTTACTCTATTTACATTAATAAAAATTAATGATGTATTTAGATTTGTTTATTATCCCATTTTTTAATTGACTTTTTAAAAATTAATTTAGTTTTGGCTGTGTTGGGTCTTTGTTGCTACATGTGGGCTTTCTCTAGTTGCGGCGAGCGAGGGCTACTCCTTGTTGAGGTGCACAGGCTTCAGTAGTTATGGCTTGCCGACTCTAGAGTGTAGGCTCAGTAGTTGTGGCACACGAGCTTAGTTGTTCCATGGCATGTGGGATCTTCCAGGACCAGGGCTTGGACCCGTGTCCCCTGCATTGGCAGGTGGATTCTTAACCACTGCACCACCAGGGAAGTCCCAGCTATCCCATTTATAACAACCTGATTTTTTGATGGCAGTTACTATTGACTAACTAACCCCAAACCTATGCTTAAGCTTCTTTTCCCTTTTAAAGCGACCACATTTTGTCAATTACCACTCCTTTAAATATCATGATCCAGATGACAGGCAGAAGCACCCGAGTAGAGAAACAAATGTAGCCAGTGCCACCCTTCCTCTTTTCTCCTAATCTTATTAACGGCAAAGAGCCTGAAGCTGCCTAACTTTCACATAGGCATCAATCACAGATGGGGACAGGCAACAACCGGCTGAGGGAGATGGGGGTCAGGGGGATAACCTCATTCCTTGATGTAGATTCACTGAACGGAACTGATTTCAGCACCTTCCTATCCCCAAACTTCCACATTTCCACTTTCTTTCAACATTTTTTTTCTTAATGGCTGTACACCAGTATATAACATTAAACTTCTCCCACTGGAAACTGACAAATTTAAGCCTAATAAGACAAATTACTCTTTTCTACAGAATCTATTCCTTCAGAGTGTTTCCTATCTTACACACTCATCCCACAAGCCAGAAACCAGAACATCACTTTCCGTTACACACTCTCATGATCTCCTAAACCAATTTGCTACTGAGTTCAGTTCATTTACATTCTACGCTTGAATTCATCCTTGCCTCTGCATTCTTCCTTCATTTTTGTAACAGTTTTCTAATTTACCCTCCACTTTCCAGCTTGTCCCCTTCATATACATCTGATATTGCTGTAAGGAAACTTGTCACAATTCTACATTAATTATGTCAGTCCTATTATTAAAATTATGATGTGCTCTCCCCCATTATCTCAATATGATTTTCACATTCCTTGTCTTAAACATGCAATTCCTCCACAAACACATCTCTGTTTAACTTTCCCTTTCTAAGCCCACCTTTACTCCACATGCTGACTCATCTCTAGCCATATTAGAGAATTAATTATCTTTTCTGAATGTTGGACAATTTAACACTTCTGCATCTAAGTATATAGTATTATTTCAAAAATAGACTATCTTTTCCTGTGCTCTTTTTTTTTTTTAATTAAACTTAATCGTAATCTTCCTCCAAAACTCAGCATCAGTGTGAATTTCTGCAAGTCTTCCTGGAAATTTTCTTCATAGCTCCTAGATGATCCTTTCCAATGCCTGTGCAAATCTTAAAGCTCATTTTTAAATTGTTGTCATTGGCTGATATTCCTGTCTCCTTTCCTAATTGGACATCACAATACAGTCTTAATATATTCTTCTGAATTATCTCCCACCTGCATAGTAGAAGAAACTACTAACTACACTGGATCATCTGATCACCTGCCCAGGTTTTCTCAAACCATTTTTGGGAATCTTGTTAAAATGTTTTCATGCTTAAGAAATAAATAATCTTGGACTTCCCTGGTGGCTCAGTGGTTCAGAATCTGCCTGCCAATGCAGGGGACACGGGTTGGAGCCCTGGTCTAGGAAGATCCCACAGACCACGGAGCTGCTAAGCTCGTGCACCACAACTACTGAGCCTGCACTCTAGAGCCTGCGAGCCACAACTACTGAAACCTGCATGCCCAGAACCCGTGTTCCACAACAAGAGATGACACCTCAATGAGAAGTCTGCACACTGTAACGAAAAGTAGCCTCTTCTTGCTGCAACTAGAGAAAGCCGGTGCACAGCAACAAAGACCCAACGTAGCCAAAAATTAATTAATTAATTAATTAATTAAAAAAAGAAAGAAATCACCTCAAACCAGCTTATTACTCTACAAGTTATTCTTTCTCTCAATTCAAATTTACAGCAAGCAAATAATCATATAGTAAACAATATTAGATAATTTCATGAAATATAAACTGTTAGTCTACATCTGGGCTACTTTCTAGTTCATAGCAAGTTTCCAGGGTGCCATGGTGGGGAAAACAGATAGCTAGTGGGAACCTGCTGTACAGCACAGGGAACTCAGCTTGGTGCTCTGTGATGACCTAGATGGGTAGGATAAGGGGGTGTGGGAAGGAGGTCCAAGAGGGAGGGGATATATGTATACACATAGTTGGTTCATTTTGTTGTACAGCAGAAACTAACACAATGTTGTGAAGCAAGTATACTCTAATTTAAAAAAAATGTTTGGGACATTCATTATGAGTGAATCTCTGGGCCTTCTCATATTAAAAATTAAAATGGGATTTTGAAAAATAAATGATTATTCAAATATAACAAATTATGAACTATTTGTACTAGTTTCTCTCTTAATTTGATACTAAACACCTATTTCCACCATATTTGCATTTTAACCCCTTCACAAAATTTAAGCTTTTAAGAACAAGTTGAAGTGTCCTTTATTCACATGTAACAAGATAATCAGTGGATTGAGTTTCATCCAAGTATTTGTGTCTTTCTACCTTGCAGAGAGAAAATGCCTGCCCCCTTGAAATGTGGACATTACATCAATTGAAAAATAAAGTATAATTTTAAAGATTTCCCCCTTTGCATCTAGATACATTGATGTATGTTTGGTGCCTGGAATATTGTAAAGAAATCCATCCATCAGCATGCTGGAAAAAAAGGGAGCTAAGTCAAACTGGCAAACTTTGAGAAGAGTTTAATAAAGGGACTAAAGTATGACAAAATTATAGAGAAAGCAAAAGTAAAATACAGGACCCCAGGGTGCTGTAATTACCCCTAGGTCTTAAAGTACAGCAACACATCAAGGTCACTTTCCAAGGCAAGTAGCTATAGGAGAGAACTGCCTTTCCAGAAAGGGAGGGTTCCTGGAGGGGTACAGCAGGTCTCAGCCACCACTAAAGCAGTGAGCCAAGAGAATAAGTAACACGACCTTACTTGGGCTTCCTAGTGTTCCCAGTTGTTCTAACCACCCAAAGTTAGATAACAAGTGATCCCACACTGTCCAGACAGGTCAGCCTCCCAGAGCAGAGAGCAGATGAAGAAAACAGAGAATGAATCAAGAGTCGCAAAGGGAAAATCTCCAGAACAGTCTACTCCATAACTTCTCAGCATTCATTCTTATATTTTACTCTGGTGAGAATTGAATTTTTACAGCACAGGAGAACTCAAAGTCCCACCAGCAACCACAATGCATTTGCTGAAGTCAACTCAGTTCAACTTCAGCCTGAAACTGAATATATTAGACATCATTAATATTCTCCATATAAGGCAGTGGGCTTAAGGTGGCAGGAAGAATCAATCATTAATATAGTACAATCTTTCCTTCTTTAGCTGATCAGAAGAACGGAATTTGTAATCAAGTTCCTCTATTGCTAGTACTTTCTACTATTTCTCTTCTCCTCAAGTAGCCAATCAGTTAGATGGACTATTTAACCAATTGGGTGAGCTTAACCTTCATATCCTGGAGTTATTTTCTATTTGAGTTTACTTCAGTTTTCCATTAACCAGGATTATTAACTAATAAATTAATAATAAGGACCCCCAGTGAATACTTAGGTTTCCAGGCTTGGTCCTGCTATCTTCCATGTGTATCAGAAGGCAATTTTATTCTAGTGACTGGGATCACTCTCCCTGGCCAGCACATATTCTCCTCTTCATGTTCATTCAACAACATGAAAAACCCAGTCTGGCCAAACAACAGTCATGTATTTGAATTCTGACTATATTCCTCAGTGAAAGCATTTCTTTATTGGGCTCAAAGACCTCTAAGCTAACCAGGCCTAAAGTTGTGAGGTTGAAATTTTTTTAAAAAAAATCTTCAAATGACTTTTTAGCAGGTGATTATATAATTGGTCACCTCTATCCCTTGGTTCCCAGAGCTATGCATTTTAATTATGAAAAAGATAACATATCATTTGCTGGTTTATGGCAGTTGCCATATCCTGTAGAATGACATCTCAACCTTGTAGGAATTCTGACTTTAGACATCAGCACACTTCCTTCAAGCTAGCTCTTTCTAGGTAATAGAACACATAAGACCAGTTGATTCTGTGAGTGAAAATCTATTGCCACATTTCACTTCTTATAAAATATGTCCAGTGGTCAGAGGAAATACTGTGTGTAAAACCATAGAAATAGATAACACAATTGCTATAAAGTCAAATTTCCTCTCCATGCTCCCTCAAAAATGAAATGTGTGTGCTTCACTGGTTGTGCAGTGGTTGAGAGTCCGCCTGCCAATGCAGGGGACTCAGGTTCGTGCTCCGGTCTGGGAAGACCCCACATGCCATGGAGCGGCTAGACCCATGAGCCATGGCCACTGAGCCTGCGCATCTGGAGCCTGTGCTCCGCAACGGGAGAGGCCACAGCAGTGAGAAGCCCGTGTACCACAAAAAAAAAAAAAAAAAGTGTGCAAAATCAAATTTTCATGAAGTGATCAGCTACTTTCCTCAGATAAAGGGGAATGCCTCATGAATTTGGCATTGGCTCATGCTATAAGCACGTTGTACACTCAACAGTGGTGCCATCCAGATTAGCTTTGATGAGAAGTTCATGTTGAACTCATGCCTATCCCTGTTTCTTGCCTCCATTACAACTTTATACATCAGGTCATTAAGTAAGATGGAGAGACTGAGAAAAGAAGTTGATAATTCTAGCACTGGTCCTCCATCTGATATATTTGATAACTGCATGTTTTCTTTTCAGGAAATGCTCTTTGGTAGGCATTTATGTTCAACATAGATATTTTTGCACTCCATGTCATGCATTTACACATCTTTCTCCCAAACTTTTTGCACCCCTTTCCAATATTTAGAGTTTTTTTGTGTTTATTTGTTTTGTTTTGTGAACCACTGGTCACCTTGTCAAAGCACTAACTATTAATTATGAATTTCTAATTCAGCCTCTCTGTGTAGAAGGTCTTCTTTCTTTCCATGGATTGAACAAACAGGTGCACCACCCAGAGATCTATCTTTAAGGATAATTTCTCTTCTCCATTGTCTTTAGAGCTACCCCTGACTGGGGCTTTAGGGAAGAAGTCATTCATTTCTGACTGGTGGTGGCAGGACGTACAGATATATCCACAAATCAAGTTCCTGTTGTTCTCTGTTTTATCAATTTTGAGCAGAGGTCACAGGTATGAGCTTATAGGAAAGAAGAAAAACAAAAAGAGATCTAGTGCAGGAATCTGTGATATCTGCTCATGTAGCTTTTTTTTTTTTTTTTTTTTGAGCTTTCAGGAACTACTCAGGTCCAATCTCCTAAATACTATTTATATTAATAATTTAATGCTGCTGTGCATATCCATTTTTAATTTATGAAAGTATTTATGAATGGATTCATTTTGTATGTGATATTTATTTTGTGAATTGAATAACAACCACTACATAGTGAGCAGCTGAACTTAATGAGTTTGTATTTCATTGTATCAGTTTCCGATTGCCACCATAACAAATTACCACAAACCTAGTGGCTTAAACAATCCAAATATATTTTCTTACAGTCCTGGATGTCAGTATTCCAAAATCAAGGTGTTGACAGGGCTGCATTATTTTTGGAGGCTTTAAGGGATAATCTGTTTTCTTGCCTTTTCTAACTGTAAGAGGGCACCTGCATTCTTTGGCTCATGGAGCCATCCTGCATCTTAAAAATCAGCTGTGTAGAACATTCCAATCTCCCCCACTCTATTTTTTTTTTGACTTGGAACTCTGGCCTTCTGCTTATTAGGACCCTTGTGACTATACTGGGCCCACTTAGATAATTAGTGATAACTTCTTCATCTCAAGATCCTTAACTTAATCATATCTGCAAAGGCCTTTTTTTGCCATGTAAAGTAACATATTCACGAGCAAATCCCAGTATGAACCAGACAACATTTCAAATGGAGAATAATTTGTCAGTAGAAAAGGGAATGGCCTTACTCCAAAATTCTCTGATTTAGGAGTCAGTCTCTCACTGGGATTTGTCAAGGCGCCTTGAAAATTCTCTCTCTGACACAGACACTTGCAATAACAATAGGTTTCTGGATCATAAGGTGCAAGTAGCAGGGCAGTTTGCACAGCAACCTGGATCTATTACAGGGCTCTTCTCGTTCTGGGCTCAACTCAAAATTAGCAGCCTTTCAAATTACCCAGGAAGAGGATTGGAATAGGATGGCCAAATGTGACATACATTGCCTTTAAAATCCATAAACATGATCCACTAAATATTGTGCCTCTTTATTGATAGTGATTGTTGAAAGGTGCAACATTTTTTTTTACCTTTCTACAGCATAAGAAAACATGCTCCAAGACCACTTGAATCCAAGATATTTCATCAGTTTTACAGATCTGTGAATACTGAGGGGCTTATTTGTCAACCTTTAGCACCCTGTAGTTTACTAAGGATCTAGGATGCTGGCTACTACCTGTGCATTTGTTTTGGAGTAATCATACAACCAGGATTATAATGGACCAGTGTTGTATTCTGTGCAGTATCAACACATGTCCCTAGTCAAGAATATTTTATGACAGAGAGCTGGGGAGGTGACATAGCTCTGAAACAAGACAGGAAAGGTATGACCTTGTATTTATCATGTGACAGCAAACTGCTTATGTTTTCCTTTGCTGGCAGAGATAGGGGGGAAAAGGTGCATTTCTATTTCAATAGCTGTATGCCAGGTGTCAGGGTCTGTGTTAATTTTCTCCAGGGGAGATATCATATCTGGAAATGCAGCTGTGATTGGAATCATTACCTAATTATGTGGGTGATAATCGACTGTCATTCTCCTTGACACATCTGGCTTTACACTCTCCAAATAAGCATATGAAATGGGGATATGGTAGAAATTAGCATTCTTGAATATTTCAAGTCATTGATGGTGGCACTAATCTTTGTATTCCTTTAGGGGTGTGATATTTTTGTTTGTTTTGTTTTCTAGCAAGTCAGCATTGGGCAGGTGCAATTCCAGTGGCTTCTACTGGGTCCTTCTTACCATAACAGTCCTTTGTCCATGGATCAGAAAATCAATGTGGAAATTTTGACAACTATTTCTTATTTTTGTTCCCTTTATATGTTTGGGGTTGAAAGAAATAACCATAGAATGGGTCAGGATTGCACTGGAGGTAAATTGGGTCAAGACTCCATTTATCACCTGATCTCCATAAGTCCCCCACTTCATTATTAGTTTCCAGAAACAGTTTAAAGTCAGGAGCTAATAATCCCTATTAGATTTGGTATTTTCCTTCCTCCTGAGAAGGTCTGAAGTAAGATTCAAGGTATATATCTGTGACCATATAGTAAGGTTCTTCCTCAAGTTGGTTCTGGCTTCCCCTCACTCAAGACACTGTAGGTCTATAAAGTGGCTTCATTTTTGAAATGGGTTAAGAGGTCATGAGTTTGTACTAGGATGTAATCTTATTTATTTCTAAACCCCAGCAAATAAACTATGCAGCACACTACATCGCTGATGATCAAAAAGTAAATAACTCACAATATGTGGCTTATGGCTCTAATTGTTCCTATCATGTCTCTAAAATTAAAGGCTACCACCAGCCTATAAAAAAAAATCCCATTATTCCCATTGAGATCAAGCAACCCAATTCCACTGTAGCATCTCCTACCATCATCTCCATATTAGAGATCAGTCACAATAAAACCTTTCAAGAGGGCTCTGGCAGCCCTCTCATCAAAGCATTTCTCCATGCCTTGGTAAAGGGTGAATCTTTTTCAGGCTCTCTCTCCCTGGTAATGTGAATAAAGGGTGGCTGAGCAGACTGCATGTAACAGATTTGTTCCAACATTCCCATCTCCCTCAAACTTTGGACCAATTGCATTATAGTGTAGAATATATATTGGAATTTCAATCTCATTAACTATAGGTCACCACTGAAACCAGGATTTATTTAGCCAATTTAGCAGATTCTTAAAGTGACTTTCAGGTACTTGAGCCACTGCATCAAATAATGAATTCCTATCTATTAATTTTTCTTGGTCAATCTTTCTCCTCTATCTCAACCCCTCATAATTCCTGCCAAATACCTCCTTCCTCAGTGAGGCAATACAATTTGTTGAGTCTTATAATTCTTTATGTGTATAGATGATATCTATAATCTGCTGGAATAGGCCTTCTACTTCTTTTTTTCCCTTTTCCTTTCAAGCCATTTTTCCACCTGTGATATAGTCTTTTGTTTGTTTGTTTGTTTTAATGCTATCTTGACCTAGTTTTGAGGTCCTACCCAAAGGCTTGTCAGTTATTTTTTTTTATTCTTTTATTTTTTTAATTTTTATTGGAGTATAATTGATTCACAATCTTGTGTTAGTTTTGGGCATACAGCAAAGTAATCAGTTATACATATACATATATCCACTCTTTTTTCCTTCTGAATTATTTATTTATTTATTTATTTTTAACATCTTGTCAGTTCTTGAGCAGCTGATTTAGTCCTCACTGCAGTCACTTTCCTTATCTGATTCTCACATTCCAGGCCACTAAGCACCCACACTAATGAGCCCAGGGCCAGATACTAGATAACTAAGGACAGTCCTTATGCCCAGGAGCCCACAAAATTATTCAAATTAGCTAATAATCTGTTGGGAAACAGGACCAAACCCAGCTAACCCTTACCCACTCACCATACACAAACTGCCCCCTAAGCTTCAGACTGCTGTTACACTTTCACCAGATGCAAACCTATATGTGGCCTTGCCTGGCAGCCTTCTCTGCTTGGAGCTGTAGATTACAGAGTTCTACCTCACATCGACCTCATAGTATATGTGTGTTGAATTATCATCAGAAGAATCTTTAAAGTTTATAAGACATTGGTACCATGAGGTGAACTGTGAAGCCATGACCATTGACTCTTAGATAGTTTCTTGGGGGATGGCTCTTGGGTTACTAATTATCTATAAACCTCCACAACAGTGGCTTGGAAAGGAAATACTCCTGACACTGAGCTCAGTCCTGCTTGAGACTTATTGCTTGCTGCTGTGTCTACTGGTGGTTGCCACATCGCCAGACCCAAATGTCCTCAGGGTGGGAATATTCAAAACTAGCAGTGCTAATTTCTAAACTCTGGTAGCCAGACACTCACCCAAACAGGCTTAACCTAGGACAGGAGGAATGATGGATCGCTTGAACTGCAGTTTCTGGGACCAGTTTCAGTGGGTTTTAGTGGCCTCACTTGGGCCTTAGTGAATTCCTCTGCATATCAACATGCCAAGGGACTCATACTTCCAACAAGGGGGTTACTTTTGCTGTCCCGAGGAGAGTGTGCTATAGTACTCTAAGTACAAATACTAGTCCTTACACTTAGTCTAAGTACAAAAGCTTAGTCTCACTCTCTTTAGAATGAGAGAGACAGCTGGACATCTCCCTTTTCCTACAAGTTCCTAGGATGCACCCAGAAGTTTTGCAGAAGAAGTTATCAAACAAAACAAAATCTAGATACAGTGGGAGGAAATTTTAAAAATTAGAAAAAATTATGTGCATGTGTGGATGTATAATTTGGCACAATTGAAAATCCAAACTTTACTAGAAGAATTTGTATAAGATAAAGGTAAAAACAGCACTGACTGGCTTTTGTGCCTTTACATCAGAAGTTCTAAATTACATTTCACATGTGCCAACATGCACCAACTGATAAGGCTTCATGGATTAATCAATACTGGGGTTCAAATTAAAGATATATCTGGGGATCACTTTGAATTTATACATGGTGCCTCCTATAATTTGAAGAGAGTGATTAAATATGACAGAGAAAACTAAGTATACTTCACCTTAACTCTAGCTTTGCCTAAATTTCCCCTAGTCATACTACCCATTGTCATATAAGAGTCCATATTGGGTATAAACAATATGACACTTGTACAAAATTAAAATTAAATTAAGCCCTGGGCAATTACAAATTGGCTTGCCAAAATAAGACTCTATGGAACCACCATTTAAATTGGTTAAGATGGTTCAATGTAAGTTATAATAAGGCCTTCAAGTGTTAAAACTTATTATATAAGAACTAAGTAATGAATTAATGGAGATTATCCTCACTGCTTCTCCATCTGAAAATCCAATTTTGCCTGTTCTTAAACATTAAAAAATTAAGAATGGTGCCTCACGGTGGATTACTGCAAGCTTAATGCTATGGTCTCATCCACTAAGGTCCCTGAACCTGATACTCAGTATTATTGAAGTTACTAATATCATCCATTCAACAACTGGTGAAAATTTTGCTACAGTAGATTAGCTAATACATTCTGTTCAGTGTCTATTTCAACAGCCTCTTGGCTGCAGTTTACCTTTACCTCCAAAGTGACACAATACATCGTTTTCAAACTACCCATGGGTTACCTTAGCAGCCTTGCCTTTGCACACAAGTTTTGCAGGAAAGATTTTTAACTGCATCCAACTTTCTCTAGGAGCACATGTATGACATTACATTGAAGACATCCTCCTCCGAGGAGTTTGATTTGACACAGTGCTTAAGGATCTACATGTCTAATATATTTTAGTCCTTTTTGAGTTCTGGAGGCAACATATTCCTCATTTACAAATTTTACTTAGCCTCACTGATGTCTCTACTTACAAATCAGTTCACTATAAAAGGTGCTCTCTCCAACAAAGGCTCTAAAATTTATACAAATTAAAATCAACACACATTTCTATTAGTGCCCCCAGGGGCTCCTTCACTGTGGAGACTTTAACAACCTTCTCTCACGTTTTCTGGAATCTCTGGACCACCTATGATGAACATAAGGTGTTAATGGCTTCTGACTCAAGAGACTCTTTCTCTACCCAGTGCTATACACTGTTAAAGTGAACATTGCTGGTCACATACTGGGCTCTTTTGAAAACAGAGACTCTCACAGATGCTGAGCCTATGACCCTCTCTACCCACCTGCCCATTATGCCTTGATCCATGGAAGCAGCACCCCACAAGCTCCACAAGGCTGCCAAATCTTCCTTGATTCAGTATGATACCAAACCTGGGCCCTGTGGCATTTTCCACCTGGAGGAGGGGGTGGTCTCTTCTGTTCTTAGTCTCTGGCCAGATACCACTGCTGGAAGGGGTCAATCCTCCCCAAGACCCATTGGCTACCTGGGGAACTCCCTGAGATTAACTGAGTCAACACCAAGGAAAGTTCATAGACTTGTGTGAATAGCCTTACCACCATCATAAACATGATGGAGCTAAGTGAAAAGTAGCCACTTTCCATACCTTAACAAGGATGTCCCAAATAAATAATGAGCCCCAAAGTGAGCACAAGTGGCCAAACTTCAGGCAGTCATTTTAGCACTGGATGTCAGCAAATGGCTCCATCTGCGCAATTTTTAAAACTCTTGGGCTCTTTACCCTATCAGGATAAAAATTTCTGGGAATCTCTTGCCCCACAGACACTCAAAATAGAAATCAATATGTCTCTACATATACTAAGAAATCAGTATATGTCTCTACATATACTAAGAAATCAATATATGTCTCTACATATACTAAGGCCATGTAGAAGGTCTAATGGGATATTTCTTATCCCCTTGCAGTTTCAGATGTTGCTAACCAAGGTACACACTTCACTCCCTGGATGCAAAATCCTGTGATCTTTAAAAGGTTTCCAATGGAACGTTCATCTCCCCAGTAGGTCTCAGGCAGCCTGTTTAGTTGAGAGACATAAGGATTTCTTCAGTCAACTCCTATTTTAAACTCTTTGGTTTGACAAATGGGATTCCTAAATGGGTCTCTATTTGACCCAAGGCCTTAATCTCTCTTCGTGCAAGGCCCCTTGGTTGACTCACACCTCACACCAACTATGAAAATACATTCCCATTGCCCTTTCCTCTGTTTAAAGGGGAATATGTCTCACTGCCATGTAAATAAAGAGTAACTCTACATGAGGCCCTTCAATAAAATTGCCCCTTATCTTTATGGATTTTTCGTCGTGCTCCCATGCCATAGGGCTGGAGGTCAAATCAAGGGTGCATACTCTCTGAGGACCTGTTACCCATCGCCTGTCCCTATGGGGTGGAACCCGTGTGAACCTAAACTTCAGTCAATTAAAAAACCTCCTCAGTATTGGCGTTAAAAGGTGTAGTTAATTAATCCAGACTCTCCATCAAATTCCCTCCAAGAAATTGAAGTGAGTTCTCCAGAGCCATTTTCAAAGACAGTGTAAACTACCAAAAAGGGAGATTTAAAAACTTTGTTTTATAAATAAAAATCACATTCAGAAATAATATTAAAATCAGCACAATATTCCATAATTGTAAACCACACATTGTTTTATTACCTTCCTTATAATACATGCTGGAGAAAAATCAACATTAGACAACAAAAGCATATCAAGTGCAGCTGCACAGCAAGCTGTTAACTGTTGGTCTTGTTACTACTGGTCTGGGTGCTTTTACTGTTTTGGGATCCGGTTTAAACAGTCAAAGTAAGCTATTATTTCAACCAAATATGGCAAATGCTAAGGCCCAAATGCCATTGAGTTTGGTTCATACAAGCCCTGCAGCCCAAAGACCTCGCTTACTTACCTATCAGTTACCAAACCAACAAGTGAGGCTTAGAGCCCATGGTAATTGGTTAAACTGGAGGGTCCACACGCAGAAAGGATCAAAGCACTACCAACACCTTGACTGTAGCCTTGTGGGACCCTAAGCAGAGGACCCGAGTGAGGCTCTGCATCCTGGGTCTTCTGACCCATAAACAGTGAGGTATTACATTTGTGTTGCTTTTACATGCTAGGTTCATGGTAAAATGTTATGAAAACAAGAGGCAATAAGAATTATACATAGAAATATATATGTATGTATTTATATATTTTAATGGAAGACACAAAATAAAGAATCATATTGAGATGGATATATTTAAAAAATATTTATAGACACATACCTTGTTTAATAAAAACTCCCATTTGTTAAGGTTCTCAGTACCTACAACAGGATTCACTGTGGCTAGATAAAACAGAAAACTTGTAACATTTAAAACATTTAAAAATATATTAGGAATTCCAGGGAAACTAGAGAGCCAACATTATAATATATATAGTGAGATCAATGCACTGGGCCTTACTAACAACAGTACAAATTATCTTGCCCAAAATTGTGTTGCTCACTAACACTATAGCTTCTTCAGGTCATACCAGTTATTCTCAGAGTTACCGGCCAAAATCTCCAGTATGGTGGCTCAAAACGATCACACCATGAAACACCCTAAAATATGGTTTCTATATGTAAAAGGAATATTTGATTGACAGTATCTGACACCAAGCATCAAAGGAACTTATAAGAATCAACTTGGGGATATATGTTAGGAAAGCAATAGTCACCATATGGGAAACAGTACAAATACATGTAGGGCTTTAAGAACAACAACAACTAAAAGAAGAAAAAAACAAGAGCATCAAACACTAATATTTCCATTTATTGTTAGAGTAGGAGTTGCTGTTAAATGTCAAAAATATATTTTCAGTGAAATACTTTTCATAAAATTGTGCTTAATCCTATTAACTAAGACTTCTTTTCCCCATTTTCTATCATGGTACTCCACCATCTTTTTTTTTTTTTTTTTTTTTTTTTGTGGTACGCGGGCCTCTTACTGCTGTGGCCTCTCCCATTGTGGAGCACAGGCTCTGGACACACAGGCTCAGCGGCCATGGCTCATGGGCCTAGCTGCTCCGTGGCATGTGGGATCTTCCCGGACCGGGGCACGAACCCATGTCCCCTGCCTCAGCAGGTGGACTCTCAACCACTGCACCACCAGGGAAGCCCTCCACCATATTTTTAATAGGACATTCCAGAATACTCTAAACTAAATAGAATCAGTAAGAATATACAATATACAATATGTGTAAAAATACTTTCCAACCAGTAAAATGTGAATGATATATATTATAGAGTTTTCAAAAATGGTCTTAGGGCTTCCCTAGTGGCACAGTGGTTAAGAATCCACCTGCCAGTGCAGAGGACACGGGTTCAAGTCCTGGTCCAGGAAGACCCACATGCCGCTGAGCAACTAAGCCTGTGTGCCACAACTACTGAGCCTGAGCTCTGGAGCCCACAAGCCACAACTACTGAAACCCATGCACCTAGGGTGCATAGGGTGGGCAGAACCTATGAATATGATGGAGTATCACTCCCATGATTAGGGTTCTTATCATTTAACTTTTGTTAATCAGATAGGAGATTATTCTGGGTGGGCCTGACCTAGTCATGTAATGTCTTAAATGAAAGTGATGTTTTGAGAGATTCTCCTGCTAAACTCAGAGGAAAGAAACAAATTGGCTATATTAATGAACTACACTGAGAACTGCACACTTAGGGCCTTAGTTATACAGCCACAGGAGATGATATCTGCCAACAAGCTGCAAGAGCTTGGAAGAGGGTTGAGTCTCAGATGGGATTGCAGCCCCAGCTAGTGCCTTGAATTTAGCCTTTTGAGAACCTGAACTGAGGACCCTGCTAACTTGTGCCTGGACTCCTGATCCACGGAAACTATGAGCTAATAAATGTAATCTTTTTCAGCTGCTAAATGTGTGGTAATTTGTCACATAGCAATAGAAAAATAATACAATATGGTCTTACAAAATGATAACTAGTGTTCTAAAAATAATTTGTAATTGCAACAACTCAACCTCTCTGTAGGGTCCAGATGACAATTTAAATTTCTGTAATGCCAAGCAAAGAAATATAACTAAGTAAAGAGAGCAGAATATTATAGGATGTGTGGCAAATTGAAGGGTCATCTGTAATCCAGCAGTTGACAAAAATGTTGAACATGGCCAAATATCGCATTTTTTAAACAAAACAAAAAATCTGGTTTGTTCATTTGTTTGTTTGCTTGATTTTATCTGGGAATCAGTTGGCAGCAACATACCCCTTTCCCCTCTAACAAACTAAAAAAAAAAAATAAAAAATCTGTGTTTGGACCAAAAAAAAAGAAGTCAGTAGGACACCATTTTGTAACCTGTGGTATAAAGTTTAAGAATAAATATATTTGCTCGGGGCTTCCCTGGTGGTGCAGTAGTTGAGAATCTGCCTGCTAATGCAGGGGACACGGGTTCGAGTCCTGGTCTGGGAGGATCCCACATGTCGCGGAGCAACTGGGCCCGTGAGCCACAACTACTGAGCCTGCACATCTGGAGCCTGTGCTCCACAACAAGAGAGGCTGCAATAGTGAGAGGCCCACACACCGCGATGAAGAGTGGCCCCCGCTTGCCACAACTAGAGAAAACCCTCGCACAGAAATGAAGACCCAACACAGCAAAAATAAATAAATAAATAAATAAATAAACTCCTACCCCCAACATCTTCTAAAAAATAATAATAATAAAAAGAATAAATATATTTGCTTAAGCTCTCCTCTCTAAGATCATATTTATGAATGTTTGTGCATATGTAAACTCTTCTACTTTCTGTCTCATTGACTCACTTTATCCTCTGCATTCATTTATCTATAAAATAAATACTTACTGAGTACCTACTATACAACAGACAGACACTATACAAGACATAATGTGCAAAAAACCCCCAAATATTACAGCCATATGAGGTATTTTTAGCAGCAGTATACACAAAAAATAATTAAAATATATACAATGTAAATGTTCATAAGACCTATAAGGGAAAAATATGAAGAAATTATGGAGATAATGCAAGATTAGAGGTGGGTGGTGGGTGGAGGAGGATTGTTTCATGTGCATGTACTTTATTCCAAGTGGTTTCCTATGTGCTAGACCAACAAGGGTAAAGAGGACATGTTTACTCTCAAAGAGCTTATTATTCAGTGAAGTTGACATACAGTTATCAAACTATATTCTAATCATTTGTGATGTGTGACAGCATACAGTAAAGTACGGTGTATTAATCAAATATATAGGAATGCCAGAAGTAGACTCTCAAAGTTCCTAGAAAGTATGTAAACTATATTTTAGTTAGCACTTTCAAATATTTGCTAGGCATTTTAATTAAATAACCTGTAAGTACCCTTCTGCTCTTCTGAGACTTTATGATTTAAATTGAAGATCCCACATGGTCCTGTAGGAAAATCTTTCCAAATTCTGGATGAGAATTCAACCTACAAAATTTGAAATCCCTATAACATCCCATGAATCCTTTGGAAAGTAATTTTCCCCATAGATATTCATATAAAGTTATGCCTATAAAGAATTTTGATATCTGTAAAACATAGAGACAGTTTGGTTCTGAATTTTGGAACTTTTCCCGAAGCACAACAAACCCCAAAATCTCCATTTACAAAGTAGCTATGTGACAATGGTAATCTGAGATACTTCAAAAAATTTTACCAAAATTGGAGCCCCACATGTCCTCAGGAGTCCTTGAGCTATGGTGGGGAAAAACTGGGAGACAGGAGGGATCTAGTCTCGGTGGAGTAGTCACTCCAGGAAGGAGGGGATCCCACCAGAAAGGAAACTGCCAAATCCAGGATGGAGAACAAATAGGGCTTAAGCGCTAGTGAAAGCCAATAGAGAAGGCAAGAAGTTTTCTCTGAGTGACCTAAATATCTCAATGTCAGAAAGCTCTAGTGAACTAACATTTATGAAAACAAATTCAGTTCATGGCTTCGGAAATTAAGGGCTGTGTCTCTTGATGTTGGTGGCCCATGAGGTAGTCTGAGAAGAAGAGAGGGAAGCACTGGAGCTGCACAAGTTCTCCTGCCCCAGGTTGGTCTTTGTGTCAGAGGAGCTGTGGCTGCACAAAGATCCATGCTATAAAGTAACAACAGTCTCTACTGTCGCAATACAGGAGGGAGGCTTTGAGTGGCAAAGCTTGAAAGCTTTCTTCCCTACCTTCACTCCTTCCTAAGGAACCTCTTGAAACAATTCAGGAAAATTCAACTCATTCAAATATGAGTAACAAAAAATGGAGTATACCTTCTGTAAAGACAGGGTTACATGGACAAGGACATGCTGAGAAAAAAATACAAAGTGTAAATTGATTTTTGCCCCCTACACACTGCTTTCAAAATATGGAGACTTTTCTTTCAAAGGTGCTCCTTGTTAGAAACCAGAGAGGATATTTTTAACTACCATGTTTAGCAGTAAATGAGTTTCCAAGTCTGGTGAGTGGTAATGACAAAATTCTCTTTTTGAGAGAGATTCTATAGTGAATTGTGACCATATTAAAAGTTCTCATGTGTTTTTCTCCCAATGTAACAGTCTTGTTTACTTTCTTACACACTTCACATCTCTTCTAAAAATATCTGAAAAGTTCTCTGACTCCAAAAGCAAGGGGGAAATTACTGGCCCGTTGAAAGAAGAAACAGAAGACTGAACTAAATTGCTTTTCTAAGGGGCAACACAAAGTAATTACATAGTAAGGGGTTAAGATCTGGAACAAATTTAGAGGGATATAGTAGTTAAACATTGCCCTCTAAAACCTACAATACTGGGGGATTAAGATAAAAGTAAGCCACTCATTATCTATAATTTGTCACTTTTTAGAAAATAAATGAATGCTTTTTAAGCTATTACTTGGGTACAACTGTTAAATTTTGTTTCCCTCTTTAAAAATCAGTGCCAAAGATTCTCAGTAGAAACAGGTTAACTCATTTTGCTCTTTATATAATTTTCTGTGATAAAACTTTGAATGTAGTTTCAACTTAATATACCACTTTTACCTGGACTTGACTATGCACATAATAAGATATTAATAATATATTTGTATTGACTTCACCAGTTAACTTAGTCAAATTGTCAGTTGATCACTGTCACTGAATTGACTAGTTCATCAGTCAGTGTTTTACAGTTGAAGCATTTTGCTGTAAGGAGATAAAAAATGTCTCACATTATCAGTTCCTAGTAGCAAAATACAGTTAATTTATATCCCATTTCCCTATCAGGGGTTTGTCTACCTTATTAATCTCTCTTCTCAAGGATAGTACCCTCATGATGGTAGGGGTAAAGACCTTGGTCCAAATGGTTTCTTTCACATCTTTGTTCGAATTTGCCGCACAGTGGATGGTCACAACTGCATCCCTGTGATCCTGCAGTAAGGAGTCTCATTGTCCATTTTTACCAGGTCCTTTTGGATGTCATGTTAACACTCACTAAGTTCAGGTGCTTACTTTTTTCCTTCAAATGTTAGGTCTTTCTTGTGGCTTCCTTGAATGACCTCACATTATTGAGCAGCCACTAATTATCTCAGCACAGGTGTGTCCATCATGTGGCATACTGGTTTCTTGTACACCAAATCAAGGCTATGGGAGATCAAGGTACCATTTGGTACTTACCAATCTAGTCTCCATCTTAAACTTTGGCTTTTCTATTGCTCCAACACTCTGCTGGATGTAGTGGGGACACAAAGTCCCAGCTTATATGTTCCAATATGTTTTCCTCACTATCTGGGTGCCTTTTAGTGCTATAATCATCAAAAAACAAATAAGTTTTACTTTCAAAGTCTCTCCACCCTGTCACAGCATTGCCTTTTTTGTTTCACCTAGTGGAAATATCCTCTACATTATAGTCTCCCTTTTTCCTACGAAATGTCTTCTTAGTGCCACACAGAAATCCACTAATCCAAGCTTAATGGCAGAGGAACTGCAAGGAAAAATATACTTCAATTGATTATAGTTACAGTAAGTCCCCTACATATGAAACTTCAAGTTGCAAACTTTCAAAGAGACAAACATGCGTTCACATGTCCAATCACGTAAGTTAGTTCACGTGTCTGGTGTACATTGTCATGTGCATGCATCCTCTACAAGTGGTTGTTTTTTTGTGTGTACTTTACTATATAGTACTGTATAGAGGACAGTAGTACAGTATCTTTATTTTAAGCCCAAGATGTCCGGAAGCAAGCATAAAAGCAGCAGTAATGTGGCTGGTACTGCTAAGAAACTCCAAGAGGTAATGATGGAAACAAAAGTGAAAATAATTGAGACAGTGGAGCAAAGCAAAAAGCTGGCAGAAGTCGCTTGTTCTTATAACATTGAACTCCTTGCTCTGTGACAGGAGATTACTAATGAAGACCTGATAGGATTGGAGGCCCAGAGAAAGGACGAAGAAAGACAAGAGGAAGAAGAAGTAACTGAAGAACCAAAGAGATTCATGATGCAGGAAATGGCAAGGGGATTTTCTTTATTTGAGGATGCACCGTTAGTTTTTGAGGGACAGGACCTGAACGCAGGATGGTACACAAAGGTTGCAGCAGCGGTTCAGAATGCAATCCAGGGCTACTCTGCCATCTATGACGAAAAAGAAAGAGCTACTACCAGACATCACTGTATCGTTCTTTTTTTTTTTGTTTTGTTTATTTGTTTCTTTTTTTGCAGTATGCGGGCCTCTCACTGTTGTGGCCTCTCCCATTGTGGAGCACAGGCTCCGGATGTGCAGGCTCAGCGGCCACGGCTCACGGGCCCAGCTGCTCCGCGGCATGTGGGATCCTCCCGGACTGGGGCACGAACCCACGTCCCCTGCATCAGCAGGCAGACTCTCAACCACTGTGCCACCAGGGAAGCCCACTGTACCGTTTTTTCAAGAGGGTAGATAGAATTGAATCGAGCAAGGAAATGGAACCTGTGCCATCGACGTCAGGCGTGAGTGAAATTGCACCTTGCCCTCCATCTCCTATTGCTGATGATCCTTCAGCTCTACCATCTCCCACGTCCTCTCCCTCCTCCAGTCAGTAACTCTTCTTGCCTGTTCACTCGATGCCAGCCCCTGGATGCCAGCTGTTGTACTGTACTACTGTACTTTTCTAGGTACTGTACTGTAAGATTTAAAATGTTTTCTTGGGGCTTCCCTGGTGGTGCAGTGGTTGAGAGTCTGCCTGCCGATGCAGGGGACATGGGTTCGTGCCCCAGTCTGGGAGGATCCCACATGCCGCGGAGCGGCTGGGCCTGTGAGCCATGGCTGCTGAGCCTGCGCATCCGGAGCCTGTGCGTCCAGAGCCTGTGCTCCACTGTTGTGGAGAGGCCACAACAGTGAGAGGCCTGCATACCACAAAAATAAATAAAATAAAATGTTTTCTTTATTTTTTTGTGTTTATTTGTTTTTTATGTATTATTTGTGTTAAAAGTATTATAAACCTATTACAGAACAGTACTATATAGCTGATTGTGTTAGTTGGGTACCTAGGCTAACTTTGTTGGAAATATGAACAAAGTGGACTCTTGAAAGCACTCTTGCAACAGAATTCGTTCAAATGGAGGGGACTTTCTGTATTTTTTAAACACCTCAAAGTTCACTATTTCATCAAGATTCCCCAAATAAATGTCAAATTTTCCCCTGAAATTACCTTACCTCAAGATTATTAGGCTCTAATAATCTATTCTTCTTTTCTTACTGCAGTAGGTTACAGTGCCCAACTCCTGTGTTTAATGGTAGGGTTCGAAATGGAACTGGAAACACACAAAATAAAAGGAAATTATTAATGTCATTATAATACATTATGTGCTCAGGGAGTAACAGTTATTAGCCATGAATTTCTTTTGAGTCATTCATCTTAATCAACCCATTTTAAATAATTATCAGATAATATCTGGGCAGGCTCAATAACTCAGGATTTAGAAACACAATACAGAATTTGTTAATAATGACAATTATGGTTAGGGAACAAATGATATACAATTTATTAGTGACTACCAAAGACTCAAATTAATAAATGTCAAACTATAATGTTATATATGTGTGGTTTTGCTAATAGCATACAATCCTTAAACACTAGGGAACTGCTGAAACTCTTCAGTAAGGGTAGATATAAATATTGTCTTAGTTTAGTCAGGACCTTCTCCCTTTGTTTTTCTGAGTTGCAGTATTCATTGATCTTTTGAACCCCTTGTGTCCAAAACCCATATCAATTCGTATCTATCAATTCTTTGCATTAGCACTTTGAATACCAATTATATAGTGTACTAATCTGTCCTCATTTAGACAGATGTCACACTCTAAATGTAATATGTTCAGTTGATAAACTGCTGGAGCCAAAAGTGTTCTTTTCCTTCTAGTCAATATGCAAGTTTCTTTTTTTTTTTCGTTCAGTGCAGAATACAACTGGATATGGTTACTTCAAATCAACCTGAAAATGAAAACTACAAACCACAGCTGCTGGTTACTGGGACGTTATGTGTCCAACTTGCCCACATACAATTACTTAAATGAACCCACAGCGACAAATTGTAGTGGCCTGAAAATCTGTCTTTTTATGTCTCTCTGAACTTCACCTGCTCAGAAAAAGCACTTTTTTTTTTTCTGACCATACTGAGGCTAAGTGGATCTCATTGAGGATATCTACGATCTGTTCTTTAAAAGGAATACCACGGAGACAATATTTTGGTCCTAACATGCTTGTAGTAAAACAATATTTAATGTTTCCCCTGGCTCCAGAAGCTGAATTAGATTGTTCAGATTGTTTGCCCTCATTCTGAAATTAAATGCCTACCATAATTTGGCAAATATCTGACACTTGACATACTATCATTTTTATACTTGTTGGTCTAAAGAAGTGTATTTGTGTTTACATGACAATGACACTAAGCAAATAATTGAAACTTTCAATTAGTCAAATATCTGTGGCATACTAGGTGAAAAATATTTTAAGTTTTTATATTTGCTTTTCTCATTCAACTCTTTTGATGTCATACACAATGCATTGAATTCAAATATTTCCTGTGAATCTATATTTAAACTCATAAATAACACAGTGGATAGTTATCATTTTCAGAAAAAATTAACGAGTTTACATTTTGAAACCATCTTTTAACACCTTTGACATTCTAGAAACTTTTCTCTATTTTAATGATTTAAATGTTTTCCAAATGAAAGAAAATATGGTAAATATAAAAGCAGAGATAACAGTAATAATTGTAATGTCTATATATGTAATAAAGTCCATTTCTAAAATTAAATTTCAATTTTGTCACATCTAAAATTGCAGTCATGCAAGTTTCTGGAATACTTATTTAAATGAATACTGTCTATGAAAATTCTGTGCTAAACCATTGTTCTACAAATAAAAATAGTCCAAAATCACCATTTTGTTAGTCACTAATTAATATTAATACATTTACTTATTAAATGGAAAGGATTATCTAAAATAACTGAGAAGTATTTCAAAGCTAGTGACAGCTAGGACAACTCAATATTAACATCATGCCCTGAAAATTATTTATTTAACCATATATTTGACCAGAAAAAAAGTAGTTTTCAAAGGTGATTTTCACTTTCAAGTGTTCATTTAAATGAATTTAAAATGTAGCAGTGGAAATACTTAAGGAGTTGAAAATTTATTGGAAGTTCACCGAGCAGTATGGATTTCCTTGAAGAATGAGTTATGTATAAAGTCTATTTCAGAGATTCATCAAACATATATCTATCTCTCCAACTAAGTTTCACATAATTTCTTATTACAGGATTACTTTAAATCAAATTTTTAAAATCAACGTGCAGGAGTCCGTGAGATCCACATTCAATAATTCAAAGAGATCATTTACTTTCTAAATTACTACCATTCTCTACTATGCAGCAGTTTAATGATTGCCTTGAAATGACAGAAATTCTGCAACAAAATGATTCTTGTATAAAATGGAATGCTGAGAGGAGATCTTCAAGATGGAGGAAGAGTAAGACGTGGAGATCACCTTCCTCCCCACAAATACATCAGAAATACATCTACATGTGGAACAGCTGCTACAGAACACCTACTGAACGCTGGCAGAACACCTCAGAACCCCAAAAGGCAAGAAACTCGCCCAAGTACCTGAGTAGGGCAAAAGAAAAAAGAATAAACAGAGACAAAAGAATAGGGACGGGACCTGCACCCCTGGGAGGGAGCTGTAAAGGAGGGAAAGTTTCCACACACTAGAAGCCCTTTCACTGGTGGAGATGGGGGGTGGGCTGGGGGGAAGCTTCAGAGCCACAGAGGAGAGCACAGCAACAGGGGTGCAGAGAGCAAAGCGGAGAGATTGCCGCACAGAGGATTGGTGCCGACCGGCACTCACCAGGCCGAGAGGCTTGTCTGCTCACCCGCCTGGGATGGCGGGCCTGGGAGCTGAGGCTCGGGCTTCATTCAGATGCCGGGAGAGGACTGGGGTTGGCTGTGTGAACACAGCCTGAAGGGGGCTAGTGCACCACAGCTAGCCAGGAGGGAGTCTGGGAAAAGGTCTGGACCTGCCTAAGAGGCAAGATACCATTGTTTCTTGGTGCCGAGGAGAGGGAATTCAGAGCACTGCCTAAATGCGCTCCAGGGACGGGTGTAAGTCGCAGCTACCAGCGCAGACCCCAGAGATGGGCCTGAGACTCTAAGGCTGCTGCTGCCGCCACCAAGAAGCCTGTGTGCAAGCACAGGTCACTATCAACACCTCCCCTCCTGAGAGGCTGTGCAGCCCGCCACTGCCAGGGTCCAGTGATCCAGGGACAACTTCCCTGGAAGAACACACGGCGTGCCTCAGTCTGTTGTAACGTCACGCCAACCTCTTCAGCTGCACGTTCACCCCGCATTCCATACTCCTCCCTCCCCCCGGGCTGAGTGAGCCAGAGCCCCTGAATTGGCTGCTCCTTTAACCCCGTCCTGTCTGAGAGAAGAACAGACGCCCTCCGGCGACCTACACGCAGAGACGGGGCCAAATCCAAAGCTGAACCCTAGGAGCTGTGCGAACAAAGAAGAGAAAGGGAAATCTCTCCCAGCAGCCTCAGGAGCAGCAGAATAAATCTCCACAATCAACTTGATGTACCCTGCATCTGTGGAATACCTAAATAGACAATGAATCCTCCCAAAACTGAGGAGGTGGACTTTGGGAGCAAAGTCCTTTTTCTCCTTTGTGAGTGTGTACGTGTATGCTTCTGTGTGTGATTTTGTCGATATAGCTTTGCTTTTACCATTTGTCCTAGGGTTCTGTCATTTTTTTTTTTAAGTATAGTTTTTAGCGCTTGTCATCATTGGTGGATTCATTTTTTGGTTTGGTTGCTCTCTTCTTTCTTTTCTTCCTTCTTTTATTTCTTACTTTTTAATTATTTTTAATTTTTATTTTAATAACATTATTTTATTTATTTATTTATTTATTTTTCTTTCTTTTTTTCTCCCTTTTATTCTGAGCTGTGTGGATGGCAGGGTCTTGGTGCTCCAGTCAGGTGTCAGGTCTGTGCCTCTGAGGTGGGAGAGCTGAGTTCAGGACATTGGTCCACCAACATCTCCCAGCTCCATGTAATATCAAACAGCGAAAATCTCCCAGAGATCTCCATCTCAACGTCAAGAAGCAGCTCCACTCAATGACCAGCAGGCAATACTGCTGGACACCCTATGCCAAACAACTAGCAAGACAGGAACACAACCCCACTAACTAGCAGAAAGGCTGCCTAAAATCATAATAAGGTCTCAGACAACACCAAAACACACCATCGGACACGGACCTGCCCACCAGAAAGACAAGATGCATTTAAATGATACATTAAACAAGATGGACTTAACTGATATTTATAGGACATTCCATCCAAAAATGGCAGAATATACTTTCTTCTCAAGTGATCGTGGAACATTCTCCAGGATAGATCATATCTTGGGTCACAAAGCAAGCCTTGGTAAAGTTATGAAAATTGAAATTGTATCAAATATCTTTTCTGACCACAATGCTATGAGACTAGATATCAATTACAGGAAAAAAATGTAAAAACTACAAACACACGGAGGCTAAACAATACACTACTTAATAACCAAGAGATCACTAAGGAAATCAAACAGGAAATCAAAAAATAGTTAGAAACAAATGACAATGAAAATACGCTGAACCAAAACCTATGGGTTGCAGCAAAAACAGTTCTAACAGGGAAGCTTATAGTAATACAATCCTACTTCAAGAAACAAGAAACAGCTCAAATAAACAACATAATTTTACACCTAAAGCAAGTAGATAAAGAAGAACAAAAAACTCAAAGTTAGCAGAAGGAAAGAAATCATAAAGATCAGATCAGAAATAAATGAAAAAGAAATGAAGGAAACAACAGCAAAGATCAATAAAACTAAAAGTTGGTCCTTTGAGAAGATAAACACAATTGATAAACTTTAACCAGACACATAAAGAAAAAAAGGGAGAAGACTCAAATCAATAAAATTAGAAATGAAAAAGGAGAGGTAACAACTGACACTGCAGAAATACAAAGGATTATGAGAGATTACTATAAGCAACTATATGCCAATAAAATGGACAACCTGGAAGAAATGGACAAATTCTTAGAAAAGCACAACCTACTGAGACAGAACCAGAAAGAAACAGAAAATATAAACAGAGTAATCAGAAGCACTGAAATTGAGACTGTGATTGAAAATATTCCAACAAACAAAAGCCCAGGACCAGATGGCTTCAGAGGTAAATTCTATCAAACATTTAAAGAAGAGTTAACACCTATCCTTCTCAAACTCTTTCAAAATATACATAGGGAGGAACACTACCAAACTCATTCTACAAGGCCACCATCACCCTGAAACCAAAACCAGACAGAGATGTCACAAAGAAAGAAAACTACAGGCCAATATCACTGATGATCATAGATGGAAAAATCCTCAACAAAATACTAGCAAACAGAATTCAACAGCACATTAAATGGATCATACACCATAATCAATTGGGGTTTATCCCAGGAATGCAAGGATTCTTCAATATATGGAAATCAATCAATATGATACACCATATTAACAAACTGAAGAATAAAAACCACATGATCATCTCAATAGATGCAGAAAAAAGCGTTTGACAACATTACAGACCGATTTGTGATAAAAACCCTCCAGAAAGTAGACATAGAGGGAACTTACCTTAACATAATGAAGGTCATATATGACAAACCCACAGCCAACATTGTCCTCAATGGTGAAAAACTGAAATCATTTCCACTAAGATTAGAAGAAGAAAAGGTTGCCCACTGTCACCACTGTTATTCAACATAGTTTTGGAAGTGTTAGCCACAGCAATCAGAGAAGTAAAAGAATAAAAGGAATCCATTTTGGAGAAGAAGTAAAACTGTCATTGTTTGCAGATGACTTGATACTATACATAGAGAATCCTAAAGATGCTACCAGAAAACTACTAAAGCTAATCAATGAATTTGGTAAAGTAGCAGGATACAAAATTAATGCACAGAAATCTCTTGCATTCCTATACACTAATGATGAAAAATCTGTAAAGTAATTAAAGACACACTCCCATTTACCACTGCAACAAAAAGAATAAAATATCTAGGAATAAACCTACCTAGGGAGACAAAAGACCTGTATGCAGAAAACTATCAGGCACTGAGGAAAACATTAAGGGTGATACAAATGGATGGAGAGATATACCATGTTTTGAATTGGAAGCATCAACATTGTCAAAATGACTATACTACCCAAAGCAAGCTACAGATTCAATGCAATCCCAATAAAAATACCAGTGACAATTTTCACAGAACTAGAAGAAAATATTTCACAATTTTTATGGAAACACAAAAGACCCCAAACAGCCACAGCAATCTTGAGAAAGAAAAACATAACTGGAGGAATCAGGCTCCCTGATGTCAGACTATACTACAAAGCTAGTGTAATCAAGACAGTATGGCACTGCCACAAATATAGAAATATACATCAATGGAACAGGATAGATAGCCCAGAGATAAACACATGCACACATGGTCACCTTATTTTTGAAAAAGGAGGCAAGAATATACAATGGAGAAAAGACAGCCTGTTGAATAAGTGGTGCAGGGAAAACTGGACAGCTACATGTAAAAGAATGAAATTATAATACTCTAACACCATACACAAAAATTAAACTCAAAATGGATTAAAGACCTAAATGTAAGGCCAGACACTCTAAAACTCTTAGAGGAAAACATAGGCAGAACACTCAGACATAAATCACAGCAAGCTCCTTTTTGACCAACCTCCTAGAGAAATGGAAATAAAAACAAAAACAAATGGGACGTAATGAAACTCAAAAGCTTTTGCACAGCAAAGGAAACCATAAACAAGCTGAAAAGACAACCCTTAAAATGGGAAAAAATATTTACAAATGAAGCAACTGACAAAGGATTAATCTCCAAAATTTACAAGCAGCTCATGCAGCTCAATATCAAAAAAACAAACAACCCAATTCAAAAATAGGCAAAAGACCTAAACATATATTTCTCTAAAGAAGATATATAGATTGCCAACAAACACATGAAAGAATGCTCAACATCATTAATCATTTGAGAAATGCAAATCAAAACTACAGTGAGGAATCACCTCACACCAGTCAGAATGGCCACCATCCAAAAATCTACAAACAATAAATGCTGGAGTGGCTGTGGAGAAAAGGGAACCCTCTTGCACTGTTGGTGGGAATGTAAATTGATACAGCCACTATGGAGAACAGTATGGAGGTTCCTTAAAAAACCAAAAATAGAACTACCATACGACCCAGCTATCCCACTGCTAGGCAGATACCCTGGGAAAACCATAATTCAAAAAGAATCATGTACCACAATGTTCACTGAAGCTCTATTTACAATAGCCAGGACATGGAAGCAACCTAAATGTCCATTGACAGATGAGTGGATAAAGATGTGGCACATATATACAATGGAATATTACTCAGCCATAAAAAACATGGAACTGAGTTATTTGCAGTGAGGTGGATGCACCTAGAGTCTGTCATACAGAGTGAAGTAAGTCAGAAGGAGAAAAACAAATACCATATGTTAACACGTATATATGGAATCTAAAAGAAAAAAAATCATGAAGAACCTAGGGGCAGGATGGGAACAAAGACACAGACCTACTAGAGAATGTACTTCAGGATACAGGGAGGGGGTAATGGTAAGGTGGGTCAAAGTGAGAGAGTGGCCTGGACATATATACACTACAGATGTAAAATCGATAGCCAGTGGGAAGCAGCTGCATAGCACAGGGAGTTCAGTTCGGTGTTTTGTGACCACCTAGAGGTGTAGGATAGGGCAGGTGGGAGAGAGGCAGATGCAAGAAGGAAGAGATATGGGGATATATGTATATGTATAGCTGATTCACTTTGTTATAAAGCAGAAACTAACACACAATTGTAAAGCAATTTTACTCCAATAAAGATGTTTTTAAAAGAAAATAGAATGCTGAAGCATTTGGGGGAATAAAAGAATTCCTATAAACGTCGAAATAAAAATTTTATTGTTACAGAACATTTTGCCCATATTAACATCTATTCCTGTTTGGGGAGATTTCCCTCTTGGCAAGGTAGTACCATATCCATCCAATGGTTCTCAACCAGTCCTGGAATATGTGGAGAGCTGCTTAGAGAGCTCATCACTCTGCACCTATTCAGGCTGCCCAGCCCAAATTTGAGCTGCAGAGTGGAAGCAGAATCATACACACAATGTGCAGTAATTCTGCTAAAAGAAATCATATTATGTGCCCCTTGTTGTCAAAATTCATGAATACCTCACATAATGTGATAATAAAAAGATTAGAATTGCACTCTTTAAATCTTTAGGATCACATAGTACTGCTAGAATTTTCTAAAGTGAACCTTTAAGTATAATTAATTATTAACCCAAGTTAAATGCTTTATATATTACATTTTCTACTTAATTCAAATTAATCATCTTATGACAGGTAACTTCATCCATCTGCTAGGGAATGTTGGTTGCTTTCAGTAACTCCACAGCTTCATTTAAGTCATTTTACTGTGGAAACCTGATAAATCTTGTGTTCATCCTTAATACAGAGGCCTGCTGGAGTCAAGAAAAGAGTGAGTCAGAATCCAGGAGTCCAGTGCAACCCTATTTATTCATATCTCTCTCCTGGGTGATGGCATATAAAAACCTGACTGGGCTCAAAGTCTGAGAGAATGATGTTCTACCTATGTAAAGAATAGAGATTTCCACAATTCCATAGATTTTCAAAGGGTACTTCTGAACTAGAAAAAAAGGCTCTATGCTTAAAATATTATTTTCCCATACCACTTTTCTCACTCACAGACTAAAGGGAAACCACTATTTTATTCATTCTCTTGAAAATATTTTGTTATTTTGCAAAAAAGTATAAAGATCCAAGAGAAAACAAATGAAGTGTGTCCCATCTGAGAAAAAAATCTGGTTCCTACAACCCTATTTAAATTGCCAATCTTTGGGTAATACATAATGGTTACCAAATAATATAAGAAATCAGATATTCACCAACAGGTCCTATAAAATAAAAAGTAAAAAAATAATAAAATCACTCATTAGATTTTTCCTAGCTTTCAAAGGAACTTAGACTATCTTTTACTCTATTCAAGCAGAAAACTGATGCAACCAGTAGGAAGAGCCAGCAAGAGTTACAGAAATCTAAATATTGCCAGGAATTACTTTTAATAAAATTAGATGAAGGCTAATTGTGACAAGATTCTCCTTATTCAACCTTTACCCTCAGAAATCCATTTTAGGATTGGTTTATAAACCCATGTGTCTCTAAGTGGTGAAATGACTTGTTACTTAGAATAGCTAATCTCCTGCTAAGAAAAGCAATATTGGTATGGGTGATAGGGATCCAGGTACCACTAAAAATAATGTAACATTGGGAAATCATGGAAATGTCTTTCAGTGGATGGAAAATTGTGTGAGGAGAGAAGATTTATAGCTATTGTACAGCACTGAGTCCAAGCACAAAGAACTTTGTGTCTTAGCAGTTTCAATCTATACTTCTAGTTGTTTTGTGTTGTTGCTATTGCTATTAAATAAATGAATTAATAAATGCCAAACAACACATATTTTATGAATATTTAAGTACAATAATAAACATGATAAAATAATTGTATAACATGTTTAATTATAACTGAGTATGTTTTGACAAATCAATACTTCCAAGTATTTCTTATATTACTTTTGGGTCAACGAGTTGGTTTAACCTATAATTGTAAAAGTATTTCTGGAGAACTCTCAACGCCTTGGTCTCTAGCTTTCACTCAAGTCCTGTTCACATTACACCATGGAATTGATGGTGATTTTGTGCAAATATGAAAAACTGAGAGCATTTCCTCTAAATTCAGGAATAAGACAAGGGTGCCCACCCTCACCACTATTATTCAACATAGTTTTGGATGTCCTAGCCATGGCAATCAGAGAAGAAAAAGAAAGGAAAGGAATCCAAACTGGCAAAGAAAAACTAAAACTGTCACTCTTTGCAGATGACACGATACTATACATAGAAAATCCTAAAAATGCCACCAGAAAACTACTAGAGTTAATCAATGAATTTAGTAAAGTTGAAGGATACAAAATTAATACACAGAAATCTCTTGCATTCCTATATACTAAGAATGAAAGATCAAAAAGAGAAATTAAGGAAACAATCCCATTTACCATTACAGAAAAAAAAAAAAAAGAATAAAATACCTAGGAATAAACCTACCTAAGTAGACAAAAGACCTGTATGCAGAAAACTATAAGACACTAATGAAAGAAAACAAAGATGACACAAACAGATGGAGAGATATACCATGTTCTTTGGTTGGAAGAATCAATATTGTGAAAATGACTATACTACCCAAAGCAATCTACAGATTCAATGCAATCCTTATCAAACTACCAATGGCATTTTTCAAAGAACAATAACAAAAATCTTACAATTAGTATTGAAACACAAAAGACCTCCAATAGCAAAAGCAATATTGAGAAACAAAGTAGAGCTGGAGGAATCATGTTCCCTGACTTCAGACTATACTACAAAGCTATAGTAATCAAGATAGTATGGTACTGGCACAAAGACAGAAATATAGATTAATGGAACAGGATAGAAAGCTCAGAGATAAACCCACACACCAATGGTCACCTGATTTATGATGAAGGAGGCCAAAATATACAATGGAGCAAAGATGGCCTCTTCAATAAGTGGTGCTGGGAAAGCTGGACAGCTACATGTAAAAGGATGAAATTGGAACACTCTGTAAAAACCCACACAAAAATAAACTCAAAATGGATTACAGACCTAAATTTAAGGCCAGACACTATAAAACTCTTAGAGGAACACATAGGCAGAACACTCTTTGACATAAATTGCAGCAAGATCTTATTTGACCCACCTCTTAGAATAATGAGAATAAAAACAAAAATATACAAATGGGACCTAGTGAAACTTAAAAGCTTTTGCACAGCAAAGGAAACCATAAACAAGATGAAAAGACAACCCTCAGAATGGGAGAAAATATTTGCAAATGAAGAAACTGACAAGGGAGTAATCTCCAAAATATGCAAACAGCTCAAGCAGCTCAATATCAAAAAAATAAACAGTCCAATTAAAAAATGGGCAGAAGACCTAAATAGATATTTCCCCAAAGAAGACATACAGATGGCCAATAAACACAGGAAAACCATAATTCAAAAAGACATATGCATCCCAATGTTCATTGCAGCACTATTTACAATAGCCAGGACAAGGAAGCAACCTAAATGTCCATCAACAGAGAAATGGATAAAGAAGACATGGTACATATATATAATGGAATATTACTCAGCCATAAAAAGGAACAAAACTGGGTCATTTGTAAAGACGTGGATGGACTTAAAGACTGTCATACAGAGTGAAGTAAGTCAGAAAAAGAAAAACAAATATCATATATTAATGCATATGTGTGGAATCTGAAAAAAATGGTATAGATGATCTTGTTTACAAAGCAGAAATAGAGACACAGACGAAGAGAACAAACATATGGATACCAAGGGGGAAAGCGGGGGTGGGTGGTGTGGTGTGGGATGAACTGGGAGGTTAGGATTGACATATCTATACTACCGACACTATGTATAAAATTGATAACTAATGAGAACCTACTGAATAGCACAGGGAACTCTACTCAGTGCTCTTTGGTGACTGAAATGAGAAGGAAATCCAAAAAAGAGGGGATATATGTATACGTATAACTGATTCACTTTGCTGTACAGTATAAACTAACAATATTGTAAAGCAACTACACACCAATAAAATTTTTTAAAAAAGAAACTAGCATTAATAATAATTCTTTGCCAACATACCCAGAATTCTTCAATAGATCATCATGACAAAGAGGCCTCCAATCTGAATTATGTTCTATTTTTGTTTGTTTCTTTTTTTTTTTTTTTTTTTTTTTTTTGTGGTACACGGGCCTCTCACTGTTGTGGCCTCTCCCATTGCGGAGTACAGGTTCCAGACACACAGGCTCAGCAGCCATGGCTCATGGGCCCAGCTGCTCCGTGGCATGTGGGATCCTCCCAGACCAGGGCATGAACCCGTGTTCCCTGCATCAGCAGATGGACTCTCAACCACTGCACCACCAGGGAAGCCCTATTTTAGTTTCTTGAAACAAAAGTATCTACAAAAGCAGCGTTGTGTGATTTAAAATGCATTTTCACATGAATTATTTTATTTTTCAAAATTAGACATGAAACAGACAGTGTAGGAATTATATAACCATGCAAGTAAAAATCAATAAATGGGGACACTAAGGCTCACAATTACTAATTATATAAGCCATATGAGTATTCTTTAATGCAAGAATTAGAACAGTGATCTTATGATTCTCCCATCAGTTTTAAACTATTCATATTACTGCCCAGTTATAACTATGGAGGTACAGAAGTGGTTAACAATACAAAACACAGTTTATGTTGCATACAACCATAAAGGTGTTCAAGGTTCTTATTTCATTTTTATGTGCACTAATGACAGTTTGTATTTATTCAGCATTATATTCATATACAGGTGAATAGGTGAGGACACTCTCCTTCCATATGCCTCCGTTATTTTCTGCAGCATTCACTTTATGGTCTGCTGCCTTTAAAAACACATTACTATTCTGGTCACTCTCACTGTACACTCCCCTTTCAGTGATAAGTTGTAATTTTTGAAAGACTCTGTGGGCTTACTGTTAGCCCTTGTCACATTAGTGCCTATCATGATTCCTTACTGTTAAAAAAAATTCATAAAATCCTAGGGCATTGCTAAGGTCAAAAGTTTCTCTAAAATTTATTTTTATCTACTTAATTTGGACGCATCATTTTGCTAATTGTATAGTTTATTTATATATAAAATGCAGTGGATTTTCATTTTGCTAAGACATTACAAAAGCTGCCTACATACACTGATTCTTTTAGTGTTTTGTACAATGGCAGTTTTATAGGATTATTTTTCTCAAGTCAGCTTCAAATTTCTTGAATACATGTCACAAAAATATTTTGCTCTTGGGAGAGGGGGAAGATGGCAGAAGAGTAAGACACGGAGATTGCCTTCCTCCCAACAGATACATCAGAAATACATCTACACGTGGAAAAACTCCTACAGAACACCCGATGAACACTGGCACAAGACCTCAGACCTACTAAAAGGCAAGAAACTCCCCCACGTACCTGGGTAGGGCAAAAGAAAAAAGAAAAAAACAGAGACAAAAGGATAGAGACGGGACCTGCACCAGTGGGAGGTAGCTGTGAAGGAGGAAAGGTTTCCACACACTAGGAGCCCCTTAGCGGGCAGAGACTGTGGGTGGTGGAGGGTGGAAGCTTCGGAGTAGCGGAGGAGAGCACAGCAACAGGGGTGCGGAGGGCAAAGCGGAGATGTTCCCGCATGGAGGATCAGTGCCGACCAGCACTCACCAGCCTGAGAGGCTTGTCTGCTCACCCACAGGGGTGGCCGGGGCTGGGAGCTTAGGCTCAGGTTTTGGTCGAGCAGAGGGAGAGGACTGGGGTTGGCGGCATGAACACAGCCTGAAGGGAGCTAATGCACAACAGCTAGCCGGGAGGGAGTCCGGGAAAAAGTCTGGACCTGCTGAAGAGGCAAGAGACTTTTTTTTCCCTCTTTGTTTCCTGGTGGGCAAGGAGAAGGGATTACAAGGCAATTAAAGGAGCTCCAGAGATGGGCGTGAGCCACGGCTATCACTGAGGACCCCAGAGACGGGCATGAGACACTAAGGCTGCTGCTGCCACCACCAAGAAGCCTGTGTGCAAAGCACAGGTCACTATCCCCACCACCCTTCTGGGGAGTCTGTGCAGCCCGCCACTGTCAGGGTCCAGTGATCCAGGGACAACTTCTGTGGGAGAACGCATGGAGCGCCTCAGGCTGGAGCAACCTCACGCCGGCCTCTGCCGTTGCAGGCTCGCCCCACATCCATACCCCTCCCTCCACCCGGCCTGAGTGAGCCAGAGCCCCTGAATTGGCTGCTCCTTTAACCCCGTCCTGTCTGAGCGAAGAACAGACACCCTGCAGAGACCTACATGCAGAGGTGGGGCCAAATCCAAAGCTGAACCCTAGGAGCTGTGTGAACAAAGAAGAGAAAGGGAAATCTCTCCCAGCAGCCTCAGGAGCAGTGGATTAAATCTCCACAATCAACTTGATGTACCCTGAATCGGTGGAATACCTGAATAGACAATGAATCATCCCAAATTGAGGAGGTGGACTTTGAGAGCAAGAAATATTAATTTTTACCCTTTTTCTCTTTTTGTGAGTATGTATCTATATGCTTCTGTGTGAGATTTTTGTCTGTATAGCTTTGCTTTCACCAATTGTCCTAGAGTTCTGTCTGTCCATTTTTGTTTGTTTGTTTATTTAATTTTTTTACTTAAATTTATTTTTCTTAATAATTATTTTTTATTTTAATAACTTTATTTTATTTTATCTTACTTTATTTTATCCTCCTTCTTTCTTTCTACTTTTTCTCCCATTTATTCTGAGCCATGTGGATGAAAGGCTCTTGGTGCTGCAGCCAGGAGTCAGTGCTATGCCTCTGATGTGTGAGAACCAAATTCAGGACACTGGTCCACAACAGACCTTCCAGCTCCACATAATATCAAATGGCGAAAATCTCCCGGAGATCTCCATCTCAACACTAAGACCCAGCTCCACTCAACAATCAACAAGCTACAGTGCTGGACACCCTATGCAAAGCAACTAGCAAGACAGGAACACAATGCCACGCATTAGCAGAGAGGCTGCCTAAAATCATAATAAGGCCACAGACACCCCAAAACACACCATCAGACGTGGATTTGCCCACCAGAAAGACAAGATCCAGCCTCATCCACCAGAACACAGGCACTAGTCCCCTCCACCAGGAAGCCTACACAACCAACTGAACCAACTTTAGCCACTGGGGACAGACACCAAAAACAACAAGAACTACCAACATGCAGCCTGCAAAAAGGAGACCCCAAACACAGGAAGATAAGCAAAATGAGAAGACAAAAAAACACACAGCAGATGAAGTAGCAAGAAAAAACCCAGCAGACCTAAAAAATGAAGAGGAAATAGGCAGTCTACCTGAAAAAGAATTCATAATAATGATAGTAAAGATGATCCAAAATCTTGGAAATAGAATAGACAAAATGCAAGAAACATCTAACAAGGACCTAGAAGAACTAAAGAGGAAACAAGCAATGGTGAACCACACAATAAATGGAATTAAAAATACTCTAGAAGGGATCAGTAGCAGAATAACTGAGGCAGAAGAACGGATAAGTGACCTGGAAGATAAAATAGTGGAAATAACTACTGCATAGCAGAATAAAGAAAAAAGAATGAAAAGAACTGAGGACAGTCTCAGAGACCTCTGGGACAACATTAAATGGACCAACAGTAGAATTATAGGGGTCCCAGAAGAAGAAGAGAAAAAGAAAGGGACTGAGAAATATTTGAAGAGATTATAGTTGAAAACTTCCCTAATATGGGAAAGGAAACAGTTAATCAAGTCCACGAAGCACAGAGAGTCCCATAAAGGATAAATCCAAGGAGAAACACACCAAGAAACATATTAATCGAACTCTCAAAAATTAAATACAAAGAAAACATATTAAAAGCATCAAGGGAAAAACAACAAATAACACACAAGGAAATCCCAATAAGGTTAACAGCTGAACTTTCAGCAGAAACTCTGCAAGCCAGAAGGGAGTGGCAGGACATATTTAAAGTGAGGAAGGAGAAAAACCTGCAACCAAGATTACTCTAACCAGCAAGGATCTCATTCAGATTTGATGGAGAAATTAAAACCTTTACAGACAAACAAAAGCTGAGAGAGTTCAGCACCACCATACCAGCTTTACAACAAATGCTAAAGGAACTTCTCTAGGCAAGAAACACAAGAGCAGGAAAAGACCTACAATAACAAACCCCAAACTGCCGGAGTCGAGCTCCAGCGAGTCCAGGGATACCCGAGGATGGATAGTGTCGGCGAAGGAAATAGTTCTATTACACTTCTTAAAGTCTCAGCATTGAATGTGTCTCTTTCTCATGTCTTTATTCTTTACAATCACAGGTTTATATATTGTAGTTGATTACATTACCAGCTACATGGCCAAACAATCTTAGCACAATCAAACCTCAAAATGATCTATAAAGATTAAAAATATATATATCCCCTAGTTTCTAGATGTCCTATTAAAATATTTCCCCAAGTTCCCATTAATCACAGGTTATTTCTTAGTAACCAAACCAAACAGTTATATGATTATTTTAATTGCAAAAAGTTGGAGCTACTTGTTCCTATTTCTCTTCTCGCATGGGCAACCTTTTACAATGGTTCCATGAAAATATTTACAGTATACCTGCATGCTCTTTCTCATTGTTTCCTTCAACTGAGACAGTGTTTTCTCCCTATGCAAGCAACCAATTCTGCTCTGCATTTGCTTTTCTATAATTAATCTTCCTTTATAATAGAACTATAAATTTCCTATGTCATCAGGAACTCCGGCCCATGGCCATAACTCCATACTAGAGGGTGTTTTTCAAAAAAACATCCCCTTAGTTCCAGGCTCTTAATTCTTTACCCATTTCCCTGGGGCTTTAGTGGGTACTTCCCATTCTGTGGTAGTTTCAGGAGGGGGAGTCCTAGAGGAATTTTTCTTTCACGTGGAGCAACATCTCCCCAAAATTGCACCTATATGTAAATTTATTATCATAAAACATAACAACAGAGCTGTAGTCCACCTTCCTGGCACGGTGCTGCCTTGCAATTTCGCCTTCCGTTGCTCATGACTTTGTCATGGTGCAATGGCTCCAGGATGGCTTCCAACACAAAACAATTAAGAAAATGGTAATAGGAACATATATATTGATAATTACCTTAAATGTAACTGGATTAAATGCTCCCACCGAAAGACACAGACTGGCTGAATGGATACAAAAACAAGACCCATATATATGCTGTCTACAAGAGACCCACTTCAGACCTAGGGACACATACAGACTGAAAGTGAGGGGATGGAAAAAGATATTCCATGAAATGGAAATCATAAGAAAGATGGAGTACAAATTCTTATATCAGAAAATATAGACTTTAAAATAAAGACTATTAGAAGAGACAAAGAAGGACACTACATAATGATCAAGGGATCGATCCAAGAAGAAGATATAACAATTGTAAATATTTATGCACCCAACATAGGAGCACCTCAATACATAAGGCAAATACTAACAGCCATAAAAGGGGAAATCGACAGTAACACACTCATAGTAGGGGACTTTAACACCCCACTTTCACCAATGGACAGATCATCCAAAATGAAAATAAATAAGGAAACACAAGCTTTAAATGATACATTAAACAAGATGGACTTAATTGATATTTATAGGACATTCCATCCAAAAACAACAGAATACACATTTTTCTCAAGTGCTCATGGAACACTCTCAAGGATAGATCATATCTTGGGTCACAAATCAAGCGTTGGTAAATTTAAGAAAATTGAAATTGTATCAAATATCTTTTCCAACCACAGTGCTATGAGACTAGATATCAATTACAGGAAAAGATCTGTAAAAAATACAAACACATGGAGGCTAAACAATATGCTACTTAATAACGAAGTGATCACTGAAGAAATCAAAGAGAAAATAAAAAAGTACCTAGAAACAAATGACAATGGAGATACAACGAGCCAAACCTATGGGATGCAGTAAAAGCAGTTCTAAGAGGGAAGTTTATAGCAATGCAACCCTACCTTAAGAAACAGGAAACATCTCGAAATAACAACCTAACTTTGCACCTAAAACAATTAGAGAAAGAAAGAAAAAAAAAAAGTTAACAGAAGGAAAGAAATCATAAAGATCAGATCAGAAATAAATGAAAAAGAAATGAAGGAAACAATAGCAAAGATCAATAAAACTAAAAGCTGGTTCTTTGAGAAGATAAACAAAATTGATGAACCATTAGCCAGACTCATCAAGAAAAAAAGGGAGAAGACTCAAATCAATAGAATTAGAAATGAAAAAGGAGAAGTAACAACTGACACTGCAGAAATACAAAAGACCATGAGAGATTACTACAAGCAACTCTATGCCAATAAAATGGACAACATGGAAGAAATGGACACATTCTTAGAAATGCACAACCTGCCAAGACTGAACCAGGAAGAAATAGAAAATATGAACAGACCAATCACAAACACTGAAATTGAGACTGTGATTAAAATCTTCCAACAAACAAAAGCCAAGGACCAGATGGCTTCATACGTGAATTCTATCAAATATTTAGAGATGAGGTAACACCTATCCTTCTCAAACTCTTCCAAAATATAACATAGGGATGAACACTCCCAAACTCATTCTACGAGGCCACCATCACCCTATTACCAAAACCAGACAGAGATGTCACAAAGAAAGAAAACTACAGGCCAATATATACATGCAAAAATCCTCAACAAAATACTAGCAAACAGAATGCAACAGCACATTAAAAGGATCATACACCATGATGGAGTGGGGTTTATTCCAGGAATGCAAGGATGCTTCAATATATGCAAATCAATCAGCATGATACACCATATTAACATATTGAAGGACAAAAACCATATGATCATCTCAATAGATGCAGAGAAAGCTTTCGACAAAATACAACACAAATTTCTCATAAGAACCCTGCAGAAAGTAGACATAGGAGGAACTTTCCTCAACATAATAAAGGCCATATATGACAAACCCACAGTCAACATCATCCTCAATGGTGAAAAACTGAAACCATTTCCAATAAGATTAGGAACAAAACGATGTTGCCCACTCTCACCACTGTTATTCAACATAGTTTAGGAAGTTTTAGCTACAGCAATCAGAGAAAAAAAAGAAATAAAAGGAATCCAAATCAGAAAAGAAGTAAAATTGTCACTGTTTGCAGATGACATGATACTATACATAGAGAATCCTAAAGATGCTACCAGAAAACTACTAGAGCTAATCAATGAATTTGGTAAAGTAGCAGGATACAAAATTAATGCACAGAAATCTCTGGCATTCCTATAGATTACTGATGAAAAATCTGAAAATGAAATTAAGAAACATTCCTATTTACCATTGCAACAAAAAGAATAAAATATCTAGCAATAAACCTACCTAAGGAGACAAAAGACCTGTATGCAGAAAATTATAAGACACTGATAAAAGAAATTAAAGATGATACAAATAGATGGAGAGATATACCATGTTCTTAGATTGGAAGAATCAACATTGTGAAAATGACTCTACTACCCAAAGCAATCTACATGTTCAATGCAATCCCTGTCAAACTACCACTGACATTTTTCACAGAACTAGAACAAAAAACTTCACAATTTGTATGGAAACATAAAAGACCCTGAGTAGCCAAAGCAATCTTGAGAATGAATAATGGAGCTGGAGGAATCAGGCTCCCTGACTTCAGACTATACTACAAAGCTACAATAATCAAGACAGTATGGTACTGACACAAAAACAGAAATATAGATAAATGGAACAGGATACAAAGCCCAGAGATAAATCCATGTACATATGGTCACCTTATTTTTGAAAAAGGAGGCAACAATATACAATGGAGAAAAGACAGCCTCTTCAATAAGTGGTGCTGGGAAAACTGGACAGGGACAGGTAAAAGTATGAGATTAGGACACTCCTTAACATCATACACAAAAATAAGCTCAAAATGGATTAAAGACCTAAATGTAAGGCCAGACACTCTAAAACTCTTAGAGGAAAACATAGGCAGAACACTCTATGACATTAATCACAGCAAGATCCTTTTTAACCCACCTCCTAGAGAAGTGGAAATAAGAACAAAAATAAACAAATGGGACACAATGAAACTTGAAAGCTTTTGCACAGCAAAGGAAACCATAAACAAGACGAAAAGACAACCCTCAGAATGGGAGAAAATATTTGCAAATGAAGCAACTGACAAAGGATTAATCTCCAAAATTTACAAGCAGCTCGTGCAGCTCAATAACAAAAAATCAAACAACCCAATTCAAAAATGGGCAGAAGACCTAAACAGACATTTCTCCAAAGAAGATATACAGATTGAAAACAAACACATGAAACAATGCTCAACATCATTAATCATTAGAGAAATGCAAATCAAAACTACTATGAGATATCATCTCACACCAGTCACAATGGCCATCATCAAAATATCTACAAACAATAAATGCTGGAGTGGATGTGGAGAAAAAATAACACTCTTGCACTGCTGATGGGAATGTAAGTTGATACAGCCACTATGGAAAACAGTATGGAGGATCCTTAAAATACTACAAATAGGACTACCATATGACCCAGCAATCCCACTACTGGACATATACCCTGAGAAAACCATAATTCAAAAAGAGTCATGTACCAAAATGTTCATTGCAGCTCTATTTACAATAGCCAGGAGATGGAAGCAATCTAAGTGTCCATCATTGGATGAATGGATAAAGAAGAAATGGCACATACATACAATGGAATATTACTCAGCCATAAAAAGAAACGAAATTGAGTTATTTGTAATGAGGTGGATGGACCTAGAATCTGTCATACAGAGTGAAGTAAGTCAGAAAGAGAAAAACAAATACCATATGCTAACACATATAAATCGATTCTAAGGAAAAATAAAAAAAAAAAGGTCATGAAAAACCTAGGGGTAAGACGGGAGTGAAGACACAGGCCTACTAGAGTATGGACTTGAGGATATGGGGAGGCGGAAGGGTAAGCTGTGACAAAGTGAGATAGTGGCATGGACATATATACACTACCAAACGTAAAATAGATAGCTAATGGGAAGCAGCTGCATGGCACAGGGAGATCAGGTCGGTGCTTTGTGAGCACCTAGACAGGTGGGATATGGAGTGTGGGAGGGAAGGAGACGCAAGAGGGAAGAGATATGGGGACATATGTGTATGTATAACTGATTCACTTTGTTAGAAAGCAGAAACTAAGATGCCATTGTAAAGAAATTATACTCCAATAAATGTGTTAGAAACAACAAAAAAAAACCCAAAAAACATAAGGCCTGTGTTAGTCTACAAGCTATTTTAGAACTTGTGAGGCTTTTTCCTAACTTACATTATTATTTTGTGTTATAAAAATAAAACAAATTTCTAAATGTTAATATATATATATATATATATATATATATATATATATATATATATGTTGTTCTTTTATTATGCAAGTGAAGCAAGGGTTCCAGAATGTATCACTCTTTTGTTCACATGTCTGACAAATTTCCTGATGGGTACTTAAGTAATCAGTTTATGGGAGAAATTCTTGGAAGAAGAATAAGAGAATTTTTTGGTACATTAATTTAAAATAGGGCTGGGTAGGAAACATGTCATCATAGATTGTATACATGAATGAAATTTAGTCTATCACTTATGATTTTAAGGTGTGTTGCATTTACTTAAGAAAATTTATGACACGAGATTCCAAGCAGCACTCGTTTATTGGCAAAAGGGATGTTTTTCACACTTGTGACACAGAGCACCAAATGGGCTGGCAGAGAAACCAGGAAAACCATCAAGGATATCCAGAAAACATAACAATCACCAAACTTATTTGTACGCAATGGCAGAATATGGGGCAGTGTTGTTAAATAGTGTGAGAGGAAAGAAAACAAGTCAGAAGACCAGGTAGATGAGTAGACCTTTTATAAGAATGTGCAAGAAAATCCTTGGAACTCCAAAAGTACTTCATTAAGCCTTAATCAGGAAATGGATACTAAAATAAGCTACCCTGTGCAAATATAGCTTGTGAAAATATAAATTAAATAAAATACAAATAAATAAATCTATTCTATTATTTTGCCTCATTCTCAAGAGCTGTATTTTCTACCTAACATAATACTTGAAAATGTTAAAACAAATGCATGGAGAAATCAACATGAATTCAACATTCAATTTTGCCACCTGAGTGTGTACACTTGAACAAGTTATTCATTTTCTATAACAGTTTATTTTCATTACACACATAAAACACAACTCAATTTTTTTCCCAAAATTATGGTAATGTAACTTCAAAAATCCAGGGGTGGAACTAAATCAGGCACATTTTGATCTGAAATTTCCCAATGCAGTCAGAATACTTCTTCCTTATCAATTCTTTGCTCCTCTGAGTTTTGGCTTCAGTTTGATGCTGGTACTCTTCATGATAGCAAAAATTACTGTGTGACTTTTAGTTCTTAAAAAACCATATCATTCTGTTTCTAGGACAATTCCTACCTTCCCAGAAAATGATCTAAATTTACTATGATAGATAAAGTCAATTGTCTACCCCAGAATAATGCAGAGTTGTCAGGTAAATGGACAGACTGATTAGCTTAACTTAGGTAAAGAGCTTCACACTTTGAACCAGAAGTGAAGTAGCTTTCCTGGAAGAAGATATTCAGTTCCTAAAGTGTGTGTGGGTAGGGGTGAGGCGGGTAGTTATAAGAAGACAGAGAGGTTCATTGTTGCTCAGAGAGCAACTATCAATTATCTACTACATTATTTCATCAAGTTGTACAAATTAAATAAGATAATACACGTACAGCCATTTACAAAATGTCTGGCCCCTATTAAGCAATTTCGTTTTCAGCAATAATGATGTGATGTTCTTAGGATGTGAACTTACAATATAGAAATTCATTTAGGCAACTAAACCAACTTTGAGGGATCTTGGGACTTGGGTATTGGTGTCTTATTCTGGAGTTCCTAGTTTAACATTGAAAGCACTGTTTTTATGTGAAAATAAGGATGTTAATACATATCTGTGCTTGAAGTACACATTGGAAAAGGTTAGTGTACCCACCAACAGTATAGAAAACTATCTGCCAAGGAAGACTATCTGAAAGAAGAGCCAAATGATCTACAATTATTCTCAAATGCCTTCTGAGAGGTACATAGAAAAGACTAGAGACTACATTAACCATTTTCTAAAGTGAGTGAGTGGTAGAAACCATTGTACAGCTATCCAGTTACAGAGTACATGTGGGCAGTGCACTGATACTGGTGCCCTACCAAGCAAGAACAATGTGTCTCATCTTTACCACATAAAGGGGGTAAATAAAAGAAAATAGTACCAGTTAATTGTTAACCGCTACACAAAACTTTAAATAGTTCTTCATCATAAAAGTGATGGTTCTACAGTAAACGTCCCTGAAAAAGAGTTCTCTACTTATTCTACGTATTGGTTCTCTGAATTGACAAAATTAAACTACCCTATATTTCAACATTTTCTATATGCTACCTAGTCCTGAACTATTTCTATAGCAATTAAATCACTAACAAAATTCATCTCAATTTTAAATACTGACAAAGCAGAGGATTTCCTTTGGAAGAATAAATAAGTAATTAAGTAAAATAATCAGATGTATGAAAATTTTTGTTTTTAAAATAAAATCTCTGAGGAAGTAGATCAATAATTGAATTAATGCAAAAAATAGGATGTTTATGAAAATGTTACAATTTTTATTATCAAAAATTTAAAAGGACTGTGCATAAAAAGAGAAAAATTTAAATTGGGAAATATCACAAGAGTCAGAAAATATGACTGGTACATTAAACACATATTGGAGATGTCAAATAATCAATTTAATGATGCAACAAGTCAGAACAGTGAAGTCGAAAATATTGTCAAGATTTTTTTTCTGAAAGAGATGGTATTTTAAAGTCAAGTGAAATAAGAAAAGTAAGGAAGAATAAATACACAGAAAAAAAGGTAAGGAAGAATAAAGATACAGCAAATTTAACCTTGTATAATAGGAATTTAGAAGGAAATAAAAGATTACAAGAATCAAAATAACTATTTAAAAAGAGAATTTATGGGGACTTCCCTGATGTTCCAGTGGTTAAGAATCCGTCTTGCAATGCAGGGGACACCTGTTCAATCCCCAGTTGGAGAACTAATATCCCACATGCCTCGGGGTAACTAAGCCCGTGGGACACAACTAGAGAGCCTGCACTCTCTGGAGCCCATGCACCACAACTAGAGAGAAGCCTGCACACCGCAAGGAAACATTCCGCGAGCTGCAACGAAGACCCGATGCAGCCAAAAAAAATATATATATATATTTTTTTATAAAAGAGCATTTATATGTAGAAGCAAATAATAAAGCAAACTAAACTTAGATTTTCAAATCAAAAAGGCTCACAAAAAAGCGAAGTTAATATGAACAAAATGTGACTCCAAAATTTAGAAAATCTGATTGTAAATTTCAAAGACAAAAAAAAAATCCCATCTGCATATGGAAGAGGAAATGGTTTATAAAAAGAAAGAAACAGATATAAGTATGTGCGTGAACACAGAGGATCAGATTGTCAAATCAGATTCATATAAATCAGAGTTCTTCCCCAGGATCAAGCTTTACTAATAACATAAAAGAAGTAGACAAATAAAGAGACTCTGATACACCTGGGAGATTTGGGGTTTTTTCCATGTCTCTTGTTCTTGAATTGGACACACATTCTCTGCCCCAGAGAGAAAGAAGTCTAAGGCTTGTGTGTTCCTTCATACAACCAGCACCATTTAAGATAACAGACATCTTCATTTCATACCAAAATTGTTGAGTATTTTGTATAATATTTTCAGGAAGGCACATTTCCCTAAATTCTTGGATTTAACCTTGTTTACTTTAAGGAATCCTAAGCCAAAAATATCCAGCTAAGAGTTTTCTCAGATAAGTCCTCTCCTTCCTTCTAAACAATATTAGCAGTCTTATTAAGGAGGAGTTTTGTTTAACACATTTACAAGGTATTTAAACCAGGTCACCTTCCTCTTGCTCCAGGAACATTCCTCCAGTATTCAGGAGAGATGAAACACAATCCAGCTGCTTTAACATTTTCCTCCCAAGTGTATCCCTTTTAGTCCAGTATCCCTTGCCATATATTTTTCAGGTTGTTGTTCTTATTTGGCTTTGAAAACTTTCTCCAAAATCTTTTACAAAATGATAAGGCAGTTAACAACCAAAAGACAACCAGGATTTGAACCTTTTAATGGGAAATAATGATTTCCCCTACCAACACGGTAATTTTGACTATATGCCTTCTACCTTCTCCTTAAGTCAGACTTTCCAGCTCAGTAAATGTAAGATTTACCACAAAGCTAATAATAACAATATTTTCACAGAAATTATACTTGATCCCTGATCCCAGGCACATAGCATGTGTTTTGATAAATAAACACTCATAGAACTATCTCTGCCACTTGGTAATGGAGGGATTCTCAGTGAGCCTTAATGAAGCTCGATGAGGTAAATTTATGTCACAAACCAATATGCCTCTGGAATACATACTGTCAAAAATAATGTTATTGCTATGATGTTTGGGGCATCAGCTTTTATGGGAATGCTTATTTAGTCTCAGGCCTGGGACCACTAGATCTGAAAAACAAAAGAAAAAGTGATCTTTCTTATTTACATGGGGCACCGTTCCTTGGATGGATCAATAATCTCATAGTTTGGTGATTTAGTCCATGTGTTTCTGTCATCTCTTAGTCCACAAATGCAAAGTCTAATTTATCACATACATAGAAACAGGCAGCTATTGGGGGGGGGGGTGGAGATATGACCAAGGCATCTGATTAGGCCTTACAATCCTTCCTGAGTCCGCAATTATGTATTTTTTTGGTGGCCATATACATTATCCATTTTACTTCTTCAAATGTCCCCAAAGATTTCCATTCATTCTGAGCCTATTTACCTAAATATATAGAAGTGTGGCTTGTCTTTGTCCTAAGATCCTGTGAATATTCAAATGATGCACTAAGAGTGGGAGCTTGGTGCTTCCTCCACTGCTTTAAAAAAAAATGTTTCTTAACTTCAACCACTGTACAAACTTGGCCTTGCCCTCCTCCACTAAGGCTGTACCATCTCTAAGGTGTATTGCTTCTGATTTCCAAAGAGTAAAGTTTCACTCTATCCAGAAATTATCATCAGTGAATCAGATGTTCAGCTTTGCCTTGGCTGGAACAGAGTCATAAGGCCTTGATCAGAGAGTGGTGGGAGGAAAAGGTCTTTGGATGCTTCTATCTTTGGCCATTTAGGTAGTTAATCAACATATTCCTGAAGGCAGTAAGCTCCCCTTGAATTCTGCTCCTTTTAGTGTGTTCTTTAATATAATCTACTTTATGAGTGGGCTTTGATAGGCTGCTTCCCCTCTTGTTTACTAGCCAAAGGCCATTTCCCCAAACTACTGAATACAGCCTAATATTCCACCTCCATTTCAGTCTCAGTGCTAGGGTAAGATATTGGCTTTTTGTTCAGTCTTTTTCAGATTCTATGGCCTTAATTAAAGCAATAAATTCAGCACCTTATTTGAGAATCATCTATTATGAATCATGATCCTCATAACTGGATTTGAATTCTTTAAGAGTAGGATATAGAGAGAGTGAGTTTGCCAAGGTGTTTAATGAGTAGGAAGTGGAGCTGGAGCTGCTCCCTTCACCAATCCAATTTTGATCATAAAATGTCAAACTCTTAATAGAAAAACTCCACATATTTATTTTTATCACTCCATTTTTATAAGCCAAACAAACAAGTCCACCCAGCTGATCTGGCTGTCATTTCCTCGCCTGCCTTTTCAAGTCTCTTCATGCTTTCTTTCTTTTGTAAGGTGTGGACTTTTCCCCACATTATACAGTCCCTCTGTATGGTATTTAACCAGTTAAGATCCTGCCTGATGACTATTCCCTTGGTTTCCCAAGAGCAAGCTTACACAAGGCATCCAAGATCAAAAAGCCCAATCAACATCCCTCTCAATGGCATTAAACTGTTTTACTCTATGATCATTATAAAAGTAGTGTAAAGTCACATATTGCTAACATTTCAACCTCTTAAGAAGGATTCTTTTTGTGTATGGAAAACGAAAGGGCAGTTACCTCTCTCAGGGTAGATGTGCCCAATAGTTGCATTTAGCTACTGCTGCAGATTAGCTGGCATATTTCTGGAAGATCCTACCCAAAAAAGTTTGCTATCTGTTGAGGATGGATCAACTCAAATAATCCATTCTATTCAGTAGAATCAAAATCTAGTAATGTGCCTTCTGAACATTACTTCTGAGAATATAAGCCTGTATAATTCACTAGGTTTCTGCTAGTATTGTTCTATGAAACAATCTGACTATTAAAAAAAAAATACTCTCCTTGACATCCAGATATCTGTATATTCTTACAGATAATAGATGACCTTTACTGAGTTATTTTGTAGGTGAATACTACATTTCCCCACAGCCATAAGGCTGCTTATGCCAAAGGCTTAAGAAAGCTTTCCAGTGACAGGAAAAATTAGTCTTATATATGGATCTTTCTGCCAATTCCATCTACTCTTGTTTTAAATTTTTAGACTGGACAAGAGCTGTTAGTAAAAACTAAGGAATAGAAATGTTGCTACTTTTCCTTCAGCCTTATACTGCCCAGCAATCTATTTAGCCAGTTCCACTGGATCTATTTTCTCCAAATTCCACTGATAAGATATCCCACATGAAGTTACCCCATTATTTCCCTCATACAAAGGATGGGTAGGTAGTAATTCTGTCATCAGAACCTCATTACATTTTCCCATCCCCACCCTTATCTTTTAAAAAGTGTTCTAGCCATTATGATTTATGAGTCTGTAAAGTAATCCTGTTCACAATGCTACTGAAAGCTAAAACAAAAATTGAATTGTCAGTCCTGACTCACACAAATCAGAGACGTTACCCAGCATTAAATACTACTAATAATATGAAAGGTACAATCAAGCAAGAAGCAAAGGAAAAGGTGGGAGGGCTCTGGCATATTCTGCATAGCTCCTTGATACTCCAGTCTCATATTGGACACATTTGCTCTGGCTCAGTGTGATCGATGAGGTCACTAAGTGCAATTTGTGGGTTACCTCACCCAACAGAGTTTAAATTGTGAAGCACCTTGTTTTATACCCAGATGATTTCAGGACTTGTATGACATTTTCCAAGGAGTCATGCTTCATAAATCCATAGATTCTAGGTTTGTTTACTTTAAGCAATCCTAAAATATAATCATTCTGCTAGGGCTAAATGATAGATAGTACTCTCTTCCTAGCAAATATCAGAAGTTTATTTACCAGTAGATCAAGATATAACTATATTTACAAGAAAATAAGACCAAGACACCAATCTCCTTCCCGAGGACTTTTTTTTTTTCCCCACGGCATTCTTTTGTAATTTGGAGAGACATGGATTTCAGGCCATCTGCTTAACTTCTACCCCTACAACCCAGGATGGGTTTAGTGTTTTCTATAATTCTAAAATCTATAAATTAACAGGTAACAGTGTCAGAAACTTGATGGGAAATGAGTTTGATCCAAGAACTCCAAATCTAAAAATACATGTTCTACATACAACATAAACAATGTATGTCCAAGTATAGATAAAATTTTTTTAATGCTTCACATAAATATTTATAAAATATATATTTTTTTCTTTTTTCTTTTTGTTTTATACATTTGGTTCCATTTGAGTTTATTCTGGCATATGTCATGGTATGGATCCAATTTCATCTTGTTTCAAATGACTCTCTACTTTACCAATATCTTTTATACAGTTTTCTTAACCCCATTGATTTGAGATATTCTCCTTAGTATGTAACAAATCTTCAAAATAGGTTGGTTCTATTTCTGGATTCCTATTCTATTCCATTGGTTTTTAATATTCATCATAAACTAATTCCAAAACATGTTTTATTATGGGATGTATTAGTCTACCACGGCTGCTGTAACAAAATGCCACAAGTTGGGTGGTTTAAATAACAAATTAATTTTTCACAGTTTTGGATGCTGGGAAGTTCAAGATCAAGGTACTGGATAATTTCGTTTCTACTGAGAGCCCCCTTTGTGACTTGTAGATGAGTTCACAAAGCCCTTCTTCAGTGCATATGTGAGAGAGAAGAGGGAGAGGGAAAAGGAGAAGGGGAAAGGATAGAGAGAGTGTGCTCTGGTATCTATTCTTAGAAGGACACCAATTTTATCTGATAAAGATTTTATCCTTAAGATCTCATTTAAACCTAATTATTTTTTAAAGCCCCTATCTCCAAATTCAGTCACATTGGGAGGTAGAGCTTCAACATATGAATTTTGTGGGAACACAAACATTCAGTCCATAACGTGGGAATCTTATCATATATTTTATTTTCTAGTACAGTATCTTCCACCTTGTACGATAGCACATCATTTTAGGGTTATTTTTGCTATTTATTCTTATTTACTTTCCTATATGAATGCTAGAATCAGTTCCTCTCATTCACACACAAAAAATGATTCAGGGGCTTCCCTGATGGCGAAGTGGTTGTGAGTCCACCTGCCGATGCAGGGGACATGGGTTCGTTCCCCAGTCCGGGAAGATCCCACATGCCACAGAGCAGCTGGGCCCATGAGCCATGGCCACTGAGCCTGTGCTCCACAATGGGAGAGGGGAGAGGCCACAACAGTGAGAGGCCCACATACCATAAAAAAAAAAAAGATTCAATATGCAGTAAGTTTAATATAATCAAGATATTTCACATATGAGTATGTGTTTCTATACTTATTTATAGTTATGTTTATGTGTCTTTGAATCCTTGTAATAAAAAAAAAATCTTTTCCAGGATTCATGAACATTTCAAAAGCCATATTATCTATATCAAAGTATTTGTTAAAAAGTCACAATACACACCATAAAGTAAATCTAATAAAATCCAGTGTATGATCAAAGTACAAAGAAGGAAATATTCGTAAGAAAAAATAATGGATTTCCCACTCAGTTAAACACTTTAGATTGAAGCAAAAATAAAAATAGATGGAAAATATTTTTAAAGTTAATGAATATAAAATATAAATGAAATCATGAGCAAAATAAAGTTAGAGAGTACTGTTTAATATTCATATAAGTGAAATGAAAGAATGAAAAATAAATAGGTTAAGGAACAACTTCAAAACTATATGAAACTTCAACAAAGTAAACCAAAATGAAGCAGAAATAAGGACTAATATAAAAAGTCAAAATCACTGACCTAAAATATCCATAAAATGGAGCTTTTAAGTAAATGAAAATGCTAAATATGTCCAAAAATATATACAAAATTGACTATTCACCAATCTAATGAAAGAAAAAGAAGAATTACAAATATAAGAAATTACAAGGGAGAAATAATTATTGGAATGAGAATAATTTAGTCTATAAAATATTTATTTCTAAAACTTTATGCAAATATTTTCAAATTATTTTAAATGTATAATTTCCAAAAGAATATATTTTCTAAAATCAGGCCTAAAGATAACTTTTTTTTTTTGCGATACATGAGACTCACACTGTTGTGGCCTCTCCCATTGCATAGCACAGGCTCCAGACGTGCAGGCTCAGCTGCCATGGCTCACGGGCCTAGCTGCTCCGCGGCATGTGGGATCTTCCTGGACCGCGGCACAAACCCGTGTCCCCTGCATCGGCAGGTGGACTCTCAACCACTGCGCCACCAGGGAAGCCCCAAGGTAACATTTTTAAACAGATAAGTTTCCAAGGGAGGAATAGAGAAAATTTTTAAAGAGCCAGCTCACAGAAATACAACTGGTCCAGCTGGCTTCACAGGGAATTCTACAGAACATTCAAAAACTGCCATTCTGTGCTATTTTATTGGTTTAAGACAATACAGCATACTATGCTTAGCTTGTTCTGAGCTCCTTGTGGAACAGAATCTAAAACCAAACCAAACAAAAAAGAAATATACAAAAATCAAGCCAATAAAATGCTCCTCTTGAAATTTTGGAATCACAACCTTGTCAAGATGCAGGAGTGGTCTCTGAATTTCTATTCACTTTTGGTAGTACCCTCTAATAGGGTCTGTGTGCTCATACATAATTTCAGGGAATATAACAAAAATAAATGTAAATTATCACTAGTAGCTTGAAGCCTTAGCCTTGCTTTAAGTGATTGTGTCATATAAAAACACTCAGGTATACATACAATAATAATCATGTGTACACAAAACACACATATTTCATAAATCTACACATCTGAGAGTAACATCAAAAAATAGCAAAACAAAACCCAAACACTCTAGTTAACAGAATTATCAGTTAAATAATATAAAAGTGTTTGTTTCTTAGAAAAAAATTACATGAACAAAAGACAGACTAATAATAAATACAAGATAGATTGCAGTAAAACCAAATAATATATCTTAAAATAAAAACAAAATATGGAAAATACAATTTAAATTGAGTTAAGTTGCAATTTGGAAACAGAGGAAGTTGAGATTACCTAACCAAAATGCATATCAGAAGAAATTACATAGTATTGAGTTTGGAGTACAAAATATAGAAAATATGAAAAAAGTTATGTTACAAATTAAAATGAAAAGGTCTAAAACACATCTAATTTGAGTTGCAGACAAAAGGAATAGAGACAATATAGGATGGTAGCATTCACAGAAGTTATATCTGATAAAATTCCAAAAATGTTAAATTGGTGTCTTCCAATTCCAGAATCACAATGAATTTCAGACAAGAAAGTACAAGAAACGCACTCTTAGATGCATGGAAATGGGTGTCAAAACCATCCTATAAAAGAGAATATCTTAAAAACAGCCAAAGAGAAAGGAGGATCACATCAAATGGAATGCCAAGTATACTACTGGTAGATTGCTCACCTCGACAATGAAAGATAAATGACTTCTCCTTACCTTTACAGTTTTGAGACAAACTATTGTACACTGAATTGAATTTTCAACAAATTTAGTTTTAATCATGAATATAAATAGATATTTTCAGAAAAACAAAAATTTAACTGTGACCCCTTAACAGTGACAAGCAGAACTTCTAAATCATGTTGTTGAAGTATTTTCAGTGGTTCTTGACAGAAGGTTAACCCCCCTGTGATTTCAGCCAGACCTGCATTGGACAGTACCCTGTGCACTCACGTTCTCTTCACAGCTGCCAGAATTAATACCAGCCTTGTTGCTTTCTGCTTTCTTCCTCCAGGCATCCTCTACAGAGTTCTCTGGATGTGCCGGCAAACAAGCTAAGAAATAAATAGCTTCAGAGCCCCCTCTTAAATAAGAGGAATAGTAGCTGGTAGACAAACAACCAGACGATTCTGGGAGGACTTTTACCATCTTGACCCTTTTCTAACTCTCTCAGCTCCTTCAGGCCTGTTTTCTGGGACAGTCTCCAAAACTGCCTGCATCTTCATCCTTATTTCAAGCTCTGATTCCAGATGCCTCAAACAAAAATAGTTGTACTTAATATGGGATATGAATTAGCTTAGAAGGGAAGTTTGAAATATAAGAAGGTCAGTTGACTTACAACACTAAGGGCTATGTAGGTAAATCTAAGTTGGCATTGTAATATCATTTAAAGCAGTAAGGGTGATGTAATATTTTAGGGTGAAATACAAAACACAAGACAGAACCTAAATACTGGACAGCAATATTATCTACATCAGAATGTGAGAAGAATAATGAGAGCTAAATTTTTGGAACTTTTTTAGTCTTTACAAGGTTAATGTGCATTTTAAAATTTTATGGGTAAAAGAGGTAAATATCAATAAAGAGTATATCTTCAAAACCAGCTGAAGACAAGAAGAGTATGAAAAATGTCCCTACTTCCCAAGAAAGACATAAAAAGAGAGAAATATTTATAGTTAAGAATGCATGCACTAATAACAGTATAAGGAAAGCTATTGTGATTATTGATGATAATTAAGGATAGGGTTTACTTCTCAGATGAGGGAAAAGTGATATGATTGAAGAGTGATAATCAACTATTTTATATTTTTTAAAAAATTTTACAGAAATAATCAGTGTTGGGTACTTATTACCCTCTTCTTTACAACTTTTTATAAGCCTAAAATGTTTTATAATGTATTTAAAGGAAATTAGTGAAGCACCTAAAATTAAAAGGAATCATTAAATGGCATGAGTAATACACACGACGCAGAAAAAATTACTCAGTTGAAAGAATTAAATGTTTTTTAAATAATTACATCAGAATGGACTTCCATGGTGGTCCAGTGGTTAAGGCACTGCACTCCCAATGCCAGGGGCCCTGGGTTTGATCCCTGGCCAGGGAACTAGATCCCGCATGCCACAGCAACTAACAATCCCGTGTGCTGCAACTAAGACCCGGAGCAGCCAAATAAATAAATAATTGATTAATTAAAAAAAAAAAGAATTACATTAGATTGTGTGTGTGTGCATGTGTGTGTAAGAACATAACACAAAATGTTGTTAGTACTTCCTGTCTCTGGTGGCAGGAAATTTTTTTTCTACCTTCTATTTTTTTCATTTTGAAATATTCTATAATGGATATGTACTGATTATAAAATAAAAATAAAAGTTATTTTCAAATGTGGCAAAATTATGAAAAATATTATTTTTAACAACTATGAAACACAGGATTACTCTGTGACAGTTTGTGTATCTAAATTGGAGAACAATAATATGCCCTGAAATGTTATTTAGAATATGATTTAATGCTTAAATGTAATTCTTTTTATTTAGAAGCAACCATGTAGAAAGAAAATGGGATTCCTACCAATTCCTTTAGTTACCTGAGTTCAAACTCCCCATGAGAGTTTTAAATATACTGTACTACAAATTTTAGAAGGGCACCAATTTGGGAACACTTGCTCAGCTGAGCCCAGAGTGATTCAATGATCCCTTTCAAAGAATACTTAAATGGCAGCTAAGATTCTGTTATACAGAGAACATTGCTTTCCTAATGCAATTTCTGAGAAACAAATGAGCCACACTGTGGTTGCCACTAGAAAACACAGCAGGAACTCTACTGAAAGGAGCCTTTTAAATTGGAGCCATTTACAAGTTTTTTGTAATATTTGTGTGTTTTTTTTTTTTCTGAGAAAGAGCTAATGGTAAACCACAGCCATTCTATCTAAAGAAATATGTATCTTATAAGCAGAATTTTGACTACGTGAGCGTGATGGTTAATTTTATGTTTCAACTTGACTGGGCCATGAGATATCCAGATACTTGATCAAACATTATTCTGAGAGTGTCTGTGAAAGTGTTTTGGGGTGAGATTAACATTTGAATTCACAGACTGAGTAAAGCAGATTTCCCTCCCTAATATGGTTGGCCTTCATGGAATCAGCTGAAGGTCTGAATAGGAAAAAAAAAGGCTGGTCCTCCTAAAAATAAGAGGGAACTCCTGCCTAACTGTTTGAGATGGGACATTAGTGTTCTCCTGCCTTTGGAGTCAAACCAAAATACTGGTTCTTCTTGGATTTTAAGGCTGCCAGCTTTCACATTTGAATTTATATCATTAGCGTTTTGGGTCTTCAGCTTGCCAAATGAGATCTCCCCATGATCACATGAGCCACTTCTTTATAATAAATAAATAAATGTGTGTGTGTGTGTGTGTGTGTGTGTGTACATATAAGCATATTACATTGGGAAGGTTTCTCTGGAGAATCCTGACTAACATTAATTTTGGAGCTGAGAAGTGGGGTGCAATACCTAAAAATACGGGAGCAGCTTTGGAACTGGGTAATAGGTAGCGGCTAAAAGAATTTTGAGATGCATGTTAGGAATATGGACACTAAAGACAATTCTAGTGAGGTCTCACACAGAAATGAGGAACATCTTATTTGGAAACTGGGGGAAAGGTAATTCTTGTTATTAAGTGGCAAAGAACTTGGCTAAACTGTGTTCTAGTGTTTTGTGGAAGTTAGAACTTGTGTATGATGAAATTTGAAATTTATCTTAGGAGATTTGTAAATAAAATGCTGAAGGAGTGGCTTGGTTCTTCCTGTTTATAGTAAAATGCAAAAAGAGAGAAAATTTAATAAGGAATTATTAAGCAAAAAGTAAATACAGCTTGAAATTTTGGAAAATTCTCATCCAATCCATATTGGAAAAAAATGAAAAGCTTGTTCTTTACTATGGTTGTGGCTGAATAACCATTTGATTAACAGATCAGGGGTATGAATTATGAACTTACTTAGCAATCTCTGCAGAAATCAGGAATAAAAATGAGGTTATACCAACAGGGACACAGAGAGTTTGAATTATAGGAGGCAGAAAAATCAGGATGAAGTTAAGGAAGGCTGTTGGACCTCTTGAATCCTGCAGGACCAGATCATAGAGCTATTTTTCTACAAATGTGTGTTATTCTTCAAGGAAAGGGAAGAATGACCCAGAAGGTGATTCAGAGAACATCATATCTGCACTCTCCCCATTGGCCTAGTGGGCAAGGTCTTTTCCTTGCTTGGATCAGAGCGTAGGGCTACCTCTGTCGTTTCAAGGAGCCAGGATGATCCTGCCCAGCGCCTCATCGGTAGGACTGCCCTTGTAAGAGCTGAAGGGTCAACACCACCCACAGAGCCCTAGGGGTGACTTTGCACTGCCCTAAGCCTGGAGGGCAAAGTATTGAACTCAAGAGGATTATTCTCAAGCCTTAAATCTAATGGAATTTGCCTTGCTAGGATTTGGACTTGCAGGGGACTCATCACCCCTTCCTCTTGACTGAGAAGGTCTATCTTACACATGTCCACCATTGTATTTTAGAAGCACATAACTTGTCTGGTTTCACAGGTTCACAGCTGGAGAGAAATTTTTCCTCAGGACAAATCATACTTAGATTTAGATGACACATTTTAGAGTTGATGCTGGAATGAGTTAAAACTTTTGGAGACGTTAGGATGGAATGCCAGAAGGACCTGAATTTTGGTGGTTCAGGGTAAGAATGCTATGGACTGAATTGTGGTGCCCCGCCCCACTCCATCCAGATTCATATGTTGTAGCCCTCCCTCCTCCCCAGACCCCCATGAACCTTACTGGAGATTAGGGATTTAAAGAGGTGATTCAGGTGAGGTCATAAATTGGAGCCCTAATCTGATAGAACTGTACTTTTACTAAGACAAAGAGACACCTGAGCTCTCTTTCCATGTGCAAGGACCGAGGAAAGGCCATGTGAGAACACCATAAAGAAGGCAGCCATCTACAAGGCAGGAAGAGAGCTATCACCAGAAACTGAACTGGCTGGCACCTTGACCCTGGACTTCCTAGTCTCCAGTACTGTGAGAAATTAATTTGTTGTTTAAGCCACCCAGTCTATAGTATTTTGTTAAGGCTGCCTGAGTAAGATAAAACAATGAGCTTTATAGCCACATGAATCCCCTCCCCTGGTATCCAAGAAGCCTCTGACTAGATATAATATAGCTATGGTGACGAGTAGAAGGACTCTTCAAAAATACCAATCACCCCAAGGAAATTTTGAAAAGCCCTGAATACTGCTATAAATTGCTACTTACATTACTAGCTAACATTAACAAGAACTGTCACTGTTAGTTTCACAAGCAGCCAGGAACTCCTGTCTCTAGGATGGTTTGACAGCTGAGGGAGACACTGCTGGTAGGCCTAGCTATTGAGGGTCTGCATCAGGAAATGTTTCTGTCAAGTGTGTCTTCATCTGCCAAGAGGCACTGCTGTTAGCACAGCCCTGAGGACAAGGCAGATCCTGTACCTTCACTTTTAGAGAGAAAGTAACTGGATGGTGAAGGTATTAAAAACCTTTTACATGGGGCCTCCCTGGTGGTGCAGTGGTTGAGAGTCCGCCTGCCGATGCAGGGGACACGGGTTCGTGCCCCGGTCCCGGAGGATCCCACATGCCGCGGAGCGGCTGGGCCCGCGAGCCATGGCCGCGGAGCCTGTGTGTCCGGGGCCTGTGCTCCGCGACGGGAGGGGCCACAGCAGTGAGAGGCCCGCGTACAGCAAAAAAAAAAAAAAAAAAAACCTTTTACATGATATAAAGCTGAAGGACTAGAGAGTGTTTAACGTGGAAAAGTTAACATTTTGGTGATGTGGTTAAGTCCATTCAAATATCTGAAACTATCCGTCACAGATAAGAGATTAACTGTGTTTTATAGTTTCTCAAGAGATAAGGTTAGACTGTACAGGTGGAAGCTTCAGGAAGACAAATAATGGCTCAGTATAAAAATTCTATTTCTTTACTTTTAGAACTGTCCAAAAATAGAATCAAACTGTGATGACATTTTTGTTTAACTTGTTAGTGTGAAATAATTTCAATTTATGGAAGAAGTTGCAAAAATGTACAGAGTTGCACACATTCTTCACCCAGATTTCCTAATGTTAACATTTTACATAACTACAGTATAATGATCAAAACTAAAAATAAATAAATAAGTAATATTGATATAATATTACGAACTAAACTACAGATTTTATTTAGAAGTCACCTCCTTTTTCCACTGAATTCTTTTTTCTGTTTCATGATCTTATTTAGGATCTCACATTACATTTTGCTTTTACGAGTCGATGACTTTTAATATTTGCTGAAGGCTTGCTACTTTGTTACTGAAGTCTTTGTTATTAAAACTTTATTAATGTTAGCTGTGTTTGTCATTATAATAATTGCACATTAGTTAATCCCAACTATTTTATAATAAGGCAAGTTAACATTCATTTGAATAAAGCCATTTAGAGTTTTGATTGAATGATATTACAGTTATTAGAAAAGATTGGCAAGAATGTACTTATGCAGAGTTTTAGACACTCTATTTTTTATGAGACTCAGTGATAAAATAGTAATAATAAGAAAGTACTGATACACAAAATTTTGCAGAAGTCTAAGTACAAACCTCTGGAAATTGGATTTTAAGTATTAATTCTATGCATCTTAATGATTGTAAAAGTATTTTATGCTTTTACTTAAACATCTAGTCAGGCCAACTATATCTCACTCAGGTACCCATGGGTAACATAGATGAGGGGAAGGAAACAGGTGATGAGATGGACTTAGCTCTATCACAGTTTATTGGCTTCCAATTTAATACAGATAAATTACTAAGGAAAAATCCCTATACATATGCACTATTTTCAAAACTATTCCCAATCCAGACGTGCTTCATTTCAAGGTTAGAGTTATAAGGAAAAGAAGATGGTGAGATGTGAGAATCGGATTTCCATATAAATCTCCTTCTACCACACTAACTTTTTGTGGTACAATTTAAGAAAAACCTTTTAGCTTTGTGGAGGGAGACATTTGGTTTAAACTCTCAATTTCCTCTCTTCTTATAGAGGTGGAATGGTAGAGATTTGGGCTAAATGAGAGTTTTGTTTTATATATGAATGGCACAGCTTGAAGGAAATGAGTATCAGAAAACCTAGGTACTTTTCTGTTATCAAAGAAAGATACGAGCCACTTAGGAATAAGGCTTCAGATAAATTGCTCTTTCTGGTCACTTGAGGTATCAGTCATTCTCTATTTTGGCTGCATATTATGATGGTCCCAGGAATGTAAAAATGTTTTAAATTAATTCATGTAGAAATGAAATACTTTGTTCCTGAAAGACAATGTTTTAGCATCACCTTAAAATACTGTTTAAGATACAAATTTGGAAATGGTAAATTATGATTTAAAATGACAAATTTCTAATTATACATAAAATAGTTAGCTATATATGAGGCAATATAAATAAATCATCACACCTGAAGATGAAGAGAAATATAGATTTCTGATTCTTATTCTGATTCTAGTTTAATAGAGTGAGGTGAAATAGAGAGATTCTGAAATACAGATATGTTTGTTTATGTGTGTTTCTGTTTTTTGTTTTATTTTTAGACAGGTCATTGTGGGGAAATGAAAGAAGGATTGTGAATGATTACATATGTGATTCTGTATCATCAACTCTGCATTTTCTAGAAAGAAGAATAGTAAAGTCACTAAGAGAGTATGCTTTTGAAATGAAATAAAACTGGATTTTTATCTCAGCCCTTACTAGATTCATACTCCTGTTGAAGTTACTTACATAACCATAAAGTCTCAGTTTTCATCCTTGAAAAAGGAGAATCTAATTTTCAGTTTACAAACTGGTTGAGAAGATTAAATCAGATTGTACATATAAAATGTTTTTCAAGTGTTTATGTTATTTATTGCTGCTTCTGTAATCCTACCCTCTATAGTGTGACATTTGGTAAAGTCACAGGGATTTACCATCTGGCTATTTCTCAGAAGCATAGTCTCTAATATGGGTAAAATAGTTTTAAATGTAATTTCAGCAAATGAAAATGACTTTCCAAAAACCAGTGTGACTATGTGCGTTTACAAATGTTCTTTCCTGCTTCTGCTTCTTGATGCAAGTGATTTCTGGGCCTTGCCAAGTTAGTGACAATATGTGACATACAAAATGATGCCAACTCCATAGGAGAATCTATGGAATATTGGTAGGGTCAGCAGAAGAATCTCTTCTTTACTCAGAGCAATGTGTAGGCTCAACATAATGAGATGAGATTTTATAAGAATTCTCATTCTGAATGCACTATGGGGGGTGAAGTAAGGTGGGGCAAGTGTGAAGACTCTCTTCTGACACCATTCCTGGCAGTGCTCCATACCAGCTTTTTCTCCAAAGAACAAACTGATAAATGACAGGGAGAGCAGATTCTATAATTTCCTCCAAGTTTAGAAGCAGCTAAACTTTGGAATAATATGGAAATAAGATGTTGATTTCTAATCCTTCCTTGCTGGGAGGGATTAGAATTTATACCATCTTAGAAAAATATGGTAATTGTAAATCATTCAATTTAGGGGGGCCATTTTCCTTTACCTCTCACTTTTGTAATTCTGCACTTAGTGAAATCTGACTTCAGTTACTTTTCATTCCCTAGCTTACTTTATTTTTAAACCTGATTTAGAGGGTGATATTGTGCTCATTGATTCTATATAACATACAGAACTGCAGAGAAGGTAAGAGGAAATTTCAATGTTCTAAATAAGTTGTTTTATATAAGATCACATCTTCACAGTCATTTTGAGTGGTATTAAGAATCTCCTATTCTGAAGGTTTATTAGAAAATCCTTTTATATTGCCTTTATATTAAAAGAGAGAAAAAGAGGTAGGTTTTTATGGGTATTGCTATGGACTGAATGTGTGCCCCCCAAATTTATATGTTGAAGCCCTAATCCACAATGTGACGGTATTGGGAAGTGGAAGGTCATTACGGTTAGATGAAGTCATCAAGGTAGAGTCCCCAGAATGGAATTAATATCCTGACAAGAAAAGATATGAGAGATCTTTCTGGGATGTGAAGACTCATCAAGAAGACTGTCCTGCGCAAGTCAGGAAGAGAGTTCTCACCAGGAAATGATTTGGCCTGCCCCTTGATCTTGGACTTCCCAACCTCCAGAATTGTGAGAAATAAATGTCTGTTGTTTAAGCCAAACACTCTATAATATACAGCAGCATGAGCTAAGAGAGGTATATAACAATTCTTAAGCTTTTTTTTTTTTTTTTTTTTTTTTAACAGCCATGAATTCCATATGGAAACTTTCTCTACTTGTTGCTGGCTAGGGCTCTTGGCCTCTTTAATCTATAGAAATTGATCAGAGGTCAGACAACAAATTCAGACAAGGCTTTACTGATATCCCTGCTACAGCAGGGAGGAGTGAGAACAAACAACAGGTTCCCTTGTTTGCCCACTAGGTCAGTGGGGGCAACATTGTCCTTTATATGGGGTGAGGGTAGTGGTGTGTCTAGGGGTCAGGCTGGAAGTGTGACTTAGGTGGTTTGCCCATCCCTTAGGTGGTGGTGTGTGCAGGGAGCATGTGCAGTACCCTACTTTTGCTCCCAACACCCAGTTTTTGCTCCCCCAGCTTTTCAGAAGCAGCAGTTGAGTTTTTTATTGGTCTTTTGTATCTTTGGTCCAGAATTTGCCCCAACTGCACATGCATGCAGTTGTTTTTAGTTCCATATAGTTTCTTAGTATTTTGTTGCTCCAGGAGATGTTTGTCCAGGTACAAGCATTGCAGCACTGCAGCAAAGAGTCCAAGGTCCCAACCTATCTCATACTGACACATTGAAATATTTAATTTTTTAATAATGTGAGAACTACTTCTTCCCCACCTCCTCAACTTTTCTCATCAATGAGCCGTAGGAGAACAAAAGTCAAAAATTCAGCCTATGGGGTATACCAATAAAATCTTCCCTGGTGGCACAGTGGTTGAGAGTCTGCCTGCCGATGCAGGGGACACGGGTTCGTGCCCCTGTCCAGGAAGATCCCACATGTCGCAGAGCGGCTGGGCCCGTGAGCCATGGCTGCTGAGCCTGAGTGTCCGGAGTCTGTGCTCCACAACCGGAGAGGCCACAACAGTGAGAGGCCCGTGTACCGCAACAAAACAAAACAAAACAAAACAAAAAACCTTTAAAATGTTAATAACTAAATCAAACAAAATATACACATGAAATGAAGACAGCTCATGAGCGAATATGACTTTTTGAGCTACAGTGTCATTTGGACGGCATGTTTTTATAACTTATTCTCGTTTACACATCAAATTCAGTCTTCAAAATTTAAGCACATATAGTTTTCAAATTGAAATATGCATGTTTAATGTGCAAAAATGCATATGTTGCATATTAATGTGTATATACACATATATGTTCAATGACCTAGGATATAATAAAGAGCATCAAAAATGAGAACTGCTTTAGTTTGAAGTGACTGTAGCAAGTTGTTTAAGAATATTCATACCAATGTTTCTGACATGGAGAAATAAGCAACTGGAATGTTTAAGAAATCTGAAAAAATAAACAATCACTAAGACCCATGAAAAGAAATTTTTTGAACTAGATTAGAAAATAACAAATAAAAATTCTTTCTTAAAGTATAATTTTTCTTTAATTATTTCAAGAATTATTGAAGTGACTTAAACTAAAAAACAGAGCAAAAACTTTGGAAAGCTAAATAATTTCCTTTAAAGATATTAACCTGAAATGGCTATGAAAGGTTTTAATTTCTACAATACCGTAAAGAGCTTTTTGTCAAAGCAAAAAGAAAAAAACAATTTTAAATGCAGTTTAGCACAGACATAAAAATACACTCCAGGCTACTAAGGAAAGTCTACTTAATTTTATTGATTTTTTTTCCCTTCAGTTTAAATTCCCTAGTCCCTGTGGACTTCTATCGTTTTTACCCAGAGGTGAATAAGAGGTCAAAATTCAATTTCACTGTATCTTTTAGATTATTATTTATAATAATATCCCAGAATATTGACTATCACTAACTACCTATTTGAATTTCCAACCCAAGAAAGAGGTTTTAGAATTTTCTCTAGAAGAAACTGCATTTCCCGTATATTTTATCTAGTTTATATATTTATAAACAGATAAAATCACATCTGAGGGAGAAAAGCAGTAGCAGTGTTTACTGTTATTAAGCTATGAGTGGATTTTAAAAGGCATAAATAACTTTTTGATTTACTTTTCTAAATAATTACAAAACTGTCATATTATAGAACGGTGGCGATAACTCTTCCCATGTATACACCCTGACAGATTTCATAAAAAGTTTTATGCTGTTTCAAAAAATATTCCCAATGTCATATATCAATGTTTATAAGAAATTTAAGAGAGGTACACACTTAGGTTTTACATCATAAGTGTCTTTCCTCCTTGGATTGTAATTTTACCGTGCCATCCCTTACGATGTGAATCAGTTCCATAGAGAAGTGGATTTAAGGACTGGCAAAAATAGACATCCCAACACACACACAAAATGTGCACAAAATAAACGTTACTTTTATTATTCATAGGTTTCAGCCTGAGGAATATTCATGAACATACATTGCTGTGTCTCCTTACTCCTTAGTTTTATGAGCAGTCACTCTGTTTGCCAATGGTTGCCAGCATGAGTAGGGTGGAGTCCACAATCTCAGGTTGGGGCCGAGCTTTTCAGACTTCTTGTAGCCTAGCCACATACCCAAGTAATTCCAGGATAATCTTCTTATATAGATATTTTCAAAAATCTCTATATGGTGAGCTATTTTACCCAGACCTAGCATCTCAGTTTTGGGTAGAAATAATTCCTATGACATCAATGTCATATCACTACACTATCCACTCATGTGATAGTGACTAGGCATCATACCCACTCAGTCACACCACAAGTATGTAACGTAAGTCTTAAGGATTAGGAAAGATGGGTGATAAGAAAATACAATAACAAAAACAAAATCATATTTGATTAAAGATGCATTCAAAGTACAAGATAGACCAATGGATTTTATTATTGATTAGAGTCCACACCATGTTTGCTGTAGTATCAAAGAAGAATATCCACAATTATCTGAAAAGTCTTTTAAAAATGTTTACCCTTTTCCAACTACATATTTCTGTGAGGATAGATTTTTTTAAAATGCCATTCAACAAAATAACATGGTATAACATATTGAATGCAGAAGCAGATATGAGAATCCACCTGTCTTCAATTAAGGGAGACAGCAATGTAAATGATGCTATTCTTTTGACAATTTTTATAATGAAAATGTGTTATAAATAAAAATATGCTATTCATGTTAACATAAATTGGGCTTATTAAGATTATTTTAATATCACTTAATAAATATAAATATCTCAGTTTTAATTTCAAATATGGTAAATATTATTGCCTATATCCCACATCATCAAAAGCTTTTTCAGATTCTCAGTGGTTTTTAAGAAAGTAAAAGATTTCTGAGATGAAAAAGTTTAAGAAACACTGTCTTATAATTAAAACCTTTAGACCTGGAAGCCAAAGATGGTGTCTGTTTTAGTAACATAGCCTAGAATGGATTTTCTTTTGGAATCTCTTCTTCCATTGGATCTTTTGAGGCTTGCCTTCATTTTTTTTTTTTTTTTTTTTTTTTTGCGGTACGCAGGCCTCTCACTGTTGTGGCCTCTCCCGTTGTGGAGCACAGGCTCCAGATGTGCAGGCTCAGAGGCCATGGCTCACGGGCCCAGCTGCTCCGCGGCATGTGGGATCTTCCCGGACCGGGGCACAAACCCGCGTCCTCTGCATCGGCAGGCGGACTCTCAACCACTGCGCCACCTGGGAAGACCTTGCCTTCATTTATTTTTGGACAATCTATTCTTCTTTTTCTCTTTTCTTAATTCTGCCAATGCAAGTTTCATCTTCTCCATGTATTATCACTCTCTGTCCTGATATACTGTGGTTTACATTTTTAAACCCTTTATGTAGGATACAGATTTATGATTTTTGAATAATAATATTTGTTCAAAACATTAATGCAGCACCTCAAACAATATTATTTTTCTTAATAAGTGTACTTCATATTTCACTTCTTTCATTTCCTTTTTATTTTTTAAATTTATATGACTCATTTTTAAGTTATTAATATTTATAGGAGGTAAGTTTTTTTTTTTTCTGGACCACTTATTTGAGGGAAGTTTGTGTTGTAGAGAGGCTAGAGCAAGATTCCTGACTAATTGAGAACTTCCCTATTTAAAAAGTTTTAGTCTTTATTTCTCCCCAGCCAACTGACTTGAAGAATTATTTTTTTCAACAATGCAGCCTTTCTTTTCTCTTAATGCCTAATGATAGACTGTTTCCTACAAATATGAATCATCTGCGGATCACTTGTTTCAAGCTACTTTTGATTCAAGTATCTGTCATTTGCCTATAATCTGTTTCTACATTCATTAAAAAAAAAGAGATTTAGGATTTGCAATAGGTTTCAACAAAGAAATTCACTCTAATTTTAGAAAAAGTTTGAAAACATGGTGATTTTTGAAGTGTATAATATTCTTATGAGTATGCACTTTTCCTATGAAAATAACTGCTATACTCTGCAACTGTATATTGTCTAATTGCCATATTATATTTTATTTGTAGCATTACCTTGAAAAGCCAAAGTATGAAATACATTTATGCATCTTTAGAATATTAGCATAGATCTCAATTTTGTTTCATTTTCCTTTCTATAAAATGAAATATTGTTTTTAACAGTAATTTTTCTTTTCTAAGCCTACAAGGCTTTTGTGTCAAAGTGTTACTGTAAGTCTATTTGTGGCATTTTGAACTTATTTTTTAACTTATTTATTATTTTTGTTCAAATAAATGTATGTCAATTGTTATGATGCACAATGATTAAAAAGTAATACTTATTCTGAGATTTGTGATTTAGATTTAAGGTAACATTTTTACTTCCCTGCTAACAGAAATTCTATTTTATATTTAAGTATAGTAACCAATGATATATTATTTATATCATATATATATATATATATATATATATATATAAACATATATATAGACACAGACATGCTTTATATGTGCATATCTATATATAATGTTCCTTTTATCTATATGTATATGTGTATATATGTGTTAATTTTACTCACAAAACTTAGATGTTTTTATATCTACACAAATATGTTTCTATATATATCTTTCTTTTATATATATGTATTTATACCTTAATGACTACTGATTATATTTGTACTCTTCACTTGTGTTTAAATTTTACAAACTCAAAGAAAATGTAGAATTATATCATAGAGATTATTACAGTCTGAAATTACTTATTGGTTTTATATAGTCATTTTAATCATAAAGCATAACTATTTCTCAGTTATTTGACATTTTCCTCTTTGTGAACTTGCCAATTATATCTATGCTTTTGAACAAATACTCCCCTTTCTTTATTTTTCTAACACAAACTATACAGATACCCCACCTATTCTTTTTCTTTCATTAAAAATTCTTGTTTTATTTGATACTTCTGTAAAACTGCTTCAAATATGCTCTGCCTTTTTAATCTTTATATGGCCGTAATGATGGTTCCTTGTGATTACCTGTCAAATATAGAACATTTGGTCAATTTTTAAGTAATTATGTTTCAAAGTTGTGTATAATATTCAAGTCAGATACAAATAACAAAATCCTCAAAATAAGTGGAGTCTCTTCTCGGGAAACCATTAACTTGGTTGGATAACTGCTCTGCCTCCTGCCATCTTGAAGGTCATGCTGATCTTATTGATCTGGTTTGCTATTTTTTCCCATTAACTTTCCTTTTAAAGGCAATTGTGCTGAAGAAGAAGCAGTATTCACTGACAGCTTTCAGCTCCATGTCACCCATGGAGATCTTTAGTTCTCTGTGGTGTGTTTTCATGGTTTAGGTTGCTAATGAGCTGTCTTCTTCAGGCTGATTGTCAGTTCATAATACTATGCTGATTCAGCAGTCATCTCTAATCTCCTTATGTGTGCACTTGTAAAGAATGGCTATCAGTTTTCTAAAGTTTCTTAGTTACTAATATCTAAAGGGCTTGTGATAATGCCCTTCGCCTATTGGACTAGATGTTTTCCTTAGAGAGACTCAGAAAGGAGGAATCTATCATGGTTTTCTGAATATCTTGTTTCCATTTTGTACACAAGTATATAAAATTAACTGATTAAGATCAATCCTACATTGTCCTTTTATAAACTTTCGTGGTGAAGAAAGCATATTTTGCTGCTATATTCATATAATTCTCAAGGAATGAGTAGCTAATATAACACATAGTGTATAGTCTTATACAAATATGGTGTTAATTTTTGTTATAAAATTATTTATACACAAGAGAGCTAATTTAACATCTATTCATTAGAAATATTGTATATCAAAGAGGTGAAAACTTACTCAAACTGTCTTAAACAATGAAGGAAATTTATGAATCAAAAGATATCAAGTCTGGTGTTAAGGAAGCACTACTACAATTTCTTTGTGGTTTTCTTGACTCTGTCCTTTCTTGTATGTTGGCTTTCATCATAGCAGCTGATCCAGGCACCATAAACACCTTCCATTGGCTCTGGCTCTCAGGCCTTCGGACTACACCACAGTCTCCATCTTGCAGATGGCAGATTGTGGGGATTTAGCCTACATAATTGTGTGAGCCAACACGTTACTTAACATATGTATAAAATCTCCTATTGGTTGTGTTTTTCTGGAGAACCCTAACTAATATAGATATTGATACTTAAGTCTACAGTCTTCAAGGATCTAGATTTGTTTTGTCATTATTTGCTTTCTTTGTATGTTTCTGATAATCCAGACTTAAAGTAGTTTGCTTTTTCTGGGTTTGATAATCTCTGCACATGCACTCATTCCTTCAATATTTGTCCTATGAACTTAAAATGGGAACATTTTCCTCCATAGAAAATCTGCCTCGGCTTTGGATTGCAACCAGAAGCAACATCAAACTGGGGATTTCTTGGATGCAATGGATGACCTGGCTCAGTGAGTGTGGTGGGTGAGGAAGAAAGAGAGAGACAGACAGACAGAGAGTGGAGAACCAGAGATCCAGGCTCAGGGATTTCACTTTACTACTTCTGTAAGTTTTGTATCAGATGTCCCTGCTTCTCTTGGTGTTCTATTAACGTTTTCCCTCAAGGAGACTCACGTTTCCCCTTCCCAGAAGTTTGCCTGCTGCTTGATTCTTGGTGCTCCCAGCTCTAACTATAGTATTTAACATTACCATGAAGAGGCATTTGGCACTTCCCTACCATTTGGGTAACCATCATCACCTCAAAGAATGTGGCTTTTGTAAAATCTGGTTTTCCTTAGAGCGACAGTTTCTCAGAGTACTTAATACCTACTTCAAATTAGTTCGCCATGTGATATTTACACATGTGCCTATGTGACCATTTCTTGCACTTATCTCATTTTAATGTGATGTTTGCATAAAGGAACACTTCTATTATACTGCTAGTGATATCTAATTCTGCTAGAGGGCTTTGATCTGGAAGAGGTTTCTTTTTTTTCTTTTCTTTTCCTTTTTTTTTTTTTGCGGTACGCAGGCCTCTCACTGTTGTGGCCTCTCCCATTGCGGAGCACAGGCTCCGGACGCGCAGGCTCAGCAGACATGGCTCACGGGCCCAGCCGCTCTGTGGCATGTGGGATCTTCCCAGACCGGAGCACGAATTCGTGTCCCCTGCATCAGCAGGCAGACTCTCAACCACTGCACCACCGGGGAAGCCCTGGAAGAGTTTTTGATAGTCCTTTATATGTTGTATCAGAAATCCTTAAAAATCACAGAACATATACTGGGTTTGCCAAATATAATGTAAATGTAAAGGGTGTAATCAATAACATTGTAATAAAATTTAAATCTAAGGTAGATTCACAATGATTTTTGTGCCTTATTGGGATGTTCATGGATAAGAAAACAATTTTCTTCAAAAAGCATTTTTTGAAGTAACACTAAACATGCATGCAGCTTTGCATTAATTTCTCCTTCATGAACTGAGTGTAATATGAAACACTAAACATATGAAAGCATATGAGATTTAAAAGAAGAAAAGGTTTAGAGGTCATACCTAACTTAGGGTACTAGAATAAATAAATACAGTTGTGTTTTTATTTTTTAACAATATTTAGCATTATACATATAAGTAACTTGTATTTTGAGTGATTATGACTAATTACTTTTTTGTTTAAATATAAAATCAATTTTATATATTTTTAGCTGTTAGTAGATTGAACAACACAGAGTTACCAGGTCCCTAGAAATATTTACAAAAACATATAAAATCATGGGTTTTGACAGGAATCCCTTGTGAGTTTAGTTAGCCATAATAATATACCAAGTATTTAAATAGCATGTTTTTTATAACTATAGTACAAATAATAACCTAATAAGAATCAGAACCAAACACAGTTTAATCAAAAAATTGTTTCCTTGGAGAAACATTTTTTTTAAATGTATAAAAGGTCTATACTTGACTTATTTCCCCTTTGATATATAATACTTTCTATAATTTTGTTATACTTTCAATAAAGTTTTAGAAGGCATTTTGACAGGAGCACTCTGTCAATTCTCTTCTGCATTTCCATGGACTTTCAAAAATGATGATGCCAAACCTCAAATCAGAAAATGTGTATTATCTAACAAGTTAGCCCTTTATTGAAAAAAAAAATTAAGTGCATACTTTCTACAGCATACACAGTGTATGGACTTGGATTAACACTATTTAAGTAATTTATGTTGCACACTGAATACCGTGAGTATTGATGTGAATGGAAATTATGACACAAAGACACGTTAAATGGTGACCTTGCACAGATGGGCTTCAAGCATTCGGAGGTCTAGTGAGGTAGGGAAGTGCAGAAAAGAGTTGGATTTAAATATCAGGGCACATATTTTCATTGTGGATGTATTTAATATATGAAAAATGTCACATGAGGAATCAATTTCAGATCAGATGATTGGTCTCAGGCTATATAATAGGGTGCAATTTTTTTTTTCCAAAAATGTGAATAATCTTTCCTCCATCCTGGTATAAAGTAGATAAGGGCAGTACCTTCTTAAGATAGGAAAAGATTCTGAAGTTTCTGTCTTTTGTTTGCAACAGAAACGTGTTTTTAAAAGTTAACACGAGGCTCTTCAAAGGTCTTTCTTGAGTAATGTACATACACGGATGCTTTGTTAATTAGAGCCAGTATCTTTTAATCCTCACTATGCATTCAAGGAAAGAAATAGTAATATCCTTAACACTTTATTACAAATTTGATAGCAAATGTATTGAATATTTGATACTACACTTGTGGAAATATGTGAATCTTGATATATATTTAAATAATCTTTAAATGTATTCTATTTATATTTTGTAGGGTTAACATTAGGAAACATATATGTACTACTGTAGCATCTAATTTTCTACTATAAATATATTCATTTTGTTTTATAGGAAGCTGATTATTTGAGTTAGTATATTTTAATTTGGTCTATAAAAATATCCCTAAGGAGTATCCAATTAATTGAGATTTTGAAACCCCAATATTGACAGAAGTAACTTATTAAAAACAGATACATGACTATAGAATTTCAGAATAATATGTACTTGATTTAGGAATTGTCTTCCCTCATAACACGAGGAGAATTTTCTCAATCCTAGAAAGACTCTTTCTCATAAAGATCATTTTGATGAGCTATTAAAAGGCTGCAAGAATGTTCTCAACTAGATATTTCTCAATGTTTTTTCCCATATGCTTAAAACTTCATATGGGAAAAAACATTGAGATAAATGTTTGAAATTGAGATAATTGAGATAATGATAAATTATTGAGATAATGATAAAAAGAAATTTTCATTATATTGTCATATAATTTACTATTATTTTTTGCTTATTATTAGTGATCATTTTAAATTATATCCTGAGAGTTAGAGGTGTTTTCACTTGCTCCTAATTATTAGCTTTTTGTTTTGTTTTGGTTTGTTTTCTTTTTGATTTTCCAAAATAGACTGCGCAATCCACCTGTCAGGAAGGCTAGTATTTTTGGAGACGTATTATCTGTTGAATGTTTTAAACACTGTATCAAAAAACTAGTTTTGTATCAAGCAATGCTGTAGATCATATATCATATTATTTTGTTCAATATCTTTGTGCAATTGATGCCTTGTGGAAGTGACTTGTTAACTGTCTTTCATGTGATGCTAATTATTACATAATGAATTTTCATGTACCTAGTACAAATACAAGGCTTAACACTCCCAGAATGCTTATCTTTGCCACAAATAAGGGGAAAGGCATTTTCTTCTCCTAATTAACTATATTCATACCTCCGTCATAGAGCCACCTTAACGATAATAAGCCTTTTCCCCACTTGACTGAACTAATCCTAGTTCATGTGCTCCAAAAAAGAAGGTATAGCAACTCATAAGGGAATGTATTTGTTTCCTAGGATATATACCTATTTGTGGATATCATGAGATTTTCTGGCTCATGGAACTTTCGAAAAATACAGGCACTCCCAACATATGGATTGTGTGATCTCTTTGGAGGAAAGAAAGGGCAACAATTTAAAGGAATTTAGTATTAACAAATCTAACTCTCAGGACATAATTAAAATAAAATATATGGTTGATAATTCTTAATCTCTTGGTATTATTCAGTTGAATAATGAAGGAGTATGTCCTCTTTCTTAAAGACCAGTTAAAATACATTCCTGATAATTCAGAAATTATCCAAAATTGTTTACTAATTTTGTTAGAAAGGGAAGGGCAATATCTCACCAGATTAGAAGGTAGGATTGTGTCCTTGTGTCCCTTAAATTATAAGGGAAATTAAAATGTAAATTGCATGGTATATTATATCTCTGTCTTAAATGTGGCAGAAATGGTGATAAAATGCTACCTAGGCTACAAGACTGACATAATCAGGAGAATGCTTCTACTCAAAACATTTGATCATGAAGCAAATTGGTTCAAAGGAAGCACTAGAACTGAAAAATGGAATTAGAAAATGATAAGACTGAAATATCCTCATTCATTCTTGATTAAAATGAAAAGAAACCAGAGACCACAAATCTCTTTTGCATTTAATGGCAAAACATGGGAGGAAATAAAATTGTTTACACAATATTTTGAATATAAAAAGTGTCAGATTAATTACTGTGCTTGGATGCAAAAGTAGGGGAGAATGTAAGAAGATGGTTACATAAGGGTAACTGTAAATGAGATGAATATCTTGTGTTAAATTTACATATGTTCTGTAATTGTTCTAATTAAATTGCATTTAAGATGTTTCTTTCCAGGAAAAAAAATAGCTTCCATGTGATATTCTGCAATTAGTTACAAAAAATGTACAGAAAGATCCTATGGAAAACAGACATCACCTGCAAGGGTAAAATTATTTCAGTGTTTAATTTCAAATTTGCTGTAGTCAATAGTGTTTGCAAGGATGCTTATTAGGGGAAATTTATGTGAATCATTCATAGGACATCTCTGCTTTTGATGGGTAACTTATTAAACATAAACTTACATTGATTACTCCACCATAATAAAATTACACATCTTCTCTTTCTAGACAGAAAACATCTAGACACTTGCTTAAGTGTCTCTTGAAAAATAAAAGGTAATAAATGGATGCTGGCTAGATATATGCCTTCAAGTTAAAGCTTTTATTTCATTTTAAAGCTTATATTTCCCTATATACCTAGCATCATATTGAGAAATGTCTCCTCTATAGTTGGTTGCTTGAATAAAACTATTATGAATAGATGATGAATTTTTATCAAGTTAGAATTTTTTAACTTCAACTAAAAGAAGCATAGGCTTCATCTCCTTTAATCTGTTAATGTATTGAGTTATATAAGGAATTCTTCTAAGATATACTTTCCCTGATATTGACAGATATATATTTAATGCATTGCTGTTCATTAACCTAATATTTACATATATATAATATATTTACATAAGTAATTTATTTACATAATTATATAGATATATAGATATAGATATAGATAGATATCTATATGTATAGGTATATACATATACATATAGATCTCCTTTTCCTTTGCAGTGGTGTTCTTCCCCACTTTGGAGCAGTGTTATATGGGTCTCATATAAGGTGAGTAAATTTCCTGTTCTAGACCCTTGAGTTTCTATAAGACAATATCTGTTTCTTGAAGATTATTAAAACTGGCTTGTAAAATTTTTAGGTTTAATACAAGTTGTGTGGATCTTTTCTTTCTCCTTACACCGTGTGCAGTGAGTTGAGGAGTGTGCTCAAAAATTTATGTCTAATGGTACCTTAGAAAGTGTTTTTGTTTGGAAATAGTGTCTTCTACAGATGTAACTAATTAAGATAAGATATATTGGGCCAGAGTGGGTCCTAAATTCAATGTCATTGGTGTCCTTATAATTAATATCACTTTAAAAACATTAGTTTTATGGGATATAAGATTATCAGATAACCCACTATATCTGAATTAGTTTCTAAAATGAAATTCTATAGTATACATAAAACAAAGTCATTTAAGTTAATAAAAGATGTGCCTTTGCTTTTAACTTAAAATATTACCTTATTATAAGAACACTGATTCTATATGTTCATTAGCATTTAAGACACATAGCATAGATAAATTTTAAGCCCTCCAAAAAATTCATATTGATAAAGCTGATGAAAATGAATCGGTTTAAAAATGTTAAAATTGATTAGTGGTGGAAAAGCTGTGAATACTGGTCAAGAAAGCAAGTTATTACTAAATAAATTTTTATCATCATTTTTGAAAAGATTATCATAACAATACTTTAAGTTTTGACATCTTCTATCTAGTTTTCTGAAACTATGGCCAACACAATTATACCACTACTAAGAATATCTTTTTTAAAGTAAGATGAATTTAAATTAGATTTCTTTTGTAATGAATGGTGACATCATTACCAGTGACTTAAATTATAACAATCATAAAATGAGTCAAAAATGTTTAAACATGTTGTAGACAAATACAGGTAATTTCATTAATAGGTTTTGATGCATAAAGTTTCATCTAGAGCTGAGAACAATAAAAATTATCAAATAAAACCTAGAATTTTCTTCTAGCCTTTTAAAATATTTTCTAAGAAGTTTTCATAGCTGTTTCAGTGGAAAACATCATGTGAAGTCTTTAATGCATAAAGTTTTCTTTAACTCAAATTTTAGCCTTATCTTGGAATATAGATGATTTTCTATTAAATGTTAGACTGGGAAAATCAATCCATTTCATATAAGCCACCAAGTAGTCGTTAAATTGAATCTATCTGTCTTTCATTTTATTCTGATGTCTTAAAGTGACATTTCTTTTATCCATTTATTTATTTATTTTAGCAATTTTAGTTAATCTTTCCCCCTTGACTACTTTTAGTTTCTGTCTTTGGAACTTTATCATTGTTACCTTGCTTTTCTTCTTTCTGTCTTTATTTCAACTAAGTTTCAGAATAATTTTTAAACTAATATTCCAAATGATGCTTGGAGAAAAAGAATAACACTACAATACAACAAAACAAAAATATATCTCAATAAAGATTTCTATGTTCCAGCAATACTATTCATCTTTTCAGAACAACATTCTATTGAGGACTCATTCTCTTTTTTATTATTATTCTTTTTTCTTTTTGCGGTATGCGGGCCTCTCACTGTTGTGGCCTCTCCCGTTGCGGAGCACAGGCTCCGGATGCGCAGGCCCAGCGGCCATGGCTCACGGGCCCAGCCGCTCCGCGGCATATGGGATCCTCCCAGACCGGGGCACGAACCCGTATCCCCTGCATCGGCAGGCAGACTCTCAACCACTGCGCCACCAGGGAGGCCCGAGGACTCATTCTCTTGAGGGAACAATTCTAAAGAATTTCTGCTACTCACAAGCCAAGTTCCAATATTTTATTTTATAGCAAAAAATAAAGTTACAAAAAATCCAAATCAACTTGCATCAGCAAATAAACTACTTGTGATGTGTAAAACATGGCAAGCTAGACTATCTTATCTAAAACTTTTTGTTTAATAATAAAGTAAATCCAGATCTAAGTATCTGAGTATTTTTATCTAAGTAGAAGAACTGTAGCATTTTAAGGAAATATGAAATTTTCACCTTCTTATTAAGCAAATATTAATCTAAAAGGAACAAGTTCAGCATTCAGTGTTTTATACTTTTTCATAATGTTGACTCTGATGAGATTATTTTCTTCTGAAGGTAGGATTTTTAACTATATATGAATATACATAAAGCATATTACAGTGGGAAGAGATCATAGAGATCATACAATTTAAATCAGATGTACATCACACATGAATAGGAAAACATGCAATGAACACATGCAAGAAGAATGCTGTGTCCCAAGTGCCACAGAAATCTCTAGCTGTACTTTGGTGTGTCTTTACTCCTGTACTCATTTACCTCTTACTGCCTCTCATTTTCTTTATTATATAATCTAATATATATTAAAATGATTTTGCTAGGAATTCACAATTAAACAAGACAATCTTGTGTTCTCATGAAGGATACAACCTAATAGAAAAAATATTAATGTTAAAAAATAAGTAATAGGGCTTCCCTGGTGGCGCAGTGGTTGAGAGTCCACCTGCCGATGCAGGGGACACGGGTTCGTGCCCTGGTCCGGGAAAATCCCACATGCTGTGGAGCGGCTGGGCCCGTGAGCCATGGCCACTGGGCCTGCGCATCTGGAGCCTGTGCTCCGCAATGGGAGAGGCCACAACAGTGAGAGGCCCGCATACCACACACACACACACACACAAAAGTAATAATATGAGAGTGACTAGTAAAATTAATAAAATAAAACAGAGTGATAATTAGGGAGGGGCAGAGAGTTGGGAAATATTAAACAGGTATTCAAGAAGGATTTTCTGAAAGCTGAGGCATGAAAAATTACAGGAGGTAACCATGTAAAATGTGGGGTAAAAGAGAATGAGCAGGGCCCAAAAACTAAGGTGAGAACTGGTTTAACTTAATCTGGGAACACATAGAAGGTAGTGTGGTGTCAACTACAAATTGGCATTTTCCCTTTGGCACTTGCTATTTACCTCTACAAGGATTAAGTCATGTGCTGTTGCAGCTGCTGACTTTCAACACCCCCTGAAAAGAGTTCAGGTGAAGGGCAGAAATGAGGCCCTCTGTGCTCTGGTAAAAACTGGCAGAATAGGTCTTCAGATAGTCGATATTTTCAGGAGCCAATTTTATGAGCTAAATTCTTGTATCTCCTCATATCTAGAAAAAATCCTTCATGGTGACGTCTGCTTCTCGTGACTAGCAGTAACCTGCACGAGACTAGCAGAGACCTTCTGTAAAAAAATATGTGCTTGATTGCATGTATTTCTCCTTCACCAAAATCACATATTTACTGACCTTCCCCCCTACCTCTTTGGAGCTGATTGTCAGAGCTATCTGAAATGCTGTCTCCCGGGCTGCAGTCCTCATTTTGCCCCAAGTAAAACTTAACTCGCAACTCTCATGTTGTGCATTTTTTTCAAGTCGACAGTAGCTAATTCAGAACGGGCAAAGGAGCTGGTGTTAAAGGCGGATTTAGCATTGCAATGTAGTATGTGGATGGTCGGAGTCAGAAAGGATGAATTGGCATCAATATTTTTGCCTTATAAAGAAAATGGATCATATCAGATGAAGAATGATACCAAGGAGCAATTAACAAAATTGTATTCATGATCAGGTAGGCTTTGATTGGAGTGACAGTTGTAGATATGAAGAGAAGTGATCAAATTCAGGCCAAATTTTGGAAGTGTAAAACAAAAAACTTTCGGTAAGTGTAAATACATGAAGTTACAGCATAAAAAGCCACAAAGTCAACCCACTTCCTAAATACCCAGGTAGCTTCACCTCCCCCAGTTGTGGTAGGGTGCTGTAGAGGAACAGGCACTAATATGCAACTCTGCTTGGTAGCTACTTTGTACAGAGCTGCGTGTATCTCGCTAAGCAGCTGGCACCCAAGGTCCCAATGACCCCATCCTGTATGCCAGGTCATTGGAATGCTAACAAAATCCACCGCCTTCACACATCTGTTATGAAAAATGCTGGGCAGCAGTGGGATAGGAAGGCTTTATGGAAGAACAATCTGCAATATGTCCATGTGATAGGAACCTTCTTTGTGCTTATGTCTCATTATTCCATTGGAGATAAGGGAAAGGAATGAAGTGAAAATGTTTTCTGGTTTGAAGACAGTCCAAGTGGATTGATTAAGATGCGGGAACTAGGAGGATTGTCAACTTTGTAGGAAGGGTTCTATAATCATTTTATTTTTAAAAAATTATTTTAGGGGCTTCCCTGGTGGTGCAGTGGTTGAGAATCTGCCTGCCAATGCAGGGGGCACGGGTTCGAGCCCTGGTCTGGGAAGATCCCACATGCTGCAGAGCAACTAGGCCCGTGTGCCACAACTACTGAGCCTACACATCTGGAGCTTGTGCTCCACAACAAGAGAGGCCGCGAAAGTGAGAGGCCCTTGCACCACGATGAAGAGTGGCCCCCGCTCACCGCAACTAGAGAAAGCCCTCGCACAGAAAAGAAGACGCAACACAGCCAAAAATAAATAGATTAATTAATTAATTAAATTAAAAAATATATATTTTAAGGCTCAAAATAAGCATATAGATTATCTAGTCAATTCCCTCATATTAAAAGTAAAAAAAAGAATATGACCCAGAAACATGAAATGACGACTTCTCCAAGGTCATACAAGTTATTGCCATAGCTGAGACTAGAAGGCAGAATAGCCCTCAGTTCAGTGTCTTTCCACTGACAGCACAATATATTTTAGTTTACCACTTATCTGCCAAGGAAATATATTAGTTAATGAGTGCTTAGAAGTTAACTTCCTGGAAGACATCATAGGATGCCTTTCTTATGTATACTCATGTTTAATTCAAATCACAAACTGCCTTTGGAATGTAAATTAGTGTGTTCTTCTCAGGTTAAGTGGTAACATTGTGACAGAGAATAATTTAAAATGTAAGCAGTTTTATTAGTTATTATGCACAGTGTAGAACAGAGATACAATCTTGTGGGTATTAACATTTTATCTTTCTCTAAGGGGAAAAATGCCTTGGCATTCTAAGGATCATATGGCATAATGAAACATACCTAGAGTTTGGAGTCAATTAATTATACCTTGGCTCAGCCTCATCTCGGCTACAAAAACTCACAAATGCATTCTATTCCACTGAGCCTCAGTTTCCTTTTTGTGAATTATGAATAAGTTAAAAGAATGTTATTATAAAAATTAAACAAGATAGCTCCTAAGAGAATGTATGGAGCATAATCTGCATTCATTAATTGTTAGATTTAATCAATATTACATTATAAGGTAGCATGCTTTTTAATTCAAAAAGGGTTGCTCTTTGCAGGACTCTTAAAATGCCACCTATGTCTTTTCAGGCATAACTACTCCTACAGTTTCTATTATAGATATCATTACATGCCTTTTTAGAAATGTGATTATTAACGTTTGAATCACTGGGAGGAATGATAAAAAATATAAAAGATGTTAGAGTATACTTTTAATGATTGTTCAGCAGTTTTCCTTAGGGAAATTTTCATCATTAAACCTTCCCAGGTATTTTATTATCATCTCAGACAATTCCCTGAATAACCATATCCATTTTTAATCCACTAATTTATTCTGTGGTTGGTCCTACTGACTAATGTCCCCAGATGTCTTTTAACTGAGTAGCAATACAGTCAGTTATAGAGTTTCTTTTGACCTTTTGACATTTTAATTTTTTACCTATGCTGATTATGAATATTGGAAGGGTATACATTATGCAAATACCATTTTAACTGAGTGAACCACTAGGTATAAATTAAATCAAAAGTCACAATTTCCCTACTAAACTAATACTGAGTGTGTGGTTCCATGAAGGAGCTCTGTTTCTGGAAAAATCTAGACTAGTCTATTCATCTGGGTATCTAACTACAAATAAAGAGCTTTCAGATCTATGTCCCCTTCCCAAATTCCTATAGAGTTGGTATGGATAATGCTTGGGATTAAGTGTTTGTAATATAATAGGAAAGTCTGACAGATATTTTATTTTCCAAAATACAAAACCACTTCACACTCTATAAGAATACCATGAAAATTCATGTCATAATAACATATATATGAGAATAATAAGATATTTAGTAAAAATCATGGAACTTATTTTATTCATACATTACCTATTAATCCATTTTACATATATATAAGGGACACCTTCCATCTATCCGGTTTTTTCTAGACACTGGGAATAAAATAATGAAAGAAAAATGAAAAGACAAATTCTTTAGCACAGAATCTACTAAGGGACAGATATTAATGAATCACACAAATAAATATAAAATTAAAAGTTATTTATAAAGTGCTAAATAGACGCTTGGTGTTATGAAAATGCATCATGAAGAAAATTTATAGTTAGGGAGGTTAGCAAAGGATTATCTAATGAAATGATAGAGCTGAAGTTGAAGACAGAATTGAAATTAACATGGAAAATGGAGGAATGAATGGAAATGTTCTAGGCTGAAAGAAGAGAGTATAAGCAAAGCAAAGGCCTTGTGCTGGAGCAAACATGGAGTACATAACAAATAAAATAATTGTAGTGTATCTGGAGCACCATGATCAAGATGGGAATATGTTTAGATGAAGGTAGACAGGTAGGTAGGGTCAGAATATCTAGTCTTGTTTTCTATTTTAATACATTTTGCCTTTTATCTAAGAACAAATGAAAATAATTGAGATATTTTAAGCAGAGGGCAATATAATCAGATCTGAATTTCGATAGGAGGATTCTACTTGTCACATAGGAAATGGCTTTGTTAGAATCAGCTTTGTATATACTGAGATAGACTGAATTATCCCATTGGGTATGTGCAATATTTCCCACTAAGGATTATGGTAGCTGAAAATTGCTAGATAGTAAAGAAGAAAAGCTGATAGATTCAAGGGATATTTAAGTAATAAAATGACTAAAACATATTGGAAAATGTTGAATTTGGTTCCTAGGTTTTCAAGTTTAAAATTTATAGTGGTGTCATGTATTAAAATAAGGAAACCTACTAGAATATAAAATTGTGGAAGGAGAGTTCATGGGTTTTATTTCAAACATCTTCTTTTTAAGGTGAATTGAGACTTCAAAGAAAGCTGTCACAGAGGAATATAAATACATAGGTAGGAAGCTCAGAGGACAGATTTCGGCTAAAAGTATTAATGTGAAAAAAATCTGATAAAAGTGGCAATTGAATTCACAGACACGAATATTTTTTATTGGGGAAAAACTGAAATAAGGAGAGTGATGTTCTACAAAAAAAGATTTGAAGAAATTCAAAAAAGGATGTGGGGCTGGGGGGAGAAGATCAAGAGGCCAGTGTTAAAAAAAAAATCAAAGAAACCAAAAAAGGTGAGAGTTTCAAGAAGAGAGTGGTCAGCAATATAAACAGCTGTAGGATTTAGTGTCATATAATCACTATTGATCTTAGCAAAATATATTTTAGGGAATGGGATGGAGGAAGTCCAAATTACAGTGAGGTGAAAAATGAGTGATTAAAAAATAGGTATGGCAACTTTTACCAACTGTTTGAAGAAGTTGGCTACATAGGTAAGCATAGACATGTGATTGCTGCATAAGATGCAGAACAGTTTAATTTAGAATTGCTTGTTTTATTCTATAAAACATAAAAAAAGGAACATCTAATAAAATACATGAGATAAGAATAAGTATGTTAAAAAGGTTGAAAAATAGAGATAGAAAAAAACTGTGAAGTGTAGTCTTTCAATAAAACAGGAGGTGGTGATATTATATGAAAAATAATATGTTCAACAAGAAAACTCTAGTAAATTCAGGTAAACACAGGACGGACTTTGCAGTGGAATAGTGAGTGTGGAAGGCATTGGCACGTGGTAGGTAAATTATAATGAACAGACATGACGTTTTTAATTTGCTATATAAGACACTTCAGATTACAAATCAGTTAGTCATATATTCAACCTGAAAAAGTGCAGGGGATAATCTCTGTATTCAATTCTCCGGAAGTCAAAGACTCAGAAGCTAAACTTCACAGTGAGTCTATCACTTCCTGGTTGATACAGAATAAAACTTCCAAAGCATCACGATGTAATTTCAGTCCATGGAGTAACCACTGTTAATTCTTTAATTTTCTATTCTTCTTATTCTTCACAGTTTCCTTTTATTCTAAATGTTTCTAATCTCATTTCTCTCTGCTCTAACCTGCTTTGAAAGCCATTTCATAATTTTCATAGTATTTGTAAACGTCTAGGAACTATTTTTATTAGTTATTGACTATTATTGAAACTAATTACTATTGTAAAAATAATGCATGATTAGGATGAGTTAAAAACATACACAAGGGCTTCCCTGGTGGCGCAGTGGTTGAGACTCTGCCTGCTGATGCAGGGGACACGGGTTTGTGCCCCGGTCTGGGAAGATCCCACGTGCTGCAGAGCAGCTGGGCCCGTGAGCCATGGCCGCTGAGCCTGCGCGTCCAGAGCCTGTGTTCCGCAACGGAAGAGGCCACAACAGTGAGAGGCCCGCGTACCGCAAAAAAAACAAAACAAAACAAACAAAAAAAAAAAACCCACAAGATTGATTGACTAATAAGCCTAATTCTCTTACAAACTGCCCAGTCAAAATGATGAGATGTAACAAGCTACTTAGTTTGCTACCTATGTTGGAAATGTGCAGTCGACACATGCAAACACATACAAACACATCCACATGCATACATATTGGTGGTGCAGTTGTTAAGAATCCGCCTGCCAATGCAAGGAACACGGGTTCGAGCCCTGGTCTGGGAAGATCACACATGCTGTGGAGCAACTAAGCCCGTGTGCCACAACTACTGAGCCTGTGCTCTAGAGCCTGTGAGCCATAACTACTGAGCCTGCATCCCACAACTACTGAAGCCCGTGCACCTAAAGCCTGTGCTCCACAACAAGAGAAGCCACCTCAATGAGAAGCCCACACACTGCAACAAAGAGTAGCCCCTGCTCTCTGCAACTAGAGAAAAGCCCACGTGCAGCAGCGAAGACCCAATGCAACCAAAAATAAGTAAATTAAATTAAATTAAATTAACTAAAAATAAATAAGTAAACATGTTTTACATGAAGTGTTTAACTTACAGTCTTACAATTCACAAGCAGCATGGTAGTGGATACTTTATTCAACATTTACTAAGGTATTAGAGATATTCCATTATATTTTATCCCTGATAAGTTTCCTCACCTTGAGGTCTGCTCTGTCTGAAATTAACATAGTTACTCCTCTTTCTTTTGATTATTATAAACATGGTATACCTTTATGTATTTATATTTATTTTATTTATTTTTTAGAGTATAGTTATTTACAATGTTGTGTTAGTTTCTGCTGTATAGCAAAGTGAATCAGTTATACATATGTATATATCCGTTCTTTTTTAGATTATTTTCACATACAGGTCATTACACAGTATTGAGTAGAATTCCCTGTGCTATACAGTAGGTCCTTATTAGTTTTCTATTTTATATATAGTAGTGTGTATATTTCAATCCCAATCTCCCTCCCCCCTCTTTCCCCCTGGTAACCACAAGTGTGTTTTCTACACCTTTTACTCTATTTCTGTTTTGTAAATATGTTTATTTGTATCATTTTTTTGATTCCACATATAAACAATATCATATGATATTTGTCTTTCTCTCTCTGACTTACTTCACTTAATATGATAATTTCTAGGTCCATCCAATAGAACTATCACACGATCCAGCAATCCCACTCCTGAGCATATATCCAGAGAAAACTCTAATTCAAAAAGGAACATGCACCCCAATATTCACAGCAGCACTATTTACAATAGCCAAGACATGGAAGCTACCTAAATGTCTATTGACAGATGAATGGATAAAGAAGATGTGGTACTTATATACAATGGAATATTACTTAGCCATAAAAAAGAATGAAATATTTTACTTTTAAAAAAAAATTCTCTTTATAGGTGTATTTATATTTAAAGTGGGTTTCCTGTAGTCAACATTTAATTGGGTCTTTGTTTTCAATCCGCTCTTGACAATCTCTTTTAATTGGTGCATTTAAAACATTGACATTCAAAATGATTATTGGTATAGTTTGATTAATATCTACCATATTTGTTACTCTTTTCCATTTGTTACTCTTTTTCTTTCTTCCTAGTTGTCTTTCACTCTTTCTTCTTTTTTGTGCTTTTAATTGAGCATTTTATATAATTCTGTTTTTTTTCTATTTTCTTACAATATCAGTTATACTTCTTTCTATTTTTTTTTGACTTGCTGCCCTAGAATTTGCAATATACCTTTACGACTAATCCATGTCCACTTTCAAGTAACACTGCACTACTTCACAGGTAATGTGAGTACCTTACATAACAAAATGATACCAATTCTTCCTTCTCATCCTTTGTATCATTGTTGTCAATCATTTCACTTATAATTAAGCATGTGTAATCATATATGTAAGCATGTACATATATAGATAGATAGGCAGATAGATATAGGTATATGTACATATATACATATATATATATATGACAAGTGAAATTATAATGAAGTAATTATTGTTCAGGCATACAAAAATGGAGTCAGGCATTCACTGAGGATCTAGCCTCAGACACACCCCTGCACCACTGAGAACTGTATCACACTCAAGGACACCACTAGCCACGTTCAAAACAGTACCTGCAAGCAGCTGCTAGCTGCAACCTTGTAGTTTCAAAGTTCTCCCTGCTTCACAACTCTGTAATAATTTCAAACCCCAACCAATCCTGGCTTAACCAGCACCTTTACTTCTTGCCAGCTCCAGTTCTAGTTCTTGACAAACAACTTAATGTAACCTTGCAGTAACCTTTATAAGCCTCCCGCATTTTCTAGCTCATGGGAACACAATGCAAGTGTTCTGGAATCTATGTCTCCTAGGCTGCAGTCCTAAAAAAACCCAAATAAATGCCTTTTTATTTCAATCAGGTCTCTGTTTCTGAAATTTATGTATATATCTCCATAAACAAATATATTATTGGTATTATCATTTTTAATGATTTTGAATACCATATACATGTTGGAATATTTCAAATATAAATATATAAATATGTATATATATATACACACACATAATCAACCCAGACTTCTTCTTTGAGATCTAGATTGTATTATTATTTTGAACAAACTATTGTCCATTAGTTCAATTCAGAATAAAAATAAGAAATTAAAGGTTTTTCTTTTAACTTATTCATTTTTATGTTCTTCCTTTCTTTACATAGATCTGAGTTTCTGAGTTATATTATTTTCTCACTCTCTAAAGAACTTTGTTTAAGAATTTTTTGCAGGGCAGTTCTACTGGAAACAAATTTCCTCAATGTTTGTCTGAGAAAGTCCTTATTTCTCCTTCACTTTTGAAGGATAATTTCACAAAGTGCAGAATTCTAGGGTGATGTGTTTTTTTTTTCTATCAACATATTAAATATTTCACTCTACTCTCTTCTTCTTATATGGTTTTTGAAGAGAAGGAGATGTAATTCTTCTTTGCTCCTTTGTAGGTAATGTATTCCCCCAGCCCCTGGGCTTCCTTCAGGATTTTTTTCTTTATCTTTGATTTGTTATAGCTTAAAAATGATTATGTCTAGCTGTAGTGTTTTTTGGTTGGTTTGTTTGTTTTTGGAATTTATCCTGCTGGATGTTCTCTGAGCTTCCTAGATCTCTGGTTTGATGTCTGATATTAATTTGGGGATATCCTCCATTATTATTCTTTCAAAATATCTCTTCTGTCCCTTTCTCTATTGCTTCTCCTTTTGGTATTCTCATTATGAATATGCTACAACTTCTGTTGTTGTCCCACAGTCCCTGGATATTCTGTTCTGTTTTTTTTTTTTTTTTGGCTTGTTTGTTGTTTTTTTCAGTCTGTTCTCTTTGCTTTTCAGTTTTTAAGAATTCTGTTGATATATCCTCCACCTCAGAGATTCTTTCCACAACTGTGTCCTGTCTTCTGAAAACCTATCAAAGGCACCCTTTATTTGTGTTACAATGGTTTTGATCTGTAGCATTTTTTTAATGTGTCTTTTTTTTTTTTTTTTTTTTTTTTAGGATTTTCACCTCTTTGCTTACATGGCCCATTTGTTCTTATATACTGTCTACTTCCTCCATCAGGGCCCTTAGCATATTAATCATAGTTGTTTTAAATACCCAGTCTGATAATTCTAACATCCCTGCCATGTTTGTTCTGATGCTTGCTCTGTTTTTCCAAATTGTACCTTTTACCTTTTGGTAATATTTTTATTTTTTTTTCTTGATAACCAGACATGATGTACTACATAAAACGAATGGCTGCAAATAAGCCTTTAGTAATGTGGTGGTGAGGCATGGGATGAGGGGACACTTTCTATAGTCCTATGATTAGGTCTCACTTTTTTTAGTGAGTCTATGCCTATGGACTGTGAACGTCACAAGTGATTTTATTTTTCTTCTCCCTTCTTAGGTGGGACAGGATGGCTAGAAGTGGTTGAAGTTGCATACTTCCCTTCTCTATGGAAGGCTGGCAGTGACTGGAGCTGGCTATTTCCTTTCACCCAGGTGAATTAGGCTCTGATAAAACCCCAGCAGGTTAGGCTTCTTGTTAACTAGTTTCCCCTGAGGACAAGCTTGTTAAGAAGAGCTGAACGCTCTGGCTTATTTCAAAATGGTTCCCGTTCCCCTCAGCCTTCTTAGTAATTAGGAGGGAACATTTCTCTAATATTTGCTGCGGGAACCTGGTCATGCTCCTGGAGGTAAGTCTCAGAGAAGTCTCTGTGTCCCCCTGAAGTTTTTAACTCTCAGACTTGTCCATTGAGATGCTAGCAATTCAGCAATTACAGTTCAGGTATTCCTACTCTGGTACTCCTAAACATGAGTTCATACTAATGACTTCAACTCTAATCCATTACCAACCAAATGAATCACTCTAGCATCCCCCCTTGCTTATCTATAAAGTTCCACCACAAGAGTGAGAAACATGGCTTCCATTATTCACCAGCCATTTATTTAATTTCAGCATACATGTATAGCAGCATAAGAAATGCTGACCCATACTCCATGGGAAGCAACTTTATCAACTAGATAGAATGATGATGGGAAGTTTCTTTTGTTCTTAGTCCAAAAGATTCCATTTATTTCCAAAGTTACTTAGGTCAGCACCTTTTTCTCCAATCCCAGGCAATGAAGTTGTTTCATACATTTATCATACAGGTAGATCCTCAGACTCTACTTTCTGTTACTGACCCTTTAAAGTCGGGCTCCAAAAAGGGTTCTCCTGCCCAGTGTCACTCATGTCAATAGAAGGAGTTTGGTTCAGAAGCAAAGGAAAGTTTTATCCTTTGATTAAAGAATGGAGAGGTGCGAGCTCTTGCTCTAGAGTACACACTTTCACCAACAGGCCATTGACAGGGTTGCTTTATAGGGTTCTCATCAATGGGGAGGGAGGGGTGCAGTTCTTACAGGTCAACATCTTGAACTGAGGTGTTGTGTGCAGCTCTTCTACACACAGTCTGCCAAGTTGGTGTGTTGGGTGCAGTGGTTCTGCACTGGGAACTCTAATCCTACATGTTAGGTGCAAGGTCTCTGCACACAGCCCCCTATAATCGGCAAGTAAATCTAGACTAAGCACAAAAGAAGAGATTAGACCTTATCACCTATCATCTTATTTTTCCCCCCAGGGACCCCAGTGGGCTTTGCCACTAACACATCCCTCCTGTCTTTTGTCCTGCTCCTTATTCTTTACCCTGCTGAGGGGTAATTGTCTTTCTTCTGTAACTGCTTTCTGACAAATTTGGATGCTGTCATAACACAACATCCAAAGATGTTGAGAAGAACTTTTCCCTAACTACATTTAGATATTTTCATTGTCACCAGGCCTTACTTAGCCCAAATTTTTCATATCCCTGAGTGACCACCATTTGAAGTTTTATGGATTCCCAAATATTAGCCAGAGAGCAATGGCTATTAAGGAGCTCAGAAAAGATAGAAACCAAGCAGCGCTGGGGAGGGTCTGTTTTATCCCATTGTGAATTTGTTTGGCCAGATGAGGCTGGTTGGCTTCTGTTAGTTGAGTTGCTTTTCCTAGTAGCCTGTCTGCACTTTCCTCAGTCAGGCCACCTGCACTGACATGAAAGCAACATGACATACTGACAAGCCCACAAACCTCTCCTTGATCAGCTAATAGATAATCTAGGACAATTCTAAACACTAGGATGCCCAGCCCCTCCCTCACTGAGTTTAGGGCCATACCCAAGAACATGTACCCTCTTTGCAAATACATGGGCCTTGTACCATTGGCTTGAGTCCTCAGTGGGTTGGTGCTCTGGTTTTTCATCCACATAAGTATATTTAGAGTCCTATTGGGGCACTCGTGTGCCAAACTCAACCGTGTCTTCCCTCATTGGACTACCTTATTCACATATTGTTGGTGCTGTTGGTCCATAAGTGTCACAACTGGGACCAGCTAAGACTTCAATTTGTTTACAGTTTATCACCTGCTGGGAGGAGGTGGTATTTCCTCTTAAATATGTCTGATGGTGGTGCTTCCTCCTTGGTTATTGGGGTTTACTTGACAAATTACTGGTTCTAGAGTCACTCTTTTGGCAGCTGTTTCCTTTTATTATCTCTGCATTCCCCCTTTTGATTACCACTGCAATGAATCACTGCCCCTTTTTTAGAAGCAGTCTTCAATATGCTTAAGCCATGTTTCACCTGTTTATTCTCTGCAGTAATCATACATCTTTCCTTCCAAATAGCTCTGTGTGTGTGTGTGTGTGTGTGTGTGTGTGTGTGTGATGGCATATGCATACTGGGAATCTGTATAAACATTTAATATCTTTCCTGTCCTGAGCTCTAAGGCTTGGGTGAGGATTATCAGCTCCTAGAAGCCCCTGGGGGTATCTTCTTGCTTCTATGACTTGAGCCTGGGAACTTACTGAGGGAGCTTAATGAGTATCCCACCAACCTTTTCCCTTTCCTCATAAAACTACTCCTATCTATAAGCCATTCCTCTTCAGCGTTCAGGAGAGGCTCAATTCCTGGGTCAGGGCAACTGTAATCGACTGTGTCTATTATTTCTATACAATCATGTACCAAGGGCCCTGTTTCTGTAGGTAGTACAGTGGCAGAATTTTGTGTGTTGACAGTTTTTTATGGTAACCGCTGAGTTTCTAGTTTCCAAGTTTACAGCTAATGTCAGAGGCACTTTGGGAAATGACCCAAATAAGAATTCCAGTTCTGAAATTTGGAACCAGCACCAAACTGTTAATACATTCCTCAAAAGGCCAAAATAAGAGGAGTCCAAATGGCATGGACTCTGATTTAACTGGGGGTCTCCCTTGAATGCGTAATGGCCCGTTAGTCCCTCCTCAGTCAGAACGTATCACAGGAAGCTAGACGGGACCGTCTCAGGCCAGAGCAGCTTAGCCATGCTAGTTCCTGACCAACCTGGTCTCTTGCAGGGGGCACAGCTCTCTGAGGTGGGGGTCTTCTCTTTCCCCCTTTCAGCCAAACAGGAGGAGTTTTCAGACTTCCAGCCGAGTGAGAGGTAAAAGCACGCAGGATTCCCATGGGGTACTCACAAGTTCACCGGGGCAGCTGGTATTCTATGCTGATCCTGGAGGAGACCTGGGAGAACCTTGGCGGATGAAGAATCACCTAAAGTTCGCTTCATAAGCAGAGGGGGAGGAGAGGTGGGGTGGTGGGTGTTTCCTGTTCTCACCAACAGCTCACGAGGTTTCCAGATAATAGTGTTCCTGGTCTTGAGAGCAACTCACAGGGTTCCCCAGCCCACTGCAGAGAAATTAGCTCTGACCAGAGGAGGTCAGTCCCAGGTCGGGTCGCATACCTACATTGGGACCATTTCATACTCGGGCATCCCCGGTGCCTTTTCCTGACCCCGGATTGAGAGTCCTCACCCATTTCGTCAGGCGGTCCTCACTTCCTGGATCTTTTCAGGTATCGCCTCCTGGCTCACGGGGCTGCTCGTTTCCTCTACCAAACTGGAAGTAACGACGGGAAAATCCAGGAAGTCGGCAAGGAGGGCAAAAAGCCCTGGAGCCGCTGCTGCTGCCTTGTACAGGGGTCAGGAGGGCAGCACTGCTGGCGAGACAGTGGGCAGACTGCCGCGGCCCCCTCTTGTCCACAGGCCCCACCATCCCCGGGCGTCCAGCACCAAGGGGAGGGCAGCCAGGGACAGCGGGCACACATGTGTGAGTGTCAGTCTCTGATGCCCAATGATGCCACCATCGTACCCCATCAGGGTGTCCTTAGAGGCCAGAGGCAGTCATCTTCATGCCAACCTCCCAAAGCCTCTGCTGTCTTCCCCCTGGAGCCAAGTGAGCCCAGAGCATAGTGAGTGGATGGATGCAGGCGAAAAGGCCCCTGGCTGGTCCCGGACAAGGAGCCTCCTGCCGAGTCTGGTTCCAAAGCAAAGAAAAGTTTTATTCTTTGATAAAAGAACGGAGAGGGATGAGCTTGTACTCTAGAGCACAAACTCCCAGACGCACAGGCCATTGTGCTGCTCGCAGGATCCAGATGGCAGTGTCGCACGCAATGCCTCTGCAAGAGGCCCGCGGAGCTGAGGCGTGGGTGCGGCCATTTTGCACTGGGAACTCTGGTCTGAAGTGCCGGGGGCAGGGCCTCTGCACATGACACCCCACCAGCAATTGACACGAGTAAGCACAAAGGAAAAAAAATGTTTAGACTTTATTACCCAGATTCTATTTTCAGTTCCCGGGAATTATTAATGGGCTTTCCCTGTGACGATGTTCCCAAGGGAGTGTTTCCCCATAGGGGAAGAGTTAGATTATTGGAGGAGCTGGTGTTAGTAGAATTGGGTTTGTCCATAAACCAAGTAACCCCTGCCCATCATGGTCCAGTTCTGAACAGAGGAACCACATTTCCTGGAGTAGAGAAAATTTTCATCCCCACTGATGAATGTTCTCAGTTGCCCATTTCATACACTCTGCTTTGTCTTGACCAAACAATTAGTCTGGCTTTTCTCTCCCCTACAAGTTCCTGAATTTTAACTTCTCTCAAGTCTGAGCAGAAGCTGAAAGAGTGGATAATGCCCCTTGTCAGCTCTTCCTGGGAACTAGCTGGCCGCAGGGAGACACTGTTCCTGTCAGACTCCACTGATCATTTTACCTTGCTTTTGCAAATGTCCCTTATAAGTTTTTGCTGACCTTTGTTACCCCTCCTTTAGTCTGCAGAGGGAGGAGGGAGTTCTTGCAGTCCTGTTGCTTCAGTCTGAAGTGTGGAGTGCAGAATCTCTGTATACAGTATGCCGTCGCTGTCTTGAATTGCAGTCCTGAGCAGTGTTTCTGCACAAGGTCCTGCCAAGTTGGGGTGTTGGGCGAGCACAGTGGTTCTGTGCTGGGAACTCTGTTCCTACATGTTAGGTGCAAGACCTCTGCACATGTCCCCCTGTAGGCTAGCAAAACTAGACCAAGCACAAAAGAAGAGATTAGACCTTACATTATCTCCTAGATTCCACCTTATTTTTCTGGAGGACCTTTCTTGTGTTTTAAAATTAGGCTGTTTTATTTTCTTATCATGAGATTGAAAAGTTCTTTAGAAGCTTTGGATACAAGTTTTTTTATCAGATAAGGGCTTTGCAAGTTTTGCCTTACATGGGGTTTGTTTTTCCTTCTTTTAATAGTTTTTCACAAGTAGGTTTTAAATTAATAAAATTTAATTTTTCTGTTTTTGTTTTTTTTCATAGATCATGATTATTGTGTCGTGTCTAAAAGCTTATTTGCAAACCTAAGGTCAACCAAATTTTCTACTATGTTTTCTTCTAGAATTTTGATAATTTTGCATTTTAAATTTAGGTTTATGATTCGTCTTGAGGTAATTTTTGTGAGATTTGTAAATTCTTTGTCAAGACTAACATCTTTTTTGCATTTTATTGTACAATTTTTCCAGCCATTTGTTGAGTAGACTATTTTTTCCCCCATTCTCTTTGTGCTTTAGTCAAAAATTTGTAGAATATATTTGTAGAGACTTATTTCTGGGCTTTCTTTTCTTTCCCTTTAATCTAGATGTCCATTTTCTGTCAAGACCCCACTGTCCCTATTATTGTTGCTTTATAGTTAATTTTGATGTTGGGTAGTGTCAGTCCTCCAACTTTCTTGTTCTTTTTCATTGTTATTATCACTATTCTACATCTTTTTTCTTTCCATATAAACTTCAGACTAAGTTTCTATCATGAACCTCAAGGCACTTCCAGACTCTAGTGATTACTCAATTCCAAATCAACTTCAAAGTTTTCAAGTAATTTTTACACTAGCACCGCACTCTCATCACCAAAATCTTTATTAGTATCCTAGGTATGCCGTAACGAGTGATAATCCAGGTGGCTTTAAACAACAGAAATTTATTTGTTCTTTCAGTTTTGTAACCTAGAAGTCCACAATAAAATTGTTGAAAAGGCCATTCTCTCTGAAGGCTTTAATGAAGTAGCTTTCTTTGCCTGTCTCTGGCTTCTTGTGGTTGCCAGAAACCGCTGGTATTCCTTGGCTTGCAGATGTATCACTCCAATATCTGCCTTCATTGTCACACGGTATTATTTCTGTGTGTCTCTATGTTCAAATTTCCCTGTTCTTATGAAGGCACCAGTCATTGGATTAGGGCCCACTGTAATACGATATGACCTCATATTATCTTGATTACACTGGCAAAGACTCTATTTACAGATGAGGTCATATTCCCGGGTACCAGGAGTTAGAAATTCAACATATATTTGGGAGGTACAATTCAAGTCACAACATTTGGTAATAGAAATTGATGTAAGTAAACTTTTCATATGAGACTTTATGTTAATCTGGTGAACATTGGGATGTTTTTAATGTTTCCTGTAACTTTAAATGCAAAGGGCTTCAAAATTCTCAGGTGTTCTTGTTTTGTCTTCCCAGGTGTATCCTTTTGCCTAGGACCGCCTCTTAAATAGAGGCTGACCTCTGCAGCTCTTTCAGCTTTCCGCCATTGTTGACCCCGGATGGTGTGGTGGTAAGTAGATGCAGAGGGAAAAAAAACCTCTATGGTATTATGATTAAGTTTCAGTATTTTGGTGAGCCTGTATTTCTGGACTGCAACCTTCAAAGTGTCTGTCCATCCTCTCTCCTTCTATAGGTGAAAAAGGAAGGGTAGAAGAAGGTGGAATCATGGGAGATGCCCTTCCACAAGGGAAATAAGGCTCTTGAGAAGTCTGTTTTGCTGGAAAGTAAGCCTCTGTTATGGAAAACCCTTTCAGCATATTTCAAAATGATTACTTTCCTCTCTTCCTGCCAGAGGTATGAGGTGAGTTTTTTTCTTGTTCTTGATTTTTAAAGTTTAGAACCTTGTGGGGTTGTCATAGAAAAACTCGCAAAAACATGTGGTTCCTCTAAAACTGCAAACCCCATGAGATTCACACACATCCTCCAACACTTTGTCAAAATTAACATTTATGTATTCCAACCAGTATATGGCACCAGCAATTTCTGTTCCAGGTGAGCTTTATCTGCAATATTTTGTGTTTACATATCTCTCCAGATTTCAATGTCAGTTTGGCCTGTGCTCTCCTTTCTCTGATGGATTCAAGAAAAGTTATTGATTCTCAGTTTGTTCAGAAATTTTCGTGTTGTAAGAATGGGATTGAGAACACCCAAGTCAGGGCCAAACTACAATCCTCTTTTGGAAAGATAACTCTGCTGTTTATAAGATTCTTGGTTGACCAGTACTTTAAAACTGTGACTCTGTCTTTGCATTGCCCTCTGAACTGCATTGTTTCTGTTGAATAGTCAGCCTTTATTTGCATTGGGTGTGTGTATGTTATGAATAGCTTTACTCTGCTCCTTTCAAGATTTCATTGTCTTTGGCTCTCAGCATTTTTACTATAACATATCTGGGTAATATGTTGGCTTTTATCATGATTTTTCTGCTTCTATTATTGTTACATTGATTGAGTTCTGAGTATTATTCTAATAGACATTCCTGGTATGAAAGCAACTTACATTTGATTTATCTTTTTATGTATTGTTGGATTTGACCTTCCAATATATTATGTTTTTCATCTGTATTCAGGAGATAATTTTCTTTTCCTGTACTGTCCTTGTTAGTGGTTTTTACTAGGTAGGTTACTCTGGACTCATAAAAATATTGGGGATTTTTCCTTTATTCATATTGAGAGATTATGTAAATTTGTTATTTATTCATTAAATGTTTCAAATGCTTCATTAGTGAAGCTATAAAATTGTGTAGGTTTTTTTGGGGTGTGAGTGATTTTTAACAATTGCTGTGAATCAGACAAAATTATCTATTCATTCAGTCTTATTTAGTTGTGCTTTTGAAGAATTTTTATTTAAATCCAATTTTGTTTTAGAGTAAAGCTGTTGCTGATATCCACTTAATTTTTTCTCCATTATATACTAGCTCATTAATTTTCTGTTGTTGTCCTTATTTAGTTCCTCATATTTTCTTTTAGTTTGATTTGTATTTTCCCCTAAGCTTTAATATGAAGAATATATCACATATTCTCAGACTTATCCCTTTTCTTTCATATATCTAACCATAAATTTCCCTCTGAGCTTTTAGACTCAGATACATGTTTTGAAATACAACACTTGTTTCTCTATTTTATGAATTCTCTTGATTCATGTAATACTTAGAATTATATTTTAACTCTAAGTGATGCGGAGGGGGTAGCTCCAGACTTTGCTCCTTCTAAAATAATGGCTAGAACTCCACAGGTCACAGAACCAATGTGACTGTTTTGCCTGCTGCTTTTTCTGTCTTGTTAATGCAGTTGAGTGTGAGAAATAACCACCAGCTGTATCCACAGCTTCAATCTGTTTTACAGTTGAGCTGGCATTTCATTATTTTACCCTGGCCCAGTTACAACTAGATTGCATTCAGGTGCCACTGCTTCCACATATAGCAACGCTCCCTGTTGGCCCTCATGATAAAACATCAATAACTGCAATACTACCCTATACTCCAAGGGTCCTCTTCACCCAACATACCAGCATAAATGGGGTCTTATCACCACTCAACCAGAGATGGAGGTCATATTCTAAAATTCCATCCTGCAGTTCTTTCTAGGACTACCGGTGGTACTGATTGTGTTATTGTATTAGTTTTGGCTTCTCCAAGAAAGAACTTGAGGCAAGATTTGAATATATATATTTTAATGTGGAAAATATTCTATGATGAGGTTGGCTAGTTGCTCATAATCAAGCTAGAGAAAATAAGGAAAGAAAGAGGTGATCTCTGGGCTTCAAATTACCAGCTTAAGTTACACACAAATGACCTGAGATCTTTTATATCTGCTATCAAATAAATCCTATGTCCTGGAGCCGCAGGGCCATGCTTTCTGAAAGTCAAGTTCTGTGAGGAGCTAAATTACAACACAGATTGAATTCTCAACTTAGCAGTGAAACTTCTGTTAAAGTTAGGGCACTAATGGGGGGAAAATGGTGTCCTGAAAAGTGAAATGAGAACATATGGTTAGATCCTGATGAACCTAGGAACATTGACATCTACATGTTACCAAGTTGTCTTTGCCTATAGAAATGGCTCTTCCACCACTGGCTATGGAGTTTAACCCTTCTTTTCCTAAAGAACCAGTAATGGTCTCCACTGAATTAGCTGCCATTCAAGGAACTGATAATCCTCTTCAGAACCTACCCCAATCACCCTTCTTTGTTTCTAGACCAGTAACAAATCCCATTAACAAATCCTAAAAGGCCATAAAGGGGAAGGAACAAAGTGTTAGCCACAGTGTTATAGTATATACCAAGAGAACTTCATGGTTTTTCAAATTTTGATACCAAAATTGGTATAAATTCCAAGTAATATATAGAAGCAAAGCAACCAACAATTATGTCTGAGCACATATGCTAATTAAAAACATAAACTGACAATTTAGAGCATGATTTCCCATCACACTGAAATCTGAAGCAACGTATATTAAAATAAGTTCCTAACCTCCTTAAAGACATTCATGTAGCATTATCTACAATTTCTAATAGGCAAAAGGAATACAAAAAAATACGGCTGATTTATTTCTATATTATTAAATTACTCAAGCTATTTCTATTTTCAAAGCAAGTTTTCCCTTTGTTCAGGTATATGTTTAATCCCTTAAGCAAATTAGTGAGATCTTTATAAATCAGTTTTGCCTGTGTTTTCTAATGTACTGTAAAGAGTTTTACATAATTGCCTATTAATATTTAAATGACATAAAACTCATGAAAAAATTTAGAAACAGCCTTTTAGTATGTTAGATTTGTCAGAACTGATGGAAATATTTAACTGTACTAGTTTAATAAATTGTTATGTATTGATACATATCCAGGATTGATTCATATCATTCCTCTTTAGTTATAGATGTGATAATGAACAATAAACTCTGGTAGGAAAAAATGTAAATGTTTAAGTTATATGTTATTTAGTAGATCTTTACTAGGAAGAAGAGGTTTTGGGTTTTTTGTTTTGTTTTGTTTTCATTGTTTTAAATTTTTGGTTACACCGTGCAGCATGCAGGATCTGAATTCCCCAACCAGGTATCGAATTCATGCCCCCTGCACTGGAAGTGCAAAGTCTTAACCACTGACTACTAGGGAAGTCCCTGGAGGAGGATTTTTGATACACGTCCTACCCCTAAGTAAAGAAAGAAATCTACCAATGTTTTCTGTAGAATAAATTTAAAAGTGCTTCATATAATATGTATATTCAGTATGGATTTACTTCTAAAATAAACTCTTTATCTTTTCTGTTGAAGAAAAAATGTAGGCAGATAGGCTCATTTCATTCATTACTAAGGAAAATTTATAAAAAGGTATATATGCATAGTTACTTTAGTTTTTAATAAAAAATGTGCCTCTATCACATTTAGATGACTAATAACATTTTCTGTGTCCAAAATTAGTTAATATCAATGAGATTCATCTTTCCTGCAGTATAATGTAAATCATTCTTTTGGTTCACCTGATTCTAAAGAAACAAATGGTGAAAACAGATACTTTTTCATTCATCTATATTATTATTATTATTATTATTATTTGATGTTGGGGATAAGAGTTTATTAATTAATTTATTTATTTTTGCTGTGTTGGGTCTTCGTTTCTGTGCAAGGGCTTTCTCTAGTTGTGGCAAGCTGGGGCCACTCTTTATCATGGTGCGCAGGCCTCTCACCATCGTGGCCTCTCTTGTGGAGCACAGGCTCCAGACGCGCAGGCTCAGTACTTGTGGCTCAGGGTCCCAGCTGCTCCGCAGCATGTGGGATCCTCCCAGACCAGGGCTCGAACCCATGTCCCCTGCATTAGCAGGCAGATTTTCAACCACTGAGCCACCAGGGAAGCCCCCATCTATATTATTGATGTACAGATTATTGGTCTATAATGAACTGTATTCTCACAAATCTCTAGTGCCAGCAACATTTTGATTTCATTGATTTGGTTCCAAATTTGCCTAGATAAACTTATGTTTACTTATACTTTCCATTAGAAAGTTGACACATTGACCTCCTAGAATGAAATGGCTCTTTGCTATGGAGTTTAGAACATTTAATGTTTGATCAAGGGCCATCTTAGCACACTCAAACTTCTAGATGTGTTTCAGAAGGACTCAGTGGCAAAGACAAAACTTAGCATCATCTTTTAATTGAAGATATTAAATGCAACAACTAGATATTCAGTAGTGTGTTGCTATGTTCAACATACATATTAATGTATAAAATGTGTATTAATGCAAACTTTCATGGAGGTTGCTTTTTTAAACACTCTGGAAACTTAACTTTTCCTCTGTATTGATGTAAAAATGAGTTACCATAATTTTAAATGACATAAGTTTAAAATTTCCAATAAATGTTAGAAGTAACACTTTTATCTAGTTCTCTGAACCCTTTACAAAATATGTATACCAAATGTAACATCTTGGTAGATTATGGAGTAGAGGTTTAGAGACGATGTTTTATTCCCTTAAGGCCACAAAGGTAATAAAAGGTGAAAGCAGAATTTATACTCAAGTTTTTTGTGATATCATGGAATAAATTATTACATATTATTGGATTCTTTTTTAGTATAAACATAAATAGTTTATAAACTGATTTCTTAAATATTAAACAACACCTAAATGTACTGTTGGCTGGGAGAGAGTGAAGGAAAGAATGAATGAACAACTGCATGGTTCCCTCTCTTCTTCTCCCCCCCTATGCATGCAAGCACAGTCACACATGCTTGCACACACACACTATCTCTGACATTTAAGTGCTAATTTTAGTATTAGCTTTGCTCTGTTTCACATGAAAAATATGTATGTGGGGGAAAAAATCAGATATGAAGAACAAAACTGAAAGAATTTATCCATAAAAATTACTTGGATAAATCCCAAAAAGCACAAAACTACTTTTTAATTTAACATAAAATGTGTGGAAATTAATGAAACAATCAGGTAGGTGAGTAATAAGGTTTGATTTCTACAAGGAAATCACCCTTCCTTTAGTTAAATTCCAAATAGTAGCATTGTTATATGCCAATATGAAGAGAAGATTAGGACACAAATTATATGCAAATTCTGTTCTTTGGGGTACAGTGTACTGTAAATAAGAAATAGAAACACCAAAATTATGTGTACTATGGAAGCATATCCTGAAGAAATAAGAAATTCAGTGGTTATTATGTTTAATTTAGACCATATTAACATTAAACAGCAATTTTTTAAAAAGGTAGACTATCTTAAGAGGCATAAAAATGAAATAGATACTAATATCTCCACTACAAGGATAAAAAATTAATAAAAAATTACTTCTCAAGGACTCTTCTTATCTACCACAGGGGAAAAAAATTTTGAGAGAAACAAAATCAACAGGAAAATAGACAATAAACATTAATTTAATATAGCTTTAAAAATGTTTCAAATTTTTAAAAGATTTATTGAATCAAGAATATGTGAAATAGAGAAAGAAACTAGGGCTGGAAAAAAACACGATAATTATGGTGTCTTATTTCAGTCTAGATAAAGTACATGAGTTTCCTAAAATAGTTCACCTATTTTTAACATTTTATTTTATATTGGATTATAGTTGATTAACAATGTTATAGTTTCAGGTGTGTACAGCAAAGTGGTTCAGTTATACATGTACATGTATCTATTCTTTTTCAAATTCTATTCCTATTTAGTTTGTTACATCAAAAATATCAGAATGTTATAAAACATTAAGTAAAGCTGAATTTACAGAAAATATGAATGGTTGTAATTCTTCAACATACTCATTAAGTTTCAGGTTGAGCTATATAAGATGATTTTTTTCAGCCTGTAAATGTTATTTTACTCCATTCTTTCCCATGAGTTTTTATTTCTCATAATTCATTGACAAATGTGTTACTAGTATACCTGCTAGAATTGATGTCAGTGAAAATAGTAAAGATATCTGAAAATTCTCTTCCATAACAACAATGGGAAAACTGGCAAACAAATAGTCAGACAACTCTTCCAGAACTCTGGAAATCAAAGTCTTGCATAAAGTAGGAAATGTTTATTTCAAAAACAATGGAATTCCAGCATTGACAGGATCTTGTATGTTTTAACTTGCCCCGTTCCTATTCTCCAAGACCCACCTCTGTAGTGGCTTTGAAAACCAGCAGCCAGGTAGCCAATGAAAGTGGAAAGAGCAGTGTTTAGGCTCCTTCATATGTTGAACTACATAAAAATTAACAATATTTGTGCCTCGAATGACACTATTAACAGTGAAAGGGCAGCAAACCAAATAGTAGGAAATGTTTGCAAATCATATCTGATGAGAGGTTAATATCCAGAACATGTAAAGAACTCCTATAAGACAATAACAACAGCAAAAAAAAAAAAAAATCAAAAATAGTCAAAGTGCTTGAATAAACTTTTCTCCAACCATGACATACATATGGCCTGTAACAAAGAAAAAGATGCTTAATATCACTAATTGTTAGAGAAACGCAAATTTCTCCAAACCACAATGATATTCCACTATACTAATTAGGAAAGCAATGAGAGAGAATTTTTTTTACTATCTCCGTAACATCTCCTTTTTCATAGCATTAAGTAGTTGGAATCAAGCAGTGTGTATCCTTCTTAGATTGGCTTGTTTTACTTAGTAGTAGGTATTAAAGTTCCTCCAAGTGTTTTCATAACTTGATAGCTCATTTCTTTTTAGAGCTGGATAATATTTTACTGTCTGCATGTAAGACAGTTTATCCATTCACCTGCTAAAGGATATCTTGGTTTCTTCTAAGTTTTGGCAATTATTAATAAAGCTGCTATAAACATTCATGTGCAGGCTTTTGTGTAGACATAAGTTTTCAGCACATTTGGGCAAATACCAACGAGCATGATTTCTGGATTGGTATGTCTAGTTTTGTAAGAAACTGCCAAAATTTCTTAAGTGTTTGAACCATTTTGCATTTCCACCAGCGATGAGAGTTCTAGTTGCAACACATGAACTATAATTTTCAGTTGTCTCATTGTCTTGTATTGTCACCTGGAAGATTTGAGGTTTTATGTGGGAGCATCAAATTGGTGGCCAAGCTTAGTTCACATTTCCTTCTTCCCACTTTCTGGGGCAGTGAAAAGTAGTATCTTGCTCCTTCATGTTCTGTATCAGTTCATGAAACACTTTCATTATGAAACTATATTAGGAAGACTATTGAACTATCAAAATAAGTGAATAAAAAAACAAAACTCCTGAACATTCTAATTGGATAGTGTTAAATATTTCATTTCTTAACTGTAAAATGATGATGTATAAAAGGGCTGTTGTAAGGAATACCTGACCAATGGCTCAATACCCATTTTTATGTGTTAGAAATGTCACAATTATACTTTTAAAAATTACATAATTTTTGTATGATAGATAAAATCTTATTTAAAGAATCCAAGGCTTAGAAAGTATTCATTAGTTTCCAAGTTTATTTCCCAAGATTTTATTACTAGAAAGTAACAGGAAGTAACTTTTTTTTTTCCTGGACAAATATGAAGTAGTATAGCATTCTGAATTTTCAGAAGATTTAAAATTTAGAAAGGGAGCTATAGTATTCTGATGGTAGAAGTGAGCGCCTGATATAAATTTAGAGGTATACTTTAATCAAAAGTCTTTATAATACTATGGTACCACATTCTGTTGCTATATATTAATTAATGTTCTTGTCCATATGCCATACAAATTTTGAGCACCTACAGTTTTTTTTTCGTTTTTTTTACATCTTTATTGGAGTATAATTGCTTAACAATGGTGTGTTAGTTTCTGCTTTATAACAAAGTGAATCAGTTATACATATACATATGTTCCCATATCCCCTCCCTCTTGCGTCTCCCTCCCACCTTCCCTATCCCACCCCTCCAGGCGGTCACAAAGCACAGAGCTGATCTCCCTGTGTTATGCGGCTGCTTCCCACTAGCTATCTACCTTACGTTTGGTAGTGTATATATGTCCATGCCTATCTTTTGCTTTGTCACAGCTTACCCTTTCCCCTCCCCGTATTCTCAAGTCCATTCTCTAGTAGGTCTGTGTCTTTATTCCTGTCTTACCCCTAGGTTCTTCATGACATTTTTTTTCTTCTTCTTAAATTCTATATATATGTGTTAGCATATGGTATTTGTCTTTCTCTTTCTGACTTACTTCACTCTGTATGACAGACTCTAGGTCTATCCACCTCATTACAAATAGCTCAGTTTCGTTTCTTTTTATGGCTGAGTAATATTCCATTGTATATATGTGCCACATCTTCTTTATCCATTCATCCGATGATGGACACTTAGGTTGTTTCCATCTCCAGGCTATTGTAAGCAGGTCTGCAATGAACATTTTGGTACATGACTCTTTTTGAATTATGGTTGAGCACCTACAGTTTTAAAACAGTGTATCCTTTAATTACTCTTCAAATCTTAGATCCCTTAGCATGGAGCTCAATTTACAGTGCTCGATATAAACTAAGAGTTAATGAAGTAGCTTATAAATTCAAATTACTATAGAACAGTAGCAAAAGTGATATAATGAATATTTGGCATCTAACATGTTCAACTGGAGAAAAGTGTCTGCTTCTCCAGTATATTATCATGGATTACATAAATATATGTATATATACATATGCATATATGGCATTTATATACACAACATATATATTTATATAGATGATACATACTTCATTGTAAATGTAGAGTGAAAACTGCTATATGGAGACAAGAAAGGAGTGTTTATAGCTTTCTGAGTCTGTTATGGAGCTTATATCTAGTGATCCTGCTGAGTCCATAGTTCTAAAAGGGCTTCTTTCCTGCTGAGCAAGCAGTGCTTGGTGCACGCATGACTGAGCTTTCTGAATAAGTGTAGCATCCTGCAGCAATGAGTCATGGAGGTGCTGTGAGACCTCAATCTTTGTTGATTCAAGTGGCATTCATGGGAAAATTGTCCAATTGATTTATTGTTATTTGTCCAGTCCCAGATTATCTTATGAATGTATGTCACTAAAAACAAATAAATTATTTTGGCATTAGAAGTAAGAACATTTATACTAAAAACTGTAGTTTCAGTGATTATTCTTAGGGTAAATAAATAAAAAGTAGCTTTTTCCTATTTTTCAGCCTTTTGCAGATTTTGGGAATCAAGGCAATTCTCATGTGGTTTATTTCTTTGCAGCAATTTTTACAATAGAAGAAAATAAATCCATCCACTCAGATTTTTTTTCTTTCCTGGGAGTGAAGAAAATAGGAAAAATATAAAGGTAATGAGAGATGGGTTTGAGAAGTATTTTTTATGATTTATTTTTCTTTAAAGGAATTAGTATGAGTTTATCATGCATTCATTGGTTCTTAGTAGGGAGGGGTTTTTAATGACAAAAATTATGAACAGAATTTTCAGCTGATTTCTAGGCTAATACATTTAGAAATATTGACCAACCTAATTGGATATTTTTTCTTTGCTAATATCAACAATTCTAATAAATTTATTTTATTTTATTTTATTTTTTATTTATTTATTTTTTTTTTTTTTTGCGGTATGCGGGCCTCTCACTGTTGTGGCCTCCCCCGTTGCAGAGCACAGGCTCCGGACGCGCAGGCTCCGGACGCGCAGGCTCAGCGGCCATGGCTCACGGGCCCAGCCGCTCCGCGGCATATGGGATCCTCCCAGACCGGGGCATGAACCCGTATCCCCTGCATCGGCAGGCGGACTCTCAACCACTTGCGCCACCAGGGAGGCCCATAAATTTATTTTTTGCAGAAAACTAAATAGTATGATCATCTACCAAGTATAATGTCTGTTTTCTTCCAGTTGTTTCACAAGAATTATTGACTAATATATCAGAAGGACTTAGTGGGCATTTGGGGTTCACTTGTTTCCTCCATAGTGAAGGTCCTCAAAGCTCCGTGTGCTCTTATCTATATTTAGTGAACTGGCTTCCTTTTAAAACCCATCCTATAGCATCACCTGTGCTATCTTCAAGGGCAAATATAATTTCTTTCCTCAGGCCTCACTCCCTTTAACTTTTTTTCAACATTCAATGATGCTCATTAGTCATCTCAGCTAATCCTTTATCACCCTCTATATTAATACCATCTTTAATTTCCCTGTATCTCACTGTCACTTTCTTGTGTTTCTTTTAGTCACATCTCTTATTTGCATTCACTAAATACCTGAGAAATTTCTCTCTAACATCAATGTGCTTTTATTTCTCTAAATAAAATTGGTCTTCATGTTAAATTTGACTCTACATTTCTAGCTAATGTAACACATGACTACTCAGATATCACAACTGTCTTGAAACAACATATATAAAGTTGAGTTTATTTTATACCCCACCTCTACCATTAGAATAGGTCCTTTTCTATATTTTACTTTTTAAAATCCACAGAATGATCTCTTTCACCTTCTTCCTCCACAAAGAGACTTCTTTTGCCTGTTCTTTTCCTTTGTACCTCTCATATGAGATACATGTGTTCATTTATTATGTATAAAATCACTTTACATCTATTTTGTCAGCTGATATTTGTGCCAAAGCACTGTTTTCTTTTTTATAGGAAGATCAAATGACTTTTTAGAAAAGTCAATATATTTATAAGGATCTCAATATACATTCAGATCTTTATCTTCTGAAAAGACAAAGTACAATTGGCTTTAATTTGGATAAGAAATAGGGTATAAAATATCACATACCCACAGGAAAAATGGGTTATATAACAGAACATTTAGATAAGTTTAAAAAAATGCTTTGCTTAATAGGCCAGGAAACTACAAGTTAGCGTCGAGTAGAATGAGGAAAGGCAAAATGCCTACATACCTCAGCACAGTCAAATAAAAGAGGACATTGAGTTTTCTGCTTCTTGTATAAAGATAGAAGTGAGACAGCTTTTCTTCCTTGATCCTGGGGAACTGATATAAAAACCCTAGCAAGTCTAGTTAGAATAGTTTCCAGGTAGGAATTTTCTTGGCATTCTTAGGAAATGTATGTTTTTTTATTTTTTTCTGAATCTTATATTCTGGGGAAAATTGGTTAAGAACTTTCGCCTGTGAGAATTAGGTTTTTAACCGTCAACAGATGTTACTGGTTCAAAGGGATCCACTGACATCAGTTCAAAAGCACGATCAGGATATGCTGCTGTGCTGTCAAGGGATCAGCTGAACATTTCTAAGACCCAGAGAAGTACCAAACAGGACAAGAAGTGGCCATGATCTAGTCAGTGAGTCCTGCTTGTATTCATTGATATGTTATAAGTGTGTGTTCATGGCCCTGTCTTCTGTAAAGAGTGAGCCATTGTGCAAACAACATAAATATTGTTTATATACACAGTACATGTTATACAAACCCTATGAGTGGTAATACAAAAAATTACTTTTGGAGCAAATTGTGCCCTAACTTTGGTAATTTTCAAGGAAATTCGAAGATTATGTATGTTTACTTGAATAGTACTTGATAACATTTGCTGGAATTTCTCAGTGCATCATTATTGAACACGGGCTGCAGTCCATTGTAAGCCTATATTTCTCATGCTTTAATTTATATATATATATATAAAATATGATAAAAAAGTGTGAAAAGTTTAAAATATTTTAAAAATACCTCATGGTTCTGAAATTTTATAGAATTCCTAGGAATTCTGATTTTTAGTTTCTGAATCCCAAAGATTAATCTTTCTCTGTAAATGGGAAATGAGATTACAATGTGTGGAGTTTTAAATTATTGAGATTGACTCTGTTACTGTAAATTTATCCTGTAGTTTAGAAAACTCCAACAAAATCTAGAATCAAGCAGAGATTTTAATAATTCCAGTTCTAATTGCTGTATTTCTGTTATTACCTATAATGTAACAATATTCTACTCATTCTTTTTTCAAAGTGCTGTAGAATTTTTCTCTTCTAAATCTAATGAATACCTCATCACTGCTACCACAGGGTAAATTGTTTCCTTTTAACTAGCCTCCACTTCCTCTGTTTGACACTTACTACCTCTTACCTCTTATGCTGTCTTCCTAAATTAACTCCATTTTTCTTTATTCCTTGTTTTAATGACAATTTTAGTCCTCTTTTTTTAATACAGATAATCTCTATGTCTTTAAAAAAAATTGTTTCCCTAACTTCTGTCTTTCAAGTCTTGTAAAATATGGTCCACAATAATTTGGAACAATGCAAAAAAAAGAATGCTAGGAAATGGAGTTCTAATTTAATTAGGTTGATGCCATCCAAAACCCACCACAAATTAACATTATCAGCTTGGTGTTCATATATATTACTTTCAACCAAATTTAATATACAAGTAATATTCACAAAATCATGCTTATCACTCATAAAATATTCTAAACAGCAACCGTTTCCAAATTGGATGGAAAGTACTTTTACCGATCTTGAGATCTTTTCCTCTTCAAGCTGTGGAATTCCTCCTTTAATATCCCATAACTTAATATTGAGATATGTGGTTAACTACTCTTAAACTATTATGCATGGACTAGGAAACAGGAAAGGAGAAAAAAATGATTATATAGAAATTACTTCAAACCAAGTAAATACTTATACATATTAAAATTATCTTCTAAATTGGGTCACATTGTTGTAACTAGTCGTAAATCTGTTTAGAGAGCTCATTCTAATAAACTCAAACTGATCCAGCCAACGTTCTTTCCACAATGATCCCCAGTTTTAAAATATATCTCCCCATGTTCCCAAGTTTCTGTCGATGTCAATTGCTAGAATCAAGTGATTATATTGTGTATCACATCTCCTAAGGGGTCATAATTTGTCACTCACACTCTAAGTCCTTTTTAACTTGAGTGTAATGATAGAAAGTGTAAGAGTGTAATAAACCAAATAAGAGCCACCCTAAAATGTCCCTGTCTTAATCCCTGCAACCTGTGAATATGTACCCTGTTATGGCAAAAGGGACTTTGCAAATTATGATTAAGTTAAGAGAAGAGATGAAATTTTATCCTTGGTTACCTGGGTGAGTCTAAGAGTAAGATAGGAAGGCCAGAGTCAGATAAGGAGACATGGTGATGATGAAAGAGTAAGAGATTGGAAGATGTTACACTGCTGTGTCTGAAAATGGAGAAAGAGGACCCAAGCCAAGGAATGTGAGAATCCTCTACAAGGTGGAAAAGATAAGGAAACATATTCTCTAGTACTTGGCAGAAGTACTGTCAAAATTTGTTATAGTTTGTTTACAAAAGCAATAGGAAACTAATATAAAGGGATAAATCCTGAAGAGGGTCCTGTCTTATAAAGCCATTATTTCATAGGAAGTTATAGTTTTTTCAGGCAAGGGAAGATTAACCTCCCTGCAGAAGGTGTGAAAAGACACTTCTGTTGAAGGAGGATCAGAACAATTTCGAAGTGTAAGTTCCTTGAAATTTAATTATAGATGCATCCCAATTTTCAAAATTCTACTACTAAATTGATTCCCTACTTTAAAATAATGGACCTTGAAAATTTTGGAATTTCTTTTGTGGTATAACTCGATCACAAGGAGGGTTAGATTTAGGGTTTTGTTTTCAGAAATCTTAACCTTGGAGCTATAAGAGTTTAGAGTATTCAAAGAAGCAAGACCTTGGGCTCGGTAGTTAAAATCATGTTTTATTGGGGCCTCCCTGGTGGCGCAAGTGGTTGAGAGTCCGCCTGCCGATGCAGGGGATACGGGTTCGTGCCCCGGTCTGGGAGGATCCCATATGCCGCGGAGCGGCTGGGCCCGTGAGCCATGGCCGCTGAGCCTGTGCGTCCGGAGCCTGCGCATCCGGAGCCTGTGCTCCGCAACGGGGGAGGCCACAACAGTGAGAGGCCCGCATACCGCAAAAAAAAAAAAAAAAAAAAAAAAAAAAAAATCATGTTTTATTCCCTAAGTTCTCCAGTATATTTTGAAACAATCACCTAACCCTATTATGCTGTTTATTTCCACTGTATTTCTTATGGCAGCAAATAATCTGTCACCTAATATGTTTTGTTCTTTAATCACTGGATTACAGCTGATATTTTAAGTCATTGTTTTGTCGTTTTCCATGTTTTTCCACATTATATGATGAACTAGCATTGTCTTTACCATTGGAAATACTGTCATTAATGTCTAATCATATAAGATCACTGTGGATAAACTACACAATTCAAATAATCCATTTTAAGGTTCTGTTTCACTGGAAACACTTCCTGTACTAAATTCTGTATCAGAAAATTAGAGAAGCAGAACTCACTAAAGAATATGTATAGAAGCATTTGTTACAGGCATCAGTGGGGATAATTAAAAAGTCTAGGTGAGGGTGATTTTTCTTTCTTTTTTCTTTTTTACATCTGCAGTTAGACCCTGAAGTCAGTAGGGCCATCAGCAAGGAGAAATAAACACAAATTTGGGGAAGCAAGGAAAAACTTGAACCAGTGAGGATGTGCTGGAACCCACAAGGATAGCCTAGAACCCTCCTCAGTCTCTCAGTACCTAGACATCTTCACCTTCAGTGATAGAGATGTTCCACAGGAGAGGATGATGCCCTTCATCATGAAGCAAAACATACACCTGGTCCAGTAGTTGGACAATCTTAAGAAATCCATCAGGAAGTAGAGGAGCCTAGTTGCTGCCTCATACCAATGGCAGAAGAGACAATTATGTGATGAGCTATAATCTTTCATGCCCTGCACTGACTCTTCGAGATTGAACAAAGAATGTGTCTGCTGCTTCACTTCCATCTTCAACATCTCAAACTATCTCTGTTCCCTTCCCTACAGGGAGGAGAATTCTGGGAAATGTAGTTGACTCAATACAAATCCACAATAGTATCCACAATAGAATGTTTAAAACCATATGATGCTAGTATTGGCTATTCACAGTAGATTGGAGTCAGAGTTGAAATAGTATCCATGAGACCACCAGTTCTACTTGGATTTGAGTCTTTAACTGCAGGGAGTTTAGGAGTTCTGAAGTAAAGGTCAGGGTGTGGGAGAATAGTGCTAGTGGGAAGGTTAGGATAGTGGCTAATAAATAACCTATCCATGACTACAAACTTAACAACTCATATGACTACATTATTAGCACATGTAACAGTTCAACGAATACATTTTGGATGAAGGATGAATGAACGTTCCAGTGATCCTGGTTTTTAATAGAATAAGTGTCTTTCCTGTTCATTGCATCTTCCAGCTAATTTTTACACCTTTCTCCTTTTAAACTCCTAATTTAATATACTGTTTCTAATGTACTTGACATTGTTTTTAAATTAATTTATATCTTGTGGTGAATTCAAAAATTCTTCAGATCACAAACCCAATGATAATTACTTGAATGTATTTGTTTACTCAGTAAGTATTTCAAATAGATTAAAATATCAGGGAGATGTGAGGAATCTGAAAATATTTAGTGCTTTAACTTGATTATGTATATGAACTAAACTAATATGTTAGTGTTTGATTTGTTCATTTTATGCTAATTTCTGTTTACATAATTTCGTAAAAATTTTTAAAAATCAGTATTTGTTATATACCAAAATAATTTTACATTCTCTAACTTAATTTTATATTTTAAGATTAAAATTTATAATTTTATCATTTTATGTAAGATAAAAATTTTACATTTATAACCTCACAAAATATTTACATAATAAATAACCATGTGTTTCTTCTATTCAGATGAATGTCCCAATTCAGTGCTTATATAATTTAATGTTTTGTGATAGTAGCCTAAATATTGTTTTTTTCTAAATTCTGAGTTTGATATTTATACTATATAAAATCAAAAGATATAAAATTTTCTCAGGAGGAAGCTAAAGTTGATTTGACCCTTAAATCTCATTTTCTTCCTAAAACTCTAGAGAGTCTAGTGCATTATTTCTTCTATTCTAATAGTTTTTTTTTCTGGGTATATAAAATCTCCATTAATACATAAGGTTAATTCACACTTATAATATATTTTGGCTTTAGCAAATCTGCTGTTAATATATGAAATAAACCTAAATGACAGACATTTTTAAATTGCAATCCATTATGTTATTTATAGTGCTATTCTGTAGGTCTTTTTAATAGCTTATATTTTAAATAATTCAGTTTTTTATATAAAATCAATTTGATCACTAGTATTTTCAGGCAATTAAAAACAAGTGTGTGTTGGATGAGGGTTATGCATAGAAACCCATCTGGGAAACCCAATGGATGATGGCTATGCATAGAAACCCATCTGGGAAACCCAATGAACTATGTCCTTCAAAGTGAGCAAAGTTATGGTTGATGTGTTTGGTGATTGTCTTTAATAATATTTCACATTTCTATATTTAATGATGGTGTAGTAGAGAAATAATAGAGTACTTAATATGTCCCAGACAATAATGATTTTACATACTTGCATATTTACCCATCTTTAATGTGGATCTTTTGTACTTTCATGACAGTATGCCATTCATTCACTCGTGAAATACTGGCTGTGTAGTGGTGAATAATCTCCCAGGCCAGATAGCCGCTATTTAGGATTATTCATTCTGGAGAAGGGAGCAATTGTGAAATTATTAAGAGAATTTGATAAGAGAACAGACAAGAAATTCAGGCAAGCCTTTACTGGGACTCATGCTGCTGCAGCAGGAGAGAGTGAAAACAAGTAACAAGTCCCCCTGCCCCCCTCCCTGGAGGAGGCGTGGGGAGCTGGTTTCTTATATGGGGTGAGAGTAGGGGTGGGTCCAGGGGTTGGGCCGGAGGGGTGGTTTAGGTGGCAGATGTTCTGTGCAGGGTGTGCATGTTCAATACCCTGCTTTTGCTCCCAACGCTCTGCTTTTGCTGGGTTTTTCGTCTTTTTGTATCTTGTTGTTCATAATTTGCCCCTACTCTGCATGCACTCATTTTTTAGTTCCTTATAGTTTCTTTGTATTTTTGGCTCTAGGAGACATTTGTCTAGGTGCAAGCGCTGCAGCAAAGGGTCCCAGGTCCCAGCCTGTCTTACAATTAGGTACCATCAGCATCCAGTAGTTAAAACAGTTCCAGGATGGGTGTCCCAGACTCTTAAATGGATCTTGGCATGGCACCTTTGGCATTGCTTTAACTCATTTACTCTTTACATTAAGTTTACCCCATTCAGGCAGAGCTTCAACAGATTTATTTTCAGTCACAACTTGAGCACCCAGTCTTTAATAATACTCATCTGTTTGGCTGACAGTTTTCTCCAGGGAGATCTTGGCATTCTGACTTCTCTTCTGTTTCTTCTTTTCTATGACCAGGAAGTCTGATTCTCCAACTATATTTTTATTTTCTAACTGTATTTAATACTTGTTCATTAAATGTGTTCCTTAGGGGCTTATCCTTGTTTCTCTTCTCTCAGGGTTCTCTGACTGTGAGAGAGAATATATTTCTCCCATATCTGTGGCCTCATAGACCTCTAAACATAACTGCAGCCTTTCCTATTTTTGTCATAATAATTTCCATGTCCATTTTCACTCCTAGGTATATCATTCACTATGTTTATACCCCAAGCAACTGCCTATTTGCTTTCTATCATTCCAATTCTTCACTTTTGATATCATGTCATGGAAAGTCACTGGAATCATTGAAGTGTCTTGACAAATTCAGATGGAAATACAAATTAGGCAATTAAGTGAATGTGAAACTCAAAATAAAACTCAATTGCAGGAACTATCTATTCATATCCTGGAATCCATGATGCTACAGAAACTGATGGGGTGAGGTTCCTAAAATTCTTTAAAACAGACCAGTAATTTCAAGGTAAACCTGATCTCCAGTTGCTCATATCTGAAAGGACACGACTGCAAATTGGATAGTTGGCACGTATTACTAAGTATCAAGTTTTTTCCCCTCTAGAATTAGGTATACCTTTGAAATTATATACTGTCCATCTTTTTTCAGGTTATAGTGGAGTTAGAATGAACTCTGTGAAACAATGTAGAAGTTTCAATGTAAAGTAAAATCTTATCTGTTGTATGACTAATGCTGCACCATGTTCTAATTTTTTTCAAATTGACATTTTATATCTGTATAACTGAGTTTCTTATTGTAAAATATGAACTCTTTTTTTCTCCCCTCTGCATTGACTCTTTCTAGCTAAGTGAAAATAGAGAAACTTTTTATTTCTTGACAAGAGTACCATAGTATAATTAAAACAATTTATTGTTTTTGACCTAACCAATTTAATGAACCGCTATTTTATTGTTTCTAAAGGAAGTCAGACCCTTAGACTAATCAAAATTTAGCATATCAAAATGCTATTTGTATAAATTATATGTAAAGTTATCTGAATTTACCAAATATTCAGATATATTATCTCCAGAAACTCATAAATAACACTGTCAAAAATGGCAATACACAAACTCCTAGACGGTAGTCTAATTCTGAAAGATGCAGATGAAATGAAAGTCTCTATACTAATGAACTATTCATTTTTCCATAGCCCAATTGTTGCTACCTCTCTCCTCTTACTTTATTAGATCCATTATATATTTTTTTATATTCAAAAGAAATATTGATAACATCTATCCAGTAGTATGTCATAGGAGACAGTCAATTCATGGAAAATTATTTTTCACATCCAGTGGCATAAAAATTAAGATCTTCTCAAGTTTAATGTGTAGTTTTATCAAAAGAAAATATGAACACGTACACAATAGATGCTATGGACACAATTTTAGCAGTTACTACTTCTCTAGGCAACAGTTGTGAACATTTTCTTTTAGGAATATTTAGAAGTAGATGTAGAAATTTTAAATATATAGCCATTTGAAAACCTGTTGAGGAACTAAATTAAACATTTACTTTTTCTTAAACTATATTATATTATATTCACATATTGGTACAGTAATATTGTATTACAAACTATAGGGATTCACTAAAAAGTGGGCAAAGAAAAATACTACTGAAGGCATCCTAAATCATTTGAGGCCATGTTTTTAAAAGTTGAAGCTTTGAGAAATCATCGAATGGTAGGAACCTCACCAAAATTAGTTTTTCCCAAGATGTTTGACAACATTTAACAAACAATAGTTTATAAAATATAAAAACTATAGCATCAATGTGGATATTTTTTTTTAATTCCAAGTGTACAAGGTAGGGGTTATTCACACAGACACTGGTGATATATCCTACCAAGATGAGAAATAAAATGGTATGTATACCTTATTAGTATTTATGGGTATATGAAAAGCCCAGTAGTGGAAGTGAGTACAATAATGAATAATGAGGGTGGATATGTAAAGAAGGAAAATATTGTGCTGTGGATTTTATTCTTATAAACATGTTTAGTGTTCCAAAATGCATTATTACACTTATTGGTTTCACTTTCAGAAAATGAGTTTAATTTAGCTACTGCATTCACTTCTTGTATCTTTTTGACAAGTGGAAGTTGTAACTTGGAGCCAAGTGCCTTGGCTAAACTCCCACAGAGAATAGATTACAGGTTGCCACCCTCCATGATGTTAATATTCCAAGATCCTCAAGAAAGACACCCCTGGAATGCAAGAGGCTCATTTATCTTTTTGAAAAATTGCATACATCTCAAAGATACAGAGAAACGATTTACAAACACTTTTTTTTTTTTTTTACGGAAGATGCTAAAAGAGGGGTTTAGTTCAGTTTCCCTTTTGGCACTAGGAAAATCTAAGATTTATTATTCTTAGATTTGTGTTTACCTTTATGTTGTCTCCTGTTTTGTTCATATTTGTTACTAACACTACAATTTTTCCATTATCCCCATTTCTAGTTCCACCTTTCTCTAGGCAGCTACAGAGAAATCTGGCTGTCTAAATATCTATCAAGTCCCTAATAAAATTTAAAAAAAAAACAATTATCAGAATTACAATAAGATGATTTTTTTAAAAATCAAGTACAGTGTTTGTCTTGGGGGAATTACCTTTCAATATATCATACTAATAATAAATGGTTAAGGCAGATTCTTGATTAGCAATATGATAAAATTGTTACTTATCATACATTAATTACACAACTTGTTATATTTTTACTGCTTGACACTTTAGCTTGATATTTTTTTATCTGAGTTTTTCTTGTAAGGCCAATAAGTTTTCTTGAGTTTTCATCAATCATATAAGTAACATTATATTTACACACTAATCTAGGTGCTTCGGCAATTATTCTGCCTTCCCAGATAATTTTTCCTGGATGTGAAACACAATGATGCCCATGGCCATTAGCAGCTTTCAAAGTCTTATTACGAGGTACTCACTGAAGTATTCAGATTGAAATTATAGTGTTTACTGTACATAGCTCTAATTGTTTTAAGTCATTAGAACAAATACAACCAGTGGGCCATTTTTCACATTGGTCAAAACCAATAGGTATATTATGATAAATTAATTATGTCTCCACGAATAATAAGCATCCACCTTTGTTTATCTTCACTTTTACCAGCAAGAACTTACATTCCAATATTAATTGAGTGACATTAGACCTGTCTTTTGCAGCCCTCTGTCTGTAAATGCCAGATTTTCTCTATTAATTAAAAGCTTTCCTTTTCTACATCTTTCACTCTTTTCTGGGGTAGCCTCATAGTCTCAGTACCCAGCTGTTCCCTTCTGCGTGCTTTACGAGAAGTACAGGAAGAAAAGTAATATTGCAAGTTAAATTTTGTCAATTTGATCCTTCAAGTCATTGAAATAATGAATATGACATTAAGATAAAATATAAGAATAGTATAGTAAGGTAAAATATTAGAATAGAGTAAGTTCTCTAGAGCACCTCCTTTCAATGGAATTTAGTACCAGTATCAATTACTCTGGAAAGCTTAGATTTCAGGTATTTATTTTATGGAAGCCACAAGTCAGTACTCCTGAGGTGTTGCTTCACATGGGAAGCATGAATCCCACTGGGTATTCATTTCACTGTAATAGTTTTCTGAATGATCAGCAATCCTTGAAAGGATCCCTTTCAGCATGGGACAGCCCATCTTTCCTCTGGAACACTTATGTAAATGAAACCTCCCAGTAGAAAGGACAGAATTCTCTATGTTGGTCCTCCTAGGTCCTTATGACTTTGGTTTCCAGGGAAGGGAGAATCTCTTTTTTTTTTTTTTTTTTGGTTCTTTTTGCATTTAGACATTTTTATTTGCTTAGTAGAAAATTAAATCCAATATGCACAAATTGACTGTATCCTACTTGCAATAAGCAGATTTTTTAAACAGAGGCAGTAATAGGCAATATGGAAATAAAAAATCCCCAAAGTATCCCTTTATGCATACTTATCAGTAATTATTAAAAGCCAGAATCAAAACAAAACTTGAAATATTCACAGTGAAACTATGTTTTAAATGAAGAGGGTCACTATTTTCACATCAGAATTAAAGTAATTGATCATTTGCTGCCAAAGTCCATGCCCTGTTGTTTTTGAAGGTTTAAGCTCAAGTTCATGGAAGGCTAGAGATTTAGTGGAAGCCTTCAAGTCACCTTGTTTCCAAGACATGACCTTTTGTTATTGATCTTGGACATAGGTTGGATAAAGGACAAATTTTCATGATTTAGTAACAACTGTTTAATTCAAAATGATAGATGGTTTTCTCATCACAGTTTTCTCTCTGGGTTAGCCTGGGCTTGAGCAAGTTGATAGATAAATGAATCAAACTCTCTTGGTTTCCAGTCACTTGTTGTAATAGATGAGTTAAGCAAAAACCACAGTCAAAGGTAAGATGACTTCTCTCACACCAGGATGCTATAAATTACTAAGTACTTGTATCTAAAGTTCTCATCCCAGCTGACACTTCCCTTTTCGTATTTAGCCTTCCTGGACCCCCACCTTTCCTCCCTCCCCACTTTAAGAATACAATCCTTTCTTGCTTATACCATAACAACAGCAACAGTGACAGAATACAGGAGTCATTACATTTTTTTTTCTTTCCACAGACCCTTTCAGATTGATCCTATTTCTTTTGCTAAGCTGTTTTTTAACACAACTGTCCTGCCCAGAGGAGGAAAAGAGAAATATACTTTAAAACTTCTTTATGATCCTCCTCTTTCATCTCAGCAATTTATTTATTTATTTTATAAATCAAATAGAAAGGATTTTTTTGTTTCTGTTCTATAACAAAGTGAATCAGCTATACATATATGTATATCCCCATATCCCCTCCCTCTTGCATCTCCCTCCCATCCTCTCTATACCACCCTTCTAGGTGGTCACAAAGCACTGAGCTGATCTCCTTGTGCTATGCGGCTACTTCCCACTAGCTATCTATTGTATATTTGGTAGTGTATATATGTCCATGCCATGCTATCACTTCGTCCCAACTTACCCTTCACCCTTCCTGTGTCCTCAAGTCCATTCTCTACAACAACGTCTTTATTCCTGCCCTGCCCCTAGGTTCTTCAGAACCATCTTTTTTTTTTTTTTTTTTTTTTTAGATTCCATATATATGTGTTAGCATACGATATTTGTTTTTCTCTTTCTGATTTACTCTGTATGACAGACTCTAGGTCCATCCACCTCACTACAAATAACTCAATTTCATTTCTTTTTGTGGCTGAGTAATATTTCATTGTATATATATGCCACATCTTCTTTTTTTTTTTTTTTTTTTTTTTTTTTTGCTGTACGCGGGCCTCTCACTGCTGTGGCCTCTCCCGTTGCGGAGCACAGGCTCCGGACACACAGGCTCCGCGGCCATGGCTCGCGGGCCCAGCCGCTCCGCGGCATGTGGGATCTTCCGGGATCGGGGCACGAACCCGTGTCCCCTGCATCAGCAGGCAGACTCTCAACCACTGCGCCACCAGGGAAGCCCGCCACATCTTCTTTATCCATTGATCTGTTGATGGACACTTAGGTTGCCTCCATGTCCTGACTATTGTAAATAGAGCTGCAAAGAACATTGTGGTACATGACTTTTTTTTTTTTTTGCAGTATGCCGGCCTCTCACTGTTGTGGCCCCTCCCGCTGTGGAGCACAGGCTCTGGATGCGCAGCCTCAGCGTCCATGGCTTAGGGGCCATGCCGCTCCGCGGCATGTGGGATCTTCCCGGACCAGGGCACGAACCCGCATCCCCTGCATCGGCAGGCAGACTCTCAACCAGGGAAGCCACATGACTCTTTTTGAACTATGGTTTTCTCAGGGTATATGCCCAGTAGTGGGATTGCTGGGTCATATGGTAGTTCTATTTGTAGTCTTTTAAGGAACCTCCATACTGTTCTCCATAGTGGCTGTATCAATTTACATTCTCGCCAACAGTGCAAGAGCGTTCCCTTTTCTCCACACTCTCTCCAGCATTTATTGTTTGTAGATTTTTTGATGATGGCCATTCTGACTGGTGTGAAGTGATACCTCATTGTAGTTTTGATTTGCATTTCTCTAATGATTAGTGATGTTGAGCATTGTTTCATGTGTTTGTTGGCAATCTGTATATCTTCTTTGAAGAAATGTCTATTTAGGTCTGTCCATTTTTGGATTGGGTTGTTTGGGTTTTTTTTGATATTGAGTTGCATGAGCTGCTTGTAAATTTTGGAGATTAATCCTTTGTCAGTTGCTTCATTTGCAAATATTTTCTCTCATTCTGAGGGTTGTCTTTTCGTCTTGTTTATGGTTTTCTTTGCTGTGCAAAAGTTTTTAAGTTTCATTAGGTCCCATTTGTTTATTTTTGTTTTTATTTCCATTTTTCTAGGAGGTGGGTCAAAAAGCATCTTGCTGTTATTTATGTCAGAGAGTGTTCCGCCTATGTTTTCCTCTAAGAGTTTTACAGTGTCTGGCCTTACACTTAGGTCTTTACTCCATTTTGAGTTTATTTTTGTGTATGGTGTTAGGGAGTGTTCTAATTTCATTATTTTACATGTAGCTGTCCAGTCTTCCCAGCACCACTTACTGAAGAGGCTGTCTTTTCTCCATTGTATATTCTTGCCTCCTTTATCAAAAATAAGGTACCATATGTGCGTTGGTTTATCTCTGGCCTTTCTATCCTGTTCTATTGATCTATATTTCTGTTCTTGTGCCAGTACCGTACTGTCTTGATTACTGTAGCTTTGTAGTATAGTCTGAAGTCTGGGAGCCTGATTAGAAGCCCTTTTTTAAATGTTGAAAACAGTTATGGGGGATTCAGTTAAATCAGGCACAGGACAGGATTGTGGACCCAAGTCTGTAGTCCTGTCAAATGTAAGTTCAAAGGGAAAGGTATTTTTTGCTTGCAGGATTACTATAGTTTTTACCGAGGCTAGTATAATAGTAAAGCTCCAGGCTGTTTTAACCTGGTAGACTGTTGAATCTTAGTCAATGAATTGTTGAATTGTTTTGTTGGGTTTTTTTTTTTTCTTTTTTAGAGTTCAGTTCATCCATTCTGTTTGTTCAAAGGACTGAGGGTAAAGAAATGTGATATCTAATAGATATCCACACACATTTGTGTAACTTCTACATGGCAGTGAAAACAAAATTAATTCCTATAATTCAATATGCTCTGATACCCCAAAGTAGGAATTTTGTGTATTATGAGAGCTATTACTCCTGTCTGATAATCAACTTTTTAGAAGGAAAAGATTTTAGGTGATCTAGATACCATACATACCATATACCAAATCTCTTACATTCCACAGGTGTTGATTTTATGAAACCCAACTGCCACCAGATTCCTTATAAAGTTGATGGGGAAACTTCTGCATATATCTTGGAAGTGGCCTATAAAGAACTCTGACAAAGAGCATGTAACTTTAATATGTTTTGAATAATTTCATCTTTTTTGGTAGGTGTACTAAGAGTCTAGTTACTCACATGACTTTATTGGTGACAGAACAATTTTAACAAAGCAAATAAAGACTGATATAGGAATTATTTCATCAGATAGTTCTCATTACTCACTGAGTTTTTATCATTCTAAATACATGGTATTCCTCTGTGAAGCCTTTTTTCAATGAATGAAAATTTCTTTTTGGGGGAGCAGGTGTCAGGTACAGCTCACATTTGTATTCCTAAGAGAAATTTTGAACACTTTACAGTGATAATCATGTTGCAAAAATCATAAATTTTCAATATACTTGAATGATTTAACTTCAATAAGACTTTCTTTCCTTTTTAATCATGAGTTTAACTTCTGCCTCAAGCATTTATTATTCATAAAACTATGTCATTCAGAATTGTTTCTTCATACACTGAGGGTTTATTGCAGAGAATTAGATATTAGGACTTGTTAGAATAAAAAAAAAATCAAAATTGTATTTGAGTATATGGCAACACTGATACTAGCTATCTGCATGTCCAGTTCCAGATAGTTAGGATTACTTGATTTTTTTAATATTGATTTTATATTGTAGTATAATTGATTAACAACATTGTGTTAGTTTCAGGTATACAGCAAAGTGATTCAGTTACACATATACATGTATCTATTATTTGAAAATCTCTTATTGTATTAAAAGTGGGGCTACGGGGGCTTCCCTGGTGGTGCAGTGGTTGAGAGTCCGCCTGCCAATGCAGAGGACACCGGTTCGTGCCCAGGTCCAGGAAGATCCCACATGCCATGGAGTGGCATGGCCCGTCAGCCATGGCCGCTGAGCCTGCGCATCCGGAGCCTGTGCTCCACAATGGAAGAGGCCACAACAGTGAGAGGCCCACGTACCACAAAATAATAATAATAAATAAATAAAAGTGGGGTTTCTGAGTTTGGAGTCTGCCATGTTTTAACAATGATTTTTTTTTCCTGCTTTGTCAAAAATATCATTGCCTTTAGAAATTTTGTTGTTCTGCCTTGTGTAAGCTCTACAATGGATTACTGATACCTAAGCAGGGAATTAGTTGTAAAGCCTCTGACAAATTGGCTGTGAATTTTCCAGGAGACATTTTAGTTCCCATCAAAATCAAGAATTCCCTATTTTTCCAAATGTTCTCTATTGCTTGATAGAGACCAAATACTCACACACATGCACTTATGTGTACCTACTCCCTCTCACACACTAATTACATATAATCATGTGTGTTTAGAACAGGAATATCTGATATTCCAGTCAGGGACTAATGTCCTCTATTATCACTGTGCAATCATGATCATCTGTCCTCAGGATCTGATTTTATTTTAATTTTTTATAAAGTAAGATTTAGGGAACTGCATTTCCTAAGTAATATCATGATTAGAAAATAGCACTCATTCGTAGCTAGTTTGACAGTGCATTGATGAATGTTTACAGGTCTTATGCACCTGTGAGGTAGCTATCAGGTAACCCAAGGTAGGGCTTGAGCTTTGTCAAAAGTGTGGCTTCTAGATTCCGTGTATAAAATAGATATCTAATGAGAACCTACTGTATAGCTTAGGGAACTGTACTCAATGCTCTGTGGTGACCTAAATGGGAAGAAAATCTAAAAAAGGGGATATATGTATATGTATAGCTGATTCACTTTGCTGTACAGTAGAAACCAACACAACATTGTAAAGTAACTATATTCCAGTAAAAATTAACCCCCGCACACACAAAAAACGTGTGGCTCCTGTTTACCTTCTTGGAGGCATCCAGGCATTCCCAGCGCCACTACTTGCAGAAGAATGGAGAAATATGTTATTGCTCTCTAGTCTACTCACAAGTTTTCAGTTAAAATTTCACTATCAGCACATTTATTTTCATAACAAAGCAAGTGGAAAGGCTTCCCAAAGTCTGGAAGCCCCAAAGGTGAAAGAGAGACTGTAACCCATTTCAGTTGTTCAAAAACCTCTACAGCTCCTAGGAGCAAACCCAGATGATCTAAAGCAGGGGTCCCCAACCCCCAGGCCACGGACCAGTAGAGGTCCTCAGCCTGTTAGGAACCGGGCCGCACAGCAGGAGGTGAGTGTCAGGCGAGCATCTGCCGCTCCCCATCGCTTGCATCACCACTGGATCCATCTCCCCCTCACCCTGTCGAAAAATTGTCTTCCATGAAACCGGTCCCAGGTGCCAAAAATGTTGGGGACTGTTGATCTAGAGAATTACCACATAATTGCTCCTTTGGTGGATTTTGCGGCTTTTGCAAAAGCTGAGACCCACTGTCTATAATATCCTACTTGTCCCCAACTTGTCAATTTGGGTGTTGTTTGCTTCTTTGGTTTTTAGTAGCCTGTCTCATGCAGAATTTGCTGACTACTAGATTCTAACACTTGCTGGCTTCAGCTGACAGCAGAGGCCCTAAATATTTTACTTCATTTTGACAGTATTGTAATTTGTCTACTGAGGTCTTATGCCCCTGTGAAGCAAGGGTACTTAGCCAAATACAAGTAGCAGTTTTCCTTTGCTCTCTAGTTTCCAAGAGTACCAGCAAATAATCTACATTGTAAATAATTCATAAATCTCTCTGGTGGGATAAATTTCTTCAAGTTTTCCTGTAAATAACAAGAGAAAATAAGAAACCTGAAATCTTGTGAACTCCTTTGCCATAAATACTGGACTCATTTATAAGCAAGCACCAACAAAACTTCAATACTCATTCACTAGAGGAATAGGGAGAAAAAGGCATTGGTGGAGTGGTGACACCTTGATCAAATTTATCTTCCTCTTTACTGAAAGTATGGGAGTATTGCAGAATGACTTCCCTTTTTACCCATCCCTCATTTTTTAATTCTTGTATGACTGTTTTCCTCCTAATTGAGTGCTTGACAAAAGATATTATTTTCTACCTGGTCATGGCTTATTGTTTTATTAGCTATATTTATTAGTTTTACATATCAAATTAAACCAGTATCATTATTTTCCAGGGCCCAAAGTGATACATTTATTTGTTTCCATTGAGGATATTTTTCCAACATAATGTGAGACTGACACTCTGTCATACCCCCTTTTCTTTCAGAAAGGACAAAATAAAATACCTTTTATTCCCCCAGGAAGCTCTATAACCATTCCATCTGGAGTACAGAATATGGACGCCTTTAATTTGCATAACCTATGTCTCCACAGTTGGTTTACAGGTGAATTGGGAGGGGAAGAAAGCATGTTTCTCAGTTAGAAGAACATATTTGTATTGAAAAATACTGAAGAAAAGGAAGAGTGGAAGGCTGACTAAAAATACCAACAGCTGATATTGATTTATCATCAGTTTGAAAGAAAGAAACTTGTATGAAATAAATATCACCACTATGTACTAGAAAAGGCAAGGAATAAGATAGCATAAAGGAAATGTATTGAAACATATTTTACCAGTTATTACCTCTGAGATTCCCTCAATCCATTGATTTTAAGCCATTTGCCAATTATTCCCTAGCTAAGGACTTTGTCTTTCTGGGATTTCCTAAATCCCTGCTCCTGCCATTTCTGTGTTTCTCAGAGTCTCTGTGTACAATCTATCTTCTAGTGTCCTGGCCTCTTGCAGTAATGATACACAGTGTTTCTTTCTTAGCTCCCTTCAGAGGATGTACAGAGGAAGGGTTATATTGAGCAAACAGTTCTAACTCAGCAGCAGCAAACACTGTATTCTTTAAATTATTTCTTCTTTTTTTTGTCTTGTCTCTATGTTGTCCCTAAACTGAGGAGCTGCTGCTAAGATTTAAGTAATAGTCTATCTTTACCACCCTACCTCACATTTTGCTCACGTGAGTTTGAACAGTCGGCAAGAGAGCACAGGGGGAAGAAGAAAAAAGAAACTTTAAATGAGTAATAACAGCAGGTAAAGAAAACAGGTGGATTACATAGGAGGCCTGTGTAGCTTTGCAATGTCATCAGCTCCATTGGCAGTCTGTATGGGAAGGACTGGTTTTCCTCCTGTTGAGATAAAAATGTAGAATTTATGGCATTTTGATTTTTCCCTTTGGTATTTTTCCACCTAATACTTCTGTTTGCCTTTTCCCAAGTGACTAATGCAATGACTGGTTAACTTATTGCCTTCACATAGGGACACAGCCTTTTATCCAAGTTCTTAATTATCCTCTATCATTTCTGCTTCCTAGCTACATGGTGTGTGGATGATAAAGGATTCTTGGAGGTTAAATCCAGGCTAATACATGAAGTGATCCCAGCTAGGTCATGAGATTCACAAACTTGTGTCCTCCAACAAAGAAAGTGGTTCATTACCAGCTAAAGATATCGTGCACCTGTCCCTCTTTGCATGGAAATCCACACATGAAGTGGACCACGCATCTAAAAGACCATTCTTTCCCTCTTCCCAGGAGTTTATTTTGAGGAATAGAGAGACTAAGAGATGTAGAAGGATGAAAGAGGAATGAAACAGTAGGGAAAGAAGTGTTCTGTGAACAAAAAAGTAACTTTAATCATATTTCCTCTTCATTTTCTTCTGGCTATCTATTTTTAACTTTCCTCTTCGAGTGATATTCACTCCACAAATAGCAACATTCCATTTACTTGTGACAAATTCCTTCTAAGAACCCCTATAAATACCTTATTTATTCATCTAAGACACTATCATCTGGTTTACTGGAAGACTAGATTCATATATGCATACCTCTTCCAAATATAATGGAGAGATATGAGCCATTTATGAGAAAGACCTGCAGGATACATTCCTGGCTCACATATTTTTTATATCATCAAAACTAACAGTGATCTTTACAGGATGTAAGAGTCCATTGCCAATGCTTACTCTGCCATAAACTCTTGAATTTGGAGAGAACGTTTTGTCTGGCTCTATACCAAAAAAAAAAAAAAGTGGAGAGCCAGAAGGGAGACTTTTTGTAATTGGGGTCTCTTACACGATATCTGTGTTGCCACTAGACCATCAACTGTGTCTGCTCAATTCAGGAACTGCCACACTAATCCTGTCCTCATTGTTAAATTGTCAGAGAAATACAACTAAAAATAAAATACCCTGCCAACCAAGTAAACCTATCCCCAAAATTTAAAAAAGAATAAAACAGTTTTAGCCCTTAGTAAGCATTAAAGTTGATTATAAAGTGCATCACAGGTAATCTGCTGAAGAGATTCCAAAGACCAAAAGAAATCTTACCCTGTTTATATAGCCAGATAGATACAATGCATTACATATATTCTCTTTTTTTTTTAGGTTGTCCAATTTTGAATTTATTTTATTTTTTAAAAAATTTTAAGGTTTTATTTTATATTGGAGTATAGTTTATTAACAATGTTGTGTTTCAAGTGTACAACAAAGTGATTCAGTTATCCTTATACTTGTATCTATTCTTTTTTTCAAATTCTTTTCCCATTTAGGTTATTACAGAATATTGAGCAGAGTTCCCTGTGTTTTACAGTAGGTCCTTGTTGGTTATCTATTTTAAATATAGCAGTGTGTACATGTCAATCCCAAACTCCCACTCTATCTCTCTGCCCCATCCATCACCCATGGTAATCATAAATTTGTTCTCTAAGTCTGTAAATCTCTCTGTTTTGTAAATAAGTTCATTTGTATCATTTTTTTTTTTAGATTCTGCATATAAGCTATATCATGTGATATTTGTCTTTCTCTTTCTGACTTCATTTAATATGATAATCTCCAGGTCCATCCATGTTGCTGCAAATGGCATTATTTCACTCTTTTTAATGGCTGAGTAATATTCCACTGTATATATGTACCACTTCTTCTTTATCCATTCATCTGTTGATGGACATTCAGGTTGCTTCCATGTCTCGGCTACTGTAAACAGTGCTGCAATGAACATTAGGTTGCATGTATCCTTTCAAACTATGTTCTTCTCCAGATATATGCCCAGGAGTGGGGTTGCTGGATCATGTATTTAACATTGCAGTATACATTTTTTAACATGATCACAAGTAATGAAACAATTTTTTGCATAAATACATACAATATATAATTAGCTTAGTGATTTCAGTAATGGAAAAATGATTATTCTAATTTCATGATTATGTTCTTATAATTTGAGTGAAGTAAAATAGTATATATTCATTGTTTATCATTTACATAAAATTAATAATAGTTAATACTTGTCAAATTCTGATGTATATTCAGTATTTAATTTAATCTTATTATAAACCTTAATCTTATAATAATAAACCTATTATCTTCTGAATTTTATAGATAAGAAAATTTTGAATTATTGAAACTAAGAAATACATATTTCACATTGAAATATTCTTTCAGGGTATGTGATTGATATCACAGGTATGCATTCTATTATAATTCTTTAATATCCACATATATCTTTGACTAACTAGTCTTCACTACTATGTTTTTTGGATTTTTTTTTCCACTGAGAGTAGTTGGATTGTCTAGAAAAAGAACTGGGTTACTACCATTTTATGGTTAATTTTATGCAGATAGGGAGTATATAATAAATCATGTGAAACAGTTCCAATTTCTTTTCTGGTTCCCGAATCTTTCACTTTGGGAAATTTACTTAAATTGTCTTAGATTATTTTGGCTACAAATAGGTTAAATGAAACATCTCAGAATGTTTGATATATCACAAAATATATGAATGCTCTTATAACATTTTAGGTGATCAGTAAATGTCCCCACAAGTAACTAGTTTCATTGTAAGGTAGTCATAAAATTATGCTCTGAAATCAAATAATATTCTGTTCTTAAGATCATCTGTCTCCAGTTTAGGAGCTATCACCTCACACCTGTCAGAATGGCTATTGTCAAAAAGACCACAAATAGCAAACACTGGTGAGGATATGAAGAAAAGGGAACTGTTGGTGGGAGTGTAAATTGGTGCAGCCACTATGGAAGGCATTATGGAAGTCCTCAAACTAAAAATAGAGCTACAATATTATCCAGCAATTCCACTCCTTGGTATATATTGGAAGAAGATGAAAACACAAATTTGAAAAGACACATGCACACCAATGTTTATAGCAGCATTATTTACAATAGCCAAGAAATTAAAGCAACTTAAGCGTCCAACAACAGATGAATAAATAAAGATGTGGTGGATATATATACAATAGAATGTTATTCAGCCATAAAAAGACTGCAGTCCTTCCATTTGCAACAAAATGGATGGACCTGGACAGCGTTGTGCTTAGTGAAATAAGGCAGAGGAAGACAAATACTGTATGTTATCACTTACAAGTGGAATCTAAAAAGTGAAATGAATGAATATAACAAAACAGAAACAGACTCACAGATACAGAGAACAAACTAGTAGTTACAGATGGGGCAGTGGATGGGGGATGGGAGACAAGATAATAGCTTGTACCTCTTAAATCCCTACCCCTATGTATAAAATAAGATACAAGGGTATATTGTGCAACACAGGGAATATAGCCAATAGATTATAAATAACTTTAAATGGGCTATGAACCCTAAAAATACTGAATCACTATATTATACAACTGAAACTAATATAATATTATAAATCAGCTATAATTTTAAAAGGTATAACAGGAATACCACCTATTTTGGGCTGCATGGGTTCTTTGTTTTTATATGGAAGGCAGGTTCAATGACACATTGTCTAAGTGATTTATCCAGCGGTACAGTGTCTTTGCTAATTTTGCCAGGTAATTTTTTTTTTTTAGTTTACTCTTTTCAATGCAAAATTATCTAAGTTATTTTCTCTATTATAGTTGAACAATCCTATATATAACAATAAACTAGGAATTTGCTGAGAAAAAAGCTGAGATAACCATGACCACTTCTCTTTTCCTGAAACACTTCCTTGGTGACCAGCCCATAGCTGACATGATGCCTTGTGTTTCATGAAATTCTTATGATCCTCATGAGGATGTGATTAACTCCTTCTACTAAATGCTTTACCATGAAGATAAAGAACCTCAACTTCATGGTACAGCATGGTAGTTAGAGGAGATGGCTGAAATTAACTTCTATCTTTTTGGCAAAAAGATACTGGAAGAGACAAAGATATGGCAAAGGGCACAAGCTGCTTACTTATAAGGAGGTTTCTTGGCATCAACTACATACCACTTCTGTTTACATATATTTGGCCCAAATTTAGACACATGTGTATGCCTCAGGGAGAAGGAAATGAGGAGACATGACTCTTACTCAGAGAAGGAATATACTCTATAAGGGCTTCTCTGGAGAAAGGCAGAACTGAGATTTGGAGATAACTTGGCATATTGGTCACAGAATGTGGTCTCTATTTCTTCTTCTTGAGATGCCCTACTCTCTGGTATTTTTATGACCGCTTTTAAATTTTTTATTATTTATATCTTAGCATATGTGTGATGTTGTCAGAGAACCCTCCCATTGCCAACCAATCTACATTTGTCATTTACCTCTTACCACATTTTACCATGTATTATTTGCAGAATATGAATCATACTCATATTTTTCAATTGGGTATTTGATCAGTTATTCATTTTATTTGTCCCTTCTTCTAAGAAGAATGTCATCATTCTAGGAAGAGAGACCTGTATGTCTTGTTCAGAGATGCATTCCCAGACCTTCAAACTGTGATTGGCATATAATAGAACCAAACAAACAAGAGTAGATTAGATACATGCACATAAAATCAATTGTTTCTAAATATTCTGAAACAACTGAAGGACTCCATGTAAACTAACACCTACCTATTTTATCCATCTGACCACTTCAAGTATCTAAGGAATGTATTACATTAGAAATTTTAAATATATTTCTATTATATGGGGAGAAATTCAGTAGTTTTGCACACTCCCACATTTGAAATGAGACTAAGTGGAAATATAGATGAAAGAAACCATGAAAAATTATGTAATTGCTATAAAGGAAAATTATCAGAATATTCATACACATTAAAAAATGATACTTTGAGGATACTTAGAACACTTTTTCAGCTTAATGGAAAAATGCACTATTGCAGCACAAAGACAACATAGGCTTAGATATAGTTACAGCTAATAGATCATTTTGCAAAACATTAAGCCTGCAAATGCTTTCAAGAATTTTTGATACTGCAGTACTTTTAAAGAAATGTGATGCAGTTAATTTCTACTGTGCGTACAGGCAGCTAATAACCGTAGTGGCAACATTCAGGCAGTTATACAGCAAATATAGAAATGGTGAACAAGTGAATTAGAATTGAAAGAAACTTGGAGTAAAGGAAAATCCTTCTGGTTTGCATGCAAATATATGAAGACCGAACTGTGAATCCACAGCACAAATTCCCTTTGTTTCCAAAATAATGAAATTAGAGATAAAAACTTATACAACACATACATACCAGTCTAGTATTCCAGTAGTTATACTAACCCAGTGTCATAATCTGTAGCTGAACTTGCCTTGAAATTTGGTGATTCCATGACAAAGTTTGGAGATTATTGTACTATGTTAATTACCACCTTGATGTAAACTGTTTTATTTCCGTAAGGCTGCATTTTTTCAAGTTTAGTGGTACCTCATTTTTTATGTTCAAGTTGATTGGGACAGTGTTTCTTGCATCTCCTTCAACTTTGATAATTCCTTTATGGATTATTGCTGTGTCACTCACATTCCCATCAGTATAGTACTTGTCTTTTAGGATTATGCTATCCTATGGTCCATATTGTCTACTTTGACTTTTGAATCTTCATCTGAAATAACTCTTGCCAAACTTTTTAATTTTTATTTTCCCTAATTAGGTTTGGATTTCTTTCAATGATCAATATATTTTCAGATATTTTAGAATAAAATGCTACTGGTTTTTAAAAGTTTGGTACTTAAGAAAATGTGAATTCACTATTTCAGTGGTTAGTACCTTTTCCCATCACATAAATTTTTAAATATATATATAATAATAACTCTAACCAAATTAAGGATTCTTTGTGCCTTTTTAAAGTGGGTGGTTTCTTATGACAAAGCCTAGTGGGAAACATTTCAAATTGTGGAAAGCCGCTTCTCTAGTATGTTTTTTTACAGGGCACATCAGATCATTTGCCGGGGTCTATCTTTTTGGTCACTTCCTCTAAACAAATTGGATTTCCTAGAGGAGTTTGGCCTGTGTGCAGCTGATAAGTAGTGCAGCAGGCTATACTTGCATTTGGTATTCCTCATACAACTTTGACTTCATTCTTTTCATCCAATTTTCTGTTTATAGTTTGTACTGATGTTTTTCCTCCTCTGCCTCCCCTTTCGCTTTCACTCAAATACAATTTATTGTCCCTTTCAGTGCTTGAATAATAAGGTGCTTTGTTAAGCAATGCTAATATGTTGTCTCTAGTCATATTCCTTGAAGTGACTCATCCCACAAAAAGGCATTTTGCATTACTTGCCTCTAAAAATATAGATAAATAACTACAAAATCTTTGGGAACCTGGATTAGAAGTTAGCATAACATGCAATGAAAAATAAATGCCACATTAACTCTGTAAGATTTTTTAAATTTCTGCCTTAGTAACCTAAACTTGTATTTGAGCTTAGAAAAAACATAAGAGATTTATAGATCCATGGACTGTGAGTATTAATTAGGCTGGAAGCAAAGGAGCAGCCACTATGTGATTGAAACACACAACAGCAATAACAAACCCTCTGAATAAAAGTGTACAAAAATAAATATGGCAAATCTTATCTATTGCTTGCTATAGACGTAAATATTTTCTTCATGTTAATGAAGTCACTGGAATGAAGAAGGTAGAATGTTTGGACTGGCGATTCTGGTTATTATCAAACATGTTTATTTGAATTGGTGAGCACAGAAACAATTTCCATCCAAGAATTTAAAATAGTAATTATAAACATTGTATTATTCACTATATTACTGGGACTGATGAGGTTAAATAAATGTTACATATAAACCCTTTATAATCATTAGAATCAACTCCATAAGTCAAATAAACTTGCATTAAAATGTTATAGATAATGTAATACTAAAATATAATCAAAACAATAAGGCCAAAGAGAGCTGCCTTTTTGTGTTGTGAATCAATCTACTGCAACAGATAGGAAATGATTAACTTCTATGTAAATACTCACCTTCAATCCAGAGTAGAATTAGCTTAAAAGACACAATAATGTTCATTTTAAACAATAAACATATACACAGCAATATATCAGGAGATGGAGATATATTCACCTTGAAATGTGAATATTTTATATTTGCTTTATGTATTTTATTTTAGATTATCTAAAGACAGTAGCATATAATAGCAGAGATAGTTTAAATAGCTTAATCAACCATAACCAAAATATCTTACTTTTAAATTAGGCAATTTTCCAGAGTCTGTAATGCCTACGAAATATTGCCATGTCAACTCTACTTTTTCCTACAGGGTACCATTTTACTAAACCTGATAAATTGTATTGTTGAAGAAATTGACCTAGAAAATAATGATCTGGTTCTTTTTAGAGCTACTTTCTCTGCTATGGTATGTAGATGCCAAAATTAAAAAGTTACTTTACCTCAGTATTTTAAAAGCAAATACAAATTTAATTCAATCTGTTCATTATGGGGAAAATCTTTAATTGGATTTTAAGCTATTTTCTTTACATGCTCACTGTAATTCTTTTGCACCAATATTGGAGAGAGAAATCTAGAAAAAAATATATTGACCCTTGCCCAAATGCTTTTCAGTCTTTGAGAACTGCATTCTATTGTTTTGAGTATTGAAATAGCCACTAGGACATTCAAAAAAACAAAAATATAAAGAAAGAGACTAAACAAATAAAACAATGAAGAAAACCATGATTTAAAAAAATTAAGATATAATTGACATTTAACACTGTAAGTTTAAAGTGTACAACATGTTGATTTGATACATTTATGCATTGCAATATGATTACAACCATAGCGTTAGCTAACACCTATCTTCTCACATAATTATTTCCTTTCTGTGATGAGAACGATAAAGATCTAGTCTCTTAGCAACTTTGAAGTTTATAATACAATCACTGTGCTGTATACTGAATTATTTATCTACTGGTTATCTACTGGTTGCACATTTGTGCTCTTAAAAAACAGCTCCCCCGTTTTCCCACCCCCTAGTCCCTGGTAACTACAATTCTACTCTGACATGTAAAGAAAACATTTTTTTTTCAAAAGTTAAGTTAAAATTATAATAAGGGAAATAAATCTATAGAAGCATCAAAAAGTAGAACACTAGTCTAATTTGAAATAATAAGTGATATTGTATCTGCTGCCTGCAAGGTGAAGAAAAGGGGCAATGAGTATTCAAAATATAGAGAAAGGATATGCAAAATCCTTGTAACAATAAAGACCCATAGAGACAAGAGACCAAGGTAGCTAGAGATTAATGAATGAGGCAGAGAGTGCAATGGAATTAAGTCAAGATGAAACAAGAAGTTATGTCTGCTAGGCATGTTGAAATTCATTCTAAATTTAATAGCAATAGAGTGAGTGATATTAAGCCAGAGAGCAACAAGAATAAATTTGCTTTTTTAAAATATCAGTCTCTCTGTCATTTGGAGAAGAGAGTAGAAGTGACAAGCTTAATGGCAATAAAGGGATCCTTTATGTATTTATTCAGGTGGTCCAGGTGAGATGATGGTGTTGTGTTGGAAAGCAGAAAATGTCTTCCAAAAGGGGCAGAGTAGATAAATATCTTTATGTCACATAATTTATATAATTCACATATCACACATCAATCACATCTTTTTTTTTTTTTTTTGTGGTACGCGGGCCTCTCACTGTTGTGGCCTCTCCTGTTGCTGAGCACAGGCTCCGGACGCGCAGGTTCAGTGGCCATGGCTCACGGGCCCAGCCGCTCCGTGGCATGTGGGATCTTCCTGGACCGGGGCACGAACCCACGTCCCCTGCATTGGCAGGTGGACTCTCAACCACTGCACCACCAGGGAAGCCCTGAATTATATTTTATACAGACTTAAAGATCTAGTATTTGAAGAAAAAAATATTTTAAAAATATTTTGCTTATCAAGTTATTTTCTTGTAATGTACCCATTTAAGTCATATGTATTATGTATGATATCACATTTTCTCCTAGGTATGATACATATTTTATATAATATAACATAACATATACAGAAAAACAAACCTCAACATGAGAGTATTCTAATTCCCAAACCCAAGAGAGCATCCCACTTGCCACATCTAGAGGGGATTCTTGCCTTCAATAATCAACTATGACCCATTAATCTATTTTTTTAAATCAAAAACAAAAGCAAAATACTATGCACTTAAAACATAACTTTCAAAAAGTAATTAATTTTTATTTACTCACCATACTCTGTGGAATAAGAAAAGCATATCTCTTCTGCATAGTTAAATCACACAGTATTGGATTTAAATGTAAACTTCCCAACAAGTAGTTGATGATTTTAAAAAAGTCAACTTGTGCCTATTAGAGATTTTGGTTGTAGGATCAGATAAACAGTATGCAGTGAAATGGAAATGAGATTGCTTGGGCTATGTGTCCTTTAAGACATTATCAAACAACTTTGAGTCTTTTTCCCTTTTATAAAATGGGGAAAAAAACTTGCTTTGAAAAACAAAGCCAAGGGTTTAAAATATAATATTTATAAAGATATAGTGTGATTATACAAACTTAAACAAATGATAGCTATGATTAATATAGTAAAATCCAGATTTTAATTTCTTATTTTGATTTATCCTTTTCAATACACTGTTGCAGACACGTATAATGTATAAAAAACTTTGAATATTTTTTTCTGAAATAGCTTTAGTATTTGATTTATTTATTCAATGTTTATAAAACAAATTTGACCATTGGTTTTATTTTGCATCAATATTTTTCTATTAATTATAAAATACTATTTATGTTTTCACTCTGGAATTAGAGTGTTTTATTGTGCCATGATATAGCTCAGATTTTTAAGTTTGAAAAATTTTGTTTTGATCCTTTGTTTTCTCCAACTGTTCCTGTGTTTCTATGTTTTCATGATAAGAAACATTAAATTCTCCTTTCTTTCACAGAAAGTTTGAAATCTTCATAGATGCATAAGCTTAAAGAAAATTTTATAGTAGGCTAAAATATAAACGTAGTTCAGGTTTAAGGATTTCACATAACCCCTCTCTCCAACAGTGGCTCAGTGTTAAAGGGCTCTAATCCTGTCATCACAAAGTCTCAGTGAGGGATAAGTGTGGTGTTATGGGGTTTTCTTTATTTCTTCATTATTTTCTCCCAACTGTTACCACCTGGAAGTAAGGGATCTTTCAGTGTAGTAATACAAAATGTTATACTAACAGAAGTGGTCAGTAACACCAAGGAAATGTATTCTATTTTCTAAGTAGTCTACACTCTAAGAATCTACTACTGAGCATCTACTCATCTAGATTCACATCCAGTTAGCAGTAGGAAATTTCAAGAAGCAAACATTCATTTTTGAGTATGCATATTGGAACATTTTGAGTAGTACAAACCACGTTTTATAAGACATAACTCTGTTTGAAAAAGTGATATTTTAAAATTCCATGTGCCTTCATTGAATTATTGAATGTGACTATTTTTAATCTTTCTTACTAGTCTAAGAAATAGTTTATATTCATTTATATTTAGTATTCATTTGTACTTTAAGCTCATGTCTTTTTAAATATGGTATATAAAATGGTCTACAACACTCCACACAGCGTTTGACACAATATAGCATGTCTATTAATATATATCTTCTGGACTCTACAGTCTTAACAACTTGTTAATAAATATATCAATTGCATTTAAAAGTTGACTTATATTTAGTAGGAAAGGACAAGTAAACATATCTTCTTGTTTAAATTATAGTTAAATATTAATGTCTTTATCTAACTGATATATATAATCATTTTAAAAATTGGTCTCCAAAACTCATTCCCTCTTCTTTGTCTCTTTCTCCTGTTTATGTGTGTGTCTGTCTGTCTCCATACACAGACAGTCACATACATACATTTTTTATTACAAAAAAGATTGTACTAAAATAATATAGCTGAATTACTAAGAACTGACTTAACACATTATCAATAAATATAACAAACATTTCTTGAAAATGAATTTAAATCCTTTTTATTTTAAAAAGTGGTTTAAATTATACTTCTATTTCTATTTTATACTATTTAAATGACTCCAATGTAAGCTTTATGACAATTAAATTCCCACTGGTAAGTGGAGATTTGAGTTGAGGTGTAAAGAATTTGAACATTGTTTTATTAATACTGGAAAAAGTAATAAAACGTTGCCATTTCTGTATTTTCATTAACAGAAAAAAATGTTATTTTATTCTAACCACTAAATTGTTACTTTTAAAAAAACTTGAAGTGCCACAACTTCATCTAAAGTCCATTGTTTTCCCCAAGACCATATGGTTAATACAACAAATATTGTGTATAAATTCTGTCATTTTTTTCATCCTTATTCTTTCTTTGGTTTATTCTACTATAGCTTTCTTTCTCAACGTGCCAATGAAAGAGTCCTTACTAAGGACACCAGCACTTTATATCTTACAAAATGTCAATCCTATATTTTCATCTTAATTTTCCTCTCAGTGGGATTTGATTGAACACGACTTACAATTTCTTGGTGGTGGGGGTGGGGGTGGGGAACAACTCCATTCCCAGGCTTCAGTGACAATAGAGTATATCGGTTTTCTTTTCTCCCTAGCCCTACAGCTAAGGCTTTCCTTAAAGGGACCTCAAAACTCTAGAGTGCTTTAGGGCTTCACCTTGGGCTCTTTTCTTCTCATAGTGCATAATGTCATCTAACCTCAAGGCTTTAAAATAATCTACATGTTGATGATTGCCAGATTTATTGTTATAGACTTGCTATCTCCCTTGAGTTCCAGGCTCATATATCAATTTATCCAACAGGCTACTCAGAATCTTCCTTCGGAAATGTAATAGATATCCATATTTAATCTGTCCCAAAGAAGATGCATGAATCGCTCCCTCTCCACTCCCTTGCATCAGTTCACAGTTGATCCATTCTCACATTATGGCATCAGCTTTCTGCTATGGCATAAATTATCCCGAATTTATCTATTCCCTTAGTGCTCTCAGAAAATTCATTCTCTTGGCTGTACTTCTAAAATATTTCCCAAACGGGCTTATTTCCCTCCATCTCCACTAATTCCATTTATTGCACACCCATTATCTCCTACTTAGACTAATACCAGAGCCTAACAATTAGTTAGCTTTGGATTGCTGTTTTAAATATATTGAATCACGTCAACCACTTGATTAAATCACCCAGAGGATTTCTACTGGAATTAGAAAATATCCAACCTTCCTGTCATGATTAGAAATCTGATCCCTGCCTCTTCCTGCAATGAGACCTCTGCAGTCTTCCTCGCTACATTGTAACTACACTAGCGTTCTTCTTACTCATCAGTTACTTCTGGTTTATTCCCATCTCTTGGTATTTGTGCTGTTGTTTCCTTTTCATGGAAATCTATTTTCCTAGGATGTAGGACTGGTTTCTCTTTATCATGAAGCCTGTAGTTTAGCTGTTGCCTCATTACCCTTTCCATTCTATTTAAAATAACTTCCCAGTCAGTAGTTTATCACCATATTGATCACTTTCTGAAATATCATATTTATTTATTTTGTGAGTAATTTTTTGTATCCCTACCTCTCAGACACATGCTGATAAGGGAGGCTCCGCTGTGGCCAAAATCTTGCTTGTCTTGCTCAATTTTGCATCTCCAGTGCTTACTATAATGATTGACACGTTATAGAGAAATACTGGTAAATATTTTCCAAGTAAATATTGATGAAATGTCAACTAGTTAAGCAAAATAACAGATGAACAATTTAATTTCTCAGAAATAAATAAAAATAAATTGCAACTTTATAAAAAGTCATTTCATTACTTAAGCTTTTAAATTCTGTACTTACTAGTTTAATGACTTCCTTGTGCCAAGCATTAGTGATAAAGTTTAGCTCAGTTGACCCTGGCATTGACTTGTGAGGAAGATAATATCTTTACTTTATATCTCATGGTATAGTTATAGAGGAGTTAATTCATTTATGGTTACACTACTATTAAGTTATGGATCAGGTAATTTAGTGTCTCTAATGTTCTTTGTCTTTCAATTTAGAATGTTAAATAATTGAAAAACTCATACGTTTACACACATGGTTTTCAAAAATGTGTTTTTATGTTAATGTCATCGTTAAATTTATCCAGAATTTATTTTCTGGGGAAGACTTATATGGTGGCATGCTTATGGCTTTCTCACCTCATAAAAATATGGCACATCATAAGAAAAACAAAATATATTTTAAAAATGATAAAAATGTGAGTTTTTAGCCCCTCTGTCTTTATTTTTATAACAGCTCTTTATTTTTTATAACAGCCACTATTCAAGCAGCTATTATAGATGCCATCAAGCTCATACTGCATTTCAACAGGTTAACATAACTATCAATATAGAAATGAATAGGTCATGAAAACAATAAGCAACATTCCAAAGAACTATACATTTATCTTTTTATCCTAAAAACAGAAGAAACCCATAAGCAATAGCCAATTACTATACAGGTCAGGAAAGGATCATACCCCTAAACAAAACGGTATCATTAAAACTTGAAAAAAATAATACCAATGCCCTTGGCTAATGTAAACATTATTAATAATAATATATTATCTAATTCTGTTATTCTAAGTTAATTATTTAACAAGTCTAAGTTAAAACAATTTGAATTAGGAATTAAAATATACATTTGAAAATATTTTTTTCAACAAAGGAATTTAAATACTGTTATAATACAGTAGTTTCCATATGCATGCAAAGGTGCCCATGGAAACCTTGGCGAATGAACTTATAAGGGTGCCCTAGGGTATTTTAAATTTTCAAAGGAAACATAGAGACATCAGTCAAAATCATAGAAAGTAATATATTAAGTGGTTTGGTCTTAACTATTTACTAAATTTAGTAAGCCGTATTCTTAAAAGTTCTGTTTTTTATTAAGTATTTTTTCTTACTAGGGGTGGCCTGAAAATCTTACTGATAAACAAAGGAGGCATGAACTTAAAACATTTGGAAAACATATTTCTAGAGATAGTTTTCAAAATCTGTTAATATAACATAAAATTATGAGTAATATGGTTTCATTTTCAATTATTAAAATAACATAGAAGAAGTGAAGTGTACCACTGTGCTTCCCCCAAATGCATCCCTTTATGCAGAGGTAAGCACTGTGAACATTCATTCAGCCCATCACTCAGTAAGTCAGTAACATATTTATCAAATGCTTATCCTCAACAAGGCTCTGTTGCTGGAGAGAAAGCTTTATACAAAACAACTACAGCATCAGCTTTTATAATATTAATAATAGTGTATATTCTGGTGCCACAGGTAGAAGTTTGATATTTTATCTTACCATTCTTTTAAAAGCATTTGTGTCAGTTTATAATGACAGGATTTTTTTTTCCTACAAAGAGGATTGTTTATTCTCTCTTTATCTCTCTTTAAGACACACCCACACCAGCACACACATTCACTACTGGGTTTGTGTGTGTTTGTGTACACATACATGTGTGTATGTATGTGTATATGCATGTGTCTCCCACTAGGAATAACACAGGCTGGGGAACAGGCTGCCTTGGTTTGTTTCCAAGTTTCACCAGGTTCACTAATCCCACTATCTTGAGCAAGACCCTCAAACCTCTCAGTGACTCCGTTTCCTCATTTGTAAAAAGAGGATTATAATTGTACCTACACTACATAGTATTGTGAGAGTATAAATGTAACACATTTGAGATGTTTATAACAATATTTGACATGGAGAAAGTACCCAATAAATATTAGCTATAATAGTAATTTTACTTCTTAATTCTACCCCTTAACCCATGCCTTAGAGTCTTCTTTACAAGGAATATTTCCACGTAAAGTCACTTCATATACAACTTTAACAGCTTCATAGTATTTCATAGATTACATATTCCATAATTTATTTAATTATTCCTTTCAAGGTTGTTTGTGACATTTTGGAATAAAAAGGAATACAATGATGAACATCTTTATACATTTTTTCACAAATATGGAAGAACTATTGGAACTAGTGCAATACATGGTTTAGGAATTTTGATGGACAATGATGCAATTAGTCCCCCACAAAAAAAACTTTAACAGTTTATCCTAGAAGAAATGACAGCTTGTTTTCCCTGCATAATATTTTTTTCTTTACATTTTATTATTGAAGTTCAGAGGAGGTAGTATTTTTGTAGTTTTGCATTTCTTTTTCACTAAGAAATGATTAAAAACTCTTAATTTTAATGTCTGTTTTAGTGACTTTCCATATTGACATATTCCTTCACCCTTTTAAATGTTCTTCATTCCTGTTGCTTATCTGGCCCAGTGCCCATAAGGGCATAGCTAATTAATACAAACATGTATGTTAAAATTTCAAAGTTCAAGAGTTCATATTAGATTCATTTCCTGTCTTTACCAGAGGCAATTATAATTTAATATTGAATAAAATTTGTGAATTTATTTGTAAATTTGTAAAATAAAAATTTTAATTTGTAAAATGTAGAGTAGAAAGTGATCTGTAATCCTGTTTATAAGTACAGAAAGTTTAGTGCTGTGGGAGTTATGGAAGCATTTTGGGGAAAAATGCTTTCAGGAGAGCTTCTTATTTTTTTTTTTCAGTTTAATTTTTTTTTAATGTAGCAGGTTCTTATTAGTTACCTATTTTATACATATTAATCAATCCCAAACTCCCAATTCATCCCAACACAACCACCCCTTCTTAAATCACAGAAGATAGAAAAATTCTTGCTTAACCTCCTGCTCCAGGGGTCTTGAGAAAATCATTTGGAATCATACGTGAAAGGGCTCATATTATGAAGCTCAGTTTAGTTAAGCATTACTCTTAGCCAGATTGAGATACAGACATGGAAATATAAAGTGTAATTATGTGTATTTGAAGCAATTCATTATATTTCAAATCATTTTGCCTCCTAACATAGAAACATCTATATTACAGTAAATTGTCATTTCTGTCTTAGTTCTCATTTTTCCCCAAATTATTTCAGTGACAACACTTACCAAGTATACTTTTGCTCACCAGATTTTCTCGTCCTCCTTGTAGTTAGGCAGTCATGTTCCTTATTCTGGCTAATGAGCTCTGAATGATGATGTATGTCACTTTCAGAGGGACACAGTGAAAAGTACACATTTAGTTCTCACTTTGTCTTTCCCTGTTGCAGCAACTGAGGTAGTCCACATGGTCTTGATGGTGCCATGCATGTTGGTAGAATTGCTGTCAACCTGGATCCCTGGGCATCTTAAAAACAGAGCCCCCTGCTATAGAGCTCTGTAGATTGCTTGTCACTGAAGGATGGACTACTTGACCCTGACTAAGGCATAGTTCAACTCTTAAAACGTAAAATCTTAACTTTTTAGAGACAGGCTAAATTGTAAACATCCTCCTTCGTTGGAAAAGAGATCAATTCCATTGTTAATTTACTAAACACTGATAATTACATTATATTTATTTAATTATATAACAAAACTCAAAAGAACCAAGTTTGGCTTTAATCAGCAAAATTTATGGCTTTGAATTCTAAGTACTAAAGTCTGCTGATTAGTGTATGCAGAACTTTTCACTTGCCAAATCTGTAAATTGCAGTTTTATGCAAATAAGTGCTTGGACAATCTTCAGAGTAGTAGAGATTTACTTAAAAGCTGACTATTTATCATCTTAAAGTATAATAAAATCTTAATCAGTATCTCCAGGATAGAGTATTCTAGTTGAATTAAATGTATGTTAGCTACACTCTTTCCTCAGAAAGCACAATGTATACAATGGCATTTGATCTCTCTTTGAAGTTTTTTAACCATGGGAAAAGAAAAATTAAAGACTGTTCTTCACTTTGCAAGGTCTGTTTTGTTTATTCAAACCAACCACAACTATTCAGTCGGGGGTACAAGGATAGGGTCAAGGAAAACATGGGTAAAACAATTACGAAAAAACTGAGGTTGTGATCTTTGGGAACATGGTTTGATGGAATTTAGTTGCACACTATACAGGTTTAAGCATAATTATAATCTACACTATTATAACAAGTTAAGGAATACTAAAGTTGTATGTTGGGCCTCTACAGAGAGATGGTTCTGTGAAATATAATGTTAAAGCTCAGATGGGAGCCTAAAAGACAGAATTTGTAGGAATACAGGTATATTAAAAACTGTCATAGAATGGAAGTTTATTAAGAAACTATTTTTATTTTTAATAAATCTTCAAAAACCAGACCTTGTAGTAATGCTCCTTTGCATTCAAGAGTCCTGGACTCTGAATAGGACACACTCCTGCCCTGGCAACTAATGTACTTTGACACATTTTATCACGACTTTTTACCCTATTATCATGTAAATTCATATCCAAAGATATACCACCTACTAGAACAACTCCATGTCTATTATATTTGTTTAATTTATTTTGTGGGCTACCTAGGTGATTTATACTTATACATGATTAATATTAGTAGTGAGAATTTTAATCTAGTTCATTGAAAAGTTTGGTGAATTGAGTAAATATTCACAAGTTTGTTACAAAATAACCTGTAATATTGACCCTTTTAATTGTTATGTTAGGTCTAGATTTGATCATTGTAACCCTGTATAAGAGCATATTCTCTTAAGCTGAAGAACATACACATTTTTTTTATATTTATAAAACTGGGAAAGTTTAGTTTTCATTATATATCACATAAGATTTCTAGAACTTTTTCAAATACCTCTAAATTTTATTTTATTGATGGAAAAAGGAGAGAAAGCAAAATATTTGGATTACTTTCTTGAAACAAATTGAATTTTCCTTTTCTTATTTTCTAACTTATCAATTTACATACATATATATGCGAAATATTGATTGGGCCTTTGGCAAAATATAGAACAGACATTTTTAAATATCTGTATTTTCCTTTCTATTTATTTTCTATAGAAATTATTTTTAAAGTATTGCTGTTGACTCACTTTCTGTTGAGATTGTGTAAATCATAATACCAGATCATAAAACATACATAAAACTCATTTTCAATGTGGTTGTTATAGTATTGTTAGAAAAATGGCATTAGATATAGTTGAAATATGTTTCCCTTATGATAGAGGATGTAGAAACACATTTGTAACATTAAGCTACATAAAAAAGATAGGATAAAGTGCTCCCAGAGGGAAATAACTTCCTCTGCATCCACATTTCCCACGAATGCACAACCATCATCAATACCATGTATGTGTACTGGGGGTTACAGTAGGAATGATCGTAAATTCACATCTTCTCTTTATCAGGTATCTTTATACCCTCCTAACTCCTCCTGACTGATGGCGGAATTCTGGCTTTGGGCTCACCAGGCATAAATAACTTGAACAAAACAACCCAGCACTCTTCTCATAAGACTGAGTGACTTACAAGCTAATTTTTCTCTGTATAATTCTCTAAGAAAATAAACTTTAATCCTACTTGAAACAACTTACAAGTTCAAAATATAATAACCAAAAAAATAGTTTTTGCCAAAGTATGCTTGTAATGTGATTCATTTGGTACACTGTTACCTTCCTCTATGTGCACACACAAAACCATGAATTCTGTCAAAGAATTCTGAGCATACATGCATGTGAATCACACGAACATTTGTTTCCTTTGAAACACAGTATTGTCCATACACAAATTATACATTACGAAGTATCAAAGAATGAAACCACCTCCACAAATTTTAAATTACTAAATTTTGATTTTAAAATTTTAGAATATCATGTTCATAGTTCAAGTGCTATGCATAATCTTATATTTTACAATTGTATCGTTGAGAAGTGAAAACAAACTTGTTGCATTTGAAATTGAAGAAAAATAATCATTTACCTTCCTTTTCTTTATATAGTTATTTTAACAATATCAAATCCAAAATGACAACAAAGCTCGCAAATCAATCAGAAAATGACATAGAATTCAAAAGGATTAAGCCCATAAAAATCTGAAACATCCTTCCTATTCTCATAGATATTGTCCATTTTCTTTCATCACATCATATATTGACTGGATTTGTAGTGAGCAATGCTTATATTTTGACATTAAAAATTTAACAACAAAGGTAATATTTTAGTAAATATTTAAAATTACAAATAGAGTGCCTGTCCAAAGTATTTTTATAAGTCATATTTCATTATACTATCAGTAGATTATCATAAGGAAAATTATTATGTCAAAATGAAGTGTCATGTGCACTTGACCAAAATTAGGTTATTAAAGTTTTGTTTTCTGAAGAATAACTTGGTATTAGATAATTACATAGGACACAGAAAGGCTTTATTTTCTTATTCTAAAGTAGGTGTTATCCTATAGTTTTTTGCTGATAATGAAATATGATAGGTTTTGTATACAGTGCTTGAAGTGCCAATACATGTCTAAAGAAATAAGTATAAAAGCATTATTATCATAGTCTTTCAAAAATAACAAAATTCACTGAGCATTATAAAGCTTCCTTAAACAAAACTACAACATAACTGTAACTATCTCTCCATCAGTGGGAACCATGACCTGCTGCCATTTATCCAATCAGATACATTGCAGAGGTAATGGTATTCTTGAATCATTTTACTAGCTTTCAAGCAGTACTCATGAGAAGAATAATATGGAATCAAGAATTGCTGAAAACTGTCTCTTTTCTTCTCCAACCATTCATCTCTGCAGGCAGGCATCAATATCTATTACATTATCAGTGTGAGTGCTTGGTACAGATACAGTAGGATGCCTGATTTCCATTCTTTCCTCAACTTACCTCAGTTCCAAAGTTCATCAGCTCTGGGGAAGTACAGTTACTTCCCACTGAGTACTCTTTCAGTCCTTCATCTGACTTGAATTTCTGCCATAAAAGCATAGTCATTATTCAGTGAATTAAGGCATGCCTGTGAGCAAACTATTCTCATTACGGCTAGTAGATTTTCATTTTAAGAGGAAGACAAGCAATGCCTTTAGGTTCTCACTCCATGAAATTTCTTCTCACCATGGGTGATTATGATTGAGCTGCCATTATACATCTCTGATCACATTTGTATTCATCTTGTGTTATTTTGTCTTTAATAAAGAATAATCTAAATAGAAGACTTTCTTTATAATCCATACTTACAAATCAGTTTGCATTATGTTCATTAAAATACTATAGCATTACTGAAGCAAACCAAATAGATGTATATAGCAATTGACTATGCTGCTTTCAATATACTTAAAACCTCTCAACAGAAAATAATTTTGGAGGTAAAGGTTATTTTCCTTGATACTGAATTGTAAGCATAGTATATTACAGTTTCTAGTAAAAATAGCACAAATGTACAATTTTCTAATATTTTGCTTCTTTCTCAATTACTACTTAGTGACAATGTATGGTTAAGTAACCTAAAATCATAATCATAATTACCCCTTCATAAGTTACAAAAATTAAGAATAAGAATATTAACCTGGATTATTTTTATTTATTTTTGCTTTTCCTTGTTCTGGACAAAATCAAAATGATTATATTTAAATAATTCTAATCCATCATCTATTCCTCATCTGAAAATTTAAAATCACTCTAAAACTGAACATATCTATTTCATGATTCCTAAGGCATTTACAAAGCAATATGTATTAGATTTATTCTTTTTAAATAGATATTTATTTTATAAATGTTTTATTTATATTTTAGGTAAACAAAAGGACAAGCTAAACTTAAAACAAGCATAAGTATGGGGCTTCCCTGGTGGCACAGTGGTTGAGAGTCCGCCTACCGATGCAGGGGACACAGGTTCATGCCCTGGTCCAGGAAGATCCCACATGCCGTGGAGTGGCTGGGCCCGTGAGCCATGGCCTCTGAGCCTGCGCGTCCAGAGCCTGTGCTCTGCAATGGGAGAGGCCACAACAGTGAGAGGCCCGTGTACCGAAAAAAAAAACACACAAAAAAAACAAGCATAAGTAAAACTAATTCTACTCAATTAATTGGCACTTGATAAATAAACTTCTGTCTATACTGAAAGCAAAGAAGTGGTACAGGCACATAGTATGTGCTTACTACATATTTGGTACATTTGTATTATATTAATCATATTATACTTATTTCATACAAATGATAACCATTCGATATATGACAATGTTGTAAAGCCATGGCTGTTGTTTTTTACACAGAAGGAGACACTCCATCTACATTTATACTCAATGAATTTATATATTTCCCACATGGATCCTTTGTTTAGTTAGTCTTCCTATTGAAAGGCTGCCTTTTTTGAGCTCTTTCTCTAAAACAACATTGACATTCTGCCAGAGAATAAGATGAAAGAATTTGTTAGAGAATACTGGGTTTAGAGATAAAAAAGTTAAGAGATCAAGGAGAAACAATCTACTTGCCATATATAAGAAACTTTCAGGGGCAGGTGCACATGACAATATTAGAAACTATAGACAACATTGCATATGTTACAAATGTTACAGGTTTGCAAACATATGTCAAGATGTTGCAGAATTTGAGTGATTACATCTCCTGCTGTGTATATCAGAGGGGTCCTTCTCCTACGTCTTTTCTCCCAATGATTTGACCTCTCTTGTTACCTCTATTCAATTATATTTTCTAGTTTTCCAGTCATAGGTTATTTAAATCTTTTATGTTTGGATGAATGCCTGCTGAATTCTAACTCTATTGCGATGACTTAATCCATAGACCACTCCATACCCTTTACCATCCTACCTCTGAGATCTGCCTACATACACTATCCATTAATCCAGGTGTTCTTGCCTGCAAAACTCAAGTTGAGTCTCTCACCAGGAAGCTGGAGTACCTTCTATTATGTCAGATAACGTATTCTTCTGAATATAGAATAGTTGCCAGAGTGTAATCTCTAATGACCGAACATCTATTTCTTCAAGATATCAACAAAACTTCTAGTTATTTTAGCTTTTCTTTCAGATTTCATTCATCCATCCTCTATTAACTCATTCATTAATCTATTCAAAAAGTTACTAAACTATCCATTATATCATAGAAATAACTTCTATAAACTTATGTGTACATTAATGAATAATATAGTTAGGGTGTCAGTCTTTATGGTTTTTGTAATTTAGAGTGGCACACAGATAACACATATAAGTAAGAGTACACTGGCTTTAAGAAAATGTATGCTCTCATTTTCAAGTTTCCTTTGCTATTTAGGTCATAAAGAAAATGATTTTAACATTTTCAAGGGAAGTAAATCTAGGTTCACCATTTGGATTTCTGACAACTCGAATCCCTTAACGAATTTAATGAGATTATTTCTCCTCCTGTTTTGCAAAACTAAATAAGACAAAATACTAGTATGCACTCTTTATCCGTTAACACACTTATGTATTAATACTTAATTCAATAACTATCACATTTCTATATCAGGCCAAACATTATTTTAAGGGCTGGTGATAAAATGTGAATACAGAATGCCTCATAACCCTTGTCTTCATGGAGTTTAAAATTCTTAAAAACCAAATGAAACTGGTGATTTTTAAACCACATTGTATTAAGTAGACTCTATTAATTAAGTAACTTTCTCTGTAAACCTGAATGAATTAGTGGTAGGACTTCTGACAGTCTTTAAAGTCAGAATGAAATAGAACATTTGTCATCCCAGTGAAACATTTTTCTAGCTACAGATTCTTTATGTAAAATGGTAATTTTCTCAGTAAACAGATTTCTAAACAGACTTGCTGAATGTTAGATACCTGAGTTGGTGGTCTCAAAATATTTATTCATGGGAATCTTCCTGTGAAATCACAACACAAAGGAGACTAACAATTCTGCCTATTTAAGTAGCAGAAACAGTTCTTTGGAGTCATATAACAAGAATGAATCCTTGCTGGAGAGGAAGTCTTGCATTCAAACAGACTTTTGGTATAATGAGTTGGATGCTAGAATACACTGAGTAGCTTTAAAAGTCATCTGTAGACATTTAACAGACTTTTATCCTTTTTAGATTTGCCTTAAATTTGTTTTTTTTAATATTTGAAACTTATTGCTTCAGTTAAAATAACAACAGAACTGTAGTTAACCGGTTATAAAAAAAAAGGCTTTGAGATATTTTTAATTGGCATTTTTGGAATGCCTAAAACACTTCTATATGGTATATTTGAGGCTTAAGAGAAAAGATGAAGCCCATTTCTTTTTTTCCTTTCTGTGACAGAGACTGCTCTTTCTTCCCCAATATTTATTCTCCCATTATTCTCTATTTAAAGCATCCTGTCAATATATACTAGGCACATGACCACCCAAATTAAAAACTAAATTTCCCATCCTCTTTTGCCCCAAAGCTTGGTCTTGTGATAATCTTGATCCAAAGGTGATATTTTAAATTATTGAAAAGTGTCTTTAAACTGAGGGGAATTCTCTCCCTTTTCTTGAATCTTCTGGAAGTTTGTAAAGCAGATTCAGCCATATTTGATTAGAATGTGTAAGTTTTCTTATTGAACAGATAGAAAATACAATAGAAGGGGCATTTGTCCCTGATTGTCAAAGAAGTCTAGGTTAACCCTGAATTGCCCATATGTATGTGAGAGAGAAAAACTTTGATCTTTTTGAATTCACAGTTATTTGGGCCTTACTGTTGCCCTCAGCCTGACCTAATTGCCATGAATACACCTCTCCATACTAGGAATTATGGCACATATTTATCACTCAATTCATATTGAATTAATTAATTTTCTTAAGCTTTGGGAGAAATAAAAGTATAACATCACTGCTGTGAGTTGGGTTCTCCAGAATCAAACCTTAGATGAGGATTCTTTGTGCAAGTGATTTATTAAGAATTTGGTTCCAGGAAAAAAAAAAATTGTGAGTGGAATAAACAGGTCAAGACAAGAAGAAACCAAGAATGTGTTTGGCTCTAGACAGTTTCAAGCTTCAGTGTGATCATGCAGCAGAGCACTGCAGTAAAAACAATGCCTCAGAATTTGATCCAAATCCAGGCAAAAGAGCTGGACTTTCCTACTCCACCAGTGCTTAGTCATTGGGGACTGGTTGTGTGGACTAAATTCCCAAGTGTTTCTAAACCTCTGTTCTTGTGGGTAATGACTCCAGTAGTACAAGGGCAGTTGTGGAAAAAAATGTCCAGATGCCAGACTTTAGAAGTGAGTACAACAAAGCTTGATAAATGGTTGCTCAGAAGTACTGAGAAGGATATGTGATACAATTAAAATAGAGAAACATAGTACAGAAATCATTTCACTAAACATAATTGTCATATTTTTGGTTTGACCTAATTAAGAAAAATTAACAAATTATTCATAGAGAACAATACAAGTATAAAAGCAACATGTACATAAATCTTTAAATTTAAAAATATATTAGAAATCTTCACATTTCAATAGACTACATTTGGCATTTACCTAGATCAAAGAGGCAACTGCTCTCATGGGATGGTTTCAAGAATGGCAAAGTAAATCAAACATCTACGATATAACCCATTATTTGCTTTGTCATTTTGACTTAGTTTTGCCAACTGCCATTCAAACATTACCCATTTTTTTTCCCAGAAATGTCAATAGCAGCTATACAAATGTAAATATTTTTGAAGAATGTAAGCAATTGAATTAATTGAATTTATTAGCCAAACTAAATATGCCCCTTTTGCTAATGAATTGTCCAAAGTGTACCAAGAAAATGGACAAACTCATAAAGAACTGTGAATAATCATGAAATCATATTCAGTGAAATAAGGGTCTTGATACATCTAGGTCTAAACATGGATCACTGAAGAAAGTTACCAAATGAAAAGGTAGTCTATAATAGTAACATGAAAAAAGAAATATATTCAAATTAAAAATGTTTAATTATGCCTGATCCTTATATATAAATGTATAAAATATATTTTTACAGAAAGACATAACAGTCTCATTCTATATTTTTTTCCTTTCAAGAAGAAAAAATCCTAAAACAAGAATTCTAAGACATGAGAGTACAAAATCATCTTACTAGCACTACAAATTCAATATCTATTTCATTCACATTTTATGTATACATGTTAAAATTAACTGCAATTGTAATGATTCATTTGAATTTACTGACATTAAAGTTCTAGAAAAATATTAAAATGTCAAGGGATATAACAAAAGTGTAACAGAACATAGGATTCAGAATAGTTTTCCACTTTACCTAGAATCACTCTTTTTTTTTTTTTTTTTTTTTTTTTTTCGGTATGCGGGCCTCTCACTGCCGTGGCCTCTCCCGTTGCGGAGCACAGGCTCTGGACGCGCAGGCTCCGGATGCGCAGGCTCAGCGGCCATGGCTCACGGGCCCAGCCGCTCCGCAGCATATGGGATCCTCCCAGACCGGGGCACGAACCCGTATCCCCTGCATCGGCAGGCGGACTCTCAACCACTGCGCCACCAGGGAGGCCCTAGAATCACTCTTAAAACAGCAAAAATTTTCTTCTGAGTTTTGTTTCCATAGGTATTTTGACTCAGAGTCTTTAAGAAAAGTTAACAATTGACAGATCTTCTGGAATGATTTAGATATTTGTCTGCATTTTAAATGACAGATCTTCCTTACATCAGATGGATGATGATTGAGTCAAGCCATATTTCTCCATGGAAATCATAGTTCTGAAATAATGTTCATTATACTTCAGAGGAAAAGCCTCAAGACAGAAGGAAATCACTTAATACTTTAAAACATAAAGAAACAAGATAATTTTAATCTTTATTAATTTAACCTTTCAAGTTATCCTTCACTTAAAAGTACCAAATGAAGTCAATATAAGTTAATGACAAATGGTGGAGGTATGATGTAACAGATTTGAGTCAAAACACAGCACTCTGCACCCGAGGAAAGGGCTTTACTCCTCTGAGCATCAGTTACCATATTTTTTTTAAGAGAGAGAGACAGAGAGAGAGGGAGGGAGAGAGAAAACCTTTAAATCAACTGTTTTTGAAGGTTATATGAGATAATGAATATAATGACCTGAAATAAATGTAGAGTAAGTGGTAGAAGGCTTTAAAAAGTACATACTAGATTATAATGTTCAGACATTTGCCTACTCTTGCTATTAATTGCTGGCATAGGATTTAAATGTTTTATTGAAACAAGGCAAAAAGCCAACGGTTCTCAAATGACTTTCTTTTCAGGCTTAGTATTTGGCAATAACCGAAATCTAACACCTTGAAATCTTCTTTTTTTTTTTTTGCGTGTTTTATTTTTTATTTTTTATTTATTTATTTTTTTTGTGGTACACGGGCCTCTCACTGTTGTGGCCTCTCCCATTGTGGAGCATAGTCTCCGGACACGCAGGCTCAGCGGCCATGGCTCACGGGCCTAGCCCCCCCACGGCATGTGGGATCTTCCCGGACCGGGGCACGAACCCGTGTCCCCTGCATCGGCAGGTGGACTCTCAACCACTGCACCACCAGGGAAGCCCCAAAATCCTTACTTCTTGATGATTGAGATTTAAAGTGTTACAGTCAGAATGAATTAGTTGATGGCAAGATTATGTCATCAAGAGCACAGAAATATCACAGAAGTATATTATCTCCCATCTCTTTACTTCATATCCAGATGAGATTTTGATTCAAGCTTATAATACAAAATACAATATCAAGATAAAGTGAACATATCCTTAATTTATATTATGTTGATTCCTATTTCTTTTATCAACAAAAGTTATATTTGAATTATCAAATGAAAAAATATAAAAACTGGAACAAAATAGTCCAGTTTTTGGAATAATAACTCCAAATTTTTGTTCAGCTTATTTTTTTCTTTCAATTGAACCATATTCTAGGAGAGAGAAAATTAAGAGGGGAAGAAAAGGAAAGTATTGATAAGTAACCCAAAGTGCCTGTACTGTCCTTGAGGTCTTTCTGTTGAAAAGACCCATTTTAAACACCCATATTACAAGAGGAACCATCTTTATGAAAATGCTTTATAACAAGCATTCTGATTTAGGAATACATTTTTCTGTGTGGCACAAATTCAATTTTCCTTTAAAAATTATTTTACTTTTTTTTTCTTTTTAGTGTTATGTCATTTGTTATCCTAAGAGCATCATAAAAACTATGGTTTTCATTGAGTTAAGTCTTCCTTGGTGTTACATTTCCTTGTATAAAACTCTGCAGGTATTTACTATAAGATACAATACATTTGAAGGACTTTTATCATGTCCAGATTAGAAGTTTCTTATCTATGAAGATTAAATATGTATACATCATCCAAATGTTTGTATGATTTATCTGTTCTCCATGTGATTATTATTTCAAATGCCTCTAATTCTGCACTCAGTGCAGTTTCATATAATGTAATATACGTAATATCATGAGATAGACAATATATAGAGAGTAAGTTTTTTAAATCAACCTGACTTGTTGCTATTTTTTTCAAAGCATGTTTTAATTCATCTTACATTTACGTATACCCAAGTATGAATTCATCAAACTACATGCAAATATTTTCAAATCGTCTTATTTAAAAATTTGTTTAATAATTTAAATGTCTAGCTGTTGTTTCAAGGTATGCTTTTTCAATTCACAAAACTTTTTTTGTTGTTGCAGTCATTCCGTTATAAATGAACCTATTTTTTTCTGCTCAAACATCATTCTTCTCCGTATTTTACCTGCCACATCCTCAGGAAATCCCTTCTATTTCAAATAAATGCTCTCTACCACATATGTGGTATTTTTCATCTGAATGATGATGACTCACTTAGCAGGAGTGACTTGCTGATTGTAACTTTTCTATAATGCTAAATAAATTCCTGATTTTGTTGTAACTGGGCATATAGCTTCTGTTGCCCAATGACTTGATGACCATTGTTCCCTTGTGAACATATAGATGATTCTGAATGGGATGTCACAGAAAATGTGGTTTATTACCATTAAAAACAGTGATTTCACGCTGAGGACATTAATGGCTGGTTTAAGGATATTATAGTCATCACAAACCCACTGATGAATGTTACATATCTCTGATACAATAGCATTAGTTCAGGGACATTGACCTTTAGTTGACTTTTTGATTTTGACAAGTTTTAATTGTTCAAATAAAGCAAAGGGGGTGCTTCCCTGGTGGCCCAGTGGTTGAGAGTCTGCCTGCCGATGCAGGGGACATGGGTTCATGCCCCGGTCCGGGAAGATCCCACGTGCTGTGGAGTGGCTGGGCCCATGAGCCATGGCCACTGAGCCTGCACGTCCGGGGCCTGTGCTCTGCAACGGGAGAGGCCACAACAGTGAGAGGCCCACATACCGCAAAAACAAAAAAGCAAATGGGGGAAAATGTGCCTGTTTCCAGAAGGCTTGAAATTAAACAATGAATAATTTTTCCACTACTCTGGACTATTTAAGCCTGTAATGGATGTTGGGTTTATACCAGTAGGAGGAATGTAGAGAGATTTGAAAGCAGTCCCTCTCCATTTGGATTTCCTAACATCTCCAGTGCTTCAAATCCTGCACCTAGCTCCTCAGCAGATAAAGTGAAGAACCAGACTTTCATCACAGAACTTACAGGGAAATAGACAAAAAAGCAATCACAATATAATGAAAATAAAGGGCTTTGATTGGAGAAGGGCTGTGTATGAACCCTAGTAAATGTTAGGGTTACTACACCAGATTAGGTTATTAAAAATGTTTAGCCTGATATCTGGCATATATAAGTAGATTATACACATTAATTTCCACTCGTTTTATGGGGCTCTTCTAACCACCACCTTTTTATGGGCCATGGGGAAAAGTGAGCTGTCTCACTCTAATTTTTCTTTGATGGAGGAGCAGATTACCTATCACTCAACTGTAAAAATAAATAACTGACTTGAGTATATGTTTGATGGTTGCCCTAAAACTGACTTGCCTGAAAGTGCTGACTAGCCACAGCACTTGAACTTCTTCTCTTACATATTTCATTGGGTCAAATAACACTTGCCTCAGATAGAGGTTCATCGTGGCTAAGATGTGCCATTTGAAATAAAAGCTAGGAATCTTTGTTAGATTCACACGTTAACTGGTAGCAGTACTAATTGGCTATCTATAGCCATTAATATGTGACCATGAATATGTTTACATATTGATATAATGAATAAACATGCCAGTTAAAGGAAAGTATATACACACTGAATACATTGTCAGGGAACCAAAGCAGCATTTTATGGAAAAAATAATGGAGAAGGGGAAGTGGAGAAAAACAGCTGAAAGATGAGGGAGTGAAAAGAGAGCACTGAACCGCTAAAACAGGAGTGTCAAAAAGGGGGAAATAAAGGATCAGCATTTGGAGGAGCGGGTAACTGCTGAAAACTTCAGTCCATTTTGAAACTAGCATGTGCTTTACTTTAAAGTAAAACGTATAGGTGAAAAGAGACAGATCAGAAATTATAGTGTTATATTTATCTAAAAATCACACTGATTATTTGATTTGAGGAATGATGGCTTTAATATATTTTCAGTAAATGAAAAAGAATGTCTCCTACTAGGAATCTTGACATATATTGAGAAATTCCAAAGTAACCCAATTGATAAGATTATTTAAGGTCTCCTGTGAGGCATAAGTTTGAATCATGAATGGCAAAGGCTATCGCCTTACCCTAAAATAGAAAAGTCACGAAAGAAAATAATTTTAAATCCAGATACTTTGTCACTGAACTGTTTGTGCTGAGATTTATGGACTGAATTATTCTGCACATATTTCTAGAAATCTTAAAATATTAACAAACAACAGATATGTATATTAGACACAGAACGTTTCACCACAGCTTATAAATTTTCTCTAAAGAATGGATCTGAAAATATCTGTCTATATTATTTGCACGTAGCACATTTTTGTCAATATTGCAATTTTTGCTGTTTTTTACGACAATGAGAGCTAATTACAATTCATGTCAGATACTCAATTGAAATAGAGATGTTTGGGAAGGATAAGGAAAAGTGACCATTCTTTTCTCTGTGCATGACTCCAGCATCAGGATAGGTCACTTGAATTTTATCAGGTTGGCTAACTTGCTATAAAAGTAGGTTCACAGATACAGTGTGTTTTAGCTGTTATAGATGATTGATATAATATAGATATTAAACATTCTACATTTAAATATGTTATCAAAGCCTCTCCCAGTTATATCTGTCACTGTATAACCTTTCAGCTGTTTCAACATGGTTTTGTAGGGATTAAATGAGATATAGCATATAGAGCCCTTAGAAAATGAAAACTGTTAAGCACTCAAATACTTTAGCCATTTTTAGTATCATTGTGATATATTCCTCCTTGATTATTTTAAACATGTTTGTTATAATATATTCCTTATTTGTGTTCAATGGGTAATATAGATTTTATGTCTTTTAAATTTTACATACTATATATATTTTTAGATTGCTGTATAATCTCTCATAATGGTATGAATTCTCACATTCTTGGAAGTGACTACAATGCTTTTCATGATTTTCAACTTTATCACTTTCTGTGTATGTGTTTCTTTGTTGTGAGTTTATCATTCCTGGATAACATCTTTCTCAGGAGGTGACTCTGTGTGTGTGTGTGTGTGTGTGTGTGTACGTGCACATGCTGTGTAAATTTGTCCTGATCTTAAAATATTCTATGGCTTTGAATTAATTTTTCAATTGGATCAGCATGGTGAGGAATTGGCAATTTATTTTTTGCTGCAAACATGGCTAAGGTTGAAAAAGTTAGCTTGGTCCACATTAGTACATAATCCTTTGACTTACAACAGGAAGCCCAGAGTGGGGTCTGAGGAACTATGGGGGAGTAGCTCCAGCTTCTATCTAATAATGGCTTTCAAACCACAACCCCTGATATCTGCCTTTGATATCTGCACAGTACCCATTTTGCAATTTTATTTCTCCTACATTCAGTGTTACAGATTTCCTTTCTATTCTAGTTTTGGAGATTTTTCTTTGTTACCTTTGCATCTGGTAATTAATTTTAAAGTATTTTAAAATGTATTTCCACTATGCTAATGTACTTTGAGCAGTAAGATATATCTTAATATGTGCTCAGTCTTCTGCCTTGATCTTGAAGCTGATAAGTGTTTTCATTTTTTAATAATCAGGCATAGCAACAATTTTTTTATCATGCAAATCATGTAACTTTCATGATTATTAATTATTTCACGGAGGAATCAACATCTACTCTTTCTTCATTTTTTTTTTTTTTTTTTTTTTTTTTTTTTTTGCGGTATGCGGGCCTCTCACTGTTGTGGCCTCCCCCGTTGCGGAGCACAGGCTCCGGACGCGCAGGCTCCGGACGCACAGGCTCAGCGGCCATGGCTCACGGGCCCAGCCGCTCCGCGGCATATGGGATCCTCCCAGACCGGGGCACGAACCTGTATCCCCTGCATCGGCAGGCGGACTCTCAACCACTTGCGCCACCAGGGAGGCCCTCTTTCTTCATTTTTTTAACATCTTTATTGGAGTATAATTGCTTTACAATGGTGTGCTAGTTTCCGCTTTATAACAAAGTGAATCAGCTATACATATACATATATCCCCATATCTCTTCCCTCTTGTGTCTCCCTCCGACCCTCCCTATCCCAGCCCTCTAGGTGTTCACAAAGCACCGAGCTGATCTCCCTGTGCTATGTGGCTGCTTCCCACTAGCTATCTATTTCACATTTGGTAGTATGTATATAAGGCCATGATACTCTCTCACTTTGTCTGAGCTTACCCTTCCCCCTCCCCGTGACCTCAAGTCCATTCTCTACGTCTGCGTCTTTATTCCTGTCCTGCCCATAGGTTCTTCAGAACCATTTTTTTTTTAGATTCCATATACATGTGTTAGCATATGGTATTTGTTTTTATCTTTCTGACTTACTTCGCTCTGTATGACAGACTCTAGGTCCATCCACCTCACTACAAATAACTCAATTTTGTTTCTTTTTATGGGTGAGTAATATTCCATTGTATATATGTGCCACATCTTCTTTATCCATTCATCTGTCGATGAACACTTAGGTTGCTTCCATGTCCTGGCTATTTTAAATAGAGCTGCAATGAACGTTGTGGTACATGACTCTTTTTGAATTATGGTTTTCTCAGGGCATATCAACAATTGACATGGCCTGTGACTAGCAAATGAGAAGCACAGTTAGGAAGGTAATTCAAGGAATTATAAGATCTATCTTAAAATTATTGACTGTTGTGAAGTATTAGTTTAATGTCAAGAAGTGGGCAAAACTGAATTTTAAAGAACCAAGCAATTAAATTGTTTTTTAGTGTTCTGTGGCTAATCAATTTTAATGTACTACATCTTGAAGAAACGGATAATAACAAAAATGTCAGTAATAAAAGCACCTAATGCTTAGTGCTGATGAGGTGCTAAATACTCTACTGATTTCTTCAGATTTATCTCCTTTAATTCTTACAGCCGTCATTTCAGGAGTTACTTCTTTTGTCCCCATTCTGCATATGAAGAAACTGAGTGCAGAAAGGTATGTAGTTTGCCTGAGGTCACACGGTCACGTGTTGAGTATCCAGAAATCAAACTTAAGCAGCTTGGTTTGAAAATTTATGATTTTACCATTTATGTGACAACTTATTTTAATATTGAATCATATTGATGATAATGCTGATTTATTACATACATTGATAAAAGTAAACATGATTCCTGATTCTGAGACTAGGGTGACACAGCCTCGTTTTTCACAGCATCATATGCTCTGTCAAAAGCTGAGAGTGAAATTAGGACTACTTTTAACCTCACATGACTTATAGGTCACATGGATTATTTTCTATATAACAATTACATAAATTATATTTTAATTTCCTCTAAACATCTCTGAATACAAATAACATGGAAATAGCATTGCTGTCTTAGAAAAAATATTTTTATTAAACAGTAAACTAGGTAATAGAAATATTAGTGGAAAGAGATACTGTTAAGAGATACTCTTGATCAGAGGCTGTTTGGGGCAGTTTTTAGGCTTTTCTATAGATGAATGATGTAACACACCCAGTTGTCAGATTGCCATTCTGTGGTGAATATTCTGACTGTGAGAGTTTTTCAAAGCCTGAGACCAACCATAGTAACATTTAGATGGAGGCATTACTGTCCACCAGAGGAGGTTAGCATCCTTTTTGTTTGCTTGACATAAATCTTTCTGCAACAACAAATGAGCCTCTATTCCTGCTGTTTTTCAAATGCAAGCTTTGTTCCTTTTTGGTATTTCTAAGGCATATGCATCACATGAGGGGTGAGAAGAGAGGGTGAGAAATCAGAAAACATTTTTGGAGTGAATATTTCTCACCCAAAGACAGATATCACAACTATACTGCATCAGTAACTCAAATATTCTTGACTTTCTAATTAGAAACATAAGTCAAGAAAATGGGTAAATTACTAAAATCTAATGATCCTAATTAAATATAATTTTAATAGTATTCTTTTTGAATATTTTCAGTAGTTTTGATACTTTTCTTTGTAAAATAGTTCATACATTTTTGTTAAGTACTTTTGCTTTTCTATAGTAAAATGGATCTTATGTATTTTACCTGAGATATATATGTATATATATATATATATATATATATACATGTATATATATATATGTATATACATATATATAAACACATTCATATGATTTTAATAAATAAATACATCAAATCTTTTATCTGATACACACACACACACAAAGGGAGCAATGTTCTATAGGGTAATTCTATACTCTGCTATTTGACTGTTTTCTCTCATTACTTATGAAAATTTTCACCTGACTTTGAAAATCATTCCATTATACTACCATATCAATGGTGAATAGCAATAGTTTTACCTGTTCCTGCCCAGTTGTTGCATATCTGAATTCATCCCTCTTTTAATGCAAGCTCATACGTACAAAAGGCTGATAAATAGGCACAATAGCCAGCTCCTGTTATTGTTTTGGTCCTGGCTTTAGTGGATGTGTCTCAGGTGTTTCATTGTTTCCCTATTGTGTATGATAATGGCTTTGGGGCTGAGATGTATGTCATCACATTAAGGTGGTTGCTGTTGATTTTTGAATGTCTTTATATAGCACATGTGTTGAATTTTGTCAAATGCCTTTTCATTGTTTGTGAAAAAGATGTTTTCTCAAGGTTTATTAAAAGGAGGAGTATTTGTTATATGTTTTCCATCATTGAACACTTTTTGTACTTCTGGGATAAACTAATTTAGTCGTGTTTTAACAGTCTGATAAATTTTGTTTGCTAATATTTAAAACTTTTTTATTAATATCAATTGTTGAGGTCGATATGCAGTTACTTTTTTAGGGGGCAATCTTTGTTAGGTTTTAGTGAAAATGATTTACATGATTTAAAAATAACTTTATTTCATTTAGCATAACACGCTCTAGATCCATCCATGTTGTCACAAATGACAAGACTTCCTTTTTTATTTTTAACATCTTTATTAGAGTATAACTGCTTTACAATTGTGTGTTAGTTTCTGCTTTATAACAAAGTGAATCACCTATACATATACATATATCCCCATATCTCCTCCCTCTTGTGTCTCCCTCCCACCCTCTCTTTCCCACCACTCTAGGTGGTCAGAAAACACCGAGCTGATCTCCCGGTGCTATGCAGCTGCTTCCCACTAGCTATCTGTTTTACATTTGGTAGTGTATATAAGTCCGTGCCACTCTCACTTCGTCCCAGCTTACCCTTACCCTTCCCCGTGTCCTCAAATCCATTCTCTACGTCTGCATCTTTATTCCTGTCCTGCCCCTAGGTTCTTCAGAACCATCTTTTTCTTCTTTCTTTTTTTTTTTTTAGATTCCATATATATGTGTTAGCATATGGTATTTGTTTCTCTCTTTCTGACTTACTCACTCCATATGACAGACTCTAGGTCCATCCACCTCACTACAAATAACTCAGTTTCATTTCTTTGTATGGCTGAGTAATATCCCATTGTATATATGTGGCACATCTTCTTTATCCACTCATCCTCGATGGACAGTTAGGTTGCCTCTATGTCCTGGCTATTGTAAATAGACCTGCAATGAACACTGTGGTACATAACTCATTTTGAATTATGGTTTTCTCAGGGTATAGGACCAGTAGTGGTATTGTTGGGTCGTATGGTAGTTCTATTTTTAATTTTTGAAGGAAACTCCATACTGGTCTCCATAGTGGCTGTAACAATTTACATTCCCACCAACAGTGCAAGTGGGTTCCCTTTTCTCCACACCCTTTCCAGCATTTATTGTTTGTAGATTTTTTGATGATGGCCGTTCTGACTGGTGTGAGGTGATACCTCATTGTAGTTTTGATTTGCCTTTCTCTAATGATTAGTGATGATGAGCATTCTTTCATGTGTTTGTTGGCAATCTGTAGACCTGCATTGGAGAAATGTCTTTTTAGGTCTTCTGCCAATTTTTGGATTGGTTTGTTTGTTTTTGGAAATTGAGCTGCATGAGCTGCTTGTAAATTTTGGAGATTAATCCTTTGTCAGTTTCATTTACAAATATTTTCCCCCATTATAAGGGTTGTCTTTTCATCTTGTTTATGGTTCCCTTTTCTGTGCAAAAGCTTTTATGTTTCATTAGGTTCCATTTGTGTATTTTTGTTTTTATTTCCATTTCTCCAGAAGGTGGGTCAAAAAGATTCTTGCTGTGATTTATGTCAAAGAGTGTTCTGCCTATGTATTCCTCTAAGAGTTTGACAGTGTCTGGCCTTACACTTAGGTTTTTAATCCATTTTGAGTTTATTTTTGTGTATGGTGTTAGGGAGTGTTCTAATTTCATTCTTTTACATGTAGCTATCCAGTTTTCCCACCATCACTTATTGAAGAGGCTGTCTTTTCTCCATTGTATATTCTTTCCTCCTTTATCAAAAACAAGGTGAGCATATGTGTATGGGTTTATCGCTGGGCTTTTTATCCTGTTCCATTGATCTATATTTCTGTTTTTATGCCAGTACCACACTGTCTTGATTACTGTAGCTTTGTAGTATAGTCTGAAGTCCAGGAGCCTGATTCCTCCAGCTCCGTTTTTATTTCTCAATATTGCTTTGGCTATTTGGGTCTTTGGTGTTTCCATACAAACTGTGAATTTTTTTGTTCTAGTTCCATGAAAAATGCCATTGGTAGTTTGATTGGGATTGCATTGAATCTGTAGTTTGCTTCGGGTAGTATAGTCACTTTCACAATGTTGATTCTTCCATTCCAAGAACACGGTATATCTCTCCATCTGTTTGTATCATCTTTCATTTCTTTCATCAATGTCTTATAGTTTTCTGCATACAGGTCTTTTGTCTCCTTAGGTAGGTTTATTCCTTGGTACTTTATTCTTTTGTTGCAAAGGTAAATGGGAGTGTTTCCTTAATTTCTCTTTCAGAATTTTAATCATTAGTGTATAAGAATGCAAGAGATTTCTGTGCATTAATTTTGTATCCTGCTACTTTACCAAATTCATTGATTAGCTCTAGTAGTTTTGTGGTAGCATCTTTTAGATTCTCTATGCATAGTATCATGTCATCTGCAAACAGTGACAGTTTTACTTCTTCTTTTCTGATTTGGTTTCCTTTTATTTCTTTTACTTCTCTGACTGCTGTGGCTACAACTTCCAAAACTATGGGGAACAGTAGTGGTGAGAGTGGGCAACCTTGTCTTGTTCCTGATATTAGTGGAATTGGTTTCAGTGTTTCACCATTGAGAATGATGTTGGCTGTGGGTTTGTCATATATGGCCTTTATTATGTTGAGGTAAGTTCCCTCTATGTCTACTTTCTTGAGAGTTTTTATCATAAATCAGTGTTGAATTTTATTGAAAGCTTTTTCTGCATCTATTGAGATGATCATATGGTTTTTATCCTTCCATTTGTTAATATAGTGTATCACATTATTGATTTGCATATGTTGAAGATTCCTTGCATTCCTGGGATAAACCACACTTGTTCATGGTGTATGATCCTTTTAATGTGCTGTTGGATTCTGTCTGCTAGTATTTTGTTGAGGATTTTTGCATCTATGTTCATCAGTGATATTGGCATATAGTTTTCTTTTTTTGTGACATCTTTGTCTGGTTTTGGTATCAGGGTGATGGTGGCCTCATAGAATGAGTTTGGGAGTGTTCCTCCCTCTGTATATTTTGGAAGAGTTTGAGAAGGATAGGTGTTAGCTCTCCTCCAAATGTTTGATAGAATTCACCTGTGAAGATATCTGGTCCTGAGCTTTTGTTTGTTGGAGGATTTTAAATCACAGTCTCAATTTCATTACTTGTCATCGGTTTGTTTATGTTTTCTATTTCTTCCTGCTTCAGTCTCAGAAGGTTGTGCTTTTCTAAGAATGTTTCCATTTCTTCCAGGTTTTCCATTTTATTGGCATATGGTTGCTTGTAGTAATCTCTCATGACCCTTTGTATTTCTGCAGTGTCAGTTGTTACTTCTCCTTTTTCTTTTCCAATTCTATTGATTTGAATCTCCTCCCTTTTTTTCTTGATGAATCTGGCTAATGGTTTATCAATTTTGTTTATCTTCTCAGAGAACCAGTTTTTACTTTTATTGATATTGCTATTGTTTCCTTCATTTCTTTTTCATTTATTTCTGATCTGATATTTATGATCTCTTTCCTTCTGCTAACTTTGAGGTATTTTTGCTCTTCTTTCTCTAATTGCTATAGGTATAAGGTTAGGTTGTATATTTGAGATGTTTCTTGTTTCTTGAGATTGGATTGTATTGCTATAAACTTCCCTCTTAGAATTGCTTTTGCTGCATCCCATAGGTTTTGGGTCGTGTGTTTCCATTCTCATTTGTTTCTAGGTGTTTTTTGATTTCTTATTTGATTTCTCCAGTGATCTCTTGGTTATTAAGTAGTGTATTGTTTAGTCTCCATGTGTTTGTATTTTTACAGATTTTTCCTGTAATTGATATCTAGTCTCATAGCCTTGTGTTCAGAAAAGATACTTGATACCATTTCAATTTTCTTAAATTTACCAAGGCTTGATTTGTGACCCAATATATGATTTATCCTGGAGAATGTTCTATGGGCACTTGAGAAGAAAGTGTATTGTTGTTTTTGGATGGAAAGTCCTATAAATATCAATTAAGTCCATCTTGTTTAATGTATCATTTAAAGCTTGTGTTTCCTTATTTATTTTCATTTTGGATGATCTGTTCATTGGTGAAAGTAGGGTGTTAAGAGTCCCCTACTATGATTGTGTTACTGTTGATTTCTCCTTTTATAGCTGTTAGCTTTTGCCTTGTGTACTGAGGTGCTCTTATTTTGGGTGCATAAATATTTACAATTCTTATATCTTCCTCTTGGATTGATACCTTGATCATTATGTAGTGTCCTTCTTTGTCTCTTGTAATAGTCTTTGTTTTAAAATCTATTTTGTCTGATATGAGTATTGGTACTCCAGCTTTCTTTTGATTTCCATTTGCATGGAATATCTTTTTCCATCCCCTCACTTTCAGTCTGTATGTGTCCCTAGGTCTCAAGTGGGTCTCTTGTAGACTGAATAAAGATGCGTCTTTTTTTTGTATCCATTCAGCCAGTGTATGTATTTTGGTTGGAGAATTTAATCCATTTACATTTAAGGTAGTTTTTGATATATTTATTCCTATAACCATTTTCTTAATTGTTTTTGGTTTGTTATTGTAGATTTTTCCTTTTCTTGTGTTTCCTGCCTTGAGAAGTTCCTTTAGCATTTGTTGTAATGCTGGTTTAGTGGTGCTGAATTCTCCTGGTTTTCAGCCTTTGTTTTGTCCCCGCCTCTGTGTGTACGTCACTTGAGGGCGTCTCTTCCCAGCCCAGACAGGACGGGGTTAAAGTAGCAGCTGATTAGAGGGCTCTGCCTCACTCATCCCGGGGAGAGGGAGGGCTACGGAATGCGGGGTGAGCCTGCGGTGGCAGAGGCCAGCGTGATGTTACAACCACCTGAGGTGCACCATGTGTTCTCCTGGGAAATTGTCCCTGGATCACAGGACCCTGGCAGTGGCAGGCTGCACAGGCTCCCTGGAGGGGAGGTATGGATAGTGAGCTGTGCTTGCACACAGGCTTCTTGGTGGCTGCAGCAGCAGCCTTAACGTTTCATGCCGCTCTCTGTTGTCCGCACTGATAGCCATAGCTTATGCCCATCTCTGGAGCTCATTTAGGTGTTGCTCTGACTTCTTTGGGCAGACAGGGAAGGAATCCCCTCTCCTCGCACACCATGAAACAATGGTCTCTTGCCTCTTAGGCAGGTCCAGACATTTTCCTGGGCTACCTCCAGCCTAGATTTGGTGCACTAGACCCCTTCAGGCTATGTTCACACAGCCAAGCCCAGTCTCTCCCTGGGATCTGAACTCTGAAGCCAGAACCTCAGCTTCCATCCCCCACCTGCCTCAGTGGGTGAGCAGGCAAGGCTCTCAGGCTGGTGAGTGTTGGTTGCTACTGATTCTCTGTGCAGGAATCTCTCCTCTTTGCTCTCTGCACCCCTGTTGCTGCGCTCTCCTCCATAGCTCCAAAGCTTCCCCTCCACCTGTCCCCTGTCTCCACCAGTGAAGGTGCTTCCTATTGTGTAGAAACTGTTCCCCCTTCACATCTCCCTCCCCTAGGTTCTGGTCCCATCCCTATTCTTTTGTCTCTATTTTTTCTTTTTTCTTTTGCCTTATGGAGGTATGTGGGGGAGTTTCTTGCCTTTTGGGAAGTCTGAGGTCTTCTGCCAGTATTCAGTAGGTATTCTGTAGGAGCTGTTCCACATGTAGATGTATTTCTGATGTATCTGTTGTGAGGAAGGTGATCTCCACATCTTACTCCTCTGGCATCTTTAAGGTCTTCCAAGACTCCATTTTTTTAATGACTGAGTTATATTCCATTGTGTGTGTGTGTGTGTGTGTGTGTGCACCATATCTTTATTCATTTGTCCACCAATGGGCACTTAGGTTGCTTCTATATCTCAACTATGATAAAGGTGCAATGAACGTTGGAGTGCATATATACTAAGAGAACTAAAAAATAAGTGAAAACGAGAAATACTGCATGATCACACTTATATGTGGAATCTAAAAATTAAAACAAAAGACAAAAACAGACAACAAATGTGTGGTTGTCAGAATGGTGGGGCATTAGATGGTTAGAGATATTGGTGAGGATGATTAAGAGGTTCAAAACGACAGTGGTATAAATCATTGGGATGTAATATCCAATATAAGGAATATGGTCAATATTATTGTAATAATTTTAATATGGGGACAGATGATTGCTTGGCTTATTACTTGACTTATCTTGATTATTTCATAATATATGCAAATGTCAAATCAATATGCAGTGCACCTGAAACTAACATAATATTGTATATCAACTACAATTAAGTGAAAAATTTAAAAATAAAAAATAACTTAAAATTTTCTTTCTGTGTTTTGAAACTATTAGTCTAAGAATCTTCTGATCTTTAAACCCTTAGTTGAGTGCTTAGGTAAATTCACCAGGGATTTGGGGAAGATTAATCCTTTTAAAACTTCTATATTTTCTCATTGTAAATAAGCCTGTTAAAAGTTGTTTTTGGTAACATATATTTCTAGAAAGTTACTAATTTTATAAAATTTGTAAAATGTTTTTGCATAGAGCTAAGTAAATTATTTTTTTAACCAATTCTTTGATGGTTATTTTTATCTTTGAAAAGATATTTATTGAGTCTTGAGATTATCCATCAGTTTATCTACTCTTTTTTTAAATAATAATTAACTTTTAAACATTTTATTAGTGCTAGTTTTCCTATATATATCTACAGATATATATTTATAGTAAAGGGTTAACTCACTGAAGGCTTGGGGTGTTCAAACTCTGCCCATTCCAAAGAAAGGATGCATCTTTAACTCACTTTTGGGAGATATCCTATGAACCCTTGGAATAGTCTGCCTGATAAGAGTGTCTTTTAAATGTGTCTGTATGCTTCTATATGTGGGGCCTTTGGCTATGCCATGCAGTTTGTGGTAACAGTGTGATTAATTTTGAGTTTTTATGTTTTTTTTTTTTATTTTTGTTCACCTGTGGGCTTTGGTTATGCTATATCAGTTAGACTTCTGGAGATGGGGGAGGGAGACGGCTGAATACTAAATAGTTAACATTAGACCTGTGGACCTCCCATGCCTACATCACTGACCCCCAGTAAAAAACCCTGGACACCAGTCTCAGGTGAACATCCTTGTTTGTCAGTACTGTATTATTTCTGGGAGAATTAAGTGCTATGTGCATGACTCCACAGGGAAGGGACAACTGAATGCTCATGACTGGTTTCTCTCTAAGTCATATGCAATTTTTGCCTTTGCTCATTTAAATTTGTGTCCTTTCACTGTAATAAACTATAACCATGAATATAACAACTTATCTGAGTTCTGTCAGTCCTTCTAGCAAATCATTGAATCAGTGTAACCTTGGGAACCTCTGACACAATATATGATATATACATACACATATTTTTCCTTTTCTATTAGTTTTCTCTCTTCTTCCTCCATTGTTTATCACCCACTGCACAATTTTAATCAAATTAATTATTGTTCTTTGTGTTTACCTTCATACTTTATATACTTATAAACTTCAGTTGCCATATTTACATAATTATTTATGGCTTTCAACTGTTAAGAATAAGCAAGTTTACTATATGGTCTACTATTTCTTTTCTGTTCTAATTTTTCTTGCATCATGTTGTCATTGGTTGGGAAAAGAAACACACATAAACATTCTATTGTCATACACCACATTGGTTTTCATCTTAGCTCTGCAGTTAAATGTACCAACACTTACTTCTGGTCTTTTGTTGTAGTTTCACAGGTTATCTTTATTGGGAAATAGTTAATCTTTCAAGTGTTTTTTTCAAGAAGGTTCATGGGAACAATATTCCTTGGTATAGCTTTATAGAACTATTAAATTTATATTTGAATATAGCCTGTCTCAATAAAACTTCTACTGTCTTCTTTTTTTCCACCAAATATCCTGTAGATATTGCTGAGTTTTCATTTAATTTCATTGTCTGCATAAAAGCCTGGGTTCTTATTCTACTTAAAATCAATTTAGAAAATTTTCTTGACTCTCAAAAGGATGCTTTTTTATATACTTAATGACCATATACTTAATTAGGATATGCTTAATGTGGACAACTGTTTTTGGCTCACGGTGGTCCCACTGAATGTATATGTCCCATATGCTTCGGATTGGCATTCCCAAAGGGAAAAAACAAAACATGAAACAAAAAAAAAAGTGAAATAGTTAAAGAAACTTTTCTGACATTATTAAGGAAGTTAGACTATTCTAAATCAATACTCTTTATGTTAGATTTCTTAGAATCAGAAAGGTATATCCTGGCAACTTAGCGTTTTGTGTTATTTTTACTTTAAATTTTCTTTTTCCCTTTCTGTCTTCCTTCCACTGTCTCTTCTTCTTCCTCAATCACCATTTTTTCACTTTTTGTTTTTCTTCTTTGTATTGTCACATAATTTTTACAAAGTTTCCCTAGATAATATTTGGCTATGTTGTGTGAGGGAAAAGCAATGAAGCATTTATTACTGTTTGTGTTGAGGCAGTTAATTTGTTTTGATTCAAAGTTTAAACATAGGTATACTGGTTTCCCAGAGTAGCACGTAATGTTGACAGTAGGAATGAAAACTGCACAGTCTTTAAGGAATACTGATACTCAGTTGGAGGCCATTTATTTAGAGATTACCTTTTAAGTGGATGAAATGTATACTGCCTTAGAACAGTTGCCAGTATTAATCAATGACACTGATCAATGAAACACTGAGAGTTATTAGGAAGTTAAATCTATGAATGACAGTTTGAAAAAATTATTTTATTTATCAGTAAACAAAATAATTTACCTATACTTATATTTAAAAGCAGATTACTTAAATTGAGTTTATCAAATCACTTTTGAGAAATAATTAAAAAGAAAACGTTTAAATAAAAAATTTTAAATGAAAAATATTACCTAAAATTTATTATAAAGCTTATAACTGTTCTCTACCACACACTTTATATTTGTAAACATGACTAGCTGCTCATATACCCATGTCTTGACACTAACTGAAATTGTCCTGTGCTAGTATTGAATTCTGCTATCTTTACCCTGATAAATTTAACTGAAAAGTATTTGCATTTTAATCCTATAAAGTGTGATATTAAAATTTTACATTTACACAATGAAAGTATGAAGTGATCACTTAATTTAAATAAATTATTCAATTTAATATGCAAATTATGCATTCATGCCAAGTAGAGAGTAAATGACATCATGCCACACTCTAGGAACAGAGATTTCACGGTATTCCAAATAGCAAAAGGCAATGATAGAACATGCTCATTACACAGAATAGACATTCAAACAAAAGTGAGCTGATAGTCTCCATAAAGTTGATATATTCACTACTCTGATTTCCTGTTTACTCATACCAACTTATCAAATTCACTTGAGTATTGATAAATGTTTCATTTGTTAGTACTACTTATGGTTTGTGATAGAAAACAACTTCTAAGTGACTTAAGCAAAGCTGGAAGTATAAGGGTAAAGTAGGCTCACATTGTACAAAAGATTGTCACCAGTAGCTCCAGAAAACAAAAAAGCAAGGTTGCAATATTTCTATTCAAAATAACCAGTCTGCCTCTTGGGCAAATTGATTTACCAGACCATGCCTAAACCATGATCTGTTACTAGAGAAAAAGAATACATTTAAGGGGCAGACCTAGATTATATGATTATAGCTGAAATAAGGTGATAGATCAACTTGAATCACCAGAACCAGAATGGAAGAATGTTTCACCAAAAATAAAGACTGCAAGAATAAGTGGTATATGCTGATCAGTCAAAATAATATGCCCATTACAATATTCCATGAAAAATATTCATGGAACAACGTGTTTTCTTCAGTACAATATTCTAGATATCAAACAGATTGCTTCTTCAAAGCTTAGCAAATAATTGGTTATACCAACTTATTAAAGTGGAAATATTTATTATTCTTCAAGGATAATGTTGATTAATGTTTGTTAATATGATGTTTTATCATCCTTAAAATTAAAAAGAGTCAAATTAACAAGCAAGTATAGAAAATACAAATGCATATTTTTTCGTATTAAACCCAGATTGGAGAATTGAACCAAGCAAGAAAATACCATTTATAATATCAAGATATATGCTTTATTAGATTGATTTTGGTTTTATGTAACTTATACATTGATTTTAAATGAAAATTGAATAAGAGCCAGGATTTTAAGAATAAGTTATGTTAGTGGGTATGTAATTTAAATCATTTTTTAAAATCTGCCAAAGTGGGTGCATATAGATTTTATTTTCCATTTAAATGGTATCTTGATATTATTAAAGTTTGAGATATTATATGGCACATTGCAAAAATGTCCATAAAGTTATCCTACACTTCTATGCACACCCCCTGAAATATGACTTAGATCTTATTTCTTGACAGTAAGAATATCAATTTCCACACTTAGCTTACCTTAAGATTTGATTTGACCAACAGAATACCACAGAGGGTTGATGTTGTAGGACTTCTGAGAATAGTCCTCAAGAAGTCTTGCTTCTTTGACTCTCAACCACCTTGACTCTTATTTTCATAGTCCTGAGAGGACTATGAAAATATGTCCTGTGTAGCCTCTATGAGGACAAGACCACATGCAGAGAGAGGCTTTGTGTACATATACATGACTATTTTTCAGTCATGAGCAAGAAGAAAATCCTGCCAATAGTGACAACATGAATGGACCTTGAAAACATCATGCTAAATGAAATGTCAAAAAGAGGAAGACAAATGTACGATCTCACTTATATGTGAAATATAAAAAAGCCAAACTCGTAGAAACAGAGTAAAATGGTTGTTAATAGGGGTTGGGGAGTGGGGCATATCAGGAGATGTTGGTCAAAGACTACAAACTTTCAGTTAGAAGATGAATACTTGTTTTCAGTTTTGGTGTGGTGAGAAACACAGCAATAGATAACTCACACACTCTGTTTTAGAAGTGATATTTTTGTCAAAATTATTCTTTTAAAACAGTTATTTTGCAATAAACAGAAATAATGAAAGTTATAAAGGATATGAGATACAAAGCTCCTTAGTTTAGTCAGACAAAGTTTTATAATGCTATTTGTAAATTATTATGATTAACAAACAACTACATATGCAGTTGGTATATTCATTTAAATTGATACTCTATTTTTATGTCTTACCTTCACCTGTTTAATATACTATTATAAAGTACTTAAGTCGATTTTCCTTTCATCCATCATTCTTTCATTTATATGTAATTATCAGCATATTTTCAACTGTAAAGTGGAATATAAGTTTATTGAGTAATGACTGACATAGCTTAAAATAAAACATGGGGAATAAAAGAATGAGAGTTTTAAACAGTAGGAAATAAGTGTGCAAATTAATTCCACAGCCTGATGAACTTGATTAATGTGTAGTTCCCTTTCAGTAGGTTTGCAAAAGGAAAGCTTATTGATGGGGTGGAGAAGTTGTAAGCAAATGTCTAAGATCCATTTGGCTTTAAGAATTAATTTGTGATTTAAAATATTGCCTGGCTAATGAAAGTGATAGTTTTTAAGTTCTCAGTAAATCATACTATTTTTAAAAAGCGTGGTCAGAGCCACAAATGTTGGTACTGAATAGAAAAAAATTGGCTGATAATGCAGGGACTATTTGGTACCCTGAGACTAAATGTATTTTTTTAATGTTCCCACAAAGATAAAAAATAGATTCTTTTCTTAATATAAGCAAATAATTACATATTTCAAACAATATTTCTCAAACCATTGGGTCAGGAAATAATTTTAGTGTTACAACTAGACGTTAAATAAATAAAATGGAATGGAGCAGAATAAAATGTATCTCAAACTATGCATATTTTCATCAAACTCTACTTCTACATTTACTGTATATGCCTCTTAGTGTGTGTGTGCATATGCTTGTGTCATTTTAATATAAGATATCTTATTGTGGATTGGAATCAAAAGTAGAACACATTGAGGCACATGTTTTCTCATTTCCATTAAAACAACACAAAAACAATTTTTATATTTGACTACACAGAAAATCACAATGAACTCCATAGAGTAGAACTTGCACAGCCATATTTTCTGAACATGAAGTTAGAAAGTAGCAACAAAATATAATCCCAATCTTATATTTATTCACATACAAATGTTTTCATAAAATAATACAACCATTTCTAAATTTGAAAAAAAAAACTCTTAAATGTGACTGGATCAGAGAAAACTAAATAACCATAAATTTACAACATTGAAATTTCAATCTATTAAAAAATTAGGATATCACTAAAGCCTAAATAAGATGAAATAAATAGCATAAAGTGTTTCATTGTCATCAAATATAAATTAAAATTTAACAAAATTTAATACAATTAATAAATTTATTAAAATTTCATAAATTAAAATGTAATAAAGCTTCATTAAAATTTAATAAATTTAACTCAAGTGGTGATAAAATCAAATACCAACTGGATGAAAATGTATGAAGTAGTTAATGAAGCTAAAAACAGATCTTTTAAATCTAGAAAGACAATGGAAGAACTGATCCATTATATAGATAAAAAGAAAAAAAAATCCTGTAAATATCTCCTAAAATCAGTTGATCAGTGAGTATGTCAAGACCTTACTATGCCTCCCAAATATTACTTCTGATCATTTAAAATGAAGATAACAAAAATAATGATTCCTTATATTTGTACAAGAATTGCACTGACTTCATTCGCAGTGACATTTTAGGAAGGCAAATCAATTGTCATTCCCAGTTTACAGTGAGGAAAACAGAACGTGGGCTTCAGTGATATTAGTGATATCAAGAACCTCTACAAATCTGCTTATAATCACTAGCAACATAAAATATTTAGTTTTAAGTATATTCATTCTAAAATTTCCATACAAAGAGGTTAATCATCACAATGATAATAATCTGTATGCCAATTTTAATTCATAGCCCATCCTTTTCATTTGTAGTAAAAGTGTTAATTATTTGGAACAGCTTCAAGATGTTATGTATATAAAACAAATAGAAAATCAAGCAAGCAAGATGTTATCAGTGTTTTGGCTATAATTTTAGTACATCATTTTCTATTGTACTTTAAAAGCATGTTCCATGAAGAAAAAAAAATACTTATTAAAAATATCTTTGAAAGGACTTCATTTTTAAATGAGGAATGTGACCTTTTAGTACATATAAATAATAACTTGTAGATAGAACCTTATAGGTTATGAAAAGCACTTGCCTATATTATCATTTTTATTTCTCAATTTAAATTCTGTGAGAGTGATAATATATTTACTTTAAAATAGGTAATACTCAATTTTCTAAAAGGTCATGGAGATACAAAACTTCAAGACTCAGAATTCGAATACAGAGCTTCTAAATCTTACCTCAAAATACAGTAATAATAGGACATGAATTCTTTACCGTATTAACAAAAAATAGGAATCTTGTTTTTTTAATACCTAATACTTTTGAAGTATTTAAAAATATATGAAAAGCTAATGAATTTGCACTCTGTGGAAAAACAATAAAAAAATAGAATTTCATCTGACAAGATAGCCAACTGAAAAAAAAAATTGGGTCACATTTAAATATCAAGAAAAGAGTTGCTTTAGTTTTTACTTAAGTAATGAGTTATAATTATCATTAAAATAACCTCTTTATAGCTCTTTAAAAATTTAATTCAGACAACAAAAAATACAAACTCCAATTGCAATCATAGTTAAAATTGTAAATATATATATATAGATAGATTAACTTAATGATCCATTTATTTAAAATTGACAATAAGAAAAATCTTACATCCATACACCTGTGCAAAATATACTAATTGTGACATGATAACATTTAAGTAATTGAGCCTGGCATTATTTAGAAATATTAAAATTTTTTTGAACATCTTGGGATTTTTTACTTACACATGGAAATAGGAGTTGATAATGGTGTTTCATTTGTAGAGTTATGTTACTTGTTAGAGAAAATACTTTAGTTCATATCCATTTAGGTTTAGCCTATAAATGAAATAATAATCAGTGATGGATAAATATCTTGTTTAAATTCAGTGTTACTAGATTAAAGAATAAAGCTTAATTTTCTAATTTACTTCACTGTTAACTTCCTATAATTAGGAAACTTAATTTCATTATTGTTATTCTCACAGTAAATTATCAAATAGTTATATTTTTCTTTTATTATTCTACAATGTTTTTTGCAGTTTTAATTACATTCTTTATGTTTTAATAACAAAAATATTTGTGTGTTAAGAAAATAAACTACAGTCTAAAATCTATTAAGTATTTTCTCACGAAAATGAATGGCCTGTAATTTCTTCCTTTTGAAAACTTGTTATCTTTTACCTAAAATAAGTCAGTAATTTCCTGCCTTTCTAAAATAAAAAAAAAAAAATTATCATTAGTTCTTACCAGGTAACTCAGAATAGAATATTGGTATGTATTATGAAAGATTTGATTTTTTTGTATTTTATTAAATACATATGTTTTTTACAAAATTAAATTTTAGAGCACATCAATATTTGCCATATAAAGGTAATACAAATTTAGTCAAAATCAAATTTATTTAACATTCTATTTAACGTGTAAAACATTAGGTAAGTGTATAATTTCTATAAAATTGTATGTTTCCCTCTGCCATTATAACTTTATAAGACAGAAATTCTCAACTTTCAAATTGAGGTAGCTCTACAATAGGACTGATAAGAATTTTTAACAAAGTCACAGTTCCAAGCAACAGTTTGAGTAGCAGGTTTTAAGTTTGAACTCTTGAACACCAAAAAAAAAAAAAAAATCCTGTTGTTACAGTTTCCTAAGTTTCCTAATAGCTGGAAAATTTTGGAATAAATGTATAAACATTGGAAACTTTTATACTAAAGGATATAATTCTACAATCATCTAAATGAAAAACCTATGACAATACTGCAGAGATATTTCTCATGCCACAGATCAGGTTCTTAATGGTCATTTAGAATTGACAAGTAAGTGCAAAATATTCACACAAGAAATCTTAAAATTCTAAATATTTTAAGAAAAAACTCAAATGTAACATGAAATCTAAAACTGGAATCTCCAGATTTTTTTTTCAGATAGATTTATTTCACTTTGAAGAGGATAATGGTAAACCTTGTGAAACCTATTCCTCTTTATTGAAAAGTAATACTTTTCCCTGAATAAGTATTATTTAGAGTGCATATACAACACCAATTTTGTTGCCTTAGAGTTTTCAAAAATCAAGTATATTCTATATTTTATAGTTTTTATATTCAGAGGAAAATTAACATATACATATACATACCTATAGTCATGTTCTTCTGATTTGATTTTCTGAATTAACCAAGAAGTTTCAATGTTGACTAAACATCCTGAAGAATCTCATTAATAGAGGAATAGTCATACAATAATGCTATACAGACACTTTCATTGCAATTCTGGATTAATTTAATAATTAATTTAATCTAAATATTACATTTTATCAAAAAAATTAAGAATTGTATTTCAGGTACTCACCCAACTGAAAATATAAACCCTTTCTTAGATTAGGATGTCATAATTTCTCATTTACTCTCATATTCCAAAAACAGAGTTACCAAATTAGAGCTACTAAATACAGGGAATATTTACTACCTTAAAAGAAGATTAATTACTTTGGTTTTGACTATAGTAGAAAATAACATGATTTGAGATCTGTTGACAATACTTGCCTATATTAGGATTTCAAAAATTCTCTAATACATTAATATCAGAAGTATTAAAATGTAGGGAAGCAGTTTTCTTTTCTCAGGAGAAAAGATCCTCTCTTTAAAAAAAAAACTCACAAAATAATAAAATATGATTCATGAGTTTCCTGTCACAATTTAAAACTCAAACTAGTAAATAACAAAAATTACATTAGGGATATTTTGTCATTAACCTAGACTTGGCACTTCATGTGAAGTGTATTTGTGAGATGCACAATGAACATTCTACAAGCTAGGAATGGATTTCCAAACATTTGAACTTAATTTTAGTTTTAATAACACTAAAGAATAATGGCTATGTATTCTATTTATTCATGAAGCTTATGGAATTGTGGTACTCCAAGTTATTACATACATAGAAATATGAAGTTTAGATTGTTTTTCTTCATAACAGATGCTTTTCTTTTTTTTTTTTTTTCTTACATAGACCAGCATTTATTTAATTGGCAATACATGTTCTGTATAACAGTTTGTTGGAAAATACTCTGGGTAAATGACAGGTCAAACTTTCTTGGCATTGTCAGGTATTTTGCTATTGTGTACCATTTCTTTTTCTCCCTCACTTTTTTTTTTTTTTTAGTTTCTGCTTTATAACAAAGTGAATCAGTCATACATATACAACAGATGCTTTTCATAATTCACAAAATATGTTGATCACATCAAATTAGTTCTCAAACCATCTGTCCTTTATGGACTTTATTAATAAAGACCAAAAGGCTTTGTAAATAAACTATTTTAATAATAGACATTTTACAATACACATTTTCATTCAATATACATTTTTTATTGATTTACCACTGTTAGTGGTATGCTGGTAAACTACACAGTCTCTCACAAAAAGCTCTGATTTGTAATGTTTGTCGATTTACATGGTGTAAATAATCCCATCATAGTGGATTTCAAGTTATTATCGTGACGTCACTGAAAGAGGAGTTGTGAAGAGATGCACAGCATCCTCCCTCTCTTGGCTTTCCTTGGGCTGTGTCCTGCACATGCTCATGCAATTGTCTAAGACACAGTGAGGAACAAAAAAATACATCACAGCCTCTACCCCCAGAGCTGCTTGAAAAGCTTCTTCTTTTCTGAACAAGGCAGTGTGAGTAACTAGTCTCTAACATTTAAGTTCATTAATGATTCTTACAAAAGTTATCATGATTTAACAGCATTTTCATGTAATCATTTACACAAATATTCTTGATATGGTCCATACTTCAGGACATGGATATTTTCATATAATCTGTTTTTAATTGAAATATATTTCACATACAACATTGTATAAATTTAAGGTATACAGCATGTTAATGTGTTACATTTATATATTATTACTGCCATTGTCACTATAATTAGCACCTCTATCACATTACATAATTGTAATTTTTTTAGTAGTTGAAATAATTAAGTTCTAGTCTCTTATCAGGTTTGTTGATTGTAATGCAATATTGTTGTCTATATTTACTATACTGTGCTTTAGATTTCTAGGATTATCTACTATTCCTCTTAAGTTTGTACCCTTAAACAACATCCGTCCTATCCCCCACTCCTCATACCCTGGTAATCACCATTTTACTCTGTTTTTAGGAGTCTGGATTTCTTTAGATTCCATGTGCAAGTGATATGATACAGTTCTTGTCTTTCTCTGTCTGACATCTCATTTAGCATAACATGCTCAAGGTCCATCTATGTTGTTGCAAATGCAGGATGTCCTCCTTTCTCATAGCTGCCGTATTTTTTATTCATCTATTATTGATCACTTAGGTTGTTTGCATTCCTTGGCTATTGTGAATAATGCTGTAGTCAACATGGGAGTGTGTATATCTCCTTGAAATCCTGTTCTTTTATCTTTTTTAGGCATAAGTGGAATTGCTTGACCAAATGGTATATCTATCTTTAATTTTTTGAGGAAACTCCATAATGTTTTTCACAGTGGTTGAACCAATTTGCATTAATGATGCTGGGAAAACTGGATAAACACTTACAGAACAATGAAATTCGACCCCTATCAGACACCACTGACAATATTAACTTGAAATGAATCAAAGACTTAAACATAAAACCTCATACTCTAAAACTCCTAGAAGAAAACACAGGGAAGAATCACCTTGACATTAGCCTTGGCAATGATTTTTTGGATATGACTTTGGATATGATGCTAAAAGCACAAAAAACAAAAGCAAAAGCAACAAATGGGGCTACATCAAACTTAAAAGCTTCTACACAGAAAAAGAAACAATTACCAAAATGAAAAGGCAACCTACAGAATGGGAGAAAACTTTTGCAAACCATATACTGGACAAGGGTTTAATATCCAAAATAATTATCTTTGAAATGTGAGAGTGCCTAGGCATTTATAAAAGAAATAAATGACCAGATACAGTTGGAACTGTAATGTTGAGCAGAAAAAAACACTATAATCCTCTTTACTGAAGTCAACCGAATTTTTGTTCACGTTCTTATTTCAATTTTTAAAGGAATTTGGTTGAGAGGTTAGTCTGAATAATTTTCATTCTGGCAGATATTGATAATAGCATGAATGGAAGTCACAGTTATCTAAGAGTGAGTGAACAGCATTAACAAATCTGATAGTGCATGATGAAATTTTGGTATGTCAAAAAGTCATTTTCTCTGAGTATTGCTCTTTGAAAGGAATAACAACAGAAGACACATTTTAAATCCAAAAAGGATTCCTCATGTTTTTCATTAACAAAACATTCTAAGCATTTGATGTTTTCCCATGAATAACTGAAGAGTAAATATATAGGATTCATATAAATGTTATAAACTAATAAATAAACATAAATTCCAATATTTTATATTGATATCTTCATTTGTTCTTCATTAGCATGTAGTTCCTTAGCTGACAAATAATAAGTTAAGTGGTTACCATGGGACTAAACATGCTCACACATTTGAAGGAGCAGTTTACCATAATCAGTTACCAGTGCTTAGCGTTACACCTGAGTTTGGAAAATTTTTCATTAGGAGAATATTTTCAGGAATTTCAAGCTCTAAATAACTCAAGTGAATGGATAGAAAAATCTCTATTAGAAGAGTATTGTTTCAGAATGGATTTTACATAAGTTCATTAACACCCTTCCTGGCTCATTTCTATGATTCAGCTTGATTTGTGTGCTCAACACCAGACACTTGAAATGGAGACCTAGAGTTCTATTTAATGGGTGTTGTGGCAGAAAGAAGTACAGCACACATCATACCTCAATCCCCAGTCTGCCACTAGAATTTCTAGGATAAGCTATTCAATGATCAGTGTTTATTTTAGCACTATTAAAAAGTTAAAACATAACCTTTCTTTTTTTTAACTGGTTCTGGGTATAAAGCAATGGAAAAGGAGAAAAAATCTCCCTTTAATGAGACACAGAAGTAATATAAATATATAAGGTAATAATGTGTTAAAAAAAAAAAAGGCAAGATAGGGGACTAGAGTATATAGGGATGACTCTTGCTGGAAGGCCAAAAGAAGACATTAATGAAAGAGTAAGCCACATAGATATTTTGAGATGGATATTCCAGAGACAACAGCAGATAAAAGGCTTTGTGTTGAGTGTTTACGTGGTGTGTATGATGGTTGGAATGAATCAGAGTGGGAGGGAGTAACAGAAGATGAGAATGGAGAAGTTGTCAGTAGCTGGAATTAGTTTAATTGTATTTTAAGTGGGATAGCAACAGAACCGTTGAAGGTTCAAATAGAAAAGTGTCAAAATAAGATTTATGTTTCTTTTTAAAATATCAGTCTGATGCTGAATAAGAACAGAATTGGCAGATGGGAAGCATGTAGTTAGAAACAGGAAATAATTCCAGTGGAGTAGGCAAGAGAGGATGGCAGGGATGGACATTATGAGTATAATTTGAAAGCAGACACATCAGGACTTGCATAAGTTTTGGGATATGAGAAAATAGAGGAGCCATGGTTTTGCCAAGTTTTTTGGGCCTGAGTATCTATATGAGTTTGGGTGCACTTTAATGAAATGGAGAGCACAGAGGGAGCTGTGTTTTAGTCATAGGGTGAATAGTTTTCTTAGGTAGGATTGGACCAAACAGAAATAGGATTTTAATTGCCTCTTAGTTATAATATGATGGGGCAGGGTGCCCTGAAAATTTCTGGGCAAAGATAATCAAAGGTAGTTTCTGGCCAGGCATTATGTAACAAATCACAGTACCTTTATGCAATATCCATAGTAGGAATATGCATGCACACAAACACAAATATTAAGTTGACCTCTCACTGGACCCTCTGTGAGGTATCTTTGGTCACTTACGCCTAACATGTATGTGGAGGAATGAAGGACTTAATCACTACAGCTGTGTGTGATTTAACTCTTTAGAAAGAAACATATTACAATTAATACCAATAATCAAAATATGTCTATGGTTATCTGTGATTGGCCAGCTTAGTGCTATCTCTGATTCACTCCATAGTCTTAGAATGCATAGATGCTCTTATGCGTTCTTAAAGAAAAGGACAGTTTGTTCTGTAAACATATCAACTTGTAACCGCTAAAACTAGTTTTAAACCTGTCATAATTAACGACAACTTTCCAGGAGTAATTGTAATACAGTATATCAGTCACTCAGCATCAACCCCACTCTTCTGAAAGGCTCCCAGCACTTGAGCTCTACACTTCATATAACCCTGATAGGACAAACAGTGTGCTTTGTTCAGATAGACAGTGTACTACAGAACAGATCTTCCTTCTTTGACTAACAATAAACTCAAGTTTTTGTTCTGATACCAAATGGTAGCCTCTTTCTTTGATAATTGAAGTTTCCATCAATATTATTTTCAAGACTATCATTTGGAAGCATTCCATACGAACTTTGGACAGGAAGACATTATGACTAGGCATCTTGGCACAACTTCAGTTTTGCTTTTTTGTTGTTGTTTTTTTCACTACCAAGTAAATGTTTCTATATCCATCTCAGCTCTGAATTATTTAATTAAATAATTGTTGAATTTATTTTGTTACTTTAGGGTTTTTTAAATAGTCCTTCGCCTTGAGAGAGGAAAACCAACAAAGAAGAGTAAATGACCTACATAGATTGTTTCCGGAGTCTTTTCCTTGAGGATAGATTGGAAAAGCTTCAAAAATGTGGTGGAAGAAGATTAAAGGAAACTTCAAAAAATAGAATCCAGGGATATTTCAAACAATGTTCTAGGATAGATCCAATATTCAAAGTAAGAGAACATTGTTTTCTTTTTGTAAATGGGCTTAGATCTGAAAAGGAGACTTGGTTGAAAAATTAAGTTAGAATGGGTAATTTCTAAGTGAGAAGATGTTCATCAGGTAGCTAAATATTTTTAATAAGAGCTAAAAGGTAAAAAAGTATGAAAATCAAAACAGACTTATGACACTTCAAATAAAATTACTGTTTCCTAAAAGAAAACAAGACTGATTTACCTGTTGTCCTCCAAGAACTGGAAATCTTTGGGTATGGACACCTGTAGAGATTACAAGCATAAAGGTCATTGAAAACAAACAAAAATAACTAATGTTTTCTCTTGATTAAGAATCAGGAAGACAGATGTTAAAAATGTATAAAATAATGTCACTCTGTGGAGGATTTTAGCCCCTAACATTGTTGTATCCTTCCTTTAAATTCTCAAAGGAAATTTTCAATACATATAGATGCACACAATACAGCTTGCTTATTGGCATGGGTGACATATCTAACAAATACTCTATAAATATCAGATCCCCTGAGGTGCTAAAATCACTACTGAAGTAGGAATGGTTGCCAGTACTAAGGTCTTTCACATGTCCCTAACTATAATCAATTGAGACGAGTATTAGAAAAATACTCCTTTATTCTCTTTGATACACCTCTGTAAGTTTAATAGTAAATTAATTTACAAATGGAACTACCAGAAAAAATGTCCTGTAGGAAGTCTATTAATAGAAGTTCAATTTTTTTTGTCCTCACAACCAAATTCGAATTGATTTTGACATCCTGACATTAGTATACATACATTATGAATGTCTCAAGAAATAACCCAATAATTAAATATGACTGTAGAATTCCCATTGGCAAAATACTCTGCCCAATTATAAGCAAAACATTTGGATCGGAGCTTATCATATTTCAGATTGTCTCCCCCAATTATATATATCTATATTTTATGTGTATGAACATTTAGGTCATGCTTTATGGAGATTAACTCAACAACATAGCCCACTTCAAAAATCATCACTTATCCTAGCCTATCTCTTGATCCAAGAGCCAAAACATATTCTTTATGGCTCAGAACAATTGCTTATTGGAATAAATTAAGGAAATCATCTTCAGATCTTATAGAATCATTTGTATATTTAATGGTAAACATCAAATCTTAATAAATAAAACCATCTGACATTTTACTCCTTGAGCAGGTGAAAAATCTGTTGATCATCATGTTGAAGAGGCTGCTTTTACAAAAGTTCTTATGAAAGGACTTGTTAAAAATCAGCAAAACAAATTCATAGATAAAGTCGAATGTCTCAACATAGATGCCTGGAATCTTTCCCCAATTCTAAAAAATAACACTGGAAATGATCATGTTGTAAAATCCACGGGGATACCTCCACAGGAAGCCTAGTGGCATCAGATAATTTCATAGATGTTTTCTAAAATTATCATGAGATAAACTTTAACAATAGGAATAGATATAATATGATATTAAGAAATGTCACTAGGGAAATTTTTTCTAAGTTAACAGATGATATGGCCAGTTCATGCATCAATTATAGCCAATATAATTCTGAAATTGATGATAAGGTAGAAATGGAAGCTGCCCAAAGGAACACTTTCAGCATGTCCAAGTGGATTTTATACATCTGCTTCCTCTGTTTGTTATGAATATGTAATACTGATAGTTTTTTATTTTATGGATTTGTTGAAGCAATCTCACCTATGTAAGTCTAAATATAGTTCTTATGCTTCTTTTTTGGTAAACATTATCTAAGAGTTGGTAAACGCTTTCGGCAAATATTTCTCTCCATCAATATAAATGAACATGAATGTATACAAAAAATTACTGAGAAAGGTTATCAACTTTTGCTTTTTAGTAAATGAATGGGCAAATAACCAGTGTATATCAAGCAGGTAAAAAATAATTGGAGGATCAGAGTTTAAGCCAGGAGAAATCTTTGTATGTCTTTCTATGTCCTCCCTTTTGAATCTGAATTTTCCAGGTACAAAGAGCAGTTCTTCCCTGAATTATCCACCTAATTACGGAAGTCAAAAATAGAAAAAATGAGAAAGAAGGTGACCAAACTTGAATTAATTCCCAAACTATTTATCTTAACACTTGGATTTAACACCCAACACTGTATTTTGCATACCACACATTATCACAGGGTTAATCCCAGAACCAAACTTGATTCACCGGAACTTAGCTATTCCATGGAAAGCAGAAGCCTTGGCTATTCCATTATTGCTCACAAACTTTTCAAATAGCAAGAAAAAATATATAGAATATGTATTTTTTAAATATTTAATAACTATAGGAAATGCTCGTCATATATTATGTGACACATGATATTATAGAAAATGCACAAATAGTATATGTTAATTGTTAAAAGTGCATGTGTAAGCCAGGGAAATAACCAATAACAAACATCAAAACTTCAATATTCAATATCTCTGGAAGATAGTAATATAGTTGACTTTTATTATATATTTCTGTGGTTTACAGTTCCTCCATGCCAAGCATATATTGTCTTTATAAGTAGGAAATGTAAATAAAGGTATTTAAATGTAAATATAAAATTTGTCATAATGATTCTGATGTATTTTGGGTTTATAAATTAATAAATTTCTTATTTAAACATTAATAAACTTATAAAGTATTTAATACTTTACAGCACAAGTAATTCTCAGTTATAACAAGTGCTTGTTTTATAGTGGAAAATAAAATAGAGAAAGATTTAGGCAGTTTTGCAGCCACTTAAATACTAAAACAGCATGATGGAATTTATTATCAGTTCCTAGTCAGCCAAAATTTATACATACTGTTTAAAAGTTTCATTTAATTATTTTGTTGTTGAACAGAAATATATATATATATATATATATATATATATATATATATATATATATGTATGTGTGTGTATATATATATCTACATAGCTATCTATACAGTTACATATAAATTTTTTTTGGTGAGGGGTGTTTAATCTTTATAAATGATAAATTGAAGAAATCTCACCAGAGTAAACATTCTCTTGTTAAAAAGAAAAAAAAAAAAAGCTTAAGTTTAAAGTTCAGTTAATATTTTCTAATAAAAAAGATTGTTACCTTTTCATTAAAAATGATTATGTGTGAACATTTTAATACTATTAGAATCTACAATTACATAAAAAAAACTTTAAAAATTGATCTGTATTTATGAATGGCATGGCATACAATTTAATAAATTCAAATTTCAAATTAATGTAAGTTTATAGACTACATAATAATTTGAAAGAGTTAACTCCAAACATTTTTCTAAAACATTTTTAGTTTTGTGAGAGGACATTTAAAGTGGTGTGAGTTGGGGGGTGTGAGTTTGGATGTCTATTTTAAGTTGTGTGGATGTAAGAGTGAGAGGGTGAAAGACAATTGGTGGGGAGAGAGGGAGAGGGAGAGAGTGAGAAAGAGAAGGAAGTGGGGCAATACTCTGTGTGTGTGTGTGTGTGTGTGTGTGTGTGTGTGTGTGTGTATGTATGTATGGGGAGCAGTAGTGATTCATGGCCAATGAGCATGAATGTGTCTAAGGGTGAATGAACATGAGGATGTGTGGGTGCACATGTGAGTGAGAGGATGGCTGTGGTTATGCATGTGTTATTCACTATACTGTTCTGTAAAAATTAAATCCGTGGCTAAGTATGGAAAACGCTTCCTCTTAAAGGTCCAAAATGCATGTGTATATGAGAGGGTCTTTTTAAATAAATGCATTTAAAGGTTTGAGGGTCTTTTAAAATAAATGTATTTAAAGGTTTTATCCAAACTTACTTAAACAAGTCACATTTGTATTCATGCAAAACATGTTGTCAGCCTACGGAACTGGAAAGAAACATACTTTGGTAAATAGGTGTATAGGAGTAGGACATTACATGCTGAGAATCCATGTAGGCCCTGTCTACCTTGCCGTGTGACTCCACAACAGGGCAGGAGTAGTGGAGGCTGGGGGGAGTGATTGGCTCTGAAGTTTAGCACTCAAGGCTGCATCTGAGCAGAGAAAGGGAAACAATTGTGGGTTCCTGCACAGGCAGTGCATTGGAGATAGCTGAGACCTCTGTCTGCAGCCAACATGAACCAAGAGCCCTCACGGTCCCCCTTACTTCAACATTCCCCCTCTCTGGGGCAAGGGTCCTGATGCTGGGAGAGGAGAAACCACATGCTTAAAGGGAACAGAGTCAGCTCAGGCATGAACCTCAGGACTTCTGCTCCAGCAACTTGGGATCAGACCCTGCCCCAATAGGGTAGTAATAGGTGCTGAAAAATGGGGAAGTCCCACCTCACACCCAGCTACAGCTCTAGCCCCATACCTACTAAGGTGATAGCTTCCAGCACGCCCTGAGAAATGATGTCACTTGTGTCCACATCAAATCCAGGTCTCCAACCAAAGGCATTGGGAACATGCAGTCTGTATAAGAATGCTTCCAGATAAGAACACCCCTTCAAAACTGCAATAGGTAACTATTTCAAATAAATTTATAGAGGCAGAGAAGCTAAGCAAAATGAAAAGGCAGAAACTCAATTGAAAGAGCAAGAGAAAACCCCTGAAAAAATAATGAAACAGAAAAAAATAACTTACCAGATAAAGAATTCAAAGCATTGGTATTAAAAATGTTAACAGAATTAGAAAAGAATAGGTGAACACAGTGAGAATTTTAACATGGAACTAGAAAATATAAAAAAGACCCAATCAGGAGTGAAGAATTAAATAACTGAAATTAAAAAAAAAATACCAGAAGGAATGAATAGCAGACTAAGTGATTAAGAAGAATGCATAAGTGATCTGCAAGACAGAATGACAGAAATCACCCAATCAGAACAGCAAAACAAACAAGCAAAAACAATAACAACAAATCAAAGCTTAAGTGATCTCTGGGTTAACCTTAAGCTTAACAACATTCATATTATAGGGATCCAAGAAGAAGAAGGGGGGATAGAAAGTGTATTTGAGGAAATTATTGCTGAAATCTTTCCAACCTGAAGAAGGAAACAGATATCCGTGTACAGGAAGTGCAGAGGATCCCAAACAGACCCACACCAAGACATAATTAAAATGACAAAAGTTAAAGAGAGAATCTAAAGGCAGTAAGAGAAAAACAGTCATATACAAAGGAACCCCTGTAAGGCTACCAGCTGATTTCACTGCAGAAACTTTGCAGGCCAGAGAGGAGTGACATGATATATTCAAAGTGCAGAAGTGAAAAACCTACAACCTAGGATACACTACCCAGCAAGATTATCATTTAGAATTGAAGGAAAGATAAAGAACTGAGATAAGCAAAAGCTAACAGAGTTAATGAATACTAAACCTTTTCTAAAAGAAATGGTAAACGGTCTTCTCAAGTGGAAAAGAAATAAGAATCTATAGAAAAGGAATTGTCCTACTGGGACTTAAGAAAGGCAAATATATAGTAAGGACTGTGGATCAACCACTTAAATGTGCCATTTCAAAGATTAAAATACAAGAAATCATAAAAGCAACTATAACTACCAAGAACGATTAAGGAATAAACATGAAGATGTAAAATATGACATCAAAAAACCCAAAATGTTGGGTAGGGGAGTAAAACAAGTAGGTTTTTTAGAGTGTTTTTGTACTTAAATGACTACCAGTTTAAAACAAGCAGATATAAGTCAATATATGAACCATATGTTAAGCATAAATCAAAAACCTGCAGTAGATGCAGAGAAACTAAAAAGAAAGGAACACAAACATCCTACTAAAGAAAATCATGAAACCACAAGGGAAAAAACAAAAAGAAGAAGAAATGAACAGAGAAAAACTACAAAAATAATCAGAAAACAAATAATAAAATGACAAAAAAGTATATAGCTATCAATAATTTATTTAAATGTCAATGGAATAAGTGCTCCAATTATAAGAGAAAGGGTGGCTAATTGGGGAAAACAAAACAAAAAATCAAAACAGGAACCTTCTATAGGTTGCCTACAAAAACTCACTTCAGAGCTAAAGACATACACAGATCGAAACCGAGGGCATGGAAAACAATATTTCATGCAAACAGAAATGCCAAGAAAGCAAGGGTAGCAAAATTCATATCAGACAAAATAGACTTTAAAACAAAGGCTATAACAAAAAAAAACAGAAAAGGCCATTATATAATGATAAAGGGATCAAAACAAAAAGAGGATATTACACTCATTAACATATATATACCCAACATAGGAAAACTGAAATATATAAAGAAAATAACTGACAGAAAGGGACAACAGTACAATAATAGTAGGGGACTTAAACACCACACTTATATCAATGGACAGATCATGCAGACAGAAAATCAGTAAGGCAACAGTGATCTTAAATGTCACAATAGACTAGTTGCACTTATTAGATATCTACAGGACATTATATCCAAAAACAGATTACACATTCTTTTCAAGTGCACATGGAAATTTCTCCAGGATAGATCACAGGCTAGGCCACAAAACAACTGTCAACAAATTTAAGAGGACTGAAATTATATCAAGAATTTCCTCTGATCACAACAGTATAAAAGTAAAAATAAATTACATAACAAAAAATAGGAAAAGAAAAAACACGTGGAGACTAAACAACATGCTACTAAAAAATCAAGGGTTTAATTAAGTAATCAAAGAGGAAGTCAAAAAATACCTTAAGACAAAGAAAAATAGAAACACAACTCTCCAAAATCTGTGAGATGCAGCAAAAGCAGCTCTAAGAGGAAAGTTTACAATGATTCACACCTTCCTCAACAAACAAAAAAAATCTCAAACAACCTAACCTACCACCTAAAATAATTATAAAAAGAAGAAACCAGGCCCAAAGTCAGCAGAAGAAAGTAAATGCTGAAGATCAGAGAGGAAATAAATAGAGAACAACACAACAAAAACAATATAAAATATTAATGAAATCAAGACCTGGTTTTTTGAAAATAAAATAAATAGACATTTAGCTATGTTCCCCAAGAAGAAAAAGAGAGGGGACTGAAATAAAATAAGAAATGAAAGAAGAGAAATAACAACTGATATCACAGAGATACAAAAAACAATCATTAAAAAATACTATGAAAAATTTTATGTCAACAAATTGGACAACTTAAAAGAAATGGACAAATTTCTAGAAACATAAACCTGACAAGACTGAGTCAAGAAGAAATGGATTTGAACAGATTAATCACTACTAGTAAAATTGAATTAATTATTTTAAAAATTCCCAGCAAACAAAAAGTCCAAACCAGATGGCTCCACAGAGGAACTCTACTAAAAATATTAAGAAAAACTAATACTTATCCTTCTCAAGCTATTCCAAAAAACTTAAGAAGACAGAACACTCCCAAATTCATTCTACAAGGCCACCATGACCCTGATGTCAAAGCCAGACAAAGACACTACCAAAAAATGTTACAAGCCAATATCTTTGATAAATATAGATGTAAAAGTCCTCAACAAAATATTAGAAAGCCAAATTGAACAATATATAAAAAGGTTCATACTCCATGGTCAGTTTGGATTTATTCCAGAGTCACAAGGATGGTTTCAATATTTGCAAATAAGTCAGCATAAAACATCACATTAACAAAAGGATGGGTAAAAATCACATGATCAGCTCAATAGAAGCAAAAAAGCATTTGACAAAATTCAACACACATTCAAGGTAAAAACTTTCATCAAAGTGGGTATAGAAGGCACATACCTCAACATAAAAAAGGCCATTTATAACAAACCCACAGCTAATATCAACTCAATAGTGAAAAGCTAAAAACCTTCACACTAAATTCAGGAGCAAGACAAAGATGCCCACTCTTGCCACTTCTATTTAACATACTTCTATTTAACATACTTCTATTTAACATATGGAAATCCTAGCCATAGCAATCACAAAAAAGAAATAAAATGCATCCAAATTCAAGGGGAAGACGTAAAACTGTCACCATTTGCAGATGATATCATACTTTATATAGAAAACCCTAAAGTATCAACCAAAACACTATTAGTACTAATAAATGAATTCAGGAAAGTTGCAAGGTACAAGATTAATATATAAAAGTCTGTTGCTTTTCTATACACGAATAATAAACTGTCAGAAAAAGTTTTTAAAATCCTATTTAAAATTACACCAAAGAGAATAAAACAACAAGGAATAAACTTAACCAAGGAGGTGAAAATACTATACTCTGAAAACTATAAAGCATTAATGAAAGAAATTGAAGATAATACAAAGAAATGGAAAGATATCACATGCTCTTGGATTGGAAGAATTAATATTGTTGAAATGCTGTACTACTGAAAATAATCTACAGATTGAATGCAATCCCTATCAAAATACCTATGACATTTTTCACAGAACTAGAACAAGACAAAAATTTATATGGAGCCACAACAGACACCAAACTGACAAAGCAATCTTGAGAAAAAAAAGAACAAAGCTGGAGGTGTCATCCTCCCTCACTTCAGACTATTTTACAAAGCTACAGTAATCAAAACAGCATAGTAATGGCACAAAAACAGACATATAGAGCAATATATCAGAATAGAGAATTCAAAAATAAACCCTCATACCTATGGCTGATTAATCTTCAACAAAGGAGGCAAGAATATACAAGGAAGCAAAGACTGTGCACTGGGAAAAGTGGACAGTTACATATAAAACAATGAGATTTAGAACATTTCCTCACACCATATACAAAAATAAACGAAAATGGTTTAAAGACCTGCATATAAGACCTGAAAGCATAAAACTCCTAGAAGAGACGATTGGCAGAACACTCTTTGAAATAAATCTTAATCATATTTTTGTTGATCTGTCTTCCAATGCAAAAGAAATAAAAGCAAAAATAAACAAATGGGACCTGATTAAACTTAAAAGCTTTTGCATAGCAAAAGAAACCATCAACAGAACAAAAGGACAACCTATGGAATCAGAGAACTTATTTGCAAATGATATAACTGATAAGGGGTTAATATCAAAAAATATATAAACAACTCATAAAACTCAATATCAGTAAAACAACTCAGTCAAAAAATGGTCAGAAGACCTAAATGAGGACATTTTTCCAAAGAAGACATACAGATGGCTAACAGGCACATGAAAAGATGCTCAACATTGCTAATTATTAGAGCAATGCAAATGAAAACAACAAGGAGATATTAAATCACATGTGTCAGAATGACTGTCATCAAAATGTCTAGAAAAGCAAATGTTGTAGAGGACGTGGAGAAAAGGGAACCCTCATACACTGTTGTTGGAAATGTAAATTGGTACAGCTACTATAAAAAACAAAGTGCAGAATTTCCTCAAAAAACTATAAATAGAGCTACCACATGATCCAGCAAGTCCACTTCTGTGTATATATCTGGAAAAAACAAAAACACTAATTTGAAAAGATATATGCACCCCACTGTTAGTAGCAGCACTATTTACAATAGCCAAGATACGAAAGTAACCCAAGTGTCCATCAAAGGACGAATGGATATATATATATATATATATATATATATATATATATATATATATACACACACACACTTTATCTCTCACACCTTCATTTTTCTCATCTTTTAAAAAAAGTAAAATATTAATGTCTACTAAGTTTAATTTGTGTAAAATATATTAAGAAATATGTATGTTATTTTTTATAGTTGTGTTGAATATTAACCTCATTTCTTGTATGATTTTAACTGTGTTTTATTTTATGCCTATTATGTACACCAAACTGTATGGGTCAATATGAAAATTACAGAAATATTCAGGATATATTCTGTTTTCACAAGATTAAAATCTAGGATATATAAATGGATTATTTTTCAAAAAGGAAAATAAAGTTCAGATTGTTTTAAATTAAAACATTGAGGTTAATGGTACATCTTCTATAAACAATATTAGGTTTTTAAAACTATTTATTGTGTCAAAAATTTCCTGGCAGGAAGTTTTTAAAGGAAGTAAACTTACATGGCCCTAATTATTATTAGAAGAAATTATATCAAATTCTCTAGGCAGTGCATCATTTTTCAACATAAATTCTAAGAACAGAAAAACATTGTTGTGTGTTTTTATAAAGGATTGAATGGATGATATTTAGACAATGTCCTCAGTATCTTGGTTTGAGTATAAAGGCAGATGTAAATCTCATACTGTTTAGATTTGTGATGATTTAGTAGAAACTTTCTAGAATATCTGTAGATAGAATATTGAAATTCAACCCAGTGAAAATTTGTGCTACACATACATAAAGAAGTGGTACAGTTGTGTAGCCTTATAGTGAACCAAATTTATCCCCCAAATGGAAGTTGAAGTACCATATGTCTGAAGTCAGCTTACTTAAGTATCACTTGTGGTTGGTATTTTGTAAAGTTTTGACTGTAACAAAGAAGCGCGGAAAGATTGAATGATTTATATATGACATAAAGACAGTAGTAGGTTATATACAATTATCTTTTTGAATGGTTAAAATGATAATACTTATTTTTTAATTGAAAGTAGGGGAAAATGTATGTATACAACTTGACAATAACTAAACATGTGGTAATATTTCCATATCTTTTTTTAAATTTTATTTTTTATTGAAGTATAGTTGATTTACAGTGTTGTGTTAGCTTCGGGTGTACAGAAAAGTGATTGAGTTATACCAACATATACATAATATAATATATATATATATTCTTTGTCAGGTTCTTTTCCCTTGTAGGTTGTTATAAAATATTGAGTCTCGTTTCCTGTGTTATACAGCAGGTCCTTGTTGGTTATCTATTTTATATGCAGTAGTGCGTATATGTTAATCTTAAACTCCTAATTTATCCCTCTCTCTATTTTCCCCTTTGGTAACCATAAGTTTGTTTTCTATGTCTGTGGGTCCATTCCTGTTTTGTATATAAACTCAATTGTATCATTTATTTAGATTCCACATATAAGTGATATCCTATTATAAAATTTGTCTTCATCTGTCTTACTTCACTTAGTATGATAATTTCTAGGTCCAGCCATGTTGCTGCAAATGGAATTATTTCTTTTTGTTTTTGTGACTGAGTAATATTCCCTTGTATACATATACCACATTTTCTTTATCCATTCATCTGTCAATGGACATTTAGGTTGCTTTGATGTCTTGGCTATTGTAAATAGTGCTTCTATGAACATTGAGGTGCACAAATCTTTTTATTTACCATATCCTGGTAAAATTTAGAAACGTCTTTAAGCTGTCAGAAAAAAATACATTTGAGAGTCTTTCCACTTATCCATCTTAAATACATGATATAAGAAGAAATTTTTAAAACATTCAGAATAGAATGTAAATAATAATAAAATTTATCACCTAGAGTGAGAACAGAAATTTTCTTTGCACTAGAAATGAAGAAAAAATTTAAATCACCAGGCAAATATGAGACAACCCTGAATGAATATATTTCCTGAGTGAAACCAGATGACTTGACTTTAGGCTCTTGAACATGCTAACAAATTTTCACCACACTGCATGGGTAATTGGGAGGAAACTAGTCCTCCAGTTAACCAGGAAAGAGACTGTCATATTTTGATCCAAACATGAAAATTGTAAAGTATACATAGGCCAAGCTCTCATAACAATTAATATGCATTTAAGTAGTAATCTATAAACTCTGAGTCAACTGATGGGTTGAGTTACTGCAAAGCTATCCACCAGTGAGTATCCAGCCTATTAAGAGAGTAAGAAAAACAATAAATTCACTCATTCACAATGAGCAATCAAACAAAAATTTGCAAAACTATGAAAATCCTAGAAACTTAAGGGAAAAGCTATATTACCTTCAGAATGGTGATTACTTTTCAGGTACAACACCAGAAAAAATGATCCATGAAAGAAATATGACAAGTTTGATTTCATGAAAATTGAAAATGTTTATACTGTGAAAGGGTATGTCAAGAAAATTGGAAGACAAATCACAGATTTGGAGAAAATATTTGCAAAAGATACATCTAAAAAAGACTATATCTAAAATATGCAAAGAATCCTTAAAACTCAAAAATAAGAAAAGAAACACCTAGATTAAAAATGAGCTAGTGACCTCAACTTACATTTCACCAAAGAAGATATACAGATGGCAAAAGAAAAGCATGTGAAAAAATGCTGCAACTCATAAGTTATCAGGGAAAAACGAATTAAAAAAACAATGAGATACCACCGTACACCTAGAATGACCAAAATCTGGAACACTGACAACACCAAATATAAAGCAACAGGAAATCTCATTTATTGCTGGTGGGAGTACAAAATGGTACAGCTACTTTGCAAAACAGTTTGGTAATTTCTTATAAAACTAAACATAGGATCCAACAATTGTATGCCTTGGTATTTACCCAATGACAACTTATGTCCACATAAAAACCTACATACAGGGCCTCCCTGGTGGCGCAAGTGGTTGAGAGTCCGCCTGCCGATGCAGGGGATACGGGTTCGTGCCCCGGTCTGGGAGGATCCCATATGCCGCGGAGCGGCTGGGCCCGTGAGCCATGGCCGCTGAGCCTGCGCGTCCGGAGCCTGCGCGTCCGGAGCCTGTGCTCCGCAACGGGGGAGGCCACAACAGTGAGAGGCCCGCATACCGCAAAAAAAAAAAAAAAAAAAAAAAAAAAAAAAAAAAAAAAAAAAAAAAAAACCTACATACAAATATTTATAGCAGCCTCATAATTGCCAAAACTGGGAAGCACTAGATGAATGGATAAACAAACGGTGGTATACACAGATGATAGTATACTATTCAGCACTAAAAGCAAATGAACTATCAAGCCATGAAAAGATATTGAGAAAACTTGAATGCATACTACTAAGTGAAATAATCCAGTATGAACAAAGCTATATACTTTATGATTCCAACTATTTGATATTCTGCATGAGGCAAAACTATGGAGACAGTAAAAAGTTCAGTTGTTGCCAGTGTTGGTTTGTGGGAATGAGGATTGATGAATAGGGTAAGAACAGAGGATTTTTAGGGTATAAAGAATCTCTGTATGATACCATAAGATGGATACATGTCATCATACATTTGTTCAGACCCATAAAATGTACAACATCAAGAGTGAAGAGTAATATAAACTATGGTCTTTGAGTATGTTGTGTCATTTTAGGTTCATTAATTCTAACAAATGTACTATAATGTTCAATGATTTGATGATGGAGAAGTCTATGGAGAACGGGATATATAGAAAATCTCTGAACTTCCCCTCAATTTTACTATGAACCTGCTCTAAAAAATAATATCACAAATATACGGTGGTGTTTTTCATTTTCCAGATATGATTTATAGGCTCAATGATATAGGACCAACTATATTGGTGACCATTGTATCTTTACAGTCTCTAAACATCAATTAATACTTAGCATCATTAAAAGTGTGAGAGTAGAAAACAAAACTTCTCCTTTACCACTGTGTGCTAATTTAGCTTTGAGTAAGAACATATTTATGAAAGCAAATTCATGAAAACTCTGAAGTTTGGAGACATTTTTGGAAACATAAATTCATTTTACTCTAATTCCACTTTTGGTATTTATCACAGATAATCTCAATAATCCAAGAGTAGTAAAAAGGAGTTACTAATATTTACCTCACAGTGATAATTTAGGCCCAAAATAAAAAATTATTTTGTGAAACTTCTTTGTAAGGTATATAGTGTTATATTTACAGATTCGTTCATGACAATTACAAAAGGTGTGGGATAGGGGCTTCCCTGGTGGAGCAGTGGTTGAGAGTCCACCTGCCGATGCAGGGGACATGGGTTCATGCCCTGGTCTGGGAAGATCCCACATGCCACGGAGTGGCTGGGCCCATGAGCTATGGACGCCTAGCCTGCGCATCTGGAGCCTGTGCTCCACAACGTGAGAGGCCACAACAATGAGAGGCATGCGTACCATAAAAAAAAAAAAAAAAAAAAAAAGGTGTGGGATAGTCATATGAAGTCTGACTAAAAGTAAGGATTTTCCTATCTGAGAGGAAAAAAGGTGTTTGTTTACAATCTATACAAACATATATTATATACACATATTGTAGAATATTAGATGCAACTATAATAGAGTGTTGTATAACACTCTATATGGAAACCTTATGACTATGACTGTATGATTCAAGGAGACATAATGAGTTAAACTATAAGTTTATATAGTTTGGCCATATGAACATTTTGCTGATCCGTATTGCATTATTCAGACAAAGCATTATGTTTTGCTCTTTGTTCCTAGCTTTAGGTATTGAAATTTTGAATATAAAGCACACCCTTAGCCTTCTAATCTGATTATCCTATTACTTTTGTTTTTGTAACAAAGCATAAACTCACTAAGAAAATGTATGTAGATCAGTCTTGTGTAAACCAAAGTATTATGTCATATTCATCCAAAGTTACCTGGAAATTAACAGAAACAAATTCTTCTTGAGCATTTCCAAAAATACTGCTTCCCATTTGTTTAGCATAAATTCCTCATGGTGTACAGTTGACTCTTGAACAACAGGAGTTTGAACTACAAGGGTTCACGTATATGCAGATTTTTTTTCAGTAAATATTCAGTTGGCCTACCATGTTTGTGGTTCTACATCCATGGATTAAACCAATAGTTGTTGTTGTACTATGACTATGATCCTCAGTTGGTTGAATCCAAGGATGCAGAATCCGCATATTTAGATGGTTAACTGTGGGACATGAGCATCCATGGAGTTTGGTATGTACAGTGGGTCTTGGAAACAATCCCCATGGATACCAAGAGACAATGGTAGTACGCTATTCTACTCATTTTGAAATGATTCCACTAGCCTGATGACATCAAGAGCCTCATGGTGTTGCCACTTTACTAATAACAAACAAGACAGACTGGCCTGCAGAAGGATGCTACAGTTGGGTTTTAAATCCTTCCTAAATTCTCCTTTGTTCAACTGAGGCTAAGTTATTAAATTTAGTAGCAATTTAAACAAAAGTTTTGGGAAAATTAAAAGAAATAAATCCCTGGTTGTATCTGTTTCTTGTTTCCTTTGGTTTGAATATACTTTTCAAAATGGTTATGATGAAAGATTTCTAATTGCAATGATGAAAAATCAAAACTAAAATCAGTAAATCCTTTTATGTAAAACATTTTCCTTATGGATTTCCTACATATACTTAATTAAATGATTGATTCTTCAAAAACTTAACTAAAATGTATGAACATTATTCTGCACATGTTCTGCAGAAACTAGTTTTTTTTGCTTTTCATTTCCTATAAAAAAAAGTCAAAGCATCTATATTTTGGACTCTCTGCAACACCTCCTCCACACACACACACATGCATTCACAAACACACAGCATAACACAGCTCTGAAAACACTTGGGATGGAGGGATAATGTATGGTACAGCTGGAAGTTAGTTTGTTGAAGCTGTGTATTGAGGCCAAAGGAACCTCTTTTTGCTTGAAAGAGTACATTGGTTATGCAAAAGGAAATCAGAACTACAAAATATATTTGATGACAAGTTTCAACTTAGAATTTCTGCCTCTTGCAATTTCTGTCAGAGACAGAATTCTCATCAAAACAGGAAGCTTATTACAGAATGTACAGGACAACTAGATTGAATCAGGGCTTTAGCCCTGGCTTTTTAAGTAAATGTTATTATACCAGCACTTTTCAGATATAGACATTGATATGGATATGTATTGCTGTAGTGATCTTTGAAGTGTAGGTATTGCCAGGGATATCTTGGTTTCAAATTCATAGGAGCAAACATGTGTTACATGGAGAATGATTAAGAGGTAGATATAAAATCTTAGGCATTAAACTCCAGTGTGTATCCTTAAACCACTAGTTAATGAGTGAATAAGACATATTCTTTCATCTTGACACTCTATTCTTGTCAGTCTTCTCTCTTGATAGGTAAAAGACTTGTGATTGTGCATTAAAACTAGTATGGGACTCATTTCCTTGTAGAGGGCTATCAATTTTACCTTCTCTTTCTCATCCTCTTTGCTCTTTGAGAGTGGTTAGAAGTGAAAAGGGATTGTGCTAAATCAGGTCAAACCTACAGCTGAGAAAATCACTGATTTGTTATTTTCCTAACCAGATCTCTGTCTCAGGCCATGCCAGTGCTCTTCTCTGTATTAATATTTCTGATCATAAATGCAAAACCTCTCACCTATCAGAAGCTCAGTGTCATTTTTACTTGACAAATTCTCTTATCCTAAGCATGCCATAAACTTGGTACTACAGTACTCATGCTCAAATAGTCCATCCAAATTTCTGCAATGCTGTATTATCTGAAAACCCAACAAACTGTAATGACTGAGCTGCTTTAATCAAAGCAGTAGGGTCAAGAGTTGCTTTTTTTTTGGTCCTTGGATGTAAGACAATTTTTCAGAAGCTCAGTATGATATAGTCACCAAGATCAAATATCTTTCATCCTTGGAGGGAAGAATGGACTTCATAAAATATCTAGTTTCTGATTAGTCATCACTTTAGAGAAGATAATGCCCTCAACATGTTCATATCTCCAGTGGTTTATCTAGACTCGTGCAGCCACTCATTATGCTCCTCCCATTATACATCCTCCCTCCTCAGGATATGATTTAGTTATTTTAATAACTCACCTCTAAAATGCCCAATGATGATGCCTTTTGAAAAAAGCAAACAAGCAGGCTTCTATAAAACTTACATTTGAGTTAAATCTGAAAAGAAATCTTAATAAAAGCATATCAAGGAATTTATACAGTTGGGTAATATTTGAGTTATTCCTTGATTATAGGAGTAGACTTATTGTTAACCATAACAAATAAAGAGAGTTGAAGTATTTTTTTTTGTAAAGTGGGAGATAGGCATGCTTAAAAGTATAACAAAAATGAAAGTACTTTGTGTTAATATTTAAGGTTAATATTTTTTTTTCTTTTTCTAACCTTTTTTAAATTGAAGTATAGTTAATTTATAATGTGTTAGTTTCAGGTGTACAGCAAAGTTATTCAGCCATATATATACATATATATATATATATATATATATATATATATATACATATGTATATATATAAACATTTTTTAGATTCTTTTTCATTATAGGTTATTATAAGATATTGAATACAGCTTCCTGTGCTATATAGTAGGTCCTTATTGTTTATTTTATATATAGTAGTGTGCATATGTTAATCCCAAACTCCTAATTTAAAAAAATTCTGAATCAAGGTAATAGTAAAAATTGTTTTTACTGATTTTATAATTGTTTTACAGTGTGTAAATACTCATATAACTAAAAATAATAATCAGTTTTCTATTATTTGATCCCCAGAGCAGTAAGAAACAAATACTGTAAGGAAAGTAACAACAATGTTAACTCTTCCATAAATCTAGGTCCTCCAAGATTTAAAGTACTGTAGGGAAAAGCCACTACAAAATAAATTTAAAGGCTCAAGGAGAACAAATCCCAAGGGATAATTCCCACCAGGAAGAATAAAAATTTGCGATGGGTTCTGGGAAGTTCATTTATAGGAACAGACAACAAGATATTTTCAGCCAATTTGAAACTAATTCAGTATGTTCTGAGGAAAAAATGCAGTTTCACAGATAATATCAGCTTGAAGCTGAAAGTTGTAACCTTAGGAGAGACACTAACAAATGGGCTTTATAGTTTGAGCTCCAAGGAAAGAAGAAGGATAGTGATAAAGAGAGAAACAAAGAAAGGGACAAAATTATATTCTATCATGTTCACACTCTACAGCTAATACAATAAGTTGGAACTACTCGGATAATTCAAGGAACACGATATATTTTGATTAAAAGGCAGTAAAAAATAAGGGCATAGAAAAGAATTGAATGAATATGGAAAAAGCATAAAATCAGTAAAGTAAGTTGTTATATATCCCAAAAGAATAAAACAAACGTCTGCTAGTCAGTGTTACAGCAGTCCATTGTTCATTTTTGTCTATGTTCAAATGCCCTGTTTTGTGTTTCTCTTCTATATATCCTTTTACTAAAATTGATCCAGATATGTGATTGTAGACATACAGGTTCCAAAGCAATATGTGATAACATACATAACAATATTTTATAATATGTTTAAAAAGAAATAAGAAAAGTTCAATCAGAGCATATATTTCCCCAAAAGTGGGACATGTAGAAAAATGATGAGATTTTTACATTTACAGTATAATATTGTCAGGTCCAGACAGCTTCAACTATTCCAAACATGCTTTAAATAATATCAATATTATGACAGAAAATAACACTATTTTTATTTTTTAAATTGAATAACATTTTACTTTTTCAACCTGCAAAAAAGAAAGTTTCATAAGATTTATTCTAATACACTTTTCTGCTATTCTATTCTATAAGTACACAGCATAGTTTCCAATCTTTTATTCCTGATCTATTGTTTCACTGTTTTTTTTAAAAAAGTATAAATTTACTAGTATTCATGGAAAGCTCTAATACCTAGAAAAACCTTAAAAATTTTGTAAGATACACGTATGTAAATTATTTTCCTTGATCTAAAAATATAGTGTTATTGGAAATGTTCACCTGCCTGAAAAACTTAAAAGTTTCTGCTTTTTCAAAGAAGTTATGACATGTTATATTTTCTGAGGAGTCACAGTATTCATAATCTGTTATTATTATAATAAAATGGTTTAATAATAAGTATTAATAATAGTTTTCACATTCAATATATATTTTAAATGTCCTGTCTCCCATGCAAACAAAGCTATATCATTTATTAAAAGTGGATTTTTATGAATTGTAACATAAAATAAGTAAAATAATATTTATTAACAGGAGCACAGAAAAATCACAGTTCAGTTTTCATGCCCCGTCATGTAGAAATTCCAGGGTAAAGTAACCTTCCTTACCATGTTACCCTTCTGAATGTATTACACTAGACAGTGATTAGAGAGTCTCATGTTGTTAGCTACTTTAAAGCAGAAACTTCTTAGAGTTAACCTCTGCTGCCTAGTATAGGAAGTTGTATTAGTTATTGGTAATTGTTTGTTGAAATAATAAAATAATGAGAATTTCCAGTGTCTGATGCAATAATTAGCTTGGATTTTCACCTTTATATGATGAAATATCAAAAATCTGTGCTTCAAGGAAGTTACATTCCCACATAGGATGTAGAAAACCATTGGGGATTATTGCTTCTTTATTAAATGAGAAAATCCAGATAATGTGCAATATCATAAATTAAACTGAACCTCAGCAATCTGAAGTCACAAGGAAAAACTGAATTCCACAATGACAAGTGCCTCAGAGGAGAGATGAAACATCTGGACTGCTTCATCTTTGGTAGAGCATTGGTGGTGGGGGGACAAAATCAGTTAAGGAGAAACCAGCTAAAATTTTAATAAAGCCCTAAAGGTAAAGTATAATCAACTTCGGGCAGTGGTTCTCAATCTAGGGGAATTGTGTCCTTCGGGGACATTTGGCAATGTCTATACACATTTTTGGTTGTCACAACTGTTGTAGGTGTTGTGGACACACCCTAAGATCATTCCCAATGATCTACACCCTCATGTTATCACCTCCTACTTGCCCTTGGTGTGGGTGCAACTTGTGTCTCTTTTTAACCAAGAGTATGGCAAAGGTGAAGAGGTATCACTCCAGTGGCTGTTTCATCACATAAGACTACATCTTGGCCATGGAATGAGGGTCTCTCTCTCTCTCCCCCCTCCCCACCTCGCCCTCTCGCTGGCACTAAAGAAGCAAGTTGCTATGATGTGAACAGCATATAGAGAGGGCCACATGGCAGGAAACTATAGGTTGTGTCTAAAAACTGAGGGTCTCAGTCTTACAACTGCAAGAAGCTGAATCTGTCAAAAATCCATGTGAGCTTGGAAGAGAAGCCGAGCACCAGATGAAACACACAGCCCAGCCACATCTTGATTGCAGCCTTGTGAAACTCTGAGCAGAGGACCCAGCTAAGCCAGGCCTAGACTTTGGACCCAAAGAAACTGTGAGATAGTAAATGTGCATGTTATTTTAAGCCTCTGTATTTGTGATGATTTGTTAAGCAGTAACAGAAAATTAATATAGAGTACTACTGGCATCTAGTGGGTAGAGATCAGGGACTTTGTCAGACATCCTAAAATGCACAGGAAGGCCCCCTATAACGAAGAACTGTTTGGCTCACGGGACAGTAATACACAGATTTAGAAAATGTGGGCCAAGATAGGGGACTAAAGATAATCCCTGTCCCACAGCACCACCTCTGCCTTGGAGATGTACCCATAGTGGGAGGTGATGGCCTGTGACTATGGAACAGACAGAAACAACTTCCCCTGTACCATTCTTTTATGTGAGTCAAAAATCTTAAGTTAATGGGAAAGGAGCAGCAAAACGCCCCTCCCCTATGCAGCCATGGAAAATCCTTTGTTTCAGGGGGAGGGGCAGAAACAAAATATATCTGCTGCTGTAAGAGATGTAGGAAATAATCCTCCCCCCAGGATCCAGGCACTGCTTTAGGAATAGCTTATAGTGAGAGTGAGAGGCACAGAATCCTTGGGCTCAAGATTCTGTGCCAATTCAAAGGAGAAGTCTTATAACACTGGGAAGGGGCAGACACATCTTTCCTGCCCAAAACCCACCACACAAAGCAGGCAGTTTGGCTGCTGAGAGGAAGAGGTACAGGAATGATAAGAAGGAACCATCCACAGGCCAAGGTTCTTAGAACCTGCCTAAGATTGAAGTTTGTGGTAGGGGAAATAACAGACCCCCAGTGGTATCCACATCCTAGTTCCAGGAACCTGTGAATATGTTACCTTACTGGCAAAAGGAACCTTGCACTTGTAATTAAGGATCTTTTGATGGGAACAGTATCACTGTAAGCTTAATGTAATGGTAAATCTTTTTACAAGGGAGGTAGGAAGGTTGAAGCAGAGAAGGCAGTGTGATGATGAAAGCTGAGTCAGTGAAGAACCTCTGAGTCAGGAATGCAGATGGCCTCTAGATGCTGGTAAAAGCAGTCTTTAGTCTTTCCTAAAGACTCCAGAAAGAACTAGCCCTGATGACACCATGCCGTTAGTTCAGTAATATGAAGTTTGAACTCGGACACACCAAGATTGTAATAAAAATGTGTGTTGTTTTAAGGTACTAAGTTTGTGATAATGTGTTACATTAGCAACAGGAAATTAATATAAGTTTGGACCAGAAGAACGAAGAAAACCCACTCCCTCATTGTGACACAAGTTCTGCTCATCAGCCTTAGAAGGCTACTAAAGCAGAGGGACGTGGGCAAGAATAGGAGAAAGATCTTTTCTATGACAAAAGTGCTTCAAAGAGTGATGAGAGCTGAGGCTGTAGAAGGAACAATTAGTAAAACACTCTGGCACCCCAAGTACTGCACTAAGCCTAAGGTAACAACAGGAAGTTAATGAGTATTAAGATTCCTACATCCTTGCATATCTAAACATCTTTTTCTGCATCCCTTGACTGAGGGTATGATTGTTAGGTTGTGTTGTGGTTCTTTTAATCTAGTAACCCATAGATATTATTTGGGAGGTTCTAAATCTCTGTTTCATAGATAATAATTCTACATTTTAGTAATATATTCCTTCTCTTTGCAGGCCTGTAAGGCTTGATATGGACCCAATTCTAATCAAATTTACCCAGACTTCTCTACTGGTCTACAAAGGCTGAAAATGTGGCAGAATTCAATATCTTTGGGATCCATAGATCTTCATAATCCTTATTCTGTTTCCAGGTTTGTAGCTTGCCACAAGAGAAAAACAGAATCAGGAATGACTTTCTTCTTCAAGATTCTAGAAGAGCCCAGGACTCCCTCATTTCGTCCTAATCATACTTATTGCTTTGTCCAGAATAGATGTAGTTGTTCTTTGAATATGGAAAATTAGAATAGTGGGGATAAAATCCAGCCCCTATCTTCCCAGAAGCTGCTCTTCATAAAAACACTAATTTATTTTGTTTTACTTATATGAGTAATACACAAATATATCATAGAAACTTTTATTTTAAGAACAAAAATGTCTGTAAGGATTGTGTATGCATTTATCTCTCTCTTCCTTCACTAAAGGGCTAATTAAAATGTCAGTAAAATAACTAACTGTTCTCCACAGAAAGTTGAGAAGACACAGTAGTAGATAAAATGGTTCAACAAGTTTTTAGAAGATAGAAAGCAATTGCACCTGAATTAACAGAGAGGAAGTGGCAGCATAAACCCTCCAGAAGGAAATGTTAGTAGAAACAAGTCACAGGCAAATCAAAACCAAAACAGTAGCAAGCCATGAGTGAGTGACCATCAAACCCCCTTGGGAGTTTCAGGTTTTTGAGATTATCTACAGCACAGTGCTAAAAACAGGGGCATTGATTCAAATTTATTTTAGAAAATGATTATCACTGCAGTTATCATCACATGCTTCTCTTCTCTCCCTGACACTTATACCCCAAAACGTAATATAATATGTAGAATTTTTATACTCCTTTTTGTTTATGTGTAGTTTTTTTTTCATGGGAGATATTATGAGTTTGTTCAAGAAGAGCAAAGGATGAGGATGAGTCAATCGATATATAAAACATTGATAACATGAAGAGGATAACATGAGGGTTGGCTTTCTGATCTGTCTGAAGAGTGGTTGACTCTTCCCTAGCCCAAATCTCAGATCCATGCAAAATGCAAATAGATGCTGGTTTCTCCTTTTGCACAAAGGAAGTATCCGTGAAAAAAACAACTATATTAATAGATACATATGCAGACAGTTATATTGTTGGAAACTTTCTCCTCAAAAAGAAAAAAGTTTTCACCATACTGTTTTGGTAAATTGTGCTAGTTAATAATCCCCCAACATACATGCACATCTACAATCACACGACCAGATTTCAATCAGAAACTTAATGCTTCACTGTTAAATATTTGTGTACTGGACAATAAAGTTTCTATTAGAAGAAATTTCTGACATGAAAGCCAAAATAAAAATGAATAAAGTAACAGAAAAAACAAATATGCCAATAAAAATAAATAGGTGAATAAACAAAAAATAAATAATATGTATTTTTTGGTAGACTGTAGAATTGCTTCCACAAAGCAAGAAAAGCATGTTTTTGAAAGAAAGAGCAAGGAATAAAGAATGTCCCTAGAAACTAAATATATCAAAGCAGAAAAAGGTTGAAATAAATTGGGTAATTTTCTAGAACAGTGGTCTGTAAATTCTGATTTTTCTCTAAAGAGGCAACTAGTAAATATTTTAGGCTTTGCAGGCCATACAATATCTGTGACCACTACTCAACTCTGCAATTTTAGAGGGAAAGCACCCATGGAAAATATTTAAACAAATGAGTAGGAGGCTGTGCTCCAGTAAAATTTGATAAAAACAGGCAGCAGACTAGAACTGGAATTGGTATTACTGACCTCATCATAGAGAGGAGAATTTTAAAAAAGAAAATGACGGAAAAAGAAAGCCAAAATTGGAGCTCAAATCCTGATGTCTTATATGTAACTAAAAAAAAGTTGATAAAGAAAATAGCAAAAGCCAAGAGAAGATTACCAAAAAAATAACAGAATTCACTAGAATTAAAACCCACATCTCAAGAATAGAAAGAAAATTCAAAGTGGACTCGTGGAATATTAAGCAGAAGTAAAAATTAAAAAAAAAACATTAAATCTACATGCCAAAATGTAATGTTTGAAATATGTTCAAACTAAATAAAAAATAACATCTACAAAATATTATGTACTTTATGGTACTGCATATGTAATACATACATGTATGTACACTTAATACTTACTCCTTGAATTAAAAAAAAAAATTTCCACTCACATAATTTCATATTGAATTCTATTTTATCCTGTATTAATACTTTTTTTGATAATTTGTCTCCCATAATTTTGCTAACGTATTTTTAAACATCCTGTGTTTATTTTGTTTTTATATATCCCTTTCAATATTATAAAAGACAACATTTTTCAAGTTAGAAATATATGTGGAATTTCTCCTGTTAATGAGAGAGAAATGTCTTCACATATGCTGTAACTTATTGATATCTAATACTGATACATAATTACTACTTATTTTATGCTTCTGATTCATCTGTCTTTGGAAACTTTTGTCTGTTTTGTATTGTGTGATATTACATATTCCTGTTTTTAATGGATTATTTTAAAGTATTTAACCAATATATTTTAGGACAAGAAGTGTTTAGTAAACAAAATATCTTTTCCTTATTGAGTTAGAATGTGTTTTAATGTTGAAATTAATCTTTCCACATCAATATTCATATTGAAATAATCTTGGATTTATTTTCAAATTTTGATGTGATATCATACTCTACCATAAGTATTGAGAATACCTATAAATTCTACAAAGTAATCAGATATTAGTAAGATAAAAATAGGACTATTTTGAGAGACAAAATTATCCTTCTGAAGTGAGTGGAAAGCAAAAACATTTAAATATTTTCTTTTTTTTCCTGTGAATTTTATGAACATCTTTATACTATATAAATTTTAAATTAATATTTCCCTTTAATACTGAATATGTTTCATATGTTGTTTTGAAAAGAAATTATTTTTTCATGTATTCATTTTTCTAGACTCAATGTAAAATTTCTTTAAAGTTTTAAAGACACTAAATCATCTGGCAAAAAGAAATCTCTCTGGGAAATTGATCTTTGAATTTATTGTTATATATTAGCTTATCTTGCCATTTTTCTTCATTTGTTTTGTTGACTTTCTAGTTAATTTGTAAGTAAAACAGCTTTCATTTTGCAGTTTTCACTATTGATATAATTTAGTGCAACTTTTTGTACAGAAAATGAAAACTAGAGACCAAAGTAATAAAATGGCTTAACCTTTATCACACACCTGATCAGTATATGAATCTACATTTCTTGGCACACTGTCAACTTTCTCCACAGCATCGTGTTGCCTCTTTCAGATATTATTTATTTTTTAAAAAATTTTTATTGGAGTATAGTTGCTTTACAATGTTGTGTTAGTTTCTACTGTACAGCAAAGTGAATCAGCTACAAGTATACATATATCCCCTCTTTTTTGGATTTCCTTCTCATTTCAGTCACCAAAGAGCACTGAGTAGAGTTCCCTGTGCTATTCAGTAGGTTCTCATTAGTTATCAATTTTATACATAATGTCAGTAGTATATATATGTCAATCTCAATCTCCCAGTTCATCCCACGCCACCACCCCCCTCTGCTTTCCCCCACCACCACCCCCTTATTCCTTGGTATCCATACATCTGTTCTCTACATCTGTGTCTCTATTTCTAAATTAGAGCATTTGTAGAGATGTGTATGGACCTAGAGACTGTCATACAGAGTGAAGTAAGTCAAAAACAGAAAAACAAATATCGTATATTAATGCATATGTGTGGAATCTGAAAAAATTGATATAGATCTTATTTACAAAGCAGATGTAATTTAGAATTTTAATTTTTTAATTATAGTGAAATCATTTTAGAAGTTAAAATTTCTTTTACCTAACATATTTTTAGGTTTTCTAATCCATAATGAAGTACCTATTTAATGGTTATTCTATCTCTAGTTAACCAGATATTCTTTGGATTTATAGCAAAATACACATGATCCATAAACTTCAATGTTGTATCAATAGATGGAGAAAGTGAGCTTTAATTAAGAAGAATATGTGTAGCAGAATGGTATGGAAAGGTAGAATGGGCCGCTTGTGATTTTATAAAACAGGAAATCATTCTATAAGCACATTTTTCCAGAAACACTTTAAAAAAAAACAATTTGGTTATTTATAGTGAGTGTTTAACAGAATCATTCTGTGAGAACATGAACTGTTGATATTATTTATATTCATTCTGGCTATTCATGCTGTCTTATAATTAGCTTCTACATGGGTTTAAAATTGTTGCAATAATTGAACTGGAAGTAGGAGTTCACTGAGTTCTTTATGATAATCAGAAAGCTTAATACATAATCCAAATTATAGGATGATGACATCATTGAGATAATGAGAAATTAATCACTAGTAACGATACATAATGATAATTCTGATTAGAAAACAAATGTGCCTTCTAAAATTTTTGAGATGCTGCTTTATCTCCATTAAATTATATTTGCATTTGAGTGGGAATGTTTTTGTTTATGGGGGAATTTAAATGATGAAATAGTCACTTGGGTTTGTGTTGTTCACAGTGTGAATAACTGTTAATAATTCAAGCAATTTAATCTCAAAATCTGCTATAATTTTATGATCAATTGTAAATCCATTATCACTTAATCAAATCTGATTCTATGTATTATAACAATTAAAATGTAAATGCTGCTAATTTCTTTAATACAATTGCTATTTTCAGAGGTCTCTTTTTAATACTGAAATAAAACATCACTCGGAGTTTGTATATGGGGAGAGTTTTGAATTCTATTTTGAGAAAAATAAGTCAAGTGAGACTGTATAATAGGTTGTGGTGATATTTTGCCTAAGGAAATGCTTTCGTTTTTTGGCTCAAATTATCTGGAAAAGGAAGGCTCTTTGAATCTTATATATGTTTGTATATTTAGAGAACTGAGAGGCTTTCTGCTCTTACTTATCAAGCCTATTCACCTTTCTCCATAGGAGAAAAGACAAACAGCTCACGAATCCATAAATACATCTTAGCTCAAGCGCACAAAAAATAGCATTAAAATAGTGATTACTATGCATGCATATTCATATTATCTAACGGATAAAAGCTGTACCAATTTATGTAGGTGAAGTCAAAATGGTTAAGAGTGGAAGCAAAATGAGATTAAAGTTATCACAGAAATGTCCTAAAGATAAATTAGTAATATAAAAAAATATAATGAGTCAATGAATTTATATTTAGGATTACCTAGGTAAATGTGATAGAAAAAATTCCATTTGGTTAATCTCTTCTTTCTCTACTTATGTATCACAATGGCATGTTTAAATTTAGAGGACATATATATGTAAATGTAAATTATATAACATGTAATACTTTGTATATAATATAGTATCCATGTATATTATAAATATAATTTTAATACACTTTGACATTCAATAGGACTGATACAGGAGCCTTAGAAATGTAGTCAGCAGAGTAGCCCTTCTTAATCTTGAGCAGTAAAGGAGTGTGTAAAGAATGGAACTGATCTCCAACAGTCCCAGCACTAGTATATCAGGTGTTGCCTTCATCCTTATTGTCCAACATGATGGACAGATCCAACCATTAGAGCCTTATTCCAGGGAACAGGATAGATTGAAGGAGTGGGCTGGGGATTTCCATTACTTCCACCTACTTTGATTAAGGTAAATGAACAGACACACACACACATTCACACACACAGAGTTTCTCAGTCTTAAGCATAATAATATTTTGGTTCAGGTAATTCCTTTTTCATAAATAGATATAGACATAGATATATTACATATGTTGCATATATTTTATTAAAAATGGAAAGATGAGTAAAATTTTAATATCAATAATCTTGGGTAGTAGAGAATTACATTTTTTTTAAAGCTTTGATTTGTTCTTGCTTGTAATTAAAACTGAATATGTATTACTTTTATAATTAGATATTTTAATAACTTATGGATAGATCTTTATGTCTATATATACTTATTCATAATACTTGATTTTTTTCTGTATTACTATCAGAATGGTATAAGATGAGAACTTTAATTTTACTATTGTTTTATTATGGTGGTACAAAATCAAATTTTCCACTAATAAAGACAAATTTAAAAAATTATACTGGTGAAGAATATTTCCACATCAGTGTTAACATTTTTATTGAAGCATATACACACACAAAAATAAATTAGTTACATTGAATAAAAGATGCCCACACTGTGTATTGCAACATTCAAAATTAAACTATTTATGAAAATTTAATATTACTAAGAAAATATAGATTATTTTTATGCATGGATAACTTTTTGTATTATCTTGCATTGCCTGTATTTCTTTCAATCCAAATTGATTGATTTAAATAATATATCTTTTAGATGAATATTGCAAAGCAGTTTTTATTCTCCTAACTTCAGCACCAGGACCATTTACTTTGATGTGTTATTGGAAATACTAAAATTCAAAATGAATATTCAAAAATTAAATTAAAAATTAGAAATATTTTACTACCCAAAATAGTAATTTATAAATATCTTCAATTCAACTTAGATTATGAAACAATATTCAGCATCCAATGTCAGTAGAAAATGAGTATATTCATTGCAATTTCTTTTTATTGGGAAGATCTATCCAACACTTGAAGAGTGTTTACTCTATTCTCTAGGCACTGTTCTTAGTGCTTTCATTTATCAACTCCTGTAGTTCAAAACCACTCTAAGAAGTCGGACTATTCTTATCTCCATTTTACAGTTGGGAAACCTATGGCATAAGAAATAAATTAGTAAATGAAGCAGGTGGGACTTGAGAACAGGTGGTCTTTTTCTAGACTTGGTATTTTCAACAAGTGCACTAGGATATTATGGTATGTTAATATTTAAAAAGTGTTTCCAATGTAGCTCTAGTTTTTTTTTTTTCTTTTATTGGAGTATAATTGCTTTACAATGGTGTGTTAGTTTCTGGTTTATAACAAAGTGAATCAGTTATACATATACATATATCACCATATCTCTTCCCTCTTGCATCTACCTCCCTCCCACACTCCCTATCCCACCCCTCTAGGTGGTCACAAAGCACGGAGCTCATCTCCCTGTTCTATGCGGCTGCTTCTCACTAGCTATCTGTTTTACATTTGGTAGTGTATATATGTCCACGCCACTCTCTCACTTTGTCACATCATACCCCGCCCCCACCCCATATCCTCAAGTCCATTCTCTAGTAGCTCTGTGTCTTTATTCCCGTCTTACCTGTAGGTTCTTCATGACATTTTTTTTTCTTAAATTCCATATATATGTCTTAGCATACGGTATTTGTCTTTCCCTTTATGACTTACTTCACTCTGTGTTACAGACTCTAGGTCCATCCACCTGACTACAAATAACTCAATTTCGTTTCTTTTTATGGCTGAGTAATATTCAATTGTATATATGTGCCACATCTTCTTTGTCCATTCATCCAATGATGGACACTTAGGTTGCTTCCATCTCCTGGCTATTGTAAATAGAGCTGCAATGAACATTTTGGTACATGACTCTTTTTGAATTATGGTTTTCTCAGGGTATATGTCCAGTAGTGGGATTGCTGGGTCATATGGTAGTTCTATCTGTAGTTTTTTAAGGAACCACCATAATGTTCTCCACAGTGGCTTTGCCAATTCACATTCCCACCAGCAGTGCAAGAGTGTTCCCTTTTCTCCACACCCACTCCAGCATTTATTTTTCGATGATGGCCATTCTGACTGGTGTGAGATGATATCTCATTGTAGTTTTGACTTGCATTTCTCTAATGATTAATGATGTTGAACATTCTTTCATGTGTTTGTTGGCAATCTCTATATCTTCTTTGGAGAAATGTCTATTTAGGCCTTCCCAGTTTTGGACTGGGTTGTTTGGTTTTTTGTTATTGAGCTGCATGAGCTGCTTGTAAATTTTGGAGATTAATCCTTTGTCAGTTGCTTCATTTGAAAATATTTTCTCCCATTCTGAGGGTTGTCTTTTGATCTTGTTTATTGTTTCCTTTGCTGTGCAAAAGCTTTTAAGTTTCATTAGGTCCCATTTGTTTATCTTTGTTTTTATTTCCAGTTCTCCAGGAGGTGGGTCAAAAAGGATTTTGCTGTGATTTATGTCATTGACTGTTCTGCCTGTGTTTTCCTCTAAGAATTTGACAGTTTCTGGCCTTACTTTTATGTCTTTAATCCATTTTGAGCTTATTTTTGTGTATGGTGTTAGGGAGTGTTCTAATCTCATACTACTATATGTACCTGTACCATTTTACCAGGACCACATATTGAAGAGGCTGTCCTTTCTCCACTGTACATTCCTGCCTCCTTTATCAAAGATAAGGTGACCATATGTGTGTGGGTTTATCTCTGATCTTTCTATCCTGTTCTATTGATCTATATTTCTGTTTTTGTGCCAGTACCATACTGTCTTGATTACTGTAGCTTTGTAGTATAGTTTGAAGTTAGGGAACCTGACTCCTCCAGCTCCGTTATTCATTCTCAAGATTGCTTTAGCTATTCAGAGTCTTTTCTGTTTCCATACAAATTGTGAAATTTTTTGTTCTAGCTCTGTGAAAAATGCCAGTGATAGTTTGATAGGGATTGCATTGAATCTGTAGGTTGCTTTGGTTGTAGAGTCATTTTCAAAGTGTTGATTCCTCAAATCCAAGAACATGGTATATCTCTCCATCTATTTGCATCATCTTTGATTTCTTTCATCAGTGTCATAATTTCCTGCATACAAATCTTTTGTTTCCTTAGGTAGGTTTATTCCTAGATATTTTATTCTTTTTGTTACAATGGTAAATGGGAGTGTTTTCTTGATTTCACTTTCAAATTTTACATCATTAGTGTATAGGATTGCCAAGATTTCTGTGCATTAATTTTGTATCCTGCTACTTTACCAAATTCATTGATTAGCTCTAGTAGTTTTCTGGTAGCATCCTTAGGATACTCTATGTATAGTATCATGTCATCTGCAAACAGTGACAGCTTTACTTCTTCTTTTCCAATTTGGCTTCCTTTTATTTCACTTTCTTCTCTGATTGCTGTGGCTAAAACTTCCAAAACTATGTTGAATAAGAATGGTGAGAATGGGCAAACTTGTCTTGTTCCTGATCTTAGTGGAAATGGTTTCAGTTTTTCACCATTGAGGACAATGTTGGCTGTGGGTTTGTCATATATGGCCTTTTTTATGTTGAGGAAAGTTCCCTCTATGCCTACTTTCTGCAGGGTTTTTATCATAAATGGGTGTTGAATTTTGTTGAAACCTTTCTCGGCATCTATTGAGATGAACATATGGTATTTATCCTTCAATTTGTTAATATGGTGTATCACGTTGATAGATTTGCATATATTGAAGAATCCTTGCATTCCTGGAATAAACCCCACTTGATCATGGTGTATGATCCTTTTAATGTGCTGTTGGATTCTGTTTGCTTGTATTCTGTTGAGGATTTTTGCATCTATGTTCATCAGTGATATTGGCCTATAGTTTTCTTTCATTGTGACATCCTTGTCTGGTTTTGGTATCAAGGTGATGGTGGCCTCATACAATGAGTTTGGGAGTGTTCCTCCCTCTGCTATATTTTGGAAGAGTTTGAGAAGGACAGGTGTTAGCTCTTCTATAAATGTTTGATAGAGTTTGCCTGTGAAGCCATCTGGTCCTGGGCTTTTGTTTGTTGGAAGATTTTTAATCACAGTTTCAATTTCAGTGCTTGTGATTGGTCTGTTCATATTTTCTGTTTCCTCCTGATTCAGTCTTGGCAGGTTGTGCATTTCTCAGAATTTGTCCATTTCTTCCAGGTTGTCCATTTTATTGGCATAGAGTTGCTTGTAGTAATCTCTCATGATCTTTTGTATTTCTGCAGTGTCAGTTGTTACTTCTCCTTTTTCATTTCTAATTCTATTGATTTGAGTCTTCTCCCTTTTTTTCTTGATGAGTCTGGCTAATGGTTTTTCAATTTTGTTTATTTTCTCAAAGAACCAACTTTTAGTTTTATTGATCTTTGCTATCATTTCCTTCATTTCTTTTTCATTTATTTCTGATCTGATCTTTATGATTTCTTTCCTTCTGCTAACTTTGGGGTTTTTTTTTCTTGTTGTTCTTTCTCTAATTGCTTTAGGTGCAAGGTAAGGTTGTTTATTCGAGATGTTTCCTGTTTCTTAAGGTAGGATTGTATTGCTATAAATTTCCCTCTTAGAACTGCTTTTGCTGCATCCCATAGGTTTTGGGTCACTCTGCATTGTCATTTGTTTCTAGGTATTTTTTATTTCCCCTTTGATTTCTTCAGTGATCACTTCGTTATTAAGTAGTGTATGGTTTAGCCTCCATATGTTTGTACTTTTTACAGATATTTTCCTGTAATTGGTATCTAGTCTCATAGTGCTGTGATCCAAAAAGGTACTTGGTACAATTTCAATTTTCTTAAATATACCAAGGCTTGATTTGTGACCCATGGTATGATCTATCCTGGAGAACGTTCCATGAGCACATGAGATAAATGGGTATTCTGTTGTTTTTCAATGGAATGTCCTATTAATATCAATTAAGTCCTTCTTATTTAATGTATCATTTAAAGCTTGTGTTTCCTTATTTTTTTTCATTTTGGATGATCTGTCCATTGGTGAAAGTGGGGTGTTAAAGTCCCCTACTATCAATGTGTTACTGTTGATTTCCCCTTTTATGGCTGTTAGTGTTTGCCTTATGTATTGAGGTGCTCCTATGTTGGTTGCATAAATATTTACCATTGTTATGTCTTCTTGGATCGATCCCTTGATCATTGTGTAGTGTCCTTCTTTGTCTCTTGTAATAGTCTTTGTTTTAAAGTCTATTTTGTCTGATGTGAGAATTGCTACTCCAGCTTTCTTTTGGTTTCCATTTGCATGGAATATCTTTTTCCATCCCCTCACTTTCAGTCTGTTTGTGTCCCTAGGTCAGAAGTGGGTCTCTTGTAGACAACATATATATGGGTTTTGTTTTTGTATCCATTCAGCCAGTCTGTGTCTTTTGGTGGGAGCATTTAATCCATTTACATTTAAAGTAATTATCGATATGTATGTTCCTATTCCCATTTTCTTAATTGTATTGGGTTTGTATTGTAGGTCTTTTCCTTCTTTTGTGTTTCTTGCCTAGACAAGATCCTTTAGCATTTTTTGTAAAGCTGGTTTGGTGGTGCTGAACTCTCTGAGCTTTTCCTTGTGTGTAAACCTTTTAATTTCTCCATCAAATCTGAATGAGATCCTTGCTGGGTAGAGTAATCTTGGTTGCAGGTTTTTCTTCTTCCTCACTTTAAATATGTCCTGCCACTCCCTTCTGGCTTGCAGAGTTTCTGCTGAAAGATCAGCTGTTAACCTTATGGGGATTCCCTTGTGTGTTATTTGTTGTTTTTCCCTTGATGCTTTTAATATGTTTTCTTTCTATTTAATTTTTGATAGTTTGATTAATATGTGTCTTGGCATGTTTCTCCTTGGATTTATCCTGTATGGGACTCTGTGCTTCCTGGACTTGATTAACTATTTCCTTTCCCATATTAGGGAAGTTTTCAACTCTCATCTCTTCAAGTATTTTCTCAGTCCCTTTCTTTTTCTCTTCTTTTCTGGGGCCCCTATAATTCGAATGTTTGTGCGTTTAATGTTGTCCCAGATGTCTCTGAGACTGTCCTCAGTTCTTTTCATTCTTTTTTCTTTATTCTTCTCTGCAGTAGTCATTTCCACTATTTTATCTTCCAGGTCACTAATCCGTTCTTCTGCCTCAGTTTTTCTGCTATTGATTCCTTCTAGAGTATTTTTAATTTCATTTATTGTGTTGTTCTTCATTGCTTGTTTCATCTTTAGTTATTCTAGGACCTTGATAAATGTTTCTTGCATTTTCTCTATTCTATTTCCAAGATTTTGGATCATGTTTACTGTCATTATTCTGAATTATTTTTCTGGTAGACTGCCTATTTCCTCTTCATTTGTTAGTTCTGGTGGGTTTTTATCTTGCTTCTTCATCTGCTGTGTGTTTTTCTGTCTTCTCATTTTGCTTATCTTACTGTTTTTGGGTTCTCCTTTTTGCTGGTTGCAGGTTCGTAGTTCCTGTTGTTTTTGGTGTCTGTCCCCAGTGTCTAAAGTTGGTTCAGTGGGTTGTGTAGGCTTCCTGGTGGAGGGGACTAGTGCCTGTGTTGTGGTGGATGAGCCTGGATCTTCTCTTTCTGGTGGGCAGGTCCACATCTGGTGGTGTGTTTTGGTGTGTCTCTGACCTTATTATGATTTTAGGCAGCCTCCCTGCTTATGGTGGTGTTGTTTTCCTGTCTTGCTAGTTGTTTGGCATAGGTTTTCTAGCACTATAACTTGCTGGTCGTTGATTGAAGCCTGGTGTTGCTGTTGAGATGGAGATCTATGGGAGATTTTCATCGTTTGATATTATGTGGAGCTGGGAGGTCTCTTGTGGACCAGTGTCCTGAAGTTGGCTCTCGCAACTCAGAGGCACAGAACTGACTCCTGGCTGCAGCACCAAGAGCCTTTCATCCACACAGCTCAGAATAAAAGGGAGAAAAAGAAGAAAAAGAAAGAAAGAAGGAAAGAAAAAAGAAGAAAGAAAGGAAGCAGGATAAAATAAAGTAAGATAAAAAAATAAAGTTATTAAAATAAAACATAATTATTAAGAAAAAAATTTAAGTAAAAAACAAACAAACAAACAAAAAAACAAAAAAACTTACTGACAGACCCTAGGAAAAATTGTGAAAGCAAAGCTATACAGACAAAATCTCACACAGAAGCATACACACACACTCACAAAGAGGAAAAGTGTAAAAAATAATATATCTTCCTCTCAAAGTCTACCTCCTCAATTTGGGATGATTCGTTGTCTATTCATGTATTTTATAGATGCAAGTACATCACGTTCATTGTGGAGATTTCATCCGCTGCTCCTGCGGCTGCTGGGAGAGATTTCCCTTTCTCTTCTTTGTTCGCACATCTCCTGGGTTTCAGCTTTGGATTTGGCCCTGCCTCTGCATGTAGGTCGCTGGAGGGCGTCTGTTCTTCCCTCAGACAGGACGGGGTCAAAGGAGCCACTGATTCCAGGGTTCTGGCTCATTCAGGCCGGGGGTAGGGAGGGGCACGGAGTGCGGGGCAAGCCTGCGGTGGCAGAGGCTGGCGTGACGTTGCACCAGCCTGAAGCACACTGTGTGTTCTCCCGGGGAAGTTGTACCTGGATCATGGGACCCTGGCAGTGGCGGGCTGCACAGGCTCTCTAGAAGGGAAGTGTGGATAGTGACCTGTGCTTGCATACAGGCTTCTTGGTGGTGGCGACAGCAGCCTTAGCATCTCTTGCCCATCTCTGGGGTCCGTGCTGATAGCTGTGGCTCATGCCCATCTCTGGAGCTCCTTTAAGCAGTGCTCTTAATCCCCTCTCCTTGAGCACCAGGAAACAAAGAGGGAAGAAAAAGTCTCTTGCCTCTTCGGCAGGTCCAGACTTTTTCCCGGACTTCCTCCCGGCTAGCCGTGGTGCACTAACCCCTTCAGGCTGTGTTCACGCCGCCAACACCAGTTCTCTCGCTGTGCTCCGACCGAAGCCCAAGCCTCAGCTCCCAACCCCCACATGCCCCGGCGGGAGAGCAGACAACCCTTTGGGGCTGGTGAGTGCTAGTCTGCACTGATCCTCTGTGCGGCCATCTCCCCACTTTGCTCTCCGCACCCCTGTTGCCGTGCTCTCCTCCGTGGCTCCAAAGCATCCCCCCTCTTCCACCCACAGTCTTCACCCACAAAGAGGCTTCCTAGTGTGTGGAAAGCTTTCCTCCTTCATGGCTCCCTCCCACTGGTACAGGTCCCATCCCTATTCTCTTGTCTCTGTTTTTTCTTTTGCCCTACCCAGGTATGTGAAGTGTTTCTTGCCTTTTGGGAGGTCTGAGGTCTCTTGCCAGCGTTCAGTGGGGGTTCTGTAAGCGTTGTTCCACATGTAGATGTACTTCTGATGTATCTGTGGGGAGGAAGGTGATCTTCGTGTCTTACTCTTCCACCATCTTCCCCCCTCCCATGTAGCTCCAGTTTTTAAAAAAAATAAATTCAAAGAACTTTTAGATACTCATAATGTTGTATTTATTTAATCCAATATTAAGCTATTCAGTATGTCATTATTCTTTTGCCTTTGGCAAAATATCAAAGTATAAGAATCTATCTTTGAAAATTATCTTTATAAATATTCAAAGATATTTTGGACCTTTCATATTTAACATCAACTTTTGATCCAATATCTATGTTCTTAGACTTTCCTCTGCCTGTCTTCCCACATAGCCTGTACCTTGCTCCCTGTACCTTTCTTGATTAACTAATTCTCCTATCATGTGTTGCCTACACATGTGTTTGAAATCCCAGAATCTAGCCATATCTTCCCCCAGTGTTTTATGTTTTAATTGATCCACTTTCTGGACTAACTCATAGAGTTAACAGGTTAGAGTGGTGTTATTGGTTAAGCTTGACTGTTAGAGCCCCAGTGACCTGAATATTTGACTGTTTGGGAAGATACTGGGCCTAATGATATGCACCATGCCTATTCATATGAGTTGTAACTCAGAGTTTACATGTACAGTACTTTGACATAAATGAATTGTTACTCAATTTAAACTATTACTTTTAACTAACTCAAATTTTAATCCCTGTCAATGTGAAAAACAAGTAACTTTCTCTTATGGCCTAGCTTCTAGTCATAGACCCTCTTAACCATAACTTTCTTCATGATACCGCAACCTATTATTGCCATAAGTATTGTTATCAAGTTAAAGAATCCCCTTGTATTTCTAGCTGGCTCAAAAAACTTATAAATAGTTTTTGATTTTTGTCAATTACTTTTTGTGCATTGCTCAAGACAATGATCATGTGATTTATCTCCTGTCCTCTGTTATTGTGGTGAATTTTAATTGATTAATCAACATGAGCTCCTGAAATGAATTCATCTAGATAGTGGTGTATTATCTTTGGACATACTAGTTATTCACTTTATTAATATTTTGTAATTGGCCTGTAACTTTCATGTCAAGATGACCTTATAATTAGAGGTAAAGAATATTTCCTCATTTTCTAATTTCAAGGGGTTCAGTAAGGTAAATGCCATTATGTTTTCCTTACATGTTTATTAGAATTTACTGGTGAAACTATTATGCTGTCAGTTTTCTTTGTGGGAATGCTTTCAGTACAAATTTAATAGATATAAAACACTTTACAGTTTCTTATTTGAGATCTGTCTTAATAATTTCTATTTTTCCAGAATATGTTCCATTCCAGCTAAAATTTTCAAATATATTTCCCAAAGTTTGTCCAGTGAAGTATCATTTTATTTTTGATGTCAAGGATCTATAGACCTGTTCTTTCTCTTAATTGATGACAGTAATCCTGAATTCCTCCTATATTTTTTCCTTTAAATTTTAATCTGTTTAATCAATGATTTGTTATTGTTTAATTATTTGAAGAAAACTTTCTTATTTTCTTTTTTCTGGATAAATATTTGCTTTTTCAACATAACACATTTTTCTAATATTTGTTGTCTTTGAACAGTCTGTTATTTAAAGGAGATGTTTTAATTTTGGAATATACTTCAATTCTCTGCCTATATTGTTGTTTTAATTTCAAATAGAATCCTCTTGTGATCAGAGAGCATATTTACTAGGACTGTGTCCCTTTGAAAACTATTGAGACTTGCTTTATGCCCTGCTTATGGTCAATTTAATTATTGTTCCAACTGAATGGGTATTGTTCAGTTGATGACTTTAATATCTCAGTATGTTATGTATGTTGGCCAAATCATCAGTATTCTTTCTGTCTGCTTGTTCCACTAGTTTTTAAAAGAGGTGTTTTAAAACTTTATTATGATTATGGATTTCTACTGATACAACTGTACCCACTTTCATTAGAGTTTGCATGATAATTTTTCTAATCATTTTAATCTCAGCCTTTTTATATTCTCATATATAAGAAATATTTCAAACTACATGTATAAAGGCTTATTTTTTATCAGCCTGACAATCTTTGTCCATATTTTGGACAGTTTATCCCTCAATGTTTATTATCTGTGGTTTAAATATAATATCTTATTAGTCATTGATGATTTATTTGATCTAATAAATGATCCCATATTTCTCTATCTGTGCATGAATTTTAGTTGATTATATTTTATTATTCCACTTTGAATTGTTAGGTTGGGAACAAGAAAGACCACAAAACTGATCTCTCTATCCTGCCTTATTACCAGCATTACGTTTATTTTGTGACTGTGTTTGTGTGTGTTTGTGTGTGTATGAATATGTATATTTTAGAAAAAAATGAGTGGGGTAGTATTTGAATGACAGAGTCTGGATGCATTTCACAGAATTTAAAATTAAAGGGATGATTTATGATTTCCTCTGGAGTTCTGGAAAATTGAATGTCCTCCATATATTTCTAATACCATTAGATTATTGGGGCCTTAGATTGAGAATCCAAGAAGAGGGTCCTAACAATGATGAACTTGAAGAATTACTGGTGAATATCAGCATGCTTTACATGCCAAAATAGAAGGTTGGGAAACTATATCTTCCTGCAGGTCTAAAGATTTGTGCATCTGATTTAAACCATTGGTTTTCAAAGTGTGGTTCCCTCACATCATGTCTGATCTTTTAGAAATTCAAATTATCACTCCCTCCTCCCAACCAACTGAGGCAGAAATGTTATGGTAGAGACCAGCAATCTATGTGTTAGTAAGCCCACCAGATGATTCTAATACCCACTAAAGTTTGAGAGTAACTATCTTAAATATTTGGCTGCAGTGGGACACCCATTTTAAAAAAAAGATATAACAGCAGTGTCAGTGTGGAAGAGATACAATTTTATGACACACTGAAAGCCAGGGTAGAAAAGATTAAGAAGTAGACAACTTTTGTCCAGCTTATTATTCTTCATAAAGTTCCCACCTTAGAATAATTCCAGGAGAAGACTCAACTAAGAAGATCATTTGGCTCATTCTAAATCACAAATGAGCAGAAATTATTTAGAGTTGCATAGGGTAGTTGACTAGACCTTTGAATGAGGAGGCTACCAGATGATAACACCATTCAGTAAGGATGTTTGACGTTGTCCAGTCTTTCTCTACTAACAAGCAATATCTACAAATTCAGTGTTACTGAGCTGCTAAACATCGAGATTTCCTTGAAAACTGGGGCCATGGTTTATTTGCATCTTTTTTTTTTTTTTTTTTTTTTTTTTTGCGGTATGCGGGCCTCTCACTGTTGTGGCCTCCCCCACCGCGGAGCACAGGCTCCGGACGCGCAGGCCCAGTGGCCATGGCTCACGGGCCCAGCCGCTCCGCGGCATATGGGATCCTCCCAGACCGGGGCACGAACCCGCATCCCCCGCATCGGCAGGCGGACTCTCAACCACTTGCGCCACCAGGGAGGCCCTATTTGCATCTTTAACCAGTGAATTGAACAATACTGACATAAAAATATATGTAAAAAACATACTGGTCCCAGTATCTTTATTACGTACTGTCCCAGGAAACAAATAAAGCCAAAACTGGGTGAAAACATTTATGGTTCCTTCCTTCACAAAATATTTATAACTAATGAGGTACCCATCAATAATCAGCTGCACATTTTACAAATCTCACACTGCTGAAATGTGGGAAATGGAAGATAGACCAAGATTTGAATGAAAATCGAAAGGTAAGGAAGAAATTGCATTATTCCTGTTTCAAGATTATGGTTTGGATATAGAAATCTTGGTGAAAACTGCCAAAAATTGATGGAGTAAGGAAACTAAAATTGACAGAATATACAGAATATAGTGACAGGTGGGTAATGCTAGTTGAAGTAAGCAAAAATATTAATAGTAACTCCTATGTGTATAACATAGAAACTCAATGGATATTTGGTTGTTACCAATTTTGAGATAGAAAGCACAGAAGAGGGAGGAAATTTGGAGTTGGAAGACTTATAGAAATAATAAATCATTTTTGATAAATTGAGTCTGAGATTTATTGAGTTATCAAGTGGAAATGTTAAATTAATGGTTGATTATATGTATTCAGAGTTCAGAGGTCTAGGTTGGATATTAGAATCTTGGCGCCATCAAGAAGTGAATGGCTTTGCGTAGAAATAGTAACTTGTTGAAAAGAGACTTCAGAGTTGAGCCTTAATAAAATCCAACATTCAGAGGCCACACAGAATGATCTGAAAAATAAGTGTCAGTAAAATAGAGCAAATTTCCACTGAGTGTGTGGACTAATATAGACAGAAGTCACATTTAAAGGCAAATATTTGAAGACTGAAAGGTTGGGAGAAATAGAGACTAAGTACAGACCACTCTTGCTTGAATTGTTTGAAGGTTGCTTGTAAAAGAGACAAAAGAAATAAAATGACAACAGGAGAGGTTAATGGTGATTGAGGAGGTTTTATCTGAAATATAAAGTATCTGAGAAATCTCAAATCCCAATTAGGAAAAAACAAAAACAAAAACCAACACAATGGGAACATTTAGAGATATAAGAAACAGAAAGGATCACTGGTGATTAAATAAATTATTTAAGCATCTACATCACACAGTTTAAACAGTGAGTAAAATGATGAAATAATAAAAATAAAATCAGTTAATATTACTTGAAAAATAAAATAAGGGAGATCAGAACTGCTTTAAAACTTCAAAAGCTTTTTACAAAAATAAAATAAAATATTTAAAAACAAATGGGAAAAAAAGTAGGTACAAACACCAAAAATTAGAAATGAAAAGGGAATTATACTCTATGAAAGAGGAAATTAAAAGTACCATAAAAACACTTTATAAAATATTATGCAAGTGAGTTTTAATATCTCATTGAAAGAGTTGATTTCCTAGGAAAATGTAAATGATAAAAATGTATCTCAAGAGGGATCCAAAACCTCAATAGATCCTAACAGTGGAAGAGTTGGGGACAGTCATCAGAGTACTATTCTCCAGGCTCTAGCCCAAAGGGATATATTTAGTTATATTCATGGATAAATTATTTCAATCTTCCAGGGAAAAGACATTCTGATATTATATAAATCATACCAAAGAAGGGACTCCCTGTTTCTCCCTGTCTTGCAAACAGAGGTACTTTTTTTTTTTTTTAACATTTTGTATAAGACTAACTTCTCAAGATTTTATAGTGAACAGGCTTAGGAGTGTTCACACACAGTTCACTGCAGTGTCTGCCTCTGGAACAGAGGGCACTTCTGTTTGCTGTCCAGTATAATAAGTATAATCTCTCTCTGTCTTTGAGGCAAAGGTTGGGCAGATGGTTTGTACCGCCTTATAAGAATAAAGTTTCATAAGCTTAGCTTCCTCAGCCTTCATGCAAACCCACTGTGTGAGCAGCATCCTTGGGGCCCACTCTAGGCACCTCCCCCCCACACACCATGGACTTCAGGCGGTAAGGTGAAAGAACATGAACAAGGAACTCACGTTGTTGGCTGTTCTGTAATAATGTCCTTTTCTCCTGATCTAGGAATTGTGTGCCTCCCCTTTTTTTTTCAGCATTTATGATATCGCTGTAGGCTAACTTGTTAGCATGCAGATGGATAAAATCCCAGACCCTTCAGAAGACTTCCTACATCTTATATGTGTTTTCCTCCATCTGGAATCTTTTCTTTCCTTGTTTCCATCTTTGACACTCTGGTCCAGTAGTACCCTCTCTGCCTGATACTGACCCTTCTAACCTCATCTGATCCCTTATGCATGGACTAAATCCCCATTCACATGCTCATATAGTAGCTTGAATATTTTATATTGGAGTGTGTAGCAATAGATTGTTAGCTGTATTATAGTTTCATTAGCGTCAAGTTGGAAATTATGTCTATTTTGTTTAGTTTCATGTTTAACACCTAACATAATGTCTACTATCAGCACTTAGTAAAATTTGAAGAAATTATCTAAGTATCCAGAACTATGTCAGATACACTGTATCAATAGTAGGAAACATACTTTTGTTTTATTTTCTGTGTTTATTTTCCTTACAGAAGGCTTATTAGTTCTTTTTACTTTTTTTTTTCTGATTGTCTAGGCTTCTTTTCCCTTTATTGGAAAAGATATTTTTTAAGAGTATGTATTTGTGATGGACAGTGTGTCAGGACCTCCTGAAGGTGAAGGTTTACCTTCTTGTTTCCTTTGTACCAGCATTTTATAATATGTCAGAAAATCACTAATAATAGGAATAAGCCAAAAATTTTTAAAGTTTTCTAGGAGTTAGTTTAAAATGGTAGTTTGAAAAATGAATTGTTAAAGAATATTGATAATCAAAACATGAAAAATTTATGACAGCATTGGCATATATACATTGTTAAATGTAAAATGGATGGCTAGTTGGAAGCTGCTGTATAGCACAGGGATATCACCTCAGTGCTTTGTGATGACCTAGAGAGGTGGGATAGGGAGGGTGGGAGGGAAGCTCAAGAGGGAGGGGATATGGGGATATATGTATACATATAGCTGATTCACTTTGTGGTTCAATAGAAACTAACACAATATTGTAAAACAATTATACTCCAACAAAGATATGAAAAAAAAAACTTTATGGTAATTTTTTTTTTTTTTTTTTTTGTGGTATGTGGGCCTCTCACTGTTGTGGCCTCTCCCATTGCGGAGCACAGGCTCCGGACGTGCAGGCTCAGTGGCCATGGCTCACTGGCCTAGCCACTCCGTGGCATGTGGGATCTTCCCGGACCGTGGCACAAACCTATGTCCCCTGCATCAGCAGGCAGACTCTCAACCACTGCGCCACCAGAGAAGCCCCAATGGTAATATTTTAATTATGAAATTGTCTTAAATATCCAAACATATTTTCATATATTACACTAAACAAGATACAAAGTGTCTATAGAAAAGTATAAATAAAAAGACAGAAACAGAAGGCTTCACTTAGGAAATTTTTGTTAATACTTTATATTTCCTATGGCTCCTTCACTTGACTTTGTTTTTACTCTTTTCATGGTCTTTAGTGGAAGTATACTGAAAACTAAGTTTAGTACTTTAAATAATGGTATAAGCAGAATTTAAAGGACAATATTCTTGAATAGCTTATGTAACTAAAATAAATGGAAGCTTGAGAATATCAATAATAACAAAATATCTGTTTGGTGTTACCTAGAGAAAATTCTTTTTTTGGTTGGAAATATTATTTTAAAGTCCACAGAAACAGTTCAGAGCTTATTTTAAAATCACAATTGTGGTCTTGATAATCTCAGAGTTCTATAAGAAAATTAGAGAATTACAAGAATATGATAGTAAAATCCCAGAGCTCCAGTTTGAAGTAATTCATAGGAAGAAGAATATCATTGAAGAGATAAATAGAAATAAAGCAAAATAAAATGAAATAAAATATATAAGCACAGATTTCTCTGATGTTAATGGACTCATATGATATTACCAAAATGGTTTTCAGTTTAACATCCCCAGAAGGATTTTGTGTGAGAGATCTATATATAGTCATTGAATGATAATGAATAAAGTAATTTTACAGTTCACATCAGGAAGAATACTTTCCTAGAATTCCAAAAGGACACTTTTACATTTGCATTGCTTTAATGATTCTAAAACATTAGTACTCCTGCACCATACAGAGAAAGTGCTGGCTGCAGGATAAGATTAAGAGCTTTAGCTCTTTTTGAACAAAAGCTTTGTCTCTTTTGTGTGCTCTCAGAAGGCTGTTCGCACAGACTCCAAATTATGGGTCTCAGTAGAATTGGAATTTTTATCCCTCCAATTTCCTCTCAGTTTTCTTGATTATTAAACAATGGTACCTGCACCTTGCAACCAGGATTTATAGCTTTTGGTTTATTTCTATGTAGAGGCAGATAACTATCACTCTTCCTCATTTAATTTTTAAGGAAAATCAACAGTAAAAATACAACTGTATATACAAAATATATAAGAAATATTTTTACCTCATAGTTGAAAGATTATGTTCTAAAAGTAAGCAGTATTTAAAATTTGAGTTTTTCATGTATTTAAAAGGTTAATATAATCTTTAATATTTCTGTTTGTAGGACATTTGTCCTTCCACTGCAAAATCCACTTATGCATAAGATATTGAAGAATCTAAATATATTTCTTCAACTCCAAAATTTCCTGATGTTCGTTGTATAATTACCTGATTAAAGCAAGAATTTTAAAAACTGTTAACATTTTCAGAGTATGAGTGAGGCAAGTCTTTGACTCACTTTAGTCTTTTCCCCGCAAAAGAACAATTTATTCAAAAATACACTAAGGTATACCCTAAGGACCCCCACTTCGCACAATATGTATGTAGATTACCCAATGGAAAATCAAGGTAAACACATGAACTCTGACAGGCTGTTATCAACATTTTACAAAGCCTAAAATCAACCTGAAAGATAACCTATGAAACCCAGAGGAAAATACACATTTTAAAATGTCTCAGTCATTCTCTCTCAGTGGAGACAAATGTGGAGAACATGTCTTTAAAACCATATAGTCTCCTGTGAATCATTTCAAAAATGCGATTCCTATTGGAAGTAACTTTTATCAGAATGAGACAAAGTTTTGGATTACATTGTTTGACAAAATATAACACTCTCACATATTTTCTTGTAAGGGTTATCTAACTGCAGATACTCAGTCTTTACTAACATCACTCCTGACTCTGATGTAAAGGGACCTACTACCCAGAGAAGTAGGAAGCATTCAAAGTTTGTCTATTGTAATTTAATCTGTTTTTTTTAAATAGTTAAATGTCTTATCTGTTCCAAGCACTTTAGATAATTTACTTAATAATAATGACATTCAAGCAGGTTAGGCATTATTAGCCTCATTTTAGAACTGAGGAAACTAGGGATTAAAGAATATAACTTTTTTCAAGTTCACATAGGTAATAAGTGTTGGATAACATTCTGCTACACAAAGGTTATTTTTGAAAGTCTGTGCTAATGTCTTGACATTCTTGTGGTTTTGAAGAAGTGCTGTATCATGGAGCGTACACTTCTAGGAGTGATTAGGTATTGTTGGTTTAGAACAGATACATGGAAGAGTACAAAAAATGTGCCTTAAGAATTAGTTCTTTTAGGTTATTGTAAAAATACGTATTACTATAGTTCTAAGTATTTTTCTTATCACAACTAATGCTTAGGCAAATAATTTATCAGTGTGTATGTGTTTTTTTTATCTTTGTTAATGTTTCACAGAAATCATATAGAACATCTATTGAGTTCTCTGTAATGCCCTGCATTTGAAAATAGAGAAGCAAACAGATTTCCTTGGGTGGGAGGAGCACAAGAGAATCAAAAATTTCTATATGAATTAATCACATAGATGTCTCTGTTCTCATCCTGAAAACCTGTGGCTTGTTTTCTACAAAAAGAAATTAATGACATGTAGGTAGAGGCAACATGATATTCTGAAAAAGCATAACTTCAGGGTCAGTCAGCCTAATCTGTAGGGTTGTCAGCTTTTAATAGGAGCTTTACTAGAACAAAGTAAATATTTAGTTATAGGAGGTTATTACTGTTTGCATGCACATATGTTTATATGTGCCATATCCACAGTGTTTACATGAAGAATTTAAAAGACATAGGACACATTGCCACTTCATATTTTTTCATCAAAGATATTGAGATAAAAAAGAGAAAAGAACTAGTCCACATTTAATATATAAACGATGAGAAAAACTTTTACTCTCTTTATCAGAATGTTTCCGTGACAGTAGATGTACCAGAAAAAATAATTAAGACAGAAATTCAATAATGTCTTATTGAGTCATGAAACAAATATACACTGTTTGTTATGCTATTCACTGGGAACACAATTATATGAATGAGTGAGTCTCACCTTCAAAGAGCTAACAACTTCAGTTGTTCTAGCAAGAAAGATGGCATTTGAAATGAGCTTTAAAGATTCAATAGGATTTCCTTAAATGGCAAAATTGAGTAAGGTCATTACAAGTGAAATGAATAAACAAAAGCACACTATATGACAAGTGGTCATGTATTTTGTAACACATGTTACAATACTTCCCTTTTGCTCTAAGGGCATTTCTATGTATCCCCTGCAAATAGAATAATTAGGAATTTTGCACACTGTGTTCCTCCAGATCATCATCTGTGGGTAGCTACTTTTCACCATATGTTGGTCCATATGACGGATAATAAAGGTAACTGTCAGATGGCTACAGACATCTGACAAACTTCCATATACTTGTCACCACCCCATTTGAACCCAAAATATACTAGAATCCACTACACATTTAAGAAGTAAATGAATTAATTAATGTATTTTAAAGGAATTGGTCCCAAATTAGTATAGTAAACACTGATGGATGCTAGGGGTAGGAAAATTTTCATGTCTGTTGTACTCAGTATAGATACCTCATTTCCTTGTACCACCAGATCTTCAGACAGTGGTGTCTAGGCCTTCAGAAAGTGACCTCTGTGGATGTGCTCTAGGCTTTAAGAGGTCGTTCAGAAAAGAACAATTATTTTTCTCCTCCTCTCTTCCTGATCATGACAATTACTGAAATCCTCTCTTTTCACTTCTTCCCTTTCCCCAGCCCTCAGCACAACACACAATGCACCCTCAAGGAATCATCTTTCCCATGAACTAAGTCCAGATAAACTTATCTTTGTCTTATAGCATATATAGTACCAGATATTGGTAGTTTACAATTTTTTTCTTTATTTGTTTACTCACATTTTGAGAATAATTTAGCGAAGAGATAGTAAAAAAAAATAAGTCAGAGAAAGGTTACAGTTGGAAATAAAGATGATGATTTCTATTTTGGGCATTAGACTTTTCACTAAAGAATCTGAATTCTTTTTAAGTTCAATGACTGATGACTTGACAAGCACCTCTTTTCTCATATACATGGACTCTTTGTATCCTATATTTATTTATTCTTTTGCCAATGCTCTAATCCTGTTTTTATAAAATAAAATTTTTTCCTTCTTATCGCTAAGGCAGGATTAATAGTCTCTGCACATTATTGCATGTTTCTAAGCCCAAGATCACTCTCATGACCATGGAAGTGGAAAAATAATTTTATACAAGACATCATAAATGTACTGATGTACTGAAAAGTGACCTAGAAATGGAGAGTGCTTTCATAGAATGGAGAGCCTTCATGTAAAATAAAAATAGTTTTCTTCTTTATACATACATATATTTGAACATTGTTGTTCAAATCTGAAGGCCCAAGATTTCTGATTTATGTAATTGGGGTTTCTTACAGGTAAAGATTACAGAATGTTTTGCTGCAAAACTTTATCCTTTCTCTTTACAGTCATATTACCGAAGTATTTTTCTTACCTACTTGAAATAACAAATATCCAGTATTGCACATCCGTAAAAAGTATTTAATTTCAACAAAACAAATAAAAGTGGTTTTGTAACAGGGTCGTTATAAATTAGAATGTTTTACATTTAGATGAGTTCAGAAGACAATGCAGTGAAATAATGGCTGCTCAGAATAAAGGACGGACCTGTTTGTAGTCATGGTAAAATGGACAATGGCAGTCCTAAATTAAAAGCAAACATGTAGAAGGGGGACCTTCAAGATGGTGAAGGAGTAAGACGTGGAAATCACTTTCCTCCCCACAGTTACATAAAAAATACGTCTCATGTGGAACAACTCCTACAGAACACCTACTGAACGCTGGCGGAAGACCTCAGACTTCCCAAAAGGCAAGAAACTCCCCACATACCTGGGTAGGGCAAGAGGAAAAAGAGAGACAAAAAAAATAGGGACAGGACCTGCACTTCTGGGAGGGAGATGTGAAGGAGGAACAGTTTCCACACACTAGGAAGTTCCTTCACTGGCAGAGACAGGGGATGGGTTGGGGGGAAGCTTAGGAGCCATGGAGGAGAGCACAGGAACAGGGGTGTGGACGGCAAAGCAGAGAGATTCCCTCACAGAGGATCAGTGTCGACCAGCACTCACCAGCCTGAGAGGCTTATCTGCTCACCTGCCAGGGCGGGTGGGGGCTGGGAGCTGAGGCTCCAGCTTTGGAGGTCAGATCCCAGGGAGAGGACTGGGCTTGGCTCTGTGAACACAGCCTGACAGGGGTTAGTGCGCCACAGCAAGCACAGAGGGAGTCCAGGAAAATGTCTGGACCTGCCTAAGAGACAAGAGACCATTGTTTTGAGTGTGCAAGGAGAGGGCATTCCTTCCCTGTCTGCCCACAGAGGACAGAGCACCACCTAAAGGAGCTCCAAAGATGGGCACAAACTGCGGCTATCAGCACAGGCATGAGACCAGCTTGATACGCTAAGGCTGCTGCTGCAGTCACCAAGAAGCCTGTGTGCAAGCACAGGTCACTATGCATACCTCTCCTCCCGGAAGCCTGTGCAGCCCTTGACTGCCAGGGTCCCGTGATCCAGGGAAAACTTCCCAGGAGAACATATGGTGCCTCAGGTTGTTGCAATGTCTCTTTGGCCTCTGCCACCACAGGCTCACCCAGCATTCTGTATTCCTCCCTCCCCCAAGCCTGAGTGAGCCAGAGCTCACTAATCAACTGCTACTTTAACCCCATACTGGCTGGGCAGGGAACAAACTCCCTCAGGTGACCTAAATGCAGAGGTGGGGCCAAATCCAAAGCTGAAACTCAGAGGCTGTGCAAACAAAGAAGAGAAAGGGAAACCTCTCCCAGCAGCCTCAGGAGCAGTGGATTAAATCTCCACAATTAACTTGATGTACCCTGCATCTGTGGAATTCCTGAATAGACAACAAATCATCCCAAAATTGAGGCGGTGGACTTTGGGAGCAACTGTAGACTTGGAGTTTGCTTTCTGTATCTAATTTGTTTCTGGTTTTAGGTTTATCTTAATTTAGTATTTAGAGATTATTACCATTGGTAGATTTGTTTATTGATTTGGTGGCTCTCTTCCTTTTTCTATATATATATATATATATATATATATATATATATATATATATATATATATATATATATATATCCTTTTTCTCTTTTTGTGAGTGTGTATGTGTATGCTTCTTTGTGTGATTTTGTCTCTTTATCTTTGCTTTTACCATTTGTCCTAGGGTTCTGACTGTCCTTTTTTGTTGTTGTTGTTGTTTTAGTATAGTTTTTAGTGATTGTTATCTTTGGTAGATTTGTTTTTTGCTTTTGTTGCTCTATTCTTTTTTTACTACTTTTTTATTTTTAATAATATTTTTTTTTATTTTAATAACTTTATTTTATTTTTTCTTTCTATCTTTCTTTTTGTTTCCCCTCTTGTTCTGAGCCGTGTAGTTGACAGGGTCTTGGTGCTCTGGCTGGGTATCATGGGAGAGCCGAGTTAAGGATATTGGTCCACCAGTGACTTTCCAGCCACACATAATATCAAATGGTGAAAGTTCTCCCAGAGATCTCCATCTCAACGCTGAGACCCAGCTCTACTCAACGACCAGCAGGCTACAGTGCTGGATGCCCTATGCCAAACAACTAACAAGACATGAACACAACACCACCCATTAGCAGAGAGGCTTTCTAAAATCATAATAAGTTCACAGACACCCCAAAACACACAGCTGGACACACTCCTGCCTACCAGAAAGAGAAGATCCAGCCTCATCATCCAGAATACAGGCACCAGTGCCCTCCATCAGGAAACCTACAAAAACCACTGAACCAACCTTAGCCACTGGGGGCAGACACCAAAAACAATGGAAACTATAAACCTGCAGCCTACGAAAAGGAGACCCCAAACACAGTTAGGCAAAATGAGAAGACAGAGCTTATACACAGCAGAAGAAGAAGCAAGGTAAAAACCCACAGACCAAACAAATGAAGAGGAAATAGGCAGTCTACATGAAAAAGAATTCAGAGTAATGATAGTAAAGACGATCCAAAATCTTGGAAGTAGAATGGAAACATTACAAGAAACATTTAGCAAGGACCTAGAAGAACTAAAGAGCAAACAATGATGAACAACACAGTAAACGAAATTAAAAATTCTCTAGAAGGAATCAATAGCAGAATAACTGAGGTAGAAGGATGGATAAATGACCTAGAAGATAAAAGAGTGGAAAGAACTACCACAGAGAAGAGTAAAGAAAAAAGAATGAAAAGAACTGAGGACAGTCTCAGAGACCTCTGGGACAACATTAAATGCACGAACATTCGAATTATAGGGGTCCCAGAAGAAGAAGAGAAAAAGTGACTGAGAAAATATTTGAAGAGATTACAGATGAAACCTTCCCTAATATGGGAAAGGAAATAGTCAATCAAATCCAGAAAGCACAGGGAGTTCCATACAGGATAAATCCAAGGAGAAACACACCAAAACACATATTAATCAAACTATCAAAAATTAAATTCAAAGAAAAAATATTAAAAGCAGGAAGGGAAAAGTGACAACATACAAAAGAATCCCCATAATGTTAACAGCTGGTCTTTCAGCAGAAACTCTGTAAGCCAGAAGGGAGTGGCAGGACATATTTAAAGTGATGAAAGGGAAAAACCTACAACCAAGATTACCCTACCCAGAAAGGATCACACTCACATTCGATGGAGAAATTAAAACCTTTACAGACAAGCAAAAGTTAAGAGAATTCAGCACCACCAACCAGCTTTACAACAAATGCTAAAGGTACTTCTCTAGGCAGGAAACACAAGAGAAGGAAAAGACCTACAGAAAGAAACCCAGAACAATTAAGAAAATGGTAATAGGAACATACATATTGATAATCACCTTAAATGTAAATGGATTAAATGCTCCAACCAAAAGACATAGACTGGTTGAATGGATACAAAAACAAGACCTGTATATGTGCTGTCTCCAAGAGACCCACTTCAGACCTAGGGACATATACAGACTGAAAGTGAGGGGATGGAAAATGATATTCCATGCAAATGGAAACCAAAAGAAAGCTGGAGTAGCAATTCTCATATCAGATAAAATAGACTTTAAAATAAAGACTATTACATGAGACAACGAAGGGCACTATATAATGATGAAGGGATCAATCCAAGAAGAAGGTATAACAATTGTAAATATTTATGCACCCAACATAGGAGCACCTCAATACATAAGGTAGATGCTAACAGCCATAAAAGGGAAAATCAATAGTAACACAATAATTGTACGGGACTTTAACACCCCACTTTCACCAATGGACAGATCATCCAAAATGAAAATAAATGAGGAAATACAAGCTTTAAATGATACATTAAACAAGATGGACTTAATTGATATTTATAGAACATTCCATCCAAAAACACTTTCTTCTCAAGTGCTCATGGAACATTCTCCAGGTTATGTCATATCTTGGGTCACAAATCAAGCCTTGGTAAATTTAAGAAAATTGAAACCATATCAAGTATCTTTTCCGACCACAGTGCTATGAGACTAGATATCAATTACAGGGAAAAAAAACTGTAAAAAAGACAAACACATGGAGGATAAACAATATACTACTAAATAACCTAGAGATCACTGAAGAAATCAAAGAGGAAATCAAAAAATACCTAGAAACAAATGACAATGAAAACACAATGACTCAAAATATATGGAGGTAGCCAAAGCACTTCTAAGAGGGAACTTTTATAGCAACACAGTCCTTTAAAAACTAAAAATAGAACTACCATATGACTGAGCACTCCCATTACTGGGCATATAACCTGAGAAAACCATAATTCAAAAAGTGTCATGTACCACAGTATTCATTGCAGCTCTATTTACAATAGCCAGTACATGGAAGCAACTTAAGTGTCCATCGAAAGATGAATGGATAAAGAAGATGTGGCATATATATACAGTCGAATATTACTCAGCCATAAAAAGAAATGAAATTGAGTTATTTGTAGTGAGGTGGATGAACATAGAGACTGTCATACAGAGTGAAGTAAGTCAGAAAGAGAAAAACAAATACCATATGCTAACACATATATATGGAACCTAAAAAAAAAAAAAAAAAAAAAAAAGGTTCTGAAGAACCTAGGGGCAGGACAGGAATAATGATGCAGTTGTAGACAATGGAGATGAGGACATGCGGAGGGGAAAGGGTAAGCTGGGATGAAGTGAGAAAGTGACATGGACATATATACACTACCAAATGAAAAATAGGTAGCTAGTGGGAAGCAGATGCATAGCACAGGGAGATAACTTGGTGCTTTTTGTCCACTTAGAATGGTAGTGTAGGGAGGGGGGGAGGGAGATGTAAGAAGGAGGAGATATGGGGATATACGTATATGTATAGCTGATTTAATTTGGTTTTACAGCAGAAATTAACAGACCATTGTAAAACAATTATACTCCAATAAATATGTTAAAAAGAAAAGGAAACATGTATTAAAAAATAAAATAAACCATGATAAATGTCAAACAAAATACAGTTATTTCATTTGACAATTATATACTAACACATATTTGTTTCAAGCTCTTTTCAAGATTGCTTGAGATATGGCCTTGTATCTCATTGTATCAACATGCTTTGAATAGACGTAGAAGAAACCCATAAATCATCTCTTATGGAATTTGTGTAATAGTGACAGAGTGCAAACAATTAAACCTAATAAATAAATAAATAAATAATATACACATAGGTGATGCATGCTTTGGAAAAAAATAGAGAATGAGTATCAGGGATGGTTGGTGTGTGGGGGGATATGTTTTCAAGCTGTATATAGAGTACTTAGAATTAGCTTTATTAGAAAATAATATTTGAGCCATAATTTGCCATAGGTGAGAGGGCTAGGCATGTGGATATCTTTGGAAAATAATTCAAGGGAGAGGAAATAGTGACAATGCCTTAAGATAAACGTTTGCCTGACTCATTCAATAAGCTGTATGGGCACAGTGTGACTGGAGGAGAGTTTGCAAGGGGGCAGTGACCCAATGTTCTGTTGAAGCAGTAATAGTGCACCAAATCTTAGAAGGGGCATTTGAACCAGCATGAAAAATTTGGTCAGAGATCCAGCCTATTGAAGAGAACTATTAGTCCCTTGAGGAAGGAAAATGTAATGCCACCGAAGTGTGCATAAATATATGTGTGTGTGTGTGTGTGTGTATGCACACATAGTTATGCAATATTGGTATATATCTGTATCATTAAAACTAAAAATTACTAAGAAAAACACAATGTACTACAAAATGTGGGAAAACTCAGCTCATCTTTTTTAATGGCCTCAAATTCAACAATCATGTAATATGCTGCAAGATCACTGTAATGTAGAGAAAATCTCAAGCATTATATCGATTTAATTGACTTCTAATTGCTAAGTCAATAACACATAAGAAAAGTTTTTCTGCTATGACTTCTAACACTTGCGAAAGATTGCTCCATTATTTACATTTTGACATTCATCAGTTCAGATTGAGATGTTTTGAAGTTTTAAGAAAGTATAGCACAGGGAACTCTACTCAATACTCTGTAATACCCTACATATGAACGGAATCTAAAAAAAAAAAAAAAAGTGGATATATACATATGTACAACTGATTCACTTTGCTGTACATCTGAAACTAACACATCATTGTAAATCAACTAGACTCCAATAAAAATTTACAAAACAACCAATAAATAAATAAATTTGAATTTTAAAAAAAATTTAAATGGGATAACTGATTTCAAATACAATTTGATATTTAAAATAATGAGAAATAACTGTCATTGAGTGAACTGCCACCTTTCTTTAGAAACTATGTTCTCTCTTACTGAGGTGATGCATTACAGCTGCCAAGTAACCATAATTTTTCTTGAAGCTAAATGTTGTAGCGCCATGTTTATGCAGTGTAATTTGTAAATGGGTTGTCCGAGTTACTAAATTTACAAGTATTAAGTCATACCATCTAAGTACAAATAGTAACCTTTGTGTTCATTTGATCTAGACTTTTAACTTTTTGAATTAGGAAACTGAATTTCAGAGGTACTTACAGTCCTGCCTGCAGGTATAAGTGATATTTAACCCAGGTGTTATAATTTTAACATTTAACATTAATGTTTAACATTATTCAATGTTAATTTGTTTAAATATTTTAAATAATTTGCGGTAACAGAATTCTAAGATGGTCCCCAGGTTATATACTTGCCTCCTGAGTGGGGTTGAGAACAATAAATATGGTGGAATATCGTTCTGGTAATAAGGTTACTTCACGTGGCAAAAATGAAAGGATCTTGCAGATGTAATTAAGATTCTAAATCAGTTGACTTAATCAAATAAGATGTTATCCTGGATGGAGTATAAAACCTTTAAAAGAGTGACTGGGTCCTCTTGATGAGTGAGAACTTCTCTTGCTGGCTTTTGCCACAACATGGATGGACCTAAAGATAGTCATACTGAGTGAAGTAAGTCAGACAGAGAAAGACATATTATATGATACTGCTTATATGTGGAACCTAAAAAAGTGGTACAAATGAAATTATTTACAAAACAAAAATAGAGTCACAGATGTAGAAAGCAACCTATGGTTACCAAGGGGAAAAGGGTGGGATGGATAAATTGGGAGATTGGGATTGACATATACATACTACTATATATAAAATAGATAACTAATAAGAACCTACTGTAGAGCACAGGGAACTCTACTCAATACTTTGCAATGACCTATGTGGGAAAAGAATGTAAAAAAGAGGGGATATATTTATATTTTTATATATATATATATATATATATATATATATATATATATATATATATATATATATATATATATATGTATGTATAACTGATTCACTTTGCTGTACAGAAGAAACTAACCCAACATTGTAAATCAACTACACTCCAGTAAAAATTAATTTTAAAAAATTAAGCTGCCATATTGCATGAGGGCTTCAGTGGCAGCCTTGTGGAAAAGAACTGTTAGCCTCCAACAACCTGAGTGAGCTTGGAGGCACAATATTCCCTAAACAAGCCTACAGAGGAGATTACAGCCTAGCTGACTCCTTGGCCACAGTCTAGTGAGACCCTGAGAAGAAGACAGGGTTAAGCTATGTCTGATTGACTCCTGACCCATAATTTTGTGTTGTTTTAAGCTGCTACATTCCTTAAAATGTGTATATCTTATAAAGTTTGCTAAGCTAGGAGAAACATTTTGCAATTTTTTCAATTATGAAATTATGCATAAATGATATGTTGATTTCACTTTTTAAATCTGTTTTTGTTGAATTAACTTGCATTTTACAGCTTTAGTTCACATGATTTAGTCAGAATCAACTGAAACAGGGGATCAATGCATCTCAGAGGTGAGCAATCTATTTTTTTAATGAATTTTCCCCAAAAAATGTTCTTTATACTTCCCCCACCTGTTCTCCAGTTCAGTATTCAAGTTAGGAATTTAAAAGTCATACTTATGTAGTTTCCTTCTGTTTAGAATTCTTATAAGGATTAACTGATAAAATTTTCAGGTGTTTTCAGTTGTATGTTTATATAATCTCTTGTTTTTTTTCCTTCAATAATTGATGTACTGTGTAAGCAAAGAACAAAGAGCATTGCTCACCATTCAGTTCTATAAGGATTAAGTCATAAGCCACTGCAGTCACTGATGGACAGTGCACTCTGAGAGGAAATTAAAATGATAACAGGATGCTCTGTGCTTTGGACAAGCAGGCCCCTTATACAGTTAGATATATGTAACTAAGGAAGAATTTTAATAAACCCAGATTTGTGCATCTTCTCATACATAGAAAAGAACTAAAATTATTAACCAGAGATAATCTGTTTTTTATGACTAACAGTAATTTTTTACCAAGATGTATACTTGACTGCATGTATTCCCTAGCCAAAAATCATATATACAGTGGCTTCTCTCCTAGCTCTTTGGAGCAGTTCCCTCAGAGCTATTGAGAGGCTGTCCCCCGGGCTATAGTTCCCAGTAAGTTCCCTGAATAAAACATAAACTCACAACTATTACATTGTGCAATTTTCATTCAGTCAACAACTGAAGTATTTGATACATTTCCTAATGACATTCCTAATCCTTGGAGTTCTAAAATAATTCTTATCACTTATTCTTTCAATATTTTTGGAATCATACACTATTGTATTTAGATGTTTGCTTCTGTAGTCACATATATAAGTGGTCTGAAATCTGTGTGTTCATGAATGTACACAAGCATACACTATATTGGGTCTTGTTAGGTTGTGCTGTCTTTGTAAAATAAACTGGTGAGATTTCCAGTAGACTAGCATAGAAAAGATCTGTTCTTTGAAACTTAGTTCCATCTGTTAAGCTTAATGTCTATTTTAAATAATCGATCCTTAATAACCATTAATTGTCTTACATATTGGTCCATTCAAGTTGTCTTTGATGAACAACCTTAAATGATGTTGGAAGGGCTCCCTCAGATATTGGTCTTAGCAATGTTTGTAAGTATTTAGCTCAGGGAAAGAAACTAGATTAAGAATTCAAACCGGAGAAGGAAGATATTCTATCAAAATAAAGGCTTTAATTTAATACATTAAATTAAACTTGAATTGCTTCAGACTATCATATAAAAAGAGGTTGACTGACAGAAATCTAAATAAGAATCTGCTAGCACACTTCTATGTGGCCCGAATTGAGTATCCTCCAGAAAGTATTATTAATGTGGATTTACCAACTGAACTGTGATTGCTTAAAAACAGCCAAGAAAAAACATTGTCTGAGTAAAGTGGTCAAAAATAAATTCTGTAAGTTAAGAAAAAATACTGAGTAAACTTGATCTACCTACCAGGTTAAGGGTTATAATTTCCCTTGAATATTCTCACTTTTTTAAATTGTGTTTGTGTGCACGTGTGTGTGTGCCTGTGTGTTTAGAAGTAACAAATACAGAACAATATAAAGGCTTTAACAGAGACTTGTAATTATGACAAGATAAGGTTATTGAGAAGGCTCGACTACTAATTGTCCCAGTGTTGAAATCAACATATGAACTCAACATTCTAGTAGGGGCATAATTTGAATTATAAGTGTCTTATTGGCAGAAAAAAGGAATAGCAGAGGTCTAAGGGAGCAAGGTTAAAGTTTAGGTTTGGAAAATCAATTGTGAGTAGATTATGAAGCCCTTGCTAAAAAAGTGTTAATTCTAAGCAACATATCTTGTATTATACAAGATGACATGACAACGCTACTGAGATAACAATATCTGAGAAGAAGATGAGTAGATAAATGTTGGAGCTGGTGTATAGGGGAGAAACCTGATTGATAGGAAAGAGAAAGGAAAGAATAATAATAAATGGAATTTGGGCTGGGGAAAAAAATTGACCAGTGATGTAGCTTGCAGGGAGTAACCAACAATCTAACTTCCAGTGCAAACCAAGGCTTCTTTGGAGCCCTTTTTTTCTATAAATGGAAGTATCACGCTATTTTCTACTTGGCTGAGGGTAGCATAACTATATCAAGAGTATTAGGAAGTTGTAAACCCTCACATTAGGCAGTTCTCTGCACTATAGTTCTATGATAGTCCATTTTTTAGCGAGTCAAAAGCTAAGTCCAAAGCTGAGAGTAAAGAATTTGACCCTGGACTTCCGGGTAAGATGGCGGAAGAGTAAGACGCGGAGATCACCTTCCTCCCCACAGATACACCAGAAATACAGCTACACGTGGAACAACTCCTACAGAACACTTACTGAACGCTGGCAGAAGACCCCAGACCTCCCAAAAGGCAAGAAACTCCCCACATACCTGGGTAGGGCAAAGCAGAGAGATTCCCGCACAGAGGAGCGGTGCCGAGCGGCACTCACCAGCCCAAGAGGCTTGTCTTCTCCCCCGCCGGGGCAGGCGGCGCTGGAGCTGAGGCTCGGGCTTCGGTCAGAGCGCAGGGAGAGGACTGGGGCTGGCAGCGAGAACTCAGTCTGAAGGGGGCTAATGTGCCACAGCTAGCCGGGAGGGAGTCTGGGAAAACTCTGGAGCTGCCGAAGAGGCAGGAGACTTTTTCTTCCCTCTTGGTTTCCTGGTGCACGAGGAGAGGGGATTAAGAGAGCCGCGTAAAGGAGCTCCAGAGACGGGCGCGAGTCGCGGCTGAAAGCGCGGAGCCCAGAGACGGGCGTGGGACGCTGGGGCTGCTGCTGCCGCCGCCAAGAAGCCTGTGTGTGAGCGCAGGTCACTGTCCACACCGCCCTTCCGGGAGCCTGTGCAGCCTGCCACTGCCGGGGTCCCGGGATCCAGGGGCGGCTTCCATGGGAGAACGCACGGCGCGCCTCGTGCTGGTGCAACGTCACGCCGACGTCTGCCGCTGCAGGCTCGCCCCGCACTCCGTGCCCCTCCCTCCCGCCAGGCCTGAGTGAGCCAGAGTCCCCGAAGAGGCTGCTCCTTTAACCCTGTCCTGTCTGAGCGAAGAACAGACGCCCTCCGGCGACCTACACGCAGAGGCGGGGCCAAATCCAAAGCTGAGACCCAGGAGCTGTGAGAACAAAGAAGAGAAAGGGAAACCTCTCCCAGCAGCCTCAGAAGCAGCGGATTAAAGCTCCACAATCAACTTCATGTACCCTGCATCTGTGGAATACATGAAGAGACAACAAATCATCCCAAATTGAGGAGCCAGGAGTCAGTGCTGTGCCTCTGAGGTGGGAGAGCGAACTTCAGGACACTGGTCCACAAGAGACCTCCCAGCTCCACATAATATCAAACAGCGAAAATCTTCCAGAGATCTCCATCTCAACACCAGCACCCAGCTTCACTCAACGACCAGCAAGCTACAGTGCTGGACACCCTATGCCAAACAACTAGCAAGACAGGAACACAACGCCACCCATTAGCAGAGAGGCTGCCTCAAATCATAAAAAGTCCGCAAACACCCCAAAACACACCACCAGACGTGGACCTGCCCACCAGAAAGACAAGATCCAGCCTCATCCACCAGAACACAGGCAGTAGTCCCCTCCACCAAGAAGCCTACACAACCCACTAAACCAACCTTAGCCACTGGGGACAGACACCAAAAACAACGGGAACTACGAACCTGCAGCCTGCAAAAAGGAGACCCCAAACACAGTAACATAAGCAAAATGAGAAGACAGAAAAACACACAGCAGGAGAAGGAGCAAGATAAAAACCCACCAGACCTAACAAATGAAGAGGTAATAGGCAGTCTATCTGAAAAAGAATTCAGAATAATGATGGTAAAGATGATCCAAAATCTTGGAAATAGAATAGACAAAATGCAAGAAACAGTTAACAAGGACCTAGAAGAACTAAAGACGAATCAAGCATCGATTAAAAACACAATACATGAAATAAAAAATACTCTAGATGGGATCAATAGCAGAATAACTGAGGCAGAAGAACGGATAAGTGAGGTGGAAGATAAAATAGTGGAAATAACTGATGCACAGCAAAATAAAGAAAAAAGAATGAAAAGAACAGAGGACAGTCTCAGAGACCTCTGGGACAACATTAAACGCACCAACATTCGAATGATAGGGGTTCCAGAAGAAGAAGAGAAAAAGAAAGGGACTGAGAAAATATTTGAAGAGATTATAGTTGAAAACTTCCCTAATATGGGAAAGGAAATAGTTAATCAAGTCCAGGAGGCACAGAGAGTCCCATACAGAATAAATCCAAGGAGAAATACACCAAGACACATATTAATCAAACTGTCAAAAATTAAACACAAAGAAATCATATTAAAAGCAGCAAGGCAAAAACAACAAATAACACACAAGGGAATCCCCATCAGGATAACAGCTGATCTCTCAGCAGAAACTCTACAAGCCAGAAGGGAGTGGCAGGACATACTTAAAGTGATGAAGGAGAAAAACCTGCAACCAAGATTACTCTACCCAGCAAAGATCTCATTCAGATTTGATGGAGAAATTAAAACCTTTACAGACAAGCAAAAGCTGAGAGAGTTCAGCACCACCAAACCAGCTTTACAACAAATGCTAAAGGAACTTCTCTAGGCAAGAAACACAACAGAAGGAAAAGAACTACAATAACGAGCCCAAAACAATTAAGAAAATGGGAATAGGAACAAACATATCAATAATTACCTTAAATGTAAATGGACTAAATGCTCCCACCAAAAGACACAGACTGGCGGAATGGATACAAAAACAAGACCCATATATATGCTGTCTACAAGAGACCCACTTCAGACCTAGAGACACATACAGACTGAAAGTAAGGGGATGGAAAAAGATATTCCATGCAAATGGAAACCAAAAGAAAGCTGGAGTAGCAATTCTCATATCAGACAAAATAGACTTTAAAATAAAGACTACTAGAAGAGACAAAGAAGGACACTACATAATGATCAAGGGATCAATCCAAGAAGAAGATATAACAATTGTAAATATTTATGCACCAAACATAGGAGCACCTCAATACATAAGGGAAATATTAACAGCCATAAAAGGAGAAATCGACAGTAACACAATCATAGTAGGGGACTTTAACACCCCACTTTCACCAATGGACAGGTCATCCAAAATGAAAATAAATAAGGAAACACAAGCTTTAAATGATACATTAAACAAGATGGACTTAATTGATATTTATAGGACATTCCATCCAAAAACAACAGAATACACATTTTTCTCAAGTGCTCATGGAACATTCTCCAGGATAGATCATATCTTGGGTCACAAATCAAGCCTTGGTAAATTTAAGAAAATTGAAATTGTATCAAGTATCTTTTCCGACCACAATGCTATGAGACTAGATATCAATTACAGGAAAAGAGCTGTAAAACATACAAACACATGGAGGCTAAACAATACACTACTTAATAACGAAGTGATCACTGAAGAAATCAAAGAGGAAATTAAAAAATACCTAGAAACAAATGACAATGGAGACACGACGACCCAAAACCTATGGGATGCAGCAAAAGCAGTTCTAAGAGGGAAGTTTATGGCAATACAATCCCACCTTAAGAAACAGGAAATATCTCGAATAAACAACCTAACCTTGCACCTAAAGCAATTAGAGAAAGAAGAACAAAAACATCCCAAAGTTAGCAGAAGGAAAGAAATCATAAAAATCAGATCAGAAATAAATGAAAAAGAAATGAAGGAAACGATAGCAAAGATCAATCAAACTAAAATCTGGTTCTTTGAGAAGAGAAACAAAATTGATAAACCATTAGCCAGACTCATCAAGAAAAAAAGGGAGAAGACTCAAATCAATAGAATTAGAAATGAAAAAGGAGAAGTAACAACTGACACTGCAGAAATACAAAAGATCATGAGAGATTACTACAAGCAACTCTATGCCAATAAAATGGACAACCTGGAAGAAATGGACAAATTCTTAGAAATGCACAACCTGCCAAGACTGAATCAGGAAGAAATAGAAAATATGAACAGACCAATCACAAGCACTGAAATTGAAACTGTGATTAAAAATCTTCCAACAAACAAAAGCCCAGGACCAGATGGCTTCACAGGCGAATTCTATCAAGCATTTAGAGAAGAGCTAACACCTATCCTTCTCAAACTCTTCCAAAATATAGCAGAGGGAGGAACACTCCCAAACTCATTCTACGAGGCCACCATCACCTTGATACCAAAACCAGACAAGGATGTCACAAAGAAAGAAAACTACAGGCCAATATCACTGATGAACATAGATGCAAAAATCCTCAACAAAATACTAGCAAACAGAATCCAACAGCACATTAAAAGGATCATACACCATGATCAAGTGGGGTTTATTCCAGGAATGCAAGGATTCTTCAATATACGCAAATCAATCAATGTGATACACCATATTAACAAACTGAAGGAGAAAAACCATATGATCATCTCAATAGATGCAGAGAAAGCTTTTGACAAAATTCAACACCCATTTATGATAAAAACCCTGCAGAAAGTAGGCATAGAGGGAACTTTCCTCAACATAATAAAGGCCATATATGACAAACCCACAGCCAGCATCGTCCTCAATGGTGAAAAACTGAAACCATTTCCACTAAGATCAGGAACAAGACAAGGCTGCCCACTCTCACCACTCTTATTCAACATAGTTTTGGAAGTTTTAGCCACAGCAATCAGAGAAGAAAAGGAAATAAAAGGAATCCAAATGGGAAAAGAAGAAGTAAAGCTGTCACTGTTTGCAGATGACATGATACTATACATAGAGAATCCTAAAGATGCTACCAGAAAACTACTAGAGCTAATCAATGAATTTGGTAAAGTTGCAGGATACAAAATTAATGCACAGAAATCTCTGGCATTCCTATACACTAATGATGAAAAATCTGAAAGTGAAATCAAGGAAACACTCCCATTTACCATTGCAACAAAAAGAATAAAATATCTAGGAATAAACCTACCTAAGGAGACAAAAGACCTGTATGCAGAAAATTATAAGACACTGATGAAAGAAATTAAAGATGATACAAATAGATGGAGAGATGTACCATGTTCTTGGATTGGAAGAATCAACATTGTGAAAATGACTATACTACCCAAAGCAATCTACAGATTCAATGCAATACCTATCAAACTACCAATGGCATTTTTCACAGAACTAGAACAAAAAATTTCACAATTTGTATGGAAACACAAAAGACCCCGAATAGCCAAAGCAATCTTGAGAACGAAAAACGGAGCTGGAGGAATCAGGCTCCCTGACTTCAGACTATACTATAAAGCTACAGTAATCAAGACAGTATGGTACTGGCACAAAAACAGAAAGATAGATCAATGGAACAGGATAGAAAGCCCAGAGATAAACCCACGGACATATGGTTACCTTATCTTTGATAAAGGAGGCAGGAATGTACAGTGGAGAAAGGACAGTCTCTTCAATAAGTGGTGCTCGGAAAACTGGACAGGGACATGTAAAAGTATGAGATTAGATCACTCCCTAACACCATACACAAAAATTAGCTCAAAATGGATCAAAGACCTAAATGTAAGGCCAGACACTATCAAACTCCTAGAGGAAAACATAGGCAGAACACTCTATGACATAAATCACAGCAAGATCCTTTTTGACCCACCTCCTAGAGAAATGGAAATAAAGACAAAAATAAACACATGGGACCTAATGAAACTTCAAAGCTTTTGCACAGCAAAGGAAACCATAAACAAGACCAAAAGACAACCCTCAGAATGGGAGAAAATATTTGCAAATGAAGCAACTGACAAAGGATTAATCTCCAAAATTTATAAGCAGCTCATGCAGCTCAATAGCAAAAAAACAAACAACCCAATCCAAAAATGGGCAGAAGACCTAAATAGACATTTCTCCACAAAAGATATACAGACAGCCAACAAACACATGAAAGGATGCTCAACATCTTTACTCATTAGAGAAATGCAAATCAAAACTACAATGAGATATCATCTCACACCAGTCAGAATGGCCATCATCAAAAAATCTAGAAACAATAAATGCTGGAGAGGGTGTGGAAAAAAGGGAACACTCTTGCACTGCTCGTGGGAATGTGAATTGGTACAGCCACTATGGAGAACGGTATGGAGGTTCCTTAAAAAACTACAAATAGAACTACCATATGACCCAGCAATCCCACTACTGGGCATATACCCTGAGAAAACCACAATTCAAAAAGAGTCATGTACCAAAATGTTCATAGCAGCCCTATTTACAATAGCCCGGAGATGGAAACAACCTAAGTGTCCATCATCGGATGAATGGATAAAGAAGATGTGGCACATATATACAATGGAATATTACTCAGCCATAAAAAGAAATGAAATTGAGCTATTTGTAATGAGGTGGATGGACCTAGAGTCTGTCATACAGAGTGAAGTAAGTCAGAAAGAGAAAGACAAATACTGTATGCTGACACATATATATGGAATTTAAGAAAAAAATGTCATCAAGAACATAGGGGTAAGACAGGAATAAAGACACAGACCTACTAGAGCATGGACTTGAGGATATGGGGAGGGGGAAGGGTAAGCTGTGACAAAGTGAAAGAGCGGCATGGACATATATACACTACCAAACGTAAGGTAGATAGCTAGTGGGAAGCAGCCGCATAGCACAGGGAGATCAGCTCGGTTCTTTGTGACCGCCTGGAGGGGTGGGATAGGGAGGGTGGGAGGGAGACGCAAAAGGGAGGGGATATGGGAACATATGTATATGTATAACTGATTAAATTTGTAAAATAAAAAAAAATTAAAAATTAAAAAAAAAAAAAAAAAAAAAAAAGAATTTGACCCTGGAGAGGAGAGGAAGATGGCGGAAGAGTAAGACACAGAGATCACTTTCCTCTCCACAGATACATCAGAAACTCATCTACACGTGGAACAACTCCTACAGAACACCTACTGAATGCTGACAGAAGACCTCAGACCCCCAAAACGGCAAGAAACTCCCCACATACCTGGGTAGGGCAAAAGAAAAAAGAATAAACAGAGACAAAAGGATAGGCACGGGACCTGCACCAGTGGGAGGGAGCCGTGAAGGAGGAAAGGTTTCCACACACTACAAGCCCCTTCGCGGGCGGAGACTGCAGGTGGCGGAGGGGGAAAGCTTTGGAGTAGCTGAGGAGAGCACAGCAACAGGGGTGCGGAGGGCAAAGCGGAGAGATTCTGGCACAGAGGACCGGTGCCCTCAGGCACACACCAGCCCGAGAGGCTTGTCTGCTCGGCCGCCGGGGCGGCGGGTCTGGGAGCTGAGGCTCGGGTATCGGCTTTCAGTCGGAGTGCAGGGAGAGGACTGGGGCTGGCGGCAGGAAGAGAGCCTGAAGGGGTTAGTGCACCACGGCTAGCCCGGAGGGAGTCTGGGGAAAGGGTCTGGAGCTGCCGAAGAGGCAAGAGACTTTTTCTTCCCTTTTGTTTCCTGGTGCACAAGGAGAGGGCATTAAGAGGGCTGCTTGGGGAAGCACCGGAGACGGGCATGAGCCATGGCTAAAGGCGCGGACCCAGAAGACGGGCGTGGGACGCTGGGGCTGCTGCTGCCACAACCACAAGGCCTGTGTGCAAGTGCAGATCACTGTCCACCCCCCCTTCCGGGGAGCCTGTGCAGCCCGCCACTGCTGGGGTCCGGGGATCCAGGGACGGCTTCCCCGGCAAAGCACAAGGAGCACCTCGGGCTGGTGCAACATCACGCTGGCCTCTGCCGCTGCAGGCTCACCCCGCACTGCGTGTCCCTCCCTCCCCTCGGCCTGAGTGAGCCAGAGCCCCCGAATCAGCGGCTCCTTTAAACCCGTCCTGTCTGAGCGAAGAACGGACACCCTCCGGCGACCTACGCGCAGAGGCGGGGCCAGGTCCAAGGCTGAGACCTGGGAGCTGTGAGAGCAGAGAAGAGACAGGGAAATCTCTCTGTGCAGCCTCAGAGGCAGCGGATTAAAGCACCACGGTCCGCTTGATGTGCCCTGCGTCTGTGGAGTGCATGAATGGACAGCAAATCATCCCAAATTGAGGAGGTGGACTTTAAGGACAAGATTTAAGATTTTTACCCCTTTTCCTCTCTTTACAACGAATTATCCAAAATTAAGGAGGTGGACTTTGAGAGCAAGATTTCAGACTTTTTGCCCTTTTCCTCTTTTTACAACGAATTATCCCAAATTGAGGAGGTGGACTTTGAGAGCAAGATTTTCGATTTTTTTCCCCCTGTTCTCTTTTTGTGAATGTGTATGTGTATGCTTCTGTGTGAGATTTTCTCTGTATAGCGTTGTTTCCACCATATGTCCCAGGGTTCTATCCATCCGTTTTTTTGTTTGTTTGTTTTTGTGTTTGTTTTTTTTCAATAATTACTTTTTTATTTTTAATAATGCTACTATATTTTATACTTTATTCTATTTTACTTTATCTTCTGTCTTGCTTTTTTTCCTACCTTACCTTCCTCCCTCCCTCCCTCCGCCCCTCCTTTCTTTCTTTCTCTCTTTCTTTCCTTCCTCCCTCCTTCCCAACCTCCTGTCTTTCTTTCTTTCTTTCTTTCTTTCTTTCTTTCTTTCTTTCTTTCCTCCCTCCCTCCTTTCTTTCTTTCTTTCTTTCTTTCTTTCCTCCTTCCTTCCTTCCTTTCTTTCCTTCTTCCTTTCTTTCTTTCTCTCTTTCTTTCTTCTACTAATTCTTTATTTCTACTTGTTCTCCCTTTTATTCTGAGCCGGGTAGATGAAAGGCTCTTGGTGCTGCAGCCAGGAGTCAGTGCTGTGCCTCTGAAGTGGGAGAGCCAACTTCAGGACACGGGTCCACAAGAGACCTCTCAGCTCCACATAATATCAAGTGGCGAAAATCTCCCAGAGATCTCCATCTCAACACCAGCACCCAGCGGCAGTCAACGACCAGCAAGCTACAGTGCTGGTCACCTCAAGCCAAGCAACTAGCAAGACAGGAACACAACCCCACCCATTAGCAGAGAGGCTACCTAAAAACATAATAAGGCCACAGGCACCCCAAAACACACCACCAGACGTGGACCTGTCCACCAGAAAGACAAGATCTAGCCTCAACCACCAGAACACAGGCACTAGTCCCCCCCAACAAGAAGCCTACACAACCTACTGAAACAACCTTAGCCACTGGGGACAGACACCAAAAACAAAGGGAACTACGAATCTGCAGCCTGCAAAAAGGAGACCCCAAACACAGTAACATAAGCAAAATGAGAAGACAAAAAAACACACAGCAGGTGAAGGAGCAAGATAAAAACCTACCAGACCTAACAAATGAAGAGGTAATAGGCAGTCTACCTAAAAAAGAATTCAGAATAATGATAGTAAACATGATCCAAGATTCTATTTCCAAGATCCAAAATCTTGGAAATAGAATAGACAAAATGCAAGAAACAGTTAACAAGGACCTAGAAGAACTAAAGATGAATCAAGCATTGATTAAACACACAATAAATGAAATGAAAAATACTCTAGATGGGATCAATAGCAAAATAACTGAGGCAGAAGAATGGATAAGTGAGGTGGAAGATAAAATAGTGGAAATAAATGCTGCAGAGCAAAATAAAGAAAAAAGAATGAAAAGAACAGAGGACAGTCTCAGAGACCTCTGGGACAACATTAAATGCACCAACATTCGAATGATAGGGGTTCCAGAAGAAGAAGAGAAAAAGAAAGGGACTGAGAAAATATTTGAAGAGATTATAGTTGAAAACTTCCCTAATATGGGAAAGGAAATAGTTAATCAAGTCCAGGAGGGACAGAGAGTCCCATACAGAATAAATCCAAGGAGAAATACACCAAGACACATATTAATCAAACTGTCAAAAATTAAACACAAAGAAATCATATTAAAAGCAGCAAGGGAAAGAAAACAAATAACACACAAGGGAATCCCCATCAGGTTAACAGCTGATCTCTCAGCAGAAACTCTACAAGCCAGAAGGGAGTAGCAGGACATAATGAAAGTGATGAAGGAGAAAAACCTGCAACCAAGACTACTCTACCCAGCAGGATCTCATTCAGATTTGATGGAGAAATTAAAACGTTTACAGACAAGCAAAAGCTGAGAGAGTTCAGCACCACCGAACCAGCTTTACAACAAATGTTAAAGGAACTTCTCTGGGCAAGAAATACAACAGAAGGAAAAGACCTACAATCATGAACCCAAAACAATTAAGGAAATGGGAATAGGAACATACGTATCAATAATTACCTTCAATGTAAATGGACTAAATGCTCCCACCAAAAGACACAGATTGGCTGAATGGATACAAGAACAAGACCCATATATATGCTGTCTACAAGAGACCCACTTCAGACCTAGAGACACATACAGATTGAAAGTAAGGAGATGGAAAAGGATATTCCATGCAAATGGAAATCAAAAGAAAGCTGGAGTAGCAATTCTTATATCAGACAAAATGGACTTTAAAGACTATTAGAAGAGACAAAGAAGGACACTACATAATGATAAAGGGATTGATCCAAGAAGAAGATATATCAATTGTAAATATTTATGCACCCAACATAGGAGCACCTCAATACATAAGGCAAATACAGCCATAAAAGGGGAAATCGACAGTAACACACTCATAGTACGGGACTTTAACACCCCACTTTCACCAATGGACAGATCATCCAAAATGAAAATAAATAAGGAAACACAAGCTTTAAATGATACATTAAACAAGATGGACTTAATTGATATTTATAGGACATTCCATCCAAAAACAACAGAATACACATTTTTCTCAAGTGCTCATGGAACATTCTCCAGGATAGATCATATCTTGGGTCACAAATCAAGCCTTGGTAAATTTAAGAAAATTGAAATTGTATCAAGTATCTTTTCCGACCACAATGCTATGAGACTAGATATCCATTACAGGAATAGATATGTAAAAAATACAAACACATGGAGGCTAAAAAATACACTACTCAATAATGAAGTGATCACAGAAGAAATCAAAGAGGAAGTAAAAAAATACCCAGAAACAAATGACAATGGAGACACAGTGACCCAAAACCTATGGGATGCAGCAAAAGCAGTTCTAAGAGGGAAGTTTATAGCAATACAATCCCACCTTAAGAAACAGGAAACATCTCGAGTAAACAACCTGACCCTGCACCTAAAGCAATTAGAGAAAGAACAAAAAACCCCTCAAAGTTAGCAGAAGGAAAGAAATCATAAAGATCAGATCAGAAATAAATGAAAAAGAAATGAAGGAAACAATAGCAAAGATCAATAAAACTAAAAGCTGGTTCTTTGAGAAGATAAAGAAAATTGATAAACCATTAGCCAGACTCATCAAGAAAAAAAAATGAGAAGACTCAAATCAATAGAATTAAAAATGAAAAAGGAGAAGTAACAACTGACACTGCAGAAATACAAAATATCATGAGAGATTACTACAAGCAACTCTATGCCAATAAAATGGACAACCTGGAAGAAATGGACAAATTCTTAGAAATGCACAACCTGCCAAGACTGACTCAGGAAGAAATAGAAAATATGAATAGACCAATCACAAGCACTGAAGTTGAAACTGTGATTAAAAATCTTCCAACAAACAAAAGCCCAGGACCAGATGGCTTCACAGGCGAATTCTATCAAACATTTAGAGAAGAGTTAACACCTGTCCTTCTCAAACTCTTCCAAAATACAGCAGAGGGAGGAGCACTCCCAAACTCATTCTATGAGGCCACCATCACCTTGATACCAAAACCAGGCAAGGATGTCACAAAGAAAGAAAACTACAGGCCAATATCACTGATGAACATACAAGCAAAAATCCTGAACAAAATACTAGCAAACAGAATCCAACAGCACATTAAAAGGATCATACACCATGATCAAGTGGGGTTTCTTCCAGGAATGCAAGGATTCTCCAATATATGCAAATCAATCAATGTGATACACCATATTAACAAATTGAAGGAGAAAAACCATATGATCATCTCAATAGCTACAGAGAAAGCTTTCGACAAAATTCAACACTGATTTATGATAAAAACCCTGCAGAAAGTAGGCATAGAGGGAACTTTCCTCAATATAATAAAGGCCATATATGACAAACCCACAGCCAGCATCGTCCTCAATGGTGAAAAACTGAAACCATTTCTACTAAGATCAGGAACAAGACAAGGCTGCCCACTCTCACTACTCTTATTCAACTTAGTTTTGGAAGTTTTAGCCACAGCAATCAGAGAAGAAAAGGAAATAAAAGGAATACAAACTGGAAAAGAAAAAGTAAAGCTGTCACTGTTTGCAAATGACAGGATACTATACATAGAGAATCCTAAAGATGCTACCAGAAGACTATTAGAGCTAATCAATGAATTTGGTAAAGTAGCAGGATACAAAATTAATGCACAGAAATCTCTGGCATCCCTGTACACAAATGATGAAAAATCTGAAAGTGAAATCAAGGAAACACTCCCATTTACCATTGCAACAAAAAGAATAAAATATCTAGGAATAAACCTACCTAAGGAGACAAAAGACCTGTGTGCAGAAAATTATAGGACACTGATGAAAGAAATTAAAGATGATACAAATAGATGGAGAGATATACCATGCTCCTGGATTGGAAGAATCAATATTGTGAAAATGACTCTACTACCCAAAACAATCTACAGATTCAATGCAATCCCTATCAAACTACCACTGGCATTTTTCACAGAGCTAGAACAAAAAATTTCAAAATTTGTTTGGAAAAACAAAAGACCCCGAATAGCCAAAGCAATCTTAAGAATGAAAAACGGAGCTGGAGGAATCAGTCTCCCTTACTTCAGACTATACTACAAAGATACAGTAATCAAGACAGTGTGGTACTGGCACAAAAACAGAAAGATAGATCAATGGAACAGGATAGAAAGCCCAGAGATAAACTCATGCACATATGGTCAACTTATCTTTGATAAAGGAGGCAGGAATGTACAGTGGAGAAAGGACAGCCTCTTCAATAAGTGGTGCTGGGAAAACTGGACAGGTACATGTAAAAGAATGAGATTAGATCATTCCCTAACACCATACACAAAAATATGCTCAAAATGGATTAAAGACCTACATGTAAGGCCAGAAACTATCAAACTCTTAGAGGAAAACATAGGCAGAACACTCTATGACATAAATCACAGCAAGATCCTTTTGTACCCACCTCCTAGAGAAATGGAAATAAAAACAAAGATAAACAAATGGGACCTAATGAAACTTCAAAGCTTTTGCACAGCAAAGGAAACCATAAACAAAACTTAAAGAGAACCCTCACAATGGGAGAAAATATTTGCAAATGAAGCAACTGACAAAGAATTCATCTCCAAAATTTATAAGCAGCTCATGCAGCTCAATAACAAAAAAACAAACAACCCAATCCAAAAATGGGCAGAAGACATGAATAGGCATTTCTCCAAAGAGGATATACAGACTGCCAACAAACACATGAAAGAATGCTCAACATCATTAATCATTAGAGAAATGCAAATCAAAACTACAATGAGATATCATCTCACACCAGTCAGAATGGCCATCATCAAGAAATCTAGAAACAATAAATGCTGAGAGGGTGTGGAGGAAAGGGAATGCTCTTGCACTGCTGGTGGGAATGTGAATTGGTACAGCCACTATGGAGAACAGTATGGAGGTTCCTTAAAAAACTACATATAGATCTACCATATGACCCAGCAATCCCACTACTAGGCATATACCCTGAGAAAACCATGACTCAAACAGAGACATGTTCCAAAATGTTCATTGCAGCTCTATCCACAATAGCCCGGAGATGGAAACAACCTAAGTGTCCATCATCGGATGAATGGATAAAGAAGATGTGGCACATATATACAATGGAATATTACTCAGCCATAAAAGGAAACGAAACTGAGCTATTTGTAATGAGGTGGATGGACATAGAGTCTGTCATACAGAGTGAAGTAAGTCAGAAAGAGAAAGACAAATATCGTATGCTAACACATATATATGGAATTTAAGGGGAAAAAAATGTCATGAAGAACCTAGGGGTAAAACAGGAATAAAGACACAGACCTTCTTGAGAATGGACTTGAGGATATGGGGAGGGGAAGGATAAGCTGTGACAAAGTGAAAGAGAGACATGGACATATATACAGTACCAAACGTAAGGTAGATAGATAGTGGGAAGCAGCCGCATAGCACAGGGAGATCAGCTCGGTGCTTTGTGACCGCCTGGAGGGGTGGGATAGGGATGGTGGGAGGGAGGGAGACGCAAGAGGGAAAAAAAGAAAAAGAATTTTGTCTTACCCTGTTCAGCATTTTTGGATTTTTTTTTAAACTGTGTGGTTTTTTCATGTGATCTAACCTTTCATATTTCCAGGAATAGAAGTTTCCCTTCTATCTTTGGACTCTATTAACTTTTCTGTGCAGTGCATTGATGGCGTTGAAAGAGGTATGCATTTTCAAACCTCTGGTAAATTTTGGAATCCCTTCAGAAGTGCTTTTCTTAGAGGCTGAGGAGAGGGATTCTGAGGCCAGTAAGGCACTAGGAAAATTTATTTGATTTTCTGAGTTTCTTGACTCAGTATTAAGGGAAAGAAATTTCCTGGGGACTAAGAGAAAAAACAAACAACAACAACCAACAGATCCCATAGATCTCTGACCAAGCTTAGAGGAAATTTTCTAAACTTTCTTCCTCCAGATGTGTACCTATATAGCCTCATGGATTCCAGAAACTGTGTTGACTATATTATTCCTTCCCAAAATGTGTTTTGTTACCACAGGGATGGAGGCCGCTGTTTCTGAACACTGTACTTCCATGTTCAGAGTTCTGCTGCAATTGTCTTTCCTGCAGGCTTTAACTCTGGTAGTTTGCAAGCCCTAATACACATGAGAATACAGTGATCTTAAAAAAAAAAAAAAGGGTATCTAGGCTTCACATCAGAACTATTAAGTCAAAATCTTTGAGATGTGGCCTCTGAGATTCTTCTTAAAAAAGAAGTTTCACAAGATAATTCTGATTCTTGTAATGTGGAAAGTTATTGATCTATTCTAATGTTTCCCAAACTGTCACTATACAAATAACCTGCAATGCTTTATAAAAAATACAAATTTTTATGCCTCAAACCCCATATGTGTGTATGTGGTGGGGGTGGTTAATATTGCATTTCCCTCATGATGATTACCTTTTCATGTGCATGTTGGCCGTTTGTATGCCTTCTTTGGGAAAACGTCTGTTCGGTTCCTTTCCCCATTTTTCATTTGGGTTATTTGTAAAACTTCTAGTAGAAGACATAGGTGGTAATTTCTTTGACATTGGTCTTGGCATTAATTTTTGCAAAGAATTTGACATCAAAGCAAAGGCGACAAAAGCAAAAATAAACAAGTGGAACTATATTAAACCAAAAAGCTTCTGCATAGCAAAGGAAGCCAGCAGAAAAACAAAAAGGCAACCTATGGAATGGCAGAAAATGTTTGCAAAAGATTTATGTGGGAAGGACTTAATATTTAAAATATACAAAGAAGGGGGCCTCCCTGGTGGCGCAAGTGGTTGAGAGTCCGCCTGCCGATGCAGGGGATACGGGTTCGTGCCCCGGTCTGGGAGGATCCCATATGCCGCGGAGCGGCTGGGCCCGTGAGCCATGGCCGCTGAGCCTGCGCGTCCGGAGCCTGTGCTCCGCAACGGGGGAGGCCGCAACAGTGAGAGGCCCGCATACCGAAAAAAAAATAAAATAAAAAAAATAAAAAATAAAAAAAATAAAATAAAATATACAAAGAACACATACAACCCAATAGAAAATAAACCAAATATAGCCCAATTAAAAATGGGCAAAGGAACTGAATCACTAATCATAAGGGAAATACAAATCAAAACCACAATCCAATATCACCTCCTCACACCTGTTAGGATGATTATTATCCAAAATACAAGAAATATCAAGTGCTGGTGAGGATGTGGAGAAAAGGAACCATTATGCACTTTTGGTAGGAATGTAAATTGGTATAGCTACTATAGAATAAATTAAAAATAGAACCATACCATATAATCCAGCAATCTTACATCTGAATATATAACCAATGGAATATATATACATATATACATATAGTGAAATATTTTTCAGCCTTAAAAGAGAAGGAAATCACACTATTTGCAACAACATGGAAGAAACTGGAAAACATTATGCTAAATGAAGTAAGCCTGACAGAGATAGACAAATACTGTGTGATATTACTTATATATGGAATCTAAAATTTTTTTTTTTAAAGTTGAACTGTTAAAAACAGAGTGGAATGGTGGTTGTAGATGTTGGGGGTAAGAGAAATAGAGACAGGTTGATAAAAGGGTACAAACTTTCAGTTATAAGATGAACAATGTCTGAGGATCTAATGAACAGCATGATGGCTATAGTTGATGTACAGTATTATATAATTGAAATTTGTCAAGAGAGTAGCTCTTACGTGCTCAACAACAACAACAACAAAAAGGAATAAATATGTGAGGTGATGGATGGATGGGTTATTTAACCCTATGTGGAAATCCTTTCACAATGTTTATCAAATCATCGCATTGTACAATTTAAATATAATGCAATTTTAATGGTCACTTATAGCTCAATAAACAAAAAACATTCTTATAAAAAAAAAGAATTTGACCCTCTAAATCCTAGGGGAAACTCTGGCAAGGATTATTCCTAATATAATTTCTCCATTAGTTTTCAATTTTCAAATAGAAAATAGTTTAGTCATCAGGAAACTGAGACAAGAACCTGGGTAAATGTATACACAGATAACAGAGCTCTTCTCTGGGATAGCACAGCAGACTGTCATTTTATGAGTTTGAGCATATCTAGGCACACTTGATACAAGGATAGGAAAAAGAAGACCTTATGATGTCTAAGTAGCAACCTACCTTAAATTTTAGCAATTTATAAATGGGGCTCTGATTGCTTTCTATCCAAGTTTATTGGAAACATTTAATAGTTGAGATATTTAAAACCAAAACCCTAGAGTTTCTCAGGAATTACAGAACCCCAATTTAGTGAACATGATATAATGTAATATTGTTTACTTCTTTAGTAAATGGGTATTAAGATGCAAAGCCAATGCCCACGCTTTCTTAACTCTCCCTCGCCAGGCAGCTGGTTTGATTTTATACATTTGAAATGTTTCACATCATAGACACTAATGGCCAATGGACAACAGTAAAAGCCATAAATATTAAATTTGTCAAATCAAACATATGTTTCAACATAAATTGTTTATATTCCAATTCAAGTGGTCACGTTATAGTCATTGAAGTATAAACCAAAACTAATGGATGTGTTTTATTGGTAACAGAGCTAGAGTCACATTTCATTCTTTTCATTCAAAATGACTCTGGCCTAATATTCACCCATACTCAGAGTTTCAAATGAATATATTATCACTGAGTATTTTATGGACCATAATCTCAACTGTACAGAAAAATATTATGTTCTGTATTTTTAGACAGCAAAATTTAATTTCAGCATTAAGCTAAATTTGATGGCTAGAAATGAATTTTAGCCAAATGAGGCTAAAGCTAGTCAGTTGAAGTATTTATACTTTCTTTCCACAATCCAACTTTATATCTTATTCTGGGATCCTCAGCTTACATCAAAATATTGAGATTGGTGGGAAAAATGGAATATGAGTATTTGGTCATTGCTTATCATCTGGTCACAATTTGTTCTTATGTTCTGACTTCTAAGAAATGTCAACATAAACATGAGATTTTCAATTTATGGTCTATTTAACAATTTTTCTACTCCAGTGGATGGAGATGTAACATACTTAGGTTTAGGGTTGCTATCTGTAGTGCCCCTTATTAAACACAGTTAAACATAATAGAGTAATGGACAAGGATTGGGATTTTAAGAGCAAACCATATCTGTATTAATTATGTGGTTTTAAAAATTTCCTAGTGTGTTATTTTATAGAGTAAATTCCTTGTGTAAAATTCCCTGAGATTGGAAATTTTTAATTTCTTTCTAAACCTCCCATATCATCTTTCATGTAATTCTCAGTTTACTCTTTATTATTCTACAACATCTACCCTAGTAATCTCCAAGCCAGAGTAATCCAATGTTTGCCTTTAGGCTGACTAGTAAAATAATCAAAATAACAGATTGTTGCAAACTTTATATAGTATCTCAGTCTGCCAAATAAGGTTCACTAACCTACTGGTTAATATGGGGTTTTTTTGTTTGTTTTTTGTTTTTTAAATTTATCTTATTTATTTATTTACTTTTGGTTGTGTTGGGTCTTTTTTGCTGTGCACGGCCTTTCTCTAGTTGCAGTGAGTGGGGGTTACTCTTCATTGCTGTGCACGGGCTTCTCATTGTGGTAGCTTCTCTTGTTGTGGAACACAGGCTCTAGGCACGTGGACTTCAGTAGCTGTGGCACGTGGGCACAGTAGTTGTGGCTTGCAGGCTCTAGAGCGCAGGCTTAGTAGTCGTGGCGCACGGGCTTAGTTGCTCCACAGCATATGGGATCTTCCGGGGCCTGGGCTCGAACCCGCATCCCCTGCATTGGCAGGCAGATTCTTAACTACTGCGCCACCAACGAAGTCCCAACATGGGTTTTGTATCCTGGACCAACTGCAGAACTTCCTCTTTTTCTGGATGCCATTAAGATACTTCACTGAAATGGCAGAATTCTGTATTCCTAATGTTAAGTTTGTATGTTCTGTCACATAATTTAACTACAAAAACATCTAAAGTGCCAGCTATTCCCTTCTTCCCAGTTTTATCAGAATGATGTCATCAGTAGAAGAAACCAGTGTGATACATAGATGATAAAAATGCCTTTTTACTACTTGCGGAAGAGAAACAATTAAGTATCTCTGAAAAAGGAAACTTAAAGGACACTTCACTTCTTGCCTGGTGAAAGTAATCCTCTCTTATGCTTCTCTGCTTGTTGATATAAACCAGACATTGACACACTCTTTCTGTAAAGGACCAGAGTAGTAAGTATTTTAAGATCTGTGAGCCATGAAGCCTGTTGCAAATACTCCAGTCTACCATTTCAAAGTAAAAACAGCCACAGACAATATGCAAGTAAATAATGTTTCTGTATTCCAATAAAACTTTATTTATAAAAACAGAAAGCAGGCAAGATTGCCCCAGAGTTCTAGTTTTCAGACCTATGCTATAGAGAAACATACATTTACCAGATTAATTGTCATTATTCTAAGTGCTATATAAGTGTGCTCTAGTAAAGAGAATGTGTTCAGAACTCCATCTCCAACGAGAACATGACTTGATTAGGTTAGAACTTGCAGTGTCATTCTCATGCCCTGTCATTTAAAATTTGTATTTTACTTATTAATTTAGCCAAAAAGGAGAATTAAAAGGGTTGTGTAAAGAATCAAAACATCTGCATTATCCACATTCTTTACTGTGGCCAAAATGAGACTTAAAATATTCAATACCAGCTTAAACATGGGCACTAAATTGTCAAATTGATGCTGACAAATCAGAATGGATACAGACAACAAAAACACTGTGTAACCTATTTGAAATGAATATCAACTCTGCTGGTGACACTGCATTGAAATAGATGTGGATGTGTGTTACAGGTATGACATGTGAGGACAGGTGCTTAGACAGTTCTACTACAAGGTTTGTTGCAACATGATTGAAGGTTGACAATATGTGTATTCTGCAGGTGCTGAATATATCCATACCAGCTATTTTCAGAAGGAGATTTTCCCAGCTAATGTGCCATAACACCCTGGTTTGCTGTGACTGGGTCCTTGATGTTGACCCCCTTAGCCAGTTGTGTAGCAAGGTCTTTGGAAGTTGGTAACTCCCAGCTTGTTACCTATAGCTAAATGAACCTTTATTTTTTCATCCTTAAATGTTATACGAATCTTTTCATTTTCTTTGGATATCATAATGTGAAAAAATATGATGTTCAACTGCTCTCAGGGAATGTTGCATTCACCCTAGTGGACTTAACGTCACATGCTGGAATCGGAGTTAATTTGGAGTCAGTTGCTTGGTTAGACAGTGAGTAACAGTTCCCTTTGGGAAAGGATCAGATCAATGTTTTCTGTCAATAAATATAATGCAAGAGCAAAATGCCTTAGGAGACTCACTGAACTTTTTTTTCAAAGTGCTTGGATTTTTTTACATGGGTTTGGAAACAGGACTAGACCATGGTTTTTAGAGTATTGTGGTTCATGTGGTGACCCAGATGTTTTCAGTTATGCAATCTTACTTTTATGAGTTACTTGGTTATCTGCAGTTGAGTTACTTAGTTGCCTGTGGATTTCATTCTTGGGAGCAATATATTTTCAGTGTGATCTCTGCATGTCAGAACCACTCCCTGGGTTCTGAATGGTCCATCTGCTCTTCTGCCTTTCATAATGACCAGGATATTTTGATTTCCATAGTTCCTGCTAGCAACTGTTGATGCTAACTCTGTGTTTCTCCTATGTCTGTTAGGACCATGGACTCAATTTTAATTTTATCTTCTCCCACTAACATTCCAAATTATAACTACAGATATGTTTTTAAGCAATCAAGTACTTCCCTCAGAAATTTCTCAATGGCATAGGAAAGTGTAGTAGGCAGAATAATGCCCTCCTAAAGATGTCCACATCCTAAACTCTAGAACCTGTGAATATATGATCTTACATGCCAAAAGGGACTTTACAAATGTTATTACATTAAGAATCTTGAGATGGAAAACATTATCCTGGATTATCCTTATCTGAGTGAGCTGAATCTAATCACAGGGATCCTAAAGACAGAGATCTTTTTTAAACTGTGGTGAGTGGGAAATGTAGTGACAGAAGAATTGTCAGAGAGATGCACGCTATTGACTTTGAAAATGGAAGCCTCTAGAAGCTGGAGAAGTCAGGGAAATCAGTTCTCGCCTAGAGCAAACCCAGTGAGACACCTGTCTGAATTCTATCCTATAGGACTGTAGATAATAAATTTGTAGTTGTTTAAAGATATAAATTTGTGCTTGTTTGTTAAATCAACAATAGCAAACTAACACACAAAATAATTATCTGGTATCTTTCAAAAAGTTAAAAAATTAAGGTATCTTTGGTTGAAATGTACATTAAAATTTCAATTTAATATTTCTGACTTCCAAAGTTTTAAAATTCTCCCTTCACTTTATAAAAGGTTTTTTTTCTCTTTCCATGACAACCTGCATGGTCATTTCTCCTTGGTGTCAGACACACACAAGACAGGACAAGACAAGACAAGGCGAAGGCCAAGGCCTAACTGATTTGACTGGTAAAAAAAATGTTAGGACAACCATTTTTACATTAGACAGTTTACTGCTTACATAGACAACAAAAACAAGAATAAACCTAAGTGCCAGCCCCAGTGATTCTTGTCCCATATGTAAAAAGGGAGGACACACAAACAAAAGGCTTTGAATGATTGCACGATGAGATTTTGGATACCCTGTTGCTGAGGAGCACATTATAGACTGCAGCTAAGTGGTTTTATATTCTGCAGTTTTATTCTGTAGGGTGCAGGACAGAGAGCCACATAGCTCATCAGAACCTGAGAGGTGATGAATAACTGCCTCATGACAACCTCACGGATGAGGTACAATTGCAAGTGAGAGGTGGCCTTGGAGGAGCTCTCACAGATGTTCCATCTTCTCCTGTTCTGGGAAAATCAGAAAGCCTTCTACCAAGACTCAAACTGTAGTTAAGCTTTTTGTATGTGTGGTCTATGTGGATACAAGCAAGACAACCAGAGTGGCCAAAGCTATGACTCTATACTCTACTCAAGATCAGAGGAGGAAAGTCATATTTTAGATATGAAACTAAGAAGTGGTTATGTAAGTCTGGAAATGCTGGCAGTAATGGATAAGACTTCTATAGAGTAAAACCAACAAAATAAAAGTAGCAAGGCCAAGAAATGGAGAAAAAGGGCTCCATCATAAATTTATAAAATTAGTCATTCTAATGATAATACAACCATTATATATTCCAGTAGGAGTAGCCATTAATCCTTTATATATAGCTAGTTTTAGCTATATGTCTTCCTCTTACATTTAAAAATGATCATGTTAATATATAAAACTAACATTATATAAAGTGATTGTACCCTCTTTGATTACTAAAGGGTTAAAACTGCATTTAAAGATGCAGTAATTGCTAATAACTTTGAAGTGTATAATTTCTATAGATAATACTTGTAATTAGTGATATGAACCTAGTTAGCAATTAAAAGTCATACCTGAATTATTTTTTGAAGCTACAGGATGTGATTTTAGACAAGTGGTGAATTACTCAGCTGTACCTTAGATTAAATCTTTACCCTTAAAATGAGTCAAAATGTGTTTTTAACCACAGTAGAATGATGAACTGTTACCAGAACAGTTTAAAACAGTGTTTGGTGTGGTGCTCTTTAAAATATCACGTAAAATAAGATGGTGATTGTGTAAACTGCATGTACAATTCTATTACCCATGAAGTTTACATGAATAGAGTACCTGTTAAATGTTTATCCAAACAATATGTAAAAGTTCCAACTTTAAGTTGAATGCACCCTCGGAAATCATGAGTCAGGTTATTTAGATAATCATTTATGAGACTTACCCAGATTGACTGAACTTAAGAAAATTTCTTAAGGCTATATATTCGGAGATACAATAGCATTCATTTAGTTCTTGTTCCCACAGTCACATAAAAGCTAAAAATCACTGGAAAAGCTTGAACATTTTTCTTAAAGATACATATTTAAAGGCATAAGGTGTTTTAAAGTTTGCAAACTCAAGATATATGGTCATTCTTCATTAAGAATCTTCTTAATGAAGTTTTTAAAAGAAATTCTCTATTGCTTTATTATACTTGTATTCAATTGATAGTTTTGCCCCTTTGCTTAGTATTGTTTATTTGTCCATTTCCTTTGAACTTTTAGCTACATTATTGGCTACCTGCACCTACCTTATAATGTTAGCACTTAGCTTTTAGTGTTTATATCCATAACTGAATTTTGTTTCTGTCATGACATCAATCCCAAATACCTCTTCTTAATTTTCTCAATTTATATTTGATGCCTGTGCTTTTTCCTTTAATTCTCTCAGGATTGGGTATTTTTCGGGACATGATTTAATCAGAATCTGTTTCTAGGAAGATTATTGCTCATCCTCATCACTCCATTCTTCCATATTACAAGAAGTCAATCACCAAATTCTATGTATGCATTGAAAATAATTTTCCCCATTGAAACTGGCAGGGTAAGGGCTCTGAAATTAAATAATAGCAAATTAATTTAAATGTATGTAAGATTGCATCCTCAAAATGTCAATATGCAACAATAATTTTGTTGTGAGAATTGATAAATTCAGTTGTTAATAGTCAAAGAGATAAAATGTCACTACATGTCTGAGTTTTTCTCCATGACTCTGAAGAAAATAAAGGTAACTATCCCAAACATTTTCCACTTAAGCCAACCAAAAAGTGTAACTAAAAGTCATCATGTTATCCTTGTTAAGAACATTATCTAAGTCAGGAAAACTATATGCATGTAGTGGCTAATGTATTGCATCCAACAATATTTAAGTCTTATTCTTCACCTTCATGTGTGTGCATGGGTGGGTGCAACACGAAGTCTGCAGTGATAACAAGAAAGGAGATTGCAGGGGCCAGTGCTCTGATTTGGAAAGTAATTGATTTGGATTCAAAGTCAATGCCCTCATTTTGTTTGCTTTAGTTTTAGAAAAATTTTATTTTCTGCAGAAGCTAATGATCAAGCAAGGGTTAAAATTTCTTCCATTTCAGTAAGCAAGGTTTGTGGAAATTTTAACTGTGTTTGGAAAATTAGACAACAGGAAATATAGGATGATCGAGGGGACTAATTATCATTTATAGTGATTGGCATCACAGGTTATAGAGAGGTAGGGCTTGGGACTCTCAAATAATAGAGTTTTTTGTTTGTTTGTTTAAATCCATCACTGCTCTTTATTTTTGTTGAAACGTTTCTCAACTTGACTTTGGCCTGAGAACATGACCTTTTCCCATCTACAAAGGTAGAACAGATATGTTCTTCTGAATATCTGAATATAATACTCGCTATTAAACCATTGTTTGATCTACTTGTATGCAATCCATTCACAGCAATTCAAACCACTGCAGTTTATATATTTCCTCAGTACTTATATGAGAGCTGTCTAGTTCTTTAAAGCTACACAATGTAAGCGAGCAAATTGTACCCAAAAAGCACCTGAAAATAGCGTGAAGTTGGAATTGTCAGAAATATAGTACACTAGCCAAAGATGAAACTCTGAGGATTTTAACAGAGTGGTTTATTTATACTTCTTTAACAGTGTAAAATTAAAAAAAAAAAGTAATATGCATATTTTCATGCCGAGACTATTCCTGCTACTGACAACATTAAAAAATAATAACAGAAAAATTGTATATTTTCTTCTCAATTTATAGACCAGAAGGCAATATATGAGAGAAATTATAATTCTAAATATAATGACAAAATATCTTTTAGGTACGCATAAAACATTACTGGTGTTCATCAATTGGGGTTTATTCTATTATAGATTTATTTAGTTAAATGTTTATAATATAATTTTCCCTTCATATGTTAATATTTTATTTTTATTCATCAATAAGTGATGAGTAGAATTTTTAAAAAATCAAAATGAAAATAGCAAAATAAATATTTCTAAATATCAAGCAAAAGAGTAATGTTGGACAAAATTTATATGAAACAATTTTCATTAATTATGCCTTCTATTTAGGAATAATTAGTGTGAATATTAAATAAAACACTGCATCCTTAAAATGATTCATATAATATTACTTTTAAAAGTAATCTTAAAATAATTTGAAATTGGGAAAATATGTTAAGCATTATTTACCAAATATAATTAAAATGGACATAGTTTCTGAATTTCTATCAATTATACCTAAGTTTTAGCTAGTACCACACTCCTTGTTATATAATTAAAATTATATGTTCCCACAATCTCACACTTTGTGACTAATAACATTCCTTTTGTTCATGAAATTTTTATTGTTCCCTTCTAAATTACCTACAAAGAGCTAATTTCTATATTTGTGCTATACATAAAATTATTTTAGTAAAATTATTGAATGGATAGGTTGTCTTATTTCATTTCATAATGAGTATGTAATGTTCATCTATGACAAGGTAAGACATAAAGAGATCCTTTATTACAATATAAAGTTTATCAACATAGAAAAACCCTACAAAAAAGACTGGGAAACAGTGAAATCAGGACAACACAGAATAAGACGAATATTACTGTCCCCAAGTGCCTGACAGGAGATCCATGATGCCAGTGCCTCTTGGGAATAAAAAGTAACTGTGCTGCTCAACCTTGTTTTATAGTAATGCAGAATTATTTAATTATATAATTTTATACCACAGTCAAGGTTTGGTGATTTCTTAAGTCTTATTGTACTAAAAGCACTAACATGATTCTTTTTTTAATTTGGGTTATCTACATTTTATCATGGGAAAATTAAAAGTAAAGATCAGTATCCTGTCACTCTGAATTCACCAGTGTCCTATTTGCCCACATCTGTTGTTTTGAGAAAAAATATGGGAAATAAAATCTAATATGAGACCCAATCTCAACTTCATTACTAAATGTTTGACCCTTTGAAGATTATGTAAGTAGAAGAGATCCATTTTTAATTATATTTAATTCTACATCACAATTATATTTCAATATAATATGACTATAGTATGAGTGTTTAAGTGCAGTCATTCTTAGCAAGCAAGTAACCATTAATGGAAGTTTTCTCCATCTTAATCTCCAACATGAGTAGAGGACATATGGTTCAATTATAAGGCTGCCTACTCCCACTGATGTCTTGTTTAATCATAATTTAGTAACTGTGGGTATAGAAGTTATTACAGTAATTTAACAGAAGAGACAAATTGTAAAATATTAGCAGCTCAATACTTTTATGAAACGTCTCTAACTACTAACAGTAAATTGATAGTTGTGTCCCATATCAGGGTTAATTTACTTGGGATAAGAGAAATTTTATTTTTTAAAGTTAATCAGGATAAGCACCATAAAATTAAAAAAAAAAGGAAAGGATATAGTTTTTAGTTCTGAAGCTATAACTTACTGTATGAAATATCATACACTACTTGACTAATTTGAATGTTGATTAAACTACACTGAAGATGCCATTTCTGACCTGTTAGTTTGGCAATAATTGAATATTGTAACACACTTTGTTGATAAGACCAGGAAAAGGAACTTTTATTAATTGTCAGAGTAAAAAGTAGTATAAATCTTATGAAAGAAAACTTGGAAACATCTGAAAAAATTACATGTGTATTTATCCTCTGAACCAACGGTCTATAGAGAAGTATCTCCACAAGCAGGAAAAAACATATGTACAAAGTTATTTATTAAAGCATTATTCATCAGAGTGAAGTAAGTCAGAAAGAGAAAAACAAATACCTTATGCTAACACATATATATGGAATCTAAAAAAAAAAAAAAAAAGGTCAGAAGAACCTAGGGGCAAGATGGGAATAAAGATGCAGACCTACTAGAGAATGGACTTGAGGATACAGGGAGGGGGAAGGGTAAGCTGGGACAAAGTGAGACAGTGACATGGACGTATATACACTACCAAACATAAAATAGATAGCTAGTGGGAAGCAGCTCCATAACACAGGGAGATCAGCTCTGTGCTTTGTGACCACCTAGAGGGGTGGGATAGGGAGGGTGGGAGGGAGGGAGATGCAAGAGGGAAGAGATATGGGGACATATGTATATCTATAACTGATTCACTTTGTTATAAAGCAGAAACTAACACACCAGTGTAAAGCAATTATACTCCAATAAAGATGTTAAAAAAATTATTCATAACATTATTCAATGCCTAATTAATTGTAGCATGATTGAATAAATACAGGGTAAAGGTTTAGTGAAAATACTAAAACATCTATTTCATTTTATACAATTTACTGTGTTCAAATATAAAATTTCATTAAAATGGAAAAATTTAGATTGAATTGAATATGATTAAATAAATGGAAGCCAAATAAACTGAAATGTATAGCAAACTAAAAAATATGACCACCTAGAGAAAAATATTATTTAAGTAATTTATTATTAAGTATTTTAAGTAATATTATTTTAAGTCATTTAAAGTAAGAATTTAAGTAATTATTTTAAGTATTTTAAGTAATATTAGTTTAAGTATATTGTATGAAGGATGTAATTTAACTCTACATCCTTCATATAATATATTCTAAGTACAAAAATTTTTTATACTTGTCAGTTTATAGTAGTAGTATTCACATTGCAATTTAGAAACTAAAATATATATAAAAATATACAAATATGTATATTTCAATATATAATTTATATTATATTTTCATGTATACCAATCAATATGTAATATGTTACAGTAAATAGGAATCAACATTTTTGTTCTTATAGTGAATAGACAAATATAAACTAAAATTAATTAATTAATTAGAAAGTCCTATTATTTGAATTGCATATTAGCATAAATTCATATTCCCAGCCTTGTACACTGAAAACACCTAAAATCAGTGACACTCCAGTCATAATTAAAGAGCTAGAACTGAGACCTTTTTGTTTCAATCCTATTGTCTTTAAATACCATTGCATATAAACACTGTTTGTGTTTAATTACCATTACCTATTCAAAGGAATCCTATATCTCTGGAGAAATGACCAATGCCAACTCTAAGCAGAAAGAATACAAGACAAATCTAGCTCTCTCATCCTTCCAGAATGGAAACAAACAAAAACAAAGCAAAAAAAAAAAAAAAAAAAGAAAGAAAGAAAAGAAAAAAATAATATAGTAATATCAAAAAGGCACAAGGAGCAGGTTTAAAGAGGCTCCCACAAGTACATATTTGAAATATTTTGAGCATTGAGAGAATACTTAATATAAATGACATTAACACATTGAAATAAAAGAAGAATGAACCCACAGTGATATGACTTACAGTGTAATAGCTGCTAATACACATAAAGGAAGAAAAGACCATTAAATGTTATGAAAGATCATCTCTAAGGTTAAGACAAACTGCCATTTAGTCTCCTCTGATGTAACATGGCATGAAGTAGAAATCCTTATTTATGAAGTGTTCTTGCCAGCAATTTATCCTGAATGTAGTCAGCTTCCTAGACCTAACTTAGATTTTGCAGGGAATGGAAGAACACATTAAATGACACTATGAGAAGAAAATTAAACATATCAAGAATCTATTATTAATTCTACATGAAAACTGGTTTGGTCTCTTTACAAAAATCAATGTTTTGAAAAAACAATACCCATAACTGGGTGTATTGCTCAATGTTTAAAGTGACTTAATAAGCGTAGCAAAAATATATAAGAAGGAAACCTTTGAAAAAATATTCTTTGAAAAAAGAATAACTATAAACTAGTTTTGAGACATTTGAATATAAACTACATATTAGTTTATATATTGAGATTATTTTCATTTATCTTAGAAAAGATAATGGTATTGTTCCTTTGTAAGAGAAAGTCATATATATATATATATATTACTATATCAGATATTTAACTTGGAATTTATGCTTTTAATTTTTCTGTAGAAATGTATCATTTAGACCAACAGGACCAAATCCCTTTGACAAGTTTCTGATAGACTGGCTATATCTAACTACAGTAAAAATAGCAGGTTACTCTAATTCTAAAATCTTTTGATACAGTAGATTGTAGTATGAAAAATATTTCTATTAGATTTTCTTTATTCTTTAGAATTCATTATCAGAAAAACTAATTTAGACCACAGTTCAGTTCATATTTCAAGTACAAATAAGTAGAGGAACTAAAACCTGTCTCAACAGATCTGTGGGAAAAGGTAAACAATACAAAGGATGCCAAGGTATTTGCCAAATATTGCCAAATATTCATATAACTATTTCTCATATTTATATGAATGGAAGGTGAAACACATTCAAATAATCAGAATATGATATGAATAAATCAGTAAATTCCGCATTGACATAATTGATTAACGATATTTTCAACAAAGTCTTTCTATCAATAGTTTTTCAAATTCAACTGCAAAATTATTCTCAAAGATGTTTTAATCTTGCCATAAAATTACATAACCATTTAAAGCATTGTACATATACTAAAATATATCACAATGCTATCTTGGAATGCATATGATAAAAAGACATAATATATTTCACCTTTATTTTGAATTTCCATGGAGAATATACATTATCATGACATTACTATATCTAGTATTAGATTGTAAGGACAACTTAATTTGAGATATTGAGTGTATTTTTTTATACAAGTATGATATTCCACCAACAGATTACATCAGGGAATGATGTGTCAGGTTAATTTTGAACTATTCCTTTTATATAATTTAATCTTTAAAAGTCATAAGGGTAAGGGCACCTATAATATGTCTAAAGCCCAACTAGATTTTTCTGCTTCTGTGGCTTAGAATTCTGTTTCTCAATCCAAGTCCAAATCCGTTCTGACAGGGAATGTCATCCACTCTATTTTATGGCCACTATAGTAAATCAATGTCAAAAGAAATTTTTCTCAATACCCCACATTGATCAAATATAGTGTATAGATTTCATAGTTTCTCTATCCAGATATGTTGTCTCTTTTAAATGCAAATAGTTTATTTTTCTGACAATATGTGGCTTCAGTAACCGATTGAATTTAGCTTACTAGTATCAAATAAAATATTATCTAGCATGCATGAAAAAATCAATTTATAAAAACTAAAATGGTTTTAACAAGTATAATATACTGTTATCCTCTCCAATTTCAGATTAGAATCCATTTTTAGAATATAAATCGTTCAACTTTTACTTGTCTCTCTAAATATGGTCATTTAAGGGAGTTTAAAAACTCCTGCTTCTGGGCCTCCCTGGTGGCGCAGTGGTTGAGAGTCTGCCTGCCAATGCAGGGGACACGGGTTCGTGCCCCGGTCCGGGAGGATCCCATATGCCGCGGAGCGGCTGGGCCCGTGAGCCATGGCCGCTGAGCCTGCGCATCCGGAGCCTGTGCTCCACAATGGGAGAGGCCACAACAGTGAGAGGCCCGTGTACTGCAAAAAAAAAAAAAAAAAAACTCCTGCTTCTTTCCATATTTGCTCCTACTTACTGTTTTCTCCCAAGATGGAAAAAGTAATTGGGACAGATTCCAAGACTCTAAAAAAGAATGTTTTTACTAGAAAGTGATGCATAATAAGTGGTATACAAGTGTGTGATAAAAATAAACTATCAGATAATTTTTAATATATTGAAGACTGTGGAGAAATCTTCTACTTTTGACAATAATGGAATATCTTACACCGGAACAATGTGACCCATTTATCAGTACAATAAATGAAATATATATGTATATGTAATAAATATGTAATATTTATTAAAAATATACATATTATAATTATAAAAGACATTGAAGAGCTGTCAAAACAGCCTGATCTTGAGAAATTTAGACCCCAGTGAGGAAATAAAATCACAGAAAGGATGATATAATTATGTAATTATTTTCTTCTTGAATATTTGTCAAATATTAAGCTGTCTAGGAGGAGAGACTAAGAAGTCAACCTAAAAGAAGCTGAAAATTGAGGGGAGGTGTTTTCTTTGTTTGTTTTCTGTTTTGGGGGTTTTATTTTTGTTGTTGTTATTTTTACAATGTTGATGAACAAAAATTTGTTCAGAATAGATTAAACTAAATGTAAGAAGAGAAGGTAGATCAGACAGACTGGACTGGCTCATACTTCAGTGAGGAACAAAGCACAAATCTCATTGTCCATAAACAGCACAGTTGTATTTGTCATTAATGCGATACATCCATTGTTGTTTGTGGGCTGGGTAGGAGGTCTGTTTATTGTATACACTTAGAAACCAAGACTGACAGTACTGCCATCATCTAGAATCTTCATTTCTGTGCACTGGGAGAGAGACCTGGAGGGTCTCAGGCCACCAATAAATTATGCTGGCCCAGAAAATATACATGGCCTTTCTATTCACACTTTACTGACCTGAATGGTTTTATATCGATCCCGCTGGACTCAGTCCTATCCTGTGCCTAGTTCAGGGTAGAACCAGAAATATTTGACTAACACTAGTGATGACCATAAGGAAACAGTTTAGGGATTTATAGGAAATGCTGTAGAGAAAGAAAGAGCTGACCAGAAAGAACAGCTTTAGAGCAGACAATACCCAATACCTAACAGGGATCTACAAGGACAATTGTCTTCATAAATAGGCTATCACTTCTCAGCATCTTGGTAGAAGAACAGAAAAAGGATTCATTTAGAAGTATGTAGAGGAAGGATTGGAAATTAATGCAAATGACATTTTTTTCAGGGGTTTTGCAAAGGGAAGATTACGGTGGAAGGAAGTTTACTACATTTTAATGGAGGTGTTGGGAGTGTTAAATTACGTTTGGGAGAATATGGAAGAGAGTGAAAATGAATTAGAACAAATAGAGAGTTCTAGGGATAAGACGGTTATTTGAGTATTTATAAAACTTCCCAAATGGGCCATATCCATATGATAAATTATTCTCCACTTCCTGAGAAATTTATGACTCGGGATGGAAGTTAACAGAGTTAGCTTAACATTCTAATAAATTTTAATGTTAGGTTCTTCAAACCTAATACTAAACAACTGCTAGAACTCTGTATTTCCCTTATAATTCTGCATGATTGTAAACTGAATCTGTGGCCTGAACCCTTTCATTAGTTCAGTCACAGGATAGAGGTTCTACTAGATTACTTGCAATCATTATTATTATTATTATTATTATTATTATTATTATTATTATTATTATTATATTTATTATTTTGCCAATTGTTCTTCCTGATACTCTAGCCTCAAGTTTTGATCAGCGAAACTGCTGCTTAATATTAGGCTTTGTTCCAGGAGAATTGAACTATCTTTCTGATTTTCACACACATTTACATTTCCCAATACTATGTCTGTTGCTAGTTTGCCTCCTGTGCTTCTCACCTGAATATTCTGAGGCTTTTACCCATGGTATCAAATCATGTCCCTGGTTCTGAATAGATTCCTGAATTACACTTTAGATTTCTATCTAACTTGCTGTATTTGGTTTGCTACTTTCTATGGTCAGACTCTCAAACTGCGCCTTTCCCTTCATTTCCTGTCAAACTCAATCCTTGTTCTTTGTTACACCATACTGACTTTTATCAGACTCAAATGCTTTTCACATAAAGCCTTTCAAAGAAAGGCAGTTATTCAACATATATATATGTGTTTGAAAAAACATATTTTATACCTACAAAGTAATTTCCAGACTATAAATAGGAGAGATATCCTTAATATAGCTTCATGATTATAGGAAAGAAAAGGGCTATGCAAGACTAATGGTCCAACAGGAACAAATGAAAGGTAGATAAGAAAAATATGCAAACATTGTACTATATTTTTGCCTTAAATATTGCTTTTATTTTTCTCTAAAATAGTACTTTCAATATTTTTCCAGACTTTCTCCTAAATTAATATGTCAGATATAAAATATGGCAATCATTTTTGTTTGGTTTTTTATCTTAAATTTCAACTTTATTTTCTACATTTTCTTACATTTTTCTGCATGTGTGTTTTAATAATAATAATAACACACCACTAAGTATATGCTTACATGGGACTAATTGGTCATTAATTTTATTTATTATAATAACGAATTAAGAGATAATAAGAAAATATACTAAAATCACTTTTTGTATGTGATTTGATGCTTCAAAAATACTGTAGTTCACAAAATACTGTGATGATTACATTACAGATGATTATGTTTAAGAATGAGGCACTCCCATGTTTATAAAGTTTAAATACCATTATTTTGTCCATTAGTTTTTAATACTGTATTTCTTGATTATTTTTTAAATTTGAGAAATTGCATTTCAAATGTTGTCATAAACACAAAAAAATATAATGTCAATATCATCTGATTTATATTTCTAAGTCATATAATTCATACAAATTACAGTTTTGGGGATTTATAATAGAAGATACTATTCATGAGATTATCAAATTATTGTTATACCAAAACCACTGATAATTTCTAAGCTAGAAATAAGGAAAGTAAAACTATATAAACTTATTTTTTACAGTATTCTAAATCATCACTATTCAACTAATTATATATAATGACAGATTCACATATAATTTGTTGACATTGTGTTTATTATATATTTTAGTATCACTGAGCACAGTAGTGTTGTGTGGAAAAGCTCTATATTAATAATTTATTTCATATCACACCATAGTATATATGTATCTGTGGAGAAATTGTCCTTTCTCCTACTTGTCCTACTTGTTATTTAAAAACAATTTTGTTATAAATTGGATTTATTTGTGCCATATAATTTTCTTATGAAAACACCTGCCTTTTTTCAGGAGATAAAAGTATTAATGTGAACCCATATGTACTAATAAAATAAATTCAAGATCTCTTACCTTTTAAAAAATACCAAGATACTGATGGATTTGACTGAGAAAATTATAATATTTATTGAGACAAGGAATGCAAGCAGACTGCATTATCTCTATCTATGCATTTATGGTTTTAAAAGTTTTATAGACAGGGGAATTGAAGGTTACCAACCTCATTGATAACAATGAGTTTCTTGAGTTGAAGAAGTAGATTAGGGAGAAGTTAAGGGAGTTTTTTTTTTTAATTTTATTATTTGTATTTGTACAATGTGAATAAATTGTGGTAGTTACTCAAACATATCTTTAGAATTTTTTGTAGTATTTTTATTCCTAGTTATTTAGGGACATAAAATACAATTTCAAAATTTTCCTAATAAATAATGCTACAGGGCTTCCCTGGTGGTGCAGTGGTTGAGAGTCTGCCTGCTGATGCAGGGGACGTGGGTTCATGCCCCGGTCCGGGAATATCCCACATGCCACGGAGCAGCTAGGCCCGTGGGCCATGGCCATTGAGCCTGCACATCCGGAGCCTGTGCTCTGCAGCGGGAGAGGCCACAACAGTGAGAGGCCCACATACTGCAAAATAAATTAATTAATTTAGAAAAATAATAATAATCTTACATATAGGTAACTTTTTGGAAAAATAAAAAGTTATTTATTTTGGATGACATTTACAGAATAAAATTTCTTATGTGATCTTCTTTTTAAAAAATATTTTAATGAGAAATATTCTTTTCAAAAACACTGTGATAGAAGGCAATCAATATCTCTAGGAACCCTAGCCTACTATGTCAATTATTCTTCCATTGATCCTCTTGAAATGAAATTTTTTCTTCAATAATCATGTGTGATGGTAACTTCAGTATTCCCCTTAACCAAATTACCTCTTTAATCCCTCTTTTCTTCTTAACTACAAAGCATGTAAGGAAAAATTGAACATACCAAAACTACAATTTGTGTTGTAGGGTTTTGTAGATCAACACCTATGAGACATGGTTAAGTATTATTAAATGATTTCTCTCTATCAAGAAATATTTTCTACTTTTTATTGCTTCACAGTGTGTGAGCTTTTGATCAATAATTATTATGCTTTTTTTTTGCTGTAAGTCATTAAATTAGTTTTCCTTGAATTACAATAAATACTATACTGTGTACTTTACAAAATAAATATTTAGGTAGGAAAACTTGTCAAAACATCTCAAACTATACCTGCACATAATTTATCAGTATAAAACTAACTGTGCTCTTCTTTCACAATCATCTGATTATTGAAACATGTGCAAACAAATAAAAACAATTGATACATCATAATATGTTTAGCAACATGTTTGATATAGAGACCTTGGAAAGTTGGTAAATGCTCTAACCTACGTTTTCAAAAAATGGGTTTGAATATATTGAACAGTTGATATTTGAATTTAGGACTCACATTAAAAATAGACACCAAGGGCCTCCCTGGTGGCGCAGTGGTTAAGAGTCCGCCTGCCGATGCGGGGGATACGGGTTCGTGCCCCGGTCTGGGAGGATCCCATATGCCGCGGAGCGGCTGGGCCCGTGAGCCATGGCCGCTGGGCCTGCGCGTCCGGAGCCTGTGCTCCGCAACGGGAGAGGCCACAACAGTGAGAGGCCCGCATACCGCAAAAAGAAAAAAAAAAAAAAAAAAAAAAGAAAAAAAAAAATAGACACCAAAATGTACTTTGCTTAATTTTTATTGCCCTACCAAAATGTTAGTTTCTAAGACATAAAAATAATATAAGTAACCTAAAAAGCTAAATTGCCCACCAAAAATGTCATAGTAATGGAAGTAAGGGAGCTATTTCATGAAACTTTAGGAAACTAGAGAACATTTAACGTTTAACATTTGAATACATACTTTTAAGAGTAGAAAGATTTTGTATAAGATTTAGTTCTCTTCCTTAAAATGCCTAATGCTTTTGGTAGTGTTGATAAATGTATTGATACCAAGGAAACATAAATACAGTGTGCAAAAGACCTATGAGAACATTAGAAAAAAAAATGGGAAGAGAGAAGAACTGCTGCTCAAATCAAATTTATCTTCTACTATACTGAAGTACATTTCTTATGTAAATCTATCAGGTGTAATATCAGTTAAGGCATTCTTTATGATAGCTGCAACCCGTTCAGAATTTCAGAGACACTAGAAAAATGTCTTTTAGCACCACCAATACATTTTTTTCTTTCCCTGATGATTCTTTATTTCCAGAAATCTCATGAATCAAGAGATGTGTATCTTTGACATAAGTGAAATTAAAATATCTTTAACAAATTATGACATCAGTACTTTCTATCACATTATGAAATCAGCATTCAGTATGACAGTAGGCTCTGGGAGGAGGAATATACTACTCCCCAAGAGGACAGTCTCCGGCCTCCTTGTTCAGTGGTGGGCCACAGTAGTAAGACTGCATGACACGTAGTAAGTTCTCAATGAATGGGTTTTTTGTTGTTGTGGTAGTGGTGGTGGTGGTACACAGGCCTCTCACTGTTGTGGCCTCTCCCTTTGTGGAGCACAGTCTCCCTACATGCAGGCTCAGTGGCCATGGCTCACGGGCTCAGCCACTCTGTGGCATGTGGGATCTTCCCGGACCGGGGCACAAACCCGTGTCCCCTGCATCGGCAGGCAGACTCTCAACCACTGCACCACCAGGGAAGCCCTCAATTAATGTTTTGAATGGTAGGTGTAATGGAATAAGAAGAAATATTGGAGAAGCAAAAATATTTTACAAGATGTTTAATTCATCACAAGAAATATCTATGAGAATAAAGTTTTACTATCTAATGAAATTGGTGCAAACACTTAACAAAATTCAAATATTGAAGTAAATTGGGAAAAAAGAAATATAATTTATTCTAAATAAGTTTGCATAATCATTTCATATCAAAGAGATAACAAGATAACTTGTAAATTGCATATAACATAAAAATAAAAACAAAATAAATAGAATGAATAAACAAGACCATTTTCATTTTAGTTGGAGAAAACAGTGAATTATAAGTTATTATTGGAAGATGCTATTTGTTAGGGTAATATAACATTTCTATATTGAATTTTAATATTCACCTTTATTACAAGTCTCATGTATCTTGTGTATAGGTATTTATAATATGTAACCATAGATGGAGATATATGTTTCATTCAACAGTGTCAAAAATAGTTTGTGGTTTACTAGCCAGTACCTTAGCAAAATAATGAAGAAAAATCTGTCTCCACTGGCAACCTCCAGCCAGAGATGCTTACCTGGCTGTCAAATTGTTCTCTATGGAGGCCTTGAGAAGGTGATAACTTATATGTTTTAGATATAGCATGGAAGCAATATTTAAAATTTAAAGTTTCTAGAAAAGTTTAATCTCTTCTGCAAACAAATGAATGCATTTCATATGATGACTTTTAACACATAAATAAATGATAGGTACACTTAGGTAAGCCAGTTATTAAGTTCTTAAAAGTAAACCATGCAGGTGATCACTTCCTCAAGCTTTTTTTTTTAACTCTATTTTTAGATCACTTTTAAGTTCACAGTAGAATCGACGAAAATGTACAGAGATTTTCTATACTACCGCTGTCCCCACACATGCTTATTTCCAACATTACTCTCCAGAGTGGTACATTTATTGCAACTGATGAATCTACACTGACACACCCAAAGTCTGTAGTGACAAGTATCCATCATTATATTATCATACGGATTATTTTCAGTACCTTAAAAATCCTCTCTATGCTCCACCTATTCATCACTCCCCCAGCCCCAACACCTGGTAACCAGTGATCTTTTTAATGCCTTCATAGTTTTACCTTTTCCAGAATGTTATATAGTTGGAATCATACAGTATGTAGCCTTTTAAGATTGGCTTCTTTCATTTAGTAATATGCATGCAAGTTTTCTCCACATCTTTATGGCTAAGAGCTCATTTTTTTTTAATGCTGAAGAATATTTCATTGTTGGGATATATCAGAGTTTTTATTTATTCACTTACTGAAGGGCATCTTGGTTGTTTCCAACTTTTGGCAATTATAAAAAAAGCTGATATAAACATCTTGTGCAGGTTGTCATGGGGTCTTATATTTCCAACTCCTGGGTAAATACAAAAGAGTGTGATTGCCAGATGGTATGGTAAAAGTAGGCTTAGTTTTGTTGAAAACTGCCAAACTGTCTTCCAAAGTGGCTCTACCATTTTCATTCCCACCAGTAATGAATGTGCATTCCTATTGCTCCACACTAACACCAGCATTTGTTGCTGTCATGCTCCAATATTGGCCATTCTAGTAGGAGCATAGTGGTATCTCATTGTTATTTTAATTTGTATTTCCCTGATGACATATCATGTGAAGCTTTTTTTGATATGCTTATTTTCCATCTGTATGTCTCTTTTGGTAAGGCATCTATTAAAGTTTTTGACCCATTTTTAACCAGGTTGATTGTATTCTTATTGTTGAATTTTAAGAGATCTTTGCATATTTTGAATTAGTCTTTTATCAAACGTGACTTTTACAAGTATTTTCTCTCAGTCTGAGGTTTGTCTTCTAATTCTCTTAATATTATCTTTTGCAAAGCAAAAGATTTTAATTTTTATGAAGTTTAGCTTATGAATTACTTCTTTTGTGGACCGTGTCTTTGGAGTTGTATCTAAAAACACCACCATTACCATACCCAAGGTCATCAAGTTTTTCTTCTATGTTATCTCCTAGGAATTGAATACTTTTGTGTTTTACATTTAGATCTATGATCCTTTTTGGATTAATTTTTGTGAAGGGTGAAGATGTGGGTCTAGATAAATTTTTAATTTAACTTCTAATTTTTAAAAAAGTGTGGATGTCCACTTGTTTCAGCACCATTTGTTGAAGAATCTACCTTTATTGTATTGCCTTCTCTCTTTTGTCAAATATCAGTTGATTGTATTTATGTAGGAGTACTTATGGGCTCTCTATTTTATTTCATTGATCTACTTGTCACTTCTTTCACTGATACCACATTATCTTGATGACTGTAGCTTATTAGTAAGGCTTGAATACAGCTAGTGTCTATCCTCCAAATTTGTTCTTCTCCTTCAATGTTGGCAATTCTGGGTTTTATCTCTCCGTATACACTTTAGAATAACTTTGTTATTTTCTATTTACAAAATAACTTGCTAAGATTTTAGTTAGGATTGCATTGAATCTATAGATCAAGTTGGGAAGAAATGATATCTTGACAATATTGAGTTTTCCTATTCATGAACATGGGATATCTCTCCATTTACTTTGTTCTTCTTTGATTTTGTTCATCAGATTATATAGTTTTCTTCATACAGATTTTGTTAAATTTATCCCTAAGATTTTCACTTTGAAGGGATTGCTAATGTAAATAATAGTATATTTTTAATTTTAAATTCCACTTGCTGGTGTGTAGGAAAGTAGTTGACTTTTGAATATTAGCCTCATGTTTTTCAACTTTTCAATAATCATTTATTCATTCCAGAAGATTTTTATCTATTTTTTGTATTTCCTCCATAGATAGTCATGTCATCTGCAAGCAAATGTAGTTTTATGTCTTCCTTCCCAATTTGTACATCTTTTATTTTCCTGTCTTGCCTTTTTGCATTAGCAAGGACTTCTAGTACAATGTTGAAAAGGAGTGGTGAGAGGGATTGTCCTTGCCTTGTGCCTAATCTTAGTGGGAAAGCTTCAAGTTTCTCACCATTAAGTATGATGTTAGCTATAGCATTTCTGCAATCTTTATGAAGCTGGGATAGGTAAGCTCTCCTCAATTCCTAGTTTATTTAATGTTTTTATCATGTTTAATTTCTCAAATCCTTTTTTCTGCATCTATTGGTATAATCATGCAATGTTTTTACTCTGTTGATGAGATATATTAATTGATATTCACATGTTGTACCAGCCTGGCATACCTGGGATAAACCCTGCTTTGTTATGGTATACATGACATGGTATATTCTTTTTATACACTGCAGATTAGATTTGCCAATATTTTATTAAGGATTTTACATCTATGTTCATTAGAGGTATTGATCTGTAGTTTTCTTATAATATCTCTGTCTAGTTTTGGTATTCAGGTAATCCTGGATGTATAAATTAGTTAGGAAGTATTTCCTCTGCTTCTATCCTCTGAAAGAAATTGTAGAGAGTTGACATCTTTTCTTCCTTAAATGTTGGGTAGAATTTACCAATAAACCCATTTGGGCCTGGTGCTTTTTGTTTTGAAATGTTATTAATTATTGATTAAATTTCTTTAATAGGTATATGCCTATTCATAGGGTCTGTTTCTTCTTGTGTGAATTTTTATTGATTGAATCTTTCAAGGAATTGGTTCATTTCATATACATTAGCAAATTTGTGGGCATAAAGTTTGTCATGGCATTCCTTTATTGTCTTAAATGTTCTTAGGCTTGGTCCCATAAGTAACTTCGGCTTCACTGTTTTTTTCTTAGTCAGTCTGGTTAGAGGCTTATCAATTTTTATTTATTGGTTTGTTTGTTTATTTATTTTTGGCTGCACACACCCTTTCTCTAGTTGCGGTGAGCAGGGGCTACTCTTCATTGCAGTGCCTAGGCTGCTCATTGTGGTGACTTCTCTTGTTGAGGAGCACAGGCTCTAGGCATGCAGGCTTTAGTAGTTGTGGTGCATGGGCTCAGTAGTTGTGGCACATGGGGTTAGTTGCTCCACAGCATGTGGGATCTTCCAGGACCAGGGTTCGAACCTGTGTCCCCTGCATTGTCAGGCAGATTCTTAACCACTGTGCCACCAGGGGAGTCCCAAGGCTTATCAATTTTAACTTTTTTGAAAAACCAACTTTTGGTTTCATTGATTTATCTCTATCATTTTCCTGTTTCAATTTCATTAATTTCTATTCTCATTCTTATCATTTCTTTTTTGTACTCACTTTGGGTTTAATTTGATCTTCTATTTCTAATGTCCTAAGGTGAAATTTTAGATGATTAATTGTAGATCTTTCTTCTTTTCTAATATTCATTGATTCAGTACTATAAATTTTCTTCTAAGTACCACTTTCTGTGCATCAAAAATTTTGTAGGTTGTATTTTCATTTTCATTTAGTTCAAAATATTTTTAAAATTTCTCCTGAGATTTCTTCTTTAATGCATGTGTTATTTAGAACTATATTGTTTAATCTCTACGTATTTTGGGATTTTCCAGTTGTCTTCCTGTTATTGATTTCTAGTTTAACTCCATTGTTATCTGAGCAGACATCATATGATATTTATCCTTTGAAATTCATTAAGGTGTGTTTTATGGCCTAGGATATGGTCCATCTTGGTGAATGTTCCATGTGAACCCTAGAAGAGCATGTATTTTGCTGTTGTTGGATAAAGTAGTCTATAGATGTCAATTAAATTCAGTTGATTGATGGTGTTCTTGAGTTCAATTATGTCCTTACTGATTTCTCTGCCTGCTAGATTTGTCTATTTCTGGAAGAAGAATGTAGGACTCTTCAACTCTGTTAATGGATTCAACTATTTCTCTTTACACATCTATTATTTTTTGTCTCACATAATTTAGGTGCATATATATTAAGGAATAATACGTCTTCTTGGAGAACTGGCTCTTTATCATTACATAATGCCCTTCTTTATCCATGATAACTCTCTGTGTTTGAAGTCAACTCTGTCTGAAATTAATATAGCTACTCCTGATTTCTTTTTATTTTTGTTAGCATAGTATGTTTTTCATCATTCATTTGCTTTGAACCTATATGTTCTTTTATATATAAAGTGGAGTTTTCAGTTAGTTCTTGGTACCAATTCTGTATACCAATATTTCTTAAATTGTGGTTGGTCAACGACTTGCATGGAATTTTTGGGGGTGTGGGTTTGAAATGTAAATTCATGCAGTAATAAGGGGAAACATTTATAGAATATTAGTGATGAGAACCAATTACCTGCCTATTAAAAAAGAAATCCAAATGATTATGATACAGAATAAAATTTCAAAATCACAGGTGTAAAGAAAGATTATTTACATGTTTACATATTTACAGATTTACATAAATTATAGGCATTCACTTATTTGAAATTTTAAAATACATTAATACAGTTGTTTAAAGAAATAAACATTCAGGATAGCTTCAGCAGTGATAGCTCCAGTTCCAAAATGTTTTGACAGAAATGCTCAGATTTAACTTATAGTTTATTTTGGATATCAATGACCTCAACAGTTTGTTTTACCTACACTGTCACTTGTGGAGAAAAGCATTTACTGACAAAGTTTCTTTCAACTATTGGGAAATAAATTTTCCAAATCTTCAAGAGTTAATTCTCTTCTTGTATTCTAGTAAATTTTGATCCAGTTCTATGATAATGTGCTTTGCTCATACTATGTATGACTTGTATATGCCTATTAATAATTTCTGAATATTTTAAGGAAATTCAATAATCTCATGATACTATGTTGCTATGTATGTAAATGATTTTTATATTTTCTTTCATATAAACTCATATTTTTCTCCAATTAAATTTGCACTACCAAATAATACTGCAAATTCTAATTTTGTTTTTAATTTTTAGTACATAATCTAGATATCTTGTTTTGTGTATTTGTGTGTGTGTGTGTATAATTCCTCTCAGTAAGGTTACCATAAGTGGTTTACTATTTCCTAGTGTGTCTTAGATATCTTGTCAGCATTACTCTATTCCTTGATTGATTCCCTTTTTGAGCTTCTGTCTAGAATCATATGGCATCTAAATCTATGTTCTGAGCCCCTTTTTGATATTTACTTCACAATATGTTGGCCTCTCACACTTGTGCTAGTGTAAAACTAGGGTGATCATCTTAACAACTGAAAGGTCACACTCTAAATACAGTATCTCACAGCAGTTGTCATAAATTTTCATTACTGCTGCTTCTTTACCAACTCTTTTAAGAGCAGGCTGTCCCCCAAACATGGCTCATGTGTGATGAAACTTCATGGATACATGTTAGATGTTTGAAAATCTGGCATTCATTTAATATTTTTTTCAATATTGTGAAAAGTCTATCCTCGCATACCTCTGACATAGTTAATGAACCTGTCAAGTATCAGGCATTATTTATTTATAACTTGTGCAAAATTGACAGGTGCCAGAGGCTATAGCACATATAGAATGTATTATTTACAAAAATAGTAATTATTTATATAGATAATCATAGGGCCAATGTTTATTTTTGTGCTGTACTTACAATACAATGAGTTTTTTTAAGTAAAAGCTAATATGAAAGGGGTTATAGTCTCCAAATGTCAGTATATATATATATATATATATATATATATATACACACACACACATAAGTCTATTACTAGGGAAAAAATAACAACTACCAGTCAAAAGAAAAAATAAAGAGAAAAACAGAAACTCAGTAGAATTTCTCAGATTTGTAGCAGAAAGATGAGTTGATGGGCCAAAATCCTAATATCAATATATTCTCAACTTTCAATTTTGTAATTTCTTTTTAGATTAAATTTCTATATCCTTTAAAGACAATGAACCAAAGCAGTACACAAAATTCTACAATCCTTATTACGCCTTATTATCAAAGCTTTACTGTTGATGACCTCAACTCCAATACCATACTTGGGCTTCCAAGTCCCACTTATTCCTAATGTGTTATTGAAAGATATATATTTGTGGAAAATAAAGAAAGACTCCACATGAAGAACAGTGACTAAAATTTTTGGTTTTGTTTGTTTGGTTTTTTGAAGGCACAAATCTTAGATCTTGAAGCTTGTGTTGAAGCAGGGGAGCATAATAATCACATTCTTAGTCTTTCAAAGAAGTGGGTTTGCTCTTTATCAAATATCTATGGAATAATAGCTACCAATTATTTTTACCTTTCATTTCTGTAAACCCTTATAGTTAGTAAAGAATCTTCCCAACTTTTGGGAAGAAGTTATTAGTGTGCCATAATTTTTGCTGAAAACGTTGTCTGAAATATGTGTTATTTATTGGCCATTCTTGGTTGATTTTCCTAATTGAGTAATCATGTGTTCTTTTAATTTGCAGACTCAAACCTCTCTGTGTGTCTCTCTGTCTCTGCTTCTGTCTCCTCTTTTTTCTTTCTCTCTTTTCATTTTTTTTTTTTTTTTTTGGCTGAGGGAGGTTGGTTGTTTGCTGCAGGATTCAATTCAGAATTGTGCATCAAATTTAGTTGCTGTGTCTCTGGTCTTCTTTATTCTGAAACAGTTCTGCACCAATCTTTGTACTTCATAAGACTATTTTTTTTTAATTTCAGAAATGTTTTATTAAATTGTAACTTTGAATATTTGTTTTGTTCTATCAATTTTCTATAGTATTTTTAATTTTTACAGTTTTCCTTTTCATTTTCTATTTTTCTTGTTATAATTATTTCTTTAATTTTTGTCTCTTTTACTTTAGTCAAGGATTTTATTAATTCATTTTAATTATTTTTAGAGTTCTGTCATCTCTATTTATAAATCTTTCTATTCTTCTATCATCTCATATTAATTACTGCTTTTCTCACAGATTTCTTCTTTTTTTAAATTTCTTTTTCAGTTATAAAATATTGGTTAGAGCTTCAGGTTTTTTTAATGTCTCTCTATTAATTCTTTGTTATTGTTAAGTATTTCTTTGGCTTCTTAATTTAATTTTCCAGTACTAATTGTTCACTTATTTGACAATAATTTCTGCTGCTCAACTTTATACCACATGATTTTTCTACAGGAAAGGAGGAGATCAGAATAAATTTTCTAGTTTCATGATCCCAGAGCTCCCTCTTCTGTTATTCCTGTGAAGTTTTCATGCAATATGGCATGGTGTCTTCTTAGATCAGCCACCTCTGCTTCCTCTCATACTTTTAGCTGCACATCTCTCTCTCTCCAAGTTTTCCATTTTTGCATAATTTAGATTCTATTGTCAACAGTTTCTACTCAGTACAGGGGTCTTTGTCCAGTTTAAATAGACTTTGCTAATTTTACAGGTTCATAGGCCCCCGACTACTTCATCTCTCGGCAAATTCCCCACACTTTCCTTACACTCATCTTAGTGCTTGTAAAATCCCTCATGATTTCATCTTCTCGCCTCCAGCGGGCCCATCATCTTTTCCTGTGAGTAACATTTGACAACTCTGTGGTTCCTTGATTTCCATGCCTCCCACACAGGTACTCATATTATATTGGTCTTGTAGCTATCTCAAGTTTACTACTACTCCTTCATGTTTGAAGTTGGTCAGGATACTTTTTCACCTAGATGTTGTCAATGGGTTTTTGGTTTTGCTATTCTGATTGTCCAGTCTCACTTTATGTGAGAATCTGGAGAGATATGAAAAGAGAAAGAACAACTATATTGTGCCTATTAAAGTCTTCTCTAAATCTTCTGTTCTATTTGAAACCAACTCCTAACTGGTTTCATTCCTCCAAGCTACTAAATATGCTTTAGTCAGAACATCCAATGACATTCATGTATTATTTACTATGGTTAAAATTTATATAATACACCCTTTAAATACTCTTATTATGTGTCTACTATGCACATATTCTATATTTTCCAAGGAATGAAATCAATAAAAAATTTAACTCACTAATGAGGAACCACCAAGATAGTAAAAAAATTGTTCAAATAGAATTTGAAAAATTGAGTATTCATAGACATCAAAGAAAGAATGTTGAAATAAAATCACAAGTTTAGATACATACCTTTAATATCCTTCAGGCAATACTAACCTTAAATGCATAGGGTTTTTTTTTTTTCTTTTAACTAGAAAGCTTGAATCTCTGATTAAGAGAAACCTCCATTTTAACATGTACCTTCAGAGATTAAATAGCACACAGAAGCATATCCCTAGAAAATCAAGTAATCCTTGGACTCAGCAGATAGACAGGGTTTCAATGTGACACTGAAAGGTCATTCAACCACCTTTTTTGCCTTATCTTCAAGTTATTGAAATATTTCTTAATAATAAGTACTCTTTTATGTACATTTTATTATTGAAGAAACTGAGGCAGAGAGAGACTGAATAACATGCCCACAATTACATATCTAGAAAGGGTCAGTGCCAAGGTTTAAACTCATACAATGTGGCTCCAGAGACATTTCTTTTAATAACTACACTATGCTAATATATTTTTACAACAATGCAGCATTACTGAATAAATGAAGTCAGAATAAGCTGAAGGAACAAAGGAACCTACAAGATGTAGTGGTTTGAAGTTTCTTTCTTTCCCATGTAACTGTTTAGAACAGATGATGTTGATTTTAAAGTCACTCAAGTTATTGCCCCTCCAGTTACCTGGAAGGAGAGAAGACCATGGGGAAGTATGTCTGTGTGTATGTGAGATTTTTATGCACCAGTCAAAGCACATCTCACTGCACTATTTCATCAGATAAAAATTAGTGATATGGTCTTATTAATGCAGATTCCAGAGATGTATATTTAAGTGCACAAAGTGGGACGTGGTGGATGTTTTTTAACAGCTCATAGTCTTGATAACATTTGCACACACTTAAAACTCATTATTTAACTTAATATATTATTAACATCTTTCCATATTTATAAGTAAATATGCTTATATTTCTTTTAATATTTTTATAGTGTTTTATCATTTCAAAAAGCTCTAAACTTTTTATTATATTTCTACTTTTGAACATTTGTGGTCCTTCTGGATTTCATTATTCTAAAAATGCTGCAAAGAATATCCCTATAGCTAAAGAAACAAAGCAAATTTTGAGATTTAACATATATATGTACATATTATATATATTATATATACACATATAAATGTCCTCACTGAAACTACATAAGATGATTTTAAATGTTCTTTGTATAACATTAATATTAGTTATTGAGCTTAAAAGCTGCAACTTTTATCTCATTTTTATATATTTATGAATATCTTATAGGTGATTTAATATTGTGTTAGCTTAAGTGACAGGGGATCCAAAAAAGACAACATATAGAAACATAGAAAATGAATATTTATTAGAATAAGTAAATTATATTAATATTATTTATAACCTAATCACAAAATATTAAAATTTTGATAAATATCAGTATAAATTTCTCTGGTGAATTATCTTAATAGTTCTAGTTCTTTATCTATCCCTTTATCCATGATCTTTACCATATACCTTTACTGTACGTGGAAAATTTTACTTTTCAAAGATGTCCATCCACAATATCTTCCATCTTCCATATCCTGGTACAATCTGATTTGCCATTTCCCATCAAAAGATAAAGTCTAATTCTGCTCCCAGTGAATCAGATCTAGCTTTATGCCTTGCTTGTAATCAATAGAATGTAGTGGAATAGCCACTGCACGACTTCCAGGGCTCAATTTGAAAAGTTAATTCAGCACATACCTGGCTCACTTTGGATGCTTTTTCTGGAGGAAGAAATCACAATGTAGAAATCTAACTATTCTGTGACCATTATGCATGAGTAGTCATATCTACCCATACTGGTTAATAGTGCTAACTGAGAACAAAATTTCAGGCATTTCAGCCCAAATCCCAGACAGGTTAATGCAGTCAACTTGGACCCTCTGGCTCAGCCTATCCACTAGCTGAGAACTACTCAATGACCACAGTCAGTGCCATGTCAAGTAAGAGAATCACCAAGCCAATCTAACTTATAATTTAGACATTGAGAATCCCTGACGTATAATACAATGTTTATTGTGTTAAGCCATTATTATTGGGACTGGTTTTTTATACAGAAGTGGTAACTGGAACACAACACTCTCTCAGTTTGATTTCATTTGACTCGTTTGATCACTGTGTTGTCAGCAGGCATATCACAAGAAGATGTTTGACAAGTACTTACATTTTCCTGCTTGTCTCTTGATCTTCTGTCATTACCATTAGAAGGATATGCCTGGGTTAGCCCACTGTTTTCAGAAGGGTAATGAGGAACACAGACAGCAGTGTTGATCTAATGAAGCTTCAACAGATAGGCCCAGCTTAGAGTATGGCCCCAGTCAACCAGCAGACACTTGAGTGAGCCCAGAATCCCATAAACCAATCAGCAAGCCCTGCCAAAATGAGCAGAAGCAAACAAGATCACCTGACCTCCATCAATGCACAGATGTGTTTGTTTTGTAATCCCGAGATAACCAATACATAATACTCCAATGAGATTTCTCATTGAACAAAAAATTATTTGAGGTTAAAGAGTTTGCAATGTTTTTTTTTTTAATATTGCACACACTCTTTGAATGTAATACAACCCATTAAAATTTGTGTAACTACATTTAGTGTCTTTTCTTGCTATGTATTCAGTTTTAAAAATCTATATTTTTCTCCAGTTTTAACAACAAATAAATGCATATGTTTAGTTACCTCTTGGTTTTATCAATCAATGGCAATACATGTTTACTAATACAGTTAAATGGTATTTAGGGTTTACACACAGCATTAACTAATTATTCTTGATAATGTAGAGTAACAGAAGTCAGCAAAAACTGCAATCCAATCAGCCTACTATGTAAAGAAATATTAAGATTCACTGACATTTGCAAAAGATTTTCATGATAAATAGAACTTAAATACTTACAGCTTGTGTGTAGCATAAATATTCCATTTACAGAGAAAGAGCTAAAAGATTTTGGTTTAATCTTCACTACAGGCAAAATCAGGGTAATTTTGGCAAGTTACATAGTATATTTTTATTTTATTTTCTTATTATCATCTAATAATACCTTTTTATCTTCTACCATGTATACTTTTGAGTGTGTGTGATGAAGTTTGGTGAGTAAAGACAGTAAAGCAGGCACAATTCCTCCACTGAAGACAGTGTTATTAAGGAAGGTGATGATGTGATTGAGTAGCTAGTTCTCTTCAGTGATGGTCTTGCATGCCATTTGTTTTTCAAGATCATTACTTCATGCATTTATTAAAAATAAAGAGGCCAAGGATCTATTGCTTTATATTGACACACTAGAATTAAAGAAGAAATCTTGACACAAAATGAGGACTAGCGATGGAAGTCACTTTTATTAATATATTATATGATGTAGGCATCTACCTCCTCCATTTTTTTTTCTGGTTTCATTCAGCATCATCCATAGCATTCTTAAAAGCTGCCTGAGTGGAGGTTTTTTCTTCTTCAGCAGATATATCTTGTGAAGACATTCAAAGTTAGTAGTGTTGCATCTTCAGGCTTAGCAAAATGAATTTATACTTCCACTAAGGCTGTGTTTTTGTTGGCCAAATTCTACAAAGTTTCAAATGCTCAACAGGATTGATGAGGCTATTTCGCAACAGCTTCAAACCCAGTAGCAAGGAACAACATTTATATACACTGCAATCTAGCAACATGTTTTCTTACCAGACTTTAGACCACAGGATAACATAAATATGTACTGTGGAAGAGACAAGATTAGAAATAAATATATGTGATAAAATTTTAAAAAGCAAAGTCTTAGGGCTTCCCTGGTGGTGCAGTGGTTGAGAGTCTGCCTGCCAATGCAGGGGACAGAGGTTCGAGCCCTGGTCTGGGAAGATTCCCACATGCCGCAGAGCAACTAGGCCCGTGAGCCACAACTACTGAGCCTGCGCGTCTGGAGCCTGTGCTCTGCAACAAGAGAGGCCGCAATAGTGAGAGGCCCGTGCACTGCAATGAAGAGTGGCCCCCACTTGCCACAACTGGAGAAAGCCCTCGCACAGAAACGAAGACCCAACACAGCCATAAATAAATAAATAAAAATAATTTAAAAAAAAAAAAAAAAGCAAAGTCTTAGTACTTTCTACTCTGCCATGATTCCAACCAATTTTTGTCAGTGGCTAGAAATCCATGTGGGGTAATTGAAATCAAATATAGAGATTGTATTAGTATATTTGGGCTGCTATAATGCAATACCATAGACTGGATGACTTATAAACAACAAATTTATTTCTCACCCCTCTGAGTCTAGAAAGTCCAAGATCAACGTGTCTAATGAAGGCTTATTTCCTGGTTAATAGAGGGTACCTGCTTACCTCACATGAAGGAGTGAAGGATTTTTGTGGGGTCTGTCTTAGAAAGGCACTAATCCTATTCATGAGAGATCTTCCCTCATGACCTGATCACCTCCTAAAGGCCCCACAGAGCTTATACTGTTCATAATAGAAACTATCCACACTAAGTTAATTTTCTTGCAGTCCTTAGTTTCCATTCTTCCACTTTAATTTATAAATCATTAACCTGATTGCAAAATCTTTCTTGGAGATTTTCTGACATTGATATCACAAATTCTATAGTCTGCTGTTCTAAATTTATTTTATTACTGAGTTCTGTTTCCTTGGAGGAGCTGCCTTAATGAAATATGGATTGCAACAGCAGTTTCTCCAAAGTTGTTTTCTCAGTTTATTAACATTCAGTATAAATTAAGTTTATAAATTAAGTTTATAATCAATATAATCAATATAAATTGTATATTAATATTTAGTAATATATTCTTTCCCATATATATTTTAAAATATTTCCTAGTTTATTCTAAATAGTCATTTTGGGGGAACCAGTGCTTTAGAGCCATCTGGTGATGAGGCTATCCATTATTAAAAAAACAAAGCAAGGGCTTCCCTGGTGGTGCAGTGGTTGAGAGTCCGCCTGCCATTGCAGGGGACACAGGTTCATGCCCCGGTCCGGGAAGATACCACATGCTGCAGGGCGGCTGGACCCGTGAGTCATGGCCGGTGAGCCTGCGCGTCCAGAGCCTGTGCTCCACAACGGGAGAGGCCACAACAGTGAGAGGCCCGCGTACTGCAAAAAAAAAAAAAAAAAAAAGCAAAACAAACACAAACAACAGACAAACAAAACACTCTGCCCAAGATATTCAGATGTTTAGCTGGGGTAAATCCTCAGATTTCTGTTCCATTTCCCTCTGATGCCCCTCTTCTCAGAAAAGAGAATGTAGACGGAGAAACAGAAATTCAATAAGGAAGTAAAATGAATGAAAGGCTTAGATTCTTTATGACACACTTACCTACATCTACCTAATTCCTTTCCATTTTTAAAATTATATAATATGTATTAACTATGTGTTGGTCTTGATTTTTTTGCATTGCAATCTTTATTTCAATAGCATAACTTCGGAGACTAGCATGATTTTCTTTCCCCCTTCATCAACCTACCACATATTATAATGGTAATGTTCATCCTGAACATAGTATGCTGTGGCTTAATGTAAGGGATTTTTTGCTATATCAGGAAATACTGAGCCCATGTATTTAAGTATACACTACTAAAACTACCACTTAGTTACCTGATTGATTTTGCAGTACTGGGCATCATTGAAAGAAAAATATTTGATTGTCCTCTGGCTATACTGTTTTTGATTTCTAGATTTGTTGCAATCTCAAATCCATTTAATGTTCTTCCATCATAAGACCATTGTGTAATTTATACTGAAAGATTTATTTTGAGTTTAGAGACCAAATCTCTTTCTATATTATTTCTTCATACAGAAATTTGGACTTTGGCTCATTTGTTATGTGATGCATAAATCATTGTACATAGAACCATGAGACACATCATCTGTTGACCCCAGAGTGTAGCTAAAGGACACAGCTATTTTGCCAGTAAATATATAGAATGATGATGCATGAATTTTGGTGGCATTTTTATCTATTATCAGAAGACAAACATCTATTATTGAATTTTTCCTCTACTTTAAATTTTAATAAAATAATTTAAAAAGCCATAAGTATTCTGTATATAATTATAGTCCTTTTAAAAACTAAATAGTTATATCTGTAGATGAAAATAACTTGACTATTTTTAACATGTGCTTTGATTCACTACCGTGCACTGAGAATCGTATAGTTGTGGGAACATCTGCATTCAGAAAATTTATTTTTTGTCCACAAGTCAACAATATTCAAAACAAAAATATTTTGCTTATTGTATATTCAACCAAACAGGTTATCATACTGTGCTTCCTTGACACTCATCACAAAATGAAATCATTTTGTTTTCTTAAAATCAAACAGTTGTTGTAATTGCAGACTAGTTTATGACTATCTTCATCAAAACTGTAAGTATATTAATTTTTGAGCACATAAGCAACTTTTCACAAAGTGATTACATTGTTTAAAATATAATGAGCAGAAATGGTATTTCAACAGATAATACCTTGTTTTTTTTCCCCTCAGAATAATACTTTCTGATTCTCATTATAGATATGGAATTGCCTGTACAAAAGAAGTAGAGAACCTTTCTTTCTTTGCACGCATACTACATCGTTTTAGTTCCATAAACTTCTGAGTGAACTCTTAAGGCTATTAGTATTAGCATACTTTTTCGATCTTAAATTTTACAGTTGTATGCTTATTATATATACATTCAAAAACTTGGTCAATTACTTAAGCCTGGTTTACATCAAGGGATTTTACTTATAACAATAACTACATAAGCTGTTATAAATTACCAACTCCTATCACATATGAATATATTTATAGGGCACAGCTTTTATAATCCTATTTTAGGTATAAAAAAACTGAGGTTCAGGAACTCAACTAATAAATGTGAGATCCAAACTTTGAATACAGACCAGCTGTAAAACAGTCTGATGTTTGTTCCACTAGTCTGCACTGCTTTCATCATCTCTGTCAGTGAAGGTTATGTAATGAACTGATATAGTAGAATGGCAGGTATAACCACAACTACAACAACTGCACTCATTTATTCATTCCCGTTTCATGCCAGGGACCTTAACTCAGTGACTTGCATATTAATATTACAGCTGTAACAATGAAAAAGAATTCAACATAGCAAAGTTAAGTAAACCTGCCCAGGGCATTTTTAAAATAAAACAACACTGGGATCTACTATCCACAGAGTTCAAATTAATTCTCCATACAGTAAATTTAATTACCTAGAATGCTATAGGGGGTATAAGAAATCTTGGTTAATTATTATATTTTCTAGAGAATATGGGATTAGCTATTTAAAAATCTTATAGCCTAATAAAATTAGTTCAATGCTAAACATATTATTATTCCTTCAAAGAGTCAGAAAGTACACTGGAGTCTTACAGTTCCTCCAGTTATTATTATGAACATGAATTATCACTATTCAGCATGTATGGTTTGAGTAGAGTAAGAGAATTGAGGGAGGTAGAATTCTAAATGAACTGACTTTTCTGAAGATAGATGAGAGTTAATCACTAGGCCTCTAGGGTACTATTTAACACATTTCTCTTGTAATGTTAAAGAAAACCGCAGTAACCCATTAAAAGAATTTAGTTTTCTAAGTATACAAACTACTACCAAGGTAAACTTGGAAACTGAAAAACTGTAATAGTTATTACTATTACATCCACACCCATTTGGTCAGGGTAAGCTATGTACCAATATTACTTACTATTCAGATAAACCTTCATAAAATCATACACTAGAAAAACATGGGTCGATACATCTCACACCATCAAAGCCTATTACAGTTAATATATATTTCTATATCTATCTATGTCTATCTCTATATCAGTCTATATATAGATCAATCTAAAGATAAATATAGATATAGATTATCTTCTTTCTATATTCAGATATATAAATTTACAGAGATTGATGTATAGGTATAGATATATAGAGAACCTATTGTTGATCTGAGTCACATTAACTTCACTCCTTGAGTCGCAATGAACCATGAGCAGTGCATCTTTCTCTCCCCCAATCAAGATTCCCTCTCTTGCCCACCTGGCTCTCTAGGGCTTCTTTATTTCAGTTTCTGCTATCTCTGGTTACTTTCCAGCCCTGGTATAGCAAAGCCTGCTGTGGAGACTGGAATCTGAGCCTGCAGATTCCTGAACAGTTTATTGCTTGGGCATTCATTTGTAAAGGGAAAAATTGCCCTTGTCAAGGAGCTGATGGGGAGAAGCATATACTGGAATCACCCAGATAAACACCGTGAGCTATGATCTGGTCATATTAGGCACACTAATTTTCCCTTCTCTATTATTAACCATAAAGCTCACAATTCTCATTTTTATACCCCTCCTTTTTTTCTACCTTGGGAAAACATTAAAAATGCAAGTTTCCCTAGTTTCAGTTCTACTCTTTAGTATGCTAAAAGCTACTTAAATCCAGCTTTTGCATTGATAGTTTATCTTAAATCTTTTTGTTTTTTTTTGATCTCACTCATCTTCGTTTTCGCTTGATCTTTTTTTAAAAAATAGCTTAGCCACTTGTCTCTGATTTTTAGCTCCTATTTGATAGATACAGCTTATGATCTGTTGATAGTGCTAAAAATAATGGCTAATGTTTATTTGGAAATTACCATTTGCCGTCTGGACACTATGCTGAACAAGGGCTCATTTAATCTGCACAACCATACGATGTACATGTTTATTTAATAGATGGTGTTAGGAGATTAAGTAAATTATCTAAGGTCATAATACTCTGAAATTGTAGAGCTGATTCAACCTAGGCCATCTGAGTAGAGTCTGTGATTTTAACCACTGTGGATGATACACAATGATTACTTTAAAATATATTGCTTCTTATCATAATTCATTTCCAATCGTCTGCATCCCTGTGATGAATCCTTTTTCTACAATTTGGTTTGTCAGATTTTGTTGATCTTGTTTTATGTTTATCTCTGAATAAAGATGTGTTTTACCAAAACTATTTTTGTTTCCCTTTTTAAGTCATCCCTCTTTGTTCTTTTAAAGTCCTCTCATTATAGGACTCAATGTATTGCTGAACTGTGAAGGGTGTTTTCTTGCATTTTTTGATTGGTTCACCTTATAGCTGCAAAATTAAAGTTGTCATTATGCATTGTTACTAGGAATATTTCTGTTTCAGCCTGAACCAGTGCATCCAGGAAGCAATGCATTTGTACTATATGTGAAAATGAAAGTAATTTATATATTTGAGTGGATATATGAATATTTAGTACTCAAAATAACTAAGGGCCAATGTTTGTTAAAAAGCAGTTTCTAACATCCACATAAGATGGCTCCACCCTTACTATATGCCACACTGTATTCTGCACATATTTCTACATACAATTATTGAATTAATTATGTCTATTCCTTAAAAATAATTTACTTCTTATTATCTAAAGAGATTCAGGACTTGTATATAATGTGATACTTTTTAAACATCAGTAAGTATCTGTTGAATTAATGTTGCCTTTAAAGTGACCTTCAATTTAATTTAAAATAATTTTGACTTATTACTCTTCATTATTTTATGTTAATCAGTGACCCTTACCTGTTTTTTTGTTTTGGAAAGAAAAGTCTACTCTCCTTTTTGAAAAATAGTAGGCACATTTTATTTTGCAAAATGTATTTGTACATTTTTAAAAGGATACAGATACAAAAGACTAGTAAACAAGACAGACTGTTTGACTTTAAATAATTTCATCTTTCTACAGAATAGGTGAGTTTATTTTCAAAAATTTACTACCGGTAGTATTACTTTGATGACCATTAACCAGATGTGTTTGAAGAGAAAATGCACAAAATATGCCTAGTTATCTCTATTAAACAACTAGAAATTAATCCAAACTTTATTATTTCAACAGTAGTTATTGAATATATACACTGCATATGTATATAGACACCAGAGATCTAGAGTGCAGTGAAGATAGGGAAGAGATAGTAACCATTTTCATTTTAATCTAGAATTATGTATACATGTCATATTTTTTTCAGTTCTTGTGGTAAAACACACATAACATAAAATTTACTATTCCCTCTTGCCCCTGCCCTTGGCAACCACCATTCTATTTGTCTCTATAATTTTGACTACTCTAAAGCCCTCACATAAGTGTAATCATACAGTATATGTGTTTTTGTGACTCACTTATTTCACTTAGTATAATGTCCTCAAGTTTCATCCATGTTGTATGGATAGTACATGTCCAAACTGTCTTCCTTTTGAGGATGAGTGATATTCCATTGCATGTATTTACCACATTTTGCTTACCCCTTCATCTGTTGATTCACACTTGCACTGCTTCCATACTTTAGTCATCATGAATAATGCTGCTATGAACAGTGGTGCAAAACTATATTTTCCAGATCATAGTTTCAGTTATTTTCTGAGTAAATATACTCAGAAATGGAATTGCTGAATCACTTGGTAATTCTATTTTTAAGTTTTTCAGGAACTACTATACTGTTTTCCACAGCAGCTTACCTTTTTACATTCCTACCAACAGTGCACAAAATGGATCCTATTTTCCCCAGGACCTTCCCATTTTCTGTTATTATTTTTTTATTTTCGTTTTTTTTGTTGTTGTTGTTGTTTTTCTTTTTCTTTTTCTTTTTCTTTTTTTTTTTTTTGCTGTACACGGGCCTCTCACTGCTGTGGCCTCTCCCGTTGCGGAGCACGGGCTCCGGACGCACAGGCTCAGCGGCCATGGCTCACGGGCCCAGTCACTCTGCAGCATGCAGGATCTTCCCGGACCAGGGCACGAACCCATGTCCCCTGCATCAGCAGGCGGACTCTCAACCACTGCGCCACCAGGGAAGCCCTATTTTCTGTTTTTTGATAGTAGTCTTTTTTGATAGTAGTTGAATATGAGGTGGTATCTCATTGTAGCTTGATTTGCATTTCCTTAGTGATGAGTGATTTGAGCATCTATTCATGTGTTTATTGGCCATTTTTATACCTTCTTTGGAGAAATCTCTATTCAATCCCTTTGCCCATTTTTGAATCAGGTTGCTTATTGTTGTTGTCATTCATGAATTTTTGGAATTCTCTATTCCGCCTATTAAATCTGTTTCAGACAAATGACTTGCCAATATTTTCTCCCATTTTGTTGGTTGCCTTTCTACTCTCTTGATAGTGCCTTTTAATGCACAAATTTTTAACATTTTCATGAAGTCCAATCTGTCTATTTTTATTGCTGCCTGTACATTTGGTATCATATCCAATAAATTGTTGCCAAATCCAATGTAATGAAGGTTTTGTTGTATTTTTTTTCCTAAAATTTTTATAGGTTTAGGTATTAAACTTAGGTCAGGAATCCATTTTTAGCTAATTTTTATATGATATTGGTAACAGTCCAAATTCACTCTTTTGCATGTGGATATGCAGTTTTCCTAGCAACATTTGTTGAAAAGATTGTCTTGCTCTCATTTAATACTCTCTTTACCCTTATCCAAAATCATTTGAACATATATACAAAGATTTATTTCTGAACTTCCTATTGTATTCTACAGGTCTATATGTCTGTCATTATCCAGTACCAGTACGGTTTTGATTACTGCAATTTTGTAGTAAGTTTTGAAATCAGGAAGTAGGATATTCCAGGTTTGTTTGTTTGTTTTTTTTTTTAGCACTGTTAGGCACATTTAAATTGGGTCAACCTTATAATAAGCATTATTTTTTAATGATGTATTTTGAAAATCATATCTGGTTTCAGGATATTTTTTTCTCCTGTTTACAATAAACAATATAGTAAGTTTTAGGAAATACTTGATAATACACTATCAGAAATATTATCAGATAAAATCATACATTTCAGCTAAATACCAAACATTCTGTTTTTAATTTTGCTTCTTCCTTGACCTATTAATATGTAGGTTCTATTGGTAATTTGTCCTAGACAACAATTCTGTGGAACTTTTGCCTTAAGATTTACGCACTAGGTTGTTCTCTCTGCCTTTTCTCTCATTCCCAGTGTCTACATGGTGCTTACCTACATCTGACTGTTCAAATGCCCCCTACTTCATTAGGCTTAGTCTGACAAATATATTTAGAAATGCAATTTATGCCTTACATCTTAGCTCTCTAACCATTCCAATTTTTTTTGCATTCTCTAAGTACCAATTATCTCATAAAATATATTATTTAGGTATTTATTAAAATTTTTGTCACTTATCTATTTGAAGAACCCATAATATATCTAAAACTCCTAGAACAATGTCTGAAATGTAGACAAAACTTATGTACAACATCTCATTCAGAAAAATAATTATTACATATGTTTTAATAAATCTTGTATACATTAACTTATATACACACTGCAAAATACTAATGTTGTACTTACTCTTTCATGTCATACGTTGGGTATCATTTTTTTTAAGTCCTTATTGGAGTATAATTGTTTTACAATGGTGTGTTAGTTTCTACTTTATAATAAAGTGAATCAGTTATAAATATACATATATTCCCATATCTCTTCCCTCTTGCATCTCACTCCATCCCACCCTCCCTATCCCACCCTTCTAGCTGGTCACAAAGCACCAAGCTGATCTCCCTGTGCTATGCAGCTGTTTCCCACTAGCTATCTATTTTACATTGGGTAGTGTATATATGTCCATATATACACTACTACTCTCTCATTTTGTCCCAGCTTACCCTTCCCCCTCCCCATGTCCTCAAGTCCATTCTCTAGTAGATCTGTGTCTTTATTCCCATCTTGACCCTAGGTTCTTCAGGACCTTTTATTTTATTTTTTTTTTTAGATTCCATATATATGTGTTAGCATATGGTATTTGTTTTTCTCTTTCTGACTTACTTCCCTCTGTATGACAAACTCTAGGTCCATCCAACCACTACAAATAATTCAATTTTGCTTCTTTTTATGGCTGAGGAAGATTCCATTGTATATATGTGTCACATCTTCTTTATCCATTCATCTGTCAGTGGACACTTATGTTGCTTCCATGTCCTGGTTATTGTAAATAGAGCTGGAATGAACATTGTGGTACATGACTCTTTTTGAATTATGGTTTTCTCAGGGTATACGCCCAATAGTGGGATTGCTAGGTTGTATGGTAGTTCTGTTTTTAATTTCTTAAGGAACCTCCATACTGTTCTCCATAGTGGCTGTATCAATTTACATTCACACCAACAGTGTATGCGGGTTCTCTTTTCTCCACACCCTTTCCAGCATTTATTGTTTGTAGATTTTTTGAGGATGGCCATTCTGACTGGTGTGAGATGATATTGCATTGTAGTTTTGATTTGCATTTCTCTAATGATTAATGATATTGAGCATTCTTTTATGTGTTTGTTGGCAATCTGTATATCTTCTTTGGAGAAACGTCTGTTTAAGGATTATGCCCATTTTTGGATTGGGTTGTTTGTTTTTTTCATATTGAGCACATGGGCTGCTTGTAAATTTTGGAGATTAATTCTTTGTCAGTTGCTTCATTTGCAAATATTTTCTCCCATTCTGAGGGTTGTCTTTTCATCTTGTTTATGGTTTCTTTGCTGTGCAAAAGCTTTTAAGTTTCATTGGGTCCCATTTGTTTTGTTTTGTTTTTATTTCCATTTCTCTAGGAGGTGGGTCAAAAAGGATATTGCTGTGATTTATATCATAGTGTTCTGCCTATGTTTTCCTCTAAGAGTTTGATAGTGTCTGGCCTTACATTTAAGTTTTTAATCTATTTTGAGTTTATTTTTGTGTATGGTGTTAGGGAGTGTTCTAATTTAATTATTTTACATGTAGCTGTCCAGTTTTCCTAGGACCATTTATTGAAGTGGCTGTCTTTTGTCCACTGTATAGTTATGCCTCCTTTATCAAAGATAAGGTGAACATATGTGTGTGGGTTTATTTCTGGGCTTTCTTTCCAGTTCCTTTGATCTATATTTCTGTTTTGTGCCAGTACCATACTGTACTGATTACTCTAGGTTTGTAGTATAGTCTGAAGTCAAGGAGCCTGATTTCTCCAGCTCTGTTTTTATTTCTCAAGTTTGCTTTGGCTATTCAGGGTCTTTTGTGTTTCCATACAAATTGTGAATTTTTTGTTTTAGTTCTGTAAAAAATGCTAGTGGTAATTTGATAGGGACTGTATTGAATCTGTAGATTGCTTTGGGTAGTATAGTCATTTTCAAAATGTTCATTCTTCCAATCCAAGAACATGGTATATCTCTCCATCTATTTGTATCATCTTTAATTTCTTTTATCAGTGTCTTATAATTTTCTACATACAGGTCTTTTATCTCCTTAGGTAGGTTTATTCCTAGGTATTTTATTCTTTTTGTTGCAATGGTAAATGGGAGTGTTTTCTTAATTTCACTTTCAGATTTTTCATCATTAGTGTATACACATGCAAGAGGTTTCTGTGCTTTAATTTTGTATCCTGCTACTTTACCAAATTCAGGTACTTTTCAGGTGGCATCTTTAGGATTTTCTATGTATAATGTCATGACATCTGCAAACAGTGACAGCTTTACATCTTCTTTTCTGATTTGGATTCCTTTTATTTCTTTTTCTTCTCTGATTGCTGTGGCTAAAACTTCCAAAACTATGTTAAATAATAGTGGTGAGAGTGGGCAACCTTTTCTTGTTCCTGATCTTAGTGGAAAAGGTTTCAGTTTTTCACCATTGAGGATGATGTTGACTGTGGGTTTGTCATATATGGCCTTTATTATATTGAGGTAAGTTCACTCTGTGCCTACTTTCTGGAGGGTTTTAATGATAAGTGGGTGTTGAATTTTGCCAAAAGCTTTCCCTGCATCTATAGAGATGATCACATGGTTTTTCTCCTTCAATTTGTTAATGTGGTGTGTCACATTGATTGATTTGCATATATTGAAGACTCCTTGCATTCTTGGGATAAACCCCACTTGATCATGGTGTATGATCCTTTTAATGTGTTGTTGGATTCTGTTTGCTAGTATTTTGTTGAGGATTGTTGAATCTATGTTCATCAGTGGTATTGGTCTGTAGTTTTCTTTTTTTGTGACATCTTTGGTTTTGTTCTCAAGGTGATGGTGGCATCATAGAATGGGTTTGGGAATGTTCCTCCCTCTGCTATATTTTGGAAGAGTTTGAGAAGGATAGGTGTTAGCTCTTCTCTAAATGTTTGATAGAATTCACCTGTGAAGCCATTTGGTCCTGGGCTTTTGTTTGTTTGAAGGTTTTTAACTACAGTTTCAATTTCAGTGCTTGTGATTGGTCTGTTCATATTTTCTATTTCTTCCTAGTTCAGTCTCAGAAGGCTGTGCTTTTCTAAGAATTTGTCCATTTCTTCCAGGTTGTCCATTTTTTTGGCATATACTTGCTTGCAGTAATCTCTCATGATCCTTTGTATTTCTGCATTGTCAGTTGTTACTTCCCCTTTTTATTTTCTAATTCTATTGATTTTACTCTTCTCCCTTTTTTCCTTCATGCATCTGGCTAATGGTTTATCAATTTTTTTCATTTTATCAAAGTTCCAGTTTTAGTTTTATTGATCTTTGCTATTGTTTCCTTCATTTGTTTTTCATTTATTTCTGATCTGAGCTTTATGATTTCTTTCCTTCAGCTAACTTTGGGGTTTATTTGTTCTTCTTTCTCTAATTGCTTTAGGTGTAAAGTTAGGTTGTTTATTTGAGATGTTTCTTGTTTCTTAAGGTAGGAATGTATTGCTATAAACCTCCCTGTTAGAACTGCTTTTGCTGCATCCCATATGTTTTGGGTCATCGTGTTTTCATTGTCATTTGTTTCTAGGTATTTTTTGATTTCCTCTTTGATTTCTTCAGTGATCTCTTGGGTATTAGGTAGTGTATTATTTAGCCTCTATGTGTTTGTATTTTTTACAGATTTTTTCCTGTAATTGCTATCTAGTCTCATAACATTGTTGTCAGAAATGATATTTGATATAATTTCAATTTTCTTATATTTACCAAGGCTTCACTTATGACCCAAGATATGACTTATCCTGGAGGATGTTCACACCATGAGCACTTGAGAAGAAAGTGTATCTTGTTATTTTTGGATAGAATGTCCTATAAATATCAATTAAGTCCATCTTGTTTAAAGTATCATTTAAAGCTTGTGTTTCCTTATTTATTTTCATTTTACATGATCTGTCCATTGGTGAAAGTGGGGTGTTAAACTCCCCTACTATGATTGTGTTACTGTCAATTTCCCCTTTTATGGCTGTTAGTATTTGCCTTATGTATTGAGGGCTCCTATGTTGGGTGCAAAAATATTTACAATTCTTACATCTTCTTCTTGGATTGATCATTATGTGGTGTCCTTCTTTGTCTCTTGTAATAGTCTTTGTTTTAAAATCTATTTTGTCTGATCTGAGAATTGCTACTCCAGCTTTCTTTTGATTTCATTTGCATGGAATATTTTTTTCTGTCCCCTCACTTTTGGTCTGTATGTGTCTCTATGTCTGAAGTGGGTCTCTTGTAGACATGATATATGCGGGTCTTGTTTTTGTTTCCATTCAGCCAGTTTATGTCTTTTGGTTGGAACATTTAATCCATTTACATTTAAGGTAATTATCTATATGTATGTTACTATTACCATTTTCTTAATTGTTTTGGGTTTGTTTTTGTAGGTATTTTCCTTCTCTTGTGTTTCCTGCCTAGAGAAGTTTCTTTAGCATTTGTTTTAAAGCTGGTTTGGTGGTGCTGAATTCTCTTAACTTTTCCTTTTCTGTAAAGGTTTTAATTTCTCCATCAGATCTGAATGTGATCCTTGCTGGGTAATCTTGGTTTTAGGCTTTTCCCTTTCATCACTTTAAATATGTCCTGCCACTCCCTTCTGGCTTGCAGAGTTTTTGTTGAAAGGAAGGCTGTTAACCTTATGGGGATTCACTTGTATGTTATTTGTTTTTTTTCCCTTGCTGCTTTCAATAAGTTTTATTTGTCTTTAATTTTTGCCAATTTGATTACTATGTGTCTTGGCATGTTTCTCCTTGTGTTTATCCTGTATGGGACTCTCTGCGCTTCCTGGACTTGGGTTGCTATTTCCTTTCCCATGTTAGGGAAGTGTTCAACTATAATCTCTTCAAATATTTTCTCTGGTCCTTTCTCTCTTCTCCTTCTATGACCCCTATAATGCAAATGTTGTAGTGTTTAATGTTGTCCCAGAAGTCTCTTTGGGTGTCTTCATTTCTTTTCATTCTTTTTTCTTTATTCTGTTCTGCAGCAGTGAATTCCAGCATTTTGTCTTCCAGGTCACTTATCCGTTCTTCTGCCTCAATTATTCTGCTATTGATCCCTTCTAGAGTATTTTTAATTTCATTTATTTTGTCGTTCATCACTGTTTGTTTGCTCTTTAGTTCTTCTAGGTCCTTGTTAAATGTTTCTTGTATTTTCTCCATTCTATTTCCAAGATTTTGATTCATCTTTAATGTCATTATCCTGAGTTATTTTTCAAGTAGACTCCCTATTTCCTTTTCATTTGTTAGGTCTGGTGGGTTTTTACCTTGCTCCTTCATCTGCTGTGTGTTTCTCTCTCTTCTCATTTTGCTTGACTTACTGTGTTTGGGGTCTCCTTTTTGCAGGTTGCAAGTTTGTAGTTCCCATTGTTTTTGGTGTCTGTCCCCAGTGGTTAAGTTGGTTCAGTGGGTTGTGTAGGCTTCCTGGTGGAGGGGACTGGTGCCTGTGTTCTGGTGGATGAGGCTGGATCTTGTCTTTCTGGTGGGCAGGTCCTCGTCTGTTGGTGTGTTTTGGGGTATCTGTGACCTTATTATGATTTTAGGCAGCCTCTCTCCTAATGGGTGGGGTTGTGTTCCTGTCTTGCTAGTTGTTTGGCATAGGGTTTCCAGCACTGTAACTTGCTGGTCATTGAGTGGAGCTGGGTCTTGGCATTGAGATAGAGATCTCTGGGAGATTTTCACCATTTGATATTACGTGGAGCTGGGAGGTCTCTTGTGGACCAGTGTCCTGAAGTTGGCTCAACCACCTCAGAGGCACAGCACTAACACCTGGCTGGAGCACCAAGAGCCTGTCGTCCACACAGCTCAGAATAAAGGGAGAAAGAAAGAAAGAAAGAGAGAAAGAAAGAAAGAAAGGAAGAAAAGAAAGAAAGGAAGGAAGAGATAACATGAAATAAAATATTAAAACAAAAAAAAATAATTGTTAAAAGAATTTTTCAAAGTTATTAAAAGAAAAGAAATAAAGAAAGAAGAGGACAGCCAAACCAAAAGACAAATCCACCAATGATAACAAGCACTGAAAACTATACTAAAAAAACAAACAAGCAGAGAAAAAAAAAGGGACAGACAGAACCCTAAGACAAATGGTAAAATCAAAGCTATACAGACAAAATCACACACAGGAGCATATGCATACACACTCACAAAAAGAGAAAAAGGGAAAAAATTATATATATATATAATATATATATATATATATATATATATATATATATATATATATATATATATTATATATATATATATATATATATATATATATATATATATATATATATATATATATATAATATATATATATATATATATATCATTGCACCCAAAGTCCACCTCCTCAATTTGGGATGATTCATTGTCTATTCAGGTATTCCACAGATGCAGGGTATATCACGTTTTTTGTAGAGATTTAATCAGCTGCTCCTGAGGCTGTTGGGAGAGGTTTCCCTTTCTCTTCTTTGTTCGCACAGCTCCTGGGATTCATCTTTGGCTTTGGCCCTGCCTCTGCCTGTAGTTCACCTGAGGGCATCTGTTCTTCACTCAGACTGGACGGGGTTAAAGGAGCAGCTGATTTGGAGGCTCTGGCTCACTCAGGCTGGGGGGAGGGAGGGGTACAGAGTGCGGGGAGAGCCTGTGGTATGAAGTTGCACCAGCCTTAGGTGAGCCATGTGTTCTCCTGTGGATGTTGTCTCTGGATCACGTGACCCTGGCAGTGGTGGATTGCACAGGCTCCTGGGAGAGGAGATGTGGAGAGTGACCTATGCTTGCACACAGGCTTCTTGGTGGCTGCAGCAGCAGTCTTAGTGTCTCATGCCCGTCTCTAGGTTCTGTGCTGTTAGCCGCAGCTCGCGCCCATCTCTGGAGCTCTTTATGCAGCACTCTTAATCCCCTCTCCTTGTGCACCAGGAAACATAGAGGCAAGAACAAGTCTCTTGCCTCTTCGGCAGTTCCAGACCTTTTCCCAGACTCCCTCCCGGCTAGCCGTGATGCACTAGCCCCCTTCAGCCTGTGATCACGCAGCCAACCCCAGTCCTCTCTCTGGGATCTGACCTCCGAAGCCTGAGCCTGAGCCTCAGCTCCCAGCCCCCACCCATCCTGACGGGTGAGCAGGCATCTGCCTGCAAAGGGGCTTCCTAGTGTGTCAAAACCTTTCCTCCTTCACAGCTCCCTCCCACTGGTGCAGGTCCCATCCTTACTCTTTTGTCTCTGTTTTTTCTTTTTTCTTTTGCCCTACCCAGGTATGTGGGGAGTTTCTTGCCTCTTGGGAGGTCTGAGGTCTTCTGCCAGCTTTCAGTAGGTGTTCTGTAAGAGTTGTTCCACATGTAGATGTATTTCTGATGTATATGTGGGGAGGAAGGTGATCTCCATGTCTTACTCTTCCGCCATCTTGAAGCTCCTCTCCTGGGTATCATTTTATTTTAAATTATATATTAGCAAGCTAATGTAAAAAGACATGAATATAACCAAATTGTTATAAAACAAAATAAAAATATTTTAGTATATATTCTCTTTCAATTATCCATAATAATTTGAAAGATATCATAACTATTATCTGAAACTTGGACAAAAGAAATAAATAGGTGCTCTTCCAGTGCTGTGCTTGGCTTGATATTCTACTTCCTAGCCTGTTTTACAATCTGTAGGGGCAGAGGTTAACTTGTATATTTCTGTCTGGTGGCAATGTGGATAGTTTCTGTCCAGTGTGACAGATAACTCGTAAGGTTTTTTCTCCTGTAAAACTGTAAGCCATATTCATTTTTGTATCTAACCCAACAATCTTAACATTTTTGGTTAAAGATCTCTCTCTGTATGTTTATACATTCTTTTTTTCTTTTTGAGAATATATTTATGCATATTCTCAGAACTTCTTAAGTTTGTCTTAATACCTTATTTTGCCCTCTATACTGAATTAAATAAAATCTTTGATATATGTTTATTTTATAAACATTTATGAATATTTATAAAATCTATAAACCTTTTATAAATGCATAATATTTAATTTTTTTAATAGTTTTTTTTTTAGATATTAGGCATAGGAGTTTATTAATTAATTAATTATTTTTTGCTGTGTTGGGTCCTCTTTTCTGTGTGAGGGCTTTCTCTAGTTGTGGCAAGCAGGGGCCACTCTTCATCGTGGTGTGCAGGCCTCTCACTATCACGGCCTCTCTTGTTGCGGATCACAGGCTCCAGACACGCAGGGTCAGTAGCTGTGGCTCACAAGCCTAGTTGCTCCACAACATATGGTATCCTACCAGACCAGGGCTCGAACCTGTGTCCCCTGCATTAGCAGGCAGATTGTCAACCACTGCTCCACTAGGGAAGCCCTATAATATTTAATTTTATACTTAATTATAATATTAACTTTCTGAAAATTAGAACTTGTTCAAAGTAGAGCAATATGTATAATTCATAGAATAGTTTTAAATGTCTTTTGGAATTTAGTGTGGTGCAATGGGACATATTGCAATAAGACTATTTAGTCAGGATTCAGAAATATGTCTCTCCTTTTTGTGCTTGTCTAAAATAGTCTCAGTCATTTTTCTAAACTATTGAAGCAAAATGTATACATTGTAGCAGACTTGCTCATGATTTTTTTTCTTAAGATTAAAAGCTAGTAAGTGTTATTTTGTCAGTCTAATTTGGATGCAAATTTCTTGAGTACATTAGTCACTAGGACTTAACCAGTCTGCACAGATATCTGTGTTTAATGTTACCTTAATGTTTATCAATAAATAAAAAATGTTAGAAATATGCAAAAAGATTGGCTGAGATTTCTAGAACTGAAAATAATATTAACAACTATGAGTTATCAAAAGGAAACTTGATAGATTACACTCTTAATTATATATACTTTAGGCCTTCCATGAAGTCATTTTATAATAAAAAGATTAATGGTGTACCTGAAGAGAGTTTTTTAGTATATTATCCATGTTCCTGATTTTTTAAGCCAATTTTATGACACATGATTTAACTTATGCTTTTTGATATCTTGCAGTCATTGTTATACATATTATTATTGTACTGAGATTGAGAAATGTCCTTTGAAAATAATATATTGTTTGGGCTATGTTCCCTGATATTAAAACAGAATTCTGTGGCTTTGAATTTATACATTTCTGATTTTTATTATCTGTATTTCCTTTATATCAGACTTCCAGTTTTTAAATCTTACTATTACTTCTATAGGTGTTTGCATAAATCCTCCTCTTTTCCAGTTCTCTTTGTTAATGAAGGATAATGCCTGGAAAGTAGATAGTTAATATTCTTGATATTAGAAATGCAATAAAAATAAAAAGTTCTTGTTTGTTTGATGAAAAAAGTAATGGGACTTTGTTATTGTATATTTTAACACCTATCTTATATACCATGTGTTTATTTTTGAAAATTCCTTTATTTCCAGATATATTTCATAAATGTAACTTTATTCATAACTGAGTTTCTAATGAGTAATAGATGGTACATATTTCATATAGAAACAAAATAAAATAATATTCATTTAAAAATTGATTCTCCAATCAAAAGACATAGAGTGGCTGAATGAATAACAACAAAAAGACCCAACTATATGCTGCCTTTAAGAGGCTTATTTCAGCTTCAAGGATCATATAGGTTAAAAGTGAAGGGATAGTAAAAGATATTCTATGCAAACAGAAACCAAAATAAAGCACAGGTAGCTATACTTATATTAGACAATATAGACTTTAAGTTGAAGCCCATACTCATTTACCATTCTGAAAATCCAGGGCACTTAAGAATTACACTAAATCTTCTCTGTCTGTGTTATATTAATGGAACAACAAAGCCTGGATGATAGCATTTCTGTTTGCAACATGGTTCACTGAATATTTTAAGCCCAATGTTGAGAGCTACTGCTCAGAAAAAATGATTCCTTTCAGAATAGTACTGTTCGTTGACAATGCACCTGGTCACCAAAGATCTCTGATGGAGATGTACAATGAGATTAATATTGTTTTTATACCTGCTAACACAACATCTATTCTGCAGTCTATGGATCAAGTAATTTTAACTTTCATATCTTATTCTTGAAGCAGTACACTTCATAAGATCTAGCTGACATAGATAGTGATTCCTTTGATTGATAGACCTGGGCAAAGTAAATTTAAACTTTCTGGAAAAGATTCACCATCCTAGATGCCATTAAGAACATTAGTGATTCATAGGAAGACATCAAAATATCAGCATTAACAGGAATTTGGAAAAAGTTGATTCCAAACCTCATGGAGTATTTTGAAAGTTTCAAGAGTGTATCAGAGGAAGTAACACTACAGACGTGGTAGAAATAGAGAACTAGAATTAGAAGTGGAACTTAAAGATGTGACTGAATTGCTGAAATCTCATGATACAACTTTAATGGATGAGGAATTGCTTCTTATGAATGAGCAGAGAAAGTGGTTTCTTGAGATAGAATCTACTGTTGTAAAATTGCTGTGAAGATTATTGAAATGAAAACAAAAGGATTAGAATATTACATAAACTTAGTTGATAAAGCAGTAACAGGTTTTGACACGATTGTTGTACTGGGGGTAATATGCTATTAAAGTATTGCATTCTCTACAGAAATCATTAGTGAGAGGAAGAGTCAATTGATGTGGCAAATTTCACTCTGTGTTATTTTAAAATATTGCATAGCCATTCCAACTGTCAGCAACCAACAACCTGATTAATCAGCAGCCATCAACATTGAGGCAAAATCTTCCATCAGCAAAAAATTAGGATTCACTGAAGGCTTACATGATGGTTAGCATTTTTTAACAATAAAGTGGTTTTTTTTTAAATTAAGGTATGTACATTTTTAGATTTAATGCTATTGAGTACTTAATAGACTACAGTATAGTGTAAACATAACTTTTATATGCACTGGGAAACCAAAAAAACATCTTATGACTTTCCTTATTGCAATATTCATTTTATTGTGGTGGTGTGGAACCAAACCCACAATATATATGCCTATATAAAAATTCTGAACAAAATACTAGCAAAACAAATTAAACAGTACATTAAAGGAATCATACACCATGAGCAAATGGGACATCCCTGGGAATCAAGGATCGTTCAACATATGCAAATCAATAAGTGTGATACACTGCATCAATGGAACTAAACAGAAAAATCATGTAATCATCTCAATAGATGCATAAAAAGCATTTCACAAAATTCACCCTTTCATGAGAAAACTCTCAACAAATTGGATATAAAAGAAAAATACCTCAATGTAATAAAGACCATATGTCAGAAAACCACAGCTAACATCATATTTAATGGTGAAAGGTTGAAAGATACCCTTCTAAAATCAAGAACAAGATATTCCTATTCAACATAGTACTGACAAGCATAACCAGAGCAATTAGTTAAGAAACATAAAAGTCATCCACATATCAAAGAAAAAAGTAATAATGTCTTTGATGGTGTCTTGTATATAGAAAATCCTAAAAGTTTCACCAAAAACTGTTAGAAGTAATAAATGAATTCAGTTTCTGGATTAAAAAAAATAGTATAAGTCAGTTGCATTTCTAGACACTAACAATGAACTTGAACTATCTGAAATAAAAATAAAGAAAACATCTCCATTTACAACAGCATCTAAAACCATAAAATAGTTCAAGTTAACTCTTGAACAACATGGTTTTGAATGGCACAGGTCCACTTATACACCAATTTTTTTCAATAAATAATTATTACTGTACTACATGATCTGCAGTTTGTTGAATCTGCAGATTCAGAAGTTCAGATATGGAGAAGTAACTGTAAACATCTATATATTCAGATTCTTGACTGTGTGGGAGGTCGGCACACCCCTTACCCCCAAGTTGTTAAATAAATATTAACATGCAAAAATGTGTTGCATTTTAGTACACTAACAATGAGCTAGCAGAATGTATAACTGATTCACTTTGCTGTACATCAGAAACTAACACATCTTAAATCAACTATACTCCAATAAAAATGTTAAAAAGACAAAGAAAACAATCCCACTTAAAATCCCAATGAAAATAATAAATTACCTAGGAATAAATTTAGTCAAGAAGATGAAAGATCTGTACACTGAAAACTGTAAGACATTGTTTAAAAAATTGAAGAATACACAAAGAAGTGGAAAGATATTTTGTGCTCATGGGTTGGAAGAGTTAACATTGTTAAAATATCCATATTACCAAAAGCAATCTACAGGTTCAATACAATCACTATTAAATCCCAGTGACATTTTTCATAGAAATAGAACAAAAAATCCTAGAAATTATGTGGAACCACAAAAGTCCCTGTATAACCAAGGCAATCCTTGGGGGGTAAGGGAGTGGAGACAAAGCTGAAGGTATTACATTCCCTTATTTCAAATTATATTAAAAAACTAGAGCAATCAAAACAACATGGTACTGTCAGGAGAAGACACATAGATAAGTGGAACAGAACTGAAAGCCCAGAAATAAACCAATACATGGACATGGACAAATTAATTTATGAACAATTAATTTACGACAGAGGAGCAAAGAACAAACAATAGAGAAAGGATAGTCTCTTCAATAAGTGGTGTTGGGAAAACTGGACAATTACATGCAAAAGGAACTGAACTACTTTCTCACATCATATACAAAAGTAAAAGAACACTATTATGAATGAGGTTATAAGTTAATTATCCATTTACAGAAAATTGAGTTATACCTTTCTTCAGTTAATAATTTTAACAGTGAATATTCAAAACACTAGTTGGGATTTGTTTCCAGATAGGAAATGATACATTTAAATAATTATAATTAATTGATATATACATATATTTTACAATATCATGTAATTATAACATAATTATACATGTAAAAATTCGAGTATTTTTAAAAACAGTGCACTGTTTTGTGCTATTTCCAAAGTGGATGCTGTACATTTCTATGTACTCCTAAGTAACTCTATACTTTATTGAAATAATGGCACTGTTATCAAAACAGGTTATGAAATATATAAAATATTATCATAATATTTGAGTTTATTTAGGGAAAATTAAAGGTATGTAAGGAAATAAATTTCATCATTTTATAATTATTACAGTTTTATTCTAAAACTTTTAAAAAGGAAGAGCACATTCATTATCACTAACATTTTGTGGGTTAACATCTTATGTTCAGATTTGTTTATACTAGTTAAAGGGATATACATTGACTAGGGACATGTATTTCTAAGTATTTGCTAGAAAACAGTAGAGATTTTGTGTCAGGTTTCTAAATTTTTAGAGTTTAAACTTAATAACAAGTTTTAAGTATCTTGGAAACATAAGGATGGCATTTAAAGGAAAATTGATTTTCTTTCTAACATTATGACATAAATTTCATTTTTGCTAACTACAGAAAACCATTCTTTAGTAACTTTTAACAGCCTAACTTTTCTTATATATATATATGGTTATATAAATCATATACCTATGTGTACATAATGAATAGGTATAAGCATATATGTATGCATATATTATTAGGATGATAATAAAACCATCATTAAATGTGGTTTTAAAAGGCCTGTTAATCATTTGTTAATTTATCTGTGGATTAGGATTTTGGAGATAAATTTTACATGAAGATATAAGCCCATGGGTATGTGTACGTACACCACATATTTCTTAATAGACAAATACTATGGTTAAATTCAAAAATTAAAATTGGATGTTGTAAAACAGGGCTAAACAGATGTTCCAAAATATCCAGATGCTTGGTGTAATTTAAATGAAACATCTGGATTATTAACATATTGCATTTTTTTAATTCAAATGACTGGAGGATTTGAAATAAGGACATTACACTTTTAAATGACATGATTTGCTACTAGCAACATGAAAGTCTTAGCCTTTTTTCCAGTTAAACTTAAAATGTGTTACAACATAAATGATACTCTGTGTATCTAGTACTACCAAATTCACTATCATTGTGCTAGATAACAAATTGCTTTCTTTTAAATTTTTTTCTTTAAAATACCTTCAGTTTAGTCCTTCCTTAGATGTAATTAAGTTTAAGAATTTGTTTTTAATTAACTATACCAGCTAAACTACTTTAAATGATAACTATTTCTTGTAATCACATATGAATATAAATCAGTGTTTATTACTGAATAAAAAACTAAACAAAAGTAGATACAATTTAATACTTTTGAAAATTGATTTATTTTAACTACTTGATGAAAATAAAAAATTATATTAATGTAAGTTTTTTGTTCATTATATTAATGACTGGCTCGCTTAGTAAAATTTTGACATTTAAAAAATAATGCTCGGGTTATTCTGCCTGAGGCAACCCAGCACTGGAGCCTACAGGCTCTTTGGTGGGGCTAATGGCAGACTCTGGGAGGGCTCATGCCAAGCAGTACTTCCCAGAACTTCTGCTGCCAGGGTCCTTGTCCTCAAGGTGAGCCACAGCCACCCCCCACCTCTGCAGGAGACCCTCCAACACTAGCCGGAGGATACAGCAAAGATCTCAGAAAATCAGTAAGAATACTAAAGTACATCAAGCCAGAATATAACATGAAAATAATTATAAAATATTGCAGAGGGCAGACAGCAGAAGCAAGAAGAACTACAATCCTGCAGACTGTGGAACAAAAACCACATTCACAGAAAGATAGACAAGATGAAAAGGCAGAAACCTATGTAACAGATGAAGGAACAAGATAAAACCCCAGAAAATCAACTAAATGAAGTGGAGATAGGAAACCTTCCAGAAAAAGAATTCAGAATAATGATAGTGAAGATGATCCAGGACCTCGGAAAAAGAATGGAGGCAAAGATCGAGAAGATGCAAGAAATGTTTAACAAAGACCAAGAAGAATTAAAGAACAAACAGAGATGAACAATACAATAACTGAAATGAAAAATACAGTAGAAGGAATCAATAGCAGAATAACTGAGGAAGAAGAACGGATAAGTGACCTGGAAGACAAAATGCTGGAATTCACTGCTGCAGAACAGAATAAATAAAAAAGAATGAAAAGAAATGAAGACACCCAAAGAGACCTCTGGGACAACATTAAATGCAAAAACATTTGCATTATAGGGGTTACAGAAGCAGAAGAGAGAAAGGACACAAGAAAGTATTTGAAGAGATTATAGTTGAACACTTCCCTAACATGGGAAAGGAAATAGCCACCCAAGTCCAAGAAGTGCAGAGAGTCTCATACAGGATAAACCCAAGGAGAAACACACCAAGACACATAGTAATCAAATTGGCAAAAATTAAAGACAAATAAAAATTATTGAAAGCAGCAAGGGAAAAATGACAAATAACATACAAGGGAACTCCCATAAGGTTAACAGCTGATTTCTCAGGAGAAACCCTACAAGCAAGAAGGGAGTAGCATGATATATTTAAAGTGATGAAAGGGAAGAACCTACAACCAAGATTACTCTACTGGGCAAGGATCTCATTCAGATTCAATGGAGAAATCAAAAGCATTATAGACAAACAAAACTAAGAGAATTCAGCACCACCAAACCAGCTCTACAGCAAATGCTAAAAGAACTTCTCTAAGTGGAAAACACAAGAGAAGTAAAGGACCTACAAAAACAAACCCAAAACAATTAAGAAAATGTGAATAGGAACATACATATCGATAATTACCTTAAACATGAATGGATTAAATGCTCCAACCAAAAGACACAGGCTGGCTGAATGGATACAAAAACAAGACCCATATATATGTTGTCTACAAGAGACCCACTTCAGACTTAGGGACACATACAGACTGAAAGTGAGGGGATTGAAAAAGATATTCCATGCAAATGGAAATCAAATGAAAGCTGGAGTCGCAATACTCATATCAGATCAAATAGACTTTAAAATAAAGGATGTTACAAGAGACAAGGAAGGACACTACATAATGATCAAGGGATCAATCCAAGAAGAAAATATAACAATTATAAATATATATGCACCCAACATAGGAGCACCTCAATACATAAGGCAACTTCTAACAGCTATAAGAGGAAATTAACAGTAACACAATAAGAGTGGGGGGGCCTCCCTGGTGGCGCAGTGGTTAAGAGTCCGCCTGCCGATGCAGGGGATACGGGTTCGTGCCCCGGTCTGGGAGGATCCCATATGCCGCGGAGCGGCTGGGCCCGTGAGCCATGGCCGCTGGGCCTGCGCATCCAGAGCCTGTGCTCCGCAACGGGAGAGGCCACAACAGTGAGAGGCCCGCATACCGCAAAAAGAAAAAAAAAAAAAGAGTGGGGGACATTAACACCTCACTTACACCCATGGACAAATCAACCAAACAGAAAATTAATAAGGAAACACAAGCTTTAAGTGACACAATAGACCAGATAGATTTAATTGATATTTATAGGGCATTCCATCCAAAAACAGCAGATTACACTTTCTTCTCAAGTGCACATGGAACATTCTCCAGGATAGATCACATCTTTGGTCACAAATCAAACCTCAGTAAATTTAAGAAAATTAAAATCATATCAAGGATCTTTTCTGACCACAACGCTATGAGATTAGAAATCAATTACAAGGAAAACACATAAAAAACATAAACATATGGAGGCTGAACAATACGTTACTAAATATCCAAGAGATCACTGAAGAAATCAAAGAGGAAATCAAAAAATACCTAGAGACAAATGACAATGAAAACATGATGATCCAAAACCCATGGTATGTGGCAAAAGCAGTTCTAAGAGGGAACTTTATAGCTATACAAGCCTACCTCAAGGAACAAGAAAAATCTCAAATAAACAAACTAACATTACACCTAAAGGACCTAGAGAATGAAGAAAAAACAAGATCCAAAGTTTGCAGAAGGAAAGAAGTCATAAAAATTAGAGCAGAAATAAATGAAATGGAAACAAAGAAAACAATAGCAAGGATCAATAAAACTAAAAACTGGTTCTTTGAGAAAATAAGCAAAATTGATAAACAATAAGCCAGACTCATCAAGACAAAGAGGGAGAGGACTCAAATCAATAAAGTTAGAAATGAAAAAGGAGAAGTTCCAAGAGACACTGCAGAAATGCAAAGCATCCTAAAAGACTACTACAAGCAACTCTATGCCAATAAAATGGACAACCTCAAAGAAATGGACAAATTCTTAGAAATGTATAACCTTCCAAGACTGAACCAGGAAGAAATAGAAAATATGAACTGACCATCACAAGTAATGAAATTGAAACTGTGATTAAAATTTTTCCAACAAAAAAAGGTTAGGACCAGAAAGCTTCACAGGTGAATTCTAGCAAACATTTAGAGAAGAGATAACACCCAGAGTTTCCTTCTGAAACTCTTCCAAAAAATTGCAGAGGAAGGAACACTCCCAAGTTTATTCAATGAGGCCACCATCACCCTGATACCAAAACCAGACAAAGATACTACAAAAAGGAAATTTACAGACCAATATCACTGATGAATATAGATGCAAAAATCCTCAACAAAATACTAGAAAACAGAATCCAACAACACATTAAAAGAATCATAAACCATGATCAAGCGGGATTTATCCCAGGGATGCAAGGATTCTTCAATATACTCAAATCAAGCAAGGTGATACACCATATTAATAAACTAGAAGAATAAAACCATATGATTATGTCAATAGATGCAGAAAAAACTTTGGACAAAATTCAACACCATTTATGATAAAAAGTCTCCAGAAATTGGGCATAGAGGGAACCTACATCAACTTAATAAAGGCCATATATGACAAACACACAGCAACCATCATTCTTGATGGTGTAAAACTGAAAACCTTTCCTCTAAGATCAGGAACAAGATGAGGATGTCCACTCTCACTACTATTATTCAACATAGTTTTGGAAGTCCTAGCCAAGGCAATCAGAGAAGATAAATAAATAAATAAAAGGAATACAAATTGGAAAAGAAGAAGCAAAACTGTCACTGTTTGCAGATGACTTGATACCATACATAGAGAATCCTAAAGATACCACCAGAAAACTATTAGAGCTAATCAATGAATTTGCTAATCAATAAAGTTGCAGGATACAAAATTAATGCACAGAAATCATTTTCATTCCTATACACTAATGATGATAAATTTGAAAGACAAATTAATGAAACACTCCTATTTACCATTACAACAAAAAAAATAAAATACCCAGGAATAAACCTACCTAAGGAGACAAAAGACCTGTATGCAGAAAACTATAAAACACTGATGAAAGAAATTAAAGATGATACAAACAGATGGAGATATATACCATGTTGTTGGATTGGAAGAATCAATATTGTGAAAATGACTATACTACCCAAAGCAATCTACAGATTCAATGCAATCCTTATCAAATTACCATTGGCATTTTTTATGCAACTAGAACAAAAATCTTAAAATTTGTTTGGAGACACAAAAGACCCCGAACAGCCAAAGCAGTCTTCAGGGAAAAAAACGGGGCTGGCGGAATCAGGCTCCCTGACTTCAGACTATACTACAAAGCTACAGTAATCAAGCCAATATGGTACTGGTGCAAAAAAAGAAATATAGATCAATGGAACAAGATAGAAAGCCCAGAGATAAACCTACGCACCTATGGTCAACTAAACTATGACAAAGGAGACAAGGATATACAATGGAGATAAGACAGTCTCTTCAATAAGTGGTGCTGGGAAAACTAGACAGCTACATGTAAAAGAATGAAATTAGAATACCGTAACACCGTACACAACAATAAACTCAAAATGGATTAGAGACCTAACTGTAAGACCAGACACTATAAAACTCTTAGAGGAAAACATAGCAAGAACATTTTTTGACATAAATCAGAGCAAGATCTTTTTTGATCTACCTCCTAGAGTAATGGAAATAAACACAAAAATAAACAAATGGAACCTAATGAAACTTAAAAGCTTTTGTACAGCAAAGGAAACCATAAACAAGATGAAAAGACAACCCTCAGAAAAGGAGAAAATATTTGCAAATGAATCAAAGGACAAAGGATTGATCTCCAAATATATAAACATCTCATGCAGCTCACTATTAAAAAAACAGGGCTTCCCTGGTGTTGCCATGGTTGAGAGTCCACCTGCCAATGTAGGGGACACGGGTTCGTGTCCCGGTCTGGGAAGATCCCACATGCTGCAGAGTGGCTAGTCCCATGAGCCATGGCCACTGAGCCTGTGCATTGGGAGCCTGTGCTCCACAATGGGAGAGGCCACAACAGTGAGAGGCCAGCGTACCAGAAAAAAAAAAAAAACAACCCAATCAAAAAATGGGCAGAAGACCTAAATAGACATTTCTCCAAAGTAGACATACAGATGGTCAAGAAGCACATGAAAAGCTGCTCAACATCACTAATTATTAGAGAAATGCAAATCAAATCTACAATGAGGTATCACCTCATACCAGTTAGAATGGGCATCATCTGAAAATCTACGAACAACAAATGCTGGAGAGGGTGTGGAGAAAAGGGAACCCTCTTGCACTGTTGGTGGGAATGTAAATTGATACAGCTGCTATGGATAACAGTATGGAGGTTCCTTAAAAAACTAAAAATAGAATTGCCATATGACCCAGAAATCCCATTATTGGGCATACACCCAGAGAAAACCATAATTCAAAAGGACACACACTGCAATGTTCATTGCAGCACTATTTACAATAGCCAGGTCATGGAAGCAACCTAAATGCCCATCGACAGACGAATGGATAAAGAAGATGTGGTACATATATACAATGGAATATTACTCAGCCTTAAAAAGGAACAAAATTTGGTCATTTGTAGAGACGTGGATGGATCTAGAGACTGTCATACAGAGTAAAGTAAGTCAGAAAGAGAAAAATAAATATCGTATATTAACGCATATATGTAGAACCCAGAAAAATGGTATAGATGAACTGGTTTGCAGGGCAGAAATTGAGACACAGATGTAGAGAACAAACTTATGGACACCGAGGGGGGAATGCGGCGGAGGGTGTGGGTGGTGGTGTAAAAAAGAATAATAATAAATAAGAATTATTATTATAAAATATTTTTAAAATACTCATGTATAAAATGTATTCCAAAATTTACTGCTAGTTAATTTTCAAATAACAATTACATTCAAATTTGTTAAACACTCAACTTCATGTTTTTATATTTGAGCCTCTCCCCATGGTGATTAATAAAATTCCTAAATTTCTTGAGGAGAATAACTAAAAACAGGAAGAGTAGGCTCTGAATATAGAAAATTACAAAGTTCATGGTCTTTCTTTTAAAAGAACCATATTCGTTTTCCATGTGTGATTGTTATAATGCAGACATCACCAATACTCTCTAAATGTGTATATATAGGTAAATATATATATATATATATATATATTTCAAAAGAATAAAATTTCATTTACTGTGTCTTCAACCAATATGTACTTTTATGCAACACATAAAATTTAGAATAAATTCTTAGGTTAGATTACTCATCATCTTCACTCCCACCTCCTATCTCCTTAAGGAAACATTTAACTCCAGTTTAGTTGGGGTTTGGCTACAAGATGGGCTGATTGTTTATCCTCTCAGCTTGCCTATGGCTGACAGTGAGTCAGTAATATGACTCACTGTGACAAATGAGATATTATCTGATGTGATATATACAGATGTTTCTACTACGCATCCATGGCCCATTTGTGCTTCTACCATCATGGAGAAAAGGTTTTCCTGGGTAGCCGCTGTTCCTTGAGCCTGAGACCCAGAACGAGCACAGTTGTAACACACTGATACTAGCCTGCAGTGAAGAGTCAAACTGGGTCCCTGGATAGAAGCAGAGTCCCCAAGTTAGGCTTTGTTTAGATTAGCTAATCTAGATCTATAGACTCATGAGCATGAGATGTTATTGTTGAATGCCATTTAGTTTGGGAGATAAGTTGTCTATTTTTTTCCTCTAGTACTTAATTGATACAGGATGGCTTAACTATTTTGTGTATCTATAGTAGTCTATGATCTTGATATTATCTTTAATGGTTTAAGATTTAGAAAGTAATAAAAAGTTAGTTTCAGTTATTAATATGAACTGTGTATTTATCTCCATATGGCCTGTCCTCTAAATCAATGTGAAACACATGGAAGAATGCATGAGACAGAACAGGAGGGATTTTATCAACTACTTTATCCAGATGTCTATAAAAAGAGACACCATAAAATCATTTGTGTGAAACTTCTGAATATTGTAAAGAACTATAGAATTTAAAGAATCTGTCATTTAATTATAGAAAAGAGAGACCATGACGACCATTCTGCATGTCAATATTTGATTTCTGCTCTTATTTTAAAAATCTATTAGTTATGAAAACTAAGCCACCTCTACAACTTATTCTTTAAACTCTGGCTAAGTCTCAAATGGGAGAAGAATCTTGGCTGATAATTTCATCTGACCTATGTTAAAGACCTGGGGTGATAACAAAGAGCCACTGATAGGCAGGAACTATGAAGAGTAAATTGGCTATAATCATGTAATTTGAAAACTTCTGGTAAATTCTTCAATAGAATACATTAGCTCATAATTAGTTGTGTAGTATTATGTGGACTCTGTCTATACAGAGATTGCAATAGAACAAACTAAAGTAAGTTATTGAACAAATTTACTGACCAAAGGAGATGTAGTTGGAAAACCAGCATTTCTGCCCTCTCTAATTAAATAACTAAAGGTCTTCCTAAAAAGCAGTACCCCAAACAAAGCAAAAAAGCTGTCTCTCTAAACTAATTAGTAGAAGAGGTAGAGAAGTGGGCAGTGAATTAAAGGAGGAAGATGGAATTGCTTAAACCAGAAGGAGATGTCAAACTTCTGATCTCTTCTGATTTATCCAGAAGAGTTGCCCTGGAAACCTGTTGATGTACCCATTGTTTTCAAATATAACCAGCAAATAAAGCATTCTCTTAATTAACCAGCAACACAGCAGAAAGAGAAGGAGAGAGAGTGATAATGAGAGGAAGATTCAGGTATATGGACAGTTTTAAATATGAAAAAAAGGAGTTATTTTAGCATATATGTAAATTTAAATTATTAAAAATGAAAATAAGACAACTTTTGAATTGTTTTATTCAAAGTGATAGGTATTCAAAGTGGTAGGTTGTTCCTTATATAGTATGTTTATTAACACAGAGATTCCCTGCAACTAAAAACAAGATAGGGGAATCTGAAACTACACTTCTAGAAAATGAATTATCATTATGTGGGGAAATACCATCCTTCTAAGTATGTATGTGTGTGTTTGTGTGTGTGTAAATGTGTATGTGTGTTTATTTATGAAGTCTCTCATAAATCCAGGACAGGTTGCTAAGTCTGCTAAACATGGAGATATTGCCTGCTTCAAAACTAGATCCTAGATATTCTAACTTGTGGGGTCAGTATTTCCAGATGGGGCCCAGGATAGGTGCTCAGGGGCTAGAAATAAAACTGTTCTGAAATTAACCCACACATGTTTTAGATGTGAGCATGATTTTGTAAGAAGAGGAACCATTTTCTAAGGGGAACATGCGTCCTTCTCTCCCATGGGCATTTCAATGCCACCTTGACTTTGGACACAAATTTTAGTTCAGGACTTTATTACCTAGTATGTGGAGTTCAAAAGGTCTGTGTTTCTGTAACCATTGTTTTTATATAAACTAGAGAAGCCATACTGAATTATATCAGAGGAAAGACATGCAGAAGGCAGGGGTGAACAAAACTTGACCAACACTTTTTATAAAAAATGACATAAAGGGCTTCTCTGTTATATTCATGACAACTTGAGTATATTATTTTATATTTAAATCAAAGTAGCCCTTCCATCATATGAACAGAGGCTTTGCTTTCTCTGAGAGGCATTGCTATTCTTTAAGAGGATTGTGTGTATGCTTTTTGTGTTTAATTGGGCATATGTATATGAATGCTGCATTTATGTATGTCTATGTTTAATTTTAAAATTCCTGCTGAATGACAAGAAAGATTTAGAACTTTGATCTTCATCTCACACTAAACACTAAAATATTAAAGTGAGGTGCCAGACTATGGGCTGTCAAAACCCTGTATTAGCTAATCTCTGAAGGTTTCTGGGATATTATATATGCCTCCTTTCTATCACTCTGGCTCCTTCAGTTCTGAGGTTAGTAGAACTGTCCTGTTGTGAGTAGCCCAACAGTGCTGTGCTTTCTTTTGTAGGTTCCCTATCCCAGCCCACACCATTGTATGGAGATGATTTATTAAGCTCTCCTCAAACTTCCCAATTAAAACATAGACACTGAATGAAACACCTTGGCATTTCCATCTGAGGTAAGAACAGTTAGTAAGATTTTTATTTTTTTTATTTATAAAACACAGTAAAACCAAACCAAAGTAAAAATAATAGAGCTTTTGGTAGTTGTAGATCCCTCAAAAGTATTGAAAGGTTAAATTTTCACTGAGGACAACACTGTTTTTAAAATGTCATGTATATATATATATATTATATATATAAACAATTATATGTAATTCCCTGCTTTCTTTTTTTTTAATTGAGGTAAAATTGACATATGACATTATGTAAGTTTCAGGTGTACATTTTAATTCAACATCTGTTTACACTACAAAGTGATCATCAACAGAAGTCTATTTACCATCCACTACCATACAATAGATCCCCTTCACCTTTTCTGTGTTATTAATATTTGACAATCTATCCAATGTAATTTTTTATATAGGTGAATAAACCATTTTACTGATTGGATTTAAAAAAAATATGTTGTTTATTTTTTTCAAAATGCTCCCATTTCTCACTTTGTAAAAGAAACGTATTTATAAGAATAATCATTGGTATTTTGGATATTTTTATGAAAATGCAATGTGAATAACTCCTATTTCTGGGAATAATGTATATGTAAGATTATAGATGAAATATGAAAATCTATTGGGTACTACGGCTTACCTGACTCCAGCTATTCTTCCTCCTTTTTCTCATCATTCTCCTTTTCTCTTTATCCTGACTCTCAAACATTTTGAGAGAGAGAGGACTTAAGCTTTCTGTCACAATTACTCACCCATGCTGTTTATAACACAGAAAAAGCAGTATTTAAATACATGTGAGTGGCTATGTTTCAATAAGAAATAATTCATCAACCCTGAAAATTGAAATTCAAATAATTTCCATGTACCATTAAAAAAAGGAAGTGCCCCTTCCCTACAGAAATACCTGTTCTTATCTTGCCCACCATACAAATATTGGCAGTGGTCAAGATTCAACCTTCTCCTAATACAGTAAGTCCCCTACATACAAAATTTCAAGTTTCCAACTGTCAAAGATGTGAATGTGCATTTGCACATCTAATTACATGTTAGTTCAAGTGTCTGGTGTACATTGTCACACGCGTGCATCCTCTACAAGTGGTTTTGCTTTTGTGTACTTTACTATAAAGTACTGTATAAAATACAGTAGTACAGTATCTTTATTTCAAGCCCAGGATGTCTGGAAACGAACCTAAGAGCAGCAGTGATGTAGCTGGTACTGCTAAGAAGTGCCAAGCGATAACAATGGAAACAAAAGTGAAAATAATTGAGAGAGTGGAGCAAGGCGAAAAGATGGAATTGGAGGCCCAGAGAAAGGATGAAGAGAGACAAGAGGAAGAAGTAACTTGAAGAACTGAAGATTTACGACACAGGAAATGGCAGGGGGATTTTATTTATTTGAGGAGGCACTGTTAGTTCTTGAGGCACAGGACTCAAATATAGGACGGTACACCAAGGTTGCAGCAGCCGTTCAGAATCCAATCCAGTGTTACCATGTCATCTATGACAAGAAAAACAGAGCTACTACCCAGACATTACTGGATCAGTTATTTAAAAGGGTAGATAGAATTGAATCCAGCAAGGAACCGGAACCTGTACCATCAACGTCAGGCTTGAGTGAAATTGCAGCTTGCCCTCCATCTCCTATTGCTGATGATCCTTCAGCTCTACCATCTCCCACCTGCTCTCCTTCCTCCAGTCAGTAACTCTTCTTGCCTGTTCACTCAATGCCAGCCCCTGTACACCAGCTGTTGTACTGTACTACTGTACTCTTCAAGGTACTGTACTGTAAGATTAAAAATGTTTTCTTTACTTTTTATTTGTTTTCTATGTATTATTTGTGTGAAAAATTTTATAAACCTATTATAGTACAGTACTATATAGCACATTGTGTTAGTTGGGTACCTAGGCTAACTTTGTTGGACTTGTGAACAAATTGGACTTACGAATGCATTCTCAGAAAGGAACTCCTTCTTATGTAGAGGACTTATTGTAGTTTGTGTGACCTCCTACCTAAAAAAAGAAGACCATGTATACAGACACTTTCCCACATTCTCCAACAATTGTTTCTTGTGAACTACCTTGTACTCTAGACCGTGCTTTCCTATAAAACTTTTGGTGATGATGGAAATATTTTATATCTGTCCTTTCCAATATGGTAGTCACTTAGCTACATAAGGCTATTGAACACACGATATGTAGTTAGTATGACGTAGGAAACTGAACTTTTAATTTATCTAGTGTCAAATAACTTAAATTTAAACTTAAAAAAAAGGGACTTGTGGCTAGTGATTACTTTTACAAACAAACAGCACAGTTCTAAAGTCTTTCTGATTTGCAGTGTTTCTATCATGGGTACCTAAAAAATTCCACCCTTTCTAACAGTTGATGTTATTGAAGTTGCTGTGCTAGGTGAATTTTTTATAAGTAGAATAATAACATTTCATAACCATTAAAAATCAACATAGAAAATTTTATCATGAGCATTGAATATATACATATATCAATATTCTGTATATTTTAATATATATTATATAATTTTTGACCAGAAAATACCATTTTACAAATAAAAAATATATACATGAAAATAATCTAAAATATAGGGAATATGAATAAATAGCCTTTAATGCATTTTTTTATAATTGAGATATACTTGACATATAATATTATATTAGTTTCAGGTATACAATATAATGATGCAAAATATGTATATATTACAAGATAATCACCAGAATAAGTATAGTTAACATTCATCCCCACACAGAGTTACAATTTCTTTTTTTTTACTGTGATGAGAACATTTTAAGACCTACTTTCTCAGAAACTTTCAAATATACAATGCAGTAGTGTTAACTCTACAGTCACCATGTTGTATACATCACTTCCCAGGACTTATTTCTTTTATAACTGGAAGTTTGTACATTTTGACCATGTCAAACATTTTGCCTGCCCCTGTCCCACCTTTGAAAATTAGAAGTATGTAAAATATTGATTACCAGCAACTTATTAAGTAAATGGGGCTTATTCATTCATGAAAATATACAATATTTATCGTACTATTTTACTGTCTGTGAAATAATATAGAATTTCCCTATAATTTAATAACAAATGCAATAAATACAAAATAACACCACCACATGAAACTAATATTATGCTTAGAAAATGCCAAAAAGCAATTACTCAGTTCATCCATCTATTCACCAATTTATTCATCCCTTGATTCATCTAACAAATATCTATTTAGTGTCTACTATATATAACAAAACTGATTTAGAAATTGACAATGTGTGGAAAAAGACAGTCTTAGCTTTAAATTCTTAAATAAATGAAAGATATCATATCAAAATACACACATATACACCTACATATAAATATATAATTTAGCAATATTATGGAAACTTTAAAATAAAAGTTATTCACAGGAGGTAATAAAGATATAAAAGAGCCAGACTATGATGGATTTCACTATTTTTTGTTATTATTTATTATTAGTCAGACATTTTCTCCTTCCTGGACTGCAGTGTGCAAAACAAATATCCAGCTGAAATTGGCCCTTTGACTATAGTTTGACAACCCTGTGTTAAATCAATAAACTTCTATCTTTCTTAAGCCACCGTGGTTATATTTTCCTGTATTTATTAGGAAAACCTTAGCATATATTCTGTGTAATAAAACATACAGTAAAGATATGAATAGAAAAAAAATAGGAAATGAGGTCGAAGACATAGGTTTGAGGGAGAACAAAAGTTTATATGAGATAATATTTTAATAAGTCCAAATAACAAATGTAATAAGAGCATGTGTGTTAGAAATGTAGGATTATTAAAAATGCACACACAGACCGTGTTCCTTACTGGAACCTCCTGTTGAGAAACAACTCATGCAAGCAGATATTATTGTGCCTGGCTGGTGCAGGCGGTTTCGGTCCAAGGTTCCCTAACAATCTAAGAGACCTTCAAGTTGGCAGAGGAGTAAGATGTGGAGATCACCTTCCTTCCCACAAATACATCAGAAATACATCTACATATGGAACAACTCTTACAGAGCACCTACTGAACGCTGGCAGAAGACCTCAGACTTCCCCAAAGGCAAGAAACTTCCCATGTATCTGGGTAGGGCAAAAGAAAAAAAAAAAGAGGAAAAAGCATAGGGATGGGACCTGCACCTCTGGGAGGGACCTGTGAAGGAAGAAAAGTTTCCACACACTAGGAAGCCCTTAAATTGGTAGAGATGGTGGGTGGGCAGGGGGGAAACTCTGGAGCCATGAAGGAGAGCACAGCAACAGGGTTGCAGAGGGAAAGTGGAGAGATTCCTGCACAGAGGATTGGTGCCAACCAGCACTCACCAGCCAGAGAGGCTTGTCTGCTCACACGCCGGGACGGATGGGGGCTGGGAGCTGAGGCTTGGGATTCGGAGCTCAGATCCCAGGGATAGGACTGGGCTTGGCTGCTTAAACACAGCCTGAAGGGCGCTACTGCAGCGCAGCTAGCTGGGAGGGAAGCCAGGAAAAAGGCTGGACTTGCCTAAAAGGCAAGAGAGAATTGTTTTGGGGTGTGTGAGCAGAGGGGATTCAGAGCACCACCTAAATGAGCTCCAGAGATGGGCACAAGCTGCAGCTATCAGTGTGGACACCAGAGACGGGCATGAGATGCTAAGGCTGCAGCCACCAAGAGGCCTGTGTGCAAGCATAGGTCATTACCCATACCTTCCCTCCCAGGAGCCTGTTCAGCCCTCCACTGCCAGGGTCCTGTAATCAAGGGACAACTTCCCTTTTCAAGAAGGAAAAGACCTACAAAAACAAACCCAAAACAATTAAGAAAATGGTAATAGTAACATACATATCAATACTTACCTTAAATGTAAATGGATTAACTGCTCCAAACAAAAGACATAGACTGGCTGAGTGGATATAAAAACAAGACCCATATATATACTGTCTAGTAGAGACCCACTCAGACCTAGGGACACATAGAGACTGAAAGTGAAGGGATGGAAAAAGATACTCCATCCAAGTGGAAATCAAAACAAAAAGTGGCAATTCACATATCAGATAAAACAGACTTTAAAATAAAGACTATTACAGAGACAAAGAAGAATACTACATAATGATCAAGGAATCAATTCAAGAAGAAGCTATAACAACTGTAAATATTTATGCACCCAATATAAGAGCAGATCAATATATAAGGCAAATGCTAACAGTCATAAAAGGGAAAATCAAAAATAACACAATGATAGTAGGGGACTTTAACACCCACTCTCACCAATGGACAGATCATCCACAATGAAAATGAATAAGGAAAACAAGCCTTAAATGAAACATTAAACAAGATGGATTTAGTTGACATTTATAGTACATTCCATCCAAAAACAACAGAATACACTTTCTTCTCAAGTGCTCATTGAACATTCTCCAGAATAGATCACGTTAGGTTACAAATCAAACCTCAGTAAATTTAAGAAAATTGAAATCATACCAAGCATCTTTTCTGACCACAACGCTATGAGATTAGAAATGAATTACAGGGGAAAAAACGTAAAAAACACAAACACATGGAGGCTAAACACTACGTTACTAAATAACCAAGAGGTCACTGAAGAAATCAAAGAGGAAATCAAAAAATACCTAGAGACAAATGACAATGAAAACACGACAATCCAAAACCTATGGGATGCAGATAAAGCAGTTCTAATATGAAAGTTTATAGCTATACAAGCCTACTTCAAGAAACAAGAAAAATCTCACATAAATAATCTAACCTTAAACCTAAAGGAATTAGAGAAAGAAGAACAAACAAAACCCAAAGTTAACAGAAGGAAAGAAATCATAAAGATCACAGCACAAATAAATGAAAAAGAAACAAAACAATAGCAAAGATAAATAACACTAAAAGCTGGTTCTTTGAGAAGATAAACAAAATTAATAAACCATTAACCAGACTTATCAAGAAAAAAAGGGAGAGGACTCAAATTAATAAAATTAGAAATGAAAAAGGAGAAGTTACAACAGACACTGCAGAAATACAAAGCATCCTAAGAGACTACTACAAGCAGCTCTATGCCAATAAAATGGACAACCTGAAAGAAATGGACAAATTCTTAGAAAGGTATAAACTTCCAGACTGAACCAGGAAGAAACAGAAAATATGAACAGACCAATCACAAGTAATGAAATTGAAACTGTGATTAAAAATCCTCCAACAGGGCTTCACTGGTGGCGCAGTGGTTGAGAGTCCACCTACCAATGCAGGAGGCACAGGTTCATACCCTGGTCCAGGAATATCCCACATGCCGTGGAGTGGCTGGGCCTGTGAGCCATGGCCACTGAGCCTGCGTGTCCAGAGTCCATGCTCTGCAACGGGAGAGGCCACAACAATCAGAGGCCCACATACTGAAAAAAAAAAAAAAAAAAAAAAACCCTCCAACAAACAAAAGTTCAGGATCAGATGGCTTCACAGGTGAATTATATCAAATATTTAGAGAAGAGCTAACACCCAACCTTCTCAAACTTCCAAAAAATTGCAGAGGAAGGAACACAACCAAACTCATTCTATGAGGCCACCATCACCCTGATACCAAAACCAGACAAAAATACTACAAAAAAGAAAATTACAGACCAATATCACTGATGAATATAGATGCAAAAATCCTCAACAAAATACTAGCAAACAGAATCCAACAGCACATTAAAAGGATCATACACCATGATCAAGTAGGATTTATCCCAGGGATGCAAGGATTCTTCAATACATGCAAATCAATCAATGTGATACACCATATTAATGAATTGAAGAACAAAAACCATATAATTATCTCAATAGATGCAGAAAAAGGTTTTGACGAGATTCAACACCCATTTATGATAAAAACTCCCCAGAAAGTGGGCACAGAGGGAACCTACCTCAACATAATAAAGGCCATATATGACAAACCCACAGCCAACATCATTCTCAATGGTGAAACACTGAAACCAATTCCACTAATATCAGGAACAAGACAAGGTTGCCCACTCTCACCACTACTGTTCCCCATAGTTTTGGAGTTGTAGCCACAGCAGTCAGAGAAGTAAAAGAAATAAAAGGAAACCAAATCAGAAAAGAAGAAGTAAAACTGTCACTGTTTGCAGATGACATGATACTATACATAGAGAATCCTAAAGATACCACCAGAAAACTACTAGAGCTAATCAATGAATTGGGTAAAGTTGCAGGATACAAAATTAATTCACAGAAATCATTTGCATTCTTATACACTAATGATGAAAAATAGGAAAGAGAAATTAAGAAAACACTCCCATTTACCACTGCAACAAAAAGAATAAAATACCTAGCAATAAACCTACCTAGGGAGAAAAAGCCTCTATTCAGAAAACTATAAGACACTGATGAAAGAAATTAAAGATGATACCAACAGATGGAGAGATATACCATGTTCTTGGATTGGAAGAATCATTATTGTGAAAATGACTATACTACCAAAAGCAAGCTGCAGATTCAATGCAATCCCTATCAAATTACCAATGGCATATTTTACAGAAATAGAACAAAAATCTTAAAATTTGTATGGAGGACTTCCGGGTAAGATGGCGGAAGAGTAAGACGCGGAGATCACCTTCCTCCCCACAGATACAACAGAAATACAGCTACACGTGGAACAACTCCTACAGAACACCTACTGAACGCTGGCAGAAGACCCCAGACCTCCCAAAAGGCAAGAAACTCCCCACATACCTGGGTAGGGCAAAGCAGAGAGATTCCCGCACAGAGGAGCGGTGCCGAGTGGCACTCACCAGCCCGAGAGGCTTGTCTGCTCCCCCGCCGGGGCGGGCGGCGCTGGAGCTGAGGCTCGGGCTTCGGTCAGAGCGCAGGGAGAGGACTGGGGCTGGCGGCGAGAACTCAGCCTGAAGCGGGCTAATGTGCCACAGCTAGCCGGGAGGGAGTCCAGGAAAACTCTGGAGCTGCCGAAGAGGCAGGAGACTTTTTCTTCCCTCTTGGTTTCCTGGTGCGCGAGGAGAGGGGATTAAGAGCGCCGCGTAAAGGAGCTCCAGATACGGGCGTGAGTCGCGGCTGAAAGCGCGGAGCCGAGAGAGGGGCGTGGGACGCTGGGGCTGCTGCTGCCGCCGTCAAGAAGCCTGTGTGCGAGCGCAGGTCACTGTCCACACCGCCCTTCCGGGAGCCTGTGCAGCCTGCCACTGCCGGGGTCCCGGGATCCAGGGGCGGCTTCCCTGGGAGAACGCACGGCGCGCCTCGGGCTGGTGCACCGTCACGCCGACCTCTGCCGCTGCAAGCTCGCCCCGCACTCCGTGCCCCTCCCTCCCACCCGGCCTGAGAGAGCCAGAGTCCCCGAAGAGGCTGCTCCTTTAACCCTGTCCTGTCTGAGCGAAGAACAGACGCCCTCCGGCGACCTACACGCAGAGGCGGGGCCAAATCCAAAGCTGAGACCCAGGAGCTGTGAGAACAGAGAAAGGGAAACCTCTCCCAGCAGCCTCAGAAGCAGCGGATTAAAGCTCCACAATCAACTTCATGTACCCTGCATCTGTGGAATACATGAAGAGACAACAAATCATCCCAAATTGAGTAGCCAGGAGTCAGTGCTGTGCCTCTGAGGTGGGAGAGCCAACTTCAGGACACTGGTCCACAAGAGACCTCCCAGCTCCACATAATATCAAACGGCGAAAATCTTCCAGAGATCTCCATCTCAACACTAGCACCCAGCTTCACTCAACGACCAGCAAGCTAGAGTGCTGGACACCCTATGCCAAACAACTAGCAAGACAGGAGCACAACGCCACCCATTAGCAGAGAGGCTGCCTCAAATCATAAAAAGTCCGCAAACACCCCAAAACACACCACCAGACGTGGACCTGCCCACCAGAAAGACAAGATCCAGCCTCATCCACCAGAACACAGGCAGTAGTCCCCTCCACCAAGAAGCCTACACAACCCACTAAACCAACCTTAGCCACTGGGGACAGACACCAAAAACAACGGGAACTACGAACCTGCAGCCTGCAAAAAGGAGACCCCAAACACAGTAACATAAGCAAAATGAGAAGACAGAAAAACACACAGCAGGAGAAGGAGCAAGATAAAAACCCACCAGACCTAACAAATGAAGAGGTAATAGGCAGTCTATCTGAAAAAGAATTCAGAATAATGATGGTAAAGATGATCCAAAATCTTGGAAATAGAATAGACAAAATGCAAGAAACAGTTAACAAGGACCTAGAAGAACTAAAGACGAATCAAGCATCGATTAAAAACACAATAAATGAAATAAAAAATACTCTAGATGGGATCAATAGCAGAATAACTGAGGCAGAAGAACGGATAAGTGAGGTGGAAGATAAAATAGTGGAAATAACTGCTGCACAGCAAAATAAAGAAAAAAGAATGAAAAGAACAGAGGACAGTCTCAGAGACCTCTGGGACAACATTAAACGCACCAACATTCAAATTATAGGGGTTCCAGAAGAAGAAGAGAAAAAGAAAGGGACTGAGAAAATATTTGAAGAGATTATAGTTGAAAACTTCCCTAATATGGGAAAGGAAATAGTTAATCAAGTCCAGGAGGCACAGAGAGTCCCATACAGAATAAATCCAAGGAGAAATACACCAAGACACATATTAATCAAACTGTCAAAAATTAAACACAAAGAAATCATATTAAAAGCAGCAAGGCAAAAACAACAAATAACACACAAGGGAATCCCCATCAGGATAACAGCTGATCTCTCAGCAGAAACTCTACAAGCCAGAAGGGAGTGGCAGGACATACTTAAAGTGATGAAGGAGAAAAACCTGCAACCAAGATTACTCTACACAGCAAGGATCTCATTCAGATTTGATGGCGAAATTAAAACCTTTACAGACAAGCAAAAGCTGAGAGAGTTCAGCACCACCAAACCAGCTTTACAACAAATGCTAAAGGAACTTCTCTAGGCAAGAAACACAACAGAAGGAAAAGAACTACAATAACGAACCCAAAACAATTAAGAAAATGGGAATAGGAACATACATATCGATAATTACCTTAAATGTAAATGGACTAAATGCTCCCACCAAAAGACACAGACTGGCTGAATGGATACAAAAACAAGACCCATATATATGCTGTCTACAAGAGACCCACTTCAGACCTAGAGACACATACAGACTGAAAGTAAGGGGATGGAAAAAGATATTCCATGCAAATGGAAACCAAAAGAAAGCTGGAGTAGCAATTCTCATATCAGACAAAATAGACTTACAATAAAGACTACTAGAAGAGACAAAGAAGGACACTACATAACGATCAAGGGATCAATCCAAGAAGAAGATATAACAATTGTAAATATTTATGCACCAAACATAGGAGCACCTCAATACATAAGGGAAATATTAACAGCCATAAAAGGAGAAATCGACAGTAACACAATCATAGTAGGGGACTTTAACACCCCACTTTCACCAATGGACAGGTCATCCAAAATGAAAATAAATAAGGAAACACAAGCTTTAAATGATACATTAAACAAGATGGACTTAGTTGATATTTATAGGACATTCCATCCAAAAACAACAGAATACACATTTTTCTCAAGTGCTCATGGAACATTCTCCAGGATAGATCATATCTTGGGTCACAAATCAAGCCTTGGTAAATTTAAGAAAATTGAAATTGTATCAAGTATCTTTTCCGACCACAATGCTATGAGACTAGATATCAATTACAGGAAAAGAGCTGTAAAACATACAAACACATGGAGGCTAAACAATACACTACTTAATAACGAAGTGATCACTGAAGAAATCAAAGAGGAAATTAAAAAATACCTAGAAACAAATGACAATGGAGACACGACGACCCAAAACCTATGGGATGCAGCAAAAGCAGTTCTAAGAGGGAAGTTTATAGCAATACAATCCCACCTTAAGAAACAGGAAATATCTCGAATAAACAACCTAACCTTGCACCTAAAGCAATCAGAGAAAGAAGAACAAAAACATCCCAAAGTTAGCAGAAGGAAAGAAATCATAAAAATCAGATCAGAAATAAATGAAAAAGAAATGAAGGAAACGATAGCAAAGATCAATCAAACTAAAAGCTGGTTCTTTGAGAAGAGAAACAAAATTGATAAACCATTAGCCAGACTCATCAAGAAAAAAAGGGAGAAGACTCAAATCAATAGAAGTAGAAATGAAAAAGGAGAAGTAACAACTGACACTGCAGAAATACAAAAGATCATGAGAGATTACTATAAGCAACTCTATGCCAATAAAATGGACAACCTGGAAGAAATGGACAAATTCTTAGAAATGCACAACCTGCCAAGACTGAATCAGGAAGAAATAGAAAATATGAACAGACCAATCACAAGCACTGAAATTGAAACTGTGATTAAAAATCTTCCAACAAACAAAAGCCCAGGACCAGATGGCTTCACAGGCGAATTCTATCAAGCATTTAGAGAAGAGCTAACACCTATCCTTCTCAAACTCTTCCAAAATATAGCAGAGGGAGGAACACTCCCAAACTCATTCTATGAGGCCACCATCACCTTGATACCAAAACCAGACAAGGATGTCACAAAGAAAGAAAACTACAGGCCAATATCACTGATGAACATAGATGCAAAAATCCTCAACAAAATACTAGCAAACAGAATCCAACAGCACATTAAAAGGATCATACACCATGATCAAGTGGGGTTTATTCCAGGAATGCAAGGATTCTTCAATATACGCAAATCAATCAATGTGATACACCATATTAACAAACTGAAGGAGAAAAACCATATGATCATCTCAATAGATGCAGAGAAAGCTTTTGACAAAATTCAACACCCATTTATGATAAAAACCCTGCAGAAAGTAGGCATAGAGGGAACTTTCCTCAACATAATAAAGGCCATATATGACAAACCCACAGCCAGCATCGTCCTCAATGGTGAAAAACTGAAACCATTTCCACTAAGATCAGGAACAAGACAAGGCTGCCCACTCTCACCACTCTTATTCAACATAGTTTTGGAAGTTTTAGCCACAGCAATCAGAGAAGAAAAGGAAATAAAAGGAATCCAAATGGGAAAAGAAGAAGTAAAGCTGTCACTGTTTGCAGATGACATGATACTATACATAGAGAATCCTAAAGATGCTACCAGAAAACTACTAGAGCTAATCAATGAATTTGGTAAAGTTGCAGGATACAAAATTAATGCACAGAAATCTCTGGCATTCCTATATACTAATGATGAAAAATCTGAAAGTGAAATCAAGAAAACACTCCCATTTACCATTGCAACAAAAAGAATAAAATATCTAGGAATAAACCTACCTAAGGAGACAAAAGACCTGTATGCAGAAAATTATAAGACACTGATGAAAGAAATTAAAGATGATACAAATAGATGGAGAGATGTACCATGTTCTTGGATTGGAAGAATCAATATTGTGAAAATGACTCTACTACCCAAAGCAATCTACAGATTCAATGCAATACCTATCAAACTACCACTGGCATTTTTCACAGAACTAGAACAAAAAATTTCACAATTTGTATGGAAACACAAAAGACCCCGAATAGCCAAAGCAATCTTGAGAACGAAAAACAGAGCTGGAGGAATCAGGCTCCCTGACTTCAGACTATACTACAAAGCTACAGTAATCAAGACAGTATGGTACTGGCACAAAAACAGAAAGATAGATCAATGGAACAGGATAGAAAGCCCAGAGATAAACCCACGGGCATATGGTCACCTTATCTTTGATAAAGGAGGCAGGAATGTACAGTGGAGAAAGGACAGTCTCTTCAATAAGTGGTGCTGGGAAAACTGGACAGGGACATGTAAAAGTATGAGATTAGATCACTCCCTAACACCATACACAAAAATTAGCTCAAAATGGATCAAAGACCTAAATGTAAGGCCAGACACTATCAAACTCCTAGAGGAAAACATAGGCAGAACACTCTATGACATAAATCACAGCAAGATCCTTTTTGACCCACCTCCTAGAGAAATGGAAATAAAGACAAAAATAAACACATGGGACCTAATGAAACTTCAAAGCTTTTGCACAGCAAAGGAAACCATAAACAAGACGAAAAGACAACCCTCAGAATGGGAGAAAATATTTGCAAATGAAGCAACTGACAAAGGATTAATCTCCAAAATTTATAAGCAACTCATGCAGCTCAATAGCAAAAAAACAAACAACCCAATCCAAAAATGGGCAGAAGACCTAAATAGACATTTCTCCACAGAAGATATACAGATAGCCAACAAACACATGAAAGGATGCTCAACATCTTTACTCATTAGAGAAATGCAAATCAAAACTACAATGAGATATCATCTCACACCAGTCAGAATGGCCATCATCAAAAAATCTAGAAACAATAAATGCTGGAGAGGGTGTGGAAAAAAAGGAACACTTTTGCACTGCTGGTGGGAATGTGAATTGGTACAGCCACTATGGAGAACGGTATGGAGGTTCCTTAAAAAACTACAAATAGAACTACCATATGACCCAGCAATCCCACTACTGGGCATATACCCTGAGAAAACCATAATTCAAAAAGAGACATGTACCGAAATGTTCATAGCAGCCCTATTTACAATAGCCCGGAGATGGAAACAACCTAAGTGTCCATCATCGGATGAATGGATAAAGAAGATGTGGCACATATATACAATGGAATATTACTCAGCCATAAAAAGAAATGAAATTGAGCTATCTGTAATGAGGCGGATGGACCTAGAGTCTGTCATACAGAGTTAAGTAAGTCAGAAAGAGAAAGACAAATACTGTATGCTGACACATATATATGGAATTTAAGAAAAAAATGTCATCAAGAACATAGGGGTAAGACAGGAATAAAGACACAGACCTACTAGGGCATGGACTTGAGGATATGGGGAGGGGGAAGGGTAAGCTGTGACAAAGTGAAAGAGCGGCATGGACATATATACACTACCAAACGTAAGGTAGATAGCTAGTGGGAAGCAGCCGCATAGCACAGGGAGATCAGCTCGGTTCTTTGTGACCGCCTGGAGGGGTGGGATAGGGAGGGTGGGAGGGAGACGCAAAAGGGAGGGGATATGGGAACATATGTATATGTATAACTGATTAAATTTGTAAAATAAAAAAAAAATTATACTTGAAAAAAAAAAATTTGTATGGAGACACAAAAGACCCTGAATAGCAAAAGCAGCCTCGAGGGAAAATATCGGGGCTGGAGGAATCAGACTCCCTGACCTCAGACTACATTACAAAGCCTCAGTAATCAAGAGAGTATGGTACTGGCACAAAAACAGAAATACAGATCAATGGAACAAGATAGAAAGCCCAGAGATAAACCCACACACTTATGGTCACCTTTTTTTGATAAAGGAGGCAAGAATATACAATGAGGAAAGTCAGCCTCTTCAATAACTGGTGCTGGAAAAAGAGGACAGCTACATGTAAAATAATGAAATTAGAGTACTCCCTAACACCATACACAAAAATAAACTCAAAATGGGTTAAAAACCTAAATGTAAGGCCAGACACTATAAAACTCTTATAGGAAAACATAGGCAGAACACTCTGTGGCATAAATCACAGCAAGGTCCTTTTTAACCCACCTCCTAGAGATGGAAGTAAAAACAAAAATAAATAAATGGGACCTAATGAAACTTCACAGCTTTTGCACAGCAAAGGAAACCATAAAAAAGATGAAAAGATAACCCTCAGAATGGAGAAAATATTTGCAAATGAAGCAATTGACAAATGATTAATCTCTAAAATTTACAAGCAGCTCATTCAGCTCATATCAAAAAAACAAAAAAACAAAAAATTCCAAAAATGGGCAGAAGACCTAAATAGACAATTCTCCAAAGATGATATACAGATTGCCAACAAACGCATGAAAGGATGCTCAACATCACTAATCATTAGAGAAATGCCAATCAAAACTACAATGAGGTATCACCTCACATCAGTCAGAATGGCCATCATCAAACAAATCTACAAACAATAAATGCTGCAGAGCGTGTGGAGAAAAGGGAACCCTCCTGCACTGTTGCTGGGGATGTAACTCAATACAGCCACTATGGAGAACAGTATGGAGGTTCCTTAAAAAACTAAAAATAGAACTACCATATGACCTAGCATTCCCACTACTGGGCATATACCCTGAGAAAACCATAATTCAAAAAGTGTCATGTACCACAATGTTCTTTGCAGCTCTATTTACAATAGCCAGGACAGGGAAGCAAGCTAAGCATCCATCGACAGATGAATGGATAAAGAAGGTGTGGCACATATATACAATGGAATATTACTCAGCCATAAAAAGAAATGAAATTGAGTTATTTTTAGTGATGTGGATGGACTTAGAATCTGTCATACAGGGTGAAATAAGTCAGGAAGAGAGAAACAAATACTGTATGTTGACACATAAATATGGAATCCAAAAAAAACTGGTTATGAAGAACCTAGGGGCAGGACAGGAATAAAGACGCAGATGTAGGAATGGACTTGAGGACACAGGGAGGGGGAATGGTAAGCTCGGACAAAGTGAGAGAGTGGCATGGACTTATATATACTACCAAATGTAAAATAGATAGCTAGTGGGAAGCAGCTGCATAGCACAGGGAGATCAGCTCGGTGCTTTGTGACCACCCAGAGGGGTGGGATAGGGAGGATGGGAGGGAGAGGCAAGACGTAGGAAATATGGGCATATATGTATATGTATAGCTGATTCACTTTGTTATAAAGCAGAAACTAACACACCATTGTAAAGCAATTATTCTCCAATAACGAAGTTTAAAAAAATGCACACAGTTAGACAGTTGTTACTGATTACACTATTTGAATTAAAGATTTTCATCAGCAAGCCAGTTAGTGTTTTAATAAGATTTATGCTAAGACTACAGCTATAAGTATTTGAACTTCCATGAAGGAGTTAGAATTTGAGAAAGTCAGGGAACAGAATAAAATTAATGGTTCAAAACTAATACATAGAGACATTAAATTCTGTAGAGTATGAAGAATCAAGGATGGAGAGTAAGATACTGAACAGAATACTAGTTCTTGGTGATGTGGGAAAAAATTTATATGACATCAGAAAAATATTATTTGGAAAAGCTTATGCATTCTTCAAAATATATTATCTCCCATTTTAATCAAATGGTTCATGGATTGTTTCACAATACAAATTCTCTGCTGGAGATGGTCTCAGAGGATGCAGAGTCCTCAGAGGACCTTTATGAGAACGCATGATAATTCTAAAGTTTTTTTTCTTGAAAAAAGGAGGGGATTGCACCATTAAGAAAGATAGAAATATAAATGGTAGAAACAGAATTGGGGTCAAAGTATATCATTTGTTCTTCATTAGCCATACTGATTTTGAGATAATTTGGGGCTTCCAAATAAACTGGTCAGTCATACAGGTAAACATATGATTTTAAGAAACAAACCAGGATGCATTCAACAACAGGCAGAATGTGAGGAATTTTACCAAAAAAGAAAAAGAAATGAATGGTTGGCTATGTCAGATGAAACTTGATCTATATCAACCAAATATAAGGTATGAGTTTTCTGGAATTTATTTGGATCTTGATTCAAAGAATTCAATTTTTTAAGAGCAATTCTGAGATATTTTGTAAAGTTGAAAATCAAATGGGTATTTGATAACATTAAGGGATTATTTTCTATTTTGTTGATAATTAATTGTGTTTATATTTTTAAAATGTATTTTAGGAATACATGTGGAAGTAACTGTCTGCAAAAGAATATAATGTCTGTAATTTTTCTTTAAAATACTGTGAACAGAGAGAGGAAGTGGAGTTACAGAATATCAATAATTGTTGAGGATGCATTATGGGTGCTGTAGGTTCATTATATTATTCCCTCCACTTTTCTGTATGCCTAAAATGTTTCTAGGAAAGTTAAATTAAATGTGTGAACAAATTTTTTGAACAAATAATTTTAATAGTGAGAATCTTTAAATGGTTTTCTGTTTCCCCAAGGTCTATTTCTATTTTCTCATAAAATGATATATCTCATTGACATGAAATTTCTTAAAATTATTTAAATTATACTTCTCTGAATGTAAGTAATTTTCTGTTGTTGTTGTTTTTCCTGTAGGAATCTAACTAATAAAAAATGTCTTCTGGGTTGCTTGATCTTTATGATTACAGGCATACCTTATTTTATTGCTCTTCACTTTAGTGCGTTTTGCAGATACTAAATTTTTTAAAAATTGAAGGTTCGTGCCAACCCTGCATCACACAAGTCTATTGGTGACATTTTTATTATATTTGTTATGATGACCTGTGATCAGTAATCTCTGATGTTACTCCTATGACTCACTGAAGGCTCAGATGATTGTTAGCATTTTTTAGCAATAAAGTATTTCTTAATTAAGGTATGTACATTGTTTAGACATAATACTATTGCACACTTAGTAGACTGCAGTAGTGTAAACATTACTTTTATATGCACTGGGAAATCAAAAACTTTGTGTGACTTTCTTTTTTTTTTTCTATTTTTTTTATTAGTTTCTGCTTTATAACAAAGTGAATCAGTCATACATATACATCTGTTCCCACATCCCCTCCCTCATGCATCTCCCTCCCTCCCACCCTCCCCATCCCTCCCCTCCAGGCAGTCACAAAGCACCGAGCTGATCTCCCTGTGCTCTGCGGCTGCTTCCCACTATCTATCTACCCTACGTTTTGTAGTGTATATATGTCCATGCCTCTCTTTCGCTTTGTCACAGCTTACCCTTCCCCCTCCCCATATCCTCAAGTCCATTCTCAAGTAGGTCTGTGTCTTTATTCCCGTTTTACCCCTAGGTTCTTCATGACATTTTTTTTCTTATATTCCATATATATGTGTTAGCATACGGTATTTGTCTTTCTCTTTCTGACTTACTTCACTCTGTATGACAGACTCTAGGTCTATCCACCTCATTACAAATAGCTCAGTTTCGTTTCTTTTTATGGCTGAGTAATATTCCATTGTATATATGTGCCACATCTTCTTTATCCATTCATCCGATGATGGACACTTAGGTTGTTTCCAGCTCCGGGCTATTGTGAATAGAGCTGCAATGAACATTTTGGTACATGTCTCTTTTTGAATTATGGTTTTCTCAGGGTATATGCCTAGTAGTGGGATCGCTGGATCATATGGTAGTTCTATTTTTAGTTTTTTAAGGAACCTCCATACTGTTCTCCATAGTGGCTGTACCAATTCACATTCCCACCAGCAGTGCAAGAGTGTTCCCTTTTCTCCACACCCTCTCCAGCATTTATTGTTTCTAGATTTCTTGATGATGGCCATTCTGACTGGTGTGAGATGATATCTCATTGTAGTTTTGATTTGCATTTCTCTAATGATTAATGATGTTGAGCATTCTTTCATGTGTTTGTTGGCAGTCTGTATATCTTCTTTGGAGAAATGCCTATTTAAGTCTTCTGCCCATTTTTGGATTGTGTTGTTTGTTTTTTTGCTATTGAGCTGCATGAGCTGTTTATAAATTTTGGAGATTAGTCCTTTGTCAGTTGCTTCATTTGCAAATATTTTCTCCCATTCTGAGGGTTGTCTTTTGGTCTTGTTTATGGTTTCCTTTGCTGTGCAAAAGCTTTGAAGTTTCATTAGGTCCCATGTGTTTATCTTTGTTTTTATTTCCATTTCTCTAGGAGGTGGGTCCAAAAGGATCTTGCTGTGATTTATGTCATAGAGTGTTCTACCTATGTTTTCCTCTAAGAGTTTGAAAAACCACTAGAGCTAATCAATGAATTTGGTAAAGTAGCAGGTTACAAAATTAATGTACAGAAATCTCTGGCATTCCTGTACACTAATGATGAAAAATCTGAAAATGAAATCAAGAAAACACTCCCATTTACCATTGCAACAAAAAGAATAAAATATCTAGGAATAAACCTACCTAAGGAGACAAAAGACCTGTATGCAGAAAATTATAAGACACTGATGAAAGAAATTAAAAATGATACAAACAGATGGAGAGATATACCATGCTCCTGGATTGGAAGAATCAATATTGTGAAAATGACTCTACTACCCAAAGCAATCTACAGATTCAATGCAATCCCTATCAAACTACCACTGGCATTTTTCACAGAACTAGAACAAAAACTTTCAAAATTTGTTTGGAAAAACAAAAGACCCCGAATAGCCAAAGCAATCTTGAGAACGAAAAAAGGAGCTGGAGGAATCAGCCTCCCTTACTTCAGACTATACTACAAAGCTACAGTAATTAAGACAGTGTGGTACTGGCATAAAAACAGAAAGATAGATCAGTGGATCAGGATAGAAAGCCCAGAGATAAACCCACGGACATATGGCCAACTTATCTTTGATAAAGGAGGCAGGAATGTACAGTGGAGAAAGGACAGCCTCTTCAATAAGTGGTGCTGGGAAAACTGGACAGGGACATGTAAAAGTGTGAGATTAGATCATTCCCTAACACCATACACAAAAATAAGCTCAAAATGGATTAAAGACTTAAATGTGTGACTTTCTTTATTGCAATATTTGCTTTATTGCAGTGGTCTGGAACAAAACCTACAATGTCTCAGAGGTATGTCTTTACATGATTGATTAAAACAATATAAAAATACTTCAAAATTGGATAAATATCCATTGAACATTAAAGGGCTTTTAAAATTAATCTCTTAATGATCTAAGATTGATTGTACTTTTCATAATTAATATATATTTACTTGAATAAATTTCACGTGTTGCTATAAGATAGTATTTACTAACAATTCTATGTCACCATTTTGTTTTGTTTCTATAGGTCTAAAATCTTAATAATTTTCTTCATATAAATAAGGACATGGAGAATATCATTCAGATATTTGAATTACTTGCGAGTTTTAAGCAAAAATCATAGTGTTCTTTTACCTACAACTTTTTTTTTCTTATTAGCAGAAAAATTTTATTCCTTTTAAGGACAATTAAACCACATCCTTAATATAAAACTATTTATAATGATGTATTAGCTGGTAATTGTTTTGATTCCCTCTTTAAGTACATAGAAAACAGTTGAAATCTGACTTAAAAGTGGAATTGCTATGAGGCCTTTAGATCTATTTAACATTATAGCATCCATATCAATTTCAGTGTCTTTTTGCTGGTTATCCTAGAGGGTGTTTTGGAGGGTTTTGTTGGTTTTGTTTGAATTCCAGGACACTGCAGGAATATGACAGTTTTGAAAGGAAAAGTGGGAATGGGAAATCTGCATCTTCTCAAAAGAGCAATCTCATGCAGATTGATCTTAAGAGAAGAATACATATGTGAAGTTATTAAAGCTGCCACACCCATGCTTCCCTTGAAAAGTTATTATATAACACAGGAGTCATTTCTATACTTTCAAAACCACTCCTCTAAAGGACCTAAGCATTCTACTCACTGAAACAGCACTAGAATTCCTAGACCCCAGGTTGTCTATCATCACTTAGATTCTGTTCTGCACACTTAATACTTTATCCTAATGCTCTACCTTTTCCCATTCTCTAAGAGCTTCTGTTGTGTACAATCTTTGATAAGCTGTCATTAGCAATGTCCCTCCATATATCCTTATCTGTTCTCTGAACAGTCTCCTTACTACGGCCCCTAATAGTTCCCTGAGGACATGGCCTCCATGGCAGGATTCTCAGTTGGGAGCTGTTTCAAGTTTCTCACACTTCACCTGTGTTTTGGCCTATGTTAAAGTGTGCTCTCCTTTCCTCCTATTTTAGCTTTCAAATAATTTCTCACTCTTCTGTTAAACAGTCTAACACTTTATACCTTATAACACTTATTTATATTTATATCAACATTATTGCTCCACTTCATGGTTTTGTATTAGCACGTGGAGTGAAAGTACTGGCTAGGTTTTGCCCAATCAGAAGCTACGCCATACACTTTGCTTACAGGCAGCAGGAGGTATTGGCACATACAAATCAAACCTCCAACATGCTTTCTTTACCGAAATCAGAAGACAGTCTCTGGGCTTACCTCTCTGGCTTGGAATGGAAATAGGTACTGGTCATGCAACTTTCACAAAAGTAGCTCTACTGATGACTTCCTAGAGCTGATCAAGCTGACTTTGGCTTCCATATTGCTAGCAGTGGTCCTTTTTCTGGCTTGCATATGGGATCCATCTCTTAATTCAAGACATGATTTATCCAAACATGTCTCAAGATACTTTTGGCCTGGGTTGTCTCAAATTTTTGTTTTCTCCTCTTAAAGTTAGTTCTTTCAAATATTTATAATCTGATGTGAGTTACAAACTCCTGGTTATGAAAATTCTCCCACTTATTCTGTTGTCCAGAATCCCTCCACCACTCAGTAGCTCACATAAAATACCAGTCTTTCATTACTAAACTTATCTATATCTATATTTGTCTATAATCTATAATACTGATAGATAGACAGACAGATAGACAGATGTAACAACAAAATTTCTAGCTCCTGGAAATGTAGATAAATATTCCACCTAAAAAGATTGAAGTCCATTGGGATGACCCTAAAATTAAGATATTATTGCAAGTATGGTATGTTCTACTTACTACACAGGGGAGTTATGGAAACATATAACAAGGGAAGTTTAACTAGTTAAGGAATCAAGGAGTATTAAATGTGGTTTATAAACTTAGATCCAAAACATGAGTGAGAGAAACATGAAAGGGGTTGGTTCAAGGTAAAGAACAATATATAAAAACTTTCTCAGTTGACTCAGAAGTTGACAGCTTGTTAGTTCAGCCACCTGTAAAGAATTCTGTATTCTGGGAAAGCTAGTGAGAGAAATTTGTTTGGGAAATTTTATATTAAGCAGCCACCACATATACAGTATTAAATGATTTCATAATGTTCTTAAGAAAAAATCAACTGAAGTAGATAACAGTCAGGTTCAAATGATTTCATTAATAATCATTCCTTCCCATGTTTTTAATATATAATTAATTTTATGTAGGTTGTTATTTCTCCAAACTTTTCTTGTGAATCACAGGGCAAAATAAGCTATTACATAGAAGTCATAGTTCATAATAGGAGAATTAGATAAAATAAGTTGGAAGCTGTTCATATTCTCCTAATGGGAGATTTATTTTAATCATTAGCAATTAGGCATTCTTAAGATGACATTTTGTCTCAAAATTAAGAACACAGGAGTCCAGAGGAGTGAATGTAAATAAAACAGAGGGTAACATCAACACACTGATAAATGACTGTAAGTATAAACTCTATTGATTACATTGTTAAAGTCATTTGCTTTAATCATGATTTTTAAGAATCTTAGTTTCTGCTTGAAGATGAGCATGTAAGCATAATGTTGTAAAGATAAATTACAAAGTTTGAAAATTACTACAGCTCTAACTCTAGAATAGAAAAGTAGAAAATGCATTTAGTGAAGACAAAATTATTAAACAAAAGAAACTTTTCTTTCAAAACACAGGCAAAATTCAAATGCACAAATGCAAATAAATAGTCCTGAGTTATCAAAAACAAGATGAATAGAGAGGAAAAACTTCCATCAAAACACATTTTGAAGTGATATTCCTTTTTTGTAAGAAATTCTACAAAATTGGCAATTAACAACTCTTGTTTATTGTACAACTGCAATTCTATTTTAGTCTTGTTTGGAAGAAAGCCCAAAACTGGAAATGCATAGTTAAGATCCTTTAAAAGAAGAGTAAGATATTTTGATAACCCTGAAAAAGCATATGGTATGCTTCAGATGACTGGATTAAATGGCTTTTTATTTAAAGCGTTTATGGAAACAAACATAAAAATGTTCCACAAAGTAACAGCCAAAGGGCAGATGGAGGACATCAGCATCTAGAGAAAGGACAGACAGAATTGTGGAACATAATTTATGTGTTGCAATTGGCATGGAACATTACCTTAATTTTTAACATATAAACTCAATGTTTACAAAAGACTTTAAGAGCATATTTAAATGAATAACAAGTGAATTAATGTCTTTTACTGACCTAAAAGTATTTTATCTAAAGTACAGGCTTAGGCTAAATAACAGGTTTATGCCTGTTTATGCCTGTTTTTATCTTCCAGTGTTGTTCTACATTTTCCTACCCTGAAAATCTACTAGAGTTAGAAAATAAGTTAATGTCACAATGTATGTGTTTTTAATTTTTGGCTTGAGGAAAATGTTTTGTAGCTTTTATACATTCAAATAACTAGTCACATTTATTCCCCAAACCCATCTTATTCATACTGCATTTAAATTTCTTATTTTTATTCAACAACAACAACAAAATAACTTGGAACCATAGAACATTTACATGACATTTTCTGATATTTTTTATTTGTGTCTGGATTCAACTCATCAATTATGTCATACCTCAATTAAAAAACATATGTATTTTGCTGATGACAATATTATAAAAAATACTAGGCTGCACTTTGCTTAAGCCCAAGGGCAAGGAGAAATAATTTTTAACTGAATATGTAATATTCATCTAATATTATTTTGGTATATATCCAGCCTTATTTCACATGGGGGAATATCCACTTATCAAGATGAGATCATAGAAGTGAATGCCCCTTTACTTTACAATATCTATGCCAGGGCTACCCTGGTGGTGCAGTGGTTGAGAGTCCACCTGCCCATGCAGAGGACGCGAGTTCGTGCCCCGGTCTGGAAAGATCCCACATGCCGCGGGGCGGCTAGGCCCGTGAGCCATGGCCACTGAGCCTGTGTGTCCGGAGCCTGTGCTCCGCAATGGGAGAGGCCACAATAGTGAGAGGCCTGCGTACCACAAAAAAAAAAAAAAAAAAATCAACAACAACAAAAAAATACAATATCTATGCCATTCTTCTTTCCCTCCTCCACCAATTTTTGTTTCTAATGGTGTAATATCTTTATTTTTTTTAGTACAGAATTTTAGTTTCAGATTAATAGTAATTCATTCTCTTAAACTTTTGAAAACTTCCAAAGACTATAAAAAGGAAAAAAAAAAAAAAAACCCTGAAAGGAACTCTTTTAGCTATCGCTAGAAGAAAATAAATACTGTTAATTTTGGTAGATTTTTTTCAATTTAGAAAGTATTTTGAACAAATCTTAAACGTACAACTCCATGATATTTTTCCAAGGTGAACTCGCCTCTAACACCATATCTTAATCAAGACGTACAGCATTACCAACATCAAATCCCCCCTTGAGCCCCATTCTGATCATTATCATATCTGAGAATAACCAATATTCTCACTTCTGAACTTAAATTTTTCTATTTTCAAACTTTATTTAAATGGAATCATACTTCATGTTCATTATTTCTGTACCTGGTGCCTGGCTTTTCACCATTACTTTTTTTTTGTTTTTTTAAAGATTCATCTAGCTATTGTTTGTAGTTTTAATTTGTGATTTGATTCCATGATGCAATTAATAAATATTGATTTTACATTTTCCCCTTATGAATTATGTTGCTATAAACATGCTTGTGCATGTCTTTTTAGTAAACATGTGCACATTTGTTTTGGATAAATATGTAGATGAATCATAAGGTACGTGTATGTTCCGTTTTTTAAGATACTGTCAAGTACTCTTCCAAAGTAGTTGTCCCAACTACTCAGCCAGGTACCAGGTTTCCAGTTGTTTTATGCCTTTACCAATACTAAGTATTGTGTCTCATTGATTTTTTTAAGTGTCTCTTTGAATTAAATCATTTTGGTAGATCTGAGTAGTATCTACTTATTTTTCAGTATATGTTTCCTTTTATATTTGAGGACTAACTGGATAACTATGGTTATCTATCCAGCACTATTTATTAAAAATGTCTTCCTTTACTCACTAACCTTTAAAGTCATTTTGTCAAATCAAGTGTCCTTAAATGTTTAGGTCTGCATTGAATTTAACATAGTAAATCTCCAGACTTATTTATCTTGTATAACTATAACTTTATACTATTTTACCATCACCTCCCCAATTCACCCTCTCCCCAGCCCCTGGCAACCATTCTTCTATACTGTGCTTCTATGAGTTTTACTATTTTAGGTTCCACATACAAGTGAGTTCACACAGTATTTGTCATTTCGCATCTGGCTATTTCACTTAGCATAATACCCTCCAGGTTCATCCATTTTGCTGCAAATGGCAGAATTTCCTTCTTTTTTTAGGCTGAATGATAGTCCATTTTGTGTGTGCATATTTTCCTTATATATTCCTTAAATATTCATCTGTCAGTGTGCATTTAGATTGTTTCCATATCTTGGCTATCATGAACAAAGCAGAAATGAACATGGAAGTTCCTCAGGGTAGGTTCCTGCTTCATCTCCTTCTATTCCTTCTTGTTTTTAATCCTGTAATTCTTTACTACAGGAATAAATTCCCCTTTCATACTCTGTAACCCTGTACCAGAGATCCTAGAATATAGATGAAGCTCAAAGAACTTAAGACATGTTTGTAACCCTAATGGACCTGGGTTACTCCAAACAATGGAAGTGTCTTATTTATAAATTCAATCTTTAAGATTCCTTTGGACTCAATTGTTGATTGGAAAAAAAGGATAATTACTGATGATTTTATTGATTTAGTATTGAGGGTATAAAATAGTAGTAATTCGAAGAAATAATGTAATGTCTCATCTCTGGGGATAAAATAAAAATATTATCTGGAAACTATTAGCTTACATTGAGAGAGAGGGAGAGGTGGGAGGTGGAGAGGGAAAGAGTGAGAGAGAAGGAAAGAGAGAAGAAAGAAGGAAAAGATAGGTAGTAAGAAAGTGCAGAATAAAAAAGGAAGAGAGAAAAGAAAGAAGAAAAATCAAGGACAAATTCCAAATCAAAATATACTAGTATAATCAGAAATTTAAGATTTAATTTGAGCCTTCATAAAGAATAAACAGAAAGATTTACATATATTTTTATGCAAATTTTATAAAGCATTTTTAAATTTGAACTCTGTTGTCAGTGAGTACTATTTGGGAAAATATGTCATTTTCTATTTTTAAGTGTTGTATCAATCAGATAACACAAGTAAAATATATAAAAATATTAAATTGTTTCAGTGAGCTTTAAAAAACACTATTAACACTTTTAATTTTTATTTTCCAGAATTTTAATGTAGCTCATTCTTTGTCATTTACCTTATTGTAGATTATCATGCTGAAATATTTTGTGATTAAATATAATTCTTCTTGGTGTAATCAAACACAATTTCAATGTAAATTTATATCCAAAATTGTGTTCCAGGTCTCCATGGATAGGTTTATCTAACTTTTCAGGCATAATCACTTAAAATGTGTATATTGGGATTAATTTGTCTACATGGAATGAGAAATAAAATTAAATAATTAATAGTTGCAATATTTACTTACCAAAGTTTTTTTGTGATTTACTGGAATCATTAATAACCAGATAGATTTAGTACCTAAATCATATACTCAATTTAATAGGTCAGTGAAAATATTTTGATGTGTATATTAGCAAATAGAAATGAATTTGCCTTAAATTAACCTAAAACTGTTATTTATTACAAATTACTGACATGAATTAGCAAGAAAGGTTTAGAAATCATATTTTTATATCTCTTTTCTAAGCATAGAGCTTAATCTTCAAATATTTGCCTATTGACACCAGTGTCTAATTATGGACCTCACATAAATTCTTTATCACATTTATTATTTTGTGTTAAGCCAGCTTTTCATGCATAACAGTTATTTCACGCCAAACTTTTGCCCCAAATCTAATGTCTGAAAACAACAGCCACTTATTTAGTTCATGGTTGTGTGGCTCATCAATTTGGCTTGGACTTAGCTGAGAAGTTTTTCTGGTGATTTGGACAAGGCTTAATTGTGCATTGGTACTCAGATGTCAATCAGCAACACAACCATCTAGAAACTCATTGCAAAACCCAAGGTCACACAGATTTTCTCCTATGTTTTCTCTAGATATTATAGTTTTACATTCTACATTAATGTCTATGATCCATTAAGAATTAATTTTTGTCTAAGTTGTGAGATAAGGGTCTAAATTAAACTTTTTGTGTTTGAAATCCAATTGTTCCACCATCTCTTAGTTGAAGAGACTAAAGTTTCTTCATTGAATTGCATTTGCAGTTTTATGATGAATCAGGTGACTCTATGTGAGTTTTTTTGGGGGGTCTCTATTCTGTTTCATTGATCTATGTATATATATTTTCATTACTTCACACTATTTTTATTATTATAGCTTTGTAGTAAATATTAAAATCTTGTTCTATGAGCCTTCCAACTTTTTTTTTTTTAGAATTGTTTGTAAACTCTTTTTCTTCTGAATTAATTTTGAATTCGCCTTGTTAATATCTACAAAAAGTTTGCTGGGATTTCGAACTACATTGAATCTTTAGATCAGATTGGAGGTAATTAGCATCATAACAGTATTGAGTCTTTCAATCCATGAATGTAGTTTATCTCTCAATTTATTTAGCTCATTGTCAATTCTTTTCATCAGAGGTTTGTAGTTTTTTAGCAAATGGCTACAGCCAACACTTTGTTCGATTTATATCAAATATTTTATTTTCTATTGGAGCTACTGTAAATTTTTAAATTTCAAATACCAGTATCAAATTTCAATATTAGTTCATTGCTGACATATTGTAATTGACATTTATAAATACATATTTTATGCCACAACATTTCTAAACTCACTTATGAAATCTAGGAATTTGGGTATATTCTTTGTGATTTTCTACATAAAAATCATGTCATCTACAAATAAAGAAGGATTTATATATTTCCAAACTTTTTCCTGCCTATTGCACTGGCTAGGACTTCCCATATAATTTTGAAGAGGAATCGTGAGAGAGGACACCCTTGCATTCTTCACAAACTTGTATTAGTCTGCTAGGGCTACCATAACAACATACCACAGTCTGGGAGGCTTAAACAACACAAGTTTATTTTCTCACAGTTTTAGATGCTCGAAGTCTAAGATCAAGGTGGCAACAGTTTGATTTCTCCTGAGACTTCTCTACTTGACATGCAGACAGCTGCCTTCTCTTAGCCATGTAGACATCGCCTTTTCTCTTCATATGAACAATCCTAGTGTCTCTCCCTCTTCTTTCAAGGACATTAGTCATATTCAATTAGGGCCCCCACTATTATTATTCAATTTAACTTTACCCTTTTAAAGGTCCTATGTCCAAATACAGTTACATTGGGTGTTAGAGTTTTAACATGTGAATTTTAGATGAAAACATTTCAGTCCATAACTGTAGCGGAACACCATTAAAAAGATGTTAGCTCTAGATTTTTAGTAGATAGCCTGTGTTAGGTTAAAGCAAGGAAAACACATTCTTATTTTGATTTCCTTTCTTCAATGTTTTTATCTGTTGTTTGTGAGTAGTATGCACCCTCTACGATAGCCTTTAATGATCCCCACCTACTGGTATTTATTGCCTCTTCCTTCCCTTACATAACTTGCTGGTAAAAATAGAATAGAGCAATATTGAGGGATGCCACAACTATGATTAGGTTAGAGAAGATTATGATATCCATCATGCCAATAGAATTTCTTTATTCCTTGTGTGGAAAAGCAAACTGTCATTTTTGATAGTCCATTTGCCAAGAAACTGAGAGTGGTCTCTGATGATTCTAATGAAAATTTCATTATGACTTTTACAAGTTTGACAATACAGTGTAATGGGAAAATAAGTAAGAATAGTTAATAAAATACTGTAAAGTAAGAAACATGAGAATCATGGCAACCAGATATCAAAAAATATTAGAATATAAATATGATATATATCAATTTAATACATGATAAATTTAGCATTTTGAATCACTGATGGTGAGTTGTAATATACAGTCCATTATATTTGACAAAATCAATGCCTACCTAATATTTGCTTGAAACAATATTTATTTTCTAGTGACTTAATCAGTGCTTTCCTAGAAGTCCTACTGATGACAATCTGACCAATGCATTTGAAATGCAATATATTTGGTCAATGCACAAGAATTATTGGTGAAAAGCAATCAAGTTTCAGGATTAGAAATTTAGATAAATAATTAAAGTTATATCTGTATTTTAACAATTACTAATTAATAAGTAAACCAGGAAAATAAAGTCAGATTTTGGCAGAACAATTCACTAGAATGTGAACAGATACACAAAAGTATTAGAGTAAAAATTATTTGTGGAAGAGGGCAAAAAGAAACTTACATGGTGATTTCCATCTTTGAACTTTTCCCTTGAGACCCCTCATCAACTAGGATAAAGAGATAGTATTAATCAAGTTTTTTGAGCCTATGCCTTCAGGTTTGTGTAGGTTTAATTTCTAGGTCTCTCATTTATTTATGAAATTCCTTCCTTTCCTTTCCCAAGCCTCTTCTCTCTTACATCGATCTTCCATGTCATCTTGTGCTATTATAAATGAAGAAAAGGATACTCAAACAGTTATGTGCATTATTCAAGGTCATAGAGTTTAATATGTGCCAAAAATAAAATGTAAATTCAAGCGTGACTAACTATAAAAGCAGCAATCTACCTTTTGTTTCAGGAAGCCTGATTATGGTTAATACTCACCTACTTATTAGATAAATAATAAGACTATCTTTTTTTATGAAGTATACTGACTTCATGAAAAATTTTCATATTTACTGTTTGGTTGAAATACTCAGAATATAGCAGTGGCTACACAGAACCAAAAATGCATATGTTTAATATGTTTTTAATTATAATTTTTTAGGGAATATAATGTCACATTTCATTTAACATATTAAAACCACTGATGTTAAATTCCTTGTACAGGAGTCTAAAAAAGTTACAGTACCTGGAATATCAATGATACTTTCTAGTAACACTGTGCAAATCATTACATTTATCCATTAAGTAATTTTAAAGTGGTTTTCATTTTATTCCTATAAAACCCATTTACAAATCCATTTTATAAAAAACTGTTTTATAACTATTACATCATTTTACCCATATAACAAATTTAAAAGGTAGTAAATGAGCCATTATTTTCTAATAAGGAAATTAAGGTTCAGAGCTCTTAAGTTTCCATTTTTAATATGTTTGTTTTGGCACTAAAATACTAATCATTGGATGCCCTTTCAGCTTTCTTACCATCTATATTATTCTTCTTAATCCCTGCTGCAGCTGATAGCAATCAGAACTTAAAAGTCTACACAAGAAGAAGGAAAAAGACATGTAAAACCTTTACCTCTCAAAAATTATGATTCAATATACTATTTCATAGTTTCACTGGTTCATAATTTCCTTTTAACTTCTAAAATGATCCAGGGGCAATACTGTAGGTAGATGTATTTTGAACTCATTGTACAAACTATGGCATTTTTAAATTTCTAATTTGTTTTTTGATGATATACATGGTTGCTTTATTTTTATGCCATTAAAAATAAATAAATAAATAAAAGATACCATAGCTGTATGAAGGTCTGAGCAGTTGAAAGCAGAGGAAAATTGCATTATATCTTCAGTTATATGAATGCATTTCCTCAGAGTGTTTCTTGTTTTTAGTCAAGCAGGAAAGATCTCTTTTCCACTCTACTAGTATTTTTTACCATTAGATTCTGTGAGGCATGAGTCATTACCCTAATATCCATTTCTCTAAAAATCAAATGCATAAGCAAACCTCAAAGGAAGATGTATTCTTATAAAACTAAAATAATAATACAAAAATAAAACATTTCTTGGATGTTCAAAATACAGGAAGGAAACTGATATACCTGTCTAGTTAACTCAATTCTATTCCACATCTTTAGTTAGCATTTTCAAATTGTTGCTACGTTTATGTTTTGCACCTGGATGTAAATCACACTGTTTTTTACCTGAACAGCTTCTTTTGGATGGCTTCCCAGATTGGAGCCATTTATACACAAAATTGCCTTTTTGGCAGGAGAAGTTCTAAATGAAGTAAATAGTCTTGATTTGTCAGTACATAAAACCCACAAATGTACAGTTAGGAAAGGAAGAGTTGGTACTGTAATTGTCCAAAAGCAGTGCTTGGCACTTGCAAAATGAAGTATTTTTATTGGATTCCTCTATACTAAGGAGGAGACAAGACTGTAGTTTTCATTTGGTAAATGGAATAAGTCCAACCCTTATAATTTTCCATTCACTTTGAGATTTTTGTTGCCAAAGTGCCATGAGAATGATGCTCCAAATTGATTTGTATTCCTGCAGCTGAACCTCACTGGGCTTTAGGAGCAAAACAAGTGCTTACTGCCTCTACTTTGAATTTATATATTTCTGAATAAGGTGAAGCTTCTGTTTATCCAGAATGAGTGAAACAGATTGTGCAAATGATTAGGCTACCAGTGAAGTGTATTCACATATATTACACATTGTAGACTTCAAATTGCATGCATTCAAATCCTTACTCAAAAGGTAGAGTCTTGTGCTCAAGAGAAGCTTATGTGATCTCAACAGAATTCAGGTTCTTCATCCTTTATAACAAGCACATATACAGAACATGCCTAATAGGGTGTGTATGAGGGGCAAATGAGGCAATAAATAGAAAGGGTTAATAAATTATCAAAAATATTTGTTTCTCTTGGTGATCATAATAGTATTTTCACGTTAAGATTAGAATTTTTTATATTCACATAAATCTTTTGAAGTTAATACTATAAATATTTTATAGGTTTTATATTATTTTATAGGTAAAGAAACTAGAATTCTGGAACATGTAGTAACCTCTTACTTTCCAAGTAGCAGAAGCAGACTCAAAATTTATATTATTTTATAGATAAAGAAACTAGAATTCTGGAACATGCAGTAACCCCTTACTTGCCAAGTAGCAGAAGCAGACTCAAAATTACAAATACCTTTTTCTCTTATATGTGATTTAGTATAAGGATAAACATTCGTAATTTCAGTCCTTGCTTATTCTTTTTTCAACAGGCATTCTTTCAGGATCTTGCCATACCTTGGTTTTATCACTGTATCGGTTATCATGCTTTAGTCTTATAATAGGACTAAAGTTTTATGCACCTGGTATTTTGTACTGCATGTTGTACAAGTTTTGTGCTATATATTAGAATACATAATGAATAAAATATATGATGTTATTTATTGTTTTTCCATAAAGTGAAAATTTCATTTCAATAACTAACAAATTTAATTTATTTATTTGAACTTACTAGAGTAATAGCTAAAGATGAGAAATACTGGACAAATTTAAACTTACTGGAACATTTGTAGTATCTCATACTGTAAAGAAAGGAGCCTCTCATACAATAAAACATAAATAATAAGAATACATAATAACAATGGTAATAAAATTGTCTTTTCTCTACAAGCATACTTGTTACTTTTTATCATTAGAAGCATATTAATAAGCAGCCTGAAAAGGGAAACATATTATCAGTGAAAACCTTATTTGAATCTATTTGAAAGGAAAATTTCTAGATACTACTTTTCCCACTGAAAATTTTGTTTGCTAAAAATGAGCTTCTTTTCAATATTTTCCTGAATTCAGTGTTTCATTAATGACCAAACTTAATTTAATCTACTTATTCACTTATTCAACACATATTCAAATATATGCTCTATGTATGAAACAATAAACACAACACTGGCAAAAAGGAGCTTACAGTTTACTTGAGGAGACAACTATTGTGGTGGTTAATTTTATGTGTTAATTTGACTAAGCTAAGGGATGCACAAGTAGCTGGTAAAAAGTTATTTCTGGGTGTGTTAGTGTGAGTATATCCCGGAGAAATTAGCATTTGAATCAGTAGACTGAGTTAATGCCAGTGGGCATCATCCAGTCCTTTGAAAGCCAAACAGAATGCAGAAGAAGAACAAATTCTCCAGCATCTACTGTTTGTAGATTTTTTGATGATGGCCATTCTGACTGGTGTGAAGTGATACCTCACTGTAGATTGATTTGCATTTCTCTAATGATTAGTGATATTGAGCATTCTTTCATGTGTTTGTTAGCAATCTGTATGTCTTCTTTGGAGAAATGTCTATTTAGGTATTCTGCCCATTTTTGGTTTGGGTTTTTGTTTTTTTGCTATTGAGCTGCATGAGCTGCTTATAAATTTTGGAGATTAATCCTTTGTCAGTTGTTTCATTTGCAAATATTTTCTCCCATTCTGAGGGTTGTCTTTTGGTCTTCTTTATGGTTTCCTTTGCTGTGCAAAAGCTTAGAAGTTTCATTACGTCCCATTTGTTTGTTTTTGTTTTTATTTCCATTTCTCTAGGAGGTGGGTCCAAAAGGATCTTGCTGTGATTTATGTCATAGACTGTCCTGCCTATGTTTTCCTCTAAGACTTTAATAGTGTCTGGCCTTACATTTAGGTCTTAATCCATTCTGAGCTTATTTCTGTGTGTGGTGTTAGGGAGTGTTCTAATTTCATTCTTTTACATGTAGCAGTCCAGTTTTCCCAACACCACTTATTGAAGAGGCTGTCTTCTCTCCACTGTATATTCTTGCCTCCTTTATCAAAGAAAGGTGACCATATATGCGTGGGTTTATCTCTGGCCTTCCTATCCTGTTCCATTGATCTGTATTTCTGTTTTTGTGCCAGTACCATACTGTCTTGATTACTGTAGCTTTGTAGTATAGTCTGAAGTCAGGGAGCCCTATTACTCCGGCTCCATTATTCTTTCTCAAGATTGCTTTGGCTATTCAGGGTCTTTTGTGTTTCCATACATATTGTGAAAATTTTTGTTCTAGTTCTGTGAAAAATGCTATTGGTAGTTTGATAGGGATTGCATTGAATCTGTAGATTGCTTTGCGTAGTATAGTCATTTTCACAATGTTGATTCTTCCAACTCAAGAACATAGTATATCTATCCAACTGTTTGGATCATCTTTACTTTCTTTCATCAGTGTCTTATAGTTTTCTTCATACAGGTCTTTTGTCTCCTTAGGTAGGCTTATTCCTATGTATTTTATTCTTTTTGTTGCAGTGGTAAATGGGAGTGTTTCCTTAATTTCTCTTTCAGATTTTTCATCATTAGTGTATAGGACTGCAAGAGATTTCTGTGTATTAATTTTGTATCCTGCTACTTTGCCAAATTCATTGATTAGCTCTAGTAGTTTTCTTGTACCATCTTTAGGATTCTCTATTTATAGTATCACATCATCTGTGAAGGAGAGGGTGTGGAGAAAAGGGAATCCTCTTGCACTGTTGGTGGGAATGTACATTGATACAGCCACTATGGAGAACAGTATGGAGGTTCCTTAAAAAACTAAAAATAGAACTACCATATGACACAGCAATCCCACTACTGGGCATATACCCTGAGAAAACCACAATTCACAAAGAGTCATGTGCCACAATGTTCATTGAAGCCCTATTTACAATAGCCAGGACATGGAAGCAACCTAAGTGTCCATCGACAGATGAATGGATAAAGAAGATGTGGCACATATATACAATGGAATATTACTCAGCCATAAAAAGAAATGAAATTGAGTTACTTGTAGTGAGGTGTATGAACCTAGAGTCTGTCATACAGAGTGAAGTAAGTCAGAAAGAGAAAAACAAATACCATATGCTAACATATATATGGAATCTTAAAAAAAATTGGTTATGAAGAACCTAAGGGCAGGGTAGGAATAAAGATGCAGACGTGCAGAATGGACTTGAGGACACAGGTAGGGGGAAGGGCTGGGACGAAGTGAGAGAGTGGCATGGACTTCTATATACTACCAAATATAAAATAGATAGCTAGTGGGAAGCAGCTGCATAGCACTGGGAGATCAGCTAGTTGCTTTGTGACCACCTAGAGGGGTTGGATAGGGAGGGTGGGCAGGAGATGCAAGAAGGAGGGGATATGGGGATGTATGTATACATATAGCTGATTCACTTTGTTATAAAGCAGAAACTAACACACCATTGTAAAGCAATTATACTCCAATAAAGATGTTAAAAATAAAGAGCAAATTCTCTGATTAAGTTTAGCATTTAATGAAAAATATGAATCTATACATTCAAGAGGCTCAGCAGACTCTAAGTATAAAAAATTCAAAGACATCCTTTACTAGTCACATCATACTCTAACGGTTGACAGACATTCTTGAAAACATCAAGAGAAAAATGACTCTTCATGTTCAAAAGTACAGAATAAGATTCATAGTAAACCTCAGAAACAATGAACTATTAAAATTCTTATACTTTTTGTGATCTAGTCTAGTGCTCTACACTTATGTCAACATATATATATATGTTGAGGATATGTTATTTGGTCATGGTACAGACTGTAATACATTGTTGTTTAAGAAATATTAGTCTTGATTTTTTTATGACAGCCTTGCTTTAAAATCCATTTGCTTGATGTTAATATAGCTAAACGATCCTTCGCTGTTGAATTTTTACATGCTATATCATTTTCATATTCTCTTTAAGCCCATGTTGTATGTATGTATGTATGTATTTATTTATTTATTATTATTATTTTTTTAGTGTGTTTCCTATAAGCAGCGTTGAATTGGACATTTTATCAAGTTTTTTAAATCTTTGCGCATTAAGCATATTCTTCATTTATTTTGAAGTAATTATCATTATAAGTAGGTTAAAGTCCAACAGTTTACTGTTGGTTTCCTTCTTGCTGAATCAGTAATTTTGCTAATTTAATCCATCTGTCCTGGCATTTTTGCATTAATCAACAATTTTTATTTCTTCTTCTACTATTTTATTATCATTTAAAAGAGAGAAATTGCAAACATATCCTCTCAGATGATAAAATTCATAGAGAGATAAAATGTCATATGATGCCCCGGTGGACTGCAGAGTACATCATCCAAAGTACAATTAGATTTTCTCTATGGCTAAAAGTATACATTGTCACTTTCTACAAGTTTAATAATTAGTTATTAGATACAATCTACGTTTCCATATTTTACTTGAATTGCATTATCTCTGTATATGGCAGCCAAATAAGTGATTAAATAGATCAAATAATGAAGATACATATATTTAAAATTTTGACTCATAAGAAAGCCATTTAAATGTTAAGTACATAATGAGTGCACAAAGATTTGGGCATTTGGTACTTTAAATGTTAAAACTGAGCTCTAGAATTAAGTTCTAATTCTAAATATAGCACTTTATTTTTAGCATTGATATATATTTTATAAATTTTCTAGTTAAATCCATAACTTTCATAGCAAAATTTGAGATCTTTGAGGATAACCTTTTTCTTCCCAAGGATACATGTAAGCAAACCTGGGCCTAAATTTCAAGTTGTGTATTGGCCTAATGCCAGTCCAATAACATTTTTCTAATAGCATAACTCATTTATTGCTTTAAAAGCATTTTAGTTTTTAGCACATGAAATCTCTGACCCATGACAAATTTGCATTTTTTTTTTCAATTTCTTCAGAGTCTTCCATGAAGTTCTGGAAATAGCTTTCTGGAAAAGCAAAACTTTAAAGATTTAGTTTCATGATTCTTTATATGAGAAAATAAAAGTATATCATTTTTGTCTCTTACTTTTAACTTTATACAAAAATTAGAATACATACTAATTTTAAAAGTACAATAATCTGTTCCTCAGTTATTAATTATTAATACAGAACTTAAAGTATAAATTCAGATTTATTCCTAGAAGGTATAGGAAACAAATTATATTGCATCTCTAATAAAAACAAGAGATTATAAGATTTTTTTCATTTCTGAAATTTACATTTAAATAGGTAAAATTGAAAAGTACTTTTGAGATTCTAGTGCATACAATTCCATATAAAAATGTCAAAATATTTGTTTTGTGATGAATATAAAACTAACTAAAATCAATTCACACAGTAGAAACTGGGCAAGAAAATTCATTGTGATTCCCATTGCTTTGGTGATTATTACACTTTGACAAATCAGTATCAGTTAATGGTGCTAGTATGTCATCCTTAACTATATACTTCTCCATTCACAGTCATTAGACTTTTTTTATAATTAAATATTGTGATACCATTTATGCCCTTTGATTACATTCTACTTTCATGTCTAGGGAAAAAAATATGTAACATCAGCATACAATTCCCTAAATGATTGTTTCTAAGTTAAAATATCTTAATTCTATTAATGACAAATTTTAACATGGATTTAAAAATTTACATGAAATCACTGTATACAGACAAAAACATTTTCCCAAAAGTTAGAAAAAAAAATAGATTATTAGGTGTTGAATAGAACAAATGTCAAGTCTTCAAGGGCAAAAATTAAAAATGTCATCGTGAATGTCTTTATTACTTAAATCTGTCTAAAAATAAAATTAGAATTCTGGGCAATAATAAAATGTCCATATGCAAATTATTTTATTTATTTTGGTTTTCTACTCTATTAATGAATCTTACTGATTTATTCCTTATCTTTAATTATACCTGTCTTTTCTCTCCACTAATGACATCAAGCTAAATTTATGGTCTCCCTTTTTCAAATTAATGAAATATAGATCTGAGCTTAATGCAGTTACTGAGTTTGTTTTGTTTCTACATGCCTCCCAATTGCACACTGCTTTATATGGATATAGGCATAAATACAAATGAAATGGAGACATAGATGATGATGTAGAGTTCAATAGAGATGTATGTATAGGTAGAGTGTATGTTTAGGTAGAGATTTAGATGAAGTAGAAAAAGAATATTCAAATGGAATTTGTTGAGTATTTATGTAGAGTTTCCATGCACTTTGCTAATGACTTTGTATACTTTTCTTCACTTAATTTTCAAAATATTTCTGAATTGTGGATATTGTTATTCTTATTTCTCCTAAGTGGTCTCTGAGACTCTCTGAGGTTTTAAAATGCCCAGGTTGTTTAGCTAGAAAGTGTTGGATCCAGGATCCAAACACAATCCTGTTTTCATCATAGTTCTAAAACCAAAAGAAAATGTAAAATTTATCTAGCCCTGAACCATTGAAAAAGTATCACAAAGCTCTCAGAATAAAAGTATGTAGAATATGCTCCACTGTTAGCATCCTTGGACACTTATTGAATGGATATTGCTTTATTTTAAAGACAATCTAAAAAGCTTTCTTATATGATTTTCACACCTCAGAATATCAGAAGCAGCCAATTAGGATAAGAAACCTGTTAACTAGATCCAAATACACTGGCAGCAGGAGTTACTACTGATAACCTAGCAGTGCGGGGATTTAGGAAAACTTTTGTAAGAATTGATATTCACTTGTATAATATGACTCATCATGCAAGGATTTGATTATACTGAGTATACTTTGCATATAAATTAAGTAAGTAATATGTATTAGGCTTATTAGAAATAAAGCTTGTATTAGGAAAATGAACATGGAGATACATGAAGGGGTAAGATTCAATTAAGTAGGGAATTGTAACTTATGAAGTAACTATCTCTTCCACTAATGGTATCAAGCAAGTGTGGAATTATTTTGTGTGTGTATTGTACACAGAGAATTAAAGATTAAGACCTGAAAAATATGAATTTTGTATTCCTGAAATGTACACGTATATATATACATAATATGTACATATATATGTTAAGCCTCAAAATCTGACATATGAAGAATCAAGGGGTAAATATCTTCATCTACTGGTATTTTAAGAGTTTTATGAGAAAGTCATATATACTCATATAATTTGTAGCTTCAGAAGCAAAATTTGGGCTAAGAAGTAGAATTTTAGGACCATTACAAGGAGATGTTTTCTAAAATCAAGCTATACTCCAAAATGGAATAAGGTGTCTCACAAATTAATAAACCCTCAAAAGTAGAAGAATTCAAATAGATTAAGTAAACTAAAATCAGTGATATTATACAGAAGTTTTATATGCCATTAATAAGATTAGATTAGGTGATCTCTAAAAGCATATGTAAAGATTTGGATGATCTCTAAAAAATATTCTAATTATTTTTGCCTGTAATATTTTATAATTTCTGTTCTTTGTCATTATTGAGAAAAGTAAACCTTTTATTTTTACTCTAATAACATTTGCTTTATTGCATTTCAATAATCTTAAGGAGTCAAATAATATTGCATTGTCTAGGTAAGCCTATATACGGGGTGTGTGTGTATGTGTGTTTTTGTGTGCGTGCACTTGTGCAGTTTCTTGCCAAAATCATTCACCATATCATAAAGGCATTCCACCAAGGAATGAAAAACCTTTAAACTCTACTCCCTTGACTTTATCAACCTGGGGAGAAAGCAGACTAGTGTCCAAGAACCAACTTCAAAGATTCTGCTAGACCGTGAAAGTGGGGTTTTTGTTTGTTTATTAAAGTATAGTTGGTTTACAATGTTGTGTTAGTTTCAGGTGTACAGAAAAGTAATTCAGTTTTACATATATATATATATATATTTATATATATATATGTATATACACACACAGAGAGATACACATTCTTTTTCAGATTCTTTTCCCCTATAGATTACTACAAGATATTGACTATAGTTCCCTATTCTATACAGTAGGTCCTTGTTGGTTATCTATTTTGTATTTAGTAGTGTGTATATGTTAATCTAAAACTCCCAATTTATCCCTCCACTGCCCTTTTCTCCCCTGGTAACCACAAGTCTGTTTCCTCTGTCTGTGAGTTTATTTCTGTTTTATAAATAAGATCATTTGTGTCATTTTCTTAGATTCCACATACAAGTGATATCATGAGATTTGTCTTGCTCCATCTGGCTTACTTCACTTCCTATGATAATCTCTAGGTCCATCCATGTTGTTGCAAATGGTATTATTTCATTCTTCTTTATGGCTGAGAAGTATTCCATTGTGTGTGTGTGTGTGTGTGTGTGTGTGTGTGTGTGTATATATATGTATATATATATACACACACACCACATCTTCTTTATCCATTCATCTGTGGATGGACATTTAGGTTGCTTCCATGATTTGGCTATTGTAAACAGTGATGCAATGAACACTGGGGTACATGTATCTTTTCAAATTAGTTTTCTCTAGATATATGCCCAGGATGGGGTTGCTGGATCACATGGTAACTCTATTTTAAGTTTTTTAAGGAACCTCCATACTGTTCTCCATTGTGGCTATACCAATTTATATTTCCACCAACAGTGTAGGAGCGTTCCTTTTTTGCCACACTGTCTCCAGCATTTATTATTTGTAGAGTTTTTGCTCATGGCCATTTTGTCTGGTTTGAGGTGATAACTCATTTCAGTTTTGATTTGCATTTCCTTAGTAATTAGCAATGTTGAGCATTTTTTCATGTGCTTATTAGCCATCTGTATGTCTTCTTTGGAGAAATGTCTATTTTGATCTTCTGCCCGTTTTTTGATTGGGTTGTTTTTTCTTTAGTATTGAGATTTATGAGCTAGTTGTATATTTTGGAAACTAATCCCTTGTTAGTCATATCATTTGCAAATATTTTTTCCCATTCTGTAGTTTGTCTTTTTGATTTGTTTATAGTTTCCTTTGCTGTGCAAAAGCTTTTAATTTGAATTAGGTCCCATTTGTTTATTTTTTGTTTTTATTTCTATTACTCTAGGAGACAGATACAGAAAAAATATTACTGTGAGTTATGTCAAAGAGTGTTCTGGAGTTTTATAGTATCCAGTCTTACATTTAGATCTTTAATCCATTTTGATTTTATTTTTTATATGGTGTTAGTGAATGTTCTAATTTCATTCTTTTACACATAGCTGTCCAGTTTTCCCAGCACCACTTACTGAAGAGACTATCTTTTCTACCTTGTATATTCTTGCCCCCTTTATTGTACATTAATTGACCATAAGTGAGTGGGTTTATTTCTGGGCTTTCTCTCCTATTCCATTGATCTATATGTCTCTTTTTGTGTCAGTACCATACTGTTTTGTTTACTGCAGCTCTGTAATATAGTGTGAAGTCAGGGAGCCTGATTCCTACAGCTCCATTTTTCTTTCTCAAGATTGTTTTGGCTACTCAGGGCCTCTTGTGTTTTCACACAATTTTTAAGATTTTGTTGTTGTTGTTCTAGTTCTCTGAACTCATGAACATTTGTAAAGGGAGAAAGAGGAAGTTAATCACAGTTAATCATTTGGGGAAGGGATCAGAGTCTTCATTATCTTTCACTGTGTGCAGACTTTCTTCTGATTAGTTGGTGGTGAGATAACAGGGTGGTGCTCCAGAGTTCTTGTGCTCAGCCTGGAGGTTTTCATCCTCCACTTGGGTTGTGGCCTTAGTTCCTGAAGAAGTACTCAAAGATATTGTTATGTATATCCCTTATGGAGGAATCAGTACCCTGCTTTATTGTTCTGCACTATTGTTTCTTAATAGCTCCTCCTTTGTTTCTGCATTCACTCACTTTTCTGATTAGCAGCTGTTTGAATCTGCCCTTTGGTACTTGGGGAGGTCTAGGAGGCTGAAGTCTCTTTCCTACAAAAAAGAAACAGGGAGCATACAAAGGACGTGTACCCAGGAGGGCCCCACAGTGTCCTACTTAGTTTTGGTCTCAGTTTCCATTGTTTTTACTTCATATTGTTCCAAGGCTTGATAATTTCTTGAATGACAGTATTGAGTTCAGTCATTATTCTTTGGAAAATATGATGAACATTCCATTGTCCTATGGTACAGAAATCTATTGTGAATTTACCTGATATCAATCAGTCTTGCTTTTTTCTAGGCATATTTGAGAGGATCCTGTGCAGAGGGAACATAGGGTTTCTACTTGACTAGAATATATTGATATTTTAAATAGAGGTCAGTATTTTTAGTTTTCAGAATGGTTCATCTATACAAAACCAGTTAGGCAAAACTCTTCCTGCCAACACCCAATACTATCAACATCAAGGTCCATTTGGGTCCTTGTGTGGTCTGAAGAGAAAACAATTCACTTTCATGGAATTCTTAGAGACACTTCAGAACTATGCTTTGGACTCAATCAAGTATTTGTACCAGGTCCAATCTGAGGCTCTTCTGAATACTCTTACCCTCAATCTTTCTTATCCAGGAAGATATTCATATATTATGGAAAGCAGAGGCCGTAGTGTAAATGAAGGTATTTAGTTAAGTTTCTCATAGCTATGCTTTTGCCCCTGTCTTCCAATTAAAGTGAGTGATTCCAAGAAAGGAAAGGTGATTGCCAAGTTGCAAAGGAGAAAGGAGAGATCTACAGATTCAGCATCAGGTAAAATGTAGATAATATTTCCAGAGGCTAACAAGCTGTAATAAATCACATACATGTAAATATACAATATGCAGGCCTCAGAGAGTATCTGCAATAATAGGTAAAATAATCCCCCTGTATTCTTTCTTTTTCTCCTTAGGATTTCATATCTGGAAAGTGACCTTTCCTAAAATTCAAAGTGGTTACCTTACAAGGAGGCTCCAAGAAAATCATCACATCATAAAACTTTTTTGAGGTATATTCCCACTAAGGTTAACACAGTACAAGCTCAGAGATATTTATAGAAAAAAAAAATAGTCTTATTTCTATTCACTGCCCTGTACTGCCTAGGAATACTGATTACATTTGAAATATAAAAAAAGTCATCATGTAACATAACATGAACTGTGTTAAAGAAATACACAGATTTGAATTTTTAATATGGACTTTTAAGATCATTTTCTGATTTAATACAATTCAGGTTTTGATCCAGGAAAAATGTAATCCATTCACATGTGGAGCCTGGCAATATTTAATATGTAAGCACCTGGAAAATTATCTGTTTTCAAAAAAATTAATTTCTAGGCCCTCTAAATGAAAAGTTCCTTTGAAGCAGAAAATAGGAAAAGATTGTGAGTGAGCATGTGTGTGTGTGTGCATGCGCCCATGTGTGTTTAGAGAGGATAGAAATTAATATATGGAATCATGTGGAGACTACTTTATTCTCTAGGCAGCTAGTACAAGAAGTTCTTTTACTAGAGACTCGCCATGATTGAGAAAATATTTTAAGCACTCCGAACTCTAGAACTTGAGTTAGCTCAAAGGAAGAAAGAAACAACTTTGAGTAACAAAGGAAAGAAAAATGTCAAGTTTTTGGAGGGTGAGCAGGAATTTTGCTGTGGAGCTCAAGTCAGAAGGTAATTAAGATATCTAATGCTTAATATAATTTTAAAATATCTAATGCTTAATATAATTTTAAAATCATTATCTGGGAGCATGTGATTAAAACCTATTTTGTTGAATTCCAGCATTGTTCAAAATCATATCGTAAACTTGACATTGCTCACTAATATTGTCATGTATTGTTCTTTCCATACAAACTACAGAAGATTCAGAATTCTACACATGGATGGATCTTGCATAAAGAGGGAGCATATCTGACCAATGAAAACAGGGCTTGAGAAGATCATTCATTTTGTTTTTACATACAGATTTATAAAATTGTCTCCAGTTAATGTCTGATTCTGGTACTGCTTAAGCTATGGTGTAGTTATTGTGCACTACTGAGTGCTATATCTGCCCAAACTAACTGCCCTCTTTATAAAATTCTGAAGTGTAGTCTTGTAACCTTTCCACCTAAAGGTGGGTGCTGTTCATTCAAATACAATTAGTGGTTTCTCTTCCTGTCCAATTCTCTTTACTATACACAGGATTCTATCAACACCTTTAAGTGATGAAAATAAATTTTTATTTCAAATCCCTTAAACCAAAGCATGGAGATTAAATTTATTACATGTCTCAATTTAATTATTGTATTATCAAGAAAGCTATTAACAAGAAAACAAATGTCAATTCATATTTTAAAATAACTATTACATGTGATATTGTTTATTGTACATGGTGACTAAAGTGCTAATTCATAAAATTTGCCTTAAGTTGGCAGGATAAAATGCCAGCTGAAAAATATAGTGTAGTTGTCATAATGTGAATGTTAAAAAAAAAAGTGCTCAAAATGGTCTATAACAGAAGAGCTAATTGTAGCTCATAATTATTTAGGATAACCTCCTTCTTTAAAAATTAGGAATGTCAAGTCATACTCAGAGTACCATATTTAAGGGAAATTTAGAGATTTATAAACACTGTTATAGCTTATATACTTATATCCTTTCTATTTTCAGTTTTATGTATTTACCTTTCTAATAAAGACCTGAAAAGAAATCAAATTTTGTTACCAAGTGCCTACTTTCCACTAATTAATCTCATTGCTGTAATTTCACATTTTTTCTTTTTGTCCAGAAGATGCTGCTGCTGCTGCATAGATACTGATACAACTTTGGCAACTGCTGTTCTGTAGCCTCACTGTCACATTTATCATTGACTAAAAAAGAGATTGATGCATTTTTTTCTTATTGATTTAGTTCTTCATTCCGCCCTCTGATTACTGCAATCTTGGGAAACAAGGTATCATAAAATGTAAAAGGTGTTCTAAGAAATCCGTTTATGTTATCTGATCCAGGAGAGAAGCAAAAACGAAGATTGGATTAAGATGGGATCAGGCAGTGAAGATTTAGGAGAGGAAGGGTAAAGGTGGTAACTGTGCACTTGCAAATACTACCAAAACATAAAGAAATCATTTTAACTGAAAACTAGCACTCTACAAGAAAATACACTGTAATAAATCAGAATGACATGTACCAATGGGGGAAAAGAAATGAAAAATAATGATTAGATTAGGAATAAATAAAATAAATAATCAATTTTACTATTTTTGCTTACTTATGCTAAGGTATATGAAAATAAAAATATCTTTTTAAAATATTCCACATTGTAGTTTAAGGAGCCGCTGTGTATGATGCTACTCATGTATATGTTCTGCCCTCCATCTTCCAGTTACAGTATTAATTAACTTAAAAAAAACTGGAGAAGAATTCTGAAATAGTACAGTTCTGCTTTTGCTCTGCAAAGATGAAGGGATTTTTACGGTAATACACTTGATCCATCTTCTGACCTCCTTGTTTATATAATTGCTAGACTAATTGTAAGGTCTCTCAGTTTCCTCCACAGATACATATATGACTGTGCATCCGCACACACATCAGTTATTTAGGTAGACATTTTTGGTTAGTTGTTATATGCAGTGCTTTTTAGAGAAAGTTTATATGTGTGTCACATCTATATTCCCAAAGTTGCTGTCTTAAAACAGAGTGGGTATTTTAAAAATATGCAAGTATAGACCTATGGATTATGAGAATTAGAGGTATTACAGTAGTATGTGATTAAAAAAATACTTAGGTATTCCAATAGAGTCAAAAGTTTATAAACAGTATGATTATTTTTTCTGGCACAAATAAAATAAATAATGGTATTTATAAGCTGATTCTGGAATACAGTCATTCCTTTCAAGCACACATGAAATGAAAATTGACCATGTTCTCTTCCACCAAAGGAAGTCTCAGAAAATGCCAAATATAAAAATAATACATATCTTCTTTTTTGGCCATAATGTAAAAACCAAATAACTAAATAACAGTAAGATAGCCAAAATAACATAATTTAGTAAGAAATAATACTTCAGAAACATGCATATATAAAATAATAAATCATTAAGAAAATTATGATATGTTTAGAACTGAAACAACAAAGGAAACACTCATAAAAATATTTGGAATAGGCATGAAAATATTTATCTCAGTATACAATTGACCTTTGATTAGCACAGGTTTGAACTGCATCAGTCCACTCATATGTTGATTTATTTTTCAATAAGTACGAACTACTGTACTACACAGTCCACTGCTGCTTGAATCCTCAAATGCAGAACTGTAGATATGAAGAGCTGACTACAAAGTTATATACAGATTTTCCGCTGTGCAGGAGTCAGCACCCCTAACTTCCACATTATTCAAGGGCCAACTATATACTATTCTGTACAGCATATCTAGTAATTAACAACCAAAAAATTTAGAAGGCATACAAACAACAGAAAGCAATTATGAGAACTAAATTCAGACATATCATGATATAGAATGGACAGAGTACTTAAAATAACTGTGAATGATATGATAAATCCTCTAACAAGAAAGGTAGATAGGGCTTCCCTGGTGGCGCAGTGGTTGAGAGTCCGCCTGCCGATGCAGGGGACACGGGTTCGTGCCCCGATCCCGGAAGATCCCACATGCCGCGGAGCGGCTGGGCCCGCGAGCCATGGCCGCGGAGCCTGTGTGTCCGGAGCCTGTGCTCCGCAACGGGAGAGGCCACAGCAGTGAGAGGCCCGCGTACAGCAAAAAAAAAAAAAAAAAAAAAAAAAAGAAAGGTAGATAACTGGCAGGAACAGATAGGTAGTTTCAGCAGTGAAATGGAAATTACAAACAAACAAACAAACAAAGAATCAGATGGAAAGGATAGATTCAAAACAATGTATGGAGATGAAGAAAGTCTTTAATGAATCAGAAGACTCAGCACAGCTGAGGAAAGAATCAGTAATCTTAAAAATAGGATGATTAAATTAAACAAAAAATAAATGCAAGGAGAAAAAAAGAGTAAAAAAACAAAAAATAAAAGATCTGTGGCAAATATCAAATGATCTAATAAATGCATAATTGGAATACTGGAAGAAGATATGCTTGAAGATAAATGGCTGATATGTTTCAAAAAATATGACTGACAGCTAATCATTGTTCTAAAAAGGTTAGATAATACCAAAATTAATAAATACCAAAAACACCCACTTGTCTGCTTGCACATGCACATGTGCACATGCACAAACACACATACACACACCTGAGCATGTGGTTGTCAACTGCAAAGAGCAAAGACTAAGAGAAAATGTTTAAGATAACCAAAGAAGACATATTCCCTTCAGAGAAACAATGATAGAAAACACAGCAGACTTATCATCAAAAACAATGTAAAGGGCCTCCCTGGTGGCGCAGTGGTTGAGAGTCCGCCTGCCGATGCAGGGGATACAGGTTCGTGCCCCGGTCTGGGAGGATCCCATATGCCGCGGAGCGGCTGGGCCCGTGAGCCATGGCCGCTGGGCCTGCGCATCCGGAGCCTGTGCTCCGCAACGGGAGAGGCCACAACAGTGAGAGGCCCGCATACCGCAAAAAGAAAAAAAAAAAACAAAAAAAAAACAAAAAAAAACAATGTAAAAAAGAAGATTTAAATATTTAATGTGCTAAAGAAAACTTTTTCAACCCCCAATTCAATACCTGTAAAAATATCCTTCCAAATTACTGGAGACAAAAAGGCTTACTAAGACAAACAAGACCTGAAGGGCTTCATTGTCAGCAGAACTCCTTTACAGAAAATGTTAAAGGAAGTTCTTCAAAAAGAAGAAATATGATATAGTCAGAAACTTAGATATACATAGAGAAATAAAGAGAATCAACTGTTGAATAAATGACATTTAACTCTTTAAAGCAAAAATGGTAATACACATATGTACTTATGCATATGTAGCAATATACATTTGTAAAAGTAAAATGTATGAAAATCATAGAATATGGAATATGAGAATAGAATAGAATGTGGAAGATATTGAGAATACAAGGTCATGTGAGTATAATATATGTATAATAGTGTATTAATATAGCCTCACATTATTTACAAAGGTATATTATAAACCTTACAGAAAGCACTCGAAAACTCAAATGGATAAGATAAATAAACAGTATAAAAATAGAGGAGATATAAAAACTATAGAGTCATAAAATGCTAAAGTAGAATCAGAGAAGACTGAAAAAATGGAAAAAAAATAAGCAAAGAACAAATGGAACAAATATAATACTGCTATAAAGATGATAGATTTTAATCCAGTTTTATCTATAATCAGTTTAAATGAGAATGGTCTAAACACAATCACCAAAAGAGGTAGATTATTAAATTAAATTAAATTAAATTTTTTAAATTGGAATTAACCTATATGCTGCCTAAAATAAATCCCAATTTAAATATAAAGATATAAACAGAATAAAAGGAAAAGAATGAAGAAAGATACACCATGTAAAGACTAAGTCAAAATAAAGCTAAATTAGCTATATTAATTTCAGATTAAGTAGATTTCAAAACAAAGAAACTTATCAGGGACAAAGAGTGGCACTAGATTATTGTAAAAGGATTAATTTTCTAAGAAGATATACCAGTCCTAAATATGTATGTATCTAACAACAGAACTTCAAAATACTTGAGGCCAAAGATGATATATCTGAAAAAAGAAATAGACGTATCCACAATTATGGTTCAATTGTAATTTCACTACTCTGTCAGTAATTAGTTTATCATGCAAGCAGAAAATAAGTTAATTCAATACAGCCTGACAAACCAACTTGATCTAACTGACATTTTAGAACATTCCACCCACTAAGAATATAATACATATTTTTGTCAAGTGGACATTGACCATTTTGCAAGATAGATTACATTTGGGCCATTAAATAAACCTTAATACAGATACAAGAATTGAAATCCTACAAAGTGTGCTCTAAGACCAAGAAGAAAATAAATTAGAAATAAATAGCAGAAACATGTCTGGAAATCCCTAAATAGTTGGAAATTAAACACACTTTTAAATAACATAGAGGTTCAAAAGAAAGTCTCGATATGTTAAAAAAAAAACCAAACTAAATGAAAATAAAAAATAAAATGTCAAAATATGAGGTCTGAAATAAAACATCGTCTAGTGAAAATCTTATAGCAATTAATGTTTATGTTAGAAAAAAAGATTGAACATCGATACCCTGTTCTTTCACCTGAAAAAACAAAGAGAAAGGAAATTAAACCCAAAGAAAGCAGAAGGAAGGAAATCATTGTGATTGGAACAAAAATCAATAAATCTAAAATCAGAATAAAATCAATGAATTGAAAAAAAGGGTTCTTGGATAAATTCATTAGAATTGACAAACAAATAATCAATTTAACAAAGAAAAATTCAGAGAAAGTAATAATTATCTGCCAGTGGTTTAAGAATGATGTCACAAAAGATATCCACATCCTAATCCCTGGAATTTGTAATATTAATTTACATGGAAACAAAGTCTTTGCTGATATGATTAAATTAATAGTCTTGAGATGGTGAGGGTGTCCTAGAGTATAAGGGTAGGTCCTAACTGCAATCACATGCATCATTGCAAGAGGAAGATTTGACACAGGCAGAAGAGGAGAAGACAATAAGATAATGGGGGAAAGGAATGCAGATAGCTACCAGAAATCGGAAGAGGCAAGGAATAAATTCTCCCTAGAGCCTCCAGAGGGAGTAAGGCCCTGCTGACACTATGGCTTTGGCCTGGTGATACAACTTCAGATTTCTGGCCTCAGGAGTTATAAAGAGAATACATTTCTATTATTTTAAGTCACCAAGTTTGTGGTAATTTGTTATGGTAACAAAGGAACTTAATACATTCTACTACTTACAAATGTTATGTTTTTACAAAATAAATTACCTCCAGTAACAAAAAATAAAATAATTGGTAATTTATGGTATTTTAAATACTTCATTTAAACCCCCCAAAGTACATTAGTATACAAAAATAGTTTGATTCTTTTTATATTTAAATAGATAATTAATATTTAATCAGATATAATTATTTATGTGTGGCATATATATGAAGAAATCCATAGAAAAAATCCATTTGGTATGTCTTTTTATGCACAGTTTTCCAATGGAGAAAATATTAACTGCACAGTGAAGAAGTTTCCCAGTATGCTCTGAGATAGCAAATCCAATATATTTTCAGAATTTTCAATTTGATGCAGTGTAATACCAAAAATACATCAAACTACTGAATATGATTACAGCACAACAGCTCACAAAAACATAAAGTTCATTTGATGACAATACGTTAGGGATAGCCTCAACCTGAGAATATCATTTTATATCTTAGAACTAATGAAAATACTATCATTTCTCTAGAGTTCCTTCAGAGATCCTTTTGATATCTCTACTCATTTTTCATCCTATTTTCTGTCCCATGGAACTTCAAAGTATGACTTCAAAAATTCTGCTTAAGTGGCCCTGAGTTCAGAGTGATGGGTTTCTATCTTGTTCTTCTTTCATTTGATCTTTGTCCTTTGGAGCAATAAACAACCAAAGGCAAGTGAAAAATAAAGCTAAGCAATGTAAAATCAGTTGGTCTGTGATCATATGTTTCCACTGAGCATTTGCTAATAATTATTTCTAAGCTATAATCACAAATTACTTTGACTATTGAGGAAACTAAAAATTTTACAGACTTATGCAAAACATAATGAGTTTTACAATTACCTGTAAAAATATTTTAAACTTCTATCATGATGTAAAAAGTGACAATATTTCAGATAAAATATTATATTTAAACCTTCAAAACTCAAGAGAAAGTGATTAAAATAAACACAGAGATGAGTTTTAATGGACAAACCTTTTACTAAACCTTTGATGCACATCTTCTCATTGAATCTTCATGATAATCTTTTTTTTTTTTTTTTTTTTTTTTTTTTTTTTTTTTTTTTTTTGCGGTATGCGGGCCTCTCACTGTTGTGGCCTCCCCCGTCGCGGAGCACAGGCTCCGGACGCGCAGGCCCAGCGGCCATGGCTCACGGGCCCAGCCGCTCCGCGGCATATGGGATCCTCCCAGACCGGGGCACGAACCCGTATCCCCTGCATCGGCAGGCGGACTCTCAACCACTTGCGCCACCAGGGAGGCCCTTCATGATAATCTTGGAAAGTAAGTACTTTTATCTATATTTTACAGAGGAAGAAATTGTCATAGTGACATTTGCATATTTGCATACACAAACATTCAATTTTGAAATTTTCTCTTGAAGAAGTATAAAACTGGGAAAAAAGTATCTTAAAGAGATCTTTTATCATGATATTAGGATAAAAGCTTATCCTTTAACAAAGACAATACTTCAATTGGAATTGTGGCAGAGAAAACAAAGGGAAGTAGATGAAGAAGACAGGATATGGAAAACATCTCCCTTTTTGTTGCTATTGCTGTTGTTAGATGCTAGATGTTGCCCTATCATGAAATAAAATCAAAGGAAGTATGACAAGGTTTGGTGGGGAAATGAAAAAAAGTTTTGAGAATTTTAAGATATTTATGAAATATTAAGTTGAAAGTATTAAAAAGTTATTTGGATTTTTGAATAATCTGAAACTCAGAGAATAACTGTAGGATGAAAAAGCAAACCCAAGGTATCTAAAGCCATTAGGTAGGATAAAACCCCAAAGGTGAGAGCACAGGGAGAATTTATTCTGGGAATGAGTCTTGAGAAATTTTAGGAGTTTAGTTTTGTAAGGGTTAGGAGCCAAATAAGAATAATAAAGCATATCAATTTGTTAAGAAGCAGTAGCTTAGGACATTGTAGTAGAAACAGGAATAATTGTGTTGTAAGAATGAGGTCAAATTGAATAAGATGAGAAGGGAAAACGTAATTAATGTAGGAATTTTTGATGATCTTGAAAAGTGCAAGTTCCATGGAGTGGTAGAAAGGTTAAACTAATTGAAATGGGTTTGTTATATAAAGAAATATAATGTATTCAATGTTTTTTGAAGGTGGACATAAAAACAAATTGTTCTTCGGTGGGACAAATGAGGCTAGTGTAGTATTTAACACAACGTGAGCCAGTCAGTTTTAATACTGTTTTCCAGTAATGCAACTTTGTAGACCATCACTAAATAAGTCAGATATTTAAGCTGTTTTGAAGTAGAAATGTTAGAGTGTGTGTTTTAAGATGTGAGATATTAGTACCTGTTTGTATGTAAACAGAATGATAACAAGATAAACTAATGATGTAGGCAAGAAACATCTTTAGAACTACAGACAGCTTTGGATTCTAGACTATAAGAAGAGAGTAAACCTAGGCAAGATAAGTAAAAATTCTCCTCATACAAAAGACCTGAAGAAAAATGGAAGGCGAGCAGGTAGAATTTCATAGTGAGAGTTGGGATTATGAATTAAATACACTGAAATGTATTATATTTTCGTGATGAAGTATAAAGCAAGGAGTTGGTTCACAACCATGAGGGTTCCAGGGTGAGATTTGAAACTGACCCTCATAATTGGAGGCTAAAGAAAGAGGCAGGCCACTCCTGATTGGTAGGTGGCAGTTTTAATAAGCAAGGGAATTTACATAAGAAGCTTATCTTGGGCTGCTGAAAAATGAATAGATCTCCACACCTACCCATCAGAATCTTAAGGGTTTATACACAGTCTTTAACTGGCTTCAGTCACATATACTATCCAGATGGTCCCAACAACACATTGCTCTCTCAGGGCTGAATCCTTGAAGTATGGAAACCATGGGTGAAATGTACATTTCAAAGACCGGATGGGGGTAAGGAGGCTCCCATTGGCCAGGTCCAGTTTGTGTTGCTCTAACACAAGGTCATCTATTTTATGTGGGAAGTAGAGAGAGGAGACCATGTATAGGAACTGAGGAGATGGGTAGAAATGAAATAATAATTTCAGAATGTGATATATCAAATAATAGAACCAATGCTTAGTTATGCTTAGTGTTGATTTGAGGTTTGCATTTATGAATTTCAAATGAACTAATGTAAAAATATTAGCTTTAAACATGTATGAAAGGGAGTAGCTACCACAACTATATTTATTTATTATTTTTAAATGTAGTTATTTATTTATTTTTGGCTGTGTTTGGGTCTTTGCTGCTGCGTACGGGCTTTCTCTAGTTGCAGTGAGCAGGGCTACTCTTTGTAGCCCCTGCCCCGGCTTCTCATAGCGGTGGCTTCTCTTGTTGTGGAGCACCAACTCTAGGTGTGCGAGCTCAGTAGCTGTGGCACTCAGGCTCAGTAGCTGTGGCTCGCGGGCCCTAGAGCACAGGCTCAGTAGTTGTGGAGCACAGGCTTAGTTGCTCCACGGCATGTGGGATTTTCCCAGACCGAGGCTCGAACCCATGTCCTCTGCCTTGCAAGCAGATTCTTAACCACTGCACCACCAGGGAAGCCACCACAGCTATATTTAGATGCTTTTTTCCTCTATCATTTCCAATAATTTTTAAAAATGCACACCAATATCTTCTCTTTAGCAGATATTTAAGATATGATACTTTTCTATTGAGATATTTGCTACTTATAAGTTAGGACGTGACATTTCCTTACCATTTTTTTAAAAGTTGGTTTTACTTGGACAAACTGTGGTGGCCTGTTTCAGTGTTTATTATGCAAATCTATATTATGTTTTGCATATAATCCACGCACTAAATAAATATTCTTCAAATGGGTAAGACATTTTACAAATTTAGGGTATTTTAGGAATTGTTGTCGATTGAAGAATGGTTATGCAGTAGCCTCAGTGAAGATATAACACATAACATTGTCTAAATAAGCAATGTCTTGGAATAGAGAGAAAGGAAAAAGGTAACCATGGAAAATATGAAGGTTGGCAACCTAAGTTTGAAAATAAGACTTATTGAAGAAAAGAAAACAGAAAGTGGAATTAATCTAAATAGATAGATAATACTATGAGCACGAGGAAACAATGTTAAATTTTATTTATACAATGTTGGATTTAAAGAAAGAAGAAAAAATGTTTATCTAAATCATGCAAGTACTTATGGTACATAGGTGTAGTGTGAAATACACCAGTAGAAAAACATAGTGGGACAGTCTTCTATAAATATTGCTTTTTTCCTGATCTGCTTATTCTTGATATCAGATTCATAGCTGGGATTGGTGTTTATGGACCTTCAAACTCCACAGTATTTCTGTTAGAGTAACTAAATGTACTTCCATTTAAAATGCATAAAATTAACAAGCATATGTTGAGAAATCATATACTACAGATTGTGAAATATAATGTGCCATCAGAGTTAAACACGTTTGCAGACATAGAAGACAACAAATTCAGTAGAGTGTGTTTCTGATATTAATTCGAATACCTCTTCTCTACAAAATGAGTGATAGGCTTAGGAATTAATAAGGACGTTTTATTTTTCTGATAATAATTTTATTTTTGGTTTCATTTTACCACAAGTATTTTTCCCAGATCAGTGGGCATTTGAGTGGCATTTCCTTAGAATCAGGTCCTTAACTGACCATCTAATATAGTTCAATTTATTTTAGTTAGTAATTGCCTGAAAACTAAACTTTAAATGGTCTTCAATGAATATATTTAGCACAAAAACTATTTCTTCCATTTCTTTGTACATAATGGCAGTGTGTGTCTTAGCTTAGTGTGGTTAAGAGAACAAGGAGAGATGGCCTGGAGCTGAAATTAAACTTGAACAAGTACATCTGTATAACCTTGGATAAGTTACTCTTCCATATACTTAACTTATTGTTTTGAGATATATACTTCAGAAATATTTAAACTTGGGGAAAATGTATGTCAATAAAATATAGCTTATAATATTACTCAATGTTATCCTCTGTAAAAAATAATTAAACATAGAGAGATAATGAATGGACCTCATGCTAAGGCTGATTGGAAGAATTAATGAGTTAATACATGTAAAGTGCTTAGAATAGTGCCTAGCATATAATAAATGATTAGTAATTAATAGTCATTTATTATCATTATGGGATGTTTTCTGTTTATTTGTGCCATGCTCTAGCTCTAAGTGTTAATATTCTATCTCATTTCTGCTGTAGCTCAATCTTGCAAAAATACCTCTTTAGAGACAGAAATGGAAGATTCTTTGTCATGTAATTGGAAGGTCCTGGGAAATGATATTAACAACATTCAGGATGAATCCAAGTTGAAAAGGGTCAGATGCAATTTCCTAGAAATAAAGACTTTGTCGATTCTCATTAAACAAATATTCCTCTTCTTCAGGAGTTTTTACTGGTTAATTGTTTCACATCCTCCATGTAATGATTTACACAGCAAGGTAGTTATAAAAAATTGTTTAAAAGATATATTGCTTGAGAATTTTCCTGGAAATTCAATATTGTTAAAATATTTTATTGGGCTTCCCTGGTGGCGCAGTGGTTGAGAGTCTGCCTGCCAATGCAGGGGACACGGGTTTGTGCCCCGGTCCAGGAGGATCCCACATGCCGTGGAGCAGCTGGGCCCATGAGCCATGGCCGCTGAGCCTGAACTTCCGGAGACTGTGCTCCACAATGGGAGGGGCCACAGCAATGGAAGGCCCGCATACAGGGGAAAAAATATATTATTTCTCTACTGGATACAAAATCCAGTTTTATTAATAATGTACATTTTAAATTACGGAAATTGTTAACACAAAATAGATTTTCTCCAGTTTTGATGATTTAGAGTAGGACACTTCATGATCATTTTAACTTAAAAATCTGTTTTGAACTTAGAAAATCAGGCTTGGACTCTATTTTTGCTTACTATCATTACAAGATCAGAAATTTAAAATAAGATATAGACATATATATTAAAAGACATATATATTATTGAAATTATATTATCAAATTATTTTGAACTTATAAAGTATAATCTAGTCTTAATTAATTTACTATTAATTTAAAATATCCATGCCCATTTTATTAGTTGGTATCATTAAAGCAATAATGCATATATATATTATGTAATTCAATATTTTAAAGACATCACATTTCATATTCAACAATGTGCAATACACATCAGTCCAACTCGAATGTTAAACCATGCTCTTAAAAAATGCTGTGGGCCTAAATAAAGGAAGGATTTCTCACTGTTTGTAGAGTATCTATCACAAATGAGCTAAGTTTGTCTAACCACAATTTACTGTTGAGTTTCATAGTGAAATAACATGATTTAGTATCACTTATTAAGGTGAATATTAGGTGTCAGAATGAGATTGCAATTCAGATTTAGATTTTACCAGTCAAAAAATATTAATCCATATTCAACAGAAAATGAAAATATCCCAAATTTGATTATGTAGGTTAAATTAACTGAAATAAATGAATTCATATATCAGATTCAAAGAAACATTTAGAATTTGGTTAAAATGAATACTGAAAAATTTGCATATATTTTGAAGAAAATATAAGAAAGCAGAAACCAAAAATCAAACTAACAGACACATGCAAAATCTCTTAGATCGTGCTCATTTTCATGTATGTAGAATTTTTTCAAGTGTTTTAAACACTACCTGAAATTTAGGTTCATTTTGTTTTTTGTATTTTTCCTGCAGGAAAATATTTTAATGTGAGTTAACATTAAGTTTAAAACCCATATCCATGAAATTTGGCAGGTGCTTTAGAGAATCGTTTCCTATATTTTAAGTTTTTATTAAGCAGTAAACTTACAAAATCAACTTCTCATGTTAGTGGTAAGTGCATAACAAATGTAAAACAAAGCAAACCAAACATACAGTAACCCAAACAAAAGTACCATTTACTCTCACCAAGTTCCAGAACCTGAACACTAAAAATAATATTCTCACAATAAAAGACTGTCTTTTACCAAAACAATGACATTGTCAACTTTACAAGATCTGTAATATAAATGTATATTAAAAGCAACAAAGCATAAGCAAAATTTATTTTAATACATTGCATTGTTTATGTTGAATTCACAGATACATTTTTGTTAATTTAGTAGCTATAATACAGTGCAATAGAATTGAATATCAGATTAATTTTTAAAAACCCTAATCCTTATAGAAAGTTTGGTGTCATATAGGGTCACTGGCAAAAATGGAAGCACATTCAATAACATGTCCAAATTTAATTATTTTTGTGAACAAAAAATTCTGAAAGATAATATCTTCCCAGACTACTATCATACTTTGCCTTTTATTCACCAGGAACAACAATAAATTGGCTTTGACAGGTCAGGAGTCTGACAAAAGTGGTACAATGTGTTCCCCAGTGGGCTCTCAGCTGATTTACGTATTTCAGGATCCCCTCAAGAAAGGCTGAACGCAGAATATGTATTTAAGTCCTAAAAAGAGTGCCTGAGACCCATAAAAGCCCTATGAAAGCATCAGCATAGACTTATTTTGGAATATATTGCCAGAGATAATAGCATCAAAAGAATCTCTTAGAAATTTGGTCACCTTCCCTCCTCTCCTTTGGTGTTTCTATGCGTTGCCCTAACTAAGGATTTGATGCAAGCTTTTCATGAGGACTAGCTCAAAGTAGTAAACAATTTATTTCCAGATCTTTCCACTAAGCATTATTGACAGGACTTGATTTCATTAAGATCTGGGCCTTTTTCAGGGAAGCATATAAATTCTAAAGTTTTAGTCACCAACCCATAGAAAGCATATCACACCTTTTAAGAGACTGAGGTTACTCTGAATGTGTGAGACTTGGCAGTCTTGTCATATTCCATGAACTAGTGATATATAAACTCTGATGTAAAATACACTGAAAGTTGTTTAAAAAATGTATACTATATAGAAAATATTTTGATAAAAGGAATCAGAAACTGTGTGTCTAATATTAAAGAATGCAAATCTGAAAAGAATAACCGTAAGTATATTTATATCTGCATAGCATTTTAAACAAATTTATTTAAAATACTTTATATTTGATAATATACATCAAAATACTTTTATGAATTTCTACTTACTTTACTGGTAATATATTCTTATAGGTACTAGTATTTAACATCTGGATAAATTAATTCTTAATATCTATCTGATAAAAAAGTTACTGACTGAATTGTAAAAATATATTTTTTCTCTCTATATGAGCAAATTCTCAGCATAGAAAATATTTGCAAATGAAGCAACAGACAAAGGATTAATCTCCAAAATATACAAACAGCTCATGGAGCTCAATATCAAAAAAACAAACAACCCAATTAAAAAATAGGCAGAAGACCTAAATAGACATTTCACCAAAGAAGACATATAGATGGCCAAGAAGCACGTGGAAAGAGGCTCAACATCACTAATTATTAGAGAAATGCAAATCAAAACTACAATGAGGTATTACTTCACACCAGTCAGAATGGCCATCATCAAAAAATCTACAAACAATAAATGATGGAGAGGGTGTGGAGAAAAGGGAACCCTTTTGCACTGTTGATGGGAATGTAAATTGATACAGCCACTGTGGAGAACATATAGAGGTTCCTTGAAAAACTAAAAATAGAACTACCATATGACCCAGCAATCCCACTACTGGGCATATACCCTGAGAAAACCATAACTCAAAAGGACACATGTACCCCAATGTTCATTACAGCACTATTTACAATAGCCAGGACATGGAAACAACCTAAATGTCCAATGACCAATGAATGGATAAAGAAGATGTGGTATGTATATACAATGGAATATTACTCAGCCATAAAAAGGAATGAAATTGGGTCATTTGTAGAGATGTGGATGGACCTAGAGTCTGTCATAAAGAGTGAAGTAAGCCAGAAAGAGAAAAACAAATATATATTAATGCATATATGTGAAATCTAGAAAAATGGTACAAATGAACCTATTTGCAAGGCAGGAATAGAGACGCAGAGGTAGAGAATGGACGTGTGGACACAGCAGGGGAAGGGGAGGATGGGACAAATTGGGAGATTATGATTGACTTATATACACTACCATGCATAAATAGATAGCTAGCAGGAACATGCTATAAAGCACAGGAAGCCCAGCTCGGTGCTCTGTGATGACCTAGATGGGTGGGATGGGGGGGTGGGTGGGAGGTCCAAGAGGGAAGGGATATAGGTATACATATAGCTGATTCACTTCATTGTACAGCAGAAACTAACACAGCACTGTAAAGCAATTATACTCCAACTAAAAAATAAAAATATTCTATTGTAAATCTAATCTTACTTTTCAGTTCTTCTCTACCCCTCTGCACCTGAAATGATTTTCAACTATTTGCTTACTTTTCTCTTAGTCTAAATGAGTTATTTCAAAGTACATTATATGAAACATTTATTCTTTAGTATGTTAAATAATTTTACTCAAACAAAGCCATCTTATGTTTTTTAATTTTATTTTTATTGAGTTATAATTAACATACAATATTATCAGTTTCAGGAGTAAAGCATACTGATGTGATATTTTTATATATTTTGAAATGATCACCACTGTATGACCAATGATCATACAAGTTGTGACAATATTATGAACTATATTCCTATGTGTACATTGCATACCTGTGACTTACCTATTTTATAGCTGGAAGTTTGCACCTCTTAATCCCCTTCACCTGTTTTGTCTGTGCCCACATTTCCCTCTTCTCTGGAAACCACCAGTTTGTTCTCTGTATCTATGGATCTGTTTTTGTTTAGTTTTTTTTGTTTAGGTTTTTTTTTGGATTCCACATACAAACAAAATCATATAGTATTCATTTTTTTCTGACTTATTTCACTTAGCATGATACCCTACAGTATAGTAAATCCCCAGGTGATGCCTTGAACTCTAATTTCAATAGCAAAGTTGTACAGCAGGTAGTTTAGAGAATACTATGGTAGTTAAATATCCGTAACATAGTAGATCTGTTAACATGTGTCAATAACTCTTTCTAAATTTTTATTACACTTAGGTTTATTAATAGTTTCTTTTTATATTGAAAATAAAATGTGTAGTTTTATAACTACAAAGAAATGGAGAAAAATAATAAAATGTCAATAGTACCCCAATTATAACCACTACTGATAGATTTTCTCTTATTATGATATTGGTTATCCAGTCTTTCACTTGTTTGTTTATACTGTACTTAATTTATAAATTATAGTGCTTGCAAGAATAATTAAAGGAAATGTTAAATGAGAAATAAAAATAGAAATTAAAGTAATAACTAAGGGATAGTTAGTTCATGAAAAATTATGTTATTAAGGTCATGTATAATTAGTTGACCTACAAAATCAGCTATATGACTCTGCTAGGCAAAGAAAAAAGTAATTTAAAAAATCATAATCAGTTACAGTAATCATAATATGCAGTGGATAAAAATAAATCTGGAGAAGTCCAGCAACAGGAGCAGCAACATCCTATACAGAGATCTGTAGTGTCCTAAAGACTTTTACATCAGGTTTTGATCAGAAGTTGGCATTTTCAAAGGTCAGCCAGCTACTCAGTACTAGTCAATTACTGAATAATGGGTACTACTGACAGTTAAACACTGCTGCAAAATTAGCTAAGGCACTACAGAGACACCAAGCACTTGTGACAGAAACATTCTGCATGTATTTCAGAAAATGTTCCTGGTACCTTCACATTAGCTTATCCTCACCTGTGCATAATACATTCCATTCTGGTCTCCTCAAAAATTTCCTAGTTATGGGCTGTAGAACATGGTCAGAATTTCAATCATTATTTCTATTTTGAGGACGTGACTTGAAATTCATCCTTTAATGCTTTTTACAAAAACATTTTAAGAAAATCTCTTTAAAAATGAGCTAAGGGGACTTCCCTGGTAGTCCAGTGGTTAGGGCTCTGTACTTCCACTGTATACCACTGCCTGGATCAGCCCCTGGCTTTGAGCAGGTACTCAATAAATATCAAGTGAAACAAATAATGAAAAACAAAAAGAGAAAAGTGATATTGGTTAATTTTTCAGTAATCAGGTAATTGAGGAACCAGAATAAACATAGAAAAAATACATGGTTTGACATAACATAATGAAAAAAGTACAAACTATGGAGTCAGAAGACGTAGTTTCATATGCTTGTCTGTGACAACCAGCTGGAATATTACATAAATGTTCTGCTTGATTAAGATTTTGATCTCTGAAGTGAATCTGTGTAGACCGGAATCCCAATTCCACCTCCCACTTGCTGAACAGTCATGTAAAATGTATTCTATTTCTAGGCTATAGGATTTTCAAATAAAAGATAAAAGTAATATTATAGTATTTAACTCCCTGGGTTAATCTAAGAATTCTATAAGGAAATAGATTGAAAATATCTGGCATCTGTAGTGAGTTGAATTGTGTCTCTCAAAAAAATATTTTCAAGTTCTAACTCCGAGTACCCTGTAAACGTGACCTTACTTGAAATAGGATCGTCGCATAGTAATCAAGTTGAAATCATACTATATTAGGGTGAGCATGGTCCTGTTCACATTTAGTTTGGGGCTTATGGCCTCCAGAACTCTGAGAAAATAAGCCTTTTTTTTTTTTTTTTTTTCTGTACGCAGGCCTCTCACTGTTGTGGCCTCTCCCGTTGCGGAGCACAGGCTCTGGATGCACAGGCTCAGTGGCCATGGCTCACTGGCCCAGCCGCTCCGCGGCATCTGGGATCTTCCCGGACAGGGGCACGAACCCGTGTCCCCTGCATCGGCAGGCGGACTCTCAACCACTGCACCACCAGGGAAGCACAAGCCATTTTATTTTAAGCAACTTAGTTTATGGTAGCTTGTTATGTCAGACATGATATTTTAAAAATATAATCATTCCATGCCTTGATTTCTTCATGAACAAAAAAATGGAGCATGATAACACCCAGCTTGCTGGATGTTATTAATAACAGAGTATTAATAATCAGAATATGTTTCTAAAGTACTTTGAATAATATATAGAAGTGTGTGTACATATATAAGTTTAGTGTGGGTATATATACACCTTCTTAGAAAATAGGTGATCAAATGTCCCTGTAAATTATCCCTAATAAATGTCATAAAAATATCTTTTTTAGAAGAAGAATTTGAGGGAGTAATAGTCATGTAAGATGAAGATATTTGGCTACAGGCAAAACGTTGCATCTTTCAATCAATGTTCTAGAATGCATGGCATACTGTTTTGTGCATGATTTCCTTAATAAATATTACCTAATATTTCTCATTTATATCCCTATTACCAATATACCTGAACAGAATATTTCCCTTCAAATTGATATTTTTTGAGACTAATATTAGCACGGGGAATATTTCAGAGGGAAAAGAATTTAAAGCAAATAAAAGCATTCAAAATTATGCAGACCACCCAAACTTTAAATTAAAGCATGTAATTTATTTTCCTCTTTATTTTTGATATCTAACAGAAAAAAAGTCCACTGATTATGGAAGGTAATCCAGACAGATAGCTGTCCTTTTGGCCTCAAACAGCTCTGACATAAAACTCATTCCCTTCACTGGCTTCCAGGAGGCATCTAATCACACCAGCATAATTTGTTTTCTATAATTTCATTCAAGATGCATGGGGTTACAAGAAGGGTCACATTGCACAGTACACTAAATACAGCATTTCACTTGAAAAATTCCCTTTGTACTTGTTTCTTGTCTAATATTTTTATGGCTGCTCTTCCTTCATATAATACTCAGGTCTCTAGCTTTTCTTTCTTCTAGAAAACTTCCACCTAGTTTTTAATTTTATTGAATCTATCTTTGATTAGGTAGAATAATTTACTATTTGTTTTTTCTATTACCTCCATAAATGAATATTCAAATTCAGCAAGGAAAATGTCTTATCTTTTCATATATTTGGAGGATCTTCTTTTAGAAATCTCTTTCTCTCTCTCTATTTGCCTCTCTCCTTTCCCCCTTTCTCCAGAAAGGATAGATCATTTCAAGAATGTCTTAAGTGCCACGTTTAAACTTCACCTCTCTACATCATTTAATTCTAAAAGAAAATTATTTTCACATCTCTGTGCTTCTAAATAAGGTATATTAGAAATGACAACAGGCTTAGAAGATAATTTCTCACTATCTCTCTGAAATCATAGGATATAAGTGATGTCTATTATCAGTCTTTTTCTCTGATCCCACATATTTCTACTTGTCTGAGAAATTAATAATTGTCAAACATATTACAGTAAAAAAAAAGATGCTAATATATCTGACCTCTTCCTTGATATATATGTATTTCCTACTACCTTAAAATAATTAGAGTTTAGCTTCAGCACACATCTATAGAAGATCTTCTGTAACAGGTGTTGTACTAAGAATCTGGGGTTATGAGGACAAGAGGAGCCCTCAGTGACCTCACAAACTGTGAGAGAACAGACACATGTATAGCTGATCATCATACAAATGATAAATGCGCTATTTAAATACACATTATTTTACATTTAGATAAGGTTATATATTTGTAAAGAGGAGCAGTAAAAAGAGTCATAAAGAGGACTCAAATCAAAATGTGGTGGTTTAAAACACTATTCCACCACTCACTATCTGATAGAGTGATTTTCTTAACATTTGTGCCTCAGTTTGCTTATTTATAAAAATGGAGTCCTAATAACATTCACTTTATAGGGAGGTTGTGATAATTAAATGATACCTATAGAACACTTTGATCCCTGTAGTATATTATAGGTACAAAATAGACATTTGTTCTGGTTGATGATGTTATTGTGATGATGATGATGATGCTAATACTATTATAATGAATGAAAAAAATACTTGAAATTTTAACACTTTTCAGGTCTTGTAAAGTTTTTATTTTCTTTCTCTTTTTTTGTTCTTAGCAGAGTCTGTTCTCTCTTATGAGAATATCAAAGAAAGAAGATGCCAACATGTATTAGGGCTCTCCATGGAAACAGAAACAGTATATATAGGTTTATATTTAGAGAAAGATTTATTATGAGCAATTATTATATTATGAAAAAGAATTGGCTCAGTCAATATGGAAGCAAAAAGTCCCAAAATCTGCCATCTGTAAACTGGAGACCCAGCAAAGCCTGTGGTATAATTCAGTCAGAGTCAAATGCCTGAGAATCAGGGGAGCTGATGGTGTAAATTCCAGTCTGAGGGCTGGAGAGGAAGAGATGACATGTCTTAACTGGAGCAGGCAGGCAGGAAGCAAAAAGGGGTGAACTCTTCCTTCCTCCTCCTTTTGTTCTGTTCAGGTCCTCAGCAGATTGGATGATGCTCACCCACAGTGGGGAGGTCAGAGTACCTTACTGAGTCTAGGGATTCAAATGCTAATCTCATCCAGATACACCCACACAGACACAAGCAGAAATAATACAGTAAGTCCCCTACGTACGAATGGGTTCTGTTCTGAGAGTGCGTACCTAAGTCCAATTTGCTCATAAGTCCAACAAAGTTAGCCTAGGTACACAACTAACAAAATTGGCTATACAGCACTATACTGTAATAGGTTTATAATACTTTTCACACAAATAATACATAAAAAGCAAACACAAAAAATAGAGAAAACCTTTTTAATCTTACAGTACAGTACCTTGAAAAGTACAGTAGTACCAGCTACATTACTGCTGATTTTACACTTGCTTCTGGACATCCTGGGTTTGAAATAAAGATACTTTACTACTGTACTCTATACAGTACTGCACAGGAAAGTACACAAAAGCACAACCACTTGTAGAGGATGCATGCATGTGACAGTGTACTCCAGAAACATGAACTTACGTGATTGGACATGTGAATGCACGTTCTCACCTTTGAAAGTTCACAACTTGAAGGTTCATAGGTAGGGGACTTACTGTGTTTAATCTGAGCATACCGTAACTAGTCAAGTTGACACATAAAATTAATCATCACAGAGCATTTTTAATTTCTCAAATTAAACTAATAATAATGACAATAATAATAAACTTACATACCTGAACTGCCTTTGAGCCATATTCTCCACTTTTCCTCTTCTTATCAAAGAAGAGCACACATTTTCTTATTCAAGATCAGACTCTAGTCTCTTATTATGTTAACTACTGTCCATAGATATTTCTCCAGTCCAACTACCTCAGAGAAATTGAAGCAGAATCTTCAATACTTCTCGAAGTTTCAGGTTCATGTGAATTGCCTGGGAATCATGTTAAAATGAATTAGGTTCTGATTCAGTAGGTCAGGGATGGCATTAAGGTTGTATATTTCTAACAATCTAGTGGGTGTTAACTGAAGCTGCTGGCCAATGGACCACACTTTCAGGAGCAAGAACCTCACAGATAGATTATTGGGCCCTACAAGGATTTACCCTTTCTATATGCCCTCTAATGCAGTGTATAAAATTATCACTAAGTAATTGATCAATCCTATCTTTAAAGAAACCCAATCTAATGTCTCCTTCATTAAAGATAATATTCCCTCACCTAATTTCCAGTGTTTTTCCACACCAGTGCTCTCTTAATTTCTAAGCATGATAGGATATTTTCCTCAGTGCCTTTATCCATATCATTCTCTATAAGCAGAATGGTATTCTCTGGCCAACTCTCCTTTCTTTCTTCTCTTTTCTTTCTTTTCTTTTTTGTCTTTTCTTTTCTCCCTTCCCTTCCCTTTCCTTTCCTCTCCCTTGCTTTCTTGCTTTCTTGCTATCTCATGATCCCCCTCCCCTTTTTATTGAAGTATGGTTGATTTACAATATTTCAGGCCCCCATTCTGTCTTTAAATGTTTGACTCCTTCTCATTTTTACATCTCAATTTAAGTGTAACCTCTTCCAAGATTTCTTAAGACCGTCTTAAGAAAAACAATAAAAAAATGCCTTATATGTTCTATCTCTGGCAAAGCTACAAATCTTTGCCTTCCTTGGTGGGGGACTGGATTCACTTATGCTATTCTGAAGTTCCCTTTATAGCCATCTCTCAGGTTAGTACTTAAGCAAATGAAACATTTTAAACAATTTGTATTAGTTTCCTAAAGCTGCTTTAAAAATCACTACAAATTTAGTAGGTTCAAATAACACATCTTATCTTGCATATTCTGAGGTCAGAATCCAAAATGCATTGAAGGTGTTCTAGGACTCTCTATACCCACTCTCACTGATCACTGTTCTTTGGGAAAATGATAAAGTCAACTTGTGTGCAAAGACTTATATTTGGATAGAAGAGTTAAGTGTTATTCTGTGGCCACATACATTATTTTATCTGCCTGAACAACAGGATGTTGCTAATATTTGTGTGTGTGTGTGTGTGTGTGTGTGTGTGTTTATGTAAAGATGGGCAAGGTTATGTGAATAAGAGAAATACTTCCAGATTCTATAGGAGTTTAGATGAGATCTTGCTGTTAGTTTTTGTTTGTTTTTAATTTTTTTTAGATCTGTTGTATGTTTTCAAACGACATTAAATAAATGTTTCCACCTGGTCCATCAGAGAGTAGGTGATTTCAGAGCATCTGGAGTATAATAATGACAACAATATTATCATTTATACAAGGAATTAAGTCACTGAGCAGTAATGGGTGTCCATAAAGAGAGGTTTGAGGCAATAAACCTGGGCAAGGTGAAGCTATAGCTAGAATAACTACATAATACATAGTCTATGGTGATTAAGATATTAGCCTAATCTGTGAGGACAAATAATAGCATAACACTAGGTTTATTAGAAATTCTAGTTGATAATTGGATGGATCTTTGGGTAAGATTTGTGGTTAGGTTAAGGTTTTTGAGCTGGTGCTTAAGTACATGTAATTAGACATCGATATTTATTATTAATTTTGTATCCAGAAAGATGGTTGTCCTTTCATGATGTTACTCACTTCTCTAGACTGTTGCCTTCCTAGTTCTTCCTAAGACCATTCTCTATCTGGTCTGTTCAAGGTTAACCAAATCCTGAAAGATAACAGATACACTGGATTGTAATGAAACTGGGGTTAGTTTGAGGGTTTTAGGTTTTCTTCTTAATGGTAGTCTAGTTAGTGGCTTTCAAATAAGAATAAGGTGATGAAAGAAGACAGCAACTTGCATATATGAGAGGAAATAAATAATGAAAGTATAATAATTTCTTACTTCAAAAAAAATTGATCTTGAAAACTAGATGAAATTTGATTTAAGTCCAAATAAAGTCTTCATCTTTAACATAATTAGTTTAGTATACTTGAAAATATTAGTAAATTAGTGCTAGGACACCAAAGCTTGAAGCTAAATGTTAGAAATTTCTAAATAACTTTGTCTAAAAAATAAATACTATCATTCATTACAAGGCACCTATAAAATTTTAAGGTATATGCGATAGATTCAAAAACAAAGCAAAGTAAAAAAATTCCCTAGGCTCTGTGAGATTTTTTCAGCTACTTTTAAAAAAATGCTACTATTTGGATAAGCATCTTGTACAAAGTTATATCTGAGATGCCATGATCACCTCAAAATTAGTCTAGATTCTAGAGTCTTAAGTGTAAGTGACACTTTCAGGTGATGTTCCTTTCCAGTGAGAGATTCAATATGGTTAGCAGACAAGTTGCAAGGAACCTGAGTTTGGAGTATAACTATTCTTCCATGTACCTTTCAAAACTAACATTTCCTTGTACTAATAACAATTACACACATACCACATTCCTCAAAACAAAGAGGGAGGAGGGTAATTCATCACCAGACTTGACTTGCGATGAGATAGATGTAAGGCTGTAATCCTTCTTAATTTGTGAAATGACCCTAATCAATTATCTCTGCTATTGAAATATACCCAAATATCCTTATTTTAGTTTCATAAAACAAGAGCAAGAGGGGAGCATTTGTTTATGAGACTCATGATGCTCAGGTGCTTCACGTAAGCTGTAGCTCTCTTCCTCTCAATCATTCCTCAAATGATGGGAAAAATATGCCACATATGGTTCTCTTGGAAAACTGTGACAAGTAAAAAAAATGTATTTACACCCATTGCTTTCTGTTGGAGACTGGTACTATGAATTATGCTAAGTGGAAGGCAAAGATACCACCAACAACAATAAAAACTTCTCTCATAAAGATAATAAATTTGAGGATTGAACTTCTTCCTGGGATTATATATAGACTTTTCAATATAGAAAATAAATCTCTCTGCTTAAACTGGAAGGTAAGATGGGGAGGATGCTTGTGAAGGTCTGGGAGTAGGGTTGGTTGGGTGTAAAAATGGACTATTGAATGGGTAGAAAATGAAGAAGGAGGACTGCCATCTGGAGATTCAGTTAGGAAGAGGAGAGTGTGAAAAATGATGAATACAATTTAATCTGTGGGATATTTAATGTACCTCCAAATAATATCTCTCATGATTAGTAACTAAGGAGTAGATATTCTTCTGCAAGTAGTGATTATACAAACATCCATTAACTCTGGGTCTAATATCTGGCCGATCCTCACCTCCAACACACATCCGTCTCCCTTAAAATTTTCCTGCTTTGGGGTGATTCTGTAACTGGGGAGAAAAACAGAATATAATGATCTACTCCTCCAGTGCTGCTGAACTCAGAGCTTGCTTTTCCTACCACAAGCAAGTTTTATGCTTTCTGGATTACACATGTTCTTGGTATAATGGAGTACCTGAAGATCAGATCAAGGTTTAATCATGCATGGTAAGAAAACTCACTCATCCAGACCTTGTAAAGCCTAATCTTACTCCAAATGGAACATTTTATTAGATTCTAAAAAAAAAAAAACAAGTATCCTGAACCCTAAGCACCTTCAAAAATCTTGAGTGATCTTCCCTAGCAGCAAACCAGAAGAAAATTTGGGGAATCCTATGTGTAACAATGGATTAGCATAAGGCCCCAGCACTCATACTTATTTTGGATGGGATCAAAAAATGAGAAAAAGTCACTGCTCATCAATCATTAGCCCAATATGTTTTGGGATACCTTTGATCCTTCAGTTCAGATTCTGTTATAGAATTAAGACTAAAACTGAATTGTATACATGATATATAATTGTTTTTCAAAAATAGATAACTTTGGGGCTTCCCTGGTGGCGCAGTGGTTGAGATTCCGCCTGCCGATGCAGGGGACACGGGTTCATGCCCCGGTCCAGGAAGATCCCACATGCCATGGAGCGGCTAGGCCCGTGATCCATGGCCACTGAGCCTGCGCGTCCGGAGCCTGTGCTCCGCAACAGGAGAGGCCACAACAGTGAGAGGCCTGCGTACTGCAAAAAAAAAAGATAACTTTGTTCCTTCCTGTGGCTGTCAAACTGTGAGACGAGGCCCAGTGAACTTTACCTCCTGGTATTCACATCCTATGCAGCCCTCTCTGACCTGTATAATCAATACAGTATCATGGAAATCACAGCATGAGGTGTTCAAGGCTAAATTATAAAAGAAATTGTGATTCCACCTTGTTTTTCCTGTAATATCTTGCTCCAGAAGCCTACTGTCATGTTGTGAGGATACTGAAGTAACCTTATGGAGAAGTCCACATGGTCAGGAAATGTTGGTCCTGGTTTCCCATCACAAGCCAGGACCAACTTACTAGACATGCGAGTGAGGAACCATCTTGAAAATAAATCCTCCAACCAGAGTTAAGCCTTCTGATGACTGAACTGCAGTTCAAGCCAACCTCTTAACTACAGCTTCATGAAAGACCATGAACCAGGACAATCCAGCTCCTATGCACTGGATTTTCTGACCCACAGAAAATCTCTGAGATAAAAGAAGTGAGAGGTAAAATAAATGTGTTGTTTTAAGCCACCAAACTGTGAAGTAATTGATTATGCAGCAATAGGATGCTAAGAGACCTGTTTCCTTATCTTTTTTTTTTTTACTTTGTTTTTTTCTTTTAATCCTAATCATCCAGAATAAAATATGTTCTTACATTATTGATCTGGATCATAACACCCATATCACATAATCCTTACATTTAAATGTGACATACTTAGAGAAACACCCATATTTCAGTCTCCATTAGGAAATTTTTCTTTTGCAATTACAGTGGGGTTTCAATAGAAAAAAATAGCTGCATATTGGACCCTAAGATAAATAGATGTTAGCTGAAAAAGCTATCTTTTTGGTTCGGTTAGCTGCTATCCTTTCTTTTTATTTTCTGTTTTAAACTATGACTAGATAATTCGGTTTTCTGTTTTACAGGCTCAAAAATATTTGTCTTAAAATAGCAACAATAAAGTATTCAAGATATAATTTTACAAGTAGTTACTGACTTTTTTCTTTGACTTTTACATTAAGCATTGACATTTCAGTTTTGACAGTTTATCTACCACATAATTAGAATGAGTAAGTATCCTGTTAAGATAAAGTGAAAAGAAAAATATTGCCAGAAATAACACATGGAAAATGGAATGTTATATAATATAAACTTGTATACAACACAAAATATAGTATATTAAATACTACTGACAATTGAAGTGAAATGTTGAGATCTTTTAAAAAATGAATTCACACTGTTCATTCAAACTCTGCTAAAATAGCCTAAAGCTGCAGTCTATTCCTTCTTTATCTCTCAACACTGTTCTAAATTCCAGATTGATATCATGATACTAATTTGCTTAATAAATATTTATGTAAGTTTAGTTTTACTTCATGGCTATTTGTTTAAGTTTCAATTCATGCTTGTTATTGTTTCATTGTTATTACTATTTTATTATTAACTGTAGTGTATGTTCTTTCCTGCTCACTTGCTTAGCTACTCATGCTTTGTAAGTAAAGAATTATCTCTACACCTAGTTGTATTTCCATTTCTCTTCCTATAGTGGAACAGAAAATTAACAAATTAATAAATCACAAAACCTTTTTTTTCCACTTTCAAGTGTTTCTTAATTATCAATTACTTGTTTATTTTTTCTGTTGAAAAATCTTTTGTGAACTTTTTTTAACAGGCTATAAAGAAATAATTAAGGGTGATTTTTTAAAGGATGGTTATAACACAAATTTAGTTTATTTTATTAATGCCAGTATACTCTGTTGTTTTATATGTCTCTCTCTATGTTTATTCCAAACTTCCCTGGAAGTAAATATTATATTTTGCTTCCTTGAATCTATGGGGTTTTTTAGTATCTTATCTGACTTTATTATTTTGTCATAGTGTGTGAGGGAGTGTGGGGGGGCATTTGCTTAACATGTTTGACATTTACCACATTTGCAGTGTGGTCATATATTTTGCCAAAAAGAATTTTGTGGGGAAAATAGCTTGAGAATTTAGATATTTTTCTATATTTTGTATTTGGCAAATATATCCATTTGTCATCAGATTTAAAGTATAAAATGGATAACTAATAAGAACCTGATGTATAAAAAAATAAAATAAAATTCAAAAATTCACAAAAAGGAAAAAAAAAAAACACGTGCACATATCATCAACTCAAGAGTGCTGAATTTCAGCTCAGCAGCAGCAATGCAGAGGACAGTCCAAGAATTATACAGTCGGAGAAGTATTTAGAATTGAAAAAATTGCTGTCAGCTTGAAAAGAGGTATTAATTGTGAGGAAAAAAAGATTTATGTGAACTGATGTGTGGTCAAAAAATAATGGTGGTGGGGATTTCTAAAGAATGTATTAAAGATGAAATTCTTTTTATAGCACCTTTTAATTGAGGATAATAATATATTCTTTTGAAAGAAATGTCAGGGGGGAGCAAAAAATGACAATCATTTCATTAAAAAATTTATTTAGCAAGTGTGTCAAAAGTTAATGTGATATTTTAAAATTACTTCAGGAAGCCCTACATTCAAAATCAGAAAATATGATATTCTCTGAGTAAAGTCTTAAACAATATATAGATGCAAAACTTACTGATTATGCTTGTTTAATAAACTCAATATCTTCTTTAAAAAAAAGTGATATTGGGGAAAGGGAATGACCAAATCTCTTTTAAACACTGAGATAATTAAAATGCAAGAAAAGTCCTGGAAAGTAGCTGTTGTGTGCTTTCCTGTAAGTATCTTTTTTTAGAAACATTGAATCCCTAAATCCTAAAGAAAACCAAGCTTAGTTATATCTGAATATTTTAATTGTAAGAATATTTGATTGAAATGAAAACATTTTGAATTTAACTTAAATGTATGGATAATTAATAAGGATTTCAGAATCATCACGGATAGTTAAAAGAATTTCATTGTTCCTGAGTAATATTTGCTTGTAAAATGTTATGATATTGCAAAGCATGCATCTAAAAGCCACAGATTTTAGTTAAAATATTTTTCTTAGCAATAAGTATAAAATAATTCTAGTTATAGCTGAGAATAATAGAAATATAAGAGATACATTTCATTTTGTTTACATATTTAGACAGATTTGTAAATTTGATTTTTGTCTATGGGTCTCATGGATGATAGCTTTGACAATAATCAATCCAAAATTACAGCATTTCCAGTAAATGTAAAAAAAAAAGTTGATTCCAATATTCCTTCCCCAAATTTTATGATATTAAGTTCTCTCTGAGGTATCTTGCCTCTCTGACTTTGAGTGAGTTAGAGGTTTATATATTTTGAAGAAGAATCAGGTGGGCTTTAGTATACATTTTTTTTTTTTTTTTCTTTTTGCGGTATGTGGGCCTCTCACTGTTGTGGCCTCTCCCATTGCGGAGCACAGGCTCCGGATGCGCAGGCCCAGCGGCCATGGCTCATGGGCCCAGCCGCTCCGCGGCATATGGGATCCTCCCAGACCGGGGCACGAACCCGTATCCCCTGCATCGGCAGGCGGACTCTTAACCACTGCGCCACCAGGGAGGCCCTTTAGTATACATTTGGCAATAAAAATCTATAGCAGTAGCCAAGAGTTATCATCAAGCCTGCAAATACATCAGTGTTGCTGCTGGATCTCACATACCTCACAGTCTTCTTCTCCAAAGCAACCCATTAACCATGGCCACCATTTCATCCTATATCCAGCCAAGTGTTCTGGAAATAAAACTCAGCATTGCCCCAGACACAGGTGTTATAAAATTTTGGTTTATAAGGGATGAATAAAGAGTAGAGGGCCTAGAAGCTCAAATGAGATAACTACCCCTATTTAGGGGCCCAGGTAAGACAACTATCCCTGTTTACCCACAACTGCGAGGTTATAGAAGAACACTACTTTTGGTAATAAAAATGGATACAATTCTGTATGGATACATGGATACAAAAATGGATTCAAACAGGGAAAGTGGGTCTTTGTAGGATTCTTGGTATATGGATTAAGATCACTGAAGTAACTTGAAGTTATATGTTACTGCAGTTTGGTAGACAGAAAAATGACCCCCACCCCCAAGAATATTCACCTTCTAATGCCTAGAATATTTGAATATGTAACTTTAAAGGGCACTTTGCAGATGAGATTAAGGATACTGAGGTGAGAGTCTCCTGGATTTTCCAGGTGAGTACAATGCAATCACAAGGCTACTTATAAGAGGGAAGCAGAAAGGTCAGAGTCAGAAAAGTAAATGTGACTGTGGAAACAGAGCTTTGAAGGTGCAACACTGCTGGCTTTGAGAAGGAAGGAGAGATGACTTAAGGAATCAAGGTAGCCTCTAGAAGCTAGGAAAGAGAGGAAATGGATTGTCTCCTAGAGACTAGAAGGAACCAGATCTCCTGACAACATGCGTTTTATCCCCATGATACTGATTTTGGACTTCTTTTGGACTTCTATCCAAAGTTGTAAGATAATATCTTTATGTTGTTTTAAACCATTAATGTGTGGCGGTTTGTTACAGCAGCAATGGAAAACTATCTTCCTGAGGTTTGTTGTAATTTTTTTGGATAGTTACTATTTTTTCTTCTTAACACTGTTTCTTCCTTTTATCCATCTGATTAAAAATATATATTAGCTATCAATTATCAACATCTTACTTTGTGCCAAGAATTGTGCTAAGATTTTTCTGCACTTCATCTCAGTGTATTCTTTTCAGTCATGGAATCTTACGTGTAAATATGAATTTCCTCTTTTTTTTCTCTTTCTTATTTTAACTAGCACAAATTACTAATAATATCTACCATATTTTAATAATTTATTAATTAGAAAGAAGTATAAATATATACATGCACTGATATATACACATGATTTCAACCAGAATTCCTTCATAATTGATTGGAATCTCTCTCAAGTACAAATGATGGTCAAGCTTTTTAGGGAGTCCATTCTCCAACATTTTCCCAAAGGTACTCATTATACAAGACTAAAATATTTTTGGCAGTGTCAACCTAATAATCCCAAACCATCCTGAAGATAAATATCTTCTAATGGCTGAAAAATCTTTCTATACTAATATAAAAAATATAATGTTTTGACAATCATGGTGCTATCGCCTTAAATAATTTTACGGGGTTTTTTTGTTTTGTTTTGTTTTTCAAATTCTAGCCAGGGAAGGGAGTTTTTCCTTCAGTTTTAGGAAATGGTTGAAACAGTTGGCTACTCATACTTTAGTGAGTCATTTGGTTCTTGCGATTTGTCCTAAATGCAGCAGGATTCTCTAAAAAAATTAAGAGGAGGAAAACTAAACTCAAGCTTATAGCGTAATGAAGCTGTGATGCTGTGAATATCATTCTTTTAAAAATTTTGGAAGGCTGCTTAAGAAATCAACTCCAATTGGGAGATGCATTGACATTAGGATGAATATGACAATTATGTTTGGTTTTTCAGAATTACTAAGAGGAAATTTTAGCTTATTTTTCTAGTGGTGACAAAAATGTACCAAATATCTGTGCATATAAACTTCATGATCGTAAACAGAATCACAGAATTTTATAACAGGTAGAAAGCATATACTAGAAAAAAGATTTTTAAAGACTATTTTAGACAGTTTTACCACTCAATTATTAAGGTATAAAATAAAATAAAGCTATAAAAATGAATAAAGTATATTGTCATCAAAATCAGATTTAATTTTTCTTCCTATTTGAATCGTTAGCATGCCTTTCTATCATTGTGTTTGCATATAGAAGGTAATTGTTGTATTCTTAGCATTCATGTAAAACTCATTCCTAAATAACTGAACAATTATATATTGTCTCTTATGTATTAACTAAAATAATGTGGGGAGGAGGCATAAATGCACAACTCCAAAACATCATGATAACTGTAAATTTCAAGACCTTTTATTTGCTAGGGTGGTTTTGGCTGAAATTGTAGAATACCTCACTAAAAGTTTTTGAAAAGTCATTCCTATTTGTTTGTTTGTTATTTATCTACTTACTTAATACCAAGAAATCTAAGGGAATCACTCAATGTTGGGATTTCTCAGAGTCAGCTTTTCTGTTATTTTCTGTCCTTTCCTTTTGATGATGAGTGTGGCTTTTAGTCTTTAGTATTCCCAAAACAATGTCCCCTAGCAGGAAGGCCAAGGCTGGTCACTCCTTTTTTCATCTTTCAGTTTATTTGACTTTTCAGAAGCTCCCAGCATATTTCACTTTGGATTCAATCAGCCAGAATCAGGCCTGGTATCTGACTCCTAGCTACAAGAGAGGTGAGGAATTCAGCCAGTAACTCACCTTTCAACCTCCAGAGGGATGGATTAGGCACTGCTGCAAGGAAGATTCATTTGGGAAATGTTGATGTTTAGCTAACCAAAGAAGTCTGCTATATGCTTGACTGTGGAGGCCCCAAGAGAAAGACAAGTCAGCTCAAGGTCTCAGATGCACACTTACAGAGACTTATTTGAGGATTTGGCTGGTACTAGTAATTGAGATTTGATTTTATAGAGAGAATATATTTATAACTGTATATTTTATATATAGCTGGAAATCAGTTGTAAGCATATTAAAATATATGAAAGAATAATTCTGTAAAAAATAACAATAAGAAAGTAGCATTGGCGATTTCATGACAATTTATCAATTACTTTCAAAAGGAAAAATTATCAATGTGTTAGAAAATAATATAATTAAAAATGTAGGGATTTGTGAATCTACTCAGTTTTGTCTATGCTACTTATTAGCTCTTTGATGTTGAACAAATACTGTCACTCTTTTGAGTTCTAGTCTCCTCACATGTGATGAAGTTAATGATACTGACATTTAAGGACTAAAATGAAATAACCTAGGTGGACACTTAGAGCACAGTTACTAACCCTTAGAAAATCTTCTGGATATTTTGTTACTCCATCCTTCATCCCACACATCCAGTTCATTTCTTCTTCTTAAAAATTTCATATTAACAAGAACTCAATAATTTGTAGCTCATAATAACCTAGACGATGGCTTAAAGTTTAATTTGTTATGTAAAAATATGTTTCCTTCACAAAACAGAATTGTAAACTTTCAAGAAATATTTGAAATATAAAATTCTCTTTTATGTAAATCATTGAATTAGTCATTTCCTGAGATGCATTATCTTTCATAAAACCACATCAGTCAATATATAGTAAACAATATTCAGAAAATCTTACTTTTTATTTTGAAAAAAGTCAAACAATGAAAAAAATAAAATTATACTTAATCATCATCTTCTTAGAAGTAGATCCCTTGGAATTTTATACTAACATACTAAGGCTACCAACCTACTATTTTTTTAACTCAATTTTGAGTTGTCTTTGGTGCATATAGTCATATTTAGAGTGTTTATTGACTTAAATATTGGAAACCAATTAAAAGTTTCAAGTGGTTAATTAGCATGAAGTTATTAACCGGCAAAATAGCATTTTTGGTAAACAAAACAGTGTAAGCAAATTATAAACACAAGAAACAAACAAATACAAAAGAAAATATAACAAAAGGATGCTAAATTTTTGTTATGTGGGATTATAAAAAAAATGGGTAGTACTACAAGGTAGACATAAGTCTTGCTGTGTAATTTACATTTGTCAGTGTTATTACGTTTTATTCACTTTGAATAATGATGAATACTTGCATTCAACTTACCATAACCTTCAGGAAGTGATGTATGTGATGAATGTGATATATGGGCTAATGTCAAACTCCATTTCATAAATCAAGAGAATATGCCTCTCAATGACGCTAAAATTTAAAGTTTAAATAAATGTTTTGTCTTCTAGATTATCAGATCATAACTGTATGTTTAGGAACATATTTCCAAATAGTGATCCATTTCAATATTTTATTCAAAATAAAAAATATTTTTTTCTCCAAATTTCTTATTTTAGTATGTAGAATATATATTTATAACTATATACCTATCTATATACACATGTAGGTAGAAAGATGAATAAAAAGATATTCTAGGGCTTCCCTGGTGGTGCAGTGGTTAAGAATCCACCTGCCAATGCAAGGGACACGGGTTCGAGCCCTGGTCCGGGAAGATCCCACATGCCGTGGAGCAACCAAGACTGTGTGCCACAACTACTGAGCCTGTGCTCTAGAGCTCGGGAGCCACAACTACTGAAGCCCGTGCGCCTAGAGCCCGTGCTCCACAACAAGAGAAGCCACTGCAATGAGAAGCCCACGCACCGCAATGAAGGGTAGCCCCCACTCACCTCAACTAGAGAAAACCCGCAGCAACAAAGACCCAATGCAGCCAAAAATAAATCAAATGAACTTATTTTTTTTAAAAAAAGATATTCCTACAGTAATGAAGATCTTTATTTTATTCCATAATATTTAATCCCTAAAAGAGATTTGAAACAAAGTATAAAATATTTACTTCCATAAATTACCTGGGATTCTGGTATTTAGTTTTCTAAATCATTACACATAATTTATTATCTATCAATGAAAATGTTAAAGCTTAAAGTGATCTGAATTTGTTAAATATGTCATTTAAGGTACTTTTAATTTTATCTTCCTAAAATAACAGTTGAAAGTTATTTCATATAAGTATATAACAAATTGCCATTAGTTTGTATTGTCCTTTGGTAGCAAACTTCCTTTCCATTTTCCCATTTTTATAACAACCTCCTCTTCCCTTAGTGAGCTCTCTTATGTCTGATCCCACTCCCATCCCCACATCACCCAGTTTATTTCTGATTCTGGGCTTCCCTTCCCTTCCCCTCTCTATCACACCGTATCATACTACAACACATTTATTCATGCAGCTATTTAGTTATTTACATTGACTGGTGTATGTTCTTAGTACTTCCTATCTGTTATATCTTTTCATCTTTACACTGAACACTGAAACACTGCTTATTAAACTGGTTGATTACAATGATATCTAAGTGAGAGAGAGCAAACAGGAATCTCTAGAAATTCATTTTTTTCTCCAAAAGCACAGAATTTCCTGGAAATTCCTGACTTTACTTTTCAAATTTAAGGCAAAGTTTATATTTTACTCTGTAATATGTTCCTGTTGACTACATGAAAGAAAATTCTAACTTACTTAAATTGTGAAATAGAAATTTTCTGAAAACCAGATTATCTTCTGATCCAAAAAAACCCCACAAAAAACACAAACTGTTGTGAACTAGTATGAAGTATTTATAGTCTTAATTTATCCCTTTTAATGAATATTCATGTTTCATTGCATACATATGTTTGGTTAGGGGATAGGATAATCAATATACAGTAAATACATCAAATTAGATTTTTGAAATCCAAAGTTTCTTAATTTGAAACACATTTGGCCTCATGGGTTTCTAACTATGTACTGTGGACCAGAACCAGCTAACTTTCATAATACTTCTTTCTTTTATTTGCAAGTATAATTATTACTTTTGAATTTCTCGTGGTTAATTATCTCATCTGTAGAGGTCAGGGTGATAGGTTAATAATACCTTATTTTGAAAAGAAATTATCTACCTCTTACAAATGTAATGAGTGCAAGTATTAACCCTTCTTTATAAATAGGAGGCTGAGTTATTAAAAGATAAAATATTTCACCTGATGTCATATCATTGGGTCACCCCTGAATCATAGCTCAATACCTTCCCCAGTGATCATACTATTGCTTTCATCTGTCATCACTCGTCCCTGTAGTATTCTGCTTAGACACAGGATTCTTAATCTAAGAAATTAATTCAAGCTGAGATATTTGCAGGTGATAATGGCCTTTGAAAACATCAATAGATTATCAGGAGTTTTTAGTTGTGCATAATATGACAACATGACAAGGCCCAAAGCCCTTATTTTTAAAATGTAACTCCTTTCTTAGGACTTAGACCAGCATGAGCCTCAAATCTGATTCTTACACCTAGTGCAAATCAATGCTAGAGGATTTCAGTATGCTACGATTTCTATTTAAAAAATAATTAGGTGATTAATTTATCAATTACTAATGAGTATTTTTTATATTTGTGCTATTTTATTCAGTAATATTTCTAAACAGAAATGTTTTCAACAAATTGAAGAACTAGTAAGTTAAAAGCAATGTCACAACCATTCCAATCAGTGGTAAAAATAAGTCACAAGGAAGATGATTATAATATTATTCATACAAATTTAAGAATTAAAGGTATTTCCTTGCTTACCGTGTCACCTGTACATTTTCAGCTATGTTTTCTTTAAATAAAAGTATGAAACAAAAAGATATCATAGTTAAGCGACTTACCAAATACTCATGCCTCATGTATACTGGGGTCTCATAATAAATTGAAACTTTTTAATCTGAAAATAGATTGCATAGATACTTCTATCTATATGGCTTATTGTGGCGTTCTGCATTAATGAATTTTTGGATTGTACTTTATTGTTCTTTATGTTACACATATACTAAATACTGTTATCTCTTGTTTCAAATATAACTACAGTCATACTGAATAATTTAAAATGGGCCTTTTAAAAGCACATATAAGTCTCACATCATTATACCCAAAGAGAATATATCATTGAAAACTTTGTTTACAGGAGTCCACAGAACAAACTCTAAGTTAAACAGAACCAGAACTCACAGACCTTCCAGAGTCCACAGAGCAAACTTGAAATTAAACGGAACTAGAACTCACAGAACTTTCCGGAGCCCACAGAGCAAACTCTAAGTTAAACAGAACCAGAACCCACAGAACCTTCCAGAGTCCACAGAGCAAACTTGAAATTAAACGGAACCAGAACTCACAGAACTTTCCAGAGCCCACTGAGCAAACTCGGAATTAAACAGAACCAGAACTCACAGAAGCTTCCAGAGCCCACTGAGCAAACTCGGAATTAAACAGAACCAGAACTCACAGAAGCTTCCAGAGCCCACTGAGCAAACTCGGAATTAAACAGAACCAGAACTCACAGAAGCTTCCAGAGCCCACTGAGCAAACTCGGAATTAAACAGAACCAGAACTCACAGACGCTTCCAGAGTCCACTGAGCACACTCTGAATTAAACGGAACCAGAACTCACCAGGAGGCTCCAGGCTCACAGAACCTTCTGGAGTCCACCATGAATCCTTCCCCTGTCAGGCCTGATGCTCGAGGTGGGCCGCCACTGCTGGGCTGGGCTGTCCTCGCCGTCCTCACAGCCTGGCTGCTCTGACCCCTCCTGCAGTGCGGAATCTGCGGACAAGGGCACTGTTTTGTGTTAGTGCCTCTCGCTGTAGCGGGGGTGGAGCCCTAATCCTCCTCCTCATCATGGACCACCTGCCGGTTCACTGGCATCACCTGGATCTTGTTAAAGTGCCGAATCCTACGCTTTCAACAGCGGATTGTTAAAGAATCTGCATTTGGCAAGGTTTCTCGATTATCTATAGCTACATAACAAATCACTCCCAAACATAGATGCAAAACAGTAAACGTTTATGATCTCACACCATTTCTGAGAGTCAGGGAGCAGCTTCACTGGATGGCTCTGGCTCAGTCCTTCCTAAAGCTGCAGTAAGATTTGGCCAAGGCTTGTCTGGGGCCGGAGGGCCACTCACTGCCTGGCCAGTTAATGCTGGTGTGGCTGGGGGGTGGTGGTGACAGCTTCTCATCATGGGGCCTCTCCACCTCACAGGACAGCTGAAGTATCCTTACAGCATGGCAGCTGGAGCCCCACAGCAAGTGATCCAAGAGGAAATGTCAGTGCCTCCAAAGTCACCTGCGTCATTTCACTGGTTGGCCTCACTCAGACTGGGAGGGACAACCAAGACCTCGACTGCCAATGGGCAAGCTCACTGGGGCCAGCATGAGGCTGCTGACCATACCCGTTACAGTTGGGGAAGCACTAGCTTCTCCCCCAGCTCACACCCCCAATGCATGGGGGGCTGCGCAGGTTTTTGAGATTCACTGGTGTTGGTGGCATGGGGTCTCCTTCAGGGCAATGGACTGCCCTCATTGGCCAGTCCTGGAAAGGCCTTGTTCAGCCCTTGCTGCAGAAGCCCGTTGGATGAATGCACCACTACTCACAGACCCGCCAACATATGGGGCTATTTGAACAGCACGGTGGCCAGTGAATGCCACTGTCTTTCCAAGGAGCTGAGGCAACTTGCTCTCCCACCACCATCTCCATTCCTCCACATCCCATCAGTGCTAGGTTTTGTCCAACTGCTATTTTTTACCCCTTTGGTGGGTGTGAAATGGATCTCATTGTTTTCATGTGAATTTCCAAGGTTACGAATAAGACTTATTAGCCATTTAGATTTCCTTTGTGTGAAGTGCCACTCTTCTACTACGCTGTTTCTTCCTTGATCACTGGTGAACTTTATATATTTTGGGTATTAATCCTTTGCAGTAACATGTGTTACAAATAAAAAGAAATTCTAATGATGGGTAAAATTACCAGATGCTGGGGGAGATGCAAATGGCTGATTAACTCTCCTCCTATGAGCATTCAAGCCCTAAATAATGATTGCTTGACCTCACTCAGTAGCCACAGTCTTGAAGCAGACTTTTCTTTATGAAAAATTAGTATTGGAATGAGGTGCCACTGCCACTGTATAGGCAAGAACAGTCTCTTGGAGGATATTGCTTCATTGCAGAGGAGGATATAAAGACCCTCTAAGTCATGAAAATTTAAGGCAAACAGGAAATCCTTGCCAGTGAAAGTTTGTGTGTAGGTGTAGGTGTAGGTATGTAAAACGAGTATATGTTTATTGCTTAACAACATTTGCCTTTCCCCTTTATGTGCATTAGGGAGATCCCTTGTTGGGATGTGCCAAGGTGATCCCATGCAGGTGGAGCGAACCAGGCTCCAGGGGAAAGACTTATTCCAGCACCTCAGGAGACTGGGGCTGGGTTCTTCTCCAGTGTGGTCCACCTGGCACTGTGCTAAGCATTAGGGGGACAAGGCTGAGCATGTGAGTGTGATCTAAAAGAGAAGTGTCCTCAGAGCTCAGGGGGATGCTGCTGGGGTGATGGGAAGAAACGAGCTGAATCAATAGTAGTATTGTAGTAAACATGAACACATTTCCTGCCATCAGAATGTGCAGGACCACCTGTAACCTCATGTGGCAGAGACCCAAGCCACGGAATTAGTGGACTGCTCATGCTTCCTAGATTTCTCTCTCTTTCTGGCTTCTTGAAGCAGGACCTATCTTCTTTGAACTAAGTCCCTAGTGTTCCTGCCAGAGTAGGGTGGTTGGGGGAGGCTTTGGGGAATAAGGGGACTTCCCACCACTGAGGGCAGTTGGGTGCTCCTGTAATAAACTGAGTAAATAAAAGTGAGGTAATTGTGTTTGTACTCCAAGTTAGTAATGTGGATCATTCCAGATACACTATTGGCATGGATTTCTACCAAGTGAGTCATTTCCCTTATGGCCTTTCTCTAAATTTCATAAATGTATTCCCACAACACCTGCAATTAAGCCCAATGTTTCTGGGAATATAAGAAGTAAAGCACATAGTCTATCTGAGAAAAATGGATCCAGAGGGTAATAATGAGAGCTTTGAGAACAGGAAATCTGCAAAAAAAAAAAAAAAAAAAAAAAAAAAAGGAAAACTATGATTTCGTAGATTCAGTCATTTCAACAGAAATCAGTAGTCAGTGGCTAAACAATTTTCAGAGTTAAATTAATGTTTTCTACCCTGAAGGATTATTCATAATAGTTATATGATTATGAATATATACTTATAAAGCATAAACATTGCTGAGAAAATTCTGACATTGGTAAGATCTGTCCTTTGTTTTAGTAAATTTACTTTATTTTCCTATTGCATCATTAATGTATTTCTTATATAGTTCTATCACCTTTATCATCTTTACCCCCCACTGTTTCAGAAAAAAAATAAAATAAAACTTCATGTTTACAAATTGACATTTGTTGATGAGTATTTGTTTAAAGTGTTCTGTAATTTGTTTTCTTATGTTGCTTCAATTTATAAAATGCACTGTTTTTAAATAACTTCAAGATACATGGAAAATAAAGCATCATTAAAGAATAGTATATTTGAATAATTATTTAAAATTAAAGATACATTTGCTTGTTCATTTTTTTTAACAGAGATTAAAGGCTCCTATATACTAAGTTTAAAAAACAAAAACAAAAAGCAGTGTTTCCCTGGAGATTTGTTTTGAGACTTCACAGCTTTGCTGGTTTCCAAGTGTAGAGGATGTTATATAAGTGATTCCCCAAAAAATGATTTAGTGAAGTTCTTACAACCCTCCCAAGTTGATCCCAACAAGCGTCCTCCTGCCTAGTGTAGCTTGCACCAATAGAACATGACCAAGTTCGGTTCAGAAGCTAAGGAAAGCTTTAGTCTTTGATCAGAGAAGGGAGAGGTGTGAGCTCAGACTAGAGTCTGTGCTCTCCGAACAGGCTGTGAGCGGGATTGCTTTCCAGAGCTCCATCAACAGGGAGAGAAGTGGGCGGAGTTCTCTCCAGGCAGGCACAGCTGTGCTGCTTAGGCTCCAGCTGCAGTGCCTTGAAGGGCGCTTGCGCGGCGTCTCTGCACACAGCCCACTGCCGCCATCTTGAGTTGAAGGTAGTAGAGTTGAGGTGTCGGCCCCGCCGGCACTAGGAACTCTGGCCTGAAGTGCCAGTTGCAAGGCCTCTGCGAGCGTCACCTTATGAGCAAGCACAAAGGAAAAAAAAAAAGGTTAGACTTTATTTTATTACACAGATTCTATTTTTAGTTCCTAGAAATTGTTAATGGGTTTTCGCCCTGACGATGTCTAAAAGGGAGTGCTTCCCCTGTAGGGAAAGGGTTGGATTACCGGAAGAGACGGTGTTAGTAAAATTGGGTTTGGTCCACAAAACTACCAAGCAACCCCTGTTCATCATGGTCTAGTTTTGAACAGAGGAACCACATTTCCTAGAGAAGAGAAGGTTTTCATCCCCCACTGACCAAATGTTCTCAGTTGCCCATTTCATACACTCTGCTTTGTCTTGAACAAACATTAGTCAGGCTTTTCTCCTTTCTACAAGTTTCTGAATTTTAACTTCCCCCAAGTCTGAGCAAGAGTTGAAAGAGTGTTTCATGCCCCTTGTCAGCTCATCCTGGCAACCAATAGGACCAGTTATTTGTTCTGAGAAAACATCCAAGCTGATTTCCACACATGTTCTCCCGTCCCTTATCTGTGATACATCCTTCCATGGGCCTAGAGAGCTGGGGCAGATGGAGGATTGCTTGGATTCCTCTCCATATTAGCACTTGAGTAAAAACTCATTTAACAGTGAAAACTTGTGGAAAAGCCTTAGCCAAAACTTATTTATTTATTTTTATTGTGGTCTTCCCCATCATGGATAAAAAGATAAACACGCTATCTCTGCCTATTTATCTTCATAAACAGAGGCATTGAAGACTAAGAAAAACAACCACCACAACAAAATAGTTTGTATCAAGTCTGAATTTATTAACTTGCGAGGAAAGAGAGAGTCATATCACTCTGGAGAGAGTTCAGCGATTCACTCTGCAGTGTAGGAGCTTGATATAGGACCAAAACAAACAGTTACTTTAAAATATGATGTTTCTCACGACATTTTTTGATTGGTTACTAAAAAAAATCTAAACATTTCACTTTTGACTGATCATTTTTCATCATGACATTATTTGGGTGGGTATTAAACTGGGGCTCAACTGGGTGGGTATTCTTAACAAGTTCTGGAATGGTTTAAGAATCATGCAGGCATATAGACATGTGAAGATTTAAGTAGGGAATTCCTTTACAGAAGTCAATGATATGTTTCTGAGATATTAATCTCTAATACAGTAGGTGAAAAATGTAATGGTATCAAATTTGTGTCAAATAATGGTAGAATGTATGTTAGGAAAGTGTTATGTTGTTAAAGCCCAAGAATTCCAGATTTCTCATTGTCAGCCTTCTGCATTCCCATGAAATCTTAAAGGGAAGTGTGTATTTAGCATAACATAGACCAATGAATAGAAGTCTAACAAACTGGGTTAATGTCTTAAAATGTTCCTAGGCCTTAAACTCAAACCATAGTCTTAACATTTAATTAGTTTGCTAAGGCTGCCATAACAATGTACCACTAACTGGGTGGCTTAAGTAACATATTTACTGTTTCAAGATGATAGAGGCTAGAAGTACAAAATCAAGGTGTTGGCAATGTTGGTTCCTTCCGAGGGATGTGAAGTACTGGGGAAATATAATTAAAAACAAAATCCTCTCCTATCCAAGAAAATAGCCCCATAAAGGTAAGTAGACAAAGAAAATACTTTTATTATTGAATAAGCATTAAAGCAGAACGGGATGCTCTAACAGGCAGTCCCCTAAGAGGTTGCAAAGACAGAAAAAACTCATCCTTTTATATAATCAAGCAGATACAACCCATTACCTACATGTTCTCAAGATGAACAATAATAAGTCCTGAGGTAAGAGTACTTCACAGCACCATTTTTCACACATAGCTTACTCTAGACTCATCTTGTAAGTAGGGTGACCACCTCTGTTATCTAACTGGCTTTATGAAGAGAAAAAGCAAACTTCACATCTTTTTTTTGTAACAGGAGACAGTTTTGCAATTCAGAAAAATTACCCATAGAGGTTAAGCTCCTACCGTCCCACAAAAACTGGGAGGTTGGAGTGCTGTCTTTTTAGATGATTAGATTTCAAAGAGATGGCTCCCAGCTCCTTAAAAAAGACATTCCTGGGTCATAGAGCTGACAAAAAGCTCATTTAGTTTCTAAAAATATGTACATACGTTTCAAAGAGGCAGAGAAAGAACTTATACTTGCAAGTTTTCTAAAGTAAATGACCTGAGAAAAGGGAGGTGGAGGAACAGTATCCTTATTTATGAGGTAGAGTTAAAATCTTATTTTTGATTTTTATTTGTTCTCATAGAGGGAACAGTCTGTTCCAGGCCTCTCTCCCTGACTTGTAGATGACCATCTTTGTTCTGTTTCTTCACATCACGTTCCTTTATGCTTGTCTGTTTCTGTGTCCAAATTCCTGCTTTTTATAAGGACACCAGTCAGGTTGGATTAGGGCTCACCCTAATGAACTCATTTTAACTTGATTTCTTTTGTAAAGACCCCATCTTTAAATAAGGCCACACTCTGAGTTTCTAAGGTTTAGGACTATGGCAGGGGATGGGGTTGAGGGCAGAGTTCAACCCATAACAGCATCATACTACCACCTGCAAAGATAAGAGACAGAAGAAATAATCATTACAAAAAGAGACAGAAGACACAGATTTCTGGCTGGAAGTCTGATCCAGCAGGAAAACGGTTAATTCTGTAGCCCACTTTCTCAGCCATAGGAGGTATAGAAAGGCAGAAAGTGAGAAGAAGGAAACAATATCACCGTTCTTTACAAGAGAGTTGTCACTTTTCACACTCCTGCTGCATGAAAAGTGGAAGGAAAAAAGGTGTTCTTGATCTTTTAGTTCATTATAATTTTATCAATTAGTAAAAGTATCTTAATTAGAGATAAAAATTCAGAATTTGCATCTAAACCCTGAAAAGATCTGCAGTTCTTTCTGTGGTTTGTCTCAAAATTGCAGGCAAACACTTAATTGGTGAAATGTAATTAAGAAGCAGTGCCCTTCCCCAGGGGCCTATGGAAACTCAGGGTTACTGCCCTGAGGCAAGTAACTACTTGTTAGGAACTAGTATATTGTAATCCTCTAAGAATAGGATTTTTACTCATTACAAGAGTATAAATCTCCTTGTTTGATAACACAGATATAAGAAAATTTGTCTACTCTTTATCAGCCACAAACCAAGAGTCTGTATTTTTGTACTGATATATTTGTAGAGAAACTTGAGAAACATTATTCAAATTTGCTATCCTATCTGCCAGTCTCTGGTGATGAAAAGAGTACCAGATGGAATATTTTAAACCTTCTAGAAGTACAGTTATATCAACTGAATTTTGAGCTAAGCCACAAATCATAGAGCATTTGTATCAGATGCAAGGAGTGAGAATGGAGAACAGCCAGGTCTCCATTTCTTATGGCCATTTCTTACAAGAGCCATGGCAAATTGTCACATCAGTTCCCTTCATGTGAAACCTAGGGTTTTCAATAGCCAGTGCCTTTATGTTTGTCCAAAACCTTGAACAGAGAAATTCCCACTCAAGACCTTAGAGGAATGTCAAAATCATGGATCAAGTGAAGCTATGAATGCAGGGGTAAGCCAAAGTAAACATAAGCCAGAACAAGGGTCAGGATGGATAAGGCATAAATTCGATGAGACAGAAGGATATACAAGCACTAAGTACAAGTGATGAGCTATGAAAACCACAGATTAAGAGAAAAAAAATAGCAGATCAAGAACAAACCAAAAAACATTCACAGTAGTTCCTAAAAGAGGTAATTTCAGTCTAAGTTCAAATGGAAAGAAATGCATGTACTTAAGGTGTGTATTTATTTATTAAAAAAATAACTCAATATTTCCCAGTTGCTACGTAGTATATGGTTGAATGACTAAGTTTAAAGAATCTGGAGTAGAACATTAAATAAAATATTTTATTTTAGATGAAATTAAATGCATTAAAATTATATACTAATTTTATCATTGAAAAATACTTTTGAGTCAAAATTAATTAACTATGAGGTCTCAGATATCTCACATAAAGAAGAGAATTAACAATATTAATATACACAATATACAATTTGATATGTTATTGTATAAAATGTAAATATTATACTAAAGCAAACTGCTTGCTCTGTTTCAGATTCTTTATTCTGGTATATACCCCAGGTATAAAATGGTACAATATATGAGAAAAACACAAATTCATAAAGAAGTAATTAACAGTCAAGGCAAGACAAAGTTCATTACATGATTAATTTTAACAAAATGGTGGATCAGCGGAACTCAACAATCTGATACATGTAGTATACAAAAATATGTTGAGTAATATGTTACCTAATGTTAGTTGTTCCAAGCATGTAATTAAAAAAAAAAACAAAAAACTCCATATGAAGAATAATTAGCTGTTTAAAAGAGTAAGTTAGATCTTAATTTACTTGATGGGTATCTGTGATTCATTATTAGCTAGAAAAAGTATGTCAGAGGGCAATTTTATTAAACATACATGCTCTGACTTTGCAATGTGTGTATGTAAACACATATATACATACATATGTACGTACATATATATTATATAATACATGCATATAAGCATGTAATTTATTTCTGATTTGCTATATAAAATTAACTTTTCAAATTATAAATGTAATTTCTAAATAAATCTAATATGTAGAAAGATGAAACATGTTCTAGTTTTAAATAGATGAGATGGTGATTTTTCTTGGCCTTCACGTCCCTGCAGAGAATTTATTTAATGGTCTCTAAGGAAAGATAATGATGCAGTATCCCTGAGTGAGTATCTCGAGAGAGCACAAGATTATAGTTTTTAAATGATAATGTGTTTGAATTAAATTTTTACCCAATAATGAGTTTACACCATTTCATTCTTTGTCCTGGCTTCAATCTCTGTTTTGAACAGGAAGTATAAGACTGTTAACAGCTGATATTGTCAGAGCAAATAATGATAATATAGATATCTTTTCTGAGGGATTTTGACAGAATGTGTACCATGGAAACAATCTCTCAGCAACAAAATCCAAATTGGGAAATAATCCCTAGGTCTACTTACCATTTTTACTTATACTTTTGTGATTTTCTTTAAGCTATTTTAATTTCCCCCATTAAAGAAACTCTAGGGATAAAAATCTATAACTACATTAATGCTGTATTCTATTTGAATTAGAAAATCAAACTGCAGAATCATGGCTTTGAATGTTCCCTTAGAAATAATCAAGAGTAGCACATTCATTTGAGTTATGAGGAAACAAGATCCAGGGTGCCAGTGTGCATTTCCCAAGGCCAAGTAGTTAATGACTGGCAGAGCCTCCAGGGAAATACAACTCTCCCTGTTCCTTTTCTGGGACTATTGTACTTAAACTGTAACAAATACAGAATATAAATTGAAGGAGTCATCCATATAATTAGGAATGTAGTATATTTTATACAACATATATTGTTTTTTAAAAAAGATGAGTATAAAGTATAAAAGTATAAAATACTTCCTTTATGAAACTTTCCCATTAAATTATGTTTAAAATTCATATTGATTAGAACTGATACTTAATTTAATAATTTTTAATGTGTATTAAATTGAGTTTTAAATATTACACTATATATGTTATTTCTTGTAAAACACAACAGATTAATTATGTATAAGAAAATCATTAGGTTGTCCTCAATTGTAAAAGAAACTTGCTTCAAATTAGACCAAGAAAGTGTGAAAATTGAGTAATGATTTATGAACAATCATTGGAAGAATAAGTGTTTCCTCTATAGATAGATATATCATTAACCTAAATATATTTTGTTATTTGATTTTAATTTGCTTTATTTATTTATTTTTTATATAGCATGTATTTTCTTACATGAGCACCTGCCATCTGTTCAAACAAACAAAAAGTTTGCAGAATCCTCTTTTAGCTTGTGCAATTCTTAACAATTGATTTCAGAATTGCTTCTGGCACCTTGCTTCTGTAAAGAAAAAGAAAAAAAAAACCATGTTTTTGTTAGTTTCAAACCAGAATGTTTCTAATAAGTCTATAATGGCTCTGTCTTTGGGAAGTTATTATATATTCTATGGAGCACTATTTCTCTACATAAGTGTGTCTGTGTATTTTTACTTAGCTATCTTCTCAGAAATATTTAATAAGGACATTCTATGAGCTCATTTTGAAGTGGACATTAGTGAAGTACTTGTGAGCAAAGCACACAGGCTCTGCTGAACCTTGTGGAGTCTCTATCTAATGGGATAGATAGTAATCAAGCAAATAATCACAAAATATACAAATACATGTAAAATACCATAGCTCTAATGAAACAGTACATGTTGTAACATTGAATAAATATAAAATAAATAAATAACTTTGAAATGGTGTAAGAGGAGTTGATTGTTTCAGATAGACCAGAGAAATCTTCTCTGGAGATGTGATTTTTAAGTTAAATTGGAAGGAAGAGTACAATTTTGCAAAGTGGAATGATGTGTGAGGCAAAGTTAACAGTGTCCCAGGCAATGGAGACAACAACTGAAAGTGTCTTTGAACAGAAGCATGTCACATTTGCAGAAATGTAAAAAAGGACAAAATGGCTGGTATTCAGAGAGAAGGGGGTGTGTATGTGAGGCAAAACTGGAGAGACATATAGGAGCCAGACCTTCTGTGTCATGTTAAAAGGTTTGAGAACAATGGGAATGCACTGATTTTTGTTTTTAGTTTTAATTTTAAGGATATGGAGGGACATAAATAAGATTCAAACCTTGTAAAACTGTTCCTGAATACAGAATAAATAAAATGGTTTGAAAGAGGCCATGATACTTGGAGCCAAATTAAAAGGCTATTACTGAAATCCTGGAATGATCTGGCAGCATCTTGGAGAAACAAGGTAGTTTTGCATGTGGAAAGAAGTAGACACATTTAAACAGTGTATAGGAGAAGAAAAATTGACAGAAATGTGATGATGGATTAGATAAGGAAGACTGCAGGAGAGTGTTATATTGTGGTTTCTGGCTTGTATTACTGGGTGGAATCAGTTGTCATTTACTAAGATAGGGAATGCTGGAAGAAAATCATTTCTGAGCATAGATAGATCATGACTTCATTTTGATCTTGTTGAGTTTAACTTGCCTTTGAGTCAGCCAGGGAGTGATTCAAGAAGGCATGTGGACTGTAGCTCTACAGCTAAGAGTATTTTGTGATAAAGAGTTTTATATATGGAAGCAGACCAGGCTAGAAGTAATTTTTTTTTTTGCGGTATGTGGGCCTCTCACTGTTGTGGCCTCTCCCGTTGCGGAGCACAGTCTCCAGACGCACAGGCTCAGCGGCCATGGCTCACGGGCCCAGCCGCTCTGCGGCATGTGGGATCTTCTGGGACCGGGGCACGAACCCATGTCCCCTGCATCGGCAGGCGGACTCTCAACCACTGCACCACCAGGGAAGCCCTAGAAGTAATTTTTTTTAAGTAATTTTGGCCGACAATGTAGAACAGTTATTAAAATTGTGTTCATCCCAACCCAATTTAATGCAATCATACCCTAAAATCCACTCTCAAATATGACTGTTATGCAACTGAGTAATATCTCCTCTATTTTTAAATTAGTGCTGATCTTTAAACTACTATTTAGGAACATATTTAAATTTCAAGTAAAAATTACAATCTAATAAACACAAAACAAATAGTGGTATCTGAATGGAATACTCCTATATACTTACAGATTCAAGTATAGGCCAAAATTAAGTCCCTCACCCAAGACAATGTCATTGGATTGATTTGCTTTACTAGTGAAGATTTAGGCTTCAGAAGCACCAAAGACATTTTAAGTACTCCAAGTAGATTACTGAAGGCACTTCTGCTGAAACCCTAGATTTCTGAGACTGTGTAAATAGTGCAATTTGCAATATTCCTTATTTATCATACTGTGGGAATTGTCTGATATTTAAGCTTATGATGAGGGCTTCAAATTGTATCTCTTAATTAAGACTTCATCAGTGTATAAAGTATCATTTGTTCCTTTAATGAAACATATAGTAAGAGAATAGTATGTGAAAAGCACTGGGCATACCTTGAATTGTAAGATAAAAGTTCTTACCTTTGAGCCAGTTAGTCTATCAGAGTGAGACCATGATAAAACTAAAATGCCAGAGAGTGTTACAGAAGGAGAACAAAATTCAGAGTCAAGTAGTAACCCAGAAGAAAGAGTAGTCAATTCTACCTGGGGTCGATTCTAGTTTACTGGGGGTTAGAGTCTTAAAAGGGTAAAAGGGAGTAAGTGCTCTTATTCTGGATAGAATTAATTTAAGTACAATTGATAGCAGAGATGTACTGTCTTAGATACCTATGTCACACCTTCTCCTCTCTCCTTTAAGAAGAAAGGGAAAAACTACCTTTCCTTTCATTTAAGACTACCTTTTCTTGCCTTGTTCTAAGATAATTTTAGCTCTTTTCCACTAAGAAAATGGAAGAATTGAGAAGAAAATTTCTACCTGCATCTACCACCAAATCTATCAAATCTATCTGAATCTGTTCTTTACATTCTTCCTATCACAGTGGATCACTGTTTTGATTCTTTCCTAAGGCAAAAATATCCATTTGTGCTTTTTATCCCTTCCCTTCTTTACCATCACTTCAGAAATTATCCCTGCTTTCTACTTCCTCTACCAGCATGTTTTCTGTTGAATCATTTTCATCAGCATATACTTGGCTTTAATATCTCCCAACTTCAAGACTCTCCTTTGACTCTGAACCCCTTCCAATTAGCATAAACTTTGCTGGCTTGTCACGTAGAGGAAATTATTTAAATTTGAATTTTTAAATCCTCTGGTCTAGTCCTCCCTTTCTCCTTCAAAAACACTTCAGTCATGATTCATTTCCCATGACTCCACTGACATAGCTCTTCTTGGAATCACAAATAGACCCTGGATGCCAAATCCAATGGACAGTTTGAAAACATCTTTCTCAACCATGAGCGGCATTTGACAAATTGATCTTTATCTAGATAATCTTATTCAGTCTCTAAACTTTTAAAATGTTCTCTACATTGATGAGCTGCAAATTCATATCCCAGAGTCTACTCCTTAACTCCATAAAAGTGTGTCCTAAGTTCTTGTATTTAGATGCCTAAAAATTACTTCAAACTTAATGTGTAAGAAATGAAACTCTTGGTAATTTCCCATTAAACCAACGCCTTCTACAATACTTCAATCTAATGAAAATAGACCATTTTTCTTCTGCTTGCCCAGACTGAATCTGGGGAATCATCCTTGAGCCTTCTTCATCATATTTCATACCACCACATCAATAATATTGATTGTTCCACTGAAATGTATACCTTGTCTGACCACTTCTCACCACCTCCACTGCAGCCATCCTTGTCTATGACACAAAATTTGATCCTTTTAAAATATTTCACATCATATTGCTCAAAATTCTCCAGCGTTTCCCAATCCTACTCAGACTAAAATCTAAATTCCATATAATGGTCCTCTTCTAGGACCATTACCTGAGCCACTGCTATGCCTATAACGTTATCTCTTACCTCTTTCCCTCTTTCTCAATTTCATTTTGACACATTGGATTTCTTGTTCCAGAGATCATGCCAAGAAAATTCCTGTCTTGATGACGTTGTGTTTTTTTCTCTCTGCCTGGGAAATATTCCTCTGGGATTTTCGAGCACTTTTTTTCTCCCATTTTTGCCTAGTGTCTGTCTGCTCAAATATTACCACATCAGGGAGCGTTTTACTAATACCCTTATAAAAAATAATAAACACTTACTAAAAAATACTTGTCTTGCTTAACCTACTTTATTTTCTTCATAGACTTAATCAGTTCTCTATTATACTGTTTAATGTCTATATATTTGTTTCTGTCTATTCTTCACTAAAATAGAAGTTACATCCACTAGAATATGACTACAGTGAAGTTTTCTTTTTTTATTCACAGCTGTATTAATGATGCAGAAATCTGAGGGTAGCACATATTAATCCCACACTGTTTTCTAAATAAACAATTGATTGACTGATTGAATAAACAAATGGATGAATAAATGAAAGGAATAATGTGAATACATTTCAGAGGTTACAGAAAACCCAAGTGTGTCTAGAAATATGCAAACATTAAAATATGATTTCAGAATATAATTATAATTTGTTTGCGTAGGAAAAAATTAACGTGGCTAATCATTGTTTTTCCAGTTAAACAATTAATAACTATTTTTCTATGTTCATTTATAAGACCTTAGAACTCAATTTTATTCAGGGTTTCCTGATATAAATGAATAGTTTTGAGTGTCTATCATATGTTTGACATCACAGTAAGTGACTGATATACAAAAATAAATGAAGAAAACTAGATATCATTGACTAGGGAGAACAACCATCATACAATTTCTACATATGAAAATAAGTGCTATGATTGGAGAGAGTAGTTTTAAAGTACACTTAGCAGAGTCTTTTCACATGGTCTTTATTGTAGGCTTTGAAGATTTAGCCATTAGATAAACTATTTACTGAAAGCACCAGCTGGGCAGGTACACCAGTTAAATAAATAAACTTATTAAAGTTTTTGATGCCTATAAAGACCTCCAAGAAGTTTTAAGACTGCTTCAATTGTCTTGTTTCTTCAAGTGACACAGATCACAAGTCTTCAAACACATTTTTCTAAGGATAAGCCTACATCTTTAATTTTATCACCATACACTCAGTACAAGAGCCTTTTTTTTTTTTTTTTTTTTTTTTTTTTTTGTGGTACGCGGACCTCTTACTTCTGTGGCCTCTCCTGTTGCAGAACACAGGCTCCGGACATGCAGGCTCAGTGGCCATGGCTCACGGGCCCAGCCACTCCGCAGCATGTGGGATCCTTCCAGACCGGGGCATGAACCCGTGTCCCCTGCATCGGCAGGTGGACTTTCAACCACTGCGCCACCAGGGAAGCCCAAGATCCTTTTGTTTAATGCTTATGACTATATTTATCTAAAAACTGAAGAGCACCACTGAAAGCTGATGGGTAGAGACATCTGCCAATGCAGATCTAAAATTTTGCTGGATCATTTCAGTCTACACGTGGTGGACCATAAAAAGTTAAATGTGAAAGCACTCATTCTATGTCCTACTTTCCCTTACTCCAGTGTCTTCTTTGATTTTGCTCAGCAGCTATAATTGGGACACTTTAGAGTGACCTAACCAGGAGTTTCATTTGCAGGTGAGTAATTTTGTTTCCTGAGGTTCTGATCATCCTTTTGGTATTTTGCCAAGGTTCATATATTTTTTTTAATCCAAATATATTGAACGGATTCCTAAGAATACAAAATGTTCCTACTGTGCAAAAAGTGGTAAAGTAACCATCCTCCAAAATAAAGGGATTACACTACACAATGGAATATCTATTTTGCATTGATATTATTATTACACGAAGTGAGATGGAATGAGAAGAAGAGAGTCACAATAAGTGACAGAAGCAAAATCTTCAAAGAGAAAAAAGTGTGAAAAAGAAAGAGCAAAGGACATAGAGAGTTTATAAGTTTTCTCAGTGAGTAAAATGAAAGTTTAATGAAATTAATCCTTTTTACACATTGGATCATTTCAGAGAAATCTCTTGCTTACAGAGTACATTGAAACAGGTAAAAGTCAAGAGAGGGAAAGAAGACAATCTGAATGAAGAGAGTTCAGAAAGAAGTAAGAAATTTCTAAACATCCATCCCAAAGTAGAGAGTTTTACAAACTACCTAGTGAATACCTTGACACAAAATTGAATACACTTTTGCTATGATAGGTGTTTTTTTTAATTTATGTGAAATATATAGTATTTAATGTAATGACTTAATAAATTTAAATATACATTTAATCATAAACTAAGTTCTTTGTGCCACATTCTATATTGGGTAAATAATACAGTATGTTTTGATTGACTTAAAATGAGGATGTATGTCAGATGAGGTAAGCTGAGTAAATAACTTTGTATTATTTTCCTTATTGTCCATAGTTGTCATGGAATAAACCCTTTATGATGAATAACAACTTAGTTTAGTTTTGTACAATTTTTCAGCCCTGGAATTGTTGATTAATTAAATTAATATGCTTTTTTCCTATTTTTCTGTAATTGTAAATTAGTATTTTTAAGTAATTATTTTATGTTCACAGATTGTCAGGGAGCAATCTGGAAAGATCAAAGTGGAGTTTTATTGTAAACTTGATCCAAGATTACAGTGTTAGTTGATATATAGTTCTAAGAATTCAGAAGAAGAAAATAAGAATTTCAGATGATAATATTAAGAGAAATATTACAGGTTCCCACATTCACTTCTGAGGAGGGTAATTGCCTTAAATTATATTATGAAAAATGTTTATGGGCTTATGCAAAAAGGCTAATTTTACATGAGATTGGAAATGATTCTACTGAGTTGACCTATGCAGTGACTTCTGCATGCTTTGGGGAAGACTTTTCTTTCAGCAGACTTGAAGAATTCTTTTGTCTTCTTAAATGAATACACTGGAACTTTTACTTCAATAAATAGCCATAAAAATCCTGTGAACCTCAAAGAGTTATACTTTTGGCCCTCATTCTTTCACTCTGAAATGTAATGGGCCAATCATTTTACCATTCTCTTCCATCCCAATTCTTTCCTATGTCTTCAACCTCTCCATTTTTACTTACTTTTACTCTTGTTCTCTAAGTGTTTACTCTTCTCTAAGATGTTAAAGTGGAAATTCTATCACAGACACAGTGATATGATTAATGCTGTGATATCAGTCCCAAATACAAATTGACAGATGGTCAAAATTGTTGCCCTAGACCCTGTAGCATGAGTCTGGAATCTCTTGGATAGAAACCTTACGCTAAACCTGAAGTAGTAAAATTATACAGAAAAATTAATAGCAATGATTTTTCTGGAGACATATTTGGGGTGCTTTGTCTAGAGGGAAGGACTTCAGTGGGACCAGTAGAAGAGACTTGAGAGGTATCACTGAAGTTTGCAAGACACAGAAGTCTGGGGTTTGTTCAGAGAATGGCTATTATTTTGGCTACTGATTCACTAAAATAATTTATCTTTCTTCCTCAGACTATATATAGATGACAGTTGCCAACTTCCCTTACATGTGGCTGTACGTTTACATTCTGGGCACTGCAATGTGGAAAGGAATTAGATACAGTACTTCCAAGCCTTCCCCCAAATACCCTTCTCTCTCTCTCTCTGTCCTGTCTGGCCAAATACAAAGGCTGATAGAATTGCAAAATGGAAGAGCCTAGTTTATTTCTTGAATGGCTGTATGGAAAATCACCTTCAGTATAACCACTTCAAACTACTGGATGAGCATAAAACAAACGTCATTTATATTGAATTAAGCCATTGGGACATGAAGGCTGTTTTTTCCTTATTGATTAATAGAAGTAATTTTTGCCTAAGAAATTTGGAGGGCTTAAGATTTATACCAATGAGATACCTTGAAAGAGCTGTATTGAGGAAGCACACTGCTACATCTGGAAAACAAATATTTGTAGACAAAGTTCCAAGTATATGTGCGTGTTTGTTTACAAGTACCAGATGTGGACCACACAGAGAAAGAACTGAGCTATTTTATAGCAGCCTTCTTACCTCCCCTTCTTAATTTTTTGTGATCCAAACCTGGAAAGGTCAGGAATATTAGCTACCCAGTGAGGAAGTAAATATCAAGAGATAAGATGGAACTAAACTCCAAAACAAAGAATTAATCCACAACCTTCTGGCTTGGCTATACAAGAGTATTTGACATTAAAATGAGTTCACAGTTTCAATAATTGAGAAGAACTGAACATTCCGAAAACCTATAGACACCATGTTTTCAACATTTAATAACTTTTGGCAATTTTTTGCAAGCTAGAAATGTATCTCTTTATCATATAAAAGTGTGAGCTAGTATTTTGGCTCTGCTTCATCTATTTCTTTCACCACTATCCCTAGTAATTTACCCTTATACATATATTTCCAACTTTCCTGCATTAAAGGCAGTGGAAGAGGCAAAGAGCACCACTACAGAGGTTGAACACTTGAATCCTCACATTCAGTATCAGTGATTTGGCCACACTTGCTGCAAGGGACACTGAGGTATGATATTTATTGTGCATGACCGTTTGCTAATCAAAAAGTATTACTACTTTGGAGGAAGACAGTAATAGATAATAGACAAAACCCAGCAATTTCTACCGTATTTTACTAAATTAATTTTAAAGCAGCAATTTCATTTGTATTGTATCCCATGGGGCACTTTTCTTTAATATACTAGTAACAAGTACCAAAAAAGAAAAAGAAAACCTGAAAAGAAACCAACTAAATAAATAGAATAAAAGACCCCTCTTTTATCAATTCCCCAATTTTTAGATGGAATCTTCTGCCTTTGTCTTTTTTCCTTAATCTCTCATCCTTTAATTCACAGTAACATGGTTCTGCTGACACTATTTTACTGATACCACACTCATAAAAACAAAGCAAAACAAAATCTCATTCCAGCTCTTGTTCCTTATAATCTTCCTGTGTTATAGCTGTTGTGTATAGCTGTCAAGGTGACAAAGGTAAAATGAACATAAGCCAGCCACTTGTTGACTGGTTGGTTGTGTGTGTGTGTGCATGCATGTGTGAGTATGTGATGAGTAGGATACTAAAGCTGGATTTCGAGATAGAATTTACTAAGTATGGGGCATTTCATATAAATGGAATGAGGATTCCAGTGCTGCTAAGGATAATATTTAGTAAATGTCTGAAAATCTAAAATGGCTCCTATTCTATATTTGGAGGACAGCAAATAGATAAGCTAAATTCAATATTTTCTTCCAAATACATGACTTATTTGGTACTGTTAATTATACCCTTTTCTAATGAGAAGACTTGAGTTAAATTATTTAATAATCATCTTCTTTTGGTCATGGTAAAGTTAGGTTGTAACAGATACAACAATAATTTAGTTACTTAAAAAGGATAGGAATTTCTCTTTCGTGATATAAATCAAGGTCAGTGTTACAGTCAGCTGATAGCTGTGTTCCACACAGACATGGCTCTGTTCTCTATGATCTCCAGCTCACGAATTCTGGCTTATATTAGAGGCTTGTGTATCTTCCTATTATAAACTATAATATTTAACTTATTCAAGAACTTTTTCCATCTTTAGACTCCATTATTTATCCTTAAGGGAGCAGATTTTTGGGTTGACTAAAATAAGCAGTTTAGAAGCTATGATAGCCCTCTGATAAACTACTCCTGGATTATTACATAGTGGTTACATCTGCAGGATTTAGAGGCAGACTTAATGGGGAATATTTCCAACTTTGTTATTAACTGTGAGAACTTAAGCAAATTATCTAATCTGTGTCTATTTACTTATATCAGAAACACATGTTTGGGATTGACATATATACACTCATGTATAAAATAGGTAACTAATAAGAAATTGCTGTATAAAAAAATAAAATAAAATTCAAAAATCACACAAAAAAAGAAATGCATGTAATAACAGTCCTACCTCAATAATAGATTGAATCAATTCATAGATTTAAAAAGCTGAGAATAGTAGCAAAGCCATAGTCAATACTCAATAAGTAATATTGAATACTGTCAACTAAAATAATAAGCACTTTTAGGTAGGGTAAGGAATAAGGTAAGCTGTTATCTCTTTTGTTTACTATTTTATCTCCAGTGCCCAAAAAGCCTGGTATGGAGTAAGCACAAAAATGTTTCTTGGGTTAATAAATTTTAAGGTATTTCACTAAAATATCTTACATCATTTATATATTTGTTAACACAAAGAATTCAAAACTCAAAATATGGTTTAATGTAATTGATATATTCATCCCAAATATTTCCATTCATGTAACCAACAAATATATGTAAACTAATTCCAGAGTGTTGGCATGTGCTATATGCTAAGGATAAGTGAATAAGTAGGATTTGATCTGTGTTATTCTGGAGCTGCCACACTGGTGCAGTAGATGGCTGTAGAAAAATAAAAGTGAGAAATGTAGCTAGTGCATTTAAAGCTTATATTAAAGGGATCTAATTTATTAAATTTTAAAAAACAAAGGGAAATGTATACATCTCACCTGGGATATTAATTGGGTTAACTTTTGAACTTCATGAATGTCCCTTACTTTACTGTCAGTTACTATATTTTAAGACAGTCTATTATCAAGAAATAGGAATTATTTATTTTAGACATATAAGATCATTCACATATTTTCTGCTGAAACAGTGCTAAGATGAATAAAGTACAATAACCCACTAAATAATCAAAAAGAATATTTTCTGAGAATTTATTAACTTCAGACTTTAGGAAGCCAGTAATCTTTACATATTTGCAAGTATATTAATATCAAGAAGTTAGTGCTTTAACACTAAGATCTAATACTTCCAAAAGATCTCTTTGATCTTGGTGTAGTATTTTTTTTTTGGAGCATGGAATAATTGCATAATCATAGTTTGACCTTTAGAGTGTTTTATAATAATAGACCTCTACATGTAGGTTAATCAAAACTATGATTAGTTGGAATGTTTTTACCGCTAATACAGAAGTTTGTAATGCCATCCCAGACATATAGAATTGGATATAAATTAAATTGACAAATTTCTTATCAAAACTGAAATCATAGAATTAATACGGATTGACTATTCTGGTAATATTGTCTTTCAAAAATAGTTTGAAATCACTTGCTCTTCAGATTATCATTTGATTTATAACTGATATGACAGTTTCTTTTAAAGTCTCTGAAGCAAATCACAGACCCATAATATCATGTTCAGGTTGATAGGAGATACTATCTGCCTTGGGTTATAAGAATGCTCACCAGGGTTGGGGCCTTTGGAAAGAGTTGACACATACAGTTATTCAGCTTGTTCAGAATCTCCTTAGGAGATTCATAGGAGACAGGTTTAGGCCAATTGACTGAGTGATCTGCTGACTGAACAGCTACTAGGTATGTATTAAACAAGTTTTAGTACAAAGCACTATGCTAGAGTGTTTCTCCAGGTGTTAGGGGAGAATTGTTATGGAATCCCCAGGGGTGGAATGAGTGTGACTGTCTCTTCTAATTGGACTGAGCATGTTTATAGGGGTAGCTCCTGGCTGAGTGTGCTCAATGTTTGTGGGAAATTATGGGGATATAGTGCTTATACCTCTAGATATTCGGGTTCCTTTTGAAAAACCTGTTTTAACTTCTGCTGATTAATTTCAGTGGTGCTTTTTAGCTCTAGGTTTCCAGGGCTGTCAACATTACTTATTTAGCCAGTGATGATACTATAAAATATTTTGAAAGCAATGCAGGGAAGTGCACAAAATCATATATTCTGGAGCCAGAGTGTCCTTTGTTTGAATCCTCAGTCTTCTTCCTTTTATCTATGTGATTCTGGTAAAATATCTCTCTGTGCTTTGGTTTCCACAACTGAGGAATAGGGACAATAATAATACAAATCTCATAGTATTTTTGAGAGGAATAAGTGCATACAGAGACATAAAGCACTTAGCAAAATGCCTGGCACATAAGTTCATTCGGGAAGCATTAGTTTTATGTGTGTATTGTATGTTAGAATGGACTCACACTAAGATCTCATAATAGACCTTTTTTATTGTCTCTCCAGATAAATTTTCCAAGCTTCTCTGATCTGCTGTGTTGACCTGCTGTGTGCTGCAGGATGCTAAAATCTAACAGTGTGTGACTACATCACTGGGCTTCCATGTCTTTTAGCTTCCTATAGCATTTAGCCAATGGAAAACACCAGAAGTAGCTAAGAAGAGAGAGATATCAAAATATTGATACCCCTTGCTTTGAGTGTGGTATTAGACAGATTTCTCGATACAGATCCTGATTAGGAACCTTATTCTAAATTTTGTTCCTGTCACATTGCTTTAATCCATATTCTTTTTGGAATTGGTGGAAAGTCTTCTCATTGCCATTGGTCACTGGGTGCTTCACTCTCTCTTGTTGGTTCTCTTAATTCTGTTCTCTCTTTCATATATAATCCCTTTCTTCAGTTAAACACATGGAACATGTTGGATATGACATCTTTCCTTTTTGATAAATATAAGATGAGGACAAAAATATGTCATTAAATACTTCTCTGAAGCTCACTAAGAGATTTCTGAAATGTCTTTGCTCTCCAATCACCAAGCACCTACTCTTCATCTAATTTTATGTACTTAAGATTACAGGGTAGCAGAGGGATAATATGAGACATCAGATTTACGAAGGATGTTGTTCATGGAAAATTGACATTTTAACTTGCCTCCACAGTGTGCCGGGTAGGAAATGATTCTTCCTTAGTGCTTCTGCTATTTTTTTCTATATAGTAAGCCACCCTAATACTTAGTGCTATAAAACAAAAGCACTTTCATTTAGGTCACCATTCATTGGGTTGACAATTTGGACTAGGCTCAGGTGTGTGGTCCTTCTCATATTGGCCTGGATATTAGTTTCTGGACTTGATTACAATTCTGGGGCATTTGCTGGAATAGCTAGATGCTGTCTTCATATGAGTATGATCTCTTATCCTCCAGAAAGCTAGCCAGGCTTGTTCAAGTGAGGGAGGAATAGGCGTCAGGGAATGGGCAGAGCTGCAAGTCCTCCCTCTTGAGGTGTAGGCTTAGAACGTGTACAAATCACCTCTCCCACATTCTATCAAATTAAAACAAGTTGAGATGTCAGTCCAGATTCAGGGTATTGGGAAATAGATTACTATTGTGGTTTGAGGAGTTGTAAAGAGAATCTATGTCCAATTTTTCAATCTACCATAGTCCTACCTCCCAAAGTCAGGTGGAATGTTACTCCAAGAGAATCAAGCATAATTCACATAAGCAGATCAAGGATATCTGTTAAAAATAAAATCTGGGCTTCCCTGGTGGCGCAGTGGTTGAGAGTCCACCTGCCGATGCAGGGGACACGGGTTCGTGCCCCAGTCCGGGAAGATCCCACGTGCCGCGGAGCGGCTGGGCCCGTGAGCCATGGCTGCTGAGCCTGCGCGTCCAGAGTCTGTGCTCTACAACGGGAGAGGCCATAACAGTGAGAGGCCTGCGTACTGCAAAAATATATATATATATAAATAACAGAATAAAATAAAATCTGGCTTTTTCTTCTTAATTAGATGCTTTCTAAGCTCCTGAATAGGTGATTTGCTCTAGTGCTGTCATCAAAGCAGAATAGAGAAAATGGACCAGAATACCTTTTAGGGAAAATCCAACATGTATCTCCTGATTTTGAATGGTGAGCAAAATTCTGGAGGCTCTTTCCACTCCTGCTTATATTCTTAAAACTATAATTCTGAAATAGCCCATGATGGTGGGGTGAGAACAAAGTAGGAATAACTGCCTGTGGAAAAGATGAAAGCTGTCTCTCAGTTTCTCAGTCCTGCCCCCTTCCCCACTTTCTCCATGACCCTTAAGAGTATCTTAGAACTTTTGAAATTCCATATGAAGGATTACAGAAAGCACAGAGATTTGCCTGAAGTAAAATGACTAATGATCCCTAGAAAACAAGAAAATTTACATTTGGGAGTGGGAAGATAGTTGGTCAAGTCAGTAAATAGTACTATACAGAATTGCCTAATGGCAAGGAGGTGACTTTTTTACAGATACTGTTCGAGTTTTATGGTAAAAATTTTTATGTTGTCTTGACATTTTTAATTCCTTTAGGTGTGCTATCAAAATTTTAATATTTAAAATTGTGTTATTAGCTCAAACATTTGACCATCATTGTCCTAGTGGGAATATACTTTTGTATCAGACATTAAGCTACAGAGGTTCAAACCCTGTTGTCATTTGTGCTCAATTAATTTCTAGCACAGTGCCTGGGTCTAAAACACATGTACACAACAAAGCGATTAAATGTTGTGTCCATACAAAAGTTTACAGCTTAGTATAGAACAGATTTTAGTGTAATGACCTTAACAGTAATTTTTGTAATGCTTATGTTTGTAAGCATTTGTTTTTATTTCCCCTTGAAAGTACCTATGAGATGCTAATCAGAATATAATAAAATGCATGTTCTGAGGTTATATATATATATATATATATATATATATATATATATTTGTATGTTTACACTTGATTCTTTTCCCCTTTTTTTTTTTTTTTTTTTGTGGTATGCGGGCCTCTCACTGTTGTGGTCTCTCCCGTTGCGGAGCACAGGCTCCGGACGTGCAGGCTCAGCGGCCATGGCTCACAGGCCCAGCCATTCCGCGGCATGCGGGATCTTCCCAGACCGGGGCTCGAACCCGTGTTCCCTGCATCGGCAGGCGGACTCTCAACCACTGAACCACCGGGGAAGCCCCTCCCATTTTAAATGTTATACTTGCTCCAAGGAAGTAAGTTTTCTAAGAACTTTTATCCAGATTTTGATTCCAGAATTTATTTTGCCCCTTTGTACTTGACAGAGTCATAATATACTCAAATGCATGTTTCTATCCATTATAAACAGTTTCAGAGCTGAAGATTTCTCCTTTGGCAATGTCTGTTACTGAGTAAGCTAATGATGATGGACACTTGACAAATCCTAAAATGGAAATGGTACAAAACATAATTTAAATAAGATAAGCAAGATAAACCAGGGGAAGATTTATGGCCTTTCTTATTTACTGTCTCCCTGGCCACTTATTTTTCTCCTGTCAATATGCATTGATAGGCTTGTATTAGTAAAGAACATTTGTCTAGAAAGATGATGAATGCTATAAGAGAACATGAAAACTTCCATATGAGCATATTATTGCTTAAATCATTGTCATCTTGGTTCTCAGTGGATTAGAACTTAACTCATTTTTCTATGATTGATTTTATTTTATTTGGGATTTAATTTTAAGTTAAAATTTAATGAGGTAATTTCCTTTCCCTCATAATTGAAGAATAAGGATAAACTTTCTCCCCGTTTTCTCAGAACAGTGTTCTCCTTTTAGAAAAATTCTGAAAATTCAAATACCTTTTGAGGTTTGAACATATTTTTTAGCTTGGGGCTTTTCTTTCTGTTCACTCATATTTCACTGCCTTGGACCCTCATATGAATCTGTAAAAAGGATTTTCTCTCAAAGATGAGTAGAATTTCCTCTTAATCTTAAATTCACATCCTTCATCCCAATTCACAAAGGTGTTTTTACTGCATATGCAGAAATTTATCAACAATAGGTGCCCCAAATTGTTAAGTACACATTTGTTTTTCTTCTGAAATATTATTTTATTCATAGACTTCTGTTGCCTGGTGGCATGCATATTTATTCTTAAAAGGAAGGTGAATATAGTATTTAGGGAATAAATAGAACATTTTTTGTTAAGCTGCTGAAAATAACAGATCATGCTAATTAATTAATTTGTCATATATGAACTAACAGCAAGCAGTTTAACTCTATTAGTTTCAACTGAATTAAAGTCAGTTTTTAAATTAAAAAAATTAGGAATTCAGATCACTCTTCCATTTAACATCGATTTGCATTTAAATATCTTTTAACATTGTTTCTAAATTATTTGTTATTCAGTGAGCAAAACTGATGGTTACTGCATTAAAGTTTTAATGAATAAAGGTTGAGAATATTTAATATAATTTCATGATAATATGTAGGAGAGTAGATTATTAATGAAAAACGCAGAATATGATCTTTCATTATAGCTGGAAGGTTAAGGAATTAATTTTACAGACCATGAAATGGAAATAACTTCCCCACTATTTTATTAACCAATGCTTAGATAAGTATAATCAACTCCCCTGTTCAGAGCATGTCTCTTCTCTTATTTAGTGACACTAGATCGACCTTTCCATCAGTTCATTAGGTTAATATAATTCAATAAATAATACCCAAGTAAGAACCAGATCATATTATATGATTATTTCTTGATAAGATGCCTTATTTCATTAAGCAAATACATCAACAGTTATGAAACTGGAACAAGTGTGAATCTGTTAACTCCATTTTTTATAAGTTATGTAGTTTATTAGCATGATGGCATCAATACAGGAAAACAAGGGGGTATTTAGAATACTCTAAGCTTCACAGATAGCTTTTCTCTATTGTTTGGATGGTTGTAATTCAAAGTATGTTTTTTTCCTATAAATGTTAAAATCGAGTATAAAAACACACTCAGATAACATATGAACTGTTCTCTGCATTTTCAAAATATTTCATTATATAGATGCCAACAATGACTAGGAATCAGTAGATGAACCTGTTTAGCACAGTCTTATTTTAGTTTTACCCTTGGCAATGTTTCGAATTTTTAATCATTGAAAAGTTATCTCAGCACTTCAGAAATATTTGGATTTAGACATATTTAAAATCATGCTGGGGAATGGGTGTGTATGGGGCAGGGGGGAGGGCCATCAAAATGCTACCTTGGCTTACCTGTGATTTGATTTAATTGACTACACATGGCAAAATAAATAAATAAATACATATATTTTATTCAGTGACCAGAGAAAGAGGTAATGGGACTACTGTCACCATTGCCTATTTCCCTTCTTTCATCCTTGTAAGAGATGCCCAAGTTCCAGATTGTCCTCTTTAGAATTAATATGGTTAATGACAGGTATAATGTACAATTACCCTTCTTGGAATTAGATTTAATTGCTGCTAGGCCCCATCTTCATTGCTTGCTCCACAAACTAACTCAAAGAGGTCTTTCAAAAGTTTTAAAGTATCATGTGGAAATTCAGAATGTAAGGTCTCACTTCTGACCTCAAATCCCTGATCTTTCATTGTGCTTTCTCTGCCCAATCCTGTGCAAGGAAACAGGGCAAGCTTCCCACTGTTACCCACCTTCAAGGTATGAATACCTATTGTTGTTAGTTTTAACAGAAGATTCAAAATAAACTCAACTCTGTTTTAACTTTTAAAGAAAAGTAGACTTTTTTTGTTTGCGGTACGTGGGCCTCTCACTGCTGCGGCCTCTCCCGTTGTGGAGCACAGGCTCCGGATGCGCAGGCTCAGCGGCCATGGCTCACGGGCCCAGCCGCTCTGCGGCATGTGGGATCCTCCCGGACCAGGGCATGAACCCGCGTCCCCTGCATCGGCAGGCGGACTCTCAACCACTGCGCCACCAGGGAAGCCCCAACATATTTAATTCTATACATATTTTCATATTACTTATTTCTCAAGGCAAAGTAATAATATACATAATTCTATGGGAATTTCTCCAATCACAGGTAATTATCCCACCTAAGGAAAATTAACCAACAGAAATATTGTTCATTTTGTTGCATCTTAGTTTTTCTGTCAGTGATATTGTTTGGACACTATCCTAACATTTTACTATGTTTAAATAATAATAAAAAAATGTATTGACTCGGATTCTTTTCTATAATTTAGAGATTATTATATATGTTGTTATTTAATAGTAAGCATTTCAGTGATGAAAGTTTCCATTGCTCCATGCAACATCCATACTTGATGTTCATGCCATTAAAGAATGGTAATGAAGCACTCAGTCCTTGACTCACTATAAGAACACGATAAATCTTTGTTGTATGTGCTCCCCTGAACAGCTTGTTTTATACTATAGCAGAGTATACATTTTTAATACTTTGTTTTAATATATTGTAGTTCTGTTAGACTTTGCTATTTATTATTAGATATTAGATGGCTTCAGTTTCAGATATTATTATCTAAAACTTCTGTAATCAGACGCCTCACTGTGTTGTGGGTAGAACTTTTCAAAACCTTTGAAAGACCACTTTGAATATATATGTGTGTGTGTATATATATATATATATATATATATATATATATGCATGCATACATATAATGGAATATTACTCAGCCATAAAAGGAATGAAATCATGCCATTTGCAACAAATGGATGGACCCAGAGGGTATTAAGCTAAGTCCGCTGTCCCCAACTTCTTTGGCACCAGGGACCAGTTTCGTTGAAGAAAATTTTTCCACAGACCCGTGGTGGGGTCGGGGGTTGAGGGTTCTAATGCGAGCGATGGGGAGAGATAGGGAGCGGCAGATGAAGCTTCCCTCGCTCGCCTGCCACTCACCTCCTGCTCTACAGCCAGATTCCTAACAGGCTGCAGACTGGTACCAGTCCACGGCCTGTGGGTTGGGGACCCACGGGCTAAGTGAAAGGTCAGACAGAGAAAGACAAATACTGTATAATTTCACTTTTATCTGGAATCTAAGAAAACGAATATAACTTAACAGAAACAGATCATAGATACAGAGAACAAAGAGGTCATTGCCGGAGGGGAGGGGTTTGTGGGCGGGGAAGGAAAGACATAGTTGAAGGAGATTGAGGTACAAATTTCCAGTTGCAAAATAAATGAGTCATGAGTATGAAATCTACAGTGTGGGGAGTATAGTCAATAATTATGTAATATCTTTGTATGGGGATAGACGGTAACTAGACTTATCAAGGTGATCATTCTGAAATATTAATCACTGTGTTGTGTTATAGGAGCTAACATAGTGTTGCAGGTCAACTTATACTTCAAAAACAAACCAACAAATAAACTCACAGAAAAAGAGATCAGATTGTAGTTACCAGCAGCGGGAGGTAGGGGGATGGGGAATAGGATGAAGGTAGTCAAAAGGTACACACTTCCAGTTATAAAAAAGTACTAGTGATATAATATACTACATGATAAATATAGTTAACACTGCTGTACATTATTCATGAAAGTTAAGAGTAAATTTTGAGTCCTCATCACAAGGAAAAATTTTTTTTCTATTTCTTTAATTCTGTATATGAGATGACAGATGTTCACTAAATTTATTCTGGTAATCATTTCATGATGTATGTAAGTCACATCATTATTCTATACATCTTAAACTCATATAGTGCTATATATCAATTATATCTCAATAAAATTGGAAGAAAAAATATAATGGAATATAATATTAGACACAAATAAGCAATGCCATCACTAGGTAGATATGTAGACCAAATTATTTTAAATATAGTGGGGAGAAGGAGCAGGTAAAGCAAACTGACGTGGCATGTGGGAATCAGGACTTAACTCTGAAGGAGAGATCCAGGGAAAGCTCAGGTTGATCAGGGGAGGAGGTACATGGATACGCTTGGCATACAGGGTAATTAATGTCTCACTTGAGTGGTTTAGTGACTGAAGGAAAGATTTCTTCAAGGAGTGAAATTGGTTCCCTACATTTTTGGGCTTCTACATTTCTAGAGAGAAAATTTAGACAATTGACACAGAGTTTGGAGTTAAACTAGCAATAAGGACACACAGAAAACCAAGCCAAAAATAGCAGAGAAACCATAAACCATAGCATATATCATTTTGGTTACATTGTAATAAATTATAGTGAAAACACAAGCCACATATTTGTGAAAGATACTTATACATCACTTAAAAATTGTTGCTATCAAAATCATATAATTATGTGTTTAGAAAAAATAAGAAAATAAAAATATCTAAAACTGTTCCAGACATGAATTGGCAATTTGTGAAATTAACTGAGTGACACATACACATAAGAAAAAAATGCTTAATTTCACTAGTAAATTCTTCAAGAAAATCTAGAGGAAATAATTTATAAGTAAAATATCTTGAATTTTAAATGCTGACAATAATATGGTGATTTTTATGCATGTTATTAACCTAAAGTTAGCTAACAATATCCCATCAAACAGCAGCAACAAAGACTGCAAATCAGATAATGTTGGTGCATTGTTATTTTGAATGTATAGATTTAAATAATGGGTTTTTCTATTTCATATAAATTATCATCAAATAATATTTATTCTTTAAAAATAAGCACATATTATTACTGAAATTTACTTAAACATATTTAAGTAAGAAAATGTTTTCTTAGATTTGGTCCGTTACCTTCACCCTTACTCTACTATTCAAGTACCAGAAAATTGTGGGCTGAGAACAGTTTAATGATTAGAAGATTGTAAAAATAATTAAAACAGCAGAAGCAAAAAAGATATTTATTTTATTCCTCCTTTGTGTTGTCTTCTGTTTTGATTCTCACATTTCGAACTGATTACCTGAAATCTAGTAAATCTCACTACTATATTCTTTGAGAAGCAAAGATCATTGAGTGTAATTTTAGTTCCGTGTGAAGCATTAAAAAAATGGTAAAATTATTCATGCTTTTTTTGTAATTTTGAAAAGGTCTTTTCAAATAGTAACTTGATGATCAACCAAAATGCAGTAAACAGTATTTTGATTGAAAATCTAGGCTATAATCAATATCATATTGAAGGCATGCACACTTATAAATTTGAGTATAATTATTTTTGTTTACATTTGTTTTTTAATCTCCTATGTATTCATAATATTTTACCAAATTAATATATTTAAATATTGCGCATTCCATTCCCCATTTGTAAAATATTTGCTGCTTTTCAAGAAGGTATGAGGCGCTAATCTAGACGCATGGGATATTTTAGTTAATATAACATACGAAAAGATTATAATATCTGAAATTTGTCAACCAAAGGTACCAGTCATTGCTGGAGGAAGTTATCAAGAGGATGTGACTGCTGGTTAACCTGCACACTGGACCCGGGCAATTGGAGGCTCCACACCCACTCTCCGCCCTTTGGAAGCACCTTCTGCCCACCATTCCCACACCAAGGAGTTGTTTTAAAGACACAGCCTTGAGAGAGTAAGGTATGTTGAGACCATCTGGATTGAATATGTGACTGTACCCAGGTAAGGCTTCTATATAAACCTTTAAGATTTTGGTGGGAGATTGCAGAGGTCTACTTGTCTTAAGGCCACAAAAGCAGGTCTCACATGTAAGATTCCTTGGTTATTAAAACTGCCACATATTAATCTGGAGCAGCCTGCCTCTTTCTTTGTTCTTTCCTTGTCCTATGTGTACAGGGTCTAGTTTATGAACCAAAAAGAATTCTAGTAGAAGTGGCAGACAACAATTAGATGACCAACAAATTGTGTATAATGTTGTATGGTGATATTTGCTGAGAAAATATTTATTTTAAAATAAATGTGGAAAGGAGAAATGGGTTTGGAGGATTACAGTTTTAAATAGATTGTTTAATATAGTCCTCATCTAGAAAGTGGCATCTGACCCAGGACTTACAGAAAGTTACACAGTTAATTTCATGGATATCTGGGGAAAGATTGTTCCAAGGAGAGTGATCAGTCAGTTCAAAGGGGAAAACGTTAGCATCTTTAAGGAACAACAAGAAACCCAGAATAACTGAAGTGACATGAGTTAAGGATATAGAGGCAAATAAGATCAAAGAGGTAATGTGATCGAGATCTAGTAGATCATTTGGGAGGACTGACTCTAATTTTGAAGAACAGTTGATAAGTTTTGAGTCGAGAAATGAGATGCTCACCCTTATCTAATTAAAACAAAATAAACAAAAGAAAAAAGAAATGCAACCCGCTCTGTATTTGGTGTTCAAATAGATGGTAGGGGCAAAGGCCAGTAAGAAAGAGCACTTAGAAGCATATTGCAGTTATCCAGGTAATACTTTTAGACCAGGATTGTAGCAGGAGACGTGATGAAAAGTCATTGTATATCAGATAAATTTGAAGGTACAGTCAACACGATTTTCTAAAATTTTGGATATGAATGAGAGGAATGAAGGATGACTATAAGGTTTTTGGCCTGGGCAAGTAAAAGATCGATTTGTCATCAACCTACATAAAACAGGTGGAGAATAGGATAAATTTTGGGTGAAAATTAAAAGTTAAAATCTGGACATATCCCACTTAATTAGACATGCAAGTGGAAATTTAGAATAGTTAGTTGTATATATGTTTGGATTTTAAGAAAGGGGTAAAGATGGGAGGTCTAAATTTTGAAATTTTCAGTTTATGTCTGTAATTATTGCTATATTTATATCAAGATACAGATATAGATACATATAGTAACTGAAAGAGTAAGTAAGATCATCAAGGGCCAGGATTTAAATAGAGAAAAAAAAACAGGTAAGAGCCTGAATTACTCCAAAATACAGAGTTAGGAAGGAGAAAAGTAACCAGTAAAGAAGCCTGAGTAAAATAAAAGAAAAAACAGAAGAATGAAGAATCCTGGAAGCCAATTGTGGTGCTTTTTTTTTTTTTTTTTTTTTTTTTTTTTTGCGGTGTGCGGGCCTCTCACTGTTGTGGCCTCTCCCGTTGCGGAGCACAGGCTCCGGACGCACAGGCTCAGCGGCCATGGCTCACGGGCCCAGCCGCTCCGCGGCATATGGGATCCTCCCAGACCGGGGCACGAACCCGTATCCCCTGCATCGGCAGGTGGACTCTCAACCACTGCGCCACCAGGGAGGCCCCAATTGTGGTGCTTTTGCCAGGATAAAAGGAATAATCAACTGAGGTCAGTTCAACCACTGGCTAAGGTAAGATGTTACTTTTTTTTTTTCTTATTTGTTGGCTTGTTTTTGTTGTTAATGCTCTTTAGTTACTAAGTTTGATTTTTAAGTCATTGGAATCTATTTCATATGTCTGAGAGCAGGATTGAATGTAGTAACATTCAGGTTGTGTGTTAAAGTTCTAATAATGTAGGTAGCTTCCTCTCAATGAAAAATATTCAGGTATGAATATAGACAGATATTATATTTTCTGAAAATTATTGAACATTCAAAATAAAACAATGATTGTTTTAATTATATTTGGAACAGTGGTTACTCAAATGGCTTTAATTTAATTCTATCTCAAGTGTAAGCAGTCAAAGCTAATTAAGTTATTTTGTTTGAAAAGTAAGCACACATTAACTATTAATTTTCCTCAGATATTACCGACTCCACAGTCCAAGAGAATCAAGTGATTGAAAGTAATATTATCGAGTGTATTGTGTGCATTTAGTGAAATAAAATTAACCAAACCCAATAGGGTAAATGTTTTCAGGTCTATTTTTCTGGAGAAGTTAGGTAAATGTTTTACTTGCCAGTAAGGAAATAATAAAATCTCACCTGACTCCTAAATGCATTTTTCCACTGAAGGAATTTCAAGTATTACTGGACAGTTATAGGAAGTATCAGTATTACACAGATCTTGTAATTTATTTGATCAAATCTGACCCTCCAATTTATAGCAGAAACAATCATGTACATATTAAGTATGAAATCTGTTAACTCTGCCCTTATGAAGAGTCCAGTAGTACATCATTGATTTCCAGATGAAGGAAAGGAATAACTCTGAAATTAAATTCAATATTTAATTGCCAAAAAATGGTAGTCAAATGAACAATTCTTCATAATCGAGCTTAAAAACTTAATATGCCTTATCTGGTATCAATATGATTTTCTCATAGCAATTATAGGTCTATAACTGAAGCTTGGTTTGTTGTGGTGCTCTTAGTATTTATGGCATGGTGAACTCAGGCAGGCAATTCAACTACCAATTCCCCCATTTCTGATTTGACATAATCTCTTCTTTTATAAATAGTTGTTACTCATACAGTAATTATGGGCCTTCTTAGAATGTGTTTACTTATTGTCACTTATCCCTCTGGTGATTATAGAATAAATGATTATAAGAGGCATTAATAAACATCTAATTCATTTTTTCTTACTACCTTAAGCCACTCTATGTAATCCTTCTCAAGTATTTGTCTGATTTATGCAGGAAGATTTCTAGCAATGGAGAAACTAATTACTTATTATGGTAAAAACTAATACTTTCTTAACTAAAACTAAAAATTTTCTGTTTTCTGGGCAATTCCGATGATAAAAAATTTTCAGTTATTTTTTAAATACCCAGTATGTTTTTGTTTTCTTAGCATTAAATTAAACCTTTAATATGTGTTAGCTACTGGTGGTAAAGTTATTGAAATAGTCTTGGTCTTTAAATATTTTACAACATAGTAACAGAATACATAAGTGCCTATTTATACGTTAATAAATAGTTGCTATTTTAAAAGGCTTGCTAACAGACTAGTCAAAGCCAAATTTCTATATAAATTCCACCTAGAAATTACCCTGGGCAAGATATTTGTTCCTCAAAGGAGCAATAATACAGGAGAAAAAGAGGATAATTCATGACATAGAAAATGGATATCATGTAATCTCCCTGTGAAGTTTCTGTCTTTCAGTTTAGGTTTTATTCTCCTGGGTAATCCAGGGCAAGTTTTCTACATTGCAGTCTTTCAAAATTTGCAAAGGATTACTCTGCACAATTATCCCTCTCTATTCTTATTTCCTGTGTCTTAGGGTGTCTATATTCTGTTTTCTGGTCAGTCCCAATCATTAAGAAAACTTTACTTTCCTTAAGATTCCTTATCTCCAGTCTACCTGTCACTAGTTTTTTCAAGATTTCTTCAAATACAGTGGCTTCCAACATCCTCAACAAAATTATCAATTAAAAAAAACTCCACTAATTTGTTAATACACATTTTAAATGTTACCAAATTATATTCCATCAATTATCTAATCATAAAGAGAAAAGTTGGAACTATCATTTCTCATTCTGAAACTACACTGTTGATGAAGGAAGAGTGGTTTAGATTTTTTTCTTCATCTACACATTACAGACACATAGTTCATTTACTTTCGATAAAATTTACTGGTTGATCCCATAGGAAAGAATTGTACAAAAAAATTAAAGTTAATTGTTCACAAGTATATTTATAATATTTTATATTGTAAATGTGTCTCACATCCTTATGGATGGGGAGATATCAACGATTCAATAAACGCTTGTCCATATTCTAGTGGTTGCAGGAGAAAATCACAACTTGTACCAAAGCTCACTATAGTCCTACCACATTCTGTTTCCAAATTACATGCAATAATTTAGCTGCTTTTTCCCTGAGTAAATCATGTTTTACCTTTAAAGATGTTTAAAAAAATGTTATAAGTGAGATCAGAACTTCTTCTAGGAATTAAATAAAGTGAAATTTATTTTTATAAATACTATTTTATTTCATAAAAATACAAAAATATAAATATACATTTATAAAAATATGAATGAATTAACAGAAAGACATTCTTCAACTAAATAAATATGGCAGTAATAGTCATTCCTATTTCTTTAGAGATATATTTTTTCATATTAATTTACAAAGCAGTTGCACGTTTCATTTAATAGTAAAGGTGACTGTAAGTCAGTTAAGAAAACATTATTTATAAAGTTCTTATATCTAAGCAAAGGCACAAAAAGCCTTTTATGTACTTTTTATTGGTTATTGATGTGATATACTTTCCTTCAGAGATTGTTAGTCAAAGAGGGTGAACTGGTTATTATTACGTTTTAAAATCTATGTCATTCGTGTTCATTCACAGAAACTTACTGGTTAAGCAAACTCTTACTAAGACAACACCTAAGTATTGTTTGTAATTTTGATTTTTAAAAAAATTTTCCTCCAAGGAAGAGAATGCAGGCCACTCCATCTAGTAACAAAGAGAGTACTTCCACTGATGTCCATGAAGTCATACCATACTCTTAATCTCGGTCACTATCATCACCCCCATACATATCAGCAAGTTTTTTAAAACGAGGCCCCCAGTCACTGAGGTAACCGTAATCTTGGTTACAATCTACTGTGGGAGATTCCAAAGAACTGAGTGAATCTGCTATGGAATCATTCCCTTCATAGGCGTACGTTGCCAGTGAATCATAAGGAGGTGCACTTGGGTCTGAATCATTTTCTTTTAATCTTCGATGGATAAAATCTTGCACATCAATATTTTCCCACAGAGGTACAGTCCTCCTTATCTGAAAAATTGTTTCAGGCATTACATCCCTTCTAAATTTACTATCTTCTCTTGCTTCTGGATTCCTTAATGTGCCAATGTCAAAAGCTTGGGTATCTTCTTCCCCGCCGCCTTCATCATTGTAGGTCACAATGTTGTCCCGGACATCATCTTTTGAAATTATCAAAGGTTCCTTTTTTCTTTGCCTCTTCAATGCAGCAAACAGCACAACTAAAACTATTAACAAAAAGCAAACAAAAACAAATACAACAACAAGAAGAAGAAAAAACCAGAGAGAAAATTGTGAGATTCCATGATTCGGGTTTAAATTAATATAGTGCATTTTTGTTTTTGTGACCTTGGTGTGGTGTAAGAAGTGTTAAGTTCATTTGGATATAAAGAGTAACTATCCTGCACAAATACAGGATGATTTGGGCCAGTGACTGGATGTACTATATTGATAAAGAAACAGATATTACAATGTCATTTATTTACTTTCAAGACTCAATATCCTATGGGGCTCTGGCATTGAAAATCTTCAATTATGGCGAATGCATTTAACCAACTATAAGTATGTAATACCTCATTCTTCCCCAATGCATGTTTGTTTCAAAATACTAAAATTCTAAAGCTACAATCATGATTATCCCAAGAGAAATTCAGTACCAATTTAATATTATCTTAAGGACTCAAGGGAATACAGGCAAAGTATTGCTCACATATATGCATATGTCATGTGTATATGTATGTATAATATATATTATGTGTATATATATCATACATATGTACACACATACATATATATGCTACTAATCTCATCTATTCCCATATGTCACATCTGTTTAGTTAATTTCTTTTATTGACCTGGTTTTGAAAGTCTGCTTAAAATCTGAAATATAACTCTATAAGCTACAATATAAAATTAGAACTCAAACTCATCCTTACCTTGTTCTCATCTTACAGATATTACCTTGTTTCTGAGGACTTCTCTGATATATAGTTGCATTCAAATTTTGGGGCTGAAATGTTAATTGTGCTCCCTGTATATGCTGTATTATTATTTACATGCTTATGTTATCAAGTTAACTATTAACTTCCCCACATATGACATACTTCCTTATTTCTTGTTATGTTACTGGAATTTAAATTATTATGCATATATTTGACAATGAACATTTGAAAGATAAATACATTTTGAAATTAAAAATTACATTTTAAAACATAGGAAAGATCACGATTTCCAACAAAATATGTTTCCATAGAAAATGAACCAAGTACATAATTTTATACATAAGAAAGTTAAGAATAAAATAAAGAATATTTTCCAAAAGCATACTTATACATTGCTGGGGAGAAATAAAAACCGGGTTTTCCTTACTTTATGGAAGTTAAATGTTTTGTCAATACTACTGATGTCTTACTGAAAAATAAGAACATGTTGCCTCAGAAACCTACCATTCATTTTCTCAGTCTTTGTTTTGAGATTACACAAACTCATTTCCATTGAGACTGCACTTCACCATGGCCCTGGAGGCCCCTGTAACTACACTTAAGGCCCATACAATGCTGTTGTCATATTGGCCAATACACTTTCCTCAGCTCTTACTAATTGGTAAGAAGAAAACAAAAGATTTGTTAAAAGTATCTTCGCTAACCTCTACAGATCAGGCTTTGGGTGCTGAGCTATATTCAGAATCATGTTGAAGACATTTTAAAAAACTTTTCATTAATAATGAGACATATCTATACTCTCTTCTGTTAAAGGATGATTGTAAATTAAGTCCAACATAGACCTGAAATCCACAAATCTAGTGAATCATGCAGTAGAAAAACAGGGTTCTTTCTAAGTTTAATACTGAATGAATTAATTTATAAATTCTCTATGCATAGAAGAACAACCATATAGTCAAATAGTTTTAAGGGTTTCTTAACTAATATAATGTTTATGAAATTTCACAAATGGTCCTCAGAATCTGCTCTGAGGGTTTTCTGCTTTGTCAGGCCAAAATTATCTGCTTCTTTTCCCTCGACTGAGGCTTTTAATCTGGGGTATATGAATGGAATTCAAAGAGACTAAGGTAAGGAGTAGAAAAAAAAATGTTATATTCTGTAATATAGAAAGTTATATTTTCACTATAACTTGAATTTAACATTTTTTTTCTATTATGGATATCAGCATAAACTGTAGTGATAGTAACAGTATGTGTGACTTTTAAAGCAATAGAAATCACAGATACTTTATATTGTATTATAGTTAGGATATATTACAAATAATCATTAGACTTGTTCTAGAAGAAAGCACATATGACGATAATTAAACACGTCTTGCTTTTTTGTTTTTTGTTTAATTTGGATAAATATATTTCCTTTTGTGTTACATGTATTATTTTTATAAATTTAAATTATTATTCTAAATAGGTCCATAGCTTCATCTTCACTATGAAAGGTGTCCAAGGAACCAAAAAGATTAAAAAGCCCTGCCCTAGGTTTTAACCTGCTACTTTGCCTTGTAACATGGATATAAACTATGAATTACATTTCTTCAGACTGTAGCAGGATAGGTCTAAAATATTATTATCCATGCTATATCACCATTTTTCAATAAGCAGACTCTTCTAACTTCAGAGGTACAGTAACTATGTCCAGCCATTTGTATAAAGACGTGAAATAACAGCAGGGATACTTAAAGAACTTTTATAATGAAACCTTATGAGTTAGAACCCATTTTAACTAAAATAATAGAAAATCATTCCACATTTAGGCAATAAATTGAAAAGGTAAAATACAAGAATTGTGTGCCTTCTATATTTCCGAGGGCAGAAAGATGGCAGACTTTTCAGAATAAAAGAAGCCTTATAGATTTCTGCGTAGAGAAAAATATTATCCAATTTAGTTGGATAATGTTATAATATCTAAACCTATTTTTTGGGGTGGATTATGTTCCCTCATGTATGCATGCATGTCTTTAGGTGTTAGTATGTGTTATATTAATATTGAAATTAAAAAATCAAATTTGAAATATACATATTTCCATATTGTCCTAAATTAGGATAGTAAAACTATTTGAGCAAATAAAGCAATATGATATCAGTAGCACTTAGCTAAGAGCGTAAGCCAACATTTAATCTCCATGAGGATACAAAAATATTTTATGGAGGAGTTGAACTTTCTAGCAGCAGGTGGAGATGTGGACTGCTGCTGCTGCTGATGGTAGTAGTGTGTTAAGTTCTAAACCATCCTACGAAAATGTTTTTCTAAATAGTTGGATCATCATAACTGAGACAAATGCTTTCCCCTCACTTTCATCAGTTCCCCACTGAAGTCCTGCAAGAATATCTGGCCAAAGGGATTTTATCCAGATAGCCTGAGAGGATTTGCAGTGAAAAGGAGCCAGCACATATGAGCATTGGGCCATAAATTTGACTAGCTCTCCTGCCCTAAGCATTCATTTTGGATGAATATTTGATGGAAACAAGTTTTGGGGGAATGTGTTACAGTGGAACAACTGTTTAATTGAATTAAATCATTGTCCTGTTAGGGCATGCTCAAAGAAAGCATTTGCACTTGGAAGCATGACTTTATTTAGAAAATATTGCTGGAATAGGTATGACCACAATGCCATAGTGATATTTTAAGAAATGAGCTTAAAATTTAATTTGGTGTGTTGTGCCTACATTTAACAAATTTTATGAAAAAAAAAGTTTATCTTAAAAAAAAAGTTTATCTTACTGTGACAAGTTAAATGCACTGACCAATTCCATTTATGATATATATAACTTAGTATTTGTTAGTAATATTATTTGTAAAGTAGTCTTTTGTTTTGAGGATAATGCTTAGAAAGGTGGATTCTGAAATAGAATAACCTGGGTTTTAATGCTAGTTAAAACACTTTCTGAATGAGTGACTTTGTGTAAGTTATCTGACCTTTCTGTAGAAGAATAAAAGTATTTACCTTATAGAGCTGATATGAAAATTAAATCAATTATTAAATGAAATGTCCTTAGAAATGGGACGATCTTAGTTAACACTAAACACTATAAATATAAAACATATTTTAAAATATATGTATATATCACTAGCTATTATATCATTGTTTTCGGACTCTTTAAAGCTAGAACTATCCACAGTCAAAAACTCAATTGTTTTTCAATTGGAAGAACAATTTTAATAACAAGTTAAAATTTTCAGCCTTTAGCTCTAAAGAAGAATGCTTTTCAATGTTCAATCACTGGGTAATGAGGGAGAGAATTCCTTGAGTTGAATGGGCATATCTTTCAGGGGCATAGTTTACCAAGTAGTATGACGACACAGAGAAGGATAGCGATGAGAGCTCCCGTGCTCAGGCCAGCAGAGAGGACCAAGGCCTCGGCATTGCAGGACTGCATGTTACCTTGATTATCACAGGCACACACACGAATGGTGAGTGTGCCAGTGCTGCTTTGGATTGGATAATCATTGTCAAAGATTAAAATTGGCAGCAGATACGTGCTCATTTTGTTGCGGCTATACCCATCTTTTCGAGTCATGATTCCTGCTGTATTATCTGAAAAAACAAAAAAGTCAGACCAGTTTTAAAATTTTGCCTCTTAAGGTTTCATAATATTTGTCTTCAAAAATATTCTGTACCTTTATTATCTACAATGGTGAAGTTTGGATTGAGGGGAAATTCTGGCACTGGTTCAAAGAAGAATTTGTGGCCTCGGGGAGGGTCATCTTTGTCCATGACACTGACAGTCTGAATCAACTAAAACCAAAGAAAAAGTTAAATAGAGCACACAAAGCAACTCTTGTTATTACATTTTAAATCAGTGTTTGAGCTTTAAATATATCACTGAAATTAAATACTGAAATTAAACAAAAAATTCCATTTTCAGAAAATTTTGCCAAGATCTTTTTTTGTAGTTCTGTCTAATGTAACTTATTTAATGAAGAATGAAAAATGCCCATCAAGTATCAGTTTGCAGAGCACCTCTATGGATCATTATCTGATTCCTGGCCACTATAGTATTCAAGAAAAGAAAAGAAAAATTTGATCACGCCAATCTTTTGTCTTTTAACATTGTTAATACATACTACCAGCCCATTTTATTATGAATTGGTTACCAGTATGTTGCTTCCACGAGATAATGATTGTTTCAAAGGCAAAGGACATAACAGATGTGTTTTTTTTTTTAAAAAAAATGTGCATATAACACAGCCACTCCTAGAGATTAAGGAAACTATAAATATAGTTTTGGGAATATGAGCAATATGCCATATAATACCAGAAAGGAGAAGCTATGGGGCACCGTAAGTACAATCATATTGCATACTTTATTCAAATTGTTTGCTCTTCTTTTTAATGGTATTTGCAAAATTTAGAAGAATATACAAATAAATGCTTCTAAAGTTTTGTAAAATCATTGTTGAATTTGAGAAATTATAACACCTCTCAGCTGTGCTCCCTGTATGTCAGAGGTGTACCATAGTGTGAAGATGGAGCAGCAAATGACAGGTTGGGCAGAAAAATTCCATTGAGCATTTTATTGTGGATAAAAACAAAGCTACACATCAGGGTGCCTGTTTTCCAGTCCTGGGTCTGCCGTCTGTGTGATGTATAATTACAGTCATTTAATTACCATTACTTTCAATCTTCTCTTCTACAAAAACAAATAGTGGCACCACTTCCAGGTATAATAGTCCAACATTCTGTGATGAAGAATTATTAGAATTTCACAGTAGTTTTATATACCCATTGTTTTGGTTATTGTGTACCTTCCATGGCCATACCAACCTGCATACTCACTAGTTAATACTTTTTCCTCTTTGATATTAACTATAATTTTGTTCATTTTATTGACAGAAGCACATGTAACCTTATGTTTCTTTATACAATACTTCTGAAAGTGCATAATTATTAATATAAACTTGATATGATTTTCTCCTTTCAAGATTGGCACATGACATAGAAAAATTTATATAAGATCTAATATTCTTGCTCAAACTTCTGTTCCAGAATAGCAATAATGTAACAAATATTTAGTAATATTTTAATCATAAACATCAAACATCATTGATCCTTTCATTGTATGACTGAGTTCTTGAAATGATTAGATGAGCCAATGTTTAAACATATTTTAAGAGAGAATATGTATCAGCTTGACACCTATATTATGTTTTATTCTTAAACTTGTTAATTTTAACAGGAAAATTGTTTTCCACTGATTATATGAACAATGACATAGACATGCTAATAGCAGTAGTATATATTAAAATAATTTTAATTAGTTAATATCAATTATACTTTATCATTATCAAATATTAATTTTGTAATATATAAATAACTCACATGAAACAATAAAAAAGCATACTAATAAATAAGTAAAGAATATCTACAGGCTATTATCAGTTGACTTGTATCCCTTCAAATTATATGTTTAAGACCTAATCCCCAGTACCTGTGTTGTGACTTTATTTGGAATAGGCTCTTTGCAGGTGTAATCAAGTTAAGATGAGGTCATACCGAATTAGGGTTTTCCTTTTTTCGCTTCGTAACAATGGCATATTCTCAGTTCGATGAATGATTATTTTTAATTTGCTGCTTACTTTTCAGAGCATAGCTACACATTAGTTGGCTTATTCAACCACCTTTTTTTTTTTTTTTTTTTTTGCGGTTTGTGGGCCTCTCACTGTTGTGGCCTGTCCCGCTGTGGAGCACAGGCTCCGGACGCGCAGGCTCAGTGGCCATGGCTCACGGGCCCAGCCGCTCCGCGGCATGTGGGATCTTCCCGGACCGGGGCACGAACCCGTGTCCCCTGCATCGGCAGGCAGACTCTCAACCACTGCTACAACAGGGAAGCCCAGGAAAACAATTTTTAGTCCAAATAACTGTGTAATGATTCTTTGCTGGTGTAAAGAAAATAAAAACTTCATTTGTATTTCTGTGTATGTAAGTGGAATGTGGTATGTACCTCTTTCTTAGTCTGCTTGAGCTGCCATAACAAAACACCATATATTGAATGGCTTAAATAGCAGAAATTTATTTTCTCACAGTTCTGGAGGTTGGAAGACCAAGATCAGGGTATCAGCATAGTGGGCTTCTAGTGAGAGGTCTCTTCCTGGCTTTCAGACAGCTGCCTTCTTGCTCCATCTTCACATAGCCTTTCCTTTGATCGTGTGTATGACAATAGAGGGTGATCTCTCTGGTGTCTCTTCTTTAACGGACACTAATACTGTCAGATCAGAGCCCCACTTTTTGACCTCATTTAACCTTGATTCCTTCCTTAGAGACCCCATCTTCAGATAATACAGCCACACTGGGAGATAGGGCTTCAACATATGAATTTTGAGGGGGCAGAAATATTCAGTTCATGATAATCTCTACTGGAATAGAAGAAAGACTATATTTCACTTTATTTTCTATATTAAATGGACATGATAGAATTATATATGATTCTTACTATCTACCTACTTTTTCCTCAAGGAAATATCTAAATAACTCGTTAAAATTTCTTTCAATAACATTTATGCAGTTTGTATTTGTAAAATATTGTCTTAGTGTAAAAAGTGAACATATTCTGCATTTTCTTAAAATTACTTTAGAGATACCTGAAATATTACTTTATATGTGGACTTTGTAACTCTTGTACACTCTTTTTTATCTCACTAATATTAAAGTTGAAAAATCACAAACAAAATATAACTTGTCTCAAACCAAAATGTCCTGTTTGAGCAACTCAGAGTAGCAAAATGTAATCAACAAGACAATTATTATGATTTCCTTTATATTAACACAACAATTTTATTTTCATACTTCATGTTTTATTTAATAATGTATGTTCATTCTATTTGTGATTATAGCTCAGTATCAGTATGATTATGAATCCAGGTAGGAAATTTTTATACATGTGATACTCATTATGTACCTAGTCTATAAATTAAAGCATATATTATAATTTTTCCTAGTATATCATGGATTATAAAATATTTAAAAAATCATCTTTTTAAGATTATTGTGATTCTTTTGGTAAGGAGAGATAAACAAGTGACAAGGAAGACTGACAATAGTTTGCATGAAAAAAATGTGCAAGTAAACTAATGCAGTGTCATCTGCCTTTGTGAAGAGAAAATTTTTTTTAAGTTTATAATAACTTACCTGCCCAGGTTTTGCATTTTCACAGACAAATGTTTCATAGTACATGGCAAATTCTGGAGCATGGTCATTTATATCCAGAATTCTGATGAAAACAGGAATGCGGCTACTTTGTTTTGAGTTATCTGCAATGAGAACATGTGTAAGATTTCAGTCTCATTTACAGAGTAGTAGTGATATTGTTTGCCCCATTTGTAACTTAGCAACAGATCATTTCTGGGGTATTCACTTCTTGATTGGATTGCTGATGGATATCTCAGCTTTCTTACACGGTTCAGATGAAGAGCATGATAGAAAGAGGAGAATACAATTGAGAGTGAATATTATTTGTAAGAGATAATTTTCTTAGACTGATTATTTTTATGAAGTTAGATTATATTTTTATCCTACAGTAAGATGTAAAAGAAAATCAAGTTTAAAATAAAATGAATATTTGATAATCATTAAAATAATTTAAAAATCCAGCACACTCTAAATCATTTCTCTCAGCTCTTGCTGAGAGAATTCACTCAGCAAGAGTGGAAATTCATTCCACTCAAGTAAAAGAGTCTATTTAATGCTATTATTTTACTACTTTGGTGAAAAATAATGTGTTCAGGTGGATGTATTTCCAACTTACTTATCTCTGTGGCTGTAATGGTGATGTTATGCCAAGGGGTTGACTCCCGGTCAAGAGGCTTCAAAGTGAAAATAGAACCATTTTCTGAGTGAATACTGAAAATCCGGTCTATATCCGAATGCCGATCAACAGAGTATCTAGCAGAAAAGAGACTCATTATTCCAGGCATTGTTTTAAAATTATTAATTCATCTACCATTTATTAAAGTTATAGGCAGTTCACATGATGGTCTGATAAATATGACAAGTAAAATACCGATAATTTTCTTGAATTTGTATTTAATATAATTGTCATTTAGATAATTTGATGTAGTTGGCTGTTTTCGTTATTACTATTCTATGATTATGTGTACTTCAGAGTCCTTAGTTATACTCATGAATCCTTGTGGCAGCTTTTAAGTGAGTTTTTAATTGTCACTTGATTAATTTATCCTATCATAGACCTATTGCAGTGCTTGAGACATATTAAAGTCATATTAAAGTTGATAGAGTCAATTGCATTGGATAAATTGAAATTATGTTGAAAATAACACATAAAAACATGTGTCCACAGAGTCCTTATAAGTGAATATGCAGAGGCTGTTGTAAAATACATGGCTCTTGAATGGTTCTCTATTCAAAGATCATTTCAGCTGAATCAAAGGTCTTCCTCCAATCTCTCCCTTTAGCCTTTTCCAAATAAAAATTGAAATGACAAAGAACCACAGATGTACTAGCTACCATTTTTGCAAGTTTGAGATTTCTGCTGCTGAGTGTTTAATTGAGCCATGTAGGAATCTAAGTGTGTCTCAAACATTAATGTTCATATGAATCATATGGGGATCTTGGTAAAAACAGATTCTGATTCAGTAAGTCTAGTGTGGGAACTGTTATTCTGCATTTCTAAAAAACTCTTAGGTGAATCCCATGTTGTAAGGTCCATAGATAAGGCTTTGTATAGCAAGGTTAAGACCATGGGATAAACTGGTTAGAATAAGGACAGCCAAAGGAGCAACAATGACAGAGAACTAACAGACTAATCAGCATCTGGTGGCATCCTCATTTTTTCTAGGTTTCTATTAAAGACACTTAGCAAATGAACTCCCTTTTAATCTGGTGAATTAGGAAACTAACAACTCCCATTATAAATCCATAATATATCCACTATCAGGCACTGACTTTGACAAAAAATAGACATTTAATTTTCTAAACATTGTGAAACATTGGCAATTTTTAAAATATTGGACAAAAATACATTTATCTAAATTCGATTATTTCTTTGGGTTATTTTAATAAAGAACATGTGGCTTAGTCCATTATTATAAGGACTGTGCTTAACTTAAGGGATCTATTAGTAAACTCAGATTTCCAAAAAAAATTAACAACTTAATATAGTATATGATGGTGCTTACCTAATTTACTTTCTGCTAAATTTTGTAAAATTATTGTTTCAAATTCACAAATACTGCTTCAAAGTGAGTATTTGGGCATGTGGAAAATATACATATTATATGTATATATATTAGATTTCATCTCATAGATAAAATTGCTAAAATCTTGGCATAGTTGGTCTCAGATTTCTTCCTGTACCTCATCCCAAAATCTGAAACCAGGACAGTCACCTTGTTATCTTTTGGAAGTGTGCAGTGTACAGTAGAGCTACATGGAAATGGTAGTATTCCCTATTTTTGCAATAATTATGATTGTAATTTTTCTACATGGTTGCTATAAAAAGAATTTGGGGATTGAAAAAAAAAAACTCATGTGACATATGGTAGCTGCCCAAGAGTAACTATCCTTCTGGGGTGGGAAATCCTAAGTAAATAGAGAAAAATTTTAAACCTAAATATAAAAATAATTATATAAAAAGGCATAGTAGTGTATATATTTCCTAGAAGCAAAAGTTATGTTGAGTTTTAATTAAGCATTTATTGTCAGACAAGGATCTGAGATCGTTCTTATTTTTTAAAATACTCATTAATGTACTAAGATCAAGAATAAAAGTCATATGAAATTTTCTCTTTTTAATTTTTATTGCTTAAATAGTGCTAAGATAAAAGATAATAGAGTGTTTCCTATGTCTAGGTTTCAATCCTCCTACAGTTTAGTTCCTAATGTGGCCTGAGAAACATTGGAACATTTAAACATTAAACATTGGAACATTTAAAAAATGTTTGTTTTTTTTTTCCTAAAGTACTTACACCAAATTCTGCTTATGAATACAAACAATCCTAAAAGGAACACAAAAGAAAGCAAATAAAAGAGCATAACCACATCTATGTGTTGAATGAATCTCAATTCATAATATTCACCTGTATATATTTATCTCCATTGTTGGAAAGGTCAGTAGTTAACCATTATCTGCTTATTGCTGAATAGATCTTGGATTCCTTCCTATCACTTGCATCAAAGATCAGAAGTAAAATAAAAATCACTTTTTACCCATTGCCACATGCCCTAGAGATTAGCATGGAGATTTCTATGGTTGAGGGATAGTTAACAATTCTAACATTATACAAATCTAGCTCTGACTCACTTTGAGCTTATGTGAGATCAAAATAGGTCTGTGTTTCTGGCTGCCCTACTCTTAGGTTCAACCTTGAAAAGCACTGTTTTCAAGTTAAGAATTCATGAAGGAGAGTCACTTTGATGATTTATAAATAGTTCACTTTAACATTAACATTGCAAACTTCCAGATCTGTATTTATAAATTTGCCCCACTGCAAATGATGTCTTGCAGTTTTTCAAAGCCCAGAGATAATTTTTATTTATTTAGCAGCTAGTGCTCTATTTTCAACACAGAATAGGTTTACCTATTAATAATAAGTACACTGGATTACAACAAATGACCTAAAAGAGGCTGATAAACACATAACATGAGACAAAACTGTCTCTATGTCCCAGCAGATGGCTTATTAAAACAATACTTTATTGATGTCATTATATTGAATTTATAACAATAAGTTTTAGAAAAGATCATTGGCATACTTTTTTTGAATGAATACCTTTTGCAGAAACAGGAGTCAATCACATAGGCAGCAAAAATAACAAGGTAAAAAGATCGCAAGTGATGTGACACTGGAAGCTGAACTCTGGTTCTAGTTTGTTTGTTTGTTTTTTAAGCTCTACAATTAAGAATCAAACACATAACAGATCCCTATATTTTCACCTACTACAAAAAAACACGTAAATTAAATTACACCAGAACAAATCAGTAATATGTAGGAATATATCAAAGATAGTATTCCTTTTCCTTTCCTGAATTCCAGGTACATCTTCCACTAAGTCAATATAATTAGGCTATGAGTTTTCTCATTCCTTTCCAGCTACTGCTTTCCAGAAATGTGTTTTCTAGCTACAAACTATGAAACCTTCCTTGAGAATGGCTATACTGCTTCAACAAATAGTTCAAGCCTTTATTTTTTTCCAAATATTATTGACATGATTTTAAAATTACTATTACTTTACTCTCTGTAATAAAATCAAGCAAATATTAAATAAGTACTGGTATATATGAAGGCACTTATTCCAGTTTATGGTGGAATCATGTACATTTTATGGTGACATAACTAAATTTCTCACCAGCAAGTTTGTTTTGTATTTACTTCTCTATTTGACTGCAGTAGAACTGATTTCTTCTAAAATTCGTTGAACCTTTAAATATGTTGAGCATAAAATTGGTGTGAAATTAGACAACATGTTCTTTCAGAACCTGTAAAGCTATAATCAACCCTATAACTTAGGAAATCCTTGATTACTAATGAGGTGAAGCGGAGCTGACAACAGCTGCTAATTGTAACCATAATCTTATGTTGCAAGTGGCAGATGTATTTCAGAAAATATGTTTGATGAACAGATTTACTGGTGGGTGAGAATTACTTCCCAAACTTTCCCTGGAAATTGTTCCATGATGTTTATCATAGCCTATTTCTGCTCTGGGGATCAGTCATCCTTCTAAATGCTATCAGAGCAAATGAAAGAGTTAAATATTATATTGTTGTCTCCTTGTTGAATTATTGCTGGTTTTTCACACTATAATTGAATTTCTAAAGCTTTTTTTGCATACATTTTTATGCTAACAGGAATCAGTCTAATGTTATATTTTCAGGCATGACCTTGTATTTTGTCAGACTTGACAGTATAATATTAGGAACATAATTTCAGATTCATTTGTTCTCCAAATATTTTTCTTCCCTTTGTCATAATTCTTGAGATTTTACAGGTAACACTACTGCCCATTGTTTTTGCAAGACTTGAGTACCCTATAAAAAGTAAATATTTCTGGAAGAGCTATGGACTTAAAAAGGCATCAGCCACTTTTATATACCATAAAGCAAGGTTGCAAGTTTTACTATCAGTCTCTGATCAAGAAATTTTTCTCCTACAATTGTATCATGAGGAAATTATCAGATATATATCTCCAGACAATCTAAATTTTCATCAGTGATGCATTACCTACATGATAGTATGTTATCTATACAGTAGAAGTTTATCAAGAACTGTAATGACATTAGCAAATATTCACAATTAGTAAAATACATAAACCCATATATATTATATAAGCTCTACTTAATTAAAAAATAGGAGATTGATAAACTGTTTAAAAGATGAAATACTTGATGGAAGTAGAATAAATAGCACTGGAGTATCTACTGAGGGGAGAATTATAGATGTCTTATTTGCTACAAAATTACCTATGCAATCCCTTTTTTCTAAAATGAATGGCTACAATTATATTATCAAAAACATGTTCAAAATGATATTTTGACTGTCCTCTTCAAATATAAAATGACGGGACTAGATTTACCACACACACACACCCCTGCCAAAACCCACTAAAATCCAAATAAAAAATATATATATATTTCATATATATATATGAAACAATTATTTTTGAAGCATTAGATACCAGGAGACAGAGAGGGTAATTCCTGAGAAAAGAGGAAGAAATTATGTGATCCTCAAAACTGGCTGCTGCCTGGGAGGGTTTCTAAACAATAATGCAGGAAGTGGGAGCCCAGATGGAGCCTGTCAGTCCCTTGAATTCAGGAGATAATGCTGAGATTCCAGGGAGACCAAGGTGGGTAGAATTTGCTGGGCAGAGGACTTCATAGGATAGAGCTTCACAGAGAGAGAGCCACAGAAATATTAAGAGGATCCTGCTCAACTCTTCAGCTGAGTGCTAATCAGAACATGCATGAGAGCAGATAAAATGAAGTCATAGATGTAACCAATTATAATGGCCAGAGGGAGCAAAACTGAACAGTATGTGTCTGGAAATAGTCTAATTCCCATCAGCCAAAGTAGAAAACTCATAACTCATGGGGCTTTGGTAGAATTTCAGAAATGTCTTACTTGATTTATGGGGCAAAATTATATCTAGACAAAGGGCTGCCAAAGCAAGGGCCAGAAGGTTTAAGCTGTTTCAAGTAACTTAGCCACACGTCTGAACACAGATCAATAGTATTTATAGAAATGAAAAGCTATAACACAGATAACACAGCATAAACACAATATTTGTCAGACAATCAAAAATCACAGGTAAGCAAAAATGGGAAATGTGACTGCAAAGAAAAATCTTTCAATTGAAACTAACCCAAAAATGACACAGTTGACAGAATTAGCTGACAGTGATATTTAAAAAGTTACTTTAAATGCATTCTGTATATTTAACTAGAGGAAAGTTTAAGGAAATAATATAGATATAGATAGATAAATAGATATATGTCTTTCATAGAACTTCTAGAGGAGAAACTACAGTCTGTGAGTTGAAAATTATACTCTGATGGAATTAAAGCAGGTTAGATATTGCAGGAAAAAAAATAGTAAACTCGAAGATGAATGGGAAATATTTAAAATGATTAAGGTGGGGGGATTAAAAATTAGAGCACCAGTGAGCTGTGTTGCACTTTCAAAACACCTATCATAATTAAAATTAAATGATCTAAAAGCGAGGAGGGTAGGGTAAAATTATTGGAGAAACAGTGGTTGAAAAGTTTTCCAAGTTTGAGAAAAGTCATAAACTCACAGATCCAAGAAGCTTAATAAACATCAAGTACAAAATATATGAAGCATGTTATAGAAAATCACATCATAATCAAATTGCTTAAAACCAGTGACAAAATTTAAATGCATCCTAAGGAACAGCTAAGTTACAAAGAGAAAAATAAACATAAAGGCAGGGAAAAATCTTTACTATAGAGCTAGAAAAAAAAATGCCCTCAATCTAAAATTCTGTACCCAGAAAAAAAAAAAAAGAAAAGAAATGAAAGTGATAACATAAAAAAAGGAATGCAAAATAAAATACAGTATTAATCCAAAGAATCCATGGTCTAAACATCACAATTAAAAGGAACAGAATGTTACATTATGCAATAAAGCAAAACACAACTATATGATTCTAGAACATATTTTAAATACAAAAGCAGAGATAGACTAACAGCATCATACTTAATAATAAAAAACTAATTTCTCCATAAGACAAGGAGGAAGGAAGGGACTTCTGTTCTTATCACTTCTATTTAGCATTGTCCTGGAAGTTCTTGCCAGTGCAATAAAGCAACAAAAAAATATAAAATATGTTCTTGATATGTAGACATAAAACCACAAAACATGGCTGAAAAAACCCTCCATGAATGGAGAAATGCACATTGTATATGGATTAATATATTCAGTATCATTAAGTTATTATCAATTCTGCCTACATTGATCAATGGACTCAACACAATCCCAATGAAAATTTCAGGAGGCTGTTTTATAGCACTTGATATATGAAAATGTAAAGGGCCTAGAATTACCAAGCAACTTCAGGTAGGAAAAAAAAAAAAGTTAAATGATGAATACTACCTAATTTAAAGACTCTTTTTATAAAGGTGTACAACAGTGTGCCATTTTTGTAAACATAGATAAATATATAATTGGAATAGAAGAGAGAGTCCAGAGTTAGTTTCATACTTATATAAACAATTGAGTTTTGACAAATGTACAAAGTTTATTCAGTGAAAAGTATAGTCTTTTCAACCAGTGGTACAGGAAACATTGCATTTCCAATGTAAACATCCATATACAAAAAAGGAAAAAAAACTTTGATCCATAACTCACACCATATAAAAATTAACTTAAAATGAATCATAGATATAAATATGACTAAAAGCAATAAATTTCCTACATGAAAAAAAATACAATGAGAACTTTGAGATTAGGCAGATGCTTTCTATATAAGACACTAAAAGCTTCATCCATACATTTAAAAGTTAATAAATTGGATTTTATTAAAATTGAGAATTTTTGCTTTTTGAAAGTCACTTTAAGGGAATGGATATACAATCCACTGACTTGGGGAGAATATATTTGCAAATCGTATATCTGATAAAGGACTTGTATCCAGTGTGTGTGTGTGTGTGTGTGTGTGTGTATGTATATGTATGTGTGTGTGTCTTCAAATCAATAACAAAGACATAACCCAGTAAAATTTAGGCAAATTTTGAATAGACACTTCATCAAAAAACATATATTGGTGACATATTAACATATGAAGAAAATGCTCAACGTCATTAGCCATAAAGGTAATGGAGATATTATTATACATCTATTAGAATGGCTAAAATTAAAATAGTTGACAGTACCAAGGGTTGGTGAGGATGTAGAGAAATTGGAACCATCACACATGCTGATAGGAATGTAAAATTGTATAACCACTTTAAAAGTTAAACATATAACCACCACATGTTCCAATCATAACCCTCCTAGATATTTACTCTAGAAAAGTGAACACATGTAACTATACAAATACTGATACACAAATATTTGTATGTGTACTTATATACAAATGTGTATAAATGTATTATAATATCCAAGTATTTGAAACAACTCAAAATATCAATGAATAAGTGAACAGATAAGCAAATTGTGGTATTTCCACACTTTGGCATACTATTCAGCAATTAGAAAATTAAACTATTAATGCATACAACAATATGGAAAATCTCAAGATAGTTATGCTAAATGAAAGAAGTTGGACAGAAGAGAATAAATACTGTATGATTTCATTTGTATAAAGTCAAGAAAATCCAATCAAATTTAATCTATATTGCCATAAAGTAGTTCAGTGTTTGCCTGGGAACAGGGTTTGGTTCCAGGATGTTTGGGAGGGAAGTATTACAAAGGGGAATTAGGAAACTTTGGGGGAAGATTTTGGGGATAGTTTAATAGGTGTACTAACATGCTCCACCCACCAGTGGGCTGGCACTTGCCCTGGGACCAGCCTTATCAACCAGTGGGCAGGCACAAGCCCCAGGACCCCCTGGGCCCCATCCCTACCCCACAGAAGGTTGGCACCAACTCTGGGGCCCCTGGTCCCTGAAACCAGAGACTCCAGGACCCAGCTCTGCCACTAGTGCCCAGAACCAGCCACAGTACCCAACATCACCCACTCATGGGCAGACACCAGTCCAGGGGTCCCCTGGGATCTGGCCCTGTCCAACAACAGGCTGACAAGAAATTGAGGACCCCTAGCTCCAAAATCACCACAGTCACCAACTCTGCCTACCTGTGGGCCAGTAATAGCCCCGGGATATATGAGGCCCCAGAGCCAGCTACCATGTCACCCTGCCCCTTGAGACCCAGCAGCCTGCAGCCTCCACACAAGGCAGGGCCTGGTAACCAACTAGACCTGGGGCCAGCCACTCCTACCAGACCATCTGCAGTACTCAATCTGCCTCAACAGAAGAACCATGCAGGCCACATGAGGGCACCCCTAGAGGATATAGCTCTGGTGACCAGAGGGGAGTGCACTGCTGGGGCATATGGGACATCTAATACAAAAGGTCACTTCCAGGGTCAGGAAATGTAACCAGCCTACCAAATACATAGAAATAAAAACAGCAAATTAGGCAAAATGAGGTGACAGAGCAATACGTTCCAAATGAAGGAACAAGATAATACCTCACAAGAAGGAGTAAGTGAAGTGGAGAGAAGCAATCAACACAATAAAGAGTTCAAGATAATAATCATAAAAATGTTCAAAGAACTTGGGAGAAGATTGGATGAACAAAGTGACAAGTTAGAAGATTTTAACAAAGAGTTAAGAAAATATAAAGAAGAACCAAAATACATGAAGCATACAATAACTGAAATAAAAAATAGATCAGAATGAATCAACAGATTAGATGATACAGAAGAACAGATCAGCAAGCTGGAAGAAGACAGAGTAGTGGAAATCACTGAAGCTGAACAGCAAAAAGAAAAATAATAATAAAAATAAAGGAGGACAACTTAAGAGACCTCTAGTACAAAATTAAGCATACTAAGATTCACATTTTCGGGTCCAGAAGGTGAAGAGAGAGAAAGGGGCAAAGAATATATTTGAAGACATTGTAGCAGAAAACTTCCCTAACCTGAGAAAGGGAACAGGCATTCAGACCAAGAAGCAGAGTCCAAAACAGGATCGACCCAAAGAGGACCACACCAAGATATATTGTAACTAAATTACAAAAATTAAAGATAAAGAGGGAATATTAAAAGCAGCAAGGGAAAAGCCACAAATTATGTACAAGGGATTTCCCATAAGGCTATCAGTCAGCTTTTCAGCAGTTACTACACAGGCCAGAAGGTAGTGACACAGTATATTTAAAGTGATGAAAAGGGAAAAACCTGCAAGCAATAATACTCTCCTAGGCAAGGCTTCATTCATATTTGATGGAGATATCAAAAGTTTTACAGACAAGCCAAAACTAAAGAGTTCAGCACCAACAAACCAAATTTAAAGAAAAAGGATTTCTCTGAGTAAAAAAGAAAAGCAGAACTAGAAATAGATAATTACAAAAGGAAAAATTTCATTTGTAAAGACAAGTATACAGTAAAGGTGGTAAATCAACGATTTATGAAGCTAGTAGGAAGGTTAAAAGACCAAAGTAGTAAAATCATCTATATATATAATAAATAACTAAGGGATACACAAAACAAAAAGATGTAAAATATGATGTCAAAACAGTAAATGTGGAGTGGGGCTGGGGCGTAAAAATGCAGGGTTGTTAAAATCTGTTTGAGTTTAAGAGATCTGAAACTTAAAATAATCATATGTACATGGATGGCTATATATAAACCTCATGGTAACAACCTCATGGTAACGCTCAACAAACAAAAGTTCAGGACCAGATGTCTTCACAGATGAATTCTACCAAACATTTATAGAAGAGTTAATACCTCTTCTTCTCGAATTATTCCAAAAATTTAAAGAAGAATGAATAATTCCAAACTCATACCAAGAGGCCAACATCATCCTGATACCACTCAAACATCTATAGCAGATACATACATGCAAATGAGAAAGGAATCCAAGCAAAACAGTAAAGGCAGCCATCAAATCAAAAGGGAGAAAAGAAAAAGAAGAAAGGAACAAAAAAGAACTATAAAACCACCCCTAAACAATTAACAAAATGGCAATAGGTACTTACCTATCAACAATTACTTTATTATTTTATTTTATTATTATTATTTTTTTTTGCGGTACGTGGGCCTCTCACTGCTGTGGCCTCTCCCGTTGCGGAGCACAGGCTCCGGACGCACAGGCTCAGTGGCCATGGCTCACGGGCCCAGCCGCTCCGTGGCATGTGGGATCTTCCTGGACCAGGGCACAAACCCGTGTCCCCTGCATCGGCAGGCGGACTCTCAACCACTGCAACACCAGGGAAGCCCAACAATTACTTTAAATGTAAATGGACTAAGTGAAAAAAACATAATGACCCAAAGTCTTTGGGATACAGCAAAAACAGGTCTAAGAGGGAAGTTTATAGCAAGAAAAACCTATCTCAGGAAACAAGAAAAACCTCAAAGAAACAACCTAACTTTACATCTAAAGGAACTAGGAAAAGAAGAAAAAATAAAATCCAAAGTTAGAAGGAAAGCAGTTATAAAGATAAGAGCAGAAGTAAATAGAGACCAAAAAAAAAAAAAAAAAAAAAAACCAAAAAACAAAAAACACAATAGGAAAGTGCAATAAAACTAGGAGCTAGTTCTTGGTAAAGATAAACAAAATTGATAAACTTTTAGCCAGACTCTTTAAGAAGAAAGAGAGAGGACCCAAATAAACAGAATCAGAAATGAAAAAAGAGAAGTTACAACCTACACCACAGAAACACAAAGGATCATAAGAGAATACTATGAACAATTATACACCAAGAAAATGGACAACCTACAAGAAATGGACAGATTCTTAGAAATGTGCAACCTCCCAAGATTGAAACAGGAAGAAATTGAAAATTATTATTTTATTACCAGTAATAAAATTGAGTCAGTAATTTAAAAAAAAAATTCCTAACAAACAAAAATCCAGGACCAGATATTTTCCCAGATGAATGCTACCAAACATTTATAGAAGAGTTAACACCAATCTCTCAAACTATATTCCAAAAAATTAAAAAAGAATGAATGCTTCCAAACTCATACTAAGAGGTCAGCATCATCCTGATACCAAAACCAGATGAAGATAACACAAAAAAGTTAAAAGCCTATACCACTGATGAACATAGATGCAAGAATCCATAACAAAATATTAGCAAAATGAATTCAACAATACATTAAAAGGTTCATACCCCATGATCAAATGGGGTTTATCCCAGGAAGGAAAGGATTGTTCAGTATTTGCAAATCAGTGTGATATACTGCATTAACAAATTGAAGAATAAAAATTATATGATATTTCAATAGATGCAGAAAAAGCTTTTGACAAAATTCAACATTCATTTATATAAGAAAAAAACTCTCCACAAAGCGGATATAGATGGAATATACCTCAACATAATAAAGGCCATATATTACAAGCCCACAGCTAAAATCATACTCAATGTTGAAAAGCTGAAAGAGTTTCTCTAAAATCAGTAACAAGACCTGGATACACACTTTCACCACTTTTATTCAACATAGTTTTAGAAGTCCTAGCCACAGCACAGTCAGACAAGAAAAAGAAATAAAAGTCATCCAAATTAAAAAGGAAGAATAAAAACTGTCACTGTTTGCAGATGACATGATACTACACTTAGAAAACCCTAAAGATGCCACCAAAAAAATACTAGAACTCATCAATAATTTGGTAAAGTTGGAAGATACAAAATTATTGATAATATACAGAAATATGTTGTATTTCTAGACACTAAAAATGAACTATCAGAAAGAGAAATTAAGAAAACAATACCATTTACAATCACATCAAAAAGAATAAAATACATAGGAATAAATCTAAAGAGGTTAAGGACCTGTACTTGCTAAACTATGCAACACTGATGAAAGAAATTGAAGAATACATATGCACAAACAGATAGAAAGATATACCATGTTCATGGATTATAAGACTCAGTTTTGTATATAATGTATATAAAATATCCATATTCCCTAAGGCAACCTACAGAATCAATGCAATCCCTATCAGAATACCAAAGTGATTTCTCACAGAACTAGAACAAATTTTCTAAAATTTGTATGAAACATGAAAGACCCTGAATAGCCAAAACAATCTTGAGAAAGAAGAATGAAGCTGGAGGTATCATGAGCTCTGATTTCAAAATATACTACAAAGCTACAGTAATCAAAACAGTATGGTACTTGTACAAAAACAGACACATAAATCATTGGAACAGAATAGAGAGCCCAGAAGTGAACCTGCACTTACATGGGCAATTAATCTACCACAAAGGAGGCAAAAATACTTAATGGAGAAAAGATAGTCTCTTCAATGAGTGGTTGTGGGAAAACTGGACAGATACATGTAGAAGAATCAAACTGGACTACTTTTTCACACCATGCATAAAAATAAATTCAAAATGGATTAAAGACTTAAATGTAAGAACTGCAACCATAAAAGTTCTAAAAGAAAACATGGGCAATAAGCTCTTTGACATTGGTCTTAGTAATATTATTTTTTGATATATCTACTCAGGCAAGGGAAACAAAAGCAAAAATAAATAAATGGGACTTAAACTAAAAAGTTTTTGCCCAGTGAAAGAAACAATCAACAAAATGAAATGGCTGCCTACTGACTGGGAGAAGATATTTGCAAATGATAGATCCAATAAGTGGTTAATAGCCAAAATAGATCCAATAAGTGGTTAATAGCCAAGATATACAAAAACCAAACAACCTGTTTAAAAAATGGGCAGAGGTTCTGAATAGACGTGTTTTCAAAGACATATAGATGGTGAACAGGCACATGAAAAGATGCTCAACATCACTCATCATCAGGGAAATGCAAATCAAAAGCACAATGAGACATCACCTTGCAACTGTCATAATGCTATTATCAAAAAACAACAAATGACAAAGGTTGACAGGATGTGTACAAAAGGGAACCCTCATACACTGTTGGTGGGAATATAAATTGGTGCAGCCAATATGGAAAACAGTATGGAGATTCATCAAAACTATTAAAGCTAAACTACCATATGATCTAGCAATTCCACCTGGGTATTTACCCAAAGAAAAAGAAAACACTCATTAGAAAAGATATATGCACCCCTACGTTTATTGCAGCATTATTTACAATACCCAAGATATGGAAGAAACCTAAGTGCCCAGTGATAAATGAATGGATAAAGATGATGTGGTATATATGCATATATGCACAATGGAATATTACTTAGCCATCAAAAGAATGAAATTATGCCATTTGTGACAGCATGGATGGATCTAGAGTAAATAAAATAAGTCAGACAGAGAAAGACACATACTGTATGATTTCGCTTGTACGTGAAATCTAAAAAGCAAAACAAATGATCAAACATAACAAAACAGAAACAGTTATAGATACAGAGAACAGATAATTCTCAGAGGGGAAGGTATAAGGGAGGAAAGAAATAGGTGAGTGAGATTAAGAGGTACAAACTTCTACGTGGCAAATAAATGAGCCATAGGTATTAAATGTATAGTGTGGGGAATATAGTTAATAACTATGTAATACCTTTGTAAGGTGGCAGATGGTAGCTAGACTTATCATGTTGATCATTTTGAAATGTATAGACATTTTGAATTACTGTGTTGCTCAACAGGAAAAAACATAGTGTTGTAAGAAAATTATACTTCAAAAACCAACTCATAAAGAAATATCATATTTGTTTGTGGTTACCAGAGGTGGGGGTAGGTGGAGGGAGAATTGGATGAAGGCAGCCAAAAGGTACAAATTTTCAGTTATATGTAAGTACTAGTGATATTGATATAATATTCAACATGATAAATATAATTAACACTGCTGTATGTTATATATAGAATTTGTTAAAGAGTAAATCCTAAGTGTTCTCTTCAGAAGGAAAAAAAATAAAAAATTCTGTTTCTTTAACTTTGTATCTATATGAGATGAATGATGCTCACTAAACTTATTGCATTAATCATTTCATGATGTATGCACATCAAATCGTTATGCTGTACACCTTAAACTTTTACAGTGCTATATGTCAATTATATCTCAATAAAGGTGGAAGGAAAAAAAAGAAATTTCCTATTGTGGGAAATGGAAAAAATGATGAAAAACTAGACCAAATTCTGAGGGACAAAAGCCAGATTTTGCTTTTTGTATAATTTTGTCCTTGAGGCTTTGCTTTGTACCACTGAGGTCGGTCAAAGCAGTTTATGAATGTGAAACAATATTAATTATCTCTAATTAATAATTAGGTCAGTAAGAAAGCAGAATATATCTGCTAAAGATATATTAGCTGTGCATTCAGATCATCAATAGTTTGAACCTCAGTCTGCTAATTATTTGTTCAGTGTCCTTAGTAATGTTCCTTAAACTCTTTGCATCTCAATTTATGTTGTTTTAAAATGTAGGTGTATGTGTCAATTCCAAACTGCCAATCTATCCCTCCCCCTCACCCTTCCCCCCTGTTTAACCATAAGTTTGTTCTCTAAGTCTGTGAGCCCTGACTACTGTATTTAAAATTAGATAATCAACAAGGACTTACTGTACAGCACAGGAAACTTGGCTGAGTGTTCTTTAATAACCAAAATGGGAAAAGAATTTGAAAAAATAATAGATACATAAATATGTCTAACTGAATCACTTTGCTGTGCAACTGAACCTAACACAACATTGTTAATCAACTTTGCTCCAATATAAAATAAAATATTTTTAAAATGTAGATGATATCTGTTGTACTCACCTCATAATGTTGTGATGAGGTTTAAATGATCTAATAAATATAAAGCTCTTTGGATAGTTTCCAGCTCATAGCAAGGGCTCAATAAATGATAACAATTATTTTATAGAGGAAAGGATAGGCAACATATTTGTCTCATGTCATGAATCTGGTGCCACAATTGAAGTAGAAAAGACATTGAATACTATTTCTTTGAAAATTTCAAAATCTATCAAGAACAGATACTTACTGAGCATTTATAGCTATTGGTATGGACAATCCATTATTCATTTTTAATATAAGTGATTTATTTCTATTTCAATATTGCAAAGAACACAAAAACACTTTAAACTTCTTTTTGTTACTTACAAAAATAAATGCACATATAAGAGATGCCAAAACCAATCAGCCGCACTCAATTTCATTAAAAAATAAATAAACATTTTGGATATAAAAATGCTGGCACATATTTGTAGACCACTGGAAAACTAGATTACTTATTCATTTCATTTTAGGAGTTCTGTTTTATATAATACGAACATTTTAAATTAATCCATTTCATGGTTGCTGATACAAAAGCGTCAGTAAAATAATCTTTTATACATTGATATCATTATAAGTCATGTTTTTAAATTAATTAGCAATATACAAAATATATAATTTGAACCTGAACATTTATTTAAAAGAGAAAGTTAAGTCAATTCTATTCTAATTAACCTAAAACTAACCAAATATTTCAAGCTAAACTCTGAGTACTAACTACAGATTAAAATTTCACAAACTTTCTTTATTTTAAAAATATATTAATTGACCAACAAATTAAATATAAATTAGGGCATATTTAGTGCAACAAATGTTGCTTTGTAAATAACATGAATAGTTATTACATCTTAAACTAAATTTAATACTTATATGCTTAGTATTGTGCTCACTGATTTTCTATGTGATGGTATGATATGAATTCCAGGAAATCTGGGCATTCCCAATAAATATTTAACCATTTATATTTCTTAATTAAAAATTAAATTTGATCAAAATATTTATTGAAATATAGTTTATTTACTGCAATATTGTGTTTTAGGTGTACAGCAAAATGATTCAGTTATATATACATATAAATATATATATTCTTTTTTTTACATTCCCTTCCATTACAGGTTATTACAAGATATTTAGTACAGTTCCATGTGCTATACAGTCGGTCCTTGTTGGATAAAAAATTAAATTTTAAACAAAGCATAATTTTAGGCATCTTACTAGCCACACATTAACCGACAATATATTATTTGTCTGTCTCTTTTGTCTTCATCAACATACCTACCCATCTTCATCCACCCATCCTATTCATCCATTTATGTCACAACTATATTTATATTCTCCTTAAGCAGAGTTTCTGGCATATTTGAAAACTTTTAAATGGTTAATACAGTATTCAAATTTTGGGAAAGTATTACACTATTCTTTACTATACTATACCAATGTTTAATAGTTTTACTGTTCTCAAATATCATTACTCATTTTACTAATTCTTTGTTTTATTAATACAATATAATTGATATTTTGCTTCTCAAAAATTTTGATGTAAAATGTGCCTAGGGACTATTTTCAAAAGATGTTTTTCATCAGTTTTCAAGGTATCTCTTAAGCTTTTCTAGAAGAACTTCTTTTCTAATGTATTTGTTTAGATATCTTATTATTCGAATTATGGTTTATCTAAGAAGGGCAATGAGACAAGAATTACATCAATAACTAAGGGATTAGAATCATGGACACTGGAGCCAGACAGCCTGAACCTCAAACCCAGCTTTGCCAGTGACTAATTATTTGGCAAGTTATTTAAATGTTCAGTACCTTAGTCTTATCATCTACAGAAAGATATAATAATAGGAGCTACCTTGTAATATGCGATGAGTCAAATGAAATAATATATCCAGAGCACTTAGAAGACAGCCCAGCTAAAAGTCTGTGCTATGGAAGTGTTTGGTTGTATTACTGTACTTGATCATACATGGTACATTTTTTTTCACATAGCTTATAAGTAGTGAGGTTATCATTTTTCTTCAAACTTAACTTTTCTCAAAATACTTACTTTATTAAATTGTTCATGGCATCTGGGTCATATGCTGTAACCTGTCCAATGATGCTGCCTTCCTTTACATCTTCATCTACTTCTATCAAGTAAAAAATTTTGCTGAACACAGGAGGCTCATCCATATCTTCCACAGATATTTTGACCACAGCTGTGTCTTTGAAAGGTCCCAGGTACAGGAATCGTGGATCAGGGTGGGTGTTACTTGCATCCACTTTTAAAGTGTACAGCATTTTGTTTTCATAATCTAAATTCTGAAGTTAAATAAAATAAGAAAAATTAGTATAATATAGTAGACATAAAAATGGAAGACAATTTCAAAATTTAATAACCACCTCTCTTAATAGTCCCAGTAATTCTTGTTAAATAACTTTCCCAATTATTGCTTCATGGGTATAAAAAATAAATTAGGAAAATTTTTTTGCCTTACACATTTACAAGGAGTAGTTCTATATAATAGTATACACATTAAGATTGATTCACACTTAGTAATGCATTTTACATTTTGGTAGTCATAGGTAAATGAAGTATTATCTAGTAAATACATAGGCTATTTCTTACTATATTATTATTATTAAAGTTATAAAAAATTTAAATCAGCAGAAACATAAAATTGAGATTTAACAAACCATTCACATAAGTTGCTTCCTTAAGTCCTACAGTTCTAAAACTATGTTTTAAAAAGAAAAAAGAAATTATTAATCTGACCACTGTGGAAAAAAAGATGTGAATGAAAGCAGGGAAATTAGGGTGATATAAAGTAATCAGTATTTAGCTTGATTATTCTGTGTAATGCTTTATAATGTTCTCCCCCACTGCTTTAAAAATCAAACATCTTCAGGCTTCATCTATTTTAATAAACCATCACACTTAACAGTTTAAATATTTTAAACAGTGAATGAAATAATACCATGGAGAAATATAAAACAAAGACTTTTGAGAGTATCTAATCCTTGTTTGATTGTTGTCTACTATAAGCACAAGCTGTTGAGGTTTTATAACAGTTTTTAACTGTCAATGATAAAGATGCTTAACTTATTTGAAGTGAAATCACAACTATTCCCACTTATATGAAGGATAGAAGCATGTAAAGGATGGGACAAATAAATCCTAGGCTTTTCTTCCTTGAAAAGCAAAAATAAACTATAAAGCACTCAAGGAGGAAATGAAGACAGCAAGAAGAAACCTGTTTGACAGTTATAATCCCTTCCTGTGTATCCTTGTCAGTGACGACATCAAACATGTCTGCTCCATCTCCTTCAGCAATGCTGTATTCCATCTCAGCATTTTCCCCCACATCAGGGTCATTGGCTTTTATCCTTCCAAGGTGAGTTCCAAGAGGTACAGACTCAGGAGAATAAAATTGATACGTACCTGAAAATTAAATCAAAGCTGTTTCATCTTTAGATAACAAAAATCTTTCATTTCCTCTGCCTTTTTTACTTAAATTAATTTCAAATTAGGAGAGTTTTTCATCATATTGAATTGTAAGCCATCAAAAAATATAGATTTATTAAGTTAGAAAAATAATTTATAAAGGCAGTGTATCTCATTTTGTAAATGAGAAATATATGTTCCAGAAAGATTAAGTGAATGTCTCAAGGTTATTTAGATAATAGATGGTAGTCCTGATATTAGAATCCAGAGCTTTTGACTTAAGAGGGCAAGGACAACAATTATTTACTGCTTATCTGAAGCATTCAACATTGTCATCACACATTTTTACTTATACTAAATGATTTAGAATATGCATTTATTCTTATATTCTAACTCAGGGATAGAAAAAATAAATCCACACACAAGTTCTTTCTTTGTGTGTTTTTCTTTTTTTTGCTTGTTAATGTCTTTAAGTGGGATATGAACGTTTCTGTCGCCTGCAGTTGCAGCCATTACATAGTCCTGTTCATGAAAGCATTTCAGTTTGTGAGGATTTATTTAAGAGATAATAGGAAAATATCACAAAAATGTTAATGAAAGTTAGAAATGTTTTTAAACATTTAATATGTGTTGAAATCTATATAAGGCCAAAGGCCCTCTATGTTAATTTATTTAATTCTAACATTAGTCCTTATAGAACGAAGGCAGGTGTATTATCCTCAGATAAGGCTCAAGGAAATCATCCTTTAAAGCTGGGAAAAGCAGAAGGCAAAACTAAGTCTCCCTGACTTCAAAGTCTGTTCTCTTTCCAATTTGCTTGGTGGTTAAGAAGAGGGACTTCTAAATCCAACTGCCCTGGATTTGAATTTTCATCACTAGGCAAGTTAGTTAAATTCTCTAACCCTTAATTTACACATCTATAATATAGAGGTGATGATAGCTATTAACTCATAGGTTTGTTATGAAGATTCCATGAAATGACGTCTTTAACATGCTTAGCCCAGTTCTTAGTTCAAGAACATTTTTACTATTACTATTAGAGTTCCAAACCTTCTGCTGAGATTATAATAGATCATAAAATTATAGAGTGGCAAGTCATTTGAGAATTCATCACATCATATTTTTTCAGTTTATGTTTAAGGAACCTGAATGCAAAGTTTAGATTTATGTTAATTAGTCTTATTATCCATATTCTCAGCAAAGTTTATTTTTTAATATTTATCATTTGTGTATGTCCACCATCTAGAGCTGTATCATCAAGTATTTCAAATTTGATTAGCTTGAAAAAAATGCTTTACTGTATTGGAATCAATGTTATAAATTGAAATTTCAGGGCCCTTAACAGAACATTTCAAGATAGGACTTCTTATCATTTTATTTGCTGCAACATAGAAATATTTTCAGCAGAGAATGAGTCTGTTTTTGTAGGACCTCATGGCTTGCAAAGAATCCATGGTTTAACATAGAAATCGTGACAACTGAAAGTCTATTAACTGATTTAATCTTCACAAGTAGGTAACAGATACCAGCAAACTCTAACATATCTCAGGTGCCATCACAACCAAGTTATTTCATGAGACCATGGGCCAATAAGAAAGAAAAATGTGGCCAATTAAACTAACTTGCTTTGATTTTAATATAGTATCTGATTTCAGAGACGTTAAAACATCAACAAACCTATGTTTTAGAATTGATTAAATAAGGGATTATAATTCTTACATACAAACAAGAGAACTGAGGCAAGACAAGTGATAGACATGGGATTTGCAGCCTGGTGGTCAGACTTGAGAGTCCACGCTCATAACCAGGAAATAGATAAGAAAAAGAACTAGATGGTCATAGGAAATGTCGGGAAAGGTAGTCCAGAAAATTTTATAACTCTTCAAAAGGTAGAAGAAGATAACTAAAGTTGCCAAAAAAGAACCTAATTTCCTTGTTTTCTCCATTACCTACTTAATGATGAAATGATCCTAGTCACTGTTAATTAATTTGTGGGAAATTGTGATATTCTGTGGGAAGAGGGCTTGTGGTTTCATCTTTATCTATAAACTAGTAGTGAAACTACTAGTAAAAGTATTAAACTGTTCATAGTGTGTTTGAGAAACTTTCCACATGGTATCACTGAAACCTCTCTTACTCTGGGGAAATCGAGGAGGATTGTTGTTGACGTCTGTCAGAGTGATGTTCACTGTGGTGGTTCCAGAAAGGCCTCCCATCTGGCCACCCATGTCTTTGGCTTGTATAACCACTTGGTACTGCTCTCTGTTTTCTCTGCTCATGTCTGGTAATGCAGTTTTTATTATGCCTTTTGGAAAAAATAGACAAATATTTTGTAGTTCAATCACTGTGTTTTAAAATTAAGCCATACAAGATCCATTTTACAGACATTAATCAGAACAAACATGGTAAGATGTCAGTGTACCTAGATAAGTGTTTCAATCCATATATAACCAATTTAACATAATTCACAGAACAGAAAAAAGTTCTTCCATGGGCTATTGTTCAGGAAAACTTTTTTTTTTTTTTTTTTTTTTTTGTGGTACGTGGGCCTCTCACTGCTGTGGGCTCTCCTGTTGCGGAGCACAGGCTCTGGACGTACAGGCTCAGCAGCCATGGCTCACAGGCCCAGCCGCTCCGCAGCATGTGGGATCTTCCCGGACCGGGACACGAACCTGTGTCCCCTTCATCGGCAGGCGGACTCTCAACCACTGCGCCACCAGGGAAGCCCCAGGAAAACATTTTTGCTAGATCAATTTAATTATCCTTTGGACTAGAAAAGCTAACTTTAGTCAAAAGCCTGTAGATGAATAAGCTTAATTTTGATGATTGTCACATTTTTTTTTTTTTGGTTTTGAGTATTTCCTAAGACATGTAATGTGTTGAATCTCTGTGAAATTTTGTATTTAATGTAATAAATTTAAATTCAATAAATACTAGTCTAAAGGGCTAAGGATTCAAATCTTTTTAAATAATAGGAATTCTGCTTCTGTATCCATGGAATAACTATCAATATAAGGAATAAATAAAAACATGATACTTAATAGCTTTTTAAATATAGAAAATCTATAAATGTGCATGCAGATGTATTTCATAATGAGAAAGAGACCAAGTATTAGATGTTGTTACCTGATTCTGGGTCCACTGAAAAATATGGCTGTCCTTGCAATATGCTGTAGACCACTTTGGCACTATTTCCATAGTTGGCGTCATCTGCATCTGTTGCAGTCACTTGTATAACAGATGTACCTACATGAATCCACACCCAAACACAGACACTTAAGTGCTTAGAAACTTGAAGCTATATTTATGAAACCATATTATTGGGAATGTGGTGTGTTAGGCCATGGTACATGTTTCAAGAAATTTGTTTAAATTATGCTGCTAAAAATCACTTATCTTTCATTTTTTTTTAAATTTAAATATTCCTTAATAATATTGTTACTATTATTGAGCTATCTAAAAAAGTCAAAAGCAAAATTTATCATAAAGATGAATATGCGCTAATTGGTTGAAAATACTGTGACAGAAAACAATTTTTCACTGAATACAGTGCACATACAATTTTCAATTAATACATGTATTGCTAACTGGAAGTGTGAGTTCAAAGATAAATCCAACATTAAAAACACTCCTGCTGCTTTTTATTCTGATAAATTAACTAAATAATATAAATTGAAAATAAAGAGGCCCTGTTTTTATCAAGACACAAAAGGTAAAATGGCTAAAAATTTTGGTATGCAAGATATATATGATTATTTTGTCTGTGCCTCTCATTGTAATGTAGTTAACATAATCATATATAATTATACCTATTGATATGCTATGTATTATTTGCTACACATATGTAAATCAGCAGATATACCCCTCCAGAGTTAAGAAAGTGTGTAATTGTCTCACATGCAATACTATAATTTACCAATACTCTCAGTTTAATTTTATTTTACAAAAATTAAATTATTTTCTCTTAACTTTGTCACATATAATTATGTTTTAAAAGATAAAAGAGCTTTAAAGGAGCTAGTTTTAGGCGCTAAAGGTAATGTAATATATTGATGGACCTTTCTTATATTTTCTAGAACTCTATAAAGATTCAAGGCATGACTCTAAAGCTACTATTAACTAAAGCCTACCATGTATTCCTTGAGCAAAATGAGTTTGTAGGACATTTTCTAGTATATTACACACAATTTTTCAAAATGTTGACTCTGATACTTACATAGATTTTAAAATTCTTTAGAAAAAGTGAGTTCCACGTTGGCTCTGTAACCTATTTTAATATCCAGCATACATTACACACACATAGCTTGTCTAATTGAGTTGTAGGGAATGTTTCTCAAAATTTGCATATATTTGCTTATGCAGATTCTAGAAATTAATATATTGAACATTAAGATTAAACTAACAGCTTTATTTTCCATCAGTATGTTTGAATATATGAATTTAGGAAGTATTTTTATGTTTTCTCAAAATTAATTAGCATAAGATGAGAACTTGAGCTCTTCCTCTTGAAGCCTCTGTTTCCTCAGCTGCAATGGAATTGTTATGTCCCATGAGAGGACACAGTACAATTTACTCAGCCAGTACCAGGTGTACTCTTTTATCATTTAAAAAACATCCACTCATGTCCGAGTTAGACCAAAGCAGAAATCATAAAGAGATTTCCATCCCACAATAATGTTCAAATGTTCAACTCAAGTCATTTTCAGATTTATATTTATTTTTATATAACCCTATGTGAACATATGTTAGATTAATAATTGTTTTCATACTTGATGGTTATTTGAAATATGAATTATTAAGCATAACCAAGATGCTAAATGCAAGTAGTTAATTCACTGATTTCATGACATTTCTTTTGCTACCAGACTCATTTTTCTTTGGCTGTGGCTATCATTTCATAATGGGCACAGGTAAAAACACACCTTTATACTTTTTTGACACTTTTAATAATATTTTTGTTGTTAAATTTGATTTTGATCATTTGCTCTTTATCATGGGTATATGATCTTCGAACCTACCTGAAAATACTTGACCTAAAAATAATAAAGAAATTAAAGAATGGAAATCAATCCTATAATGTGGCGAAAATGCTACAAACACCCATATAAAATACTGTTCCCCTTCTCAGAATCATGGTAATAATTAGAATGTTGTTAAACACTAATAAACACTGGTAGCATAGCACTGATACGTTATTTATAATAGCAAAATGAGTAAAAGAAAATATGTAGTGTGTTGAACTCTAGGGAATGGATAGATTTTTGTTTTCTTTTTCCATAAATATAAGGACATTTTACATTTCATACTATTTAGTAATAAAATTAGATAGAAAGTGGTTTATGTGTTTTGTACTAATTTTATAAAAATTTGCTTATAAAGACAGAATAAAAGGAAATACACCACTTTGATTTTTATATCCCTCTGAATTTACTGAGCTATATATGCTTCATTTATTCTCAAATAATTTAAAATAAGTATTTACTTTTTGTTTGGTTTTTTTTTTTTTTTTTTTATGTACGAGGGCCTCTCACTGTTGTGGCCTCTCCTGTTGTGGAGCACAGGTTCCGGACGCACAGGCTCAGTGGCCATGGCTCACGGGCCCAACTGCTCTGTGGCATGTGGGATCTTCCCGGACAGGGGCACGAACCCGTGTCCCCTGCATCAGCAGGCGGACTCTCAACCACTGCGCCACCAGGGAAGCCCAGTATTTACTTTTTTATTAAACAAATATTAAGTAAAATATAGTGAAGCCTGAATGACAAATTTATGTCATTTGTTATATGTAGGTTTTGTGTGATGTAAACTCTCCAAAGGAAAGGGCTATGTCTGCTTTTGTTCAACATTTAACTCTAAAGCCCAGCAGAGTTTCTAGTTCAAAGTCATAACAAGATCTAACATTTACAAATTGCTTAATGTAGACTAGGCAGAGTTCTCAGCAGTTGATTTGTATTATTATTTTATCCTCATGATAAACACAGGATGCAGGCCTTGGAGCATATAGAGGTTGCTCATGATTACACAGCTAGTAGGTGATAGGATGGGATTTGATCTAGCCAGTATGAAGAAGCTTCATTCTAAATACTGTATTAAATGGCCTGTCTAGACATATGATTAGACACATATTTGAATCTACAGGCAGTGTACCTCTAAGAAAGGGCCTAGTTTAGGACATGAAGCATTCAATGATGCATTAGTTGTGTGATCTGTGAAAAACTACAGATAGATTCCTTGTTGGGTGGACAGTGTGGGAGGGGAACTGGATCAGTTTTTGAGGGACCTACCCAGTCAATGAGAAACCTCCAAAATTTCACAATAGGAATTTGCCTTGAGGGAGATGAATGCATGCAAATATAGAAAAATAATAGATAATCTTTAATCGAAGTATAATAACCACAAAAAATGGAAAACATAAAATGTAGGAATCTGCTACAAATACCTAATTCAAAGTGTATCTCCTTTTTTTTCACTATATATCCTCATGTATCATCCAGATTAAGTGTTCTGATCAGAATATGCTAATGTGTTTCAGATTTAAAGAGTTAATTGGAGTCATTTGATTTTAACTACCAGTAAAAGGGATGGGGAGGCACATGTCTGAACCAAAATGAAATATGGCATATTTGATAGAAAGAAGCAGAGGCAGAGGGAAAAAGCAAGGAGAGGATTTGGTGAGAGAGAAAAAGAAAAGACAAATATATTAAGACAAAAATAATCACGTAGTGGGGACAGTATAAAGGAGAACATTGGACTACAATGTTGGAAAGAAGGATAAAATGTGAATAAAGAAAAAAAGAAAAAAAATGAGAATAAAGAATTTTTAAATTTTATTCCATTAGACTTCATTTACCTCAAAGTTAATAATAGTAATTTTTCAAGTGTTTGATTTAAATTAAAATCACTAATGAAAATAAGATTAGAATTCGGTAATTGTGCATTACTTCATTTAGAGAGGAGGCATTCTTTATTATGTGATTATTCACAGGTTTTAGCTGTTAATATATGGGTTACACATAGCCTGACAAAGTTCCTAAGTATCACCCTTTACACTTCTCTGTAAATGGTTATTTGTATAGGTAAAAGCAGAGAAAATCACATCTATAATACTATAATAAGTTTATTTTCCTTTAAATCAGGTAGGAGAGTTACAAAAGAACAATACATTTTCAGGATATAAATACATATACTTTTTATTTAGACATATATTTTATGTGTATATATAAATATATATATATATGTATACACACACACATATATATAAAATCTTATTGTAAAATGCAATTTTCTCTTTCCTCACACTTATTTGGATTTACTTTTATTGAGAAATTTGAATTGAAATAAGAAAATAAGAAAAACGCTACACTCAAGGAGTCACTAAGAATCTAATAAAATTAGAAGTTTTCCAAACTACATTTTGCATAATAACCATAACTGTTTTACAGTGGAGAAAAATAGTAAGGTATTAAAATTATTCAGCTATCTCTGCATTTTATTAACTTTTTTTCTTTTTAAATCTAGTATAGTAATAAGTCATCTCTGTATGTTTTTGAACAAGCCAGTTTAACTCTTTTGGGCCCGTTTTTACTTATTTATTAAAAGAGATAATTAAACCAAGTATAGTATCTTCCACATATACATATAGTATTGGGTTGGCCAAAAAGTTCGTTCAGTTTTAAGTAAAAATAGAAGACACATTTTTTTATTTTCACTAAGAACTTTATTGAACAATGTATTCACTAACCAAATGAACTTTTTGGCCAACCCAGTATTTATAATATGTGCATTTCTGTTTAAAAATAGATATATGTACAAAGTGTATGAGTGGGCTAAGGAGGGATCAATTAGTGCAGTAATGTCAATATTAGTAATAAAGAATAATAACTATCCTCTATAAATAGGATCAAGATTTACCTGTAGTTCTTAAATACTTGTTTATTAGTACCAAAATCTGCAACTGGAGCCATAAAGCTGCCTCCTATATGCTTTTCTTGTTTTTTGGTAATTGTAGACATGCAGGAAATGTAATTGGCATTGACCCAAATTCTCATATTTAAGGTCTACAGTAATCAGAAATTGTACTGCCCACAATTTAAAGCTTATGTAAACGAAGTACATATTGCCTTACATAAAGGGCTTTTTGGACAAGATAATCTGCAAGCCTTCTCCTATGTATAAGCTTATATATTCTATATTTTAATATAGGTATTGAACAAGTGAAAGGTTTGTAAAAAATAAAATAGAGAAGTACTTAGTCCAGTTCTGATCTTATTACACACTTGATAAATATTAAAAGAATCTAGATTATATTAGTATTTCAGATAAATACTAATATAATCAGATATAGTCAGAGAAGGATTGTATTTGAATTAGGTAGATAAATTATAAGACTATACTGAGTGGAAGATAATATCCCATTAAATAACCCAAAATAATATAGGAGAAAATACAAGGTATTTGAGGTTAAATATAAACAGTCTCTGATAAGTATTCTGTTCTTAAAAATGAGATAATGCTTTGAAAATTTAAAAAGTTATTCAAATTTAAATCAATTATCCAAATTTATCATATTCAACTATCTCTGTCATCTGAATTATACTTTTTACTCTTATAGGTATGTCAAATCTTTTTGGAGAAGGATAAGTGAAAGTTTTTATACTATTAAGTGTTAAAATATCTGGCAAAATAACATACATACAAGAAAAAAATATATGTTTTACAATGGTTAAAAGGTGTTAATTGGAAAACCAAACTATAGAATGCTCAAGAATAGGAAGCTGCAATGGAGAGCATAATTTTAGATGTATCTTTATCTCAAATATAAGCCCACAAGGAGACATGATGTATATCTACATTAGCCCACTGGTTGACCTATGTGGACCAGTGCAGTACTTTCCATGGAACTGTACCAGGCTAACATATATTTAAAAATATTAAAGAAAACACAAGCACTCATATTTCATCCTAAGCTTTAAGATTTCATAGGAGTCTTGTCTAATTTGATAAGTGCTTTTCATATTATTGGAATGAATACCTGAAAAGGCAGAAAAACTGCACTTTTCTCAGACAGATGAGATTTCATCTGAGTTTAGAGGAAATAACTTCTTTACAAATTTTTGATTATTCTAGAAAATAACCAAAAATAGCCATTCTAGCTAGATGGCACACATAGTTAAGAAATATTTAATATCAATCACTCAGTAAAGGTGGATATGTTTGTTTTTCTTCTTTAAGAAATTATTTTAGACTTACCCATGTATTAATTACAATAATGTCAAAGTTATATACTTATAACTGATTTTGAAATAATATTCAACTAAATACCAATTTTTCAAAATCAGTTACATGCTTGGGATATTATAGTAAGTTTATATCACTTATTTTTTAGAAATAATATTTAAGAGTCAGCTCTTATTATCTCATTAACAAATCTAAACCTTTCATATAATTATAGCTAAATGTAGTTACATATACAGATAAAAACATTGCATAATAACAAATGGCATTTAAAGTTATGGGCAACCTTAAAAAATGAAATGATTATTTTCAGTTTTCAGGATAAACCATTGCTGGATAGAACATAGCTAAAATAATATTAAAAAGACTTGGAATATTGTTGTTATGCTATCAGGTCATTTGATCTTAATTCAGTTCCTTAATCTTTCTGAATCCAGGGTTCCTAATTAACAGAATGAGGATTTAAAGTTCTATTTCCCATGCCTACCACATCAAGTTGTTTCAGTGATCAAATGAGATCAAAAGAAATTTGTCAAATGCAAGCAATCATTGTTTTTATGCAAAATAATGCAAACAAAACTGTCTAAAACTGCTGACACTATTTGATATTCCTTTCATTTCAGGCCAAAATACATTAAACTTGACTGCCATTTGAATGACATTTGAGTAAAGGTAAAGACGTTTGTTGAAATGCAATGGAATAATTGTTCTCAGTAATCATCTTAGATGTCAGTTACAAAATAGCAGGAAACATTAAGAAACATACAACCGAAAATAAGTAGAAGTGAGATAGCTAACACTAAATAGTAGTTTCAGTTATAGTTCTTATCTTGAAAGAGATCACATCTCATAACTGTATGTCCATAATAACTACCTTAGCAAAAAATAAAAGAAAAAAGAAAACTTAGTTTACATGGATTAATATATACCTACCGACTCCAGACATTTCAGGAACACTGGCAGTGTACAAGTCTTTTGTGAATTTCGGTTCATTGTCATTGATATCATGGATTTTAATTATAAATTCAGATTCAGGCTCCACCTGCCGCCCGGTCTTTCTGTCTATAGCCTTGGCACGAAGAACGTACAGGGACTTTTCTTCTCTGTCTAATTTCTTTGCCGCATGAATATCTCCTGTGTTTTCATCTATTATGAACAGACTGCCAGCCCCATCTCCTGTTAATATGTATTTTAAATTTCCATCTCCTTTATCTTGGTCAGTGTGAAGCTTCAGAGAGGTAGAAAAGAAGAGTTCTATAAATATGTGCATTGTTATTACAGAAAAAATAATTTTGGCAGATATTAATTTATCTCTACATGACATCACTGGAACAATGATTGCAGTGGTTATCTTAATTTTTACTGTGGAGAGATTAAACATTTTAGTTTTATCATTCTCAAAATTTTTAAATACATATTTATATGAGACTACATTTAAAATAAAATAAAAAGTATATATAAATTTCTCAAAACACAGTGTTTCCAAGACATTTTTGAGTAGAATGCTACCAAGATTTAAATGTCTAGTACATTAACAAGAAAAAATCCATTGGTCTAATAAATCTTAAGTGTAAAATATTAATATACTCGATTACATCTAAAATCACTAAACTCAAAGAGGTGATGTGAGAAATTTCTGACCTTATTACAATGATAAGTTTAGGATATATACCATAATTTTAAATGATTTTCACTCCCTTCAGTGTAATATTGCTTGCAGATGCACAGGCTCTGTCATCAGAGACCAACCAGAGACAGAATATTAATCTCATAGATTATTCTCTAATGACTTTGGGAGAGTACTCTTTCAACCAGGAGGTTCTCACCTTTTGGAAATTGATGTATTTTATAGACATTTGAAATTTCAAGTGATGTAAAACACACAGGGCTTTTCCATTGGTCATGTAAATAATTTGATGAAAATATTAGGATTTTTTTCATAAATTATCTTCCTTCTATTCATTCCTATCTTAAAAGTAAACTTCTTAGTATAGAAGATTTTTCACTGAGTATTTAAAACAGACAAACGGATCATGTATTTACAGAAATTTTGAGTTGGAAAAAATCCTAATGTTTTTGCAAACCTAACACTATTCTGAAACTTGAGTCTTTACTAGCCTATGCCTGCTCTGTTGTCTTCCATCATATACTTCACAATTCCCATTACATTCTTACTCCATCTATTTCTTTAGTGTCCCATTCCATCTTTGAACAATTTAACTATTTGAATCTATTTTTTATGGTAGCCAAAATTACAGACTTGAGATTCATACTTTACTCCTCCTTTACCCAATGTTAAAATAACCATATGTAACCTTTTCTTCTCTGAAATATATCCCCCACCCATCCATCTGTCTCCATCTCTATGGCTACCACCCGGGTTTTGTTCATCATATCTTATCTATACCAGTGGAACAATCTTCTAATTGATGCCTACCTCCCTCTTGTTCTACTCCAAACAATTTTCCATACTAAAGAAGCTGATTTTTCTACATCACAAATCGAGTCATATTACTTCTTAGCTTAAGAATCTTCAACCAGGTACAGTGCATAAGAACCATGAATCTAAAGTCTTATAAACCAGGCTTGGTCTCATGCAAATTTCTGTTATATTGGGCAAATTGTGTGTGTGTGTGTGTGTGTGTGTGTGTGTGTGTGTTTAATCTAAGCCACTTCTATTAAAAGGGGATGATATTCTTTTTTAAAAGAATCGTTACTTTTATTGTTATTCTATTTCCTTGGACTCTATAGCCTTATTTATGCATTATCCATAATCTTGTTCTCATCTCCAGATGTGTTTTCTGTCACCTTTATCCACTTTGCTATACACTCTGTACATACCAATTGTTTTGTTTTGCCTGTTTTGTTTTCTTCATTTCTCAGAAGACCTGTTCCAGCTTTCGTACCTGATGTTTGCAGATGTTTCTCTCACCCTTTAACACCCTTTCTCTTCTCTGTATTTTCCCTTAACTAAATGTTTATCAAATCTCATTAAAATATTTTTTTCTTAAGGATGCTTTCCCTAACCCTCTAGACTAGAATAAATATGCCTGCTCTGTAATTATAAAACACATTTCACTTTCCTATCATGATACCCCATTTGGTAAAATTGTTTGTTGTGCTCACTAAACTGTAAAATCCAAGAGAGAAAGATTGATATATATATATATATATATATATATAATTTCTATGGCCTCAACACATATTTCTTAAAAACCAAATATTTCCTCTTTTTTTAACAATATGTTTTTACATATATAAAACAAGTTTAGTTGTCAGTGATTATTAGAAAAATCAGATTATAAATAACATAAAACTTGCCTTTTTAAATAAAATTACATCTTAGAAATCTATGTAAATAAAATTACTTTAATGATTGCATTTTTTAAATAGTTTTTTCAAGCTACTGTATAATAGATATTTTTGTACATTTATCTTTGTATTGTTAGTACTTTTATTCTAAGAGGAGAAAAAGAAGATACTTTTAATGGAAGGAAATAATTAGGAAAATATGAAAAAGATAGATGTATAGATAGATAATTTAAATGTATTAGAAGCTTTATTTAATTTGGCAAAAATGTTGAGACAACTAAAATGTTCACCTTATTAATGTGGTTAGAATGTGTACAGTGCTATTATTTATAGTCATTAAAATTATGGTCTACATATATACTGTTGGATGTAAATCATTTAAATGAGATATTATGTTAAAATACAATCTATAGAGTATAATTTCAACTTTTTATATCTTTATTTTTCATAAAAATACTCAACATATGCATAATATTGCAAGCACTTGTATAGTTTTAAAATGTTTCCCTTTGTTTTTAAGTTGTATATGTTTTATACATTTTTATGAATAAATTTGTATTAATTTCTCCATAAAATAAAGGAAAACTAAATTAAACTAGTCTGGAGAGATATAGGAATTAAACTACACGATGTCTCCCACAGTGTGTACTCTAGTGTTCTCACATTTATACACAGAAAAAGAAACATGAGAGATTAGTCAGTTATCAATATTGTCAAATATATTGTCAGACTGAAACAAAGATAATCCAGGGATAATGCTGCAATTTACTGAAAATTGTGGAATATTAAATGTGGTGAGGTAAAGATTGTGTATTGTCAGGTATCCCTATCCCATGCTTATATTATGGAAATTATTAATAAGTAGCCAAAATAAAAGGCAGGAACGCATTTGTACTGTTATAGAATTTCTGTGGAAATTTACATATGTATACACAAATGAAAATTAGTTTTAAATTTTCTATATCCCTCCCCACTATCTTTCCATATATTTAACATAATAACACTATAATAAATATTGTTATATCTTTATTATTTGCATTTAATAGAGATTTAACATTCTATTGTGATTATTAAAATGTGTAGGAAACTGAATCTGTGTCTATCACACTAAATTATATATGATTCTACATGTTGGATTCAAACACCTATGGAAACAATTTACTTCTTAGATTTTCTACTCATTCAAAATATGTTGAAGTCTACAAAAATATTTAGTCAAACATAATAATAATCCTAGTAACTATACTTTCCTCTGAATGGTTTTATATTCAATATTTAAAATTTCAAGGAAAATTCAGCATTATAATATCATGGTGTTTGGACTGAGGATGATGTCCAAAGGGAAATTAAAATATTTATGAAATTACAAGACTTTCAGAATAAGTATGTTGTCTGAATATATTAAATTTTAGTTACTAAATAAATCTTTGCAGCAAACTAATATTATTTTAGTCATTTATATATTGAAATCATTGTAATTTAGATTTATTATTCCATTTCTACCTGTTTTAAACCCTGTCGCAGTATTTCATATATATTACTTATTCTGTTAATTTAAAATGCCATTTTAAAAGTATTATTTTACACAAAATCAAACACATTTTAAAACATTGTCTTTAATTCACAATTTCATTTTAAGAACAAAAGCTCCCAATAGTTATTTTCTGGTGCAATATAACAAAAATGAAAACTACTATCTTAAAATACTAAATTTCTCTATTATGTACATTATTAATTTTGAATTATACATTTAGAATTGATAGAAATTGATAGGAAAACCTATTATACAATAACAAATATAAACAAAAGTCTTAAAAATAAAACCAAAATTCAACATTTTGTAGTATCATAAAGATAGAAATCTTGAAAATATTGTTTATCTATTATAGAACAAAGCCCACATAAAATCCCTTAAGAAATAAGAGTACCAAAAAGTAATTATTTTCTTCATACATCAATAAACCAAATAGTCTTCGCTTCCTGGTCATAACTTAGTGGCCTCTTCTGAAATTTAATAAATACACTGAAAGCAAAATAAGTCATGGATAAATATTTTAAATGCTAACTATTATTTTCCAACATTACATTTTTAGTTTTGCTCTGCTACAATTTTTTTGTTTTTAGAAATTTTGAAAAAGTAAATATGTACATGCAAAATAAGCTAAAAATTTAAACTGTGATGGTTAATTTTATATGTCAGTTTAACTGGGCCACAGAATGTCCAAATATTTGGTTAAATGTTATTCTGAATGTGTCTATGGGGATACTTCTGGAAGAGATTCACAACTCAATCTGTAGACTGTGTGAAGTAGATTGTCCTTTCCTAAAGTGGGTGTGTCTCATCTAATCCTTTAAAGGCCGGAATACAAAAAGACTGAAAACAGGAGAATTCACTCTTTCTTCCTGCTGTCTGTGATTCAGACTGGAAGTTACACCACTGACTCTCCAGTTCTCAAGCATTTGGACTTGGACTTGAACTATTCCATCGGCATTCTGGGTCTCCAGCTTGCCAACTGCAGATCTTAGGACTTTCCAGGCCCCATAATCATGGTAGCCAATTCTTTACATATATATGTTTATATAATAATATAATATAAATGTATATTGGTATATAATAATGTAATGGATATGTATTTATAATTTTTTCCAGAGAAACAGAATTAATTTTGTGTGTATTTATAATATATATATACATGATGTATATATAAATATATATATATATTATAATTTATAAAAATAAAATCTGTATTAGTCTGGGTTTTCCAGAGAAAGAAAACTAGTAGTCTTTAGGGAGGTTGGAATGTTAGTGTAGCTTTGTCGTTTAAGATCTACTCACCCACACTGAGAGGGTCCAGAAGACATCTTTCACCACTATGGTGAGAAACAAATAGTGAGAGAGCCCAGGCATCCTTGAAGAGCTTTGTGATCACTCTTTTCTGTAGGCCAGATCTTATAGTGGGAACTGCTATCAATGAATTGGGAAACCTATATGCAATGGGAGTAATTGGATCCCAGAGCGACAGAGGCTAAGTTCAGCAGTCACCTGCCAAAAGATAGGTGGCAGGATTATCATAATGGACAGCAGAGTCAAAGCAGCAGTCAGGATAGTCTGACTCACACAGGCCTATGGCATAGGCTAATTGAGTACAGTGTTCCTAGAAGTAGAGAGGAAGGCTACTAAATCCATACTTAACCCGTAAAAGCAGAAAAGTTCAAGGTCAAGAGAGCAAAACACCAACATAAATCATAAAAACAGAGTCAATCAGTTCCTAGGCCTGAACCAGTTTACAGAATCAGAATCTCTTGAATAAAGAGGATGTCAAGTCCTCTTGAGAAAGGACCCCAGTACACACCAAAAATTTGTACTCTTAGTCTTTTTCCCAGCCTTCCCTAAAAAACCTATGCCTTTTACTAGGATAACTGTGCAGTGAGGAAAAGAAAATAATTGGACATTTTGGTATTACTGGACACTGACTCTGAACTAATATTGATTCCGGGAGATCTAAAATATCAGTGTGATCTGCTGGTTGGAGCCTGTGACAGGCCCCTATAGGTGAGTTGCAGTGCAGACCCTCCTAATTTTGGAGCAAAGCCCTGATACCCTCTGTCTACAACTAATCTCCTTTTGAGAAAAACCTCTTGGCTTACCAACTGATTGCTTAACTGTGGGTACCAAGTTACCATGCAACCTGAGATGCTCATCATGAACTGCATGTTATCTGACCTATCAAGCCATAAAGTTGAGTGTGCGCAACAGTATTCCATCATCAAATGGAACTGGTACATATGTGATCAGGCCTGGATATGCCCTGAAAACACAAGTTACAGGAAGTAGTGGCCCAAATGCCCATGGTCCCCACTCCTGCTACACTGCCCTCTCTCCCCAGTCTTCACCTGTAGCCTCATGAGGAGTTTCTTCTTCAGGTGACGGAAGAAGAAAAGCCTTGGGGCTGGTTTAAAAAGACTTCTGCATGACTTTCAGGCGTCTCTCAAAACTGGACTACAATACTACAGTCCCTTTCTGAGACATCCTTGAAGGACAGTGCTGAAGAGAAATCCTCTCAGTGGACAGAACTTTAAGCAGTGCATGTACATATACGTGTGTGTGTACATAAATCTACAAATATGTTATCATATATATAACCTATTCAACATGTTATATGTGTTCTGTTTCTCTGAAGAACTCAGAGTAAAGTTTGCAAAATCAAAGTGAATTCATCTCTAATCAATCTTCCTTTAAAAATGAGAAATAAGGGTATTTTATTTGCTTATTTTAATTTTTGTTTAAAGTGTTTTTAATTGCAAAAGTATGCCATATTGCCCAACTCTTATTATGAACAATCATTACACATCCTTAAAATTATATTTGGAATTTTCTAACATCTTGCTCAATTTTTAATGAGGAAAGCCATAGAGCTGTTGCTGACAGTTGCTAAAAATAACCATTAATAACAATTACAATATATTTCTGATGTTTTAGTAATGTTAAAATGCATTTCCACTATATTTGGAAATATATTCTGTGTCTTAACAGTATATTTTTTGTGTTTGTTTCAGATAAAACAATTTATTATCTTTAAGTTTACTTATATTAGGTATGGGCTTCATGACTGTTATATTAATATCGAGTTTTATGATAAATAAAACCTAAATAGAAGGCCACTAATATGCAATATATTTACACCATAAACATTTCCAGTTTGGGCTAACCTGGGTTAACTGGGCTTACCCTCTCATAGTAAGCAACTACAAATCTGGACAAAATATATGAAGCCAATGTTTTCAGGAACTGAACAGCAGAGGGGAAGCCACAAGATGAACTATAAATTCACTCTAGCCTAGCATTCTGCCTGCGAAGAGTTTTACTGCAGGGAAGTGGAGCCTATACAGAGATTAGTGATTCTGCTGGGCATATATCCAATTTCAGTGAATTTCAATAAAAAATAATTACAAAAAATGTAAATCTGGGCACATCATAGTCAAATCGATGAAAACTATTATTTAGAGAAAATATTCATATTTCTTAATTTTTTTGTGATTTCCTCTTTATCTAGAAGTGTACTATTAATTTTCAGAAATTTTAATGTTTTCTAGTTATTTTTTGATCAGTTTTAAATCTGATTCTGTTGTGAACAAAGAGATCTTTAAAGCATCCAAGGAATAAACATATATTCAGGGAAAAAATATAACAATAAAGACAGCTGAATTCACATTAGAAGTAATAAAATCCAAAATTGTTCAGTAAAATAACCTTCAAAAATGAAGAAATAATAACACTTTGAGAAAAAAATGGTGAGAGAATCCACTGTAATAGGACTTTCATTTCAAAAATATTAAATCAATATCTTTAGGCTGCATAGAAATAATGCTAGATTGAATCTTTGACATAAAGAAAGAAATGAAGAGCCATGGAAAGGGCAAAACAGTTGCTAAATATAAGAGACTTTAAAAGTATTTCTTAAAGACAATTGACTGTTTAAATCTAGGATAATATCAATATATTATGAGGTTTATACAACACAGTAAAAGTAAATTGTATAGCAATAATCAGCAAGTGCGTAAAAGGTAAATGGATTGTACTTTTTGCAAAGTTATAACATTTTGCAATTATGGCATCATATTCCAGTTGGACTTAAGTAAATTAAGGATGGATATTTATCTTTATCTTTATAATCCTTCCATAATCCTTAGCACAGCTGGTAAATATTACAAGAAGATAAAGCTGAGAAGATCATAGTAAATGTAAAATGGAATACTAATTAGGGGAGAAAGAAAGATGGGGAAATTGAAACACTCTTCCATAAAGAAAGGCAAGAAATAAAAAAAGGATTAAAAAAAGAATAGGTAGAACAAATGTAATACAAGTAAATAGTCCAGTACATATTAATGGACTAAAACCTCAAGTAATAAAGAGATTTTGAGAATACACCAAAAAATAATTAACTACATGTAGATTACAAGAGCCATGATTTAAATATAGCCAAGAACACAAATACATCTGAAGTAAAGAAATAAAAAACATAGGAAATAATAATTGTAAGGAAGCATGTGGGGCTATATTAATATCAGACAAAATAAACTTTGAGAAATGATAAAGAGGAATGTTTTATAAAGATAAAAAGGGCATTATCTCAGAAAGATATAACAATTACTGATATTGTGGATGGAACAATAATTTTAAAATACATGAAGCACATTTCATAAAACTAAAAGAAGTAGTAGACAAATCCAAATCACAGTTTAATTTTATTATGGAGATGATTAGCTTTTATTTCTTATAAGAATCTAATACATTAGATATATAACTGAAATTATGAGATTTTAGAATAGATCACAGTGAGTCATTATACTATCCACATGTAATTAAAACAGCAAATTAACAATTTAGGTACAAAAAGCAGATAGGTTCACTTAATACTGTATGTGCATATTAATAATGCTTTTAGGATTTTTTTTTATCTACAGGAAAAATACAAAGATACTACAGTTAGTTCCCACACACCTCACACCCAGTTTCTCTTTTATTAACCTCTTACGTTATTATAGCATATTTCCTACAATTAATGAGCCAAAATTGACAAATACTATTATTAACTAAAGTCTGTATTTTATTTGGAGTCCTTTACTTTTAACCTAATATCTTTTATCTGTTCCACATTACGTTTAGTCCTCATATTCCTTAGGCTTCTCTATACTGTGATGGTTTCTCAGACTCTCTGTGTTTTTTATTACCTCCAAAGTTTTGAGGTGTGCATGCCATGTATTTAGTAGTATGTCCTTCTAATAGGATTTATCTGATGTTCTTTCTCAAGATTATACTAGGATTATGTGTTTTGGGAAGAAAGACCACAGGGGTAAAGTGCCATTTCATTACATCATATCAAGGGTATTTATTTTCAACATGATGTATTACTGTTGATGCTCACTTAGTTGATTTAGTGTTTGCCCAGTGTCTCCACTATAAAGTTACTCTGTATTCTCCCTTCCCTTAGTATATTCTTGTAAGGAAGTCACTATGTTCTACCAACATTTAAGGAGTGAGGAGTTATGCTTCACCTCCTTGAAGGAGGAGTATCTTCCTAAATTATTTGGATTTGCTCTACGTGGAAGATTTGTCTATTCTCTTCCATTTACTTATTTATGATTATGTATTAATATCAGTATGGTCTCTTTGGATTTTTATTGCTCCAATGTTTCCATCTTTGCCCTTTGGGAACCCTCACAGTCAGTTATTGTGTCCTTTTGACACACCCTCATCTTCACTGTGTGTTTGTGTGTGTGTGTGCATTTTCTCAATTTCTAGCAATACAAGATATTCCAGGACCATCTTGTATATTTCCTTTCCCAGTCCTAGAATCAGCCATTTCTTCAGGAAGCCTTGGTTCCTTTTACTGAAGAATGGCATTAGAAACCAAGATCTGGATGCTAGGTTGCTACTGGAAATTTCTACTGGAGTATTGCTTTTAGAACCACTCAGCAGTTCACTGATAGAACAATGAAATTATATGTGGGTGTATACTAATCCATGTATATACATATATCTATATGAAAGTAACTGCATCAATATAAAGTTCATTCTATATTTATACTTGGATATTTTAATACACTAATTTTAATAATTATAGAACAAAAAGACAAATACTAGTAAAGTTATAAAATATTTGGACAATGCTATTAACCAAATCAATCCCAATAATATTTCTATAGAACAAAAACTAATATCTACACAACACACATTTTTTTCAGTTACGCATGAAACATTCACCACAATGTGCTCTGTACTACTAAATTGGACTGGGAGTGACCAAAAATCTGGCCCACAGCCTGTTTACATATGATCTGTATTACTTCTTTCCTCTCCCTTCCCCAAAATATATATTTAACATTTTATATCATATATCATATATGGAGTCAATGCAAACTTTATCAGAATTCCAGGAAGTATTTTTAATAATACATTGACAACCTAAAATTAAAATTAACATGAAAATACAAATGGCCTAGAGTAGCCTAGACAATCTCGAAGGGAAACAAAGAGAACTTATATTCTATATTCCAAAACTTATTGTATGCCTACAATAATGAAGCCAGTGAGGTATTAGAAACACAAACAAGGACAAACAGAAAATCTAGAAATAAACTCACAGGTATACAGTCACTTGAGTTTAGAAAAAAGTGCCAATGCAATTTCATTTTGAAAGAATTCTGAGGAAATCCTGCTGAAGCAACTTGATACCAGTATTTTAAAAATGAAGAAACTTCATCCATACCTCACATTATCCACAAAAATTAATTTGAGATGTATTACTGACTTAAATGTGATAGCAGGAACAAAAAAAGTATTTTGGAAAAAAAATGACTTCATGATACAAAGGTAGGCAAATATTTCTTATACAAAACCAATAAGCACTAACAATAAAGAAAATGAAACAATATTTTTGATTTAATAAAAATTAAAATATACTCATCAAACGACAAGGAATTTTGATGTTATATGGTTTGGTGCATACACATTAAGTGCTGTTTTGCCTCCTTGGAGAACAGACCTTTTTATCATTATGTATTGTTCCTATTTATTCCTGATAAGTGTTCTTGATCTGATATTGGCTGTGACTGAAATTAATGTAGATCCTTCAACATTCGATTACTCCTAGCTTGGAATATCTTTATCTCTTCACTTTTAATCTTCCTGTATCTTTATATTTAAAGTGAGTCCATTTAGACAACATCTAGTGAAGTTTTGTATTATTTATCCATTCTCTATCTATCATTGGTGTATTTAAACCATTCACACTTAAAGGTTTTTTTGATATAGTTGGTTCGATATCTACCATATTTGTAATTATTTTTATTCATCACCCTGGTTCTTTGTTTCTTTTCTTATTTGTTTAATCTTTTTCTGCCTTTTCTGGTTTTATTAAACATTTTCTAGATTACATTTTCCCCCTACTCTTGGCAAATGAATTATAGTTCTTTAAAAAAAGAGACATAAAAGAAATGTAAATTCATATTACTAAGTGAAAGAAGCTAGTCTGAAAAGACTACACACTGTATGATTTAAATACATTCTATATTCTGGAAAAGGCAAAACTTTAGAGATAAAAATATAGCAATGGTGCCAGGGCCTTGGGGGGAGTAAGGGAAAGATGAATAGAGGGAACACATGGGATTTTTAAGGCCCACTACTCTGTATGACACAGTAATGGTGGATCCAAGATATTATCCACTTTTCAAAACCCATAGGACTGTATGACACAAAGAGTAAACTCTAATATAAACTATGAACTTTAGTTAATTACAATGTTACAATATTTGTTACATCAATTTTAACAAATGTATGGCATTATTGCATGTTGTTAATAGGGGAAGCTATATGGAGAGGGAACTCTTCTTTTGGATCCACTTTTTTTGGTAAATATAAAACTGCTTTAAAAAATAAATGTTGTTAATTAAAAACAAAACAAAAAAATGTAAAATCACAAAAAAGTCAACGTAAAGAAAGTGAAAATCAAGTCATAGACTGGAATAAAATATTCACAGAGTACACATATTAGGACAGGCCTCATCTCTATAAATATGAAAAAATGACAAATCAGTAAACAAAATAAAAAGAATCCAACCAATACAAGATGGGTAAAAGAACAACAGGCATTTCATAGAAGTAGATACTTGAATAGTCAACAAATATAAAAACGTTCTCAACAATGCTATTCTTCATCAAAATGCTTCAACCTTGAAAGCTCAATGGGAAATACTACACATCTTCCAGAATACCTGAAATTGAAAACTAAATTGACAAAGATAGGCTGTGCAAAACACTGTCCAGTTTGAAGGGTAACTTATTTTACAGATCTGATACACTATTTTGCAGTTTTTAATAAAATCAATTATATAATACTTATCCAAAGACCAACTATAAGCACTCCTTAGTATGTACCCATATATGACAATGCACACTTAAATACCTGTATAAAAATTTTATATTGTATTATTCATATTAATTTTTATTGTATCAAATTTTTCATATAAATTTTATGCAAAATAATCTGACAATTAATAGAATTGATAAACAAATTATGTATATCCATACAATTAAACACTACTCAGCATTAAAAAACAAAATGCTGATGCATTCAGCAACATGTATGCATTTCACATACAGTACAGTGACTAAAAATAATCAAACATACAAATGAACATCCTGTATGATTTTATTTATATAAAGATCAAAAACAAGCAAAATTTATTTAGAGGATAATAAATCACAATATCAGTATATCGATTGGAAAGGTCAAAATGTCACTTTCAGAAATGATGGAGACTCTATACCTTGTTCTGAGAAGTGGTCACAAATTGTGTGTGTGTGTGTGTGTGTGTGTGTGTGTACATACAAACATATATGACATCATTAAGCTCTTAAGAATAGTTGAATAGTTTATTGTATGTAAATTGTGACTTATAGTCACTATAAAATGATGTCCTTTGAACAACATTAAAAACAGATGACAGCACAGAAAGGCAATGGAATGCTAGGGCAGTGCCCTAGTTAGATTTATAGAGCTAGCTATTTGGGTTAATGAAATGAAACGACATGTTGGGGCTCAGCCAATCACTGGTGGGTTGAGAGATAACAAATTCTCCTAGTACCCTGCAAAATATCTTAGGTGTCCAGAAGTTCATCCAATATCAGCAGAAAAGGAATTGCTTGAAAATGGCTGTGGCTAAAGTTCCTAAGAACTAGGACATGACATAGCTCATAACACATGACCTCTACTGGTAGCCCTCAGGATTACAAATATGTGTTATCCAGGCCTGACACCAATTCTTATTTCAGTTTTGCTTATCACGTAGTAGATGTACATCAAAAAATACATGGAGAGGTTTAGAACGGCAATTTTCTGTCAATGTGGCCTACATGGGTATAATTCTTCTACTCAAGTTACACATTTTTTACACTGTTATTACCATACTGAAAGAATCAGGGAAACCAATTTTATGAACATATCACAACATTTATTACACGTAGAGAACTACTCTATTCAATAGACAGTAGAAACACTTGTTATTAAAAATGTGTGGCTAAAAAGACTGGTTTGTCTTAATCATTTAAATGAATATGTCCTAAGTTTGAGTATGAGAGGGAGTAATGTGAGATCCTCACTGGAATTGTTTATAGAATCTAGATGTAGGAATTGAGGAGTGGAGGAATGCAATTATGAAACACTCCATCTTTCCATCTAAGAACATTTTTCTTCTATTATTCCTTCTCCCGTGATGCCAGACCCATTTAAAAATGTTGTATATCTAAAGAATGCCTAAGGCTTGATATAGATGTCATTAAATTTACTGTGCATATTTCTAAAGGTATTTGGGGATGAGTCATAATATCAATCCTTGTGGCCTAATTATGCCTACCTATAAAATGTGGTTCCATTACCAAGCAGCAGGGCTTGTCCTATTCAAATCCCTCATCTGCCTAGAGATAAGGGTGGGAGAAGTCAAGTATTAATAAAGCTGCTTTTATTACCAGCTCTATGTGTACATAAGCCTGCTAAGCTTAAAAGTCATTCTTGGGTTGAAAAAAAAGTAATAAATAGAAATGGGAGACATAACAAATGAAAAAGATACTCCTAAAAGGATTTAAATACTAGGGAGGGTGCAACTATGCAATTTCCAAATGAGCATCTCAGCACAAGAGAGTAATACTCTTCGTTATTCCCCTCATATCTAATGATGACCAAAGGCAAGTGAAGGGAGAAACCACAGGACTTGTTATCCCCACAGAACATTGAACTCCTGCTCATTATTCCATGGCAGCAACATATGTGGTGGCTTGATAAGCACCAGCCCCATTGTTTCAAATATACTGTGGGGATGTTAGGAGCTTGTCTGGAGATTCTCAGTAGGATTGAAATAATATTCCTAGAATGTTGTCAAGATGATGAAAAAGTCTTTACACAAATAAAGGCATTAGAAAAGCTATTTTCCAGGAGACTGGGAATGGCTGGAAATTGGTCTTACAAGAAAACAAAGCTCTAATTATATGGATTAATTTAATAATAACTTTAGCAGAGCTGTCAACAATGGTGACAGAGGGCTTATTCATTACAAGCATAGGGAATCAGATATAATCCCTGATGGCTTTAAAGGTCAGTAACTGTGTGTCTTAGAGAGCCAAGCAAAGGAAGTTCAATTGTATGAATACCATATTAAACTTAAAGGAATAGTGGATCATTGCAAAGAAGTGTGGCTTTTATCATTGTTTTCTAATGGCCTGAATAGCATAAATAAAAAAAATTACAATGATTCAATTCATTGGGTTTGAATAAATAGAGGAGCAAAACTGTGTCATCCCTACTGGGTATATATAGATGGACTGTAACATGCTAACACCTGGACTCCAGTGTCCTAAACCTTTTCGTATTATCACTGGAATATGCTATGTTCACAAACCAAGTGAAACCCAGAATTCACAGTATAATGTTCTTCGGTTATGTATGACTGATTCACTTTGTTATAAAGCAAAAACTAATAAAAAATATTTTAAAAATAATTATATAAATAAAATTCTGTATTAAAAAAAAATATGGGGGCTTCCCTGGTGGCGCAGTGGTTGAGAATCCGCCTGCCGATGCAGGGGACACGGGTTCGTGCCCCGGTCCGGGAAGATCCCACATGCCGTGGAGCAGCTGGGCCCGTGAGCCATGGCCGCTGAGCCTGTGCATCCAGAGCCTGTGCTCCACAACGGGAGAGGCCACAACAGTGAGAGGCCCGCGTACAGCAAAAAAAAAAAAAAAAAAAAAAAAAAAAAGTGTGGTACATAGGGATATTACTACATTAATCTCTCTGACAAAGCTATACAATGAACAAATGCTTTGAAAATTGATTTATAGAATTAAAACCAGATTTCTGTAAATGATAATTCATCAGGGTGAGAAAATATTTTATGATCTGAATTGAAGCCGCCACTTGATGAAAGCCCTCTGAAAACTGTTTGTCCAGAAAAGGAAGTAAAGTTGGCCTTATGAAAATTAAACATTCAGTAAATGCTTACATTAACACATATAAAAAGTTCACATGATTTTGGTCACTGAAGGAATAAGAGTAATTGCACTGACAAAAGAAGACTAAAACAACTCTGAAGACGTATCATCATGTACAACAAGTTTTGCAAAGGAAATTCCTATTAGTGTATGACTAAAAAGTCCAGTTCATTGTCATCACATTAGTAAGATTAAACTTTGTAGAAAATATAACACAAAATATAAGACAGAAAATGAAAATGTGTCTGTGAAGCGTACAGTATGGAATACTGACTGAGGACAGAGGATAAACTAGGAAATAGTTCACCTATAAAATGTTTTCTTTGCATTACTGAAGAGACACTCCATAGGTTGAAAGAAGACAGGTGAACATGATCTAATCTCATTGCAAACATGCTAAGAATAGATGTCCTAAGAAAAAAAAAACTAATGGTATTTAGTAGGAGAATACTTACCTTCAAAATGCTTTAGTAGACTATACCTTGTTTAGGGTTGCCTTTGGTAATTAAATCAAGAACCTGTGATTAATGAGGCATGCTCTCTGGAAAATATCATGTAAGTTATATGAGTATAAAGTGGAGATGCTTCATAACCTAAATACACCATGTTTTATAAAGCAAGTGACCGCCCTTCTTACTTAGACCTATTCTTTAGATGTGGGCTTGAGATACACCAAGTAGGGATCTGGGAAGCCACACTAAATACCCTGCATCTCTCCCTCCTTCCTATTTTTCCATAGATTGTATGTGTCCTTGAAACCATTAGTGAAGCTTACTGCTGGGCAATAATCTCTGATTTATTTGAGTCTGATCTGACAATTCTCTATCATTTGTTTTAGCTCAGAAGGAAAGGACAATCATTTTTCATTTCTTAATCAGTGACATCACAATGCTATCCTCACTGATTCCACTTTTATTGATTCAAATATGCCTACAAAACTTCCATCTCCAACACATAGGTCCAGTAAAAAAAAAAAAAAAACCAGAAGAAAACAATTCTCCTTAGGAATTTTGCTGTGCTAAAACTAATGTTTATGGAATTAATCTAAAATGTTTCCATTCCTTAAGGAACAAACAGTTTAAGAAAAAATAGTCAAAGTTGAACAGTGAGGCTGTTTTCAAAACAGTAAATGAAACTAAAATAAATATGTAATTAGGAAGTATGTTATATGATTAATATTCTATGTGGTATCAGCATAAAACAGACTGCCTGCAGTGGATTCTTCACACCAACTTCAGTGTAACCTCAGTGTTTATAGAAGCTACACATTTCCTCATTTTTATTGAAAAACAAAGTTCATACTTAGTAATATATCATTCTTCCTTAAAAAACCTAATGAGACAGTAATTTGACATATACAGACATTACATAACTTTGATTAAATTATTACAGAGTGAATTTGAAAATTTGACTATCATTCTATTAAATCTTTCTCTATTATACTTCAAGAATATTTTTTTAAATAAAACTTACTCACTAGTGCACTGCAAGTGTGCTCATAAAGCATTTTCTCCTAGACTTTTCCATGGATACTGCCTTAAAGAATTTATTATTATACAATAAGAAGAGCCCTTATCCCTGTCTTCTATTTATACTTTGTCTCTAAGTAGTTTATCTATTCAGATGTCTACATACAAATTTTTTGAGAATGATACCACATGTGACATCTCCATGCTAATTTTTCCACTGTCTTTTCAAATCTAACATTTAAATGCCTGCCTTTCATACCCATCAGTGTGCCAAATAAGCCATTTAAAACTTTATATAGTCCCAAAAGAATTCTCTGTTTCTCCCTAAGTCATCCACTTCTCATCCCCTCACCTTGCCTTTTCCAGTAGACTCCATTGTGGTCAATAGTGCTACCCATTGTTCAACTGATCACATCAAAAGTATTTCCTCTCTTTTTCTCATCCTCTTTATCCAGTCTATCTGCAAGTAGTCCTATCATCACACTTTTTCTGTTAACATCTTAGTTCCAGCCACCACTGTTGATGGCCTGTAAGTAATCAGTGGACTCCTAATCAGTCTCCCTGAATCTGTCACTTTTAGAAACCATGTTCCACACAACAACCAGACTGATTCTTTCCAAAATAGGATCAATTTATGTAAAAGTCACTTGGTTAAAACACATCCATGGCTTTTCATCTTGTCATTGTGCTAAATCACACAAATATACACACACACACACACATTCACACACAAAGGCAAAATCTTACCATGGCTTCCAAGAACCCACATGGCCTTGACTCTTTCTACCTCTCCAAATTTATCTAGGCATTATTTTCCTCCTTGCTCACTAAACTATAACCGCATTAGCTTGCTTTATTCACCATGGATCTCAATATAATTGAGCACAACCCCTTCAATTGAGAGTGACAAATGAATTACTGTGTCCAAGGTCATGCTAGCATTTTATTGCAGAAATGTATTTAAACCAAGATTTCCTGACTCCTCATCATTGTTCATGCCTTTTTATAAATACGTAAATTCCAATTAACAACAACACTTTCCACAGCTTCCTTAATTTCTGATTAATTATCAATGAACATTAATTCTCTACCTAACTAGATTTCTAGAAATTTAGAGCGTTTTGTTTTTGGTAACTACCCAATTTTTCCCATTCTTGAAAATCTAAATCACCACTCTTTGCATCTTAAAAACTCACATCCTGAGGTAAAGGTAGAAAAATACAATGATAATTTAGAAAAAAAATGAGTTTTAAAATTATAATAACTTTGACAAAGCTTCATAAAATCAAATGCTGACTGTTATGTATGTCATTATAAACTTCAATTTAAATAACAACTTAAATTGGACTGTTAGAATATTATCATAACAAGCTGTTAAACAGTCACTGTAAACTAAAACCAAACATCACTAGTCTATCATTCCACAATAATTCTGTTCCTTTTTAGCTGTTGGCTCTCTCTTTACACACATTAGCTTCCACTATCTGGAATGTCTTCTCCCCACTTCCTTGAAGCGTTAACTTCTGACTGTTCTTCAAGGCTCAGGTTAAATGTTACACTATTGAGAAGCCCATAGTTATACCCTGTATTAGTTTTCTGTTGCTGCTGTAACAATTTACCACAATTTTAATGGCCTAAAGTGACACAAATTAACTATCTTCCAGTCCTTACAGTTCTCTAGGTCAGAAGTCTGACAGGTCTAACTAGGCTAAAATCAAGATTTCATCAGGGGTGCTTTCCTTTCTGGAAGCTCTAAGGGAGAATCCACTTTCTTGCCTTTTTAAGTTTCTAAGGACTGCCTGATTCCTTGGCTCATAAACCACTACCTTCACCTTCAAAACCAGCAATAGCAAGTCAAATGATTTTCACATGGTATCTCTCTGAACTTTCTTTTGTGGTTGCATCTCTCTCTCTCTCTCTCTCTCTTTGTTTCTCCCTCTCCCTCTGACCATCAGAGGGATTAGCTGATTAGCAACCTCAATTTTCTTTTGCCATATAATGTACCAAAGTCACAGATTCTGGGTATTAGAATATAGGCATATTTGGGACCATCATTCTGCTTATCATATATTTTCAGGTACAGTTTCTTACACTAATTGTTCTTCAGTTAGCAGATATACTAGTTATATAACATACACTAAGCTAAACTGAGCATCAGTATAATGTAGTGGTTTAAAGTATGTTTCTTAGAGGCAGACTGACTGGATCCAAATCCTAGGTCTGCAAATTGATATTATGTGACCTGAGCAAGTGATTTAACCTTTTGTATCTCCATAAAATCATCCTAATAATAGCGATCATTGTTAGAATTGAGGAATAAATTTGTTAAAAAATATTAAAAAAACTTAGAAAAATTCCTAGACCATGGTTACTGCTCAATGAACATTAGACATAATCATTAGCATAATTCAATGAAGTTGTCCTTCCATGTGCTTTTTTTCACTTATCTGAAGACATTTAATTACCTTTCTATCCTTAGTACTTAGCTTTTAATATTTCCTTAAAATATTATAGTAGGATTAATTGAATAATTTCTGTACATCTGATTTTTTAATTTTATTAACTTGTTCCTTCAAAAATATCCATTTATTTAGTTGAATTTTAATATTGCATTATTTATATTTAGTGGATTTTAATATCACATATCAAATATTAAATAAATGTCTCTTTGAAATTTGTAATCAGGTTTGGTGGTGGCAAATTTGATGCACAACAATAGGCATGCTGCAGATTCCATGCTATATGACTTTATGCTTTCTTAAAATTAATGAATACATTCTGGCACTTATTTTAAACAAATCACCATTATTTTATATGTGAATTCTATTTAAAGCTTACCTCAAAGTCATTGAGACTTCTAACTTAAAAAGGCAGATTAAGGAAACAAATTTAGTTTTCTGTTCTTTCTCACAAGCCAAATGAAATATGAAAAAATACTCAAGTGAATGAATTTAGAATAATGTTGAGAACAAAGATGAATACAGTAATTAATTCTAGCCAATTCCTGGAGTGGAGCAAATTTACTAACACATGATTCTGAGAAAAGAGACACAAAACTCAGAGAGCAACAACAAAGAATACTCTAGAGAGGAATGGAGAAGTTTGTTTTGTTTATTTTTTACATACTAAATCCTGAGATTAACAGAAAAGGAAAGTGAAAATGAGAAGCAAGATGAACATTGAAGAAGTTAATCCAAGAATGGTTTAAGCAATCGCATCATTGGTTGATTGAGTTTTGTTACCCTTTTTCCCTAACCAACATGGGGGAGAGAGGCAGTTTACCTTCAGATTGAAACAGGAGATCTAAACAAGAGATTGAAACAAGGCTTTCTAAAAAATCAGAAATCTTTCTTACACTAGTCTCCCTTGTTTTTAAGGAAAGAATGTTCTCCTTGCTTGCCTGCGTGATTCCCATATGTGCCTCCTGAGATAAAGTCTGTTATTCTGTAGAGATCTCTCATATGCACAAAGGGAAAGGTCACCTACAAATTATGGAATAGGGGGTATAATAATAGACATAGATATGAACAGACAAAAATGCTTATGATTGGTTTGAAGAAAACTGGTGACTTGAAGGTAAGTAAATTAAAATTAAAAAACTGCACCCAGAAGATAGTACATCAATACAGTGAAGACAAATTTACCTTAAAAAAATTCTAAATTGTATGTTTATTATATCCAGGAAGAACTTAATTTACCCTAGTAAAATATTTCACTCTAAAAGAAGGGCAATTAGAAATCCAGAAGGGATCTATGTAATAAAAACCTATACAAAAATATTAATAAGAGTGACTGGTCAAAAGTAAGGATAAAAATAACATGGTGTCAAAAATTAAGATAGATCAATGACCTAAGTTTAAGAGCTAAAAAATATAAAACTCTTACAAGAAAACATAAAGGTAAATCTCCACGACCTTGGATTTGGCTGTAGATTCTTACATGTGACACCAAACTTACAAGCAACAAAAGAAGACTTAGGTAAATTGGATGCCATAGAAATAACAAAAACAAACAAACAAAAACTGTTGTGCATCAAAAGACACTATCAGAAAAGTGAAAAATAACCTACATAATGGGAGGAAATATTTTCAAAACATATATCTGATAAGTGTCCAGTATCTAGAATACCTAAAGAATTCTTACAGTGTAACACCAAAAGACAATACAATTAAAAAATGGTTAAAGGACTTGAATGTTTTTTTCCCAAAGATGATCAATAAAACATGAAAAGGTATTTGTAACATCAATAAGTGAAAAATATAATTATCATATGGCCCAGCATTTTCACTCCTAATTGTATACCCTCCAAAATTGAAAACATGTATTAAAACAAATACTTGCACCTGAATGTTCATAGCAGCACTATTCACAATAGCAAAAAAATGGAACCAGAGATCCATTACTGGATGAATGGATAAACAAAATGTGGTGTATTCATGTAATGAATATTACTCAATTATAAAAAGAAACAAAGGACAGATATGTGCTACAGTGTGTATGAACATTAGAAATATTATGCTAAGTTAAAGAAGCTAGAAATAAAAGATGATATTGTATAGATTCCATTTATATGAAATATCCAAAATAGGTAAATACTTAAAGATAGAAAAAAGGTTAGTAGTTGACAGGGCTGGAGATAGGGGGACTGGGTAATGATTGCTCAGTGAATATAGGGTTTATATGAGGGGTGATAAAATGTTTTGGAACTAGGAGTGATGGTTGCACACTGAAACTGTGTGAAATTCCATTGAATTATATACTTCAAAATGATTAATTTTATATTAGTAATATTTCCAAAAAAGTTTAAAAAAATGATAAAGTGATGAAACATAAGAATTTGGATCCTTTTACTTTTGAATTTCTTTCTCTCCTGTTATCATGAAGTTTTACAACACTACATAAAGAGAAGGCATCCTAGATGCTTCCAATGAGGAGATCACCAGCCCAGGAATATTCTCATGAACAGCTTTGGACATTCAAAGACAAAGGAGTGATCAGTGCTACTCATGTTCATGTTGAAGTAATTTTGAAAATTAATTCTATACTCAGTAAAGTTATTAGTTAAACATGAGAATAAAATCAAGACAATTCATTTATGGACACAGAGTTTACCTTCCATATGCCATTATCAAACAACTGAAGAGTTTAGACATCACATTAGACTTTCCAATTAATCATATTGTTATGGCACTGAAGGCTTCCTGTTGAGAATGGTATTCATACATTTTGTCAACATATAAAAGACAATCAGTTACCACAAAAAAATAAATTCTCTGTAAAATATCAATAGTTCAATTGAGAAACAAACTAAAGAGTAGCATAATTTTAATGACTAATAGATATTGAGGAGAAAATTCATATGCTCTTGAAGCTTTGCGTATTTTCATTTGTCATTTAAGTGATATTAATTTTCAAACATACATTATAGCTCCCAGTTGTAAGCTGGGGTATCATTTGGCATATTCTGACCTTTTGAAATTTTAGATAGAACTGCACTAACCCCTTTTAATGTCCTACTAAAATGCAGAGTCCTCTCCATCTAGCTGAACAATTATCAAGGATGCCTATATACTATCACTTTGACTCTTCTTCTGTTTGTTTTCCAGATCATCCCATTTATAATATTTTTTAAGTAAAGAAAATGAGAAAAAAATTAATCGACTTAATTTCTATCCAACCCAATCAGTGAACCAACCAACATAGCTACTAATAGATCCATACATAATTTTAATTTTGTTGTAGGAGATTTTATTTATTATATGAAAGCCCTAGCACAGCATCACCTTGACCACTAGACAGAAATTTAGCACTATGTGTTCATTATCTTAGAGCCCTTTCTGATATCAAATGCATGGTGTTATTACTAACTTTTATTGACCTTTCATCAAAGCAGTTAGCCTCCTGTCACCAGTAGCCTCTTTACCTCTGTCCTCTTCCATTGTACTACCCACCAATAGGGGCAAAAAGCCCTAGACTTTCTCATTTTACTATATTTTGTGTTGGGTTTGATTTTGCTCTAAAGATCTCACTCTCTGTCTAATCTGTTTAACAATTTTTTTCTAAATAAGAATTATTTTCTTAATATAAATAACCCTCCTAAAAACTAAGACAATATATTTTCCTACAAAAAAAATCTATTCTCTTTCAACAAGTTAATTTGCAGTGATTTCATGAGGATATAAAAGTTAAAAAACTACACATTACTATTATTTGCAAATATAGTTACTATGATACATATGAGTACTGAATAATAATTGATCAGAACTCACTAAATCATATTAGAATTGATCATTTAGAACTACTGGTAATGATATAATCTTCAATCTACATCATTTAGGCTTTTGTCCTTTTAAAGGAATAGTGCTTCTTTTGTCTAGAGGAAAATGTAGAGCATAAAACAGCACCCAAATAATTTACATTCCTTTGTAGGATAGCAGCTAATCGAGCTTCTGACTCCAGTCCACTTTGGGGTACTCCCTGCTAGACTACTTTTAAATCTATTTTGGATAAGCCATTTAGGTCTTAGACTCTCTCAAAATATATAGAGAGAATAAGGGGCTAAGTACAAAGAATGTCAATTCTGTCTTTCCTTGTTTGTGGTGACAGCAACTGTTCATTGCTGACATTTGAGCCCAACAAGAGCATTACAGGTTAATACTTTATAGCTTTCTACGATGATGTGAAATGAGCACCAAGTCAATCATCAATGAATCAATCAATAGCCACCATTAGCCTTCTTCTAAAAGTTCCTGGAATAGAAAAACCCAGGAGCTTTTATTTCATTACTGTAGATATTATTCTAGAGTGATGGGCACAAATGCAAGTTGATCTTAACCATATATCATATGAACATTAGTGCAGATTGGTAATTATTCCTTTTTAAAATAATACAGTATTTCACTGGACACTGTGAAGTGTGCCCCAGAGATCACTGGAATATATATGTATATTTCAGGCACTTTTTTAGGCATTAGGAATATAACAATGAAATACATGAGTGAAAATGCCTGCTGGATGGAGTTTACATTCTATAGAGAGAAATGGTGAAACAGTGAAAGGTACTCACACTATCTTTTTGAAATTACACCCAGCCGTTTAAACCTCTATTTGTTATTTCTTATAGTCTTCTTTTACTTTTTCTTTTTTTTTTTTTTTTGTGGTATGCGGGCCTCTCACTGTTGTGGCCTCCCCCGTTGCGGAGCACAGGCTCCGGACGCGCAGGCTCCGGACGCGCAGGCTCAGCGGCCATGGCTCACGGGCCCAGCCGCTCCGCGGCATATGGGATCCTCCCAGACCGGGGCACGAACCCGTATCCCCTGCATCGGCAGGCGGACTCTCAACCACTTGCGCCACCAGGGAGGCCCTTACTTTTTCATTAGATGCAAATTATAGACCCTACTGTGTACCAGCAACTATGCGATATTGTATCTGCAGAGGTAAAAAACATAAACATTAATTTAATGGATTTACATTTTAGTGGAATGAAAAATATCCAAACAAAGGAAATATAAAATGGTGTTATTAAAATATATATAGAAATATGTTCAGAGAAGGGGAAACCCAGGGTAGATTTGAGGGTAACTTTTCTGGAATTGGTGATACATGAGGTAAATTTTGAAAGATGAATAGGTGTTATATCCAGTTAATGGCAAACAAAAGAGGTGAGAGATGGTTCAGCACACTCAAAAAAAAAAAAACAAACCATTTATAAAATGCTGGAGGTATAAGAAGCATAATCTGATCTAAAGACAATAATGATTTTGGTATGATTAAGCGGTCTAACCTTTGGTAGGTGAAGAGCCTAGAATTTAAAGAGAATGATGGGGCCAAGTCTGGACAGGATCTCATGGCAGGCAAAGTTGAATTTAAGTGTTAGTACTTTTCCTTACTATGAAAGCAATATGTGACAATGATAAAGAATTAAGATATCCTACAAACATATAAAGCAAAGTGTATATAAAGATCCCATCTGTCTTACCTCATTGACCTGAAATACAGTCTAATATATCAGAGGTATAAATATGCAATATTAACTGGTGTTGTCTGTCCTTCTAAAATTTGGTGCCCTGTACTTTTGTTTTTGTTTTTGTTTTTCTTTTTTTTTTTTTTACTAAATAATTTTCCTCAGAGAGCTTCTCATATCATTTTAAGTAGTTTCCTATACTCATTTTTCTCTGTGAAGGTATTGTTCATTCTTATTTAAGTAATTTTCAGTGAATTGATTTTTAAATCATTTTTGTTGTTGTTATTGGTTATAATATAGAGTGATATATTGAATAATAAATACTCGCATACATATATCTTCAAATATTTCTGAGCTTGTATCTAATGGGTACATTTCTGGTGGGAGAGTCACAGTATCAACTATTAATTATTATTTTATCTTTTGTCATTTTTGGATACTTATAGCTAAAATACACTTCAAAATCCCTTACCAAATCTCAAACTTTTTCATTTTTACAAGGCTCATTGGAAAATAACTACATTTAATAATTGTTTAGATATTATTTTTGTTATTGTGAGTGAAGTAGAGAATCTGTTTTTATGTTAATTGGCCAGAAAAAGACTTTTGGGATGATTACCATTTTAAATTTTGGAAATAACATTGTGATAAATTAGAGCATGGAAGTAAGCAAAAGCAGAGATTCCAATTAAGTGGGTTGTTAAAAAAAATTTAGCTTTTTCCCTTGGGTGTATGCTCCTGATCCCCATGACACTGGGCTGTAAGATTTTTGTAAACATTCATTGTAAACTTTAGATGTCATATAGCATAGTGCCTAGAACTAACAATACATAGTTGTAGCATTTAATTATACTGTATTAATACTTTAAAATTCAAAATTTCCTCTGCCTGATATATATGCTTATTATTTATTTTAATTCCCTTTTTCTTGTTTTATTGCTAACTGACATCAACAATTCTAGATTTTTATTTTTCTTCTACTGATGGGTGGGTTAAAAATTTATATATGTAAAGTTATATATATATATCTTTTTCAAGGTAAGTCATGGGTCTAAAACTTTCTTCATAACAAAAGCAATTTTAAGTTCTTGAGCATTTTTAATGACACTTTGAATTTTTAAATGAAAATGAATGTTTAAAATATAGTAGTAAATCCTGAATTCTAATATTTTGAGAGATGTCAGGTTTTTGTTTTTATGGAAATGTCACAAAATTAAATAGTCATTAACTTTTTCTTTATACATATAATTGAAATTATATAGTTACTGACTTTAAATTACTCTTCTGTGTAATCAGTTAAACTTTTTCAAGTAGCCAGGTGAGTGACTATATGGCACATTATTTTACTGTAAAGAATAACCTTTATAGATTTATTTATAGTTTTTCTAACAAATTACCTAAACTTAGAAATATATGAGAAAAAACAAACTCACTCTATCAATATATATACACATACATGATATACGTGGTTCCACATGTCATATAAATGATCTTCCCAATATTGTGTTGCTTGGATATTTATGACCAAGCTTCACTTTTCAAGTTATGTCATATTTACTTAGCTAAAATAAACATAGAAAATAACTAAATCATTACAATCCAAAGAAGTATGACAGAATAATTGAGTATACCTTGAAGGTTTTTCATTAGTAATCTTCATTTCTCTGCCTTCACTGAATTTTTCCATATATTTACATAGACTAGATCTTATTTATTTGAGAAAAAAACTCACTTTTCAAATTTGACCTTGTCTTGTATACTAGTAAGCATATAAATAAGATGATATTTCTCATAAATGTTGCAAGTCCTACAGTAATTCAAATGTCTACTGTGAATACAGTAAGAACTGTCCTGGGATCTTCACATATAATTCAAACTGAATACCAACATAAACTTTCATTTCCTCTAACTTTTCTGATCCATAGTGAGGAAAAGAATGTTAGCAGTAAAAAGCTCAAAAAGGCTTCTGACACAGAAGAGGCCATTCTTATCACAATTCACACATTTCAGCTACCTTTTATTCTATGAAATTCCTTGTAACATAAATGCCAACTCTGCTTCTTTTCAGCTTTATGCAAAGCTAAAAAAGGGAGCCTCTGTTTCTAGCTTTGACCAAAAGTCAGAAAAGACAATGTGTACTGTGTGATTCCAGCATTGTTCACCATAAAAATGGTCAAGATGAAGCACATATTACAAGGAGTGAAATGACATGATAGAAAATTAGGATTCATTTATCAGTCATATTATATCTCATAGAATAGAAACGAAGGTTATAGCCTTGAACACATCATTTAAAAAAGTCAATTTTTATACTCTGGGGAGTGTTAACTATGGCAATGTATTATCACTCTCACTATTTTATTCCAACTTTAGAGAAATAATGGTTTAGTAGGAACCACTTTAAATAGTATTATCCATTGCGATCTCAATGCACAAAATTCATTAAAAATAAAAACCTGCAAGTCAAAAAGAAGGGAGTTTAGAGTGAATCATTATCATGTATCATAGTATTCGTATATGTTGGTAAAATCAATTACATGGTTGAAATGTACTTTAACAACAGTATTTGTCTTAGAATATTTGCTTGCAAAGTTTAATCTCCTTAAAAGAAAGCTATTCTTATTGCTCTGATGTGTGTGTGTGTGTATGCCTGCACTGTACTAGGGGCATTGAATTTGAAAATGACTTTGTTTTTGTTTTAATTCACAGCATGCACACAACTGCATACACACACAGAGAAATACAACTGTGTGATAAGAACATTTAAAAACCCTGTAAAATATACAGTAACATCACAGGGAAAATAGCAACTGCTGCCTGGCAGACGGGTAAATGAATCATAGAGAGTGATATTAAATGTAGACCTTTTAAATTGAACAAGATGTAATAGTCAGAGAATTGATTGGAGAGGATAAATAAACTGTGGAGATATGGGGGTTAAATGGCACTTTAAATATAGTGTGATTATGCTGTGAATAATAGTGAATATTCAACTGTTAACAGTTCTAAAAGAATTGTAATCTCATTCAGATTTGATGGAGAAATCAAAGCCTTACAGACAAGCAAAAGCTAAAAGAATTCAGCCCGAACAAACGAGCTGTACAACAAATGCTAAAGCAACTTTTCTAGGTAGGATACACAAGAGAAGGAAAAGATCTACAAAAACAAACCCAAAACAATTAAGAAAATTGTAATAGGAACATACATATCGATAATTACCTTAAATGTGAATGGAGTAAATGTTCCTTCCAAAAGACACAGGCTCACTAAATGGATACAAAAACAAGAACCATATATATGCTGTCTACAATAGACCCACTTCAGACCTAGGGACACACACAGACTGAAAGTGAGGGGATGGAAAAATATGTTCCATGCAAATGGAAATCAAAAGAAAGCTGGAGTAGCAATTCTCATATCAGATAAAATAGACTTTAAAAAAAGAATGTTACAAGGGACAAGGAAGGACACTAAATAATTATCAAGGGATTGACCCAAGAAGAAGATATAACAATTATAAATATATATGCACCCAGCAGAAACACCTCACTACATAAGGCAAATGCTAACAGCTATAAAAGAGGAAATCAACAGTAACACAATAACAGTGGGGGACTTTAACACCTCACTTACACCAATGGACAAACAGATCATCCAGACAGAAAATTAATAGGGAAACACAAGCTTTAAATGGCACAATAGACCAGATAGATTGAATTGATATTTATAGGACATTCCATCTGAAAACAGCAGATTACACTTTGTTCACAAGTGCACATGGAATATTCTCCAGGATAGATCACATCTTGGGTCACAAATTAAGCCTCTGTAAATTTAAGAAAACTGAAATCATATCAAGCATCTTTTCTGACCACAATCCTATGAGATTAGAAATGAATTACAGGGAAAAAATGTAAAAAACACAAACACATGGAGGCTAAACAATACATTACTAAATAATCAAGACATCACTGAAGAAATCAAAGAGGAAATCAAAAAAGAGAGACAAATGACAATGAAAACATGATGATACAAAACCTATGGGATGCAGCAAAAGCAGTTCTAAGAGGGAAGTTTATAGCAATACAATCCTACCTCAAGAAACAAGAAGCATCTCAAATAAACAATCTAACCTTATGCCTAAAGGAACTAGAGAAAGAAGAACAAACAAAACCCAAAGTTAGTAGCAGGAAAGAAATCATAAAGATCAGATCAGAAATAAATGAAATAGGAACAAACAATAGCAAAGATCAATAAAACTAAAAGCTGGTTATTTGAAAAGATAAAAATGATTGATAAACCTTTAGTCAGACTCATCTAGAAAAAGAGGAAGAAGACTCAAATCAATAAAATTAGAAATGAAACATGAAAAATTACAACAGACACTGCAGAAATACAAAGTATCATAAGAGACTACTACAAGAAACTCTATGCCAATAAATTGGACAACCTGAGAGAAATGGACAAATTATTAGAAACGTATAACTTTCCAAGACTGAACCAGGAAGAAAGAAAATATGAACAGACAAATCACAAGTAATGAAATTGAAACTGTGATTAAAAATCTTCCAAAAAACAAAAGTCCAGGACCTGATGGGTTCACAGGTGAATTCTGTCAAACATTTAGAGAAGAGCTAACACACATCCTTCTTAAACTCTTCCAAAAAAATTGCAGGGGAAGGAAAACTCCCAAACTCATTCCACAAGGCCATCATCACCCTGATACCCAAACCAGACATAGATATTACAAAAAAAGAAAATTATAGACCAATGTCACTGAAAAACATAGATTCAAAAATTCTGAACAAAATACTAACAAACAGAATCCAGCAACACATTAAAAGGATCATACAGCATGATCAAGTGGGATTTATCCCAGGGATGCAAGGATTATTCAACATATGCAAATCAATAAATTTGATACACCATATTAACAAATTGAAGAATAAAAACCATATGATCATCTTAATAGATGCAGAAAAAGCCTTTGAAAAAATTTAGCACTCATTTATGATAAAAACTCTCCAGAAAGTGTGCATAGAGGGAACATACATCAATATAATAAAGGCCATATAGGACAAACCCACAGCAAACATCATTCTCAATGGTGAAAAACTGAAAGCATTCCTCTAAGATCAGGAACAAGACAAAGATGTCCACTCTTACTACTATTATTCAACATAGTTTTGGAAATCCTAGCCACAGCAATCAGAGAAGAAAAAGAAATAAAATGAGTACAACTTGGAAAAGAAGTAAAACTGTCACTGTTTGCAGATGACATGATACTATACATACATAATCCTAAAGATGCCACCAGAAAACTGCTAGAGCTAATCAGTGAATTTGGTAAAGTTGCAGGATACAAAATTAATGCACAGAAATCTCTTGCATTCCTATGCACTAACAACAAAATATCAGAAAGATAAATTAAGGAAACAATCCCATTCACTACTGCAACAAAAATAATAAAACACCTAGGAATAAATCTACCTAAGGAGGTAAAAGACCTGTACTCAGAAAACTATAAGACACTGATGAAAGAAATCAAACGTAACACAACAGATGGAGGGATATACCATGTTCTTGGATTGGAAGACTCAATACTGTCAAAATGACTCTACTATCCAAAGCAATCTACAGATTAAATGCAATCCCTATCAAATTACCAGTAGCATTTTTTACAGAACTAGGACAAAAAATCTTAAAATTTGTATGAGACACAAAAGACCCCAAATAGCCAAAGCAAAATTGAGGGAAAAAAGCAGAGCTGGAGGAATCAAACTCCCTGACTTCAGACTATAGTACAAAGCTACAGTAATCAAGACAATATGGTACTGGCACAAACACAGAAATATAGATCAGTGGAACAGGATAGAAAGTCCAGAGATAAACCCATGCACCTATTGTCAACTAATCTAAGACAAAGGAGGCAAGGATATACAATGGAGAAAAGACAGTCTCTTCAGTAAGTGGTACTGGGAAAACTGGACAGCTACATGTAAAAGAATGAAACTAGAACACTCTCTAACACTGTATACAAATATAAACTCAAAATGGATTAAAGACCTAAATGTAAGACTGGACACTATAAAACTCTTAGAGGAAAACATAGGAAGAACACTCTTTGTCATATGACACAGTAAGATCCTTTTTGACCCACCTCCTAGAGAAATGGACATAAAAACAGAAATAAACAAATAGGACCTAATGAAACTTAAAAGCTTTTGCACAGAAAAGGAAGCCATAAAAAAGATGAAAAGACAACCCTCAGAATGGGAGAAAATATTTGCAAATGAAGCAACTGACGAGGGTTAATCTCAAGTATACAAGCAGCTCATGCAGCTCAATATCAAAAAATAACCCAATCCGAAAATGGGCCGAAGACCTAAATAGACATTTCTCCAAAGAAGATATAGAGATTGCCAACAAACACATGAAAGGATGCTCAACATCACTAGTCATTAGAGAAAGGCAAATCAAAACTACAGTGAGGTATCACCTCACACCAGTCAGAATGGCCATCATCAAAAAATCTACAAACAATAAATGCTGGAGAGGGTGTGGAGAAAAGGGAACTCTCTTGCACTGTTAGTGGGAATGTAAATTGATACAGCCACCCTGGAGAACAGTATGGAGACTCCTTGAAAAACTAAAAATAGAACTACCATGTGACCCAGCAATCCCACTACTGGGCATATACCCTGAGAAAACCATAATTCAAAAAGAGTCATGTCACACAATGTTCATTGCAGCTCAGTTTACAATAGCCAGGACATGGAAGCAACCTAGGTGTCCATCAACAGATGAATGGATAAAGAAGATGTGTTACATATATACAATGGAATATTACTCAGCCATAAAAAGAAATGAATTTGAGTTATTTGTAGTTTGGTGGATGGACCTAGAGTCTGTCATACAGAGTGAAGTAAGTCAGAAAGAGAAAAACAAATACCGTATGCTAACATATATATATATATATATATATATATATATATATATATATATATATATATGGAATCTTAAAAAAAAAAAAGTTTCTGATGTACCTAGCGGCAGAACAGGAATAAAGACACAGACGTAGAGAATGGTCTTGAGGACATGGGGAGGGGGAAGGGTAAGCTGGGACGAAGTGAGAGAGTAGCTTTGACATATATACACTACCAAATGTAAAATAGATAGCTAGTGGGAAACAGCTACATAGCACAGGGGGATCAGCTCGGTGCTTTGTGACCACCCAGAGGGGTGGGATAGTGAGGGTGGGAGGGAGAAGCAAGAGGGAGGGGATATGGGGATATATGTATACATATAGCTGATTCACTTTGTTATACAGCAGAGGCTAACACAACATTGTAAAGCAATTATACTACAATAAAGATGTTAAATTTTTTTTTAAGTTAAAAAAAGTTTATATTTTTATCTATCATTGAAGTGATACCTAATAATGAGATGGGGCTTTAAGATTAATTATTCAATGTGCATTCCATATTAGTTCTATACTATGACTTCAGTTAATGGCCTAAGACATTGGAAAACCTAAGTTACTAAGTTCAGTGTAGCCTGTGGGAAGTCCTGCTAGATATCTGATTACATAATTACATCACTTGCTTTTGTACTTCAGCTTGTAGTCACCTTTATGACCTATATTTTAGTTTAGTTCTTTACTTCAAATTTTCCTTGAATATTAGCAGTGCAAATCATATTAACTATTGATATACATTTGAGACTGAGTTTAAATTTATCACAAACATATAACTGTAAAACAATATCCAGCTTCAACTCCTTCCATGACCAAGGCTTTTAAAGTAATTCTAACAACAACACCAACAGCAAGAAGTTTCACTGATTTGAGTGTGTAACTCTCTACTGTAATATATCTTCAGAAACGTGTTAATGAATATTTCTTTGTATGGACTTTCATTTTTGTACTGTGATTTCATTTTCTGCTTTAATATCATGAATGAATTTAAGGTTAAAACAGTGTTTATAATGTATCATTTTAAATCTCATTGAAAATTAACAAAGTAACATGTATTGTTTATTATATTTAATGTGGCTCAATTTTACCAACTTATTTTGCATAATATATTTTAAGACAATTTTTCCCTCTTCTGCTCCATTTTGTTAAAATCACGTCTTGATGTTAAAAAAAGGCCATCTTTAATGAGCAAAATAATGAGTTTTGTACTTATGAAAATTAATAAGTAAAACATCATGATATGTGATATTTCTTTCCTTTTGCAAAGCTCCATTAAAACAGTTCAATGAGTTTGGAAGCCATCCGCCTGTTCATTTTCATTTCTATCTTGTGCTTAATCAGTGCATTGATTATAATAGTGATGATAACATCACACTCCTGTGTTCAAAAACCTAGATTACTTTCAACATTGAATTGAGTGCTAATAAATGCCAGACACTGAACTAGGGGGGAAAATCTATAGTTTCAAAAATAAGCTAGTCTGAATGGATATAATGGAAGTATTTTTATGAAATGCTCTTTATGTTTATTTTATATAACCCTGTTATGCACATAGTAGAAGAGTAGATAGTTCAAAAGAGGTAGGCTAACTAGTGACACCTGACTTCTGCCCTCATGCTCTCAGTGATGTACTGGTAGATTGAGTGGTGGTGTTCAAAACTGCCCTGGAAAGAAGGGACATCTATCATTGTTCTCAGTGGGCATTTGAGATAGGAATGGAAAAGCAGAAATGTGACTCTAAAATAGGCTTGCTGGTCCAGACAAGAAGTGAATAGAAAACATTTACAAATGGCCACAGCAAATTTCCATTTGAAGGGCTGAGTTCTTTGCCAGGAAGAAAACAGTGCACCATCATGTTTCTTAACATGCCAGAGAACCTTAAAATACCAAGGATCGTATTGTTTAGAGTCACATATCACAGTAAGGAACTAATTCTCACTACCGCTTATGATATAAAACACTCTGAAAGTCCTACCTGATATAATAAACCATGAAACAGAAATAATAAGTATACCTTTGGGGAAAACATAGAGCTTATTTTGACTTAGCACATTTGAAACATTTTAAAATCTTACAATATTGTAATAAGCCTTACTGGTTCATGAAATGTGCATAGTCACATCATGATGTGTTTTCTCAAAAGCAATCTTGACATTTATCCTCACAGGTAATTTCACTGGACAGATATATCCACTGAGAATAATTATGAAAGCATGACCCAAACAAAGGATATACAGACAGACAAAACTGCTTGATGACACGAAACACCAATCAAAGGAGGTGGTTTTGTTGCAAAGCCTATGACCTTGAGTTAAATTTTTGTGGCCTAATATCATTACCAGACTTTTCCTCTAAGGGTACTTTCCAGATACAGTTAGGAGCATATAATTAGAGCCCAAGCAGGAAGAAGCAGTATTACTGGGTTGAGGAGACACTGATTGGAGTTTGAGTTTGCCAGGGTAGATAGAAACTGGAGAGCACAATCTTAGGGAAGAGAGGGTCACAGAGAATGGAACCCTCAAGTCTCCATTAACATCTCCAAGTTGATGTCTAAACTTCACATGCACAATATCCGACTCCAAGAAACTTAGTAGAAAATGTCAGCAAGAAGGCTAAGGAGTTGTGAATTTCATCAGCAGGAAACAGAAATTAGAGTTCAATCTTTCCAAGTTATTGTGGATTTGCAACTACTCCTATAGAGCTCAGAAACAGACAAGACCTAGAAGTAATGACAGAACTGAAATGGTTCTGCCACAGTATAAAATCTGTATAAATAAAAAGAGTGATAAAATAAAATGGGTGAGATGTTGATAATTGGTAAATCTTGCTGAATGCTGTATAGTTCTTTGTACAATTTGAACAACCCTCAGAATGTTTGAAATTAATTCAAAATAAAGTTAAAAGAAATACATGGGGATATTGATTATGATGGCATTTAATCTTTAGATTATTTTTTAATCTTCCAATCCCTAAGCATATTGTATTTCTCCATTTTGGTCTCCTTTAATGTTTCTAGCGTTCATAGTTCAACTTGAATTCATGAGAATTCCAGCTTGTTCATATCACATTCACTTGGGATTTTCTGTCTTTTTACTCTTGGTCATTCTGGTGTTTGAGTGGTTTAAATCTACATGTCCATGCTGTTTATTAATTTTGTAGAACTGGCCACAAAAATAAAATGATTGTACATTTTAAAATTTGGTGCAAAAAGATCTGCTGGTCTAAGAAGGACAGTGAATACCAAGCAGGATTAATAAAACACATTTAGATATCAAAGTAAGATACTTGCTAAGACAAACTATTGAGAGCCGATGATATAGGCAGAACTTTAAAAGCAACCAGAGACAAATACTAATTATATACAGAGCAACAATGGTAAGAATAATGACTGACTTATTAAAAGTAATAGAATCCACAATGCAATGTAACAAAAATTTAAAGTGCTGAAAGGAAGAAAAAAAACCTGTCAAATCAGTATATAATTTTATAACTAATTAAAATATTTTTTTCAAAATTAAAAGTCAAATAGTGATATCTTCAGATTAAAAAGAGCTAAGAAAATTTGCTTACAGCAAACTCACACTACAAGTAATGCTAAAGGAAGTCTTCAGTTTGAAGGGAAATGATAGCATACAGAAATTAAGATCTACATGAAAGAATGAAAAGCATGACTGGAAGTGGTAATCATGTAATATAACATTTTTATAACATTTTTTAAATTTTTTACTTTTAAATAAATAATAAAATGCCTAAATAATAAACATTAGCAATGTATGATGCACTTTATAATATATACAGAAGGAAAATATATGACAAAAATAGAATGAAATCCTACAGGCAAGAGAAATTATATTGTTGAAAGATTACTGTAATAATTATAAACATATTATAAACAATTATAAAATAATATTAATTTAGTTCACAGTATAATAGGTTAAGGATGAATTATAATGGACATAAATTCAGATATTTAAAAATATGCAATTAACAAAAAAGATGGTAGGAAAGCAGAAACAAAGGTATGAAAATAAATGGGACAAAAGAAAATAAGAAAATGGCAGACTCAAATCCAAGTATATCAATAATTGCATTTTATATGAATGGACCTAATATTCCAATTAAATGTTAAAGATTATCAGACTATATCAATAATTGCATTTTATGTGAATGGACTTAACATTCCAATTAAATGTTAAAGATTATCAGACTGGATAAAAAAGCATAAACCAACTCTGAGCTGTTTACAAGAGCTGCATTTTTACTATAATTACACAGAAAGACTGAAAACAAAAGGATGGAAAAAGATAAACAAAAATACAAACATAAGTGAGTTGGCATGGATAAATTTGGATCAGGCAAAGTAAACTTCAAGCAAGTATTATTAAAGATAAAGGTGATGTTTCATAAAAATGAAACATCAATTAATCAGAAACATAAAAGATAATTGGCCATGCACCAAATACTTGCATAGAAATAAATGAAAAAATCTACAAACGTAAGAAGGGAACTTTTTAAATGGAACTGTTTAATATTCTTCTAACAGTAAGAATTGGAAAATGGAGATACACAAATTGTAATGACAGAGAACTGAACAGTACCGTCATCATCTTTACCTAAGATTGCAGAATACTATACTCTGTAACTAAACAAAACGCATTTTTTTTCAAGTATTAAGACACATTTACCAAAACAGTTTTTTTTTTTTTTGCGGTACGCGGGCCTCTCACTGTTGTGGCCTCTCCCATTGCGGAGCACAGGCCCTGGACACGCAGGCTCAGCGGCCATGGCCCACGGGCCCAGCCACCCTGCTGCCTGTGGGATCCTCCTAGACCAGGACACGAACCTGCGTCCCCTGCATCGGCAGGCGGACCCTCAACCACTGCGCCACCAGGGAAGCCCCAAAACAGTTTTTAAAATGAAGTTTTTTTTCTAAAACCAATAACACACAATAGCGACAAGTCTTGATTGTATTCATAGAGGAAAAATAGAATATACACTGGGGGAGAATGGAGTTTTAATTTAAAAAAAACCTTTTGTTGTTAGTAAGTACTGAGGGAGTTGAAACTTTCACAAAATAACAAACATATCACTTCCCACTGTAGGAGAATAAGGACTCTTTCCCCTTAGATTTGCCAAGTTACGTATTCATTAACCTTGAACCCTTGTTTTTGCCTCTAATTTTTAATGTATAGTTCTAACTATGATGATTTATAGCAATCACGTCACTAGGAAATTCTGGCTGAGAAATAGAATATTTACTGAGGAAATTCCACTAATTATAAATTTAATAGCATATCTAGAGTGACCACAATTACTTTATGATTTAAATCAGTGTAAAGAAGGCTGGACAATTTTTAGAATAACTTTCTAACACCTTTCCCATGGACACCACCATCATAGCTATAAGACCCTTAATGTGAGTTATTAGGATTTATTGTGGACAAATTACAAAATATTTGCATGAGGAAAGTTTGAATATTTGTGATTATCTGGTAAAAATGTCTGTGTTCACTGGAATAGGGAAATATGGCAGTTCCTAAATTAGCAAATAAACAAACATTATTAATTTAGAGAATGATCCAGTTTAGGTGAAAGTTTAGGTATTAAGAATTCAGTCCACTGGATAAGAAAAACAATGTGTCATCTTCCCCCTAAATTGAGACTTCTATTGGGTCTTTCTCCTAGCAGGCCAGCAATAATAGCATTTTGCTTATTGTAGATAGAGAATTTCCTGTCTACAATAAGCTATTTCTATCTATTTCAAAGATAAGGACCAGTTCATCTTATTGACTCCTATTTTTAGGACTCAACATAGTGTCCCACATTGTAGGTGTTCAGTTTTTCAAGCTAATTGAACAGTAATGCACAGGGTTAACATCCACATTAAAATACAGTGATAAACTTACAAATAAATATACAACATGCAAATATCCTATATAGTTGAAAGAGAAGTCGTATAAATTTTCTGAAATGCAATTGACTAATATACATCCAGAACTTTAAACTCATTCATATCTTTGATGCTGCGAAATTCACTTTCAATAATTTATCCTAAATAAAGATAATTTTTTTTGAATTTTTGAATTCTATTTTATTTTTTTATAGAGCAAGTTCTTATTAGTTATCCATTTTATACATATTAGTGTATATATGTCAATCCCAATCTCCCAATTCACCCTAAAGATAATTTAAAACATACTAAAAATTATCAGGTACAAAATTTTTATCACAGAGAGATGTGAGTGTGTGTGTGTGTGTGTGTGTGTGCGTGCAAGTGCACATGCATGTATAAAACCAGACAGTCTAAATAGAACATTTGGAAGCTTTTTAAATGATTATGATTATGTATACAACATAATATGACATGGCTAATATTGACATTTTAACAATATCCAAAAACACAACATTGAATGAGAAAGCCAAAATAAAATATTCATAAGCAATAGAAAATCAAGAATGTTAAGAAAATATAACTAGTAAATAAGTAGAAATATGTAAACAATTTACCTTGTCTTGGTGGTATGCTTGTAGTTATTTTTGATTTTTTAATTAACTTTTAATTTTCTAGACCTGTTTTTTATAAGTAGCACAAATTCCTTTTATTATAATGATAATTATTACTACTAGTAATAATTAATGATGCTTGTGCTTAAATACTTTCCCCTATCACTCTACCTGTACCCTCCTGAAGAATCTACTACTTCTATTTCTTTCTTTTTTCTTTTGTTTTCTTCTTTTTTTTAACACTGATGAGTATGTAAGTGTGCATTTGATCCTCTGAAAGTTTGGAAGTAGAGGAAGACAATGTTGGAGTATTAGAAACAGTTCAAAAGCAAGGAAATTGGTAGAAGATATCAGGAAAAATCACACATATAATTGGGAATCATACTAATAAACATTTTCTACCACATTCTAATGTTTTGAACTTTTTTTACTTATATTCCAGAAAAAATATGCTCACTAATATATTTTAAATGAAAAATTTTCTAGAAGTAGTTATAATTCCTAATTCCATAAAAACTTATTTTACTTTTAATTCTAAATACTTGTGGTAGTTATTTTGGAGTGAAATTATTCTAAACTGTATGTACTGTTTTGAGGTCCTAGAGCAAAATGGGAGGGGCTTGGTTACAATTAGGACCCTCGAGTATAACAGAAATAAAGAAAGGGAATCAACTTTGGTGTAACGTGTCAGGAACAGGAAATATATTTCTTTTAATTTTTCTCTTTCTGTGCTTTATAGTGTCGATCTCTCAGGACCCAGATTAATAAATACTCAGTAAAGATCTGTTGAGATATCAACTAAATATTAATTTTGAGTAAATATGTCAAATATTTTGATAAAGTAAGAAAAAAAACCTTAAATCTAACACTAATTCAAATCCCAAATGTCACAGATTCTAGGAGATAAATTACTGGACCAAGATAATTAAAATTGTGCCATAAATAAGGTTTTGATAGATGATTTCATAACTTTGACAGGAAATTCTAGCTGGGGAGAATGAAGATGGGCTTTATGTAGGAGGATGTACCTGATGTAGGACTTAAAGCAGAGAAGAGATGAGATTATGGAAAAGGATGTTAGATACTCTGTGGAAAAGTGCCTGTGAACATGATCAGATAGAGGTCAAGTATTTGGAAAAGGAAAGCTTTCACTTTTTTAGGAGCCAAGGCTACCTAATTATGGGAATATAGAACATAGGCAGGAATACACAATGATACTGAACACTGAAATCTACCTAAGTAAATTTAGGTTATTTTTCTATATACATTTTGTCCAAGAGATTGATATCATTCAAGAAACTGTGTAATATATTTTTTGAGAATTAAAAATTAAATAAAGTCAAGTGAAAAGACTATATTTAGTGTGCTGATGCAGTGGTGCAGAGATGTGGTATTACAGTACTGGCAGTGAGGGGATTGGAAGTAAGAATGAAATGATAGCACTCTACTGTAAAAGTAGATTTTGTAGAATTCAGTATGAAATAAGCTTTTGTAGACTGTCCTGAGCACCTAGCCTTAATGCTTAATATTTTTCTTATATGTTCTTAGCTTTAAACAATGAAACTGTAAAGAGCGTTTTGGGATACAATGTGCCCATATATCAGAAGCAGCTGGTACATGTACTGCATCATAAGTAATGACATTCTAAAACCTTTATAAAGATCATTTATTTAGATTCTGTAAAACACTATAATGTGCTATAAAATTTTATTAAATATCCTTCAGGAAATCTCAGACTTTATTTCTGTCTCTGTACAAATCATACTGCCATACTCTAAAAGCCTAAGAGAAAATCGCCTATCCAAGAACATCATTTTATATATGCTTGGGAAAAATATCCATACTTAGTGCACACATCAACATATAAAATTGCAAGAGAGAGTCATCCCACCGTTTGATACTCAATCAAATATAAACCAGACTCCTAATGATTTGGCAGCTGGTGTTTCTGTTTCTTATCATTTTAGTTATTACCTACACCAGTACTATCCAGTTGTAACCAAGAGTTTCATGAATGCTAGAATTCTCTTCCAGTTCAGAATTCTATGATTATACTTTGGGTAATTTCAGCTATGGAATAGTAAACGTTTTGGAATTAAAACTATGAAAAAATGAGAGCTAATTCTGTAAAAAAGATACCTTATTGAATTTAGATGGTGACTATTTATAGGCAGTTTGACAATTGCACTTAGCAAATCAAGTACAAATACATATCTCTGGATCTTCCCTCGTGGTGCAGTGGTTAAGATTCTGTGCTTCCAAAACAGGGGACGCGGGTTTGATCCCTGGTCAGGGAACTAAGATCCCACATGATGCGCGGAGTGACCAGATAATTTTTTAAAAATACATATCTTTTAACTAAAATGTATTGGTCAATTAAGTTGATATTTCAGAATTATTATATGAAAACTGTTTCCTTTAGAAATAATAAATACTATCTCTAAATTTATCTCTTCATGCAATAAATATGTTTTAACAACAAGGTATTAAAATAGTTAAATCTGCTCAGTTCTCAATAATTATAGACATGTGAGCAATTGATTATTAATCCATGATAGCTATGGATTTTTCAAGATCTAGATCTAATGTGTAAAAAATCAATTGCATATGAAGTTTCTCTAACAGAATATTAGGAGACTTTGCTATGATTCTTGTTAAATTTAAATCTTCTCTTGAGCAGTATTACTATTCTGCCCAAGTAATTCAGTCACATGTGTCTGTTCAAATTACTGTGAAACTACATGGCAATTGTTATTACTTGGTAATCTTCCTGAGTAAGAACCAAGGGTATCCCTTATTATAGAAAACAGAATTAGTAAACTTCAGTTTACATTATTGTGAAAACAAAAGTTGCTCTTAATTTAACACTTCTGACCTTTCTCTCTTATATTGTAAACATCTGAAATGACATAAAGTATTCTACAGTATTTCCTTATAAAAAATCCTCATAATTCTTCCTCTTGGTCTTTTGGTACACCCTGACACTGAAAGCAAAGTGATCATCCCAGATTTGTGCTCCACCCACAGTGAATTTGTACAAGAGGTTTTAACACAGATTCACATCTCATGCTGTGTGTAAAAACATCTCAGCATGTTTGGGCGTTTCATAGTAGTGGTCTAACTTCATCCCATTAGACTAACGTTTGTGTAGATGTGTGCGTGTGTGTGTGCATGTGTATTAGTATTTCTTTCTTCTTGCCATATGCAACCCCACCACCTTGAATTTATCCACGTGCAATTTTTAATTTTTTTACTAGCACTTCCTACCTACAGACCCAGCTCCCTCCACAATCCTAGAAAATATCAGAAATTTGGAGTTAAGAAATCTTAATGACATTTTAATTTAACTTTTTTGATAAATTATTCATCAGCAGAGACCAATACATTTTATTAACTTTTGGTATATTGCAATTGCATTTTGCTTTGCTTCATATAACACACTGAGTTATTATTTACCCATAACTTTAAATTTCAAAAAAAGTTATTTTAATCATTTAGATGCACACGCATATTAAATCATATCTAGCTGATTAATAAGGAATTAAGTCCACAAATTAGTTATTTTATTTTGAAGCTTATTATGGATACTGACCTAAGCTAACTACCTGAATAAATCACACTCCCCACACTATCCTACCGAAAGAATTTACAACATGATGCCTTCTGCACATCGCCATTTGTCAAATATTTTAAAATTATCATTAATGCTGTGGAAAGCTACTGTAAAAAATAACTATCACTTTCAGCTTCTAGACTTATATAAAAATTCTTACCTTGCCTACATATTGTGTGTCTGTACCTGTGTACTCTTCCAACAAGAAGAATTGATTCCACATCCAGCCACGCTTGGTGCGATGTAGCGTTTTACCATCATCTTGTGTCAGACCCACTATCCTTTCACTTGGTAAATCACTGTTAGCTCTTTCTTGAAATGGGATAGCATCAATTGTATGAAACATATAGGTACAGATGAATAGTGGTAGGCAATGATAAGTCCTCATTATCTGCGGCTTCAGCAGGAAATCAAATTCAATGTACTGTCTGTTTCCCCTGAAAAGTAGCAGGAGAAAAATGGTTTATTAGGTTGTGTTTCATTTTCACATAACCTGTAAACTATAAAACTTTCTGAATGTTATTTAACTGTTATAAATAATATATCATTAATACATTATTTTCCATGTTACATCAGTGAACTGTCATTAAAAACTCATATATCATACAGATAAGTAGGGAGACATATATAATACAAATAAATTAAATAGGAATTTAACAGCTGACTTTACTACCACTGTATTATAGCATGTAAATATATTAGTAATTTAAATATTCATTATTTTGAAAAGATAAGCTCCATAATACAACAAAGATCATATCAAGTGTTCCTAAAGTCCTCAAGACTAATAAAAGTAGAATATTTATTAATATATACATATATATGAATAAGAACACTGTTTTCTGTTCACAATCTACCAACTTTTGCAAGCTGTTCTCCTTCACCTCTTCCTCTTCTCCTCCTCCTCCTTATTCTTCTCTAATACGTTGAGATGTTGCCTCAAGGCAAATTAAATGATACCAAATATACTTTGGATTGTGTCTAGCATTACCTAGCACTGTACCATGTTGATCCTTTGCAATCAATAACATTTTTTCCCAAAAATCAGTTGAATAAGTCACTCAAATTTATTTGAGACTGAGGAGAACATGCTCTCCTCATGTTCAGGAACATTTTACCTGATAATTAAAAACAACATCACATATATTTCCTAAAATAATTTAAAAAAAAACGGAGCACACAAAATTGATATTGCAAAATTAGATATGAGGTCTTACCTATGGGATAATTGATCCAGAATTTTGAAATAAATAATGTTTTTTTCTATTGAGGTAGTAAGTTGATTCTTCTTGAAGTAAAAATAATTCATTTGATATTTCAAAATTAACTTTATTTATTAGTAAATTTGTTTAATTAGTAGGGGATTTGATCTAGAAGATGTGAGATATTGCTGCTCATGATAATGATTTGATAAGCAATAAAAACCCATCTCCAACTAGTGTAGGCAAAAAAAAAAAAAAAAAGAATTCATTGGATTATAATATCAAGTTGTGGAAAGGAAAGAATGAAAGGAGTAAAGAAGCAACTGGGCATTTCCTGCTTATGAAAACTAGAATTAGGGGCTTGAGTACCTGAGCTCTCTCTCTCTCTCTCTTTTCTCTCTGGCTTTGACCTAAGCCTTCTCAACCTGATGAAATATACAAATATATGAAGTTCGGATTTAACATCATCCAATCCAGAAAGCAACTGATAGTCTTTTCTATCTTGAGTTTAAAAAATTCTGGAAATGGACTCTAATTTACAGGGCTTAGGACAGATGTCCAATGCTGGACCCATATATCTGTTGTTTCAGTTGCAGTTATCAAGTCATAAAGATCAAATATAAGCATCTAGCTTGGCTTTATCCCTTATTATCTGAGACTTTTGGATATTTACCCACATCACTATGTTTCAACTACTTCTTGTATAAAAAGAGAATAATCAATACCTGATTCACAAGGTATTGTTATTAATTTTACTTGAACTTTTATCACAAAGTCATAGTTATTTGTAATACAAAGATTTATTTAATTTTTACAGCAGCATATACCTGTGAGAAAACTGAGGTGTGAGGAATTTAAGTAATTTGACAAAGATCATACAGATAGTAAGTGTTGGAGCTAGTTTTTAGATCCACAGCTTTAAACAATACTTTTTACATAAGATAATACATGTGGCTTATAGTAAGTTAGCATAGTGCTAGCATACAAATTCTCAACATGTTAGTGTTTTCATTAGCAACATCATCATCGCCATTATCAGCCATGTTTGCTTCCAGTATAGTCATATATATGTATTAATCTATCACCAACATAGCAGAGTAAAGAATGGATGCTTGCTATTGGTACAGAGCTATTAGCTTGCCCAGCTATATGTACCCTAGTTTCCATACCTATTATTTAAAAAAATGTTCTTACTTAACAAAATACACATATGTGGCCACAAATCTCTCATTCAGAATGAGAGAAATCAAAGTCACCTTATTGTCTTTTACTCTGAAATCTTGGGCAATGATAATTACTCTTGATGGGAGAAATTTTCACATATTGAGGTATGAGGAAGTCATTCTGGCTTATACATTGTTTAACTTGAACTTTATGCTAATTAAAAGAGCATATCAATGGCTTATTGAACATGCATTGTACATCTGCTTTAACCATTTAAGAAAAGAGTGCATTTAAAAACCAAAATGGAGTAATTGTGGTTCATTCATCCAAAATGGAGATTGGTGGCCATTGAGGACATGGTTTCAGACACTTTCCTGCATCACTGAGAACTTGAGTTTCCTAAACTGTATCAGACTCAAGGACACCACCCGCATTCTCTAAACAACATCTCCTAGCAGCTGCAACATTATGATCTCAAGGTCTCCCCTTGAAATTATGCAACCATTTTGGACCCCTACCAATCCTTGCTTAACAAGGATTGTTCTTCTTGCTAGCTCCAATCCTAATTCTTGACAAACAGCTTATGTAACTTTTTAATGTATAAAGGTTTTTGCCCTTGTAAGCCTCCTTCATTTCGTAGTCTGGCGGAACACAATTCAAGTTCTTGAGTCTATGTCTTTCGGGCTAAAGTCCTCAGCTTGGCCCAAATAAAACTCTTTTTATTCTTATTATAGATTGTTTATTGATTTTTCCACCAACATCCTTATTTTAGATTGTTTATTGATTATTTCCATCAACTTTATGTGGCTATTACCAATCCTGTAAACTACTGGAAACTGGTAAACTTAACCACAACCTGTAAAACTCTGAAATAAATGTCAGAACACTACAATATCAAATAATGTTTACAAAAAGTGTAATGGAAAAGTAATATCTAATGCCCAGTAGATTAGAATATGCCTGCATTTTATTGATCAGGGATGGTGCAGTAGAAAATTAGCAGCCAGAGAATCTCAAGTATAATTGTTAATTCACTTTGATGAAATACAACAAATTCCTTAGTTGACTACACTGGGTAACCTGGTTTCTTCCCACTGGGAAATTTCCTTTGGCCATCGTCCTTGCTGATGACACTTGCAAGAGAAATTGAAGAACATTCTTCATTTCCTGTGGCCTGTTCTATGATGCCCACTTTAGGTAGAATGTAAGCCTTTAAGCAGAAAAGTTCAGCATATATTAGATGGAGCCAGAGACTTAGGCAGAGGCCAGGATCCCATAGGCCACTATAATCTATAGTAAGAAATTTATTTTCATTTCCAGTGCAAGCAGTTGGAAAACTTTAACATGCCATGTTTAGAAAAGATCAATCTGGCTACAGATTAGAAAACAGGTTAGAGGATAAGAAAGGCTTTGGTTAAGGGGGAGACAGTTAAAGTCATCACTGTAGGGCAGAAAGAGATGATGATGGCTCATAGAGAAGTTTGAAGTGGACACTGTTACTCTACTCTGGTTTCTTTTGATTCTTTAATATGGGCAACACACACACACACACACACTGCATGCACTACAATTTTTGTATGCTTTGCTTCTAATGTCCTGCACCTGCAACTCTTTGAAGGCCTTCCCTTGGCTACTGGAGCCACTTTGCTCACAGGCACAGAGCCTAAATGCTTGCAAGTTTACAATTATCTCCCATGGAATCCCTGAGCCATTGTCTAACAGGTACAGAAGTATTAAAACCAACATGTTATTTGCATCCCAGAGCCCCCCTAAAGAATCATGCTGGGCTTCCCTGGTGGCACAGTGATTGAGAGTCTGCCTGCCAATGCAGGGGACACAGATTTGATCCCTGGTCTGGGAAGATGCCACATGCCGCAGAGCAACTAAGCCTGTGCACCACAACTACTGAGCCTGCACTCTAGAGCCCATGAGCCACAACTGCTGAGGCCGTGTGCCACAAATACTGAAGCCTGTTCACCTAGAGCCCATGCTCCTCAACAAGAGAAGCCACCACAATGAGAAGTCCGTGCACGGCAACGAAGAGTAGCCCCTGCTCTCCGCAACTAGAGAAAGCCCGCGTGCAGCAACGAAGACTCAATGCAGCCAAAAATAAAATAAATAAGTAAATAAATTTATTTAAAAAAAAGAAAAAAAGAATCATGCTGAGGCTGGAACTGGCTGAAATTATACTCTCACTTGGATTCTTCTTCCTGTCTTGCTTTCCCACTCTCTCCCTCACTTCCTGACCTAGAAGCAATCTGTTAACCTATCACTTGCACCCAAATCCTTGCCTCAAGGGCTGTTTCTGAGGAACCAGACCTAAGACCAGAGTAAGATCTTCATAGTCAATATTCAGAAAAGGAAATACTACTTTCTCATGTATTGATTATAAAGGATTAAATAAAGGAGAAATAAAATATAACTCCTAGATTATTAGTTTGTGAACTAGGTAGATGATTGAGTTATTTTTGAGTGTCATTTATATCAGGGGAAAAGAAAATCTATTAGAAAAATAAAGAATCATTTTTCTTCTTGTTTTTGGTCAAAATGAAGTCATTTTTATACTGCTACTACTAACATTTCAGATAATTAACAATAGGAAGCAAAGTGATCCACTGGTCTACTGATTTTATGTAATTTAATTTATATATTTATGGCAACCTCTTAAAATAGATCCTTTTATAATCTTTCATATCCCTCATATTATTATAAGGAAACTGAGGCACAGAGAGGTTAAATGACTGCACAAGTTCATATAAATAGCAAGAGAAAGATTGAAAATTAAATCTAGGCACTCCCTTGCACTTGGGCTCTACTGCTCTAGAAATAGCCTACTAACATCTGTGATTCTGGCAACCAACATTTATTCTAACTTGCCTTCTGTGTTGTAGGCACTGTGCTAAGTCTTTTTTCAGACACCGTTTCTTTAACACTCCTAGTAACAATATTATAAGGAACGTATGACCATATTAGAAAGAGGGGTAAACTGGGGTTAAAGTAACTGGCTAAAATCACAAAATGGCAGGCACCTGTGGGAAGGTGGAAGGCATCCAGGATTTGAATTCTGTCAGACTGATGTCAGTGCTCCTGATATTAATTGCACTGCTGTTAAGTAATATTCCTCCATATTCACCCACCTGGAAGCCTCCTTCAGGAGCTTTACATGCTTGCCCAAATCAAGGTTTTTGCCTTACTTATACTATGACCTTGAACAATCTTACCTGGCTCATCCATAGTCAACTCCTTCTCATTATTTTCAGTTTCTATATCATACTTTGCTTTCTTGAAAAGTCTTCCATAACAACATTTTCAAAAAAAGCTTACCCAACTTCAGTCTCTACTGATTTCTTTCATACCGTCCATTTATTTCCTTCATATAATTTACAATGATTTTAATTATACCTTTCATTTAGTGGATTATGTTTGTTGACTGTTTCCTTTAGTTATAATGTAACGTATGGTGGTGAGATATTTTGTAAATCACTGTGTCCTACATGAAACAATTATTGACATGCCATAGGTAATTAAAAATATATTTGTAAAATTAATTGGTTAGTTGATTCATGCCTAAAATGGATAATCCTAATTTGAGCCTGGGATCACATATGAGATTGACAATATTCAACTGCAAAAGCAAGCTTTTAGAGATATGGAAAGAGTTTAACTGGGAGGAAATGTGCCTTTTAAAAGAGTTCTGGTGTTTTTTTCTAACAAATGAAATACAGTCTGCAGTGAAGTAAGAGTAATAATCATAAAAGTTCACATAACATGGGATTAAGTATGAACTTCACAAAGTGATGGGTATAAATTATAGAGTGTTTGAACAGTGAAGCCCTTCTATTAAATACTTTCATTTTCCTCATAATTCTAGGCATAATTCTTTCACCTTTAGGAAAAATTAGTGTATCCCTCCCGGGCCAATTTAACACCTATACATTCCTCAGCTCTTAGACAAAAATGAACATTATAAAGGATTTTTGTTGCATTTGTTTTTAAAGTTAGCAAGCTCTTATCCCATAGGGTTTATTAAAAATTCTTCATATCCTTTATTTATTCAGTAGCAACAAGCTGATTACTAAATTTTTCTATGGTTAATTATCTCTATCAGCCTTAAATGCTCTGCATTTTAATCACAATTTTTGTTGATAAATAAATACATCAGATGCATTATGAAGTATAATATTTTAAGTTTAGTTTAATTTTGATTGTGTAATCAGGGAATTCACTTGAATCTTGTTAACTTTAAAAGCTGAAAATTATTTTATTATAATTCCCTTGTTCTCTTAATTATATTTCAGTTGCATTTGTGAAAAATGGCTGTTGGCTATTTGTGAACCAAGAAAAAATGTAAATTATAGTAATTAAATAGGATGTTCAGCATATAAAATCCACATCCAAAATTGAATTATATCATTATTTCTTATCACTATAGTTTAAACTCAGATAAAGTATTTTCATTATCCCAATCATGATTTTCAGGCAAAGTTTCTCAGATAAAATGTGCATACAAAACAAGTGTATGTGATTGATTTTAGTATATTATCATTTTAAGATGTGTAGTCAACAAAGTACTTCCATATACATTAATGTATTTATCAAATAATAAAAAAAGAAACTTCTGGGCTATAGGCGTATTTTCTGAATCCTTTTCCAGATGAGATATATAAGGTTTGGAGAGATAAAGAAAGCTATTTGTGATTAAGCAGTTATTTTATGGATTTGGCAAAAGGCATACATATGTTGTTTGATCTTTCCAACACACTATTGTATTTTTTATACTATTTGGTGAGATAAGTCTGAAATTTCAGCTAGTTAAATGACACATATACAAAGAACCAATTCTGTGAATATGAACAGACACCAAAATTACAAGTGTTTTAAGTCTTGTAATCAAGGAACTATTTAGGGATATATGTTTTAACATATCTATTTTTCATAGTAATTGATAATTCTTACATTTATTATATAAATATATGTGTATATATATGAAATTGATCATTTTTGTTATATTTATTTAATTTATATATAAGTTTGCTAAAATAATTTACTAATTTTTTTGGAAGAATTTCATGTCCAATTATTATCACATTATAATTTGGGATTCTATCTTTAACTAAATGTGATAAAACTATTTCAAGAAAAACAGACATTAATGGAATAAATATGAGCTGCCAGCTTTCTGTAAGCATCCTTAATAGTTTCCACCACTAAACTAAACTTTAAAAATTTAGCTTAAGGTCTTCTCTAGAAATCTGAAAGTATAAACCGGTATCAGAAGAGAAGCTCTACAACAGGTTTTGCCAATATCCTACCAAAATAACAATAATAACATTATACATAACAGAATATAAATATATACATATAGGATTATAGAATATAAAGACATGTAAACAACTTATTGCCAGCATCTGAGAAAAATAAACACTGTAAGAAAAGTGGAGCTAGATTAAACAGTAAATAATGGTGGATGATTCTCTATGATTTATGGAAAACATATCACTTTCAAACAAAAGGAGATAGGCAAGCAGGTTTTTTCCCAGTATCAGTCCCCTGAATGGGAATCAAGGGGTCAAAACTTACGTATGACCCTCTGTTACAAAGATGCCCCCTTTGTAGTTGGCCAAGGTACTACTATATCTATTCAATTAAGGCACCCCCTATAATACAACAGGACAAAGAAAAACTGGGACACATTAGGGGGTATTATTTTGGACATATTTTAATTTGGAGATATGCCTTATAAGTGAATCATCTTAGGGTCAGCGATGGAAAAACTTTTAGGAGAAAGCTATGTTCACAATTTCTTTAAGAAGGTTGGCTATCAAGACATTATTGATGTAGGGAACAAGTGGAATTTGATATTATCACAAATGGGGATATTTTTAGTCTGTGTGTTCTTAAACTCTGGAAACTGGACAAAAAGTTTTTCAAGTTGGTGTGGCAAAATTACATAATATGCAGCATGAAATTGAGCTATAATAAAACTAAGGGGACTGCACACCATTTTATTAGCATAAGCACGTGCAATAACACTTTCATCTGAGGGAAAAAAACAAACAAAGCACAACAGAGAGTCTATGAAGATGTAGGAAATCAGATAAAGAGAAGGCTTTCCACAGAAAAAAATAATTAAGCTAGTATAGAAGTTAAAATTTCCCAGTCTCAACACTTCTCGCAGTCTGTGAGCCACTTGTTTTTCTCTTCCTGCACCTTAAATTTCTGCTCTTACTTTTTAAATTCACCAATAAAGTGTGAGAAACCCTACGCCCCCACTTTCGACCCCAATAAAAATAGAACCCCAAACCCATGCACTAGCTATCGTGCTCGCTCGCTTTCTCTCTCTGTCTCTCTCCAACTCCTCCTCCCCAAGACCTACATGTGTGCTCCTAGGTGTGCCATGTGCTTTCCAGGAGTTGTGAGTAATACACCTTCGGGTTTTGTCCCCCAGAGTTTTCTGATGGTTATTGCTGAGGGTGTTTTGTAATCATAAGAAACACAGGGACTGGTCTAGCCACGACATTGCTTATCAGTAGGCTCAGACTAGCACAAAATGTAGGTCAATGGGTAAACAAATTGTGGTATACCTATATAATATTATTCAGCGATAAAAGGAAATGAGCTATCAAGTCACACACACACACAAATGAGGCAACTAAAATGCATAGTGTTAAGTGAAAAACTAAAATGCATATTTCAAGTTTGATAAAGCTAGATATTGAATGATTCAAACACTATGACAATCTGGAAAAGGCAAAAGTATAGAGACAATAGAAAGATCAGTGGTTGCAGTGGTTTGAGAGGAAGATAGTAGGGATGAATTGGTGAACAACGGTGAACTTTAAAGCAGTGAATTCTGTATGATACTGGTTACATGACATTATACATTTGACAAAACCCACACAGTGTTACAGCACAGAATAAACTTTAATATATGCACATTAAAAGAAAAAAAATCATTTAGGAATTGGGGACTGGAGAGGTGAGGTCCAAGAAGAAATGGAGACTACCACAAGGTAATCTAACTTTAAAATTGTATGACACAACCTGAGTGAAAGGAGGAGGAGGGAAAGGTACTGCCCTAAATAACTCTGGAAATGAGTCAAGTCTCTAAGACTAAATGGAAAGAAATTACATATATGCACTGCATTCTAGTTAATAAAGTTGTTTCTTCTGAGGGTATAGGTTAACAATTATGCTGTTCTACATTTATACTGAAATTGAATAATTAAGTAAATGGATGGCTGATATTAGGAGTTACATTTCTTACTGTTGTGAGAATTTACGTATAAGCAAGGGGAGGAAGACAGCCTGATCCATGTGGTAGTGGATTAGAGTTGGAGAAGTCAATGAAAACTCATGTACTTTAATATAATTACAGATGGCTATATATTGAAATATTTATAGATATGTGTATACATACAAGGTAGTCTACACACGTGTATTCCTTGCTCTATCAGCTGAGATGGCCTAGCAACAATACCATCCAGTACCAGTGAACTCACCTAGCATCCAGATCTTTGTTTCTAATACCATTTTCTAATTAAAGGAACCAGGGCTCCTTGGAGAAATGTCTGATTCTAGGACTAGAGCAGGAAATATACAAGATAAAGCAGTAGCATCTTATAGTGGCAGAGGCAGTGAAGCAGTGCTTAACACACACACATACACACACACCCCTAAAACACTACACCATACCTTTAACCCTGCCCACTCTCTCCATTAAGTCCTTCCCAATCATTCAGTATGTCATCTGTTTCCTGAAAATATCCTGACAGAAACACTGGGGAAAAGGTAAAAATGAACTTAAATGTCTAAGACTAGGAAAAAGGTAAATAAATCATGCAATTTACATGTAATATGAGGACATATCATGAAGTCAACAAAAAAAATCCATGTAGTAATTCTTTCACCAGATATATATAAAGTGCCTACTCTTTTTCTAGACATTTTTCTAGTTGAACAGAATATCAGTTTCTTTAAGGAGTTTATATTCTAGGAATGTGTACTACATGTATAACAAGAGAATGTTTATGCCACATCCCTGAATAGGTTACTGACATTATAAGTCATTTATTGAATAATACTTAATCTATCAGGAAAATGAAAGAAAAATTTATATTTCAAATTTTTAATCAGTGGAGAAAGGTGTAAATGAATTTTCTACCTGTGGTTTCATGTCAGCTTTCAGTGTCAAAAGTGAGCATCAGAGCCTGTCAGATGCAAGTTAATGAATGTCCCACATGCATCAGCCTACACTGTTTCTCGTTTAACAGAGAGCACATAGTGCTAAAAATTGTCCATATTTAAAACTGTATTTGATTTGACATAGCTTTTTTCCTGAGTTAGCTCTAGAAGGCAATAGTTCAGACCAAACTTTTGGCCAGCTTATGTCTTAGGGTGGAACAGGAGAGAATGGGAACAAGTGGGTGGGTTGTAGGATGTGCTTGGCAGTACCAAGGAGAGGAGGGTAAATTAAATAGCTGTGAAAGAGCAAATTACAAAACAAATATGCAAGCATTTGTAATAATTACCACAGTACAGCTGACAAGTTAATATTATTATCAAAAATCAAGAGAGTATTATGGATTTTAAACAAGAATTTTAACTTTTTGTTTCATGAACCTTTCTGTCAGTCTGATGACAGAATATTTTTAATGCATGAATTAAGAAATAAGATGTATAGTATTAAAAAGGAAATCAATTTTATTAAAATATAGCTATCAAATTATTTTTAGAAACTGGTTGTTATAAAATAATACCTATGCTTCTTAAGTAATGCAATAAATAACAAGACTTAGTAGCAGATCTGATTAGTTCCAAAATTGCAAAGAAAAAATGAGCAAACAAGATATTTAGTATGATATTTTATTTCTGCTAATGATAAAGTCACAGACAGCTCTAATACTTCTATAGATGGATACCCATAAACATAATTTGGGGATATGTTAAACTTCAATTAGAGATTAGTACAGATATTAATGTAATGTTTCTCAGTTTAAATTTATGGACTCCATGTTTCAAAATAAAAGGGACTTAAAATTTGAAAAAAAGAATGTATTTACATTGACATTGTAGGTGTAGGCAGAAGAGTGGAATGAACAGTAAATATGGAGAGAGGGATAGGGGTTAATATCCTGAGTGTGTCACTGTTTTAATGAGCTTATTAACTAGACTTTATTTTCATCATAGCTAGAATGGGAATCATAAGCTTACCTTAACTGGAGATATAATAATTAAATAAAATCATGTGTATAAAAAGAATTTGAAATATAGTACATCCATGTCACATAATTAAAGTCTTCCTTTCCTTCAAACTAACCTATTGATTAGGTTGTTATATAATTATATTCTATTAATGTGCAATAAAACATTATGCATTTGCCTAGAAAACTATAATGAGATTTGAGAGGGTTGTAACTATTACATTAACCAGTTTACAAGCATAAGCACATCCGTGGTTTACCCTAAGTGCTAATCTGGAATCTGTAGTAGTAGACTCTATCGTGTTCCATGCTGATCTCATCTACCATTTCAATCTATTTACCAGCCAGCTGCTCTGAGGTTTGCCTGCTAAGTGCCTATAGCCTCTCCCTTCTTCTGAGAATATTTCTGGACTGATGAGAACCACTAAACTAGGGTGTTTTCTTCCTCTTTCTCTCTCCTGATTCATTCCCTATTTACAGTTTCCTCCTGAGAAGCACGTTTTCAATCAATCACCTGTACTCAAATCCAAGTCTCAGACTGATTCTAGGGAACTACCTAAGATTATATGGTCCGAATGAGCATTGGGTCTGTTAGAAGGGAGCCATTCACCTATTCTTCAAATATTTGTCTGGTGCCTACTATTGCCAGGCATATAGCACACAATAGGTGCTTGGGATACAAACAAAACATGAAGAAAGAGAAATAAACACAATATCCAATAAACACAATAAATATGAAAAACATATAGTAGAAAGTATTCAGTGCTATTGAAAAAAATCTTAGAGCAATACAGTGGGATATGAATATAGGGGCTGGGCAGGGGAAGGGAAGTGAAATCCCAGGTTGGTCTCATTGAGAAAACGTTGAGTAAGTACTTGAAGAAAGGGGAGCCATCCAATTAGATATGTGGGGGATGTTCTTTCAGTCATAGTAAAAGCTAGATCAAGGGTCTTAGAGCAATAGAGTGCCTTGTTTGTTTCAGTTGTGTCTATCTGATAGAAGTAAGTGAGGGAGAGAGTATAGGAGAAGAAGGACAGAGCAACTGAAGGAGTGGGGGGTGGAGAGGTTTCTTGTAGCCCAGAGAGGAAAGTGTATGAAGGAGGAGGTAGTGACATCAAGCCAAGTGATCAAAACTATGGGGACTGGAAGGTGACCACTGGATTGAAAACATAACCTTCACTATGTAATTAATATATTGCAATGCTTTTATGAACAAATATAGACTGTCTTTTACCTGGATTCTTCAAGTGGTCTCTAAATGTTCAAAAAATCAAATGGTCTAGCTTTTAATTCCTAGAAGATGCCACAATCTCTCTTAGCGACGAATACATTTGCAAATGTTCTAATATCTGTCATGATTTCATTTTTCTGTAGAGTCAGCCTTGAAAACTGTTCAAATATTAAGATTTGGATTCTTACAGGTCACTGTTTGAGGCATAACCTCTGGCTCCCAGATGCCTGATTTTAAGTCCTAGCTAGGTAACCCTGAACGTGTTATTTAATCATTGGTTCCCTGGTTGCCTTGATGTGCCTGTTGTATTATTGTTGCTTTTTTTAGTGTTTTGAGTTAAACTGGTTGATACACATAAATTAAATGGAATAGTGCCTGACTATACTAGTTTGAATGGGTTAGTTAATACAATAACATTATATTAAAACAATAATGTATATCTCTCACACACACAGCAAGTTTATCATAAGTCAGCTTGTGAAGGTCGTTCTACCTCATCTTTATCAGAATTTCAGGCTGAGGGAGACCTGCTCCAATCTCTGCTTCTACCTTTGCCAAGGCAGGAAAAAAATAACTTTGGCATTTGGTCAATTCCATTAACTTTTTTTTTTTTTTTTTTTTTTTTAGTTTCTGCTTTATAACAAAATGAATCAGTCATACATATACATCTGTTCCCACATCCCTTCCCTCATGCATCTCCCTCCCTCCCACCTTCCCCATCCCACCCATCCAGGCGGTCACAAAGCACCGAGCTGATCTCCCTGTGCTCTGTGGCTGCTTCCCACTATCTATCTACCTTACGTTTGGTAGTGTATATATGTCCATGCCTCTCTTTCGCTCTGTCACAGCTTACCCTTCCCCCTCCCCATATCCTCAAGTCCATTCTCAAGTAGGTCTGTGTCTTTATTCCCGTTTTACCCCTAGGTTCTTCATGACATTTTTTTTAAATTCCATATATATGTGTTAGCATACGGTATTTGTCTTTCTCTTTCTGACTTACTTCACTCTGTATGACAGACTCTAGGTCTATCCACCTCATTACAAATAGCTCAGTTTCATTTCTTTTAATGGCTGAGTAATATTCCATTGTATATATGTGCCACATCTTCTTTATCCATTCATCCGATGATGGACACTTAGGTTGTTTCCATCTCCGGGCTATTGTGAATAGAGCTGCAATGAACATTTTGGTACATGTCTCTTTTTGAATTATGGTTTTCTCAGGGTATATGCCTAGTAGTGGGATTGCTGGGTCATATGGTAGTTCTATTTTTAATTTTTAAAGGAACCTCCATACTGTTCTCCAACTTTTCATTGACCAAATCAGGTTGCTTTGTCTAACTTCAGAGGTTTTGGTGAAGTACCTTCCTACAAAACACTCAGAAATATTTCGTAAATAACAAGGATGATCATTATAGTTAAAGCCCTAGCTACCAAATATAAGTTTGATTCTTCCTCCTGGATAAAAATGTACCAAAATACAACTCACAGGTCACATGCAGACTTGTCATCAAGTTCAAATTGAGGGATTGTACAAGGGGGATAGTAGCATGCAGTACTCTGTACATCAAGTCCAGATGAAGCTTCACATGACCTGAGACCTATGAACTAAAATAGTATATCTGTTCCCCACCCATGCAAGAAATAGGTTGAGACAGGGGCAATATAAACATAATGCTTTTCTTCTGAAATCCATGGCAATTTTGAAATCATGTTCGCATATCCTACTATCCTGGCAGTGGAGAATTAGGCCATAATTAGACCTTATTCTTCAAGTCTGGTTCCTGAGAGGGTCTCCCTTGTCCACTGTTCTTTGTAGCTCTTCACCTTCTGGAATTCTTTCATATTCATTGATCTCACTGACCACAGCTGAAGAAGGCAGTATGACTCCTTGACAGTTGAAAAAAAATTCTTAGCCAGTTTACTGGCCATGGAAATTGATAGCCCAAAGATTATTTTAACAATGAGACCCAGGTTTTTTGGTCTGGGCTCGTGGTTTTTTGGCAGTACTACTCTTAAAAACTAAATCCTCTTTTTCTATTTGGCTCTTTTCAGTTTCATGTGTCAAGAGACACTCCATAGGATATTTTCTACTTATACATACTTAGATTTTCTATACTTATTTATTTTCTTACCACTTCTCAACAGGTCTTGCTATGTTAACTTGATTTTAGGTTCCTTAGTCTTATTGGGCTTTACAGGACAAACCACAGCTTTAGTGTCTTTAACATGAGAAATTTTGCCCAAGTAAAAGGATTTATTGGGAACACTTAACTGGGTCCTGAATTATTTGCTGTAGGGTCAGACCACACAAGATGCCTGTTCACTTGCTCTCTGTACATCCCTTGCTAGACCAGTGCCTGCTTCACCTATACCATACTCACTTTACTGAACTTCATACATATTAGCTCCAGGCCCCAGCTAATGATTGTTCTAACTTTAGATAATAACATCTCTACTATGATAGCTTATCAAAGGGGCAGTGAGGGGCATCCCTCTCTGCTGGTTTCCCTGGTAACCCATGAGCCAACCTGCCCTCAATTCCCCCTGTAACCGGCAATCTCCCCTTCCCACCCTGGAGCGAAGACTGCCACCAGGTCCTGCCCGCCTTCTGCCCACAACACGTGGTGAGGTGTCCTCCAGGACCTTGCTTCAGACATGTAAGATCCCTCATCCATTAAACCATTGATGTCTCTGTTGCTGACTCCAGGCTCTTTCGTTGGTGTTGAAGCTGGGCATGTATAGGTCTTGTAGGCCTGCAGGGTGCAGCCCAACACTTGCTGATATAATCCATTCAGAAGTTTAAAAATAGCAGTGATGGCCATTCTCTTGATTTGCTTTTTGCTACAAAAGTTTTAATCAGCCATTTTCACACCAAATATTATTTCTCTTTTATGAAAAAGCATCAAAAAAGTTGCCTCTTCCTCTCACCCTGCCTGTACCCCATTCATGCCATCTCCTTTTCCTTATATTCCTGCTAACAAACTGGCAATAGCTCTCTGAATTTATCTCTTTTTTATAGTACTTTGATAACACAGCCACAGTGACAAGTACACCCTCCTGATAGTCTGTTTTTCCACATTTTCCCCTGCGACTACAAGCTCATTGGCCCCAGAATCTGCCTTCCAAGTTATCACAGGTGATAGTTTTACCAAATATTACACCCCTGTATGAAATGAATTTCCATCTTTTGAGATTCTGACAAGGCTTTCTTGACTGCTGGATGGCCAGGCCTTAAGTCGGTGCTACAAATTTTATGGGTTTTGTTGTTGTTGTTGTTGTCAGGACAGCATATGACTTCCAGTAGATATTTATGCACCAGTCACATTGTTCCATGGTAACATAAAACTCTCAAATTCTCAGTGACTTTGGAAACAAATGCTTATTCTTGCTCAGGGTATATAATCACTGTGGTTTTTCTGGGAGGCTGTGATAAATCTTATCACCAGGAACCCAAGGCAAGTTAAGTCCCATCTCTATGCTCCCGGGATTGCCAAGAGAAGACAGAAGGAACATGGAGCACCTCAGGCTGGCCCTTATGCTGTCCACGCAGAAGAGACTTACTCATTTGAACTCATGTTTCAATGTGCAAAGCACATCCCATGGTTATGTCTAAATTCAGGTGTTGGGAAGAAGGATAAACAGTCTTATGATATATTTGGAAGAAAGAAATCCAGAAATATTCAGTCAACAGTTTGGATGATTGCTTAATTAGTATATGAGAGTACTTGTTACGTGTTGAATTGTGTCCCCCAAAAGATATATTGAACTCCTCATCCCTGGTACATATGAATGTGAGTTTATTTGGAAATAGGGTCTGTGAAGATGTAATCAGGTTAAGATGAAGTCATTCTGAATTAGTGTGGGCCTTAATCTGATATTACTGGATTATAAGAAGAAAAGAAACAAATGTAGAGTGAAGACAGCCATGTGAAGGCGGATGTACAGACTGAAGTTATGCTGCCACAAATTTACCTCCCAGAAGCTGGAAGTGTCTATGGAGAGAGTAGCGACCTGCCAACACCTTGATTTCAGACAGCTAGTCTCCATAACTGTTGAGATAATGAATTTCAGTTTTTTTAAGCCACCCAGTTTACTGTACTTTGTTATAGCAGCCCTAGGAAACTAATACAGTGTTAATTAAATATTAATATTTATTACCAATTTGTAATATTTTCTTGACTGTACCTGGTAAAGGTAAAAGATTCTTTTTCATGCTTCAGCATTATTGACTACATAATATTTAGGTCAGGGAGTTAAAATGAAGCATTTTTTAAGACCACAAACTTGGAAATGTTTCAGAAAGCTGTGCTCTCTACTAGTTGTATAACTTTGGGCAAGACACTAACCTCTCTCTATTTCTTAGTTTCTTAATTTGTAAAACAATAATAATAATACTCATGAACTTGTTGATAATTCTCATGAAAGGCTTAGAAAAATTCTCAATTAAGGTTAGCTATCTTTAAATTACTTATGACTCTCTTTTTTCCAGACGATTATTCAAAATCAGAATAAGCTTTTTTTTTTGTCTTTATATTAAATCATCTTGCACAGAGCAGATTAGAAATATGCATTGAGGGACTAAATAACTTAATAGACTTAAATACTTAATATTTAGTATATTGAATTCCATAGTATATATCTTAATTTCTTTTAGAATTCAAGCTAAAAATATAATGTGATATGGAAGAAAACTGCATGAGGTACTCTGATATCATTAAAATATAAAATCATATATAAAGCATGAACATTTGCATTTAATGAATTTTTATTAAAAATCTATTATTACTTTAAAACATATATACTTGCTCCTTTTTTCAGTCTATACAAATGAAAATACCGGCAAAATTTCATTTGTATTCTTGAAATTTACTGTGAAAAAATCTCTATCAGATCAATAATAAAGATTTTTTGGCACTGATGCCAATTTAAATGTTACTATAGCAATCACCATGGTAATGCTTTCAATTAGTGTTCACAGTCACAGCATAATGTGAGTCTAGTGTACCATTTGGCAATTTCTTAATGGATCTACAGATTATTTAATTTTACCAGTCAAATAAAATCTAAACTGACCCCAAAAATGAAAAAAAAAAAGCCTCAACCATGAACTATCCTTAGTTTTAAATTTCAAATACTCTCTATCTAAACTTTACAAATAGTCTAGTGTAAGAATATATTAGCATGGTTACCTTTGCAAATCACCTATTCAAACACAACACAGTTACAAAGAAATTGCTTCATATCTCATTAACAGATATTAAAAACCCAGTGTTTCTTTCATCTGGAAAGTTCATCTGCAAATAAGCTCACATATGATAGATAAGTCATTATTATTAAATATTGTGGAGGGAAGGGAAATGGAGATGATAATAATGTCATTTATTATTATTATATCTAGCATTTATGAAGTACATCTTACAGACCAAGCACTGTTACGTGCCTTGCAGTTTTGGTGATCATCTGTTCTGTTCACAAACAGCCCATGTATCCCTCTTCTAGCCCACTGGGATTGTGCTTCACTGCCATCTTGAAGTTCCCTATAGCTATTTAGCCAGTGAAGTTTGAGTGGATGTGATCTATGTTCTTTTGGGGAAGATTTACAAACTGCTAAATAATCCTGCCACAATCTTTTTTCCCTTTGCCATACCAAGTATCAAGTCTTCCCAAAGACCCAAAATGAAGACCACAAGAAGCTCCCTGATACCCCCACTAGGCTCCTGTAATGAATATATAGGGGGAGAGGAAATTAAAGTTTTTGTTTGTTTTAAGTTCCCTGAACACCCTAGTCCTTTAGGACTGATGTATCTACTTTAAGTCACATAACAGTGTCAACATCCTCTTGATGAAGTGCTATATTATTACCATTTTATATACAAAAAAAAAGAAAGTTTAGAGTGCTTAAATAAATTGCCCAAGATAAATATCCATTAGGTGATAAGGGAGAAAATAAAAATCAGCTCTGAGAGCTGACAGCTGGTACCTGGCCTGGCAACTAAGAGCTAGGTTATTGTTTCTTCTGCTGAGCACAAACAATTTAACAGAATATCATCATTAGACGAGCTCCCTCTATGAGTGAACAAGGAAAAAATCATGGCCACTAGGCACCCCCAAAGTGACCAAATATCTTCCTCTCTTACTATGTCTTTATCAAAGTCAACTTCAAACTGTTTTACCAGCTTCCATATAGAAATGAACATACATGTACAGAATTGCCCCAATTTCCTGATATTACCCAATCAAGTGCCGATTCATGCTTTTTGAAGCACTTCCCAAATGCCCCAGTATATTCCCAAACTCTGTAATAAACCTATCTTAACTCCCCCCAACCAAATATCTCCAATTTCCCCATGATGAGCAGTATGCCTTGTTGCAGGAAGCTAATACACCTAACTTTGACTAAAACTGGGCTTTGGGCTTTTTCAGTGATAATACAACCACTATGCTGTAATCCAAATAAAGCAGTGTGAATTTTGAGAATTAATAGGATTAGTTAATATAAATTAGTTCCTTTCTTAAAGTAATTCCATGATAGACAGTTTTTACTGAACAAAACAAGGGATATGATTTAAACAATATGTCAAAGAACTGTAGTAAAATTGGCACTGATATGACTTATTGGTGTGTGTGTGAGTGTGTGTGTCTATGTATGACACACATAGAACACACTTAATGAACTTATAAGGAAATTTGTTAAGGAATAGACTCAGTTCCCACCCCACTGCCCAACCTCATGTGTAGAGTGTTGAATCAGTTATACTCCCAGCTCATGGGCTGTAATAATTGTTGGGTCATACAAGGACCTTCTCTTGTTTCTTGATTTATTTTTATTTTATCCCCATCCGCCACTCTCAGGTCCCCCAGTTTTCCTAAGAATTTTTCAATAAATAAGAACCTGTGAATGAAAAGTGTTTTACAATAAAATTAATTATCTGCATCATGTACCCAGAGGTTAGTATAGAATTATGGTCTGATTTGGAGGAGGACTAATGGACCAAGAGATCAAAGGACTCAATACACTGTCTGTGCATTAAAAGATGGGAACACCTAAGTGTAGCAGACAGTTTCAAAAATTTGAACATGTTATCTTTCACTTTACACATATTGCACATAATCGGATATCTTTTTTAAGGCACTGTAACGTTAAAAATGCTTAAAATTTAGTTAGAAATACTGCACAACCAACAAGATTAATTCAGGTTTGAAATACCTCTATTAACCTACTGAATTCCAAAGGGAGAGTATTTATTATTTTCATTTTAAATTATCATGCTCTCACTATTAATCTTCATTAGGATATCTCTTCTTTTCTATAAGAAGAAATCTAAGAAGTAAAAATGCATCATAATTAACCTTCTAAAATCAGGCCTTATTGAGGTTCCTTACACCTCTTGCTATGGATCCTTCTCTGTAGGAAACTCTTTTAAATCTACAATAGGATAAGATCAGTTAATTTTAATTTTTTTTCTCTATATATTTGCCAAGGGAACAGACAATTGCTGCATAAATAGCATCATTAAGCATCAGAGATACAAAATACTAAATGTAATATATTAAAGGCAAAAAACCCTCAAATGTTTGCTTCTTAGGAAGATACCTATTACACATATAAATTCTAGAATATATGCTCTGGTTTCCTGAACATTAATAGTGATTCCCAGAATTCTTTAATTCATGTTTCCATTGCATAATATTATAACCATATACCCTGCCAAACACTTGACACAGATGTCTTTTCTAAAAGTATTCTGCTCATTAAGCATATAAGGGTCACCTGTGTCAACACTGCAACTCAGAACATCCAGTATGTCATTATCTCCTAATAATAACTTAGTTAACGACTATTTCTAGTTCATGCTTTTGTCATCCTGATCTAACAAGACATCATCATCATCATAACTAATGTAGGTAAATAGAAAGACTGAATAGATAAAGACAAATGCAATGTGTACTGACATTTTATATAATTTTTATTATTGAGATAATCTATCCTTTAACATTTCTACATATCTTACTGGTTTTGAACAGTTTAATTTTTCCTTAATTATAACCATCCTCAGAAATTGATACTGTAACATTTCAATATATCTCTAACAGACAGTACTGGCATATGAGTACCCATTATTTACAAACTTTATCTTGGATTTTCCAGAACACTGATGGAATATCAGGTATGGGTTTTGGCCATGCATTCACAAGTCATTTCTACAATGCAGTGCTGAAATCAATAGACTGTACTAGGCTGAGGAGAGGGATGCAGGTGAGAAAGATTGTTGTTCGATGAAAAAATACAGTACTCATCACAAAATGCCACTATGTGAACACAAACAGTTAGAGGATTTGTATACAAAAAGTATAATCATTGTGCTTTTTTGAGTCTGCCATCAATTCAGAAAGGGAATTCATTTGGCCAGGAGACTTAAAACCTATATGCCATTTACCTTATAAGAATGCTTATCTAAGGTTTAGCTATTTATGAACTTTGAATTTTTCAGTGGTTGCATTAAAAAAATCTGAGGATTTGGTTCTGTCCATTTTGGGAGAAAGTTTATGTGTCATGACTTTCCACATAATTTTCTCCTGAGTAGTAGTTTTAAATCCAAGAGTAAATTAAGTCCAATGTGGAAATTACTCATGAAATAAAATTCTGTTTTCTTCAACCGACTGTTACAAATGCTTTTAAGAGTATAAAACTTAGGATATGATAAATTTTATTTATGAATTTTTTGGTGAAATTGAGAGAAAATTAAGGAAGCAGAAAGTTACAAAGAACACATCATTCCTTAATCCAGAGAGAGAAAAGACATATTTTTATTCATTTAAATTAATCCCTGATAGTTTTTGAAAGGGTTGCATTAAGATCATTTGGAGTTTCAGTACCAGGGTGTTATCAAGTTCTTTCATTATTATTTTTTTCTTTGTCTCCTCTTTTTCAACATAAGAAGCTTCAAGCTTAATAAATACAGGAAGTCATTACCTCAAAACTGTTCATGTCTTCTTTCTATTCTTCCTTTTTTCTTTGATTTATGACATACATATGGCAAAGTACTTTTCTTAAACTATTTTTCTGCCTAATATTTCTTTTATCATAATAGACACTTTTTAGGTATATTTCATTGAGCCTCACAAATGAACATATATGAAAAATTAGTATGGGTGTCTTATAGAGAAATAAATTAGGGCTCAGAAGGATCAAATCACTCCTCTGGGACTGGAGTTAGAACATGACTAGGTTGGAATATGAAACCATATAATCTCATTTCAGAGCACAGTTTTGTAAATTCTCATTTACTTGCTAGACTAGCCTCTGGTGCTGCCACCTACATCAGGTTCAGATTCATTTGCTTACTTTGCAGAATTCCATTATCTAATCCATGCTACCATTTCAACCTCGGGATCCACTATTTCTTAAGACATATGCTCTTTTCCAATTAATGACATGCATGTGAGAGATCATATTATCTTTAGTTTTCATAATAAGTTGAAAGACATTAATTCTAATTTTTATTCATTTTTTAAAAGAAACAGTTTAAGGCCCATTATCTTTCTCAAAATTATTTGAATCAATTCCTATGTTACAAATGGAATATTTCATAAACGGGTAACCGAAAAAATAAGGAAAGCCATTCAGACTGATTTGAGCTTTTGTTTATTTATAGGAAGAGCAAAAGAAATTTGGTTTTCACATATTATACATAGAAAATTTATCAGATATATATCATCTTCACTTAGCTACATATTAAACATAGAAAAAGTTAAGTATTTTTATATCTACCCAAAATTAGAAGAGAAAGATAGTATAAAATATTTCAGACCCATGGGTAGTTATTAGTGACAAAATATTATTGACAAAGTTAATAGAATTGTATTTTAGATTCTATAATTAGAAAGTGTGATTTGTCCTCATGAAAGCGCTTTCTGTTCTCAGGGGGCCCTATAAATCATGTAGATATAGGTTAAGTAATGGTCTTGTGATCTCTAATGGAAAAATCCAAGTGCTCATGTGTCATGCAGGTATATTAAGCTTCTTGTTTAATTTTTTATTTATTTATTTTTATTTTTGGCTGTGTTGGCTCTTCGTTTCTGTGCAAGGGCTTTCTCTAGTTGCCGCAAGCGGGGGCCACTCCTTATCGCAGTGCGAGGGCCTCTCGCTATCGCGGCCTCTCGTTGCGGAGCACAGGCTCCAGACGCGCAGGCTCAGTAATTGTTGCTCACGGGGCTAGTTGCTCCACGGCATGTGGAATCCTCCCAGACCAGGGCTCGAACCCGTGTTCCCTGCATTGGCAGGCAGATTCTCAACCACTGCGACACCAGGGAAGCCCCCTCTTTAATAATGTAATTTTTTTAAAATGTTGGCATCTCTGGGATAATGTTATCAGAGTAAATTATTTTATTTTTTGTTAATCTCTTCCTATAGTCTGAGAAAAATTGAGGATTCTGGGCTCCCAGGTAACAATTAGTGCCAAGGTAACACCTGTTGGTTAGAGAAGAGCCCTTCAGCTTCATGGCAGCAAGCTGAGAGCAAAGGATGGAGATATCCGAGAGTCAAGTCCTGGGAAACTGCCTGGACTATTTAGAATTAGCAGTGAGATACTGTATTGTAAATTTCTTTCCTGATGTCTTCTGTTCCCTAACATCATTTTTATTCCTTTATCCTTCTGTAAAGGGTGTGCAATGTTATTATTATTATTATTATTATTATTATTATTATTAATTGCTATTCTGTCCTAGAATTAGTAGGGCTCAGGGAAACAAGCAGGAACCTATTAAGGGTGAGCATTGAGATAAATTGAGAAACTTGCAGAGGAATCCTAAGCAAGTAGTAACAGATGAAATCCAGAATTTTGGAAACACTCCTAGAAATTTTAATGAAATATTTGGAGAGGTGGACTCAGATTGTTTTATCATGCAAACTGGAACTAGGATTAAGTATTTGGTTATGAAAGGAAAGAACAAATTTGAAGACTGGAAAAATTAGGCTGGAAAAATCTACTACAGTTGAGAATATAGATCTAGAGATACAATTATTGATAGAGTGTGAGAAACAGATATATGTGACATATATGCTCATACTTTATTTGGAGAAATCATATTTGAAAATCCTCATAAAATTAAGTAAATACTAATTTAGTTTAAATAATATGTAGTAAAACTGTGTCAAAATACATCTTTAACTTTAAAATGAAGTGTTCAATAATTTAGCATTCAACTAGTAAAAAGAAGTCCAGATGTAGATTTGACTTATTATTATTAGAAAAGTGATTTAGATGATTAATTTTATGCAGTAATAATGAAATAAATATTGTCTCAAACATCATAAAATGCCAGTAGAAATGAAAGCATATTAGGGCATTTCCTTGTATTTTCATATTACAATCTGGGCCAACCAAAAGAGGGAGCTAAAGTATTGTGCTAGGTAGCTTGATTTCATAAATGGATCAATTTCACATATGAATTTCACAATGTGTTAAGATGTAAATTTAACTGTGTCTGATATTGACTTATTAACATTGATATATTATGGGCAATACTTAACTTATGGTCTTAAAACTGTATATTCCCCCAAAAGAAAAGTATTTTTTCAGGCATCATAAAATTATAAAAATAAAGTAGAAAAGACAGAAGGAATATTAAGTAAAATCCCTTAAGATTGAGTCTTACAAAGGAAGGAAGTAGAGGAATCACATAAGCCTCAAGTAACTTGAATCACATAATTTTTCTCTACACTAGTATAAATAGGGCTAATATTGAGGCTGTTTCCATGTACATAAATACAATTAAAAGTAATATGAAATATGACACATTTATAAAATACACACCAAGAATGTATATTTTACCTAACCAGCGATATCATTGGCAAAGAGATCCTATGTGATAATTACGTGTGGTTTATCCAGCACAGCTGCTACCCATTTTCCCCATAGACTAGGACAAGATACCATTATAAATAAAGGTTCATTGCCAAAGAAAAATCGAATCTGTAGTTCCTTATTACAAAATGTTATTCTACAATGAGATTAATTTAATTAGTGAATAGTTTAATTTCCTTCTTCAAAACATCATGAGGAAATCTGTAACTCCGGTAGGAAATCTAAAGGAGAGGAGATAATTTACCTATAAATAATTAATTTTCACGTAAATAGATTGTGAAAACAAAATGTTTAATTGACTATCAGTTACTTGTATTGTTATGTTTCCTCAAGACATTACATTGAAACAGAGGGTGTTGCTCTTTTGTGATCTGGGAGAACTTATCTTACACACTCATACATTTATTACTCTCATAACACTATAGAAAAAACATGGTTAGGGATAGTAATTTCTCCTAGGTTTAACTGAGGGGTCTAACACCTGAAGTACCTGAGAGATTATTTTTTGACATAAACCAAGACATGATATCCAAGGACAGAATTATTGAAAGACACCAATATATAAATGTCTCAAAGAAATAACTAAACTATATTCCTTTTTTTAAAAAAAAAAAAATCTAGTCTACAACAAATTGAGTGTTTTTTAGGAATTCATTTGATATTAGAATTATGCATTCTTCAAATGAATCCAGTTGTTGTCTTTAAAACTGACAAACTGGCATCCTTTTTTTCCCCAAAGCCTGAGCAGTTGTATTAGCAAATTGTTCCATTTCGTGCAAGCTTTGCTATAATATAGAAATAATTTATACACACAAAGTGTTAAAGAGCACAGTTTTATAACTGCATATATATATATATATATATATATTCAATCAAATGAGATTACACTATGAATTATCTGAACAAAAAACGATTTAAGATAAATCATTTCTTTAGAAAACTATTTCTTTTAAGTGGTTGATGTTTAAATGGGTTATAATTGTTGTGAATATGCCAAAAGAATGCGTGAAACAGCACAGAATGCTTGGTGCTGTAAACATGATAAATTAATACATTTCTGAATATTTGTGATAATAATAAAATTCAAACTCATATATTTTTTAATGCACAGAAATTCTGATATCAATGCAGGAAATTTAGGCAACATTGAGAAGGTAAAATGAACAGATGCAGTTGATCTAATACTAGAGGGACATTAACACACAGGGATCCACATCTCAGAAAAGACCTTCAAAAAGACCAGGTATAAGAGCATAATCCAGGTCTTTAGATACTTCCAAATTGTTTTATTTCCATTTTTCTGTTTTTTCCTCACAAGATGGAAGCTTGTTAGAGAAACAATGGAAACAATAGTTTAATATAACTATTTTCATAAACTTAATTAACTTCAGAACTAAAAAAGTCCTTAGATGTCTGCTTATATCCCTCCATCATTTTTAAAATGAAGAAATGAAATCCCAGCGTGGTAAATGAATACAAAGCCCCTATCTCTAGTCTTTTTAGTCCGATCCCTTTCTCTCTTTACTAAACCAGATTGGAATGTAATTCCACCGTGTAAATTTTTGGAAATAATTAGTTAATTCCACTTTCGTTCTTGCAGATAGCATAGACAATTGGCATAAAGCTATTTTTCCTTCTCTACATGCAGAGTTGAGTTGGTTCATCCTATTCTTTCTGTAAGGGTTGTAGAGAAAGCCAGGCCCAATCACAGTGGTGAATTAAATGGCAGTCATTTTATGCCTCTGACTATTCATGCTTACTATGATGCCATTTTTTACATGCAAAGGTATGAATCAAAACCGATTTTAAAAAATATAACGATTTACATTAATAAGGCTTTCTTAATCACATAACTTATTCCTGGAGACCTAGATTCTACTCTTAGTTTTCTCCTCTAGGATCAGTTTAAGAAAATTTTTCAGGGTCTTGGTCTGGTATCCCTACCTGTAAAAAATTCAGTCAATTAAATGAAATGTCAGTTAGGTTCCTTCTTGCTGTAATAATCCCTGATCACATTGAATCATCCTTTTCTTAATTTAAAATCTTCCATCCAAGAGAGATCACATTTTAAAGGTAAACTTTTTCATTTAAAAATAGCATTAGAAATCATTATGACAACTTGGCCCTATTTTTATTAATAATGAAAACTGGGCAAATGTTTTTCCAAGACCAATGTATTTTTCATAAATTTTCAAACATATTTTTCATCATCTGATAATTGGGAGCTCTTTTAGTGCTCTGTGCCTTTTCAAAGTGTGATTGTTTACATAATTTTAAACAACATTACTTTAATGTTTCTAATATGTTCTATTGTTACTCCTACTCTCTGCATTCGTGACTGATCATATGGTATTTTTAAAAGCTAGTGAAGATTTCTTTGGAGAAAATATGTTGCCTAATCAAGTAAAATCCTAGCATTGAGCAAAAACATATTTTTCAATCAATTATTTGGAAGTATAATTATATTTCATTTTCTGCCTTCTTTTAAAAGCTTAGACAGGGGACTTCCCTGGTAGTGCAGTGGTTAAGAATCTGCTTGCCAATGCAGGGAATACGGGTTCGAGCCCTGGTCCCAGAGGATCCCACATGCCACAGAGCAAGTAAGCCCACGAGCCACAACTACTGAGCCTGTGTGTAACAACTACTGAAGCCTGTGCACCTAGAGCGCATGCTCTGCAACAGGAGAAGCCACCACAATGAGAAGCCCACACACTGCAATGAAGAGTAGCCCCTGCTCGCCACACCTAGAGAAAGCCCACCCGCAGCAACAAAGACCAAAACGCAGGCAAAAATACATAAATAATTAGTTAAAAAAAAGAAAAGAAAACGTTTAGACAAAGAAAAGTCCTGAAACATGTACAGAATATTATAACTACTTTTTCCCAAATACACTGGTAAAATTCCCTAAAAACAGTATTAGAAACTGACAGTTTGAGTACATTCTGAATATAATAAGAATAGTTGCAAAATTAATATTTATTAAATGGCTATTATAATAAGCACTTTGATATATGTATTATCATAATCAATCTTGCAATAACCCTAATATTATAATTATCCACATTTTCACCTGAAGGAAATTGAAATTTAGGAAGATGAACTAAATTCATTGAGACCACACTGGAGGCAAGAGATAAAGCTGGTGTTTCTGGCTCAAGAATCCAAGCTTTTAACCATTACAGTTAGTATTTAAGTAAACATGATTTCTTCCCTTTTCTGTAGCTCAAAAGAATGGCAGGCAGATGTAACACTGGGAAGGGGAGAAGGATGGAGTTAGGAGATATAGAGTCAGCATGAGATCAAAAGTTATAAACACCACACATTCCAATGTGGTGTATGAATCAGTTTCATAATTAAGCAGTGTAGAACTTACTGCAAGAATTATTTACCAAAGCATGATTCACCCAAAACACTTAGACCATTGTGTTTCCTTATTGAAAACATCCAATAACCAATAACTATTTATGATATAATCTTAAAACTCCAAATAGGGCATATTTTCATTTTTGTTTTATAACTGTAAATTACATTTTAGCCAAAATGAACACAATTTGGTAGGATAAGAAGCATATTATTTACATTTTATTTGGGGTGAGAATATTGTCATTATAATTGTTTATTTTGCACAAATGGTGTAGTCCTATCAATGTACATTGAGTACTGTGCTGACAGGTGCTTTTAAAGAAGGGTGTCCAACCAGTCCTTGTGAGGTCAAAGGTCACTTTTCCAGCAAATACATTGTATATAAGGACCTAAGAGAATATGACTAGGGTCACCTAATTCAGATATGGTAAGGAAAATATTGAACACCAACAAAAAGACTGTCTACGGTCCTGGGACAAAGAGATAACAGTTAGATTAATACAAATGTCTGAAAATTTGACCAAAGATCTTCGAAAAGAGGAAATGAGTAAAAAAGAAAAAGAAGCCATAAAAGTGCCAGAAAATAAAGGTAGGCATAACATAACAAACAAAATGATGAAAGTGGAACTTGTAGGACAGCAGATCCTCAGAAGTAGAGAAGAACTGCAATCACATAATTAGACTCCTTCTTTTGGAAACTATAAAAAAGTATGAAAATTATGTTCAAAATATAATCACACAGATAGGAAGGAATCAACATTTGGAGACATTAGAGACAATTCTAGAACAGATCCTGCCGTGCCTAGTGCCTTCAAGAAAGATAGAACCTCCATCGACATTCAGGATAAAGGATGAATTCTTTTTCATTTTTTCCTTTGGAGAGTTGTAAGACTAACTGTCCCTTATCATTATAGATAATGATACAGATATATACAGAGATATATACAGGTATATATGTCCTCCTTACAGTAAGATACTCTTTCCTGCCTTAGCTTCAGTGAGTCTTCAACTTACAACCAGGAGAAATTAGAAAACTAAAAATCTTGGACACTAAGAGTTAATATCTAAATATTCTATAGTAGCTGTCTGAAATTCCCACCACTATATAAACAGTAACATTTAATAAAAGGCTAACTTTTTATATGTACAAAGATGAATATTATATTATATTAGAACCACTTGTTTCATGAAGCAAGAAAAAATGCAAGAATGCACGTTGTTGTTAACATTAAGGTGAGAAATAGAAAGTGTCCAGTTCACATTTTTATTAATAAGTTTATAAGTATCTAAGTAAGCATAATATAACAATATAGTTTTTACAAATTAAATTACTTTAAATTAGAATATTATATAGAAAAAGAGTAAAATTTATTAACATGCCAGAGCTTTTGAACTTGCCATTTCTTCTACCTAAAATGATGCTTTTCATAATATTTCCTTCTCTCCATTAAGAACCAATTTAAATATCACCTTCTCAAACCCCCCCCCCATCTACCTTGACAAAGTCCACCCACCCCTTCAGAAACTCTCCACCCCACCGCCTATTTTCTCAGCATTCATCAGTACCATATTTATCTCATTTGTTATTTGTATTTCTCCCCGAGAAAGTATCTTCTGGTGATTAGAAACACTTGGTATCATATTCATTGCTATAACCTCAGCACCCAGAAAAATGCTATATGCATAGTAAATATTTACTAAATATAACTTAAAATAGTTTCTATATTTTATGAATACTAACTCCATTTTACAAAGATTAGGAATAAACAATCAAATTAGTAACACTCACCACAAATCTAACTTCCAAGTTAATTTTAGTGAATGTTACAAGCATGCAATCATTATTACCATTTTTGTTTGAACTACATTTTTCAAACCACAGTAAAATTCTTGTATAAATAAACCATCTTTATAAGTTCTATTCATTTTAAGTTCAAGAATATCATTCACTTTGGTTATTAATGTAATTCAAAAAAGTAAAAGGGAGAAAGCCATAAAAATGATAGAAAAGGAAAGTTAAATACCCGGAATTAAAATATGTGATGATATGAGATACTATGACATTTTATTACCATTGATTTAAAAGACTTTCATAACTCATTCATATCTCCAAGATCCATGTGTAATGTACTCATTCCAACTTAAAGCAATAAACTATAGTATTCTATCTATGATTGTAAATATTCTATATGAATTTCAATATGGTATAAATTTACACCATAAAATTTTTCAAAATATAAAATATTTTCATTGTATGCTGTGTCAACTTAAGGAACCACATGATATGTATGAATATTTATATTCATAATGTTGTAACTGACTTCCAGATTTACCTTATCTAATTTCAAGAACAATGAAATAGTCATCAAATTAAGCTAGGTGTCTCATGCTACATGAAAAGTTTCAATGCACTTTACCTAGTTATAATGAACCTGAGCAATAACATTCTTAATAATAATAAGAACAGTTATTATAGGATCAGAAGTGTCTCTTCATAATACACTATAATGTAGATATTGTTCATGTCTTTTCTCAGGAAGCTTGAAGAGCTCTGAAGCATTAAAAGACTTTCTCAAACTCATACATGAAGTAGATAGTAAAACTGGCTTTTCTACTTTGAATGTATGACTCCAGGAATTTGCTTGACCTTACAGTCATAAAATATTACCTATCTAAACTTCCTGTTCATTGCATCTTATTATACATGAGACAATTTGCACCCAGAAATGAAGATAAACTACTAATAAGACAACTAGTAAATAGAGCTGGGAAGAGATTGTATGTCTACTGACACCACCAGTCAAGTGCATTTTTACTATTATTTTGATAAACTTGTTAAGTACAAATATTTTAACTTATAAACTGTTAAGCAGTCCATACATTTTCAGGATGATAAGAAAACTCCATAAATATCATGAAAGCTTTGGCCTTTCTTCCAGGGAACTTACACTAAATCATAACTAAAATATTTTTATAAAGATTTCAGGATAGGAGAGGGTGTGGAGAAAAGGGAACACTCTTGTACTGCTGGTGGGAATGTGAATTGGTACAGCCACTATGGAGAACAGTATGGAGGTTCCTTAAAAAAACTACAAATAGAACTATCATATGACCCAGCAATCCCACTACTGGGCATAAACCCTGAGAAAGCCATAATTCAAAAAGAGTCATGTACCAAAATGTTCATTGCAGCTCTATTTACAATAGCCAGGCGATGGAAGCAACCTAAGTACCCATCATCAGATGAATTTATAAAGAAGATGTGGCACATATATACAATGGAATATTACTCAGCCATAAAAATAAACAAAATTGAGTTATTTGTAGTGATGTGGATGGACCTAGAGTCTGTCATACAGAGTGAAGTAAGTCAGAAAGAGAAAAACAAATACCATATGCTAACACATATATATGGAATCTAAAAAAATAATGGTTCTGAAGAACCTATGGGAAGGACAGGAATAAAGATGCAGACCAACCAGAGAATGGACTTGAGGACATGGGGAGTGGGAAGAGTAAGCTGGGACAAAGTGAGAGAGTGGCATGGACATATATACACTACCAAACGTAAAATAGATAGCTAGTGGGAAGCAGCCGCATAGCACAGGGAGATCAGCTTGGTGCTTTGTGACCACCTAGAGGGTTGGGATAGGGAGGGTGGGAGGGAGGGAGACGCAAGAGGGAGGAGATATGGGGATATATGTATATGTATAGCTGATTCACTTTGTTATAAAGCAGAAACTAACACAGCATTGTAAAGCAATTATACTCCAATAAAGATGGTAAAAAAAAAAAGATTTCAGGATAGTTTTGATCATGAAATGTATACTTTGGGCCCTTTAAGTATGTGGTCATGTTTTTAAGATTCATAATTTAGCAGGAAAACATTAAAATATAAGATAAAACCAATGGCTGAAGACTTGGATCCAAGGCTGAGATGTACTGATGTATTTCTAGATGTGATGGGTTGGGGATAAGGGAGAAAGTGTTATTGAGTGTATTCTTAATTTATAAAATTATACTTTGTGGAAGGTATTATTAATTAAATATACTGTTGGCTAGGTGAGCAACTAAAAGGTTATTATAACAATACAGCAAAGAGATATGAAGGTTTTTATAAGAAGAGTAGTTGAAGGACTAGATAGTAAAAGACCAATGTAAGATGTGACTAGTGTTATATCTATAAGGATTTGGCATTTTATCTTATAAGACAGAATTACAAATCATAAAGAGATTTTTTTTTCTATGTATGTCTTTTGGAAGCAGTGGAGAGGAACAAAAAAACAGTCTTGGATTAATTTGAAAAGTAGCTTTTAAAAGGGAGTTATACTCCTACTTATTGTTTGCTCCCTGTTTCATATTAGGATTATTGATTTCAATTTTAGGGACAATATCAAACAAGAGTTCAATTCACACAGGGCAACTAGAATGGTAGAGCAGGCTGTAAAATGTTACTTATTTTAAAATTGAAGTAATGAGGGTTGTTTATACTGAAGAAAAAATATAGGCTGGACAAAGTTTTCTTTGAATGCTTTTCTTTTAATATTATTACATAGGGGTGAAATAAAGATTAGTACCAAGCAAAATTAAGACAAAATAAAGAGAGAATTTACAAACAGATAAATGTCACTTATGGCAAAAGGAGAATCTCTAACAACTGAAGCTGTTTGGAAATAAGAGTGGTTTCCATGTGAAGGTCTTCTCAGCACATGTTCCACAACAGCGTAGAGCCTAGGACGTGTAGCAGGTGTTCAATAATGAGTAAATTCAAAGGTAAGAAAATGAAATAATCAGCCAACAGATAAATTAATTAACTACTACAAATAATCCGAATATCTTTTTCCTGATAGTGAGCTTAAAAGTAAAGAATACAAAGAATGCATATAGGATTCTGAGCAGACTTCTCAATAAAGAATACAAAGAGTGCATATAGGATTCTGAACAGACTTCTGCACACATTTAGGACACTACATTATGCTACTGATGTTATGAGAAGCACTGCTTCTACCAACACCTACAAACTGTAAGATGGACTGCCATTTCTACTACATGAAAATGGAACGCAAAATCAGCTTCTTAATGTAAAAAGTTTGTATGCATCCATTTTGGGATTCCTGAGGCCAAGCAGTCAATATCAAAACACTCTGCCAACTTGTCCCCTCACACACACACCTTATGAGTATTAACATACAAGGATACAGGATAGCCTTAGATTTTCAAGTCCCGATTTTTCTTAACAATTCTCCAAACTCCTCCTGCAGCTGTATACGTGGCAGAGCTCCATTCCTGGACCTGCAGTCAAATCCACTTGTCAGTAGTACCACGTCTCCTTGTTCTACTTATCTCTTCTTAATGAATTGTGACCTTGGTAATATTCAACTCCCTATAAGGCCCATTTTCAGTCAATTAGAAAGTAAAAGTTGGGAGAGGTGGAACAGAGGAGAAGAGTTTCTAAAATTGCCCACAAATATATTGACCAATTTTTATTAGCGCCTCATCTAAGAAGTTTCTCATGTTAGAAGAGCTACTTTTCTATTACAGTTCACTGAATCATCTCCCCAAAGTGCAAGCCAAATTAAGGAGGAAAAGCACTTGTAGTTAAATATATTCTGTCTTGGATGTAGAGGAGGAGTGGGGCTAGAGAAAACTGATAAGGAGTTAGAAGCAAAACCATAAGTATGGAAACAGAAGTAGCAGCAAAGCTAAAGCTGCAGTGAAGGTAAGAAAGCACAAGTAGTTAAAAGTAGCAAGAGAAATAAATTATCACAGTTCATTGCATGGAAAAAAAATCTCCTTTCTGTGAATCACTATAGACTTACATTCAGTTTGGTAGACGTCAGTGAGCAACATATAACTTAAGTCTATTTTAGCCACCAAACAATTCAGAATTCAAGCAGAAGGGAAAGGATAAAAGAAGGTGGATGTGGATAATTTCTTTCCTCATAGATTATAGTTATAGTTAAAGGAGAAAATAACATTTAACACTTTCAGCACAATACATGTCACCTAGCATATTAGAAATAGTAACTTATTAATGAATTATATACAGTTATATACTTAGTAGTATATCATTTGATATATCTTATCAGTATATTTGTTATTGAGAACTTTTTAATCACATGTTAAAGACTAAAAATTCCTTCCATAATCTTACTGTATGCTTACTTTCTTATATATTAAATTGTTTAAAAATCTACTTTTAGCAAATTGACTATTTAATACTTTAAAATTTTTCTCACCATGGAGATAAAGATTAGTTTCAAACGGGTTCCTGTTGACATATGTAAAAATACTGGATGAAAGGTAATAAAAACATCAAGTAATTACATTTAGAAAAATGATATAAAACTGTAATTTTAATAAAATGTATATCCCTGATAGTTTATAAAGCATCTCTTATCTGTAGAAAGCCACTGTAATGTATGACTATGTATAGAATTCTATAATGATTAGTTATTTTCTAAAATCTGCTTTCAGTTCCATATTTTATATAACAAAACGTTGCTTATAAATACTTACGGATATGTTTGTCCAAACCCACAATCTAAATAAAATTTTCATTCTGGGGTAGAATTTTCTCAATGCTCTTTCCATTGGGACTGTTTACCTACATTTTCTTGTAATTTTAGAAGAGTGCAATTTAAAAATATGGTCATTGAAATATAATGCAAGACACATACAAGTGACATATTTATCCTGAAATAAAATTTTATTCCTCCCTGAATATGTTTAAAGCTCAATTTCAATGTAAGACTTCGATAAAAACAGTTTAGTCTTGGGTAAAATGGAGCACAATCTCCATGCTTGTGTTTAAATAAAGGATTGCATTGATCCCAAAGCAATGCTTCATTTGTCAGCAACAAACCACAAGAAGCGTAGATCTGGGGAGACACCAGACATCCATGATAGCATTATTATTAAATTATTGTGTGACTCTGCTGCTGAGTCTGCAATTGAATCTCACTACTTTCTTAGTCTCCATTCTGTCATTTGGTCTCCGTCAGTTTCAGTATTCATCTTTGGGTGCAAGGAATTATAAACTCAGGCAGTTTCCTGATATATATTTATTTTTAAAAAATTCTGTTAGAACAATTATCCTCTTAACTTTCTAAAATCACAAAAAACTTTCCAAAATTGGAAGTATCTTTCTTATTTAAATAAAATAGTCTTCCCTATTTATCTATTGAAGCAAAATTTAACACAGGTCTCAAGTCCAAAGTAGTGAGCTTGAGACACCTCATACATATATGTGTGTGTGTATATATATATATATATATATATATATATATATATATATATATATCTGTAATAGATATATATAGAGAAATATATAGATACAGACAGCACTGTTTTAAAAGTCTTCATTATAATGAACTAAAATAACTGCAATATTTAAAACTGTAAGCTTATTATTGGTATTCACTATTTGTATTTCAATAGAACTCCCTATTGTAAACTGACCAAAGTTAATTTTAATTATAAAGAAAAATATATTTATTCCTGGTATGATAATAACTTTCTTTACTGTTATTGATTGTATCAGGTACCTCAATTCTAAGCTAAACATAAAAGACAGACAAATATGATTTGCATACAAAACCATATATATTATTATAATAGTGTATTAATTATTTAGTCCTTGGAAGAGTAATATTGTCAGAAATACAAATCTGAATCTTATTTAATGCTCTTGTACCAAAAAGCATAACTGAATTGAAACTATATATAAAATGTCACATCATCTAGTTAAACTGGCACGATTAGGTGAGAAGAAAAAATATTATTTCTCTTCTAATAGTTAAACCTATTTCAATCCCTGCTCAGTACATGCATAGTTGATTTATAATGTACTAATAAGTTATAACATTTACCTGGTGAGTGGAAGTAATACAAATATTTATCCTTGACTTTTATTAAATTATTATATATATGTTATTAGACATAAAGCAATGCTATTTAATCTTAGTATTTTTTAATATAAAGAAAATTTGGAATTAAGCAAATAATTAACTTACCCAATAATACAAGAAATATAAAATGCCTATTGACTGACCCTCGGCTATGGAAAATGACCAAATAAATAAAATTCCATTATGTAATGTGCTCTCTCTGTATTTTATATAACAAATAAAAAATAATATAGATCTTATTTTCTGATAATAATAATCTAATTTTTACCTAATATGGTTTGAGATAGCATTATGTTTCCTACTTTACTTTCCCACCCACCATAAGGGTGGGTAAAGAGATTTATAATTTTATGAGGTCAACTTTTAGACATTCAATGGAGAATGATTATTTCTAGTTACAGTTTTAAAAAATGCAAGTCTAATTCTCCCTATTCAAAAAATTATCCAAATCAGTCGTAACACACAAACTTTATGTTTAAATTTTTCCAAAATTTAAAAATAGTTTTAATTGCTATTTTATCATTTGCTCATAATATAATGTCCATAACTGCCTGACAAAATAGATTCTTAGTGTCTAATGTTACACCATTGTATCAATTTAAAGGCTATAATTAATTTATACATTGAAATAATTGATTGTGTTATTCCTTTCTATTTTCCGTATATATTTTTTGGGTACATACACACACGTACAGATCTACCTGTAGATACAGATACACAGAAATACATATGGATGCAGATGTATAGATAAATACCTGAAGATATAGATATGTAGATGTTACTTTGTAATTTGACCTGTAAGTTTTCTCCAATGTTTCATCTGTGGCTTAATTACCATTACAGTGAAAAAGAGATTTGAGTTTCTTAGATTTCTGATATATTCTTTGTATTGTGAAGTATTTATAACACATAAATGTGAATATTTTGAAAAATATTTTGTGCAATTACAAAGTAACCTGTTTGGTAGAAAAAAAATTGATGATAAAGAAATTACTTGTCTGGGGGAAAACCCCCTTTGAAAACTTTTAGGATCGATGGCCTACTTTATAAAAACAGTATGATTTAAATGATATCTTTTATCATAGGAAGTGAACTATTGGTGTTTATTTGCTTAGATTACACATTGTTATGCTATACATTGTTGTCATCCTTATTATACTTCCTTCCTATAAATATTGTCCCTTGTTTTTTATGACTTTCCTAACATCCTGTTTCAAGTAAATATGAAGGAAAAGTCTGCTATGCGTTGGATACTCTATTAATAATACTTAAACTGTAGTGAGTTTAGCATATTCCAATATAAATTCTGTTGGGTATATCTATTTCTTACAGTACATTTAGGAACACGTTCATCTTTAAACTCAAAAATCAAATAATAACTATTAGCCACTGCTATCTCCATTCTTTGCAGTTGTAGGATTAAGCTCAAAGAGTGATATGTAGAGCAGGCTTTTTAATTCACCCTTACAAAGCAGTCATATGCTGTGGTATTTCGTTGATTAATTAGAAAGACCAACAATTATCTTGCTCATGAAGAGAAACAGAGACTATGAGAGCACTCATTCCCCTTGGGATTGATTTATAGTTTAGCAAAGTAATGGAATAAGGGAAAAAAAGAAAAGGAAAACCTTGAATATCACTTTAAGAAAATATTCAGGTCTTCTCCTTTCCCCCACCTTTTCTCTTAAAAATAAATAAATATGTATTATACACACACACCACAGCAGCAACAATACCTCGTGAGGTTTCCATTTTCTCTTCATAAGCAGTAAGCTCCATTATTAGGACTTTTATGTTTTGGGAGGTGTTTCTCAGTAGTTCTAATATTATACACACACACCACAGCAGCAACAATACCTCGTGAGGTTTCCATTTTCTCTTCATAAGCAGTAAGCTCCATTATTAGGACTTTTATGTTTTGGGAGGTGTTTCTCAGTAGTTCTAATATAAAATGTCTTGGTGAGGCTCCAGTGATCCTGCTTTTATTCAGACACTTTGCATCTTAATGTGGCTATAAGACCATCTCTTAGTAGTGCTAAATTTAGGGATAAGTGCATTAACATATTAGGACTGCTATGAAAATATTTAAGAGTGCTATAAAGACACTCCTCACTGTGCATTCCTTACCATATTTTAATGATGAGGATAATGGTGGTTCCAGGCAGAAGAATTTGAAGTGAATCATAGGAGAAAAAACTTTTTCAGGATGTTTAAAACTATCTAGTAGTCAGTGTTTTCAACTCATCACTGTGTGAGCATGCGTGCATGTGTGCATATGTGTGTGTGTACATTCCTAATGTGATTCTCATGACTCAACTTTCACATAATGTTTCCACATGATGATTTATTTTCACACAATGTTGACAATTTTTCATATATAATTTGACAGCCTTGGTTATATAATCTGATTTTTCTAAACCTCAGTTTTGCTGTGCAACATCAAAGTTGGAGGTGGTTAAAACCCTATTTCTAAAGTTCTAGAATTTTATGTTAACACCTAAATAAGATAATGTCATAGACATTAAGGAGCTTTGGGGGATATATTTTAAGACACAACTCATTTTTGAAAACAGATATGCAAGATACGAAGAAAGAAATTGCTTTACCTTAGGAAACGTCTCATGTTCTACAATAAAAATAATCGTATGTATAAATTTACATCAGGTAAAAACAAAGCTAATTAAAACCAATGTCCTTTGGTCCCATTTAGCATGTTTTCTTCTAGAAAATTTCATTAAATAGAAAAATTAAGTAAAATGCCTAAGAACCTAAGTAGAGTTTTTATAATAAAATACCTCACCATAAACCAAACTTACTCTACTAATATTACTATTTGATAATACATATAATAGGATCATATATTATGTATATAATTATATATATAATTATATATATATATATATATATATATATATATATATATATATATATATATATATATATATATATATATTTATCTCCTTGAAGTCAGAAGTATAAATATTTAAAATATCACATTGGACGTTCTTAAAGTATCACACTCTGTTTTTTAAAAATGTTAAATTTATTTATACTTCAAATTTACCTTTGAGGGAACAAAATTAGTCTTAAAGAGATTAGCAAACTAATGAAGCATTTGTATTATTGCAGCATTTGTATTAACACTAAGTAATTATCCATCTAGGCTCTTCACTTTCATAGAGAACAAGTTACAGCCAATGTTTGTTTGTGACACACATGTATTTTTAAAATTAACTCTCACCTTAATTTATACTTTCTTGCATATAATATATTGCCATATTACATATTTTGTTATGTAATTTTAAGCACTGTCCAAAGCATTCTGATTAGCTGCACCTATACATTGTGTAAATATTGTATGGAATGCATGTCTGCCTCAAATCACTAAAAAGAGGTAACCCAGCAGAAAAAAATATCTCCGATTATTTTTTTTTATCCCCATTTAGTGTATGTACCAAAGAATGGATATTAAACTGGCTAAACTTTGCATGTATAAGGGGCACAGTAAAATACCAAGTGAAATCTTTTCATGCAAGTTAACATTCAGAAGAGCTTCTGATCTAACATACAACTGATCAAGTCAAGCAACATATCATTTAAAAATGTAATTTCAAAGCCAACTTTGATATTGTGATCTTTTACACGTAGGCAGTGGTACAAGACATTTTTATTTCATTTATGCAAAGGATACAATAATGGTGACATAATTATATGAACCATTTCAAAATTGTTTTTTAAGGTGTCAAATAGTGTAATAAAGGGAAAACTTATTTTTCCATCCTAGAAAATAATATTATATTATATGACTTGCTTTATTAGTCCTACCAAATCTTTCTGGCTTAAAGTTAGAAAAACTGACACTACCTGCTTCCTCTGAAGCATTTTTCTATTCATTATTTCCAGAATTAGATTTGCTCATATCATGAGCTTTATCTTACATTTTCTCATTTTTCAAAGCAAATACAGAGATGACAGTATTTCAACATCTCAGCATATATCTATTAAGTGCATACAATTATTTTGTACTCTTCCTTTGTGAAAACTTCAGTTGAATCCATAATATGCTTGATGACAAGACCACAAATGCATGTTGTTCATGTTATGTCCAAGTTCTTTGCTGCTATGTGCTGGAATAGGATGCTATTTCATTTTCTTTATTTTTCAAAAAAATCTACCATTCAAACCTGTATTAACCGGTTTTGTAGTTCTACACTTGACACAGCATTGTCTAGGTAATGAAGCAGTGTCTGAATTTGAAAATAGGATTTATCCTCTCTTAAATGTTAGAGGTTTTTAAATCATACTTTTTTTTCAAGTTAAGAACACTGAATGATCAAGTTCATTCTTAGCTATGGCTGAAAATAGACGACACTGCTAATTTTACATATAAGTAAAGAGAGCCAAATGAAGATTTCATCCTTTCATGAAAAAGTTACCACCTTTTGCTGTTACAAAAATCACGTATTTTTTCATGCTACATAGATTTCAAAGACCTTGTGAAAAAATCTTGATTATTAATCTCATAGATATATAACACAATATTAAATTACAACAAATCTCCAGAAAAGACCTCCAGTTTCTCTTCAAATCTATAGTCCATTACATTCTCATCTAAAGTTATTAATACAAATAAATGTGAACTTATCTACTACAGGTGATCACTTTTCTTTTATGCACTTTTCTTATTTAAAATAGATTCTGAGAACATACACTGTTAACAGTATCTAAATGTAAACGCTGTAGAATATTGATAACCTTTTAGTTAAAATTCGACATGCCTTTTTAGAGATTAGCGTGCTTGAAAATATAATTGATGCAAATGGTTATTTTGAGTATGCAAAGTAAAAAAAAAAAACTCCATCAAGTCATTACACTTTCCATATCACTTCAAATAAAACACAATGTTGCCTTTGAAACTCTCTGCCTCCTGTGGTTTTCATCCACTGTCTTTATTACATTAAGATATATTTGCCTGCAATAATGGAGATCAATTATAGGCAAAAGATGTACACATTCAGAATATTGACCTGAGTGAGAACTAAAATATGAGAAGAAACCTTCACCACGTAAAGTGATCACCATAATCCTGACATCCTATGTCCATCTATATATGTGTTATTTTTACTGTTTATGTATCATTTCATTTTAATATTATAAATAAAGAAATCATTTCTTATTAAGACATGAAAAAAATGTCTTTATTTTTGACAGTTCTGACTCAAATTATGTAAACAAAAGTTATGAGAAAACCAGGAGTCCATTTAAAATTGATATAATAGTATACACAAACACAATTAATATGTGAGTAGTTCAAAGCCACCAAAATCAACACAGTGTGAAGTTCAGTTTTATTTTTATAATAATGCTCCATATGCAAATTTGAGCACTATAAAAAGAGCTTTGGTAGGTATCAGTTTTGTAAAAGTAAAATAAGCAAACATTGCAAGCTTTTTCACTGAGCATTTTAATATCTCATTCAAATACTATAAAATGTTTTCTTACCTGCTTTTAAATGTTGAGAGAGAGAGGGGGAAAGAGCAAAATATAGCAACTAGGAGAAAAGCAATATTTGTATTACTACATTACAGGAAAGCAAAAATTAAAGAGCTTATATTGTCAAGCAAAGTAAATAAGATTTACCTTGTTTAGCAATGGAATCGAGTTTAGCCCTGCTCAGCGCTGACAATTCCGGTGTTGCTTCTCTCTCATTCCCTCTCTCCTCTTTTTATAGTATCTTCACAGCTGAATCTTCATGAATCTCAGTGTGCCTTCCTCTTCCAACGAGCATCACTTTTAACTCAGACAGGCAGGAAGCTGAAGCCAAAGGAACTCTCTATCTGATTGGTTTCCATTCAGCGTTTCTGTTTAATAAGAGACGTCCCTCACATAGGAAGATATTGCCACTGATGGCGCTGCAGGGCTCCAGGTTTGGGCTGGGGGAGGAAAGACTCTTTAGGCACAGTGATTTGCAAGCGAATAAAGTAGGAGGGCTCAGAGAAGAGGGCTTTGTCAAAGACCCCTATAAGAGAAAATAACCCAGTGTTTTTCATCTCCGTTAATCAGCTCTGCTTAATATGTTTGCAATTGGTAGAGAAAGGTCACAGCCTGTCTGTAACCTGTAAATCATCTGTAGAAAATATATATCACATGGAGAGTGCTGTTGCTCAAAAGGAATTTTATGTATCGTCCCTGAAAATTCACAACTACCTATTTCAATTTCAATATCAAAATTCCAAGATTAAGGAAAAGAAAGAATCCAGATTATATTTATCAATGATCATGAATTTTTATCTGTCTCTGAGTTTATCGACTAAATAATCTTTCAAAAACAGTAATTTAAAAACATCTAATCATTGATGTCTTAACATGATCTTTTTCAGTGAAGAGAATGATTTCAAGCATAATTTCAAATTTCTACAACACTTTGCTTTTTACTTGATAATGCAATTGAGGGATTTTCACCTTCCTTGGAAACGTACAAATATAATTGGGACCATAGCAACATCACAAGAACTAGATGGTCCACCTGTTACATTTGCTGTTGTACATTGTACAGCTATTACAGAGTGTAAACCATAACAGAATCAAATCCTGTTACAGAAGAGAAGTCTCTTTAGTACTTCTGGAAATGGCACAATAAGAAAAATATTGATTAAAAGATAAATCCTTCTGAAAAGAAGTTCTAGTAATAGTTGTATGAAATGCACGGTGGGAATATGGCTCACTTTATAACAGTTCGTTAAGTCACAGTAAGTAAATAGCTTAAGTGCCAAAAAAATATCAATATCCTATTTGATGCTTCAAAGGAATACTGACAATAGAAAATATAAATAAAATTGCACTTCTGACCCCCACCCCCAATGGTGAAGCTTATCCATGAAGTGTAGATAATAGAGCTGCCTATCTGAGGCATTATTATATTGTGCATTATAGAAATTCTTTTTTTTTTTTTTTCCTGCGGTACCCGGGCCTCTCACTGTTGTGGCCTCTCGCGTTGCGGAGCACAGGCTCCGGACGCGCAGGCTCAGCGACCATGGCTCACGGGCCCAGCCGCTGCACAGCATGTGGAATCTTCCCCGACCGGGGCACGAACCCGTGTCCCCTGCATCGGCAGGTGGACTCTCAACCACTGTGCCACCAGGGAAGCCCCAGAAATTCATTTCTTAAAAGAGAAAACAAATACTTGGAATATACAGTTTTACATGTCCCCAAATAAAATGTGACACAGCTTATGCATGGTAATATAACTTGTAGTACACAGTTTTTAAATACTTGTGAATTTGAAGTGTAGGAAATGGACCCCCCCCCCCCAGAAAAAAGGGACTTCACTTTGTTCATCTACAAATGAAGGAAGAGAAAGAAGAAATAAAGCAAATTGTTCAGAGCTGGTTAGAACAGCTTAGTTAGGTTAGTGGTTAAGAACAGCTTAGTGAATTCTTCATGGAGGCTAAGAGTGTTTTCTTGAAGCAAAGACACTTAATATAAAATTCACATTCTCCTTTATATTCATTTCTTCCAGTTCTACTTGTTCCTTTAAATAAACATATTATAGAAGTCTCTCTGTTAATGCTGAGATAAAGTAATGCATGCAAAGTGGGAAAAAGGAACCAAACAAAATATGTTATCATAGTTTAAGGTAAATATTCACAAATAAAAGCTTTGAATCCCTAAAGTTGCATGCATTTCATTTCCCACTGAAACCCAACTGTAGGGAAAGGTTGTTTTGTGCAAAATCCACAATCCAACAAAACATTCTATTGCCTGATTTGAAGTTATTTTCACTATTTCTAGATAAAAGGAGAAGGGGGATTTGCCAACTAAAAAGTGGTTACTGTCTTACTATCTCAGGAGTCCTCTGCCTTTCTCTCCTTTGTCCCAGTGATTATGGAGCATTTGAAAACAAGGGGCCTAAACCTTGGAATTACTGAAAATTATTTTCTACCGTGTATAGCTACTTGTAAGTTTTCAAATGTAAATAGCATTCTACATCATATAAAAGAGTTTTTGATACTTAGAATAATGTTTATAAATATTTAGCAAACAGGTATGCATAAAACTATTAATCATCATCATTATTTACAGTAGTAGGAGTATATTTCCTTTGCTAATGTATTTGGACATGAAAATTAATTTACAGCAAATGAAAAATATTATTTGAATTATTCTTTTCAAAGTTACTTTAGCTTGAATTAACTTTTCTTAATCATTTGGTACTTCAGAAGCACTAAGTTATGGCAAAAACATGTCATGAATTTTTTTTTCTTTTTTTCGGTACGTGGGCCTCTCACTGTTGTGGCCTCTCCTGTTGTGGAGCACAGGCTCTGGATGCGCAGGCTCAGCGGCCATGGCTCACGGGCCCAGCTGCTACGCGGCATGTGGGATCTTCCCAGACCGGGGCACGAACCCGTGTCCCCTGCATCAGCAGGCGGACTCTCAACAACTGCACCACCAGGGAAGCCCATGAATTTTTTTTTCTTTTCTTCTTCTTTGAATATAATGTGTCCCCATACCTGAGGGCTCCATCTATATAATACTGTTCAAAACAGCTGACTTATTCCTGTGTGATATTGTGATTTATAATAAGATAGATATATATATATATATATATATATATAGATAGATAGATAGATAGATAGATATTTACTCTTCATCCTGGTTTCTGGCACAGAGCTCCTAAAACCATTGGGATTTCCTAAGAGATAAGATCCATAAAGGTATATTTTCTTAAGTTAGTAAGGTGACTGTTGGACTGCACCTAAGGATGGGGGCTGAATGACGGGAGAACCGATGCCGAAAGCTCAGCCTCTGTACACCAGTGCCTAATTGAATCTCGGAGACAGAGTTTTGGGTGAAGTAGAAAAGAATAGCTTTATTGCTTTGCCAGGCAAAGTGGGACAGAGTGGTCTTCTGCTCTAGAAAACTGTGTGTTCCAACCCAGGGGAGTTTGGTGAGGAGTTTTATAGTGATGGTTCAATGGTACGGTTGCTGATAAGATTAGGGTGTGTGAAAGGCCTCCAGTCCTGTAATCTGGTCTCAGGTAATCTTCTTGATGAGCTTCTCTGGTTCCTTTAATGTAGCCTCAGGTGGTCTTTCTCTGGTATGAAGAATGCTGACCTCTTAAAAGAATGTAAAGACATTGTTTTATGTATCCCTTGAGGTCGAACCAGGACCCTGCCCCAAGTCTGCACTCTTGTTCCCTGGCTGCCCTTCCCTTGTCTTTGCATCCCTTCCCTTCCAGGATTAGCAACTGTTTGAATCTGCCCTTTGGAACTCAGGGAAGATCATGGAGGCTGGAGTCAAGAAACGGGACAGAAAGGCTTCTGTGCTTAGGAGCCCCACAGGGTCCTGCTCAGGTTTAGAACCGACCAAGTGTTTAGAGATTTGGAGCTTTCAGTCCCACTCTCCTGATTTGGGAAGGAGAGAGTGTTGGAGGTTGAATTAATGGCCAATGGCCAATGATTTAATCAATTATACCTATGTAATGAAGCCTCCACAAAAAAACCAAAAAGAGAGGGTTTGGAGAGTGTCCAGTTGGTGTACCAGTGGAAATTTGGGGAGAGTGGTGCCCTTGAGTAGAGCATAGAATCTCCAAGTCTTTTCCCCATACCATGTCCTATGCATCTCTTTCATCTGGTTATTCCTGTTACATCCTTTCATAGTAAACTGGTGATCTAGTAAGTAAAATGTTTCTCTGTGAGTTCTGTGAGCAACTCTAGCAAATTAATCAAATCCGAAGTGGGGGTCATGGGAACTTCTGATTTATAGCCAGTTGGGCAGAAGTACAATAGCATATGTACAGCTGATTCCCTTTGTTATAATGCAGAAACTAACATACCATTGTAAAGCAATTATACTCCAATAAAAATGTTAAAAAAAAAGTACAGTAGCAACCTAATCTTGAAGCTGAGAAGGCAGTCTTGTAGGACTGAACCCTTTAACCTGTGGAATCTGATGCTATTTCCAGGTAGATAGTGTCAGAATTGAGTTAAATTATAAGACACTCATCTGGTGTCCTGAGACTTCTTTGTTGGTGTGAGGACCCACCCACACACATTTATATTGGTACCAGAACCTATTTACCATGCCACATAGAAGACTCCAATATTTTTTTGCATTTTATTATTAAAATACTATTCTATTATACAGTAATTATTTTACAAATTGTTGAGAAAGATATTGAAAAGGTTAGTCACCATGCTAGTTTATCTTGCACTGAAGTGGGCATTTTTTTTTAGAAAAAGATGAATTTATGAATAAAATAAACTTTATACTCAAGTTAATTTTTAATCATACAATTTGTCCTGCAGTGTTTAAGGAGGACCATAAAGACATGGATGTTGCACTGGGACAGCTGTGAGACAGAAGCTTCCTGTACTGTGACACCACACGTGGGACTACCCTGGAATTTAAGACCTCTAGCTGGATTTAAGACCACTAGCTGGGAAAGAATTGCTCACTCTTTCCCAGATAAAATGGAAATGCTTTGCAGAAGAGCTTTTGCATACCACTATCATGAATATCCCCTACCAGACCTCAGCGCCAAGGATTTGCTCCTGCAATGAAGATTAAACTATACTTAGGAATGGAGCAAAAATTATAAATTATTCTTTTTCCTCTATAGTAGTCCCATCATTGCTCACATTCCTACTTACATCAGGCCCTCTCCAGAGTTGAAGCTTCTTCAATCATCTATCATCACCTTGATTCTTATCACTTTATAACTTGAGGTATCCCCAAATCTCAACAGAGTTCCCTCATTCCAAATATGCCCACTGGCAAATCTGTTTAACATTAGGAAATCCTTTGTATCCTCAGCCTTTTCTTTGAACGTTCCCTTCAGTTCCCTGCTTTAACTCAAGGCTGGCTACTGTCTGAAGTTTCTTTTCCATTTCATGTTTCTCACGTGAGAGATGGTGTTATTCTGATAGCCTGGAGTACCACAGGCCTGGAGTTAGGATAAATGATCTTCTTGCTTGTCTTTGCTAGGCCATTTTTCCTCACTCCTTTTTCCATGCTTGATGTAGATTTTATCATACCTATGGTCAGTTAATCCATGACAAAGGAGGCAAGAATATACAATGGAGAAAAGACTGTCTTTTCAACAATTGTCATCATTTTTTAATAAATTCAGCAACCACTTAGTTGATCTACACAACACACTGACTCCTTGCTTTGATTTTCCTATTCTGACTTCTCCTTTTAAGTCATTCTCTCTGGGATCTTATGCCAGAAATTCTATCTCCACTTCAGGACCTCTCTCCCATTGACCTCACATCTTCTTTCAACGTTTGTCATGCCTCTGTGATTCTAACTTCTCGGCTCACTCAGGTTTGATCCCAGGGCCCATTATCAAAACCACTCCCTTGCATACTCTCTTGTTCTACTCTTGATTCACAACTGCACACACACTGCTTCCTCTAGAGAGCAATACTTTTCTAAAGAATGGTGAAAAAAAGATATAAAAGAGAAGGGGCTTTATATCATGTTTGTGGCAATGAAATATGAACCATGGACAGACTCTGGGATCATGAAATGATCCATACACAAAATAATGCAGCAGAAGTAGAATTTTGGAGTCAGTATTCTTAGTTGCTCTTTGTGTTTCCATCATCGTTCAAAGAACTTCAACATTTTCCAGTCTTTATATAGATGATGAAAATTTAGGAAGTTCTCAGAATCCTTGAAATCTTTCTTTGGATATTCATAAACCATGCAGAAGATGGATGGCTTATACTAGTCCTCTGTTATTTTTTTAAATTCTGCTTATAGTTATAATTGTCACCAGAATACCACTGTTATTATTATTGCAACTGCTACTGCTATCAATAGTAATAATAATACAACTAATTATAATAATAGCAATGACTTTAACTTATTGTGTATTTGCATAAATAACTACAAGCATTTTACATATGTTTCACCAAGATGGATTTTGTTTTCACTTGATATAGTATAAGGATACTGATGATCAGTGAAGTTGTTTGTCAAAATTTACTTAGCTAGGCAGTTGATAGAACCAGGAATAGAAACCAGTCCTATTTAAATTTAATGCCCATTCTCTTAAGCACTATACAGCCTCTTCAACTGCCTACTGGAAACAAAGCACATCACAACTCCAGGCACTGCTGGCCAAAGGTAGCTGGAATAATGTGTATCCCCTGGAGAGATTTCTCATCCACAAAGTTTCTATAAAGTAAAGAATTATACCTAACATGTTTATTCTTACTAAAGAATTTTTTATATGATATAGAACTTAAGAAATGTGTATCTAGATTTAGAATAAGTTCTAGTAAGGAATTAGGTTAGAAGGACATATCAATTTATAAATGATTGGTAAGTATTAAACATATGTTAAAGCTTTTTCTTTCTGACTCATGAGTAAATCTTTGGAAATACTTACAAATGCTTGTCCAGATTATGTTAGTCAGATAAGTATTCTAAAATTAATATAACAAAAATTCCACTGACACCTACATTAAAGATATATTTTAGAAACCCCTAGAGTTTTACTCATCTTTGTATCCTTTTAGCACATGAAAGAAAACCAGAGTACTTAGACAGTAAATGGTATTTTATGCACTTTATATGTTTCAAACAAAAGAAAATTTAATAAAAACAGTGTCATTTACTTTTTTTTAACTAAAACGATGTTATTATATGCTGGTACATAAACACTATATGCTTATCCTAAAAGTCAAACAGAGAGTAAAATCACTTGATAGCACTCAAATATAAGAAAATTTCTATTGCTATTATTTACCATGTAAATTAAATCACTCACACAATTAATTTTAAATAAATGGGATTATATCCTGTATATTATTTTTATCATGGAAACTTTAAAACTTTTAACACTTCTTCTTTTTCCCTTCTTTTTCCTCCTTTCTGTCCCTCTTTTCTTTTACTACCCCTTCTTTCAGTGTAGGTACTGACATTAACAGCCTCTTACACAATTGTTTGTACCTTATGTAATCAAATTTAAAAATCTATTCATCTTTTAATCTGTGTGTCTTTGTATCTATGCATCTATGTCTCTGTGTCTCTGTCACCTATGTATATCTATTGATCTCTCTACCTATATTGTTTATATGTACCCTTAGTGTTTTAATTAAAAATAAACAGCATATTTCATTACCTTCTCTGAATCCTGCTTTTCTATCTAATATATTGTGAACATCTCTACAAGCCAATTGAAAAACTTATTGTTTCAAAGGCTGCTAAACATGTTATTTTATGTAATATTTATGGACATTTTCTTTTTTTAAAGTTTGTATCAGCTTTTTCAAATGAAATTTTAGGATTTGCTTTTCTCAGTAAAACAGTTCAGTCATCTGTTTTCAAGCTTTTTTTTTTTTATTGGCTACTCTGCATGGCATGCAGGATCTTATATCCCAGACCAAGGATAGAACCCATGCTCCCTACAGTGGAAGTTCGGAGTCCTAACCACTGGACTGCCAGGGAATACCTTTTTAATTATATATGAAGCTGACACACCCAGTAGAATCATGTGCTACTATAAAAATGTATATACATAAAGCACAAATCTGTTTTCAATATTACCTGTTTTCAAGCTTCTGAAGCTTACTGACTACATTCTCCTTTTATGCTATTTTCTTCCTTGGGATATGGTTCATTTGGATATCAGGAAGGAGGGAAATTACGTATCTGTGTTCAATTTTCAGTTATGCAGATTCTATGTTTAGGTTTTAGTTTATTAATTAATAGAAGAACAAAAAATAATGGTATTTGCTGCACCAAAGTTGAAAAGAAAATATAATTGAGAAAGTTTGATATTAAAAAGACTGGTATTAACAATTTAGATTCTAAAAACATGGATTCTTAAATCAAAGAGCTTTGTAATTAACAGTATCTCAAAGCTTCAAAAGAGGAGCCTACCCATACAAATAGCAGAAATCGTAGACAATTGAAAGAAGAAAAACGTTTCCCAAAAAGTAAGCTAATACATATCTTTATGTGTGTGTCATATTTTGATTTATTTAATAGCAATTTCTAATAGGTGCCTTTAATATAAATGTCTTGCAAATCTTTCAGCTAATGATGTCCTTTTTGATTTTTTCCCAAGTCTTTTAAAGATAAAAATATAACTTGTATGGTCAGTCTTTTTTTTTTTTAGAATTAAAAAAATGTTTAAATATTGTTAAATTTATTTAAACTTTGCAAAATTTTTTTTTTTTTTTTTTTTTTTTTTTTTTTTTTTTTTTTTTGCGGTGCATGGGCCTCTCACTGTTGTGGTCTCTCCCGTTGCGGAGCACAAGCTCCGGACGCGCAGGCTCAGCGACCATGGCTCATGGGCCCAGCCGCTCCGCGGCATGTGGGATCCTCCTGGTCCGGTCCTGGTCATGAACCCGTGTCCCCTGCATCAGCAGGCAGACTCTCAACCACTGCGCCACCAGGGAAGCCCTTTTGCAAATTTTTATATTGTGTTTTACAATGTGTGTAATATATCAGCATATAATGTAACATTGTACAATCGTAGTAAATATATTAGAAATTGTACAGAAATTGTTAACATATTACAAGATGATATTCATATACCTTAAGTGCACAGCCAAAAAAAGATTGAAAGCTCTGAGCTAAACAATGACTTTAACATCATTTCCATAAATAAGCAAACCTTTAAAGAATATCTTCACAGACAATACTTTTCTAGAAGGACTGAAACATCACAGTAGAAAGTCTGAGTTTCTTCTCTTAAGACACCATGGGGATAATTTATACCCTGCAAAGTGAAACTGACCTTGAGAAGTTTTCTTTTTAAACCAACAAAAAGGAAAGCCTTTTGACTTTTATCTACTGTCTGTTAGCATCTAACCCTGGTTGGAGTAACTAGGTCAGTGGCGCTTGGCCCTGGTGACAGATGAGAATCACCTGAGCCTAGGTGTCTCATCCTGAGATTCTGACTCAGTTGTTCTAGGGTGTATAAAGCCCAGACCCTGGCAATTCCCTTGGTTTCCCTGGTGATTCCAATGAGCAGATGGGTCAAATAACAGCCACAGGCTTGGGAGTTGATCTGAGAATGAGCTTGCACAATTCACCCTGTGGTTAAGTTCAGGAGAGGGTCTAAGCATTTGATGTCTAGAGGGCTTCAAAGACTCCAGCTTCTGGTGCTTCCAATCCCGACATGCAGTGCTCAAGGTGAATGGAATTTTTCATACTTCCTTGAATGTAATCCTTTTTTGTTTGTTTTGCATTCTTTGCACACACTGTTCCTTCTGCCAGGGAACTCTTACTGCTTTCTGTACTTCTTATTTTTAATCCTTCAAGAGAGTGTAAGGGCCATCTCCTCTGTGAGGGTGTCCCTCATGCAAGGGTAATGATTTACCACTCTTCTTCAGATATCACTAATGGGCATACATTTCTTTCTGTCTCTTGGAAGGAGGCAGGTCCATCTCCCTCCATCAGAGAGTAAATTCCTTGGAGGCTAAAATCTTGTCTTATTTACACATTGTGATCTTACCAGCACATACATTATTGCATGCCTGGCATATAATAAGGTTCATAAAAGGGACCCCTAATTTTGAAATTGGCTAATTGGTTAATATATAAGACCTCAATTTTTTCTCTAAAAGAAAGAGCCATCTGCAATTACCACTTTATCTGTAAAATATAGCTAACCTTATCTACACAGCAGTGTATTTTAACAGGCAGAGCTAGAATAAGTTATTACAAATACATCTTAAAAGGAAATGTAATATTATTCAAACTTTGGTTTTATAGTTTCAGCTATAACTAAAAAATAGCTATAACTAAAAAATAGTTTCAGTGTGTAAAGATTAATATCTTAGTACCTATATATTAACTTCTGGTCTAAAATGAAAAACGCAGACAGAAGAACAAAACTGTACCTACAGTTTGTTTTGCTTTAAATATAATTGGTGTTATTTTTTTAACAATAGTTTGAAAACTAGCCATGATGGTATTGCACTAGGTACCTCCTACATTTACCTCATTGTATCTTCTCAATAATATTAAAAAAGGCATGCATGCATTTTCTTACCTTACAAATAAAGAACATTAGGCTTGGAAATGGTCAAATGTAACAGCCAAATCACGCAGCTCACAGGTGGCACAGCTGTGATTGAACCTAGGTCTGTTTTACTCTGACACCTTGTTATTTTCAGTGCGCTATACACAAGAACATCAGATTACATGTTCTGAGTATACTTATCGGATTTCTTTTCATAGTCCACCCTTCAAGAGAATGGGTTTGATAATTTAGATAATTATTCTGTGTTTTCCTGTGTGAATCTAAGCAAGTTACCCAACCTCTTACAGCCTCGGTTTTCACACAACAAAGGAGGAAATAATCATAGGATCTCTGTGAAGGCCAAATGAGGCAATGGCATTGCTGTAGGGAACTAAGTTTTAAGTGACTGGTGTCAAATTTGGAATTTTTGCTTTTAAAACAGACAGAAGTACACCTACAGGGACAAGGCCCCGGTCTAGTTCAAGCATTCTTCTGGTCCCAGTGCCCTACTTATATCATCCTATTTGACACTGGCTATTTCTGCAGTTTGGCTACTGGGTATAGAGAAAAGATAAAGGAGGAAATACAGATTATATTTACTGAACCTCTGCAGTGTGCAACATGAGAGCACATCTCCTGACTAATGGGGAGAAAAGCACAGTAGTAAAAAAAATTGTGGTAGTAGTGTCGTCAGTGTTAAATTTGTGCTTTATGTAATACATATTTTTATAGTAGCGCATGACTCTACTGGGTGTGTCAGCTTCATATATAATTAATTACATTTAATGTGTATATGTGTTTAAAATAGTTTGAGTTATCTTTTTAAGAATCCTGTGTGGCAATCTTTATGTTTTAGGGCTTCCCTGGTGGCGCAGTGGTTGAGAGTCCGCCTGCCGATGCAGGGGACACGGGTTCGTGCCCCGGTCTGGGAAGATCCCACATGCCGCGGAGCGGCTGGGCCCGTGAGCCATGGCCGCTGAGCCTGCGCGTCTGGAGCCTGTGCTCCGCAACGGGAGAGGCCACAACAGTGAGAGGCCCGTGTACCGCAAAAAAAAAAAAAAAAAAAAAGGAATCCTGTGTGGCAATCTTTATGTTTTAAAGTGAATGTTTATATAATTCACATATAATAGCTAATATAGTTGAGTTCAGATCTACCATGTTGCTCTTTGTTGTCTGCTTGTCATTTTCTCCTTTATTCTACCTTTCCTGCCATTCTTTATATTAGGTACTTTTTAAAAATGTCATTGATTTCCTTTTCCATTTTCTACTAGCTGTTTTGTTATACCGTTTGTTACTACCTCCCACTGGTTATCTTAGAAACTGAAAATGCAGCTTTAACATATGAGACAACAATATATATTTTTATTTTCAGAGGCAACAAATTAGTATATTTTTTTCAAATTAGTATTTTTAAAGCATATAAAGCAATTGAAAATATAATGATAATGGAATAACCTCATTTACTGTGCTTACATTTTATACAATTATTGTTATATATTCCACATATTTTTATAAAACACAAGACATAATGTTTAATATTGTTTCACACAGTGAATAGAATTTTATATTTAGTCATATATTTACCATTTCCAATATTATTTACTCCTTCTTAGATTTATCTGCTTCCATTTGAGATATAGCATTTCCCATAGTGAAGGTATAATTGAAAACAAATCTCTTAGCCTTTGCTTTTCTGAGACTATGTTTATTTCATCTTCACTTTGAAGGGTATTTTTGCTTTATATAGAATTCTTTGTTAACCATTCTATTTTCTTTCATTACTTAACATATCTTTGCCTTCTGCTGAGACAGAGTTTCTGCTGAGAAGTTCGTTTTCTTTCTTATTATTGATTGTGAAAGATAATATTTCTTTATCTCTGGCTGATTTTAAATTTACTTGTTATACTTCTTCTTTGAGGTTTGGTTATGTTTGTCCTAGGCATAGTTTTCTCTCTGTTTCTTCGTATGGTTTATTTATTTACTTTCTTGAACATGTGGTTTAATATCCTTTTTATATTTGGAAAATTATTTTTCATTTTCCTTTTAAAAAATTGTTTCTATTCCATTCTTCCACTCTCTACTTCTTCTAGGACCTCAATCACATGCTTGTTAGTTTTTTATCATATGCTACATTTCTCCTATACTCACTCTCTTTTCCTTTTCTTTCTCTGTTTTTCAGGAAGGATATTTTCCCTTGAATGGTCTTCAAGTTTTCTAATCCTATTTTTTTGTTTGCTAATACCAGCCTGGTGTTAACTTATTAAAGCACTTTGTCAACTATTTTCTCTATTTAAAAAAATTAATCCTCACTATTTTGATGCTTGTGCTTACTTCAACATCTGCATTATTTCCAAGTATGGTTTTATTGCCAGTTTCACCTCCTGAATACCACTTAACTGTTTTATCTCCTAACATGTCAAGTTATTTTTATGATGTACTGAACATTGTGGGTAATATGTCCTGAGAATTGGGATTATACTGTCTTCTTCTGAAGGGTACTGATAGTTGTTCTCATAAGCAGTCTAAATCTCATGGAGCACCTTGATCCTGTTGAAACTTGATTTTTGGCCCATTAGGGCAAATTTATTTCTGCTTGATCTTTCAGAGCCTCAACTGAATACTCAGAATCTTCACTGTTATCTCTATTCTGGCTGGGTTCATACACCAGTATACTTCAGCACTGTAATAACTGACATTTCCATTTGGCTCTAAGTCTGCCAGAATTTGTTCTATCCTAGGTATCCCAAAGTTTTCCAATGAATATCTATAGCCATGGACCCAGGGAAATTTTTATAAAGATTTTGGAGAATGCTTGTATGTAGTTTTAACCTGTCTCATATCTTTTCTTCAAAACTTAGTTGCCCTGACTACCTTGGTGTCCAATCTCCGTTTCATTCATGTAGTAATATAGCTACTTTCTCTTTGTACTCCATTTTCCTATGCACCTTTGGAAAACATACCCAGGAAAAAAGCTAAGATAAATGTGGAGATCACTTCTTATGCTTTCCTTATCTCAAGTATCATAGCGTTGAATTGGCTATTGTCCTAGAGAAAAAATGGTGTCTCAATTAAATTAACCTTTAGTAGGGAAGAGGTAACTCACAGATCTGCTACTGTTATCTTTTTTTTTCCACAGATGTCTTATGTGAATCTTTATGGTATAAAATCTCATCTCTTGCACACATGTCTGAATTTAAGCCATGTGATCTTACTTTCAGGTAGCTGAATATGGCAGTTTATTTTTTACTTCCATATATTGGTCCCTCTGCCTAGAAAGTTTCCAGTTCAATTTAGTCTCTCCCTCCCTGCCCATTTTACCTTCAAACTCAATCTACCTAAAGAACACTTACTCAGTTCTCAAGACATAGTTCAAATATCACCTTTTCTTTTAACTCTTCTCCTCCATGTTCAAGTAGAATTAATAGCTTCTTGCTTTATTTTTCAGAAATGCCTGAACATGATACTATATTAGCATTTTTATGTTTAATATATCACATACTGGACTATATGCTTTTGAAACAGAACATACTTTTCCCTATTATTTATATTTCTCTCTCTTCCACTGTAACAGGTACATGGAGATGAGGGTGATTAACAGTTGTTAGGTAAAGAATAAATGACCATATAAATAAACTATGTAATAATACATTTGATTTCTGAAGCAGTACTGGTATGATATATTTAGTGCATTAGGTAAAATATCTCTGATTATTCTAACCACATCCCAATTAAGATTAAACAAACAACAACTGAGGAAGAGGAAGTTTCCATAATAGGTAGTCATGAATCTAGTACCAGGAACCTGTTTTTCTAAGACTCTAGAATCCATATTCTTTCCACTAACCAAAACTATGTAATTCTTCGTTTGAATGGAGGTTTCAGAAAAAATTATTATTATTTTAAATTATGCAGATGACATACTATGGCAATAAGAAATAAGAGAAAAGCTTTTAATTCTGTGTTATTATCCAGATTAATAGAATAGAATCATTAAAATGAATTAAATGTAACCTCTTAATATACATATACAGATATACACACATATATAAATTTTAGAAAATATATACTACTAATTTCTTAAAATATAACTCATAACCTCAAGAAAGAAACATAACACTCTGAAAAAGTAAATAATATATTCAGAATTTCCCAGCATTAGGAAGCACGTATGTAAAATGTGTTTGTATAATTTGAAGTAGTAAGCATGTGACTAATTTAACTTTTACCACTAAAAATTTAGAAAACTGTAAACTATACAAGCAAATGATGCCTTATAAATCTTTATAAATATGTATACATAATTTTAATCAAAATTTTCTCTAAAAGTTAAGTGTGAATGGTTTATATATACAGATATAAAGTAATTATTCCATTTGAATAGCAATTTATACCATCTAAGTAAAATCATTCTTTTGTTAATCACTAATTCAGAAACAGAAAAGGCACTTGTGACAAAGTATTTAATTATGACTGTACAGTGAGACAGATTTAGGCAGAATTATACATCTCTATTGTTCGACTAGGAAAGTGGAATTAGGCTGCTCACTGATGTTGGATTTGACGATGGACTTAGGTCTTCTGTTTCAAAGAGATTTTATCAGTCACACAGTTAATAAATCAAACAGTTTCCAATTTCAGCACTGAGACGTTTCTCCTGCCATTATCTAATGCTACCAAAATTTGGATTAAACCAAAAATGTAGAAATGTATTTTACAAGTGATTATCTAAACTCAAACTACCAAACACACTGAGACTGGACTTACTATTACATTTATTTTTCAAGTCATTGACACAGTTTCAAATTTCTTCATGCAGAAGTGTCATTGTTCTTCTTTTTCTCTCTCTTTTATTTCTTTTTATTTTCCCCCCTCTTCTTCACTCGGATTGATTTCTAGTTTGGGACACTTTATTGACAAATAGCAACTAACCATGAAATAATTGTATCTATGTTGGCAGTTTAATTTTGATGTTCAAATAAAAGAACTTTTCCCAATTCCTTAGGTATACCAATTTGTGTACTAAGGTACAAAGAAGTGTCACAAAATTAGATTACATAATCAACTACTTGGAAGCTAGAAAACTAAAAAACTAGAAAAAATAAAATTTAGTCTCGTACCTTTTCAATATCTTACTGAAAGACCACAGTAAAATGTAAAATTCTATGTAAAATTCTGTAGAAACAACTTCTAGGATACAGATAAAGAATGAAAATATAATGACAATTAGCAGACATGAAAAGATGAGGTTTTATTAGTTCTGCTTGGTTCCTGAAATAACAAAATACCAAAGGGAAATATCTGCACATCTGCCTAGCTGTGGGTTCTCTTGCCCCCAAGCAAACAGGGAAGCCTTTTTTTTCTATATTGTATTAACTTATTTCTTTCCACAATTGTATCTGACTGACCATTCAATCAGATCAATTTATGTATGACTATTCCTTTCCATTGTTTTAAAATACGTAGGCATTGAACAGTGTGAGTTATCAAAAAGAAAAAAAAAGTTTTTACTTTGAGTTTCCTTGTAGCAGAAATGAATAATGAACATCAGGATGCTAAGAGCCTGTCAGCAATTGCATTATACACCTAACTTTGTAAAGACTATTAAAATTCAATTGAAAAATAGTTGAAATTTAACTTTATAAATTATAAATATGCTGTAAATTGAAAGTGAATTAGAGAACCTAGGAAATGTTTCTCTTATTCTAGATCAAGTAAATTTTCAAAGTGGAATTTAAACACGAGTTTAGCTTTGAGTATGAACTTCTACTTTTATTGAAATCCCTAACTTTCCCAAGATTTTTTAAACAATGGTATTGAATGATTTGGTAACCATTTAAGTACTAAAGGAAACGAAAGGTAATTTTTTATTTCATTGTTAAAATACATTTTATAAAATGGTTTCACAAAAGGTTTTGAGTTCACAAAGGCCTATTTTTTTGAATATGTAATTGCTGTCTACCCAAGGAATTTAGGAGGAAAACATTACCAAAGCTCTCTTTATTAATTTATTAAAGTGAATAATATATTCTACGTGGATAATAAAAAGGTCCCCCAAAACAAGGATAGATGGATTTTCAGGGGTTGAACATGTTATATGTTGACTATGTTTATAATTATATATTTGAGTGAGAGAGGAAGAAGCTTGTTTGCTTCCCTTATTCAAATTCTATATTTAAATGAGGGTTCTTAATACCTTCATTAAGAAATCCATGTGTATGTTCTATTTACACCCCTGTTTTGCTTGTCTGTTTTTAGATTTTTTTAAGTATGATTATGGTATAGATTTTTAAAACGAGTCTTCTGTCAGCCTCTCATCTTGACCCTGAAGGTACCAGTGTGACTGCTTTAGTAGCTATCTCTTTTTTCTTTGATATTTTTTTCAGTTTTCTCCCTCCTCACCTCTCCTCCCCTTCCACCTCTTCCCCACTCCTCTCATCCCTTCCCTCTCCTTTCATGTATGTACTTGTGCAACCTGCTTTTATATTTAGCTATGATGGCTTGACATGAATGTGTGGCATTACAATTCCATTGAATGGGTATAGAAAAAGTCAACTATTCCTCACTGAAGGACATTTAATTTCTTTCTCATGTTCTGCCACTACAGTTTAACAAGGTATATGCATAGTGTTATCATGTATGTTAGAATTCTAAAATCAGGTTTAATGTGTAAAGTTAATGCACATGGTTTGATGTGTAAAGGTAATTTACACTATCAGATATTTTCTTAAAAGTTTGTCACAATTCATATTCCCAACATGCACAACTGAATTGCTTTCCAACACCACTGCTGCTACTAGAAATTATCATTTGTGTGTATGTGTGTATGCATATGTGTGTGTGCATATCTGATCAGCAATTCTGATCTGCCTCCTAAAATTAGGATGCAAGCTTCATGCATGCTTAAGCAAATTTAAATCAGAAAGGTGAGAAGTTCGGACCTTAAAACTGGACACACCTCACTTGCCTTAACCCTAAGCAAAATTTAGAATTTGGATACTATATTCAAAGGGCTGTTTTTATTTAGCTATAGCTAATAGAATGGAACAAATTGAAGCCTTAATTACCCATCTCATTTTAACAGAAAAAAAGTAGATTTCATTTTTTAAGAACTGTAGATTTATTTCTTTACTTATTTCCTTGATCTGCTTATAATTAGTAAACCAATTTTCTTATGACGTGTTATCAAGATATTAAGCTAATTTAGTTAAAAATATATATTTTTTTCAGATTTTTGAGTTACAGAACCTTAGGGAATATAGATATTTATTCTTTATCACATTACATCATCTGGCCCTCTGTATCTGTGCGTTCCCAATCTGCAGATACAGATGCAGAGCGCCGACTTTACCAAGTCATTTTATATAAGGGATTTGAACATCCACAGATTCTGGTGTTGGGAAAGGTGTCCTGGAACCAATATTGCAGATACCAAGTGACAACTGTATACTGAAAATGTGTTGTTATCTGTCAGGTTACCACTGTGAGTACTTGGCACCTAATCCCACTGGGGAAGTCCAGGAGACAGAATGAAACATGTACATAGGAATTATCCTGCTGAAAGGGAGTGAGCTACAGTATGCCTACCCTGTCTTCCTTCAGTCTTTCACTGAGGTCTGCTCCTGAGGAATGAGTGTTAATTCCACAGTATTTTCAGGCTGTTTAATGTGTAGCCAAGCGTTCTCAGAGAAAACATTCAGGCTAGCAGTAAAAAAACCAGATAGGTATGCAGTGAAGATGTGGCAATGTTGATTAGACCTGGTGACTGAGAATTAGTAAATACCTTACATGCCTTATTTAGAAGCAAGTATGAAAAAGAGTGAGAAATATGACCTACGAATCAGAAACCAGTAATGTTTCTATGCTTCCAATGGCCTGGGGTGAGTTTCAGATTCTGTATTCTTCTACTTTTTCAAATCTAATTTTCAATACTAAATGATAACTCCTTATTTGTCACTTAAAAAATGGGCATCACCTGCCAAATGAATATACTCAGTAAGCATTATTAGACTTTTCCACTCTATTAAATTAGTATTTCATTTCTTTATTCAAAAAAAATTTAATGAACTCATATTTTATGCTTGGAACTGAGCTAAAATCTGAAGGTACAAAAATGAATAAGACATCCCTTGTCTTCAAGAAGGTAACATTCTACTAAACAAATCAGGGAGAAAACAAAGCTAACACCATGGGCTTTGTGCAAGACCGATGATAAGCAGAGATAATTATCATTTGACACAAAGGTACTGCCACTGCATTCATTAAGCAAACAACAAATTAATCATTTAATAGAGAGAATCAAATCAGATAATTCATCTGACTAAAATAATTTGTTGCCTATTCCTGACATATAGAGTAAAATTAAATTCTCCACCTAAGCCTGCAGGAAATTGTGTAATCTGCCTCCTTCTGTTTCTAATTTTTATCTAGTATTCTTAACTTAGACTAGTTTCTTCTCAGTTCCTAGAGCCTACCAAACTCTTTTTACATTGCATAATTTTCCATTTGTCTTTTTTGTATGGTTAGAGCTTTATTTCCCTTGATCTAGTTATGCCTGGTTTATCTACATAATTTAGTCCTCATATTAAATGTCACTATCAAGAAAATAATTTTCTAACCACTCAACTCAATAATACCTATAAATGTACTGGAGTTGTCTGTTTATTACTAAGATACATTGACACTTTCCAGGGGGACAATAGAAATTGAAGGAGGTTATCAACCAGTAAAAATGATTTTTGAAAGAGAGTGGAACATTTTCTATATTATTTCTCCTAGTAGCCCTTATCTTTTGTAGTAGGAGGACACCGCTGATGACATATTCAGAATTTAATAGTTATAATTTCAGACTTTCAAAGATTGATTTGTCAGCTGAGACAAGCGTGTTATGCTAAAGTCAGAGCCATAGTAGAGAAAACCTGGGACTCTTAAATATCAGGTGGAAACAGCTGGATGGATACCAATATGATTGTGGCTCCAGTGATTCCTCTGAACTCAAGAGGAAGTTCAACTCTTGCTAATAAGAAGTAACACTTACCCCATGTGGAAATACACTGCCAAGAGAGACCTCTTGTGCACAAGGCAAAGCTGCTCTCACCTGCCCTCCTAGCTTCCAGGCCAATAACTAATATTAAAACAAAGATATGCAAGCTGGACATATTCTGGGCCTAATAATGTAAGGAAGAGATTACACATCAAAGTGGCTAGCAGGTACCAGCAAGGATGTGGGTAGCACCAATAGGATTGAATTTTGAGAATGCTTGATCAATGGATTTAGTACATAAAACTAAATGAGCAAGAGTTAATTGATTTGGGAACACTCTTTTGCAATAGATGATTTACCTCCCTAGCAGGGACCCCAGCCAATAAGGTAAACTCACATCTAGAGAGGCTCTAAGAAGTCTGGAGAAAGTAATGGCCTATACTGAAAGAAGTTGAAATGCTTAAGTTCTCATCTCAGATGGAGGAGAAAATGGCCCAGGGATACAGGCATGCAGGAGTGGATATATTATATAGGGTCAGAAGAAACACCAGAAGATTTTGTTCCACAGAAAGTCTCAGAGGATATATCATTAAATAAGGCCATGAAGACTATGCTGGTGGGAGGACACCAGCTTCACTAAGAAGTTCGGTTTTGGATCTCTTCTGCTGCCCAGGGTTGAAGTTGGGAGATATAGTTTCTTGACTCATTAATAGCAGTGGGGATTTTTGAGTTCTGAAGCAATTGAGGCTACATTGTAGGCTGCCAGAAGTCAGAGGGCTTCAGTTACTTTAACCACATTGGAGGGACAGCCAAATGGTTTCAGAAGTCCAGCTCCAGATCATAATTTTCTGTGTGATCAATCAGCCTGACTACAGACAGTTACAAAGGCTTTACCTTGAAAGTCTCACAGGGGAAGATGCCCTTCCCATAGCAGACTTGGTGCACAGCTAATGCACTGCAGTCTCTAAGGAGAATTACAGTCAGAGTCATGGGCCCTTCCACAGAGTGGTAGAGATTAGCACCAACATTAGTCTAAAGAACGCAAGGCTGATGATCTCCATCATATGTGTATTTAACCTACCAGCCTGGTTACAATGGCAACCAGATGAATCCTGGAGAATGATTGTAGTCTAGAACAAGCTAAAACTGTTAGTAGTCATGATTACAGCTCCATGCTGAAGGTGGCATCATTGTTAATGTAATTAAAAGGGCTTCAGGTATGTGATATATGGCTGTTGATTTGGCAAATATTTTTGTTTCTATTCCGACCTGCAGAAAGGATCAAAAATAGTTTTCATTCATAGAGTAGTCAACAATGTTCCTTTACTTTTTTGCCTTATAGCTATGTAACTCTCCTGCTTTCAATTCAAAGTGATCTGGGTGTCTGGACATCCCAAAGACTGTCACATTTCTCAATTACATCAATAATATTAGGATTATAAGGCAGGATGAGCAAGAGGTGTCTAACCTGCTGAAGCATTGATGAAAAATGTGCGCTTCAGAGATGAGAGATAAATCTGACAAAGTTTCACAAGCCTACCACTTCTATAAAGTTCTGGAGGGCATGATAAGATATTCCCTTCAAAGTAAAGACAAATAGTTCCTTGCATCTTGCATCCTCTAATACAAAGAAGGAAGCACAACAGTTACTGGGCCTCTTGGTTTCTAAAGCCAGCATTTCATACCTAGTAGTACTGCTCTGACCCACAGTCTATGTGGCGTGAAAAGATCTGAGTAAGACCAGAAGACAGTAGGTTCAGGCTATGACCCAAGCAGCCCTGCTGTTTGGAACATGCAACCTGGCAGAGCCTATTGGGGTTGTCAGTAAGAGGAAATATTTCAGTGTGGAGTTTATGAAAAAACTCTGTGGGAGAATCACAACAAAAGTTCTTGAAAATCTGGAGCAAGGCCTTGGTACCTCCTTCAGAGAATTATGTTTTTTGAGAAAGTTCCTGGATGCTACTGTAGGTAGCATGGACTCCTACTTACCAAAACTGAGCTAGCTATTGTCACAGATATGTGACAAATTTACCATCCAAACAGACTAATGCCAGGCTCCTAGTTGGCACCATTCCTGAAAGAAACCAATTTGGCCACATGGTTGCAAGTCAAATACATCAAGTTCCTTCTATCCTGTATGAGCCAGAGGTTCATTCTGACAAGAATAGATAAATATTCCAGGTGTGGATTTACCTTTCTGACATGAAGAGCCTCAGACATCACCACCATCCAGGGCATATAGGATATCTGACCCATAGACATGGGATTCCACACAATATAGCACTTAAGCAGCAGACATATTTCACAGAAAAGGAAATACCACACTATCCAGAAGTAGGTGGCTCCAGAATGGTCTACTGAAGGAGCTGATGAGGCACAAGCATGGAGGCAGTACTCTGTGAGGGTGGGATGTGATATACTCACAGAATCAGAAACATTTGAATGGAGCAGTGTTCCCAATTGGGAGAATAAATGAAGCTGAGAACAAACGGATGGAAACAAGAGTAACCCTACTTACCATTACTCTCAAAGACCCATTGGAATCTTTTTGCTTCCTGTTGCCACAATTGTGTGTTCTGTAGGGTCAGAGTTCTGGGTTACAAAGGGGGTGTACTCTTACCAGGGGACACAGCAAGAGCCCTATTTAACAAAAAGTTATAGCTGTCTGCTATATAAATGATACGACAATGGATCCTGTATATTGGCCCCTAAATTATTTATTTATTCACAGGCAGTTGAGACATATCAGCTCAAAAACCACCTGCACCAAATAGATATTTTTAAAATCTAATTTTTTTAAAATGGCCCAATTTGTTAGTTATGTAGAGTATGCTTGCTGTGCCTCTTCCACTAAATTACACCCAGCATCTGCTGGTCATTGACAAGAAAGAGTCTGGGATTCTAAGAGTAAACTACTACTGCCCTTCGGAGCTCTCTGACACAGAGACTCCTTGCTCTGCTGTTGTGATACCACCTAGACATGTAAGCCCTCTCTGATTCTCTTCGTCTTTTGTATGGTCTCATGCTGTGAGAGACGTTCCCTCTCATGCAACCATCTGTCCAAACACTGCCCAGTAAAACTTGTTGTACATTCCTACCTCTTGTGGTTATATCTATTTCACCGGTCAGCCCCCAAATCCCTTGAACTCCCTATACTCTCTGCAGTGCCCTTTGGACTCTGGTGTCAAATGACCAACTGATGAGAAAAGGATCCCTGTGGTGGCAAAGTTCACTGACTCTCATCAGCAGGACAAGCAAAGCTGCTGTTTTACAATGAGGACAAGGAGGAACATATGCAGAACTCAGAATCAACCAGGGCTTTCCTGCTACTCATTTGTAAAATTTTGATTGTGAATGGAAAGTGTGACAACTCTAGCCTGAGTAGGTTATGGTTACTACAGGCTCAGATTCCTTAGACATGAGGGTTTGGGCCACATCCCCAGAAAAGCTGCCAAGATCTGTTAAGGTGATAGTTGAGGGTGATGTGAATTTAGAATGGGCAGTAGGTGTGAGAAGATGAGTACCAGTTAAAGCCCAAAGGCCTTGCAGGATAAGGTCTGCAGTTCTTTCCACTAACCTAACTCTTCTGAGTTTGCCCTTGGGAAAAGAGACCCATGGGAACCTTGGAGGAGCTGCACCCTAAACATGTATATCGAATGTGGTCTGCAGAGCAAAAGAGGTTATTCTGGCAGCATGGAGAGACACAGCTCAGATCCCACATAAGAGAATTTATAGTAAGAAAGCCAATGATCTTCCAGCTGCCTCAAAATCCACTGTAGCCTAAGAGCTAGGTCTACTTTCTCCCCAGGTAATTCCCTGGCACCTGAATCTGTTGGGAGTACTAATTTCTGCCCAAAACAGGACTCCTCTGAAGGGTCTTCTTTGCTCTTGAATTTTCCATTAGGTTGGCTCAGATTTTCTCAGAACTTTACTGCAGCCTGAGTTCTTTCTACCCATTCTCCCTCTCCTATCACATGTTTTTCAGCTGCATCACAGCCTGTAGGATTTTCCAATCTACTCTTACTCCCTCTCCTCTGAAGGAGTAAACCAGGTGTTACTCCCAATAAATCTTTGCACTTCCTATAGAACCCCAAATCACATACCTTCACACACACACACACACACACACACACACACACACACACACACCATAAAGTAAACAGTAATAAGAGGAATAAAATAATATTCAAATTGTTGTGGTAGCATAGACTAGGTAAGAGACTATTACCATCACTTATTAGAATGCAATACAGAAAGTTTTAATTTAAATTAATTAATGTTAGACAAAACCCAAAATTCATTTCCTCCATCTCACCAGCCACATTTCAATAGTTACAAGTGACTGACTACTGCATTACAGCAGAAAATTCTACACGACTGTGCTGCTTTATAAGTGTTGAAATGACCAATCAATGTAGGAAAAACGTTTCAAAAAACATAATCAAAATACTAGAAATTATTAAAATTCTTGCATAGTAGATAACAGTTATATTAACTAAATCAAAGAAAATCACAATGAATTCAAATTGTTCAATTAAAAAATTTTAATGAAGAGAAAAATGTCCTATATTTGTCACTATTTAATAGCATTAATATTTAATATTACCAATATTTGATAACATTGCTCGGTTGGCATATGCAATGCTTCACTGTCTTTTCCTCTACTCTCTCAATTGTATACTCTGTCTCTCTCATAGATATCCCTTTCTCCTTTTTCTCCCTAAATGCCTGCTACTTTTTTTTCAATAGCCTTTTACAGTCCCATTATCAATGCAATTTTGAGTAAGTTGACAAAGCCCTCTAAGCCTCAGTTCCTATATCAATAAAGTGTAGTTAATATTAACCCTTGTGATATTTTGAGGATTAAAGCTAAATTAGTATTATTTTTCACTGGATATATTCTTTATGAAGAACTGCAGTCTAGACCCCCACAGAATATTTCAGTGCAGATCATAGGGACGGTTAAATTTTTGAGGCACCTATAATTGTTGTTTGGACTTGCCCTAAAGGAAAACTTAACCTTGCTAGCCTTACTTATTAGGAGATAGGAATGCTGAGAGAAAGGAAAATTATGACATCAATTTTTAAACCTCTTCTTTCTATCCTTCGATACTTCTGTAGCTTCCCATCATGTTCTGTTCTCCCAGCAGTCCTCATGTTGTGCAGAAACTGGTGGGGGTTGTGCTGTATCCCCCCCTCCTGCTTCCAGTGAGTGTTGTGAGAGTGTCACTGCTCCTGAGTCTTTTTTGACCCAAAGGCTTATGGCAGGTAGACACATAGAGTTGGATCACATTTTTCTTTCCGGTGAAGTAAATGGTTTTTCAACTTAAAAAAAAAAAAAAAAAGACAGGGAAATGGGCAGGAGAGAGGAAAGAAGAGGTGGTCTGAACTTAACAAGGTAGATTAAAGTCCACGGTTCCTGGGGGACTGAACGCATAGAGCTGAGAACGTCCCGGAGTTGGGGTACCGCGAAGAGTGTATTCTCATGCACAGCCGCAGCTCGCAGATGGGAATTTCAGTCCCCACACATCCCACCTCAAGCTGCAAAAGGCGGAATACCGCGCCCCAGGTACATGCACTTCGAGGCAAAGGCAGCACGTGCAAATGGAAATAGCCTATAAATTGCTTGAGAGATAGGAAACTAGGACCCATATAAAATAAGGTCAGGGCCGGAAAGTTGGATGGAGTGCCACAGTAGTAAACATCGGGCAGTCGTAACTTGCGGTTGTTCATCATTAAGAAACTTTTTGTTAAAACATAATTAAAATATAGTTTAATAGACTATAGTAAATCTTTGTTTTTATTCTTTAACATTCCTGGCTATTGTTCATTAGCAGTGTAAGGTATAAATAAAGGCTTTATTTACCATAGGTCTAAATATGCTACTATGGAAACAAATTTAGAAAACATAATGGTTAACATTAGACAAGTCCAATTAGCTTACTGTACTTGAGGAATTTACCTAAAGTAGTGGATCCCCGTTGACATTAATGAAATCCACTAAGATATCTGCTTGGATATTCAATGGCCATTGCAGAGACTTTGGCCCAAGAATTTTTACCATCAGTCATTTGTATTGCTTTCTCATGGGCAAAAATGACACCAATAACTATGGTAATTTTATAATCCACAGAGAAGATATTGTATTAATTTTTAGATACTCTTGGGGCTCCTGCAAGCTCCGTGATTATTCTCATATTCAATAATATAAGAATTAAAGATTTTACAGTGTAAATTTTAATCATAAAGTGAAACTTGGTATGCTAAGAAAAATTTCCATTTTCTAACTGAGACATAATAATTTATTAAAATTAACTTTATTAAAAGTAAAACTCCCACATGATTTTTATAAACTAGTATTTCTCATATGTATCTATGTTAATAAATAAAATTATAATCCATGAATATAACTTTTCCTGAGCAAAAATAAAACTCTTTTAGATAATTTCCTATTTCTGATTATCTATACCAGTATGCCTCTCAGTTCCCACAAGAACAAAATCCTGCTTTCAGATTGCACTCTCAATGTGCTAAACATTTTTTTCCCATGTGATTTGTTAACGGGATGTTAACAGTGAATAATAACAAAGGTTTGCATATTCTGATTAAAATAAAAAATATCAGCAGTCTAGAATGAAATATGAATATTAATACTACAATTGACTACTAAAATGGGCTGTAATTTACAGAAATAAAGGTGCTTCTAAATAACTTTATGCAGACATTTTGAAATGCTAAATTAAAATATGAAATAAACAGTTTTCAGAAGAAACCTCTCACTTATACAACAAAATTTACTGAAAAATGTCAGCATTGTATCTTATGTTTAGCTGAGAGTATCTACTTCAGAGGCATAAGAAACTTGTTTATATAATATGTATTTTAGCTAAATGTATTTTTCCATTACAAATCTTACATAGAGTCATCAGTATTAAGCATAGAAATTAAGGTTACCTAACGGGAATAGTATCAATTTTTTTCTTCTTATGTTACAGACACATCAAACTGTACAAACTATCACCAGTAGTTGTGGATGACTGTATATATTATTCACAGAGAAATATGCAATAATACTCTTCTCACTGAGGGATATCCATTAATCATTAGCTTCTTATAACCAGAATCCTTTTAGTGAAGTTTAAGGTTTCCTGAAGATAGGATCTACACTACTAAATTATAAGTAAAATATCATTTTTAAGAACTAAAATATTAATAAATGTTTCCAATGAAAAAATATTCTTGTATTTATCTCTTCACCATACACTTATTAAGTCCACAGTAGGTGCCAAGAACTTTGGTACCAGTTACAAGGTAGTAAACAAAACACATATGGTCCCTTTCCCACAGATGTTCCTGATGGTGAGGAAGTCATAGTCTAAAACAGGGATTCAGCAAACTGTGGCCCTTGGACCAAATCTGGCCCAGCACCTGGTTTTGCAATCAAAATTTATTGTAACACAGCCGATCTATAATTCATTTATATTTTATCGAAGGTGCTTTCACTTGAATAAGCAGAGTTAAATAGTTGAGACAGAGAACATATTGTTCACAAGCCTATAATATATACTGTCTGACTCTTTAGTAAAAAAGTTTGCCAATTCTTGCTCTAGAATATAAAATATACCTGAAAAACAATTCTCAGTCTGTATTTTATTAAATTAAAAAAATAAAACCTTTCCCAACAGAATATTAAAGAAGAAAAAAGTCAAAAACTTGACACCACCCAACTTCAAAACTTACATAAAGCTACAGTAATCAGGACAGTGTGGTATTAGCAAAAGAATAGGAAAATAGATCAATGGATCACAATAGAAAACCCAGAAATAGACCCACATAAATATAGTTAACTGATCTTTGAAAAAGAAGAAAATGCAATACAATGATAAAAAGATAGTCTTTTCAATAAATGGTGCTGGGACAACTGGACATCCACATACACAAAAGTGAATCTAGACACAGACTTTACATCCTTCACAAAAATTAACTCAAAATGGGTCACAGACCTAAATGTGAGACAGAAAATGATAATACTATTAAAATATAATATAGGCTAAAATCTAGGTAACTTGCAAATGATTATGACTTTTTAGATACACACTAAACGCATAGTCAATGAAAGAAAAACTAATAAGCTGGACTTCATTAAAATTCAAAAATTTTACTCTGTAAAAGACATTGTCAAAAGAATAAGACAACAAGCTGCAGACTAGAAAAAATATTTGCAAAAGACAAATCTGATAAAGGACTGTTAACCAAAATATACGAAGAACTCTTAAAACTAAACAATAAGAAAATGAACAGTCCAATCAAAATATGGGCAAAAGACTCAAACAGATACCTTTCCAAAGAGGTATACAGATGGCAAATAAGTGTATGAAAAGATACTCAAGATCATAAGCCATTAAGGAATTGCATATTAAAACAATAATGAAATAACACTATATACCTATAAGGATGACAAAAATCCCAAACACTGGGCAGTACCAAATTTTGGCAAGGATATGTAGTAACAAAAACTCTCATTTATTGTTGGTGAGAATACAAAATGGTATAGCCATTTAGGAAGACAGTTTGGCATTTTCTTACTTAACTAAATGTATTCTTACCATATGATCCATCAATTGTACTTCTTGGAATTTACCCATAAAAGTAGAAAATTTATGTCCATAAAAAAACCTCCACATGTACATTTATCACAACTTTGCTCATAATTTCCAAAGCTTGGAAGCAAATGAGATGTCCTTAAATGATGAATGAATTAACTTTGGTACATGCTGATAATGGAATATTATTCTGTGCTAAAAATAAATATGATATCAAGGCATGAGAAGACATGGAAAAGTCTTAAATGCATATCACGAAGTGAAAGAAGTCAATCTGAAAAGGCTACGTATTGTACAATTCCAACTATATGACAGTCTGGATAAAGCAAAATAATGGTGATAGTAAAAAGATCAATGATTGCCAGGGTGTGTGGGGGAGGGAGGGATGAATAGGCAGAATACAGAGGATTATGTGATACTATAATAGTGGATACACGTCATTATACATTTGTCAAAACCTACGGAATGTACAATACCAAGAGTGAACTGTGATGTAAATCATGGGTTTTGAGTAATAATTTTTTTTTAATTGGAGAAAGTAGAATTGGTAAGAAGCCCCATGTAACAATAATCACATTATAGAAAAACAGAATTTCTTTGATTTCAGTTGAATTATTAATAGTATACTACAGATACACTTGTAAAAATAAAAATAGTTTTTTTCTGTGCATTCATTTGACAACTGACAGCTGCCATCTTAAGCAGGATCCATCTATCACAAAGTATATTAGACTTCCCAGAAGCCCCTAACAAAAACAAAAACAAAACAAAACACGGGAAAAAAAAATCATGATGTCAAAGGACACTTTTCAATAGAAACTATTAACATGCTTATCTTCGTTTTGTTAATATGGCGTATTTTCTTTTTCTATGTATTTATCTTTTGGGGGGCTGATATTCATGTAGTTTCTAATAGTTCTGGCTTATTGGCAGTTCATACTTGACATCTGTTTTGATTTGATAATTCCCAATATCTTACCAGTCACAAAATTTTTAGTTTCACCCTATTTCATGGTGATTCATTAGTTATTAGTTAATTATCATAAAAACTTACTTAATATTGGAAGTAAAAATATCTTCTCCAATTGAAGAAATAACTATAATTGGGTGAAAAGCAAACACCCTCTGATAAATCTTCATGATTGTGAATTAGAAAGAGATTTCTCTGGACTAGTCAGTTATAATTTCATTAAATCTAGAAAATTATCTCATACAGTCATCATAACAGTTTCACTGTATCATTATGATATCATTATCCTACTTTTAGTGATCAAGAAACAAAACAGAGGGGCTAGATTACTTGGAAAAACTTATTTGCTGGTGCTTGATAGGTAGAAGTAAAGACATTAGTCCAAGTCTCTGTAGCTCAGAAATCTATGTTCTTAACCATACTGTTAATATTATTTTACATCAGTTGGAAATTATTTTAACTATCCAATCATTGGAGAGCTATTATTCTTGCTATAATTTTTTTGTAGTCCATATAACAAATTTCTAAGAATACACTATTATCTTGTTCTCATTTGCTTATTACCTGAGAATTACAATATCTGTCTAATAGAGATCTCAAACACATAATTTGCAGATGGATATAATAGTCTGTGATGTGAATATTTCAGAAGGACTATGATTAATTGCTCATTTCATTAAATTTGTTTGAATTTTTGTATTACATCTTAGGATAATAGGAATAAGAGGTAGTTTTATAGGACTATATCTAAAAATTGAACAATTCAAAAAAAAAACCATAATCATATAAAATGTGTCCATTGAAACAGTCTTCTTAGTTTAAATGTGACAGATTTCTTTTCTTGGAGTCTCTTGAACTATCATGTAAAGTCCCTAAATCTTCATATCAACTTTTGTCTAAAAGTAGCAGAATGAGAATAATAATAATGTGACCTCAGGAGGGTTGTAAACCATCACTACATTCTACTGCTTACACTTCTAACTGAAAATAGAATAAGTTCAATTTTCCAACTTTCAGAATGACAAAGTTATATTCTCTTTTAAAAAGACAACCAGTTTATACAATGGAAAGTCATTTTATTGTTTTTCTAAAGTAACTCATTAGAGACCCTTGAATAATATTACTATATGGAAAATGACTAGTCGCACTGTTTATATGTCATCACTTTCAGCTTCAAATTCCTAGTTCTGATGACATTAACAATTACCTCTCCACTTCAGCAACCTGGGGACTGGGTTTACTATTTTCATCCAACAGAGAAAATCCTGAAACCAGTGTGTAATTGTTCACTGGAAAGGTGGATCCAAACGAATAAAATGAATAAAAACGACTATCAGAAAGATATCTACCCTGGAAAATTACTTTGATACACAAACTGAAATACAATCTATATCCATAATTTCTAAAGAAATGGAGTATAAAAATATACTACTATATTAAAAGAAATCTCTTCATGTTCTTTATATTTTCATTGTACAACACCCATGAAAACTATATCCTTCCCCCTGTGTTTGGGTAAAAGTTTTATAATTAATATTATTAGTTTCTCAAATGATAAGACTCTATCTTTTTATTGCTATTTTTCTAAAACATGATAGCAAGTGATCTCATTTGATTGACACAGGAAAGCTATCTAGAAGGATAATTCTACTAAAAGAAAAACAAAGAATAAATGATTATTTTCAAAATGGTTTAGAAATGAAAACCATCAAGATACTTAAGTTTTTAAAGTATTTTAAAGAAATACTGCTGCTTGATTTATAAAACACTAACAACTTTGTATTACATATATTTGGAGTCACTCAAAAACAAGGAAGTAGGGCCTCCCTGGTGGCGCAGTGGTTGAGAGTCCGCCTGCCGATGCAGGGGATGCGGGTTCGTGCCCCGGTCTGGGAGGATCCCATATGCCGCGGAGCGGCTGGGCCCGTGAGCCATGGCCGCTGGGCCTGCGCATCCGGAGCCTGTGCTCCGCAACGGGAGAGGCCACAGCAGTGAGAGGCCCGCATACCACAAAAAGAAAAAAAAAAAAAAAAAAAAAAAAAAGAAAGAAAAAAACAAGGAAGTAAGTACACTTAATTTAGCTACAGGTTTCATTAAATGAGCTAAGAAGGATCCTTTAGTGCTTACTATGTCTTAAGTACTTGTATAAACACATTAGATTATCACATGAGCCATATTAGATATGGGCTATTATTGTCTTCCATTTCTAGTTGAAAAATTTTTACACAGAAGTTAGCATCTTTCCCAAGATCATACAACTTATAAGTGGCAGAGCAGGGATTTGAACCCAGGCAGTCTATCCCCATAATAAACCTATTTCATCACTATAAATTACTGTCTCTTTCCAAATACAGCAAAAACCACTGTCGAAGAGATATACCATATATTTCCAAACCAAAAGCTTAAAATACACTTCTCAAAGCCAGCAGGGCAAAAAAATATTATTTAGTAACTCATTACCAAACATTTATTAATTACTATGTGGTAGGAAACATAATAAGTGCCAAGGACATAGCAGTGAACAAGGTGATGCTTCAGTCCTCAGAGATCTTAGGTTTATGAGATGCATTCTCTATCCTTATGTTTATCCACACCACTGTCCAGATTGAACTATTCCAGTTCTAATTTTATCTGCCATCACCAGGGCAAGAGAGAAAAAAAGCCTGACACAGTGGTATTTTTAAAAAAATCACCATCTACAGTGACAGGGTCACAGTCATGACAAAATTTATAAACTAATTAATAGGCATGGCTCGAATATAAAAGATAAATAACAATCCAAGTTTACATATAAATTCAAATATTGTTTGGCATTCTTTGTATAGATGGAAATAATTTCTCATTTTGTTTAATTATATTTGACTCTATCAGAATTCTTTGCTGTAAGAAAAAATAACAAGAAGAAACTGAATATCAAGGATAATAAAACTCTGCTTCAACTGAAGGTTTTCCCCCCTGTGAGGAAATCTTTGAAAATTAAAGAAAAACTTCTTTTATTCATGATATTTTTGTTTAATTTTTAAGTTTCTAAGACCTGCTTCTTCTTTATAAATACACGCAATACAGTGGGTACATTAGATGTTTTAAAAAACTATATAGAATAAATATGCATAGAGTAAATCTAAAGAATTGATTAAATTGTACTTTACAATGTATAACAAGTCAGTTATAATTATGGTTGTCAAAAATGATCACCCTCACTCATCTTATTTTTAGCAAACTAGTTGGAGAAATTTGTACTGTTCTGTATTTTAAATAAGTTTATTATTTATTTTTTAGTTTGTTTAATTTACCTTTCAAATGTTAAGTTTTAGGCAACTATTCTATTTTGTGCTTTCTGTTCACAGTTGGGACAACCTAGAAGCATCATAGTACAGATGGATCACATTCCTCAATTCCCTGGGCCCTAGACACAACTATGTAACTAAAATCTGGCCAATGGAATGAGAGCAAGTTGGTGTACACCACTTCCAATCCTAGTCATTAAATCATCTCACACTGGGCCAAAGCAAACCCTAACAGCCTCACATTCAGAGGCTTTGGATTGTGGTAAATTTATTCATTGCTTGTGCAATATGACTCTATGTAATAATAATACTGATCATAATATACAAATAAAATGATGTAGAAAGATAATCACCAAACCCAACACAAGATGACTGAGATTATGATTGCTCTATATGTTCTTGTTGCATCCGTATTTTCTGATTTTCTTGTAATGAGTTCGCCTTACTTTCTCAGTAAGAGGAAGCTATGAAATTAGAAGCAAAGGAAAGAATAAAACAGTCTATAAGTTTTTGTTCTGTGATTTGTTTGATGGGATCTTTAAGGTTTTTGGCAATGATTTCATGATTGTTTTTAACTCTGCAAATTAGTAAAAAGTACGTCATCATAGTTATCAATTTTTATAATCTTTGCTTTTAGTATATATGCACTGTTTTTTTTTAACCAATCTAATTTCCTCAACAATTTTCCTATTGTATGAGGTATAAATTGTTTCTAACTATTAACTATTATGAGTGGATCTTTTAACAGAACTACTGAACTGAAAATAAACTAGACACAATTTTTAGAATTTCAAAAAGTCACAACCAAGAGTGAGAGAGTCAATGTCTGATGAATAGATATAAATGCATTGAAATGCCTAAATTTTTAATGCCATATCATAACCCAATATATGAGTGATACAAACGAAATTGAGCTATTTGAGTAAATCTCTGCATAGGAATGGATCAAAATAAATATAAATCTGATTCTTTAAGTGAAAATTAATGTAACTTTATATGGAAGATCTCTCAAGAAAGGAAAATGATAGCACAAGATATACAGCAAAATCTCTTTAAAAGTCCCCCTGCTGGATGTTGTTCCACATCAAGTTAGCTCTTCCATTCATATCTCATTTATTTATGTTTCCCAAACCCCTCTCTCAGCCACTTATTAGGTTGTTTCTTTCCCTTTGCTCTCACTATTTCCTGATTCTTGTCTCTCCCTGTCTTTTCTTCTCACCAAATACTAATCTATGCAAAGTTGCTACCTTTTATTTCTTAATTTCTTCAAATCTGTAGCTCCTTATCCAGTACAACAGCAGACTGTCATCTGTAGCAGTACAAAAAAAAAAGAGGAGAGGAATGGGAGGAAGAATTTTGATAATGGTCATACTCATAGACGTTAATATTTTTAGTGTCATCCCAGGTAAAATCTCCTAATTGGAGATATTTGTTGTTGACCAAATTTATTTTGACCAAATCAAAAGCACAACCAATTTTCTGTGATTGTTTTTGCTCCATATTTTTTTAGCCAAATCACTGTTATAAGAAGTGTCACATACCACAACATGTGGTAGTCCTTGAGACTCCAATAGTTTAAAAAGTGGACAAAAGTAACACAATTAATTTAACCACAGGTCGAAGAATTCTGTCGTAAGTTTATAAATACAGTTTATATACATAAGTTTATAAATAATTTTGCTGTAAATACATAGGATAATCAAAGACCCAAAGTAAAATATTTACCTGAACAAAACTTATTTGTTCTTGCATATAACTACTGGTATTAAGGTTTTTTTCCCCTTGTCTAGAGATTTAGAAAGATAGTAATTATATAGAATGTTTCTATTTTTGCATCTGACTTCTGCTTAGCATAGCGTTTTATGTGAATCGGTAGTTTATTCCATTTTTTTTGCTGAAGAATATCTCAGAATGTAAAAATTTTCTGGAACTCCATATTACAGTGTGCATGTTTGTGTATTGCATATTCTGTATGGAGGTTAATGGTGTGGATTGTGTTAGACATGGGTAAAGATTTCTGTTTTTATCACATGGTATATAGTGCAGTATTCTTCTTCTTCTTCTTCTTTTTTTTTTTTTTTCTTTTGTAAAGAATCTGTCCCTAACTGAGTTACACTGGCACCTTAGGAGAGTATTGAATGATTATGTATGTGAATGTTTTGTGGGCCATCTATTTATTCTACCGATTCTATTTTTATATCTACCTTTATATTGATGCTACATTCTCTTGATTACTGTGGCTTTACAGTAATTCTTGAAATCAGGTGGATTAGGTCCTCCAACTTTGTTCTTAATTTTCAAAATATTTCTTTTTCATTCTAGGTTATTTTTTGAACATCTTTATTGGAGTATAATTGCTTTACAATGCTGTGTTAGTTTCTGCTTTATAACAAAGTGAATCAGCTATAAATATACATATATCCCCATATCTCTTCCCTCTTGTGTTTCCCTCCCACCTTCCCTATCCCACCCCTCTAAGTGGTCACAAAGCACCGAGCTGATCTCCCTGTGCTATGCACCTGCTTCCCACTAGCTATCTATTTTACATTTGGTAGTGTATATAAGTCCATGCCACTCTCTCACTTTGTCCCAGCTTACCCTTCCTCCCTCCCCGTGTCCTCAAGTCCATTCTCTACATCTGCGTCTTTATTCCTGTCCTGCCCATAGGTTCTTCAGAACCATTTTTGGTTTCTTTTTAGATTCCATATATATGTGTTAGCATATGGTATTTATTTTTTTCTTTCTGACTTACTTCACTCTGTATGACAAGTCTCTAGGTCCATCCACCTCACTACAAATAACTCAATTTTGTTTATTTTTATGGCTGAGTAATATTCCATTGTATATATGTGCCACACCTTCTTTATCCATTTATCTGTTGATGGACACTTAGGTTGCTTCCATGTCCTGGTTATTGTAAATAAAGCTTAAGTGAACATTGTGGTGCATGTCTCTTTTTTAATTATGGTTTTCTCAGGGTATATGCCCAGTAGTGGGATTGCTGGGTCATATGATAGTTCTATTTGTAATTTTTTAAGGAAGCTCCATACTGTTTTCCGTAGTGGCTGTATCAATTTACATTCCCACCAACAGTGTAGGAGGCTTCCCTTTTCACCACACCCTTTCCAGCATTTATTGTTTCTAGCTTTTTTGATACTGGGCATTCTGACCACCATGAGGTGATACCTCATTGTAGTTTTGATTTGCATTTCTCTAATAACTAGTGATGTTGAGCATCTTTTCATGTGCCTCTTGTCCATCTGTATGTCTTCCTTGGTGAAATGTCTATTTAGGTCTTCCACCCATTTTTTAACTGGATTGTTTGTTTTTTTGATATTGAGCTCCATTAGCTGTTTGTATATTTTGGAGATTAATCCTTTGTCTGTTATTTTATTTGCAAATATTTTCTCCCATTCTGAGAATTGTCTTTCTGTCTTGTTTAGGGTTTCCTTTGCTGTGCAAAAGGTTTTAAGTTTTTTTGAGTCCCATTTGTTTATTTTTGTTTTTATTTCTCTTACTCCAGGAGGTGGGTCAAAAAAGATCTTACTGTGGTTTATGTCCGAGAGTGTTTTTCCTATGTTTTCCTCTAAAATTTTATAGTGTATGGTCTTATATTTAAGTCTTTAATCCACTTGCAGTTTATTTTTCTGTATGGTGTTAGGTAGTGTCCTAATTTCATTCTTTTACATGTACCTGTCCATTTTTCCCAACACCACTTATTGAAGAGGCTTTCTTTCCTCAGTCGTATGTTCTTGCCTCCTCTGTTGTAAATTAGGTGCCCATATGTGCATGGGTTTATCTCTGGGCATTCTATCCTGTACCATTGATCTATATTTCTGTTTTTGTGCCAGTACAATACTGTTTTGATTACTGTAGCTTTGTGGTATAGTTTGAAGTCGGGGAGCCTGATTCCTCCAACTCTGTTTTTCTTTCTCAAGATTGCTTTGGCTATGCATGGTCTTTTGTGTTTCCATATGAATTGTAAGATTTTTTGTTCTAATTCTGTGAAAAATGCCATTGGTAATTTGATAGGAATTGCATTGAATCTGTAGATTACTTTGGGCAGTATAGCCATTTTCACAATATTGATTCTTCCAATCCAAGAACATGGTATATTTCTCCATCTGTTTATGTCATCTTTGATTTCTTTCATCAGTGTTTTATAGTTTTGTGAGTACAAGTTTTTCACCTCCTTAGGCAGGTTTATTCCTAGGTATTTTATTCTTTTTGTTGCAATGGTAAATGGGAGTGTTCCGTTAATTTCTCTTTCTGATTTTTCATTGTTGGTGTATAGGAATGCCAGAAATTTCTGTGCATTAATTGTGTATCTTGCAACCCTTCCAAATTCATTAATTAGTTCTAGTAGTGTTCTGGTGGCATCTTTAGGATTCTCTATGTATAGTATCATGTCATAGGCAAATAGTGACAATTTTACTTCTTCTTTTCCAATTTGTATTCCTTTTATTTCTTTGTCTTCTCTGATTGCCGTGGCTAGGACTTCCAAAACTATGTTGAATAAGAGTGGCGAGAGTGGACATCCTTGTCTTGTTCCTGAACCTAGTGGAAATGCTTTCAATTTTTCACCATTGAGTATGTTGCTTGCTGTGGGTTTGTCATATATGGCTTTTATTCTGTTGAGGTAGTTTCTCCCTCTGTGCCCATTTTCTGAACAGTTATTATCATAAATCAGTGTTGAATTTTGTCAAAAGCTTTTTCTGCATCTATTGAGATGATCATATGTTTTTTATTCCTTAATTTATTAATGTGGTGTATCACATTGATTGATTTGCATATATTGAAGAATCCTTGCATCCCTGGGATAAATCCTGCTTGATCATGGTGTATGATCCTTTTAATGTGCTGCTGGATTCTGTTTGCTAGTATTTCATTGAGGATTTTTGTATCTATGTTCATCAGTGATATTCGTCTATAATTTTCTTTTTTGTTATATCTTTTTCTGGTTTTGGTATCAGGGTGATGGTGGCTTCATAGAATGAATTTGGGAGTGTTTCTCCCTCTGCAATTTTTTGGAAGAGTTTGAGAAGGATGGGTGTTAACTCTTCTCTAAATGTTTGATAGAATTCACCTGTGAAGCTATCTGGTCCTGGACTTTTGTTTGTTTGAAGATTTTTAATTATGGTTTCAATTTCATTACTTGTGATAGGTCTGTTCAGATTTTCTAATTCTTCCTGGTTCAATCTTGGAAAATTGTACCTTTCCAAGAATTTATCCATTTCTTCATGGTTGTCCATTTTATGGGCATACGGTTGTTTGTAGTAATCTCTTACAATCCTTTGTATTTCTGCATTGTCTGTTGTGATTTCTCCTTTTCCTTTTCTAATTTTATTGATTTGCGTCCTCTCCCTATTCTTCTTGATGAGTCATTATGTAGTATGCCTCCTTATCTCTTGTAAGAGTCTTTATTTTAAAATCTATTTTGTCTGATAGGAATATTGCTACTCCAGCTTTCTTTTGATTTCCATTTGCATGGAATATCTTTTTCCAGCCCTTCACTTCCAGACTGTATGTTTCCCTAGGTCTCAAGTGGGTCTCTTGTAGACAGCATATATATGGGTCTTATTTTTATATCCTTCAGCCAGTCTGTGTCTTTTGGTTGAGGCATTTAATCTGTTTGCATTCAAGGTTATTATCAATAAGTATGTTCCTAGTACCATTTTCTTAATTGTTTGGGGTTTGTTTTTGTGGGTCTTTTTCTTTTCTTGTGTTTCCCACTTAGAAAAGTTTCTTTAGCATTTGTTATAAAGCTGGTTTGATGGTGTTGAATTCTCTTTGCTTTTGTTTGTCTGAAAATTTTTTGACTTTTCCATCGAATCTGAATGAGACCCTTGCTGGGTAGAGTAATCTTGGTTGTAGGTTTTTCTCTTTCATCACTTTAAGTATATCCTGCCATTCCCTTCTGGCCTGCAGAGTTTCCACTGAAAAATCAACTGATAACCTTATGGGGATTTCTTTGTATGTTATTTTTTGTTTTTCCCTTGCTGCTTTTAATATTTTTTCTTTGAATTTAATTTTTGTTAGTTTGATTATTATGTGTCTTGGTGTGTTTTTCCTAGGGTTTATCCTGTATGGGACTCTCTATGTTTCCTGGACTTTGGTGATGATTTCCTTTCCCATGTTAGGGAAGTTTTACACTATAATCTCTTCAAAGATTTTCTCAGACCCCTTCTTTTTCTCTTATTCTTCTGGGACACCTATAATTCGAATGTTGGTGCATTTAGTGTTGGCCCAGAGGTCTCTGAGATTGTCTTCAATTCTTTTCATTCTTTTTTCTTTATTCTGCTCCTCGGCAGTTATTTCCACCATTTTGTCTTCCAGCTCACTTATTCATTCTTCTGCCTTCTTTATTCGGTGACTGATTCCTTGCAGTGTATTTTTCATTTCAGTTATTGTGTTGTTCGTCTCTGTTTGTTCTTTAGTTTTTCTAGATCTTGGTTAAACATTTCTTGTATTTTCTCAATCTGTGCTTCCATTCTGTTTCCAAGATTCTGGATCATCTTTACTATCATTACTCTGAATTCTTTTTCAGGTAGATTGCCTATTTCCTCTCCATTTATTTGGTCTTGTAGGTTTTTACCTTGCACCTTCATCTGTGACATTTTTTTTTTTTGCCATCTCATTTTTTTTTTTTATGCGTGGGATTGTGTTCCTGTTTAACTGGTTGTTTGGACTGAGGCTTCTAAAATTGGAGTTTGTAGGCTATTTGGTATAGCTGGCTCTTGGTGTTGAGATGAGGAACTCCGTGAGACCTCACTCTTATGAATATTCCCTGGGTCTGAGGTTCTCTGTAATCCAGTGGTTTGGACTCGGAGCTCCCACGGCAGGAGCTTGCATCCGACCCTGGGCTCACAAATCAAGATCCCACAAGCCACATGGGGCAGCAAAAATAAAAAGAGAGAACAATAACAAAGTAAAAAATCAAAGTAGACTGGGAAACTAACAGTATGTTAGAAAGAATGTTAAAATAAAAATATAAATGAATCAAGAACCAGAAGGTATTTCAGTACCACAGTAGTAAGAAAGAGGAGGAGGAAAAAGCAAAAGCAAAAAAATAAAAAAAGTAAAGGGTGGTTGTGGGGGAAGGCCTTGGCTGTGGAGAGCAGGGCCTAAATAAGGGTGAGGTTTGGGTGTTGGACAGGGTCAACGCTCAGGACCCACAGGGCTGGAAAAGGTCCTGGGGGCTGTGGGGGTTGGGGCTTAGGCTCAAGGAACAGAAGGGGCCCAGGCATACTCCCCACCTCTGGTCTCAAAGTGCAGGGGACTCACCTGGGAGCCCAACAGGCTTCCTGGGCTCAAGTGGGTGTGGTAAACACCCTCATCTCCTCTCCTGCTCCTCTGGTTTGGGGTCTGGGAGGGCCCCTCCTGCCTGCCTCTCCTGATCTCCCTTCTATGCCCCCAGGACCAATGCTGCTAGGGGGTGGGAGACTTGGAAGGGAGGGGACTGGCCTGGGAGCTTAGCAGTATCCCTGTGCCCAATTGGGCAGAGCAATCACCCTCTGGCTCCTCTCCTGCTCCTCCCACAGGGCCCCTCTCACCTGCCTCTCCTGATGTCCCCGGCCTCCCTCCTATGTCCACCAGGACCCACGCAGCATGCAGGGGGCTTTGGAGGGCAGGAGACTGGCCTAGGAGCTCAGCAAGCTCCCCATGTCTGAGTGGGCAGGAAAATTACCCTCCACTTCTCTCCCGCTCTTCTGGATGGCCCCTCTCACCTGCCACTCCTGATCTCCCCAGTCCCCCTCCTATGTTCCCAGGACCCACGTAGGCTGGGTGGGGCTTTGGAGTTGGGGAACTGGCTTGGGGGCTCAGCAAGCTCCCCAGCCCTAGTGGGCCAGGAAATCCCCCTCCACTCCTCTCTCACTTTTCCTGGAGAGTCGCTCCCACCTGCCTCTCCTGATCTCCCCATCCTCAGGGGCACCGATCTTGTCTGGCTTCCACTTCTCCTCCCCTGCTCAGTCCCCCCTACATCCTACTGGTTCACTCTGGGGTTCCTCCCATCTTCTTGGGGGGTCAGAGTCCCCTACCAATGGCCGGCAGGCTCCCTAGTTGTGGGGAGACACTAACTCCGTGTCTTCCCACACCGCCATCTTGACTCCTCCCTCGACCTCTGACTTTTAATTGTATCATAGGGTAGCAAATGTAGATGTGTTATGGGTAGAAAATAAACCTGAAGGAAAGATATTTCCATTAAACATACAAAATTCCCTGTCCTTTCCATGTTTGAGTATTCAAGATGAACTATATGGCCTTTTATTTTCAACCAAGTGGTAAATTTAATATTTCAAGTGAAAATGCTTATAAAATGTACTAAGTTCATAAAATAATTGAGGTGCAATATCAGTTTAAGAATTTTTTCACTCCAGAATTCTGTTTCCCATTTAGTATAAAAATACAAGTTGTAGAGTAATTTGAAGGTATTCAAAATGTCAACCTCAAATAATTCAGCTTTATATAATCAACATTTCTTACTTTCCATAATTAAATGTTCTTATTATTTACTAAAACTCTACTAAAACTCATTCCTAAAATATAAATATAGTTTTGGCTATACAGTATAATATTTTATAATTTATTAATTACTTATAAAATATTCTTTCCAATTGTCCTAAACTGATAATTGAGCATTGCAAGTAGAAAAGTTAATGGAAATATAAGTATAGTTTTGTGTCTAGTTACAGAAAAAAGATAAATTACTTTTTAGTGTGGTAGTTTTTGAACTCAATGCACCTTTAAAAAGAGCTTAGTAATGTTGCCTTTGAATAATTTGTATAAACTAATTATTGAACCATATTTCACATTTGCTATTGTTTTCTGACTTATAAAATCTGTCTAACAATAATTCATAAATAACTGAAATATATGAAGAGTCTTCATGTGTGTAATGATAATGCACAATTATCATTAGTAAAAGGGGAATGCCTATGTTTTCCTTAGCAACTAGAAGCCTGATGAAATGTTTATTTGAGCAAAAATATATCACTTGTAGACTTTTATCCACATTCAGTATGTAGATAGCCAGCACTTTCTATTTGTAATAATGAAATCCATGTATTCTTTCTAATTATGTGTTTCTTATGAGCATCTAATTATGTCTCTCTTACTAACAATATATGCTGTTTTTCTATTTTTTTTAAATTTGAGGTACAAGTATAGCTATTTAAATGGCTTTATTATATCCTTTAATCCTGATAAACAAACATGCTATTCTTATGTGGAAAGTCCTTCATATATATTTTTTAATTAAATTAATCTTAAATTAATTTAACAAAATAGATTCATATGTTTTTATTTGCAATATCCTTTAATTTGATATTTTCACATTAATTACAAGCAGCTAAAAAGCAGTAAGCAAACCACTCAGATAAGAAAACTAGATGTGTTTATCAGTGATAGAAAGGATTATAAATTTGAGAATTTGGGACAATCTAGAGTATTTTCCTCATTTTGAGTCATATATTTTTCTTGTAGATCTATCATGGCTTTTGAACAACTATATTTAAGGACCAGTTATATTAGTTTAACTCCCTATGTGCTTAAATACTTTCTTGATGCTAGCAGTATGAGAATAAATAGTGAAGATACACTTACAGTTAAAAGTTTGAGGTGTAAGCTTTGATAAGCACTAACACTTTAGCTATTGAGTAAACAAAGCTATAAACTCTCTCAGAGCATTGCAGAATTAACATATGATATTCTCAAGGCCACCCCTGATTAGAAGTCTAGGAAATCGTCACCTCCTTACTGTGTGCTGCTAGCCTCATGGCATGTCATTGGCTGGACTCTGGTGTCCTAAGGACTGTTTGGCTTTTTCAGGATTTTCTGAGTTGGCAGGAGTTTAATTCTAATGGATAATAGGAGTCAACTTTAGGGTGAGGACTATTATTTTAATTCCATAAACATCTTTTTTTTTTAATCAGAGACATGATTTCTTACAAATCTCTACTTCAAAGTATAATAACATGATACCCAATGATATTATCAGTGTCAAATTAATGATAAATTGTCTGGAAACTTGACACCAACTACCAAATTCCTCTGTGGTAAAACTGTTAGCAATTACCAGTCTGAATTCTTATATTCATATTCAGAGTCAAATACAGATTATAATATAGAATGAGAAAAAAAGGCAAACTTAAATAAAACACCTTTCTTTTGCATAATACAGAAATACCAATGTTTATTTTCAAATAGAAACCTATGCACAAATACCTAGAAATACTATGAGAGACTTAGGATTGAAGAAAACATGTGAGTATTCATTACCTAAAGGTAGAATATTTTGTATCCTAAGAAGCATTTTACTAAGCATCAGAGACATTAATCCTAGTTTCATGACATGCATTTTCATCTAACCTAAAAATGTTTCTTTGTTGTATAGGACGCTTCAACAGTAAACCTTATTTTCTTTAAAATATGTAAATTAGTACAAATTCCAGATCCAGAGCTTGAAAAACACTTCTGAATCTGGCCCCCAAAATGTTAGGTAATCAACAAGTAATTATTTAAAAGAAAGGAAAAACTCCAACTCATTGTCCTTGTATTGAACTCTTCTAAAGACTGCTTTGTGAGTGCATAAAAGGCTTCTGTTAATATTTGTCTTTGATTTTAACTTAATCATCATTGATGCTCAAAGCACCCTTATGGGGTGGGCCAACCAAGTGGTATTATCCACACTTACAGATGAAAGAGAGGCTCAGAATGGGTAATGTTTTGCTGAAGGTCATACTGTAAAGGGCAGAATCTGGACAACCTGCTGCACATTACCGAAAATGGCCAAACAAGAATTTCTATGTTTGTGAATGATGGACTTTCTCTTCAATAATGGTGAAAATGCAGAAGAGAAGATACAAACTAAAGGATAGCTAATATAAAGATTTACCAATGGGGGAAGGGTGTTATAGGGTGAAGTGATATATGAAAGCTTTTTAGGGCTCATCTTTGTTTCTTGTTAAAGAAACAACAACAAACCTTATAATCAACAATAATTGCTAACTAGAAAATATGCTTACTTGAAATATTATATTCTGCAATATTAGAAAAGTTGATCCAATACAAATAAAGCTCCCACTTCTAATGCAGTACCTTGAATGAGCTGAAAGAGCCAAGTTCAGGACCTTGTTTAAGTACAAGAGAAGGAAAAAAAAAAAAAAAAAAAAAACATGGTCAGCATCAAGGACTGTGATATTTGGAATATTTGTCATTTTTTTCTGATAATGTCTTAAGAATTAACTTGGTTCCATAACATTTTCCCAATTCAAGTATTTTTTCTAGGTCTAGCTATTGTTATGAACACAAAGAATCACAAGCAGCCAATATCTTCTCCACATCTATCTGGTGGGAGAGTATCCTGCCTGTAATCAAAACTAGGCATTTAATCCAGGCAAGTGGTTGACTCTGCTACAAATATTTCCTTCTTGGTTTACTAAAACCCTAACAAATTGTACTCTACCTAATTACCTGTCTACTGATAACAGTATTAGTTACATAAAATCCCCTACCTACACTGAGATTAGAACTAATCTTGATGGGTGACAAACCAATCTTAAGAATTGACACAGTGACGTGGTTTCCCTAATACTCTTTTAAAAAGCCTATGTCATAGGCGATGCAATCTCATTGGCCTGTAAGAGATAAGTTAATAAAAAGTAGTGAAGCAGAACAGTATGAAAGTTAAATGGATCCTTAAACTGGAGATTACCCTCCAAATGCAAAGTTTATTCCTGCATCCCCCAAGCATCTATGTGAGGATAAGGCAGAAATTCTGACTGCTAGATAAATTCTCCCAAATTTTAATTAGCATTACCTTTTTAAACATTGAACAGGCCAAACAAAACACTTGTTAGAAATGTGGAACTTCTTTCCTCCCATTTGTACCTGAATTGAGTCTTAGGTACTCTGAGCCAGTTAACTAAAACATCTAGAATGATGAGTCAAGTTGACTCAATTAAGAACAAAATAAAAATAAATTTCCATGGAAATAGAGAGCTGCATTCACACAAATGCCAAAATAATGTCTTATGAATAAAATTATTACAGTGAATACAAATGAAATCATGATTTGCCATTTACTTAATTTGTGCTGTTTAATGCTAGAGAAGAATCTCAGAACTGTTTTTAAAAATGCTCATTAAAATGATTTATTGTAATGATGAGGTAGAATTAGTATTAAAGGATTAATATGAATCAGGCATGTAATGGGGAAGAATTACAAGGGAAAATTGTAAGGAAAAAAGAGAAAATATGACCCCAAAATAGAGATCATGAATATACTTTTCTGAGAATGTCACAGGGTAACTATACATAATTTAAGAGTATAAGGTTATTGATAAAAATAAAGCATATAACAGTCTTTCCTATAAATGTGTATCTAACCTAAGGAATAAATACTGATAAATAGTTTCATATTTTTAAGATTTAAACTTTAGATTATAGTAATGTAACTACAGAAAATATATATTGCTATATATGCAATTTATATTTTTTTTTTGAAATTTTATTATTGGCTCTTTTTTTATGCTTTAACAATGTAATGACATTTATCTTTGCAGTATTTTTTTACGTATATTATATTAAAGCCATAATAAACACTCTATTTATATACATATTTTTAATTTGTGATATTCAATGTCCATTACCCTTGAATATTATGAGGAAAGTTTTTAGTCTAAATTATTCTAGTCTCTAAAATTGAAAAGTTTTACTTTTAGGAGGCATCTTCACAAGGAAAGTTAAAAAGAGAGAAGTAAAAAATTATCTACTGAATTTGGCTTATGTGTTTTGAAAAGCATTTTATGCAAGCCAATTCAAAAGTCTTCTATCATCTGCTAGAATAACAAGCATGTTTTCACACATTGAATGTTTTACTCCTATTTGTCAGGTTGTTAGTTTGTGTTTCCAAATCTCTGATTTGAACTGGCCCACAGAATCTCTGGTTAACTAAAGTATAGCAAAAGGAAATGAGTCTCTGTCACCAGGCTGTTAAAAGGTCAACAAGAGTGACAGCTTCACCATCTCAATTGCAGATTTGCAGCTAAAAGCCAGCTGATGTCAAGATTAAGTCAAAGCTGAGACCTCATCATAATAAACATATTTTCTAAACAACAAACTGCACAGCTTAAAACTGGAAGCATATAGGAGCCTGGCTTTGTGTCAATTTGAGGGTATGACAGAGAGTAGGATGGCTATCAAAAACCCAACCTACTGCTTTGTCATTCTAACACTACTATTTTGATCTTGAAAGTTTGTTGGTCTTCCATACATAATTCCAGAGAGAGACATTGGACAGGAAAGACTATGTTTATGTGTCTCTTGTTTTCAATTACCATATTAATTTTGATATCTCTGTTAATATAGAAGTAGTAGAAACAAGTAGTAGGAATTTGACAATAGGTAATAACAGTATCAACAAATGGAAATTAAACTGATGGTGGACATGAAAACTGAGAATGAAATCAGTTTATCTGCCACTATTCTTAATTAAAACTATACCTTGGAAGTTAGATCTCCAGGACAGAAACATAAATTTAGAAGAAAATTTTTTAAAGTTTTTAAATGAATTTGAGACATTTTGGGGAATTGGCTTGTGGATCAATTTGCAGAGTTATATAAATATCTTAAAGTCATACAATTACAAATGGAATCTTGAAGTTATATACTATAAACTTGAGGATACTGTGCAATGAGACATCTTGGGTTGTCCCATATATACACAATAAAGTGCAATTAATATATATTGAGGTTTTATTATGTCTTCTAGGCTTTTGAAATAAATTAGATCTTAAAAGACAGAAATTCCCACCTTTATGGTGTTTACATTCTCATAGTTAGCTGGGAAGTGGTAAGGGTTATATAAAAATATAGATGTTGTAATAAGAATTTAGATGCTTTGTTGGGGGGGAGGTTGGGAAAGTTGAAATTTTAAATAGAACAGAGTGTTCAAGGCAGGATTGACTGAGAAAATATTTCTGCAAAGATTTACACAGCTATCATAAAAATCTTGACTAATAATTTTAAAATAATAACATGATTAACTTTAGATAAAAAAGAAGCATAGATAGAAAAGGGCTGCATAAATGGGTAGATATATGTTAAACATATTAAAATATTAATGTAAAATATTATAGTAAAATATTAATGGTAGGTGATGGGTACTCAATGTAAATTTTTTTCACCTTTACAGAATGTTTGAACATCTTAAATAAAATATTGGAGAAAATATAGAAGAATTTTCTCTGTACACGTATATTCTGTTTTACACATTTGTTCCTTTTCTTTCTTTCTTAGCCCTCAGGCCCATACCTCTAAAAATTACATATGAGAAGTTACTTTAAACTTTATTCTGTGTTCTATTTTGACAACTATTAAGTTCCAGAAGTCGTTTCATTTTTTTCATGTGACTTTGTTTAGAATTTCCCATCTAAACATTCATTAACATTTTATGTAACTTTTTTTGCTAAAATTTAGAACATGGATAAACCAGAGGGGAAGCCTCAGATAAAGTCATACTGGAAGTTACATTAGAATTAAGTTTGTATATCAAAAAGACAAGAACATGGACTCTAGAAATGCACTGTGTCTTTTGAAAGATGTACAGTAATATCTGCCTAACCACTACCAAATTATTAGCTAATTCCATAAAATAGAGTGACTTCAATAAGTCAAAGATAGATTTTTCAATTTCTGAACTCATAATTGCTTCTCACAGCTTATTGAATGATATCCCCTAAAGTTACACGCATATATATTGTTATCAATTATCACGTGAGTTTTTTTAAAAGAAAACTACAAAACTCCCTTTTTGTTGAAGCTCCCTTTTTAAAAAAGAAAACAATTTTTTTCCTATACCAATGCATTTCTTAAAAAGACTCTAATTAAAGAGAGGAATCCCTAATTTCCAAAAGTTGGCTCCCATGAGTGCAAGATACTTTCCGTGTCTGTCCCTAGTGCATAATAGGTGCTCACTTTTGTTGAACTACTTAACTAAATAATTACAGCTCAATATATGGGGTATAGAAATCTATCAAGTCAATGCATATTCATGTGTTTCTCTTTTGTTACCATATATATGTTACACTATTATAGTGTGCAATGGCAGTGTATCATCTTTATGTCTTCTTTTTATGATTTTTTTTCTCTCCACCAATTCTTCCTGTTAGCACAATGGATTTCACGGATTTTAATGATGGAAGCTTCTCAAGTGTATATGGGGCATGATCATATTTTCATATTTTTTGCTAAATGGCAAATTTCTTTATCCTCTTTAAACCTCAGTTTACTTATCTGTAAAAAGTAGATAATTACATTGACCCTGTGAAAGACTGGCAAGAAGATATAAGGAGCTGTTCTAGGAATTCTGAAGTGTGGATGGTTTTACTGAATTCTATTATGTTAGCCCATTGCTAAACACCAACGTGGCATTTTTATGTAAGTCTATTGGGTGATTTAAATTATAGCAGTTTTTTTTTAATTTACCTAGTACATTTTTCATAATAAGATATATTCAGAAATTTCAAATACTATATTTTCTCTAAGACTTTTTAAAATCTTTTTTTCCATATTAATATGTATTTACCTACTGGTTAAACATGTGTTCAAACTTCAACAAAATATTTAGGTGCTTTCTTACCAAAAGTTGACTTTGTAATGTTTTTTGAGAAATTTCAATACCCAGAAATGTAACAATATACATATATTTATAAGACATCAATATCATTAGCAACATAGAAAAGTTAATAAATAGCATTTTTATTAATTAAAATGGATGAAAACGTTCTGATCTCTTCCAATATTTAAGGTAATATTATACATTGTTAATTATGAAAACAGTGCTGAATTTTAAATAATAGGCTGAAATTTTGAACATGCCTAAATTTATGTAAAGTAGTGTTGGTAAATAGAAACTCGACAGGGTAGTGAAAGTTGAGACCCTCACTGGGAATTGCTCTTAGAGGAAGAAAGTCACCTTGCCCGAGGCTGTCTTGTTCTCAGAGCAACCCATATCCAGTGAGTAATTCTGCTGCGGTTTTAAGTCCTGGCCTCCTTGCTTAAAGATCCATCCTAGATCCAAAGCTGACCTTTAGACCAGATGAGTCCTTTGTTGCCACAATGTTTAAGTCCCACTCTCCACCGTGTCCAATCCTACTTCCCCTCAATACAGACCTTTCTGAGAACAGGTCTCAACAGATTACCTTCCCATTGATCTCAAGTCCTTAGATCCTATTTTCTGGGGAACTCAAGATGAGAGATTCTGAGAAAGAACAAAAATATGATATTTCTAAGGATTTTAAAAATTATCATTATGCTTTATATAACAAATGCTAACTACAGTGAATTTATATTTTATCCACAATATCTAAGATAGTGCTTTGGTTATAATTTCAACTCGGCTAGTGCCAGGAGTGTGGCCTTTTGTGTTACCATAATTTCTCTAATTTCCTTATATGCATAATGTATTATTCATAGAACAAACTCATGATATAATGAACTAAATAATGTAAGAAAGCACACTTAATGGCTTTTCTAACTTAGGTCAAACATTCTGAGTTAGGGCATGTTTTAGTAGATAAACACAGGATACATGCTTATCTTTTAATAGCAGCTAGTATTCACAGATGGAATTCCGCAAATTGTTTGCATTTGAATATGAATCTCAATTTCAAGACAAGATGCAGAGAAAAAAAATGAGCTCCATATTTATACTCCTCAAATCAACTGAGCGATCTCTCTAACCAGTAGGTAGCTTAAGAAAAAACAATACTGTTTACTTTTGACGTGCCAGAACTTAAAGCGCATTTATGAGTTTCTATTTTTAATACTTGTAAGAATAACTTAGTAAGAAAACCTCATTGTTACACTGTCAACACTCAGTTGTATGCTGTAATGTCAAAGACCACATCGTTGTTTACAGTGCTAGGGAATGCAACACGAAACTAATAAGTGATGGGAACATCAAAAACATGTAATAAATACTATAATCTGATTGTTTGCAAAACCCAGTTTTTCTCAGAAGAAGAAACAAAAATTACAGGTGAGCTATTACAGTATTAACTCCTTAACAAAAACCTTACTAAATAATAGCTTCTGGAAAACTTCTGATTTTCCATTTTTCCTTTCACACTATGTGATTATGTGCTCTATTTCACAGAACAATGCTCCGCTGAATGCTGTCACTCTCACAAATGGTATGGTAGCTGTCAGTGATTTTCAAAGAAAGCTGAATAATATGTACATATCGTATTTTAATGTGTTCAAAACACATGGGCCTTTTTGGTGTTAGGAAAGAGTAAAGAATGTGACCATAAGGTGAAGCATGACTCATACTGCGGGGCCAAGCAGCATGAAACCTCATGCTTCATTAATGATTCTCCTCGTAGCAGCTGGCCAATGGATCATGAAAATGAATCAGAAATATTAGGGATTTTTTTTCTTATTCTCACCTTCTGCATTCACAAACAATTATGAGCAGTTGGAGTCCACCTTTAAGTGAGCAGTATTTCAAATCTCAGCTTTTAACTCTATAGGTTTCTGTTGTAAAATCATATGCCCTAACTCAGGCATTTGTTACAGAAAACAAACCCATTTGAAGATCTTTAAGTTGAGTATCTTCCAGTAAAAAAAAATGGATGTTAAAAAATAGGCTATTTTTTAAGTGGAAAAAGTCCCTCAGTTGTTTTGAAGTAAGTCAGACCACTCTTACTAAAAAAAAAAAAAAAAAAAAAAAAAAAAAAAAAAAAAAAAAATGAGCACGGGCACCGTGTGTCTTTCTCAAGAGAACAAAGCAAGACTATAAATCAGAGTAATACTTAACCTCATTTTTGAGAGCTATACTGAAATTGTCTCCCCAGACCCTGTAGGAGCAAAAAAAGCAGGAATTCAAATTAATTAATTTGATGTTCCTAAGAATCTTTTACATCATATCATGCATTGCTGGGAATTCTGGGGTTGGATGTATGTTGTTTCCGGATGAGCATACATTTAATATGTTATTCTCCTAATATGCAAAACAAGAGTTCCTATTGTGAAAGGGGGAAAAAACCTCACTGCATCAAAAATATAAATTACTCATTAAAATTAGCACCTATAATTTGTTGTAGTTCCATTTCAAGGTAAGCTTGAATTGTTACCAATTGCCATTTTCTTTCTGTTTGTAGTGGTTTAATATTACCTACCCCAGCCAACAATGTTAACCAAATGAATTAGTTAATACTGTATTTAATTGGGGAATAAAGTTCCAGTCCTATTTATTCTTTGAGGGTACATTTTAGACTCTCTGATTACAGCTGATGCAATTTGTATTCTAAAATCACCATAATGATTTTAACAATTGAAATAAAACTATATTAAAGACAGAAAAAAGAACTAGCCAATCAACTAAAAAACTGGTGAAGCTTCTACTTCAGGGAAAGTAACTTATTTAAAGAATATCTGGAATTGTTAAAAAATAATGATTATCCTACAGTCTATTTTTTTTCTAGAGTGACTTAATCCTTGGAAATGCCTGTCTAAACATTGATAAATTTCAAGAAGAAAAATACATTTAAAAAGAAATATATTTTAAATGGATTGAAAAATAAAATAGAAATGAAGCAAGATTGTTACCTATTATTCTAAAGTACTGCGTAATTTTACATATCATGTAATCCACCGTGTGATGTTCTCTCTAACCAGCTGGCTCACTTCATAAATCATTTTTTGAGGTAATCATTTTACACAGTGAAGCAGTACTATTTATTTCACTTGAATAGTTATGATTTAACTTTCATTTATGTCAGTGTTAACCTTTTTGCCTAGATGAACTTCTCAGGTTAATTATATAGGGCCAGATTTTCCTCATTGAAAAATGCCATTGAAATTTCTCAAATAATGAAAGTTAGTACAAGCCAGATGAAACCTATTATCAATCTTTCTCAAACTTCTTTCCTTCGAATTGTTTCAGTTCTTTTTTTTTTACTAGCATCATGTATAATTTCAAATAATGTTCCTCCATTCTTTATTATAAAACTGTTCTTGTCATGGTTGTCAATGATGTGCAGTATGACAAATCTGCAGGACATAACACTTATTTTAAGAATCTTATGTGACCTATCCATGGCATTTAATGGAGCTGACCACAGTTTCCCTCTTGAAACACATATACTTCCTGTATTCTGTGACACCATAGCATTGTATTTTTCTTACTATCTCACAGAACATTTCTTCTCAGTTGCAACTGCTACCTTCCATTTGTTGTGCTAGAGATACCCAGAGCTTGATTTTATACTGTCACTGTTTTTCTTTAATCTCACTAAAGGGAAACTTCTTAAAGCACATGACTCAAAATAACATCTATATGCAGATGCCTTCACATTTATCCCCTTACCAAGAAGAGTGCCTTGAACTCCAGACTCATATATCCAGTGACCTACTTGATATCACTATCTTGTTGTCCCATACATTTCTTAAATGCAACATGTCCAAATTTGAATTCCCAATTCTTACTGTACCACAGCCCTGTTCCTTAAGGATGCCACAGCCCACCCAGTTGCTCAGGCCCCAAACTTGGAATTCACTCAGTTAACCTTATCTCTCACATCTCATGTTGTACTTATGTTGAAGATTTGTTAGGTCTAGCCACAAAGTATAAAGGTAGATATCCAATGATTCCCCCTTTTTAACTGTTGGAACTTTAGTCAAGGCAGTTTTTAATATTTTCTGAATTAAAGCAATAGCCTTATAATGGATTTCTCTGATTCCACTATTGCCCCTCTATAAATCAATCTATTCACATTAGCCAAATCTCATAGCTGCTTTGATGAAAATATGCCAATGTCTTTATATCTTGGGTACCTCAAGTTCATTCTGTCTTTTTAAATTTGAGAGTCTTAAACCTCTCTTCCTGAAATGCTTACCCAATTTCTTCATGAGGCAGACCCCTTGTTAGTCAAGACCCAGCTCAGATATCACCTTATCAGGTGATATTGTTACTGACCAGGGTTCTTGGCTTTCCCCAATCAATAGAAATTGACTAGAGGCCAGGTAAGAAATTCAGGCAAGGCTTCACTGGGGCCCCTGCTACAGCAGGGGTGAGCGAGAACAAACAACAAGTTCCCTTGCTCACTTGCTCCCTCGTGGGGGCGAGCTTGTTCCCTATGTGGGGTGAGGGCAGGGGTGTGTCCAGGGGTTGGGCTGAATGGGAGTCTTAGGTGTTTTGCCCACCTCTTTGGTTGGGTTGTGTGAAGGGTCATGCGCAGTACCCTGCTTTTGCTCCCAACACCATGTTTTTGCTCTCGGCTCTTCAGAAGTGGCAATTGGGTTTTTTTGTTTGTTTGTTTTAGTCTCTTTGTATCTTGTTCATAATTTGCCCCAGCTGCGTATGCATGCAGTTATTTTTTAGTCCCTTATAGTTTCTTTGTAATTTGTTGCTTGAGGAGACGTTTGTCCATGTACAAGCACTGCAGCAAAAGGTCCCAGGTTGCAGGTCCCAGCCTGTCTCATTATCACATTCACTCATTTTATTCTGTATATTATCATTTGATAATAATAATACATTTATTATTTTTCATCCCTTTTTTATTACCTGTCTTCCCACTTAGAATCTAACCTGTATCCTAACAGGGAACATGTCTCATTCTCAATACTATCCTCAGTCCTCGGAAGATATCTGATTAATACAATGTGTCCAATAAATATTTATTTTTCAACTAGATAAATGAAGTGTTTTATTATTATTTTTCTTTATACAAACTAAAAATCACCAAGCAAGGGCTAGCAGTCCTATATGTTAATCTCTGCTCTAATAATGACTGGCTTTTCTCTCATAAATGTGTGCAAATCACTTCACTTCTCTGTGCCCCAATTTTTCTGAGGGATTTGGTTATATCATATCTAAGCTCCTTTCCAATGTTTCTATCTCAATGACTGAAGGAGTCTATAAACTATAATATTATATGTATTTTATATTTTATTTCATTTCTCTCCCTTAGATTTGAGGCACAGCAAGGAATTTCATCACCGGAAAATATGAGGAAGTATACACCTACAACTTGCTGCCATTCCATCCCACTTTCTAATACTTTAGGATATATACTGACTTGAAATGATCTTGTGAAATGATATTTTTATTCATTTATTGTATGCTTCCCCTGATTTCATTAAAACCTGTGAGAGAAGCAGCCTGGCTTCTCTTATCTATTGATGAATCCCTGGTGCTTAGAATTCTGCTTGACTACTTGAAGATGCTCAATAAGATTTTATTCAATTAATGAATTAAATATTGCTGGTGTTCACTATCCACTTTCTGTCCATAGGAACAAAGTTTCTACAAGTTAAGGAGCTTTTTTTTATATTGTAAATGTGATAATTCTTTTAATTTTGTTCTTTTTTATCCAACATTTCATAAAGCTTGACATTTTTTTATTAGTTACCTTGAATGTATATTTTGTATCTCTTCTTTGCTTCTTATCTGTGGTTTCCATTATTTAAAAAAAATATGTGCTTTATTTTGAGAAATATTTCTCAAAGTATCAATTCAATGTCCAGTAATGATGACTCTTTCCTCAATTGCTCTATTAATATTTTTAAAGTTTGATGTAGGAATATGTACCTTTTGTTGGGCCTGAAGCTCATATAATTCGGGACCCTTCTTCAAGAAAAAGAATATGAATTTATAAAAACAGATTGCTTGGGCCCTTCAGAAATCATATGTTTGCCTCAGAAGTACCCTTCAGTTCTGTATTCATGTACAGTTTAGTTTACGAGTTCCTAATCTGATTCATGTACAGTTTCAGTTTACGAGTTCCTGATCTGATTCTATGAATATTTCTTCTTTTTCTCATTAGATGTTTCTCCATAGTTTCCTTCTCTTTCTGCTTTTTCAGCTTATCTGATTTTGTTTTTTTCTAAGTAGAGACCTCTTCTTGCTAAGGATGGTGTGTTAAAAACACCCTTAACATATTTTCTGACTTTTTCCTCAGTCAGAGACCTGCTGTAAAGGAGTGACATGTACACTTGGATAGATATTTTTCTGATAGAGATCCATGGATTTTATCAAGGTGTTAAGTTCTATGAATTATGGAATTGGCAATGTCCCATGCATGGCAGGAACAACAGTTCTCTCAGGTGATATGGCTTGAAAAAAATGACTCTTTTTTGACTAGAATGTCTCCTATTCAACTCTGCTCAGTGTGGAATCTTCCAGGACTGGTCACTGAATATTTGTTTTTAATGTTTATTTATTTATTTATTTTGGCTGCATTGGGTCTTCATTGCTGTGTGTGGGCTTTATTTTGTTGTGGCGAGTGGGAGCTACTCTTCATTGTGGTGCATGGGCTTCTCATTGTGGTGGTTTCTCTTGTTGCTGAGCATGGGCTCTAGGTACACGGGCTTCAGTAGTTGCAGCACACGGGCTCTAAAATGCATGGGCTTCAGCAGTTGCAGCATGTGGGCTCAGTAGTTGTGGCGCGTGGGCCCTAGGGCATGCAGGCTTCAGTAATTGTGGCTTGTGGGCTGAGTAGTTGTGGCTTGCAGGCTCTAGACTGCAGGCTCAGTAGTTGTGGCACACGGGTTAGTTGCTCTGCAGCATGTGGGATCTTCCTGGACCAGGGATAAAACCCATGTCCCCTACATTGATAGGCAGATTCTTAACCACTCTGCCACCAGGGAAGTCCCTGAATATTTTTAATACAATATTTAAAAATAAATAAATAAATAAATAAAACCGTATAACAATATGTCTGGAATGAAGTGTTACACAAACTTTAATATTCAATTTTTCTAGCTATAGAACCTTTCAGTGATTGTTATACCATAATGGGCTCAGAAAAAAATATTATATATCCACAAATAGTAACAGAGCCAGTTTTAGAGAAGAAAAGATTTTAACACATAGGGAGCACCTCCTATTATCCACTTGGCATTCAAATGTATATGGAAAGCCTTCCCATTACACTTTCTATTTAAACACTCAGAAATATTGTCTAATTTCCAGTTAATCCTAGAAACAGTGTATAATTAATATGATCATGATTTTTCATAGTATGGTAGAATAATAAATGTGCTTTGGAGTTTCAAAGACTTCAGTTGGAATCTCCTGCTTAACACTTAGAATCTTTGTAGAAAGATAAACTATCAAATTCATATTTTAGTATATTGTGATAGGTATAATGTTAAGCATTTTATATATCTTATCATATAACAGGTTTATAATAAAATTCAGAAGCATATATGTAGTATTATAACCTTCAAGAGATTATCACCTATTTTTAAATAGCTTGGATGTTACCATGGCATTTAGGATATGGATAAGAATATTAATGTTTTAAGATATATATGTTGAAGTAATTAAGGGTAAGGTATCATGCCATGCTAAGTGCAACTTATTTTCAAGTGATTCAGAAAAGAATAAAGAAAAGAATGAGAAAGAAATAAAGATGAAACAAGTATGGCAAAATGTCAAAAAATAATGAATTTTAGTGAAGATTATGCTGGTGTTCATTGTATTCTTTCAAAATATATTTAAGGTTAAATCTTTCACAATAATCAGTTGGAAAATAGATGGTATTTCTGTCTTGATATTTCTACATAATTAGGTAACATTGTAGGATAAAATGGAAACATTAACTTTAGCGTGAAACATGACTTCATTCCTTTAACATATTTATGTATTATATAAATTGTCCTGTCAGTGCACTAGACCCATAGGACATAACAATGAGAAAAATCAGACATGTTAATTTTCCTCATAAAATATATTTGCACACAAAGTAAGGAAAACATTGAATAATCACATGAGTAAATATTCAATTATAAATGAAAATGTTACAAAACAGTCTTTTTGTTGTGCAACAGAGTAAATGGAGGTTGTATTAATCTGAAACTCAGTGAATGCTATTTTAAAGAAATGGTATTTGGACTAAAAGAAGGATTAATAGATTTAGACAAGGGCTAAGTAAGTTTCTGGTGGCGAGCACCTCTCTAAGTAGAAAGACCACAGTGCAAAGGCACTGTAGCAGGAGTTAACGGGGTTCATTTGAGAAACTTAAAGAAATCTACAGTGGCTGAACTATCAAAAGGAAGGAAAAAAGTGTTATAGAATGAAAGGAATTTGGCATGCCAGGCTTTAAATCATTTGACTGTATTGTGAAGAAATAAATGAAAGGAAGAGAAGATGATGTCTATGGAGAGCTATTGGGAGGTCACTGCAGTATCTGTGTGAGAGAGAGGAGGAAAAAGTTCTGTAGTAATCAGTGATGTCAATGGTGACAACAAATGTGAACAGATATAAGAAATACCTGTCAACCAAAGATGACAGAACAGAGTAATAGACTGGATGTAGTAAACAAGGAAATAGTTGTGAAATGTGAAGGATAGATTCTAGGCTTATGAACTTAGTTGCATGGTGGCATTATTCATTGAAATATGTAAAAATTGAAGGCTGACTTTTAGCAATTTGGGGTAAAAATGTGTTTGCACCATCCAAATGGTTGTGTTGAGAAGCCACATCTGGGAAGTGGGCATGATCCTTAGGACATAAGTCTGGACTAGAGATAATCCTTTGGGATACATGAGCATTGAAGCTTGAATGCAAATTGTGTCGAATTCCAATTGGAATTCTGATTGTGAGACTTAGTGACTGTGTCAAGTTAGAAGATTCAATTATCCTCTTTGATCCAAAGATTATTCATCTCTAAAACAGAGAGCTAAACCTGCTCAATTTTAACCATTGCTGCATATAAGACAGAGCATAAATTTATAAAGTTAGTAGAATGACACTTAGGTTTTTTGGGCTTTTTGTTTGGTTTGGTTTGGTTTTCTGGATACTGTAGCATTCAATGATCAGAGAAGGGTGAATGATTTTTAGAGTTAATCTCTTGAAGAAATTATTAGACTCTGATATCTGTGTGGCTGTCAACTCTGTCTAAGGGCAAGGTGCTAGTCTCTCTCCCCAACCCACACCAATGGAAACAGTGAGACATACAAAAGCAAACATGGACGTCAACACTCTGTTTCTCTTTCTAGGCCAAAGAGGAAAAAACAAAACAAACAGAGCAAATAAGTTTGTTTAAATCTTTGTTTATAGTTCATGAACTTTATTAGTTTTCTTCTTAAATGTTAATTCTTGGTCTATTTATACTTGGTTCAATATAATTCTGACACTTGGTTTTCCTATCTTTTTGCATAAATTAAAAAAAGAAGAGTAATTGTTACATTTACAGAAGAAAGGGATATGAAGCACTGGTAAAGCATGTACTATGTGCTGAGTATTTGACAGAAGAAACAGACAGGAAAACATACTCTAGGACATAATCCCTCTCTAGATATATCACTTTGGAGCCAGCTGGTGAAAGTATAATAGCCATATGTGACTTATTTTGCTTAGAATATCACTCTATAAAATAAGTCCAACACATGGTCCAACCAGTAATGCAAAATACTCTTATGTGGTGAGTAAAACAAAAAATGATTATTTCCTAGGAAAAAAAATTATAGTTGATTTCCTGTTTTCATTCTGTTTTTTTTGTTTTTGTTTTTGTTTTTGTTTTTTGTGGTACGCAGGCCTCTCACTATTGTGGCCTCTCCCGTTGTGGAGCACAGGCTCCAGACGTGCAGGCTCAGCGGCCATGGCTCATGGGCCCAGCCGCTCCACGGCATGTGGATCTTCCCGGACTAGGGCACAAACCCGTGTCCCCTGCATTGGCAGGCAGACTCTCAACCACTGCACCACCAGGGAAACCCCCTGTTTTCATTCTTGTCAAGCACTACATTTCCTTTCACATTTTACACTTAGGCAAACCAGTGTAATTAACATCACATACTTATTCTTACTTCATTAGTGACATTTACACTTGCACTATTAAAAATGTGCTAATGTTTTATTTATGATTTTTATAGCCTTACTTATTGCCATTCATGTCATTCACATTTAACAAAGACAGAAACTAATAAAAGCCAGGTATATTATTTATCCTTGTCCCTGGCTTCATAACAGCTTTAATGAAAAAAGGAATAAAAACTTAGATGGTAGTAATTACTCGAGTCACATTTAGCTCACAATGCAGATGGAGCATAATGCAGTCAGTTTTTATGCTGTGTCCTTCATGTATTCACATCACAGTGAAAAATACACAGCTGTCACTAAGCATAAGTCAAGCTGAACAAATGGATTTTTAATTTGCACTAGAAAATACAGTCAACCCACTGTACCTGATCTTACATGGAAGGACATTACAAAGACATATGAGAGGTTAAAGCATTTAAAATAGTGGACTCTAGGAGATTTGGTGAGGGGGAAAAATAGGTACTTAAAGTGAAGCAATATAACAACACCACCCACACATCAATCAACAAGAATACTTTGCTATGAAAATCCATGTTGAAAAGGGGCATGACAAAGAGGTACAAATTGAATGCAGATCAATAAGCCTAAAAAGAGGTAATAATAAGTCCTAAAGAGATTAATGATTTCGATTAAGGAACAAACCTGAAATAATAGAAGAGTTAAGACCATGTAGTTGAAAATCAGGATGGCTGATTATTAAAATCATTAATCTGTTGAATCTGATTGAGGGCAGTCACAAAAAAATGGCAAGTGCTTTTAACATATGGGCCTATGCTGTTTGTGACAACTGTCTGTAAGTCCATGATGCATGAAAAAAGAGAATTATGGAAGACTAAATAGAACTAAAGTATTTAAACTGGACTTGTTTAAAAATGCTATCATAATTTTAGGACACATTTAATATATAATGCTCAAATATATTCTTCACCAAAAATGTGTTGCTTTTACAAGGCAAAGTGAAGACACATTATTTAAATTTTAGCATTTTCTATCATGTTATTTCCTTAATCTCAGGATGGATGAAAACACATGATGGCATTGATACAAAATACATATTCGATAAATGAATTGCTAATACGAATAAGGCAATATGGCAGGTATTCTCTATATGTTATCATATAACAATTATCTTGAGATGGTTATTATTTCCATATGCAGATGACAAACTGGGGTTCAGAGATTTTTAGTTGCTTACTAAATATCATAAAACTATTTTAATCTAGATTTGCTGACTTCAAGTTTAATGCTCTTTGACTTAATCCACAATTACCTTTAGAATGTGCTGAATTATGGGCTGAATTGTGCCTGTCCAAATTCATAGGTTGAAGGACTAAACCCCAATACCTCAAAATGTGACTGTATTTCTAGATAGGACCTTTAAAGAGGTAGTTAAGTTAAAGTGAGGCTGGAGGAGATTGGTTCAAGACGACAGAGTAGAAAGATGTGTGTTCACTCCCTCTTGCAAGAGCACCGGAATCACAACTAACTGCTGAACAATCATCGACAGGAAGACACTGGCACTCACCAAAAAAGATACCCCACAGAAAAAGACAAAGGAGAAGCCACAATTAGACTGTAGGAGGGGCTCAATCACAATAAAATCAAACCCCATAACTGCTTGGTGGGTGACTCACAAAATGGAGAACACTTATACTGCAGAAGTCCACCCAGTGGAATGAAGGTTCTGAGCCCCACATCAGGCTTCCCAACCTGGGGATCTGCCAATGAGAGTACGAATTTCCAGAGAACCAGACTTTGAAGGCTAGCAGGATTTGATTGTAGGACTTCAACAAGACTGGGGGAAACAGAGACTCCACCCTTGGAGGGCACACACAAAGTAATGTGTGCATCAGGACCCAGGGAGAAGGAGCAGTGACCCTATAGGAGACTGAACCAGACCTACCTAACTACCTGCTAGTGTTGGAGGGTCTCCTGCAGAGGCGACAGGTGGCTATGGTTCCCCATGGGGACAAGGACGCTGGCAGCAGAAGTTCTGGGAAGTACTTCTTGGTGGGAGACTTCCCGGAGTCAGCCATTAGCCCCACCAAAGAGACTGAAGGCACCAGTACTGGGTTGCCTCAGGCCAAACAACCAACAGGGATGGAACTCAGCCCCACCCATCAGCAGACAAGCAGATAAAAGTTTTATTGAGCTCTGCCTACCAGAGCAACACCCAGCTCTGCTCATCACCAGTCCCTCCCATCAGGAAGCTTGCACAAGCCTCTTAGATAGCCTCATCCACAAGAGGGAAGACAGCAGAAGCAAGAAAAACTAAAATCCTGCAGCCTGTGGAACAAAAACCACATTCAAAGAAAGATAGACAAAATGAAAAGGCACAGGACTATGCACCAGATGAAGGAATAAGATAAAACCCCAGAAAAACAACTAAATGAAGTGGAAATAAGCAACATTCAAGACAAAGAATTTAGAATAATGATAGTGAAGATGATCCAGAACCTCAGAAAAAGAATGGAGACACAGATTGGGAAGATACAAGAAATGTTTAACAAAGACCTAGAAGAAGTAAAGAACAAACAACTAGAAGAATTAAAGAACAAAGAAACAGAGATGGGCCTCCCTGGTGGCGCAGTGGTTGAGAGTCCGCCTGCCGATGCAGGGGATACGGGTTCGTGCCCCGGTCTGGGAGGATCCCATATGCCGCGGAGCGGCTGGGCCCGTGAGCCATGGCCGCTGGGCCTGCGCATCCAGAGCCTGTGCTCCGCAACGGGAGAGGCCACAACAGTGAGAGGCCCGCATACCGCAAAAAGGAAAAAAAAAAAAAAAAACAGAGATGAGCCATACAATAACTGAAATGAAAAGCACTAGAAGGAATCAATAGCAGAATAATGGAGGCAGAAGAATGGATAAGTGACCTGGAAAATAGAAAGATAGAATTCACTGCCATGGAACAGAATAAAGAAAAAAGAATGAAAAGAAATGAAAACAGCCTAAGAGACTTCTGGAACAACATTAAATGCACCAACATTTGCATTATAGGGGACCCAGAAGGAGAAGAGAGAGAGAAAGGACCCAAGAAATATTTGAAGAGATTATAGTTGAAAACTTTCCTATATGGGAAGGGAAATAGCCACCCAAGTCCAGGAAGTGCAGAGAGTCCTAGGAAGGATAAAGCCAAGGAGAAACATGCCAAGAAACATTGTAATCAAATTGACAAAAATTAAAGACAGCAGAATTATTAAAAAACAATAAGGGAAAAATGACAAATAATATACAAGGGAACTCCCATAAGGTTAACAGCTGATTTCTCAGCAGAAATTCTATAAGCCAGAAGGGAGTGGAATGATATACTTAAAGTAATGAAAGGGAAGAATGTACAAGCAGAATTACCCTAACCAGCAAGGATCTCATTCAGATTCAACAGAGAAATCAAAAGCTTTACAGACAAGGAAAAACTAAGAGAATTCAGCACCACCAAACCAGCTGTACAACAAATGCTGAAAGAACTTCTCTAACTGGGGAACACAAGAGAAGAAAAGGACCTACAAGAACAAACCAAAACAATTAAGAAAAATAGGAACATACATATCAATAAGTTCCTTAAATGTGAATGTATTAAATGTTCCAACCAAAAGACAAAGACTCACTGAATGGATACAGAAACAAGATTCATATATATGCTGTCTCCAATAGACCCACTTCAGACCTAGGGACACATACAGACTGAAAGTGAGAGGATGGAAAAAGATACTCCATGCAGATGGAAATCAAAAGAAAGCTGGAGTAACAATACTCGTATCAGATAAAGTAGACTTTAAAATAAAACATGTTACAAGAGACAAGGAAGGACACTACATAATGATCAAAGGATCAATCCAAGAAAAAGATATAACAATTATAAATATATATGTACCCAATATAGGAGCACCTCAATACATAAGGCAAAAGCTAAAAGTTATAAAAAAGGAAATTGACAGTAACACAGTATTAGTGGGGCACTTTAATACCTCACTTACACCAAAGGACAGATCATCAAGACAGAAAATAAGGAAACACAAACTTTAAATGACACAACAGACCAGATCTAATTGATATTTATAAGACATTCCATATGAAAACAGCAGATTACACTTTGTTCTCAAGTGAAGATCTCAACAGAACGTTCTCCAGGACAGATCACATCTTTGGTCACAGATCAAGCCTCAGTAAATTTACAACAATTGAAATCATATCAAGCATCTTTTCTGAACACAATGCTATGAGATTAGAAGTCAATTACAGAGAAAAAAAGTGTATAAAACACAAACACATGGAGGCTAAACAATACATTACTAAATAACCAAGAGATCACTGAAGAAATCAAAGAGGAAATCAAAAAATACCTAGAGACAAATGACAACAAAAACACAATGATCCAAAACCTATGTGATGCAGGAAAAGCAGTCTTAGAGGGAACTTTATAGCAATACAATCCTACCTCAAGAAACAAGAAAAATCTCAAATAAACAATCTAACATTACACCTAAAGGAACTAGATAAAGAAGAACACACAAAACCCAAAGTTAGTGGAAGGAAAGTAATCATAAAGATCAGAGCCGAAATAAATGAAATAAAAACAAAGAAAACAATAGCAAAGATCAATAAAACTAAAAGCTGGTTCTTTGAGAAGATAAACAAGACTGATAAAAGTTTAGCCAGAATCCTCAGGAGAAAGAGGGAGAGGACTCAAATAAATAAAATTAGAAATTAAATAGAAGTTACAATGGACACCACAGAAATACAAAGCATCCTAAGAGACTACTATGAGCAACACTATGAAAATAAATGGACAATTTGGATGAAATTGACAAGTTCTTAGAAAGGTATAACCTTCCAAGACTGAACCAGGAAGAAATAGAACATATGAACAGACCAATCACAAGAAATGAAATTGAAACTGTGATTAAAAATCTTCCTACAAACACAAGTCCAAGACCAGATGGCTTTACACGTGAATCCTATCAAACATTTAGAGAGGAGCTAACACCCATCCTTCTTAAACTCTTGCAAAAGATTGCAGGGGAAGGAACACCCCCAAACTCATTCCACAAGGCCACCATCACTCTGATACTAAAACTAGACAAAGATCTTACAAAAAGAGAAAATTACAAAACAATATCACTGATGAACATAGATGTAAAAATCCTCAAGATGCAAAAATCCTCAACAAAATACTAGCAAACAGAATCCAACAGCATATTAAAAGGATCATACCCCATGATCAAGTGGGATTTATCCCAGGGATGCAAGGATTCTTCAATATATGCATATCAATCCATGTGATACCCCATATTAACAAATTGAAGGAGAAAAAACATATGATTATCTCAGTAGATGCAGAAAAAGCTTTTCACAAATTTGAACAGCCATTTATGATAAAAAAAAAAAAAACCTCCTGATAGTGGGCATAGAGGGAGCCCACCTCAACATAATAAAGGCCATATACAACAAACCCACAGCAAACATCATTCTCAATGGTGAAAAACTGAAAGCATTTCCTCTAAGATCAGGAAGAAGACACGATGTCCACTCTTGCCACTATTATTGAACTTAGTTTTGGAAGTCCTAGCCATAGCAATCAGAGAAGCAAAAGAAATATAAAGGAATACAAGTTGGAATAGAAGAAGTTAAACTACTACTGTTTGCAGATGACATGATACTATACATAGAGAATCCTAAAGATGCCACCAGAAAACTACTAGAGCTAATCAATGAATCTGATAAAGTTGCAGGATACAAAATTAGTGCACAGAAATCTCTTGCATTCCTATACACTAACAACGAAAGACAAAAAGAGAAATTAAGGAAACAATCCTATTAACCATTGCAACAAAAAGAATAAAATACCTAGGAATAAATCTAAGGAGGTAAAAGACCTGTACTCAGAAAACTCTAATACACTGATGAAAGAAATCAAAGATGACACAATCGGAGAGATATACAATGTTCTTGGATTGGAAGAATCAATATTGTGAAAATGACTATACTACCCAAAGCAATCTACATATTCAATGAATCACTGTCAAATTACCAATGGCTTTTTTAAAGAGCTAGAACAAAAAATCTTAAAATTTGTATGAAGACACAAAAGACCCCAAATAGCCAAAACAATCTTGAGAGAAAAAAACAGAACTGGAGGAATCAGGCTCCCTAACTTCAGACTATACTACAGAGCTACAGTAATCAAGACAATATGGTAGTGGCACAGAAACAGTTATATAGATCAATGGAACAGGACAGAAAACTCAGGAATAAACCCACGCACCTATGGTCAACTAATCTATGACAAAGGATGCAAGGATATACAATGGAGAAAAGACAGTCTCTTCAATAAGTGGTGCTGGGAAAACTAGACAGCTACATGTAAAAGAATGAAATTAGAACATGTCCTAACACTATATACAAAAATAAACTCAAAATGGATTAAAGACCTAAATGTAAGACCGGACACTATAAAACTCTTAGAGGAAAACATAGGAAGAACACACTTTGACATAAATCACAGCAGGATCTTTTTTGACCCACTTCCCAGAGTAATGGAAATAAAAACAAAAATAAACAAATGCGACCTAATGAACCTTAAATGCTTTTGCACAGCAAAGGAAATTATAAGCAAGATGAAAAGACAACACTCAGAATGGGAGAAAATATTTGCAAATGAATCAACAGACAAAGGATTAATCTCCAAAATATTTAAACAGCTCATGCAGCTCAATATTAAAATAACAAAAATGCAATGAAAAAATGGGCAGAAGACCTGAACAGACATCTCTCCAAGGAAGACATATAGATGGCCAAGAGGTATATGAAAAGCTACTCGACATTACTAATTGTAAGAGAAATGCAAATCAAAACTACAGTGGGGTATCACCTCACACCAGTTAGAATGGGCATCATCAGAAAATCTACAAACAATAAATGCTGCAGAGGGTGTGGAGAAAAGGGAACCCTCTTGCACCATTGGTGGGAATGTAAACTGATAGAGCCACTATGGAGAACAGTAAAAAACTAAAAATAGAGCTACTATATGACCCAGCAATCCCGGAACTGGGCATATACCCTGAGAAAACCATAATTCAAAACGAGTCATGTATCACAGTGTTCATTGCAGCACTGTTTACAATAGCAAGACATGGAAGCAACCTAAGTGTCCCCTGACAGATGAATGGATAAAGAAGATGTTGTACATATATACAATGGAATATTACTCAGCCATAAAAAGGAATGAAATTGGGTCATTTGTTGAGACGTGGATGGATCTAGAAACTGTCATACAGAGTGAAGTAACTCAGAAAGAGAAAAACAAATATCATATATTAATGCATATATGTGAAATCTAGAAAAATGGTACAGGTAAAACTGTTTGCAAGGCAGAAATAGAGAAACAGATGTAGAGAACAAAAGTATGGACACCAAGGGGGAGAAAGTGGGGATGAGGTGGTGATGGTGGGATGAACTGGGAGATTGTGATTGACATATATACAGTAATATGTATAAAATAGATAACTAATAAGAGCCTGCTATATACAAATAAATAAATTTTTTAAAAAAAGAAAGTTAAATTGCGGCTGTTAGGGTGGGTCCCAATCTAATCTGACTGGTGTCCTTATAAGAGTAAATTTGTACACACCAAGAGGCACCAGGGATGCTCACATACTGAGGAAAGACCATGTTAGGACACAATGAAAAGGGGACCTGTGTTCAAGCCAGGGAGAAAGACCATAGAATGAAACACAACCCACCTGCTGATACATTGATCTTGGACTTGCAGCATCCAGAACTGTGAGGAAAGAAATTTCTGTTGTTTAAACCACACAGTCTGTGGTATTTTGTTACACCAGCTCTAGCAAACTAATATACCTTCTGATCTAGGAAACAGATAAGACATTCTTAATTTTTATACCTTACTATAGTCAGATAATTTTCATTTTTAGTAGCAGTAGAAAGAAAACTAAACTGAAATCCCACAGATTGGGATTGACTCTCAGCTCTCCAAATTCTTAATATCTTTTCACCCTTGGTTAAAGAATTCACCTTTATAAGGCTTTGCTTTTACCATTAAAAAGAAAAAGTAGGTATTACATATGCAGGGCTGTGGTTTGCATGTATATACACAGTTTTCCCTTGAAGCATATGGATTTGAACTGCCCCGATCCATTTACACATGGTTTTTTTTTCAATAAATACTACAGTACTACGTGATTCATGATCAGTTGAATCCACAGATGTGGAACTGTGGATATGTATATACAGTGGACTACCTAAGTTATATGTGCGTTTTCGACTGTGTGGTGGGTCAGTGTCCCTTACCCTACATTGTTCAACTCAACTGTGTATATGTATGTGTATATGTAAACACAGTTCCAAGAACATAACTGACATAATATATGTTCATTGTCTTCTTCCCCTGGGTATGTGATTCTACCAGCAGATCTTCAGTCAGACAACAAAATATGGCATCATGATTATGGGAAAGGGATCAGGAATGGTTTCAACTCAATTTTCAGGATGAGAAGCTGGAGTATAGATCTTATTCTTATCTTACCCTTTTAGGAGGTTATATGCAGATTCCATTTCATATATCTAGCCCAAGCCACCAGAACAAGTCTTAGAATCCAAAAGTGTGTTGTCTTTTCCTTACTTACTTGTCCTACCTTATGGATTCTGGCTCAGGTGAGCTGGATCCTAGCCTCTGGCCCAAAAACAGCATATCAGCAAGTGAACCTGGCACATTTCCTTTTCCAGAAATTACCCCTGTCCCACCCAGGTCCTCACCCTAGTGATGTGAATGTCCTTGCTCTCCTGCATTATTTTACTCTAAGACTATGAAGGAGAGTTTTCTCTGTCATAGTGTAAGAATATTAAATAAGACTCCTGAGATGTTGTTTATTACCAGTTCATCTGTGACAATCAGTTTATTTCTCATGATATTAGGTGTGACTTTTGAGACATAAATAACCTGGAATTCCAATAATTGAAATCAAATGATTTTTCTCTTCTGTAGAAAATTCTGTGGGGAATGCGGGGTGGTGGGGGAAGAGCAACTACAGCAACCAATACAAAAGCTTTCTTTAAAAACAATGTCCTAGGGCTTCCCTGGTGGCACAGTGGTTGAGAGTCCGCCTGCCAATGCACGGGACACGGGCTCGTGCCCCGGTCCGGGAAGATCCCACATGCCGTGGAGCGGCTGGGCCCGTGAGCCATGGCTGCTGAGCCTGTGCGTCCAGAGCCTGTGCTCCACAACAGGAGAGGCCACAACAGTGAGAGGCCCGTGTACCGCAAAAAACAAACAAACAAAAAACAATCTCCTAGTAAAAAAAAGAAAAGACAAATGAAATAGAATAAGCCCAATAATGAATTTAGAAAAGGAATCATTTGCTTCAGTTTATCTCCCCCTAAAAAAAAAGCCCAGAATTAACACAGATGAGCTTCCAGAAAGAACTCAGTTATTTGATCCAAGTCAGCCCTGAGATAATGCAATGTTATAGTTCACAAAACAGAAAGTACACAGAATGACTTATGAACACTGAAATCCATTAAAAAGGTATTGAAATCCAGAATACAATTTTAAACACCAGCTACTCAGTACAAGAATAGTAGTAGTTTCCATGCAACTTTTGAGATTCTAACATGATCATTTTCCTTTAGAAACTTTGAACTTATAAGGTATTTATGGTCTTTGGAACTCAGAAAGGAGTTTGAAGTAGCTATAAGTCAGTTATCTGACTTATAGCTAAAGATAAGTCAGTTATCTTTCTAATCAACATTGTACAGATATTTCTGTGGAAATTTAGTTGCCATTTAGTAACTAAATATTATTCAGACAATGTACATTTTTAAAAATAAAGAACTAAATTAAAAGAAAAAAGTGGTGATTGTCCTTGTAGTAGTGTTCCTGGAAAAGTTTAGGTTTATAAATTCCTGTATATATTCCACAAAAGGGAAGAATTATGTAAAATATTATTGAAGATTCCTTGAATAAAGGTAAAGACTATGGGAGTTAATTTTTACACACCAAATATTCTAAATATAAAAAAGGCATAAGTACATGTTTCTAAATCATTTTTCAAACAATAAATAAAAAACAAGACTCTCCTTTAATTATAAGAAAAACAAATACTACAAAGGATGAAATATCTCTAGAGTACCTTACAAGGTAGTTAAAGCTAGGTAACTGGCCAAATGGAGCAGGATTATAGAGATTATAGTGATATCAAGATTATAGAGAACAATTTCACAATTTGATTTCATGATAGGTAAATTAAGATAAAGCTATGCTCTTTATGTATGCTTTTAAACTCTTGGCTCATTTAAGTGCTGACATAATAAAGTTTTCCAATTAAAGTGTCATCATATTAATAATAAATTAAAAATACTCCGTTATAAAACATGCAACATCATCACACTTTTTAACGAGGAAAACTGAGGTAAAAATCATTGTTTTAAGATTTAATAATTCTGGAAATTAAAACAAAGTATGTAAAATAGAGTTGATATCATGGCACTCTAAAACATAAGAAAGCTCAGTGGTGTGGTGAAAGGAAACCTAGAGTGGGAGTTAAGTCCTAGGTTCTAGTTCTAGTTCTACCATCAGTTAAGTGACAAGGAAATGTTGTTTGAGAGCCACAGTCTTGTCCTCAGTAACAGTAACAGATCATTAAGGTCAATTACAACCCAGGCCTGTATAGCCCATTCCCACTTCAGTAGAATGTATTACCTATAAAGTTATCTCCACTTTTAATATACAGACTTCTGGTTCTAAATTGATTATTTTAGCCTTCTGAATTTCAGCAGAATTCAAAATTATTTTATGTACATGATAAAGCAAAATATACTTCTTATAATATATTCTCCAGTTGAACTGAAAACTAGGCATCACCAATAAGGGATTATATTTACACAAGAGGCATGAATCTTTATAAGGAATATGTAGCCCTTGTATGTGTTTGACTACAATAATACTTAATCTTCTAAGATCTTTGAAATATACAATATATTTAAGGTTATGTTTTATAAATATTAAAAATTAAAATTTTATACTGATTTGTTAGTGAATATAGCTTTTAAGTAGAAATGTTTTGTTATAGTTGTTTCTATCAGGCTTTTGTGTTTTTGGCAAAATTAAAAAAAACTCTCCTTCTTTATATGTTGGTTGTGTATATAATTAGTTTTCATCCTGTGCCTGTAAAAAATATTATTATAAATTTTAGTTGTCTAATAGATACTACAGTATTTACTTGTGGATTGCATGACCATATTTTACGTTTTGGAATCTAATTTATTTTCCCTACACATCCTTACCTTGTGTTTGGAGGGAAGCAGAGTTTCAGGGCAACTTTGCATCTTACTTGAACTCTTGCAGAAATCCTTTAAATGGTCTCTTTGTGTTATTTTACAACACCTTATTTCCAAACTCTATTACATTTTACTGACAGAGCTATTTCCCTTACATTTTACTGACAAAGATGTTTATTAAACTATGTCATTTTTCTGCTCACAAATCACCAATGATTTCTTTTTTTTTCTTTTTTCTTTTTTCTTTTTTTTTTTTTTTTTTTGCGGTACGTGGGCCTCTCACTGTTGTGGCCTCTCCTGTTGTGGAGCACAGGCTCTGGACGCGCAGGCTCAGCGGCCATGGCTCACGGGCCTAGCCATTCCGCGGCATGTGGGATCTTCCCGGACCGGGGCACGAACCCGTTTCCCCTGCATCGGCAGGCAGACTCTTAACCACTGCGCCACCAGGGAAGCCCACCAATGATTTCCTGATGCCTACATCAGAGTCCTAAACTCTGTCCTATGCCTGTGATCTGACCCCAGCACATCACTCCTAGGCTCTGTTTTTTTCCTTCTTCTACCTCACAGATGGCTTCCTATTCCATCCAAAATAACATAAACAAATTAATAGAGTGATATTTAAAGCTTTGCCCCACAAGCATGCACACACACACACACACACACACACACACACACACGCCAGTGGCATGGCAGTAGTCAATCTCACCTTCTTTATTTCTCAAATGCTCTTTCTTTCATCTTTTGTTAAGACCACAGTGGACTTCCTGACAATACCCGAATGTGCCCTACAGATGTTTTTCTCTGTCTCTACGTATTTGACATTTTTACCCTTGTACCCTTACTCATCCATCTCTGTGGTTCAAAATTCCACACTTACTTCAAAACAGAGCCTATGTGCAACCCTTTCAGTGAAATTTGCTCTAATTATTCCTGCCAGAGCTGTGCTCCCATGAGGCTTTTTTTTATAAACAACTATGATATCTACCACTCATTATTTTTGATATCTTATTGATGAATTCAATTGTCTCCATAATAGATTGTAAACATTGTGAAAGCAGAAATTATTCCATTCATGTTTTTCTCTTCTACCATGTAATAGTTCAAATGTTTAATGAATGAAAAGGAAGTACACATATTATTTATCTCAAACAATTACAGAATCCATATGATTTTAATATAATCTATTTCAGGTACCTTTTGGAAATAAATAAAATTGAAAACAATTATGAACTATATGTATTTCAAAAGAACTTCTTATATTTTATTTGGAGGTGTAGTCACCTTGACATCAAGATGAATTAAATTCACTAGAAGACTGAAGAATGTAGCAAAACTCTAGTCTTGGTCCTCATTTATTCACATAAATATTATCACCATTAACTTTTTACTGTCTCTCCAGATCTAGAGATACCCAGAAGGCAAATTGTCGAGTACCTCAAAGCCAGATCAAATGTTCTGAAAAACTGCTTTGCACCTCCATCTCCTGAATCAACTATCATAACTTTCCTCCTCCTAAATCATACAACTCCACTAAAGCCCTGGCCTTCAAATCTCTGATAAGCCAGTCTGTATGTCTCCAAATTTATCACTCACTACCTCCCTAAGTGAATTCTTTACTTTAGAAAATTGATTTAATTTTCCCCATAAAATGTGCTGCAAATCCCTGCCTCTGTTCCATTGTTTACTTCATTCCTGCCACCTGGAATGTCCTTGCCTTTTCCCTCCTCTCATTAAAGTCGAACTCTCCATGGAAATTTCACTTAACTGGAGTAATCCACAGTGATGTTTCTCTTCCCTGATCTCTTACAGAATTTATTACCTGAACTACTAATTAGTCAAATAAACTATGAGTACTATATTGAAATTCAACCCTTTTTCCCATGGAAATGCTTTATCTGCTCAAATTAATTTTTAGCAATAATTTTTATACTTTTTTATCTACAACATTTTCAAGATGGTACTTAACATATAGCTTTAAATATATATTTGGAGAATTGTAAAAATTTGCTTTAAAACATCTGAGAATATGATTATTTCTTTTTTATTTACTTTCTGCTATTTTTCATAGGTAGCTACTGAAATGATGAGATATGGAGTCTGTAACATAAGAGTTTATTGTCTAACAGTAAGAACAAATAAATAAATTGAAATCAAGTATTTAAAGTCATGTGCATACAAGCTGTACTAAGGCTAATTTGAGTAAAGTTCATAAGTTTGGGAAGGAGGAAATGCTTGTGAAATTTTCGGGTGAGTTTGCAAATAGTTCATCCAAGGGAGAGTATATAGAGAAAAGATGCTCATGATCATCTAGATTTTAGGAGTTCTTGAATAAATTGCTAAGGAGCAGTCAAAGTAATAGGTAGAAATAGAGAGGCAATGATTTGATGCAAGAGAAGATGGTGCTTCGAGGCTGAAGTCCTCAACAGAGTAAGTAGTTGTAATGTTATTAGAAGCTGGAATGAAATTTAAAATGGAAAAGTTTTAGAGGGCTTTGGTAACATAATAGTGATTGCAGTGAAGTTGTAGGAACAGAAAACTGAATGCCGTGGATGAGCCTAGATATAGGTAGAATGTTCTTTGAAGTAACTTGCTTGTAAAAGTAGAGAGTAAAACAGGAAATTGTCCAGATTGGTAATAGAAAAATAAAGAATGGAAGTATAACCTCATAAGCACCAATCCGGCCATAACGTGTCATCCAAAAAATAATACATGTATAGTAAATCCTGATTGGATGTCTGAGTTTTCAAAAACATGACTGTTTCTTGCTAGTTCATCAACTACTAAACTTTTACAGTGGATAAAAGTACTATGTTGACAATATCTTTATATTATTTATTCTATTAACACATTATGTTATTGCCATGAAGTTAATATTCTTTTTGGCTGCTCAAAATCTGAACCTCCTTGCTATGTGTGGAGATTTCTTCATCTTAGTTGAAGGCAAAGTCTCCTTAAAGACTAGGGTACAGACATTAGACCAAGACTCAATTCATTGCCTGAGCAGGCCATAAAGTTTCAGTCAGGACACAAAAATGAAGGCACAGCAGGAACACCTATTTGTGGCTAGCAGCTGTGGCAACAAGTTCAAGTTTCCAGGGATAGCACTGGGATGGATGTGTGTTACAGCATTCAATGTCCAATAGCAACTATGCTGGCAGCAGGAAGAACAGTATTTGTACCTGTGGATGCTGCAATAATTCTGCATTATAATTTCCAGTATCGTTTTAAGTTACCTCAAAACCTATTTTTCCTGAACTCTTATTTCTCTGAAATCCCTATCATTTCTGTTAAATTAGCTAAACTTGGCTTAACTTACTTGAACCTAAGAAGCTTAACTAATCCATTTTTTTTTCTTTTTCAAGTTAATAAACTATTACTTGAGCAGTTTTAGGTTTATGAGAGCATTGAGCAGAAATTGTAGTGTCCTCATATCCTCCTCACCTCCACTGTTCCCACCCCAGTCCACTCCTGTAATTAACATGCTGAATTAGTGTTACACCTGTTACAGTTAAGGAGCCAATATTGATACATTGTTATTAACTAAAGCTCATATTTTAAATCAGGGTTCACTCTTTGTGTGTTGTAAATTCTATGGGTTTTGACATGTATTCAACATTACAGTGTCATGCAGTAGAGTTTCAATGCCCTAAAAATCATCTGGACTCCATGTATTTATTCTTCTCTCCCTTCCCGTGAACCTCTACCAACCACTAAACTTTTTACTGTCTCTATAGTTGTATATTTTCCAGAATGTTAGCTAGTTGGAATCATATATAACATGTAGCATGTTCAGATGAAATTATAGCAATATGTATTTAAGATTCCTCCATGTATTTTTATGGCTTGACAACTCATTTCTTTATATTGCTAAGTAATACTTCATTGTCTGGGTATACCACAGCTTGCTTATCCATTTACTACTGAGGGGCATCTTGGTTGCTTCCAAGCTTTGGCAATTATAAATAAAGCTGCTATAAACATTCATATGCAGGTTTTTGTGTGGATATAAATTTTCAACTTAAGTCAATAACAAGGAGTGCAATTGATGGAACTTATCCATTTTTTATACCAGGTAATAAATATATTTCTACAACTGAAAAATGACCAAGGTAGGGAAATTTAGTTGATTTTCATTAGTCACAACAATTATATTCTATAAAGTCTGGGAGAATATAGAATTAGCAAATACTGAACAATTGCTTTTAAAAGAAATATAGGGTTAGGTCCTCTGGTGGCAACATTTTTGTCAGCCAATAAGTACATAACCTTTTGTTATATATATTTGTGTTTTTGTGTATAGACACTTATATACATAGAATTATATATACATATATAATTTATATATACATATATATTATATAAGTGTATATATATGTATGTATATATATATGTATGTATATATATATATATATATATATATATATACACCAAAATACACAGGCATACACACATGTAGTTGATTCATTAACAGTGAACTCATGTTCCAACAGTACTACAACTCATGTCTAAATTAAGACCATCTAATGCACCTAGTTTCTCCAGAAGGCAAATTGTAGTTTACTTGTACTTAGTTACTAGACAGTACCTCAGCACTATGCTCGAGGGGACATTTTAAACAGTGAAATCACTAACAAAAAACACAAAGGTGCTAAAAATGCATTTGTGCCTAAATGTGGCACTAAACAGACTACGAAAAGGACACTTGTTTAAAACATGAGAGCTGAAACAAAATAGGCAGAGCATCACTTGGTTCATCCTCAGCTGTGAATGTTAAGCACTGGGCGACTCAAGTTTTTCAGTTCTGTGCATGTCTGCAAATGATCACAAAAGTGCAGCAGGTATTGATTTGGGGGGTACAAACTAGTTTTAATAAGTTAGCAAATTCACAATACAGAATCCATGAACATTGAGGATCAGCTTTATGAATGCATGGAAAAGTTCCCCTATTTATAACACATATTGTTCATCATACACTTTCAGTGTGGCCCTTCTCTAGTAAAAATTTTCCTATCCATATGGCAACTGCAAGGAGAATGCTGCAATATCTCTTTTAAATTGGGTGGAAAGAGAAATTGAGCTGCTTCATCAGTATTAGGAATATTTGTTTTGTTTTGAAGATTTATAGTCAACATTTTTGTAATTGTATAAATTACCAATGACTTTGTAATGGTGCAACCCGTGAATATAATTTCACTTGTATAAAGTGGTGTGATTTTTATAACTGGAATTTTATAAACAATGAGTCATTAGAAATTGAACGTTTAGTTAGTCAAGAGGTGCTATAGGAAATTTCCATCATAACATGCTCATATAGGTTTGGTCCACAGGTTAACAAATAATTTCTCCAACATATTTTCCAATGCAACCATATTATTGATTTATTTTTTTCAAAGAACCTTCAAATTTCTCACAAATATATCAAATATTGAAATATTTGGTAAAGTCAGAATGATATAAGCTCTTCTTTATAGGATTTCTAAATGTTATTATAGACTATATAAATTCATTTACATTACTAAATTTGATTACATCGTTGAATTCTCATAACAAATTTGATCAGGAAATTATGACTCAAATATATTAAGTAACTTCCTATAAATCAGTTGGTTAAATAATTGAAAACCAAAAGTTTTACTTTGTTGTTCAAGTTTTTATATGCTGTATTCTGTCTCTAGTACAAGGCCCATATCTTTAGGCCTTTGAAATTGTATTGAATTGGAATTCTTTAACTTGTACCACTTAGAGTTCATGTCTGTCAAAGCCATTTTTGTAAGTCTAGTAGGGAATTGAAGATTAAGACATCACAAATTGTTCATTATTGGAACAATGTCTACAGATTAAATCTGCATTATGTATTCTTAACCTGAATATATATTCTGAATTTTAAAATTAAGGAATCTCAGAATCAACAAGGGTGATCATAGAGCTAAATAAATTTAGATATCAAAAATTTCTAAGAAATTATGCTGCACTTGGCATTATTTAATTACAGTACTTAAATATTTAAAAATTGTGAAATACGATTTATTTTTAAACAATATATTAATATTTAACCTATTTGATTTAAAATGTGTAAGTGTACTTTAGAAGAATTTGATGGAGGATTAATGTAAAACCCTAACGTTTTTGAGTATCTAATATTTAAAGATGCTATGGTTGTTCTTAAAATGACAACCTCTTCAGTCACATTAGCACTTAAAATGTGATTTTTTCTTTTATTATTTGCTTCAGATCTTGTACTTCCAGAGAGATTAATCTTGTAAAGGGTAGAGATATTCTAAACCTTTGACAGTTCTGCTGAACTTGTTTCTCCCCCTAGAGTTTTATAGTAATACACTCAATTAGCTTCTTTGTCCCAGATCTCATGGAATAATTGCTAGAACTTTATCTAGTGCTTATGAGTCAGAAGTGTTTATTCTTCAGAGAATGTTTTCTGAACATTTTAATACTTTCTATGCAAAGTAAAAAAAAAAAATTAAATCAAAACCCAACCAATAGTTCCAATTTTTGAATTACTGCTTCACATTTAAATTAATGTATAAAATGCACAAGATTTTTTAATAATAATGTCCCTATTCATATCCTGTTAGCACAATTTCACTAGCAATTTCCTCCATTATCTATGACTAACATATGTTGGTCACAATCACTTCTGATTTTTTTTGTTTATAAACAACAGAAATGTATTTCTTACGGAGCTGGAGACTAGAAGTCTGAGACTAGGGTGCCAGCATGGTTGAGTGAAGGCCTTCTCCCAGCTTTTTGCTGTGTCCTTACATGGGAGAAGGGGCTAGGGAGTGCTCTCTCTCTGACCTCTTTTTTTTTTTTTTTTTTTTTTTTTTGCTTTTTTAAAAATTTTTATTGGGGTATAGTTCCTTTACAATGTTGTGTTAGTTTCAGGTGTACAGCAAAGTGAATGTTATACATATACATATATCCACTCTTTTTCAGAATCTTTTCCCATATAGGCCATTACAGAGTATTGAGTAGAGTTCCCTGTGCTATAAAGTAGGTTGTTATTAGTTACCTATTTTATATATTGTAGTGTGTATATGTCAACCCTAGTCTTCCAGTTTATCACTTGTGATTTTTAATGCTGATTTTATTATTTTCAGAGGCACAGTTTCATTAATAAATATTATTCATGTTCATTTGAAACACCACATATTTTATAAATTGAATTTCAGTGAAAAAAAAAAGAGGTCTTGATGAAACACTTCAATGGATATATACATATATTAACGTCTAATTCTATTTGCATTTGTCATTCTAGAAGAAACAACAGCTAGTTGATATTTAGTAAACCTCTATAAATAAAGATTGGTTTTCAAAGCCTCAGTAAACATTCTACTCTTTTAGTAGGCAGGATGCCAATTCTATAAGCCATAAAGTTAATAGAAGTTTTACTTATTAATAAATGAGAAGGGTTGAGGGACCAAAATATGGCTAAATGAGGATAAAAAATACTATCCTGTATAAAGGAAGATTTGTCATTTACAAAAATAGTCTTATTAAAACTTTTTTTTTTTCCATTTCAAAGAGCTAGACAAAAGAGATAAAGGAATGTAAAAACTCCTCTCTTTCATTGGTGGAAAAAATTATACTAACTTGTAAAGGAAGGATATTTTAAACTTTTATAATTAACATACATTTTTAATTAGTATGACTGTTGCTGGTAGGAAAAATGAAGACCTAGAGAGAGTTCAAAAAGAGATGAACTATCCCTGTGTAATTACCACAACTCCCAGCAGGGTCTTTTCTCATCTGATTAACACCGCAGCAGGAGAGTTATTCCAACACACAGCTAACTGCCATAATCATGAGGAAAATAACAGGGGTGAGAAGACTCAAAGAATTTCCCTGACATTTAAAATCAAGAATCCAAACTTCTTTATGTTGATATTCATTAGCTCATAATTTCAAACATTTCTAGAAAACCCAAACCAACCGTAAAGTCAAACAATATTAAGCACATTTAAAAGACCTAAAGGTGACTCTTTCAATAACATAAAACAGGCTGTGTAAAAATGTTTTATTCCTCTCATATCAAGGAACTATTTTAACTACCAGTTCACAATTCTTTTGTGGTTCATTGGCACCTCTAATTAAGATAATGATTGAAATAATTTTTTCAATAGTTGATAATCATGGATATTACAAACTACGTTATAGGGGATTTGAGTTTTTCTGCTGGTGTACATTTATGATTTCACAGATATTTAAATGTATATTAAAAATACAAGTGGCATTTTCAATAGTTATAGTCACACTGCAGTTAATGTTTTGCTCCAGGTTAGTCTGATGTTACTGGAAAGCCCACTCCAGAGACTTGCTTTTTTAAGTTATTGGGGTTTTCTTTCATTTTTGTAAATTCCACCTTTTCTTGAATATTTTGTGGTCGTGTAACTAACATAGTTCTTTAATTTTAAAGGTGACAATTTTAATGATGTGTTCTAGGAGTGCTAGCAGAAATATTTAATGACAAGTGTGAAATGAGCATTAGCCAATTAGAAAAGATGCTCAACAAAACATAATAGGCAGTGCCTAGTCTACTATATTGCTATGTATTAGCTGAGTTTTCAATATTCATGCTTAGGGAAGTAAAGCTATGCATATTATATTACTAACAAATTTTTATGATAATCCCAAAACAAAATCAGAAAGCAAAATAGGATAAGCTGCAATACAAATGGATTTTGAGGGGTCTACAGCCCCAAAACTCAGAGCAAGATGTGACCCAAACTAGATGAAATGTTATCATTAACTTGTGTTTTCTAGGGCACCTGTAACAAAGTACCACAAACAGTGAAACTTGAAAAAAAATTTATGCTCTCACAGTTCTGGAGGCTAAAAGTCCAAAATCAGGTTGTTGACAAGGCAGTGTTCTCTCTGAAATCTCAAGAGGACAGTCTGTCATTTGCTCTTAGTTTCTGATGTGGGACGATCCTTGGCATTGCTTGGCTTGCAGCTATGTAACTCCAATCTCAGCCTCCATCATCACATGGGATCTTCCCTGTGTGTCTTTCTATCACTGTATCTCTTCTCTTCTCATAAGGACACCAGTCATATTGGATTAAGGACCCAGCTGAATTCAGAATGACCTCACCTTAGCTAATCACATCTGAAACAACCCTAGTTCCAAATAAGATCACATTCTGAGGTGGGGGTTAGGAGTTCATTATATCATTTGAGAGACCCAATTAAAGCCATAACAACTGGCTTACTAATAAAACGTTGCAAAATTTATAGCTTTTAGCCATCATAGGCATCTTCAGAAGATTAACAATTCAACATGTGGAATTTCTTTTTTTCTTTAAAAAATTTTTAAATTAAATTAAATTTATTTTTTATACAGCAGGTTCTTATTAGTTATCCATTTTTTACGTATTAGCATATAAATGTCAGTTCCAATCTCCCAATTCATCACACCACCACCACCCCACACCAGTTTCCCTCCTTGGTGTCCATACTTTTGCTCTCTACATCTGTGTCTCTATTTCTGCCCTGCAAACTGGTTCATCTGTACCATTTTTCTAGGTTTCATATATATGCATTAATATGCGATATTTGTTTTTCTCTTTCTGACTTACTTCACTCTGTATGACAGTCTCTAGATCCAGCCACGTCTCTTCAGATGACCCAATTTTTTCCCTTTTTATGGCTGAGTAATATTCCATTGTATATAAAAACATGTGGAATTTTTAATTTAATATATCATTAAGAAGACAGTGCATTAGTAATGATATGAAATTGCATGATGGGTAACATAAGACATGAATTACTCTTAAGAATAGTTTCTTTACCATACTGTAAACTACCTGTACAGGTATTCAACCTTTCCATGCCCACCTAGCCTTTTCTGAATACTCCTTTTGCACAACATTATAGCTAACTTTTTGAATTGCTTGTCAACATAGAAGGCTCATGGTAGGCCTTGTATGTTTCATGTTTATAAATGAATTGAAGAGAAAAATCTTTCTTAAAAGAGCAACTAGATCTTATGTGGTATGAGATGGTGGATGAAAAGTAATATTATTCTGAGTCACTATAAAGGAAGACCATCTATAAATGACAATATTATCAATAAGGAGAATTCTTATGAGAAAGAAAATAAGCAATAAGGAGAGATTTTAAGATCATAAGCCATAAAAAGTATTGTTCTAGGGGAAAATATATACTTTTTAAAGTTGAAGAAGTTACTGAGGATGCTGAGTCTAAATAAATAAAAATAGAAGAATATAGAAAGAAGAATCATTAAGGGAATAAAAAAAGCTAAAATGTTACATGAAAATGAACTTAAAGTCAGGTGGGAAAGATCTATTTTTTTAAGAAAAGGAGATCTTCATTTTAAAGATGCTAAATTTTACCTAATTACTTTCTAAGAAAGACTAGATGCCATACTTGTTCCAAGCTATGTGACTAAGTTTTGTAATTATATGGTACACATCAACTGCAATCAGCCATGAAAACTTTAATGAGAACCTTAGCTCAGAAACAAGTAGTTTTTCAGAGGATGATGCAAATTCAAATAGAAGAAGTGCAAACTACACAAAGCGATCATCTTAGAAATGAAGAATTTTGCAAAACATCAACAGGTGCAAATCATGCCTGATGATATGGAATCACATTGAAAAAATAAATTATCTTCTGGAGAAGAAGAATAATGATTTTTGCAATGATAGATTTTTCATATATTTTGTTTTGAAACAGATTTCCACTGAAACATTTTCATAATTATGTACAGATTTCATTTCAATAAAGGAGGTCTTCAGCCATAGCCCTGAACTTGTGAATCTTTTAAAAATAATTTCTAAGCTTTGCCCAGAGGCATTCTGATGTAGTAGGCCAGGGTTCATCAATTTTGGAGTTTGATATTTATTTATTGTTTACATATATTATTTCACAAAACATAGCTTGTTTTGTATTTTTTAATAAGAATCATTTTATCAGACAGAATAGGTTCAGTTATGCTGCCACAGGAACCACCAAAATTTCAGTGGTATGGTAAAACAAGGTTTAGTTCTCACTCCTTCAAATTTCAAAATGTGTCCAAACAAATCTCTCTTCAACTCTCCTTCATGTGCTGGCTTGTTATTTTAAGAGGCATTGATATGTTTGCACTTATATCTTAATATGAGGTTTCAGCATCATCAGGGCAGGAGAAAAAGTCATGGAAAATTATAAAAATATTAACTTAATTGTTCCCAAAGTCTCCCAAAATACTTCCATGCACAGTCCGTTGCTCAGAAGAAGTAGCATGGTGCTACCCAAATATAACAAGACAGACTGTATATATCAAGTCTACGTTTACTTCTGGAAATATTTCTAGATTATAGATTGAAATATTAGTTCTGGTCCATTATTTTGATTTTTTTCTTCAGGGAAACCAATAATACAAATATTCACCCTTGCTTGTCTTCCATCTCAAACACTTTTGCTCTGTTCCTTTACACTTGTTTTTATAAATCTCAGATTTACTATCTTGATTAATTTCCTGCCTTGATTCAATATTCTTTATTAAAGGTTCACTCAGATCTATTCTATCTATCTTGAGTACTCTGTAATTTTGTCTTCATTTTTTATATGATTTTGTCTTTTACATGAACTTCTTTCCTGATTTGAATCAACTTTCCTTTTATTTTCTTTATTCCTTGTATATATATATGTACACATGCTATTCTTAGGTTTTGTATTTCTTATTCAAGCCAACATTTCATATTTGTAATATAATTTTTTAGGATATTTAGTTTAACTTTCAATGTCCTGTGAGTTTTCTTCATATTCATGGTTCATTTATTGTTGAGATTTTTTACCAATAGAAAATCTGTATTTTGTAGCATCTGAATTTCTCCATTTTTATATTGAACTTTTCTAATTTTTATTCTTATTTAGAAAAAATAAACTAGAAACCAGCAGTGTTCCTAGTTGCTATTCCTTCTTCTGTCAGTTCTGCCCAATTCTGTGAATTTAATTTTATGATTGTGAGGAGAGAAAGGAAAAAAAAATGGTGTTGTCTTTTCTCTTTTATTTATGTAGGATTTCCTTCATTTTCTTCACTATATATTCTCCAAGGTATGCCATCTCTTTTCTGATTCTTCCCCAGAATCACAGCATCTCCAAAGTTGGCACTATGGTTCCACACATCTTCAATCTCTTAGTCCATAACTAAATAAAATAAACTAAGTCATTAGTCTATGAATACTATGAACTAACAATTCCCATTCTATGTTCAGTATGTTTATATTTATTATTTCACTTTCTCTTTCTGAGAATGATTTTGTGTGTTTACTCTTCTCCTGTCTGTTCTTTGTCGTGCAGTCCTTCCAGCATCCCCTTTCTTGCTCACTGTACCCACAGGCTGAGAACAGACATGGAATGGTGGTTGATGTTCAGATAGGATTTTTTTTTCCATTTCCTTCTATGTAAAGATTACCTAGGGTTGTGGTGTTCTCTGTCTTCTAGTAATGTTGAAAACATGTGTTGCTTTTCTTAATTTTATCAATGTTTCAGAAGGGTAAGAAAGAGATTCTGAATCAGGCTATTGCACTTGCTCTCCAAACCCAGACATCCTTTAATAGGAAAATATCATTTTAATGTATGATGGAAACTGGAAGAAAATTATAATATTAACATTTAAGAACTAGGGTCACACATGGTTTTTATTTTATTTTTTTACATCTTTATTGGAGTATAATTGCTTTACACATGGTTGCTAATGTTTAACACCAAACCTGTTCTTGAGGTTCTTGCAATAGAAAATTTAATCAATTAAATGATTTTTATTGTTTATCAGGAAAAATAATACATTTCATACCTCAGGATAAAAAATGCAGCTTCCCCAGCACCTAAATCTGCAAGAAATTTCTTACAGAATTTTTGTATAGGTTATATTGAATAACAGTGAAGAATAATCTCTAGATCAACTCTTTTTCATATTATCTATGACATAGGACCCATTGAGTTAATATTTTTTAATTATACAGCAGAAAGTTAATACACTGAAACACTTATAAAGTATTGCTTATAATGATCAATTATTTACTTTTAAAATAATTATATACTTTACTCTCTCATATCCCCTGCCACCTATAGATGCATAATGGGTCACCTCCAGACCTTCAGGAATGAGTCGTCTTATAATAGCCCATCAGCATATTTCTAGCTGCATCACCACAGTGATAGATTCCTGATTGAGTAGGTAAACGAAGTGAGTGAGTGATGACCTATACTTTCTTCAAGTTTTAGGTGGGAGGTTTTTGTTTCTTCTAGATTTGGATGATTTATCTTGTGTCCCTGAAATTTAAACAATCATTGTGCAACTATAAAGATCCAGTTTGGGGCTGAAGGCAAGACAGAAAAAAGTGAAGATAACAAGTCTTTAAAGTTAATCCTACCTCAAAATGACTATGAATTCCTCTCTAAAATACTAACATAACTCAATAAATTCCCACACTAATTATGCCATTTTGAGCCAGGTTTTGTGTTTACTTGCATGTAAAATCATCCTGAATGAAACAATAAGAACTATGTGTCTCTATTCTAAATATAATTTATGGGCATAACAAAGTATAGCTCATGTAAAACAATTACTTTAAGGGACAAATAAATACATTTCAAATACTTGGGGTTTTATGATGACAATCAAAATTCAAAGTTATATTCCAAAGAGTATTTCTGAGTATAGTCTTTTCTATAACATTTACTAATTTTGAATAAGCACACATCTGCAAACAAATACATATGATACATGAAACATACAAAAGAAGAAACATACAAAGAAAAAAGAAAACATCTGAAGAAAGTAAAAAAATACTCATAAGCCAGAACAAAAATCAAAAGATATAATGTGGTGCACAAGCTCTGGAGATTTAGTCTCTTAAAAAGATGTATACCAATGGAGAATTAGATATATAATTTTACTTGTTTTGTTTTGCCATATACGAACTTCCACCTGTTTCCTAATAAATGGATTCTTTATTAATCTGTAAGAATACATCCAACTGGAATGCATTAAGGATTTTGGATAACTAGAGGCCTAGGGCTATTACTTCTGCTATTCCTGGTGCTATGACTGGATCTGGCATAAGGCTGGAGCTGGCTGCTACTGTTCAGTTGCTAAGTGAGTAAGGGGTATCAGAAAGAGAAATTATTCTGAAAAATAGATAAAACACTTACATAGCCTGATGCTAAGAAGCCAGAAGAATGAGGATGACACAAAGAACTGAACTTAAGGGCAAGACTGAAATCAAATATCTTTTATCTTCATTTTAGAATCACATGTGTCATATGTGATATTTGGATGCATTGTAAACTTTGAAAAATACGGATTTCTTCTCCTGGAAAAAATATTTCAGTAGAAAAGAAATTTCATAATAGCCTTGTTTTTTTACATTGATACACTGATGTCTAGAAAATTATAGTAGTTTTAAATTAAGATCTATTATTTCACAACACATTTACTGTACAAATTATTTTAATAAATGATTGAAAATATATCTATATATTCTTTACATACACAGATTATTTTAATTTAAGTTAAAATTAATTTAAATAATAGAGTGATTTTAGTAGTTTGAACTTTAGAAGACTATTTTCAAATAGGAATTTATAAGAAGAAAATGTATTTGGAGGGTGTTAAAATTAATCATATCATGAATATTTACTATGAGTAGCAACATCTATTTTTTATCTAAATTTTTGAAAATAAGTATTTATAGAACTCTAAATTAAATAGATCTTATTTATATAGCAAAGCTTCACATTTGAGTCACTATATTTATGAGCCAAAAAAAAAATTCGCCAAAATTTTCGGTCTGTTCTCTAAAAATCCTTTAAACCAACTCATTGATACATATACTTTTATTTTTGTGTCAATCATATTGCATTAAGAAAACCATGTTAAAACACTGGTGTGTTTGTGTATTTACTTATATATATATATATATTTTATTTTCTTGTCTAAATTTGTTTAGATAGAAGCAGTGAGGATCAAATTATTCCAGATCCCAACTATGCACAAAAGGAGTGTTCTGTGCTGAGAGCAATTATAAGGAACTGCTCTCTTCCTCTGTACTGTCATCCCACACATTGACAAGCCTTTGAAATAAAAGAATAAAATTCCTCACACATAATCAGCCAGTAAAAACAGATGAAAGAATTAAACAAAATGTGTTCTGCTTACAGACATGATCATCAATCTATAATCCACTCCATCAGTACTGATTTGTAAATGTAATGAATTAGTCAAATCATCCCATCCTCCCACACCACTCTTAAGGAGCAAAGATGAGGGTCTTAAACTCATATGAATCTTTTAAAATATAGTTACTTGTGCTTAATTAGTTCAGTCACAAAAGAACGCAAAGAAGAAAAGTGTTTATAAGGCTTCAATGGAATTTATTAAAAATAAGAAACTTTTAAACCAAATTTCATATCTATTGACTTTCTAGAGCAAAGTTTTAATGTCTGAACAAAGGTCAATAATTTAATAAACAAAACTTCAATAATTTATCATTGATTGAAGTTGAATTTGTAAGAGATAACTTTTAATAATGGAGTGGTTATGACTATTGGTTAGTTGGGGGTAATGCCTACTGTATTCTGAACACAATCCAACCGAAGGAAAAATCCTTCTTTAATTAGAGAGCCGACCAAAGCTGTTAAGTGTGGTAAACATTGTTCTTTTGATGTGACTTTAAGTAAGTAGCCATGCTAATATAATGTATTATGTATACCCCCATTCTCACTCTCTTTATATATATAACATATATTCCGATGCATTGATTTTATAAATATATGTGTGTGTATCCCTATATCTATAGATCTCTACATCTATATCTATCTACTGTATCTATCATCTATCTATCTTTCTACCTAGTAGAGATTTAACTTATACTATTTTTCATAAGAAATTATATGCAAGAAAACACCCCAAAAATAGCTGCTTAAAGAAAGTAAAATTTATTGTTATGAGCCTGTAGATTGCCTGACTGTTGACTGTTGGACTTAGCTGGGAGGTCTACTGGTCTTGAGTAGGCTTGCTCACCCTACTGGCGTGGAGTCAGATTTTGTTTAACGTGTCTCTCATCTACTTTTTGGGTCAAGTAGATTAGCTCTGACACTTTTTATATAGAAACAACAGCAGTATAAGAGAGAAAATGGTAAAAGATGAGAACAACAGTCAGAATGGCCTGTCACAATTTCTGCCTTATTCTTTGACCAAATTAGGTTACAGGGTTGAACCCAAAGTCAAGAGGAAGGAAAAGTTATTTCATAAGTTAGTGTGTGATACCATGAGGTCAAAAGGTAATAGTTTCAAGTGGATAGAGAATTGATATGTAATGCAATCTGATTGATTTCAAAAAACTGGTTCCCAGTGCTCTGACAAATAGACATAAAAATCCAAGTTGCTTTTATCCTCTGCTTCCTCAGTTTTCTTAGCATTTACTCTGTTGGTCTGTGTTCAATTGTGATTTCCTCAAAATTCATAATAGAGATTAAAATTAATTCTATTTTTTAAGACTGAGAGAGTGAAATGTACTTGCTTGGGAGAAAGTGACTCTGACATCTTAACTTTCACAATAATAATGGTTAATAGTGAACACTCTAGTGCAAAGAAAGCCTACAAGTGCATTATTTTATTTACTTTATCAAATGAAGATATTATCACTCCATTACCCAATTCTCCTACTGGTAACTAAGGCTCAGAAAGGAGGCTAAACAATGTTGACTAGGTTACAGAGTTAAGAATCATAAGACTTGTTCCAAAACTGAGAACTCTTTGACATCAAAGCACATGCTTTAACTGCCAGCAGGCACCTGCTCCCATAAACAAAGAAACAGGCACCATCAGATGCACACCTTCAGTGAACTTTAATATATAACACATGGGTTTGGAGTCAGCCCACCTATATTTAAACATCAGGTTGAATTATTAATAACAAGAGTACCTTTGGAAAATACCTGGATTTCCTTATGCGCTAATGGAATAATAATAGTATCTGTACCTTAAGGATTCTTTAGGATCCCATGAGAGGCTTGTAAAATGTTTGCAGAGTTCATACACATAATGAGATAAAATAATTACTATTATTATTGTAATTAGTATAATCCTAGAATTCAGGAAGCATGTTTCAAATCTGTCTAAGCAGTTTGATGAGAACAACTAATAAAATTTACCATTGTATGATGGTTATTTATCCTTTTCTCTCCTATTTTCTTTTTAATTTTCTAAAAATGTAATGCCTATGTCATGAAACTTCTCTTTACCTCATAACTAAAGTCATATTTTCTGAGTGACCTTCCTCTTGCCAGCATTCGGGATATGACTATCTGAGTCCTTCCTAGACTTTTTTACACAGATTCTAGGGGAAGAAAACATGCATATCTGGCACTGAAGTTAGGAGGAAAAAGTGATCTCGGAACTGGGTGAAAAAAAGATGCACTGAGACAGTAAGCTAACCAACAGAGACCAGAGAAAGAGAGAGAGAAAGACAGGGAGAGTAATAATGACTTTGGATTAGGATCTAGTCTCTCATTGTGCCCAGCTGTACTTCTGTCCTTCCCATGTTTAAAAAAGTGAGATAGTAAATTTATCTTTACCACAGATAGGATTGAGTTTCAAAACCTTGAAGACCACCAGTTCTAACTGAAATATAGGTCGTTGCCTATATTGTAGGCAAGGTTATTGTAGAGCCCAAGGAAATCCATACATTAAAAATGTGGGAAGAAAATAATGACCCTGCAAAGGAGACTGAGAAATATCAACCAAAGCATTGGAGGAAAAGCAAAGATGTGACAGAACTAGAAGTTAAGTAAACAAAAAGAAGGGAGTATGATATAAATGAACTAATTTACAAAACAGAAGCAGACTCACAAATTTCAAAAACAAACCTGGGGGCTTCCTTGGTGGCGCAGTGGTAGAGAGTCCGCCTGCTGATGCAGGGGACATGGGTTCGTGCCCCGGTCCGGGAAGGTCCCACATGCCGCAGAGCAGCTGGACCCGTGAGCCATGGCTGCTGAGCCTGCGCATCCGGAGCCTGTGCTCTGCAATGGGAGAGTCCACAACAGTGAGAGGCCCGCGTACTGCAAACAAACAAACAAACAATCAAACCTGGGATTACCAAAGGGGAAATGTGGTGGGAGGAGGGATAAATTGGGAGCTTGGGATTGGCATATACACACTATTATATATGAAATAGATAACCAACAAGGACCTACTATATAGTACAGGAAACTCTACTCAATATTCTGTAGTAACCTAGATGGGAAAAAGAATGAATACATGTATATGTATAACTGAATCACTATGCTGTACACCCGAAACTAACACAACATGATAAATCAACTATACTCCAATATTTTTTTTTTTAAAGTAGAAGAAGAAAGGAATGATAAACCATGTTAACTACAGCTGATAGAGCACGTAAGAGCTAATAAGAACAGATCACTAGATTTAACATCATAGCAGTTGTTAGTGACCTGGACAAGTATTATATTTTGCAGTAAAACAATATTAACCCAGACTTAGCAGCTTAAAACAACACACTTTTTTTTAATCTCACAGATTCTGTGGGTCGGGAATCTATGTACGACTTTTCTAGGTTCTCTGCTACAGGATATTATCTGAAAGACACAATCAGGGTGACAGCTGGATCCCATCTCAACTGTGAAAGGATCTTTTCCAAGTTCATGTGGTTGTTGTCAAAAGTCAATTCCTCATGGGCTGTTAGACTGAAATCCTCAGTTTTTTGCTGTTGGCTAGAGGCTGCTCTCAGTTTTTTGTTAGTTGGAAGTAGTCCCCCAGTTCCATGACAAGTGAGCCTCTTTAACATGGTCACTTACTTCATCACATCCATCAAGGGAGAGAGAATCACAGCAAAAGGCTTCCCTGAGATTGTTACGTATTCACTTGAACATTATCACATAAAACCCATCACCTTTGCCATATTGTAATGGTTAAAAGACAGTCACATTTCCCACCTATAGAAGGGAGACGGATTACACAAGGACATAAATATTAAAAGGCAGGGATTATGAGGATTTCTTTATGTTCTGTCCACTAGGATGAGTGTAGTTGTAATACAGCAGTAGGTAAGAAAACCTGATCTGAGCAAATTTAAAAGGAAATGGGAGTGGATCTGGAAACAATGGGAATTGTCAATAATATCAAGGAGATTTGCTGCAAATGCAAGCAAAGAAATAGTGTACCTGATATGGAAAGTGAGATAAAATATTATTATCTCTTATTGATGAAAGACTGTGATAATGAAAATATTACAGTAGAGAGGGAAGATGTTATTATGTAGAAAGGACTCAGGAGGATCGCTGAAATGACACCCTTGAAGAGATGGGGGGAATGAAGGGATTTATTTTAAATAGCAGCAAAGATATTCCATCTATGACATTCAACAATAATGCAGATATGTTTATGCAGATGTTGTTGGGTGAGTGTATTTTCTAGAAAGAGCCTCTAGAAGGCATATTTTGATATTTTCTGATGACTCTAATATTCTTAGAGTAGTAGGAAGTGAAATCATCATCTCACTGAAGTCATCATCAGGCTAAGAATGGAGTGTGTGTTACTGGTGGTGAGAAGAGGCAGGTATTGTGAGATGGGAGAATAAGCAGGTAAACATCTTAAGAGTCTGCATTTGTTTTCTAGGGATGCCATAGCAAAGTATCACAGAATGGGTGGCTTAAACAACAGAAATTTATTGTCTCACAGTTCTGGATGCTAGAAGTCGAAAATTGAGGTGTCTGCCTAGTTGATTCCTTCTAGGGCTATGAGTGAAGAATCTGTTCCATGCGTCTCTACTTGGTTTGTAGATGTCTGTCTTTTCCCTGTATTCTTCATATGGCATCTTCCATCTCTGTGTCTCTCTATCCAAATGTTCCCTCTTTATAAGGACATCAGTCATATTGGATTAAGACCCACTCTAATGACCCCATTTTAACTTAATTATCTATGTAAAAATTCTATCTTCAAATAAGGTCACATTCTTAGGTACTAAGGTTTATGACTTCAACATTATGAACTCGGGGGGATGACAAATTCAACTCATAAGAGAGACCTATTGTTTCATTTATTGGTATTATTAGTAACCCATTTGATATTTATGGTTACCCATTTGGTGACCAGCTCATGAGTTGGTATATTTTTTTCCCTCTAGTCATGTCCAGCAGTGTGGGTGCAGATGAGAGTAACCAGAGACAATTAGAATTAGCTAAGGCTACAGTTTTGCCAAGTAAGTTTGACTCTTGAGAAAGGACAAAAGTCTGTCAGACCCCTTCTCGTGGTCCTCATCCTTAGGAATCTTATACTTTCAATCTTGGCCACATTATCATTTGGGCCAATAACATTTTAGTGGAAATGATATATTCAAATTAATGGTAGGATCTTTTAGGGCTGTTGCATCAATGTGCCATATTTCCTTTCTCCACCATGATAGACAAGTTCAAGATATAAACTGATGCTGGTTGGACAGAGGAGAACCTAAGATAACTCACAATTTACATAAAATATAGGTAATATTTAAAGCCTTGTTTTGGGGAGTCACTAATATTTGGGAGTCATTTGTTATCACAGCATAATTTAGCCCAAACTGATTGATACACTAGGATATATGCAAGGGAATGACTATAATTTAAGATTCATGAAGACAGAGGCCCTTTCATCTTTGTTTACTAATATATACAGAGCACTTAAAATTGTGCCTAGCTCTTAGTGGATATCTGTTGAGTTAATTAATGGGCATGGAATTAAACCTGAGAAATGAGAATATAAGACATCAAGTAAAAGAGGTACGATGAAAAGTTGGTATCAATGGAATGAAGGTTTTAATAGATTTGAAGTTTGTTCAGGGAAAGATGATAGAGTGAATTAGAGCGAAGAGGTGGTGATCAAATAATATAGGATACAAGAAACTCAGATCATGGAGATGTTGCATTTATTGGTAATCACAAGACCCAGACTATGTATAAAGCCATGAAGGATTATAGCTAAGATGAAGACAAGAATTTGGAGAAATGAAGTTCAAGGAATTGTTTTAGGGGTTGGTTGAAATGATCATCAGAGAATGAAGGCAGGAGTAGCATTGAAACCAGTGCTAAAATTTTTGAGCTATGAGGGGAAATAAGGGGAAATGAACCAGGAGGTTGTAGATGTTAGCACAAGTGGGGGTTAGTGGGTCAAAGAATCTGATAATATGCATGAGCATCAAAGCCAGAAGTCTTTAAGGGGGAAGAGAGAAATAAAGGTCTGGAACTAGGAATAAATTCTGAAGAAAATATTTAGGCTCACTTGTATGAGAGCTTCAGGAGCAAAAACAGTTATCAGTTGAGAAGCCAACAGTGGAAGCTATGTCCTCAGAGGAGACCCATGTTGCATCAGAAAAATAATCTGAAGGGATTGGTCAGAGAAGAATTTAATCTCAGAATGTAAAATAATTCCACATGCACAGTGTAAGGTTGTCAGGAACTCAAATAATAGAATAAGGGGAAAAAAGGAATTTCAGAGCTTTAAAGGAGATTGGATTTGGGGAGATGAGGGTGACTGAGTTTGAGGTTTCTTATGGTTACTACAAGCAAGAATGAAGGATATAGTTAGACTGATCCTAACGGATTTAGGGCAGACTGTGTTGGGGAGGGCCTGGATTTGGGAGTGATTATCTGGGGACCCACCCCCTAACTCACCAGGGTGGGAGCATTAGTGCTAAATTAGCCTGACCTCTTTCTCAGTGACCTCTTTCACTTCAGAACTCTGCTAGCAAGAGGCTGTATTATACTGAGCCACTCTTCATGCTGCTGATGAGAGTAGACTGCATTGAGCTTGGAATGCAAGAATGAGTATGCTTTATTCCCTTGTACAGCCCTTTTACCACCTTTACTTTTTCCTCTTCAAGAAAACTGAAATTGATAGAAAACAAGGTTGAGGAATTTTTTTTTCTTTTTTTCTTTTGGTTGGTTGTTTTTTTTTCATTTGGTAAGAAAGGATCGATATTAGCACCAGCCTCAGAGATATGTGTAAGTGAATGAAGTTGGTGGCAATATGATGTGTTCCCTCATTACTTGTCACTACAGGGATTAAAAAACTTGGCTGATGATATTTTTGGTCTTTTCCAACTATTTGGCTTCACACGCTGTCATATTGGTTATCTTCCGCCACCCATAATTGAGCACATTGGAGCAATAAATAGCCTCCATCCCTAAGCAACAGAATGTCAAAATTGTTCACTCTTTGGGTAGAACATTCTCTTTTTTATGATTGGGCATGGAGGAAAATTGATATAAAAATAAGGTACATGACCATTAGATATTGAGAAGTTGTCGTAAATAAATGCATGAGACTAACATAGGAAGGGATGGAGGGGTATTTTATTTATATAATATTACATATGGTTATATGTAATATTATTATAAAATATATTTATATATAAATATATTTTATTTATAAAATATTCAATTTATGTATATATATTTGTCATATTTCAAATATGGGTTGTGTACTTGTGTTATATTTTGGCTACTGAATCTTTACAGAGGTGAGCTTGTGTGAAAATAGGATACAGGACTCACCTCAACAAATGCCTTTTTCTCAAATGCTGCAGAAGCCGTAAAAGGATTTCATTAGTTTTTCGCAGGCTCATCAAAAGGGATGTACATCCATTCATGCTGAGCATAAAAACCTGACCCAGAGGAAGTAGTTTAGCTATTTTATCAAGATATCTGTGTATCTAGAACTAAGACTATAATAAATATTTAATCTGTGATATTCATACTGGCTATGGTGTATATTTATATCTTTGTTGCCTTATAGAAACATACACCACTAAAATGCATTCACGTGTGAACACATGCACACACATATAACTACAGTATATATATCCTCTTAACTAGAAAGTGTTTAAACTATATCTAGACCTGTTCATTTATTAGTCAAGCGCTTTTATTTTCAATGCACAAAGAAGGAAACAAGAGATATGGACAACTTAAATCTCTGCCTCTGAATTTCTTGCTATGAAAAACAAGCTCTCACTTTACCCAGGTTAAATACATATAGCATTATGTAGCCAATCCTTTCTTTGAAACAATACTTTAAAATTCAGTTTTATTTGTGTTTGAATTAATAGGCTTTATTTTTTAAAACGATTTTAGGTTTATAGAAAATTAAGTAGGTAATAGAGAGTTCCCATATACCCCTTACCCCTATCCCAACACATAGTTTCCCATACTATTAACATCTTGTATTTATGTGATACACTTGTTACAATTAATAAATCAATGTTAAGATGTTATTAACTAAAGTACATAGTTTACATCAAGACTCACTCTTTGTGTTGTACTTATTTATGAATTTTGACAAATGCATAATGCCATGTATCCAACATTAGGTTATAATACAGAATCGTTTTGCTACGCCCCCCCAAATCCCTTGTGCTTCACCTATTTATCCTTCTGCCTTCTTTTCCCTACCCTCCTGGCAAACATTGATCATTTTACTCTCGCTACAGTTTTTCCATTAGTAGAGTGTATATAGTTAGCATACAATATACAGATTGTTCACACTGTTTCTTTCACTTAGCAGTATACACTTCAGTTTCCTCCAAATCTTTTTACAGCTTGATAGCTCATTTCTTTTTATCACAGAAAAACATTCCATTATACAGATATACCACACTTTGGTTCTAGTTCCTTTCAGCTATTGCACCTCTTGGTTGCTTCCTATTTTTTTATAATTATATATAAAGATGCTATGAACATTCATGTACAGGTTTCTGTGTGAAACTTAAAGCAAATTTAAGGAATTAAGACTGTCACATATGCACTAACTTCTGATCTTCCTATCTTGCTTCTAACTATGCATAATTTTCTCAATAATGTCCTCTAACAAAAGAATCTTATGTAGCCTTAAGATTATAAGCACTTTCATCTGCAAACTTATATCCCTAATCCAGCTTATGCATTCACTTGTCTTTTTAAATATTGACTATTTCCTGAAAGCCATGCTATGAAAGATTCATTGGACTTCCCAAGTTGATGAAATTTGATTTAATTCCTAGATATAGTTCTTATTCAATCACAGTAAGTGTAAGTAGTTTAAGTTATCATCCTTTCTTTAATATATACTGCTAACAGAATGTCCTAAAATAATCATCTCTATGGGCAAATATGTGTATTCAATGAGCTTTACTATTTCATTTTTCCTTAATAAGAGAAATAGGCATAAATACTAGTAATAGGCTCTCAGCTAATATCAAATTATCACTAGATTCAGTTGTCATCTTCAGTGACTTCTGATGGCTATGTCAAACATTTCTTTTCTGAATGAGTGGTATCGAAAGAAATGAGACATATTGGTTAATGAATCTTGGACAGAGATGAATTGGTGTAAAAATAGCATATACAAAACTCAACATGCATTTAATACCACAATCCAGAAATCTCCAATGACAATACTCAGAGAAACCTAGAACAGATGCATTGGATTCATTGGTTAATTTGAAGGAATTACTATAATTATGCATCTATGCTACCACAATAACCTAAAAACTGGTTTCTCTCAAGTGACTTTGTTCCTCCTCAAACTATTGTCCTTCTATAGATGGAACGATCTTTCCAAAAATATGTAGTTTTTCATTTTACACCAACTACCACATAAAACTCAAAGTTTTCTTATTACACTTAAAAATATAGGATCTTTAACATGGCCTATAAAATTTAAGTATTTGTTTATAGTCAACATTGTTTCCTATTATGCTCCTTTATTTCCTAGGTACAATGGGCTCCAAGTTGATTCACTAAAAGCATTTTAACCAATTTGTTGGATTAGGTTTTTGTCATTGTTATTGTTGTTTTCTGATCATGCATATCTTAAAATGTCTTTATTTTTTTATTGAGATATAATTGATATACAATATTATATGTTACAGGTGTACAACATAGTGATTCACAATTTTTAAAGGTTATACTCCATTTATAGTTATAAGATATTGGCTATATTCCCTGTGTTGTAAAATAAATTCTCATAGTTTATTTATACTGTACATAGTAGTTAGTAACTTTTAATCCCTTACCCCTAACTTGTCACTCCCTCCTCCCCTCTCCCTACCAGTAACCCCTAGTGTGTTTTCTATATTTTTGAGTTTGTTTCTGTTTTGTTATATGCATTCATTTGTTTCATTTTTTTTGATTCCATATATAAGAGAGCAGATATGGTTTTATTTTAAAATTTTATGTCAGATAGAGCCAGTCCTCAATTCTTCCTGCTCCTCATTTTCTCTAATTTTTCTCCTCCATCTCTTCTTCCTTCTCCAATTCTTCCCTTTTATTTTTTCAACATTTTATTGGATATGCTTAAATCTTTACTCTTCCATGTTAGAGCCATCTTAAAAATCCCTAATAATGATTTTAATTAAATTTTTTTGGATTCATGGATTTATCAGAGGTGAATTAATATCTTGATATGATTGAACTTTCCCATATATATACAGAATATATTTGGGGGGTTATTATTATTACTGCATTTTTATTAAAGAGTTTATACAGAAAATCTATTAAAAAATACTAATTTTCTACTATATGTCAAGATATTATTACTCTCTTTTTTTTAATAATTGAAAAAAAAAACCCTGCCATATGTAAAATGGAAAATTTTAAATTTCAATAGCTAGAGATACAAAATTGTTGTTATCTCATTTGAGGAATTTTGTTTATAATTTGCTTAAAATACTTTTTAAGTACCAGTAATGTTAAATTACATTCCTTACCTTCTAAATTTTAATATGAAAATGCACCTATGAATTCAGAAATTTTGTGAAATAACTCTTCTTTTGAGGTACAAAACTTATGCCCATTAAAAAATATATTATATTTTCAAGAGCATGTAGAAAATAATTTACTGAAATTTTGTATTAAAAAATTTAGAATGCTACTTTGGAGTCTACCTCAAAGAACAGGATTATTAAGTTAAAATTATAATAAAATGAGAAAAATATGAAATCACCCAGTGGGAAGCACAAAAAGAAAACTAACCGGAATGTGTTAAACTAAAATATGGAAAAGAAACAATACTGTTGCAAATTTTCTCATTGCAATAATATCCAGCAGTCCTTATCGATATTAAATGACTTCAAATATCTTAAGTTAAACGTCTGATGTATTTTTATTTAAAATTTGAAATAAAATGGCTTACTAATTTTGTTTATTAAAATATAAATAAAGAAAATTCTCTTTTATTAAGAAATTTCTTATGGTTAGAAATAGTTCCCACCTACAATTTTCCTAATATACTATATGGTTAAACTGTCTTTTCATAAATTTAAAATGATAATCTCTTCTTTTTCTGATAGAATATATATTTACTAGAAAATAAATCTGGATTATATTATCCAGTACATAAGTTAAATTATTCAAATAAGAATATACAAATTTATTGTTACTCAAGTTAATCAATTTGGTGGTTTAACTCATGTGATAACCAAAATAGTGATCCATGCCTTATTCCACAGAATCTATGAATATGATGTTATATAGCAAAAAAAAAAAAAAAAAAGACTTTGCAGATGGAAGTAATTTTACAGATCTTTTAAATAAGGAGGATAATTTGTTGGACCAATATGATTATATAGGTCCTTAAAGCTAGAAGAACAAAGAAGGGTAAGAGAAAAAAGATGAAGAGACTGGAGAGATACAAAGGGTAACAAGGAAACAAACCAGTGTTCTGATTTTGAAGATAGGATAGGGGGCTGTCGATTGACAGATAGCAAGGAAATGAGGACCTCAGTCCTACAACTACAAAAAATTGAATTCTTCAAAAACCTTAAATATAAAACAAACAGATTTTCTCCATTGTCCAGAAAGATGCAGTCCAACTGATATCTTTTTATTTTTGTTCTTTTTTTAAAATTAAAGAATAGTTGATTTACAATGTGTTAATTTCTGCTGTACAGCAAGGTGATTCAGTTATATAGATGTATATACTTTCTTTTTTTGTATTCTTTTCCATTATGATTTCTCATAGGATATTGAATATAGTTCCTTTTGCTATACAGTAGGACCTTGTTGTTTATCCATTCTACATATAATAGCTTACATCTGGTAACTCCAACAAACAAACAACCCAATCAAAAAATGGGCAGAAGACCTAAATAGACATTTCTCCAAAGAACACATACAGATATCCAATAGGCACATGAAAAGATGCTCAACATCTCTAATTATTAGAGAAATGCAAATCAAAACTACAATGAGGTACCACCTCACACCAGTCAGAATGGCCATCACTAAAAAGTCTACAGGTAACAAATGTTGGAGAGTGTGTGGCGAAAAGGTGGGAATATAAGTTGTGCAGCCACTTGGAAAACAGTATGGAGGCTCCCAAGAAAACTAAACATAGAATTACCATATGATCCAGCAATCCCATTTCTGTGCATATACCCAGACAAAACTATAATTCAAAAAGATACGTGCCCCCTATGTTCATAGCAGCACTATTCACAACAGCCAAGACATGGAAACAACCAGCTGATACCTTGATTTTAGCTGGGTGAGGACCACATTGGACTTCTAACCCACAAAATATTAAGATGGCAGATTTGGGTAGTTTTATGCCACTAAATTAGTGGTAACTTTGTACAACAGCATTAGAAAACTAGTACAATATTTATCCAATATTGATAAACTGTGCATTACAAAATAGAAAATAATGATATAAACTCTTCCTCTTGTAAATGAGTAAGTCAAGTTTACATGATCTCTCTGCACCTCACCTTCCATGTCTCCTGCAGTGAATATGAAAACATGTGCCCAACAGACTCAATAAAACACAGGCCCCATTTTAGACTTTCAATAAAGCTCACCTATATTAATATTAAATGCTTACTAATAGTTTTCCAAATGCCTGACATTATACTATGTGCTGTCAATATAAAGAAAATTACTCTTCTCAAGAAGTCAGCCATCTATTATATTTTTAGTAAAGTCCAGAACTAAATTTTCAAACTAATAAATATATGAAAATAATGAATAGTAATTCATGTTCACAGATTCTAATCAAGAACTCTCTGCTATGTCTCCAGTGAATTCAGATATTAAAATCATAAGAAGTTTCAACAGCTTTAGAATTTATGAACTATTACCTGAGAGCATGTGTCCTGTATAACATTATTTGATTCATATACTAAACTGATAATTTTATTTTTTTGTAGCCGTGTTTACAATTGAGATTGATCTGTAGAGTTCACCCTTGTTTATTCCTTCTCAAACTGCAGTATTGTAATATAATGAATTGGCATACTTTTTCTTAATCTTCTTTACCCCTGTGGGTAAAGAAGAATCTTGTCACTAAGATTCTTCAATAATTTGAAGAATTCTCCAAAAATGTCAAGGTCCAAAAATTAGTGAATTTTGCATTTTCTAGAATACTAAACAGTTTATTTATGTTTTCAAATTTGATATAATTACAAGGAGATGGATTTTACCCCTCATGCAAGCTAGCGAGTCAGCATGTCATGATTCCATGGATACTGACAAAGACATGGAATTTCTCGGTCAGAGACAAATAATTATGTTGTTCACAGCACAGCCAGTACTAGGAATGGCAGAAACTTGTGTAAGTTTCCTTTGCCCCCAAGTCTCAGGAGGTTACACAGAGTGTCAGATAAAGCCTGCCTTGGCAGTATGTTGCACACTAAGGGACTTTTCCACACAGGGTGATCTTGAGCTTAAGGAATCCTTCAATTCTGCTTTTTGTCCAGAGAGAGACACTTCTCAGTTTTCAAGATTTCTCCTTGCACAAACATTTAGAGAAAAAAGTGACCTGGATGAAAGAGTTGTCAGAGCTTTGTAATCTCAACACACTCAGATATGTAGTATAAGAAGCTCTTGGCAAATTGCCTCCCAACAATAGTTTATTAAATCAATATAACTACACATATATTTAAAAATGCACTTGTGTCTTCTTTCTTGGTTTTACAACTACTGTATTGTCTATATTTTTCATGATCAAATTTTCTAATAAGTGTCCCAATTTAATAATCTTTGCAAGAGGGTGATTTAGGGTTTCAATTACTAAAGCAAATATTTTGTTTACTATGATTACTATTATAATTTTCAATTTTATTTCTTTATCTTAATAATTCTGCCTCTATCTTACTTAAAATCTTTCTTATTGCCTTTATTGTAAAGTCAATTTAAGTTGTTATTACTTAATTTTTTCTCCCAGAACTTCTCACTTATTATCTCTTATTCTGTGGCATCTCTCTTTTCCAACTACCTTGTAAATTCTGGCAATTCTGAATTACTTCAAGTCCCTGAAAGTGTCACTCTCTAATTTTCTTTTTCCCATGTTTATTCTACTTCTTGAAAGTATCCGTCTTTTGTTTACCCCTTCTTTCATGTAGATCAACCTAAAGTTCTCCCTAAGTGCAAGGTCGTGTTGTCTTTCTCTTGACTATGCCTATAGGTTCTTTAAGTATTTTGTAATTTCTTATGTTCATCCTGTATTTTATGTTCCATAACATGGCAAATCTAACTATTAAAAAAGCAATCAATACTAGCCATTTTATTATTAAGTTCTTTTTCCCCTCCAGCTTTATTGAGGTATATTTTACATTAAAATTGTATATATTTAAGGTGTACAACACTCTCTTTTGACATATGTATACATACATCATGAAATGATTACCATATTCAAGCTAAATAAAACCAGAAACATAGATCAGTGGATCAGAATAGAGAGACCAGATCTTCAATAAGGGTGCCAAGAACACCCTTGAAAAGATAGTCTGCTCAATAAATGATGTTGGGAAAACTGAATATACACATGCAGAAAAATGAAATTGGACCATCATGACACACCATATACAAAAATCAACTCAAAATGGATTAAAGACTTAAATGGAACACCAAAACCTGTAAAACTTTTGAAGAAAACAGGGGAAAGCTTCTTGGAGATAAGACCAAAAGCAAAGGCAACAAAAGTAAAAATGGACAAGTGAGATTGCATCAAACTGAAAAGGAATGCATTGCAAAGTAAATAAATCTTTTTGGCCATCATTTTATCTCCAATGCATACTTCAATAGCAGAGAAACAAAGTCCAACAAGTAATGATTGAAATAATTAAAGACTTTTACTTCCACTGTGAAGATGTTAAAAATATATACAGTTGACCAAAATTACATTGCCACTATGAAATTGAAAAAAGTCTAGAGTTCAGGTGTGTTCTTATTCCTACTCCTATTTATGTTCACTTTTTTCTGATTTTTGAATTTTTATATATATTGTTTTTTAAGACAATTATTGAAACATTATCTTACTGGCTGAATTCTAAAAGATGCAACAGAATAGGGAAGATAAAAATGAACATGTTGAATGATAAAATATAATATTCTTAGAGGAAAAATCAATATTTTTTTACTTTTGCTATGGCTCTACCAGCACTTTTGGTTTCTAATTTCTCAGTTTCACTCTTATTTTTTTATTGAAAATTAGGAAAATATTTGCTTGTGGTACTATGCTGGTTCAATATATAGCTACGTTTTGTCTGTATCACTACCAATTTATGTATTTTGTTTTATTATCAGAGAAGGATGAAACAAAGAGAATGGAATGCAGCCAAATCTCTTGAGAGGGAATATCAGTATCTTACATGCATTAATTTGAGAAAGAAATAAAGAAACATAAAAGAACAACTAAATATCTAACTGAAAAGAAGTATGGAAAAGAACCAATTAAAATTTTTAAGTAGGAGAAAGAAAGCATTACTATGACAAACCAGAACAAAATGAAATTGGAATTAAACAAACAAAAAGAAAATTCTTACATATTTTCTTCAGTTTATGCAAAAAGAAATTCTAATTCCAATATCCAAATCTAAAGTTCCATACTAGCCACATCATGTGAAGACAAGATTCAAGAGAAATTCAAAAGCATTTCCACAAATAAAATAATGACAAAACATTGACACACAAAAAGGAACAAACACAAAGATATCCAAGAGTACTTACAGTTACTAATCAGTGGTCATAAAGTTTCAGTTAAACAAGATGAATTAGCTACAGAGATCTGTTCTGCAACATTGTACCTATAGTCAGCAGTTCTACATTGTACAATTAAAAGTTTTATTAAGAAGGCAGACCTCACATTAAGTGTTTTTGCCACAATAAAAGTTTAAAAATTAAATAATTACATTTAAGTAATTTTCTCAATAGGAACAATTCATGCTAGAATATACTCAAACAATCACTTCAGTGGTTTGAAACAAAGAGAAAAAGTTATTTTGTACTTAGAAGTCTTTGCCCCAGTGTCACCTAAGACAAGGGTAAATAATGATGGTCTAAGACTTTAAACTATATAGACAACATTTACTATGGATCTCCTCAAAATAAATTAAGGAAGGTGGACAGTAAAAAATAGAAAAGAGGAGGGTGAGAATCTCAATGGAAGGATTTAAATAGTGTTAAACAAGGAAACTGAAAATACGTACAGTTAAGTCTACATGGTAAGAGAATGTACTCTGAAGCCAGTCAGGTTGGAGTTGAATCCTGCTTCAACTAGTAGCTCTTTGGTATTTAGTGAATCATTCAACTTATCTGTAAATTGGTAATAAAGCAATAAAAGCTAACTATTATTATGAAAATGAAAGGAGTTGATACCTTTAAGGCACTTAGAATAGCAATTGGACTATAGAAAGTGCTATATAAGTGTTTATACAATAAATATGCATATTGCTATATAAATAAAATATGCTTTAATATCTAATTTATAACAGTCAGGATCCTAAATCTCTAAATAATCTCAGAAGTAATTTGGAGAGGTAGAGGGAGAAATGAAAGATAGTAAAGAATGGCAAAATTCTATTTTTGAAGAGAAGAGAGAGAATTTTTCACTATATATTTTTGAAGACAATGTTTATGCTTAAACATTAAAATTTAAAGCACTAAAGTATTAAAATTTAAAGGTAAATGCTAAAATGCAAATAGCATATTGAGGTTAACAAACTATGGCCTGTAAGCTAACAATTTTTATAATTTTAAAGGTTTGACAGACAAAATGTGATGCAGACAGAATGTGGTGCAAAACCTCTAGAATATTTACTATGTGGTCCTTTAAGTAAAAGCTTTATCACCCCTGTATGAGAGGAAAAAAAGAAAAAACAAAACAAATATAAAGAAAGCCAATCCAAATAAGACAGAAATGTTACAAAAGGGAGATTATAGTAAACAAATAAAAGTATACTATACATATATCCAGATATATCATTAATCACAATTAATATTAATGAAATTAGCTGATTAAAAAACAGATAATCCTAGAAATAAAATGACACATTAAAAAGCATGAACAGGAGAAAAGCAAAAACTAAAAAGAAATGCTATACCTAGCATATTCTAAATTACAAACATAATACAGATTGAAAACCATTTAATACAATTTGAAAATAACAATAAATATAGTTAACCAATGTTCTTTTCATTTAGAGGGTAAAAATAGAATTTGAATAACTCACAGTTTAGAAATTTAAATTATAAATTAGTCAGACATAAATTAAAATAACATATCTGCATATCAAAACTCAGGGGATACAGTAAAGTTATTTAAGAGCAGATTACATAGGATCAAAATTTTATTAGAATAAAACTTGAAAGGGATTCTACTAAGTTTTTAACATAGGAGTAATAAGGAGTATACAAAAATAACTCCAAAATATAAAATTACAAAGATAAAACAGAATACTAAGACTAAAGAAAAATCAGTTTCGGGTTTTACATAATAAATACATAAAAGCTGTTTAAAATTAGTGAAATATCATCAAGCTAAATAAGGAAACAAAAAGATAGAAAACATGACTATACACCAGAAATAATACAAACTTAATTCTATATACTGATCAGTTTTAAGCATTTAATAGATTTTAATATCATTTGTATGATTATATTTGAAAACAATAATGATCAGTTTTCAAGGAAAACATAAATGCCAAACTTTGTTTAAGACCAAGTAGAAAACATTAAATTTAAATTGTAATAATAAAAAAAAACTATCCCCAGGTTGATCATAGTTCCACCACACACCTAAGAAAGATATTATATTCTTTAAACATTTTAAACTAATATAGTAGCTGAAATATTCTCAGTTAATTCAACTAGACTAGTGTAATCCTGATAACAAATCTTAGCAAGGATATCAGTTACACCAAAGTTAAATAATACAGCAAACTCTGCTACGTGTTTTTATAGAAGCTTATATTAAATATTGAGACAAAGCAAATTTAACAGAATATTAATCAAATGTCCAAACAAATTTTATCTTAAGATTTTGTGAAATTTTCAACATTATGATGTTTATTAAGGTATTACTATGTCACATTAAAAGATTAAAGTAGAAAAGACAAATAATTGATACCATAAATTAACCACTCCCCCAAAATACAAACATACACCTATAAACACACCTTAAAAAACTGTTGATACTAAAGATGATTGCATTTTGCCATTATCTACACCATAATGCATTGCATTTTACTTTAGAACTAACTATACATATACCTACTTCTCTTTCTATAGTGTTTCAAAATGCATGCACATGTTCACCAAATGTCAACTGCATAAATGTTCATCATTACCTTGAGCCCTGAACAAGGCTGAAAACTCTACTTCCTATTTCTACTGGGAAGTTCAGTAACAAAAGCAATGGAAAAAGTCATCTTATTTTGCTTCAACGAGAGCTTCTTCTCCCCTCTGTGCACAAATGAAGATAGTAACTCCTAGTTTTCCTGAATTAAACCTCACAGATAATTGGGAGTTCTAACACCTTTCTTCTAGATATTCATAGTAACATATGTGACCTACAGTATTAATTTATACTATGTCTTGGTATTCTATGATGAAAGTCTGCAAAAATGTCATATGTGGAGTTGTTTTTTAATTATTTAGGGGAAATAGTCTGCATTAATCACTACTACAGTTTAGTTACTGAATTCTGATAGAGCTCTCAAATAAATCAGCTTAACAAATGATCAAGGTGTAGCTAAATAATTAAGGAATAATTAAGAAACATATTAACATGTTAAACATGTTGACTAAATCCCATAAGGTATTGGTGATAGAAATGAGGTCCAGATATGAGTCTTATGATTGCTATTTATGATTTTGAATTATGCATAATATACCAGTGTAAGAATTTTTACATGGATAATCTCATTTAATTGTTGCAACAGTCCTGTAAGAAAGGCTTTCTTATTATTGTCATTTTATAGATGGGGATGCTGAAACTTTATTTACTTCAGTGTTTTCTCAAAGTTTTACCTGCTGGTTACTGATTAAGGACAGACTTGACACCAAGAAATCCAACAACATTTTGCTATCATCAGCTTTTATTAATTTGAGCCAATTCATTTCATCAATGCGTTTTAGTAAATTCTTAGTGAGTTCTTTCTTTCAGTCTAACAATTTGTTAAAAATAACTGTGCAGTATTATAATATTTCTGAAAATGTTTCTACATACAATTTTCTTAATTATTTCAAGACAACTCCAATGCACGATAAATAAAATAGTGTACATGTAGGAACACAAGTATGGAGAGGTGTGGTTGCAGAACTTGACTTCCTGCAATTCATCTTTGGGATGCACCTAAGATCACTTAAAGTCATTCTGAGAATCAGTTGGGAGAAATTCTAGAAATGTCACCAGAAACAGCACTTGTCTGTTTTTTTCAATCAAAACCCAAATCTTGCTGCATGTAGTGTGACTAAGATAAGATGACATTTCCACGAGTATCATTTTGACTCTATGAACTTCTTATGCATATAGAGGAAACACATTCAGATGGAAGGCTTGAATTCCTTAATTCTCTTTGGAGCTGACAGCCACATCATACCTCATCCTGCCCTGGGATGTATCTTTCTTTTGTAGTCAGAAAACATATCAGGATGCATTAAGTAAGCAACAAAAATCATGTAATAGAAAGTAAACTAATGCAGAATTAGGCAGATTTCCATATATAAGTGGGAAATAGCAAAGGGGAAAAGTAACATCACTATCAAATGAAGTCAAGGTGTTCAAAGAACACATGTTTGCAAACAGCACTGTTAAGGGAGATGGTGTTGTATAAGACCCCAAACTCTCTGCCAGCACACAGAGCACTCAAATCCCTCTTTTTCACATTCCATTTATTAATAAGTTAAATTAAGGTATTTACTTGTTAAGGCCATTTCTTTAAGTACTTTTTTCCCTTATGTACAGTTTCATTTATTCTATTTGAGATTCATAAACCTACACTTTAGGCATGTCACTAATTCAGACTGATCTTTTTTCTAACTAATGCAAATAAGTGGGGTTCATTTTATGAATTACCTGTTATATGCTCACTTCTTAATATATGTACACTTTTAAAAGGAAAAAGTTCTAGCCAGAGAGTTACCTTAACCTTCTGGCAATCAAAAGATGATTATTTCCAGTGTCATTTGCCATTTCACAGAGACAAATAATGCACATTAAGGAAGTTAATACACTTGTTCTTGCTGATTCAGGAGGGGAAAAAAAGCTCTAATAGGAAATAAAACCCCTAAGTATCTTATTCATTTTTAATTTTTCTAAGTACTTGTAAGTATTCAAGATTTGAATATCAAGTACAATGCCTAGTTTGGAGGATCAAAATTTTTTCTGCAATTAGCACACTCTTTTCATTGTGATGTTAACGTAATGGATTACTAATATTACCACTAAATATTTAGCTAACTGCTTGCTCTGAAGATACCATATGAGGATGTGAGATTTTGTCATGAGTTCTTGGTTCTGAGAGATGTTACAGATGTGTGTTTCCTAAAGCAATCCAATATATGAATTCATTGCAAAAAAGCAGTGGTGTGTTCCGCCCAGATGATTTATCAGGATATCTGTGACATCTGCTTGTATCACGAGGTATATGGTAGACATTAAATGATTCTTATTGATCACCTGAAGGAAAGGAGTTAGGAGAAGGGAGATTTGACATTGGGAGCTGTAATATTTATCCTACAGAAGATTATTAATGAAGGTCTATTGGAAGGAAATGTCTGAGCCGTTATTTAGACACTTGCATTATCTCCTAGAAAAAAGATTAAAATTTAACTGCATTTTATTTTTATGAGTCAACCCTATATTTGTCTTGGCTATGAAAAGACATGCTATAAATCTCTATACTAGCTAGATTGGTGGGGTACATAGAAGAAGAAATATATAAATATGTAGTAAGAGTCTGTTTCTTTAGCTAAATCCTGGATAACCAGTGTGAGAGGGCTTTTTTTTTTTTTGGTAATAATGGCCATAATTTGAGTGAATAATAGCAAGGACTGTGGGACACACAAAAAGTCAGCTTTTGGTCACATAGTCATATATAAAATGAATAACTTTTGGAGGTAAGAAACAGTTCTCCAATCCTAGATTTGTCTTTTGATTGCTGTGCATGTGATCTGGACACTTAGGACTTCAGTACCTCATTTTACTTATCACAAAATTACTGAAATTTATTTATTTATTTTTGATATTTACAATGGAATGGTTCATCAGAAACTATTTGAAAATTATCTGTTGTCACTAACATATTGATAACTACCTTACATATATATTGTATGTTATTTTGGTTTCTTTCATTTCCCTCACTGTCAACTGCCTTTTATTAAGAAAGATCAGAGAATGCATGATATGTATTGAGCAAACCCAACTATTTTTCATATCAGAGTATGGTATTAATGAACTATCAGGAAGAACTGTATTAGCACTGCCACTAACCTTCTGATATATGAAAAATACCATAATCTTAAGTAAGTGTGAGTTCTGAGTTCAGGAAGATCAACTAAATCAAATAAGAGCAGATGATAAATAATCTGAAGACTGGGACACTGGGCTCGACGAAAGCTACACTAAACTGCAGCAGGTCCTAGGCAAAGGCCTTTAACTTTTCTTTCTTCCTTTTCTTTCTTCCTCCCTTTCCTTCTTTCCTCCTTTTCTTTTTTTTCTTTTATTTATTCTTTAGCCTGAATAATGGGTACAAGGTTCCTAATTCTGTGTATAGAAGGATATTTTTAAAAAGAAAAAAGTCAGCAGTTTAGACCAAATGGTGAACTTCTTGAGGATGAGTATTATACCTCTTTACCTTCATTTGTTCAGTGTATAGTCCAATATACAATATGTTAGAAAATGACCTGAACTGATTTACCTATTCAGAAAATGTTATGTGGTAAGGAAAGAAAATCTTAGATCCAAATTCTGCCCCAAAATGGAAATATTTATTTTACATAAACAGGCACAGAAACAATCACACGAATTCTTATGTTGTTTCAAGAAGACCCATTCTGTGCCCTGGACAACCTTGCCTTCACCATGATGACATTAAGTAGGAAGGTATAACTGTATTTTGATACTTTAGGCAGCAGCGTCCTCTCTATAAAGTCCTCTCTAAAGTAGCAGAACCGATGATGCTCTCAATCTTGGTGGCTATTCCAATGGTACTAACTACTGAGTTTATCTGCTGTTATATATCTCATTCACTAAAGAATAGCAGGACCTGAATAATCTTCTTAAATAAGCTTCTATTTTGAGCCCCACTCATTACACCAATGACAAGATATCTCTAAGGTCAATGATGTGACTTAACAAAGTCTCATTGAGTTGCTTTCTAATAGAATTTCAAATATTAAGCAATCACCTTCTAGAATGTTCAGATGTTATAAAGATACTTCAAATGCTAATTAACTCAACACAAGGTATAGATAAGAGGTAATTTGTACAGCCATAGAGATGTTTCCCTATTTGTATTAATTTTAATTTTTAAATAGTAAATTACACCACCTTTTGAATAATGTTACAAACTACAATCACCTATTCACTTCAACAGTTTTCTCCTTTCTACCTCAGTTGGCTGTGAAGTAGATGCTTTCTCCTGAGGTCCACAGTCCCTTAGGAAAACTACAAAAGCCTTTCCCTTTTTAGTGTTTAACTCCAAAGCATTAGGGAAAATAAACGAACAAAGTTAAAACTAACGTATATAGGAATATACAGTTTTAATTAGATTTAGAACATATCAAGGTCCCTTTCTGCAGTATCTAACTTCCTACTGAGATGTTTCCTGAAAGATTCATTGGAGTTTGCCCACCATGTTGATATCTGAGGAGGAGGCTTACAAAACCTGTACCCTCCAGAAATTATCTCTTTTCCCCTCCCTCTTAATGAAGATCATGCCTCTGTCTTTGCCACCTACTCTCCAAATGGTTTAAATAGAAGTATTGTCCTGGGAACTGTCATGGAAATCTCTATCTCCAGTCCATATGATACCAGTTTTAATGGTCTTTCGTCTGGCTTAGTAAGAAATCCATTTGGAGCATTTTAAAATACCAATCTGAAGAAGGAATGAGTTTTATATACAGATACATTTTTCTTTCTTATTTCTACATTGGCAAAATTGAGCTTGAGTAGAAAGTGAAAATTCAATTACCTAACATTGCCTACCAAAATGGACACAAACTTTTAAAAATGAATTTTTACTACCCATATGCAAACTCAAAACCTTTTATCATCCTGTATATTTAGTTATTAATGATAAGTACTTAAATCAAAATTGACATATTTTAGTCTAATCTTTTAAGCCAAATTATGAATTCTATTTCTTAATAGAGAATATTGGTAAAGAAACAGTAAGTTTGTTTGAATTGGCTACTGTATATAGTATGTTAGACTGATAATAATTAGGTGGATTCTAAAACCTCTATACTATGACAAAGGAAAGACAAACTGCTTTAGTTTTATAATTCATCCTTTACTGACTTTAATCCCAGCACAATGAAATATACCACCATTTATGATTTTCTCCAGACTATCAATCTGTCAATCAATGTGAACCAAATTATGATGAAATAAGATAATTTTAAGATTGGCTTCAAAGTCCGTGATTTTGCACTATTCCAACACATTTTTACAGTGATGACAGCAGATGATTATGTAAAACTCTATCAGTAGAATCATAGATATTAACTTTTAGTTAGTCATTGAAATTTGAGCTTCTTTTCCTAAAGGATTTAATGAAATTTCAAATTTATATACAAGTATAAGATAAAGGTAATACAAATTATAATGTGTACTTAAACTAAAAAAAAGTGTCATATTTAGTAAGAAAATTTAGTAACGAAATAATTTGAAGATAATGTTACATAATTTCAAAATATTTTTACTATTATTTGCTATGTATTTCTACTTTTACCAAATCAACTTCTGTATGCTTTTGTAAACTGATACTTTGCAGATATTTTATACCATGTTTTTATTACACCTTCCTAAAACTATCACAAGAAGCTTAGTTACTTGGTACCAAAATGGGACTTTTTAATGTTTACCAGATATTGTCAACTTATGTGTACCAAATTATCTGGAGTTAAATTCCTTAGTACATAATCAAAGGAATGTCTTCATGGATAATTTTATGGTTTGTTAGATTCTGAAACTATGACCTTAATATTTTTAATAAACTCCCAAAATATGCAACACAAATATAGACCAGAGCAATTTATTATGAACAATTTATTATGTTTATTGAACAATTTATTACGTTCAACTTGATTTAAATTTAGCTTTTTTTAGTTGATTTATTAGTAAACCAGATCACAATTAATACTTTAATTTGTGAAAGTATAAAAAAATTTTAAGGAAAAATCCCTTAATTATCAGGGCTTCAACTCTTGCCATCTCTTGCCTAAACAATATTCAAGCTAAGAACCTTGCAAATAATTTGGGAAAATAAAAAAAAAGACTTGAAGACAGAAGATTTATTTACTTATGAGTTAGGCGAGCTAGCCAAGTGAATTAAACTCATTGAATTTTGATTTCCTTATTTAATGATGATTAAATGGGACATTTCTTTGCATATAATTTATAAACTCCTAATGATACAAAATAGCTCCATTCAATAGAAATATAATGAGTGTGATGTATATAACTTTAACTTTCTAATTGCTACATTAAAAAATAAAAAGAAGGTGAAAATAATTTTGTTTTATTTAACCCAAAAATATCTCAAACATTATAATTTCCACGTGTCATCAATATCAAAAGATATTCCTGAGATATTTTACATACTTTTTTTTCATATTTAGTTTTTGCCATCCAGTATGTATTTTACACTTACAGTGCATTTCAATGATAACTAGTCATATATCAAGTGTTCAATAGCCACATGGTGCTTGTGATGTTGAACAGGTACAAACATTGAGTTTTACTGAAAGTTGTTTGATTAATATTATTTTCTATTTACAACAGTGGAAGATATCAGGTAATATAAAATAGGACAAGGAGATGTCATTACAGATAAGCGACTTCAAGTGAAGTAAATTTAATTCTACATAAAATAAATATACATTAAATACACATAAAATAAGAAAAACTTCTTGACTCCATATATAAATTGAAATGTATTATGCTATATTGTTTCCTGGTTTGTACATAATAAGCAAGTAAAAGTCATGGGTTTGCCACTTAAGATAATGCCCAACACTTGGAGGAGAAAGAACTCAAATAGATTCCTTCCTAAAGATAGCTTTTCTAATAAATCTGCTAGTGGATTAGAGGATTTCTGTAGTACTTCTAGCTATATTTTCTGAGGGATATTATTTTGCAAAATATTAAAATGAGTCATGCAATATTCATAAAACAAGGGAAGATTATTTGTATAGCATAGAAACTATGTTCTAGAGGATTTTTTTCTTACTCTACAAGTCCTACTAGGTTAGTAATTGTAAAGTTAACTTTTTTTCCCCATTCCTGCATATGGATTATGTTTACCTATATTGTAGATTTGAAAATTTGCCTGAAAGATAGTTATGCTGGTTCAAACAATTCAATTATTTTGTGCATGTAAACATAGTCTCTAAGACACATTATCTGTAAGGAAAAAAAAAAAGGTATTTTTTTCTATCACAAATGATAAATGCCAGTAGCAATTTGTTTTGAATAAAGAAAGGTGCTTATAAATAGGGGGAAAAATCGGATCTGAAATATTTGAATAAGTTCCTGATAGCTATAAAAATTGATTCATTACAGGGAAATAATAATCCCATTGGTAGCTTACAGAAAAGAAGAATCACAATGACTGTATTAGGAATCATAACAGACTACTTAAATTACAACTGACTCTGAATAAATATTTCTTATATCAGTTTATTTCAAGGCTACTAATTTTTCTTACCTCATATACACATATGTAGCTACAGAGAAGCCATTATTTATACAAATGAATCTCAAATAAATATTTGGTAAAGGAAACATCATCTTTGGCAATAAATAAACCACACTTTTGGATGTAAATGCATAACATCCTTTCTAGGTAAATACACCACATTTCTTTTCAATTCATATTATTATAAGTAAACTACACATATTGGCCTTTTATTTACAACTATCAGCAGCTTTTTATTCCATTAATAGGGAGATGCTTACAATTTACAATGTTTAATATTAATATTCTAAGTCAGATGTATAAATCTAATTACTAAGTACTTCGGATAATATGAAATCAAATATATGTGTGTCCATGAATATTAGTTTAGTTGAGAGGTCCCTATTATGATAAACAAAACATTTATTTACAAAATTATTTGAAAGTAATATTACCAAATATGTTAATCCATTGGACATAGAAAAACAGAAAGACTACTAAACAGATGCATATTTTATTTACAGGTTGACTTTCATCTGAACAACAAAATTGGCTTTTTTCCAAAATTGAGTAAATATAATAATGACAATGAAATTATCCTCCAGGTTTGGGAGACTGTCTAAAGGTAATCAGTAGCATACAGGCTTAAATAAAGGTATCTTTGAGTAGAAAAGTATAAGAAATGAAATTGTTGCTATCGTTATTCTTTTTTAGATTTTTCATTAGTAATTTTAAGGCAAAAGTGAGGAGCTTTTAAATTTGTAGATTTTAAATGACATTCATTTATTTGAGGATAAAGAAAAGTGATGGAAATAAACTAAAGAAACAAAAATGAGATTGTATTAATGTTAAGAGAAGTGGCAGAATATCTTTAAAATGTGTGGTCTGTGAACTACCTGTTGTAGAGTCTGAAATGAGATAAGGAGTTTGTGACACAAGATAAATCATCTATGCTATGTCCTTAAGTGAACTGTATATACAAAAAGTACAAAAGTCAGAACACAGTATTACAGGGCTGATATCGAGAAACAAGTTGCCAGCAGGGCCTCACTCCCTTTGGAGGTTCTAGGGGAGAATCTGTCCCTTGTTTCTTTCAACTTCAGGTGGCTGCCAGAATTCTTTATTTTGTGGCTACAATGCTCCAATTTCTCCCTCCCTGATCACAGTGCTTTCTACTCTTTTATGTGAAATATCCTTTTGCCTCCTTCTTATAAGGACACTGGTGGGTCCCATTGCATATGGGACCCACCAAATAATCCAGTATAATCTCCTCATATCACGATTCTTTTTTTTTTTTTTTTTTTTTTTTTTTTTGCGGTATGCGGGCCTCTCACTGTTGTGGCCCCTCCCGTTGCGGAGCACAGGCTCCGGACGCGCAGGCCCAGCGGCCATGGCTCACGGGCCCAGCCGCTCCGCGGCATATGGGATCCTCCCAGACCGGGGCACGAACCCGTATCCCCTGCATCGGCAGGCGGACTCTCAACCACTGCGCCACCAGGGAGGCCCTATCACGATTCTTAATATAACATCTGCAAAGTCTTTGCCATCTAAGGGAACATTCACTGGTTCTAGAGATTAGTATATGGACATCTTATATGGTCCTGTTACTCAGCCTTCTATAACAATGAAGAAATTGATCAAGAGTTTAATGGTAAAGAAGTAAAAAATAAAAATATATGTTTACTATACATTAATTTTTTTAAAAAGTTTGAAGAATATAGTGGTACAGCACTTTTTTGTATTTTTATGCATTTTCGACCCTTAATAATACTCAGTTTTTTACAAAATTAAATTTTCATAATAAATTTTATAAGAAACTTCTCATTGTTGAGTTTAACTCTTTGCTAAGTATGTTTTATGAATTTAATTATATTTTATATTGCCAAATGATAGCCTTTATGTGAAAGATTTTGCATTTATGTAATAATGCATGATCCCTAATTTTATACATACATGCATATATGATATTAAATTCATAATTTAAAATGGTTTAATTTAAAATGTTTTAAAATGCATTCTGGAATTTTGAGAAAACGTCAGGCACTTGAGTGTGTTAAACAAAATTCAAGAGAGTAAATTAGAAGAACTAATTGGCTTTAACAGATGATTCATGAGTTGGGAAGTACCTCATCTAGTAACTAGAAGGGCTTTCCAAGAGGTTATACAGAATAGAAGGTTTTAATGGGAAGAAAGATGGGGCAAGAGAGCTATTAGCAAAAGAAAAATAATGGATTATTTTTAGGACAGAACATCTTTTGTGGGGGAAGGGAACAGCAGAACACCATGGGTTTTATCATGCAGATAGCTTCTTCTTTCTTTGGAGTGGTATAGAGAGGGCTCATGTGACAGATAACCTCATTGACCAGAAAATTTCAAATGGTTGATTAAGATTACATTTCTGGAGAAGATCGAAACCGCAATTAGGTTAGGTATGAAGTCTAGGTTTGGTGGGCCTGTGATTTTTCTTAACAATTCTCCCCTTTTGATCAAAATTCATAGCCTAACTGAGAGGTATAATCAAAATTTGAGGTATTAGCTTCACTTTCAGTACAGCTCTACAGCTTGTTGATCCTTGGTGTGGCATGACATTTTTGCTTAATCCCTGTGACATTCACAGGTCATTGTTCTACGTTCATAAACCTTAAATCGGTCATTCTTTTTGCTTCCATCCTGATGTTCCAGTGTTAGGGAGATTGGTGATTAGCCACCGCGAACATCTGTTTAAAGTTCCTGACAGAATACAGTGTGCCAGTGGAATACCTATGATTATAATAAACAGACTAATTCCCAGTATTAGGAGTGTACTTTGAAGTTATGGTCCCCAAGACCCAAGCCAAACAGAGAAACTCCCTGTTGAGTCATCTTTTTAAGCCAAGTGGCTTGCCTAATGATTTTACTTAACAAAGTTTCAACTTCTCCAGAAATGTCAATCTAGGCACAGCAGGTGGTGTTGGCCACAGAAAACAATACCTTCTTTTTCAGCGGAAAGATAATGAAGGGCTACCCTATATTCAGGAACAACTTTGGCCAGCGAGTTTAAGGATCTTCGCTGGGCAGCTACTGTCTTAACAACAGAATCTGGTGTCTTCAAGAGTTAAGGAGAGGTTTCTGATTATACTCTCATTTGTATTCACTCTTAACTAAGGAATGGATTTATCACAGGGATTACTGTGTTTACCCATTCAACCCAGGGGTCAGTCAGGTTTTTAGCACATGTAGGAAGAGAATCTCCTGGCCTGAAATAAAGTGTCATCCTAAATGCCTTGCAAAGATGGGTGCTGCTCATGAGATTTCTTAGAGAGTGGAGGCAAATTTGATCTAGGTAATCATAGGTAGGTAAGAATCTATGACAAATCCAGCAATCTGAAAAGTTAGTCCACTTCGCAATGGTCTGAGGGATATAGACAACAGTGATATCTTTCCAGGCCAATGCCAGAGTAAAGGAATGAAATAAAAGAAAGGGAGGGTTTCCTGTTTAGGTAAAGTAGTGAGTCTTGATCCAGCATCTTGGGCAGAAGCAGTTTACCTGGATGTCAGCTAGTTCTCTTCTTTGTCAATTTGAGGTCTCCAGCATTTGTACAGAATCAGGTGTCAGGTGGAGTCTTCGTTAGCTCTGAGATGTGTACCCAAGACTCAATACATTCTAGTTCTGCAACAGTGTCAGTGGTCAGTAGCACTTGGTAAGGTCCCTTTACAGTAGCACTTGGAAGGCTGCCTTCATTCTTAGTGATCCCAAACAGAAAGGTAGGAGAAAACTGGAATTGTTATTTTGGTGAGTCATTTGAGGAAAGTAGAAGAACTTATGATCCAGTTCAGTTTACAGGTATATAACAAAATCTCAAAGACAATTAACAGGACTAGAATCTTATGCCTACAAAGGTGAAAACATAATTTTTCTCTCTACAATTACCCCCATGTTTTACTAAAGATAATCAGATAAAACTAATATATTTATATTAAACTTGGGCTGAATATTTATATAAATGCAGCAAGAATGGTAATTGAGCATAAATTCTTTTTAAAGACTGATTTGCCAAAACCTAGTAAGCAAGTTCCTAGGTTTATTTTTTCCAAGCATTTCCTTGAAGCTGTCTGGGCATATCTGAGTCTATGCATATCTTTTTCAAATATGACATTCCAGTCAGAACCTTGGTAATATAACCAACGTTTCTAATTATGCCGTGTTACAAAGAGAATAGATTCTTACTGAACTTATGCAAACAAATATATTGTCATGAAAATAAGAATATTGAGAGTTTCTGAATTCTGGAGGAATCAAGTGGGGATAAAAAAATGTGCCACCTTTGTTCACAAAGGTGTAATTTACCAAATTACTGTAAGTCATAGATAGCTTAAGAGAAAAAGTCTCCTTAAGTTTAGAAAAAACAAAAAATTACAGCATCCTTCTCAGTTCATGTAGTCCCATGTAATTGATAATTGTTCTGTTTGAATCCATTTTTTTCCATGGGTTCTCTTGACTTTGCCTGATAGTTGAAGGTAACAGAAGCAGTGGTAATTTGAAGAAGTTTGCATGATTTTCGTTAAGGCTTGTATGATTAGCTCAGTGAAATGGGTGCCTTAATCACTGGAGATTGTGGAAGGTATACCTCAAGTGGGAAACACATTTTCTAAGTTTCTTTGCCATAATGAGGGCATCAGAATTGTGGAAGGGAAAGGCTTCCACCCATCCAGAAAACATAGATACAATAACAAGAACATACTGATAATTCATACTAAGTGGTATTTGAATGAATTCCAACTGCAGGTGTTCAAAGAGTCCAGAGGGAGGAGATCTGAGGCCTCTAGGAAGAAAGGTAGTTTTTGTTTTGTTTTGTTTTGTTTTGTTTTAATGCACTGTGGTAAGTGAAGAGATGCAAAAACTGAAAAATGGGGTTTTGCAAGGGACCAGGAAGAACCATATGGTTGTCTTGGGTTTCCCATAGCTCCAACTGTTCATTTAATGTATGGCCATTGCTTACCCATCTTAATTCATTTGATTCAGAATAAGACTTCTGCACTGTTGCAAGGACATCAAGATGGCAAAAGTCTGACAGAAAGGGGATCATTTTTTGCAGAAGCAGAATTAATGCCTTTCCTGCCAAAATCTTTATAGATTCTGTTGCTGCTGCTTTTCCATGAAAGTCAGCCAGGGTGTTTCCCTGATACTCAGGTCCAGTCCTTTTAGGGTGAGCCTCAGTTTTGATGACGGCAGTTTCAGAAGGTAAGAGAATAACAGTAAGAATGTCATTTACATTTTTCCCATTTCTAATTGGGTTCCCAGAGGATGACATACAACATTTTTAAATAATAACTAAAATTACAGGTGATAACATTGTACTAGAACATATCATATTTCTAGGAATCTCACACAATTTCTAGAACACATATATTTATACAAAAACAACATAAAGAAGGCTTAGTGTTACTTAGTCTTATTTGGCAATGCTTCCCATGTGATTTAACATGTCATAACCTTAATTAATCTAACAAATAAAATATTTGAAATGTTACAGAAGCCCTCTGGAAAACTTTGACCTCAAAGTTTATTTGTGGTCAAGACTTCATCTAGAATTTGATTTTTGGGAAGAGTATCAAAAATGTCAAAAGCTTTGGATACTTGACTAAATGGGATCACAGATCAATATGAAACAATATTTCTCTGTTCAACAGATAAAAGAAAATTAAGTTGTACTTTTACCTAAGTCCACTATTCATATTAAAGCTTAATTTTTAAAGTCTTTATAATAACAATTAAATTTTAGCCAACTTAATTACACAAGGTAAAGTTCTCTCTCTCTCTTCAACATTTTGTATACCCTTAGTTTGTTCTTCATACCCAGAAGTTCTAGTTTAGGCAAAGTTGCTCTCATTCCCTTAACAAAAATGCATCTTTATCCCTCATACTTTTCTTAGCCAAAAGCACATTCTAGTTTCTTGCATATGAAGATGTTTCCTTTTTTGTTTTTCAGTAGCTTTAATTACATTAGAATCCTTAACTCTTAGAAACTTTAATTTCTAGTGACAATTTAGGAAGTAAATAATTGTGGACTGTTTCTTACACTAGCATTTTTTAGATTGACAAAATTATAAATACTTTTTATAATTTCTAGAAACATGTGCTTTCTCATAGAAGAACTTTTCAGCTCAGCAACAAACATGTTTACTAATAGCCCCAAATTTTATCTTTAGTTTTTTTTCCACTAAGAAGTCAAAAGTAGACGAACCTATGTTCAGTAATGAATGTTGTACTACTTTGTCTTACTTGGAAATAATCTAGGTCTTCAATAAATTTCCATCATTTAACTTGATCTTAACAAAACTTTAAGGTTTCTGGTTACTGAAAAGATTTGAGAAACTTATTTAAAGAGTTCACCTCAAATAACTTTTCATCCTACTTTCATTTATTTAATTTACTTGCTCTTAACAATTATGTTTAGATTAGTAATGAAAATTTTATCATACTGAGTTATTTTTCTTGCTGACACATTTGTAAACACAGATAGAATAAAAATATTATATTTCATGTTGATAACTCTAAAGACATGTGTATTTTAATTAAATCAACAAACTTAAACTAGTTTTTATTTACAAAAGAATATCTTAGATCAAGTAAACTTGAAAAACATTTGGGTTAGTTTCTGTTATATTTTTGAAAACTTTGGAATGTCCAGTTCTTACAAACTTGTCTTCAATTAAATAGAGCCCTTTTACAAATTAATCTTGGCATTACCATCTGAAGGTAGAAAAATACCATATTTCTACAACCAATACCGTATTTCTCTATAAATATATATAGATCCACATAAGCAGATGGAAACAGAGACCTTAGAGGATGATTAAGGTTTTTCATTCCCTAAATTTCAAATGACCTTTTTCCTCCTTTTTGTTTTCCTTCTGATAAAAATCACCCGCCCTGAAGTTTGTACTTTAACGAGATTTCCTAGATAGAAGTTAATACTTGCAGCTCAAAGACACAAGAACAAGACTTTTGAGATAAATAAGTGAGGTTTGGGATTGGTAAAGTGGATTGGTAGGCTTTGCATGTTTCTGGAGCCACACTCCTGGCCCTATAAAGACTAGAGTTGTAAAACAAGGACAGGTGTTTTCAATAACTCAAATAATTGGGTTGCCTGCCTAAAGGATGTTAGAGGACTGACACACCCATTCACATATGGGCAGCTATTTGCCAGCTTAGTTGGGCTTCAGGCAGAATTGTCTACCTGCTCAAGTTAACCTGCTCTACAAAGTAAAGCCAATTAGATTAGGAGCTCCAAAACAAAAAAGAGTTCGCATTTTAGAGATATGATGAAAGGCACTCCCACTTTTAAAAGATATTTGCATTTTGGAATGTTGAAATTGATGGATCAAGGTCCTGATTTGATAGGCAAGTATGATTATGAAGAAAATTTTTTTAAAACATGAATTTTGAAATTCTAAATATATTTCTTTTGTTTGTTGTTATTTTGGTTAAGTTCTACTACAATAGTTATTCTTGGTATCTTTTTCATTGTTTTGAAAAACTCATTTTTTTTTAAAATTTAACAAAGAGTTTGCTTAAAGATTTATTTTTTTTTATAAAACTCTAATCTATAATTACTATTAACACATGCCTAAAATATGCCAGGCCCTCACTTTCACATATATTTTCTAATTTAATTTTCACAATATCCCATCCAGAGATGTATGTTAAGGAGGAAGAAATTTTTCTCTACCCTTCTATGTTCTTCTGGCAAATCTAAGAATTAAATTGACATGACACAGATTAACAGGAGAAGATCAAACAAAAGTTTAATGATGTTAATGAATAGAACTTGGATCCACTTCCCTGCTGTGCAGCAAAGTCTATTTACTGACACTGAGTTTTGGTGAAGGAAAGTACAGCATTTATTGCAGGTGCCAAAAAGAAAAATAGGAAGCTCATGCTCAAAAGTCCCAAACTCCCTAGTGGATTTCAGGGAAGCATTTTTAAAGTGTCTACAAAAAACTAATCAGTTGATCTAAGAAAGAACAGGAAAATTTTATGTGAGCCAAATTTGAGGATTATAACTCAGTAAGAGCATCACAGTAAGCTCTGAGAACTCTTCCACCAGTTACAAATCAAGACACAGTTATATAAGTTTTTTTGAGATGGAGGACTTTATATCAAATGATGTATTATTGACAGTTTACATAATCCAGATCTAAGCAACATCCTGGTGGGTCATGAGAACTCTTACAAGATCAAGAAGGAATGTTATCTTTAAGGAGTTATCTTGCTGATGCTAGGAGAAAGTTGCTTTTTATGGTTGAGCAGGTATTCCTGCTGATGGGGAAGGTTTTGTTATGCATAATGCAAATACACAATGCACAGTGGGAGGAGAGTGGAGGCCAAAGGGCAGAGAAGAATATTTTTATCTTTAAATTTTTCTTTTTTTCTTTTTTTTAACATCTTTATTGGAGTATAATTGCTTTACAATGGTGTGTTAGTTTCTGCTTTATAACAAAGTGAATCAGTTATACATATAAATATGTCCCCATATCTCTTCCCTCTTGCATCTCCCTCCCTCCCACCCTCCCTATCCCACCCCTCTAGGTGGTCACTTGTCTTGCTATAAAATATGAATTTGATTTCACAAAAAGCAACATTTGGGGGTGAGGGCAACAGGATGCATGACTTTCCTCTGGTTGGTGGTGAGGTAATAGGGTGGTGTTTCAGGAACCTTAATCATAAACCTTCTGTTTCCAACCAGTTCTGGGGTCTGTGTGCCTGTGCTCAGTGTGTAGTCACCGTCCTCCACCTGGTGGGGTTGGAGGGGGGGCGGTATCTTAGCTCCTGAAAAACAACTCAAAGATATCCCTCATGTTATTATGTATACCCTTTGAGGAGGAACTAGGACTATGTTTTATTGCTGAACTATTGTCATTACTTTTATTGTTTAACTGCTTTTCCTTTGTTTCTGCATTTCCTCACTTCCAGAATTAGTAACTATGCCTGCTCTTTGGAGCTCAGAGAAGGCCTAGGAGACTAAAACCTTTTTCTATAAACAAGAAGCAGGGGACTTGGAGGAGTTTTTGTACCAAGGAGAGTCCCTCAGGATCCTGCTTGGTTTCAATATCATGTATACATGGGAGAGACCAAGGAAAACTGAGTAACTTTCCAAAATGGTTGAAACTCTCATTTTTAATGTCATCTTCAGCTAAAGATAAAAGAGGATGTTGGGGATAGTGATTTGGGTCTTTAAAGGAGAGAAAGGTAATTCACATGGAGATGAAATGTTTGATAAACAAATGTTTGCTGAGCCTTACAGAAACAATTGGCCACAAAGAGGAATTTTAACAAATTTTCCTAGAGTCCTCCCTGTCTACCACATCTAGCTCATATTATGGTTATCTATGGTGATAGCATCCTTCCTGGAACAGCTCCTCTAATCTACGCTCTTTTACATACTTAGGTGGAAGGTGTAAGATTTTTCCTGAGTCTTTTGGGCCTGAAAAATAATCAGCTTAATCTTCATGCCAAAGAGACAAATTTCAGGGTGACAAATTTTGCTCCCCTACATATGATATCTGCAAATGTAATGGAATATCAGCTTGAGACTCAAATAGTTAAGTCTGATACCATAACTACGCAGTGAAGATACCTCAGAGTTGGAATTGAAATCCAGGTCTGACTGCCACAAAAGACCTTATTTCTGATTTAACATCATCTCATTAAGATTCACTCAAAGGCAATTTATCATTATTTTAATTTTAAGACAGCTTAGCTAGCAATGTATTTCAGTTTCCATGTATTCTTTAGCTATATTTTCTCCTCTTCAGGAACAATTTACTAAAGAGAGAGGAAAAATAGATATATATTCTTTTAATCTAACCTATTATAAAGGAAAAGTCCAGTAAATTTGTTTTCGAATTCCAGACCTAGGTTATAGTTTTTCCTATAACTGTTTAATGAAATAATCCAATCTTAGTTTTCATTTTGGATATTCTGTGTTAATAATCTCAGAGACAAACCTGGGGTAAGATTCATAATGTGAGACAGTAAACATTTCCAACATGTCACACAGAGATCTAGGCTTATGACACACATCATAACTATCATTTTACCTCTTATAGGCAGTCTGATTATAATGCTTCAGTTAAAAAAAAAAAACATTTTGTAACCTTTATCAAGTCCCGTTAAGTATTATTGGAGACTTCTGCTATTATGATTTCAATTTACATGTTTGAAATGCATCTTTTAGGATTTTTTCCCCTAAGTTTCAGAATTAAGTACATACCTCATTAGTCTCTAACAGTTTAAAAATGTTAAAGATTGTATACTGTAAATGTGCTTTTACTTTTTAATATAGATAGAAGATAATGTTTCTTTAAAATGCATAATATTGATAGTTTTTTTCCAAAGATACCTTTTTAAAACATTTTTCCCCTTAATGAATATAAGAAACCAAAGATTACAGCTCTTTGTATCCCTGTGAAGATAAAAAAACAACTTAAGCTCTTAAAGAAATTAAACCCCAAGAAATGCATTTTTTGAACAGTTTATTAAAGATAGAAAAAGCAGAAATAAAGTGGCAAATGCAATCTCCACCTTTATAGCATAAGGGAGTTTTTATTAGCAAGAAGGGTGTGACTGGTTCTAAGTATTTTTAGCTAAAAAGAAATTTCTTCCAGCTCCCAAGAAAAAATGAAAAATACACAATGATACATGTTGAAATGATGAATAAATGAAGTGTAAAGAAGACAAAAAAATGGGAACACCTTTTAATGCAAAAGGCATTTTTGGCTTACAATAAACATGTTAAGGAAGAAGAAAGTTATGGACATTAAGACATCTAATTCTGCTTCCTAACTTACAGCCCTCTGATTTAGCAAACTATGTTTTATTACATGCATTCTTTTATAAAGTTGATAAGATGTTTTCTTCTTCCAGAAACTCTCTTTTCCAGGCAGGCCTAAATTTGAGAGCTTTACCTGAAGATGTATTACTCATCTGTCATTAAAACATCGTAACCACAATGATGTATAGTTCCAATACATCATCAGATTGCCATCACCCCTGTGATATATTACTTACATTGAAGTAGCTGTCAGGAACAGGTGGTGGAAATTCAGCAACTTTTAATATATTCTTTTGAAAAAGATAAACATTTCTTTCCATGAAAAACTTCATGGTGAATGTTGTTTGATTCAAAATAGAATTTTATCTATACATTCTAGAACATGGTGCATTTTTTCTTAATTTTGGATTACCCATAATTAAGAGCTGAAAATGGGTAATACCAAAGCATCTGAGACTGCATATAAAAAAAGATTTTTAGACCAATAAGTTTTGTTTGGATTAAAAAGCATTTGAGGGCTTCCCTAGTGGTGCAGTGGTTGAGGATCTGCCTGCCGATGCAGGGGACACGGGTTCGAGCCCTAGTTTGGGAAGATCCCACATGCTGCAGAGCAACTAAGCCCGTGAACCACAACTACTGAGCCTGCGTGTCTGGAGCCTGTGCTCCACAACAAGAGAGGCCGTGATAGTGAGAGGCCCGTGCACTGTGATGAAGAGTGGCCCCTGCTTGCCACAACTAGAGAAAGCCTTTGCACAGAAACGAAGACCCAACACAGCCAAAATCAAATAAATAAATAAATAAATAAATACAAATAAATAAATAAATAAATAAAAAGAATCAAAGGGGAGCTTAACACCAAGTCTTAAAAAAAGAAAAAAAAAGCATTTGAAAATACATGAATGAGTTATTCTCACTTTGAGTGAACTATGTAGTTAATAATAAATCCATTTCTCAAAATATGTTGCAACTGTTCTTTCTGCTTAGAAATTTTTAAAAGAATCATTAAAATACCTTATAATCTAACTTTTTAAATTCATCTTAATGATAGAAATTTTCAAGATATTGTACCTGGGAGTATAAGGGATCCCTTTATCTATAACCTCAAAGGTTATTTGGACCATAAGCAGTTTGATTACAGATTTTCCTTCAGCAGACTTTGTTTCACATTATTTGCAGCTGTTTTCAGGAAACAAAATATTTTTCGTTCTGTTCAATAAACTTTTAATTTCAAGGAAAACATAAACTGGCTCAAGTCAAGAGAGGGTTTCTAGAATTCGAATATCAGTATCCTATCCTAGGGATTCCTAATTCCCCAAGGAGCTACTTCCTTTCTCATGTGCATCTGCTCTATTTCCTTCCTTCACTTGGTAAAAAAGATCAGCTGTTCTCTATTATTCCCATGAGTAATTTCACCTCTGATTTATGTATTTTTAAACGTACAATTCAGGTGGTCATTATTATCCATTTCTCAGAAGTTTCCTGAATCAGAATTCCAGCAGAAGAGACTTGGATTGATTTACTTAGGTTAAGTGTCCAGGCTAATCAAATCAAATCCAGCTGTGCCAAGAGGCATTTATTGTTAAGTAGGCAGTGTGAATGAGAAGTGGTGTCCACTAAAAAAGAAATGTCTACTATAAATCCAAAGAGAGATTTTTCTGAATTTTCAGAATATCCAGAATAAACTATCACAGCTCTGAAGACATTTCAAGAAAAGACCTTCCAAAATTATTTTAAGTATTACAGCTTTGTTCAGATGAATAAAAGGCCTCTGAAGGTTTACAATTAGTCATAATAAGGACTCAGCAATTTCTTGGGTACAGTTTTGAAAAATAACATATGTCCCCAAATCTATAGCTTATGCCAGAAGGAACCTTTTGTTCATCCATGCATCCCTAACATAGTACTTGCCATGGGGTGAGTATTGAATACACATCTAATAAAAAGAGGACTAAATGGTGGAAAAATGTCTCTTTAAAATTTATATCACTGTGTGATAAATTTAGCATTACACTTTAAGTGTAAGAACTGATTTTGGCATAGTAACAACCTTTTTGATAATTCACTCAACAGCTGCTTTAATTGAATAAGGCAGTGAGCAGCTGAATTTATTTAACGTTAACCATATAAAATGTCTCACTCAAAAGTACAAACACACACACACATGCTATTTATGGCAAACAATAGTACGATGAGGTCTCACTCTTGGGATTAGTAAAAAGAAACTCAATTTTATCACTCAAATGTAAGCAACATTTCTCCCAGAGAAAGCTTTAACCTTGAACTATGTTCCATTGATTTATGACAACCAGTTTTACCTAAGATAATTTTGTAGGAGTTTAAGAAAGGTAAATTCAATATTGAATAATGTATATTTTAACCTCTACAGCAAAGCTAACTATGGCATATTTAGGAAAACTAAAGTCAATAGAAGGAGAGTGATTCAAGATTGTGTAGTACAAGGAAGTGCGCTCACTCCCTCTTGTGAGAGCACCAGAATCACAACTAACTTCTCAACAGTCATTGACAGGAAGACACTGGAACAAAAAAGATACCCCACATCCAAAGACAAAGGAGAAGCTGCAGTGAGATGGTAGGAAGGGCACAATCACAAAATCAAATCCCAGAACCCTGGGTGGGTGACTCACAAACTGGAGAACAATTATACCACAGAAGTCCACCCACCGAGTGAAGGTTCTGAGCCCCACATCAGGCTTCCCAACCTGGGGGTCCAGCAACAGGAGGAGGAAATCCCAGAGAATCAGACTTTTGAAGGCTAGTGGAATTTGATTGCAGGACTTTGACATGACTAGGGGAAACAGAGACTCCAATATTGGAGGGCACACACAAAGTAGTGCGCTCATCAGGACCAAGGGGAAGAGCACTGACTCCATAGGAGACTGAACCAGACCTACCTGCTAGTGTTGGAGGGTCTCCTGCAGAGGCGGGGGTGGCTGTGGCTCACCGTGGGGACAAGGACACTGGCAGCAGAAATTTTGGGGAGTAACCCTTGGCGGGAGCATTCCCAGACTCTGCCATTGGCCCCACCAAAGGGCCTGTAGCCTCCAGTACTGGGTTGCCTCAGGCCAAACGACCAACAGGGAGGGAACTCAGCCCTACCCATCAGCAGACAATCAGATTAAAGTTTCACTGAGCTCTGCCTACCACAGCAACACTCCACTCTATCCACCACCAGTCCCTCCTGTCAGGAATCTTGCACAAACCTCTTACATAGCCTCATCCACCAGAGGGCAGAGAGCAGAAGCAAGAAGACTACAATCCTGCAGCCTGTGGAAAAAAAAACATTCACAGAAAGACAGAAAAAAAGAAAAGGCATAGGACTATATTGCCAAATGAAGGAACAAGATAAACCCCCAGAAAAACAGTTAAATGAAGTGGAGATAGGCAACTTTTCAGAAAAAGAATTACAAATAATGATAGTGAAGATGATCCAGGACCTCAGAAAAAGAATGGAGGCAAAGATCGAGAAGATGCAAGAAATGTTTAAGAAAGACCTAGAACAATTAAAGAACAAACACAAAAAATGAACAATACAATAAATAAAATGAAAAATACACTAAAAGGAATCAATAGCAGAATAACGGAGGCAGAAGAACGGGTAAGTGACCTGAAAGACAGAAAGGTAGCATTCACTGCTGCAAAACAGAATAAAGAAAAAAGAATGAAAAGAACCGAAGACAGCCTAAGAGACCTCTGGGACAACATTAAACACACCACCAATTGCATTATAGGGGTCACAGAGGGAGAAGAGAGAGAGAAAGGACACAAGAAAATATTTGAAGAGATTATAGTTGAAACTTCCCTAACATGGGAAAAGAAATAGCCACCCAAGTCCAGGAAGCGCAAAGAGGCCTAGGCAGGATAAACTCAAGGAGAAAGAAGTCAAGACACATAGTAATCAAACTGACAAAGATTAAACACAAAGAAAAATTATTAAAAGCAACAAGGGAAAAACAACAAATAACATAAAAGGGAACTCCCATAAGGTTAAGAGCTGATTTCTCAACAGACACTCTACAAGCCAGAAGGGAGTGGCATGATACATAAAGTGATGAAAGGGAAGACTCTACAACCAAGATTACTATAGCCAGCAAGGATCTCATTCAGATTTGACAGAGAAATCAAAAGTTTTACAGACAAGGAAAAGCAAAGAGAATTCAACACCACCAAACCAGCTTTACAACAAATGCTAAAGGAACTTCTCTAAGTGGGAAACACAAGAGAAGAAAAGAACCTACAAAAACAAACCCAAAACAATTAAGAAAATTGTAATAAGAACCTACATATTGATAATTTCCATAAATGTGAATGGATTAAATGGTCCAAACAAAAGACACAGGCTTGCTAAATGGATACAAAGACAACACCTGTATATATGCTGTATACAAGAGACCAACTTCAGACCTAGGGACACATACAGACTGAAAGTGAGGGGATGGAAAAAGATATTCCAAGCAAATGGAAATCAAAATAAAGCTGGAGTAGCAATACTTATATCAGATAACATTGACATTAAAATAAAGAATGTGGGCCTCCCTGGTGGCGCAGTGGTTGAGAGTCCGCCTGCCGATGCAGGGGATACGGGTTCGCGCCCTGGTCTGGGAGGATCCCATATGCCGCGGAGCGGCTGGGCCCGTGAGCCATGGCCGCTGAGCCTGCGCGTCCGGAGCCTGCGCGTCCGGAGCCTGTGCTCCGCAACGGGGGAGGCCACGGCAGTGAGAGGCCCGCATACCGAAAAAAATAAAATAAAAAAAATAAAAAATAAATAAAAAATTAAAAAAAATAAAGAATGTTACAAGAGACAAGGAAGGGCACTACATCATGACTAAGGATCAATCCCAGAAGAAAATGTAACAATTATAAATATATATGCAACCAATATAGGAGCACCTCAATACATAAGACAAAAGCTAACAGCTATATAAGAGGAAATCGACAGTAACACAATAATAGTAGGGGATTTTAACACCTCACTTACACCAATGGACAGATCATCCAAACAGAAAATTAATAAGGACAGCTTTAAATGACACAATAGACCAGATAGATCTAATTGGTATTTATAGGACATTCCATCTGAAAACAGCAGATTACACTTTGTTCTCAAGTGCACATGGAACATTCTCCAGGATAGATCACATCTTGGGTAACAAATCAAGCCTTGGTAAGTTTAAGAAAATTGAAATCATATCAAGCATCTTTTCCGACCACAACACTATGAGATTAGAAATCAATTACAAGAAAAAAACGTAAAAAACACAAACACATGGAGGCTAAACACTATGTTACTAAATAACCAAGAGATCACTGAAGAAATCAAAGAGGAAATCAAAACACACCTAGAGACAGATGAGAACAAAAACATGATCTGAAACCTATGGGATGGAGCAAAAGCAGTTCTAAGAGGGAATTTTATAGCAATACAAACTTATCTCAAGAAACAAGAAAAATCTCAATCTAACCTTACATCTAAAGGAACTAGAGAAAGAAGAACAAAGAAAACCCAAAGTTAGTAGAAGGAATGAAATCATAAAGATCAGAGCAGAAATAAATGAAATAGAATCATAGAAAACAATAGCAAGGATCAATAAATCTAAAAGCTTGTTCTTTGAGAAGATAAACAAAATTGATAAACCTTTAACCAGACTCCTCAAGAAAAAGAGGGAGAGGACTCAAATCAATAAAATTAGAATGAAAAATGAGAAGTTACAATGGACACTGAAAAAATACAAAGCATCCTAAGAGACTACTACAGGCAACTCTATGCCAATAAAATGGACAACCTGGAAGAAATGGACAGATTCTTAGAAAGGTATAACCATCCAAAACTGAACTAGGAAGAAATAGAAAATAGGAACAAATCACAAGCACTGAGATTGAAACGGTGTTTAAAAATCTTCTAACAAACAAATGTCCAGGACCAGATGGCATCACAGGTGAATTCTATCAAACAATTAGAGAAGAGCTAACATCCATCCTTCTCTAACTCTTATTGCAGATGAAGGAACACTCCCAAACACATTCTATGAGGCCACCATCACCCTTATACCAAAACTAGACCAAGATACTACAAAAAAAGAAAATCACAGACCAATATCACTGATAAATATAGATGTAAAAATCCTCACAAAATACTAGCAAACAGAATCCAGCAACACATTAAAAGGATCATACACCATTATCAAGTGGGATTTATCCCAGGGATGCAGGGATTCTTCAGTATATGCAAATCAATCAATGTGATACACTTTATTAACAAATTGAAGAATAAAAACCATATGATCATCTCAGAAGATGCAGAAAAAGCTTTTGACAAAATTCAATACCCATTTATGATAAATACTCTCCAGAAAGTGTGCATAGAGGGAACCTACCTCAACATAATAAAGGCCATATATGACAAACCCACAGCAAACATCATTCCCAGTGGTGAAACCTGAAAGCATTCACTCTAAGATCAGGAACAAGACAAGGATGTCTACTCTCGCCACTGTTATTCAACATAGTTTTGGAAGTTTTAGCCATGGCAATCAGAGAAGAAAAAGAAATAAACGGAATACAAATTGGAAAAGAAGAAGTAAAACTGTCACTGTTTGCAGATGACATGATACTATACACAGATAATCCTAAAGATGCCACCATAAACCTACTAGAGTTCGTCAATGAAATTGGTAAAGTAGCATGATATCAAATTAATGCACGGAAATATCTTGCATTCCTATACACTAACAATAAAATATCAGAAAGAGAAATTAAGGACACAATCCCATTCACCATTGCAACAAAAAGAATAAAATATCTAGGAATAAACCTACATAAGGAGGTAAAAACCTGTACTCAGAAAACTCTAAGACACTGATGAAAGAAATTAAGATGATACAAACAGATAGATATACCATGTTCTTGGATTGGAAGAATCAATATTGTGGAAATGACTGTAATACCCAAAGCAATCTACAGATTCAATGCAATCCCTGTAAAATTACCAATGGCATTTTTTACAGAACTAGAAAAAAAATCTTAAAATTTGTATGGAGAACAAAAGACCCCAAATAGCCAAAGCAATTTGGAGGGGAAAAAACCAGAGCTGGAGGAATCAGACTCCCTGACTTCAGACTATTCTACAAAGCTACAGTAATCAAGACAATATGGTACTGGCACAAAAATAGAAATATAGATCAGTGGAACAGAATAGAAAGCCCAGCAATAAACCCATGTGCCTATGGTCAACTAATATATGACAAAGGAGGCAAGGATATACAATGGAGAAAAGACAGTCTCTTTAATAAATGGTGCTGGGAAAACTGGACAGCTACATGTAAAAGAATGAAATTAGCACACTCCCTAACACCATATACAAAAAATAAACTCAAAATTGATTAAAGACCTAAATGTAAGACCAGACACTATATAACTCTTAGAGGAAAACATAGGAAGAACACACTTTGACATAAATTGCAGCAAGATTTTTTTTGACCCACCTCCCAGAGTAATGGAAATAAAAACAAAAATAAACAAATGGTACCTAATGAAACTTAAAGGCTTTTGCACAGCAAAGGAAACTATAAACAAGACAAAAAGACAACCCTCAGAATGGGAGAGAATATTTGCAAAAGAATCATTGGAAAAAGGATTGATCTCCAAAATATATAAATAGCCCATGCAGCTTAATATGAAAAAAAAAAAAATCCAAAAATGGGCAGAAGACCTAAGTAGACACCTCTCCAAAGAAGACATACAGACGGTCAAGAAGCACATGAAAAGCTCCTCAACATCACTAATTATTAAGGAAATGTTAATCAAAACTACAATGAAGTATTACATCACATCGGTTAGAAAGGGCATCATCAGAAAATCTACAAACAACAAATGCTGGAGAGTGTGTGGAGAAAAGGGAACCCTCTTGCACTGTTGGTGGGAATGTAAATTGATACAGCCACTGTGGAGAACAGTATGGAGGTTCCTTAAAAATCTAAAAATAGAATTACCATATGACCCAGCAATCCCACTACTGGGCATATACACAAGAGAAAACCACAATTCAAAAAGACACATGCACCCCAATGTTCATTGAAGCACTATTTACAATAGCCAGGTCATGGAAGTAACCTTAATGCCCATCAAGAGATGAATGGATAAAGAAGATGTGGTACATATATACAATAGAATATTTATTACTCAGACAAAAAAGGAATGAAATTGGGTCATTTGTAGAGAAGTGGATGGACTTAGAGACTGTCATACAGAGTGAAGTAAGTCAGAAAGAGCAAAACAAGTATCATATATTAATGCATATATGTGAAATCTAGAAAAATGGTACAGGTAAACCTGTTTGCAAGGCAGAAATAAGACACAGATGTAGAGAACTAATGTATGGACACCAAGGAGGGAAAGCAGGGGTGGGGTCGTGGTGGTGGGATGAAATGGGAGATTGGAATTGACATATATACACCAATATGTATAAAATTGTTAACTAATAAGAACCTGCCATATAAAAATAAAATAAAATTCAAATATAAATAAAGTCAATGGAGGATTTATACTAAGGAGAAGTTACAAACTATTAGTAAGAGTTGAAGTACAATTATATTTATTGTACTTGACCACTAGAAATCATATGAAAGGATATAGTTAGGGAATGGTTTGGGACACAGATACTGAAAATCTTATATGGAGTTAAAGCTAGGCCTTGTTACTTTGATGCATATTTTTATTCCTTCTTTTTATAACTGGACAAATATAAAAATGCTAAAAAGTAATTTGAACATGCTTTTACTTCTGTTCTTTTTTACACATTTCTTAGTGAATATGGGCATAACAAAAAATATCTTTAAACTCATTTCACATCTGATTTACAAACATCAAAATACTGGTGTTACTATAAATTTGTAAAATGATGCAATAAGTAAGTTATAATGATATTTCTACATTTATCAATCAGAAATAGTTAAAAGTACACAATTAAAGAGAGGTTTTGATAAGCCATTCTATTTAGATTTTTAAGAAGTTGTATTACATATATTTAAGTCATTTCAGAATAGATTAGGTTGCTTGGATACAGGAACAGCTATGTGGATTAGAATAAAGTTCACCAACTGGACCAAAGTACTAAATTTAGGGTTAGCTTTTAGTTTACCTTTTTTGAACATTTTAATAAATATTTTCAGACCAGCAGCAGTAGCATCAGATGGGACCTTCTTAGACATGCAAATTCTTGGGCCCCTACTGAATTTGAAACTCTGGGGTCAGGTACAGTAATCTTATAAGAAGCTTTTCACAGGATTCTGATTTTAGAGTTTTGGTACCACAGGTTTACAGAATGCAGATTCAGTGAGGACTTAGGCTTGTTGAATGAAACATGGAGGAAAAAAATGCAGGTCTTACACTTAGTAATAAAAACAGCAGCAACAATAAAAAAATTGTGTATCTGTAGAATTATGCCAAAGAGACTTAGAAGCAAATATGGAAAACAATGCTCAGACAATACTAAGAAGCTTTAGATAATTGTTTGTATAACAATTGTAATGAAGGCTTATGATGAAGGACCTAGGGCTTTTCCATTTGAGTGGGGTGATAGAGAAAGTGCCAAACTCAGAGCAGAATTCTCTCCTAATAAGGCTGGGAATTTTTTTCTTATATTACTGAAATATATTAGAAAAGATAATCTTCTCACTGACCAGACAATAAATATGCTACAGATGAACATAAAGCTGTTGAAAAAAAAAATCTATAACTGATGTTTTAATGGCTTATATTTATAGTATATGTGACTCCTAAATTTACCTGTGAATTGATAATGTTCAAGTGACCATGTGTAGCAATGAGATATTTATTCTTGCTTCAAAATAAATGCTAATATCAACAGATATTCTAATGGCTGGAAAAAAATTTGATAGTCTTATTTCTGATTCATAAATATAGAACAGAAAGCTAATTTCTTCTACATGGAAAAATCATTTCTCTGTATATTTTTAATTTTAATGAACCATATATCAATGGAAGTTAGTTTATATTTATGCTGCCTATAATACATACTAAAATGATTGCATTTCCCCAATTATTTTGGATTCAAGTGTTTATTCCTTTCCATTATGCAGTAAATACAGTAATGTGTTTCAGATACTAATTTGAGAAGCAGTGCATTTTAGTTGTAAAGCAGGACATATGTAGCTCATAAAATATTCTGATATACTTCTGATGAGTTATGTGTGGCAAACAACAATCATGTTAATATATTTCTTTCTAAAGATAATATTTTGTCCACAGCATTGTACTCATTTGTACAATGCATATGCATACATTTTTTTTACCTGTTTAAGAGGTTGAAGAATAAATATCGCAGAAAGCAGGTGCTAATTATATTAATTGACCATCTCTTAGAGAACATTAACACAAATGGTAAATCTTTTCTCATGGACAAACATTTTTCTTGTGTTCATTATTTAAAAAATAGTCCTGTGAGCATGTGTATTTAACTAGGACTTTGATTAACTTTCGAGTATACCCATATGCTGAAAGTAATACATTATAGTACTGTGAATCTACATTTTATTGGCAGTTCTCCTCAACATTACAATTTCTGTTTATGTTGTGTGAATATTCTAGAGAAAACTCAAATCACCTGAAGCATCTCAGATAGTGTAAAATCCATTTTCATCATGGTGTTTTAGATTTCTTTCTTTCGACAATGTAATCTGCATGGCTTTAGAGATTGGAATGCCATTTGGCAAAGTTCTGGTTTCCTTCATGCAGATACACTTTCTTAGGTATTTTATTGTGTTATTTGCGTTCATGAAGACTGCTTGGAAGAAAGAGGGCTCTGATCATCTCAGTTAGTGCCAGATTATTAAAAGTCTCATGGAAATGAGGAAGAACAGGAAGCTTGATGCTGTAGGGTTCTAACTCAAGGAGACTATATCCCCAGTTGACATACAACACTCCTTTCATGTTTAACTTGTCTCCCCCAAGTAGATATACTCTGTTCTTTATTCTACCTCTGCCTTCATGGCATTTAATAACTCTGTTTTTGCTTACACTGCTTATGTATGTTCACGTGCAGTCTTTTTGAATTGAGTAATTTCATCTACTCCTAACATGGTTACTACTTGCTCATGACTGTTTTGCCTCATGATTGCTGCTTCTACTGCTTGTTGTTTTCTGTTGGTATCTCTTTGTCTGTTTGTGCAGTTTTGTGCATTCTGATCTCTATGTTACTCTTTGTATGTCACATACTCAGACTCCTGGAGAGAGACTGATTGTCAATGCTTTAAAATCCAGTGTGGAGCTGATATTTATTGAGCCTCATGCCAGTGTATCTCAAGCTATGGTCATAAGAAATGAGATAAGGGTGTATTGGAGAACTTAAAGATTACCTGTGAACTACATGTTTTATCTAAGTTACAGTTTACAAGCTGCAATGTAGACTTTTAATAAATAATAATAAAGCAAACATACTACATACAAAGTAAAATGTAGGGAATAAACAAATATTAAGGAGGAGATGGTCTTGATTAAATACCAGCATTTTCCTGACCATTACTCTGTCATGCTCCCAGAGTTAATGTCTCATTCACAAAGCAAAGTCTCTATTATGTTCAGAAAAAGACTTTAACATTAAATAAATACATCAGGGAAGTTGGTATTATAGGCACTCTCCCTTGTTTTAGTCATATTCAAACACATAAACATGCACAAACACAGCACTCAGGATAATGTTTTTAACTTGAGTATTTATTTTTTAAATCCAATAAAAGTGACAGTCACATAAAGGATTGAGTGAAATAGAGCGTAAAAATTTTTCATTTTCACTGGGGCAGGGTGGAATTAAAAAAGGTTTTGGTGTTTGTGAGATATTCTGGATGATTTTAGGATTTTAATGAATCATGATTCCACACTGCTTCAACCCCTCCTATATCAAATCATGATTAGTGTGTGTCAAGATACATTTATTTCTATGTCTGCCAAGAGCATCTAACTGTAAAAACTATCATGGAGTGAAAAGAGCATGTGTTTTGGATTTGAAATGAGCTGGATTTGATACCTTACACTAATAGGCTGTTCAGTCTTTTCTCTCAAGTAAACCCAGTTGGTTGTTGGTTGCCAGATTTTATCAGATATTATTCCTAGCATGCTATTCATTGTCACTTACGAATGAGGCTTAAAACATGCTTGTAGCCTTTCCTCTACCTATTCTACATGAGCTTTCAGTGCCTCAACGTCTCCAACCAGTACTTCAGAATTCACTTGAGATTAATAATGCCTTCCATGTCTACCTTCAAGGATTGTTGAAAGAAACAAATGAGCCTCAAGGGAGAAGAGTGAGGGCCTCCAGGAAACATAGTAGCAATTCAAACACTCAGACCAAAAGCTTGGAAGAGGATCAGCCAGGCAGAACCTAGAAAGACAGAAAAGCAGTAATAAAAAGAACGGGCAAAAAAGAATTGAAGAGTTTGAATATGATATGCCCTGAATTTTTTTCTCCCTTAATATTAGTCAGAATTATAAAGAGTATATCTCTTGGATATAAATGAAAACACGGAGGTAGGACAAAAGTAGAAAAAAGTTAAGAAGGCATTCAAGATAGAAAAGGAGAGAGGAGCAGCTGTGAGAAAATTATGTGCTTAATTATTTTAAATGACCCTTAAAGAATATAGGTATATAGTCATTCAAATATCAGACAGTAAATGATATGCTGTGGAGTTTAGGAGCATAGAGAGAAAATTGATAGAATGAATCATGAGAAAAGAAGAATCTCTGGAATGCTTTCATCTGTATTTAGGTCAAACAATGTATGTACAAAAATGAAAAAGTAACATTTAATTTAAAACATATACTGTTATATGTTTATAATTTTCATGTAAAAACCTGTCAGATTTGGGACTTAGAGAGGACAAGTATTATAACTGTGACTGATACATGGAATTTGATAAAGGATGATAGTTAAGCTTTGGAAAGATTTGCAAAATTCAAATATTACTTTATTTAGTCCTTATTAAGCATTGCAAATGGATATGAATAAAACATAATTCTTGCCATGTTAGAAAAATAAATAAAATATAGTCAATTATTTTGTCAATGTTATAACTAAATCAGTTAAAGTATGTATAAAGTGATATGCTATAAAAGAAAAAATTGATAGGTGATAAACATTTCTGAGTCTAAATGTAATTTAATGTTAGTATGTCAGTCCACAGTGGAAAGTAAATATAGGATGTGGGTAATACTGGTGAGAATACAAATAAAATTTTTCTTTAAAAATGGATGAATCAGATAGTTAACTACAATTAATATTAGGTTAGAGTAGACATATTCTGGATTTTCTGCATGGTAGCCATTCTTATTCTAAATACTGGCTTATTTTATGTCTAATCATTAAGTTCATTCTGGAGTTGTATTGTTTTATGTCTCTCAACTCCCATGACCACACTTGATTGGAAGGGGTATTTTAGCAGTTATAATATGGATTAGTGAGTTTTTGTCTAAGGTTTTAGATATTGGGTCTAAAGAAACCTGCAGTTAATCTCATTTATATAGTTAATAATGTTTTTTTAAAAGTTGGAAGTTTTGAATGGCTAAGTATTATGCCAAAATTCTGGTCATAACTGAGAGAACAGAAAGAAGTTGACAGACAGAAGGTAGAAAGTTACAGATTCTACTTGGCATTAGCATCTCCCATTTCAGCTGTGTTAAATGAATTCCTACATCTCTGTTATTTCTATGGTTTATTTGATCCTCAAGATAACATTATATCTCAAGATTTTGGGGTAATTTCTGGGTTTTTTTGTTGTTGTTTTTATTTTACTTCAGTATATAGATATTTTCTGTTTGTCTTCTTAGCATTCATCCCTATCACCAACATTTGAGCATCTATTTGATTTGTGGGAAACTGGACTTCACTCACTGGACCTGGATAGATCATATGACGCATGCATACTAGGCCAAGCAATGTATTTCATATTACTGCCAATGGTAATTGGAATAGGGATAAACTTTTAAAGCTGAGCCATTACCTTTAGTGTTAATCATCTCTCCTGGGGGGAACAATCCATGAGACACCGCAATACTGGGGAAAGCTTTACTTTTCCATTTGGATAAGGATAAAGAAGCATGTATCCCTTTTAGGTATTAGGAGCTTGCTTGTGTCTGTGAGAGGGTTCAGGCTAAAGAAGCAGCTGATACAGTGGGAGGAAGAAGAGAAAGAGAAGAGGATCATTGATAGCATTGTTAAGTTGATAGATCAAGATTACCATTATCCTGATTTGTGTTTTCAAATTACGGGTCATTAAATTACCTTTATTTTTTAATCCAGTTTGTATGAGGCTTTCTGTATCCTGCAGTAAAAGAAATTATGGTAATATATTTCATCCTTGTTGGATTATACTTCCTTGCAGCAAAATCAACCAAATTTCTAGGCATTTCATAAGTATTCTACATAAATGGGTTTTGGTGTCACTTAGATCTAGCACTCTGGTAAGGGAGAATTTACAACAATGCAGGACATAATGACACAGAAACTGGTGTTCAAGGTAAGACCTATTTAAAAGACTAGTATTGTGGGACATGCTTGACTCCATACTGGGTCTCACATACCTTGAGTGTTTCCTTCTTGGTGTGGAATTGTCAATTGCAGAGCCTAAGCATTATAAATTGTGGGCAATATAAGATGATAACCCTCTAAAATTCACCAGGTTTCTTAAGAAGGCTGACATTAAAATAGAGATTCCTAGACTTCCTTATTTGGAAAAAACAAAAACTTAATAAAGTAATCATAAAAAATAAAAATTAATATATGCAATATCTTTGGAAATATACAAAGAAATGTGCAAACATACAAAAAGAACAAGAACATAGGAAGTCCTATAGACTTTTATGGGAAGAAACTTTTCAAGAATTGGGAAGCCAGGGCCCCGGAGGAAGATGGCGGAAGAGTAAGACGCGGAGATCACCTTCCTCCCCACAGATACATCAGAAATTCATCTACACGTGGAACAACTCCTACAGAACACCTACTGAACGCTGACAGAAGACCTCAGACCCCCCAAAAGACAAGAAACTCCCCACATACCTGGGTAGGGCAAAAGAAAAAAAGAATAAACAGAGACAAAAGGATAGGGACGGGACCTGCACCAGTGGGAGGGAGCCGTGAAGGAGGGAAGGTTTCTACACACTACAAGCCCCTTCGCGGGCGGAGACTGCAGGTGGCGGAGGGGGAAAGCTTCAGAGTAGCGGAGGAAAGCACAGCAACAGGGGTGCAGAGGGCAAAGCGGAGAGATTCCGGCACAGAGGACCGGTGCCCTCAGGCACACCGAGAGGCTTGTCTGCTCGGCCGCTGGGGCGGGCGGGGCTGGGAGCTGAGGCTCGGGTATCGGGTTTCAGTCGGAGCGCAGGGAGAGGACTGGGGCTGGCGGCAGGAAGAGAGCCTGAAGGGGTTAGTGCACCACGGCTAGCCCGAAGGGAGTCCGGGGAAAGGGTCTGGAGCTGCCGAAGAGGCAAGAGACTTTTTTCCCTTTTGTTTCCTGGTGCGCGAGGAGAGGGCATTAAGAGGGCTGCTTAGGGAAGCGCCGGAGACAGGCGCGAGCCACGGCTAAAGGCGCGGACCCCGGAGACGGGCGCGGGACGCTGGGGCTGCTACCGCCGCCACCGCCGACACAGCCGCCGCCGCCGCGGGGCCTGTGTGCGAGCGCGGGTCCCTGTCCGCCCCGCCTTCCGGGGGGCCTGTGCACCCCGTCACTGCCTGGGTCCCGGGACCCGGGGACGGCTTTCCCAGGAAAGCGCACGGAGCGCCATGGGCTGCTGCAACGTCACGCCGGCCTCTGCCACCGCAGGCCCGCCCCACACTGCGCGCCCCTCCCTCCCCTCTGCCTGAGTGAGCCAGAGCCCCCGAATCAGCGGCTCCTTTAAACCCGTCCTGTCTGAGCGAAGAACGGACGCCCTCCGGCGACCTACGCGCAGAGGCGGGGCCAGGTCCAAAGCTGAGACCCGGGAGCTGTGAGAGCAGTGAAGAGACAGGGAAATCTCTCTGTGCAGCCTCGGAGACAGTGGATTAAAGCTCCACGGTCCATTTGATGTGCCCTGCGTCTGTGGAGTGCATGAATGGACAGCGAATCATCCCAAATTGAGGAAGTGGACTTTGAGGACAAGATTTCAGACTTTCCCCCCTTTCCCTCTTTTTACAACGAATTATCCCAAATTAAGGAGGTGGACTTAGAGAGCCAGATTTCAGACTTCTCGCCCTTTTCCTCTTTTTACAACGAATTATCCCAAATTGAGGAGGTGGACTTGGAGAGCAAGATTTTTGATTTTTCCCCCTGCTCTCTTTTTGTGAATGTGTATGTGTAATCTTCTGTGTAAGATTCTCTCTGTATAGCTTTGCTTCCACCATATGTCCCAGGGTTCTATCGGTCCGTTTTTTTTTTCAAAAATTACTTTTTAATTTTAATAACGCTACTATACTTCATACTTTATTCTATTTTACTTTACCTGCTCTTTCTTTTTTTCCTACCTTCCCTTCCTCCCTCCCTCCCTCTGCTCCTCCTTTCCTTCTTTCTTTTTCTTTCCTCCCTCCCTCCCTCCCACCCTTCTTCTTTCCACTTTCTTTTCTTTCCTTCCTCCCTCCCTCCCTCCTGTCTTTCTTTCTTTCTTTCCTTCCTCCCTCCCTCCCTCCCTTCTTCCATTCACTTGTCCTTTTGCTTTCATTGCTCCCTCCCTCCCTCCTTTCTTTCCTTCTTTCTTTCCATCCTTCCTCCCTCCCTCCCTCCTTTCTTTCTTTCTTCCTTCCTTCCTTCCTTTCTTCCCTTCTTCCTTTCTTTCCCTCTCTCTTTCTTTCTTCTACTAATTCTTTCTTTCTGCTTTTTCTCCCTGTTATTCTGAGACGGGTGGATGAAAGGCTCTTGGTGCTGCAGCCAGGAGTCAGTGCTGTGCCTCTGAAGTGGGAGAGCCAACTTCAGGACACGGGTCCACAAGAGACCTCCCAGCTCCACATAATATCAAGCGGAGAAAATGTCCCAGAGATCTCCATCTCAACACCAGCACCCAGCTTCAGTCAACGACCAGCAAGCTACAGTGCTGGTCACCCTATGCCAAGCAACTAGCAAGGCAGGAACACAACCCCACCCATTAGCAGAGAGGCTACCTAAAAACATAATAAGGCCACAGGCACCCCAAAACACACAACCAGACGTGGACCTGTTCACCAGAAAGACAAGATCGAGCCTCAACCACCAGAACACAGGCATTAGTCCCCCCCACCAGGAAGCCTACAAAACCTACTGAAACAACCTTAGCCACTGGAGACAGACACCAAAAACAACGGGAACTACGAATCTGCAGCCTGCAAAAAGGAGACCCCAAACACAGTAACATAAGCAAAATGAGAAGACAGAAAAACACACAGCAGGTGAAGGAGCAAGATAAAAACCTACCAGACCTAACAAATGAAGAGGTAATAGGCAGTCTACCTGAAAAAGAATTCAGAATAATGATAGTAAAGCTGATCCAAGATTCTATTTCCAAGATCCATAATCTTGGAAATAGAATAGACAAAATGCAAGAAAGAGTTAACAAGGACCTAGAAGAACTAAAGATGAATCAAGCATTGATTAAAAACACAATAAATGAAATGAAAAATACTCTAGATGGGATCAATAGCAGAATAACTGAGGCAGAAGACCGGATAAGTGAGGTGGAAGATAAAATAGTGGAAATAACTGCTGCAGAGCAAAATAAAGAAAAAAGAATGAAAAGAACAGAGGACAGTCTCAGAGACCTCTGGGACAACATTAAACGCACCAACATTCGAATGATAGGGGTTCCAGAAGAAGAAGAGAAAAAGAAAGGGACTGAGAAAATATTTGAAGAGATTATAGTTGAAAATTTCCCTAATATGGGAAAGGAAATAGTTCATCAAGTCCAGGAGGCACAGAGAGTCCCATACAGAATAAATCCAAGGAGAAATACGCCAAGACACATATTAATCAAACTGTCAAAAATTAAACACAAAGAAATCATATTAAAAGCAGCAAGGGAAAAACCACAAATAACACACAAGGGAATCCCCATCAGGTTAACAGCTGATCTCTCAGCAGAAACTCTACAAGCCAGAAGGGAGTGGCAGGACATAATGAAAGTGATGAAGGAGAAAAACCTGCAACCAAGATTACTCTACCCAGCAAGGATCTCATTCAGGTTTGATGGAGAAATTAAAACCTTTACAGACAAGCAAAAGCTGAGAGAGTTCAGCACCACCAAACCAGCTTTACAACAAATGCTAAAGGAACTTCTCTAGGCAAGAAACACAACAGAAGGAATATACCTACAATAATGAACCCAAAGCAATTAAGGAAATGGGAATAGGAACATACATATCAATAATTACCTTAAATGTAAATGGACTAAATGCTCCCACCAAAAGACACAGAGTGGCTGAATGGATACAAAAACAAGACCCATATATATGCTGTCTACAAGAGACCCACTTCAGACCTAGAGACACATACAGATTGACAGTAAGGGGATTGAAAAAGATATTCCATGCAAATGGAAATCAAAAGAAAGCTGGAGTAGCAATCCTTATATCAGACAAAATAGACTTTAAAATAAAGACTATTAGAAGAGACAAAGAAGGACACTACATAACGATAAATGATCGATCCAAGAAGAAGATATAACAATTGTAAATATTTATGCACCCAACATAGGAGCACCTCAATACATAAGGCAAATACTAACAGCCATAAAAGGGGAAATCGACAGTAACACACTCATAGTAGGGGACTTTAACACCCCACTATCACCAATGGACAGATCATCCAAAATGAAAATAAATAAGGAAACACAAGCTTTAAATGATACATTAAACAAGATGGACTTAGTTGATATTTATAGGACATTCCATCCAAAAACAACAGAATACACATTTTTCTCAAGTGCTCATGGAACATTCTCCAGGATAGATCATATCTTGGGTCACAAATCAAGCCTTGGTAAATTTAAGAAAATTGAAATTGTATCAAGTATCATTTTCGACCACAATGCTATGAGACTAGACATCAATTACAGGAAAAGATCTGTAAAAAATAAAAACACATGGAGGCTAAACAATACACTACTCAATAATGAAGTGATCCCTGAAGAAATCAAAGAGGAAATTAAAAAATACCTAGTAACAAATGACAATGGAGACACGACGACCCAAATCCTATGGGACGCAGCAAAAGCAGTTCTAAGAGGGAAGTTTATAGCAATACAATCCCACCTTAAGAAACAGGAAACATTTCGAGTAAACAACCTGACCCTGCACCTAAAGCAATTAGAGAAAGAAGAACAAAATCTCCCAAAGTTAGCAGAATGAAGGAAATCATAAAGATCAGATCAGAAATAAATGAAAAAGAAATGAAGGAAACGATAGCAAAGATCAACCAAACTAAAAGCTGGTTCTTTGGGCTTCCCTGGTGGCGCAGTGGTTGAGAGTCCGCCTGCCGATGCAGGGGACATGGGTTCGTGCCCCGGTCCGGGAAGATCCCACATGCCGCGGAGCGGCTGGGCCCGTGAGCCATGGCCGCCGAGCCTGCGCATCCGGAGCCTGTGCTGCCACAACAGTGAGAGGCCCGCATACCGCAAAAAAAAAAAAAAAAAAAAGCTGGTTCTTTGAGAAGATAAACAAAATTGACAAACCATTAGCCAGACTCATCAAGAAAAGAAGGGAGAAGACTCAATAGAATTAGAAATGAAAAAGGAGAAGTAACAACTGACACTGCAGAAATACAAAAGATCATGAGAGATTACTATAAGCAACTCTATGCCAATAAAATGGACAACCTGGAAGAAATGGACAAATTCTTAGAAATGCACAACCTGCCAAGACTGACTCAGGAAGAAATAGAAAATATGAATAGACCAATCACAAGCACTGAAATTGAAACTGTGATTAAAAATCTTCCATCAAACAAAAGCCCAGGACCAGATGGCTTCACAGGCGAATTCTATCAAACATTTAGAGAAGAGCTAACACCCATCCTTCTCAAACTCTTCCAAACAATATCAGAGGAAGGAACACTCCCAAACTCATTCTACGAGGCCACCATCACCTTGATACCAAAACCAGGCAAGGATGTCACAAAGAAAGAAAACTACAGGCCAATATCACTGATGAACATAGATGCAAAAATCCTCAACAAAATACTAGCAAACAGAATCCAACAGCACATTAAAAGGATCATACACCATGATCAAGTGGGGTTTATTCCAGGAATGCAAGGATTCTTCCCAATATACGCAAATCAATCAATGTGATACACCATATTAACAAGTTGAAGGAGAAAAACCATATGATCATCTCAATAAATGCAGAGAAAGCTTTCGACAAAATTCAACACCCATTTATGATTAAAACCCTGCAGAAAGTAGGCATAGAGGGAACTTTCCTCAACATAATAAAGGCCATATATGACAAACCCACAGCCAACATTGTCCTCAATGGTGAAAAACTGAAACCATTTCCACTAAGATCAGGAACAAGACAAGGCTGCCCACTCTCACCACTCTTATTCAACATAGTTTTGGAAGTTTTAGCCACAGCAATCAGAGAAGAAAAGGAAATAAAAGGAATCCAAATTGGAAAAGAAGAAGTAAAGCTGTCACTGTTTGCAGATGACATGATACTATACATAGAGAATCCTAAAGATGCTACCGAAAAACTACTAGAGCTAATCAATGAATTTGGTAAAGTAGCAGGATACAAAATTAATGTACAGAAATCTCTGGCATTCCTGTACACTAATGATGAAAAATCTGAAAATGAAATCAAGAAAACACTCCCATTTACCATTGCAACAAAAAGAATAAAATATCTAGGAATAAACCTACCTAAGGAGACAAAAGACCTGTATGCAGAAAATTATAAGACACTGATGAAAGAAATTAAAGATAATACAAATAGATGGAGAGATATACCATGCTCCTGGATTGGAAGAATCAATATTGTGAAAATGACTCTACTACCCAAAGCAATCTACAGATTCAATGCAACCCCTATCAAACTACCACTGGCATTTTTCACAGAACTAGAACAAAAAATTTCAAAATTTGTTTGGAAAAACAAAAGAACCCGAATAGCCAAAGCAATCTTGAGAAAGAAAAATGGAGCTGGAGGAATCACGCTCCCTGACTTCAGACTATACCACAAAGCTACAGTAATTAAGAGAGTGTGGTACTGGCATAAAAACAGAAAGATAGATCAGTGGATCAGGATAGAAAGCCCAGAGATAAACCCATGCACATATGGCCTACTTATCTTTGATAAAGGAGGCAGGAATGTACAGTGGAGGAAGGACAGCCTCTTCAATAAGTGGTGCTGGGAAAACTGGACAGGGACATGTAAAAGTTTGAGATTAGATCATTCCCTAACACCATACACAAAAATAAGCTCAAAATGGATTAAAGACCTAAATGTAAGGCCAGAAACTATCAAACTCTTAGAGGAAAACATAGGTAGAACACTCTATGACATAAATCACAGCAAGATCCTTTTGGACCCACCTCCTAGAGAAATGGAAATAAAAACAAAGATAAACAAATGGGACCTAATGAAACTTCAAAGCTTTTGCACAGCAAAGGAAACCATAAACAAGAACAAAAGATAACCCTCAGAATGGGAGAAAATATTTGCAAATGAAGCAACTGACAAAGGATTAATCTCCAAAATTTATAAACAGCTCATGCAGCTCAATAGCAAAAAAACAAACAACCCAATCCAAAAATGGGCAGAAGACTTAAATAGGCATTTCTCCAACGAAGATATACAGCCTGCCAACAAACACATGAAAGAATGCTCAACATCATTAATCATTAGAGAAATGCAAATCAAAACTACAATGAGATATCATCTCACACCAGTCAGAATGGCCATCATCGAGAAATCTAGAAACAATAAATGCTGTAGAGGGTGTGGAGAAAAGGGAACACTCTTGCACTGCTGGTGGGAATGTGAATTGATACAGCCACTATGGAGAACAGTATGGAGGTTCCTTAAAAAACTAAAAATAGAACTACCATATGACCCAGCAATCCCACTACTAGGCATATACCCTGAGAAAACCATAATTCAAAAAGAGACATGTACCAAAATGTTCATTGCAGCTCTATTCACAATAGCCCGGAGCTGGAAACAACCTAAGTGTCCATCATCGGATGAATGGATAAAGAAGATGTGGCACATATATACAATGGAATATTACTCAGCCATAAAAAGAAACGAAACTGAGCTATTTGTAATGAGGTGGATAGACCTAGAGTCTGTCATACAGAGTGAAGTAAGTCAGAAAGAGAAAGACAAATACCGTATGCTAACACATATATACGGAATTAAAAAAAAAAACTGTCATGAAGGACCTAGGGGTAAAACGGGAATAAAGGCACAGACCTACTTGAGAATGGACTTGAGGATATGGGGAGGGGGAAGGGTAAGCTGTGACAAAGCAAAAGAGAGGCATGGACATATATACACTACCAAATATAAGGTAGACAGATAGTGGGAAGCAGCCGCAGAGCACAGGGAGATCAGCTCGGTGCTTTGTGACCGCCTGGAGGGGTGGGATGGGGAGGGTGGGAGGGAGGGAGATGCATGAGGGAAGGGATGTGGGAACAGATGTATATGTATGACTGATTCACTTTGTTATAAAGCAGAAACTAATTTAAAAAAAAGGAAAAATAAATAAATAAATAAATAAATAAAAGAATAAATAAAACACAACAAATATATATAAATCCATGAATTCATAATTAAACTAATAAAAAATCATTTGTCACCAAAAAAGTAAATAAATAAATAATTGGGAAGCGGAAAAAAAAAAAAAAAAAAAAAGGAAAAGAATAAGAAAAAATAAAAACAGTGGCATACCAGATTGTCCAGAGAATTAGAACTAGTAAAACAGTTAATGAAGTAGATCAAGTGACTGTGGGAATGGCAAGTTTGAAATTTGTAGAGTAGGGTGGCAGACTGAAAACTCAGGCAGGACTTGATGCTAAAGTCTTTAGACGGAATTCTTCTTTGTGGAGAAACCTCAGTTTTGTTCTTAAGGTCTTCGACTGTTTGGATGAGGGTGACCCACGTTGTCCAGGATAATCTCCTTTAATTCAAGACAACTGATTGTAGATATTAACTATTCTAATGTGTGTTTTCCAACACCACAAAGCAATTTTCCAAATTCAGTGGACATTGACAAGGTATTCTATAAATTTAACTCAATTCTGACACTCTCTACCTTGAGGTAGTGTTAGATCCCACAGGTTAAGGGCTCAGTCCTACAAGACTTTCCATACTTCAAATACTAATCACAAGTCCAAGTTGTTACCTGTGCTTCTGGCCTGCTGGCCCAAGGCCCACCAATTTGGGTTCAATTAATTTGCTAGAGCTTGGGAAACCAGTTTACTTATTAGATTACTGATTTATTACACAGGATATTATAGGATACCAATAACTAGCCAGATGAAGAGATACACAGGGTGAGGTCTGGAAGGGTCTTAAGCATAGAACCTTCTGACCCTGTGGAGTTTGGAGTATACCATCTTCCCAGGATATGGATGAGTTCTGATACACCAGCCTGAATGCTATCTAAACCTCTTAGTTTTAGGATTTTTATGGAAGCTTTATTATATAGGTCTGATTGATTAAGTCATTGGCTGATGGTGATGGAACTCAGTCTCTAACGATCTAGATGGAGCTGAAAGTTCCAACCCTCTAGTCACATGGAAGCTACTGGCCTCCATCCTTAGGTTACTTAAGAGCTTTCCAAAAGTCAACTCATTAACATAAACTCAAGTGTGGCTGAAAAGGACTTACCATGACTAACAAGACACCCATTTCACTTTCACATGGCTCTGGAGTGATTTCAGGAACTAAGGACAAAAGATCAAATCTTAAAAGATGCTCCCATTGTTCTTATGGCTTAGGGAATTCCAAGAGTTTGGGGACCTGTGAGCCAGGAACTATGGACAAGAACAAAATACATATTTATTATAAATCACATCATAACCACATCTACAAAATACCTCCATAGCAGCATCTAGATTAGTGTTTGATTAAATAACTGGGTACTGTAGTCTAGCTAAATTAATACATAAAATTAATCATAAAATTCATCATCACACTTGGTAAAAAAGAAGCAAATTATATACAGTTGAAGAGTTAATTCATGATTTTAAAGTAAATATCTGAAAATTTACAGAATTAATAAATATATGATTTTTTTTCAAATTGAATTTATCCACATGGTACTAGTAGGATAGAGAGCAAAGCAAACAATCAATAGCAGAACACAACAGTGACAAGAAGAACAAATTCTCGGATCCATCTCTGAATCCAGTGAAGAGCCATTGCATGTTTCGAGAAGTGGAGTAAAAGATTTCATACATGTTTTAATAGGACCACCTTGTACTATGTTTTGGACAAACTATAGAGAATCACTGAACTGGTGGTAGGTAGAGTAGTGGTGGAGGAAGCGAGAGAAGTGGGTAGATTCTTGGTGTACTTTGAAGGTAGCAAGATTTTCCGATGCATTGACTGTTGTTTATAAGGAAATGAAGAGAATCAAGAATGAATACATTTATTGACTGGGAACAAAAGAAAGGATGGAGGGAGCATCAAGACGATGGGGGGAGGTTTTAATGTGACGATCAGAATTTTGGCTACGTCAAGCATGAACGTATTCTATCTCCCCAGGAATAAACCTGCTTCACCTACACTACCCTTCTTTCTTCTCCAGAACTTTCAGGCCTGCATAGAGTCTTTGTGCTTTCAAGAAACCTCTTCCCTCGGATATCTGCATTTTCTTCAGGCTTTTACCAAAATGTCACTCCACGTATTCAGTGAGGTCTTCCCTTCCTTGACTTCTTATAGTTGTACTCGATCCCCAACACCTACATTTATTATCTTCCTTTCATACTTACTTTCTCCTCTGACATTTGTCTCTAACAGAGTGCTGCAGGTTTTGTTTTGTTTTGTTTTTAGTGTTTTATATTTGTAATAGGATAGTAGACCATATTTATTTAAATTGCCTGGGTGTGAAATCCAACCTCCACTACTTACAGGCTGTGCCTCCTGGGACAAATTACTAAACCTCTCTGTACTTTAGGTTTCATACCTATAAAATCAGGATTGTAATACTTAATAATGATGGTGTTGCTGTTAGAATTTCTTGAGTATTAATTTATGCCAAACCAAACGAGCAAAAATGGCTTATAAAAAATATGAAATAAAATGTTAAAATTTAAATAAGAAACTTAGTTGGGAAAGTTAGGAAAAAAATAATTCTAATTAAAAATTATGACAAGGATGGGGGAATAGAGAAGACAAACATAAGCTTTTAAAGTAAAAATTAGGCTTGAACTGAGAATTAAACATGAATTCCTTTTGTAGTTCATGTTTGGCAGCTGATCCATAGGGAAAAGTAAGCCTATATTAGAGCCACTGTGAACAAACATTTCTTTAACAACTACTATGTGGCAGACTTAGTCTTAGATGCATTGAAGAAGAGGTAATTTTTCCATTCCCTTAATAACAGGAAGATAGGCAAAATCATTGCCATTATACAGAGGAAAAGTCTGTGTATCAAAGAGGTCAAATATAATTTATGTCCAATAAAATGTGGATTAAGTATACAAAGTAGGCTTGCACATCAGAATATATAGACTCTATTTCATATAACATTTCATTAAATGAAACTGACTTGCAAAAAGACCAATTTTACAACTTCCTACTTATTGATGTTGGAACAATGTGAAGCAAAAATAAGCAAACCCCTTTCTTGGTATGCTCAGAAATAGAGGGTACAGAAGTAAAAAGGCCTGAAAAACTGAAATTGAAGATATTTAAATATCCATCCCTTATTTTACCCATCATGAAAACACTGTATTAAACATCACTTTTGTAAAATTTGGAAACAAACAAAAACCTCAGTTAAACAGAGTTGGGAGACCAGAATGGGGAGCTCTCACACCCTGAGACAAAAACAGCCCAATATGAAGAAGACTCCTCTTCTTTCCCGGTTGAGCTCCGCCAGTGAAAAGCCATGGACTCTCTGTTTACTGTAGCCCTCCCAACTTCCTTTCACATCAACAAAAGTGTTCTTCATTTGGCATGGGGGAAGTTGCACGTGGCTCATCATGTTTGCACACCCAGAATTAACAATTCTCTGCTGATCCCAAAACAACCCATCTTTCCTGGAGAAATATCTTGCAGTCTGTTTGTTTCAGGTCAACATTTGGTGGCCTGTACAGGGACCAGAGAAGATTCCTGAAGCCTCCAAGGCTGGTGAGCAAGGATCTGGTACTCACAATTGACCCCATTGTCACTTACTACTTCCTTGGGTACTTTTTTCTTCTGGATCTGAGCCCATGACCTCTTTGCATCCAAACAGCTCCAGGCTTTTTGGGGATCTGTTTAAAAGTTTTGTCTTTCTGATTAAGGCCTTATTCTGTATGTAAGTACTCATTTGGCACTTTGGTCTGATCTTGAGATCAGACTGTTTCAACTGAAGCTGGCTAGAAATGCCTTTGGTCCAATACCTTCTGGAAGGGACTGCTTTAAAGGACACTGTGCTGGTTCAGCCTTTGACCTAATCCTTTGAAAGGGCTTATTCTTTGGAAAATGGCTGAAAATGCCTTCAGCTTTGCTCCTCCAGGACCACACTGTTTCTTTTGAATTGGCTGGTACTTGCAAACTTGGTTTGAACTGAGCTGTTTTGCTGAAAGCTATTTCAGCTGTTAGAAAATTGTTCTTTACTCTAGAGATAAACCTCTGAGAAATGGGATCCTAGTATTCTAAATATTTTTACCCCTACAGGGTATCTGGCCGATTTTATGTTTAAAAACCACCACCCTTTCTCATATGCATTTCTAACTAAATGGGCCAACCTGACCAAAAGCAATTTAGAATATCAGTGGCCATTATGAGGAAATTTTGAAAAACCCAAACTTAATTTCCTTTAAACTGAATTGTACTACAAAGCTCAAAAATTTCCAGAACTGAGTGATGAGCTATTTCAATTGATATTTTGAGGCTTCTCAATATTATCAGGACTCTAAATTGCCCAGAGGCAAGTCTGCTAACTTATTATATCATCAGGCTCAAGTAAACATTAGGCAACTTTATTGAGCAATTCCTAGGGCTTTTCCAAAGCCTGTTGATTGGAACAAAATTCAGGCTTGCACACAAAAATCTGATGAAACTGTTTATTAAAATCCAATTCAGATTTTTTAAAAGAAAATTCTGGTCTTCCTTCAGATGTTGATTCCACTTGGGTAACATTTAACTCTCTGTTTATTAATGGGTTGAACCAGGATCTTTCCCTTCTAGTAAAAATGACAAGGATGGAATGGGAGACTATGCCCACTCCAGATTTAATTAATCTGGCCAACAAGCTCTCTTGCACTCAAGATGAGTCACCTCAAAGGAAGACCACCAGAATACATCTTCAGCTCCAGAAAATGAAGGCTCCAGAATGAATCCAAAACAATTCTAGCTTCTGCTATTTTTGCAAAGATTCAGGACATTGGAAAATGTGATTGTTACAAATTTAAGCACTTTGGGTTCCTTCAGCTGTCTAACCAGACTTTCCTTTTCTTTTCTCTTTTTTAATAAATTTATTTATTTTTTATTTATTTATTCTTTTTTGACTGCATCGGGTCTTCGTTTCTGCATGCGGGCTTTCTCTAGTTGTGGCGAGTGGGGGATACTCTTCATTGCGATACGTGGGCTTCTCATTGTGATGGCTTCTCTTGTTGTGGAGCACGGGCTCTAGGCTCGCGGGCTTCAGCAGTTGTGGTTCATGGGCTTAGTTGCTCTGTGGCATCTGGGATCTTCCTGGGCCAGGCCTCGAACCTGTGTCCCCTGCATTGGCAGGTTGATTCCTAACCACTGCGCCACCAGGGAAGTCCCTAACCAGCCTTTTCAACTTCCCCCCCAATCCCCAATGATGAGGGCTCTGAGGATCTACAGGAGCTCTTCCAATCCTTCCTCTTAATTGGCTTGGAGAAACATTTCTACAGATTGAGGTTGAATCTCTTCCATTCCTAAATGACACTGTAGCACTGTAGCCAAACTCTTGGTGCTCAACCCCACTACTATAAAACAGTCCCTGCCTCAAAGTACTAAAACAATTCAAGTAATGGGGATCTCTAATGAACCACTGGAGGTTTCTGTCTGATAAACAGTTCCATTTTGTTTAGGTCCTTTGAGAGATACACACCCTTTTCTCCTTAGTTCCTCTGCCCCTAACCACTTATTTGTCTGAGACTTCTTATAGAAGTATTATGATGGAATTCCATCCTCCTAAATGGGGGAAATACTCTAGAATTTGACAGTAGTTATCAAAGTCACCAACCAAGTGAATTAAATGAACTTTGATGCCCTTTATTTGTTCCATCCCTGACAGTACTAAAACTGATTCTGGAAACACTAATAATCTGTCCCTATTGAATCAGCTATCCCCTTCCTTATGGGCACAATCTCCAACTGATATTGGCAAAATTCACAGTGCACCTCCCTTCAAGATTCAGATAGATCTGTCAAGACCTCTCTCTAGAATTAATCAATACCCTATAAGTAAAGAAACCCTTCAAAGTATAAAACTCTTAATAAAATATTGCAATGCTCAAGGCCTCATTATCTCTTGTACTAGCCCCTGTAACACTACCCTTTTACCTGTGAGAAAACCAAAGAGTCAAGGGAGGAGGTTTGTCCAGGACCTCCAAGCAATAAATAACATTGTTATCTCTCTCAACACCCTGTTGTTCCTAATCCTCAACTTTTACTAGCATCCATTCCCACTGCAAGTAAATTCTTCACTGTAATTGATTTATTCAGTGCACTCCTTAGTATTCCAGTTGATGAAGCTAGCCAATGTCTTTTGCTTTCATTTGGATAGCAATGCTTCATGGTTTTGCTGAGAGTCCTTATTTCTAACAAATCTTGAAAGCTGATATGGATGATATAAAGTTCCCTTTCTCAAACTTCTTCACAGGGAAGCAGCTGTAAAGGGACATTAGCATTAAAGGGACATAAAGTCACCAAAGAAAAATTGCAGTTTGCCCAAACTAAGGTTCAATATTTAGGGCATCTGATATCAGAACAAAAGCTACACCTAGTTACAGAAAACAAACCTAAATGCCACTTTGAAGTATCCCCAGGCTAGTTGGTTATTGCCAAAATTGAATTCAAAATTTCTCTGTTATTGTCAAACCTCTATATTGTAAACTAAACCATAAGAAGCCCAGCCCAATTTTATGAGAAGAACCAGATGACATAGCCCTCAAGGTCTTAAAGGAGAGTTTGAAGTACCCACCTCCTTTGGGCATCCCAATTATCAGATTCCCTTCTTCCTTTTTGTATATGAAAAGGAATTAAATGCCCTTGAGGTATTCACCCAAATAACCTGGGACCACCATCAACCCATAGGGTGTTATAGCCAGCAGCTGGACCCTGTGACACAGCGATACTGACCCCTTGCCTCAGAGCTATTATGGACACTGTTATTTTGGTTAAGTTTACCAAGAAAATTATTGTGGGATCTGCTTTAACCATTTTTATACCTCGTATAATGGAATATTTCCTAAATTCTCATCATACTGAATGTTTCTTCTCAGTTCCCTCACTGCCTATGAAGTGCTTTTGTTACTGTTCCTCACCTAACTTTTTTATGGTGTAATAACTTTGACCCAACTACTGTTCTCCCCTCTGTCACGGACAAAGTCCCTCACAACTACTTTATGCTGACTGACCACTTCCTGACTCTTCTTGATGTTCTACAGGAAATTCCATTGGGTAATGCTGACTTCTCATGGTTTACAGATGATTTTTATTTAAAAGGTGACAGTAGCAATATTGTGCTGGGTACGCTATTACAAATCCTTTTGATGTTGTTGAGGCAGCATCTTTACCTATGACTGTTTTGTTTCAACAGGATGAATTATATACTCTTATACAAACTTGTACGTTAGCCAAGGGCAAAACTGTCAATATTTTCACTGATATTAGATATGCTTTCAGAATAGCTCATGATTTTGGAATGTTGTGGAAGCAATGGGGCTTTCTTACTTCTAGCTGAAATAAAACTTAAAATAGCCCCTATGTTCAGGAATTATTGGATGCAGTGCCATTACCTGCCACTTTAACTGTAGTTAGATCCTGGAGCATTCTTATCTTGACTCTCTGAAAGCTAAGCTAAGCTATACCTTGCTGATATTTCTGTGAGGAATGCTGCACTTAAAGGGACAGAGGCCAAACCTCTGTCATGGTCCAAATAGTTAATTCCCCAAGTGATAATTAAACAAACAAACAAACAAAAACAAAAAACCTGGCTAGAGAAGCCCATCAATTGGTCTCAGAAAAGAAAATGTAAGATTGGAAATTCAACAATTGTTGATTTGTTAAAAAGAGAAAGGTCTGGTTTGGACCAAATGACAACCTTGTCCTACTAGAGACTCTAAAATTCCCACTCCTCACTACTGTACATGCACCTAAATCATTGCACTACTGACAAAATTATAGCCTTCATTAATCAGTATTGGTGAGGAAACATTAGCAAGGCTACAAAATGTACCTACCTCACTTGTCCCACTTGCCCAAAGTACAACCCAGAGAAGCCTGTTTATACTGCTCCTGGACATACTGCATACTGGATATACTGCATAATGGGCCATTTAAGTTCTGGTAAATGGATTTCATACAACTTCCTCTGTCTCATGGATAGAAATGTTTTAGTCATGGTCAGTATGTTTTTACACTGGACTAAAGCTGTCGCTTACAGACATGCTACTGCTTCTTCTGTGGCTAAAGTTCTTTTGGAAAAGATCATCCCTCCCTGGGGAACTCTTCTCAAACTTCATAAAGATCAGGGAATCCATTTTGCTGGCCAGGTTCTTCAACAGGTCTGCACTGTTTGGCCAGTTTTGCCACACCACATTTTAACTGTGCTTACCACTCTCAATCCTTTGGTTTAGTCAGATGCACTAATGGCATTATTAAGACCCAATTGGCAAAATTTATAGAGGCCCTTCAAATACCTTGGCCCAAAACATTGCTGTTGATCATTCTAAATCTGAACTCCACCCATTTTAGAACTTATAAACTATCACCCTTCGAGATAGTCACGGGATTCCCAATGCACTTGGCTCTTGCTTCTTTTGACCCACAATTGATAAAAGAAGATATACTCCAATATTTCAAAGGTCTAATTGCTTCTCCTAAAAATAACCATGATTTGGTAGCACAACCTTTTTACAATGAGCCCTCAGGAGAGGAAGACCTTAAGCATCACACCTTGCAACCTGGAGATTACATCTGTTGGAAAAGACTTCTCCAGAAGGGCTCTCCTCAACCTTGCTGGAAAGGCCCCTACCAGCTACTGTTAACCAACCCTTTTGTTGCCAAATTCCAATTAATAGACTCTTGGATTCACATGACAGAACTAAAGAATGCAACAAACCCTGACTGCACCTGAACATCTTCTGGTGACCTGAAAGTAAACATTTCCTGGAATTAAAACAGACAATATCTGATGAAACAGCTTTCCCAGGATATCTGTACCAGACTTGTTGGAAATTTGATGCCAAACCTTTGGTGATGGCATTAAGATTCAGATGACTTCCAATATCAATGATCTTGATAACATATGGATTTTAAAAAATCCATAAAAAATAAAAAGTGCTTGAGCGTTCTCCCTCCTACCCCTCCTTGTTACTTTAATGTGACCTTAAAGTTTCCAGTCTGTGCTCTTTCCCTCCAACATGAGACACTATACTCAGAAAAGGTTCTTCTTGGCATTTCTACTTTCTCTGAAAGTAGAAAACCAGACTCTTGATCAGCGATGCTTTCAGAAAGATCTTGATCAAAAGGGGAGAATGTTAAATTAATAAACAGGAACCTCAATTAAATAGAATTGGGGTACCAAAAGTGGGAGCTTCTAGCCCTGCAATAATAGCAGAGTCCAACAGAAAGAAGAAAGACTCCTCTTCTTTCCTGGCAAGAATTCATCCAGTAAAAAGCCATGGACTCTGTTTCTGTAGCCCTTCTAACTTCCTTTCTCTCTAAAAGTTTTCTCCTCTTTTGTGCAGGGACTTGCATTTGGCTCACCATGTTGCAGACCTTGAATTGCAATTCTCTGCTGATCTCAAACTTATCTTTGCTGGAGAAATATCTGACAGTATACTTGTTTTAGGTTACTATTTCAGAATTTTATGAAGCACAGGAGAGCTTGTAATTAAAATAAAGTTCACAAAAGAACTGTGAAATTGTTAAATGATAATAACTCCTCTGAGGTTTTTTTTTGTTTTTGTTTTTTTTGAGTTACTGTGAGAGACACAAAAAGTACTTGACATTTAAAATTTGGAAGCTAGGGGCCATACTTTAATGAAGTTAATAATTGTATTCTAAATATTGCTGGCATTAAATTTGTTAAGAATTTAATATCAAAATTGAATGCAATTGGCTATTATCCTGAGGGACAATTTACTTAGACTTTAATCAATTTCATCATTACCCTGTCACTTGCTGTAAATTTTTGGATAATGACACAATTAAAAAAAACACACAAATCTTTATACAAAGGTCAGAAACTAATTGATATTAATCTTTTTTTAAAAGTCTGTTTGGAAAGAATTTGTACTCTCTCTCTCTAACTACATACCATATAGGGTGAGTGTTATGTGTGTATATGGGTGTGTGAAAGTGGTGCTGACAAAGAGTGTATATTTTAAAATATTTTCATCAGGGCAAAGCTAGTACTCAGCCTGCCACCCTAACAGGTAATGCAGCTTTGACAGCATTTTGAATTTACATTTTAAAAAATTCCTATTATTATATAATTTAAATGATAGTGAATTTTTTATACTCTGCTTATTTAATTTTATTTTTACCTCTAATCTCTTTCTTCTTCTTTCTTTAAATATAGTTTGCTATAGACATTTTAATATTTGAAGAAAAGTTTATATAATTTATGTTCTCTTTAGTAAATGTATGTAGGACCATCAATTTTCTTTAAGGATGTAGATATCTAAAATATACCTTAGGAGCAGGAATGGCGGAGTATCTCTGAAAATCCTCTCCTCAATAAAACCAAAAAAAAAAAAAACCAAGAAAGGATTGTCTAAATCAACGGTTTCAGAATTCTGGGAATTAACTAAAACCTTGCAACAATCCAGGAAGTATTTATTCAAGAAAAGCTGAATCTCAGAATAGTGAGTTGTGTGGTGTTTTAATATACCCTATTCCTATCTCCTCCTATTCATCTCCACAGCAGCATTGAAAACTAAGGCCCGATAATTGTAGTGAAATCCAGAAACCTACTAGCCACTATAAGGGCCAGATCACGGTAGGAAGTCTTCCAAATCCCCATTCCCATATAACTGGCATTATTTAATCTGTTTGGAAGTCCCTTGGAAAATAAAGATTGGCAAGGCTTGTCTTTATTTGACCTGAGTTAAAGCTTGTCGAGTCTCAATATCATTTTCCCTGGGGGCATTTGTCAAAAATAACCAACAGCAATTGTTTAACATAACAGATACCTGAGGCAACAATAACAGTTGTGTCAAATAACAAAGTGACCACAAAGTTAAATTGAAACCTTGGAAATGTTCTATCCATGGAGACTTTGAAAATCTTTGATAAATTTCTGGATTGGACATACATACATATAAGGCTGTGCCCAGAACTGTGGGCATGTTCAGGAAAGACCTGAAAAGTCTCTAAACTCTCAACTGTGGATGACCTTAAGGCTCTACGTAAGCAGGAAGTGAAAGCTAGGCCAACACTATAAAATGCCTGAGCATTGAAGATGTGTCACAACATGCCCACAAAGGTCTTGTCAAAGGTGAGAAGACTTACTGGTTCCAAGGATTTGAGGAAATATCTGTCAGTCATTAGTTGACCACTAAGAAAACTGAGCAGAGACTTCAGTTGCCACACACAAAAGAAAACTTTTTAGACTTAGATCAGAAAAGCCACTAAATAAACATTATCAACAACAACAAAATAAAAAACAACAATGAGCACATGGAAGCAGGGGATTCTGAATTCCAAAATTATCACATTATATTATTTAAAATGTGCAATTTTCAATGAAATATTATAAAACATGCAAAGAAACAAGAAATTGTGATCCATATATGGGAAAAAAAAAAAAAAAAAACAGTCAACAAGAATTGTTCCTAAAGAAGACCAAACACTGAACTTACTAGACAGAGATTTTTTTTTTTTCGGATGCATTGGGTCTTTGTTGTTGTGCACGAGTTGTGGTGAGTGGGAGTTACTCTTTGTTGTGGTGCACAGGCTTCTCATTGCAGTGGTTTCTCTTGTTGCGGAGCATGGGCTCTAAGCATGTGAGTTTCAGTAGCTTTGGCACGTGGGCTTAGTAGTTGTGGCTCACGGGCTTAAAGTGCATGTTCAGTAGCTGTGGCACAAGGGCTTAGTTGCTCTGTGACATGTGGGATTTTCCTGGACCAGGGCTCAAACCTGTGTACCCTGCATTGGCAGGCAGACTCCCAACTACTGCACCACCAGGGAAATCCTAGACAGAGATATTTAAATAAGCTCTTTAAAATATGTTCAAATAACTAATAGAAGCTATGTCTAAAGAACTAAAGGAAAGTAGTAGAATGATATCTCACCAAATAGAGACTATAAATAAAAACATAGATATCATAAAAAGGAACAAAATATAAATTCTGGAGTTAAAATGGACAATCATTGAAATTCTTAAAAAATCACCTAAAGGACTTAACGGCTGATTTGAGCTGGCAGAAGAAAGAATTACCAAATCTTAGGATAGGTCGATTGAGATTACTGAGTCTGAGGAACAAAAAGAATAGGATAAAGAAAAATCAGCAGTGTCAGAGGTCTATGGAAAACCATCAGGCACAACAACATGCATATGCTGAAAGTCCCAGGAAAGGAGAAAAAGTGACAGAAAGAATATATGAAGAAATAATGGCTGAACTTTTCCCAAATATTATAAAAATAAGTTAATATGCACACACAAGAAACTCACCAAACTCCAAGCAGAATATACTCAGAGAGAGCCACCTGAGAACCATCATAATCAGACTATTTCAAAAAAGAAAGAGAGCATCTTGAAAGTAAGAAGAGAGAAGTTAGTCATCATACAATGGGACTCCTCAATATGATTAACAACTGATTATAATTAGAAAACAAGGAGTCTAAAAAAACACAAAATACATAGTCTAAGTGCTGAAAGAAAAAAAAAATTCTATATCTAGCAAAATAATACTTCAAAAATGCAGAAGAAATTGATGTCCTCAGATAAACAAAACCTGAGAGAATTCTCCATTAGCAAACCTGTCCTTTGAGAAAACTAAAGGGGTCTTTCAGGCTAGAATAAAAAGAAATTAGATGTAAATAAAATCCACATGAAAACATAAAGAGCACTGGTAGAGATAACTTCATAGGTAAATATAGACAGTATAAAGGAATTTTGTTTGAAACACTTCTTTCTCCTATATTATTTAAAAGACAACTGGATGGAGCAATAAGTACGCATCTGTGTTGATGTGCATACAAGATAAAAAGGTGCAATTTGCACAAAATACAGGGAGGGAATGAGCTATATAGTAGCAAAAATTTTATAAAATATACAAAGTAAGTTGGTATTAATCTGAACTAAACTCTTATAAATTAATATGTTAATTGCCCAAGGGGGAGGTGGGGGTGGGGAGGGATGGATTGGGAGCTTGGGATTAGCAGATGCAAACTATTATACATAGAATGGATAAATAACAAGGCCCTACTGTATAGCACAAGGAACTATATCCAATATTCTGTAATATTCCATAATGGAAAGGAGTATGAAAAAGAATATGTATAGGTAGAACTGAATCACTTTGCTGTACAGCAGAAATTAACACAACATGGCAAATCAACTATATTTCAATACAATAGATTTTTTTAAATATGTTAATTGTAATCCTCAGGGAAACCACTGAGTTATCTAAAAAATATTTATTATTTGTAAATATATAAATGTATATATTATGCTAAAAACATACTACTTAACATAAAAGGTGACAGTAATTGAGGATAAAAGAATGAAAAGATATGACAGAAAAAAGCAAAATGGCAGATATAAATCCTACCTTATTAGTGATTACGTTAAATGTAAATTTACTGAACACTCCAATCATATGACAAATATTGCAGGATGAATTTAAATTTAAAATTTAGCCAATTATACATAGTTACAAGAAATACATATTTGATTTGAACTTGAATTTGAATACAAAAGTAGGCTGAGGATAGAAGAAATATACCATGAAAAGTATAGGAAGGATATATTATACCATGAAAATAATAACCAAAGACGACCAGAAAGACTACAGTAATATAGTGTTAGACAAAACATATTTTGAGACAAAATTCTTACTAAAGACAAAACAGAATATTATAAACATATATGCACCTAACAAGAAGCACAAACTGATAGAATTGATAAGAGAACAGATAATTTAACAATAATAATTGGAGACTTTATTATCCTACTTTTAATAATAAATAGACTAGGCAGCAGATCAGTATGGAAATGGAAGAGCTGAACAACACCATAAGCCAACTTGACCTGACAAATATCTATAGAACACCACCCCAAGGCAGCAGAATACACATTCTTCTGAAAAGTCTTTGAAGGATTCTCCAGGATAGACTACACACTGTAGCATTAAATGTGTATCAATGTGTTTAACAGTATTAAGATTTTACAAAGTTCTTCTTTGACCACAATGGAATACAATTGGAAATCAACAAAAAAGGAAATTTAGAAAATTTACAAATATGAGAAAATTAAGCAACACTTCTATCTAATCAGTAAGTCACAGAGGAAATCACAAAGGAAATTAGAAAACATTTTAAGATGAATGAAAATGAAAGCATACCAAAATTTATAGGATGCTGCTAAAGCAGGGCTGAAGGTAAAATTTATACCTGTAAGCATCTTTATTTAAAAAGAAAGATCTCAAACAATAGCCTAAATTTCCACCTTGAGAAACTAGAAAAGTAAACCCATAGCAAGCAGAAGCAAGGAAATTAAGATTACAGCTGAAATAAAGTAGAAAATAGAATAAACAATAGAGAAAAATCCCTGAAATCAGAAACTGATTCTTTGAAAGATAACCAGATTTACAGACCATTAGCTAGACAAATGAAGAAAAAGGACAGATGACTCAAATTACTAAATTCAGGACTGAATGAGAGACATAATAAACAACCTTCAGAAATAAAAATCATTAAAACAGAATACTATGAACAATTGTATGTCAAAATAACTAGACAACCTAGATGAAAGGAAGATTCATAGATGAAAAATCCTCAACAAATACGAATAAATGAAATCCAACAAAATATAAAAAAATATATACATGATCAATTGGGATTTATCCTTGTAATGCAAGGTTAGTTCAATTAATTTAATACACCATATTAGTAGTTTTTTTTAATTAATTTATTTATTTTTGCTGTGTTGGGTCTTCGCTTCTGTGCGAGGGCTTTCTCTAGTTGTGGCAAGTGGGGACCACTCTTCATCATGGTGCACGGGCCTCTCACCGTCGCGGCCTCTCTTGTTGCGGAGCACAAGCTCCAGACGCGCAGGCTCAGTAGTTGTGGCTCATGGGCCTAGTTGCTCCGTGGCATGTGGGATCCTCCCAGACCAGGGCTCGAACCTGCGTCCCCTGCATTGGCAGGCAGATTCTCAACCACTGCGCCACCAGGGAAGCCCCTATATTAGTAGTTTTAAGGGGGAAAAATTTATGATCCTTTCAATAAACCTCAAAAACAAATTTGACCAAATCTGAACACTTTCATGATAAAACCCCTTGACATCCAGGAATTCTACTGGGAAGAGTCTATATTAGGGAAATATCTATATCAGGGAGCTTTCTTCACCTGATAAAGGCATCTATGAAAAGCCCATATCAAATAACATACTTCATGGTGGAAGCCTGAAAACTTTCCCTCTAAGGTAAGGAATAAGGCAAGGATGTCTGCTCTCATCACTTCTATTCAACTATGTACTGAAATTTCTAGCCAGTGGAATTAAGATAGAAAAAAAAAAAAATAAAGACACCCGGATTAGAAGGGAAGCAGTATAATTATCTCCATTCATAGATAATATAGACATATATAGAAAGCACTAATAATCCACAATAAAAGGGAAAATATTAGTGCTAATAAGCAAGTCCCATAAGTTTGCAGGGTACAAATATGCAATATGAAAAAATTAATTATATTCCTATACATCAGCAATAAACAATACAAAGATGAAACTAATAAGACAGTTCCATTTACAATAGCATCAAAAAGTTTAAAATACTTAGAAATAAATACAACAAATAAGTGCAATATTTGTACACCAAAAATTATGAACATGATTGAAAGAAATGTAAAAGATTTATACCAATGAAGAGATATCCTGTGTTTGTGAATTAGAAGACAATATTATAAAAATGGTAATATTATTCCAAATTGAAGGATACGTTTCATGTGATCCCTATCAAAATCTGAGATGCCTTTTTTTTAGCAGAAGTTGACAAGCTGATCCTAAAATTCATATGAAAATGCATGAGGCCCAAAATAGCTAAAACAAATGTGAAAAAGAATGCGGTTGGAGGATTCACACTTACTGATTTCAAAAATTAGTACAAAGTTACATTATTCAAGAAAATATGACACTGGCATAAGGCTAGACAAACAGCTCAATGGAATAAAATTGAGAGTCCAGAAATAACTTTTTACTTTTATGGCCAGTTGATTTTCAACAGGGGTGACAAGATGATTCAATGAAGAAAAATCATTTATCAACAGATGAATCTGAGACAATTGGATATTAACACAGGAAATAATGTAGTTGGATTCCTCACATCATATTCGTAAAATAACAAAGTGAAACAAAAATCTACATGTCAAAGCTAAAACAATAAAACTCACGAAAGGAAACATAGGTATAAATACCTGTGATCTTGGATTGAACAATAATATCTCAGCTATGACACCAAAATGGCAAACAATAACCAAATAAAAATAAGCAAATTGGATTTCATCAAAGTTTTTAAAATTTTGCTTCACAGGACACTATCAAAAAAGTGAAAAGACAACCCACAGAATGGCAAAAATATTTTCATATATTGAATAAGGGATCGTTATTGAATGGTGAATAATATAAAGAAGCCATGTTATTTAATGATTTAAAAATGACCCACTTCAGAAGCAGCCGCATAGCACAGGGAGATCAGCTCGGTGCTTTGTGACCACCTAGAGGGGTGGGGTAAGGAGGGTGGGAAGGAAGGAGACGCAAGAGGGAAGAGATATGGGGATATATGTATATGTATAGCTGATTCACTTTGTTATAAAGCAGAAATTAATGAACTATTGTAAAGCAATTATACTCCAGTAAAGATATTAAAAAAAGACCCACTTCAAAAAAATTAAATAGACTTTTGTTCAAATAAGATATACTAATAGCCAGTAAATACATGACAATATGCTCAACAATTTTATTCCTTAGGGAAATGCAAATTAAAGCCACATTAAGATACACTTCACACTCTAGTATATCAAGAGGGGATATGGAGAAATTGTAATTCTCATACATTGCTACTCAGAATAGAAAATGGTACAGATGCTTTGAATTGCAGTTTGTTACTTCCTCAAAATATTAATCATAGAATTAGTATATGACCCACCAATTTCTCTACCTAATGCATTCCACAACATAGATAAACCTTGGAAACTTGGTGCTAAGTGAAAGAAGCCAGAAAAAATGGCCACTTATTCTTTGAGTCCATTTGTATGAAATGTGCTGAATAGTAAAATCCATAGAGACAGAGTACACTAGTTGTTGCCAGGGGCTGTGGTGATGAAGCTGAGAATTTAACAGCTACTGGTATGGGGTTTCTTTTGAGGTGATTAAAATGTTCTGGAATAAGATAGCAGTGATAGTTTAATAACCTTGTGAATATACTAAAACTCACAAACTGCACCCTTTAAAATGATGGATTTTTTAACATGTGAATTATACTTCAGTAAAAATATACATTAAGCTTGGATAGAAATTGAATATATGAAGTATTTTACTTTGCCTTCATTTAAACATACTATTTTCTTTTCTTTTAAAAAAATATTAAATAATTGTGTTAGTTTTCTAATGCTACCTTAATAGAGAGCCACAAATGCAACTGGCTGAAAACAGAACACATTTATTTTCTCAAAATCCTGTAAGTCAGAAGTGTGAGTCCTCTGCTTAGAGTTTCACAAAGCTGGGAAAGACATGTCAGCAAGGCTGAGTGTCTCTTGAAGCTTATTAGGAAGAATCTGTATTCAAGTTTATTAAGGCTGTAGGCTGGATTAAGTTGCTTATAGTTGCAGTACTGAATTTCTTTTTTCCTTGCAGCTTGTCAGCAGGAGCCTCTCTTAGCTTCCTAAGGCTGCCTAAATTCTCTGTCCCATTACCCCTTCATCTTCAAAGCCAGCAAAGTTGGGTGGAGTTCTCATGTTTGGAATCCCCCTGATATCCCCTTTCCTGAATCTCTCATGTCTCCAGCTCAAGGAATGTACTCTGCTTTTAAGGGCTGATGTAATTAGATTGACTTACCCAGATAAATCAGGATAATCTCCCTGTTTTTTTTTTTTTTTTTTTTTTTTATTTATTTTTTATTTTTTTTTATTTTACAAATTTAATCAGTTATACATATACATATGTTCCCATATCCCCTCCCTTTTGCATCTCCCTCCCACCCTCCCTATCCCACCCCTCCAGGCGGTCACAAAGAACCGAGCTGATCTCCCTGTGCTATGCGGCTGCTTCCCACTAGCTATCTACCTTACATTTGGTAGTGTATATATGTCCATGCCGCTCTTTCACTTTGTCACAGCTTACCCTTCCCCCTCCCCATATCCTCAAGTCCATGCTCTAGTAGGTCTGTGTCTTTATTCCTGTCTTACCCCTATGTTCTTGATGACATTTTTTTCTAAATTCCATATATATGTGTCAGCATACAGTATTTGTCTTTCTCTTTCTGACTTACTTCACTCTGTATGACAGACTCTAGGTCCATCCACCTCATTACAAATAGCTCAATTTCATTTCTTTTTATGGCTGAGTAATATTCCATTGTATATATGTGCCACATCTTCTTTATCCATTCATCCGATGATGGACACTTAGGTTGTTTCCATCTCCGGGCTATTGTAAATAGGGCTGCTATGAACATCTTGGTACATGTCTCTTTTTTTTTTTTTTTTTTTTTTTTTTTTTTTTTTTTTTTTTTTTTGCGGTATGCGGGCCTCTCACTGTTGTGGCCTCCCCCGTTGCGGAGCACAGGCTCCGGACGCGCAGGCTCCGGACTCGCAGGCTCAGCGGCCATGGCTCACGGGCCCAGCCGCTCCGCGGCATATGGGATCCTCCCAGACCGGGGCACGAACCCGTATCCCCTGCATCGGCAGGCGGACTCTCAACCACTTGCGCCACCAGGGAGGCCCCATGTCTCTTTTTGAATTATGGTTTTCTCAGGGTATATGCCCAGTAGTGGGATTGCTGGGTCATATGGTAGTTCTATTTGTAGTTTTTTAAGGAACCTCCATACTGTTCTCCATAGTGGCTGTACCAATTCACATTCCCACCAGCAGTGCAAGAGTGTTCCCTTTTTTCCACACCCTCTCCAGCATTTATTGTTTGTAGATTTTTTGATGATGGCCATTCTGACTGGTGTGAGATGATATCTCATTGTAGTTTTGATTTGCATTTCTCTAATGAGTAAAGATGTTGAGCATCCTTTCATGTGTTTGTTGGCTGTCTGTATATCTTCTGTGGAGAAATGTCTATTTAGGTCTTCTGCCCATTTTTGGATTGGGTAATCTCCCTGTTTTAAAGTACCTAATCTTAATTCGATCTAGAAAATACTTTTGAGTAACATAATCACAGGTATTGGGGATTAGGGCAGGGACATCCCTAAATCCAAGGTCATTATTTAGCATACCCCAAGAATTAGAAATAATGTATAAAGAAATGGAAAAGTTGGCTATCTTTTAGTTATCAATTTTGAGTGCATCAGGAAAATTACATAACAATAAATACTGCTTTATAGTATATACATATTTATTATGTTTGAGCATAAATTTGGTAAGTCTTACTTCTGCCAGCTCAAATCTGCTGCTAAGTCCTTTAGGTGACTTTTTAAGAATTTTAATGACTGAGCATATTAATTGCATTATTTAAATCACATTTTTATTTTTAAAATAAGATGATTTCTAGGAGATTTATGTTAAAGGAATCCACTATCAGGATTATAAATTTTAATTCTATGTCCTTTGAAGTTTATGTGGATGAACATTTAAATAATAACATATTTGTTATTTATGTAATTCAGCAGCATAAAATAACCCCCTTTTTCTGTTTTCACTATGTTACATTTAAACTATTATTATGGTTAAACATTTTTTTTTGTTAGGTGTTTCTCCTATATCTTTCCAATTATTTAAATTTCTATTTTCACCTATTTTTTTTTCAAAATTATCTATAGAAGAGTCATTAAAATCATGAATTCTGAAGATAAAAATACATAGACTTGAATATTAGCTTCAGTGATAATTAGTAGTGTAACTTCACCAAATGACTTCTTTGCATATCAATTTTCTCATCTTTAGAGTATGGATCATATATCACCTTCCTCGGGATAATAAAATTAAACAAGTTTAACATAGGTAAAGCAACACCTATATAAACATTGTAAGTGCTTTATATGATCATCATATTGTTTTAGATGTTTGCCATATGCACACTCTAAAACTGTATTTACTGAAGTTTTATTTACTTTTTCAATTTTTATGTTTAGAATAAATCTGAGTCCCTTTTTAATGCTGGGTTTAGCTTACTCACAATGATCATATTTACTGACATGTGTAGACCTCTCTCCCTCTCTCTTATAAAGGATGCAAAACTGTTGACTCTATTTTCTTCCCTAATTTTATTGAATTGCTTTGTTCTAATTTTTCTTTACTTGTTTAGAAATTATACATTATTTTGTGTTACTTTACTAACACATTACTCATCTAATGTGAATTAACATTTTGTTGTGCATCAAAAAACTTATGACTTTATTTGCAAGACTATTATCCCTATTTCAGTTTTACATAATTTCTATTTTCAGACACACATGGTTTATAGTACCATCAAATGCCAACATTTACAAATAAAGATGGTCAGTTTTACAGAGATTTATATTTTAACATTTATATCTCAACATAATCTGACTTACAGTTAACTGCTATGAAATATGCAACCAACTGAACATCTCTATAGAAGGTTAAGATGTAACTCTAACAAATATAAGCTGATATTTTTTTATGCCTAGCACTCATACATTTTAAAGACTAAAAAGAAATTTGGAGGTTAATCCTAGACTTCAATGTAATATGCACTCACATTAGAGCTATCAAACAATTAAAACACTAAAAGATTTTGTTCTTTGTAATTGTGGACCAGCTTGTTAAGACCAAACTTCCTGCAGAAAACCTAGAAAACACTGAGGGAAAAAAAAAATTAATCTGCTTAAAAACATCAGAAGGTTTGAAAGGCAGTGAGGACCTGAAAGGCGACACTCACAGAGAAAAGGAAAGACTAGAAATGAAAGCCCAACATTTGATGTCTACATTCTCCTTGACAAAATTACCACAACTAAACTTGGAGGAGGAGAGCTTGGGAAATTAAGTTTCTCAGAGCTAAAGGACAAAAATTGAAGTTCAGGCCCTGCAAAACGGAAGGGACCCTGGTAAAAACAAGTTTCAATTGGCTTTGAGAGGCACTTACATAGGTGCACAAAGAGCCAGCAACAGGACTCAAATAGCTTCGTACTGTCATTGCATTAATGTGACCTGCTTGTAGCTCTACTGCTAAACATAAGTAATACATTTTCTCTGGAAACAGAGGTTATTTTGGAGGGCTGGGTCCAAGTTGGTGGTATAAGCAGAACCTGAACTCACTTCCTCCCAGGGACACAGGGAATCTACACCTACAAATAAAGCATTTCCTCCTGAGGAAGAACTGAGGGCTGACTGAACAGCTTCTGTACAATAAATGATAGCAGAACCACAGAGAGGTGAGTAGGAGAGACAGAGACATGGTATCAATGAGAAACCCCATCCTTGTCCCACGACCTACAGTAGGGAGGAATATCACTGAAGGGCTTGCAAATAGACTCACCTGCCCCAGACACCCCAAACAGTGGTCTAAAGAGTACCTACACTATATATGAAGGAAATCCATTTACTAATGCTAGAGTGTCTGCCAAATGAGCAGGAAGCTGCTAGGACACACCAGGGTTGGAAGCACTGGTGAGCACCATCTTTTGCCTGCCCCCTCCACCTTGATAGCATGAGCAGGGGGAAAAAAGTCTAGGCACTCTAACAGGCCTGCCAAGTCTATTCCAGCACATCCCAGGCCCCTGGCCCACACCAGCTCCAGCCATTGTGCCACAGTAGGCTGTGGGCAGAGCTGAGGGATTCCCAACCCATTACTGGTCTAGCTCCAGCCAGCCTGCCAGAGGCAACCAGTACATGCAGTCTATACCGAGGACAATCCTCTTGCACTTTTGGTGGGAATGTAAATTGATACAACCACTATGGGGAACAGTATGGAGATTCCTTTAAAAAGTACAAATAGAACTACCATACGACCCAGCAATCCCACTACTGGGAATATACCCTGAGAAAACCATAATTCAAAAAGAGTCATGTACCACAATGTTCATTGCAGCTCTATTTACAATAGCCAGGACATGGAAGCAACCTAAGCATCCAGCAACAGATGAATGGATGAAGAAGATGGGGCACATATATACAATGGAATATTACTAGCCGTAAAAAGAAATGAAATTGAGTTATTTGTCGGGAGGTGGATGGACCTAAAGTCTGTCATACAGAGTGAAGTAAGTCAGAAAGAGAAAAGCAAATACTGTATGCTAACACATATATATGGAATCTTAAAAAAAAAAAAAGTTATGAAGAACCTAGGGTCAGGACAGGAATAAAGACACAGACGTAGAGAATGGACTTGAGGACACAGGGAGGGGGAAGGGTAAGCTGGGATGAAATGAGACAGTAGCATGGACATATATACACTTCCAAATGTAAAACCGATAGCTAGTGGGAAGCAACTGCATAGCATAGGGAGATCAGCTCAGTGCTTTGTGTCTATCTAGGGTTTGGGATAGGGAGGGTGGGAGGGAGACACAAGAGGGAGGAGATATGGTGATATATGTATATGTATAGTTGATTCACTTTGTTATAAAGTAGAAACTAACACACCATTGTAAAGCAATTATGCTGCAATAAAGATGTTAAAAATTTTAAAAAATAAATTAAAAAAAATAAAGAACTACCATTTGCCCCAGCAATCCCACTACTAGGCATGTACCCTGAGAAAACAATAATTCAAAAAGAGTCATGTTCCACAATGTTCATTGCAGCCCTATTTACAATAGCAAGGACATGGAAGCAACCTAAGTGTCCATCGACAGATTAATGGATAAAGAAAATGTGGCATATATATACAATGGAATATTACTCAGCCATAAAACGAAATGAAATTGAGTTATATGTCGTGAGGTGAATGGACCTAAAGTCTGTCATACAGAGTGAAGTAAGTCAGAGAAAGAAAAACAAATACTGTATGCTAACACATATATGTGGATTCAAAAAAAAAAAAAAAAAAAGGTTCCGAAGAACCTAGGGGCAGGACAGGAGGAAAGACGTAGATGTAGAGAATGGACTTGAGGACATAGGGAGGGGGAAGAGGAAGCCGAGATGAAGTGAGAGAGTAGTATTGATGTATATACACTACCAAATATAAGATAGATAGCTAGTGGGAAGCAGCCGCATAGCACAGGGAGATCAGCTCGGTGCTTTGTGACCATCTAGAGAGATGGGATAGGGAGGGTGGGAGGGAGAAACAAGAGGCAGGGGATATGGGGATATATGTATACGTATAGTTGATTCACTTTGTTATACAGCAGCAACTAACACAATAATGTAAAGCCATTATACTCCAATAAAAATGTTAACAAAATTTAACAAAAAAAGGAAAAGCACAAAAAAGAAAAAACAAAGCAAATGAACAAAGGCAACAAAACAGAAACAGACTCACAAATACAGACTACAATCTGGTGATTGACAGGAGAGGGGGATAGGGGAATAGGTAAACTAGGTCAAGGAGATTTAAAGCTAAAAATTTCTAATTAAAAAATAAATGTCATGGGCTTCCCTGGTGGCGCAGTGGTTGGGAATCCGCCTGCCAATGCAGGGGACGCAGGTTCGTGCCCCGGTCCGGGAAGATCCCACATGCCGCGGAGCGGCTGGGCCCGTGAGCCATGGCCGCTGAGCCTGCGCGTCCGGAGCCTTTGCTCTGCAACAGGAAAGGCCACACCGGTGAGAGGTCCGCGTACCACAAAAAATAAATAAATAAATAAATAAGTGTCACAGGGATGTAAAATACAGTATAGGAAATATAGTCAATAATATTGTAATAACTTTGGTGACAGATAGTAACTAGATCTATCATGGTGCTCATCTCATATATATAAAAATATTTAATAACTGTGGTACATCTGAAACTCATAATATTGTAAATCAATTTTACTTCTATAAAAATAAAATTAAAAATTTAAATTATCACTATAATTTATCACTCCAGATGATAAAAATTTGATAAATAATAGTTAATTTTTAAAATATTTGACCCACAACTTGGAGAGAAATCAGATTATAGACTTAGAAGTATGTGTGATTGATACATCCAAAAGATATATAAAATGTGAGCAAAGAACTAGAAAAATAATTCAATGAGAATTTTAGAAATAAAGGAAAAAATCACTAAATAAAATTAAAATTAAAACTCAGTATTAGTTTAAGCACACTTAAACAGATACTTCAGGGGGCCTCCCTGGTGGCGCAAGTGGTTGAGAGTCCGCCTGCCGATGCAGGGGATACGGGTTCGTGCCCCGGTCTGGGAGGATCCCATATGCCGCGGAGCGGCTGGGCCCGTGAGCCATGGCCGCTGAGCCTGCGCGTCCGGAGCCTGTGCTCTGCAACGGGGGAGGCCACAACAGTGAGAGGCCCGCATACCGCAAAAAAAAAAAAAAAAAAAAAAAAAAAACAGATACTTCAGGACTTGGAAAATTTACCTGAAGAAAAAAAACTTGTAGTGAATCGTAGAGGGACAGAAATTTGGAGATTAGATTGTGTAGGACATAGCAGAAAATAGGATCATTGCAGGCTATATGAGGAGATAATTCATAATATCACACTTTCAAAAATATTTGGGAAGGAGAACTTTTAATATTTGTACATTAAACACTCAATTCCTTTGTGTTAATGAAATTAGCTGTTTATTTCTGCTATAGATATTCCATTTCTCTAGTTTAGATGTCTTCTAATGCAAATATTCCATTAAACAAAATGATCCAAAAAATCCACATTAAAGTATATCCACATGTGGTTTTATACTTTTTACATTCCCTTTCTCTCCCTTGTTTTTTTTTTCTTACACACAAACAGACACACATGCGCATGCATATATAACCGTGTGCAAAACACACTCATGTTTAAATACATGAGTTTGAGGTGATCCATTGTGAGTCCATCCCTAGCCTCATATCATTATAATAATCAGATGATAATAAATCCATTTCAAATTCTGCAACATTTCTGGGTAATTAATCAAATCTGAAATGATGTGAATTTGACAAAGTCATCATTTTAAAGTGAAGTGAGTTATAATTATAGTTCATTACTGTAATCCCTTATATTACTGTAAGATACATAAATCTTCTCCATTGAACATGTAAAAATTGCAACCCAGGCTACCTTCTTAGATCATTCAAACTTAATTAAAAAATAAAACAAAACTAAGAAAAATCTCTCGATTCAGGAAATTCCACCTGTCATGATGAAGAGCTTCACTTCTACTGGTCCATTCTTTCTGTATTTGCCTGTAGTAGTTTGAAATAAAAGATGTTTTATATATTTATAAATATTATTTGCTTATAATCCTTTATTCAAAACATTTTTATAGCCAGTTAGGCTACATCTATAGGCATATTGTTACCCATTTTATTTTTGAAAACATTAAAATGAACAGTGAGTTCCATAGCTGAAATAAGAATTCTAGGCCCAAATGAACAATCTTTTTGTGTCCTCGAGTAAGTAATTTAATAGATCTGGGCCTAAATTTCTTTGTCTGTAATAGGAGAGACTTCCTTCCAGGTATAAAATTTTACTACTATGAGGCAAATCATGTGCTGGCTTTCTGCCCCCTCAGCAAGTTGATTGATATTGTATTTTATATTCACGTGTAATTCAGATGTTTGCTATGATGAAACTGAACACTTAATGCTTCAATTCAATTTTGCAAGATATAAATTATAAAAGGAAGTGAGCCACAATATAAAAAATGAAGACACAAAATAAATTATCCTTTTGATGACTATTTGTATCATCTATAATTAGTTATGTAAGTGATGGTATAGTATGCACATACTGCATTAACTCTGGATAAACTGCGTTTACCAAACTCAGAATTTCATTTTGTAATCTGACAATTGCTACTGTGCTGGGATGTTGCCTGAAGATGAGTTACAGCATTTGGAGCTTAATATTGTCTATAATGTTGTCTAAAATGAAGGAATATTACATACCAAGCTTATTACAGTGATGACTTCCTGCTTTCTGAAGCAAATTAGGATTATAGCTGGCACTGAAAGTAATAAAAGAGAAACCTCAATATTTCCATAAAATAACTACTAATATATACCCAACAGTAGTGAAAATAAAAAAATACCCTAGTAAAATTTGTAAAGTATAAACTATCAATCAAAAAAATCCAATAACTCCTGAAAGTTCCTACCTCTGAAAATGCAAAGGAAAAAGAAACGCTAGAAATCACTCAGCTTTCAACTACTGTGACTTTGGATATCAAGCTTTGAGTAATACTGTTATTTTTAAACACTATGCTAGACAAAATTTTAACCTAGTTTTGAAATTGAGAACAGCATGTATTTTGATCTGATACCTCAAGATGAAGTTTTCACTTCTACTTTGATAAACCAGAGAATATTGAAAAGAGAAGGTCTATTATTTATTAATTATTATGGAACACCACAGCTTTAGATGAAATTTAAGCCTGGGAGGGGAGGAGAAAAATAAACAAACAACAGCAACAACAAAAATATTGTAACAATTTCAGGAGCATTATAAATATATTTGACTTTCTAACTTATAGACTTATGTTTTTGTTTTAAATATTAGATGTGTGCCTTCTTGAAAGGTTGCCACTTAGTTTTCTATGCCTACTCTACCAGTGCTAGTTTAATACAGCTCAAGAATAGTTCCTAAGAGGTTTATGCCACAATGGTGATAGAATCTCCACATATAAAACAAGAAACGGTGAAAAATTTGAAATATGAAATTCTGTATAAAAGAACTGACCACTAAAACTATTGACCAATCATGAATTTGTTTTATACATGATCATCTATATATAAATAATATAAACAACGTTTCAAGGATAGGATGATAGGACTTAAAGTGTTATTGAGAAAGATCCAAGTGTGTTTTATAATTCTGTGACAGTTATGCATTTCCTATTTCAACAAAACTGTGTTAGCACCAATGATGTACAGTAACTCCCCTACATACGAATCTTCAAGTTGCGAACTTTCAAAGATGTGAATGTGTGTCACTGGATCGTTTTTTCAAGAGAGTAGATAGAACTGAGTCTAGCAAGGAACAAGAACCTGTTTTATCCATGTCAGGTGTGAGTGAAATTACAGCTTGCCCTACGTCTCCTACGGCTGACGACCCTTCAGCTCTACCATCCCCAGTCAGTAACTCTTCTTGCCTGTTCACTCGATGCCAGCCCCTGTCTGCCAGCTGTTGTACTGTACTACTGTACTTTTCAAGGTACTGTACTGTAAGATTAAAAATCTTTTCTTTATTCGTTGTATCTTTTTTTAAATGTATTATTTGTGTGAAAAAGTATTATAAACCTATTACAGTACAGTACTATATAGCCGATTGTGTTAGTTGGGTACCTAGGCTAACTTTGTTGGACTTAAGAACATGCTCTCAGAATAGAACTCATTCGTATGTAGGGGACATATGTACATATAACTTGTAAAATATTGACCAATAGCTTAAATTGTCTAAAAAGGTTAATGAGTCAGTTATTTGAGAGATATAAATAATTTATAATTATTTTACTTTTTATTGCAGTATTGTTGATTTATAATATTATGGTAGCTTCAGATGTACAACATAGTGATTCAATATTTTTATAGATTATACTCCATTTAAAGTTACAAAATATTGGCTATATAACCTGTAAAATATATCTTTGTAACATTTATTTTATAAATGGTAGTTAGTACAATTTAATAATGATTTTAAACAAAATGGTATATTGGAATTGAAATAGCTCAGTCAATTTTAAGAATATGGATGTCACATAATCATATTGGGTGAACTGTGTCAATTATAATTATACATTTATTGCTATAAATAATATAATAAGACTCCTAGATACTATCCTTTAACAAGTAGATCCACTTGTGTATGGATCTACTTATTGCTGATGGATCACATATTGCTGATGCAGTGGTCTGTATCATTTCATTCCATCTCTCAAGTTCACCTACAGGTCTCATACATATTCTGGAAGGCAGACAGCACAAGTTTCTTTACTGCACTTCTCTGCTCTTCTTCCTGCGAGGTTTCTCTGGCAACAGAGCAGCTGATAGTAGGCAAGTGTAACTTGAAAGTCTCAGGAAAGTGTTGTTCCAGAGAAAACCCTCAGCCAATGAGAGATTAGAGGGTACACCTCCCAACCCCCTCATCTTAAAATGAGATTGTTCTGAAGTGTGCCCCACATGATTTCTCAGAATATCACTAACAGGATCATGTCCAATTTACTCACAACAGTAATTCATTCATTGACACACTCCATTGGTTTAGCTCTCTTTCTCAGCAACCCCTCCTTCTCCTGCTCTTCCTGAGAGCAGCTCTAAACAAACTACTTTCACACAAATCTTTGTCTTATGATTGCCTTTGGGAGAACCTGAACTATTGATTAAAATAAGTGGGGTTTATATACGAAAGAGGTTATTTGTGTGTGTGTGTGTGCGTGTGTGTGTGTGACAATACAATTAAAAGAGAGGCGGAAAATCGGAAGCCACATTATGTAACAAATAATATCTAGACTAGAAATCTGAGGAAATATTTTATAGCTATTTTTTGCACTAACCTGCTGTGCAATTTTTCCAAACCATTTAAAAGTTTAGATAATATACATCTTAAACTTAAAAAAAAAGTTCAGAAGTGAGGATAGTAGGAATAGATAATCTCTAAAATTGCCTGCAGTTCAAAAGAATGCTATACTAGAAAACCTTTTTCTTATCTGACGCCATTAGACCGCGTGGTGAATAAGTTAATTGAAAACTTTGGTTAAAATGTTGTATAAAGATGACACATTCACAAGTTATATACTTTATTTTAAACCATATGCTTGTATTTTACTTCAGAATTCTTATATGTTTTAAAGAGCTTTTGAGTGTGGGTTGGCTTACTTTCCTTCTTTCATAAACCACATGCACAATGCAGTCTTTTGGGATTAAAGTGGAAAGACAAATCAAAGATGCTGTTAATAGAGGTGCTAACTATTGCTATAATGGCAATCGTATTTTAATATATAGTTTTATCAAATAAACATGTATACCTTAAAAAATGAAGACACTGTTGAAGTGATTTCACTGCAGAATCCTTTCTGATTTTTATATCTCCTCCAATATTTATCATGCATATTTCCAATAATAATTGAAAAGAATTTGGTGACTATTTGTCTGTATCAGTCCTTTTAAAATAATTAAAATAAATAGAAACAAATTTATCTTACATATATTTCATTATTTTACATACTCTGGTAATATAATTAATTTAATTAACAGATACAACTAGAAAAACACATTTTTACCTCCTTTTACTACTCTTGATGAATAGTCAGTGGGTTTGTGGGTGGCTTCAAGAGTATCCACCTGGATGCATAATTTCAAAACACTGTGCTCTTTAGTCTGAATAATTTAATCCAATAAGTCAGTTATATGAGAGTTCATTAAGAGAGTTTCTGCTCTCTTAAGCCTCCAGAACTTCAAGAGAGTTTCAAAGCAAAAGTTAGCATGGCTTTAGCAATCTTATAACTCAGAAAATATATGAAGCATCCATATGAGGGGCCCTCGGTTGTATTTATGCTGATAAAAAACCAAATATTCAACCAACATTTAACCTTAAAATGGTATTACTAAGAAGTGTTTTGAAATTCAATAATAAGTCACCCACTTTGGAGAACATCTAGTAGCCTAAGATTCTAGGCATATCATTAGTGAATATTAGAACCCAGGTATGTACTTGATCAGGAAGCTGCTGAATAAACAGGGCTCTGTGTTCTTTCCTATTTGTTCTGCCCAGTGAATCCAAAATGGCAACTGCAGTTATTGGCTGTCATGTCAATTGGCATTGGAGACTTTTGCATTATGCCCATAAAAATACAGCCTGTAAACTTAGCACTAAATGGTATATAGCCATAAAATATGATACATATGTTACTAATACAGCAAGTCAAAAGCTGATACGTGCTATTGAAAAGACTGAGCAGGGTAATGAAAAGTCATAGGTATAGAGGATATATTTGTGTATATTTCAATTTCTAATAGGGACTCAGGATAAATGTCATTGAGAAAATGACATTTAGCAAAGATCTGAAGTTGCTGAAGAGGTATATTAGTAAAAACATGTTAGGCTATTCTGCAATAACAATAACGAGCCATATCTCACTGGTTTAAAACCAAAAAGTTCAAATTCTCATTTGATGTCTATTGCAGATTAACCTGCAGCTCTTCCTCAACCTCCTCAGAAATCAGGCTGATAAAACCTCTATTATCTGGTGTATAAAAATAAGGGAACATGGCAAATTGTGCACTGACTTGTAAAGGCTTCCAACAAAAGATGACATATGGTAACCCTTCTCACATTTTATTGGCTGAAGCAAGTCATGTGAACGAGCTAAACTTCAAGGGAGCAGAAAAGTACAACTGGAGCATGTGCTCACAAGTTGGAGAAATCAATTTGTGTCCTGATGACTACAACTGAGAATGAGCAATTCAGCCTCACACCCAGGACCAGGACTAAGGTGAGAATAGTAAGGCAGTCACCTCAAGTGCAAAACTTAGGGAGGCACCAAAAACTCAAAAATAATATTTTGATTTAATATTTTTAAAACAACTTGAAATTAATGCAAAAATCCATGATGAGCAAATATCCACATTTTAAATAAAGATGGGATCAGTATACAGTTCCATGTAGAGCCACATCAGAACTTGAGGCAATAGAAGAGATAAATAATTCTGATACAAAAGAAGAGAGAAATAATTCTGATTTTTATTTAAAATATTGATCATATGTTCATCATGAAAATTTTGTATTTATATTGTTTACTTACAATAATGAATTTTATTTTTTAATTTTCCTTACTGGGATTTATGGTGCCACTGTAATTTTCAGTCATGAGGCAAGTACTCCACTCACCTCACTCTAGACTTAGCCATGCATATTCCATGTAGCATTACCAAGGAGATAGTAAGTACAGTGGTTTAGAATATGCATTCAGGCTTCATATTTTCTAAATTTGAATCTTATTTTCATTTTTAAGGAGTTTTGAAGCAGTAGGTTAACCTCCTATTCTATCTCAGCCTCACCTCATTTGTAAAACAAGGTTCCACATACTCATAAGGTCATTATGAGGACAATCTGAAAAAATGCTTAAAACAGTTTTTAATATATTGCTCCTACCATGTAAGCACTTAATAAGTACCATGTTATTACTAATTAAAAGTAGAAAAATAGCACAATTTTTTAATAAAGATAAAGTGCACTAAAAGAAGCTTTGCAGGAGAGGAAACAAAAATGGATACCATGAACAATTTTTTTTTTGGGCATGAACATTTTTAATGAAACATTTGTACTGCTGTTTCTAAGATATATGCATTTGTATTTTAATATATCTTCAGAGTACTCAAGCATATAATTATATAAAATCCAGAAGATATAAAAATAAGAATACAGATCAGTCACTAAATTCAATCTATGTACATCAAAGCAAAATATGGAGAGGTCATTCAGACCCTTCAAAGAGACCTACTAATATTAAGAGAACATTTGAGCATAACTGGCATCACAAAATTCAAGGTAACAGAACAAGCATAGAAAGAATGATGATGGAAGATAACACCTTAATAATAAGGTCAAAACTTAAATGTCCAATAAAGGAGATATTAAAAATGAAGAAATATCACATGCATTTTAGTTATGTGATTTAGGTGGGAAGAATAGCAGCACTAAAGGAAAACCAGGTCATTGAGAAAATATTAGAACTATTGGTACAGAAAAAGGATCACATCCAATACTGCTCAGTTTTAACAATTACGTATTTCTCAAAGGAAATATCTTTAGCAGAGCAGTACAGAATAGTGAATGCCTTATGCTTTATACTCAGTTTTTCCGTCAATGGTGAATTAGTAATTATTTGGCTGAGCATCTCTCCAAATGCTTCTATACACTACCCTGCCATATTCACAAATGTTTAAACCAAAAAGCCTTTCTATGCCACACTGAATAGGAATTCCTGTCAGAAAATCAATAGGCCAGGCAGAAAGAGGATCAAGTAAAATGCGGTGAGGAATAAAATGATAGTTTTAGTTGGCAAAATAAAAAAAAAAGCCCATGAAAATTCAGTGAGGCTTAAGGGTCACTGTTAATGATTTGAAGGAAAGCTAAGCCAATCAGTTTCATTAAAAGTTGTTAATATAAAAGCAGATCAGATGAGTCTCCATAAGAGGCTACTTTGTGGATTACTTTATCTTTGAGAAAGAGAATAGGAAGAGAGATCAGGTGGGAATGACTGTGGAGACTTGCCATGACAGATAACTTAGGAAGTAAAATTAGAAAACAAATATTTGAACCCAGCAGATAATTCTTTAGTTAAAGCAACATTCAAAATTCTTTCAATTTACAATTTTATTGGATACTTAAATAAGATGGCCTAGACTCAAGGGAATTTTCTAAATGTTTTCATTATTGTTATTAATGATCATGTATTGAATATTTATAACTAGCAAGGTGTGCTAAATAATTTATAAGCATTCATTTGTTTAGGGAAGTAATGTTATGGCTTCCATCTTGCCTGTGTAGAAATTGAACCTTGGATGATAGACAGGACTTATATAAAATTACACATTTAATAAATGTAGAATCAGTGTTTTGATCACAAGTATGAAGGGCATGTGTTACTTAAGTAATACTATACATTCCTTTTTTGAAAATATATCTGAATCTATTTCTATTTATGTCATGTATACATTATATGTATATATGTATGTATGTGTACATGTATGTATCTATGTATCTATGCATCTATATATCATCTGTATACTTATCTATAAATCTTACTGAACAGCAAAAATCCTACAGTACAAGTCACCTCTTCAAATATCTTATTTGCAGACCAAGAAGGTGCCATCCAAAGAAATGTTTGCACAGTAGCTGCTAGCAAAGCAATACAATTTTTTTATTGCTTTTGTCATTGTTGTTAATGGTGGTGGTGGTGGTGGTCATTAGTTGGCTTTTTTGTTTGTTTGTTTTGTGTGTGTTTTGGTGGTTGGGGGGGCTTTTGTGTTTAGCGTATGTGTGTGTGTGTGTGTGTGTGATTGTGAAGAATCAGAATAACAGAACCCTTTGGAATAAGCTGATTTAACAAACCATATCCAGTGTAAACTTTAGTATCAGTCTGATATACCAGTGAAACCTTGACAATCTCCTGGATTCTTAAGGATAAAAAGATATTTTATGAACTGAAATCTCTGTGTCATTGACCATTGTATATTAGTTATATGTTTGTACTCACCACTGGGTTATAAGCCCTCAAAATTAGAGATCAGGTTATTCGTCATAAACAAATATTTTCTGACTTTTAATAATGTATATAATTCATTATCTGAATGATTCCATTGATTACAATTGTTTTTTAATAAGGTCAAGGGCATAGATATTTACAGATAAGCCACTCGGCTTTATATTAAACTACAACACATAAACACAGAAAATGTCAGAAGCAATAATTATAGCTACATATTTGACAAATAGATATGCTCACTTTCTTTTAAATTGGACACAGTGGATTGTATTTTGAAACTATCCTTAATTTATAATTATGTTTACTTGAATTTCTTATTATATAGAAGACTCAACTGGGCCACTTGATTTAGAAAGATAGGGGTATATATTAAATGCTATGCATTTTAGGGCGTGTAATATCTGCCAGAGGATTTGGACTATAGGAGCCATGAACAAAGCACTGCTGCTATCATCTGGTAGAGATTTTGAACCCATTTAGAATTTCTGAAGCATTCAACAGCTATCAAAGTGTTGATGTTTATCAAGAGTTGATGTTGAACTAATTAAATGGAAAAGCCATCTTTCTCTCTTGCTTAAAATATGAAACCTATTCATACTTATTTTTCCTAAACTTGGTCACTTGTTTACCAAGGAAAATGTTAACATCAAAAGAAGATAGAAAATGAATATATTTACAAATATTAAAAGAAAAAATGAAAGTCTGAAATAATTAAAATTTTTAAAAATAGAGGGAATAAAAATTTTGGAAATTAAATTGTAAAAAGAGAAAACAGCATATGATAAATAGAAATGGATTATAAACAAAATAATCCTTTACAGGAAGATGATTTTTGAAAAAGCAAAGATTAGTATTAGATATGATCTCTAGAACAATACCCCATGGGAGAAGAAAAGCTGGGCTATGGAATCAGATGAACTGGATTTGAAGATTTTGGGACTCCAAATTTCTCACTCTTCTGACTAGAACAGTCAGTTTTAACTTGCTGAATGAGTTTCAACAGTTTTTAGTGATGAGTTTCTGGTAGGCTGATTATGATAAGCACTACAGTTTTGTAGCTGGTTTCAGTTAAGTATGATCTTTGCATTTGCCTTGCAAAACATCTTGAATTTTGATTAGCAAAAATTGGTAAGTAAAGAACTAACTGAACATTAATTTCCCTGCTCCCTTCCAGTTCTAATCTGTAGACAACAAAATGAAAACCAGTTTGTTGATATAAGAAAACTCAATTTACATGTTCATGTTGTTGTCATAATAATTACTGTTCTTTTTCACTTGCCCTGACAGGGAGTTGAAACTATAAAGAGAGTGATGAATAATTTTCAATGAATCAAAAACATGGATGTTGAATATTTTGTGAACAATTTTTAGTTTAAAAAGCTAGCATAACTTGCCTTCATATCATTGTATTTAGAATAGAAATATTACTAAGAAGTAGTTACAACAATTACATGTAATTATTTTCTTTGGCCATCAATTTCAGTAACTCTCCAAGGTAGCTGACATTTTGATTACTTCTTTTGTCATTTTTTCTTTGTGGTCAACTATGATTATACCATGAGAAGCAGAATATACATTGACCTAACCTCTCTGATATTTTTTAACATCTTTATTGGAGTATAATTGCTTTACAATGGTGTGTTAATTTCTGCTGTATAACAAAGTGAATCAGCTATACTGTACACATATCCCTATATCTCCTCCCTCTTGCGTCTCCCTCCCACCCTCCCTATCCCATCCCTCTAGGAAGACACAAAGCACCAAGCTGATCTCCCTGTGCTATATGGCTGCTTCCCACAGGCTATCTATTTTACATTTGGTAGTGTATATATGTTCATGCCTCTCTCTCACTTCATCATAGCTTACCCTTCCCCGTCCCCATGTCCTCAAGTCCATTCTCTGTGTCTGCATCTTTATTCCTGTCCTTCCCCTAGGTTCTTCAGAACTTTTTTTTTTTTTAGATTCCATATATATATGTTAGCATATGGTATTTGTTTTTCTCTTTCTGACTTACTTCACTCTGTATAACATCTCTGATTTTTAAACATAGTAGAAACTCATACATCTTTTTAAATACATAAAATGTATTTTTTGCTTGAAACCAATAGTATTTTTAACCCACAATGAATTTGTCTAAGGTTTCTTCCATCGTATAAAATTATTTTAAATTTTAAAATCATTTTAAAATTTAAAACTCTATAATTATAAGTGAAACGAAAGAATTGGATTTTAATGTTTACAAACAAAACCTCTTTCCTCTTGCTCACAAATTAAAATTGAATTGAATTCCCTTGTATATTTTTTTCTTTTTCCAAACAAAATCAGCTTAGATTCTGTTTCTTAAGTTGGAGACAAGTTAAAAATATGATAGAAAGTTTAGCGTGCTGCCAAGCCAGTTATGATTTATGGTGGTAAAATCAAGAAAACAAGGCAAGGTCATAGAGGTGAGCCTGATATTGGCATCATACTGAAAGCAGTCTTAAAGAACCGGTAAAGCTGAGCAAAGCTGAACAGAATCTCAGGGCTAATGGTTGATGTTAGAGTTTAGTATTTTTATGAATTAGGGAGCCTGGTGAACATTGTAGGCTATTTGTGGGGGGATCTAGATGAGCCAAAACCTCAGAAAAGATTTAACCAGAAATAGGCCCTCACTTGCAGGAACTACAACATTCTTCAAATTACCTAAATTTCTGATTGGTTGAAGATGTTGATTAAATATTCTCTGAAGGACTGTAACAAAATACAGCATTTCAAATTATCTCTAACTTTGTTCAAATACAATGCCAGAGCCCAGCTTCCCTAAAATTATATAGTATTGCTCTTGAGATCGCTAGTATTTAATCATTTGCTCTTAAGAAATATTATTAATTTCCAGGAAGTATTTAATTTTCATAATTCACAATGTTTATCATATGTAGTTTTAATTTATTCCCAATGTAATTTTCATCATTTTAATTTCATTTGTATTTTATAAATTTAATTACCTAGTATATCAGCTGTATTTTTATTGTCTTTACTTTTCTCTTCAATATTACCAAATGTACTCACTTTTTTATTTTTAATATTAAATAGAATATAGGTTACATATGTGTGAAAATAAGAAGTATGTAGATATTCCAATATTTTATACCTTAATCAAAAATAGTGCATTTATTAAAATGATTGGGTTTAAGTAAACTCTCAAGCCATTTATTTTCTTACTGTCCCTTTTTTGTTTTACTTTGTTTCTCAATGTTTCCTTTTCAGTCATTTTTGGGAGATTCACCAAATGTATTTAATATTCTATTTTGTTTTCTCTATCGCATGTTGACACTATTCTGGTAGTTATAATATGTGCCATTATGTAATCATATTCTACTTACATGTATATTGTTCCACTTCATATAAAATGTTACAGTTTACAACAGTATAATTCTCTTAACTTCCCATACCTTGTAGTATTTAAGTATTGTTAGTATTGTAATATTGCTATTATATTTTACTTCTACATAGTTGTAAGCCACATAACACAACATTATTATTTTTGCTTACAGAGTTCTCTTGAAGGAAATTAGCAGAAAATTTAAAAAAAATAGTGTTTTAGACTAACCCATATATTTACCATTTCTATTACACTGTTCATTCCTCCTGTAGATCTCAGCTTCCATCTGGTATCTTCCATTCAGCCTGAAGAACTTCCTGTAGCATTTCTTATAGTTCAGGTCTGCTGGAAACACGTTTTCTCAGATTTCCTTTACCTAATGTATGTTTATATCCTCTCATTTTTAAAGAAATAATTGACAGATATAGAATTATGTGTTGATAGATGTTTTTTCTTTATTCAGAATTGTAAAGAGGTTTTTCTGTCATTTCCAGTGGGAAGTATCTGTCATTTATATAATTGTCCTATGGTACAAAACATGTTTTCCCTCCCTCCCAACTGCTGCTGGTTATTTTCACTATATTTCCTTAATTTAAATATTACATTCTTTAAATATTTCTCCTTTACCTTTGGTTATGACTCTTTGACTATGAGTTGCTCAGGTGTGTGTGTGTTTAGATTAGTATGCTTGATGTTCCTAAGCTTGGATGTGAGGTTGCCTTTTTATTCTCTTATGAAATTTGGAAAATTTTGAAATTGATGCCTTCAAATATATTTTTCTATTAGTTGTATTTACTCTCTATGTAATTCCAACTACATAACTATGTAAGACCTCTTGATGGGCCTTATACATCAATGAGGCTCTCAGGGTTTTTTTCTTTAATCTCCTTATTTCTCTTTGTTACTGGTTTGTATAACTTCTATTATTCTGTCTCCAAATTCACTGATTATTTTGCAGTTTGATATCTGTCTCAAATCCATCCAGTGAATTTTATATTCAGTTGTTAAAATTTTAAGTCAAAATTTTCATTTGCTTCTTTCTAAAAAAACTTTAATTGATATAGAATTGACATATTTGCTTCTTTTTGGTAGTTTTGATTTCTTTTCAGAGATTTTCCATCTCTTCATTTATTATGCCTAAATTCTCACTCAAGTCCTTGAACATATTGTTAAAAGATTTCTCAAAACCCTTATCTGATGATTCCAAAATTTGAGGTATCTTGTGAGCTGTTTCTAACTACTGTTCTTTTTTCTTGTTTATAGATCATATTTTTTTTTCAGAAATCTAGTATTGTCTTATTTATTTTAAACTGGGCTCTGTGGATGATTAGTAATGTCAGTTTAGTAATGTCAATGCTATTTTTCCATTCAATGTTAAAATTCTCTATTTTTTAAAGAATCGTGCATTTTGTTCTATTAGGCAGTTAAATTGTTGATATGTCCTCTTATTTTGTCAAATTTTACCTATTGTCTTGTTAAAAAAGTGCCAATTTTGGCCTTATTTTTAGTTCTAGAATGTATTCTCTTGTTTAGTATTATTTATTCCTAACACATAACCCCTTTGAGGTCTCTTTGAAAGCACAAATGTCAGTGATGTTTGCCCACTATGGTTGAGCCAGAAAGCCAATATTTCCAGGCCCTGTTGAACTTCGGTATCTCTATTCACTTCTCAGCCCTGCAGCAGTTGCCTGTAGAGACCTTCCAAAGTTTCATTTTATGCATATGCAATGTAGCCCTCTGAAAATGGTATGCTGAGAAACTCCACACAAACTTCTGAAATCACTCCTCCATGGTACTCCACCCTGAAGATATTCATTGCTTTAACAAAATGAAATTCATTTTTCTACCTCTGTAGTCATGCTTTTCTTCCATTATCTGGAAAGCACACTAGTAGGATGGCCTCAAACTCAAGGAAAACACAGGGCTTGTGTGTCTACTTTGACCTAAATATCATACTTCTGTGCTGCCTGCCCAATGTTAGATAAAGTTTTATATCATTCTATAAAGATTACAATCCTGGTACTAATATTCCACCATCACCAGATATGCTATGTTCTTATGATGGAATACTACATAATAATAAAAAGAATAAACTGCTGATAGACACAACAACATGATTACTCCTCAAATCATGGTGCTCAGTAAAAGAAACCACAGGGTGCCTGCCAGTGTCAAATTCCTCACAGTAGAATCAGTTCCTAGGAATGGCCGCTGCCAGTGTCTATGTTCCCAGGGTGAGTGAGAGCAGCAACCCCCTCCACTAGGAGACTCTCCAAGACGAGCAGCTGTGTGGCTGAAAGGGTCTTGGTACTCCGCCTGGGTTTCAGGACTGAGCCTCTGAGGTGGGAGAGCCAAGTTCAGGATATTGGATTACCAGAGACCTCCTAGGCACACATAATATCAATCAGTGAGAGTTCTTCCAGAAATCTCTCTCTCAGTGCTAAGACCCAACACAACCCAACGACCAGCAAGCTCCAGTGCTGGAAACTCCATGCCAAACAACTAGCAAGACGGGAACACAACCCCACCCAGTAGCAGAGAGGCTGCCTAAAATCATACTAAGTAAACAGACACCTCAAAAACCACCACTGGACAAGGTCCTGCCCACCAGAAAGACAAGATCCAGCCCCACCCACCAGAACACAAGCACCAGTCCCCTCCACATGGAAGCCTATACAACCAACTGAACCAACCTTAGCCACTGGGGCAGACACCAAAAACAGCAGGAATTATGAACCTGCAGCCTGCAAAAAGGAGACCCCAAACACAGTAAGTTAAGCAAAATGAGAAGACAGAGAAATACACAGCAGATGAAGGAGCAAGCTAAAAAACCACCAGACCAAACAACTAAAGAGGAAATAGGCAGTCTACCTGAAAAAGAACTCAGAGTGATGATAGTAAAGATGATCCAAAATCTTGGAAATCTAATGGAGAAATACAAGAAATGTTTAACAAAACCAAGAACAACAAGAGAGCAAAAAAACAATGATGAATAATGCAATAAATGAAATTAAAAATTCTCTAGAAAGAATCAGTGGTAGAATAACTGAGGGAAAAAAATGGATAAGTGACTGAGAAGATAAAATAGTGGAATAACTACTGTAGAGCAGAATAAAGAATGAAAAGAATTGAAGACAGTCTCAGATATTACTGAGACAACATTAAATGCACCAACATTCGAATTACAGGGGACCCAAAATAAGAAGAGAAAAAGAAAGTGTCTGAGAAAATATTTGAAGAGATTATAGTGGAAAACTTCCCTAATATGGGAAAGGAAATAGTCACTCAAGTCCAGGAAGCACAGAGAGCCCCATACAGGATAAATCCAAGGAGAAACACAACAAGACACATATAAATCAAACTATCAAAAATTAAATACAAAGAAAAATATTAAAAGCAGCAAGGGAAAAGCAACAAATAACATATAAGGATATCCCCATAAGGTTAACAGCTGATCTTTCAGCAGAAACTTGGCAAGGCAGAAGGCAGTGGAAGGACCTATTGAAAGTGATGACAGGGAACAATCTACAACCAAGATTACTCTACCAAGCAAGGATCTCATTGAGATTCTACAGAGATACTAAAATATTTACAGACAAGCAAAAGTTAAGGGAATTCAGCACCACCAAACCAGCTTTACAACACATGCTATAGGAAATTCTCTAGACAGGAAACACAAGAGAAGGAAAAGACCTACAAAAGCACACCCAAAACAATCAAGAAAATGGTAATAAGAACATACATATCGATAATTACCTTAAATGTAAATGGATTAAGTCCTCCAACCAAAAGATATAGAGTGGTTGAATGGATACAAAAATATGACCCATGTATATATGGTCTACAAGGGACCCAGTTCAGACCAAGGGACACATACAGACAAAGTGAGGGGATGGAAAAAGATACCCCATGCAAATGGAAATCAAAAGAAAGCTGGAGTAACAATTCACATATCAGACAAAGTAGACTTTAAAATAAAGACTATTACAAGAGATAAGGAGGGACACTACATAATGATCAAGGAATCAATCCAAAAAGAAGATATAACAATGTTAAATAGGTATGCACCCTATATAGGAGTATGTCAATACATAAGGCAAATGCTAACAGCCATAAAAGATAAAATTTACAGTAACACAATCATGGTAGGGGACTTTAACACCCCACTTTCACCAATGGACAGATCATCCAAAATGAAAATAAATAAGGAAACACAAGATTTAAAAGACACATTAAACAAGATGGACTTAATTTATATTTATAGGACATTCCATCCAAAACAACAGAATAGACTTTCTTCTCAAGTGTTCATGGAACATTATCCAGGATAGATCATATCTTCAGTCACAAATCAAGTCTTGGTAAATTTAAGAAAATTGAAATCATATCAAGTATCTTTTTGTACCACAATCCTAGGAGACTAGATATCAATTACAGGAAAAAAATGTAAAAAAAAAAACAAACACATAGAGGCTAAACAATACACTACTAAATAAACAAGAGATCACTTAAGAAGTCAAAGGGGAAATCAAAATATACCTAGAAACAAATGACAATGAAAACTGGACGACCCCAAATTTATGGGATGCACTAAAAACATTTCTAAGAGGGAAGTTTATAGTAATACAATCGTACCTCAAGAAATAAGAAAAATCTCATATAAACAACCTAAACTTACACCTAAAGCAATTAGAGAAAGAAGAACAAGAAAACCCCAAAGTTAGCAGAAGTAAAGAAATTATAAAGATCAGATCACAAAAATATGAATCAGAAAGGAAGGAAACAATAGCAAAGATCAATAAAACTAAAAGCTGGTTCTTTGAGAAGGTAAACAAAATTGATAAACCACTAGGCAGACTCATCAAGAAAAAACAGGGAGTAGATTCAAGTCAACAGAATTAGAAATGAAAAGGAGAAATCACAACTGACACTGCAGAAAAAGTATCATGAGAGATTACTACAAGCAACTCTATGCAAATAAAATGAACCAACAGGAAGAAATGGACAAATTCTTAGAAAAGCACAACATTCTGAGACTGAACTAGGAAGAAATAGAAAATATAAACAGAACAATCACAGGCACTGAAATTGAAACTGTGACTAAAAGTCATCCAACAAACAAAAGCCCAGGACCAGATGGCTTCACAGGCAAATCTATCAAACATTTAGAGAAGAGCTAACACCTATTCTTCCCAAGCTCTTCCAAAATATAGCAGAGGGTGGAACACTTCCCACATCATTCTGCGAGGCTACCATCAGCCTGATACCAAAACTAGACAAAGATGTCACAAAGAAAGAAAATTATAGACCAAAAGCACTGATGCACATAGATGCAAAAATCCTTTACAAAATACTAGCTAACATAATCTAACAGCACATTAAAAGGATCATATACCATGATCAAGTGGGATTTATCACAGGAATACAAAGATTCTTTAATATATGCAAATCAATCAATGTGATACACCATATTAACACATTCAAAGATAGAAACCATATGATAATCTCAGTAGAGGCAGAAAAAGCTTTTGAGAAAATTCAACATTGCTTTATCATAAAAACTCTCCAGAAAGTAGGCATAGAGAGAACTTACCTCAACATAATAAAGGCCATATATGACAAACCCACAGCCAACATCATTCTCAATGGTGAAAAACTGAAACCATTTCCACTAAGATCAGAAACGAGACAAGGTTGCCCACTCTCACTGCTATTATTCAACATAGTTTTGGAAATTTTAGCCACACCAATCAGAGAAGAAAAAGGAATTAAAATCAGAAAAGAATATGTAAAGCTGTCACTGCTTGCAGATGACATGATACTATACGTAGAGAATCCAAAAGATGCTACCGAAAAACTACTGTTGCTAATCAATGAATTTGGTAAAGTAGCAGGATACAAACTTAATTCACACAAATCTTTTCCGTTCCTATACACTAATGATGAAAAATCTGAAAGAGAAATTAAGGAAACACTCCCATTTACCACTGCAGCAAAAAGAGTAAAATACCCAGTAATAAACATACCTAAGGAGACAAAAGACCTGTATGCAGAAAACTATAAGACACTGATGAAAGAAATTAAAGATGATACAAACAGATGGAGAGATATACCATGTTCTTGGATTGGAAGACTCAGTACTGTCAAAATGACTATACTCTCCAAAGCAATCTACACATTCAATGCAATCCTTATGAAACTACCAATGGCATTTTTCACAGGATTAGTACAAAATATTTCACAATTTGGATGGAAACACAAAAGACCCCAAATAGCCAATGCAGTCTTGAGAAAGAAAAATGGAACTGGAGGAATCAGGATCCCTGACTTCAGACTATACTATAAAGCTACAGTAATCAAGACAGTATGGTGCTGGCTCAAAAACAGAAAGATAGATCAATGGAATAGGATAGAAAGCCCAGAGATAAACCAATGCACATATGGTCACCTTATCTTTTATAAAGGTGGCAAGAATATACAATGGAGAAAGACAGACTCTTCAATAAGTGGTGCTGGGAAAACTGGACAGCTACATGTAAAAGAATGAAATTAGAACACTTCCTAACACCATACACAAAAATAAACTCAAAATGGATTAAAGACCTAAATATAAGGTCAGACACTATAAAACTGTTAGAGGAAAACATAGGCAGAACACTCTATGACATAAATCACAGCAAGATCCTTTTTGACCCACTTCCTAGAGAAATGGAAATAAAAACAAAAATAAACAAATGGGACCTAATGAAACTTCAAAGCTTTTGCACACCAAAGGTTACCATAAACAAGACAAAAAGATAACCCTCAGAATGGGAGAAAATATTTGCAAGTGAAGCAACTGACAAAGGATTAATCTCTAAAATTTACAAGCAGCACATGGAGCTCAATATCAAAGAAACAAACAACACAATCCAAAAATGGGCAGAAGACCTAAATAGACATTTCTCCCAAGAAGATATACAGATTGCCAACAAACACATACAAGGATGCTCAACATCACTAATCATTAGAGAAATCAAAACTAAAATGAGGTATCACCTCACACTGGTCAGAATGGCCATCATCCAAAAATCTACAAACAATAAATGCTGGAGAGGGTGTGGAGAAAAGGGAACCCTCTTGCACTGTTGGTGGGAATGTAGATTGATACAGCCACTGTGGAGAACAGTATGGAGGTTCCTTAAAAAGACAAAAATAGAACTACCATATGACCCAACAATCCCACTACTGGGCATATACCTTGAGAAAACCATAATTCAAAAAGAGACATGTACCACAATATTCTTTGCAGCACTATTTACAGTAGCCTGGACATGGAAGCAACCTAAATGTCCATTGACAGAGGAATGGATAAAGAAGATGTGGCACATATATACAATGGAATATTACTCAGCCATAATAAGAAATGAAATTGAGTTATTTGTAATGAGGTGCATGGACCTAGAGTCTGTCATACGGAGTGAAGTAAGTCAGAATGAGAAAAACAAATACCATATGCTAACACGTATATATGCATTCTAAAAAAAAAAAAGGTACTGATAAACCTAGTAGCAGGGCAGGAATTTAGATGAAGACATAGAGAATGGACTTGAGAGCATGGGGTAGGAGGGGGAAGCTGGTGCAAAGTGAGAGTAGCATGGACATATATACACTACCAAATGCAAAATAATTAGCTAGTGGGAAGTAGCAGCATAACACAGGGAGATCAGCTCTGTGCTTTGCGACACCTAGAGGGGTGGGATAAGGAGCGTGGGATAGAGACGCAAGAGGAAGGGGATATGGGGACATATGTATGCATATGGCTGTTTCACTTTGTCGTACAACAGAAACTAACACAGTACTGTGAAGCAATTATATCCAATAAAGATTTATTAAAAAAAAATAATATTAACTGAGTGGCTTAACATTTACTAGCCCCAAACTAGAGAAAATTTACATTTCCTATTCCATCTGTAAACAGGCCACGGATTAGTAATTATCAATGGAGAATACCTGGCTGATTTCCCCAGTTGTCTAGCCCTAGGAGACAAGTTATCTATTTTTAACTTTTGATGCAGATTGATTTTTCTAGTCCTTACTTTTACTGATGGTTTATTGTTTTGAGAATTCCATCCTCATGCTGGGTTCAGAAGTCCAACATTCTACCTGGCATTATTTCCCTGCATGTCAGTTAAAACCCTGTCCTCACCGGTATCCAGTATGACAAACTCTCCAAAAGCACACCACACTTCCATTTTTAAAATATTGTTTTGGTGCCTTGTGATTTCATTTATGATTTTGCAAGTTCAGCTGTTCATTTAAAATGATGTTGTATATGTTATCCTTCGTTTCCAAGTCCCTTTAGCAAATGTGTTTTCTACTTTTGTTTGCCATATTCCCTGAAAAGAAAGCCCTCTTTTATCTCACAACACAATGCAATAACTTGTAGTGGAGGTATTAGAGTAATATGAGATCCAATTTTATGATACCAGGCAAACAAATGAAGGATGTAGTATTACAAATTTAGGATACTCTCTCAGTTTCTGTCCAGATAAAATTTATTATTTATCAACCATTGTGTTCACTCTAGTTTTTAGCAGAGGAATTTGCAAGGTTTTACTTTTGCTAAGATCTTTTTCTTTAGTTTTTATCTCAGTCTATGAACATTTAAATGCACTGTTTATTTTACACCTGTGTTTCATTCATGTTTATTACATTTCCCATTGAAATAAGTTTTGACACCAACTGCAAAAATATCTTGTCATTTTACAGTAACAATACAAAGTAACTGTAACTGATTTGGCTATTTACTCACCCTTTATTACCTTCTGTGTGCAAACATGGTAACAGTCAAGCTTAGACTTTCATCTCAGTGAACTTGAACACATGCAGAAAATAATAAATTTAGCAATAAATTTAATATGCATATTTTAATATTATGACATATACTATATATTATTTTATAAATAACCAAGCTGTGTGCTGTGAAAAATAACAAGGAAGCAAACAAAGTAGAAGTCCTTTCTTGAAGAGCGACATTAATGCGTGTCCTTAAGGATGAGAAGGAGCCATCAAATGAAAAAGTGTGAGCAAGGTGAAAGTTGGAAGAAACCCACCAGGAACAGAGAACAGCACATGCAAAAATTTGAAGTAATGAAGTAGGGCACATCTTTATGATTTCAATAATTTTGTGGAACTGAGGAAGGTCACTGTGATTAGAAAATACTAAATAGGATATTAATTGAATTTTTACATAACTACTACTTGAAACAAACTTGATTAATGGTGATATTTTAAACTGTAGAAAAACTTATGTGAACACTCACTATGAAGAAAACTGCTTTGACAAAAGCTAAAATAATGCAGAAATAGAATTATACTAAAATGTAACACTAAAAATAAAACTCATTGTAAAACTTGGCAGCCTCTATATCAGAATTCATGTTTAACATATAACATAATTAATATTAAATTATTAATAAACTCAGAAACAAAATAGGATGCTAAACTGAATCATTATACAGTCATTTTACACTGCCTCGGAAATGTTGATGGTTGGAATATACATAAAAAAGAAATTTTAAGCCAATAATTTGAAAAGAAATTTTAAATGATCAAGGTTATAGTTGTTACTTTTGTCCAATTAGTAAATTTGAATCACCAAACTTGTAATTTTTTTAAATCAGCAAATATATGGATTTGAGATACATAAGTATCTATGGATAGCCATTATTGATAGTTGTCCAATGAATTAGAAACACATAAGATAATTTGGTAGGAAATTAAAGTTCTAGCAATAAACATAATACAAAATCTGGTGTTGTATTTATTAAAAACAGATAACTTAAATGATACAGAAAAATGGAGAGACAGTTATGTCTTGAATTTCATCACTGAATATTCTAAAGATGAGACATTTTATTAAATACATTTATAATTTTATTGCAGTTTTTATTAAAATCAATTTTCACATATATTTTTTCACATCTACTTAAAAATAATTCAGAAAAACATTACAAGGATATTGCTGAGGCATTTCTTCACCTATAAGATATAAAACTGTGATTATTAAGTTAGTATATTATTAATGTAAAAATAGTCAAATATATTAATGCAATAGAATAGGTGACCCATAAGAACTAAAGAACCACTATTTATAAATTGACATCAGAAATTGATTGAGCAGAAATTTGTTTTTCTAAGAAGGGTGAGAAATTTAGTAACTTTGAAAACAATAGTAAAGAAAAGAAGAGTACGGAAAGATATATATATGTCATTCATTTATTCATTCATACAGTCATTTATGAAGTAACATTTATTGGTCATTTATCTTGTGCTATGCATTGAGCATAAGGTAGACAGAAAATCAGATACTGTCCTTATTCCTAAGGAACTTCTATATACATCATTTATATACACATGCATTAGCATATGGTTATTTATATATTTTTAATCTACCTATTACTGTTTTTCACTATATTCACATACAATTTTGTTCTAAAGAAAGGCTTTTGAAGAATGTTACAAAAATGCACCAAGTACAATGGAAAGAAAAATTAGAAATTCAACGTGAAGGGAAAATAAGTAAAGACAACAAGAAGCTTCATTCTTTATCACTAAACATTTCATTATAGGTTTTTTAAATATCCTTCATATTCTTTTCCTTCATCAACAATATATTTAAAATCTATAGTCATACCACAAAATAAGCTTCTAATTACATTTGGAAAGGGATATTGTCTCCCATCCCCTCTACTTCTCTCTATATAATAAATAGATATAGGACATAGAGACATTTGTCTATTTATAACTATATCAAACTAACTACATATAATATTTTTAAAACTATACTACAAGGTACTAAAAAGTAATGCATAAAGGAGTATTATAAGCAATGCAATAAGAAATGAAATAATAAAACTACTGTGTTTTAATAATATCTACTTCCTTGTTTTCTTCATTAACATACACTATAAAGTTTTCCTTCTGCATTTCCAAATTTTAGATATACTGTGATAAACAGAACATTTTGTATTCATCCTCCAAAATGAAAATTGTTACAAAGCATTAGCTTATATCAAAGGGGATAAAGCTAGTAGACCCTAGATAAAGTTAGGGTGTTTTAGGTCCTATGTGCAGAGGGTAAAAGGGTAACATCTTTTAATCCAATATACTAACATTTTATATTTATTTCATTTTATATTTATTTCACATTTTATATTTATATTAATGATAAAATAGCAATAACACACATGGAGCTTTTCAAAGAAAGTAGTACTATATACAGTCCAAAGTAACATTGAATGTAACATTGCAAAATTTTGTGTTTGCTACTCATTTTCACCATCAGAATCACCATGTTCCAGATTTTTTTGATTAAATGACCACTTTTCATAGATGCATCACTTGGCATTTTTCCAGATTGAAACTCCTTTTTATTACATTTTTAAACTTTCAATCTCTGTAATATTTTTAGATGCATTGTAATGGTTCTACTTACCTACTGGGCAATTTAACATGGCCTAAAAATGATTTTGAATGTGTTGTTTTCTCACCCCCGCAGGGTTGCTAACAGTGCTCTCCACTCAGCAAACATGACCTACACAGACATTACCTACACTGCAGCATGTTTGGTTTTTTTAACCTTTTCTTTAATTTTATTTTGGAATATAGCTGATCAACAACGTTGTGTTGGTTTCAGGCATACAGCAAAGTTCATATACATTGCAGCATGTTCTTTGGCTGCAAGACAAGGTTGATTTACAAGCATGCCTTCTTAATTTACACCATATGAAATCACAGGATATCACTTTCATTTATGGAAAGTTATATAAATGTCAATTACATAATATTTGGAAGTGGGAGTATTTGCTTTGGTTCTTCTTCTCCTCCCCCTCCCCCATTTAAACAATGTTAAGTGAAGCTTGAATCTTCTCTATAGCTTGAACATAGATCATCATATTCTCTTTATTTTCTACATTTTTTATTGTTTATGAAGAAATATATGTAATTCCTGGATGTGATCTTATTTTTGGAAGTCTTTTTTTTTTCTTTAAAATTTATTGAATGAGTATCAACTAGGATTAGAATATTTCAATTATATATACCCAAAGCCAAAGATTGCCAAAAGCAAGAGCAGTCTGTATTATCACGAACCCTGAAGGTCACTGACATTTTTGTTTAATAACATCTCCTAAATATATAATACTGTTCTGTAGAAATTGTGGTATGTTCACATTTTACAATAGAATTATAACTGTTTAATTTTATTTTCAGTTGTGAATTACATTAAAAAAATAAATCTTCTCTTTTAAATTAGAAGCAGTTTGAAACCAGATGGCAATATTACTAGAACTGAGAAAGTTGGAAACCAGATAGCAATATTACTGTAACTTGGAAAGTAACAGTTTGTGGTTGTTGATTACTTAGTAAATCCCTGCTAGATGCCTAATAGGAGGGCAAAAGGAGTGTTACCAAGCCATACTTGTGTCCACTCGCCCACGCACAGTAAAACCAATCTACTGACACCGGGTTGTGGTGAAGGAAAGTGCAGCATTTTTTGCACGGCACCAAGCAAGGAGTCCAGGGCAGCTAGTGCTTAAAAGATCCAAATTCCCCAAAGGCTTTCAGGTAAAGGTTTATAAAGACAGGGTGAGGCAAGGGATTTGTGAGGTGTGTGGTCAGATCATGGACATTCTTCTGATTGGCTGGTGGTGAAGTAATTGGGAGTCAGCATCATCAACCATCTGGTTCTAACCGGTCTGGGATCTAAGTGCTTGTGGGCAGCATATAGTTAACTTCTTCCTCCTGATGGGGGTTTCAGTATCTGCAAAACAGCTCAAAGGACATGGCAGCTCAGAATATTATCTATAGTCCTTGAGGAAGAACGAAAGGTTCTTGACTTTGTTTAATGGCTAAAGTATTATTATTTTGTCTTGCTTAACTCTTTTCTTTCTGCACATTCTCACTTCTCTGATTGAATTTATTCTTTGACTAAAGTTTTTCTACAGACAAAGGCAGGCAGAGGACATGAGTGGGGGTCTATTCTGAGAAGGCCTCCTAGGGTTCTGCTCAGTTACAGGAGGACAATATGTCAAATAATTTATACCAGTAAGAATGTGATAAGAACTATAGGAGCAGTATAAACACATGGTATCTAAAGAGTGAATTGTAGTGGAGAGGTTAATAAATTCTGACTGGGGTTATTCAAGGAGTATTTCATGCAAAAATTAAAAAAAAACACCTTTATTCTGGGCCATGAAGTATAAAAACTATGTGTGGAAGAGAGCATGAGGAAGTAGTCATGACCCTTGATAACCTAACGCTTTCTGACTTGATGTTAAGTACTTGTGAAAACGTGTCCATACCTTGGAGTCCCTCTACTCTGTCAATAACAGCTACTATAACTTCACCCTGCAATCTGCAGATCTAGGACAATAATTTTGTAAATCAAATATATATATTGGGAATGAGAATTGGTTTTATACATGACAACTTTAAGGCTCATAGGAACTACCTTGAAAAAGCTCCATCATCCCATGCAACCATGATTTTGGACAGCTAACACAGGTTTTCTCTAAAATCTGGTAACCAAAGATGCAACAGGTGACCCAGTTCCAGAAAATCCTGCAGCCAGAAAATTTTAATCTATCTATATTACTTAGACTTGATAGAGAAGATCTGGTATAGACAATGGTAGGCACAGCCATACCCTTGTTTCTATCTGAAAATCAGCACACCTGGATCATTTAACCATATCTGTGCACCAACAGAAAACTCCACAGACAAGCAACTTAACTCTGAAACCAGAGTATCAGACAATGAAGCAGGTGGGACAGTACCCTTAAAATAATTAAACCCATACTCTTAATCTCTTTAGGTTTATTTATAATTTGAAGAAAAAACAAGGCAGTGGATACATGCACAAAATAAATCTAGTCTGATGTTAACTCATCTAGAGGCAGTCTTGATATGTGTAGAATTCTGAAACTTTATGATGGATAGCCCAGCTATCTATGTGTACATCAAAATATACTTGTCTTCACTGTAAAGCATTCTAAACAATCTATTGTGAACCGTTAAAACATTAAAGACATCGTCATTGGCTTTTGGTGACTTCCTATTCAATATGACAGTGCTGTGCTGCCATCACCTAGGAAACGAGAGGTCAAGGCCATTTCCTTATATTATGTATCCATTCATCACCAGTTGTTTCAAACAGTAATAGTTAAATTTAAAATTATTTATTGAGTGCCTTACTATTTGCAAAATATACAATGGTGAATAAATATTTCTAAATAATATAAAATAAAAAGCCAATAATTCTTCCAGTTTTTCTCCTCCTATTAAAAACTGTCCATCCACTTACCATTCCTACATTTACTTACAGTTCCCTGTACATCTTCACGTAGAGCACTCCCTTTAATAACTTCGTATTTCCTCCCCAATAGGTTTGTGAAGATAATACTATAATTGATATACTAGCAGTTCATTAGTCCCTAGGAAGGGTCTGAGACACTATTAAAAACTGCAAGATGTAATACTGGTGATTCGATTCTAAACACAAGAAGTAAGCTGGACAGCACTTTACCTGGAATAAATGTATTTTAGTAGTCATCCCAATCTGGCTCTTTTCTGGATGTGCCAGACACAAACGTGCTAGAACCTGAAAGGTGGTTATCTTTGACATTTGATGTAAGTGGGACACTAGCATGCTCTACCTTTCTATCTTTCCTTCCTCTTACATGTGCCTTTCTACCTGGGAATCAACAAGACTATCCTCAGCAAACCTGAATGCATAAGCATCTACCATCAGAGTGGTCTTCTTCAGAAGATATCTCCTGTTAAACAGATAACCCTCTTCTTTTTTTTTTTTTTTTTTTGTGGTACAGGGGCCTCTCACTGTTGTGGCCTCTCCCGTTGTGGAGCACAGGCTCCAGACACACAGGCTCAGCGGCCATGGCTCAGGGCCCAGCCACTCTGCATCATGTGGGATCCTCCCTGACCGGGGCACGAACCCATGTCCCCTGCATCGGCAGGCGGACTCTCAACCACTGCACCACCAGGGAAGCCCAACACTCTTCTTCTTGAACTGAAAGTAGGAAGAGCTGAATTGCTCTGAATAATATAGGTGGGAAAAAGTTAGAGCTCCTTTGGCAAACTATTAAAATCTATTACATGCACAAATTCTTTCTCTGAGTGATTTTTTTTGTTGTTGAAATTGGAAATGGAGCTGAGATCTATGTTCAGGTCAATGAAGTGTATAATGTTAGATGAAACCAGTACTCAGGAGACCCAGGAGGCAATGAAAGTATAAGCCTACATACTGCAAGAGTTTGCATAAATCAGGGCTTGAACTCCCACAGTAGCTTAAAGAATTCTTCAGGTCAATGAAGTTTAAGTAGATATCAAGAGGCAGGGATGCATCCATTAAATTCTGGATTGTAATAAATTGTAATAGTTTTTGTTTCAAATTTCTGAACCTGTGAATTCTACCATTCACAGTATAATTGCATGCAAGCATTTTGTCAAAAAAGATGTACTTCAGCATACTCCATCAACTTCTGCCTGCAAATGATGAGGACGCAGATCCCATGCCAAATAGAAGTCAGGATCCGTGTAAGAAGTGATGTCTGATATGGTTTAGCAATTCAAAAATCAGCAAGAGCTACCATCTGTTTTCCTGAAATATCCCCTGGCTTTGTACCCCTGCCCTACTTCTACTTTTTGATTTAAATTTTTCATATATATTTTTCAATTCCTTGTTCGACAATGTTCTTCAGAGAGATGACTGAATTTTCTTTTTTTCTGTTTTTGTTGTGCTTGATTTTATTTGTCTCTGATCCTATCCCCTCAAGGACGATTGACACATAATCTCTGGGTACAGCATGGATTTTAAGATTGTTAATTTCCTTTCCCAACTGTGATTCATTGTGCTGCTGCCCAGATTATCTAGGATATAGGAAATCACACTACTTAAATACCAGTTTTAGCTAAAATTTGAAAATTAAAAATGTATCCCCAAAGGTAGATGCATGCCTAAAAAATATATTTTAAATTTATTTCCTACTTTTCGCTATGAAAATTGTACACTATGTCATCACTTTAAAACTCAGAATTATTTTGTAAGTCTTAGCCATAATTATCTGTTAATCTTTTGCTTAAAAAATGCTTTAATAAAACTTTCAATTAAAATTTAGATGTTTTTAATGTATATTAAATTAATAATCACCAATTCCACAGTTGCATTTCAATGAGAATTGGCTTGTATGCTAGCTTAATCACGTTTGTTGTCATTTAACCCTTTGAGTTGTATATAGATCCTTCACCTGCAAAATGTTCATGAAATAACTACATTAAGGTGCAGTATTGTGAAGATGAAGTGAGATAATAGTAACAGTGATCATTAAATATGATCAATTAATATCATAAGTGTGTACAATCTGGCTTGTTTTCCTTAAGACTAGATGAAGATTTATCACTAAAATTTATATGTTAAATAAAACCTTGATGAATTTTCAGCATCATTTTTATTGTTAAACATTATTGGAAATGACATATTGCTTTGAATTATAGATAATAACAAAATACCCTTGACTTTTAAGATGTAGGTAAATATTCTTCAAGCATTATTATGAGACATTTCTCTTTACATAACCTAAATAGATTATTTTATGTTTCCCTTCAACCCACAGCTGAGCTGCAGGTGCTGTTCATGCATCATTGCTTTGGCTACTTCAATATTTGTTATCAGAATATACCCTAAAGCTGAAAGCCTATGCCAATTAACAACACTACTGCACTTAAGGTCTCTATTATTATAGAAGCTCTATTGGATTCACTCAGTTCCACATCATGTCTTTGCCATATCCTGCAGTATTCTTCTGACATGGATGCCTTTGCTCCTTGTTTCCCTGGCCAAGTTATAGCTTAGCTTTTCAAATTTAAAAAGCAATAAATAATAGGATGTAACAGAAAACATTACAAATATGAAGAATGCTCAGTGAATAACTTTGTAGAGAAAGAGAGAGAGAAGGAATAGAGAGAGAGGGAGAAATAGAGGAGAAATTCAATCATTAAGAAATAATATATGTACATGTGTAATTTTATGATATTTCTTGTAAGCACAGATTAAGAGAGAGATAGCTGGAATCGAGTATTACAAAATATCCTGAGTTATGTGGACCCTGGCAGAATAACCCTAAGTCTGAGGTTGTGAGAGGATTTTAGTTTGATGCTGTATAAATTGCTGGCTGATGCTTTATGTGCAATTTTTATGGTATTTTCTATTTTGTCTTTGGCACAGTAAATTCCTCTGTATTTCAAGTTTCAATATGCTTAGATTTCACATGGACACGTACTTGTAAGCCCCTTGAATTTAGATACTGAAGGCCACAGCCTCAAACATTTATCTTGACTGTCAAAGAGTAATAATGCTTTCTTTAATAAAGAAATGATTCTTTTTCAATAAATCAAGGGCATTCTACATTTGTGCTGAATTCATAGGAAGTGTTTTTAGTTTTGACATTTTAAAATAATTTTAAATTTACTTAATTTGGTGCTCAGAGTAAGGCCAGACAATCAGATAAAATCCCTCAACCACATTTTCATTTTTTAAAAACTTTTTATACTCAAGATAATTTCTCCAAAACAGAAAAGAAAAGAAATGTATACAATAAAACACAAAGAACAATTTGTATCAAGTTGGAACTGCACATTTAGGCTTCAAAACTCATCTAAATTCTGCAGTAACAATGGTCTTTCTTGAAAGAATGGAGAGAGGCAGGGAGGTAGCCAGGCAGGGAGGTAGCCAGGCAGGAAGGAAGGACAAAACAAGGAAGTGAGAGAGAATGAAGAAGAGAAGGAAGAAAGAAACAACGATTTCCTCCTTTACTCATTTTCTACATGGAATAAAATTCAAATCATGAAAGTTCAAGACAGATTTAATTTTTTTGTTGTGTCACAGACACAACATACACAGGCCTTTTATTTTGCTTGCTTCCAATAAAAATTTAAATATTTTATGTCTGTGTATATGTTAGGTGTGGAAATTGAGATTTCATTTCAATTATGATATTGTTCCTTCTCTTATGTTTATTTTATAAACCTAGAAAAGACAGTGTACTTGAAACCTTTTGAGAATTTCAATGTGAAATATCATTTCTGAGACCATTTCATTCATTGATACTATGTTCAATAGGGCCAAGTAAAGAATGAACAAATTAACTTCTCCTTGAAGGAAAACTTAAGACAATCAAAGTCTTCAAGTGCTTTTCAATTAGTTAGGCATACTGTTATATGGCAATGATTTGCAGATAAAGAAACAGCAATTAAAAATTCCAAAATTCAGCAAGTGACTTCAATTTGTGTAAAAAATACTCTATATTCATATTTACTTTATATATATGGTATATACATAAAGAAAATACATACTTTATATATATGCTATATGTTATGATATGAGGATAGTTTTAAAAATAAATTCTAGACTGAAAATTAAATTAATTAATTAGTTCTTTTAATTACATTATGTGCAGACTTTCCACAGAGAATAGTATGTGAAAGTGTGAAAGAAAAAATAATTTATGCCTATCATAGAAATCTTGGTACATTAAGAGAATAATTGACATACCTTGGGCCAAGGAATAAATCCCAGGAAGGATATTTAATATGGTATTTAGGGGCTACAGAGAGAGTAGTTGGAACAGTATTCAAGCAAAGCAAATAGCATGTAAAAAGTCATTAGGGCAAGAAAATGTTACAAGGAAGATGAAAAAGTGTTACCTGATCAATAGTTAGGTTGAAAGTGAGAGCAGTGTATAATAAGTAATGGGTTCAGCGGGGCATCTTTAAAGTGTTTCATGCTGAGAAGAGAGGAATTATTACCCTACATGTATTTGAAAACTAATATTTGAAACTAAGTACAAAAATGGGTAGGAGTCCATATTAATATAATTAAATGATTGAATAAATGAATGAATGGAAGATAATTGACTGATATCCTATGCAGAAAAATTCCAAATAATTTATGATGATATTCTGCCTTCAAAGAGATGAAACTTTAACTTCTCATTATTTAAATGTGGGCTGCATGTATTGACTTTCTTCTAAAAAGTACAGTACAGATTGGATGTAAAACGAGTATCTTGTGGTGGAGAAACCTGACAAACACTACTTCATCTAGGCACTCAAAATTATTAACAACAATCCTAAATCATATTAAAAGTAGATACCCTTGATATGATGTGATGATAATTGCATACTACCTCTGTGGTCCTCTCTCCAAAACATATAACCCCAGTATATACATGAGAAAAATATTAGATAATCCTAATTGAAGGGCATTCAGCAAAATACCTGACCAGTACTCCTCACAACTGTCAAGGTCATCAAAAACAGGTCTGAAGAACTGTCACAACCAAGAGGACCCTAAGGAGACATGACTGCCAGATGTAATAATATGACATCCTGTATGAGATCATGGAAAAGAAAAAGGACATTAGGTGAAAAATAAGGAAATCTAAATAATGTATGAACTTTAGTTAATAACAATGTTTCAATATTGGTTCACTAATTTTGACAAATGCACCACACTAAATTTAAGATGTCAATAATAGGGTCAAATGAGTGAGGAATACTTGGGGTCTCTGTACTATCTTCACAACTTTACTGTAAATCTAAACTATTATAAATTAAAACCTTTTTTTAATGGATGAAAGGAGACAAAATTGAAATAACAAAACAAGACAGAAGACTTTTAAGAGATCGTTGGCATAATCAAAGAGACAAATGACAGTATCTGGACTAAGTTATATCAAGAGAAATGGAAAGATGTAGGTGGGAACATAATTACATGTTGGAGATTAAGTGGACTTGATGTGTGGGATGGTGAGGAAAAGTAATACTTTGAAGATAACTTGAATGTTTTCAATGAGAGTAACTAAATTGCTGCTGATATAATTTACTCTGATTAAGCAAATATAATATGTTAAAAAAGAAGATGTGAGAGAATAAATTGGCAGTTCTCTTTTGGACACATTACTATATTGTAGGTCAAAAATATAGGTACTATATAAGTAATTTTTTAGAGCAAAAAAGTAATTTGAGTTGTATATGTAATTTTTGTTTCATAAGAATATATGTTATTTAAATCATGTTATTTAATGATATAATTTAAGGAAATCATGTAGCAACAGAAAAGTAGAAAATGCACAATGAGTCCCCTTGGAAATTATGTATTAGTTATTTATTTGGGAAAGGGAGATGAAACCAAAAAGAAAAACAAAGGAAATAAACAGGGATGTTGAAATCTCAAAAAAAAAAAAAAAAAAGTATCACAGAAGCTAAGTAGGAAAAGACATATTCAATCCTTTTGACTAATACTGGGAAATCAATTGATACAATTGTTGTTTTGTCTACATATTGGAAGGAGAGGGTCATCACTCAGTATATGAAATAATTTTTATTTTTTATCTTTAAAAATTTTTTGGAGTATAGTTAATTTACAATGTTGTGTTAGTTTCAGGAATACAGCAAAGTGAATCAGTTATACATATATGTATATCCACTCTTTTTAGATTCTTTCTGCACGTAGGCCATTACAGAGTATTGAGTAGAGTTCCCTGTGCTATACAGTAGATCTTTATTAGTTATCAGTTTTATGTATAGTAGTGTGTATATGTCAATCCCAATCTCCCAATTTATCCTTCCCCACCCTTTCCCCCCTGGTAACCATAAGTTTGTCTTATACATCTGTGACTCTATTTTTGTTTTGTGAATAAGTTCATTTGTACCATTATTTTAGATTTCAAGTATAAGTGATACCATGATATTTGTCTTTCTCTGAGTTACTTCACTCAATATGATCATCTCTAGGTCCATCCATGCACTGCAAATGGCATTATTTTGTTCTTTTTTATGGCTGACTAATATTCCACTGTATATATGTGCCACATAAATAAGATATATTAGGAAATATATCTTATTTATTTAATTAGAATAATGCATTCAATTTACCTTTGTACATTAAACTGAAGTGAATTTAAAAAGACAAAATAAGTTATGGTCTGTATACTATACAATCACACAAATATAATGGCATATGGTATCTAGTCTCATAACGTTGTGGTCAGAAAAGATACTTGATATAATTTCAATTTTCTTAAATTTACCAAGGTTTGATTTGTGAGGCAAGATATGATCTATCCTGGAGAATGTTCCATGAGCACTTGAAAAGAAAGTGTATTGTGTTGTTTTTGGATGGAATGTCATATAAATATCATTTAAGTCTATCTTTTTTAATGTATTATTTAAAGCTTGTGTTTTCATATTTATTTTCATATTGGATAATCTGTCCATTGGTGAAAGTGGGGTGTTAAAGTTCCCTGCAATGATTATGTTACTGTCGAATTCCCCTTTTATAGCTGTTAGTATTTGCCTTATGTATTGAGGTGCTCCTATATTGGGTGCATAAATATTTACCATTGTTATCTCTTCTTCTTGGATTGATCCCTTGATCATTATGTAATGTCCTTTGTCTCTTCTAATAGTCTTTATTTTAAAGTCTATTTTGTCTGATATGAGAATTGCTACTCCAGCTTTCTTTTGATTTCCATTTGCATGGAATATCTTTTTCCACATCCTCACATTCAGTCTGTATGTGTCCCTGGATCTGAAGTGGGTTTCTTGTAGACAGCATATATATGGGTCTTGTTTTTGTATCCATTCAGCCAGTCTATGTCTTTTGGTTGGAACATTTAATCCATTTACAATTAAGGTAATTATCAATATGTATATTCCTATTACCATTTTTGTAATTGTTTTGGGTGTGTTTTTGTAGGTTTTTCCTTCTCTTGTGTTTCCTGTGTAGAGAAGTTCCTTTAGCATTTGTTGTAAATCTGGTTTGGTGGTGCTGAATTCTCTTAACTTTTGCTTGTCTGTAAAGGTTTTAAATTCTCCATTGAATCTGAATGAGATCCTTGCTTGGTAGAGTAATCTTGGTTGTAGGTTGTTCCCTTTCATCACTTTAAATAGGTCCTGCCACTCTCTTCTGCCTTGCCGAGTTTCTGCTGAAGGATCAGCCATTAACCTTATGGGGTTTCCCTTGTATGCTATTTGTTGCTTTTCCCTTGCTGCATTAATAATTTTTTCTTTTTCTTTAATTTTTGATAGTTTGATTAATATGTGTCTTGGTGTGTTTCTCCTTGGATTTATCCTGTATGAGACTGTCTGTGCTTCCTAGACTTGATTGACTATTTCCTTTCCCCTATTAGGGAAGTTTTCAACTGTAATCTCTTCAAATATTTTCTCAGACCCTTTATTTTTCTCTTCCTCTTGTAGGAGTCCTATAATTCGAATGTTGGTACATTTAATATTGTCCCAGAGGTCTCTGAGACTGTCCTCAATTGTTTTCATTCTTTTTTCTTTATTGTGCTCTTCCATAGTTATTTCCACTATTTTATCTTCCAGGTCACTTATTTGTTCTTCTGCCTCTGTTTTTCTGCTATTGATTCCTTTTAGAGAATTTTATTTTCATTTACTATGTTGTTCATCATTGTTTGCTCTTTAGTTCTTCTTGGTGCTTGTTAAATGTTTCTTGTATTTTCTCCATTCTATTTCCAAGATTTTGGATCATCTTTACTATCATTGTTCTGAATTCTTTTTCAGGTAGACTGCCTATTTCCTCTTCATTTTTTAGGTCTGGTGGGTTTTTACCTTCCTCCTTCATCTGCTGTGTATTTCTATGTCTTCTCATTTTGGTTAACTTATTGTGTTTGGGGTCTCCTTTTGCAGGCTGCAAGTTCATAGCTCCTGTTGTTTTTGGTGTCTGCCCCCAGTTAGTAAGGTTAGTTTAGGGGCTTGTGTAGGCTTCCTAGTGGAGGGGACTGGTCCCTGTGTTGTGGTGGGTGGAGCTGGATCTTGTCTTTATGGTGTGCAGTGCTGTGTCTGGTGACACGTTTTGGGGTGTCTGTGAACATTTTTGATTTTAGGCATCCTCTTTGCTAATGGGTGGGATTGTGTTCCTGTCTTGCTAGTTGTTCGGCCTGGTGCATCCCACACTGGAGTTTGCTGGCTGTTGGGTGGTGTTGGGTATTAGTGTTGAGACAGAGATCTCTGGGAGAGATCTCACTGATTGATATTATGTGGGGCTGTGAGGTCTCTGGTGATCAAATGTTCTGAACTCAGCTCTCCCACCACAGAGGCTCAGACTTGACACCAAGCTGGAGCACCAAGGCCCAGTCAGCCACACAGCTCAGAAGAAAAGTGAGAAAAAAAGAAAGAAAAATATAATACAATAAAATTGTTAAAATAAAAAGCTAGAGAAAAATTATTAAAGTAAAAACGTAATAAAAAAAAGAAGAGAGCAACCACACGGATAAACAAATCAACCAATGATAACAACCAATGAAAACTATACTAAGATAAACATAAAAATCAGAAACAAGTCAGTCTTAGACAGGAAACCCCAAGTCTACAGTTGTTCCCAAAATCCACCTCCTCAATTTGGGATGATTCATTGTCGATTCAGGTATCCCACAGTTGCAGGGTACATCAGGTTGAGTGTGGGGATTTAATTCGCTGCTCCTGAGGCTGCATGGGGAAATTTCCTTTTCTCTTCTTTGTTCACATATCTCTTGGGGTTCAGCTTTGGTTTTGACCCCACCTCTGCGTATAGGTTGCCCTCAGGCATCTGTTCCCCACCCAGAGAGGAGGGGGTTAAATCAATGGCTGATTAGGGAGCTTTGGCTCCCTCAGACTGGGCAGTGGGAGGGGCATGGTAGTAATAAGTGGAATGTGGGGTGGGCCTGCAGCGGCAGAGGCCAGCGTGATATTGCAACAGCCTGAAGCACCCTGTGTGGTCTCCTGGGGAAGCTGTCCCTGGCTCACGGGACCCTGGCAGTGGTGGGCTGCACAGGCTCCTGGTGGCAGTGTGTACTGTGACCTGTACTTGCACACAGGATTCTTGGTGGCTGCAGCAGCAGCTTTAGAGTTTCATGCCCATCTTGTCTCTGGTGTCCGAGCTGATAGCTGTGTCTCACGCCCATCTCTGGGGCTCCTTTAGGTGGTGCTCTGCCTTCTGTGGGCAAACAGAGAAGTAATCCCCTCTTCTCGGCACCCTGAAACAATGGTCTCTTGCCTCTTAGGCAGTTCCAAACCATTTCCTGGACTCCCTCTCAGCTAGCTGTGGCACACTAGTCCCCTTCAAGCTGTGTTCATGCAGCCAACCCCAGTCCTCTCCCTGGGGTCTGACCTCCAAAACCCAAGCCTCAGCTCCCAACTCCCAACCGCCCTGGCGGGTGAGCAGACAATCCTCTCAGGCTGGTGACTGCTGGTCAGCGCCAATACTCTGTGCGGGAATCTCTCCGCTTTGCCCTCTGCACCCCTATTGCTGTGCTGTCCTCCGTGGCTCTGAAGCTTCCCCACCCATCCTCTGTTGCTGCCAGGGAAGGGGCTTCCTAGTGTGTGGAAACTTTTCCTCCTTCACAGCTCCCTCCCAGAGGTGCAGGTCCCATCCTCATTCTTTTGTCTCTGTTTTTTCTTTTTTCTTTTGCCCTACCTGGGTACGTGGAGATTTTCTTGCCTTTTGGGAAGTCTGAGTTTTTCTGCCAGTGTTCAGTAGGTGTTCTGAAGGAGTTGTTCCACGTGTAGATGTATTTTTGATGTATTTGTGGGGAGGAAGGTGATCTCCACATCTTAGTCCTCTGCCATCTTGAAGCCGCCCCCCACATAAACACTTAATGTAATATTTCATTACCTACTTTTATTCCCAAATGGCACTAGACATTTTCTAGTGTATAACTGGAGAAAATTTTCTTTTTATGAAGTGTTATATGAATTGGTATGTATGTGTGTGTGTGTATATATATATATATATATATATGTATATATATATATATATATACAGATTCCATAAATCAAATAACCCTCAGCATGGATACTATAAAATGGAAAAAAACAATAGTTATAAATCTTGATGCTGTTATAAAGGATTCTCTTCCTTAATTAAAAAAAGTACTTTTGTTTTTTAATCTGGAAAATGTTGAAATTTTGCAAACCTTATAGAAAAATTTTGTATTAAAATGTACCAAAACCCAGAAATTATAATTAAGAATCCCATCAAATAAGAAATGTGAGCACCCATGAGGAATTACTAGAAAATCAACCATACCACAGTTGAAAATAGTGTTTCCAATTTTCCCATATGTAATAAATGAGATGTCTAAAGCATTATATGTGACTGTGCAGATGACACATTGTGTTAAATTTGTATTAGTGATAATTTCATGCAACCCACAGTACTACTCTGTGGAGGTTTTGTGATCTACTCTGAAACCTGGGCTACAGATTTATCCATGAATGGATGTATAAGTTTTTGTCCTCCTTCTGTGGGATTTAAGATGTTTGGAATTTTTAAAATCAATTTAAGGTGTATTTAGTTTCTGGTTTGATTTTTTATATTTATTTGCCAAAACAAACAAAAATTCACAGGAGACACTGTGAATGAATCCCAGTTATATAGGTGTACACTCTATTTCTTGTACCAGACATCTGTTTGGTGATTGACAAAGAAGTTTCTGCAGAGAGGAAAATTTTTCTTATTTTTCTTTCCTTACTTAAGGTGGATACAATTTTATTCCATTCTTTTGGGGTGAAAGTTGGTATTACAAGCCCTAATATATAAAAGAAAATTTTGTTAATTCTAATGCATAAATATCTAGGACATTTTCAGTACTCAACTATATGAATATACTCTTACCAGTCCTAAGACTTGACTCCATGGATGAAGACAACTCAGTGTTTGATGTTACTGTGTCTCTCTCTACAGTGTGTGTAACATATACAGGCAGTTTTTCTTCAAAGTTTGGAAAGTTATTGTGCAATATGTGATTTCCAACTAAAAATACATTGAAAATTTAATTGATAATTTGAGTAAGGTAGAGAACAACATTTCACATAAGGGTCAGAATAGAATAGATTTAAAATAAATAAAGGCTTTGAAGGCTTCCCTCATGGTGCAGTGGTTAAGAATCTGCCTGTCAATGCAGGGGACATGGGTTCAAGCCCTGGTCCGGGATGATCCCACATGCCACGAAGCAACTAAGCCTGTGTGCCACAACTACTGAGCCTGCACTCTAGAGCCCGCGAGCTAAAACTACTGAGCCTGTGTGCCACAACTACTGAAGCCCGTGTGCCTAGAACCTGTGCTCCGCAGCAAGAAAAGCCACTGAAACAAGAAGCCCATGCTCCACAACGAAGAGTAGCCCCTGCTCACTGCAACTAGAGGAAGACTACACGCAGCAATGAAGACCCAATGCAACCAAACATAAATAAATTTAGGGCTTGCCTGGTGGTGCAGTGGTTGAGAGTCCGACTGTGAATGCAGGGGATGTGGGTTCGTGCCCTGGTCCAGGAGGATCCCACATGCCGCAGAGCGGCTGGGCCCATGAGCCATGGCCGTTCGGAGCCTCTGCTCTGCAGTGGGAGAGGGCACAGCAGTGAGAGGCCCGCGTACTGCAAAAAAGGAAAAAAAAATTTTTTTAATAGAAAGTAAAATAAATAAAAGCTTTGAATGACACATTATATATCTCAGATGTTGATTGTGATTACTCATGATCATGGAATCTTTTATTTTTTTCCTTCATTTTTTAAAGTTCTTTTTTTTTTTTTTTTAAGTAGACTACTTTCTTCCTGTGTAGTATGATTTAGAATGCTGATGCCTAAAGTCTGAGTAAAATGATTAAATAATCAATTTTCTATTACTTCATTTCTATACTTGGTTCTATTAACTACTAAATAACTTACTCCTAAATACTAATTGAATCGATTTAGTTACATATATAGTGTCATTTCAAGAGATTAAAATGAATACTGGGATGTTCCCATGTTTGAATATGAAAACATACCATATTATTATAAAGTTTGAGGAAACCTGAACTATGTCTTTTAAGAATGGATTTCCATTGCAAAATCTGCAATTTTCTTTAAACGTGTCCTATATTTATTTGCTTGTTATGTAATGTGGTAATTTCTAATATTCCAGACACTTATATTCTTATTTTTATAACAATTCCCTAGACCAAATATCATTAGTAATTTTATTTTTAAAAACTATTATATCATTATCTGTAAACTTCTATTAACATACTAATTAAATCTCTTCAACAATATGCTCTAGCTTTCTGCTTTCAATCACTATATTCATTTATGTTTTTTATAAAACCATGGTATGAGTAAGCAATAAAGAGACATAGTTAAATATATGTTCCTTCTTTCTTATTTAGGCAAACTATTTAATTGAATGTACATTTGTATATAAAATAAAACTATGCACTAAAATATTTCACGATAGATTTATAGCTATGTCATTTTCTCAGTTTTTCTCATATCCCTCAGTTTTATATTATCATATATGAAAACATTGATTATTCTTCTTACTAGACATAAGCACATGTATACTTAAGGAAAATGAAAAAGAATCTTGACTTCAATTTTTGGCTCATTCAGTCATTTAGCTGATAAAGCAATTATGTAGTCAGCAAATACATGGAGAATACTAATTGTGTTTTATTTTTCCAAGTGAGAATTAAAGTAAGTTTCTTGCTAACTTATAGTTCTGACAAACCACTGCTCCAGCTGAATATTTTAGGAAGCTACAGTTCGGCTTTTTAGGAGTCACAAAGGAAAAATAAGATCAATACTTGTCACAGCAGGAGATACTTTACTGTCAGTGGAATGCTGTAATATAGCACTAAGGATGAAAAAAATACACCAACACTTCTCAGCTTGGCCTTATGTAATGAACAGTCTTCTATTAAGAAAACGAAATGACTTTTCCTCAGAATTTAATACCCAGATCAAAAGGCTTAAGTGTTGCTTTGTAGTTCTATTTCCATGTTTAGTCTATTTTAAAAACTGGATATATAAAATATGCCAAACATTTTGATGTGTATGTGACAGAATGTCTACACATTATGTATATTGTTCTGGTAATTCTTAGTGGTAGGAAAGAAACTCAACAACTCAATATCTTAAGCATCAATGCACTAATTCTCTGAAAGCATAGGATATTTGACGGTCCTTTTTTTCTCTTTCCTGATTTCCTTCTATGCCTCCTTTCTTGCTTTAAAGATTATTTCCTTAATTTCCCCATTTTTTCTTTAATGCCTAAACAAAATTTTGAATTCTAGTAAATATATGTATAGCTGTTTTTAGACTAATTATCTTAAATAACCTGTTCTTTATCATCTATATACATTTTAATTTTATGTAAAGATAGCAACAATAATTAAGGCTTAGGTCACACTCATAGGTAAGTGACCAATCAGAAGTAGAAACTGAAGGTGCAGGGATCTGATGATGAATCATAGTGGAGGTGATGAGTGTCAGTATAAAGACCTAAGATCAGCTGCAGAAGCTAGGAACTTCAGTCATACTATTAACTCTTGTTTCTTAAGTTTTCCCAAGGAAGAGAAGCCTAGTGGAATCTTGAAGGAGCTGGTTCCAAATATATGAAGAGAATCTTAGTGGTGTAAGGAATATACTGTGTTGGATAGAGTTGCACCATCCAGTTCACCCTACAAGAAAGGATCTCTTTCCCAGTGTTTTAAGTGTGGTCATCAGACTGCCATTAACTCTTTAGGGCTTGTTTCAGCTGCAAATAACTGACTTTGTCAAGGGTACATCTTCCTGGTTGACTATCCAAAGACTGACTGCAGTAAGAGGGTAAATCAGCGCCATGCTGGGCCACCTGTGAAAATTCTGATGGACCACATGTGCTGCAAAGGTCTGGGTGAGCTAGGACAAGACTTTGCTGGGCTCATAGCACAGTTTGACTTCTTTTGTTGCCTAATCTCTCTCTGTTGCCCCTCCTCCACATAAGTTGCTCCCACCCAGCTATTTTCCCTATCAGTTTAACAAATTGTTTTTTACTTGGTCTCAAACCTAGCAGGTTTTATTTCCCAGCTAGCCCACAGAATTATTCAGATGAGTCAATCACATCTTTCTGCAGGGATCAGGGCCCAACTCCCAGACTTTTTACTATAAAGCTTGCCCTTCACAGCTCCTACTTGTTCATTCTATTCCCAAATGCAACCTCCGAGTGACTCTGTAAGGAGCAGTGTCCTTCTCCACCAGGCTGTGAATATATGTGGTTAATTAACTGCTGTTGATCTCATCTGCCCAGTGTTGATGAGAAAAAAATATATATGTAAATATATATTTAAAAATATATAAAATATATTAATATATATTCTGATTGTCTTCTATTCATTATATATATGTACTTATAATTATTATTTTTATTCCCATTTATCAAAAACAGAAATTAAGACAGTGAGAAGCTTACTAAATTCTTCAGCAGTGTATACTTTTAGGTCCTGAAGGGATTTCAACACCAGGGTCTGGTTCCAGAATCTTTGCTCATAACCAGGGCACTATAAATTAAATCACACTAGTTGTTCAGTTAACAGTTTACTTTTGCAATAACAGTAAACTGTTAACTGTATAACTGGTGTGATTTAATTTATATCAGAAAATACAGTTATCAATAAAGGAAAAACTAAGCTTCAGGTTTAGTTTTATCAGTAAAGGACACAAGATTTTATATTGTAAATACTTATTGACACATATTAGCAGTGGTTACTCCATTCTTACTATTCTTGGCTGCCAGTTTTCATGTATGGTATATTTTCTGGGAGCTGAACATTTGTGGAAAGATAAAATATTGCACAAAATTCTTTTCTCACACTAAGAATAAAAGAATTGTAAGACATTTTCAGAGAAGAAGTAAGAAAGTAAATAGTAGATGTTTTCTAGGAAAATTAAAATCAAAAATTAAAAATAAGGCCTTTGTGTTTTGGTAGTAAAAATGAGTGAAAAAACAAAAGAAAGATAGAAATAGAGAGAAGAAAGAAAAAAGAAAGAAAGAAAGAAAGAAAGAAAGAAAGAAAGAAAAGAAAGAAAGAAAAAGTAAGAAAGAAAGAGAGAAAGAAAGAAAGAAAAAGGAAGAAAAGGAGGAAGGGAGAGAGGGAAGGAGAGAGAAAGGAAAGAAGGAAAGAAAGGAAAAAAGGAAGAAAGAACAGAAAGAAAAGGAAAAGAAGACGTAAAAATGAATGACCTGCTGTTGAGCTCTAAGAATTCTGTATACATATATATTTCATATATGTATGTATATATATTATATGTATATTGAATTATTGATTCAGAGAAAATTTTAATGCTTTAGGCAAAAAGTGTGTGAGGAATGAGCTAGAACCTGTGAGCCCAGGATAAGGGTGAAATGCCATATGTCTCCACTTAGCCAATATGCCAAGTGAGGGCTTGGAATTCAGCATGCGGTTCACAGACTGTTCAACATGAACCCACTGGAAACTGGAGAGGTGAAGTTTGAAACTTAGACAAAGGTTTTCACAGTGGCAGAACTACAGCAAATGTAAGGCAGTAAGGATTGGACTGTGGGCGTTTTCAACCTTTAAACTAGTCCAAGAATTTCAAACAAGAGAGAGGACCAAGTGATGATGGAGAGTAAGCATCCAGAAATACTCAGTTTGTAAAAAGTTACATGGTCTAGTTCTAAGAGAAATGTGATAGCCACAAGTCAGGGTAGGAAATTCATTTCCTTAGATTAAGTTTTTGAACCATTGTATTCCTGTTCCCTGGAGGTTTCTGCCACCTAAGTCAAAAGTCTTATATGTTTTATAGTAAAATGAAATTTTAAGGCAGAATATATGAATAAATTGTCAAGAAGACAAACATAGATAAGGGAGGAAAATATGTGGACATCCTAAGTATACAATTACTATCTTAATTTTTCATAATTGGCTGCTCCACAGCATGCAATTAACATCATAATTTTTTCAATAGAACTATTTTAATTTTGAATAGTCAAACATGGGCTAAAGTTTGGTCTCTCAAATCATCTATGTTATCATGTATTCATAGACATACAGTTTTGAATACTTGGATAACTCAAAAAAGGTTAAAATTCTCACTGTGGATGAGCGGTTGAAATCTGTGATTCTCAATTGCCTTTTAAACACTGCAGTGTAGCCCTTTTAAATAAAAGGTTCCTGGAAGAATGCAGTATTTTTATGTTATCATGTGTAGCTATGTATATAGCTAAAACAAAACTTACTGTTTTTGTGGAGCTGTAAGAAGATCAGAAAGTACTTTCTTCAACTCCTTTGATTTGTAGGTGAGGTCAGTTCAAAACTACTTAGTGTCATGTTCTAGAATATTTCAGTTTAATTGTACAAACATATATTTTACAATTATATATAGAGGCATACTTTTTAAGAAAAAAAGGTGATTATAAGACAAATTTGGAGATAATGTATTCATTAGAATTTACTAAGTTTTTTTCTGTAACTGAAAAAAATACAACAGAAATTTTATATGTAAAAACAAAATCACGTGGGCTCTGTGTTCACATCACAAAACTCTCTGATGGGGGCATGATATCTTCAAACAGACATAATGCACTATTTTAGCTCTTTTATATTGACTCTATTTAGAATTCAATTAATTAGTTCAAATAATCGAGGTCACAATCTTGGTTAGTTCTTGTTGGCACAGAGATTAACCAGAGACAATTACTCCCTTTCTTTCCTTCCAGTTTTATTGAGATATAATTAATATACAGCACTGTCTAAGTTTAAGGTATACTGATTTGACTTATCACAAGTTTAGCGAACTCCCATCATATAGATAGAAAATCTAAAAAATAGAAAAAAACTATTTTTTCCTTGTGATGAGAACTCGGGATTTACTCTTAACAACTTTCATATATAACATACAGCTGTGTTAATTATATCTGTCATGTTGTACATTACATCTCTAGTACTTATTTATCTTACAACTGGAAGTTTGTACCTTCAGCCAGTTCCCTCCCATCCCCACCCACCACTGCCTCTGGCCCCAAAAATCTGAACTCTTTTTCTGTGAGTTTGTTTTTCAAGTATAATTGACCTACAACACTATGCTAGTTCCTGGTACACAAAATAATGATTCAATATTTCTATACAGTTCAAAATGATCACCATGATAAGTCTAGCTACCATCTGTCACCATACAAAAATGTTACATAGTTATTGACTATATTCCCCACACTGTACATTTCATACCTGTAACTCATTTATTTTGCAACTGGAAGTTTGTATCTCTTACTCTCCCTCACTTATTTCTCTTCTCCTCCCCCCCTTTATTCCCTTTAAGATCTATTAATATAGGCTGAAATATCTTCTTTCTGGCACAGTTTTGCTTACTACTAAGGAAGTCTTCCTCTTCTTCAAGCATTCAAGCTTATTCTCAACATCATTTTACAATTATTATTCCTTGAGCCTGGACAGTCTTTGCTCAGATCTCCACATATTGGCTCCTTGAAACACTTCTGGTCTCAGCTTCAAGGTCATATCCTTGGAAAAGCCTATCCTAATCTCAATCACAGTCTCCCCTCTTATTGTCAATCATATCATCGATCATCTGATTGAGCATTGCTATCTGAAATCATTATTTTCATTTATTTGGTAATTGGATCTTCTCAACAGGAACGTATTAAAATTCTAACCAGGGCAGAGAAGATGCTTGTGCTGTTCATGTGCTTCCCCTATTGAACAGATATTCTGGTACAGAATATGCCCTTAATAAAGATTATTGAATGAAATAGAAGAAGACATCTAGAAAATCTGGAAGAAAAAGAAGGTCTGAATGGATAAATATATGGATTCATTTCAATGAATAGAAAGTTGATGATGTATCAGACATTGTACTAGGTACCAAAGGGGACAGATGTATGAAATAGATAGGTGATTACAGAAACATCTTCAACAAAAGAATTTAGAGAGAAAGACAAGTATGCACATACTTGTTATACAAATACACAGGACTGCAATGATGACAAATTGAAATTTTAATGGAGTAATCTCAGTTCAGGCATGCAAAAATGGAGTTGGGTGGGCCATTGAGGATCTGGTCTCAGACACGTCTCTGCACCACTGAAAACTTGAGCTTTCTTTGAATTGTACCAGACCCTAGGACACCACCAACAGTATTCAGAACAACACCTGCCAGCTGCAACCTTACAGTCTCAAAGTCTCCCCTTGTACCTATGCAACCGTTTTGAACCCCAACCAGTCTTTAATTATTAAGCATCCTTACTTCTTGCTGACTCCAGTTATGTCTTGATAAACACTATATGACTAACTGTAACCTTGCATTTTTTGCCTTTATAAGTTCCTCTCTATTTTGTAATGCTTCTTGAATCTTTGTCTCCTGGGCTCCTAACAAACCCCAAATAAACATCTTTTTATTTCAATCAGGTCTCCATTGCTAAAACTTTGGTTAACAGTTATATAGGAATAATGATTTACCAGAATGGAAAGATAAAGTATTTGACCTATGAATGGACCTTAAAAAAATGAATAGTATTTTGGCAGGAAGACAGAGTGATAAAGAACAATGTAAGGAATGAAAGAAGATACTATATTAGTTTTTTATTGCTGCCTTGACAGATTACCATATACTTAGCACTTTGTTTTAAAACAAAACAAATTTGTCATTTCACAGAAGCCTCTGTAGATCAGATGTCTGGGTGACGTCAACTGGTTCTCTGCTTAGGGACTCACAAAGCTGAAATCAAAGTGTCAACAGGGTTTTGTTCCTTACTAGAGCCCTAGGAAAGAATCTGCTCCCAAGCTTATTCAGATTATTGGCCAAATTTAGTTCCTCCTGGGTATAGAATTGTTTCTTTCTGTTTTTCAGTCTGGGTGCCAGTCTTTTCTCCAAGATGCTGACTTCATCCCTTCTCATGCTTTCCTTGGGGTTACCCTCCAGCAAGGTCAGGTTAAGTCCCTCTTAAACTTGGAATCTCTTTGACTTCCCCTTCTGTCACCTGTCAGAAAAAGTTCTCTGTTTTCAATACCTCAAGTGATTACATTGCATTGTGTAGTGGTTTGATAAGACTTAAAACCCACTTGCCAGTGACAAAAAAAATGTTATTTTTAGCAATGAGGTTGTTTTGATCTAAGAATGAAGTTTTTTACAATGAGGTATCACCTCACACCAGTTAGAATGGGCATCATCAAAAAATCTGCAAACAACAAATGCTGGACAGGGTGTGGATAAAAGGGAGGCCCCTTGCACTGCTGGTGGGAATGTAAATTGATATAACCACTATGGGAAACAGTATGGAGGTTCCTTAAAAAACTAAAAATAGAATTACCATACAACCCAACAATCCCACTACTGGACATATACCCAGAGAAAACCATAATTCAAAAAGACACATGCACCCCAATGTTCACTGCAGCACTATTTACAATAGCTTGATGCTGGATCACGACATGTCAATGGTATAACTGTGGTATAACTGCTATTAATTGTCTGTTTGTTCAACGATTAAAGTCTCACGTGATCTGAATTCAAAAAAAAAAATAAAAAATGCTCTCAGGGAATGTCATGTGGGCTATCACTTACCATATCCAAAGACCAAGTTCATAAATTATTAAGTTGTTTGACAGATAATTTGGTTTCCAATGGATTCATGGATCAAGCTGTCAAATTCTCTTGGTAGTCTAATAGTCATCATGTTAAAAATATACTCCACTGGGCTTCCCTGGTGGCGCAGTGGTTGAGAGTCCGCCTGCCGATGCAGGGGAAACGGGTTCGTGCCCTGGTCTGGGAAGATCCCACATGCCACGGAATGGCTGGGCCCGTGAGCCATGGCCACTGGGCCTGTGCGTCCGGAGCCTCTGCTCCGCAACGGGAGAGTCCACAACAGTGAGAGGCCCACATACCGCAAAAAAAAAAAAAAAAAAAAACCCTCCACTATTTTGGGGAATTTTATAGTTATTTATTAATTGGTGCAGTTTTGTTTTTGGCTAGGTGGGCCATGATTAATTCAGAAAAAAATGATGAGAATACATTTTCAGGGTTTTGAGCCTATTAAGACAATGTAGTCTATATTTCAGTAAAAGTTATTGTTTTAATTTTTGAATATTAACTTCTGCTTTTTCAGTCTGCCTGAAAGTATATATCAGGTATCTGCCCTTCACATAAATTTGGCCATGTGGCAAGCTTGGTACCAAAAACTTTGTAGCTATTTTTGAGAAGCTGGACTAAGGTAAAAGAAGCTGGACAGAGCTTCTTTAAGCTGAAGCCTAAGAAAAGCTGGACTGAGCTTCCTCCAGGCCCAGTTGAACTGAATATTTGATGATGGACCTTGGTATTGTTTTGGATTCATTACTCCAGTTTGGAAAGTGTTCTGATATCAAACTGTAGTAGAACCATGTTATTGGTACCATATGGATTACATTTTGGGGTGGCATATTCTCCCCTTTACTGGTAACATAGAGGGGTGTTAAACTGCCTCTGCTCTTTTAAATGCAAGTGAGATTTAAATGCGAGGTATCTTGAAAAGTAGCTGTAGAATTTTGTAAATTCTGTGGTAATTTTAAATTATTCTTTGTATTGTACTTTGATCCCTGTCATCATTGAAGCTTTATTACAAGTTCAAGCCTAGTCTTCATTAAGTTGTGTTGGAAAGAAATATCCCAGTTTTGGGGTTCTGTACCCAATTCCACCATATAGGTGTAGGGGGTGTTTCTGTCACAACACCAAGCAGGCACCAGCTGGATATCCAACAGTTCAACTCAATTCTGACACTACCTGGAGATAGCATCCAATTCCACAGGTTGAGGGCTCAGTCTCACAAGACTGCTCCCCGCACCAGCCAGACTTCAAATATCAGTTGCAAACCTGTGTTTCTGACCAAACTGACTATAACTCAGAGATTCCCACAACCCCCTATTTGGGTTCATTTAATTTGCTAGAGAGGCTCAGAGAACTTAGGAAACTTATTTACTCATTAGATTACCAGTTTATTGTAAAAGGATATAAGTGATATATCCAAGAGATGCATAGGGCAAAGTATGGAGAAAGGGCATGGAACGTCCATGCCACCTCCAGGCATGCCACTATCCCCAAACTCTACATGTTCACCAACATGCAAGCTCTCTAAACCCTGTCCTGGTGTGTTTTTATGGAGGCTTTATTATATAAGCACTATTGATTAAATCATTGACCATAGGCGACTGATCCAACCTCCAGCCCCTCTCCCTTCTCCAGAGGTCAACGGGGGTGAGACTGAAAGTTCCAACCCTCTAATCATGTGGTGGGTTCTTCAGGTGATAGCCGCCATCCTTAGGTGAGGTCCAAAAGTCACCTTGTTAACATAACATCGTTAATATAATGAGACACTTTATTGCTCTGCTCCAAGGGTTTCAGGAGCTCTGTGCCAGAAAAGGGGATAAAGACGACACATTTTTTCTTATTATAAATTGAAGTATCATACCACATTTTATAACATATTGGTAAACAAAGCTCAGTGTCTCCATTCTCATAACTATTTTGTGAGGCTGTTTTTTTTTTTTTTTTTTTTTTTTTTTTTTGATTTTTGGGGTTTTTTTGCGGTACACGGGCCTCTCCCTGTTGTGGCCTCTCCCGTTGTGGAGCACAGGCTCCGGACGCGCAGGCTCAACAGCCATGGCTCACGGGCCCAGCCGCTCCATGGCATGTGGGATCCTCCCGGACCAGGGCACGAACCTGTATCCCCTGCATCGGCAGGCGGACTCTCAACCACTGCGCCACCAGGGAAGTCCAGGTGTTACGTTTAATGACATAAGAGGCCACAGGCTGGTGGCATGAATAGAAGGCTCTAGTATATTATAATAAACATAGAAGATATGTTCCTGTTAATATCCAAGAAATAGATGAGGATGTGTGCATCCAAATTTGTAGCAGCAAAACCAGTCAAGACTCATTATTTTCAAGTATGACTTAGGATCACACACTGGTCTGTTTATATATTATTCATTATTATTTTACAAAAATGTTTAAATGATACAGCAAGTTACACTCCACTTGTTAGATTTAACAGTGTTTATTTGGAGCAATACTGCAGGCTGAAAAAACATTGTAAATTATTTTTCTAGATTTTACATTTTCCCATAAGCATTTTAATGAGCTTAATCTATATAGCATGTAGGATTCTTAAATTGATATTCTTTGTATAACATTTCTATAATTATTGTTTTGTTTTGTTTTGTTTTTGCAGTACATGGGCCTCTCACTCTTGTGGCCTCTCCCATTGTGGAGCACAGGCTCCAGATGCGCAGGCTTAGTGGCCATATCTCACGGGCCCAGCCACTCTGCAGCATGTGGGATCTTCCCGGACCGGGGCACGAACCCGTGTCCCCTGCATTGGCAGGCGGACTCTCAACAACTGCACCACCAGGGAAGCCCTATTTCTATAATTATTATTTACAAATTCAATCTTTCAGACATGAGGAGACATTCATTTAATTTCCATACATTGAAAGTCATGTGTTATAAATTTAAAATGTTTAGATCCCACTTTCTCCTGTCACATTTTTTTCTTACTTTTGCAAGTAGGTATATGTTAAATATGAGACATACAGCTGCTTATCTGAAAGGTCTTCTTCATTTAAAACATAACTTTCAGTTTAATTTACAATATGAAAATAAACCATATTAATCTTCAAGGCAAATAGAGAGTTTGCTCAATTATTTGTTACGTCAAAATGCTAATGGTGTAGGAGACCAAATTTGTCACCCCAAAATGTTTCTGGCATGTGGATTATTTCCAGCTGAAAATAATCAAGGGCCAGAAGACTCAGTTGGAACCTTTGACCTTCCCCCTAACTGCCTAAAAGAATTTAGATAGAGGACCAGCTCCAGGGAGGGAGTTACCACCTTAGATAACCATCACATAATATGAACTCCCTGTGTAGAGGGAGGAGTCTAGTAAAGTGTGTTTGTTAAAATTCCTCTCTGTCCATAGTTTTTGTGCAGCCCAGCAAACATTTGTGTGCCAAACTTTGCCCTTTTTGTCTTCCTGTGAATTGCCTTTCTTCCCTGTGGAGTCCCAAACCCCTATCCAGTCTCCTCTCAGATGGCATATAAGCCTCAATTGACTAACTTTGGGAGGGTCTCATATTCTATGGAGCTCCCGTATGTATGTAACTAAATTTTATTTTCTCCTGTTAATCTGTCTCACGTCAGTCCAATTCTAAGACCAGCCACAAAAACCTAGACAGGTAGTAGAAAGTTTTTTTTTTTTTTCTTCCTTACAGTGGCCACAAGAATGGATTTGAAATGGTTAAAAAGCAATTTCTGGGCTTCCCTGGTGGCGCAGTGGTTAAGAATCCGCCTGCTGATGCAGGGAACACCGGTTTGTACCCCGGTCCGGGAAGATCCCACATGCCGCAGAGCAGCTGGCCCATGAGCCATGGCCGCTGGGCCTGTGCGTCTGGAGCCTGTGCTCCACAACGGGAGAGGCCACAACAGTGAGAGGCCCACGTACTGCAAAAAAAAAAAAAAAAAAAGCAATTTCTTTCTGTTTAGGGAGGAACCCTGGCTGCCCAATAAGAGCTCCATTTTCAGATCTAACCACAATAGGGAAGTGATTCTCTGTCAGAGATAATCAGATTTATTCCTCCTCTTGGCCACAGTGTGACAGAGAAATATCACTGCATAACACATAGACACACAGAGAACACTCAAGTTGGAGAGATACACTTTTCTAAGGTTAAATGGAAAAACATCCATTCAGTATTTAGCAAAGCATACAGAAGAAAAGCCAGCTCACCATAAAAATGAATTTATACAGCAAGACTTAAAGCAAACATTGAACAGTTTCATTATCAAAGGCAGAGTACAGGGTAGATGTATGACTTTCACAAACCTCAAATTCAGGTTGCAAACATGTAACATTATTTCCAGATAACTGGGCTTAATTTGTACCACAAGCCCTCATTTCTACATGATAATAGAAACTAATTTAATCACTTCCATGTAGACTGTCAAATTCAATTACTGTAAAGTATTAAGCACAGTGAATTTGAGGATTTTATATTTTCACTCTATCTCATTCTTTCTCAAATTGATCCCTACTCTAGGACGTTTAATTAATTTGGCCTGGGCTTGTGATGTCCTGGCAGGAGTGGTGTCTAGCCAGTGGGCACATTGGGTGCTATGCTCATTTCACTGAAGTCTACAATTCTGTGTGTCCTCACCAGTGGGCTTCCTTCAACCCTACCATACACTGAGTTCTGGCCCACTTTGCTGCCTTGGGGTTCAGCATTTCATGTTCTGCCCTATTTTGTTATATCTTCCCTCTGCAAAATTTGGAAGGCTTTCTGTCTAGTAATTGCAACCTGTGAAGTCACTATTCCACAAACTCCATCAGTCAACTCAGATAGTCTATCTTAGATAGTACCAGAACCTTATTCCAACTCAGCCAGTACCACTGTATCCCATTTTTTAGAGGCTAGAGATCTCTACCAGGTTGACCGCTTTACAAAACAATTGGGCATGAAGCACCCACAACAACAAATACACATTTTTCTTTGGATTCTATCATCTTGTCCCTCCCCTATGAAGGTGTCTTGTGGTATATCCAGGATTTCAGTGCAGGTTGGTGCTATCTGAAGGTCACTCTCATCAAAAACTCATGCTTCTACTTCATATTATCTCCTCTTTTTTTTTTTTTGACAACCTGAAGGATCTTGTCTAATATGGGATTGAGGGAGTAGCACACAAAAACAAAATGACTTCCTCAATAGTAAACTGTTACCAAATCTTTCTCTACTTCTTCTAGAATGAGTCTTTTTACCTGAAAGCTCAGAATTTGATATCTATCTGTCTATATATATTTTTCCCTTTTATGTCTATTGTCTCCTTCCTTTTGTGTTGCAGTAATTCCCTCTGAAAGAATGAGGAAGGGGAGTCTAATAGTAACAAAGAAATTATTGAGAATAATATCAAAAGGCACAAAACAGTTTACACACAAAATGTTTATTGTTTCCTCCATAACAGTAACAATATAACAACACATATACTTCCCTGTTCTGTCAGATGAGAAGGCCTAGAAACATTGCCATTCCAATAGCAATAAGCATATCTATTGCCCAGGGCTTGATTTGTAATACTATTCTACTGTAAAAGTAACCAGGGTTTTTAAAGAAATGACTGATTCTGTAAATGGAGCAGGAAATATACAAGATGAGGCTGGAACATGTTGTAGTGTCACGAATTAAGGACATTTAAAATAAAACAAACAAACAAAAAACTGTTTATGTCAAAGGGACACAGAAGCCACCAACTGAAAGTGTTCTCAATTGTGAAAAAGGAAACAAATTGAACAACCAAGTAAATAAACTAGTATTGAAATATAACTTAAAGTTTAAGTAATTATCCATGAGCTCATACTGATATAAATAAATTACTGAATGAAGCAATAAATGGGAAAGAATAGAAAAAACTTCCAAGCATAAGAATTCCAATTAAATTGTGTAGATACCCTCCCGTGAAGGAGTTGGAGCATAACTCCCCACTCCTTACCTGTGGTCCGTGATAGTGATTTCCTTCCAAAGACTGCAGTAGGAAAGGGGAGATAGGGGTAACTACCATGGAGAAAGCTGACAAACATTACTTCAGTCAGATGGCCACTGTTTTCAGTGATGTAACATTGACACTTGTATCTCTGATATGATGGGGTGCAATGGCATTTTACCTCTGTGGTCTTCCTTCCAAACATATATTGGGTTGGCCAAAAAGTTCATTCAGGTATTTCGGTAACATCCTACTAAAAAACCCAAACGAACTTTTTGGCCAGCCCAATATATCCCAATCTAATCAGGAAAACACACACACACACACACACAAACACACACAGAAATTCCAATAGAGGAACATCTTACAAAATACCTAACCAGTACTCCTCACAAGTGTCAAGGTCATCAAAAACAAGGAAAGTCTGAAAAACTCTTACAGCCAAGAGGAGTTTAAGTAGGAATGGTGAACAAATGTGATGTGGTATTCTGGATGGGATCCTGGAACAGAAAAAGAACATTAGGTTAAAAACAAAGAAACTGAAAAAAACCTGTAGCTTTTAGTTAATAATAATATATCAATATGGTTTCATTATTTGTACTAAATCTACCATAATGTAGGATGTCAGTGGGGGAAACTAGGTATGAGGCATATGGTAATTCTCAGTACAAGCTTCACAATTTTTGGTAAGTTGAAAATTGTTCTAAAATTAAAAGTTTACTTTTAAAAGGGGAGTAAAGGAAATGAGGGAGAAAGGCAGGAGGGCAGAGAGGAAGTCAAGAAAATCCTGATTGATTTTTAAAACAAATTTACCCTTTTGCTAAGACTGTAGACAACATTTTGCTGCTGGGGATTTGTCACAACCTGATCACATTATGGGTCCTTGGGAATTTCTTCCTACCTAGCTTTGCTGTTCCTATTATCCATGGATGTCTTCTCTCTGTTTTTGTGTGGAGAACTATGCCACTGCCTTCACTGTCATTCCAGAATAAATAGTATTCTTTTAATTATGCCTTCAAACATGCATCAGCTACATTTTATTAAAACAGGTTCTGAAGCTATCATGTGATGTGGCTTTACTCTATACCTGTTTTATACATAAGGTCATAGACAATTATATTCATGACATTAAAGAATGGATTGCTTTATATTTTCATACAATGTCTCATCTCCTTGCTCATCACTAAATTTTTTTATGATTTGATAAAATAATATACTATATTCTTATTAATGTTATGCTAAGATGTTCTAGCTGTTCACATAGTATATTTTCAAAGTAAAAACAATTTTTGTATTAAAACTGAAGCATATTTATGTTTGTCAGAATTGTACACTGTTTTGTAAACTTCTATGTTTTTAATTTGATAAAGTTATACTGTTAATACAACTGACAATTCTTTGGTAAGGGGAGGATCTAATTAGTTTTCATGTCACTCAGTAAAACTGAAAATTTAATCCAAATGTAAATCATGGCAGGATGGGAATATGAGACTTGAAAGAACATCTGCTGAGGTTTTTGACTTTGGGTTTTACATTATTTTTATTTTGTTTTGTTCATTTGGGTTTGTTTGACCTACAACCTTCCTTTATTTTTTATAGGCTGGTATGGTACTTGATGGCTAAGAGTTGTTGAGCTAAAAGGATCCCATTGTGCTTCATAGTTTACTAGACCTAAGTAAACACATCATGCATTTTGGAATATATGCTTCAAAGAAACCAGAACACCAAAACCACACTAATCTTTAAATTATGAATATTTTAGCATTCATACAAGATAAAATTAATATTTGAAATCTTGTATTCATTGAACTGCAGGCTCCTACTGCCATGACTAGTGAAACGAGTAAAAATTAATTGCAGTTTAAAATCTAGAATACCTTCTACATATATTAGAATTTTATACTGTGTATTCAAGTTAATTAGGGAATTTCAGAGCAGAAAATGCTTCCATCTGCTATGAACAACAAAAACAGATTCCCAAAAAATAATTTGGCCCAAGGTGTCCTCTCATCTTGCAGTGTACTACATGAACTACTGTCCACCTGCTTCAGTTTTGATATGAACAGCACCAGCTCAATCCACACAAGATAACTCTCCCATCACATAGGAGAGTCAGTCTCACAAATATATGTAATTGTGTCCAAAGAGAGCTTGTGAAATAGAAATACAAGAAAACACACAAATGAAAAATACACTAAAAATAGTGGCCCTTTACCACTTTGATTCAAATTTGTAAGACTGATAAGAAAGAAGAATGTTCATAAAAAATGTGATATAATTGTAGGTTTCAATAAAGCCAATGTCAGAAGATTGGTTCAAGATGGCAGAGTAAAAGGACGTGTGCTCACTCCCTCTTGCGAGAGCACTGGAATCACAACTAACTGCAGAACAATCATCGACAGGAAGACACTGGAACTCATCAAAAAAGATACCCCACATCCAAAGACAAAGGAGAAGCCACAATGAGACAGTAGGAGGGGTGCAACCACAGAAAAATCAAATCCCAAAACTGCTGGGTGAGTGACTCAAAAACTGGAGAACACTTAAACCACAGAAGTCCACCCATTGGAATGAAGGTTGTGAACCCCACGTCAGGCTTCCCAACCTGGGGGTCTGGCAACAGGAGGAGGAATTCCTAGAGAATCAGACTTTGAAGGCTAGCAGGATTTGATTGCAGGACTTTGACAGGACTGGGGGAAACAGAGACTCCACTCTTGGAGGGCACACACAAAGTAGTGTGTGCGTCAGGACCCAGGGGAAGGAGCAGTGACCCCAGGGGAGACTGAACCAGACCTACCTGCTAGTGTTGGAGGGTCTCCTGCAGAGGCGGGGTGTGACTGTGTCTCACTGTGAGGACAAGGACACTGGCAGCAGAAGTTCTGGGAAGTACTCCTTGGCATGAGCGCTCCCAGAGTCCACCATTAGCCCCACCAAAGAGCCAGGCAGGCTCCAGTGTTGGGTCGCCTCAGGCCAAACAACCAACAGGGAGGGAACCCAGCCCCACCCATCAGCAGACAAGCAGATTAAACTTTTACTGAGCTCCTCCCACCAGAGCAACACCCAGATCTACCTACCACCAGTCCCCCTCATCAGGAAACTTGCACAAGCCTCTTAGGTAGCCTCATCCACCAGAAGGCAGACAGCAGAAGCAAGAACTACAATCCTGCAGCCTGTGGAACAAAACCTCATTCACAGAAAGATAGACAAGATGAAAAGGCAGAGGGCTATCTACCAGTTGAAGGAACAAGATAAACCCCCAGAAAAACAACTAAATGAAGTAGAGATAGGCAACCTTCCAGGAAAAGAATTCAGAATAATGATAGTGAAGATGATCCAGGACCTCAGCAAAATAGTGGAGGCAAAGATTGAGAAGATGCAAGAAATGTTTAACAGAGACCTAGAAGAATTAAAGAAGAAACAAACAAGGGTGAACAATAGAATAACAGAAATGAAAAATACACTAAAAGGAATCAATAGCAGAATAACTGAGGCAGAAGAATGGATAAGTGATCTGGAAGACAAAAAGGTAGAATTCACTGTTGCAGAACAGAATAAAGAAAAAAGAATGAAAAGAACTGAAGACAGCCTAAGAGACATGTCTTCTGGGACAACATTAAACACACCAACAATCGCATTATACGGGTCCCAGTGGGAGAAGAGAGAGAGAAAGGACTCAGGAAAATATTTGAAGAGATTATAGTCGAAACTTCCTTAACATGGGAAAGGAAATAGCCACCCAAGCTCAGGAAGTGCAAAGAGGCCCAGGCAGGATAAACCCAAGGAGAAAGAAGCTAAGACACAAAGTAATCAAACTGATAAAGATTAAAGACAAAGAAACATTATTAAAAGCAACAAGGGAAAAACGAAAAATAACATAAAAGGGAACGCCCATAAGGTTAAGAGCTGATTTCTCAACAGACACTCTATGAGCCAGAAGGGAGTGGCACAATACACTTAAAGTTATGAAAGGGAAGACTGTACAACCAAGATTACTATAACCAGCAAGGATCTCATTCATATTTGACGGAGAAATCAAAAGCTTTACGGACAAGCAAAAGCTAAAAGAATTCAGCACCACCAAACCAGCTGTACAACAAATGTTAAAGGAACTTATCTAAGTGGGAAACACAAGAGAAGAAAAGGATCTACAAAAACAAACCCATAACAATTAAGAAAATGGCAATAGGAACATACATATTGATAATTACCTTAAACATGAATGAATTAAATGCTCCAGCCAAAAGACACAGGCTCAGTGAATGGATACAAAAGCAAGACCCATATATATTCTGTCTACAAGAGACCTACTTCAGAGCTAGGGACACATACAGACTGAAAGTAAGGGGATGGAAAAAGATATTCCATGCAAATGGAAATCAAAAGAAAGCTGGAGTAGCAATACTCATATCAAATAAAATAGACTTTAAATAAAGAATGTTACAAGAGACAAGGAAGGACACCACATAATGATCAAGGGATCAATCCAAGAAGAAGATACTAACAATTATACATATATATGCACCCAACATAGGAGCACCTCAATACATAAGGCCACTGCTAACAGCTCTAAAAGAGGAAATCAACAGTAACACAATAATAGTGGGGGACTTTAATACCTCACTTACACCAATGGACAGATCATCCAAACAGAAAACTAATAAGGAAACACAAGCTTTAAATGACACAATAGACCAGATAGATACTGAATTTTATACCATTCACCTCCAAATATTGCATAGTTTAATTTATAGAATTCTTCCATGTAAAACCATCTATTAACAGTAATTAATGTTGGGGATCTGAGTGGTTTGTGAATGAGGTCGTTAAAAGTGTTCTCCAGTGGTTTTTATTTTTTATTTATTTATTTTTTTGCCGTACGCAGGCCTCTCACTTTTGTGTCCTCTCCCGTTGCAGAGCACAGGCTCCGGATGCACAGGCTCAGTGGCCATGTCTCACAGACCTAGCAGCTCTGCAACATGTGGGCTCTCCCCAGACCGGGCCACGAACCCATGTCCCCTGCATCGGCAGGCAGACTCTCAACGACTGCACCACCAGGGAAGCCCATGTTCTCCAGTTTTACTGAATATTCTGTACATAATTTTTTAAAAGAAAAATTTTAAAAATCAGAATTCATGTGTTATTATTTCTTATGTCATTATTAATAATGATGTTAAATACATTAAATACATTTAAGCTTGTCCTCTTCACCATTTTGTCATTGGTGATATTAAGGAAACCAGCATTTTTTTTAGTTAAATGCAGGAAACTTAATCTCTATGCACATATACACTTTGTCTGATTTATTTGTATTGGCAATTATTCAAAAAGTAATTTATGTTTTTTATTGTAGCCTTGAATACGGTCTATCTGTGTGAATGCCCAATCGCAGTTGAAAAAAATATGTTGCTGGGTAGAATGTTCTCTAATATCTTTAAGGTAAAGGTGGTAGATAGTGTTATCCAGGTTTTCTGTATTCTACACTTTTCATTTGATCTATTAATTACTAAAAAAAAGAATAAATTTCCAACTATAAATATAAATGTGTCTTTTTCTCAATCAAGTTTTACTTCAAGAATTTTCACACTCTTGACAAGTGCATACACATTTAGGATTTTATGTTTGATTGAAAACCTGACCCTTGATTATAATGTGATTTTACTCTTTTTCTCTGGTAATATTCCTTGTTTTGAAGTACACTTTGCTTGATATTAATGTAGTTACTCCAGCTTTCTTTCGATAAGTGTTTGCCATGTTTATATTGGATATCCTTTTACTTTTATTCTTTCTATATTTATATTTAAAGTGCTTTGTAGACAGTATATTATTAGATTTTACTTTGTAGTCTATCAGATAATATCTGTCTTTTAATGTGAGGGTTTAAACCATCTACATTTAGTGTGATAATTTATAGAGTTGCATTAAATTCTAAACCTTGCTACTTGTTTTGTACTTTTTTCATTTTTTTTCTGCCTTCTTTTAGGCTAAATAAACATTTCCTGTTATTCCATTTTATCTCTACTATTGATTCATTATTTACACCTCCTTTTCAATATTTTAATTGTTGCCCTAGCATTTGCAATATACATTTTTCTAACTTTATTGAGATATTATTGACATATAGCATATACACTTTTAAGGTGTACAACATGATGGTTTGATACACGTATATGTTGCAAATCCATTACCACAGTAAGGTTAGTTAACACCTCCATACCCTCACACAATTACCACTTTTGTGCATTTAGGGATAACATTTAATATGTACTCTTTTGACAACTTTCAAGTATATAATACAGTTTTATTAATTATAGCCACTATGCTGTATATTAGATCCCTAGAACTTATTCATCTTACAGCTGGAAGTTTATATCCTTTTAGCTACATCTTTCCAATGTATTCTGTGCCCACAGCCCCTGGCAACCACCACTCTATTCTCTATTTCTGTGAGTTCAGATTTTTTTAGATTCTGCATATGAGTGAAATCATATGGCATTTGTCTTTCTCAACCTGGCTTATTTCACTTAGCATAATGTTCTCAGTGTCCATCCGTGTGGTCACAAATGGCAAGATTTCTTCACTTGTTATGACTGAATAATATCTCATTGTATATATATAACATTTTATTTATTCATCTGTCAATGGACACTTAGGTTGTTTTCATGTCTTAGTTATTGTGAATAATGCTGCAATGAACACAAAGTACAGATATCTCTTTGCAAAAATGATTTTATTTCCTTCATATATGAAGGATTTCATATTCCTAGAAGTGAAACTGCTGGATCATGCAATATTTATTTTTACTTAATCAGATTTTAACTTCAAATAATATTATACCATTTCATGTGTAGTACAATGGCTTTCAACATCATATTCCTAATTTCTCCCTCTCAGTCTTTATATTTTTGCTGTGCTGTTGTTCTATTTATGCTCATAAATGAAAAAAAAATCACAGTGCATATCTATTTTTTTCTTTAGACAATCAGTGATTCTTTAAAGTAATTAAAAGAAAAACTAATTTTATTTTTGTTTTCACTTATCCATTTCTAGCATCTTCCTATTTATATGTTTATCCAAGATTTCTTTCTAGTGTCATATTCCTTTTACTTGAGAAACTTTAACATTTATGTGTTGTGGGTCTCCTGGGGATTAATTCTTTTAGTTTCTAATTTTCTGAGAAAGTTTTTACATCTTCCTCACTTTTGAAAAGTATTTTTACTGGTATAGATTTTTGCCTTGAAAGAATTCTTTTTATACTTTCAGCAGTTAAAAATATTATTCCATTGTCTGAGAGATCACGTCATAATCTATCTTGCATGGTTTCTGATGAAAATCTTGTATAATTATTTAATTTGTTCTTCTGTATATAATGTTTATTTTCCCTCTGGCTGCCATCAAGTTTAAAAAAGATTTATATTGTTTTTAGCACTTTCAATACGATATATGTGTGTGCATGTGTACACATCTGTGTATTTATTTCAGCTGATGTTCTCTTAACCTTGTGAATGGTGTCTGCCATTAATTTTGGATAAATCTTATTCCTTCAAGTATTGATTTTGTTCTCTCTTTCTCTTCTTCTGGGATTCCAATTATGTGTATATTGTAAAAAATAATTCATAAATATATACATTGGTTTGCTATCCAAGCCCTAACCTCCACCCACTCCCATACTCACAGATACTTTGTTCTATTTTTTTTACTTGTTAAAAAATCTGTGCTTCAGAGTACTTTCTACTGCCTTATTTTTTTTTTTTTTAATTTTTTTTTGGTGGTACACAGGCCTCTCACTCTTGTGGCCTCCCACACCGCGGAGCACAGGCTCCGGACGTGCAAGCTCAGCGGCCACGGCTCACGGGCCCAGCCGCTCCACGGTACGTGGGATCCTCCCAGACCGGGGCACGAACCCGCGTCCCCTGCATCGGCAGGCAGACTCCCAACCACTGCACCACCAGGGAAGTCCTCTACTGTCTTATTTTAAAGTTTACTAATTATATCCTCCCCTAACCCATTAAAAGTATTCTTTATTTCTGTCCTCTTCTTTTTTCTTTCTAGAATTTCTTTTTGAATTTCCTTATAATTTTTTATCTCTGCCACCATTTCTCATTTTGTATGCTGTCCATCTTTTATGCTAGAGTCTTTAACACAAAATTCACTGTTATATTAAATTTTTTATGACTTGTGTCATTTCTTGTTCTAGTTACTTTGATTACTTTGTCTCTTAGCAAACTTTTTGTTTTTTACTCTTTGCTTTTTTCATGTGCCTTGCAATTAGACATCTTTCTTAGGACAGTAGACACTGAGTTAAGTAGATTTCATGTCTGAAATTGTACACATCTTTCCACATGCTAGGCTTTGAATGTAGAGTTTACAGTCAGTGTGTTCAGTAGCTGAATTTGGGGTCTGTTGTTGCTATGCTTACCCTCAGTTTACTGCAAGTTTCAAATTCCCAATCTTGCATTTAGGGTGGGAATTGGCTTACCAGAGTGAATTTATGAATGTCTGTTCCACCTTCTGTTTTGGGTCTTCTTTATGCACTGTAACCTGAGAGATTTTCTCTCCATGGTGCTTTAATTCTCTCAGCAGTATTCCACTGGTGCTTGACCTTGACGTTTTTTATCTTGGTGATGAGGGAGCAATGCTTTTTCTCTATCTTTATGTGCCAAGTGGAGACAAGACATGGCAGCAATTCATTTTAGACTGTTGTCATCTATCATACTGATTTTATTATCAATCAGGCCCAAGTTTTGTCCTCTTTTAGAAAATGTTGTGATTCCCTAAATGTGGATTGAGGCAGAGGCAATTTTTCAAAAGAGTTGAACAATATGAAAGTGTAGATCACATATTTATGAATTTTCTCATGTCTTCTGGACTTACTCAAGCCTACCCTACAATACTTCCATTACAAAATGGTTTGCAGTTGCATAAGCCTCGCCACTTGACCCAGGCAACTCAAGTTGCATAATCACATGAGGACCCTGCACAAACATTCTGTCTCTACCAAGCCTCTATAACAAGCCAGTATTTTTTTTCTCTTTACTCACACAGAGTGAATGTCTCTGTTCTCAATGTCATGGTCTTGAATCAGAATCCTAGGGGATCTTTGCTCAAACCCCAGTTTGGCTTGTTAGATACTCCACAAACATCTTTATTCATCAGTGTTACCTCCACCTCATCTTATCCAGTGAGTCATGTGATCCAGTGGCAGAGCAGTATCCACTTCAGGCTTCCCCTGATGAAGAGCACTCATGCTTTGGGATGCATACAGAACTGTCAACCTATCAAGATATCTGATATTTTGTAGTGAAGTCATTTCCCTAAATGCTCTATAATCTGCCCCTAAATTTCATGTAGCACAGTCAGGCATATTAACTTTTTATAAGTGGAGGAAGTCTAAGATGCAACAACATGCCCTTCACCTAACAATGGGACTCTCATAATGCTGCAGGTCATTGGACCTTTAAAATATTCACTGACATAATAGTACCCTGAGTGTTCATGGGAGTTATCTCCCATCCTCCAGTATACATTTGCTTTATTAACTCATCTAGATCACTTGCTGTACACTGATTATTAGGTCTAATCTTCATGTGTCAACATGCTGTCCTGCCCTGTGGACTCTTTTATGACAAAGCCCAGGAGAGTTTACCAAGTGATCAGGCAAAATGGAAAATATGTATAACTGTGACTGACTTTCCTATGGAAAGAAGGTACGCTTTTGATCTTCCTTACTGACAGATTGAGAAGAAAGTATTCGTGTTACCCTTAGTACATATGAAATACCAGAGGCCAAGTTAATCTAATCCTGGAAAGAATATATTTAGAACAGTGGCTGAACTTGGGGCAAAGATATGGTTAATATGTTTCAGTGCACTGTCATCTGCCATAAGTCATATCCCTTCCAGTTTTCTGCAGAGGACTGACATGGTGAGATGAAAGCAAATATAGTAAGACTGCCTCCATGGCATTCTTCATATATAAGATAGTGGTGCTTATCTCTGCAATTTCTCATAGATTCAGTAGTGCTTCTGATTCTGATTTGCTTTCTTGACTAGAAGTGAGGGAGCAGTGTCAGGGGTTCCCACTTAACCCTCTCTATCACAATAGTCATAATCCAGGTTTCAGGAAACCAATATGAGACTTCTGTCTGATGCTAAGTACATGTAATCTATCCAAAATTGCTATAGAGACATGGTTTTGTTTGAAAAAACACAAGAACCTCTGTTCATGGCTTTCTGGCTCCAGTCTGTTACAGACGCTTTGAAAACCATTGGAAACCCTCACATATGATGGCCAAGTTATTACTTTTATTGAAGCCTGAATGAGTTAGAAAAAAAACTCCTTTGCTCCATGATCTACTAAAAACTTAAAGCCTGATAAAGGAGTCAGGGCAGCACAGCCACATCTGTTATGTATTTCCCTAATATCTGATGAAGCTCATGGAACATTTCACATATTTCTTAGAATTAGTGAGTGCAAGGCACAACAATGTGGCCTTTATTTTGTAGGGGGCATATTGATATACCTCCAACCTATGCACCACCAGAAACTTCACAAAGAATAGAGGCTTTGTATTTTCATAGACATTATTTCTCGTTCCATGGTACAGATTCCCCTCACTAGATCATCTGGGTTGACTGCTACTTCCTGATCCCTAGTACTCATCAGCTTATTGATATCAACATGCTGGATCAGTGTGATGTCCTGTAGGATGGTAAGAGAGCCAAGCTCTTTGCAGACTGATTTGTAGCATAGAACTGGAGAAGGCAATTAGCCTTGAACAATACTTTTCATTTTCGGTATACAGTTTTTACGAGACAGAGAAAAGAAATATTTGACAAATCAATAACTACACAAGAGGGTAAGAGGTCTTTGTTTACTAAAGGAAAGAGACCATGTATATAATGGCATCGATTGAAGTAATTGACTATAATTCTCTAAGATCAATTTATCTTTACAAGAAGGTTAGTTAAGTGTGTATATTATAGGATTTACCATTATATACTTTAAAATCATTGAGTATGGCACTGATTCTGTGATTCTCCTTGAAGACACAATTTCCTTTTTACTAATATTTTTAGAATGTTGTGCAGCTCCAGGGTGTTTATCTTGCCTTCCTACCATAATAGTATTTAATTTTTTTTTCCAGGATCTAATGCTAGGATTTTTTGTGTGTGTGCTCTGAATATCTGTTCAAACTATACATTGGGCCTAAGTTAAGTAGACTCAAAGCAATAATTGCACTGTTCATCCAAAAGCCATAAGATTCCCCTCTGACCAGAGGGCCATGGTGATACTTACCCTCAGTAATTAACTCCAGTTCAGGGTCAGTGTACACTAATTCCCCCAAATGTATAGGATATTTGTACTTTTTACTATTTAGTGTCCATACTAAACACCAGTATGGTGCTCAAAGTGCTCTATATTTTCTAGATTGACTGAGGTGTTAGGTATAGGACTATTGCTTCCTGTTATCCAGCTCATTCTGGCCTCCACTTAATTTTTGCTTTTGATATTGCTGCTACACATGAGAAGTAGAACTTTAGTGATTTGTCTATATATTTTTACTCTAGAGACCTACATGACTAACCCCAGCCAACCTTTAATTTAAGCCATGTTGATACTTCTATGGCTGTACTGCCTATGTGGAAACCTTACTCATAGAGCCACAAAGAACTTGCACTGTTACTGGGCCTCTGCTCCCCAGCAGTCTGACCCATCCATTCTATGGTAAAAACAGATTTACTCTTGGACTGGAGACTTGCAATAGGGTGGCAGTCCAAAATGGATTTAGCTTGTTTTAATTTTTCTTCAGGTAGAATGCGTCAATATGCCTTTTGCTAGTTAAACAATTAGTAAATATATAATAATGTAGTATAGGCACTAGGTTTTACATGTGAAAGTGAAGAGTCGATGAATGTATAGCCCATGTTTGTCAAGTCTTCATTATGATCATTATTTAATTCAGATACATTATTGTGTATTGTTTAGGAATGTGTGATAATTAATGACTTCTTAATTCTCAGATTTACCCAGTTCCCCCTTCCTTTCAGGCACTTGAGAGTCCACATGCAGCCTCTTTGAGTTGGAAGGAGCTACTAGTTCTGGCAGGTGGGCTCTGAATGACACACAACATTTCCTGAAGCACTTTGTTATAGGAGACTTCTTGCTCTACTAGGACAGTCCCTGAAGCTTCATGTTGAAATGGTGGTATTTTAAGAAAGTAGAGTTGCCCTCCACTTAGGCTTCTCTGTCATGAGCAGAAGTCTCACAGTGCCTTGGACATAAAATATGAGCCAGAAATAAATGTTTTAATGTTTTCTAGTACATTTTATCATAGAATGGCTTAGACCACCCTAGTTAGTTGAGGTTAACAGGCAGCCATCCATAGAAAATCATGGTAGCTAAATTAAGTAAAATCAAGTTTACAGGAAGAATGTTAGAAATTAAATGGATTGATAGGAGGCTGGAAAACAGACCTGAGAATGAGTTTGAGGAGATTCCAGGGGATCAAGTTTATAGAAGCCTAAACCCTGTGATAACAGTAGCAATCTGGATGTGTATTGTATTATAAGTAATAGACAACTGTTTCTTTACTTCTTGAATTGTTCCTTCACAATACTTTTCCAGGATCTGGGATGAAATACCATGGTACTTTGTTTTCCTTGGCTTATTTAATCCTAACAAGATTAAAAAATTGGGAAGAGGCAGTGATTCTCCAAAAGGAAATAAGATATTATTAGGAAGAAAATTCTGACAGATGCTTGGAGGCGGGTGAAATCTAACAGAAGTTCACAACATACAATCTGTATTTGGAAATTGGACATGGATGACTCCAGTGCCATCAGAACAGGATGGTACACGTATGGCATTAAACATCAACTTGCTAAATGCAATGTAAAGAGACATTCTTATATACTCATTTTTTTCTTCAGTGGAAAACATTGTTAATATATTTATGGCATTTATTAAATGTTACTAATTAGATTAGGAGAACAAAAGGCATTTTAAGATGATTTCTTTTGAAAAAAGGTTCTGTTTTTGTATTTGATTTTTCTCCTTAAGATTTCTTATAATTGCAAGCATTTATATTTTTTATTAGTGAGAAAAATATAATTTAAATATTTCTCTCAGAATTTATTGGGACAAGAATATCACAGTGGGACAGGAATATCACAGTGATATATTTTGGTAAAGCCCAAATATTGAATGCCAAAATTATTAAAATATTTTCTTAATATTTTCATAGTATATTCCCATATGAGTAGAGCTCTTGTCTAAGCATTAAGTAATGCGCTTACTGACCATTTTCTCATGTGTTTCTTATTATTTTTATATGTCTGATGTTATCAAAGACTTACATTAGAAAAAGTTGAAACACTGAAAATGGATATAATTAATTTCTAAAAAAATCTTTTTTATATTGTATTGGCCATATGTAATGTAGAAAATATAATACAAAACTACTTCATAAAGTTTTGATATATTACATGAGAAATAATATAACTTAATTGAGTGGATTAAAAGTGATTTAAAAGTTACCTGAATGGACAAGTCACTGTTTTTCAGTGTATGTGGAGTTTCATTTTGTACCCTAGAGTAAGTGAATCTATCATTACATTCATGCTGATGTAGTTTCTAAAATCATTTGATCCTTACCAAAAAGTTGCCTAAATAGGAAAATTTATAGATAAATCCTAATTTTTAAATTTCTTTCATGATTTAGTGTTAAAGGTATTATTTATTTATAGTGAACATGATTAATTTATAAACCATTATGCAAATAAGATGGCAAATAATTAGAAAAATTGCATTATAGATCAAGTTTTTGAAGGCAGTCAGTAAATAAAATGTAAAAAAAAAATTGAGATTGTATTAATGAATATTTGGACTCATGAAGGAAAATGTATTGAATGTACCTTTAAAATTGTCCTGCCACATGTTGTTCTGGCATCTAGAACCCTGCACCTAAAGTTATACTACTACTAAGAATCCAGTGACAACTAATGATAACTGCAGGGAAATTAAGATGCAAGTTTCCTTGGGAATATATGAAACTTCAGAGAAACTTCAGAGAAATGTACCTTGTCTTAGACTGACAATATTCCTTAGGTAAATTGTGTGTATAACCCTTTTATACCAAAACACTTAGGGTCACCTTCCTTTGTTTATGGTAGCCAAGTATATAATATGCTGATTCTATAGAGGTATATTTCTTTTTAAAACTATCACTTAGTTTTATTTTGCATTCTATTGAGCATATTTCTTGAAAATATGAAATTTTGCACCATCGCTATTTTCTAGTTATAATTTTGTTCCAATTGTTCCAATTATGGTCTTATCCATAATACCACATTGAGGATATAATTTGTAACTCATACTTCATTGCCTATATACTAAATTACCAAGCCCAAAGTGTTGTTTTCATGTTTGAATTACTAGAGATCTCCTGAATTATGTTTTTTAAAGGTATATAGTGGGCTGTTATCCTATCCATTATCTAATTTTAATAGCATCACTCTCTTCAAATTTCACTTTACCTGTTTTTGATCAGGTCAAAGTGATACCTCTAGTATATTCTTGGATATTTTATATAAACGTAGTCTCATGACAGTTCCGATTTTTAAAATTTTTCAAATCTGTTATTTGCCATCATGTAGGCACTTTATTTTTGTAGTTACACTCAAACGTTCGTATGTATATGTAAACTCACACTCAGACACACTCACTAGACACACATATACACAAACATAATATAAATCCCTATATTTCCTACCTAAATATTCATTCTCTAAAGTTGAATGATATTCAACTTTATCATTCAAATATCCTACCTAAATATTCATTCTCTAAAGTTTGTGTCCTTCAAACCAAATTATTTTTTTTCCAAATATAATAAGCAACACTGGGCAATAGCCAGTGATTGAAATTATTTTATAGTCTTAGCAAATTTTCAGAAAACATATAACATCTTTCAAGCAGAAATACTCAAATTACATTGCATTTTATACCTTGTGAAAGATTATCACTAACCATCTTCACTGTGATTTCTTTTGCTAGATGTAGTAATAAGGTAATATATTTTTTAAAACTTCTGTTATAGTTTTACTATTCCTCCATAAATAAAGTGTTTCTTATTCCTCAGATAAATCTGTATTTATTCTCACTACTATGACCATTTAGTTTCACATCCTTTCTGTTGAAATAATTCAACAAATATTGATTGAGTGAATACTCAGAGAAGGGTGCTCTTCTAGATGAAGTAAGATGAACAAACACATAAGCATATGCTGGAAGGAGATATGTGCTGTGGAAATAAATAGAGCAGATTAAGGGGTATTAGAAAGGCAGCATTTGTGGGATGCAATTTTAATTGAAATGGTCAGGGTTGGACTTATTGAGAAGGTAAAATTTGAGCAAGGACTTGAAGTGAGAGAATAAGTCCTGAAGCTGCATGGAGCCTTTCATGCAGAGGAAAGGGAAAATATAAAGATCTTGAGACAGACAGTTCTGAGTAGGTTCGAGGAAGATCAAAGAAACCAGTGTGGCTGGAAAAGGATAAGGCAGAGTAGTTGATGTTGACATCAGAAATGTCCTTAAAGGTAATAATACTTTTGACTTTTATTACAAGTGAAGGAGGAGGCAGTATTGAAGGATTTTGAATAGTTGAATATCTTGATGTGATTAATATTTTAAAAGCATACACCTAGGTTCCCTGTAGAAAGCCAATTATAAAGGGCAATACCCCAATTATCTCTTGACTTCTCCCTTTTTTTCCATTCTGATCAACATTGTTATTGTTACATTTCTCATCAACCTTCTTAAGAATTACTTCAATACTTTATTACACTACCTCCTTCTCTTGTCCTTTAAAATTCATTCTGTAGACCACTAGTAAAGTAGTATTTTTCCAATTACAAATTTTGTAATATTATCTACCTTCATTCCACAAACCTTTCATGATAAATTTCAAATTATTTGACTGGCACAAAAATCCTTCATGACTGGATGTGTGTGTGTGTGTAGCACATTATTTTGCGATTTTCTGTGCACACCCCTATTGACTGTTACCTAGGTATCAAATGTTATTGTAAACCTCTGTACCTAGCCACATGTTTTCCCATTTATCAGGAACATTCTCTGTTCTCACTAACTTTATGTTGGGAGAACTGCTGTATATCTGTGAATGCTATCAGGTCATTATAAAAACATTCCACATCCAAGTCTAAGTTTGCTTGTGAACTATCATATGAGTCTATTCAAGTCTCCATCATAGCATGTATTACACAGCATAAAAATTACAAATGATTTTTTTTATCATTTTTCTCCTTCAGTGAACTGTGAAGCAGTTCATCTCAATATTCTAAATATCTTTTCATATCTTTCTCATTTAAGCCCAATGAAGTCCTTTTGTATGTTCTTCATACCCAAAGTTTTCAAAGTTTCCATCATGAGATGTTTTATTTTATCTCCTTTACATGGTTTGACAATCACCTTGGACACGGTACATGATACTACACTTCTTGTGGAGTCACTAAGGCTCCAAGCTTTTTGCCATATCCTCACCTACTCTTAAATTAATTTTTATTGACTATTAGAAAAATGTCATTTTCACTCCAGTATTGTGAATCATTCATTTGAACTAATCCACATAGTCAAAATTCTTGCTATTTTTTCTCCTATCCTGAAAAAGGAAATCAAACATTTAACTCAAACATTGTGAAATTAATTCATGCCAATTAATAACTTGATAATCCACATTCAGATCATCATCGTTGTTGGATGTCCTATGTACTATGTTTCTCCATTCACCTTTCTTTGAATGTTTTGTCTTTTGAATTCTCTCCACTACATGACAAAAATTTCACTACATTTTTTCCAGAAATCCTTTATCTAGGCCCTCTTGAAAGATTTTGTTTTCCATGAAAAAGCTAAAGGGATAATAGATATATTTCCAGCAATTTCATCTTCTCATTTTATAGACATTTTATATTGCATTTTCAGGGTATACAAAACAATTTTTTATATCACTAAATATGTCATTTAGTGTACAAACTTTTGGAATCACTTCAGCTAAAATCCTCTGTGGTTCTCCCAGTAATTCCAGTTAGAAGCACAGTCCATGTCTTTATTTTCAATGCTCCTAGAAATTATTGCTTTAATAAATATTTAGAATTGAGTTTAACTACGCTGTTATTCTACCTTTCTCCTCCAGTGCATTTCACACACATGGTATTTAGAAGAATCATTATCACTTATTGACATTCAAATTATTTCCTAAAACTAAACTAGAACTTTGATCCCCTTCCTGTTTTCCTACTTCTTTCCTGTCAAAATATCCGTTTTTACTTTGGTTATATCTAGAGTCAAAACTCGCATGAACTGTCCCCAGATGTCACTTTACCAAGTGGAGTTGGACTAATTATTACTACTTTCATAATTAATATAGCAATGTGATGCTGGACTGCTTTTTCATTCTTTTTGTAAAAGCCTATTTTGAAGAGATTTATAGTTTTATAGTGGAAGTAATTTTACTTTCACAGGTGCAGGAGTTCTACTGCTGCTTTTGACAGTAAATTTAGATGACTCTCATCCAATTTACTAACCAAATGCAAACTTGCTTATATGTCATAAATGACATTACCGTTCAAAGATGAAAGCTGAATTGATGGTTGGGAACTAAGTGATGAGGTGCATAATCCACTTACCAAGAAAGATATTTAAATTTGAAACACATTAAATGGATTTTGCTTCAAAAGCCATCAACTGGGTATATATTAATTCAATTTTTGGAGCATTACTTCTGAAACTAACAGTTATTTTTTTCAAAACAATAAGCTTTAACACTGTGTTATTATTTAAACAGCCAAAAGTGGCTTATTAAAGTTTCATGAAGAGTTCTGAAAAACTGGAAAAAAAAGAGAAACAAATTATAATTCCATAGCAAGATGTTATAAATAACATTAGCTTTTAAATATCTAAAATGTATAATTAATATGATAGTCAATTATTCTACTGTACTGTTATATAAAATAAAGTGCTACTTTACTGGATTTGTAGAATATCTCTCCTCATATTAAATTATCTTATATTGTTGTGGGAAAAAAAGCAACACAATATGTCATGGCAAAAAACAGTAAACTTTTCCCCCCACAGGACTATAGGTTTGTTAGCGAGACAGTGATAAGGAAGGGATGGGGTTAAACCAGATTATGCCATATCTTGCAGAAGGAGAATACCAGGCAATAAGAGAAGTTGTAACAAAGACTGGGCAAGCTTAAGTTAAGAACCGGAGAGTGAATTTCAGAACACTTTTGTGTTCTCTTTACTCATGATTGAGAGAAAGGTGAACTATGGCCTAGTCTAGTCCACCTAGGACTTCATGTGGAAATAAAAAAAATAGGTCTCAGTAATTAATGATTTCAAAAAGAACAAAGAATGCAGGAACAAATGACTTCTATCATGCAAGAGAAGTAACCATAGCAAAAATAATAAATCAGACATAAAAACTCCCAGTTCTATTTCAAAGGTAAAAATCAGACTAAAGCACAGTCTTGAGCTGTTTTGTAGAATCCAAACCCCCTGGAGCACTCAGCCACCTAACTAGAGCCTAAGGAATAATAATGCTGACCTTTGCTCATCCTTGTGGCTTCACTCAACTGGGTGGCTGGATTTTATCAACCTAGAATGACCTTTGCCTCATTTTAATGTTAAAATCTTCACCCCAAGGGTGAAAACTGCCGCCATTTTTAAACATGCAACGTATGTTTGAGGATGTTGTCACACTGTGCAAGTGCATCTAGAACTCCACCTCTACTGGAAGATCACTCACCCTTTCATAAATGGATCCTTAGCCTAAGACTTCCCTTGTCTTGCTGTTCAGGAAGACAGTGCTTTGAGAGCTATCTCCCTGTCTCTTTATTTGTCACAAGTAATAAATGCTTCTGCTTTAATCCAAAGTACTTGGCATGTTCATTGGCCAAGCACTCTAAGTGATGGACTCACTGAGTCTGGTAACACGTTGGCTGACACATTCTTCTGAACCAGTACAGGTTTGCTGGTATCAGCTGGACTTGCACAGTTAGTTGGTGGGCTGACGAGTCTAGGCTGACTTTGCAGAAGCTAGATCTTGACTATGCTACAAATAGACTCTGAAAATTTAGCTTGTCTTTGTAGTGAAAAACATAATGAGAAAATAAATGATCGTCTATTATAAGCATAAAAATGTTGATGTGTCTGGCAAAACATAATTGATCAAATTTTGGATTTATTTTAATGTAAAGCATATAGGATTTATTCATGATGTGAACTGAGATGTGTGGGAAAGGGAAATCAAAGTTGAATTCCAAGTTTTGACTTGAACAGGTGAGTAACATTGCCATTTACCAACATGTGGAAGAGTGGGAGAACGTAGGGTTTGGTGATGGAAGGGAGCAGAATTTTCCACGCCCAAATATGTCTTTTTGATATAAGGATTATCTTCAACTATATATGTTTAGGAAACAGAGACACAAGAGAAGCTGTGAAATCTAAGAACAAGTTACCGTTTTGTAAGAGACATTTACATTTATAAGGAAATCTCCATTTGTAAGGATGTCTTACTCTGTGCCAGGAAGAGGAGGATAACTATATCTCTAGAAACTCTTAACAAGGGAGAAGGCATTGATGTAAATCTTCATAATACCTTACCCATTTTTACTCTGCTTTTCCTGGTCACCTCCCATAACTGGCCTTTCTCCCTTCACAGCATCTTTTGTCTTTAGATGGAGATGGTATTTAAGGTGATGGCTTGGGCCATTTCAAAGAGTTGCTCAATTTTCTTTGGTATCTTCCTTGTATGCAAGAGGTATACATGTCACTAAAATTCTGTTTGTTTTTCTCCTATGAATGTCTTTTCTCACAGGGGAGGTCTCAGTCAAGATTTTGAAAGCTAAAGGGAACATTATTCTTCCACTCCTATAGTGATAAGGTTGTAAACAAAAAATGTTGTCCACCATTCCAGTTCTACAAGGGTCAAATGATTAGCCACACAGACCTACTAGTGCACCTGAAAGGAACTGAGGATAAAGGATTCTGTGTTTTGGATATATGGACCTTTAGATAGTTAAGATGCATATTTAAGGAAGGAGATCAATGACCTCAGATTGTTGCATCTTTGCATATATAGATAAGCACTAAAGTCATTATCCTGACATATCTGTGTGTGTGAGTGTGTGTGTGTGTGTGAGATTAGCAGTGATCTTCTAACAAGTTGAACTTTTGACTACATGTACTTCCCAGTCAAAATATTCACATATATACTGACTTTTTCCCTACCTCTTCAGAGCAGTTCCTCAGAGCTATCCGAAATGCTGTCTCCCGGGCTTTAGTCCTCAGTAAACTGAATAAAACTCAATTCACTGTGCATTTTTTCCCCTAGTTGACAAGGTAGTGATGACAAAAACAAGATTTATATTTTACATGTGTTTAGTTGAAAATGCATTGTAGACACATCAATATCAATTAGCCAGTTCATTATGAGTCTGGAAATCAGACAAGGTCACACAAGGAGGAATTTATTTGGGAATTATTAGTGCATATTCAAATTAAATAGAAAATAAAAGTAAAAAGGGTATTCAATGTTTTGGTTAATTACTTTGGATTTGAAAAATGAGAAATTTGTAAAAATCTAATAGGTAAGAGTCAGGTGTCACTAAGCCCTATTAGCACCAGATATTTGGAGAAAAAATGTAATTACAGTAACCTACAGATTAGAAAATGAGTAGCAAATAAATATAAAGTTCTATATTTTCGGACTCAATTAAATTGGATTTATACAAAGTTAATATACAGAGTTTATGTTTATTGAAACTTTGAAACATATGGAGCCTTACCAAAAAACCAAGGATTGGTTTTAAAGACAGCCTAAGTGCAGGTCTAACCTAAAACTAATAGAGTCATCACAAATAATATAAAGCTAAAAATAATTAATGCATAAATAGCATTAAATGGCATCAGTAGACTACTAAAAATAAGATCCCAGAGTATATTAACATTTGTCAGCAAAGGAATAACACCTGTGTTAGGGGCAGTGTGGTATACTGGGGGGAAAATTATGAAAGAAAGACAATGAATATATTTTCTAACTCAGAGACAGAAACTTTGAGCATGTTACTGAAGCTTTTAATGTAAAAAATTAATAAACAGACTTCAGTTAAATAGAGTCAGGAGGTCAGAAGGGGGAGAGTTCAAGCCCTGCAATGAGAGCAGAGCCCAAAAGGACAAAGAAAAACTCCTCTTCTTCCCTGGCAAGTACTCAGCCAATGAAAACCATGGGCTCTTTTTTTTTTTTATTGTAGCCCTCCCAGCTTCTTTTTCCCCTCTATAAAAGCATTCTCCTTCCCTTGCTGTTTGGGGACTTGCATGTGTCTCACCATGATTGTAGAACATGTAATTCTCTGTTGATCCCTCCAACCAAAAATATCTTTGCTGGAGAATAACCTGGCAGTCTAGTTATTTTACATCAACATGTTGGTGGCCCATACAGTGACCAGGGAAGACTCCCAACAGCTCCAGGGCTGGTGAGCAAATGGGTGCGGTTACCCACAGTTGAGCCCATTGTCACTCTACAGCTTTTCTCTCCAACTCTAGAATTTGAAGGTAAGCCTTTCTCCTGGATCTGAGCTCATGCCCTCCTTGTGTTTGAAGCCATCTATGCTTTAGTTAGCATCTTTTTTAAGGTTTTGTCTTTCTGGTTAAGGCCTTGTTCTATATGTGAGTACTTGTTTGTCACTTGGGTCCGATTTTGAGATCAGACTCTTACAAATGAATCTTGCTGAAAATGCCTTCAACCCAATTCCTTTGGGAATAGGGGCTGCTTTGCTGAAACTCTGCAGGTTTTTCAGTCTTTGGCTTATTTGTTGGAAAGGGGCTGTTCTCTGGAACCTGGCTGAAAAGGCTTCAGCCTGGCTCTTCTGCAACCAAGCTGTCTCCTTAGAACTGTCTGGTGTTAGGCCTGCAGGCTGTTTGAGTGGGCTGTTTGAGCTGTTTAAAGATTGTTCTTTTACTCTAGAGAAGAACTTCTGAAACATGAGATCCCAGTTATCTAAATATTTTGAGGGCACCACCCCTACAGAAAATCCAGCCTATTTTACATTTTAAAGCTACACTTTTTCCTTATTCCCATTTCTAACTAAATCGGCTGACTTGACCAAAGGTAATTTAAAATATCAGTGAGGAACTTTTGAAATCCCCAAACATAATTTCCTTAAAACTGAATTGGACTACCATAGCTCAAAAATTTCCAAAACTGAGTGGAATGCTTATTTTTTTTATTTTTGGTCATGCTGCACAACATGTGGGATCTTAGTTTCCCAACCAGGGATCGAACCTGGGCCCCCTGCAGTGGAAACATGGAGTCTTAACCACTGAACCTCCAGGGAAGCCCCTGGAATGCTTATTTTGATTGGTATTCCAACATTATCAGAAGTCTAAAATTGCGTCTCTGCAAAATAAGATTTTAAGTTTCACTGAGGCAAACAAACAATTATATAAAGATTAAATGGCTCCATAAGCCTCAGACTCTTCTTCCTTGATTTCTTTGTCTCAGGCTTTCCCTGTGGTGCCATTTTTCTCCTTCCCTTATATGTCATCCACACCTCCTCTATACCCTCAGTTCCCACATACTAATTCTCTCTCCAAACTTCCCCTTTTCCTTAAACTCTCTTCACTCCCTTTTCTTCAGAACTTGTCAGAACCTGTCCCTTTAAAACTAGGCCTTCTGAGGATCCAGAGGCTAAGCTCTTCATTTCTTACATTCCCTGGCCTAAAGCTGAACTGAAAGCCATAGTCAAAGATTTTCCCAAAGTAACCAAAGATCCTCACATCTTTGCTGAGGAATTTAATATAGTCATTCAAACTTATCAACCTGGTTTATCTGACTTATATCAGCCAGTTCATATGCTTGTTAGTGAAGGCCAGGCCAAGCATTAGATTAAAAAACTACTGGAAAAATCCTGAAAGATCTCTATAATTAGAACCAGAAGACTAGCCTACTAACTTATTATATGATCAGGCTTAATTAATCATTAGGTGACTTCACTGAGTAATTCCTAGGGTTCTTTTTGAGCCTATTTTTTTTTTTTTTTTTTTTTTTGCGGTTCACGGGCCTCTCACTGTTGTGGCCTCTCCCGCTGCGGAGCACAGGCTCCGGACGCGCAGGCTCAGTGGCCATGGCTCACGGGCCCAGCCGCTCCGCAGCATATGGGATCCTCCCGAACCGGGGCACAAACTCGTGTCCCCTGCATCGGCAGGCGGACACTCAACTACTGCGCCACCAGGGAAGCCCTGAGCCTATTGATTGAAACAAAATTCAAGCTTGCACACAAAAATCTGGTGAATCTGTTCATGACTATTACGATCAACTTTAGATTGCTTTTAAAGAAAATTCTGGTCTCCCTTCAGACGTTAATTCCACCCAGGTAACTTTTAACTCTATGTTTATGAATGGACTAAAACAGAACATTTTCCTCTATTGAAAAGGACGAGGATGAAATGGGAAACAATGTCCACTCCTTTTTACTTGAATGAGACCGCAACAAGTTTCCATCTGTGCAGTTTTCCCCAACATTTTGATCAAAAAGGAGAAATGTAAAACATTAATAAACAGAAATCTCTATTAAATAGAGTTGGGAGACCAGAAGGGGGAGCTCTCACAGCCTGCAATGACAGCAGAGTCCAACAGGAGGAAAAAAAAGACTCTTCTTTTCTGTCAAGGACTCACCCATGGAAAGCTATGGACTCTGTTTACCATAGCCCTTCCAGCTTCCTTTTCCCCTCTATAAAAGCATTCTCCTTCCCTTGCTGTGTGGGGACTTGCACATGGCTTGCCATGGTTGCAGAACCCAAATTTCAATTCTCTGGTGATCTCAAATAAACCCATCTTTGCTGGAGAAATATCTTGTTGCTGTTTGTTTTAGGTCAACACTGAACTTCAATTTATGTACGTACATCTCCTAACATTAGGTAAAACAATAGCTATTAAACCGGCTACTTCTTTTTATATAAGCATATTATATCGTTCCTCTAAATCTTAACACAAAAACACCCAGGGGGAAAAAAGAATATCTAAAAAACATGAATTTGTGTCCAGTTAGAATTAGAATGCAGCTGCCTCTTGGAGACAACCAGATAGACAGCAACTTGTCCAGCTGTTTGGGCAACTCAATGGCACAAGGATATTCATACATGCCACTTTTGCTTTGGTCTACTTCTTGAAATTTGACTCTATGGATGTTTCTTTTGTTTTGGAGGATGAGGGAGAATACTAGCTAGAGTAAACATTATGGAAAAAAAAAACTTTAAAAATATTCTGCAACTTTATCCAAAAGGATATAGAGACCTGGCTCATGAGATGTATGAGGGTGACCCTAAACCAATGAAAGCCATAATCAAGAAACCATTTCCAGGTAACTAGCTGGAAAGATACAATGATATTTTATGTCATATTTATGTAAGTAAATATAATCATCATCAGTGGGAAGTAAAAAACAGTTTGGGGAGGAGATGAACAATTAAAGAAACACATGGACATATTTTTTACTGATTTATTGCCATCATGCAGATGGTCTAGGATGAATCACAACAAAACATTTGTAGTATACCCTTGAAGCCTTAGAGGTTTTTCTTTTTCCCCACAACTTTGATAATTAATTGTTCATTTCCTTCATGGAAGATAAATGAATATGAATATTCAAATAATAGTTTCATTGATAGCAGTATAAATCCTCATAATAGTGTTATGTTTATTTGAATTCTCTTGTCTGAAAGTCAATGTCAACAAAAATAAAGTATTCTTAATAAATTAAATTTAAAATTGAAATTTTAACTATTGTAGAAATAGTATTTTCAAAGGAAATTATAATAAACACACACAATATTAAATATAAATGATAGCATATATACATACATATATATATATACACACACACACACATAGTTTTCCATCTAACTTGACATGAACTGAAAGCAAAGTAGTATTAGGGGTTTGTTTGTTTGTTTTGGTCTAATAATGTAGATACTATAATTGAAAGTTTCTTTCCAGGAAAAGAAAATCTGGGAATAATGTAATATTCCAAGCAAGAGAGAGGCTTCACTCTTTTTTTATTAAAAGTTTTCTTCTAAAATCACTGAAGAAAAATGTTATTGTTTTCTCCAAAACATAGAGTATATTAAATTAAAGATAATAGGCTGCTTGTATAAATAAATTCGTATTTATGTATAAAGAGATACTCTCTTGAAACAGTATAACATTAATGCATAGATTTGCATTTCTGTGATTCTTTTGCAAATTGATGACTACAAATTCTGATGACTTTCTCATATTTCTGGGAGGAAAAAATACTGGACATAATTTAAGAGATTTTCCTGAATGCTTTCTGTTTAATATTGTTTTGTATGATTCTGTCATAGACTGAGGTCTAAAATATGTTCTGAGTTACTTAATTTTTTTCCTGTACAGCATTAAAATCCAACATCTGTGTACATGACAAAATGATCACCACTACAATTCTAGTTACCATCCATCACCATATGGCCGACCTCTTTCACTCATTCATCCACACCCCCAACCACCTTTCCATCTGGTAATAACCAATCTGATCTCTGTATCTATAAATCTGTTTTTGTTTATTTTATTTGTATTTTATTGTTTTGTTTTACATTTCACATGAGTCATATTATACATTATTTGTCTTTCTCTGTCTGACTTATTTCACTTAATATAATACCTTCAAGGTCCATCCATATTGTCACAAATGGCAGGATTTCATTCTTTTTTGTGGCCAATTAGTATTCCATTGTGTATATATATGAGCTACTAAATTTTTGATTGAAATCTTATTCTCTCAGGTAAACATGCACTTGTTTATATTGTAAATATATGGTTTGTAAATCATATTGAAAAGCTGTTTGTAAAACACTGTCTTGTATGTTCTAATTGAATGAATAACTAATTCTTACTAAATCATTTAATGGAGGATTAAGTACAAAAAGAGGAGAAACTTTGAAATGTGACAAATAGCCAAGACACCAGTTTCTGTCTGGAAAAGACAATCAAGAAAGACAATGGAGCTTGTGCTAGTTCAGAAATACCTAACTAACCACTCTATTTTTCATCAAGCTACCATAAGGAACAACACAAGGCAGGGAAACAGAAAGGCTAAGTAATGTCTAAGCTTAAAACTAATGAAACATGCAATTAAGCCTTTATCACTAAGAGGGGGTCAAACTTGTTGGCTGCACACTTAATATATATGCATGGGAATAAATAGAATTTGTTTTAGGTTAATCAATGATAATACTTTGGGATATTCTCAAGTGTAACTATAAGAACTATTCATTATCAGGTTTTTCCTGCAATTTATATTTTCAAATTCAGTAGTTACTACATATAGTGAACCTATGTGCACACATAGGCACACATTCTTACACATATACAAGCATCTGTTGTCTACCTGCATTTCTGTTCTAATTTTCCATAAGCAGTTCAACCATGATATGTTCAATAGACCTTATTATCCACATTGTTTGTCTTTTATATGTATTCCATATCTGGAGAAGGGAATCAACATGTAATCAGTTATCAGAATTATCATGATTGAAGTCTTCTGAGCTTCATACATGTTACAGGCTGCATTATATCCTCTAAAATTCATATGTTGAAACCTTAAACTCCAGTACCCCAGAATGTGACTGTATTTGGAGACAGGGCCTTTTAAGAGGTGATTACATTAAAACGAGGCCCATGGGATGGGGTCTAATCCAATATGACTGGTGTCCTTATAAGAAGGAGAAAGGCCTCAGGAGAAACCAAACTTGCTGACACCTTGATCTTGGACTTCTAGCCTCCAGAACTATTTTTTGTTAAGTCACCCAGTCTGTGGTATTTTGTTATGGCAGCTTGTACAAACCAAATAGATTAACCTTATCCCTAATATTTAATCCTATCCTTTAAAACCACCCTTTCCTTTCTAAGTGCCACAGTCAAAGTCCTATTATGTGTCTTCTTCACTGGACATCTGGGTCACAAATGTCATTTATTGGCTTTCTTGACTTGACCACCACTTATCTCATGCTGTCAGAGTTATCTTTCTATGGTACATGTTTTCTCATTCATTCGTAATAAAAATATTTCAATAATTCCTCATCTACTGTGAAAACAAAGTATCTTAACACAACAGGAGGACTCCCCGTACTTATTACTGTCAGTCATGTGGTACATCCAGCCTTGAACTTAAGTTCCAGATATAATCATCAGAGTATACACATCATTTGAGACACTTATTAAAACCAGAATTCCCATGCCCCTTCTCTGGAGAATCTGCCTCATTAAGCCTGCATCGTGTCTTGGGGATCTGTTTTATTAACAAATCTCCCAGGTGATTCTTATTAGCAGCCAAGTTTATAAGCCATAAAGTATAATATATTCTTGTAGTCCTTCCCCAAGACATGCTCTTCACTGAGACTTAAGGTACTTTACATTTTCTAAATTTAATTGGTCCTTACTGAGGAGTAAAATTGTTTCTTATTTCAAACACAAGAGAGCTTAATACAGTTACTTAGATGTTACAGGAACATCCTTATTATGGCAGTAGCAAAACTGCATTAAAATTACTAAACATTATAGTTGCTGTGTAAATGTCCTCATAATTTGATTTGGAGAGATGTGGTTAGCAAAGAAGATTAATTAGCAAGGACACTGCATGGAGGTAAAAGAAGTAAGAAAAAAATGGGGTGTTCTCTGGAAAGAATCTATTACAATAGCAAAGTATTTTCAACAGTTCAAATTCTAAGTAGAATTTGTTACATTCTAAGTAGACATCCCTCATGGTTATTATTTTGTGAAACTTGCTTTAAATATGTTAGTAAATAGTAAACTCTCATGAGAGTGCTGGTTACTTTAGCTTAGCTTTAGAAACTTCAATGTAAAGAGTATAATGTAGACAAGCTTTCTCTCCTAAACATTATCTTCCTTTAACAGAAAAAAAAAAGGTTGCATCTTGCCTCCTCATGTTAAATCTTGAAAAGTCATTCTCACAAACAAAAATGTTAGAAAAGTATAAGAAAAGGCAAAAATCCTATTAATTTCTAAAAAAGTCTCAGTAATCCAAATTTAATATTCAAGAAAGTTAAACTGGAATATAGATCCTCACAACTACAGTAAATAGCAAGAAAACTGTGAAGTATATTTACAGTGTTGAACTTGCTTAATTATATCCTAGTGACCCGCCAAGAGAAGGACATTTCTCAGGCTGCGTCTCAAAATAATACATGTGGAGATGACGCTGCAGCCCTGCAATCTGCAACTGCTGCTGGAATATATGTATATGTATAACTAATTCACTTTGTTATAAAGCAGAAACTAACACACCATTGTAAAGCAATTATACTCCAATAAAGATGTTAAAAAAAAAAAAAGAAGTAGACTGGAAGTCAATCTGTAGCCTGGAACCTACAGGCTGAAAGTCAGAGGTTAGAAGCTGGAGACTAGGGTCTTCCCTGGTGGCGCAGTGGTTGAGAGTCCGCCTGCCAATGCAGGGGACGCGGGTTCGTGCCCCGGTCCACGAAGATCCCACATGCTGCGGAGCAGCTGGGCCCGTGAGCCATGCCGCTGAGCCTGCGCGTCCGGAGCCTGTGCTCCGCAACGGCAGAGGCCACAGCAGTGAGAGGCCCGCGTACCGCAAAAAAAAAAAAAAAAAAAAAAAAAAAGAAGTTGGAGACTAGCCAAGCTGCAGGCCATGGAGTGATTAAAATCACTCTCCTTGATTTAAGCCACTGAATTTAATGCTTTAAGTTTTGTCACAGCTCTTACTGTGGAAATAACTCACTAATTCTCAATCTCTCTCTCTCTCTCTCTCTCTCTCTCTCTCTCTCTCTCTCTCTCTCTTTTGCTGTTTCTATCTAATGCTTAGTTGAGTTTCTTTAGACTTGACTTGGTATAATTTTTACCAATGAGTGTATAAGTAAGTGTACTGACTGGAAAGATTATTTACAAACCATGCTTAGTTGAACTTTAGGAAAATCCTCTGGGAAAAAAAAATAATCCAGTGAATGTTGGGGAAATGTAAATTACAAATACAGACACATATGTGTTTGCGTTTATATGTCTGGGATTATATATAAAACATATAAATACATTTTAAAACTCATACAAAATTTATTGGTGTACATTTTTGTATTTCTTTTTGTCAAAAGGAAAAATTAAGCCCACATTGAATTTGTTTCAGTTTAGAATGGTTAAAAAAACAAATTACAGGTTTTGTATTTTGGGGGGTTGTTTGACTTTGTTTTGTCAGATATCAACATATGGCTAAAAAATGCTATGCTGTGTAGCCTCACCATTTTGTTTTTTAATGAAAAAGTCAGTCATGCCAGTAATAACCAAATTCTATAATTTTTGAGAGAGTCTTATGAAAATGTAGTGGTTCATTTTTAAATTATCAACACGTGAGAGGCAGATTTCCCTTTAAATGGGTCTGCCCACTAGAAGAGAACAAAACTTCACTGCTCTGGCACACACCAAGCTTGTTGGTATACTGTCCATGCCTTTGATATCCTTAATTAAACAATGGTGCACTGCAGTCAAATATGATCACTCGTGGCACCTCTGTCGTAGGCCATGCACTTCCCAAGAGAAAACTTGTGCACCTTTAAAATGTTCTGTTTTGATCCTAAGGTTCAGAGTCTATAGAAAATTGGGGCTGATTTGGGGCTAGGGTTAACTGTCGTATTTTCCTTCATGGCTCATTATACACAATAAACAGGCCTAGTATTAGAGGGAATGGAGTGACACGGGACCATATATAATCCTGGAAGAGGATATCCCCAAACAAAGGTGATGGTGGTGGATATGGTCCACCATTTAGTAGAAGTAAAGGAGTTAAAAGTGGAGGATCAATTCTCGCCGTAGAGGTGGCGCTGGTTGAGCTCATGGTGGGCATGACCCCTTCGCCTGCCCATGGATAAGGTGGAGGAAAGTCTGGAATTTATGAGCAAACTATGTTTCCATGATCTTGGGTTCGAAGCTGGAATTTTGTTCCAAGGTGCTTGGAAATTTATTCCAATTTTTGCAGCTTCTCTTGAGTCTGCACAGGATTTGGTTAAATTATGCCAATTGTCTTAGCTAACATAGTAGATGTTTGCATGCTAAAGCAACTCTTTACAAATTTCATTGTACCTGATTTTCTCAGAAAAGTTTTGTGTTTGCTTTTTACTTTTTTCCCCAGTTCTATTGAGGGATGAGTAACAAATAAAAATTATATAAATGTATATTTAGTTTGGAAAACATGATTTTTTAAAGGCATACAATGTGATGATGTAATATAAGTATACATTGTGAAATGATGACCACAGTCATGTTAATTAACACGTTCATCTCCTTACATAGTTATCTTGTGTGTGTGTGTACATTTAAAACCTACTCTCTTAGCAACTTTCAAGTATACAGTATAATATTATTAACTATAATCACCATGTTGTACATGAGGTTTCCAGAACTTACTCATCTTACAGCTCGAAATTTGTATCTTTTGACCTACATCTTCCCATTTCTCACAAACCCCAGTCCCTGGCAACCACCATTGTGCTTTCTGTAGTTTGTTGATACATGTATATGAGAGTAAAATATACAATTTTAATTTTCTCTTTGTAAACTTAAAAATGTCAATTTTGTTTTTCAAATATTTTATACGTGTGCCTTACTTTGATATATTAAGAAATCCACACTTAGGTTGAAAATGTATACATACAGGTATATAATGGATATTGTTCAATGAAAACTTTAAAATTCAAAAAAAATTGAAGTAATAAATGTAATATCTATATACAAGCACACAGACATCCAGTTGTACAGCTGGAACTCTCCAAATACGATGGTCTGACTGATATTCTTAAGTGTAATAGAAACAAATTATTTTAAAGCATTCTAAAGATTCTTAAAAATAATGCTTAATTTTATTAATTTTATGGTGAACAAATAACATTTAGCCAATAAATTATAAACTCATATAAATCATGTTTTACCTGAGGTTGATGTAAAGACAGTGCATTTTTCAGTTTGTAGAATTTCGATACTCTTTGGGCTGAAAAGGAGAATAGGAATCACGTTGTGTGAATAGAGTCTCATGAGAAAAGAAATCTTTCTTTTCTTTTTTTTTTTTTTTACGTTTTATCTGGATAGTTGTCAAAACAGATTTCCCCCCTTGTTTTGCACTACAGTTTGTAGATACTTGTACTACAAACTATGAGACAATAATAGAGACAACCAATTCTTTGGTACTCACTTATTTCATTAAAAAAATTGTGCTACAACAAGACCTCTGGACCTTTTCCAGTTTCAAAATTATACTAAGAGTTTGACAAACATAAATTTGTATACCTTCATCAAAATTACAAATTTGGAAGAATAAGTCTAGGAGGCTATTTCAAAACAGACACATTAAAATAACTGTGTTATTCATTTGATTTATATGAAGATCTAGAACATGTAACCTGGTTCTAATCCCAAGTGTTACTAAACATTTGCACACAATTATAACAAGTAGCCAACTTAATAGTTATGCCAGATTCAATAATGTTTAGTATTGTTTTCTGTTCACCAAAGATTTTGCTAAGTATGTACAGCATGGAGAGAAAGGCATGTGCTTTGGTGAATAAAATTCTATTTTAGGAGATTAGGTAATAGAAAAAGAAAACATATATTGACCAAATGGATGAATATATTAATATTATTTTCTGTTTCTAAATGTCACTGATTTGGGGAATTACTTCTTTTTTATTAGCTGACTATATATTAGCATAATTTTGTTTTCTAGCAAGTTTGCCTTCATCACTCAAAATGCTATGCATAAAGTTCCTGAATTCATTTTCTCTTGCACTGTTTGATATATTATTTTGTTTCTTGGACTGTTTCTAACAACTAAAAAATGAAAGCAACCAATCACATAAAGACAACCTTCATCAGAATGTCACACTTACAGACTCTGCTGAATGATGATACTGCGAAAGCAAACCAGGATTGCTCATGAATGCAAAACTGTCATTACTTTCAGTCCTAATACTTTCTACTCTTAAGTTATTTCCTTATCTAATGTTAACATTAGTGTTTGTGTAATTCTTTTCATCATATATACCATTATATAACCCTGCTATGTTGGTGTGTGATTGTATTCATAACTTATATGGAACCATATTAAGTGTATTATGAACTCAGTGGTCTAATAGTATCCCTACAATATTCAACATGGTTTCATGTTCCCTACTTACAGGAGATTAACATAGCATTGTCTGCAGAAATACTGGAATGAATGAGCAGTCTGGAAAAAAGTGTAATTTAGGAAAAATATAAAGGTGCCAATCTCCGTGTGCTTCAAACAATAGTAAGAAATTTAGAAGATTAAAACATGAAAGAACAAAGTGTACTTTTTTTTGGTAATAGTATAAATATAACATTTGAAGATACGGAGGTGATTAAATATGTGTAGAAACAATCTTTGTTTGGCTCTACTTCCTTTGCCTATGTATGTTTCCTCTTTTCTAGCTACTCAACTTCTCACTATAGTCAAGATTTAGTAATTTATGATTTGGGTCATAAGTAATTCAAAATTATAAGTTTTTTTTTTTTTTTTACAATTTTACAAACATACTGATTGTAATTAATGAACTTATCCAAACCACATTGAGACAATACTAGCTTCCTTTAAATATCTGATATTTTAAGTAAATTTTGATAGAAATTACTATAAACTGTTATCTGAAAGAGTTTTGACTTGGAATATCTCCAAATTTGTTTATATTAGCTATTCAAACAGACATAAAATATAAATACATTCAATTTACCTTTTTTCCCAAATTTTGTTTATCTACCAACTAGATTATGAAAAGGTACATTTATTTCAATCTTTGTTTAAAGCATTTTCATTGGGGATTTAGTGTTATCTCATGACTTTTGAACGGGAGCAGAATTTGCCGCCTCCAAATATACTTCTTTGGCATTCGGATTGTCTTGAGCTGGTTCTATTTAAGAAATGGTAGACACAGGAGAAGCTCTGAAATCAAAGTAGAAGTTATTCTTTTACAAGAGACTTTTACATTTATAAGGGCCATGGCTGTTTGGAAGGGTGTCTCCCTCTCTGTACCAGGGAGAGGAGGATAACTAAATCTGTAGAAACTCTTATCAATGGAGAAGATATGAACTTAAATCTGCATAACAGTCTTACCCTTCTTTACTGTGAGTTTCCTCCCTTCACTGGCCTTCACTGTCCCTGCATCTCCAACATCTCTTGTCTTCAATTGGAGATGGTATTCAAGGTGATGACTTGTGTCATTTTGAAGAGTTACTCAGTTTTTCTGGGTATCTCTCATGTATACGGGAGGTATACATGTTATTAAACTTATGTTTGTTTTCCCCCAGTTACTCTGTCTTTTATTACAGAGGGGCTCTCTGTGAAGAACCTAGAATGGTAGAAGGAAAATTATCCTCCCGCCCCCCACTACACATTCAGTAGCCAGTTTGTTAGTGTTACCAGAAGCATTAGCACTTCCTCTTATATTTTGAGGAGAGAAAAAGGAGTATAATGAAAAAGAGTTGTTGAAGAAAAACAATAGTAACAAAAAATAGAATCTAGAGTGAGAAGACCTGGATTGTTGGCAGACCAACCACTTGCTAATGCTATGTTCTTTTTCTCATTAAACCATAAGTTTTTTTATCAGTAAAATGTGAACTGTTATAAGATCTTCCCTGACTATACATATATATCAAATATATAATATGTTATGTCTACTCTATTGACTAAGATTTTCAAAGGTAATATGTCTCAGGGGTAAATATTTCTGAAGTGATTTTCAAATATTATCTTGGTTATTTGTATTTCATTTATGTGTATTTCATTATACAGTCTCTGAACATATTCATGTCTTATTAAATTTCAAATAAGATCTTCATCTCTAATACCATTTTACAAGAAACGATGTAAAATTTCTATTCAATTAATTATGTCAACTTAATCTCAATAAGCCTTTATTCAGCTCAAGGAGCCAAACTGTGTCTAAAGTCTTTTTCTTACAAATGAGCACATTTACTATTTCCTCCGTTTCCCCCTGCTGTTTCTTTTCAATAAAGTTAAATGTCCCCAGTCAATCACAGTTAAATCATTTCCTCCTAAAGTAGTCAGTATCAATCAATTATGATAAATTAAGACTGACAAGGGATAAACCAAGGATTCATGTATGGGCAAATTGAAACAGAAGAAGTCTTAAATGGGAAGGAAGTAGTTACAAGGAGCAGAAAGTAACCCTTTATAATTAAAAAAACCCCACAGTATTTCATTATAAAAGATCATTTCAATTATATATATGCATGTGTATGTGTATGTATTTGCACACATGCAAATACAGTTATTTTTCAATCTTCAAAATATTTCCAGCCTGCAAATACAGTTATTTTTCAATCTTCAAAATACTTCCAGCCTGCTATACTGGTATAACTTTAAAGTCAATAGGATATAAGCTTTGCTTCTTTCCACTTCCTCTAAAATATATCCACTTATTGCAATTACTTGCATCTGTTCTTTCGTAGATGAAAAAATTAATCATTCTATCTAAGAAAGAAATGGAAAATTTTATTTGAGCCAAACTGAGGATTAAAATCCAGGAACAGCCTCTCAGAAAGCTCTGAGAATTGTTCCAATTGTTAGAAGTCACAGCAGAGACATATAAGTTTATGAGACAGGGGACTGTACATTAATTGACATATAATTGATAGTTTACACAATCCAGATAAAGCCTACAAAGTGAGTAGTGGGTCATGGGTCATCATGGCCCCTTACAAGATTAAGAAGGAATGTTATCTTTTAAGGAGTTGTCTTGTTGGTGCTAGGAGAATGTTTCACTTTATAGTTGAGCAGGTATTTCTACCCATGGGGAGGTTTGGTCGATGCACAATGCAGATACACAATGCACAGTAAAGGCGGGAAAGGAGGGCAAAGGGTAGAGAAAATTTCTTATGTTTAATTTTTTTTTGTCTTGCCCCAAATTAAGAATTTTATTTCACACTTTTGTTCTCTTCTTACATACTTAACAAATAACCTTAGACTTGGACTAATTCTTGTCTTTTTTCTTATGGTTTCTTCTAAATGAGAAATCAGTCTTCAAAACATATTGCACATTTATGCAAAGGATCTTAATTTCAACACCAAATATATTTTACAGTCAAATAAACACTATCATCTTTTATTTCTTCAATATGAGAAAAATTTACCAAATGAGTAGGTCAAAATTAGTTTCATATATAATGTGTTTTCAGAAATGCATTTTACAAATTATGTTACTTCCTTGTACAAATAATGGAGAAATTTAGTTGAATGATAGAAAAGTCGAATATAATTATAACTGATGGATTTTATACTATGAGTAGTGATAAGGCATGAATGTTAGTATGGAGGAGTGTTTTCTAAAAGTATAATTGGTCTTTGACTTAAATTTGGTCCAACAATCATATAAGTTCATTAGAGATACTAAATAGGTGCTGACAACATGACACCTGCAAACAGGTAATCTGCATAACATGATAATGATACCAAACCTTATTGCTAAGGAAATAATGTAAATGTCTGAGGTTTTTTAAAGAAACAATTTTGTAAGTATAGTATAGATTAGCTGTGATTTAGCAATGGGTTATGAAATACTGAAAGACACTGCTAAATATGTCATCAATGTACTGTGAGTACACAAATATGATTTCTATTCCTTTTAGTACTAGCTGAAATGTTTTTTAATAATGGCAATAGTTTATATGTTAATGTTTATATTTTCAAAAGACTGAATTTTAGGTGTATTTTCTGAAATAGTCTTCCTTAAAATGCTGTTAGAAATCATTAACACCCTTTTAAAAATGAGTGAACTACATCTCAGTAAGCTTATGTCTTCCTCTTGATCTCACTGCTAATAATCTTTTCTGAAAAATTTTAAGATTTTGCCAATTTACGTTGACAAAAATCTGGAAAACACATATAGGAATAGAGTCTAAAGGTCGTGAATCAGAATGGAAGGAACATACTATTGTTTCGGAACAACTTTATGGATAGGGATTCACTAATCAGAGTCTGGAATTACTGTGTTAACTTGAATGACTTTAGATTGATTGATTGAAACTTGGGCCCAAACAGTAACTTAAAATAAGTGAAGTTGAAATGTCAGAAGTTCCTTGATATATCCTAGAGAAAAGTATCCCATGGTCCAGGTCCCTTTCTGTGCAAGGGGCTCTTCTACTTGGCTGTATGACAAAGCAGATGAGATTGGTGCTTGAAGTGTCTATGGCAAATAGGGATGTTTGTGGAGACTTTGGCAGGTCCCTGTTGAAGAATCACAGTAAAATATTTAGGATTTTAGAGCAATTACTCTTTGAGACCCAGGTTTCAATAGAGACTGAATGCTTGAAGGTGTGCCAAGAAGTTACCATGTGAACTAAGCACATAAGATTCAGTAACTTTGGCCTCATGGAAAATTTACCAGTTGACTGAAGCAATATCCTGGGGAATGAAAAGTGTTTTCAACAAATGATGCTGAGACAATTAGATAACCATGAACAACAAAAAAAAATTTAGACCCATATTCCACACCATAAGGAATGTCAATTCAAAATGGATCAAAAAGATAAAAACATAAAACTTTTAGAAGAAAAATTGAGATATTCCTGACCCTGGATTAAGAATTTTTAGATACAACACCAAAAGCCCAATGCATAAAGGAAAAAATAATAATAAATTAGACTTGATCAAAATTGAACACTTGGTTCTTTCAAAGGACACCAATAAGGACCTGAAAAACAAGTCACATGCTGGGAAGAACTATTTTTAAAGTCTTCGTTTAGTCGAATTGGGCTGGTATAACAGACTATCATAGAGTGGGTGGTTTATATTTAAAAGAAATTTATTTCTTACTGTTCTGAAGGCTGGAAGTCCAAGGTCAAGGCATAGGCAGGCACGTTTAGTAATACAGTGAGGGCCTACTTCCTGGTTCATAGGTGCCTTTCTCTTCACTGTGTCTTCACTTGTTGGAAAGGGCAAAAAAGTTCTCTGAGGTCTCTTTTATAAGGACACTAATTTCATTCATGAAGCTCCATCTTTATAACCTAAACACCCTTCAAATGCCCCACTTCCAAATACCATCAAATTGGGCACTAGCATTTAGCATATGAATTTGAGGGATTGGCATAAATATTTAGCTTATAGCATAGGTATCCTAGGTTCCTGGGGTGATTCTGTCTATAAAGGATGGCAGCAAAATGTCACAAGGAATAGAATGTTAGCAACTTCTTCCACAATCATGACAAAGGATGCTTAATAAACACAACTCAAATTATTTTTTTGAAATAGCCACAACTTCCCAAGTAACAACCAAGTTCATATGCAAAGGAAATCACTTTTTTTTGCATTTATTCTTATAGGACCTGTATGCAATCTGAATCTGAAATAAATATCAATAAATATTGTTCCTACTTTTATGGACTTATTAAAAACTCAAAATAATGATTGCTTCATAAAATCATGCACAATAAATAAGGCTTTGTCAGACAGAATCTGGACTTAACTTGACATGATGTAACTGAAATGATTAAGTGAATACTGATTGTTATCTCAATATAAGATCAAAAATTAGCACAGATACAAGTTTTTTTTTATAGTACAGCTTTACATTATCACGACCTTCTCACATATATGATTTATCCACTACATAGTATGAGAAAGATGAAATATAATAATGGTTAAAGTGAGATGTTTCTAACTAAAAATATTTTAAGGTAATTTTTTTTTCTTTTTTTTCTTGGTAAACTAACCTCAAAGATTTCAGATATTTCCATTGTGGCTATTTGCTCCAATTGACAAAAAAAGCATTGCTATTTCTTATGAACTTTTCCACCTTTTCAAGGTGAAAAACTTAGTGGACATTGGACTCATTTCAGGCTCAGTGTCTGTTTTAGAAGTGAGACAATTTAACAATCACTCCTGACTGGCTTCTTTGTGACAGACTCAGAGTGAAATCAATGCTGAATGACCAGAGAACTTAAAGCCAAGCTGGTGGCAGCAATCTAGTGGGCTGAGATGAGGACAGCATGTGTTCTTTCAGATCTTCCTTGCCAGCTGTGTGGAAGCATACTTCCTGTGGTTTGCTGTTATCCCCAAAGCCTTTTAAAAGTGTGACTATAGGACTACAATGAGTTGAAACCTTCTATTTGAAATGATGTCTCGGAAACTTGTCTATACCAAATTTGGGTCATATTTTTTCCAGCTTTCAAAAGGAGCAAATTAACCAAAGATATTTTATTTTATTTATACTATATTGTTAATGCTTAAGGAGGTTTGGATTCTCTATTCTGGCCATATTTAAGCATTGTTCTCCATATGACTAGTGAATCACTTTTACCATAGAAGGTAAAATATGTTGGGGCTATTGACAGAATCTCATTTCATGATCCACTTAATTGAAATTTGAAAATATTTCCTTTATGATTCATACTCAACAGAGGTTTATAACAGCAAAATGAAAAGAAGAAAGCAGAACTGCTACGCTGATGAACTGCTATTCTTTATAGCTTCATTTGCCTAATAGAGTACAGAAATATACCCTAATGAACATATGATATTTTTGGACTACACATAGTATACATTTTTAAACTCATTATAAGAAAAAGACTGACACTGAATTATAGAAAGCAGGTAATTTGAATAATACATATTTTGTGTGAACCATCCCAATATGTTTATAAATAACTGTATACAGCTATCATTAATAAATTCACACTTTTGCATATCTTTCAATGGAAAAATGAAACAAGTTAGGAAATAAGTGCAAGCATGATTTGCCTTAAGGAAACTTGACAAAAGAGGAAAAATCTTTTAGAATACATATATTGATTACAATAATTTTCATAATCAAGTAATGTTTCTAGTGATAGACTTAGCATTTGAATCATGTAATTTATTTTTATGGGAATGATACTGAGGTAAAGTTTTAGATCTACATCATTGCCAAAAACAAAAACAAAAAAAACCCCACAACCTACAATTAAATAACACTATAGTTACCCATAAAGCAAATTCATTACTTTCTCTTTTGGGAAATCTGAATTATAGTGTTGTATTTATTGTAACAGAATCATAGTTAAAGATGAGAAAGACACAAAATCCTTCTTAAAAACAGTTGGTTGTTAAGTTTTAATTTTTTAAATATTGGAACCACCAGTCTCTTAAAGTTCTACATATGGAATAACTTGATGACAATTTGAATTTGAATTTTCTTTGCAACTTCTCTTTCCCCATGAAACCAATTTAAGTGGTTGTGTGTCATTTCATCTAATTAGAGTAAAAAAGATAGGGTGTAGGGAGATAAGAAGAGAGCAGCAGCATTACCCCTCTTTAGGATATTCTGACATTGACTAAGAGGAAATGCCTATTTCCTTCATGCTTCCACCAAGTACAGGCAATGTCCCACTAACTCACCTCACAAGGGCCATGAGAGTTGATACTGTTTCCTGGTGGAAATCATGAGAGATAATATACTTTTTAAGAACAATTCAGGAAAAAAACATGGTCATGTTGTAAAGTGAAAAGTTTTCAACAATCTTGGTTACTCTACTATGATCCCAGTACATCAGACACACTGACCTCACCCTTAAAAATAATTGTGTAGGGCTTCCCTGGTGGCGCAGTGGTTGAGAGTGCCTGCCAATTCAGGGGACACGGGTTCGTGCCCCGGTCTGGGAAGATCCCACATGCCGTGGCATGGCTAGGCGTGTGAGCCATGGCCTCAGAGCCTGTGTTCCATGACGGGAGAGGCCACAACAGTGAGAGGCCTGTGTACTGCCAAAAAAAAAAAAAAATTTTTTTTTGTAAAGTGTTATAAGAAAATAGTTTTTATATATTAATTGTATATAATATATATTCGTTGAGTAGCATTTGAATTAGCATTTTATACATATATATTTATATATGTATGCATGTGTTTGTTGAAAAATAAAATTCAGCTGAGTAAATTTGAAGATCAAATAAGTTTACTAAACGATTCATGAATTGGGCAGCATCCTGTCTAGCAAATAGAAAGGAGCTCCAAAGAACTACAGGAAAAGAAATGGTTTTAAAGGCAGAGAGGGGTTGGGACAAGGAAATCATAAATGAAAAAAGGATTATTTCAGTCAAGGTCACCTTCCTTTGGGTGACAAAAGTGTCAGGTGAATTATTTCACTGGTGGTGACCAGGAAATTCCAGACTGACTGGTTAAGAGTACATTCTTGGGGAAGGTTGAAACTACAATTAGGTGAGGTATTAAGTCTTTGTTTTGTGATGTGGGTTTAGCACAAGTGACTCCATTTTGGCTTGTTGTTTCCTTTTTTAACAATCCCCTGGTTTTTATCAAACTCTAAGCTTAGCTGAGAGATGTGGTCAAAATTTAAGGCATTAGTGCCTCTCTCAGCTACCACTCGAAGCTTTTTTTTAATCTTTCATGTGGTACCCATAGGTCAAGACATTTTTGCTTAATCTCTGTGGCATTCACAGGTTATGGTTTCTGGTTCACAATCCTTAAATTGGTCATTCTCTTTGCTTCTTTTCTGACATTGCAGTCTTAGGGAGATCATTTGCTTGGCAGTTAGTAGCTGTGAACACACATTTAAAGTTTTGAAAGACTACAACATATCAGGGAGATTATTATGATTATAATAAGCAAGATAGTTTCCAATGTTTGGAATACACTTTGGAGTCACATTCCCCAAGACCCAAACCAATCAAAATCAAGTAAGTCAAAGCAAGACCTCGTTCAAGGAGTTACCCATTTAAGCCAAGTGGTTTGCTTGGTGATCTTATGTAACTGAGTTTCAATATACCCAGAAGTGTTAATCAGGTGCAGCAGGTGGTGTTGTCTCTAGCACAGACACCTCCCTGCTCGGCTTAAAGATAAGCAAGGAATATCCTATTATTAAGAACAAATTTGGCTAGAGAGTTTAAGGATTTTTGTCTTAGCAGCAGATTCTGAAATTTCTTTAGGAGTTAAGGAAAGATTTCTTATCACTTTTTCATTTACATTTACTCCTAACCAGTATGGCCCTGTCAAAGGAAGCAAATCTTGAGGCATGAACACCTCCTGGTAGGTCCTTTCTAACTTGACAATGTCAATCAAGGGTAGTCGAGCATGAGGTGTCTTAGTTCATTGGTTTATAGGTGACTATTTCATGTGGAATGAGCTTATGTTTCCCAAAGTGGGTACTTTAAACAGTCAGCAAGGCCAGAGGCAATATCTTAGGCCATGGGAGTCCACTAGTTTCAGGAAGTTTAATGATGTTAAGTTTGATGATCCCATTAGTTTTCTTGGCTTTGCCTGATAATTGAGGGTGATAGGGATAGTGATAGTCTCAAGAAGTTTGCAAAGTTTTCATTGAGGCTTAATATGATTTGCCCAGTGAAGTGGATGTCTCCATCACTGGAGAATATGAAAGGTATACCCAAGTGGGAAACATGTTTTTTTAATAGTTTCTTTGGCATCAGCCTGAAGCAGGGGAAAGCTTCAACTTATCCTGAAAACATACATACAGTAACAAGAACATATTGATAATTCATACTAAGTGGTATTGAATGAGTCCAGCTGCAAATGTGCAAAGTGTGCAGAGGGAAGCGGTTTGAGGCCTCTGGGAACAAAAATAGTCTTTCCAGGGTTATGGACATTGGTAGGTCATACATTGGTGGTGAACTGTTTTTCATATTCTTTTCCATTATAGGTTATTACAATATATTAAATATAGTTCCCTGTGCTATATAGTAGGACCTTGTTGTTTATCTATTTTATATATAGTAGTGTGTATCTATTAATCCCAAACTCCTAATTTATCCCTTTCCCCCACTTTCCTCTTTGGTAACCATAAGTTTGTTTCCTATGTCTGTGAGTTGTTTGTTTTGTAAATAAGTTCATTTGTATCATTTTTTAGATTCCACATATAATTGATATCATATGATATTTATCTTTCTCTGACTTACCTCACTTAGTATGATAATCTCTAGGTCCATCCATGTTGCTGCAAATGGCATTATTTCATTCTTTTTATGGCTTAGTAATTTTCCATTGTGTGTGTGTGTGTGTGTGTGTGTGTGTGTGTGTGTGTATACACCACATCTTCTTTATCCATTCATCTGTCAATGGACATTTAGGTTGTTTCCATGTCTTGGCTATTGTAAATAGTGCTGCTATGAACGTTGGGGTGCATGAATTTTTTCAAACTAGAGTTTTCTTTGGATATATGCCCAGGAGTGGGATTGCTGGATCATATGGTAACTTTATTTTAAATTTTTTAAAGAACCTCCATACTGTTTTCCATAGTGGCTGCACCAATATACATTCCCACCAGTAGTGGAGGAGGGTTCCCTTTTCTGCACACCCTCTGCAGCATTTATTATTTGTAGACTTTTTGATGGTGGTCATTCTAACTGGTATGAGCTGATAGCTTATTGTAGTTTTGATTTGCATTTCTCCAATAATTAGCTATGTTGAGCATTTTTTCATGTACCTATTGGCCATCTGTATGTCTTCTTTGAAGAAATATCTATTTAAGTGTTCTCCCTCTTTTATCACTGGGTTCTTTGTTTTTTTGATATCGATTTCTTTGTATATTTTGGAAATTAAACCCTTGTTCATCACATCATTTGCAAATATTTTCTCCCATTCTGTAGGTTGTCTTTTTGTTTATGGTTTCCTTTGCTGTGCAAAAGCTTATAAGTTCGATAAGGTCACATTTGTTTATTTTTGCTTTTATTTCTTTTGCCTGAGGAGACTTATTTTAGTTTTTTTAAAGGCCTGCTCAAGTTTATCTTCCTAAGGAAGGGGTTCAGGGACTGAACTTTTGGTAAATTCATAGAGTGAGGAAGACAACAGACAAAAATTAGAAACCCATAGTCTGCAATAACCAACTAGCCCTAAAAATCCATGAAGCAGTGGACCTAGGATATTCTTGGATTAGCTTAATTTTTTTTTGAGATAGTTGGATTCCTTTGGCAATTAGATTATGACCTAGGTAATAAACGGTACTTAGAGATAATTGTAATTTTTCTTTAAAGATTTTATGCCCCTTTTCAGGTAAATATTGCAACAAATAAATGGAATCTTTTATGGAAAGCCTCTTTGGTAACTGAGCACAGCAAGAGGTTGTCTACATATTGTAAAAGGGTCAATTTCTCTAGGGAATTGGTGGGCACTTAAATCTTAGTGGAGCACTTGGAAGAGATAAGATGGAGCCTCAGTAACCCTTAAGGAATGATTATTCAGGTATATTGTTGATTGTTTCTAGTAAAGGCAAATAGATATTAGCCATTAGGATCTACAGAGAGGCTGAAAAAGGCTGAATAAAAGTCCACAACAGTGAACTGTTTTGAGTATGTCAGATCTTTTAACAAAAGAGTGTAGGGTTTGCAAAAACTGGGAAATAGAGAATAACTCTCTTGTTCATTGCTCTCAAGTCTTGGACAAATTGCCATCCCCTCCCATTAAGTTTCCAGCCTGGCAAAATTAGTATGTTCCAGGGGCTGGTATAGGGAGGGATCAGCCCCTGCACTATTAGATCTTATACTTTTGGTGAGTGTGAAGCCTGTATGGCCTCAGGTTTAATGGATATTGGCACAATTTAGAAAAAGATTTAGTCATATCTATCCAAATTTTTATAGGTTCTGTGCTTTCTATCCTACCAATTTCAGTGTTAGAATTAGCCCACAGAATTTTGGGAACCATGATTAAATCCAGAGTTTCCTATTGGAGTTTTCCTCTTCTGTATGGAGTATAAATTATAAAGAATGTAAAGGATCTGGTTCAGGTTGGTCAGACAATTCTAAAGCAAGGTTTCCGTTGGAAGTAAAAGGTATTAGCCCTTTTAAGTTACAAGGAGATCTCTACCTAATAGATTGGGATCATATCACATAAAAAATACAAATGCTTTTCAGTAAAATGTCCCAGAGTCATTTGAACTGGTTGAGATAGGAATTCTATCTGAACTTTATTAAATACCACCACTATGGAAAATTTTGTCACCCCAAGGGATTTATTTTCCTGTGAGAGGGGTTTTAAAGTAGAAAGTGTAGCTCCAGTATCAACTAGAATTTGGCAAGGTTTCCCATTAATTTTAATTGTAGTTTCCCCTTGGCTGTTTAAGTGTATTACGGTAACAGTTTACTGGAGAACCCCTTAGAGTCCCGTCACTTCTGGGAGGGACTTGTATGGGGGCCCTTGAGCAGAAAGATTTGCATAGGACCTTTGAGGATACACATCTTTCCAGTGTCCCAGTTGATTACAGATGAATCAGTCCTTGGGCCATAGTTTTGATGGTGGATCCCTAGAAAGGTGCAGTGTGGGGGTTCCAGGTATTATTTCAGGTCTCTGGCCTTGGAGCTGTTGGAGCTGTAGGGCCAACAGCTTGGCAGACTTTTTGCCTGCAGTCTATCCCCAAAGTCCTTTCAAAGTGTTCAGCTATGGTCATGAATTCAGTCCGACTGGTGGCCTCCCATTCTATTTTCTGCCTTTTTATCAGTCTGCTAATCTCAGGAGATAATCTATTTACAAATAGGGCAATTAGAGCAGATTGATTGACCTTATTTATTGTATGAAACCCTGAATGCTATAGAAAGAGGGTTCTAAACAGCCTTTAAAGTCTGCCACAAAGGAGGGTGAAGGGTAAACTGGGATGAAGTGAGAGAGTGGCATGGACATATATACAGTACGAAATGTAAAATAGATAGCTAGTGGGAAGCATCTGCATAGCACAGGGAGATCAGCTCAGTGCTTTGTGACCACCTAGAGGGGTGGGATAGGGAGGGTGGGAGGGAGACGCAAGAGGGAGGGAATATGGGGATATATGTATGCATACGGCTGATTAATTTTGTTATACAGTAGAAACTAACACACTATTGTAAAGCAATTATGCTCCAATAAAGATGTTAAAAATAAATAAATAAAGTCTGCCACAGATTCATCTTTTTTGGCTTGTATATTTGAATAATTGACCTATCATTGTGAGCAGGGAAGACTCTAGGAATGGCTTGTAAAGAAGTTCAGTTGCTATTTTGCAAACTTTTTCTGGCCCATTAAGGGAACATATTGAAGATGGAGAATCTCCAATATCATCCTTGGGGTTTTGCAGTTTTTCTTCCTGCTTCCATTTTTGGGCTTCGTCAGTTCCTACCAATATGTGCACACGCTGGTAAAGATCTGGCAGCTTGGGATCTTATAGGCTCGATACTGACTCTAAAGTCTTCAAAAAACCTTTAGGTTTCCTCCCTTAGGTTTAGGAAATTCTTTAACTATGACCCATAGTTCGGTCTTTGACCAAGTGGTGAAAGATACCCATGGAGGTTCCTCTGCCATTTTAGGTAATTTTATTTTAAAAAGTTTTATAGTCTCTTCAGAGTGGAAAGACAGTTCAGACAATAGTAAAATGTGAGTGCTCAAAGAAGGATAGAGTGGAGCAGTAAGAGTCCGATTAGTCCTGTTTTTTATGTTAGCTACTTCTTGTATCTCTAATTTTTCATTAGCCTTTTGTACTAAATCTTTTAATGAGGTATTTTTGAATCTTGAAGACTTTTGGAAGCTTCTGCATACCAATTAAAACAGGTGTCCCATTCTGTTTGTTTAATGTGGGAACCCTTACTTTCAAGTGCACTTCTTAAATGAATAATCTTGTCTAAATGGAAGATTTCCCATAGTGCCCATTGTAATTCTAGGTTGTTTCTGCCATTTTTGCAGATATCTACAGCTTCTAGGACTATATTTCTTAGACATAAAATAAGCAGGTGTGCCAGAAGGTGACACAGTTGACTCTTTGGAAGTTAAGGATTTCATTTTACTATTATTTATTATTTATTATTTTATTTTAGCTAAGCCTTTAGGTTTCTCAGAGCCAAACTAAGACCTGAGATGGGTGTGCCATGGAGTGGGAGGCTTGTATGGTGTTTTACCATGCACCTTGTTGTATGGAAATTTTCTTGACATTGTGGTGACCTAGTGTAATCTAATCTGTTTCATGACCAATTTATCCCAGCACAGGAATCTTTGGATTAGGTGGTGAATGATCTGATAGCTCTTAAATGTTCAACCAAGCCCACCACTTTTTGTGGCTTCTTTGACTTCCAAGATTCCCACTAGCAATTAGCCTTTATCTATACAAAACAAGAAAAAACATGGGCACCTTAATATATGGAGTGTAACCAAGAGATGTTACTGCATCCTGGCCAAGAAAAGTCCTTGTGCTCACTACCACCTATTTTCCACTATGGAACTTTGGACTGGAACAACAGAACTGGAACTTTGGAATGAACCAGAAGGTCTCAACTAATGGGAATTGTGGACTGGGGATTCCACACTGTCACTAACAGGTCCCATTTGGATTTGGGGACAGAATTAAGGGCTGGAGTTTCTATTCAAAACCCCAAGAATTTCAGTCTGAAATAAAGGCTAGGAAATTGGGCTCTGGGTGGAACAGTTTACCAGCTCAAGCTGACTGCCTTGTAAGGAAAAGCCAGTTAGATTGGGAGTTTGACAAAAAGAAAGTGGAATTCAGAACTAAGAGGAATTTATCCACAGCCCTCGGAAACGGCTAGAATGACAGTGAACACAAAAAGGGGTTTGCAGTTACCACACCAGTGTTTCTCCTCACAGAATCCCTTCAGAAGTTTGCTTTGGATCTTGTCACTGTCACCAATCACTGCCACCAAATCAGTTAAAAAGAAAGTTCACTTGAGTAAATTTGAAGATTTATTTATTTATTATTTTTTTTTTAAGCGGTACGCGGGCCTCTCACTGTTGTGGCCTCTCCCGTTGCGGAGCACAGGCTCCGGACGCGCAGGATCAGCGGCCATGGCTCACGGGCCCGGCCGCTCCGCGGCATGTGGGATCTTCTCAGACCGGGGCACGAACCCATGTCCCCTGCATCGGCAGGCGGACTCTCAACCACTGTGCCACCAGGGAAGCCCCTGAAGATTTATTTATCTTGTTAAATGATTCATTAATTGGGCAGCATCCCACCTAACAAATACAAAGGAGCTCCAAAGAGCTACAGAAAAGGAAAGGGTTTTATAGTAAGAGAGGGGGTAAGACAAGGAAGTCATGATTTAAAAAAAGGATTATTTTAGGCAAGGTCACCTTCCTTTGAGGGACAAAAGGGTCTATTTGTGGGATTACATCACTGGTGCTAACCAGGAAATTCCAGACAAACTGGTTAAGATTATATTCTTGGAGAAGGCTGAAACTACAATTAAGTTAGGTATTAAGTCTTTGTTTGGTGACATGGGTTTAGCTCAAGTGACTCCATTTTGGGCCTAATGTGTCTTTATATATATTTGTGTGTGTATATATATATATATATATATATATATATATATATATAGAGAGAGAGAGAGAGAGAGAGAGAGAGAGAGAGAGAGAGAGAGAGATAATACAGGGTTCAAATTTTAAAATTAAAAGAGACATTAATATATCAAATATAGGAGAGAGAGCTTTGTTTTCTAGGGCTCCCATAACAAATTTTCACAAATATGTGGTTTAAAACAACATAAACTTATTTTCTAACAATTCTGGAGACCAGAGATTTGCAATCAAGGGCTTGGTTATGTTGATTCTTTCCAGAGGCTCTAAGGGAGAATCTGTCCCCTGCCTCCTTCCTAGTTTCTGGTGGCTGCCGGCATCTGGTGGCTTATGGACACATCACTCCAATCTCTGCCTCTATCTTCACATGATCTTCCTCTCTGTGTGTCCCTGTGTCTTCTTTTCTGTCTCTTTTAAGGACACTATCATTGGAGTTAGGATCTAGAGATATGTAATTACATCTGTGAATATATTTCCAAATAAGTTTCCATACACAGGTACCAGGGATTAGAAACTTGGATATTCCATTTTGGGGTCACTGTTCAATCCACTAGAGCAGCATGCAGGGTAACATTAGTTTTTATAACAAAAACGGCAAAATAAATTGCCAGGATGGACTCACAATACTGAATGTTCATGTCTAACTTCCTTATTCCCAGAAAAATGCCTGCAAAATTTTAGAGATATAGCAAAGCAGATTTGTGGTTGTTCTTTATGATCCTGCATTCATTTCCAGAATTTCACATGATTTACTTTGTTAATATTGTTAATACTGTTGTTTTATTATTGTTCATTATTGTTTTGTCATTAGACAAAACATGAAATAATTATTCATACAGTGCCTATTACAGGCCTGGAACTATGCTAAGTGAAATAACCCTATAAAGTAGATACTATTTTAAATGCCTTTGTTATAGACATTGGTGTTTAAGAATAGAGAGGAATAGTTACTTGTCTAAGGCTGGACAGTTATTAATAGTGAAACTATTAACAGTGAACCAGGATCTAATTCAAGGTCTGATCTGAGTCTGAATGTAATCACTGTGCTATATTAGGAACACTTTGTGATCACTATTTCAGTGGCATAAATCTTGTTTCATCTGGATTTTATTATCTGGGAGAACAAGAAACACATTAAGTACTTTAAAAATATTTCTTTCTGTCTCTAAATGGGAAAAAAGTATTAGGTATAATTAAGACTATCAAATAATGTTTATTTTCATAAAGCAATCTACCCGAAGAATCTTCTATAGTTCTTAAAACCATTATGGATGCCAGTGGCAAGCAACGTCTAGAAAGAAATTTATTATATATGTGTGGAGGAACTATTGTGGCTATGCCTACATAAATGGTAGGGTTAGGGGAAAGGACAAATATAAAAGACAGAATTCTGGACTTGGATATGATTTTCACTACCATAACTCCGTCAGGACCTTTGGGGTTCACTGAACCCTAGTGGAGTTCACTGTTCTGCATTCAGATGCTATTGTCTGCTTTGCTAAGGGATAATTGAAGAAAATAATATACCCACAGTTTTTTCATATGAATTACATTATTTTGATCTTTTATGATCAATAAGCAAATCTGAAATGTATCAAGTAAAAAAAAGATAATTGTAATAATCACTATAAGAATACTGTTATAGACATCATTCACTATTTCATTGCATCTCATTTTGGCAGAATCAAGAGAAAAAAATAATCTTAGTCCTATTATCCAATTGTCCCATTATCCAAAAAAAAATTATATCTATTGAACAATAAATAATGTATATCATATATTTTCTCTCCTTCTTAAAATTTTAAAGCCAAATCTTTAAGTTTTTCACTAATATTAGCTCTGGTTTCATCATGTTTTCTACCTTTAATTTCTGTTTATGCTACTTATACTATTTTTTCAGACAGTTTTTCTTTGCCTTATTTTCAGTATCAGACTTAAACCCAGCAAGAGAGGCATGTGCCCTAGGTCCTGCACTTTAAAGGGCCCTATTCGGACTATCCCTCCGTTCATGTGAGAGATCCACCAAGCAAAGGGGATGCGAACACTCATGGCTCACATTTCCCTTTTAATTCACAATCTCAGTACCTGGAAATATGGGACTTCCTTCACAAATGATCTCATATTCATTTCCAGGGCCTATGCAGCAGACTTCTTCCCTGAGTCCATCCTATAGAATGCACATTCTACAACCAGTGTGTGCATCATTAGGCCCAAGGGGCTGACAAAGAGCAGCTTCTTGCATAGGGTTAGACAGAGACTGGACATTAGGTTTTGTGTGTTCACTTATGTTGTGTGAGGCTCCTTCTGGTGCAGGATAAAGCCAGGAGTAAGAATAGATGTGTTGGCCAAAGGTCTGGTGTCTGGCTCTCTTTGTGCCGTCATATTTAAAGGGGGAACAGTGAGCAGTCCAAGTGTACTAATTGAATGTGTTCTTTGTTTAGTTCATAACTTTTAAATAAATATATTTATATATATACATATGTATGTATATTTATAGGCTTCCATTTGTTTTTTTGTCCTAGTTTCCACAGATGTTAAGGAGAAGTGTGCTTTTAGTTGTGTGTGTATTTTTGTAAATTTCTTTACTCCTCTACAACATAATTTATAAATAACTAAGATCACAAAGTTAGTCTGAGGAATGGTTTTATCTCTTTTAGGAATAAAACCTTGTAATGGATTGCTTACCAACTGATATTTCATAAATCAATTTTATTTTTCAGTCATTCTTTTCTCAGTAATTATTTGAACCTTTATCTTTAAGAATGAAATTTGCTATAAATCTTTTTATGTACATATTTTTGTGTCTATCTAACTATGCATTTATCTTCTTTTTATCATAAATTTATCAATAAATCCATGAGTAAATAAATGAAAACACAATATCTTCTTTATCCTCCTGAGATTTGTATAAGTTTAGAATATTGTTTTATTAATATTTCCCTCTATAAAAGTTTGAGTCACACCCGTATTTTTTTTTTTTTTTTTTTTTTTTGCAGTACACGGGCCTCTCACTGTTGTGGCCTCTCCCATTGTGGAGCACAGGCTCCGGACACACAGGCTCAGTGGCCATGGCTCATGGTCCCAGCCGCTCTGTGGCATGTGGGATCCTCCTGGACCGGGGCACGAACCCATGTCCCCTGCATCGGCAGGCAGACTCTCAACCACTGCACCACCAGGGAAGCCCCACACCCATATTTTTTAACTCAATATACTTAAGAGCCTAGAATGTAGAACTAGTAGGAATTGAGGTGCTGAGATCCACCTGCTCTTTTTCCCTAGAGCAGTGTCTGGAAATGCTCAGGTGCTGGGGACAAGTTACAGTTCCCTCCTTGCCTCCTTTGTGTTTTTTAATTTTATTGGAGTATAGTTGCTTTACAATGTTGTTTTATTTTCTACTGTACAACAAAGTGAATCAGCTATATGTATAAATATATCCCCTCCTTTTTGCATTTCCTTCCCATTTAGGTCACCACAGAGCATTGAGTAGAGTTCCCTGTGCTATACAGTAGGTTCTCTTTAGTTATCTATTTTATACATAGTATCAATAGTGTCACCTAATCTGTAACAAAGGAGGCCAGAATATGCAATGGAGCAAAGACAGCCTCTTCAATAAGTGGTGCTGGGAAAACTGGACAGCTACATGTAAAAGAATGAAATTAGAACACTCCCTAACACCATACACAAAAATAAACTCAAAATGGATTAAAGACCTAAATGTAAGACCAGACACTATAAGACTCTTAGAGGAAAACATAGGCAGAACACTCTTTGACATAAATCACAGCAAGATCTTTTTTGACCCACCTCCTAGAGTAATGAGAATAAAAACAAAAAATAAACAAATGGGACCTAATGAAACTTAAAAGCTTTTGCACAGCAAAGGAAACCATAAACAAGACAAAAAGACAACCATCACAATGGGAGAAAATATTTGCAATCGAGTCAATGGACAAAGGATTCATCTCCAAAATATACAAACAGCTCATGCAGCTCAATATCAAAAAACCAACCCAATCCAAAAATGGGCACAAGACCTAAATAGACATTTCTCCAAAGAAGATATACCAATTGCCAAAAAACACATGAAAAAATGCTCAACATCACTAATTATTAGAGAAATGCAAATCAAAACTACAGTGAGATATCACCTCACACCAGTCAGAATGGCCATGATCAAAAATTTCTACAAACAATAAATGCTGGAGAGGGTGTAAAAAAAGGGAACCCTCCTACACTGTCAGTGGGAATGTAAATTGATACAGTCACTATGGAGAACAGTATGGGGGTTCCTTAAAAATCTAAAAATAGAACTATCATATGACCCAGCAATCCCACTACTGGGCATATGCTCAGAGAAAACCACAATTCAAAAAGATGCATGCACCCCAATGTTCACTGAAGCACTATCTACAATAGTCTGGACATGGGAACACCCTAAATGTCCATTAACAGAGAAATGGATAAAGAAGATGTGGTATATATATATAATGCAGTATTACTCAGCCATAAAAAGGAACAAAATTGGGTCATTTGTAAAGATGTGGATGGACCTAGAGACTGTCATAGAGAGTGAAGTAAGTTAGAAAGAAAAAAACAAATATCATATATTAATGCATATATGTGGAATCTGAAATAATTGGTATAGACAATCTTATTTACAAAGCAGAAATAGAGATGCAGACATAGAGAACAAACGTATGGATCTCCTTGCCTCTTGAAGGAGAGGTTTCAGGATCGTGCACCTTCTCCCAGTCCCATAGAGTTGCACCAGCTGTAGAGATCCACATTTTATTCTAAAGAAAGAAACTGATTTTAAATTTTAAATTTAAATTTAAATTTTAAAACTTTAAATCTCTCTCTCAGTTGGAAATTTTAAATCTCTCTCTCACTCAGTTGGAAATAGAGTGGCCAAACACAGAATTTAGTAGTGAAATGACCTCTTGCTATTACCAAAGAGTGACACTTTAAGAGTGCGTTTTCCTGCAGTTTTAATATTGCAATCATTGGCAATTTCATGCTACAAGGTCACTCTTTTCTCTATTTCCAAGTGGATATTCCTATTTTGTAGAGGAGACATTTTCAGAGCTGTTGTCTATTTTTAACCTGAAAATAGGCTTTTTTATCATAAAGGTGGTAATTCTTATGTGTTGTTTCCTCATGTGTTATAACTGAATGATTAACCTGAACCAGAACAGTTTCATAAAATTCTTACATAAATATTTCCAATTTAATATCCAAAATATATTTTACAGACTAGACATTGTATTGAACATTCTTGTTTTTGCTTGACATTTAATAATCTACCTGAAATAAGGAGTTTTCAAGACCTGATATGATCTGAAAATACAGTAATCCTAGATTAGAGAAAGACTGTTAAACTTTTACTTGGAAAAGGATACTAGTTTTAAAATTTTTGTTCTCCAAGTGTTCCTTGCTAGCAAAAAATGGAGCAAAATTTAGACAGACTATGCCTTATTCTGTCATTAATTCTAAAATCATGCCAGAAAATATACAGTGTAAAACCATGTTTTGAAAATCAAGTATAAAATGTATAATGAATACAATATATGAGATCAGAAAAGTCACTAATGATTTTCTAAAATATTCATTTATTTGGTCTTCAGTTCTCTGCTATAAGATCACAATACTATGCTATGCCAGTCCACATAAATCTTACTGATTTAAACACTAATAACTTGAAACCAAAATCATCTAATATAAGATTTTATAATACAAATTAAGAAGGAAACTGGTGTGTTAATCTTGAAGAATACACATTTAAAATATTTTAGAAGTATGTATGTATATATATACATATACAAGCTTGCTATTATGATAGGTATGAAAAAATATATAAGCATATATATATATATATATATATATATATATAATATAGTAAAGTCATTTGGTCTCACTGTTGTAAAGAACCATGAAGGTTGGGCAATGCTATTTGTCATTTAATATCTGAATGTTACTCTCATAATTCCTGGTTGTTTATCAGATATTTTATAATTATATTAGTTATATTATTAATTTATGCATTATATATTATATATACGTACATATTTAATTATCAATATATATTAAATTTTTAAAATATATTTGAAGTCACATATAAATATAGTTAAAAAGCATGTGGATAATGTTTAGATAAGAGTTGTAAGGAAATATGGCAAAATTCTTAGATAAGTCACATTTACCAAACTGATCAACTCAGGACATAATAGCTTATACAAAAAATTATTATCTCAACTAAAGGAATAAGGGTGTTTAAGGTCCATATGTAATGAGTTATGCTACACCAACTTCAAAATAGAATTACTGTCAAACAGTGGTCACTATTGAGGATATGTTTATAAACACATAATTAAATGTTGGATTTACAAAATAAATTTCTTCAGAGAAGTGTTCTCCCTCTTACTGGAATCTGGAAAAAACAACTGGTTAAATTTTCTGTCTGTCTCAAAGAAATTATCTCAAATTATTGGATCATGAGAAGGAAAACCAAATGTGTTTTGAAACAAGGACTTTCCAGTATTATGAATCAACTCTCTTCTGTTAAGATTTAGTTTTGATATAATAAAAGATTTTTAAGACTCAAATCTTGAACAAAACCTCTTACAAATACTACTTGCACAGTTGACTGAATTAAGAAAATAAATCTAGAAAGTCAGATTTACCAGCTAAAACTGAAATATAATTTGTTATAATATTTACTTTTTCTAGTTATTTATGAATTTGTTTATTCTCCACTTTTTTGCTCTAACATTTAGTGATACATAATATACATTTGAATTTGTTGAAAAAAGAATAAAATAAGGAAGCATATTGAATAATTTGGAGAATAAAATAACGGTATAAAATGCATATGTAAGGAGGTTATACACTTGCCAAAGATGTGCTTTGATGTAGTTTTTAGCATTGCAGCAGCAAGACAGAAATGAGAAACCTTGTCTGTGTAACAATATACAGAGTCCATAAGATCAAAGCAAATTTACTTGCTCAGGAGAAATACAAGCAATCCTAAAAAACAAACAAACAAGCAAAACAGAAAGAAGTTTCATCAAAGGAAATATCCCCTATTGTGTCCTAACTAAAAATCACATGACTGGTTGTTTCTTTTAATGGCAGTGGATTTAGACAAGTGCATAATTCAATAGCTATGATTATTTAGGGAAGAATCAGAAAAATATGATATGATGAAATTACTCATTTTTGTGATTGTCTGAACTATTGCACAATAGATTTCAGATTATATGGAAGGACTGATAAACAGAATAGCCTTGAAGAAATGCTCCACAAATGGACTTCTCTCAGAAGGGCCTTTGTTAGATAGATATTGGGCAGGAAGGAATTTGAGATTGTATTCCCTGGCAAGTAATTGGAATAAAGCAATTCTATGCTGCCAGATAAATATTGACCTATATGTGCTAACAGACAGTCAACCTCAGAATAGAGTTGACCTTCTCTTGTGGAAATTGAATAGTCTAGCCAGGATGTGTGCCTGAATAAAAAGCTATCTGGCTTTGGCTCAGTGGGTACTTGAATGAGTGCCTGTAGGCAGGCAGGGTAGAGATCTTTAAAACATAGCTTCTAACTCACCACATTGTACAGATGACTAGGGGACTGAGTATTCAGCACTCTTTTACATATAGCATACTCACAACTCTTTTAACTAGAAATGTTTTAAGTCAAGAGTAATTGTGTAGCTACTTCAGTCATTGATAATAAAACAAAATAAGTGTCCACAGAGCTCTTAGCACTGAGAAATCATTCTTCTTATAATAAAACTGTTTTATCTAATACAAAAAAATACACATGTTATATCAAGGAATAGGTGCAAATTTAGTTGCTATATGGAACCATTTTATGAAAATAGTTAAACACTGATAGCAGTCTAAAAAAATCAGTAGAAACTTCAGATTTATAGTAGTTTATTTGCTGTCCTACTGAATAGTAATGATAAAATGAGTATACTAGATGCCTGTTGAATCTATTTCTTGGACCATTAAAATATTTCATATGAATATCAGATATATATGTGTTTTCTCTATAGTTTTAGTGCATGCAGACAATACATATTTTAAATAATGTTATCAAATCACTTATGAAATCTTTCTTTAAAGCTGAGATTAAAGGAGATCCTTCCTTTACCCCACAGAATACATCCATTACTCTTGTCAACAGCAGATTCAACTGATCAAACTTTCCCTGTAGTTATAGGATGAAGAGCTTGAGTAAGAATCAATTGAAAAAAAAATCCAGTCCCTGATGGATCCAGTGTTGAATTTTCCCAAAATATTTAAAGAAGAAATTATACTCATCTTACACAAATACCTCCACTGAATTGAAAAATAAGGTACTCTTCCCAGCTTATATTTGAGTCCAACGTAACTTTGATATCAAAAATTGACAAGCATATTCCACAAAACTAAAATTTGAAACAAAGTACTCATATAAAAAATATCAGCAATTCAAATAATATATAAAAAGCATAATGTGGAAAGACTACTTTACATTTATTCCAGGAAATCAAGGAGGGTTTACAGTTTTAAAATCACTACATTAACAACAACAACCAAAATGGGAGTGAGGGAGTACAATGTGATCATATCAACCAGTGAAGGAAAATCATTTGATAAAGCACAACAATGTATTCACGATTTAAAGAAAACCTTTAAGTAAAGAAAGAATAGAGGAGAAGTGTCCTGATCAGATAAGAGTTGTCTAAAAAGTAGCCTATAGCAAACATAATAAGTAATGGTAAAATATTGAAGCCTTTCTCCTGAGAGAAAGGGTCCTGACCGAAGGGCAGGGAGAGGATGAGCAGGGAAGCTCTTGAGTGCCAGGAGCAGCTCAGATTGGAATCAGAGAGGACCCAGTGGCTGCATCCACTACCCCCCTCCCAGTAGAAATCCTATCTCTCTAGATCTAGGGAGTTCTACTGGCTGACAAGGGTGTCCTAGATGAGAAACACCTGTGTGCCTGGGATGCCAGAGGCCCCTCCCCTTGTCCCAGACTTGTTCCTAAGGAGTCTGGGACACACCACCTATAAGGCAACTGCAGTGCTCCTGGACACATTGCCCCATTCCACACACACACCTCAAACCAATTTACATTAATTCAGGGAAATCGAGGTGGGTTTAGAGTTTTTTAATCAACACATTAACTACAATAAAAATGACAAGGAGCACTGAGAAGTCAATTGAACTTGACTATCTGGAAGAAGCAAGTTTGTGTGTGTCATATATTTTCATTAAATCATAGAAAATTCACTGGTATACAAATTTTTCCACTTTGAGAAAACTAGAATATTAAATAGCTGGGTAACAAAACAGTTAGAAGATACATTTCCATTTAAGTAGAGACAAGTTTTAAGTTGTTACTTTTTTTTTAATGTTGAAATAATCAGTAATAGATTGTTGGCTTTTCTCACAATTAGACAAGAGGAATAATATCTCGTATAACTTCAACTTCTCTGTAAGGATGCTTTTCATTGTTTAAATAAACCATAAATTTAAGAGATGGTTAACCTGAAGTTTTAATACCAAGTCAATTTCGTTTTACCTACCACAGGCTTTTAGAGTACTGCAAATGCTGACTGATTAAGCTTTCTTTCTACAATGGCAAACGTGTATAACAATATGGAATACATTTCAGAATAAGTTAAATATAAGTCATACGATATGGCAATAATGTCCTACTTTTCTTCTTACCATGTAAATTTGAAAGTTCATACTAATCTTACACATTTATAAAAGGGTGAAGACTAAAGGATCCAGTGTGAAAATGCACAACCATCCTCAGAACCACATTCTCATTCCAAAATAGCAGGGTACTTTTTATTACTGCACAGCATTGTCTCTTCACAATTATACTGGAGAACTTAGCCAAGGTAATAAAGACATGGTAAGAAATATAAGTTGTAAGAAATGGAATAAGGAAATAAAATTGTCATTATTTGCAGAGAAAATGAATATGTACTTAGAAAACCCAAGAGTCTTCAGGTAAACTCTTACAATTGATGAAGGAATTCAGCATCCTACAAAGTCGATATAAAAACACCAATTGGGGCTTCCCTGGTGGCGCAGTGGTTGAGAGTCCGCCTGCCAATGCAGAGGACACGGGTTCGTGCCCCGGTCCAGGAGGATCCCACATGCCGCAGAGTGGCTGGGCGCGTGAGCAATGGCCGCTGAGCCTGCGCATCCAAAACACCAATTGTTTGGCCACATGAAAGCAACAAGCAGAAAATAATTTTAAAGGATGATACCACTTACAGTGTTATACACAAAATCAAATAAATGTAACATTGTAAGACATCTATATACATACACATACACAAAATTGTTGAGGGAAATTTAAGACCTGTATAAATGTATAAATATACTGTGTGCATGCACTGGAAGACAAAATTAAATACAATCACCATCACAGCAGATTTGTATGTGTGTTTGTTTTAATTGGTGACTTGATTTTAAAGTATTATATGTAAAAAGAGCTAAGAATAAGAAAACTATTCGAGGAAGAGCAAATTTGGAAGAATAGCACGACCAGATATCAAGAACTATTATGAAGCTAATATAAATTTAACATCATATATGCACAAGGATAAAACCAATGAATAGAACATATAGTTCAGAAATATCTTCTTCACATATGTTCACTTAATTTATGATAGGTAATATCATAATATATTCAGGGAAGGATAGCTTTTTCAATAAATGGTGTGAGATCAACTGAATACATAAATTGGAAAAAAGTTAAACTTGACCTCTACTTCAAACCATATATGAAAGTGAATTCAACATACACTGTATACCTAAATGTGAAAAGTGAAACACTAAAGCTTTCAGAAGTTAATATAGAAAAATACCGTTATGACTTTGGGGTAAGTCAACATTTTGTAAAACAGGATGCAAAATGTCTTTAATTATAAAAGACTGACAGGTTAGATTACATTAATTTAAGAATATTTGTTAATCCTAGTATTGGTGTTGGAGAAGATATTTGATATACATACAACCAACAAGGTTCTAATATTCTGAATACATAGAAGACATCTTCAAATCACAACAAAAAGACAAGCCAGTAGGAAAATGTGAGAAAAAAAAAGGAAACATTTGAACGAACACTTTGCAATGATATTCAGGTAATCAATAAGAAAATTACAAGTTACTCATTTTAGATACAGCGTAAAGCAAATTAAAACTAATCAAAATGCTCATAACAAAGTGGCTAAATTTTTAAAAGGGAAAGTCACAATTGTTGTTGAAAAAGTAGAATTACAGGAAGTACTACACACAAGAGATGAGAGCCTATATTGGTAGAAACACTTCAGAAAACTCTTTGGCAATATATACTAAAGTTGAGCACATATACACTCCAAGACCTAGCACTTTAAATTTCAGAAGTATACTCAACAAAAAATGTGTATATATATGCATTTAAAGATGCACATATTAATATCCCTGGCATCACTTTGAATACACAAAATCTAGAAGCAACTAAATGTCTATCATTAGATGAACAGATAAATTGTGTAGCCAAATAATTGGTATTCAGAAATAAAAATGGGCTAATGAAAAAGAATTTCACATCATAAAATTGTATAAAAACTGTTAGGCACATAAAAGTATACACTGTGTAACTCCATTTATATGAAGTAAAAATGGTAAAAGTAATCTGTGATGATGGAAATCAGAAGGGTTCTTATTATTGAGACTTTAGGTAGTATTTAGAAAAACCTTCAAAAATGTTTTTTGGGGGTTCTGGTAATATTTTAATTTTTTATCTAAGTAATAGTAACACAGGTGTGTACATTTTGTGAAAATTCACTAGCCTGTACATGTAAGATTTATACACTCCTTAATGCATATTTTAGTTTAATTAAAAGTTTATCTAATAAAAATATAATAAAATGAAGAGACATAATCGAATACAACATATTTCCTGCAAACCAAATTCTTGTTATATATCATTGGAGTACTTTTTGTGTTTCCTCTCTAGTATCTAAAACAATTGGAAAATACAAAAAAAAAAAGAGTCATATTTCAGTTGTACAATAACAATTACAATTTTTCCCAATCTATGATATGCTCATTACATGATAAAAATTGAAATATTAGAATAAAAGTTCGGTAAAATTAGGCACATGTATTTCCAGTGTATGGTTAATCACATTATATGGGTACATGAAAAGACAGGTATTAATAGTTTATTTGTTCAATTTCACCTTTAAATTAAAAAGCTGATGTTAATGAAGTGAAACAACTCTTATTAAAATGCTCTTAGAATTGTCAGAAATACATATTGCTTCATCCTCAACTGCAGGTGTACTCACGTTCTCATAAATGAAATCATCCATCTTTAAGCAAACTAAAATTACCTTTGTTTTAACTGTTGTATATGTAACCAAACTTTGTGGATCCCTCTTTGTTCATTTTAACAGGAGTGGACATTTTATAGACAAGTAACTTTCTTTGAGATTTGAATATATTTTGAAATGGAAAATTTCAATCATCCATGAAATTAAACAGTGATTTAGAAAGAAAAAAAAAAAAAGCTTTTCAATGATAGATTCTGCCCTCCTATCTTAGATTCTCTCTTTAAGTTTCCACGTCAAAGTAAATAGTATCTTATTCCAAAACAAACTCCCAGGAAGTTTTTGTCTCATGCAAATTTCCCTGTTACTCTAACAGTCTCTATGTGTAGTGCTCACGTTGGTTCAGCTAGTCTTCCTGGTGGGATATCACTGCTTCATAATTCTACTTGCTTGTTTGTTCTTACCATATCTTATGATCCTCTGGCCTCCTAACACTCTGTTCCATTTTATATTTCAGTTTTGTCTTTCTAATTCAACATTTAGCAGGTGTTTAACTTTGCAGAAGGAAGGAAGGAAGGAAGGAGGGAAGGAAGGAAGGAAGGGAGGAAGGAAGGAAGGAGGAGGGAGGGATTAGGAGGATAACTTTCATCCTTGTCAATAGTGGTATAAAACGGTATTCAGCTACCTTCTTGTCCCCCATTTTTCCCCTCAGGTAAATATACTGGTCATTTGGCATTTTCTGAGGGTGAGATTTTGTTGCTGCTGTTATTGTTTGTTGTTTATTTTTTTTATTAAAAAAGTCTTAATATTATGGAGAAATCATGGGGGCTAAAATAAACATAAGGTGGAAATCCTGAATAGAACTAGTCTGCGAGTTTCAGTTTTAAAAACTCTGATGTGCAATAGAATAAAAATGGAACTAGATCTAATCCTCCCTAGCTACTCATTAAATTTCCTTCAATCTTGTATAGTAAGGATAAATCCACTCAATTCTTTTATTCATCTTTTAAGCTTGTGTCATGTGCTCCAGGATCCCACAAGAAATTTGTGCTGTAGAACATATTAGGAAAGTTGTAAGTACAGATAATATTGCTTTAGTAACATAAAGTAGTCAGATAAAATATATCTCTTAGAAAATTCTGCATGGTCTGGTCTCAATCCGAATATATCTTTCTTTCCCTGGAAAACGTGTCTGATGTATTTGCCTGTCAGAGTAAGACATAAATTTCTGAAATTTTCTTTAAATTAGAAGTTTGAGTATTCAAAGCATTAATGGCCTATCTGCAAGCACTCTTCTGTCACCTATTTGTGAAACCAGATTTTATTGTGAATTTCAAATAAATCAAATGGATATACTGTTTTCAATCCAAAACGTTCAGAGTTATAAGTTAAATTAATGCCTAAATCTTGATCAGATTTCAAGGAACACGACACTGAAATTAGGGATTGCATTCCCAGGATTAGGGTTAAGATCTCTTACCAGATATAAGACAGAATTAGAAGTATTAGTAGATTTTAATGTCACCACACATAAAGATATAAGAGAAAATAGAATTATGAATACTGTGCCAGTAATAATTTGAGCTGGCAAGTTCAGAGGAAAATATACATAAATGTTGTGTAATTATTTAACAGGCTAAGGGAATAGCATGTACAAAGAGTAGGAGGTGAGAGAGGACATCACACATTGGGGATCCCATCAGCCATTCATGTGATTTAAGTGCAGAGTCGGAGAAGGGAAACAGGTAAGAGCTTTGAGGAAGAGGTAAATGGACCTTAAATTAGGGAGTTTACATTTTCTTCAAAACAGTTTCATGTGATTGCTTGTCTAAGAAATATATGAGAGGACAGAATCGAACCTAAGAAAGGTATGTTTCTAGATATCATTTAAATAGGAAAAATATTATGAGATAAAGGATAAAGTTGTGGAAATATTTCTTTTTAAGTTATGGAGCACTGTTTCCATTTAGCTATCTATTTTTATTTTTATCATCATTGTCATGGTCCAATGAATTGGATATGCCTCTAATGTACTAATGTATTTATACTGCTATAATGGAATAACATGAACAGAGAAAAGAATTCTCCATTATAATACAAATGCATAGTATTTTTTTCCACCACGTTGTGTTTCCAGGCTGAATGGACCTATAATCATATATTGTTTCTTTCATTCATATATTTTTTCTATAGTTACAAATTTGATTATGTACTTAAAAGTTTGGTAATGAACATAGATTAGTTCCCAAAAGTGTCTCATTTTGGTTACACACAGACACACACACACACAGCCCCCCATGATGAAAATGAAAATTTAATGATATTATCTCAACAATTTAGCAAAATGCATATCAGTTTTAGTAATAAGATGTGATAATTTGGGCATATTATAAAGAGATTAATCCCATTAAAATAACTGTAGGTTTTTATTTAATTTTCAAAAAAAATATGTGATTTTAAATAAGTGAATGTTAACTATTCATTTTTCCATATACTAAAGTAAATGTATGATTTTAAGATCAAATCTTTTTTCCCACTTACATTAAACACAATTTCATGCTGCAGTATTAGCCAGTTACACATTATTTTAATGAGCTATGCACATTAGGAGAAAGTATGAACATGAGGCCACATATTACACATTATCATGTCTTTCATTGACCTTCACTGACATATATTTTATGTGTCTTGTATACTCAGTATTTTTAGGAAGCACCTAAATGCTATTGGTGGTTCCTGTATATGACTTTATGTACTCTGAATGAATGCTATTTTATTATTTTCTTAGTGCTGCTGTAAAAAATTCCAACAAACTTTGTGGCTTAAAACAACACATATTGATTATCTTAAAGTTCTGGAGGTCAGAAGCCTGAAACTAGTCTAACTGGGCTAAGTTCAAAGTTTAGAGAGGGTTCTACTCCCTCTGGAGGATCTAGGGGAAAATCTCTTTTATTCATTGTCCAGATACTAGGGGCCAAGGGCACTTTGTGGCCGGTGGGCCCATTACTCTGTCTTCAAAGCCAATAAAGTCAGACTACATCCTCATGTTGCCATCTCTCTGACTCTCTCTCTCTCTCTTTTCTTCCTCCCTTGTGCATTTATAAGGATCCCTGTCATTACATTGGAACTACCTGGATAATCCCAGATAATCCCACCATTTTAATATCACCTGATTAGCAACCTTAATTCCCATTGCAACATTTATGCTCTTTGTCATGTAACCTAACACATTCACTGGTTCCAGAGATTAAGATGTGGATATCACTATGAAGGGAAGGGGCATTATTTTGCCTACCATGCCTAGTCACAGGTGGAGAATCACTGGTAGAAGAGTAAGTGTGAATAACTAAGTATACACCGAATAATCATAGTGATGGTAAAGCAGAAATGGTCACAGTATAAAATTTCACAGGGTACCAAAATAAGAATAAATTTTATTACACTCTGTCATATACTACTTACTAAAAGTTTATGTTAAATGAAAAAAAGTTGTACAGTTTTAGATTCATGGTAAATCATGGAGTTACCTTATCCAAGCCTAAAATGACAGATTTTAGATGAAATTACTTATGTGATTTTATCAATGTTTCAATTTATTTATGGATTAAAATAATTTTAATTATTTTTTGATTATCCCATCAGAAAGTAAACTTTAAAAATAATTATCTATCTATCTAAACTCTATCCATCTTCATACACATGCATACATATATTAAAATTCTTACCATCTCTGTATTAATCACACATTAATACCAAGTATAACAATTATAAAAATTTGATAAGGTCAGGATAATTTAGTTCAATGTAAAACTATTTACTGAAGAAACTACTTGTAACAGTCCATGTTTAATAAGAAAAATTGAATTCTCTACTGGTTCTATAGCATAGGAATAGTGGTCACTACAAACTTTGCAAAAAAAAAATTGGAAATAATCAGAACCAATCCAAAGTTCCCAAAAACCTGTTTGATATCAACAAAAGGACAAATTTTAAAATCCCCAAAATCTATATACAGGAAATCTACAGAATCTCTTTAAAATATCAATAAAAAATGAAAGATGTTCATCATAATTGATAAACAGTAAGTTGCAACTAAAGTCAAGGATGAAATCTTACTTTTTCTCATAAACTTGGAAAATTAACAAGAGTTCTGACATAAAGTGCAAGAAAATGAGAATGTTTATATATGTGATTTGTAAGAGAGTGTACAGTGGTATAAATTAGAGAAAACATTTTAGAAGTATTTGTGAATCATTGAAATTTTATATAATTTCCCATTTACTTTTTCAATTACACTTGTAGAAATCTATAGTAGTAAAAATGCTATTAATAGTCATCATTTATTAAGTATTTACTCTGGGCCAAAACTAATCTAAGGCATTTGCTTGTACAGATTATTTAATTATCAAAATGATACCATGAAATGGTTACTATCATTGCCTCATTTTATGAATTTGGAAACTGGGGCACAGAAAGGTTAGAGCAGCTTACTTATGTACAAACAGCTAATCAGTAGCAGATAGATTTGACTCCAGGCTCTGGATTCCAGGCTCTTCACCATTTCGTTACACTGTCTCTTTAATGTAAGAAAGATACATGCCCAGGATGACATATATGCAAAGATATCTTATTTGTATCTTTTCATGAAAAGTTGACAGTAATTTTGTGTCTATTAATGTGAAAACAATTAATTATTGTTCATTTTACTCCAGAAAAAAATCGGAGTTATTTTACAGAGTAAGATAAAAGAAAAGCAAGTGATATAGTATGTGTGATATTGTGATTTCTAATAGAAATATATATTTGGTCCTCATCCCATTTTTGCATATGGTTGCACAACACTGTGCACATACTTAATATCACTTAATTGTACACTTAAAAGTAAATAAATGGTAAATTTTATTTTATGTGTATTTTACAATTAAAAAATAAAAATGATCAATTAAAAAATAACATGGACAACATAAACTTTTTTCAGTAAGATATTTTCCATCCATCCATCCATCCATCCATCCACGTGCATCAAAAGCAGTCTAGAAAATGTCATCTAGTTTTGTGAATTGTACATAGATAGTACGAGTTTAGATATTATTTTCATAATTTTTTGTTTAGTTGTGCTTTTTCTTCTTCTTTATGCTTTACCATATTGTTCAAAAACTCCCTCATAAGCATATGTAATTAAAAAAAAAACTGTACAAACATTTTGAAAAAGCAAATGTTATCCCAATAGGTAACATAAAAAATAGACTAATAAACATACATGGAAATAAAAGACTGCTCAAGAAAACAATAGCAGGGCTTCCCTGGTGGCGCAGTGGTTGAGAGTCCGCCTGCCGATGCAGGGGACACAGGTTCGTGCCCCGGTCTGGGAAGATCCCACATGCCATGGAGTGACTAGGCCCGTGAGCCATGGCCGCTGAGCCTACGCGTCTGGAGCCTGTGCTCCGCAACGGGAGAGGCCACAACAGTGAGAGGCCCACGTACCGCAAAAAAAAAAAAAAAAAAAAAAAAAAAAAAAAAAACAATAGCAATAACATATATTTAAGTACTTTTTTGTTTTTGTCTATCTGATCTTCAATTCTAAACCTGGAATGGGTTTTTATCCCTCCTCCCAAGATAACTGAAGATAAAAAACGCCAAATTCCTGAAGCCTTGGCTGTAGGAGCAAAATGTTCAAAATAGTTTCAATCTAAGTACTTGAATACATTAAACTGGATCAAATGCTTTGTATACCTTAATAATAAAATAGTTTGTTTTACTATTTTTCCTCTTTATTTTTATGATTCAGGATAGGTATTTATTGTTTCTTTCTTAACCAGTATCTAACTACCTTCCAGTAGAGAAAAAAATAAAAGTCACTGATGAAACTTAATAGCATTTCATTGCCTCCAGTATAAAATCTAAAGTGTTCTTCTTTACTGCAAAGACTCACTAAAATATGGCTCTTTCAGATTTGTAAAAATATTTTTTAATTCATCTCAAAACGTCAATTTAACTCCAGCCAATATTGCTTGCAGACAATGCTTCAGATATCATGCTAATTTAATTACTCTTTTTTGTCCCCAAACTACTATTTACCTCTCTCTCACCTTCCATTCTTCTTCTGTTCCAAACTTGAATGCCATAGTCAAGATCTAAACTTAAATAAGGCCTTCTCTGTCTACAGTGAAAAGAAGGTCTTCCATCTTTATATGTATTTCTCTGACTATATTTTTTCACTAGAGTAGTATTTAATATAGGGTTTGCTTAATATTTATTTTTTATTTGCTATTCTGTCCTTAATTTTGATTCCTAAAATAGATTTCAAACTAATTGAGAGCAATCGTTGTGATGTATACTTCATCTTTTATAATAAATAGCACAGTTTTTGATATATAATAGGCATTTATTACTTGATCGACTCATTTGAAAATACTTCTGTTTAAAGGCAAATCATTTCCTCTAATTTACCTTTGGTATTAATTAATTCCATCTACCTCAGGAGCCAAATACAAGTAAGCTTTTACCATTAAAATATCTGTTGCTCTTTAAGTCTTAGAAGTATTACTAAAAGGAAAAAAAAAAATCTCCAGTCGGAGACAATATTTTGAATTTAAATGACAACAATTAAGTGCTATGAAATCAAGTTGGTGGGTTGATATGTTTATTAAGGATAGGAGAGTAAAGGAGAACATTATCTTTTAATATCAGTCAACAAATATTCATTGAATATCTACCACGTGCTAGGAAACCTGTTAGGTACTAGGGATGCCAGTAGACCAAGTTAGGCATGGTCACTGATCCACCTATATAGAGCTTCCTACAAAGTGGAAGAGTCTACAGGCAATTGCAATGAAATGTGATTAGCAATATAACAAGTACAATATATTATGGAAGCAGAGGGTGCTTCCCAGAGGAAGTATAGTCTAAGTGGATAGCTTTCAGTGTCTAAGTAGAGAGGAAATATATAAAGTGAAGGGAGAGAACTTTTTAGGACTGAAACAAAATATTATATGACTGCAGGATAAACTGTTGGTTGGAGAGAGAGTGAGGAGAGAGAGTAAGGAGATCATTAGGGATCAGGGTGTCCTCTCAAAAACAGGTATAAAATATATCTGCCACTGCTATAGTCCATGATATATCAGCTCTTCCTTGAGATATTGTAGCTTCCTAGCCTGCCTCCTGACTTCTCTTTCCCCCACACAGCAGAAGGTATGAGCTTTATATATATATATATATATATATATATATATATATATATATATATATATATATATATATATATATATATAAATTAAATATATGGTAATAGTTATCTTCTTAAAGCCATCTGATACTTTATATTTTTATCAATATGAAAGGCAATTTGAACCCTGTCTCCCAAGCAAGCATCATCTCTTTCCACTACTCTACTTACGGAATTTCAACCACAGTGATCTTTCAATTTCTCAAAATCAACAAGATCTTTCTTATACAAGCAAGTTCAAATTTACTTTTCTTGTAACCTAAATCCTCTCTTCTATCCTCATGTTTTCGCTGTCTGACACATATTCATCCTTTAATTCTCAGCTTCAATATTTTACTTTCAACAAGGTCTTGCCTGGAAGCCCAGTGTAATCTACCTTGTTTATTTGGCTCATCACCATCTGATCAGCATGCAGGATTATGATTGGCACATAGTAGGTGTTCAATAAATATTTGTTGAAATGAATGAGTGGAGGAAAGATAAATAATGCCTAAATAAGAAATATAGAGTTATAAGCTTTCCTGGGTGCCTTATGTAAATGGATTGGAGAATGTTTGTTTGAAAACAAACAAAATGTAATTAGGAGACAGAGTAATCCTATTATACCATTGATTGAGGAAGAGATAATGGTGGAAAAGTCTAGGAAGATGAAGGATAATGGGAAAATGCATGGTTTGAAGAGGCATTCTAAACATGTAATTAATGGCACTTTTAAACTGATTGGATGTGGTTAATAAGCAGGGCACAGACAAGAGAATCATGGACAATATCTAATTTTTTGCTTTAGAAAACAAGGTGAATTGTGTCTTTCTTTTTTTAGAAGAGAAACAAAGAAATAAACAAACAAAAAAAACAAGCAAAATTTAATGAAAAGATATGAACAACCCAATTTTACATACTTGTTGGACATACAAGTGAAAATGTCCAGATAACAGTGATATATGTGGACTTGCTCAGAAGAGCAATCTAAACAGGAGATAAGACGATGCAGTCATTTCTGTTATGGCAGATAACTGGAAGCATGCTAGTGAATGAGTTCACTTTGACAGAGCTTTGGGGAAAAAGAAAATAAGATTCTTAAGACATTAAACTGTTAAAAAAATATTAAAGGAAGTAGAGACTGCAAAGGAAACCAGAAGAAATGGCTTTGGACAAAACTATGGGAATTTGATATCATAAAATGCAAAGGATGAAAATGCTTGCTGTGTGAGGATACAATCCACAGACTCAATGAAGAGTGCCCTTCAGCTGAAGAGTTCATTGCATTCTTCATCAAGATGATTGGCAAAAGAGTTTTATTTCATTCTGGGTGCCTTGGCTAAAATGCAGAGTTTAAGGCTGAATGGAATTATAAAACAGTAGGATGAAAAAATTTTTTTCAACAGCTCTACCTTATAAAGGGAAAGAGATCAAAACAATAGCAGAGAGAGGGGATTTTATGTACAAAGTATTTTTTGACAATGAAGAGACATGTGTATCATTAACTTTCTCTGGGAAGGATCTAATTTAGAAGGAGTAGAAGAAGAAAGTTGATTATTGAAAAAGGGACAGCCCACACATGAGACGGCAGGAATATTTGAGAATCGTAATCCAGATGGATGAATTAGGTTTAGGAAATAGGATAGACAGTAGGGATTGATGAAAATGTTAAAGTTTAGTGGCAAGAAAATAGTTCCGTTTTTATCTAGAGTCTTTTATTTTCTCTGAAAAGTGGAATTAATGTCACTTAGAGTGAGACAAAGTGGGCTCATCAAAGATAACAGAAGACTAAAGTTTTGAAATGGCTACATGACGCTGCACTGGGTGATGAAAATTATGAGACTGATGTTTTCTTATTTGCTATGTGTTTAAATAAATTCTACTTTATACTCCCATCAATTTCAAAATGTTTAAAATGCTTCTATTGTGTAAATTTGCATGAACTAGAATAATTGAATATTGTAGAATAAAGAGATAATAATATCACACATATATCTTATTCTTTTCTCCATAGCCAGTTGAAAAATCTAGTGGGATTGTCTAAAACTGCATTCCTCAAATGGGAGGGAATTGTAAGAAGAGGCAAGTCAGGATCAGTTTTAAAGGAGCAGACTTTTGCTTTGGGATGAAGCTTACTGGTGTGGTTGAATAAACACTTTCAGGTGAAAATGACTGGCCTTTCTTCTCCCCTATGCAACTAATCTTTTAATGTAAAGAAAAGCATTAAAATCGTTGTCTTAAATAGTTCCAGATTATATTAATACTCCAGTTTTATTTTTATAACTGCCCTAAATGAGAATTTAATATACTTAATTTTGAAACACACAAAAAACACTTTAAAAACATTTTCAACTTTATAATGCTGCCCAGGGATAGCTTAGTCCCTGCTATGTCAAGATCGTCAGAGAGCTATTATTTCTAGAAATCTATTCTTACCTAAATTGATAAATGAGCAATATTGCATTCAAAGAAAGTAACTGCATTATAGAATACAAAAACAAAACAAATAAATCCCAAATTCTTACACATCAGCTTTTTATAGTCAGTGCAAGAAACTATAATGGGAAAAAAATACATCAAAATATCTTGTATTGCTTTTGCTATTATGTTTCTATATCAACCTCTAGAGAAAGTATTATTATTAATAGTAGTTATTGCTCTTGAAACTATATTGCCTTTCCAATAAAATATAATCCACAAGTCTTGAACTTTATAAAAGTAGCCTGGAAACACATGTAATAATAGCAAAGGTATCTCTGGTTTTCCTCTCCAAAAATCAGAAAAGTAATTACAGGCCTTGATGCCTATGTGAAATCCCCCTGATAATTTTCGTAAATATTTTTTCTTTCCTAAACTATTGAGTAGTTTTACGTTTTGCCATTTGATAAGGAATTGTGAACTAGCTTTTGGTTTTAACCGAACAGGAGCAATTTTTGGAAACATTTTTAAGAGTGGGAGTCTCTGTATAAACAGATAATATCTTACACTGTAGATTTTCATGATTACTTGAAAATATGCATATTTTCATCATTGTTTGAAAATATGCACTCCAGATTTTCTCTTATTCAGTTATGCTCAAATGACATTGAAAAGCAGGCAAAACAATTTATTTAATTATATGAGTTAGTGAAATGCAGCTTAAATAAATATATAGACTTCATGAAGCAAGCTTTTTATAAAGTTGATGATTTTTCAGTTTTTGAATAACTTGCCTACTGTAATAATCAGTTAAGATATACTTGGGATTAGAATTTTGTATTTTGGGAGTACTGAGAAAAAAATGTAGAAGATGTTTGAAATTACTTGATGATATAAGAAATATTTAAGATTTTTAAACATTTATCTACAAATAACATAATTATATAATATATGGTAAAACCACTTTTAAATGTTTATGTTTTCTATACAGAGAAAACAATAGAATAATTAAGCAATGTAGCAAAGTAGATAGTTTTTATTTTAGCCCATGATGGATTCCATTGACCATCTATATTGATGTCATTAGCCATCCTGGACGCCACTGTATTCTATACAGGGGTAGGTATGCCCTTGAATGAGAAAGTATGCTATTTTTTTCAGAATACCCTAAGTCACTACTCAAAATTATCCCAGTAAAATCATATTGATGGCTTCTGTGGAGGTAGGTAGACCTCTTTTCTATATGCCCTGAAAAATGCTGTTGTTTCCTTACTTATTCCATATCATTTCCTGTATCTAGGCTGAATCTATTTCTTTGTCTATTTCTTCTCTACCATTATGTGCTCTATAATATGAGGGCAGAGGAAGAATTCTCATCTCTGCCCAAAAAGAATCATTTACAGACTGGAGTTGAAGATAGAAAGGGTTCCTTAGATAGAAGTGGAGATATAATAATACTTCATGGTATAAAACAGTGAATTCTTTCTTCACCTTAGCAGCTAATGAAACACTTTTTGTTTAACCAAAGAGAACCAAGAAGCTGTAAGACTGCTTAGGAGGAAATACTTAAGTGTGTGAGCGATTTAAATCATGAGAAAAGAGCCTTTTATTAATTTGCAATTTTTTTGAATGATCCTTTGCATTTTTCCAATATTTACAATTGTTTCAGTAATGTAAAACAAGGTTTATAATTAAACTTATAAATTTAACACTTACATAAAATAGACCAAAAGAAATAAGCTAAATTCAAAATGATTTACTCAGCTAAAGGCAGGATTGGATGTGTGTGAATAGCTTTTGAATTCTTTTATAGCTGCTTAGCCTAAAAAGGACAGTAAATTACACATTGGCAATTGTGATTATTAGTAGAACTACTGCATTTTGTGTGGAAAATATATATTTTGTAGAATTGGCACATAAAAATAATTCAGTTTGCTTGATTTCAAGCCCTCCTGCCAATGTATTAGATATAGTCAGTTTACAGTGTATTTAGGATTGATGGGCTAGAATGCTTTTTTTTTTTTTAAGATTTTACTCATTGTTTAAGGGCCATATATCAAGGCTCTACGGTTTCTAGGCTGTTGACTATTACTGAATCTAAAGTTGTGACTAAATCTATGTCGATATCTCCTATATATCTATATCTATCTATATATTTCCCTCACCTCACAGAGTTCTGAGTTTAACAGGAGAAAAAGAGGGCAGAAAATTAATAACAGAAAATATTCTACATGCTACAACTACATAACAGAACAACTGGGATTAAATATGAAAGAATATTTAGGCATCTAGTATATTTTTTATTTATTTATTTAACATCTTTATTGAAGTATACTTGCTTTACGATGTTATGTTAGTTTCTGCTATATAGCAAACTGAATCAGCCATATGTATACAAATATGCCCATATCCCCTCCGTCTTGTGTCTCCCTCCAACTCTCCCTATCCCACCCCTCTAAGTGGTCACAGAGTACTGAGCTGATCTCCCCATGCTATGGAGCTGATTCCTACTAGATAACTATTTTACATTTGATACTGTATATATGTCAATGCTACACTCTCACTTCATCCCAGCTACACCTCCCCCTCCCTGTGTCCTCAAGTCCATTCTCTATGTCTCTGTCTTTATTCCTGTCCTGCCCCCAGGTACATCAGAACTTTTTTTTTTTTTTTTTTAGATTCCATATATATGTGTTAGCATATGGTATTTGTTTTTCGCTTTCTGACTTACTTCACTCTGTATGACAGACTCTATGTCCATCCACCTCACTACAAATAACTCAATTTCATTTCTTTTTATGGCTGAGTAATATTCCATTGTATATATGGGCCATATCTTCTTTACCCATTCATCTGAAGATGGACACTTAGGTTGCTTCCATGTCCTGGCTATTTTAAATAGAGCTGCAATGAACATTTTGGTACATGACTTTTTTGAATTGTGGTTTTCTCAGGGTATATGCCCAGTAGTGGGATTGCTGGGTCATATGGTAGTTCTATTTTTAGTTTTTTAAGGAACCTCCATACTATACTCGACAGTGGTTGTATCAATTTACATTCCCACAAACACTGCAAGAGGGTTCCCTCTTCTCCACACCCTCTCCAGCATTTATTGTTTGTAGATTTTTTGATGAGGGCCATGCTGACTGGTGTGAAGTGATACCTCATTGTAGTTTTGATTTGCATTTCTCTAATGATTAGTGATGTTGAGCATTCTTTCATGTGTTTCTTGGCAATCTGTATATCTTGTTTGGAGAAATGTCTATTTAGGTCTACTGCCCACTTTTGGATTGGGTTGGTTTTCTTTCTTTGCTATTGAGCTGCATGAGCTGCTTATAAATTTTGGAGATTAATCCTTTGTCAGTTGCTTCATTTGCAAATATTTTCTCCCATTCTGAGGGCTGTCTTTTTGTCTTGCTTATGGTTTCCTTTGCTGTGCAAAAGCCTTTAAGTTTCATTAGGTTCCATTTGTTTATTTTTGTTTTTACTTCCATTTTTTTAGGAGGTGGTTCAAAAAGGATCTTGTTGTGATTTATGTCAAAGAGTGTTCTTCCTATGCTTTCCTCTAAGTGTTTTATAGTGTTTGGCCTTACATTTAGGTCCTTAATCCATTTGGAGTTTATTTTTGTGTATGGTCTTAGGAAGTGTTTTAATTTCATTCTTTTACATGTAGTTGTCCAGTTTTCCCAACACCACTTATTGAAGAGACTGTCTTTTCTCCATTGTATATTCTTTTTTTTTTTTTTTGCGGTATGCGAGCCTCTCACTGTTGTGGCCTCCCCCTTTGCGGAGCACAGGCTCCGGACGCGCAGGCTCCGGACACGCAGGCTCAGCGGCCATGGCTCACGGGCCCAGCCGCTCCGCGGCATATGGGATCCTCCCAGACCGGGGCACGAACCCGTATCCCCTGCATCGGCAGGCGGACTCTCAACCACTTGCGCCACCAGGGAGGCCCCATTGTATATTCTTGCCTCCTTTATCAAAGATAAGGTGACCATAGTGCCTGGGTTTATCTCTGGGCTTTCTATCCTGTTTCATTGACCTATATTTCTGTTTTTGTGCTAGTGCCATACTGTCTTGATTACTGTAGCTTTGTAGTATAGTCTGAAGTCAGGGAGCCTGATTCCTCCAGCTCCGTTTTTCTTTGTCAAGATTGCTTTGGCTATTCAGGGTCTTTTGTGTTGCCATCCAAATTTTGAAATTTTTTGTTGTAGTTCTGTGAAAAATGCCATTGGTAGCTTGATAGGGATTGCACTGAATCTGTAGATTGCTTTGGGTAGTATAGTCATTTTCACAATGTTGATTCTTCCAATCCAATAACATGGTAGATCTCTCCATCTGTTTATATCATCTTTAATTTCTTTCATCAATGTCATAATTTTCTGAATACAAGTCTTTGTCTCTATAGGTAGGTTTATTCTTAGGTATATTATTCTTTCTGTTGCAATGGTAAATGGGAGTGTATTTTTAATTTCTCTTTCAGATTTTTCATTATTAGTGAATAGGAATGCAGGAGATTTCTGTGCATTACTTTTGTATCCTGCTACTTTACCAAATTCATTGATTAGCTCCAGTAGTTTTCTGGTAGCTTCTTTAGGGTTCTCTATGTATAGTATCATGTCATCTGCAAATTGACAGCTTTACTTCTTTCCAATTTGGATTCCTTTCATTTCTTTTTCCTTTCTGATTGGTGTGGCTAAAACTTCCAAAGCTATGTTGAATAATAACAGTGGGAGTGGGCAAACTTGTCTTGTTCCTGATCTTAGAGGAAATGGTTTCAGTTTTTCATCATTAAGAAAAACGTTGGCTGAGGGTTTTTCATATATGCCCTTTATTATGTTGATGTAGGTTCCCTCTATGCCTACTTATTGGAGAGTTTTTATCAAATGGGTGTTGAATTTTGTTGAAAGACTTTTTTGTGTCTATTGAGATTATGATATGGTTTTTATCCTTCAATTTGTTAATATGATGTATTACATTGATTGATTTGTGTATATTGAAAAATCCTTACATTCCTGGAATAAACCCCACTTGATCATGGTGTATGGATCTTTTTAATGTGCTGTTGGATTCTGTTTGCTAGTATTTTGTTGAGGGTTTCTGCATCTGTGTTCATCTGTAATATTGGCCTGTAGTTTTCTTTTTTTGTGACATCTTTGTCAGGTTTTGTATCAGGGTGATGGTAGCCTTGTAGAATGAGTTTGGCAGTGTTCCTCCCTCTGTTATATTTTGGAAGAGTTTGAGAAGGATACATGTTAGCTCTTCTCTTAATCTTTGATAGAATTCTACTGTGAAGCCATCTGGTCCTGGGCTTTTGTTTGTTGGAAGATGTTCAATCACAGTTTCAGTTTCAGTGCTTGTGATTGGTCTGTTTATATTTTCTACTTCTTCCAGGTTCAGTCTCAAAAAGTTGTGCTTTTCTAAGAATCTGTCTATTTCTTCCAGGTTGTCCATTTTATTGGCATATAGTTGCTTGTAGTAATCTCTCATAATCCTTTGTATTTCTGCAGTGTCAGTTGTTATTTCTCCTTTTTCATTTCTAATTCTGTTGATTTGAGTCTTGCCCCTTTTTTTTTGATGAGTCTGGCTAATGGTTTATCAATTTTGTTTATCTTCTCAAAGAACCAGCTTTTAGTTTTATTGATCTTTGCTATTGTTCCCTTCATTTCTTTTTCATTTATTTCTGATCTGATCTTTATGTTCAGTTTCCTTCTGGTAACTTTGGAGGGGTTTATTTTGTCCTTCTTTCTCTAATTGCTTTAGGTGTAAGTTTAGGTTGTTTATTTGAGTTTTTTCTTGTTTCTTGAGGTAGGATTGAATTGCTATAAACTTCCATCTTAAAACTGCTTTGTAGCAGTCCATAGGTTTTGGGTCATCATGTTTTCATTGTCATTTGTTTCTAGGTATTTTTTTGTTTTCCTGCTTTGGTTTCTTCAGTGATCTCTTGGTTATTTAGTACCATATTGTTTAGCCTCCAAGTGTTTGTATTTTTTACAATTTTTTTCCTGTATTTGTATCTAATCTCATAGTGTTGTGGTCAGAAAAGATACTTGATATGATTTTAATTTTCTTAAATTTACCAAGGCTTGATTTGTGACACAAGATATGATGTATCCTGGAGAATGTTCCATGAGCACTTGAGGAGAAAATATGTTCTGTTGTTTTTGGATGGAATGTCCTATAAATATCAATTAAGTCCATCTTGTTTAATGTGTCATTTAAAGCTTGTGTTTCCTTATTTATTTTCATTTTGGATGATCTGTCCATTGGTGAAAGTGGGGTGTTAAAGTCAGCTACTATTATTATGCTACTGTTGATTTCCCCTTTTATGGCTGTTAGCATTTGCCTTATGTATTGAGGTGTTCCTATTTTGGGTGCATAAATATTTACAGTTTTTATATCTTCTTCTTGGTTTGATCCCTTGAACATTATGTAGTGTCTTCTTGGTCTCTTGTAATAGTGTTTATTTTAAAGTCTATTTTGTCTGATATGAGAATTGCTACTACAGCTTTCTTTTGATTTCCATTTTCATGGAATATCTTTTTCCATCCCCTCACTTTCAGTCTGTATGTGTCCCTAAGACTGAAGTGGGTCTCTTGTAGACATCATATATATGTGTCTTGTTTTTCTATCCATTCACCCAGTCTATGTCTTTTGGTTGTAGATTTAAACCATTTACATTTAAGGTAGTTATTGATATGTATGTTCCTATTACCATTTTCTCAATTGTTTTGGGTTCGTTATTGTAGGTGTTTTACTTCTCTTGTGTTTCCTACCTAGAAAAGTTCCATTAGCATATGTTGTAAAGCTGGTTTGGTTATGCTGAATTCTCTTGGCTTTTGCTTGTCTGTAAAGGTTTTAATTTCTCTGTTGAATCTGAGTGAGATCCTTGCTGGGGAGAGTAGTCTTGGTTGTAGGTTTTTCCCTTTCATCACTTTAAATATGTCCTGCCACTCCCTTCTGCCTTGCAGAGTTTCTGCTGAAAGATCAGCTGTTAACCCTGTGGGGTTTCCCTTGTATGTTATTTGTTGCTTCTCCCTTGCTGCTTTTAACATTTTTTCTTTGTGTTAAATTTTTATAGTTTGATTAATATGTGTCCTGGCATATTTCTACTTGGATTTCTCCTGTATGGGACTCTCTGCACTTCCTGTACTTGATTGAGTATTTCCTTTCCCATGTTAGGGAAGTTTTTAACTATAATCTCTTCAAATATTTTCTCAGACCCTTCCTTTTTCTCTTCTTCTTCTGGGACCTCTATAATTTCAATGTTGGTGTGTTTAACATTGTCCCAGAGCTAAGACTGTCCTCAATTCTTTTCATTCTTTTTTCTTTATTCTCCTCTGTGGTAGTTATTTCCATGATTTTATCTTCCAGGTTACTTATCCGATTTTCTTCCTCTGTTATTCTGCTATTGAGCTCATTTAGGTGGTGCTCTGCCTTCTGTGGGCAGACTGGGAAGGAATCCCCTCTCCTTGTGCACCTTGAAACAATGGTCTCTTGACTCTTAGGCAGGTCCAGACTTTTTCCCGGACTCCCTCCCAGCTAGCTATGGAACACTAACCCCCTTCAGGCTGTGTTCACACAGCCAACTCCAGTCTTCTCCCTGGGATCTGAACACTGAAGCCTGAGCCTCACCACCCAGGCCCCACCCCCCCCAGCGGGTGAGCAGACAAGCTTCTTAGGCTTGTGAGTGTTGTTCGGCACCAATACTCTGTGCGGGAATCTCTCCACTTTGCCCTCTGCACCCCTATTGCTGTGCTTTCCTCCGTGGTTCCAAAGCTTCCCCCCCAACCACCCTCTGTCACCACCAGAGAAGGGGCTTCCTACTGTGTGGTAACTATTTTTCCTTCATAGCTTCCTCCCAGAGGTGCAGGTCCCATCCCTGTTCTTTTGTCTCTGTTTTTTTTCTTTTTTTCTTTTGCCCTACCCAGGTATGTGGGGATTTTCTTGCCTCTTGGGAAGTCTGAGGTCTTCTGCCAGCATTCAGTAGGTGTTCTGCAGGAGTTGTTACACATGTAGCTGCATTTTTGTATTATTTGTGGGGAGGAAGGTGACCTCCACATCTTACCCCTCCGCCATCTTGAAGGTCCCCATCTAGTATACTTCAGATGGAGGTTATAAACTGGGAAAGAGACCTAAAGTTGTTTAAAATTTGAACAGATTGTCAACAATTAAAAATTGATATTAGAGAGGAAAGTCTGTTTTCCTGGACTCTTTTGAAAAGCTGGAAGATGTTGCAATACTGGGCAAATACCCATGTTATAGTGGTCCACTGGGTCTGAGAGGTGACACCCCTGTTAGACAGGGGACATATCTGTCGAATCTATGTATTCCACTATCCCATATTTACAGATTTACACTGAGGTTGACAATTGACGTTTTCATTTGCTATCCAGCCAGTTAAAATGTAGTTTGTATATAAAAAAAGTAAAAACTACACAAAGAAAGAAAACAACAACTATAACAACAAAACACTTGGTTTTCTTGAATAACAGGCCTTTGTAGTTATATGTGATTCTTCTAGAGCAAGGAATTTAAAGCTTTCTGAAGGAAGTTATATATAAGCTGAAACCTGAAGGAGGAACAAGGAAACAACAAGGGTGAATTTAGCTGTTAGGCATTTATTCTCTCAAATATTAAATACTCACAAGTACCTAATATGTGGCAGGCATTGTGGTATATTGGTTTGGACATATACTTAGTTCCTGCTCTAATGGAGCTAACAGTCCACAAAGGAAAATGTATGTGCCAGACCCAGGATTTGGCAGGCATGAAATATGGAATTTGAATAAATTTCACTATGGTTGAAGGTAGAACCTGAGGATGAAAAATGTTGATACATTACTTTGAAAAGAGAGATAGGATTTACACTGAAGACCTTATAAGCCATGTTAAGAAAATATGACTTTATTCTAAAGACAAATAAATGAGAAGGCACTGCACAATTTTAGTGAACTAACATAATTGTGTGTGTGTGTGTGTGTGTATGTGTGTGTTACACTTGAAAAGGATATATTTGACTGCAGATTGGACAATTATTAAGAGAGGTGGAGCATGGAAGCATGTAGTCTGGTTAGTTTACTGTATCAGTAACAAAAGTGGGAGTGACTGTGGGCTGAAGTAGCTAAGATGGAGATGGTGAGGAGTGAACTGAATAAAGAGTTGCATGATTCAGAAATAAGCATGTATATAGAGACATTCACCTCATCTTTCTCAGTGGCTAATACATTTCCTTGTACATAGGAGATATCAGAAATTTTGTCATAAGTTGTCTTATTTGTTATAAATTGTGCCTGGCTCACAATAGGCCCTCAATCAATATCATCGATGTGACATATGAAGAAAGGTATTGAAATGGCAATGAACATAAGCTCTGGAATCAGACTGTTTGAATTCAGATTTCAGACAATGTTGTTTAATTCGATTCCAACTTTCATCAGCTGTGTAACATAGAGGAACATTATTTAACTTTATTGTGCCTCAGTTTCCTCAGTTATAAAATAGGGCTTATATCTGTGCAAGGATTCAGTGTGATACTGCATGCAAAGGGCTTAGAGCAGTGCTTATCAAACACGGAGAGATCAAAAGTCCTGGGTCTGTCCTAATTAGCAAGATGGGCAGTTGTGCCTCTTTAACCTTTGATCCAAGTGAGTACAGCCTAAGAGGAATTCTAGACACCAAAAAATAGCTGGATGTGAACATATAAAGAGCGACTGTAAAGGCAGGATAGAATATGGGTGGTGTAGTTACCATAAGCAAGTCTTACAGTTCTAAGCCTATTAAAAACAGAAAAAAGATGGTTAAATACATCAGCAAAACTGTAGTTTCTCATGAACCATAATGTTCAGAGTAACAGAGAAATGTAACCAGACCAGAAAGTAGGATTACCTTAAATTACAATTACAATTACCTTAAATTACCTTAAAGCACAATTACAAAGGAGATGAGCTACCAGAGAGCAGAAATAAAGAGAGTGCTCACACTGATTTGTCCTTCCTTTTAGATTTGCAAAACCATTCAACAGACAAAAGACAATAGACTAAAGTGTAACTCACTTGTTTGAAGTTAGCCACTGGTCTAAATAGATGTTGCCTTATGTAATAATGAGTAAAATTTATTGAGATGCAGCAAACTAACCAATGACGCTGGCAAAGGAGTCTCCAGAAAGATTGAAAAGAAACAGTCATAAAATATAGGTGATCAAAATATTTGAGTGGAAAAATTTTGATATTTTCGGATTAAAGGGGCTTTTCTAAAGTAAGACCTCATCTTGATCAATGACAGACCCTCCTCCCCTAAAGGTAGAACCTGAACTGGAGGCTTGCAAACAGTTAATTTCCAAAGCAATATTAGGGAGTGAGCAATATAGAAATGGAACAGAGAGAGCAAAAATAAAAAGATAAAGAATTAGTTATGAAGGATGGTTTATGAAGTTGGTCACCAATTTGACAACTGATGTTTAATCCTGTGTGACATTCTGTGAAGCCTTTGTAAAAGAATAGCAGAACTATACACAAGGGTTGGGTTATTAAAGGGGAACCCTTATCCACTGTCCAGCATCCATCATTGGTCAAGCATGGCATTTACAGGGTTCCTCTGTGAATGGCAGTTGCGTCACTTGGAAAAGTTTTAAGGCTGGCAGCAAGAGACACTGCAGCCATGTGCTGCTAGGGTGAATGTGTGAAGTAGGTAAAACCTTCTCTGAACCAATCAATTCAACATTGGCAGTCGGGGCTGGAAAGTTTTAAGTGATCTACAAAAGAAGGGTAATACAGTCCCTAACATTATTAGGGAAAAGTGTTGAACTATAAGAATGAGGAACATATCCTATAAGTCTTCAGTGAAGGAGATTTTCTTCAGTCACTTCAAAAATTTTTTGCCTCAGACTCCTAAACAATAATGAATACTGCAAGAATGAGAAGAGTTTTACTCTGCTTTATTTGGAAGCTGTTATTACCCAGTAACTTTATTCTCAGCAAATGAGTAAAGGTTGTTTTTGTTGCCATTGATGTTTTTGTTGTTGTTCTTAAAATGATGACAGAAAGACATTCTTGTACATGAAAGTGCTCAGATATCATTAGAGTCTTATACTCCTGGAAAAAATAATTATCTAAAGTTACTTTCCAGGCAAGGAGGGTAGAATATGAAAAGGAACTACAGCAATGTGGAAGAGAAAGTATGAAAGAACAGGAAGTAAACACTGAGGAGACAGAGAACCAACCCTATGAAGTCTCACCTACTCATTTTATCTAGAGTACTACCTTCCCTCTCCTTATTTTCTATCATAGTCAAACCATTAATTTCCTTCCTAAAGCTTACTGTTAATATTTTAAAATATTTATGTGTATAATAGATGAATTATTCTTAATCTCCACTAAATTGTAAGGACCAGGAGCACTAAAAGTATATCTTTTCTTTACCATTCTACAGTCAAGGCTGTGTTCATTGTATCAAATTATATGTTTATTGAATGAATTAATGCATTAGTTTCTAGCTTATGGCAGGGGAGAGTGAAATTGTACTTCCAAATAGCATAAATAGATGTTCCACAAACTCAGAGTCTTTGAAGTTGCTTGATTTGTTTTAGAAATTCAAGCACATTTTGAATTTTATTACCCACTCTATCTATGTTTGTACTGATTAACCAAAATAATGGTTTAATTTGCTTATCTGGAATAACATTCTTGCTTTAGTGAGATGGCAAATGTTTACTAATTAACAATTCAGCCCCTCCAGTGCTGCCTGCCTCTGTTTAGAAGAAAAATGATAAAAATCTAAATATAATATATAATTAATGTTTTACTAGATAAATTCACACTTTTGAATAACAGACATGTTTTTAGCTTTCAAATGGGTTTTAGAAATTTGATAAAGCAAGATTTAAGGGTTCTTCCTCCCTTCTCCTGCAGAGTCTCTCATACTTGAGTATCATGAAGCCTTAATGCCCTGCTTAACCATAAAACAATTTTAAATACATATATTTCAGGTATTACCAATATATATATAAGAGCCCTGACGTTTTGAATTTTTATATTTAGGACATGAAGTGTGAGAGTCACCTAGCTTCTGGCTGGTGAGCATTTTCCTCATTCCTTCCTGGGCATCACAGATGAGTAGACTCTTAGTAAAGTCTGATTTAAATTCTGATTCTTAGCATACTTTCACATTCTACTCTTCAAAGTGTGCAGCAATTAAAACACACACATACTTATGAAATAATTATCCAAATAAGTTAATAATTATAGTGAAGAGAATTGCATAGCTTCAACCAAAGATGTACCTTGCCACTCTTATTTAACACACCAGCCCTTCCTAACATACCCACATGAGCTGATCATGGAATTTAAACAAGGCACTACTTTCTCATTCTATACCCTCCATGATAACAAGGACTCAAGTCTTCTCATTCTGCTTTCCTTATTTATGCTATCTCCTTATTCCCTTAAAAACAAGAGATCCTTATCCTCTTGGATTCTATTCTAAGTGGTTCTAAGCTTAAGACTTTCTCTTCAAATCCAAAATGGGATAAGTCACTTAAAGTAGCTCTCTTAGGGAATTCCCTGGTGGTGCAGTGGTTAAGAATCCACCTGCCAACGCAGGGAACACAGGTTTGAGCCCTGATCTGGGAAGATCCCACACGCCATGGAGCAACTAAGCCTGTGCTCCACAACTACTGAAACCTGCGCTCTAGAGGCCGAGAGCCACAACTACTGAGCCTGCACTCCACAGCTACTGAAGCCTGCACACCTAGAGCCCGTGCGTGCTCTGTAACAAGAAAAGCCACTACAATGAGAAGGCTGCACACCACAATGAAGAGCAGCCTCTGCTCACCACAACTGGAAAAAGCCCACGTGCAGCAGTGAAGACCCAATGAGCCAAAAATAAATAAATTAATTAAAAAAATAAATTCAATAGTTCTTATTTAAGTGGATTTTCATAAGAATGTTTTAACAAAATGAAAAAAAAAAAACCAGGAGATTCTTTCTCATTTTTTTTCTTTCATTTTGAAGGTCAATTTATTAGGACTTGCTTTTCATTGACTTATTTCAATTTTATGATTTTTTTAAGAACATAGGTATCTAATAATTAAATTGAGGTCATCACCTTTTTCAAAAAGAAACTAATATTGTTATTATGATAATTAACATGTGTTTTATTATGTCTCGTTGAATGATAAAAATTCCATTGTAATTCAGTTATTCAAAATAATATAATTTAACAAAATTGTAGTTCACTTTCATTGTCTCATTGTAAAACATTAAAAAGTAGTATCATTTGTGCATATAGTATTATGTATTGTATGTAATAGTGGTTTCTTAGTATAATCAGTTTATCTTAATTTTATTTTTTTCTGTATTTTTCTACAACCAACTTGTGAAGTGACTTTTAATATCAATAAATTATTAGTATATTTCAAAACATATAAATTAGCTCTCTTAAAAGTTAATTACTCACTAAATGTTTCTATGTATTCCTCTGTGTGTGTTTCTTACTTCATACCTACTGTGAAAACAATCTTGTTCTTGAGAAATATTCTCAGACACTAAATAAATATATAGATAATTCCTTGATGATTGATAATTGAAAATCTACTAGAAAAATATTTCAAGGGATATTTAGAATCCTTTGAAGTAGTTTTGTCTAATAATTCAATTTATAATCTGACTCCATATAGTAAGTGGTTGCTTATGAGAAGATATTGTCCTGAATCTATTATTCTTTTATAATTTATGTATTCTGTATCTTTAAGTAATTTATGTAGAGAAAATACACTGGGTCTCTCCAATCCACTTATAAACTACTCACTATGAAAACAAAATGCTAAGCACATTGGTGTAAAATGGTCCTAAATTATATCACTAGAAAGTGTTTACATAATAGGTTTTCATTTTGGTTTTCTAAAGAAAGCAGAAACTTACTTTTGACAATTTAAATACTGGAATTCAATGACAGGATAAAATATTATTTCAAGAGAGATACACATGGTTCCAGTAGGCCTTTGTGTAATGATTATTAACCCTAGGTAACCTAAGTACAAATAAGTGTAAAAAGACTTGGTAATTGATCTACGTACATAGGTGTGGTCAGTGACAGAGCAGAACTGAGATGCGTGCTGTTCTGACTTCATAGCCCATTTTTCTTTTTAGATATGATGAGTTTCTCAGCAATTGTATGACATCATCAGTTGTCTATATGAGTACTTCTGTCCTTTGTTAGCTATTATGCAAAATAGTTAACAGACATACTTTTTCAGTATTAGCTTCCAAAATGAGAAAAAACACAAATGTGGATTTAATAAAATTAGAGCAATAATTTTAAATACCCCAAATATATATTTGAAGGGAAAAGTAATACATATCTTGTGGGGAGATAATTTTTTGTATGTAATGAAGATTAAATTGAGGTATTTAGGAATTGGTTGTCGAAGTGTTCAGTTCTATGCCAGTATAAAGGGAAAAAATCAATGATATAGAAAGTAATTTACTGAAGGTGGTAACCCCACTTTGAAAATGTAAAAAATCATTTTTTAATTTGTTATTTAATTAATTTCTACACTGTAGGAGGTCCAGGAGAACCTAATTATCACTTCTCCCTAAAGAATTCTAATTAATTAGGACTTCATTTAATAGACATATTCTTCAAATGAGAATAAAAGTATCTTTTTTCGCCATCGCTAGACTGGAGAACTTGTTTCCTAGGTAAGGATAAAAATTGTATTAAACAAATTCCATAATGAAATAAAATAATCCTTATTCTCTCCTCTATCTCTTATATGAATATACAGTTGGAGAATATGCCCCAGTAATGGGTAGATACATGGAAAGCTTCATGGTAGGGGTGAGGAGGCAGGTAATGGAGAATTCCTGCTGCAAGGACCTTACGTATCAGAATAATGTATGGTTTGTATCCATCCCAGATATTTGCTACAAGCTTGGCAGAAATAACTAGAACTGTACACTTTCAGTGTGTGTTACCAGATCTTCCCCTGAAATATCTGCTTCAGAGGAGAATTGTTTCAAGTGGTGAGCTGAGGGGCCTAAACTAGGAACTGTGCTCAATGTAACCAAATTTGTTGTTAAAAATTTGGTAAATATCAACTGAATTCGCAGAGTAACCTGAAGAAGAAATTTTTAGGTTTTGATTGGTCTTAGAATAAGAAGCTTCAATTTTAGCAGTCATTTGCCTTTTTTATTTAATAAAAAATATAGCAAACACTTGACTGCTTAGTAAGGGACAGGACTATTTAATCTTTACACCAGCTCTAAAAGCTAGGTTTTACTAGGGTCATCTTTTCCTTGATTGGAAATCACAAGTTTTGAGGTTAAATACCTTGTCCGAAGTCTTTAGAGTAATTAAGGTTGATGGAGGTTTTACTATGACCCAAGCCAATTAAATTTAAGAATCATTATTTTCATCATCATGCAATATCATTCTTGAGTTTGTAGTCATATTTGAATACCTTGAGAGTATTCTTACAATACATTATTCAAAATAATAAGGTAGGGTTTCATACATATTCAATTTCATGCTAAAAATCTAAAAGAATAGCATTACAATTTCTCAAAGTCTTGAACTTGGTGTCAGCAGAACATCCCATAAGAGTAAGTGGCTTAAATTATTAACATTTCTGAAGATCATTTCATTAATATATGATACTTAAAATATAGTATGTTTTTTGCCTGCTGTTAGGATTAGGAGCTATAGAGCTCCTTGCCTGTGGATCTGTATTAACTACCATTATTTTTTCTAAAGTGGGAAATTAAGTCTTATTTTAATTTTAATATCCTGTGTTTATCACATGACCATAACATAGCACTAGTAAGAGGGTGTAGAATTAATGTATGCATCCATGAATGAATAAATTATAATTATAGTATTATTAATTATAATTAAATATAAGTAACCAACTTACACAGAAATCTGTCAATTTAAGAAGCATTATGTATATAAATAGATGATCATATTTTAAAATACCATGCAAACATATTTTGCATGCAATTCCAAAATGACTTAAATTACATTTTAACAAGCAATTATGAAACAGAACTTGTATATTGCAATTTTGAAAAAAAATTACACTCAAGGATGCATATAAATATAGTTAGTATTAATACATTACAAGTTGAGTCATAGGATTTTATATTCCCACCTTATGAATTTTATCATATGTCTTACTTATTATACTACAGACCTGGCATAATTATTCATTGTGCCCAAATTTACTCTCTAAAGTATTAAAGAAACCTTTAAAGAGTAGTTTATCCCAATGCTGCTTAATCTATTATGGAGAATAGAAAATAAAGGAAAACTTCCAAATTAATTTTATGATGAAACCATAAAATTCTTTAAGAAAATTGTCAAGAACTACACCAAAAAGAAAGCCATATACCAGGCTCATTTATGAATATAAACTTAGAAATATTAAATGAAAAATACCAAACAGAATTCAATAGCATATTGAAAAAGTAAAAAAAAAAAAACATGACTAAATATAGTTTCAACTATCCCAGAAATCCAAGCATTTCAATAGAAGCAACTGTTTCAATATAGTCAATCATAATAATATAAGGAGAATCACATAATAATTTATAATATTTTATAAATTATAAAAAATGAAAAAAATGCCCATTTGTGGTAAAGAGCACTAAATAAAATAATAATTGATAGAACGATATGCATTCATCCAAAGATCTTTATCTATTTAATGGAAAAACATAAAAACCTTTTCTGCTACTGTCAAATATATAAGGCGTTACATTTTCACTACTATTTAAAATAATGTAAGAAACATTAGTCAATGCAGTTGGAGAAGAGAAAAAACAGAATTTGAGAGAAAGAAATTAAACATTAAAGATGATGTCACAGCCTAAATAAGCCAATGAAAAACTACCATGAAAACCAGGAAAACTTACTAAAGTAATAACAATGAAATGCACATAAAACCAATAGTTTACATATAGGCAAAGAAAGCCTATCAAAAAAGATAAAAATATAGAGAAAACCTCCATTTACAATAAAAAAAACAACAATTTACAAGGATGACTGGAAGTAAAATTAAAAGAAATCAATTTAAAGTAGATGTTAGCATCTATAAAACTTTTTGCATCAAAAGAAAGTAGATTTGAAAAAAATGAAAAATTCTCTTTGAATAGGAGTGATCAATATAATAAGTATTACATTTTTATAGGTTAATTTATAAATTTATTACAACTCCAAATAAAGTGCTGTCATTTTCCACTTTTTAATACTTATTAAAATCAATTACAAAGTTTATTTTGAACAACAAATATGCCAAAAGAAGAGCAATGAGGGGGAATTACTTCTTTAAGACATCAAATGTACTATTAGGCCTCTATAATGTAAATAATTTGGAATTGTCACACATACAAAATACATCTCAAAAAATAGAATAGAAAATCCAGGGAAAAACAAGATTGCTATATACAAGAGTTCATATATATACAACTGTTTATATAATTTAAAGTGACACCACAGTGGTTTCTGCTCTAACATATAAAGACCCTGGAAGTCATAGCTTCCACCCTCATTACAAGAAAAAAAAAATCTCTGAAAAACTGAAAAGCAGCAACTCTTCTTAGATCTATCAGAGAATTGAGGTCACAAGGCAAACTGTCTCAGAAAACGGGGGGGAAAGGCAAGTACAGAGAATCATGATTTATCAGGAGAGAAGCCACTGAAGACAGTGACTGGTAGAAACCCCAAACAGTAGATGATGAACTGCTGTAGACTGAGTGTGGAACAGACTGAAAGTTAAATTCCTATAGGCCCAGTATAAGGGCAGCCCCCACAGTTTCATTAGTTTTACCTTCAGGAATACCACCAGGTTCACACTGCAAAAATTGGAAAAACATCCCCTTTCCACAGCCCTTACTCCCCAGTAGTTCAGGCAGGGAAAGGGGAAAAGTAACCACTTTGAAAATGTTCAAGGGAGAGAAATTATTTTGAAATCACCATATCCAACTACACATAGAACACTTAAAAAAGTAAGCAATAAGAAAATAAACAACCCACATGAAATGCAGGAAATATCTGAACAGATAGACCACCAAAGAAGATATATAGATGGCAAGTGAGCTTAGGAAATGATGGTCAACATCATTTGTAATTAAGAAGCTGCACATCAGGACTGCCAGTTCCAAGTCCTGCATGTTAGGGGCTTGAAAGCCTGCCTTAATAACAAGTAAAAAGCTGAACAATGTGAAAAATCAACTCTTCTTAGATATGTCAGAGAAGTGAGGTCACAGGGCAAATTGCTTCTCTAAAAGTTGGAGAGGCAGACAGGTAGATAGAGAGAACTGCAGCTTTCCAGAGCAAAAATAAGGGAGCAGAGGTCTCTATGGGATTCAATACTAGGGCAGGAAAATCTGAATTGAAAAATTGCTGGACGATCAGTAATAACAAGTTTGTGAGTTTAAAACTCCATGGGGGAACCCCACACTTTAGTTAGTTTTATTTCCTGGAGCTCTTCCAGTTTCCCAAGGTGAATACTGGAGAAATATTCCCTTTGGTTTCCTACAAGAGTGGGGGAAAGTAACCACTTTGAAATATGCCAGAGCATTCCATTCTTCTTAAAAAGACCTACCCTCAAAAGGAACTATTTCACCACAGCCTATTGGGGTTTAGTCAGAGACTCACTGATCTAGGGCAAGGAAAATACCCAAATCCAGTCTCCTCTAGCCTTCTAACGGTGGTGGAAATACCCAACTCCAATCCCCTCCACCCATACTATCCCACCTAAGATGGGGGTGGGAGGATTGACAGGTACTTGTGAAATTCACAGGTTCACAAAAAGACTAGTACCTAATCATAGGACTACAGAATGCTTCCCCTGCCCCTACACCTCACCACCGCATCACTAAAAGACTAATTACTAGAGTTCCCTTTACCGAGCACATCATGTCCAACTTTCAACAAAGTGTTGCAAGACATAATAAAAGACAAGAACAAAGTTTGAAGATAAACAAGACTGAAAACCAGACTCAGATATAGCAGGGATTTTGGAATTATCAGACTGCGAATTTAAAACAACTTTGATTAAAACATTAAAGGCTCTAATAGAAAACAAAAATAGACAATATGCAAGAACATAAGGATAATCTAAACAAGGAGATGGAAAGCATCAGAAAGAAATTGCTAGAGATCAAAAACACTAAACAGAAATAAAAAATGTCTTTGATGCACTTACTAGTAGAATGGATACAGCTGGAGAAAGAATCTCTGAGCTTGAAGATATGTCAATAGAAACTTCCAAAACTGAAAACAAAGAGAACAGAGACTGAAAAAAATGGAACAGAATATCTAAGAAATGTGGGGTAAAAACAAAAACTGCAACATAGCATATAACGTAACATACATATATGGGGATATCAGGCAGGAAAGAAAGAGAGAAAGGAACAGAAGCAGTATTTGAAGCAATAATGATGGAGAATTTCCCTAGATTAATACCAAACCACCAAACCAGACACCAAACCACAGATGCACAAAGCTCAAGAACAGCAGGCAGGAAAAATGCCAAGACAAAACAAAACAACAACAACAACAACAAAATTATACCTAAGTATCTCATATCTGCAGAATATCAAAGATAAAGAAATAATCTTGAGAGGAACTGCAAATTAAACTACAATTTGTTACTGCTACACCCTTATTAAAATCCAAATAACACTGAAAATACCAAATTCTAGCAAGAATGTAAAGGAACAGGAACTTTCATTCATTGCTGGCAAGAATGTTAAATGGAGCAGCCACTTTGCAAGACCTTTTTATAGTTTGTTACAAAGCTAAACACAGTCTTGCCATATGATCTAGCTAAGCTCCTCGGTATTTACTGCAATGAATTGAAAACTAATATTCACACAAAAATCTTCGTGTGACTATTGACAGTAGTTTTATACATAGTTGCCAGAATGCAAGCAGTCAATAAGTCCCTAAATTGATGAATGGATAAACTAAATATCATGTTTATATCCATACAATGGAATATTATTCAGTAATAAAAAGAAATGAACTATCAAGCCATGAAAATACACAGAGGTATCTTGCATGTATGTTGCTAAGTGAAAGAAGCCAGTCTAAAAGGGCTACTTACTGTATGATTTTAACTATGTAATATTCATGAAAAGGCAGGACTATAAGGATGATAAAAATATCAGTGATTTCCAGGGTTTGCGCAAGTAGAAGGAGAGATAAGTGAAGCACAAAGAAATTTGGAATGGTGAAACTATTCTATATTTAGAGAAATCAGAAATGTAGCTTGTGGTTGCTTCTGGGGAAAAAATTGCCCTAAGAGGTACATAGAGAAATGTTTTTAGCTAATACTAAGGTGGTAAACATATTGCAATATATAAATATATTGAATCAACATATTGTACACCTTAAACTTACATGATTTTATATGTCAATTATATCTAAATTAAAAACAAATAAAACAAACAAAAAAGCACTTAAAACCATCGAATGTACCATTTAAAATAAAAAGAAATTCTCTGGGGTAAAGGAAATCTTATACATCTCAACTGATAGATAAATAGATCTAAAGATTATATATATGTAAAAACTCATCCAATATTCACATAAGATCTGTGAAATTCACTAAATGCAAATTATATTTCCAATTTTAAAAACTGAGAAAGAAAAAGAAAAAAAAAAGAGAGACTTGAGGGTTATATCATCCAATTATATACACAGATATTACTTAGCTTTGTCTTCAAACTGTTAAAAAAGAAATTAAAAATGGATTTATAATACAATCTATATCATGTGAACAATGGAACCAACCTAAATGTCCATCAACAGATGAATGGATAAAGAAGATGTGACACATATATACAATGGAATATTACTCAGCCATAAAAAGAAATGAAATTGAGTTATTTGTAGTGAGGTGGACGGACCTAGAGTCTGTCATACAGAGTGAAGTAAGTCAGAAAGAGAAAAAAAATACCATATGCTAACACATATATATGGAATCTAAAAACAAAAAAAAAAGGTTCTGATGAACCTAAGGGCAGGACAGGAATAAAGAGGCAGACGTAGAGAATGGACTTGAGGACACGGGGAGGGGGAAGGGTAAGCTGGGATGAAATGAGAGAGCAGCATTGACATATATACAGTTCCAAATGTAAAATAGATAGCTAGTGGGAAGCAGCTGCATAGCACAGGGAGATCAGCTTGGTGCTTTGTGACCACTTAGAGGTGTTGGATAGGGAAAGTGGGAGGGAGACGCAAGAGGGAGGGGATATGCGGATATATGTATACATATAGCTGATTCACTTTGTTATACAGCAGAAACTAACACAACATTGTAAAGCAATTACGCTCCAATAAATATGTTAAAAAATAAAATAAAATAAAGCCCTCCCAAGTTTCTACAGTTATCAATTCGTGTTGGATCTTGAATGCAGACACCTAACTACAAAGGTAGTTCAACTTCAAATTTTCAAAAGAATAAAGTGTATTATTTGCATTGTGGCCCATTATATTTTAACTGCATTCCTTCAATTCTCCAGTAACTAGACCCTTGCTTTATTACTTAACAGCTAAACAATAATAAATGTTTTATTGGAATATTTAATATCTTGGTTTTAATCCTTGCATGGCAATCTACTTCTTTATGTGGTTCAATTAATCTTCATTTAACGTGTGCCTATCTGGCTTTTTCCTCAATAGTCTTTCACTTTAGCGTTCTAATTTCTCAATCTTAAACCAAATTGGGATTCCATACATCAACAGGTCCATGACTCTTTTTTCATATTTGAATTTTTTTTTTTTTTTTTTTTTTTTTTTTTTGCGGTACGCGGGCCTCTCACTGTTGTGGCCTCTTCTGTTGTGGAGCACAAGCTCCGGACGTGCAGGCTCAGCGGCCATGGCTCACGGGCCTAGCCACTCCACAGCATGTGGAATCTTCCTGGAACGTGGCACGAACCCGCGTCCCCTGCATCGGCAGGTGGATTCTCAACCACTGCACCACCAGGGAAGCCCATATTTGAATTTGTACCAGTTATTAGACTCTGTTGTTCCCACTTAGTACTTTTCTGTGAGATCTATTGTGGAATCTATAAATCTGTGATTGAGACAAGTGGGTGCTTAATAAAAACTTATTAATAATATATACACAGGGGTGGGCGGGGTCAGGCGGTTTGAATGAGATGAAGATGGAACCGGAGCTGGTTATGGGCAGCGGACGTAGTCCAGCCGAGAGCCGAAGGTGGCAGTGAATGTGTACTCAACGTCGGTCACCAGTGATAACCTCAGTCGACATGACATGCTAGCCTGGATCAATGAGTTGATTGAACGTCTGTGTTCAGGGGCTGCCTATTGTCAGTTTATGGACATGCTGTTCCCTGTCTCCATTGCCTTGAAGAAAGTGAAATTCCATGCTAAGCTAGAACAAGAATACATCCAGAACTTCAAAATACTACAAGCAGGTTTTAAGAGGATGGGTGTTGACAAAATAATTCCTGTGGACAAACTAGTAAAAGGAAGGTTTCAGGACAATTTTGAATTCGTTCAGTGGTTCAAGACGTTTTTTGACGCAAACTATCATGGGAAAAACTATGACCCTGTAGCTGCCAGACAAGGTCAAGGAACTGCGGTGGCCTCCTCCCTTTTTGCTCCGGCTCTGAACAAACTGAAGAAACCTCTCAGCTCTAGCAGTGCAGCTCCACAGAGGCCCACTGCAACACACAGAACTACTGCAACCCCTAAGGCTGGCCCGGGCATGGTGCGGGAGAATCCTGGTGTGGGGAACGGGGGTGACGAAGCAGCCGAATTGATGCAGCAGGTCAACGTATTGAAACTTGCCGTCGAAGACTTGGAGAAAGAGAGAGGTTTCTCCTTTGGAAAACTAAGGAACATTGAATTGGTTTACCAGGAGAACGAAGGGGAGAATAACCCTGTATTGCAGAGGATTGTGGATATTCTGTATGCCACAGACGAAGGCTTCGTGATACCTGATGAAGGGGGCCCGCAGGAGGAACAAGAAGAGTATTGACAGCCTGGACCAGCTGAGCATCATCAGAATTCTTCACTCCAAATCATGTGCTTAACTGTAAAATATTCCCTTTTATTATTCTTAGAGGACTCACTGGTTTCTTTTTATAAGCAAAAAGTACCTCTTCTTTTTTTTTTTTTTTTTTTTTTTTTTTTTTTTTTTTTTTTTTTTGCGGTACGCGGGCCTCTCACTGTTGTGGCCTCTCCCGTTGCGGAGCACAGGCTCCGGACGCGCAGGCTCAGCGGCCATGACTCACGGGCCCAGCCGCTCCGCAGCATGTGGGATCTTCCCAGACCAGGTCACGAACCCGTGTCCCCTGCATCGGCAGGCGGACTCTCAACCACTGCCCCACCAGGGAAGCCCAGTACCTCTTCTTAAAGTGCACTTTGCAGAAGTTTCACTTCTTCTCCAATAAGTTTGAGTTATGGAGTTTTACCTTGTAGCAGAGCGGTATTAACATCTAGTTGGATCACCCAGGGAGCAAAGAGGCTGACCATAGGGCTCACTGTGTAGATGCTGGTAGCAGTGATGGCTGGAGAGTGTGGAGACCTCAGTAGAGAAATGTAAAGACTGATTTGAATTTTAAACTAATGTGAAATCTTGACAGAGAACGCTTTAATAAATAAATGCCTTAAGAGTATTTAAAAGATGCTTCCATATTTCAAAATGTAAAATGTAACATGACAGGAGCTTCTGTGTGTTTGATTGTGTCTGGGAAGGAAGGGCCAGAACCTGAAACCTTTGGGACTTGCTGTTCCCAGCCCTCATGGGGCTGCCTGATCCTCACAGGCCCAGACCTTGGCCCAAAAGGAAAATTGGAAAAGTTGCTTTGTAAAGCCAGTTGGTGTCCTTGACCAGTTGCATCCCTGATAAGAAGCAAGAGGCATTGTTGCCTGGATGAATAGAGGGTGTGTTTCAGCCTTGAGATGTTTTGAGTCGAAGAGCTTGATTTTCATAGAACATTCCTCTGGTGATTTTTCCAGTTATCCCTGATATTTCTATGTACTGTGTTTTGTTGTTGTTTGAAATGTGGTGTGTCCAGTTTTTAAATCTAACAACTACTTTTGGGGACTTGCCCACATCTCTGGGGTTTGAATGGGGGTGGTGTCCCATTTTACTGTCTTTTAAGTTTACATTTAACATGTTTCTCTTCTCTGCTCCCCTTGCCCACTGGGGACTCCTCTTTGGCTCCTTAAAGTTTGCTGCTTAGACTGGAAGTTCAGCAGGCAGGTGACAATGCTGCAAGTTATTTCTGGACCTCTGGAAAAGGGAGTGATCAGTGAAGGAAGGCCACTGCTACCTTGGGATCTGCAAGGCTGGGTGTTTTCAGTACCTGCTGTTCACAGCCCTCCACTGTTATAGGAATACTTTGCCAGCACACTCATCTCTTTGGAGATAAAAATGTTAGTGTGTTACTAAATGTTAATTTTCTTTTGCAGAACATACAGTACCATGTCTGAATTAATTATTAATATTTAAAATATTTCATTCCTTAACTCCCTCATTTGCTTTGCCCACAGCCTATTCAGTTCCTTTTTTCAGCAGAATTTTGCAATATGTGTGTTACCCACTACTGAGATTGTTCTGCCCCTAATGTATTTGTATTGATTTGTTTCTGGCGGTAGCTTGTCCTAAATGTGTGTAGCAAGCAGATATTTTATGATAAAATTCATTGTGTAGTGCATGCTCTGTGTGGAATTCAGAGGAAAACCCAGATTCAGTGATGAACAATGCCAAAAAATGCAAGTAACTAGCCATTGTTCAAATAACAGTGGTGCTATTTCTCTTTTGTAGCCTTTTAGACTTTTGTTGCCCTAAAATTCCATTTTATTGGGAACCCATTTTCCACCTGGTCTATCTTGACAAGGTTTTTTGCTACTTTAAACAGTTTCTAAATAAAATTCTGTATTTAAAATAATAATAATATATACACAAATACTACTGTTAATATCTCAACAGATGTTGTTTTCATCCACCATTTTATTTTGAGAAAAACCAAGAAACCATCATTTTAATTGAAATACTAATATAAATGCAAGCCACATATCTTCTGGGAGATAAAAATACAACCGCTTTGCTTTAATTAGATATGGCAAAAGACCTTTAGTATGAAGTACCTATATTTAGAAGGTTAATTATCAATTTACAAAATGACCTTGAAGAAGATGTGCGTGCCTCAAGACTACAGACAGATGGACTTTTATGGATTTTAAAGAGCAGCTTAATTGTGCTAATAAAATCTAATATGAAGCAAAATGGGTTAGGTGAAATTCTTTAGTATCACTAATTATGCATATGTTAGAGAGATTAAAATTACCATCAGACCAAGACAATTTCACTAATTTTCCCAAATTTCTGATAATACTTATAAGCTATTTTTCACCATTGCCTCCATTTAGAATTAGGGTAGTTATAATATTCATAATCTATTAATGTCAAATTCAAAGATACATACTGAACTCCAAGAGGCAATATATGACTCTTTAATAGCACAAAGTTTGGAGTAAGGGAGATTAGATCAACGGTTCTCAAAACTGGGCAAATCTCCCCTCCCCTGTGGGACTTTGGCAATATTTAGAGACATTTTTGGTTGTCACAACTGAGTGAGAAGGTAGTTGCTACTGGCATCTAATGAGTAGAGCCCAGGGATCCTACAATGCACAGGACAACTCCCCTCAGGAATTACCTGGCCTTAAAATGTCATCAGTGCCAAGGGTTACAAACCCTGGGTTACTGCATGTTCTCTGTCTGCCACATAGTATCCATGCTACTCAACTGCATTAAAACTGAGTTTCCTAACCTATAAAAATGTGATCAAAATAATATATATTTAAAGGGTAATTGTGAAGATTAAATAAAAGAATACATCTGAAAGACAACAGCTCAGTTCATACACACAAAAAAGAGCTTAAATAATGTCTACTACTTGTCTTCTTTGCAAAACCTTTTATCTTACTTGTATAACTTGCTATAAGTAAGACTTTCACACTCTTCACAGTCACACAAAGAAAAAACATGGGTATGCTTCTCATTATCTACTTCTTAAATATCTCAGAAATAAATAAATCATTAAATTAATTCTCTTCTGCTTCTTGAACCCACCATTTCTTTTCCATCCATATTACCACATTCCTCATTAAGAGTCTGAACTTTTTCTTATCCAGGATCATTGCAAACGTACCTACTTCTAGCCCCATGTCTCTCAACAGCAAGGGCGTGTTACTGATCTTACAAGGAGTCTTGGAAAAAAATCAGCTCAAATATGAAGAAGATATGTGTTGGGTGAAGATTTTTACCATTCAGCTAAACCAGAAGGAGGGGAACCAAGCTGAATTTTGGAAACATGTGCCTGCTCTGCTGAAAATCTTCAAAATGTGGCTAAAGGACTGTGTGACTTTTGGCTTCCATTTAGGATGTAAAAAGCATCATTCCCACTCTTAACAACAGCAAAAGCAAACCCACACAAAGAAGACACCAGACAATCAGCAAATTCAAATTTTCTTGTTTCCATCAAAAACTGAGATCACAGGGTGACCAACTAACCAGAAACCTAAGAAAAGACAGGCACTTCTAAACAGAGAAGTGATGCTAGTACTAGCTTGCCTGGGACAGCTGCTGCTGGCCACCAGTAAGAAGAATTCTGGGCCTTCCCTGGTGGCGCAGTGGTTGAGAATCTGCCTGCTAATGCAGGGGACACAGGTTTGAGCCCTGGTCTAGGAGGATCCCACATGCCGCAGAGCAACTAAGCCCGTGAGCCACAACTACTGAGCCTGCACGTCTGGAGCCTGTGCTCCACAACAAGAGAGACCGTGATAGTGAGAGGCCCGCGCACCACGATGAAGAGTGGCCCCCACTTGCCACAACTAGAGGAAGCCCTTGCACAGAGACGAAGACCCAGCACAGCAAAAATAAATAAATTAATTGATAAACTCCTATCCCCAACATCTTCTTTAAAAAAAAAAAGAATTCTGGAAAATTTTTAATTAATCAGTAAGAGAAGCTAGGAAAATATTATAGCAGGGGTCCCAAGCCCCTGGGCCATGGACTGGTACTGGTCCACAGCCTGTTAGGACCTGGGCCACACAGCAGGAGGTGGGCAGCAGGCGAGTGAGCAAAGCTTTATCTGCTGCTCCCCATTGCTCCCCATCGCTTGAGTTACTGCCTGAACCGTACGCCCCACACCCCGCACGTGGACAAATTGTCTTCCACGAAGCAGGTTCCTGGTTCCAAAAAGGCTGGGGACCTCTGTATTACAGAACCCTTTAAAGCCATATACACTGAAGAAATTTCCAACCTCTCTCAGGCTCTTTTCTAAGGATAGTATCAGGTGTTCACTCAAAATTTGTGAGGTCCTGAGAAAGTCTCACTCTTGCTGCAGGCTTTGGGGGCAGGGTGAACAGTACCCACTGTGGAACTCAGATTCTTCTCTCCATGTCTCCTTTAGATTAAAAACCTGAAACTTCTGGGAATGAAACAAATTACAATAGCCAAAGCTATACTGAAAAAGAAAAAGTTGGAAGTTTCACATGGTTAACTATCTAGTGCCCAGACCTACAGTAACGTTTCATTAATCACAATAATGTGGTTGGAGAAGGTATAGGCAAATAATAAAAGAGAACAGAGTCCAGAAAGAGTACTACATATATTTGTCAATTGATTGAAATGTAATGGACTCCAATCCAATGGGAAAAAAGCTGGTGTTTCCAATAGTGCTGGAATATCCATAATAGTCACATTAAAAAACACACACACACACAACATATACACAACTTTAAAAAATTAACTAAAACTAGGTCATTGTCCTAAATGTAAAACCTAAAGCCATAAACTTTCTAGAATAAATATAGGAAAAAAAACATTTGTGCCTTGAAGTTAGTTGAAAATATTTTAGCTATAACACTGAAAATAGCATTTAAAAATCATAGTAAACTAGACTTTATCAATGTTACAAGTTGGCTCTTCAAAAAGCACTAGTAAGAAAATGAAAAGAGTCACAGGATGGGAGAGTGTAATTGAAAATTGCATTCCTACCTATAGATTATATTCAAGATTAAAAAAAAATCAAAACTTAACAATAAGAAAATAAATAACTTAAAATAAACAAGGTTGCTCTATAAAGCCAAAAAGTACCATAAAGAAAATGACTATTCCAGAGATTTAAGTATCATTGAAAGTATCAATTCCCTCCAGGTTCCTTGCTTATCCCTGTGGTCTATATTTTTGAACTTTAATTAAGCATGAATTGAGGATAGAAGAATCAACAGTCTGGAGGCAGCAAGATGGAAGGTTGGATCAGACATCTTCACATGGATACATGTGCCCAAAAGGCAACACTTTCAGTGGATAGAAGAGTATAATAATATATACTTTCAGAAAGGAAATAGTAACTTCCATTATACCTATTGTTCTCTAGATCCTAACCAGTATTCTTAAACAGTAAAAAAAAAAAAAAAAAAAAAAAAAAAAAAAGGATAAAACATAAGAATTTGAAAGAAAACACAAATTTGTAATTAGGAGATAATGTAATGTGCATATAGCACATCACAAACACTATAAGAAATTCAATGAATCAATAGTAAAAAAAATCCCTAAATATGCAGAAATGAGGATAATATTTAAATAAACAAAAATATTTTAAAAAGCAATAAAATCATTTTTTTTTGACCATGCCACATGGCTTGTGGGATCTTAATTCCCCAACCAGGGATCGAACCCAGGCCATCAGCAGTGAAAGTTCAGAGTCCTAACCACTGGACCACCACGGAATTCCCTAAAATCCTTTTCAATAGCAATAAAATATATGATTTATATTAAAGCAGAGAAAGAGATATTCTCCTGCTCTGAATTTTATAGTCTATAGGAAAGGTTCTGGTGAATGAAATACAGGCAGAAATGTTTTTCAACTCCAAGAAGGGTCAGAAAAATCTTTACTTATCGTTAACTACTCCATTCTTTCTCTACTGCTGTGATGGAGGAGGTTGTATGTCCCATGTGATATGTTTAAAACTAGTAAACTCTCCATCATCCAGTAACCCAGAATTATTGATTTCCCAGAGTCCCCTGCCAACCTATATGCAACATGGTGTGTGAATAGAAAATAAACTTTTTCTATATAAATCCCTTGAGAATATTGTCATTATTGTTGTTTCTGCAGCATAATTTAGTCCGTGCTTACTAACTTAGAATACTGGTATCAGGAACTGGGTGTTATTGTTGCAAAACATCTAAATGTGTGGCAATGGCTTAGAAAGTAAGTTCCAAGAATGAGGATGCTAATCTCAGAGATTGAAAAGATGGTACCACATGTTATGCAGTGGCAAAATAGCTTTTAAAAAACTGGATGACTTTTCTTAAAAAAGAAAACATTGTAGGTTCTAAGTGAATAGGTTGGAAAGCCATATGTGAGTGTTCAAAGTTATTGTAAATTTTTATCAAGTTAATACAAAAAAGAAGAGTTTAGAAAAATTATTGGCCTATTTCAAGCAAAATTGAAAGGAATACAAAGAGTTCAGAAATTCAGGCAGTGTTGGATAAGTCAATTGTTTTAATTTCTTTTTAAGAGCAAGAAAACCCTCTAAAACTTCCTTAGTTAACTTAACTCCAAATATGATTAGCCAATATTGTAATCCAGGCCAATGCCTAAATCATTAGAAAGGAACACATTGTAATATATAGTGGGAAGAAAACAACCATCCCTGTGGTTTATGATTTCACAGTTTGTTGACTCCACTCAAGTAACTGCCTCTGAGAGAGCCTTCCTTAACCTCTCTTAATCTCTTTCCCAAGACTAGTTGAGTTTACCTCTCTATTTTTATGTCACTATGATGTTTTGGAATTACACCTCTTATAACACTTTACTTTTGCTATTATGTTTTTAAATATGACTTTGCTTCACCAAATTTTGAGTGCCTTTGAAACCAAGTCTTCTGTCTTATAATTGTTATAATCTCAGTATCCAGCATTTAGTAGACACTAAGTCAATACTTGTCAAATGACAGAATAAAAATAAAACAGATTTTTTTGCCTTATACTCAGTTTAATATCACATTAAATGATGACATTTTGAAATAAAAAATTAAGCAACATATTACAATTAATGATTTTTTTAAAATGTTGTCTTCTAAGTTTCTCTTTTCTACTAATAGTTTCCTGTGTTTATGGAAGCTAATTAGTGAAGTGCCTGATTTTCTTCACTAGCCTAAAAAAATCTTAGATCTTCACAATGATTTTAATATTTTAGTAGTAGGAGAACTTTATTTTCTTCCTCATTATTCTGTTGATAGGATTCAATTAATCCCATTGTCTAGTTCTATAAATAGCTGCCTTTACAAAAAATTGTTTGCTGTTTTCATTTTACGTTTTCTAGTTGTTCTTCCAAGAAATACCATGTTACAATAGTATATATATATGTGTGTGCATATATATATATATATATATTAAGAGCTAAGACCTGAGATCTGTAGAGTGAGTTAGCAAGCTGAAAATCCAGGAGAGCTAATTGTTTAGTTTCAGGCCAAGTCAGAAGGCTTGAGAACTAGAAAAGCCAATGCTGTGGTTCCAATCCAAAGGTCAGGAGTCTCGAGACATACGAGGGGTGAATGTTTCAGTTAAATTCTGAAGTCAGGAAAAAAACCGATCATTCAGTTTGAAGGCTATGAGGCAGAAAGAATTCTCCCTTACTTGGAGGAAGGTAAGCTTCTTTCATTTCTTTTTTTTTTTTTAAATTTAAGTTATCAACAGATGGTCTCTACATTATAGAGACCAATCTACTTCACTCTACCAATTTAAATGTTAATCGCATCCAAAACACCCTCACAAACACACCTAGAGTAATGTTTGAACAAATATCTGGCCACTTTGCGGCCCAGTCAATTTGACACATAAAATTAACAAACAATGTGTCTATAATTGCATTTGCATTGTGCATATAAGGTTTCTGCCTATTATAAAAATGCTATAATTATTTCAATTATTATGTTCATGTCACATTTAAAAATCTTGGGCAAGAATCTCAAGGCCATGAAAGAATATAGAATAACCATAGCTGGAATCAATTGTGGAGAAGGTCAGAAAATAATTGAACAATGAATGTCAGTGGCTGAGTAGAAATACAGCTCAACCATGAATCAGAGGAGAAATGAGTACTGTTCTCATGGTCAGAGAGAAGAAAAAACTGTTCTTGGAGTGATTGTTTTTATACATTAACCCCCACATCCAGTGATTTAATGCAATAGGAGTGTCTTTCTTACTCATGGGAAGTCCAAAATGGGTTTGTCTGATGAATATGTGGTCTTATATATGGTCTTTCAGGTACACAGTTCCCCTCCCCAGTTTGGTCTACCCTGCTTAAGAACTCTGAGTCCTCTGAATTCAGCCAGCATGTCTGATAAAGATGGTAGAAATAACACATGGGAAATATTTGGGGCCAGGCCTGGAAGTCATTTGTGTAACTTCTGATGACTTACTTGCCACAACTGAGTCACATGACCACACTAACTGCAGAGAGCCTAGGAAAGGAAATCTGGCTCTGTCCAGAAAGAAAAAAAAATGGGTTGGAGAACAAATGGACAACCTCTGCCACAAATCAGAAGCAAACCACTGCTGATTTTAAAGCGATGATTCGAAAAATTGAGGTAAAAAGACCCGAGGGTGTTTTCTGAAATCTGTGTGCATGGTATATTGCCTTATCTAAAGATAATACAATGAACAAATTCAAAATTAAAATGTATCCCTTGAAAAATGATTATCATTCATCATCTATAAAGTATATAATTCTCTATTATATATTTCTTCAAATAAAGACATTTTATAAAAATTTGCCAATAAATAGATGAATTAACATAATAAAAACAAACAATATTCCTGAAGATATATAATAAATGGTCATGACACTTGCCCCCATAGTTTATGCCCAAACTTTAGCAGTATATTTTTAACCCCGAGTCAACAGAATAAAAGAAGTTATGAGTTAGATTCTGATTAAAAAGAAAATCTTCCCCCAAACCTATGAGAATCAATAGGGGTTTCAGAAAAAAACAATGAATACACAAAACTTTTTGGGTGTCACTGAAGTTAAGAGAAATGAAAATTAAACTACCCAAAATATTTGATTTTGCTATTAGAATTTGAAAAGACAATTATGAAAATAAACATTGAGCCTGAAGGGCAATTTTTAAAGGTAAATATTAACTCTGAAAATTAAAGAACAAGGACATAGATAGGTAGAAAATTGAAATAAAAGTACTATCATCTTCCTCAGCCAAATTCTTACCAAAATAAGATTTAAATTATGCATTTATGTATATATGTGTATGTATGTTTGTTAGTTGTTAGTTTGTACAAGTGTGCTTTATATGTATATATGTACTATATGTATATAGTAATTAAAATATGTGACTTTAAGCTTAAGTAACTATTACTCATGTCAGCTATAGTCTGGACTATAGCCATAATGAATAGCTTGATAAGTGCTTAATAAGCTTATGATATTATCACCACATATTATCCAGTATAGAATATCCTTTATAAACAAATATTCATAATAAAAAGGTATTTTAGATTTATTTAGACATAGATAATAAGAATATATCATTTTAAAATTAAATATATGGTCAATGAGAAAATAGAACAGTTAAGGTTTTTTAAAATACTTTTCCCACACAGTATCATCTCTTTCCAGTAAAGAGTCATGAGAATATAGCAGTTTTTTGAGTGTTTTCTCTTTAAGGGCTTTCTTCCAAGACTCTTCAATATTTTCCCAAGTTGTTGACATCCATTTTTATATTTTTGATGCTTGTTCTTAATCGATGTTTCCTGCAAGTGAACGTTTTCACCCAACAACTAGGACTCATGTGCCTGCTTTCACTGTTTCTTAGTTTGTTGACTAAATTGTTGGGAGTTTACAGTGGGCCATCATACCACCAAGAATAACAGCCAAGTTGGCACATGCTGGGCTGATAGCATTTTTTTTTTTTTTTTTGCGGTACGCGGGCCTCCCACTGCTGCGGCCTCTCCCATTATGGAGCACAGGCTCCGGACGCACAGGCTCAGTGGCCATGGCTCACGGGCCCAGTCGCTCCGCGGCACACAGTATCCTCCCAGACCAGGGCACAAACCCACATCCCCTGCATCGGCAGGCAGACTCCCAACCACTGCGCCACCAGGGAAGCCCTGATAGCAATTTTAAATGTCATTGATTATCAGACAGTTTCAGTGATATTGAAAAGTGTAAAAAGTAGATTTAACATAGTAATATTAACTTCTTGAAAATGAAGAGATATAGTCACATGAACAATCAATTTTTCCTTTCCTCCAGTCAGTTTATACTTTATTAATACAATTTAATGATAGGATAGAAATTTATAGTAAAGTGTACATAGAATCAGAACATAAGGCCACTTTCCATTTTGCTGTTAGATATGATGCTTTTATAAAAAAAGGTATAATTCAAGTTACATATTGATACTTTATAGGATCAACCACACTGATGGTTAGAAAGTATTACATTCCAGAAGTTTCATCATATTTGGTTACATGAAATAGTTTGTATATGAACAGATTCTTTTTCAGTTATTGTCAGACAAAGTTTTGTATTTAAAAAAAACGTATATTTGAGTACTTGCTATATTCTGAGACGTGCCTAGGTGTATACATATAAAGATGTGTTGAATTTAATTTCCGACTCTAAGGTATTTATTAGAAAATGAAGACAACAAGAAATAATCAAGTAAAAGTGCAATAGGGAATGCCATAATTGAGTACAGAACACAGTGCAATGAGTGTGAAGAAGAAAGAATAATGAATTGTCAAGATATACAAACATTTTTAGAACTTGGATTTGTGTGACTTTGTTTAAGAGGGAACACCAATGGATAAGGCTATTCCAGCCAGATTAAATAGCATAAGCCAAGACACAGAAGTATGAAACTATATAGGACATTAAGGACAGAAGTAGCTTGGCCTGCTGAAATTATTCACTGCCTTTACAGAAATGCTATATTAATGCTCCTCTTAAGAAGGAGAAAAAAGTTAATTAATGAATAAACCCCATAATCAATGATGAGATTTTTTTAAAAGCTCAATTTAAGACACCTATCTCTCTATAGATAGATGATGATAAATAAATATTTATAGATGATAAATAGATATGTAGAGATATAGATATATGTATAGAGCTATCATATACATGTGATATCATATATATAATATCTATAACATATATGATATATATGTCATATATGTATAGGCAGAGAGAAGAAGAATAGTCACTAGTACCTTTCAATCTAGCATGCCTTAAATATTAGATATTATTAAGAGACTGACATTATTCAAAGCTATTAAGCTTAAATAAAATGAGTTAATTCATTTTTTTAAACATTTTTATTTTATCAATATTATTCTCCATGGTATCACTTCAAGTTCTTAAATCTGATCAGTCTATTTACTGTGTTGAAGTAAGGCTTAATGTAATTATTGTTCAATAAATAGTTTTTGACATAGTAAGTAATAGCAATAGTAAAAATAAGATTATCTAATATTTTTTCACAAACAAACAATGACTATTATTCCTGGATCATTTACTACTATAGAAATAACATAGAAGCACAGAAAAGGCAGATAAAAGGATGCCAAAGTACCAAAGTATTTTAAGGTAAGTAGTAATGAATACACAAAATTTGCTAAAATTATAAAGAATAAAAACATTGCTAAAAGGACAATAAAATGGTACGGACATTCCTACAATAAGAAAACTGTACATAAAACTATTAATATGATTGTGCTTGGCTTCTAAAGTGAAAAATAATCAGAATATTTCATGTAACAATTGCCTGCAAGAATTTTATCTCTGAAAATCTCTAACATTTTTAAGTCTCTCAAATTATGTAATCAACCAATGCAAACATTATTTTTGAAACTATCATTTTCCCTTAGAGATAGCAAATGCTTTGAAGATGAAAGGACAATGTATTTAGATGGCTTATAAAAAGAAATCTATTTCCAAAGACATTCTTCTTAATATTTTCCTTTAGGTAATTTTATAATTATCTCACATTTGAGGTAAAAATGAGATTTTGATGTGAAATTTTTCATAATTTGACCACATACTTTGCTTTTTTATACTTATTGATAGTTGGATAACAATACAGTAGAAAATCATACAAGGCAGTGCTGGAAATCTATGTTGCTTGAACTGAAGATTTATTGATAAGACATTGCATCATAATTTGTAAAAGATAGAGAATCACATTGTAGTGAATAAGATTAGTCCTCTTTGCTGTTGAAATAATCAGTAAGTGAGGTAAGCCAGAAAGGGGATGAGGACAATTCCTAACCCCACACATCATTTCTATTGATTATACCCAGATCTTACACTAACCATGATATGTGCCTGCCCAGATATCCAAGATTAGATTTGAATCCAACCCTGTGCTGTTGCTTCCTCTTATGTCCATAGATTTCCATTTATCATCAGCAACCAACATAGTGCCCCAAGAGTAACTGAGAATTTTCAAGTGTTCTTCAAATGTCCCATAAGTTAAAAGACAAGCTAAAGATGCTCAAACTTCAGCTCTAGGACAAGCTTTAGGTAAACAGATTTTAGAAGATATGTATCATTCCCTTAAAAATCAACCATAAATTAAATAACCTATTTCTGGGTGTAAGACTACCATTAAAAAGCAAATGTAGCAAAGTTATCATTAGATTTATTGACTTTTAAATAATGTAAAGTTTGAACCACTGAGTTTTCTTATATTTCATTTTTTCTAGGATATTCGTGTGTAACAAATCCATAGTCTGCTATAATCAAAAACCACTGAGAGGCCTCCTCGAAAATGTTAATTTGTAAGCCACAATAATGAACCTCTGGCTGAAGTAAAACCACAAGAAACATTTCCCCATAGATTCAGAAGAAATAGGAGTCACTCCTGAGGCTCATTTGTGCTGCATTCTCACTCTAGGCACAATACGGTAATAAACTCAGTTTTGATTACAACAGAGGTGTGTCCTTGGTTGCCCCCTGTTGGTGAACTCAATAATATTATAGTACTCACATGTGAGACCCCTTTACTTCCAGCTGTTAGAGACAACCTAGCTTGTTACAGTGAAATACTATGCTGAATATAATCTCAAAGTTTTTCTTGAACCCTGTGCTGTTGTTTATTTTTATTCATAAGATTAAGTATATAATTTAGTAATCTGATCAGATTATGTCATCTTATGTCCCTGAGTGAAACCTGGCTTATATCTTTATTTTCTATTATTGTTTCCCTTTTATATTTGTAGATTTTGTTGTTGCTAATAAGAGAAAGTGGTGACAGGTAGGAGAATATGTTCAATAAACCTGACAACATGAATTAGCCCTGAAGGCCAATAAGTAGAATGTCTCAAAACACTGGTGAGCTTTGGACAAATTTGCCTTGGGTCACTACTCAAGGCCTCATATGGAGTCTTTTCTCTTTGTCTCCCTGAGAATCAGTTTGTTTATTCCATCTACTAGGAAGTGCAGCAAGTAAGGTTTACTGATGGTGAGAGCTGGCATTTGGTCAGGATATAGACACCCAGGATATAAAAGCAGCATATTTATTTCCAACTATCTCAGCTCTCATAGGTTGTCACAGTGGAATCCTCATCCCCACCCAGGGAAATTCATGCTTCATCCATGTACTCTCACCATAGACCTAAACAGCGTTTGTATCTTTTGAAATTTTACACTTTTACTAAACATACTTACATGGACCAAGAGTCAGAAAAGCTGAAGGAAGATCCTAGGGAAGGTGGAATATTTTAAGGGTCAGCAGCTGTGTCATGCTAATAAGATGAGCAAGTAATTAAGTAGCAGTACGTGTGATCTACAAAATGGCTGTTGCTTCACTTCTTTCAAATACAATCTACCCTCCATATCCACGGATTCTAGGGCTCCACATCCAAGAAGTCAACCAACAACACATTGAAAATTTTGGAAAAAAAAAAATTCCAGAATTTCCAAGCATCAAAACTTGAATTTACAGCACTGACAATTATTTACATAGCATTTACTTTGTATTTACAACTATTTACATAGCATTTACATTGTATTAGGTACTATAAGTAGTCTAAAGATATTTTAAAATATATGAGGATATACATAGATATATCCTCATATACATAGGATAGGATAAACATATACATAGTGTTTGTCTATAACTATACATGGTTATAGACAAACACTATGCCATTTTATATAGGGTATTTGAGTATCTGAGGATTTTGGTATCCTTGGGGTCCCGGAATCAGTCCCCCACAGACCCTGAGAGATGACTGTATCATGCACAAGAATCTCTCTTATGACCCATCTTAATGGGAAATCAGTGGGAAAAGGATTTCTGGGAAAGGCAGTTTGGCCTAGCCAAATGGACATATTATAAAGGCACCCAAGTATGTTTTATTGTTGTTTAGTATGTTAAAATATCTGTATTGATTAAATGTGTTTGTTTTCTACTTATTTAAAAACTTCTAACATTCTATAAATATATAGATTTGTTAAATTTCTAGGAATTATTCCCTTAAATTAATATGAAAATATTCAGAGAGTAAATTTGTTATTAAATATAAAAATTTGCCAATTGTTACAATATTTCATGGAATAATTACAAGGGGATTTCTGACACTTTATTGATTATGATTATGATTTTGATCTACATACAAGGATTATTTTGGCTTTCTGTTGCTTTTTCTTCAAACATTGTCAATATTTTTTGCAATTGATATTTCCTGGAAGTACAATAAATCCAAATATTTTAAAATTTTATTTGTGAAAAATACTTTGTAAAGTACAAAGATTAATTAACCAAAGCAATGTCTTTGCACAATCATCTCCCTGACAGTAAACTGTTTGAATTATGTTGTCATGTTCATGTTAGCTAGATAGGATTTAATTTTTAGACAATGATAAATATATTCCAGGAATACAACAATAATAATGCATACATTTGTTAATCGGTGAAAGAGTAAATATAAATGCATATGTTTTAAATTAATTTATTTTCTGGGTTCACTTACCTTTCCATAATAGCTTACACTTAATTTGCATTACGTTCTTCTATGTTTACATCCAAGCTAGAGTCTACATGTTCCTGAAAAATTAAATATTTTGTTGCATTAACAATGTCAAGTAGAGTTAGACTCTTCCGTTAACACTTGTTATTATGTAGGCAATCACTAAGCATACAATGATATTATGTGCTTCTATGGTGATAAAGAGCTTGTACTGATAGATAAAAATAGTTGAATAAGCGATGGTGTTTCTTGCATTATAAAATCTGTTACCATTATCTGTATAACTCCTTAATCCCATACGTTCATCTTAAATCTTCTCCAAGTACATGAAACCTTAAAATAGACTTTTTTGTGAAACTCCATAGGCTCTGCAGCTGGTTAATTTGTTCATCTCCAGTAGTGCTAAAATAGACCAGTGACACCTAAATGCACTCTCTGGCATACTGTGAGAGTGCTAACACGTCAATTATAGATGTCTCTGTTAAACTTTCCTGGAATTATGTGTCCCAGGGAGCTAATTTATAGGACTAAAGGATTTGATATAGGTGTCGATTAAGCTGAATTTGGATTACCCATAATTGGCAAATGTTAATTGAAATGTGCTCTCATTTGTCAGTATAGTCAGTTCCAGTCTTTAGTATATTAATTCTACAATTTTCCTCATTTCTCTTCAACATTTCACTAATAACCTTTATATGAAGTTGAATATGGTATTGTATATTGACAATTTTTCTCTCATAGAAGACTGTAAAAGCTGGTGTATGTGATAATTTTACTGGAAAGGAAAGAGTGCAGCTGTTTATGGCATTGGAGGACCATGTACAATCCTGCATTATTCCAACCACCCTTCTTCCCATGAATTTTTTTGGGAACATTACTATGCCCTGGGCCAGTATCTAAAATCAGAAACACATAGTTTTCTGGTTATCTGGACTGTAGCATAAGGCTGAAACTCGAAGTTAAATACAGCCTTTCTACTCTTAAAAAACTCCAATATATTTATATATATATATATATATATATTTTTATGAATAGAAAGGCTCTATTTGACTTTTATATTAATTATATAGCTAATGTATATAATTATATAATTAATGTAATTTTATATAATTAAATATAATTAACATATATCACGTTTAATATTATTATATAATTAATACATAAATCCTGCTTTATCCAAACATTTAATGATATTTTTCACTCTACTGGGAAAATATTAACATTTCATGAGATATTTCTTTTTTGGGATAAACATTAAAAATAATCCATGTCATTTCAGGTCTTAAATGGGAGAAAATTAACTGAATCTTATGGATCAATGAATTCAAACCTTATTAACAACCATGTGGCATTAGTACTGTTAATATTCTCATTTTACAGAGAAGGAGAGTGAAACAAAACATGGTTAACTTTGGATCTGGGCCTTTACCAACTTCTTTCCATTTCTTTCCAGAAAGAAGAAAGTGTGAATTTTAACCATTATTAACTAAGGACTACTATCAATATCTCAGTGCAATACTGACTCCCTAAAAAAGGTCACCAGAAAACATATTAATTAAGCAAACTAATTTTTAGACCAGTGCAGGTATGGAGAACAATGCCTTGACTGAATCTTAGTGCATTTCAGAAGGGGAAGATACATACAGAATTATCAGAGTCTGGGGCCAACTGGTTTAAAGCAAGTTTTTCATTGTGAGAAGCTCATTGGGGCTGGAAACATTTTTCACACAACAGTTTAGGATTGTAGGCACAGGCAGGAAATAGCCTTAATAAGTAAACTTGTCTGATAACCAAACTGCTGGCCCAGGTGAGCAAAATTTTTCCTTTTAGAAGAGCTATTTGCCTAAATAAGCAAATTATGTTATCATATATTGGCTTACAGGATTTCCTTGAATCAAATACAATATCTACCTACTGGTTTCTAGCCCTAAATTCATGAGCAAGAATATCTAGGGACAAAGTCAAGACAAGTTAAAATGGTAGGAGGGGTGGGGTTCAGTTCTTAGTTAAGATTCCTAGGCTATGTTAATGCAAGTCAATTCTCAATACCTTTCTTGGAAAAGAAAATTTCTCATCTTATCATATGAACAAGTTATACTTAGAAAAAATTGTGGGAAATCTTTGTAAAATATGTGCCAGCTTTCTCTTTGCTGCTTAAGTTCAGAGGAAGAATAGATCATTGATCTTGTGTCAAATAAAAAATCCTGCTTCCCTCCCATCACAATTACTAGTCCCTGTTGTGGATAATTGTCTACTGTGGAAATAACTCCCATTATCAATCTAAGACTGTTCTAACACAATAGCCACTAGCCACATATAACTATTTAAATTTTAACTTTGATTAATTCAAATGTAAAAGGCAATTCCTCAGTCATCCTAATCATATTTCAAGTGTTTAACAGCTACCTGTGGCTAGTAACTACCATGTCAGACAATCCAGAATTGCAGAACATTTCTATCATTAAACAAAGTTTCATGACACAACTTTGATCAAAGATAATTCTTCATGTTCTGAGAGTTGATTCAGAATATATTCATTCACCTTTAACAAAACATAAATGTCATTTCAGGGCTTTCAGAGCAATAGTCTTATTTATGAATAGGGTTAATGCAAATTGTCATGTAGTGGCATTTCACATCAATTATTATTTTTCACGTGAATGACAACATGTTTTGTATTCCAATTTTGTATCAAACTCACATTGGACCGTCAATTTTTCATTTCATTATTTTTTGATAAAAAGCTATTGGGGCAGTGGGAAATACTTTTTCTCTTAAAGGTTCATTGAATGTTCCTTAGATATTTATGGGCACACTAAAAATAATACCACTGAGTCATTTCTGGGAAATGCAAAAATACACAAGAAGAATCCCATCATGTGCTATAAAACTTTAATGTATATTAAAATTAAACACCTATGACTTCATAGCTTTACTCTATTCCATGATAGGAAAACATAAGAATTTCATAAATGAGAGCAAGGCATAAGTAGTTGATTCTACTTGATTAGTTTCTTTCAGAACAGAATAATTTAGTTGGAAGTATAAGGAAACAAACCATTTGATCTTTTGCTGTGAAACAGTCCATCATTAACTAAACTTGAGCATCTTGAAGTTCCCATGTAATCTGTGTCCCAACACAGACCATCTGATAGGGCAGTAAAGGCACTTTTTGGTCTGAGTCTGGGCTAATACATTATTACAAGTTCCTTTTTAAAAAGAAATACTTTGAGATAGTAAATTACCAAACCTTGTCTATTAAACATCAATGGGTAAAGTATGATAAATTAAGAAATAAATGCAGTAAATTATGAATTGTCTCATATATACAAGTGTGTTTTCTTAACTCATTTTCTAACTGGTTCTTAAGGCTAATTTCACCTAGTTATATTCTTACATTTTGAATAACATAAATTGAGTCTCTGAACATTTAGTCACGTCTTCTTTGGTCTTGATCTTCTCAATAAAAACACCTAACTCGTGCTATCTCTCTAAGTTAGTGAAAGTAGAGATACCTCCCCCTGGCAACACACAGTGTGCTCCAAAATGATAGATGTCACAAGATCAGACAGATGCATATACCTTGTTCTTTTAAGATAAATCCTCCAATCCCCTATTTAAAATCTCCTCAACCCCAGCAGAGTCTCCGCAGAAGAGAGGCGCCTACAACCGAGCCTGCGGTGCGCACGTGCAGTGCATGCTGTCCCCGCCGCCGGCCCGCCTTGGCTCTCTGCCCTCTTCCGGTTCTCTCTGCCCTCTTCCGGTTCCAGCCATCTGACCAGCCACAGCCAGCCACATCTCTGGCAGCACGTTCAGCTGGCTTGGCAAGAATACTCGTCACAAGAAGGAGCCAGAGCTCTTCCAAATGGTGGCCGAGGCGCTGCGGTCGCTGTTTCCCCCGGAAGCTGCTGCCGCTGGAGGAGCAATAAGGCTCCCACGAGTTCCACTGCCCGCCGCCGGAGGACTCTGACTCTGACCGTAGCCCAAGCCACTCCTCGTGAGCCTGTACAGTATGTGCAAAACCACCTTCAGGAGCCACCTGACGAAGAAGGGCTTCCTGGTAATGCGTATAGGGCCGAGCACACCACTGACTCCTTTTTCACTGCCAAACACAGCCTCGCTGAGGAGGTGGTGCCCAGCGACACCTGCTAGTTGTGACCTCTGTGGCACCACTTCCACAAGCTCAGCATCTTCGGTACAGATTCCCCAACAGGTTCATGCGTTCCCAGCTGCCTAGCCCAGTGTTGGACAGCACTCACGCCCTCGGCCCTCCCGGGATTCTGTCTGGAAAGAAAGCACCTCGGGAGAGGTTATGACCTTGTGGAGGGCCTGGAGTGGTTCACCACGTGTGTGGACTGCATCATCCTGCTGTTTGATGCTTCTGAAGTGAGTATCTCCAAAGAATTCTCAGAGGTCAGCAAGGCCCAGAGGACAAGAGATGCATTGTGCTGAAATTCCAGGCCTTGAAGCCCAAGCTGCTGGACATGATGGACGATATGCTGGTCAGGGACACCGCCTGGATGATGGCATGGTGTGCTGGGCCAGGCTGTGAAGGGCCGTGCCCTGTATGGCTCCAGAATAGGCTCTTGGGGCATGACTATGGTGAGGGGCCCGGTGAGGACACTGATGATGTTGAGTGGGTGGTGGACAAGGAGAAGCCCACCTGCAATGAGATTTACATACTGTCACCTTTCAGCAGTCAGATCATGAGTGCCAACACCAAGTAGGAGACGGTGAAGTCCATGCTGCCCCGTACTGTGCCGGGGGAGGTCTGGAAGCTGGCCGATGTAGACCAGGACGGGCTGCTGGGAGATGAGGTATTTGTCCTGGTCAAACACCTCGCCAAAGTCAAGCTCAAGGGCCACAAGGTGCCCGCTGACCTGCCCCCTTGCCTGATCTCATCCTCCAGCAGAAGCACCAATGACCCACCCTGCCCCACCCCCCCAAGCCATCTCAGCACCCGGTCAGGCAGAGACTGAGGAGGGGAAGGGTCACCAGTTCTCAAGGACCCTGAAGACTGAGCGGATGTTTCCTCAGCTTTTGAAAAAGGTAAGGAAAAAAAAATTATAGGATAACAGCACTGATAGGATAACAGTATTGATATCTATCTACTCCTCAGTTGAAATTAGTTTGTTATGAGCCAGATACTCCATTAAGCACTTTAATATGTGTCATGCATTTTCATAATTACCAAAGCTCAATGAGAAAAGTTATGTCAAATGCTGGTTATAGGATTTTGAATCTCAGTAAGACACCTTAACTTTCTAAAGAGTTTATAGCTAATGCATAATAGAACTGTAACTTAAATCTGAATTTCAGGTATCTTGATTTCCAAAATAATGTGTTTTAAAAAAAATTTAGTTGTAATATACAAGTGCAGGAAATTTAATATTCCAAATCTATTTATCAAAAAACTATCATTACCTCCATAATTAAGGGTTTTCTTATCACACCATCAAAACAGTCTCCTTACCTTAAGCAGTCCTGCATGCTTGATGTTTTCTATAATTAGTTTTGCTGTTTGGAAATTTAATGTAAATGTGTTCTCTTGTGCCTGGCTTCTTTCATGCAACATAATGTTCTTGAGATTTTTCTGTGTTGCTGCATGCATCATGGTTGATCCTTTGTCATTGCTAAAAAAAAATTCATTGCATGAGTATACTTCCATCTGTTTATCCAGTCTCCCGTTGATGGATATTTGGATTGCTTCCAAGTTTTGGCTACTGTAAATCATTGGTTATTTGGGGCTGAAGATGGGTGAGTTTGATTGCTAACAGGCATGAAGGAACATTTGCGGTGATGGAATTAGTTATGCAAGTATATCCATTCAGGTGCATTTTAATGTGTGTAAATTTTATCTCAGTAAACTGAATAAAATATCTGTTTCTCATATGGAAGAATGAGCTGTAACACAAATATGACTGCTCCACCACTTTTCTTCAAGCACTTCAGTTATTTCCTAATATTCTTCAGGAAAATATCAAGCTTCATAGCATTTTTACAGCAGCTTCTCTGATCTGACTAACTCACAATTGCCTATTTTACTTTCTAACTACCCAACTTTCTAACTTGATCTTCTTACAGTAACTTCATGTTCAAATAAAAAAATATGTTTACTTTACTGAACATGTTGAAGTAATTTATGTCTTTATACACTTCCTGAAATGACTTTCTATTTTATTCTATTATGTGATTTGTTTTTTTACTGCTCCCAATTACACAACCCCCCACACACCATAGCATCAGCATCACCATCAACACAGCAAACACGATCCGCAACTCTATCACTCTCCACTCTAAGTAATTATAAATCACACTTAAGATTTGGATCACGTGTCATCTCTGTAAATTCTGTGGCTAAATGACTGTGGTTTATAATCTCTGCTCCACCATCCACAAGCTGTGGAACAATGGAAAAGATATCAAACCTTTCTAATCCTGATATTCCTCATTACAAAATAAGGATATAGCAGAATAGCAATAATTATAGTGATAGTAATTGAGTCACATGTTGATTCCCATGGAGGATTAAACAAGAAAAGGAATATAGATAGTTAATCTAAATGAATGGCATATGACAAACATCTACCTATGTTACTGCAATGCAATAAATTGGATGAATTACCTCTCCTTTAGCTACTTTATTACCTTTACTTTCTTAAAATTTATACAACAGTATTGAAATTATCAAACTTTTTCATATAATTATATTTTTATAGAGATATGAACATTTTAAATATAATTTTATACACCAAGTTACTGTCACAGTGTTTGGTAAATAGTAATATCTAAAATAGTTTATTGAATTCTTTCAATTGAAATAAGGAATACATATTTTAAATACAATGCCTTCCTTATAGCTAAAAAAAATTGAATGATTTTTTTGGCTTCATTACACAAGCATATGGTGGAAGGTACTTTCTGTGTACACCTAAACCCTCTTTTTCACATCAATCTGACATTGTTTTATCACATTTTCATGTCATAAATACTTTGGAGACTAACTTTTTCTCCTCAAATAAATTTATTTCTTCAACACTTATTTAGCATTTGCTTTAAAGAAAACCTAATCTTATGTGAGAGAATTTCCTTTGAGGTCAACAAAATTCATTGTACTGTGAATTTTCCTTAGTTTGATTTTAGCTAGCAATAAAGATATTCTAATGTTCACATAGCATAGAGAATTCAGCTGATATTTCCTCTTTTCTAGAATAAATTAGTGAATTGGAATCTAATTAAAGTATATTGTACATATCTCCACAAGGAGTTCCTATAAAGACTGATAAAAAGGAAGGCACTGAAATGAGCAAAATATGTCTCTCATAGCCTTATGTATTTCGAACAATCCAAGGGACTTCCCTGGTGTTCCAGTGGTTAAGACTCTGTACTTTCACTGCAGGGGGCACGGGTTTGATCCCTGGTCAGGGAACTAAGATCCCACATGCCACATGGCCAAAAAAAAAAACAAAACAATCCAAAGCACTGATGTTAATAGTCAGTAGATTTTTATATTATATAGTAAACTGCATGTACACATGCACAACACTATGCATAATAATATGAATATTAATGAATAAAATTAAGTAATATGGGTAATTTTAAAAATATGTGGATTTGTACCCTTGGATATAATCTGCATGGAAATAATTAAACTTATAAAACTTTAATACACCTTCTTATAAACCTTTTTATATAGAATAAAGAGAAAGGGATTCAAAAAAGCCCCAAGCAACAATGGTTACATGTACAATAGTTGTTTAGGAAATATTCATTTAAATGAAGGAGTAAAAATTGTCTTCTCTGGATAGTAGTGCTGATGATGTGAGTAATATGTAATAATTGATATATATCCTAGTAGATATCTTATAAAAGCATGTATAGGCTGGAGCCTCAGTTATTTCCTTGTAAAATAATCATGATAATCATTTTTATTTCATTGGGTAACTGAATAAATTTATTAAAACAATGCCTGGCACGTGGTAAGCACTGTATTATTGTTAGTTGTTAACACAACTGTGGCTGTTACTAATGCTATTATAACTACTGTTCGGTTTTCTACTCTGTCCCTCAGTTTTTTCCACTACAGTTGAGGTTTATAATAGCATGCCTGTCTTTGTGAGGATTCATTGAGTTAATATATGTAAAGAAGTAGTAAACACTTGGAGAATATAAGTCATTGAGTAAGTACAATAAAAGGGTTAGCTCTTATTTTTATTTTTTGTTGTGTTTTTGGGAAGTCATATTCTTCCAGATCCTTAGTTTCTCCACTTATAGAGTATAAGCTAAATTATATTGGGAATGCATTCACATTTAAATTTTGTAATTCTGCATTTGAGGCTCCATCCAATGAGGAGTTTTATTCATCAATATTCTGTAAATTTAGCCAAATATAAACAGATGTACTTATTAATATGTACTTTGCAACATTTAAAAAAAGAATAAATCAAACCCAATGCCTATCCAAAAAATGATTAGTTACACTAGAGTATGTTAATAATAGAACACTGAATACTATTTTTGACCTCAAAAATTTTGGTACTTCTATAAGTATTTAGAGAGATACACAAAGTATTATATATATAATGCAAATAAAAGAAAATTAAGAATATGTAGTTTATTATTTAAACAATAATTTAATTTAATTATAATTTAAATAAAATTAATTTTATATAATGATTTAAATAATTCAATTTAATCATATAATTTAAATTTAATAAATTACATATAATTTATATAAAGTTATATAAAGTTAATTTATAATTTAAATGAATTATAATTATAATTTATTATAATTTAAATGAAAAGAAAAAAGAAATTATTATGGAAGCTTGTCAATCGTACATGAGCATTGAATTTGGAGAAATATAAAAATACATACATATATAAGTTTACAAATATAATTTTTATATATAATATGTTTATGAATTTTGGAGGAGATACATATATAATGTAATATAATCTGTATGTGCATATTTCAGTGATAATGACAGTTCCTGAATTCTCAAATTATAATTTACTTTTGAGTAACTGTATAGTTATTAAAATTATAATTGTGGTTTAAATGAAGTAAAGTACAGAAGAGTTAATAAATAACCTTTTTGGGAAAAAATAGCTTGTTTCTGTTTAATCATATCCATAGCCCACCAATTTTATGAAATTGTTGCAAAACTGTTTGATTTTTGGAGTAATACATATTTTCAAAGGATAAAAATACCCTAAAAGTTGAATTGCCTTAAATTATTAAGAAAGTCATCAGCTCATCCATGGTAAATTCCAACTAATAGGAAATAATATCTGGTGAAAGGGCTTTCACTAGTGAAGTATTGATATGCTATATTACTCTCATTTAAGTAAATTAAAAGATAGACTCATAATCAGTCATCTAAAGCAGCAAACTGCATTGCCCAGAACCCCATCCCATGTTTGGTTTCAGGTTAAATTTTGTCAATGAGAGGATAATGTGAATGAGATGTCTCAGTTGTAAGAGAAGTCATTATCTTCAGGAGCTTGTGGAGTCAGAATCAGTACCGTTATAAGGTTTAGTGGTTTCAGCTAATGAGACAATTTTCTATTAGTAGTGAGCTTTGCAGACATCCAAACAAACTCCTTGTATGTTTCCTTGTACATGAACATGACTATATTCCTAAAAATTGCAATCATTTAGATATACTGATAATTTTTCCTACATTTAAAAAATGAAAGAGCACCACATGATTTGAATTAATTAAATTTGGAGAATGCCAAGGAAACATAATTACTTTTTCTCTCCTTCCTTTCAAAAAGTGAAGGAGTCTATCTTTGTATAAACTGGTGACGATTCCAGGAAACCTAAACATGATTTAAGTTTAAAAGAAAAAAAGGAGATTCTCCCTAAACTGTACAGAGCACAGGGACATTTTTCTTAGTTCTTTGGCCAAAATAATTGTTTCTCTTGGAATTTTTGCTGTGCAACAAAACTCTGCTAGGATCTCACCAGAGGGTGCTGGGAAAAGAAGTAACAAAACAAAACCAAAGACCCAAACAAACAAAGCCACATAGCTCACCTCTGTATGAATTACTCCTTTCAAGTTTTCATTCCCTTTCCTTTTTGCTGGCTTTTGCTTAATTTTACAAGTTCTCAGGGTGTTATTTAAATTTTTTCCAGAGATTGTAGTTGTGACCAGCAAGACAGATGGGCTGTTAGTGGACTTACTCTGTCAAGACTGGATTCAGTAGTCAATGAATATTTAATTATTCTTAATCTAGGGATTTAATTTATCATAAGCAAAATCAAGAAGGATTGTGAGAGGACACAAGATATGAACAAAAATCAGTACTAAAGGCAAGAAGCAGTTCCTGGCAGATTCTGAAAATAAATTAAAAAAAGCAAAATTGATAATTAGCAAGTATTTTTTAAATAAGAAATTGTTGGTATAAATAAACCAGGAGTATGCCAAATGTTTTGAGCACTAACATAATAATATAATGATTAAACTAAACTGTTTTTGAACACAAAAATCTTGGTCATTTTATAGAAACAAATACAGATTTTAAATTTACTTTTTGTGGTTTTCCATGTAATAATTTGGAATAAATTATTCTACTTGTGTGAATAAATTCATTAACGTTTAACAAACTTTATTTTAGAAAGACAATTTGTTATTTCTTTTGAATTTATTGTTGGAAAGCAAGATAAACCAAGGCAAGTAGAGATGATTTTATCTGACCTTTTAGGTTTACATTGTGACCTCAATTTGTATTTAAATTATTTTTTTACTATTGATTACCTTTGTTTTAGTCTTAATATGCTGTTTAATCTTAATGTGCTGGGGGCTGTGTGTGTATGTGTGTATTGTATGTGTGTTTAGACATGTGCAAATCTGTAACTATAGCTATAATAGATAAAATCCAATTAAAATGTTTACTTTTGCTTCATTACATATGTATATGTATATAATATATCAACTAAAATAATGTGTTAGCATAACTAAATGACAATACAATCAATTAAAAGGCATACAATATTTTAAAACTAAAATGAAATTATTCTGATTTGTTGAAGAAAACTTTATCAGAAATACAACCTAGACTCAATAAAAATAAAACTCTGTATCAAAAGAGAGTTACAATCAAAAGTTTTATATCAAAATTTGTTACAGTTCTTTAATTCATACAGAAATCTCTAAGTATCTACCTTTTCTTCCTACCTAGGAAGGAAGGCCATTACCAATTCATTTTTTTTCCCTGAAAAATAAGAATTTATTTTATTTTAGATACAAATTTGTCAAAGTAACACAGCAAAACAACAATAATGGAAACAACAATAGCAAAAATAAATGGCTCTGCTTATTTATCTACATACCAAACATACAATGATCAATTCTTTATTAAAATTTTTCTTCTGAGGTCCAGTTCCAATAAGGGAAAATGATGGAAAAATTACGTTTTAAAATTTTTAGAAAATATAGATTTTTTTGCATTAGGTACTCCAGAGTATACATATAATAATAGAAAAATATTTTTATGTTATATAATCTCCAAAGTTTCTCAAGAGAAGGCACAATAAGAAGGAAAGAATTGAAAAAGAAGGGTCTGGAATTTACTTTCAACAAAAATAAAGTTACCACTGTGAAAAGCTGATTCCCTGTGTGCAAGCTAAGGAGACGACTTTTTTCTGGGGGGGCTGTTGAGGAAGATCCATTTTCACAAAACACACGAGAGAAAGAGATCTTTCACATTCTTGGTTAAATTTATTCCCAAGTACTATTGTTTTTGAATGAGATTGTTTTCTTTATTTCTTTTTCTGATGTTTTGTTGTTAGTGTGTAGGAAAGCAACAGCTTTCTGTATGTTGATTTTCTGTATCTTGCAAGTTTACTGAATTTGTTGATTTGTTCTAGCAGTTTTTTGGTCGAGTTTTTATTATTTTCTATATTTAAGATCAAATTATCTGCAAACAAAGTTATTTTTACTTCTCCCTTTCCTATTTGGATGTCTTCTATTTCTTTTTCTTGCTTAATTACTATGGCTTGGGCTTCCAGTACTATGCTGAGTAGGACTGGTGAGAATGGGTACCCTTGTCTTGGTCCTGACCTTAGAGGAAAAGCTTTCAACTTTTCAGCATTTTGTATGATGTTGGCTGTGGGTTTGTCATACATGGCCTTTATTTTGTTGAGGTATGTTACTTCTATACCCAATTTGTTGAGTGTTTTTTTTTTTTGAATCATGATAGAATGTTGTTTTTTGTTAACTCCTTTTTCAGCATTTAGCAAAATTTAAATGCATTATTGAGATGATCATATGGTTATTTTTCATTCTATTAATATGGTGCATCATGTTTATTATTTGCATATGTTGACTCATCATTGCATCCCAAGGATAAATCCAACTGATCATGATATATAATCCTTTGAATGTGCTGTTCAACTCAGTTTGCTCGTATTTTTCTTGATAACTTTTGCCTTTATAGTCATCAGGGATATTGGTCTGTAATTTTCTTATAGTTTCCTTATTGTGCTTTGGTATAAGGGTAATTTTGGCCTCTTAAAGGAGTTTAGGAGTGTTTTCTCATCTTCAATTTTTTGGAAAAGTTTGAGAAGGACTGGCATTAATTCTTTAGATGTTTGGTAGAATTCACCACTGAAACAGTCTGGTCCTAGGCTTTTCTGTGTTGGGAGGTTTTTGATTTTATCACCTTACTTGTGTTGAAGGAAGTAATCAATAGCAAGTCAACAATAAGAATAGAAGAGAGTTTTATTCAAGCTAAACTGAGGACTGTAGCAGGGGAGATAGCCTCTCAGATAGCTCTGAGGAACTGTTCCAAAGAAGCTTGGTTTTCAGCACAGTTTTATGTCTTGTCAGAACAAAGAACATTAAACATGACAGGGATGCATTCCTTCAAGATTTCAAAAAAGACAGATCACCAACTACACAGGCAGTCAGTATGGCCTTGGCTCTTGGGAAGGGAGCCTTATCATATAAGGAGTACTAGCACTAACATGCCAGGAAGGGAGGCATTTATCTCTATCTTTAAAATGGACATTCTTTACTTCTGGGCCATGTACTCATTTCTTTTTTTTTTTTTTTTTTTTTTTTTTTTTTTTTTTTTTGCTGTACGCGGGCCTCTCACTGCTGTGGCCTCTCCCGTTGCGGAGCACAGGCTCCGGACACACAGGCTCCGCGGCCATGGCTCGCGGGCCCAGCCGCTCCGCGGCATGTGGGATCCTCCGGGATCGGGGCACGAACCCGTGTCCCCTGCATCGGCAGGCGGACTCTCAACCACTGCGCCACCAGGGAGGCCCATGTACTCATTTCTTAAATGGTTAAAGCAGATATACAATCTCTGGGTCCATCCATTTGCTGCAAATGGCATTATTTTGCTATTTTTTATGGCTGACTAATATTCCATTGTATATATGTACCACTTCTTTATGCATTCCTTTGTCGATGGACATTTAAGTTGCTTCCATGTCCTGGCTATTGTAAATAGTGCTTCAGTGAACATTAGGGTGCATGTAACTTTTCAAATTATGGTTTTCTCTGGATATATGCCCAGGAGTGGGATTGCTGGATCATATAGTAGCTGTATTTTTAGTTTTTTAAGGAACCTCCATACTGTTCTCTGTAGTGGCCGTACCAATTTACATTCCCACTAACAGTGTAGGAGGGTTCCCGTTTCTTCACACCCTCTCCAGCATTTATTGTTTGTAGATTATTTTATGATGGCCATTCTGACTGGTGTGAGGTGATACCTTATTTGTATTTCTGATTTGCATTTCTCTAATAATTAGCGATGTTGAACATCTTTTCATGTGCTTTTTGGCATCTGTATGTCTTCTTTGGAGAAATGTCAAATGGTAAAATGTTCTTATTTACAAAGCAGAAATAGAGTCACAGATGTAGAAAACAAACTTATGGTTCCCAGGGGGAAAGGGGAGGAAGAGATAAACTGGGAGATTGGGATTAACATATACACACTGCTATATACAAAATAGGTAACTAATAAGAACCTACTGTATAGCACAGGGAACTCTACTCTACTCAATACTCTGTAATGTCCTATATGGGAAAAGAATCTAAAAAAAGAGTGGATTTATGTACATGTTCAGTCTGTTGTACACCTGAAACTAATACAACATTGGAAATCAACTATACTCCAGTTTAAAAAAACAAAACAAAACAGATGTACCATGTATGTTTAATAGGCCACAAACAGGTTATTCCTCAATATGTGAAAATTTCACCTGTCACTTGTTATTGGTCTGTTCAGATTTTCTATTTCTTCATGATTTAGTCTGGGTAAGTTGTATATTTCTATGAGTTTACTCATTTCTTCTAGGTTATCCAGTTTTTTGGCATATAACTATATCATTATAAAATCACATTTTCTTTAATATTTCTTACAGATACTATTATTGGCTCACAAAGACCTCTCCATTGGGTACATTGCATCCTTTGACAATAGCTAGTGAATGACTACCAAATGTAAAACTGATAGCTAGTGGGAAGCAGCCACATAGCACAGGGAGATCATCTCTGTGCTTTGTGACCACCTAGGGAGGTGGGATAGGGAGGGTGGGAGGGAGGGAGACACAAGAGGGAAGAGATATGGGGATATATGTATATGTATAGCTGATTCACTTTCTTATAAAGTGGAAACTAACACTATTGTAAAGCAATTATACTCCAATAAAGATGTTAAAAAAAGAAAGATAATTACTGAAACATATTTTCATCAGTAATACTTCAGCTATACAAAATTAATCTAGAAATTGGTTTTCTCTTTTTGATCTAATAGTTTTTCTACAATGTGTAATGATAAAAATAGTAGTTCTTCTAACACTGTGGATCCAATTGTGAAATAAAGAGCATAACAAATACAAAAAGAAATAATAATAACTAGTGAATGAAAAAGTCGAGTAAATTAATTTTAAAATTTCAACTCCACTCTATTGCCCTACTCTGAATATATCTGAGTTTGGAACATATCAATGAAGGTTGAAGTATTGCATTTTGTATTGGTAGTTTTATCCTTATTCAAAATATATGTAAAAGGAAGAGAAGACTTTTTTTTGTTTAGTTTAGTTTAGTTTAGTTTTGTTTTGTGGTTTATGGGCCTCTCACTGTTGTGGCCTCTTCCGTTGTGGAGCACAGGCTCTGGATGTGCGGGCTCAGCGGCCATGGCTCACGGGTCCAGCTGCTCCGTGGCATGTGGGATCTTCCCAGACCAGGGCATGAACCCGTGTCCCCTGAATCAGCAGGCGGACTCTTAACCACTGAGCCACCAGGGAAGTACAAGAAGACTTTTTATGGGTTTATAGTGCCTTCACTATTGGAAAATTTATTATGCTCTTATTTTGAAAAAACTTAAAATCATGAATCTTATAAAAAAACAAAGGTAAAATGAACATATGGCAAAAATTATTTGATTCCTTTATTAGAGAATCAGTGTGATAGTGAAGTTGGTCCAAAGGAGAAGTTGAGGAATGTAGACTTTTATTATCAGTCAGCCAAAGGAATGCTAAAATGAATTGCTAATAGATACAAAAATAGTTAAGGCATTATTTGTAGTAAACTGAAACGTTTCATGTTATATTTTATTATCTATTAGATAATTTACAAGTTAATAAGTGATTTCACAGTATCTGAAATATTGTTTAATAGCAGATAACAAATTCAAAGATACATTTTTCCAGGAACAAATTATCCTTGTGAAGGTCTGTGCTCCAGTATGATGTTGTAAGCTCATCCATTCATCCTCTTGATTTATGTCTAAATTTTAGATACTTGTTCTTTACAGTCAACATTATTATTTTTAACCTTTTTTAATTTAAAAATAATTTAAGTCTTATAAAAATTGCAGAACAGTATGAAGAGTTCATTTATATCCCTTAACTTTCTTCATCTAATGTTAACATTGATATTTTACATTGGTTTCTGAGCACCAGTGTCCAACAAAAGGAACCAGGGATCCTTGTAGAAGTAGTTGATTCTATGGCTGAGGCAGACATTATACAAGATGTCTGGAACATATTCTGGTTCCAGAAAGTAAAAACATAATTAGAAAGGAGAGGGGGATGGAGAAGAGGAGCAGGAATAGAAAGGGGAGGGGGACAAGGAGAGAGAAGGAGGCAGGAAGGGGAGGAAGGGGAGAAGAGGAAAGAGAAGGAGAGAAGGAGAAGAAAGAGAAGAATAAGAAGGAAGGGTACTGAAAGAATACAGGAGTCACCCTGAAGGATCTCCTAGTGACTACCGCTGGAAAAATTTGAGCAGTGAATCAGTATTTTTTATACCACAAAAGGGAAGAGGCTCTAGTACTAATTGGAGTAGGAGAAATGAAGACCTTCTTTGTGTAAAATGGAAATATAAAAATGTCAAAAGCCACCTAAGGCAGACCGTTTTTTTTTGGTAATGTGGAATATTTACTGAATATTTAAAAGTTAATTCTCTATGACTATCTTTGCCTACATACACCTTGGAAAATCTTGTTTAAATGGAGAGTTGCACCTTTCCCAGTTTGAAGACCACTGGTATAAACTGTGGGGTTCCTATTTCACATTTACTATTCTAAAATCCAATAAAAAAGATATAATCTGTGAACTCCAAATTTAATTAACATATTTTTAAATGCCTACTATATGCCAGTTACTCTCAGAAATCCCTTCCTTTGCAGAGCTTGCAAATGTTGTAGTGAAAACATTTATGTAACACTTAAACATGCACAAGGAACATTTCTAAGTACTGTACTTGTATTAACTCATTTGATTCTTACAACAACCTTGTAAAATAGCTTACATTAATATTTTAATTTTACCAGCTAGTAAACCAAAATTAAGCAAAGGAAAAGAAAAAAGAAAAAACCACCAGAGCTTAAGTAATATTCACTTGAGCATTTAAATTAAATCTGGGATTATTTTTTGCAGATTTTGTCTTGAAGTATATGTGTTGACTTTATAAATAGTCAAAAGTATATTAGTTTTATAGAATGGTTAATCAAAGAGTTAACTGTCACAGCCTTAGAAACAGCCCTATAAATAACATTATTTGATTTCAGTAAAAGAAGATAAATAAAGATCAGCTCTGGTGATTACTCAAATTCCATGGAAACTAGAAACATATATTTATAGAAAACTTGTTACTTTATAAATATCAAATTGTATCATTATCTGCAGATGTGCCAGTTCTGTCAAACTTTGCCAAAATTATATAACTATTTCTAAAACAAATGGCTTTATGATGAAAATGACAAAGTGAAAAATGTAATGTCTCTTTCTTTTTTTTTTCTTTTTTTTTTTTTTTCTTTTAGCGGTATGCGGGCCTCTCACTGTTGTGGCCTCTCCCGTTGCGGAGCACAGGCTCTGGATGCGCAGGCCCAGCGGCCATGGCTCACGGGCCCAGCCGCTCCGCGGCATATGGGATCCTCCCAGACCGGGGCACGAACCCGTATCCCCTGCATCGGCAGGCGGACTCTCAACCACTGCGCCACCAGGGAGGCCCGTAATGTCTCTTTCTACCTTCAATTTTTTATTTTTATGAAATGGAGTGAGAAAAAAAATTAATTGTTAATTTAAATTTTTTAAATGATTGCATAATATTATAGAATATATCATACTTTGCTATTAGATTCCAAATATTAATGTTTTATAATATTCATTGATATTTTAAAGGTAAATTTACCATGCTATTTTCATCATTTTGAAACTTTTAAAGAATAATCATAAAAGGAACCTAACTGAAAGGTACAGTCTTTACTAAACATTAGTTTATGGATCATGATTTTAATTATTTTTTAGTAATATGAAACATGGAAAGATCTTGTTTATTAAATGTTGAATATTTCTAGTCCTGCACTAATCAAATCTAGGAAGGAAGAGAGATTTTTCTTTCATACTTGCTTGCTATTTCCTTTTTTTCCTCATTTCTCAGATACATACGTTATGTAACTGGATGCTGTAAAGAAAAAATGGTACTACATCAATCAAGAGATAGTTTAACAGCTCCACAGATAACTGTAATGCTTTTATAAGCCAATTATTTGTATTAAAAAAATTGGGGGCGGGGCTTCCCTGGTGGCATAGTGGTTGAGAGTGCGCCTGCCGATGCAGGGGACACGGGTTCGTGCCCCGGTTCGGGAGTATCCCACATGCCACAGAGCGGCTGGGCCCGTGAGCCATGGCCGCTGAGCCTGCGCGTCCGGAGCCTGTGCTCCGCAACAGGAGAGGCCAAAACAGTGAGAGGCCCGTGTACCGCAAAAAAAAAAAAATATATATATATATATATATATATATTTGGGGCAATGCAATGTTAATCATATTTGCTTCTTAGAAGATACCAGTTATATCACATTATTCATAAATGCATCTCATACACAGCTTACACAGGAAATAATTAATTAGTATTTATTAATGTCTAATGAAGTTATCTAGTACTCACTTTTCTCTGTTTTGTATAATTAACATCACATTGATGTAATTACTGAAACATGTATGTCATTAGTTGCATTAACATTGTTTCTAATGAGATCATGGGCATAAATAAACTTCTATTTTTATACTTTAATTTTGGAATTATGTGCTCAGATTAATCTACCTCAGATTATTTAGCAATTATGCAACTGTTCTTGTTTAATATAGAAGTATTTTGCCAGGTACACTGCAACCTTATCATTGAATTATTTTTAAAACTACCCATGTCTTTTTTATTTGTGTATCATGTTTATATCAGTTCCAACCTTTGTTGATACCAATTTGGCAGCAAAAGTCCAGGTTATCAGCCTTTCTAAACTGATGAAAGTGGTCTCCTTAGCAACCAAAGCACTGTAGAATCTCGCAGAACACCTGTTCTTCCCACTCATAATTCCTGCAGCTGAGATGTATGCACTTGAAAACTGCCTTTTCATTTTGATTTTTGTTTTTCTGTGTTCGGCTTGGTTAGGACAGTGGGAGTTTGCTGAGCTTGGCTGTTCACATAGATCAAAAGATTAGTGTCTACATGCTTTAGACTCACTATCATGGTTAGCAATTAGCATTTCATCTTCTCCACCCTCGAAGTACTCCTCCTGTATTTCCTTAGCAGCCAGTCCTTAGCAGCCAGTTATAATGGTAAGATTTGGAAATCCAGCTAGGGCAGTAGACATTCTGTAAGTGCAGATGACAAAATGTGGCTCTGTTGTCACCCTCAGGCTTTTTATCCAGCCAACATTCATAATTCATTGGGCCTAGTAATATAAAAGGGCAATGTGCCTGACTGCTTGTGAAAATTACTGTCATATTTTAGTTTATAAATTTTTAAAATTATTCATTTTCTTGATTGTGTAAGGTCATTCTTCTCTTCTTCTTGAAAATTTACCTGAACTTATTCAGATACACTATCTGTATTAGGCCTCATAAAAGAGATTTAAAGAAAAAAAAAAAAGATCACTCAGTTTTTTTCTTTCTTAGAACAAGTTCCTAAGAAACCTAAACTTAAATAGTATTTTAATGTTTCATTTTAACAATTTCATGAACAGTTTCATTTAATTTAAGAGTTCCCATTTTAAGATATCTCTTAAGAGATTAAATAAAATAAAGAATGCATAATAAGTTGTCTTTATAAACATACAACCTTTCATATGTAGTGAAACATGTCATAAAAAAGAAAAGCTCATGCAGGGAGGGAAATAAAGTTAATTTTCCACATATTGATTAATAATCCTATCATCTATCAAAGCTTTCTTTATACACAAACATATGCTACCATTTATTTAATTTTCAATATTTTTTGGTCACAATTTGATTTCCTAAATAAGTTGGTAAGTCATTTCTTCAAACTAACCTTTACCAATTAATTAAATATTACAGGCAAATTGTTTTACATGTTCACCCAATATAAAATATGGCTCTGATTAGAGGAAATAATTATTTTTCTATTAACAGAAAAAAACTGTATAAAAATGATTTATATTGTATTATTCTAAAATATGCCTATTTAAAATGATTTAAAAAACAGGTCATAATCTTTGTAGTAGGCCTTTTACTATTTGACTGTTGAAGTACAGATATTAAAAACCTTTGTTATGAGAGACCCACATAGGTAAACTAAAGATGAATTATTCTGCTTTTTCTCCTTCATACACTACCATTGAACGTATATCTTCCTTCTGGAAGTTATAGATATCCCAACATGTGCTAAAAATCCAAAGGATATAAATATTTAAACATTCCTTGATGTTGTTTAGAAGTTCTTCCACTTCAGGACATCGTTTCTTTTGCATTTTGAAATAGACACAGCAAATTTGAGGAAGAAATAACTTGAAGAAAATTTAAATTTTACTTTCATTCTTTCTCCTTTTCAACAATTACCTGTATTAAGATTCCCCCAGGGCCCTTGTTCTCTTTTTCTAACATCACAGCTTCTTTCCTCCCTTTCCTCTTTTCCTCTCCCTCCCCTTCCACATTCTTCTCCTTTCCAGATGACTTTGTTCTCCTAATGCAAAGAGCAGATACTTTTGCTGTTCATCACACTATCCCTAGTGACTAACACAGTGCCAAACTTATAAAACTGGCTTAATTTTACTTTCTGAAAGATCAGATCAATCCCCAATTTTAACTGTCATCTTTTACATCTAGCTACATTTACCCAGTTATTGGATATCTTCTTACCTTTTAGTATCTGCAACCTAAAAACACACATACAGAATGCCAAACATATTAAAGTGAACATCCTAATAAGATTGTGTGTCATCGGGGGATTCTAGCTGATGGAACAAATAAATGCCCATGTTTTCATGGTATAACACAATAGGCATTTATTTCATGCTGATGTAATAATGTGGTGTGTCATTACAAGTCTGCAGGCAGCGTTCCTGCAGGATGTCTGCATGGTGTCAGGGACTAAGACTCCTTCTGTCTTGTGGTTTCATAGGCCTTCAAAGAGCTCTGCGTTCTATTAACTAATGGGGTTGACAGCATTAGACACACTGTTTTTTATAAAGTACATTTATTTTTAGAGCAGTTTTAGATTTACGGAAAAATCGAGAATATAGCACAGAGGGTTCCCATGTATTTTGCACCCAGTTTTCTCTATTAACACTTTTATTAGTATAATATTTGTTATAATTAAGGGATTGATATTGATACATTATTATTAATCAAAGGCCATACTTTCTTCAGATTTTTTTTTCTGTTCCATGATCCTAAATAGGATACTGTATTACATTTATTTGCATGTTTTCTTTAGGCTATTCTTAGGCTTTCTTTAGGCTATCTTTAGTATGTGACCATATCTCAGAATTTCCATGTTTTTGATGACCTTGACTGGTCAGGTATTTTTATAGAATACTACTCTATTGTAATTTCTTTGACGTTTTTCTTCTAATTAGACTGGAACTATGGATTTTAAGGTGGAAGATCATAGAGGTAAAATTCCGCTTCTTCATGTCATGTCAAGAGTATTTACTATCAACATGATTGATCATTGTTTATACTAATCTTAATCACCTGGCTGAGGTCATGTTTGTCAGGTTTCTCCACTGTAAAGTTACTCTTTTTCCTCTTTTCCATTTTGTACTCTTTGGAAGGAGGTAACTTGGTGCAGCTCACATTTATGGAATGGGGGTTTATATTCTCTCTCCTTGAGGGCAGGATATCTACATAAATTGTTTAGAATTCTTCTGCATGAGAGATTTGTCTGTTCTCCACATATGTTTACTTATTCAAGTGTTTATTTATATCAGTATGAACTAATAGATATTTTATCCTTTGGGTTATAATTCAATACTTCTTTATTAATATTGCTACTCAAGTTTTCTAGCTTTGGCCATTGGATGCTCTTTTAGTTGGGTCCTGCTGTACCCCTTGGTTGTATTTCCATCAATTCATTTCTGTATTTGTTTTGTTTTTATCTGTTTTTTTTTAGCACTTTGTTGCTCTCTAGCACTACAAGCAATACTTGTGTCAGATACTCCAGGCTCATCATGTATATTTCCTGCCCCAGTCTTAAAAACAGCCATTTCTCCAAAGACCCATAGTTCCTTTTATTGGAGAATAGTATTAGAAACCAAGATCTTGGTGCTAAGTGTGCTTATTGCTACCAGAATGTTCTTCCTTTTAGACACTCTAAGGTGACAAAGCAAGGAAACGTGTGTGTATATTATCCTATGTATAAACATGTATATTAAAATATTTCTACATCTGTGTCTAATTAAGCTAAAAACATGTACAAACTGATATCTCAATTCTATTCCATTACCACAGGGATCTTTCAGTCCTCCTCCTCTTACTTATTTATGAATTTCCTTGCCAGCAGTGAGAAATCTGACTCCCATCTATTTATTTAACTGTTCAATTTCACTACACAAGTATAGCAGTACTAGACCTGTATCCTCATGACAAATAACTTTATCAACAAAAATACAGTGCTTATGTACCATGTTTTTGCCTATAGTCTTACAGAATTTATCCTTTTTTAATTGAAGTATAATTCATATACAATATTATATTTAATTCAAGTGTACAACATAGTGATTTGACATTCATATACATTTTAAGATGATTACCACACATCTATTTATTGTCTGTAACCATTTAGAGCTATTACAATATTATTGACTAAATTACCTATTCTGTATATTACACTCCCATGACTTACTTATTTTATAACTGGAAGTTTGTGCCTCTTAATCCTCTTTACCTATTTTGTCCATCTGCTCAACCTCCTCCTCTCTTGGGACCACTAGTTTGTTCTTTGTATCTTTGACTCTGATTCCATTTTGTTTTGTCTGGTTTGTTTGTATGTTTTAGATTCTACATACACTTGAAATCATATAGTATTTGTTTCTCTCTGTCTGACTTATTTCACTAGCATAATACCCTCTAGGTCCATCCCAGTTGTCACAAATGGCAAGATTTAATTGTTTTCTATGGTTGAGCAATATTTCATTATCTATCTATCTATCTAATTTAATCTATCTATCTAACATCTTCTTTATCCTGCAATGAACATAGGGGGTGCATATATCTTTTGAAATTAGTATTTTCATTTTCTTCAGGTAAATACTCAGAAGTGCAATTGCTGGATCTCAGAGTAGTTCTATTTTACTTTTTTTTTGAGGAACGTTCATACTGTTTTCTATAGTGGCTGTACCACTTTACAATCCCACCAACAGTGCACGAGAGTTCCCTTTTCTCTACATCCTCACCAACACTTGTTATTTGTTGTCTTTTTGATAATAGCCATACTGACAGGTGTGAGGTGATATTTCATTGTAGTTTTGATTTTCATTTCTCTGATGATTAGTGATGTTGAACATTTTTTCATGTGCCTGTTGGCTATTTGTATGTCTTCTTTGAAGAAATGACTTCAATTCCTCTGCCCATTTTTTAAATTGGGATTTGGGGTTTTTTTTGATGTTAAGTTGTATGAGTTCTTTATATATTCTGGTATTAACCCCTTATTATTAACCCCTTATTGGACATATCATTTGCAGATATCTTCTCTCATCAGTCACTTGTCCTTTTGTTTGTTGCTGGTTTTCTTTGCTTTTGCAAAAGCTTTTTTGATGTAGTCCTATTTGTTTATTTTCGCTTTTGTTGCCCTTGCCTGAGGAGATAGGTTCAAAAAAATATGGCTAAGACCAGTATCAAAGAGTGTACTGCCTATGCTTTCTTCTAGGAGTTTTATGGTTTCATGTTTTACATTCAAATCTTTAATCCTCTTTCAGTTTATTTTTGTATATGGTGTAAGAAAGTGGTCCACATTCATTCTTTCACATGTAGGTATCTAGTTTTCCTAACACAATTTATTGAAGAGACGGTCTTTTTCTGTTGTATATTCCTGACTCCTTTGTCATAGATTAATTGACCATATGTGTGTGGGTTTACTTCTGGGCACTCTGTTCTGTTCCACTGATCCATGTTTCTGTTTTTGTGCCAGTACCATACTGTTTTGATTACTGCATGTTTATATATAGTTTGAAACCAGGGAGCCTGATACCTCCAGTTTTGTTCTTCTTTCTCAAGATTGTTGTGTCTATTTGGGGTCTTTTTTGGTTCTGTATAAAGTTTAGAATTATTTGTTACTGTTCTGTGAAAAATACTATTGGTATTTTGATAAGGATTGCATTGAAACTTTAGATTGCCTTGGGTGGTACTGACATTTTGACAAGATTAATTATTTCAATCCATAAGCATGGTATATTTTTCCATTTAATTGTGCCGTTTTTGTGTCATCAGTATCTTACAGTTTTCAGAGTATAGGTCTTTCACTTCCTTAGTTAAATTTACTCCTAGGTATATGATTCTTTTTGATGCAATTGTAAATGGTATTGTTTTCTTCATTTTTTTTTCTGATAGTTTGTTATTAGTGTAGAGAAATGCAATGGATTTCTGTGTATTAATATTGTATCCTGCAACTTTATTGAATTCACTTATTTAATTGTTTTTTGATGGTGTCTTTCTTTAGGGTTTCCTACACATAATATCAAATCATATGCAAATAGTGACACTTTTTATCAATATTTCTTTCTAAAGTTTCTTAGGTCAGCTTGTCAGCATCTTCCTCCCTCCTCCTCACTCTTTACAGGAGATTGTTTTATATATTTGTAATACATTTACAATATTCATTGTCAGAGTCTGATTTCTATTGTGAAATCGCTCAACTTCCTAAATTATTTTTTTAAATTTGCATTCATTAAGGTTAACTCTATGTGCTGTAAAATTCTGCAGGTTTTGACTAATATGTAGTGTAATTTATCTGCAATTACATTATCATAGAGAATAGTTTCACCATCATAAAAATCCCCTTTGCTTCACATTTTCAACCCTTCTTCTCTTCCCCTAAACCCCTGGTAGCAACTGATCTTTTTCCTGTCTTTATACTTTTGCCTTTTCTAGGTGTCATATAATTGGAAAATACAGTATGTAGCCTATTCAGACTGGCTTCTTTCACCTTTCAATATACACATATCAGTATACATTTAAGTTTCATCAATATCCTTCTGTGGTTTCATAAGTCAGTTCTTTTCATCACTGAAAATTATTTTATTGTATGGTTGTATCATAGTTTGTTTACCCATTCATCTATTGATGGATATATTGATTGCTTCTAGTTTTTGGTCATAATGAGTAAACTGCTGTAAAATATTCATATATTGGTTTTTGTGTGAACATAAGTTTTAAAATCAGTTGGGTAAATGCCAAGGAGTACTACTGATGGATCTTATATTAAGACCATATACTGCTGAACTACTTTCAATTTCATTTATTCTATTAGGTGTGTGGTAGTATTCCATTGTTGTTTTGATTTGCATTCCCTTAGTGCAGAATATGGTACATCTTTGTGAATGCTTATTTGCCATCTGTGTATCTTCTTTGGTCTATATCTCTTCATATCTTTTGTCCTTTTCTGGTCTTTAAGTTTTTCTTTATTTTGTTTGTTTTGTTATTGAGTTTTAAGTGTTGTTAGTTTGGGATACAAATCCTTTATTATATGCGGTTTACAAAATTTTTTTTCTCAGTCTGTGGCTGTTTTTCATTCTCTTAACACTGCTTTACATTACCCACATGCTCATACATGTTGTATACTTTTTCCATTAGAGTCCTTAATGTATTAATTGTCACTATCTTAAATTTTCTGCCTAATAAGTCCAAAACAGATGTCATATATGAGACTGATTTGATAATTTTCTTGTCTCTTTATACCTTTTATTTCTTATCTTTTAGGATGCCTTGTAAATTTTTGTTGAAAATCAAACATGATGTATTTGGTAATAGCAACTTAGGTAAAAGACTTTTAGCATAAAGTTTTAAGTTTCTCTGGCTAAGAGTAAGTCTGTGTTTAATCTTTGTTGTAGCTGTAGGTAGCTGATGCTTCAAAATTCCTCTGACCTACTCTGTCTTTCTTGTTGTCCTGGGCTTCCATAAGAATTCTTCCTTAAATAGGGTCAGTGCCTTGCAGCTCTTTCAGTTGCAATTACAGTTATTAAACTGGACTCCTTTTGATTTGGTAATAAAGTATGGGGGACAGGAAGCATTCTGTAAACTTATGATTAAATTATGCTTTTTGCGGATTAAATGTGGTATTAAAATGTGGCTTGTGGGATCTTAGTTCCCTGACCAGGGACAGAACCTGGGCCATGGCAATGAAAGCACCAAGTCCTAATCACTGGACTGCTGGGGAATTCCCTAAATTGTGGTATTTTAGTGGGCCTTTGCGCCTGTGCTGTGACCTTCAAAAGTATCTTACTCTGCCTTCCCATACCTTAGGTGGGACAGAAAGTTTAGAGGGAGTGGGGTTAGGCAAATTCTCTTTCGCTGACTCAGATGAGGCTCTGGAAAAGTATTTTTTCCTTACTGAGTGAAACTTTTTTTGTGGAGAATGACCTGGGCAATTTCAGAATAGTTACTTTTCAAATCATCCAGCCAGAAGCATGAGAGTTTCCCTTGGGGACTTACCTTGAGAACATGGAGGGGTTCCTGGAGATAAGCCCGTGGACATGAAGGGATTCTTTAGAGTGTGGGCCCTAGAGTTTCTTACTCTCACACAGATTATACTCCACCTCTAGCAATTCATCCAGTTACTGTGAAAGCGTTCATGATAGTTTGTGGCTTCAGCATCTTCTGCTCCTAGCAAGTATATCCTGGCTGTGATTTCCTGATTCATCTGTCTCCCTAGATCTTGGGGTTACAGTTTGCCCTGTGACCTCAGTTCTCTGATGGATCCAAGAAAAGTTACTGATTTCAGTTTGTTCATTGTTCTTTGCGTCGTGAGTCCAAGAATGACAACTTTCGAACTCTATACATGTCAGAGCTGAAACGGAAAGACCAGCATATTGATTTTTAGCATTTCTGTCCAGAAGAGGCATGCCACTTTTGTCTATATATGAGTGACAAGGACTGTTAACAAGGCCCCAACTAGCTGCAAGGGGTCTGGGCAATGTGGTCCCTGGCTGAGCAAGTACATCCTAGTCATTGCTCTGTGAGGAGAAGCACAAGTCTTGGTGGACAGTCTTTCATCCATGAAGCTTGTGAAGGAAAAGGCAAAATCAACATTTAGAAAGCACCTTCTGAGCTTCAAACACTATGCTAGATATGCTAGATATTTTATATATGTGATCTTATTTATAATCGTTAGAGAATATTAGATCCTGTAGGAGATTGGATCAAAGAATTTAGTCAAAATTCTAAGGGTAAATAACTCAATTTATATTTTACCGTAAAATTTATAAATATTTGCAAATTAAGCAACTGACAAAGGATTAATCTCCAAAATTTACAAGCAGCTCATGCAGCTCAATATCAAAAAAACAAACAATCCAATCCAAAAATAGGCAGAAGACCTAAATAAACATTTCTCCAAAGAAGATATACAGATTGCCAACAAACACATGAAAGAATGCTCAACATCACTAATCATTAGAGAAATGCAACTCAAAACTACAGTGAGGTATCACCTCACACCAGTCAGAATGGCCATCATCAGAAAATCTACAAACAATAAATGCTGGAGAGGGTGTGGAGAAAAGGGAACCCTGTTGTACTGTTGGTGGGAATGTAAGTTGATACAGCCACTATGGAGAACAGTATGGAGGTTCCTTAAAAAACTAAAAATAAAACTGCCATACAACCCAGCAATCCCACTACTGGGCATATACCCTGAGAAAATGATATTTCAAAAAGAGTCATGTACCACAATGTTCATTGCAGCTCTATTTACAATAGCCAGGATATGGAAGCAACCTAAGTGTCCATCGACAGATGAATGGATAAAGAAGATGTGGCATATATATACAATGGAATATTACTCAGCCATAAAATGAAACAAAATTGAGTTATTTGTAGTGAGGTGAATGGACCTAGAGTCTGTCATACAGAGTGATGTAAGTCAGAAAGAGAAAAACAAATACCATATGCTAACACATATATATGGAATCTAAAAAATTATAAAAAAATGTAAAATAGATAGCTAGTGGGAAGTAGCCACATAGCACAGGGAGATCAGCTTGGCTTTGTGACCACCTAGAGAGGTGGGATAGGGAGGGTGGGAGGGAGATGCAAGAGGATGGGGATATGGGGATATATGTATATGTATAGCTGATTCACTTTGTTATAAAGCAGAAACTAACACACCATTGTAAAGCAATTATACCCCAATAAAGTTGTTAAAAAATAACAAAAAACTCCAAAGGCCATGTACTATCGAAAGTGATTGATTAGGTTAGAGATTTTATTGGAATTTTAATCTAAATATGATTACATTTACAAAATCGTTTGAGAATTAATAATTTATACTTGAAAATCTTCTAATCAAAAACATTGTAGTTTCCTTCATTAATGAAGTTGATTCCTATATATTTGCCGTTGTCTCTGGGTAAAATATACAGTATCCTCACTCTTTCTTTTCCTAGGCAAGACCACAGTTGTCTAGGCCATAGCTGTTTCTATAAGGGCTTCCAGCCTAAAGCCTTAATCAGATCTCCTCACCAGTCCAGAGTTCCCTTTCCTTTATATTTCATTCATCTTTGCTATGGTGAATATTTAACTGTAGTACCTCTTTGTTTTTCATAAAAGGGAAATATATTCAGATAGTAACTGACTTCCTTACTGAATTCAATTTTAATATTTTCTTAGTTGAATCTCCTGGGTATAACAAGTAGCCAAACATATCACCTGAAAATAATAACTCTGTCTCATTGTCAATATTTATACACCTTTTGTCTTATTGTACTTAGAATATTATAAAGTAATACCAATATTAGCAAGTATGCTTGTCTTTTTACACATCAATCTTTGCTGGGACCATTACAATGACCTCATAACTAGGTCCGTAGACTTCACTGTTATTCTATACAATCAACTCCCCACATAGGTGGTAGTGGCTTGTTTAAAGTCTGTGTCATGCATTAGCTGGTCAGATCAGTGATAGCTGAAAGTATGAAAGTTAATCCAACAACAATAACTGCCACCAATAAAGATTTCCATAGCATCTGAGAGTATAGCTGCACAATTTATGTTAAAATATTCCTTTTATTTATCTATTTTAAGATTTTCCTGGCCCTTTGACACATCATGTATAACTAAAGGCATTGAGAAAATAGCAAAAACAGAGTTCTGTTAACAGTTCTATTCCATGGAGAAATTACAAGAATCTGGAAATATTATAAAATTGAGCTTCCTGATGCATGGCTCTCGGCACAGAGAGGGTTCTAGGAATAGCCATCCCAGTCTTTTTCTTCTGTTACTTTCTGGTCACCTGCCACTAATTCTAGTGGACAAATTCCCTTGGAAGCCAAAGGACAAGGTCCCTCATTGATGAAGTCCAGACAAATTAGTTTTATGAATACTGAGTAGGTTGGAGGGAACGAAAAAGAAGTGGAGCAGCATTGTGAAGATTCAAATGGAAATAATCCAGCATAGGAAACCTATCCATTTTTGGGCTGTGTCCAGACAAAACATTCTTTTTTCCAACACAGAGCATGTACAGAATCATATCAACTGTTATAATGTGGCACGGTAATATCAGTTCAGTCATACTACTTCAACCTTAAAATGTTAATCACCAGTGACTTTTATATAAGCTATTGGGGACAAAAGAGGAGAAAGAAATAGTTAAATAACATTAAACAGAGCTGTCTCAGCCTTTGTTTCTATATCTGTTTCTATAAGCCAGTTAACTGGTAATGCAAAAACACCAAGAGGCCAGTTTCAGCATGTATCTCATGAGTTTGATCCAGTGGTGTGATAGAGCTGTCTTGCACAGGCTCCAATGAGCCAATTATATACACCTCTTGCTATCTCCAGGTGTTGACCAAGACAGGAGTATTACGCTATGGAAATCAGAAAATCTAGTAATCATGGCTTCTGATCACTTCCAGCTGGGAAGCTGGTTGTTAAACATAACCAGCACAGCACTGGTCTCATCCATTGCTCATGCAGTTAATTGTCTTGAAGCCTGGTTTACTATTTGCCTGTTCTATTTTATAATGTTCAGCTTCTCTACATGTCCAGTTTCATGACTGGTTAGGTCAAATAACATCCAATGTATGATGTTCTGTTAGATTTCTGCCTCTCTAGCCTTAGAAATTTTCTGATTATTTATATCAAGCAGGATCTCATTAGACCACCCGTCCATTTCATTTATGCAGACTGCATTGTCAAACAGCAGTGATCAGATCCCTGCTGGTCAAAACACTGTGAGAACTGTTTTGGTTCTGTCACCTGCTATGATAATTAAGTTCCCATGTCTTCTCTGGATAAGCATAAAACCTGGCTTATACTCCAATTCCAGTATTTCCATTAAGCTTAGAAATATAACATCATTGTGGCTTCATCCACCTTTGTCTCTGCCTATGGAGGACTGCCACCACAGACCTTTCTAGAAAAGTTGGTGGCCACTTCTCCAAAGAATTCCCTAATACAGCATAAAGGGTATAACCTCCAGCCCCTTTAGAGGTTATGTTAGGAGGTAGCTGAGTAGGAACAACATTATTATTCCATCTCAATATTTTCCACTCTCTAAACCTTTTAACTTGTTTTTCTATGAAAAAGGCAAAGTAATTCCAGCATTCAACCTCCTTTACTCCAACCACGAATCTAGGCCTGAAATTAGCCAACTAGCAGATTATAAATGGCACTCCTAGGTGATTGATCCAACACAACCTCTGGAGGTTTGTTTTTCTGTGCCACTCTGGTCACAGTTCCCTTGTGAGTCAGAATTGGGGTTGGAGACAGCACATTTAAATATACACTACCAAACGTAAGGTAGATAGCTAATGGGAAGCAGCTGCATAGCACAGGTAGATCAGCTGGGTGCTTTGTGACCACCTGGAGGGGTGGGATAGGGAGGGTGGGAGGGAGGGTAATGCAAGAGGGAATAGATATGGGAACATATGTATATGTATAACTGATTCACTTTGTTATAAAGCAGAAACTAATACACCATTGTGTAGCAATTATACTCCAATAAATTTGTAAAAAAGAAAAATAGGTAACTGAGAATTGCTTAAGAAGGCAACTCTTTTAAATGTGTGGGGAGGGCTCTGAAAACGGCATGTAATGGTATAGTCCTCAGGCACAGGAGTAGAAAAGGATTCTACTACCATAGATCTGAAGAGGAAGAGGAAGAGGCAGTTTCCTTAGGACAGGCTGCCCATCAAGCTGCCACCTTTAGTAGAGGATCACAGTAAACATGTAGCGATATGACAGGGAAGGGACCAGAGGAATAAATGCCCCGACTTAACTAAACCCAGTTAATAGCCATGGTTCCAGGGAGACCACTGTCAATTACAGTCAGAGCTGTAGGCCACAGAGCTGATTCAAGAATAGGCAAGAGTGAATTTGTAAAATTCTAGATTCCAGGTCACAAGAGAATATCTAGCACAGATATAATGTAATAGGCATAAAAGTTGTTCTGAGAAAACTATAAAAGGAAAAGTTGGAGAAAGAAATAGTCTCAGAAAAGCAAAGAAAAATTTTCAGAGGTGAATGATTTAGTCAATAATAACATTAACAATAATCACAATAATTATAACAGTTTCCATTTGTTAAATATTTAATGTTTTCCAGGAACTAGAAAATTGCATTATTTCATAAAATTTCTATATGCGGTATTAATTTCTTTTCTTAATGATGAGGAATATGTATCTCAGAGAAGTTGTGTAACATTCCTAAGGTTACACAGAGAGTAAGTTAAAGGCTGTTGCGTGCCAAAGTCAGCCTTTTAAATACTGAATTCTCCATAATCGAGTCAAGTGCTATGAGCAGTTGAGGAAGAAAAGATGTGTTAGATTTCACAAAGTTGCTGTTTAGTGATCATAGATTCCTGATGTTAAACTTATGGACAACATATGAAGCAGCAGTTATAGATCACATCCTCAGGAATTTGCTTTAGAGCAAAAAGAAATAACTAGGATGGGAACTAAGGGCCACCAATGTCAGGTGAATATATATGTTAACACACACACACACACACACACACACACACTTACACACATTGATATTTTAAACAGGACACCTCTACATATTTGAAAAGAAATGGAGTGAAACATTTTGCAAAGAAAAAATTGAAAATATTTTTGAGTGGGGTGATAGATAGGCAATGGAATCCCAAATTTTGTAGGGAGGACTAATTTTAGTGTATAGTGGTGTGCTTTGTGGAATTCTCTTGGTAAGACAGAATGAACATTATAATGGAATTATTTTGATTTCATTGGACATCTATTTTTTATATAAAATGTTGGTAGAACAAGTCAAATTCATACACACAGAGACTATATTTGGGATAAAAGTATTAAGGAATTATTCTTTTATCTTCTATCTCCTTTTGTCTCTAGTCTTAGACTTTTAGGAAATATTTTGTATTAGAAAGTTATATTTTGACACTGACTTTTTTCTGCCTATGCTATTGACTTGTAACTTATTTGCAATTTTTACCTATTTGAAGTGAAAAAAAAATCAAATTTGGTGACCTAGAATATCTTTCCAAAGAGTCTACATAGCTTTCGAAAAGTAGAAGAAAGTAAAGTAGCTTTTATGACTTTGAAACACCAAGTAAATCTCAGCTTTTTTTCCTTTTGAATGAATTTATTGGTTTCCTCATTTAATCTAATTGATGAGTTCACTTCAGCCTCCTGTGAAATAGATAAGTGCAGTCAACTAAAAATGGTAGTTCTGAAACCATACGCAGTTCTCATTTACATTGATCCCTGACAGTGGTTCTTTACTTTCTGCGTCAAGCTAGCTAATTAAGAAAATAATAATCACTCACTGTCAGCGAATGCTTTTTATAAGTCAGGTACTGTTATAAATAACACGTAAATTGTTTCATCCTCACATCACCTCTCTGAGGAAAGTTCAAGTAAGATTACATCCATTTTACAGAAACAGTACAAGATGGTTAAATAACATGCCCAAAATAGCTCAAAAGTATTGGAGCTGCCTGGCTGTCAGTGTTCAGACCTCACACGATAAGCAATACTCTACCCATCTTCTAGGTTTGCCACTCCAGTCAACAAAACTAAGACCCTTAATATAAACAACATGTTTTAGCCCCCATGTTAATCCGCATATTTGTACTGAATGGATTGAAGAAGAGAGAAGTGTAAGCCTTTCCTCTGTCTGATTTGGGAAGAACTTAGTCACGGTGTCTGTGGCATTCCTGAATCAAGCTTCAGTGTGTTTCATGATTCTTGATGAGGAATTCAGAATACTTTATGATACAATTTGAATTAAAAGGAGAGTGAAAATAATTTAGTTGATATTTTAACTTCAGGAAAATGAGATACGTTTTTCTTCTTAGCTGCCTTCTCCTACCCTCCCAACTTGCCCCTGATACATCAACAAATGCATAATCTGAAGGGGAAAACATAGCTATGAAAATTAAGGCCAGAATATCTAAAGCTAAATATAACTGCCTTTTCATTTACTAAAATAAAGCGAATTTTACCTGGCATTTTGACCTAGTTGTCACACATTATTCCTATTACAAGAAAAACATGAATTTCTGAAGATTAGTTCCCTACATTTAAAGATGCCAAAAAATGCTGTGCTCTTGATTTAATCAAAATTTACTGTTATTTATGAAAGATTAAAACACTGAATAGGAGAAAATAACAATTTATTAAATATTTATACATGCTATTTAAAAAATATTTTAATCTAAATCAATATGGTTTTTGATTTCACAATTTTTTTCATATTTATGATTTCTCACTTTTCCTATAATTCAATAGAAGGTAAAAGAGACAATTTTTCACTTCAGGGTTAATTTATTGTGTTCAGGTGAGCAAAGCAATACATTAGTGATATGTACCAGTTTCCATGAAATGAATAAGAAGATAAGGTTTCACACATTAAAGTGCTTGAAGATAAGTAAAATATTATTTTTGAATAAAAACATCAAATATTATTATCTAAAGTTTTAAAAATATGTGAAAGACAAACCAGATGCACTGTAAATGTGATTCAGAGCCTCCTGGAAATAAGAAAACCATTTTTTATCAAGTGGTCACATCAACATCTATCTTCTATAGTGCAAATTTTTCTCAATTGACAAATACAGTTTTCACCTGTCTAGCAGTTGGTTTGGTAAAAAGTTCCTAAAGCAAAAATATGTTAGAATCTAGAATGTTATATATTAATTACATACAGCTTTTCCAACTTTTCTCTAGGCCTGAGCAAGATTTTTTCACATTTAAAAATAAAAAGAATTAAGGACATCTGTAATGACTTCTGATGTCTCTTGAATATTCATGGTTGAGTCATTATCTTTCCAAGGGCAGTAGAAACTGATTGATTCCTGAACTGTCTAGTGGGCATATTACTTTAGGCATCAACAACTAGGAAAGAACTCTAAATTGTATTTATGTCTAATAGTGAAAGAGTACATGAAACAATCTCTTCTTAGTGTCTCTTTTGCTATGAATTTCCCTATTTTAATTCAGCCTGTGAGATACTAAAATCCTCATTGAGATCAACATCAGTATCTTTATTTCAAATGCTTCTTTCCTATTCTATACTATGAGATGCAGTAGAGAGTTAAATATATAGAAATTACTTATGCATGAAAATGTGAAAATGAATTTTTTGAACCATTCTTCATCAGACTATAGAGGCTAATATACTGTAGAGCTCTACTTTACAGAAGGATATTTTGGGTTGCATTGGTGTGTTGAGGAAATCAGCAATTTTCTTTCTAAAAATATATTTCTTTCATAATGGTGTATTTAATATTATAGATTTAAGTAAAACATTTCTTAGAGGACACATTCCACATTGTTTGAAATCATTATATAAGATTTAAAGCAAAATAAATCTCCAAGTCATAATTAGTATTGAACTATAGTTTATTTTAATAATTCTGAAAAAATATTTGAAGCTAATATAAAATAGTTTTAATTTACCTGTGAATTTGATCATTCTCAATTTATAAATTAAGTATGTTTATGTCTATTTCCATTTGACTCTCTTTGCCTCACCAACCTAGACATGTGAAATACTTTGAATGCAATACTGCCAAATTTATATGGATTCAGTCCATGTATGTGTAAGATATTAATCCACATAGGTAAAAGTTATTCATTTTCTGGACAGGTGGATCTAACAAACTGACACAAATATTAATGAATGACTATGTAAACCATCTTATACCATTAGCTTTTGACATTAAAAGTTATATATATTGTTTTAGGATTTCCAAAGGTTGATTTGAATTTTATATGATTTTTGCTTTACATAGAGCAGTATGATTCAGTTAATATTTATGTAACACCAGATTTACAATCAAACAATAAAGACATATTTCATTAAATTATAATTTACATAAGATTAATAGAAGCAAAGGAAGAGTATGACACTTAGATAAATTCTGAAATAATAAAACATTTCAAAAATTTTACATGATGTTCCTACTATTGTCAATTAATAATGCTGATGTGAGAAATCTATTTATTTAAGAATTACAATTCATAGTAGTCTTTAATTGCCATTAGTGGGAACTACCATTTGTTTAATGCTTATTATTTCCAAGACACTAAAATAAAGATTTTATATACAGTATTTTACAATCCTTACAAAATAATTCTTCAAGGCATGAATTATATATTCCTTTTCATGTGAGCACAGAAGTAACCTGCCCAAGGTCACAGAGCTACTTGGTTGATTAGCCAGTACTCTGAGTCTAAATTTTACGGTATTTCCATTACACTCTGCTCTCATTGTACTAAATTTTGAAATATACATAGAAACTTTATGGCTTTATGCAATATTTATCAGAATAAAAAAACATGCTCTGTATTTTAATATATACTGTCAGCCCAAACTGAATTGTGAACTCCATGAAAGCAAGGATACTTTCATTTCATTTCCTTTATTTTTTGAAAGGCAGCATAAGAACACTAGGAAGATATTATGTAAGGACCAGTTGTTCTGGTTCAGATTCTAACACCTAATTTATTACTGTAAGTTTGAGTAATCATCTCAGTTTCCTCATTTATAAAAGGGGGACAATAATTATAACCTCATTATATTGTTATGTAAATTCAGTATTTACAATAAATGAAAGATTGGCACATCCAAGGCATTTAGCACTTTTTCTTTAGTATTTTTCCTGAGGTAAATATTTAATTACTGATAAAGATAGAATACAAAGTTTATTGTTGTATTCAAATATATATATATATATATTTGAATGAGTTAGTGCAATATAAACTGATATTAAGAGAACATTGATTTTTTTAAAGGCATATGGCTTAAATTTTTCTCCACAGTATTGTCTGAACAGATGGAAAGCAAAAAGTTGGTTATCATTCTCTCTGCTTGAAACTAGGGCCATAGAGTATGGAGTAAACATCCAAACATCACAGGGTTCTCTTTCTGAGTGCTGAATTTGAAAACCCAGAAACATGAGGCCACCACCACCAGAGCTCCACTATGACTACCACACTTGATAAGACAATATGAACTCACCAGGCCTCATACCCAGTATCTCTTGTTCACTGACCAAACCAAAATTTTCCCTCATCAAACATCTCTTCCCAACTCTTACTTCCATAATGGGTTATATTTTCTCCAACATTAGCCAAACTTCCCCTGCTCTTTCCCTGTACACCTGGGATTTTTAAAAGATCACACACTACACTGTCTTAGTCCCTATCTCAAACTCTGGTCATTTCAGCAGCCACATGGCTAATACATCTAACATATTAATCTGTGTTGTTTTACTGACATTTAACCACATTCCTTTTGATATTCATGATGACTCAAAACATCTATCCTCAGAGGCACTAAATTCGATTATATATAGTAGTTCACAAAAATATCACAGCCATTCAGCCCTCTCTTATTTGGGCCACTTCATCAATCTTTAATTTCCTGGAAGTGGACAGTCCATTTACCAGTCTAATTTCCATTGACAATTATGTTTTCCACTATGAAGTTAATTCTTAGCTAAATTTCAGTCAGTCTCTTTCTTGTAAGACACCAACATTTTTCCACATTTCTGGCAAAATTCCAATAATAAATCTACTAACTTTTCCCTTGCCAATGTCCAAGATGCAAAATGTTCCTAGAGAAAATCTTTCAGCCATGTCTCCAATCCCAATAAAAGCCTAAAGACTAACTAGCAAAGCTTTTACCTCTCTGTTTACTTATCTATCCTATGCTCCACACAGGTTATTGCACATGTTCTCCTATCACCCTAAGCCTCCCTGCCCCATATTTATTTCCCTTTCAGCAGCCAACTCTCCATTCTACCTCAAGATAAAAATAGACGTCATATAAAAGAAAGACAAATACACACATACATACACATTGTTACTACCAGCCCACTGACTTACCAGCTAACCTGTCCATATTCAAGTTTTTTTTCATTTGTAATACTTTCACAATAAAATAGATGGCTCTTCTCGGTCTAATCTAAATAGCTGTTAAAAGAATCATGTTCTTAGTTGCCTCTGTTTCCCTCTCTTTGTTTTTTTGTTCAGCCTCCACTCTCTCTAAGGACTCCTTCTAATAGTAGTTTAAACATGCACAATTGAGGTCTCTTTTGTAAAACCAAGTAATGGAAAAACAATATAGTTGTCCTTTGATGCTGAGTTTGTCTCCATCCACAGCCTGTTCTCTCATTTTCCTCCCACTAAAGCTTTATGAAAAATGCATGCATGGCTACTGCCTTCACTTACTTCCCCACTTACTTATTCTCAACTCAGTACCATATAAACATGGGCATCTTAACCACACACCATTATGACACTGGAAAATTATTTTCAAGGCCATTAAAAGTCTTTGGATATATATGGAATGATCACTGTCAATCTTTACCTTAATTCACCTCTTAGAAGTACTCAACACCCCATCTTTTAACATAACATCATGTTCCTCTGGCTTTCATGTAAACCTCTAATCAGTTCCAAGCAACAGCAACATATATTCAGTGAGCTGGCGAAGAAAAGACTGCATAGAAAGTTGCCTTGATATCCTACATCCTGTTTATTATTTCTTTATTTTTTTATATTTTTATTTTACAAATTTAATCAGTTATACATATACATATGTTCCCATATCCCCTCCCTTTTGCGTCTCCCTCCCACCCTCCCTATCCCACCCCTCCAGGCGGTCACAAAGAACCGAGCCAATCTCCCTGTGCTATGCGGCTGCTTCCCACTAGCTATCTACCTTACGTTTGGTAGTGTATATATGTCCATGCCGCTCTTTCACTTTGTCACAGCTTACCCTTCCCCCTCCCCATATCCTCAAGTCCATGCTCTAGTAGGTCTGTGTCTTTATTCCTGTCTTACCCCTATGTTCTTCATGACATTTTTTTCCTTAAATTCCATATATATGTGTCAGCACACAGTATTTGTCTTTCTCTTTCTGACTTACTTCACTCTGTATGACAGACTCTAGGTCCATCCACCTCATTACAAATAGCTCAATTTCATTTCCTTTTATGGCTGAGTAATATTCCATTGTATATATGTGCCACATCTTCTTTACCCATTCATCCGATGATGAACACTTAGGTTGTTTCCATCTCCGGGCTATTGTAAATAGGGCTGCTATGAACATTTTGGTACATGTCTCTTTTTGAATTATGGTTTTCTCAGGGTATATGCCCAGTAGTGGGATTGCTGGATCATATGGTAGTTCTATTTGTAGTTTTTTAAGGAACCTCCATACCGTTCTCCATAGTGGCTGTACCAATTCACATTCCCACCAGCAGTGCAAGAGGGTTCCCTTTTTTCCACACCCTCTCCAGCATTTATTGTTTCTAGATTTTTTGATGATGGCCATTCTGACTGGTGTGAGGTGATATCTCATTGTAGTTTTGATTTGCATTTCTCTAATGAGTAAAGATGTTGAGCATCCTTTCATGTGTTTGTTGGCAGTCTGTATATCTTCTGTGGAGAAATGTCTATTTAGGTCTTCTGCCCATTTTTGGATTGGGTTGTTTGTTTTTTTTTGCTATTGAGCTGCATGAGCTGCTTATAAATTTTGGAGATTAATCCTTTGTCAGTTGCTTCATTTGCAAATATTTTCTCCCATTCTGAGGGTTGTCTTTTCGTCTTGTTTATGGTTTCCTTTGCTGTGCAAAAGCTTTGAAGTTTCATTAGGTCCCATGTGTTTATTTTTGTCTTTATTTCCATTTCTCTAGGAGGTGGGTCAAAAAAGATTGCTGTGATTTATGTCATAGAGTGTTCTGCCTATGTTTTCCTCTAGGAGTTTGATAGTGTCTGGCCTTACATTTAGGTCTTTAATCCATTTTGAGCTTATTTTTGTGTATGGTGTTAGGGAGTGATCTAATCTCATACTTTCACATGTCCCTGTCCAGTTTTCCCAGCACCACTTATTGAAGAGACTGTCCTTTCTCCACTGTACATTCCTGACTCCTTTATCAAAGATAAGGTGACCATATGTCCGTGGGTTTATCTCTGGGCTTTCTATCCTGTTCCATTGATCTATATTTCTGTTTTTGTGCCAGTACCATACTGTCTTGATTACTGTAGCCTTGTAGTATAGTCTGAAGCCAGGGAGCCTGATTCCTCCAGCTCCATTTTTCGTTCTCAATATTGCTTTGGCTATTCGGGGTCTTTTGTGTTTCCATACAAATTGTGAAATTTTTTGTTCTAGTTCTGTGAAAAATGCCATTGGTAGTTTGATAGGGATTGCATTGAATCTGTAGATTGCTTTGGGTAGTAGAGTCATTTTCACAATGTTGATTCTTCCAATCCAAGAACATGGTACATCTCTCCATCTATTTGTATCATCTTTAATTTCTTTCATCAGTGTCTTATAATTTTCTGCATACAGGTCTTTTGTCTCCTTAGGTAGGTTTATTCCTAGATATTTTATTCTTTTTGTTGCAATGGTAAATGGGAGTGTTTCCTTGATTTCACTTTCAGATTTTTCATCATTAGTATATAGGAATTCCAGAGATTTCTGTGCATTAATTTTGTATCCTGCTACTTTACCAAATTCATTGATTAGCTCTAGTAGTTTTCTGGTAGCATCTTTAGGATTCTCTATGTATAGTATCATGTCATCTGCAAACAGTGACAGCTTTACTTCTTCTTTTCCCATTTGGATTCCTTTTATTTCCTTTTCTTCTCTGATTGCTGTGGCTAAAACTTCCAAAACTATGTTGAATAAGAGTGGTGAGAGTGGGCAACCTTGTCTTGTTCCTGATCTTAGTGGAAATGGTTTCAGTTTTTCACCATTGAGGACGATGCTGGCTGTGGGTTTGTCATATATGGCCTTTATTATGTTGAGGAAAGTTCCCTCTATGCCAACTTTCTGCAGGGTTTTTATCATAAATGGGTGTTGAATTTTGTCAAAAGCTTTCTCTGCATCTATTGAGATGATCATATGGTTTTTCTCCTTCAGTTTGTTAATATGGTGTATCACGTTGATTGATTTGTGTATATTGAAGAATCCTTGCATTCCTGGAATAAACCCCACTTGATCATGGTGTATGATCCTTTTAATGTGCTGTTGGATTCTGTTTGCTAGTATTTTGTTGAGGATTTTTGCATCTATGTTCATCAGTGATATTGGCCTGTAGTTTTCTTTTTTTGTGACATCCTTGTCTGGTTTTGGTATCAAGGTGATGGTGGCCTCGTAGAATGAGTTTGGGAGTGTTCCTCCCTCTGCTATATTTTGGAAGAGTTTCAGAAGGATAGGTGTTACCTCTTCTCTAAATGCTTGATAGAATTCCCCTGTGAAGCCATCTGGTCCTGGGCTTTTGTTTGTCGGAAGATTTTTTATCACAGTTTCAATTTCAGTGCTTGTGATTGGTCTGTTCATATTTTCTATTTCTTCCTGATTCAGTCTTGGCAGGTTGTGCATTTCTAAGAATTTGTCCATTTCTTCCAGGTTGTCCATTTTATTGGCATAGAGTTGCTTATAGTAATCTCTCATGATCTTTTGTATTTCTGCAGTGTCAGTTGTTACTCCTCCTTTTTCATTTCTAATTCTATTGATTTGAGTCTTCTCCCTTTTTTTCTTGATGAGTCTGGCTAATGGTTTATCAATTTTGTTTATCTTCTCAAAGAACCAGGTTTTAGTTTTATTGATCTTTGCTATCGTTACCTTCATTTCTTTTTCATTTATTTCTGATCTGATCTTTATGATTTCTTTCCTTCTGCTAACTTTGGGATGTTTTTGTTCTTCTTTCTCTAATTGCTTTAGGTGCAAGGTTAGGTTGTTTATTCGAGATGTTTCCTGTTTCTTAAGGTGGGATTGTATTGCCATAAACTTCCCTCGTAGAACTGCTTTTGCTGCATCCCATAGGATTTGGGTCGTCGTGTCTCCATTGTCATTTGTTTCTAGGTATTTTTTAATTTCCTCTTTGATTTCTTCAGTGATCACTTCGTTATTAAGTAGTGTATTGTTTAGCCTCCATGTGTTTGTATGTTTTACAGCTCTTTTCCTGTAATTGATATCTAGTCTCATAGCATTGTGGTCGGAAAAGATACTTGATACAATTTCAATTTTCTTAAATTTACCAAGGCTTGATTTGTGACCCAAGATATGATCTATCCTGGAGAATGTTCCATGAGCACTTGAGAAAAATGTGTATTCTGTTGTTTTTGGATGGAATGTCCTATAAATATCAATTAAGTCCATCTTGTTTAATGTATCATTTAAAGCTTGTGTTTCCTTATTTATTTTCATTTTGGATGACCTGTTCATTGGTGAAAGTGGGGTGTTAAAGTCCCCTACTATGATTGTGTTACTGTTGATTTCTCCTTTTATGGCTGTTAATATTTCCCTTATGTATTGGGGTGCTCCTATGTTTGGTGCACAAATATTTACAATTGTTATATCTTCTTCTTGGATCGATCCCTTGATCATTATGTAGTGTCCTTCTCTGTCTCTTCTAGTAGTCTTTATTTTAAAGTCTATTTTGTCTGATATGAGAATTGCTACTCCAGCTTTCTTTTGGTTTCCATTTGCATGGAATATCTTTTTCCATCCCCTTACTTTCAGTCTGTATGTGTCTCTAGGTCTGAAGTGGGTCTCTTGTAGACAGCATATATATGGGTCTTGTTTTTGTATCCATTCAGCCAGTCTGTGTCTTTTGGTGGGAGCATTTAGTCCATTTACATTTAAGGTAATTATTGATATGTATGTTCCTATTCCCATTTTCTTAATTGTTTTGGGTTCGTTATTGTAGTTCTTTTCCTTCTGTTGTTTTTCTTGCCTAGAGAAGTTCCTTTAGCATTTGTTGTAAAGCTGGTTTGGTGGTGCTGAATTCTCTCAGCTTTTGCTTGTCTGTAAACGTTTTAATTTCTCCATCATATCTGAATGAGATCCTTGCTGGGTAGAGTAATCTTGGTTGCAGGTTTTTCTCCTTCATCGCTTTAATTATGTCCTGCCACTCCCTTCTGGCTTGTAGAGTTTCTGCTGAGAGATCAGCTGTTATCCTGATGGGGATTCCCTTGTGTGTTATTTGTTGTTTTTGCCTTGCTGCTTTTAATATGATTTCTTTGTGTTTAATTTTTGACAGTTTGATTAATATGTGTCTTGGTGTATTTCTCCTTGGATTTATTCTGTATGGGACTCTCTGTGCCTCCTGGACTTGGTTAAGTATTTCCTTTCCCATATTAGGGAAGTTTTCAACTATAATCTCTTCAAATATTTTCTCAGTCCCTTTCTTTTTCTCTTCTTCTTCTGGAACCCCTATCATTCGAATGTTGGTGCGTTTAATGTTGTCCCAGAGGTCTCTGAGACTGTCCTCTGTTCTTTTCATTCTTTTTTCTTTATTTTGCTCTGCAGCAGTTATTTCCACTATTTTATCTTCCACCTCACTTATCCGTTCTTCTGCCTCAGTTATTCTGCTATTGATCCCATCTAGAGTATTTTTCATTTCATTTATTGTGTTTTTAATAGATGCTTGATTCATCTTTAGTTCTTCTAGTTCCTTGTTAACTGTTTCTTGCATTTTGTCTATTCTATTTCCAAGATTTTGGATCATCTTTACCATCATTATTCTGAATTCTTTTTCAGGTAGACTGCCTATTACCTCTTCATTTGTTAGGTCTGGTGGGTTTTTATCATGCTCCTTCTCCTGCTGTGTGTTTTTCTGTCTTCTCATTTTGCTTATGTTACTGTGTTTGGGGTCTCCTTTTTGCAGGCTGCAGGTTCGTAGTTCCCGTTGTTTTTGGTGTCTGTCCCCAGTGGCTAAGGTTGGTTTAGTGGGTTGTGTAGGCTTCTTGGTGGAGGGGACTTACTGCCTGTGTTCTGGTGGATGAGGCTGGATCTTGTCTTTCTGATGGGCAGGTCCACGTCTGGTGGTGTGTTTTGGGGTGTCTGCGGACTTTTTATGATTTTAGGCCACCTCTCTGCTAATGGGTGGCGTTGTGTTCCTGTCTTGCTAGTTGTTTGGCATAGGGTGTCCAGCACTGTAGCTTGCTGGTCGTTGAGTGAAGCTGGGTGCTGGTGTTGAGATGGAGATCTCTGGAAGATTTTCGCCATTTGATATTATGTGGAGCTGGGAGGTCTCTTGTGGACCAGTGTCCTGAAGTTGGCTCTCCCACCTCAGAGGCACAGCACTGACTCCTGGCTCCTCAATTTGAGATGATTTGTTGTCTATTCATGTATTCCACAGATGCAGGGTACATCAAGTTGATTGTGGAGCTTTAATCCGCTGCTTCTGAGGCTGCTGGGAGAGGTTTCCCTTTCTCTTCTTTGTTCTCACAGCTCCTGGGTCTCAGCTTTGGATTTGGCCCCGCCTCTGCGTGTAGGTCACCGGAGGGCGTCTGTTGTTCGCTCAGACAGGACAGGGTTAAAGGAGCAGCCTCTTCGGGGACTCTGGCTCACTCAGGCCCGGCGGGAGGGAGGGGCACGGAGTGCGGGGCGAGCCTGCAGCGGCAGAGGTCGGCGTGACGTTGCATCAGCCCGAGGTGCGCCGTGCGTTCTCTCAGGGAAGCCGCCCCTGGATCCCGGGACCCCGGCAGTGACAGGCTGCACAGGCTCCCGGAAGGGCGGTGTAGACAGTGACCTGCGCTCGCACACAGGCTTCTTGGCGGCGGCAGCAGCAGCCCCAGCGTCCCACGCCCGTCTCTGGGCTCCGCGCTTTCAGCCGCGACTCGTGCCCGTCTCTGGAGCTCCTTTACGTGGCGCTCTTAATCCCCTCTCCTCGTGCACCAGGAAACCAAGAGGGAAGAAAAAGTCTCTTGCCTCTTCGGCAGCTCCAGAGTTTTCCCGGACTCCCTCCCGGCTAGCTGTGGCACATTAGCCCCGTTCAGGCTGAGTTCTCGCCGCCAGCCCCAGTCCTCTCGCTGCGCTCTGACCGAAGCCCGAGCCTCAGCTCCAGCGCCGCCCGCCCCAGCGGGGGAGCAGACAAGCCTCTCGGGCTGGTGAGTGCCGCTCGGCACCGCTCCTCTGTGCGGGAATCTCTCCACTTTGCCCTACCCAGGTATGTGGGGAGTTTCTTGCCTTTTGGGAGGTCTGGGGTCTTCTGCCAGCGTTCAGTAGGTGTTCTGTAGGAATTGTTCCATGTGTAGCTGTATTTCTGGTGTATCTGTGGGGAGGAAGGTGATCTCCGCGTCTTACTCTTCCGCCATCTTACCCGGAAGTCCTCCTGTTTATTTTTTAACGTCCCTTTCTGACTCTTTGTCAGTGCTCAGTTCCTAGAAAATGCTTTAAATGAGCTCCTAAGGGATTTTGCAAAGATCTCCTCTGACCTAGAATACACCTGTCTTCACAAGCACACTCCTGTTCCATCTGTATTACTAACAATATTATTCTTTAATCTGTTAGTGTGCATGAGTTGTCCCTCTCTTCTGCTCCCACAGAAATATTTTCGATGTATATACATGTATAACACAGAACTGTTGCTTGTCTGGTCATTCATCTACTTCCTGCACCAGACCTTTAGCTATATGATGACAAATCATTCATTCACTCCTTTATTCTTGATTTCAACAAGTGTTGATTGTGCCTAAGGTAAGCCTTTTTATTTGTTTTTATGACAGAGCAGTGAACAAATCATACTTAGGATCTAATCTCATAATTTATTAGGTGAGACATATCCTAAGACAAACAAATGTACAAATCTTTGTCCAATTTCAATTATTTTAAGTGCTATAAAAGAAAAATACAAGACATTCTTTTTTAGATTAAGGGATTATATGTCAATAAAGCAGTGTTCGTTGTTGTAGGATATTATTTCAGAAAATTGTCCAAGTGATCTTCGCAACTCAGTGTTTTAGCAAAAATAAGTGAATGTATTTCTTACCATCATTGCATTTAAATTTCTGCATTTCATCTCCCATGTGTTTATTTTTATAGACTACTGAATGGGTTACTTCCTGGATTTCCAGAGCTGAGGCTAAACTCCAAATGGGAAAACAAAAGACTGTTAATATTGCATATTCCAAGATTAAAGAACTACTGAATGATGGAGGCCAGCTATGTTCCATAGGGTTTACTAAGAGGGATATAGAATAAATAGATAAGAAAAAAATAACTTTTGGCAGATAAAATAGCAGCCCGAAGAAACATACCCAGATCACTGTTAGTGGGAAGGAAGAAACCAGGAAACCTTAGGAGAGAGAGAACATTGAAGTTTTCATTTTGATAATCACTGCAGATTCTTACTCATTACCAGTATCATCTGTTTCTCTCAGTGATCTGCAGAAGAAAGAAAATAGGCAATTAAAATAAAATCAGATTAAATCACCAAATAGGAATTTAATACCTCTTCAATCAAATTTTTGTGTATTTGTATTCTCTCCAACCCTGACATTTAACACTGAGTATGGCATGAATAGTTAAATACTCTGCTTCTCAGGAGAGCATGTGTAATGTTATTCTTACTCTGTGTCAGCTGGCCTGAAGAAATCTATATGAAGTTAATATTCATGCTTTTTTTATGTTGACATATATTCTGAAGGACTGAGAGGAAACTGGGGTCAAAATCTGCGTAGTGAGCTTTATGAACTTTTCATGCAGTGTCTATTAGCATGAAGTTTTACATTTAGTTAGCTCACATACCTGGTACCTTCTACCCTAATCAGGCAGTTTACTTAATATCTCCTATAGTGTCCACAGTTTTTAAACTCTTTTCCTCCTGATATAAATTAGTCTCCTTTTCTTTTTTTTTTTTTTCCCAAGTATGCAAAGGTTATCTTACTAGGACCAGACTGGACCCTTACATTCATGAAGACTTTTCTAACTAATCTGATCAATATTAGTTATGATTTCTGAATTACAGTGAAATGTATTTTCTTTCATACCACATTTTTTTAATCTAGAAATAATTTTAAACCTTTCCAGATTGTCCCAGAATTTGTAGTCTTTATGGTTAACATTGGTATTCTTTTATTATTTTAAATTATAAATGTTTCAGATATATAAGTATGTAGTAGGAGATTTTAATGAAATGTTGAGAAGCTCTTTCAAATCCCTGCAATGTGCTAGGTTAGGACATTTCATTCATTTTGAGTATTTTTAAATGAATACATCATAGAAAGATTTATAGAACCAACATAAATAACAAAGACCTTTGAAAGATAAAAAGTCAAAGTATTAACAAAATAAATTTCTGAGTATTTCTCCCCTTTATGCACAAGACCCAACAATAGAAATGATCAATCTGAAATGAATCTCTCTTTCTGACATCAAGAAGTAGTGCATTAGAACATAGAACACTGGTAAAAGAATCGTATCTGTTCTTGCAATCAAGTTTTAGATCATTCTAGGGATTTTTGAAGATATCGAGTCATGCTCTTACATATCAACCTCAGAATAAACACACACAACATACACACAGTGACAACAAAACAAATAAAAACAAAATAATTACACTGTAAGGCCAGCCACTTTTGATCAGTTTATTAAAAGCTCAAATCTGTCAGAGCCATGATTTCTGCCTTTTTTTTTTTTTTGCGGTATGCGGGACTCTCGCTGTTGTGGCCTCTCCCATTGCAGAGCACAGGCTCGGAATGCACAGGCTCAGCAGCCACGGCTCACGGGCCCAGCCGCTCCGCGGCATGTGGGATCTTCCCAGACTGGGGCACAAACCCGTGTCCCCTTCATCGGCAGGCAGACTCTCAACCACTGCACCACCAGGGAAGCCCCGATTTCTGCCTTTAAGAGGACCCCTATTTCTAGCTCTAATGAAGTAGGTTTATGCTAACTCTAGGAACAGTTTATCAAAAGAGAGATATTTCTGTATTCATCTCTACACTCCAAAAATTTGCCTCTGGATTAAGAGGCAATATTTAAATTTATTAGACCCCATTTGCTTAGAAAGCCTTAAAATTGTAACCTCTCATCCAAGAGTTAAAAGGTGCCACTTTAAAAAAGAACAACATTGACATCTTTGAGTGAATTTTGTACCTCAAATAATTCTACTTACATATGTATTTTGTAAACCTCTACAGCCTTCTTGATTTATTTAGATAACAGAAGCCTAGTAACAACTATGTGGAAAAACATGCTTTCACCAGCAGGGTAAATGTTGGATCTCTAGAGTTTACATTGTTTAAGCTTAATTAAAAATCTGCATTTCCCTTAAAAAAGATTCAGACTGAGCCTAGGGTTATTCTTAAGCAGGAAAATAAACACAACACAAGATAACAAAAACTAAAACTAAGAGGAAATAAGTTGAAAAGGCAAGGCTTAGATATAAACCAGAGATTGGAAGAAAATTGAAATGCATAGAGTATGATTTTACTGAATGGGCTAAAATTTAGCTTTATGCTACGTTGCTGCAAAACAACAACAAAAACAAACCTGCTTAGCTATACAATTGTAATAACCATTAGATAAATACAGAGACAATGCAAAAGTACAAATATTCATAAACAATATACTGACTGACAGCACTAAAAATATCTTTGATAAAATTCTTATGAAATATGCAGTGGTTACTTTACATACGGTGATTACTTTCATTGTTAATGTTACTGCATCAAATGCATTCATAAAAAAAGGATACCTGGGAGGCAAGTAATGTGCATGTATAGGGGTGAGCTGTACAGTTTAATCATCTTGCATAAGTATTTCTCTCCTGGTCTGAAATAGACCAGCAGCATACTAGTATATATATAAGTGCGGGGAAATGGTATGTCATTCAACCATTCCTTCCTGAGTAGCATTTTTTTCCCCCACCATTGAACTTTCAGCAACACCCACGTTCTTCTATTTTTAATTTAGTGCTAGATAATCTTATTCCTTTGTTTGTTATGCAAACTCTGGTACTATATATATATATATATATATATATATATATATATATATATATATATATATATCCTGAGTTTACTTATTAGAGTTTGATTAATCAGTATTTGTTTTAGGAAATGATGCACAGTTAGCTTTAGAGCTTGGTGAACCTATACTATAGTATTACTTGAAGGTAGTTAAACATCTTTGAATGAATTATAAAACTGAAATTGGTGAAGGTAAAATTGATATTCTGTGAAAGTGCAGTTGTTTAACAGATGTATGTGCCTGTAAGGGAGTTAATTCTCCCTCTGCTCAAAAGACTTCCCAGAATATATTCCCTTTGATCCACTTGAGCAAGCAAGCGTTCAGCCATGGAAGCCACAAAAATTTTAATGCATATTGCAAAGCCCTAGTAATTTTATAGTTAGTATAAGGAAAAAAAAAAAAAGATTCAAGTTAATTTTCGGTCCAAATGTTCCTCATTCAAAACAGATTTTCAGTAATATATTATAGAATGTCTAGCTTTAAACAGTATTATTATATAGTCTATAAGATAAAACATTTATATATTCTATGCCAACCTAATCAATTGAGATAACTAGTTATATGGACTGATATTTTTAAACAGACTATAGTGAAGAAACCTCTACCAAAATTAATAATAATTTTAGTTTAAAATTGTTGATCTTGGGGCTTCCCTGGTGGCGCAGTGGTTGAGAGTCCACCTGCCGATGCACGAGACACGGGTTTGTGCCCCGGTCCAAGAAGATCCCACATGCCACGGAGCGGCTGGGCCCGTGAGCCATGGCCGCTGAGCCTGCGCATCCGGAGCCTGTGCTCCACAATGGGAGAGGCCACAACAGTGAGAGGCCCGCATACCGCAAAAAAAAAAAAAAAAAACATAGTTGATCTTTTTATGATTATCTCTACATAAATATAAGTATATATGTACAGTTTTTAAAAAGTAAACTTTTTATTTTAGTATAGTAAGATTTACAGAAAAGTTGCAAAGATAATAGAGTTCCGATATACCCTTCACCCGTTTTCCCCTGTTTTTGATATCTAACATTATCATTATGCACAACAACAAAGAAACCAACTTTGGTATATTACTACTGACAGAAATCCAGACTTTTTTGGGTTTCACTGTTTTCTCCACAATTGTTCTTTTTCTGTTCCAAGATTCCATCCAGAATACCACATTACATTTAATTGTTGTTTCCTTGGTCTAATATGGTATATGACAGGTTCTCAGACTTTACTTGTTTTTCATGACTTGACAGTTTGGGGGAGTAATAGGCATAATGTAGAATGTGGCTCCAATTAGGTCTGTATAATTACACTTTATTTAATTCATGTTCAAGGCAGTAAAGGCATAGCATATGTGAATTGGGCAAATAATTTAGAGCCATAGTTTTAGTGTTAGCAAATCATTGAATTTGGTGCTGGGTAAAATCTATTATTTACATTGAGGGTTTTTTTTTTTTTTTTTTTCAGTACATGGGTCTCTCACTGTTGTGGCCTCTCCCATTGTGGAGCACAGTCTCCGGACGCGCAGGCCCAGCGGCCATGGCTCATGGGCCCAGCCACTCCACGGCATGTGGGAACCTCCCAGACCGGGGCATGAACCCATGTCCCCTGCATCGGCAGGCGGACTCCCAACCACTGCACCACCAGGGAAGCCGTACATTGAGTTTTATTTGACAACCCAGACCCTTGTGTTATCATAGATTAATTATCCAATAAAAGAATAAGTACAAATTTTGCAGAGGAAAGATTTATATTTTTTAAAGAATGGGATAAATTAGTACTTCTAAACAGTTTTAAAGGAGACTATATTAATGAAGAAAAGGTTGCATCATTCAGCATTTCCTTTTAATATCTCATGAGCATTTATTTATTTTATTTATTTTTTGATGAACAGAAACTTTTATTTATAGTTTTTTAAAAATCCATTCCTTTTTTTAAAAAAAAAATAAGGTCCCCAGAACTTACTCAATAACTAGACGTTTGTACATTTTGACCAACATCCCCTGTCTTGTTCGCTTCCCAGCCCCTGAAAACCTACATTCTATCCTCTTTTTCTATGAGTTTGGCTTTTTTAGGTTAAATTCTTAATTGAACTGGCACAGCTTCTAATGATGGCACTAAGAATGAACCTAAATATGCAGGCTTCAAAGTTATTCATGAGCATTTTATTCAATGTAGGTTTTAATATCTACTATGAGGAGGAGAGACTATGTTGGATCTCAGTGAAAGAGAGATCTGGGGATTTAAAAAAATCAGGGCAGTTGAACTTGGCATATGGATTTGGGAAAAAAAAAAGGCATTTCCTAGCAATTAGTTGAACATCCACAACATAATTCTCCAGGTTCAATTATCAAATAATATCAAGTAATTTTATTCCAGAATCAATTCTTCATTGGCAAAATAACAGCTCTTACCTCAGAACTTTATTGGAGGTATGATTTACAATGTGTTAATACAAAAGCTATCTATGTTTTAAATTGCATGAGGCTATAGATGTTTTAGTAATCTTCAATTAACTTAAAATATTTTTTAAATACCCAGCAATTCTTGATAAACCATGTATTAGAAAAGTAAGTCCTATTTTGTCTTCATTTTTTACCGTAAGAATTGTTATCTGAAATTCACTGATTGCAGATACAATAATAACGTCAGCTAAGGAAGTTCAGAATGGAAGGTGGAATTTTAAATAGTCCCCTGTCAGCAATAGGTAATCTATAGGTTTTGAAAACCCCTCTACTGACCTGCCCAGTGTACTAGGACTCTACAACAATGGTTAAAATAAGGCAAGCAATGGCACTTTATTCTGAATTCTGAATATTTATTCTAAAATTATTTGGAAGCCTGGAATGGTTATTGATAATACAAATATGGGTACATATCTTTAGAAAATAAAATACTAACATGATTTAATTCTTACATGGTATAAAATGTTTGCATTAAATGCACATGATTATTAAAATCTAATCAAGGAGAAACTTTATTTTTGTCTTTATACTGCCTCTAAAATTTTTTCAGGAGGGAATGATAACTTCACTGCAGCTTAATGAAAAATTTGGACATTCCCATGAATTTTTTATTACTGTCACATAATCATAATGTCATATAATAATAGTCATATTGATTTTCAAACACACAGCATCAATTTGGTAATTTCCTGTGTCCAATCTCATAATTAAGACATAAGTTTGCGTTTGAAAAATGACTTCTGCAATTTCTCAAATAGGACATGGTTCAAATGGAGTCATCTACTTTTAGAGAATGGAGTGTGGTAAGTATCCCTCTAGCTCTGTATATTCCTTTTCTCAGTAGAAAAATTTCACTAAAAGCCAAAGCAAATGAGAAAGGTGATAATACCCTAAGATGCAAACATTTTGACCAACCATCAGCAGGAAGTTTATTCTCTAATGTAGCCCTACAGTGACTTTGTGCGGGATCAATTTAACAAACCTGAAATTAGATTTTCAAAAATATTCTTGCCTGTATGGTTCAATGTTGGGGTTGGCTGCAAAAGAAATTCTCTTGACCTCTGGATGACAGAGGTGAAATAGCATCCATTATCATGCTGCATAGGGTGGAGTAAGGCCAGACGTGGTTGCAGCTTGCATGTGCTGTCCCCAATCTAGAAGCTCACCTTGTTGGCTTGGGCCAGCATCTCAGATTGCAGCTCCTTTAACATCCAGTAGATGTTTTCCTTCAACAGTTAAATCCTGGGCCAGGTACATTTGCAGTTCTATAAGGAAGGGCTCCAGTTTATCCTATAGTTTGTCTGCACCAGAGAAATTAGAAGTCATGAGAGAGATATAAAGATTAAACTTATCCTCACCAGTTACAGTTTGTTCTTCTCCAGGCCCAACACAATCTCAAAACAACAGTATTGTATAGACTGCTTAACCAACTCTCACAAATGTGCATGGTCCAGCCCCTATAGTAAGCCCTTTATATACCGCTATCATAGGCAACTTTAGATTGTCTCTTGGTAAGATACCAGTTGTGTATCACATACCACTCCAAAGAGTGTTCTTCTGAATTTCAAGGGAGATAGACATGTCCCCAGTTTTAGGGACATGGTTGAATCTTTCCAGTGGTCTTCTTTGAAGCCCAATCTGAAAGGATGGTGGTACTTTATTACAGGAGATCACTCCCTTCTCCTTGAATAGGTTGGGAATTATAGCCCAGTGCCTCACCAAAGATATCTTCTTACAAAACCTTTTCTCAGTCTCCACACCCTTGAATAACTTAATTTCTTCTTGTAGATTGGAGGCCATTGGAATCCTACTTTGATATTTCCACATCATGTTCTAACACACTTGGTGATCTTTTTCATATTAATGCTATTTTCAAAGCTGATATTTTAGCATATTTTATGTAATAGAAGATGACCCAAATATTTTAGATATAACAACTCATTTAATTCACCCTGTTCCTGCCATGAGGTGAAAGCTGAAGTTCTAGTTTAAACTGAAAGTAAATGGTGAATCTTGTTTGCTTCTCAGCCAATCTGGCTACAGACTACCTTTTAATATATTAATATATTGCTTTCCATGAATTTCAGTCAAGAATAGTGGAAATATAGAGCATTTTGCCGAATTTTGATTTACATCTATAGAAAAATCACAGAAGGTTTTTCTTTCTTATCTCAAATTATTCGGGAACTAAAGTAAGAACCATGGGGAAATGTGTCTCCCTCACTGGCATTCAGTTTAACTTTAGTGTTTCCATGGACTGGCCCCTTCATGAGATTGCAAAAGGGCTCAGTTAAGTTCTGTACTCAGTTCAATGAAAGGGCCTTGTAACTGTAGGGGAGAAAAGAGTTTTCCTCAGCTCTTAGAATCCTTGGCTTGGTCTGAACAATAATCTGACAAAGACAGATTAACAGGAGAAGAGCATACACATCTTATTAAATTTTTACATATGTATCACAAGAGAATGGAGACTTGAAGAAATGACCAGATGAAGAACATTTTTACCTCTCAGACAAAGAAACAATAAATTTGTGAAGAATTGACAGACAAAGAAGTTTGGACTAGGGGTGGTAAATGGTGAAGAAGTAACTAGAAAGACAAGGGTAGTTTAGCAAGGTTTTTTTCCTTTTTTTTTTTAGTTCTTCTGGTACTATCTCTGGACTGATAAGAGTCTGTCTCCAGCAAGAGAATTTATTTCCTGCCTTTCTGCATTTACTGTTTCTTTTTTTTAACCTCTTTTATGGAAGTATAGTTGATTTACAGTATTGTGTTAGTTTCAGGTATATAGCATGATCATTGAGTATTTTTGCAGATTATACTCCATTATGGATTATTATGAGATAATGGTTATAATTCCCTGTGCTATACAGTCTATCCTTGTTGCTTATCTATTTTATGTATAGTAGTTCATACGTGTTAATCCCATGCCCCTAATCTTTCCCTTCCTCCTTTCCTCCCCGTTGGTAATCACAAGTTTGTTTTCTATATCTGTGAGACTATTTCTGTTTTGCATATACATTCATTTGTGTTATTTTTTAGATTCCACATGTAAGTGATATCACTTACAGTAGTCCTTCAGCTAAAAATAAGTTTTATGTCAAAGAGGCAAATTTTGGGGTGACATATTCTGGTTTCCTTTATAACTAAATAATATAGGGGAATTTTATCCAATCTTGTAGGCTGTTAGAACTGAAAAGTTCTGACATTCAAACTCTTAAAACACATACTTTTTAATTTTACACTCATCAGCCAAACAAAACATAAGAGTATCAAGTCCCATTCTCCACATTTTTACCTCAAATTATGTAATAACATAGTTTTTAAGGATGTCAAAATTCCTGCCAGCTTGTGTTTTTTCTTATATAGAAAAGCTCTGGATACCGCAGGTGCTCCACCTCAGACTGACTATTTTACCATCAGCTTGGTCCCCAGTCACTTACTTGTCTCAGAGATGCTATAAATAAGCAAAATTGGCTCTAATCATTTTCTCACTCTCGCTTCTTGAGCTAGACTGCATATTCCCCTGGTCAGATTCTCTCAGAAATTCTTGCTTTTCTTGAAATAAGAGATGAAGAAAGTTTAATATAGTTTCTCACTCTAGGCAGGATTGAGCAGATAGACTCATTGAAATCTTTATTAGAAGTGCTCCTGTCTTACAAAGAGCCACTAGCTTCCTGTTTTTCCAGACTTACTTTCTACTCCTCTTCACTCACTAGTGAATCTATCATACTGTCTCCTTTCTCTTCCAGGAAAAGACAGACTCATTCTTGCTGTAGGGTCTTTGCACCAGCTGTAATCTCATCTGGGAATTTTCCTCCCCCACATGTTTTCATAGGTAACTCTTTTTTGTTATGTTCATCTCTGATAAATATCACCACCCAAGAGAAGTCTTCTGACCATGCAGTTACCATATCCCATGTTTTTAGTTTCAACATAGCTAATGACTGCATGAAAAATACCTGATTGTTTTCCTTCTATTAAGTGTCTGTCTCTTCAGCTTGAGTGTAAGTATGAAGAGAGGTGAAAATATATATCTCTTGATCAACTTTCTCTGTGCTCTAAAGTGTATCTTGTACACAGGGGGCATCCAGTAAAACATGTGAGTTGAATGACTGAATGAATAACTCTTTACCATTAGATTTTTGTTTTACCTCATGCATGAAGTTGTTTAGGTTATGCATGCATAATTGAATATGGGATCTCAGTTTGTTCCACATGAGAACACTGCAGATACTTTAATTTTACCTTACAATTTTGCCTGACACAGACCTTTGAGATTTGGTTTTTTTTTTTTTATCAGGGGACCTTCAGGCTTATTTTTCTCCATATGACATTTTAAGGTCTGATACATCACTGGTTCACTAATATGAGCCAGTTGTATTATTTTACGAAAAAGAAAGATAATGATTTACATTGATTATGAGAGGGGACATAAAACGCTCAGTGAAACTTTCCAGCATCAGGGAGTGCTTCCAATGACCATTTCATTCATGTTGGGGGTAATGGCCTTTTACCATTACCCAAGCAATCTTTCAGCATTGGTTGTGTCTCAAAATCAGAAAGAAAAAAACAATCCCCTTTATTACCCAAGAACAGGACCTGAGGTTTAAAATAATGTGTAGTCGCAGAACAAATTATACAATGTTTAAAATCTATTAAGAGAAATTCCTTCTGCCACCATCTAAAATCCTTAGAGTTCATGATAAGGACTGAGGATTGCAGAGGGAGGTATTGAGGTAAAACACTTAGATCCCTTGTCCATCAGGTTTTTACCTAATAGGAGCAAGTATCACAGTAGCAGATAAATAGGATAAAAAATATGCTTTATAAAGGACTAAGAAAATAGCTCATAATTCCTAATTCATGGATCTCTTTGCAATACTAAATAGAGGAAAATACCTTTATTACAGAACCAAATAAACATCTCTTCTTCTCCAAATCTACATTTTTGGGCCCTTAATTTTATGTTTGCTGAGCAGTCTTGTTAAATTTCTTAGCCAGTCATAAGCACTATCAAAGGCTGGTCTCATATACTCGTTCATTATTTATTCATTTTTTAAAATGTAATAACACATTATTGGCTGTCCACTGTGTCCTAGGCACCTAGCAAGGTGATAGTAATAAAATGATGAAAAAAAATCTGTCTACCTTCTAGAAGCTTACATTCTCCTGGGGTGGCAACAGAGAACAAGTAAATAGAAAATAGAAAAGAGTTACCATATTGAAGGTAGCTAAGTAAGTTCAGTGAGGCTGCAGGACTGTAGGGAGGTGTATGTCCTGAGTAAGTAAGCCGGATTAAAATTATTTTTTTCACTGGTATTATTTTATAATTAAAAGGCTGATAGGAAGAAGTAATATTTTTAGTAAAATTTTATTTTTTATGCCAAACCACGAATCCTGAAAATGTTTGTAATATGTATAGTAAGACTTTTTAACACCATCATCTTCCCTGAGTTATTTCCTTATAACTCAATAGGTATGCACAATTAGAAACAATTTACAGTAATCTACTAGGAAGAACTGACTTAGTTCATAGAGGGATTCACTTTTTGAGTTCAAAGAAACAAATTATTATTTATGCTTACCTCAGTGGAGGCATCAAGATGTATTATGATCAAATAACCTCTTCTATCTAATGAAATAAATATTTCAACATATAAATTTGGCAGGTAAATAATTAAGAAAAAAAAGTCTTTAGGAAATAAGAACTCTTCTCTTTTTTTCCCCCAAGACGGAAAACATTTGTTATAAAATGTTTTGTAGAAAATCTATTCATTTCCATTTTTTTGTCTTATTTCAGTATTCATTATTAGGTCATGTCTGTAAAAATCAAGTTACTTTATTCATCTGAAAAGATTTTGCTAACATGGGAGACTTAAATACATGAGAGTTTTGATTCCTTTCTCTTTTTTTGCCTGCTTTCTCTTTTGGAAACATATGTTGAAATTATTAAAAAAGAAAAATTTTCACTTGTGCATCGTTTCAACTATTCAGAAATATAAAATATTTAATTAGCTTTTAAAATATATATAATAAGGTAATTTTTATTTTTTCTTTTGATAAGACATAGAGAAATGAAGAAATTGTGGAAACACTCCTTAGACTAAGTGAAAGTATCATGAAGGAAAATTATTCATGCTTAGTCTACCATTAGAGGTAGTTTAAAAAGCAGATAACAGAAAGTTAAGCTTAAGTTAAAGTGAGAAAACCGAGATTTTTAACAGCCTATTATCTCATTACATATCTCTTTAATTCCAATACATAATTAAAAAATATCATACAGTAATTCAAATAACATGGTATTTGGACATTTACCATTAATCAAATGAAATACACCTCACTTTTCATTTCAAACTACCATTTTAAAATGCATACTCCAACCTCCAACTGAATTATTTGTTTCTTACGAAGATACTAGGAGTGTGAAAAATAAGGAAGTTCTAATATAATGAATTCCAAAATATTTTAAATTGGCTTAGAAAAAAATATATTGTATTATAGAAACAGTTGACATGCAAGTGAAATCAGATTTCACATTATTTTGTTTTCAGTAACAGCACTGCCATTCACAATTTTCAGCACAGAGTTATTCTCTGCCAAAGTATTTATTTGCTTTTATTGACAGGCTAACTGTGATCATGTTCACTGCACCCAAAAATCAACTTGTGCTAAGAGAGACCTCTGAAATATTTTCCTGGTCAGAGGTGGAATTTTTAGAACATTAGTAATCAGAGATATTAGAGAAGTAAACCTCTAACTTCAGGTTTTGAAAATGTAGTTAATTTTGAAAAATAAGCTCCCTTTGACTCGGGTTATGGTTTTATTAGACATGTCAATGTATATCTCATTTAAACATAGAAACAGTATTTGCATTCATTTAAGATAGTAATTTTGCATCTGCAAATAGTCTGTATGTAATCGAAAGTTCTTGGACACATCTCTATGAGGAAGTTTACAAAACTTAGTAATCACTAGGAACAGTTGTTCTTTATTATTTGTATGTGCAAATGGGAGAAATGTGAATTATTTTGTTTACAGTATTTTGGTATAAGAATCTATTTTCTGTTGAAACTTATTGCATTCATTATAATATTATTCCTATAGTAGAATCATATGGTTTTATCCAAATCAGCTCACATGGCACTGTACAACTACAAATAGGATAACCTATTTGATTTCTGGAGTGAGGGGGGAAGAAAGGAGCAGGACAAATTCAATACAGATGGCCCGAGATAAATGTAGCAACCTGACAATTTGGGCACAGGTCATATGGGCTAACAAACACTTTGGCCAATTTTCTAGTCCATATCCAATTTGCAGTTGGCATACAGACAAGATATAAAGCTTTTATTGACTGCATCCTTCTCTGATGGCTTTGCATGTGAGCAGAGAAAGACACTGTTGCCTGTGTTGTGATGTGAGGAGCTTTGCTGTATCATTTCTAATGAGAACACAATTGTAGTTGTGGTTCATGACAACAACCTCATGCTTGTATCCGAGAATCAATACTAATTCCTTGAGTCTATTTCTCTGCTATTGAAGATCTGCAGGAGTAGAAATAGTGAAAGAGCATGTAGTGCTGGGTGATGTAATAAAGTGCTATTTCCAATGTAACTACTGAAAATGCTTCTCTGATATTCTCAGCTTTTTGACACAACTAGTATCTAATGTGATAAATATGCTTCAAGCCATTAGTTGACAAAGTGTGATGATATCCAAATATTATCAGTAGGAATCTATGAGCACCATGAGAAGCATTAGGTAACTGACTATGGCATGACACTTTGAAACGCAGAATACTCTGTTTTAAAACTAGTTTGAAGACTCATTTTCTCTGGTGCTCCTTAGATACTAGTTTGCCTTTTTTTGTGTGCCTCTGAAAAAGATACACTGGTTAATAAATATTAGTTATGTCTTCTGACAAAATTAAGAGCTATTTTGCATTATGTGACAGATTCTTCCAAGATTGTGAAATTACAGAGTGTGAATTGCTTATGTTATCTCTATGTATTAATTTAATTTTAAATAACATCAAAATTATCTAGTCTTACTTGGGCACATGTTTTTTTTCTTTTTCTGAACACAGTCTACCTAGAGTGGAAATTTATAGCAATAATATAATTTTTGCATACCATTTTACTTAGATTGTAGTTGAAAAGTGTCAGTTCATATGTAATGTTAAAAACTAAGGATATAAAAGTAAAATAACACCATGAGTGATAAGCTAGGACAGTACTCACCAGGCATTAGGCATTTTAGTATTGTTTTTACTCATTTAGAAACTGAAATTGCTGCAAACATATAACTGCCGTGTATACCTAGTCAAGTCTTTCAACCTCATGTGTTGATGTCAGAATGTAACAAAAAGGAACATTAATCCTTTTTAACTCTAACTTATTAAATAAAATTGTGAAATAAATTTTATTTCCTGCTAAATTCAAAAGATATTTGCTGTAGGTTGTTTTTTCTGGGAAGTAGATACTGAGAGAGAGTTAGGAGCACAAAAAGTATATTGGGGAGTAGCACTAGGAACGGAATAGGCAAGACTCAGGAATGTATGGGGAAGCCCTCAGACCCCAAAGCAAACTTGGCAGTCTCTGCCAGCCCTAAGGAGAATTCTGGAAGCAAAGTTCTGCCTTGGGTTTAATGGCTAGGCCCTGGAAGAAGGGACTTGTATGGTCCTTGTCTGGGGGCCACTCAAGAAAGGCAGGGCTGTTGTTACCACTGCTTTGCTAAGTTATTGGCCAAGGTCTGTCCCAAGAAGGCATGTAACTCCTTAGAGCTGTACAGTAAGGGCATCTTCTTGAGAGGGGTTCTGTCTACATATGGGCTTTATTTTTTTCTTTCTCTCTTTCTCTCTTCTCTCCCTCCTCCCTCCTTACCTTCCTTCCTCTCTCTCTCTGTCTCTCTCATATCTAATTCTAAGTTCTAATTATATTTTCTTGTTTTTCTGTTTCACTTTTACTTGATTTCATTTGAAGAAAAAGAAGGAGAGTTGCTATTAACATTACTGTCTCTTTTCAATCAAAGCCTGCACTGATAAATCATCTAATGAGAACATCTCCAATGACAAAGAAAGCTAAACTACTTCACAAAGACTGTGCATTGAGCAGGGAATAATGTACCATTAAGTTACAATTCTCTTATTGTGTTTCTTTGCAATATACATTTTTAATAAAGTATAAATAATTTAGAGAAACCCATGAATATAGAAGCGAAATATTTGGAAAAATTTACCTGAATACATAATATTCTATCAGAAAACTCACTAGTTCTAGCTATTCAGAGTTGGGAATGCAGCCCTAAAATTGCAAATGATTCATGTCTTTATTACACTGCTTTGATTAGAACCTGAGCCCCAACTTTTTCAATTCAACTGAAAATGTTCTTAGAAAACAAATCAGAGAAAAGAGGTACTTGAGTTGAGATATTGATTGTGGTGGTCTCAGAAGTAAGTAATATCATCATAGTATTTTTGATGTCTTCTCACTGAAAATAACAAAAAAAGAAGACTTACAACATTTATATTTGGTCAAATAAAATGTTGAAACTCACCAACTTTTAAAAAAAATTTCTCGGCCCCGGAGGAAGATGGCGGAAGAGTAAGACGCGGAGATCACCTTCCTCCCCACAGATACATCAGAAATTCATCTACACATGGAACAACTCCTACAGAACACCTACTGAACGCTGACAGAAGACCTCAGACCCCCCAAAAGGCAAGAAACTACCCACATACCTGGGTAGGGCAAAAGAAAAAAAGAATAAACAGAGACAATAGGATAGGGACGGGACCTGCACCAGTGGGAGGGAGCCGTGAAGGAGGGAAGGTTTCTACACACTACAAGCCCCTTCGCGGGCGGAGACTGCAGGTGGCGGAGGGGGAAAGCTTCGGAGTAGCGGAGGAGAGCACAGCAACAGGGGTGTGGAGGGCAAAGTGGAGAGATTCTGGCACAGAGGACTGGTGCCCTCAGGCACACACCAGCCCGAGAGGCTTGTCTGCTCGGCCGCCTGGGCGGGCGGGGCTGGGAGCTGAGGCTCGGGTATCGGGTTTCAGTCGGAGCGCAGGGAGAGGACTGGGGCTGGCGGCAGGAAGAGAGCCTGAAGGGGTTAGTGCACCACGGCTAGCCCAGAGGGAGTCCGGGGAAAGGGTCTGGAGCTGCCGAAGAGGCAAGAGACTTTTTTCCCTTTTGTTTCCTGGTGCACGAGGAGAGGGCATTAAGAGGGCTGCTTGGGGAAGCGCTGGAGACAGGCGCGAGCCACGGGTAAGGCGCGGACCTCGGAGACGGGCGTGGGACACTGGGGCTGCCGCCGTCGCCGCCGCTGCCGCCGCCGCGGGGCCTGTGTGCGAGAGTGGGTCACTGTCCGCCCCGCCTTCCAGGGGGCCTGTGCACCCCGCCACTGCCGGGGTCCCGGGACCCGGGGACGGCTTCCCCGGGAAAGCGCACGGAACGCCACAGGCTGCTGCAACGTCACGCCGGCCTCTGCCGCCGCAGGCCCGCCCCACACTGCGCGCCCTTCCCTCCCCTCTGCCTGAGTGAGCCAGAGCCCCCGAATCAGCGGCTCCTTTAAACCCGTCCTGTCTGGGCGAAGAACGGACGCCCTCCGGCGACCTACGCGCAGAGGCGGGGCCAGGTCCAAGGCTGAGACCCGGGAGCTGTGAGAGCAGAGAAGAGACAGGGAAATCTCTCTGTGCAGCCTCGGAGACAGCGGATTAAAGCTCCACGGTCCATTTGATGTGCCCTGCATCTGTGGAGTGCATGAATGGACAGCGAATCATCCCAAATTGAGGAAGTGGACTTTGAGGACAAGATTTAAGACTTTCCCCCCTTTTCCTCTTTTTACAACGAATTATCCCAAATTAAGGAGGTGGACTTAGAGAGCAAGATTTCAGACTTCTCGCCCTTTTCCTCTTTTTACAACGAATTATCCCAAATTGAGGAGGTGGACTTGGAGAGCAAGATTTTTGATTTTCCCCCCTGCTCTCTTTTTGTGAATGTGTATGTGTAATCTTCTGTGTAAGATTCTCTCTGTATAGCTTTGCTTCCACCATATGTCCCAGGGTTCTATCGGTCCGTTTTTTTTTCAAAAATTACTTTTTAATTTTAATAACACTACTATACTTCATACTTTATTCTATTTTACTTTACCTGCTCTTTCTTTTTTTCCTACCTTCCCTTCCTCCCTCCCTCCCTCCGCTCCTCCTTTCCTTCTTTCTTTTTCTTTCCTCCCTCCCTCCCTAGCACCCTTCTTCTTTCCACTTTCTTTTTCTTTCCTTCCTCCCTCCCTCCTGTCTTTCTTTCTTTCCTTCCTCCCTACCTCCCTCCCTTCTTCCATTCACTCTTCCTTTTGCTTTCATTCCTCCCTCCCTCTCTCCTTTCTTTCCTTCTCTCTTTCCATCCTTCCTCCCTCCCACCCTCCTTTCTTTCTTTCTTCCTTCCTTCCTTCCTTTCTTCCCTTCTTCCTTTCTTTCTCTCTCTCTTGCTTTCTTCTACTAATTCTTTCTTTCTGCTTTTTCTCCCTGTTATTCTGAGACGGGTGGATGAAAGGCTCTTGGTGCTACAGCCAGGAGTCAGTGCTGTGCCTCTGAAGTGGGAGAGCCAACTTCAGGACACGGGTCCACAAGAGACCTCCCAGCTCCACATAATATCAAGCGGAGAAAATGTCCCAGAGATCTCCTTCTCAACACCAGCACCCAGCTTCAGTGAACGACCAGCAAGCTACAGTGCTGGTCACCCTATGCCAAGCAACTAGCAAGGCAGGAACACAACCCCACCCATTAGCAGAGAGGCTACCTAAAAACATAATAAGGCCACAGTCACCCCAAAACACACAACCAGACGTGGACCTGTTCAACAGAAAGACAAGATCGAGCCTCAACCACCAGAACACAGGCATTAGTCCCCCCCACCAGGACGCCTACACAACCTACTGAAACAACCTTAGCCACTGGGGACAGACACCAAAAACAACGGGAACTACGAATCTACAGCCTGCAAAAAGGAGACCCCAAACACAGTAACATAAGCAAAATGAGAAGACAGAAAAACACACAGCAGGTGAAGGAGCAAGATAAAAACCTACCAGACCTAACAAATGAAGAGGTAATAGGCAGTCTACCTGAAAAAGAATTCAGAATAATGATAGTAAAGCTGATCCAAGATTCTATTTGCAAGATCCATAATCTTGGAAATAGAATAGACAAAATGCAAGAAACAGTTAACAAGGACCTAGAAGAACTAAAGATGAATCAAGCATTGATTAAAAACACAATAAATGAAATGAAAAATACTCTAGATGGGATCAATAGCAGAATAACTGAGGCAGAAGACCGGATAAGTGAGGTGGAAGATAAAATAGTGGAAATAACTGCTGCAGAGCAAAATAAAGAAAAAAGAATGAAAAGAACAGAGGACAGTCTCAGAGACCTCTGGGACAACATTAAACGCACCAACATTCGAATGATAGGGGTTCCAGAAGAAGAAGAGAAAAAGAAAGGGACTGAGAAAATATTTGAAGAGATTATAGTTGAAAATTTCCCTAATATGGGAAAGGAAATAGTTCATCAAGTCCAGGAGGCACAGAGAGTCCCATACAGAATAAATCCAAGGAGAAATACGCCAAGACACATATTAATCCAACTGTCAAAAATTAAACACAAAGAAATCATATTAAAAGCAGCAAGGGAAAAACCACAAATAACACACAAGGGAATCCCCATCAGGTTAACAGCTGATCTCTCAGCAGAAACTCTACAAGCCAGAAGGGAGTGGCAGGACATAATGAAAGTGATGAAGGAGAGAAACCTGCAACCAAGATTACTCTACAGAGCCAGGATCTCATTCAGATTTGATGGAGAAATTAAAACCTTTACAGACAAGCAAAAGCTGAGAGAGTTCAGCACCACCAAACCAGCTTTACAACAAATGCTAAAGGAACTTCTCTAGGCAAGAAACACAACAGAAGGAATATACCTACAATAACGAACCCAAAGCAATTAAGGAAATGGGAATAGGAACATACATATCAATAATTACCTTAAATGTAAATGGACTAAATGCTCCCACCAAAAGACACAGACTGGCTGAATGGATACAAAAACAAGACCCATATATATGCTGTCTACAAGAGACCCACTTCAGACCTAGAGACACATACAGACTGAAAGTAAGGGGATGGAAAAAGATATTCCATGCAAATGGAAATCAAAAGAAAGCTGGAGTAGCAATTCTTATATCAGACAAAATAGACTTTAAAATAAAGACTATTAGAAGAGACAAAGAAGGACACTACATAATGATCAAGGGATCGATCCAAGAAGAAGATATAGCAATTGTAAATATTTATGCAGCCAACATAGGAGCACCTCAATACATAAGGCAAATACTAACATCCATAAAAGGGGAAATCGACAGTAACACAATCATAGTAGGGGACTTTAACAGCCCACTTTCACCAATGGACAGATCATCCAAAATGAAAATAAATAAGGAAACACAAGCTTTAAATGATACATTAAACAAGATGGACATTGTTGATATTTATAGGACATTCCATCCAAAAACAACAGAATACACATTTTTCTCAAGTGCTCATGGAACATTCTCCAGGATAGATCATATCTTGGGTCACAAATCAAGCCTTGGTAAATATAAGAAAATTGAAATTGTATCAAGTATCTTTTTCGACCACAATGCTATGAGACTAGACATCAATTACAGGAAAAGATCTGTAAAAAATACAAACACATGGAGGCTAAAGAATACACTACTCAATAACGAAGTGATCCCTGAAGAAATCAAAGAGGAAATTAAAAAATACCTAGAAACAAATGAAAATGGAGACACGACGACCCAAAACCTATGGGACGCAGCATAAGAAGTTCTAAGGGGGAAGTTTATAGCAATACAATCCCACCTTAAGAAACAGGAAACATTTCGAGTAAACAACCTGACCCTGCACCTAAAGCAATTAGAGAAAGAAGAACAAAAAAACCCCAAAGTTAGCAGAAGGAAAGAAATCATAAAGATCAGATCAGAAATAAATGAAAAAGAAATGAAGGAAACGATACAAAGATCAACCAAACTAAAAGTTGGTTCTTTGAGAAGAGAAACAAAATTGACAAACCATTAGCCAGACTCATCAAGAAAAGAAGGGAGAAGACTCAAATCAATAGAATTAGAAATGAAAAAGGAAAAGTAACAACTGACACTGCAGAAATACAAAAGATCATGAGAGATTACTATAAGCAACTCTATGCCAATAAAATGGACAACCTGGAAGAAATGAACAAATTCTTAGAAATGCACAACCTGCCAAGACTGAATCAGGAAGAAATAGAAAATATGAATAGACCAATCACAAGCACTGAAATTGAAACTGTGATAAAAAATCTTCCATCAAACAAAAGCCCAGGACCAGATGGCTTCACAGGCGAATTCTATCAAACATTTAGAGAAGAGCTAACACCCATCCTTCTCAAACTCTTCCAAACAATATCAGAGGAAGGAACACTCCCAAACTCATTCTACGAGGCCACCATCACCTTGATACCAAAACCAGGCAAGGATGTCACAAAGAAAGAAAACTACAGGCCAGTATCACTGATGAACATAGATGCAAAAATCCTCAACAAAATACTAGCAAACAGAATCCAACAGCACATTAAAAGGATCATACACCATGATCAAGTGGGGTTTATTCCAGGAATGCAAGGATTCTTCAATATACACAAATCAATCAATGTGATACACCATATTAACAAGTTGAAGGAGAGAAACCATATGATCATCTCAATAGATGCAGAGAAAGCTTTTGACAAAATTCAACACCGATTTATGATAAAAACCCTGCAGAAAGTAGGCATAGAGGGAACTTTCCTCAACATAATAAAGGCCATATATGACAAACCCACAGCCAACATTGTCCTCAAAGGTGAAAAACTGAAACCATTTCCACTAAGATCAGGAACAAGACAAGACTGCCCACTCTCACCACTCTTATTCAACATAGTTTTGGAAGTTTTAGCCACAGCAATCAGAGAAGAAAAGGAAATAAAAGGAATCCAAATGGGAAAAGAAGAATTAAAGCTGTCACTGTTTGCAGATGATATGATATTATACATAGAGAATCCTAAAGATGCTACCGAAAAACTACTAGAGCTAATCAATGAATTTGGTAAAGTAGCAGGATACAAAATTAATGTACAGAAATCTGTGGCATTCCTGTACACTAATGATGAAAAATCTGAAAATGAAATCAAGAAAACACTCCCATTTACCATTGCAACAAAAAGAATAAAATATCTAGGAATACACCTACCTAAGGAGACAAAAGACCTGTATGCAGAACATTATAAGACACTGATGAAAGAAATTAAAGATGATACAAATAGATGGAGAGATATACCATGCTCCTGGATTGGAAGAATCAATATTGTGAAAATGACTCTACTACCCAAAGCAATCTACAGATTCAATGCAATCCCTATCAAACTACCAATGGCATTTTTCGCAGAACTAGAACAAAAAATTTCAAAATTTGTTTGGAAAAACAAAAGAACCCGAATAGCCAAAGCAATCTTGAGAACGAAAAACGGAGCTGGAGGAATCAGGCTCCCTGACTTCAGACTATACTACAAAGCTACAGTAATTAAGAGAGTGTGGTACTGGCATAAAAACAGAAAGATAGATCAGTGGATCAGGATAGAAAGCCCAGAGATAAACCCATGCACATATGGCCAACTTATCTTTGATAAAGGAGGCAGGAATGTACAGTGGAGAAAGGACAGCCTCTTCAATAAGTGGTGCTGGGGAAACTGGACAGGGACATGTAAAAGTTTGAGATTAGATCATTCCCTAACACCATACACAAAAATAAGCTCAAAATGGATTAAAGATTTAAATGTAAGGCCAGAAACTATCAAACTCTTAGAGGAAAACATAGGTAGAACACTCTATGACATAAATCACAGCAAGATCCTTTTGGACCCACCTCCTAGACAAATGGAAATAAAAACAAAGATAAACAAATGGGACCTAATGAAACTTCAAAGCTTTTGCACAGCCAAGGAAACCATAAACAAGACCAAAAGACAATCCTCAGAATGGGAGAAAATATTTGCAAATGAAACAGCTGACAAAGGATTAATCTCCAAATTTATAAACAGCCCATGCAGCTCAATAGCAAAAAAACAAACAACCCAATCCAAAAATGGGCAGAAGACTTAAATAGGCATTTCTCCAAAGAAGATATACAGCCTGCCAACAAACACATGAAAGAATGCTCAACATCATTAATCATTAGAGAAATGCAAATCAAAACTACAATGAGATATCATCTCACACCAGTCAGAATGGCCATCATCAAGAAATCTAGAAATAATAAATGCTGTAGAGGGTGTGGAGAAAAGGGAACCCTCTTGCACTGCTGGTGGGAATGTGAATTGATACAGCCACTATGGAGAACAGTATGGAGGTTCCTTAAAAAACTAAAAATAGAACTACCATATGACCCAGCAATCCCACTACTAGGCATATACCCTGAGAAAACCATAATTCAAAAAGAGACATGTACCAAAATGTTCATTGCAGCTCTATTCACAATAGCCCGGAGATGGAAACAACCTAAGTGTCCATCATCAGATGAATGGATAAAGAAGATGTGGCACATATATACAATGGAATATTACTCAGTCATAAAAAGAAACGAAACTGAGCTATATGTAATGAGGTGGAAAGACCTAGAGTCTGTCATACAGAGTGAAGTAAGTCAGAAAGAGAAAGACATATACCGTATGCTAACACATATATACAGAATTAAAAAAAATATATGTCATGAGGAACCTAGGGGTAAAACGGGAATAAAGACACAGACTTACTTGAGAATGGACTTGAGGATATGGGGAGGGGGCAGGGTAAGCTGTGACAAAGCGAAAGAGAGGCATGGACATATATACACTACCAAACGTGTGGTGGGTAGATAGTGGGAAGCAGCCGCAGAGCACAGGGAGATCAGCTCGGTGCTTTGTGACCGCCTGGAGGGGTGGGATGGGGAGGGTGGGAGGGAGGGAGATGCATGAGGGAAGGGATGTGGGAACAGATGTATATGTATGACTGACTCACTTTGTTATAAAGCAGAAACTAATAAAAAAAAATTCTCTTTCATATTATTTATTTTGAAATAGGTAACTGGAAATAGATAATTAGAAATATTTAAACAAATATTTACTTCATTTAGCCAGATTGTTTATGGAATCTGTATTTGTCTCTAAGTCAGAAAATATTTTGTAAATTTATGACTCAAATTTTCTTTTTTTTTAAAAAATAGTAAATTTAATTGTGAATGTTTATATAGATAAACATCTGTATGTACATCTATAAGGAAATCTATTGACCTGTGTTAAGGGATATAAAAAGAAATTTTAACATTTTTATTGGAGTATAATTGCTTTCCATTGTTTTGATAGTTTCTGCTGTATAACAAAGTGAATCAGCTATACGTATACATATATCCCCATGTCCTCTCTCTCTTGCGTCTCCCTCCCACCCTCCTTATCCTACCCCTCTAGGTGGTCACAAAGCCCCAAGCTGATCTCCCTGTGCTATGGCTGCTTCCCACTAGCTACCTATTTTACATTTGGTAGTGTAAATATGTCAATGCCACTCTCTCACTTCATCCCAGCTTACCCTTCCCCCTCCCCGTGTCCTTAAGTCCATTCTCTATGTATGACTCTCAAAATTTCTTATTGTTTAATGTGTTCAAGTAAAACAGTATTTCCTCAACTAATATGTGATTTCCAGGGTTATAGAAATTTTTATTTTTTCATGTTAAACTTCTAGTATTTTGAGTATTATATATTAGCTATTTAATACATATTAATTATGTTAATACATTTATAAATTCAACTTTATATTTTGGTCCATTGCTATTTTATTTACAATGATTAACTCAGTATTAATGCTTTGGGACTGGCCAACAATTCTGAAAAACTACACAGTAATCTTAACATCTATGTAAGTTGATTCTAAACATTGAGTATTTATCATATAAATGGGTTAATAGACTATGTGAAGTGTTGTAACATTGCACTCCCAAATCTCAGTGTCTTAACCCAATAAAAGTTTATTTCTTGCTCATGCTATATTCCAATGAAGGTCAAGAAGCTCCTCTATGTGTGGTAACACAGGGGTCCATGGTCCTTACTGTGTTATCACCATTATCACCACTTATCTCCAAGTTGCCCCTTACATGACTGGCAGTGGAGAATATATGTAGGTGATATTTTGTGGTCATATATCCATTCTGCTCACACTCCTTTGGCTAAAAGTTCATTGACATTGCTCGTCTACCTGCCAGTAAGAGGAATGGGAAATCTAATTGAACTGTGTGCTCAAGAAAAGGAAATCAGATCTTGCTGAGGATTAGCAATCACTGAGACAGAAATACATTTTTCTTAGTCATTAGAGAGTTTTAATCTTTAAGTTATTGATATTGTATTTTGTTAGATATAATTTCAATATAAAATATAATACAAGCTGTTTTTTTCAATCCCCAACCAGCTTAATTCTAGGGAAGTCAAACACTAGCCTGGAAGTTTTAATTTAGCTACATTTTTATTTTATTTTATTTGTTTTACTTTTCAAGGATCTTTATTTTAACAAAAAATATAATAGCCACATACATAAAGCATAAAGAATGCAATTACCTTTCTTTATTTTTAGAGAAATACAAGAATAGTCCCCTTAATTGTTTAAAAAAAGGAATTAAACAATTGATTGAAAACAACACACACTTTCACTCTGGCCCTTATGAACTAGACTTGCCAGAGCCAACGTTTCCATGGAGGACAATTACAAAAAGCCGGATAATAACTTAAAAAAATAAATTACAATAAAAATAAAGAAATTTGACAGCATTGAGGAGCAACCAAGGCAGCCAAAACTTCAGAAACTGAGAACCCAGACTGAAGTGTAATTTGAAAGATGGGAGGACTAGAAATCAAAGTGCTGCTGAGACATTAAAATTTTATGCAGTGAGTTGATCTCCCTGTGCTTTGCAGCAGCTTCCCACTAGCCATCCATTTTACATTTGGTAGTGTATATATGTCAGTGCTACTCTCTCACTTCATCCCAGTTTCCCCTTCCCCCACTGTGTCCTCAAGTCCATTCTCCACATCTGTGTCTTTATTCCCACCCTGCCACGGGATATGGGGATAGATGTATACATATAGGTGATTCACTTTGTTGTACAGCGGAAACTAACACAACATTGTAAAGCAAATACACACCAATAAAGATGTGGGAAAAAATATATGCAGAAACATTGGCAGTCTTACTGTGCTTGTGATGAAGTTGGAACTCAGGAACAGATAAAGAGGAGAGGCTCTGATACACACCCTAGTGTTTCAGTTGAGCCGTCTGAAATGCTGAACCCTGAGAGTGAGGCAAATGGGATAGAGCAGCCCTACAAACTGAAACCCACTCAAATGATCTGAGGCTCTGACGGGACCAAGATTACTTGCATCTACTCAACCACCTCTTCTCTAGAATTTTTTCATACTTAGTATGAAGTTCTATTAAAAAATAAAATAAAAACTCAATGAGACAGGACAAAATGACCAAAAAAACCACTAAGAAAATTAATTGGTAATAGAAACAGAGTAAAAATTAATCCCTATTTTGGAGTTAAAAGTACACATCTGAAAGAGTTGATTAACATGTAAAAAGAAATAGAAGACAAATGGAGAATTTCACCAGAAAAATGGAATATATAAACCTGTATCAAACTAAAATCCTATAATATTGCATATTATAGAATACAGAATATTGAATACTGACTATCTAGACTATTAAATCGAAGAACATTAAAATGGGTGTAATGGCTAAACAGTTAATTAAACGTTGAGTTGGTGACCTGGAAAATAGCTGTCAATAGATGTTGGTCAAATTGAATCCCAGAAAGAAAAGATGTGTGAACTGTAAAGTGAACTACCTGTGAACTACAAGTGAACTATTTATGAACTATGCATTAAATACATGTGAACTATGTAAGAAACGTGGAACATGACATCCTTATATGTGTGTAACCAGAGTAATAGAAGGGAAACAAGGAAAGGATAGGAATGAAACAATATTTGAAATGAGGAGGAAAAGGTAGTACAAAGCTCAAGCAGGACAGGCAAAAATAATAACAAAACTTTTTACATGCGCTGTCACTCAAGATCAGATTGTGAAATCAGAATTGGAGATCTTACACCATGTCATTGAGGCTATTGCTCAGATCCTTCGTTCTTATGTTAGATATGTACCCCCTACCCAGGATCATACATGACATCTGTATGTGTAGTTCATGTGATTACTTCTTCCAGTGAAGAGAGCATTTAAGTTATGGAACATCTCTATTTTATTTTATTCTTTTTAATTTAATTTTATTTATTTTTTGATACAGCAGATTCTTATTAGTCATAAATTTTATACACATCAGTGCATACATGTCAATCCAAATCACCCATTTCATCACACCACCACTCCCACCACCCACTGCTTTCCCCCCTTGGTGTCCATACATTTGTTCTCTACATCTCTGTCTCAATTTCTGCCCTGCAAACCATTTCATCTGTACCATTTTTCTAGGTTCCAGATATATGCGTTAATATACGATATTTGTTTTTCTCTTTCTGACTTAACTCTGTATGACACTCTCTAGATCCATCCACCTCTCAACAAATGACCCAATATCATTCCATTTTATGCCCGAGTAATAGTCCATTGTATATATGTATCACATTTTCTTTATCCATTTGTCTGACGATGGGCACTTAGGTTGATTCCATGACATGGCTATTGTAAACAGTGCTGCAATGAACATTGGGGTGCATGTGTCTTTTTGAATTATGGTTTTCTCAGGGTATATGCCCAGGAGTGGGATGGCTGGATCATATTGTAATTCTTTTTTTTTTTTTTTTTTTTTTTTAAGGAACCTCCATACTGTTCTCCATAGTGGCTGTATCAATTTACATTCTCACCAACAGTTCAACAGTGTTCCCTTTTCTCCACATCCTCTCCAGCATATGTTGTTTGTAGATTTTCTGATGATTCCCATTCTAACTGGTATGAAGTGATACCTCACTGTAGTTTTGATTTGCATTTCTCCATTAATTAGTGATGTTGAGCAGCTTTTCATGTGCTTCTTGGACATCTGTATGTCTTCTTTGGAAAAATGTCTGTTTAGGTCTTCTGCCCATTTTTGGATTGGGTTGTTTGTTTTTTTAATATTGAGCTGCATGGGCTGTTTATATATTTTGGAGATTAATCCTTTGTCCGTTGATTCATTTACAAATATTTTCTCCCATTCTGAGGGTTGTCTTTTGGTTTTGTTTATGGTTTCCTTTGCTGTGCAAAAGCTTTGAAGTTTCATTAGGTCCCATTTGTTTATTTATTTATTTTTATTTCCATTACTCTAGGAAGTGGATCAGAAAAGATCTTGCTGTGATTTATGTCAAAAAGTGTTCTTCCTATGTTTTCCTCTAAGAGTTTTATAGTGTCTGGTCTTACATTTAGGTCTCTAATCCATTTGGGGTTTATTTTTGTGTATGGTGTTAGGGAGTATTCTAATTTCATTCTTTTACATGTAGCTGTCCAGTTTTCCCAGCACCACTTATTGAAGAGACTGTCTTTTCTCCATTGTATATCCTTGCCTCCTTTGTCATAGATTAGTTGACCATAGGTGCGTGGGTTTATCTCTGGGCTTTCTATTTTGTTCCATTGATCTATGTTTCTGTTTTTGTGCCAGTACCATATTGTCTTGATTACTGTAGCTTTGTAGTATAGTCTGAATCCAGGGAGGCTGATTCCTCCAGCTCCGTTTTTTTCCCTCAAGACTCTGTTGGCTATTCAGGGTCTTTTGTGTCTCCATACAAATTTTAAGATTTTTTGTTCTAGTTCTGTAAAAAATGCCATTGGTAATTTGATAGGGATTGCATTGAATCTGTAGATTGCTTTGGGTAGTATAGTCATTTTCACAATGTTGATTCTTCCAATCCAAGACCATGGTATATCTCTCCATCTGTTCGTATCATCTTTAATTTCTTTCATCAGTGTCTTATAGTTTTCTGCCTACAGGTCTTTTATCTCCTTAGGTAGGTTTATTCCTAGGTATTTTATTCTTTTTGTTGCAGTGGTAAATGGGAGTGTTTCCTTAATATATCTTTCGAGTTTTTCATCATTAGTGTATAGGAATGCAAGATATTTCTGTGCATTAATTTTGTATACTGCAGCTTTACTGAATTCATTGATTAACTGTAGTAGTTTTCTGGTGGCATGTTTAGGATTCTCTATGTATAGTATCATGTCATCTGCAAACAGTGACAGCTTTACCTCTTCTTTTCCAATTTGTATTCCTTTTATTTCTTTTTCTTCTCTGATTGCCATTGCTAGGAATTCCAAAACTATGTTGAACAATAGTGGTGAGATTGAACATCCTTGTCTTCTTCCTGATCTTAGAGGAAATGGTTTCAGTTTTTCACCACTGAGAATGATGTTTGCTCCGGGTTTGTCATATATGGCCTTTATTATGTTGAGGTAGGTTCCCTCTATGCCCACTTTCTGGAGAGTTTTTATCATAAACGGGTGTTGAAGTTGTCAAAAGCTTTTTCTGCATCTATTGAGATGATCATGTGGTTTTTATTCTTCAATTTGTTCATACAGTGTATCACATTGATTGATTTGCATATATTGAAGAATCCTTGCATCCCTGGGATAAATCCCCGTTGATCGTGGTGTATGACCCTGTTAATGTGTTGTTGGATTCTGTTTGGTAGTATTTTGTTGAGGATATTTGAATGTATATTCATCAGTGATATTGGTCTGTAATTTTCTTTTTTTTGTAGTATCATTGTCTGGTTTTCATATCAGGGTGATGGTGGCTCATAAAATGAGTTTGGGAGTGTTCCTTCCTCTGCAATTTTTTTGAAGAGTTTGAGAAGGATGGGTGTTAGCTCTTCTCCAAATGTTTGATAGAATTCACCTGTGAAGCCATCTGGTCCTGGACTTTTGTTTGTTGGAAGATTTTTAATCACAGTTCAATTTCATTACTTATGATTGTCTGTTCATATTTTCTACTTCTTCCTGGTTCAGTCTTGGAAGGTTATACCTTTCTAAGAATTTGTCCATTTCTTCCAGGTTGTCCATTTTATTGGCATACACTTGCTTGTAGTAGTCTCTGAGGATGTTTTGTATTTCTGTGTTGTCTGTTGTAAGTTCTCCTTTTTCATTTCTAATTTTATTGATTTGAGTCCTCTCCCTCTTTTTCTTGATGAGTCTGGCTAATGGTTTATCAATTTTGTTTATCTTCTCAAAGAACCCACTTTTAGTTTTATTGATCTTTGCTATTGTTTTGTTTGTTTCCATTTCATTTATTTCTGCTCTGATCTTTATGATTTCTTTCCTTCTGCTAACTTTGGGTTTTGTTTGTTATTCTTTCTCTATTTCCATTAGGTATAAGGTTAGATTGTTTATTTAAGATTTTTCTTGTTTCTTTATGTAGGCTTGTATAGATATAAACTTCCCTCGTAGAACTGCTTTTGCTGCATCCTGTAGGTTTTGGATCATCGTGTTTTCATTGTCATTTGTCTCTATGCTTTTTTTGATTTCCTCTTTGATTTCTTCAGTGATCTCTTGGTTATTTAGTAACTCATTGTTTAGCCTCCATGTGTTTGTGTTTTTTACGGTTTTCTTTCCTGTAATTCATTTCTAATCTCTTAGCATTGTGGTCCGAAAAGATGCTTGATATGATTTCAATTTTCTTAAATTTCCTGAGGCTTGATTTGTGACCGAAGATGTGATCTATCCTGGAAAATGTCCCATGTGCAGTTGAGAAGAAAGTGTAATCTGCTGTTTTTGGATGGAATGTCCTATAAATATCAATTAAATCTATCTGGTCTATTGTGTCATTTAAAGCTTCTGTTCCCTTATTTATTTTCATTTTGGATGATATGTCCATTAGTGTAAGTGAGGTGTTAAAATCCCCCAGTATTATTGTGTTACTGTCAATTTCCTGTTTTATAGCTGTTAGCAGTTGCCTTATGTATTGAGGTGCTCCTATGTTGGGTGCATATATAATTATAATTGTTATATCTTCTTCTTGGATTGATCACTTGATCATTATGTAGTGTCCCTCCTTGTCTCTTGTAACATTCTTTATTTTAAACTCTATTTTTTCTGATATGAGAATTGCTACTCCAGCTTTCTTTTGACTTCCATTTGCATGGAGTATCTTTTTCCATCCCCTCACTTTCAGTCTGTATGTGTCCCTAGGTGAAGTGGATCTCCTGTAGACAGATATATGGGTCTTGTTTTTGTATCCATTCAGCAAGCCTGTGTCTTTTGGTTAGAGCATGTAATCCATTCATGTTTAAGGTAATTATTGATATGTATGTTCCTGTGACCATCTACTTAATTGTTTTGTGCTTTTTTTTGTAGGTCCTTTATTTCTCTTGTATTTCACACTTAGAGAAGTTCCTTTAGCATTTGTTTTAGAGCTGGTTTGGTGGTGCTGAATTCTCTTAGCTTTTGCTTGTCTGTAAAGCTTTGGATTTCTCCATCGAATGTGAATGAGATCCTTGCGAGATAGGGTAATCTTGGTTGTAGGTTCTTCCCTTTCATCACTTTAAGTATATCATGCCACTCCCTTCTGGCTTGTAGAGTTTCTGCTGAGAAATCAGCTGTTAACCTTATGGGAGTTCCCTTGTATGCTGTTTGTCATTTTTCCCTTGCTGCTTTCAATTAAATTAATTTCAATTAATTTAATTTTTGCCAGTTTGATTACTTTGTGGCTCAGCATGTTTCTCCTTGGGTTTATCCTGTATGGGACTCTCTGTGCTTCCTGGACTTGGTTGGCTGTTTCCTTTCCCTTTTTAGGGAAGTTTTCTATTATAATCTATTCGAATATTTTCTCTGGTCCTTTGTCTCTCTCTTCTCCTTTTGGGACCCCTATAATGTGAATGTTGTTGCGCTTAGTGTTGTCCCAGAGGTCTCTTAGGCTGTCTTCATTTCTTTTCATTCTTTTTCTTTTTTTCTTCACAGCAGTGAATTCCACCATTTTGTCTTCCAGGTCATTTATCCATTCTTCTGCCTCAGTTATTCTGCTATTGATTCCTTCTAGTGTAGTTTTCATTTCAGGTATCGTATTGTTCATCTTTTTGTTTGTTCTTTAATTCTTCTAAGTCTTTGTTAAACACTTCTTGCATCTTCTTGATCTTTGCTGCCATTCTTTTTCCAATGTCCTGGATCATCTTCACTATCATTATTCTGAATTCTGTTTCTGGAAGGTTGCCTATCTCTACTTCATTTAGTTGTGTTTTGGGGGTTTTATCTTGTTCATTCATCTGGTACATAGCCCTATGCTGTTTCATCTTGTCTGTCTTTCTTTGAATGTGGTTTTTGTTCCACAGGCTGCAGGATTGTAGTTCTTCTTGCTTCTACTGTCTGCCCTCTGGTGGATGAAGCTATCTAAGAGGCTTGTGCAAATTTCCTGATGGGAGGGACTGATGGTGGGTAGAGCTGACTGTTGCTCTGGTGGGCAGAGGTCAGTAAAACTTTAATCAGTTTGACTGCTGTTGGGTGCAGCTGGGTATCCTTCCTGTTGCTTGTTTGGCCTGAGGCCACCCAACACTGGAGCCTACCTGGGCTCTTTGGTGGGGCTAATGGCAGACTCTGGGAGGGCTCAAACCAAGGAGTTCTTCCCAGAACTTCTGCTGCCAGTGTCCTTGTCCCCACGGTGAGCCACAGCCACCCCTGCCTCTGCAGGAGACCGTCCAACACTAGCAGGTAGGTCTGGTTCAATCTTCCCTTGGGTCACTGCTCCTTCCCCTGAGTCCCGATGTGCATACTACTTTTTGTGTGCCCTCTAACAGTGGAGTATCTGTTTCCCCCAGCCCTGTGGAAGTCCTGCAATCAAATCCCACTAGCCCTCAAAGTCTGATTCTCTAGAAATTCCTTCTCCCGTTGCTGGACCCCCTGGTTGGAAGCCTGATGTGGGGCTCAGAACCTTCACTCCAGTGGGTGGACTTCTGTGGTATAAGTGTTCTGCAGTTTGTGAGTCACCCACCCAGCAGTTATGGGATTTGATTTTACTGTAATTGTGCCCCTCCTACCATCTCTTTGTGGCTTCTCCTTTGTCTTCAAATGTGGGATATCTTTTTTGGTGAGTTCCAGTGTCTTCCTGTCGATGACTGTCCAGCAGCTAGTTGTGATTCTGGTGTTCCCGCAAGAGGGAGTGAGAGCATGTCCTTCTACTCTGCCATCTTGGTTCCAATTCTGAAGCAGTTCGGAACATCTCTATTTCAAATTCCAGAATTTTTCTTAATAGCTTATATGTCATTATCCAGGAAGTCACACCTCATAGGTTCTGTATTTATGTTATTACTTATCCTTAATATTCTCCTAAGGTCTTTCAATAGATGAGCCTCCTTTCTGCTAGAAAATACATTAGTGTATTTATTCAGAGGTCCAGTTATGGCTGATAATCTGTTTAGGTGTGTGTGTGTATGTATGTGTGGGTGTCTTGATTATTATTTTTGTGTTTTACTTTCCTAATCTTTTTTATCAAATATTTAAATGGCTTTGCTTTTCCTTTTTTAATTCTAAAATGACTTTGTGCAGACCTAAAAAATATCATGTCTGATATTGAGCAAGATAAAAGTATAATTATAATTTGGAAAGAAGTTACAGTTTTAAATTATTTCTTATACAAAACTCTTAGATATTTAGATAGGTTGATAGATCAACTTGTGAATAGATAACCAATGTATGAAAATTTCTAACTAAATTTAATGTTGAGTTGATTTTTTTCATCATTTTAAAGGAATAATAAGTTACTTTAAAATAATTCTAAATGTGTCTCTTTTGGTCCATATTTATTAGTAATTTATAGTTCAGTTCATTGTGTCAAGTAAAGTTTTATTACTTTATTTATGGAATAAACTCTATTGGCTAAAATACATAATTGAGCTAACATTTTAGTAATCTATTTTGCTGTTAATTATCTAAATTTTTCCTAGGAGTTCAGTCTGTAGTTTTTACCTTTTTGTGTATGTAGTAACCTTGGTATTTTGACACTACTCTTTTTTTAAAATATATTGCTCTACAACTTCTATTTTTTGGAAGTTTGAGATAATTTAGTTAAACTCTAGTTTTAGAACTCTTAAAATTTTGAGTGTGATCATATTATTTGTTCATTTTATTACTTACTTTATCTAATAATTTTTCCTGTTAATTTTTGTAATTTCCAGTATAAGAAAATAATGAGAATTTAGGATTTATTGGCATTAAGTAGTACATAATAATTAAGTAGTACATAATTTTCTTATAATGCTTTGGTTTTTAAAAGTTCTTTTCGATAATAATATTTTTTAATCAATCTTCTTTAATTTTTTGAGGTATAATTCATATAAAAAATCTTGCATATAGTTTACGTATACATTTTGATGAGTTTGGACATATGTACATACCTGTGAAACCATCACCCCCTCAAGGCATTAAATATATTCATCACCTCTTTGTGTGTCTGTGTCCTTGTTAATAGTACTTAACATGCGATCCTCCTCATAACATGCTTAAGAAAATTTTAGAAATACAAACATCATCATAAATTGTGCTCATACAGTTTCTCATGAGGGAGGATTTTCAGTTTTCTTTATGACCAAAAACATGATCTCTTTGCTAAGATGAATATATGCTATTTTAAAATCTAAAAATACATGAAATATAGAGAATAATGTAAACACATATATTAAGTTCCTAGCCAAATAACACAATATCTTAAGGAAAAAATGAATTACTTCAATATAAGGAAAATATTATTATGATTCATCTATTCATATCATAGATGATATGATTCTTCTCCATAAAACCCTTAAGGAATAAACAAATTAGCATTCTAACAGAATGCTGTTATGTTGCTGGATAGAGCATAACATACAAAAGTCAACAAGTTTTGTACTTACCATGAACCAGTTAGAAAATGTAATTTTATTTAAAAAGCTTAGTAGAGTATAGGAATAAATTTTTATAAGGGACATAGACATGCATCTAATAAATGTTATGAAAGTCATACTTAAAAATTGTAAAATATATTGAGGAAAATTAAGAATTATCTGAGAGATAAAGCATTTATATAAATCATAGATGCCATAAAATTTTCAACATACCCAATTAAATCTATAAATTTGACAACTTTATTAAATATCTTTCAGCTTACCCTTGAAACTTACAAGGTGGTTGAAACATTTAAACAGAATATTAACAGAGCCATGATTAGCAAGAAAGTATTGGGACCGAATAGGAAGGTGCTTGATCTACTAGATATTACACTTTATTATAAAGTTAGATAATCAAAATAATGTGGTATGGCACAGAGATAGAACATGCCAATTAATCAGAATTGAGGGTCTGTGGATTCACGCACTTACAGGAAGTTGATAACTAAACTAAAATAAAAGAACAAATAAATCTGGGAAGAAAAGCTTTGTAAAAGCTAGTTCTCTGCATAAGTTTAGAGTCCCCAGCACCCCTCACAGAAGAGCAATTGAATTGAAGACATTTTTGCTATGTCCAAAATTTGGCATGTCCTCATCTAATAAGGCTTATCACTACTTTATACAACATACTTTTGTATCTCTAACTCCAGATTATCAGTTTATCATTAGGGCTTTTTTAGTTGACATTACCATAGCAAGACTTGTGCCTGAAACATGTTATGTCTTTTGTAATGTGTCCTCAGTTTACACAAGATGCTTCAACATTATTTGAGAAATAATTTTCCCCCATAAAGGAGACATCAGAGAGAATAGTTCAGAGGTCTGTACTATGATATTTAACTTTCTTTCATTCAAGTATATGTGTTTTTGTACTGTACTTTCTGTTACACTTTGTGAAACGTCTTTCAGAACTTGTCAACAGATCAGCAAGAGTTGTCTTTCAAAGAGGCTATAAAGAATGGAAGTAATTCTTTCAAAGTTATCCAGATTCAATTTCATACTTTAGCTCCACTTATATTATGACTTACACATACCTCTTGGTGTTTCTGAAACTCGTTTCTTAAATAGTATATTGGAATAACACTGTCTTGTCATAATGGATTATTTTAAATAAAAAATTAATGCAAAATAAATGAAAACTGTAAATCTTTAAAATGAATAATCTTTTAAAAAATCTCTATGTTAACAGCAAGAAAATGACATCATTTTGCCTAAGGGTGAATGCTAATATATATGTTTACTTAGCTAATAATTCTCTATAGTTAGATCGATTAAGAATAATAAAAATAGAAGTTTTTATTTTATTTTCACTTATTCCTACTTTGATGCACATCCTGTCTTTATGTAGATTTCAACTTCTAACCTCTCTTATCTTCATTCTCTCTAAAGAACTTCTTTTAACATTTCCTGCAAAGCAGGTCTGCTGGTAAGGAATCCTCTCAATTTTTGTTTTGGAAAGTTCATATTTCTCTTTCAGTCTTCAAGCATAATTTTGAAGGGTACATAAAGTTAGGTTGGTATTTTCTCCTCAATACTTTAAATATTTCACTCCACTCTTTTCTTACTTGCATGGTTTTTGAGAAGTCATATGTCATTCTTCTCATTGCTTCTTTATAGATGTCACCCCTATGGCTTCTTTCAAGTTTTTTTTTTTCTTTTTTTTACATTTATCCTGCTTGGTGTTCTCTGAGATGCCTGCATCTGTGGTTTGGTGTAATTAATTTGAGGAAATGCTGAGTCATTATTGTTCCAAAGATTTCTTCTGTTCCTTTTTCTCTGTTTTCTTCTGGTGTTCTTATTATGCGCAGTTTCACCTTTTGTGGTTGTCCTATAGTTCTTATATATTCTGTTATTTTCTTTCTTTAGTATGTTTTGTCATTACTTTTCAGTGTTGGAAGTTTTTACTGAAATATCCTTAGGCTCAGAAAAATTTTCCTAGTCATTTCTAGTCTATTAATAAATGCATCAAAGGCATTTTCCCATCAAAGACATTATCATTTATTTTCAGTGTATTTGAATGCTGGCATTTCTTTTTGTTTCTTTCTTAGAATGTCCATTCTGTGCTTATATTACTCATCTGTTCTTGCATGTTGTCTACCTTTTCTATTAAAGTCCTTAGCATATTAATCATATGTTTTGTTTTGTTTTAGTTCTCAGTCTGTTAAACCCACCATTCTTGACACATCTGACTCTGGTTCTGATGTTTGTTCAGTCTCTTCAAACTGTGTTCTTTACCATTCATTACACCTTGTAATTTTTAGTTGAAAAGCAGGCATACTGTACTGAGTAAAAGGGGTTAGGACCTTGACATATGAATTTTAGAAGGATAGAATTTAGCCCATAGCACTTTTTATTTGTCTTTCTTTTTCCCCCACACTTTCTCATTAGTCCATAAATAACTTTAGAGCATATTGTACTGTTTCCAGGATCTTACTGTAGAAGATTTGGAAGGCAGAAGAACCTTCACAATATTTTCTCTACCTGTGTGAATGCCTCTCTTACTTTTTCAATTATCTTACTTTTTCTTTAAATTCCATGGGATTTTATTTATTAACTCTGACACTTTGATATCTTTACATTTGTTAACTTCATTATTCAAATTGCTGACTTTGCCAAAATGGAATGAAGTTTTAAAAATAGTGTAAAATCAATTCTAGTCACACATAGTCACAATTAGGCAAATAAGGGAACCTCAGATTTCTAGGAATAGTGTCTATTGCTATCAGTGGTTCTTAAACTATGCTCCCTTGTCCATCGAACTGAGTCTTCTGTTTACTAAAATATAACAGTGGTGATTCCTTTTTATAAAAACTACAGTAAATATTTCATAAATTACTTATTTCTCACTTTTTGTTAAATCTTGGCAATTATTTCTTAGCAATCAAGTTGAAAAGTATTTATTCATTTTTTTCTGCCTATCACAAGTATTTGTTGTCAAGTTGGATCTTTAACATTTGGAATATGTGTATTTAAGAAACATAACTGATTCTCAATACCACTGTAAATTTGATTAACATATTCACAAAGTGTTAATTAGACTGTACACCAGGAATTAAAATCAAGATACATTTTGATGTCTCCAGACACTTTGAGAGATACTTGCATCTTCCAAATTTAGTCAAAGCCTTTAGCCTGTGGTTACTTACTATATTTTAATACACTACTAGATGTTGTTTTGTAAATAGATCACATAGTTAACATTTTTACTTATGACTCTCAAGTATCTTTTGTTTCAAGGACACTTTAGTGACTATCTTGAAGATATGGGCAATTTAAAATGGACCTCTTCCCATAAAAAGAGAAGCTCTGAATGGACAAATCTCAATGTCATTTTAGAGTTACTGGTAATGGAAGGGGATATATCAAAGGCTTTTCCCTGCCTTTCAGTAGTGAAGAAAGCTGTAGGTTGGTTTACACCCTGACTGCTTCATTTACAATTCAATTAGGATGAATGCCACTGGAGGCAAATACTGTGAACAGCATTTCTAGATTCATTTATAAAGATGCCTACCAGATAATGCAGGTTCAGTTTCAGGAGTTAGGTTCCTATGGAATTATAGGTAGGCTAGGGAGAATTATAATCCCTTCTGATCATTAAAATGTATGCATGAATTACTTCAAGCCAGTTTATTCGTCACTTCTGAAATGCTGACAAAGTGCTTAAGGGTCTACTTCTTCTCAAAGGTGAAACAAATCCGCTATTCTTTAAGGTTCATGATGATATTGTGCATAGGTAGGTCCATTTTTAAATGCTACTTCTTATTATCTGTAGGCAAAACTATGCATTAGTTACTGTGGCTATGCAGCATGCTGTTTTGTATATAAACATGAATTTACATCAGGGAGAGAAAACACACTGCTAAGATGTTAAAGCATTAGATAGCATGCCCTTAATATTACTTTTGCAAATATCATTATTCTGAAGATTCTATCTCTCCCTGAAAATTCTATTCATACTAAGGCTACCAATTCTTAACCTAAGAGTAGTCACATTTGCAAAACAATAGGTATTGTTTAAAATTTATATATCCAGTTTATTATTTAGTGAAATAATGTATCCAAACATATTGTGTTAATACTAGTTTATTTGCATAATGCACTTTCTTGTAGTAGCATATACTGATATAGCATATAATAAATATTGTAAAATCATTTGGTGGCACAGTTTTAATAGAATCAGAATTCCTCTGAACTTCACTTGGCCTTTAGTCTGACATTACAAATTATAATCAGTGGAACTTCACTGATTTTCCTGAAATAAATTGTGAAAGTTCTGGAAATTAAGACTTTCAAAAAATATTTCAAAACATATTTTCATATTTTAAATGCATGTTATGAATAGTTGAAAAGTTAAACAGTAGCAAATTAGTTTATTTATCAAAGAACTTGCATTTTTCAAATTAGAATTGAAGTTGGAGTGACTCCAGCAATTTGAAATCTTTCTAATATCATTCCACACTAAAGCTCAGATCACCTTTAAATGAAGTGCTTATAAAAAACACTAAAGTGCTCTTAGTAATTTTCAAGCAGTATGTACAACATTGCCCAGAATTTGAACTCTTCCAGATTTCATTTCCAATAAATTTTAATTGCTTTGTATAGTGAAGAGTAATTTAAAATTATTCAAGTGTTCCCAGAGTAGAATACCCATAAAATGTAAAGCCTTTCAGTGATTTTCATCAGCATGCGCACTTTAGAATAATTTCAACACATAAAATGCTTTGATTTTTCGTTTCCATTGCTTTAATTTGAAAGAATGAAAAATGCCAAATCAAAATAGCATTTATAATCAGTGAAAATTGCAACTAACCTGAATTTCAAAATTGATGTTAAACATGGGAAATATAACTATTATTGATAGGGGAAAAAATTAGCCACTATTATAACAATTATCTGTAATACTAATTTAAATACCCTTGTCAGACTAGATTGAATTTATTATTCTAGTATGTTTCTACAATGGACCAGTAGTATACTTTTTCTATTTTATACATTCCATGTGGGTGTGGAAAATTGATGGTGACTGCTTACAGAGCCCTAAAGTGTTTATATTATAATTTGAGAACAATCTGAATTCACCCAAGATTGCAAAGAAGACACAATAATTTAGTTACATTTGAAAATCTTCAAAGGATGACCAGTGAGGGCCATAAAATTATTTCAAAAGGTAAGGAAACAAAAAAAAATCCTACTTTGATTCTAATGTAGATAACATTTTGTTGTTTTTAGCTAAAAATTAGAATATTACATATATGATGAAATAGAATTCATAGGATTTATAGTACAAACAATTAAGTTAAGAATGATAAAATGCTGGTGTTAAAGGAGGCCAATAAATTACACCCCTCTTTTTTTATTTCGGTACGCGGGCCTCTCACTGTTGTGGCCTCTCCCTTTGCGGAGCACAGGCTCTGGACACACAGGCTCAGCGGGCCCAGCTGCCCCACGGCATGTGGGATCTTCCCGGACCGGGGCACGAACCCGTGTCCCCTGCATCGGCAGGTGGACTCTCAGCCACTGCGCCACCAGGGAAGCCCTACACCCCTCTATTTACCCAGGTTCTGAACTAAATGAGAAATTGGGTCAGAAAAAGAAGTGAAATTAAGTGTGTACCTTATTAATGATTTTCTGTACAGAAGGGGTTTTATAATACTAGATCTGGGAGTTGAATAAAGTTATAAATGTGTTTAAGGGGATGCTAAAAACAATTATTCCTCAGGAACAGATCCTTTTACAATGAGCCACAGGGAAAAGCAGAGTATATAGCTTTTGAAAAGCAGAGAATATGGATCTTCTAGCTTGAATAAAAAGAGGAAAGAGATTTTTGTTTTTTATGAGGAATTCTTCTTTTCCAACTAATCAATGAATTAAAATGAACTCACCCTCACATTTTCTGGACAGAATGAAGTTAAGACAGGATAGATGATAAAATATTATACTAATAATAAAACATCAGTAATGGGGTTCGAGCATTCTCCTGTAATATGACAGAATACATCAATGTAGAACAACCTATGAATATAAATATATCTCTATAAAAATAATAGGCCAATGTAAATTATATGTCAATAAATGCCATAAAGGTCAATGAAATATTTGAAGATAAAATAAAGTTATATAAAATAGCTCCATTATCATTAATCATGGAAAAAGCAAATTATATAAAATCAAATAGAATACAAAAATTTGGAAAGTCTGATAAAATTAATTTAAGTGGCAAAAATTTATCTCTGCAGGGCCTCCCTGGTGGCGCAGTGGTTGAGAGTCCGCCTGCCGATGCAGGGGACGCGGGTTCGTGCCCCGATCCCGGAGGATCCCACATGCCGCGGAGCGGCTGGGCCCGCGAGCCATGGCCGCGGAGCCTGTGTGTCCGGAGCCTGTGCTCCGCAACGGGAGAGGCCACAGCAGTGAGAGGCCCGCGTACAGCAAAAAAAAAAAAAAAAATTTATCTCTGCAAAAGACAATAAATCAGAAATTATCAACTAAAATTATCAGAAATTTTAAAAGTATAGTAAATCCACTAAATATTATTATATCAATATATATGTATTTAATTATTATAAATATTATATTTATTTATTTAAATCAATTTATACATACATAAAATTCAGTCTTCTTTTATACCAGTGTTTAGGGAATAAACGGTAAATAACCATCTGTTTAACAATTGTGACAAATAATAAGAAAACATTTTTTTAAAAGGGGTCTATTAGGTAAATGTGTACCCAAGTCCAACATGATTAAAGAGCTTTGTTTTTTATGTATATATTTATATAAATATAGAATAGGTCAAACCTGTATATAAATAAAACCTATATGTGGCTTCTTTATATGGAACCTAAATAAACTAAACCTGTCAATTAAAAAAATTAACTTACTGATTGTGTGAAATTTTGATTTACATTAAGTAAAGTATCAGGGAGGAGACTTAATAATTTATTTGAAATTTTAATTAATCTTAAAAATAAAAACAAAATTACTCCCTGAAATTCTGGTTGCTCTTTGGCAGTGAAAGCCCTCTATACTTCATGCATCATTCTAATTGCAACTATAAACTCAACAATTTTTTTTAATAATGAATTGGAAAAAAAAATAACACCAAAGAACTTTGGAGAAAATAAGCAAATTTGTCTTATTTTAAAGGGTGGTCAAAATTTGGAGAAGCAACTGTGATTTTCACTATTTTTCTTTCCTGTGCTGTTTTTCCCCCACTCATAAAGTAGTGGACCTTAGGTAGCTATCACTCAGGATAGACACTCTGCTGGCTAAAAACACTAGGGAAGGACACTTGGTGAATCAGAGAGGAAAATGAGATTCCAGATAGTGCTGGGGTGAAGATTCTCTAATTCTGCATATGAACTTGCACAAATCTTAAGCTAATCCCTGAAACATGTATTTCATGAGACATACAAATGAACACAAAACACTTAGAGAAAGTTAACTAAGGTTTGGACTACTAGCTGCAGAAGACAAGATAGAACCTATCATTGGCTGAACCTAGCTAGGCTGATTGTCTGCTAAAACAGAAACATCAACATTCTCCAGATGATTATAACAGAATCTCTGTGTGTACAACATGACATTAAATATCCAGAATACCTCACAAACATAACTTGATGTGCAAGGAATTAGAAAAATATGGCTGATTCTCAAGGGAAAACATAATTATGAGATATTAACCCTGAGAAGACTCAGAGTGGAATTATCAGACTTTAATGCAGGTATTTAACTATGTTTCATGAGGTGAAGGAAAACATACTTGACTTGAATGAAAAAATAATAAATATAACTGAGATAAAGGAATGGTACAAAAGAACCAAATGGAAATTTTATAAATTAAAAATACAATATCTGAAATTGAAAATTCCACTAGATAAGCTCAGTAACCAAATGAAGATGACAGTGGAAAGAAACACTGAACCTGAAGATAGATCAGTGGAAATTATCCATGAAGACGAAAATTGAGAATAAAATGAAATTTTGAAAAAGAAAAATAAGAGTCTCAGAAACCTGTGGGGCAATATTAGAAACTCTAACATATGTGTAATCTGAGTACCAGAAGGGAAGATTGGGACATATTTCAAAAAAGAATGTGCAAAAATATCCAAATGCAGTAAATGACATACATTTACAACCTCAAAAGTCTCAGAAAATTCCAAATAAGACAAGTTCCAAGAAGATCATGCCAATGTTCATAAAATCAAAGTGTTCAAAAGCAAACAAATAAAAATCTTGAAAAACTAATTTAAAATGAAAAATTATACATATGAAGACAATTTGAATGACTGCTCAGAAGCTATGGGACTAGAAAATAGTGCAGTGTCATCTTCAAAGTTCAGATGGTGAGGGGAAAAAATGAAAAGAGAAGAGAAGAAACTAAAAGTAAAGAAAATAAAGAAAAAAAAGGAAAAGAAAGGAAAGAACAAACATGTCAACTTAGAATTCTATACCCATTGAACATCCTTCAGGAATGAATGTAAAGTAGATTTTAAGGTGAATAAAAAGCATGAGACCAATGGAGCTGGTCTCCATTTCTCTACAAGAAATGCTAAAGGAAGTTTCTCAAACTGTATGGAACTTATACTAGAGGGAAACTTAGATTCTAAGGACTAAAGGAAGAGATTTGTTAGAGACTGGAAGAATGAATATAAAAAGCTGAATATAACTTCTTATTGCCTACAAGGAACCCACTTTGAACATAACAGAGCTAGGTTACAATTAAATTGAGAGAAAAGATATATCAAACAAAGAGTTATTAGCATATACAATTTGGAGTGGATATACTAAGTTCAGAAAAAAAAAAGACTTAAATAAAATGAATATTACCAGAGACAAAATGTAATATTTCATAGTAATAAAAAGGAAAATTCATCAGAAAAATGACCGTGATCAATTATGTACCTAATAAAAGAATAGTAAAATATGTGAAGCAAAAACCAACAGAATGAAAAAGGAGAATGAATAGACATTTACACAATTATAGTAAAAGATTGTACACAACTTAGCAATTGATGTAATCACTGGTCAATAATAATAACAATAAATAAATAAAAATAAAGACATATATCTGAACACCTTCGTTCAATTTATATTTATAGAACATTACATCCAAAAACTATGGAATACATATTCTTTTCAAGTGCATATGTATATTTACCAAGATAGACCATTCACTGTACCATAAAACTAGTGTTGATAAATTTAAAAGGATTTAGAGTGCATTCTCTAACCACAAAGAAATGTAATTACAAGTTAGTAACAGTAATCTAGGAAAGGCATGGACGTGTATACACTGCCGGGCGTGGGGTGGATGGATGGTGGGGGGTGGCCGCGCGGTGTCGGGGGATTGGCTCGGTGCTTTGTGGCCGCCTGGAGGGGTGGGATAGGGAGGGTGGGAGGGAGGGAGACGCAGGAGGGAGGGGATGTGGGAACAGATGTATATGTATGACTGATTCACTTTGTTGTAAAACAGAGATTAATAATAATAAAAAAAAATCTAGTAAAGCCCCCAATATATGGAAACTAAGCAATTTACTTCTAAATGATTCCTTGGTTAAAGGAAATTTCTAAATGCAGACTCCACGAAATTAGGGTTTGGTTTACACATTGCTTTGTCCCCAGCAAGGAGAACAATGTCTGGCACATAGCAAACATTCAATAATTATTTCCATAAGAAATGTCAGAGAGGAGAGAGAGAAAATGATTAAGTAATCTGTCACTTTTTTTTGAGAAATAAAAGTAGAACAGGTTTTCATAAAGGATTCAAGAAAGCCTCACGTGTGTTAGGATCTCAATAAACATTGGTCTCTCTTCGGAGAAGATAGACAAGCTTAATTGTTAAGAATATACCTGTGAGGTAATTCCCTGGTGGTCCAGAGGTTAGGACATGGCACTTTCACTGCTGGGACCAGGGTTCAATCCCTGGTTGGAGAAGTAAGATCCTTCAAGCCGCGTGGCACAGCCAAAACAACAACAACAGCAACAACAACAACTATATATATATATATATATATATATACACACACACACATATACATACATATCTGTGAAAGACAGTACTTACAGTCTTCCAATCAGACTCTGTTACTATATAAACCAGAGCAATTTTCTATAATTACTGATTCCTTAGCTTCAAAATATGAAAAGATTAAGGAAAATAAAGCATAGGATTTTCTTTTTTGCCATGCTTAATTTAAATGATATGTGTTAAAATGCTCAATACAGTGACTGGTTCAAAGCAAAGAAATCAACAAATAATACTACTATAAGAAAAGCATGTTTATGCCAGAAAGATTGGTTTTTGATCCCTAATATCAAAGTAAGTGAGACTGTGTAAACTTTATAACATTACTTAATCTATATTTAGTTTCCTTAAAAGAAGAAAAAAAGTTAAAAAAATAGTCATTTGCTTTCTTTGGAGGACTTTAGAAATAGTTTCTAGAAGAAAGGGTATTAATAATATTATTATGATTAGTTGCATTAACAACCAACAACAACAGTGGTTGAGAGCCTGCCTACTGATGCAGGGGACACGGGTTCATGCCCTGGTCCAGGAAGATCCCACATGCCGTGGAGTGGCTGGGCCCGTGAGCCATGGCCGCTGAGCCTGCGTGTCCAGAGCCTGTGCTCCACAACCGGAGAGTCCACAGCAGTGAGAGGCCCGCGTACCACACACAAAAAAAAATTTGGTAAATTGAGCAATTCTTTTTTTGGCTGGGACCATCATCTTAGCCCCTATGGACATTGTATTCTGTTAACTATCTTCATAATTATCTGTGTGTCACCCTTTTTCTCTCCATCCTCCCTTTCTAATTTTGCTAATTGTACTCACCTTACTTCTGATGTTCAGATGCTTTCATTTGGCCTCCAAGATATCAGGACTCTGTCATTCTCATTGCTATCACAAAACAGAGTCGTGTATCAACATTTTCTACTCTCAGTCCTAAACTATAGGAGACAGAAACCTCTGAGCTTCACCATCACATTTCTGATTATTTTGGTATATGGAATGTCCTTTGAGGTTTGCCCATGAAACATAATCCTCTTGTGGATTTGCTGGCTTTGTGCGATATATCACTTTAGCATGCTCACTTTCTCTAAATACTTTTATTTTATTTCATTATATTTTGTTCTATGATATACAATTTACATATGACATTGTGTAAGTTTAAGGTGTACAGGGTGTTTATTTGATAAATTTATGTATTGCAGTATAATTACCACCATAGCTTTAACTAACACCTCTACCATGTCACATAATTATTTCTTTTTTGTAATTAGGATATTTGATTCTTTCCTAACAATTTTGAAGTATATACTACAGTATTGTTGACTATAATCACTATATGTGCATTAGATCTCCAGAACTTATTCATCTTCTAGTTCCAAATTTATACCCTTTAACAATATCTCCAAGTATTTCAAATTGTACTCATAATATCTGCCATAGCAGTTCTGGAATTCCTACTTCACTTGCTTTCTCCAAATTTTTAAGATCAATGCTAGTAATGAGTTAATACTGTCTCTCAGAGTATTAGCCAAAGTATTAACTATTGTGTCCTGGGAGAGTGCTCCTAAAATGATAAATGTTTCCTCATCCATCTTGATGTTTTTGTTCCCCTTGATGCAGCACCCTCAGAATCTAATCCCAGCCATAGTCTCTCACTTCTTGGTGATACATGCCGACTTGTTATTGCTCTATTTGGGGAAGGTAATGCCTTTTCTCCCTTGGCATACTCAGCACCTCTCAAACAGGATTACGTTGTACCTTCATCCTAGTTTTTTTTCTGATGATCAGGAGGGGAAGGAGGGTTAGGCCCTGGGCAGGGAGTGTGTTTTCATATAAGGCTCTCTCTTCCTGTAAGTTATATTCTGTCTTCTGGTATTTAACTGATAGGATTTGAGCCACTTCAGCAGGCTCAGGAGGTCAGATATATCTTTTAGATTCGTGATTTTGAATTGTTTGAAATGTGTGTTCATCTAAAATCGCAATTCCCCATTCTTTCCCAATGAATGCCTTAATCTTTTTGTAGCCAGATATTTCCAGAGTGAAAATTCAAACTTCTCAGGAATTTTCTATGGTTGTAACTAAGTTGTGGGCATGATTCTCAGCTTCTTCTTGCACTCTGGCTTCATGAGAGTCTACTTATATGCCACCAGGACTGTTTCTGATATTCACACTTAGTACTTGATTGTGGATCAGTCACTCTCAGTCTCTTAATATCTTTCTCTAGTGCATCAGTTGTCCCCAGCAACAGCCATCCAATTCTGCTGTCCTCATGATTACTATTTTCCTTGTATTTCAAGACATCTTCTACTTTACTTGAGCCAGTGCATTTTCTTCCACCGGTGTACCATCTTAGTTCATCACCAGTGGAAGCTTCAATAATTGCACATGTGCAACACTGCCCCCATATCAAGGGCTATCCACGGTTCACCTACCACCACTGAAGGAAGCCTCTTTGCCAACTAGTCAATGCATAATCCAGGTCAAATATTACATTTTAGCATCTGTTTTTTTGTACCACTCCTCTTTCCAACTATTACTAGTTGTATTACCCATGAAGCAAACTCCAACACAGAGATATTTGCATGTGTAAATATTGGTGGAAAATAATTTCAGGACTAACAGCGGTAGGGAGTTAAGGAACCAAGACTGGGCAGAGGAAGAGAAGTCAGCTGCTGTCATACAGAAAAAGCTGATTGCTGATACAGTGAAACAAAAGCTTCAGTCAATCTCATGGGGAGCTCAGGATCCAGGATAACCATGCAGAATTGCCCGGATTGAGACAGGGAGGCCAGGACCCTTTAACCATTTATGGTCCTGTCACTGTATGTATGTTACCCACAAGGAAGGGAGTCCTTCCTTACAGAGGCAACTCACTTCAACTAAGGTCATTATTTTAAGGGGGGACTCAGCTGTGAAAATGCAGTCCCTAACACTCTCCATAGCTGGGAGGAAGGGAATGTTTCATTCCTGAAAGCAGAAAGTTGGGAATCTTGAGAGCAAACCGTGGTGTCCATTTCAAAGAGCAAATCATCACCATCTGATGTACAAAATTCCCTCTCTTCACAATCACATTCTTTAACATTGCCTACTTTTACTTTATTTTCTTATGACTCCCATAAGTGATCTTATTTTCTTTGGTATTCCTTACTCATTTATTTTGTCTCCCTGCACTAGAGTATATTATCCATAAGAGCAAAAAACTTTTTGACTTGTTCAAAGCTACTTCCCCAGCATTTAGAAAGTACTTCCTACACAGGTATATAATTAATAACTATTTGTACAGGTTGTGACTAATAGAAACATTTATACTGGAGAATTATAGGTACTCTGATAATATTGTGTTAAGGGAACAGTTAGAGCAGTTAGGTAGAGCATTACTCAGATTGGGTTGGTGTCTTAGTCTGTGCAGGCTGCCCTAAGAAACACCACTGACTGGGTGACTTCAACAACAGACATTGACTTTTCACAGTCTGGAGGCTGGAAAGTCCAAGATCAAGATGTTGGCAAATTAGGTTCCTGCTGAGACCTTTCTTCCTGACTGCTTTTTCACTGTGTTCTTGCATGGTGGCGAGAGAGAGGGCTCTGGTGCTTCTTCCTTTTCTCATAAGACACCAGGCCTATTAGATTAGGGGCCCACCCTATGGTCTCATTTGTATCACCTCCTTACAGACTCAATGTTCAAGTACAATCATTTTGGGGGTTAGGACTTGAACACATGAATTTTGAGTAGACACAAACAGTCAGTCTACATTAGTTAGATTATCATGAAGAACTTGCTGAAAGAAGATTATGGGAAAAAAACTTCCTGAATGAGGCAACTTTTGTGCAGTGGTGTGCTAGTTTATGTTTAACAACTGGCTGTCAAGTTCTGTTTCTGCTGTGAATGTTGATTATACTTTCATTTATGTTGGTGAATAAGATAATAGCAAAACAATGGAAATGTATGTTAGAACTGTGCTTGTTCATCAAGAATGTAACTTCTTTGCTAAGTTAGGTAATGGGTTTTGAATACCAGAAAAATATTTCTTCAACATTTTTGTGTGTATTTGTGTTTATTTTTAAGTTTAATCTACTTTATTAACATTTTCTCCAACACTTTCCTAAGACTAGACAATACATAAAAGAATCAATCCAGCCATGTCTGGTAGTATTTGTTTGATATCTGTGTTATAAATATTCCCACCGTCATGGATTTCAAGCTACCAAGCTATCGTTGAACTCAGAGCTGAGATGCATAGTAGTACAACTTACTGTTATCTTCAACATACATACAAAATAGACATAGATAGCCACAAGAACATAGAACATAGTAAAATGAGAAAAAATTGAGAGGTAAATTGGGAGATTGGGATTAACATATACACACTACTATATATAAAATAGGTAACTAATAAGGACCTACTGTATAGCACAGGAGACTCTACTCAATACTCTGTAATGGCCTATATGGGATCTAAAAAAGAGTGGATATATGTATATGTATAACTGATTGACTTTGCTGTACACCTGAAACTAACACAACATTGTAAATCAACTAGACTCCAATAATTTTTTTTAAAAAGGAACATAGAAAATAATAAAATGAGAAAAAAAAATTTTGAGTATGTATTTTGTTTAAAATGTAATTTATTTAATTATAAGTTATATAATTTAATTCTTAAGCTCTTTAAAAACTGGATTGCACAGTTACTGAAAATATAACACCTGGCTCTCTTGGTTGGATATGGACTGGCCCTAGCTCAGCACTGCTTTTGTGTGAATAAGGTGATCTGGTGGGACTGTGTAGAGTCAGTGAGTCAAGGAATAAGAAATGCATTTCAGTAGAAGGACCATACATGAATGTAAACATGCTTAGAGAGAGAAGCACGTCACAGTTGATGGACTTAACGTAATTCTGTGTACATGAAGAGTGGTGTTCTTTTGGTAAATTACATGAAGTAGGAAGTGGGCAAATAATTAAAGACAATGTATCATGCAAGATTGGTGTTACGGACTGAAAATTTGTGTTTCCCCCCCACCCCAAATTCAAATGTTGAAGCCAAATCCCAATGTGATGATATTTCAAGGTGGGGGCTTTGGGAGAAAATTAGGTCATGCAGGTAGAGCCCTCATGAATGGGATAGGTGCCCCTATAAGAAAAAGTTGAAGAGCTCTGTAGACATTTTTCTGCCATACAATGAGAAGTGGACAATCCATAACCCTAAAAGAGACTAACCAGGACCTAAATGATGCTGGCACCCTGATCTCAGACTTCCATCCTCCAGAACTGTGAGAAATAAAGTTCTATTGTTTATAAGCTACCTAGTTTATGGTATTTTGTTACGGTAGCCCAAGCTGATTAAGACAATTGACTAGCTTATACTGCAGTGCAAAACAGTCCCCCAAAATTCAGGGTCTTAAAACAACAAAAGTTAATTCTCACTCTTTCTATGTGTCTAATGCTGGTCAACTGGCAAACTCTGCTCATTGTAATCAAATAAGTATCAAAGCTGATGCAGACTCTACCATATCACACTAGAGCCTTATTGGTGCTGGACTTCAGTGAACCACGATAAGGGAGAATAATGTGGAGAATTGTGCACTGGCTCTTAAATGGAGCCTGGCAGAAGTGACACACATCACTATCCTCATGATTAAATGGCCAAAGCCAATCATATTGGTGAATCTTATCGTGATATTGACATTTTGAATATTTAAACTATTTATTTATGAAATGGCTAAAGGAATAACTTGATGAACTTAACTACTCCACTGAAGTCCTGTGTTTTAATTGATTTCATAAATGGTGAAAGAATGAATCATACCTAGATCATCTCTGGAAATTGAACTCTGCTGCAGATGTATAAAGGAAGGTGAAATGGCACCCCAATTTCTACAATGCTATTTAGAAAGACTCTGGGAGCCAGGAAAATGGAACAGTCACTTTTATACAGGACTTATCCAGAACTTGAGAAAACTGCTTTCTGTTTAAACATGTGGTGTTTTTATTACAGATCTCTTTGGGGCATGTGGAGCATGTAGTCGCTTAAGAAATGGTCAGTTTCACTCATGCCCAGCCCCACACATATTTCAAAGGTTAACATTCCTTTAATCTACTTTGGAAGGAATGTTAACCTAGGGATTAGTCTCCAAAATTTCCAAACAGCTCATGAGGCTTAATATCATCAAAACATACAACCCAGTCAAAAAAATGGGCAGAAGACCTAAATAGACATTTCTCCAAAGAAGACATACAGATGGCCAAGAGGCACATGAAAAGATGTTCAACATTGCTAATTATTAGAGAAATGCAAATCAAAACTACAATGAGGTATCACCTCACACCAGTCAACATGGCTATCATCAAAAAATCCACAAACAGTAAATGCTGGAGAAGGTGTGGAGAGAAGGGAACCCTCCTATACTCTTGGTGGGAATGTAAACTGGTACACTTACTGTGGAGAATAGTATGGAAGTTCCTTAACAAACTAAAAATAAAGCTACCATATGACCCTGCAATCCCACTCCTGGCCATATATCTGGAGAAAAACATAGCCTGAAAAGATACATGCACCCTAGTGTTCATTGCAGCACTGTTTACAATAGCCAAGACGTGGAAGCAACCTAAATGTCCATTGACAGAGGAATGGATAAAGAAGATGTGGTACATATATACAATGGAATATTACTCAGCCATTAAAAAAAGGAAATAATGCCATTTGCAAGCAACATGGATGGACCTAGAGATTGTCATACTGAGTGAAGTAAGTCAGACAGAGAAAGAGAAATAGCGTATGATATCCCTTATATGCAGAATCTAAAAAGAAATGGTACAAATGAACCTATTTACACAACAGAAACAAAGTCACAAACTTAGAAAACAAACTTACGGTTACCAGGGTTGGGGAACGATGGGGGGAAGGGATGGTCAGGGAGTTTGGGATCAACATGTACACACTGCTATATTTAAAATGGATAACCAACAAGGACCTACTGTATAACACAGGGAACTCTGCTCAATGTTATGGGGCAAACTGGATGGGAGGGGAGTTTGGGGGAGAATGGATACATGCTTATGCATGGCTGAGTCCCTTTTATGTGCACTTGAAACTATCACAACATTGTTAATTGGCTATACTCCAATCTAAAATAAAAAGTTTAAAAAAAAAGATTGATGTTCCTGGTGCAAGTAATTTAGGCCAGGATATTTTCACTTGACAAACATGATATGAGTCAGAGCAATCTTCTGCAGAAAAAGCTGTTTTTGATCATTTGCCTAGAATGAAGCTATGGATGAGGAAGATGCATATACTCTCCTATAATTTATTCCAGTTATTTTCCTTCCTTGTCTGAAAGACATGTCACAAATTCTTTGCCAGATATTTTCCTCTCGCCCTCCAGAGCCACTTGCCATGTGGTTCTACCCTGCTCTTGCCCCTGAGAGACTTACTCCTATAGGCTTGGTAAACAGGTTCCCTTCCCTCTGGCTTCTGGTTGGGTTTGGCCATTAACAGGTGTCAAGAGAAGATCAGAGTATAGGAGATGGGTAAGAGTGGAGATTATTTTCTAGCTCATTCCCTTCCAGTTTTCCACAGGTTAGTTGCATTTCTCCACCAAATGACACAATTCCTGTGGAGATCATGTACCTTCCCTTTCCTTCTGCCTTTGAGACAACAGCTCTTTGCTTTTATTAGCCTGAAATGATTGCCCATATTTTTACATTTTAAACTCTCCACAGTGACATATTTTTCCTTCCAGGCCATGACTGATACACCTTCTTAAGCATCTAAATGCAAAGATATCTCTGCCTAATAATATCCCCTTCACACAGCCTCAGATGCACTCCCATGCAATGGCATGGCCACATGATGAAAGCAGCAAGTAACTGCAGTTACAAAATGCACATCACAATCTAAGCTGTTTCTCCCTTACAGTGGCCTTTTAATATCAAATGAATTAATGTATGAGAAAATGTTTTATAAATTTTAAAATGGGATAAGTATTATTTTCTGTGGATGATAAATGTAACTATGGGTTCTATTGCCTGTAAGACAAGCACGGTTCCTGCATGAATCAAACCATTAATTCTTGATGGTTCTTAATTATTATTGAACATATTTTTCTTTACAGGAGCTGTCATTTAAATGTGCTTGCCAACTAGCTTGTTTATCAAACATTCCAGTCCTATCAAATTCTCATTTACATTGCCTTGTGTTTACCACTCCCATAAATTTTTATTATCAGCAGATTTAACTATCCAGGCTATTTTGGAGATTGAAAAGACGAGAGTTGATGCATCATGTACAATATCTCATATATCTGTCATTTCTATTCTACTGCTATTTGGTTAGCTCAGCCTCTTATTACTTCATGTTTGGATAATTGCAATAAATTTCATGTGCTCTTCTTGCCTCTGAACTTGCTCCCTCTATTCTAAAATGTACACTCATAGTCATCTGCCAAAATGCCTCTAGATTATCCTTTTTACCCCTCTGTCTTCCTAAAATATTTGTCCTCTGCTTTCTCCTTTTTTTTTATTAGTTTCTGCTTTATAACAAAGTGAATCAGTTATACATATACATCTGTTCCCATATCCCTTCCCTCTTGCGTCTCCCTCCCTCCCACCCTCCCTATCCCTCCCCTCTAGGTGGTCACAAAGCACGAGCTGATCTCCCTGTGCTATGCAGCTGCTTCCCACTAGCTATCTACCTTACATTTGTCTCCTTTGTTTTTTTCCCAGCCTTCATTGTAGCCCTTATTAGAACACACATTATCAATTCTCTCACTCTATATATGCATTCACTTCTCAAAATCTAAGTAAAACCTCACCTTCTTGGAAGTGTTTTAACTGGAAAACCTATAAAGCAAAACTCCTAGAATATTTATAGTTTGTAACAGTTTTTAAGGACATCTTTTAGGCTGTAGTCATGTGGTTATCTCATAGTAATCTTATTTTACATAAACATATTGAGATAAGTACACATCTCAAACTTCCTTATCCATTTCAACAACAAGACAGGTTCTGTTGATTTTTGTAATAAATATTTATTAAGAACATACTCTCTCCCAGGCCAGTTTTTCCCACCATGTTTGGTATGTCCTGTAAAAATCTGTTAACTTATTTACTGATGTAGTGAACTGATTAGTAATTTGAGACTAGAAAACTTTTTTAAATGTACAATTTTCTTTTTGGCACATCAAGCTGCTGGGTGCCTGTAGGCACTATTTCTGTTAAGTGAACAAACATCTGGATATTGTGTATCTGGTTAGCCAGTTCTCTGAGTGAATAAAGTAGCCATCATATAGAAGCAACTTAAAAGAATGAGTCAGGGGCTTCCCTGGTGGTGCAGTGGTTGAGAGTCCACCTGCCAATGCAGGGGACGCGGGTTCGTGCCCCGGTCCGGGAAGATCCCACATAATGTGGAGCGGCTGGGCCAGTGAGCCATGGCCGCTGAGCCTGCGCGTCCGGAGCCTGTGCTCCGCAATGGGAGAGGCCAGAACAGTGAGAGGCCCGCGTCCTGCAAAAAAAAAAAAAAAGAAGAAGAAGAATGAGTCAGGCTGATAACCATTTCACTTTGAGGAAAGGAAAAGGATCAGGCAAAATTTTGTAAGCTTTTGTCATCATGTTTATCATCCATACAGATATAAGGCACAATCCCATCAACATAAATGAATTCAAATAAAAAATGGCCTCAATATAGATGTTTTTCTTTTAATCTGCATCTAAGCACTAAAGAGATACTTTATGATTTTTAAATTTCTGACAGCCATAAAATCAGTGGAGATGAATCATTTAACTTTTGAAGATCTTCTATGTGGTTGGAGCTAAGCTCTGTGTTTTAAGTATGTTATAAATCTGCCAATAAAATGGCATTGCACACAAGGAGACTGTTAAATGTATTTAAACAGAAGTTGTAAAGACTATTTAAATTCACAATGAGTTTGACTTTTTACATGGGTTATGTGGCACCTCAACCCACGCTGTTGAATTTATTAAATATTTACAAATAACCCATCTCTTCTAAGAGATTCCTAGAGTGACTCTGAGGTTATTTACAAAAATACATATAAAAATATATACAGTAAAATAAGACTGTAATGATACAGACAAATCAGGATTATGATGACAACACAATGAAGCCAGAGTTGATGTGAACACAAAAAATGAAATACTAAACTATTTTCTTCAATTTTGTTTGAGTTTTCTACATGCTAATATAGCTGATGCATAGTATTTACTATACAATAAAAACCAAACTAGTTCATCTGGAGAAGGCTGATTATTCTTCCTGTGAGTCTTAAAGAGACTACTTTTTACAATACTTTACAACAGAGTAATGCTTACCAACTCTTACCTTTTAGATCTAAGGTGTTCAAACACTGCTTCGTTTCCAAGTAGGAAACATCAAAGAAATTTAAGGCAGCATAATCTAATCTTTATTCATGGATTTTGAATTCCAACAGACTTGAATAATGATCTTTACTACCTATATGACTGGGGAATTATTTACTATATATTAACCCTATTTTTCACCTCTGTAAAATAAGGGCAAAAATCATATTTATGTTATATCTTGTGCAGTTAAAATAAAATATAACTGACAATAAGCATTGTTTTATAATTATTGGTTGCTGAGGCAGAATATAAGGATTACTAATGTTCTGTATCCATTGCCTGGCTTGATTTTGATTCATTCCTGGCTCTTATGAATAAAAAAGGGATGAATTTTTTATCCACTGCCTAACTCCTTTCTCTAAGCCATTGATTCTCAACCAGGGGTGATTTTGACACCCGTGGAACATTCGACAGTGTCTGGAGATATTGATGATTGCACAGGATAGCTTTTCATAACATAGAATTATCTGGCCCCAAATGTTAGTAGTGCCAAGATTGAGAAACCCTGCACTAAGCTTTTATGACTGGTTACTCAACTCTCTGCTTTGCCCTGATTTTATAGATATTGAATATCCTGATTTTTCACTGCCTCACTCACACTTATAGATGTTCTTTTTTGATTTGTACATATCCTCCTAGTTTTAACCCATTGCCTTTCTCTGAGTTTTAGTGTATTTGTGAAACATTAAATGCCATTTCATTGGAGCTTAGTAATGATATTTACTAAATTTCCATTTGCTTCAGTCTGAGGTGGAGCTCTATATTAAAAAAAAATCGAATTCATGTAGGACTTAATAGCATAATCACTTAAATGTGTAACCTTTCCCTCTTATATGATTTTAAATTTAGTGAGTGACTTGTAGTATTCAGGCTGGATCAGAAGGTTTTCCTGGACCAGGAGGCTTTATTTTCTGAGACATGAGATTTTCAGCTGCCGATCTGGGTTCTTGCTTGTTACAGACTTCTTAGGGTTCCCTGACAGAAGTTAATTCTAGTTGTTGTCACCAGCTCAAGAATGTAAGTGATTTATGATAGTACTGGTGGTATCACTGCAGCAGGGACTGGTCCATTTGTGAACCCAACTCTTCTGCATAGGCAATGTTTATTTTGACGTTTTGGGCAGTTAAGTTGAGAAGGTAGATCTACCGAAATACATCCCACTTTCTAACTTATCAGTGTCTGTACTCATTTTCTTCGCTGACACATACTCTCTGCAGTACATTGATATCCACCTCTGACACTCATATGTAGGAGAATGCTACAAAGCCTAAACCACCCTCTAATTAAATATTATTCATGCTAATAAGCTTTATCCCCCCAGAAACCTCTAAATCTTTAAAAAAGATTAGAAGGGATACATGCCTGTGGGACAAACAGAAGAAGTAGTACTGACTAAGTTGGGGCTACTGGCCTAACACAAAATAGATTAAATTAATGAAAGCAAGGTGCTCTGTATGTGCCTTTTTAATGTGTATGCCTCATTAATGAGTTTAGAATTAGATTTTGAAGAGTTTGATTCTTGTTTTCATAGATTACCTGTATTTGTCCCGGTAAATCAAGAAGTTTGATTTTTCAGTAAAAGGTTACTAGAAACCCCCGTAAAAAGTAAGAAATATTTAAATTTTGTAGGAATTTTTTGCTTATTTAATAAATAACTGTCCCACATGTAGTATGAGCTAATAGCTAGAGATAAAGCATTTCTAAATAAAGCAAATTCTATCATCTGGCTTTTATACTTCAGATTTTAAGACAATGTTGAGTGCCTTGGAATTTTAGCTATGTCCAAAAAATTTCCTAAGTAATGAGTTATTGTTACAACTTTTTCTTATGCTGATTCTGTAAGACTTGTGTTTATACATTTTCATATTTTTCGTATTTCAGATTTGAATCATTCCTATTGTACATGTTATTGCAATATATTTTAGGAATCATTTTAGCTTTTAAAAATTAACTTAATTCATTTTAATTTTGCTCATCATTTTAATGGAGCTGCTTGCCTCTAGTCCCTGATTCTTCTATATTATTTAACACTTGTTGTTTTCTAAAATAGAAATTGAAGTGTTTTGCTCATATACACCAAAGTTCAAACTGTTTTAGTTTGGAAATCAAGGACCTCCAAAATATTTTTTTCTGACTTTAATTTCAAACCTAAGGAGCCAGTATAAGCTTGATAAGTACTGTAGTCTAGTTGTGTATTTTAAACACTTCATGTTTTCCATATATACACCATATACGGACTATCGCTTCAAATTCCAAGTCCTCAATGAAGTTATCATTTACCCATTACATAATTCAGTTTTTAAAAATAAATGTTTAGTAAATGATTTCTGTATGTCAGGAACTGTAATGTGTTTGGGGATAAAGTGATGGACTAAATCAGAATGTTTTATCCTTAATAGAGTGTGTATTTTAGCTGGCATGGTTATATGGATATCTCAAAGCAAATCTAAATACATTGAAAAGGGAGAGACATTTGTGGATGCCAGATAGCCAACAACGAATGCACAACCCATTGATTTTATCCATTTTTCGGAGCCCCATTTATATAGAGTCCTTTATTTTGTAAACTTAAGTGTGAGACTCTTAAATTCCTTGTTTTAATAAGGAATCTATCAAAGTCATAGTTTATGTTTTCATTCACGAAGGAGAGGATGATAAATCCATTTTATTCTCTGGTTTTACAAAGGTGTTTCAAAGTATTTAAGTGTTTATAAAAAACATAAAAAGCATTTTAAATGTTATTAATGTCACAACTATAAATTAAGAAAAAGAACCAAAAGAAGTGCAGACATTTAGGGATTAAAGATTACATTTTTGAGAACATAGTAACATTCTCAGTGGAACATTTGCCTTAAAATATGTGTTTATTAAACACTAAACTGAACAGGGGTATACATATTCATACAAATCTTCACATTTAAAAGGCAAGTAAGATTGACACTTTTGTTAATATTCTGTTCATCACTTTATCAAAACTAGCTCTTTGATGTAGAATAGTCTCTGCATTTCCACAGCCATAAGGGAGAATAAAACACTTTTTCTGTTTTATCTTTCTGATTTTTCTTTTGCCCTAGCAGCTTTCTCAGGCCTAAGCACTGGAATTTCATTTGTCAGCTTTGAAAGAAAACCCAACCAGAAGAGCTTAATACTAAGAATACAGAATCACGAAAGGGCAGAAAAGAATTTCTAACAAATGAGATATGAGGCTTGCAGTGCTTTGCTTCTACATCTTTAAGACATTTCTATATTGTTTCTAGGGTCATTTTGTGCTATTATAATTTGGTCATACAGTCAAACTGTAACAAACAAATTATGTATGCTAGAAATTATTCTACCTACATCTTCACTTCATTAAGCAATTTTGAAGATTCATTTTTTTTGTGCTGTGCAGAAATGAGACATGAACTTCTACTTCTCCAACCCACATATCCCTGTTCATGAATAGGGTTTTACAATTTCCTTAAGCATTATTTACCAGTAGGTTGGATGTTCCATAGTAGTAGTTGTTCTCAAGTCCCCAGATAAAACAATGTTTTAAACAGTTTGTACCCTATAATATCACCTTATTTTATCAAAGTGAGAGTTATTATAGAGAATGCAGTGTTTTACAAATATAATGATTATAATGAATGTATAAAGCTCATCTTTTTATATAATAAATGCTAACCTGACTATCTAATATAATGGAAGAAGACAGATACATTTTTAAATAAGCTAAATTCCTTTTGAACAGATTTCTACCTCTGTGTGTAATGTTAACCACTATACCATTCTACTTCATTTACTCATATTCATGATTTTCTATGCTTATGAATCTATCTATCTAATCTATCTGTTAGTTTATATGGGTTATCTCTTCTCAATACTGAGATTCTTATGCCTTTTACGTTTATTAGTAAAAACCCATTTTTTCTGTATATTCTAGTTCTGTGTTTTTGTAAGGTAAAACAAGTGCAAATCATTTAAAATTAATTATTAATATTCCATGATTTCTCTCTCATGTATTCCATGAAAATAGTTTTCCATGTTAAAGTAAGTTTGTGAATTGCTGGCATAAATAATTTCCTAACCTCAGTGCATCACAGCGTTTTTATTCTATGTGTCTCTTATGAATCCTTAAACAAGGTTATGTAGCCAAAGTTTTCTAGTCATATCAGAACCTCTCCTACAATGTTATTCCATAAACACAGACTACTAAGAGAGGGCAAATTATAACATCATCTCAATATCCCAAAGGCTCACCTAACTCTTTCTAACTCAGAAAGTCTAGGAGTTGACACTGCAGCCAGTTTGCTAATATTCAGTATCTGCTCTTCCACCAATCTATTATGTGAATTTGGTAAGTTACTTTAGTCTCTGTGCTGTAGTTTCTTTCTTTTAATATGGGTGATTAAAAGAGTTTTTATATAAAAGATTATATGCTCTATAAATCTTAGTAATTATAATATAGTTTCAGTAACTTTGTCTACAAACTATATTATACTGAAAAAAAAATTACTTCTAATTTGCTGCTTTGTATTACCTCTGAATCTCACCCAGAATTTCTTGTCCAGTTGGTAATTTCAATTTTTTTTATATTTGATTTTTTTTACCTTAAAATATCGTATTCTTATATAGAGTATTTCCTCTACCTAAAATGCATATTAATCTCATATTGCCATTTTAAATGTTATTTTCTATGATAAATATATTAATTTACCAAATTTGCATGTGCAGTTTGGATAGAAATATGCATAGTATTTGTAATGGACTGTAACAAAAACAGTGATTGTCTCATATTCCTGAAATAGTGGGCGGATAAATAATGTGAAATCCATGCAACAGCTCCTACACTTCAGCTCTTCAGTAGCCTTTAAATAAATTTTATAATTAGAATATATATACATTATAATTCTATGAACTTATAATAATCATAATAGTTTAAAAGTATTTTTTTCAAAATCATATTTTTGGAGTGGAATTACAGAAGTTCTTGGAAATATTCTTTGATTAATATTTTTGTAACTTTATTAAGATTTCCAGTGTTAGAACATTATACAAACTCCTTCAACCAATGATAGAATAAATATGAAGTACAAGTCAGCCGAGTATATTTAGCTCAAATAACCAAATTTAGTAGTTTTTGTTATAATTTTGACCATGCTTCTGATAAGATATGAAAAGTACTAAGAATTTATTTTCTAAAATTGCATCCACAATTTTTCATAATCCTGCAAAGTGGAAAGCAAGTTAAATTATTGTAAATGACTATTTCCCTTTCATTCACTTATTTTTGTGAAGTAGGAAGGTTCCAATATAGCTATTAGGGCATCATGGATTAATGTATTCATAGGATTTCATTCCTAAAGGCAACCGCTTCATCAAAAAGTCTAGGATTTAATCCAACAACAGTCTCTGGAAAGTATATTTTTGAAGGTGAAAATTACACATTAATACGTTAAATTAGGCAAAATAAATCATGACAACAACACTTGAAAATACAAAATATTGTTTAAAACATGAAAAACTATATTCATCTAATGATTTGCTTTTAACAACTGTGTTTCTTTGGCTCTTTTAAGTGTTCCAAAGAGGGCAAAAATTCACTATTTTCTGAAATATCTATCCCTGCAAAATATTTTCATTTCTGTAGGTGATGTGATAAGAAACCTGATGAAAGTCAAGTGGAAGGAAACTGAAATGATACTTGTGAGTGTTAGTACTATGGCATGGGAGAGGTCTTGTTCATGGGCTTAGCTGTAGATTCATGTGCTCATGTGTGCACATACACTAGTATTAAATTATGATATAATTTTAGGGCGATGACAGCATTAGCAAGACATAGCTTTGTGATTTATTATTGAGAAAATACCAAAAATAGTTTATACAGTAAATTCATTTATCATTTATGGAAACCAGAAACAAAATTGGAATAATATTTAGAAAATGTTAAATCAAGGTAAAATAAACCAAGCAAACCAACCAACAAACAGCTCATCAATTTAAGCTGAGAGTTCTTTATGCAAGTGATATTAGAAAAATACAAAAATGTTGCTAGGAATATTTTTTATAGTAAATGTAGGTTTGGTTTATATTCATGTGGCTGGAAAAAAAAATAGAACTTTCTACTTCCACAATATAATTCATCCCAGGTTCTAGGAATTCCGAAATTTAGTAGTTATTTTCTTTTCTTTTCTTTTCTTTTTTTTTTTTTGGTAATTTAAAACTATCATCTGCTAATTTAATTTTTATTTTCACTTTAAAATGTGCTATTAAGATAATTGCCTTATTCATGATTCTGATTTTATAAATTTGTAGTCAGAATCTTTCCGTTTGAGAACTGTCTATCCTGGTAGCCTCCTCCCTCTAATTAGGTTCACAAAAAAAGCTCTATTAATCCCTACTTATTCCAAGAAACGACTAACCACAGAAACACTCAGGCCCTAACATTGAACAATCTTTCCTCTTTTGAAATGCCAGCAGACTTGCCCCCTTACAGCCAACCAAGGACTGTCAAGTATATCTGAAAATCAATTAGAAAATCTCCCCATTTGCAAATATTGCTAGAATGCTTGCCAATCAAAGACTGTCTCAGTAATTCCTGTTCTTACTCTGTAACATCTACTCTCCTTTCTAACACCTTTGAACCCCACTGAAACAAAAGTGATATAGGTGGCTTCTCTTCTCTTGCTGCAAGTTTATGAATAAGCAACATTCATTAATTTTGTGTTATACTTAGATTTGTCTATGGCACTTATATAATACGCTATGCGACAAATCAGTTGGACTGTAGGAGTCAACATATGGGAAATGTTTTTGTAGGAAATGAGACATAGTCATAATTTGTGGACTGAAGGAAATGTATAAAATATACAATGTTATTAATGCATTTATAGGTGATGAACTGATTGTGCTATGCCATAAACTAGAAACAGTGAGAGCTGGGATTAAAATCCAGAATTTCTGATTTTCTTTTCCAGGTCACTGGTTTTTTTTAAAAGAAGGAAATTTCCTTTAAAATAAATTAAATGGTGAAGAGACAAGTCTCCTTATAAGATTAATGTATTTGAAGCCTCAGTCTTGACTCCAACATATTCTCTCTGGGTGGAATTGTATAAATTACTCACAATTTCTATACATTGGTTTTCTCATCTCTAAAGTTAGGGCAGAATAGCTTTGCTTCATAAAATTGTGGCATGGATTATATCAGATGATACTAAAGTAAATCATTTATAGTTGCATCTGGCAAATAGGAGTTAATAAACATTAGCAATGATGATAATGATAATAGTGATTCTATGGAACTTTGATTTTAGATATACAGGAAAAAAGTAAACATCATTCATATAATAATCTCTTTATTGTTATTCATAAAAGAGTGAAAAATTATTAATTTATGGCTCTAAGTTGTCATTGATAAATCAAAATTAATTTGGATTCTATATAGACTGAAATGATTTCAAGTTAAAATTTGGATATTTGCCAATAATTTATAATTTCATTTAACTCAATGAATATCTAAGTCATATATGCTTGTCTTTAACTATAATGTTACTATAGCCTAAATATATATTTTTTATGATTTTTCTAATTCTACTCTTGAGGACAAATATAGAATATTATTCAGCTTTTATGTATTTTATTTGATTAAACTTAAATTGACTTCTTAACAGTTACTTTTTAAAAATATGTAATTTAATGTTAACTTTTCCAAAAATCTTGACATATGCAAGTTTTCATGTCTTCTCTCATCTTGAAATGGTCTCAACCTAAGTAATGGTCTCACCCTTTTTACTGAGTTTATGACTGATTGCAATTACTTGAGAGTTAAAAAAAAAAAAAGGTTAACATTTTTTATATCCCATATGAAATATGTTACTTTCACTTTACTGTTAACATAAAAATAGCTCTTTAAGTCAAGAAAGATAATAATTTTTCACTAATCTCCATAAGGGTACCAAGTAAGATCAACAAAGAACATTTTGTTTCATTTTACACTGGGGACCCTTGAAAGGTACATAGTTAAATGTTATCCTTTTGTAAGTAAATCATTCACACTTTTGGAAGACAGCTTAGAGCTGCTTAAACGTGATTTACTGCCAAGACCTCTACAGTTTTTAAGGAGTCAAACTAAATGCATAGTGTACATTTTATAGGTACATTCATGTATTAAAAAATTGCAAAAGGAGTTTGGAGACATATAAAATAAAACAATTTTTAAAAATTGTCCCTAACGTTACCTCTCTGAGAAACAGATTAATCTAATTATAAACCTAATAATTGTAGATCACCCTTCAAACCAAAATGCTCTAAGTTCATAAAATGTATAAATTAATATTCTCAATTTAAAATTCATGTAAAATATATTGATTTATTATTTTGACAAATTTTATAACTTTATCGGGATATAATTCAATAAAATTACATCCTTTTTCAAGTATGCAATTAATTGTTTTTTTAAATTCTATTCATAGAACTGTTCCAGCATTACCATTATCTAATTCCAGAACTCACGCCTAAAGAAAGTCGTATCAAGAAGCATTCTTGAGAATTATAAATAAGACTGCTGTTTATAGGTAGATACCAGTGCAACAGTACCAGCTATTAAAATTTGGAAATGCCTTTGTACCAGATGGTGCCAACCTCTGATCCAAGTGCCTGGGTTGCTTCCTAACCTTTAGTGAGTATCCTCGGACCTCTCCATGGTTCAGAAATAGAAGATTAGAATCTGGTACAAAAGGGAGCATCTAAACTACTACTGCTGAATAGTGAGGCCAATATTATTTATACTGGTCAGTAACAATGCTAAATGATATTCATTTTTTAATGTCATCAATAAAAAGAATTATATCTTCATTTAAAGGGATAATCAGTAGAAAATCCATAGTGGTGAAAAAAATAACTAGTAGTAGAAAAGAAAAAGACATTAAGTTACTTAAATCAGTAGTGAAAGAGGTGATACTATTTTTGACCTTATAGAAATAAAAAGGAACATAAGGGAATACTATGAAAATTGTATGCAAACAAATTATATGCTCTATGTAAAGTGGACAAATTCCTAGAAAGACCTTACCAAAACTGTTTCAAAATGAAATAGGCTATCTCAATAAATCTATAACTAGGAAAACTAATTACTAATCGTGAACCTTCCTACAAAGAAAAATCCAGGATTAGATGGTTTCGTTGGTAATTTCTATCAAGTGTTTGATGGAAAAATTAGCACAATCATTCAAAACCTCTTCCAAAATTAGAGGAGAAGGGAATATTCCAAACTCATTCCATGAGCCCACTATTACGCTACTATTTAAACAAAATAAAGACATTACAAGAAAACTACAAACCAATGTAACTTACAACTATAGACAGAAAAATTCTTACCACATTTTAGCAAACCAAAATTAGAAACATATAAAGAGGATTATACACTACAACCATGTGAAATTTACCCCAGGAATTCAAGGTTACTTTAAAATAGGAAAAATCAACTGATGAACTATGCCATATTAGTATAATAAGGACAAAAAATGATATGGCTATCTCAGTAGATGCAGTAAAAGCATTTGATAAAATTCAGTATCCTTACATGATTAAAAAAACACTTTACAAACTAGGAAGAGAAAATAATTTCCTCAATCTGATGAAGGCCATCTAGTAAAATTCCATAGTTAACATCATACTTAATGGTGAAAGCCTGGATTATTTCCCACTAGAATCAGGATGTCTGCTTACCATAGAAATAGGAGATGTGATGATGGAAACAAACATGGTGGGAGGAAGGGGTCATGAGCCAGTGAATGTAAACTGTCTCCAGAAAGCCAAGGAGGCCAGGAAAGGTAAGGAAACAGTTTCTCGCCTAGAGATTCCCAAAGGAACCAAGACTCTTGACTCCTTTATTTTAGCCCAGTTAAACTGATTTGGGGTTTCTGGACTCCAGACTCTAAGATATTAATGTGTTGTTTTAAGCCACAAGTTTATAATAATTGGCTACAACATCATAGGAAGCTAATGCATTCCATAACAATATATCCCACCAAACCTCAAAATACAAATGAGAAAGGACCAGCCACAGCTGCAAGAATCTCATGGTATCAGAATCTGAGCTGGAAGAAAAGAGGAATGGTAAAGGAACATTTCACAGTCCTGGTTCCAAAGAGCCTATGTGTTACCATCATGTATTCTAGAAATTTCTAAGAGCATCAGGAGAAATTAGAGAGAGGCACCACTAGTTAAAATTTACAGGGAGTGTCTGGGGAGCATGGGAAGATCTCTTGGGGTTTGAGCAATTTCAGAATCTAATTAACAAACCTAAGCATCAATCAAGGATAAAGCCTGGCACTAAGGAGAAACTGCGCTAAGTGTGGAAACTGGCAAGACAGGGACAATAGAGGAAATGAAAAAGCCAGGTTCAGATGAAACTTGGGAGATTTCATAAAGCAAGAAACCATGTTTATGACTTTGAGAACAGAACAGAATAGGAAGCTTAAAAAATTTTACTTGACATTCAGGGGAATATGAACACTGGCTGTTCAATGGTATTAAAGATTTGAAAAAATTGCCTACATGTTTTAAAAGGGGACATAAATTTATCTTTAATAGGCATTCAGAAATACTTAGAATAGATATCTGTAATTTGCTTCAAAAAAATCTGGTGCTAAAATGGGGACAATGAGAAATGTTTGTAAGGGTGTGTTTGTGCATAGAGGAAGTTTGCTGTGTATTGATAACTCTTGGGTATGTGAATTTTCATTATACTGTTTTTTCTAATTTTTGCATGTCTAAAATTTCCCAAATAAAAAAGTTTAAAAAGAAAGGAAAAATGGAAAGTCCTACCATACTGGCTGGACTGCAATGGCCAGTTTCTAACCTATACACTCAAATGTTCATTTGCATCATCTTTATCTATTATCCCTTGTTGTTAATATTTAATTGTGAAAAACAACCTTAAAGATATTTTCAAAACAGTACACACTTTTACTTCAACTATGTTATTAAGCCAACAGAACTTTTTCTATTGTCTATGAAATTTTTTTTCATATTTTTATTACATATCTACTTTTCCTAAAAGCAATTTTAGTACTGATCACCTTATTTCTATTAAATTAGATGTCACTCTGACAAACCAAAATGGCATGACAATGCTCAAGAACAGAATGAATAGTAAGAGGGGTTGACCTCTCCACAGAAAAACAATTTTAATTAATTTAAAACCCTCAGATGAAAAATAGAATCTTGTTTACTTGATGTCAAAATAAGCAAAACGCGGTTACCCAATGGATTTCCTCTTTGAGACACCAAACCTGCATATGCATGCTCAGCATTTTTTCCATTTCTGATGTTCTGTCATCATATGGGCATGTTGCATAAGGAGAATATTCTTAAACGTGCTTCGTGGAAGAGAAGGGACTATCGACCACCTGATGTGATACACCTGATGTGATACATAAATATTTGTATGTATGTATTATTTTTGGAAACGGGATTCAAAAATTTTCTGAGTTGTATATGAAACCAATAAAGAGGTATGTTACATTCCTTATATATATGTGCTAAGAGCCACATTTGGTCTTCATAAAGCAAACTTTGCTTCAACAACAAAGCTAGCTGTTTCTCTAAACTATGAAAGATTTTGGGTAAAGAAAATGAGTATCTTACCTTAAAGTTCCTTCCATAGTTAAGTTTAAATAAAAAAATATGTTTATGAGAATGAAAAAGGAAGCCACAGACTAGGAAGAATTTTCAAAACACATATCTGATTCAGGACTGATATCCAAAATATACAAAGAATTCTTAAAGCTGAACATTAAGAAAACACACAATAAATTTTTTAAATGGACAAAATATCTAAAGACACATCTCACCAAATAAGATATACAGAAAGCAAGTAAGCATAGGAAAAGAATCTCAACATCACGTGTCATTAGGGAATTGCAAATTAAAGCAAGATACCACTACATGCCTATTAGTCAGCTTTTTTTTTCACTTTTTATTTGTTTATTTTTTATTGAAGTATAGTTGATTTACAGTGTTGTGTTAGTTTCAGGTGTACAGCAAAGGGATTCAGTCATATATATGTACACACACACACACACAGACACACATATATATATATATATTCTTTTTCAGATTCTTTTTCATTATAGGTTATTACAAGATATTGAATATAGTTCCCTGTGCTGTACAATAGGTCCTTGTTGTTTATCTAATTTATGTATAGTAGTGTGTATCCATTAATCCTAAGCTCCTAATTTATCCCTCCTCCCCCCTTTCCCCTTTGGTAACCATAAGTTTGTTTTCTATATATATGAGTCTATTTCTGTTTTGTAAATAAATTCATTTGTATCATTTTTTAGATCACACATGTAAGTGATATCATATGATATTTGTCTTTGACTTACTTCACTTAATATGATAATCTCTAGGTCCATCCATGTTGCTGCAAATGGCATTATTTCATTCTTTTTTTATAGCTGAGTAATATTCCATTGCATATAACTATACCACATCTTCTTTATCCATTCAACTATTAGAAAGGCTAAAATCAAAACGCTGACAACACTAAGTGCTGTTGAGCTTGTGGAGCAACAGGAACCCTCATTCATTGCTAGTAGGAATGCAGAATAGTACAGCCACTTTGGAGGACAGCTTGGCAGTTCCTTACAGAGGTAAACTTTGTGTTACCATAAAACCCACCAATTGCACTTCAAATGTGTTGAACATTTTTGTCCACAGAAAAGCCTGAACATGAATGTTTCAAGGAGACTTATTCATAATTGTCAAAACTTGGAAACAACCTAGATATACTTCGATAGGTGAATGTATGAACAAACTGTGGTATAACCATATAAAGAAATATTACAATTTAGAAATAAAAAAAGAAATAAGTTATAAAACCACAAACCAATATGGAGGTACCTTAAATGTATATTTCTCAGTAAAAGTAATTGGTTTAAAAATGCTACATACTATATGATTTCAATTATATGACATTCTGAAAAGGCAAAACCATGAAGACAATAAAGGGAACAGGGGTTTTAGGGGCTGGGTGGGGCAGGGGGTGATCCCCTGGAGGATAGGGGATTTTTAAGGTAGTGAAACTACTATTGTGTATGATACTATAATAGTGGAGACATGTTATTATACATTCATCAAAAGTCATAGAATTTACAGCACAAAGAGTAAACCCTAATGTAAATTATGGGCTTTACTTAATAACAGTGTATCAGTATTGGCTCATCTAGTGTAACAAATGTATTACACTAATGCAAGATGTTAAATAATCTGGGAAACCAGGTGGGAGGTGAAGTATTTGGGAATTCTCTGTACTTTTCACTCATTTTTTGCTGTAAACGTAAAACTGCTCCAAAAAGTAAAATCTATTAATTGAAAGAGAGTAATGAAGAGTATTTATTAACCCAAAGGTGGGGGCGTCAAGGAGGGGGGGATACTAAGTTGTCTAATTTGTCTTTGTATGACAAGATAATTTAAAGCCACACAATCCTTGTATTGTGTTGCAACTTGACTTTTTAACAGATCCTCTAAATAATAACTTACTTAAAATGGGAATGTTTTTATTAATATCAAATGAGATGCACAATATTGTGAACTGAAAATGACTAACACTTGTGGTCAACTTACTACATTAATGGAGGTATTTTGAAGGTGAACAAAATTAAGTTAATGACGTAAAATATCTTAAATTGTTCTAGGAAATAAAGCTCTCACTTTCTTTTCATGAAAAACATCAATCAATATGTGGTATAGAGGGAAACTTTGTAACATCAGAGTTATTTATAAAATCAAAGGAACACTGTGTTTCAATATGTTTGTACTGTTACTGAATCCTCAAATGTTTCTTTCATATGGCCATGGTTAATTATGGCCTTCAGTCTAGCTTTATCATTGTTGAACAATAATTTAGATTTGTATTATGTGAAATGTGTTGTCAATTAAGTCAAGTACAGAAATTCAAAGACTATCTTGATCTGCAGATATTGGAAAATTATAGGTGACATCTCCCATGAAATTTTAAAGAATACTTTAAATATTATCTCAGAAAAAATAACTATGTGCAAAACATATTTTCTTCCAAAAAACACACTCTCAAATCACACAGTGTAGAATATGGGCACCTTTTCCAACTTTTCAATGCCTATAATGACATTTCCATAACATTTTAATCTCTAAAGAAATTATACATTGGAATTTTAGCCATATAAGACCAATATTCAATTTTAATTACTATCTAGCCTATGACTTCCTCTCACTTTTCGTAGAGTATCTGAGCATCTTATAGATTAAGTGCTTGTATTACAAAGATGAATAAAAGATATGTTGAAGAGTTAAAACTGAGATTAATCAGTATTAGTATTTGTCTGTAAAAGTTTCAGCAACTATAATAAAGCTACAAATAACTCAATTTTCTTGCACAGAATGTACACATTTAATACTTTGGTTTTAATTTTAATTTCTTTGTGGCAGTCTGTTTTCTGCTCTATATTGTAAGAATCCAGAAGTCAGGGGCCATGTCTATATAAATTACTTTGTGTAACATCATGTGAGATATTCTGCACACAAGAATTTATAATTAACTTTTGTTGATAAGGTAAATAATGTTTGAGAAGATTATTCATAATTTTTGTTTTCCTCTTTCTCACCCGTATTCCTTCATTTTTCTCCAGTGAAAATAAGTATATTATTTCTAAAACAGTGATTTTTAAAAGAAAAGTGTGATATAAATATTGGAATTTAAATTATTCTATCTGCTGTTTATCTTATCAGAAACTTGGTTCTTATTTATATCCTCCAAAATGTTAATTTTATTTTATATACATTCTTTCAAGGATAAAATATGTGAAATTATTGGCTGAAACTGTTTCAATAAAAAAAATGAAGCTCCTAAAATATTTCAAGTTATATCCTGGAGTTTCAGAAACTTAACACTTCCAGAAACTAGAGAAATTATACTATTTTGGCAGATAACTAGCCTGAGACTAACTCATGCACTCACTTTCAAGAATAATTATGATAATGTAAATAAGTATTATTTTCCACAGTCAGAATAAATGAATAATAATTTCTTTTTATACAAAAGCAAATTACTATGGGATAAAATCTCTATATTCCATTACCTGCCATTATTACAAACATTTGGGAAACATCAGTTTGTGCAGTCCTACTTTTATGCATTTATTTTTTCAATTATTTAAAAACTATATATTGAACATCTACTCTATGCCAGTAACTTTGGGAAAAATGATGAGAAAATGATGAGTAATAGAGAACTTTTTCCAGAGCTTTCAGTCCAGTGGGAAACTCAGACAAATAATTTTCTATTAAAATGCAGTGCGACAATGTTGTGAAAAGAGGCAATTAACCTTTTCTTAGTAAAACAGGAGAGGTTTTCAAAGCTGACACATGAAGGGTAAATTGAAGTTGCCAGGGAAACGATAGTCTGAGTGTGGGTTTAATGTTTGTGTCAATGTGTATGTGCGTGTTGTCTATGTGTTTGTGTGTGCGTATAGGAGGGGTAGACAAATTCAAACCTGAGAAAACAGCAGTAACAAAAGATTAGCAACTGATAGGGTTTCAGGTAAGACTGATTTAATTATTCTACAGTAAGCCTATTTTATTTCATTTTGGTTCTTGTAACCTTGCCTTGTAGAGTCAGTTGACACTTGTGGAAGTTTTTCTCCCTTTTTAATCTGAGTCCACCATAATGAATCATCTCAAGTTGCACTTAGTGCCCATGCAATTTTCCAAAAAAGGGCCTCAAAAATATTTCCATCCCACAAACTCTTCTACCATTTGACTTTCTCACTCTCGTATGGAGGAGTGCAGTCTCTTTCTTAACTCCCTTGACTTTACAGAGGTTCTGTGATTGCCTAGGTCATTAGTACGGGGCAGAAGTGGGACTCTGCTAGTTTGGGACATAGCCCTTAACTAGTCTGGCAGCTTTCACTTCCTGTGCCTGTAAGCCAGCTACCATGTAAGAAGGCCACCTACTCTGTGATCACCATTTTTTGAGGAGCCCAAGTCACGTGGAAAGCCTTGGAGGATGAAACTTCGTGTGGAGAGGTTTAGAGAGACTAAAGGGGCCAGTTAGGAGTGTACGGCTGTTCTAAAAACTAACTCCCTGGCTCAGGCCTCCCCAGTTGATTCAATGTCTACATGTTCAGCCAATCCCTTCCCATATTTCTGGACCACAAAAAAAAATTGTGAAGAAAACTTTTTGTTTTAAGCCACTAATTTTTTTTTTTTAACTCTACCTGATTTACAGTGTTAAAGCCACTATGCTTTGAGGTGGTTTCCTACACAAGAATATCTAAAGAAAACAAACGACTTGCAATTTAAAAAACACTGAGTTTCCTACCTGGCTATTAAAAGAGAAAGACAGTAGGGATGTGCACCATGAAAAGTCCACGTGAGAACACAACCAGAGGCAGCCTTCTGCAAGGCAAGGAGGGGGGACCCTGCTGACACTTTGGTCTTAGACTTCTAGCTACCAGGACTGTGAGAAATAAACTTCTGTTGTTTAAGCAACCCACTCTGTGGTATTTTGTCATGGTAGCCCTAGCAAACTAATATAAAAGGCAATATTTATTACATGCTCATCTTCTGCCAAAATCTGTACAAAACATTTAACAGAGTTAATTTCATTGATTCTTTTATTTTAATTGAAGTAGAGTTGATTTACAGTATTACATTAGTTTCAGGTGTACAGCATAGTGATTCAGTATTTATGCAGATTAGACTCCATTATAGGATGTTATAAGATAATGGCTATAATTCCCTGTGCTATAGAGTATATTCTTGTTGCTTATATTAGCTCAACAGGTGAGGATCATTGATATATCATGAGAACTATGTCTCAACTGTTTTATTGTTTATTTCAGATGAGAGGTGTATGTCAAAGAAATACTGAAATCTATACAAATTCTATATAGTATATGCAATATAATATTATTTTAATGTTAGGAGGGCAAGTCTGCAAAATCCTGGGCCACTTTGATCTCTCTCTTCTGGATTCATCTCAAATATTTCTGAAAGTGCTTCACCTACTGTAGGACACACATTAAATCTCACACTTCAGTGGAATTTTGTCTTTGCAGTCCTCAAGCAGAAATAATGCCTATTTGATATTATTTGGTTACTTTCTTCTTATGAAAATACATTTTTGTTTCTTTACCAAACACTTTTTTCCCAATATGTCTAAGCTTTTAAGCATTGAACATATGTTTTGTATAAGGAAATAGAGAAGGCTTCTGGGCTAAGGAAAAGAATGACTATTGGGTTTATCAAAGATGTGTGCCTCCAGGGGTCACTTTCTCAGAAGTGGTTTCCATTTCTATAAGGTTTTCATGAATTTATAAAATAGTAGGGTTAGATAAGAGATTAAGGAAACAATGTTTTATTGTTGATGTCTATTTTCCTTGCCCAAGAATATTCTTTAGTAGTCCTTTTTGAATATTTTATATTATTCCTCCCCTGCTCAAATGTTATTATCGGTTGAGGTGTTCTTGGAATTCAAATGGCAAGATGCTTTTAACTGTTGCCATGGATCACTGTGACTTGGTTTCAAGACAAAACCACAATTCCCAACTGCATCCTCAGGTTCCCTATCGCAGAATCATCTTAACTGTCTCATTAGATGAACCTTGTTTCTACATCTAGAATTCCTTAGTTTTCTATGACAACACCCACAAGTTATTTTGTATTTATTTCTACTTTTCCTTCCTTCCAACTTCAAAGGATTCTATATCTTTATAAAGTATTATTCTTTATCTTTTCAAAAGTTCTAAGGGGTGATTTTCGATAGCATAATAGAATGCTCTATTATTTCCATCTCAAAACAATGAAATCTTCCTTAAATATGCATTCCTTTTTAAGTGACTAGGCTGTTTAAATCCGCTAACGCATTGCTACAAATCTTTGCCTCCCTTCTTTATTCCAAGTTCACTCCTCAATCTGCTTGAATCTACTTACTATTAAAATGACTCTGACCACTAGTCACTTCCTAATAACTTGGAGTGATTGGCTCACTTAGTTGCCAACTTACTTGATCTAGGAAACATTTGGCTTTATTTATAATTTAAGGGATTATATTTATAGATTTCTTTTTTAAATTTTTTCTTTCCTACCATATCTCCTGTACTTTAGTCCTCTCTGACTGCTCCTTCTTTTTTGTGCTCCTGTTTTTCTAATGGCCAGTCTTTCCCTGCCCACACGTTTGGAAGGTAGTCCAGAACAGAAGCGATCTGTGCCTCTGTTTGCAGGATGTGGCGGAATGCAAGAGGTAAAGGTAGAATTGTTTCCCCACAGCATAAGGTCAAGAGTCTTTAACACAGCATATGAAATTCTGCTTGATCTTGTCCCACAACCTGCATTACCCCATACATCATAATACACTCTGTATTCTATTAAAATTCTTAATTAATGTTTGTTCCAAATACCTTAATCATTATACCTTTTCACTAGTTTGATCCTAGCCTAAATGTGTATTTTCTATATAACTCTTTTGACCATTGCCCTTTTATGTAGAATCTGTGACTCCGTTGACCTCACAAGTGACACTTTTCACTTACGCATTATCAATCAGTTTTTCCTTAGCTACTGGAACCATCCAGTATCATAAAAATCTGCTCCAGTCTTTCCATCTTAAAACAACAGAAACAGTAATAGCAATGACAACAGTAACAGTAACGACTGAAACTATAAAACTCAGTTACTCTCTGGATACCACAACCCTCTATTATTAGTTTATGATTTTATGATTCTTTTTCACAGTAAAATTTCTATAAAGATTGGTTAACTCTTGGCACTTCTGCTTTCTGTAATCCCATTTACTATACATCCCTCTCAAAAATACTTTGTTTTAGATAAACCAAACCATTGTTATTATTAGATACAACAAACATACAGTTATTCTATCACATTGCTATTGGAATTTGAAAATGCTTACTCACAGTTTCCTAGCTCACAATTTCTATACCTAGCTCATCTAGAAAACAGCTACTGGCGCAGCACCCATCTGTGGATTCCTCTCCTTTGCTTCTGGCAGTCACTCTCTGTGTGTTGTCCTCTTGGCTTGGTGGTAGTAAAAGCTCTGCTGCTGTTAGCCCCAGTTCACGTAGCATCTGCTGGGGTTTTCCTAAACCCCACTTGCATATTTCTAATTACTTTCTTTGTGAACAAATGAGCCCACCTCACCTTATCCTAGTTTGAGTGGGCTGTTTTTTTTCCACAGGGACTGTGACTAATCAGTACTAAATGCCTTATCCTGGAATAGGAGGTGACTTTGTGAATTTGGCGGGGCTAGGGGGGTGAGGAGGCAAAGATACTTCTCTTGTAAAGGTTGACAGGACTCTGCGAGGTCCCGGTCTAAAATACAGGGCTAAATCTGCATCTCCTTGAGCTCTTCGTTTATTGCTTCATTCATCATTCTCCTCACATAGGTCCTGTAACAGTTTCCTGGTTTTACTCTAGCTCAATGGCTACACCTTGTCGGTCTACTTCTATGAGCTTCTCCTTTATTATGTGTATTCTGAAGAGTGGTGTCTCCCAGGGTTTGATCCCATGCCCTTTTCTCTTCTATACCTATCCCCCACCCACCATGATTGCATATATTCTCAAAATTTTGAAGACCATGTATATGGTGATAATGCCCCAAGCTTATAACTCCATTCTAGATCACTACCAAGTTCCAAACAAATCTCTAATTCATGACAGTATATAGCCACTCAGAAGTCTAAAGCCATCTTGAATTTAACATATGCAAAATAGAATTTGTCTCCATATCTGCCCCTCCCCTCAAACCCCTCAATTAATTAACCAACCAGTTAATACTAGAAGTTAGGAGTCATTTTGTTCCTCCTCTTTCTTCATTGCCTACATCCAACCTTCAACAAATCCTAAAAGATCTGCATCTGAAATGTACCCAGGTCATCCCATCTCTCTTTATCTCTGCCATGCAAATTAAAGTAACAGTCCTGGGACATCCCTGGTGGCACAGTGGTTAAGAATCCGCCTGCCAATGCAGAGAACATGGGTTCGAGCCCTGGTCCAGGAAGATCCCACAAGCTGCGGAGCAACTAAGCCCATGCACCACAACTATTGAGCCTGCACTCTAGAGCCCAGGAGCCACAGCTACTGAAGCCTGCGCACCTAGAACCCATGCTCCGCAACAAGAGAAGCCACTGCAGTGAGAAGCCCACGCACCACAGCAAAGAGTTGCCCCTGCTCACCACAACTAGAGAAAGCCCACATGCAGCAACAAAGACCTAGTGCAGCAATAAATAAATAAATAAATAAATAAATAAATAAATAAATAAACATTCCTTAGTCATTTCTAATGTCATCTAATTCCATCTTTCCTTTTTCCATTTATTGCTATCAATTCATTGCCCACATAGGAAGCCAGAGTGATATTTTTGAACTATAACTGAGGTAAAGTCACTCCCCATTTTAAAAGTATTAGATGGCTTCATGGTGTACTAAGAATAATCTTACTTATCGTCAAATCCACCATCAACTACAAGACAGTTCTTCATTTTGCTTCTGACTGTATCTTCATCTTAATCTAATGCTAGGATTTCCTCTGTTTACTAACTCCAGGACCAATAGCCCATTTCTGTTACCTGAACTTGCCTTCCTTCATCCTTTTCCCTCCTGCTTAGCAATAGATATTGCGATTGAAGCCACACAGGCACTCTTATTCTAGAAAGTGAAACACACGCTGGTGACAAGGGCCCATGTGATGAGTTTTTGGGGTAGGAAGATGGCATGAGTTTGGAGCCTGATGATGCATTAGTCCTGCACTGCCTACCATTGGACTTGTTATATGAAATAGATACCGCCTGTGTGTTTTGACCGATATTATTTGTGACTACTGTAACAACAATAATAAAACCAGTATATTTTGTTTTAACATCCTCACCCACCTTTAACTGAAAAGTCTCCATTATAATGGTGTTATCTGCTTTTCTGATATTAGTACAGCTTTTCAAGATTTCTTTTGTTAAGTTTTAACATGATATAAGTATTTTCACCAGATATGAGCCTGGGAAGCTAGGGAGCACAGGAATTTGGTACATACCCTACCACCTAGGAGGAATAAGGCTCTACTAAAGTCTTTTCCCATGCTGAGTAGGACTTTGTTACACAGAACTCTTTGTAAATCTTTCATAATGGTGCTTTTTTTTCTCTACCTACCAGTGCCACCGAGTCTTCCCTGACTTTACCAAGTGAGAACCTGGTGGGGTTGCTGCAGATAAAACCAAAGAGAAGCATCCCCACTCGACCACAAGACTGTGGCTCTGTGGAGTTTCTCAAGGTCCTGTTAGTCTGTAATCAGGCCCAACAATTTCACAGCATTACCATTTAAACGTACCTTACAGTTTATGGCTCCAGAACTTTCATACATAGATATTTGCTGTGATTTTATCTAGTCACCTTTCTCTCCACATTTTAGGGTGGCTGTGTGTCCTGCACCTCAGTTCTCTTATAGGTCCAACTCAAATAATAGATTTTCAATGTATTCAGTTTTTGTTGTTGTTTATTTTATAATTGAAGTAATGCTATCCAGTCTCTTTACATGTCAGAGCTGAAACTGGAAGTCTAGAACACTGATTTTTAATATTTCATCCTCAAAGAGACCCATCACTTTATTCATATTTCCTTTGCAAGAACTAACATGATCCTACCTAGATACAGATGGGTCTGGAGCATATAGTCCCCGGTTGGGCAGCTACTTTCTCTGTGAGGAAGAAGTGCAGATTTTGTGGTCAAATAGGTTTTGCAGTCACAGATATATTTTATATATATATATATATATTTATTATTATTATTATTATTTTTTTTGGTACGTGGGCCTCTCACTGTTGTGGCCTCTCCCATTGCAGAGCACAGGCTCTGGATGTGCAGGCTCAGCAGCCGTGGCTCATGGGCCCAGCCACTCCACGGCATGTGGGCTCTTCCCGGACTGGGGTACGAGCCCGTGTCCCCTGCATCAGCAGACAGACTCTCAACCACTGCGCCACCAGGGAAGCCCTATACTAAATATTTTACATGTGATCTTATTTACTCTCCTTAATTACTATAAGAGTTAATATTGTTTTCCTCATGTAGGAAATTGGGCCAGAGAAGTTAGTCAATAGCCCAAGGGCACATAGCTTATTAACAAGTGATATTTTAACCTGAATTCATATAACCCCCAGACCATGTGCTTTGGAATAAGGTTGACCTTGGTTAGTAATTTTATTGAGATTTTAATTTAAACATGATTACATTTATAAAATCATTTGAGAAGAATCAGTCATTTACATTGGAAAATCTTCTAATCAAAGAACATTGCAGCTTTCTTCATGTAGTCAAGTTGATTCTGATACACTTGTCATTATCCATGTATAAAGTATGCAGCACGTTCACTCTTGTTTTTCCTAAACATGATTACATTTGTTAGATCACAGTTGTTGCTGTAGGGCTTTCTGCCTCAACTAGGCACCATCAGCAGTCTGGAATTCCCTTTTCTTTACATTACATTTCTCTCCACTTTGGTGAGTAGTATTTTCTAAATGCAATGCCTCTTTATTTTGGTATACAGGAAAGTTACTGAGATAATAACTTATGCCCTTACCTGTTGTGGTTCTTGTGTGGTTTTAGTCTTCTCTTTTCAAAAGATACCCTATCTGTCCTCTAATTTTTGACTTAGGTTTTATTTTTGTGCCTTTTAATGTATATAATAAAAATAAAGACCTTTCTTTCCTTCACATCTGTGTCTACTACAAAGATCCTGACACATTTTAAGAGTTTAATGAATATTTATTAAATAAATGAATAATGTAGTAAAGCCAGATCACATTGTATATATTTACATACACGTAATGAATACATTAGTATAAAATCCTGACTTATCTGTTATAGCTGAGACCAATTCATTGCAATTCGATATAGGAAATATTACCATTCAGGATTAACATGATTATGTTATTTTAAGTCTTTCTCAGAATTCAAAGTAATACCTATAAAGTTAAGTTTGAAGAAATCTGAGCTATGAACCACTATTAAAATTAAAACTCATAAATTGTCAGTGGTTTGTACATGAAAATAAACAATAAACAATGTATCTTTGTTGATGGATTTCTTTATGGATTTCTTTAACTTTAACTTAAAAAAATGATATTGCATAATTGTAGCTGCATAGCTACTAAAGGTAAATAGTGTATTTCAATGCAAATCACACTGATTTACTGCCAACTAATGGACAACTTTTAGATGAATAAAGCTATAAATGTTTGTAAACATTGGATTCCACATAACACATCTCTTCAGGGAGCTGTTTCACATTAATGAGCTTTATATTTTTGAATCTGCAGTACCCGGAAGAGACACAAAGCAATAACGCTATCATCAAAGCATAATGTGGAGCAGTTCATTCAGATAACTTAATGTAAGGGGCCTTTTCTATATATACAATGTTGGAGAAAGCAAATGAAATGAATTAACTTGGAGCTGACCACAGATTATGATGGATGATATAAGTACAGTGATATAATAAAACTGAATTATTGTAACATTGTTATGCATTAGAATATATTTACATTTAAGTGTGCCATATAGAAAGGGTGATAGATTTGAACTCCAGTGATCTATTTTAGCCTCTACTTTTCTAGTTACTAAATCAGTGGTTTAAAGTATATCAGATAAATTCTAAGAAACCCAGTTTTCTTACCTATAAAATGCCAATGATATACATCTATTAGTTGGTTCTCCTTTTCCAGAAAATGTTGTAGTTGGAAGGATTTCACATGTAGAAATAACCAGCAACTGTTGAAAATTCAGAATCTAATTAGAGAAGTTAGAGTGCCAGATACAGAACTGGGACAGCCTCATAACTGGGAATGTTAAAATGATAGCAGTCCATGAGGTTTTCAACAGAAAGTTTATAGAAAGAGAAAAGTAAAGAGTTAAGGATAGAACTTGAAAATTTCTCTTGTCAACCTAGCTCATGAAATTCCATTCCATATATCCAAATACCTACTGGCCATGTCAATGCAAATATAGAACACACACACAAATATTGCTGTACAATAGACTCAAAAGAGTGAAAGTATGTTAAAATCATTAGAAACTTTCTAAGCTACATATAAAAATTAAATTCCGGTTGGTTTCTATGATCATGATCATGTGATTATGACCATTAACAATCCATTATCTCCAATTATTTCAATAACTTCAGTAGTACCTACAGTGACACTAAAGAACCATAGACTTTATCTTGATTTTAAATGTTTCATGTGTCTTTCATTATTATCAGACTCCTATTATTTTTAGAAAAGCTAAAGAATAAATGAGTAAATCAAATACAAATACACATTTCTTTGATATTAAGATAAATAACTGTAGGTATGTATTATATACATTGAAATTTCATAGAGTAAGCTTCTGTCATAAAGTAATAACTATTATGTTATTAATTATTCTAAATTTATGGATGACTGACCTAAGATGATAGAAGTTTGGTTACTTATAAATGATCACATGGTCACTAATTTAGTTACTTTTTGAAATCAGGAAGTTTGACCTCAGAGACATCACGCTTTATACTATAAAGCTTCCCATATGTATAATCTTTCATGGAAATAGCACAGTAATAATTGTTACATTAACATACACTCACATGCACATACATACTTGTTTATTTAGAAATCTGTGTCTAGATTTCTGTATTGTACCTATGTGAGAAAGGCAAAATACTTTTGTCAGAATCTAATAACTGCATGCAATCTGTAAGCTTAGCTTCTCTTACTTTCTCCCTCAATTCTGACAGATGATTAGGCTAAAAGGTAATTCTTTTAAAATAATAATCAGGAGAAAAGAGAAAATACTCAATAGCTCAACTCAGACTCAACATATGATGCTGTATTCATATATGATGCTGTATCACAATCAGATATTTATATATGATGCTATATAACAATCAAATACTCTTTTAATTCCTTTCTTCCTTTGCATTTTCATAAAACTTTACCAAAAAATTCACATGCTGGTAGTGAATTTTGTTTTGCTTATGCCAGAATGAAAAAGAAAACCATTAACTCTTCAGTTTCAAGCTATGGTTGCTTTTTTTCCCCATTATTTTATTTTATACATTAGATAATTGTCTTGACATTACTAAAGCAAGGGATGCAGAGGAGATAACAATGGAAAATATTTGTAGTCATAGTGGCTTCTAGAAACCACCTCTTTGTATAATATTTTGGTATAAGCAATGGTAAGATTATTTTACCTAATTATGTTTTCATCTAGTCTTTTATCCTTGACTCAAAGGAAGATGAATAAGGTAATCAAATCCCCCTGAAAGACAGAGACAACAGCACTAGGAAGGAAACAAACTAAGGAAGATGAAGAAAAGGAGAAGCAGAAGGAGAAGAGGAAAGAGGAGGAGGAGAAGAAGAAATAAGAGGGAAAAGGAAAGGAAGAAAAAGAAGGAGTAGGGGCCAAAGGAGGAGCGTCAATAACAATAACAGCAAAAATGATTTTTTATGTTGAATCAGACATTCACTGAGCTTTTCACATGTAACAAAATGGATTATAACTCTATGTTGTTTCCAAATATTTTGTAAAAATATTATAAATATGCTTTTCTCTCCCTAACTACTGAATTCCCAATCTCCTGTTCATTGCCTCCCATTCACCAAACCTTACCCGAAGCCTGATGGCAAAGGAACCAAGTTGATGCAAGCCAGGCTCCTATGGCACAGACCAGGTTGAAGCATGATGACAAAATGGAATTAATTCAGTATTTTTGCCTCAAAGATTTTCATTTTAATTGAAGTATATACCTTTGTATACATAAATAATATATAACTTCTGTTTGTGTGTTCGTATGCTTTCTCATTTGGCATCATCTTAAATAGGCTTTGAAAAACACTTAATGAGCTTTAAAATTATAAGGGAAAAATCCAAATAATTGTAAATTGTAGAACACATAGTACCTCAACATTGTACCCACTGATGCAGGATAAAGAACAATGATAACATGAGTTCACTTGAAATTTTGGTTTAAGAAATCAGTCATTGCCAAATGAAAGGCTTGTACCATTTTCCTCCTCTCTGTTTATATCTCCTTATCTCCTCTTTTAAGGTATCATTCTTCTATCTTTAGTGAGAATCATTGCCCCACTTTTCTTTATTGTTTTATAGTGATATATACACTCAAAATGTAGTTAACTTTTGAATGATAATTCTAGTAGGCAGAAAGATGGCCCCCTAAAAGATATCCACATCCGAATCCCTGCAACCTGTGAACATGTTGCATTACATGGCAGAGCGGAAATAAGGTTGCAGATGGAGTTAAGTTTGCTAATCAACCAACCTTATAGCAGGATTTCAACCTGGATTATCAAGATGGGACCCCTTGATAATCATAAGGGCCATAAAAGTAGAAGTTGGACGCAGAAGAGGGAAAATTAAAGAGATGGCAGCATAAGAAGAATGCAGCCTGACATAGCTAGCACTAGGATGGAGGAAGGGGCCCATGAGCTAAGGAATGTGCGTGACCTTAAGAAAATGGAAATGTCAAAGAAAGGAATTTTCCTCTAGAGCCTCTAGAAGGAATGCAGCCCTGCCCGACATTTTAGTTTTAGTCCATTGAGACCCATTTAGAACTCTAACCTTCAAAACTGTAAGATAAATTTGTACTAAGAAGCAAAGTTTATGGTAATTTGTTACAATAGCAATAGAAATCTAATCAAATGATCAATTATAATGAAATGTGCATGCTCACTATAAATAGAATCACATTATATCCATTCTACTATGATTTGAAACTTAAGCTCAACATTTTTGTGAGATTCAACCATCAAGCATCAATAATGCTTGAGGCTACAGATTATTCATATTCATTACTGTATGATTTCCCATTGTATGAATAATCCACAATATATTTACTCATTCCAATATTAATAAATCTTTGAGATTTTTCCAATTTTGAATTTTACAAAAAATGTTGACAATCCATTCTGGAAAAATTAAAAAAGGAGATCAAGGGCCCTTGGAGAAATGGCTGATTCTGGGACCAGGGCAGGAAATAGACAAGATGATCCTGCAGTACCTTGTAGTGCCAGAGAGTAAAGATTTATTTAAAAAAAAAAAGAGCAACGATGATGAGGTGTGCCAAAAGAACTCAGGAACCAAATGGAAGAGCTCCCAATGGCTAATTCTAGAACAATTTGTGCAAAAAACCACATAGTGTATAATTGAATTTAACCCAGAGCATAAAATAAATATTCCTTGGTCCATACTGATATTAAAAATGATTTAAAAAATATATTAGATGCAGAAGAATTCCAAATAATTTATGTAGATACTCTATCCTTAAAAGTAATAGGGCTTAACTCCACACTACTTGTGTCAGCTGTGCATATTACCTTTAGAATGGAGAAACCTGACAAATACTACTTGTTCAAGAGGTCAGCATCAACAGTGATGCCGTGTTGATAGCATGTATCCTTGATATGTTGTGATAGAAATTCACTTTACATCTGTGATCCTCCTCCCTAAAACCAGAAGTATAACCATGAGAAAAATAACATCTAATTTGAGGGACCTTCTATAAAGACATGATCATTACTTCTCAAAATTGGCAAGGTCATTAAAACAAGTAAAGTTTAAAAAATTCTCAAAACCAAGAGGAGAATAAAGAGACCTACTGACTAAAGGTCCTGTGATATCTTGGGGAGAGGGGTGGATCCTGGATTAGAAAAAGAAAATTAGGTTAACTGTAGAAATCGAAATAATATATGGATATTATGTAAAAATAATGTATAAATATTGATTCATTCATTGTAAAAAATGTACCTTTCTAATGTAAGGTATTAGTAACAGGGGAAACTGGGTGTGGGCTGCAAGAAGACTACTATATTTGTAATTTTTTCATAAATTTAAAACTGTTCTAAAAAATAAAGTTTGCTTATAAATCAGTCATTTTCATCCCATCTGCAATTTCATCTGTGTAATATATCAAGCTTTTAATAGATTTGTGTATTTGCTTTTGAGGTCTCTATATTAAATTGATTATGTGTCTATCAGAATATCAAAAACATACCCTTTTAATTACTATAGATTTTAAGTGAGGCAGTATTGGGTACAGCAGATTCTTTCACTTTGTAATTGTTATACATAGGTTCTTGTGTGTCCTGGACCTTTGCCAGGACATATAAGTTTTTGAGACCCCCTATACCAAGATCCATAAAAAGCATGTTTAAATTTTGATTTGAATTTTGTTGAATCCATAGTTCAGTTGGCAGAGAATTGACATCTTTCCAGTATTACGCATTTCCAGCTAAGAACTTGGAAGATGTTTTAATTTGTTTAGGAGGGTTTTTATGTCTCATAGAGGTCTTATTTATGTTTTTATTATTGTTTTTTTATTCACATGTACTTCCTATTGTGATGCTGTTGTAAAATGGCATCCTTTTAAGCTAATTTTTAAAATACGTTTCATTGTATATAGAAATGGAACTTTTATGTTGATTTTATATACGACAAATTTGCTGTGCTCATTTTTTAAATATCTGGTGAATATATGTTTTTCTATTTATTCTGTTTATATGGCAGATTGCATTAATGAATTTTTCTAATGTTTAAGCAGCCTTGCATCCTTGGAGTAACTCACATGGTAATTTTGTTACCCATTTTATACTTTGCTGATATTGTTTTGCTAAGAATAAGATTTTTCCATGTTCTTCATGAAGAACCTGACCTATAGCTGTTTATTCTTATATTGTGCTTCTTATTTTTTGGTATCAAATTTATAAGCATAAGGGTATGAGTTGGGTATAATCTTCTCTTTGCCCTTTCCTCTGGAATATGTTTAGGTGTGGTTTGTGTTTTTGTGTGTATGTGTGTATGTGATTAGAAGTAGAATTTCTGAGTATACAGTATTCGACTTTATTAACAGTTGGTCTCCAAAGTGATTGTAGTAATTCATACTTTTGCTAGTTTTGCTAGTTAGTGCATAAATGTTATGTTGATTTTTACATCAATGAAATTCTTGTAATTGTCAGGCATTTTACATTTATCAGTCTGATGTCAGTGAAATGATGTCTCGTTGTTGTTTCATTATCTGTTGTCTAGATTATGTGTAAGATTCAACCTCTTTTCACATAGTTTTTGAGAATTCAGAATTCTTCACCTTTGTGTTTTATTGTATCCTCTGTATATTTTTAATTAGGTTTTTAAAATTATTATTTCTCTGCAGAAATTCTGTATATATTTTGGATAATGATCTTTGGTTAGTTACATATTTTGAAATATCTTCCCTCAGTTTGTGGCCTATACTTTAATGTTATTAATTTTATCTTTTGTTGTTCGGGAAAAAATATTTAAAATACAACCAAATATCTAATTTATTTTAATCCTTGTGCTTTTATTTTTTAAAACAAATTCTATTCTACTCAATATAATAAAGATAGTATCCTATTTTCTAGATATCATTTGGGAATTTTTGTTTAGATGTTTATGTCATTAATGTGTATGGGAATTATACTTCATGAGGTATGATTAGATCAAACTTTATTTTTTTCCCTATGGATAGCCAAATTTCTTATATTTACTGAGTGAATTTCCTCATGGATTTGTAATGCTTCTCTAGTAAATAGCAAATTTACATGTTAAAATGACTTGTTCTCATTTTTTTCTATTCCCTTTGACTCTTTATCTACTATTTTACCAACATTATACCATAGTTTCATCATAATTGTTGCTATCTTGTAGGAACATTTCCTTGCCTTATTCTTTTTAATATTCTCAAACTTCTTTTTCTTAGCTTTTTATTTGACCTTAAAATGTTTCATTATTTATCAATTAGTGTTCTTATCATTATATTCAAATCATTGGTGTAAATAGAATTTTTAGATTTAAATCTGATTTTTATTTCAGAAACTAAACATCTTTAGTGACTCTAGTTGACCAAGTTTGGTTTAAAATAAGCATGGCTATGCCGTTTTGTAACATGCATTTCCTCATGGTATGATTTTATGATTTAGTCCATTCTAAATGAATTCAGTGCTTCACTGCATTATTGATGTATCTTCAAGAAAGTGCTTCTGATGAATTTCAAATGACTAAACTTTGTCCTTGTGAAATCATCAAAAATCAGCTCCATGAAGGGGTTCATCTGGTAATTTTTCAAAGTCATGATGCAAACTTAAAAATCTTGCCTAGATATTCATAGAATATGAATATATAGATAGATATTCATAGAAATCTGAGTACAAGCACACACACACTCAAAAAAGTGTGTGTGCATTTCCATTTTCTTTGGTCTTTTAAAAAGTTTTCAAATATTATCAGCCAAAAGTTGTGAGTGAGTTGTGTCTATATGTGTGTGTGTGTGTGTGTGTGTGTGTGTGTGTATTATGTAATAATTGCATGTTATTTTGGGGAGCATAATGTTTTTCAATGTTCTGAAATGTTTGGCTGAATCCCCTTGTTTTTGGTTTTTTAAGTTATTTTATTTATTTATTTTTGGCTGTGTTGGGTCTTCATTGCTGTGTGCGGGCTTTCTCTAGTTGTGGTGAGTGGGGGCTACTCTTCATTGCAGTGTGTGGGCTTCTCATTGCGGGTAGCTTCTCTTGTTGTGGAGCACGGGCTCTAGGCACGTGGGCTTCAGTAGTTGTGGCACATGGGCTCAGTAGTTGTGGCTCACGAGCTCCAGAGCGCAGGCTCAGTAGTTGTGGAGCACAGGCTTAGTTGCTCTGCAGCATGTGGGATCTTCCCGGACTAGGGCTCGGAACGCGTGTCCCCTGCTTTGGCAGACGGCTTCTTAACCACTGCGCCACCAGGGAAGCCCTGAATCCCCTTGTTTTTAATGACAAGAACAAATATAATGTGAATGCTTACATTTAAAGGATTAAAAATATGTATTTTTTTTCTTTCCCCATATTCTCAGTGAAAGAAAATATAATGACCAAGGAAAATTGAGTGACTCATGTATATAAGTAATTCTGACTTTTCCATGCAGTCACTGTCTTTGTTTTATTGACCATGTTGTAAACACTTACTTTATAAAATGGATATAACCACAATATCAAAATTTAGTAAAAATGAATTTTCATTATACTTTAATTCATTAAATGATTGTATTATTGGATCTCATATTTCCCCAAGGCTATTTAATAAACCTAAACTTAAAAAAAAATCAATATTCCCTCTTGGTTTCACTTTACATTGATGCATTAATTTTTAACGTACTCATAATATCCTAATATTTCAAAATAGGGAGATGTATTGAGGCATATGATATCAGCATCTAAACAACATACATTTGTTCATTGTATTGATTTACAATAAAGACAGATACATTTTCTGGCGTCGATATATTGATTTACAAAACTAATCTCAAGAAGCTATGATGAGTAAAAATAAACAAAACAGAGCTTTTTACTGTCTTCCATATCCTGAAATATTCTTCAATTAATAGGAATAAAGAGAAAGTATGCTGTGGGCAAGGCATATTAATTGTGTAGGAGAAACATCTACGTTTTTCTCTACGGAAAACCATTTCACTAAAAGTATAATGCCAAAAAAAATGAATCAGGAGCTTTAAAATGGTGCCTGCAGAGGGATAGAACTCTTAGAGGGCATCTATAGTTGGATTTCAGGTCAAGGTATTTTCATTAATATGCATTATTTTTCTCAGTGGAATTCATAGCTTTCCTACTTTTATATGAAATTTTAATTTATTTATCATATACCGCTGTCTATACTGTATCCTAAGTTCTCAGAGTAAAGGTTTTTGTTTGTTTGTTTGTTTCTGGTTTTGCTTTAATGCATTTCTGTATCAGCAGTGTTTTTCACAGTTCTTGGCAAATAGGTTTTCTAAGCATTTTTTGGATGAATAAATTAATGAAGTATTTCATATTTAAATTATAGTTTAAAGAATCATGAAAATACAATATTTAAAATAATTTAAATTTTTTAAACAAAAATTGGCATTCACAGGAACCATGTCACGTTTTTTCTTTGCACGACGAGAACCTAGATGAGTGTTACAGTTATATTTATTAAATGAATGAATGAGTGAATGAACAACATAATTTGTACCTAAGAATTATATTAGTCAATTCTTATTTAAACTATATGTGAAAAATTCCAAAAAAACTAGTTATGTTTCTTTAGACAATCTGTTCTGTGATTATCTCTTACACCATTCAAAGGAAAAGCAGATGGTGAGCAAGATTACAGTCTCCAGGGTCATAGCTTCTCCTTGCTTGAATAATTGTTAAATGGTATTGGGGGGGGGAGTACATTTATTTCTCTAGATGATTAGCAACTATATAGACTGTTTAGTGTAGTTAAAAAATGTGCACTAGCCTTGTATGTTGGGCTACTGGAAATTGTCAGTGGGTAAATGAGAACAGGGGACAAAGAGGAGTGATGAAATTAACATCTGCTTCCAATGAGAGGGAAAAAAGCTTATCTATCCTCAAGAGAAACACATTTAAGAAAAATGAATTTCATTCTATTTTAAGTTTACCCTACAACATATTTAACATGTTAATTGTGTTCATTGGTGCATATTAGTCCATTGCTAAGCAGCAAAACCCTGCCCATTTATTTAGGCTGCTAATCTATTTATTCCTTATCTAAACTCATCAGGGTAACTCATTATAATGCTTATTAACTGTATGTTCCTAGCAAAAATATTAATACACTTTTGCTGCAGAAAAGATGAACTTTTAAGCCATTGACATTATTTCTTAGTGTTTCAAAATACCAGATAAATAGACAGTATTTTGCACCTTTATTGCAGATGTCTGTGTAAATATTCATATAGACTTGAATGAAAATATTAAGAAAAATAATTGCTATGCAATTAATGACCAAGAAATTCTACTAATCAATGAGTCAACAGTTAATACATTTATGTATTTGTATTAAACCTTAGGCAGTAGTTTTTTGCATATAATTTACATATCAATGGGTAAAAGAAGTACATTTTAAATTTGTAAATATTAAGGTTTCTTTCCTAGTATATAGCAAGGAATAATAAATTTTGTTCAAGAAAACAAATTTTCAATTCTCCCAATAAAATGGTAGTTACTAGGGTTAGTATAACATATACAATGGTTTGTATTCATTGTGAGAGAGTGAATTTGAAATTATAGATGTAATGATACACAGAACGTTCTTGAAATAAAGATAGCAGATTACAATATTAAACATTATTTAGGAAAGAAATAAAGCTATTTCTTGTAAAAGAGTCTAAATTATTTTCTGGTACAGGAGCAAATGCTTATACACTTACAGTGAACTCTTATTTGATTTTCATCCTCAGGGAAACTCTGTTTCAAGTTTTAATAAACAAATTTACTAGTAGATTTTAAAATCCAAACTATAGACAAGTTATAGTCTGCATACAGATATGCACACATTTAGTTTTACATTTTTGAATGAAATAAATGTTTGATATAAATATCTGCCACTTGGAGATAGTGCAGGTTCTATTTAAGTGGAATTATTGTGAAACCGTAGCTTGTTCTATGAATGCCAACGGTTTTTACTGTGAATATCAGATAAAATTTTTAACAGTTTTCATTATCACTTAACATTATTGAACATAATCCATTTTCCATCACAATATATTACTTAGTTTGCCATAATATGATGTTTATTTTAGGAAATATTAAATTGAATATATTAAGTAGGTCCTCATCTGTTTGAACTTTTATTGAGCAATGAAATTCTCCTGTTATACATTCCAGATTGGGTCACACAAATTTCTATTTTTTGTCATCTAATGTTCTTCTCCTTACTAAACAGTGTACTTGACTTTAAGGATCCATCCTTTTTAAAAACTATATACAAGGAAAGTAAAATACAAAAAATGTTAGAAATTGAAATCAAGTAACATGAGAGGCAATTTATGATTAAAATGTTTCTGACACATTGTATGAATAGATCTAAAGTCCAATTTTCATTCCAATAAAGTGCTAACAAAAATACATGATTTCTGACAGTTAGAGTTTGAGTGAAGAGCAAAAACAAGATATGTAAATCAGGTTACAAAGTATTTTGTAACAAGAATGTATTCAATATAAAACTAATTGAAATGTGTTGACTTCTCTCTGCTGTTTTAGGTTTTTGTTTTGCTCTGCTCTGTTTTGTTTCCCGGCCTATTAGCTGCATTTTAAATGGCTATAAATGAATCATCCTTTCATTTTCTAACGGCTTGTCTGTGGAGTTTTCCTTGGGGGTTATATTCTATATTTAGTGCTAAGGTAAAACTATGAAACAGGGAAAATTTCCCATGAAACTGGGACACGCAGTCTCATCATGGAGTCTTTTAACTTTCTCTTAGCCACATAAGAATGGGCATTGGGTCTGGAACACTTCCTTACCAAGAGAGAAAGAGTCCTCATAGCTTGTGCCTGATTTATCAACTTGTGTGGGTAAGTCTTTCCCTGTTTCAGACTCAGTGTGTACTCTTTTGTTCCACTTAAGACAATGTGTCATATGGCACTTGGCCAGCCCACTGCTATATCTGTCCCCTGTGGGGAGGGGATAAGGTCCTTCTGTTGCAGCACAAGAGGTGTGAGTACAGGTCAGCTGCTCGGGGTTGGCTACGTGTAGGAACCTGCTAGCTGTGGGAGACTGAAGCCCACTCTTGAAGCTAATCTTGCTCCTCTCTTCTCCTTGCGAGAAAAGCGTTGTTCCATCCAGCATTGACGTTTTCCTTGATGACTCAGATACCAAGATGCAGTGGGCAGAAGTGCTCATCTTCTGTTCCTAATAGGCAACTGATGCCACTTGCTAATCAGAAAGCAAGCACATTAATTAAAGTACGACTGATTTTACATATTCACAACTAAAGTACAAATAATTATGGACATAAAATTCCTGGAGAAAATTCTACTCTATAAAATTCCATAGAGGGATAAATTAATTCAAGTTGTTTCTTACTAATCTATAACATAATTTACACGTGTTGTTTGAGTTTCCTTAGCAGAGGTGACATAGTTAACTGATTATGAGCACAAGCTGAACTCTATCTTCTCCTTTTGATCTTTGTATTTGACTTCTAAATACAATCATTTATAGGCACTTTTTTTTGTAAATCCTACGTATTTTACTTTTCTGTTTTCTTTGTATTACATCCACATATCACTGTGTGTCCTTTAAAGATTTGATTGAATTAGTAGAATTAAATATGAATAAGGAATGATTGAATAGGAAATAATTTCATATGTAGAGGGTTTATTATTAATTACTTAATCTTTGCTAAACAACCTTGTTATTCTGAGAACTGAAATAAATAAATTTTATAATAATCTTGTTTATATCTACAAAAACTTTGTTGGGATTTTGATAGGAATTGGGTTAAATCTTAGTATCAATTTGGGAAAAACTGACATCATATTATATTAAGTTGTCATATCTCGTAGGACAGATAGGTATGTCCCTCCATTTATTTAGACCTTTATTTTCTTTCATCAGTATTTTGTGGTTTTTTCAGCATACAAGTCCTGTATATATATATATTTTTATTTACCTTAAGAGTTTTATTTTTTGAGCAATTGTAAAAATTAGTAATTGGTATTTTTTCAAAGTGTTAGTGCCAATATGTATACTTTCTAAAATGACAGATTTAAAAATAAAATACAATAGAGACTCAGCATTCCCGTAAATGTGACCATTAACATGAGTTTGCAGACCCATGGAAAACATTCAGTTGTCTAAAATCTTGAATTATAAACAAATCAAAGCAGACAAACAAAAGCTTTATTCACATTAAGCTGAAATATTTAGCAGTTATTTAAATTATGTTCACAGTCCACAAAACACAGTACGTTAGCAGTAGTCATGAATAAAATTCACAGTAGAAATCTTTGATATTTCTTATTGCTTTACACTTTCATACCTAGCACAAAATATTACTTAAACTAATTCACTTCAAAATCATGGTAATAATTAGACCTATTTCTAAATCTCAATTTTAATGTATTAATTGAAAAGCATACATATTACTATATCTCACTTTTAAAAATTTTGAAAAATGTTTTCATATATAAAATAGATATTTTTTTCATTTAACAAGGGGGTCTTTATATGCTATATGAAATGGTCTCCAAGGTTTGCTAAATAAACACTGAATAAAACAAAATGAAAAGTTTTAGAACAATATGCATATTATGCTAAAATCTTTGTGAAAAGAATATGTAAGCAAATATATATACTTTAAGTATACTTTAAGTAAGTACTTTATGTAAGCAAATATATATACTTTAAGTAAAGACCACCCAATAAACTCATAACACTGAGCAACTTCAGAAGAATTAGGTGTGTGAAAGACAGAGGTAAGCAAGAGAAATCCCTTCATAATTTTTGAGCTGTGAGCCAGGTGTTTATTAACTTTAAAGCAATAATAATAAAAATAAAATTATAAAATATATCAAAATAATAGTTTACCCAGGGATAATAAACATACAAACAGTTGTTTGTAGGTTTAAGCACAATTTAAGTTCACGTCCTTTATGTTTATACTTATATTTTAACTTAATTGTTGGGGCTAGTCATGTGTTTCATATAAGAAAGAGCTCAATCAATATAAGTAATAAATTGTAAGAGATACTAGCTTGGAATGTTCTTTTCATGTATGGTATTGGAATCATCAAAGGGAGCATTCAGTTCTTATGATTTACATTCCATTCAAAATTACCAGACTTCTATTAATGTAAAACAATTTTAGAACACTACTAACAACTCTGACTTAATTTTAACTCATCAACTAGACACAAAGTGTTCTAAATAGTATCATCCATTCTCTCTGCCATCACATGGTTTTACTGCATCAGAATTAAATGACTTTAATGCCTTGTCATGATTTATCATCCAGAGAATGAATAAATCTATACTTTCTATTAATCTCATTACTCTCATGCATGACTTGACATTATAAATTATCTTGAAAAGAAACATGTTTTACTCATTTTTCTTTAGCATAATGTATTAAAATGTAATTCTCATTCTGAGGGAAAATGTATACCTGATTAGCAATAAAAATGTGTATTTTACATCCATTTAAACTTTACTTGAAAATATGTTCATCTCGTGCATCAGTTTCTAATTGAACAAGAATCCACTTTAGGCATATGTATTTTTGTGTACTAGAGATAACTAATACATAATGATGAATCAGATTATATATTTATATATTTAATAAGCAAATAGTCTGTAAGTATAGAGAAAGCTAATTAATAATATAATAGTCTAAAAGGGACATACATTTTTTTTCTTTTTATTGAAGTACAGTTGATGTACAATATTGTGTTAGTTTAGGTGTACAGCATATTAATTCAGTTATACATATACATATATTCTTTTTCAGTTTTTTTCAAAAGAATTATGCTTTTAATATATGATATTGTTAGGTTTATTGCAGTTTTGACTGTGTGGTTAAAGCAATCTAAACATGGGTATGGTTGGTTCAATAATTATTTTTCCAACTTATTTGCTATCTACCACCAGATTTTAGAATAGAAACTGTGTATAGTTTGCATATAATAATATTTATAGAGTCATTAATAATTCCAAGAAGGACACCGTTTAATTAGCATCAAAGGCAAATGCTTGGATTGTTAATTGTGAACTCTGGATTTGCTTTATACCTCAGTTGCAGTAATGGATATTCCTTATTGTGTATATGTTTGTGTTCATTAATTTAAATAAACAATCCATTTATAAATTATAGTTGAATAAAAATAATAATAGCAGAACAATGTGCAAACACACAGCTTTTGTCACCAGGCATCCTAGCCCAAGCCTTACACTATATATCCCTGTTATTGTAGAAGATTAATTAGGCTCTAGAATGGTCAGATTTCTCTTCTACAAGTTTACATTATACAGATCCCTTAGATAAAATGCATTCCATATTTATTAGTCCTAAAAGATTTAATATTCATGCCAAAAGTAAATCTTACTTTTTTGTCTAAATTTTTCTATCCTTCCCCTGGGTACAAGTAAAGCTCTGTGTTCCCACTCACTTGCATTTGTCTGGTGTTGAAGTTCTCAGATAATGGCCTGGGAGAATCAGCTACTAGTCACTTAGTATAATTAGGTGGTATATGGTGTATGGTTAAGAACAGGTCCTGGAGCCACATTCCCAGGCTTTGATCTCAGTTCTGTCACTTACTGACTCCATGACCTTGAGCAAGTTCCTTAATCTCACTATATTTCAATCCTCATTTATAGAGTAGGGATAAGTGAAAATACCTATCTCACAGTTTTTGTGAAAACACTAAGTTATATATAAAAAACTTATAACATTACTTAGCATACATTAAGTATTATGAAATTGTTACCTGTTTTTATAATCATCATTATCATCATTGTAACCATCATCACAAAAGCTTGTAAACTCACTTTGTTTGCTAATATATTCCAAGCACATAGAACCATGATTTGCATGCAGTAATTAATCAATAACTTTTTGTTTAATGAGTGAATGTAAGAGTGAATGTATGACATTGTCCTTTTTCCTATATAGTATCATTCAATATCCACAAACCTGTGAGTTGACATTATCCTAATATAGAGATGACAGTGAAGTTGAGAAAGGAAAAACCTGACCAAGAGGTATATAGATGTAGTGCTTATAAGGATTTAATCTTAGTTCAATGATTCATACACTCATTCAGTTAATTATAATTGAATGCCTTCAAACTCTCAAGTCTAGTATATCCAATATTTACTCCTAAAACAAAGAAATAACAACAGGCATAAGGATAGTGTAGCATGAGGAGAGTGTCCAGTTACTTGAAACTCTACCCAGAGTCACTATGGGACTACACCCTCTAACACATTTTTTCTAAAATAATTTTCCTCAAGTTTAAAATCACCTTCCTTAAGCTCTTATCCTTTCCCTTTCCAAAAGCTTGGTAAATGTTAGAATAGTTATAGAGGGTCTCTTCATTTGAAACATTGTAATTACATTATCTAGCCTACTGCATTCCTAATGTACACTGGCCCTTAGCAATCATCATTTGCACAGAAGTGGCTCAAAGCATGCTTAAAATATTAACTTGGAGAGGCAACATTTGTATGTGGAATATTGTCAAACTGAACACAACTTAAAATAAATATATAAAATAATACCATTACAGTTAGGTAGGAAGAATAACTACATTGAACTGTACTACCTTAAATGTCATGCCTCCTAACTATCATTTTTGGGTAGAACAAACATCAAACTTTAAATGTTAGAGAAGTATATCAGATATCCTGAGTTTTCCCTTTAGATCTGATTATGGGATTTTGGAGAATAAGTTCCATAGCTGATGAAAATAAAGGGATCCAAAATGTGATGAGACAGTAAGTTAGGTGTCAGCTACCATATAAAAGACAATGAGATTACTCATCATTATTTAATTATTTTAAAATAAATCTTTGAGGGCTTCCCTGGTGGCGCAGTGGTTGAGAGTCCACCTGCCGATGCAGGGGACACGGGTTTGTGCCCCGGTCCTGGAAGATCCCACATGCCCGGAGCAGCTGGACCCGTGAGCCATGGCCGCTGAGCCTGCACATCCGGAGCCTGTGCTCCAAAATGGGAGAGGCCACAACAGTAAGAGGCCCGTGTACCACAATCAATCAATCAATCAATCAATCAATCTTTGAAATATTCAAGGAATTCAGTAAACAATTTTTGACTACAGTTTTTAGTATGAGGTTCAATTAGACATTAACAGACAAACTTGAGTAAAGTGAACATAGAGAAATAATGTATTGAACACATGTGAAATATCAGACTGTAGATGTGGAGGTGTGATTTCATTTAATTATTACAATAGCCCTATAAAAGAGAAATAGATATTAAATAAACTTTACTCAGAGACATTAAGTGAATTGTCATTGTTCAGTTAAGAAATGATAATTTTAGGATTCAATCATTTGCCCTTACAATACTATCAATCTTTTCCCAGGAAGTCCCGTGAACCAAAAATATTGGCAAAACCATATATTTAATTTTGAAAATAGAATTATTTTTGACTTAGTGCATATTTAATAGTTTAGAGGAGCATATTGACTAGTTTGTGTGAGTAGAAAAGGGATAAAATATGCTTTATTGACACAGGATTTTTTTTTTTTTTTTTGGCTGCACAAATGGCTTTCTTCATGATACCAATGGTGTAATCTTGAAATATGTAATCAGGGGAACTTGTGAACTTTGATGTCTCAGTGCCTTCAAAAGTAGAGGGAATAATTTATTTTCTGAATTGTTTTAGACTTCCCTGAAAAGCAAAAAACAGAGCCAAAGAACTTATCAAGTCTAAGTTTTTTTCATGAATCTGAGTTTCCCTTTTTCCAATGTGGACAAAAGTAAAGTGAAAAAATGTAATTACAGAAAAAAAAAACATTTGATAATTTTATTAATTTGAAGAAAATTTAAAACTTGCAACCTTTATTTTATTCTTAGCCTATTCAAAGCATAAGCTCAGTAAAAGTATTCTTTTTTTAACATCTAGGCACTTAAAATAAGCAAGCAGAGAGAAGTACACTTCTTTTTTTGACACACTGCTATCATATAACTGGCTCCAATTCCTTTTTTCTATACTCTCTTTTTCCCTTAAGCTTAATCCTGAGTAAGACTTGGAAGAATTTAATTTAATTTAATTTAATTTAATTTTTATTTCATACAAATATAAGTGATATGGTAGAATGGGATCTATAGTGTTGACCTACGCTTTGTTTTCCCCGGCTTGTGGAAGGAAACAAAGACTAAGATCCTATCTAAACTACTATATCTGTAGTAATTAGATAACCTCTTGCCTTGGTATAAGAACTCTTCCAAAACAGAGGAAGTCAGTTTGTTAAATCCAGGTAAAGATCTCTAAGAAGTGAATCCCCAAATTGGTGATATTCTAAATGCTCTTTAATCTTTACTAGTGGAAACACTTTTTTTTTTCCAGAGAAATTATATCTATAAAACTAAATTAAATTTTTATCCTAATTCCATTTGTCTTTTAAAAGGGCACTTGGACATATTACCCCAACATAGTGCATGTGAAGGTTTGCCTAAGCAGTGGATAGTTATATTTCCATCAACACTGATCAATTCATGATTATATCTAAAACTATCAATTCCCTAAGAACATTATACAAAAATACAACTAGCAAGGCAGGCCCAAATATTGCATATTTTCTAAGCGTCTTTTATCACATTAAATAAAGAAGGTAACATTTTGTGTGCTATAACTAATTGGTCTTTTTTTTTTCACCTATAGAATATTGCAGTCTGTTTTGATTACTTACAGGGTATGTAAATAATGGGACCCCTTCGTCCCCCATTTCACAATTTCAATACTTTTTTTTTAAGGTGAGAAACAGTTACTGCTGAGCTACTTTAATATTTAGATTCCACCCACAATGATCTCTGAAAAAGAAATACATTACATTACGTTTTAGAAGCTCAAAGCACTTCCATGTCTACTATATTACTAACTCCTAGGGAAGATATTCAGGTGTAGGAAAAGAAAATAGATTAATATGAATCCATTCAGAAATCATACATTGAATAGTTACTGATTTCCAGCACTATGGTAGGTATTTATGATATCACGTTGAAAGTGGTATTATCCCTTGTTCTCAAGATGTTGGACATGCTTCAGGATTGCTTGAAATCCTTCTGTTCACTTTAAAATTTAGAGGACTTAGTACCATAACCATCTAGAAATATGTTGAAATAAAGTAAGAGATTTATCTGAAAATATAAGAAAATATAAAAATTTAGTACCATAAAGCAGGAAAGAGTTTATTTTTTAGGGAGAAAAGTTTAATAACTGTCTACAATGCAGGGCAACACTTATATATAAAAGAATGTAGGAAAAAAGTCTAGTAAAACAACTTTTAAAAGATAATTTAGTTACCATAGGAGATTCTTTGTGACAAATTTCCACAGTTCAGTTCAGTTAATTTTATATAGGAAATGCCAAACATGTGTCTGTGCAGATTTTCCCTTTTTATTCTCTCTCTCCTTCTCTCCACTCTTACACACACACATATGTTTACAAACTCTTTTCTATACTAATTTTGTTCAGTGTTTACAGTCTAAAGAAAGCTTTTGTTATTACAAAATTTTATATTTCAAACTTAAAATTGTGGTGGTAAATGTTTAGGATTTCAGGGTTTTTTTTTAAGAAAAATCTTAAGAATATTAAAAATATATTAATTTAATTTGACACTTCATTTATTCATTCATAATTTATTTATTCATTGGTTTTTCATTCCATAAAATATTTATTTAGCATAGAACTCAGGCCAGGAAATATGCCTGGAGATGGATGGCTCGATGGTTGGATGTTTGGATACATGGAAGGATGGGTGGGAAGAAGGAAAGGATGGAGAGAGAGAATAGATGATAGATAGATAGATAGATGAGTGAATCAATCAATTGAATAGATAAATACAATACCTTATTTGCATAAAGGAGTTCAACATCTTAAAGGGGTAAAAGAACTCTAATAAAAAATTCAATCTTTATTTCATATTATAATCTATGTGCCATATGTAATCTAGAATCTAGATACGTTTGCCTCAATACTTGTCAGAATGTAGAGCATGCTTTCTTTTATTACATATTTCCCAGGTTAATTTGTGTTTAAACAATGAAATCCATTATCACCTTTAATAAATCATCACTGTGACCAGAATTCTACCACACTATCAAGGATTTAAAAATGAATAGGGCAAACTTCTCTCCCTAAATCACACAACCTTCAAGAACACAGTCAAATAATTGCAGCTAACACTTTATACACACACACACACACACACACACACACATATATATATAAAATTATTCTAAGATATGAAAATTGTGACACAAACCAAGGGGACATTTTGAGAAATATCATGAGCCAAAACACAGAAAAATATATATAACATTATCCATATTTACTTCAGTCACTAAATAAAATATTCATTGCAGTGGAGTCTTTATTCCTCAAAATTTAAAATTTTAACATGGAGTAAATGCTATGTCTTATGACAGAGAACATGTTGATTATATATGTTCTAATTGTAAAAATGGATATTTAGAGGCTAAATCAAAAGTTCATTACTTAGTATAATTTTCATATAATTTTAGATTATGTTCCCAGTATTTCACTTAATTTTTGATTGATGACACATAATTTGATAGATTTTAATTGCTATTTGTTAAGTAAGTTAAAATAAATGTATTTATTAAATGAGAATCTAAGCAGAGATATTTCTTATCAATATATTGTGCATCTATCAATCAAAAATTAATAATATCAAGAAGGAGATATGTTTGAATTCTAAGTAGAATTTTTTGAAATGGAGAGAGTATTCACTTTGTGGTTAATTTTTCTCTCTGACACAGTAAAAATTGAAGCTTCCTTCCAGTATCTACTAGTATCAAGACTTTCAAAATCTATTTGAATGCCTACTTAAGAGTGTTTCTATATATAACTCAAAGTAATATAAATTGACATAATCTACTATTTCAATCATTTAAATATATTTTAATTTTCCTAACTAAAAATAAGTATTTCATGTTTCATTTCTTTAACATTTATTACATAATTAGATTATTCAGATTTAGCCAGGTACATAATTTATCTCTTTTAAAAATGTCAATTGACAGAGAAAACAAGAGGCGTTGAAGAATTAACCCCCCCTAAAAAAAACCCTGTTTTTCTAAAACTGCTAGATTTTAAGCATAGTTTGAAATCTAGGCAAATGAAATGTAATGAACAACATATATCTATACAAAAATTGAAAGAAAATATTTAATTTGCTTATGTTTCTGAATCCTTTAGTCTTAATGTTTCTCAGTGGCTTAAGGAAGTTGGCTAATAGTTTTCTTAGGTTAACTGTTAGTGTTCTATTCCACTGGCTATTTTTTGAAGGTATTGTCATGGAAACCTCCCTATGGGTTCACCAACCATTTTTTTCCATTAAAATTGTGTCCCAGAGAACTTGTGAAATACGTTTACTGCTGACAGCTCATTATACTGGTAACTTTTAGGTGAGGTGTGCATTGAGATGTCTGAGGGAACACTGCTCTCTACTATTTAAGAACGCTCGAGACTTCATCAAAGAAGAATAAAAAGTGTTCCAAACTTCTCATCTGTTAGATGATATCTAATGCATAAAAATTATTACCAACCTAAAATACAATTTTCTTGCATTTAACCTAATAATTAGAAGTTAGATAAGACTGGGTCTGAGAGGTTAATGCAACATCAAAATCGTATTTCTGTTACTTCTTAGAGAATTTATTTTAAAACTTTGAATTCAAGTAATTGAATGTTACTGTAGAATCAGGAAACATCAAGGGTCACTTAAAAAGACATCATTTTAAGAAAATTTTATTCATTAGAATCAGGTCTCTTCACTTGACTTTATGAAAATCAGTTCCTCTCTTTGGGTCTTCCTTTCCTCATCATTAAACTGAGGGCACTGATTGAGACAATCTCTATAACAGGTTCTAGCTCTAATATCTATGATTTTATAAAAGAAAGAGTCCAATGTTCTACTTCTAGCTCTTAAAATGAACTACCTCTAAGCAATAATTTAAATAAAAAGACTATAAATCTTCTCTAAAATAATGATCCCCATGTTTTTCTTAAGTAGAGCTTTCAAGTTTTCTAAGCGGCCTTATTGAAGTGCTGAAACAACAAAGAAATCCTTTCAAATGTGTTATGGGAAAATGACTCAGTATGTCGTATTAGATGATTAGATAGCTGTAGCCTTAAAAAGCTTTATTAAGAAATTTAAAATAAATTAAAATATTAAAAGAAGGAAATGATCCATTCTAATATAAGCTCATTCTGCCCAAGAATTTCCTGATTTTTAATTGTTATAATTTATTAATAAGTTAAAGAAAATAACTCAATGGGTATAAAATGTGGAGTATTATATATAAACTATATATCAAGCAATATAAAATAGCATTCTATATTTATAACATTAGTATACATGTGAGGACAGTTATAAATTCAATATAAATTATGTATTTGTATTATATTTTAAATTAGTTTTTTTTAATTCAAGAAGAAAATATTGATATAATGACACATTCTCAGAGATATGTTATACAATCCAAATACAAATAAATTTAAAATGTAAAATTGCAACCTATCTTTAATAGTAATAGAAATAATAACTTGGTGTTAAATATTCTTGAGGTAATTGTGTGCTTTCTTATGTATAATTTTTCTTCTTAGATGCATTGTGCAATATGACATAGATGCAAAGAAATTCATAAAAAGCACTTTGATGAATAAGTATGGTGCTATCACCCATGTCATCACTCCCTAATTCAATAATAAAAAAAATTCCATCATCCACAAAAGCTCCACTGTGCTGGTCCTTCACCCTTAGAATGAATTAGAATCTTGATTTGTACAAATTATCATGTTTATTTCTTTATTGGTTTATGATCTGTATAAATAATAGAGTTAAGTTTTACCTGATACTAAACTACATACATAAAATACGATTTCTGTGTAAGTTATGCTGTTGTTTAACATGCATCCCAGCAGTAAAAAACACTAAGTAGTTTTCATTATGCAAATTTTGAAAGATATTTCAATACTGTAAGTTTGGATATATGAAATATTGAACCAAATTTATATGAAAGTTTAATTAAAGAAACATTTACTGGTATTAATTTATAAAGTTATATAATAAGAAGTAAAACCAAATGAGTTTCCTGGTAAATCAACTTTCATACTACAATGTAGTGACTAATCAATACTCACCAGGAAACACATTAAATTATATAGTAATTGAGTTCCTTATAAAATGCATCAGCCAAAAGCAGATGTAGTAATACAAATGAATTCAGAAAAATCAATAAAATATGACAAACTGGCATAAATCCCTATCTGTACAAGTAGGCACCATAGAGCTCGACCATATTTTTAAAGAAAGTCCAAGAAAGAGAAAAATTCTAAATTTGAGGAAATCTATTGCCATAATAATGAAACTATTTCATTGAATATCAGTAAATTGTAATAAATGGAAAAATAATTTAATCCAAATAGAATAATTTTCAATATCATAAATGTATAAGGTGGACAATTTATTCTTATAAATGTATCTTCATACAACGTGAAACCCATATTCTCAATTCTTCAAAACTTGTCATCACCGTCCTAATCTAAATGAATCTGTTCATGATGCAATTATCTTTAATAAAATCACAAATATACTAATCATCTCCCCGAAAGATGAAACAATGTCCCAAAGGTCAATTTATTCTTACAGTGATGCTTATTTTGCTTGCAGATGAGACACCCTTATCTTTGGATTATTGAAACAAATATAAGTTAACTACTATGAATTATTTTTATTTTAGATGGTAAATGTGTGGGTGAGGAGAAATAAAAAAGGAAAGAGCTGGTTAATATATTTATAATTATATCCATATTAATGCAGAAATACTTACAACTAATGAAGTCCCAATTTCTGTAACTGGTCACATGGTTACCACTTATTTATGATATTTATGATCATAACTGTTCATTCTTATACCCTTTGTCCTGAACTGTGAACCTAGTTTGTCCTGTTTTGTTGCCGAATTGGGTGACCTAAATATTCCTTCCTGATGGGTCTTGGTCATTGGCAAGACTGCTTACAACAGTAGTTTTCCATTAAGTATTATAACCTGTGAATACAAATAACAGATACACCCTGCATGCCAAGCAAATTTTTTTCTTATCCCCGATGGGTAGTAAGAATATAATTTCCCCTTGGTAGTCAGACATTTACCTTGGCCAGTGTAATAACACCTGTCTTTGCCTGTTCATTGGCTGGAATAAGGAGTTCAAAGTGGTCAAGTAGCCAAGCAGACATTTCACTGGTGTATCATAAAGGGTAATAGTGACAGGAGTCATCCCATTTCCACCCTTTGATTTCTGGTGTCCTGTGAATCCTGGCTTTGGTAGAGACAACACTCTATGTTGGTTGCTGATTCTGAGCATATAACACATTGAAGAAGGATTTTTCTCAGTAGGATAAAACATTACCCTCATTCTGATGCTATGATGGAATCGTTAAAGACCGTTCCACCAGTCCTCCAGGCCAGCTGCTTTAGCCTGATTAGGAATATAGCAAAAAACATTGCATTTTATGACCAGAAGCCCAATCCGGACCCTCATTTACTATAAAATGAGTTTCTCAGTTAGAAGTAATGCTGTGTGCCAGAAGTGTTACTGGCACAAAAAGGAAATACATATCCAGGCAAAGTGTCTATTAAAGTGAAGAAAAGGTACTGCCCCTTCTGTGATGAAAGTTCTCCAGTGTGATCCATGTACAACCTGGTGTCTAGCTGACACCCTAGGAAATGAGCCACAGTGTGTGTTTAGTGTAGATCTTTGCTCTGGACATGGTTATGCTCAGTAGCAGCTCTAGCAACATCAGCCTGGGCCAGGGAAGGTCTACTTTATTGAGTTCATTAATAAACCCCAACCTTGTCAACATAGTCACCTTGTTCATATGCTCAGTGGAAAAAGTCTAAATATGAAATGGGTGGAAATTGGTGGCTGGGGAAAGAGGCTATCTGACATCCACACAGTGGATTGTCTTATATATGATTTTTAAGCTCTACTTCTGCTTTCAATTGTCTGGCTCTCTTTTGAACAATTTCAGTCATATGAACCTAAATTTTCCCAGACTATAAAACGTGATCTCTGTAAGAGCTCACAACAGGCCTAAGAAAATATTCAGTACATTCGCAAAATTATTTTTTCTCATCCACTCTATCTTGCAAATAGACAAGCATATAAATTCCATGTGGATTTTCTTTATTTCCTTTATTAAAAAACTAAGCAGGGCTTCCCTGGTGGCTCAGTGGTTGAGAGTCCGCCTGCCGATGCAGGGGACACAGGCTCGTGCCACAGTCTGGGAAGACTTTCCCCCAGCTCATTGCACCCTGTCCTGGGATTTGTAAGTGATAAATCTTATGACTTTATTTCCTTTGTGTAAGTGTACTGAAACTACTCCTTTACTCAAAATGGCTAGGGTTTTCACCTCCCCATATTGGAAGCTTGGAGGCTGAGGGAGCACCTGCAGACCCCATGAGGGTGGCTTGTACATCCTCATTCAGTAGGTCTTAATCTGCCTATTGTTAACACATCAGCCCCGGGGGTTCCAACGCAAGCTGTTTTTGCTGACTTTGAAGATGGGGGAAGGGGACCATGAGTCAAGGAGTTTGAGCAGCTTCTAGAAGCAGGGAATTGCCCTCAAATGTTAGCCAGCAAGAAAATGTATCCTCTGCCTTACAAATTTAATGAAATAAATTCTACTAACAACCTGAATGATCAGGCAAACAGATTCTCCCTCAGAGCTTCCAGAAAGGAACTCAGCCCTGCTGACATCTTGATTTTAGCTACAGAGAACTGTGTCAAGATTTCTGACCTAGAAATCTGTAAGTTAATAAACTTGTGGGTTTTTTTAAGCCACTAAGAAATGTGTTACAGCAGCAATAGAAAACAAACACTTGAATTTTTACCATTCCCACTTTGACTGGAGGCACATACAAGCAGCCTACTCTCTATATTACCTTTATTCTTTATGTATTTCTTGCCTCTTATCTGGTAAATGATAGGCAATTCTGCTCACAGCACTACTAGTGGCATGGAGGAATTCTGTTCCTCTGTTTTTAATCTAGGTTGTTTTAGATGCCATCAAAATCACATTTAAGCTATTAACCAAGGTAAATTTGTTTTTTAAAAAAAAGTTTTTGAAAGATCTTTGATTGGCAAGCATGACAGAAATCATGCAAAAAAAAAAAAAAGATGGAAATATTTCCAGATTCAAAAACAGAAAAACAAATAAAAACTCTGGAATCCCAGCTATCTAAAAGCAGAATTTAGGTTGAAAAAGCTGCAAGCCACCAAGAGAGCATACTTTCCTATCTAGAAGTGACCAAGGAGATCTATGGAAAAAACAAGAGGATAGAGGCAAGAGTTGTGGAGCACACTGGAAATGGGAGTTACTTCCCAGGAGTAAAATTGGACCTAAGATAGAAATGGTATCTATGCCCATTGTAGAGGAACCTGGTAACATTTGCCTAATGAGATTTCAGAATTGCTATGAATGAGGAAATACTGTGTGTCATATATTTTTTAGTTTAGTTTTTTGTTTTTATAAGATAAGGCTGTCTGTTGCTATCCTGTCCCTGTACCACCAGTGTACTTTGCATAAATGTTTATGAGTGTTTGGGAGGGGTGCAGAAAATTCATTTATAAATCTATATAGATCAAGAGAATCGACACTCAACCTGATACATATATATATATATATATATATATATATATGAGAAAGGAGCAAGCTCTTATTTTACTATTCCAAATAGTTTGAAATAAATTTTTTGTGGAAGCAAATTAAATTATATTCATTATAAAGGTAAAAGAATTTGTAAAATATACTTGAATTACAAGTTATTGCTCTCATGCCTATATATTTCCTGTTCTCAGTTTGGAGAAATGAAATGTAATTTGAACAATACTAGATTAAAAATAGGGAAATTGCTTTCAAAATCATTTAGCATTCTAAATTTCTGTGATCCCAGAATAGTTCTATTCCAAATCCTACATTAGTTCCAGTTTTATTTTAAAATAGCAAATAAACATAAACCATGATGTTATGTTACCACATGCATCAATTTTTTTCAACCTCAAAGCTATTTCTGATTAGTTTTTTTTTTTTTTTTTTTTGTAAAGAGTAATAAAAAGCTATTCTCTGATTATTTCCTAGTCTATATTTCTTTCATAGCGTAATGGTGGCTGGCAATATCAGGTTCATTGGTATATTGACAGTGAGCCATTTAAAATGTTTTAAAGCAGAAAAATCAGTAAATCTTGATTAAGATATGATTCAAGGCAATTATTCTGCTCAGCTTTCACCTTTTGAAGCAGACCCAGGACATATATACAGTATATAAAAATATATGTCTGAATTTACACTATTTTTACTTAGAAGCTTTCTGTAAGAAGGGAACGAGTGGTACTTGGCCCATTTTACTCATGAATATTAAAATACTCATGAATGTCTCATTTGCAGGAAGCCACAAAACAGAATGTGCACATTCCCATTGTCCCAGATCATTAAACTGAGTGAACCATGCATATCATTGAAACACTTCTGAGGAAAGTGAATGAGGTGACATTAAACCTTGATGACCTTAGGAGATATAACTTAGCCAGTCTCAAATTATCCAACTTCAAAAATTATTAATATCAAGGAGAAATTTGCAAAGGAACCCCTACTGAATTCATGTATAAGAAAATATAATAATCAAGTCATTTTCTCAATATAAGCAATTTCCCATTAATACAGTCTGGATCTTGCTATCTATGTATATTAGAATTATAATGTTTGTAATATTGATTCATAAAAATTGACTTTATTTTTAATAGAGAAATTCCTGATGGATTTTTATATACTTTTTATGTTACAAAATGTGTATATAAAAAATTAAATTTTCCATTTGAAGTGTACAATACAGTGGTATTAATTACATTCACAATGTTCTGCAGCCATCACCACTCTTTATTTCCAAAATTGTTTCATCAACCCAAATGTAAATTATGTGCCCATTAAGACACATGGTGCATAATTTTTGAAACATTCCATGAGGTTGATGACAGGAAACAGATCTGGGTAAAAGGAGTATATCTTTGTAACAAATATAGAGGAAAAATAGACTAGAAGAAAATAAAATAATTGTTGATTGTCTAATGGTAGTAGAATACTACTCTATTTTACTTTCTAATTTTTGACAATTAATTTTACCTATCTTTATTGAGACATAATTGACATATAACATTGTGTAAGTTTAAAGTTTAAACATGTTGACTTGGTACACATATATTGCAAAATGATTACCACCATAGCACTTGCTAATGTATCCATCATGTCACATAATGACCATTTCTTTTGAGTGAGAAATTTTAAGATACACTCTCTGAGCAACTTTCAATTACAGTTGACCCTTGACAAATGCAAAGGTTGTGGGTGCTGAGGCCCCACACAGTTGAAAATCCACATAAAACTTTATAGTTGGCCCTCTGTGTCAGCAATTCTGTATCCATGGATTCAATTAACCTCAGATCGTGTAGAGCTCTAGTATGTATATATTCTTAAAGAATCCAAGTATAAGTGGACCCATACAGTCAAACCAAGTTGTTCAAGGGTCAACTGTATAAATTACAGTATCATTAACTATAAACACCATTAGACCCTCAGAACTTATTCATCTTATACCTGGAACTTTGTACCTTTTAACCAACAGCTCACCATTTCCTCCAAGCCCCCTGCCCCTGGTAACAACAACTCTGCTCTCTGTTCTTATGAGTTCAACTTTTTTAGATTCCACATATAAGTGACATCATACATTATTTGTCTTTCTCTGTCTGACTTATTTCTCCTCACCTAATGCCCTTAAGGTTCACCCACATTGTTGCAAATGGCAGGATTTCCTTCTTTCTCATCGCTGAATAATATTCCATCATATATACACACCAAATTTTCCTTATCCACTCATCCACTGACAGACACTTTGGTGGTTTCCATATCCTGACTATTGTGAATAATGCTGCAATGAACATGGGTATGAAAATATCTCTTTTATATCCTGTTATTATTTTTTTATTTTTGAATATATATCAAGAAGTGGGATTGGTAGGTCATATGATACCTATCTTAATTTTTGAGGAAACTCCATACTGTTTTCGATAGTGATTGTACCAATTTACATTACCACCAACAATGAACAGACTCCTTTTTCTCCACATCCTCACCAAAATTTATCTCTTGTCTTTTTGATGACAGCCATTCTAACAGGTGAAGTGATATTGAGGTTTTGTTTTGCATTTCCCTAGTGATTAGTGATATCTAGCACCTTTCCATGTACCTGTTGGCCATTTGTACATCTTTGGGAAAATGTCTATTCAATTCCACTGCCCATTTTTTAATTGCATTTTCTTTTGCTATTGAGTTGTATGACTTTATATATTTTGGATATTATCCTCTTTTCAGATAACTGACTTGCAAATATTTTCTCCCATTTTACAGGTTACCTTTTTATTTTGTTTATTGTTTCTTTTGCTGTGCAGAAGCTTTTTATTTTGGTAAACAGTTGGCCGTCCATATCCTTGGGTTCCACATCTGTGGATTCCACCAAATATGGATCAAAAAAAAATTCTGGAAAAAAAATTGTAGAAAGTTCCTAAAAGCATAACTTGAATTTGCTGCACTGGCAATTACATGCATAACATTTACATTGTATTTATAGCTATTTACATAGAATTTACACTGTATTAGATATTATAAGTTATCTAGAGATAATTTAAAGCATACAGGAGGATGTAGTAGGTTATATGCAAATACTACACCATTTTATATAAGGGACTTGAACATCTACAGATTTTGGTATCATGGAGGGTCCTGGAACCAATTCCCCCAAAATACTGAGGGACAACCATAGTCCCACTTGTGTTTTGTTTTTGTTGCATATGCTTTAATCATGTCTGAAAAATCATTATTTACAGATCCCATTTTGTGCCCAAATTTTTCTAAAGTTTGAATGGGTATCATTTGATACATGCAATAGATACAAATTACACAAATAATAAGATAAAATGAACCACCTACCACTAATTTAAGAACCAGACCATTACTAGAAACTGCCCAAGCTCCCTGTTTGTCCCCTCTTGATTCTTTACCATTGCTCCACCCCAGAGGTAGCTAATTTCTTTATTGTTGTAATGATCATTTCTTCATTCCTTTGATTTCTTTTTGAAAAGGAGTTTTGCCCCACCAGATATACACATTGGTCTAAACAATACAATGTTTATTTTTTTCTTGCCTTTGAGCTTTATACAAATGGTATTATATTGTATGTAGTCTTCTGAAACTTGCTTTTTCTCAGTCAACATTGTAAGATTCATACTTGTGTGTAGCTTCTATTACTTTCACTGTTTTGAATTACACAATTTACCCATTTTCCTGCTGTGCACATTTCGATCATTCCCTGGTTTTAGTTTTGTAATTATAAACCTTATTGATTTGAAAAAAATCTATGTGTGCTGATGGATGTTAACTAACATAATGTGGTGATCATGTGTGTGTGTGTGTGTGTGTGTGTGTGTGTGTGTTTGCTAGATTCTTTAGGATTTTCGAGATGTAGCATCTGCAAAAAAAAAAAGAGCTTAGTTCTATTAATCTTTTCAATTGTTTTTCTGGTCTCAGTTTAACTTATTTTTGTTCTGATTTTTAAAATTTCCTTCTTTCTGCTAATTTTGGGCTGAGTTTGCTCTTCTTCAGTTTTTTGAGTCATAAAATTGGGTTGTTTATTTCAGAACTTTTTTTTCTTAATGTGTTTATCACTATAAACTTCTCTCTTTTAACTGCTTTTGCTGCATCCCATATGTTCTTAAATATCATGATTGCATTTTTGTTTGTTTCAAGATTTTTTTTATTTCACTTTGACTTCTTCTTTGACCCACTAGCTGTTCAAGAGTGTGTTGTTTAATTTCCACATATTTGTGGAAATTTCTTCCTGTTACTGACTTTTAGTTTCATCTCATTTGTGGTAGGAAAAGATACTTGGCATGATTTCAGTCCTCTTAAATTTGATAAGTCTTGTTTTGTTGAACATAATCTTTTGTTGTTTTATTAAATTTGTCAGAATATGGTCAATTCTGGAGAATGTTCCACGTGTATTTGAGAAGAATATGTATTCTACTGCTGTTGGATAGAATGTCCTGTATACATCTGTTAGGGGCATTTGGTCTGAGGTTTAGCTCAGGTCCAACTTTTTTTGTTGATTTTCTGTCTGGATGATATATCCATTGCTTAGAGTAAGATATTGAGGCTTCCTACTATCATTATATTGTTTTCTATTTTTCCCTTCAAATCTGTTAGTATCGGCCTAATATATTTAGGTGCGCCAATGTTGGGTGCACATATATTTACAACTGTTGTATCTCTTGATGAATTAACAACCTTATCATTATATAATGACCATCTAGGTCTCATTACCATTTTTGTCTTAAAATCTATTTTGTCTGATATAAGTATAGTTACAGCTGCTGAAAAGTCAGCTGATTGTCTTATTGGAGGACTCTTATATGTAACAACTTGCTTTTTTTCTTGCTGCTTTTAAGATTTTTCACTTTATATTTAATTTTTACCATTTTAATTATAAGGTGTTTTAGTGTGGGTTTCTTTGTGTTCATCTTGTTTGAGATTCTCTGTACTTCCTGGACTTGGATGTCTGTTTCCTTCCCCCGGTTAGGGAAGTTTTCAGCCATTATTTCTTCAAATAGGTTTTCTGTCTCTTTCTCTCTTCTCCTTCTGGGATTCCTATAATGTTAATGTTAGTATATTTGATGTTGTTCTATGAGTCCCTTAAACTACCCTCATTTTTATGATTTTTTTTTTCTGTTCTGATTGGGTGATTTTCACTACCTTGTTTTTCAGATTGCTGATCCATTCTTCTGCCTCCTGCAGTCTGCTCTCGATTTCCCTCTAGTGTATTTTCAAATTTCAATTATTCTATTTTTCAGTCTTATTTTTTATTTTTTATTTATTCTGTCTTTTTGTTGTTGTTCTCACTGAGTTCATCCTTTCTTCTCCTGAATTCAGTGAGCATTTTTATGACTATTACTTTTAACTCTTCATCTGGTAAATTGCTCATCTCCATTTAGTTTAGTTCCTTCTCTGAGGTTTTGTCTTCTCATTTCATTTGGAAGGTATTCCTTCATCTCCTTTTTTTGCCTAACTCTCTGTGTTTGTTTGTACACTCTAGGTATATCAGCTACATATCCAGGTTTTGAAACAGTGTCCTTATGTAAAAGCTTCCCTGTGGGTCCCAGTGGCACCATCACTCTGGTCACCAGAGCCAGGTACTCTGGGGGTATCGCTTGTGTGGCCTGTGTGTGCCCTCCTCTTGTGGTTGAGCTTCGTTTGCTCTGTGCTCGCTGGTGAGTGGGGCTGGTCCCCCTCTACAAGCTCCAGCTGCAACTGCTGTGGGTGTGCTGATGTGTGGGGCTGGTCCCCCAGTATGACTGGTTACAAGGCCCAACCACTACTGTGGAGGGCATGCTGGTGTGTGGGTCTGGTTCCCAGGATGGGGAGCCACTTTGGAGGGGCACCAGTTTCAACTAGGGCCACACGCTGGATGGGTGATGTGGGGCTAGACTGAAGAGGTGGTTTGGTTGTGTCTAGTCCTAAAGTGAAATGGTAAGGTGGGGCACATAGCATTAGTTAAGTTGATAGAGAATGAAAGAAATGCCAACTGCCAGTGCCAGACCTACCAGGTGGAAGAAAAGTAAAAATAGAAAAAATAAATAACAATTTTAAAAAAAGTCCCCACCAGCACTTCCATCCTTGGATAAAGTTCCACTATCTCCCTTTCCCTCTGACACATGCTCTAAAATTAGTCAATGAATATCCCTCTTGTATGACCCAGGTGCTTTTCAAGCTGCTGCCTCCTCACTGGTGTTTGGAGAGAGTGAGCTTGTATGTGAGCCCTTCAAGAGTAGAGTCTCAGTGTCTCAGTTTTCCAGAGCACTCTCACTCTCCTGGACATAAGCTCTACTGATTTTCAAAGTCAGACGTTGTGGGGATTCATCTTCCCAATGTAGGCCTTCTGAGATGGAGAGCTCGACATGGGGCTTGTACCCTCACTCCTCAGTTGGTACCTTTGCAGTTGTGTCACTGCACTGGGGGTGTGGGTTCTGATTAGACCACATCTCTGCCCCTTCCACCCATCTCAATGGGCCATTTCCTCATATTCTTAGTTGTAAAAAATCAGTTTTGCCAGTTTTCAGGTGGTTCTCAGAAACAGTGGTTCAATTTTTAGTTGTAGGTTTGGTGTGCCCATGGGAGGAGGTGAGCTCAGGATCCTCCTACTCTGTCATCTTGATCCCAAGGTCCCTACACATATGATTTAAATGAAAGATATTTGTGTCCTTCCTTATATTTTTCATCCAGAATCTCTACCATAAGAATATCTCTGCTTTGAAAGTAAAATAATCAAATGTTAGTAAACAATTAAGAGGTGGATAAGTGTTCTAGCAGCTACGTTATTTGTATTTATTTCTTAGGTCTATAATTTTTCCTAAATAGCTATGAGAACCCACATGAGCCTCATCTTCTCTAAAGTATAGTAAAAAATAATTGAATTTAAATGCTTATTTTTTTCCTAGTGTTATATAAGCTGTATTATTTACTAGTTTTAAGCCCCCAGCCCCACCACCCCCCCCCCACTTCTGGGAAGGAATAGAAAAGTATTTTTTTTAAACACAACAATGTTTCTATTTCCTTTTAGTCAGGATGAGAAAAAAAAGGATTGAAATGGAATTTACTACATTAAACATATTTAGCTTTTAAATTTAAATTGTCCCACCTCTGTCCTTTGTGTCTTTCTTCAAGAATGAGCCAAAGAAAAGAACATATATATTACCTAGAATAAGATATCATTGATTGGTTGTGACTTTCTTGATCCTTTTTACAAGACTGTGTTCCTGAAAGAAGGAAAGCTCTCCTTTTCATAAATCCAGATCAGAGACTGATGGTGTTTCTCAAACTGTGGACAAAGGGAATGTATGTAATCATTAAGGTTAAGCATTACTTTAATACTGGAAGAATAAGTAGTGTATGGCTTACATCAAATCCTTGCAAGAACTGGAGTTGAAAATGTCTACTATTTATATGAAAATAATTGTTTAAACTGAAAAGATAACTTTTTAAATTGAAAAGCATTCACATATAGTTAATTGCTAATTGTAAATTTTACTACTACCAGAGAGAAGTTGGCAGGGGTTGGAGTGTAACAAAAAATTATTAGGTGCATTATAGAAAAAAAGCAACCTCTAATTCTTTTGGATGTTGAAATGCAGTGTGAGTAATTTTTTAAATCTTATTACAGAGGAACAATAACATAGGCTCACATAGGTCAACAGGTTTGGGTTTCTTAGAGCAACAGTGACCTCATTTATATATATTATATGAACACTAAGGAAGACTAAAGGGTCATTTTAACATATCTCAATTGTCCTGTAGAAAACTAGCAAAATAATGAGAAACTATTTTATGATTTTTTTCAAAGATGTTCTAAAGGCTTAATGCACCAGTATTAAAATTTAGTCCAACATAACCTAGAATATGTAGACATTATTAAGTTATTCATAAGGACCACAAATTATAGTCTTGAAAAGTTGCCATTTTTTTCTCCCAAGTGGCTTATTCTTCACACCTGCATATTTTTAGCCTTGTTTCACATGAAAGATATCTTAATAATATATATTTCAATACAGTCAACTGTTCTTTCTTTTTGACAGAGATATAAAAGGGGTTAAATACTCTGATGTCATCCTGCCAGGAATTAGCTGCAGGTAGAAAGGTGGAAGGAATCAAAAAGTAAACAGAGGCTCAACACACTGAGAGAGCTGCTCCAAGCTAGATAATAAAGACAGCAGGTTTATATGCTGTTTTTTCTTCAGGGAAAGAATGTTGGACAGTTTCCTGTTGATTGATTCTCTAAATCTTTCCCTTTCATGTTCAGTCTTTCCACAGTCTTTGCTACTATTTCTACTGTTCTTTCAAGGAGGGAGTTTGATTCCCAGCAGTGCTAATATTGGTTTCTTCCCAGACAAGAAAGTTATGAAAATCTTAAAGCCAATGAGATGGAATTTTTACATCATCCATTCATGTGACAAGTTTGTTACTATCTTTGAAAATTGTATTACTGAGTTCCATTGTAGTCATTTTGTAGTAGTAGACAATGAAAAAGTACCTTAACAGTTCAATTGTTTATAATAAAAAAGATGTATGAGGAATTTTTATGTGGGTTCTCAAGTTAATGCCAAAGAGAAAAGCTCATATGAGGAATTTATGAAAGCCTGGATTCAGCTTTCTTAGAGTGACTCTTTTTCCATTTTCTGTGGTATACAGGCCAGTGATGAACATAGGAGTATCATGGGCAAAAAGATTTGTCTGAGCTTAAAAAGGTAGCTTCTATCACTTTGATTCATATAATCCATGTTCTTTTCATTCTTTTCAGCTTCCTGGAAAGCCCCTTCCCTACAAATTGAGAACTTTTTCTGTTAATGAAGATGTGAAAATTGCTTGTCAGTTCCAATAGTGCTTGCATTCATAAGGCTCTGTCTAGTTCAAGGAGACAACTATGGCCTTGGTTTTATAACTCCTTCTTCAATAAGTTTGTGTCATTCCTGAAGACACCTCACAATTTTTAGTATCCCTTCTCTGAGGCTAGGGAAAGCCACTTGAGGAGGTGCTCTTGTTTTGTTGACTAGAGGAAGGACTTGAAGAATAAGATGCCAGGGAGAGAGTTGGGTTTAATATTAGTGTTTCATTGCCAATGAATCTACCTCCTAGCCTATGTAGCCATTGAGAAAACTAAGGAGACTACAACAACAAAAAAATCAGATAGTATATCTAATTTATATTAATTTTATAATTTTTAACTTTATAATACATTTAAAGTCAATGTTAATATAATGCATTTAAATGCAGATATGTGTGTGCATATATATATATATATATATATATATATATATATATATATATATAGAGAGAGAGAGAGAGAGAGAGAGAGAGAGAGAGAATGGGTACTGGAGATAAAGAAAGGTGTTTAAAATTAATGTAAGATGCCAACTCATACTAGTGAGCAATACCCACTCTAACCCTCCAACACCTAACCCACATAACATAAGAATAGAGTTTGTCAAGAAAGAGAAGCATGGACCTTATAGGTCTGTGAGAGCTACCAATCTTGACATTTCTTCTATCCACCCTGGTCTCACCTCTATGCTAATCCAACTACCCCCATGAGGAAAAGCCAGAGTGCATCACTGGAGCTGTGGCAGCCTTTACCCTTGGTTTATGAAGGGCAAAGCAGTTAAGAGTTGCCTGTAGGTAACATGGCTTTATTCAGAAATAGACAGGCTCAAATAATTTTGATGAGATTCTTCTGAAGAAAGTAGCCAGCTGGGGTGAAGGACTCCATAAATCCAGTATACTGCTCTGGAATGAATTGAAAGAATGTGGTCAAGAAGGTTCTGCCAAATGCTGCAGTATGTCAGGGAACTCTGAGGCATAGAAGACCACTGAAGCCTATGAAAACTCACAAGTTCATCCCAAGGTAATTCAGAATTTGGATGCCTGCTATGCAGAGAATTATGAACAGCATAAGCTGTATTAGTTATCCTTTGTATTAGTTTTCTGTTGCTGCTGTAACAATTACCTCATATTCAGTGGCTTTAAATGACACATATTTACTATCCTATAGTTATGTAGATCAGAAATCCCTATGAGTCTCACCAGACTAAAATCAAGGTGTCAACAGTTTATTCTGGAGGCTCTAGAAGAGAATCTGTCTTCTTGGTCATTCACCCACTGGCATAATTCAGTTCCATTCAGCTATAAGACTGAGGTCTCCGATTCCGTGCCTGTGGTCAGTGGGAGGCAGCCCATATCTCCTAGAGGCCTCTTTTCAGTCTTTTCACATAATACTCTACCTCTCAGAACCAGGAACTAGGCGTAAAATCCTCATGTTGCTGTTTGTTTCTCTGACCTTCTTCCTTCAAAGCATCTCTGATCACAGCTGGGAAAGTTTCTCTACTTTTCAGGACTCACTTGATTAGACTGGGTCCACTCAGACAATCCAGGATAATCTCATCTCAAAGTCTGTAATCTCAATCACATCTGCAAAATACCTTTTGTCATGTCACGACAATAAGGCTTATTGTCGTAAGTTCTGAGAATTTGTATGTGGACATCTTTGGGAGACCATTATTCTGCGTATCATATACATCTCCTGTTATTTCCCTTCTTCTCAACTAACTCTGGAAGAACCAGAAGATGGAGAGACTTATAGTGAAAAAATAAGTACTGCTATTCATGTACTGCCAGTCCCTAAATCTCAGTTACCTGGCTTGAGGAGGAGAAAATTGTAAATCAAGGTGAGATTGGAGTTTAACTTTGTGCTAGAAAAAGCTTTACAATACCTTGGACTGGCTAGAAAGCTGTAAGATCTGCCCAAGGTGACATCAAAAAAAAAAAAAAGGGAAAGGGTGATTTGAGATAACTGACTGAAAGGCAAAGCTAGAGAAAAAAGTTGTTTCCCATTTATGAATCCACACTGAATTCAACACATTCAATTAACACATTACACATATTTTAATACTTTTGTTATTGTATTATATTATTAGTAGCATGGCTGTTTAGGAATGGCAGAGAATATATATTCATTTGTAACAGGTTTGTTTTTCCCTTGTGCTGGGGTTGCTATGATGGGGAAAAGAGAATTTTTGCTCTTGTTCAACTGATAGCTATATTCAATTACATATTTTGATGCAACTTAAAAAAACTTTTCATAAAATATAATCATAATAAACATAAAATATAATCATAATAAAAAACAATATATTTCATAAAATATGATCAAAATTAATTACCTACTTACATGTTCCAGGAATTATACATATATTTTAGAATTATTACCATGTTTAACCTCATACAAATAATTGTTTTATTTTTATTTCTGCTACACATATGAGGGACCCATGTCAAGCAAATTCTCTTAAGTCACACAGCCAGTAAATGGCAGAAGGCAACTTGAATCTGCATTCACCTTACTTCAAATTAGGGGTCTTAATAGGTAGAACACATATTTTTTTCTCTCATGTATTCATAAATATATTTTTGTGGATTCACAAACAGCAAGAAAAAATTCCATACTCTCCTAAAAGTTTTATGTCAGAGCATTCTGAAAGATGACCTTGTTACTTTACAGAAGTGTGCATATTAGGAAATCTCAACAATTATGCCCTATTTCTAAAGTTATAAGATAAGATATAATTTTCAGACATAATGGAGTTTATCAATTTATCAAGGAAGGAAGAATGTAGTGAGGAAATTTTTTGAAATATGTTACAAACCTCACTTATTTTTTCAGTTTTGTAAGAAATTTTTGGAACAGGGTAATAAGTTATACTATACGTAAATGGAAGAAGCTAGAAGCAATCTCCAAAACAAAACAGCAGCAATTACACCTCCTGTCACTTTAAAACACCACTAATTATATACAGTACTTGTGAAAGCATTATGTTTTCAAATGGTTAGCACACTTGAAAATATTTAAAAATTCAACATTAAGCTATATAAGCATACAGAGAGGCTGAACAATTTTTAAAAAGAAGTAAAACATGTATGAGAAATATCAGAAATGAGAAAGGACATGCTACTACATATCTTACAAACTTTTAAAGGAAAATAAGAGAATAAAAAGAGACCACATCTATACACAAAGCACTAAACAATCTGAGTTGTTCAAATCTATTTTAAAAAATGATTCTATAATCAAAAATCTGGAATTGGAATATCAATAAACAACAAAGCCATTAGACCCATATGGCTTCACTGAGTATTCTATTAAACATTTAAGAAATAAAAAAAAATCAATACTACAGAAACTCTTTTAAAAATAGAGGACTAAACACTTTTCACCTTATTTTATGAGATTTAACCCAGGATAATAATATCAAAATCTGAGAAAGAAGTTACAAGAACAGAAAATTACATGCAAAAGAAATTTATTATAAAACTAGTTGGAAAAATTCTTAACAAAATATTAGCAAACTGAATACAGCAATATATTAAAAGTATAATGCATCACAAACAAATGGGGTTTATCTCAGGAAATCTAGTTGCTTTATTAACATTTGAAATTAAATTAATAAAATTCACTTAATAAAAATAATAAAAATGAAAAATTACATGATCATTTCAATGGTTGAAGAAAAAGCATTTGAGAAACTTCAATATCTCATGCATGCTTAAAAAATTCAGACTATTATGAATAGAAAGAAATGTCTTCCATTTGTTAGCAGGCATATTAAAAATATCTAGTGTTAATTAATAAATCAATGGAAAAGAACAGAGAGTTTTAAAACAGAGCTACATGAGTGGTCAATTTATTTTCAGCAAAAGTACCAAGAAGACTGAATGTGTAACGGAAAGTCTTTTCAATAAGTGGTGCTGGAACAAATGGATAAATATATAGCAAAATAGTGAGCCTTGACCCCTATCTCATACCATCCTCAAAAGTTAAATCAAGATGGATTAAAGACTTGAATACAAAAGTTTAAGATTTTAGCTTTAGTAAATACAGGGGAAAGCCTTCACAACTTTGGGGTAAGCAAAGATTTCATAGACAAAACTAACTGTAAATGAAAAAGCAGTGCTACATTAAACTTAATTAAATTAAAATTAGATAATGAAGAGATACCACTAAGAACTTGATAAAGGAAAATGTAGATAGGGAGAAAATATTTTCAATACATACAATATGGGAATTTTTTAGAATATATAAAAAATTAATTAAGAGTAATATAATCTGATGAAAAATGGATATTTGAACTGAAATTTTTATAGTCATTAAAATATGAAAAGGAACTCAGCAGCATCATTGTCTATAAAATGCAAATTAAAACCATAATGAGATATTATTTTACATCCACTAGCCTGGGTTTAACAATATCAAATATCGTGAAGGATGTATAAGGAACTCTCATACTTTACTAGAAACAGCGTAAAATGATACATTTTTGTAAAACTACTTGGAAGTTTTATATAAATTTAAAATCTATCCTGTGACCCAGAAATTTCACTCCTGTGTTGCACAAGATAAATAAAAACATGCCTACAGTAATACTTGTACAAAAGTGTTCTTTCCTCATAAGAGCCCCAACCTGTAAATAACCCAAACACCCATCAACATAAGAATAGATATTCAATTTAAATTATAGTCCTACAGTGGTATATTCCTTAGCAATAAAAAGAAAAAGAAACTACTAATAAATACAGCAACATGGATCAATCCCCAAAATATTATTGTTTCAGATTCCACATATAAGTGAGATTATACAGTATTTGGTTTTTGTCTGACTTATTTCACTTAGCATAATGCCCTTGAGTTTCATCCACATTGTTGCAAATGGCAAGATGTCCTTTTTTATAGCTGGAAAATATTCTATTTTTATACACCATTTTCTTTATTCATTTATCCACTGAAGGATACTTACATTGCTTCTATGACTTGTCTACTGTAAATAAAGCTGCAGTTAACATGGTGGTGCATTTCAAGTGAGGTTTTTTTTTTTTTTTTCCCACTTCCTTCAGATAAATACCCAGATGTAGAATTGTTGGATCATATGGTAGATCTATTTTTAATTTTTGGAGGATCCTCCACCGTGTATTACATAGTGGCTGAACCAATTTGCATTCACACCCATAGTGCACAAGGGCTCTCTTTTCTCCACATCCTCACCAACACTCGCTATTTTTTTATCTCACTTACATTGGTGGAAATTTAATTAACAATAAAATTTAGAAAAAGAGGGAATTTTATTTGAGCCAAACTGAGGATTATGACCTATAAAACAGAAAGCTCTGATAACTGTTCTACCTGTTAGAAGTAGAAAGCACATTCATACACATTTTTGAAGCAAAAGATTGTACATCAAAATGGCAAAATGACATTTTACATAAAGTTCACCAAGGATAAGCACGTGCCAAGTGAGCAGCAAGGCACTGTGACCCCTTACAGAGATGGAAAAGAACACTATTCTTTTAGGAAGTTACATTGCTACTATTAAAAGAAAGAAAAAATAATTGATCTTTACGGTTGGGCAGGCACTCCCATCTTTGAAGAGCTCTGGTTAATGTGTAATGCGGATGCACACTGCACATTAGGGAGGGAGGGAGGAGGCCCAAACAAACACAGAGAGAGAATTTAATGTTTAGGCTTTCTTTTTTTGTCCTGTCTTAAAATATAAATTTTATTTCATCATTTATATGTGAAATCTAAAACAACAGCAATAACAACAAAACCCCTGAACTCATAGATACAGAGAACAGATTGGTGGGAGGTGGAGGATGGACAAAGTTGGTGAAGGCAGTCAAACGGTACAAACTTCCAGTCATAAAACAAATAAGTCCTGGGGATATAATATACAGCATAGTGACTATAGTTAATAATTCTGTATTGTATATTTGAAAGTTCCTATGAGAGTAGATCTTAAAAGTTCTCATTACAGGAAAAAAAAATGTAACTGTGTAGTGATGGATGTTGACTAAATATATCGTGATGGTCATTTTGTAATATATACAAATATCAAATCATTAGTTGTACATCTGAAACCAGTATAATGTTTTATGTCAGTTGTACCTCAATTAAAAAACATGCTTTTGGCAAAAGAAGCTAGTTAAAAAATGAACTCATGTTTACGGTTGTACTTATGTGAAGCTAAAGAACAGACAAAAGAAAGATATGGCGAATGAAATCAGAGTATTTCATTTCTTATATGATAAGGATTGAACAGAAAGAGGTTTATTTTCAGGAGAAAATGAACCATGTTTAGAAATACAAGGAAAAGGGAGGGCAGGAGAGAGGTAGTAAACAATATTCTTCTAGCAGAATCGTGACACTTTCAACTCCTACTCCAACAAGCCCCAGACACTGGTAACTGGCATTGGAGATTATATCTAGTAGAGAGCAAAGACATGGTTTACTTATTGATTTACCTGTTCATTGATTAATTAATTAATTTGTTTTTTTGTAAAACTGAACCATAGTAGAGAAAAGACATATAGAAACTGATATCATGGGTGACTGTTGGTGTACCAAACCTAGAAAACAACTAGTAGAGACTGAGGCAGAATAAAGGAGTGTTTGAGGAGTTTTATCTTCTGGAGGAAATGACATTAATCAATTACCTATGACCTGTTCAAGTGTTGGGAAAAGATAATTAAAAACAAAATCTCTTATAAATAAACTATATTTCAATAAAAATTAAAAAAACAACACAAGACAAACAAAAAACCCAGAACCTCTTCCCAATCCAAAAAAACTCTCTGCAAGTGTAAAAGAGAAAAAAAAAAGTTTATTATTGAATAAGCCTTGAACTAGAATGTAATATGCATCACAGGCAATCACTAAGAGATTGCAAAGACATGAAGAAATCCCACCCTTTTATATAGCCAAGAAGATACTACCCATGACATATATGTCCTCAAGTGAGAGGACTTGACAGTACCATTTGTCACAAATAGTTCATCCTAAATGCTCTTGGTAGTGGAGTGACCGTCTGTGTTCCTGATTGGCTTTATCAACAGGAAAGATGTAGTTTTGCAGCTTGGAGCAAGGCATCTGCAGAAGTTAGGCACCTACTAGCCCAGGGAAACTGGGAGATACAAGCTGTCTCTTTCATGATAACATTTAAAAGAGATAGCTCCCAGTTCCTTGAGAAAGACAGTCTTGGGTAGTAAAGCTGTTTATTTAGGCTTTTAAATGTTTACATTCATTTAGCTTTTTAAAAGTTTGCATTCATTTCAAAGAGATAAATAATGTATAATTACAAGCTTTCTAATGTAAATGAGTTAAGAAAAGGGAGGGGAAGTGACATTCTTTCCCTTATTTTCAACAAGAAAGCCTTTCATTTTAAATTTATATTTGACCTTACGCAGGCTTCTTTTTTTCTTCTACCCAATTTTTTATTTTTTTAAGTATTACTAGGTAATGCTCTGATTGAAAATTAAAATTTAGCACACAATTATATTTTCCCATTGTTTACTCAGTAAATCTTTAAATACACTTAATATAAACACTCCAAAATCTTTAACAAGTCCAACAAAACCGCATCTTTGTATCTGCCTGTACTCGCAATCTCATCTCACTGTACTTTCTCCTTATCTCACTAGTTTCAGCGATGTTAATTTAATTAATTTTAATTTTGTAATTCATACAATTTGGCAAGTTATTTCTCTCCCCACCCTTTCTCTAAATAGAATTTCCTTTTCCCTGCTCCTCATCTGGAGAGCTCATATTCATCCTGAAACCTAGCTTTCTCTGATTCCAATAACTTGGATCACTCTGCTATACTCTTTCAGGCTACCTTATGTTTTCCTTAATTTATGCTCATTACCCAGAAGAGTTCTTGAGTTATCGTGGTATTCAATTAATATTTGCATAATGTCAAAGCTTTTGAATCAAATGGTCATAGTAATTATAACTCTATTCAAAAATCCTAAACCCCTAGGTGTTCAAAACCAGAAAAACAAAAAGACAATCCATCAGAAACCATTTTAATCATTAACTACTTTGACTTAGCATCTGTCTAAACTTGTCTATAACATCAAAACTTGAATAATTTATTATCTAATAATAAAGGCACATGGAATGTAAGCTATTAATTAAAATTTAATATGGAATTTAAAATGAAATACTTAAGCAGTTAATTGCATACATCTCATTGGGGATATCAAAATTATTTTAATAGACTTATATAGCATCAGTCATTAGATCAATCAGTCTATTCCAATAGCTATTTAAAATTACTTTGCCATTGAGTTTTATTCAGGTAAAATTGTTCAGGTTTTCAAATTTCTCAAAACTCTCCTCAACATTCTGAAACAAATGGAACTTTAAGTAAGGAACAATGGAGTTTCAGTAGCATAAAGCAAAGCTTAGAATGCAGCAAGGATGTGAGAAAAATAATATCCAAATCAATGTGAACTCACAATTAATAACAGGTTCTCCTACCAATGACCAATAAAATGTTTCAGTAAAAAGCCTTGTCATTGAGGAAAGAAATGGACAGAACTCTGAAAGGCTAGGAAAAACAAAAATAAAAAGTTAATATGTTTGAATACTTGTTATCTGGAAGATAGTGTGATCTAGATAAAGAAACAGGGAGAAAGTTTAATGGTTTTACTCATCCTAATTTGTAGGATGGAATAAAATAGGTCTTTAATTCAAGCTATAAATTACTTATAAAAATAATCTCAAAGAACCATCCTTTCAAAATATATCCTACTCCCGATTAAGAGATTATCATTTCTGCCCACCAAATATTTTAATTGTTTTTATTAGGATTATTATTTTTTTTTCAGAACAGTGCTGTAATCTGTTTTATTATTTATTTATTTATTTATTTATTATGTTTTAACATCTTTCTTGGAGTATATTATTATATATCTCAGTGATTTTTCTTGTTAATAGAGCTAGCTACATAAAATACTAAGAAAGTTACAATTGATTCAACTCCTACAGTATACTGGAGTGCTTTTTTAGTATATGTAAATAGATGACAGATAGATAGGTAGAGATAGATCCAGATAGATGGATGGATTTATAAAATCTTTTTCCCATTTAATAAAATGATGAAATTGAAGTGCAGAAATTTTGAATTAGCATACATATATAACTAGGAACCAGAAAAAGGTGACTGGAACTCAGAACTCTCTGATTCTCAATTTAGTTTCCCCTCTGCCACTCTCCCTACCACACACATGTGCACAGGTAGTAAAACAATCAAAATCACTACTTTTAAAAATACAGCTACATTATTAATAAAGACCCCTAGGTCTTAGAGTTTTTCTAATATATAATAATATTTTGATGAGAATAAAATATTCACATGACTGCTCATAATATATTTTCAGTGCTCAGAGCACAATCATAATGAGAATAGGGGTTTTAAAATTTGATTACTGATTAAGTGGTACATGAAGTGCTTTAATAATTATTCCAGTAATTTTTACTACTTATTTTTTTGCATTTGTTTTCTTCATGTTTAGAAGGATATATTGACTCATTCACCTTCTCATTACATTTGAAAGGTGAGTACTAGTTGGAACCCTTGTTATATAGCGGAGATCAGAGAAATTAAGTAATTTGCCCAAGGTCACACAGCGCCATGGTGGCAGAGTTAAGGTTAATGAATATCTGTCTAACTCAAAACCTAAAACCCATATTGGCTGTCACCATCCTACACTGTCAATAAATAGCATGGAGTAAAGATCATAAAACTAGTGGCAGTGTTGTTTCCATGGTTATCAAGACCTCCTCTTTCAATTCTTAGAAGCTTTGCCATACCAATATCTTTGTAAAATCTTCTCCTTTGCAGGCTTGCTACTTGATGGACTGTTGAATGACATTATCAACAAGTGGGTACTGGTCAAATCTTTAAAAAAAAAACTTAAATACTGGTCAGTCAGTGAGCTCTAACCTGTACCAGTTTTGTCAGGTACTGTAGGTTATCTGTCTGACAGCTGTCCCTTGTCATCACCAAGTGAAATCTCACTTTTTTGTTCTGGGGGCCAGTGCATCCAGATCCACAGGATGATTCATAATTTACCTAGTCCAGTCGTGATGATCTTAATCCTTTGTGCAATGTTTGATCAAGGAGCGAGCTGTGAAGTATTTCTCACAATAGAAATATTTACATCCCAGAAAGAAAATGGAATGTGAGAAAAAAAGTCACATGCAGCTATCTTGGAACCATAAAAGTAAACATTTTCATACACTGAGGAAGGCAGAATTGAAAGATGGAAAGAGTTTCTATCCTCAACCCCCTTATCACATACTTGACACCAATATTACTAGCTTTCTTGTCAAGTTGGTATGCTTTTAGGCAATTTTAGCCAAAAGCATCCTTCAGTGAAATCCAAGTTGAACAGGTAGGGAGAGCAAATAAATAAACTATTTTTTTAATTTACAAGGTATCACTAATTAAAATTGTAACTTTTTCCTCAATACATATTTTTAATTATCTGTTGTTTCTAGGAATACAGAAACCAACAATACTGACAAATCCCTTCCTTTGTAGTTTTACATTTTGGGGGGAATCAGACAATATACAATTAATAAGTTAAATTTACCCTATGTGGGGAGGGTGATGTAAATAGAGAATTTAGGGGAAGCCTCACTGGAATGATAATACCTGAACAAAGAACTGGAGGAAGTGTAGGAGCAAAATATATAGATATTTGTATGAAGGATATTCAGCCAGCAGGAGCAGCATGTACAAAAGCCATGTGGCATATTCACAGAAAGCAAGGGGTCTAGTATGGATGGAGAAGAATACCAGGGAAAGTAGTTGGAGATGAGGTCAGATATGTTGTAGAGAGTAGTGAGGGGGATACACATACCATTTAAAAAAGTTGTTCTTTATTTTGTATAATAAAAAAGCTCACTAGGGGACTGAGCAAAAGAATGATATTTTAATAGGATAATTTTGACTGTATGGAGAATAGAATGAATGTGGTGAAGGCAGAAGCAGAAATATCAGGTAGGAGGATATTACAGTTGACAAGGGGAGAGATGACTCCTCCAATTATGCATCTAATTCTTGAAGAGATTTGAATGTTCTTATATGTGAATTTTAAACTAAGAAGGATTTCTGATAACATTTGGAGAGGTGAAGGGATCAGCAAAAGTGTTTTCGACAAGGAGATACTGAAGAGCCACAGTGGTATGAATAATCATGAGATACTTGAATAAGAAGGCGGAGAATGCTTGGTAAGCTGTGTTTTATCTCACTCAGACTGCCATAACAAATACCACAGACTGGTGGCTTAAACAGTAGACATTTATTTCTCTCAGTTGGTTCAGAAGGCTGGAAGTTCAAGATCAAAGTGCCAGCAGTTTCAGTGTCTGGTGAGAACCTTCCTTGTGGCTTGCAGATTAATGCTTTCTTCCTGTGTCTTCTTACCAAATGGTAGAGAGAGACCTGTGGTCTCTTGTCCTCTTCTTAAAAGGACACTAATCCTATCATGGCGGCCCCATCCTCGTGACCTCATCTAAACATAATTATCTCCCAAAAACCCCACCTCCAAATACCATAACAGTGAAGGTTAGAGCTTCAACACAGACATATGAATTTTGTGGGGGGTCAAGGAGTACACAATTTCAGTCCATAACAGGCTGTTTTTGAGGAATAATAATTATGCACTATATTCAATAGTAGTTATCTTCACTGTCAAGATGTTGCTTAGCCCAGCCTGGCAGATATCAGAGCAAATGTATATGGCAGGTGGAAAAAATGTCCTGTTATGCACCTTCAGAAAAAATTGTAGCAGACATCAGGGATCAGTCATACCTAGAGCAGGGGCAAAGGCCAGATGGACTGCAGGCAAACCAGAACTTTAGTATTGAAAGCATTTGAGCCCCACACTTTAATATATAAATTAGAGAATTTTAATTAGAATATCAAATACTTAATCTGAAAGACAAGACAAAAGAGGGCATAAAGGAAAGCTTTCTGATAGTTTAGATGAGACCCAGCCCCAGTTGATTTCATGGTTGTACAAATTTTAAAGTAACAGTATGACGTCAGCTCTGAAAATAAAAGTAGTTTTTAGATAGATGGCAGAAGAAAGCACAAGGATTTAATACTATAATAATTTTCAGAAAACTGATTAAAATTGTGGTTATATATTTGTGTTTTTTATACAGTTTGATGAATAACAACATGATTTTTCAAAATAAAACAATAATAATAAACATTAAAATAGTTGCCTCTTTTGAGGGCATGTTAGGTAGCAGGCACTGCAATACAAGTCTCTATATTTTATTTTGTGAAATCAATGCAATAAACCTGAATTCTAGGTACCATTATTCAGCTTCCAAGGACAGGAAAGTGAGCTTCAAAGAGGTTAAGTAATTTGTCCAAGGTCACAGAGTCAGTGAGTGGTTTAAACCCAAAACCTCATCTGTGCCCACTAAATCTCCCTGAATCTAACTAATCTGCAATAGAAATGTCTTTGCAATGTCCATGTTCGTTGTTTCTTCTAAGCAAAACACATTGTGATAAGAAACCACCAGAGAATATTAGAGGTGAATGGAAGCTTATGAATCAAGGGGAACAGTGGTTCTCACTCACAGAGAAGAGAAAGGCGGTGACTTAAGCTTGTGTGATGTGGTGGGAGGAAGTGGCAGGAGATTGTTATAGTCAAACATTTAGGGAGATTTTTAAATTGTAATCACTTTGATAAACTTCTCTAGGTGATTTATGTTAAAGATCCTGAATTACAGGCCACCTGTCTGGTCAAAGATTAAGAAATTAATGTCTTGAAAATGTTTCTTGGATCTCTCATAACCCTCTAGGATGATTTCTAGAATCAACCCTTTAGCCTGTTATTGTGGTGCCCAGAAATCTGCATTGTAACAAACAGGCTAATTTATTCTTATTTATAGGAAAACTTATTTGAACCCCCCATCTAAAAGTTTTGAAGCATTTGCAAAAGTTTTGCTAATTCAAAAAGCATAATATTTGAAGAAGTTAGGAGAAACCACTGTTTCATCATGTAGGTTGTATGCTCAATACTAATATGCACAAAACAGTGAGTCCATAATAGGTGTCAGCAGAATGAGGCCACATCATATCGGCTGACAGAAGTTAACTGAAATGGAAAATTCCTGAGTACTTAGGTTTCCATGGTTTGAAAATGGAACACACTAAAATTGCAGGCAAGCTGAACTGACTGCATTTTTCTGTGTTGTACTGAGTTTATTGTGGCCTCACATTACCTTTCATCTAGTTAGAGAAAGAAGGCTTCTTGAAAAAAAGTGAGATCATAGTTTTGAAAGTTGGCAAAGAGTAAGGGAAGTTGCTTCTAACATAAGAACTGTGGATCTTAATCTCAGGAAAGTAACCATAAAAAATGTTTCATTAATACAAATACATTACTCCGTATTGGCTAAAAATTAGTGGGGTTAAATTTCAAAATAAAAAGAAATCATGTACATTCTTGCTATGTTTGCTAATATGATGATCTTCTTTATTATGGTTCTACAATTCAGTATTTTCTGAGTTTATCTTTACCATCAAAATCATATCTAAGTTACATAAGTACTTTCTCAGAATCTATAATTTTAAAGTATACTTATGCCTGATATGAAGCATTGTTTTGCTGTCCATTTTAAATGATAATATTATATTCTTCAAATCCTTCAATTTCAGATAAAATATTTTTCTTACTCTTATCTAGATTGTTAAATATTCAATATATTATGTGTATAGTTGTTAGTTTTTCTATAGGTTACAATATAGAATAGTCTTGAAATTTCAGTCTTCTTAAGGGCAAACGACAAAACAACTTGTGGTTTTCAGTGCAATAGATTGTTTTTATAAACTTTTGTTTTGATAACTTGTGGTGCAGATGTCCAAGCATCTTGACCAGAGAAAATCTTCCTCATGCCATATGGGTCGTGTTTCTCTCCTCCTCCTCTCCTTCTGCCAAAGGCTCCTGGAGTGCCATCCTTCCTTTAAACAGATGAAATGTGTGATCTCCTTTGAAATCGATATTAATGCCATCTTGGCCGTTTGTGAAAATGAGATTAGAATTCTAAATGTTCAAAATCCAACAGCATTTAATGAAAAAATGATAGGAATTATCACGTACCTAGAGCTTAGAAAGGATGGAATCATATTTGCACATTATTAAAGATCTGAATAATTTAGGTTATTTTCAGATTTGAACTGCTTAGGGGACTTTATAGAAAGCTCAATTTAAACTGCTCAAGAAATGTACTTGCTCGTCCTGATTTCAGCAATCTTATATCACTTAACATTTTTTTCATATAATGGAGTGGCTTGGATGTTACAAAATGAACACATTTTGGACCTCAGATTAATCGTGGGGAAATACTGAAATTTTAAAATAAAATGTATTTAATTCCTCTACTAACTTTAAAACTTGTTTTTGTTAGATGAATGCTTTGCTTTGTTTCTACTTTTTTCCCCAGTTCTCTGGTAAAAATTATTTTTTCTAAGTCTTGTAAGAAGTATAGAATAATAGCACTGTAATTATACATCAATAAACAGTGGAGGTGAAAATGATTTTCTATAATCCAATGTTTTTTTTTCTCCAACAATCTATTAATTCTAAACATTTTGTTTTTTCACCTTCCTCATGGATAAATGTGAAAATTTTATGTCTCTGTCTTGTGAGGACAACTGGTGGATTATAGGTACACGACGTATTTGGTATTATCATTTATGAACCATAGATGGTGAGACAAAGAAGTTTGGAGCCAGTAGGATAGTGTATTTTAAAATTAAAAATAAATGAAGATGAACAAAAGAATACAAGAGATATCGTCAAGGAACACAAACCACACAATTTGCCAATCCTCAGGGAAACTATAAAACATTTTAAACCAAAACCATATTTCCATCTAAAAATTAAAATAAGAGAAGTGGATGAAAAAAAACAAACAAAACAAATTTAAAAAAACATTCCTGATTTGTGACCATAGGCCGCTAAAGTGACCAAGAATCTAAAAATAAAACCGTAGCTTTTATTTTTTTAACCTAGTGAGTGGAATAGGTAATACTAATATGTTAAGGAATTTGGGGCTATTGCTCTCTATAACAGAATCTGTATCTCCACTCAAGACCCTCATCATCATCTCCTTTGCTCTTTAAATCTCGTAACGTTTTTATTAGCAAGAAGGGCTTCAAGATTACTGAATTTGTAATGGAAACTTCACAAAAGATGATTGCAAGCTGTTAGTCTAATTAAAAACTTTCTTCACAAAAGCCTTGGAATCCAAAGGAATAGTGACTATGTAACTTCAACTCCAAAAATAATATTTTGATATAGTGATTTAAATGCCTGATTTGAAATACTGTATTTATTTTTATTATTAATTTTAAAATTGTTTTAATTATCATGAACTGAAATGGACCGTTTTCTTTTTATGTAATATCCTGGGAATGTTATTACATGTGTAGATTCACGTAAACATCACCACAGTTAGGTTAGAGAACAGTCCCATCACCTCCAAAAACAATCTTGTGCTTAATACTCACCCACTTCTCCCACCCACAACCCTTGGCAATCACTGACCAGTTTTCAATATCTGTATTTCTAATTTTTTACTTTTTTTTAATTTCAAGAATTTAATATAAATGGAACCATATGGTATGCTACCCTTTGAGACCTGCTTGTTTCACTCAGCACAATGTATTTGAGATTCATCCAGATTGTTGCATCTATCAAAAGAGTGTTCACTTTTATTGCTGAATAGTGTTTTGTTTAATTTCATTGTCCATAGTATTCCATTTGTTTATTCACTGGCCTCTTGTAAGTTATTTGAGTTGTTTCCAGTTTTCAGCGATATGAACATGTTACATATCTTCATGTAAGAGTTTTTTTGTGTGTGGAAATAAGTTTACTTTTGGGAAAATACTGAGCAGTGGGATTGCATGGTCATACCCTAAGTGGATGTTTAACTTTATAAAAAAAACCGACTATTTTCCATAGCATCTGTGAAATTCTGCATTGTGACTAACAGTGTTTGAGAGTTCAAGTTGTTCCACATCCTCACTAGTGTGTAGTATTTTCAGCATTATTTTTATTTTAGCTACTCTACTAGTCTGTGGCTTACCTTTTTCGTTTGTTCAACAGTATCTTCCATAAAGGAAACATTTTTAGTTTTGATGTAGTCTGATTTATCCATCTCTAAAAAATGGATTGTACTTTTGGTTCCATGTGTAAGAATTCATCACTTGAAACCAGATCAGGGAACATGAACAGGGTCTGAGGTGTTGCTGTGTCAAGGTGATTCCAGAGCCTCCTCCAGGATGTGGCTCAAAAGGTTAGAGTTCTTCCATTTAGAAATCACAGAGATTCTCTGACAATTTCTGCCTGTAGGTAAGAGCCTGGGGGAGGCATGTCTAAACATCACAGCTATTGTACAGCTGTTTTCCTACCAAGGTAGTCAGCCAGCACTTTCGTTTTAGTCTGGTGAGACTTGTGTAAGACTTCTGAACTATAGAACATAAGATAAGATGTATGTGCTGCTTTATGCCACTAAGATTTTTGATGTTTTGTTACCCGAGCAGTAGAAACTAATATAGAAAAAAAGGGCTATTCAAATCATATTGGAGGAGTTGGCTCTCAATGTAGAAAAAGTACGTTGGATCTCATACTCTGCACAAAAATCACTTTTATGTGGATTAAGTACTAAATATGAAGTGATTAAAACTTTTTGATGAAAATGTTTCTGTAGAGAAAAAGTTTAAAAGACAACCTTGTTTGTTCAATAAAATATTAAGAGATTCTCAATATCCCTACTATTTAGAAAAATAAAAATGTTAAAAATGAGTTGATATTTAATTCCTGCAGGATTAGTAATTAAAAACTACTCATCATATTAATTGCTGATAGGAATTTGAGATAATAGGAACTCATGTGCTCTTGGTAAGTTTATAAATTGGTACAATCTTCTTGGAGTTTAATTGCCATTATGTAGTAATGTTAAAAATGTGAGAAACCTAGGATCCTGCAATAGTACAACTAGTTAGATTGGCTGGAACGTTTTTCATATTATTAAAAAAGGACACCTACAAGAATAATTTACTTCAGTGGCTTATGAACCTAGATGATTTTTTTTTTTTTTTTGGCTTTGACTTCTTCTGTTAAGATGCTCAGATTCTTCTCCATTTAGCCATTGGATGCAGGAACAGGAAACAAATCTCTGCATAGGGTTATTTTAGGGGCCATCAGTTTGCTCAGACCCTATGAGCCAGAATTCAATCACATGGCCATACCTCACTTCAAGGAAGCAGGAAATATAAACTATCTCTGTGCCCGGAAGGAAGAAGAAGACTGTGTTTTAGTAAATAAGCATCCTATCTCTATCATAAATACAAATAAGCAAAATCAAAGAAAACTAAATACAAATGGACAATACACTTATGAAATTATATTCAGTCTAATACCAGTATTACAAAATTAAAATTGAAAGATGATATTTCCATTTTTGTGCATTGATTGTTGGGATGTTATTTATCTAGGTCCATGTGATGTTGAAATGGGCACATATGGTTATATAGGTAAATACAAGTGGAGCTACAGCCTGCAATTCCATTTCTTATAATCTAACCAAAGGTTGTAGTTTCACAAGGATATTTTTAAGATAACAAACAATTGTACACAACTTAAATGAAAACTTGATCATTCAATACACTGTTTAAAATTCATCAATAATTATCAATTACTCTTAGAAAATTTACAATTTTTACTCAGAAGGTACAATTTCTGTCCTTCAAGGCCCTGCAGTCTCTGGTCTCTGCATACTTCGTCAGCTCTCTCATACCTTCCCCTCCCCTTTCTTCAGTGTCCCTTGTTCTCATTGACTTTCAGTTTTGGGGGGCACACAAAGCTTCTGCTTTTTCTTCTTGAAATGTTCTTCCCTCCACAATCCCCATACTTAACACCTACTCACTCTTCGCACCTAACACCAGTGTTATTCCTTCATAGAAGTTTTCCTTGATACTCCAGTCTAAATGATGCCTCTAAATACAAAAATATATAATGAAAAATTGCAATAATTAAGACAGTATTTTTATTTGATGACTAATCAATGCTTTCTCAGCATTCAAATATAATCCCGGTGGAATTATAAAAAAGAATCTTATATCTTTTGTCCACAATTGGATCACTGGATCTAGTCAAATACCTAATATGTGATAAAAGCTCAATATATGTTTGGATAGGAAAAAATAAAAACCTCCTGCTGGGTTTCTCCTTTACTCTTGCACTACTGCTACACTCACAACACTTCTGAGACCAGTTATGGGGGGTGTTTTTCCCTTAGTAAGCATTTTTCTGCAACGCCAGCTGGATGTCCCACAATTTAACTTTATTCTGACATTATCCTCCTGGAGATAGCATCCGATCTCACAGGTGAAGGGCTCAGTCCCATGAGACTTTCCCCCACTTCCAGAAGCCGATCACAAGTGGTATGTCTTCAGGTCTCCTTCAACTTCTGTTAGATCTGGCTACAAATTGGAAGTTCTCATGATTACCCCTCATTGTGTGTGAACATTTGCTAGAAGAGCTCACAGAATCCCAGGAAACACATACTTACATGTATAGTTTATTATAAAATAAAGGATATTTTAAAGGATACAGATGAACAGCCAGATGAGTGATACATAGAGCAAAGTCTGGAAGAGTCCCAAGTTCAGGAGCTCTATCCCCATGGAGCTGGGGTGCACCACCCTCCTGGCAGGTGTGTTCCCCAACCAAGAAGCTCTCTGAACTCCATGCTTTTGGTACTTTTATGGAGGCTTCATCACATAGCCATGATCAATCTTGAACTCAATCTCCAGTCCCTTTCTTGTTCCTGGAGGATGGGGCGGGGGTGGGGCCAGTAGGGCTGCGAGTTGGAAGCTTCTAATAATGGCTCGATGTTTCTGGTGACCAGTGTCCATCCCAAAGCTATCCAGGAGCTCACCAAGAGTCATCTCATTAGGTCAAAAGACACCCCTGTCACCTAGGAAACGCCAAGGGATTTAGGAACTCTGTGCCAGAAACTGGAGTCAAAGACCAAATATCAGAAAAAAGAGATAATCCTATTGCTGGCTCTCATCACTTAGGAAATCATAAGGGTTTTAGCATCTCTGTGCCAGGAACCAGAGTCAGAGACCAATATGTATTTTTTATATTATTTTAAAATATTTATTGACTAACTAAAATTGTTTCTGTATAAAGCTACACAAAGGAAAAATATGATTTAATTCACACTATACTGAGAAAAAGGCACCCTCTGAAATCAGACACAGTTGGGCTTGTTTTTCAATTCTGGTCCAATTCTGTGACATTGGTTAACTTATTCATGTTTTCTGTGCCTTTATTTCTATGTATGTAAAGTAGATGTAGCTTTCCATATCATATATAACTATATATGTCTACATTATATGTGATTAGTCCGCATAAATATAAAACACATTTAGTAATATTCTTAGCACATATTAATGTTCCAAATATTAGTTCCTGTCCTAAATGCTTTACTGTAATTCTGCTTATTTTGTCTGATATTTTCTCACTATACCTAAATTATCTATTGCACTTGCAAAATAAAGATGAATATGGAAAAAGGTAATTTTGTAATGCCACCCAAGTGCATCTGTTTATTTTTGCTGCATATGAAACCACCTTGAAATATAGTGGTTGAAGACAACGATTCTATCATTTGCTCATGATTTTCAGCAGTTAGATTGGGCTCAGCTTCAGCTGAGCACTTCCAGTTGTCTATCGTGGGTGTCTCCTGTGGCTGTGGTCATCCGTGACTCAACTGTGGCTGGGTGGTCAAATATAGCTACACTAGCTCTGCTGGCAGTTGATATTTGCTCCACCAGACTTTTCAGCCTCCTGTATGAGAGTAAAGATCTTCATTTTGATTTTAGGGAAACATTCCATGAGGGCAAGATCAAAGGTGGAAAGCCTAGAAATCTATACTAATTTTGCAGCCTCAAATTGGACAAACCAAGTCACAAATCTGGCCCAGGTTCAAAGAGTGAGGAAATAAGCTCAATTTTCTTGACAGAAGAAACTGTAAAGTTACATTACAAAGGGAATGAGGAACTACTGTGGTTTTCTGTGCAACTCTTTACCAAACCAAGAAACTGTTACTTAAAAATATTTATTAATTATTGACATATCCTCTGCAGTACTTATAAATCATGCATGCTTTGAAAGTAATTGGTTTGACAATAATTTATTTGATATTTATTAAAGTAATGCTAATTATGATCATTTGATTTCTGTGGGAATGTATATAATTCAATTTATATTTGAGCATAATATGTTAATTATTAATGTGCATCATTTAAAATTATGTGATCAAATTAAAGTCATTCCCAGAACTCTATATTTATGCCCCTCAATTAAAGTACCCATGTAATACATCATTTTGACTGTTACATGGAGTAGTATATAAATCTTGCATTATCTGATTGCAGTGATGTTACTAATGTTCTTGGAACTCTTCAATCATTCATTAAAGGCTATCTTAAGATGACCTAAGGTAGAAGCTTGCTTCTTCCCTCCTCTTTAAATGTGGTAACAAAACTGAGGGAAAGGGCTTCCCTGGTGGCGCAGTGGTTGAGAGTCTGCCTGCCGATGCAGGGGACGTGGGCCCCAGTCTGGGAAGATCTCACATGCCACGGAGCATCTGGGCCCGTGAGCCATGGCCACTGAGCCTGCACGTCCGGAGCCTGTGCTCCACAATGGGAGAGGCCACAACAGGGAGAGGCCCGCGTACCAAAAAAAAAAAAAAAAAAAAAAAAAAAACTGAGGGAAAGCAAGAGCTGAATACTACAGAAGAAGGCACTATCATACTCGCGTTAGGGACTGATACTTATTGACGGACGAATCTAAGGCAAATCAGAGAAATGACTCTCCTTCTCTCCTGGTGTATTTGGAATTAGCTAATAGCAAAATGATCTTCTTTTTACTAATGGATGATAATTTTACAACTTTTATACATTTGGGGACATTGAAAAGAGTTGCAAATACTAGAGACTAAGTTTGCCTCAGGACATTCCCAGTGGTATTATTTTTCTTTTCTAGAGCAACCCACAAAAAAGTCAACTCCCTTTCTTATAAAATAATAATACCATTGTTTATTCTCCAAAGTTGTCAGTACTTTTTATTCTCAGTTGCAAATTTTACTTCATATTCTTCTTCACTGTGTGTGTGAAGGGGGCAGTTGGTATCGGATTAGTAAGTAGATAAAGTGGATGGATGGATAGAAAAGTAAGTGAATGGAGGTGTGGATGGAAGATGGACAAATAGATTAGAGAACCCAAGAAAACAATACAGATTACATTATGACAGTTTCCATTTAAAAACCATCAAATGGGCCTCCCTGGTGGCGCAAGTGGTTGAGAGTCCGCCTGCCGATGCAGGGGATACGGGTTCGTGCCCCGGTCTGGGAGGATCCCATATGCCGTGGAGCGGCTGGGCCCGTGAGCCATGGCCGCTGAGCCTGTGCGTCCGGAGCCTGCGCGTCCGGAGCCTGTGCTCCGCAACGGGGGAGGCCACAACAGTGAGAGGCCCGCATACTGCAAAAAAAAAAAAAAAAAAAAAAAAAAAAAAAAACATCAAATGACTCCCATTTAGGATTAATTTCATACCTTTTTCTTGATACACCCTTTCATGAGTTCTGCTTAATGACTTCATCTGCCTCATTTCCGGCTACTTCCCAACTTGCTCTAGCTCTAGCCACAATAAAATAACTGCAAGTATCCAAAGGCTTTGTGTTTTTCCAGACTACGTCTATAAGTTTTACATAACCAAAACTTCCTCCTCTGTGCCTAGCCCAGGCTAGTTGTTAAAAACTCATCTCAAGTGTTACTTAATTTGGTTAGCATTCCCTAGAATCCCTGAGCTAGATGCCCATTGTACATTCATGTATATACCCTAAGTATACACCTTAGCCCTATCAGGGTATCTAGGCCATAGGTCCTCAAGCTTTAATATGAAATCAGAATATCTGGGAGATTATTAAAATGTAGATTGCTGAGCCCTACTTTGGATAGTCTGATTAGTTAGATATAGTAAAGAGCTTCAATACTTTAAACTATGCTCTCTAGGGAAGACTTATTTAGGTTGATGAACACAATGTAAAAAAATAAAATCTGAACAGCTCTCAATGATGCCAAAGTTATAATGGTTTGGATTATTTTATCCTCCAACCCAAGATACTCTCTAATTTTTAAGAGCCAACATTCTCGTTTTATTTATTTATTTATTTTTAATGATATCAGATGTCTCTGGGATTATGAATAGTTATTTAATATATATTTATTGATTAAAATCAGAAAATGCAGAGAAGGAATACTGGACATTTGTTTACTATTTAATTCAATTACACAAAAACTTGAAGACAGTTGTTAGGAGAATCAGTTAAATAATCACACAGTGATTCCAACCTCATCCTCCTCTTTCCTTCTCCTTCCTCCTCTCCTTCTTCTCTCCTTTTCTTTCCTTTTTTATAAGAATAAGAATACATTTATACATTTACATCTTTTCTCTGATGACAAACATGTCATAGACATTGGACTACATTGTACACTACAGAAAAATTAAGTTTAAAAAGAACAAACAATACTAAGAAGCACTGATAGACACTATTAATATGGTTACATATTTATCCATATTTTAATATATTAATATGCATACAAATTTTATTTTGTCACACTTTTTAAAAAAATTTATCACTAAAAATTGTGTCAAACATATTTGCAATGAAAATTCTGTTACCCTGAATTAATACTATCAGAATGCCACTTTAGATCACATTAAGTTAGAAAAATTGAAAAGTTTAAAGTATATTTATTTTCATTTAAAAATAATTCTAAAAAAATAAATAAAAATAATTCTGTAGTGAATAATGGTTGTTGGCAATTTATAAATTCTGTCATATGGAAGAAAGTTGTTTAAGCATTAATCAACAATGGTCCTTAAGAAAAAACAGTTCTGGTAAAATGATATTTGTATATTTGTTCAACTATATAGAACAAAGTTTTTAATACATTTTAACTGATCAGTTGGATTAAGACAAAACATATATCTTTATCGTACTTAAGAGTTTCTTAATATTACATTGCATGTCTCTACCAAAGTTTACTTAACAAAATCTATAACTTGATGATTATTTAAATTGTTTTAATTATTCAGATTTTGTATAATGCAGCTATGCAAATTGATATTTATCATGTAAATGGGGATTTATGAGTTTAATTTTGAACATAAGTATATTCTCACGTTAATCAAGTTGTTTCATTAGGAAATAACACTAGAAGTGGAAATGTTTGTTGACATATATTAATGAAATACTTTCTAGAATTTTCTTTTTGTTTGTGTGTGTGTGTGTGTGTGCAGGCCTCTCACCATTGTGGCCTCTCCCGTTGCGGAACACAGGCTTTGGACGCGCAGGCTCAGTGGCCATGGCTCACGGGCCCAGCCGCTCCACGGCATGTGGGATCTTCCCGGACCGGGGCATGAACCCATGTCCCCTGCACCGGCAGGCGGACTCTCAACCACTGCGCCACCAGGGAAGCCCCTCTAGAATGTTTTTAAAAAAAATTTCTACCAGAAGAAAATGAGAATACCTATTTCTTCTTATCCTTATTCAGGCTCCCTACTAGTGATATTCTTTTTTTAATTTTGGACACCATTACAGGTGAAATTTATGTTATTATTATTGTACTAATTTTTATTTTATGATTAATCATGATACAAACATCTCTTCACATACATATTTTATAGTTTATTTTTTCTTACGTGAATTATCTGTTCATGCCTTGACCCCATTTTCATTGTGATGACTTTCTCACATGGATTTGTCATAGTTGAGATTTGAAAAGTAAATAAATTCAACAATTAATTTAATGTTTTGGTAAGAATATTACATTCTATTATAATAAGTTTTACTTTCTATAGTAAGGTAAAAAAAGAAATAATTACTCTAATTCCTCTATCCAGAAGTCACAGTTTCCCTCTTTTTTTTGACGTTTTATGATCTATTTGTTGCTGTTTTGGAAATTCATAATGATGAGTCTTGATGTGTGTGTGTGTGTGTGTGTGTGTGTGTGTGTGTTTTCTTTCATTGGACAATTGTTGGGTCCATTTAGGGTGAAAGCTCATATCCTTTAGTTGTGGGAAATTTCTTAAAGCAAGCTTCAATGTTTTTTTCTATCTATTTTCTATTTCAGAAGATCCTATTAGTCATATATCAGAATTTATGAATTAGTAATCTAATTTCCTTATGTTTTCTATTTTTTTGTTTTCTAATCCACATTCCCAGATACTTCTTCAACATAATTTCCAATTAATCTATATTTAAGTAATATACTATTTTCTTATTTATAAGATCTCTTTTTCTTTTTATGTCTATTTCTATCACCTCTCCCTCACTCTTCATCAACTCCATTCTTTGAAGTATGTATGTAACACTTTTTCATCTCTCTTAGGATACAAATGAGTAGTTTATTTTTTTAACTTATTTGTTTTTAATTTTTAGTTTAAGTTAATTTAATTTAATTTTTATTTATTTATTTTTGGTTGTGTCGGGTCTCTGCTGCTGCTTGTGGGCTTTCTCTAGTTGAGTCAAGTGGGGGCTACTCTGTTGCAATGTGCAGTCTTCTCACTGCAGTGCCTTCTCTTGTGGAGCATGAACTTTAGGCGCGGGGGCTTCAGTAGTTGCAGCATGCGGGCTCAGTAGTTGTGGCTTGCAGGTTCTAGAGCACAGGCTCAGGAATTGTGGCACACAGGCTTAGTTGCTCCATGGCATGTGGGATCTTCCTAGACCAGGGCTCGAACATGTGTCTCCTGCATTGTCAGGCAGATTCTTAACCACTGCACCACCAAGGAAGTCCACACATGAGTAGTTTTAATATTAATTTTATTTACTTCCTGTATTTTTCTTCTAGTTTCTCTAAGTCATATTTTTGTGTCTTTCTTTCTCTTTTTTACTTTTTTGTTTTTTCTGTTACCCTAACTTAATGTTTAAAGATTTTCTACAATGTATCATAATTCTTAATTCTCCAAATATAAAAATGTGCAGGGAATTCCAAAGCTGAGTGGTGGGAGCTTCTGGTGGGAATAGGAATTGATTTTGGAGGAATTTTCTGTAGATCAGGAATGACCTGGCTGCTTTACAAAGGACAGAAAATGTCAGCATCTGGATATTCCACTCTACTCTCTTTGGCCAAGCTTTCCTCCAGGAAACATTTTTTGGGCTATTGCCTGGGAATGGAATAAAGGGGAGGTGGAAGACCATAGGATAATGGCTACAAAGGTGATCGAACAAGCCCTCTTGGCAGCATTCTGGGAGCTAATGGATTTAGATTTAAGGAAAGTCTCAGTTTAATTTTCAAGCATCTCATCACATCTTTTCTCAGGCCCAGAGATAATATGTTTCAGGTTTTCAGAGAATAAATCTGCCTAGGTAGGGAAGGAGAATGGGGATTCTAAACAATCCTTATAAACACTTTTAATAAATCATTTGGTATTAACCTCATTTCTTAATTGTGCCTTTTGAGGTACTTAATCCCTACAATTTCTGAGTCTGTACTGTATCCTGAATGTTAAACAGCTTACTTTTAAATTTGTATCCTTCTTTATAGTAGATATCAAAGCATCTGATTTATTCATTTCATGATTCTGTCCATTTACATCTTCCTAAAATTAGCAGACATTATGTGTCTACTTTTTTCTTCTTTCCCATTCTGTATATCATTGGGAGCTTACATCTTATTGTTTCTTTATTTTCAGAAAGCAGGGCAGTGTGTAGACAACTGTGCTCAATCCATATTGTTTGTTCAAGACTATAATACACTCCATTTAGTTCAGCACTTGTTTTTCTTTTTTGTTCTTTCTTTCTTTGCTTTTCCTTTTTTCCTTTTGTGGGTAGATAGGCCCATGCACATAGTTCCAGATGTTAAATATTTGGCATGGTTCAACAGCTCATAGTCCTTTGTTTAAATGGAATCTTACTACTATTATAATTATTGTTGACTTTTGTTTATGAAGTTTAATTTTTGGGGTTTTTGAACTGTGCAAAATTTAAACCCTGGTAAATACTTAACTATAAGTATATACATTGAAATATTTAATATATAAATAAAATATCAAGCTAATAATTTTTCATAAAATGAAAACATATTTATACCAATAACACAGTAAAAAGTTAGGAAGTTTGTTTCAAACTTCTTTTAAAAATTCTATGTAATATTTTATAAGACTTGCATTTTTCCTTAGTGACTATAATTTTTACATATTTTACTGAGTTTCTGAATACTCCTCCATCCCTATATTTTGGTGCGTAATTATTTAAATTGTTTAAAATTATTAGGAGACAAAATAATTTTTGCCCAATAAATATGGTTGTAGTCAAATTTTCTTAAATAAGTGGAGGAACAAACTAAAATGTGAGTAAGTACATTATCTGTATGGTAATATTTATAATTTATAAAATGACTATAAATATAAACATATAGAAATATAGATTTATTTTCTATGTTTACATAAAGAACATAAAGTTACTTGCCTTTGTTGTTTTAGGTAATTATCTGAATAGAATTTCTAACATTCTTTTTTTCTAATTTTGTATTTATGAATTATTTTTTTAAAATATTTTTGTATTTTACATATTCTACCTTTCTGCAGTGACCTACTATAAATTAACATATACTGAAAATATTAGAAAAATACAAGGTATTAAAAGTCTAATAAACTATTATCTTTTTTTTATCACTATTATCTTTTTAAAGTGAAAACTAAACCCATAACCTCTCTAAATTATATTTGAAAATATCCCCCTATTTGGACATTAACTGATAATTTTGCTTTTTAAAAATGTCAGTATATCATTAAAGTAGCTATTTAGCTGCTAATAGGCACTTAACATCGTGGTAGCTTATCACAAATAGTGTTGGTCCTACAACTTTTCCATGCAGGTCACTTACATACATTACATAAAATTAAATTAAATATGATCATCTAAAATAAAATGACAATATTTAAGTAAAATAGATTCAGAGATGGGACATTGTTAAAGCTTGCAGGTGGTTTATGATGTCACTTTCTATGACTTTAAATTCCATATATGTGTTTGTAATAATATTTCAGAATTTAATTTTTCCATAACATATCTCAGAAGTACATTTTCAATATGTTTAAAATGTGATTTTTAATGAAATGTAATTCTAAATTTTAAAGAATTTAAATTTAATGAAAATAAGTTTAAATTAAATAAATTTAAATTTAATGAAAATAAAAAGCAAACCACAAGAGAGATTTAGCATTCTCTTATCCAGACATCCATCAAGAGCTAATTAATAATAATTATTAATAACATCAATATTATTATAATATATTAAATAAGTGTTATTTAATATTTAATCATTAATAATAATTATTTTTAAGCTGCAGAAAGTGTAGTGAAAAGACATGTCCTCATATGTTCTTAGCAGCACCAATTATAATATCTAAATGTTAGAAATGACTCATATGCCCAGCACTTGATGGATAGGTAAATATATGTGGTATATCCAGACAATGTTATATTGATTGGCCATGTTATAGGATGAATTGTGTCCTGCCAAATTTAATATGTTGCAGTCCTAACCACCATTACCTTAGAATTTTGACTGTACTTGGAGATAAGGTCTTTAAAGTAATATTTCATTTAAGATGAGGTCATTAATGTGAGGCTTAATCCACTGTCACCGGTGTCCTTGAAAGAAGAGAATATTTGAACACAAAAATGTAAAGAAGGAAGACCATGTGAAGACACAGGGAAAAGATGGCCATCTGCAAGCTAAGGAGAGAGGACACAGGAGAAACCAATTCTGCTGACACCTTGACCTCTGACTTCTAGCTTTCAGAATTGTGAGAAAATACATTTCTGTTGTTTAAGTCATACAGTCTATGGATGTCATAGCAGCTCTAGCAAACTAAAACAGGCTATAAAAAACAAATACTGATACATGCCACAACATGGATGAAGCTTGATAACATTATGCTGAGTGAAAAAAGTCAGACATGAAAGATTTTATTTATATGAAATATGGAGAATAGGCAAATTCATAAAGATGAAAGTAGATTAGTATTGGTTATTTGCTGGATAAAGGGGGGAATCAAAACTGACTACTAATTAATATAAAATTTCTTTCCATGGTGAATAAAATATTCTGGAGTTAGAAAGCTGGGACATATGCACAAACTTGTGTATATACAAAAACTTTGAATTATATACTTCAAAATGGTGAATTTTATTTTTTTATGGTATGAGAACTATATCTTAATAAAGCTGATATAGAAAGATAAATTTAAAAATTAAAAAAATTGTGTACATACACATATATTCATATATATTTATATATATACACACATATATAATTTCTTTATACTTTCACAGTTTTTTGGCAAATTAAAAAGCCATATGGGTTCTGTCCCATTTGTGTGTCTGAAGTTTAGCTTGGTATCCTGAGGTAAAAGTACATATTTTCCAGGTCTTTAGGTAGCCTTTCTGAGGCAAAAACTTTGTGGTCATTGTAGGTCACTCATGTTCCTTCCTCTTTGATGTGGCAATCATAATGGCCACTCATTGTAGATGTTCCCATGTGACTGATGAACCCATAATTCATACACTGAATATCAAGCTGGTTCTACCACAAGCAAGTCAGTTAACTTAGCAGTTGCCACTTCCTCATATGAATACCTAGCTGTGTATATACAGAGAGAGAGAGAGACACCAGGAGAGACCAGGAGAGACCAGGCTTTCATCTGTATATGGAGTCTATCTTGTAAAGACTTCAAAGAGATCTCATTCTGTTTATCACCAGTTCCTCGCTCTCTTCAAACTCTTGCTCTCTCATGGATCCTTCAAACTTGTGTTCAAACCCTGCTCAAGGCTCATAGAAGAAACTTCTGCACCTCTAAAAACCTCTCTAGATGTAAAAGAATTGTTCTCCCCTTTCCAATCTAAATTTGGGGGGAATCTAAATCCACTGAATCACTTTTTAATGCTTCTCAATTTACTGTTATTGGATTTCAGTCTTCATCTTCATTCACTCCCCTGAAACTTCCCTCTCCAAGACCAACTTCAATGTTATGGGATTCCAAAATCCAGGCCTCTATTGTTAATTTCTTTCTGACATGTTTATTTGTATATTCTACTTGTAAAACATCTAATTATTATTAATCCACCCTGCTTTTTCTCCAGAGTCCCATCCTCATATAAATGAATATAACCAGATTATCTACTTTACCCAAGCCAGAAAGATGACATTTTGGAGCACTTTCTGTTGCTCATCATCCCTGCAACCACTTAATTTATAAATTCTGTAATTCTGTAATATAAATTCAATATTTCTTACTAATCTTTCAATTTTTGGGCCCATACCACTTCCATTGTCCTTGTTTACCATAAGTTTGCCTGGGTTTCAGTTAAGAGTCTCTTACCTACTACCCCTGTGTTCACCGTAGTGTCCTGCCACTCTACGTGTACAATGTGATTTATAGGCCAAATTTGATCATGAACCTTTATTATTTAAAGAACTACAAAGAATCCCTACTATATACTTTCAGGATAAAATCTAAACACACTGTGTTGGCATTCAAATTTCTGTATTTAGTTGACCACTACCTCTTCAGTGTCATCTTTTTTTTTTTGGCAGTACGTGGACCTCTCACTGTTGTGGCCTCTCTGTTGCAGAGCACAGGCTCCAGATGGGCAGGCTCAGCGGCCATGGCTCATGGGCCCAGCTGCTCCACAGCATGTGGGATCCTCCCAGACTGGGGCATGAACCCGTGTCTCCTGCATCGGCAGGCAGACTCCCAACCACTGCACCACCAGGGAAGCCCCAGTGTCATCTCTTATAATGGCTCCCTTTCCCTTCATTCTCCAGACAAACTGAATTACTTATAGTTTCCCCATTGTACATACTTCTCTTCCTCATGTCTAGGCCTTCAAATATTATATGCACTCTTCTTCAAGTGGTCCAAAAATGGTCCTCCCTTGACTTATCATCTAGTTAAATACTGCTTCTAACTCAGAAATCAATTTAGAAATTATTTCTACTAGATAGAAATATCTTTTTTAATCTAAAAGCAAAAAATATCTTTTTTACTCTGAAAGAACATTAGATTTCCCTCTTTCAGTGACCAAACCATGCTTTAATATAACTGTCCATTACAGTGCTAGTGTGAACCCTACAGTACAACCGTTTAAGAATATATGGGATGGTTGCTCATTGCTACATACAAGTGCTTGTACAATCCAATAATTTTATAAATATTTATAGAATGGCTATATAACATAAATGAAAATTTTCTCTCAGGAAATTTCTCTCTGGTCACTTAATGTAACACAGATTTATATTTTTCCTCTGCCTGGGATGTTTGCTTTTCAAAAAATTAAATAATAGATTCAAGTTTTCAAATGTGAGACATCAGAAAGACTAAAGAAAATCCTAAATTTCTAAAAATGAGTTTCACTTAGGTGGTTTTTTCTTACATTTATGTATTAAGTCTGTCTAGCTGGTAATAATTTTTTGTTGAATAAAATTCCGTTGAAGTAACAGTAGTTGCCCAAGTTTGGTGCATTAAAATATAGCTGATGGATAGGTAGGTAGACCAATAGATGTGGTGATTATAACTGTGTATTACGTCCCATAATACCCTTTTTAATTTAAAATCTTTTGATTTGAGTGTTCTTTTCTCATTTGAATATTCAATACATTCAAAAGGTTATTTATAGTAAATATTAGACAAATAGCAATAAAATGAGCACAGGTGAATCCACACACAGAAAAATTTCAAGATTTTAAGCCATCTGTGTGTTCATCATTCTCTCTTGTCTATGTGCTAACAGTTTTGCTAAATTTTATGTAAATATTCTTTTTTGAAATATGCCATATAAGTATGTAATTTTAAACAATATGCTCTTGAGCTTTGTATGCATTTTAATGTTATTTAAGTGGAATTTTATATATACATGTGTAATGAATAGACCAAAAATTATTTTCCATTCTCTTGTTGGACATTTAGGTTTATTCCAATGTTTTGCTATGATAAACATTGTTGTTGTGAATTTGTTAAACTGTCTTCAGATTCATTTGTGCAAGGGCTTCTCTTGAGTTGATGTTTAGCAGTGGAATTACTTATGCAAATTCTAGATTTACAAAATATTTTAATCATTTTTTCAATATAAAATGATAAATTATTTTCCAATGGGTTTATAAAATTTACATATTCTCTAGCAATATATGAGATTCCCACTGCTTCAGTCCTTGAAGTTAGCTCTTCAATCTACAATTGCTTCAATCTCTGAAGTTATCAGAACTTACATATTTTGCTCTACTGTACCATGCAATTTATTGGTTTTTAATTTCCATGTTCAACATTGCTCATGATCTTAGTATTACACCAGAAGATTGTTGGCTATTCAGACTTTCTGTTCACAAAAATGACTGCCTAAGAATTTTGCTTATTTTTTTCTATTTGATTGGTTATCATGATATTATTATTTAGTAGGCATTCTTTATATATTTTGGGATCAAAAGCTTTACCAGTGTAATATATATTTTCTCCTAGTTGGCACCTATCTTTTCATTTTCTTTATATGAATTCTAATAAATTGAATTCTTAGTGAAACGTGCCAATCTTTTATTTTAAGACTTATGGTTTTTGTGTCTTTTAGGTTTTTTTTTTTTCTATTTTTGTGTCTTTTTGGGTTTCCTTTGTTTGCCCTTTTTCAGGGTTTTTTTTCCTCAGGTCATAAATGTATAACCTATGTTTTATACTTTTGCTTTCTTTACTTAAGTTTTTAATGTACTTAGAATTGACTTCTGTGTGTGAGGTGAGATAGGGTTAGATTATATTTTTACATGGATAACAAATTATTCTAGGATCATTCAGTGAATAGTCTTTTCCAAGTTCCATTATTTCTACTGATCAAAGATTGGTGGTAACTTTACTAGTTTGAGGAAGTTTTTTAGCATTACAGCTTTGTATGACAAGGAAGATTGCAATAGAAGGCTAAGAAATTATCCAGCAAGTTTTCTTTTCTTTGACAGTTGATATAATGTATTTTAAATGAAAAATAAAACCTCTCCATTAAATACTTCCTATCTGTGCCCATGTCGCATTGTTCCATTTAATTATACTATATAGTTAGAATCCATTTTATACAAGTGTTTAAAACATTAATATAAAAGTGTATGAGTGATTATTCAATATGACATTTGTATCTTAATTGGTGAGTGTTTGCGTATAATTTTCTATTTAACTTTTAAGTGGAAGATTAATCAAGCTCTATATCATATGATTTTTAATAATTTTGCTAACTTTATATGTACCAGGTTTTATTTTTTAAAAAATACTGTGCCATTCCTCTTTGTAAAAATACTATACTAATCCTCTTTGCATTTTAATCTGACATACAAAATTTTAAAAACAACGTTTTGTTTTTTATTTATTTTAAGCTATAATTTCAGTCTGTGATAAACTAGATTGTGTTTCAACCACTTAGGGACATTTCCGCAAGTTTTTATTCACAATTTGTTTTAATATTAATTCTTATCATGTCTAAAAGAGACATTGAAGAGAAAATGGTTTCAACTAAACAACTCAGATGATTTAGAAACACCTTTATCTTATACCTTTCATCCAAAGTTCTTGATTCAGACAGAAAAGGATCCTTAAGTGTATTATTTTATTTTTGCTTAAAATAAGAGCTTAACCTTATATTATCTTAACATTGTGAATATAAAGATTTCCAAAGGTAAAATCTCTACATATATTATAAAAAACAGTATATTTATCTTTGAAAATCACTTCTGCATGATATTTTCTAGTGCTTCCTTTATGTTAAAGAAAGGCAGTGATTTTTTATCTCTATTTTGTAACATGTATTAATAGGCAAATAAATGAAATATTTTAAATAAATTTTCTCTGTATTTAAATACATGTCTACTTTTCTGTGAAAGTTATTTTAAAACTGTTAAACAGGAATGGAATATTACTTTGTAGTAAAATTTGCATCTAGGAAAGGAAGGAAAACAAAAATCATAAAAAGCAATTCGGGAATATTAGCCATAAAAATAAATGAAATTGAGTTATTTGTAGTGATGTGGATGGACCTAGAGTCTGTCATACAAAGTGAAGTAAGTCAGAAAGAGAAAAACAAATACAGTATGCTAACACATATATATGGAATCTAAAAAAAAAAAAAAGATATGGTTCAGATGAACCTAGCAGCAGGACAGGAATAAAGACACAGACATAGAGAATGGACTTGAGGACACAGGGTGGGTGGGGAGAAGGGGAAGCTGGGATGGAGTGAAAGACTAGCATTGACATATATACACTACCAAATGTAAAATACATAGCTAGTGGGAAGCAGCTGCATAGCACAGGGAGATCAGCTCGGTGCTTTGTGACCACTTAGAGAGGTGGGATAGCGAGGGTGGGATGGAGACGCAAGAGGGAGGGGATATGGGGATATATGTATACATATAGCTGGCTCACTTTGTTATACAGCAGAAACTAACACAATATTGTAAAGCAATTATACTCCAATAAAGATGTAAAAAAATAAAGAAAACCAATTTGACATTCTTTTTTTTTAATATTTTAAATCATCTTGAGAAGTAAATGATGCAGTGAAGATGACATCAAATTTAAAAAGGAAAGAAGTCTTTCAGTAGAATCTGCTTCTCATTTCATGATATTTTGTGTTACATGGATTATTGAAGCTTTCCTCATTCAGTCAGGGCATCATTCAACCTCCATTTAGCAGGGTCTGCATGCAAAGTGGTCAGCAAAGAAGGAGGTATAACCCTCTTCCGCTGAATCCAGATGTCAGTGGAAGCTCTTCACCTCTGCACTTCTACCACAGCCCACTGAAAGAAACCTTATACTTGCTTATTAAAGCATCCTTCTCTGTATAGAGTGAAAATGTTTATCATTTAATGTGATGTGTGTGGAGGGGAAGTGGGATTCATATTAGTTACTCGCTAATGAAAACAATATTTTTCTTTGAATCTTGAGGTCTTTGTTCATTTTACAGGTTTACCTGCAACTTTTCGAAATTTATTTATTTTTTAAATGTAAATTTATTTTTTATTGGAGTATAGTTGCTTTACAGTATTGTGTTAGTTTATACTGTACAGTAAAGTGAATCAGCTATACGTATACATATATCCCCTCTTTTTTGGATTTCCTTCTCATTTAGGTCACCAGAGAGCATTGAGTAGAGTTCTCTGTGCTATACAGTAGGTTCTCATTAGTTATCTATTTTATACATAGTATCAATAATGTATATGTGTCAATCTCAATCTCCCAATTCACACCCCCCTTTCCCCCTTGGTATCCATACTTTTGTTCTCTATATCTGTGCCTGAAACTTTTAGTTTGTCCTACCCCTGTCTTCTTAATTTCCTCATTCTAGTCTATTTCCTCAATACTTCCTTGCTATTCTTTCACATCTCCCTCATTTTCTTCCACTTGAAACAATACCATGTTTCTTTCACCTAAAAATACCCACTCATGAAATTGGATTCCACCAGGCTCAGACTTTCACTTTACCACCAACTATATCCAGCAGGCTTCTGTCAAACAGAAATACATACCTTTGCCATACATAATGTACATTTCTTTAAAAAAAAATGTGTGTTTCTTAGGCTGTTTTGTCTGCTTCCCTATTGACATTCCAGGTCTGCCAGAACAAGGGAAATTCTTTATGTAATCAGACTCTGGGCATTACTTTTCAATATATATGTGTGTGTCTTTATCTGTATCTGTGTAAGTTATGTCAATGTTTAATCATTTGGATGTTAACTAAATGCTGTATTTCTCCAAGGAATATTTGTTATAGATGTTAATTATACATAAAAGAACAATACTATACTGAGAAAAATGTCATCTTTGTTGATTTAAAATCATATCATTGTGATTTCTGAGAGCAGCTTACCATTTATTCCTGATTACTTTGAAATGGAGAAACTGTTAAATCTGTATAATTAAATGTTTCAGGTTAATTTGACTGTAAGTTATTCAATAGTAAATTTTAGCCATGTATCCTCAGTTTTGATTGTTTTAAGCACATGCCACTGAATTGTAGAGTGACTGAATTGGAATAGGGGAGGCCTCTGCATATAAAAACCCAACATTTTCTGTAATCTTCACTCTAAGCTGAAATTATGAAATTGTATAATTTAAAAGTTATGATTTCAGTTTCACTGATGCTCTCTATAGAATTTATGCAGACACAGAGAAGAAGTAAGAAAAAACAATTCTGTTAAGTCTTCAAACATATCTTGGGAACTTGGGAAAATTGTTAGCCAACAACTTGGCTGAGTCATGAGCTGAGGTGATTTCAGATGTGAGCTTCCATTGCATCTCCTGGGCCTGAAGTGAGATATTCATCTTAAGGAGCTGAAAGGACCTTTGAGAATTAAAGACAGGATTGCGAATATCTAGTCACGTTTTGGGGGAAGAAGAGTTTGTATTAATACAGCATGTTCATCTACTCATAACTTTAGAATCTCAGAGCTTGTGTAAGGTATTTATGGTCTAGGAAATTCTGGAAGAGTGAAGAATGACTTAAAATGTTTATAAATGGAAGACTTTACTTTTCATTGTTCTTATTATATTGTATCCATTTATTCATTCAACATACATGTACTGAAAAACTGCTGTATATTTAATTCTATCAGAAGAGTGAATACAGTAATCAAGACAGTATGGTACTGGCACAAAAACAGAAATATAGATTAATGCAACAGGATAGAAAGCCCAGAGATAAACCCATGCACATATGGTCACCTTATCTTTGAAAAAGGAGGCAAGAATATACAGTGGAGAAAAGACAGCCTCTTCAATAAGTGGTGCTGGGGAAACTGGACAGGGACATGCAAAAGTATGAGATTAGATCACTCCCTAACACCATACACAAAAATAAGCTCAAACTGGATTAAAGACCTAAATGTAAGGCCAGACACTATCAAACTCTTAGAGGAAAACATAAGCAGAACACTCTATGACATAAATCACAGCAAGATCCTTTTGGACCCACCTCCTAGAGAAATGTAAATAAAGACAAAAATAAACACATGGGACCTAATGAAACTTAAAAGCTTTTGCACAGCAAAGTAAACCATAAATAAGACCAAAAGACAACCCATAGAATGGGAGAAAATATTTGCAAATGAAGCAACTGACAAAGGATTAATCTCCAAAATTTACAAGCAGCTCATGTGGCTCAATAACAAAAAAACAAACAACCCAATCCAAAAATGGGCAGAAGACCTAAATAGAGATTTCTCCAAAGAAGACATACAGATTGCCAACAAACACATGAAAGGATGCTCAATGTCAGTAATCATTAGAGAAATGCAAATCAAAACGACAATGAGATATCATCTCACACCAGTCAGAATGGCCATCATCAAAAAATCTAGAAAAAATAAATGCTGGAGAGGGTGTAGAGAAAAGGGAACACTCTTGCACTGCTGGTGGGAATGTGAATTGGTACAGCCACTATGGAGAACAGTATGGAGGTTCCTTAAAAAACTACAAATAGAACTACCATACGACCCAGCAATCCCACTACTGGGCATATATCCTGAGAAAACCATAATTCAAAAAGAGTCATGTACCAAATTATTCATTGCAGCTCTATTTAAAATAGCCAGGACATGGAAGCAACCTAAGTGTCCATCAACAGATGAATGGATAAAGAAGATGTGGCACATATATACAATGGAATATTACTCAGCCATAAAAATAAATGAAATTGTTATTTGTAGTGAGGTGGATAGACCAAGAGACTGTCATACAGAGTGAAGTAAGTCAGAAAGAGAAAAACAAATACCATATGCTAACACATATATATGGAATTTAAGGGGAAAAAAAGGTTATGAAGAACCTAGGGGTAGGACAGGAATAAAGACACAGACCTACTAGAGCATGGACTTGAGGTTATATGGAGGTGGAAGTGTAAGCTGGGACAAAGTGAGAGAGTGGCATGGACATATATACACTACCAAATGTAAAATAGATAGCTAGTGGGAAGCAGCCACATAGCTCAGGGAGATCAGCTAGGTGGTTTGTGACCACCTAGAGGGGTGGGATAGGCAGGGTGGGAGGGAGGGAGACTCAAGAGGGAAGAGATATGGGAACATATGTATATGTATAACTGATTCACTTTGTTATAAAGCAGAAACTAACACACAATTCTAAAGCAATTATACTCCAATAAAGATGTTAAAAAAAAAGAAGAGTGAATAAAGAGTAGCAACATGTATATGCTCTCAAGAAACTTTGAACTTTAGAATAAATGTCATAAAGCATGCTATAGCAGACATCTGTACCGGCTATGGAATAAATGAAAGTGTTTCAGTTGTGCTTGGGAAAAGTGAGGGAAATCTTCATAGAGTAAATGATGCTTGACCTGGGTTCTAAGACATTAGTGGGTCACTTCCAAGAGGAACTGAATGTCGGGCAAGGGTCTAGTGAGGGAACAAATACACGGATGAACAACACAGTATGGTGCATTTGAGAACTGCCCAGATAGGCTGAGAGACATAAGGTGGTTGAGATAAAAATAAGTAGATTATGATGTAAACTCCATTTCTTGACTGAGAAACAAAGAATTATTTAAATATAGGCACAGAAGAACCAGTTTTGAATTTTAGAAAAATCAGACAAGTAGGCAGGAATAAGGATAGTTAATTTTGATTTAGATATGGGAAGTTAAATTAAGAGATGATTTAATGTAGTCTAGACAAGAAATAATCATGCTGAAATACCGTGGATTGAGGGAAGGGTGCATTTATGAATGAGATCAGGAAATCTGAATATTGAAACAGCATTATTGAGTGGATGGGGGAGTGATAGAGATGTGTCTTGGACAATACTTATAATTTTGTTGTCTGTGAGGTGATGGAACTTATTTTTAAATTAGAAAACATAACCGAAAGTGTAAGTTTAGAGTGAAAGTGAGTACCTCCTTAAATTTTGTTTGCTAGGCACCTCACTTCCTTTACTCTGTTAACCACACTGATAATACATTGGTCCCTCAGATCTTGTTTACTTTTGGCATGTGTGGAGTTGTGATAGGCCTCATAGAGATGCTTAATGAGCAGGGTTCTTTCTATGAGATGTACAATTTGGAGGTAGTTGAATTTTGAAATTAATACTTTATTTATTAAAATTAAAAATTAAAAAGCCTACTATAATAAAATGTTAAATGGAGATTCCAGATTCCTACCATCCTTAAATAGGAATCATGACAGTTATCAGATACTAAAGTTAGTGTAAGACTCTTATTTCTTGGAAAAATTTTCAAAATAATGTTGAAAAGTCAGTTCAGTTTGTCTAGTATCCTTGTACCAGAGCATGAATATGAAAGGTGATCTGACTTTGGAGAGGAAAAAGACTAAGACGGTTTATAGAAGAAAGCTTTTGCAGTGCTGAATCCAGAGCTTTTCTAACCCCAGAGCAAATGTTCAGGGGTAAAATCTCTCTCTTCTCAATTCTAGTGAGTTGGATTTTCATGGAAATTTCTTTTCATGCTTGGAATCTATTCTCTGAGTGGGGATACATAAATCACCAGCAAGACTCACAACTGAGAAAACTAAAGCTAAATGATAGACATGCTCTATTGGAATTGGTCTCCCCGAGTCTCTGGAGACAAAGGATACATCAATGTTTCTATTGATGAGATGTTGGCCAATCAGGACAGAGAGTCAGAATAAGACCCTCAGAGGGGTCAAATATCCTTCTAAGCAAGAAGCTGAAGGTGACTGCTGGATTCCTAGATATTGAGGAAGGCATCACAAGTGAAAGATCCGCTTCTCAGTATCAGTTCCAATAGTCTCAAGGGGACACTACCATAAACTATTTCTGCAGAACATTCCATCTAGTACCCCAACTTCAAGAACCCTTTGACCAAGTCAGAACTTTAAATTCACTGCCTGACCAATAGTTTAACTATCTCCCACCCTTCAAATTATCTCCTCTTTCTTTCACACTAAAATTCTGTAATTCTAGGGTCCATCAATACAATCACTTCTTAGGATATACCCACAACTCTCTTGTTCCTCTCTCAAATCTTGTGTTCACCTTGCAAAACACAACCATGTGCAAGCCAACTGTACTGAGTCAAATTGTATTATCAAAAGGATATGTTAATTATGAATAAATGGACAAAGGATTAATCTCCAAAATATATAAACAGCTCATGCAGCTCAATATTAAAGAAACAAACAACCCAATCAAAAAATGGGCAGAAGACCTAAATAGACATTTATCCAAAGAAGACATACAGATGGCCAAGAAGCACATGAAAAGCTGCTCAGCATCACTAATCATTAGAGAAATGCAAATCAAAACCACAATGATGTATCACCTCACATCAGTTAGAATGGGCATCATCAGAAAATCTACAAACAACAAACGCTGGAGAGGGTGTGGAGAAAAGGGAACCCTGTTGCACTGTTGGTGGGAATGTAAATTGATACAGCCACTATGGACAACAGTATGGAGGTTCCTTAAAAAACTAAAAATAGAATTACCATATGACCCAGCAATCCCACCACTGGGCATATACCCAGAGAAAATCATAATTCAAAAAGACACATGCATCCTAATGTTCATCACAGCACTATTTACAATAGCCAGGACATGGAAGAAACCTAAATGCCCATCGACAGATGAATGGGTAAAAAAGATGTGGTACATATATACAATGGAATATTACTGAGCCATATAAAGGAATGAAATTGGGTCATTTATAGAGACGTGGATGGATCTAGAGACTGTCATACAGAGTGAAGTAAGTCAGAAAGAGAAAAATAAATATCATATATTAACGCATATATGTGGAACCTAGAAAAATGGTACAGATGAGCTAGTTTGCAGGGCAGAAATAGAGACATAGATGTAGAGAACAAACATATGGACACTAAGGGAGGATAGTAGCAGGGAGGTTGGTGGTGGTGGGATTAATTGGGAGATTGGGATTGACATATATACACTAATATGCATGAAATAGATAACTAATAAAAACCTGCTATATAAAAAATAAATAAAATTAAATTTTAAAAAAAACCAAAACAGAGGCTTTGGAATCAGAGAAACCAGTCCTCAAATCCCAGATCCATTACTTGCATTTTGATACCATGTACAGACTCTTACCTCTGCTGTAAATGAATCATAGTTTCCTGTGCTGTAAAAATTTAGCCTCTGCGCTAGTTATTTCTACCTCATAGATTTGTTCTGAAAATTAAAAGAGAAACTGTATGAAAAGCACTTAGCATAGTGAATTACATGTTAAGTGCAGTTTACATGTGTTGTTATTATTCATTTACTGTTATTATCATTATTATTATTTCTGGTTTAGAATGTGTGGGTATGAGAGAATAAAAGAACACAATGCATATGGGGGAAAAAGATACGTAAATCTACTCTACTCCAATAAAAATTAATTTTAACAAAAGGTACTTTCAAAACCTAATAACCAGTATCTCTGAATGTGACCTGATTTAGAAATAGGGTCTTTGAATATGTACATAGTTAAGATGAGGTCATACTGGACTAGAGAATACCTTAATCTGATGACAGGTGCCTTTATAAGAGAAAGTAGAGACATGCACAGACATAGACAGAGCAGTATGTGATGATGGAAGCAGAGGAGCTGCACTGCCACAATCCAAGGACTGAGCTCCAACCACCAGAATTCAAGAGAGAGGCATGGCAAACATTATCCCTCTGAATCCAAAAGAAGGAAACAACCTGATGATAGCTTAACTTTGGACTTCTAAAGTCCCAAACTGGGATAAAATAAATTTCTGTTTTTTAACCAACCAGTTTGGAGTAATTTATTATGGCAGCCATAGGAACCTAATACATCAGCCTACTAACTTCTCCATGTATCGATATGCAGCTGACTATGGCTGAAGAAAATGAAGGGAAAAGCAAATGAACAAATAAATAAGCAAAGGAATAGAACCATGATTACTAGATGTATTTCAAGTTTAAAACGACAAAACTCAAGAAGGCTTTTACAGTTTCCCCACAGCCATAATATATTTTTATGACCCATTCAGTCTCCGACTTTCCTAGACAACTCTTGTTGGTTCCCTCATTACAAAAATCCCGCCTTAGTATAAATCATGTAGTAGTTCACCAATTGGTTTCCTTTTCTAGCTAGTACATAACCAGATTAGATTTTCCAGCATCTCTTGATGTAGGTATGATCATGTGGCTGAATTCTTTGTGTTTGTGTGTGTGTGTGTGTGCGCGTTTGATTTTTCTTTTTTATTTTTTTAATTGGAGTATAGTTGCTTTACAATATTGTGTTAGTTTGTACTGTACAGCAAAGTGAATCAGCTATACTTATACATATACCCTCTCTTTTTTGTATTTCCTTCTCATTTAGGTCACCACAGAGCACTGAGTAGAGTTCCCTGTGCTATAACAGTAGGTTCTCATTAGTTATCTATTTTATACATAGTATCAATAGTGTGTATATGTCAGTCCTCATGCTTTGTTGGTGGGAATGTAAATTGATATAGCCACTATGGAGAACAGTATGGAGATTCCTTAAAAAAATAAAAACAGAACCCAACAATCCCACTATTGGGCATATACCCAGAGAAAACCATAATTCAAAAAGACACATGCACCCCAATGTTCATTGCAGTGCTATTTATAGCCAGGACATGGAAGCAACCTAAATGTCCATCAGCAGAGGAATGGATAAAGAAGATATAGTACATATATAGAATGGAATATTACTCAGCCATAAAAAGGAACAAAATTGGGTCATTTATAGAGACATTGATGGACCTAGAGACTGTCATACAGAGTGAAGTAAGTCAGAAAGAGAAAAACAAATGTATCATATATTAATGCATATATTTGAATCTGAAAAAATTGGTATAGACGATCTTATTTACAAAGCAGAAACAGAAACATAGACGTAGAGAACAAATGTATGGATACCAAGGGGGAAGGGGAGAGTGGGATGAATTGGGAGATTGGGAGTAGCCAAATTCTTATAAGTGGAGTCAGAACAAATTGGTGCATGTATGCCACTTCAAGGTTTGGCTCATATATATCTGGGTAGTCCTCTGCTCCTAATTTTACTCTGAATTATTTCCTTATGCTTCTTTTGTTGTAGGACTGGCTCTTATTGATATCTAAATGCCATGAAATTTGATTTTGCATATTTATCCCTAGTCTCTCTGGCTCTAATGTCACAACACTTAAGTTATGTTGGAACTGCTTCTACCTTAGAAACAAAAAAAAAAAAATTACCTGCTACTTTCCTCCAATCACAAGGGCATATGATCCACTCCACCAACTTTTGGTGGGTCTTATCCAAACACTCTAGATAAAGTAGTCCATCCACTACATCCCTTTTGTTTATTTTTTTCTCTTTGTAAATGCTAATTTCCTTACTTGATTTACAGAAATTTCAGAAACTGATTCAGAATAAAAGAAAATAAAACCATGAATAAAGACTGTGAAGAGATGGAGAATAAAAAATAAAAAAAGCCAGAGATGGTGTTTATTACCAGACCCATTAAACCTATGCTATTCAAGAAACAGGTCATATTTAGGGAAATGAAACATCACAACAGATGAGGTAGAGGCTATTCCTTTAGTTTTTTTCATTCCTTTTTTCTTTGCCTAGAGTCACATATTCAAGGTAATGATGAAATTTTAACATTTCTGCTATCTCAAGTGTATCTTCTTATTTCTCTGACTCACTCAATATTTTTAATGATAAAACTTTATAAGAATACCTATTGAGGGAAAATTTCCTAAAAATAATTGTAAATGAAGTAATAGAGTTTAAATTGAGATAAATATTTTGATTTTGGAATTAACAAATGGGTTTTGTTCACATTAGGAAAAATAATATTTTTCCAAATTGTGTAATTTTTCTTAAAATTTAAGTAAATTACACTGAGTATAAATCCTAAGTGTTTTATGCTCTCTTTTTAAAGAATGATACTATCAAATATAATTTCAGAGGATTTGAAGATTGTAGATAAGACACTGGTAGAATAGCCTAAAGAATATATTCTTGGGGGGAAAAAGTAGAATTTCTATTCAAATTCACCTTCTGTGTGCTTCATACAAAACTGATTTTGTTCACTCTGAATTCCCCTTGAGTTAATTAAGTTACAAGACAACAAGCTGAATAACCTTCTTTGTTTGAGTTTTTGACATGGGTACTGTGAGTAAGTAAAATTGATTTTCTAGAGAATTTTCATTCAGTATTACCAACTGGAATCTGGCTATCTGAGTGTGAAAAACATGTTTTTTAAAATGGATGATCTATAAGGTATAAGGAAGAATGTTTTGGAAGACCACAACAATCCCCGTGAGTAATGCTTACATGAATAAGAAGTTTGACTTTGGAGTACAGTGTCCCTATGTCTTTAGTAAGTTGTTGAGCAAGCCAAGGATTCTTATTTCAGAGCATATTCAGCATTTATATAAGTCCAATTTTGTACTTATTTGTTCTGTTTTCAGAGAAGTATACAGCATTAGTATAAGCTCTCCAAACAATTACACAATCCAGGAACCTACAAAATAATAAATAAATAAATAAATGGATCAAACCAATTTACTGTTTGTTAATTAGAGCTAAGTATACTAAAAAGAGTTAGTCAAAGTGCAAGTTATTATTAGTGGCATATAATTATCTGTGAAGTATTTAAACAGCTTTTTCTTTACTTTTAAAACATATTAAGTTGCTGTAAAAATCTAACTGTAGTGACCAAAGGCAGTTCTTTGTTAAATGGCACTGGAGTGTCATAGTTATTTATGATTTCCAACATTCTCCAGCAAATTCGTAGAAATGAATTTACATAATTAAAGGGTATCCATAGAAGGCATGTACATTAGTATGCCTACAGCTGAATCCAGGAGTGGAGTGTGGAGGGACTTCCTCCCAATGGAAACCAGAAGCCTCTTGAGTAAGGATGGGGAGGGTAATTATTTATTTACCTCCCTACAGCATCTAATCCATACATTAGCATTTTTGTTCTTGGTGTTTCCATTCTGTAACCATGTGTTTCTCTAATGTGAATTGGCTAACCCACATGAATGAGTTGAGGAAAATCTCACAGATCATATAAAACAGTGGTTTTCATCCTGTGATACGTGTATCTTTGGCCTCGCAGGAAAGCTTTCCAAAAACTCATGCACAGATTGTTTCAAAGGTACGTTTCTCCAGATCCTTTACCTCTGTATATACTTTTTTTCCTAGCATGACCTTCTTGACAACTACATTTCCTATTCCAACCTCCTCCTTCACAATTATGCTTCTATCATTTTCATAGCAACAAGCACATTTTACGTCCCAATAAGGTGCATTGCTCTATAGTAATGTAAAAATCTCAGGACCATTAAGCAAGGAGATAATTATAATATCTAAGGACATCCTTTTACAAGCTTTATAACCCTGCCACACATCTTAATTAACTGCAATTTCAATAAAATTTGCTCTTATGATTAAACATTTTAAGAAGTTGTAATATATATAATGTTATTATGGCCAATGGTGAACCACTAATAAATGAAATGCTTTCTCAAGCCAGAATAAATGTTTTATAAAGTAAAGCATAATTGACACAGGAAACTTTTTTGAAATTATATGTAAATTATAAACAATTTAAATATACACAATATGTTTTGTTTAAAACATAAACATGTTTTATGTATAATATGTATAAAAATATTTATTGTAGGAATTCTTTGGAAAAGTGAAATTGAAATTGTGAAGTTCAAGGGAAAAAATGCAAAATATATGACTACTTAAGAAGAGCTTGTTTATTCTTTCAATGGGTGATTGCAGACTTGAAATTATTAAATTCAATGCATTTGGAAGTGATGTAAAATTCAAACAATTTAAAATGTGGTGGGAAATACATTTTTGCTTCTATTGGCATTGATGATAAAATTTTAAGAGATCAACTTGAAAATGCATTGAGTATAAAAAATTATTTGTGATTTCAAGAGAAAAATATAATTAAAGATCAATGATCCAGAGGCCATTCTCTTTGCCTAATCTGCATGTTCTCTGCTCTCTGGTTATTGCTTTAATCTTTTCACAAACACTGTGGCTTCGTAGCAGCTCCTAGTGTTATTTGGTTCCCTTGATGGGCAAACATGTTTAAATTCATTTTGCAAACCTTGATATTGGTTGCAATCTTTCTCTAAATGTATACCATGGGGAACAGGGACCCTGATTTCAGCATTCTGTCATTGATATTCTAGGTTTATTAAAAACTAATCTCTGACTGCCAGGGCAGAGAACCTGTACAATGGCTACAGCTGTGTCATACTTGAATTACTTTAGAAGTTCCATCTTCCATCCTTGAATAACAACTTTTCCCCACTCTTTAATATTTTAAACTTTGTAGCTTTAAATGAATATGACAGTTGTTATTTAATACGTTCTGGATAGTTGTCATTCACCAGAAAATGTCACTGATGATTACATTATTCGAATCTATGAAAAAATATCAATTATATAAGATAAATGTACATTAGCAATGAATAAGGTACTTCAGATGGAAGGTAAAAAGAAACTATTTTTAAAAAGTACAATTTGATTTAGAGATCTAGGGAGATAAAATATATATCCAGCTAAGGGTATCAGAGTAATTGATGGAGATGTTTAAGCTAGGATTTGAGTTAAAAAAAGTAACAATATCTAACATTTATTGAGCCCTTACTATATACCAAGTATTTTTTATTATTTTGGTAGGACATGGGTTATTACTATTTTTATCCCCATTTTATACATGAGGAATCTAGTCTTTGAAAGATTAAATAACTTATCCAAGTTGTACGAGTCAAAATCAAAAGTCAGTTGGATTTCAGACTACCTTGCGACCATATCTTAGAGATAGAATTTACCAGTGGAGTGAAATACATAAACACTGGCAGGAAGAAAGGAAGGAAAGTGACACAGCTTGCCTGATACCTAATGTTATGCATAATAGAGCAATAGACATCACAGCTGTAAAGTTATTGAGCCCAGTTTGACAATGCTGACATGAGTTTGTGTTTATCAAGATCAATGTGATTTCATAGTCATCTACATCAAAGGGAACAGAAAATCTACATTTTATGAACATGTCAAACGAACATATTACTTTCTCTTTTCTCCATATATTAAGTACTTTTCCAAAATATTATTATCAATATTTCATTTAAATTATTATGTTAATCTTTAAAGGCCCAAAGTTTTATGTAATGTAAAATGTGAAATTCAGTGAATGAGAAGTATTAGTTATCAACAGCACCTACTTAAACACAAATTTTGGCAGATACTTAAATCCTGATAAGAAAGTGTAGATGAACCCTGTAGTGATTATATAGCTTTTAAATTAATGTGGTCTTTTAAAAAAAATTAGTTAAGTTACTATTTTCAAAGTAAAATTATATATAGAGAAAGCACTGCAAATACATATATGATTTACAAGCAGTTGAAAATACCAACAGATCTCAAACCTTGAAAAGATAGTCATCTCCTGTTACCTAACTCAGGATTTGATCATTTGCAACCAGGAGTTTGGGAAGCCACAAACTGCAACTAACCCTCTACTACTATGAACTCTTGTCAGATTATCATTTTGCCCATATTTTATAATATAATTAAAAAATCTTTATAATAAATCTGTAGTAAAAGATTAACCCACAATGTCCCATCTGAGGTCTTTGGTATAAACACAAACACAAAGTTTAAAAAAAGCATAGTAAATATTCAGGTGATATGAAATGTGACACCAAATACAAAGTGACTTTATTTCCAGCAATTGAGTTCCTACACAATGAGCAATTTAACATGTGTTCTATGAATCTCCTGGACTCAACTCCCACATCAGAGAGAAAGTGCAGATCAAGGTAGTGTAATGGGTCCCACCAAATTCAGTGTGTGCCTTAGATTTTAAAAAAGAAGGCCTGAGGCAGGGTTACTCTTAGAGAGTGAGAAGAAGGTCTTGCACAATCTCCACGGAGAGCCAGCTTATTGCAGCAGATACACAGATGCTTTCTTAATTCAAATGTACAGAAAAAATTACAATGATATAATATTTTTACAAGCCATGTAGAGACTTGTGCTATAATACATTGAGGGTTTGTGGGCAAGCATTGGGTCTTATACACAGATTCCTTCTTGATTAGTGAGTACAGTCTTTGGCTTTCATTACTGTAACAAAAAGGATAAGAAATTCCATAAAAAGTAGGCTTACTTGAGAGAGAAGGAAGACAAATATTAACAGAGGATTTCCCTACACTTAGATTTAGATACTGCCCTATATGAGATTCCTGGAAACACACCTTTATATCTCTCTCTCTTTTTAAACACTTTCATATATGTCTTTGAACTTACCAGCTACTTTATTTTTTTTTAACTGAAGTGTAGTTGATTTACAATACTGTGTTAAATTCAGGTGTAGAGCATAGTGATTCAGTTTTTCTTTCAGATTATATTCCATTATAGGTTATTATAAGATATTGAATATAATTGCATGTACTATACAGTAAATCCTTGTTGCTTATCAACTTTATGTATAGCAGTTTGTCTCTATTAATCTCATACTCCTAATTTGTCCCTCCCTCCCTCCCTCTCCGCTTTGGTAACCTTAATTTTGTTTTCTATGTCTGTAAGTCTGTTTCTATTTTGTATATAAATTCATTTGTATTATTTATTAAATTCCACATATAAGTGATATCATATAGTGTTTGTCTTTCTCTGTCTAATTTACTTCACTGAGTATAATATTGTCTGGGTCGATTAATGTTGCTTCAAATGACAATATTTCATTCTTTTTTATGGCTCAGTGATATTCCATTTGTGTGTGTGTGTGTGTGTGTGTGTGTGTGTATAATACATATATACACATACCACATGTTCTTAAGCCAGTCATCTGTTGATTGGCACTTGGGTTGTTTCCATGTCTTGGCTATTGTAAATAGTGCTGCTGTGAACATTTAGGTTCATGTATCTTTTTGTATTAGAATTTTTGTTTTCTTCTGGGTATATACTCAGGAGTAGGATTGCTGGATCATATGGAAGCTCTACTGTTAGTTTTTTAAGGAACCTCCACACTATTTTCCATAGTGGCACACCAGTTTACATTCCCAGCAACAGTGTAGGAGGGTTCCATTTTCTCCACACCCTTTCCAGCATTTATTATTTATAGACTTTTTGATGATGGACATTCTGACTGGTGTGAGGTGTTACCTCATTTTGGTTTTGAGTTGCATTTTGCTAATAATTACCATTGTTGAGTATCTTTTCATGTTCCTGTTGGCCATCTGTGTGTCGTTTTTTTTTCTTTTGGAATTTTATTTCATTTTTTTATACAGCAGGTTCTTATTAGTTATCCATTTTATACATATTCATCTGTGTGTCTTCTTTGGAAAAATGTTATTTAGGTCTTTTGCCCATATTTTGATTGGGTTTTTTTTTTCAACATTATGTTCTATGAGCTGTTTGCATATTTTGGATACACACACACACTGTATATATATTTAGAATGACCCCTTGTCAGTTACATCACTTGCAAAAATTTTCTCCCATTCCATAAGTTGTCTTTTCATTTTGTTGATGGTTTCCTTTGCTGTGCAAAAGCTTTAAATTGGATTATGTCCGATTTGTTTAGTTTTGCTTTTATTTCTTTTGCCTTGGGAGACTGATCTAAGAAAACATTGCTACGATTTTCAGAGAATGTTTTGCCTGTGTTCTGTTCTAGGAGTTTTATGTGTCACATCTTATATTTAGGTCTTTAAATCATTTTGATTTTATATGTGTATAAGGTGCGAGGGAGTGTTCTAATTTCATTGATTCACATGTCATGAACTTACCAGCTACTTTTACAGCTATGCATTTCAACACAGTCTTAATATAATTCTGGAGATCAGTGGTGCACAGGTTCAAATCTTGTGTGGCTTCTAAGGGACTACACCCACCACTGGTTCCTGAGACACTGAAGATGGCCTCAAGGGGACCCAGTCAATAATAAGGACGAGAGTTATTTCCAGGAGTGAGGAGAGAGGTAACTTGCAGAAGGAGTCTTTGTTTATGTGAGATGAATAGTAACACCCCCCCCCAAATCTGACTATTACCATTGATTACCAACATAGAACTAGATTACTTTTAGAGGAGAACACAAATTCTCAGAGAAGATGAATTACTTTCAAAGTGGCAACAGGATAGTAATTGTTAGGATGACTATATTTCAGTCACACTGGATGCATTTGATAACAAAAGGAAGATACTTAAAATAATTACTAAGCATTAAATCTATGGCTTGCCTCAAATAGGACTATCACAATAGCACAAATTAGGTGTTTTTTGTTTGTTTGTTTGTTTGTTTGTTTTTAAACCAGTTTGAAAGGTGTGATCTTCCAGACAGAAGTCCCTCTCAAGTTCTGAAACCTTCTCTTAGGACCCCAGGCTAGAAGAGATCTCAAGGATAGACATGGAAACTACTATATCACCCATTTCTGGGTTAAACTATCTGAACTCTAAGGCTTCTAAAAGCAATTCAGACAGGATCATATACGTCCTATAGAACTGAAGGTGCCTTGACCATCTGTTCTCTTCCTCAAGAGTAACCCAGGTCAGGTTACAGATCAGGGGATTAATTATGCTCTAGCAGATATAGGAGCTTAAATATATACTAGGACCTAGAGCTTAGGCTGAAAGTTTTTCATTAAATCGTTACTTTTAAACCAATCTTTAAATTTTATCAAATCTAATACTTACTAGCTTGTATCTTAAGTGTAAATTTATGGAAGTAGACATATTAAACGCTCCCTTCACTGGATATTATTTAATATAGAATTTTGTGGAACTACTATTCAAATTATTTTGTAAATCCTCATGTAAACTGATAGCAATATATAGAATGAAATGAAAAGTTAGGTGCAAAATTGGTATATGTACCTTGAGATTAAATTTGTCATGTTTGTGGAAGTTTAAAGATTATTTCATTGTTTTTCAAAGTTTTAATCATAGATACCATTGGCCCAAGTACTATTATAGCACTGATATAAATACTGTTATAACTAAATACTTACATTTTTATTTAGAGTTTTAGACTTTAATTTGAGGAAGGGATTTACTGGCTTCAAGGATATAAGTATCTGAAAAATTTTTGGTATTTTTAACCAATGAAATATGCAAATCTTATTGTATTTAAATTACATGCAACTATTCTTTTTTAAAAAAATTCAGTGATTTTAATATAGTCACAGATTTGTGCTCACATCTCCATAATCTCATTTTAGAATATTTTCATCATCCCCAAAAGCAATCCTGGAACCAAAAGCAATCACTTTCCCTTCCCTCCTCTCTCCAGCCCCTGGCAGCTATGAATCTACTTTCTGTCTCTATGGACTTGCCTATTCTGGACATTTCATTTAAATGGCCTTGTTATTATTTTTAAAACTTTTCTCACCGCTGGTTATTGTTCAAAGATTATTTCAATAGAATCCAAAGAAAATCACTGCACTAAATCAAATTAGCACCATTTTACCATTCTACAATTATAGACATAGAAGAAAAAGTATGCTATTTTCTATACTTTATAAGAAGAAATAGGTAAATATAATTATTATAAAAATAAAATAACAAGCAGTAAAATATAATATTGCTAAAAGGAAAAGGAACAATGTGAGTGTGCTTACTAAACCTTATTCAAAGCTCCCTGAAGAACAGCTCTTATTTCTTTCCTGGGATAATTCTTCCTCACTCACTCACGTTACTGCCCATGTAACCCCCTAGCACTTTAATTCACAACTTAAGATTCCATGCCAGTCCCTTTACTTAACACAGTAGGAAAGAATTAACTTATACATTTCAATAATATGTAGTACTTAATTCCACTTTTCCCCAATTTAAGCTGCTTTTCTTAGCTGTTTTTCTTAAATATTGCATAAGCCAGTAGTAATTTGATTTCATGTTTTCATTTAAATTATATACATTAGTACCACTGAAATTAATCTCAATACAGCATTTAAAAATAATTAGAAGAGAAGCAGACTGGGAGTAACAAAACACATACCAAAATCATATGGCTCCCTAAGAAAGAATAGTGTTTAGAAATAATTACATTTAGGGAGGAAAACAAGCCTAATTTGTATTCCGTTTAAACTGTGGGCTATAGGTTACCAGGCTACATAAAAGAAAGTTAAAATAATTATTCAGGAAAAAAGTGATATACATGTGTGTGTGTGCGCACATGTGTTTAACACTTTAATTCTTTTATTTAAACTTTGAATTTAGTTATTATGAATTCTTTTTCTTACCTTTCATACTTTTGGAGAATCTCTATAGATTTTATATCCTGGAACAATACACAAAGGTATGGATGGCCCAGTTACTCTAATAAGTAAACACTGTGTGCTATAGTAAAAGTAACTTGACCAGGTCAAGTTAATTGACTTCTAATCTTCATTTTAGTACAACTGGCCAAATGCTGTCATTTGACCTCTCCCAAACTGTTTAATTTTTGAAATATTAGCTCTGTGTCATTTCAGCATTTCTCAAACGCTGATCCATTTTCTCCCTAATGTAATATAGAAGACATTTGAAAATGTTAGTTAGATAATCTCTAAGTTCCTTTGACTTTACTTTTTGTTTGTTGACAAGACTTATAACGTGTTGGAATATATACGACCTTAAAGCAATTTCTAGTCATATACCACAAGGGAAAACTTTACTTTTTTCATAGAATTTCAGGGTTAGTAAACTGCTTTCAACATTGTTCACATACAAAAGATACTAAATGTTTCTTTTGATTGGTATAAAAAATGAGTAAAGGTGAAAACTCTTTTGACTATATTTTAGACGTGTAGGGTAACTACATAATTTATTGCCTAAACCAGAGCTCTTTTGAGATGGAAATGAGGTGTTAATAAAGCATACACCAGAAGACAGTAGTTAAATGGGAATGTCCTGGGAAATCTGAGACATATGTTCACTCTATTTGCAAACGGATAGGTAGGCAAAAAGCAAAATAATCTTACAGGGGAAACTAGCACCTATCAGATGTATCAATGAGCACACCAATTTGAATATTTCTGTTATCATCTCAGGAAAAATTGATCTCATTGGACATAGTGTTTTGTTGTTGTTGTTTTGCATTCAATCTGTTTCCAAACATCACTTACAACTGACTGACAATGTAAATATCATAATCAATCCAGGTAATATCAAGGCAGCATTTTGGTGCCCCCTCACCCAGCATAAAGAAATCAGATCTCTATCTGGAATGTTTCAAACTCACCACTCACACAAATACATTTATGATTTATTTTACTCAACAAATATGTACATGTATTATATATATTATTTTTAATTGAATTATCTTTAAAACATTACATTATACTGTATTTAGGTATATTATTTTTAAATTATAAAAGTCATGTATGACAATGATACTGTCACAGAAACTTTGAAAGAAAGAGGGGAAATGTTTACTTGTTTGTAGATAAACGTATTGTCAGATCACCACTCTCATGGGAATTAATCCTTGCATCCTCAATCTTAATGACATGTTGTCAGCATATTGCCAAGAAAGTGACATATACATGATATGAATAACAAGAACCATTAATGCATTTCAAAATGTAGAGCTAAGTAGTAAGGCATAATCCATTGTCTCTCATTGCTACACATGCTAGTCATTAAAAGATATAAAGAGGCTAATTAAGAAGTACTAAGATTAATAGTATTTCTAGTGATCTTGGAGGAATGGTACAACTTAAATTTTCAAAAATATATACAAAGTTACTTCTATCATTACTTCAACACATTAATTTGGACTGAAATAGCTAAATTAGGGTCCTCAGTTTTTATTTGAACATCTTTATGATGTTCAAAATAACTTTTGCTCATTATCATATCTAAGCTCATAATATACCCATTTGATATATAAGAAAGAAAACTGAACCACAATATGGGGATTATGAGGACGCTTAAATGAAAATAATAAAAATAAATATAATTTTTATGGAAATGAGATTTAAATGTGCTACAAAATTTAGTAGTAAAGACTTTGCAATGTTTTTCCCAGCTCAGGGTACCATAGATATTTTTGCTTTATGCTCCTATATTTGTTGCCTCAAGTAATTTTCATTTTTTACAATGTATTTGGAAAATCATGGAAATATGGAAAATCAAATAAAGAAAATATATCCTGGCCGCACTGTGTGTTAGATGCTTGAAGGACATAAATAACCAAGGAATCTTTTCACTTATTTAATCCTGTAGTCACAAAATAAAAGCTGTATTATATGTACAGTACTGTATTCTCTAACTTTCACCAAAAATGATTGTTCAATACTCTCTGGTAATGAGTTTAAGTACTCCTCAAGCCTAAAATCAATTTATTACCATTTAATTTATATTGTCATAGTGTCTTGTGTGTGTCTTTAGCTGGAGAGAAGAAACACTGTTCCTGTTCGTAAAGAACTCAGAATTTCATAGGAAATCATATATGCAATCAAGTCAACAAACATTGTGATGTTCACAATGGTAAGGGTAGCATAGAGAGAACAAAGAATAACTTTGCCTTTAGTAAGGTGTATTGCATGAGTTGCATATAAATCTCCATCTGGAAAAAGATATTTAAACCATGTAATACCAATAAAGAGTCATGATCCAAAAACTAAAAGTATCTACTACATATTATTGAGGGGAATACAAATAAATCAACTTACAAGGGTAAAGTTATGATCATGTAATCCGCAGGAGAGAATATCTGAAATCCCAATGAACATATGAATATGTGAACTTCACCAGTAATCAGGGAACTGCAAATGAAAACAAGGAAGGAGTATAATTTCTCACTTAACTGATTGGCCAAAACAACCAACCAACAACAAAAAGAAGTTGACAACAGAAATGTTGCTCTAGTAATACTAACCTTGGCCGTAACAAGAAGCAAAGTGACTTCCTATGCATTCCTGATGAATTTGAAAATTACTACACTAATCTGAGGAGCAATTTAGCAATACCACATTAATTTGAAGAATTGCATTGCCTGCTCATTTATACAATGTATATACAAAAAGACAAGTATAAGATATATTTGTAATAGCTATAAATTGTGAATGCTATAAATGTCCATTAACAAGAGAAACTGTATATACCTGTGTATATATTTCTCTATTTATTTATGGAGTGAGATAGTATTCCATAGTTATGCTAAAAGAAATCAACATAGTATTTAGAGAAACAAATAGCATGAAAACAGAAACAATATGATTCCATTTATATAAAGTATTAATATATGAAAAATAATAGCATATGCATTTTAACTGATTAGTATATACATATGAGAAACTATAAAGACATTCATGGACATAATCTTCATGTTAGATTCCTAGGGATGCTGCAACAGAGTGTCACAAATTGAGTGGCTTAAAATAACAGAAATTTATTCTCTCATAGAACTGATGGCTAGAACTCTGAAATCAACTTAGCAGGGCTGTGCTCCTTCTGAAAGATCTATGGAAGAAGACTTCTTTACCTCTTCTATCTTCTTGTCATTAAAGGCAGTCCCTGGCATTTTTTGGCTTGTAGCTGCATCACACCAATTTCTGCCTTGGCCATCACATGGTCATCTTGATTCTGTGTGTGTCTGTCTGTTTGTGTGTGTTTTTCTCTTTAAGAGGAGTCAGTCATTACATTTAGGGTCCACCCTAATCTCATTTTAACTTGATTACGTCTCAAAGATTTTATTTCCAAAAAAGGTCTCATTCACAGGGAAAGGGGGCTTCTGCATCTATTTGGAGGGGTCACAACTCCATCCACAACAACACATATATATATATAACCTCTGAATTCAGAAAAGAATTTAGAAAAGACAGGAAGGTGGGATTGGATAGTACCAAGGTGTTTCTAATGTTTGTCGTTAACTGAATGGTTGGCACTTATATAGTCATTTTATTTAGGGTGATCAAATAATTTATTGTCAAAACTAGGCCACTTCAGGGAGTGAACTGGATGTAGTTAGCCATTACTCATAAATCACAGTCCTAAATCAGAATCATCCCAGGCAACCCAAAATGTATGGACATCTCAGTTTTTTTTTAAAATTTTTATATCCATAATATTTCAAAGTAAGAAGATATTTTATTCAGATTAATTCACAACAGTGGGTCATGGCTTTTTCACAAATGAGAAAATGTCCAGATAGTGCACTTTGACACACACAGTGTGTTAATAAATATTTTTTGAATGAAAACTTTGAGTGAATACAGGTGAAAGACCACATGTAGCATAGAAGTGGGAATCATGCTTTATTTTGCTTATCTACATAAGCATAAGGGATAAGACCTTGCACATTATTTAGAAATTCAGTTATGTATTGTTTTAAAATGTTATGATGATGACTCTGAACCACAAGTATATCCCCATTTTAGTTATTGTTCTGTCTCCTTAAACATTCCTCTCATTGACTCATATTAAATGAAATCTCCCATGACAGGTCAAAAATTCTCCCAAACTCCAAAACTTCTCTATGGATTGGTAATGAATTCGTTAAAGATAATGGAAATTCAAGTCTTATATTTATCCAGATACTTTAATCTCAGCAACATTTTATTCAGCCTACCCTGGTGGAATCATCTACATCTTTTTATATTCCCTGTCACCTTTTAGAAAGATCTTACTGAGTAAGCAGACAAGGCAATTCTAGATACTTGCAATTAACCAGAAGCAGCGCTTTCATGAGTGTGTGTTGGGGGAGGGGAGTTGGCAGGAAGGAGAAAATGGATATGGGAATTCAAATAATGCATAAACTCAAAAAAATATGTATTCAAAGGTGATATATTGACATGACTTATTAAGGCTGAATGAAACACTTTACATTAAGAAAATTGAAAGCAAGACCATAAAACCTGTAGAGAAGGTGGTCAAAACATGGCCCCTTTATATTCAGTTGTTACCTTCACCGACAGTGGGGAAAGTCCGATACCCTTAACCTCACCAGGTCGTTTGTGGAGTTTTCTTGTGATACTGGAACCTGGGTACAATTAGACAAATATTTATTTATCCTTGACAGATGAGAAACAGATTTTTCACACATGAACTGATACCATTGGGAAAGTCCTTCTCTCTCATCTGAATAACACTATGAAGGTAATTTACAATTGGTCATATTTTTAAATTGAATAAATGTTTTCTTAATGACCTTTTCTATCTGAAAATGTGATATGCCTAGTTTGAGAAGGAAGCAGCTATAGTCATCTATTTATTGTACTCATTCACCTTCAAGCACAAGTACACATGCCTTTTCAGATTTGCAGAGTGGTCATTTGAATATTACTCTCTGTTGGGAGCAAATAGTAAGTAAAAATGTCTCATTTTCTTCTCCCCTGCTCTATGATTGCTCATTAGTAGTTTAACACTTATGTATTCACGTAAAAGAGGTAAGTGTCCCTGTTCTCAATTGAGAGAAATTACAAAACAAACCAAAAAAATCAAACACAAAAAATCAAAATTATAGATTTTTGTTTGATTTTGCTAAGTGCATTTTTCTGCTAAAACCTTTTTCTATACTGAGAACTTCAAAAGCTAGTCAATCTAAACTTCTAAGGAAAACTGTTTATATATCTAACTGAGCAGTAAATGTAGAGGAGCATTATTCTAATCATGTTGACAAGTGAATTTGTAATCAATAAATTAATTCAATTCCGGATAACTAGCATAATAAGTATGGCTTTGCATAAAATAAAAACTCAAGGGAAAAATATGAAATACTAAGAGTACTGAGAATAACTAATTGGTATTACAATTTTCACTTTATTTTCAATAGCAATTTGCATTATTCAAGCATATCCACCAGCATTATCTCGGTTATGTTATTTTTACATAATTGTACTTCCAAATTTATGGCAAATCACAAAATTAAGTTCAAAGGAATTTTCTCTGAAATTAAAAATGTGACTTAGACATTCTCTATATGTATTATGAAGCTTTTTTATTGTTTTTCTTTTTTTGAGGTTTGAAAATACCTTGAAATAGGTCAAAATATATATAAAAATTTATGCAGTGAGTCTTCTTTTAGTACAAGGGAAATACCAGCATGTGAAAGTTTATTCACATTCCTCTGACCATGATAATATCTTATATTTGAATAGAATTTTGACTAAACTGATAATAAGACATCCATATTTTTGTGGTAAAGCTATTTCTGCATTGTTTATAAAGTGATCTGTTCCTGTCTATAGATCTACAAAGGCTGACGGGTGCTGCAGTTATGGACATTTTTGGTAAGATGGCCCTCTTGACTCATCTTTTTGTGGCCATGGAAACTCACAAGAAGATTATCACGAGGTTGACATAGCAGAAGACAGCATACTTTCTGGAATTCCTTGATTCATAATCTTTCTGTAGTTCTTTTCATTGTCGAGAGAATATTTTAAAAAATTAGCAACTCTAACCAAGTTAGTAAAATAATTCTCTCACATGTTGTGGTGCACAGATCCCAATGTGATCTTCAATATCCCATCTCCTGGTATCTACTCCTTTGTTTTATTTCATTCTCTGGGGTGTGGGTGAGACCACCTGCTTCTAATAAATCCCTTGATTTGATTACATTATATGACAAAGAAAACAGGAGATCACTCCTATGATTTCATTATGTTATAAATAAGACTCCATCACAGTGACTGTAGTGGAAGATTCTCCTTGCTGGCTTAATGAAGGGAGCAGTCATGTTGAGGAAACTCACACAGCAAGGAAGTGCAGGTGGTCAACAGGAACTCTAAGCAGCCTCTGGGACCTGAGGGTGGCCTCCAGCCAACAGCCAGTAAAATCTAAGGCCATAAATGAATTGTGCCAAAAACTTGAATAAGCTTGGAGACAGATTTTTCCCTAACCAAGCCTACAGATGACAACATAGCTCAGCTGCCACCTTGAGTGCAGCCTTGTGAGACCCTAACCAGAGTGCCTATCAGAGCTGTGCTGGGACTCCTGAACCATCATGAAACAAAATTATGTGTGCTTTTTTAAGCCACTGAGTTTTTATTGTGATAATTATTTGTGCAGCAAGAGAATATCAATACACATATTATAAAATAATAAATATATATATCCAAATTGAAGTATAATATGCCAAAAGATATCCAGTAGTTGGATCCATTTGTATATGGGTAATTGTTTTCTTATCTTTCTTATCATTGCCACAAATGGGTTTAATAAAATAGTTGATTTTTTTCAGCCATCTTAAACACACACACACTTGACCAGGCCACAGAAATGTCAGGTCTGTAATATCCTGAGTCCAAATAGATCTTATAAAGCTGTTTGGTAAGAGAAGAAAATAGTAGAGTGGGAAATGCCACATGTGTAGAGCAAATTTAGGAATAAGTATCAGGAATATAGCAAGTGGAAGGTTCAAAGCTGCTTCGAACTGCATTCCCCATCCCCCACTCAACCCAGGCCAAACTTATTAAATCAGAAAATTTTTCTGCCCAGTGTTCTGGAACTTCAAACCTCATGGACCAGGAACCATTTTTTAACAATCTAAATATATCCATGTGGGTAAGAGTACACTCATTTTTTTAAAATAACTTACCAAAAAAGCCTTTTGGACTCCCAGTTATGAAAATCAACCTACATAAAAATGTACATCTTTAAAACATAAGATTATTAATTTGGGTATGACATATTTATTCAAAGGTATATATTACAAATGCTAGTCTACTGAAGATCAATATATTTTAACTGTGTTCATCTCAGAAACAGACTGTGAAATAAACATGGACTGCCTATCAAAAACAACTTGTGTTTCCTGTCAAACTAGGCTATTGATTAGGCAGTATCTAAACTTTCAGCTTCTATACATGCCACAGATCTGCTAAAAGTATACTATAAGATTGGAAAGTGCTATAGAAAACAAATAGCCTTTGGCAAACAGTGCACTTATAATACAGCGGACCTCTGTTAATCAGACAATAGACTAGAATAGCAGTTTTCTGGTGTAGTTTGGACTGCAATTTTTGAAGGAAGAAGAAACAAATGAAAAGTGTGAAACTGATGCCACCTAATTTTTTTCTCATTGAAGGAATTTCTGCCATATTTTCTGTGCTCAGTATCCACATGGATAGACCATTGCTATTTCTGTGTCTTTATCCAGCTCACTGGGCCATACCAGAGCAAATGCATATACTTGGGGCTCTCATCCAAGCATTCGATTTTAATACATTGATCCAATGTTTTTGTTCTATGAGTGGATGTTGTACAACAGCCTTTCTCTTGGCCAACTGCCTCTTTTCTTTTATAAAAAATTTCTGTGAACATTTTTCTTTTGTAAATTTTCCTTTGTAAAGAAATTTGCTGAGTAAATTTTGTTTAATAAATTTAAATTTCCTTAAGTAAATGAAATATGTGGTGAACATATATTTGAATTTCTCAGAATCCTAAAATATCTTGATGATAGGCAAACTAAATCAAGATTTTTAAATGAAATAAATCCATTTATTGTATTTCTAAATAAAATCATGTATTTTATTTTAATGAAATATATTAATAAACATCCTCAATGTCATTATTTAAATATAAAATAAAGGAATAGTTAGAAAAACCTGAACAGGAGAGAACAGTAATTTAAATGAACAATTACTATGGATTATCATTATGAAATAAATAAACATATGAAATTATCTGCATTAAGGATGGATAGGCAGTAGAGCCTCACTTTGTGCTAGCCATATCAAGTCTATAATAGAGGAAAACACTGTAAGAATTCAAACTGCAATAAAATGTCATTAGGACTCCAGTCATCCACGTAGCCCAAATCTCTGGGGTCCAAGATAATGCTCTTATTTTGAGGGAATATTGAGAAAGACACAAGTATGAGAAAGCAAGGCCAGGAAATTTGCTCTTCTTGGGAATCTCAATGTTCCCAAGACAGTGATACAGTCTCAGAGTCCATGGAGTTTTATTTATTTATTTATTTATTTATTTATTTATTTTTATTTTTTTTTTATTGGCTGCGTCGGATCTTTGCTGCTGCGCACTGGCTTTCTCTAGTTGCGGAGAGTGGGAGCTACTCTTCATTTTGTTGTGCTTGCTTCTCATTGCAGTGGTTTCTCTTGTGTAGCACGGGCTCTGGGCAAGTGGGCTTCAGTAGTTGTGGCACGTGGTCTCAGTAGTTGTGGTTTGCAGGCTCTAGATCATGGGCTCAGCAGTTACAGTGCACATACTTAGTTGGTCCGTGGCATATGGGATCTTCCTGGACCAGGGCTCTAACCCGTGTCCCTTGCACTGGCCGGTGGATTCTTAGTCACTGTGCCAACAGGGAAGCCCCCCTGGAGGTATATTTTTAAAACAATATACAGATCTTATTGTCTCAGTGCAATCTCCTTCAAACCATGAAATTGGCCTGAAATGACAGTATATTTCTTAGGTTCATCTTGGAAACTTCAACTAGCCACAGGAACCAGAAACATTTGTATCACCCAGAAGACCCTGTGGAACACTTGAGCTGCCTGGGTTCTCTCTAGCTATGTGTTTAATCTCAGAAAGTTACAACTGAAAATTTTAAAGAATCAAATTTTCGTTCTCACTAATTTAAATGGGGCCCAATATATTAAGAAAGTTGAGGGGTGAGAGACTATTTAGAAAAATTAGATATGCTATCTTAGATCCTAAGGAGTACAACACAAAATTTCTATAAATAGAAAATTTGTTTTGAAATAAACATTCTAATAATGAAATTATATTGAATTATTCTTGTAAGTAATGACTTGAGTAACCTATAATTTAAATTGATCTGTGAGAGACTAGTTGACTATTTCTCCCATATTGTGGGGGAGAAAGTCTTAAACACTGGTTATAAGTCGATTAGATGTCTGCTCTCACAAGGAATCCTATTCCTGACAGTTTATGTTTCTTATGAGCCAAAATCTTTAAGATGCTAGTGTAGGTAGAAATTGTGAGACTATTTAAGGGGAAAGTAGGATTCTGATTTTTTGAACATAGTAGAAAGAAAAATTCTTGAGGGTTTGAGTTAAATGGACTTGATTTAAAACCATAATTCAGTCATTTTCAAGCTAAGTGATTCTAGGCAAGCTACTTAAAGTCTTGGGAATTAGGTTTCTTCACTTATAAAATGGGGATAATAAGACAAAATTACAGAGTTATCACTAGAATCACATGAGAACATGATTATGAAAGACAATCACACGGCTGTAAAAACTCAATCATCGTAGAGAAATGTGGAATGTAACACAAAAGATCCATCATGCTAAAAACTGAAAAGTGTTTGACTAAACTGTGTAAAATATACAATAAAATCCAACATAGCCCTTTAGAACAAAGTGAACTCTTGGGGTTGGAACTGTTTCTTAGGTACCTATTATCTGTCTTGCATTGTTTTCTGTACTTGATTTAAAGTAATGAAACCGATAAATGTTATTTGTGTTGATTTATTTTAGGAATAACTTGTGATTTTACCCTCAATGATATATAGATATCATAGAATGGACAAATAGTGTTGTTTTATTTCTATTGCTTAATATGATCTTTGAATATAGTTGTGCATCTGTTTTGTGTTTGTGTTGATAGAACATCACTTATTAAAAATTTAGGCAAACATACATTTTGTTCCATCTGGTTTTAGTAAGAAAAATATAGTAAATAGGAGTTATGTTAGCAGGGAAAATTAGTTTTTCATATGAATTAGTATTTTTATACTTTAAATCTCAGATGGGAGTAGATGAAGCAAAAAATTCTCAAGGTTGGTCGGTTACATTTTTATCAATATTGATTTACTTATGTGCCACTGTAACCCAATTTGTGACCATTGTAGATCACAGACAAAATCCCGGAATAAGCAATTTTAAACAAACACTTACCATACACATTTCAATTTAACAGTACTTTTCAAGTGTCTATTCTGTTCATGGCACAGTGTTAGATTCTGGGGATAAAATGTAAATAAGCAATAGTCACTGACCTCAAGAACAGATTACAAAAGGCATCACTGTAAACAGATATTTGCCATCTAAGAGGTGAAGGTTGCTATGGAGGCATGTATAAAGTTATAAAGTGCTAGAAGCACACAGCCAGGTTAACAATTAACTCTGCTTTATCAAAGGGATTCAGTAGTAAGGTAGATAAATAAACCCTTAGGAAAAGAGTTCATGTAGAATAGAAAATGTATATAATGTATATATTATATAATGAGGATTTAATTATATTGCATCCAGAGATGGATCAAAAGAAAATTGTGAAAAGCTGTATATTTCCACTTACAAACTTTGAAGTTATATGACTAAAGGCATTGTCAGAAATTTAACAAAACTGATAATTTCTCCAAATTCTAAGCAGCAATAAATCCTAAGGAGCAGATAGCTACAGATTTTGTGGACTTCCTTCAACGGGTCACAAGAATCACAGGAATGTTGAAAAATGACAAGCTGTAGATGACCCTCTCTGAGTCAGCAAACTTGCTCTTAATATATTTCTATAAGAAATAAGAATCTGATGTGAAACATGCTATATGATTTATTTCTCATATTTACATTTTTTAAGTTAAGTTCTGCCCACCTCACATCCCTAAAATACCAAGATGAGCTCTAATGCCAAACTAAAATGTAATCACTGATGTGCTTTCTCCATAACCCCTGCAACATTAAGTCAAGAAATAAGGCTGTAGTGAGTTAGGGGATAAGCTAGCTTGAGTAAGCTAACTTAACAATAACTCTGAATTTACTCTCTCAGATAGGCCTGGAATTAGCTCTTTACAGTGCTCTTTACAGTGGATGTGCACAGGGAATTTATGAACTGCACTTTGCTGATTAACAGTAATTTGTTCCTTTTTGAATTGGCTTAAAGCAAATCAAAGAACTGAGGACTTACACCCATAATTACTTATCAGTTGAAAGTAAGAGAGAAAATAAAAGAACATTTAATTCCTCTTTTTTAGTCTCCATGCCCTTTGATCTCTGTCTTATTGATGTGATCCATGTTTCCTTGGACTGAGTAGGAGCTTATAAGATGTTTTGCTTTCATGTAATCAACATAAAATGCGAGAGGAATCAAAACTCTTCAGTTAAAAATTGATATGTTTTATTCCCTTGATTCACGTTAAGCAAAGTTTAATGTAATGCTATTTCAATAGATAAATAACCAAGAATTTTCAGTTCCTTCCTACAACAGATATTTATTGAACACCTGTTTGTATTCCAGGCATCTAAGTATTCAAGAAGTAAACAAAGTGGAAAAAAGTGTTCCTGACCTCAATGAACTTACACTGTAGAGGAGAAATGAAGAAACAAGTAAATATATTAAGAAGTCAGAAATTATGCAGAAAAACAAAGCAGAGAAAGGGAATAGGAAAAGCTAGCTATATATGTGTATGTCTACTATTGAGGGGTTATATTTTATAAATGATGGTCAGATAAGCCCTCACAATTAAGGCAAAATTGAGCAGACACCTAAAAGAAGTGAAAAGGTAAGTCATATAAATATATGTTCAAAATATATTCCAAGTAGAGAGAGAAGCAAATACTAAGGCCCTGATACAAAAGCATATTTGACATAGTCTAAGGAGGCCACTATCAATGGAAATGAGTGAGGTGTCTTAAGAGGCAATGAGATCAGAGAAATAGTAGGGGACCAGGTATTATGGGACCTTGTAGACAATTAATTTCAAGGATGTTGTTTTCACTCAGAGTGAGATGGGAATCCATTGGAAAGTTTTGAAAAGTGTGAGACTTACATTTTTTTAAATTAATTTTTATTGGAGTATAGTGGATTTACAATGTTGTGTTACTTTCTGCTGTAAAGCAAAGTGAGTCAGTTATACATATACATACATCCACTCTTTTTTAGATTAATTTCCCATATACTTCATTACAGAGTATTGAGTAGAGTTCCCTGTGCTATATAGTAGGTTCTTATTAGGTATCTATTGTATATATATAGTAGTGTGAGTATGGCAATCCCAACTTATCCCTCCCCCCTTTTTACCCCTGGGTAACCCTAAGATTGTTTTCTACATCTGTAATTCTATTTCTGTTTTTTAAATAAGTTCATTTGTATCATTTTTTTAGATTCCACATATAAGCAATATCATACGATATTTGTCTTTGTCTGTCTTACCTCACTCAGTATGACAATCTCTAGGTCCATCCATGTCGCTGCAAATGGCATTATTCCATTCTTTTTTATGGCTGAGTAATATTCCATTGTATATATGGACCACACCTTCTTTATCCATTCCTCTGTTGATGGACATTTACATTGCTTCCATGTCCTGCAGTGAACATTGTGGTGCATGTATCTTTTTGAATTATGGCTTTCTCCAGATCTATGCCCAGGTGTGGGATTGCTGGATCATATGGTAGCTCTATTTTTAGTTTTTTAAGGAACCTCCATACTGTTCTCCACAGTGGCTGTATCAATTTACATTCCCACCAACAGTGCAAGAGGGTTCCCTTTCCTCCACACCCTCTCCAGCATTTATTATTTGTAGATTTTTTTGATGATGGCCATTCTAACTGGTGTGAGGTGATACCCTGATTTAGTTTTAATTTGCATTTCTCCACTAATTAGTGATGTTGATTTGCATTTCTCTCCTAATTAATGATTAAAGTGCTTTTTGGCCCTCTGTATGTCTTCTTTGGAGACATTTAGATCTTCCGCCCATTTTCTGATTGGATTGTTTGTTTTCTTTTGATATTGAGCTGAGCTGCATGAGCTGTCTGTATATTTTAGAATAGTTTGTGACTGTGATGTTGGGTAGGATGTCTTTGCTGGGGGGTGCTTTCCTATGCATTGCAGGATCTTTAGCAGCTTCTCTGGCCTCTGTCCACTAGATGTCAGTAGTTTTCCCCCAATTTTAACACCAAAGTCATTTGCAGACATAGCCAAATATTCCCCAGGAGAGACAAAATCACCACTAGTAAGTAACCACTGTTTTAAATGGATCACAGTGATTGCTTTCAGAGAAGGCACCAGAGGGTGAGATGGGGTGGGGGAGAGGGAACAGGAAGGGAATTCTGTAACAGCCTTTACCAATAATCCAGACATACTCTGTGGAGCTGTGGACTTTCATATACTGGATATTGGTGAGAACTGGCTGGATTCTGGGTACATTTTAAGGATAAAGCCTTAAGCTTTACAGGATTTGTCAATATGAAATAAAAGCAAAGAGAAGAGTCAAGATGTTTATATATTTTCCCCTCAGTACTTACAAAATCTACCCTATTATATAAATGTTTAGATGGCTCTCAAATATAGCTCAATTAGAAAATTGATTGTATTAGTTCCAAGCCTGAAAGTTTAAGTTTGAAAGAACATAAATATCCCTTGGAGTTTTTGTTTACTAAGGTAAGAAAGGCACACAAAAATTAATTTTTGGGCCTCCCTGGTGGCGCAAGTGGTTGGGAGTCTGCCTGCCGATGCAGGGGATGCGGGTTCGTGCCCCGGTCTGGGAGGATCCCATGTGCCGCGGAGCGGCTGGGCCCGTGAGCCATGGCCGCTGAGCCTGCGCGTCCGGAGCCTGCGCGTCCGGAGCCTGTGCTCCGCAACGGGGGAGGCCACAACAGTGAGAGGCCCGCATACCGCAAAAAAAAAAAAAAAAAAAAAATTAATTTTTGGGTTGAGAATGTATAAATCAAGACTTCAGTTTTGGACCTGATAAATATGAAACCTCGAAATATGGGTATCCAGTATGGATTTGAGCAGATGAGTTTAGAGTACCAGAGGAAAATTATTGATTGGAGTTACCCACTGTGGAGCCATCAGTACACATATTAATCATCAAATGAGTATGATTTATACTGGACCCAGGGGTATTTACATATTAGGAAGTCAGGAAGATAAGCAGGAAGCAGGCTAGGAGACTGAGAAAGAGTCTTCAGTGAGAAGAGTTAACCAATTGCAGGTGATATACCAGAAACATGTGAAGAAGTTGCCAAAATATCATTAATAAGAGAAGGGAAAAAAAGGTAGAGAATTTATTTAGGAACGTGGGGGTTATCTGTAACCTAGGTTGCTATTTTTGTAGGTTGCTGTGATGCTCATTCATTACAGTATGCACCAAACAGAATTAAAGAGAGGAAATAAACACAGAGGATGTGGACAATTCATTTGAAAAGTTTTGTCATAAAGAGGTGGGGGTGCATTAGGGTGAGAGTAAGTGTAGAGAGAAGTAGAATAAACAAGGTTCTTTGTTTGTCTGTTCTAAAATGGGAGGCATTAGAACAGGTTTGCTTGCTGAAAGAGATGATCCAGTTGAGAGGAGAAAATGGTGCAGAGGAGAGAGGGGTAATTGCTGAAGTGTTAGGCTTGAGTGAGCTCCATGGGAGGCAATCCAATGTAAAGAGAAATGGTCAGCTCAGATAGAATCTCAAAAGTGCATCTGTGAGAAGAGCAGAGACGACTGAGCATGTGACTAGCAATAAAGGTAAATTGGTATGGAGGTGGAGTATGTAGCTCCTGTCTTCTGATTACTTCTATTTTCTTATTGAGATTGTGAATAAGGTATTCAGCTGAGAGGGTTGTTGGAAAAAGAGCTGGTGAAAGTTTCAGGAGAAAAATGATGTAGTGCTTTAAAGAGTGGGAGATTGTTCAAAAAAATAGAGTAAGTTTCCTGGAACCAATTTGTGTGTGTGTGTGTGTGTGTGTGTGTGTGTGTGTGTGTGTGTGTGTGTGATTGTCTTCTTTAAATATAATATTTTAAGCAAATGTTTTCACATTCATTCTATATTAGTTTTGCTTGGATGTTTAATTAAGTCCTCTGTACACCCATCTTCACTATTACATAAATGTTTACATGGTTTTCAAATATAGCTCAGTTAGAAAATTTACTGTATTAATCTTAAGTCTGAAAGTTTGTTTGAAAGGATATGAATATCCCTTGAGCTCTTCAAGGAGATCTCAAAAACTTGAAGCAATGTAGAGTAGTCATTGCTTTAAAGGAAAGATGACTTACAGAAGAAGAGATCCTGAAATAAGATGGAATTTAGTCCTAACTTATCCAAGCCTCTATTAGTTTCCTACTATACTGTGTCTTAAACACATAAGCAAGTCATGGAGAGTAACAAAATGGATAATTTTTCATTGTAAGGGCTCTAACAGTAGTTTAAAAGGTCTGAGTGACACACTTCAGATTAGTTAATTTATGGAGAGTGCTTTAATGAAGGGCTTCACTGAGTAGGTGACATGTGATCTGGATCTTCAAGAATGAATAGGAGTAGAGACTATTTCAAACACAGAAATTAGAAATTGGAAAGACATGCAGTTTTGCATAAACTGTGAAGGAAAAGTAGTTGATTCTGGTTAGAACCACTTTGGAAGGAAAGTAAATAGAGATAAACAGATCTATAGCCACTATAGAGGTGTAGATTCGAGACATTGCTGAGGTATTTGTAAGTTTCCTTTAGGCAATGAGCAGCTGACACTTTTAAAGGTGATCTGACAATTTTCAAGAAGAATTGCATGATAAGATTTCTACTTCAGAGAGTTAATGGCACGGAGAGTGGGCTGAAATGGGGACGACTGGGTTCAATGAGGTCAATTGGCTGATTAATGTCGTCTGGTAGCTCCTGATGAGTGACAGTGTCAGTGAGTTTGGTGAAAGGAACCAGCTTAAAGGAAACATTTGAAGGCCTTGGTGACCTGTTGAACGGGAGGATGGAGTGATAAGTTAGAGAATGGAACAGTAACATCTCAATAACTGTCCTTTGAAATTACTCTTGAATGGCCTTCAATGAACTAGATTTAGATGTCTTAGATACGAGTGAGTCATATTCAAATGTGAATATGATTAATAAAAGGGATGCTTTGATAATAATGAAGGAGATACATCCCCTCTACTTTCTCAAGGCAGAGAACACCTAGATAATTATGTTTTTGATCTCCTTAACAGATGTGTTTAATAAGGTTTTTAAGTCTTTTATAATAGTTGTTTGTAGAATGGAGTTGGTTTTAGTTGATCATTGAGGAAAAAAGAAATAAAGTTTACATTTCCTTCATTCCTTATGAATCTATGAGTTCTACTTTTACTTGAATACCCTGACGCTTCTTTATTTCTAAATCCTACAGAATCGTAGACTTCAGAAATCAGCAGTTAATGAAATAAAAGCCTAGAGCATACTTAACATTCTTTTATTAGCTCTATAGTTAGCTCTGGCAGTTTCTATACTAAATCCAACAGCAGTAAATTAAATAACCTCAGAAAATTAAAAATCACTTTACAATGAACATTCTTATTACAAAACAGAACCATGATAAATAACGGTCCATCTCTATTCTACTGTAAAGGACTATACATAGTAATTGGGCAGAATTAATTCCAATGAAACTCATGACTTTTTTTTTCCCCTGATGACATTAGTATAAACTGACAAGATTTTGTCAACTGTTAATTTTTTTTAAAAAAATCACTGCACTAAAATTATCAGATTATTAATTCTATTTACATCTTTAATCGTAACTATTTTTTTAATCACTGAAAATAAAAATGCTGCCAGAAATAAATATGTTACTGAGGATTTATCTTCTTATAGATCTGCACGCAAACAGTCAACTGCATTTTTCACCTTCCCATCAAGCAAAGCTAAACAATTGATTTAAATTATAATCAGGATATTCTGGAACATTTTCAATAAATAATCCTTTTCAGTTAATATTATCAGAGGAATACTTTTGAATGTAACATTCAGTGAAATATGATTTTCATTTTCTTGATAATTTACACTAGTACATTTATAATTTGCCAGCACATGAAATATCATGTTTTCAAAATGAAAATAAAATAGAATGGGCTGAATTTTTCAAAGAGGAAAAACAGTTCTTTATAAAATGTATCAATATGTAAAAGAGGTTTCTTTATTTTTCTGAGAATTATTAAAAGATAAATCAAGGTGTATTAAAAATTTTAAGGTTTCAGCTTCAAGATGGCAGAGGAGTAAGACGTGGAGATCACCTTCCTCCCCACAAATACATCAAAAATACATCTACATGTGGAACAACTCCTACAGAACACCTACTGACCACTAGCAGAAGACTTCCGAAAAGGAAAGAAACTCCCCCTTGTACCTGGGTAGGGCAAAAGAAAAAAGAAAAAACAGAGACAAAAGAATAGGGATGGGGCCTGCACCTCGGGGAGGGAGCTGTGAAGGAGGAAAGGTTTCCACACACTAGGAAGCCCCTTCACGGGCGGAGACAGGGGTTGGGTGTGGGGGAAGCTTTGGAGCCATGGAGGAGAGCACAGCAACAGGGGTGCAGAGGGCAAAGCAGAGAGATTCCCACACAGAGGATCAGTGCTGATCAGCACTCACCAGCCTGAGAGGCTTGTCTGCTCACCCGCTGGGACGGGTGGGGGCTGGGAGCTGAGGTTCGGGCTTCAGAGGTCAGATCCCAGGGTTAGGACTGGGGTTGGCCTCATGAACACAGCCTGAAGGGGGCTAGTGTGCCACAGATAGCTGGGAAGGAGGCCGGGAAAAAGTCTGGAACTGCCTAAGAGTCAAGAGCCCATTGTTTTGGGGTGGACGAGGTGAGGGGATTCAGAGCACCGCCTAAACGAGCTTCAGAGAAGGGTGCGAGCCATGGCTATCCGAGTGGACACCAGAGACGGGCATGATTCTAACACAGCTGCTGCAGCCACCAAGAAGCCTGTGTGCAAGCACAGGCCATTATCCACACCTCCCCGCCCAGGAGTCTGTACAGCCCGCCACTACAAGGGTCCCGGGAACCAGGGACAATTTCCCTGGGAGAATACATGGCATGCCTCATGCTGTTGCAATGTCACACTGGCCTCTGCCGCTGCAGGATCTCCCTGCAATCTGTACCCATCCCTCCCCCAAGCCTGAGTAAGCCAGAGCCCCCTAATCAGCAGCACTTTAACCACATTCTCTCTGGGTGAAATACAGTTACCAGAGGGTGACCTAGATGCAGAGGTGGGGCAAAATCCAAAGCTGAACCTGTGGAGCTGTGAGAACAAAGAAGAGAAAGGGAAATTTCTCCGTGCAGCCTCAGGAGCAGCAAATTAAATCTCCACAGTCAACTGGATGTACCCAGCATCTGTGAAATACCTGAATAGGCAACAAATCATACCAAAATTGAGGCGGTGGAATTTGGGAGACACTGTAGACACAGGGTTTGCTGTATGTGACTGACTAGTTTCTGATGTATGTGTTTATCTTAGTTTAGTTTTTAGCACTTGTTATCAATGGTGGATTTCCTTATTGGTTTGGTTGCTCTTTTCTTTTCTTTTTTTAAATTACTTTCTTTTATTAATTTTTTTCATTTTAATAATATTTTTTAAGTTTTTTATTTTATTTTTTCTTTCTTTCTTTTTTTTTCTCCATTATTTTTTGAGCTGTGTGGCTGACAGGGTCTTGGTGTTCCAGCCAGATGTTAAGCCTGAGCCTCTGAGGTGGGAGAGACAAGTTCAGGACATTAAGCCACCAGAGACCTTCCAGCCCCATGTAATATCAGTCGGTGAGACCTCTCCCAGAGATCTCCAGCTCAATGCTAAAACCCTATTCCACTCAAGGATGATCAAGCTACAGTGCTGGACACCCTATGCCAAGCAACTAGCAAGACAGGAACACAAACCCACCTATTAGCAGAGAGGTGGCCTAAAATTATAATAAGTTCAGAGACACCCCCAAACACACAACTGGACATGGTCCTGTCCAACAGAAAGAAAAGATCCAGCCACATCAAAGAGAGCACAGGCACCAGTCCCCTCCACCAGGAAGCCTACACAACCCACTGAACCAACTTTACCCACTGGGGGCAGACACCAAAAACAATGGGAACTATGAACCTGCAGCCTGCAAAAAGGAGACCCCAAACACAGTAAGTTAAGCAAAATGAGAAGACAGAGAAATAGGTAGCAGATGAAGGAGCAAGGATAAAACCCACTAGACCAAACAAATAAAGAAGAAATAGGCAGTCTACCTGAAAAAGAATTCAGAGTAATGATAGCAAAGATGATCCAAAGCCTTGGAAATACAATGGATAAAATACAAAAAACGTTTAACAAGCACCTAGAAGAACTAAAGAGCAAACAAACAATGATGAACAGCACAATAAATGAAATCAAAAATTTTCTAGAAGGAATCAATAGAATAACTGAGGCAGAAGAATGGATAAGTGACATGGAAGATAAAATAGTGGAAATAACTACCACAGAGCAGAATAAAGAAAAAATAATGAAAAGAATTGAGGACAGTCTCAGAGACCTGTGAGACAACATTAAATGCACCAACATGCGAATTATAGGGGTCCCAGTAGAAGAAGAGAAAAAGAAAGAGTCTGAGAAAATATTTGAAGAGATTATAGTTGAAAACTTCTCTAATGTGGGAAAGGAAATAATCAAGTCCAGGAAGCTCAGAGAGTCCAATACAGGATAAATCTAAGGAGAAACATGCCAAGACACATATTAATTAAACTATCAAAAATTAAATACAAAGAAAAAATATTAAAAGCAGCAAGGCAAAAGCAACAAATAACATACAAGAAAATCCCCATAAGGTTAACAGCTGATCCTTCAGCAAGAACTCTGCAAGGCAGAAGGGAGTGGCAGGACATATTTAAAGTCATGAGAGGGAAAAACCTACAACCAAGATTACTATACCCAGCAAGGATCTCATTCAGATTCCACAGAGAAATTAAAACCTTTACAGAGAAGCAAAAGCTAAGAGAATTCAGCACCATGAAACCGCTTTAAAACAAATGCTAAAGGAACTTCTCTAGGCAGGAAACACAAGTGAAGGAAAAGACCTACAATAACAAACCCAAAACAATTAAGAACATGATAATAGGAATATACATATCAATAATTACCTTTAATGTAAATGGATTAAATGCTCCAACGAAAAGACCTAGACTGGCTGAATGGATACAAAAATAAGAACCATATATATGTTGTCTACAAGAGACCCACTCAGACCTAGGGACACATACAGACTGAAAGTGAGGGGATGGAAAAAGATATTCCATGCAAATGGAAATCAAAAGAAAGCTGGAGTAGCAATTCTCATATCAGGCAAAATAGACTTTAAAATGAAGACTATTACAAGAAACAAGGTCACTACATAATGATCAAGTGATCAATCCAAGAAGAAGATATAACAAGTGTAAATTTTTATGTGCACAACATAGGAGCACCTCAATACATAAGGCAAATGCTAACAGCCATGAAAGGGGAAATCGACAATAACATAATCATAATAGGGGACTTTAACACCCCACTTTCACCAATGGAGAGATCCTCCAAAAGGAAAGTAAATAAGGAAACACAAGCTTAAATAACACAAGAAACAAGATGGATTTAATTGATATTTATAGGACATTCCATCCAAAAACAACAGAATACACATTCTTCTCAAGTGCTCATGGAACATTCTCCAGGATAGAACATATCTTTGGTCACAAATCAAGCCTTGGGAAATTTAAGAAAATTGAAATCATATCAAGTATCTTTTCTGACCACAACAATATGAGACTAGATATAATTAAAGTAAACAAAAACTGTAAAAAATACAAACACATGGAGGCTAAACAATACACTACTAAATAACCAAGAGATCACTGAAGAAATCAAAGAGCAAATCAAGAAATATCTAGAAGCAAAGGACAATGAAAACACAATGTCACAAAACCTATGGGATGCAGCAAAAGCAGTTCTAAGAGGGAAGTATATAGCAATACAATCTTACCTCAAGAAGCAAGAAACATCTCAAATAAACAATCTAACCTTACACCTAAAGCAGTTAGAGAAAGAAGAACAAAACCCCCCAAAGTTAGCAGAAGAAAAGAAATCATAAAGTTCAGATCAGAAATAAATGAAAAAGAAATGAAGGAAACGATAGCAAAGGTCAATAAAGCTAAAAGCTGGTTCTTTGAGAAGATAAACAAAATTGATAAACCAGTATCCAGACTCATCAAGAAACAAAGGGAAAAGACTCAAATCAGCAGAATTAGAACTAAAAAAGGAGAGGTAACAATGGACACTGCAGTAATACAAAGGGTCATGAGAGATTATGACTGGCAGCTATATGCCAATAAAATGGACAACCTGGAAGAAATGGACAAATTCTTAGAAAAGTGCAATATACCGAGACTGAACCAGGAAGAAATAGAAAATATGAACAGACCAATTGCAAGCACTGAAATTGAAACTGTGATTAAAAACTTGCCAGCAAACAACAGCCCAGGACCAGATGGTTTCACAGGCGAGTTCTATCAAACATTAAGAGAAGAGCTAACACCTATCCTTCTCAAACTCTTCCAAATATAGCAGAGGGAGAAACACTCCCAAATGCATTCTATGAGGCTGCCATCACCCTGGTACCAAAAGCAGAGAAAGATGTCACAAAGAAAGAAAACTACAGGCCAATATCACTGATGAAGATAGATGCAAAAATCCTCCACAAAATACTACAAACAGAATCCATTAGCACATCAAAAGGATCATACACCATGATCAAGTGGGGTTTATCCCAGGAATGCAAAGAGTCTTCAATATATACAAATCAATCAATGTGATATACCATATTAACAGTTTGAAGGATAAAAACCATATGATAATCTCAACAGATGCAGAAAAAGCTTTTGACAAAATTCAACACCAATTTATGATAGGCATAGAGGTAACTTACCTCAATATAATAAAGGCCATACATAACAAACCCACAGCCAACATCATCGTCAGTGGTGAAAAACTGAAACCATTTCCAGTAAGATCAGAAACAAGACAAGGTTGACCACTCTCACCAGTATTATTCAAAATAGTTCTGGAAATTTTAGCTACCACAATCAGAGATGAAAAAGAAATAAAAGGAATCCAAATCGGAAAAGAAGAAGTAAAGCTGTCACTGTTTGCAGATGACATGTTACTATACATAGAGAATCCTAAAGAAGCTACCAGAAAACTACTAGAGCTAATCAATTAATTTGGTAAAGTAGCAGGATACAGAATTAATGCACAGAAATCTCTTGCATGCCTATACACTGATGATGAAAAATCTGAAAGAGAAATTAACCATTTACCATTGTAACAAAAAAGAATAAAATTCCTAGGCATAAACCTACCTAAGAAGACAAAAGGCATGTATGAAGAAAACTGTAAGACACTGATGAAAGATGATAGAAACAGATGGAGAGATTTACCATGTTCTCGGATTGGAAGAATCAAAATTGTGAAAATGACTATATTACCCAAAGCAATCTACAGATTCAGTTCAATCCCTATCAAACTATCAGTGGCATTTTTCACATAACTAGAACAAAAACGTTAACAATTTACATGGAAACACAAAAGACCCTGATAGCCAAAGCAATCTTGCGGAAGAAAAATGGAGCTGGAGGAATCAGGCTCCCTAACTTCAGGCTGTATTACATAGCTACAGTAATCAAGAAAGTATGGTACTGGCACAAAAACAGAAATATAGATCAATGGAACAGGATAGAAAGCCCAGACATAAATCCACACAAATATGTTAACCTTATTTTTGATAAAGGAGGCAAGAATATACAGTGGAGAAAAGACAGCCTCTTCAATAAGTGGTACTGGGAAAACTGGACAGCTATATGTAAAAGAATGAAATTAGAACACTCCCTAACACCATACACAAAAATAAACTCAAAATGGATTAAGGACATAAATGTAAGTCTAGACACTATAAAACTCTTAGAGGAAAACATAGACAGAACACTCTTTGACATAAATCACAGTAAGATCCTTTTTGACCCACCTCCTAGAGAAATGGAAATAAAAACAAAAATAAACAAATGGGACCTAATGAAACTTCAAAGCTTTTGCACAGAAGAGGAAACCATAAGCAAGATGAAAAGACAATGCTCAGAATGGGAGAAAAGATTTGCAAATTAAGCAACTGACAAAGGATTAATCTCCAAAACATACAATCAGTTTGTGCAGCTCAGTATGATAAAAAACAAAAATGGACAGAAGATCTAAATAGAGATTTCTCCAAAGAAGATATACAGATTGCCAACAAACACATGGAAGGATGCTCAACATCACTAATCATTAGAGAAATGTAAATCAAAACTACATTGAGGTATCACCTCACACCAGTCAGAACGGCCATCATCAAAAAATCTACAAACAGGACTTCCCTGGTGACACAGGGGTTGAGAGTCCGCCTGCCGATGCAGGGGACACGGGTTCATGCCCCGGTCCGGGAAGATCCCACATGCTGCGGAGCGGCTGGGCCCTGTGAGCCATGGCCGCTTAGCCTGCGTGTCCGGAGCCTTTGCTCCGCAATGGGAGAGGCCACAACAGTGAGAGGCCCACGTACAGCAAAAAAAAAAAATCTACAAACAAATGGAGAGGATGTGGAGAAAAGGGAACACTCCTGCACTGTTAGTGGGAATGTAAATTGATACAGCTACTATGGAGGACAGTATGGAGGTTCCTTAAAAAACTGAAAATAGAACTATGATACGACCCAGCCATCCCACTCCTGGGCATATACCCTGAGAAAACCATAATTCAAAAAGTGTCATGTACCACAGTGTTCATTGCAGCACTATTTACAATAGCCAGGACATGGAAGCAACTTATGTGTCCATTGACAGATGAATGGATAAAGAAGATGTAGCACATGTATACAATGGAATGTTACTCAGCCATAAAAGAAATGAAATTGAGTTACTTGTAGTGAGATGGATAGACCTAGAGTCTTTCATACAGAGTGAGTAAGTCAGAAAGAGAAAAACAAATACTATATGCTAACACATATATATGAAATCTAAAAAAAAAAAAAAATGGTTCTGAAGAACCTAGGAGCAGGACAGGAGTAAAGATGCAGCCATAGAGAATGGACCTGAGGTCACAGTGAGGGGGAAGGGTAAGCTGGGACAAAGTGAGAGAGTGACATTTACATATATACACTACCAAATGCCAAATAGATAGCTAGTGGGAAGCAGCCACATAGCACAGGGAGATCAGCTTGGTTATTTGTGACCACCTAGACAGTGGGAAGGGAGGGTGGGTGGGAGATGCAGGAGGGAGGGTATATGAGGACATATGTATACATATAGCTGATTCACTTTATTATACAGCCGAAAATAACAACAATGTAAAGAAATTATACTTCAATAAAGTTGTTAAAATTTTTTTAAATAATTTATTTTATCAAACAATGATGTGGTTGTCTAGATATTGCTTTGCCTACATAGGTCTCCATGGCATTAAGGGCCCCTCAGACTAATGGCCTCCTTGTTTAATTAAACCCCCCAAAATTCCCACAACACAAAGAAAAAGCCAAGGGAGCAATATAAACTATATGAAAAAAAAAAGATGCTGATTTTGTTTATTTTATGGCCTCTTATATCTGCATATTTACTGTTATGAACTGGAAATTATGAATATTTTACCTTTTTAAATACACTGACAACTACATGAGAGTATACCTATAAAACTTCTATGTATTTATTTTTACGAATATTTTTACAAATGTCTTTCATATTCTATTTTTTTATGCATATGTAGTCACGGTTTGATTTTGTGATGCAAACAAAGTGGCAATCAGTGTTCTCTTGGACCTTGAATTATTCCTTCTTATTTGAGAAATTTTCAACATATACCCATGTTGCTGAGAACTAGTCAGGAGTGTTTTGATCCCTGGAATTGTGTAGAAAATAATTCAAACAGGCTTCCATTTGTTACTGAATGCAGTGTTGTTAACCATGGGTTGTAATATAGCAATTGCTATGCATCATGACTCTCTGTGTTTGTGTATGTGTATGTATGAGAGAGAGCAAGTGTTTCTATTTAAAGTAAAATAAAAAGCAATTGAGTGATGTGATACTATATATGGAAAAGCCTAAAGACTCCATCAGAAAACTATTATAACTGATAAATAAATTCAGTAAGCCTTCAAGGTATAAAATTAATATACAGAAGTCTGTTACATTTCTATACACTAATAATGAACTATCAGAAACCAAAATTAGGAAAAAAATTCCATTTAAGATTGCATAAAAAACCCAGGAATAAATTTAACCAAAAAAGTGAAATACCTGTACCCTCAAACTATAAGGTACTGTTGAAAGAAATTGAAGACAACAAATAAATGGCAAGATGCACAATGCTAATGGATCAGAAGAATTAATATTGTTAAAATATCCAGACTAAACAAAACAATCTACAGATTTAATTAAATCTCTATCAAAATACTCATAGCATTTTTCACGGAACTAGAATAAATATCTTAAATTTGTATGGAACCACAGAAGACTCTGAATAGCCAAAGCAATCTTGAGAAAGAAAAATATCTGGATTTTTCCCTCCCTGACTTCAAACTATACTACAAAGCTATAGTAATCAAAACAATATGGTACTGGCATTTAAAAAATATATATGTGTAGATCAATGGAAAAGAAAGCCCAGAAATAAACCCTTGCACATATGGTCAATTAATCTACAACAAAGGGGGAAATAATATACAGTTGGGAAAAGAGAGTTTCTTCCATAAATGGTGTTGGGAAAACTGGACAGCTACATGTAAAAGAATGAAATTAGACCATTTCTTAGACAATATACAAAAGTAAACTCAAAATGAATTAAAGACTTAAATGTAAGACATGAAACCATAAACCTTCTAGAAGAAAACATAGGCAGTACACCCTTTGACATAAATCATAGCAATAGTTTTGGGGATCTGTCACAAGGCAAAGGAAACTATAGCAAAAATAAACAAATGGAACCTAATTAAATTTAAAAGCTTTTTCACAGCAAAGGAAACCATTGACAAAATGAAAAGCCAACCTACTGAAATGAAGAAATATTTTCAAATGATATGACTAATAACAGTTTAATATCCAAAATATGTAAACATTCACACAACTCAATATCAAAAAACCAAACAACCTGAATTAAAAAAAAAAAATGGGAAGAAGACCTGAATAGATGCTTTTCCAGTGAAGATATACAGATGGCCAATAGGCACATGAAAATATGCTCAACATCACTAATCATCAGAGATATCACCCTGTGATGAGATCAAAACTATTGATATAATGAGATATCACCCAATACCTGTCAGAATGGGTATTATCAAAAAGACAAAAAATAAGAAGATTTGGCGAGGATGTGGAGAAAAGGGAATCCTCATGCACTGAGGGTGGAAATGTAAGTTGGTTTAGTCACCATGGAAAACAGTATGGAGATTCCTTAATAATTAAAAACAGAATTACCTTATGACCCAGCAATTCCTCTTCTGAATATTTATCCAAAGAAAACCAAAACACTAATTTGAAAAGAAATATGCACCCCCATGTTCATTTCAGTATTATTTACAATAGCCAAGATGTGACTACAACTTAATTGACCATCCATAGATGAATTGATAAAGAAGTGATATACATACATATATATACACACACACACACACACACATACACATACATACATACATACAATGGAATGTTACTCAGCCATGAAAAAGAAGGAAATCTTGTCATTTGGAACAACATGAATGGATCTAGAGGGTTTTATGCTGAATGAAATAACTCAGACAGAAGAAGGCAAATTACATATGATTTTACTTATCTGTGGAATCTAAACAACAAAACAAACAAACAAAACCAAACAGAAACAGACTCATAGACACAGAGAGAGGAAGTTGGGAGTTGGGTGAAATAGATGAAAGGGGTTAAGAGGTATAAATTTCCAGTTATAAAATAAATAAGTCATGGAGATGTAATTTACAGCACAGGGAATACAGTAATAATCTTGTGATAACTTTTTGTGGTGACAAATGGTAACCAGACTCATAGTAGCAATCATTTTGTAGTGTATATAAATGTCAAATCACTATGTTGTAAACCTGAAGCTAATATAATAATGTAAGTCAAATATATACAAATAAAAAAAGAGAAAAAAGTAGAAAAAACAGTGGTTATGAATCAGAGATGGAAATCTCTAAAATAATGATTACAAAATTGTGAAGTAAACTGGGTAAAATTTATGCACCTTCAAGTTTCCATAGAGCTGAACAATTCTATAAAACTTTAAACATGAAGCTTGGCAGTTTTTGGCTCTGAGGTGAAAGTTTATTTCCAAAACGCAATATATTTGTGGCAGGATCACTTAAAATATTTAATTTTTTTGACCTCCCCATGGGTTTCTCTTCCTCATTTTAAACACCTACTGGGATTTGTAATTCTTTGTGTCCTAGAGTTTGAAGAAACTCATGTTAAATGGACAGTTCGTTTTTATGAATGTCCAATTCAGTGAAGGGATAATGAAGGCTGTTCTAGAGCAGTTGAAGAGGAGCAGAGGGTTTAGGGAAAGTTACTACAAGGAGGAGAATTCCCACTATTTGGAAAAAGACTAAGAACTGTGATTCCTGTCAGTTGGGATGACAGAACACTTGATTCCTGGTTATGCCCTAGAAGGGTGGTAAAACCTAAAAGAGAAGGTTAAATGGCAAACTCCGGAACCCTGGATGCTACACTCAGCAGTTTCCAGCTTCATCAAAAAGTTCAAATCCTTTTTATGACATGGAAGAGACAGAGAAACATGAAGGATTCCCCCACCACGCACCAATGATGTGGTATAATCTAAGATGGAGGAAATTTTATATAATATGGTATGATAATAGACTAGGAAATAAATAGAAATTCTCAACAGTTCAATGGTAGTAATTTAGTATTGCATTTATTTTGACCAAGGATAGACAGACAGTCAGATCAAAAGGCAGAGAGTGACAGAAGACAAATTTCAAAATGTTTTGCACAATGCAGTCCTGAAACCAGATTTACACCCCCACTAATTATTTAACTTTTTAACAACCAAAGTGCTACTGCATCTGACCCTAGTGTTTAATTTTTTTCTTTTAAAGAACTGTTCAGTTTCTTAATTTGTTTCTACAACTGTGAAATAAGTGTTTTAATATTATGAAATATATCCTGTGATATTTTTCCTCTCCTTCAAAGATGATGCTGAAAGTGTGAGCTGTATTGCCAAACATGACTTATATTTGCAAGGCTAAGACTAGGAGCAGAACAAATTATTTCCCTTCTGCAAAGCCTCTGGCCTCTCCCCCACCTTTCTCTTGCGTGGCATACTTTTTTTTTTTCCTTTATAGATGGCCACACGTTATTATTTCCTCACATTTTCTGAAGGGCGAGACATGATCATTTCTGTCTGGAAAGCGTAACCGTGGCCTGCATAATGGAGGAAGCAGTGGGAGAGCTGCAGATTGTGCATCTGTCAGAGCTGCTCATTTGATGAATTTGATGAGTTAGGAATCAGATCAACAGCTTCCTCCCTAATTTTTACTTTGACCTTTTATGCCAAGCAGTATAGAAACGTTAAGAAAGTAAGACAGTCGCAATTCAATTTTGCTATTGTTGCCACAGACACAAGCTTTTAAATGAAATGTGTTCTTAATGGAGATGTCTTCTAAAATCCAGGTAGTTTGCATTTTCTTACTTGGTAAAATTGTGAAGGAAAGGAATGACTTCCAGAATTTAACCTCATTAACAGTGTGCATATCACATTTAAGAATTCCACATTTCACCCTCTTTTTTATAGTTGTGGTAATTGGTAGCAGGAAATATATTTTATTTGGAAGTACTTGACCTTTTGACTCCAATCAACACACATGAGGACAAAATGAAAGTTAGTTAGCAAGTATTTCAAATGTTACTTCTTTATACTTTTTAAAATACTCTATATGCTTCAGCTTTCAAAAGCTTGAAAAGGCAATGCAGGCAAGTAGGTCCCTTTCTTGCCAAAATGAGCAAGTTTTGTTGTTTGCCAGCAAAAAAAATATTCTATAATTCAAGATTTTTTTCAAAGTGAGAAATCTTTTGGAAAAAAGTCCTATTCTCATTTGTAAATCACAGAACTATTTTTGCTTCCTGTCCATTCTCACATTTGGATAAAACAATTTTGGTTTTGAATGCAGACATAAGCCGCCTGGCTTGCTTTTTATCCTCAGCCTAATGGGGGAATGGAATGAGACTGCCTGCAGCTTGAAGCAAATCTAGAAAGGGCTGTTCTGACAATTTCTAACTCCTGAAAATAGCATACTGCCTTGCTGATAGTGTATTCAATTTATTTAAATTGTTGTGCTAAGGGAAAATCATTTTTCCTTCTGTTGCTCTTCCCATTATTCTCAGCATCTTGTGCCATTTGACTTGATTCACTGACTCTCAGATCCTTATCACCTTCTTGAATACAACATTGAAAATTGATAACTTTCCCAAGAATGGAAGATTTTATAATTTTTCACAGATCAAATTCAATTGCATATCCAATTAGTTATTAAAATATACATATACAACATACATGGATATTTTTGCAACTCAAGACAAGTGGATAATAACAGTTGATCAACAAATGTAAATATCCCACATAGAATTAGAACCTAATCAAAATCCTCAGCAGTGGTTACTGACAGAATAATTCCTAGAAAAGGAAGAAAAAAAAAAATAGGACTGGACATCAATTCCCTACACTTTTGTCAAGTATTTATCATTTTGAGTTGGAAATGCCAATATGTTTCTCTTCAAAAATTTTAATTTATATTTTGTATTTGTTGTTTTTTCTAAAATTTATAGGTGTCTCCCTTTGTTTCAGAAAGGATTTGAAGTGATTTAAATACGTTCAGTACAAAAGAAGATGTTGAAAAAGGATTTGGAAAAAAAATGACATGAAGAGAAAACATCACTGATAAAGACAATGCCAGCAAAGCACAAAGTACATGCCATGGCCATAATTGTTTGCCAAACTTACTACTAATAAAGGGCTAAAAGTTATCTTAGACCAGTCTCAAAGTTAATGCAAAGAAGATGGCATATAATGCAAAGACAGCAGTTAAATAATTCATCATGGCAATAAAATCAAATTTATTACATATGAGAAAGAGAATTACACCACTACTAAAACTAACTTCCAGTTAAAAGTCAATAAAATCAGTTCTTAGTGAATCAGAATAATTCAGCCCACAGATATTTTTCTGCTGTTACTGAGACTACATATATTATTACACTAGTTAAATGGTTTCATTGTACCTCTTAACATAAGCCAGTTAAATGTGAGATTATAGCAATAATAACAGGAACAAAAGCAACACTAAACCCCATGACCTTAACTCAATAAATTTTGATGTGAGATTATAGCAATAATAACAGGAACAAAAGCAACACTAAACCCCATGACCTTAACTCAATAAATTTTGATATACAACCCTTCAGTTGATATTTTTTAAATTTATTTTTGGCTGTGCTGGGTCTTCATTGCTGTGCACGGCCCCCCCCCCCAGCCGCGGTGACTGGGGACCACACCCCACCGTGGCGGGCGGGCCCCCCAACGCAGTAGCCTCTCCCGCCGCAGAGCACGGGCTCCAGCTACGCAGGCCCCAGCAGCCGTGGCACGAGGGCTCAGTAGTTGTGGCGCACAGGCTCAGCCACTCTGCAGCATGTGAGATCCTCCCAGACCAAGTCTTGAGCCTGTGTCCCCCGCGTTGGCAGGCGGACTCCCAACCACTGCGCCACTAGGGAAGCCCCCTTGAGTTGATTTTGATTTACAAAAGTGAGAGAGGATGTAGGATCACCAGCAGAGACTGTTATCTGATCACAATTTCCACCAACCCTGCATCTCCCATGAATATTAAAGCCTTTTATAAGCATCAGTATCCAGAGCTCTCTATTCAACTCTAGCTCTTTAACTCATTGTGACTGTCTTACCACAAATCCAAAGCCTGAGGAAAAGTCAGTTAAGTCCCCAATCTCATATTATTCCTAATAGAAATCTCTACCAGTTTATAAAAGGTATAACAAGGAATCACTTCTTACCTGATCTAGAGTAATCCTCCACAGCTTGCCATATATATAGAATAACTGAAGTTATATACAATATTCACTTCCCAAATAGAGATGCAATTAAAATGTTCTGTATTTGTACCATATTATTTCACTCAGAAATATTGTTATTTAAAAATGCTATTTGATACATCTGTATCTAAACTGAGTATCTGCATAAAAGGTATCTAGTACTTTCACCAATATTAGGATTTAAGTCCCCAAACATGATCAAGTCTTCCCTGCAGTAAGTCTTCAAAATAAGATTGAAAGAGTTCTCAATAAGAGACCCTACTTCAGAGATAATAACATGCTTTGGTTTGTAGTTCTCAAGCTGGGCCTCATATTAGAATCATATTATAATGTCTGGTCCCTGCTCCCAGAGTTTCTGATTTAATCACCCTGAGGTAGGATGCAGTGAATTGGGTATTTTTAAAAAGCAACCAAGGTGATTTTCATAAGCTGATTCACCATGTTAAACCAATCAGTTCCAGCTTACCAGGAAATTAAAACAAGTCTAGTGAGAAAGCTCCAGGCTTATAAAGTGAAAAGATCAATTCGTTTTCTTAAAGATTTCTGGGTTAAAGTCAACTACTCAGTTTTTCCAGCATTTATTTTTTTCCTGAAAATGTTGATGTAGTGAGAGATCTAATTATGAAAATGGAGTCATGAAGTTTCAAACACCAACAGAAGGTAAAATTACAACCCAGTTGAGGAACCAAGACATACAGGCCCTAACTTATGGGAATCAAAAAACAAAAAGTTCAGTAGACAAATCTTTGTCACTAGAATGAGTTCCTAATATAAACCATTGGATTAATCTGAACACATCTGGAGGTTCCTCCTGCTTACCTGAGGATCTCTTTCTACACATAGGGATAGAATGTCAACTTTGTTATAGGAAATGGAAACGTTTGATGGAATTCTGGCTCAGATCACCTGTGTTAGACTGGAACTTATTGATGAATTAGCTAATTAAAGAGAGCGAGAGTTTCAGCCACTAAACAAACAATCCACAAAGCCTCTCACCGTGGAGACAGTGTAAGGAAACTAGGAAGTCAGTCTCTTGGGCCAGTCTTTAATCAAAATGAGGCCAAGGAAATGCTCCTTTCTGAGAAGATCAGAATGGGTGGTAATTAGATTGATTCTCACTATGTCTTGATGGGACATGTAAGGAAATAGAGCTTCCCTCCTGTGAAGATAAAAGTACATGGATTTTTTTATATTTATAAATCTGGAAATAGTCTCATTGTGCTCAAAAAATCATAAAATCTAGATCTGATTAAGTTACCCTTCAAAGTCTTTAATCTTCCTATACTTTTCTCTTGGGAGAAGGACAGTAAATTGAAGATTGTCATCATTTTCAGAATTTTCCCTACACATCAATTACATTCCTGGGTAAGACAGCCTCCACTATATTCTCAAGCCAAATTTTGTATAAATTCAATAGAATTAGAGAAAATATAAAATTTGATGTCTTTCAAATTTTATTTTTGCTTGAGGAGAAATATACTTTATGCACAAATAATTTGCATATATAAAAATTGAAAATTGGAAATTATGTACTTTCTAGTTTTTGAAATTAGATTCAATAATACCATCCTGCCACACCAAGATGAACTAATTTAAATACAGTGACTGAGATTTTATTTTAAGAATATAAATTTCTCAAAAATATATTAAACTGTGAGCAAAATAATAAATTTGAAATATAATAAAATGTAAATTTCTAATAAGCAGTTACTGGGTACATTCAATACTGTGGTGAAATATCCATACAAGCTATTTAAAGAATATTGATAAAAATATAAACTGTTTGCCAAAATAAATCTAAGGTTTCTTTTTTTAAAACGTTTTCCAACTTCCTCTCCACCCCTAATGACATGGCTTTGTTCTTTCAAATTAAGAATCAGTGAACCAACATGAGTATTGATTGAATTAGAATGTGGAAGGGCATCTGAGTTGCTGACAGTATATAAAATTGAATATATTTGTATTAGAGGGACCAACATGTGAAGTCAGAATTCCTGTGCAGCATGGGTGACATTAAAAAATATCCTGTTTATCACACCATCCTCTACTTGCCTGAGAGTAGGGAAAGGATAGTAGATATTGAAATAAATAACTCTTACCACTCCTCCCATCCCCAAATAGGATATGCTTCATCTTGTGTCAGCTCACTATATTGTATGTCTGTTTGTGTGGTTTTGAGTGCATGTGCACCTTTTCAGGTTCTCCCTCATCTGTCCTTCCCTGCCTTTCCTTTGGCAAGTTTCTGCCTTGCATTGTGGAAAAACCTGTTTTCCTCTAGGCAAGCTTCTCAGCCCTCTGACGGTACTCCAATCCTTAGGTGTACTATCCCCATGCATTTGATAGAGGTCTAATGGGAAAGAATAAGTACCAGGAGGCTGTTTCTTGAATATCAAATCTGTCATGCCAGCCTTTGTGCAGCCATTAAAAGTTTATTAAAATTTGGGCTGCTTACTAGTTTCCTTACTGGCTTCTACTTATTATGCTGAGTGATGAAATGAGCAGTAAGACTCTTCCCTCTTATAAAGCATGTACCTCTTTCTGAAGTTTATTTTAGTTAGGAATTTTTGAACCCTCAGCTCTCAGATGGATTTTTTTAAATTAATTATTTTGTAAGTTTTCTGGACTAACCCAATCATTAGGGTGGAAGCAAGACTCTCTTGTGACACTCTACATCCTTACCATCAGCAGAGGTCTGCTTGACTGCCATTGGCATATGATTCTACAGATATATACTTAGTTTAAACCTTCCACACTCTTTCAAGTCCGATAATAGTCCTCAAATAATTCGGGGATTAAGTGTATATAAAAGGCATCTCATGTATTTCATGGTACATTGCAGGAAGTCTTAAATAATTGCAAGATTATATGATTTGAAAATTATATTTTTACCTAGGTTTATCTTGGTAGTAAAAGGAAAACAACTCTTGAATCTAGACATATGGAGAGTCCTGAAATTTGAGAAAAGTGCCTCAAATTATAGTTAGGTATTTAACAATATTTATGAAAATTACTTGTCATGGATTTTGTAATTCTAGGAAAGAGTTACAAAAAAGCAATAATTTGTTTACACAGTATGTGACTGTGGAGTTAACAATATGGTATAGTGTCAAAACATGGACCAGATACACCTGTTTTAGATTTACAATTTGTTCTCTAAGTTTGTGATGGTTACTTTAACATCATTTCTTTACTTAAAGAAAATTAACAAAAGGAAACAGATTGATATAAGGGTTATTTTGATTAGAAAATATGAAAGTTATAAAAATACCTATTACAATACTTGACATATATTTGCTGACTTTTAACTATAGTTATTTTTAGTAAGGCAGCTTGTTATAGAGAGGTTCACTTTGTCATCATCAGCCAACAGGTATAAAAATACAAATTAATATCAATAATTGTAAATATCACTGAATTTTTTTTGTATCCAACTCTGTGCTAAATGCTTTATATAGATTATAGAATATAATTTTTGCCACAAACCTGTCCAAAGACACTATTATCCTATTAATTTTACCAATAATGATACTAAGAGTCAGCTTTCCAGATCAGTAACTGATGGTTTCATAATTCTATTCCAAAGAATCTCAATTCATAGCTCTTAATTTAAGCCACTATATTATCCTATTTCCTTGCTACATATTTGCCATTATATGAAATTCATGCTTATGTAAATGCTTATCCCCATATTTACTCTCATTCTTTTTGTTCATATTGTACCTCATGCAACTTTTGCAATTGCTACATCATAGGTACACAAACAACTTGTAATTAAACTAGGGCTAAAGATTTTTTAAATCAATGCTGCTTGCAGCTAATTTGTTGATCATCGTACATTATTTGAAATGGAAGGAAAAACGACCTAGACATTTGTTCAGCTGTCTTAACCAGCAGCATTATTCTCATTAAAAAAAATTCCCAAAGGGTATAGTGATATTTTTTGTATAGGGAGTTAGCCTGCTGGCCTCTCATATGCTGGAAAAATTCAGAAAGACTTTTGCCTAAATTCTCCCTTAAAAAGAAATGTTAAGTGGCTATAATGGGAATAGTTGGGTACGGATCTCTGAAAATCTGCTCCACCATAAAGACAAAGAGAACAGTAGAAAAAAATCAACTTTTTCAAACTGTGGAATTTACCAAAGTGTTGCAGTAATCTTACAGGAGTTTATTTAAGAAAAACGACTGAATCTGATGAGTATGAACAATGAAATTTATGGCATTTTTACTTGCCTATCCCCCTTCCGTATCAGAGTTCTGTAATAACCTTGAAAACCAAGAAATTTGTAGCAATAACAATAGCCAGGAAAACCGGCATCCTAGAACTCACTGGGAGGGGCAGAACAGTTTTGAAGCTCCCCAAAAGGCTCAAGTGTGGAAGGTTCATGGAAAGCCCAACTTGCTGTTTTATATTTATTTTAACTGATTCAGAGTTTATATTTACTGCAAGAAAATGAATTTTTTGTTTGTGAGAAGTTTGTTGTCAAAACAAACAATACCAACTGCTTAACTTTGCTGTTTCTTGAGACAGTGATAACCACAGGTACAAAAGAAGAATACAACCAGAAGACTTAAAAGGAAAAGTTGCAGAATTGATGTGTGTAATGGGCTTCAAAACCTCCCGTATATTCCTTGAAATTTATGTGCAGGACTGTGTGCATACTCAGTAAAGATGTGAAAAGGCTCTGATTTCTCACTTTTGCCTTGCCTTGAAGCTCCACACAAGCAGACAGGGAAGCTTAAGATAGAATTGTAATCTGCCAGCTGGAGTTTTGAAGGCATGTCCCAGCATACACACAGAGCCTCTCAGCTAAATCTTGGTTCAAAGCACTGAGGAAGTTTTTGTCTAATAATTAGCTGCCCAATAATAAAATTGAACAGAGACTTTAGTGCATATGCAACAAAGAGTATAGAATTTACAAAATTAGTTTAGGAAAGTCACAAAATACATAAAGAGTAGCAGCAGAAAAACATAATAACAGAGAAACAAGAACAACAGATCCCAAGGAAAGAGATCTATTTTCCAGAGTGGTCACATTATTTTATTTAAAATGTCAAATTTTCAACAACAAAAAATGTAAGTCATGCAAAGAATGAGGAAATGTGTATATACACAGGGAACAAAGTCAGTAGATACTGTCCATGAGGAAGTCCAGATTTTGCACTTACTACACAAACTCTTCAAATCAGTTATTTTAAATGCATTCAAAGAACTAAAGAAACCCATGTATAAAGAACTATAGGAACTATGAAAACAATTTCTCAAAAAATAGAAATGTCAATAAAAGACAGAAATACACTAGAAAGGCTCAACCCTATATTTGAGCTAGCAGAGTAAAGAATCAGTAAACTTTCAAGGTAAATCATAAAACAAACAAAAATATTATAAAGAAAACTAAAGAGAGCCTCAGAGACTTTTAGAACATGATCAAATGTACAACATATGCAAAATGGGAGTCCCTCAAGGATAGGAGAGAGATTAAGGGATAGAAAAATATTTGGAAAAAAAATGATGGCCTAAAACTTCTCAAACTTGATTGAGTACATTACACATCAAAGAAATTCAATTAACCCAAGTTGGATACTATGACTATTCATTCAGCTTTACTATTATGGATAAAGTCAAAGATACCTACACCTAGACACATAATAATCAAATTGTCAAACATCAAAGTCAGACAGTATTTTCAAAGTAGCAGTAGAGAAGTGACTCACTGTGTACAAGTGATCCTCAGTAAGATTAACAGTCATTTCTTACCAGTAACTAGGAAGGCCAGAAGACCTTCATAGGTTTTCATAGGTTGATGTATTCAAAGTGCCCAAAGAAAGACTGTCAACCAAGAATCTATATACAGAAAAACTATCCTAAGTAGTGAATGAAAACTTAAGTGATTCTCAGTTAAACAAAACTCAGAGAATCTGTCACTAGCAGACCTGCCTTGGAAAAACACTAAAGAGAAAGAACACTAAGGAGTAACTCAAATACACTTGAAGAAATAAGGAATGCTTGTAAAGGTAACTGCATTGGTAAATATAAGACACTATACATGTTTTAGTATTTTGTGGGAGAACACTTTTCTGCTCTCATTTGATTTAAAAAAACAACTCCATATATAAAAATTTGTGTTGATGGGCTTATAATATATAAATATATAATTTTATGTCAATATTAACACAAAGAAGGAAGAGAGATAATATTGAAGTTAAGTTGCCCTTATTGGAAGTAGATCACCTGTAAGCTAAGGTGTTAACTGTAATCCCAAGAGCAACCGCTAATAAAGTATTTCAAATAATAGAGTTAAAGTAAAAATAAGGGACTAAAAATGACATTGTAGAAAACACGTATTTGACACAAAGCTAGGCAGTAATGGAGGGAGAGAAGAATAAAAAAGACAAATGACATACAGAAAAACATAATGAGACAGGCTAAATCCTACCTTTTCAGCTATCAGTTAATTACATTGTAGGTGAGGATAAAAAACTCTTCAATCAAAAGACAGATTGACAGATGGATAAAAACACGATCCAACTATATGCTGTCTATAAGTAACACTAGATTCGAAGGTACAAATGTGTTCGGTAAGCAAAGGAGTGCAGAAGTGGTTATACAAATATTGCATAAAATAGATACTCAGACAAAATTTGTTATTAAAGACAAAGGCCAGTTTATCAGAAAAAATCAGTCCATCAGGAAGATGTAACAATTATAGACATAAGCACCTAAACCACCAGAGTCCCCATATTTTATGAAGAAAAATAGAGAAAAGTGAAAGAAGAAACTATATAAAAATAATAGTTCAAGAATTCAATGACCCACTTTTAGTAATGGATAAAGCAAATAGGCAGAAGATTTCTTTTTTTTAAATTTATTTTTGGCTGCATTGGGTCTTTGTTGCTGTGAGTGGGCTTTTCTCTAGTTGAGGAGAGAGGGGGCTACTCTTTGTTGTGGTGCATGGGCTTCTCATTGCAGTGAGTTCTCTTGTTGCAGAGCACGGGCTCTATGTGCACGGGCTTCAGTAGTTGTGGCAAGTGGTCTCAATAGTTGTGGCTTGTGAGCTCTAGAGCACAGGCTCAGTTGTTGTGGTGCATGGGCTTAGTTGCTCCATGGCCTGTGGGATCTTCCTGGACCAGGGCTCGAACCCATGTCCCCTGCATTGGCAAGCAAATTCTTAACCACTGCACCACCAGGGAAGTCCAGATAGGCAGAAGATTAATATGGAAAGGGAAGACATGAAAACTGTTATGAACTAATTAGAACTGACTAACCATCTATAGAACACTCCCAACAATGGCCTAATACACATTCTTCTAAAATGCACATGGAATGTTCTCCATGAAAAACCATATATTAGATTATAACAAAGCCTCAGTCAATTTAAAAGGATAAAACTCATACAAAATATGTTCTCTTACCACATGGAATAAAATTAGGAATCAAAACAGAAGGAAATTTGCAATCCACAAATATATGGAAGTTAAACAAGACTACTATGTAATCAATGGATCATAGAAGAAATCACAAGGGAAATTAGAAATAGTTTGAGATGAATGAAAACAAAACCACAGTATATGTAAACCTACAGAAATGCTTAGAGGTAAATAACTATAAATGCCTATATTAAAAGAAGAAGAAATATATCAAATCAATAACCTAAACTTCCAACATAAGAAATTGGAAAAAGAGGAAAAAAAAAAGTAAGCAAAATGAAGGGAAGGCTGATATTATTAAAATCAGGAGAGAGGCAGGTCTACTACTACCCACATTAAAAATTAAAAACTGAAAAATGTGTCAACAAAATATGCAATTCAGACGTAGTGAAATATTTTCTAGAAAGACACAAAGTTTCTAAAATGTTTTAAGGAAAAATATAAAATTTTAATATGCCTATAATAAGTAAAGACATTGAATTACTAAACAAAAACTCAGTAGAAAGGAAGTACCAGGCCCAGCTCTCTCCGTTGGTAAATTCTACCAACTGTTAAAGGAGAATTAATATTAGTTATTGACAAATATATGTAAGAGGGAATGAATCTCCTAAAATCACATTTTGCCATTTGATCCTGTCAATTACCAGTAACACAAGGGTAAAATTTAAACTCTATTGTGTGACATACAAGTTCTTCAAAATAATATATATGTATATATGATATCCCTTAAAAACTATAATTTGAAACATTATTTTCTGAAAGCATTATATATTTTCCCATACCATTACATTTGATTGACTAATTGCTATTATGGTCAGTTGACATGCCACCTCCTCCATTAAAATAGCCTTGTGGCACCACTAAAAATAATGGCTCCTTCAAGTGACTGTAATCATTTAAATTCTAATTATTAATAATTTCTTCTAGAGTACAGACTACACCTTTATGATGATAACTATTATTCTGTAGCACCAGGAGATAGAAAACATCTCATTTACTTTTCTCTTTCTTAAATGACTAGCAGTTGAATTGCACATAGTGGGTACATTAAAACTATATTTGTTGAATTTAATTTCTCTTTTATGATATGTGAGATACTATTGGATCTAAAAGGAATAAACTGTCATTCAACTAGACTGAGTCTAAAAAAAATTGTATCTTTCCTTTTAGTTGTCTTAATTTTTTGGTTTACACGAGTCATTTTTCTCATTTTCGTTTCCAATTCTGTTTGCACATTCTGTTAGGCAAGGTATTTTGCACTCTTAGTCAAGTATTGTAGAAAACAGAGAGGTATCCAATGCAACAAATTTTTGCTGGTCAGCTTAATCCCTAGAAATGTTCTGGCCCATGTTTGGCACCCCCAGTAATTGTAATAGCTTCTTGGAGGCCTTGATTTTAATTGTAATAGTTCTTCTATTGTGTAATAGTTGTCATACAGCCATAATTTATTACTTGAAATATGGCATTTCCTTTGCTTAAATAATTGTTTTTATCTTTGTCATCCTATTTTTTAACTGTAGTGTATAATTTTTGAGGTAGGTAGAATATAACCAATAAATAAAAACAGTATCATCCCCTTAACTCAGAATATCTTCAGTTTGGAAAGCACTTTGCTTCTCTCAGTTTTCAATCAGTGGTAACTTGGACACAAATAAAGGGATACAGTTAAACTTGTCTGAATTTACTTGTTTCAGGAAATTCATTGTGAATTATTGTAGTAGATGAATGATTTGCCATCACATTTGCCAGATAAATTGAAAAAGAAGAATCAAGTTTTGATAGTTTTGATTATTACAGTGTTGTGTATTTAAGATCCACTTCTCAACATGTGTTGACTTTTCATGTGCTTTTAAAATGAACCATAGAGGTTTAGGACCACTTAAATAAAAATAATCATTGCCATAGAAATAAGTCCTTTGATAAGAACCTTTTTTTACATAAGTTCTGTTCATAAAACTATGGATGTTTATAAAAATTATCAGTTTTATTAAGTATTTTTAAAGGTTATTTTAGATAGGTACTCTCATCAAACATGAGAAACTTATTTTTTCCCTTAGCCTTATATCTCTTGTATACTTATCTATTTCACATCCCATTTTGTTTCTCAAATTGCCTCCTCCACTGTGTAAAGCCCACTTATGGCAAGTTGACATTTTTATAAATGATGTGTAGAATATTTTCAAGTGCAAGGAAAGGTAAAATAAAATTTAATAAACAATCAAATCCCAGCTGCACTGCATGTCTAAACTACTTTGCACTGCTCATCAAGAAGCTTTTTGTGTCATCCTGATGGAACCCTTCTGTCTCCCTCATCAATTTTATTCATCTTTCCCCCCAGACCACAGCCATAGATTATAAGCGGAGTTTGTTGGAAGGCAAATGAGTGAAATATGCTTGGTTATGGTTAGTTCCTTCCATTTCTCCTCATCTCTTCTACAATTCATGAAGTGCCTTTTGAATTTTTGTAAGGCAGTTTTCCGATCAGTTGGAAGTCAGCAAAAAGTTAGCATTAATGAGTTCACTTTCACAAAAATTGGCTTATTACCATGCAGATTTGCAGTGTTATATGCTAGTGGTTTTATAGTCATTTTCTGTATTCTTTTATAAAGATATTCTTTTACCTGCCACATGTGCAAATAATGAGACCAGTGAGACTCTCTTTTTATAAGTAATTGTAAGTAATAAAAACATCACTTCCATAATTCATGGTAAATTAACTAAGTAAAATAAAATTTTTGTACAAAGAAATTACATTTAATGGCAGAGAAATTTTTATTAAACCTATTGTTCTTTAAAATAAATATTATGGTGATGATTTTGTTAATAATAAAATCTCACATAATAGAGGTTTATGAATACAAGGAACTTTAGATAATTATGAGTATAATGTTCTTTAGTTACTATTATGTAAAATGTTACGTACTCAACAGATTTAAAACATAGGCATCTGAAAACAAATTCATATATAAAAAATATTTAAAACAGCAACAGATCACTAGTTTAAAATTTGCTTATTTTCTACTGTAAATGTTTATCATAATTTGTAAAAGTGAATATTAACTAATAAATGTTATTTTCCTGTTTTCTTTTTGCTTTAGTTCATTATCCTGCCTTGATAAAACTAAAGGTAATGTAAAATAAATTATTTATCATCAAGGAAGAGTTTTGTAAAATCATACCTTTTCAATTAATACTTAGAATTGTTCTTATATAAAAAATTGAAAGAGGTAGCAACTTATAAACTTATCCATGATTAATATTATTTTGTCTGCTGATTGAGAGAGTGGTCAGTAAAACATGCTGTGTACCAATGTAGTATTTGTGTAAAATTAGAGCTTGGATTCACTAATTATAACTATATTGAGCAGTTTAAAGGAGATTACCTTTCAATTACATTAAAATACAGACATGAAAAACTCATTATTTTAAATTTATTGGAGGAAAACAAACTCACAATAATTGTCATTTTGCAGTTATCACTTTAAGTGAATAATACTTGAGAAAAATTGATTTTTCTTAAAATATATTCAACTCTGACTTTAATAGAAAATGTATTTTTCAAAACTAGTTTAAACATTTATACCAATGGTTTTTTGCAGTATTTTTATAAAACTGTGCACAAATATTAATAATCTTTTAAAGAGGAAATTCTATGTTCAATCAACATGTTTCACTCTTTCAATTTTGTATTTTTATCTTGAACATCAAGTCCTTTTGGTTTAGGAGCAAAATATTTCAAAAACATTTTTATTTATTTTTTGCTTTTATACAAAATAACACCAATCTTTATGGGTTTTATTATTTTTGTTTGTTTTAACTTATCTTTCTCTTTCAGTCATCAGTTGCAAATTGTGATCGTTTGTCATTGTTCTTCTGTTGAGCTGTATGCTCAGTTTTCCAAATGACTCCTTTTAATACACTTTGGGCCTGGAAAATGATTAGTAAGACTGGAAAACTATGTTTTTTATAGAGGATAAGTGAAGCTCTTGACTGACCTATGCATGATCAGTATTATAGGAGGGCAAGTCAGACAAATGTTTGGTTTATGTATGTAGACTTGAGCTTTAATAATTCAGTATTTAAAAAAATCCATGTATTCCGTATGCTAAAAACTTTAGGCTCCTTTCACATTAAAAGAATCAGCTAGGTAGATAAATGTGATAGCTCCAATCAAACTTCCAAATATCCATTTGTCCCTTTTAATCTGGATCCTTCCTTGTATATAGGTTGAAGTCTTCTGATTGTATTATGGCCAATTGGATAAGGGTCAGAATGATGGAAGACACTTCCAGAATAGATTATTAAAAGTATTTTGTGGGGTTCTTTAATTAATCTTTAACCTTATACAGTTACTTCGAAGGCTGTGTTCCTTTAATGACAAATAGTGCTTCTCAAACTTAATGTTCATACTACCTCCCAGGGTTCTGGTTACAAGCCAAGTTCTAAAAAGCATACTTACAATGGGGAGTGAGATCATTCATTTCTAGCAAGCTCTCAAATGATGCATGCTATTGCTACTGGTTCATAGAACCCACTTTGACTATTAAGGTGCTGTTTTGCATAACTTAAGATAGACTGAGGGTCACTAACCTAGATCTGATTTTAGATGAATAAAAAGCAAAGCTTCACTCTTTTAAGCCAATGAGCCAATGAGATATTTTTTCTTTTTTTTTAATTAATTTTTATTGGAGTATAGTTGCTTTACAATGTTGTGTCACTTTCTGCTGTACAGCAAAGTGAATCAGTTATACATATACATATCTCCCTTTTTTTTTGAGATTTCCTTCCCATTTAGGTCACCACAGAGCACTGAGTAGATTTCCCTGTGCTATACAATAGCTTCTCATTAGTTATCTATTTTATACATATTAGGGTATATGTGTCAATCCCAATCTCCCAGTTCATCCCAACCACCCCTTACACCCTTGGTACCCATAAGTTTGTTCTATACATCTGTGTCTCTATTTTTGCTTTGCAAATAACTTCATCTGTACCACTTTTCTAGATTCCACATATAAGCAATATTATACGATATTTGTTTTTCTCTTTCTGACTTACTTCACTCTGTATGACAGTCTCTAAGTCTATCCAAATCTCTGCAAATGGCACTATTTCATTCCTTTTTATGGCTGAGTAATATTCCATTGTATATATGTATGACATCATCTTTATCCATTCCTCTGTTGATGGACATTTAGGTTGCTTCCATGTCCTGGCTACTGTAAATAGTGAACTGCAATGAACATTGGGAGGCATGTGTCTTTTTGAATTATGGTTTTCTCTGGGTATATGCCCAGGAGTGGGATTGCTGGGTCATGTGGTAGTTCTATTTTTAGTTTTTTGAGGAACCTCCATATTGTTCTCCAAGCCAATGCGATACTGAGGTTTTAGTTATACTTCATTACCTTAATTAATAAACTGGGGTTTTTGTTTATTTTTTCTTAAATTGATAATCTACAGACTTTGTGTTTGTATAATCTTTAATGTACCTGTACTTAAACAATCTGAAATACAGCTGAATACAGACCTAAAAGTATACCTTGCCATCTCTGAACAAAATGGGCTAACAGGGACCAGTTTTATCTACCAACTTACACAACCAGTAAATAGGCAAAATATCAGTATCTGAAACCATGTTTTTCAAGACACTGGACATCAGACAGTTAAGAACAATGATCGACTAGAGACACGGAACCAATAAAGTGAGCCCTACATTTGCCCAAGTTTACTGTCTTGAGAGAAATCCAAGCCGTGGACAGGGAGGGGATACCCAGGCAGAGCTGAAGAGAACCCATAGTGTTGAGAAAATTGAGTTAAAAGTCCCAGGAGAGCAAAGAGAGAGTCAAAGAGGAGAAAGCTGCACAGCAAGCACTACAGGGTCTCCCTCCACTGTTCAGCTGTGTGCTGATCAGCTCCTGTGTGTGAGAAAACTGCTTGAGTCCAAGAAAATGATCACCCCAAAGAATACTAATTTAAAAAGTGATACTGGAACAATTGAATATTAATATATAAAATAAATATAAACTTTATACCTACAACTTATACAGCAATTAACTCATAATGAGAAATACACCTAAATGAAAGCTGTAAATATTTAAAATATTTGAAGTAAGCAAATGAAAAGAAGCTCCAAATCATTTGGCATTAGGTAAAAGCAAGTAAAAAGTCTATTGAGATTGAACCACAAATCTATTAAAATAGATAAAATTGAAAGACTGATCACATGTTTGTAAGGATAAGAAATTACTAGAGCTATCATACATTGCTGGTAAGAATGAAAAATCTACACTCACTTTGGAAAATGATCTGGCAGTCTCTTAAAAAGTGAAATCCACATATGATCCAGACATTCAATTCCCAAGAGAAGTTAAATCACATGTTCATACAAAGAATCACAAATAATATTAATAGCAGCTTTATATGTAATAGCCTAACATTGCAGGCAATCCAAATGTCCGTTAATAGGTGAATGGGTAAACTACAGTATATCTGCACAAGAGAATACTTCTCAACAATAAAATAATGAATTATCAACACATACTACAACATGAATGAACCTCAAAATGGTTCTGTGGAACACAATCGGCCATCAGCTTCATAACTTCCTGTAGATTGGAGCCAGTTCTCTGTGATCATTGAGACTTTTTAGAGGGAGTCCAGCCTACTATGATTGTTCTTCCCTCCTCTGAAAAAAGATCCACCAGCACCAGGGAACTATGAAGCTTTTCCATATATATTGGATCAATTGGTCACTAGTTTTTGTTCAAAATCAAAGGTATAAATATTACCAAGTTGCTCATTACATCTGTGTGCTCTTACTTAGGGAGATCCTTGGTTTTTATTCACCGTGAGGCTCTTTTTAAATTCTGATTGGGGAGCAGTCAGAATAACTTACAAGTAGCTATAAGAGAAGGAAAAGAAGATGTAAGTAGAAAGACAATTGGGTACCATTAACTTGGAATTCATAAATCTAAATTATTTATATGGTCACATAAGCAACATGAGGGAGTTAAATAGTCGGGAGATTTTGGTTCAGAAAAACAAAACCTGGCAGCATATCAACTGAGGAGCAAGAGTGCATGGGCTCAGAAATCAAGGGCCAACTTACTGACCTTGGGTGAGTTACTTAACTCTGAACCTTACTTGTCTCATCTGAAAAGTGTGGAATATAATTGTGACTATTCTAAAGGTTATTTGTAAAGATCAAATGAGATAACCTGTGTACAATGCCTGACATAGAAAAAGTACTCAATAAATGTTAATTAATGTTAAAATAAAGTAACCCTATATTACATATTAAATAATATATAAAATTCATATTCATACTGTTAAGTAAAATGTACATTTTTAAAATGTCATAGTGATATGTGTCATGTATTAAATTGTACTTTGAATGAATAATTCATTTTGATGGAAGTTATCACCTTAGTAGGCATCTGAATAAACTCATTTCAGTGAGAAGTAAGGATTTCAATATCATGGAATATTTTATAACCAGTATAAAAATGCCAATTATCACCATGCCAATTTCACAACACTACTTGACACAATTTATTTGAATGATAGATATTAGTTCTAGATGGATCTTGCATACTCAACTTACATAATAAAAGTTGAGTTGCCATACTCTGATAAAGACCAAGTACAAGTTGCTTCGGAGGAAAAAATGTCTCTGCATATTTCGCTAAATAAAAGTAATATCCAACCATTTTAAAGTATTTGTTACTATGAAGTTTTGTTTAAAAAATTTACAAAATTATTTTGTCAAGAATTACAGGAGATTATAACTTTATTACACCACTAATTGTTTACACATATATTGGGATTTATTGTCCACTTATTGTATAATGTGGCTGCCATTTATGGGCCTGGGGGAGATTATCACCAAAATTTTTACTAACTTGTTTGATAACCACTTGTTTTATGTGTATACACTTATGCTGCAAAATATTTTATGTTAGTAACAGGTTAACCTGCTTTGTTTTCCAGGGGATTATGTATGCCAATTTGGACAAGATCCCTCCAGGCTCTTTATTGGAGAGAATTTGTTTAAAAACATATCAACAGGGCTTCCCTGGTGGCGCAGTGGTTGAGAGTCCGCCTGCCGATGCAGGGGCCATGGGTTTGTGCCCTGGTCTGGGAGGATCCCACATGCCATGGAGCGGCTGGGCCCGTGAGCCATGGCCGCTGAGCCTGGGCATCCGGAGCCTGTGCTCCACAACGGGAGAGGCCACAACAGTGAGAGGCCCGTGTACAGCAAACAAACAAACAAACAAACAAAAAAACATATTAACAGACAAAGGATTAATAGACAAAATATACAAACAGCTCATACAGCTCTACATCAAAAAAAAAAAACCAAACAATCCAATTAAAATATGGGCGGAAGACCTAAGTAGACATTTCACCAAAGAAGACATACAGATGGCCAAGAGGTACATGAAAAGATGCTCAACATCACTAATTATTAGAGAAATGCAAATCTAAACTGCAGTGAGGTATCACCTCACACCAGTCAGAATGGCCATTATCAAAAAATCTAGAAACAATAAACGCTGGAAGGGATGTGGTGAAAAGGGAGCCCTCCAGCATTGTTGGTGGGAATGTAAATTGATACAGCCACTATGGAGAACAGTATGGAAGTTACTTGAAAAACTAAAAATAGAACTACCATATGACCCAGCAATCCCAATACAGGGCATATACCCTGAGAAAATCATAATTTAAAAAGAGACATGTAACACAATGTTCATCGCAGCACTGTTTACAATAGCCAGGACATGGAAGCAACCTAAATGTCCATTGACAGATGAATGGATAAAGAAGATGTGGCACATATATACAGTGGAATATTACTCAGCCATGAAAGGAAATTAAACTGAGTTATTTGTAGTGAGGTGGATGGGCCTAGAGTCTGTCATACAGAGTGAAGTAAGTCAGAAAGAGAAAAACAAATAAATACTGCATGCTAATGCATATATATGGAATCTAAAAAAAATGGCACTGATGAACCTAGTGGCAGGGCAGGAATAAAGACACAGACATAGAGAATGAACTTGAGGACATCGGGGGGGAGGGGGAAGCTGGGGTGAAGTGAGAGTAGCATGAAAATATATACACTACTAAATGTAAAATAGCTAGTGGGAAGCAGCAGCATAACACAGGGAGATTAGCTCATAATCTTGACTAATATGCACAAATGGAATAGTTGGTAATATGTTGTATGTGTTTACAATATGATGTTGGTTTAGCATTTTCACAAGAAAATTCCAGACAATTTTATAAATGGGTTGTACTACTTTACACTCCTAACAGCAAAATGTGACTTCAAATTGGAACCTATCCTTGCTGATATCTGATGTTGCTACTCCTTTTAATTTTAGCCATTCTAGTGTATGTTTAATAGTATCTCATGTTTTTATATTTCATTACCCTGATGAATAATGATGGCCTATTTTTAATGCACATATTGGCCATATATGCCATAGTTTATGAAATATCTGCTCAAACTTTTTCTAAATTTTATTGGATTTATTCTTTTCATTAAATTGTGTTATTTTAAATATTCATACGTGAGATATAAATATGGTAAATGTTTTCTTCCAAAGAGTAGCTTGCAGTTTATTTTAATGAGCTATTAGTCATGAAGAACTAGGGGCAAGACAGGAATAAAGACACAAACCTACTAGAGAATGGACTTGAGTACACGGGAAGGGGGAAGGGTAAGTTGTGACAAAGTGAGAGAGTGGCATGGACATATATACACTACCAAACGTAAGGTAGATAGATAGAGGGAAGCAGCCACATAGCACAGGGAGATCAGCTCGGTGCTTTGTGACCGCCTGGAGGGGTGGGATAGGGAAGGTGGGAGGGAGGGAGACGCAAGAGGGAAGGGATATAGGAACAGATGTATATGTATAACTGATTCACTTTGTTATAAAGCAGAAACTAACACACCATTGTAAAGCAATTATACTCCAAGAAAGATGTTAAAAAAATAAAAACAGAATGTATGTCAGGGTAATCTTTACCTTTGAAACAGAACTGGAAGTTTTTGTGACTGATTTATTGCATCTGGCTATGCTATAGTCACTTCTCTTGCCTGTTAGTAGTCATTTGTTCGTGCATTCTTTGTTCTTTTAAAATCGTTAATTATTGAGACCTATTCTCTTTCCACATGAAGACCTGGGTGGACATAGTCCACCTTTCTCCCAGTCATCAGTAAAGTGAACACAAAAAAGTTCCTAAAATCATGCTCTGGTTATTAACTTACACTTGTCTAGCATGTGTTACAGTTTCCCTTATTGCCTGATATTCTACTTCTACAAGATATGACATACTCTGGTTTAACCCCATCTCTTCTTTATTACTGTCCCATTAACAGTTGGACTAGATGATGCTATGTGCAGAGATCTGGGTGCAAGTCTCAGAGAAATTACACTTGATGCAAACATGCTTTCCCCTCTGCTCTTAGGCTCTCCTTTTGCTCATATGTTCAACTCTTCATTTTATTTAACTTTAATATTTGTAACACCTAGAACTAACTTCTCCAAAAATTTAATAGCTGCTTTTCATCATCTTTCATTAAACTTCAATAGTTTTAATAGTGGTTAATTTTTCAGTGAAGCAGAGAACTTTTTTGACCTGATCTTCCATCTTATTTGTCTGGAAATATTTTTAAGGATATTTACTTATACTAGTGGAAAATTTATCATCAGTTTTCATAAAAGAAAACATTGTTTCCTTCCTCTTCTCTTTCTAAAACAGGTTTGTGTAGGATTTGCACCATTTCTTTGTCAAATGTTTTATAGAATTCACCAGTGTATCCTTCTGGCCTCGGGGTTTACTTTCTGTGAAAGTTTCTAATCGTGAATTTATTTTTCAAAATGTTTATAGTGTATTCAAATTTCCTATTTCTTAAGTCATTATTGCATTTAAATTGTTCTTTGCAGTTCTTTATTATCCCTTTAATATCTGGAATATCTGTAATGCCCTCTTTAATTCCTAATGTTGGTAATTTGGGGGAATAAGATTATTTTCTATCTTTTAAGCTTTTTTTAATATTCTTTTGGCAGGAATCCAAATTACTTAAGGATTATTTGAACCTCTCAATGTTTGTTTCTTTAAATTTGTTAGTTTGCATTCACAGGATCTGTGGTACTTAGAATGTTGCTCTCATAAAATATTCATAGACGTAATGTTTTAGGTGGAATTAATACCCTGAGCTTTCAAGAAGGCATCTCCACTCTTGCTGATTGTGAATTAAGCATCTCTCATCCTTGTGTGTGTTCTGGGCATTTTTCAGGTACTAGCTCCCATTAGTTGTTCTTACAGTTCTTAGTGGGAATTTAAGAATCTGTTGTACTACTCACACGTATTTGTTCTCACCCTATGAACACACAGCTTGAAAATTATCCAAGGAATCGAGTAGGTGCCATGCATATTGCAGATAACATTTATTCTGTTTAGCTTTCACCTCTGTAGTACTCTGCCCCACAGATTTCAATTATCTCAGTCTCTTGGAATTTCAATCTTTCTTCTCCACTGTGCAAGACCCCAGTACTCTGCTTGGATGCCTCCTTCCTTGGCTACAATAAGTGTCCCACAAAGATAGAAATCGTGGGTGAAATCATAGTGTTGGTCTCGTTTGTTTCCCTTCTCTCAGATATCACATTTCTTAGCTTCCTTCCAATTGTTAAATGTGTGAAAACAATTTTTTGTTTTTATGTTTTTCTTAATGTTTTATCTAATTTTCTAATTCATTCTAGTTCAAGGGCAAGTCTGATATCAGTTCTCTGTCCTGGATAGATGTGAAGATAGAACATTCATTTATTAAGGACAGAAAATAACTATAAAATGTCTGTTTTCTCAGTTCTATTCACTAATTCCATGAGTTTGTGTACATTAATATCAGATTTTTATACTCACTGTTTAATATTCCATTTGTTCATATCCATATTTATGTTCATTTATACATATAAAAGCACTTTTGCATTTTGGCTTTCACTCACTTTTTCAGGTACATAAACATGCTATCTAAATACTTTGTTGAACTTAATGAAGAAGTAATTAACAATTGAATATGACTTATATTATGTTTGAATTGACTAGATAGCTATCTGGGTATGTTGTTTTAACCTACACTCAGGGTAACCTGTACCAGATTTTTACCAGGGACAAAACCAGGAACATCACCAAGCACACTACACTTTTCTCAGTCTTCTTTAACAGGACAAGCTTGTAAAAGGGTAACATCACATTTAGGACAATGAAAAGAATTATATAATCATGCTTTCTGTTTCAGCCTCATTTGCTGGTGTACTATAGAGAAGTCAAGATGGTTACTATTACTTTCCTACTTTATGTTTTAGTCTATAAACAATATAAATCCAGAAAATTTGCCTATAAGGATTTTTTAAAAATAAACTTATCATTGGGCATCGATTAACTCTTTACCATATAATTCAAATAATTTAATTGTTAATTAGTAAATATATCACCTCAATAGTGAGTTCAAAAGTTGAAATAAAATGTATAATAAATCTTTTAGCTTTACGGAGTGCTCTCTCAAAAAGACTGAAAGACATCAGTGGATTATTCTGAGAAGCTACCACTAACATTCTTACCTCAGTTGACTTGCTCTGCTTTACTGCCTTCAAAGTAATGTAAATATAATTTATATCACATATAATCCATAAAACTATGTTTATTATTACTGACTCTTGTGATTGCTTAGAAAATTTACAGTAGGATCTCATGAATTCAGGACCTGCTCAGAAAATGTGTGATAAATTTAATATTTTAGAACATAAGTAATCCTCAGAAAATATATATACACATTTTTGTCTTATAATCTGAAGCATTCTAACACTCTTTACATCATCCCAACTAGGACACAAGTCATTTCCTCACTATATATCTGTTTTCTTTTTCTTTTTTTTCAATTTATCTTATTTTATTTATTTTATTTTTTTTGTCTGCATTTGGTCTGCTGCACACGGATTTTCTCTAGTTGCGGCAAGCGGGGGCTACTCTTCGTTGTGGTGCACAGGCTTCTCATTGCAGTGGCTTCTCTTGTTACAAAGTACAGGCTCTAGGTGTGCAGATTTCAATAGTTGTGACACAGGGGCTCAGTAGTTGTGGCTCACGGGTTCTAGAGCGCAGGCTCAGTAGTTGTGGCACACGGGCTTAGTTGCTCTGTGGCATGTGGGATCTTCCCAGACCAGGGCTTGAACCTGTGTCCCCTGCATTGGCAGGTGGATTCTTAACCACTGTGCCACCAGGGAAGTCCTAAATCTGTTTTCTATATTAAAGTATTTCTGATAAATGCCTTCAGACACATGAATAAATTAATTATGGTTATTATTAGTGAAAGTATTCTTAATGCAATAAATGAGTCATTTATTCTGATCTGTATGAACCCTACAAGCAAAGAGCCTGGTACATTCTATGTAACATAGTAGAATTCACAAATATTAGTTTCCTAGAAAATTCTCCCACTTTATATGGTGAAATATGAATATTTCAGTTTTTATTGGCTTCTGTAAATGTGGATTTGTTATATTTAATATTTATAACAACACTACCATCTATGATAAAAATTGTCATATAAAATAGTTGTAACAGTCACAAAAATCTAACATGACAGACAGCCATGGCAGAACTCTTGGCAGAGCTTTTGTTCACTCTCCTCCTAATGTCTCTTTGCAGATTCTAGGCTTCTGTCCTATTCCAGGTATAGAATCTTATTATTGCAAACCAGTTACTGTAGAGTCATTCACTTGACATGGACGCTTTGGGTATGGTCACTGCTGAGAATCTCTCCAATACTATGTAAAGGGAAGCCTTCTGGAGTTCTTCTGACAGGTTCTGTTATTCTTTTGAAGGAAGACAAAAGAGCAGGATTATTTTCTTTTATATTTTTCTGGAAATGTGTATAACTGGTAGATGCAGTTATCAGCATATGACGTCTATAACTAGTGTAGTCACTCTTGGAAGCTAAAGTCAAAACAGGTGTGTCACAGAAGTGATGAGTGACATGACATTCTGAAATACAGAATTAACCTCTGTGTAACTACACTGTCTCTGCCCTCATTCTTTCAGACTATTTTAACAACTGTTACTCATTGGTCATTGATTATGTAAGTTTTAGCATACTGTATTAGTGGAAACATAGTAACAATTTCCTGTTAATGATATGAATTTCCAACAATAACGAATCATTAAATAAGCATTATTTATTTATTGCATTGAATAATATTAAACTTAAAATATTGATATCTAAACTTCATAATATCATAGAAAATATTTAGTGAGAGAGCAAACAAATCAAAACCTAAGGAAGATATATGCCATATATTTGTAATTATAGAGTTTTAGATGCACTTTCTGTCTGCTTCTCTCAGTCTCTTTTTCTTATATATTTTCAATTAATATGAATTTTATAATTTTATACCAGAAGTTTATACAAATTTAATTTCTTTTTAAAATAAAACCATGTAACAAAGTTGAGCATTTCAGGGGATAGCCCCATTGTCTGAATTCAGTCTCACTGAATTAAAATGTTCACAAAAGAGTGTTCAAAATAAAAGAAAACTTTAAATAAATTCTGTATTTTAAAAATCACGTTTACTATGACAGACTATAATGCAACATATGAGAAGAAAGTTCAATTCCATGAAAAATAGTTGTCAAAAATAATTGTTTGGGTTTCTGTACATTGTTAACAATGGATTTAATAATTATTTAAAACTAAAGTTATCTTTCAAATTTGTGATTATCTGAAATTAATACATACAATAGAAAAATCTTATTTGTCAGTTATGGTTTCTTATATCAATGCAAAACATTGACTTAATATTCAATGATTTCTTTCTATAACTTAAAATTTATACACAATTTAGGGGAAAAAGGTGTTTAAAAACTACTTCAGAACACAATGAGTATTTTCTCACCAAACAAAATATTTTAAATTATTCGTTCTTAAGATCATCTAGATAAAATGTTAGATAAATGTGATATTCTGATTATCTGTTTAGAATACATTGTATTTATTCTTCCTGCCAGATATTGTACAGTCTTCCTTATATTTATATTACTTTAAGTTAAATGATAAGCAGGGTTGTGTTTGTATGCAACCAGTTAATTATAATAATAAAAACCACCTGGCTCTACTTATTATGTTAAAACAGAATTCAGTATAGTTTGTAAGGATTTTTCTCTTATTATTTTCATTTATTTTCACTATGCTCAGCAGTATTAGTGCTAATTTGCATTCCAAAAGACAGTTTTAAATGATATCTTGGATTTAAGTTGAAACATAAAAGCCAAGAAATTCAAAGTTAAGCTTATATTCGATTTTGTTATAATCCCCATTAAAACTGAGCTATTTTTAAAAATTTGCATATTTTTCATTTATAATGCTCTCTAATAGGGTTGGCCTTACTGCTCAAAGAGACAGAATAAATACTTTAAGACTCAAGATTTAAAGGACTTTGTAGAACCCTTTGTCCATCGATGATTCTCTTTACCCTAACTGACTTTAAACTATTTACTGTGAAAAAAATAATGTTTCTGTTATTCAGCAGTAATCAATGTGTACCTGCTGTGTGTCACACTTAGCTTGTTGCTGGGGATTCAGAGATAAAAATCACAGTATCTTTTCCTAGAATTCCTCACAGTGTAATGGGAAAGACAAAATTATAATTTGATTGTTTTATTTATTGCAAATGAATTTCAGAGACATAAAACTTACAATGCTCATCTTAGAATCATGGAAATATGGTAATTTAGTAAATAATATTTTTGCTGTTCATTAAGAAACTGTATTATTTAACTTGCAAGCATGGACATTAAATATTTCAGCGTCAACTTCATGGGTGCTCAGACCATGTGCGATTCTCTTGGGATTATTCTCCTAAAGTTTCTAAGATGTGCTTATATTCATTGAATTTCCTGGTGACTTCCTATTCTATAGTCAATCTCCAGTAAATTATAGCTTGTTTAAGCAACGTTTCTACAGTAATCAAGATTCCACTTTATTTCAAATACTTAAGACTACAAATGATGGAGCAGTTGAAAGAGACTGGGTTATGCATCTATCATCATTTAGTTCCAATTTCTTCCTTGCCAGTTAACTAGGTGTGCAATTGAATATCTGCAAAGCTCCGTTTTAACACTAATGCAAGCAAAACCTTTACATAAAGTGGTTTAAAAATTGTTTTAAATATCTTCTTAATGCCATCTCTTTTTGACCAGTATATATGTACCTAAGATCCATAATTTTAAAACAGTGTCATTCAACACAATTTTGATTTTGAATCAAAATCACCAGATATGCATTCTCAACCTATACAAACTCATTTCAATTTATTTCCCAAGTGTACTTATGTGAATAGTACAGAACAGAAGGATGGAGAGCATCCTGTTTAATTTCAGACACTCTCTATCCCTCTGTGCTGCCCTGGAAGGCAGGGAAACATCAACATTCATGTATTCCTTCTTTCTTTCACTTAATACATTTTTAGAAGTTGCATTCTGTGAGTTGAGCACTGGGCCATCCACTAAAAATACAACAGTGAGGAGGAAAGAAATAGACCCTACACCATGGGACCATTACATTAACAGTGCACTGGGCATCCTGTCAGAGAAATGAAGGACTCTACAGAAAGCGTTAGGCTGAAGCTGGCATGTAGCAGCTCATGAGAACAGGTTGTTAACTGTTCAGGATTTGTTCACTTTTTAGGAATTTTGCTGACCAGTTGATGTCATGTTACTCAAAATCAACCATAGTGGGAGTATTCAAACCGTGGAAATCAACAAATGCTAAGATACAAATATTTTTGCTTGTATTTTGCTCTTGTTCACTTCTCTGAGAGCTAGTTTTAAATATTTTTCACCACACCACTTTTTGAAATGTAAAATAATGGCAGTCTACAGGGTCAGAATTGGAAGAGGTATCCTTGAAAGTCTCCTGAATGAAGTGATGTTTAAACTGAGTAGTTTAACACAGACAAAATAGATCTTGATAGATAAAGTGGAAATTTTTGTAAATGAAATGGCATAAACACAAAAATACATAGAAAGAAGTATGATGCCTTAAATGCAATCAAAGAAGTCCAGTATAGCTTAAATTAGAAAATAAAGAAGAGAATGACAGAAATTTAAGATGTGGAAATGGATAGGGAAATTTTCACATAAAAACTTCCAAATCATATAAATGCCTAGATTTTTAACTCAGAGGCAATGGGGATATAATGCAGTATAATTTTATCTTAACTGCATTTAAAAATTAATTTTGTTATGGTTGCAGAGTGGATTGAAGAGAAAATAAGCGTTTTGTGGGTATTGGGTAGGTAGAAAATTTTTTCTCTAGTGAGAGAAAGGTAATTTTGGCTTGGATGGTAGTGGCCATGGAGTTGAAGAGAACTGGATATAAAAGCTTTTTCATGAAAAATTTAGAGGATTTGGTCATTTGGATATGTAAAGCAGCAACAAAGGGGATAGTTATGACCCACAGATTTATTATTTGATCTTTTCACTCATTTAGTGAATACCATTATTGGGATAGGAGACACAGGGGCATAAGTGGGAGCTAAGGAATATTTAGAAATATACATTTGATATGTTTAGTTTGAAGTCCCTGTATAGGTAACATTCTTATAGAAGGGATGTTGAGAAGGGAGTTGGAAGTGAGGGTCTAGACGATTGAAAGATAGGTATAATTTGATGATACCATCTGGGAGTGATGGAAAGAGAATACAACCATAGACTGGAAGAACATACAAGACATTTAGGAGACTTGTTTCATCTATTTTTGTGTAATAAACAACCTCTAAATTAAGTAGCTTAAAAATTAACAATAGTTTTATTTGTTTAATTTTGCCTGTGTCAGCAATTTGGATTGAGTTAACCTAAGCGTCTTTTTGGCTGGTTTCAAATGAGATTACTCAGCACTCTACCTTGGTCTAGATGTTTTAAAATTGCCTTACTCATTTGATTGACAGTTGGTCCTAGCTGTTTCCCAGACCACACATTTTTATCAGACTAGCTTAGGATTCTTCACATGGGGACTTGGTTCCAAAATCAGCAAAGAGATGATCTCAATGCTCATCATTTTTCAAGTTTCTGCTTGCATGATATTTGATAATATCTCACTGGCCAAAGGAAGTCACATGGCCAGTCCCAGATAATCTGTGAAGAAAGTATCCACGAGTATAGAGGCAAGGACACAAGATACATTGCGGGCTACTTCACTAACAGTCTGTTGTAAATCTGAATGATCAAGTAAACGGTAAACTAGCAAAGAAGATGGAAAAGAGACAACTAGGGTGTTAGCGGTAACAATAGAAGTAATTGCAAATGGCGAAGATAGTATGACAGAGTACTGTTGATAAGAGAAAAGGTTACATTTTTGGTCTGCAAGGGGTATCTTTGCATCTTTACTATTTCCTTCATCCATCAACTTTGTGTCAGTTAGGATTACTTTCAACTGTACATAATGAAAAGGAACTCTTACAATGGCTTAATCACAGAAATACATGCTTTACCATCATAAAATGAGGCACAGGTATAGATAGTTCAGCCCTAGTACTTTGTCTTAACAAGGACTCAGATTCCATTTTTTGTCCACGATTTGTATTGTCATTTTCCATCTTAATACTGTTACTGACCAGGATTCTTGCCCTCCTTACTCAATAGAAATTGATAAGAGGCCAGAAAAGAAATTCAAGCAAGGCTTTATTGGGGCCTCTGCTGCAGCAGTGTGGAGCGAGAACAAGTAACAGGTTCCCTTGCTCACTCAATCACTCCCCGAGAGGAGGTGAGCTGGTTCCTTATATGGGGTGAAGGTAGAGGTGTATCCAGGGGTCGGGCCAGAGGTGTGGCTAATGTGTTTTGCCCACCCCTTTGGTGGTGGTGTGTTCAGGGCCCCCCCTGGTTTTGCTCCTGGCATTTCATAGTGGCAGTTGGGTTATTTGGTCTTTTCGTATCTTGTTGTCCATAATTTGCTCCAACTATGCATGCACACAGTTATGTTTAGCCTACTTTAGTTTCTTTGTATTTTGTCGCTGAAGAAGACATTTGTCCAGGTGGAAGCACTGCAGCAGAGGCTCCCAGGTTCTAGGTCCCAGCCTGTCTCAATACTTGTTGCCTCACTGTTGTAATATGACTGCTATACTTCCAGGTATGAACATGGAAGAAGGTAAAAGAGAAGTGAAAGCAGTCTTTTAATGAGGTTGTAAGAAGGACTGCTTCTAACACTTTCCATTGCCAAGTGCTCTGCAATATGGTCATATTTAATTTCACAGAAAGGGGAACATTGGAGTATATGTTTAACTGACCATGGGGTCCCCATAAACAGAATCAGAGTTCTCCTAATGAGGTTATTCTATATGAGAACAACAGAACCTGCCACAAGTTTTTCCTACTTAGACATAAATAGGAACTTAGTGTTCCCCCTAAGGCCCTAAGAGTTACATGACTCAATTTTCTCCCCCTTATTTTTTTTATTCTAGGTAATATGTACTAATTGTATGACCTTTCAGGAATAAACTGACGGCATGGATTTTTTTTAAACATTAGAAGATAAAAAAACTCACATTTACTGAGCATTTAATCTGTACCCAGCATTGTTTTAAGTGCTTATGAATATTATCTCACTTTAAACCCCACAGCAATCCTTTGAAATAAATACTAATATTTTTATTAAATTTAAAGATAAAAAAATTGATCAGAGATTAACTTACTCAAATTCATGTAATTAATGAACTTTTGAACTTTCTGACACAAAAAGTCATGTTTTAGCTGGTATCATGTATAATACTGCCCACCAGTGTGATTAACAAGTAAATGACAGAGAGTTCCTTCTATCTAGTATTAACATTTAGCCTAACATGGGATTTGACACAAGTAAATTTTCCAGTAAAGAAATTGTTTTTGGTGTGAGACATCTCATTTGCCATTATTTTTTTATACAACTTTATTAGAGTATAATTGCTTCACAATGCTGTTAGTTTCTGTTGTACAACAAAGTGAATCAGCCATATGCATACATATATCCCCATATCCCCTCCCTCTTGAGCCTCCCTCCCATCGTCCTTATCCCACCCCTCAAGATCATTGCAAAACACCAAGCTGATCTCCCTGTGCTATTCTGCTGCTTCTCACTAGATAGCTATTTCACATTAGGTAGTGTATATATATTGATGCTACTCTCACTTCACCTCAGCTTCCCCCTCCCCGCACTGTGTCCTCAATTCCAGTCTCTATGTCTACATCTTTATTCCTGCCCTGCCACTAGGTTTATCAGTACCTTTTTTTAAGATTCTATATATATTTGCTAGCATAGGTATTTGTTTTTCTCTTTCTGACTTACTTCACTCTGTATGACAGACTCTAGGTCCATCCACCTCACAACAAATAACTCAATTTTGTTTCTTTTTATGGCTGAGTAATATTCCATTGTATATTTGTGCCACATCTTCTTTATCCATTCATCTGTTGATGGACATTTAGGTTGGTTCCATGTCCTGGCTACTGTAAATAGTGCTGAAGTGAACATTGTGGTACGTGACTCTTTTTTAATTATGGTTTTCTCAGGGTATATGCCCAGTATTGGGATTGTTGGGTCATATGGTACTTCTATTTTTAGTTTTTTAAGGAACCTCCATACTGTTCTCCACAGTGGCTGTATCAATTTACATTCCCACCAACAGTGCAGGAGGGTTCCCTTTTCACCACACCATTTCCAGCATTTATTGTTTCTAGATTTTTTGATAATTGCCATTCTGACTGGTGTGAGGTGATACCTCTTTATTGTATGTTTCTTTCCCAAATGTACTGTAACAAAGATCCTGAGAAAGTCTCTCATAATAGAAAACCTGTATATAATGAGAGCCTCAACCCAGGCAAGCTTGTTACATTTATTCAAACTATAAACTATAAAATTGTATCTGGAGAACTTGTGCTGATTCAACTTTATTTAAATGGAATATTGCAGCACATTCACAATAGAAGCCTATACCTTTTCTTCTACATGATAGTATAAGCCTTTATGTTGTTCAGAAAGAAAATTCTCAGAACATTAAAGAAAGTAGAAATTCTTATTATTGAAGAGGTTGGTTAGAAGAAATGTTATAACTCTGACTTCAATAAAAGGCAAGTTTTATTCCAAAGAGTGGATTCATTTTTATCAGGCAGTCTATATTTTTATGGTAATTGCCAGTACAGTTTATGCTGGGAAGTTTGAGCTATGGGCTAATATAAGTTTCGTTATTTTCAATAGAAAAGAAAGTAAGGTAAGTCTGTCATCTCAAAGACTGATATATTCTGATTTTTTATTTAATTTTCTCATAATATTAGACTTACCAGTTAAGTCTTTTGGGAAAATTCAAAATTTAATGATACATACCTTACACTTACACAATGCTTATAAGTCAAATCTATTTCAGTTAAAAAGCACACAAAGCTTAATGAATTTTCCTGTATTAACTACACTTGTATGGCCTTTAAAATTCTTGTCATCATTTTTTAACATCTTTTTAAAGTATTTTTCATGTTGTTTCTAACTTTTGGGTTAAGTAGTTTGTATATCCATGTTTGCCGCTACCTACAGACAGTTTTCTGTAAAAATTCTATTCCATTGAAGTTAATTAAATTTCTCTGAGTCAGTATTGAGTACTTGCAATGCACAAGGTGCTATTCATGACCAAAAAAGATAAAATGACATTTGATGTAATTTCTGCTGTTGATTAGTTCATTGTTTAATTAATTCATCTTCCAAATTAAGTATCAATCATTAAATAACTACTTTTATTCAATAACTATAGTAATCTCTAGTTGTAACACATTAATTTAATGCAAAATTAACTATTCTGGTAATATCTTTTGCATTTTAAATATGTGTGACTGAGTTTGCCATGCTCAAGAATAAGTAGAGAAGGAGATGTGATGAGATATGAGGTATGCAATGAAGCCAATGGCTAGACTGTAACTTGTAATTCATAACTGATATCTGTGTTTCAAATCCATGTTCACTGGGAACTTTGGAACAGTTTAAAGGACGGGAATTACATGATTCAAATGATCATGCTTCAAAATCATTTAAAAAGAAAGAATAGAATACTTGGAGTGTATAATAAAAATTCTAGATGGGTAGTGTATGGAAGAAGCAATATTAAAAAAATATATTTCAGAAATAATGAAAAACATGAGTCCTCTGACTAAGAAAATATAGTTAGTTTGGGGAAAGATAAGTAAATATAAATGAATATCAAAAGGTCAGTTAGGACAGAGAAAAACATTTTAAAAGCAACTTCAAATAAAATGCAGATTACTAGACAGACAGGATATTTCTTAAAAACAAAAATGTAAGCCAGAAGGTGATAAAATAATTTCCTTAAAGTGCCTACACAAAATGTTACCAACTTACAATCTGATACCCAGATAACCTGTTTGATTTAAATGCAAATAAACTATTTTCAGTAAAAACATAAACACTAAGATAACTGAACTACAAATACTGCTAAATATAGCATTTCAACAAAAACAACACTGAATCCAGATAGAATAAATAAAATGTAAGAAAATATTTGGAGAAAATAAATTGCTTAATATAGAGGAATTTCAAAAGATGCTAATTCTGGAGGTGAAACATGTTGGCATTAATGTAATACACCATCATGAGGCTAGAAGGACATAATGAACAAATTTAAAGATTTTTAAGGACCTTATATTGTTCAGCTGGAGGGAGGAGATACTAATTAAATTTTCACCTTTAAACAATGAAAATGTGCATGTATTTTTAAAAGATAAGCACAAAAAGAAAATGATAGAATGTACACACTCCAAACCTTTAGAGTTGGGAGAAATAGATGGCAACTAAAAGAAAAGAAAACAGGAAACTTGATCAATCCAGTAGGAGGCAGAAAAGGAGAAAAACTAGATATAAAATGAGTGATAATAGTACAAAGTAAGATAGTATAAATGATTAAAATTACATTAATGATAATACAAACTCACCATGATACTTAAGAAAGGTAACTAAAATATTGAATAAAAATCTTAATTAACTAATTTTCAAATTACTAAAGACAAATCCAAATCAAATTGATATATACAAGTTAAAAGACATGGGATGAAAGATACATAGATAGGCAGATAGATAGATAGACAGATAGATAAATAGATACCCTCCCACATATACCTCAGGTAAATATAAACCAAATAATGCTGGATCACCTGTATTAATATAAGATAAAATAATCTCATAAAATGTCATCACTAGGGATGAAGAGAATCACTACAATTAATAAAATATTAAATTACTGAAAAATTATAGCAACCCTAATGTAATATTTAGCTCATAAAACTCAACAATATATGAAGCAAAAACACTCAACATAATTACAAAGATAACTGTTAAAAATCGATCAATGTGATAAACCATATCAACAAATTGAAGGAGAAAAACCATATGATCATCTCAATAGATGCAGAAAAAGCTTTCGACAAATTCAACACCCATTTATGGTAAAAAAAAAAAATCCAGAAAGTAGCATAGAGCAAACTTACCTCAACATGATAAAGGCCACATTATATGACAAACCAACAGCCAACATCATTCTTAATGGTGAAAAACTGAAATAATTTTGTCCAAGATCAGGAACAAGACAAGGTTCTCCACTCTCACCACTTTTATGCAACATAGTTTTGGAAGTTTTAGCCACAACAATCAGGGAAGAAAAAGAAATAAAAGGAATCCAAATTGGAAAAGAAGAAGTAAAGCTGTCATTGTTTGCAGATGACATGATACTATACATAGAGAATCCTAAAAGGTGCTACCAGAAAACTGCTACAGCTCATCAGTCAATTTGGTAAAGTAGCAGGATACAAAATTAATGCACAGAAATCTCTTGCATTCTTATACACTAATAATGAAAAATCTGAAAGAGAAATTAAGGAAACACTCTCATTTACAATTGCAACAAAAATAATAAATTACCTAGCAATAAACATACCTAAGGAGACAAAAGACCTGTATGCAGAAAACTATAAGACACTGATAAAATTAAAGGTGATACAAACAGATGGAGAGATATACCATGTTCTTGGATTGGAAGAATCAACATTGTGAAAATGACAATACTACCCAAAGTAATCTACAGCTTCAATGCAATCCCTATCAAAAGTGGCATTTTTCACAGAACTAGAACAAAAAATTTCACAATTTGTATGCAAACACAAAAGACTCCGAATCACCAAAGCAATCTTGAGAAAGAAAAATGGACCTGGAAGAATCAGGCTCCCTGACTTCAGACTATATTACAAAGCTACAGTAATCAAGACAGTATGGTACTGGAACAAAAACAGAAATATCATTCAATGGAACAGGAAAGAAAGCCCAGAGATAAACCCACGTACATATGGTCACCTTATCTTTGATAAAGGAGGCAAGAATATACAATGGAAAAAAGACAGCCTCTTCAATAAGTGGTGCTGGGAAAACTGGAGAGCTCCATGTAAAAGAATGAAATTAGAACACTCCCTAACATGACACACAAAAATAAACTCAAAATGGATTAAAGACCTCAAAGTAAGGCCAGACACTATAAAACTTGTAGAGGAAAACCTAGGAAGAAAACTCTATGACATAAATCACAGAAAGATCCTTTTTGACCTACTTCCTAGAAAAATGGAAATAGAAACAAAAAATAAACAAATGGGACCTAATGAAACTTAAAAGCTTTTGCACAGCAAAGGAAACCATAAACAAGATGAAAAGACAACCCTCAGAATGGGAGAAAATATTTGCAAATGAAGCAACTGACAAAGGATTAATCTACAAAAGTTACAAGCAGCTCATGCAGCTCAATATCAATAAAAACAAACCATCCAATCCAAAAATAGGTGGAAGACCTAAATAGACATTTCTCCAAAGAAGATATACAGATTGCCAACAAACATATGAAAGGATGCTCAACATCACTAATCATTATAGAAATGCAAATCAAAACTACAATGAGGTATCTCCTCACACCTGTCAGAATGGCCATCATCAAAAAATCTAGAAACAATAAATGCTGGAGAGGGTGTGGAGAAAAGGGAACCCTCTTGCACTGTTGGTGGGAATGTAAATTGATACAGCCATGGTGGAGAACAGTATGGAGGTTCCTTAAAAAAAACTAAAAATAGAACTACCATACGACCCAGCACTCCACTACTGGGCATATACCCTGAGAAAACCATAATTCAAAAAGTGTCATGGGGCTTCCCTGGTGGCGCAGTGGTTGAGAGTCCGCCTGCCGATGCAGGGGATACGGGTTCGTGCCCCGGTCTGGGAAGATCCCACATGCCGCAGAGAGGCTGGGCCTGTGAGCCATGGCCGCTGGGCCTGTGCGTCCGGAGCCTGTGCTCTGCAATGGGGGAGGCCACAACAGTGAGAGGCCCACGTACAGCAAAAAAAAAAAAAAAAAAAAAAAAAAAAAGTGTCATGTACCACAATCACAATGTTCATTGCAGTTCTATTTACAATAGCCAGGACATGGAAGCAACCTAAGTGTCCATCGACAGATGAATGAATAAAGAAAATGTGGCACATATATACAGTAGGAATATTACTCAACCATATAAAGAAACGAAATTGAGTTATTTGTAGTGAGGTGGATGGACCTAGAGTGTGTCATATAGAGTGTGAAGTAAGTCAGAAAGAGAAAAACAAATACCGTATGCTAACACATATATATGGAATCTGAAAAAAAAAAAAGTGTTCTGAAGAACCTAGGAGCAGGACAGGAATAAAGATGTCGACATAAAAAATGGACTTGTGGACATGGGGAGGGGGAAAGGTAATCTGGGACAAAGTGAGAGAGTTGCATGGACTTATATATACTACCTAATGTAAAATAGATAGCTAGTGGGAAGCCACCACATAGCAAAGGGAGATCAGCTTGGTGCTTTGTGACCACCTAGAGGGATGAGATAGGGAGGGTGGGAGAGAGATACAAGAGGGACGGTTTATGAGGACATATGTATACATATAGCTGATTCACTTTGTTATAAAGCAGAAACTAACACACCATTGTAAAGCAATTATACTCCAATAAAGATGTTAAATAAATAACTAAAGAAATAAACTCACAGGATAAGTAAAAAAAATGCAATCAAAATGAGAGATTTTTAACACCTCTCTCATGGTAATAGATCAGAAAAAAGTTATAAGGATTTAGACAATTGGAACAACATAATTTATAACAATGATTGAAGATACATATAGAAATCACTACATCCAGTGCATAGAAATATGGATGATTTTCAATTATATGAGGAACACACTCTTTTAACATGAGCTAGGCTGTAAAGAATATCTCAACAATGTTCAAAAAACGGCAAGCATAAGAATTTGTTCTTTGATCAAAATGAAATTAAATTGAAATAATTAACACATAAGTTTCAATACTTAAAAACTTCAAAATAATGCAATGTTCAAAGAAGAAATCACAGTATAAAAGTGGACATATTTATAACTGAGAACTGATAAAATATTTCACATTAAATGTTTCAGGGTTCAATTTAATTATTAAAAGAAAATACAAGTTCTTAAAGGCATGTACATAGATACATGTATTTATCTATATATAAACTCAGCCAACATACACTTAATATTTGTGTATTTCATCAAATTCTCTTTTACACCAAAAGAAAAAAAAATCAACACTTATTGAACTCTAGTTAACAAATGCATCTGGAAATATTTAGGAGTAAGCATATTGATATGTTCAATTAACTTTAGCTTCAAAAGTTAGCTTCAATTAGCTTCAAAAAGCAAGGTGGACAAATACATGTATAAAGGCATAGATCGACAAATGATAAAGCAAATATATCAACATGTTAATGTTAGAATCCAGTTTGGAATATATCTAATTATTCCCTACAAAATTCTTTCATCTTTGCTGTATGTTTGAAATTTTTAAATAAGTTATATCTTAAAGGATATATAGCATTCTAATCAGCATGGATTGGGAGTTATCTACTATATCACAGCAATGAGGTAGAAGAGATTGATAAGGTTGTATATAAGGCTGTTGCTATTGGAGTTAAACAAGGGTTACTCTACTTTTATGGACACAGGCAAGGTACTTTGTGTAGTTATTACTCAGAAGGAATAAAAACACTCCTCTCATTGCCATGCTCCTCCCAATATTGCTTTCAGAAAATGTTTAATAGTCTGGCATTGTCATAAACAATGTACTGGAATGTAGATATCTGATTATTTTTCAAAGTTAAATCTAAATTTTTATTGAAATATATTGATTCATAATATATTACTTTCAGATGAACAACATAGTGGTTGAATATTTTTATAGATTATACCTCATTTAAAGTATTTATAAAATATTGGTTATATTATCTATACTGTACAAAATAATCTTGTAGCTTATTTATTTTATACATAGTTGTTTGTACCTCTTAATCCCCTTCCCGTATCTTGCCCCTCCTTCCCTCTCACCACTGGTAACCACTAGTTTGTTTTCTATATCTGTGTGTCTGTTTCTGTTTTGTTATATTCATTCTTTCTTTTTTTCAAATTCTACATATAAGTGATAAAATACAGTATTTGTCTTTCTATCTGCCTAATTTCACTAAACATAATACACTTCATGTCTATCCATGTTATTGCACATGACAATATTTCATCCTTTTTCATGGATGAGTAATATCCCCATATATATATTGTTTATCCATTCATCTCTTGTTGGACATTTAGGTTGTTTCCACACCTTGGCTGTTGTAAATAATACTGCTATGAACAGGTATCTTTTCAAATTAGTGTCTTCGTTTTCTTTGAATATATTCCCAGGAGTAGAATTGCTGGATAATATGGTAGTTCTATTTTTATTTTTTTGAGGAACCTCCATACTGTTTTCCATAGTGGCTGCACCAGTTTATATTCCCACCAGCAGTGTACTAGGGTTCCCTTTTATTTCTTCACATTCTTGCCAACATTTGTTATTTTTCTTCTTTCTGATGACAGCCATTCTGACAGGTGTGAGGTGATGTCTCATTGTGGTTTTTATTTGCATTTCTCTGATGATTAGTGATGTTGAGCATCTTTTCATGTGCCTGTTGGCCATCTGTATGTTTCCTTTGGGAAAATGTCCATTCAGATCTTTTGCCCATTTTTTTAAAATGAGTTGTTTGTTTTTTTGATATTGAATTGTATTTGGTGTTTTTTTTTTATTTTGGATATTAACCCCATGTCAGTCCTATCATTTGCAAATATTTTCTCCCATTCAGTAGGTTCCCTTTATATTATGTTCATGGTTTCCTTTACTATGCAAAAGCTTTTAATTTTAATTAGGCTCCATTTGTTTATTTTTGCTTTTGTTTCCTTTGCATTAGGAGAGAGATCCAAAAAAATATTGCTATGATTTGTATCACAGAGGGTTCTGCCTATGTTTTTCTCTAGGAGTTTTATAGTGTCTGCTGTTACATTTAGGTCTTTAATCACTTTGAGTTTTTTCTTGTATATGATGTGAGAAAATGTTCTAATTTCATTCTTTTACATGTAGCCTTCCGGTTTTCCAGCACCACTTACTGAAGAGACTCTTTTCCCCATTGTACATTCTTGCCTCCTTTGTCATAGATTATTTGACCATAAGTTCATGGGTTTATTTCTGGGCTCTTTATTCTGTTCCATTGATCTATATGTCTGTTTTTGTGCTAGTATGATACTGTTTTGATTAATGTATCTTTGTACTATAGTGTGAAGCTAGGGAGCATGATACCTCCAGCTTTGTTCTTTCTTATCAAGATTGCTTTAGCTATTCAGGGACTTTTTTGATTCCATATAAATTTTTGGATTATTAGTTCTAGTTCTGTGAAAATTGTCATGGGTATTTTGATAAAGATTGCACTAAATTTGTAAATTTCTTTGGGTAGTATTTACATTTTAACAATATTAATTCTTCCAATCCATGAACTTGTGATATCTTTTTATTTCTTTGTAACATCTTCAATTTCCTTCATCATTGTTTTATATTTTTCAGAATATAGGTCCTTTTCTTCCTTGGTTAAGTTTATTCCTAGGTTTATTCCTAGGTATTTTATTCTTTTTGGTGCAATTTTAAAAGGTATTGCTTTCTTTCTTTCTCTTTCTGATAGGTCATTATTGGTGTATAGAAAAACACCAGATTTCTGTATATTAATCTTATACCCTGCAACATTACTGAATTCATTTATTAGTTTTAATTTTTTGGTGGAGACTTTAAGGTTATATATATATATATATATATATATATATAATGTCATCTGCAAAATAGTGACAATTTTACTTCTTCCCTTCCAATTTGGATGTATTTTATTTATTTTTTTCTGACTGTTGTGGCTAGGACTTCTAATGTTATTCTTCTAACACTAATCTTCTAGAAATTCGGATAGTAGTAAGTGTTGGTCTTGTAGAGTAGAGGGAAAAACTTGGTAAGGTAAAGATGTGTGAAAAATGGTTAATATTTCTGAATAAATAGATTTCATCAGATGGCAGAAATGGTGATGATGAGAACTATTATGAAGGTAGAGCTAGTAGAATGTAAAAATGGGATGACATGTGAAGGATTGAGAGAGAGAGAGAGAGAAACTTCTCTGTCTCAATCTTTGATATGGGCATTTAATATTTCCATTTAACACCATGGTTTCCAAGTTGATTGAAAAAAAGTGCCCCAAGAGACCCAGAAAACTCACAGGGAGTATTTTAAATTTGGGGACAATACTTGTGACTTGCCAGACACCATATAAATTACCAGCTGGAGGTAGTTACGCTTCTCAGATTAGATTGCACTATTCTTCTCTCAATGACACATTTTTGGGAAGCTGAGTTTTTAGAGTGCCTTATGTAAAAGGCAAGAACAATGAAAAAAATCAATATAGAACAGGAAATGAGAGTGGTGGTGTCAAATCAGAGTGTTGTGTCTTAGAAAGTGAACAGTATCTAATAAGTGTTGGCATTTTTTGTAATGGAGCAGGTGATATACTGAATAAAAGGAAACACTTGTTATAGTTATTGATTCTAGGTAATAGCAAACCTATAAAAGAATTAAGAACAGTTATTTCTCTTTCAACTTTTATGATTATTATTTTTTTAATAGTTTCTGCTTTATAACAAAGTGAATCAGTCATACATATACATCTGTTCCCACATCCTTTCCCTCATGCATCTCCCTCCCTCCCACCATCCCCATCCCACCCCTCCAGGCGGTCACAAAGCACCGAGCTGATCTCCCTGTGCTCTGTGGCTGCTTCCCACTATCTATCTACCTTACGTTAGGTAGTGTATATATGTCCATGCCTCTCTTTCACTTTGTCACAGCTTACCCTTCCCCCTCCCCATATCTTCAAGTCCATTATCAAGTAGGTCTGTGTCTTTATTCCTGTTTTACCCCTAGGTTCTTCATGACTTTTTTTTTTTTAATTCCATATATATATGTTAGCATATGGTATTTGTCTTTCTCTTTCTGACTTACTTGACTCTGTATGACAGACTCTAGGTCTATCCACCTCATTACAAATAGCTCAGTTTTGTTTCTTTTTATGGCTGAGTAATATTCCATTGTATATATGTGCCACATCTTCTTTATCCATTCATCCGATGATGCACACTTAGGTTGTTTCCATCTCTGGGCTATTGTGAATAGAGCTGCAATGAACATTTTGGTACATGTCTCTTTTGGAATTATGGTTTTCTCAGGGTATATGCCTAGTAGTGGGATTGCTGGGTCATATGGTAGTTCTATTTTTAGTTTTTTTAAGGAACCTCCATACTGTTCTCCATAGTGGCTGTACCAATTCACATTCCCACCAGCAGTGCAAGAGTGTTCCCTTTTCTCCACACCCTCTCCAGCATTTATTGTTTCTAGATTTCTTGATGATGGCCATTCTGACTGGTGTGAGATGATATCGCTTTGTAGTTTTGATTTGCATTTCTCTAATGATTAATGATGTTGAGCATTCTTTCATGTGTTTGTTGGCAGGCTGTATATCTTCTTTGGAGAAATGCCTATTTAAGTCTTCTGCCCATTTTTGGATTGGGTTGTTTGTTTTTTTTGCTATTGAGCTGCATGAGCTGCTTATAAATTTTAGAGATTAATCCTTTGTCAGTTGCTTCATTTGCAAATATTTTCTCCCATTCTGAGGGTTGTCTTTTCATCTTGTTTATGGTTTCCTTTGTTGTGCAAAAGCTTTGAAGTTTCATTAGGTCCCATTTGTTTATCTTTGTTTTTATTTCCATTTCTCTAGGAGGTGGGTCCAAAAGGATATTGCTGTGATTTATGTCTTAGAGTGTTCTGCCTATGTATTCCTCTAAGAGTTTGAGAGTTTCTAGCCTTACATTTAGGTCTTTAATCCATTTTGAGCTTATTTTTGTGTATGGTGTTAGGGAATGATCTAATCTCATACTTTTACATGTCCCTGTCCAGTTTTCCCAGCACCACTTATTGAAGAGGCTGTCCTTTCTCCACTGTACATTCCTGCCTCCTTTACCAAAGATAAGTTGACCATATGTGCGTGGGTTTATCTCTGGGCTTTCAATCCTGTTCCATTGATCTATCTTTCTGTTTTTGTGCCAGTACCACACTGTCTTGATTACTGTAGCTTTGTGGTATAGTCTGAAGTCAGGGAGCCTGATTCCTCCAGCTCCGTTTTTCGTTCTCAAGATTGCTTTCGCTATTCGGGGTCTTTTGTTTTTCCAAACAAATTTTGAAATTTTTTGTTCTAGTTCTGTGAAAAATGCCACTTTTGATAGGGATTGCATTGAATCTGTAGATTGCTTTGGGTAGTAGAGTCATTTTCACAATATTGATTCTTCCAATCCAGGAGCGTGGTATATTTCTCTATCGATTTGTATCATCTATAATTTCTTTCATCAGTGTCTTATAATTTTCTGCATACAGGTCTTTTGTCTGCTTAGGTAGGTTTATTGCTAGATATTTTATTCTTTTTGTTGCAATGGTAAATGGGAGTATTTTCTTGATTTCATTTTCAGATTTTCATCATTAGTGTACAGGAATGCCAGAGATTTCTGTACATTAATTTTGTATCCTGCTACTTTACCAAATTCATTGATTAGCTCTAGAAGTTTTCTGGTAGCATCTATGGGATACTCTATGTATGGTATCATGTCATCTGCAAACAGTGACAGCTTTACTTCTTCTTTTCCAATTTGGATTCCTTTTATTTCCTTTTCTTCTCTGATTGCTGTGGCTAAAACTTCCAAAACTATGTTGAATAAGAGTGGTGAGAGTGGACAGCCTTGTCTTGTTCCTGATCTTAGTGGAAATGGTTTCAGTTTTTCACCATTGAGGACAATGTTGGCTGTGGGTTTGTCATATATGGCCTTTATTATGTTGAGGAAAGTTCCCTCTATGCCTACTTTCTGCAGAGTTTTTATCATAAATGTGTGTTGAATTTTCTCAAAAGCTTTCTCTGCATCTATTGAGATGGTCATATGGTTTTTCTCCTTCAATTTGTTAATTTGCTGTATCACATTGATTGATTTGCATATATTGAAAAATCCTTGCATTCCTGGAATAAACCCCACTTGATCATGGTGTATGATCCTTTAAATGTGCTGTTGGATTCTGTTTGCTAGTATTTTGTTGAGGATTTTTGCTTCTATGTTCATCAGTGATATTGGCCTGTAGTTTTCTTTCTTGGTGACATCTTTGCCTGGTTTTGGTATCAAGGTAATGGTGGCCTCGTAGAATGAGTTTGGGAGTGTTCCTTCCTCTGAAATTATTTGGAAGAGTTTGAGAAAGATGTGTGTTAGCTCTTCTCTAAATGTTTGATAGAATTCGCCTGTGAAGCCATCTGGTCCTGGGCTTTTGTTTGTTGGAAGATTTTTAATCACAGTTTCAATTTCAGTGCTTCTGATTGTTCTATTCATATTTTCTATTTCTTCCTGAGTCAGTCTTGGCAGGTTGTGCATTTCTAAGAATTTGTCCATTTCTTCCAGGTTGTCCATTTTATTGGCATAGAGTTGCTTGTAGTAATCTCTCATGATCTTCTGTATTTCTGCAGTGTCAGTTGTTACTTCTCCTTTTTCATTTCTAATTCTATTGATTTGAGTCTTCTCCCTTCTTTTCTTGATGAGGCTGGCTAATGGTTTGTCAATTTTGTTTATCTTCTCAAAGAACCAGCTTTTAGTTTGGTTGATCTTTGCTATCGTTTCCTTCATTTCTTTTTCATTTATTTCTGATCTGATCTTTATGATTTCTTTCCTTCTGCTAACTTTGGGGGTTTTTTGTTCTTCTTTCTCTAATTGCTTTAGGTGCAGGGTCAGGTTGTTTACTCGAAATGTTTCCTGTTTCTTAAGGTGGGATTGTATTGCTATAAACTTCCCCCTTAGAACTGCTTTTGCTGCGTCCCATAGGTTTTGGGTCGTCGTGTCTCCATTGTCATTTGTTTCTAGGTATTTTTAAATTTCCTCTTTGATTTCTTCAGTGATCACTTCGTTATTGAGTAGTGTATTGTTTAGCCTCCATGTGTTTGTATTTTTTACAGATCTTTTCCTGTAATTGATGTCTAGTCTCATAGCATTGTGGTCGGAAAAGATACTTGATACAATTTCAATTTTCTTAAATTTACCAAGGCTTGATTTGTGACCCAAGATATGATCTATCCTGGAGAATGTTCCATGAGCACTTGAGAAAAATGTGTATTCTGTTGTTTTTGGATGGAATGTCCTATAAATATCAATTAAGTCCATCTTGTTTAATGTATCATTTAAAGCTTGTGTTTCCTTATTTATTTTCATTTTGGATGATCTGTCCATTGGTGAAAGTGGGCTGTTAAAGTCCCCTACTATGAGTGTGTTACTGTCGATTTCCCCTTTTATGGCTGTTAGTATTTGCCTTATGTATTGAGGTGCTCCTATGTTTGGTGCATAAATATTTACAATTGTTATATCTTCTTCTTGGATCAATCATTTATCGTTATGTAGTGTCCTTCTTTGTCTCTTCTAATAGTCTTTATTTCAAATATTTTGTCTGATACAAGTATTGCTACTCCAGCTTTCTTTACATTTCCATTTGCATGGAGCATCTTTTTCCATCCCCTTGCTTTCAATCTGTATGTGTCTTTAGGTCTGAAGTGGGTCTCTTGTAGGCAGCATATATATGGGTCTTGTTTTGGTATCCATTCAGCCACTCTGTGTCTTTTGGTGGGAGCATTTAGTCCATTTACATTTAAGGTAATTATTGATATGTATGTTCCTATTCCCATTTCCTTAATTGCTTTGGGTTCGTTATTGTAGGTAGATTCCTTCTGTTGTGTTTCTTGCCTAGAGAAGTTCCTTTAGCATTTGTTGTAAAGCTGGTTTGGTGGTGCTGAACTCTCTCAGCTTTTGCTTGTCTGTAAACATTTTAATTTCTCCATCAAATCTGAATGAGATCCTTGCTGGGTAGAGTAATCTTGGTTGCAGGTTTCTCTCCTTCATCACTTTAATTATGTCCTGCCACTCCCTTCTGGCTTGTAGTGTTTCTGCTGAGAGATCAGCTGTTAACCTGATGGGGATTCCCTTGTGTGTTATTTGTTGTTTTTCCCTTGTTGCTTTTAATATGATTTCTTTGTGTTTAGTTTTTGACAGTTGGATTAATATGTGTCTTGGTGTATTTCTCCTTGGATTTATTCTGTATGGGACTCTCTGTGCCTCCTGGACTTGATTAACTATTTCCCTTCACATATTAGGGAAGTTTTCAACTATAATGTTTTCAAATATTTTCTCAGTCCCTTTCTTTTTCTGGAACCCCTATAATTCGAATGTTGGTGCATTTAATGTTGTCCCAGAGGTCTCTGAGACTGTCCTCTGTTCTTTTCATTCTTTTTTCTTTATTTTGCTCTGCATCAGTTATTTCCACTATTTTATCTTCCACCTCACTTTTCCGTTCTTCTGCCTCAGTTATTCTTTTGTTGATCCCATCTAGAGTATTTTTCATTTCATTTATTGTGTTTTTAATCGATGCTTGATTCATCTTTAGTTCTTCTAGGTCCTTGTTAACTGTTTCTTGCATTTTGTCTATTCTATCTCCAAGATTTTGGATCTTGGAAATAGAATCTTCGATCATCTTTACTATCATTATTCTGAATTCCTTTTCAGGTAGACTGCCTATTACCTCTTCATTTGTTAGGTCTGGTAGGTTTTTATCTTGCTCCTTCACCTGCTGTGTGTTTTTCTGTCTTCTCATTTTGCTTATGTTACTGTGTTTGGGGTCTCCTTTTTGCCGGCTGCAGATTCATAGTTCCCATTGTTTTTGGGTCTGTCCCCAGTGGCTAAGGTTGTTTTAGTAGGTTGTGTAGTCTTCATGGTGAGGGTGACTAGTGCCTGTGTTCTGGTGGTTGAGGCTCGATCTTGTCTTTCTGATGGACAGGTCCACGTCTGGTGGTGTGTTTTGGGGTGCCTGTGGCCTTATTATGTTTTTAGGCAGCCTCTCTGCTACTGAGTGGGTTTGTGTTCCTGCCTTGCTAGTTGCTTGGCATAGGGTGACCAGCACTGTAGCTTGCTGGTCGTTGACTGAAGCTGGGTGCTGGTGTTGAGATGGAGATCTCTGGGACATTTTCTCCGCTTGATATTATGTGGAGCTGGGAGGTCTCTTGTGGACCCGTGTCCTGAAGTTGGCTCTCCCACTTCAGAGGCACAGCACTGACTCCTGGCTGCAGCACCAAGAGCCTTTCATCTACCCGGCTCAGAATAAAAGGGAGAAAAAGTAGAAAGAAAGAATTAGTAGAAGAAAGAAAGAGAGAGAAAAAGAAAGGAAGAAGGAAAGAAAGGAAGGAAGGAAGGAAGGAAGGAAGAAAGGAGGGAGGGAAGGAGGAAGCATGGAAAGAAAGAAAAAAAGGAGGGAGGGAGGGAGGAAGGAAGGAAAAAGAAAGAGTGAATGGAAGAAGGGAGGGAGGGAGGGAGGAAGGAAAGAAAGAAAGAAAGCAAGCAAGCAAGAAAGAAAGAAAGAAAGAAAGACAGGAGGGAGGGAGGGAGGGAGGGAGGGAGGAAAGAAAACAAAAGAGTGAAAGGAAGAAGGGATGGATGGAGGGAGGAAGGAAAGAAAGAGAGAAAGAAGGAAACGGGGGTGGAGGGAGGTAGGGAGGAAGGGGAGGTAGGAAAAAAAGAAAGAGCAGTTAAAGTAAAATAGAATAAAGTATAAAATATAATAGCGTTATTAAAATTAAAACGTAATTATTTAAAAAAAAAAACGGACAGATAGAAACCTGGGACATATGGTGGAAGCAAAGCTATACAGAGAAAATCTCACACAGAAGCATACACATACACATTAACAAAAAGAGAGCGGGGCGAAAAATCAAAAATCTTGCTCTCAAAGTCCACCTCCTCAACTGGGATAATTCATTGTAAAAAGAGGAAAAGGGGGAAAAGTCTTAAATCTTGTCCTCAAAGTCCACCTCCTCACTTTGGGATGATTCGCTGTCCATTCATGCACTCCACAGACGCAGGGCACATCAAGTGGACCGTGGAGCTTTAATCCGCTGCCTCCGAGGCTGCACAGAGAGATTTCCCTGTCTCTTCTCTGCTCTCACAGCTCCCGGGTCTCAGCCGTGGACCTGGCCCCGCCTCTGTGCGTAGGTCACCGGAGGGCGTCCGTTCTTCGCTCAGACAGGACGGGTTTAAAGGAGCCGCTGATTCGTGGGCTCTGGCTCACTCAGGCAGAGGGGAGGGAGGGGCGCGCAGAGTGGGGCGGGCCTGCGGCGGCAGAGGCCGGCATGACGTTGCACCAGCCCCAGGCGCTCCGTGCGCTTTCCCGGGAAAGCCGTCCATGGGTCCCGGGACCCCAGCAGTGGTGGGGTGCACAGGCTCCCCGGAAGGCGGGGTGGACAGTGACCTGCGCTCGCACACAGGCCTTGTGGCAGCGGCAGCAGCAGCCCCAGCGTCCCACGCCCGTCTCTGGGGTCCGCGCCTTTAGCCACGGCTCGCGCCCGTCTCTGGTGCTTTTTTAAGCAGCTCTCTTAATGCCCTCTCCTCGCGCACCAGGAAACAAAAGGGAAGAAAAAGTCTCTTGTCTCTTCGGCAGCTCCAGACTTTTTCCCCGGACTCCCTCCGGGCTAGCCGTGGTGCACTAACCCCTTCAGACTCTCTTCCTGCCGCCAGCCCTAGTCCTCTCCCTGCTCTCTGACTGAAACCCGATACCCGAGCCTCAACTCCCAGAACCGCCCGCCCAGGCGGCCGAGCAGACAAGCCTCTTGGGCTGGTGTGTGCCTGAGGGCACCGATCCTCTGTGTCGGAATCTCTCCGCTTTGCCCTCCACACCCCTGTTGCTGTGCTCTCCTCCGCTACTCCGAAGCTTTCCCCCTCCGCCACCTGCAGTCTCCGCCCGCGAAGGGGCTTGTAGTGTGTGGAAACCTTTCCTCCTTCACGGCTCCCTCCCACTGGTGCAGGTCCCATCCCTATTCTTTTGTCTCTGTTTATTCTTTTTTTCTTTTGTCCTACCTAGGTATGTGGGGAGTTTCTTGCCTTTTGGGGGGTCTGAGGTCTTCTGTCAGCGTTCAGTAGGTGTTCTGTAGGAGTTGTTCCACGTGTAGATGAATTTCTGATGTATCTGTGGGGAGGAAGTTGATCTCCACATCTTACTCTTCTGCCATCTTCCTCCGGGACTATGGATTATTTTTTAAATGACCATGAAGGTGTCAAGACATAAATATTTTTAACAGTGATAGAACTCAATACTTAATAAATGGAACTGTTACCTATTTCCTTTGGGCTATGTGTACCAGAACAAAATAAATAAATAAATAATGGTTACTATGAGCATTCTGAACTCTGATAATCTGAAAACCTCTGAATTAGCAGATAAGTCAATAAAGACACTGCAAATATAAGTAAATTTCCCAATGCTGTATGTCTTGCAAATGACCTCTTGAAGTTTTAGACTCAAGCTCTTTGACTCCCTGAGCCTGTGTTTATTATACTGTAAAATATATTTTAAAATATAGGTGTATAAAGTATTCCCACCAAATCTTACGAATTTATAATTGGAAACTTTAGAATATTCTGAAAAATACAATAATTAAAGTTTAATAGTGTAGATATATGTATAAATCCATGCTCTGCAAGCATTCTATAACTGTGACAATACAAAAGACAGTAACATACTTGCATGTATTTGGTGTGTCATACCTGGTGACAAGTTGACACTCTCAGCAAATTCCACTTTTTGGTCTTTTGTTTTCCCACTGAAATAATTGTAAGTTATGTGTCCTTGCTTAAGAGTACAAAATTTCATACACTTAGATCTTGAGAAAAAAATGATAAATCATACTTTTTCAAAATTAAAAAAATTTTGTTCAAAAGACCCTGTTAAGAAAATGAAAAATCAAGCCACAGACTAGGCTCTAAAAAAGGATACTTTACTTAACACTCAATATAAGAAAAAAAACAATAACAATTGGTACAAAATTTCAATAGACATTTCACTAAAGAAATCAATTGCAAATAAACATATGAAGAGACAGTCAACATCAATAGTCATTAAGTAAGTGAATTAAAAACACAATGTGATATCACTAAACACTATCAGAATGGCTAAAATCAACAAAATGGAAAATATCAAATATTGGTGGAAATATACTGTAACTGATATTCTCATATGTTGCTAATAAGAACCTGAAATAGTATCTCTACTTTGAATAAATGTTTGTAAGCCTCTCAAGGATTAAACATACACTTACTCTGTTACCCTCTAATCTGATTTCTAGTTGTTTACCTGGCATGAAAATGTATATACACTCAAAAACCTGTATTTGAATGTATTATGGGACAGATTCAGATCAGTGGTTGACAGAGTTGGGTAGGAGGGAGGAGACTGACTAAAAATCACAAGGGAAATTTTTATATGATGTGGTGGTTATATATATATTTGTGAAATTTATTAGAATTTAAATTTTAAAACCATTAATATGACTCGATGTGAAATATGCTTCACCAATCCTGACTTCTTAAAAATCGAATTTTACTTTAAAAGACTCATATCATATCCAAACACAATTAAATATTTGGTCAGTTTTTCAGAGCTTTCTAAATAATACCTCAAACATACTCCATTAGAATTTATTTTTTAAGATCACTCATATCTTTTGTCATCTAGAATAAGAAATTTAATATGAAAACCAGATTTCTGACTTTCTAAATTATCATATTTATGACATATAAATGTTTAATATATACATATTTATACTACACAGAATGCAATGAAAACCAATTTGATTATAAGTTTTATCATTTATCATATGATAAAATCTGATAAATAATCTACATTTTATGCTCTCCCAAGCAAAGGTGGATGCAGTAATAACTAGCCTAAGGTTTTTTCCCACTCTCTATTCTCTTCTGGAACCACACATACTTGGTCAAAGATGAAAAATGTCACCAGTCTCCCAGCTGTTAAATTTTGGGATTTTTTTATCATCTTAATACAGTTAATAAGTTGCTAAAGTTAAAGTGTCACTTTCTCCACTTTCTTTTATAACCTAATATGTCCCCACCTTCCTCTTGCAATTAGTGTTTAGCTGTGCATAATTTTATGTATAATTCCCATGAAGCTTCTAACACACATCTGGCACAAAATATGGGCTCAAAACTTATAGCTATTATAATGATAACTTTTAATATTATTTTATTTTCACAAGAGATATTTTAATTTTATGTGATTAAAAGGAAGTTATTTTAATTTCCTTTGTAGAAATTTATTTTTCAGTCCATTAAGTTTTATGAGCAACAACTTCTTATAGCATATCATATTTCTAAGCCCTGCTTAAAATGTTTCACTGTTTTCTATTTTGAGAGGTTTTAAACATTAGATATACAATATCAGTGTTTGAAAGTAAATCTATTAAAAGCTCATTCTATGCCAGACATTATGCTAAGGGTTTGAGATTCAGTAATGTATAAAAACAAATATGTCACTTGCATCCATAGAAACAATGTTTATGTAACCAATGGTATAAATGACTTACATAGGAAAAGTATATGCTGCTTTATATTTGTTATATAAAAATTTAGCTAACATAAACAATCTTCAATAGGGAAAAATGGTCTTTTCAGTAAAATTTAAGGTGTTAAGTGGAAATAACATTGAAAAACAACACGTTTAGGTTTTACATGTAATTTTTTACCATATGAAATGGAGTTATGTTAGCATTATAAGGCTTTAAGGAAGTTTCACATATGGGATTGTATATATGTGATTTCAATAGATGAATAACTTGTTATTTCAAAAGACAGACGAAAACACAAATGAAATAAAATTGGACACTTCAGACCTTCAAGATGGTGGAAGAGTAAGACATGGAGATCACCTTTCTCCCCAAAAATACATCAAAAATACATCTACATGTGGAACAACTCCTATAGAACACCTACTGAATGCTGGCAGAAGACCTCAGGCTTCCCAAAAGACAAGAAACTCCCCATGTACCGAGGTAGGGCAAAAGAAAAAAGTAAAAACAGAGACAAAAGAATAGGGGCAGGGCTTCCCTGGTGAGGCAGTGGTTGAGAGTCTGCCTGCCGATGCAGGGGACATGGGTTCGTGCCCTGGTCTGGGAAGATCCCACATGCCACAGAGCAGTTGGGCCCATGAGCCATGGCCACTGAGCCTGTGCATCCGGAGCCTGTGCTCCAAAATGGGACAGGCCACAGCAGTGAGAGGCTCACGTACCACCAAAAAAAAAAAAAAAAAAAAAGAATAGGGACAGAACCTGCACCTCTGGGAGGGGCTGTGAAGGAGGAAAAGTTTCCACACACTAGGAAGCTAATCTTCTCACAGAGGACAGCATACCAACAGGGGTGCAGAGGGCAAAGCAGAGAGATTCCTGCACAGAAGATCAGTGCCGACCAGCACTCACCAGCCTGAGAGGCTTGTCTGCTCACCCACCAAGGTAGGTGGGGGTTGGGAACTGAGGCTCAGGCTTCGGAGTTCAGATTCCAGGGAGAGGACTGGGGCTGGCTGTGTAAACACAGCCTGAAGGGGACTAGTGTGCCACAGCTAGCCAGGAGGGAGTCCAGGAAAAAGTTGGAACCTGCCTAAGAGTCAAGAGACCATTGTTTCAGGGTGAACGATGAGAGGGGATTCAGAGCATCATACCTCTCCATCCCCCTGGGCTGAGTGAGCCAGAGCCCCCTAACCAGCTGCTACTTTAACCCTGTCCTGTCGGGGTGGGGAACAGATGCATTCAGGTGACCTACACGCAGAGGTGGGGCCAAACCAAACCTGAACCCCAGGAGCTATGCGAACAAAGAAGAGAAAGGGAAATTTCTCTCACCAGCCTCAGGAGCAGCGGATTAAATCTCCACAATCAACTTGATGTACGCTGCATCTGTGGAATACCTGAATAAACAATGAATCATCGCAAAATGGAGGCAGTAGATTTTGGGAGCAACTGTAGACTTGGGGTTTGCTTTCTGCACCTAATTTGTTTCTGGTTTTATGTTTATCTTATTATGGTATTTAGACTTTATTATCATTGGTAGATCTGTTTATTTATTTGGTTGCTTTCTTCCTTTTTTTAAAATATAGATATAGATATATACATATACATTTTTTTCCTTTTTCTCTTTTAGTGAGTGTGTATGTGAATGCTTCTTTGTGTGATTTTGTCTGTATAACTTTGCTTTTGCCATTTGTCCTAGGGTTCTGTCTGTTCTTTTTTTTTTTTTGTATAGCTTTTAGTGCTTGTTATCATTGGTAGATTTGTTTTTTGGTTTTGTTACTCTCTTCTTTCTTTTTTATTACTTTTTTTTACTTCTAATAATATATTTTTATTTTAATAACTTATTTTCTTTTTTCTTTCTTTCTTTTTTATCTCCCTTTTCTTCTGAGCCATGTGGCTGACAGGGTCTTGGTGCTTGAGCCAGGTGTCAGGCCTGAGGCTCTGAGGTGGGAGAACTGAGTTCACGACATAGGTCCACCAGAGACTTCCCGTCGCCAGGTAATATCAAACAGTGAAAGATCTCCCAGAGATCTTCAGCTCAAGGCTAAAACTGTGGTCCACTCAAGGACCAGCAAGCTACAGTGCTGGACATCCTATGCCAAACAACTAGCAAGACAGGAATACAAACCCACCCATTAACAGAGAGGCTGCCTAAAATCATAATAAGTTCACAGACACCCCAAAACACACCACAGGATGTGGTTCTGATCACCAGAAAGACAAGATACAGCCTCATCCACCAGAACACAGGCACCAGTCCCCTCCGCCAGCAGGCCTACACAACCCACTGAACCAAACTTACCCACTGGCAGCAGACACCAAAAACAACAGGAACTAACAACGTGCAGCCTGTGAAAAAGAAACCCCAAACAAAGTAAGTTAAGCAAAATGAGAAGACAGAGAAATACACAGGAGATAAAGGAGCAAAGTAAAAATCCATCAGACCAAACAAATGAAAAGGAAATAGGCAGTCTACTGAAAAAGAATTCAGAGTAATGATAGTAAAGATGATCCAGAATCTTGGAAACAGAACAGAGAAAATGCAAGAAACATTTACAAGGTCCTAGAAGAACAAAAGAGGAAACAAGCAACAATGAACAACACAATAAATGAAATTAAAATTACTCTAGAGGGGATCAATAGCAAAATAACTGAGGCAGAAGAATGGATAAGTGACCTGGAAGACAAAATAGTGGAAATAACTACCACAGAGCAGAATACAGAAAAAAGAATGAAAACAGTTAGGGACAGTCTCAGAGACCTCTGGGACAATAAAAAATGCATAAACATTTGAATTATAGGGGTCCCAGAAGAAGAAGAGAAAAAAGGGACTGAGAAAATATTTGAAGAGATTACAGTTGAAAATTTCCCTAATATGGGAAAGGAAATAGTCAATCAAGTCCAGGAAGCACAGAGAGTCCCATACAGGATAAATCCAAAGAGAAACATGCCAAGACACATATTAATCAAACTATCAAAAATTAAATAAAAAAAATATTAAAAGCAGCAGGGAGAAGCAACAAATAACACACAAGGGAATCCCCATAAGGTTAACAGCTGATCTTTCAGCAGAAACCCTGCAAGGCAGAAGGGAATGGCAGGACATATTTAAAGTGATGAAAGGGAAAAACCTACAACCAAGATTATTCTACCCAGGAGGATATCATTCAGATTCAACAGAGAAATTAAAACCTTTACAGAGAAGCAAAACCTAAGAGAATTCCACACTGCCAAACCAGCTTTACAACAAATGCTAAAGGAACTTCTCTATGCAGGAAACACAAGAGAAGGAAAAGACCTACAATAACAAACCCAAAACAATTAAGAACATGGTAATAGGAACATACATATCAATAACTACTTTCAATGTAAATGGATTAACTCTCCAACCAATAGACATAGACTGGCTGAGTGGATACAAAAACAAGACCTGTATTTAAGCTGTCTACAAGAGACCCACTTCAGACTTAGGGACATACAGACTGAAAGTGAGGGGATGGAAAACATATTCCATGCAAATGGAAATCAAAAGAAAGATGGAATATCAATTCTCATATCAGACAGTATAGACCATAAAATAAAGACTATTACAAGAGAGAAAAAAGGACACTACATAATGATCAAGATATCAATCCCAGAAGAAGATATAACAATTGTAAATATATATGCACCCAACATAGGAGCAACTCAATATATAAGGCAAGTGCTAACAGCCATAAAAGGGGAAATCGACAGTAACACAATAATACTAGGGGACTTTAACACCCCACTTTCACCAATGAACAGATCATCCAAAAGGAATATAAATAAGGATATGCAAGCTTTAAATGACACATTAAACAAGATGGGCTTAATTGATATTCATAGGACATTCCATCCAAAAACAACAGAATACATTTTCTTCTCAAGTGCTCATGGAACATTCTCCAGGGTACACCATATTTTGGGTCACAAATCAAGCTTTGGTAAATTTAAGAAAATTGAAATCGTATCAGGTATCTTTTCCAACAACATTGATATGAGACTAGATATCAATTACCCGACAAAAACTGCAAAAAATACAAACACATGGAGGCTAAACAATACGCTACTAAATAACCAAAAGATCACTGAAGAAATTAAAGAGGAAATCAAAAAATACCTAGAAACAAATGACAATTAAAATACAAAGGCACAAAACCTATAGGATGCAGCAAAAACAGCTCTAAGAGGGAAGTTTATAACAATACAAGCCTACCTTAAGAAATAAGAAACATCTCAAATAAACAACTTAACCTTACACTTAAAGCAATTAGAGAAAGAAGAGCAAAAACCCCCAAACTTATCAGATGGAAAGAAATCATAAAGATCAGATCAGAAATAAAAAGAAATGAAGGAAACAATAGCAAAGATCAATAAAACTAAAAGCTGGTTCCCTGAAAAGATAAACAAAATTGATAAACCATTAAAAAGACTCATCAATAATAAAAAGGGATAACACTTAAAGAATTAGAAGTGAAAAAGGAGAAGTAACAACTGTCACTGGAGAAATACAAAGGATCATGAGATATTACTACAAGCAACTAAATGGTGTGGGGTAAACTGGACAGCTACATGTAAAAGAATGAAATTAGAATACTCCCTAACACCATACACAAAAATAAACTCAAAGTGGATTAAGGACCTAAATGTAAGGCTAGAAACTATAAAACTCTTACAGGAAAACGTAGAACACTCTTTGATATAAATCACAGCAAGATCCTTTTTGACCCACCTCCTAGAGAAATGGAAATAAAAACAAAAACAAATAAGACCTAATGAAACTTAAAAGCTTTTGCACAGCAAAGGAAACCATAAGCAAGTTGAAAACACAACACTCAGAATGGGAGAAAATATTTGCAAATGAGACAACTGACAAAAGGATTAATCTCCAAAATATACAATGAACTCATGCAGCTCAATATCAAAAAAACAAACAACTCAATCCAAAAATGGGCAGAAGACCTAAACAGACATTTCTCCAGAGAAGATATACAGATTGCCAAAAAACACATGAAGGGATGCTCAACATCACCAATCATTAGAGAAATGTAAACCAAAACTACAATGAAGTATCACCTCATAACGGTCAGAATGGCCATCATCAAAAAATCTACAAACAATAAATGCTGGAGGGGCTTCCCTGGTGGCGCAGTGGTTGAGAATCTGTCTGCTAATGCAGGGGACACGGGTTCGAGCTGGGAGGATCCCACATGCCACGGAGCAACTAGGCCCGTGAGCCACAACTACTGAGCCTGCACGTCTGGAGCCTGTGCTCCACAACAAGAGAGGCCGCTATAGTGAGAGGCCCGCACAGTGTGATGAAGAGTGGCCCCTGCTTGCCACAACTAGAGAAAGCCCTCACACAGAAACGAAGACCCAACACAGCAAAAATAAATAAATTAATAAACTCCTACCCCCAACATCTTCAAAAAACAAAAATAAAAATAAATGCTGGAGAGGGTGTGGAGAAAAGGGAACCCTCTTGCACTGTTGGTGAGAATGTAAATTGTTACAGCCACTATGGAGAACAGTATGGATGCTTCTTTAAAAAAACTAAAACAGAACTACCATATGACCCAACAATCGCACTACTGGGCATATGCCCTGAGAAAACCATAATTCAAAAACAGTCATGTACTGCAATGTTCATTGCAGCTGTATTTACAATAGCCAGGACATGGAAGCAACCTAAGTGTCCATCGACAGATGAATGGATAAAGGAAATATGGCACATATATACAATGGAATATTACTCAGCCATAAAAAGAAACGAAATTGAGTTATTTATAGTGAGGTGGCTGGACCTGGAGTCTGTTATACAGAGTGAAGTAAGTCAGAAAGATAAAAACAAATACCTTATGCTAACACATATATATGGAATCTAAAGCAAACAAAAAAATGACTCTGAAGAAACTAAGAGCAGGACAGGAATAAAGACACAAACGTATTGAATAGACTTGAGGCCATGGAGACGGGGAAGGGTAAGCTGGGTTGAAGTGAGAAAGTGGCATGGACATGTATACACTACCAAATGTAAAATAGATAGCTAGTGGGAAGAAGCCGCATAGCACAGTGAGATCAGCTCAGTGCTTTGTGACCACTTAGAGGGTTAGGATAAGGAGGGTGGGAGGGAGACTCAAGAGGGAGGAGACATGGGGATATATGTATATGTATAGCTGATTCAGTTTTTTATACAGCAGAAACTAACACACCATTGTAAAGCAATTATACTCCAATAAAGATGTTAAAAAATATTGGACACTTATAACCCATCATAAACCATTAAAATTAAATTTTCAGTGAAATTGTGTTTATTAAATTATAATCTCTATGCTCAGATTGGTGAGATATTTTAACCAGGCAGGAAACAGCAGCTATTCTGAAAAAAAAGATGGGCTACTTATAGAAATTAAAACTTACAAATTTCAAAAGCACAGACAATAGAAAATACGATATTAAGAAAATATTTTCAATCCAAATTACAGATAATCTCCTACAATTTAACCATAAAAAACCTTATTATTATTTAAATATTGGCAAAGTATATAAGTAAGGAATTAAAGACAAAATCAAAATAGCCAAATATACATTTATATATAAAGTTACTGGAAACTAATAGTAGTCAATTAGGGTAATCCATTAAATTAAAGAAGTTTGTAAACTTTTTCTGTAAAGGTCCAGATAATAAATATTTCAGGCTTTGTGGGCCACATGACCTCTCTGACATGTCTTCTGCCATTCTGTTTTTGTAGCCATAGATAATAGGAAGTGAATTGGTGTAGTCATATTGCAACAAACTTTACTTATAAAAATATGTGGTTCATTAGATTTGGCCATTTGCTGGCCTAATCAGATTTACAGTTTTAAAAGAGATTAAAATATCTTGCATCAGGTATGTAGGAAGAATAATACTTCGACACGTAGGTATAAATATTTGTTATGGTAACCTTCTTGAAAAGCAATACTGAATGTACAAATACCTTTGATCCAACAGTTGCACTTCTGGGGATCTATTCCATTGCAAAGTTGGAGGAAACAGTTATACACATGGATAGTGATTCCCATACACAGAAGATATTTTGTGGCAGAGGAAAAAATTAAAATACAGAAAATGTCTATCAGTCAAGATATGGTTCCATAAATCATACCATATCCATAACATATCAGGCAACAATATATTAAACAAATAAACAAATACAACAATAACTACACCAGTTGCACAAGTACTATGCCCACCTGAAGAGACACTTTTACTGCGAGGAAATAATGAAAAGAGATAAACACCAATATAATGTAACATCAAATTGTTATAAAAAATTATCCTAAAAGTATCTAGGCAAAAAATTTTGATTACTATCAAAAGAGAAAATTAACTTTGCCTAAGAGTTTTTGGAATACTAAATACTATAATACACAAGTCACTGATGCATCTTAAACCTTCCATTTGATTTGAGATTTTAAAAAAATAGGGTCCAAATTACAATGTACATTTCTTGAGTAGATGCAAAAGTACAGGATACTCAGGTTTATTTCAGGAATGTTTAATATTAATGAATCTATATATGCACTAAATCAAATTAACAACTCAAGGAAAATTGCATTGATATACAAGATCTAATTCTGTAATATTCATAGTTCCATTATTCTTTTAAAATATGAGATTAGTAATGAAATTAAACCACAGAAATATATTTTATACATATATATTTTTAATATATGAAAAATTCTAAGCATTTAATAAGAATAAATAACATCTCATTAGATACTTCACAAATGAAAAAAATTGAAAATATAAGAAATATTCCAATTGTTTTAAATGATAATTAAATATTATATTTATTTTACAAAATTGGAGACATCTAAACTGAACATTACCATCATGCAAGCAAAGAAGTTACAGGTAGACACTCATATTTGGCTTGAGAGTTCATATATGTACTGCCTTTCTAAAGCAGCTTTAACACTGTACATGATGAGCCTTGGCAAGTATATATGCTCTGTGCTGTCTGAATAAACTGTTAAAGGTTTATATATAAGATATGTTTGGGTAACTCATTATGTTATTGAGTTATTGACAAAACTGAATTACAAATAGCATGTAACTGTTATTGGATGATAGAATTATTTGTGATATTTATTACTCTGCTTTTTAATGCTTCATTTATTTTCAATGTACATGTATGCTCTAATATTCAGGGTATGTAAGTAAATGTATTTCCAAGTAGTCTTTAAATCTATTGTATATAAACAGATTAACATTTTACTCACATGCCTTGAGGGGCTTCTTTCATATATAAATCGTGATGAAGTCATAACTTTACAGATAATATGACAAAACATTTTATACGTCTTGAGAATGTATCACGAGGTTATTTGACCAAAAACCAAGTATGATAACCATCATAAAAGTCAATAGATGCCAAAAATATATTATCCCACAACGTTGGAAGCTAAAAGCCTGGCATCAAGGTGTCTTCAGGGTTGGTTCCTTTTGAGGGTTGTGTGGGAGAAGCTGTTCCATGCCTTTCTCCTAGCTTCTGATTGTCTGCTGGAAGTCTTTGGCATTCCTTGGTGTATAGGTGCATCACCTTCATTTCTGCCTCCATGTTCACATGACATTGTACCTGGGTGCTTGTCTTCCGCTCTTCACATGGCATTCTTTTTAATTTATTTTATTTTTGCCTGCATTGGGTCTTTGTTGCTGTACAGGCTTTCTCTAGTTGTGGCACACGGGCTCCTCATTGCAGTGGCTTCTCTTGTTGTGGAGCACAGGCTCTAGGCGTGTGGGCTTCAGTAGTTGTGGCTCACGGGCTCTAGAGCACAGGCTTGGTAACTGTGGCGCATGGACTTAGTTGCTCCACGGCATGTGGGATCTTCCTGGACCAGGGCTCCAACCCATGTCCCCTGCATTGGCAGGCGGATTCTTAACCACTGCACCACCAGGGAAGGGCATTCTTTTTATAGGGACAACATTCATAATGGATGAGGGGCTCTTTGTACTTTAGTATGACCTCATCTTAATTATATCTGTAAGAACCCTCCTTCCAAATAAGGTCATATTCTAAAGTACTGGGGGTTAGGACTTCAATATAGAAATTTGAGTGGGGGCACAATTTAACCCATAATAGATCCTATAATGTATGCTCCCTGAAAATAAAAATATGTAGTATTTTACACTCTACAATTTGTGGTTACTTTAATGATTTAAGATGTATATTTTTTAAAGTTTTTAATTTTCTTTCATTTTTATGTTTTTACTGAATGTGTTATTTATTAGAAAGAATGTATATTTAAAACTAAATTAAAATGAATAAACATATTGAAACATATCACATTTTGATAGAAAGTCTTTTCTAAGAAATGTTTATAAGGGTAGCTGTTTACCTTATTTTAGTTTTCCTGAGAGTAAAATTCTTGACAGTGATATTATGATAAATTATGTCAAGCCAAGATTTAAGTTAATTTTTTTTTTCAGTAATTGAAGGGATAGTTTTGAAAACATTTCTGAGCTAATATACTGGAACAAAAGCAACACTAATCACTGAGTTTATGAAAAAGTTAAGTGACTCAGACTCATATAAGGGATAAAAGAGTCGGGGAGAGAGGGGCAGGAAAATCTGGGCAAGAAATACAAAAAGAAAAACCATACTCTTTTTATTTTTTTTTTTGCGGTACGCGGGCCTCTCACTGCTGTGGTCTTTCCCGTTGCGGAGCACAGTCTCCGGACGCGCAGGCTCAGCGGCCATGGCCCATGGGCCCAGCTGCTCCGCGGCATGTGGGATCCTCCCGGACCGGGGCACGAACCCACATCCCCTGCATCGGCAGGCGGACTCTCAACCACTGCGCCACCAGGGAAGCCCAAACCATACTCTTAAAATGATGGTTTGCGGAAGCCTCATTAGAGATTTCTGATCTTTTTAATGTGCCAAGAGTCAGAAGTGCTATAAATCAGCTCTGCTTGGGGCTGGGGTGGAGGAGAGAGAAGGAAAGTCAGATAAAGCTGGGGGTTTATAACCATATTGGATGTGTTAGGAAGGAAGGCTGGTGGGATTTTCATTCTCATTCTTATCTCTTTCCCCTCTTCTCCAAGAAAAGCAACTAAGAACAATAACCAGATGATGCAAATGACTGACTACTCTTCCCATGGATTCCCTTCTCCGTAGAGCATCTCCTCCTCATATTCACACTCTAATTCGGAGTGAATAAGAGAATATAATTTAGGGATATAGGTCTGAATGAACACTTCAGATCTCTGACTCCCAAATTTCTGAATGTGCTTGCTGAGACACAGAGACCATATCTGACCTCACTTTTTCAGTCTCAGATGCCAAAGAGGAGACCAGCCCTGAATGGTCGTCTTCTGTAATTGTAATAGGAAAGTAGGAAGTATACAAGAATATTGATCAATCAGCTTAAGATGTTCACATTTTTCATCCTGAATAATTTTTTTTGAAGAACAGCAGTTCTTAATTTTGGCATGTGAAATTAGTATGAATATTATGTTAGTGTTTTTGAAATAATGTTGAATAACTATGTCCATGTCTTAAAGAGCTTTCACTCCATCAGCTTTCATATGTATATCAGCAGGACACCAGAAATTTTTGTGTACATCGTGAGGCAGGAATACTTAAAGCAAAATTCAACAGCAACCTTTAAAAGGGAGGATGTTCTCTTTTTTTATGAGACATCTATAAAAATATTGTTTTCTGTAGACCTGTGTCTGTATTTGGATGGTTTTCAAAGAGTTGTCAGCATTGGAATTTCTTATATTATGTATATGGTAGAGTACATATGTATAGTGTATATAGTTTTTTTTAAGATTGTAAATTCAAGAATAAGGTTAGTAAGTGTATGTTTAAATTATCTGGTGAGTTTAATTCTGTTAATGACTGTGGAAGCATCAATGGATATTATGTCCGTATCTTAAAGTATATTGAATTAAATTAACACATTATGTGAAGAGCTAGCTTGCCACTATGACCATGTGAACATCGTTATGAATATCAGTGTGAATTTTACCATAGCAATAAATGGGAACTTGACTGTAGGAACAGCCTATCTAAGAAACAAACAAACAAATACCAAAAGAAATGTTTGCTAAAGATGGAAATGGCATTCACAGAAACAAAAGATTTCAGAATTCATCTCCTGCTGTCCAGCTGACAAGTATACTAAATCTGGAAACTATAAGAAATCTGATTTTTCCTTTCTCATATCCTGATTTTATGCTCACTTAGTGTATTTTAAGTATTTTAAGCAAAAATGTAACACTATAAAATAAAAGGGATTCATTGGTAATGGGCTAACAAAATGGATGGGAGACTGATGGAACTAGAAAACAGGTAAGATTTCATGAGCAGCCTTGTGAGCAGCCATTCACTCTCATACCATTCTTTACAGTTTGGCTTTTCCTAGATCTTAAACTCATAGAATATTCTCCAACCATAACCTCCCCATTTGCAAATTGCTTGCTCAGTTGTTCATCTGATGCCTTCTGTGTTAGTTGGCTCAGACTGCCATAACAAAATACCATAAACTAGGTGGCTTAAACCACAGACATTTATTTTGTCACTGTTCCGGAGGCTAGAAATCCAAGATCAATGTCCAGCAGGGAGGTTTCTGTTGAGAATCTCTCCAAGGCTTGCAGAGGGCCATCCTCTCACTCTGTACTCACATGACCCCTTTGTGCACATGGAAAAAGAGAAAGAGAGCTTTCTGGTGTCCCTTCATATAAGGACATTAACCCTTTTGAATCAGACCCTACCCTCATTTCTCCATTTAATCTCTTTTTTAAAAATTTTATTTATTTTATTTATTTTCTTTTGGCTGCATTGGGTCTTCGTTGTTGTGTGCGGGATTTCTCTAGTTGCAGAGAGTAGGAACTACTCTTCGTTGTGGTGTGCAGGCTTCTCATTGTAATTACTTCCTTATTGACCCCATCCCCAAATACAGACACATTGGAAGTTAATACTTCAACATATGAATTTGGGAGGAGGATACAAATATTTAGTCCATAACACTTGTTGTGTGAAATGATGGGATCCCATTCTCTTATATCTTGATTTTTCCCTTCTCCACCTGCTCTGTTTACATTCTCTTCCTGACCCTGAAACTATATTTCAACATATAACAAGGGAGTTGATAATATTAAAAAAGTGGCTAAAATTTTGCATTATGTAATCCAGGCTGGATAAGGAAATAATTGAAAGCAAGAGAGAGAAAGTAAAGGCATTAAGGAATTAAAAGTTATTGATAAACACAATAATAGCCATAATTATAAAAATGTATTAGAGAAAATAGTTGGTTTCAAACAAAGATTAAATATTCAAGTTAAGAATTCATAGGTAGAGTATTTGGGGTTCATGGCAATCAACAGAATGGATGCCTGAAGTACAGTGGATGTGAAGAATTATCGTCTCTTAATTTGCTCAAAAGAATGAAGGGCAAGTTTGTTTTGTTGTTTGTTTGCTTGTCTTTCCATAAAAACATTAAAATTACCTAGAATAATGAAAAGAACTGTGGCTGGGAAAAATTATTAAGAACTATATATAAAAATGTTCAATGCTTAAAATAATTTTGAGGGTCGATTAGTGGCTTAAATATTCTTTATTAATAGGAAGTACAGGGGATGCATATTTATATACATATTCAGATTTTAAAATATATATTTTATTTATGATCTATGTATTTTGAAGTAGCTGAAATAATATTGTTAATTGGCTGAAATAATATTGTTAATTCCTGTTTTATTTTCAAGTCTTGGGTCAAGCTTCATCTCTTTCTCTGATTCCTCCTCTCCACTGCTGTCCAAATTCTTGGTTAGTTGGTTCATTTGTGTCTCTGCACATTGCTAACTATTAACATTTCCAGCCACTTATGTGTTCATATGTCTGTATCATCCACTAAATTGTAAATCCCTTGAGGAAATAGTACATTTCTTGTTAGTTTTTAAGCCACAGTAGGTTTCTTAAATGAATGAGTGAATGAATGAATGAAAGAATAATGATCTCTTTTCAACATTTGGTGTCTTTCATTCATGACAGAGTCATGTTTCTAATAGTGAAGAGAGAGGAATTTATTTTTAGTACCCAACTTGTTTATTTTGATTTTTGACAAAGACCTATAAAGACTTTTGACATTACTGCCAAAATAATGAGTTCGTGTTACCAAAAGTTAAATATATCATTGCCAGTTATACTCTAAGTACATGTCAGTTATATAAGCAGTGTATTACAGAGTAAAAAAATTCACAATAAGTTGCGATATAAGGAAATAATAATTGCTCAAAAATAATCATTAAATGTTTATAATGTATGAACTACTGTTGTAGATATTATGTTTATAGCAATGGATGAAAGAGAAAAAAATAAAATTCTTGTCCTCAGGAGTTTATACCCCAAATACAGATATTTATATTCACGTGTTTATATAGAGATATTCACTGAAAATTGGTTCCTTTTATATTATCTCATGCTATTTTATACTGTACCTATAAAGTGCTATAAACATAATCATATTGCACATATTTTTAAATAACATACTGTGCTTCATTAAATAATATTTAACTTTACCTACTATGCTTCTGTTTTCTTTGAAATAATAGTAATAATTTACAAGTTCTAGGCTCTTAGTTTTTTGCCCCTATTATGCAAAAAAATAATTTATTTATTCATCTATTTGCCCCTATAGATTTCAACCTACACATCTCCCTTCCCAACAAGGACACATACTCCACAGACACAGCAAGATACATTAAAATTTTATTTTTAGCATATACCTGAACCAAAATTATTAGGCAAAACTGATTTTTAATAGAAATGAAAACTCACTTTATATTTTAAAAATATAGTACAGGTTGTTGAAAGACACTTAAAGATGCTTGATTTTTCAAGCATCTGTGCTAAAAACATTAATTTCCAAGGGTGACAGTAATGTTTTGTACTCAGCCATAAAAAAAGAACAAAATAATGCCATTTGCAGCAACATGGATGGACCTAGAGATTGTCATACTGAGTGAAATAAGTCAGAGAAGGACAAATATCATATGATATTGCATATATGTGGAATCTAAAAAAATGGTACAAATTAACTTATTTACAAAGCAGAAATAGAGTTACAGATGTAGAAAACAAACATGGTTAATGGTGGGATGGGGAAAGGAGGGAAGGGATAAATTGGGAGATTGAGATTGACCTATATGCACAACTATATATAAAATAGATAACTAATAAGAATCTACTGTATAGCACAGGGAACTCTACTCAATACTCTGTAATGACCTATATGGGGAAAGAATCTAAAAATGAGTGGATACATGTGTGTGTATAACCAATTCACTTTGCTGTACAGCAGAAACTAACAGAACATTGTAAATCAACTATACTCCAATAAAAAATAAAAAAATAAAATGACACTACAGTATAAAATGAATCTAAATGCAGAATGTCAAGATTTTTAATAAATATTTTCACAACATAGTGCCCCTCCCAAAAAAAAAGTGTGTACTTTGTGGAAACACATCAGCTAGTTCTTTGCCTAAAATCCACTTTGAAATTGAATATTATACATTTGTTTTAAGTTAAATACCTACCGTAATTGGTTATTTTAAAAACTAATTTATGATGGAAGCTTACATATTTTAAGCAGCAGCTTCTAAGAATCAGTTGGTTTTAAAACCATGGGATGACACAGGCACTTTTACATTGTGACCTTTCATTTGCATTAAATGTGCTTTGTAAAATTGAATTTTGATATATTCCTTGCCTTAGTCATAGCCCTCAGTGACTTATAAAATCAAGCAATTAACATATTTTGAAAAAAAAATCATTTTACTTCAGATTGTCATAGCATATTTCTCCCACACGGTTGTGCCTGACTTGACCCATGGTGTCTGACCCTGTAATTGATTGCTTCACAGAATACTTGGAGCTCATCGTACCACGTGAACCAACATGAACGTACTGTTTCTCTCCCTTTTAACAAGCCATGTCAAAGTAAGGAGACCTGGTTTCACACATTAGAGGAAAAGAGAGAGAATCACTAATCAGGGATGAGGGAAGGCACATGTGAAATGAGTTTGGGGGTGGTGAACATTTTTCCAATTACCAGGTTATATACTAAAGGGGAAAGATGATAATAAGCAAAATGAATAGCCTTTGCTTCACTCTTCCCTAGAAAGGAAAGACACTGATAATTAATATGGAATGTTCACTGATTTGCCACACAAAAATATGACCAAAAATGATTTAGCTTTCATAGACTGGCAAGTTATTTCTCAAACAACAAGGAGATACAGACCATAAAATTGTTAGTGTGACAGTAGCACAAAAAAATGGTAGTCATAATGTCCATTTCATTTTAATTTAATTAGAAAAATTTTTTAAGTTCTATGTACCACAATTAGAGAGAAAAATACATTAAAATGATTAAGTTGTTAGAAAATAAGAACAATATGAGAAATATGAGAAAGTTTTTGAAAAAAGAAATAATGTGGCCTATGTAAAAAAAAAAGTAAAGTTTCCAGTTTAAAAACAAACATTAGACACATTTATTATTCTGAATGCTTACACATACACACACCAACATGCACAAACAAACTCATCAAGGATAATGATCTACAGTATGTATTTGAACTCTATTTACTTTTTCCTCCTTTCCCCAGTCTCATATGTGTACATGTAACTAAAGATTGCCACCTATAACAAAGAAATATTATCCCTTTGAGTTCTCCATTTACAAAGCAATAGGTAAAAGTATTAATATGGTATCATCTTTGAAGCTCTATTTCCTATAATACTTATTACAGGCTAATACTTATAATAAGGATATATATATATATATATATATGTATAAATGTTGCATTTTTTAGGTGGATTAACACTTAAATCAGGTGAATTTGAAGGAGATTATCCTCCATAATGTGTGTGGGTTTCATCCAATCAGTTGAAGGTCTTAAGAGCAAAGACAGGATTTACTGAAGAAGAAGCAATTTTGCCTCAAGACTGTAACATAAAAACCTTGCTTTATTTTCCAGCCTGCAGATTTGGGACTCAAGATTGTAGTATCCACTCTTACATGAGTTTCCAGCATACCAGCCTGCTCTTCAGATTTCAGGTTTACTATCCCCCATAATCTCATGAGCCAATTCCTTAAAATAAATCTCTCTTGCTTTCCTATTGTTTCTATTTCTTTGTAGAACCCTAGTATATGATGATGATGATGGTGGTATTAAAAATATTTCTAATATTCACATCATTGGAAGTTCAGAAAGAGAGGTGAAAGGGCGCTGTGCAAGACAAAAAAATGTTTGAAGAAATAATAGTTAAAAACTTTCCAAATTAAACAAAATATATAAATTTCCAATTTCAAATAGCTTACGGTTTGTATAAACACACATGGATAATAGCCCCAAAGTGGAAATAATCCAAATATCCCACATAGATGAAGGGATAAGCAAATGGTGGTACAGACACACAATGGAATACTATAAAGAAGCAGACATGATACATTCAGCAACTTAAATGAATATCAAATTATGATGAGTGAAAACAACAGCATTGAAAAGTTATGTACTGCATGTTTATTTTCACATGACCTTTTTAAAAAGAAAACACTAGGGTTTCAGAGAAGAAATCAGTAGTCAGCAGGAACTGGTGGTTGAGGTAGGCTGTGGCTGCAAAGAGATAGCATGAGGGAGGTTTTTTGGACTGATGGAACTGTGGTGATTAAATAATATATACATGTGCTAAAATTCATATAATGGCACACAAAACAATCAACTTTACTGTAGGTTACTTAAAAGTAAAGAGGCATACGTGTTTAATTTATGCATTTTAATTAAGCATTTGTGTGCCATTATTTTGGTTTCAGGCCAAGTCTTTCCTTGGAGCATGGATATTTTGTTTGGGGCTCTGGGTTTTTGGTTTTTTGTTTGTTTGTTTTTTCTGTTTGTGAAAACACACTCATAATGACTCATATGCTATTTCTAATTCTCTTTCTCTAAAGTGGAATGATATATTCCAGACATTTATGAAAAAATCTGAAAGGAAAAATCCACCAAAAAATGAATGTAGGATGAATGTAAGATGAATAATTAGATGCGTTGAAGGGGAAATTTTACATCATTGCATGTTCCTACACAGTTATTTGACTCTTTACTAGACAAAATTTGTCCTTGAAACTCAAGAAAAGTTTGTACTTATATTTCAATAGTGCTTGTGGTTATTTAAGTGCCTGTAAGTTTCTGAGGTAGATTTTACATTAGATAAGAATTATTTTGCTAATGAGAATAAAAGGAGTAAGAAAATTAGTAGTGCTTTATTAAGTATCTAAATGCTCTATTCATTTTTCCTCATTAAATCACACAATTTTATGAATTAATTTTTCTTGATTTTGCACATGTGGAAATTAAAGATCAAATGGTTTAGATGTTCTCCAATGTCAGAGAGCTGGTAGGAAAAACAGGTGGAACAGAAACTAGGTACTCTTTATTATATGAATAATTATTACTTCAGTTCCATTTTATCTAATTTGGTGAAATACAGAATAAAGAAAAATAAGAGTGATCTGTTTCTAGTAAAGCATAGAGAGGAATATGTCTGATCCATATGACTGAGAAATACAAATGTTCCTCACTTGGGATCTTGGTGTGGCAAATTGCTAGGTGATCCCAAATCCTGTCTTCTTCCCAAGAGATGTTGCTGGATACATGTCCATATTACCAGAAACTGTGTTTCTTGACTAGAAGCACCCATAGATTTTGGTCTTGCCAGTAGGAAGAGAAAGAAAGAGAATTTTACTACTTCATTATTTGCATAAAATGAAAGTGCTTGTCCTCCTTTTCAGCTTTTTTTGTCCTTTCTGTGTGCCAGAATATATATATATATATATATATATATATATATATATATATATGTTTAGGAACATACTTCTCTCTCTCTCTCTCTCTCTCTTGCTCTCTCTCTCTGTATATATATATATATATATATATATATATATATATATATATATATATATATATATATATATATATATATATATATAAAACCTAGCTTCAACCATGCAGACTAGGATAATGCCCTTAGGTATGGGGGAGGAAACTTGATCTCTGAATGACATAGTGGATCTGAGTCACACTGCACTGCTGGTTTTTACTCAAGCCTGTCACTAGAATGCTACGTGAAGAGTAGGATGGATGAGTAAGAAAAATGAAAAAGAGACTCTAACTTATGTGGCTGTATTTTTTCATAACTATGTTGCAATGACTTACCTATGCTCTGGTTACTACATTTGGAAAACCTATTAATTTGTATGTATAGAAATACCGTGAACAATTTTCACAAGTCAGAAGAGAAGAATAAATTTAATAAGGTATAGTGGAAGAAGTAGCCATGTCATTTTGTAAGTTTTCAGATAATCCTGGAGAAATGTATTGTGATTGATTTGACTGTGATAACAATTTTCCAAAAAAAATGATGTTTAATTTAAAGGAAAGCTCATATATTCATATTTATAGTCTGATTATATGCATTCTTATGATAATATTTCAGTCATTAAAGACCATTAACATTCTATATAATCATTATGATCAGACATGTGCCTAGATTATAAAGCAATTCATCATATATAGTTTACTATCATTCATTTAATTTCAGTTCATCAAATTGCAGTTAATAATTTAGAAGGCTAGAGTAATAACATGGACCATATTGCCACTGAATAAAGAAAGATAAAATAGTCTGCCACAGAAATAGCCTTTATTAAAATATAAGAAAGTGAAAAAAATCTAATGTTAAAAAGCAAATTAAAAATCCTTACCTATAGTAAGAAGTACCTACTCCTTGAACTGTACCCAAAAGTAAAGTATATGAATAAGCTAATAAATCTTTCAGGTCCACAAAGTAAAATAAAGGTTAAGGACTGAGAAGAAAATTGGAACATATTTTATTGGAACACATTTATATTTCAGGAACAAGTCAGTTGTGTTCCAGAAGTATGTTCCTAAATCAGTTGTTTAAGGCTTAAAACACATATCCCTTTCACAAACATTATTGTTCATGGATTAGCTCCCTGAGCTACCCTGCAAAGTCCTCTTATCTGTAAATTATCTGAAGAAAAATATAAATCATACATCTATATCTGTTGTGTAATTTTAGATTCCCCAGTCACTCTGACTCATTGCCAAGAGTTGGCATTTAACAATCTGTCTCTCTTCCTCAAATATCACAGCCATCCTAAGTAATTAATCTAGATTCCTGCTTTTTTAACCTCATCAAATTACCTAGGGTACACTTCAGCCACCAAAAGTATGGCAGCATCATAGGTTTTTTTTCCTACCTAAAAATCATTGTTCCACTAAAAAAAATGTAAAACCTCTAAATACATCTAAACAAATTTAAATGCTTCCCACACAGTTATTTGGTTATTTTTGCAATGTCCATACTTGTCCCTAGAGAAACCTACTTCTCTGACCATCATCTATCATTTCAACTACTATTCTTGACTCCTTTGCTCTGTTGGCCTTCTTAACTCCCTTCTTTTAAAATTGTACTTTCATTCTAGGGGTATTAATTGCTACTGGAAAAAAATAACCCTACATTTTGGTCACCATATATTCATTATCAAGTTCACCTAGTCTTTACTGCTGCTAAGCTACACCATATTTGCCAAGTTGACTCCTTCTCTTATTCTCCACAAGGGAATATCCAACTCACCCCCCCCTTTTGTCACTAAATTTGTTTCCTATATTTCAGATTGAAACTCCTTCAGATTTCAGCCACCATAACTGTAAATGTGTTTATATTTATATCCATTTTCCTTCTTTATCTGTCAGTGCTGAGTCAAGAAAGCACAGACTGTTCTAGGTCTTTCAACTGGAAGGGATGATATAGAGGGAATTAGCTATTGGCAAACCTGTGGAAGAGCTAGTAGATGGAAGAACACAGAAAAATGCTTCTGGCTTTCAGAAAATGAGGAAGCCTCCCGACAATTTTCGCAGTCACTAATAGCACTAAAGTGGATTATTCTCAAGAGAATTCCCAGAATGAGGCCAAAATTTTATTTCTTCTTTCTGTTCATGGTATTCCTATTCTGCTGGAAGTCAATTATAGCTTCCAGTTTCTAGGTATTGTGCAAATGCTTCTTGATGGTGGAATCTGTATTGGTAAGAATTCTGAGAAAAATTGTTCTCAGGTTTCCAGTCCTTACGATATCAGAGAGAGTTGCAAAGTTGATAGTGCTGAAGCTTAATTGACAACTGAATATCTATCTCATAATCCTTTGCTTTTGCCAACAACTGCAATGGAAGAGATGTCTTCTTAGGGGCTAGAAATAAGCCTCTGTATGTTCACTGTATTCCATTCATTTCTGTGCTCGCTAATGACATTTTTCAATCAATTATGCCTTCTATCACTAATGTTTTCAGGATATTCCTCATTACTGAATTCTATCAGCACTTAAATTTTATTTCTCTCCAGTTTCAGGAAAATATCATAAATAAAATTTCACAGAACACATACTCCCATTCTAACACATTAGCTTTCTCTTCTGTAAAATCAAATTTCTCATTTTTAATAGTTATTCTCTAGTAATGTTTTTAAAAGTAATGCCTACTCTTTATACTTATAAATTGATATTGCCATTTCAATCTCCTGAATGCTTTTGTTATTTAATGAGAAATATTTTGGATGTTTTAATCATGACCATAGTTTAAAAGTCATTCAAAAATGTTATTGATGAAAAGTCCTTCACCAAGTAAGTCAAGATTAATCAAATAAGATTTACTTATTCCATAGAGTAGTGAAGAAAATTATCTCAGTTACAATAAGTAGATCAAGGAGCTCCATGTTTTGTTATGGAAGGAAATTTAAGCTACTATATTCTTAATCCAAACAACTGTGGATGATAATGTCTGGAGAAGTAAGTCTGTCAGATCTTGTGGAAGCACCAAAATCTCTCATAATGCCCAGCCATACTGCAGAGTTGGATATGTTAGAGACTTATTTTTCTCATTCAGAGCATCTCCTCAGTGTCAAAGTGTTTCAGTAACAACATGGCATCTAAGCTTAAATATACACTGCATTAGTGAATAAACAGATTTCCACTCACCATAGTGTCTTTCTAGGCTAACAGCTTGAATGCCAGTATATTGCCAAATTAAAGACTGTGAAGGTAAAACAGAGGTGAGTTTCTTAGAAGCCTCCATGAATCATGCAGAGAAATCTGAGAATTTCTAATTCAACAAACATTAATTTACTAGACAATCTATGAGGACCTGGGAAAATAAAAGTTTATTGAGGAGCAGCCCTCATCCTTTATTTGAATGATATTTATAGTATATTAGTAGTAAGCATTCTTTAAAGGAAAAGAACTGACAGGATGTATATAGGAATTGGCTCATGAGATTGTGGAGGATGACGAGTCCCAAGAACTGCAGGGTGAATTAGTAAACTGAAAACCCAGAGGAGTGGATGGTGCAACTCCAGTCTGATTCTGAAAGCTTGAGAACCAGGAGATCTAAAGGTGTATTTCTAGTCTGAAGGCCAGGAAGCTCCAGGCCCAGGAAGAGCTGATGTTTCAGTTTAAGTCCAAAGGCAGGAAAAATTTTCCGTTACTTGAGGGAGGGTCAGCCTTTTTGTTCTATTCAGGCCTTCAGCTGAATGAAGCCTACCCACATTAGGGAGAGCAATCTGCTCTGCTCAGTTTACTGATTCAAATGTTAGTCTCATCAGAAACACCTTAATAGACACACCCAGAATAATGTCTGACCAAATATCTGGGCACTGCTTGGCCCAAGTCAAGTTGACACATTAAATGAACCATCACATACAATCAGTGTCCTAACTTCATAATTACAGTTGCTCTTCATTTAATTAAGTTGGCATTTTAACTATAATCTTACTGAGTATAGCGAAAAATTTTCGAACTTTTTGTACATAACACTTTCAAATATCTGGAAATTACTGTTTTTGTTTCTACAGCTACTCAAAATTTATAATGAACTTCTATATGTTTTATCTCATTGGATCTGGACAACTGCATTTTTGTTAAATTCTATTGACTTTATTTTGCTAAGTGAATTTTACTAAATTCCATTATATTTTGACTGTTAGAGAAGATGGCATTTCTCAGTTATGCCAATGTGTATAGAAATTAAATTTGCAAGTTTACTTTCCATATATTCCATAATGAAAACTACTTTACTGTAGTTTTTTAGTATATGTTAATAATATGTGTAACTAGAATCTAACTGATATTTTTATGGCATCTGTTCAGTGACTGAATGAATATATCTGATTTGTTATATGCAGGTCTGTGATGTTCCAGTTCAATACTACATCCAGATGAATGCATACATGAAGTGATAATTGAGTAATTAATGAACAGATGCAGTCTAAATACATTAGTGTAGGGTGTAGATTTTGCATTTGAAATCAGCTGGTTTGAGTAGTAGTAATCACCAATATTACAGAATTGATTACAGCATTTTATTAAGGTCTTAATTTATAACTTAAAATGGTGTATAATTACTGAAAGGATCAATGATCTATTCTCTGATCATCAGAGGCTTATGGGCATATTACCCTCAAGACATAGCTTCTGGGGTCAAATATTTTAAGATATGTAAAGAAACTCTCTAAGGGGACACTTCTCATTGACAAATAAAACATAATACTTGAGAATTTCTTCATTATTTTGATACATGTTCAGGTTACTTAAGATCTCCACCCCAATCACTTGGATTGAAAGTTAGCGTGGAAATAGAGAATGCATGGACATTGTAATTAAATAGTCTAGAATATAAACTTAAGCTTTAGCAATGACCAGTGACATAATGCTAGGCAATTTACTTCCTTCTAATATTTTCATATTTACATATATATGGTGGGAGAGACTTGTTTTAATAAAATAACATCTAGTTTGACACATAATAGTTACTAAATTAATATAAATTTACACTTTCCATAGCACTGAATTAAATGCTTATATTGTCCTTGGTTTAGATGTTATGAAGTGAAGAAAAAAGAGAGCAAGAATGTCTCTGGAAAAAAGGTAAATACCTGCATGTAAATACTACTTCTTTTTTGAACAAAATGAGGTAAAAAAGTGAAATTGTTTATTATTGATCAAGATATTCAGAAATATACTTTTAAGTTAAACCAATTTTATTGGATAACTCATATAACAACAACTAAATTATAGAACCCTTTTAAAACTTGTTTTAAATAATGTATTAATAACTATATATGATTTCAAATTTCAATTTTACATATAAGAAAACCGAGGTACAATTTATTGACCAACATTAAATTGTGGCAACATAAACACTAGAGACCAAGTAGGTATTTCTTTGTTTCTTTTATGCTCCCCCCAAACTTACCCCTTTTGCTAGTAAGACACAGGTGGCATCTCCTTATATCCATGCTTTAAGATTAAACTTTCATTGGTATTTTTGGTTTACCAAACCTAACAGTGAAGGTTCTGCTACAACATAATAGCCCAATACTTGCCTATGGAATTCAATCATTTCTACATTCAAATTCAAATTACACTTCAGCTTAAGTTCTCAACTTGCTACTTGAGTATCATAAAACAAATCAGATTATGAGAATCATCATATACAACTTATTCTACTAACATATGAGAAAATTGGTAATCATCTATGACAAAATTCTGAGTGTAATACTGGCAGTAGGAACAGGTTGGGGACAATTAAAATTCTGGAGTGGAAAAGAAACATGACGTGTATCACATGATTGATGTTTCTCCACTTTACTTCTTTCTAACAGTACAAATATGGCCAATTTTTATTTACCTGAATAGGCTTTAATGCGTACATATTTGAAAGTTTTTAAAAAACTGATTTTTTTCACAGAAAAGAGTATAAAAATATCATATTAATACTGAAATTATCTTTTTTTTGAGGGCTTTTTCTGACTTTTGAAAAGAGAGGTTCAAAATGCATTATGATCCATTTTAAATTGTTTATTTTGTAATGACAAGCCCTCTGACATTATGTCTTACAATATTATGTGTTCTAATCTCCTGAGACCTCTTGCTTTAATAAATTGTCAGCCAACTGGGAGGTGATTTTCCTTCTTGACATTTAAAAATCTCACTTCAAAGTAAAGTGCTGTCATAATGGGAAACAATTCAAATTAACTAAAATCAAAAAGCCAGAAGAAGGATAATTCAATATACATAATAAGGTCATAGCAGTTTTAAAAAATACTAACAGCTCAGAGAACTCATTCAAACAACAGGATCCATGAAATGATAGTAGATAATATAAAGAAACAGTATTGTTTAAAACATGACAAACTGTTTTATTAATTTAAAATTAAATTACATTTAAGTTTAAAAAAAAAAAAATAACGCCAGAGATTTCTAAAAGCAAAACAGAATCCAAACAACTTTTGTCCTGTGAGTACTCTGTAGAAACTAATTCTTTTAATTTTATTAACTTTTGTTTAACACCAAGCTGATATAAATTTTCTTGATATTATTTTATACATAAGCATTTCATATTACTAGTTCTTATAGAAGTGAAAGCCCTTCTAAGCCATTTTAAAGATTTAAATAACACATATAAGCACAATTGAGAAATCTGAGAATGTCATTCCCAAATAATGCTGTTACTCCTTAACAATATTTGCCTAAATGAAGTGAAAAATACTTAAAAAGGGATCTAGAATTATTGACAGGATGCTTCTGTGAACTTAAGATACTGACTGAATCAAGTCACAATGTGGAGATCTGTGTCCAGAAAGTTTGCATGTGGATGTGGGGTTAAGCTGTTACACGAAAACTGTTTATTTTAATTCATAAATGCCATTGCTATATTTCTCTTTCACTCACTCAAAAACAAACATATTGTATTCCAGGATATCCTGAACTGTACATCTAGAATATTGTCAAATTTGAAGTCATATACACTAAATATTGCTAATATTTTTCTGATAGAAAAGTATAAATGATAGGCATCTACTTATCACTAAATGACCGTAAATTTATTTATAAGTAACAGTTTAAGGAGGAAAGAAGCAAAACTTAGACTCATTTATTCAGAAAGTAATTTCAAATATTTTATAATCCCTTCTGTCAGCAATTTTTCAGTTTCTATGTCCTAGAAAATGTTGTCTTAGTTTATTTGGGTGATATAATAAAATAAGTTTAGTTTTTAAATACTGGATTCAAATTATTGTGCATAAATTCAGTGCCTCCAAAAAAAGCCTTTTTTTAGCCACCAAAGAAATTCAAGTGATGGTATAGGATAGTTAATCAATCAAGTATCTAGTACTACTAGATACATGTGTTCAACATACAAAGGAATAAAGATGTTTGAACAAAAGGTAAGCTATAATAATCCTTCTGCTCCTTAGTATGTTTGGGGTGGGGTGGGTGATGACGGTGGTTAATGTTCAGAAAGAATGATACCAGCTTTTAGAATTAACTCAAAGAATAATAAATAAAATATAGTATCATGCATAGAGTACATTATCAGCCAGGAATATAAATCTCTTGATAATATTATTAAGCTAAAAGTCAATGATAGATTTGTGTAATCAATTTTAAAACAGTAGAGTCAAATTAAGCAAATATGTATTTCATATGTAAAGTACTTACAATGATGACTTTTTCAAAATCCTGGGCAATATCAAATAGGATAAAACATGTTGAGAATTTTTATTAATGTCTTGAAACTAATCATACTTTATGGAAGAAAGCAATGTGGGGTTTTAAATTTATCTTAAAGCAGCTTTTTAAACGAAAATATTATCACAACTTATATAGACTGGTAATTCTCAAATGGACCCCCCTGTTAAAAATGCAAAATATTGAGCCTGGCCCAAACCTATGAGTCAGAATCCTGGAGTGAGGCCCAGCAATCTGTCTTAACAACCAAGTAGTACTGATGCACCGAAAGAAACAAATGGATAATGTTTGTAAAATTCCTAGCAGGATGTCTTGAACATTTTCAACGTCAAATTTATTGCAGTTCCTATTATTAATATTACGATTCGCTATTTATTACTTACCCTTTATTATGGTACTTATGAATTGTATTTAAAATATTTTAACACCCATTTTGAATAAACTATTTTTCATTGATTTGAATTATTTATTCAATATTTATGTATTATTAGGAGTGTCTTGAATTTCTGTTTTGATGCATTGATTGGTCTAAGCACATGTGTTATTATTAGACTGATTTATATTGATTCTTTGTACTATATTGTATTACTTTAGTGAGACAGTCTCACTGCTATCTTTCAACACATTCTTTTATCATTCCCTGTTAGTACAGTGGTATGTTTTTTAGTTTGTTTTGTTTTGTTTTAAAACCTTGCACATACCAGGCATTGCACTAAATTCTGAGAAAATGGTAAAGTACGAAGTCTCTGTATTCCAGTGGGAGAGACGGATTGTGTGTTTTTCCATGATAAAATACCAATTTAGTGATTATCTTTTGCTCCTTACTTGGGATGTATTTATTTTGTCCCTCATCTTTTCAAGGGGCTATCTTAGAATCCCTCAAGGATTTGCTACTTCAGATCATGATATATATTTTATAGAGAAATTGGCAGAAGACATGGTGCTAACTTTCTCCATCTTAAAAAAGAAAAGAAAAGCTCCCTTAAGTCTTACTTCCCTCTATGTATCCTGGCTCTGCTGACTCAGTCTCTATGATTCTGTGATTTTGATTGTGATGGTTAATTTTATATGTCAACTTGGCTGGGCCACGGTACCCAGATATTTGGTCAAATATCATTCTGGATGTTTCTATGAGGGTGTTTTTGGATGAGATTTACACATAAATCAGTGGACTTTGAGTAAAATATATTGTCTTCTGTAATGTGGTGGATATCATCTAATTAGTTGAAGGCCTGAAAAGAATAAAAGATGCCCTCCCTCAGGCAGAAGGGATTCTTCCAATAGACTGCCATTGGACTAGAACTGTAACTTTTTCCTGAGTCTCTAGCCTGTCAGATATCCCCATCAGATTTTGGATTTGCCAAACCTACACAATCACATGAGACAATTCTTTAAAATCTATGTATCTATCTACCTATCTCTCTATCTATCTATCTATCATCTATCATCACTTATCTTCATAAGTTCTGTTTCTCTGGAGGACCTTGATTAACACCATTATTGTGAGGATGTATGTCTGTGAACCTTGAGAGCTTATGTGAGTGCCCTGATACCATATGGAACACATGCCAGGAGCTGCTTGGTGACCAAAGTTTACTCCCTCCATGACTGTGAATACGAATTACCTGTATAGTTCGTGATGTGTTTTTCTATGGATGTCTGTATTTCTGCAAGGTTGAAGTTAGAATAATGAGTTTATTGATATAAAGTCTGTTTGCACAGTATGAGGCACATATAGTTTATTTGTTGAGTTTCACCCTGCTTTCTGCACCTCAAAAAAATCAATGTTTTTATTATCTACAAAACAATGCTAATAGTAAAATTATAAACAACTTAAATGCCTTCATTTAAACAATATTTACATGTCTGATATCTGTTTCATCTAGTGTTGTTGATGCTGAAGTAAAAATGGTGAATGCAAGCAGTATGGTCCATGATTTCATAAATCTTAGTTTAGTGGAAGACACAGCAAAGAATTAATAAATAGATAAACAATTATTAATTTTGATCTGTGCCATAGAGAAAACCAACTCAGATTACATTAACGAGTGAAAAGACAGGAGAGTAATCAGGATACAACTCTCTGAGAAGGTAATATTTAAGCTGAGCATGGAAAAAATGCAACGGAGCCAACATTGCAAAGAACTGGGCAATATCAACAGAAGCAGAGAGAATAGCATGGGCAAAGGCCCTGAGGCAGGATGGAACTTAGCTAATTACAGAAAGAAAGATTGCCATCATGACCTTAAATATTAGATTATTATTTGAATCACCTTTAATGCTCCAAGGAACAGAACCCCAACCCCAACCAAACTTGCTGGCTATCCAAGCCTTTTATTTATTCATTTATTTTCAACAAATAAACACAGGCTTAGAATTATAAGTAACTTTTTCAAGGCTTCATAACTCATAAATGTCAAAAGGCAGATTTGAACTTACCTCTTAGGAGTCACAACACTTTCTACTTCTTCATTCACCTAACACTTCTCTCTGGCATTGAGATTCATTTTTCACTTGACCTGCATTTCCAATCACTTCTCAGTGTACCTTATATGTACAGAAATGCACTTTTAACAAGTTGAGCAGCCTTTCATCCTCTGAATTCAACTTCTGTTTTCTCATATCTAACATTTTACTAATTAATTTATTTTTCTACTTTTCTTTGCCTTTCTAAAATGTATCCTGTCTTTACTTTCTAATTTAAATCCTATCAAATTAACTGTTCAACCTAGCTAGAAGGAATTATGTTCTCCTCTTATAGCTGATGTCTGTAACATTTAGTTAGCAATTAATCAACCATAGTCTTTTATTGTCTTTGAGTTGTTCTAGCTCTTGTCATTTATATATTTATGTATTTAAACTTAATCCCACACAGTACACTGTGCATTTGATACACAGAAAATGCCTTACTATACTTGCAAGCCCCGTAGCATTTACTTGGACATTTAAAAATTTATTTTGACCTGTGGGAAACATATCTCTGAAAAGAAATATTCAAGAATGATTTCCAAATTACTCATTTTAGCATTCCAGATAGGGTTTTTCCCAGTAACTCAAAAGACAAAATTTAAGTAATTGAAATCAATTAATGGCAAAAGTTATTGTTATTGAAATGTGTCCCTCAAAAGATTTAAAAGTTCTAGTTCCCAGTACTTGTGAATGTGACCTTATTTGGAAATACAGTCATTACAGATGATCTAGTTAAGATGAGGTTCTTAGGATGGACTCTAAACCAGTATGATTGCCACCCTTATAAAAAGGGCAGTGCCATCTGCAAGCCAGACGTTACTAAAAGCTAAGAGAGAGGTACACATTCTCCCTCAGAGGCCACAGAAGAAAGCAACCCTGCTGACACCTTGATCTCTGACTCTAAGTTGTTTAAGCCACTCAGGGTGTGGTTTTTCTTACAGCAGCCCTAGTAGACTAATACATTTAACATAGTTCAATAAATTGATTTAAATCTATAGATTTATACAATATTATTTTACAAACACAAAGTGGACTCTATGTGCTTCAAATTGTATAGAGGGGGAAGTCAAACTAAAAACATTCTCATGAGTGTTTATAACAATTTAGATATGGCTAAAATGTAATAATATATACCCTTGATAGTGCTTATTTATCTGCTAATTGCATGCTACATTGAACCATGAGATAGTTTATAAAATTGAAGTTCAACTCTTCCCATCTTTGGGTTTTTGAAAAACAAAACCAAAATAAAACACAGAGTTTAACTTAAAATTTAAGTGAATAATATTAAACAGAGTAGTTATCGACCTAGATAACTAATTGTCTGTATTATGTGTCATTAACCCTGGATAAAAGCAAAAAGGTTAATAATAAGGACAAAGGACACAATAGAGTAGTTTGTTTGTTGTCTTTAATTCACTTTTATTGCACTGAATAACTCATTTTTGACCTGGTGATCTTCCAGGTAAGATAAATATTACTCTGAAACTGCCCTGACTGTGCTTTGTTACATGCGTTTCCCTGCTTTTGCTGTAGGCTGGCTTTTCTTCAGTGCTAGAAACTTCAGAGCATTTTATGCATCTAAGCATAATAGGTAGAAAAGCTTTTAATCACACTAATTCCTCTCACTGTTCTGAATCTATATCTATGACTCTCATCTGTTCCTATTCTGACACAGCTGCTGCTGGACAAAAAAAAAAAAAGTTTCTTGCATTCTACTTTAACTGAACTAAACTTAGAATTTAACTAGAAGGATCATTGTCTTTTCCTTTCCATGGCAATGCTCCTCTGACCACAGTGGGTACTCACATATCTGTGTTGAGGGCGTGACTGTTAGATTCTCCCTACACAGTAGCTGTCTTTGTACTGCTTTAAGAGTAGGTTGGCAAACAAGAGGGAAAATTGACAAAATATGTGTATTTAGTTCTGCTGAACTTCAAAAGCTTGGATTTCTGTCAGAATCAAACTGCCTCCTAATAGATACTTGTCCATTTTTCGTCCATTTAAAATCTCTCCCTTCATTGTGAAGATTTAAAAAAATTTGGGGTCAACTATACTCTATAAAAAATTTAAAAAATAAAAAATAATAAAAGAAAGATGATAAGGAAACCCAGAAAAAAAAAGAAAAATAAATAAATAAAATATTTGGGGGACTACAGAAATCTTCCAAAACAACATTTTTTGGTCTTAAGTTACCTCACTACCTAAAATTACTCTCAAATTCCACTCCTATCTACCCTCAATATCTTTCCCTTCCTTTCTTCATGATTTGTGGTACTCACTCTTCCCTCTAACTTCTATCTATCTACTTTTAAAAAAGTATCTTGCTATTTATACTTTGGAGACTAGCTATTTACCAATTTTAAATGTCTATATTAAGAAATGATTTATGTTTGATAAAAGTAGTTTTCCTGTATGTTTTAAGAATATTTGTGAATTTCAGTGAAATTACATTACATGAAAAACAAAACAGAATTCACATTTTGCATAAGTGAAATGCCTCAAAGGGAAAAGTAGTTGGTAGTGAAGAGTGAAGTGTTGATGTTTGGGGACATTAGATATATGGGGCAAGGTAAAGTAAATAAATTATTCATAAAGAGCATAATCGTCTTCTTGGAGGATAAAGGAGACATTTCTTTCTCTGAGACATGATAAGAAAACATGCCAGACACACCTGATATAATGCAGAAAAACAATTTTTAAATTTTCTCCAGTGACTTAAACCTCTGTATATTCATTAATTGATTCAGAATATTAACATCATCGTGTGTTTGGAGTATAGTCATTATAATAAATAACTGGACTCTACAGGCAAAAAAAAGTGTTTTCTATCACTGAAGATTTTAAGCAAAGTAAACTATATAAATATTCTAAAATGTTTTGATCAAGATATTGTAGCACTGTGGTAATTTTTAAAAGAGACAGTAGGTGGTGATAATCTAACACATAATTTGTATATTATATTTGTTTAAAAGTTGTTTTTCCACCACAGATTACTTTAAATATAAGTCTCCAGATTAACAACACTTTGTAAAATTTTAAGAGCCTGTTTGAGATTATGAAAAAAGTATGTAATTGTACTCCAGAAAAATGCACAATTTTGATGGTTATAGTGATGACAGTATTGATAACATTAATAAAAGAGGTATTATTTATTAAATACCTAATTAGAACTGTGCTATATTTGATATATGACATTGTATAAAATCTTCATAGCAGATTTATAAGAAAAAGTTTATTAAATTAAATTTTTAAAAGAAGAAAAGGGATTAATGGAAATCAAGAGTCAAGTAACCTATGGTAACTCAGTAAACTCTGTGTAGTGAAGTCTATGCTTTGGAGACAAGCTTTATCTGCCTTTAAAGCCTAGACTATATTCTCATTCCAAACTCCTTCCTTTTTCTTTTTACTCATTTCACTTTACCTTATAACAGCTATTTTTAACAGGAGTTTTGTTTATTTTGGCTCAGGGGCATAATAGTATTAATTTGGAATGAAGATTATTTGAAGAGAGGAGACAACAGAAAATAATAGTTCACAGTAACCTGTGGAGTGTGACTAACTTTGCTGCATCCTCCATGCTTTAATCCTTGCAACAACCTAGAGGAGTCATAGGAGAGCCTTCTTAGAAATGAATAAGTAAGTTTAAATATGTAATTAGACTGAGATCACACAACTCGTAAATGACAAGCTAGAAATTCAGATAAGTGGTACTTTCACTTGAAAGACTATATTATAAAACTATGATCTGATCTTTTTTAAAAGAATCTCTATTTTAAAGAAACACTTGAATCATCAAAACAGAAATAATCAAAAACCGACATTAAACTAAATTTGCTTTAAGCGTGCAATAGACCCAGGAGGAAATGACTATAAAGGGGTCGATTTAAGAAATGTGTATAATAAACACCCCCTTGTCTCTGGAGTAATACAATTTTATTCCTCATATACCTCTTATGTCTCTGAACTAGAGCTATGGCAACCATGAATTAATGTAGCACTTTTGAATTTATAAAGCACATTGATTCATTTATATTTAGTTGCCTTGGAAAATAACATATTTTACAGTTAATTTAAAAAATAGGTCTAAGAACTATAAGATAATTAATGAGGTAAATCAATAAATTATTATTAAAAACCTAGTAACTTTATAACTACAGGTTAGGAAATTGTAGGATTAAGGAACTATTGCATTTCTAAATTTCGAATAAGATGTAAGAATAAGGGAGAATTCAGAAGAGAAATACATTATTTAGGAAAAAAGAAGGACAAAGAATAGGTTATAGAGAAATAAGTCAACCAGACCTTCATGAGAAGAAGAGAAAGATTGAGAGAGAAAGAGAATGTTACAGAGAATGAGAGAGACTATAGAAAATGAGACAAATTTAAGTGAGTGCAGATAGAAATGTGCAATATAGAATTTTTATATATCTCATTTTAAAAAACAACAGCACATTTTCTTAAGCTAATTTCAATGTTTATGATTTACCCCATGGAAATTCAATATTACATATCTTACAGCTCATTTCAGATATATGTTTAGACTTAATGATGCATCACATTGATAGATGTTTTTCTCTGGAGGAACAAAATAGCTATCATTACATATTTTTAAAATTTTATTGGAAAGAACCAATAGACTTATTCCTTGAGTCTCATAGGACAAAAAGGATTACATGGATAAAATTATTTAAAATATTTTAATTGTATATAATATTTTTTGTAATTATTAAATTTTCATATAATTGCATTAGCTATGTCATCCAGAAAAGAGTCCACAAGGCCCTGGAGCAAACAGTAAGCAACAGCTGATCAGTCACATGTCAATGGTCATTAAAGAAATTCACATATTGGCTAGTTAGTTGTAGTATGTGATCACCAAACCAATATTAATTTTATATCTTTTGATTTCAGGTTGAAATCTAGATGGGCTTTCAAACAGTACAACACCATACATAGTAATAGATACACATACATAATCTAATTATGGACTTTTTTTTTGCTGTAACTGGTTTAATATATTTTTATTACAAATTCCTAAAATTAGAGTGTAAGATAAAAATTTAAATCTATGATCTTATTATTAAATATTTACTGTTATCAAATTTAGAGAGCTACTTTTTCAATAGAAAATAGTCTGGAATTGTATGGTGGACCTTCCCTAGAGAATGGCATAATGGTTCCCTCCATCTTTCCATCATTAGACATGATTGAAGAAAAGAAAATATAGCTGTATATAATTGAGAAAAAATAATAGGGGTTGCAAACACTTGATTAAAAACAGGCTTGAATTATAGGCCCTTACTTTATATTCTTTAACATATTTGCCTGTTATTTTAATCCCTTTAATAAATACAGATGACACTAAAGATCAGTATTAATAGGGGGATTACAAGTTTTAATGGATTTAAAATTCAAAACAAATTAGTTAGGAGTTAACCTTTTAAAAGTTAATTAAAACGTACTTAGCAAGTGATTAATATATTGAGCTTCCTTTTCATGAAATTAATTTTACTATCAAAATATAGGGGTAATGACAAACATATTTTTCTTGGAGAACAGCAAGTACAACTGTGGAGTGCCTGTGACTGTGAACACACAGTAGTATCTTATTCCACATCAGAATAAATTATTTTGGGTACAGTGGAATTTTTTCACTTGGAGACTATCTTTAAGTTATTAAACAAAGTATTTTCTGTATAAGAGAAGTCTGACCTACGATGATAGACATTTGAAATTGATGGTTTTACAGATTTATGTTCAAAGTGAAAAGGAAAAAAGGTTATTTTAAGCATAGGGAACAGAGATACATTCCAGACCCCATCATGAGGTGGTGAGATAACCATTACTGAAAGCATTTTGCCTGAAACGAGGGGATTAATTCTTGCATATGTTGTAGTTGAAAGTTAGTCATCTTACACAACTTTAACTTGAGGGATTGTTCTTCTAAGACCTGCTGAATAGTAAATTGAATGTGACATAAGTTTTGTGTATATGCATGACGACTTCAACATATGAATGACAGATGATAAATGCATTGAAATAGGAAAATGTCAAAGAATATAGCTGATTATTTAGAGAGTCTAGAAAAATCAAGTATAACATAGCCTAAAAAACCTAGGTAAATTATTACCCAGTAATGTCTCACAAATGATTTACTCATAAAAGAAACAATTTACTCTTCAGATAATTGGCCAAAACAGATAGGCAGCTCCTAATTGGTCAGTACATTTCATTCTCAAAGATGACCTCATGTGGGCTAGTTCTGTTTCTGAGTTGATCTGCCTTGCTTATAAAGTGAACTTTGAAAGTTATGCTTTAAGTAGAATAGTGAGAGTAAAAAATAGCACTCAAATGCACATATATTTGTTGTGGACTTTAGAAAGTCCAAAAAAATGGTGACCTAGTAAAGGCTTTATCTTTTTGAGTATATGGTACTAGGCTGGGGAGTGTGAGGGCAACAACATGTGGAGAGAAGATTCCAATTCCCTTTTACCTTAATAGGTCATGATTTCCATAGATATGATTGCTGCAATTACTGGAAACATGATCTTATTTATGAATGTGTTCTCATATTGTTTATTACCCCTTTTAAATTTAGAAGAGAGTAATATAAAATTATCCCTGGCAAATGTTTAGTGCTGAGAAGGAAAGCATATCATTTTTATTTCTGGCTTTCACACTAAATAAAAAACAAAACTCAAATGTAGAGAGAATTATTGTTTAATTTAATCATTTCATTTTCCCTGGTATGTTTCCACTCACCTTGTAAAGGTTATGTGTATTATTTCCAGTTTCACAAGTTTTAACATTATACTCATTTTATTTATATTTTAATTTCATGCTAAGTTTTCTTTTTCTTTTTCTTTTTCTTTTTTTTTTTTGGTCTCCTGAGCCCTTTTTCAATTTTGCATAATCAGAGTGAAGAGAATTACCAGCTATAACAGAATCTTTGGGAGGCTTAATTTAATTTTCTAAAGTCAACCCCTTTAAAATGAGTTTTTTGTTAACTTGGAGAAATAGGGACTTTTTTATCAATTATAAAAATAGCAAAAAAAATTAAAAAAACAAATAAAAACCTCTCTAAGAGTGTTTACTTATCTAAACAGGATGACAGTAGAGATGGAAAGTAAACTTGAATGTAGGTAAATATAGCTTATCAATGGACATTTATTGATGCTGTTTACTATAAAATCAGTCATTAGTTCAATAAGAATGTCCAGGAAGTTAATGATGAAAACTTCAAATTTATTTGAACCTCCATATTCGGGATGCAGTTTAAACCAAATGAACACTGACCTCATCCCGTTTAGTTTACCATTATTTGAAGAATATCATTTGCAAGTGTTTAGAATACCTTGTAATGTTATTTTCTGATAAATCATGTATTTGTTTATCTAAAATCGTATCAAATACTCTCTTGCTATTCTGTGTCACTAAGACAGGTCCTCAGTCAAAGTTTGAAAATCTTCACCGTTTTCTCTCTTCAAAGCTGTGGCAGAGGAAGGATGCCACATTGAATGCAACCTTTATTATATTTTTACTGCTGTCACTTTTTATTCCTGTGAACTGAAAAGCCACCAGTTCACCTTTGACTACCTTGTTCACAGTTTTTTCACACCAGGAATTTACTGAGATGTAATCTGCAGTTGCGGGATGGCCCCAATGTCACAAAGTACTGTCAAACATAGCTCATTCACCTCGTTAAAATATTAGAAAATTGCTAGACTGGGGTTACCATATTATACAACATTAAATTGAGTTAATATAGTTTATTGTGCACATTTTTCTCATCTGAAATAATCATATTAAGGCAATTTTATGTATAACTTCTAAAATTCATTATCACTTAAATTAAATAGGCACTTCAGCTGACTGAACTTTTTGAAGCCCCCCAGAGCATGTTACCAGGACTTATTCACAATTTACAATCATCCCTTGGTTTTTACCATTGTGGTACTACCTATGGCATAGATTCCATATTCCATAAATCATATCAAAATCACCATTTTCACCTATTCAGACAAAAATCTTCATAAGCCCAAACTTGTGTATTACATTGACTATTATTCCCTATTTGATAACTCCTAATCACATAAACATAATGCACTAAATAATAATGCTTTTAAAGCTTGCCTTTTTATACCTCCTCTACCTGTTATGTTTCTACTCTCTTCCATACACATTTATCAAAATGAGAAATCTGGGAGGATTCTTTTATTTATTTGTTTGTTCATTTATTACCATTTAATCTATTTGATCAAAAAGTTCTATTGGACCTCCCTTCAAATATGTATTTATATTCTTCTCATTCTCTTCCACCTCTGAAACTATTCTCAAACTTTCCACTATGACATACAAGTCTATGATATATTTACATCTTGGACAGCATCTTGCCCTTGTGAAGGTCACTCTAGATATACAGGTCTTTTGAATAACCCTAGAAAATTGCATGATGTTTATATTAGGCCTTTCCACCTTGTGAAACTATTTTAGGAAAATAAATTATCACTATCCTTTTTAATACATATATATTTGTTGAATTCTGTTCTTTTGAAACAAAAGTTACAATCAAGAATCTCTTTTTGTTAGGAATTATGTTTTTTAGTAAGAAATAAAAATACTCTATGGCAATAAGGGCAATAAAGGAGCAGCATAGATTGGAAAATGAACATAATTCTGACTCATGTGAAGGCATCCTGCAAAATTATACACAATGCATGTCTGCAAAATGTACAGAGAAACACAAGGGAAATATTACTGTACTTATATTCTGAATTGCTACATGCAGTCTTTCCCCTAATGCACTGGCTTTATCTAGAGTTCTAAAAAAAGATTAGAGGTTCCATCATGCTTCCCATAATTTAGCTCAGACATGTTACCTTTACTTTGTGCAAAAGGGCTCTCATACTGAGTACCTATACCTCATTTTACCAAAATCATGTTCAGATAATAGAGAATATCTTTTCTCATTGTAAAGGTGTGGAGTAGTTCTACAAGTTCAAAGGTAAACATATAGATCTTGCTCTCTGAAACTGGAAGTTTGTATAAGGAACAAAACAGATTCTTAACTGTAATTCATTTGGTAAATAAGGCTCATGTCTTCAGCATCTCCAAGGGGCATAATTCTGAAAAATCAATTTGATGAAGGAAAAATCATTAATCTCTGAGTAGAATTTTACACATACCAAGAAAGTCACATGACGAGTAGCCCTGAGTTACCCCTCGTTGTCAAGGCAACTGTAGTTTTAGTTTCTCTACTAAGCAAGCCTCTCTTATCCTCAGTTGCACCATGGATGTTAATTAAAGTGCCATGTCCTCCTGCACAAAGTTTTAGGATGCTGTTCTCAGAAGGACTAATCAATATATGAGATTCCCCATTAATGTAACCCAGACAAATACATCATGACCTAATTTTCTTTTCAACCACCCAGTAAATCAACTGTGAGAATAAGAACTGACCCATGTGTTTTGGGGCTAGAAGTAATTACAGACAACCTAATCAAGATTAAAATGTCATTTATATAATTTTTATAAAAGATACCAAACCAGGAAGAAATTAATAATGCTTTATTGAACTATGTTTGAATTTTGCATCCCTTTGTTTTAGGTGGATATAGATTGTGGAGGTGAGAGGGGCACTTGCTATATGCTGATTATTTGCAGAGATCTGAAATAAGAGTTATATTAGGACATAGGTGATGGTAATATAAATCTAGCAGAATTTATCAATGTTTACAAGTCTAATAATTTTCTAACATTTTCATTTATGCTGGGGACAATCTCTAACACCCTTTCTCTCTCTTGTGATATCCTTAAGTCATAACTCAAGTTATTTAGAGTTTTCATTATATTCTAAACACTCTATTTGTATTTTATATAAATCTTTAGCAGAGAAGTTTAAAGTAAAGAAGGTTATATAACCTGCAAAATATTACTAATAAAAAAAGAGTATGGAATAAAGCATTATACTAGAGTGCTCAGTATTTGAAGTTTCCCTTCAAAGGGAGATTAATAATACCCTTATCACAGAGTAAATATGAGAATTAAGATAGTAAAAACAGTTCAACACTTTACAACGTGTAAATAATCCCTATTTTCCCCTTATTTTTTCTTATATTTATTTTAATAATTCAAATGAAGTAAGTTCAGTGGAAGCCGTGATCTTCAAGGAAAATTGTTTATGGGAAGTGAATCTGGATTGATACTTTTCAAATGCTATAGACTTTGGATAATTTGGGACCTTGTTGTTTATGGTGATCAACATGAGAAAAAGTAGGAATAAGAATAAATTATCAATAATTAAATGACAAAAGAGCATAGTGAATATTAAAAGAGAATGGATTAACTCAGCATGATTTTGTGGTGTAAAAAAGAGGAAAAGGGAGATGTAAAAAGTTCATAGTCTTTCCAAAGCAGGTTTAAACTTCCAGGTAAAAATGAAGCTGTTTTTCTGTCTTGTAGTGATTTGGATTTTCTACATCTATGAATTCAAAATCTAAATTTTGAATTAATACATTTGTACTGCCATACATAAGGTATAAGAAAAATGCAAGACCATTGTCTAGAAGATAGTGTTGCTCAAAAAAGTAGAAAGGACTTTCAAGGGCACTTAAATATGTAGAGGAAATCTTCCTCCTGAAGATCACAAGAGTGTGGAACATAACTTTATGCCAAGTCTTAAGATTATTTGAAGGAATTAAAAATAACATAGGTGTTGAAATACAAATTGATACACAAGCCATTTATTGTGAAAAAGGGAAAGCAGTATCACTGAAGCACAGTCTCATGTGGGAGGATATCTTCCCAGAGGCAGTCTAAGGGCAGAAATAAACATTGTCCCTATTAATAGAAATAGGAAGTTGTCATCACTTAAGGAGCAATTTTATGTGCATGAGAATATTCTTCTAGGTGAGAGAACAGTGCTGTCAGGAACAGTTTTTCTATGATGGTGCAGTATATTAGCATTATTGACTCATCCATGTTTAAATTCAAAGGCTTGCATTAAAGGATGTAAATAGATGAATGTGTTTCTTAAGTGTAAATATTTCAAAAAGTGTATTTTACTTATATGTGCATATTTGAGGGTTGTATTTCCTGCAGATATCACAAAATAATTAATATCTAAGTAGAGATATAGTAAAAACAAGGGTCAGATAGGATAGTGTTTTGAGGGAGAATTGTTGAAGCTGGAAATATAACAGATTTATCTCAAGATTTTTAAAAACTTTTAAAATTTAGAAATAATGTATTTCAGAAAGCAAAGATAGTACAGAGAATTTCCTTATATTCTTCACTCACCTTCCATTAATGTTAAAATTTAATAATGTGTCTTGGCATGTTCTTTTTTGGATTTATCTTGCTTGGGTTTCCTTCAACTTTTTGATTTTATAGATTTATATATGTTGTCTATTATCAAAACTTATTAAGTTTGGTACCATAATAATAGCTAAATTACAGACTATATCAGATTCCTCTGTTTTTTTCACTATTGCCTTTTCTTCACTCCAGTTTACAATACAGAAAATTACATTGCATTTAGATATCATGTCACCTTAGCCTACTTTAATCTGTAACATTTTTCTCTCACTTTTTAAAATTTAGACACTTTTGAATGGTACTAGTCAAATAATTTATAGACCACCATCCTTCTACTTGAATATGTGTAAATACCACAGAGGTGGTGTTCTTCTCATCCCATTGTATCAAGAGATACATGATATCATCATGACTCATTCTCAGTGATAACCTGATCACTTAATGTGGTATTTGTCATGTTTCTCTATTATAAAGTTACTGCTTTTTCTTTTCTAAACTCTATTTTATAGAAGCAAGTCACTAAGTTCAAGAGGAAGGGAAGCAAACTCCATTTCTGGACATATGTAAAAATCACCATAGTAATTACATATTTTGAGGGAGATATTTTGAAGCTATGCAACTATTCTGCTTCTCCTTAAAGTTTTGACCAGAAATTTGAAGATGAATTAGCCCATAACAACCATTACTGTGGTGCTCTAATGTTGATTCTCTATTAACTATTAAAAAGTTATTCATGATACTTGTTAAAGATGATAATGAAGACTTTATTCTAGAGGGACTACAGCTGCAGGAGAGAGAGAAATCAGGCTCAATTGATAATACAACAAGGAAAAGTGGGGATTTATAACCAAGGAATAGGGCAGGGGTCAGCAGATGGAAATTACTAAGAAGGAATATCTGGTGAAAGGGAAGAAGGACTCTGGCTAAGCCAACATGTCAGGATTCTTATAGCTAGGCCAGGGTGGTTAGGTAGCATCTGGTGGATGGTAAGCAATGAGAAATTTGATCAAATATCAAAGATGATCAGATATTGAGGGTGAGGTTTTTTATTAAACTGACTTAGCAGGATTCTTGCTCTTGAAGACATGGCCCAAAGATGGAGCCTCATTGAAAAAGAGCTTAGAGGGGTCTAATATTTGATTAAGGAGAGTCTTTGTCATTACTTCCTTCCTTTTGCATTTATAATCAGAATTCTCCAGTAAGGAAGATTTGTACCTTCTCTTCAATTTACTTATTTATTCAATTCTTTGTATCAGTTTGATATGGATATTTATTTTAGGGTAGGTCACATGGACAAAAAATTATCTTAGTTTACCTTCTTTTGAGATTTTCTTGAATTATCCTGAGGGATTTTTTTTGTGGTGGGGGTGGGGGTGGCGGGGTGGCAGCTGGATTTAGGATTATGGATTAAGAGTTTTATTCCTCAGCATTTGAAAAATATTTTGGCACTTACTTCTTGTGTCCATGGTTTCTGATGCGAAATCTGCTCTCATTTCAAATGTTTTTTTTTTCCCCTGTAGGTAAGGTGTCTTTTGTCTCTGGTTTATAAATTTTTGACAAATTTCTGAAAAGTTTACCCCCTATTTCTTCACTTACTTTTTAGAATTTTCAGCCCCACTCACTTTCTTCTCTTCTTCTAGGACTCCAATGATAGAAATGTTAGATTCTTCGTTGTACCCCTACAGTTCCCTGAGGCTTTGTTCATTGTTTTTAGCCTATTTTCTCTCTTTTGTTTAGATTGGGCAATGTCTAAAATTCCACATCATATTCAGTGATTCTTTCTTCTGTCTTATTTATTCTGCTCTTAGCCCATCCAGTGATTATTCTCTCCTACCCCTCAGCCAAGGCTAGAATTTTTAATTTTTCCCTGTATTTCTCTCCTCCTCTTCCTGTTGCAGTGGATTTCCTCTAATGCAGACTACATTTTTTTTTAAAACCATGTATATTAAGGGATATATATGTACATTTTTATATTATATTATAAACATATCTTTATGTACATATTATATAGAGTATACTACTATACATGTTTATTTTTATGTAATGCTCTGGATGGATTTTGGAAGTGCTTTCTGTGCCTACCAACTCAATCCCAAATGGGATAACTTTATAAGTATTCTCCCTGATCTTTCATGTAAGCAACCAGTGGAGTTCCAAGAGAAATAGCCTGCAAGTACCTGCAAATCTCCCTTTGTCTTAGGTCTGCTAGAGTTTCACACTGTCATGCTAACCCATAATCAGTCTTTAACAACTCATTTAAATATTCTAGTTGAATCTACTGGCCAGATTATATGACCAACTATTTGTCCCAGGTAAGCTAATACTCAAATTCAATTTTTCTCCTCAGTGACCTATCTTTCTTTAGATTTCAAGTAAGTAGTTTGACCTTCAGTTCTCCAATGTTTTTGAGAAAAGTCATTAATTTGTAGTTAGTGTAGCTTTTTATTTTGTTCTAAGGATAGGGTAACATTCTTTCCAGCTCTTTCAAACTCTGACTTGAAAGCTGAAAAGTGGTTCTGCTTTCAGGTCAAAGTTTGAAAAGCTGAAAAAGTAAGAACAAGATAAAAAGCTACACCAACTACAGCAGAGGCATTATGAAGTAGAGATATGAAAGCATGAAATCTATCTGCCATCTCTTCCCAAAAGCATCTTAGTTATGGCTGTATCAGTTAAATATGTTAATCAAAAGAGTCGATCTTTTTGTTTTCCATAAAATCCTGAGATTTGAATTATCAACTTGAAGAGAATCTGTGAGGAAAGTATATCTAATTCGTTTAAGAAAAAATAATACCATACTGAATCCATTTTTTTCCAGCTACAGCAAAACATTTTGAATAGATTGATTAAAAATAATAAGATTGGAATTGATATTACATTTTTCCACAAATGGCAAAAATAGTAAAATGCATGACAAGGTAATTGAGTAACTGCTATACTATAAATAACACTATTATACAAAATTTAGCAGTACTCTTTTACACTCAACTGGATGAATCAGAATCAATTTTATCACCTTATTTAATTATAATTTTGCATTTCTGCATGCTTTATAGTATAATGTTCCAGAAATCTGATGAAACAAAAACGAGTAGATGAAACATTGATTTGGTTAACTTAACAAATGTTATCTTCCTGAGCAACTGTTGAGTTGTTTTCACTCTTTATCAAACACATTTTCCCTCAAATACAATATTGCAATTACAGGCCGTGCATGAAAATGTCTGTGCATTGTACTAGTGCCAATGAGTAATCTCCTGTTTGGGGCTATAAACATTTCAGTTCAGCTGTTCAATGCATGTTTACATAAGCTCACATCTTCCCACTCAACGAAATTTCTAAAAGAGCACAGCTCAGTGAAAAATTGAAGAGAGAATGATGAGTAGAAAACAAGTCTATTCTTAACAAACTATAATCAAATCATTACATGGAGCTCTATTCTTTATTCTGCATTTGGTATGATCGTCCTTCAAGCAAAAGAAAGAGAATAGGGGAAAAAAAGTTGACAAATAATGTTACAATTCAAAATAAAATTCTATGTATCTTAAAAAATAGATGCTGAGTCACACACACATAAAAAAGATCACTAACGGTATTTTTCAATGAAACTCTGTAAAAGTTTCATTTCAAGATACAGCTTACATATGGAATATTGGCATCCAGTTTAAAGTTAGGTTCCATAACTGAAAATCACAGGAGGTAAAACATTCTCCATATTTCTAAGCCCCAGTATTCAAGAACCAAAAAAGTTGAGTTACTAAGAGCAAACACAGAAAGATAAATGTAGATAACTTCTCCTAAATTACTTATTTTGATGAACATTTTCACTCTTTTTAACACTAAATCATGTTTTTGTCCATTTACAAAAAAGGTGATCAGAGGTAAAATGTCTGCTTTACTCTTAGTACGATAGTATATTACAGTGCAAAGCAGAAACATTTCATTAATTGTACTCCACAGGTGCTACAAGTGTGAAATGATCCCAAATCTGCACCCAACCCACAGATGGACAGACGTATGGTAGGCAAAAAGCAGGTGTTTAATTTCATTTGAAATCTTCTGCACTCAGCTTAGTGTAAATGAAATCAACCTAATCAAATGAAATCAAGTCTAACCCTGCTTCCTAGAGACTTTTTTAAAATAGTGGCTTTTAAATACTTTTATTTCAAATCCTATCATTTAAAAACATGTGAGCATTCAACCCAAATATATGTATTACTATTAATTTATAAACAGGATAGATAAGACTATTGTAATATGTTATCTATGTTATGAAATATGCAAATAAAGTTAACATTTTAAAATATAAGATAAAGATAAACCTTACTGAGTTTATATTTGATACAGATAAACACATTAAAATTACTACTTCTACCATTTTGATGAGGGCAATGTGATTGTACATTTTTCAGTTTCTTTTGTTGTTTTTATTTAATTGAATGGAAGATCTGGTTATAACTTCACATTAATTGAACACTTGGTTTTAATGTGGCAGCTGAAAAATATATTTCCCAAAGATCCACAGATATATAGTCAACTCTACTTACTAAATTATGATATTTTTTCAAATACATCCAGTATTTAAACAACATATTTATATAATATATACATATGTGTATACAGAGTTAGTTATATATGCACACATTTTAATATGTACATGAACACACACACACAAACACACGTATCCTGTTATGTGTATCAAGTTTTTTATTTTTATAAAGATTTTTTTGATGTGGACCATTTTTTAAGTCTTTATTGAATGTGTTACAGTATTACTTCTGTTTTATGTTTTGGTTTTTTGACCACGAGGCATGTGGGATCTTAGCTCCTTGACCAGAGATTAAACCCACACCCGCTGCATTGGAAGGTGAAGTCTTAACCACTAGACTGCCAAGGAAGTCCCCATGTATCGTGGTTTTAAACAATAGCTGCAAGTTCTTTGGCACTTCTCCCAATGAGAGGTGAAAGTTTATGTTCCTTCTCCCTTGTCTTATCAAGCTTTTGACTGCTTCATCTAAAGGAGAATGGCAGAAATGGTGTTATATGATTTCTAAGGCTAAATTATAAAAGGCAATGCATCTTTCTTCCTTCTGAATCACTGGAGCTCTCAGGGTTAGAACCATGGGCTGACAAGTACCAGTTACCCCAAGGCCACTATGCTGAAGAAGGAAAGAAACATAGTTGTACAAATCATACACACAGTTCCTGGTTGGAACTTAAATGAAGATATATCAAATTCATATCCAATAATCTTAATGTTGGGAAAAGATATTAATTATAGAACTGAAGAAAACTTCATCTACAGTTTGCTTTACATATCCTGCTCTGTACACTGTGAATTGCTAAATCCATTTCTGAAGCTTGTGTTAGGAGGGTTAACTTTTCTCCATGTTATAAAGAGATGTGCAGAGGCCATTACTGTGTAGCAAGAGTATATGATGTCACCTACAACACTAACTGCTTTTAATTGTAGTCTTGATTCATACAGAAATATAGTGAAACTATTGGGGACACCTTTCTGCAGAGTAAAGACAATGTATTTCAAAATAACACTACTCTGTGTCAAGCAGGTAAATATATCATTTACCTACAAAGTAAAATACTTTATAATGTATTATTATATTTTGGAAGATATTATCTAAATATCTTAAAATTTTGATATGGGGATGTAATAAAATCAAATGTTATGAATAATCTCTGATTTATGTTTCATTTTGTGTTGCTGAAAATTTCTAATGTCCACTTCTGGTTCAGACACTTTTCTTGCTTTTCCCATTTCAGTTCACTAACACTATAATACAGACTGAGATGGCCATTATTCCATTGAGATATATATCTACCTACATGTATATCATATATATTTACACATATGTATGTATATATATATATATATATATATATATATATATATATATATATATATGTGTGTGAGCTGATAATAGATTCTGAAAGAAAATATTTTTTTTAAAACACTTTTACTTCATGTAAAGATTATTTTTGATTTCCAAGACATATGTGACTTTTACTGAAATTATTTTCTTTCAAGATTGACCTCTTCAGTAGAGTGGTACGAAGCATTCAGTTTGTGTGCACTTCTTACTCTAAAACAAGATACCAGACTAGAAAGACAGATAATAATAATATAATAAAATGATAAATTCTACATTTTATTCCTTAAAAATAAATTATTGATATAACTTCTCATTTATTATTTATTTCCTCAGTTTCAATTATTTATTTTTATTCAGTATATCCTATTTGTACAAACAATTATGAACCATTTCAGTAGGAGTAAGGAGTGCCTTTCTTCCAAAATATTTGGAATTTGGTTAGGTATGTGTAATTCAATGTGTGACAGAAGGTCACTGTTAATCTAAAGAATACATTTTCCAAAAGGAAAGCTAAACGTTGTAAGTTTCATTGTGTTTTAAAATTAAATTTCTAAATGTTTCAGCAGTAATTGTAAATCCAACATAGTAATTGTAAGTTCTATGTTTTGTTTTCCACAATATATCTAAATTTTTACGGTATCTTCCAATTCATTCATACTTTAGATTCTTCTTTCCTACTTTAATCAGTTAAAATATACTTATTGTATACAGCCTGTATCCAGAAATCAATCAATCATCATAAATTTGTGGAAGTCCTTGGAATTATTTGCTGTAATTTTGCTTTTCTTTGTCCATGGAAGATCCCTCTCTCTCTCTCTCTCTCTGTCTGTCTCTCTCTGTCTCTCTGTCTCTCTCTCTCTCCCTCTCTTTGTTTTGAATGTACAAGGCTTTGTTTCTGGCATCTACTGTGGCCTCTGTTGAATGTTTATCTAGCCAATGAAAATTTAACATTACAGTTACGTCTTGTGTTGAGGATTATAAGGCAGAATGTGGGACAAGAAGGAAAGAAAGCATTGATCAATGATTAGGGACTGCCCCATGCAGGGTGGGAGATACTAGGACATGTGTCATATACTTATGTTCTGTTTACAGCAGCCCTAGTTTATACTCATCTTCACTTCTCCTTCAGTTTAGCATTTTTTTTCCAGGTTTTTCCTTTTATAACAAGGTACTCTTTCTTTTCTTCCCTAACCCTTCCCAGATGCAACGTAATAGACACTTAGTTTCCAAGGACAAAGTATGCTTTAACGAATACTTAAGCATTGCATTTCAATATCTCAATAAATTTTATTTTTATTTTTATTTTATTAAAGTATAGTTGATTTACAATATCATGTTAGTTTCAGGTATACAAAAAAGTGATTCATTTATACATATATCTATTCTTTTTCAGATTATTTTCCTTTATAGGCTATTACAAAATATTGAGTATAATTCACTGTGCTACCCAGTAGGTCCTTGTTGTTTATCAATTTTATATATAGTAGTGTGTATCTGTTAATTCCAAACTCCTGAATTATCCCTCCAATACTCCCTCTCCCTTTTGGTATATATAGTAGTGTGTATCTGTTAATTCCAAACTCCTAAATTATCCCTCCACCACTCCCTCTCCCTTTTGGTAACCACAAGTTTGTTTTCTATGCCTGTGAGTCTGTTTGTGTTTTGTAAGTAGATTCATTTGTATTATTTTTTAGTTTCCTCATATAAGCCATATCATATGATATTTGTCTTTCTCTGTCTGGCTTACTTCACTTAGTATGATAATTTCTAGGTCCCCCCCCAACGTTGTTGCAAATGACATTATTTCATTCTTTTTTATGGCTGAGTAATATTCCACTGTGTGTGTGTGTGTGTGTGTGTGTGTGTGTGTGTGTGTGTGTATTTATACCACAACTTCTTTATCCATTCATATGTTAATGGACCTTTAGGTTGGTTCTGTCTTGGCTATTTTAAATAGTGCTGCAGTGAACACTGGGTGCATGTATCATTTCAAATTATGGTTTTCTCTGGATATATGCCCAGGAGTGGGATTGCAGGATCATATGGTAGCTCTATTTTTTAGTTTTTTAAGGGACTTCCATACTGCTCTCCATAGTGGTTGTACCTGTTTACATTCCCACCAACAGTGTAGGAGGGTTCCTTTTTTTCTATATCCTCTCCAGCATTTATTATTTGTAGACTTTTTGATGACGGCCATTCTGACTGGTATGACGTGATACCTCATTGTAGTTTTGATTTGCGTTTCTCTAATTATTAGTGATGTTGAGCATCTTTTCATGTGCCTTTTGGCCGTCTGTTATGTCTCGTTTGGAGAAATGTCTATTTAAATGTTCTGCATATTTTTTTGATTGTTTTTTTTTGTTTTGGTTTGGCTTTTGGTTTTGGGTTTTTTTTCAATATTGATACAAAGAGCTGTATGAGTTGTTTGTATATTTTGGAGATTAATCCCATGTCGATCATAGCATTTGCAAATATTTTCTCCCACTCTGTAGGTTGTCTTTTTGTTTTGTTTATGGCTTCCTTTGCTGTGTAAATGTTTTTAAGTTTACTTAGGTCCTATTTTTTTATTTTTGTTTTTATTTCCATTGCTCTAGGAGGCAGATCCAAAAAGATATTACTGTGATTTATGTCAAAGAGTGTTCTGCCTATGTTTTCCTCTAGGAGTTTTATAATATCTGGTTTTATAGTTAAGTCTTTAATCCATTTTGAGTTAATTTTTGTATGTGGTATTAAGGAGTGTTCTAATTTCATTCTTTTACATGTACCTGTCCAGTTTTCCCAGCACCACTTATTGAAGAGACTGTCTTTTCTCCATTTTATATTATTGCCTCCTTTATCTCAAGAAATTTGATGATGAATATGTAACTTGAATAAAATGTTGACATTTGCATCAATAATGGAAACTATAGAAGTCTGGTCATGTGGGCCAGAAATGTGTGGAGTGAATGATAACTTACTTATTTTAAGAAGATTATCTCACAGGAAGAGGAAGTATCACAGGTGTCTATACAAATGTCAGTGGATATCACTTTTAGGAGCCTGGCTTTCCATTTAGATAAAATAACTTCTGTCTTTGGTGACTTCACTCACTTTCTGTTCCAAACTTTCTTCCTATCCATGCAACATGGATCAATAGATGTCAGTGTGCTGTCTCCTTAAGCAGAAATTTAGATTTATTTTTATATCTTGTTTCAAATATAATTGTCCTTTCTCTTTTTACTACCTGTCACTCTAATCATATTTTAGAAATGTTTGAACCCTTGAAGAACTTTGTTGTAAATCAATCTACATGCTACAGAGGTAGTAGACATATTTTTGTAAATGAATTTTCTATATTTTGGTTGTAGTTTAATACTAGCTGGAAATATTTAGTAAAATAATCCACAATTAAAACTGTTAGCAAACACAACTTTAAACCCTCAGTGAATTGCAGTTATTAAAAACAAGTACTTCAAAGAGATAAGGGATAAGACATTATACCTATAAAAGTAAGAGAGGACCTGAAAATATAAAATGAAGAGAGCTAAAATATTGAATGTGGTTTAATTTTGAATATCTCAAACTATTGGAAGACTACTATTATAGAATAATCATTTATTAATTGGGTTAATGTATATTCTGTACCAAAATGGAATAAAACTGAGAAGGGCTTTGACTTTTTAGCCTGCAACTCTAGAAAATAATTGTTAATATTCATAAATAAAACTTATTCAATGAGTTTTGTTTTATGAAATATTTGTTAAGGGTAGATACTCTAAATTCAGAAATCTGTGCAGCATCTGTGAAAATGCTAGAGCTTCAATATTTACATATTCAAATACAGAAAAAAGGCTTTAAGAAAATACTCCATTAGTAGAATTTGTTTTCAGCTCAGCACTTTTAGAGAGATTACTTTTTCAATAAAAAAATATTATGGTTTAAAGAAAGGAGTGTCTCAATTTCAAATTTTGGCACAATTAAATACAAATTTGAAGATGATTGCTGTTGCTTTATAAAAAATAAACTAATATGATCATATTGGAAAATGGATTTATGAAGAAAAACGCAATAAAATATTAGGGCCAATTAAGGCAAAGAAACTGATTCACATAAATTAAAATGCAAAGTACTTCCTCTGATATTTTACTCTTAATTTGTTGTTCATATAATAACAATAAAGAATTAAATAAAAATTTTACTTCACTGACAAGGTTGTGTTTCTGTTTTAGAAACAATTTTATTTTTGAATATGTTGTAATATAAATATTTACTATACCCTCCAATATAATAAATTGATATTTTGGTAAAAAAATAGCTTCAAAATTAAATTATTTAATTTTATTCTCCCTTATGACTCTGAAAATTTCCCCTGTGTAGATGATAAATCATACAGTCAGTCATATGCTAGTCAACTTTCTTTTTGAACTTTTCTTTTACCGTCAGAATGAGAATGGAAAGGGAAATGGCAAGAATCGACTAGATTTTTATTTTAATTGAATGAATCATCTAAGCTGTTTCTGTTCATTCTGGATGCTTTCTGGAAAATAAACTGGAGTAGCAGAAGTCAATGGTCATGAGTGAGAGTGAACATGGTATAGATGGGAAATGCTGAGCTAAACTTCCTCCATCATACCATACCTGCCTTAGGACTGCCTCATCTGGAATCTGAATCAAATATTTTAATGCTCTTTTGTAGTTGCCAGAAAACTCATTTCAGTTAAAGTAAGGAGGTGGCAGACCTTTCTGCAAACGTGTTAAGGACCGAAAAGTGTTCAGATGATAAAGAGTAAAGACGTGTGAATTGAAAAATAAACATATCTGCAGGCCAGGTGAAAGGAAAGAATCACAAGGTATCTTTCTTTCCACAATAAATTGCATTATTGAGCACCTATTGTGTGCTAAATAGTAGATAAAAACTGTTAAAAATTATAATATGTATTACAGAGAGTGTATTGTATAAGTAGACATTTAAAAGGTAGGAAGATATAATCATTCAGGAGAGTTTAGGACAGGTCATATATAGAAATTAAGAATGTGGGAAAATAAGGAAAAGATTATGAACATGGTGTAATCCTAATAAAAATTTTAAAAGGAAACACCCCAAAGGTAAATCCAAGTCAAGAAATGGTTTCTCAATATCCCAGTTTCTGAGTTACAGTGATAGCTGTTCTGCTATCTGAGATTGCTGTCTGCAATCTGGCTGTCTGCAGATCTGAGATTTTCATGGAAGCATGAAATGACCTGTGACAGTCTTCAATTAGAGCAGCACAGTTCTATATTCCCAAGGATCTGGTCTTCAAAAGCAATATTGCAAGGCTGAAGTCTGTCACATTAGCTTTAAAAAATGTACATATTTAGCTGTCAGATCTCATCTCTGAGAGGAATGTCTAAGCTTTGCTCTTCCTGGCTAGGTCCAGACTTAGAAACCAAGGACATTCTTGATAAGCTGGGAATAGAGCAGTGTATGATCTCCATGCATAAGCATCTTTAGGATCTTATGAAGGAAAATAGATTTATAAAGTTGCAACGAGCTGGAAGAACAATAGGAAAATATGCTAACAAACAGCAGAAAATCAAATATATTGTTCATAATCTTGGAAGAACAAGGCTTTCCTTTGCAAAATCCTGAAGTTGAATTTGAATCAGATATAATAACATGAGACTATAGCTTAAGGAGCTTTGTATCTTTGTAAATGAGATACATCCAGGAAGAAGCTAAAAAGTCAGAGTAGACTACAAGAAACTTCTGAGAAATAATGTAATGTATAGCATGTATGGACAAGAAGATTTCCTACTAAAGGTCCCTTTCTCTGAGATCTGAGCAAGAAAGTCAGAACCTTAGGTCAAAGTCAGAGAAGGACCCAATGGAAGACAGGACATAGATAGGCCCAGGGTATCAGTGGTGGAACAGGCCTGACTATGCAAAGGTACATAACTAAGCAAAAAATATCAAGGCATAAACAGAGTGTAGACAAAGAGGATTTGCAAAGGAACCTGATTAATTCTAAAGGATGCAAGCCAAACATTCCTGTTAGGTAAGACAGTCCTCAAGACAACCCAACAAACTTCCTTTCCGAGGATAGGGTTAGAGAGAAATCTTAAAACAGCCTGTATTAATCACAGTTTCTTGTTTAAGCATTATGGGATCAGCTGGCCACACTGTTGGTAAAGATCAGGAGCCCATGGAATTGATGTAACAGCTTTGTGTGGTGTGTGAAATTTCCCTTTAAAAATTTCAGTTTGATACATAGCAGAGAAAATAGGCATGCAGGAGAGAGATGATTTAAGTACAATACCTGATATAAAGGCTTCCTGCAGCACTCAGTATGCAATGGATAACCTACAAAAGAGAGGGATGTTACATATGTGATAATCTAAACAATTCACCCATGAGGCAACCTGCAAGGTCAAGACAAGATCCATCCAAAAGAGAACATATACCTATGGAAAGACTGTAGAAAATACTTAACCACAAGTTGAACCTTACAACTGTCTCTTAAAACTATGAATACAATTGAGTAATTATAACTTCTCTTCATTACAGAGAAGGAAAAGGACAGGATGCTATGAGATAATAAGAGTATGAGTGTGAGAAAATGTTTTGAAGTGATTGCTCAGGAAAATTCTAAGACAACAACATTTAAACAGAGATCTGAAGGATAGTTATAACTTAATTATAAGAAGTGTGGTAATAGGAATGATTATGTCAGAGGATAGAGGAAGGTATTGTGTTAAAAAAAAAGATTTGATCTACTCAAGGAAATGAGGAAGACCAATGTGGCAGAAGTCTAAGTCCCTGAGGTGTAGAACCCAGTGAGAGAGAAGGCTCAGGTCCAAGATCCAGTCATCCAATGCCTTGCAGACCATTATGGTTAGTTTTGCAGTTGTTTTTTGTTTTTTGGGTTTTTTTTTTTTTCAGTATCTTTCAAGAATTTTGCCATTTTAGTGTCCTCTAGGTTTACTATATGTGTATCTAGGTGTGTGAATTTGTTTCAGTTCATTGTTTTTTGTTCTCAGTGGCCCTTTCTAATTGAGAAGAGATGCCATTCTTAAATACAGGACAATTCTCAGCAATACCACTTCAATAATTGCTTTTCTGCCATTGTCTATATGTTTTTACTCAAGAACAGCTATTGTTTAATGGGGTCTGGGGATCTCTCTGCCATCTATACATAACGTGTTTTTATGTTATTCTTTTAATATCCCTTTGTTATGTTCTGAGTGACTATTTGAATATGTCCAATGGACCAGTTTTTTTGATTATGACTAGTCTAGAATTGATCTAATTTAAGAAGGCTTCCCTCTGCCTCCTCCTGCTCTGTGGCAGTCATAATATCTTCCTGTCTTCTTTTACACTAGTTTTACTTGCTTCTTTACCTTGGCACCATTTTCTGATTTCTATCATCATGTGCCCTGTAAGCACTTTATCCTTTCTTCTGTTTAAAAAATGTACATGCACTTATTTTAAAATCGTTTTCAGGTTCTCTACTATTGAATTCCTTTGTTAGTTGCTTCGTTTCATAAATAATAATCTTTTTTACATTTACATTTAAAAATTTACATTTTTACCATTATTTTCTTCTCACTTGCTTTGTGATCTTTATTTGCCAGCTCATTTGCTCATTGTAAGAGGTTTTAGTTTCCACATTGTCTTTTGTTTTGTTTTGTTGTTGTTGTTGGTTTTTTATCAGTGCCAACCTGTTTCCAACTTGGGATTTTGTGGTTGCCTCTCCCCAGCCCTGGGTACTACAACTTGAGGCTGTTGTTTAGAGATAACCAGGGAGATATCATAGTTAAAGTAGCCTGGCCCAAGTCAAGGTTTAATGCTTTTCACTTTTCCTCTCACTACCTCAGGTGAGCAATATCCATAAAACTTACGGCCATCAGGCTCCGTTTCAGATGGTTTATAGTCTTCGTTCCTGGGTGCCAACAGGCCTCTTCAGTGACTAGTTTCATGTTGTGAGCTTAGTTTTGGTTCCCTGCAGTGCATGGACCACTTACCCACCAAAAATCAAACTCCACATGCCTCTCCTGTTCCTGGAATTGAAATGCAGCAGGCTCATAATTTTCATATTTATTTCCTGCTGATAAATAGAAAAGTTTATCTTCTTTTTGAACATGTCCATATTCACAGCTAATAGTGCAATATAAATTGGAATCACTTTATGCCAAGAAGTGACAAAATCCAAATTACAACTTAACAAAGATCACTCCTGCAGCTGAGTCCAGAACAGATGGGAGGCGCTAAGTGCAAACTATAATAGGAGTGTGGGAAAAGAGAGGCATCCACAACGATGTACTTGAACATGAAGAAGTGAATCAATGATGTGAACTGCGTCACTGACCTTATGGTGTAAAATAACAATAATCCCAGACCCTACTAGAAAGTGCAGTTGGCATAATTGAGAATCCAGGCCCCTAAATTAATTCCTTTTGATTTTATTCACCTTTTTCAGGCCTCAGCATAGATCACAACTTCTGCCCATTTATCACCCTCCTCCACTTGTAGAATTCTATGTTTAACTTATTTTATCTTATTTTTATGGTTTCTTCACAGTTTTTTTCTTTGAGTTAGTAATTTACCAAATTTGTATATCCTAAGTCTCCTTTCTTATTTCCTCAAAAGCAGAATGATGTGGTCCAATTCCTTGTAGGCAATAAAGTTTCTGCCATGAAATAGACTTGAAAATGTGTGCTTTTTATAAATTGTGATATTGCCCAGCATAAGACAAAATTCAAAATAAAAGGGAAATGAAAATATGAACTGAGTTGAAGAAACTCTCAATGGCCTCCCCAAATTTCCTTTTGGCTTTAAAGGGTTTAACACTCATATTTGGTCCCATATCTCAGGTATTTTTGCCTGAACATAGAAAGATAAACTGCCCTACCATTTAAACTTTTTTTTTTTTTTTTTTTTTTTTTTGCGGTACGCGGGCCTCTTACTGTTGTGGCCTCTCCCATTGCGGAGCACAGGCTCCGGACACGCAGGCTCAGCGGCCATGGCTTACGGGCCCCGCCACTCTGTGGCATGTGGGATCTTCCCTGACCGGGGCACGAACCCGTATCCCCTGCATCGGCAGGCGGACTCTCAACCACTGCGCCACCAGGGAAGCCCTTAAACTTATTTTTAAAAAATGATCCTAAAGGGGTTAAAAACGTCATACTGTGACATGTACTCTTGTGAAAACAATGATTACTTCAGTTGATCCTAATGCTTAAGGCATTGAAGACATGAGAAATGTTAATTGGAGTCTGAAAATCTGTCATACATAGTTGTCAAGAAACTATTATGCACCATAATCTAGATCTCACTGCCACAGTTATAGCTATTTGAGGAGTTTCATTATATATACCTTTATTGAGCACCAGAATACTGTGAAATACTAAATGCTTGGCAGGCAGCCAAATTTATCCTAATCAATTTACTCCAAAAAGTAGCTTTTTAACTAAGAGGTTTAAGACATTTTAAAATTTTAACTGAAAAATCAATATAATTTTTCTTAATTGTCCTGTGAGATAGTTAAAACTGTAGTTATTCTGGACATGAAATATTGACTATAAAATGCCTAAATGCCATGATATTATTATCTGTAAAAAGTTTTCTGAATAATATTTCATTCTAAGATATAAATATTTATTAAATATTTTAAAGGCTACTGTATATCAAATTGTATAAAAGTGCAAGTTAAGAATAATTTACAGTTGATTTCTTCATATTTCCTCTCCACCTAACCTTTCTATATCTTTTGCAATAAAGTCATTTTCATTGGTACAAAGAGACTCAAACTCACGCTTTCTTTACAGTAACAACTTTACTTGTTACTCTGGCATCCTACCTCCTTAATGACATTTGCCAAGGCTTAACATGGAGCTTTTCTATTTGTAGGCCTGTATTTCACAGAACATAAACCATATGTGGCAACTTCAAATCAACAGCCTCCTGTTGGAGATGGAGAAATTTGTAGACTGTAATTGAACTTCTCTCTTCCCAGGCACTGTACAACCCCTCCCCTCAACCTCAGGAGGAACTTTAAATTTCAAAGTTAAAGTAGAATTTTCTCACAATGACACAATGCCCAAAATCTGTCAAATTCTTGCTGTTTTGGTCTTCAAGTTATCTGTGTGTGTGTGTGTGTGTGTGTATATAGATAGATATAGATAGATAGATAGATAGATAGTTCTTACCACTCTTTTGATTTCAATGAAACGTTCTGTGATCATCACTTCTTCTATAGTGATGTTGACATTTGATATGTGTTTCTGTCTCATGGGCTTTTTTCTTAATAATTGACTTTTGATGCATACTTCATAGTTCTTTTCTTTTTCTCTTGTTCATTTTTCTCTTTTTCCCCCTAAAATAAAGCTTACAGAAACGTGATGCTTAGAAGGAAGATAAGTTACTTATTTTTAATTGAATTTTTCTCAATAATTATTTCACTAGATTCATATTTTTTATGTGCTCTAATTTGTGTTCCAAATAATTAAAATGCAACAAATTTAAAAGGTTAATATCAAACCATGAACATACCACCAAAATTAACCTATGTATATGTTATGTTACTGGCCAAGAGAGATTAAGATTGCAAATGGCATTAAATTTGTAAATTAGCTGATTAGTTTATAATAGGGAGATTATTCCTGGGTTATCCTGTTGGGCCCAGTGTAATCACAGGTATCCTTTAAAGTGAGAAATAAAGCAAGAAGGGGGGTCAGAGTCAGAGAGAGATTTGAAGATACTATGCTGCTGGCTTTAAAGATGGAGAAAAACCACACGCTAAGAAAGCAGGCAGCCTTCAGAAGTTTGAGGAGGCCAAAAACTGGATTTTCTCCTAAGACCTCCAGAAAAGAATGCAACTCTGCCAACACCTTGATTTTAGGGCAGTGAGACTTCTAACCTTGATAATACATTTGTGTTATTTTAAGCCACTAAATAAAACCATAAATGGCATTGCTTTATATAATTAAATTTTAGTTTATCTGCCCTTACCTACAGATCATACTGCTTGACTATATTCCCTAGTCTTCCCTGCCTGTGGCTGTTTTTATGATCCTGACTGTGTACAATAAAATGTGAGCAGAAGCAGCCTGCAGCACCTCAAGGCAAGGCCCATTGAAAACATCACACTCAATCCACATTAGCTGCTGAATACGGAGAGGCAGGTGTCCCTAAATTTAAGTTGCAGAACCTCATGATCGAAGGATGCTTGATCTCTGAATGACTGCATGGAGCAGAGTCTCCACCCCCTTCCCTATTGCTGACATACATACAGCTGTGACAGGACCAAAAAATACTATTACAAAGCACTGATATTTAAGGGTGTTTAACTTATTGCATTTGCCACTTACCTTCTCAAAGATAATTTCCTTGTCAGCATACCTTCAACAGCACAATATTTGATTGTAACTAATTTTTTAAACTTTTCCACACAGCCCTATATTTGAAACCTATTGATGAGGTTACATAAAATCTAATCAGTTATTTCAATTACTAGAGAGTTTTTATTTCAAGAATGAATTACATTAATCTACTTTTCTGAATATGTATTATATATTTTGAGAAATTTTAGGGGGAGTAGTATTTTGGGGAATATGTGTATGTATATATATATATATATATGTATACATATACATATATATTAGTTTGAGAATAAATTTATATTTGGAGAACAAATATGCAAAATTGAAAGAGCTGTACTATAACTGAATATATTGCAAAACTAATTAAATGGATAAATGATGAAAAACATTGTTGGTTGTGGTATGTTTTTGGAGGTTTTGCCAAATTGCTCTCCAAATCATTCTTCAGTATATCAAAAGCAAAATCACCAACTATGTAAAAGATCTCGAATTGCACCAGTCCTTTCAACTATGTATTATTATCAGGTTGAAAACAAATGTGCAATACAGGTATAAAATAGTATCTCATTGTTATTTTGTTTTTTATTCTCTTTATATTAGGGGATTATCAGCATTTTTTTTTTTTTTTTGGTCATTTGTCATTCCGTGTCTCATTTCTTTGAATTACTTTTTAGAATTCTGTTCAGGCACGTTTAATAGCTAAGTTTAATTTTGTATCACTGGTCTAAACATAGTCACATGGCCATACCCAGACTCAGGGTGAGAAAACAACATTTAGCCCCTAAATAAAACCTAAGGTGTATTACTGTGAAGAATGGATAACTGGAGTTTGGATGTGTAGTAGTAGTTTCTCTGTATTCACTTTTTTCTATAATTTTAAGTTGCCTATAATTTATTGACTTTAATGGTAGAAGCAGATATATAGGTAAATCACCTCAAAATTTATCAATCTTTTAACCCATAATATCTGCTTTCCTCTGTTTTAAGATGTCCTTCTCTAAATTTTTAAAGAAATGTATCGCATTTTGGGGCATAAAATAACCTTTATTTTTCTAATTTCAGAATTTATTTGATTTGGAATTTTTGTTTATGACATATGATGGAAGACTATCTTTTTAAAAAATATGGATAGCACGTTAAATCACCATTTATTTAATAGCCAATTATTTCTCAGTTATTTTTTATGATTTATCTATCAGATACCATATCAATTTGGATTAGGTCTTAAAATCATGATTTTTTTTAATATCTATTAGGGTTTACATGAATGTTGGAAAACTTAGGGGAGTGGAGTGTGGGGAAGGCTCAAAGAAAGTAAGAGAAGCTGCAGCTGCAAGTTAAGGACACAGATACTGGAGACTTTACTTTGAAGCTTCAAAGTGACGGTTTTCCTAGTGTCATTAGGCATCTGCAGCAATTTTCAAGAGTCTTTGGGAGAGTTTCCACCAGTTATCTCAGGCTACAGCTTCAAAGCCATTTTCAATTCATTGCCAAGAAGATACCATGAGTCACATGTATCTTATTTTTTTATTTGGTCACATTGTTGAGCTTTCATACTGATTCTAATAATTAATAAATTATCAATGACATTTTATGTTGACCAATATTTCCTCAGCAACAAGTAATACTTTGTTCAAACTTCATACATACTTTAAAAAATTCTCTAGAATGCCCAATGAATTGCCCAGTAAATGACATCTTAAGTAATATGTAGGCTTTTAATGGAAGATCTTTATTTGGATAAAGAATATTCCATTAATACTTGGTTTTCAAAAAGTATATATACTTAAATTTAGTTAAGTTTGAGTTATTTTTCTGTGAGTTCACAAAATAATATTTTATAATTTTCCTCTTTAATCTTTCAATGTGGTAAATAGCATATATAATTTTTATCCTTGGACTCTTGGGGATAAAAATAATAGTCATTGATTTTTTATTCTATGCAATATTTCAGAATTCATGTTAATTATATTTATTAGGGGAGTTCATACACTTGTACATAAGTGAGATAGATTTATACATTATTTTATTGTGTATTAACATATATAGGTAAAATAAATTTTGATTTTATCGGAAAACTATTTATTGTTTTATCAGTAAAACAATTGTAAAAAGCATATTGTTAACGTTTAACAAACTGACCCCTTTTTGTATTTTTTAATCTTTTTCCATAATAAAATGCTAAAGCTTCATACAAGCATCTATTTGGTTTTAGTCTCCTTTTCTTTTCCATCTTTGTGTACACTTACATCCATTCAGTATAATTTGGATGGAGCTAGATTACTACTTAGCATCCAACTACTGATCTGCATTTTTTCCTTGAAAAGATTCAGGCAAAACACATGTGACATCAACAGTAGCTATGTCTCTTCAACATTACAGAAAGTCCTCAACTCAAAATCATGACAGAAGACTCTGATAATTAGAGATCCATATATGCACATTTCACTATTATACATAAGGAAAAGTAATTCTCCAAGGATTGTACTTATATAAATTCTATAATGTAAGATCTGACAATACAGGTTTGCTACTTGGCTTTGGGAAGCTATTATGCACTCCCAACTGGCACAGTTACACCCACCGGGATTATGCTCAGTACAGGGCATATGGTTTCATTATTGCCATCTTTAAAAATGAACCTGAAAACTTAGACGGACGGAAATGTGTAAAAAGTACTTTCACATCAATCTCAATTCAAAACTCACTTCAAAAATTAGTGTATTAAATCTCAATGGAAATTGCATTAACGAGGTAACAAAGAGAAACAGAGGATTTGTTTTGTTTTATCCTTTTTGCCTAGTTTATCATATTTTTTGATTTAACATATGTAATGCTTTCAAAGCTACCACTTTGAAAGAGCTACACAGAGCACATCAGTATCAATTTTATCATTTGCTGTTGGAAATAAAAATATCTGACGGCCTTGACTATTTAGTGTATCTGAACATGTTTTATTTTTAGTAGCATGAACTATGGATCCCTTTGCACTTTGATTTAATATAAAGTCAATTAAAATCAAGACAGTCTTCCTTTCGATTGAAGTAATTTTGTAGAAAATGAAAGCTAGTGGAGCCATTTCCTAGGGTTGCTTTGCATACTAAGTAACAAATGTGAATTGCTGCAAGCAGTATTTTATGTCACTTTAATACTTCTGATGAATGACAGCAATTCATGTTTTACAGGTAAAGCTTTCATGATGAAACTTGACTTGTTTAACTTTTCCTCTTTTCTGTCTTCTTTGAGTGACAATCATCTATTTCATTGAAGCAGAAAAGTAACCCAAAATGTGTCACATGATAAAGCATACAGGAACAAGTAAGCACGAAAATTAATAAATAAAATCATGAGACCATTAAACACAATTTGTACACACACACACAATACTGCAAAATTAAATAAAATTCTTAGAATGTACTTGCTTCAGAAATACTCTTGATGTCCTCCTCGGAGCTTCAGTATCATGATTTTTAAGATGATTTCTCCATCTATGCTTTGTTTATGCATTGAATGAGGTGGCCTCGGTCTTATTGGCTTGATATAGCAAGCTTTCTGCACTTACACTTTTCCTTGTAATGTTATCAGTTATCACAAACATACATTAAACTTAAAGGAACCATTGTCATTTTAAGTGAATGAATCTTAGGCTTAGACCTAACCATTTACTGGGTGTTAAGAAAACCAACAGATCTTGGATGGTCTTTCCCTGTAGTATCTGCCATGGCCTGTTCCTGTGGTAGCCAGGATAGGAGAAAATATCTAACATTTTTCTGATCCTTCAAGAGGACAAAAATGAACCAAGCATATGAAAACTGCAGATTTGAAATTTGTGGTATACAAATGTAATTCAGTGTTTTCTCAAAACCATGATATGCAAAACTGTGGTTTCGCACAGTACTGCTGGCCAGAGATTCCTATGCATGTAAATTAGAATTGATCTCTCCAATGAGTGAGTAGAAGGCTTGTGGGCCTTGGTTAATGAGGGACTACTCTCTGAATAAGTAAAATTTCAGCTGAATGCTTACAGAAGACAGAACTGTGAAATGGAAAAGATGCAGGGAATAGTTTGCTCCAAATATCAAGGACAATTTAAGTAACGGAACAGAGGTGGAAGAGGGCAGAATATATGAAATGAATGAAAACTAAGTTTGCCTTGTTATAAGGTATAGGCAGGGAAGTTTTATAATCTAGCTTGTATTGATTTTGTGAGAGCAGAAAAAATGTTGCAAAGATCTGTTCCTGAACTGTGAATACTAATTTAATCAGTTCTTCTAACATTTACTGAGCATCCTCTATACCTGATTTTATTTTCTGGAAATAAGATTGTAAATGATGAGCAGTATAATAAGAAAAATCTTTGGGGGAAGAGGCAGACATAGATTACCTGTGTTGTAAGAGCCAAGTATTTTTTCTTGAATAAGTGAATAAATAAATGATCTAGAGTTTTCATTTTCACCATTTTAAATTAATGTCTATAATTCAAAGCACATCATACAGTCTTTAATGTTTGGAAAGCAAAAGAAGCACTTGGAGGAAACGAGGAAAAGTGGGCAAGTGGCAGGTTTCTTCAGGTTTTCATGGATTAAGGAATATAAATTCTGATAAATATATAAATAAACTTGTCTAATTCACAGTGTTAAAAGAACAGATAAAGATCTAGGGCTAAAGTGTTACTTCCTAGGCATATATATATGCTGCATGGAGACTGAGTGACAGAAATACCTGGGGCCATGTTTTTGTCACAATTAATTCAATAAAGTGTGCTATATATTCTCATGGCCTGATCTTTACTGAGAAAAGCTGGTCTAGCACTGAATCATCTGATTTTATTAATCCTGTGATAAAGGTTTTGATGTTTCAGTATGTAAAGAACCACCAAGAAAAATGATTAAGATTTTTACCTTTGACTTCTGAACGAATTGTGTTGCTCAAAGTTTCCACATATATTGTTCTACATTATAACCCCTAATCTAGAGAATTCTGCCTATTTCTAATCTTATGGATCCTATTCCTTATGTATGTACCCTGCTGCTCTTCAGTAATACTGGATTTGAAACCTGAATAAGACATGGAAACCTCTTTTTATGAAATTGAATAAAAGTATAAATAAATATAAATATTTATAGAAATCATGGTGTAAATGCAACCATGTTGCAACTTAAATATTCAATCAGTGTACATACCTAGCTAATTTCTCTATTTTACCATTTCCAAATGAACAATGATTCAAGCCAAATTAGTTTCCTCTTGTCTGAGTAGTTTCCTATGTGCCTATTGTTTTTATTTTTCTACTTTAAATACTGATAGAATGTGAAATACTGTTTTTTAAACAGAACCTTTCAATATATCACTGGCAACAACATCTGTTAAATCCAATGAACAATTTAAGATTACTATGTGCAAGGTATTATCTTGTCCTCTAAGGGTCACAATAAAGAATCCTCAAACATTAAACCTTTCTGTAAGCATCTTATACAATAATTGAGAGGTAAGATATGATCATGTGCACAGTTAAAATACAAAAGTTTTCCCTGGAATTGGGTGTGCTCCATGTTTTGCAATATTCCCATCACTTACCATGCTAGAGGAAACCACCTCTAGGCCCTATCCTCTTACAACCAGGAGAGAAAGAAGGACAGTATGAAATAGTCTTAAAACAATATAATAAAAACAACCACATATGTTCTAAGAACATAAACACATTGCAAAGTATTTATTATATTCCTGTCACTATTACATGCTTTACATGCATTCTATTGTTTTATGCATATAAATCTTTGTAAAGCAGGTCTTTATAAAAATATGTATTTTAAAATATTTTCATAGATGACATATATATATATATATATATATATATCTCAACATAATAATATCCTACTTTTCAAGATGAGAAAACCCAAGCTTACAAAGCTCAAGATTTTGATACAGGATTGTTGAAGTTAAAAGTATACTACAATGGGGAAGTTAGAACTCAATATACATTTCAACTATATCTAAAGCAGACTATATCATGAGTTAATGTTATTTTCTAACATTTATGTGTACTTTTCTCTTCCCTTGGAAAACTGTACCCTATCACTTTTGCTCAGCTGGCGCTTTTGATAAATATCAGAATTTCTCCATCTTGGATATAATGCAATTGGGAGAATGTATTTATTTTAAGCTTTAAGAAACAAACTTTTTAGGAAGGGACAAAAACTACCTTGTGAAGCTTATGATAAATTTATAATATGTGTAAACACAATTATTTCCCCAAATGCATTTATTTCCATGTACATATAACCATAAACATAAATTCAGGTTTGTCAGGGACCAAAGGTTAGAGTGAGCCATAGACATGCTCTTTATTAAAACTTTGGCATTTTCTTTATCTAGTTCTGCTTTTAGATCCTCTAGGTAAGCCATATAAAAAATAAGTAACAGGTAATCATTGTTTAAAATCTTTTTAATAAAAAGAAAATTCTCACTATTTATTGTTATTAAGCACATTTTATTTTAAAGTCTAAATGCAAGGACATTTAATTAGGTCCATTAATAAGTCATTAAAAGATAAAAATACAAAAAAAGATTGTAAGGCTAATATTATTTTGGATAGTGGCTTCAGAAGTGTGTCTTCAGTGGTGTCCTGTTCAACATTTTAATCAGTAACTTGGATGAGCATATAGAGAGGAAGCTAATAAGTTCATTAAATTTGTGGGTCACTGAAAACTTGAAGGGCTAGTGAATGCACTGCAGAACAATTACAATCCAGAAATGATCACTGTATCCTGTAATGATGGTCTAAATTGAATAAATGAAATGTAGCAGGGATATGCACATGGAGGATACCATACATAGATCCAAATTGCAAATGATGTAGGTACTGAGATAACATCAGTATGTGACAAAAATGTTTAAGTGATTCATAGCTCAGTAAATTAAATATGAGTTAGCTTGTGATGTGGCTTTCAAGAAAGCTAATCACTCAAGCTCAGCCTGAAGTAAAACAGAACTCAACTGAGTATGTGTTATTTCTGTTCAGACTATTTCTGTTCAGATAATACCTGGATGTTACACTTAATTCTGACTGCTACGATTTTAAAATAATAATAGGATATTTTAGGATATTTTATTTAGGACAGTCAATAAAATAAATAATAATCTTATAAAGAATATTTAAAGGAGTGTATGGATATTACCTTTGAGGAAAGACAGTTTTCTTTGGGGAAAGGATGGGGACAGTTGAAGAATTAGCTGGGCAAACAGCATGAAGTAGGGAGATGAATATTCCAAATATTTTTTAACACATCACTTTGAAAACTGAATGCCTTTTATATGCATAGTTTGAAGGGTTGAAACATAAAACAAATACCAATGGATAAAAATTACAGATGAAGCTGTTTAGTGTGTATTTGTTTGCTTAACAGCTAAAATGCCATTAGTACCACAGTTACTTTTCTTAGGGATAGAAGATACATGTGTAGACACACTCTTGGCCAAGAAAGATCACACACATTAGTGCCTCAATGTAAAAAATTATTTAAAAAAATACCACTTAAAGATCTCTTCTAATTTGATATTCTATGGCTCTTTTTACTTTTATTTCATAATCTTAGCAATTATAATTATTTATCTAATTACATCTACATTTAAACATACCATGACAATTCCTTGGTGAGTGCAAATCTGCATCTAATTATTTGCATTGTAAGCAAACAAAAATAAATTTCTTAATTGATGATAATACAACTGAGAACACACTATAGTTGAAAACCTAGGCCAGTACCACACTTGTGATCCTAATATGGTTCTAATAAAAAATGTCCAGCCTGGGGACTTCCCTGGTGATGCAGTGGTTGAGAATCCGCCTGCTAATGCAGGGGACACGGGTTCAAGCCCTGTTCTGGGAAGATCCCACATGCCACGGAGCAACTGGGCCCGTGAGCCACAACTGCAGAGCCTGCGCGTCTGGAGCCTGTGTTCCGCAACAAGAGAGGCCACGACAGTGAGAGGCCCACGCACCGCAATGAAGAGTGGCCCCCTCTCGCCGCAACTAGAGAAAGCCCTCGCACAGAAACTGAGACCCAACACAGCCAAAATAAAATAAATAAATAAATAAATAAATAAATAAATTTATTAAAAAAAAAAAAGTTCAGCCTTCAGTGAAAAAAACTTGAGCTTACCGTTTGACTCAGCCAGAGTGTGAGCACATAGATCCTACTCAGGAGGTAGACAAAACTGTGCTCTTTGAAATGTCTGACGGAAGTCATTCCTTCCAAGAAGCCAGCTTTCACATATATTTCCATAGCCTGATCCATGTTAAGGAAAATATCACATCAGACAGATGAGCAGATAGAAGTTGATTTTGTTGTCAGCAATAATGTAGAGAGCACAGGCCAAGACAAAAGGCTGTGGGATGGGGGCGGGGGGTGGGTCATAGGCCATTTCCATTTTCTAATTGGCCTTAAAGGAAACATTCTCTATCTTAATGTTATAACTTGGAATGATGTGTCCCGTGCTTCCCCACAGGATTTAGGCTTCTATTCTCTTACAAAGATTAGAGACAAATAGTCTATCTTCTTTAAAAATTGCATTATACATTGGTGATTCCAAGTTTGTGAGAAAGACCTTACTGGGTTGTCATACTGGCAAGACGCTCTTTAAAAAATGTATATCACAAAAGGCAGTAAAATGATGACATGTGTTCTCAAGTAGAAGCTCTAAGAACAGGGAGGTCAGAGACCTAGAGTCCGGAAGAAGCTTGTCTAAAGTTGAATCAAGCTGAGGGGAACATTCAGGCCATCTTTGTCACCTTGTAAGTCCAGAGAGCCTTGCCAAGTGGACAAGTCAATCAGTGTTAGAATTTCTCCAGGAAAAATGCTCTGAAAGGCTGAGGTCTTGCTCAAAATGAAAGCTTGCTCAAGTTTTTCTTTGAATAACATATTTATTATTCAAAAGAAATAGACATTTTATATATAATATATGTCTTTGAATAATATATTTTATTACTTGTAAATCTTGTGGTTCTGAGACACTCATCCATTGAGGTGGAGGTAGCCACTTTTCAAGGGAAATCAGAACCCAGGACATGGGAGAGAATGTTTATCTCTCAATTCTTGGCATAATCTATTGACACAAATTTTGGAGAAAATAGCTGTGAAAGCTAAAGTTTTTATTGGGAAAAATAAGAGATTCTTTTCTGTCTTGTTTTGTTTGTTTTTTAAAGAGAAGAAAGGGTTTAGAGAGCTCAGGACAAAGTTTTTACCATAAGTCTTAGAGTAAGATATAGGATAAGATGTAAAGTAAGTTCTGCCACATGGGAAAGGAAAACCTTGGGAATGGAGAGAAACCTGGAGGACTAAGTAGAGATGTGATTTGGGTAAATATTCTACTTAGGACCCCAAGAGGAAGTGTAAGTCTCCCTAAACCCTGTGCTAAACACAGAGAAGAGAAAGGTGAGATATTAGTAACACCAGGTGGTTTCAGGAAGTATCTGAAAGCAAGGGAGAACAGTCATGCATCTTGCTTAGAATTCTAATTGAACTTTCCATCACAGGATGCCCCACACAGAGTTTGGGTGGCTAGAATTACGTGTAAATTGTGGCATGGCAAAGTTATTTAGGCCTTGAGAATCCTCAGGATAGAGTTTCTAATCTCCCATCACTATGCATATCAGAGTGAATATGCAGATACCGTATGCATTTCAAAAGGGGAATTGCCTAAGTGTTGAAAGCTGCTGGAAGGGAGGAGTCCAGAGGTCAAAATGATTATGATTCAGTGTGTGGATCTCCAAACAGAGAACTTACTGAGACCCACAGTTTTCAACAGTAAAGGCCAACACGTGATCAAAGACCAGAAAAGGTCAGTTTGTCAGCAGTGGTTTGGAGGGGCCCCAGTGGAAGCTGGGCTTTCTGGAAAACAGTTTCTGAGACTCAGATGTGCCTGGCAGGAGGTTCACTGAGGAATACTCTCAGCAGCATCACCTAGGAGGGAGTGAGGGCAGCAGGACTGGGCAGAAAGAGATGTTGAGTTGGGATGGAGCTCAGAAACTCAGATGGTCCTTCGGAGATGTATTCACTGAGACTAGTGCATCAATCAGTTTTTATATGAAAGCTGCGTGTAACCTGGGAAGTGGCACCTTACTTCCACCCAGGGAAATTGCTGAGGAAGGGCTCATAGGTGAGCCCGTGGCATGCAGTGCCCTTGGACACTTGTGGAGTAAGTGTCTTGGGCCTGAGGAGAGAGTCATACAGTCTCAGGAGGCCACATTGGATGGAACACCTCGGCAAAGGCCTCCTATCTGACAGGATGTTGTATAAGATTTTCCCAGTCAGCAGAATTCTCTAATGGAGTAAGAGAGAGAAAAGGGTCCAGGGATTTGTATTTGTTTTTACCAAGGTCCTAGTGCCACTATCAATCCATGACTACTTTAAGTAAACTTTTTATTGTTAGTTATTTTGGACAGTGCAGATGAGAATTTGAGCAGTAAAGCTGTAGAAACAATTAGCTTGTAGCTACATTTTCATGCACTCTTTGTCCACTGCCCTGCTAAGGGTCAAGCCTTATTTCTTGCAAATCCTGTGTGTGTGTGTGTGTGTGTGTGTGTGTGTGTGTGTGTGCCCACACTCGCAGTTTGTTTTTCATTTGCCCTTAACTTTAGGTCGCAACACTTTGGGTGTTCCCCCATAACGGGGGGGTCTCCTCTTAGTCTCCCAATTTTAGGCAAATTCAGGATCCTTAACTCTTTCTGGTATATCATAAGGGTCTTGAAATCTAAACTCTCATTCCCTAAAACAGGATATGCTCTCAGGGAATGCTCTTCTTTCTGTTCACTTAATTTTGATCAATAAATTCTTACTATCTTGTCAGTTCTTTAAGACGTTAAAGAATACTTTTAAAAGTATATTTTCAGGATCTTCTTGTCTTCATTGAAAGAGTTGGTCCAAATTCCTAATGATCCTTGTAAACAGAAAATCCAGCACTTCTTTTAAAATTACATTTAGACCAACACTAAACTAATAAAAAACTGTACTTTGGAAAAATTAATTTATTTCTATTTATCCTTTATGAAAATGTAGAACATTATTTGAAATACTGTATGTGTTAAAATTATATATGTGTGTTTACATTTACATATATTTGAAACAAAATTTTTTAAACAGGAACATTTGTGTCTCACCTAGCTTATTTTTCATTCATAATTTAGTGTTTAAACAAGGCTAAGATCAAATTATAGATTTTGTAAAGTATAAAGTATGACTTTCAAAAATGTTACTTTTTTGTAAAAATAGTTTTTACTCTAATTACAATGATTTGACATTATTAAAGACAGCTGTGCACTGTATGTGACTATCTTATGTCTTCTTGTGATTCATCTTAGTGTTTTATACTGAAGACAATTCAACTTTATCGAGGGATTTTTTCAATGATGAAAGATGATGATGATGATCTGATAGAACTAACTTTTAAATTGAAATATTTGAAATATCCTCTTTCCCCCAAAGTAACTTTCATTTCTAGTTAGGAGAAAACTAGTTATTAAAACAAATTTATTAGTTTTATTTTGTGGCTAAACTATTTCAATAGGAGAGAAAATTATAAACATTGGTTAGAAGGACTCACATTTATTGGGGACTGGCTCAAGCAACTCTAAGCACTTTACTCTTGTGAACATATTGATTTCTCACATCAAGGCTTTGATGGAGGCACTGTGACCCAAGGCAGGGGACAAGGGCGTATGCTTTGGAGCCAGAAGACTTCAATTCAAAGGGCTATGTAAACTCAGGTGAGTTCATTAGCTACTGATAACTATCAAATGTGAACAATAATCTGTCAACATCATGGGACTATACTAAGGGTTATGTGAATTGATTTGTAACTCTTTCAGTGCCAGTGCCTGAACAGTGCCTCACACTTACTAAGCTCTTACTAGCTATGGTAGCTGATGAAATTGAGGCATTGGGAATTTAATGGGTTTTCCCATGCCACATAGCTATTAAGTAGCATAAAACTTAGATTAAAATTCCAAGTTCATCTGGGTCTAAGGTCTACCTTCTTAATTACCATATCAGTTAGATACTCTGTAGAAAGCAGATGTTGTACTCTAAGTAATGTGAAGATAATTTTGCTAAAGGACAATTCACATAGGTGTAGGCAGAGTTTAAGAAAAACAACAAAGATTATTATAATATCATTCTTAGTTCATCACTATTCCTCTATTAATAAATACTTATCATATACTTATAATACCAAGAGTGCAATTCTGCTGTTAGTGCAGTATTATTTCTCAGTGTATAGCAGAATGTGACACCATTCTTAATCTATTTTAAGTGCATTCAACTGAGAGATAGCAAAGAGTGGTAACAGAGAGTCTTTCCCACCCATAGACAGAAAAGTGAAACAGGAAAGACACCCTATAAAAATCCAAAGGACTAGACTTCCTTGGTGGTCCAGTGGTTAAGATTCCATGCTTCCAAGTCCGGGGGCATGGGTTCGATCCCTGGTCGGGGAACTAGGATCCCACATGCCATACGGCATGGCCAAATTTTTTTTTTTTTTTTTTTTTAATCTGAAGGATGAATGGTTTGCTGTATGGAGCTGTGAACTTTGGCAGAAGGAAGCAACAAACACATGATGACCTGATAGGTAACAAGAATGAGGGGTTAAATAAACAAACTAGATCTTATATGTTTTTACCACACACACACAGAAATGATAGTTATATGAAGTGATAGAGGTGTTAGTTAACTCCATGGTGGTAACGATGTTGAAATATATAAATCAATCAAATAAACACCTTAAAATTACACAATGTCATATGCCAATTATACCTCAATAGAACAAAGAAAAAAGAAGAGGAAAACCAAATTTCCTGGAGGGACTTTCATTGACTGAAATCCAATTAAATGTAGAAGGTAAAGGAATGGTAATGATTTTAAAGATATATTCACACATTTGATTTTCTGCTTTTCAATAAATCAAATGTAGTATCCTTCCTCTTAAGTGTGATCTTCCTGACTATAATCTAAAGAATAGAATATGGCAGAAGTGATGCCAAGACATTTCCATCATTAGGTTATATGAAGAGGGTAGCTCCCACCTTGGGTGTTTGTGTCTTCCTTCTCTCTTTCTGTCTCTCTGTCTCTCTCCATCTCCCATTCCTCACTCTAGAGGAAACAAGCTAAGCTACCACTCGCTCATTTGAATGAGGTTTTCCCTAGATTTCCTTTCTAATATGCTCTCTCTATACTTTGTACTATATTTTTAAACAAGTATGCATTTCACAAGCTTTCATTCTTGGTGGTAGGGAATTTATCTTCTATTTATTGCTGTATCCCCAGAGTCTAGAACAGATCCTCAGATAAAGTATGAACACAATAATTTGTTGAAATAACCAGTGATGAACGTGAATTTATCCACTGCAATTTTTCACGTGAATAGGCTTTAACTTATATGTGAGGATGCTGAAATAATTTAGTAAAGAAAACAAGAAAAAAACATAAATAATGGCTATTTATATGTTAATAGCTTATATCCCAAATGAGATGTTTATTTTATGTATTCAGAATTCTAAGTAAGCAAGCAACTAAATTAAATATTAAGTTGCATTGTTTAATAAAATGAAATTATACTATATTAGAAATGACATCTTAGCTGTATTAAAAATGAAATTACCAAGTTATTTATTTATACTGTAATGTTTCAGATTCAAATTGTGTAAATCAGTTCTCTAGACCCTTTAAAGAAAATACACTTATATTGGATAAGTGTAGACTTTGGAATAGGTGATGCCATTACTCAGCTGAAATAATGCTATCTTAATAAATTCAGTGATGTTTGATTATTTCTCAATTGTTTGCTTTTATTTTTGTTAGTAAGTGCTAGCTAATCTTGCTTGAACAGGCGGAAGAATGAGAGGCAAAGTGAATATGTGTAATGGAAAATATTTTGAACACATCATCTAAAATTTACCAGGATCCTTAGTGTTAACTTACAGCATCCATATGTAGAGATTGTTTGTCTTAAATTTCCATTATAAGATAAAATGTCTTTTCTTGTAGTTCATCAAACTGTGAGAAATAAATGATGATTTTGTTTCTTCTTTAGTTTCCCTTACATATTATGGAAACAGTCATCTGTTGGATAGTTCCATATTTTTAAAAAATCAGATATAATTTAAGTGGTATTTATATCACTGAGCTTTAGGAGTAAGACATACAGGATTATTTTAATTATCTAGCCAATTGAGTTTCCCTCTACCTGTAGTATTCAGAAAAATATTGCCATGACATGTTTGCTGGAGAGTAACTGGGCAGATAGAGGAGGACTGAAACACTAGTTTCCTGAAAGTGTCAGTGCATATAGAAATATGAGTGTATGTGTGTTTGTTTATCTACCTACATATCTACTCAGCAGAAATGTGTTAATTAACTTTTAAAATAAATAAATGAGTACCTATTAGAGAATATGATACAAGTTAACTGAGAATAAAAATGATTGCATAAAGGATTCTACAGTTCATGGAGATTGATAGGTTCATTTTAAAATTCAGGATTTCTGGCTTCAAGTGTAAGACAACTTCAAGAAAACTTTTTACTTTTTGTAATGTGCTTCCCATTAAAGATGAGATAACTTGATCATTGACAGCAGGCTGATATTTTCAGTGCTCCAGTTGATCCGATGGATAACTAACTGCCTCAGGAGAATGAGTTGGTCTCCCTACGTTGCCACAAGTGGTGGCCATAAGAATGCGCCTCTCAGACATCCAAATACAGTGAGCATAATTGATCAAGGGTCCTGGATGCTGTACTTGGAAATCTATCATTGTGTTTGTGTGGAAGCCAAGGTGAGTGCAGTACGAATTGAAAGATAGGCCCCTTCCTGGGAGTTATAGAACTTTTGATCAAGAAATCCCTGACAGCCTTGCCTAAACTTAGCACCAACATTCTCAACCAATTTTCATTCTTTCTCTACTTCACTGGATCAAATTTATATTATGATCTGATGGCTGATGCAGCTTCTTCCTGCTACTTCTCTATTTGTTCTCACAGGGATATCTTCTAATATCAGTACAATTCTTACAAAATCTTTCCTTGGCATCTGCTTCTTGGAGAATCTGCACTAACACACTCCATGACAAAGTCTTCTCTATTTAGGAAGAGATAAGCTTTTTGTTAAGCTTGGACATTTCAATATTCCCAAAGGTAAACTCCTTACCAAAAAAAAAAAAAAACATCTGAATGGAGAATAATTATTTATAACACATAAATGTACACAATTACATAAGACCATATATATATTTACATAATCCCAACACATCCCTATAACAGTTTTTCATTAAATCCAGTAAACTGGCCTGGACTAAGACAATAAACCATTTTTATTTCTAGTTATTTCTTTCTACTCTTTGTAGGGATTTAAAATAGACAATAGTAAGTTTGTGAGTAAATCAAAATTACTGAAAGTAATTATTATGTAGCGTAATATATGTGAGAATAGAGCGTTTATAAAATATAGCAGTATGGGATAATAAACTCACTATGGTGGTTTGAGACTAAATGAAAAAATTCTTCCTAGGAAGTTAGTGCCTTATCTAGGCTTCAGAAATGAACGTGAGTTTTCCAAGAAGCAGGAGGAAAAGATTGAGGTAGGCATACTAGTGAGAATGTAATCATTACAAACAAGGGATGAACATGAAAAAGTATGAAGTTTTGAAAGCACGTGGTATTGGGAGATCAGTGAGAATGGTACTTGGAGAGGTAGTAGAAATAAAAGACAGAGGGACTTCCCTGGCCATCCAGTGGTTAAGACTCCACCCTTCCACTGTGAGGATCGGGGGTTCGATCCCTGGTCAAGGAACTAAGGTCCCACATGGTATGGCCAAAAATGAAGAAAAAAAAAAGAAATGTAATAAGAGGCAGAGGACAAAGCAGATTAAATATAGAAGTGGTAGGACTTGACAACTGTAGCCAGAAGGACAGGAGTAATTTCTACGTAATCCTCATTTAGGCAGTTGTATAAGGTGGGTCCATTGAGTTAACTTGAGGAAGCAAAGTTTCATGAAAGATGAAAGAATATGGACGCTGGACTTTCTGAGTTTGAGGTGATTGTGTTAATAACTAAGGAGAGCTACCAGGAAGCAGTTGGATGTAGCAGGGTGGAACTTCCCTCTAGATACATGTTGTAGAATTGAGTTTCCACAATAGAAGCTAGATTAAAAACTTTACCACATAATCATCTTAGGAGAGGATGAGTAGCACCAGCCTTGATAGGGAGGTAAACTACATTAGAATCGAAAGTCTGCAAGAAATATCCCCAGGATTTGCCAAAATAAATACTTAACATTATTGATCGAATTGATTACTGAGGGCAAAACTAAATTATAAACCTATTAAAAAATAAAGAGAAGATGAGGAAAGGGGAAATTTGGAGTATAATAATTCTTCTAAAAATGAAAATCCCAAGGAAAAACAAGGGCTTTTTGGATGAGCATGACATACTGGGGAGAGAGAATTTTTGTGTAGGATAAAGATGTGAGCATTTTCATGAACTAAAGAGAAAAACAGTAGAATAAAGGGTGTGAACATATGAGAAATATGAAGGGTGATTGATGGAGCTGGCACCCAGAGGAGATATGTTAGAACTTGCTTTCCACTGAGATAAGAAAGGATAGGACAAAGTGGTAGAAAAAGAGGTGAACTTAAGTATGATGGGGAGCTTGCTGCTGTTACAGGGTTTTGGTAGTAAAGTGACATTTCATCTGTGGGTCTTTGAGAGTGGAAAGCTATTTGAGAACTCCTGGAATTGTGTAGCATCTCCTTTGAGGGGAATGCAATAAGGAGCTGAATATAGTGAGGGGGAACATGAGAGAAGCTTTGTGATACTAACCAAGACAATAAGCTATAGCTCTGTATTGGTAGCAATTAAAATAGCTAACATTTATCAGGTATTTACTGAGTATTAGACACGATCATAAGATCTTTATATAGTAACTAATTTGATGGGGCAACAACCCTATTTTTTGAACCTATTGATTGACCTATTGGCTTCAAGAATCTGAAACTTCCTGGAGTTTTGTAATTCAGATTAACTTCCTGGAGTTTTAGAATTCAGATTTGCATATTCATTGTCAATAACTCGGTTATTATAGCTGTCTCTCTTTCATGTACTACAATATCCATAGCAGCAAAACCCAGAGTTTCAAAGACAAAAGAGCAAACACTGAGACTGTGTTTTTAGAAATTATTTTTAGAGGGGTTACTCTATTGTTTTTTGTATCCTTGTAACTTGACTGTAAGGGAAACTTCTCTAAAGAAGTTCTTTTTCTTGAATACTGTCTTTCAATAGCTTTTCATTAAAATGTGTGATTTCTTATGAATGCTAGGCTATATTTATTTGTTTTTAAAGTGGGTTCTTGGAAGTAACCAGTTTTTTATGGACCACCTTGGTAAAATAATTGGCATTTAAGGAAGAATTTTCTGACATTTCCAGAGGCCAAAAGGATGTGGCCAATCCAAATCCAATATTAATATCTATACTAGTGTTCACTCTCCCCTTCACATCACAAAATTTTGATATATTCAACTTGCAACAGTTAGTGTATCTAGCTGTTATCTTAGAGATAAACACCATGGCATCTGGGGTTTTTTGCTGGAAAACTGGCAACTCTGTGGTGGCAAAAGCTGTTCAGTCTTGGGAGGTGATGTCCATTCTATGTACCCATGAGAATTTATGCTTGTGTGGTCATGAGCTCAGTGAATGTTAGTTATGACTAATATTCATAGAACATGTTATTCTGTCAACTTTTAAGAGCCCCTTTACCAGTGGGAATAATCTGGTGGTTTTTCACGTGTGACATAAAGAAATTCAAACCCTGAAACTCTTCTGGGAGTCTTATTCACTCCTTTTCACCAGTTCTGCAACCTTGACTCTTGCCAGACCCTGAACATATAGTCCACCTCATAATTAGGTCTCAAAAATCAATGTAAATCTGACGTGTAATCAAGGAGAACAAGTTGCTATATAACAATTGTTATATAACAATTTTTCTCAAAGAATATTAGAAACCCATAATAGAATATACTACTGAATAGTTCTTAGCCACAATATGGCTCACTTTATTAATTTATCATTTATAGTCAGAAATAGAGCTGATTACTTGGTCCTCTGTAATGTGGAGGGTATGTGACACATGAAATGGTAAAACAATCTAATGTTTTTTTCTTGAGCTGTTTTATTGTTTTCTCCCTCTATATTTTGGCAAGGCCTAACTGATTCTTCAGCAATAGCTATAGCAAAACACTTTGTGTTACGTGTGGGTTAGACAGCTTAGTAAACCATTGCCATTGTAGTAGGAACAACATGCTAATGTTTTAAAAACAAAATGCCAGCATATGTGCTCATATTATTATTTTTTTATACATTCTGTGTTCATAATATCTCTTAATCATGTGCTTACAAATACCACCTCCATATAGTCTTCCAGGGATTTTAACACAGTTCCTCTATAGCTCCTACCTCCTTCTCTGTTCCATTCCTCTGCTTCTTATCCTGATCTTTCATATTGCCTTTACACTTATTATACATAGTGGGGCAGTTAGAGACATTTCTGTGTTGCTCGATTCTTGGGGGAAGTGTTTTGTAATAGGTTTAAGGACCGTCATTTTGCAAATCTATAAGCTATGCCTATGTACATACTTATTATAATCCTATTCTGCATCCTATGCCCCTGACTAGGGTATTGACTTTAATCATTGTCATTTTGTAGATTATCAAATTTAAAGAATGATGTAACTTCATTTATTAACTACTTGGGGAATATATTCTTATACATAACACTGGCAATAAGGAAAATTTGTTTCCTGCAACAGACTAAATGACAATATATTTTCATGCCCATCTTTTGCCTGGCAATGAAGGACCGCATTCCTTCTATTTTCATAGTTATTACTATTTTTCATCCAGTCTTTTAGAAACAACACTTTAATATTAAAAATGCTTTATAGCATGGTGACAAAGACTGAAAAAAAGCTGGAAAACATTAAAAAAATAAAAAGTAAGTCTATTAGTTCAAAATATAAGTTGAACTAAATTGATTGCCTTAAAGCTTCCCATTGAAGGGAAGTATCCACAGTCCTTCCTGCCACCACCCCCATCCCATGCACACAGACTGACAAAATGCTGAAGCCAATTTGACATTTACTTTGAAAGTCTACAAGCCCACTCCTAGTCCTAATGCAAATTATAGTTAGGCTTTGTGTGTGAGTGTGTGTAGCCAGAAGCAAAAAATCACCCATGCCAATTTAAGCCACTTTAATATAAGTGTGTACTTAAGTATCTTACTTCAAAGTGATTGTTATGAATTTGTCAAATTAATACTTATTGAGTGGAGCACAGGTTATCAGATGATGAGCTGTGGTTAAATAACAGACCGCAAGAGAAACTGAAATAGATAAGTTTATTACAAATAGGTCCTGGTAGAAGTACCCAGCAGCTTAGAATGGGCCCCAGCAGCTTAGAAGGGGCTGCATGGGCAGATCAAGGCAGGGCACAGAGTCAAACAGGTAGGACTTCTAAGTCACATGACTTTTTTAGTCTGTGAGCGGAATGTTTTGGGGTTAGGGCCCAATTGGTCAATTCAAACCAAAAGAGTGAGGTTAGGGTAAGCCAAAGGGTAAGACAAAGTTTTAGTCTTATCTAAAAGGCACATAAAGAAAGGATATAGGAGGCAAGGAAGACTGTTGATCACAAGGGCCATTGGGGAAGTCACATAAGGAATCTATACATACTTGTGACTCTGTGGGCTGTTTTCTAGGGCATGTGCTTGCATGAGGGGGCTACTGTCAGTTTCAGGTCACTGCAGCCCACTTGGCCAAACAAAATGGATGCTGAGGCAGCAATACAATGGAGTAGCTTAGCTAAACTCTCAACAGACATCTCTACTCCATATTAGAAGACCAGTTGGATAATGTAGTTACATTAACTTTTATCAACATCCTAAAACTGGGCAGAGTCATTCATTACAATTCATCTCATGAGTTACTGACCAACCTATGCATTGCTTCCTCTGTATGGGCTTTCCTGGTCTGATTACAAAAACAAACAAACAAACAAAAAAAACCCTTGTTTCCTAATCTCCTCACCACCATGAAGAGTCTCTTTTAAAATAAAAAATTTAGAGAATAAGTAGTGCATATAGGATATAAGCAGTAAATCTGAAAATAAAAAGAGAGCCAGAATTCATTTGAAACTTAAAGGCATTTATTTGAAACATAAAATTAAAAGTCAAATCAAAAGGGAGAATTCACTGAGATGAAAGGCAACAGCATAAAAGAAAATCAACTGATGGGATTGTAATCAAAGTGTGATGGACATAGCAAGCATGCTTTGCTTATCTATTTCTGGGCAGTATTGAGAAAAAAAAATTATTGTGCAAAAAATTGAATCAATGTAAAAGAAGATAAATTCAAGGTGCTTCAAAATACAGAATGAAAAAATAGGATTAGAAGAAGAAACAGGAGAAAGGAAGAAGAGGAGGAGGAAGTGTAGGAGTAGCCTGTGGAATAGAGAGAAGTAGAAGAGGAAGCGTCAGTAGCAACAACGTCAGCTGTCTCCACCCCCAGCGTGTGTTCTGTGCCATCTGGACTTGAGCAAGTCAAATAGTGAAGAGTTCCATGGGTGGGACATTACAGAGGACAAGTCTTCATGTCTGAGAAGTATTCACCTTAGGATGAAGGCTCCTGATAGACGCCTGTATGACAGACGTGGAGACAGCATGACTCAGTAGTTAAATTCCCTGTGCCATCCTCATCCTACTCACACCTCTGAAGGGCTGTGTCAAGCAGGGTCAGGGTGGGCAGGGCACAGCTCAGATGCTTTTGCTTGGAGCCTCGACCCTCTGCTCCATCACTTTATAGAGAAATACATTGTAAAATAATCATAGGAATAAGCTTAGGATTTTTTTAAAGACAACCGTTTCTAGTCTGGAGTCTTGGTTCTTCAGTTCCCTAAGAACAAATCTAATTCCTTCTGTCGCTCAAAACCCCTCCTCGTTTCTTCAGGGGGCACATCCACCCTCTGACATGGTAACGCTGAATCCCACCACCTCCTCAGCTACCAAATACTAGATGGCACCTTGGAGCCACAGCTGCCGGTCACTGCCCTTGGCTTCTGGTCAGCATCTCCCAGAAAAAGTGCTGTCTGGATCAGAGCAAAACCAGATAAAGGTATCTCAAAAAATATAACCAATCTATAAAGATTTTTGTTCCAAATCATACATAATGTAAAAACAGACACTCTTCTTAATGAGAGGATGGATTTATTATCACTTCCTTTAATTGTTTTTCTTATAAGTTTAGTTTTGATTTCTTTTATTTGTTTGAAAAAAATGTTTTGATTATATCCTTGAGTGAACTCATTCTTTATAAAGGATAAGCTAAAGGTAAATATGCAAATGAAAAGAAATTCTATCTATGTACCTCTCATCTGCTTTCCTATCTCTCTACATTTGTTCCCTTTCATATGTATATGTGTGTGTGTGTGTGTGTATATATAATACACACACACACACACACACACACACATATATATGTATATATATGTATATAAACACATATATAATAGTTATGAGCAGGAACCTTGGAGTCATAAAGTCATACTTCCTAAGTGCTAACCCATATCTACAACATTGTACTCTGAAGTTTTACTCAATATTTCATTGTCTTCATTTTGAAACGGAGTTAATAGCATACCTACCTCATAAAGATTTTTTGAAGATTAAATGAGTAAATGTAATAGCAAAACTGGTTTATTGCTAATATAGAATTGTTTATTTCCTCAAACATGTAGCTTTTTGAGGGCTTAAAAGAGAAATATTACTGTATTCCTAGTGTCTAGAATATTGGCTAATATATAAGGGGTGCTCTAAAAGTTTACCAAAGGAAACAAAAGGATAAAATGGTACAGAATAAAAATATTACCAATTATGAAGGTGAAACAAAATCATCTGGAACCAAAAGACTTGTGAACTATAAACTAAAATAAAACTATTCTGGCCTGAAGTAAGGAAATTCAATTACCCCAGAAGAATTTTGAGTTACAGGTTTTAAAAGTAATCCTATAACAATCTTTATTTTAATCAATTTTATCTTATATATCTCACTTTTCTCATGTTATATATTTTACTGTGAAATAATTTGGTGTACATAACTTTACAACATTTATCAAAAGCTGTGTGCTGAAAAAAAAAGTCTATAAAGTATATTGTAAGCTATCTCTTCTGTATTAATCAATATTTGTATTCTTTTCCTCAGATTAAATTAATACATGGTACTTGTCCCAGAGATATACGGCATCGACTTCTTATATGTCTACATATGTATTGTATATATAGATATAATTTTAAAGTTTCACTCTTGTTTTAGAACCATTATTTCTTTCTCATATTTTTAGGCAAATGTAAATGTATGTAAATATAATTTTTGCATATAGTTTATATGTTCTGGCATAATTGCAGTTCTATAGAGTAGCAAAGATATTATGAGTGACAAATTTAGATCTTTGCCTGTTAAACACATCCTTGCCTACTACTCAGTATATAAGTCCTTTCTATAAATTATCTAGTCACAATTACTCCATCTCTAATATAAGTACCTTGAGAGTTGGACATTTATAGATTATTACAAAGAATTTAGACATTTGAGAGCATGGGGATACATAAATATAAATGAATACTGTTGATTTGAGAGAAACCTTTACAGGGTATTTTGCCTCTTTGTTGATTACTCTTCTCATGCTGGTCTTGGAAAAAACTGCCAAATATAAAGGCAAGCATAATACTATGTATGTTAGTAACATTTTTCTTCTGACTATATTCTGATATCTTGAGTAGCTCAAACAATGATATAATAAATGGAACTGAATATAAATTTTATATTTGTTTATATTATATATATTTGATTAAATAGGAATTCCATACAAATAATGTCTTTAAAATACATTACTTGTTAGAAGATATTTTAGAAAAATGCACTAACATAATATTAAAGGTCAGTGGCAGCATTGTGACAAAAAATTTGACAAAGAAGAAGAAATTAAAGTGTGTGGTTACATTGTAATTCTGATTCAGGGTGAAAGATAACTCATGATTGTTTATATCCAGTCAGAAGAACCTGAAAGCGAGAGCGAGAGCAAGAGTGAGAGTGAGAATGAGAGCGAGAGCGAGAGAGAGAGAGAGAGAGAGAGAGAGAGAGAGAGATTTTTCTTCAATTATCTTATGAGATAAGAAGTAAATTTTGTTTCCTTTCATCTAAATGATATTTTTCCCTGGACACCAAATTTGTTACAAAATTTTTCATTTTCACAAAAACATGAGAAGTTTTGAAAAGAAGCTGGAAAAACTAATTAGAAATTCCTGAAAACACTTTTGTATCTTTCTCAACCCCAGGATTCTGGTAATGAAAGACTTGAGCAGGAAAAAAAAAAATTAAAATGTGGATAAAAATTTACCTTAGCAAGTCAACATACTTCCTTACACTCTAAGTATAATTCCAGACTTTCTAGATGTAGTATCGAGTGGAAAGAGTGTAGCTGGTAATTGCAAATAAACATTTTTTAAGGTGAGGAAAATTCTGTCTTCATTTTACCACTGACCAAATATATGATACAGAATAAAATGCTTCATCTTTCTCATGTATTTTATTTCAATAACCTGAAAAATTAAGTAAAACTGTTGTTTGATTCTTAAGCTGTCTTCTGATCACCCGTTAGTAGTTTCTCGAAGGTGTTCTAGGGCCTGTGCTGAGGGGTATTGGGAAATTAGGAGCACAGAGAAATATACTGTAGATCCTGTCTTCCACTTTTTTGATTTTTTTTTGATTGACATTACTTTATTTAAATGATTTAATCTATTTGGAATGAATAATGTATAGAATTCAAAGAGTACAAACCAGTATTTAATATAAAATGGCACTTACTTCTTCTGTGCCCTGACCAGCCAGTGCCCTCCTCAGTGGCAAGCACCACTATCAATTTCTTGCCTAACCCTTTGGAAATAATCTTTTTCTATCTAGCTTTTTCTTTCCTTTTTTTTTTCTTTTTTTATTGAGGTAGAATTGCTTTACAATGTTGTGTTAGTTTAGCAAGGACATAGAAACAACCTAAATGTCCAATGACAGATGAATGGATAAAAAAGATGTGGTACATATATACAAGGGGATATAACTCAGCCATAAAAAGGAGCAAAATTGGGTCACTTGTAGAGACGTGGACGGACATAGAGTCTGTCATACAGAGTGAAGTAAGCCAGAAAGAGAAAAACAAATATTGTATATTAACGCATATATGTGGAATCTAGAGAAATGGTACAGATGAACCTTTTGCAGGGCAGGAATAGAGACACAGACATAGAGAACAGACATGTGGACGCAGGGGGGATGGGGAGGGTGGGACGAATTGGGAGATTAGGATAGACATATACACACTACCATACATAAAATAGATAGCTAGTGGGAACAAGCTATAAAGCACAGGAAGCTCAGATTGGTGCTCTATGATGACCTAGATGGGTGGGATGGTGGTGGGGGTGTGTGTGGGAGGTCCAAGAGGGAGGGGATATAGGTATACATGTAGCTGACTCACTGCATTATACAGCAGAAACTAACACACTTTTTTCACTTAGAACAGCACTTTTTTAAACTGAATTGCTTTTTAATATGTTGTGTTACTAGGTTAAATGTTACCTGCAGAAAGTGACCTTGACTTTAAAAACAAATGGTGCAAGAAAAGCTTGGATCAACTGTTTCCTAAAATTCAGTAATACTTTTACAAGGAAACTCCTGTTTATTTTTCACATATTTAAGCTATTTTATAAAAAAGGATTTCAAGAAACTGGTACTGAAACTGAAATTGTGATATTTGACACTTGTGACATTTGACAATGAACAATATGATGTTTTGTCGATTATAATTGCCAGTTTAGGTAGAATTCAATTACCCACTTAAGCTAAAAAGATCTTGTTTTCACATCAGTGAAACACGGAAACCGTGTAGATAAACAGAGTCTAATGCATCAGCTGTATTTTTCTTCAACTGGAAAGGTACCCCTTTGTAATGTAAGGAGTACAATTCCAGTAAAATTATTTATTAAAATTATTTCCCAGTACAGATATGACCTTCTTCAATGTAACATATTATATGAAAGTTCAAATTTGTACATATTTAATTTAGCCTGTAAAAATTCATGTTGTCAAATTGTTTGAACAGATGGCTTATGTCCTATGTAACATACAATATATTTCACATTTTTTAGTTAAATTTCTATTAATTTGCATTCATATAATTATATACACTGAATATAAGAAATGCATTTCCTGACAAGGTGAAAATTGATAACACTTAAATAAAGATGTTAAACTAATATTTTGGTTTTGTTTTCTAATTATTTTGACTTCTCAGGTTTCCTTTTCCGTTTTTTCCTGATTCTTTAAAATAATATTTTTTACTGAGTGTGAACAAATCATATGTGAAAAGTTTATGAACTGTCACAAAGTGAATATACCAGTGTAGCTACTACCCAGATTAAGAAAGAAATGTTAACTGTATTTTGGAAACTTCCTTTTATGCTCATTTTCAATCATTGACTTCTTCCTACTCCACAAAAGAAAAATAAACATCATGATTTCTAACATCATAGATTAGGTTGCCTGTAATTCATGTAAATGGAATGATACAGTATTCCTCCTTTTGTTCCTCTTCTCTCTTAATCAAATTTATGTTTGTTAAATTCATATGTATTTTTTGTGTGTAGCACAGATTAGTTCTGTTTCTTCCTTACCACAGTGACAGAAATGTTCTATATCTGGTAACAGCTGTGTTGGGCAACACCCTTATAGTATGTCTTTTTTAATTCATTCTACTATTGAACATTAGGTTTTTTCTAAATGGGGCTATTATGAAGAGTGGTGCTAGGTATATGTGTGTGTACATCTATAGGTGTACTTATCTACACATTTTTGTTGTACCTATATCTACATCTGTATAATATAGATCTAGATCTAGATGTAAATATCTATCTAAGACAATGTATATGTTCCAATCAAATAGTATTAAAGACTTTTTCAAAGTTTGTAATAATTTACATACAGCAGCAGTCGTGAGTATTCTTACTATTCAACAAACATTTCAACCCACAGCATTATCATTTAGTTTACTTTTTTTTTTCATTTTTACTTATCCAGAGGAGATGCAGTGGCATAATATTGTGATTTAGTTTACATTTCCTTGTTCATTATTGAGTTTGAACAACTATTATATTCTTATTAGCCAGCTGGATATCCAATTTTTATAAAATATTTTTAAAATTATATTTCCAATATGTTCTTTTTAACATGCAGAAGTTAAATCTTTCTGGCCCAGAATCTTTGTTTGGTATACATGTAGCATGTATCTCCTACTATTCCGTAGTTTTCTTTTCACTCTTAAAAAGCAGTTTTATGGGTCTTCCCTGGTGGCACAGTGGTTGGGAGTCCGCCTGCCAATGCAGGGGACACGGGTTCATGCCCCTGTCCGGGAAGATCCCACATGCCGCAGAGCAGCTGGGCCCGTGAGCCATGGCCGCTGAGGCTGCACGTCCGTGCTCCACAACAGGAGAGGCCACAACAGTGAGAGGTCCGCATACTACCAAAAAAAAAAAAGGGGGGGGGGTTATGATGAACAAACTTGTACATTAAATTTTAGTGCAATTTCAGTTTATAAATGTTTTCCCTTAAGATTAGCAATGTTTGTGTTATATGTAAAAAAATATCCAAAATTTAAAGCCCTGAAATCACTCTTCCAGGTTTTCTTTATAGTTTGAACATCAACATTTAGATCTACAATTTCCCTGGGATTGATTTTCAAGAATGAGTTGAAATAAGACACAAATTCTATAGTTTTTCCATAAGGATACTAAAAAGATTAATCTCACTTTTCCTAAAATAAGTGGCCACATATGTTTGAATTTTTTTGTTTTGTACTTACTATTCTGTTGAATTGATCTGTTTATTCTTGCACCTTGCTCCTATTGGTGGAATTTTTCACAATTTATATATTTCCCTATTGATGATGGATAAGGAATATTGATTTTATTTTATTATTTATTTTATGCAACCATATAATTGAACCCTCTAATTATTTTTCTACTTTGCTTTATGTTTACGAATTTTCAGGAGAACAGTGCCATCTGCAATAATGATAGTGTTTTCTCATAATTTCTGGTATTTATGATCATGTGTGTACGTATGTATGTGTGATCACTTTGACTAGAAAATTCAGATCAATACTACTACCAGTGGTTATGGTACACAAGCATGCCTTTTTATTTTCTTGAATATAAATGCAGCTATTGTTATTCTTATGTATGATATTGAATTTTCAATTGAGATAGAAAATGTTTTGTTGTCAAGAAAGGATAATGTTTGTTCTGGTAAATAACACATTTAAAACCACACCAATTACTAGTGAACACAATTATAAGCACTACTTCAAAGGAAAGAATTACAAAGGAATCTTACTATGAATTTAACAGCACTTATTTTTGTTAACATTGTTAAATTTCCTGCTACTCTTAAAATAATACTTCATTAAAAAGCATGTAATTCACCTATTCTTGGATACAAAATGATGGTTTATTTTATTCAATGATATATTATGTGTTAAATGTTATTTGATATACTTTATTTATTTTTGTTTCTGCTTACATTTTCTCTAAAAAATTTTATCTTCGACAGGTTTCCTTGACAAATTTGATAAAATATATTCAGAGCACATAGCTAATTTGATCCCTAAATATGTCTAATTTTAGTGATCATTTGGAGGAAAACAAGCAATGGGATTAAAAATCCTATTTTAGATGTAATAATCTGTGAAATCTGAAAAAGTGAGAAGATACACTAATATTTTGGAAAGGAGGACCAATGAATGGGAAGAGCATAAGTCTGATTATGTGTTATGGCCTTTGGGGTTGGCAACTTCTGTCAATCAAAATATATTATACACTTACTGAACTTCCCTCAACAAGAGCTACCATTAGAGCTACTTTCCTTTAAAAAATGTGTTGTATTGAGACAACGCAGATATGTAGTCACACATGATTGTGTTAGAGAAACTGGATGTAAAATGTTTTAAATTCCTCCATTGACAAGATGCTTTACCTTGGAAAAGTCAATCTCTCTACAAATTAATCCCCTCATATGTTACAGATAATATATTAGTAATTAATGTAGAATTTTGTGAAGATTAAATGATATGTTCCTGGTAAAACTCACAGTATATTGCCTGCTGCATAGTATCAGCTCAATAAATGTTATCTATTATTATCTTTGTGTCATTGCTATTATTGTTGCCCCTTAATTTGAATCTAGTCAAATCTGCAGCCGTCCAAAAGGATTAAAAGAAAATTAAAATTCTAACACAGGTGGATTATTTTGCAGAGAGTGTTTTACACACCAGCCAAATACAAGTCAGTTTTGAATTCCCTTACCTCTAGTTTGCTAGCACCACATGTAGTTAACATAGTTCAATGCTAAATTATGACATGGGAAAGAAAGCAAATAATATTTAAATTATTCAAATTTTTGAGTAAGCTGGCAATAATAATTCATTCTAGCTTCCTGATCAGTAACTGGAAAGGAAAGGGACACAAATGCAGCACTCACTGAATATTTTACAATCAATTTACATAAATATTGGTGAAATAAATGATATTTTTTAAACAGCACAGAACTCTACATCTAATAAAATATGCCACTCTCATTATTATCAACAGGACAGGTTCTAAAAATGTCGGCAGATCCATATAGTTAGGTTTGTAGGATTCACTCATTCATTTTTACGCCTACATAAACATATCAAAAATGGAATTAGGCATTTGTGGATGTGCTCTAGTTTATTTTTAAAGCATATATTGAGAAAGGAATGATTTCTTGCACAATGACAAAAACACAAAAAAGAAACTGTATGTTCACATTACATGACTATATAATTTACTATAAGCACATAAAAATTAAATTAAATTCTACTTCAAAATCCTAAAGCTAATTCTGTTTTGGTTGTATGTAGCTATAATACTATACTGACAAAAACTCACAAGGAACTGTGAATTCTAGAGTTGTTAGGACCACTAACAACTGCAAGACTCACTGAATCAGTGGCTGCAGGAAAAATAAATATGGTCAATTTAGCAAGGCCATTATTAAGTTTGTAGAGGAATTACTGAGTTAAATGTAATGAAATTATCAAACTGCTTTATTTGTCATTCTATTTAAACAAGTAGTTTTGGTGTCTGCAAATATTTTTATAGTTTTTTTTTTTTTTACTTATACTTGATAAGCCACTTCTGAGTTGAAGATGGATTAGAAAACTTAAGTTAAAAAAAATGAAGACGTTAAAGCAAAATGAAAAGTAAATTAACACAGAAGTTGCTGTCGTTTATCATACCTTAAGAGAAAAATTCTCTCTCCCACAGAATTTAGCAGTCCTTCATCTTCAGCAATCACCTTTGTAGTTCTGAAAGCTGGTAGCTGCTTCATTTGGGAATAGTCACATCCATCACTTCCTAAAGATTTCTACACAGTGGAGTTAATAAGAATAGTGCACATCACTTTATGATTTAAGAGAGGTGAAAGAGAAACTTCTGATAATACAGCAGTCAGAGACATTACGGGTGAATTACTCTTTTGAGGAAAATTTCAGAAAAAGTTACAAAATATGTTTTGATAACTTCAGACTGATATATTAGTTACTGTACTTAGATATAAACTATTGTGAATTAGTTATGTGTCTTTGAGTTAAGGCTACATCAAGGAAAGTACAAAAGTTTATGGTGTGTAAGTTTGCTAAATGAAGGCATTTGGTAATTTCAATTAGTTTACTTATTTTAAAATAATTATCTGCCTAATATCTACTTTATATACTGGGATATAAACAAAAACATAGAGTGTTTTCTATAAACACACTGAAAAAAATGCACTTATTCAAATTTAAACTGTGCAACATATTCTAATATCTGTATAAAATTCTAGTGCACTCCTGTATTCATAGAGGTCCAAATAGCAAAGCTCAAGGAAAGCATAATAAGAGTGAAAGAAGTCTATGAAAGAAAATTAAAAGGAAGCAATAATAAACTTTAAAAACTGTTTACATCCAGAAATGATAATTAGGAATAAATAATATCACATTTTATCTAGTGAAAGATACAGTATCATAGAATATGTGTATACTTAAAAACCTTGAAAACACTAAAATTACATTGGAATATGAAATATATAGAAGAAATATTTAGTTTAAATAAAATACAAAGGCTATCATATAAAGATACCATCACTAAGAAATTCACTGTTTTGAAAGTGGGTGATGTTCCACAGCACTAAATAACACAAAAGCACTGCTGTCATGGAACAACTTAGGTTTTAATAAATAAATAAATGCTCTGTGCAAGATCCTGATAAGTACTATGAAGAAAAATGAAAAGGATGAATAAAAATATATAGGTATACCTATACACATATATATATATACACACTTGTATATGCACATGTATACATATATATGTGTATATATGTGTATATATGCATAGATATATATATATATACATATTTTATATATATATGTGTATGTATATAAATAGTTTTTTTTAATTTATTATTATTTTTTTATACAGCAAGTCCTTATTAGTTCTCTATTTTATACATATTAGTGTATACATGTCAATCCCAATCTCCCAACTCATCCCAGCACCCCACTTTCCCCCGTTGGTGTCCATAGTTTGTTCTCTACATCTGTGTCTCTATTTCTGCCATATAAACTGTCTCATCTGTACCATTTTTCTAGATTCCACATATATGAGTTAATATACAATATTTGTTTTTCTCTTTCTGACTTACTTCACTCTGTATGACAGTCTATAAGTCCATCCACATCTTTACAAGTGACCCAATTTCATTCCTTTTTATTACTGAGTAATATTCCATTGTGTATATGTACCACATTTTCTATATCCATTCATTTGTCGATGGACATTTAGGTTGCTTCCATGACCTGGCTATTGTAAATAGTTCTGCAATGAACAGTGGGGTGCATGTATCTCTTTGAATTATGGTTTTCTCTGGATATATGCCCAGTAGTGGGATTGCTGGGTCATCTGGTAACTCTATTTTTAGTTTTTTAAGGAACCTCCATACTGTTCTCCATAGTGACTATATCAATTTACATCCCCACAAACAGTGCAACAGGGTTCCCTTTTCTCCACACCCTCTCCAGCATTTGTTGTTTTAGATTTTTTGATGATACCCATTCTAATCGGTGTGAGGTGATACTTCACTGTAGTTTTGATCTGCATTTCTCCAATAATTAGTGAGGTTGAGCAGCTTTTAATGTGCCTCTTTGCCATCTGTATGTCTTCTTTGGAGAGGTGTCTATTTAGGACTTCTGCCCACTTTGTGATTGGGTTTCTTTTTTTCTTAATATTGAGCTGCATGAGGTGCTTATATATATTGGAAATTAATCTCTTGTCCATTGATTCATTTGCAAATATTTTTTTTCCCATTCTGAGAGTTGTTGTTTTGTCTTGTTTATAGTTTCCTTTGCTTTGCAAAAGCTTTTAAGTTTCATGAGGTCCCACTTGTTTATTTTTGCTTTTATTTCCATTACTCTAGGAGGTGGGTCACAAAAGATCTTGCTGTGATTTATGTCAAAGTGTGTTCTTCTTATGTTTTCCTCTAAGAATTTTATAGTGTCCAGTCTTACATTTAGGTCTCTAATCCATTTTGAGTTTATTTTTGTGTATGGTGTTAGGAAGTGTTCTTTTTTTTTTTTTTGAATTTTTGAATTTTATTTTTTGAATTTTTTATACAGCAGGTTCTTATTAGTTATCTATTTTATACATATTAGTGTATATATGTCAATCAAAATTGTTAGGTAGTACTCTAATTTCATTCTCTTACATGTAGCTGTCCGATTTCCCTGCACAACTTATTGAAGAGACTGTCTTTTCTCCATTATATATCCTTGCCCCCTTTTTCATAGATTAGTTGACCATAGATGCGTGGGTTTATCTCTGGGGTTTCTATCCTGTTCCATTGATCTATATTTCTGTTTTTGTGTCAGTACCATATTTTCTTGATTACTGTAGCTTTGCAGTATAGTCTGAAGTCAGGGAGTCTGATTCCTCCAGCTCCGTTTTATTGTCCTCAAGATTGCTTTGGCTATTTGGGGTTTTTTGTGTCTCCATACAAATTTTAAGATTTTTTGTTCTAGTTCTTTAAAAATGCCATTGGTACTTGGATAGGGATTGAGTTGAATCTGCAGATTGCTTTGGGTACTATAGTCATTTTCACAATATTGATTCTTCCAATGCAAGAACATGGTATATCTCTCCATCTGTTTGTGTCATCTTTGATTTCTTTCATCAGTGTATTGTAGTTTTCTTTCTTTTTTTTTTTTTTTTTTGTCTTATGATTTTCTGAGTACAGGTCTTTTACCTCCTTAGGTAGGTTTATTCCTAGGGATTTTATTCTTTTTTGTTCCAATGGTGAATGGGATTGTTTCCTTAATTTCTCTTTCTGATCTTTCATTGTTAGTGTATAGGAATGTAAGAGATTTCTGTGCATTAATTTTGTATCCTGCAGCTTTACCAAATTCGTTGATTAGCTCTAGGAGTTTTCTGGTGGCATCTTTAGGATTATGTATGTTTAGTAACATGTCATCTGCAGTGACAGTTATACTTCTTTTCCAATCTGTAATCCTTTTATTTCTTTTTCTTCTCTGATTTCCATGGCTAGGGCTTCCAAAACTATGTTGAACAATAGTGATGAGAGTGGACATCCTTGACTTGTTCCTGATCCTAGAGGACATGCTTTCAGATTTTCACCATTGTGAATGATGTTTGCTGTGGGTTTGTCGTATATGGCCTTAATTATGTTGAGGTAAGGTCCCTCTGTGCCCAGTTTCTGGAGAGTTTTTATCATAAATGGGTGTTGAATTTTGTCTGAAAGCTTTTTCTGCATCTATTGAGATGATCATATGGTTTTTATTCTTCAATTTGGTAATATGGTGTATCACATTGATTGATTTGCATACATTAAAGAATCCTTGCATCCCTGGGTTAAATTCCACTTGATCATGGTGTATGATCTTTTCAATGTATTATTGGATTCTGTTTGCTAGTATTTTGTTGAGGATTTTTGCATCTATATTCATCAGTGATATTGGTCTGTGATTTTCATTTTTTTGTAGTATCTTTGACTGGTTTTGGTATCAGGGTGATGGTGGCCTTGTAGAATTGAGTTTGAGAGTGTTCCTTCCTCTACAGTTTTTTGGCAGAGTTTGAGAAGGTTGGGTGTTAGCTCTTCTCTAAAAGTTTCATAGAATTCACCTGTGAAGACATCTGGTCCTGGACTTTTGTTTGTTGGAAGATTTTTAATCACAATTTCAATCTCAGTGCTTGTGATTGGTCTGTTCATATTTTCTATTTCTACCTGGTTCAGTCATGGAAGGTTATACCTTTCTAAGAATTTGTCCAGTTCTTCCAGGTTGTCCATTTATTGACATAGAGTTGCTTGTAGGACTCTTTTATGACGCTTTTTATTTCTGCAGTGTCTGTTGTAACTTTTCCTTTTTCATCTAATTTTATTGATTTGAGTCCTCTCCCTCATTTCCCTGATGAGTCTGTGTAAAGGTTTATCAATTTTGTTTATCTTCTCAAAGAACTTAGCTTTATTGATCTTTGCTATTGTTTTCTTTGTTTCTATTTCATTTATTTCTGCTCTGATCTTTTTGATTTCTTTCCTTCTACTAACTTTGGGTTTTGTTTGTTTTTCTTTATCTAGTTCCTTTAGGTGTTAGGTTAGGTTGTTTATTGAGATATTTCTTGTTTCTTGAGATAGGATTGTATCGCTGTAAAACTTCTCTCTTAGAACTGCTTTTGCTGCATCCCATAGGTCTTGGATCATCGCATTTTTGTTGTTTTGTCTCTAGGTATTTTTTTGATTTCCTCTTTGATTTCTTCAGTTAGCTCTTAGTTATTTAGTAATGTATTGCTTAGCCTCCATGTGTTTGTGTTTTTAACTTTTTTTCTCTGTAATTTATTTATAATCTCATACCGTTGTGGTTGGAAAAGATGCTTGTTATGATTTCAATTTTCTTAAATTTACCAAGGCTTGATTTGTGACCCAAGATGTGATCTATCCTGGAGAATGTTCCATGTGCACTTAAGAAGAAAGTGTAACCTGCTGTTTTCAGATGGAACATCCTATAAATATCAATTAAATCTATCTTGTCTATTGTGTCATTTAAAGCTTGTGTTTCCTTATTAATTTTCTGTCTGGATTATCTATCCATTGGTGTAAGTGAGGTGTTAAAGTCCCCCACTATTCTTGTGTTACTATCAATTTCCTTTTCTATAGCTGTTAACATTTCCCTTATGTATTGAGGTGCTTCTATGTTGGGTCCATATATATTTATAATTATTATATCTTCTTCTTGGATTAATCCCTTGATCATTATGTAGTGTCCTTCCTTGTCTCTTGTAACATTCTTTATTTTAAAGACTATTTTATATGATATGAATATTGCTACTCCAGGTTTCTTTTGATTTCCATTTGCATGTAACATCTTTTTCCATCCCCTCACTTTCAGTCTGTATGTTTCCCTAGGTCTGAAGTGGGTCTCTTGTAGACAGCATATATATGGGTCTTGTTTTTGTTTCCATTCAGCGAGCCTGTGTCTTTGGTTGGAGCATTTAATCCATTCACATTTAAGGTAATTATCAGTATGCATGTCCCTATTCCCATTTTCTTAATTGTTTTGACTTTGTTTTTGTAGGTCCTTTTCTTCTCTTGTTTCCCTCTTAGAGAAGTTCCTTTTGCATTTGTTGTAGAGCTGGTTTGGTGGTGCTGAATTCTCTTAGCTTTTGCTTGTCTTTAAAGCTTTTGATTTCTCCATCAAATCTGAATGAGATCCTTGCCAGGTAGAGTAATCTTGGTTGTAGTTTCTTCCCTTTCATCACTTTAAATATATCATGCCAGTCCCTTCTAGCTTGTAGAGTTTTGGCTGATAAATCAGTTGTTTACCTTATGGGAGTTCCCTTGTATGTCATTTGTCATTTTTCCCTTGCTGCTTTTAATAATTTTTTTTTTTTGTCTTTAATTTTTGTCAATTTGACTACTATGTGTCTCAGCATGTTTCTCCTTGGGTTTATCCTGCTTGGGACTCTGCACTTCCTGGACTTTGGAGGCTATTTCCTTTCCCATGTTAGGCAAGTTTTGGACTATCATCTCTTAAAGTATTTTCTCAGGTCCTTTCTCTCTCTCTTTTTCTTCTGGGACTCCTATAATGTGAATATTGGTGCATTTAATGTTGTCCCAGAGCTCTCATAGGCTGTCTTCATTGCTTTTCATTCTTTTTTCTGTATTCTGTTTTGCGGCAGTGAATTCCACCATTCTGTCTTCAAGGTCATTTATCCGTTCTTCTGCCTCAGTTATTCTGTTTTTGATTCCTTCTAGTGTATTGTTCATTTCAATTGTTGTATTGTTCATCTCTGTTTGTTTTTTCATTAATTCTTCTAGGTGTTTGTTCTTCAATTCTTCTAGGTTTTTTTAAAACATTTCTTGCATCTTCTCAATCTTTGCCTCCATTCTTTTTCCGAGGTCTTGGATCATCTTCACTATCATTATTCTGAATTCTTTTTCTGGAAGGTTGTCTATCTCCATTTCATTTAGTTGTTTTTCTAGGGTTTTATCTTGTTCCTTCATCTGGTACATAGTCCTCTGCCTTTTCACTTCATCTGTCTTTCTGTGAATGTGGTTTTCTTTCCATAGCCTGCAGGATTGTAGTTCTTCTTGCTTCTGTTGTCTGCCCTCTGGTGGATGAGGCTATCTTAGAGGCTTGTGCAGGCTTCCTGATGGGAGGGACTGGTGGTGGGTAGAGCTGGGTGTTGCTCTGGTGGGCAGAGCTCAGTAAAACTTTAATCTGCTTGTCTGCTGATGAGGGGGCTGGGTTCCCTCCTGGTTGGTTGTTTGGCCTGAGGCATCCCAGCATTGGAGCCTATCTGGCTCTTTGGTGGGGCTAATGGTGGACTCTGGGAGGTCTCACTCTAAGGAGTACTTCCCAGAACTTCTGCTGCTGGTGTCTTTGTCCCCATGGTGAGCCACAGCCACCCCTGCCTCTGCCGGAGACCCTCCAACACAAGCAGGTAGATCTGGTTTAGTCTTCTATGGGCTCACTGCTCCTGTGTGCCCTCCAAGAGTGGAGTCTCTGTTTCCCCCAGTGCTGTCAAAGTCCTGCAATCAAATGCTGCTAGCCTTCAAAGTCTGATTCTCTGGGAATTCCTCCTCCTGTTGCCAGGGCTCTGAACCTTCACTCCAGTGGGTGGACTTCTGTGGTATAATTATTCTCCAGTTTGTGAGTCATCCACCCAGCAGTTATGTGGTTTGATCATTTTATGATTGTGCCTCTCCTACCATCTCATTGCAGCTTCTCCTTTGTCTTTGGATTTGGGCTATCTTTTATGGTGAGTTCCAGTGTCTTCCTGTCAATGAGTGTTCAGCAGTTAGTTGTGATTCCAGTACTCTTGCAAGAGGGAGTATAACTAGTTTTTAAAGTTAATTTATTTTCAAATTAAAATCCATATTTTATGAATTCAGAAAAAATATATAGATAAAAATGCAAACATAAATTTCTTCATAATTCTACCCTGCTCTGAGACAATATTCTCATTTTGTGATTATGTATATTATGAGAGATCATACAGGTCCACTATTTACAATAATATATTTTGCATGACGGTATGGTACTCTATGGTTCATGATGGATTTAATCAACTTTATTTTGAGGTTGTCACCTTATTATCTCCAGGATACTTCATATTACATTATTTTTATTTTTACTCCTTACATGAATCTTAAGAGGTATTTTTGTCAGCTCTTGGTGTTATGTTTATGATAAACACAAGTACACAATATGATTCAAATACATTATCTTGTTATATGTTCTATCATCAAAAACCTATTTCCCTTAAATTTTAAAGTTTTCTTCAATACAACAGCTTCTTCATAAAGCAATTTAGGCATATATATAATCCCTTTCTGAAAAAAAAAGGTATTTTTTTCTTAAAATGATCCTTTTATTCTTATATAATGTTTCATATTCTTTTAGATTAAAAATCATTTTACATATCCCTTTCTTGTGTTTTTATGTACTATTTTAGTGACATTTAATATATGAATTAAAAGTGTGAAAAAATTATGAATTTAGTGCTTGAAGCCCTCCACATTATTACCAAAAAGGAACATAACCTTGTAAGGACAACTCAATCAAGATACAGTATGTTACTAGCATCCACAAACTCCTTAGTGCCACCTACAGGTTATTACTATCCTGAAAATGTAACCAACAGTCCAACTGCTATCACCTAGTGGTACAGAGAATAATGGTCCCCCAAAGATGGCCATGCTCTAATCCCTGGTACCCATGAATATGTTATGTTGCATAACAAGGAGGAATTAAGATTGTAGAAAGAATTCAGGTGGCTAATCAACTGACCTTAAAATAAGGAGATAATCCTGATTTATCCAGGATGGCCCAGTGTAATCCCAGGGACTCTAATAAGTAGAAGAAGAAGGCAGAAGAGTAGAGTAAGAGGAGATGTAACAACAGAAGCAGAAGTTGGAGTGAAGCAATCCTTGTCTTTGAAGATGAAACGAGGGGGCACAAGCCAGGGAATGCAGGCATCCTCTACAAGCTAGGGAAGGCTAGGAAATGGTTTCTCCCATAGAGCTTCCAGAAGGAATGCAGCACTGCCAACACACTGACTTTACCTCTGTTAGACCCATTTCAGACTCCTGTCCTCCAGAATGGTATGAGAATAAATTTGTATTGTTTTAAGACACTAAAGTTGTGTTGATATTCTGTAGCAACAGTAGAAAACTAATACACACCTAGATTACTTTTTTTTTCCTTTTGAATTTTGTATAAATAAAATAATACAATATGGACCTTTTGTGTCTGGTTTCCATTACATAGCATTATAATTATGATAGTGATGTACAGGGCCACTTTGTTCAATTCACTCCTATTTAGTATTCCATTACAGGAATATATCCAAAAGTATATCTCTCTTCTACTGTTGCTGACCTTTTGTGGTATTTCCAGTTTTGGACAATTATGAATAATGCAACTTCAAACATTGCACATGCATTTTAGAGATAGATAGGTGATAGGTAGATAGATAGATAGACAGGCACAAGTACATGGGCAAACACTCATGTTTATATATATGGTATTGCTTACATATGAGTAGAATTTCTGGGTCATAATATATGCATACATTTAACTTAGGGGTTAATTTAAAAAAAAATTTCCCAAATGGCTGTACCAATTTACCCTCCCACAGGATATAAAATCCCAAATGTTCCACATCTTCAAATACTTAACATTGTCATTTACTTATTTGCTTTCATGTTTATTTAATTTTGACCATTCCATCATGAGTATGGTAGACTATCATAGTGGTTTTAATTTGTATATCTCTGATCATTTTACTTTGCAAAAAACCATGTGTCAACTCTGGAAATAATTTGTTTTCAGAGATTCACACATTTTTAAAATGTATTGACCATCCAGAATATTTCCAACATCCCCAAAATGAACTTGAGCTGTCCTATTGAGCTTACCTCCCTCCTTACTCCTGTCCCGGCCCCCAGTCCCTAGCAACCACTGATCATTTTCCTATACCTTTAGCTTTACCTTTTCCAGAATATCATGTAAGTGGAAGCATACACTGTGTAGCTTTCTGAAACTCATTCATACTGTTTTGTGAATCGGTAGTTTCTAAGTTTTTTATTCCTGATTAGCATTACGTCTATGGATGTACCACAGTCTATCTGTTCACCTGTTGATAAATATCTAGAGTATTTTCTGTTTTTGTCAATAGTGAATAAAGTTGTTACAAATACTTAAATATAGAATTTTTATTAATTTGGTTAAATACTTAGAAATATGATTGTTTGGTAATAGCTGTATATTTAACTTTATTATAAACTGCTGAACTGTTTTCCAAAGTGACTCTACCATTTTCAATTTCCAGCAACTATGTATGGGAGTTGCAATTGTTGGTATTGCTCAGTTTTCTTTCTCTTTTTAGCCATTATAATAGGTATTTACTGATATCTTGTTTATCTCATTATTATTTACAATTGTATTTCCCTAATAACTAATGATGCTGAGCCATATTTCCATACGATTATTTGCTATCATATATATATTCTTTGGTGAATCATCTTATTCAATTTTTTCCTATTGTTTAAAAAATGGGTTATAATTTCCTTATCATTGAATTTTGTTATTTATATATATTCTGGATATAAGTTTTCTATCAGATATGTGTTTTACAAATATTAACTCCAAAGCATGTGTTGTTTTTCCGTTTTTAAAATGTCTTTCACAGAATAAAATTTTTCTTTTTTTTTTTTTTTTTTTTGTGGTATGTGGGGCTCTCACTGTTGTGGCCTCTCCAATTGCAGAGCACAGGCTCCGGACATGCAGGCTCAGTGGCCATGGCTCAGGGGCCTAGCCACTCCATGGCATGTGGGATCTTTCTAGACCGGGGCACGAACCCATGTCCCCTGCATCGGCAGGCGGACTCTCAACCACTATGCCACCAGGGAAGCCCCCAAATTTTTCATTTTGATAGTCACATTTATTATTTTTTTCTTTTATATAATGTTTTTTTGTGTGTTGTGTCTAAGAATTCATTGCTAAACACAAGGTCATACAAGTTTTCTTCTGTTTTTTCTATGAATCTTATAGTTTTTTATTTTACATTTATGTCAATTGCTTTATTTGAGTTAGTTTTTGTGTGAGTCGTGATGTACGTGTTAGAAATCTCTTTTTTGCATACAAGCATCCAGTTATTCCTCCACAATTTGTTGCAATGTCTATCCATTATCCAATGAATAGTCTTGGTACCTTTATCTAAAGCAAATTGACTCTATTATTGAATATATGGAGCTATTTCTAGGCCCTTTATTATATTCTCTGATAACTTTCTTTGCATTTCATACATTCTTTAACTATTTGGGAATATTCATTTGTGAAGTGCCTGACCAAGTCCTTTGCCTTTTCATTAATTAGGTGATATTATGCTTTTAAAATATGTTCTATTTAATTTTATGGATTTCTAGCAATCAATTTTAAATAAACGTCTACTTTTTCAATAAACTGATGTTAATTCTGATTTTTTTGTTAATTATGTTTATAAATTAAATATGTTATTTTTTAAAGTTTTGTATAGTTTATTTTACTTTATTTTATATTTTCTTGATATGAATGATATGTTAAGTTCTTTTCACTGTTGTTCCATTATGGCTTTCTCTCTGAATATAGTTTTTTCTTGTAACTTCACCATGTATTCACAGGTTTAATCTTTCTTCCTTGACCTCTTCATCCAGTATGTTCTATTTTAATTTTTGTCATGTCTCTCCCAGTTTCCATGGAAAGTTGACAGATTCTCAAAATGTTTTTTGCACTACTAACCCGTGCAGAATTATTTGTTCTGCTCTGCAGTTTTAGTTTCCTCAAAATATATCTTTATCTGAGTCTCTTTCAATGTGTACAGTCTCTTTCAAATACATATTAGTTATTTCTCCTTATGTTTATATATTTAGTTTCCAGAGACCATGCATTTTAAAAATATGCTAACAACTAAAATCTGCTATACAATCTACCTTACTCTGTATTTTCATGGTGCTTTGTGCAGCAGTTAGTAATGAGTATAGCACATTTTATTATAATTTCAGGTTTATGTGTTTTTCTTCCTCCACTTACCTGTAAGATATTTTTGAGAGAAACTATGTTTTGTCTTTTTATTCCATAATATGGTATCATTTTCTTTAATTTTCTATATAGCTATCTATCTATATCTATGTTTATATCTATATTTGTATTTATCAATCATCTTTATATTGAGAGAAACATTTATTTACTAATGCATTTGTTTCATGATTTCTTTCCATTCCCTCCACTACTCATTTATAGCAGGTTATTTTCAGAGGAACCTATGTTGTTGTTATTTTTTCCTCTCTTTAAAAAAATTTAATAAAAATATAACTTTTCATCTGAAGTGTTCCCAAGAGTCAAGGTACATATATCACATACACCCCCCTGTTTAATCACTTGGGATTTAACAGAGTAGATTCACGTGTACGTCCCCTAACTATATCACCTTTTTATTTCCTAACCATTCAGGCCCTCAATATATGCTAAACAAATTGTATACCAACCTGACATAGCACAAACTAAGCCTTCTGCACTTTGTATATTTCCTGCAAGTCACTTGGCACTGTCAGTTCTTTGCAACTGATTTTTGTCTCATCTTGGTCATGGCAAAACATTTTAGATACTCAAAAGCCTATTTACTTTTGCCTTCTGATTGTGATCTCAAAACATCATTGTATCATTAAAATGGTAATTTACCAGACTGTTAATAGCATATTTTCAAGAATATTCCCAATGCAGGTAAATGGTTTCCTTCTGCTTACTTAAGAAGTCTTACTTGAAGTCTGACTTAGATACACATTCTTCTGTGTGAATAAGGACCACTGAGGAAAAACACTGCTTTTCAATCTTCCAGATATATGTTCTAAGATGGCATAAATCCTTTGGAATGTGTGTTTAGAATAGCTTTTAAAAATGAGAGGAAATATTTAACACATTAAAGGAGGTTTCTCTAATATTTCATGTCTTTAAAACCATGTATCAGTTATTCAGCATCACTGGTTGTATGCCTTCTCACAACTGGAATATAGTAAACCATATAATTTATTTCATTGTGTAAAGGTAGCCTCTCCCCACAGAGATTATCCATCCTGTCTTGCTTAGAGGTAGCCTGGACTCTCACTAGAGTGACAGCAAAGTCATCATGAAATAAAATGATTTACTAATGAACTGAGTCCACATAAAATTAGCTTCTATTTAGCACTTGTCTTTATCTTAGCTCACTATCTCAACCTTTCTCTCTATCAACAACATCAAATACAATGCAACAATGATTCAATTAACTTATGAAATTAGATTTTAAGATTTACAGAAGGTGTAAGATGCCTTAGAAATCATGATAAGCTTCTCAAATCTCACACAACGCTATGGATGTGTGAGGAGCTGGTGGCATTTGAATAGTTACTATAAAAGAAGGAAAAACATGGACATGTGTATGATTTATGTCTCCACTAGAGAATACGTTAAATACCAAGAGAGACCAATGAAGGTCTGACATAACTTTTCAAGAACTGACCCACTTTAAGATTGACGCAAAAGACAATTTTTTTTTTTTTTTTTTTTTTTTTTTTTGCGGTACGCGGGCCTCTCATTGTTGCGGTCTCTCCCGTTGCAGAGCACAGGCTCTGGACATGCAGGCTCAGTGGCCATGGCTCACGGGCCCAGCCACTCTGCAGCATGTGGGATCTTCCCAGACCGGGGCATGAACCCGTGTCCCCTGCATCAGCAGGCGGACTCTCAACCACTGTGCCAACAAGGAAGCCCCCCAAAGACAAATATGAAATAGATACTTTCATGTGATTTATCCTTAAAAATTAATATTTGTATATAACTTCCTCAGGAAACCTGTAAAATAACAATATAATTCCAAATATAAAATGAAAGTTTATAAATGAAATAAAATAAGCATTGAGATTTATTTTTCAAGACAGGGAGTTACAGTATCCATAAAAACAAAAGTTTTCTCGTTTTAATGGATTCACTTAAAGTGGTGCTTACCAATTAGATGTCTGATAGGCATTTCAAGCTAAATTTATGGAAAATTAAATCCTTTATTTCTCCTTGAAAAAAGTTATGTTTCCCCAAACTTATCCCTCTCTCTAAATGGTAACTCAATTACTCCAATTGCTCAGACCAAAATTTAAATAAGTTTTAATTTAAATCTCTTATTTGAGTCTTTCTCACATCCCCATGATCAATCCATTAGTGATTTCTCTTAGCTGAATATTTGAAATGGATACAAACCAAGTTCTTATCAAATCTTTACTTCTGTTATTCTATTTCAAGTTACCATTATTCATCACTCAGAAAATAGCAACAGCTTCCAAATTGATCTCCCTGCTTCTGCTTTTGCCTATTTCAATTATAGTCTCTACCCATCAGCCAGTGATGCTTTTAAACCTGACGTAAGATTATGTGACTTTTATACTCAAAACCCTCCAGGAGTTTATAGTTCACTCAAAATAAAACTTGAAGTCCTCATTAGGGTCCATGTCCATAAGGCCCTGCAGGATATAGCTACCCTCACACACCTAATAACAACTCTAACCTCATCACCTTTCATTGTCTTGTTTGTTCAGACACCAACCCTGGCTTCTTTGGTACTTCTTGAAATTTCCAGCCATACCAGCTGGCTGTGCCTTGGCTTTTGCTATTTCTCTTCCTGGAACACTTTCTCCCCTGATTTCTTTGATTTGTTGCTTCACTATATTTAGATCTTTGTTCAAATGTCTCCTTGTATAAGATGACTTCATTAGTTATTATTACATAACACTTCTCCAAAATACTCTATCCCGTGACCATACTTCAGTCTTCTTTACCACAGTTAGCATCATTGACATGGTATATAGTAATTTGTTTATTTTCTTTTTTGTATACATAGGGCCATTCTTCTTTTTACCAGTATTTGTCTCACACCTATCATTTAGTAGATACTCAAGAAACACATCTTCCAAGTATTAAGAACATGTTAATGGCAATGAGTGAGATAGGACTGTCAAGGAGGTCAAAGTTAATAGAAACCAACAATCAAGAAATAAGTGTTGTCTATTTAAATTACTGTCTTTAATAAGTCTGACTGCTGTGGGGACTTCCTAAGGTTAAGAAGATACCTAAGAATCCATAAGGCTCTTTTGTGCATGTTTAACCCCTGTATTTATTGTGGATTTCATAATGAATATAGTAATTATATCCTTCCATCAGAACTATGAGATAATCTTGATATCATCATAATGAAAGTAATAGTAATATAACAATTATAGTTATAATTTATTGAATATTTGCCATAAATCAGATATTGATCTTAGTATGTTACATGTATTATCTTGTTATATAATACATTCTTTAAAAAGTATTCTAATCATATGTTTTAAAGATGAACTGAGGGATTTCCTGGTGGTGCAGTGGTTGAGAGTCTGCCTGCCGATGCAGGGGACATGGGTTCGTGCCCCGGTCCGGGAGGATCTCACATGCCACAGAGCGGCTGGGCTCATGAGCCATGGCTGGCTGCTAAGCCTGCACGTCCGGAGCCTGTGCTCCACAATGGGAGAGGCCACAGCAGTGAGAGACCCATGTACTGTAAAAAAAAAAAAAAAAAAAAAAAAAATGAACTGATTTAGAGAGGTCTAGAAATGTGCTCAAAATTGTATTCTATGTGATAGAAAACTCATAAGTAAACCCAAGTCCACTTGACTCTAAAATCTTAATAATGCCATATCCACCAATATGATACAGATTTTCCAAAGTAAATCTCCATATGTAACAGCCTATCATGATGATGAGTGAAGATCCACCCCCCTTATAGAGAGAGGAATAATATGACTACTAAAAATAATAGCTAATATTTTTAAGCACTTATTTGCCAGGCCTTATTCTAAGGATCTTTTCATTTACTAACTGTTTAAACAAGAAATTTGATGTAGATTTGTTATTATACTCATTTTACACATGAGGAATATACTCTATGGTGTAGAAATGTTATTATACTCATTTTGCACATGAGGAATCCAGGGCATTAAGTTACTTACACTTCTCCAAGTTGCAGTGCTCAGAAGTGGCAAAATAACTTCTTATAGTGTAATTGAGTGTTTTATGCTGAGACAAACAAAAGTCTCTACCATTGTAGGGAGTTCACAGGGTGTGCATGGAAGAGACTCTTTATTAAATGTTGCATAGGCACATGCCTTTGTGGGCTGACCCCGCTTTTAGAGAGAGTGGTGCAAGTGAGCTCGATTCTCTAGACAACAAGAATCACCTCTGCACCAGTACCTTAGTAACAGAGGGTGCTGGGAACCTTTTCTCTGTCCAATAGGCAGAGGATGACTCACAACTCCCTCAGGATAGACATGCTAAACATTATGATTGCCAGAAATCACCATGCTTCCCTGATTGACATATTACTTGTACAGTTTTTCTTTGACTGACTCACTCATACTTTATCAGTTCATTGCCTCACTTAGATCTATCATCTCTGTAGAATCTAGCCAGGTTCAAACTGAATCTTTCCATTTGCCTCTCTGATTTCCTACTTGTGAAAGTGTCATTATCCACTTTTTATTCAAAGTACATCATGATGGTTTATTAAACCAGAGACAAAATTATTAGCATACTAAAAGCTACTTCAATTTACAAGCTTTTATGAGAGGAGAGGAGTCATTCATGGAATAAAATATTTCATAATTCTTGCAAATTACACACATACACACACATGCACACACACACAGTGTGTGTGTGTATGTGCTGCTAAATATTTACCAATCAAATCTTCAGGAACAAAAGATGTAGCTTCTAGTCTTTATCACTTTCCATGACATAGAAACTTCTGTTGTGGCAAATTCTAAACTAGTGTGTTAGTTTTCTAGGGCTGTGTAACAAAGTACCACAAACAAAAGAAAATTATCTCATGTTTCTGGAGGATAGAAGTCTAAAATTAAGGTGTCAGCAGGTTTGGTTCCTTCTGATGGCTGTGAGGGAAGGATTTGTGTCAGGCCTCTTTCCTTGGCTTGTAGATGGCCATCTTTTCTCCATGTCTCTTCACATTGTCTTCCTTCTGTGAAGGTCTCTGTGTCAACATTTCCCATTTTTATAAAGACATCATCAAGATTGGAATAGGGCCCACCCTAATGATCTCATTTTAACTTGATTACTTCTGTACCTATCACTGAATGCTGACCCTATCATTAAATTCAGTCACATTCTGAGGTACCTGGTGTTAGGACTTCAATCTATGAATTATGGGGGGAGACATTTGAACCCATAAAGCTGCTTATGTCATGTTGCTGAACACAGATATGAGAAGGAATTAACAGTAGTACCATATTATAGAGTCATTCCACCATAGAGGTACAGTAGACAAAAATAATCTTTATTTCATAGATAATAACAAAATTGAATAAAATAATTTGAAAGCAATGGGCTGTACTTGGCCTTTATTTTTAATATATTTTTATTCACTTGTTTTTATATAAAATTTTAATAAAACCTGTGTTTAATTCCCAACTCACAAAATTCTTAGAATTTAGAAGTAGGCTCTTGATAGCAAAGGTGAGCCAGTTCTAATAAAACTATATAGAATCTCTCAATGTTGAATGCAAATATGAGTTTAGGCATTTATGTCTACTTAATTCCCACCTTCTCTCAGATCACTTCTTTAGTAAATACCAAAAAGTTTTCATCTCTGTACATCTTGCTCAATTTTACTGTGAACCTAAAACTGCTCTAAAATACACTGTATATTACAAAAATTTACAGTCTTCTTATATTAATAGATTTTATGAACAGTTTGCCTGTGTATTAACAATAACTTTTAGCTTATGTTTCACTTGAATCAGTATCCTTGTATATAGGTTGTGTAACCATGCCTGTTTACTATTTGTGATTACATACATACTTGGTGAAATTTGCATCTTAGAACATGGACTAAAATAGACTAGATACATGATGAACAGTTTTTAAATTCTAATATTTAGTTTTATGAACCCATTTCTATAATATAAAGATACCTAACTTTCATGTTTTGGATGTTTAAAATTATAATGAAAAGTAAGGACATTATCAGTATAAAGATTCACATATTCATGAATACTCACACTCATGCATATGATTTCCAAAAGTTTATAGATGATCCAAAGCCAGTTTCAAGGAGAGAGCCATGAACTCCTTTAAGAACATTTACTGTAATACAAACAGAAAAAATAGCCTTTGTAATAATATTTTCCTTATAGGTTATTACATTTAGTGAATGTATAAATTCAATTTTTAGTGAAAAAAATAGTTGTTAAATATTACATTTATAGGAAATTATTAGAACATAGCTAAAACCCACATACTATTTAAATAGCCATCTGCTATATGAATTATAATTAGATTTATACTTTTATATCAGAGAGTACAATGATAATGTTATTTCTTTAAACTTCCATAACACTAATACTTTGGGTATTGATTAGGAATGAAGAATATTTTTTGTTAATAATTTTGTTATATATAAAACTTCAAAAATTTTGCAAATTCACATTCTATTTGTATGACTTTATGCAAAAATATTTTAAAAATTAAATGATTTAAGCATCTTTTTCCATCAACATAAAATAAATAGGTAACCATTTTCAATTCATGAATTTTCTGTGTGCTGTGAATACTAACATTTAGTTGTAAGGTATAAATGACATAATCAGTTGTCTACTTTCTTTTTTTTTTTAATAAATAAGCACTTGCTTCCCTTCCATTGCATCATTATTGAAGTTTTAGATTCTCTTCCCTCTAGTTTTCATTGCATATTTCCATGTGATGTCTTACTTCTTTTCTATAATGGCTAGCAGCCATTTAGGAGTAACCCTACTACATCTACCATTTGGACTTTTGTAACACTCTCCTCACAGAAGTAATTGCCTCACGCATGTCTTGCTTCAACACACTATAAAAACCTCTCTCAAATTAGTCTTACTAAATTGCACATATGACTACATAACTGCCCTCCTCGAAAAGTCTTCAGTGGACTCCCAACTGCCTACTCTTTAGTAAAAGCCCTGAATGAGCTGTTAAAACTTCAATTAAAATATGCCACAGAAGTATTTTTACAGACATTTATTTAACAATTTCTTGAATGCATATAACACATTACACCATGCTAATGGAAATACAAAAATGAACACAAAATCTCATTTCAAAGAGGGCATAGTCTAATGAGACATACAGCAAAATAAAATGGACACAAATCAGTGTGATAAAGGGAACAAGGTGTGCTAACAAAGTAAATATGAAAGGTAATTAATAATCTACCTGAAAGCCTAAAACAAATACTCATGTGGAAACTGATATCCTGTAGAACATATTCTCCACAATGTGGAAACTGAGACTATGTAGGACATGTTCTCCCCAATGTGTTGAGGTTAACCAGAATGTCTTCCTGGGCTGAGGTAGTGTCACTGATTACATCAGCTATAGTCACGGATGAATTCTGTACTACCTTTTCTAATTAGATGAGTTCTATCACAGGGTTAACTTTTCAGAGGGAGAATTCAATAACCCATGAAACTTACTTCCTGTAAACTCCTCCCCAAGACACCAGAGGGTGTTTGGAAGGGATGAATATATATTGATTTTATTTTGTATGTGGGATGTGCCTGAATCTTTGGAGGTCCGAGGTAGATGGTGTTCAACTGAATAATTTTTTTTCTCTTTTTTCTCTGTGGGATTAAGTGCGAGTCCTGATGGAGGGTCAGGGAGAGGATGGTCTGTGATGCACTAAGTGTCAGGGGAAACACAGAGAATCATGGAAACAGCCCTTAGGATAGGCTGTTGACCCACACTCTTCCCAGTAGCCAGACCTCACAGGATTTCTACAGGGCCAGGCGGGGGAGTCCTGGGATGAGTGATATCTGGGTGCCCTGGGTGCCTGAGGCACCTCATCCCAGGCTTGTCTGTGAGAAGTCTGGCTCACGTCACCTATCAAGCAAACTCTAACTTCCATGGATGCCTCACCTCCCCCCCACATCTCAGAGTCACAGTGCACCAGCGTTGTCAACAGGGGCTAAGCCAGGTGTGTGTGTGGAGTAGGGACGGTGGTTGGGAGCCTCTGGGTCAAATTCTGTGCATGAATGAGACTTTCAGGTCAGAACGAGGAACATTTGTTATCTCTTGTCTTTTTGATAACAGCCATTCTGACAGGTGTGAAGTGATATCGCATTGAAGTTTGAATTTGCATTTCCCTGATGATTACTGAAGTTGAGCATCTTTTTGTGTGCCTGTTGGCCATCAGTATGACTTCTTTGGAAAAATATCTGTTTGGGTCCTCTGCTCATTCTTACTCAGGTTTTTGGGTTTTTTTTAAAGTTAAGTTGTATGAGTTCTTTGTATATTTAGATATTAACCCCTTGTCAGATTGTAATTTGCAAATATCTTCTCCTACTCAGTAGTCTGCTTTTCCATTTTATTGATAGTTTACTTTGCTGAACAAACACTTTTAGTTGATACAGTCCCATTTGTTTATTTTTGCTTTTATTTCCCTTGCCCGAGAGACATATCCAAAAAATGTTTTGAGACCCATGTCAAAGAGTGCAATGCCTATGCTTTCTTCTAGGAGTTTTATGGTTTCACGTCTTACATTTAAGTGTTTAATCCAGTATGAGTGTTTTGTATGTGTGTGTATGGTGTGAAAAACTATCCCAGTTTGATTCTTTTGCATGTAATGGCCAGTTTTCCCAAAACTATGTATTGAAGAGGCTGTCTTTTCCCCATTGTATATTCTTGCCTTCTTTGGCAATAGATGAATTGACCATAATAGTGTGGGTTTATTTCTGAGTTCTCTATTCTGTTCCATTGATCTTTGTGTCAGTTTTTGTGCCAGTACTATGCTATTTTTTTAACTGTGGCTTTGTAGTATGGTTTGAAATAAGGGAGTGTGATACTTCCAGTTTTGTTCTTCTTTCTCAAGATTGTTGTGGCTACTCAGGGTCTTTTAGGTTTCCATACAAATTTTAGAATTAACTGTTCTGGCTCTGTGAAAAATGCCCTTGGTGTTTTGATACAGATTGCATGGAATTTGGAATTTATAGATTGGTTTGGGGAGTATTATCCCATTAAAAGTATTAATTCTTTCAATCTGTAGGCACAGTATATCTTTCCATTTGTTTGTGTCATCACAGTGTCTTTCATAAGTGTCTTATTTTCCAGTACAAGTCTTTTACCTGCTTAGTTAGAGTTATTTCTAGGAATTTTATTCATTTTCATGCAATTGTAAATGGGATTGTTTTAGTAATTTTTCTTCTGATAGAAATGCAACAGATTTTTATATATTGGTTTTGTATTCTGCAACTTTACTGAATTCATTAAGTTCTAATAGTTTTTTGGTGTCATTTTTAGGATTTTCTGTATATAGTATCATGTCATGTGCAGTGAGAGTTTTACTTCTTCCTTTCCAATTTGGATGCCTTTTATTTATTTATTTATTTTTGACTGATTGCTGTAGCTTGGATATTCACTACTATGTTGTCTAAAATTGGTAAGAGTGGGCGTCCTGATCTTAGATAAAACACTTTCAGCTGGTGGTTGGATAAGTGCCTGCACTAATAGGCTACAGGGAGATCTCCAATATGGCGTTTGCCAGCACCAATGTCCTCATGGTAGAATGAGTTCCTAAAAATGGCTGCTGCCATCATTTATTTTCCCAGGGGGAATCCCATTTGCCTCCTGCCTCTCCAGAGGCTCTCCAAGATCAACAGATGGGTCTGACCCAGGCTCCTTTCGAATTACTACCTCTGCACTGGGACTTAGAGCATGTGAGATTTAGCTCAAGCCCTTAAGAGTAGAGTTTCTGTTTCCTACAGCCCCTCTACTCTTCTTACACCAGTCCTGCTGGTCTTTAAAGCCAGATGTTCTTGGACTCGTCTTCCTGGTACAGGACCCCCAGGTTGGGGAGCCTGATGTGGGGCTCAGACTTCTTACTCCTTGGGGAGAACCTCTGTCACTTTTATTATCCTCCTGCTGAAGGGTCGCCTACCTAGGCATGTGGATCACCTCTCCACGTGTGTGGATTTTAACTGTACCACATCTCCACCTTTCCTACCCATCTCATTGTGGCTCTTTCTTTGTGTCTTTAGTCTTCTTTACTGTAGGGCTCATCAGAACCATTAAATATCTAATGTGCATATGATCCTTGTGGGTTTTGTGTTGGAGATAAGGATAACTATTGACCGAGAAATACTTTGTTCTGCTCTTCTATATTAACAGCTCCCTCAACTGAGTTCCATGGAAAATTCTTTGGAAATGGTATTCTCTGACTTGGCTGTTCTTTCTTGTTCAAATACAAAATTTTATGCATACTTTTTTCATCCCTTTTTTAAAGATCTTTTATATGAAAAAATGTTTTTCACTGGTTCTACTTATATAAGTCTTTAAGATATGCACAATTTGTTAATTCACCTATAAGTGATCTTTCATATCGATGCGTGTGTCTTAATAATGATCTAGGGCATGGATAAACATGATAAAGTTACGTTATTTAACATAACCAGAACAAGCTAGGTGGAGGATGTGATATATATAATATATTAAGAGTATTGAATCTGACCAGTGTATCATACTGAAGCTTGTTTTTTAAACACTTTTAGGTGTTCATAATATTATACTTTTATGCATATAAGTAGTACATAAATTAAATTGGCATTTAATGTCTTATACCCTTGAAGGAAGGACATAATGTTTAGTTTGAACTGTTCTTTAAAATGCAGTAAGATACACTTTTTGTATATCCAAAAGATCTACAATAAATACATAAATATTTGTTACCAATGAAAGACACATTAATGGTTAATCTTGCCACTGTTAGAATTTACTTAATTAATTTTACTGACTCTATTCTCATCCATGTAATGTATGATTTGACCTAAATGTTTTCTAAGGTCTCTTCTACTTCTAAATTCCTATGAATTTCTTCTAAATTAAATTTTAAAAATAATCTGCCTGCCACCATGTACCAAATTAAAGTGTATGATAATGTAAAAATTTGCTTCAAAGCAGATAGACTCTGTTCTTTAAACTGTGTGTGATTTAAGAAGTTTGGCACTAACTTTATTTGGATAATGCATACAGTGAAATCATCTCTGATTCTATGACTATTTTTGGTTCTTTATCTTATAGAAAAAGAAAAGAAAAATGACTTTTCCTCACTAAATATCACATTTTATATCTAACCACATAGGGCATTTGGTCCTGTTGCTGTGGAAGCATCTGGCATCTGTTTTGCTTGGATGATCTTGGGAATTGAAATTTTCAGCAGCCAAATGAGTTACCAAGAACTTCTAGGGCCTTGGTGGATAGGATTTTAATGAAGATCAGTTTTCATTTTTATACACGGAATTTCATTTAAAAAATACTGAAGCTCTTTAAAGCACCAACGTCTTAGATTTTGTGGTAAACGTTACATGATGGCAAATCAGTCATTTAAAATAATAAAAATTATTGTCACCATTAGTTTTAATTTTTGTCACATCCAGTAAAATTAGTTAAATGCATTTCATTACTTAGATGTATTCTGAGTGATTGGTTTTCAATAAATACTAAGCATTCAATTTTTACTTTGGCTCTTTCTTTTCTGCTTCATGTTATGGTGTACCATCAGTGGATAAATTTTTTTGAAATGGATTTTCCTTAGTAATAATTTTGAGGTTTTTCTGTGCCCATCTTTTCATTTTTCCAAAATATTAATGTTTAGAAGATCCTAAAAAGTCTTTTAGTAGATCAGTGAATAGCATATACTGACCTATACAGCACTATCTGTCAGACAACTAAATATATGTATTCTATGGATAGTCATTCAGAAGTTATAAGTAATTTACTATTGTAATCATATTTTTGCTATTATTATTGATGCTTAAGTTCATATTTTATTGCTATAGAATAATTTAGTAGAAAATATTTTTAAATACTGAACTCACATACCTGATTTACAATAAATTTATCATACAGTCACTGACTGATATAATGATTTTGACAATCTTACATGTAGTGAATTAAACTTATCTTTTCTTACTTTTCACTTGCTAATAATGTATTCCTTGAAATCTCTTTATTACATAGTTACATAAAATCAACATTTTATATCATTTTTCCTGTGAACACTTTATTAATAGATGCAGACTGGGACTTCCCTGGTGGCACAGGTGGGTTAGAGAGGGTGGGAGGGAGACACAAGAGGGAGGAGATATGAGCATATATGTATACATACAGCTGATTCACTTTGTTATACAGCAGAAACTAACACAATATTGTAAAGCAATTATACTCCAATAAAAATGTTAAAGAAAAAAGTGTTTATAGACAAAAAAAAAAAATCTGCCTGCCAATGCAGGAGACACAGGTTAGAGCCCTGGTCCAGGAAGATCCTACATGCCACGGAGCAGCTTAAGCCCGTGTGCCACAACTACTAAGCCTGTGCTCTAGAGCCCGTGAGCCACAACTACAGAAGCCCACGTGCCTAGAGCCTGTGCTCTGCAACAAGAGAAGCTACCGCAGTGAGAAGCCCGTGCAACAAGAGAAAGCCCGCATGCAGCAATGAAGACTAAATGTAGCCAAAAATAAATAAATAAATAAACTTATATATAAAAAAAGATACAGACTATTGAATTGATGCCACCATGTTCATTTATTTGTTCTATACCTTTGGATTATGGATATTTACTTGAATTATAACTTCTAGATTTATTAAACTTTTGCCTACTTACACAAAAGTAAATTACTGAATTAAACGAAACTAAATTAAATCACCAGCTATTCTTATACTATCTGTGAACTAAACATAACAACCAAATTGTAAATGCTGGTTATCTTCTATGTCTTTACCTACACCTATACCTATACCTAAGTCTATCCAAATTATTGATATTTATATAGAACAATAAAGTTACAAAAATGTGGTTAGAAATATTAATTTCAATTAAGAAACTAATTTATAATATTTTAATATCATAAATACCATGATAACACTAAATGATATAACACTAGTGAAGTAACTAAATGAATACTAATGAAAAATAATACTAATGATAACTTTAATAAAGCATTGGAGTAACTCTATTATTTTCTCCCTCCCAAATATATTGGAAAAATATTACTTGATTTTTATGATTTATTTTTAGGACTTTTTGAATGCATAATTTCTATATGTAATGACATAATCACTGATTTTCTAAATGATGTTATTTTATTTCTATTCTTGAAATTTAAGTCCTCAGAACTTCCCCAAAATCAATCATGTTCTACCTGGTATGAGTATTGACATAGCTGTAGAAAAGCAAACAATATCATTCCACCTAGTGTTTGTATTAATGCATGAAACATGAGTACACATATATATTACATATATAATAGAAATCATATATATGTGTACATATACACTTAAACATAATGAGCACATATACACTTAGACATATATGTGTATATATACATGTGTATATATATACATGTATAAATGCATACATGTATACATATGTATATATATATATATGATTTCTATTTGAGTCACTTGGCCACAGATCTTGTGAGTGTTTAAAAACTGATAGTTAAAAAAACATAAAATTAATTGTATTTTACTTATGTTTTCCTTCATATTAGATACTTTTGGATTTATGGGTCTTTATTGTTTTTTACTGTATAGACCAAATTAAATTAATTTGTATGTCAAAGGACTATAAATTACTATTATGTTATTTATTTTCCATTGCATTTCAAATATTAAATAGGCATTTATATTTCCACTAATATATATATATATATATATAAATATATACTCTATATATTTTAGTGGTAGACACTGGTATGTCTTGGGCTTCAATATTTTATTACAGTAATTATCTGATTTAAATATATAGTTATAATTTTAAATGTATTTCTACTTTTAAATGTTATAATTTAAAAATGTATTAATTATAACTGTAGTTTAATATGTGATAGTGTAACATGATAGTGTTACTACCTCTTATTCAATATTTCCTCCCTCCTTCTCTCTCTTCTTTTTCTTCTTTCTTCTACCTCCTTCCTTTCTTCCCCTACTTTATCCTCTCACCTTATCTGTAGTTTCTTTTCTATTCTTCCAAATTAACATTACAATAACGTTGCCAAATGAGAAAAATTTGATAAACTCATTAGAATATTGATACGGCAATTCAGTTATTTTCTTAAGTATGTTTATTTCCATAGAAGTATTAAGGCTTCAATAGGTAGGATATTTTATTATAGCTTATATACTGGCTTTGTACTAAGAAGCAAAAGAAAAGAAAACATAGGTCAAATAGTTTGATTGTGGCATTGGAGAAGAAGTAAAATGATAATTGCACATTGTACTACATAATGCCTTGTTTTTCATAGTCAGAAAAACAAGTAGGAGAGTGAAGGTAGTAAAATTGTAGATGTCCATTTGGTTTATGGCTTTATCACACACCAGCACACATTGTGGAGCCAATTTTTTAGGAACACTGGACAAATCTTTAGCCTTTCATATTGTTGTTGTTATTATTAGTAGTAGCAATGCATTATTTATTACTTGTCATTAGTGTACATTTTACATTATATAATTTTTTCAGCATCTCTTCTAGGTCTTATATTTTTGCATTCTTAACCAAGATTAAAAAGTGAGAGGTAGAACTCAACCATAAGAAAAAGAACAAAATGTTGTAATTTGCAGTAACATGGATGGACTTGGAGGACATGATGCTAAGTGAAATAACTCAAAGAAAGACAAATATTGTATATGTCTTTATATCTGTATTTATATCCATATTTGCCAAGTTTTCTCTCATTGTTTCATTTCTCTATTTCTTTCTTTTTTATTTTACTTTTTTAACTTTTTTATTTTATTTTGGATTATAGTTGATTAACAATGTTGTGATAGTTTCAGGTGTACAGCAAAGTGATTCAGTTATGCATATACACATGTCTATTCTTTTTCAAATTCTTTTCCCATTTAGATTATTATATAAAATTGATCAGAATTCGATTTCTTTCTGCAGCCTTGTTTTATTGCTTCCATTTAGACTTTGCAGTGTCTTTCAACAACTCACCCAAATATATTATTCCCATTTTACTCTGAGCATTTTATTTTGCCTTTTCCCCATCTTTTACTATTGCACAGTCAGATTTGTAAAATTTTTATTATTTTATTTTATTATTCTATTGTAAATTTTATTATAAATGGTTTTGTACATGTCTTCAAGTTTAATAGTGGTTAATCTCAAAAGTAAGATTTTTTTTTCTTATTCAGTGCTTTGGTTTGATTGGTTTTTCATTGTAGTTAGAGACATCAACATATGCAAAGTATGGAAACACACACAAAGATAGACTTCCATGGTTCTTCTTACTACATACTTAGCTTTTTGTTAGAATAGTTCTCTCATATTTGAAGTTGAAGCATGAACTAATACTCATAGTTAACTCCTACACAGTGATTTAGCTTATTCAAGAACTGGAATGAGGGTGGCTTTTCTGTGCTAATTCCCATTATCACCTTCATACACAGTCATGAGTCTCTTTTGAGTAAACAAATTATGAATTATCACTCTATTTTTCATTAAGGCAACATCAGTCTAGGTGTCATGATTACTAAGAAGAATTTTAGCCCTCACTTTCCCCTCTGCTGAGATTATGAGTATAGTGTACAGACTTCCTAGCTGTATTCAACTGATCTGCTTGCACTCTTGCTGCATGGTTACCTTAATATACAATATTTGCTCCTGGATAAGTTGAAGCAGTCAGTAGTTCATCCTTTATCAGTGATAGTGAATGGCTACCTTACTTCTCAACAGCACTGATCCCAAAACTCTCCCTAATGTTTACTTCAAAGTGTGTATATACATATACATATACATATAAATATACATATACATGTATTACATATATATATTACATGTATATGTGTATACAATGTATAGACTTAGAAAAATATGTATATAATATATAGTGAATATATAAAAAATATATAACATATATAAACCTTACTAGTATATATACAAAGTATATATATTTTTGTGTATAAAGTATAGTGATATATTTTGTATGTATATTATTATATATTGTATGTATATATGGAATATATATGAAATTCCAAAAGAAGTAAAATTTTATGTATGTATAGTTTTTATAACATTTAAAAGAAAGATAAATGGAGCAATCTCATAGACTACTACATAAACTCATTCTTTAGATATTTTTCCCCCCTGGACAGTCACTTTCATTAAAAGATTGTTTCCATTCTTCTCTTATTCATTTAGTATCACAATGTGGTTTCACATGTATTCCAAATTTATTGGAAGACATTGCGTGAGATACAACATTTCAGAAGGTGATTAAACCAGCAAATACAACCTCAAACTTTAGACTGAAAAATCACAGTAATATGGGACAAGGAAAAAAAGAATCTTTGTTTCTTTAATTTTTCATAATGTCTTAAGAAGTTATTTAGGATGAATTTCCACTCTTTCAACTGATATGCTAATCTGAGTGTTCATTACAGGATATTGTTTACATACTTTGAAAACTACTTGGGAAGCATTATATGACAGTTGTCTTCTTAATACCCTTACAGAAATTAGTTTTTCTATTTTGGGAAACTATCCCAGTGACCCCAATACAACTCCATAAATAAATATGTAAATCTATTTCAAAATTATTCACATGCTGTATATTATAGATGTCTGTAATTCAAAGTACTTGCTTGGTAAAATATATACCTATACACCTATAGGTATATATATACCTATACATATGATAATATGCAAATGTTTTACCTATACATATATACCTATACATATGATAATATGCAAATGTTTTAACTTGATATAATTAAAGCAATTAAAACTAATGATGCAATAAAAATAAAAGACAGGTAGATAGACATACATGCAAAACTTATTCACAGTAATAACCATTCTGCAATTAAATTTTCCTCAATAAAGTTAACACTTTCCATTAAAGAACTCAATGCCGTTCACTAATTTAAATATTTATGTTATAAAATAAACATCTGCTTGTAATAAAGTTCATTTTAACATTTTAACACTAGTTGACTGAGAAAATTCATTCCTGCAATGAGTGAAATCAAAATAGGGACAAAAATTTGGAATGCCAGAATTACCATTTTGAATAATTGTTGAGAAAGTTATTATGTGTAAAATAATCAGTTGTATAAAGTATTACAATAAAGGCATGTATGCTCTGTGTAAATATAATTTTAAATTATTAAATAATATAATTTAACTTGTAAAACACTATTTGAAATTTTTCATTAATTGACCATTCTTGATTAGATGGAGAAATAAATAACCTCTAAATCAGTGTTTTTATGGTCTTCTGTTGCAATTATTAAGTATACATAGCTCTAACACTCTGTAGAACAAATATTGTGTATATTAATAAATTCATATGTTGCTGGGAAATGACTATATCTGTTTATACACATAAACAAATAACAGTGAAACTTTGGCCTCCTGGTTAAGGTACTTCAATGTGAAATCCAACATTCTGCAAACTTAAGAATACCATTTAAAAGTCAACATTAATGTTGCTGTGTTTTCCCTTTTGTGAATTAAATTTTCCTGTAGTAGCACAAATAATGTTGTTTAAATGAAATTATTTGAAACTCAATGTTGTGGTCTATTTTTCATTTTTTCTTATAATACAGTTTAGTGACATGAGTGTTTTAAAACAACATTTGGGGCATTTAGGTGTAATTAATGTATAATAATTGTTAGGATATTAAGTCAATACAAACTGTCAGTCTTTTTAAGTGAATACACAATCTTATTATCAGTTATATTCAATAAACAAAATCCATAAGTGAAAAATATGTTTATTTGAGAGAAAGAATGATTTAGAATTGTATGTAATCATGACTTATGATAGCTTAATTCAGTTGCAAATATTATGTTAAATTGTCAATAATGAGTTTCTACCAAAGTATTTTAGAATTACAGGTGGTATAATAGCACAGATATTCTCTGAAGCATTGTTTTAACTTTCAGGTAAAAAAAAAACCAGCAGATTTTTAGTGTTATGTTAGAAAATAAATTTCCTATATCAATATTTGAAAGAAACAGTCCCCCAATTGTATATATACAAGGTAGTTAATCATTCAGAAACTGGAGAGAGGATTTTGATGCATTTAGAGTAAATTTCAGGGGTCCAATCAATCTTTGCAAATATAATTACTTCATTGGTCTTTAGAACCCTTAAAGAACAAATAGAAGCCTTTGTGTTCATTCAAATATGCTATTGTAAAAATAGGTATATTGTAATATAATTTATATTTTATTTAATAATGTCAATTGTCATATCAGTTAAATAGAAATTTATCCAAATTTCCACCAGAATTGACCAATACAATTCAGAAAAAAAATGAGGAGACTTTTGTATAAACACCCTAGAGTATTATACACACATTTTACATTTACCTTACATCTATTTCCATAGGAAGATGAAATATTTCACATAAAATGTGTCCTAATGTATTCCTTATGGATGTTTTAATTAATTTGCATAATATATTTTTTCAACTTTGCAAAGTTTATATTCTAATGGGAGGAGGAAATATATAGTACATCATAAAATTATCATATACATACATTTTTGTACCCTGTTTATTGTTTAAGCTTTCTAATATCAACATAACTTTCTTTAAGATGCTAACATTTTGTCAGATACCAATGTAGATAGTTTATTATTTTAGAAATTTTTCTCATTAACAATGTACTATATACATTTATTGAAGAGAATATCAAAAGCAGAGGGGTATTAATAAAATACAAGTAATAATAGCCCCACAAAATAACCATTGTAAATTTTCTTCTGTGTTTCCTTTCATGTTTTATTTTCACTGTGTTTATTCCATTCATTTTTATTAAAAATGGGATCTTAGTGTAACTTGCTCCTTTAAAAAATAAAGGGATATATTCCATTATTATCAAATATTTTATATTAACTTCTTAATGATTTCATTATCAAGTGCTAGCCCTTTATTTCAAGATCTATTTGGTTTATTTATTTCAAGGTTTGGTTTTTCAAGAACTTAGTCTTTATACTATGTAATTTGACACAAAATATTTTAGTAAAAGTAAAAATATTTTTGAGTCAAAGCTATACAACTTTTTATGTAACTTCTTGCTAGATTACATACACAAAAATTCCTTTTTTATATTTATTAAATAGGAAAAGATATACAGTATGAAACACATTTTATAAACTCTGATCTACTCCATTATTTCTTCGGCAAAGGGAATGCACAATACCTTAACGTAGAAAGTAAAGGAAAGGAAATCTTTTAATATCCACTATAAACGTGTAATTAATTCAATGTCCTTCCTTGATCAGGTAGAATTTCCATAAAATACCATTTATATGTCATCTTGCATTTGCTATTTCCAAGAAAAACTTGTATTTTAGTCACAGAATCACAACCTCCTTTATCTTAGGCCTATTCAAAATTTAGGGAAACTGCTTAGATATTGCTATATTTCCTATGTTTGATAAGTTTTGGAATTTTGAATGGAACCTCAGATCAGTTCATATTAAGTTTCAAGTTCTAGATAAATTATGTAAGGCAATTTGGGTAATCCACATTATAATAAGAATCTGACTTTTTTTCCCCACTAAAATGGTACGAATACTTCAGAGTTAAAATGCTAAAATGGTTTTTGTTTGCATTTATTCTGAATTAGGTGGCTTTTTTCTTCTGTCACTGTAAATGTAACTATAGAAAGCATTTACAACATCTTCATCTGCCAAACATAATTTATATGTACTAGATCAACACTTTCAAATTGTAATTTGTGTATAAATCACCTAGAGATCTTGTTCAAATGCAGACTTTATAGGCCTAGGGTAGGGTTCAATATTCCACATTTCTAATAAGCTCCCAGGTAGTGTTGATGCTGGCTGGACACAGAAAACTTTGACTATCAATATACTCAGGAAATAATTCTTCAACTGCTAGTCCTGATAAGTTTATATATTTCATAAGAGATGCATCTGTAGCCATTCTATTTATGTCCTTAAAGGAAATTTAAAATTAGAATCCAAAGGCAATTTAAGTATTTGCATCTATCAATATTGTCATTTTGCTGTCTGTAGATAGTATGTTATCTTCCAGTTGGCTGTTACCCATTTCAACAAGTTGACAAATGCTCTCTTCAATACAGAATCTGCTCTTTCATTCATTCTACTACTATGTCCTTCAGATAAATGTAAATAAAAATTGAGAGGAAGAAGATTTTAGTATTCGAAGTTCATTGTTTCCATATTTCACCTTTATGTTCAAATAAATTTGTGAGTCTGTAATTGAATATTTTGTTCTCTTCTTCTGCTACATTAAGTACCTTTTCTAGATTTATTGCAATTAACATTTTCAGTTTCTTTCCACTGTATCTCTTCATTTATACATTTCAGATTTATTCAGTGAAGAATTTGTCAACATTATATTTACCCCAAATAAGTATTACTTCAGAAAGAGTATTTCATTTTAGGATATTTTATAGAATACACTATCTGGGAGAGTTGCTTATACATTTATTTATCTCAATTAACTGAGTTAGTTTAGCTCTCCTATGTCTATATGCTTCATATCTCTACCACCTCTGATTCCTTTAAAAAGTGCCACTTCACTGTTTTAAATGAGTTAATAACACCTGCTTCCATAAATTTTGCCTCACTTCCAATCAGAGCCACATATATTTGAGGGCAAAGTCTATGATAGTACAACTAATGCAATATTTTTTTACGTGTGTCATTTTTTTGCACACATGTATTTCATACCTACCTAAAATAGACATTATATATGTTTATCTTATATTAACACTTCTTTATCCTTAACTTAGAGCAGATATAATCAGAAAATATTTGAAAGAATATTATTTCATAGTAATATGAAACATATTATGGGGACAAAATCTTATTTTATGAGAGGCACATGAACAGACCTAAGTTAAATTGATAAATAAAGAAAATTTATTCCCAGGGTGATCACATTTTCTCCATCTGCTGCACTATACTGTAAACCTGCTTAATTTGGTTTTCAAATGTTAGCTAACAGCTTGTCCAAAGGTTTTCATATTTTCTTTTCATGATCCAAAATTTGTATGTTTCCTCTTAAAATCCATTCTCTGTTTGAAATTATAAAAATAAAGCCATTCAGTGCTCATCTATATTATGAATTATGTACTTTATGTTGTAAATATGTATTCCATTTTATGTTTTTCTTAGATTAATATTATAAAAAATAAACGTTGTATTTTCATGCAAACTCTAAATAAAACCCGACCACAAAAACATACACAATTACCATATCATGCATAATATTTTTTTAAAAAATTGCCACCATCAAAGTTAGTATTAATAATATTTCAAACTTTATAAAGAGTTTGCAAAGGCATTATTGTGTGAATTTGAGAACCATTTCTAGGATTTTTTTCTTTAACAGTCAGACGTGAAAGAAAATAATTCAATGTTTTTGACTCTTTTAACCTCTGATCTTAAACACAAAGATTAAAAGTACTTTTGAGATTATACATTTTCTGTATTTATTATGCTTTATAGACATTTGTTAGTAATATCTTCCTTAGATTTTCTCACACATATAAAACAAATAATAATTTTTAAAATGTGCTAGTGATTTGCAAATTGAGCAGATGTTATCCTCCTAGGACATTTCAAGGCCACATCAGTAGAACACAGAATTCAATGCACCCAATATTAATAATTGTTATAAGGAAGTTGTATTGTATACTCATAATATTTACAGCATTTATCACATTTCCTTGAAAATAGTAAGTTTGAATAAGCATTTGTAAATACAAGAGTGAACAATATAAATTTAACTTCTTGAAGTTCTAAAAGTGTGTTGTGGTCTTGGAACCCAAAGTTGATGGGGACTTGATTTTACATAATTCACTGTTAGAATCCCTAGCCTAGGAAATGAACCTTGGGTCCATACCATGTAAGGTAATAGGCTATTGCCCCAGCACTGAAGACATATTCATCTGGATTTTAGAGGGTTAAGGTGGAATATAGAAACTTTTTCCCTTTAGGACATGCTTAGATAAGTTTAAGCACAGTTTCTCTTTTTGGTTCTCATACAATATGGGTATCTCTTTTTCATCTAACAGTATTCAATGCCCTATATTATTTTTGACTCACAAGCCGAGTTGGGGTCATCCCTCTCTTTTAGCCTGCCACTATTACTAACTGAAGAATTTTCTATTTTTCAAAGTTATTACTTTACATAGATGCCACAATTTAAATAAAATTGTTTTTCCACAATGTTTTCAATTTAATGACTTCTACCATTTACTTATCAATTCAAGAATAGATTTTCCCTATCCCACCCTAGTCTACAATTTTAACCTACATTGGTGGGCATTTTAATCAAATGTTTCCCTGTGCTTAATATTTGCATTCCCCAGTTCTAGCATTTCAGAGAAGAAATTTAGCCTCAGTCAATATGCTTTAATAGTAGATATCCATAGGTTTTAAACTGACATAGGATTGTAACTCAACTCTCATAGGATTCCTTTTTACTCAATTGCTATGGTAGATAAAAGAAACAGCATTGGAAGACATGCTAAGAAACTGGGACCTGTGCAGAGCTGCTGTAAAAGTATTTAGGGCACGTAGATTATCAGCGTATCTGGATTTCAAGGAAGACATGATAGAGCTAGTGGCATACCCAGGGAAAGGAAAAAATAAAAATGTAGTAAGATTCGGCACTTAATAGGGAAAAGTGGTCATTTCTCACAGTCAAGGTAAAAGTTTAGAGTATTAAAAAATGAGATTTTAACTCTCCAAACACACTGATTGATTTGCACTTGGACTTAAGTGAAGTTAATTATATCTACTCTAAATTTTACTTTCCTATTTAGGTAGATTATGGTCTCAACCTGAGTTTATAGGTGGGAGAAAGGTGCCACAGATAATTTCCACAAGTGATATAAGATTCTGCAAAATTCTCATGTTTTCAAACAAACTTCCCTTATCCCAACAGGTTGGGTTGTTTGTTTATTATTTGCTTGTATAGCACACTGTTTATATTATTATTATTTTCTATTGCCTGGCATATTATGTAGTCCATAGAGATCTTAATAAATATTTATTGAATAAATGCATGAATGAAAATACTTGTGTCATTAACATCAAAAATGGGTAAGAGTATGGTACGTTGCAAAAAATATCTCATGAATCATCAAGTAGGAGTCTTTAGCTAATCTTAGTAAAATAATTTTAATGAAGTAAGGAAGACAACCTAAATTTCAATGGGTTGAAAGTGAAGAAGAGGTGATAAGCTGGAGAAATGAGCACAGACTATTCTTTCCAGAATTTTAAATATGAAGGAAAAAGAAAGGTAATAATAAGAGCAGGATACTAGATGGATCAAAGAAAAAAAAGTCAGAGAAAGAGAAATACTATTGCAATAAGCATAATAGGAGATAGATTAATTTCTTATAGAATGAAGAGGTGATATGATACCAAATGCAGGTAGTGGTTTAAATAGCTTTTGTCTTAGGTGAGATTCCCTAAAAGTAGGACATATAATACATGTTTATGTGCAAGTGATTTATTAGGGAAACATATAAGGGAGGAAAAGAAGCAAGAGGGGAGAAGTCAAAGTTGTGATTTCAAGTGCAGTCCCAGTGCTATCCTAATTCTGCAGGAACTTCTAGAAAAAAAGAGGACAATAAGAATTTCTCCTTACTCCAGGAAGGAGAGCTGGGCTTTTCATTCTCTTGTATCAATAAGTCATTGGCTAAGCATACCCTAAGGCTATATAAACTCGTGGGGAAAGACTAATGTAGATTTGGAAGTTTAATTCTGACCACAATAATTAAAAGGAGAAACAGAATTAAAAGAAAGGAAAGCACTAGCAAAGTGAGAAAGGGTTGATACAAGTTTCTAGAGGTGACAATTGGAGAGAGAACACAAGATTGGATTGCTCATATTCTATTTACATTTGCAGGGTATTTCACAGGAATTTGACAGACATATGATGAACATCATTTTCACTGAGAAAATTGGGGGCAATGCCATTTGATAAGTGTAGCATAAATCAATGAAAGCTTGGAATTGGTTCTCTGAGGAATGTAAACAACTGGCACAAAAATGTGCAAAGATTATAAACTGAGTCAAGTTAAGGACTTTACTCAGGGATGTGCCTAGAGGCAGTAGTGAGCAGGCTTTGGATGCTGAGCAGGGCAGGAAAAACGAGTGTGCCTGGAAAAAGTCTCCTGAAGTGCGGGAAGCTAGTTGAATAGGCAAATTCATGACCCTAGGAGAATGAAAATTGCCATTGAACAAAATAAATTTTGTGAGACTAGAATTTGAAATACAAGTGAAGTTTCTGTAATAGAACAGATGGGATAAAGTTGATGAATAGGGGATAATGACGAGACAGAAGCATATTAAAACAAGATTTCAGAAGTGGTAAAAGTATGAAAAATGGCTGTGTTTTTATCAATGGTTGCTTGAATTGATTAGAGAGGAAAATAATTGTTTTTTAAAAGTAGATGTCATAAAGACCATGGAATATTACTCAGCAATAAAAAGGAAAAGACTACTGATATATGCAACAAGCTGTATGAATCTTGTCATACAGCTACATTTTGTCATACTACAAAAATATACTAAGTGAAAACAGTCAACACTGTAAGGTTACATACATATTCCATTGAATTGACACAATTATAGAAACAGAGAATAAAATCCTTGTTGCCAGGGATCAAAGACAGGGGTAAAGGGTGAGGAAGCTTGGAAGAAAGTGGATCTGCCTAAAATAGGGAAACATGAAGGATCCTTGTAGTGGTGGAAATGTTCAGTATCCAGAATTTTTCAATGTTCATATCCAGTTTGTGATATTGGACTATAATTTTGCAAAATATCACTACTGGGGGGAAATTAGTAAAGTGTATATTGTGATTGTTCTCTATTATTCTTGCAACTGCATATTAACCTACAAATATCTCAAAAATAATAAAAGGGTTAATGTTAGACTTTTTAATTTTTCATCCACATGAATAATAAATTAGTTAGTGATAAGAATGTGAGTGTTAGGTAAGTAATTATTTAATTAAACACAGGCTAGTGATCCAGATTTGGGAGACTAGTGTAATCAAACAAATAGGCATCGTTGCTTGAAGACATTTGAATATAGATGAAAAACAATCAGTTTTCAATGCCCATAGATAAGCTAGAAGCATACCAACCATTTTCTTGGTCATGTTACCTGGTATGAAAAATCACAGAAAAAGGAATATTGTTTACTCCTGAATACTTCAAGAAATTTTATATTATGCTAAGACAGCTAGCAGTCAGTAAGGAGATCATTGGAGGCAATGCTCACAAGCAAAATGAAGGAATAGCTTTATTGAAAGGATATCCAAATGACAGAGCAGAAGAGTTTGAGAAATAAACCAATAATGGAAGTTTTGTTTCAGAGAACGAAGGTAAGACATGGTAAAAGAGAAGGGATTGTATGAGGCTGACTGTAAAGAAACGTATATGGGCATTTCATCAAAAACGTCTGATTACATCAATCCTAAACCCTACAGAAATTTTCAGCTTCTGCCAAACTTGCAATGATGAAGAAAACTGACTGATTGAGATAAGCCAGAATTATAGTAGCAACAGTATTATAATCAGAGATTAGTAAAGTGTTTCTTATGATGTAAAACGAGTCATCAAAATGCAAGGGAATTAGAGGATTAGTATGTAGATTATAGGGCCATCTGCTGAAAAGTATAGATTTATTTTCTTTGTCATAGATGCATATGCTGCTTGAAATTTGCCATGGCAATACATCTGAAATTTTTATCTAACTGCATGAGCGTAGGCATGCACAAACACACACACATTTCCAGATAATGAAAATGCCTTTGCACTTAAAATGAAGTATCTTCCCCCTTAAAAATTAATCATTCATCCATTTGATCCTCTGTCTCTATAATTTGAAACAGTTTCTGTAATTAAGATGACCAAGATGGAAAAGTTGATAAAAATAATTGTATAATATTAAAAGAACAAACATTTTAATAATGAGTATATTAAGCTGTAATTCACAATATAAAGATTACTGTGCATATTTGTATGGGCTAATATGCATTTTACACACACATTCAGTTTTCAAATTTGATCTATACACATGGGCATACAAGTTGTTATTTTTCAATTTTGGTCTTTGAACCAGCGGTTATCATGCCAAAGTGAAAACAAAAGTTTTACCATTCAAGAAAATCAGGAGAATCGACTTTTCTGTCATAGATTTCTGTAACTCCTCTCACCATATGTACAATATTTACACAAAATGATTTTCTGATTCAAAAAGACGGGTTCTGTTTACTTCCTTCTTGTTGCTGGAGTGGGGATTCAAGCATGGTACCTTTGAGGCTCGGCAACTCCTCTATTGCTAAAGAAAGTGATGATACAATATCATATACTGTTGCCTCAGGCAATCCTGGAAGTCTGTGTAGATAGAGTGACCCAGAGAGTTTGAAGTTTTCCCCTGCTTTCTGTTTCTGCCACTTCTGGTGTTTGAAATTTCTATTATTGCTCAATACAGACACCTGCTCTGATGACAACTCCAGAACAAGTGATCCCTTGGCAAAATTCGTGTTTGAGGTTACAGCATTTTTGGTTCACTGATATGACTTCTGTATATTTAAGTAATTTTTTATCAAGAAAGACACTGAATTTTAAAAGGAGAGAATGAAGATCCATTTTCTATGTTTAGAAGTGGTAAACTGTATTTTCTGCCAATGTGTTCCTTTGTGGTAAAACAAGTTTTTCCCAGAAGTGGTTAATGGTGTAAACCTGTTTATCCCATGACAGATACGCACCTGGTTATCTTGCTCAAAGGAGATAAACATCTGCTATACCTCAAAGTCATAAATATGTTGGAAAGTACCACAGTAATTGGGACTATATGAGTAAGGTTCAGTATCTAAACAACTGATATTGCTGTATTTAATAGAATATTTGTAGTGATTGTGTAAATCTGTAAGTCAACAAGGTTTAGTTGTTGTTATTTATTTTTTCCTTAAAAATTATATCTAGTAGTTTTATACAATATATAATATTGACCTAAGGTATGAAAAATTATAAGAACAGCAATTTGAAAATTGCAAGGAAAGCAACTTTTGAAATATATCATTTTGATGGAGTATATTTGTTTGTAGAAAGCAAAGCAGAAATGCAGATGTGTCTTTTCATGCCTGTCATTTCCATCCCATCTTACACTTCACCTATGTTTTGCTATCCCTTTTATATTCAATCTCTAGAAAAGTATATTTAGTAAACAATAGCTATTATTTTTATTCTTCCTTCATGCGTCCAACTTTGCCTGACCCTTTACAGTTTTGCAGCATAATGTCTTAAGTTCTTTATAGATTATTCACAAATATTGTTCAATGAATATTTTGGATGAGGGTAATGTCCAAGGTGACCTTCAATTTCAAATATAAAATTCAATTCATAATTTTTTGTAGAAAAGCTAAACATTTGGTTTAGATTCCATACTTGTTTTAAGAACCACCTATATTCAATTTACTGAAATTTCTTCAACTCTAAATCTTAACTTTCACATGGCAAAACTAAATTAAGAAATCTAAATCAATATTGTGTAATGCTTATACCTATTCAAACATGACATGATATCATTTACAACTGTAAGTCAAAAGTAACCATGACATGATATCATTTACAACTGTAAAAGTAAAATTTTCATTCTTAATTCTAGTACTATGTCTTAGAATATTAAGAGTGATCATTAAAGACTTGAACTCTGCATCCACAATAGCTAATAATAATTTCATGCTAATATGATGTTTTAGCATATTATTATATCAGAGATAGTTTTTATTTCTTAAATTACTATGTACAATTTTTGTTCTGTTGCACAATATGCTCCTAAATGAGATAAAAATTCCATCTGAAAGGACACTTCAAAATGTTTAAAAAGAACAGTAAGATGTATATAAAAGATATCAAATAATTATTAGTTGTCATTTTCTTGTGTTTTTATTTATCCAATTGTTCACTCATCTTTCCGCCATGTAAATAAGATTTTAATCTCTACTTGCTGCATACCACTTAATTTCAGATAAATTGGGTACAAATGAAAAATCCATGAGCATCAGTGCTGACTTAAAATTGTTTTTAGTAATATAATAAGAAATCCATAAAATTAAAAATAGTTTTTATTAATATCCTTTAAATGGATGTGTTTCTAATCCTGAATCTGTGACAAATCAGCAGTAGGGTTTAGAGAATTTACACAGTCTGCCTCAGATTATTGCCTCATTTGTAAAATAAGTATGGAACAGTATTGTAAAGACTTTTGCATAATTTATGTGAAAACCTTAGTAGAGTTCCTAGTACATTTTTTAAAAATAATGAATGATATATGTATATTTATTTATAACTAACATAATTATTTTATACATCATACATAAAATAAGAAACATTGTTAAACCATATTTAAAAATATTTAAATGTTGATGTTGATAGATATTTTATTGTAATTGAATATGTATATGTAATACTCATATTTAGAGGTCATATCAAATTGCCAATGGTTAAGAGTGTGGACCTGAAAAAAGACTGAATGGTTTCAAAATTATGACCCTGGACAATTTACTTAACCTCTCTGCCTTAGTTTCTTGCCTCATAAAAATGGGAATAGTAATTATGCCTATGGTATTTGTTTCTGAGGGTTACCTTGAAGTAATCAATATATATAATTAATATTTTAGATATAGATATTTGGAATATGATTTTTATCCTCTATGTTATTTCTCAAGATTGGACTATTCTTCATCAATCAAAAGCATCTTTCTTACAGAAATGGGAAGTGAAAATATGAGTTACTGTCTTTTTTAAACTTGAAGTAACTATCCTTGATCAATATCTGACTTGAGAATAGACACTGAAATAGCAAATGGATATACTGATGTTTTCACTACAAATGAATCATAGAAAAGAGTTTGCAGAAAGATCCTAGCAGACGAGATCCTAGCTAGTATATATAAATTCCCTTCAGCATTTCTGTTGTCAGTGCGAAGTCTGCTTAAGTGCACAATTTCATGGCTGACTAGTTGTTGTCCTTGGTTGAATTTATTTTCAGTGACAGTAAAACGATCATTGGTTTTCCAGTTCCTGCTCAGCAGTCATAAATCTATATGGAAAATACTTATTCCAGTGAGGTCTTAAACTGTAGATTACATATGTATCTTTACGTCAAGAATTCAACAATCCTAAGTGCATCAATATTGCATAATTCAACTTGAAAATTATCTTCTCAATCAGTAACAAATCCTCTGTTCAAATAATAGCTTCTTAAATAAACATTTGAAGCTGCACAACACAAAGATAAGCATCATGAAATGAAAAGTAACTTATTCACAATAAAGATATAAAATTTATCAGGCTAAGTTTTTTTTAAATGAAAGGTCTTAATCTATAATTCTTTTTATTGCTTTCAGAGCTAAACTTTTGACAAAAGACAATAATATTCTCAGAATGTTGTTACACATCTTGATTCTGATAAGGTACCAAGAGTGCAAAAACATTCAAGGAATATTAATATTAGAGTAAATTAAACTCAAAGAAACCAAAATGCTCAGATCAATTATCTCTATGTCAGAGAAATCATATTTTTGATGCATAAGTTGAGAACTGAGTTATCCGTACCCTTTTGTGGACTGTATTTTCTCTTAAAATTTATGTGTGGTTAACTCCACTAAGAAAAGTTTACTTTTTATATATTTATACAAATAACTACTTTTTTTTATTGTCTACCTCTGAAAAGTGTTTCAGACATTTATTTGATTAGAATTTTAATCTTTCAGGTTTTTTCTTTGTCAACAAATGAATCAGTCAGTAAGAGTTATGCACATTTATCAACATACGCAAGACAAATGATAAAGCATACATTACTTTAAAATATGCAAATAAATTGAAAAAATTTTCTTCAAATAATAGTCTTTTCCAGGACACAGGATAAAGCAGCCTGTTGATTGTTATTCCATTGGTGTTTGGAAAATCCCATTGAGACTCATGTCTGAGTTGGTATATTAATTATCTATTGTTGCATAACAAATTATGCTAAAACTTAGTGGCTCTAAGTGACATATATTTATTATCTCATCATTTCAGTGGGTCAGGAACTTGCAAGTGGCTTAGATGCATGGTTCTGGCTTAAGGTATTTTATAGGGATGTAGTTAAGATGTTGGCAGGAGCTAGTTATATGAACATCAAAAGGTGACTCAATCACATGGTTCTTGGCAGGAGGCCACAGTTCCCTCCTGACTGCTGGCCATTGGCTTCCTCAAATCTTTGCTATGTAAGATTCTCCGCAGCAACTTAAGTGTACTCATGACACGGTAGCTGTCTTCCTTCAGAGCAAATAATCTGAAGTAGAGAGCAAATAGAAAGCCACAATGGTTTATACATCTTAGTCTGCTAAGTTACAAACCATAATTTCTGCTCTATACTATTCATTAGAAGCAAGTAACCACATAAGTGCAGACTCAAGCAGAGGAGGATTAAGCTTTACCTCTTAATAACTAGAGTATCAAAGTATTGCTAGACATGTGAAACCAAGCAGTCTACCCTCTAGCCACAGATTATTTCTATTTCTCCCACATGCAAAATATATGCACCCCCCTCACAAAGTCTCTACCAGTTTTATCCTACTATATAATAATAATAATTATTATTATCCTATTACAGAATCAACTAGAACTAGAACCAACTAGAATTAACTAGAACTTCAGAATCGCCAACAGCTGCAGATTGAGCTCATCACGTGTGGTTCCTTAAGTATCTCCTTGATTGCAGTTCCACTTGATCCAAAGATCAATGAACTATGAGAGGATCATCATCCTCTCATAGCCCCAACATGCAATGGTGGAGCAGACATAGCATAACTGACACAGATAACTCTATTCAAAAAGGGAAAAGCAGGAGGCACACAGCAGTCACACCATATTGTGTGTGTTTGCATGTGTGAACACATACCTAAATGTTAAACCTAAAGGCATAAAGCTTCTAGAAGAAAGCATGTATGAAAGTATTTGAAATCTTGGTTAGATAAAATTTTCTTAGTCATGATGCCAAGAGCATGATCTATAAAGAAAAAAAATTGATAAATGAACTTTATCAGTATTAACTTTTGTAAGCCCTTGATCAGGAGAAAATATTTGCAAACCACACATCTGATAAAACACTTGTTTCCATAATGTACAAGTCCCTAATAATTAAGTAGGAAAACAAGCAACTTTATAGAAAAATGTGTGAAGATTTGAAGAGATATTTTACTGAAAGAAGTCATATGGATGGAAAGTAAAGCAGATGAAAAGCTCTTTGATATCATTATATATAATCATCTATTCAATTCACAGATCAAAAGCAAAATGATATATTGTCACACCTCTATTAGAGTGGCTAAAATTCTTTTTAAAGTGTGGCAGCATTAAGTGCTTCTAGGATGTAGGGCAACTGAATCCTTCATTCATAACTGGTAAGAATGTAAAATGGTATAGCCACAGGAAAAAAAAAGTAGCACTTTATTTTAAAGTTAACAAACGCTATCACAAGATTGAGAAATCTGAACTAGATAGAATTTCTATAAGGGAAATAAAAAACTTTGGATCACACAAAAACCTGTGTTATGAATGTTTATATTGGGTTTACCCATAATTGCCCCAAACTGGAAAGGGCTCAATGTCTATTAACTGGTGAATGAATGAATACCTGTGATATGTCCATACAAAGGAATACTGTTCAGCAATAGAAATGAACTAACTGGTATATACAAGATCAGGAGTCAAGCCCAAATGCATTATACAAAGTGAAAGAAACCAGACCCAAAATACCATATAGCTGTGATTAAATATATAAGACATTCCAGAAAAGGCAAACTCGGTAGGGACAAAAACATAGATCAGTGGTTGTAAAGGGCTGGATTTAGGGAAGTTTTCCATAAAGTCACCCAAAGGGATTTTTTTGGAGTGACAGAAATTTTCTATATCTTGATTTTTGCTTTGCTTACATTAATTTATAATTTGTCAAACCCCATAGAAATGTCTGTTACCATGAGTCAATTTTATTATACATATTCATCAATAATTAAAAAAAAATAATGAAAAAGGAAAAATTGCTGAATAAAAATGTTTTATTTCTAAATTAGGTCACAATAAATAGGAGACTTCAGTTTATCTCCAGTTAACTAAAGAACTGCAAATGTGAAAGCTGCTCTCCTCTGAGAAAGGACCAATGATATTTTATTTGAAACGTTAATAAGGATTACAATATTGCAGTTTTATCATCAATTTATCTTTATATAGAATTCTTAATTGTGCTTGTCCATAAGTCTGAATAGAGTTAAACTACTTTTGCAGTGGACAAATATGCATGCTTTTCTGGTCATCTATACTCTATGGTATTCTCATCTTTGTATTATTCTGGGTCAACCTTCCACTAACATTCCATCAACTATTCTTCTACATCTTTCCATCTTCAGGGTGTCCCTTGAAAGTCCTATCCCATTTGAAATAAAACACCTCCTTCATAAATTATACTTAGCTTTATCCTGAAGACACCTCTAAGTGGATAATTCTCTAATATCACACCCCTCCTAAGAGTGAACAGGCGAATGTTTGTCTTCTAACTCCTTATCTGTGACTTCAGATGTCCTCTTGTATGAAGCATTCATTTCAAAACCATACTGCTCCCCTGTTTTTCTGATGTTCATGGTCATGTGATTATTCTGAAGCTACTATGAAGCTTTCTTGAAATGAAAGAGATTGTCAAGAACTTGAAGTCTGACATTAAGAATAAAAAGAAAAATATATTTTAAAAATATAATGTCTCACTCTTCTTTGATCATAGACAAGTAACCACAGAAGAGGTTTCATGTTCAACAATCAGTTAAAGTTTGGCTGTGACTCTCACTTTTGAAATTCAGTCAAATCAGTATTTGTTCTGCTCCAGTACTCATGCTGAATGTTAGCCAGTCCTTTAATTTTATCTTAAAAATCTGCCAAAACCCTCAATCTTTCTGAGTTCTGAAAGTCATTCAATTCCTTAACTCCTTAGTTTCAGAGAGATTGTTTTCTACAGGTACTCTTCTCTTCACTTAGTAATACATTCGGATTTGTTTCATGCATGTAAATAACGATCTCTTCTTTCAGAATCAACTCACAGCATTTGAAGATAATCTTCAGCAAATAACTAGCTCAAACTACAAAGTGGGTAGCTGAGGAATTACTACAAATCAACTAACCACTTGTAGCTCTAAGTTGAAACTATGGCATAGATGATGAATTTAATACAGTAAAGGAGAAAATAATTAAAATGATTAAGTAGTGAGACCAGCCTGAAGAAGAAACTGTACAATAACTAAGTGATCGAGGGGAAAGTGTTTGGCCAGAAGACTATTATGGTCATTTAAGGGTGTTTTAATCATCTATATTTGAGTATTCTAATCCCCAGGCCAGCTCTGGGACCTCGTAAATCTTTTATGCACTTCAGATGGTGGAAATTATGAGCCAGGGCTTGATAACTCCAGGCAGAGACCAAAGCAAGTGTTCAGAGTCCATTAACACAATAAGGGTACCATCTGGTCATGTCCTGCCTGGCTCCTGGGCATATTCTCAAAATTATATTTGTACAATCTTAAGTTAAAAATTACCTTGCATTATCTTGTTACACAGCACAAAACCCTGCTTTGTCATTGACCTATGTGCCCCTGTCAGTCTTTAACTCATTGAAGATGTTGACACCTTTTATAATTTTCTTCATGTTAATGAAACATTTTTTTCCCAATTTAAATGTTATTCAATCCTCAGATATTCTTCGTCTCTTCCTATTTGTTCTTTTCCTTTTACGTATCTGGTAAAACTACTTCAGTTGCCTTTATGGATTCCTCTTCACCTCTTTTACTAATACAGTGTTTAATGCTTGAGGAGCATTTGCAGAGGGTATAGATTCCTTAATGCTTGAAATGGCTTCTTATGATATGACTTATATTTTTCCCAATTGTTAATTGTATGTGATTTATAAATCATTGTTTTCATAAACAGTGAAAATCAATAAAGCAAAACTTGTGAATTAAAAAATATATCAGTCACTGCAAAATCATTCTATAATCCCCTTTAAACATTAATAAAAATTCCAAGTCTAATATCTGGGAGTTGGAAAACCTGCTTTAAACACTCTACAGCAGGATGGCCCAACCCCCCGGCCATGGACAAGTATCGGTATCAGTCAGTGGACAGTTAGGAACCTGTCACACAGCAGGAGGTGAGTGGCAGGCGAGTGAGCGAAGCTCCATCTCTATGTACAGCCGCTCCCCATCGCTTGCATTACCGCCGAGCTCCGCCTCCTGTCAGATCAGTGGCGATATTAGATTCTCATAGGAGTGCAAACCCTACTGTGAACTGCATGCGAGGGACCTAGGTCGCATGCTCCTTATGAGACTCTAATGCCTGATGATCTGAGGTGCAGCTGAGGTGGTGATGACAGTGCTGGGGAGCGGCTGCAAATACAGATTATCATTAGCAGAGGTTTGACTGCACAGAGACCATAATAAATCAATCACTTGCAGACTCATATCAAAACCCTATCAGTGAGTGGCAAGTGAAAACAAGCTCAGGGCTCCCACTGATTCTTCATTATGGTGAATTGTATAATTATTTCATTATATATTACAATGTAATAATAATAGAAATAAAGCACACAATAAATGTAATGTGCTTGAATCATCCAAAACCATCACCACTGCCCGCCCCCCACCCCGGTCCATGGAAAAATTGTCTTCCACGAAACTGGTCCCTGGTGCCAAAAAGTTTGAGGATTGCTGCTCTATCGTGCATATAAATGTGGTATTATAGAAAGATATTTGGTCTTTGTCTCCAGTTCCTGGCACAGAGCTCTTTTAGAATTTCCTGAGTGATAAGGGTGATAGGAACTTCTTTTGTTCTAATGAAGCAACTCTTGGAGGGCCCCTAGATAGATAACGTTAAGATGGAGACTGTTGTCAGGAAGGTCAAGCTTTGATTAGAAGCTTGGACCTTTTAGTCCGATCCCTCAAGCTCTGGGGAGGGGAGAGAGGCTAAAGATTGAGTTAATAATTGATTGAACATGACTATGTAATGAAGTCTCTATAAATACCCCTAAAAAATGGGGATGCAGGGAGTTTCCAAGTTGGTGAGGGCATCCACATGCCAGGAGAGTGGCTAGTCCGAACTCCATGTGATAGAGCACAATTGTTTGGAGAATCAGAAAATTGGTTGGGGGTGTTGGAACACACCACAGGATAAAGTACACATAAACTGTCAAAATGATTACAGAGGTGGAATTACTGTTATAACTCTTTTAAATGTGAAAATGCCAAGTGTTTAATTGTATTCCTTACTCTCTATTCCAATTTTGTTTTTAAACTTCAAAGGGTTTTCTATCCCTTACATTCTTAAGGTTGCTATTGTCTTAACATGCCCTAGGCTAAAACGAGAAAAAAAAAAAAAAAAAAAGAAAAGATTGTCAAGGATTTCTATAGATTTGTAGATTTAAGGTGTTGAACAATTGATTCTTGCTGAGCATGGGGACTAGTTTCACAGTCCGATGTATATAAGTTTGATGCATTTCATTAAGAATATTTTATTATTAAATTTATCATGTGTTATGTATTATAATTCTTGTTCCTGATTATTACATAGATTACAGTTTTTTGACGTTCAATATATTTTTCAGAACTGACCTGTTGATTTTCTTATAGCTGGCATTGCCTCACCAATGTTATTTTGCACATTGACTTGGTACATTATATGAAAGCTGATAAGCAGAAATGCACACAATATAAGAAATAAAATATGTATATATATACACACATATATCACATTTATTTTAAAATTTTCTTTATATACACATTTAATTTTTACTACAGTTCCCTTTCTTTATGTATCGTATTATTTTCCCCTGAAATTTTCCAAGGGAAAAAAATCTCATTAATAAATGCCTTCTGGGCTTCCCTGGTGGCGCAGTGGTTGAGAGTCTGCCTGCCGATGCAGGGGACACGGGTTCGTGCCCCAGTCTGGGAAGATCCCACATGCCACAGAGCGGCTGGGCCCGTGAGCCATGGCTGCTGAGCCTGTGCGTCCAGAGCCTGTGCTCCACAATGGGAGAGGCCACAGCAGTGAGAGGCCCGCATACCACAATAAATAAATAAATAAATAAATAAATAAATGCCTTCTTCACTTGCAAATATCAACAGTCTCAACTTGTTCCAATTAAGTATTATTAATATGGTTTAACTTTATGCTCTCCTGTGCCTAGCTATTGCAGTTTCTCATCTTAAGAATTTTTTCAGGAATTTTACTGGGAAAAATCACATTGTCAAAGATACATATTTTATTTAAATGGTTTTGCAGATTTGTAAGAACCATTTTAATTCAATGTAAACACATATATTTTTTTAATCTAGTTCTTTCTCACGGCTCCTTTTCTTTCTTTCTTTCTTTTTGTGTTACGCAGGCCTCGCACTGCTGTGGCCTCTCCCATTGCAGAGCACAGGCTCTGGACGGGCAGTCCCAGTGGCCATGGCTCACGGGCCCAGCTGCTCCACGGCATGTGGTATCTTCCCAGACCAGGGCACGAACCCGTGTCCCCTGCATTGGCAGGTGGACTCTCAACCACTGCACCACCAGGGAAGCCCTCTTTTTTTTTTTTTTTTAAACTCACCAGCATTATTACTGTTTTTGTGTTGTTAACGTTATTTTGTTTGTTTGTTTGTTTGTTTTGGTTGTGCCACTTGGCTTGTGGGATCTTAGTCCCCCAACCAGAGATTGAACCTGGGCCCTCAGCAGTGAAAACGAAGAGTCCTAACCACTGGACCTCTGGGGAATTCCCTGTTAACATATTTCTTCTAGCATTTAAACAAGATCTAAAGAGGAAAAGTCTGAAAACATTGTGTATGTGGCTTAATACTTGGCACCAGCAAGTACAAAATCATTCTTAAAAAAAAAAAAAAAGAGAGATAATGCATGCCTAGGCCTCCAAACAATTTTGGAGAAACTGTTCTGGAACTATGAAACATTTAAAAAATATGGGCTGTATAATTCATATACATGTGATAAAAACCTTTGTACACATAATTTCTGGGGATATTTGGGTTACACATGATTGACCATTAAACAATAAATTCTACAATTGATGGTGCCCTAAAATTGAATCTAATACTATCGTAATAGTTGCCTTATCCTGCAGGAATATTACTTTGTCTCTCTATACCTCCATTTCATATTTTGTAAATTGGAGATGATGTTGACATACTCTAAACTTAAGGATAAATTCAGAGCATAAATAAGTTGCACATGTGTGATACTTTCTCTATGTTGGGAAAGGGTTTTTTGTGGTTAATGTAAATTCAGATTATTTAGTAAAATATGAGCGACTGCCTTATCATATGTAAATTATGGTGTCAAGGATTGGGCAGATAAGCTACTACCAAGTTCAGCAACATAATTGTGAAAGTTCTGTATTTTTTAGAATGTGATTTAGTGGCAATAGCTTTATTTTTTATAAGGGATTTTTAAAAATATTCACATTTCTGTTCTTTGGATTGTCAGTCTGAACTTGCAAATCAAAAGAAATTCTGAAAGAAGGGTTTGATTGTCTAAAACCAAGTATTCTAAATTATGGAAATGCATCTCAAAAGAGATGAGAGAAAAATCATAATGAAGCTGCTTTCTCTTTGAATATATTCTCCTAAAATGTTGCAAAATAGAAGTTATTAATATATTAAAATATTCTTTTTTAAGTTGAAAAATTCTGCCATCCTAAATAATCAGAAAACTTTACATTAACTTTCCACATAGTAGACTTTTCAATACAAATCTTTAAAGTTTATCTTGACCAAAGCCATAAAAAATAACAATATATTTCATAAACAGAGGTAATTTTATGTTTTTTTCCTCAAAACAGTTTAACCATACTTTGATGCTTATGGTAAATGTGTGCAAGGTTGGCATTTTTGATGAAAGTGATATTCGATTATATAACTTATTCATAGAGTCCAGTGGTTAGAGGTTGTATATTACCTGGTAGCAACTAACAACAACTATTCTATTTTACCCCAATCTTTTTAAATATGAAGATATAAAAATATAAAGAATATTGGAAATTAATAAGATATAGTCATTTACCAAAATCTCAAGTATACAGGGAGAATTTCTAATGATTACAGTAAAACTGAGGTTGATATTACTCCTGGACTTGTGCATTCTGTGCTGTATATCTTGCAAATGCATAGACGGATATAAAAGTGTTGAGATAAAATTATTGCATACTTCCACATTCTTCCGTAACTTGGAGATATGGGGGCTAAATTAAGGAGAAAATGGGATAGTCATTTTTCATGATATTATGGAAAATGAATTCTGACTATTGTAGAACTTCTCAACTTTCTTCCCTACCCATTTCCCAGCTACAGTGAACCTCAATCCATCCTAGTCTTTGCATTTGCCTTTGGAAACTAAAATTTCCATTATTCAAGGCAAGCATGTTTAAAGATGATGATACCCTGTGTCTGAGGATACACAATAATCTCAAGTGAATTATTTGATGGACCATAAAAAGCCAGTAGAATAGAAAATTGGTAATGTTACTAAATCATACTCTACTTATACAACCAACTACAGACAGCATATAACAGCACTTGGTATTTAAGATAATCTGAAAAATAGCTATCACCAAGGAAGAGATCACTAAGACTATTTGAATAATGTTCTAATATAATTAAAGGTTTTTCAAGTATTCCTAATTAAACCTTACCATGTGAAATGTAAAAGTGGTAAGTCAGTTATACATGGCTTGAGAATTTAGGTAGAAAAAAAAAGTCTTAAAAGTAGGAGGCCTGCCAACCAGTTATATTTTATTCCTACAAAGTAAAAGCTATTTTTAAGTACAAGTGTTAAAAAAATATATTGTATGTTACTTTGACAAAGGCTGTCATTCACCTGATATATTTTGGAAGAATCATACATACACAAATGTACATGCACATTATATATGTTATATTCTAACGAATTAATAGAGGGGGAAACACATAAGTATCAAATGCTTCTTTGGGACAGTTATGAAAGAAGCAGATGGAAAAGGAAAATCCTATTATATTCATAAAAAATTAAAATATTTATAAATGACTAATATAATCACCAATTGTGATTGCTGTTTATTATGCTTCCTTTTTTACCTCAGCAACTTGTTATGAAAATTATCAAGCATGCAGTAAGGTTGAAATAATTTTACATAAATACTCACATACTCATACATAAATCTACAGTTAATATATTATCATTTATCTTGCTGTGCTATGCATTTCAAAATGCAGATATCACGACACTTATCCCAGAATATTACAACTAAATGCAACTCATTATTATTGATAGATTTAATTTTCTTTTGAACTAAAACTTAAATATAATGAAACACAAAAACTTAAGTGTTTCATTAGATAAGTTCTCATAAATACAGATACCTGTATAGCCCAAAACTCTATCAAGATATAGAAAACTGTCAACACTCCAGAAAATTCCTTCAGGCTTATTTCTCACCCCCAAAAACAGAAGCGACCATTTTTAAAATTTTTTCATCATAAATTGCTTCTATTTTAGAACTTCATATAAATGGATTCATACATTATATCTCTTTGTGTGTTTATTACTTTAGCATTTTTTGAGACATCTATTTTGTTGTGTGAATCAGAAGTTCATTCGTTTTTAATGATTAACAATATTCTATTGTGTAAATATGTGAGATTTTTGCTTATCCTTTCTGTATACCCAGTTTTGGATGATATTAATAAACCTGGTATTAAACATTCTTGCACAATTTTTACGGCACGTGTTCCCATTTATATAGGGTGAATGTTAAAAGATGAATTGTTGAGTCAAGGGTAGTTTTTGCTTTTTCTTTTTAAATAAACTACTTGAGGTTTTTAATAGAAGTTGTGAGTAAACATTATATTGCTCCAGATTCTCACTAATATTTTGTATTGTCGGTCATCATAGTTTTAATTTTTTGATGAATATACACTGATTTCTCATTATTACCTAATTTTCAATTCCAATATGATAAAGTGTTGAATATTTTTGTGTGTGTATGCTTTGTTGTCCATTCAGATATTTTCTTTGTGAAGTGTCTTTTAAAGTCTCTTGCTTATTTTATTAGGCTGTTGAGATTTTTGTTATGTATATCTTGAACAACAATCCTTTGTCAGATATATGTTTTGAAAATATTTTTTAGTTTTCAGCTAACTTTTTAATTGTTTACACTACATTTGGATTTTTTTCTTTTGATTTGGTCTAATTTATTATTTTTAAACATCATTTGTGGATTAAAAGAAAACTTTTTTATGCCCAAGTTGCAAAGATCTATAGTTTTTTAAAATTATAATTTTAGCTGATATATTTCAATTTAAGATCTATACCAAATTAATTTTTATGTATGATGTAAGGTAGGATTCAAAGTTCACTTGTGTCCCATGTGGCTACCCAACTGTTCTAGCACCATTTTTTGATGACAGTTCTTCCTTCATTGGAGTGCTTGGGCAAAATTAAAGGAGAAAATAAGTTATGTCAGAAATCAAATGGGCATAGAATCATGATTTATTTATGGCCTTTTTATGCCACTCTGTTCTTCTATTTGTCAATCTTTGTGTTGATATCACTCTCTCTAATTTTCTGTAGCTTTATATCAGGCTGGAAATCAATTAGTGTGACTTTCCCAAATTTGTTCTTTTACAAGATTACTTAGTATATCTTACATTCTTTGTATTTTCACATATATTTCAGAATCAGCTGGTCACTGTCTACCCAAAAAGTCTGCTGAGACTAGTATTCAGGTTATAATAATCCGTACATTAAATGAGAAAACAATGACAATACTGAATCTTCCATATGCAAACAAATTTTCCTCTCAATTTATCTGGGCTTATTTATTTTTTATCAGCAATATTTTATAGTTTTTAAGTATAAACATTTTACATATATTTTGTTAAATAATTCCTAGCTATTTTATGCTCTATCAAAAGAAAAATTGTCCCACTCTGCGACCACTTTCCATTATCTTACCCTGCCTAATTTTCTTTGCACCTTTCATCATTAACCGAAATTATGCTAAATATTTATTTCCTGTCTTCCTCCCTTTCAACAGCCATTGAAACTCTGCTCCTGACACCCAAAGTAGAACCTGACATTTATAAAGCAATCAGTAGATATTTCTGAATAATAAATAAATTAGTGAAAGTTATAGTAGCAGTGACATGAACATGACCAAAACATATTTATGTTTGCATACTTGTATTTATCCATATATATACATACACACTTATGTGTGTATGTGTTTGTCTTAAAAATAATTTGAATGCTTACTGAAATTATGCATTGAGTAAAGTGTCCTATAAAAGCAGTAGCATAACTGAGGCAAATTATTAATAGTCTAAGACATATAAAGATAAAAACATTTAAGTCTAATATCTAGTTTTATTAGTCTTCAAATTGTCTAACATTGTAAGAAATTACTTTTATTGTATTAAATTTACATTGCATTTCCAATATATAATATTTTTTTGTAGTATAGAACATATAGAATATGTAAATATTCTTCATTAATATAAATATCCCTTTGTTCTCTTCACTTCAATATTATTTTTGCTCACTCATTTCTTTTAAGAGGAAATGCTGACATTGATTAAATATCTTAAGAGCAAACAAGTATATCTAAACCAATTAAATGTATGTGTGATTAGTGAAGACAGACTTTTCATTGAGGAAGCTGCGACTGATATCCAGAGACACATTATATCCTAGGAATTTCTCCAGGAACTATGTCTGTGATAGTTGACCACAACTAGGACCCTCATTTGTACTGATTGTACTTCTGATTACCTAGTGGTACAAATCAGAAGTTTGTATTTGGGCTCTACCCACCACTGATTTTTAATAATCTATGTTTTTTTCTTTTTTAAGCATGGCGATAGAATATGTGTGAATAATGTTATTTCATGAAGATTATTGCCACCAATGACCAATTTTCAAATGTTATAAATCTTGACTTCCACTTTGTTCATGTTTCCAATCAGGTGCAAAACTCAGGTGTATCAATATCTTTTAATTGCTTGGCAAAAAGTTGCAAACATCTGCTCATACCCAAACTGCTTTTGAATTAGTAATTAAAACAAATATTGCTCTGTATTTTCAGATGTTGCATGATTCAGTAGGTTGAATACATCTGTGCTATATATCAAAAGACAATCATTTCACTGGAAACTGACATAGTTCCAAAAATAATTACTGACTCAATTCTTAAATAAAGAATACTTTAGAAAGCACTCTCTCTAGCACTCTCTCTGTCTGTCTGTCTGTCTCTCTTTCTCTCTCATGCACGCTTCTACAGCATGTAAGTTTAGATGCTAAAAAGTTTTCTAGGAAAATTCTGAAAATACAACTTGCAAATCGTACACGTTGCTTTAGTTTGCTTAGCATTATAGATTTGTTCTATAGTAGTTGAGTATGAAAATGTGCACACTTTAGTTAAATATATTTTTTATCAGCACGTGTTATCCATAATAAAGAATGTTCTTAAATTAAATAATTTAGTTTTGCCATATAATACAGAAAAACTTATTAGAAAGTGATGCTGCATTCTTGTTAGGTTTTGAATGAAGAAAAAAGTGTGAATGCTGCTTTTACATGAAATCTAGCTTAATAGCAAGAATTGATATCTTTGGTAAAGATGATATTAAAACTTTTTGCCTAAACTTTACTACAACTATGGATAAAGGTCTAATACTAAGATATTGTTGTGTACTGATCATGTTCTAATCAGAAGATAATATTCCAGCCAGAGATAGAAAAGCATGGTTCTAATGTAAGAAACTATAAGAGAGGGTACATCCATTACCAGACATATTTTCAGAACTATTCATCCAATGCATACTTTTCTTTTAGTTGAAACTCAGATTATTATTGGTTTATTTTGATCATGACAGTATTGTTCTTTGTGGTAAGGGTCTCTTCAATTCAAATGACCTATTCTTGAATAAATGAAGGAAAATACTGCTTAATTAATTGTAAATTACATACATACTAATACGAAAGACAACATTTTGCACCTACTACATTAAGCAAACTGCAGTAACAGTCTTAATGTTAAAGAGTTAAAGGTACATTATGTGTATCCCCAAGATTTTTTTTATGGAAAGTCACAAAGGAAAAATATAAAAACCAAAATAATTTTTATCATTTGAAATAACACAACGTATATAGACATGTGGATTTATATCATTCTTTTAGAGAATGTTGATTTTAAAAATTCAATTAAAAAATTCAATTAATCAATATCAGAGGCATGATTAAATTTTTCACTTGCTATTCCATACCCATTAAAATTAAACCTGCAAAATTTGTATAGGAAAATGAAAACATACATAATACCAAAAAAAGTGACAAACAGGATGTTCTTAACTAGCTTTACCTTGTCTTCTCTATTTTCAGGACCTAGGCCTTCACCTCCTGTACTCTTGCTTCTTTGAGGAAAATGGTTCTGTTTAGAATAGCTTTCACTTACTTATGGAAAAATGACCTTAATTGTGCTTGTTCTAAGTTAAACTCAACAATATCTAGAATATTAAGTAATTTTTCTTTTGTTTATTTCACTTTTGTTTGAATAAGTTTTCCTACTATAATATGGGAAATACATGACTTGTCATAGTGTGGATGCACCCCAATATATCATAATAAATAGTTTTTGTGGTGAAATCAATCATCAAAGTGATGAATTTTTATAGTCTGCATTGGACAATTTTTTGTAAATCCGAGTTCCCCTAAAACCAAATTCCCATGCTGAGTTAATGATTAACCTCTCTATCTAAACTTTATTCCCTTTGCTGCCCTGCTCCTGTTCCCCTTAAGACTGAGGAGTGTCAGAGAAAAGGGGAAACTGGAACCAAGCAGAGCCATGTGGCCCTTCCCGGGCACAATCCCCTCCATGTCTCCCACTTCTTGTTGGACCTTTCCTGAATTCCAAAGGGCATTTAATGGTTAAAATATAGTCACAGGACTCCTAGTTCCTCCTGAAGAAATAAAGATGACAATTGGATGCATATCTTTGAGTTGTTCTGCAGAAATTTAAACCCCCTGACCCAGTGGAAGATGTTGACTACATGCTCACCACAAACATGTAGACCCAAGACTGGTTGGAACCAGAAGTTGATGATTGAGATTCCTGAAACCTCACCCTGTTACCTCACCACCAACCAATCAGAAGAATATCCACAAGCTGGTCAGGGACACTGCAACCCTTATAATGTTGCCTTTAAAATCCTTTCCCTGAAAACCCCCTACCCCCACCAATAAGCTCCTTCTCTCAATATCTTTAATCACCTATGTTGTCATATAAGGTAGTATTTATTATTTTGCCATATTAGGGAATATTTTCAGATTCAGGGTATTAGAGCATAAAAAAGTCTTTTGGGCTAAAATTTAGCCTACTACAATGACCAACTTTATTTTTCAATATGGGTTTGGTGGGGAGAGATGGTCTATTATTCAGAATACTCCATATCATAATCTACCTACTCTCATGCACAGATGAAATCAATTAAGTGTACAAAACCAGTATATTTACAAAAAATATTGAATGATTGGATTTATAGTCAACAAAATTTGTCTACAGTTACAAACACAAGAGTCACTATATATATATATATATATATATATATATATATATATATTTTTTTTTTTTTCGGTACGCGGGTCTCTCACTGTTGTGGCCTCTCCCCTTGTGGAGCACAGGCTCTGGATGTGCAGGCTCAGTGGCTATGGCTCACGGGCCCAGCCGCTCCATGGCACGTGGGATCTCACCAGACCGGGGCACGAACCCGTGTCCTCTCCATCAGCAGGTGGACTCTCAGCCACTGCACCACCAGGGAAGCCTGAGAGTCACTATATTAATATGACACCTTTCACTCCATAATGACAACATTCTGCAATGCTTTCTAATTCCACCCTCACTACATTCTGCACCATGAGAAGACGTCTCCTTCTCAGTGGCCAAGTGCAGCATCTACAGAACACAGTGAGGAATGTATGAAGTTTCTGTGGCTATTGTAATAAATTACCACAACCTTGGATGATTAAAACAACAAGGATTTATTTTCTCACAGTTCTGGATGCCAGATGTTGGCAAAGGTCATTTCAAAATCAAGGTGTTGACAAGGCCATGTTTCCTTCAGAGGCTATGGGGGGATAATCTGTTTCCTGATGCTTCTATCTTCTGGTGCCTGCTTGTGTGTCTCAGGTAGCCTAGTCTGAGGTGTTTTCTTTCCAATCTCTGTCTCCATGGTCGCATCGCCTCCTCCTCTTCCATGTGCATAAAATATCCTTCTGCTTCTCTCTTATAATGACATTTGAGATTGGATATAGGGGTTACCATGACAATCCAGGATAATTTCCTCAAATCAAAATCTTTAATTTAGTCACATCTGTAAAAATTTCAGCAAGTAACATAAAACTCACAGTTTCCAGGTATGAGGCTATATTTGGAAGTCATTGTCATATCACAATGTATATCAGAAAACATTCTGACAAGCATTAGGAACTAAATGAGGTGACTTCTGTTTAAGTACCTTTTCTGAAGCTAATTTACCATATTGCTGCTCACTAGCCAAACCATCCTTGAAGATTCACAACATGTTTTTACTTCAGATTCATTACTGGTCTTTGATTTTACCACTTTTTCAGTTCGGCCTCGAACTCCTCTGATAGTTGAGTTTCAACTTTACCAGACATGTCTTGAATCAGCTCACTCTTCCAAGCATCAGTTTACATTGCATCTAATGTAGCAATTTCTACAAATATAGTCCTGATTCTTTATAACCCATTGATATAAGACACTTAGCTAATATTCTGGGTTTTGGTGCATGCCTAATGTCAGGGGATGAGGGAAAAGTTAGAGATTTTGACATTATTAAATAGTTTAAAAATACAAACAACACTGAGGATATCATATGTAAGCTAAAAAACACTTGCATTTATGAGGGATAATGATTGAGTCAGCAATTCTATAATTATACAGTAGATTGAGACATCCTGGCTGAAATCTTGCTGTTTGACTTTGAACAACTAATTTTACTATTATAAGGATTACTTTCATCATCTGTATAATGCATTGAAATCTATTATACCCACAGAAAATAGGTTATTATGAAGATTTGTTGAATGAACAAAGGCAACTGATGAGAAACTACACATACTAGCCCTACCAGATCAATGTTTATTATTGGAAGAGAAGAAAAGTAGCCCATTGCAACCTAAGGATGCAAAAAGGGATGCAGCAGAGCGAGGCACTAGGATACCAGGGGGATCCCAGATATATATATATTTTTAATAGCAAAATAAGTATTCATACCATAATATTTCATAGTATATATTTCTTCATATATATGTGTGTATATGGACATATATACGCATATTCAAACCATACGTAGTAAATGAAATAGTGTAAAATTAGGCATGATTTTTAAAGATTTTTGAAACCAAAGATAAATTTACAATTCAGTAAATTTTTTATTATGAGTACAAAATTAAATCTACCCATTTAATTATGCATTTTATTGGTTTAAGGAACATGAAAAAAAGGTTTCATTTAGCCACAACAAATAAACCTAGATCTGCTTGACTTAAAGGTCTTCTGTGCCAGTTTTTACGGTATCCAAATTTCAGTCAAATGATTTAGTGTCTCTGTTTCTAACTATGTTCTGTGCCAAGTCATCCTTTGACTCCAAAATAATTCTGTGCCTGCCTGTTTCTTCTTTGAAATAATTGAGTTATTATGGTATCTACCATATTATTAATAACTTTATATGCTGTTGGTAGGACAAGTTGAATTTAATTTGAATACATATCATAATAGGAGGAAATGTGGCTCAAGACCTTTCCAAAGCAGGAGATATAGTTCAGTTTTAGAGAAATGGCCAGGAACCTCAGAGAAGACATTTGGTAGTATAGAAAAAGCAGATAGAGTATACCTTGAAATTGATTTATAACATAATGAGATTGAATTTAATATCTTTGCAAAATTAGGAGACATGTACACCTACCTGGGGGAAAAGGCAAATGGTTTAACGTTAAGAGGGAATCCTTAAATGGCCTATCTTCCATGCCAAATCCATAAAATGCATTCTAAAGTCTGGCACCATGATTTTCTTCACAGAATTCGTGATTGACCCCATGGGTTGTTGTAGAATTGCTGTACAAAAAAGAAAACCCTGAATCAGCATGAACTGTCAATTAAAAACCAAAAATCTGGTGTTAATCTCTAAGCTATCTAAAGAATATACTGGTTTTCCAGTAGGTTTGAGTCTATTTATTGAAATTTGTATGCATACGAAGAGAGGAAAAAAATATATTTCCCCTCATATTTTTAAAACTGAGTAAAATTACACAGCTATTCAATGATCCTGTTTCTACAGACAGAAAAAATATATATACTTGATCTTTTATTTGGGTTACCTCAACTTATTTTACTAACAAAGAATGATTCTGCATAACTTTAAGGAGAAGAAGATTAACAACTGTTCAAATTTTGGTGTTCTCTTCCAGATGCTTGAAAATTCTTTTTTTTTTTTTTTTTTATAATAGTGTTTATTTTTACTTGTTGACAGTTTGCTTTATTTATTTATTTATTTTTGGCTGTGTTGGGTCTTCGTTTCTGTGCGAGGGCTTTCTCTAGTTGTGGCGAGCGGGGGCCACTCTTCATCGCGGTGCGCGGGCCTCTCACTATCGCGGCCTCTCTTGTTGCGGAGCACAGGCTCCAGACGCGCAGGCTCAGTAATTTTGGCTCACGGGCCCAGCTGCTCCGCGGCATGTGGGATCTTCCCAGACCGGGGCACGAACCCGTGTCCCCTGCATCGGCAGGCAGACTCTCAACCACTGCGCCACCAGGGAAGCCCTGAAAATTCTTTTAATTAATTCAATTATTTTTTTTTTTTGGTTAAAATGCTTATAAAGCTAAGGACACTGACATTTAAAGAAAAATGTACTCTTTTTAACTCACAAATCTTTGGCACAAATCTCAGTCTTCCAAATTTTTAAATTTTATATATCTTAAAATTATAATATAGATTTTTTGTCTATCAGATTTCATTTACATCTCATCAGTGCCCTCCAATTCACTTCATTGTGGTTTTTGCTGGCTTCTTCCACTGCAAAGTGACTGTTTTTGTAATTAATAGACTTTTTGAAGTAGACAATTTGCAATAATGCAAATATTTTGACTCTTCAAATTTTTGTCCTGCAACCATTTTGACAGTGGTGTTCTACTTTTCCTCATTCTTCTCACAGTAAATGAATGGTTTCTTCCATAAGAAAGAGTTTCTCCTCTGTAAATTTATTCATTTATTGGTAACAGTATGATTTTATGATTGTATGTATATTTATCTGATGGGTTATAATCCAGTGCTACTGCTATTTATTTTGCTGTTCAAATTATTTGACCACTGGAGGCTATTTCAGTTTGGTTCTTTTGCACTTACGACGTACCTTGTTTTGTTTTGAGTGCTTCCTTTCTTTTTGCTTTCATACGATTTCCCCAGACTCATCTTGTATTTTCCTGGACTGAAATTAATCCCTTCTCCAAGGACTCCTATGAACAATATATTTCTATGACCTCTGTATTTAGTAAACACGCCAAGGTACATGTAGACATGTGACTTCTTTATTTTTTTTTTTTTCTTTTTGCTGTATGCGGGCCTCTCACTGTTGTGGCCCCTCCCGTTGCGGAGCACAGGCTCCGGATGCGCAGGCCCAGCGGCCATGGCTCACGGGCCCAGCCGCTCCGCGGCATATGGGATCCTCCCAGACCGGGGCACGAACCCGCATCCCCTGCATCGGCAGGCGGACTCTTAACCACTGCGCCACCAGGGAGGCCCGACATGTGACTTCTTTATGTTTTTCCTCTTCCTATGAGGGAATATATGTCTTCAATATTGAAGATTTAAGAAATTCTTTAGCACAGGGAATTTTTTTTGTCCCTGTTCTATTTATTTCCTTTCCCTCTCTCTGTAACTCCTATTGGATTGTTGAATCAATTATTCATGTGCCTTACTTTTTCCATTTTTTAAATCTATTTGACTTTCTGCAATAACTTTTGAAAACTTGCCACTGTTAAATTTTCTGCCTCAAAAAATGTATTCTTTAGAATGTACAGTTTTTGTTTCAAAACAATCTGTTCAACACTTCTGATAACAGCCTAATTTTGGCTTTACATGAGATGCTATTGTCAGTTACTTTGAGGGTATTAATTTTTATTTATATAAAATTCTGCTACTTTCTCAACATTCTTTTTTTTTCCTTGAAAGAAAAGGCTTGAAAGATTATTTTTATTTTCCTTTCATACTATTGACTTCCCTGAACTATCAAATAATTTTATCTGCAATTATCAGCTAATATTTTCAAATAGGGGCTCTCTCTATTCTGTATGTATGTTTTGCTTGCATTTATTTCCTTAGTGTAAGTAATACTTTTTGCTCCTTTGACAATAATTAAAGGATCTCTGCTAATAGTGAGTTGGTGGCATGCAAGGTTGTTTTTAAGGAAATGTGGAAAAAGCCATTTCTAGTGGGCAGGGCACCCAGGGTTTATGCTTAGGTCTCAGGATCTACTCTGGGTGTCTTCAGAGGCATTATTTCTCCAATTTAGATTGCTTTGCATAAAGTTTTATATGGAAGGAAAATGAAGAGAAAAGCTGTTTAGTAAGACAGGTGACAGGAACAGCTGTTCCACAGCCTTTAAACATTTACCTTGTCAAGAACCCCAGGGCCACTTCCAAAATTAAATAGATAAAACAAAACAACAAGAAACAAAAACAACAAAAAATCCTACCGATTCCTTACCTCTCATCTTTTAAGTATGATCCGAAGGTGGAAAGATTCGCTTTTTTTTTTAGTCTGGGCAGTGAGTGGGCAGGGGAAGGAGAGAGACTTTTTTTGCTTGTTCAGAATAGCAGGCTTCTGTTCCATTGAATTTAGTTATTTCTGTAATCATCATATACATTATATTTCAAGAAATACCTGTTCATGTACTTAGGATGTATGCTTTATGATTTTTTAAGAATGACATTTGTGCTGATTTTTAAAAATACTTATTATGTGATTTCATTGGGATTCTGGCAGAAGTGATAATCATCTATGTTCAGTCAACCGTCTTTGAACTAGGAATGACCACTGAATTTTAAAGCAAGTCAGAATCAGAAAAAACAATTTTCCATAAAGATAAAGGAAATGACTATCACTTTTCAGAAGCTGTCTGAATAAATCTTTTTAGCTTTTGATGAGGTTTTGTAATGCAAAATTATTTTCAGTTTTACTGTACTGTTTTCTCAATTGTTTATGTTTTGTTTAAAGTAAAAATAGCTACATTTTATTGCTTAGGATTTCTGATACTTCTGATTTTATTGCTTGTATGAACAAGTAGGGAAATAATGGTTTTTAGTTTAATTTCTTAGCAATTTGTTTCATTATATAAAGTCAGAATGATAAAAAAAGAAAAAAACAAACAGCCCATGAGACATTTTTAGCCTGCAGATATGCTTGTTTTGCTCATAAATTGTTTACTTTAATTATTTTCGATATCTTAAAATTTGAAGATTTCATTTCCTCTCTAGATTTCCTGCTTTTTTAAAAAATAAATTCAACAGATCTTGCAATAGTGGATGAAATTCAGCTATCACATGGAAAAATTATCTGGGGATAATAAATATTATACTTCAAAATGGTGTCTGCTTTCCAATTTGCCACAGACTTTTCTAGTCCCTATTGAAAGTCCAACAATATGTATTTATACAGCAATATATAACCCATTTCTATTCTTTATATTGCATATATGACTTTATTAGGAATTTGACTTTTCAACACTTCCTATAATGAAACAAAATGAAAGAAATAACTGTAACGTCATCAATATTTTGTTATGGGGAAGAGAGAATGGAAGACAAGACCTATAAGTAGAAGAAATACAGGTATTCCCTGCTTTTCATAAGTTCTAGTTATGCCTCTTTACTTTTAGAAAGACTTACATTAGTACCTGTTTTCCCTAACTGAAAGAAATCTGAAGCAGACTTTCATTTTATGAAAACAAGTCAGAAAAGCAAACATAGCATTCAATGTTTGTTTTGAAGAGGGAAATCATAGAGGCAGCATGCACCTTGAGCAGTGACAGTGGCATCTCCTGAACCACAATCAGGATCTCAGCATCCAGATGTCATAGCTTTGAACTGTGTCTGTGAGCATCGTGCTTTATCTCAGCTTATTTTGTGCATTCCTTAGCAAGAAGTGTCCTAAGGTAATTGCTTCATCACTTTTTGCCATTTTGCCTTTTGTCTTCTTATGAAAGGTTTCATAGGAAGGCTCTATTTTCTGATAACAGGGGAAACCTATACTTTGTTTTAGAGCACTAGTGTTAAATTACATTGCATTCAAATATTGCTATATAGAGCAGCAATAAAATTAGAAAAGTAACATTGTTTTCTGCCTGCTATTTTTTAGTATTACTGAAAATTACTTTTCTTGCAGCATTGACTGCCAATTAGTAACCACCAGACGGTAGCCATCTTCTTAGTTTTCAATTTTTACTAGAAATAATTCTCATATAGTGCTGCTTCTTTAACAAGTACCTTTACCATATGAGAGGCATGTAAAAGTAATTAAATTTAATAGTGTCATTGCTTTTAAGCAAAGCCATATGGCATACTTAGATTGCAAATTCTAATTGAAGTCAATGAGATTTTATGTAGAAAATGTGTATATTTTGAAAATGTAGCTATGTAATCAAATATATATTCAACGCACCACTTTTATCTTGACAGCAGCATCATTCAATACCTTTTTTCATTGTCTTTTTCATGCACACTCCAGAGCATTATAGCTAACTCTCTCTTGCTATGAAAAAAGAAAACTTTACAATTAATAATATTTGCTTGTGCATGTGCAGTGCATCTTTTTCATTACCCCTCCATCTAAATTTTAAATATTGCAATAATCCCTGGAACAATGTCTTGGATTACAAGAGCAGTATGTAACTGAGACATGGCCCTATCTATTCACATTTATTTGTTCTGTTATACACTATGAAATAAAAGCTCCAGTAAAAAACTGTAAATGCAAAAAAAAATAAAATAAAAATAAAAACAGAAAGAAACAAAACATGTAAATAACCATAGCCTTGTTGGTTTTCCTTATTTAGAATAAATGTTCATAGAGTTTTGTGTTCTCAGTGTAGATAAAGAGAGGGAGAGAGTGTAATTCACCAAGGAATATAAATTAGTGGGACTACAGAAGGAGGAAAATAATTTATCTTACCCACATCTGGAATCTGGTCATACTCATATTCAATTTTGAAAACACTGGGCTTGTGTGATGTTTTTGAACTGCCTCTGGTGAACGGTAACTATTGCAAGGCCAGAATATATTTCAAGGTAGAAGAGGAGTGATGAAAAGAGCAGAAAGGTAGTATCTATTCATAGAAAGCTCATAAAACCCTCTGCGTGTTGAGATTCTGGTGTTTAGAAATCACTAAGCACATCTCATGGGACTGAAATCATAGACCATTATTACTGAGTTCTGTACTTTGCTAAAAGATGTAATAATTAATGATAAGCTCCCAAAGATGAGGGAAATAACTGCAGCAACCCAGAAGGATTGGTTCCTCAATTTTACTTTCTAGATGGCCCAAGGACAATCGTGTGTGTTGAATGCCTTTGCTAAAGAGAATTTAAAATAAATAAGTTCCTCATTACATATAAAGAATAGGTTACTTCCAAAAATTAAATGATATTGTGTTTGCTAAGATGAAAATTTGCATTTATTTATTTCTCATCAAAATATCATTGCATTAAAAAGGAAATAAAGTTATAAAACTTTGTATTATAGCAATAGTAAAACTGATTTCCCAAATACATTTGGCAATTGCATTAATGCATATGAAGCTATGGTGTTACAGCCACACATGCATACACATCTAAAGCACATTGGTTATTAAAATACATTATTTAATATATTTTATATATAAACTTGGTAATTATTTCAAAAAAGTTTCAGATAATAAATATTAAATAGATATTAAAATGCTAAATGGCTGCATAATTTTCCACCAAGTGGATGTTGATTTATTTATTGAAACTCTACACCTGTTTGTGCTTTTATAAGTGTTTTAAAATAAACTTTTAATTTTATAATAGTTTTAGATTTAGAAAAATTGCAAATATAATACTGATCCCATATAGCCCACACTCAATTTCTTTATTGTTAACAACTTATGCTGTGTGATAGGTTTGTTACAACTAATGAAAAAATATTCATACATTATTATTAACTAAACTTCTTTTATACTTTATTTGTATTTCTTTGTTTTACTTAATGTCTTTTTTCTGTCCTATGATGATACCATATAGGATACCATATTACATTTTGTCATCCATGTCTCTCTTAAGCCTCTTTGGCTGTGACAGTTTTTCAGGATTTTATTTTGTTTTGTTTTAATGACCTTGACTATTTTAAGGAATACTGGTTAGGTATTTTGTAGAATAACCCACAACTGGGATATGTCCTGATGTTTTTTCTTGTTAATAGATATGTTCTATGTTTTTTGAGAGGAAGATCACGGGCACAAAGTGCCTTTCTTATCACATCATATCAAGGATACATGCAATCAACATGATTCATCACTGTTGTTAATCTTGATCACCTGACTGAGGTAATATTTGTTGGGTTTCTTCACCGTAAAGTAACTTTCTTTCCCTTTTCTGCATTTTTTGGAAGGAAATCACTATATGCAATTTTTGCTTAAGGAGTAAAGAGTTATTCTCCACCTCTTTGAGAGCAAAGTTTCTATATAAATTATTTGGAATTCTTCTGCACAAGAGATTGTTTATTTTCTCACATTTATTCATTTATTTAATCATTTATGTCAGTGTGGCATGTGAGTATTTTACTCTTTTAGTTATAATCTAATACACCTTTATTTATTTTGTTGCTCAAATTGTTCCAGCTTTGGCCTTTGGAAGCTCATTCTGTTGGTTCCTGTGGCATAACTCTATCACTGTGTGTGAGGGTGTGTATTTTTTGAGAAGTTCTTTAATTTATAGGCCTATGAGATGGTCGAGGCTTATCTTGCATATTCCCTGTCCCAACTCTAGAATCAGCCATTTCTCCAAGGAGTACTATACTAGTTCCCTCAAATAGTGGAGAAATGTATTAGAAACCAAGAACTGGGTGCTGAATGTCCTCATTACCATCTGGATGTCTCTGCTTCTAGGCCCACTCAGCTGACAGACAAAGGAATATATGTGTCTATACTAACACTATACAGCCTTATATTTGTATATACATATCTATAAGTACTTCTATATGTAACTATCTGTATCTATAGTAAGCTGTGTGTGTTTATACTGACGTGTCTACCCTAATCCATGATCATCTCTATTATTCCAGCCTTCTCTCCATGCTTATCTGTAACCTTTCCCTCCAGTTTTGAGAAACCTGACTACCACCAGTTGTATCTATTTACTCAATTGTTCATTTCTAGTATACATGTATAGTGCTTTAAGAAATATTAACCATATACCTGATTATGTGTATTTATAAAAATTTACTACATCAAAATATTTTTGTAATATGCCTTGAAATGGTTGGGAAACCATATAATAATAAACAAAATACATACATATTCACTACATTTTATCCAACAATTTGTGTTAGATTGTATATAAGATGGAACTATCTTACAGCTCAGTGCTTATCTCCAGACATGCCTGAAAGTCAGGTAGTTTCTTTTGGCCAAATAAGAAAGATATGGGCTAGATTGTTATTTATAACATGCTAGTAAAGTTTTAAATTACCCTGGCAACACCCAGAGTCAGTTATGTTATATTATTTAGGTCTGTGTAGATTGATGGCTTATGTCTGCTTTAAAGGGTTATACAGCCTGGCTTGGCTTTGTAACCAATGAGACACTAAAAACACATTGCTGGAGACTTTTGCTTAAACTCCTCTGAAACTAATATTTCTTGAACATATCTTGATAGTTACAGTCTGGACAAATGCATCCTGGGGAGCAGTGTCTGGAAGTCCCTTAGTCCATGCTGCTTATCTGTGCTTGTTTTTTCTGCTGCTAGCCTACATTCTTTGCCTTTAGGAAAGCCCCATAATGAGTATACTCTGTTGAGTGTTGATTTTCAATCATATGACACTGTGACAAAGACTCATTGGGCTGAGTAGGGATTTATTGAAACTCTAGTCTCATACAAAATTTAGACATTATTCTATAACTGGGACCCAAGAGAAAATGGAACTAAGTGTGATGACCATAAGGACTTCCTACCCCTCTGTAGACTCTCTTCTTAATTGTGCATCTAATTTATCTTACTCTATTTATAGTTTGCCATTTTTTAATTCCTTAAGACTTTGTGAGAAAGAAAAAAAAAAACTTTGTCCTAGCTTGTTGGTAAATTTCTCTGAGAAATATTCTTATTCAGGTCCATTAACCCTTATTTAACATGCATCACCTCTCAATAAAACACTGTGTCCAAGTGCACAAGGAGTAGGAAATGGATTGTCATTGGTCTAATTGGGGTCAAGTGTTCAAAAGCAATCAACTCTGCCCAAGATCAGAATTGAATTATTTTCACTGGGAGGTTCCCACTGCCACTCTGTAACTAGAACAGATTAAATTTCTAGAAAGGAGGAACAGCTCAAATAAGCCCAAGTGTTTATGCTACCTTATTTCAGTGGCATGGGCAATAAATTTTATTATGCTTCATTTATAATTTTTATAAAATTTAAGTTATTTTTCATATGGTTTGGGCTCACCTTGAATTTATTTTATAATTAGCATATTTCCCAATTAAAATACAAATTAGATTAAAATATTGGCTATAAGCTTGACTGAATCAATAAATGTGAGATCTCTATTTATATCATAATTAAAATAAAATGGTAATTTGAGTAATAATTTTTAGTTTGATAATTAGAAAGTTGAATTCATTTGGGCTTTTTTCTCTTTTATTTGTAAACATTGTTTAAAGTGTTTAAGAATACTGTATATGTGTTTTTAAAATCTCTGAATTATGATTTTTAGTTTTGCAACAGCCTGATGCTAAAGACAGAGTTGACACAGAACACTCCATTCTTGTTTAGTCTTTTCATTACCCAGGGAAAACTTTCTACCAGTCTTAAATGTCTTGGTTTCTTAGTAAATAGAGAAGTGCTACAGTAAATATAGCACAAAACCTAGGTGAAAGACCTGAAGTTTCCTTGGTTGAGATGTGTGGCTTTTGAATTATAGAAAAAGATGGAAAGAAGATGTTATTGACATAATTCTGTGTGCTCCCCAAATTCATGTATTAATGCCCTAATCTCCAAAATGCTGGTACTTGGAGGTTGGGTGTTTGGGAGGTAATTAGGTTTAGATGAAATCATGAGGGTGGAGTCCTCATGATGGTAACCATGCTGTATAAGTAGAGATCAGAGATCTTGCACTCTCTCTTTCTCTCTCTTTCCGTCTCTCTTTCTGTCATGTGAAGACACAACAGGACGATGGCCATCTGCAAGCTAGGAAGAGGGCCCTTATCTAGAACCCAACCATACTGGCACCCTAATCTCAGACTTCCAGCCTCCATATCTGTGAGCAATAGATGTCTGTTGTTTAAGCAATAGATGTCTGTACATGGCATTTTATTATAGTAGGCTGAGCCAAAATAGGCTTTGGTACCACAAGCGGGATGCTGCTATAACAAATAACTAAAAATGTGGAAGTGGCTTTGAAACCAGGTAATGAGTAGAGGCTGGAAGTGCATGCCAGAAAAAGCTGAAATTGCCATGTAGGAACTGTTAAAAGTTGTTCTGATGAAGGCTCAGAGAAAGCTTCCATCTTCTTAGAAAATAGATAAATAATCATGAAAAGAATGTTGGTAGAAATATGGACAGTAAAGGCCATTCTGGTGAGGTTTCAGATGGACATGAAGAATATGTTATTGGAAACTGGAAGAAAGGTGATTTTTTTTTTTTTGTAAGTGGCAAAGAACTTGGTTGCACTGCATTTTAGTTTTTGTGTAAGGTAAAAATTTGCAAGTGATGAACTTGGATAATTAACTGAAGAGATTTCTAAGCAAGTGTTGAAGGAGCAACTTGATTTCTACTGAACGCTTACAGTAAAATGTGACTGGAGAGATATAAATTAAATCCAAAAGAACCAGCTTATTCATATTGCAAAATGTGAGAAAGCTTGTTCTAAAGAGACACTGAGAGTATAGCTAGATATTCATTTCATAAAGCGATTGTGGATGTCACTCATAAATTTAATCAGCCATTTTACCAGAGGCTTGGAATAGAAATGGGATTATACCAACACTGACACTTCCAGTTTGAACTAAAAGGGACAGATCAAGTGGGACTGAATGATGGAAGACTGTCAGACTTTTTAGATTCTACAAGACAGGACACAGAGCTATTCTATGGTGAACAGGGGCTATTCCTCAATAAAAGGAAGAATGATGCCAAAGGCAATTCAAAGATCATCAGGGCTACCACTTCCACCACAGGCCCAGGAGGCATGACTAGTTCCTCCTGAGTTTCAAAGGGTGGAGCTGCCTCTTTCTGGTTTTCTTGGGCCAGTTGCTGCCTCAGTGGATTTGGAAGGAAGATGATGGAACCAAGAGAGATTATTCTCATGCCTTAAGATCTAATGGGATTTTCCTTGCTAGGTTTTGAACTGGCTTAGGACGCATCACCTCTTCTTTCTTTCTTATTAGTCCCTTTTGGAATGGGAATATTTATTCTATGCCTGTCCCATCATTGTATTTTGGAAGCACATAACTTTTCTGGTTTTACAAGTTTGCAGTGGGAGAGAAATTTTGCCTCAAGATGAAATGTACTTTGAGTCTTACCTGCATCTGATTTGGATGATATTTAGAAGAGACTTTGGACTTTAGACTTTAGAGTTGGTGATACATTGAGTTAAGACTGTGGGGCTGCTGAAATGGAATATATATATATATGTTTTGTATTCAAGAAGAACACGAATTTGCAGGGGGTGGTCAGGAGTGTAATGCTATGTACTGAACTGCATTCCTCCAAAATTTATATGTTGAAGCTCTAACCACCAATGTAATGCTATTTGGAGATGGGGTCTTTGGGAGATAATTACGGTTGGATAAGTTTATAAGTGTGGGGCCTAATGGTGATGGGATCAGTGCCCTTGTAATAAGAGACCAGAGCTCACCCTTGCTTTCTCTCTTTCTGTCTCTCTCTCTGCCATGTGAGGATACAGAAAGAAGGCAGCCTTCTACAAGCCAGGAAGAGGTTCTCACCAGAACCCCACCATGCTGGCATCCTGATCTTGGACTTCCTAACCTCCAGGACTGTGAGAAGTAAATGTCTCTCGTTTAAGCCACTCAGTCTGTGACATTTTTCTATAGAAGCCTGAGCAAACTAATACAAAAGGGTATTATCATGCTATGGATGAAATTTTGTAGCATCAGGGAGGATTGATGACTGTGGTTCACTTTCTTGTTCCTTCTTTGCTCTGAGTTAAAATACAAATCCAATGTTTGTAGTGCCTGTTTTCTCCATCTATGAAAAGGAAGCTACTCATATGCCTATTAATGAGAAAAAATACATGAAGTCTTCTTGTGCAGTGCTAGGCACTGTCGTCATTATCTTTGATCCACTGCAAGTTTTGTTCAATCTCATTTAAGCAGATAATAACTTTGACAACTTGAGGTACTAAGTTTTTGTTTCTGCCACCCTTACCCTCACCCTTACCCTAAGATGTTTTCTTAGGCCTATTGCTCTATCTGGTTTCTTTCAAAATGGTTTACTAACTTCTCTTCAATACTTATGGCCTCTCTTTTTCAGTCACTATGTAAGTTCTTGTATCCTGGAGATGCTTTTGTACTTGGGATGCTTCATCAGATACATTTATTAAGACAATTGCATAAATTTGAGAGAAGAACACGTTGCCCTCTTCTAGGATGGTAGAGATTTTTAAACAGGAATATGAAAAAAAGATGAAGTGTTTGTATTCTGTATTTTCCTCTGAGTCACTACATTTAGTTGGATGGAAGGTTTGATTTTGAACTCATGTTTTTTGGTAGCCCAAAACATAGTGAACTAATGAAAAATCACACATGACCTCATTTTCCATGTTGTTATTGCTGCCTACAAAGAAATTTACACATTACAGAAAGTACTCTGCTAAGGTAAAAGACGAATATCTTTGTTGTATGGAAAATTTTTATCTAAACATCTATTTCGAACCAGTGATATCTCTATTTCTTTAACCAGAAGAAAATAAAAGAATAAAACTCAAAACTCAAAAATACTTTCACAAGATAATTTTACGGTTTAAAAATATTCTATGTGATTATGCTTATTCATTACTGTGAAATTATATGTTTATTAATAATAATCACAGCTATTTGCCTGTATAATTTTATAACAATACATGTATCTAATATGTGTATTATACACTTTATATGCTATCAAGGAACACTGTAGGGCTAGAGCAAGACTCAAAGAATGATCCATCTACAAAAGTTCACCTTAATTTAAAGTATTTGTAGAGATAATTAGAATACTAGATCTGTTCATTAACATTTCAAATCTCATTTAAATGTAAATTGTAATATTCTCTTTTTCTGCAACACTAGGTCATTAGTGTCGCTCATGAGTAATAAGTAATTTGTTCCCCATTAGCTACAAAAATGGATAAAGAGATAAATCAAAATCTGATAAGAATCACAGTTAAAATGGTAACCTGTGTGGAAGGCACCTTATACAAAACATTGTTTTCACTATTATTTCATTATTAAAAATAAAACCAATTCACATTTCAACAGCTCTGATATTAATTGGTCTCTATGTGGTATCTGTAATAAGTGCATGTAACTATGAGAATATATTTGTAAAATCATATGGAAAATGAGACTTAATTTTTCAATATAGTTTTCATAGAAAATTTAGATTAAAAAATCAAAAATAGGTCTTCCCTGGCGGCACAGTTGTTAAGAATCCACCTGCCAACGCAGGGGACATGGGTTCAAGCACTGGTCCAGGAAGATCCCACATGCCATGGAGCAACTAAGCCCGTGCACCACAACTACTGAGCCTGTGCCCTAGAGCCCACGAGCCACAACTACTGAAGCCCATGTGCCACAACTACTGAAGCCCACATGCCTAGAGCCCGTGCTCTGCAAAGAGAAGCCACTGCAGTGAGAAGCCCGCGCACCGCAACGAAGAGTAGCCCTGCTCACTGCAACTAAAGAAAGTCCGCATGCAGCAATGAAGACCCAGTGCAGCCAAAAATAACTAAATTAATTAACTGAAAAAAAATAAAAAATCTAAAATGCAGACTTTTGCTTAGAAATAGATTGTAAGAAGAGGAAAAAAATCATTAAAAATCTAAATAATATAAATTGTTCTCATAAAGATATCATACCATAATAGAAATAGATTTTTGGAATTTACACAGATAAGAAACTTGTTAATGTCCAGTGAACTGGCCTCTTTGTTCATTATCCTTATCTCACTCCTACTTACTCCTCCATTTTGTCAAGTAACTAGTAGGTGTTTTGTTTTCTTTTTTTTGCAATGCTCTTTTAAAAATAATGTTTTCTTAATCAATTAAGACAATATATTTGCCAATTCTTCATAAAATTATTTTCTATGTACATTCTATGTTAGAACATGTGTGGGAAACTGTGTGTTTAATATGGCATGAAGCTAATCATAAAAATCAGTATTTTGTTAATAGTTTACTAGTTGTAAAAATACTATAATTGTCTCTAACATCTAATTCTCAATTGATGATCACTGCTCCTCCTACTGCCATGTCAAGAGCATGAGCTCTCAGGAGTTAGACTGACTATGTTCAAATCTTAGCTAAGTGTGTTTGTTCATGTTACTTATCTTCTCTGTACTCTTGTTCTCTCATCAGGAAAGGGGGAATACTGATCTAACTTCCTTAGACAGTTGTTGCAATGATTAGTTGAATACATGTAAATTACTTAGAACATGTTCAGTGTGCAATACATGTTATCTCATGATGTTTTAATAACAATATTATTTAAAATATGTAAACTCATGTGTGTGTAATTATTCTCTCTAGTTTTTTGTCCCCATGGGTAGGTTATCCCCATGTGACATTTGTAAATTATTATTTTAGTCAGAGGTCTAGATCTTGAAATGGGCTGATTATCAACTTCGTATCAACTTCATGCTGTGATCCTTTCTAGTCTTGACTCAGCTTTCAAAAATAGAGGCTCCAAAACCAGATGTTGATCAAAGGGTATAAACTTTCAGTTAGAAGGCAAATAAATTCTGGAGATATAATGTACAGCATTATGATTATAGTCACCAATACTGCATTATATACTTCAAAGTTTCTAAGAGACTAGATCTTAAATGTTCTTAGCACATACACACAAATAATAATTATGTGACATGATCAAGATGTTAGCTAACAGTAAGCTGATAATCATGTTGCCATATATAAATGTATCAAATCAACACACTGCACACTTTAAGTTTACACAATGTTGTAAATCAATTACATCTCAATTAAAAACTACTGTGATGGGGTGAGATTTTTCACTATCAAATTGGGGAAATTTAATGATAATATACAGTGTTGTTGAAGACATGGGGAAATAAGCACTCTCTAACACTACACATGGGTATAATTTGATATAATTTTCTGGAAGGCAGTTTAGTAATACGTCTTCTGGTTGTCAATAGATATTGATGAAAAGTCTTCAAGAACTGCAAAACAGAATAAATATGGGTTCCTCTTGGTGATGGATGGTGACAGTGTCTATGGTTGGGGGAATCAGCTTCCATGTGGTCTCTAATGCTGCCTTCAGGTGTGCCAGCATCTCCCAACCCCCTTCTAATGTATCTTTTTTTATTCCAAAGGTTGAAAAATCCAAAGAAAAATCACAACATTTCCCAGACTCCCTTGTGGCTTAGTAACCTCAGTAACATTTCAAATACTGCTATGGACTAAATAGTGTCTCCCCAAAATTTATATGTTGAAGCCCAAACCCCAAATGCTATGGCATTGAAAGATGGGGTTTATGGAAGGTAATCAGGATTAGATGAGGTCATGAGGATGACAATATTGGTGCCCTTTTAAGTAGAGACACCAGGCAACTTTCTCTGGAGCTCTCTCTACCATGTGAGGACACAGTGATAAGGTGACCTTCTGCAAGCCAGAAAGGGAGCTCTCATTGGTACCTGAGTCAGCCAGCTCCTTGATATTGAACTTCCAAGACTACAAAGCTGTGAGAAATAAATATTTGTTATTTAAGCCAAAACAACAAAAAAGCAAAAACAAACAGTGGTTCCTCCTGATCAGTGCTGTTTGTAATTAGCATCTACATCAGCCTAGGGCTAAAACAAAGCTAACAAAACACACTATGAAAAATTATCATGTTATCCCCTTACCCAAAGCTCAACCCTTATCATGGTGACTAAACTGGCTGAATCCAAATGTAACACCACTGATATTTTAGCTATATCCTGCTTCCCCTTCTAAAGTTGAAGTGTTATCTGGAGAATCCATTCGCTTAAAATAGGTGACTATCATTTCATTGTTCGTTCTATTTGTTATATTTTATGTACTATATTTGAAGGATTTCAATTGTGCCAATGCTTTTATGGCATGCCTATATTTCTTACTTATTATAATGTGCTTTGATGAAAGGAGTCTAAGTCCTATAAACAAGAATAAACAAATATAAACTGTATAATCGTATCAGTATTGAAAAAGTAATTTTTAAAATTTATGTTTTCATATTTTCCCACTTACCTTAGCCACATGATAGGCTAGTGGTAGAGAGACAATAAATATATATTGATCTTTTTGATATAACTTGTTATTTCTATTAGTTCCCACTCCTACCTACTAGAGACATTTTCTTTTGAAAAAAAATTACACATGATAGACCATTTTGTTTTGTATTTCATGAACACTATTACATTAAATTTTATTTGTCTTTGTTCTTGTTCCCTATTCCATTTTAGAATACTACATGGAGGGACCCGGAGGAAGATGGCAGAAGAGTAAGATGCGGAGATCACCTTCCTCCCCACAGATACATCAGAAAAACATCTACACGTGGAACAACTCCTACAGAACACCTACTGAATGCTGACAGAAGACCTCAGAACCCCCAAAAGGCAAGAAACTCCCCACATACCTGGGTAGGGCAAAAGAAAAAAGAATAAACAGAGACAAAAGGATAGGGACGGGACCTGCACCAGTGGGAGGGAGCCGTGAAGGGGGAAAGGTTTCCACACACTACAAGCCCCTTCACGGGCGGAGACTGCAAGTGGTGGAGGGGGAAAGCTTTGGAGTAGCGGAGGAGAGCACAGCAACAGGGGTGTGGAGGGCAAAGCGGAGAGATTCCGGCACAGAGGATCGGTGCCCTCAGGCACACACCAGCCTGAGAGGCTTGTCTTCTCGGCCGCCGGGGCGGGCGGGGCTGGGAGCTGAGGCTCGGGTATCGGCTTTCAGTCGGAGCGCAGGGAGAGGACTGGGGCTGGCGGCAGGAAGAGAGCCTGAAGGGGTTAGTGCACCACGGCTAGCCCAGAGGGAGTCCGGGGAAAGGGTCTGGAGCTGCCGAAGAGGCAAGAGACTTCTTCTTCCCTTTTGTTTCCTGGTGCGTGAGGAGAGGGCATTAAGCGGGCTGCTTGGGGAAGCGCTGGAGACGGGCGTGAGCCGCGGCTAAAGTCGCGGATCCCGGAGACGGGCGAGGGACGCTGAGGCTGCTGCTGCCGCCGCCGCGGGGCCTGTGTGCGAGCATGGGTCACTGTCCGCCCCGCCTTCCGGGGGGCCTGTGCACCCCGCCACTGCCGGGGTCCCGGGACCCGGGGACGGCTTCCCCGGGAAAGCGCATGGAGCGCCTTGGTCTGGTGCAACATCACACCGGCCTCTGCCACTGCAGGCCCGCCCCACTCTGCGCGCCCCTCCCTCCCCTCTGCCTGAGTGAGCCAGAGCCCCCGAATCAGCGGCTCCTTTAAACCCGTCCTGTCTGAGCGAAGAACGGATGCCCTCCAGCGACCTATGCGCAGAGGCAGGGCCTGGTCCAAGGCTGAGACCCGGGAGCTGTGAAAGCAGAGAAGAGACAGGGAAATCTCTCTGTGCAGCCTCGGAGGCAGCGGATTAAAGCTCCACGGTCCACTTAATGTGCCCTGCGTCTGTGGAGTGCATGAATGGACAGCGAATCATCCCAAATTGAGGAAGTGGACTTTGAGGACAAGATTTAAGACTTTCCCCCCTTTTCCTCTTTTTACAATGAATTATCCCAAATTGAGGAGGTGGACTTGGAGAGCAAGATTTTTTTATTTTTTCCACCTGCTCTCTTTTTGTGAATGTGAATGTGTATTCTTCTCTGGGAGATCCTCTCTGTATAGCTTTGCTTCCACCATATGTCCCAGGGTTCTATCTATCCGTTTTTCTTTCAATAATTACTTTTTAATTTTAATAACGCTACTATATTTCATACTTTATTCTATTTTACTTTACCTGCTCTTTCTTTTTTTCCTACCTTCCCTTCCTCCCTCCATCCCTCCGCCCCTCCTTTCCTTCTTTCTCTCTTGCTTTCTTCCTCCCTCCCTCCCACCCTTCTTCCTTTCACTCTTTCTTTTTCTTTCCTTCCTCCCTCCCTCCCTCCTGTCGTTCTTTCCTTCCTCCCTCCCTCCCACCCTTCTTCCTTTCACTTTCTTTTTCTTTCCTTCCTCCCTCCCTCACTCCTGTCTTTCTTTCTTTCTTTCTTTCCTTCCTCCCTCCCTCCCTCCCTTCTTCCATTCACTCTTCCTTTATCTTTCATTACTCCCTCCCTCCCTCCTTTCTTTCTTTCATTCTTTCCATCCTTCCGCCCTCCCTGCTTCCCTCCTTTCTTTCTTTCTTCCTTCCTTCCTTCCTTCCTTCCTTTCTTTCCTTCTTCCTTTCTTTCTCTCTCTCTTTCTTTCTTCTACTAATTCTTTCTTTCTACATTTTCTCCCTTTTATTCTGAGCCGGGTAGATGAAAGGCTCTTAGTGCTGCAGCCAGGAGTCAGTGCTGTGTCTCTGAAGAGGGAGAGCCAACTTCAGGGCACAGGTCCACAAGACACCTCCCAGCTCCACATAATATGAAGCAGCAAAAATCTCCCAGAGATCTCCATCTCAACACCAGCACCCAGCTTCAGTCAACGACAAGCAAGCTACAGTGCTGGTCACCCTATACCAAGCAACTAGCAAGGCTGGAACACAACCCCATCCATTAGCAGAGAGGCTGCCTAAAAACATAATAAGGCCACAGGCACCCCAAAACACACCACCAGACGTGGACCTGTCCACCAGAAAGACAAGATCGAGCCTCAACCAGCAGAACACAGGTACTAGTCCCCCCCACCAGGAAGCCTACAGAACCTACTGAAACAACCTTAGCCACTGGGGACAGACACCAAAATCAACAGGAACTACGAACCTGCAGCCTGCAAAAAGGAGACCCCAAACACAGTAACATAAGCAAAATGAGAAGACAGAAAAACACACAGCAGGTGAAGGAGCAAGATAAAAACCTACCAGACCTAACAAATGAAGAGGTAATAGGCAGTCTACCTGAAAAAGAATTCAGAATAATGATAGTAAAGATGATCGAAGATTCTATTTCCAAGATCCAAAATCTTGGAAATAGAGTAGACAAAATGCAAGAAACAGTTAACAAGGACCTAGAAGAACTAAAGATGAATCAAGCATCAATTAAAAACACAATAAATGAAATGAAAAATACTCTAGATGGGATCAATAGCAGAATAACTGAGGCAGAAGAACGGATAAGTGAGGTGGAAGATAAAATAGTGAAAATAACTGCTGCAGAGCAAAATAAAGAAAAAAGAATGAAAAGAACAGAGGACAGTCTCAGAGACCTCTGGGACAACATTAAATGCACCAACATTCGAATTATACGGGTTCCAGAAGAAGAAGAGAAAAAGAAAGGGACTGAGAAAATATTTGAAGACATTATAGTTGAAAACTTCCCTAATATGGGAAAGGAAATAGTTAATCAAGTCCAGGAGGCACGGAGAGTCCCATACAGAATAAATCCAAGGAGAAATACGCCAAGACACATATTAATCAAACTGTCAAAAATTAAACACAACGAAATCATATTAAAAGCAACAAGGTAAAAAACAACAAATAACACACAAGGGAATCCCCATCAGGTTAACAGCTGATCTCTCAGCAAAAACTCTACAAGCCAGAAGGGAGTGGCAGGACATAATGAAAGTGATGAAGGAGAGAAACCTGCAACCAAGATTACTCTACCCAGCAAGGATCTCATTCAGAGTTGATAGAAAAAGTAAAACGTTTACAGACAAGCAAAAGCTGAGAGAGTTCAGCACCACCAAACCAGCTTTACAACAAATGCTAAAGGAACTTCTCTAGGCAAGAAACACAACAGAAGGAATCTACCTACAATAACGAACCCAAAGCAATTAAGGAAATGGGAAGAGGAACATACATATCAATAATTACCTTAAATGTAAATGGACTAAATGCTCCCACCAAAAGACACAGATTGGCTGAATGGATACAAAAACAAGACCCATATATATGCTGTCTACAAGAGACCCACTTCAGACCTAGAGACACATACAGATTGAAAGTAAGGGGATGGAAAAAGATATTCCATGCAAATGGAAATCAAAAGAAAGCTGGAGGAGCAATTCTCATATCAGACAAAATAGACTTTAAAATAAAGACTATTAGAAGAGACAAAGAAGGACACTACATAATGATCGAGGGATCGATCCAAGAAAAAGATATAACAATTGTAAATATTTATGCACCCAACATAGGAGCACCTCAGTACATAAGGCAAATACTAACAGCCATAAAAGGGGAAATCGACAGTAACACACTCATAGTAGGGGACTTTAACAGCCCACTTTCACCAATGGACAGATCATCCAAAATGAAAATAAATAAGGAAACACAAACTTTAAATGAAACATTAAACAAGATGGACTTAGTTGATATTTATAGGACATTCCATCCAAAAACAACAGAATACACATTTTTCTCAAGTGCTCATGGAACATTCTCCAGGATAGATCATATCTTGGGTCACAAATCAAGCCTTGGTAAATTTAAGAAAATTAAAATTGTATCAAGTATGTTTTCCAACCACAATGCTATGAGACTAGACATCAATTACAGGAAAAGATCTGTAAAAAATACAAACACATGGAGGCTAAACAATACACTACTCAATAACGAAGTGATCACTGAAGAAATCAAAGAGGTAATAAAATAATACCTAGAAACAAATGACAATGGAGACATGATGACCCAAAACCTATGGGACGCAGCAAAAGCAGTTCTCAGGGGGAAGTTTAAGTAATACAATCCCACCTTAAGAATCAGGAAACATCTCGAGTAAACAACCTGACCCTGCACCTAAAGCAATAAGAGAAAGAAGAACAAAAACCCCCAAAGCTAGCAGAAGGAACGAAATCATAAAGATCGGATCAGAAATAAATGAAAAAGAAATGAAGGAAACGATAGCAAAGATCAATAAAACTAAAAGCTGGTTCTTTGAGAAGATAAACAAAATAGACAAATGATTAGCCAGACTTATCAAGAAAAAAAGGGAGAAGACTCAAATCAACAGAATTAGAAATGAAAAAGGAGAAGTAACAACTGACACTGCAGAAATACAAAAGATCATGAGAGATTACTACAAGCAACACTATGCCAATAAAATGGACAACCTGGAAGAAATGGACAAATTCTTAGAAAAGCACAACCTCCCGAGACTGAACCAGGAAGAAATAGAAAATATGAACGGACCAATCACAAGCACTGAAATTGAAACTGTGATTAAAAATCTTCCAACAAACAAAAGCCCAGGACCAGATGGCTTCACAGGCGAATTCTATCAAACATTTAGAGAAGAGTTAACACCCATCCTTCTCAAACTCTTCCAAACAATTTCAGAGGAAGGAACACTCCCAAACTCATTCTACGAGGCCACCATCACCTTGATACCAAAACCAGGCAAGGATGTCACAAATAAAGAAAACTGCAGGTCAATATCACTGATGAACATAGATGCAAAAATCCTCAACAAAATACTAGCAAACAGAATCCAACAGCACATTAAAAGGATCATACACCATGATCAAGTGGGGTTTATTCCAGGAATTCAAGCATTCTTCAATATACGCAAATCAATCCATGTGATACACCATATTAACAAGTTGAAGGAGAAACACCATATGATCATCTCAATAGATGCAGAGAAAGCTTTTGACAAAATTCAACACCCATTTATGATAAAAACCCTGCAGAAAGTAGGCATAGAGGGAACTTTTCTCAACATAATAAAGGCCATATATGACAAACTCACACACAACATTGTCCTCAATGGTGAAAAACTGAAACCATTTCCACTAAGATCAGGAACAAGACAAGGCTGCCCACTCTCACCACTCTTATTCAACCTAGTTTTGGAAGTTTTAGCCATAGCAGTCAGAGAAGAAAAGGAAATAAAAGGAATCCAATTTGGAAAAGAAGAAGTAAAGCTGTCACTGTTTGCAGATGACATGATACTGTACATAGAGAATCCTAAAGATGCTACCAGAAAACTACTAGAGCTAATCAATGAATTTGGTAAAGTAGCAGGATACAATATTAATGCACAGAAATCTCTGGCATTCCTGTACACTAATGATGAAAAATCTGAAAATGAAATCAAGAAAACATTCCCATTTACCACTGCAACAAAAAGAATGAAATATCTAGGAAGAAACCTATGTAAGGAGACAAAAGACCTGTATGCAGAAAATTATAAGACACTGATGAAAGAAATTAAAGATGATACAAATAGATGGAGAGATATACCATGCTCCTGGATTGGAAGAATCAATATTGTGAAAATGCCTCTACTACACAACACAATCTACAGATTCAATGCAATCCCTATCAAACTACCACTGGCATTTTTCACAGAACTAGAACAAAAAATTTCAAACTTTGTTTGGAAAAACAAAAGACCCCGAATAGCCAAAGCAATCTTGAGAACGAAAAACGGAGCTGGAGGAATCAGGCTCCCTGACTTCAGACTATACCACAAAGCTACAGTAATCAAGACAGTGTGGTACTGGCACAAAAACAGAAAGATAGATCAATGGAACAGGATAGAAAGCCCAGAGATAAACCCACGCACGTATGGCCAACTTATCTTTGATAAAGGAGGCAGGAATGTACAGTGGAGAAAGGACAGCCTCTTCAATAAGTGGTGCTGGGAAAACTGGACAGGGACATGTAAAAGTATGAGATTAGATCATTCCCTAACACCATACACAAAAATAAGCTCAAAATGGATTAAAGATTTAAATGTAAGGCCAGAAACTATCAAACTCTTAGAGGAAAACATAGGTAGAACACTCTATGACATAAATCACAGCAAGATCCTTTTGGACCCACCTCCTAGAGAAATGGAAATAAAAACAAAGATAAACAAATGGGACCTAATGAAACTTCAAAGCTTTTGCACAGCAAAGGAAACCATAAACAAGACCAAAAGACAATCCTCAGAATGGGAGAAAATATTTGCAAATGAAACAGCTGACAAAGGATTAATCTCCAAATTTATAAACAGCTCATGCAGCTCAATAGCAAAAAAACAAACAACCCAATCCAAAAATGGGCAGAAGACTTAAATAGGCATTTCTCCAAAGAAGATATACAGCCTGCCAACAAACACATGAAAGAATGCTCAACATCATTAATCATTAGAGAAATGCAAATCAAAACTACAATGAGATATCATCTCACACCAGTCAGAATGGCCATCATCAAGAAATCTAGAAATAATAAATGCTGTAGAGGGTGTGGAGAAAAGGGAACACTCTTGCACTGCTGGTGGGAATATGAATTGATACAGCCACTATGGAGAACAGTATGGAGGTTCCTTAAAAAACTAAAAATAGAACTACCATATGACCCAGCAATCCCACTACTAGGCATATACCCTGAGAAAACCATAATTCAAAAAGAGACATGTACCAAAATGTTCATTGCAGCTCTATTCACAATAGCCCGGAGCTGGAAACAAACTAAGTGTCCATCATTGGATGAATAGATAAAGAAGATGTGGCACATATATACAATGGAATATTACTCAACCATAAAAAGAAACGAAACTGAGCTATTTGTAATGAGGTGGAAAGACCTAGAGTCTGTCATACAGAGTGAAGTAAGTCAGAAAGAGAAAGACAAATACCGTATGCTAACACATATATATGGAATTTTTAAAAAAATGTCATGAAGAACCTAGGGGTAAAATGGGAATAAAGACACAGACCTACTTGAGAATGGACTTGAGGATATGGGGAGGGGGAAGGGTAAGCTGTGACAAAGCGAAAGAGAGGCATGGACATATATACACTACCAAACGTAAGGTAGATAGATAGTGGGAATCAGCCGCAGAGCACAGGGAGATCAGCTCGGTGCTTTGTGACCGCCTGGAGGGGTGGGATGGGGAGGGTGGGAGGGAGGGAGATGCATGAGGGAAGGGATGTGGGAACAGATGTATATGTATAACTGATTCACTTTGTTATAAAGCAGAAACTAATAAAAAAATATTATCTTTGAGCTGAAAAAAATAGAATAGTACATGGAGATGATATCATGATCATTGATCCACCTTCTTATAAAATTGCTCTGCAAAATATATAAATTAATATAAAGATGGAACATTCAGATTATACTTGGTTACTGGAATTGATTATTCTGAACTTTCTAATTGATGATATGAAGGTGCACTAGGAAAAATATACATTGGTATGTACTCAGAGAGGCTATATAAGCACAATAAAAACGATGGGTGATGATTTGAAAGTATAGCTTCTGTAAGTTGAAATTGTCTCTATCTTCTTCAGCTCATCTATTTTATTTTCTTTTTTGTGGTATGCAGGCCTCTCACTGCTGTGGCTTCTCCCCCTGCAGAGCACAGGCTCCGGACGTGCAGGCTCAGCAGCCATGGCTCATGGGCCCAGCTGCTCCGCGGCATGTGGGATTTCCCGGACCGGGGCACGAATCCGTGTCCCCTGCATCGGCAGGTGGACTCTCAACCTCTGCACCACCAGGGAAGCCCTCAACTCTTTCAATCAAATGTTAGTCATGTCATTGAGGAGCCTGGAAGCTGAACTTGAATTGCTGTTCAAATTCTGTTACCTGCCATGTAAACTTTCATGTCAAGTATCTTTTGGATATTTATGTGAATTCCAAACATAGAATTAAATGATTTCGAGGTAGTGACTATGAAACACACAAGTTGGTAACGGTGGTGATATCTGATGCAAAGACACCTCCCGATAAATATGAAAAATAGGTTTATTGGATTTAAAATATGAGAACTAGGAAGGTACTTACAATATCTTTGTGCTGGGACGGTTGTCAACTCATCCAAAGTTTTGAAGTAATGAAACTTTTGTGACATATGACACAAGTTATTCATATAGTCCTTTTGCAAATGGCTAAATTAGTAGAAAAATGAGCCAAAGTGACAGGAAAATGACAAATGATACTATTCCATTGCTGCTATAGAAAGCACTTGCAAAAGTGAAACCAACAACCAGGGAGAAGGGAGGCCCTAATCATGTTACTTTAAGATTAGTATTGAAAACAAGAACTGGTTCACTTTGCCATCCCCATGCTCCTATGATTCTTGGAAAATATCATAATCATAGTGTTATCCCATGAGAAAGTTAATAACAAAATTTACAGCTGTCCAAGCTCAGCGTAAAAGTAAAGAATTAGCTACTGAGATTAAGGACTGTGGTGTAAAATAATTCGGACTTATACAGAAAAATAGCAGAAGATGCCTGAAGAATCTTTACCATTTTGAATTCTCAGATTGAATGATAAGGAGTCTAATTACTTCACATGAGATATACCATTATCCAAAGTTTATTGGATCAGTACTAACTGATCAGTAATTGGATGTGATAGTCAACATTTATTAAACATTAGTTATATTTAAGATCTATATTGCATAACAAATTACCATAGTCTTAGTACTTAAAATACAACATGTTCCTTATGTCACCCTACCTGTAGGTCAGGAATATGACAATGGCTTCACTAAGCTCTCTACTTTAGGGTGTCTCACAGGGGCTCATCTGAATGCTCAACTTGGGAAGGATCTCCTTCCAAGCTCTTATGGCTCTTGGCAGAATTCAGTCATCAGGGGCTGCAGGACAGAATCCCTCAGTGCTTTGTTGGTTTTTAGCTGGAGACCACTCTCAGGGTTTTTTGTTGTTGTTTTTGCTTTGTTTTTGTTTGTTTGTTGTGTTTTTTTGGCCATGTGAGCCTCTCCAGCTCATCAAGCTTCATCAAAGTGTCTGAGTAGAGAAGGCAATAGAGATAGTCTGCTAGCAAGACAACAATCACAATTTCCTATAACTTAATCACGTTAGTGACAGTCCATCATCTTTTTGCTGTTATTTTAGTTGGAATTAAGCCACCAGGCCCAGCTCACACTCCAAGAGAAGGAATTAAAAGGAGTGTGAAGGTGATGGGGCTCGTGAGGAGTCATTTTAGAGGCAGCTACCCCAAGTCAGAACCTAAATATAGTAGCTGAGCCCCCCTTCAAGTAACTCAAATTCCCGGTTAGACAAGTCAATACAGAAAATGGAAACTGTGCCTCTCCCCCTACCATAAAAGAACATGCTTGCTAAACTGGTTAGAAATGCTGTAAACATCAGCTATGTTGGATTTGTTACCCAGTCATCAGTATTGACACTTCTCAACTCATGTGTCCTTTCCTGAAAACAGAGTGAATTCTTCAGTCCAGGGTACTTTCAGACTGATGCTTCTTGTGTGGCTTGCTTTCTGCAAAGGGTGAGCAAAAGAACGTACCAGTAACAGTGGGAGATATAATTTCTCAATTACCTCACATTGGATATGTGAATGGGAAAACACTTTGAAAACTTCTGGAAAAAGAACAAATAAGAAATTAAGAAAATCTTTGACTTTTGTGTAAAGGTAGGGAAGCAAGGCTAAACTGAATAGAATTTTTCTGTCCCTGGAGGGGGCTTGGGCACAAGCACAGGAAGTTCAGGTTTAGGCATGTGGCGCCCACACACTAAGTCATGACATGGGGTCCTGAGAGCCTTTGAGAGTCTGCACTCACCTCGAGAGTATAAGGGCCAAGACAGTGTGACATAAAGCAGCACATAGAGAACACTATGACAGATCAAGAGGGAGAGGTGAAGGCAGATTGAAATGCTTTCCTACGTTTCGGAAAAAAAAAATAGGCTCCAGAATTTTATTTTATGCTGGGTACCACAATTTACATAGCTTGCCTTAAATAGGAGGTTTGCCAAGAATAGTTATTCACATAACATATGGAGGTTGACCGACACATCCTGGAACCAGCTAAATTCAGAGGCCGGTTATCACTATGAAGTTTTAGGAAATTATTGTGTGATGCTCCCAAACACTGAAAGACAAATCACTGTGTTTGAAGGATGCCACAAATAAGAAGGAAGCACAACATTTAGTGGGCTTGTTTGTGTACTGAAGGGTACACATTTTTCTTCTGAGATATATATATATATTCATATATATATATGTATATATATATATATATATACATATATATATATGAATATATATATATAAAATACACTTCCATAAAGTGAAAAGAGACAGAATCCATTGGAGGCTTGAAAAACATCAGGAATTGTGAGACTTACTCAAGACTATTATTCAGAGAGGGCAATTGACCCATTTAATCTCAACGTACCCTTGATATTAGAAGTATCTGCCATGCTGTATTTCAGAATCTTCTCTGCGTCTTTGAATACACCACAAGTAAATGTGGTTGCATCTCAATAATGGGCATGGAATGGCTCTAATGATAATAAGGAGAATTAACATAAGGGTGATATTGTGTTGTCTCTACACTGGATTTCTAAAAGGGCTGATTGTGGGAAGCCTTATGATAAACACGGAACTGATATGGTTTTAGTAGTAAAATAGGCATGACTTTTATGACTTCACCCAACTGCAGTAAAATAGGAAATGTGATAGTATATACGGGAAGGGAGTCAGGAGAGGAAGGTTTTGCACTTGACCAGTGATTTTCTTCACACTCTTAGGCTAACAGATTTGTTTTTGTTTATAGAAATGCATAATATCAACTAGTCAGCGGATGATTATATTTTTGTCATTCATATATTTATAACTTAATAATAACCAGTACCAAGCTTTGTTTATAATAGGTAACATATATTTTACCATTTATCATGTATTCAGTAATAGGTATCCTATGGTTATTCTTTTTATAGTAACAGTGTTTCTCAGAGTAACCATGTAATTAATGGAATTTTTTCCTAACTCACATTTTTGGAAACGATATTTTGTGTTTCTGTAAATTAGTGTAAATTAGAATTTTTAAAAAGTATTTAGTTCCTAAAGCAGAACATGTACTATGGAAGATATATGTATTTTAAAGACATATCAATTTTGGAAAATGTCTCCTAAATTATTTGCAGTGGAATAGAATAGATGGCATCCTTAACTGTGACAGGATTCCTTATACTTTTTTAAGCTTTATTGAGATATAATTGTCAAAAAAAACGTTGTACATATTTAAAGTACATAACGATATTTTGGTCTACATTGTGAGATCACAATCAAGCTAATTAACATATCCATCACCTCAAAGAGTTACCATTGTTTCTTCTTTTTATATGTGGTGGAAACACTTAAGATCTACCTTAGAAAATTTCAAGTGTATAATATAGTTTTGCTAACCATAATCACCATACTGTACATTAGATTTTTGGAACTTATTCATCTTGCATAAATGAAACTTTATATTCTTTGACCAGCATCACTCATTATCACTTCCTCTCAGCCCCTGTAAACCATCCTTCTACACTCTGCTTCTGTGAGTTTGATTATTTTAGATCCCACATATAAGGGAGATCATGCAGTATTTGTCTTTACGTGTCTGGCTTATTTCATTTAGCCTAATGTCCTCCAGATTTATTCATGTTGTTGAAAATGCCAGTATTTCATTCTTTTTTAAGACTGAATAGTATCCCACTGTATGTATTTATCACATTTTCTTCATTCATCTTTTTTATTTATTTTTATTAGTTTCTGCTTTATAACAAAGTGAATCAGTCATACATATACATCTGTTCCCACATCCCTTCCCTCATGCATCTCCCTCCCTCCCACCCTCCCCATCCCACCCCTCCAGGCGGTCACAAAGCACCGAGCTGATCTCCCTGTGCTCTGCGGCTGCTTCCCACTATCTATCTACCTTACGTTTGGTAGTGTATATATGTCCATGCCTCTCTTTCGCTTTGTCACAGCTTACCCTTCCACCTCCCCATATCCTCAAGTCCATTCTCTAGTAGGTCTGTGCCTTTATTCCTGTCTTAGGCCTAGGTTCTTCATGACATTTTTTTTTTCTTAAATTCCATATATATGTGTTAGCATATGGTATTTGTCTTTCCCTTTCTAACTTACTTCACTCTGTATGACAGACTCCAGGTCCATCCACCTCACTACAAATAACTCAATTTCATTTCTTTTTATGGCTGTGACAAAGTGAGAGAGTGGCATGGACATATATACACTACCAAATGTAAAATAGATAGCTAGTGGGAAGCAGCCGCATAGCACAGGGAGATCATCTCGGTGCTCTGTGACCACCTAGAGGGGTGGGATAGTGAGGGAGAAAGATGCAAGAGGGAAGAGATATGGGGACATATGTATATGTATAACTGATTCACTTTGTTATAAAGCAGAAACTAACACACAATTGTAAAGCAATTATACTCCAATAAAGATGTAAAAAAAAAACACAGTGAGATAGCACTTCACATCTGTTATAATGGTTAGTGTCAAAAAGACAGAAAAATAAGTGTTAATGGGGATGTGGAGGAAGGGGAACAATTACCCATTTTTGGTTGGACTGTAAATCGGTGAAGCCACTGTGGAAAACAGGATGTTTGTACTCAGTGATGCTCTGTTGTTAATTAGCAGTGTGCCCTTTCACATGTCACTTAAACTCTGAGCCTCAGTTTTCACATTTATAGAATAAAGCTGATGGAATGGGTTGTCTTCATTGTCTTTGTAAAATATTCATGCCTGTATAAATAGCCCAGATATAAAACTTGACATGTTGATTGAAATAATACCAGGCTTTTTAATTTTTTTTGACTTCTTACACTTAATTACATTTTAAACAGAATGGAAAATCCCCTTTGACTTCAAGTATATACTACAAAAACATTAAAACTGCTAACAATATTTTACCAAAAAACCGCACTACCATTTTAACTGGATAATTTAAACTCAAACAAATGTTTATGCATGAAGAGAGGTTTGCCAGTTTGTATTTCTTTAAAAACTTCACTCTTACACTTTTAAAAACTTAGCGTGTAGCCATAGGAGAATAGCATTATCTGTTCCACCACCTGTTAGGGAGTAGACTGCAAGTGTAACACTGATTATTACTGGAAACAACAGTGCACAAACATACCTGTGAGTTTGTAATGTGCAATAATCATTAAAGTATACTGATTCTTTGATTTTTCATTATCAGAAGTTATCACATAAAATGCTTGTTTAGCCTTTGGATACAAATTTCCACACCTACACTCACTTTGATATTATTTCTTTTTGAAAATGCTCAAAAAATTAAGAAAATGTCCCAACAAATCAAGGGTTATTACATATCAGTATAATAAATAACCAAGGTATCTTTATAAGTTTTCTGTTGCAAATTTGGCATGGTTACATTACCAAATATAAAATTTAGCCTTTTGAGGGTTAACCATTTTGTAGTTACTATTCAATATCCGTGAAAGCATAATGGGCACATGCTATGCTGCCAAGGGGAAAAGAGTTTTATACATTTGCCCATGAAATGATCTGTAAATTGAGCATAGAAGGATCTCTGAACTGACACTTTTCATATAAGGGAAGTTTTTTTTTTTTTTCACTTTAATGAATAAACTCACTGGTGAAAGATATTAATTTTCTGGCAAAAGATTGTTTTCATAAGTGAGTCTTTCTAGATCAGTAGTTTTGGTTGAACTCTACAAACTAGTACACTGTTTTTTGGATTTTGTATCCATTAAAAGTCCACATTTGTTCCAAGTGTCAATATATTCTAGCCACTTCAGTGAACTTTGCTCTCACTGCTTGCCAGGAATTTTATTCTAAACTGCCCAAAAATCTTGTGAGCCATCAGATTCATTGACTTTGGATTTGCTCTTACCATAATAACTTTTGAATTTAAAAAAGGACCATCTATTCTTTAGAAATATCACACAAAAAAATGACTGATTCCACCACACCTTTTCTATTCCATCTTGGTGTTTATGCTAGTTTTCAGATTTTGTACTTTCTAAACTAAAACTTTCATATGATGCTATTTCTTTTTCTATTCATGTTTCGTTGACAGTTATAGTTAAACATCTGCTTCTTGCTTGGCAAAATGCCATTAGTTGCTAAATTTCTTCCCCACAAATGGCACTTTTTTCTTTGCCTGATTCTCTTGTGCATTAGTAGTCTTTTGGTAGCCACTTCTGCCTATCAGTAATAGTGTCAAATAAAAGTAATATATGCCAATGGAAGAAAATTCCAAGATTATTTTGAGGTTATTTGAGATGTTAGTTGACTTCATATGGGCATATTAATATGGAACTAATTATTTTTATTAATTATTTATTAATATATTTTATTCTTAATATCTGTATCCATAACATGAACCAATAGAATATGTTAATTTTAGAAGAGTTTAACAAATAGCCTAATTATGATTGTATGAATAGGATAGTTTCCCGGAACTATTATCACTGAGGAACTTTAACCGCCAGAGATCCGAAGGAGCAAGGGGAAGGAAGGGAGATATGTTACCAGAACCCAGAGAGAGAGAGAGCAGCACAGAGATGCCTTAGGTAAGCAATGACTTTTGAGAAGAAGATACCACCAGAATGCAATAAACCCTCACAAGGGAGCTGGGGCAATAAATCTTCCAGCTTCACTCACCTTCTTCTCTTTATTGTCTTGCTTATACCTTTCCTTTGTTATCAGCCAGCAGAGAGCAAAAAGCAAGGGGCCTTTTGACTTACTCAAGATATGTTAGTGTTCGTGAAAGAAAAGTGAGGTTGATTTAACGGAAATTATCCTGCACATTACACCCCTTTTGCACCACAACATTCATTATTTCCCTTTTTTCGGTTCAAAAATTGTGTAACAGAAAACACGAAAATGCCAATCAACAATCAAATCATCCTGATATAAAGGCAGTTGTGTGAAACTTAAAATGTTAGCTACCATCATGCTCTTCATATAAAACAGCAGGGAGATAAAGGGCATTATAATTAACATCACAGACAGCTTCTACTGTCTCAGTTCTGCAACGGCTCTTGAGCCTAACGTGGTAACCATTGTTGTTTCCTTCTATCAGCCTTTTCATATTCTCTTTATTTTCTACCAGCAGCTCACCTAACAGGGCTCTTTAATCTTATAGGAGTTGAGTTGCCTTAGATCTGACCAAGATCTAAGTGCAAGAAAGTACTAGAGGACACTCAGTGAATCCTTTAGATTTCAGATACAATCTTCCATTCCTGCAATGTCTAACAGCAATCCACTTTACTTCTGATAATTAGGATTCCCTGGCTAGTAACACCCATATCTGCTTATTCAGTAGGAAACCAATAGCCCCAGGACACACAACCCCAGAATTACCATGTTCCCTATTGCAAGCACTCCTTTACGCTACTGGTGCCTCCAAACTAACTGCACTTAAAGTTATGGTGCAGGAAGAAAAAAAAATCGCCAAAGGTTATTTTAATAATCGTGATGGGAACACTGGTAGGTACATCCTTTGCTTCCTTCCTATGACAAAGACGGCACCATCTTCTGGTTTCTGGTTTAAGACATGTCTGAAGTTATCCTCTGAGATAAACCTTCAAGTTCTAAGTGTCCTATTTCCCAGGTGTGGTAGTTGGATATTCAGCAAGCTATTGTATTTCACTGTCCTATCAAATTAGCTGATTCCAGGATCAGTCATTTCTTTAGACATGAATCCATAATCGTAGTATAAAATTGACTCTCTAGGTGGAAGAAATCTTGTTTGGGATTAATGTGGGATGGATAAACTAATCTGCAAATCCATGAATATTAGTGCTAGCAGTAACTCTGCAGCCAAAGAATGCAAATCTGTTCCCTGAATATGTGTCTATCCCAATGTTGGGAAAGTACCAAACATCCATCATAAAAAGTGTCCAGTGTAATTCTTCTGCTACCAGAGTTGTCTGATTGCTATTCATTCAAGAATGTCTATGGATTGGTGCCACATATGGAGCTGTGTGTTAACCTCTGCAGTGGTGAGCACTTTGCAGTGGTGGTAACAGGTTGGTGAGCGGAAGTTCATACTGCTGAGCCAGGCATTGGCCTTGATCCTTGTCATCATAACCACTCTGCACACAGGCCCATTGAACAGAAGAAGGGGCTGACTGACATTGACAAGATGGGCCTTAACATTTGCATTATTATTTAGATCTTCTTCCACAAATATATACCATCTTTTTATGTATACCATATGCCACAAATAAACACTATATTCACACTCTGTTGCCATTTTTTTCAACTTTATTTTTCTATGTCTGTATACAGCGAGACAGAATATTGGCCTTTGCCCATGAAATACTGCATATTTATAAGCAGCATACCATGATGATTGATCAGGAAATCGGGCTGTGTTTTTTTCTCCTCCCCTTCAAAAGTCATAGGCACCATTCCATGAGACTATAGAATGAGTTTAAGATGTGATGACAAAACAGTAGTGTTATGGGATGAATTGTGTCCCTGAAGATTTATGTGTTGAAGCCCTAATGCCCAGTACCTCAGAATGTGACTGTGTTTTGAAATAGGACTTTTAAAGAGGTGATTAATCTCAAATGAGACTGTAGGGTGGATCTGAATCTGATTGGTGTCCTTATAAGAAGAGGAAATTTGGAAACACAAAGAAATACCAGAGATGTGCACACACAGAAAAAGACCATGTGAGGACACAATAAAGAGACACTCATCTGGAAGCCAAGGAAAGGGGAATCAGAAGAAAATAAATCTGCTGATACATTGATCTTGGGTGTCTAGCTTCCAGAACTTCGATAAAATAGGTTTCTGTTATTTTAGCCACTCAGTCTGTGTTATTTTATTATGGTAGTACTAGCAATCTAATACATGTAGGAACAGGTATAATAGAAGTCTGAATCTACACAGACCATTTGATCTTTTTCATACTGGTCACCTATTTAATATTTCCTTTACAGAAGTAAATTTTTCAGTGCACATCTTATTTTATAAGTCAATGAAACAATTAACCCTCAGATCGAAATAGGTTGTTCAGGTTATATATTAATTTGGTGCAACTATAGTTATAGTTCGGTGATCAACCTCAATTAAAATGCCAAACCCTTTTTCAAATAGAATAAAATAACAGGGCCCTGTAGTTTACAATGTGTATTTTTGTTATTGGATTCATTTTTTTAATACTGTGTTTGTGAGTTTCATCCACATTGTTGTGTGCACCTACAGTTTGTTTATCTATATTACTATATAATACTCCATTATATTAATAAACCATAGTGTATTTAGCAATAGATCAGCATAGGTTGTTTTCAGTTTCAGGCTACTATGAAAATGTTATTATGAATGTTCACTATATCTTCTGGTTTACTTGTGCATGCTTTAAGTTGGGTACATACCCAATATGGAATGGCTAAGTCACAGAACACAATAATTTTAACTCTAGTAAATAAGATAAACAGGTTTCTCAAAGCAAATACATCACTTTGAAAATCCTACCAGCACACTGAGATTGTTCTGATGGTTTCCTAACTCCAACTCCCCTCTACACTTGTAACTGGCAGTCTTCTAATTTTAGACATTCTGAGAGTTTATATTAGTTTCTTCTTGTGATTTTAATTTGCACTTTTCTAATGAAGTTGAACATCTTTTCATATGATTATTTGGCCACATGGGTAGCTTCTTGTGTGAAATAGCTGTTCATTTCTCTTGTCAATCCTATGTGGAATTAACTTTAATGTTAACTTTTTTATACTTGTTAAGTTATATGAGTCACAAATATCATCTTTAGTCTGAACTTTCTCTATTTAGTCTCTCAGTTTTAATGCATCTACATTTATTAATAAGAGCATAATTGAATAAAAATGGCAGAAAAGCCAAATTATTCCAAAGAGAATGTTAGAGCACACTGAGTTAGGGAAAACAGATGCAGGGTTGAATGGATGAGGGCAATTAAAAGCCACTGGAATATATAAAATTATTTAAAAATTAATATGTTGCAATCTCTCCTTCCAGAAAGGAAAAAAGAGAGACAGAGAGAGATTCATGGGGTGTTGGGGGAGGGAGGGAAAGGGGAAGAAAGAAAGGGAGGAGAAAAAGAATAAAGAAGGGGAGGAAACAGGGCAGGATCGGAAGAGGGAGGGAAAGGAAGGTAGAGAGGAAAAGGGGGGAAAGGGAACGGGAAGGGGAAGAAAGGAAAGGAAAGGAAAAGAAGCAAGGAAGGAACGAAGGAGGCTTAGCCATCATAATGGATTTTTAATCCTCCCAGTTACTCAAGCCCATCAAGCCCATCAAGCCCATTTCTTCTCTTTCCTTTCTCTTTCATTTGCAGTCCTATGCAATCCCCACTTCCACATTAATCCACATATAATGGCTCTACCTCCAAAACATCAGAGAAGAGGCCAGGGTGGCTAAGAGCAGTAAGGACAAAATAGTATTATAAGAATTCACAGAAACTGACTTGGTGCAGTCTTACTGGCTATCATTTATCACGATACAAGTTTAGAATGTATCCTAATTGGGAAAAAAAATATGATGGTATATAAGTGCACTTTAGATCTTACAGACAGGAAACCTCAGTTCAAATGTCATTTTCTCAGAGAAGCCATTCATGACCCAAGAACTAAAGTGCTCCAAATCAACCCAGCTTTCACTTTCTGTCATCATTTTTTTATTGTCTACACAGAACTCATAACTACATGATATTATTTTGTTTGACTATATGTGTTCATTTCTATGAAGCTTCATGTGAACAGAGATTTCCATGCCTTTTTTTCCACCTGCATTTCCCATACAGAGGGTCACTGACATAAAGTGGGAACTCAAAACAAAATTGTAGAATTGGTATTTGAATGTCTAATTCAATTGTCTGTCTAGAATTAGAAAAAAGAAGGAGGAGTTAAATTATGACATCTATTTCTCTTAATTTTCATCAATTACAAAAATTGGAAGTTGAGACATTTTATTACTTTTCATCTCTACTAAACTACATATGTTTCAGCAACCTGACTAGTAGGAATAGATGTATACAAAAAAACTTCAGTAATTCCAGCTGTCCTGAAAATTAATTGAAAGTATGTAGGATAATATTCAAGGTTGAAAACATAAGATACAATCTTCTCTAATGTAAAAATATTTTAACAATAAACTTTTTGAGTGGCTCATTGTGTAATGTAAAGTTTTAAATCAAAAAAATGTAATATTACTAATGGCTGGACATTAAGCATATGGCCATATTCATAGTTATCACATTATCTAAGTAATCTATAAAACATTAGTTCCATGAGAGTGAACTGTTACCTTAATTTTGATCAACATCTGTGATTTTTGCACTAGAGAATAACCTGTTATAAAAATAACAGTGGTGCATACGAGGGATGCTGGCTTTCTTACAACATATATATATATATATATATATATATATATTTTGCGGTACGCGGGCCTCACTGTTGTGACCTCTCCCGTTGTGGAGCACAGGCTCCGGACGCGCAGGCTCAACGGCCATGGCTCACGGGCCCAGCTGCTCCACGGCATGTGGGATCTTCCCGGACCAGGGCACAAACCCGTGTCCCCTGCATCGGCAGGCGGACTCCCAACCACTGTGCCACCAGGGAAGCCCCTTACAGCATATTTAAAATAAAGCAAGATGATTGAACTTTTATTAATGTGACAGACTGACAATGGAATGTTCATGGTTCTCATCTTTGGTTATGTTATTTCCAAGTACCCAATTATCTTTTACTATATGTGGAATTGAAAGGTACCATTTGTATTTAGAAGGGGAAAAATGAGACACGTTAACAGTGAATAAAGAATTCATCTAATGAATGTTAATCCTCCCTTCCAGTCTTCAAATGTTTATAAAGGGATGTGTTCCAAGAACAGATATTCACACCTCAGAGTAATCAGATTGTCATTTCATGGGGATAGAGGTAGATAAATGCAGCTCACAGAGAATTGGAAGTGACGTCACAAACTCATCTAATGATTCATCATAATTGTTTCTTTATTATTTCCTAGAATGGGCTGGACCTCCTTGTTAAATTAGCCCTCAAATTCCTTTAGGCCACCAACACTTGTTAGCTTTCCATGCTATGCTACTTATTACACATAAGAAGAATACAATTATTTCTTAAGCTGAGTTTCTGTAAAATTCCATACAAACTTCTATCACCACACTTATACCAATTTATACCATAGTATTAAATATTTTATATGCTCATCTTTCCTTATACTATGAAGTCTTTGATAGTAGAAGTTATATTTATTCATATTCAAGAAAATAGACTTTCATCTTTTAGAACAAAGATTCTAGAGCCAATTGTCTTGAGCTGAGCTTTCAAAATATTAGCTACATGACCTTGAACAAATTAACTTCTGTTTTTTTCTTCTGTTTCCTATTTGTAAAAGAGTGTATTAATAGTCTTAAATTATTGAATTGTTGTGACAATGAAATTAGGTAAATCCTATATCTTTCTTTATATCCCAAGTTGTCCATAGAGTATCTGATTAGTTAGATTAAATGGTTACATGTTACTTTATCACTGAACTCCCATGGCGAGCTTCAACCTTGTAAAACTCTGCTGCCTGGCACAAGTAGATGCTTAGTAATGAGTTCCTCATTTAATGAAGGCATCAATAAATAAACAGTGAAAGAATAGTATACTCCCTTTATCAAGGAGAACTAGACTAAGACATATAAATTCATAGTGAAATTTTCTAAATTAAAAAAGGAGCTAATCAACAAATCCTCCAACACATGGTTCACACCATTTTTCATATAAAACTTCACTTTGATAATAAAGGAATCTCTTGGATATCTCAACTCTATTTGGTGAGCAGCGACTCAACGAATCTAAATTGAGTTTATCTAAATGAAATCCATATTGAACTTTGTAATTCATGGAGAATTCATTTTTGAGTATTCATCTTATACCTGTGGAAAACAAAATGCATTAAGGAAGAGTCACTTTAACTGACTCAAAGGGTACTGCAGATTCTTGAAAAATTTAAATCCTTACTCTAAGGAGCTGTGATTCTTCTAAGACTCTTTTTCTTGGTACCTCCCATGCTCAGATGGTCAGTGAGCTCTGTGACTTGGTCCCTACTTGTGAAAAGTAGGTCTCTATAATAAAGAGAACAATGTGAAGACCAAATAGGATAGAATTAGGACAAGTCAAAGTAAGAGTGAATTTACTGGAAAGGATTAATAAGTGTAAAGGTAATCCAAGCATCTAAAATCATTGATAAAGGGACACATAATTACTCATACATTTAGTAAATATTTATCAAGCTCCATTTATGTACCATTTTGTACAGAGGACAAAATGTACAACAAGCATATGTATGGGATGTCAAGTGCAAGGAGAGGAGATAAGGAGTTCTGGAATTACCTCACTGAAAATCAACATCTGAAGAGATATAAAGGAAGTAAGGTATAGTCAGGGGAAAGGATAGCATCTGGGCATTAGGAGAAAAGAGTTTTTTGAAAAGTGGCATGCGGTGAACACGAGGTGGCAGGGTGCCAGTGTGAAGGATGAAGAGCGAGGAGCCTTGTGTGGCTGGAGTGGAGAGAATGAAGAGAAAGCACTTGGATGTGAACTCAGAAAGACAGTGTGAGGCAGATCCTAAAGGGCCTTTCAAGACATTGTTAGGATTTTGAATTTTATTTTGAGTAAATTAAGAATAAGTTAAACAGTTCTGAGCAGTGAAATGACATGAACTGACTCAAGTTTTAGCATAATAATTTTTTCTGCCCTGTAGAGAATAGAGAGTAAGGAGAGGGAAGGAGTGATACCAGTAACAATGAACAGGACTGGAGAAAGAGACACGTGTACCAAAATGACATCAGTGAGGATGTGGAAGGTCTTGTCACACTGCAGAAGGCACCAGTGAGACACCCTGTGAGAAACACTTTAGCAAATGCAGGGAAGTGCACAGAACACAGAAACCTTACCAGTATATTGTGTCCATGCTGACAAATGAGATTGACATGTAGTTTTATTTTCTTTTTACTGTTTTTATCAAATTATTTGTAAGGATTATAACATTAGGTAAAAATAAAAGGAAAGAATTGTTCCTTATTTGTATCCTTCTGTTATGACAATAAAAGAGAGTGTTTACATACGTGGATGCAGTTGTCAGGCAATGTTTAAGGAACTGCAGGAGCATCAGTGTGTCTGGAATAGAGTGGAAGGCACAGTAGATAAGTTTTGACAGGTAAGGGGGATTACAAGTGGATAAATCACAAAGGTCTTTTTGGTCATGGTAATGACTAATATAAAACTCCAATACAAAATGATCAAATATTTTATGAGGATCACTTTGGCTGCTGTCTTAAGACTAAGCTACAGGGAGACAAAGGCAGACAAGAAAAAACGAAAACCCTTGTAATAATCTTGATGAGAGTTGATGGAGTTTGGATCAAGTAATAGCGATGTGAGAGGTGAAAAATATATGTACATATATTGTTATTAGATTTTTTGACCTTCTGTCATTTTATTTGTTGTTTTATACTTTCCTCTCTCACATTTTTCTATTATAGCCTTTTTTGTATTCTCCCTCTGTTATTTCAATGATTAACATACAATAATGAAATAGCACACAAGGATTCTTTCATTTAGAATGCTGCAAATTTCACTTATAGTTTTATCTCATCTACTTCTTCTGTTTTTGTTTTGCTACATTCGGTGAGCAACTCTTCTCTCTGTCTCTCTTCTGTGTGTGTAATATATATATATATATATATATATATATATATATATATATAAAATCGCTTATAAGTTTGATGGTTTGTATCTTTTCTTTTATGAAGAATATTTACCCTTTCTTTTATAACCATATATCTTATAATTAACTAATGTTTTGTTCATTTTTTGCACAGGTTATTATCTGACCCTTTAAATCACACTTTCTCTATTTTTTGAATGATTTATTTTTACTTGTGTGTCTGTTGCCTGGAGTTCTGCAATTTCATTTTCCTAAGGCCTATTATGTAACTGGTAACTGATTCCTTGAATCGTGACTCTGAGTGGAGAGAAGCATCAAGGAAGATCAGAGTTTACTTGGTAGGTGGCATCAGCTGGACTCTGTACAGATGAGTCTGGGGGGAGGGGCCTCCGGCACCTGGGGCATCCAGGTGATCCAGGTGTTTCTCACCCCAGAATTGCACTGCCACCCCATAGAACTTCCTGAATCCCGCCAGATAGGGCTTCCTCTGGATAGAGTGGTCCAGGCAGCACCACCTCTGCCTCTGGCCCAATTCTGCCATCTTCTGAGCCACCCCTGAAAATCAGCACATCACAGTCCAGCCTCCCCCTGCCCTCCATCAGGATCTGTGCTTCCTCCCCGACAGACCCCAAGCCACAGAGCACATCCTGTGGGCTCTGATTATACTGCCCTCTTTGTCTCCTGGGTAACCCACACTCCTCTCTCTCCCCCCTGAAAAAAAACCAATATGATTTTAATAATTTCACAAGTGACTGTCTACTGAAATAAGTAGATCACTCTTGAGTAAAAATATTTGATTTATTTAACTTTCCCCCCCCCATTTTTCTTTTCTTTTTTTTTTTGCATTCTATTCAGTTTCTAGTATACAGTATTGGGTATGTGTTTTCATGCTATCTTTATCTTGGACATCTCAATTGCTAAATGATGAATTATATTCTGTATAGCTATAGCATATTTTCTGTGACAAAAGTGGAAACAATTATTTTGAATTACAGATCAGTATATCTCAAGATTTTAAAATATGCATGTCTTCTCAAAAAAAATGCAAAGGGGAAAATATTTGGACAGATGCTCTAGAGTCATATGTGTATGTATTTGAATCATGGGGAGAGTAAGGAAGTTTAATTAAGCCAAAGCTACCCCATAGTGTGGAGGAAGGTATATATTAGAAGAATCATGAATTCATATATCTCTACTAAACAGTATGTTACTCAGGTAGGACCATAAGTTAATAGGATGGACTGGTTGGTACGTGATACACCCATTGGCTTACTTTTTAAACCTGGAGTCATTTAAGGATTTATTTGCATAACTGAGTTCATTTTTCCTATATATGTCTAGTATGTAACTCCTGCTAAAGAAGTAAGATATGTACAAAATGCATTAAGTAGAGGTGAGATGACTATTTTTCAGATGTCATAATGTCAGACTTCTCTTGAGTGAGGCTGTCCTCAGTGTGCATAGTTATATATAAAAACAGAGAAAGATAGGATATTTTTCTGTAAAGCTCTGCAAACCTCCTCAGCAGAATGCACAAGGTTCACAATGCTGCCACGTGCAAAATGTTCACATTCAGGGGAAAAAAATCAATAGTGTCAACTGAGCAAAGTCATTAATGTGAGCCCAGATGAAAGTGGAACCTCAGAAGATTCCACTTTGAGGTTTTTTTCTTTTCAGTGAGTTACTTTTTTTTTTTGGATTTTGATATTAATTTAATTAAAACATGCAATTTACAGCATTGGAACTACTGCAGGACACAAAACACAGTTCTATCTGGTTCTGTACTACTCCCTGGGTAAGGACTAACTTCAGCCCCAGCACTGGACAACTGTTTGATTCCTCCACTTCACAGACAACTTCACAGTGACACACAAAGCCTAGCACATTTTGGTTCACCTGTACTCTGAGAAATATGCTTCCAGATAAAAATGTGGTTTTCCTCTTACTATCTACCCACCAAAGTGTGCTGTTCCCATCTGGAGGAGCAAGACACTTTACTGGGAAGGGAGTCTTCTTTCTTGCAAAACCTAAACCACCTGTCAGCCATCTGGGTTCTCCCCTGTTGTCAGTGAACTACACAACAAAGCATCTGGTTCAGAGAGAGCAGTATCTTGGAGGAAGTGCCTTCCTTTTTGGTAACTTTGACCTTGTAGTAACACTGGTTAAACTGTTTACAAACACATGGGGAAAGCATAAAACTACAAAGTTATTATTGCAAATGTCTTTTAATTATAGATATTTTAGGGATCTATCCAGAAAAAATAGATTAAATAAAGTTTCCATATTAATAACTTGTTAAACAATGTATTTTTATTATGCTCATAATTTATGTATTTATAGTTTTGAATATACTGTTATTAGCTATTTCCAAATTTTTAGTAAGTAAATTCAGCCATTCTTTGGTCTTGTGAAAACATTTCTCTCAATTTATCATTTAAACTTCAATTTTCTTATAGGATTTTGTTATATATATATATATATATATATATATATATATATATATATATATACATACATACATACATATACTTTGTCTTTGAGCTCAACAATCTTTTTTAGGTACATAAGATGAATACAACAGTTTATAGTTTCAAAAATATAACTGCTTTTATAATACATGAAAATAACTATTATATCTTGTGAATATGACAAAAGACTAAAAAACTTAAAATGTTGTGAGTTCAACTAACAGGTCAATCTTAGCCAATGTTCCTGGTGAGAAATCTAATAATATTGACATTTCAACTGAGTCCTTGAAAAAGGATAGGACTTGGAAATTGGAGATACAGGTATGGTACTTAGAGAGGAACGGACTGCTAAAACAAAGTGAAAACTGCTGTATGTCGCAACCTTGACTAGAGCTTACAGAGTGGTTAGGAAAATTGTGACAGATATGTTCATGGAGGGAAAACAGACAGAATCCATGGAATCTAGAAGAGAGGTAACAAGAAATAGTTCTCCTACAAGAATGGCAGGGAGAATGAAAAAGAGAGGATAGATGCTGACACATTGCAAACATGGGAGGAGATGATGAAGGGTATGTGCTTAGGTCTGTACTTGGGAGGCAGAGGAAATTTTTATAGACTAACAATACCAGGCAGCCAGAAAAAAAAATAAAGTAAAATAATTTGGCATTTTCAATAATAAAAAATTTTTAGATAAATCTCACATTACACATGTTCATTTCCAAAAACAAAGTTTCATAGAAATGGTGAAGGGGAAGTGTAACTCAGGGAGACTATTTATTTATCTATTTTTCTATCTGTTTTCATGCATGAGTGTGTGTGTGTGTCTGAAATGGTAATAATACAGGGTAGAGGGCTGTATTATCAGCCCTCTGTGTATGGGCTGCATAAGGGATGGCGTAGGGGATCCATTTAACATAGGTCACAAAGAAGACCCACTCTGAAAAAGTGAAATTTGAGCAGAGATCTGAAGGTAGTGAGGAAGTAAGACATGAATATCAGGAAGAAACATATACCAGATGGAACGAGCAAGAATTAAGGCTCTGGTGTGGGAATGAATACGTTTGATGAGTCTGTCTAGTAGCAATGAGGCCAGAGTGGCTGGGCCAGAATGAATAAAAGATAGAGTGTTTAAAAAGAGAGAGAGAGAGAGAGAGATCAGAGGGGAAATCTGGAAGCTGACCTTTTAAGGCTTTGACACGTTTATAGGTATTTCTCTCCTAAGATTGAAAACTATGGCAAAAGCTTAGCAGAACGCTTAATATATTACTTATTTTTTAGCATAATAACTCTGCTTCTGTTTAGAAAATTGACACTAGAGAAGCAAAGAGATCAGCTAGGAGAAAGGTCAGGAGTTGATATTGCAGTTGCCTAGGTGAGAAATCGTGGCATTTTGGATCTGCATAGTTGCTTATATGAGAAAATGAGAATAATCAGAATCAGGATATAATTTAAGGGTAGAGGAGGGAGGAGTTTCAGAGAGGAGCCCTACAATTTGGAAGAATTTTTTTTTTGCAATTTCCTCACATGGAAAAGATGGAGAGGAATGGGTTTGTAGACGAAAATCAAGAGTGTTGTTTAAAACATAGCAAATGTGAGATGACTACTAAATAAGCAAATGAAAATAGAAAAGACATTTGGATATGAGCCTGGAGTTCAGGAGAAATTTTAGGGATGTTGACATAAATTAGTGAGCATGCCAAGAGTCAGAGGTATTTAACTTAATAGGATCTTAATGTGGCTTAGTTTCGAATGTATATTTTAGTTAGTCTTCTTTTGCCATAACTCACCTCTCCTCTTATTCCCTTTTGGGTGTACCCAGGCTCTTCTTATTTAATAATATTTTCGGTGGTATCCCAAAGCCCTCTCATGCTCATAATAATGTACACACAAATACATAATCACATATACCAAAAATTGCTCTCACTCATTTTAAGGGGATTTTATTATGTAAAAATTTCTCAGTTTATAACATATAATAGACAACTTCCCATGGGCCCCAACTATATAATATCTGCATGATATTCTATGATATTCTATATTAATCATTTGTTAATTTACTCAGTCACTTATAACATGGATGTGAATGATATTTGTACTATAAACTGCTACACATATTGGTGTATATAAAAATGTGTACACTGGGCTTCCCTGGTGGTGCAGTGGTTGAGAGTCGGCTTGCCGATCCAGGGGACACGGGTTCGTGCCCCAGTCCGGGAGGATCCCATATGCCGCAGAGCTGCTGGGGCTCGTGAGCCATGGCCCCTGAGCCTGCGTGTCAGGAACCTGTGCTCCACAACGGGAGAGGCCACAACAGTGAGAGGACCGCGTACCGCAAAAAAGAAAAAAAAAAAGTATACACATGCAAACTTGCAATTACATATGTATACATTCTCATATTATATGTTTTTTCAGATTGTTTTATGAAAAGTTATAACAGTTCACATTTCTACTAATGATCCATGAGATTGTCCTTCTCTTATCATCTTCATCACCGCTAGCAGTAGGCCTTGTTGGTTTTTTCATTTTTTCCTGATTACTCTCATGATTGTATAGTTATAGCCCATTGTTGCTCTAATTATGCATTTCCTTGATTACTAGGGAGATTTTTCTCTTTCTTTGAATTGTTCCAATATCTAGGGAAATTTCTCACATATGTTATGTATTTTTTTTAATATATTTGTAGACTGATTGTCTCACTTGAATTTCTGTCTTTTGATCTTTTAAACCTCTCAGTGTGTTTTTCTCAGGATCCACCTAGCTGAAATGTTTAGTTTTCCAGTGGTGATCCCCTATTAGTTGGAACCTGTGAAAATTTAAAATTTACTACAAATATGTCCTTCAACAATTGATTAATACAGAGGCTTCATTTCTTCAAAATATCCTCTGCAATTGCATTTTTTGCTTGTTTTGTGAACCTCAAGGAGGCTGGAGATTATCCTTGGAGCTACTGTTCTACACTGAGCATTGTCTTACATGATAAGAGCTACTTGTTCTTTTTTTTTTTTTTTTCCAGATGGGGAAGAGGGAGCTATTACAGTAGTGATTTTCTAATTTTTGTAGCTATTACATATTACTATCTCGGTAACACCCTCCTGGACACAGTAGTTCAGGTGATTACTCTGAACACATATGTGCTTCGCACCACGAGGCAACACAGATTAATGATACAATCTTGGACTCTGCACAAGCAGAGACATAGTTTGGTTCCAGGCTTTGAGCAACCTGATGGAATGCATAGAACACTTTCTGGCTTATGGTAAAAGCAAAATACATAACAGTAATAATACTAATAGCATCAACAACAATAATAATAACAAATTAACTACAGCAGCACAGATGGATAGAGTGAAATGATAACAGCCGACTACTCAAAATAATCAGAACACAGTCAGAAATAGCAGGATCAAACATTCCTGTGTTATATGACATTAAATATTATAGACAACTTCATGAATTCCTCAGTCAAGAGGTGAAACTTATATGTATATTAAGAAAGTTTCTTCATGAATGATGATGCTTCAGGGTGCTTTCATATGTTTCTTATGTAGCCCATTAAAATGTGACTCCAGTGAAATGTTGCAGTCATTTTCATCATTTAAATTACTAAAATTTCAGCTATAACATTCTCTAAATCCTGGCTAGCAACTGCAATAGTTGCTTACTCTTTTATAGATGAGAAAATGACCCAACGATGTCCTATGTCAAATGGTCACAAATCTGTCAAGAATTCAAGGCCTAACTCATAAACACAATGCCTTGTAATGCTTGGAAAATATTCGTTTTTTATTGGTGACATGTAAAATATCATTGCCAGTGGTAAAGACTTTTATATTCCTGTAAAACCCTATGGGGGAAAAAAAAGAAACTTTATTTTTCTAAATTATGCTGTTGGTACTTTGCCTTGGAAGCCATTTGTATAGCATATAATATATTGGCGCTATAACCAACACTTCTGAAAGTTGTTTAATTTCATATTAAATCAAATAATGCCATAATTTTGAATATTTTATATTAGAGCCAGTTTTGCTACCAAAAATTTTCTTGAAACTTTTACACATTTAATAATATATTGACTTTTGTATTTACCTCAAACCCATACAGATGGCAAAATAATCATCTCCTGCCATAGTGTGGAATTCTAAAAAGCAAAATGATCATCCTAATATTGATCATTCATATAGTTGACAAAAGTTATGAATGACTTATGTGGACAATGGGTGTCCACCTATTGTAGGTGTAGGTTGGGTTTGAAACACACAGATATAAATGATTTACTGGATGGAGACTAAAGACTCCAATTGCCAGGGAAGGTAAAAATCCTGTCCAACCATCTGAGGTAAACATGCATCCTATGTATAAAATTTCTGATTTTTATACATTTACATTATATTATAGCTTAATTTGGAAAAAAATAACAATAAAGACCAAAGGAATTGTCAGAATACATATAAAGATCAATTCTAAAATTTAGATAGCCGAAATGATTATTCTTTATTTTGTAAACTGTTCCATGTTATTATGTATGCTGTTATTTAGAACAGAATATGTAGAAATGACTTCTCTTTGCCTATTTGTTTTCTAAGTTTTAATTTTCTTCCTTGCATGGTTTTTCTCCATTTTTACTTGAATCTATTCCTTCTAGGATTGCAGACCTGTGTTCATTAATTTTATTTCTAATTTCTGGGTTCTAGTTTCTATTTAAATAAATATCTATGCTAAGTTTTGATTGGCAGTTTGCCCTCATTCTCTACTTGTGTTATATAAAGTTCAGTCCTGAAAATTGATAGCTGAAGCTTTCTAGATTCTGATTCTTCACTTTTTGAGGTGGGGGCAGTCCTCTAGGTACTGTAAATAGTTTCCTGAGTTTCAGCTTTTATAATTCGTGTCATTCTTGAACTGCAAATCCCTGACCATGTACTATAGATTCCACTATTGTCAGGATGAGGCTGCTCTCTCCCTCTGAACCCTCTGCTTGAACCAGGCATCCCAAGATGATAGCCCTCTGATGCCTGCCCTTCTGACCTTTATTACATCAGTGTGTTTGCATCTTGCATTAACTGTTTCATCTGCCTTATATCATCTCAAGGTTGGCTCCTTGTGAATGAATATTAATTCCTCAGGAATTAACTGCCTTCCCTAAATAACCAATATCAGAGGTTCCCTCCCCTCATGTCTAGTCATTCTTTATCACATTATCCTTTTTTATTTTGTCATCTCCAATAGTACATTTCATATTATTATATGAAATTTTCTTATTATGTATATTCTTCTTTACTGTATATTTCTTTCAACTTAAAACAATAGCATTCTTATGAACAAAGACTTTACCTAAATTTTTGGTTCCCAACAAAATTGTTCTGGGTTCTTAAGTATATTTATTGAATGAATGAGGTAACGAATTAATGCAAAAACTATCACTAAGTCAGTAGAGTCCTTCTAATCTTTTCAAGCAAATTAAACAATATTATTAAATACCATTTAAGCCCTAGAAAACTCGACATAATTTCTCATCATACAAACGTTTGCCAATCATATGTAATTATTTAGGATAGTTCTTTCTTAATGTAATTGTAATTTCAAATCTATAGCTGAAAATCAGGATTATCTTGATTTTATCATAAGTGATCAGTGCATTTAATAAACAATGCAAAATGTAAAATTTCTAAATCTAAGACCATTTATATATGATAGTATCATGCATTAGTTTTGCACTAACAGAATGCATTTGGTGCTTAATTACTGCACTGGTCAACAAAATTATATTACTAACTGTTTAAGAATGGCAGTTGGGGCTTCCTTGGTGTCACAGTAGTTGAGAGTCCGCCTGCCGATGCAGGGGACACAGGTTCGTGCCCCGGTCCGGGAAGATGCCACATGCCACGGAGCGGCTAGGCCCATGAGCCATGGCCACTGAGCCTGCACATCCGGAGCCTGTACTCCACAAAGAGAGAGGCCACAACAGTGAGAGGCCTGCGTAACGCAAAAAAAAAAAAAAAAAAAAAAAAAAAAAAAGAATGACGGTTGAATCTGGATTTGCATCTTAGTTTGACTACAAAATGTTGGAATATATTTTCAACAACACAACACCATGTCTTATTGAGAAACAATATACATTTCATTCAGGCAAATTATTCAGTCCCTATGAGTTGAAGTTTTATAGTCTGAGTGAAAATCTCATCCTTTAGCATCCTTGTGCTGAAAGATTTTTTTAAATTAATTTATTTATTCATTTATTTTTGGCATGTTGGGTCTTCGTTTCTGTACAAGGGCTTCCTCTAGTTGCGGCAAGCGGGGGCCACTCTTCATCATGGTGCACGGGGCTCTCACTGTCGTGGCCTCTCTTGTTGCGGAGCACAGGCTCCAGACGCGCAGGCTCAGTAATTGTGGCTCACGGGCCTAGTTGCTCTGCAGCATGTGGGATCTTCCCAGACCAGGGCTTGAACCTGTGTCCCCTGCATTTGCAGGCAGATTCTCAACCACTGTGCCACCAGGGAAGCCCCTGTGCTGAAAGATTCAAATTAAAATGATAGTTTCTTTCTAGGGAAATCATTAATACAGAAGGGATGTACAATTTTAGCATGAGGGAAATCTAGTTTTAACCTAGAATTGGTCTTAATCCAATTGTTTTAGGAGTATTCCTTTCCTCACTCTAAGTGTATTTGCTGACAGTCCTGATTTCTCCTTTATATTGTTAAGGTTTCCATGAAAGCTAGCTGGAGACTTTAATCCAGACAAATGTTACAATTTAATTTTATGTTTAAAAACAAAATGGTCTAGGCCCCAAAATTTCAGTATTATTTTCTTCAGAAACTCGTTTCTTTTGGAGTTGGACATATAAACTCCTAGAAGTTTTATCCTGAAACCTAGTTTTCCTGGATACCTTTATATCAGAACAAATAATGAAACCAATTATACATTTTGGTTGGTGAAAAATACATATAGATTAGAACTTCTATGGTGCTGATTTTAGCATGTTGTTTTGTCTCGAATGTAAGCTGTGTAAGAACAGCAAGCACTGTTTCTGTCCAAAAACAGCAGCAATTACCATTGCTCACAATCCTCTTTTATCAAATATGTCCTCTTGGTTTATAAAATTAAAGGGCTGGATTTTAATCCACCTCTTCAGTGTGCGTTCTTGTTCTGTTTTCTCTGAAAGCAGTTTTTCTTTTTCTCTTTTAATTTTGGTTTGGGTTGCTTTTAATACACATAGATATCCTTTTAGGGATATTATCTATTCTCTTGGCTTACACATTAATTTTGTGCTAATGTTTTATGCACTTATCAGTCCTGTTCTTTTACCAGAGAATAAAACCCATATATACATGCAATATTTGTGATAGTATCTTAACTGGGTCCGTGATTTTAATAGCTCCTTCCCAGGCAAAGGAGCTGTACCAAAAACACCCTGTAGAGAGTGAAAAGCCCCACCATGTAGAGAACCGTGGCTCCCCATCAATGAACCCTGTCCACTCCTTAACCAAACTTCTCTGTTTTCAACCACCTAGGCGTGATTTTGAGAGTACAGATTGTATGGAATCACAAGACTTAGCATAAAATTATGTGATACAATTGTGTTTCTGCAAGCATAAAATTATGTGATACAATTGTGTTTCTGCAATGTTTTGATAATCTTCCAAGTCATAATGAACAACATTTTGAACTACCTCTTAGACTGGCACCCCTTTTTGAGAGTTTACATTTTGATATAAAACATAGCTGGTTCTCTCAGATGCCCTTACTTTAGTAGCCACGGGCCATTTGCTGGAGCATCACTTCCTGTAAAACTCTGAAACGTATGTGCTTCCAAAATATAGTGTCTAATGCATACATTATTCAGTAAAGAAATCTGCATAATGACAAGCAACTTGTATGCTGTTACCTACTCATGATTCATTCCTTCTTTATCTCTTTGCAGCTCCTAAAGTAATTTTTTTCAAGAAGTAGAAGGAGATTATCTGATCCTCAGAGACTGATATATTTTCTTGCTGTGAAAGACTTTATTTACCTAAATCTTTACGTGACTCTTGCTGTCTATTCTTGCAACATACTGAAAGTTGTGTGTTGCATCCTGAGCTTTAGTAGCTTTTCCCATAGTTTGCGATTAATACTAGACTCCTGACAAAGTAAGAGAGAGAGAGAAAAAGCAAACATTTTGGACATAAGAATGATAAGGTCAGTGCCCTAATGCATTCTGGGGTAAATCGAGATCTTATAGACTAAGTAGAAGTAGATTGTGCAAGGTTTATCAGGCATAATTAAGAGATTAGATTGCATTCTTATGCAGGGAGAAGGTTGTCAGGGTTTTGATTAAGGAAATTATATGATCTGATTTGTGCTAAAAAAAATAGCTCTAGGATTTGGTGGAGAATGGATCATAGGGCAGCAAGAATGAGAGCAGGAAGACCAGTAATGAGCTATTTTATTTTGAGAGTGCAGGCAAATCGGGATGGTGAACAGACTATGGCTATAATAAAATTAAAGAGAATTAGATAGATAGAGGATATATTTTAACCACGGATCCAAAGGCGTTTACTGATGGATTCGATGTGGACTATGAGGGGCAGTGGGAAATCATGGATAAACTCTGAAATTTTGATGAAGCACTTGGATGTCTGGTGATGACATTTACTAAAGTGGAGGAAGACTGGGCATGAGCTATATCGTGTACTAGAAAAAAGACAAAGATTTGTGTTTGTAACTTGTTAGGTTTGAAATGCTATTAGAAATGCAAATAGGGATTATGCATGCAAATGGATATAAGAAATTGGAGAGCAAGGTAGAGGATAAATCTGGGAATTGCAAGCATATAATACGATAATATCAACGGGAAAAAAATATGTAGAGAAGAGAGGGGGAATGAGGCCTGGATTTCGTCATCAATACTAAGCCTGTGTAACAGAATAAGAAAGTTCCAGTGATCTAGAAACAAAACTAAAGGACACGTGTCAGAAAATCCAAGAGAGGAAAATGCCATCTACATTAAACGTTGCTAATAGATAATGCAAAATGAGGATGGGAGTGGGGTATACTTTTGGGGGCAACAGTGAGTGAATGGATGACTTTTATAAGAGTGAGTTGAGTGATGCAAAAAAAAGTCATTTTGAAATAGGTGGAATATTATTGGAAGAAGGAAACTCTTCCTCACTGGTTTTTTAATGTACCTTCCTTTATATTATAGTTATTTATGTTAAGATATTTCTTTATTATTTTAAGCCAAAAATTTAGATTGGTGGTTGCCAGAGGCAGGGGGTGAAGGAGTGGGTGAAATGGGTGAGGTGTCAAAGGGGACAAACTTCCAGTTCAAAAATAAATAAGTCCTGGGGATGTAATATACATCATGGTGACTATAGTTAATAATACTGTATCATGTATTTGAAAGTTGCTAAGATAGTAAATCTTAAAAGTTCTCATCAAAAGAAAAAACCTGTAACTGTGTGTGGTGATGGATGTTAACTAGACTGATTGTAGCAATCTTTTTGCAATATATACATGTATCGAATCATTATGTTGTAAAACTAATATAATAGCATATGACAATTATATCTCAATACAAAAAGAAGCTTCCTTTATTTTCAAATATTAGTCACACAATCCTTAGTATCTATTTTAGTACCTCATTAGGATCTGAAGAATTATAATCATTGGAACCTGAAGAACCAAATTTGACATATCAAAATTGGCCAACCCAGGTCATGTATCTTTTCCCAAACCAGTGGTTATACAAAAGGGGATATAATGTCCATATTGGCTCATGTAGGCTTGGTTTCCTAACTCATCCACTAAGAGGAGTATGTAATTACAGTGATTAGCTAAGATTGATTATATACCATCCTGGAGTAAATTCCCCAAGCCATATTACTCCAGAACCATATGGGAGAGATAACATGCATATTAGGAACTTATTCAAAATACCCACTACACAATGCTATGAGAGATCCATAATGGAGATCCAAAGCAAAGGTAATAAACAAATGAATGTGTTATACTCTGTGATTTCCAATAGTAGGCTAACACAAACAATGAAAACATAGGTTTTTGGGAGGAGCCACAATCAATACTTGTGAGCAATTAACATTGTGTAACTGAAGGGCAAAAGAAAACTAGTTTAACTCAGGAAAAATTAGGATAGAATTACATGAGGGGAAAGCAACAATAATTACGTTATACTCTGTTGTGTTCTTTAACAAATCAGAAGAACAGATGCTCCTTCTATGTAAAGTTAAAAAGGATTAAATATTTCAGGTTTAATTATGAAAGTAATAAACGTTTGACATTACTATCAATATTTTGGCATGTTTTTTCATTTCCTTGGGAATTGAATATACCATTCAAGATAGAGAGAATATATTATCATAATGTCATTTGTCATCCTTTACTCAGATGCCTCCAACTTCCTCCCACAGACACTTTGCTCTGCTGTTTACAGCAACTAATAAGGCAGTCAATAAGATCAGGATTAATTCTGGGAATTAAAGTTGGGGAGTAATATAAGGGACTTTGCAGCTGCCACTGTGTAGTCTTTTGTATTATTATAACTTTAATTTTGTTCTGTATTTCAGAACAAGGACTTTACTTTTTTCCTAAATTATAAGAACTAAAAACAAGTCCAGTTTTGATGTCATGTTATTATATTCTTACAGACTCTTTCTAAAACCTATTCTTTAGCATTAGGGAGAATTGAGTACACTAGTCCTCTGGGAAGTCTTTTGTGTCTAAAAGAAATTATGAGTAGCATTTTCCTCATTTCTTTCATCTTAAACTACATTTCATAAGGCTAGATAAGCATAATTTTTTTTCCAGCTGTTTCTATGGCTGCTTATTTTTTGAACACAGTTTTTGCAGCACTGATTTCTAATTCATAGAACATTCAGTGCACATTGTTCTTATTCAGTATGCGTATTACTTAAGCGTCTAAACTGGTTTTAGAAAGTTTAGGTACTTAAAACTATGATGACGTATGTAAGCTTGTAGTAATCATTAAAATAAAGAGAAATACAATTTTGCAAATGTTTTCTTTTAATTTTCTGGATTAATCCCCCTTTAAAAAATATTATGGGTAAGGATATTTAGTTTACCTATTTTCTTGAAAAAGCAAGTACTAAATATTTTTAAATTGTACAGAATAAATTTGCACTGTGGTAACAATAAGAAGAAAGTTTAAAAAGTATAATGTTATGTAAAAGTTAAGCATTCTTGAAAAAACATTATTAGCATAATAGTAATTATGATGATCTTTGTGATGCTATTGATACAAGCTTTCAATTCCATTAAGTCAGTTCAAAATCTATTTCTATTATTAAACAGTGAAAAAATTAGGTCATTTTTATTTTATTTTTCTCAAGAAAGTATTATATACAATATACAAGGGGACTTTTATGAAATCACTAGTACTTTAATTGAAGGCTTAACAAATTTCCCCCCATATGCCACTCCTACTATCCCACATTGGTTTGACTTCTTATTCTTTTCTGATGTTCCCATATCCTCATATATTCTCCATATTTTCTCTCATCACTTTCCATTAAACATGAATTACATTTGAGGATATGATAAACATATTTTATCATGAGGATGGAATGAGATAATCCATACACAAAATTGGTATAATAGCAGCATATAATAAATACTATATCAAATTTTACTAATATTATCTTGAATTTTTCATTTTGCCTTATAGCTCTAATAATAATTCTCTGTGCTGGTCCACAATCTATATTCCAATAACAAAATGAGACTGTCTAGGAGATCATGTGGGATAAAATAATCAGTTGAACAATATATTTCTAGATTATCAAATACTTGGAGACCTTGACTAAGAAGATTCCCACAGTTATCCTTGTATGGTCTTTGTTGTTGAAATTCTCTACAGACGTCATAACCTCAATTAGTTCCTGTGTGCCTTCCTACTTTTGTTAAAAAAAAATTTTTTAAGTGAGAAAGATCTAGCAGAGTGGAAGAGTTTGAATATATACATAATATTTAAGAGAAAGTTAAAAAATTAGTGATGGAATCTAAAATATTTGGTAGATATTTGAATAGAAATAGAGCTATCTTTGTTCTAACAATTGGAAAAGAAAATAGTTCTGCATACTTTGCATTTGTGAAATGAGTATATTTCAATCAGATTACTTACTTCTATTTTCTATGTACATAGCAGAGATGAAAGGGGATTTAAAAAGTTATGGATTATTACAAGATTGTATTCACCAGAAAAAAGTTAATGGGATTATTCAGATTGGTTTATTGCCAATATAGTATATATGAATCACTATGTCTACATTCTCTGTTATGTGACTTCCTCTATCAGTGCCAGGCTGCTCTGGTTCAGAAATGGAAAGAAGAGAAAGATGAATTCATCTAGGATTTGAGATTTGTTTAGGTTGTGAAACAAAATGACAAAGTAGTTAGAGTTTGGGTTAATGGAAAGCTATTTTTGAAGTGATGGACCAAGAAATCAGAGATTAATAATGAGAGACATAAAATGAATGAATGTAGTGAAACAGAAAACTCTGAACAAACTTGAAGAAGTTGAGTGAAAAAACATAGAAGGATAAGAGTTTGTAAGTGGAGAGTGGGATTGTTTGAATGAGAAATTTTGAAGATGGAAACAAGACAACTGATAAAGTCCAAGTTATGATGTTTGCTGCATTTTATTACTGGACAAAATGGGAACAATTTCTTACATGGAAAATTTGAATCACTATAAGACCACAAGATTGATATTTATCCCATGGACACTGGAATTACCAGGAGGGTTATAAAAAAATATGGAGAAGAGAGGAACATTTTAAGTCAAGTGACAATGCTTCTCTCTCTCTCTCCTCTCTTTCTTTTTTCCTTTCTTTTTTCTCTCTTCTTCCTTTTGTTTCTATTCTTTACTTGTCTATTACTGTTATTCAGTAAGCGAGAAGTGCTCTGTATATTGGTGGAGAATTGATTCAAAGAGAATGACAGCATGCTTGTCCCTTATGCTAAATGGCAGAAACCTCAACATATCAGAGGTTCTTAGGAAGCAATAGAGGCTAAAAGTCTGTTTGGATAAATAGGGATCAAATAGTATATTCATCCCACCTCCTGTACTGAAAATAATAAGGATATGAGAAAATAAATAGCCATGATATGAAAGCCTTCAGTGGAACTGGTGCCCTCAATGTTGAGGATGAGTATGCAGTTAAAAGAAGGGAAGATATAGAGTATGCTTGAGCAGATGGAGAACCAAGAAGGTTGCTCATCTATGGTGAGGTTTTAGAGGAAAAGAGGTTTGAAGAGATCAATAGTGGGGCAATGCTAGCACTTTGGATTTTAAGCTGATGAAAATGGGGTGATTAGAGAGAACCCCTTTGTCCTAAGGATCACAGAACGATGTCTCTCAACCCATGGAAATGCTCCATTGACTAGAGTCATGGCACATTTATGGATAAGATCCACAGGCACAACAGAATATGAGTCTGGTGATCCATTTCTGTTACTTCCCCACTAACCAGGCTACAGCTTGAAGTAGAGAAAAGAACATAGGGTTTGGCATTCCATTAACCTTGATTACAATTTCAGTTCTTGCACATATCATGTGTGTGTGAGCTTAAAGTTTACTGGGAGGATTAGAAAGAGTGTAAATGGTGCTTGGTTCTTGGAGCTGTTGTCATTCTGCTCTTTTTCCTTGATAATGAGAAAATGATCACCTGTGAGATCTGGAAACTAGATACCTGGTGTTATACCAACTCTGAAACCTGAACTCCTTGGCATTGATGAGCCAGTGGAAATGCTAGCCTGTAACTTCTCTAATATCCAAAGCTCTGTACCTATTTCCTTTTCTCAGTTACAGCAACCTTGTCCAGCTGTGTCTCCAGAAGCTCTAAAATAATCTCGCTGTCCTTCATCCAGAGCTGGAGTAACCTATCTTTCTTTTGAATCATTTCTCCAAATTGCCCTGAACCTATGAAGTTTGGCATTTTTTGCTTCTGTAGAGTTGCAAAAGCTATTTTTGAAGCACTTTAAAGACTATTGACATCATAACAGTGATTTTGTATTATCTAAGAAGCATATTTAAGAAATTAGTTTTGCATTTATCTTCCAAGCCCAGAAAGCTTTCTTTCTTTCTTTTTTTTTTTTTTTTTTGGTAATTTCCTTTAATCTTGTGGCCCCTAAACTTTAATGCCGACTGAACTCCTGAGGTGGTTCTTTGTAATACAAATATCAGGATGAAATTCCAGAGATTCAGATGACGGAAACTGAAGTTTGGGGTCTAGAAACTTCCACTTTTACAACTTCACAGGTGATTATGATTCAGTCTATTCAATGGAACATATTTGGAGAAATTGAGTCCTCAACCTACTGTGGTTCTTAAGACAAATTTTGAAGGCCACATTTCCATTAGTTTTTGGAGAAACAAATTTAACTGAGTCAACAAATTCTCTTAAACTTAAAAAAAAAGGTAACTAAGGAATTCTCTGGCAGTCCAGTGGTTAGGAGTCTGCACTTCCACTGAAGGGGGCACAGGTTCAATCCCTGGTCAGGGAACTAAGATCCCACATGCTGTGGGGCATGGCCAAAGTAAATAAAAAACAAAACAAAAAAAGTAACTATATGAAGAGATGGTATATAATTAGCTTGACTATAGAAATCATTTCACTGTATATATGTTAGCAAAGCATCATGTTGTACACCTGAAATATATGCAATTTTTAATAAAAATAAGATTTAAAAAACCATATCACTGAGCTCAAATTCTGAAAGAGCTGTATATTTCCTAACTTCTGAAAAACTCCTTTAGTTTTCACTATGCCATATATGTGTATAGGTCACTGATCATGGGAAACAGAATTCATAAAAATGGATAAGAATGTTGTGTTAACTTACAACAAATTACACATTCTCAAGAAAAATCACCAAGAGCTATAATATGAAGAACAATATTTTAGTCCAAAGACATTAAAAAAAGACAGCCAAGGAAAAACTGATAGTATGCTAAATGTGTCAGGATAAAAGCAGTTTCACAACACCCATTCAATTATGTAGAGGTTGTTCATTTCAATCTAAAGTCTCTCAAATTATCAGCTGAAAGCTTATTCATCAGGAAACTAAAATTTACACAAAGGTAGCCATCGTGTGTACAAAAGTACCTGGAAATTAACTCTTACATTAGAGAGTACATGACTAGGACCACAGAGAATAATAAGTTCTGGTGTTTATAGAGAAATGATCCTACAGAAATGTTTGCCAGTGAGATTGAGGATGCCATGTTATTACCATTCTGATGGTATTGTAATGACTGATCCTGAAGGATGTGTATGTATTTTCTTATAGGAAGCACACTTGGTAGGCACACTGCTTTCGCTCCAAATCCAGTTCCACCTTTCTCTGTAATAGAGCTTTGATCAAGGTGCTTGTCTCTTAAGTCTGCACAAAAATGGTGTATCCCATGACCTAACCTTCAGTAATGCAGTGGTCTTACAGAGTCATACAGTTTTTCTGCAATTGTGATATGTGGGATTAAAAATGGGAATTTAAAGAGAAGTAGTTTTTGCTCTGTATTCGTTCACTTTTAACTTATGCACTAGGAACAGGATTTCATTATGATGTGTCACCTGATGTCCAGGAACAATTTGCTTAGTGACCCAGGATGGAGCTAACAATGGTGAAGAACATAGAAAATAGAGTAATAACTGCCAAAATGCTGAATGAGGACTGGGAACAAAAGCTCCTCTTTTGAAGTGTACGAGGGCAGTTGTTTTCAAACATACTTAAGCATTAGACTACCCATATTAAAACTGATGTGCTTGTTAAAACTGAAATTCCTGGACCTTAGATCAACCAAAGGAGCATTTTGACAGAGATTCCCAGGAATTAGAATTTTAACAAGCAATCAAGTTATTGTTAGGCACAAATACAATTGACAGCTGGGAAATTATATGATTTCTTAGTAGTTTTTCTATGGAAAAATTAAAAGTTTTTTCTCTTTTTGAACAGAAAACAAATACATATGTTTAAAAAAATAAATATATAAATTAATAAAAGTCATAATATTTACCAATAGTGGTGCTTTTTTGGTCTTAGAAAACCTAACATTTTCATAATTAGAACTATTGTTTTTGTCCTCAAAATATAAGGAATACACTTACCTTAATGTAGGTTTTAAAATAAATGCTGGAATACTTCTAACTTTAAAAGTTTACTCAATTCAATTATATGCATTACAGAAGTGAGACAATTAACATATAACAATTAAGTGATTCCATTATTGTTATCAAACTGAAAAGAGTGGACACAATTACTCTTTCTTGAATAGACTAGTTCTCAAGAGATTGATGGCAAAGGTTAGCTGAGCAGGATTGGTTTAATAGAAAAGCTTGCCTTCACATCCCGCCTTCTGCCCCTGACCCCTCCTCAACTTTCAGTTGCCCCAACAGCTATATGATATTTTGTATCTTATCTCCCCAGTTGAGAACTCGTGATTTAATATAGAAATGATACTTTACAGATGTGCTCTGTCAACATGCTGTCCAGTGAGTAAGCTGCACACTTACCATGGAAAGAGCCTGAGATAAAATCCCAACTTGTACTTACAAGTGGTCTTGAATAATAAGTTTATCTCTAAGCATGTTTTATCAGATAACAAAAGTGGTGATAATATAATTTACCTTAAAAGAAATCAAATAGATCAACATTTGTGAAAAAATATACATATGTGTGTGCAATGTTCTGTGTATGTGTGTATACATACATGTATACATACAAAATACATATATGTGTATACATATAAATCATATATACACTCATATAAATAACTAGTAATAAAATTTTGAGAAAAAAATTACATTGCATATCACAAGCAATCAACAGATGTTATTAGCTCTTTCTTACCCTTTGAAAAAGACCAAAATATCTCATAGGCCAACATGCTATGGCACGAAGGGGTAAAATTATCAATACTTAGATATGTTGACATGTTTTGGGGACAAAGATAGTAATGCAAATCTATCAACTAACCAGGCTTTTTCCAAACTGTCAGTGTCATGAAAGACAAACAATATGGAAGGTACACACAACCAAAGGAGACTCAAGTCACATGATAACTAAATGCAACACTTGACCTTTTATTGGGCCCTGGATTGAATAGACCAATAAACAAACAAAAAATAAAACAGCTATAAAGTATACATTGGGGAAAGTTTGAAAAGGGATTATATGTTAGCTAATATTGTTATCAGTATTATATCTCTGGTACAATAATTGCATTATGATTATATGCTATGTTCTTCAGTGATACATGCTAAAGTACATAAAGTGTCAGGATGTCTACAAATTTCAAGTGGTTAATAAAGGGGAAAGAGGGAGCAAGAAGGAAAGTGAGAAACTGAGAAATTAAAACTATACAAGGTGTTAAAAAATTAGTGAACATAAATAAAGGATATGTAGAGTTTTCAAATTTTTTAAAAATGGAAAATAATTTAAAAATTAAAAATTCTTAGACACATACAGGGGGTGATTTAGGAAATAGTATATTTTAGGTTATAAAATATAATTTTCTTGAGGTATGATCACTTTTATTAAATGATTTTTGTTGTTTTCCTGTCATATGTAATATTTTCCCCAATTTTACAATTCTATTAAGATTTTCAGTTAAACATTATCAACTTAAAGAAGGTATAAGGTATGACCTCATATTACTACTCAGAGAGAAACCTAGCAGAATGCTAAACGAGGAAAGCAGTTTAGTCAAGAGTAGAATTAGGTTGATTTAAATATTAAAGAATTTATCTTAAAGATGAATAACTAGTTATGTAAATTGAAAGAATTGCAAACATAAGAGCTAGTTTTTAGTACTTTAATTTGACTTTCTAAACTAAAACCTGCAAAAGGAATAGTAAAAAATAAATGTCTGCTATTTTCAATTACTATTTTTAAAATTTAGTTACAAAAAGAGTTGACATCATTTTAAGTTACGAAAATACAGAATGTGTCACTGATTGCCAGTTGTTGTTCAGATCCAGTCTTAGTCACATTTATTTGAAGAGAGAGATTATGATTTTATCAGAGTTGGATGCCTTTCCAAGCACTTTTTTTCACTAATTATTTTTGGAATTTTGGGGAGTCAGTAGCAGTTGAATTGATTTACAAAAGGATTAAGAATGAGATAGAAACGTCTGCTCCTGTCAACATTGTTATTTTTCATAAGCATCAATTTTATAAAGAGCATTTTCTGTTTTTAATTTCAAAAAAAGTCATGCTCCAGCAAATTAAAATACTCTCATTAATAATTTACAGGTATGCTGTCAATGTGGCAATAACTAATTATATGATGATGTAGAGTCTAGAAAGGTGGTAAGAAAGCAGTTCTGTTCCCAAAAAGAATTGACCAAAATTAAAAAAAAAGGTCTAATCATACCAGATAACTGTGTTTCCCTTTTAAAATGAAAGCTGCTCTAACTACAAAATCTCCTTACATTTTTAAAATTTTATTTTATTTATTTTTTTATACAGCACGTTCTTATTAGTCGTCCATTTTATACATATCAGTGTATACATGTCAATCCCAATCTCCCAGTTCATCCCACCCCCCCACCCCCACCACTTTCCCTGCTTAGTGTCCATACGTTTGTTCTCTACATCTGTGTCTCTATTTCTGCCTTACAGACAAGTTCACATGTACCATTTTTCTAGACTCCACATATATGCGTTAATATATGATATTCATTTTTCCTTTTCTGATTTACTTCACTCTGTATGACAGTCTCTAGGCCCATCCACATTTCTATAAATGACCCAGTTTCGTTCCTTTTTATTGCTGAGTAATATTCCATTGTATATATGTACCACATAATCTTTATCCATTCTTCTGTCGATGGGCATTAAGGTTGCTTCCATGACCTGGGTATTGTAAATAGTGCTGCAATGAATATTGGGGTGCATGTGTCTTTTTAAATTATGGTTTCCTCTGGGTACATGCCCAGTAGTGGGATTGCTGGATCATATGGTAGTTCTATTTTTAGTTTTTTAAGGACCCTCCATACTGTTCTCCATAGTGGCTGTATCAATTTACATTCCCACCAACAGTGCAAGAGGATTCTCTTTTTTCCACACTCTCTCCAGCATTTGTTGTTTGTAGATTTTCTGATGATGCCCATTCTAACCAGTATGAGGTGATACCTCATTGTAGTTTTGATTTGTATTTCTCTAATAATTAGTGATGTTGAGCAGCTTTTCACGTGCTTTTTGGCCATCTGTATGTCATCTTTGGAGAAATATCTATTAAGGTCTTCTGCCTATTTTTTGATTGGGTTGTTTGTTTTTTTAATGTTGAGCTGCATGAGCTGTTTATATATTTTGGAGATTAATCCTTTGTTGATTCATTTGCAAAGATTTTCTCCCATTCTCAGGGTTGTTTTTTTGTCTTATTTATTGTTTCCTTTGCTGTGCAAAAGCTTCTAAGTTTCATTAGGTTCCATTTAAAATCTCCTCACTTTTCTTGAAACAAAGTTTACAGAATGTTTCTGAGACACTCAATTGATAATTAGGTTCCATTTATATGTGGGCGTTTATTAGGGATGTTTAAAATTATTTGTTTTCTCTGAAGTCAGTCTGTTCTCAGTTGAGCTGTAAGATATTCTGCACCTTTGTCTTTGTTTGTGCTTGGGGGCAAATGTAAGTCTAGGTACATGTGGGGAGGAGAAAAGCCTGACTAAATTTTGGTCACACCTAGATAATGGGCAATTAAGAGGACTTATGAACTATCTCTCCTCTGCTGGCCAATATTCAAAAGGTCCCCACTTCAAAATAAAAGATATGAGATATTGAACAATTATTGCTCATTATAGATTCAAGAGAAAAATAAAGAGAATGAAGTTCATCACAGAGGAGGCAGAGAATCAGAGATAAAATTTTGTCAAATAGTAAAGATTACTTATTTGGATCTAAGTCCTCAAGGGCAATATATCTTCAGAAATGGGTGCAGGAAGTAAAGAAATGCCAAGATAATACCTCTAATAATATATATTATTATATAATAATATATATTTTAATTGCAGTTGGTACTGTAATTTGCTGATAAGTTATTTTTTCTAAGACTACTTATATATTAGAATAAGAAAATGAACAGTAATGCTTGAACATGACAGCTAAAGTTATTTTTCCCAAAAAGATCAATTATTTAAATTTATGGAGATTTCTCTTTTTGATTGGTGTTAATATAGCAAATATATTTAGTGTTTGCCAGTACATTTAGTTTTTAACATATCCAACATTTCTTTCAGATAAACAAGAATTTGTATATTATATGTTAACAGATATGGCTTATATATTAGTTATGTGAATTTGATTGTAATAAACATATAAACATATGTAATCATATATACATACACATAAATAAACTTTAGAATTTGTAAGTACTTAATATATGTTATAAAATGCATTATAACTAATGAGAAAGCAAGAATCATTTACTCAGTGATGCTGTGGAAATCCCCTAACTCTTTGGCAAAAATAAAAATTAAAACTTAGTGTGAATAAACACATGCTGATTCATGCAAAAAAAAAAAGATTTGCTTGAATCCAAAATGTTAACAATTTTACAGCTGAGTTGGGGAATTAAGGCTAATTTCTTTCATATTTTACACGGTTTTTCAAAAATTTCTCTTTTATTATAAAAAGAAACAAAAAAGTATAATTCATTAATTTTGTCAGCAAGCCATTAATCACCTCTAATTATATGAAATTCTGACATTTCCTTCTTTCAGTCAGTCATATCAACATTAGGAGATTTATGGTTAGAAAACTTAGATAGATAGATAGATGATAAAGATACATACAGAGAAAGAGGTTTCCTGTTACACAGAAATCATATCACAAATATTTTATATTATGTCCTCAGTGTACATTTTTTTCTCATTCAACTGTTATAATAATCCTATGAAATAAGCATAATTTCCTCCATGTTATGGACAAAGAGATTTAGTGCCATGTACATATTCAAATATCTAGTAAGAGGAATTTCACCCAGAACTTTCTGATAACTGAACCTTATAGTTTTACCCACCTGTTTTTATTTTTAGTTCTGAACTGGAATAAAATGATTATAAAAATCATTTGGGGCACGTATTTAAAATGCATATTCCTGGTCTCCACTCCATCTACTCTGAATCAAGTGCTCTGGAAAGGGTCCTAGAAAAATCACTGAATCTTGTACTTAAGTTAATGTATTAATTAGGGTTCTCCAGAAAAACAGAATCAATAGGAGATATATATATATATATATTTATATTTATATACACGTATATATATATATATATATATATATATATATATATATATATATATATATATATATATCCAGAGGCCTGAGAACCAGGGTAGCCAATCAGGTAAACCCCCTTCTGAAGGCAGGAGAAGACTGACATCCTAGTTTGACCAGTCAGGAAGAAGAAAGGGCAAAGTCTCCCTTCCTCCACATTTTGTTCCATTCAGGCCTTCAGTGGACTGGATGGTGCCTACCCACATTAGTAAAGGTAATCTTCTTTACTTAGTTCACCAGTTCAAATTCAAATATTATCCAGAAACACTTCACAGACACAGCCAGAAATAATGTTTAGCCAGATATCTCTGTATCCTGTATGTAATGTGCTCAAGTTGATACATAAAATTAACAATCACAAGTCTACTTCTTATCAACTTGGCACCCATACACATCCTCTTAAAACATACTTAATTTCTAAATAAAGGCAATAACAAGGTTATAATTCTGTCTAACATGGTATAAGTCTCCTAAGTACAACTGAAAATGCACTAATGCTTTCCCCAGAAGAAAAGGTAAAGCCCTTGAGTGAGGTTCACCATTTTCCTTGATCCCATAACTTAAATACTATGATGTAAAATTAAAAAATATTAAATAATTTGATATAAAGTCAATACCTCTTATGTTATATGGTAAGGGAATATGAAGGGAAAGAAAACAAAGATATTTTCTTTACACACACACACACACACAACACAAATGTATTCATACCAAACTAAGGAGGAAAAATTCATAATTACACTTCTTGTTTCTGTAACTGGTCACACGGTCACAGCTGGTATTTATAACTACGTTCTTCCACTGCCCACTCTGTATTTGCTTTGCCCTCAGCAAGGACTTCAGCTGATTGTGGTTAATTTTATGGAGTTACCCAAACCTGATCATTCCTGAAAAGTATGAGCCATTAGCAGTCTGTCTGGATTGGGCCTATGTAGTTTTCCATTTACCTTAAGCAAAAGACATCATAATAATAAGAAACACTCTTAGGGATATCCTGTATTCCAGACATATACTTCCTGACCTCCAATGTGCAGTAGTAGTCCAATTTCCTCTTGGTAGTTGGCAACAGTCACCCCACCCAGCACCGTAATTCCCTTCTTTGCCTGTTGATGCAGTGGCATGAGGAAGCCAAAAGTGACCAAGTGGTAGTCTTAAATTCCAGTTCAGTGGAATCATTGCCTTGTCATTTGGTGGAAGAATTTTTCCCTCTGGAATAAATCCTCTTGTCCAGCAAAGCATAAATTCAGGGGAACAAGAAGAAAAATGTTTGCTATGGGGTCACTAGAGATAATATTGAGTGGTGCCACCCCCACTTCCACCCCTTGATTCCTGGACCCGTGAATTCTGCCTATAGGAAAAATAGAATATATAGACTCACTGATTCATAGCATATACAGCCTCCTAGATAACCTTGTCCCAGCCTTACAAGGTATTGCCATCTAACTGTTACTGTTAACTGTCTTCAAAAGGCCATTCCATTGTTCTGTCAAACCAGCTGCTTAGCATGATATAGAACATGGTAATACCAGTGAATTTCATGAACATGGGTCCCTTCTTGCACTTCTTCTGCTGTGAAATATGTTCCTCCATCAGAAGCAATGCTGTTTGGAATAATATGACAGTGGATAAGGCATCCTGTAAGTCCACTGATGGTAATTGGTAGGAGCATGTGTACATAGGAAGGCAAGTCCATTTCCAGAGTAATTGTCTACTCCTATAAGAACAAAATACTGCTCCTTCCTTGATAGAACTTGTCACCAGGGGAATGGAAGGCCAATATTGGTCTCTGTTCCTGGAAGATTAGGCACTCAGCAGTGGCTTTAGCTAGGTCATCCTTGGTGAATGGAAGTCCATGTTGCTTCGTCCATGCATAACCTCCATTCCTGCCACCATGGACACTTTGTTCTTGAGCCTGTTGGACAGTGACAGAGGAGGCTGGGGAAAGCATGTGACTGGTATCCACAGAAGAGGTCATCTTATCTGCTTGATTATTAATGCCTATTCTGCTGAGGTAAACCTTAGGTGAGCATTCATATGGGACACAAATATCCTCACATTTTTTCCCCTTCAGAGTATGTCTATTCAAGCATGCATTCTGGAACTAGGGGAAAAAAAACACAGGATAGGTTTTGGGAATCCCTGGGCCCACTGTGAGATGGACTTGAGCTAAAACTCTATTAATCATCTTCTTAAGCCCCTACATTGATCAATACACCACAGTGATGTGTTGGGTCTCTTGGAATTAATGTCAGTTCGAAGCCAGTGTCCAGTAGTTCCTAAAAGTTCTGATCATTTTCTTTTCCCCTAATCACGGTTACCCTGGCAAAAGGATGTCAGTCCTCTTGGTGAAGGATATGAGAAAGAGTAACCATATAAATTACCTTTACAGAGGTCTTTTGTCAAGGGGACCCAGCTTCCACTTCATTTAATGGGTTCTGGGTCTGTAAACTGGCTCAAATCTGGGAATTGACCAAGGGGCTTTGACTCTCTGTTTTTATGATTCAGATTAGAGTTTTGTTCACTTGACTTAGAAAATTTTGCTTATATAAATCAAGTAAGAAAGAAGTAAACTTTCTACCTATTTCACTTCCTGAGACACTGTTATCAACTACTAAATGCCATAAGTCTGTGAGAGTCAGACTATTTTTCCATTATGGCAAACCACACCCACCTTGCCTTTGGCAGTTGAATGCCACTGCTTGGCCCCTGCCTCCTAGGGATCCAGTTACTCCCACTGCATTTAGCTTTCCCAATTCAGTGACTGCAGATGTCACTGTGAGGTCTGAGTTGCAGAGAAGTGTGATCACAGAGATCTCTCAAGGATGCTGGCGTTTGCTGTCTTTATACTATTATTTCTCATAGTAGATGTTTTCTGGACACACCCAGTGTGGCTGAGTAGGTCTTAAATGACAAATCCACTCTAACATTCCAATCCCTTGAGCTTTTTCTGCATTAAAGTAAGGTGGGTCTGGAAGTTCCAGTTTGCTCACTGTGGGCTGACTTTTGTCCATGTTTCAGCCAACCAACCCCAAAATTCTTAGAGGTCTTCTAACTCCCAGAGCTGCAACTTTAAATGCAAAATGTCTGCTAAGGGAGCCCATATCAGTAAATACAGACTGATCCAACGTTATGTTCCTTCCAGCATTATTCCATACCATGAGTATCCATTCCCACTTATGTTCCCTGGATTTCCATCTCTCTATATAAGAAAATCCAGTAGTTATTTTGGAGAGTGGTGCTACTCCCCATGAGTCACACTTTGCACCTCCCCTTTAGGGGCCTGCTGGAACTTGGGTCTAGTTATTGATCTAAAAACAAAGTGGGGTAATGGTGGTGGGTCCTGAGAAGCATCTACATAGTCTTCCCATGGTAACTGCCTCAAGGGGGGCCACTGCACTTTCTGAAGCAGCACAGGGTTAATTCCCTCAGAGGAGGGTAGAGAGGTTGATACAACTCGGGGTGAGGAAGCCGTGGCTGATGGGGCTGGGGGGGGTCTCGTCCACTGAGAGTGCCACTTGCACTGACAACAAAAACTCATTAGAATTTAGGAGCTCGATGTGTCTGGTCTCATAAAGGTTTCTCCACAAGTCACCACCCCAAATGATAAGATCCCATTCTTTCCCAATCAAAGTCCTCACTTTAACAGTAGACAACCTGTGAAGCTAGAATTTCACCTTGTATTGTAATTTAGCCATTCTCAGGGTCAGATACTGCATTTGAGTTTCAGCAGTTTTAGCCCTGCAACTATAGGAGATAAAAGTCTTCTTCAAGGCATGCATGGAAGCTCTTAGGTTATTTACGTGGTGCTTGACCTGAATATTTAAATCTCTGAGATCATATTTTTTTAATACCACTTCATCCAGCGATATTAGGAGCAAGAGCCAACCCCACTATATTCGTTAGTTTTCCAAAAATGTTTAAAAGTACTATATACATACTCATCCAGCTCCTTTCTTCTTTTAAGTTGTTGATTAGGAGATCTAGGGAAGATATTTTGCTAGATCATGGCATGGGCTATCAGTGCTCTCTTTACTACTAGAAACAGTGTCATGAGCATCTGTAAATCTAATGAGATTAGAGAGTCAATTCCAGAACCCCTGGAACCGATTTGAAAAGTCATCCTTAACATTCTGTTCCTTTAGAACCCCTCTTAACCCTTCTAGGTGCCGAAGTCTGTATTAGTCAGGGTTATCCAGAAAAACAGAACCAATAGAATATATTCAGAGAAAGAGATTATTATAAAGAGTTGGCTCAAGTGCTTATGGAGGCTGAGAATCCCGCAATCTGATATCTACAAGCAGGAAACTGAAGAAGATCAGTGGTGACATTCAGTCTGAAAGCCTGAGAACCAGAGAGGCTGATGGTTTAAACCCAGTATTAGGGCAGGAGAAGACTGATGTCCCAGCTTAACAGTCAGGCGGAAGAAGAGTTGAACTCTCCTTTCCTCCACATTGTGTTCTATTCAGGCCCACGAATGATTGAATGCTTCCCACTCACACAGGGGAGGATAATCTGCTTTACTGACTTCACGACTGAATTGTAAATCTTATTGGGAAACACCTTCAGAAACACACCCAGATATAATATTTAGCCAAATATCAGAACAACTCATGGCCTAGTCAAATTGACACATAAAATTCATGATCACATGTAATATTTATAATTTTCAGTGAACTAATGTACAAAATGATCTCTAAACCAGTTCATAATTATCCTTCAAAACTTTTATGGGAATTAAATTGAAATGGAATTTTCACTCTTTTCCTAACAATTAATTTTAGAAATGGTATCTACTTAGAATTCATTTTGTACTAAACATTGTGTTAAGCTAAGTGCTTCTTAAATTGTATCTATTTTCACATTCACAGCCATACTTTAAGAGGTTAATCTAGTATGACTCTTTTTTTTTTTTTTTTTTTTTTTTGCGGTATGTAGGCCTCTCACTGCTGTGACCTCTCCCGCTGCGGAGCACAGGATCCGGATGTGCAGGCTCAGCAGCCATGGCTCATGGGGCCCAGCCGCTCCGTGGCACGTGGGATACTCCCGGACCGGGTCACGAACCCGTGTCCCCTGCATCGGCAGGCAGACTCTCAACCACTGCACCACCAGGGAAACCCAAATATGACTCATTTTAAATGTGATTTTAAATTTGATAATAATGTTAAGGAGATTTAGATGGATCCAGTTACTTAATGTAAGACATATAGTCATTGAACAACAAAGACAGTATTCACACCCAGGTTTTATTGTAATTTCCATTTTATAGTATAAAATTTTTCCTGTTAGCTATGAAAATCTACCTTGATCATAAAGAAATATTTTCTTTCTAGAATCAACAATTTACTCTATACACCAAGGGTTTAATTCAGTGTGATATCTGTAAAGAGCACCATATATTTAGAACCAAAAGACTCAGGATATCTTTATTTCTATAAAATTGGATAGAGCTCACAATTCTAACTTTTTTATAAATAAAGAATACATTTGATGATTTCAAAATTTTCATCCTGTACGTTAGTTTCCTCCAACTTTTTTTCCAAACTCTTTTGTCTAGGATCATCAAAATTAGCAAAATCTTTTATTCTCCATTCTTTAATTCTAAATCTTTAATTCTAATTCTAATCATCAAAATTAGCAAAATCTTTAATTGACTAATGAGACCTTGAGAATGCGAAAATGGAAAAACTATAACACAAATCAGTATCCATAGACCCTTTTTAACACAATCTCAGGCCTGTTGCTCTGATTCATTTTAATAGTCTAAATATAAAGTATACATACATACACATATACTTATACATACATGTTTATGTAGATAAATGATAGATGACTAGATAGATAGATAAATAATTTTATAACAATTTTGATGTGTTTCCCCCTTGGATGCTGTGTACTTTTACTTTTATAGTCAATGAGAGCTACTGGAAAAATTGTAGTGACTTTTAAACAGTTTGCATTAGCATATTATAGTCAAAATAGTCTCACCAATTCCCTGAGTTTAGAATGACCAATGATATGTTTTGTTTACAATTTCTGGTTTCTTTGCTACTTGTTTTGTTTTTACTCAATAATTTTCACTCATAGTGAAAATTATGACACAAAGATTGCAATTGATAATGTCAAGATTACCACAATGAAATACAGGAAGCATTTCATACTCAGTGTTTTCTAACAAGCCAGCATTTCTAAAATCATGTTCCATGAAATACAGTATTTGTACAAGGTTAATAACTATTGAGTGAAAAATCATTCCATAGTTAAATACCTTTGAGAAATATTGGATTAAACAATGCTAAACAGATTTTATTACTGTACAGCTCCTCAGAGCTGTTCATATAATAATTTGTGGATCTGATATTCAAAAGAGTAACATAATATGTAACATTTTAGTAGATTTATGTACCATGGATCATACTTTGCAAAGCCTTGTATTTTATTCCAATATCATTTCTGAATAATGAAAATTCTATAGCTCACTCAAACTAAGGGCCCTAACTATAGAAAATGAGACTTTCCTTACACTAACTGAATTTGTGGCATAGTCCCATCAACTACATTTTTATACATACACATTTTTCAATTTGCCACAAGGAATGAAATCACTATGGATGAGAATATTTTAAACCCCATAGGCTTCAGAGAAAAAAAAAATATTACTTAATTTCTGCGGCAGATATTTTTGACTCATAAAGTATAAGAATATTTCTGTTGTCAGAGTACTTTTCTTACATAGAAAAATGGGCCAAAAAAGATTACTTATAGTAATAAACATAAATTCAGACTTGAAATTTTCCCTTACAAAACAGTTATAATATTACTGAAAATGAACTTGAAAATGAATACTTGAAAATTACTAAAATGCATTTTTTCAATTCTTCAGAGGTTGTCTATGTAGATACCTGTTTCCTAAATAAAGAACCTAAAAGTGTATTGACTAATAGTTTACTTAATGATAAGTGTGATGCAAACATATTATTTAAAAAAATCCTTATGATTAAATAAATTTGTTTCTTTTTTGGTAATTAATTTTTAAACTTTAGAATAGTTTATATTTACAGAAAAAATGCAAAGGTAAAAGAATTCTTTCCCAAATACCCTTCATCCGATTCCATAATTATTAAAATCTTGCATTACTATGGTTCATTTATTTAGTTCATTAATTAGTGAAGCAATATTGATAGATCATTGTTAACTCAAAATCAAACCTTTTGACATACTCCCATTAAGACTACTTGTCTGTTTGGTTTTCATTTTGAGTATGTTTTAATTTCTGGGACTACGAGTTGTTCCAGGTTCATGTGGTATATTTCCTGTCCCAGTCTTCCATTTGTTTTCGAAATGATATTCATTTGCATTATTCTAAAAAAATGTTGTCAGGGCTCAAAGAAAAGAGAGTTTTTATTCAGTTTGAATTTGTTCCTGAGAGTATTCCTTGTCTCCTCTTATCTTTGCTTTAGAAGGATGTGAACCCGAGTCATCTGATAACATTCATATTAATGGAAAAAGGTGTTGTGGTTTTTACCTATTTCAGTCCACTGCTAAATGGAAAACATATCTGTCAGGGACTCGAGAGGGAGATTTGGGTTTATTCTGAGAAAACTAACCACGCTGACAGCTTTACTCCTATAATATCTACAGAGGTTTGAAGCATATCTGAATTTGAAGGGGGAAAAAAAAACCCAGAATGTTAAGCTATATTTGCAAAATGTGATTCCTACAGATGTCAAAATACTGCCTCTCTAATTTTACCTTCATTATGAAATGCCTTCAGGATCAGACTGTGTAACTTTTCTGTGAAACACTTAATCTCTACTCAGGCCCCTTAGGAAGATGTAATAGCAATCAGTAAATAACAGTGCAGAGGCTGTTGATTACTATTGAATAAACTAAAATGCTTTCCATACATTGCAAACTAAAAATGGATCACTCTCATCACTTATCTTTTTTTAATGACATTTTAAAGTCTAAGGGTCTTATTAATCAATGCTTTATATGATGTTTTCCAAAGATGTGCATGTACCTTGCTTAGAAAACAGAAGAGAGGCAGATATACTGAGACTCTTCTGAGGAAATTAAATCAGTATTCATAAACATTAGATACTTGATAGAGAATAAGAAAAAAAAGAAGTTGCTAAAAAAATAAGAGATAATGGAAAAAAGAAAGCGTGGAAGAAAAGGAAACTATTATTGGGCAAAAGTGACAGACCCTTTGATAACTAGTTTCTCAAAGTATTTTTAATAGGTATTTTGCCTTTTTACATTAAAAAAATGGGAATTTTGAAAAAAATCACTTGTTCAGGTCCTCATAAAGAGTATGGTTAAAACCAAGTGTTGAAACCATGCCTGTTTGGCTCCAGAATTTGTGCTTCGTTCACTCTACAGAAAAACCTTAACATATTGGCAATTTGATAACATTTTAAATGTAACGATGGTATTTAGCTGTTATTTGCAAAGGGGAAAGATTAGATTTTTACTTTTAGTTTATATTCCGTATGGCTTTATCAAAATGATCAGTGTATCTATAGAAAAATTTGAAAGACAATTTTAATATACTGGATAAAAATTGAAAGTGAATATTTATTGAAATATTATATTTACAATGTTTACATTTTAAAAGTTCTATGGAGGAATAGACAAATATTAAATGACACATATTTATATTGTACAATTCAAAGAGTGTTGAAATTTCGATACACTCATGAAACCATTATCACAATCAAGATGCTGAGCACATATACTTACGTTGCTCTCACCTGTACCACCATTCAGGTTAGAGAGGAGATTCATCCAGTTTTCTTCTCTCCTCCTTAGCTTTAACCTTCATCCAATAGCCAACTCATTTAATCAAAGTAAATTTTAAAAAGCTTTATCTGATTGAAAAAGGTGTTATTTGGTGGCATTTTATTTAGAACAGATCATTTCCAAGGAGTAAATGCTTTTTATTACAAGAAAACTTTCCTTTATGCTTATGTACACATTTATACTTTTTAAACCTTATGCTTACTTAATACTTTCACTGATTATTCAATTTCAAAAATCATTCTATTCAGAACTTTGAAGGTATTCCAATGGTTTTCTAGCAACCTCTGATGCTACTGAAAAATCTGTATGCAACCTTCCTTTTATAACCTCTTTGATTTTAGAAAAATCTTTTCTTAAAAAATATGAATTGAATTTTTAGCTCTGGTGAAGTATCATATATTGTTGTTTGTGTTGTCTGTTGCTTGAGATTCTGTGAGTCAGGTATTGGATATGAAGTGATTTATTTTCTGCGCCTCTTTATTTACATTTTCTATCTTTGTTTTATGCTCAAGGACTACCTACATAATCCTTTAGTTATGACCACTCCATTTAGCATGTCTATTGAAACTTTTATCCCTGTTTTGTGTGATTTTAATATTCTCAAATATATCAAACAATACTATTTTATCTTATATTTCACCTCCTCTGAGGTAGTTGATATTTTTGTTCATTTCTGTACTTTTTCATAATAGTGTGGCACACAGTATTTGGCAAGTGTCACTTAATACAATATTTGATTTTTGTTAGTAGTACACAGTTAAAGACAAAATCTTGAACTTAAAAAAAAAAACCACATCTCAGCCTCCATTGCATCTCCTAAGGTTACTGAATAAATTTCTAGTGGCAATAAGATGCATATGTATATAACATTTGAAATACAGTTTATAAATAGTAACATTTGAAACACACATATAAAACATTTTTTAAAAATAAGGATATTTTAATTGAGACACATTTAAAACTGAATTAAAATTTGCAAATCATGCTTGTGTGTTACCTTTAGAAATTTTAGAGTATAGAGTTTTCTCACAATAACCTGAAGAACTACTTGTAACTTGGATCCTCAAGAAGGAAAGAGCTACAAAGTTTCATTTTCTGAGGCTAGTGTGTTTAATCTTACTTATGATTAATTCTTTTAGCAATTTTTGTGACACTTACTTAAAATTATAATGGAGGTTTTATTATTTTCTTATGAAAATTTGAATGATCAGTGTTTCTGTAAGGCTTTTGTTTCTGACAAAAAATAAACTAGTCATCAACCAACCACTTGATAAGAATCAATGAAAATGCTAGAAGGTGTTTTTTTTGTTTTGTTTTGTTTTGTTTTTTCTATATTATAGATGTCTCTTTTCTAATTTAATGATATTCTATTTTATGACGCATATATTGCTAGTTTATATAAAACTAGTATTTACAAATGGGTAAACATATGCATGTGTGTGTCTGTGTATTCTTGCATTCTGTGTCATATTCTCTAAGTTACTTGAAAGATAGGCTTCGTTAAAAAAATTCAAACAAAATGGAAGCTAATACATCTAGAAGCTGGTATTTAATGGATGCCTAATATATGATTATCAAATAAAAAGCTTTCAAAAGTATTTGTAATGCATCGTGGTGCACTAAAATAAGTGTCTTATGAATGGTTGTTTTGAGTACAGTACAAAAGATTGTTCCCTATCCTCTTAGGGGGTAGAGCTTCAGCAAAGTTAAAAAGGAAGAAGATATTGTTTACTCAAATATTGTCTGTTCTTATGTAATCTTGTCTCCAAACTCCATGAGTTGCTTCTGATACCAAATAACATCCAGCTTTCAATCTCAGAGATCTTTGCTTCATGAAGACCCATAAAGAATCTATCACATCACCCTCTTCTCACTTGATACCAGTAGATTGTGTATTTTATCTCCTGCACAAATAAAAAAAAAGACTTTATAGGTGGAGATAATTTTGAGTAACAGACTCAGTTTGGCAGGAACTATAAAACTGAATCAAATGATTGGAGTTTGTGTTCATACGTTCATATGCCTCCTGACCATCAAATCACCTGTTATATTAGTATTCCATTGCAGCCTTAAAAAAATTACCACACATTTAGTGGATTCGAATAACACAAATATATTCTCACAAGTCTGTAGTTCAAAAGTCTAGGTTGACTCAGCTGGTTATTATGCTTTAAGTTTCAGCTAGCTGAGCTATTATTAGCCAATTCTGAGAAGAATTCAATCCTAAATTCGCTCAGGTTGTCAGCAAAATATAGTTGCTTTTGGTACTAGGGCTGAGATGTGCCTTTCCTTGCTGGCTGTCAGTGGGTGGCCACCTTACCACCTAGAGAGTTCTTTCTCAGGTCCTTGTGTACAGTATCTTACAGCACAGAGCCAGGAACAGTGTGTTGGATACTTCTGATGTTTATAATCTCTCTGACCTCTTCACCTACTACATATACCTGAATGACTCTTCTGTTTTCTCTTCCATTTTAAAGACTCGTAATTACATTGGGCCCACCTTCATAATCTAGGATGATCCCTCCTTTTTAAGATCAGTTTATTTGTAGCCTTAATTACACTTGCAAATTCCTTTATGGTAGTACATGGATTAGTGTTAGATGAAATAATAAAAGGACTATTATCTTAGGGACATATCTTTAGAATTATTCCTACCACACCAGCCTGTGAATGTTTTGCTTTGTCTGCATTTTACAGGGCCAGAGTCCTGGATACAAATATTAATATACGGAAATCACGAGAAGTGGGCAGTGAACTCTAGGACTGTGAAGGTCTCCTGAATATGACTTAAGTAGAATTACCTCTAATTAAAATATTTGGAGGGGTGTTAAGAGCTATCAATTGTGATTTTTTTTTTTTTTGCAGTATGCGGGCCTCCCACCGCTGTGGCCCCTCCCACCATGGAACACAGGCACCAGACGCGAAGGCCCAGTGGGCATGGCTCAGGGGCCAGCCACTTCACGGCACATGGGATACTCCCGGACCGGGGCACGAACCCGCATCACTCTCCATCGGCAGGGGGACCCCCAGCCACTGCGCCACCAGGGAAGCCCATCAATTGTGATTTTTAAGAAGGCTAATATTTAATTAACTTTATTTTATAAATTATATGTATCTATATTGATATTATCTGTTCAATGAACCCACCACGCCCTGGCAGAGTAGATCATATATGAAATTACATTATACTTACCTCTGTACACTGACTGTAACCACCCCCAAAACCTTACAAACAGTCTCACAATCATCTGTTGCTATGGTTAGTTGCTATTTGGAATTTAGTCCAAACACCAATATCTGATGTCAAATGACTTAGCAATTCTTAATTTTTTCTCCACAAACTTCTCTGCTTTTCATAGAACAAGGCATTATTCTCTTGTTTTTGGTGTGAGCTCTGGGTATTCATATGAATTTCAAGTTATGGAAACTATATGCTGACCCCAATTATAGGATTAATATATTACTTACCTTCGACGTATTTCACTGCAAAAATATGTACAAGACACTATTTGGATAATTTAGCATTTAAGGAAACACTTCCTAAACACCAAATTTGTGGAGGAATTAACATATTTAAAAATCACATTTTCTTCTTTTCCAGTTTGTATTCCTTTTATTTCTTTTTCTTCTCTGATTGCCATGGCTAGGACTTCCAAAACCATGTTGAATAATAGTAGCGAGAGTGGACATCCTTGTCTTGTTCCTGATCTTAGAGGAAATGCTTTCAGTTTTTCACCATTGAGAATTATGTTTGATGTGGGTTTTTTGTATATGACCTTTATTATGTTGAGAAGAAGTAATACTGTCACTGTTTGCAGATGACATGATACTATACATAAAAAATCCTAAAGATGCCACCAGAAAACTACTAGAGCTAATCAATGAATTTGGTCAACTTGCAGGATACAAAATTAATGCACAGAAATCTCTTGCATTCTTATACACTAATGATGAAAAACCTGAAGGAGAAGTTAAGGAAACACTTCCATTTACCATTGCAACAAAAAGAATAAAATACCTAGGAATAAACCTACCTAGGGAGACAAAATACCTTTATGCAGAAAACTATGACACTGATGAAAGAAATGAAGGATGACAAAAACACATGGAGAGATATACCATGTTATTGGATTGAAAGAATCAACATTGTGAAAATGACTATACCCCCCAAAGCAATCTACAGATTCAATGCAATCCCTATCAAACTACCAATGGCACTATTCACAGAACTAGAAAAATAAATTTCACAATTTGTATGGAAACACAAAAGACCCCAAATAGTCAAAGCAATCTTGAGAAAGAAAAAGGAGCTGGAGGAATCAGGCTCCTTGACTTCAGACTATATGACAAAGCTACAGTAATCAAGACAGTATGGTACTGGCACAAAAACAGAACTATAGATCCATGGACCAGGATAGAAAACCCAGAGATAAACCCACACACATATGGTCAACTAATCTATGACAAAGGAGGCAAGGATATACAATGGAGAAAAGATAGTCTCTTCAGTAAGTGGTGCTGGGAAAATCTGGCCAGCTACATGTAAAAGAATGAAATTAGAGCACTCCCTAACACCATACACAAAAATAAACTCAAAATGAATTAGAGACCTAAATGTAAGACCAGACACTATAAAACTCTTAGAGGAAAATATAGGAAGAACACTCTGTGACATAAATCACAGCAAGATCTTTTTTGGCCCACCTCCTAGAGTAATGGAAATAAAAACAAAAATAAACAAATGGGACCTAATGAAACTTAAAAACTATTGCAAAGCAAAGGAAACTACAAAGAATACGAAAAGACAACCCTCAGAATGGGAGAAAATATTTGCAAATGAATCAATGGACAAGGATTAATCTCCAAAATATATAAACAGCTCATGCAGCTCAATATTAAAGAAAAAAAAAAAAAAACAATCAAAAAATGGGCAGAAATCCTAAATAGACATTTCTCCAAAGAAGACATACAGATTACCAAGAAGCACATGAAAAGCTGCTCAACATCACTAATTATTAGAGAAATGCAAATCAAAACTACAATGAGGTATCACCTCCCACCGGTTAGAATGGACATCCTGAGAAAATCTGCAAGCAACAAATGCTGGAGAGGGTGTGGAAAAAGAGAACCCTCTTGCACTGTTGGTGGGAATGTAAATTGATACAGCCACTATGGAGAGCAGTATAGAGGGTCCTTAAAAAACTAAAAATAGAATTGCCATATGACCCAGAAATCTCACTACTGGACATATACCCAGAGAAAACCATAATTCATAAACATACATGCACTCTAATGTTCATTGCAGCACTATTTACAATAGCCAGGTCATGGAGGCAACCTAAATGCCCATTGACAGATGAATGGATAAAGATTATGTGGTACATATATACAATGGAATATTACTCAGCAATAAAATGGAATGAAATTGGGTAATTTGTAGAGACGTGGATGGATCTAGAGACTGTCATACAGAGTGAAGTAAATCAGAAAGAGAAAAACAAATTTTGTATATTAACGCATATATGTGGTATCTAGAAAAATGGTTCAGATGAACTGGTTTGCAGGGCAGAAATAAAGACAGATGTAGAGAACAAACGTATGGACACCAAGGGGGAAAGTGGTGGGGGAGGATGGTCGTGGGATGAATTGTGAGATTGGCTTTGACATATATACACTAATATGTATAAAATGGATAACCAATAAGAACCTGCTGTATAAAAAAATAAATAAAATTAAATTTAAAAAAATCATGTTCTGACCATCATAAAATGTATTTTAAGTTAAAAGTAATCAATACTAAGAGAGGAACTACAACTACACTTATTTACAACAATAGGTTAATAATAAAATATTAATATCTTAATAAAATGAGTCAATAGTATTTAAAGAAAGTTTACAGACGACGATGAACACACAACTTTGCATTAGCCCCAAAATAGGTACTTTTTAAATTTATTGTAATTGTTGCACAATTCATGATAGGTAAATTATTTTAGACATTTTTGTTGGTGAAAAATGTTTCCAAGCTATTTCTTTAAAGTGGAGAAAGGGTAGTGGTGTGCCTTCAATTCCTCATGACCAAGAGAAAAGTATATGTATTTCCATTTTCAATGTCTAATCACAAAATGTATCCAAACTAGATAAGTAAGATACCTGAGACAAGTATAATTTCCTGAGTTAGATGGCCATAGAGAATTTATTATTATTTATCTATTATTTATCTATTACTTTATTTTTGGCTTTTTTTTAATTTTTGAATTTTATTTTATTTATTTTTTTATACGGCAGGTTCTTATTAGTTATCCATTTTACACATATTAGTGTATATATGTTAATCCCAATCTCCCAATTCATCACACTTATGTAACAAATTATTCCAAAACTTAGTGTTTTAAACGGCACCTAGAAAGGGTAAAAATGGAGATGCATCAAAAGAATTTAGTTAAATTTATAATTCAAAACTTATTAATCCCTTTGAAGTAATGTCTCATAATTATAACTGGGAAATTGACTATTATAGATAATTTTATAATAGAGAATTAATGAATATGCTGATTCATGCCTTGATTAAGAAATTAACAATGGTTGAGCACACTAATTTTTGCTTGAAATTTCTCATACAGGAATATAATTTTAATTCAATATATGTTTTAAAAAGCATAATAGAAGTAATTTTATAAAGCATTTATAATAAATAAGTACATTTAAGAAAGACTCAGTCTGTTATCTAAGTTCAAGGATATGTCATTATATTTTAAATTATGAGAATATTTAGCTTAAAATAATAATTGAGTTTCCAGATAAAACCCCCATTTTTTAAAGATATACACATCTGCTATAACTTATTCTATGAGGCCAGCATTACCCTGATACCCAAACCAGACATAGATGTTACAAAAAAAGGAGAACAACAGACAAATATCTCTCATATTCTCCACCAATGAATGAATGAAGAAAATTTGGTGTATATATTATACAATGGATTGTTATTCAGCCATAACAAATATGGAAATCTTGCCACCTGCAACAACGTGGATGGACCTGAAGGACATTATGCTACGTGAAATGAGACAGACAGGGAAGGACAAATGTCGTATGATTTGGAATCTAAATACAAAAAGAGAAACAAAAACGAACTCATAGATACAGATAACAGATTGATGATCTCTGGAGGTAGGGGGTGGAAGGTGAGTGAAATGGGTGAAGGGGGTCAAAAGTACAAACTTCTAGTTATAAAATAGATAAGTCCTGGGGCTGCAATATACAACATGGTGACTAACACTATATTATGTATTTAAAAGTTGCTAAGAAAGTAATTTTTTTTTCATTTTTACTTTATATTGGAGCATAGTTGATTAACAATATTGTGTTAGTTTCACATGTACAGCAAAGTGGTTCAGTTATACATATACCTGTATCTATTCTTTTTCAAGGTTTTTTCCATTTAGATTTTTATAGAATATTGATCAGTGTTCCCTGTACTATACAATAGGTCCTTGTTGGTTATCTATTTTAAATATAGCAACGTGTAAATCTTAAAAGTTCTCATCACAAGAAAAAAACATGTGTAACTATGTGTGGTGATCCATGTTAACTAGACTTATTGTGGTAATTGTTTTCCAATATAAACAAATATGGAATAATTATGTTGTACATCTGAAACTAGTATAATGTTATATTTGTTAATTTAAGTAACAAACCTAATAATCTGTAAAATTTTCATTTGAAAACACTTCCCAACCCTTCCAGCTATAGAAGAATGAATACAGCTCATAATTGGGAACTCTAACAGTCCTATTAGAAAAAATACAAAAGAATGGCAACTTTTATTTCCTTTGGATTCAAGAAAAGATTGTAGAATATCATTGTTTCAGCAAGATTATCTCCATATGACAATGTCAAATATGGAAGGAATGAGAAAGTGTACTTTCAACCGTTACTGAAAGAAAAAGAAAACTTCACGAAATGAAGAAAAAAGACAGGTATACATTATTACTGTTTTCATATATGTTTCTTCACCTCATATAATCTAATGTTACTGTTTACACTTAATTTGAAAGCCCTTCTCTTCTAACCAAGTTTGAAGTTTAACTTCCTCCACACTTTATGCAAAGAAAACCTGCTGATTTCATTTGGCTCCCATAGACAATATGCAATCATCCAGAAGTGATCAGCAAATTCTAAGCAAAGGCATTTTTTGCTCAGAAGCAAGTGTCCATAATTCTATACAGGAAGGATTTATGGACACTTATCCAGTTGCAGTGGAACATAGACATGGAGTCCTCAAACAATTTTGTTTGAGCATACAATTAAAGAATACTTAAGTACTATGAATCTCCTCCAACATTTAAAAATATAAATATAAAACTTTTCTCCCCCATAAGTTTGAATTAGCAGCAAATGATACAATTCCAATATATTGTATGTTTTGCAAAAAAAAAAAATCCTCAACAAAATATAAGCATATTGAATCCAATATTTTTTTAAAAACAATCATACACAATAACCGAATGGGATTTATCACAAGCAGGCAAGGCTGGTTTAACATTAAAAAATTATCCCAACAGACTAAGTAAGAAAAATCATATGACCATATCAGTAGATGCAGGGAAAGCATGCAACAAAATTCAAAATGTATTTATGATAAAAATTCTAAGTAAACTAGGAATAGAGAACTTCTTCTACTTGATAAAGAACATCTACCCAAAATGCTATAGCTGACATCATACTTAATGGTGAGAAACTCAATGCTTTCTTGTTAAGACCAAGAACAACACAAGGATGTCCACTCAAACTACTGCTATTCAACTTCATACTGGAACTCTTAGTTAATGCAATTAGACAAGGCACAACAAGAAAATATGTGAAAACTGGCAAAGAAGAAATAAAATTATCTTTGCAGATAACTGTTTATGTAGAAAAACCTTAAGAATTAACAACAAAATACTCCTAGAAAGAAAAAGTGATTATAGCAAAGTTTCATGAATTCATGAAAAATTCAATTTCTCATATACCAACAATAAACAATTGGAATTTGTAATTAAGAACACAATACCATTTATATTAACACTCAAGATTTGAAATACTTATATACAAATCTAATAAAATATGTACAAGACCCATAAGAAGAAAACTGTAAAACTCTGAAGAAAGAAAGCAAAGATCTCCATAAATGGACTTGACCATGGATAGGAATCCTCAATATTGTTAAGTTGTCAGTAGTTTCCAATTTTTTCTATAGATTCAATGCAATCACAATCAAAATCTCAACAAGTTATTTTATGGATGTTGACAAATTAATTCTAAAGTTTATATGTAAATGCAAAAGACCCAAAATAGCCAACACATTATTGAAGAGGAACAAAGTCAGAGGTCTAAAACTACTACACTACAAAACTTTCTATACAGATACAGTAATCAAGATGGTGTAGTACTGGCAAAAGAATAGATAAACCAGTCAGAGGAAGAGAACAGAAATCACAGAAATAGATTCAAACAAATTTAATCAACTGATCTTGGACAACAGGGAAAAGTCAATTCAATAAAAAGTGAAAATTCTTTTAGTAACTGGTGTGGGAACAACTGGACGTCCACATGCAGAAACATGAATCTAGTTACTGACCTTGTACCTTCCACTAAAATTAACTCAAAATAGATCATAAATCCATTAAATAATTAAATGTAAAATGCAAACCTATAAAATATCAGGAAGGGAACCTAGGAGAAATCTAGGTGATTTGGGGTTTGGTGATGACTTTTTGGAAACAACCCCAAAAGTACAATCAATGAAAGAAAAAAATTGATAACTTGGACTTCATTAAAGTTAAAAACTTCTGCTTTGTGAAGGACACTGTTCAGAAAATGAAAAGGTAAGCTACAAGACTCACAGATCTAGAGAACATTATCAATGGGGAGAAGGAAGGAGGGAGGGGCAATATAGGTGTAGGGAGAAAAAGGGTTTTTATGGGATTATATGAAATAATGTGTGTGTGAAACTTTCAAAAATTTTAAAGCACTATGAATTTAAAGAATCTTTCAATAAAAAAAGACAAGCTACAGACTGGAAGATAATCTTTGCTATAAGCATATCTGCTAAAGGACTGGCATCTACAATATACAAAGAAGAGTTAAAACTCAGGAATAAGAAAACAACCCAATTTTAAAAATGAACAAAAGATTGGAACAGACATCCCACCAAAGAAGATATAAAGATATCAAATAACCATATGAAAAGATGCTCAACATCATATTTCATTAAGGAACTTCAAATTCAAAAAACAATGAGATGCCACTACACACCTAGTAAAATGGCCAAAATACTAAACACTGACAGCACAAAGTGCAAACAAGGATGTGAAGCTACAGGAATTCTTTTCATTGATGGTGGGAATGCAAAATGGCACTGCCAGTTTAGAAGACAGTTTAGCAATCTTTTATAAAACTAAGTATACTCCTACCATATGATCTGTCAATTGCATTCCCTGATTTTCATCCAAATGAGTTGAAAACTCATTTCTACACAAAACCCTGCATGCAAATGTTTATAACATGTTTTTAAATCAATATTTTATGTTTTCAATGTACAAGTATTGTACTTCCTTTGTTAAGCTGATGCCTAAGTACATGTATATAAAGAGGATTTAAAATAATTATAATGATAATCTTATATTTGGTGATAAGAAATTGAGTATAAATCTCAAGACTCAATTTATTCTTAAACTGCAAGTACATGCAAAGCAGACCTTCCAAATTAGTTCTTAATATTATTATATTTAGTTTATTTTGCAGTGATTTGATTTAATTATAATGAATTACAATAAAATATAAATCTATAAGTAATAAATGGTTTTAAGTTTCCATTTGTAATGTAAGAAACTTGGGAGAGGGCTTCCGTGGTGGCGCAGTGATTGAGAGTCCGCCTGCTGATGCAGGGCACATGGGTTTGTGCCCCGGTCCAGGAAGATCCCACATGCCACGGAGCAGTTGGGCCCGTGGGCCGTGGCCGCTGCGTCTGCACGTCCGGAGCCTGTGCTCCGCAACGGGAGAGGTCACAGCAGTGAGAGGCCCACGTACCGCAAAAAATAAAAATAAAAATAAAATAAACTTGGGAGAGCTAGTATAATGCGAAAATCTACTCAGAATGAAGTCAGGAACAGTTTGTACACATAGTTTATCCACATCGCTAGATAAGATGGCTAAGATGACTTAAAGAATTTTGACAAGCTCAATTTCCCTAAAATCCCTTATTCCACTGTCCCTTTCATAGTTTCATAATCATTCTGTTATTCATGTCTATGAATTAATTTAACCTCAAATCAATAAAATTAATTTATGTGAGAAGTAAAGAGAATACACGATGATCAATGTTTGGACTTGGCTCCTTGAGTATCTGTGGAGCCACCGTTCCCTGGAGCAAAGCTCCCAGTCAGGGAGAAGACATTTTTTTACATTGTCAGGGGCTTAAGCTATTTTCTGAAAAACATCCAGAATGGGAGAAGAATAAGAAGAAATGGTTGCTACAAGATGGATAGAGCGGTGCTATGTTTAAACTTCAGTGGTTTAAATAATTTTGTCCACGGTTTATTGAGCAAAAATATAAAATGGTTTATCATCCTCATGCATGTATTACCAAGGAAAATGGTCAGTTTTAAAGGAATAGTAATTGACTTTTGTAGTGTTTTCCCATAAAAAGACAAAATATCCTCCGGGTTTCCTGTATCTTATGACCTTTTTTTTTTTTTTTTTTTGCGGTATGCGGGCCACTCACTGTTGTGGCCTCTCCCGTTGCGGAGCACAGGCTCACGGATGCGCAGGCTCAGTGGCCGTGGCTCATGGTCCTAGCCCCTCTGCGGCGTGTGGGATCTTCCCAGACCGGGGCACAAACCCTTGTCCCCTGCATCGGCAAGTGCACTCTCAACCACTGTACCACCAAGGAAGCCCCCTTATGGCCTTTTTGATAATCTATTTCCAAATAGTTCCTTATGTTTTGTTGTGTGTATGCCACTACGTCTATAATTGCACTAGTATTATAACATAGGACAATTCAATTAAAGTGTTTGTTCAAGCTAGACTTAATTTATGAGCCTCAATACGTCACCTGCTTTATTTACTGAGCAATACATAACATAAACCAAAACTCTTATAATCCATTATACAGACAGAAATAAATCACAACTGTCCTACCGAAATTCTGTCAATGAATCATAAGGAAAAAAAACAGAAGTAGAGAATTTGATTTTATTCCATCTCTTCTCTCTATATTTTCTTCTTTCTTATTGACTTGGGACATCATATTTATCAGAGAAAGAGCTATTAAAGATGTAGCCAAGATCAACTCTTGCACCTGCCGTTTTACAAAATCATAATAAAGGTGCCTCTATAGCTTTGAAATAAGAAACATACAGTCGATCATCATGACAAAATTTATTACTTGTGATTTAAGTATTTGATTTAAATTCGTGCTATTTGCCTCTGGAAAGTAAATCATCTTCCAATACTTACTTTAAAAGTAGTAGGATTTTGGTCTCAACAGCAATGTGCCTGAAGAAACCAGGCTGCTTTCCAGCTTCTCAGCATTTTCACTCTAGCTCTTAGCCCCTGACTTCATCTCCCATATTCAACCATGAAGGAAGAGGCTTTCTTCCATTCAAAAGGCTTCTTAGCAGTAATGCTGTCATGACTGAGATTATAGTAGCCTCAGTCAACTGAGTCAAGCTGCTGATCTAGATGCAAGTAAAGGAATTACAAAAAATACAGTAGAAATTCACAGTGGACTGTGAAGCCCTCATTCTAAAGAAAAAGTACTATCTGGAAAATGCCATTAGATAATTCCCTCTAGCTTGTCTTTAAGGACAAGTAGAAGCAAATACAATTAGAAGGCATGGATAAACATACACAGCTCTAGAGATATTTTGCTAGTAATCGGGACTCTGGTCATGAAGCAGGAGCCACTTTGCTTTATTTGTCCATTGGAATTTGACAAAACTCATTTGTGCTGATGTTGGAAATTTGGCATTGAAAGATAATTCAAAGAACTAGAAGACTGTTTTGTAAAAAAGACAAAATCAGATTGGATTTGAGGCTGGAGTGAATGATTCAACATGTATAAGGCATGTTTTCAGAACCCAAGACCATGCTTAGCCAAGCAAGAAGATGGAGTACACCCACAGTGCCTGCTGTGGTGGGTAGGTAGGTATGAGCAATTGTCTTTCAGGAATGAGAAGATACGTCTGGGCTATAAAAATGCAAGATTTCTAAATGATCCCCAAAGTGGCTATTTCAAAATTCTCAGAGATGAGGTTGGGTCTTTGTTCTTTTTCTGCATGCCCTCAAGTCTAACAAGAAATGCAAACCCAAATTATAAACCATGTACGATGTCTGTCAAGCTTGACATTTTGACAATAAACCTTTGAGAAACTCTTGTCGTTTTATCCCTAAGGTCAGGTTTATAGAGTAGTTTGTGAAAGGCTTAATATAGGAAACATTATAATTATTTTACAGTACTGTGATTCCACAGGAGAGGGAACTCAGTAGAAGCAAATTTGAAACCGTCAAGGGAAATGCTTCTTTGAGGATCTAGACTTGTGTCTAAGTATTTTTTCTAGAAGCATAAATTATATTTCTTTCAACAATACTGTGCATTCTGCTTGATAAAAAATGTTAAAACATTAAATATGGTCTAACTAATAAAAAAGATGGCTAATTTTGCCAGTACCAAACTGTTCCCTAGAATCCTCAATCACATATCTTGAAGTCAGATATATGATCAGTCTTTCATGGTTACAGAGTCATGTAAAGAATTGTCAACCCGGGACTTCCCTGGTGGCTCAGTGGTTAGGAATCTGCCTGCCAATACAGGGGACACAGGTTCGAGTCTTGTTCCGGGAAGATCCCTCATGCCGCGGAGCTGTTGAGCCCATGAGCCACAACTACTGAGGCCGCGTGCCTAGGGCCTATTCTCCGCAACAAAGAGAGGCCGCCACAGTGGGAGGCCTGTGCACCGCAGCGAAGAGTGGCCTCCGCTCACCGCAGCTAGAGAGTCCATGCACAGCAACGAAAGATCCAGCACAGCCAAAAATAAATAAATAAATAAATTTATTAAAATAAAAATAAAAATTGTCAACCCATAGAAATAGCGTCACACTGTTAATGTGCCTAGAACAGAAATAGTCTTCCAGAAATAGAATTTGTAGAAATTTACAAAGCTTAAATAAAGTGTGAATCATGAACATTCCAAGTTTTGTTATCAATAATACTTTGATTTTATTTCACTCCAAATCAAAATATATTTACATATCAATAATCCATTATCCTTATGTTTTTTCTGGTTTTGGTTTAATGCTCTACCAAAAATAAGGTAATAATTTTTTAAATTACATTTTTATCCAAAGTCAGAAGATATCTCTCCACTGAATTAATGGATTACTTTTGGGCATTATCAATAATTGTGTAGCTGATTAATTGGCAAAATACATAATGGTCCATATGCAGTTGTATTTCTTAGGTAATCTATTTCTCAGTGCAGCTATATATGCTCATATAGTGAAATATTAGTGAAAATAAATAGTCTCAGCTAAACTCATCAGAAGACTGGACATGTAGCTAATTTTTTTTGGCATGCCTTACCATTTCTTGCTTTCATTATTATTCCATTTATTAAGTTCTTAATAAAATAGATTTTAAAAGAGGTAAATTTATCAACACATAGAGTAAGAAAAATGTGGGAAAAATGAAAGTCAGGAAACACTATCCCAAAATACTGTTTTTTAATAATATTTAAAAATTGATGATTTACACAGGTGCTTCGTTAAAGTGTGTTTAACAGCTTTATTGAGATATTATTCATGTACCTTACAACTTACCAATTTAAAATGCACAACACAATGGTTTTTAGTATATTAACAGTTACATGCAACCATCACAACAATCATTGTCAAAAAAAATAACTTTTATCATCTCAAAAGGAAACGTTGTGCCATTTAATTATCACTCCTTATTCCCCCAAGTCCCTGCAGTCCTAAGCAACCACTAATCTCTTTTCTGTCTTTATATAGATTTACCTCTTCTGGACATTTCATGAAGATGGAATCTTATGTAGTCTTTCATGACTAGCTCCTTTCACTTTGCATAATATTTCCAAGCTTCACTTATGCTGCAAAATGTTATCAGTACTTCATTCCTTTTTAATATTTGAATTATATTTCAATGTATGGACATGCCACATTTATATATCCATTCATCATTAATGGATTTGGAGTTGTTTCCATCTTTGACTATTATGGATACAGTTACTATGAATATTTGTGTGCAAGCTTTCTGTGGATTGCTGAGTGATGTATTAATGATATGTTTAGCCCATCTGAGTAACTGCCAGATGATTTTATAAAGTGGCTGCACCATTTTAAATTCCCACCAGCTGTGTATGAAGGTTCCATTTCCTTTCCAACACTTTTTATTATGTTCTTTGTTGTTATTGTTTATAGTGAATGTGAAGTTGTATCTTATTGTGGTTTTTTCATTTCCCTGATAACTAATGCTGTTAGGCATATTTTCATATGCTTATTGGCCATTTTTATAACTTTTGGGGGAATATCAATTCAGATCTTTAACCCATTTTTAAGTTGGACTATTTGTCTTATTTTAGTTGAGTTCTAAGAGTTCTTTATATATTCTAGATACAAGGTTCTTAACAAACATATGATTGCTAATATTTTTCCAGTTCTATAAGTTTCTTTTCACTTTCTTAATGGTATCCCTTGAGGCACAAAGGTTTTCAGTTTTGATCAAGTCCAATTTATGTATATTTATTGCCATTGTCATTGCTCATAGCTTTTGGTATCATATCTAAGAATCCTTTGCCAAATCTGAGATCATGAGGATTTAACTCTATGTTTTTTTTCTGAGAGTTCTATAGATTTTGTTCTTACACTTAGAACTTTGATCTCTTTTGAGTTAATTTTGTATACAGTATGATTTAAAGTTAAATTTCATTCTTTTGTATGTGTATATCAAGTTGTCTCAGCACTGTTTGTTAAAAAGGCAATTATTTTCCCATTGAATGATTTTGAACCTTTGTCTAAATCAGTTCACCACAGATACATGAGTTTGTTTTTAGCCTCTCAATTCTATTGCATTGATCTATGTCTATTCTTATATTAATGCAACAATGTTTTAATTACTGTTACTTTGTAGTAAGTTTGGAAATCAGGAAAACTTTGTTCTCCAACTTTTTTTTCTTTCTCACTGTTGTTTTATTGTTTTGCCTATTTAGAGTCCCTTGAAATTTCATATGAATTTTAAAATAAACTTGTCGAGTTCTACAGACAGCTGTGATTCTGATGGGAGATTGCATTGAATCTGCAGAACAATTTTTATTGCAATTTTTCACTATATCAAGTCTTGTGATCCATGATCTTGGGACAGTTTTTCATTTATTTTGAACTTTATTTCATCAATGTTTTATCATATTTGGAATATAAGATAAAAGTTTTTTATGCAATTTTTCCCAAGTATTTTGCTCTTTTTGATGCTGTTTTAAATCAAGTTGTTTTCTTAATTTCTTTCTTTCTTTCTTTTTTGCAGACACTTTATATTAATTGTAAGTATTCCTTTTTAAATAGAAGTACTATTGAGACAGAATTCACATACCATACAATTCACCCATTTAAAGTACAATGCAATGGTTTTTAGTATATTCACAGAGCTGTTTTTTAATTTTTATTTGCATGTTTATAGAAATACAACTGACTTTTGTATATTGGTATTTTATCCTGCCATCTTCTTATGTATATTTATTCAATCTAATCATTTTAGTGGATTCCTTAGGATTTACTATGTACAAAATAATGTCATCTTTGAATTAAGATAGTTTGACTTCTTTTCCAGGATGGATGCCTTGTATTTCTTTTTCTTCCCTAATTGCCCTAGCTAGAACTTCCAGTACCATGTTGATTAGTAGCGTCAAGAGTGGACATCATTGTTTTTACTTTCTTGATCTTAGAGGAAAAGTATCTGGTCTTTGAACATTAAAAAAAAATTATTTATTTTTTACTTTCTTATTTTTTTGGTCACACCCCGTGGCATGTGGGACCTTAGTTCTCCTGAACATTAATATAATTAACTATGAGTTTCCCATAGATATCCTTTATCTGGTTGAGGAAGCTCTCCTTCACTCTTAGTTATTGAGAGCTTTTTTATCATGAAAGGAAGTTGTATTTTTTGTGTGTGTTTATTAAGCTGGGTTTTTCTTCTCTCCAGGATTTGTCCCTTCAAGACCTTTCTTCCCAAACAACTTGCCAATGCCTTCACTAGGGTATTTATAATACATTCCTCAATTTTCCTAGTTATTCTCAGCAGGAAGGTTGATTTGAATCAAATAAATTTTCCATTGCAAGCAAAATATCTCACAAATCAGTGTGTGTGTGTGTGTGTGTGTGTGTGTGTGTGTATGTTTTAAATTTCACATGTGGGAATATTTAATCCATGTTTTTGTTATTAATTTATGTTTTATTATAATTATGATCTGGTAATTATAATTTATACTTTTGAGGTTTTCTTTATGTTCTGATACATGGTAATTTTGAGGGAAATATTTTATATGTGCTTCTAGAGAATGTTGAATATTAGTTGAAGATTCTTACCCCTTTATATATCCTATAGCCCTTCCATTTGAGGGGAAGATATGTCAAATTATCTTAAGAATAGATTTTTTGTCATCCATTCTGTGGCAATCTACTTTATTTTCAGGTGGGCTCTGCAGAATCTTTTTTGTACAATTATAGCTAGATGGCCTTCAGAAGTGATGAAATGATTCAGAGACAGAGAGAGAGAAACAAACACAGAAAGAAGGGAGAGAGGGAGAAAGAGAGAACTGACCTTTTAGTAATAGCTCTAGGAATATTTCTGGGGATCACTATGACACTGTGATCAGGCTCATTTGTTCCAAATGCTTCTATCTAAGTCTATCTCTGTGTCAAGGGAAGTTGGTTGTTTTAATGCTTTCTCTAAGCAATAACCTTAACAATTGTTTTTTAATGCTTTCTTCCACTCTGTCTTAAACTGTTGTTTGTCAGGTTTTCACACTATTAATGGACCACCAACAGTTAAGCTTCCATGCTGGTACCATCACTTGCTAGTCCTAATCTTCACCTCTTGGTAGCATTTGACATGTTTCATTATTCCTTCCTGCTTGATACACAGTTTTCATTTGGGTTCCATGCGATCACACTCTCCCTTTGTTCTCCCTCATTTCTTACTATTTCTGTCTCTTTTTTTTCTTCTTTTTTTTTTTTTTGACTTTTTGATATAGAAATGCCCCAGGATCCATCTTTGTTCTTCTTATATGTTCTGTCTTTTCTGTCTTCTTTGTGATCTTATCCAGTCTAATGGCTTTAAAATACCATCTTTAGGCCAAGGACTTTGAAATTCACATCTTTAGCCCCCAATTCTCACACACATGTCTACTCTTTACTGCTACTTGAATATCTAATGGACATCTCAAATGAAACATGAACAAAACTGCTGATTCTCTCTCTAAAACATACTCCACTTACGTTTTTCCTTATGTCAGTTCATGGAAACTCCATACTTCCAGTGTCAGGTCAAATAGCTTGAACTCATCTTGACTCCTGTCTTTCCTCCTATGGTATAACCAAATACCAGGAAATACTATTTCAAAATTTATGCAGAAATGGTCCCTTCCCATACCTTCACAGCTTCCATCTTTATCCAAGCCACAACAATTTATTTCCTGGTTGATGGCAATAGATTCTTAATTGTTCTCCCTACTTCTATCCTTAACTTCTAAAGTCTATCCTAAACAAAATAGGACTGCCATGATCCTTTTAAAACACAAGTCAGTTTGTGACTCAAAGTTTACCTGTGGCTTACATTTCATTCAGCATAAAAGCCACAGATCTCATTTCATTCAGCATAAAAGCCACAGTTCTCAAATTGGCTTGTAAGACCCTACATAATCCTGGCCGTCTATTGCTTTCTTATTTCCTACTGTTCACTCTCTTACTTTCCCTACTCCAATCACACTGGTATCTTTATTGTTCCCTGAATACACTAGTTATGCTGCCTTCTTACCTCTCTTGTTCTAGTCATTCTTATGACTAAAATAGTCTTCTCCCAGATATTTCCATAGGTAACACAATTAGCTCTTTCAAATTTTTATCCAAATTGTATTTTTCTTGTTTTGAAAACTCAATCAACTTTTCCAGTTTTATTAAGAAATAATTGCCATATATCACTTTATAAGTTTAAGATGTACAGCATGATGGTTTGATTTACATATACAGTTGACACTTGAACAACATAGGTTTGAACTGAGCAGGTCCACTTATATGCAGATTTTCTCCAATAAATATAGTACCTGTATTTTCATTTTATATATCTTTAAATTAACTGTAGTGGGGAAAAGTTTGTGGAATCAATAGAACTAGGATTTGAGTCCTGGTTCTATCCAAACTGTTTCCACTACCTGCCCTTAGGTGAGTCATTTATCAGTTCCGTTGTTTTTGAGGCAGAGATAACAGTATGGAATTTTCAACTGTGCAGTGTTTGGTGGCCTTAGCCCCCTTGTTGCTCAAGAGCCATCTGTATTGTGAAATGATTACTGCTGAAGTTTCAGTTATCATTCATTATCTCATATAGAGATCGCAAACAATAAAATACTTAGGATACTTCAGAATAAGTTTAACCAAGTAGGTGAAAAATCTCTGCTCTGAAAACTACAAGACTTTTTTTTTTTTTTTGGCCCTGCCATGCGGCATGTGGGATATTAATTCCCTGACCAGGGATCAAAGGCACACCCCCTGCAGTGGAAGCGAGGAGTCTTAAGCACTGGACCGCCAGGAAAGTCCCTGAAAACTACAAGACATTGATGAAAGAAATCGAGGGAGACATAAATAGATGGAAATGTATCCCATATTTATGAATTGAAAGAATTAATGTCGTTAAAATTTCAATACCACCAAAAGCTATCTATAGATTCTGTGCAATTCCTATCCTGATTCCAATGGAATTTTTTACAAAAGTAGGAAAAACACTCTTAAAATTTATATGAAACTGCAAAAGACCCATTATAGTCAAAGAAAATATGAGAAAGAAGAACAAAGCAGGAGGCATCAGACTTAGTGATTTCAAGTTATACTGTAATCTATAGTCATTAAAGCAGTATGGTACTGGTATACAAGGAAACATAATTGAATGATTACTAATTTTGTTACCCTTTTGTTTACTATAGATATTACCAATACCAACATAAAAATAAATTTAATAAATATACTATATTTTATTCAATGATATGATAAGGAATAAAGTTGATGACAAATAATGCAGTGATTCTTACATCATAGGATTTGGGTTCCATTTTAGTCTGGTAATATTCATGAAATTTGGACAAATATATTAAAGTCACAGTTGCAAAAATAATATTTACTGGTCTACATGAGTTTTAGAATTTCTGAATTGCATTCAAGTATGGTGATAAGATTTCAAAAGACACAGCTGTGGAATAAAAATATACTTCACAAACAAGTGAAAAAGTGCATGCATGTGCATTGATTGTGAGTTTGTTTGGGGACTCATGAATAACTATAAGGCAGAAGTTGAGTAAGGCTCTCGAATCAGAATATATGGGTGTCAAACTTCTGCTCCCCAAATGAAGTGCCCTGTGGTTACTGAATCTTTTAAATCTTAAATTCCCTTATCTGTAAAATAGGGTCTGAGTGGTGCCTATCCCATGGACTTGCTGATAGAATTAAGTAAGATAAAGCACTTAGAGTACAACCTGTTTCTCACATAGTAAGCATTCAATAAAATTTTTTTGTTATACAAAATAGAGATAAATTTTGGATACATTTATACACAGTATGTTGAAGTTTCATGTTTGAACATTCTTTGGAGTATACAGGGTAATAGGATTTATCACACTACAAGAATTAACATTCAATCAAAATACACTAATGAATTGAAAAATAAGGGCAGTAGAGACAAATCAGATAAACATTTAATTTATATACAGTCAACTGTTCTAATCCAACATTAATTGAGAATGTATTAAGATATAACATATAGGTTTTATACATCATTAGCCTTAAATGTGAGATAACTATTTAATCTGATTCCTAGTAAAGGCTATCTTTCATCACACATGAAAAACTCAGTGTGTTAAACTTAACCATATTTATTTTGTTGCTTTTGAGTGTTTGAAGCCATTTTCCAAGATAATGTTGACTATACATAATTTACTTCATGTGCTCACTCTACAATATAACTCAATATTTCATGCTCAGAAACTTATTTTGTGATGAGCCAGATGTATCTATAAACAGATGTTAAAATAAAATATTAGAGTTAAAATAGAGATAAAGAATAGAGAACCACCATTCTATAATTTTACAGAATGGAGGAGGTTTTCTATGAAAATAGTACAATGGTAAGATGATTAGAATGGCACTAAGAAATATTATATAGAATACAATCAAGATAAAACCAACAGAATGTAATAAATTATGTAAACTGGAAATAATGGAAAGAAACAAGTTAAAAATAAAGTCTCAGATCAGATTATAAGTGCATATTTCACAGACTAAAATTGATACCTCAAACATGTTAATTTAAAGAATGTTCAATATATTAATGATTGCACAATTTTCGCATGTTGTATTTCATTTTCTTCTTTTTTAAAAATCACAACGTAACTTTCAATGACAATCTATGATTTAATTCTATCTAAAATCTTTGCTTGGGCTGCTTGGGGAAAGTGAAGCTTCACAGTTTTATTTTTAAAACCCAGAAGCCAAATTTATTTACTCAAAGATCATTTATTATATAATTTTCTTTCAGAAAAAGCCTTACATTTTGAGAAGAATATCCATTAATGACTACCATATATAATGCTAGACTAAATCCCAGAATTACAATTTTTAAAATGTTCTGCATACCAAAAAAAATCAATATCTCCTACACTTTTCCTTTTCTATGAGGAATATAAAAATTAAAGATTATTATTATTATTTTTTTTTTTTTTGCGGTATGCGGGCCTCTCACTGTTGTGGCCTCCCCCGTTGCGGAGCACAGGCTCCGGACGCGCAGGCTCCGGACGCGCAGGCTCAGCGGCCATGGCTCACGGGCCCAGCCGCTCCGCGGCATATGGGATCCTCCCAGACCGGGGCACGAACCCGTATCCCCTGCATCGGCAGGCGGACTCTCAACCACTTGCGCCACCAGGGAGGCCCTAAAGATTATTTTTTAAGGTAAGTGGACGTGAATAATTTTCAATCACTTGAGTCTTAGAACTTATTTGAATTTATAGCATACTTCTCTTTAAAATGTTATTGTCATTCTACTCCATATACCTTTCAAAATTTTAAACAACCTAACAATAGAAATTCAGACTATTAAATTATTGCAATGCTTTAAAATAATCTTTATAACATAGTTCTAACTTTATCTTAAAAATCATTCTGCATGTTGTGGTAGATAATACTATAACTACTTGAGCAAACAAACAAGGGCAAATTAGAAAATATAAAAGTATTTGTAATTTATATAAACTAAGTCAAACAAATAACAATGCACTTTAAAAGAATTGTAATCTTCATCATTCATAGAAATAAAATTAATTTATAAAACTAGCACATATATATGTCCTTTTTTGAATACACAAGGAACTTTGTGGATGATGTTTCTTCTAATATTACTGGAAAACTCGTTAGAATAGAGTAGAATTTATTATATGGAACACCATAACAATGAAGCTATTAAATGAGAAAATGGTTGCCAAATATATCACAGTAAAACATCTCTGATCTGTACTTAAATTTAAATAAATGATAAAAAATTGTATTTTCAATTAGTATATGTATGTTTATATACATATAATATATCTGAGCTTCAACCATAATTCATTATGTTGTAGAATCAGCAGAAGTATAAGTCTTGTTTGCCTTTTTTGAGCAATGATGCATAGTAAGAGATGACTTTAACTGTAAAAAGAGGCATCATGAATGTGCTTTATACAGTAATATACTTAATGTGTTCTTTCCTCTGAAAAACATTTTAAAAAGCAACAAAATGAAATTGAAAGAAAATGTAACTCTGCAGTTGTACAATCATATGCAATTTTTAAGTCTGCATAAAGCTAACTTTCAATATGAGATATTTTTATAAATTTACCATGGTTTAAGCATCAAAGATCTAATTTCCAAATGCCATTGATACTCGAATAAGTGAGAAGTAAATTTTATATCCTCCTCTTTAGAAATACTGTGTGTGTGTGTGTGTGTGTGTGTAAATATTATCTCTTGCTCTCTCTCGTGGGGGCTATACGTGGATCATCACATACAATGTTCAGTAGGTGTGGGACTCACAGAAGCAGAATTTCAGCTCCAGTTTCAGATGCAAATTCCAATGATATAAAAAATAAACCTCAGTATCAGAATTTTGAGTCAATGGTGAGATGTTTTAGGAGACAGTGATAACTAATCCTCAACAGACTGAATTTCAAACCTTTGTTTATCCTGAATATATCTCAGTAAGATTAAGGAAACAAAAGACCCTTGCCAGGTTGTCAAATAAATAATGGAAACATGATTGAAATTTCAGTCTTTTAACTTCAGATATTTTAGAGCATTGTTTTTCTTTGGCTTTATCAGGATTCCTGAACCTAAAATAGTTAATATCAAATATAAACATCTTTCATCTCTCTAGTTAATACCATCTCACCTAGCCTTTAATTTAATAGGTAAAGTTGAATCAGCCACTAATAAACTGACACATACTAGTGACATGTCAAAAATACTCTATAATGTATAATAAATACTGATATATCAGTAATAACATATAGTGTTCTAGTGTCATTCATTCATTCAACAAAATCTATTGAGGAGTTGTTATATATCAAAACACTCTATTGGCCTGCAGAGATGGAAAGAAGTGTCACGGTCTTCAGTTCATTGTTCAATTACTTAAGCAGGAATCATCCTACTGAACTCATATCATTAAGGTATCTTCTTTTTAGTTTTATTTAATTTATATGTTTTAGTAGTGGCCCACATGTCCTCTGTTCACAACCAAAATCTAGATATGGTAACAGTTTTAAACAATACTTTGTTGCAGTCTGTCAAAATAAAATGAAGACCAGACTTAAAGATCCTGGAGCAGACAAAGCCCAGTTAAACCAGTAAGCAAGACAATTTAATTATTTCATGAAAGTAAATGAAATTTAACTTAGGTTATTTCTTTTAAATGCCTCCAATAATCATAAGCAAAACTTAAATCATATTTCTAAAATGGTATAAGATAATCACTTTTAGCCAATCCCTTTGCATTCTGGAAACCCCCATTTAATAGCCAGTCATTATAAAGGTTAAACAACTTCATCATGTTCACTTTATAAGCCATCCTATAATGTCATGCTTGGGACTTTCATACTAGTTTGGAGTTTGAAGTTTCCTGGCTTGAGAACAGTTTGTTTATATTCAATAAAATATTCCCATCAAGTAAAGCTCTCTGAATATTCCTTTGACAAGTTGCATAGTCATTAATCTTATGACTGTGTAATACGTGTTAGATTACTACTTGAAATAAGTTAGCAAAATACAGATCAGCTCTACTCCAGAGCAGCATATATATATCAGCCAAGCAATACAACCAAGATGAAATTAAGGCAATAATCTCTTTCATTAAATCATTTGTTAAAGAAATATTTAAGAGATTTTTATTTGTATACCTAAAGCAAATTTTTTCTACTCACCTTCATTGTATGACTTAATTTCTGAGCATCACTTTCCTCATTTTAAAAGGAGAAACATTATAATATCCCCCTCTCAGGATTGTTATGAGAATCATATGAAACACTTCATAACTTGGAAAATTTTACAAATTAGCATTTATACAAAAGAGATTGTTCACTTATTGGTCTCTTAATTTGCACACCCAAAAACATTCCTTAAGTAGTAAGAACAATTTGAAATTTTTTGAATATTTGTTGACTAATTAACTGAAAAGAAATATTTAATCAATAAATATTTATTGCTAAAAGCAAGGATATTCTCTATTTTCTATCCTTCACGGGTACTTTCTGAATATATGTCATACTAACAGATAAAATCTTAAGAAAGCTGATGTAGTTCAAGGACACTTAACTAATAAATTCTGACAAAACATGTTCAAATATCAACTATTTTGCATTTTCTCTTATTCTACATTAATGTTTTCACACATTTCTAATTTAAAATCTCTGCATGAATATGAAATAACTTCGTGAGTGTTTTAAGTTGCTTGAAAGATTTTATTATAGAAATAAATAATTCAGAGTAAAAGGGTTATTTCTTTTTTTCTTTCATATGGAAGAAAACCGATAAGTGTAATGATATTTTAGCAACACATTAGTGAAAAATGGGTGAATTGGAGGATAGTTTCATAATTTTTTGACAGTCACAGATTTACACTACATCAGGCTGTTGAACAAAAAAAGAATTTCTTGTTTCCATCTACAGCTTTTGGTTTTTCCTTATTAACTCCCATTAGATACAGGTGGAGGGGAAATATAGACATGTAAGATATTTTTACATTTTTTACTTAGGAATATAGGTTTAATTGTATGAAATGATCTTTGGCAACCATCAAGGTGCCCATATGTTGATGTTCATTTTCCAATTTTGTTCATATATTTGACATTTCTGTATTATAGTTTGTAATATTTATCCATATTTTTATTTCTTAGGTAACCCCTACCTATGAACTTTCAGTTTTTACACATAGTATCTGGATTATTCCCACTGATTATTCATAACTTTCACATCAATAGTGGCTATACAGTTGCATTTTGTAGTTTCTTTTTTTTCCAGAGTTAATTTAGCTGTATAAATGAATTTAGGAAATCTTCCATCTTTTTCTATGTTTTGAACCATTAACTAGTTCAGAAAATATACATTTATTGAATGGCTGATAGAATCCACATGAAGGGAAATCCAGGCCATGGATTCTAATTCATAATGTTTTTTTTTTAAATTTTCTTTTCATGTCTAGCATTATTCTGTTTTGGTTTGCTAATACATACTTTTTAAAAATCTAGTAAAGAAAGATTTTTTGCTTGATAATTTTAAAACATACATAAAAGAATCAGTATTTACTTCTGGTGAAGGAGTGACTTTATGGATATCATAAAATCAATTTTATATTTATCTGTGATGTTTAAATGCTTTCTTTACCTGAACACTTAATTTCTTGTTTTCTGACAGATTTATTAAGAACTAAAATTTCCCTCTAAATAATACTTCACCTGCATCTTGCCAGTTTATCATATGTTGAAATTTTTCAATACACTTTAAATTATGTAATCTCATGATTTTTTTTTAAAAAAAATTCTTTTTCCTAGATCTTTAGGTGGTATTTAGCAAGATTTCTGCTACTGTTTAATCAGACATATTTAACAATATTCATTTATTAAAATGTACTTAGATTTTGTTGGCTGTTAAGCTGTCAATTGTACCAGTAGTCTACATCTGCTTGAAACTAATTTTTATTCCTGTTAAATACCATAACATTTTTCTTTTAAATGCATGTAATTTAGGTTTATTTTCACATGATACAAGTATATAATCCTATATACAGTGTTCTTTAAATTGGCCCTTTTACTCAGAGTTCTTTTAAAGAGGGCTGCATATATATAAAACCTAATAATTCTAGTCTTTTATAAATGTTCTTATATTTTTCTACATTAATATAACAGACTATTATAAAATATTAAATTATAATTATTAACATATCTACATCACTGTATACTATTGATTAAATATATGACAATAATATTTTCTTGAGATGTTAATCTATTTACATAAATAAATATTCTCTCATGGTTTTTCCTTAAATTTTACAACACCTCATATAACATGCCTCCCAAATTTGTTTTTTAAGTATGCATATTTCTTATGTATTTATTTCCAAAAATATTCTATACATTTGATTGCAATGTATCTTTTTTTTTTTTTTTTTTTTTTTTCAGTACGTGGGCCTCTCACTGTTGTGGCCTCTCCCATTGCGGAGCACAGGCTCCGGACGCGCAGGCTCAGCGGCCATGGCTCACGGGCCCAGCCGCTGCACGGCATGTGGGATCTTCCCAGACTGGGGCACGAACCCAGGTCCCCTGCATCGGCAGGCAGACTCTCAACCACTGCGCCACCAGGGAAGCCCGCAATGTATCTTTTTTAGACAATATATTACTTGACTTTCTTTGTTTACTCCATTGTCTAATCTGAAATAATTTATCTTTCAATCATAAAGTATAACTAATTAACATTTTTCTTAAGATGCTACTTATTTTCTCTTAAACTAAAACCGTATTTCCTCTTCTCCTTTTTAAACTTATTTGCATGCCATTTTATTCTGCTGCTTTAAAATGTGCCCATTTTGTTTTTGTTCCTTTGATGGGTAATACTAGCTTATTAAGACTTAAACTCAATTTTCCTCTTATGTTGAAATTTACCAACATCTGTATCTTTCCTAGAACAAGAAAGTTGTCAACCCCTCTGGTCTCTCACGTTATTCCTGCCCTCCTTATGTTAGTCCAATATTGGTTTCACCTGGAATAAGATATGTTGATTTCAACATTTATACTTTTATTATTTGGTCATTTTTAAAAATTCAGCCATCGGTAGATTTTTATTAAGATTTTATTTATCTATTTTTCATGTCTTATTGCTTCCAACTGGATTATTTACTCCTCTTGCTGAGAATATCCCCAAAGTTATTTTAAAGACTGTTTTTTGGGGCACTATTCCTGAGATTATATATGCCTGAGAACATCTGTAATTCACTCTGGTATTTAAATGATAGCTTAGATCAGAGGTCAATAAATGTTTTTCTGTAAAATGTGAGATAGTAAATATTTGAGGCCTTGCAGACTATGTGGTTTTTCTCTCAAGTATCAACTCAGTCATTGTAACTGGAGAGCATCCATAGACAAAATATAAATGAATGGGCAAGGCTGTGTTCCAATAATACAATTGTATGTACAAAACAGGTAGCAAGCTGGATTTGCCCTGAAGGCCATAGTTTATGACTATTGCCTTGGATTTATATAAAATGCTGGGTTTACTTGTCTTGTTGTTCTAAATGCATGTTACTACATTGTCTCTCTTCACTGGTGGTATATTTGAGAAATAAATTTTATTTTATCTATTGTTTTTCTATGAGTGGTATCCTATTTTCTTCAAGAAATCTTAGATTTTTCTTCTTTTAAAAAAATCATCTCAAATTTCACAGTGTGTGTCTGAATTCTTGATATGGCTCTTCCAGTTTGTGTTTATTGTTAGTCTATCCTATCTTGTTCAGAGCTTTATGAGCCCTTTCAATCTGTTTTTAATAATTCTAAGAAATTATTGCTTGTTATTTGTATGGATATTAATCCCTTTCTATTTATATCATTCTTATCTTCTAGGTTCCTTAATGGTTGTTGGTAATTCTAATATGTTTTTCTCATTTTCTCCCTCATCTTATCCATCTTATTTATATTTCCTGGGTGAATTAGTTTTCTATTTTTTATTTTTATTTTATTATTATTATTATTATTTTGTGTGTGTGGTACACGGGTCTCTCACTGTTGTGGTCTCTCTCGTTGTGGAGCGCAGGCTCCGGACACGCAGGCTCAGCGGCCATGGCTCATGGGCCTAGCTGCTCCATGGCATGTGGGATCTTCCTGGACTGGGGCATGAACCCGTGTCCCCTGCATCGGCAGGCAGATTCTCAACAACTGCACCACCAGGGAAGACCCCTGGGTGAATTTTTTGATCCTGATTTCCAGCACTCTCACAATCCTGCTGCTATATTATTCTGTCATTCACTTCTAACACTGGATTCTTTAGCTCAACAATTATATTTTATATATTTCTAATATCTTTTTATCAGTCTGAAGATATTGCTTAAATTGGGGCACTTTTTTCCCATCAATTCTGCTTATCTATGACAGTTTTCTTGTATCTGCTTTTTTTTTTTTTTTCCCATAGTGCTTCATCTTTCCAGGTGTCTCACTAGTTTTCCTTGTCATTTATTCTCTTTTTTCCTTTTCAGGGCTCTCTGCTGCCAAAGCCAATTAAATTTACCTAACTCTACTCTGTGATTTTTCAGAATAGGTAATCTCAATTCATATGCTACTCACTTTCTTTCCTCCCCAACACTGGCCACCCTTGAATCTTTCATTCATGTCAAAATCTATTCCCCTAGCCATCTTCACATCTGTGGGTCTTGAGCTTTTGTCATTACCACAGCAGGAAAAGAGAGGAATCTCCAGGATTCCAGCCTACCTTATTGCGTTTGGAAAACAACCTTAGCTACACATAGGAGGGATTTCCAAATGAAAATAACATAGTAATTTATTGAGATTTAACATTAATTAGCACTGTGCTATGGTTTACATGATATATGCAATATGATTTTAATTATACAAATCTGGTAATTAAGTAAAAAAGAAGTTGAGATGCATACAAGGAAATGTAGAGGTGGTTGGTAGGAGAGCTTTATTTCAAATCTATGAATTCTCCTGTGGGAAGGCTATGTTTTTCTTTGGTATGTCTTTGTCACCTACTTGAGAACTTGGTTTCCTCAGGAAGTGGATTGAATTAAAGTATCTGACCCTGTTGCTTATATTTGAAAAGTTCTATTATTCTATGAAGCATAGATTTTACAAATAAAACGGAAAGAAATCATGTTTTCCTCAAAACAAGAGGCTCCATCTTTTCAAAGCTGGTACATGAAATGTAAAATGAGAATTATCAGGTGACAGGGGCAACACGTCTTAGTGGTCACATTGGTCTTTAGGTTTTGGGGAGTAAAATACAGAAAAAGAGTTTGTATTTGAGTTAACTTAAGGTTAAAAGCCGCCTAGTCATATCTTATAGTCAGAAATTATCTGAATTCTCTTGAATGTAGGCATCTTTCATCTTGTCATAAATTCCTTTATTAAACTATTTAAATAGATTTAATTGAATAAATTAAATTTATGTAAAAATGTGGTAGGACAAAATAAAGTTATTTCCCTTGCTACTATCTATTCCTACCTCACTTACAAAACGTTCTCAAACTTTATTTGATCTTTTAAAAAAAATTATATATAAATATTTCAAATACTTCAAAGACCCTGAATTTCCTCTGAGTTTAGTTACTTTTCCCGCCTCAATTCAACTGCCTGGAGAATACCATTTTAAAATGTTATAAAATTATTTAATGCTGTCAGTGTATATGAACTCACTGAAAGCATATTTATGAAAGCATAAGTAACAGTAATTTGAATCAATTTAAATTTGAAAGAGTCAAGTGTTTTCACTGAAATTATTTTTTTCTTATATCCCATAATATAATTAATTTAATAATCCTTGAGCCTCTATGATCTTGAAATACCTGATGCAAAATATAAGGATGGACTTGTATTATATTAATTTTGACTTGAGAAGATGTATATTATTGTAAATTATTCAATTTTGTGTAGAATTTTCAGAACGTTGAAAATTGTATTTACATTGGATTTTAAATACTGTTTTGAGAATTTATAGTGAAATATATTACAGTAACATTAAACTCCTACTGGTATTCAATATTTGATCATCTTCAACTAGTTATCAAGAGTGAAATATCATTGCAATTTATCTTCTATGTAATTGCCTCATCAAATTTTGATATGGTAATATTTTTTTCTTAGACTTTTTGTTGAAGCTTAGTCATGTTGCCTTGCTTAAATACTTGATTATTAACCAAAAAACATTACTGTGTGTTTTTTTTATACTGATGGCTAAGTAATTTATGCAGATAATTAAAGAATTGCTTCAATTTTCATTACATCCTTAAGCATACTTTCTTTTCAATCTAGATTAAGCTTAATGAAGTCATTTGCATGCACTTTTCACTGATTTGGAGTTTGTTTGCAAACAAATTGTTATTGTAAAACTTATTGACTTAGTTTCAGCTTATTTCTTCAATATTGATATATTGAAATACTTTCAGTGCTATAACAAGCTTTCTTAAAGAAATCTTCATTAAAATCAAAGGTTTCCTTCTCTCTTGTTTATATATTGGTAAATAAAATACTTTGTAAAGACTGGTGAATACAGATATTTTTATCCAAGGCCCTAAAGTAAAAATAAAATAAAGATACAGAAATGAAAATTGTCTGTACTTCTTTCCTGTCACTTGATAGATTAAATAATCTTTATAACATACATATTATCTTATTCAGAATATGAATAATCCTGTCATTATATATAAGGAAATATTAAATATGATTTACTTATATTGAAATGATACCATTTTCTTTATTTATTTAGGTTTTTTTGCATTCTTCATGTGGATTTGGTAATTTTCTTAGATAATATTTTCCTTCTGAGGTCCATTTTAAGATGCTATTTTTCCTTCTAGCATACATGTAAAGAAATAGATAATAAAGCAATTAATTTTTTAAATATAGCAGAAATAGTATGGTGACCTACATTGAAATTGCCAAAAACAATTTACTACTCTACTTAAGCTAAATTATAGAGTATAACTCCCATAAATCACAAGAGTCACAATATATAATAACATTCTCTAGGAATTTCCTGGATAGAAGGCTCTTGGAAACATAGACTGAAAGTTGGTTTAGAGGTGGTCTACAACAGTCCTCTAAGTTATTTGGAAAGATGTTTTATGTTCTGTTTTGTATAGTCTTCTGCTCCTTTCTTGTTATAGCTTATGATCTTCACCATCTCATGTACTTTTGATTTCCCTGCTTGACAATCTGCTAATCTGATAATGTAACAATTTGTGGGTACTCACTCCTTTACTTCTTCATCCCCATGAATAATAGGCTTTACAAAGAAAAGGGTCATCAGTGTGGTTTCCTACTTAATATATCAGACAATTTTTCCTAAATAGATTCTTTATTGAATAAGTGGAGACAATAGCTTTATTAATTTCATTAATTATTACAAATACGTGAAAGTATTTGTGTCAGGTTACTATATTCATTACGAATTGAGATACAAATCCTGCTCTCATATAAGTTTACATCAATTTCCAATAATTAGCACAGTCTTCTGAGTGTCAATCACTTGAAGTTTGCCTTGTTTAAATTATACTTTAAAAGTATCTGTCTTGGGCCTCCCTGGTGGCGCAGTGGTTAAGAGTCCGCCTGCCGATGCAGGGGATACGGGTTCGTGCCCCGGTCTGGGAGGATCCCATATGCCGCGGAGCGGCTGGGCCCGTGAGCCATGGCCGCTGGGCCTGTGCATCCGGAGCCTGTGCTCCGCAACGGGGGAGGCCACAACAGTGAGAGGCCCGCGTACCGCAAAAAAAAAAAAAAAAAAAAAAAAGTATCTGTCTTATAAAATATCATAGAACGAGAGAATCTCCACAAATTACTTTTGAATCAGTTTTCAAATTCATCTAGTTGTGATTACACATATGATATAGACAATGGTAATTGTTCTCCTGGATTTAATTTAGTTTACATTATTTCTACAAATGTATGGCCACTTTTGGAAAAGTAAAGGAATCCAATTGATTTGCTACTCTTAGGTATGTAAAACCCTTAGAGATCTTATAAAATTCCAAAATCTGATATCATAAAAATTAAATACAAACATTGAGGTGAACATGTCATTACAAAAATTTGCTAAGCATCTGAAAAACAGAAATTTCCTAAATATGCTATTTTTACTAGATCTTAATACTAAGCTTTTGAAGTTTATCCAAATTTAAGTATTAAGTCAAGTTGACTACTAAAATTTATTAAATCTTTTATTCATTTTTTAGTAAACTTTCTTGGTATTATTAATAAAACCACTATTTAGAAAACATATTATGTTTGTAAAAGTAAAATTAAGTCATTATGACACACTAATCCATTACATCACTTATAGTATTATTGACACTTTCATTTGTCTTTTATGCAAGTACATAATGCTCTTTTTTGAGAGGCAATGATTTAGAATGAGATCATAAAAGGGATGAGATGAGATAATCAGAAAGTTAATATCAAATAGTTTTTGAGGTTAAATTTAATGACTGTGATCCTTTAAAAATAATTTTAATTTCACACTACTCTTTGATACAATGTTTAATTTATTCTAACTTTATTTGATTGGCCCAGACACAAAAATAAGGTGACAATTGTGACCTTGAAACCACATCCTATGGAGATGTGGAGGTATAGAGTTAACCCACTCTCTGAACACTTTTATACAGAGAAATGGTTAGCACTGCGTAAGAGATACTGCCTTTCTTGATTGGTCGAGGCTTTGTTTTCCAAATATCGAGAATGTGATCCTGATCTTGATTTACACTAATCGCTTTGACCTATGAACAACTATTGATCAAGGTCCCTCAATTCATTAGTGACAGGACTGGTCTATGATCCTATGATTCCTGAATTCCAGTCAAGGATTCATTCTATTGTATCACTTCATCTCATCTTATTTTTCAAGGCATGTGTCAGCTAATGGATATCCTTTTAAAAGGAAGAAAGTTTTCTGACAGGATATTACCAAAATAGTATAATATATAGATAATATAATATGGTAATTATGATCTGATTGTTTGTCTTCCCCAAATTTTTACATTGAAACTTAAATATCCAATGTGATGGTATTTGGATATAGGGCTTTGGGGAGATAATTCGGTCAGTTGTGTGGAGCCCTCATAAATGGGATTGGTGTTCTTTTTAGACAATGAAGGGACCAGGGTGCTCTCTCTTTCCACCTTGTAATGATACAGTGAAAAGTAGGCAGTCTGCAACCTTAGAAGAGGGTCCTCACCAGAACAGGACTGTGTTGCGCTTCATCTCCCACTTCCAGCCTCCAGCACTGTGAGAAATAAATATTTGTTGTTTAAGTCACCCTGTTTATGGTACTTTGCTGAGTTGACTAAGACAGTAATAAAAATGTCCCCAAAATAAAATATTATATTGAGTATGTGAAGTGTTTCATGTATCATAAATAAAAAATATAGATGGATGTCATCTATACACGCAGCTGTGACTTAATTCTGTAAAGTCTAATATAACTGTCTTAAAAATTCTCATACCCTAATTTCCTATATAGATTCCATAATTACTGGGCTTAAATTTAAGCCATGTATTTCTGCTCACCAAGTGCTCAGAATTGCCTGTTACTTGTCTTGACCAAGAGTTAGTCAGGCTTCTCTCCTCCCCAAAGGTCCCTGAACTGTGCCTCAATGCTTAAGCTTAATCAAGAAAACATCTTCCTTTAATGGCTCATTCTGACTGTAGAAATAAGTATTTCCTGTTAAACTGTCTTGATCATGGCTGCTCAATTCCGCCACTCACCAAATAAAAGTTCCTTCTAGCCATGCTGATCCCTCTCTCTATTAAAAAAGTGACTTTTTTTTTCCTGTTTGATTTGTCTTAATTTGGTACTGCCATTTGCCTTCACTCATTATCTTAACATTCTAGGTAGAAAGAATTTGCCACATGTGGTTAATAATTAAAGACCAAAGTTTTAAAACTTTGAGCAGGTATTATTTTGTTAAAAAATAAATATGTTGAAATGCAATGGGACATATGGCAGAATGAATCAGACAATTTTTTTGCTTGTACTCAACAAAATAAACTCTGACTAAGGCATTATGGAAAATTTCGTGCTCTCAAATTGAAGAGAAATAGAATTCAGATGATAGAGCTGTAATTAAAATATGGGAAATCCAAATGAAGTAAGTAAGGTGAAAGGAAATGACTTAACACCCTTTGGAGGCACAAATGCATTAAGGAACATGATAGAAAGACGGTGAAGAAGTGCTCTTCATTTACTCTAAGGAAAGATAATAGGAAATAATAGGTATATGGTCACACAGAATGAAGTTACAGATATAAATACTATTTACATATCCAAATGGAATACAGTGAAACATAGCAAATATCTTGGTTAGGAGAATTGGTTAGGTAAGAACAGAATTTTTTTTCTGAGATCTCAATGTTGATATCAGAATATTGCTCAATGTTGCTTTTAGATTAAGAATAACACAATTTAACAGCTTTTTCAAAGCCATGATTCTAAAACTTTTGAAGTGTGATATTGCTTTTTGAGTGGAATTCTTTTCTTTGCTTGCATCTTTAAGATGGTAATGGAGAAACTCCTGTTAGTAAGGAAACATATGTAATTATTATTAAGGAGGTTATTAAGTTTCATTTTAGTTTTAATAGGGTAGTTATATCTGAATGAAATATACCACCACTATTTTTATTCTTCAGACAGAGCTAGGATTCATTTTCTTTGATTTATTGTCCTTCTATTGCTTATTCACCTTAAATTACATATCATTGTTTCCATCTTGAACAGTAATAGTGTCATCATCACGAATGAGTTTCTCGCATCAGAAAGTGTGTACCTGCTGTTTTCCATCTGCTTTTCTTGCTCTTTCACCTTGCTGGGACACTTAAGAAGATATATAATAAATCAGGCAAAACCTCCTAGTATAAGGTATCTCTCGTTACAGGATTCTGAAAGAAATCAAGTTAATTTGTGAAATGGGAAAAAGTTTATGTTTTTCATATTCAGCTAACATTTTCTTTTATCATTTACATTGCAGCATAACACAAAAAATCCAAAATTCAAGTGTATATCATGAAGAATTTTTACAAATTGTATGAATTTCATAATCTATTCCAATAAAAAATTATAAATAAATTATGTTTGCAAGCCTAAAAAGCATAGTAAAAGATCTGTCTTCTAAAATTTCAGACACTGAGTTTACTTATGCTTTTCTACTAAAAATTCTGTTAGATATATTGCACTTCATTTCAAATTTCCCCAAAGCTTAATCAAAGGTGTGCCTGTCTTCACAAGTGCTCTGTTTTTAAGATATGATGCAAAAAATAAAAGAAAATTGTAAATGATTCTTTATTTGATTTGGATGGACCATTTATCCTTCTGGATTTTATTGCTCTAGGAATGAAAGTGAAAAACTAAACAGAATATATGCAGACTTTTGAAGTATTTTATTAATGCAACCATGAAATACTCTATCATTTTTTTGCTTGTAAAGGTAGATAGAAGTGAGTAGTGATAATGTAACAAAATTTGCATAGGCAATTCAATCAAGCCATTCCTCCCCCCTAGATTGTTCAGTCAGGCACTTTGAAGTTCATGAAGATATATTGTATCTATAAAAATAAATATATGTATATGAGTATATGTATATGATTTATATCAATACACAGTATATTCTAAATTACAGCATTTGAAAAGGCATTTCTTTTCTAATATATAGATAATTTCTGATCAGTTAAAAGTTTCACCTGCCAAACAAAAGTGTATTTTTTCAATTTACTAACCTTGCCCCACATTTGTCAAAACAAACTTCTGATATTAGAGTCCTAATTGGTCTCCTTGCCTCTATTTTTCTCCCAGAAAAGCATTCAAAATGTCAAATGTTGGCTACCCAGAACAATCTGTTGATAAAGCAAAGTGCAGTTTATTATTTTCCACAATAGTGGAGGTCCTTTCTTGACAGAATTTTAGTAGCATCTCAGAAGGAGATGGACATAGGTGAAATATATTAGAGGTTTATTGGGGAGTCTGATTTAAGATGAGTCTTTCAATATGAGGTCTTGATTAGACTGGGAAAAAATTAGTGATGTAATAATTTAGGATTGGTGGACACAGAGGATCAAGAGTCAAGGACAGGGCTTAGAGGCAACTTTTGTAGAGTCATTAAGCCTATTTAAGCTACTCATTTTTAGTAGCTGAATACTTTCCAAAAGTTTTTGAAACAAATAATTAATATTATATACACTTTCATCTTCCTGAACAAATGTTTTCTGGAATAATAAGGCCATGTTAATTAATGTGAATAATTGCATAATAAGTTGTGTTAATAAAGATATCAAAGTGTGTGGGTGTAGATAGATTTGATTCTCAGTATTGCCTTTAACTGTCGTTCTTCAGCTTAAGCTAAGAATAGAACATTGGCATCTGGAGAAGTGGGCAATCCATTTCTTCATTTCTCGTGAAGTGTTGTAATCATATATTAGGTATTAGAGGGTGATTGTTTCAACCTCCATGGAAGTCAGATTTCCCTGTTCTTTTACTTGGAGGGTCACTTGCTGGATCATTTGACAGAACAGCAGCTGCACAGGAACATTTAAATTCTGGAGATCACACACTTGAACATTGCAACACAGAAAATACTAAGAGAGGGATTGAGGTCAGAGCCTGTGAATCAGTTTTTAAGCCAAGGCTCAGGAGTGCCTACGTTAAGTCAAAAGAACAGGATCTTAACTCCAACTGGAGAAGCCCACCAACACATACAGCATTACTATCTAAAATAACTACACTGGGCCTCCCTGGTGGCGCAAGTGGTTGAGAGTCCGCCTGCCGATGCAGGGGATACGGGTTCGTGCCCCGGTCTGGGAGGATCCCATATGCCGCGGAGCGGCTGGGCCCGTGAGCCATGGCCGCTGAGCCTGCGCGTCCGGAGCCTGCGCTTCCGGAGCCTGTGCTCCGCAACGGGGGAGGCCACAACAGTGAGAGGCCCGCATACCGCAAAAAAAAAAAAATAAATAAATAAATAAATAAATAAATAAATAAAATAAAATAACTACATTTATGATATTTGCATGCTTTCTTAGATTTTTTTGTAGAATATTGTTTATAAGAAGAGCTTCTCAAGTCTGTGGGAAATGCCCAAGGTTTTGAGGGGGTGGATTAAGCACCCTTGCCTCAGTTAGTTGGTCCTTGAACACGTCCTGCTTGCAGCTTCACATTTGCCTAACAGACTTTCCAGAGAAGGTGGCATAAGCACGGGTATTGTCCCTGGAGCAGAACCTTCGCCCTTGTACAAGTTCAGAGGTCCGAACCCACTCTCAGGTGGTGTTCCTGCATTTTCCACCACAAATTACCGCCAGGTTGATGTGTATACTAATTACATTTCAGGAGGACTTATTCTATTTATGTTGTGATTCCGTAGGCACAACCCTTATTAAATATTTTACATACTTAAAAAAAATCCATACATACTAAATACCTTCTTGAGAAGCCAATATTATCTATGGAGGCCTATTCTAAACTCACTGATGTTCAATTTAATGAACCCCTTGGGCAAGGAGTTCTGTAGCCTTGGCAGCTTTACCTACTTTTCTTGCTATTCTCTGTACTCTGGCAAGGAGTATTCTCCCTATGGTGCAGGCCTCTTCTAATGCATCATTTCAAGAAGCTTGAGGGAAAAAATCTAGAGTTCACCTTAAATTATTAGCATTTAAGATTCCTGGATGTCTGGCACACTATGGTGTTTGCCATGGAAAAAAACCACTTAGTGGTTGAGCAGTTTTCAAATAATAAAGGAAATCAACTGATTGTTAAAAGAATATAGTAACAAGGGAAGCTTGGTGGCTCCAAAAGCAAAAGGTGCACAAATCCAACAAGTGGGTTTCACAATTCACTTGGGCCAAATCATGAAAAAGTTGCAAGCAGTTATTGACTCATGCCAGGCAATGAATAAGAAGGCAGAATGCAATTTTTAAAATGTGTGACTTATAGGTAATAGATGTCTATTAATTGCCCAAAATTTTAAACTACTAAAAAGAAAAGAAAGTAGCTTGGAAAAAAGTGTGCTTGCATATTTAAGCCTGTCAACATGTGGCTCTCCCTATCTGGATCTTATGTGGAACCTATCTACCTCCTGAAAACTATTTGCTCTGGAAGATTTCTAAGAGACTTCAGTTTGCCAATCTTCAAGTGATTTCAGAATCACTGTGTCTCTACAGGGCAAACACTGACCCAAGAATGAAATTTTTGCTCTTCACTGATGTGATAGTTGTTAACAGTATCTCATAAGGTCCTTTCTATCAGGGTTCAAATTATGTCTTTCTCTGATGTTGCTTCAGAGACCAGTTCTGTAGATTCTGTTCATGCAGAGATTGTTTAGGAGGATGTAGAGGAAAGGCTGTCCACACCTGTGGGAAAATCATGAGTCCCATGTGACACGTGTTCATGTCTGTTTGACAGAATATGAAAATTAGAACTGGAGGTGCTATTTTTCAGAAACATAGGACAGTCTTCTAGTAATTTTTAAAGGGAGAGATGAACCCAGAAGGTGTCGACCTCACTGTCATTAAAGGCAGTAACAATATCTTAGGCCCTAAGAGACTCTGAAAAGTTTGCTGATTTTAGTTCCAGAATTCCATTTCCATTTCTACCTTTTCTAAAGATTGGAGATGATAGGGGAAGTTAGATGTCTTTTTAATTGCTAAGGCAATTAATATCTTTACAAAGATATTTATAATAATTGCTGTGTTTCTCTCATTAGAGTTATTTTGGAATTTCCCAGGTTGAGAAGACAAAATCCAGTAGTTTGTTACTGTTAGAGCCATAGTGTTCCAGCAAAGAAAAACTCCAGCTCACCCCAAGAATAAGTACACAATGAGAGAAACATATTTAAAAAATAAATTTATGGTTACCAAAGAAGAAAGGAGCAGCGAATGATAAACAAGGAGTTGGGATTAGCAAATAAAAACTATTTTATATAAAATAGATAAACAACAAGGTCCTACTGTACAGCACAGGGAACTGTATTCAATATCTTGCAATAAAACATAATGGAAAAGAGTACATAAATAAAATATATTGCAAGCTAGCTGCATGAAATCCAGTAGAACTTGTTCAAAGGGTCCCCAATGTTTGGTTCTTGACAATGTCTTGCTTTTACAGTTTTGTCAGAATTATGAAAGTGACAGATAAAATCTGTATTTCCTAAAATTTCAGTAACGTTTCCACATAAATATTAATTGAAAATGGTGGCCAATTTGTATTTATTGTGGTAAACAAACTAAATGACTCTGGTTAATAAATTATGTTCATGACCATAAGCAAAAATGGAAGACAGTAAAATTCTCAATTGAGTTTTAACACATAATAAGTAGTTATGCACTTAGGTATGTTCCTGGATCAAAAACAGATTATGAACAATAAGGGCATTACCTCTTGACATAATACGTCTTCAGAAAATTGTCACAAAATTTCATCATATTGTCCCTGATTGATGAGGATGCTGAACTAGAAGAAAGGGAGAAAGAGAGAAGGAGAGAAGGAGAAAAAGAGAGAAAGAAAGAAAGAAAGAGAGAAAGGGAGAAAGGGAGGAAGGAAGGAAGAAAGAGAGGGATAATTATTCTACTAATCTTTGTGATTGATCTTGAGTAAGTCTGTTATTAATTCTGAAAATTATAAAATCATTACAACATATATGTTTTAATTTAATGCATTCAATTTAAAGAAGACTGAATTTCTCTTTTGATTATAAATGTAATTAACAGTACAGCTCTTAAAATAGTTTTGAGTTAGTTTTTGGAGAATGTCAAGACAAACCTAATTATTTCTTTTATCCTTCCTTTTATAATATAAAGGGACATCTTAGGTCATTTATAAAATTTAAAGTGGCAAAATAAATATACAACACCATTTTCAAAGACATTTGGACATTTTGTTATTTTATAGCTATATTTTAATGCTAAAGAATAAGGGTGTATTAAAACTCTGTATTGCCACAGTTTGTTTTTCCTTTTAAAAGCATCCAACTATTTATAGATTATTTATCAATTACTCAGTTTTATGTTTATATAGGATATTTATATTAATTCCCTAATTCCGTTTACCTTTAATATGTAAATGTTCACATATATATCAGTTTGTCTTCTGAGGTTGGCAAAGAAATTATAGTAAGATGTTGATAAAATAAGTAGCCATCTGGAAAAAATAACTTTAGATTCGTATTTTACTCCAGTTGATGTCTACAAGCCAAAGACCCCAGGGACACACATGAACACACAGGAAGACATAAATGAGGTTGGGTTTATCACTTGCTGAAGTAAAGGACACCACCCCATGTAAGAAACCAAGGGAATGTCTGGTCATTTTTGTTTTTGTGTAGTACCTTTGTTTCTAGTCTCTAATTATAAATGATTATGAATTATCATTTCTGTTGTTGTTGTATCCATGTCACAGAGAGTTCTAGTCAGATATTTATTTTCTGTGAAATTACTAATGTCAGGAGGGAAACCTATCCAGGAGAAGTTGGCCAGCTACCAGCTGTCATGTGTCAGGTATAATTATTTCTTCCCTGACAAAAATTCTACTGTGTTGAGGATAAAATACAAAAGTGAATCAATTAGAATATTAGAATAATAGCTATACATGTATTTACTCTTATCAAGACAGAAAACCAAATAGTCATATGAGACTGAACATTTTGACTACACACAAAAATCAAAGATGCCTGCACACACACCAAAAAGAAAACCATGGCTAAATATCACATGGGAAAATGGATGGAAATATTTGTAGTAGAGAACATGGATAAAGAATTAATTCTAACACGTATGAATTGCTATAAGTGAATTAGAATAGGACCAACAATCTAACAAACAATGGATGTGAAATGACAATTTATAGAGAGGGAGCTATAGTGGGCTGAAAAATATATGCAAAAGTGCTTACTTTCTTACAAAGAAAATTTAAAAGAACAATAAGATATTAAACAAATTCAAACAACAATAAAATATTATTTTCAGGTCTTCGTTGAGTTGCCAAAATATTAGGGAAACAGGAATTCTTATAGGTGGTATGAATTTATTTGTATTAAAATTAAAATATATTCAAAGTAGTTACAAAATATGAAATATATCACTATTAAGAAATCGTGTTATTACTAATGAATTTATTCATTAAAAAATGTGGCAGGATGTTATAAAATGTCAATGTTGTTAACTGTGTATGATGATTACATAGTTGTTTTATATTATTTTTTATTATAGTGTGTTTTCTACATTATTTTTTAATTTTAAGCAAATTTACAATTCAGTATAGAAAAAAACACAAGGTTGGATTAATAGAGAAAAATCAGTCTCAATGAAATAGAGAATTTTCAGGAGGCAAAAGACCTGCTATTTTAGTTGAATGATATTCACATATTTGTTGAATTTGTTTAAAATATAGTGTAAACCACATTTTGCTTATCCATTCATTCATCAATGAATACTGTGGTTGCCTCTACATTTTAGCTACTGAGAATAATGCTGCTATGAACACAGGTGTAAAAATATTTCTTGAGATATTACGTTCAGTTCTTTGGGTATATGTCTACAAGTAGAATTGCTGGATTACATGGTAAGTCTATTTTCAATTTTTTAAAGAATCACCAAACTATTTTCCACAAGGTTGTAGCATTATACATTGCTTTCAGCAGTGCACTAGGGTCCCCAGTTTCTCCACACCTTCACTGAGTTTTTTTTTTATTTTCTGTTTTTTATGGTAGCTGTCTTAAAGGGTGTGATGTAATATATCACTGTAGTTTTGATTTACATTTCCTTAGTGATATTGGGCATCTTTTAATGTGCTTACTAGGCATTTGTATATCTTCTTTGGAGAAATATCTACTTAAGTCCTTTGCCCATTTTTGAGTTGGATTATTTATTTGTTGTTGTTGAGTTTTATGAGTATTAATCAGTCTTAAAAAGGAAGAAAGTTCTGACATATGCCACAACATGTATGACCTTGAGGGTATTATGCTAAGTGAAATAAGCCAGTCACAAAAAGACAAATACTGTATGATTCCACCTCTGTGAGGTACATAGAATAGTATAAATCACAGATACAGAAAATATAAAGATGGTTGCCAAGAGCTGGGGGAGGAGGAAAATGGGGTGTTAATGTGTAACGGCTGTAGAGCTTCAGTTTCACAAAATAAAAAGAGTTATGGTGATGGATGTTGGTAATGGTTGACAACATTATCAATGTATTTAATATCATTAATACTTCTTTTCCTTTTCTTCTGTATGAATTTTGGAAGTGATTAGGGGACCAGAAGCAGTCATAATATCATTAAAAATAGTGTTATTTTAAGTACTGTCAATATACAGTCAAAACCTATGTGTCTCACTAAAGTTATGTCTTCTTATATCATTAAAGATATAAACCCATGAGGAAGCTACTAAGACCAATGAACTACTGCTTTAGACCCATATGAAATGCCTAACAGTATTATTGCTTGAACTAAAATGATTGTTTTGATATTAACCATTACTGAAATCTTGATAGCTTTTTCATGACTTTGATAATATATTAACTGAAATATAAAATTTTGCTACTCATAATATAGGTAGAGAAATAAAGAGATCTCAACCAGTTCTGCAGATGCTGTCAAAAGATGATGATGATGATGATATTAAAAATAACTCAAGAAAAAAGTTAGGAGAATGAGAGAGAAAGAAAGAGAGAGGAGAATATCACAAATATCACCTATAAATTTATAGAATTTCATTTTAGTCTGATGATTTTTCTCTTAGGTAACAGTAAATACTGAAGCTTCAGGAAGACAAGAAGCCTAATTATCTGTCTATTCTCCCAACATTATCCCTGACTTAATGAAACCTATAATTTTTAGGGAAACACTTTTACAAATGGTCAACAAGATTCCCATCTTCTCTGCTCCCTTTGCTAAATTCCTTCAATTGTTCATCCTTGGTTCATTTGGGTGAAATAGGAAAAATATTATAAGCATGCCTTCAGAATTCTGCTACCTTTAATTATTCATACAATTCTTGTTGATTGTCTTGAAATTCAAAACTATGATTTAGATTTTATCTAACTCTCTTTTTTCATGACTGTAATGTAAATACTAATGGCGTAATCCTCAGACAAACTGCAAATAGTTTACTAAAATAATAAAATAATCTACATTTTATGCTAACTATATTTTATGCAGGAGTTATTCTTTTGAAATAACCATTTAACATTGTGGGATTTGAAAGTGTGTTAATGCTAAATCCCAAATTCAATATTTTTAACATATTATTTTCAAATACTATCAACTATAAATGACAGCTGAACATTTGCACATAAGAGATTAAACAATTCTTTTTCAAGAGATTTTCAATAAACCTGATGACCACAGCAGCGTCTGTAGCTAAAATTTTCAAGCAATCTATGTGTGTGTGCTGTAAGTGGTGTGAGAATTTAGCATATGTAGTGTTTGATGTTTTAATCATAAGACTGAGTTATTAATTAAACTTTTTACTCTAGCCAAGTGGAAGACATATTGCTATAATTAGAGTAACAAATGACATCTTAGTAACATTTATTCTGCAGATAAATAAAGCTCTTATTAAAGGAAGTTACCTTAATCTATCTGGTGTTAAAATACCAATCTTCCATTATCACAACTGTAGCCTCAAAATGTCTGAAATTTAATATTTGCCAGCACTTTTTTGTACCCACAAATAATTGCCTATAGACTAGATGAGAATATCTGTTTCATCCTAACCTTAATTTTTTAAGTGCTAGTTCAATGTATGATCTTGCCTTGATATGAAGTATGTTTCATAGGACATATCTGAAGTTATGTTCATGTAGACTCAGTCAGTGACTGCTCTGTCAACTGCTTTTCAAGCATAAGTAACTCTAGCATTTATTTTCAATCACCTATATATATATATTTTTTTTTTTTTTTTTTTTTTGCTGTACGCGGGCCTCTCACTGCTGTGGCCTCTCCCGTTGCGGAGCACAGGCTCCGGACACACAGGCTCCACGGCCATGGCTCGCGGGCCCAGCCGCTCCGCGGCATGTGGGATCTTCCGGGATCGGGGCACAAACCCGTGTCCCCTGCATCGGCAGGCGGACTCTCAACCACTGCGCCACCAGGGAAGCCCTAATCACCTATATTTTGATAGTTAGTACCTCTTCAGTCTGCCAAGTTTGACATCTGCTGTATCTCTCATTCATTGAAGAACTACTCAACACTTTATGCGCTTAAGAAAATGAATGAATCAGATGAAGTCAGGTTAGTTACCTCTCTTTGATTTATACGTAAGAGGAGAGAAACAGTGAGATAGAGAGTTTTAAGTGAAGTGATGTGTGAAGAAGGACAACTATGGACTCATTTTAATTTGTATAACAATTACACATGAATGTTAAAACAATATGATAGAAATTTAAAGTAAGAAAAAAATACATATAGGAGATAAGTTACTCAAAAATCTTCATCTGAGTACTTTTATATGGCATATGTAAAACTGGAAAAAACATGTCTTAAATGACATGCTAAGCTGTTTTCTAATTACTTTATAACTATTTAATTTTTCTATTCTTAATTTGAAGTATAATCTGAAATTAATGTCAATGACTGTTTAGGCTATAATATTATATAGTAATTTCTAAGGCAAATTAGCACTGCCATCTAAATGTGACACAAATAGTTCTGCTATTTTCCTGGCCTGTTACCATAATTAATTGTATTGTGACACATAGAAGTGAGTTTAAGAGCTTATAAATAGTTGTTACTTACCATTGATAAATATTATACAGGATATAAGAATACTGTCTGAATAAATTCTTTAGAGCACACATATTGTTTTTTTCATTTTTCCGTCTACTCATTAAAACAAAAGTTCTTAAGTCTATACTCAGAATGAGATGGTTAATACTTCGTATTTATCAACTTCAACTTTGTATCACACCACAGAATATAATAACAGAGAAATGACTTAAATAATTATTTCCAAACCTTCCAAGCGGTGTGACTTAACATCTGGCAAATTTACAAGGGAAATACATTAGAATTTTTATGACATAGAGTCTCCACTGTAACTAACGTTTATGAGCTACAATAAGGAAACATGTTCTGGTTCTCTACTCCTCTTCCTTCATGTGGATAACATTACTGGAACAAAAAGTTTTGTGTAGCCATTAATAAGTAAATAAATGTAGATACATACATACATGATATAGCAACATTTTAAATAGACTATACAGCTGTCAAAAATATTTTTTGCATATTGTTTAAGCAATCAAAATGTTGATATGACTTGAAAAATAGATGCTAAACTTAAGGGAGATCTTGGATATTAAAACATGGATGAACAATAGTGAATATATACTTCTCAAAATGGGAGGATGGCTGTTCAAATCATCTTTTTATAATAAAATCTTAAATACTTAATACATATTTGAAATATATCACACAAAGCAAAAAACAAAAGCATCACAAACTAATTTGTGATAAATTTTCTTCTATGAATTTGTATGTGTACACACATGTGTAACATTCTCAAAATAAAATATTCAAATATAATCAGTTTTATTAGTCATTTTTCTTAAAATAATACAACTCATTCCTGAAAACTTTGCTTGAAAACACAATGAAGGGAATTATTTTACTCTGAATTAATATTATATATATATATATATATATATATATATATATATGTAATATATATATGTGTATATATGAAACATCACTTTTTTAACCTGTGGATGAACTACCTTCACTGATATTGGGAAGATGTACTTTTAGACATATGCTTCTGCAGAGGAACAGAAACCAGATAAAACTAATGAAAAATCAGATCATCTAATTGGAAAGTGAGCTACCTGCTCTCACTCTCACTCTCATCAATGGAGATAACAATTGAGCTACTCTGATCATCAACTTGTCATACAACACTGAGAGCTGAAGGGATCAATAAAGTAAAAGAAACAGTCATGCTTCCTTTTCAAAAACCAGCTAGCCCCAAATACCGAATATCATGTTTTATAATTATTCTTACGTTTTACCATTTAAAACTATCAAAGACTTTTCTTTTTTCCCTTAGCAGTTTTTATTTCTTTTAACAACATTTAAGGGAAGCATAATGACGGTAAGTGATTTCCGTCACCTGTCAAATGTGTTAATAGTATTTTAAGTTGAATTTCCTGTGGAAAATCTGCATCTGGAGATCCATCTCCATAACCTCATAAATATTTAATCCAGGAAGAGGAAATAGATCCAGTTTCAAATCCTTGTCTTCCATTAATTTTCTGCATTGATTCATACATTTACATTTTGTGGATAATAAATGCACTCCAAAACTCTTGTGTTTAAGAGTTTTTTTTTAATAATGAAATTCATACTACATCAAAATAATAAAATATTCTTGAATAAATAAAATTTATTACTAAATTACATCAATCCAATGGATGGAATTTCATTTAAATTCTCTAATTTTTTAATGCTTATTATAGTGCTATGAACATGGTTTGATTAAAATTTAAATTTAAACTACCACACTAAATTGTTATGTTATAGTACCTATAGTTTTATTTGGCATTTTCTCTATGAAAAGATGCAATTGCTTGTCAGATGCCATATCATGTGGTTCAGTGGTTCGAAATCTATGTTGTTTGAAGGAACAGATAAATGTAATGGCAATACTTATTTATACACAGGTGGAAAGATACATAAATAGATAAGGAGAGAAATATGTGTATTTAAACTATTTACATTATATTTTAAAGTAAGATACATTTTACCAATATTTATATCACAAAATCATAAACTATAATTCCTTTAGGAAAACACGTTGTTGTGGGCATGGTTTATTCATGTCTTCTTCTAAAGAACCATGTTATTATTGTGCGAGTTGACAAAATTAAAAATCTACACACATAAGTTTGAATAAAAATAATTTCATTATATAGACATTGAATTATTCAAAACACATTTCTTTTGTATTCATCAAGTGGGACTTTATTTTCATATTGAACAAAGATGAAACTCAGAATATGAGCACATTTTTCCTATTCTTAGAGGATTATGAAAACAGTTGCTGTTATGTTGATGTTTTTCTCACTGCCTTATTCAGTATCATTACTGTATTTAAGAAACAATGAGATACTTGCTTACTATTCAAAACTGTTAATGCAATAGTTATAGTCAAGTGTATGTATGGTCAGTTATAAAAGCTATAAAAAAGAGCAAAGTGAAATTTCTGTGTCAGTTTAAATTTAAATGTAAGTAGTAATATGAAAAATATCTTAACTACAGAGTTCCTTTTTAATATTTCAGAATTCTTAATATTGTATCTGTTTACATATGTAGTTTTTTATAGTTCTCTTCTAAAAATTACATATGTTGAAAAACCATGTTCACTTTGTGAAAAAAAGCATATCTATAAAATACAAAGAGCCATATGTTGCTTTTCTTCTCCAATTTCTTGTGCTTCTTTTAAATTGAGTCTTTTTAAACCCAGTGGAATCTCACTTTAATATTAATTGTAACATTTTTCAGTTAGGTAGTGATTTTCCTCTGAAGAAAGCCAAAGCCTTTAGCTGTGAAAAATCTCAGCCATCGGCCAGGACAGATATGTGAGGAAGAACTTCATCAATGAAAAGGCAATTTAAACTTGGAAGTGATTTGAATTCATACCCTTTTCAATCAGGCAACGGGAAAAGAACCAATTTTTCACCAACCTTCAGGGTTTGCTGCAGAAGAGAAAGGTAAATTCCACTGCTGGAGACCTGGAGGTTCTAAAGACATATGGGAAAGAGGGAAGAACAAGAATTACACTCTAAACCTGTCTACATGAAGCTGATAAAATGGATTATAGCATGCTAGGCATGGCCTGATTCATTCCAGGAGCAAAATGTCATAAGTGATACATTTCTGGGCAAAGTATACTGACCAAAAAGCCCAGGAGCACAGCAGAAAACATACACACACACACACACACACACACACACACACGACATTTTCTATTCTATTCTGTGTATCAGTGGTAGTTAAATATACATCCATTAATGTCAGAAATAACTTTGTTTAAATCCTTATTCAGTCCATTGCCACTTTAAAAGTTCACAGCCTTTATGCCTTCATCTGAAAAGTGAAGACAATGACATATTTCTTGACAGATTGTGAAATTATAATGAAATAGAATATATAGTTTTTAAGTTAGTGTTTAGTTCATTGTAAGTATTTGGTAAATGATCAATGCCATCAGTATTCTTACGCAAATATAGCTTGTCAAATGACAAAAATAATACAATTTAGGTAAGAGTTTGATGTCCTTTATTCAAGAGAAAATAATCCATAGATGAGGGAGCACAGTGCCTTACAGGACTGGAGCACTCTTCCCAAGGGACTTTGGCAAAAGAGAATATATAGAGAGCATTAGAAAAGGTAATGCAGAAACAGGGCATGATTGGTTAGGAGGTCAGGGATTTTCCTATAAGGCTAACAGGTCCTCTTTTCTAGGGTAAGGTAAACTAGCTAAAGCTGAGTTGAAGGACTGTGATAGCTCTTAGGTTTCCTTGACAATGTGCTATTTCCCATAAGTGCAGGCTGATATACGTTTAGATCTGTGACTTGGGCCAGACCACTACAGCGACCTCCATTTGGTGGGTCCCAATATACAAATTCACTTTATCAAGCTAAACTAAAACTGAACAGATTTCATCTTTACCTCAATTCAATATCCCTCATAGAAACACATATTTTGTTGCATATTTTAAAGAGATATTTATCTTTACTTTATTAGAAAATAAAGATTATTTTAAATAGTGTTATGATCTCTTCCTGTTACCAATTTTTCATAAGTTCATTACTTGATTTTTTTTTTTTTTTTTTGCAGTACACGGGCCTCTCACTGCTGTGGCCTCTCCCGTTGTGGATCACAGGCTCTGGACACGCAGGCCTAGTGTCCATGGCTCACGGGCCCAGCTGCTCCGTGGCATGTGGGATCTTCCTGGACCAGGGCACAAACTCGTGTCCCCTGCATCGGCAGGCGGACTCTCAACCACTGTGCCACCAGGGAAGCCCCATTACTTGAAATTTTTAAGTACCTTTCTTAAAAATCAAAACTCAGAACAAATTTTACTCCATGCAGTTGTTTTTTACAGATAAAAATTTTAAACCTGAATTTTATTTTGCATTAAGTATAAACCTTTCTATATATAGTCGCTTATTTTAATGCTAGTTTAATTTGAAAATTCCTCTGAAATATAAAATGTCTCAACTTTTCCAAGAAAAATATAGTACCAAAATATATTATCAATAGTAATGAAAAATGTTCATATACATTTATCTCTGTGAATTAAGAGTGGTTTAATGTTAAGAGAAGTAGTATTTTGTTTGGTACTTTAAGTAAAATTATCCAAAAGAAAAGAAAATCACCCTAAATTTCTTACATATATTCTTAAGAACAAAATCATCTCTCCTCTCTTGATATTCTTTCAATCTGTAACAGAGCCTGAGGATGATTTTACCCTTCCAGTCTTCATTCTAAATTCTGTTTATTCCCATTGATACCATTGATCAGATTGCCTTGACTAACCTGAAAATTTGATGTAGAAATTGCATTACCTCCATGATACCATATTTGGACATCACCTATGTTATCCAGTATTTGCCTGTTTCCAATTTGCCTGTTCACTCTGGTAGAAAAAAAAAAGTTATCTATTTATTTCATCATTCTATTTTTATCTTATTCTCATTCTGTCTTACTCCTCCTCACATCCCTGTATTGACATACCATCTAGCCACTTTTAAATAAACAAACAAACATCACTTGCATTCATGATATTTGTAGGAGCTGCTATTTTGGGCCACAGAATATTAATCATATTTATGTTGGTGGTCAATGCCAACTCTAACTTTCCATGGAAGTTAGTTTACAGCTTTCATTTCTCCATATTTCAAAATACTAATTTCCAAAACACCAGAAATACAGCAGACCCTTATAGTAACTACAATAACTGTATTGACTTTGATCCAGGTAGAAACTTCAGTTTAAGCAATTACATTTGACATATTAGGTCACACTTCACTATTGAACCAGTTAACTCTCTCCCTCTGTAATTCAGACCTTCTCAATTTCCCATGGCAAGTGCACATTTCCCAACTAAAATGATGGAGGAGAAAGAATATCAAGAGGTCCACCCTGAAACCCTATCCTTGCTGAGCAGTAGTGAACCAGTGAAACCTGTTGATCACAGTGCAAAAACAGACTCTAGAATGAACCTCTAAATCTCTGAGGGGAATGCAGCTAACTCATGTAAATATATCCAGTAAAATGACTGTTGTCTTAAGACAAATGTACATTAAAAGTTTATCATTTTTTCCCTTGAGGCTTTATCTGGACGCCCATTACTATTAAGTTCTTCATCTTCCACTTAAAGAAAAGGATATTTTAGCCATAGGTTTCTGATGATTCATCAGATGTTGGTACATAACACTGGAAGAAAGATTATTCAATGTTAGGTGATTTTTTAAAAAACGTTATTGTTTTTTTAAATATATAACAGATAGCCATTATATGAAAATAATCTGATCATCAAGGGAAATTCTGACTCAGCTTGAAAATCAAGATTCCTATTTCCTGGGATATTTTGTAATTATAAAATACAATTTTAATTATAGGAAACATTTTATAATATACTTAATAATACAAATTAGAGGGCTTCCCTGGTGGTGCAGTGGTTGAGAACCTGCCTGCCGATGCAGGGGACTTGGGTTCATGCCCTGGTCTGGGAAGATCCCACATGCCGTGGAGTGGCTGGGCCCGTGAGCCATGGCCACTGAGCCTGCGCATCCAGAGCCTGTGCTCCGCAAAGGGAGAGGCCAAAACAGTGAGAGGCCCACGTACCAAAATAATAATAATAATAATAATAATAATAATAATAATAATAATAATACAAATTAGAAAATGGGTCAAGTAACAAACAAAATTACCTGCAATTTCCTTAGCACAGTGGGTAGCACATGAGTCACATAATCTAAAGGTCCTACATTTCACAATGCTTAAGAATAGACAATATTTCACCAATATTTATTGGACACAAATTGTGTACTAGATTTTACTCAGTGAATAAGTGTCAGAAGATCACTACTTTTATGACATACATATTTCAGTGGCTATGAGGGTGAGGGGCATTTTAGTTGGAGGGTGGAATAGAAACAGTATTTCTTAAAATAAATATTCAAACCTTATTTCATATCTGCATTTCCATTTTAGCAGCCATATAAAATCTATTTAAACTTAAACTTTCAAGAGACTTCTGTTTCTGTCTAGCAAGGTTATCAAAGAAGATAAGATCCACCATCTTTTATTTTTTTCTTGTTTGAGGATATTTGAGGTTATAATAATGCATTTATCTGTACAAGATCAAAAAGGAGGTGGTCGCAATATTAATGTTTGTTATTAAGCTTTTCAGCTATCTGGTAACTCAAGTGGTCTGTAGTTGAATACATTCTAAAGCCAGATGGAATATCAGAAAATGTGTATGAGGTTTTAATTATCTGAAAACCCGAAATGAACTGTTACTCGTGATACCTGGGGATTTTAATGAAGAGCATACATATGTTCTTCTTGCTAATTGAAGATGAGCTTCATTTTAACAGATTTAATCTCTTGAGTATTTAAAATATAAAAAAGAGAAGGATTGAAAATAATTTTAAAAACCCAAAGTAAACTTTTCTACAACTCTGCATGTTGAATATAAAATTATTGGAGGTTTATATTTTTATATCACAAATGATTTTGTTGAATATGTAAAATATCAATGATATAGAAGTTCATGAAATGATAGGTATTAATTATTTCACAGTGAACAAATAAATGGTTCAACCAAAACATTCATGATATATCTGAATAAAGCATTACATCTACATATTTAAAGCTGAGTATAAAATACATGGAAAAAATCGGACTATACATAATACATTAATAATAGCTAGTATTTAGAGTTAGAAAATTCTTAGATGTAGAGTTTAGAATAATTGAAGTTTTATTTTATAAGTAGCCCATGGAGAAATTATAACAACTTTAAAAGAAGAAAAAAAAGGAGTGCTATTTGACAGTGAAAACAATGCATCAAAGTTGAGAAAGCAAAATAAATTTAAATACACTTTAAATGTGATAAAAATATATACTGAGAGATTATAAAAGTGAGCTGGAAGCCACGTGCTGAGCTACGTACAAGTCACAGAACTGTATCAGTGGCTAATCCAAACATTGCCTTGGGGATACAAATGTAGAGAATTGCCCATGAAAAACTGGAAATATAAATATGAATAAATCTGAGAAGAAAATGAGGCAGGACAGAAGATCTTTTGTCAGAAGAAAAATAGTTAATATCACTACAAAGGAGTTTATGGTTTAAACACGAGGGATAGTCGTGACTAGCCAGAGAAAGGTTCAAATCAGTATGAAAAAGAGTGGAGAGGGATGGGTGTTTGGCAGGATCTACCCGAGCACCACCCAAAGTAGATAGGGCAGTGCTGACCCACCTGGCAGGTATGTTGCTTAACTTGTGGTAGATAACAAATGCCATGGCAACTTGATGCCATCACACATTTGCTTGAAGCAACTGTCAATATTCTGATTGCCCATTCACCAACTACAGACAGTGACAGATACCAATATGCTGACTGTGCCTGACACATATTTTTATTGCAAACTGTTTTGTTTTTTGCAATTTTATAAATTATTTTCTCCAAATAACATAAGTGCATATCCTGAATCTGCTCAATCCTGGGCCCCTGATGAGATCAAAGTTTTAGCTGAAGGCTTGGATTTTCAGCCTTAAAGGTAATTTCACCAAGATAATGCCAACTTGTGGGTACCTGTCCCATATGACCTTGACCAGGTGAGAGGCTGAATAAAAATCAAGTTGTTATCTTTGTTTTGAAAGAATGTCATTGCCATCATGATGTTTTGTTTTAACCTTATTTCTTCCAAACTTCTGCTTTTAATATGTCAAAGCACATCAACGTTCAAATTTCAATTTTGCTGATCACATTACGGGGAGCTCTTATAGTTTGGAATGATATGCAACTTAGAATGAATTTAATCTTTTCTAGAAAAAAAATGATTTGCTAATTTTAATGTAACTCTAGAATGCAGAGCCTATTGTTAAAAGAAGGCACATTTCTCCTGAGCGATAGTTCAGAGGACTTACCTGTTGAAATTACTGAATGCTGCATTATATGTCTAAGGCTTGTCATCTACTCATAATGACATGCAGTGATTAAAGGGAAGGGGTTCAGGACCTCGCATAAGCCACCCAACAAGGAAGAAAAGAAAGTTTCGTCTGACAAGTAAAATATATGTTTTAATAAAAATTAAGTAGTTGAACCCAAAACAGGAGAGGATTCTGTCAGCAGATATGTAGAATAAGGAAGCAGGTAATTAAAAATTGTCATATTTGGGAGTTCAATAAGTGGAAAAGTAACTTGGATAACTGCCTGAGGATTTGTTGGTTTTGAGATTCCAAATGCAGATTAAGTGATCTATCCCATTCTTTGGATTGGGGTGCCAAGCATAACATACGTTATGCAATGATGCAGTGCAATTATTGCATTAAGAAGTGGTACAAATTAGTGTTTACTTACCAGAACTGTTTATTTCCAAAGGATTTAAAATAAAACATAGGATGATACAACCCGGACTGAGTACTAATCTGAACCTGTTTAAATACTGTTTAACTTGAGTTTGAATTGGTTTACAAAGTAGAGTAATTCATAAATTCTAGGACACCCAAGTAAAAGAAATTAGGAAAACAGATGACAAGATAATGAATTCAGGTTGATAAAATGTTGCAATAAATTTTATATATTTTCAGCTCTTTTAGAGGGCTTATTTCAACTTAGTGTCTAACCATCTGAGGAAACAAAATTGGTTTATCATTCTAATATTATTATATGACTGGAGCAAATAGAAAACTCAAAGTTTTGTTTTTTAAGCCTCTTCCTGGTTAGGTGTTATAAATCCATGACCTGTCTTTTTATCATTTTGGTTAATGCATATTTGTTCCCTGGCAATTGCTTTTTTTTAAAAAAATTATTTATTTATGTATTTATTTTTGGCTGCATTGGGTCTTCGCTGCTGCACGCGGGCTTTCTCTAGATGCAGAGAGTGGGGGTTACTCTTCGACGTGGTGCACAGGCGTCTCCTTGTGTGGCTTCTTTTGCTGCAGAGCACAGGCTCTAGGCATGAGGGCTTCAGTTGTTGTGGCGCATGGGCTCAGTAGTTGTGGCTCATGGGCTCTAGAGTGCAGGCTCAGTAGTTGTGATGCACTGGCTTAGTTGCTCCGTGGCATGTGGGATCTTCCTGGACAAGGGCTCGAACCCATGTTCCCTGCATTGACAGGCAGATTCTTAACCCTTGCACCACCAGAGAAGTCCCAGCAATTGCTTTTTATTCCATCTTCTCTGGAAAATATATTTCATTTTGTTTGTTTTTACATAAACAGAAATGTCATAATCTCCCACATCAGTATGCTTTCTTAAAGCCAAATATATGAATATATGCTTATACAATTAATAATAGGTCATTTTAACTTCCAATAAAGAATATATTATAGAACATCTAACTGCATAATTTCCTTAAGAATAAGTGTGGAATCATTTAGTCCTGTAAGTTTTCTCTCAATTTTATTGGAATCTTTCTACAATCCCTTATTTTTTCATTAAATTATAACTGCTACTGAATCAACATGAGGACATTTCAAGCACAGACAATATGACAATGAAGGACAAAGACAGAAAATTATTACCAGGATAATATCCTTCTTTATCATGGTGAGGAAAGTGTCCATATTGACTTAAGTTGCATTATTGTCGCTACTGAATCAACACAATTGTAGGTCAGGAAGCCCAGTCTCTGTTAAGAACATCCTCCTGAAGGGTTGGTTCATTTGAAGGTGAAAGAGGTCCTGGAATAAGTGCTCAACTTTCTCACGAGAGGTCAAGAATTATACTTGGTATTGTGGTTTTCACTTTTCCCTTATTTTAGAAGAAGCAATTAAGCACACACTGTGAAAATCTTTAAGATGTGAACATTGTTACACTCAGGAGTTAACTCCTGTTTAAACACAAGAAAAGGGCAGAAAGTGTCAGTTAAAACCTTTATATAATTTTTGCTATATGATCCTCACTGATTTCATTTGCCTGAATCTTACTAGAGAAGCATACAGCTGTGCACGGTGGTGGGTTAACATTAAATTCATGATGAAAAATCTCAAATTCATACTCACAACTGTCCTAAAAATGTTTTCTCATTTTTCTGGTATTGTCATCAGTGTTCTTCATATACTTCAATATACCCTAGTGTTTGCTCTTACCTTCTCTTGCCTCATAAGTCTGAAAAATTTTTAAATAATAAAAATAAATAGAAGCATTCAGACAGGAATTATTTCCTCGGACAATTATATCCAAGTATATATCAATCCATACTCATTTTCTGTCTTATTACATTGTACCAAAAGTCAATTTCTCAACTTGTATTCAAAACCACATTCTTCGTAGTTTCTCAGGAACTTTGTTACTGGAATTATATCTTTTTACTGGATCATCAATTGCTAGTCAACAACTCCATTAATATATTAATATGGATGAATATGGTATTTCTTCCTTATCATAAGATATCCTCCTTAAACTAAATTTCTTCACAGCAATGCCCATTTCTTTATCCTTTTCACAGTAAAATTTCTTGAGAGTTCTTTAGGTTTGTTGTCTCATATCCTCATTTCTAATTCTCTTCTCAAAACATTCAGATTCTGACTCCACCTCTTTGCTAAAACTGCCATATATAAAATTTCCAGAACTTTCATGCCTTTGAAATCTTTCTCCACTTCTCAGAAATGGTAACTCAGTGACCATGTCTTCTTCTCGAAATCTTACTAATATTTTCCTCCTACCTCATAGGCTATGCCTTCTCAAGTCTCCTTTTCAGGTTTTTGTTCTCCAACACTCATGAAATTGATATGGTTAATTCTCTCCTCTCTCCATGATCTCTTCTAGTCCACTAGACTAATGCTTTCATCATTTATGTATTAATTATATTCCCATTGATATCTTGGACTCAGATATTCCTTCTGCCCTCCAAATTCATGTACACAACTACATGTAAACAATGTTCTCATATCATTTCCTTTCCTCCAGTTACTCTCTTCTTCCTCTATTTTAGGTTAATAGAACGTATAACTGAAAAATGATATCAGTTTTCCATTTCCAGTTTATTTTCCTAATTCTCCCCACTAGAATATGAGTTCCATGAAAGCAGGGACATTTCTGCTTTATTACTACTAATTTACTAACTTCTAGAAAAGTGACTGTCCCATATCAATAGCTCTAAAATTTTTTGTTAAACAAATAAAGGTATAAATAAAACTTGAGAAGTCCTTTGTTGCCTGGAAAACTACTTACTTATAGAATAAATGTGTTTTAGCTAAATAAATGGGGATACATACATGGCTATTTGAGTAAAGACCTGGTCCTTGGAATGGATTGGATTTGTTGTTCCATGGGTATAAAGTTTCAGTTATGAAAGACAAATGAGTTTGGGAGATCAATTGTACAGCATAATGCCTGTCCTTGACAGTGTGATACTGTTCACTTAAAGTTTTTTAGGAAGGTAGATCTCATGTTAATTGCTCTTATGACTCACATAAAAAATAATAAAATAAAATAAATACAAAGGGGTACTTGGAAACTCTGGGAGGTGTTAGATATATCTATTATCTTGATTGTGGTGATGGTTTACAAGTGTGTGGAAATATATATATATATCTATCTGCAAACATCAAATTTTATACATTAAACATGTGCATTTTTTGGTATACAATTATATATCAATAAAGTATAAAAAATAGGAAACATCCTTTGCAGGATTATTTCTTTTCAGGGTGGTTAATTTCTGTATGCTTGGGTACATTTTATAAAATATCACATAATATCAAACAGTATAATGGCTAAAATATGTTTATAAATTTCATCAAAAATATACATTAGAAAATCTTTCCTAAATCTGATCCCTTTTTTCCCTGGAAAGTACCTGCCTGCAAAATTGATAATAATAGTTAATGTTTATCAAATATTTATTATTGATGATATAAACATAATTACTTTTTATAAATTATTTCATTAAATACACACAAACTTATTTTGATAATTAACCAAAAAATATATATATGGAGACTGAGGCTTAAAGACATAAATTCTTCAGGCTAAATCTTCCAGCCAGTAAGCGCTGGGAATTATAACTTGAGAAAAAGTATACAACACTTGCCTAAAGACTAGGAATTGTTGGAGAACTTTTTTCATTGGATTATTTATTTAATACATTATGGAATACACTATGGATTCCTTTCTATATAACAAATTTTCCAGTAACACATGAATCCTTTTTACTGCTCTTTAGATTCACATTGTTTTGCTTTCTTCATATTAAATGTCAAATGCAGTTTTCAAAACTACTAAACATTTTCATTTATTTTAATTTTCCTAGAGAATGTCCTTAAGCATATGTAATTCTCTCTCTAATGTGGCTATTTAAATACTTCATTTATTTAGGTTCTCTTCATGAATCTTTAGCACATATTTTAGGGAAAAATTATAACTCAGCTGCACACTGCATTTTATATCTGTGTATAGATGGGGTTTTTATTAAAATTTGGAGTTTGTGTTAAATGTTATTTTATTATAGCAATAAAACTTCATTAGCTTTGATCAGATGACTACACAAATAACCTAACTGAAACTTCCAAAGTATGCAAAAGAAGCAAGCTTACAATGCCAAGATAATAAAACACTTCTAAACAGGAAAAAAAAATCAAGTTTGGTAGAAAGGAAAGTTATGTGTAAAGCAGTTTAAATAGTACTAATATTCTTTTTTTATGGAAACACCACAGAGTTGGCAAATTAGCAGAAAGAGATAAATAAAAGCTTAATATGTAAATGTATGCTTGGCCAGGAAAAGAGCACAGCAGCATGTGATATGAACTTCTCATTTAACAGAGTTGGAGCCACTGGTCTAGAGAAGCTGGATGGATTCTTTGGGACCTTAAAGACATGACTTCTAGCTCCAAGTCCAGTTGGCTTTTCCTAACTCAAAGGTACCTTCTTTTAGGAAACAGAAGATGTATATTTGCATGACACCACACTAGAAAAAAATAAATGCAGGCACAAATTGTTTCACTGTTGTTCTCCATACTTTTATGAAATTTACAGATGATACGACTTTTATGTTTTGTGGACCACATAGTTTCTGTCTTTACTATGCAATTCTACCTCAGAAGCATGAAGGTAGCCAGGGACAGTGCCTATATGAATGAGTGTGGCTGTGTGCTAATAATACATTTATGACACTTAATTTTGAATTTCATATAATTTCAACTCATCAGGAAAATTTAACTGCATTCAATCATTAAAAAATGTAAAAATCATTCTTAGCTTGAAGTCCTTACAAAAACTATGGTTTTCTGGATTTGGCCAGCAGATCCTAGATTGCAGACCCTCATCTGCATGAATGAAACCACTACCACTCCCCATCACCTCCCATAAGAAGGAATGGGTTTTGTCCTTGTTGTTGTTTCTTGTTAGATGTATAAGCAGGTATTTTATTTAAACAGATAGATTATTTAAACAATTATTTTGAGATTTGAAAAGGCACATGTTCTAAGCTGTGAAGAAATTGAATTAATTTTGGTAGTCTCTGATTGTATTTCTCATCATTGAGATTGTTTTACATTTAATATGCAGGTGACTTTTATTTCAGAGAAATTATCATGACTAATTATGTCTAATTTACTTCTAGCTTATGAATTTTCTGAAATTGGACAACAGGTCTTATCAAATATGGTAGCTTCTCAGTATTTAGTATAATGTTTTACATCTTGCCACTTAAAATGTGGTCTTCAGAACAGTCTCAGCATCACCAGTATCTTATTAAAAATGCAGAATCTCAGCTTCCAACCAGGCAGATACACTTAATCAGAATCTTCATTTTAACAAGGAATTCCTAAGCCCAGTACAGTTGAGAAGCTCTGTCCTATCATACAGTGAACATTATGATATAAAAAAACAAATTGCAAACAATATGCTCTATGGGGGTAATTCCCTTAAGTGTTGAGCAGATAAGTTTCCATACAAAATATTGTAACATTATGGATTATTTAAGATATACAAGTAGCAAAGCCACCTCTGCTCCAGGATCACCTGTGTTATAGCATTGGAACTGACATTTGTATCTTGTAGCCACTTTGTGGACAAAGGGAAATGTTTAGTCTATGAAAATATTATCATGAGAATTCATGGAAATAATGTTAACATGGCAGGCTGAATGATGTCTCAGGACCATCCTATCCCAAATGGCAGTATTCTAGGGGTACAAACAGAACATGGCAAAGCCCCTCTGCTTTTAGAGCCATATCTACCTAGCATCTTACCTTAAACCTTACTAAATTATTTTCAGAAATGAGGCATTCAGGTCACACAGAACCCAAATATTTGTAAAAATCATTATCAATTTCTTCCTTCCTTCAATTCTCTGAACTGGAAGGAAAAGACTTTCCATTTTCTCTTCCTCTGTGGCAAAGTATGATTACAGTCACATTCTACCCTAAGTTGTCCCTGGCTTATGATCTAATAAAATATTATTACATGATCAGTTATCCATATGACCTGTCCTCCATATGCTAACAAGAGCTACATTTATTCAAAAATCTCTCTTCTTCCTTTTCTTAATAAATCTCAAAAGGACGATTTTATTATGGAGCTAACAGGATATTGACTGATCTTAAACATAAGTATTTTTTTCCATAAACTGATATATGTCATTGATTAACTATTAGGAAGCCAATGTAACAGGATTTTGAGGAAAGGAAAAATACACAGAAAATGTAAATGCCTGTGTAATGGCATATTAGATCATTCTAAAAGTTAAACTAAAACTAAGATTTAAGGACAGCAATTAAGTTTTCAGAACTTTGATTTTCCGTTGCTTAGTTTATAATAAAAGTTGAACTTTTGGAATTGAAACAGATGGAAGTTTCTTTGATAGACTCTTCTTATTCTACCATTCCACAGTCATTTGTGCAGATTTTAATGGGTTTGCAGAGCTGTATGAAGCAACATATATTATGATGTAAATGCCATCATTATGACATATGCTTAAACTTCTGCTGAGAAATAAATAAAATATCATGAAATGCCTGCTGTTTATCCCAGCTGTTTATTTCTCACAGCCCATAAATGGAAAAGTCACACAGTTTAGCATTTATATGCTACAGAGGCATTTGGAAATAATTAAAATTCTTCCAGAGAGTCCTTTCTTTTGTTCTGAATTAGAATTAACTCATAATTTCAATAAAAAAGGGCAAAAGCATTATTTGAGACTAAATAAAGTGTATGTATATTTTCCCAGGATTATCAAGATTTGCTTTTTTCTCCCAGATTTCCAATAGTGAGATAAGTAAGTGAGAGGACATAACTGGGGACCAAATGTTCTACAAATGCAATCTAAAAATATAGTATTTATATATAAATGTTTTAATAATTATTGTTTATTTTTTCATGAATGTGCTACAGCAACATGCCCATTATATAAATATTTCATTTTGTTTAACATAAAATTTAAGTTACTTGATTTTTACGGAAAATGTGACAGTACATTTTGAATTTGTTATTATGACAATGGCTAAATTTTAAAACATGGTATAGTATCAGTTTCTTTTTTTAATTTTTAATGTTGCAGAAACAAAAATACTATGAAGAACTTCTCAAACTTTTCACTCATAGTTGATAAACATAACCTAGCAATCAAAAAACATTCTTATTATACAAAATAATTTGAGAGAAAATAATATTTGAATTATTTTTGCCGTCAAATTGATCTCATAATTATATCCCAACATTTTTATTTAAAACAATTTTGATCAACCAAATTATATATAAAATAAATACTGTATATCTAATTTATACTAATATTATAACTGTATGAAATAAATTTGCATATATTATATAATTTATATTAATATTAGAAATAATATGTTACATATAAATGATCCTTTAAGACATATTAAACTTAATATGTTTAATATCTTCCATGCCTCAATTCATAATTATCTATTTTCTCGTGTGTAAGCAGGTCAAATAATTGATATTTTAATGTGAAAAGCAAATCTTCCACCTAAAAGTAGTTTGTTTTGGATGTGTGTCCATGTGTTGTGGTGACTGTGTCTCTGCGAATAAAGTAAATGGTTAGTGTTTAGTATAAATATTTACTGATTTTTAAACATTAAGAAAGGCATAAATGAATCTTTGCTAAATCTTGCCCTTATTCTTCATCTGGTAAATAATGGCATTATTTTTTCACTCATATGAGATTCACAAATGGTGTGCCTGAAAACAGTCTCAAGGAAAGTCCTATTTAAAGTTCAACAATTATGTGTGCTCATTTGTTGAAACTTTAAAAAAGGGCACAAATTACTAGTTTTTCTTAAGCTTTCCTATTTTTTTTTTTTTTTTTTTTCGCATTACGCGGGCCTCTCACTGTTGTGGCCTCTCCCGTTGCGGAGCACAGGCTCTGGACGCGCAGGCCCAGCGGCCATGGCTCACGGGCTCAGCCGCTCCGCGGCATGTGGGATCCTCCCGGACAGGGGCACGAACCCGCGTCCCCTGCATCAGCAGGCGGACTCTCAACCACTGTGCCACCAGGGAAGCCCCCCTATTTTTAATTATATAAAAAGTTTAGTTACACAATCTTTTCTTCAGTAATTAATTTAAAGCAACAATATGGAGACAGAACTTAATCTCTAGGAATATTTACACAATTCCATGTGGGCATCACTATTCAGTCATTTTGAAAGATTTCAAAAACTTTAAAATGTGTAGTGTTTGAGCTCAATGTCTGAACAAGGAGAGAAAAGTGTCTTTTATATGCAAAAGTTACAAAGGTTAGAATTTGTAAACATGGCATATAAATAGTGTCTCTGTGTTTCTAATAATTTTGTCCTTAGAAAACCTAGGAGACTAAATTTACATCCTCTCTAAAATAAGAGAAAATTGAGACTGAAGCACTTATTATCATAAAAATGCTTAAAATATCACTAGACTTTATAGTGTAATCATGAATGCATTCATTTTTCAAATACTCATGTTAAGATAGGCAGTAAAATTTTCCAAAATTTGTTATTTAAAATCATTCTGATTACTGGTGGAATAACGTTATATTTATTAGTCAAATTCAAGAATATTTTCAGTTTAATAAATTATATTTTTCTGTTTATCCCTGCAATAAATGTTTAATTTTTAATGTGTATTTTCAAATCATTAGATTATTTCTCTTTTTAAAATATTACATTTTAGGGGTGTGTGTGTGTGTGTGCATGCGCGCGTGCACGTGTGTTTTGGGAGATATACCTTTGTTGACTAAGTTTAAGGAGGAATTCAAATCATAACATGTGGCAATATATTCTGGCCATTTCAATTAAGGGGGATTGATTTTGTCACAATACTAACCATGCCAACTGAGAGAACAAATCTTGTGATCTTAATCTTCCTGAAACTATTAAAATTATATGGATAGAGCATTCCCTCTTAGTATTTAAATATTTCTACAATATGGACTTCTCACTGTATCCAACACCTTATCCTAAACTACCTTCAGCTTTCATCTAAGCTAATAGAAGGAACTCTCTAAACCAACAGACTTTGGTTGGTTTTAAACATAATTTTTTACCAAAATTAAAAATAAAATCATTCCATAAAACAAATCATATTCTGTTCTTCACTTTTTTTAAACATTTTTATTGGAGTATAATTGCTTTACAATGGTGTATTAGTGTCTGCTTTATAAGGAAGTGAATCCGTTATACATATACATATATCCCCATATCTCTTCCCTCTTCTGTCTCCCTCCCTACCCCCTCCCTATCCCACCCTTCTAGCTGGTAACAAAGCACTGAACTGATCTCCCTGTGCTTCACTTTTTTTTTTTTTTTTTTTTTTTTTTTTTTTGCGTTACGCGGGCCTCTCACTGCTGTGGCTTCTCCCCTTGCGGAGCGCAGGCTCCGGACACACAGGCTCAGTGGCCCCGGCCCACGGGCCCAGCCTCTCCGCGGCATGTGGGATCCTCCCGGACCGGGGCACGAACCCGCGTCCCCTGCATCGGCAGGCGGACCCCCAACCACTGCGCCACCAGGGAAGCTCCGTGTGCTTCACTTTTAATTTAAAATCCTTTCATGGTTTCTCATTGCTCTTAGGCTTTAAAAAAAAATCTTAACATGTTCTCCAAAGATCCCTGTGTCTGGGCCCTACTTACTTCTTTCTCCTCCTCTAACAAGTTATCTCTTGCTTTCTTAATTGTAGCTCCAGGGGTCCTCTTTCAGATTCTTAGATCCATTCACCCCTTGGCCTTTCTACATAATGCTCCCTCTTCAGACAATTATTTACTCTTATTTCTACCAAGATAAAATTGAATCATTAGCCAAAGGGTCATATTATTAGTTAAACAAACAAACAAAACCTTTCTGATCTCCATAACCAGGTTTAATCTTCCTCATGGTTTTGTAATATCAGGTACCTTCTTTCAAATATCACATATGTCATTTCACTGTGTGTGTGTTTGTGTGTGTGTTAGTGTGATCATGTACTTACTCTCCCCTAACTGAACTGCAAATTCAGGATCTTTATTTTCCTGAATGTGTTTTCCCCAACAGAGAAGTTGAATAGGAGGGACAGTGACAAAGAAAACAATCTTAAACAGCATGAGACTGGGTAGCACAGAATGGAATAATTTTATAGGAGACCAGCAATTATAATGACAACGTTGTATGTCAAGAGGAAATGGACTCCGACTCTAGATTAGAGGAGTGGCAAAGATTTGGGGCTATCTATATTTCACTGTGGAATGGCCTCTGCCTAAAGCTTACATAATCCAAGCGCAAATTATAACCTAAACCTCAAAAATCTCATCCAGCCATGGCACAAGCTCAGGATTTAGGCGCAAAGTCAAATCATCTAATTAAGACTTCGTGAATGGGTCTTTTGATACAAATCTTCAGAAACAGAGATCTGTGACCTAAAAAACCAAGTGATCTTGAAACCATCCCCACACAATGTACAAGGTGAGATAGTAAATTAGTATCCTGTGGCTGCTGTAACAAAGTCCACTTGAGATTGACATGTATACACTAATATGTATAAAATAGATAACTAATAAGAACCTGCTATATAAAAAATAAATAAAATTAAATTTAAAAATTAAAAAAAAACAAAAATCAGGCAAAAAAAACCCAATTCCACAAACTTTGGGGCTTAAAACAATGGAGATTTTTTCTTTCATAGTTGTGGATTTTGGAAATCTGAATTTTGGCAGGGCAATGGTCCTTCCACAGTGTCTCAGGGAGAATTTGTTCTCCGTCTCTCCCAGCTTTTTGTGGTTGCAGACATTCCTTGCCTCGGTCTATATCTCTTTCTGCCTAAATTTTCATCACCTCCCCCTTCCACGTGTCTCTCTCTCTCATCCCCCTCTGTCTCTGTCTTATGGGAATACCTGTGAAGACATTTACAGCATACCCAGATAAGCCAGGGCAAGCTTCCCCTCTCAAGATCCCTAACTTATTCAAAACCTTTGCCCCAAAAGACAGAGATTACTTTTTGCCATATAAGATGATGTTCACAATCTGGGAATTAGGATGTGGATATATCTTTGGGGTGGGGGAGACCATTCATACCACTACATATAGGAAAAGGAAAGCTGCAGTAAATACTCTTATTTAAAAAAAAATTGAAACAGAAGGCATATAACTGGCATTGTTTCATAGTATTTTTGAAATTGAGCCTGGCACATGCTACCAATTCCCCCTGCTCTGAAGGAAGGTAGTGAACATTGCTTAGGGTGCTGTTCTGATCCTTCAGAATAGTTGTTGTAGGTACTTTGAACCAACCTTGGACTCCTACTTCTGTCTTATTATCTATTCTTGTTTTCTTTTATTATTTTTTTTCCCACAAAGAAAGCCCTATACTTTGGGCTGATTAGTTTTCTCATCCTTTGGAAACCCTGAGGCTCCTTTTCATTTTAAATTGCCTCTATCTCTTTTAGTATAAACTGATGGTACTTCTGTCTACACAATTCTCCTAAAAACTCTGTGGATATCTTATTTTTTCTTTTTGTAGTTATAATAACTGTATTTTATTTCAAAAATATGTTCAGCATGTTTTATAATGTTTTAAATTAATATTTATTGAAGTATAGTTACTTTACAATGCTGTGTTAGTTTCTACTGTGCAGCAAAATGAATCAGGCATACATATACATATATCACCTCCCTTTTGGACTTCCTTCCCATTCAGGTAACCACAGTGCATTAAGTAGAGTTCCCTGTGCTATACAGTATGTTCTCATTAGTTATCAATTTTATACATAGTATCAGTAGTGTATATGTGTCAATCCCAATCTCCCAAGTCCTCCCATTCCCCTCTTTCCTCCTTGATATCAACACATTTGTTCTCTATGTCTGTGTCTCTATTTCTGCTTTGAAAATAGGATCATCTATACCATTTTTCTAGATTTCACATGTATGTATTAATATACAATATTTGTTTTTCTTCTTCTGACTTACTTCACTCTGTATGACAGTCTCTAGGTCCATCCATGTTTCTACAAATAGCCCAATTTCGTTCCTTTTTATCATTGAGTAATATTCCATTGTATATATGTATCACATCTTCTTTATCCATTCCTCTGTTAATGGACATTTAGATTGCTTCCATGTCCTGGCTATTGTAAATAGTGATGCTATGAACATTGGAGTGCATGTATCTTTTTGAATTATGCTCTTCTCTGGGTATATGCCCAGTAGTGGGATTGCTGGGTCATATGATAGAAAAGACAACCCTCTGAATGGGAGAAAATATTTGCAAATGAAGCAACTGACAAAGGGTTAATCTCTAAAATATACAAGCAGCTCATGCAGCTCAATATCTAAAAAACAAACAACCCAATCAAAAAATAGGCAGAAGTCCTAAATAGACATTTCTCCAAAGATGACATACAGATGGCCAAGAAGCACATGAAAAGCTGCTCAACATCTCTAATTATTAGAGAAATGCAAATCAAAACTACAATGAGGTATCACCTCACATAAGTCAGAATGTCCATCACCAAAAAATCTACAAACAATAAATACTAGAGATGTGGAGAAAAGGGAACCCTCATGCACTGTTGGTGGGAGTGTAAATTGATACAGCCACTATGGATAACACTATGGAGGTTCCTTAAAAAACTAAATACAGAAATCTGGGATATCTTAATGGCATTCTCTCCATTAGACAAAAACCAGAACAACAAATCCTTCTGAGACAGGCCACTTTGGGCTATGGACCAGTGCACTGTGTTATTTGTTGTTTATAATCTTTGCAGTCTTTTTAAATAGCTGAGTGTGTCTATAATGCAATACTTTAATTTTATTTTTTAATAAAATGCTTTATTAAAACACCTTTAACTTTACCTTGATATTTTGCTGGCAGTGCCCTGGATTAGGTCTTTTTTTCCCCCTAAGGCCTTGCTTTACTTTGAAAATTATTTTCCTATCCTGCTAGCAAAGCTGAGTGTGAGAAATAGCTTTATTTTGCAACATCACAAGAACTGAGTGAGATACATTTTCTACCATTCACAATAAATAGACATAGTCTTGTCAACATTCCTGCATACATAACATAAACCACCTTATTTTCAACCTCCCCAAACAATATTCTTATTGCCTTTCCAACGACCTTTGTTTCTTCACAGGCAATGCAATGTAAAATTTCTTAGATTTTTGTATGAGATAAAGTTCATTCAGGGAAGCAGAACATATATGAGTATTATGGGATATGGAATTTAATATAAAACCTTATATAACTGTTTCAGAATCTGGGAAATGTGGAGAATCAGGGGAAAAAAATCAGTAAGAAGACTCCTGAAAGAGGAGTATAGGTAGATAAGTCAGAAATTGAAGGGGAATCTGGGAAACCATGTCCATCCCCCTGCTGAAGCAGGGAGATGAAGGGAAGGTTGTGGAAAAACCTATAGAAATACATCACAACGGTAGAGCTAACACATTTCTAGAACCACAGCTAACTGTCCAGTGGTGAGTTTAGAGCTGCTATGGTCAATATATATATATATATATATATATATATATATATATATATATCATGCTAAATATGTGGTTTCTAGTAAACATCAATTTGGAGAGATCTAGCAGTCAGTTGGAAATGTATTGCTGGAACAAAGTCAGGGTTAAAGGCATTGATAAGGGATTCAATATCATAAATAAGTAATTGAAAGCACTGCTTATTTAGAATAAAAACAATGGAAGGCTAAAGTCAGAAGTAAAGGAGAGCAATACTTGAAAAAAGAAAAGGGATGGAAGCTAAATGGATCAGTGAATTAAAAGAATTAAGGGAGGCATCCAAATTGAAAAGAAAGAAGTAAAATTTTAACTCTTCACAGATGGCATGGTCTTATATGTAGAAAACATTAATAATTCCACAAAAAAATCTGTCAGAACTAATAAATGATTTCAGCAAAGTTGCAGGATAAAAAATTAACACATAGAATCATTGTGTTTCTATACATTAAGAATGAACAATCTAAAAAAGGAATAAAGAAAATAATTTCATTTACAATAGCATAAAAGAGAATAAAATACTTAGGAGTAAACTTAACCAAGGTGGCAAAATAATTGTGCACTGAAAACTACAGAACCTTTCTGAAAGAAATTAAAGAAGACAAATTAATAGAAAAATATTCCATGTTTATGGATTGTAAAACTTAATGTTATTAGATATCAATATCACCCAAAGTGATCAATCTACAGATTCAATACAATCCTTCTCAAAATTCCAATGATATTTTTTGTAGAAACAGAAAAAAGTCCTAAAATTTATATAGAATCTCAGTGGACCCCAAAGAATCAAAACTTTGAAAAAGAAGAACAAAGTTGGAAGTTTTACACTTCCTAATTTCAAGTAATTACAAAGCTACAGTAATCAAAACAATGTGGTATTAGCATAAAGACAAGCATATAGACCAATGAAATAGAATAACGAACCCAGAAGTAAACCCTCACATGCGTGGCCAAGTGATTTTTGACCAAGACCATTTACAGGGAAAAGGACAGTCTTTTCAACAAATAGTGTTGGGAAAACTATATATCCACATAAAAAAAAAAAAAGAAGTTGGAACCTTACTTTAAACCATATAAAAAACACTAATTCAAAATGGATCAAACATCTAAGTGTAAAAGCTAAAACTACAAAATCCTTAGAAGAAAACATGGATAAAAGTTTCTTGATATTGTATTTGGCAGTGATTTCATGTAGCGGACACCAAAAGCACTGGCAATAAAAATAATAACAGATAAATTGAACTATATCAAAATTTAAAACTGCACATCAAAGGATACAATCAGCAGAATGAAAAGGCTTCCAATGGACTGCGAGAAAATATTTTCAAATCATATAAAATAAGAGGTTAATATCCAGAATATGTAAAGAACTCCTAAAAAGTTGAGACTAAAACTAAACGATGAAAAAAAAATCCAGTTAAAAAATGAGTAAAGGACTTGAATAAATATTTCTCCAAAGAAGATATACAAGTGTCCATGAAGCAGGTGAAAAGGTGCTCAACATCACTAATCATTAAGGAAATGCAAACTAAACACACAATGAGATGTTACCTCATACCCATTAGGATTGCTGCTATCATAAAAACAAAAAATAACAAGTGTTACTGAGAATGTGTAGAAACTGGAACCCCTTTATGCTGCTGACGGGAATATAAAGTGGTGCAGCTGGTATGGGAGGTAGTATGATGATTTCTCAAATAAATGAAAATAGCTTTACCATATAATCCAGCAATCCCACTCTAGATATATATCCAAAGTAATTGAAAGCAGGGACTCAGGCATGTATACCCATGTTCATAGCAGCATTTTTCACAATAGCTAAAAAGTAGAAACAACCTAACTGTCCAACAATTCATGAGTGGATAAACTAAACGTTGTACATATAATGGAATATTATTCAGCCTTAGAAAGGAAGGGAATTCTGACTCGTGGTACAGCTTGGATGATCATTGAGAACATTATGATAAGTGAAATAAGCCAGTCCCTAAAAGACAAATACTGTGTTATTTCACTAACATGAAGTAATTAGACTAATCAAATTCATATAGACAGAAGGAAGAATGGTGGTTGTCAGGGGCTGGGAGAGTTTGGAATGGGGAGTCATTGCTTATTGGTTATAGAGTTTCAATTTTTTGAAATGGAAAGAACTCTGAAGATTGGTGACATATGTGAATATACCTAACACTACTGAACTGGACACTTAATGGTTAAAATGGTAAATTTTATTTGTATTTTACCATTATTAAAAATAAGGAACTCTTCAACAGAAATAGAAGAATTAGGAAAGTGATATTGTGGAAATCAATATTAAATGTGTTATTAAGAAGTTAACTTCACTGTACAGTAGAAACTAACACAACATTGTAAAACAACTGTACCCCAATTAAAAAAAAGTTAATAATGAATATGTTTTCAGGAATAGTAGGACTCAGGGGTCAACTTCAAATCCTTTTTATTGAAAGACTATATATTTATCTCTAGATATGCAAACCGTTAAAGAATAAATGCATACCTAAAATATTTCCAAGAATTAATATAGTCAGAATATTGAAAATAGAAAATTATCTTTATCAAAATAGTTTTAGTGGTGAACTAGAAAGGGAAATAAAGGATGTAATTGTTTGGGAAGTGAATGGGGGTTAGAAAAGAATATAGTTTATTATGGAAACTCTTAGTATAGAAATATGGAATAAGGGTTCCATAGGTGTAAAATCAGAGGCAAATGTTACTCAAAGCTTACCTAATTGACTAGGACTGTGTCTTACAACTTGTTTTACAGGCTGCCAATGAATGTTGCTTAGATGGCATTTTTTTTCTGGGAAGTAGTTACTGACCTTTCCATTGTCCTTGATTTGGCTAGATCATCCTGACATGTTCTCTCTATTTAATCCATCATAGAAATTATTGCAAGCCTCTGTAATTTTTTGCTGATTTTCCCCCAAAAAAAGACTTCTGCAGAAGACAGAGCTTATGTCCATTGTGGTTAGCATTGTGCCCACCAAAACAATCAAACCAAAGGACATGAACAATTATGCTTTATAGTTTAAAGAACTATAGGCTTGAATTTAAAAAGCAGAAGGAGATTTCTGGAAATAGACATTTAGTTATAAGATATTTTTATGCTGGGGCAAAGGATGAAGGGGAGAGAGAATTAAGAATGTTAATGAAAAGGTGTACTAAATTATTTTCTATATGTACAAGGTAATCATGGCAGGAAACAAAACTTGCTGTCAGCTGATCAAAGACACTAATTTCTTTCAAAATCCAGTGAGAGGACAGTACAATTGAAAGACTTTGTCTACAGTTGAAAGTGAAATATTAATAGAAATTCTGATTTATGACTTGGCCATGGAGAGTTCAGCTAAAGTTACAAACATTTAATGAAATAGATATAAAGGAAACTAAGATCTAGGAGTGGAGAACATTACAATTGTTATACATAGAGGCATTAAATTCTTTAATAAGACAACAAGAGTTTTAAAACCCAACCTCCTAGTTTTCCAGTGGTGAATATTCAGGTTTAAATAGGCTTAGATGACATGATTAAAACCACTTGAAATATCTGTCATGTTTAATATACCACTTATTTTTATGAATATAATTCTTTGTCCAATTTTTCATGGATCATTTTATATTAATAGATTTAAGTTTCTTTTTTGTCAAGGGTCAGAAAAATAACACATTTTACCTTTTTTAAACTAATTTTTTAAAATTATTTTTTGTATTTAGGCAAAATACTAAGAGGAAACTCAGTCCTAAATAAAACAAGACTATCCTTCCTTCTGACACTAATTGCAATTTCAAGATTTCCTAGAAGGACTCAGAACTCACTAGAGGCTGCTAATGGTTCATCACAAAGAATGGATACAGATTAAAATCAGCCAAGGGAAAAATCACATAGGGCAGCGTCTGGAGAAGTACTAAATGCAGAGCTTCCAAAATCCTCTCTCTGTGGAATCAGGAGATATTGTTTTCCTGGTATCCCTGTGAGACAGTACCCTAAGGTTTCTGCATTATGAACCAGGGAAGCTCACCCCAGTATTCAGTCACTACTGGGGTTCTACTTGCCCCCTGGTTGAGCTCAGCCTCCATTTCAAGTGATATTGTATGACCCAAAGCCCTACTCTGTATCACATTGTTGGTCTTTCTATACTGGTCAACCCCTACCTTAATCTGGTGTGGTCAGACCCCTATACAAAGATGCTCCTCTCAGGCATGACCTTCCAAAGGATATATCTCCCTGAGAGCAATGGCAAAGCCCAGACCTCTTTAGGGTAAAGTTAAATTCCCTACAATACAAGTACATTTACCAAAGTCACATTTATATTATCATTTTAAGGATTTGCAATAGTGATTCCAAAGTTCAGACAACGTTTTAAAGTCTCTTGTCCTTTTATTCTGTTGAAATAATGACACCTGCTTACTAGGAATATGAAAAAGCTCCAACCAAGGTGACACTTGGACAAAATTTCACTTATATGCCAGCTCTAAGATGTCGCTTGCCTGCTCAGTATCCTTAATTTATCACAGAGTTAATTAAATTTTATGCTCTTCTTGTATAATCATTTGTGCATCTTCTATGATTAACCTTACACAGTCATTTTTCCACAATAATTTAAAGAAAATTTTAGTGTATTTAGCTCATTTTTATTGTATGTGTTCTGTGATATTAGGAAAATGTCACTTAATTTATGAAATTAAATCTAAATATATTTATTATCCATAAATCTTATATTTATTTAGTATAGGCCTTGTCATCATGGAATGTTTTTCTATTAGAAACTTTGATAGATGTGTTGTAAGCATAGGAATTATTTGCAAGACAGCAGGAGTAGTCAAAATAGACTAAATTAATGTGTTAGGTTTAGTGTTCACATGGCATGCTTTACTTTAATTGATTACTCTATGGCCAAACTTAAATTACTAGTATCAGTGCTGATAGAAGAAAATGAATATTTAATAAAACACCCTTTGTATCATAGTAGCAGATTAATCTAAGTAAAAAAGCTATCATTTGTAATGAGCTTTTAAGGCTACTTTGATATCTTGAATACATGCAATGTTAAAGAGCTTATAAATACAAAGAGCAAGATAAGTTGTGATAATTTAACAAAAAGTCTCTGCAATTACCTTTGAATTTTGATGCATTTGGATTTAAAAATTAAGCAATACACTTACATTGAGAAGAAGTGGCAATACATTTTTTCTAGCTTCGAAATTGCAACAGATTCATTTATCAATAAAATTATATCAACAAAAATAACATAATGAGTAAATGGTAAATGATTAATTTATGAACTTCATAACTAACTCTTAGAGTCATCGATGTTTACATGTAGATAATCTTAAGACAAATAATTCATGGGTAATGTACATTTTATTCCCCCATCATCAATCATCATCATTGTCATCGATACAGCAGAGTTTTTGGAATAAAATTCAAATGAATAACAATAAGAATATCACATTACTAAAATGTAAAAAATTATATAACTAAGAAAAAACATTGTAAGTTAATATTGAGAGTAAAAATAGAATAAAATTACAGATAAGGATAAAAGGCAAATTTTATGCGTTCTTAAATATATTCTTTAAATCCTAAACATAATTTTGACTATTAAATTATTTAAATTCCTTAATCTGGAGATGCATTACAAAAAATAATCCTGTATACACTATAAAATCAGAAGTATATAATACCTTCGTGGTTTATTATGACAGTTGAACTTCAACTGTGTCTTTATCTCCATGGATTTTATTCCATTGTATGTTAAAATTGAAAATCAGTGATTGCAAGAAAAAAATTAATTCCCGTTTTTTTCCCCATGTTTCTCCCAAAGTGGCTGAAGTAGAAGATGGAAACATTACCATTGAAAAAGAAGGTACAAGAAGAGCCAGCTTTATGGGCATGCACCAAGTGCATCCACTCAGACCCAGACAGAAGGACTACACACTTGATTTAATGCTCTATTATTGCCATCTTGAAATTCTGAAGAACTTTTGAATAAGGAGCACTGCATTTTCATTTTGCACTGAGTATGCATAGCCATAAATAAAGTCAAACCTGTTAGTGATGTCAATCTGGAAAACTTCTACCTGGGTCAAGGAGAGACTGACTGGGCAAGGCTGCCAGGCATGTGCTTAAATGAATTCTTGGAGAGACCATATATAAAATAGATAAACAACAAGGATTTACTGTCTAGCATAGGGAAATATATTCAGTATCATATAATAACCTATAATGGAAATAACTGAGAAAAAATAATATATATTAATTTTTTCATACAAATGTATAACTGAATCACTTTGCTGTACACCTGAAACTAACACAATATTGTAAACCAAATATACTTCAGTTAAAGAAAAGAATACTTGGAGAGAATTTGACTATTCTCTGAAACTTGGAATAAGCCTATGACCTTGGGTTTTATTCCTTTCCTGTACAGCTTGTCTGTGTTGAAGAGATTTTGACTGGCAAATGGTGAAGGGACACTTCTTTACTTGATAAAAGCAAACAAATAAATACCAACAATAACCAAAAAAAAGGAGGATGGGCAATATCAATATTAAAATGGACAAATTCATGATCCACAAAGAATATATAATAATATGATAGCAAACACTTTTAGGATAATGAGAAGATGATTAATATTGGTCTTATAATGTAAGTGGAAATCTTTGACTCATCTCTGAAAATGATTTCAAGCAAGTCCATAGAAAAATTTTAAAATGATATAGATTTTGAAGAGTATAAGTACAAGTCTGAATTAATAGGTTTATACTGAAATTTAAAATTAGACTAAATAGACATGCAAAGAGCTCCCAAATATCTGAAAAACGTTCAAAATTTATGTTCTCAAAGCAGTAACTTTAATCATTTATTAAAAATAGAAAACAACCAGTTTCTGGCCTCAGTGCAATAACAGTGCATTTCTTTCTTGAATTTATTAGGCATTTAATATAAGCACTTTGACAGAATTGATGCGTATTTAAATGAATGAATGAATTAATTAATAAATGAATAATCAAAAGTAAGTTTCTTTCTAGAAATTTAGAATCTACCTCTACCAAACAAGCAAGGCACAACAATTAGAGATACCACAGCATAACAACATATATAATTTAATACATATCTTCTTCTTTACAACCCATAGTTGACCAGAACAATGTATAGTTTGCCTTGACTGTGATCAAAATTAAGAGAAAAATCTATTCACACTGAAAGACAGCAAAACATTTTACTGTATTGCTCATGTTTTGTTTACATCATGAACCATTTCCTGCAAAATGAAGAATGACAAATTTCAAATTACATGACCTGTGAAATACACTATAATTTATAGCAAGCCTTCCTTCAAGGATTTTATATAGTAGGATAAATAGGTTGTCAAAAAAAAAAAGAAGCAACTTATAAAACTGTCATCTAGTTGAGTGGCAGGTTTTTGTATGAACACTTTTTTTGAATAAGAATGCTGAGTTTCATATATATATATATATATATATATATATATATATATATATTTTAATGATCATGGGTACTAACTCTAAATCCTTACAGAGGAAAAAAAACATGCAGAAAAGGGTATCTGTTTTGAAAATGTGAAGTTAGCTCATATCTTGCTTCATGTTGTAAATATATTGAGCTTGAATTTGCACAAGGACTGGATTTGAAAGGAAAAGTTTTGTTTCCTGCCATGATTACCTTGTACATATAGAAAATAATTTAGTACACCTTTTCATTAACATTCTTAATTCTCTCTCCCCTTCATCCTTTGCCCCAGCATAAAAATCTCTTATAACTAAATGTCTATTTCCAGAAATCTCCTTCTGCTTTTTAAATTCAAGCCTATAGTTCTTTAAGGAAAGTTTATAGTTCTAAGAGGAAAGTTTATAGCAATAGAGTCCTACCTCAGGAAACAAGAAAAATCTCAAGTAAACAATCTAACCTTACACCAAAAACAATTAGAGAAAGAAGAACACACACACACAAAGTCCCAAAGTTAGCAGAAAGAAAGAAATCATAAAGATCAGATCAGAAGTAAATGAAAAAGAAATGAAGGAAACAATAGCAAAGATCAATAAAGCTAAAAGCTGGTTCTTTGAGAAGATAAACAAATTTGATAAACCACTAGATAGACTCATCAAGAAAAAATGGGAGAAGACTCAAATCAACAGAATTAGAAATGAAAAAGGAAAAGTAACAACTGACACTGCAGAAATACAAAGGATCATGAGAGATTACTATAAGCAATGATATACCAATAAAACGGAAATCTGGAAGAAGTGGACAAATTCTTAAAAAAGCACAACCTTCTGAGACTGAACCAGGAAGAAATAGAAAATATAAACAGAAAAATCACAAGCACTGAAATTGAAACTATGATTTAAAATCTTCCAACAAGCAAAATCCCAGTACAAGATGGCTTCAGAGCTGAATTCTATCAAACAATTAGAGAAGAGCTAACACCGATCCTTCTCAAACTCTTCCAAAATTTAGCAGAGGGAATAACACTCCCAAACTGATTCTATGAGGCCACGATTACCCTGATACCAAAACCAGACAAAGATGTTACGAAATAAGAAAACTACAGGCCAATATCACTGGTGAACATAGATGCAAAAATCTTCAACAAAATACTAACAAACAGAATCCAACAGCACATTAAAAGTATGATACACCATGATCACATGGGATTTATCCCTGGAATGCAAGAATTCTTCAACATATGCAAATCAATGTGATAAACCATGTTACCAAATTGAATAATAAAAACCATATGATTATCTCAACAGATGCAAACAAAGCTTTTGACAAAATTCAACACCCATTTATGAAAAAAACTCTCCATAAAGTGGGCATAGAGGGAACCTACCTCAAAATAATAAAGGCCAAATATGAAAAACCCACAGCCAACATCATTCTCAATGGTGAAAAACTGAAACCATTTCCACTAAGATCAGGAAAAAGACAAGGTTGCCCACTATTATTCAACATAGTTTTAGAAGTTTTAGCCACAGCAATCAGAGAAAATAAAAAGAAATAAAAGGAATCCAAATTGGAAAAGAAGAAGTAAAGCTGTCACTAATAACAGATGACATGATACTATGCATAGAGAATCCTAAAGATGTTACCAGAAAACTACTAGAGCTAATCAATGAATTTGGTAGAGTAACAGGATACAAAATTAATGCCCAGAAATCTCTTGCATTCCCATACACTAATGATGAAAAGTCGAGAGATAAATTAAGGAAACACTCCCACTTACCACAGCAACAAAAATAATACAATACCTAGGAATAAAGCTACCTAAGGAGACAAAGGACCTGTATGCAGAAAACTATAAGACACTGATGAAAGAAAGATGATACAAACAGCTGGAGAGATATATCATGTTTTTGGATTGGAAGAATCAACATTGTGAAAATAACTATACTATCCAAAGCAATCTACAGATTCAATGCAATCCCTATGAAACTACCAATAGCATTCTTCACAGAACTAGAACAAAAAAATTCACAATTTGTATGGAAACACAGAAGTCCCCGAATAACAAAAGCAATCTTGAGAAAGATAAATGGAGCTGGAGGAATCAGGCTTCCTGACTTCATACTATACTACAAAGCTGCTGTAATCAAGACAGCATGGTACTGGCACAAAAACAGAAACATAGATCAATGGAACAAGATACAAAGCCCTGAGACAAACCCATGCACCTATGGTCACCTTATCTTTGATAAAGGAGGCAAGAATATACAATGTAGAAAAGAGAGTCTCTTCAATAAGTGGTGCTGGGAAAACTCGACAGCTACACGTAAAAGAATGAAATGAGAACACTCCCAAACACCATACACAAAAATAAACTCTAAATGGATTAAAGACATAAATATAAGGCCAGACACTATAAAACTCTTAAAGGAAAACATAGGAAGAACACTCTATGACATAAATCACAGCAAAGTCCTTTTTGACCCACCCTCTAGGGAAATGGAAATAAAAACAAAAATAAACAAATGGGACCTAATGAAACTTCAAAACTTTTGCACAGAAAAGGAAACAATAAACAAGATGAAAAGACAACCCTCAGAATGGGAAAAAATATATGCCAATGAAGCAACTGACAAAGGATTAATCTCCAAAATATACAAGCAACACATGTAGCTGAATATCAAAAAAACAAACAACCGAATCCAAAAATGGGCAGAAGACCTAAATAAACATTTCTCCAAAGAAGTTATACAGGTTGCCAACAAACACAGGAAAGGATGCCCAACATCACTAATCATCAGAGAATTGCAAGTCAAAACTACCATGCAGTATCACCTCACACTGGTCAGAATGGCCATCGTCAAAATATCTACAAACAAATAAATGCTGGAGAGGGTGTGGAGAAAAGGGAACCACACTGTTGGTTTGGAATGTGAATTGATACAACCACTATGGAGAACACTGTGGAGGTTCCTTAAAAAGCTAAAAATAGAACTATCATATGACCCAGCAATCCCACTACTGGGCATATACCATGAAAACCATAATTCAAAGAGTCATGTACCACAATGTTCATTGCAGCACTATTTACAATAACCAGGACATGGAAGCAACCTAAGTGTCCATTGACAGATGAATGGATAAAGAAGATGTGACACATATTTACAATAGAATATTACTCAGCCATGAAAAGAAACAAAATTGAATTATTTGTAGTGAGCTGGATGGACCTAGAGTCTGTCATACATAGTGAAGTAAGTCAGAAAGAGAAAAACAAAGACCATATGCTATCACATATATATGGAATCTCAAAAAAAAGGGAAAAAAAGGTTCTGATGATCCTAGGGGCAGGCCAGGAATCAAGACACAGATGTAGAGTATGGTCTTGAGGACATGGTGTGGGGGAAGTGTAAACCGGAATGAAGTGAGAGAGTAGCACTGACATATATACACTACCAAATGTAAAATAGATTGCTAGTGTGAAGCAGCTGCATGGCACAAGCAGATCAGCTTGGTGCTTTGCGACCAGCTAGATGAGTGGGATAAGGGGGTTGGGAGGGAAACACAGAGGCAGGAGATATGGGGATATACGTATGTATACAGCTGATTCACTTTGTTATACAACAGAAACTAACGCAACACGGTAAACAATTATACTTCAGTAAAGATGTTAAAAAAGAAAAACATTAAAAAAATAGATTTCAAAAACTGCCTTAAAGGTAGGAATTAACATATACACAGTACTATATATAAAATGGATAATCAACAAGGACCTATTGTATTGCACATGGAACTCTACTCAATATTCTCTAATAAACTATATGGGAAAAGAATCTGAAAAATAGTAGATATCTGTATATGTATAACTGAATCACTTTGCTGTATACCTGGAACTAAACTGACACAACATTGTAAATCAACTATACACCAAAAAAAAAAAAAAAAAAAAAAGAAAAAACTAAAAAAGCCCTACCTTTATGCCTAACTGTTGCAATTATTTGTATAATTAGTTCAGTAAGATAATTTTTTTTCTTCCTCTTCAGAAGCTTAGTCATTATATCCGAAGTCACATTTTTTTCACTTTCTTCTTCTCAAATGAGGAAGGTTTCATTTACAGCTCTTTCATGTTACCCTGTGTCTCACATTTGACCTAAATATTACCCTTACATTTTAACAGTTGGATTCTTTTAATCTGTCTTCTGTAAATAATGCTGATTTTTCAGTCATGGTTCAGTCAGGAGATAAACCATGTGGCACGTGGAATGGGTGCAGTTTATCAAAAGAATTCATACCTAATAACAAGTGAATGGAGTAAAGAATGCAGTATTACCTAATAGAGAAAGCAGCCACTACTCTTAGGGGTGATATCAGTGCAAAACTTCCTCCCTCACTCCCACCCCCAAAACACCACGCCCCACCCCAAACTGAGGCTCAGACCCCTCTGGTGGTGCATGGCTGTAGCCCAGCAGATAGTGGAGAAGTTCACTGAAGTTCCACAGGAGGATGCCAGCAAGCAGAGAACTGCCTCCTTACTATGTAGAGGAAACTCGTGGGGAGCTACATTTGGGGTAGATGGGGTGGGTCCTGGACTCGAAGGGAAGTGGCTGGAACACCCATTGGGATGTTGCTTAACTGATGTCCCACAGTACTTGCTGGGAAGCTGCCTGCAGGATGCACTGCGACTCACTCCAACTTTATTATTTAAAAATTTATTTCTGATTACAAATGCAATATGAGGTCAATATTGGAAAAATATGGAATCAGAATAAGATAAAGTAGGGAAAACCACAGCTCTCAAAAGCATTTAAAAGTAACTTTTACAGAATATATATATCCTACATGTAGATTGTATAGATTGTACAAAAATTGTGTTTTAGAGGATGGTAACATGATATGTGTTTATATTCAATAATGTAAGTCATTCCATTTTTTTCTGTTTAATAAGGTAGTCTTGGCTATGTTCAGCTACTTGATTTTTAATATATTCTACTTGTCAGTTTTCACACATACCAACACACAAACACAACTGGATTTTGAAATGTCTGGCACTTTTTGGTCACTTAACATTAAAGGAAATACATTTGATGGAATTTGTTTTTTTACACACTCCTTATATATTACTTTAGTAGCATTAGAATAATATACTTTATGAAATAAAAAATTACTAATTCCTAGTTTTGAAATTCTGTTTCCAGGTTTTCACTTTGTAAAACTATGATGAACAGTTCTATGCATAAAGGTGATCTGAACTGTTTTTAAGATTCTTCAATATAGTATCTATAAAGTTGAACTGAGAGGCAAAAGGCATGCATTATCAAAGCTCATAGAAAATTGCTGTTTTGTGTATCATTTAAAAATATTTTTCATTTTAACCATCAGTATGTGTGAGTATACCACAGACTATCTCTAAGAGAGTATGCCTTAACATTAATTTTTCTTTTGTGTTGTTGTTTCAAAACATCATGTAAGTATAACCTTTCAGACTTTGAGTAGAAAAGATATTGCAGTAATGTGTATGTGTGTGCTTGTGTGTGTGTGTTTTCTGTGCTTGTGAGAGCAAGAGAGACAGAGACAGAGACAAAGACAGAGAGATACTAAGGATTGTAAAGGCGGCATGACTCTATCTAATTTTCAGTTTTTAGCTATATAAAGAATCAAAGTACTAATTATATTCTGAAAAATCAAAATTATGCCCTAAATGATACAAATTATACTTTCATAAACTTAATATAATTTATTATTTTTATTGTTCTCAATCCACTCAGAAATTGCACATATAATTATAGGGCTACTGTGCAAGGTTCTTTTCAGAACAGCAAGGACTAGATGATTTCATAGCAACTAATTGTAATGCAATAATTCGGGAAGTTTTCTGAAAGCACAAATTTGAGTATGTTAAAATAGTTTCAAATTTTCTTTTCCTTGGATAAAAGCTTCTTTTACGGTGCAAATGTATTTTAATTATAAATCTACACTTTAAAATCGTATTAAAGGGAAACTATTTTTACTGATACATGCCAGGGGGTAAATAATATTAATGCTAAATACATACCTTTTAATAAAAGAATAAAATGGACTAACTATGATATGTCTTTGTTTAAGCACAAAGTTCCAAAGCTCTCCAATTGTCCTTCGGATGAAAGTTGAATCACATTTTCTTTGCTATAGAATCAAATCTGAGCATTTCAAGAGGTAAACAGTGATTCTTTGATGCTTTACTTCAAAGCATTCAGAGGAAATTAATCAAATTAATCCATCCTTCTTTCCACTGGTAACAAAAAATTATTCATTGCTTTGGACTCAGGGCACTTCACAAGACCCTAATGAGTATTGGGAAGGGGAAAAAAAAGTATTAAATGGTGGCATTAAGTAGGAGATTGTAAAGCACTGAACATTCTTTTTTTTAATGCCAGATTGGAAATGTAATTGAGTGAAGCAGGCCCCGGGTGGTTGGAAGCATTGCAAAGTGCATGGCCTGCCTAAAGGTGGCAGCTGCTACCCAGCAACCATGGATCATTGCCACATTGGAATTCAGAACCAGGTTTGGCAGATATTCCAGTGTTTGTGGAAAAGAAAGAAATTCATATTTTAATGTGAGCTCTCTAAATTTTTGAGTGTTGAATGTTAACAAAAAAAAAGGTCCTTATGAGCTGAATCAAATAAGTCAGGAAGTTCCTCCTTGTTAAATGAACAGAAAAAGCATTATGTACTTGACCTTGGTCTTGCTCCTCCCCAATTTTAATCAAAGTCCTTAAAAGCATTTAGAAAATATTTAAGTGACAATTATTTCTTATGCCAATTTTTCCTTGAGGAGCATCAAGAGAAAAATTTATTTTCTTCCAAAAGCCATTGGTTGAAGACCAAGCAACTCTAATCATTTGGCTAATATGATTGTTTATATATTTCCCAATAATCAAATAATTGTTTCTCAGTTGATAAAGGGGAAGAGTATTTAAAAGTTTATTTTAAAATTACAGCAATACAGGTATTTTTTGAAACAAAGGGATATTGCTTTCAATACATTTTTTGCTTAAAATAGATGGTCTCTTTCCATATCTCTTCCAAATCTCTGAACGAATTCTCACATTTTTTCAAAATTGTCACTGTAAGCATGGTTAAATTATATCACCTCTATAGCCAGACTCTCATATTCTGAATCCAGTTCTGATGTTACTAGCTACTTCACCTTGTGTGTCTTACCCAAATTTCTTGAGTCCCAGGTTCTTCATCTAGAAAATAATGGTCATTTTGGGATCAACTTCAGAGGCTTACTACTATGAGGATTTTGTAAGGAAATCGTTAAAGCTATCAGTGATAGAAAGTGTTCCATACATCTTAGTTATCATTATGTCCTTTGAAGTCATTCTTTTTTCCTGGTTTACATGGAAATACTGCTGCAGATGTCAGAAGACACATTTTTCTCCCACCTGAAACATTGCACTTTTGTAGCAACCATCTTCATAGAGGAAAACAGAATTCTTATTCACTGCTGCACATATTTAATGTATTTTTGAGATTACTCTACCCCGTTTCTGGTCTTTTTAAAGTTATCATACAATTATAAGTGTCTTTGGCAATTATCTAGTTACTAGACACAAAAGTATCAATACATGGGAACTCAGAGAGATTGAGTGATTTGCCTGGGATAAATAAATAAGAAAGTGGCAGAACTGGGACTAAAATTAAATTTTCCATTAAATTGGAAAAAAAATGTTACATTAACAAGAGAAAACCATTATTTTTATAGGGAAATTTTGTCAGTTAAGCTGCAGTATGCCAAACATCTGTGTACCTGTCAACCAATTCTACATGATTGACATAGTTTGCATTCATATACAGATATTCCTGCACTTTGAGATCTAGTTTTACACATTGACATTTTAATATAAATGATCGATAGAAAATCATATTCCATGGGCATCATGAATGAGCCAACAAATTTATTTGGTGTACTCTAAATAAATATTTCTTAAATGTCACATTTGCACAGCATTAAAAGTTTTAAGCAAATACTTGTGAAGCATGCCCCTGTGACACTGATGATTGAATATATTATCTTGTCTCTTTCTAATGAAGAAAACAGTGTAATTGCCAACTTTATATGAACTAAGGGAAGTTCTCTGACCACATGAGATGTCATTTCAAAATAGATTTCCTTGGGAAGGATGTTATTATGCTAAAGTAATATGAGATTTATTTTTATTGCCCACTAAAGAAATAAGGAAAATACAATACCATGGAAATTGTTATTTTAATGCTGTATTCAAAAGAATAAAAGTTCAATATAGAACTTTGAATTGCTTTTCTTCTCTCCTCACTAGTAGTATATGTTCGTATTCTGGAGATTGGGAAATTCAACTTCACACAACACATCCAGCTAATGAGATTGCAGAAACATTGTGCTCTCCATCATTTCCTTATCAGTGACAGTCCATTAAAAGTTCTAACCCCATGAAGTGAATTTCAGTTTTAAACTTTTGCATTCTGAAAATGGTCTTCCCAAGACCATTAATAGATAAGATGGATGCCACATTTGTTGACAGTTCAAGATACTTTTACCCTACTAGAACTGTTTTGAAACCAACAACAGACCTATTATCTTCTTTCACAAAGACATTTTATAGTGCTATTTTAGTGAACTGGAAAACTCTGAAGGAAATTTTACTTTTATTTACCTGTGTTTTTGTTTCCTTACACAATGCAGTAAAATATGTACAATATGTGTTTGTAGTCTACATTTTAATTGCATCCTTTCTGAAAAATTGTATAGGTCTACTAAAAACAATTTTCCTTTCGAGTGTGGCACTCTTTGTCCTTCTGAGAACAGAAAGATGAGGATTTATTCCTCGATTCTTAATAGTTTTGGTTGCAAGAAGTTAGTCATGATCACAATTGAATGTCAGGATTGTAAAATAATCAGAACAGCCTTTCCAAACTTAGTGTGGAGAAACTGAACAAACGCAAGCACAAATATATGACTTTACCTCCTGACAAAGAAGGAGAAGGAGATTCCTGCCCAGACTGATGTCCCAAAGAAACAACCATGATTGTGAGGCATGGCATCCAGGGGGAGTTAAAGTCTTACTATTTTAGGTAATTTTTAAAATTGAAAATGTGTACAAGTTTCCTTCTATGAATGTAGTTAGAACATGTCAAAAAAGAACGGAATTCAACTCTCTGAATTCAGTCTCAGAGTTTTCAGAACATAATAGGGATAGTCACCTGAAGCAATTAGGCTTTTGAGAAGAATGGCATAGAGGCCACTGCTCTAGCTGTCCCTGAATGGGGATTGGAGACAAGGGCATAAATCTAGGTTTCTGGAGCTGTCCAATCAATAACTAGTGCCTTTGAAATATAAAATTCAGGAAACAATAAATGCATACTTAGGATCATTTGGTGATACAAAAAGTGCAGAAATAAATATGCCTGGAGATGGAGATACAGCTACTGATCTACAGTGCACAGAAAACTGGATACACTGAGTAGAGTGACAAATACATGGTGTGCTGAAGAGAAGAGCTGTGTTGTCCTGTCAGGTACTGAGATTAAAATCTGTTTACAAAAAATAAGTAAATAAATAAGAAAAAATCTGTTTACAACATTCAGCAAAAGAGGGTTGGCTCCCTTTGGAAATTTATTTGTACTTCAAAGGATGCTAAATAGAAACAGGATCGAAGATATATTTGAAAGAAATATGCTGTATTTGAAGTGGAATCATCTCCCATCTTTAGTGAAAATAGCTCTCATAATATTCCAGAAGCCAGGAGCACTATACAGAGATTGTTTGGGTGGAATTACCAAATACACTTACTTACATTAAATTAATATCAATAGTAGTCAATACACTTTGATCATTTTCTATGTATAGTAGTATACTTTATGTGGCTTATGTTATTTAATCTCTTCAATTAATCTATGAGGAGTCACTCAATGTTTGTCAATGTCACAGATTAATAAATTGAGTTTAATACAGATTAGGTATATTTTCTCAAGGTTATGAAACTAGAAAGCATCAGAATAAGAGTTTTCAAACCCTTATTTAGCAAGGCAGTATATACTTCCTAATACATATGATTAAGAAACAAGTTATCTCATACTTTATGTAAATGTTATTTGATACTAAGATACTCAGTCAATCCTTCTGAGGGTACAGGTAATGGTAATGCTTTTTCTTTCCACTCAAAATCTTCAGATAAAATATTTTTAAGTGAATTGACTATAAATAAAATTTTAATTTTATCTTAACAATATGCTAGAAAGATAGTTTAAAAAGTTTTTCATAACTCAAGATGATTTATATAACTTATATAATGTTCACATTAATTAAAACATGGTAACTGGGGTATACATATGGATAATTAGAGTAAGTTGGTAAGCTAAATATTCTGTCTAACATAGATTATAAAATTGAGTGGACAAGAAAAATATGTTGCAATATCCATTTGAGCAACAGCAGCTTCTTATTACAAACACCATGCTTAATATAACTATCCCTAGATATAAGTGAAACATATCTGATTATCACAGTTTTGCTTTTTTTAGTAAACAAAAGAGATATTAAGTTTCAGAATGGTGAGCTCAACTTTCTTATTCCATGTGTCATTAGGATGTGGCATATAAATATTCTCCAACTTTGTTCTATATCTTCACAACAAAGTGCAATGATAAACTAATGCTTTGCAATCTGAAAATTACATTTGTCACTTTTTTCCTCTAAGGGTGCCAGATTGAAAAACCTTTCTGATTTATGATCTGTGCTTCAATAACAGTTGAATTCAAGACTACATGAAATAACTTGGTGCTGACAGTAGTCAATCTTCACATGGATATGGTTTTCCAAGACACCATAGTTTTCTGCTCCTTGTCCTTAATCATCTGTCTACTTGCCTCTTAGATTAAATATTTTCAACAAATATGCTTATTTGAAAGGGCCTTGTTTGAATTTTAGTGTTATTATTTTGCTGCCTCATTTATACCTTATACTTAAATAAATTGCTACTCTCCACTCCTGTAGCTTGTTACAAAGTCTCCATTGTGGATTACAAAAATGTTTCATAATATCTGACCCTGAGGTGGCTAACATGATTCCAACATAGTATCTACAGGATAAATCCAAGCACCTCAAGGATAGATAGGTGTAGAAAGATCAAGTTAACAAAAACTAACACTTATAATATGAAAAAAAAACTAGAACAACATGCAGTGCTTAGCAAACAATATACTGAGAAGAATATGAATATTACAGTGTCTATATTTGTTGTCACTCACATAGAAGTGTGGTGTTATCATTAGTCATTGAATTAGCCTAGCTAGATTTTGATGGCTAACAACACTTTCCAAATAGGCATCTTGAGTTTTTCCACTGAGATGGGATTGGAATTTCAGTTCTCCAACTAAGAGATGTTTTATATCAACCCAACTTGACATAATTAGCCAATTCTCAATTTAATGTGTCATCCAATCTCTCCCCACTGATGTTCATAAATTTTGTATGCCCTCTGATTTCATTGGATTATTCATTATTTTTGACTTGACTCTCTATTCCAAGGCAAAAATAAAAGGTTTTATAGTACATTATAGTAGTTGCTAGATCAAATACCTAAATTTTAGCTTCTTTTCACATTTATAATCATAAATCTATTAAATTAATTTCCAGAACATTTTGAAATATAGGTGGATTGAGATCCACATTCTTGTCATGTTTAGATACGTCTGTTGGTACTTATGCTTTCTTTGAATTTTATTAAGCATTTAATTGATTTTGTCAAGTATAAAAATATATTCTCTCTTAAGATTTAATTGCTATATGCTAGTGATATTTGAGATTTGCTTTTTTAAAATAATGCGAGTCAGTCTGTGGTTTGACACAGCAAAGTGTATTTCAATTTATAGCCCAGAACTATTTAAATAATATGAGAATTATTTGATTTTAGGTATATGAAAATTTCCTTTCTAAAGACCTGTGATTCTTGTACCTTTCAACGTGGTAGTTTTTGTAGATCTTTTAAAAAATTTCTTCATTATTATGGTATTATTCAGTATTCTTCTCATACATTAATCAATAAAGCTAAAGTATCTTAATATAAATAATTGATTTTATTTAGTAATTAAATAAATTACCATAGAATTATTTTAAAAATACCTTATGATTTTACAACATTTATATTAGGAGCCATCAAGCCCTAAAATATTTTTTCCTGAAGATATCTGGTAAGATTTTATATAAATTTTGAGTAAATGCTTTTTTTGCCTTTTTTCTACTTTATTTCATATTCACACCACAATAATGACTCTTTTAATTTAAAATATAAACCATAGAGGTTTCCTTAAAGGTGGCAAGGGAGGACTGGAACTGTCAAAGCCTGAGTGACAGGTGGGGTTGGGAATTAGTGAACGGTCTTGACGGACTCAAAGTTGCTGGTGGCTTGGAACTGCACCTGGTAGGGCAGTGGATGGATCTTGCAACTGTACACTTTGGACATAAACTGGTTAGTGAGCTACTTGGGCCGGCATTCAGCATGCACCATGAAGAGCATTGTGAGGGAAACTTGTACCCAAGTAGGGGCCTTCCGTGTGGTGCTGCCTCGATGGTGTCTTAGGTGTGGAAACGTCCATGAACCTGGGGCAGTAGAGCTTCACCAGGGCCTCACCTGGGGTGTCAGAAAGGCTATTGGAAAGCATTGGCTTGTTCTCACAGCACACATGGGGCAGTAGCCAAACTCTCCCTGCTGGTACTTTTCCAACATCTGGGTGGTGCCATGGTTTGTGAGTATATAGGTGGTCTGGGTGAACCTATACAACATCTTGGCTGACTGCTTAATCAGGGCTCTCTGGTTGGGGTTGTCTTCCAGCTCTTCATCAGACTCCAGGTCCAAGATCATGTCTAGAGCTTGTCTATTGTGAGGCACCTGTTCATTGAGTTGACTGAGGTTAAATTTGTCCTGGATGGAGTCTTCATCCACTTAACAGAATAATTCATAGTCATGGAGCCCATAGAACCAGTATAAATAACACTTCCTGAGGTTTAAATCATTTTTTAAAAATTTATCATTTATTTTTCCTTACTGATTTCCTGATGCTTCTTTGTCTCTGTAATTTTGTTTTCTTGAGTGATCATAAAAGTCTTTGAAAGTAGGGGTATTTTTTTTTCTTTTGTTTTGTGAAACATGTCATGATTAAAATGTGTTCCTGGGCTTCCTTGGTGGCTCAGTGGTTGGGAGTCTGCCTGCCGATGCAGGGGACGCAGGTTCGTGCTCTGGTCGGGGAGGATCCCACTTGCTGCGGAGCGGCTGGGCCCGTGAGCCATGGCCACTGAGCCTGCGTGTCCGGAGCCTGTGCTCCGCAACAGGAGAGACCACAACAGTGAGAGGCCCACGTACCACATAAAAAAAAAAATGTGTTTCTACTTATTTTAATGAATTAATAAATAAAAACATCATGGGAATGATATTTTTAATTTCTATGTACTTTTAAGTGTTTATTGAACATAGTATCGGTAAAGACTAGTGACCACATCAAAAGAGTTCAGCTCAATGGATTGATTTCACATGTCAGAAGATACCTGCTTAGTCAGACTCAGATCAAAAACAGAATACCAATAACCTAGCACATTCTCATCTCAGTAAAAACCATTCCAGTTAACTGCTCTCATGACTTCTAAAACCAGAGATTAGTCCTGTCTGTTTTTGTACTTAGTGTTGATAAATTATGCATTATGTACATTATAGATGGTCAATTCCCATTGTGTGAATGTTCCACAATTCTTATGGCTTCTCCTATGAGTGGACATATATGTGGGTAGCTTCCAGTTTGGGCTTACAAATAATGCTATAATGAATATTCTAGTGCATGCCTTTCAGTGAACATATGAATGCACTCCTGTTGGGTTTAGATATATATATAGGAGTGGAGCTGATTGTCTTTGGAACTGTGTATCTTCAGCTTTTGTAAATACTGCAGATTTTCAAAATGTCCTTATGCTTGAGTTTTTTTTTTTTCTACTGATACCTTTTTTTTTAGTACTTTATTGGAGTATAATTGCTTCACAATACCATGTTAGTTTCTGTTGCACAACAAAGCAAATCTGCCATATGCATACACATGTCCCCATATCCCCTCCTTCTTAAGCCTCCCTCCCAACCTCCCTATCCCACCTTTCTATGTCATCACAATGCACCTAGCCGATCTCCCTGTGCTATGCTTCTTCTTCCCACCAGCCAACTATTTTACATTCGGTAGTGTATATACATCAATGCTACTCTCACTTTGCCCCAGATTCCCCCTCCCACCCCATGTCATCATGTCCATTTTCTATGTCTACCTCTTTATTCCTGCCCTGCAACTAGGTTCATCAGTACCATTTTTTTTTTTTAGATTCCATATATATACATTAGCATATGGTGACATACTTCACTCTGTATGACAGACTCTAGGTCCACCCACTTCACTACAAATAACTCAATTTCGTTTCTTTTTATGGCTGAGTAATATTCCATTGTATATATGTGCCACATCTTCTTTATCCATTCCTCTGTCAATGGACACTTAGATTGGTTCCATGTCCTGGCTACTGTAAATAGTGCTGCAATCAACATTGGGGTGCATGTCTCTTTTTGAATTATGGTTCTCTCAGGGTATATGCCCAGTAGTGGGATTACTAGGTCATATGGTAGTTCTATTTTTAGTTCTTTAAGGAACATCCATACTGTTTTCCATAGTGGTTGGCTCAATTTACATTCCCACCAACAGTGCAGGAGGGTTCTCTTTTCACCACACTCTTTCCAGCATTTATTGTTTCTAGATTTTTTGATAATGGCCATTCTGACTGGCGTGAGGTGATACTTCATAGTTTTGATTTGCATTTCTCTAATAATTAGTGATGTTGAGCATCTTTTCAGGTGCCTCTTGGCACATGTCTTCCTCGGTGAAATGTCTATTTAGGTCTTCTGCCCATTTTTTAACTGGATTGTTTGTTTTTTTTGGTATTGAACTGCATGAGCTATTTGTATATTTTGGAGATTAATCCTTTGTCTGTTGTTTTATTTGTAAATATTTTATCCCATTCTGAGGGTTGTCTTTTTGTCTTGTTTATGGTTTCCTTTGCTGTGCAAAAGCTTTGAAGTTTAATTAAGTCCTATGTGTTTATTTTTGTTTTTATTTCTGTTACTCTAGGAGGTGGGTCAAAAAATTTCTTCCCATGGTTTATGTCAAAGAGTGATTTTCCTATGTTTTTCTCCAAAAGTTTAATAGTGTCTGGTCTTACATTGAAATCATTAATCCATTTGGAGTTTATTTTTGTATATGGTGTTAGGTAATGTTTTAATTTCATTCTTTTACATGTAGTTGTCCAGTTTTCCCAGCACCACTTATTGAAGAGGCTGTCTTTTCTCCATTGTATGTTCTGGCCTCCTTTGTCATAAAACAGGTGCCAATATGTGCATGGATTTATCTCTGGTCATTCTGTCCTGTACCATTGATCTATATTTGTTTTTGTGCTAGTACCTTACTGTCTTGATTACTGTAGCTTTGTGGTATAGTTTGAAGTCAGGGAGCCTGAATCCTCAAAATCCATTTTTTGTTTTTTCCTCAAGATTGCTTTGGCTATTCGGGGTCTTTTGTGTTTCCATACGAATTGTAATATTTTTTGTTCCAATTCTGTGAAGAATGCCATTGGTAGTTTGATAAGGATTAAACTGAATCTGTAGATTGCTTTAGGCTATATAGTCATTTTCACAATATTGATTCTTCCAATCCAAGAACATGGTATATTTCTCCATCTGTTTTATGTCATCTTTGATTTCTTTCATCAGTGTTTTATAGTTTTCTGAGTACAAGTCTTTCGCCTCCTTAGGCAGGTTTATTCCTAGGTATTTTATTCTTTTTGCTGCAATGGTAAATGGGAGTGTTTCCTTAATTTCTCTTTCTGATGTTTTGTTGTGGTGTATAGGAATGCCAGAGATTTCTGTACATTAATTTTGTATCCTGCAACTTTATCAAATTCATTGATTAGTTCTAATAGTTTTCTGGTGGTATCTTTAGGATTTTCTATGTATAGTATCATGTCATCAGCAAATAATGACGGTTTTAATCCTTATTTATCCAATTTGTATTCCTTTTATTTCTTTTTTTTTCTCTGATTGCCATGGTTAGGACTTCCAAAATTATGTTGAATAGGAGTGGCAAGAGTGGACATCCTTCTCTTTTTCTTGATCCTAGTGGAAATGCTTTAAGTTTTTCACCATTGAGTATGATGCTTGCTGTGGGTTTGTCATATATGGACTTTATTATGTTGAGGTAGGTTCCCTCTATGCCCACTTTCTGGAGAGTTTTTTTATAATAAATCTGTGTTGAATTTTGTCAAAAGCTTTTTCTGCATCTATGGAAATGATCATATTGTTTTTATTCCTTAAATTGTTAATGTGGTGTATCACATTGATTGATTTGCATATATTGAAGAATCCTTGCATCCCTGGGATAAATCCCACTTGATCATGGTGTGTGATCCTTTTAATGTGCTGCTGGATTCTGTTTGCTAGTGTTTTGTTCAGGATTTTTACATCTCTGTTCATCAGTGATATTGGCCTGTAGTTTTCATTTTGTGTGATATCTTTTTTCTGGTTTTGTTATCAGGGTGCTGGTGGCTTTGTAGAATGAATTTGGGAGTGTTTCTCCCTCGGCAATTTTTTGGAAGAGTTTGAGAAGGATTGGTGTTTGTTCTTCTCTAAATGTGCTCTTCTGTAAATGTTCGATAGAATTCACCTGAGAAGCCATCTGGTCCTAGACATATTTTTGTTGGAAGATTTGTGTGTGTGTGTGTGTGGTACGCGGGCCTCTCACTGTTGTGGCCTCTCCCGTTGTGGAGCACAGGCTCTGGACACGCAGGCTCAGTGGCCATGGCTCATGGGCCCAGCCGCTCCACGGCACGTGGGATCCTCCTGGACCGGGGCACGAACCCGCGTCCCCCGCACCGACAGGTGGACTCCCAACCACTGCGCCACCAGGGAAGCCCTGTTGGAAGATTTTTAATTATGGTTTCAATTTCATTACTTGTGATAGGGTTGTACATATTTTCTAATTCTTCCTGGTTTAGTTTTGGAAAATTGTACCTTTCGAAGAATTTGTCCATTTCTTCATGGTTGTCCATTTTATTGGCATATGGTTGTTTGTAGTAGTCTCTTATAATCCTTTGTATTTCTGCAGTGTCAGTTGTGATTTCTCCTTTTTCATTTCTAATTTTATTGATTTATGTCTCCTCCCTCTTTTTCTTGATGAGTCTGGCTAAGGGTTTATCAATTATGTTTATTTTCTTAAAGAACCAGCTTTTAGTTTTATTTAACTTTGCTATTGTTTTCTTCATTTCTATTTATTTATTTCTGCTCTGATCTTTATGATTTCTTTCCTTCCTCTGACTTTGGGTTTTCTTTACTCTTCTTTCTTTAGTTGTCTTAAAAGGAGGATTAGACTGTTTATGCGAGTTTTTTCTTGTTTCTTGAGGTGAGATTGAATTTCTGTAAACTTCCCTGTTAGAACTGCTTTTGCTGGGCCCCATAGGTTTTGGCTCACCTTGTTTTCATTGTCATTTGTTTCTATGTATTTTTTATTTCTTTGATTTCTTCAGTGATCTCTTGGTTATTTAGGAGAGCACTGTTTAACCCCCATGTTTTTTTCTGTGTTTTTTACAGGTTTTTTCCTGTAATTGATTTACAATTGATTTACAAAAGCATATATATGGGTCTTTTTTTGTATCCATTCAGCCAGTCTGTGTCCTTTGGTTGGGGCATTTAGTTTATTTACTTTCAAGTTTATTATCTATATGTATGTTCCTATTACCATTTTCTTAACTGTTTTCAGTTTGTTTTTGTGGGTCTTTTTCTTCTCTTTGTGTTTCCTGCTTAGAGAAGTTTCTTTAGCATTTGTTATAAACTGGTTTCATGGTGCTGAATTCTCTTAGCTTTGGTTTGTCTGGAAAGCTTTTGACTTCTCTATCAAACCTGAATTAGATCCTTGCTGGGTACAGTAATCTTGGTTGTAGGTTTTTTTCTTTCATCACTTTAAGTATATCCTGCCACTTCTTTCTGGCTTGCAGAGTTTCCACTGAAAAATCAGCTGATAACCTTACGAGGATTTCTTTGTATATTTTTTTTGTTTGTTTGTTTTTCTCTTGCTGTTTTTAATATTTTTCTTTGCATTTAATTTTTGTTAATTTGATTAATATATGTACTGGTGTATTTTTCCTAGGTTTTATCCTGTATTGGGATTCTCTTTGTTTCCTGGATTTGGGTGACTCTTTCCTTTCCCATGTTAAGGAAGTTTTCCACTATAATCTCTTCATATATTTTCTTAGACCATTTCTTTTTCTCTTCTTCTGGGATGCCTATAATTTGAATGTTGGTGCATTTAGCATTGTCTCAGTGGTCTCTGAGGTTGTCTTCAATTCTTTTCATTCTTTTTTCTTTATTTTTCTCCTCCTCAGTTATTTCCACCATTTTGTCTTCCAGCTCACTTATTCATTCTTCTGCCTCCAGTATTCCTTTACTGATTCCTTCCAGTGTATTTTTCATTTCAGTTACTGTGTTGTTCATCTCTGTTTGTTTGTTCTTTAGTTCTTCTAGGTCTTTGTTAAACATTTCTTGTATTTCCTCAATCTGTGCTTCCATTCTATTTCTGAGATTCTGGATCATCTTTACTATCATTACTCTGAATTCTTTTTCAGGTAGATTGCCTATTTCCTTTTCATTTGCTCAGTCTTGTAGGTTTTTACCTTGCTCATTCAACTGTGACATATTTTTTTGCTGTCTCATTTTTTTTTGTTTTTAATGAATAGGTTGTGTTCCTCTTTTACTGGTTGTTTGGCCTGAGGCTTCCAACAGTAGTTTGTAAGTGATTGAGTAGAGCTGGTCTTTGTGCTGAGATGAGGACCTCCAAGATAACTCACTCTGGTGAATATTCCCTGGGGTCTGAGGTTCTCTGTTAGTCCAGTGGTTCAGACTCGGAGCTCCCACTGCAGGAGCTTCCACCTGACCCATGGGTCATGAATCAAGATCCCACAAGCCACGTGTGGCAGCAAAAAAAAAAAAAAAACAGTAACGAAGTAAAAAATAAAATTAAACTAGGAAACTAACAGATTTATTAGAAAGAATGTAAAAATAAAAATATATATGAATCAACAACTGGAATGTACATTTGTACCCAATAGTAGAAAAGAGGAGGAGGGAAAAGGAAAAAAAAAACAGGGTTTGGGAAGGAAGGCCTTGGCTGTGGAGAGTGGGGCCTAAGCAAGGGTGAGGTTTGGGTGGCGGATGGGGCCAATGCTCAGGACCCAAAGGCTGGAAAAGGTCCTGAGTGCTGTGGGGGGTGGGGCTTATACTCAAGGAACAGTAGGGACCCAGGCGTGCCACCCACTCCTAGTCTCAGAGGGCAGGGTACCTCACCTGGGAGCCCAGCAGGCTTCCCGTGCTCGAGGGGGCAGAGCAAATGCCCTCCTCTCCTCTCCTGCTCCTCTGGTTTGGGGTCTGGGAGGGCCCCTCCTGCCTGTCTCTCTGATCTCCCAGGCCTCTCTCTTATGCCCCAGGACCAATGTGGTAGGGGGAAATGGGGGTCTTGGAGGGCAGGGAACCAGCCTGGGTGCTCAGCAGGCTCTCTGTACCCGAGTGAGCAGGGTAATCACCCTCTGCTCCTCTCCTGATCCTCCTGGATGGCCCCTCCTTCTTGCCACTCCTGATCTCTGTGGCCTCCCTCCTATGTCCCCAGGATCCACGTGGCCTGGATGGGGCTTTGGAGGGAGGGGGAATTGATTTGGGAATGCAGCAAGCTCCCCAGCCCAAGGGACGCCAATCCTGTCTGGGCTCCACTTCTCCCTCCTTGGTCCACCTACATCCCACTGGTTCACTCTGGGGTTCCTCCTGTCTCCTTGCAGGTCAGAGTCCCCTACCAGTGGCCAGCAGGCACCCTAGTTGTGGGGAGACATTAACTCTGCATGTTCCCACACCACCATCTTGACTCCTCCCCTGTGCTTGAGTTTTGAGGTACATAATTTACTTTGATATTTATAAGAAATCTAAAAACTCAGCTTTTATTTTCCTATTTACACAAACTTTCAGAAATGTGTGTTTTAACTTCAAAATACTTTATCACATTTTGTTATAATTACTAGTTTTATAACATTGTGGTAAGAAAATGTGATGTAAACCCTTATAATTTATCTGTTTTCAAGTGTGTTGCAATTTTAAAATGTCCAAAGTATGTTGGAAAAATAGGAGACAGAAAGTGGATAGAGTGAGAACATAGTTACATAGAAAGAACAGCCTACTGTTTAGTACTTAAATGACCTCAATATCCTTATTTTATTATCTTCTTTTTATGTTGAAATTTTTTCCTTTTTCATGCTATCATTGATTTCTTATTAACTTCTCTTTTACCTTCTTATCATTTTTTTCTGACACTCAATGGTTTCAGACTAATCATATCCCTAATTTAGACTGATATGTTTGTAAATATCAATTGACATTTCTTTCATTCTTCATCACTTTTTAAATATTTTTTGTATATAATTATTTTTTTAACATTTTTATCAAATATTTGGGTAATTTGTTTCTCTCTGTGTACATGTAGTTATTTCATCTTTAAAACTCAGACTTTATACTTTGCTTTTGATTCAGGAATTTAACCAAAAAAGGATTATTGTTGTGACATTTATAATCATATTAATGTTTCTTGTTGTCTTATGACCTCTGGTGTGGCCGTAATTTTTAGATTGTGTTTTTTACTTTCTTAGCGGTATTTTTTAATCTCACCTAAACCCATTTTTGGCTCATTATTCCTTTTTCATTCCAGCCTGTTATTCCCATCTAATTAGTTATTGCTGTTTTATAGGCATTATGTATTTTTATGTGATTATTACAACAAAAGTCTTCCTGAAATTCCTCCTAGGTCATTGAGTGTTTTTTTTGACACATATGTACTGGGCTCCTATTTTCCAAAAATGATTCTAGGTCTTGGGGACTGATCAACTAGCAAGAAAAACTTGAGTTCTTGCACTTGAGGAACTTGAATTCTGGCAGGGGCAAGGGAGGCAATCAATAAACAATCTGGAAAATAAAAGAATAAACATAGCAGATAAAAATTCATGTTATGAAACAAATCTAACAGAGCAAGAGTTTTCATAATACATTGGGGCAGTTGATGTGGAGTGGTCAGGTGTGGCCTCCATGAGGAATGAAATTGAAGGAGTAAGCCAGGAGATTATATGTGGAAAGCCATTTCCAGACAAAGAAATATCCTGTGCAAAAGCCTTAAGTCAGGTCTAGTATAAAATACATCTTCTCATCATTGGCAAAATATTACTTTCATGTACATTTGCACCTTTACACTGTCAAAATATCATTATTAATTTAATACAGTCTTCACTCCAATTATCACAAACAAATGTAGAAATGCATTATCTCTTCTTTGGATGAACTTAATCTGGATACTTTATCAGAATATTTTAAGGTATATCATGAACTACAATTTGTTAATATAAAACTTAAAGAGCCAGTTAAAAAATTTGAAGTTGATTTTTTATCATTAATTTAGAACAATTTTACATGCTTCCAATTAATTTAGAGATTACCAAAAAAGGGGCATTTAAAAAACATTTGATCTTCAGAAAAGCTTTACTAAGTAATTATAAGCTCTTAAAATCACTCTCCTTTGAAAAGAAAAGCATGTGTTCTTTTGTATAATCCATCTTAAACTTTAATGTTTTTCATTCTGGGCAAAAGAAGTTTGCTAATATTTTCCAAAATAAATATTTCTAGATGCAGAGCAAGTTAGCAAAAGACGAAAATTTGTCAGTATTGGACAAAAAACTAAATATTTCTTATCTTCTCAAACAACAAACTTTTAGTTTTATTGATCTTTGCTATTGTTTCCTTCATTTCTTTTTCATTTATTTCTGATCTGATCTTTATGATTTCTTTCCTTTTGCTAACTTTGGAGTTTTTTTGTTCTTCTTTCTCTAATGGCTTTAGGTGTAAGGTTAGGTTTTTTATTTGAGATTTTTCTTGTTTCTTGAGGTAGATTTGTATTGCTATAAACTTCCCTCTTAGAAATGCTTTTGCTGCATCCCATTGGCTTTGGATCATTGTGTTTTCAATGTCATTTGTTTCTAGGTATGTTTTAATTTCCTCTTGGATTTTTCAGTGATCTCTTGTTTATTTAGTAGCATGTTGTTTAGCCTCCATGTATTTGTATTTTTCAGAGTGTGTTTCCTGTAATTGATAATTTAGCCTCATAGTGTAGTTGTTGAAAAAGATACTTGATACAATTTCAATTTCTTTAAATTTACCAAGGCTTAATATGTGACCCAAGATATGATCTGTCTTGGAGAATATCCCATGAGCATTTGAGAAGAGTGTGTATTCTGTTGTTTTTTGTTGGAATGTCTTATAAATATCAATTAAGTCCATCTTGTCTAATGTGTCATTTAAAGCTTGTGTTTCTATACTTATTTCATTTTGGATGATCTGTCCTTTGGTGATCATCCAAAGGACAGTGGGGTGTTAAAGTCCCCTACTATTATTGTGTTACTGTTGATTTCCTCATTTATGGCTATTAGCATTTGCCTTATGTATTGAGGTGCTCCTATATTGGGTGCATAAATATTTATCATTTTTATATTTTCTTCTTGGACTGATCCCTTGATGATTATGTAGTGTCCTTCTTTGTCTCTTGTAATAGCCTTTATTTTAAAGTCAGTTTTTCTGATATAAGAAATGCTACTCCAGCTTTCTTTTGAATTCCATTTGCATGGAAAATCTTTTTCCATCCCCTCAGTTTTAGTCTGTAGGTGTCACTATATCTGAAGTGGGTCTCTTGTAGACAGCATATATATAGGTCTTGTTTCTGTATCCATTCAGCCAGTCTATGTGTTTTGGTTGGAGCATTAAATCCATTTACATTTAAGGTAAGTATCAATATGTATATTCCTATTACCATTTTCTTAATTTTTTGGGATTTGTGTTTGTAGGTCTTTCCTTCTCTAGTGTTTCCTACCTAGAGAAGTTCATTTAGCATTTGTTGTAAAGCTGTTTTGGTGGTGCTGAATTCTCTTAGCTTTTGCTTGTCTGTAAAGGTTTTAATTTCTCCACTGAATCTGAATAAGATCTTTGCTGGATGGAGTAATCTTGGTTGTAGGTTTCTCCCTTTGGCCACTTTAAATTTGTCTTGGTACTCACTTCTGTCTTGCAGAGTTTCTTCTGAAAAATCAACTGTTAACTTTTTGGGGATTACATTGTATTTTATTTGTTGCTTTTCCCTTGCTGCTTTTAATATTTTTTCTTTGTATTTACTTTTTGATAGTTTGATTAACATGTGTCTTGGCTTATTTCTCCCTGGATTTATCCTGTATGGTACTCTCTGTGCTTCCTGGACTTGATTAGCTGTTTCCTTTCCCATGTTAGAGAAGTTTTCCACTCTAATCACTTCAAATATTTTCTCAGCCCCTTTCTTTTTCTCTTGCTCTTCTGGGACCCCATAATTCGAATGTTGGTTTGTTTAATATTGTCCCAGAAATCTCTGAGCCTGTCCTCAATTATTTTCATTCTTATTTCTTTATTCTGCTCTTTGGCAGTTATTTCCACTATTTTATTCTCCAGGTCAAACAAACAATGATGAACAATACAATAAGTGAAATTTAAAATTCTCTAGAAGGAATCAATAGCAGAATAACTGAGGCAGAAGAACAGAGAATTTTAAATTTCACTTATTGTATTGTTCATCATTGTTTGTTTGCTCCTTAGTTCTTCTAGGTCCTTGTTAAATATTTCTTATATTTTCTCCATTGTATTTCCAAGATTGTAGATCATCTTTACTATCATTATTCTGCATTTTTTTCAAGTAGACTGTCCATTTCTCTTCATTTGTTTGGTGTGTTTTTACCTTGCTCCTTCATCTGCTGTATGTTTCTCTGTCTTCTCATTTTGTTTAACTTACTGAGTTTGGGGTCTCCTTTTTGCAGGCTGCAAGTTCATAATTCCCATTGATTTTGGTGTTGGCTCCCTGTGGATGCAGTTAGCTCAGTGCCTTCTGTAGGCTTCCTAGTGGAGGGGACTGGTGCCTGTGTTTTGGTGGTTGGGGCTGCATCTTGTCTTTCTGGTGGGAAGGTCCACGTCTGGTGAAGTGTTTTTGGGGTGTCTGTGAACTTAGTATGATTTTCAGGCAGCCTGTCTGCTAATGGGTGGAGTTGTGTTCCTGTCTTGCTAGTTGTTTGGCATGGGGCATCCAGCTCTGGAGCTTGCTGGCCATAGGGTGGAGCTGGGTCTTAGTGTTGAGATGGATATCTCTGGGAGAGCTCTCACCGATTGATATTATGTGGGGCCTGGAGGTCTCTGGCCGTCTGATGTCCTGAACTTTACTCTCCTACCTAGGAGGCTCAGGCCTGACATCTGGCCGGAGCACCAAGACCCTGTCAGCCACATGGCTTAGAAGAAAAGGAAGAAAAATATATATACATATATATAAACGTTAAAAAAATCAAAATAAAAATATAAAAAAGAAGAGAGCAAGCAAACCAATAAACAAATCCACCAATGTTAACAAGCACTAAAAAATAAACTAAGATAGACATAAAAATCAGAAACAAGTCAGTCACAGACAGCAATCCCCAAGTCTACACTTGCTCCCAAAGTCCACTGCCTCAATTTTGGGAACATTTCTTGTCTATTTAGGTATTCCACAGAAGCAGCATTCATCAAGTTGATTATGTGGGTTTAATCCACTGCTCCTGAGGCTGCAGAAATTTCCCTTTCTCTTCTTTGTTTGCAGAGCTCCTGGGGTTCAGGTTTGGTTTTGGCCCCGCCTCTGCATGTAGGTTGCCCTCAGGTGACTTTTCCCCACCTAGACAGGAAGGGGTTATAGCGGCAGTTGATTAGGTCTTTCTTGCTCTCTCAGGCGTAAGAGAGGGAGGGGTATGGTAGTCATAATTGGAATGAGCTGTGAGCCTGCAGCGGCAGAGGCCAGCTTGACATTGCAACAGCCTGAGGCTTTCCATGTTTTCTCCCGGGGAAGTTGTCCCTGGATCTCGGGACCCTAGCTGTGGTGTGCTGCACAAGTTCCCAGGGTGGTGGGGGTGTTTGGGTAATGAACTGCTTGCACACAGGATTCTTGGTGGCAGAGGCAGCAGCATTAACGTTTCATGCCCATTTCTGGGGTCCGAGCTGATAGCCAAGGCTCATGCTCATCTCTAGAGGTTGCTTAGGCAGTTCTCTGTCTTCTGTGGGTACAGGCAGAAGGAATCCCCTCTCCTCGCACACCCCAATACAATGGTCTCTTTCCTCTTTGGAAGGTACAGACTTTTCCCCTGACTCCTTCCCAACTAGTTGTGGCACACTAGCCCCCTTCAGGCTGTCTTTATGCAGCCAACCCCAGTCCTCTCATTGGGCTGTGACCTCCAAAGCCTGATCCTCAGCTCCCAGCCTCCACCCACCCCAGCGGGTGAGCAGACAAGCCTCTCGGGCTGCTGAGTGCTGGTTGGCACCAATCCTCTCTGCGGGACTCTTTCTGCTTTGCCCTCTGCACCCCTGTTGCTGCACTCTCTTCTGTGGTTCCTAAGCTTCCTTCCTGCCCACCCCCCACCCTGTCTCTGCTAGTGAAGGGGCTCCTTAGAATGTGGGAAATTTTCCTCCTTCACAGTTCCCTCCTAGAGGTACAAGTCACATCCCTATTCTTTTGTCTCTGTTTTTTCTTTTTTCTTTTGCCCTACCCAGGTACGTGGAGTGTTTCTTGCCTTTTGGAAACTCTGAGGTCTTCTGCCAGTGTTCGATAGGTGTTCTGTAGGAGTTGTTCCACATGTAGATGTATTTCTGATGTATTGTTGAAACGAAGGTGATCTCCACATCTTACTACTCCACCATCTTGAAGGTCCCCTCTAAAAGTTGGTTCTTAAAAGTCAAAAACTTTTTCATTTTCTTACTAGATAGTTCTGATGTGACCTATAAGTAGGTCCCTTTGTCACAGGTATTGTGTGCAAAGTGGGTCTTTCTAGGTCTCCACTTGTAATAAAAAGCAGTGCTCTCTTTTGTTGCTACCTATCATGCACCAGCTTTGGGACAAATTTCTCAATGTTACATAACATGGGTTAAGAAATAAGCTTTACTGAAGAAATGAAAACTTGCATAAAGAAATGACTGCCAATGTAAAGGAGGCTAAATCAATAAATACCACTGTGAGGTACCATTCTGTACCATTTAGGATGGCTATAATAAAAAACAAAACAAAACAAACAAAACACAGAAACAAAAACAGAAAATAACAAGTGTTGGTGAGGATGTGTAGAAAGTTTAACCCTTGTGCATTGCTGGTGAGAATGTAAAATGATGCAGCTGCTGTGGAAAATTGTATAACTCTTCCTCAAAATTGTAAACATAGAATTATTATATTTTATAGCAATTTCACATTTGAGCATATACCACAAAGAATTGAAAGCTGAGATTCAAAAAGATATCAGTACACCTATGTTCATAGCAGCATCATTCACAATAACCAAATGGTGGAATCAACCTATGTGCCCATCAACAGATAAATGAATAAACAAGGCATATATACAATGAAATATTATTCAATCTTAAAAAAAGAATGAAATTTTGACTCATGTCACAGCATGGATGACCTTGAAAACATTATGCTCAGTGAAATAAGCCAGTTACAAAAAAGATAATTATTGTATTATCCCACTTATATGAAGTATCTACAGTAGTCAAATTCATAAAGGCAGAGAGTGAAATGGAGCTTGTCAGAGGAAACAGGGAGGGGGACTGGTGAGTTATACCTAATGTTACAGAGTTTCAATTGGGGAATATGAAAAAGTTCTGGTGTATATATATATTTTATCACAATTAAAAAAAAAAAAAGAAAAAGAGCACAGGTCTTCCTTCCCCTACTACCACAGGGAGAGATGTATGGTAAAGCTGGTGGGCCAATATGGTCAGTCTGATTTTCATTGGAAAGACCCACCCCTAGTTACTCTTCCTTTTTATAGTTCAAACTTGAAAGTTTGTCACTTTGGGATAAACAGACTGCTTGGTGTCAAGAAGTCTAGGTGCCAACCACTTACAGGAGTTATTTGGACAAATGAGTTTCCCAGCATCCAGAGATATTTTGGGGCCCAAAGGATTTTTATAGATATTCTTGTCATGAAATAAAGACACACTTCCCATAGGAAGAGCTGAGCAAGGAAATGGGAGACCCTCGTCTCAGTGGACTCACTGTCCCTTTCTCCCAGAGTGAGCTCCTTGAGTTTCTCCAGATAATTCTACTCCTTGTATTACATGAAGAGAGGAAAATATTTCCTAAGGGGCAAGACATGTAGCCTTACAAAATTTTGTTTTAAAATTATAGCTTCTTGCCAAAATAATACATGAAGATACTAACCAGCTCATCACTTTTCTATTCTTATTTTGTTATTACTCCTTTCTCTCTTCTCTTGATTTTAATGTCAATACAAACTCCAAATTTTCTCTGATTGTTCCTGTTGGTCACTTTTCTCTTATAACCAGTTCCTAAATATAAATATGAAGATTTTTTTGTTATCCATCCTCATGTTTTTCTCTTTTTATGCTACAGTTATATTTATAGATTTAGATATGATAAAATCATAAAGATATGTTTACCCAAAATGATGATCCTAACAAGTTTGTTTTATCTTTTTTTCAGACATCCCAATACAATGATATTCAGTACTAAAATGATACAAACTTACAATACAAAGGGAACAGGAGTGGAAGAACAGTGGACAAGATAATAAGATATTATAGACAGAAAGCTGATAGAAATATACTGGCTGAGGATGTAGAGAAGAAAAAGTTTTCTTTTAGAAGAGACATAAAGGAATTCAGATTTGGGAGCTAAATAAACTAATTTTATTGTCATTAAATATCAGAATTTTTTTAATGCAGCAATAAAAAAACAAAACACTTACAGAAGGAAGAAGACAAGATGTATCAGAAATAGGAAAATTATAAGGCAGTAGTTCTCACACTTTGGCTCTGGGACCAGGAGTATCAGCATCAATTGGGAACTTGTTAGCAATGCAGATTCTCAAGGCCTACCCAGACCCATTGTTTCACAACCTGAATCAGCAACCCAGGGTTGAACAGGCTCTCAGGTGATTCCCATTGCATGTGAGAACAATGACCACAGTGAAGTCTTTATGTAAGTGGTAGAGTCAGGGGTGTTCACTAATGGACTGGTATATTTTTCAATATTTCAACTCTAGTTTACCACACAGATATGACAGGAGATAAGATTTTCTTTTTAAAAAGATTTCTGTTACAGTTTTAACAATGGATGGATTAAAAAGGGAAGTTTACTAAGTCAGAGACTTTTATAGTCCAGACAAAAAATGCTAAACACAATCAAGGGCGCAATTGGGAAATCTGTATTTTACATTTACTTTTTTCATTAAACTAAAAATAGTCTCTATAAATAGTCTATTAATTTAAAAAAATTAAAGAAAAATTACTGCATTTTAATCTGTCTTTAAGAGGTAGATTGAGGAGATAATTAATAAGAAAAGTCATTTAAATCATTCATTAGTTTTTTTAAAAATATACATATGTAATAAGAGTTCTCCATCCTAAAATTTATTTTTTCCTGGAGTGAATGCTGAGCTATGTAACTTTTGAAAATTTTAGTGGATTATATTTTTCACTAATTTCTAGTACTAAATCCTCTCACTAGATCTTTTTAGAACTGTATTTAGATTTTTGTTGTTGTTTCTTTTTTTTTTTTGCATATTTCCTTTATTTTGCAGAAAATGTTTTGCTGATTGTCTTTGGCTATTTTTTTCAGAAGAAAAATATTGCCATTGTAGGTTTAACAATACAAGAGGCAATTACATATGCTCAAAATAAACACATTCTAGTGGGCAGAACAGTGAAATTTCCATTTCAATTAAAGTCTGTTTTCCTCAACTATGAATTTATTATTTTGTCCTTAACAGCTTAACTATAAGTATGATAGCTGTCACAAAAGGGACCTGAAAACTACTCTGAAGCAACAAGGAATGCAATTGAAATTATGCTTTTTATTTCACTAAATAAGACGAGTTGAGTTTATTAATTCTAGTGTGTCAAACCTTCTATATGCTGTATGAGACACAAAAAAATAAGGTTCTGGATCTTAGCAAACAAAATTTTATTATGATCAAGTAATGGTGATTTAATAGTCCAACTGAATTTTGTTTCCATACTTAAATTCATCTGTAGCATATAAACACAACATAGGGCTACACTTGTGTTGCAGATGATGGGTGGGGTTATTTTTTTGATGCACAGCAGAACATATATTCCTTTTCATATTTTAAAGTGAAGTTAATAAGATTTTTTTTTCTTTCTTGACCCATGAGACTGTCATTTTGTACCTAGATCAAATCAACACTGGTAGACATAAGAAAAAAGAATAGTGTATATTTTAAGGAAAGGCTTTGGTTTACATGGAAGGTGTTGACGGGGATATCCATGAGGTTATGAAGCCAAGGTGTGATATTGGCTGTCAGGAATATCTGTGGCCATGACATGGTTCTTAAAGAGTGAGAATCCTGAGGAGAAGGGACCTGAGATTATTTGGGTAAGATAGTGTTCACTGGGAAGGACTGGACTCCCAGCCCTTTAGGCAGCTATGCTGCCTGAGACCCTGGTGTGAAGGTGCCCTGCTAGCTGACCACAGGTTGAGGCACTGATGCAGTCTTGTTGTGCTCAGGAGTAACATGATAGTATGCACACACATGCTGAGGCTGGGCTAAGTTCATGGGATCAGATCATGGACAACTTGCAAATGAATTATCAGAATAGGTTGGAGAATTTTTCCAATGAGTGTATGGGCTAAGTATGAGTTTCTCCAAGTGGGAAGGGGGCCTAGGCACAACTTTGAGGACAGGGACAGGGATGGGTGAACTGTGGTTCCTCAGCATAGAGCATTTTTCACAACCATGGGTGGAGAAAAGTGAGACAGGACCTACAAACTCAGGATGGGGGTTGACAGCAGGTAGAAGGAACTGAGTCCAGGGATAAGCTACTTCCATTAGTAATACCCAGGTTGCTGTTTGTCTCTGTGTTCTTCCATCTTATCTTTTTGATCCCTGTTTCTTTTTGCATCACAGCAAGCCCTTGCAAATCAGTTGTATTTAGTTTTAAGAGCCGTAATCTCCTTCTGATAAGCCTTGGCAGATATGCCTTGAGTCTTGAGAATGCCATGGCTGGTAATCATCCCCTGTAGACCCTCAACTCATACTATATGAATTTAGAGTTTTTATTTATGTAAGGAGTTCAATATGCACATACGGCTTGGACTGACCCCCCAGGCATCTACTCTCTGTTCACACACTTCCAGAAGTGGTTGCTCTCCATCACAAATTCCAAGCTGAAACAACACATGGTGTTCAGGTCCAGGCCAGACATATTCAACTTCAGCACTGGGAACATCCTCCTGCTATTATTGGTGACCATCACCTGGTTGGTGAGCTCTCTGAAGTGCAGCCACATCTAACTTTTCTTGGTTGACACTGGGGTCACCCTTCTCCCTGCCAGCCTGTAGCTCTCACTTCAAGGAGCTCAGCTGGTGGTCCACTAAATTGCAGGGTATTCTACAAGTTCTGGACACCAAGGGAGCTTGTCCTCTTGCTGACCCTTCTTCATGGTCCTCTAACCCAGACTTACTTACCCAAGAGCCATATTTAACTCCTTTCAACAGCCACTCTTCCAAGAAAAGGAGCAGCAAAGGTCCGCCTTTCCCAGGCAGAGACCTGTGAGGAGAAGAGTTGAAGGTAGGGGAGGGACAGAGGGGTGAAGATAGAGGATATTCCCCTTGAACTCCTGCAAGGCATGACTAAAGTAGCTCTTTGTGGCATTGGATTTGCTTTAAACAATTAAAAATCAGACTATTGACTAGCACACAAATATTTATAAAATATACAAGTAAAACTATTGATATCTTTAAAGCCCATTTTTAAACAAAAGGGACATTTTAAATGTGCCAGGATATAAATTATGGGTACCTCAGGATTATTATAACTTTTCTATAATGTTTTATTAGATATTTATGCTGTTTTTAAAAATGTTGGCCACTGATAGTTGAAATTTGATAGGTATTTATAATGTTTCCTCAAAGGATTCTTATGACAGCTGAAATTTTTGACTATTTAGACAGACACTTTTGGCTGGCTACTCAGTAAAGTATCACACACTGTGATTATTACTTTTTGTGCTTTCCAAGTCAACAACCGTTTGCCTGTGAACCTGACCTGCACAGAGTAGTTTTTTTGGTTCTTTAAACTGCCTGCCAAACTGTTGCAGTAGCTTTTTTCATATGGGCAGATGGACACTTCAAAACAAATAAAAATATGATATTTGGTCTATGAACTTACCTTTGAATTCAAATCTTTGAATATAAATGCTAACTCAGATTGAATTTTGGGTCTGACTAGTTGTTTTGATGTTCTTAGGCAGTTTGCATGAAACATATTTGATCAAATAACCCATAGCTAATTCCTAGCAAATAGGTTTACAATTAATATTTTATGTTTATTTTATATCCTGTATCCTTGCTTACCTTATTAATTCTAAAAGGATATTTTTTGAGTATGTGTGTATTCCTAGGCTTCAGTTTGTATATAATCATATCATCTGTGAATAGAGACAATTTCATTTCTTTCTTACCTACATATCTGTCTTTTAATTATTTTTCTTGCCTTACTGAACTTGCTAGAACACCTCATACTATGTTAAATGAGTGCGGTGAGAGTGAATATCCTTGCCTTGTTCCTGATCTTGAGGAGGGAAATAATTCAGTCTTTCATCATTAAGTATAATGTTAACTTTGGGATTTGGGGTTTTGGTTTTCTTTTTGTTTTTGATTTCCATAGATGCTGTTTATCAAGTGGAAGAAGTTACTCTCTATTCTTATTTTTCTGTGAGCTTTTTATTTGTTTGTTGTTTTCACAACATGAATGGTTGTGAAATTTGTCAAACCCTTTTTCTGCATTGAATTATATGACCATGCAATTTTTTTTTTTTTAGGATTGGGTAAATCACATTGATAATTCTTGAATATTGAACTGGCTTTACATGCTGAGAATGAATATCGATTGGTAATGGTATATAATTATTTTTATATGCTTCTAATTCTATTTATTAATATTTTGCTAAGGATTTCTACATTTATTTTATGATGGAAATTGGTCTGTAGTTTTCTTTTTGTGTATTGTCTTTTTCTTGTTTTGGTATTACTGTAATAATACTGTCATAGCAATAGAAATAAAAATCCAGTATTTTACTTCAAAAACTGTGATCCTCATGAACAAGATCTGTGATTTCTGTCATTAAAGATGTGGGGATAGGGAACTAATTAACCATTATTTTTAAGTTTAATGCTTGTAATTTATTCTCTGGAATCATATGATCATTTATCATATGTGATTGTCAATAGGTGAATTTTACAACTACAGTAAGGGGTGGTGTGAAAGTACAAAGGGATTCTTCTAATATCAGACACAAAACTGAATTTCTGTGTAATTTAGAACAAATTGGCTTAACCTAATGGAATTGAAATTTCTATGCTGTAAAATGGGAATTATGATGCCAACTATTAACAGTATTGGGGAAATCAAATTAAATAATATAAGTAACTTCATGTAAGAAAATAGATTTTTTAATAAGCTCAGTGATAAATTAACCATATCTCTATTCTCTATCTATCATCTATAGAAATAGAACAAAAATAGAAAGATGGATGTGGGCTGGGGATAAACAGGATTTCCATTTCCAACATCTATCATGTCCTTAAAAGAGAATGTAGACTAGGTTTTGGTGGGTTTGACAGGAAAGTCAGAATCCAAGTTGCTCATAAATATTTCACAGGAAGGACATAGATGCTGCTTAAATTTCTTTCTGAATGGTGTTAGGTGACTTGATTCTGAAAAAGCTTTGAGCTTAGAAAAAATGAGCTTTGCATATTGACAAGAGTCCTCACATGGGAACAGAGTCAAAATTAACAGACTCTGCAACCCAAAGGAGGCTGGCTGAATATTCCCGTTACCTTTGCTCTGATCATGTGACCATCTCACGTTTCTGTCACTTTCATTAAATAAAAATTAATCTTAACATATTTGGGCAGGTGGAGGTGGGTGTCTACTCTGTCAATTAAAAATATATCCTTTAGTTCTCATCACCTAATCCGTTGATTTCAGTTCCATTTTGTCTCTTTTCTTTCTTTATCACTGCCTAGCCTTGTCCCCTAGGAGTTTCAGACCTTGTTATTCATAAATGGCATAACTTCGTGCACCCTTTTCCTTTTTACTCAAAAATTCTCTTTAAAATCAAAGAATTACTTGGCTGATTATAAAATTCTTGCATCACATATTCTTCCTCTCAGTATATTTTAGATACTGATCAAACTGTCTCTTTGCATGAATATTACTGTGAAGATGTCGAATCCATCTTGATATTTCACACTAGTAGGGGGCATGATATTTTCCCCTCCTACTCCTAGGATTCTTTCTTTGTACCTGAATTTTAACATCCTTACCAGAATATGCTTTGATTTGGAATGGTATGTATGAATGTTAGGTTTCATTATTTCTTGGAAATCTATGAGCCCCTTCAGTCTACACATTCAACTTGTCTTTATTTCAGAAAAATGTTGAAAAAATATACTTTAGACTCCTTCTATATTTTCATTTGCTTAGTTCTTCTCAAAAATATCAATAATGCATGTTAGATATACCTTTTTAAAGTCTAGCGTTCCTTCTGTGATCATGTTTACATTCCTTTTTCTCTCTCCCCGCTCCACCTCCCTCCCTCCCTCTCTTTCTTTCTCTCTGAGTCACCCTCATAACTACTTATAAACATCTAACTTTTTCCACCTATAATGGGCATTTAGTCTCTACACTGGCTTTTCATTTTTTGTCATATTGTGACATTTTGAAACTCAATTCTATATTCTTTGGACATCCTATAAAGTCTCTTTGGAATACTTTTTTCTCATTGTTCAAATTTCGTTTATTACTTATAAAGATGAAATTATCTATAAATTCTGTGAGAATAATGAGAAGCATTTATTTCATTCCTTTGTTTTACTGTAACCATCTTTTCATCGGAAATGGCCGTTTACTGATTTAAAGAAAAATGTTTTGTGCACAGAGCACATATCATTTTCTTTCTAAGTATGATCCATCTTTGAATTAGTTTTGCTGCTTGCCAGAGATGCTGACAACTGTGGTAACTGAGACTATCTGGGGCGTGGATTCAGAGGTGTTGACTCCAAACTTTTCCTCAACCAATTGCTTGGGTGACAGAAAAATCTTCTTTGGTATTCAGCATAAATTTGGTGGATGTGAAAACCATTCAGTATTTAAGGATGGGGAAATTTATAGCTGATCACCGGTGACTAGAGTGATGGAATGGCTAAAGGTGTTAAGGGAAGAGGGGGGCTGTTCTTCATAGCTCAAGAAACTGTCACTGCCTTAGACTACAACTCATGTGACCATTTTCGCCCCAGAGCTGCTGACAGTATGAGGGGTAAGCTCTCTGTCTGTGTCTGCTACTGTTAGAAATGTATTTTGCTATTAAGCAAAAACCAGGAACCCACTCTCCCATTGCTGCTAAATTACTCTCAAAGTTGCTGACATTCACTGCTGCCTAAAATCACCTTTAAAAAAAACAGCTTTATAAAATATAGGTTAAATATTATAAAATTCACCCATTTTGCGAGCATTTAATTCAATAAATTTTGTATATTGCAGATCTGGTCTGCATTTCTTTGCCTCCACCCCTGCATACTCTTCTCCTAGAATAGAGGTTCCATGCCAAGAAGAACATGAGCAAGATGCCTTCTTTTGTCATTATGGTACTGCTACTCTCATAGCCCCTAGGTGCTGAAAAACTGAGATAGCAAAGTAATATTCTGTTTAGATTTTCTTCCTTCTAAATTCCATTTAGTGCCTCCAATTGGCAGAAATCAAGAGAAATTCAGAAAGCTAGGTTGTCTGAAATATGTGGCTTGCAGGTTTATCCCTCAAAAGTACAGAAGAAAGTGCAGAAAGGAAAGTGTAATATTGAGAGCCCATCATTTTGTAAGCTAGAGTATCCAGAGCACCCCTCAACTTATAAAATCATGGATTGCCTCTATTCCTGTCTTAGCCCATTCAGGCTGCTATAACAAATTACCATAGACTGGGTGACTTATAAACAACAGAAACTTCTTTCTCACACTTCTGGAGGCTGGGAAATTCAAGATCAGGTGCCAGCAGGTTTGGTGTCATTCATTCATGAGGGATCTGCCCCTATGACCTGATCACCAACCAAAGGTCCCACCTTTAAGTGACATCCCACTGTAAATTAAGTTTTAACATATGAATGGGGACACTAACATTTAGTCTATGGCAATGCCTTTCCTTCTCTCCACTATTCAGCTTTCAGTGAAGCAACTTTCAGGCTAGGAAAGAAAGTGTACAGATGGTTTTATTTATTTTTATTATTTATTTATTTTTTATTTGCCAGGTATCTGCTTTTCTGTTGCAAATACCTGGGTCCCAACAGGATATATTCCACAGTACCCAGAGCCTTCCTATAACTCTTGATGTCTTAACTGTCATTTTGTAGTGATTATGAAGAATAAGATACTTGACTTTTTGGAAATGTAGAAATATCTTGGAGACTGAGGAAGTTTGTGAAAATAAATATCATGCACTCTTGTTTAGGTTAATATTTCACATTTTTTGGCTAGTATAATTATATTTGTACCTTGAAAATTTTTTTTCTATTATATTAAATCTTGAATTTTCTACTATTCTTTTGTTCTTTTGGGCATTTGCCAGGGGTTGAAAAGATAAGATTGAAATAAAACGCTTTTATTCCACGGATTTTTAACAGAAAATTTGCATTCTCCACTTCCAGCCTGTCTGAAACCAGTTTCTAATTGTCTCTCAGGAGAAACAATACTGTTCCTTCACACAGTACATTTTGTTGTTGTTGTTGTTCCAAAGTTCATATCATGGGTCTGTCACAGAAGCAAAATTATAAATTGCAAGTCATTAAGGTATGTTGAATGCCCATCTGTGTAAGAACATGTCAAAGAAATGTTTACCCAGTTGGAACATCACTGGCCAATCTACTATCTACTACTGTATATCGTATGTGTATTAATATCCTAGGGCTGCTATAGCAAAATACTACAAGTATATGACTTAAAGCAAAAGAAATTTATTTTCTCACAGTTCTGGTGGCTAGAAGTCTGGAATTGATGCGTCAGCAGTGCCAGGCTCCCTCTGGAGACTCTCGGGAAGAATCCTTCATTGCCTCTCCCTAACTTTTAATGATCACTGGCAAACACTTGGCGTGCCTTGACTCGAAGTTTCATCCCTCCAACCTCTGTCTCCACCATCACATGGCCCTTTACCCTGCGTGTCTACCTCTCTGTGTCTCTTTCTCCTTATAAGGACACTAGTCATTGGACTTAGGGCCCACCTCAATCCAATACGACCTTACCTTAACTTGGTTAAATCACAGAGACCCCGTTTCCAAATAAGGTCACATGCACAGGTGCCTGGGTTCAGAACTTCAATATATCTTTCAGGAGGACACAATTCAGCTCACAACAGTACTAGATATTATTAGTAGCATGGAGCTGGGAGATCTGGTAGATTTTTAGACCAATGGCAGCCAACATATAGTATATTGATATTTATATCAAACTGACTAAAATTACCTAAACATTTCCAAAAATGAATAAATCTTCAACTTTGAAGCTACTCACCTGTTTATTCCATTTTCTATTCAAAATAAATATACAAAGTATGATGTGTGTGTGTGTGCACATGCTATATGTATCTACATGGATTTATGTGTAGACTTTTCAAAATCCTCATTTCTAATTTACAACTGTAAAACTGAATTCTGAAGCTTAGACTAGAAAGAAATCAGGGCTTCACGTTGAGGTGGTAAAGTTACACATACATCAATTCTGATAACTAAATTATTCAACCAATTACTTTATTTTTCTTTTTTTAATTGAGATACAATTGACATATAACACTGTGTAATTTTAAGGTGTACAGTGTGTTGATTTGATGCATTTATATATTGCAATATGATTACCACCATAGTGTTACCTAACACCTTTAATGTGTCATATAATTATCACTTCTTTTTTGTGATGAGAACAATTAAGATCTAGTCTCCTGGTAAATTTGAAGTTCATAATACAGTATTGGTGACTATAATTACTATGCTCTACATTAGAACTCCAGGACTTATTTATCTACTAGTTGTAAGTTTGTATCCTTAAATAACATCTCCCCAATCCCCCAACCTTCAGACCCTGGTAATCACTATTCTACTCTCTGTTTTTACAAGTTTATCTTTGTTAGAATCCACAAATAAATAATATCATACAGCATTTAATCTTTCTCTGTCTGACTTGGCTCATTTAGCATAATAAATCAGGGTCCATCCATGTTGTTGTAAATTGCAGAATTTCATTTTTTCTCATGGATGAATTATATATATATATATATATATATATATATAATATTAATTATAATATAATTATCCATATACATACATATATATTTTACATCTTATTTATTCATCCATTGATGGACACTTCAGTTTTTTCATCTCTTGGTTATTCTGAATAAAGTTGCAATAATGACAGAAGTGATGATACCTCTTTGATACCTTATTTTGCTAGGAAAAGAATACTCTCTTCAACAAATGGTGTCTGGAGAACTGGATAACCACATGGAGAAAAATGAAATTGTACCTATATCTTATACTCCTCATAAAAATTATCTGAAAATGGATTAGACACTTCAACAAATAACCTGAACTATAAGACATCTGGAAGAAAACACATAGGGAAAGATCCTTAACATTCGTCTTGGCAATGATTTTTTGGATTTGACACCAAAAACACAAGCAACAAAAGCAGAAATCAACAAGTGGGACTATATCAAACTAAAAAGCTTCTGCACAGCTAAAGAAACAATCAACAAAAGGAAAAGGTTACCTACAGAACGGGAGAAAATTTTTGCAAACCATATATGGAGTAAAGGGTTAATGTCCAAAATATATAAGGAACTCATACAACTCAATACAAAATAATCCAACTAAAAAATAGGTAGAAGAACTAAGTAGACATTTTCCTAAGAAGACACACAAATGGCCAACAGGTACATGAAAAGATGCTCAACGTTCAATCTGGAACAATTCTTGAGTGTACAAATCCTTCACCTCCTTGATCAAACCTATTACCAAGTATTTTATTCTTTTTGATGCAATTGTAAATGAGATTGTTTTCTTAATTTATCTTTCTGATAGGTATTATTAGTGTATAGAAACACAACTTACCTTTGTATATTGATTTTGTATCTTGCAACTTTACTGAAACTGTTTATTAGTTATAAAAGTCTTTTGGTGAAGTCTATTATAAATATTATATCATATCATCTGCAAGCAGAGACAATTTAACTTATTATTTTCTGATTTGAATGCTTTTTATTTCTTTTTCTAGACTAATTGCTCTGGCTAGGACTGCCAGTACTGTGTTAAATAATAGTGAGAACAGGCATTCTTGTCATGTTCCAGATCTTAGAGCATTGGCTTTCAGCTTTTCATCACTGATTATGATGTTATCTGTGGGCTTGTTATATAGGGCCTTTATTACGTTGAGATAAATTTCTTCTATATCCACTTTGTTAAGAGTTTTTTTTTTATTATGAAAAGATTTTGAATTTGTCAAATGCTTTTTCTGCATCTATTAAGATAATCACAGGATTTTATCCTTTATTTTGTAATGTGGTGAAGCACATTGATTAATTTGCAAGTGTTGACCCATCCTTGCATCCCAGAAACAAAGCCCACTTGATCATGGTGTATGATCCTTTTAATGTACTGTTGAATTTGATTTACTAATATTTTATTGGGTAATTTTGCATATATGTTCATCACAGATTATTGACCTATAATTTAATTTTTTTTGTATATCCTTGTCTGGCTTTGGTATCAGGTAATGATGGCCTTGTAAGATGAATTTGAAAGTATTCTTTCCTCATCTATGTTTTGGAGGAGTTTGAGAAGGAATGGTATGACTTCTTATAATATTTGGTAGAATTCACCAGTGAAACCATCTGGTCCTACAACCAAAGATAGGAAATCTGAGAGGAATGAAATATTATGTTAAAACATCATATCCTAATTAGAGAGCCTAATTGAAGTTGAGGGACAAAGTCTTGGTTTCTGTGGCAGTAAATTACTCTTAGTTTGAGTAAGAGCTTCTCACATGCCACTATGTTCTATTTAAACATGACTAGGATTTCAGGTGATCCTATGACCAGAGCTACTCATCATCAACTGGGCATAATCATATAATTAAGCCATAAAGTCAAGTAGGCACAGCAGAAGTTGACTATATAATGAAAATGATACATTCAGGATTAGGCCAAACAGTTATGAAAGGATCCAACCAGCTGCATGTATAAGTCACCTAGATTCCTGAGCCACTTAAAACAGTGTAGACTGTTGCTTTTTCACTAATCCTCTTGCCTTGAGTCCATTCAAAGATTGAGGATGGATACTAATTTTAAATGGTCTCCATGATGGATGGTACTCGTACTTCCCCTCTCTTAGAGAAGAAGTGATGGTAAATTTTTCTCCCAACAATGCAGGACCCATTTTGTGACATGAGAGATAGAACTACTGGAGGAATATGATATCTTAGTGTTACAAATGGTGGACTGTTTCTATATAACACTGTAGGAGCTGTTTTACTCACTTTTATTCCAGCCACCACTGAAGGGAACTGTTCTTCAGCATAGAAGAGTCTTGCCTCAAGTCACAACAGATGACTTTTGCCCCTCACCACGTGGTTTCTCTGTTGACTCTAAGGCATGAGGTAAGGTATAACCAAAGGTGACTAGACCAACTCGTTTCAGTATTTCCTGGTCTTTCCTATTTTTAACACCAAAAGGCTCTCTGGAACCCCTCAGTCCCAGGAATACCAGGATATTTAATCATTCTAAATACAACCTGGCTGCCTTACATACGCAACATATTATGGAGTAAATCTTTGAAAAACATACAATGGGAACTGATGGATCAATGATTTTTCTTTTTGCTCCTTGGTCCTGAAATACACTTCACACTGCTTCTCAGGCAGTCCCTTGGAATCATGGAAGTAGCAGCCCCTAGTGATGGAAATATTCAGAATATCTTTCTTTCGGCCCTACCTTCAGTTCTGTTTCCCTTCTACTATTTTTCACCGTTGTTCCCTGAGATCACCTCCTCAATAATGTATTCACATATACCTTTTTTTAAATTGTTCTTTCTTAGCGAGTTGCCATAAGATGCATGCTATATTAATAAAATAGTTATACTTGGATTTGAAGTACTAAAGGAAGCTGAAATGATAGTGAAAGGCATGGTGAATTTTAGATACAAATGTATGTTTTTCAGATATAAGTTTCTTCTAAATATTACTTTGTAGTTAAAAGAAAGTAGACTGTGAAGAAAATTTAAGAGTTTGGAGCATTATCTTTTTATATATATAAAAAGATGCATAATTTGAATTGGGATTGAATCCTTCTTGAAAGATCAGAGAATTAGATCACCTACCTTTCCTCCCACATTTCCACCCATTCTCTTCCAACTTTCATCATTTCTGTTACTTAAATTTTTCTGCTATAGCCTTAAATTCCACAGATGTTTTATATAAATTATATTTTAAAATAGACTAAAGTCCTTTCACCATATAAGGTCAAATAGAGATTGCTTTAGGATCTACATCACTTCATCCACAGCTGTTTTAGAAATATTCTAACAATTGTAATAAGCATAAAAAATGCCAGAATGTTTCTGATATTTCCTGTTATTATATCAATGTCAATTCAAATGTACTGAAGTCTTACATTTCTTAGTTTTCCTTTGTAGTGAACATGTTTGGGTCCTCACCATAATTCAGCAGGACCACCAGTTTCTTTGTCAAAGCTTCTCCAGTCATGAGTAACTTTTTCACATTTATGTCTTAGTTCATTGGATTTAATTGTCTAGTTTTTTTCCCTCTTTGTTTTTAATATTTGTGAAAGCCATTTGCAGGTGTCTGAGTTTCTGCATGTTTGTGCATGTTTGAGTGTTGCTTTTATCCAGTTTAAAAAAAAAAAGGCTGGGTAGAATATTTTTATTTCACAATTTCTCTCAGAAGTTTTCAGACATAACCCTTCTGTCTTCTGTGAAGAAACATCACATTAGTCCTTCACTTCCTTCTCTATGAGTTTTTTGTCTGGTTGGATTTTGTCTTCAAGAAAGACCAGTGGGTGTTAGGTCTTAGTTTTTAGCTTTTCAGGTTTGACAATGTACATGTTCTGGTTTCATAGTTGAACAAAACCTTAACTAGGTATAATATAGGGTCATATTTTATTTACCTGAAGAAAATGCTAATGGCTCCTTTATCTTCTGTCTCTGAATGGCACTCACAAGAGATCTGTGCCCAGTTTGAATTTCACCTCATGAGATCATATTACTTTTTTCTGCCTGGTTGCTTAAATTATTTTTTTTTATTCTTGAAGTTCTACAACTTAAAATGGATATGTCTTGGTGTCAATTATCTGTATCATTTCCCAGTGTGCTCTTGTAGGCTTCAAATTCAGTTATTTCCTTCTTTTATGAATTTCCTTTCAGAAAAAAATGTTATTTTAAAATCATTTTCTTCTCACTGTTAAGGTGTCTAGAAATACCAATTATCTTTCAAATGGATGATTTTTTCTGTCCTCATTATCTGTTACTTCTTCCTAATTTCTTCAAATTATATCATTTTGTAAGTTTTTTACCTTTCTCTTTGTATTTTTTTATATTAAACACGACATACATATTAAAGATCTTTTTTTTATATCAGGCTTAAATTTTCTGGGTGTGATAATTACATTACAATTAGATAAAATATCTTTTTTAAAAAATGAAATACAAGCTAAAATATTTGTGTGAAGTATCAGAAACTCAGTTTTAAATAATTGATAAATATGTAATCAAAATATGTATTGTTGTGAGTGTATGTTTAGATAGACCGAGGGTGAGAGATAAAGGATATATAGCAAATAATGAAACCTGGAAACTCTAGGTAAGGAATATAGGAATGCAAAACTTCTAATTTTTGAAGGTCACATATTTTTATACTAAAATTTGGGTTAAAAATAACAAAAGTTTACAGTACATTCTTATGGTTAGCAGTTTATAAAAAGCCAACCCACTTCACAGTCCTTATAATTTTTTGCTGTCATACTGCTCAAGTGCCTTAGCCATTATAAATCTGAACTCTTCACCTTCCACCTATACTTCATCCAAATGACACATAAAATCTTTAATGATTGTGCTGTTACATGGTGTTCCTATTGCTTTCAGTTGAGGGTAAAATTCAGTTTTGAAATTCCACCTTGAAGATTAGCATTCTAAGTACAAACTGGTAGCTTAGTCTTTTCAGAAAGCTGAGCCTGAGGCAGAGGAGTTATGTTCATTTCTAGGGAGCAGAAGTGAAAGACAAAGTGGCAAGGAGGAAGGGACAGACAATACAAGTATAGATTATTGAACTACCTACCACTAAGTAAGACAAATTCCAGAACACCATGATTACTCTCAAAAATCCATACTAGTTTCATTTGGGGTCCTTCTATTGGAAGGGATAAATAGGAATAAATTTACCCACAAATTACTGAATCTTACTGTTCAAAGTTTATCCCTTAGGGCATTAACTCCCACATACTTTCAGGTTGTGCAAAGGAACGTGCCAAATGAGGTCCTATAACGGCTCAAACAAAGAAGTCATCAGACTTACTCAAGGAGTAAGAGGGGCACAGTATGGGCGTTTTGCAAAGCACTGTCAGGTTGTGCATATGTGAAGATTTTTATGGTTCAGCCACAGCTTATTGTCAACCTGGGCACAGAAGCAATAGACAGTGAGATGGAGAAGATCGTAAGGATGGAGTGTGCATGCGTATGTGTGGTGGTGTTGGTCGGGGAGGGAGGGGCTGTGAATGGTGGAAGCTGGACTTATGGAGTCGTTTGTAACATAGAATAGCAGAAGGGGTGACTTGTCATTTCCAAAATTAGGCTGTAAAAAGACTGGCTTCCATCTTGACTGCTTTCTCTCATGCTTTCTTGGATTTGATCACCATGTTAGGCCACCTTCTCGAGCAGCCCTGTAGGAGGCTCATGTGTCGAGGGACAGAAACTTGCCAACAACCACATGAATGGACTTGTAACTGGATTTATCCCCCTTCACTTTGAGTCTATAGGTGTGACCAGAGCCCAAGGTGGGGCTCTCTGTATATCTTTATATCTGATACAGGCTCTGTTTTTCTGGAGAAAACTAACTAAAACATAAATACTTTTTGACAACACTGCTTTGGAATGTAATGCAATTTAAGTACTAAATATTTGTATTGTAAAATAATACAAGTTCAATGCAATCACAGAAATAAAACATTTTCTAGCTCCTTCAAGCAATGAGGTTTTTTTTAAATATATAACTTATTACATCTTTCCTCATGAATTTAAAAAATACTGAAACCCAGCAGGACCCTATGGGGCTCCTGGGCACAAAAGCCTTTCTATGTCCCCTTCTCTGAGTTCCAAAGGCCAGGTTCAAACAGTTGCTAATCAGGAGAGGGGGGGATGCAGAGACAAGGGAGGAGCAGTCAAGAAACAATTGTACAGCCCTGAGGGGCAGGGTCCTTGTCCCGCCCCACCCCCAACAAAGGATATTCTTAACAATATCTTTGAGCTCTTCTGCAGAACTAAAACCCTTACCAAATGGAAGATGTTAACTACTTGATGAAGCACTCTTTATTCCGGAGAAGGTAACAGTTTGCCCATCACCACCTGATGCCAGATGAAATTTGGATTGAAGGAATGCACAGCCAGATCCTTATCAGCAACCCTGCCCCCTTGACTATAAAACTCTATAAAACTCCTCACAACCCCCCCTCCCTTTTTGGACACACAGTTTTGAGGACATTATACTGCTGTGTCCCCCTTTGCCTGGCAAAGTAATAAAGCTATTCTTTTCTACTTCATCCAAAACTCTGTCTCTGAGATTCAATTCAGTGTCAGGGTACAGAGGCTGGATTCGACTTCAATACCACGTACCCATACAAAAACATACATACACACAAACACATATGTAGATGTGTTTGCTGTTTATTTCTATAAAGAATGGAAGCAAACTATGCACAGTACCCTGAAACCTGCATTTCCCACTTAAACAACAGTCAGGATATCATGTGAGGACGGATATACATGTCACATAAAAAACGGTAAAATTTCTGTATTTATATGTACTATCATTTATTCAGCATTTTTACCATTTAAGAATGTTCATGTTGTTTGCAGTTTTTGTTTGTCTATATAAAAACTTATAAAAAAGAAAAGATATTTTAGATCGTATGACCAACCCTTGGGTTTAGTGGTAGGGAGGGGAGAAGGATCAAGAAATTCCATGCAAAATGTATTGTTATGTTATAGGAGAAGTTATGCATATTGATATTTTTATTATTTTTTGTTTTACCAGGGATATATACATAGATGTTTATGCTGCAGTTAAAGTTGTTTTACATTAGATATGGTCATTTCAGTTACCTGTGATGTCAAAAGCTCAGCTTCTCTGTACACCAGTGCTGAATCAAACCCTGGAGATGGAGTTTTGGATGAGATAGAAGAAGATAACTTTATAACTTTGCCAGGCACAGGGGGACACAGTGGGCTTCTGCCTCAAAAAACTGTGTGTCCCCACCCAGGAGGATTTGATGAGTTTTATAACAACGCTTCCCAAGTGTGGGGTTGCTGACAAGACTAGGGTGTGTGCAGGGTCTCAGTGGTTGGTCTCCTAATCTCCATGAGCTTCTCTGCTCCCTCTAATCTCGACTCAAGTGGTTTCTTGACTGCTCCTCCCTTGATTATCAACTGTTTGTATCTTCCCTTTGGAACTCAGGGAAGGTTATGGAGGCTGGAGTCTCGCCAACAAGAAATAGGGGACAAAAAAGAGACCTCCATGCCTGGGAGCCTCAAAAGGGCCCTGCTCGGTTTCACATGTACCATTTATAAAGAGAGGATAGACATTTTTAAGTATTAGAGAAAAATAAGAACCATAAATATAAAACACAAGCTATTTCTAGAAAAGTTTTTAAATTGGAATACAAGAAAATGCAGACACAAGGGAAAAAGCAAAAGAATTTAAATGAAAACCAGATATAAGATGAAGTATATTATGGATCATAATAATTGTGAATTGATATAAAGCTTGCATTAAGACAAATTTTCCTAGACTGACTACTTAAAATTCTATCACTATATTATTTATAGTAGACAAATCAAAACCTAAATTTAAGATATTTAAAAGTATCTCCATTTATAGATCTGGAAATTTTAAGCAAGATTAAAACAAGATTTTCAATATAAATCTCAGTCAAAATAGAATTTACAGTAAAAATGATTTAAAAATCAAGGGGTTTGCTTTATATCAGTAAAAATTATGATAAACAAGAGCAGAGAAACATCACAGATGTGTAAAACTTGGACAATATAACACACATGTGAATTAGGGAAATACTCTAAAAAGTGGAATAAGAAATAGAAAATAGAAAATTCTAACAGTTAAGACATACTTAAGAATTTACAATTTGTCAGAGTCAGATGTGAAGCTGTCTTTCTTAGAAAATGACATCTAAGAGGTAACTAATGTTCCAAATAATGCAATAGTGTTACCGAATCCAAGCTCCCTCTGCTCGCCACACGACAGGCCAATAAATCGGGGCAGGAAGTGGTGAGGCAAGGAAGAGCGATTTCATTCAGAAAGCCAGCAGACCGAGAAGATGGCGGACTAAGGTCCCCAGAAAACTATCTTATTGGGGTCTGGATGCCAGTTTCTTTTATAGAACAGAGAGGGAAGGGAGGTGAAGAAGTAAAGTAAAAAGGCCATTTATCTTGCAAAATAGGAGGTGATATGTTAATTTCTTCTTATCTGCAGCCATTCACAAGTGGGCAGGGTCAGATTGGCTCCCTGTGAGCTGAACAAAGGCAGTTTAGTTTAACATTCAGGCAGAGGGGCAGTGTTCCTTGAGGCAGGCCATTATGTATGATATAATAACAAAAGCAATGAAAAGCAAAGAAACAGATCTAACCTGGAGTCCAATTTATCTCTTCACTACAGTACTGTTACATACAGATAAAACACGTTCTTAAAACAACACAAAAGTAAACAAAATTGATAGACACAGCAGGACACTGGTACGAAGAATTTAGCTAGAAGGACAGACCCTTGAGGAAGCTTAATTGCAGGCTGCGAATGCCATGTGAAACAACCCTGCACTGAAGAAACTGGGAGAGTCTGCATGCCCTGGAGGACTCTTTCTTCATGAACCCCATTGGTCTCTCACAGTAAAGGTCTGAAAGATCAACTAGAAATGCTTATTAGTGATGCAGACTCGAGAGGGGAACACAGCCATGTGGGTGGGACAAGTATATGTATCCTGATGTTTCCCCTTTATTTCCACCACAAGACAAAAGTCTTAAGCTAAAAAAACAGTGACGATGCTGGCCTTAGGGCATTTTAAGGCCAGTTTTAAAGACCTTATATGACAGGTGAAACAACATATCACTTATAGGTAGAAACTGGTTAACTAATGGTATATTAATTAAAAACATAGCAATGTATATTTTAAATTCACAGGAAATCATTACAAACTGTATGACATGTATAAGTAATAAGTCAATAGAAAACAGTTTTGTTCAAATATAGAAAAGCAAGCAAAAAACTAAGAGGAAAAAATAAAGAAGGAATTATATCATAATAAAACTTGGTTTTACTTGATATTAAAAATTATCTATCCATACCCCTCTATATATTAACCTATAATATATGTGTCTACGATATGAATAACATTCAATCTGTTCAAACATCTATAATGTTTTACACACATAGAATATGGGCACTAAGAAAAATCTCACTAAATTTGCTTAAATGGCAACCATATGGATTATGAGCTGATGAATATATAATATGATAAAAATAGTTCTCAGAAAGACATTGATGTTTCAAGAATCAACTAAAAACTAAGAAATAAATTAGCTAAGCCCTCAATCAAGAAGATAACATAAGAATATTTTTTCCAAGTCATAAAAAGTTTCTGTAACAATTCAGCAGATACTTGGCTTAAAACAAGCAAAATGTGTTCCATTTATTCTCTCACAGTTCTGTCAGTATTACTTAATCTGAGTCATAGTGGCGGCTGAGCCGTGGTCCACTTAGAGACTCTAATGGAGAATTTTTTCCTTGACTTTTCCAGTTTCTGGTGGCTGCAGGCATCCCGTCAAATGTGGCCCCATCATTCCTGTGTCTTTAAGTATCTCTCTGCTCCATCTTCACATTGCCTTCTCCCCATCTGTGTAAAATCTGAGACCCTTTTATAGGGATACATGTGATGGCATTTAGGATAATCCAACATAATTTTCTATCTTAAGATCTCAATTTAATCACATCTGCAAATATCCCTGTTTTTTTGCAATATAAGTTAACATTCACAGGTTCCAGGGATTAGTATGTGAATATTTTGCGGGGAGACATTTTTCAGCCTACTACGATGCAATTACAATATTAATAGATACACAGAGATATAATACTTTAATTTTAACTGGTATTGAAAATATTTAATATTTACTTTCAAAATATTTTTAATGACCATAGGAAAGAATTAGAAAAAATGTTTCCTTCAACTGAGAATGTGTATTTATAGAAACCATCACCATCATTCTTCACTCAGGCACTGTGATAAGACAGATAATGTAAAAGAATGAACTCTAAATCTCTGAACAAATAATAAATGTTGTTAAAAATCTACTGATTCTACTAGAGAGTCAAGGATGTCAAAATATCATCATGATGAAATTATAACAAATTGACAGAATAGGAGGATAATTATTGAGGGTCTAAAATAGTAAATAAAGAAAAATAACCTTTTATTGCTAGAATTAGCTATTGAAATGAACAAAAGCCCAGTGTTATTAGAGTTGAATATTGGGAAAATTAGAACAAATATAGTATTGGTCATATTTTAAAGTCTACACGTTACCCTGAATCAGGCCTGAGGAAATAGAATTCGCTGGTTATGGAGCAGAATTCCATGAGTAGTGGTCATAAATAAATAAATAAATAAGTTTTTCAAATATCAAACTAAGCTTTCATACTGTTCATTAATCTCACTGAACTAGCACCTGATCCTCAGAGAAATGGTCTCAATCTCATTAACTTGAGGCAGCTGCCATTCCAAAGAAAATAAACAGAGAGGAAGAATATATTCTATCTATAGGAGTATTTTAAAAGAATGTCCATCAGAAGCTCTGTGGTTTGAACAAGTACAAAAATACATCTATTACATTTAACTGGAATAGGGCAGAGTGAATCAGTTTCCCAGTTCTGAAATGTTAAAGGGCAGACATTCCATTTTATTTCTTCCTGGCTTCTCTACATTAAAAAAAATGATTCCATTCTTGACAGATGGCAGCAGTAGAAGGCCTTGTTACAATGCACGGTCATTCTGGTGAATGACTTTGATTACCCCAGGTCCTGGTGCTGTGAAAATCCGGTAAAAAATATAAGAATAGTTTCTTTTTAGTAAAAAAAGAAAAATGCCAGGAAATTCTGTCTTAAAAGAAGAAAAATCCCTTCCTATGGAAGTGAGAGAAAAAGCTGAAGCATCCTTATTTTACACAAGGTAAATGCTTTAGTGAGAAATGGATAATTTTGTTTTTGAAATTTGAAAGATATACTTTCTCTCTCTTGTTTTTCTTTTCTTAACTTAAATCAACCTGAAATTTTATATGAGTATATAATTTATCTTTAATTCTTTGAATTGAGCCTGTTTTAGAAACAACAACAAAAGTTCTTTACAAAAGACTTTTTAATGTAATTAAGATTTATAGGACTGAGCTCCATGAGTGTAGGACTGATGTCTTTTGGAAACTTATAGAAATTCCATAGCTTGGAGAAGGGCCTGACCCTAAATCAGTGTTCCATAAATATTGTTGAATGAATTAATGATAATTTATATTTAGTTTGGACTAAATGACCCTTAAGTAAATGAAAATTACTAAAATAGGTTGCTTTATTACTAGCTCAAGTCTGTCTCACAATGAGCACAGTGAATATTAGATAATATATATTCTGCAACTATTGTGTTGCATTTCTAAGTGGTATCCTATTTCTCAATAAAGGATGTCCTTGTGGTTAAGTGGCTTTTATTGTTTTAAACAACAAAATTCAGTATGTGAAAATGATCGGTGTTGAATTAGTTCATGGTTCACCATTATTAGAAACATTTGGGCTTCCCTGGTGGCGCAGTTGTTAAGAATCTGCCTGCCAATGCAGGGGACACAGGTTCAAGCCCTGGTCCAGGAAGATTCCACATGCCATGGAGCAATGAAGCCCATGCGCCACAACTACTGAGCCTGCTTTCTAGAGCCCGCAAGCCACAACTACTGAAGCTCGCGTGCCTAGAGCCCATGCTCCGCAACAAGAGAAGCCACCGCAATGAGAAGCCTGTGCACCACAAGGAAGAGTAGCCCCCACTCCTCACAACTGGAGAAAGCTCACGCACAGTAACGAAGACCCAATGCAGCCAAAAATAAATAAATAAAATAAATAAATTTTTTTTAAAAAAAGAAAAACATTCAAACATATGCTGAAGTTCATAGGCTAAAAACCTAACTTGGAAAATAAAAAGTTAGATTGTTTCAGGAAATATACTGGGACTAACATTTATTTGGTGAAGGGAAATTCTTCTTTCAAAACTGCAATACTGGCAGTACTTTGAGCTACTGGTTATTCACTTAAAAGTGAATGCATGTTATATTTTGTTTATTAACAAAATACACATAAAATATTTCCCCCAAAACCTAATGACTTATTAATAATATTTTATTATGATCATATCTAAAATATTAATTTTATTGATTGTGGTTTTTGAATATGTCTGTTACCCAATGGAATAATTTTCAAGTCACTGCTAATGTGGAAATGGTCCCAGTCTCACAGTTATCCAAAAATAAACCCCCAAACCCTTAAAGTATAACACCAGTGACCTTATTTCTTGCATTCAGACTGAAGTATACAAAAGTCTGAAAAACGAGACCCACATTAGAGAGACACATCACACCATTTTAATTTCTTCCAAATAAAAATCTAAAACTTTTCAAATACACACACATATACAGATGGGGTTGGGGATAAGGTGGAATCAGAGAACCTCTTTAAAGGGATAGATCATGAGATAATAAACATTTCATTGAAATTTTTCTATAAATAAAGAAGACTCACATTGAACTTGCTGATGCTTTTACATTTTTACTATATATAATATTGCCAACTTTTTCCATAAAATGAGGCATATGATTATATATATGTTGAAAATGGTATATAGTAAATATATAAGATTTTTTGATAGTTGCTGATTTTAAGAATTTCTTTTTCTCTTTCATTTCATGTATACCTATTTCTTATATCTTATAGTTGCAGTTATTTTGACTTTCTCTTGAGGTTAAGTTAGAAATAAATACCTGTATTTCGAATTTTAAAAATCCTATAAGATTTTTTAAGATCAAATCATTAAAAAAACATTTGTGTATGAGAGTCTCCTCCACTGAGTATCAGAATTATGAAAAACCCACTCTGGTACAATTATTTGGAAAAACAAAAAGTAACTTCTTAAAATAAAATAAAGAAAAAAGGCATAAATGCAAAAATTTTCAGCCCCAAAGTAACATATTTGTTAACAAAATTATTGCACAAAACAAAAAAGTATAAGGAGAAATAATCACATGCAATAGAACTAGAAATAGTCAGTGTTAAGCTTTTGTTTGCCTTCAAATAGATGCATTAGTAAAGTTCTTAAATTGTGTGATAAATAGTAGGAACTATAGGAATGTTTGTCTTTGCTGTTGTTTTTGTTATTATGTATCTTATTTAAATTATAAGGGTTTTTAGATTTATCTTGTGTTTAAGGCCCAAAGATTTAGAATATATCATATAGTTATATAATTAGAGAGAAGTCTTACTACTTTGTATGACATTTTTATTATTCACTATTATCCATTTTCAGGTTTGTAAATTATTAAAATAGAAAACTAATTGGACAGTATACTTCTTGAAATATATTCTTGTTAATAAACTAAGTTACAGCAACTTAGTCATATTAATGCAATACCCAATGTTTGTAATATTATGGATGAGCACTATATGAGAAAAATACATTTTAAAATATTGTAAAACCACTGGTAAATACAGAGGAAAAATACTACTTTTTTATAAAGTTAAAATTAGAAAACAGAGCAAGGGCAAATGTTTATATAGATATCCACAAATAAAAGTATTTGGAAAATAATTGAATCTGAATTCTAACTATACATTACATAAGGTATTACATATACATATAAAGTATTAAGTTACATTGAATATTCTAAAATCATTAGTTTTATAATTTAAAAATTACCTATGAAACAACAAAGAAAAAGCTCAAGTTATACATGTGATGGAGAATGATTCAACTCAAAGCTCATAGATAAGTTATTTAAGATCTGGATGAGGATGAAAAAAAGTCAAAGCAGAATGCAATCTTTGCTACAACTTAGGTGATAATTATTATGGGACTTAAGATGGAGAGATGATCATTTATATCAGGGGATTTAGTTGGGCTTTAGGATGAAGGAAGGAATGTCTGAAATGAAATTTGAGAGGACAATATCATCAGGGAGAAATCTCAGTAAAGTAGGTTAAACAACTATAGAATGTAGATCAATCAAGGGGGAAATGCATACATATGGAAAGCATGTTGCGGAAGTGAAAATAATTGTGTTGAGAACTTTTTTTGTTTTTATTGTGGATTCTAGTTGTTTTAAAATGCCCCTAGGAATTTAAGTGGGAAATGAAAATTTTTATCACTGGATAGGAAAACAGACTAAATATAATCACTAACACACAGTAGTTTAATGTAGATAAGGCTGAATTCGAAGTGTTTCTCATGTATTTATTTATTCTTGACAACAGATATGAATATATTATCTCCATTTTACAGATGAGGAACAAAGACCCAGAGACATTAAATAGCTTGCTCAAGTAAACACAGCCAATAAAAGGCAGATGTATTTATTTTACCCAAATAGTCTGACCTAAAATCTGTGCTCTTAACAATTACACTAAATACTGTTTCTCCAATTTTTAAGAGCAATGTCCTTGAACAAATATAACAGCACTTCAAATTCTCATTGTTCTTCCACTTAAGAATTCAAGCTATGCCATTTGGTATAAAAATTTATTTTTCCAAGAATATCAAACTTACTAGAAATCTTATAAATATTCTTAAATATTTATTCTCAGTATCCTCTCTGTTTTGTTCTTAAACCTGAATACATAACGTGAGTGGAAAAATGACAAACTCCTTTCTTTTAAGAGTAGGGAACATGCAGATAAACAAGATTATATTTAGAAATTCATCATTCCTTCTCCTATTAAATGGAAAATACTTATTGATAAAGAGCAGAGTGATTGTTGTCAGAATTCAGTGAAATAAAATAAAACAAAATATATGAATAAGAATAAACAATCTGAACTATATATACTATACATGCCAGGTACTAAAGAATATATAGACTTGATTCAAATCATGTTTATTTTTTTCTATTTTTATCTTGGATTGGACTATTTTTGTTCATTTACATTGAAAATAAATAATTTTCCAATTATTTATTGAAAAAGTGCTTGAGTGTACTTGACAAAATCTGTAAACTTTGATTTAAATAAAAATATCACCCAAGAGTTATTTGAAGAGAGTCACAACAAGTGTTTGGGTTCTGAGTCAGCCTTTGGTATTTGTTTTCTTTGACCACTCTGAGATTACTGATTTTAACTATCTTCTGAGGTCTGGAGAGTGAATATTTCTCAGCTGCCGGATTTGTTCTGAAAATGTTAGCTCTCAGGAGAAAACATTATCTTTCAGACCTCTTTTTCACATTACCCTCTAGCTGCCAATGCCACAGTATATATACCCTAAAAGATGACCCAAAGTTTCTAAGATGTCTTCTAAGTAACCAGAAGGGAGTATCAGAGATAGTCTCTCTCTCTCAATCACACACACACACACACACACACACACACACACACACACACACACTTCCACAAACACAGAGCTTGTAGTCAGTAAATTGTGGATTGGTATAGTATTTGCAACACTGCTTATCTGATTTCTTCTTAAAGCTTTTAACATTTACAAAGTATCAATCCTATGCAAAGTTGTGCAATAATCAAACCATGCCTTTAGTGCCTTTGGTCTGACACAGAGTATTGTTCCTTTTGGAAAGACAGCTTATTTTAACTCTTCTATTACTCGATGTCCTTCATGTGCTTCTCTTCCTACGAATCCCTCCAGCCTGCCGCACTGACACTTACATAAAGATCTGAAAAGCTCACTTTCAAAAATGTATGTTAATATCATACCAGCTTCAAAGTAGTTCCTATTTTATGTGTTTTGCATTTTCCTATCTTCCATCATCACATGTGCTAGAGCATCATCTTTTGCTCCCTGAACGATATCAGCATTTTTGACCATATATGTATGAGTTTATAACTAGACTCCCTATTCTGTTTGTTTATCCTTATGTTAATACTATACTATTTTAATTATAGTAGCTTTATAATAAATCTTGAAATTATGTAGGGTATGTTCTCTTCCAAAATGGTTTTAGCTATCTTAGATTTTTTGTATTTATATATGAATTTTAGAATCAGTTTGATTATTTCTTTGTAAAAAGACTGCATTAAGTCTATAGAGTAACTTGGAGATAACTTCATAATATTGTTTCTCCATTTATTTTAGTTTTCTCTAGTTTATCTCAGCAATGTTTTATAATTTCTAGTCCTCAGCACTTACATATATTTTATCAAATGTATCACAACATATTCATGTTTGTTGATGCTACTCTAAATGGTATTTTTAATACCAAATTTCCATTTTTCCTTGTTAGTATATAGAAAAACAATTGACTTTTGTATATTAATATTGTACTCTGTTTCCTTGCTAAACAAATTTGCAAGCTCTAGTAGCTTTTTTAATAGATTCCTTAAGATATTCAATGTATACAAACAGGTCAGCTGTGAATGAAGAGAGTTGTATTTCTTTCTATCCAAACTACAGAGTCTTTATTTCTTTCCCTTGCCTAATTCCACCAACTAGTATTTCTAGTTCATTTTTGAAAAGAATTAGTGAGAGTGGAAAAACCTTCTTGTGCCCAAACATAAGAGTAAATTTTATAATTTTACCATTACATAAAATATTAGAAGTAGCTTATCCAGTTTAGAAAGTTACTTGTTATTCCTAGCTTTTACTGTTTAGGTCTATGATCCATTCTGAACTAATTTTCTGTTTTATTAAGGTAAAAGTTGAGGTTATTTACCTATTGTTTCATATGGATATCTACTTGTTCCAAAAGGATTTGTTCTAAATACATCCCTTTCTTCACTGGCATTTTTGTTGAAAATTAATTAACCATGTATGAGTGTATCTATTTCTTGATATTCTGTTACATTAATCTATATTTCTATACTTACACCAATACCATACCAGTGTGATAAAGTATGTTTAGAGTAAATCTTGAAATCAGGTAGTACATGTGTTCCAACTTTTTTATTTCTCTTTGAAAATCATTTGGGCTTTTCCAGGTCCTCTGCATTTTCATAAAATATTTAAAATCACTTGTCAATTGCTACAAAAATAATAAATATTTTTCTGCAGTATTAACTTAGATTGTGTTAAATCTATAGATTGATTTATTAATGATGACATTTGGAAAAGTCCATTTAATAAAATAATTCTCATGCCTTCTTATAATCATTATCATACTTCACATAATGTATATAACAAATAAAAAGTATACAACAGGGCTTCCCTGGTGGTGCAGTGGTTGAGAGTCCGCCTGCCAATGCAGGGTACACGGGTTCGTGCCCCAGTCCGGGAAGATCCCACATGCCACAGAGCGGCTGGACCCGTGAGCCATGGCCGCTGAGGCTGTGCATCCGGAGCCTGTGCTCTGCAATGGGAGAGGCCACAACAGTGAGAAGCCCGCGTATCACAAAAAAAAAAAAAAAAAAAAAACATATACAACAAAACAACCTATAGTCATTGGTGTAAAATATTATGATCCATCAAATGACAGTGAGGTGTTTCTAGAATTTGGGTCAGATGATGGCTCAAGGGTTTGTTTACTGGCCTTAGAAACTATGCAGATAATTGAGGACACACACACACACACACACACAATTTGGAAATGTAACATAAAATATAGTCTTTTAGAACAATCTAATAAGGAAAGATACATTCATATCAAATTAAACAAACTAAAAGATTAGGCAAGCAGAAGAAGTCATCACTTTCTAAGGGAAAAAAAAGCATGTATAGATGAAAAGGGATAAGTAAGAGGAATATTGCAATTGTAATTCTCATTATAATGTGGGAGCTGTAGGCAAGAAATATTTCATAGAAGCAATGAACTTCCTGGATTACATACTATGAGTTAACTTTGTCATAGCACAATAGTTTAAAAATCCTAATTCAAACTCATAGTCTTTTGATATTGTTGAAAATTCTTTTGGTGGGAGTATGGATAAATTGACTTTCAATTAATGAAATTACTATAACAATTCCTTTATAAATACTTAAGAGATTTAAATGTATCCTAGCAGTTTTGCTTATTTGGTACTGCTTATAATTTTGCATTTATCCATTATTAATACATGGAACGCATGAGTCAGAAAACACCCATACTCATTAAAGTTAGAGGTGACATACATATGCAGGGTTCCAAATTTTATTCTATGGGTAAATTTGAAACTTTGCTTTTGAAATTTTTCTTTTCTTTTGTAATTGTAATTGGACTTACCTCAATAGGAAAATGTTTTAAACTTGACTGCAGTTTCCATATTCTCTTAATTTTTCTTTGCATTTTATTTGATATATTTTTTCTCAAAAAACATAGTAATGGTTTAAATGTAAATAATTAAATATACCATTCATTCTTGTTAAACATGTTTGGGAATTAAAAATGACTGAGCCCATTGGCTCCTCTTTTCTGTTAGCAGCTGGTGTAGGAATCAGGCTCTGCATGACTATGCAGCTTGAGACTGGGAAATGTGAAAAGCCAACAGAAGAAATAGGAGTTAGCAAAGAACATTAATTGTCTTTAATGACGTGTTTTGTTTAGGTTAGAGTGGGTCTAAGTTACAGTTTGTCATTTTTATAAGAGTAAAGCAGTTCATTGCTATCACATTAGATTATTTTATTTATATTACAGGGCTCCTTTCTAGTTGTCTGGCTCACCTATTTCCTTATCACACTCTAACATGGCCAAGAGTTCAAATTGAGTTGCCCCTACCTACTTTTCCATCCAGAAAAGACTTAACACCACATATCTCATTGATTCCAGGTCTTTTACCCCAAAGTCTATAAGGCTATTTCTTAAAAATTCCCTGACTCACTGGTTAAAATATCTATGAATCGAGTCAACTATGCTAGAGACAGGACTGTGGGTTGGAACAAGGCTTTAATTCTGAAGTTGGGGACTTCCTTGGTTGCCTAGTGGTTGATACTCCACACTTCTAGTACAGGGGTTGTGAATTCAATCCCTGGTTGGGGAAGATTCCATATGCTACGCGGTGTGGCAAAAAAAAAAAAAAAAAAAAAAAAAAATTCTGAAGTTTAAGAGACTGGGAGCAGAAAGGTATAAGCACCCTTTACATCGTTGCACAATTCCTTTACCTTCCAGAAGTAAATGACTACTTGATCAAGAGCCTTGAACCTGGTGTGACATAAAGGAGGTTTAGTAGCTCAAACAGGTGGCTTTGGAGCCTCTATCCTTGTCAGAGAACTTGAAGGAAACATGTCTGGAGCTTTAGCATAGATACACAGGTATCCAGTTGCTGACTATGTGTAATGCAGGTATTCTCTTGAAAGAGAGATCATTTTGGTGATCCTCTGTTAAAGCATTAACAAGAAAGAGTCTCTGATATACAGCTCTTCTTTAACTTAGCATAAAATAACCTCTTTTATTGCCCCTTTTCATTAGTACTGGTACATAAACTTCAATGTAATATAAGTTTGCCTTTAAGTAGGCATGAACTTTTCACTGTTTCATATATTTCTCATTATAACACTGTCTTCTTCACATTCATTCTAACAGTAGTACAGACCTTTTGAACTTAGGTCTGCATTTTGCCAAACATTGTGTAAAAACCTATTTTATATACAGATGAGAGCAGCAAGATTCTCACACACATGTTTCTTTTCTGGATGTGAAAAATAATTAATTGTCCATTAAACACTCCCAATGTCTATTAATCCTGGTATGTGATTGTACTGAACAACTCTGTATTTTTCTGCTTATTGTTTTATCAATTCTCATGGGTGGGTGGGGTTGAAATATAATTTACGTGCAGCTATACTTTATCACTTTTTCACCATTATGAGATTAAAAGGTCAATATCATTCTAAAGGTCATAACTGACAGGTTATTTGCAATATTTTTATAGATTTACAAGAAGAAAAATTAATTTGTTGCATCTGTTCACACTAGAAAAACTGTTTTTGGAAAACATAATTGTACAAGTCTTTCCTGTAGTAAAGACTCATAGTTCTGCTGTTTTAGGTATGGCCTATAGTCTCAATAATATTGTGGGGCTTGGAATGTAAGTGTAACTAAAGGCACAAATTCTGTGCCTCAGATAATCACAGGATTATAAAATGTTAAATAATTTCTACTTTGCCCTCAGTTTTATCTTATCCACCTGTCTGATAAGCATCATGTTTTAGCCTTGGTTTCCTAGAAAGCAGAACATGAGGGAAATCTTACATATTCAATTATTATTGGAGGAGTGGTAATCAACTGAAAGCAAAAGTGTAGAAAAAGAGGGATAGGAAATAAAATGTCATGTTTTATCAAACTGAACATAGTTTCAAAAAAACAAGTACGATTGCTCAGTTATGGAACATCTCCATGAGATTACACAGCACCACATAGAGCAGTTCCTTGAAGGAAGAAAGGAAAGACATTTCTGTTAGTTGCTTTCCACCTCCTGTCTCTTGTAATCAAAATCTTTGTGAGGCATTAATTCACCTAAACTGGACCACTAGGAAGGCAGGAATTTGCAGTTGGACATGAGTCCAGCTCAGGTGGGCTGGATGCTGTAGCTGCTGTAGCTCATGCCTTGGAGGGCACACAGGTGGTCATGTCTAATATCCATCCCTGGTCCTTTGGCACCCAGGGACAATTTACAGTGTTCAGAGATGAGAGGCAGTCACTGGAGCCAGTATTTTAAAATCATTGCCTTCACTCTGGAAGTGAGAGAAATGAATGAGACCCAAGTAACTATAAGTGGTGTATTGACTCGGTCTGTAACAGTTAAACCTTCATGCCAATTACATAGCATACACTCTTATGATATACAAATTTGTTATTAGTAAAAGAGGCCCTTCATTCTATCTCAAGAAAGAAGGAGCAAGTACAATCCCTCAGAGTAGAGGTCAATGTCAATATCTTTCAATATATTTCTTGAAGTTACAAGTGATCCTAGAATCAAAGTTGATATTTATCTTATACTTCCTTTACCATTCATTCTAGATTTCATTCACCTTTGGACAACATTTTTATTCTCAGTCATTTATCTGATGGAGTGATGAGAATTTCATCTCTTGAGGCATAAGACTGTTGATAAGAATTTTCCTACTTCTACCACTCAGTTTTCAAACCTTTAACTTTCATCAGACACTGTTAAGTCTCTTGCTCTGTAGTTCTAGGACCTAGACCATTTTGATATTCCAGAAAACAACATGCTGATTCACTATATTCGTGATATACTCATTAGACCAGGGAAGCAATAAGTAGCATGTAGTCTTATCTACTAAGACACAGGCAAACCAGAGGGTGAGAGATAAAGTTTCAAAGATTCATCGATCTGCAGTTATCTGTGACGTTTATGTGTCTAGTGTTCTGTGATATTAGAGGAAATTCTCCTAATTTATAATACTTGTTATACTTTGAATTTCCAGCCTATAAAAAATGAGGTGTGGTTTTTAGTGGACCACTTGAATTTTAGAGGGCTTGTGGTTACGGTTCTGGTGTTTTTATGTGGTATTTTAGAAGGTTACTTGATTTGAGTGAAGCATAGAGAGGGTGCTACATGATATTGCAGACTACCACTTAGGTATATAATCCAGCAGATCTGATGGTAATAAATATATCTGAGGTAGGTAAGGATGCTAGGTGGAGTTTTAAAGGATTCTCTACAACCAGAAGTTGTATAGATAGAGGTGGAAAAGACGAAGGCCTGGTTGAACGTTTGGCATGTTCTAGTGCCACTATGGAAAATTAACTACTATTTCATTGCAGTGCCCCCTCTCTCCCTGGTCTGACCAGGGTTTTGGTGATGGAAAATACTCCTAATAGGCAAAGACACAAGCAATACACTTAGTTATCCAATATGTATGTCTGATGTGTGGAAATACTCTAAATTCTGTGCTGTGGTAGAGAACTCTGTCATGAGGTCAATGGCCTGAAAAGAATAATGCAAGAAGCTTAGGGCTAAGGAGTTCTAGGGAAAATACATATGGATTATTTATAACACTTTAGTAAGGACTGTGATGGAGACTACAAAAAGAGTAAATCATGATTATTCTCCCTACCATGGGAAAGAGGAAGCCATGGAGATGGATGGCTATTCTTACTGATTCAAGCAGCCAGCATCATGGTAGAGAAAGATAGACTCTTCCATTCTAAGCAACTCTGAATATTAAATTGGCTCTGGATATAGATTTGTGCTCTCCTGTTCTCAATTCACACTTTTTTCCCCAGAACTAAGTAAACTATACAACCTATACACTGAAGACACCCAAATTCAGTATTTGGGATCATTGGAAAGGCAGCCGTAATTTCATAGAAGATAGTGATGGAGCAGACAAGGATGTAGGAGGACTGTGAAAAACATGTACAAACTTGGAGGCCAGTCAAGAAATGTGAGTATTTTAAAAAGGAAAAAGAGTTCAACTGTATTGAATGTTGTTGCTAGATCAAATAAAATTAGATATCAGATCTTAGCAAAGCAAAGTCATTTGAGGGTTAGGTGCCAAGCACACACAGAGGTTGGTTAAAAAGTGAGTAGGTATGTAGGTGAAGGCATCCTGAATCCACTAAGAATCTTTACAATTTTCCATTTTCTAGTAATTTTTTTTTTACATTTTACACATTGACATCAAGCATAATTTTGCCATATCTTAAATGATGACTGCTAATCTACTTCTTTTTGTTTTACTAAAACCATTTACCCCTTTATCTCCTTCACTCCTTACTTCACTGACTTTTGATCTATAAAAATAAAGGTGAATATATCATGAGTCTTGACTCATTGCCATTTTCCTACTCTATTAATCTCTCTACTTTCTTATCCTGTCACTATAGATCCACTGACTAACCAAAAAAAAAAAATGCAAGTAACTAATTAAGATAGTGTGTCTATCATTTTACCTATTATTATTTATTTGTATCTTCATAATAATCCTATAGGAATATCCATTTTTTTTACTCTCATTTTACAGATGAATAATCTGACACTCAAAGTCACAAAATACAGAAGTGGTAGAAGTGGGTTTCAAACCAATTCATTCTGATTCGAGACTTGTTTTTTGATCACAGCTCTCTATTAAACCCTCACCAATCATTTGAACTACCCTTCTGCTCAAATTCCTCATACCTTAAAGCTTCCCATGAATTATCTATTGCAAGATGTCATCAATATAGAGTAACCTCTATGTCATTGCTATCCTCTTTCTCAGCTCTTGACCTTGCCTTGTACCACTAGAATTATTAGGGTCAGAAGACACCAGATAGGTATTTTCTTTGTCAATCACATTGTATTTTTTATTTAGAAACTCAACTACATGCTTCCTTTTTCTCAGTTCCAAAGGCTGGGTGCTCATTTCTTTTGCAAGGTTATATCAACTGTCTCTGCATTGGATTCTATCTTCTTCCATCTGTTTCAGTACTGAAATATTGCCCTATATTTAGGACTTTCTCTCTTCTACATTTTCAGTTCTCTTATCAGTTGCTCTTTTCTCTGTATGTATAAAAATATTTAAGTATTTCCCATAGTGTTTAAAAAATAAGTCAAAAACAACAACAAAAATATTCTCAAACCTGTGTACTCCTGTAACTGTTTATTGAAATAAAAAAATATCTAAAGCTGACAAGTAAATGTAGTCATAATAATCAATGTCAAGATATATCCAAAGTGAAATTATTAGATCTTTTCAATAAAGAGTCTTAGCATACTCAAGACAAAATAATAATAATAATAATAATTTATTGAACTACTATGTGTGTACCCAGTTTATTCCTTATCATTCCATTGTGTGACTGTAGCAAACTCTGTGTATTCATTCTATTATTGATGGACATTAAGGTTGTTTCCATTTTTTTGGCTACATTATATGTAGTGTTGATACCAATAGTTTTGTTCAAGGTTTTAGGTAAATATGTATAGTAATTTCTATAAATAAATTACTTTTCTAACAGTGGAATTGTTGGGTAATATGGAATAATATTGTTCAGTTTTAGTACAATACTGACAGTCTTCCAAAGCAGTTGGGTCAATGAACACTAGATGTTCAGTTGTTCCATAAAATTGCCAACACTGATACTGTTTTTCTTTTAATTTTACCTATTCTGTTGAGTGTGAAAGATTTCTTAAATTCAGAAACCACTAAGCATAGAGGGGAAAAAAATACAAGTTTACCTACATAAAATAAAGACGTTCTACTTATCAAGAGACACCTTTAAGAGTCTAAAAAGGCAAGCTTCAGCATGGGAAAATATATTTTCAATTCATATATTTGTAAGACACACATAAATATTTACTAAGAAATTGAATAAATTTGAATTTATTCAAATAAGTTTCTATGAATAAATCATAGAAAAAATGAACAAAACACTTGAACAGGCCTTTTACAAACAAAGATATCCAAATAACCAATACATATATGAAAAGGTGCTTAACTTCCCTAGATGTTGGGGAAAAGGCAAAATAACACTTTATACCAATCAGAATGGCTAATCTGGAAAATATTTTCTTTTGTTTCTATTAAGTTTCTGGAGTGATAGCAATTAGTCATATCTTTAACTTTTTGAGTTTGCATTTCCTTGACTCTATGAATAATGTAAATTTAAAACCCAAATCCTACAAAATAGTAGACTTACAGTATATGATTTTTCATGAGAGCTTGCCTTGTATTCTCCATCTAGCATTCAGGCCATTTTAGATTTCTGTCATGTAAACAAATGCACTTTTTATTTCCTGCTGATTTTTCCATAAAGATATAACACTTTCAAAGTCCCAGTTTCATCCAAAATATCGATTCCAGCTGACCATCTTGTGTCAGCACAAAATATTGTCTCCTATTCCCACTAAGACTATTCAACCTTGGGATCTGGGATAAATATACCATCATAGGCCTTCAGGGAAGCCTTGGCTTCAGAGGCAGTTTACTTGTCTGACTTTCCACTTATTTGCACTGTCAGCCTCCTACCTCCTGGTTTGGAACTAAAAATGTTAGCAATTGGATTTGAGTCTGAGCTGAACGTGTCTGCATATCATCCAGACTGAAAACATGTCTGAAGAACAAATTGCTGCATGAGAATATGTAGAATGAGGAGAGACTATAAGCTAGAAAAAAAAAAATCTACTGGAATGTTCACATTTAAGAGGCAAATGGAGAAAAATTAACAAAGGTGAAAAAGAAAGAGTAGAAGAAATTAAAAGTAGGAAGTTTTCTCAAGATGTTTGTTAATGAAGAAAAGGAGAGAAATAATATGATAATTTATGCAAGGTTTGCTAATAAGCAGGATTTTGGTTAATTTGATGAGACAAACATGAACAACTGCTGATGAGGAGGATTCTTTTTGAAGGAGAGATGGTCTCTGAAATATGGAGGAATAAATATTCCAAGATTGAGTCACTGTAAAATGTCTCTCTTTAAGGAATGATGTTGGATCTATATGATTGATATCTGGCTGATATTTTACAACATTTCCATGTATGACACAGTATGGATCATTGACCAAATAAGTTGTTCCAACTTTCAACAGAAATTTTTCTTAGTCCTACCAGTTCATAAAGAGATCATATTACTGATCTCTACTCCACTGGAGAAAGCCATTGGCAATATTTGCATATCTAAAGAATTAATTGACTATATGCCTCTCTTATAACCCTAAGCTTGCTCTCCTCCAAAAAAATGGAAAGATTATTTCTCCAATTAATTAATTGATAAATTTGTCAGCTTCTCTCTTTTTCTTCTCCTTTTGTTCTCTTCAATTCCCAGAATTCTGCCATCTGCTATGCACAAAAAAATTTGTGCTAATATTAGCTATCTACTACTGGTGGCTACTTATGCATAGCTACTCTCCACAAATTTAATGCCTAAGCCATGCCAATGATACATTTATATATTTTTATTTGCTTTGCAAGTGTATTTAATATGTCCTTATTAAATAAAGTGGACATTTTTCAACCCCCATTTTCTTTCGACTCTGAAGTTTTTTTCATATTTATTGCACAACATTTTCATAGTTACATATGTACTTCCAATGCTGCCCATATTACTCAGTTTTGTGTTCTGGATTCTCCTCCTCTAACTGTATTCCAATGCTGAGGTTGCTCATTTAATCTCGAGACATCTCTTCTCTTAAGAGAGTCATACATTCCCAGATGTTTAAATGGTGATGATAGTGATGACAATAATAGCTAACATTTGTGAATATGTATAAAACTCTAGATGTATGACAAGTGTCTTGCATATAATATCTCATTGAATTTCCACAATAATCCTCTAAGATCAATGTCAAGAGGTGCCACTGCAATTCCACTTTTGCAGATGAAGAAACCGAGGTATAATCCTTTGATTAGGAAAATTATTTGTAAATGGTCAAGATTTTAAACCCAATTTATCCAGTACCTCTTCTTGTCTATAAGCCCATTGTACTCACACACTTTCTTTATAGCCCAGAAATCTTATTTTTTCTACTTGATAATATCTTGCAGACAATTGGACAGCTCCACTCAAATTTTACTTGTCCCAAACTTAACTTGTGATATTATTTCATCAAAATCTCTCCTATTCCTGAATCTCTTTCTTAGTAAATGGATTGACATTCCATTAATACAGTTATCATGCAAGACACCTTTGCCCATCTGTCACAAAGCACCAAAAATTTTTTATTCTCCCTCCTACATTATTTATTTTCTCCATTTCTACTGTCACCTCTTTCCAGCTGCCACTATCTTTCTGTTAACTGCTGAAATGACCCTTAACCTGTTGATGTGAATTCCTTTTGTTTTTCTTGCTTTCCAATCCAGTATTTACATTGCAAAGGAAACAGTTTACAGAAACACGAACTCATCCTACAGTTATCACATGTAAGGTATTTCCACACTTTCTCTTTTCTACTTAATACAACCGCAAACTAAGAATAATTTCAGTTTTTTTTTCTTGATATGATCCCTTCCTACTCTTTTAAGCTCATTCCATAGCATTCTCTTCCTCTCTTTATATTCATGTTGAACTTTCTTTTTCAGGAGGCCTGGGCTCTAGAAAGTTTTTTATCTGTTAGGAAAGTCTTCTTTGCTTGCCTCCAAATGCACCTTACCATGTGTTGTGTTATACCTCCCTGTGGTATATTTTCTTGGCATATTTTGACTTTGCTTAGAAGAGAGTAGGAAATTTGCCACATGTTCAAGATACAACTTGTTTCAGTCCAGTCCTAGAAAATGTGCAATTTCCATGCATATGTAAAGTAAGGAGGAAATACATGGCTAGCCTAAGGTAAATTGGAAAAAACAATTACAAAGTAAACTGGCAGAAAGAGGGCCAGACACTGATCTCCCCAGTTCTTTGTAGGGGGAGTATATTTTTCTCTTGACCATATGTTTTCATAGATGTTAATCATATGCTTTCCCTTGTTCTTCTTCTCTTCATCCTTCACCTCCTCTGTCTTCTCTTTCGTCTCCATTTCTTCTTATTTTCCATTTGAGCTAATTTCTTAAAAAAAATTCATGACATTTCTCTTCAGTATATGTAGAGGAAATCTGAAATTCATTGAGAAAGAATTTAGGGACATTGAAATAGTTCCCACCACTCACATTGGAGGTCTAAATACAAAGAACTTATCTGATATCAATGGATTTTTTTTTTTTTTTTTTTTGCGGTATGCGGACCTCTCACTGTTGTGGCCTCTCCCCTTATGGAGCACAGGCTCCGGCGTTCAGGCTCAGTGGCTATGGCTCACGGGCCTAGCCGCTCTGTGGCATGTGGGATCTTCCCAGACCAGGGCACGAACCCATGTCCCCTGCATCGACAGGCACACTCTCAACCACTGCGCCACCAGGGAAGCCCCTGAATGGATTTTTAATGTTTTGTATGAAAATTTAAAACTTGATTCTCCCCATGCCCTTTTCCCTTTATCTGTCTTCAATTTCTACAGAAAAGTGAATCTATGAAGATTTCTCTTTAGTCTCTGATATTAGTTTCATTTCACTCACATTCATGTTTTGCTATGCTCATCACTTTACAAATTATTGTTATTAATTAAATTTTATTTCACGTAAAATAATATACAATTATATTTTTATTTCTTTTACTTTAACTTTCCCACCTCCTCTTGCTGTACACTGTAAGATACTCTCTCATTCTACCCATTATGCCAACAATATATTCTTCCAAAGTCTTAATGGAAAAATGTATCATTAAAACACTTTATTACCATTATGCAAAAAACGTTGTAGGACCTTATGCAACAAGCCACTATACATAGTCTTCATACTGAATTAAGCTGCATTTTGACAGGAAAAAAATAAAAGAAATAGAATTTCCTTAAGATAGCGAGAGATGTTGTCATTCCCTTCAGACCTGCTCTACAGTTTTCAGTGGGGAAGTATTTTACTCTCCAGCATGGACTTTGACACTCTTTCTACACCAGCTTTTCAATTGAGACGATAGTACTAGATGTTTGGGGAAGTAAGTTTACTGATGGGAAATACATTTATATGCAAAGCTATGCCTCTCCCCAACCCCGCCTCATTACATTAAAGAAAATCTCACTAAAAGGGGCCTTTTGGCAAAGAGTAAGCAAAACTCTGGTTTTTGATCATCAAACTTGATATATTGATCAATATTTGAAAAGACAGCTTAAATGATTCAAAATTTGCATATGTTTATACAGGATACGTACCCTTACCTCACCTTTGGCACTCAAAGTGACAGTTAAGATTAGCAAAGAATAAGTGCTTGGAATGCAGTTAAATGCAGCATAAATGGATCCTTTTCTATAACAGTTTTAATGGTTACTTAACCTACATATGACTCCATTTCTCCTACAGAAAAATAGGGATAATATTTATCATTCATAAAACTTTTTAATATGTTACCCCATTAATCTCGTATTGCTTTGTATAACCCTGAGAAAGAAAAGCTCTAGACAAAATACAGAGGCTGTGATGCTGGCACTCCATTTTAGATACAGAAACTGATATACCCAAAGGCTTGAGCTATTGTAATTTAAAGCTGTTACAGGAGTTGAAATCTTTCACAACAAGCTGAAACTAAATAACCTGGACTTTTGCCTCACTAAGTTACTTAAAATTATAATACATTAGTATATAAGGACACACCAAAGCAATCAATATTTTATGAAATTGCTGGACTGTAATATGGATTTTGAACAGTATTAGTGTTAAATACATTAACTTTAATGAGGAACTTAGAAATGGTCTCTTAATAACCTTATTGGGATATGACTACTTTTAAATGGCTTTTACTTTGTCCTTGGAATTCATATGATGCATGTGACAGAGGCTTGTTTAGTGTTAACAGAGGATTAGATGAAGGAAATTAATTAAAGCTTCCTAGCAACGTTTTCCCCTTGAGCTATTCAGTACGCTAAAATGGTGTGACAGGGTACCATCCTTTCTCTAAATCTACTCATTAAATAACTCAATTGGGTTTAAACACACATCCCTTTTTTAAAAAATTAGACCGTAATTTTTCTCCTTGTCTTTCTAACCTGACCCCTTCGAGCTGCTGCCACCTTTGTGATTTCTAATTACCTTTCAGCTTCTAATAATAGGACGGCCACAAAGTATGTGCATGTGTTTGAGTCCACCAATTCACTTCTTGAGCCCTGTCTTCAATTGAGATGACAAATTTAAATAGGTTAGGGACATTTGTTTAACTAATTCCCTGGACAAATAAGTATCTAGAATGATATCCTATATTAGATGAAATACAAGTCTATAAATCATTTTAAACACTGCTCATGCCACACTTGAATACTTGTAATAATAATCATTTTTCAATTTTATATTTGAGAAATAAATAGCTCTATTTTGGCTTTAATTTCTCACAAATTGTGATTTTCTCTGTTTTTAAGACATTGTTATAAATGTATTAATTCTTAGCTATTAAAAACAATTACTTAGGGCTTCCCTGGTGGTGCAGTGGTTGAGAGTCCGCCTGCCGATGCAGGGGACATCGTCCCCCAGTCCGGGAAGACCCCACATGCCGTGGAGCAGATGGGCCCGTGAGCCATGGCCACTGATCCTGCACGTCCGGAGCCTGTGCTCCGCAATGGGAGAGACCACAACAGTGAGAGGCCAGTGTACCGCAAAAACAAAACAAAACAAAACAAAACAAATTTACTTATAATACAAAATAAAAATAATATTTACTAGTATTTATTGTTTGTGGATTTTTTGATGATAGCCATTTTGACTGGTGTGAGGTAATATCTCACTGTATCGATAGTTTTGATCTGCATTTCTCTAATAATAAACAATGTTGAATATCTTTTCATGTGCCTCTTGGTCATCTGTATATCTTCTTTGGAGAAACATCTATTTAGGTCTTCTGTCCATTTTTTGTTTGGATTGTTTGTTTTGATGATATTAAACCACATGAGCTGTTTGTAAATTTTGCAGACTAATACCTTGTTGGTCACATCATTTGCAAATATTTTCTTCCATTCTGTGGGTTGTCTTTTCATTTTGTTTATGGTTTCCTTTGCTGTGCAAAAATTTTTGAATTTAATTAGGTCTCATTTCTTTATTTTTGTTTTTATTTCCATTACTCTGGGAGACAGATCGTAAAAGATATTGCTGCAATTTATGCCAGAGAGTGTTCTGCCTATGTTTTCCTTTAAGAGTTTTATAGTTTATGGTCGCACATTTAGTCTTTAATCTATTTTGACCTTATTTTTTGTGTATGGCATTAAAGAATGTTCTAATTTCACTTTTTTAGCATGTAACTGTACAGTTTTCTAAGCACCATTTATTGAAAACACTCTCTTTCCCCCATTGCATAGTCTTGCCTCCTTTGTTGTAGATTAATTGACCATAGGTGTATGGATTTATTTCTGGGCTTTCTATCTTATTCCATTGCCTTATATTTCTATTTTTGTTCCAGTACAATATTGTTTTTTTTTTTAACATCTTTATTGGAGTATAATTGCTTTACAATATTGTGTTAGTTTCTGCTTTATAACAAAGTGAATCAGCTATACATATATATATATATATATATATATATATATATATATATATATATCCCCATATCTCTTCCCTCTTGTGTCTCTCTCCCACCCTCTCTATCCCACCCCTCTAGGTGGTCACAAAGCCCCGAGCTGATCTCCCTGTGCCATGCCACTGCTTCCCACTAGCTATCTATTTTACATTTGGTAGTGTATATATGTCCATGCCACTCTCTCACTTCATCCCATCTTACTCTTTCCCCTCCCTGTGTCCTCAAGTCCATTCTCTATGTCTGCATCTTTATTCCTGTCCTGCCCCTAGGTTCTTCATAACCTTTTTTTTTTTTTTTTTTTTTTTAGATTCCATATATATGTGTTAGCATACGGTATTTGTTTTTCTCTTGCTGACTTACTTCACTCTGCATGACAGACTCTAGGTCCATCCACCTCACTACAAATAACTCAATTTTGTTTCTTTTTATGGTTGCATAATATTCCATTGTATATATGTGCCACATCTTCTTTATTCATTCATCTGTTGATGGACACTTAGGTTGTTTCCATGTCCTGACTATTGTAAATAGTGTTGCAATGAACATTGTGGTACATGACTCTTTTTGAATTATGGTTTTCTCAGGGCATATACAATATTGTTTTGATGACTATAGATTTGTAGTATAATCTGAAGTCAGGGAGCCTGATTCCTCCAGCACCGTTTTTCTTTCTCTAGATTGCTTTGGCTATTCAGGGTCTTCTGTGTCTCCATACAAATTTTAAAATCCACAAACAATAATTGCTGGAGAGGGTGTGGAGAGAAGGGAACCCTCCTACACTTTTGGTGGGAATGTGAATTGGTACAGTCACTATGGAAAACAGTATGAAGTTTCCTTAAAAAACTAAAAATAGAGCTACCATATGATCCTGCAATCTCACTCCTGGGCATATATCCAGAGAAGAACATGGTCTGAAAGGATACATGAACCCTAATGTTCATTGCAACACTATTTGCAATAGCCAAGACATGGAAACAACCTAAATGTCCATCAACAGAGGAATGGATAAAGAAGATGTGGTACATATATAAAATGGAATATTACTCAGCCATTTAAAAGAATGAAATCATGCCATTTGCAACAACATGGATGGACCTAGAGATTGTCATACTGAGTGAAGTAAATCAGACAGAGAAAGAGAAATATTGTATGATATACCTTATATGTGAAATCTAAAAACAAATGCAAGAAATGAACTTATTTACAAAATAGAAACAGACTCACAGACTTAGAAAATGAACTTATGTTTACCAGGGGGGAAAGGTGGGGGGAAGAAATGATTAGGGAGCGTGGGATTGACATGTACACACTGCTGTATTTTAAATGGATAACCAAAAAGGACCTACTGTATAGCACAGGTAAATCTGCTCAATATTATGTAACAACCTAAAAGGGAAAAGAATTTGAAAAAGAATAGATACATGTATACATATAACTGACCCACTTTGCTGTACACCTGAAACTAACACAACATTGTTAATCAATTATACTCCAGGGAATTCCCTCGCTGTCCAGTGATTAGGGCTCTGCACTTTCTTTTTCTTTTTTTTCTTTTTTTTTTTTTTTTTTTTTTTTTTTTTGCAGTACGTGGGCCTCTCACTCTTGTGGCCTCTCCTGTTGCAGAACACAGGCTCCGGATGCACAGGCTCAGCGGCCATGGCTCACGGGCCCAGCTGCTCCATGGCATGTGGGATCTTCTCGGACCTGGGCATGAACCCGTGTCCCCTGCATCAGCAGGTGGACTCTCAACCACTGCACCACCAGGGAAGCCCAGGGCTCTGCACTTTCACTGACAAGAGTCTGGGTTCAATCCCTGGTCAGGGAACTAAAATCCCACAAGCCACATGGTGTGGCAAAAAAACAAAACAAAACAAAACAAAAAACTATACTCCAATATAAAATGAAAAGTTAAAAAAATAATATTCACAAAGGAAAACTTTATCGTCTTGGAAAAAAGAGAACATTTGACTATAACAATGGCATATGACAGGTAAACTAGAATATAATACATCTTTTGAGTTGTATTAAATTTGATATTTTCAGGTAAACAAGTACAAAATCCAGAGTTCCTTATTTTCTAATCTCGGTCAAATAAAAAGCTCAAGCTTTGGGGCTTTCCTGGTGGCACAGTGGTTGAGAGTCCACCTGCCGATGCAGGGGACAAGGGTTCGTGCCCCGGTCCGGGAAGATCCCACATGTCGCGGAGCAGCTGGGCCCGTGAGCCATAGCCACTGAGCCTGCACGTCCGGAGCCTGTGCTCCACAACGGGAGAGGCCACAACAGTGAGAGGCCCGCGTACAGCAAAAAAAAAAAAAAAAAAAAAAAAAGCTCAAGCTTTAAAATGTTATGATACCTCCTCTTTTGATGTCAGGGATGAAGATATAAAGCGATCCCTCTCAAATTAGGGTTAAACTGTACAGTCTTTCTTCTTTTTTTCATCAAGATATTATTCTTCTACACACAGTTTTGATGAGGAAAACCAACCAGGATAAAGGAACATGACTTCTGTTTAAAATAATTACTTAGGAAATCAGAAATAGATGGTCAGTAGCATGGTTGAATTATTAACACTGTTCAAAATAGAAATAAAATGTGTTCACACAGATAAATATAACTGTGTTTTAAAATATCAATGTTATAAATAAACATGTACTCTGTGTGCACACAGGCACATGTGCACTTTCATACACACACACACACACACACACACACACAAGGACTGTTTATACAAATTGCTAATATGCATTGCTGATTGCATTGTGGTAATAACTCTGTGAGAAAGCCAGTGTTATTGTTCCTCATTAAATTGGACTATATCATCTGAAAGTAAAAAACATAAAGCTGATCACATTGACAAATTTTACCTAATTTAAAACACTGATAAACCATTATAAAAAGCCACTGTTTATATGGCTAGCACATTTGTTAATCCATTATTTTAATCATTATAGGATTGACAGTTTCATTCTTCTGCAAGCCAGACACATTCTATTTTTGAGTCAACCGTTCTAATAAATCAGATGTCTAAGATTAAACATTTAAAATAAGTTACAATGCAAATTTGACCAAGTGAAATGCATTTGGTGTGTTTTAGGCTCATAACAATTAAGAGATGATAGCTATTGTTCTGAAATAAAATTCTATGAATATAATATTTAATGAGATTCAGAAGTATTATAACACATTCATGTAAAATTTTACTCCACCATTAGTGAGAAGCATAGTAATTCAACTGTCTTAAAGCATGTACATAACATTTTATTGCAGAAAGGATCAGAAACATTTAAATTCTCACATGAATCTAAATTCTCTATTCTCATTGTGCATAGTAATGAAAGTTGTATTTTACCTAACTAAAAATGTGAACTGCAAAATTGCAAGATTTCCTGTAGGAAAATATAATACTAATTTCTTTGTGGAGTTTTTGATATATTGGTAAAAAGTATAATTACAATTGCAAACAATTTTTTACTTGGACATTAAAAAAAAAAGTTTACCTAAATAACAAATAATATAAGTTTTGTCTTAATTAAATCACCTAGAAGTTCTGTCCTTGTAGTGTTTTTTAAATAGAATGAATCTCAAAATAATTCCAATGAATAAAGATAATGTCTTATGACATTCAAGTGCACCATTTATAGTAAGATTCAGGTAATACGCTGACAGCTGGTAGGAAGCTCCACACACAGAAGTATTTCCATAGTGTGTGTTTAGATTTAGGTGGGTTTCCAACAGTTACTGTGATTTTAATTCATCAGTCCTCTACAGTGGGATTTCTGAATATGTAATCTATACAGCACTTTCATCAGAATCAGCAGGAGTGCTTATTTCAAATGTGAATTCCTAGGTCCCACCAGAGACCAAATGAATCGAAATCTATGTGGCAGAGCATGCATTTGCATTTTAATGATTTGTCCAAGTGATCCTTATGCACATTAAGTTTGAGAATGCATGTGCATTCTTAAATCCAAGTAAAGAATATATGAAATATATATCAAGTAGTTCACAGAGTTGTTAGTCACAAATAAGTCCAAGTGAGCAAATGTTGTAAAATAAAACAAATAGTTTATATAATCTGACAATTATAACTTATTTCACAAACTTTAAGTACAAATGAGGAAGATTAAAAGGCTCAGAGTGTGCCAAGGTCACAGACCTTCTCTTAGCCTTGGTGATTTTCAAGCTTGCCTGAAGAGTCCCCAGGAGGACTACAGATACACTATTGATAACAATGTCAAAATACAATCTACTGAATGAGAATCTCTTGGGGCAGAGGTCTGGTAATCATTACATTTAGCTATCTAGTCTGGTGACATTTATCATTAAGGAAGTTTGGAATATACTTCCTTGAGCATTCCCAGGCTGGCACTACAAAACACTCATAATAATCTGAATTGCTAGTGTGTCATTATAGCCTTAGTTAGCCCAATCACTTTAATTTATGTCTCTAATATCTATTAACACCCTATATGCCATTACGTTTTACTTCAAAGGATTGGCTTAATACTGACATCTTATTACTGTTTTTACCTAGGATTGTTTTTAATGAATAATCATTAATGTACTCAATATTTGTACAATCTAATCTGTGAGCTGTCTGATATAATTTTCCTACATGAATTTTCAAAAGTTTCATTGCATATACAAATGCATTAATAGCATTTGTATTGACAATAGTTAGGGGAAATTGTCATATCTTATAATTTGACGAGGTGTGAGCATTAGGGATTTTTTCTCTAAATATTCACTTCCATATATTTTTCTATATATTTTCTATAAATTCAATATCTTGAAATATGTGTACATATTATGGCATGAGACAAACAAGCTTAGAAATGATTACTCTTATCAATACTCACATAAGTATATTGATTCAAGGCTTATAATTTAAAAAACATTGTAATGAATACAAGTGAAAACAGAAAAACTAAAATTAGTCATCTCTCAGTTAAGGAAACATTTATACAACTGTTTAAAAATAACTGTCAAGGGGCTTCCCTGGTGGCGCAGTGGTTGAGAATCTGCCTGCCAATGTAGCGGACACAGGTTCGAGCCCTGGTCTGGGAAGATCCCACATGCCGCAGAGCAACTGGGCTTGTGAGCCACAACTATTGAGCCTGCGCGTCTGGAGCCTGTGCTCCGCAACAAGAGAGGCCGCGACAGTGAGAGGCCCGCGCACTGCGATGAAGAGTGGCCCCCGCTCGCCGTAACTAGAGAAAGCCCTCGCACAGAAATGAAGACCCAACACAGCCAAAAATAAATAAATAAAAATTAAAAAAAAAACTGTAAAATTCAGTTGTATACATTCATTACTATCCATGTAAAACCAAAATCTCAGTTCCTTAAAAGATTCTCCTTCAAGAATAATCTGTAGTTGAGAGTGGCTTAAATGTCCAGCTACCTTGCCTGTTCTTTGCCAGTGTTTTCTGTGCTGGGAAGCAGAGAATTCAAAGAGCAGCACTGTATTCTGGCCCTGCAAGATAAACAGAATGATAAGATTTGGGAGATACAAGCTGCACTCATTATGTCACAGAGACTAGAACAGCAGTGATTTTCCCCCCATTATTATTATTTTATATCAGTAGAATCTACTTAATAGATTCAATAATTCTATTATTTCTAAGACCTTCCACAAAAGGGCATTACAATCCTTTCAGTTTATTGCAAACATATATATTTTTTAAAGTGGATTCATTTTATTTATTTTTTGGCTGTGCTGCAGGATTTGTCAGAAGACAAACAGTAAGTTGTGAGTTCCATTTTGCCCAACTACTTTTTTCTTCACACCCTGGAGAATCTGGTGTCTGGAACTGTAGGGACATCATCATGTGACCACCCCTTCTCCTCTCAGGTTGAATCCACTGTGACAGAACATTCATGTCCTTAAGAGGCAAAAAATCCACTGAACATCACAATGTCCTGTTTGATAAATTCTGTTGCTGCTTCAATTATATCACTGATTTCAGGTGCTGCTTTATTTGCTCATTTCTGAATCAGGTCTTCCTGCTTTCTTTATATCTTTTTTCAACTCTGTCCCAGTTGATTTGCACGTAGTTACTTTGACTGGTAAATCTGAAGAAGATGGCCAGCAGCCTACTGTTGCTGTAAGTTTTCCAACTTTCTGGAACAAAATCCTGCACAATGGTCAGTGCAATCTGGATGACTACTGAGTATTGTTCTACCAGAGGTGCCAAACTATGGCCAAACACAGATCCTACCAGAGGCGTCTTCTTGAATACTGAGTTAGGTCCAATATGAGTCATCATCACTTTCATATTCAGGTGAGAGAAATCCCATCTAGACTGTCCTGGCCTTGGAATTCAGAACCAAGTGAAGAGGACTCATCTGTCAAAGAGGGGCAAAGGGCTCCCCTTGTGGCGCAGCAGTTGAGAGTCCACCTGTCGATGCAGGGGACATGGGTTCGTGCCCTGGTCCGGGAAGATCCCACGTGCCATGGAGTGGCTAGGCCTGTGAGCCATGGCTGCTGAGCCTGCGCGTCCGGAGCCTGTGCTCCACAATGGGAGAGGCCACAACAGTGAGAGGCCCGCATACCACAAAACAAAAACAAAAAAAAACCAAAAAATAACAGGGGGGCAAAGAGGGCCTGGGGTTGGAAGAAAGGGTCATAGACACAGAAGTAAGCACTTCATGAAAACTAAGCAAATGGTATTTCTAGGTAAATCAGTCTTTCTGTGCTGGATTAATTAAAAGAACTTCACAGCTCTCTATCTCCAAACTTTCTCACCCTCTGAAATTGAGGACTTTTACTGCTTCCCCCATTATTTTTTTAATTAAGTAATGAATAAAATGAATAGTATTTTGTTATTATTATTTTTGGCTGCATGTCATGGCATACAGGATATTTTTTCCCTGACCAGGGATTGAACCTGTGCTCCCTGAAGTGGAAGCATGGGTCTTCACCACTGGACCCCCAAGGAAGTCCCTGAAGAGTATTTTATAGATAAGAAAACTTTGGCCTCAGCAGGATAAATTTGAGGACAGTTCCAATAGTTAGTTCCCCAGAGATGCATGTGAAGTGGTCCTTACATTTTTCTCAAACTAGAATACCTGATTGTGTTTATCAGTACAACAGGTCAGGTGCAGTGTAAAGATATGGGAACTGAAAAAGTAATATTGACCCTAACTATGCATTCACGCACAGGCATTTACAGATTTTTACCCAGTCTTTGAATTAAAAGATAGATTCTCTGAGTCTGATCAATGTCAACCTCTTGAGATGCATTAAAATGAAATTCAGAAAAAGTTGAATAACTTAAACTACTCTGGAGTTACAGACAACTGAAGTAGAAAGACTCTTAAGCACTGTGAGAGAAGAAAAAAAAAGGGGCAAAAATCTACCTACTAGCTTGGGTTGTAGAACTCATGTTTTTAGGATTTGGGAGAATAGAAACTTTGGAGCAGGTGTTTCATGTGACAGATCATTAGATCTGTTATCTAGGTCTGTATTAGATCTGTATAGTATCTATTGAGATACTACAGATGAGGAAAGATGTTAAGTGCATTTGCTTTGTATCATCAACAGAGATTTTTTGCTGCCTCTGAAAGCTTGTTGTCAAGATTTAATTTAATATTTAAGTAATTTCCTCTCTGCCGATCTGTGATTTCCCTTAATGCCATTTCCTTTTCTAGAGAGATCACAGATTACTGTAAATTATTTGTGTTCAGTGAGGATGTGCATAACAGTAGTAATAATGAGAACAAGAATAGTGACTGGCCATTTATACATAAAATGAATTCTGTTAGAAGCACCTATAAATATTGTACCAGCATTATTAATTGGCTTAATAAGATCAATTGGCATAATAAGATCTAAGCTGTTTATTATAAATAAAATAAATAAAAATTCACTAGTCAGCAATAGATATTAGTATTTTTCTTTTCAAAAATCGCTTCTTTGCTAGCCCTAAATGCTTTATTTCTTAGGGGTCTGATATTGACTTCACTAGTCTTAGTGGAGTTATCAGCTTGTGGCTGAATCACGCTCACTCTAGTACTCAGACATGGTTTGACACATCTAAATTAGGGTGAGGAAGATTATTCCAGAATATGAAGGCTCTCTTTTGGCAGGAATTGGGGGATGGGGACTTATTCTGAATAAAGAGGAAGTGAAGACTGGAAAGGCTACTTGGTCAACAGAGAGAAAAGATTAGCCTGAAAATAGAAACTGTCATTCCCAATATTCTCAAGCTCAGACTGCATGAACATATGAATACTTGGCACTAAGTAAATGGTTATTAAAAAACACATGTAATTCCCAGTCTGTAATCTACCAGTGACATTTAAAAATAAGATACCACCACTGGTGATGATGTAAGTGTTGTTTGTGAGAAAAGCTGCTAGTATAGCTTATGATAGCATCTTAATAAACAAAATATTAGTTTTGTGCTTTAATGAGGTTTAAAACTTAGTTTGAGAATCAAGCTTCTCTGCATATATGTATGTATAAGGAAAATCTATTTTTCCTTAAAACACCTGCATTATATCACTTTAGAGGTAAAGGATGGTTTTCTCCCCTCTTAAATCTCCTCTTGATAAATATATTTTCATTGGAAGATGTTTTAAGTGGTCCCACATTTAAGTGGAAAGATCCCAGGTACCATAACATGGAATCTTCAAGAATATAAGGAAAATATTTTATTTTTTTTTTTTTTTTTTTTTTTTTTTTTTTTTTGCTGTACGCGGGCCTCTCACTGCTGTGGCCTCTCCCGTTGCGGAGCACAGGCTCCGGACACACAGGCCCCGCGGCCATGGCTCGCGGGCCCAGCCGCTCCGCGGCATGTGGGATCCTCCGGGATCGGGGCACGAACCCGTGTCCCCTGCATCGGCAGGCGGACTCCCAACCACTGCGCCACCAGGGAGGCCCAAGGAAAATATTTTAATCAGAATGAGTTCTTACATGAGATGATATCAAGTCACTAGTTAATTTCTAGAAAGAATAAATGCCATGGGCATAGAAAAATAGGAACTGATAAATAAGAAAGGCAATCTTCATCAAGGTTTGTTTCTTGGAATATGTATAGCTAGAGCCTGCGTGACACTTTTCATTTTATTTTAATTGTTAATACAATTTTTCTATATTTTAAAAATTGATATTGTTCATATTAAGAACATTTATTTGAAATGTCTTACATAGCATTCTAACACATCCTGAAATAGTGTAGTTTTTCTTTAGCTGCTGTACTACCTCTCTACCCTCCCTCAATAAAACACACAAAACACCTTATTACATCCTTAATACATTTAAATTTTTTTTTAAACTCTAAAATTACAACTCAAATAATTATTTCACCAATAAAAATAACATTATTTTATGAGACTCATTTTAGGAAGTATTAGTTATTATCTTGTAATTCTACATTTTTTCTCATTCTTTCCTTCCATTTTATTTCTGCTCCTCTTTTAGCATACCTTCATAAGTCTGTCATCATTTTGCTCATGAGAAAAAAAGGTGTCATTTTTAAATATCAAGTAATATGTGTTATAGCTTTGCTAAACATTTCATCACCAGTTTGTTGCAAGAGATTTATAAATCAGATTTTCATTAAAAAAGAGAAAGAATCAACACCATATGTTGTGCTAAATCCTATGCAGCTGCTGCTACAGCAGCTTAATAATGTGTGAACTAGAAGGCATTCAGTACTCTGTGTGATATACAGGACTGTAACTTCTTTCAAATGTTGTGATTTTTTTTAAATATTAAGATTAAAATCTAAGAAAACATGGTAAAATGGAATAACTTAGAAGTGTTAACATTTATTTTATAGAAAAGAGAGTTCTCTTTAAATCAGTAGCTAAATGGGTTTCTATAACTGAAATTAAAGTACCCAAGTACTCTTGAAATTGAAGTAGAAAAGCAGGCTCAAACAAGAATGTTGTATATTAATGCAGCTCCTCTTGTAATCTTAACTTCATTGCAATGTACTTTTGCCTAAATATCAATCTAGTTGGCATTTTTATTACAATTCTGCAAATGGAAAGAAAGCAAATGAACCATTTACTGCCTTTATTTTCTAAGTATAATCATGTTTCTGTTTTCCATTCAATGATAGTCAACTTTTTTCCCACTCCAACATAAAACATTCTTGAGTGTTAATGATTAGTTATGGTAAGAGGTTGATATTGTACCCCATACTCATTTATATTACAATGTACAGAATGTCAGAATCAGTTATTTATAAACGTTAGTTGACAGGTCAGGAAATAATACCCTAATGTAAAACTGTGCATATTTTAAATAATATTTATGGGCCAACCACATATAAGATATAACACTACCCTACATATACATCTTAAATTTATTAGATTTGAAGTAAAAACACTGAAGGAGGAAAATCATTTTTAAAAGCACCATAAAACAAGACCATAATTTTCTTCTTAAGTGTGCTTTTTTTAGATTTGTTTTTTATTGAGGTAATGTCAGTTTATGACATTATATAAGTTCCATGTGTACAACATGATATTATCTACTTCTGCATACTTTTCAATGTGCTCACCACCAAAAATGTAGTTTCTGTCCATCACCATACAGCTGATCCCATTAAATGTGCATCTTCACATGGAAATTACATGTTTCTCTTTCATTGAAAAGAAACACCTCATGATAATGATGATTAATTTTCCTATGCTAATATAAATTTGCATTATTTCTGCATGTATCATGATAGAACAGAATGAGTTCATGAATTAGTGTGAAAAAAAGTTTCCTTGCTATAGAAATAAGACAGGTGGTTATTTTCCATCTAGTATAAGGACATTATAAGAACAATCTATAGACCAATATTCTTAATGAATATAGACAAAGAATGTTCAAAAAATACTCGGAAAATTGAATCCAACAATATATAAAAATAATTATATACAGTTAAATGGGCTCATCCAGAGAATGCATTGGCAATTTTACACATAAAAACTATTGATATAATATACTCTATTAATAGATTAAATGACACACAGCACATGGTCATCTCTGATACTGATATAGTAGGATATTCACAGCATATTCACTATTTAGTACCTACTAGGATGACTAAAGTCAAAAGGACAGATCATCAAACTAGCTGGCCAGGATGTTGAGAAATTGGTGGTAGGAATGTAAAATGATATAGACTCCATGGGAAATAGTTCAGCTGTTTCTCAAAATGTTAAAAATAGAGTTACCATATAATCCAGAAATTCCCCTCCTAGGTATTTTCATATGTATATACCTATGAATAATAAAAACATATGTCTACCATAACTTCTATTCACTTTTTCACAGCAGCATGGTTTATTAATAAACAAAAAGTAGAAATAATCTAAATGTCCATCAACTGATAAATGAGCGAATAAAATGTGTTATATCCATACAATGAAATATTATTCATTTTAAGAATTAAGTAATGATACATGCTACAATATAGAAAAACCTTGTACATTTTATTCCAGATATAAAAAGACATCCACAAATATGACATATTGTATGAGTCCATTTATACAACATAATTAAATTAGTAATTCATAAAAAGGGACATATTAAAATATTCAAATGTATGGAAACTAAACAATTTACCCACAAATAACACTTAGGACAAAAAATAGAAAATAGAAAATATTTTAATGGAAAATAGAAAATATTTTAATGAGTAAATATGGAAACACAGTAGATCAAAATTTGTGCAATACAGCAAAAACAGTCTTGAGAAATGTGTCTTTAAGTATTTATATTAGGAAAAAAAAGAATTATGAATATAATGACTTAAATTATTCCCTTAAGATTCTGGAAAAAGAAAATCAAATTAAACCCAAAGAAAGTAGAAGAGAGAAAATTAGAAAGGTAAGAGTTGAAATTAATAAAATAAGAGAATTGTACCTATAATAATTAATAATAATAATTAGATTAAAATTTTAAAGAGAAAATGCAATAAAATAAAAATCTATGAACTCAAAATAAATTTCATTAATTGATTTCTATGATAGACTATTGATGGAATTCCCATCTTCATTTGTGTTCTTCTGATGTTTCACCTTCTTTTAAAAGCTTACATAATTAGGTCAGCCACACAAGAATAATCTCCCTTTTGCGTAACACACAGTCAGCTTATTAGTAAACTAATCACAGAAGTGAAATCCCATTATATTCCAGACTACACCCACACTCAAGAGAAGGAGATTATATAAGTCATTTACACTATGGTGCAGGGATCTTAGGGGAATACCTTAGAATCTTCTTTATCACATGATTAGAATATACAGACATGAGGAAATTCCCTGGTGGTCCAGTGGTTAGGACTCTGGGCTTCCACTGCAGGGGACCTGGGTTCAATCCCTGATCAGGGAACTAAAATCCTGACAGCCGCATGGCACAGCCGAAAAAAAACAAACAACAACAACAACAAAAAAAAACAGGTATGAATTACCATGATTAGTTTTGTACTTATTTTGTGTGCTATTTCCATAGTTCACATTAATCATTTAAAAATTATTTTAAGTATTCTTGAAGCATTAAAAATGAGCTACTGTTTTAGGGGGTACACTAATTTTGTTAAACATTTTAGTCTAGGAGCCTCCTTCATCTTTGCTTCTAGTAGCAACTCCCCAAGGAAATCACTATCCTGATTTCTGACAATATAGATTATTTCTCTCAGGCAATTTTGAAGATCAGTTCTGGAATTAGTCTTTCCACTTTTTATCTTTACATCTTTCCTTCTTTTCCATGGCTTCAAAATTGACATCTCATCCTCCTCCCACAAACAATAACAACAACAAAATATATATATTTCCTTAGAGAAACTGAATGATTCTTAGAATTAGGAGGGGAGCAATGTTATTTACCAGCAGAGTGTTACAATGATCTGCCCCAGCGCCATTCCTTACCCTAGCATGCATTTCATTAAGAGTTTGCTATGTCAAATAAGTACAAAAATATTGAGAGTGCAGATAGCATGTGGAAGGTCATTGTTTTTGCTTGTTTATTTTTCTGCACTTGTTGACTTTTCTACTGATATAGAGAAACTGACAGAAAATCATCTCTAACACCATTTACATGTTGACAAATTTGATGATAAGTTTAATTTTATAATAAATATTATTTTTTTCTTGAGTTTCCATCTACATGTCACTCAACAGCATTTGGTCTTTACTTCATATTTTCAGAAGAGTCATTATTACTAAATTTTGTGGGTTTTAATATGTTCCTTTGACATCCATAAATCTAGCTTCAATAATAAACATTAGAAAGAGGCAGATGGAAAAAAACAAGAGAAGAAATTTAAAAAATTGAAAAAGAGCAAAAAGTTGCAAAATAGGGAAAATAAGAAAGAAGAAATGTCTATACTGCCTGAAAAAAATCAGTTGTATTTAAGTGTTATTAATGTTGTAGTAGATATTTTATGTATTGATTGATTTAATTCATGACTAAAGTTAATAATTTTTTTATCTTCTCAAATATCCTGGTGTTCCACTGAGCTTATCAAAACCCAGTATTTATTTTACTATTCCTAAATCCAGGCATCAAAACTTATAAGTTAATTATGTTAAAAATGTGTCCTTATATCTTGTTGATGGTTATTTAGGAGGCTTTACAACATGAAATTTTATGTTAATACCAAAATAAATTTTTACTATGTGAAGATACCCAAATTTAGTGCAGTGCATAAAGTTTTATGAGATATTTCCTGTTATGCTCTGCCAAGATATACAGTTTATGATTTTTAATTTATTTTTCATGATATTTATGATTTTTTATTCATTTAAAATTTTTTTCCATTTCAATTTGATTAGTTTTACAGCTATTCACTAGTCTCTTGTCAATCTTTCTCCCTTTCATTCATTATTTCTTTCTTTCCTCTTTTTAATTTTCTGACTATGTCATTATTGCAAATTTTCATTTTGGTCTTGTACTCTATTTGGCCATACAAACTCTAGAGCTTCTCATAGGAGTGAATGAAACCTTTATTTCAACTACATCAACGTTCAAACTCTCATTGTTTCCTTTCCTTTATGACAATTGTGACTAAGAGCACTGTCTGATACATCTCATGCAAATAAATGTCTCTGATTTGGTTTCCAGAGGACCTCAATCCAGCATAGTTTTTAATACATCAACTCCGTTCTTCCTATCTAACCTGTATCTTCCTATCTAACCTTCCTATCTAGCACAGATCACTGCTGTTCCTGACAACCAAACTTGCACTCTCTACTTCACGCTTCACCAGTTCTCACTGACAATCATTAAGAAATTGAAAATGGGTACAAGGACATCATGTCTTTGCAGAAAGAATGCATATACCTCCAGCAGATGTTCTACTTGGAGCAGAGAGAAGGCAAGAGAGTCACTGTGAAACCATCCTCCCTAGTTCATTTTCTACAAATGAACATGTAAGAGGCTTCCAACTGTTAAATGCTTAAATCTAGTGCTATGAAGCCAAAATGGTGCAAGAAGTAATGCCTGCATCCCACCCACGTCTTTAAAAAACACTAAAAACCTGGAATGGATAATAAATTCACAAATTTAAATGACAAAATTTTAAAGAGGTTTACTTTAAATCACGCTTGTGTCATTTGGAAGCAGAGTGAAAATCTACAATGACATATTTGAACTCAGAGAATTCCTACAGAATCTGCTTTCATATCTCCTCTTCTGAATTACATTTTGCATTAGGTCCCCATAGAAGTCCTGAAGTTTATAGTTTTATTACAATTGGTTTTTATGACCTTTACTATTATATCTAACTGATTTATAAATAAGGAAACATTTTTAAACAATTGTTATTGTGTTAAAATAATGTCAATGTATTTAATTAAAATTGAAGTGAAAGAAAACATCCACCCTCTAGAAATTCCTTCTAGAATTTTTCCTTAAATTCCAGGTCACCATGCATCACACAGTGGATGAGGTAGTAAAAAGAGAATATCAAGTATTGAAATATTTAAGCATAAGCAATTCAGAATTTGTAAGAAAATTCTTAGGCAACCTTTAGAGTAAAATATATGGTTTGAATTAATTGAGCATATTAGAAACGGTTGCCCATGTGAGGCATAAAATGAGGAAAGGAACAGTTGCCAATATGAATAAAGTGTGTGTGTGTGTGTGTGTGTGTGTGTGTGTCTGTGTGTGTGTGTAGAAGGAGATACAAGGGGAGAAGTAGTATTGATAAAGATGACTTAACTAAAGGTGTTGATTTGCATAGTTATAAGAAATAAGCATGACTCTGAAAATAACTCATTCTGCTAGTTACGGAAAAGTCTTAGATGCCTAAGGGATTTAGTTTGATGACAGAGGTACTACAAAACAAAGGCATTTTGTGAAACAAATTAAAACAAGAACACAAGCCAAGAGTAGAGCAACGGAAGGTACTGGACGTAAGTGGACACTGAAGTAGAAATGAAGCCTCCAAGTCTGGGCAGAGGACAGACTGGGCATGATCTACAGATGCAAAAGAAAAGTCTAGGGAAAGAAGAGTCACAAGAGCAATAGAAAGACAGCTTTTTGTTTATGACTATTAAATTTGTGTGGTTGGGAGAAAATAAAAATGGAGATACCTTGAAGGTAGCTTTTTTTTTTTTTTTTTTTTTTTTTTTTTTTTTTTTTTTTTTTTGCTGTACGCGGGCCTCTCACTGCTGTGGCCTCTCCCGTTGCGGAGCACAGGCTCCGGACACACAGGCCCCGCGGCCATGGCTCGCGGGCCCAGCCGCTCCGCGGCATGTGGGATCCTCCGGGATCGGGGCACGAACCCGTGTCCCCTGCATCGGCAGGCGGACTCTCAACCACTGCGCCACCAGGGAGGCCCTTGAAGGTAGCTTTGAATAGATGATTAGAGAAACAAAAAATTAGAGCACTGGTTGTTAATATGAGGTTTGTGGCCACAAATGTGATAGTTAAAGCATAAAAGTAGATGAGCAATTTGGGAGAAGTATTCATTGAGGAAGATGGAGCTGTGAGTTTAGACTATTCCTTGGACAATAAACTCAGAAAAAAATGTCATATACACTACTCAACAGAAACTTGCTTACTAGTGAAAAATCTGTGCCATAGCAAACCTCCCCAAGTCTGCACTAAAGAAAATAAATGGTTTAAACACTTTTACTACTTGCCTGCTGTATGTTATTAATTGCACTGACTGAGTGAGTGACTACTTGTGCAACTGCTATAAAATGAACTAAATTTCAGGAATAAAAAATATATGGCATTCATTGAGTCAAAAGTAAAGTTGACTGTTAAATGAAATATGTTGAAAAGCATTCATTTTAAAATGCACTTTAACTTCTGGGGTTGAAAATATTTTTCATATTTACAGCAAAATTCATTCAACTATATTTATCTTACAAGAGAATAAAACCAGAGGGATGTAATTCAAAACTTGCAGAGGCTGGAAACTTTCTATTTGATAAATTTCTAGAACTTATTGATTAAAGATATCTGTCATAGATGTGATATTTTTATTTTATTTTTGTTCTTATTTAACACATAGTTTTCACACCCTTTTAAGTGAAAAATTTAGAGGATTTACTAATTATTATAAAAACATTATAAAAAGTATTTAATGACCTCCAACTACTAAAACTATAATCATGGCTAATTCAGGTTATGAAATAAATCTATTAACAGACTTAGTTTTGCAGGATAAATCATATACAAGATAAATAAAGAAAATAAGAACACATTTGACCAATTTATTATTTCTGATAGAAATATACCAGTAACTTATCTTAATATTAATGAAAAAATGAGTATTTTTTTATCATTGTAGAAAGACTTTGAAAACACTTTCATAAGTGTACATGGAAATTCACTCTGCCGCTACTTCAAATAGGCAAATAGGAAAATGGTGAAGAATCATTTACATAATGGACAAATGTAAATCATTCTAGTTGTAGAGAGACGCTCCCTGCTGTCTTGATTATATTATGCTTTCCTGCCACTACATGAGCTCACACAAAACTGAAAAATAAATTAACATTGTGCAGTTATAAGTTTGAAGCAAAGGAACACCAGTGCAACGTTTCATTGGTTTCTTCACCCTTAAAATATCAGCTCATGAATTTTCCTTGCTACAGATATTTGACACACAAAATCATTTGCTCGGAAGATATGGAATGGCATATATGATAATCTAGCTTTAACTGCTAACTTTAAAGAATTTAAGGTAAAGGAAATTACATTTTATTGTGGTTGCTCATGATTGTTTGTTCAATGGGTTGTCACAGAAGCCAATTTCCACATTACCCACTTTCTGTGTAATAAATTGATTCTTTTGTTTCTTTTATGGGGAAGTGATATTTCTACAGTCTTCGTAACTTATTACAAAATGTATTTCATAAATTACCAGTCTTATGGAGGATGAAACATCTGTTTACATAATAGTACTTGCTCAGTTTTAATCAGTCATAAGTACGTGACTTGACAACCAGTTGACAGTATGAGAAATATATTTCTAGTGACATTTATTTCATGACACATTTGTGTCTCACATAAATAAAATGAAAAATAATCTTAAAAGGTAGGAAACTAATATAAAATAAACACAAATATAGCATTCATAACCCAAAGAAGCTCAGTGTTCTAGAATTACTCTATCAATTAATATAAATCAAAGGCTAAATACCTTCTCCCCTCATTTCTGTGAATGGAGAGTATACTAGTGTAAGGGTGATTAGCTAAGTCTACCAACTCTGACTCTCTGTGACTTTCATTTGTAAGAAGTTTGATCTTTGGCAAGTTTCTTAAATTTTTTGGTGACTCAAATTCTTCACTGAAAACAGAGGGAACAATAGTTTTACCTCATATATTATAGTGATAATTAAGTGATAATCCAGGTAAAGCACTTCAACAATACCTGAGTCAGAGAGTGTGCATTAATGTTGGCAGTCATTATCATTGTTTATATCATTACAACTACCACTATTGTTGTTGGTTTTATTATTATAAATATACTTTAAATTTTTCCAAGAGAGTTCTATTCCAGCTCAATCTGAAATCACCAAACTTGAGGCTTATTTTTTGCAACTGCTGACATCCTACCACTAATGTGTCCTTTACATTACTCTCTAAATTGTCAATAACAACTTTGATTGTATGCAGTAAACAAGATATGGGCATTAAGGAGGTGTTGGGGTGCACCCCACTGGCCTTCAAGGCCTGTAGTTGCCCAACTTCAAGACAAAGATAGAGCCCGGAGTCAGTGACAGAGACATCAATGGTTTAATGGATAGTGGGATCTTATACTTCTGAAGCAACACCCCACCATGTGCAGCAGATGGCGGGCAGGACATGGTGCCAGTCTTTGCTTCTGGGGGGAAGAGGAGATTGCCAGTTATAGGGGGAATTGAAGTCAGGTTAGCTCAGTGGTTACCAGGAAAACTATCAGCGGACATACCCTTCACCTCCTCTTTGATAAGAACAATCTCTAGCTGGGACCTGGGGACAGTATGTAGGAAGGTCAGTCATGTGAGCAGGGTGTAGGTGAAGCAGACACTGGTCTAGCTGGGGATGTACAGAGAGCAAGAGAACAGCAACTTCCAGTGACCTGACCACACAGGAGAGAACTCATAACTAAACACAAAACAGCAAATGACTTAACTGTGGAATCTTTGGCATCCTTATCTTCCTCAGTTTATCCATAGAACCCAATCATCCCCTTGTAGTTCATCACAGCCTTTTGCGTTCAAATCTTATTTTTTTTCCTTATTCCAAGTTACCACACATTCTAGGCTTATCATAAACTAAAGAAAATATAAATATCCCTTTAGAAGAAAGCTAATATAATATTTATTATTTCAATTCAGACTTGCAGGAGATAAAGTGGAGTGCAAGAAGATGGTCATGTCCCAGGTCTCAGGTGAGTCCCTGGGACGGCTGCCAAGTGTGGGTTCTTGGCTTCACACAGGAAAGAATTCAAGAGGGAGCTATAGTAAAGTGAAAGAAGGTTTATTCATTGAGATACATACTCCACAGACAGAGTGTGGGCCATCTCTGAAGGTAAGAGGCCCAGGGTACAGGGTTGTCAGTTTTCATGGGGGTGAGTAATTTCATAGGCTAATGAGTAGGAGGATCATTCCAACTATTTGGGGGAAGGGGTGGGGATTTCCAGGAATTGGGCCAACACCTACTTTTTGGCCTTTTATAGTTAGCCTTGTAACTGTCATGGTGCTGGTGGGTGTGTCATTTAGCATGCTAATGTATTACAATGAGCATATAATGAAGCCCAAGGTCCCCTGGGAGTCAAATCTTCTGCCATCTTGGACCTGGTTGGTTCTAAACAGTTTTTGTCATGTCCTATGGCTATATCATTCTTTTAAAGATTGTGCCCTGCCCCCTTCCCTCCTGATTCAAGACGATTTGTCATTTATTGATTTACTTAAACAAAACAAAACAAATAAACCATTTTTTTTTTCTGCACAGAGGCTGGTGATGTCAGGCAGCAGGCTTTATTGAGAAAGGACACAGCTCAGGAGCAGGGTATCTGGGAGGCAGAACCTGCCTTGATTACAGCGGCTCCCAATTCTTTAATCTTTGCTTCTCTTCTTTGAGGTGATTGTCTTGCTCCCAAAATCATTTTTACTCCAACGATAAATTCTGTAAGTTGCTTAAGACTTATATGCATTTGAATATAAAAATGATTTTCCTTTAACCAAAAAAATTAAAGTATTATTTGTAAACGTCAGCCTCCATCCTGTATAGAACTTTGTAAATTGTATTTTTGTATGTGTGTACTTTCTTAGCAGTAATTGGTTTCCTTGAGATAAATCCAGTTCATGATGGGCATCTCAGGCTTTATGATAACTGGCTGCCCTGTGTTAAGGCACTTCATCTCTGCTAAGGCAAGGTATCAAAAAGAAGTGATGTCTCAGAAGGAAAGTTATATGTAGGAACTGTTATAGCTTTCTCTAAAATTCCAAAACTCCATACTATGAATCATTTATACCAGCCTGCAAAATGTTCAATACAACATTTGTTTTCTGCCATAAACACTTAAAGCAAAATTGGATCCGTTGAGTCATATGGTCCAAGCAGCAGAACAGCTTTCTTGGCAGATGGACATTTTGCAGAAACTTAGTCTCACTCAAAACTGGCAGCTTTTTTTTTTTATTTTATACTAAATAAATGGGCAAGAATAATACAGCAAAGTGAGATATATGTGGCATCCCAAATCTAAAGAGACCCATAGACTGTTAAAACTTTTCTCAATAGTAGAGGGACAAGATGCAGCAATTTATCTCTCATCTTGGAAGGGATATTTCAACATTCCTATGAGGTGGAGCTCCTAGAAATGTCACCAAGGTGGCAAGTCCCTGAATTTTGTGGGATGCATTCCCAAATTCTAACATGCATGTCTTACCTAAGTCTCTAGAGTTGCTGATACTTCCTGTTCATCAGATGCAAAATCATCACATCATAAATGTAATGTATAAACATGACATCCTTTTGAATTGAGAGGTGTTTCAGGTCATTACAGACTAGACTATGACAGAAAGCTTAACAGTTGATATACCCCTGAGCTAGAATAGTACAATTGTGTTTCTGGCTCTATCTGCTGAAAGCAAACTACCTCTTTGCTCAAAAGTTTAGAGAAGAAAAGCATTGTCCACATCTATCATTGCCTATCAGTTGACAAGAGATGTAATGATTTGCTCCAGCAATGAAACTACTTCTAGATTAGCAGATGCAATTGGAGTCACTGCATGGTTATATTTTCAATAATCTCATTTCATAATGGTTATTTACATCTGTCCTCTGCACAAGCAAAATAAGTAAGTTGAATTAGCTGTGGTAGGAATAAACTCCAGCATTTTTAGGGGCTTGATAGTGACATTAATCTCTGAAATCCCTCTTGGGATGTGGTGTTGTTTCTGGTTTTATATTTTATATGTAAAGGGAGATCTAGGGGTTTTCACTAGGCTTTCCATACCATAACAATGCCCTTTCCACTGGTTAAAGAACAAAGTCCGCTGATGAGCATGTGCTATCTGATTATGTATTTTGGAACTCAGAAGATAGTCACGGTGTGGGTTTAGGTGTCCATTGGGTCTACTATGAAATGGACACAATCCGTTGATTATCTGACCTTCATAAGCCTCTTTTCTGACTAGTACATTACAGTTTTATTTTTATCTCCAGGCATCAGTGAGAGGTCAGAGTCAATGTCAAATGTCCTTGAAAAGTCTGATGATTTCACCTTCACCAGTTCATAGTAACCATGGTAAATATTTGCAGGTCTTTGGGGAAAAGCTAGGAGAAATATTAACAATATCCATTTTGGGCTATATAGCTAGGTCTTTCCTCAAGAGGACTCAGTCTTTTTTTCATTAAAATGACTCTGGTTACTGTAAACTGATTGAGGGATGTCTGTGACTGTATTGTGTTCTAAAACAGATCACGGTTAACACATTTGGGAATCTACTTTTACAAATTTAACAGACTACTCATTTATTTCAGTTCTAGGTACATACTGATGAACTATTCAACACCAAAATCTTTGCAGCATAGACATTCTGATTCCTGCTTCAGCTCTGCTCTGCAATGGAGTTATCATTAATATTTTGTCTCTGGGGATTAAGTGCCTCTATTTGCCATCTGCCACCCTGGAATTCCATTATCCCCATTGATTTCTGGGAGCCCAGATCCATGACAGTAGTTTCTGCTTGTATTTATGAATAGAAAGTAATCACAGGGACTTCCCTGGTGGTTCAATGGTTAAGAATGCAGGTTCCACCCCTGGTTGGAGAACTAAGATCCCACATGCCACAGGGCCACTGAGCCTGTGTGTTGCAACTACTGAGTCCACATGCTCCAGAGCCCATACACCACAACTAGATAGCCCACGTGCTGAAAACTGCAGGGCCTGTTTTCTGTGGAGCCCATGAGCTACAACTAGAGAGAAGCCTGCACATCGCATCTACTGAGCCTGTTGTGCTCTGGAGCCTGTGATCCACAACTAGAGAGAAGCCTGCCCGTCATAATGAAGAGCTCATGCACCACAATGAAAGATCCCTCAGGGCGCAGTGAAGGTCCCACCTGCCCCAAATAAGACCCGATGTAGCTAAATAAATAAATAAATAAGTATTTAAATATTTAAAAAGAAAAAAAATATGTAATCACAAAGGAGCTCATTAAGGACACTGGGGACTCCCCATGAATATATTTCTTCCAGACTTAATGAAGGGAGTGTATTCTGGTCCACCTGAGGGGTACATTAGGAGACAAACAAATATGACATCATAAATACATTCTACGGTTCCAATCTCACTAAGACTTTGGTTATATCCCTCAGTAATATGACAGGGAATTTCTAGCATTTGATTTAATTAAATGTAAGCACTTTTTGGTCTCAGATTTTAGTCATTTGCAAAGGAAAATGTTAAAGCTACCCCTATCTTCTTGATTTAACATATTGAATCCAGAATCTTGGCTAAGTGAGACTTTATCGCTCTACTCAGCCTGAGCCAAATTTGTATTTCTTCTACCTTAATCTAACAACCTTAGGATTAATTCTCACTTGTTTACCTAGGTTTTAGTAAATGTAGAATGTTAAAATCATGTGTGAAAAATTTTTGGTATGTGTAATACTTTCCATGTCACACTTTGTACATTACCTTCTGGGTCCTGTTGGAACTTGACTCTGGTTATAGATCTAGGAACATTAAGAATTGTTGGAGATAGGATATGGAGAGGATAAGCAGTCTCTTCTTGCAAGAGAACTGTCTCAGTGGGGAGGAAATTATAGTTTCTTCAAACAAGAAGAAACTAACCTCTTTAAAACAAGAGGTTGAAGAGATAATTCAAAAAGAAAGGCAGTTTAGCAGAGTTTAAAGGTTCAACTTTCCAATCTTATTTGGAATTTTTCCATATGCCTCTATCCTAATATTTAGGACCCCAATCCTTCCCAATCGATACCCTAAATTTATCATAAGAAGCCTTGCAAGCTTGAGAATTCAATTCTGTAATCTTATAATTTAGGTATGATTTTTTTATAGATCTTTATTGGAGTATAATTGCTTCACAATACTGTGTTAGTTTCTGTTGTACAACAAAGTACATCAGTCATATACATACATATATCCCCATATCCCCTCCATCGTGAGCCTCCCTCCCACCCTCCCTATCCCACCCCTCTAGGTTGTCACAAAGCACTGAGCTTATCTCCCTGTGCTATGCTGCTGCTTCCCACTAGCTAAATATTTTACATTTGTCAGTGTATATATGTCAATGCTACTCTCACTTCACCCCAGCTTCCCCCTCCACCCTGTGTCTTCAACTCCATTCCCTATATCTATATCTTTATTCCTGCCCTGCCACTGTGTTTATCAGCACCACATTCGTATGGAAACACAAAGGACCCTGAATAGCCAGAACAATACTGGAAAGAAAAGTGGAGCTGGAGGAATCAGGCTCCCCAACTTCAAACTATACTACAAAGCTACAGTAATTAAGACAATATGTACAGGCACAAAAACAGAAATATAGATCAGTGGAACAGGATAGAAACACCAGAGATAGACCCACGCACATATGGTTGCCTAATTATGACAAAGGAGGCAAGAACATACAATGGAGAAAAGACAGCTTCTTCAATAAGTGGTGTTGGGAAAACTGGACAGCTACATGTAAAAGAATGAAATTAGAACACTACCTAACATCATACACAAATATACCCTCCAAATGGATTAAAAACCTAAATTTAAGACCAGACACTATAAAACTCATAGAGGAAAACATAGGAAAAACACTCTTTAATGCAGGTATGATTTTTATAAATATGAGCACTATGTCTATAGAAGATGAGGTTTTATTTTATGGTAGTCAGCTCCCTTATAAGATATTTGGGCAGGAAAATTAGTGTTGTGAACTCATCATTTTTTTTTTGCTCCAAGTTTCACAGCCCATTTGGAAGTCATAAAAGCAAAGAAACAAAAACAAACAAAAAAACCTTCCTTATGTAAAAGTAATGTGTCTGCTACATAGGTCTCCCTTCCAAATTTCTTGCAAAGTGCTTCATTTGGTCCATGCTAACCTGTAATTATGTAGGAAAGAGAATTCTGGAAAAAGACAGCATCAGCCTAGCTGTGTTGGCACAGTAGAAATCCTCTATGCAATGGTCCATCTAGAAATATTATTTTGGGGGGAGAATTTTTGTGGATGAGGATAGTGGCTTCAGTACTATTTAATTTGTTACTATGAGTAAAGGATTGTTTTCATTTTCTTCTTGTGTCAATTTTTGTAGGTTATGTATTTCCAGAAATTAAAAAAACTTTTTTTTAACCTCAATTTTATTTACTGACCTAGAGCACTGGTTCTTAAATGAGGGCTAATTTGCCCTCAAAGGGACATTTTTTTTTTTTTTGGTCACAACAGGATTTTTTCTATTGACATTTAGTAGGTAGAAACCAGGATGCTGCGGACTATCCTGCAATATAGAGAACAACCTTCCCATCAACCAAACCTTATTTGATCCAAAATGTTAATAGTGCCAAGGTTGAGGAACCTTGGTCTAAAGTGTTTTGTGATATATCTCAATATAATTTTAAAAATCTACTGCTGGGCTTCCCTGGTGGCGCAGTGGTTGAGAGTCTCCCTGCCAATGCAGGGGATACGGGTTCGTGCCCCAGTCTGGAAGATCTCACATGCTGTGGAGCAGCTGGGCCCATGAGCCATGGCCGCTGAGCCTGCACGTCCAGAGCCTGTGCTCTGCAATGGGAGAAGCCACAACAGTGAGAGGCCCATGTACTGCAAAAAAAAAAAAAAAAAAAAACTACTGCATATTTTGTATGTTATCTTTTTGTATGTTACCTCTGTGGCTTTCTTATTTTACTCAAATCTTGACCTGACAATTTTTGCTATTTTGACAATTTTTCAAACGTATATAACATTTTTGTTGTTGTTAGCAGCAGAACCCATCCTAAAACCTATCCAGCATTTTCTTCTAAATTGTGTCATTTCTTTGTAGTAGTATCTCCATAATTTGTCATATCTGGTTAAGAGAGAAGGTGAATGATTAGTTAATGGTAAGCTGAGGAGGAATGTAATCAAAAGAACGGCAATCTTTATCAAAATGTGAGATTCATAGGTAACATCTTGATTTTGCTTAATTAATATGTCATTCTTATTTGGACAGTAGTAGTGGACAGTTAAAAAAGAGAAGGAAAAACATTGATATCTCCTTGTAAAATGTAAATTTCCCCACATGTTTATTAGGAGGAATTTGCAATTAATAAATCTTTATTTTTTTCTCCCTAATGAGAAGACAAATCTTTTTTCTTAAATAATCTGTAATTTTTAGTTAAAAGAAATGAAAATAACTCCAAGTGAAAAAAAAGGATATGGAAGAGAAACTCTGACAAACCATTCTGAAAGATTCAAGTGATAAATGCATTAATGTGGAGAATACCAGAATTTACTTATAGATTCTAAAATTTTATATATAGATTGCATAAATTTTGAAATTTATATATAAAATTACATATACAAAAAATTATATATATTTGATAAATAGTCCTGAATAAAAAACACCTATACATTGCATATACATTTTAATTGTCTTTGCTTTTCATGGCAAGTAACTAAAATTATTTCTGACACATTGTATTTTTATGTTCATGAATGGTTAAAAGATTTAAGTGTCATCGCATTTAACAACAGTTCTACAACTTTGGTGTGCATTATACTTATCTGAGTAAGGTTGATGAATATGCAAATATCTGGTCCCTCTTTCAGAGATTTTGATTCAATTTTCAAAATAGAGCTGCTCTATCTATCTATGCGTCCACACACTCCTTAGGGATATAACAAGGTTTGAGAGATATGAGTAACTGTGTTTTAACCTAAATACCAAAATAGAGAAAAACAATTTATTTAAATATTCTATGGCAAGTTTGTACTTAATATATGACAGCAAAACTCAGTCATAGGAAAAAATAATTATTAAGCACCTAAAATTTGAAAAGTAACATTGCTCTTTTTTGGAGCAATATATATGCAAAACAAACAAATAAACAAAAAATTGTGTATTCACATTGGTCAGCCTTAGCTAAGTTATGCTTAAGTTATAAACCACAAAGTTTCAGGGACACATACAAAAAAGGAAATAAAAATGATGCATTTCCTATTATTGTGACATGTTCATGATGGTTTGCCTGTGGATGTTCTTCTCATTTTTATTAAAGGAACTGAGCTATATGACCAGTCCCAGTTAAATGTATTTCTGTTTTCATGGGAAATGGAAAAGATAAAATGATGGAACCATCAAAGGTTCTTAAAGATTTTCCTTGGAAGTGCTTCATCCCTCTTCTGTTCATATTTTATTGGTCAAATTCAGTGTAAGTACAATAGTCAAGCCTGGAGTTAATGATATAAGAATGTAAGTCCTCTCATAGTGAAGAGACAACAAATATTTTGTAAACTAATACAATCCTAAAATTGTAGGATTTTACAATCATAAATTTGTACAATACTGACTTGAAGAAATTTTATATATGATCTTTGTGAAATATGCTATTTAAAATTTATTTTCAAGTATTCTAGCAGAAATGCAATTAAATTATAGATAAATCTATTAGTGAATTTTAATCAACATGCAAAATGTATTACTTTTAAGTGTCCTATTCAAGAATGAAAGCTGAATGTGAGTGTGGGGTGAGGGGCAGAGAGGAAGAGAGGAAAAGTGTCAGTTGTATCTATGCTACAGAAATTCTAGATTTTCTAGATGAATATTAGAGATTTATTAATCAGAATAAAATTTTACAAGAAATACTTTTTTATTTATTTTAATAAATGTTCAAGATATACTGATTTCTTAGAAATATTATAACATCTCTGACTTTGAATTTACAGAAAAACCTAATATAATACACACTTTTGAGTGGTGTTATTGTCCTAGGGCTTAGATTCAGAGGATTTTGTCACTTGAAATTAATTTCATCTTACACTAAAATAATTTTACTTCTCTCAGAAACAAACCCTACATAAGTTGAATGAAGGTGGATAAAGGCTAGAAAGCTAGGAATTTACTGAATCTTTAAGAAAATATTGTACAAGTTTTTGTGTCTTTTTACTCATAAATATAGGTGTGTGTGGTTGTGGATTTTTTTCTGGTACTTGCTTTAATTTTAGCATCCACCTGGTAATGTTTAGGGGAGAGAGGAAACCTACAGCTTTCATCCAACTATATCAGTGGTATCATCTACCACAAAGAACCTTGTTATTTGACCTGGTTCAGATCTGTGTGTACTAGGAAGGAAGGTGGGGTTTAGAAAAACATGCCAATGATGATTACAGTATAAGGTAAAATGATATAAATATATTTAAGGAAAGAGGGTATATTAATTTACAGTTGTCTACTATGAAAGCAATGGAACTAAATGATTACTACAGGGGAGTTGTATTTTAAACTGGGCCTGAAAAATTGTGTAATAGTTGGAGACAACCAGGTAGAACAGAGCAGCGTGAAGGAGCAGATAGTGAAAATTTATGAAAGAATCAGAGTATTCTCTTTGTGGGAGATTTCACAAATCCAAGCCTCCAATTATTTTTTTAGTAGAGTTATAGTCAGTTTAAAGCACACATATTCAGCAGTAAAACTTCAGATAGTGATATCATAGACAAATATCTACATTTTAACTTATGAGCTTACGTCCTAATTTTAGTGAAAGTTCTGGTGAAACTCACTCTTACTATATTTACTGTTGTTCTTTTTAATTAACATGAATTGGTGTATTAGTATATGAATAGAAGTGAGTTGAAACCTTTCAAGAACTTACAGAAAAGTAAAAAAATTCAAATATTTACTCCAAAACCTTATACTTCCAGGTAATTCACTGTTCTTATCTTAGGATAAATCTTAAATACATACTTTAAAATTTTCCTTTAATCAGGAAGACTAATTCTTGAAGAAAAATACTGTGCCCATTTTCTCTTTATTTAATTTCTTTTTTTAACTTCCTTCCTTCCTTCCCTCTTTCCCATCCCTTCCCATTCTTACCCTTCCCTTCCCCTTTCTTTCTTTCTTCCTTTCTTTCTTTCTTTCTTTTTCTTTCCTTCCTTCTTCTTTCTTTCTTTCTTTCCTTCCTTCTTCTTCTCTCTCTCTCTCTCTTTCTCTCTCTCTTCACAGTATACTATGAACAGGAAGCACAAAACACGACAGATGGAATGTACCCTTCTATCTTGGGAACGATTTTCAAATCTCTTAGTTCAGCATTGAGATTATTCTCCATCATTTGCATCTACAGCTCTAGAGTTGGATTCCAAAGTGTTATTCTGCTATTTAGCCCCTGACTCTCAACTCAAGTCGTTTCTCACTTTGTTCTATTTTCTTAGTTAGGTTTATGTCATTTGGAACAATTTACTATGTGTCATTTATCTCTGAGGGAATCTTAGAAAAAAAATTATATTAATGATTCATACTTTTTTTTAATGGTCTGGAAAGCAGCTCCGAACTCAGACATTTTTTGTTTTATCTAGAAACTTTATTGGAGCTTGGGTTAGATGTGAGGAATTATTCACAATTATTTTGACAATAACTAAATGCCCTTAATAGAGTGACAGACTTTATTTAGGAATTCAATGTCACCATCCAGGAATAAGATGATCAACCAAGGACACCATCCAAGACAGGAAAGATGTAATTAATAGAACCCCATTTATAGAGCATCCTTGAAAATTTCTGGCTGGTGAAATCTACAAAGACCCATGAAGTAATCAATCACATGTCTATGTACAATTTGTTTTCCTCTAGAATTTTTCTTCATTTTTTTTGAGAATATTTTTGTATTTTTAATATATGTATTAGGTAACATCATTCTCATTTTTCAAACACTACATTCAATTCCCATTGGAATTATAACCCTATTAGAATTCTCAAAGAGATTAAGTTTTAAACACATCTTCCAAGGCCCAGTCTGACCTGGTTTACTTCTCTGTTCTCACTTTCATTTCCCCTTTTCCCATAGTCACTTGTCTTTTTATTATTCCGCTTTAAATATATATTTTCTCTTTCCTTCTTATGGAATATTCTGCCACCAGATCTTCTGAAGGCTGACTCCCTCATTCATGTATCTGCTCCATTTCACCTTTCCAACATGTCTTTCTTTCATTTCTTTTCTTTCTTTTTTTTTTTTTTTAAGTGTGGTAAGGACACAATGTGAGATCTACCCACTTAACAAATTTTTAAGTGCACAAGACAGTATTGTGAACTATAGGCAACTTGTTGTACAACAGATCTCTAGAACTTATTCATCTTGCATGAATCAAGCTATTCAGGTTTAAAAAAGAAGGAAATTCTGCCATATGTGACAGCATGAATGAACCTGGAGGACATTATGGTAAGTGAGGTAAGCTGGTCACAAAAGGACAAATAATGCATGATTCTACTTACATAAGGTACCTAAAATAATCAAACTCATAGAAGTAGAGAGTAGACTTCTGGTTACCAAAGTCCAGGGAAGGAGGAAATAGAGAACTGTTGTTCAGTTTTTCTTGACCATTGAACTCCTGATCCTTTATCACTCTCAGGAATATGTACTATTTTATTGCTTTCTTAGCATTTATGCCTTTCTAAAATAATTCTGTTCATTTTATTTTTGCACATGTTTTTCATAGTCTGTTTCCATGAGCCACATAATACAAAATTTTAAAATGCTTTTGAATTGCAGATATTTGAGAATTAGTATTTTTATAATTGTTATTGTAAGTAGAATTTTTACCAGATTTTTAAAGTTATAAAGCCAAAATCAATTTATAATGAAAGCAATAATCCCCTACTTCACCATTCCCTGAAAGTAGCCCAATTTCCTAGAGACAAATACTTTTAATAGTTTCTATTTTTACTTCTTCCTTCTTTTAGTGATTACTTAAATAATGCTTTGTATTTTGAAAAGTGAAAACTTGATAGTACTAAATGAACCATGTGATTTTTGGGAAACTTAGTGAGGAGGGTAACTAAAATTGTAAAATATGAAGGGAAAGGAAAATATGTTAGGTACTTACTATGTATCTTTTCCTTACTCACTCAGTATAAAATTTTATATAATGTTTTTTTCCAAAGTAATAAAGGAAAATTTAATATCATGTAGCAAATATTTAAGCAAGTGAAGAAATATTATTAGACTTTATCTCTAATATCCAGGTAAATCATGTTATGTGTCAAGAAAAGTAGCAGTTAGGTGGAGATAAATTGGATTTAAATAGATAAATCCAGTCAACAAAGGATTCTTGTAATAGATTGAAATGTCAGAACCTAATATGATGCATTAAAGAGACTAGTTTTGCAACTATAACAAAATCATCTCCTTCTAAAGTGTTTAGGATTTTTTGACATTTTACTCCAGCATCTAATTTAATACCTTATTGATGATTAAGAATAAGGAATTGAAAAAGTGAAACCCTATATTTTAAGAATGTTGTAAAACAATGTCATTATAAATATAGCATATTAATGTCAAATGATATATACTATAGTATTGATAAAATAAAGTGTAACTTAAGAATACGTATATTCATAGCTACTATAGTATCTTTCCCTTTTTTATATTTAGGGAGAACTTTTTTTGTTTATTTCTGTTATAGATTTGTGAATAAACTGTGGGAATTTATAGCTAGAATTAAGGTGTCCCAATTGGGAGTTTAATACTCCAGTCACTCTAATTTAGTATTAGAAGGAGCATAAAACATTGGGAATGCAGAAGTAAAACATTAATCCTTGTTATAAGCCTCAATTCAGTGAATTTTCAATCTAGATACTTTTCTATCCTTTATCTAAGAAGAATGGAATTTTTATTGATATAATAAATTTGCATGTGATTTTACTCACAATTATTATTTACAAACATAAGTAGTGAAACAATAGAAATTTAATTTAAATAATTTTATTTTAATAAAGATTAGTGGTTATTTCCAGTAGCATGATTCATTTCAAATTAGAGCAAAACACAGAATGCTCTTTAAATTAACTTCAGCAAGTTTAAGAATATGTAAGTGATAGATTCATATTTATTTCAGAATATCAGTTCAGATTTGTAATGACTGAAAAAAAAGATAGGTCTTTCAAATTCTAAATTTTCAATGTTACTCAAGACAATTTAAAAAAGAGAGTTCCTTAGTTTCTATAGATTATATTTTAGTAGGAATTCCAGTTCTAATTTTAGATTTATTTGTGTGTTTACTTATTTATTATTCAACAAATAATTATTAGCTATCTCCTGTTATCTGGTCACTGATTTCCTAAGTTCCTACTATTTGTCAGTCACTGTTCTAGATAATGGAATTATGGTGATTAAAAAGCAAAAAAAAAAAAAAAATTCCTGCTCTCATTGAGCTCACAATTCTGGGAGAAAATAGGAAAAACAATATTAAAGGTAAGTAAATACAAATCATAATAAGTGCTTAGCAGAAAATTAAACAGCTATTACAAAGATCCAGTTATTAAAAAAATAAGCAGATCCCTTTAGAGAAAGTTCTTATATTTTCCCATTTTTGAGTTTTTAAAATGTTTTTTATATTTTAAAATTTGCTTCATGAAAATGAAGGTTAAGCTTATGAAAGCACATGCAAATACAATGATCTTATTAAGACTTTTTTAATATGCAAAAGGTGCAACTACGTTTGTTGATCAAATTTACGTGTGAATGGAAGGGAGATTAAGAATTTTATGTGTTATATGTGCAAAAGAGAATGAAAGACAGACAGTTGAGAGAGAGATTGATTTAGAAGGTCTGGGGTATAAATGCTCCCAGAAGTAGTGCAGGAATGATATCTATCACCCAAGTAAGTTAACAGATGTTTGTACCCTGTTCATGTCACTTTAATAGACTTCATTGTGTAGAATTAGTGAATAATGTATAAGGTAAATATAAATGTGTAATGAAAAAGTATAAAGCATTTCCAGTTTTGACTTGTTCCCAATATTCTTCAAGATAAGTGAGATAGATGTAAAACAATTGGAGAGAAAATTCAAACACTGTGAAAATATGTTTTTAAAAATAAACACCTTTAAGAAAAGAATACAGCTAAATACATGAAGTATAGTTTTTTGCAAAAGCTTATTCAAACAGACAAGAATATATATTTAAGTAATTTATGATGTTCCTAACTTTCAAGTTATAAATAATTCAATATATTCATATATATTTATGATTACATTCAATTAAAATATTTTCTTAATTTAATTTTTGGCTGTTTGGAAACAAAAGAATCATATAAATAAAGTCAAATCAATTAATGTCTTAATACTAAGTTCTAATAGTATACAGGGTTTTAAATTTTCATGTCTTAGCTTTTGTTCCTTAAGTCCAAAATACCAATTTTTGTCTTGCATTAAATATTAAATGTTTATTTCATGTTCAGGTAATAAGATATAGAAACATGGAGAATAAGACATACATTAGTAGTTGACCATGATTTTAAATTAATAATATTGTGTTTTATTTGACATTGAAATAATATTAAGATTATTATTATTACTATTATTATTTTAGTGTTTTGTCACTATCAATATCTTTGAAAATCTTTAATTTGGTGAAAGAAAACTTTGTTAATGTTGGTATTTAAGTACTTAGCACAATTTCACTGTTATGGAAGAGTAAAAAATCATTAATTAGTTCCATTTGATTTTTTCTTAACATCTCTATCACCTTACTCAAAATAACACTGTATTTCTTCTTTTTACATTCAGTATTTAATTGTTATCATTAGACTGTGATTTTTTTATTAATTGGTGTACTAGATAGTAAATTCTTTATATTTCAGAATCAACCTCAATATAGTTAAGTCAAGTGCTCAAAAAAAATGTGGATTGGTAAATTTCATTAGACTCCCTCTGTGTGATTTATAGTCTTGTCTCTTAAATAATGTAGTTTGAGACAATAAGTAAGATCCTTCACAGTGAAGGTGCCTTTCTTCCCTTGCTACATATCACTTATTCCTTCTATGAATATTAAAACATTGCTTAAATTATAACAGCATCTTTCAGGGGTTATCGTTAGTACTTCAAGAACAGATTTAATATCTTTCATGGTAGATGATCACAATAAATGAGACAGTAACTAAAGAACTCATGAAAAATGTAGGTCACATCCAATCTGTGACTTTTGACCCTAAATCAATTCTTTCGCTCAGCATGGTGAGATCTGATTCACAGGCTTATGGTGGAAACTTGATATAAAAGACTGTCTTTTAAAATTCCATAATGATTTGAGAAAAATTAGCAACAATATCTTCTCATTCCCATAAAGCTTAGCTTCTGGAAACATAATCTAAACAATTTCAAGCCTTACTGCCACTTCCTATTAACTGTAATCCTGAATTTTTGACCTCTGTGACCCTCAGTTTCCCTAGTTAAAAAAAAATTATAAGTAAAATAATTATCCTTTGGGTTTCTTTAATATTACATAAAGAATGAAACAATGAAATGTAGAGGACAATATATGTGTTAATTATGAACTTCTAAAAGGATAGGGTAAGTACTACTAATGTGCTGGCAGGTTCTCATTATGGGGAAGAGTTCCTTCCATAAAGTCTGAAACTTTGTAGAAAGACAGACCATTAGTGAGGAAGTATTAGCCAAAGCATCCCTAATGACTAATTAGAAGACATACTTTGCAACTATGTCTGTCATGTGCTTTTTTAATTTCCACATCAAAGTTTGTAATTATAATACTCTTTTTATCAGGAAAAAAATCTCACAATGGATTAAAGCTTTTTGAGAAGACTCTATTAATAACTGAAATTTTCAAAAGGTGAAACAAAAATGTGTGAAACTACATATTATGTCTGAACAGACAGGCCGTTTTCTGATAATGAACTTGACTTACTTAACTGTGTATTTCTCTTTGAACATAACTTTGAATTGGCATAACTACTTAAAGTTCTAGATCATCTGGCTACTCTTTAGTGTTCAAATATCGTTGTGGAAATACTCTTGATTATTTTCTTCATATTTTTTACATACTTAAGTCCACCCTTCTGCCAACATTCATATAGCAAATTCTCTAGGAGACTATACACGATACAATTTCTATTATATAATATTATCTCCAAATTGATTATTAGCAACAAGATGAACCTATTTTATATCAATTGTTAAGGACAAGAATAAGGATTTATTGTTTTGATAATGAAGAAATCAGACTATTTCTTCTTTTTGAATATTACATTTCTTAGGATAAAAAATAAGTTTGTTTATAACAGTAGTTGCCTGAGATACATTTTCCACATATGTAAGTATTTACTTGTCTTATGAAAATCAAGGGGCAAAATACATATGGCAAAATGAATGAAGTGAACTAAATCTACAAATACAGCATGATGATATTTACATGTGTATTCTCCCATGTAATCACCACCTAGGACAAGATACAGAACTGTTTCAGCACCCATGAAGGCACTTCCTTGCCCTTTCTCAGTCGAAACTAGCCCCTAAATTTAACTACTATTCTGAATTCTCTCCTCATCAATTAGATTTGACTATCCTAGAACTTGCCGTAAATGGAATCATATAGCAGTTACTACTTTTGTCTTGAGTTGATTTCACTCAGTATTATGTCTGTTAGGTTTATTCATGTTGTATATATTCGAAGTGTATTCTTTTGTACTTCTCTTAATATTCCTTCATAATATTTACCACAATTTATCCATTCTTTATTGTTAAGCATATGGGTTTTTCCCAGATGCTTATTATTATGAATAAATATGTTATAAATATTGTTGTCTTTGTGTAGACTCACTTCTCTTGTGTATACATTTAAGAGTGGAAATAATGGAAATGGCCAGCTATCCTGAAGCAGTTTTATAATTTTACATCCGTACCAGCCATGTATTCAATTTTTCCACCTATTCCACACATTTGGTAATTTCTTTCTTAGTTAATTATAATTGTCCTAGTAGCTGTATTTATTTGTCCTTTTAATTTGTATTTATGTAACAGTATTTCTTTGTATTTTTAATTTGTGTTTTCCTGATGAATAGTGATGTTGACTATATTTATTATGCTTATTAGCTATTTAAATATAAGTTATATGAAAATTCTTTTCAAGGGACATTTCCCATTATTTTTATTTTTTTCCTTATTGATTTGGAGAAGTCTTTTCTATATTCTGAATATGAGTCCTACAGCTCATACATACAGCAAATATGTATTTTCTTCTACTATTTCTTTGGTGTTTTCACTTCTTTCATGAGGTTTTTTGACAAAGGAAAAAATCTTTATTATAAAGCCAATTTTTAATTTTTTTGTTTTATGACTAGTTCTTCAGTGTTTTTGATTCCTATATTAGAGATCTTTACCTATTGCAGGGTCATATAGATATCCCTCTGTGTTTTCTTATAGAGACTTTAGATTTCTTTTCACAGTTATGCCTATGAACTAAGTTTTGTCAATTTCATTGAATGGTATAAGATAGTTGTCATTTTATTTATTTTTTAACATTATAGATATAAAATTACTTGATTTAATTATCTTTTATTAATTTATTGCTTCAACATAATTTCACCTGTTTAATCTTCGATATAAGTCAAGTGCACAAATATATGGATCTATTTTAGTACTATTGATATTGTTTGTCTATTCTTATGCCAGTACACTATGATGATAATAACTAGCTTTTTCAGTAATTTGTCAAATCTGGGATGTATGTCCTCCAATTTTATTCCTCCTCAAGAATATATTGACTATTGTAGGTTCTTTGCATTTCAAACTAAATCTTAGAATCACCTTCTCACTTTATACAAAAGTTAAAAAAATCTTAGACATTTTCATTGAGATTTTAGTGACTATATAAGAATGTGAGGAAAATCGATATTTTTACAATGTTTTCACAAATTTAGTATCTGTTTAATTATTTAGAACTTCTTTAATGTTTTTATAACAATGTTTTGTACTCTTTATTGTAGAGGTTATAGAAATCATATCAAATGTATTCTGCTGATTTTATAATTTTGATGTTATTAATGGTGTTTAAAAGTTTACTTTTAAATTGTTTGATGCTACTATTCAGAAATATACTTAATTTAATCATATTGGCTGTGCATCTGGCATCTTTTAAAGTTTACTTATTACCTGAAATACTTTGTTTAGTATTCAAAACCATGATTAGGTATTTATAATTTGAAATAATGTTAAGCAAAATACAAGCTTATGGAAATTAATTGAACAATGATTCTTTTAAATAAAAGGCTCAAGATGGGTTGACACCCAGACATCAATAATTTTAAAAAAAGCAACACACAAAAACCACATATCAGATAGTAAGAAAGTAACATAAAAGAATAAGTTAGTGCAAGTAAGGTTATTCACTCTGTAAGTACTCTAAAGTTTACAGAAATCTAGTGGAGGTTATTACATTCCAGAGTATGATTTGGTATAGATATCATTGTACCTATATTTAATAGGCAGGTCCTGGCTGGAAAACAATCCCTCTGTCCATTAGTTCACCTCTTTATATGTCTGTATATACATAAAATTAGCTTTTAGCACTGGTTTATAGTTTTGAATTCCAATAATTGCTCCTATTATAAGGAATTCAGAAATAGAAATAAGTAGGCCAATGATAGAATGACAAGAAAAGCTAAAATTTAAGAGGAAAGAAGCAAAAAAACTAATTTTATGTCCATTGTTTCTTTGTTGAAAACCTACTCATTATTCATAATTCATTTTAAATGTGCCTTCTTTATGAAATAGTTAAAAAATAAATTCTTATCTTTGCTAAAATATTACCATGCATACTTCTATCATAACATATTAAACAATTTATCTAAATACATATAATTATCCCAAACTGGACTGTAAGTTTTTTGAGAGAAGACAAAGAATTGTATTTGTCACTAATTGCCTGGTTGAAAACAGAATTCATTTGGAGATGAATTTAAGAGTCTCTTGGAAGATGGACATGAACAGAGGTACCATAGCCAACAATCAGTCTCAACTGCCAGACCTGTGAATCAGGCTATCTGAGACACTCAAATCCTAGTGAAGTCATCGTGCGACTATGGCCATATGAGCAACGTCAGGTATGATCAACAGAAGACCTATCCATACTGACAACGCACAGCATTATGAGAAATAGTAAATTGTTTTTCTAAGTCACTTCAGGCTGTGGTGATTTGTTATGCAGTCATAGGTAAAGGAAGCAATTGCCATTTTATGTAAACTATTTTTGATAATAGCAGATGGAAAATGATTTAGTGTGTTTTGTGAAGTAGTATTTATCATAAAAATAAAATCAACAATTATAAAAATGAAAGCACCTATAAATGCAGATGATGACATGTTGAGTGAAATATTAAATGAAATTCAGTGAATAGTTAAATTTATATCTATAACTACTAAGAAAATAGGCAATCTAGAAAAGAAACCTCATATTACATGAATGAAAGGTCATTTGATAAAAATTCAGCTCTTGATTCTGATTTTTTTAAAAATGCAAAGGACATGGACATGTATACACACACATACACACCTTGGCAAAACAGAAAACATTATAACCAAACTGTGTAAAATAATATCATTCTTATATTCCTCTACATCTTTCCCATTTTATATACATTATCACTGCCTAACTTTCAAGTTCATTACTATCCTTCTTTGTCCATTTCTTTATAATGTATTGTTAGGGTTTCAACATATGAATTATGTCACCCCCCAAAATTCATATGTTGAAACCCTAATCCTTATTACCGTAGAATGTGACACTATTTGGAATAGTGTCTTTAAAGAGGTAATTAAGGTTAAAAGAGATCATAAGGTGGGACCCTAATCTAATAAGACTATGTTCTTATAAGAAGAGGAAGAGATGCCAGGGGAACAGGCACACAAAGAAAAGGCTATGTGAGGACACAGCAAGGAGGTGGCTGTCTTCATGCCAAGGAGAGACACCAATGCTGCCAGCACCTTGACTGTGGTCTTTCAGCCTTCTGAACTCTGAGAAAGTAAATTCCTGTTGTTTATGCTACCTGTCTGTGGTATTTTGTTATGGCAGCCCTAGCTGATGTAGGGTAGGAAAGACTTTCTTTCAACCCTCCTAGGTTCAACAGCTGTCTCTATGAAATAAACTGATAAGAGGCAGACTAACAGGAGAAAAGATACATAAGTTTATTAATTTTTAATATCACATGCACAAGGGCGTTACAGAAGAAAAGTGAATACCCCCCAAAAAGCAGAAACATGGGAGAGCTTATGTACCATCTTAATAGGGGAGCAGGAGGGGAGATGGAAGCAACTTAGGAGAGAATATACCACTTTTAGGAAAGATAAAGGGGCCTTTAGAAGGATAGACAGGAGATATAAGCGTTTGTGATAAAATTTGTCTGGGTGTGGGGTCAACTTTTAGTCTCCTCTTCTGTGATAAGTATCAATCTTTCCCGGTTGATGAAACACCTGGAGAGGGAACTTGTGACAATCCGGTTCCTTTAGAGGATTTGTCTTTGGACCAATAACAGGAGTTCAGAGAAAGACTTTCCCTGCATTTGCTGTTTTTCTCAAATGCCTTTCGCTCAAAATAATCAGTAAACTAAAGCAGCATGTTTTGGAGTGGCATGTCTTGAACTGCTGCACAGACTGATAACATGTACCTTATTACATGTATTTTTCTCATCTCTTATTTAAAATTCCTTCTAAAATCATATGCTATTTTTTGTGAAGACTTCACTGAATGTAGTCTCTCCTCTCTATTAGTATTAATCTTGCCTTCCTATTTCCTTTATGTGCAATATTTTAAAATTTTATATGAAAGAATTATTGGGCATGAAAATATGAATGCCTCAGCTCTCCTACCTTCAAACACACAATTGAGTCTGAATTGTCAGCAACTGGAAGGGAAAAGATGTCTCTTATAGTTAAATTAGGACAAAAATATAATAATCTGGCCCTCAATAAATGCAAATGGATATATTTGTGGAATACTGCTATTTTAAAGGTAGGTAGAGTTATATGCAAACAAAACCCTGCCATTTTAATGAATACTCTATGCCTTATGTTTATCACTGCATTAAAATTAAATTTATACCCTATTTTATTTTGTAAATACAAAATTTTAAATATCAAACATTTTATAACCACTGTCAAAATACTACAGAGAGAAAAATAAGCCTGCTGTGTGTCTTTTGAAACAATTAAAAAAAATTTTCCTTTGACAACTCATACTCAAGAGGCTTACTCCAGGGTCAAACCTAACACTTTTATTTCATTTTTTAAGACTCTGTAGGTACAAGCATGTGCTTTAGTTCATTTTGTGTTACATTGATATGATATGTCATACAAGGATTATTAGTGATTAGGAGTAATATTAGGTCGACATAAAGTTGATGGCTCACTTCAGAAGAATGGCATGACACACCTGAAATATGTCTGTCAAAGCTTGCCTGGTGTTCTATTTTAAAATGACAAAATCTCAGGTTTCATTGTATATTTTTATAAGCACTGAAAATATTGTAAGCTAGTTTAAAATTTCCCTTGATTCCAGGTCTATTCATTTCTTACATAAATCTAAATGTGAGAACAAAAAGAACAAACTATTACTAGGGCTTCACAAAATATCAGAGGGCCAGTGACATATGCCACCCTACTTTCAACATTTAAAATAAATTGGGGCTTCCCTGGTGGCGCAGTGGTTGAGAGTCCGCCTGCCGATGCAGGGGACGCGGGTTCGTACCCTGGTCTGGGAAGATCCCACATGCCAAGGAGCGGCTGGGCCCGTGAACCATGGCCACTGAGCCTGCGCGTCCGGAGCCTGTGCTCTGCAACGGGAGAGGCCAAAACAGTGAGAAGCCCGTATACCGCAAATAAATAAATAAATAAATAAATAAATGGACTTGTCCTTGATAAGGTTGAACAGTTATGATAGAGCAATAAAAAGAAAAGCATTGAGCTACTGCCCTTCACAATGACTGGATTCTATTGTAAGAAAAAGAGCATGTGTGAAAAATGTGCTGCTCAGTGCAAGTTTGTATATGGATCTGTTAAGTTATTGTGGCTGAACCTGGTAAAAATGCAGATTAATGTGCCTGTGGTAAGCTAGTTGATCCTCAGGAGCTAAAAGGATGAGAAAAAAATTCGCGACATGACCAGAATGAATTGTAGTGAGGTGAGGATTGAAAGTCAGAAGCCAGAGCAAGCGAGGCCTCATCAAGAAAGACATGTGGTAAGCAGTGCTTATAAGGAAAGATGAAGGAGTTAAGGTGGAGATCAAAACCACCCCCCCCACAGATACATACACACACACAAAATATACATCAAAGCCAATTAAAGAGGAGATGGGAAACTTAGAATAAAGCAAAGTTTTGAAAAACTGTTTTATTTAGGAAAGTGACCACACCACATGATGGAATTTTAATGAAGTAAACAAAATGAAGCTCCATAATTAAAAAAAAAATAACCTGCAAGTAACTTAGTAATGGAGGAAGCTAATGAAAGTGTGTTTTCATATATCACACATGAACACAATGACATCAAAAAAGATTAACAATAATAAACATGATGTGCAAAATTGCCCCACAACTAAGAACAGTTGAAAAAAGTTAACTTATGCTAATATAACAAATAACCCCCACAAAAATCCCAACAGTTTACAAAAAATGTAATTATTCCTCATCCAATATGTCCATTTTGCAATAGCAAATGGGGCTCCCTCTCAATACATACTTCTATAATTTCAGAAAAAAGGAAGAGAAAATGTGGTAAACCATTCACTATTTCTTAAATCCTCAGTCTGTAAATAACATATGTCATCTCTACTCTCATTCAGTTACATGAAGCATGTTATAGCTGTGTCTAAAGTTCAAAAGGAAAACATTGTATAATACTTCTGAATGGACTGGTATCACAGAGAGGGTAATGAAGATAGATGAACACTAATATATTCTACCATGCTACAAGTAGAGCAAAATGATGAACATCTGTTATTGAGCTTAGCGATTTAGAGACCAATATCAGTTAACCTAACACATTATGTAGTCTATATAAGGGCACATTAATTTACTGTTGTTATTTTTATTAATAATGAAATTAACTACATTTATTATTATTATCTATCATTCTCTATCAGTCACCTCTACTAAGGGGAAAAATGTATACCTCATTTTGAATATAACAGCAACATAAATCCATATCCCCAGACACAATCTTTGAAGTTTACTGGTCACATAGTGAAGACTGGTGGAATAAAGGAGAATGTAGGTTACTTATGACTTGGAATAGAATAAGGAATAACATGAATTTTAGGTCAGAGTAAAAAGAGACTTTCTAATACGTAGTAGGCAAAATTGTAATATGGCCATGAAGATTGCCACTCCCTGGTGTGCATGTGCTTTTTATAATTCTTTTGAGTATGGGTAGAATCTGTGAATATGATGTATGTAACACCCATGATTGGATTATGCTGTATGACAAATGTAAAGGGACTTTTGCACATGTAATTAAAATCTCTAATCTATTGAGTTTGATTTAATCAAAAGGAAAATTATCCTGAGTGAATTTTACCTAATCAGTTGAGTCCTTTAAAGATAGTGAAAGCAGGGAAGAGCTTTGAGCAATAGAAAATTAAAACACAACATTAATATTACCTTGACTATAATTATAAATCCTGGCACGACGATGATTTAATGAAAAAAAACATACAATGTCTCCCTGGACACTTATTTTAACACTTTTATCACTAGAAGATGTGACTAGGAGATGTGATACTATAAAAGATACCTTAGTTCCCTGCATAAGAACATACATGGAATACTTCAGGAAGAAAAAGGACCTGTGCCTCAGGGTAAAGACTAAAAGCGAACAATTATGTAACACATATAACATGCCAGACACAGCTGCAAAAACTTTACATATGTTAATTCACTAGAGATCATATATTGAGGGAAATAGTAAAGATAGCAAAAGACTTATTGAGAGCATGTTGAACAATGAACTGATCTGAAGCAATAAGTTTTCCTTGGATGCCTTTTATCAGATTGTGAAAATTCCTTTTAATTCTTAGAGAAAAAGTTTTATCATGAATGACTGCTGAGTTTTGTCAAATGCATTTTTTGGTGTCTTTTAAAGTAATGATATGTTATTTATCTTTTATAGTATTAATGTGGAAAAGCACATTAATTAATTTTGAATGTTGAACTAACTTTGCATTCCTGGGATAAGGCCTACTTGTTCTGACATGCATTTTCTTTCTTTCTTTCTTTTATTTTTTATTTTTTTTCGGTACACGGGCCTCTCACTGTTGTGGCCTCTCCCGTTCCGGAGCACAGGCTCCTGACGCACAGAGCTCAGCGGCCATGGCTCATGGGCCCAGCCACTCCGCAGCAGGTGGGATCTTCCCGGACCGGGGCACGAACCCGTGTCCCCTGCATCGGCAGGCAGACTCTCAACCACTGCGCCACCAGGGAAGCCCTGGCAAGCATTTTTTAAAAATAATTATTTGAATTCACTTTGTGACTACTGTGTTAAGGATTTCTGTGTCTACGTTTTATGAGGGATATTCCTCCACAGCTTTCTTTAAGTGTAATCTGATTGCCATGCGTTGTCATTAGGTACAGTCTATGTAAGCCCCCAAAATAAGTTGAAAATGTCCTCTTCTCTCTTTTCTAAAAGGATTTGAGTGATGTTTTTGTTTTTTCTTGTTTTTAGGTTTTATAGAGGTGGAGAAATTCAGTATAGGAGACAGATATTCCAAGAGTTGAATGAACTAACTAAATTTTTAACTGGTTTAGCAACTAAAGTTTGATAACTAAAGCTTGCTCAAAATGTTTATCATTTAAAAAGCTTAAAAATCAAAGGTGTTTTAAATGTTCAATGTTTTAAGAGCATTGCCTTGAAAAAATTATATTTAATAGGCATTTTAAATTTTATAACAGGGAAGTTAGAATCAACTTTTAATACAAAGCATTTTAAGTTCCATTATTTTTATTTGCTTATAGATTTTAATGTGGCATTACTTTGATAGCTTCTTGATATCTAATATAATGGAAGACTTTACCTAACACATTCATATAATTTCTTAGTGCATTATATATGCTTACACAGCCTGCATGTACACACATACACACACACACACATATTGTGCTTTCATGGTATGCCCTTTAATGAGGAACAAAGATAACCTTTAACATATATCCTGATAGTAGAAAAATTTAAGAGGCAAGGGGAATTTGGAGGCAGTATTCAAAGGATACTTTATACTTAAGAAAGAAATGAAGTAGCAATAAAATATAGAAAAATCAAAATTTAGATAGATTTTAATATAAATTAGACAACTTTGAAAATATTGATATATAATTTTCTTGTTAATTATTCTTTAAGAAAATAGATACAAAAAGACCATTTTGAAGAGATGAATTTTACTTGGAGTATTTAAGTTATTTTAATCAATGAGTATTAATGAGTACATGAAAGAAAGTGGTATATACAATGCACGTCTTTGGTAAAAGAAATTATATAATAATATATGAATTCATTATTTTTCTGAGATTATATTTTTGATAGAGAGACAAAAAATTTTTGCATTTACATCAAATAGTTTCTATATAGTTGTGTCTTTTTCTTTAACAATGGGTCATGTACTGTGCTTATTCAAAACACAAAAACAGTTGATATTTTTTTCAAAATTTCCAAAAGGGGACAATATTTAAATGTAGTTAAAATGAAATGATTTTCTTTGCTGTTTTCCATTTTAAACATTCTGTAAGGAATGTTTTGCAATCTGCCTCCTAATTCTCTGTCAAAAATTATCTTTTAAGTAATGCAGTGACAACAGCTGTTGATAAACAAGAAAACATTGCCTCAATTCAAACACCATTGAATCAAACAAAGCATCACCTGCTGAGTAAAACAAAGAAAATTGGAAAGTTTTCTGACTCACCATTTTTAACGTTTGAACTCATACTTATTAATTTAATGGTGTTTTTTATTTCATCTATTTATTTGCATTAGGTTATTTTTTCCAAGTTTATCATCATCTGTATTGCTATACATTGTTGATTGTTAATATTTTCCATAAATACAACCCAAAACATCTGCAAATTTCCAAATTACCAAGTACTAGTATTGCTTTTAATTTCTACTTGCCTCACCTGTATAGTGGGATAAATACTTCTCAAATTCAAAGGCCCCTCCAATGATTAAAAAAGGTCATATATCAAATTAGGTGAGTGGCACTACAGTGCCTGTTACAGAGTGGAAGAGACTTGCTCAGTAACTCAGGTGCTCAATCAAGTGAGATGATTCAGCACAAAGATGATTTTTACTTGTGTTCTGAAGTCGAGGATATTTGAGGGCTCTCCACATTATGTCTAAAAAAGCATACATCTGATATATAAAAAATATCATGTGTCTACTTGTATTAAAGAGTGTGGCTCAATTTTTAAAAGATGACTGCTCACAGCTTTTAAGATTCACACTCCTCTTCCCTTCTTGTTCCACATTTGGGCAAGCTGATAAGAAATCCCAGGTGTTCCTTCCTTTAGCCCTTGCACACGGGAAACCTCCCCATTGGCCCAGCCCCTAACAACTAGAAACCAAGGTAATCTTTCCCTGCCTGCTCAATCTATTTTTGAATCTACATGGGAGTTACTCTGTGCTCCCTGGAAAGAATCTTTATGCAGTAGTAACTCTTCATACCATCTTGATGTGTATGTGTGGCATCACTAATTTCAATAGCTAAACCGAATTTTGGGTGAGAGTTCATCCTTTATCTGCAGATAACTACAGCACTACTTTATTATGTCTTACTCCACCCTTATTATGAATTTAACAATTAATAAAGAAGATAAAGTGTCATTTATTTTTTAACAGATATATAGACATTTTAAGGGGAAAAGTAGTCAAATATTACAATTCTTATTTTTAATGTAAATAAGTTTTGCTTAAGTTAATGCAATATATATAATTGTTAGAGCTCCTGAATCAAAAGTCACATTATTATTCCAAGTCTTATTTATAAAATGAGGGAGATGGCTATAAATAATCTAATTACTTTTACAATGCTGACTTTCCATAATGCTATTAAATGTATGTTAATAAATGTCATAATGCATATCCTAATAAAGAAGGCTTTGTATAGTGCCTTTAATGATAAAATTAAAAAAACAGCAACACTCATTCATGGTTTAGGTAATACATTGTTATGTAACCAGGAAATAAAGACATCATTAAATAATTCTTAGATTTGGATTCACTTCCATATTCCATTATGTATATGTGGCATGCACTTTTTTTGGATTTTTTTAAACATCATCATAATAGACAATACAGAGCAGGTGCTTCTAGAGGTCATGTGCAGGTTTTTCAGTATAGAACTCTAGTTGACTTCCAAGCTGAGAGGGGACATCAACTGCCAGGCACATGCGTGTGTGAACCTTTATCTGAATCTTATATCCAGCCACGCTTTGGTTCACCCTAGCTAATGCTACCCAGCAAATAGGGGAGTTGCCCCAGCAACCTTACTGAAAATTTATGAGCAAAATTAAATAATTATCTTTGGAAATAAATTAATACGGTTCTCCTTGGATATATGGCAGATTTCAACACTGTATCCATATATATTTACTTACTTATTAAATTTTAATCTATATTAATTTAAGGGTAATATGTCTAGGCTCTGAGGACACATTGGTGAATAAGTTGAATCGGGTTTGTTCACCAACATATCTTCACATCACACACACTACACACCCCAGACAATACTGTCATTAATACAAACACTAAACAACACATTACTACACTCAAGCATGTGTGGAACAAAACAGACAAGCAAGTATTAGCTGAATAATTGACTAAGAAAGAAACTCTGTGCTTCTAATAAATTTGTTTATTATACAATTCAAGTTGCTATATAATAACTTACAATTTTCAGTCCTATTATTCTCTTTTAAAATATTTCTCTCTTCACTGTTTTTCATTTCTTTTTCTAATTTTGAAAGACACAGCAACCAATTTCCTCTTCCCTGGTTTAGCTTTCATTTAGAATTACTTTTGCATTACTTTTATTTGACTTCTATGGCCAAGTTACTGACCTGATCATGGTAAGACAATTTGTTACTAGCTCAATATTGTTACTAGCTCTAAGTCCCAGAGTAGTCTTAAAAATTCAACAGTGTGGTTCACTGAAGCCTTATAACAATTTTTGCCTTCTGTATAAAAGTCCACAGAAGTTTTATGGGAATATGACAGAATATGATGTAAGTTTTCCTTGAAGAATCAGACACACATTTCTCAACTATACACAAATTTGTGGAGTTGGTTTCCGTTGAAAAACAAGTGTTGTCATTTTTGTTATTGTTATTTCTTTACTACATTGCTAATATCACATAAATTTTTGTATTTGTTGTGAGCATATAATACAGTGACTTTAAAAGTATTACATACACAGTAATTCTTACCATTTTTCAAATTAACTTGGTAAAAGTGAAAATTTTCACTTTTTATTTGTTCCTCAAGTATACTTTGAATTAAAAAAAATGTTTCTCATTTATTATAGAAGATAGAGTATCTTAGCTTGAACTGCTATAACAAAGTACCATAAACTGGATGGCTTCTTAAGAGTAGAAATTTATTCATCACATTTCTGGAGGCTAGAAGTCTGCGATCAGGGATCTCAGTGTGCCAGAATGGTCAGGTTCTGGTGAGGTTGCTCTTCTGGGTCTCAGGTTGCTGATTATCTCTATATGTTTGAAAGAGGACTAGCTAGTTCTCAGGTCTCTTCTTACAAGGACACTTATCTCACTCATGAAGGATCCATCCTCATGACCTAATTACCCAGTGGCCCCACCTCCATATAAAATCACATTGCGATTAGGGTCTCAACATATGAATTTGGTGGGGGGACATAAACATTCAGTCCATTTCAGAGAGTGTATACTAAGTGATCTTGTTATTTCAGACATAATCAAGGGGTTAAAATTTAAGATAAATCATAAGGTATATGAACAGCATTTATAGAAACATAGCTCATTTGTCTAAAATGTATATGAATTCAATTTGAAATTCCATGAAGCATTAGGTACATTGTTATTTTTTTTTCTTTAGAAGAATGAAGATATGTTGGGGAGAGTACATAGTTAGTTATTGCATAGAAAGTCAAAATCGCTCAACATGGAGCCAAGAAATTTAGGTTATAATTTTAAATCTATCACTTACTAAATATATTAATCAGTGTCAGGCACTTACCCTGGACAGTTCTGTCCATGTAAATAAAAAAGCAGAAAATAAATGCAGAAGGAGGTTTGTAGGGAGCATGGTATGCTGAACACAGAGCGAGAGAGAGAGAGAGAAAGAGAGAGAGAGACAGAGCATGCATATCTCCTAGATAGAACATTTTATAAAGCATTTATACTTGTAGTCAGTATCAAAAGCAAGAAAGAATTTCCATGTTTCCCCCAAAAAGAAGAAAAGTTTAACCAAGCAGTTATTGGAATTAGAAGCCATAGAAACTACAAGGAGCCCTTAAGCAGAGAATCAGGTCTGAAACTTTAGAACAGGTTCAAGGGTATATGTACTACATTTTTCATGTATTCAAGGATGGTGATTTGAAAAGTTCTTATCACCAACCCAGATTTGTGGTAGAATATAGCTGTCAAAACCGAGATGTGTGTGCAAAAGTACCACGTGAAAGACAGGAAACCATCCTTGTAGTGTGTGCATCTAGAGCCTGCATGGCAGTGTAGAATATAAAGTTTGCAAAAACAATGGCAATAAAAAAACTAAGAAAAGCCTAAAAAATATCTGGTTTTAGAAGCAGTGAACGTCTAAACCCAGATCATTGTAATCCAACAGAGAAAGATAACTTTTGCTGAAAATAAGCTCACAAAAACAATTATAAAATATATTAGAGAATTAAAAATAGCAGAGGGCAGGAGATATATGGAAAATCTCTTACTTCTCAATGTTGTTGTAAACCTAAAACTGTTCTAAATAAATAAAGTCTTATTTTTTTAAAAAAGGACAAATGTCCATTTTAAAAGGCAAAAATAAAAATTGAGAAACAACAGAAACAAAGTAAACTCAAAGAAAATGGAATGAAAGAAATAATAGATCTGAAAATAATAAAATAGAAAATGAGCATATAATGGTGAAAATTTTTAAATAACACAATAGCTAATAGGTAAAGGATAAGTTGCTCTGAAGTATGCACCACTAGAATACAAGAAAAAGAAACACGAGAGGTTAGAGGACTTAAATTTTGAATTAGGCACCAGAAAAATATAACACAAATGTAATGGCTAAGATTTCTCCAGAATTAAGGAAAGTTATTTGTCTTCATATTGAAAAACACACTGAGTCACTAGCAGGGTAAATTAAATAAAAAAAGAAACAACAACTACTATCGGATTCTTTTTTACTATTGCTTTTGCACCACACTTCGTTCTGGGTTTATTTTTCTCTGATGTTGAATAGCTAGAGGGAAGAATTACGAGTAATATACTCTCATTATATTTGAAATGTATTTATTCTATCTTCACTATAATTGACAGTCTACTTGGGTATGGAATTCTAGCTTGACAATTATTTTCTTCAAGACTGTAAATAGATCATTCTATTGTATTTTGGTTCCTATTATTGTCTGTAAAAAGTTGCTGTCAGCAGGACTGTCATTCAACTGCATAAAATTTGTCTATTATTATCAGTGCCTTGCAAGATGTTTCCTTTATTAACCCCTGTGAGAAATTTAAAGATAAATTTAATATAAAGGAAAATAATACATGCATATAACAGTGGGATGCAAGGAGCAAAGATGAAAACAGACATTGACAAAATGTTGGTAAACTTTCATCATTAATAATAGAAAATAGTAATAACTATATATAATTTTTTAAACAAGTTTAAATTAAATACCTAAAACAATATTACAGAAGATGGGAAAAAGACACAAGGGCAGTTTAAATTTCTTAAAATTGTGGCATAGCTGAAGAAGATAAATATATGAACTAATATTAAATGTAAAAGAAGACCTAAATTAATGCAGATATTTACTCTATAAATATGTGGTTAAAAAAACTCAAATTGTAAATGTTGACTTGGTAAATTTAGTCTATCAATGTAACTCAAATAAATTTTCCAATAAGAATTTATGTAGAATTGACAATTATTTCATAACAAATATTAGGTTATATATACATATACATATATATCTTAATATATATAGTGAGATGCCATTTTACACTCATGAAGTTGTTAAAAAATAATTAATTAAGTATAATCAGGGTACTGAAGCAGGGTTTCTCAACTTGGCATTATTGACCTCTTGGGCTGGATAGTCTGTTGTGAGACATGTCCTGTGCATGTAGTTTATGCTTAACAGCATCCGTGAAATCTATCCAGAGATATCAGTAACACCCCTCAGTTGATGACCATCAAATATCTCCAGATAATGATGACTGTTCTTTAAAAAAAAAAAAAGACAAGAACATAACAAGTATTAATGAGGATGTGGAGAAATTGGAATACTTGTGCATTGCCGGTAGGTTATAAAAAGGTGCAGCCACTTTGAAAAATAGTATGGAGTTTTCTAAAAAACATAGAATTACTAAATAATCTAGTAATTTCACTTCTGACTATATACCCAACAGAATTGAAATGGGGATTTGAACAGATATTTGTACACTCATGTTTATAAAAGCATTATTCACAATAGCCAAAATGTGGAATGGATACCCAAGTGTGCACTGACAGAAGAATGGATAAACCAACATGGTATATTCACACAACAGAATATTATTCTAAAAAGGAAGGAGATTTGGATACATGTTACAACCTGAAAAAAACCTGAAGACATTATGCTAAGTGAAATAAGCCAGGAAAAAAGGACAATTACACTTTGATTCCACTTCTATAAGGTACTTGGAGTAATCAAATTCATAGAGACAGAAAGTAGCATGGTGGTTGATAGGGGCTGGAAAGAGGTGGGAATGGGGAACTAGTGTTTAATGGGTATAGAGTTTCAGTTTATGAAGATAAAAAATTCCGGAGATGGATGTTCTCAACAGTGCTAGCTGTATCAAAAAAAAAGTGACATTCTAAATGTTAATCAACATAACAGTTTTTAATATATCCCAGTATATTTATGACATGGTATAAACTATATTCCTGGAAAGAAATCAGAATGCTGCAGATAACAGAAAAAATGGGCACCCCATGGTAAATAATGTAGCATTTAAAATGTTATTTACAAACATATGTAGCAAGGATCTGTAGAAATGTAGGTGAAAGACAAATACGCATTCTGGAGAGTATTTATTTACCTTGGATGGAGTAGGATGGGGAGGCAAGTTAAGGTGGGGATCAGAGAGTATTAGACAGGAAATTTTAAAGCTATTTTTATTATTTTATCATTTAAATTTCAGTGGCAGATACACTGATGCTTGTTATATCATTTTTTATACAAGTCTGTATATCTAAAATATTGCATCATGCACTTAAAAATGACATGAAATTAAAATCATGTGTAAACAAAATCATTTCATCATTCCATAAACTTAATGGACTCTGGTACAGTTTTTACTTTGACACCCATTAACCTCATGAGAAATGATACAGAGTATTGTTTTTGGGCAAAAGCTATTTTATAACTCTTCTCTCATGTTTTTGAAGTAATATGAGAAAAACTTTCTTTATGAAATAATGTTTCAATATAAAGCAATTCTATGGTTTTAAATATCTCCGTCAAGTTGCATTTGTCAAGGGAGTTAACAATATATTCTTATGATGTCTACATAACAAATAACATGCTGTTCCACTGATAGTTAAAAAAATAAAAATAACTTAAATACAAATTTAATCATTTTAAGGGTGAGACTTGCCTACCTATTTATTCATTCAATATGAGTGGCAATGTGTGCTGTATCTAAAAGGAAGCATGGAAACACCGTGTATATTATTAAAGTGTAGAAAATAAGACTGGGCTAGTTGTGGAAGAAGTGTATTTGACTTATAAACTATAGAAAATATTCTGAAGGAGTTTTTTCTATACTATGTGTTGTTCAAATTTGTATCTAAAACCTCAAAAAAATGATAGTGAGAATGGAAGACAGAAACAGTGAAAAGGACATTTCCCCAAGCTCAAAACCAATAGAAATTCAGTCAGTGATTGTTTTTGACATGTCCGACAGCTCATTATACCATAGGTTCTTAGAATAGAGTGAATTTAAACTTTGATATCTTGCCATATTTCCCTCATGTTGAAAAATATCAATTTTAAATCTGTCAGATGAGATGTCTAATGCATTTGGTAGGAAAAGATATCCATTTATATTTAAGTATCTCTTGCTCTAATATTAGATCATAAATTACTTGACAGGTGAAGATGGCAATGCACTGTGCTGATAGAGTTCCTGGCCAGATGAAAAAAAATTATGGAGTTATACAATCTGAAATACTGAAAAAGAGGTCAAAAAGAATGCCATTGTCAGAGTGAAGTCTGTCATCACCTTCACAGTATCTGCCAAGAATATTTAACTTTCACTCAAATTTTAACTTTTTGAGTGATTTTGAAAAGTTAGCTACCTTACTAATATTGACCAGCACTAAATGATAAGATAGCACAACCAAATTATTAACTAGGGTGTGAGCCACTCCCTAAACTTAATGAAAAGCTAAGGCAACTTCTTTATAAATATGTGCCCTGAAAATAAATACATTTCTTCTTGTTAATTTAATTTTTCATTAGGTGAATACAAGCAGATAAAATGATTCATTTTTCTCTGTCATGGGTATAAAAATACTTGGATCTCATCCACAAAAGCAGAAAGAATAAGCAGAGAGATAAGATATACAGGTTTTTTTTTTTTTTTTTTTTTTTTTTGCGGTACGCGGGCCTCTCACTGTTGTGGAATCTCCCGTTGCGGAGCACAGGCTGCGGACGCGCAGGCTCAGCAGCCATGGCTCACGGGCCCAGCTGCTCCACGGTATGCAGGATCCTCCTGGACTGGGGCATGAACCCCTGTCCCCTGTATCGGCAGGCGGTCTCTCAACCACTGCGCCACCAGGGAAGCCCGATATACAGGTTTTAAAAATTTATGGGATGAAACTTGTAACTGTGGAGGTGAGTACTGATATAAAGACTTAAATATTGCATACCTTTGTGTTGAAAGTGTTTTGGAAGCTATAAGAACCAAAAATATCCACCAGTTACATACTTCCTTGTTGTAATTCAATCACACCTTCTCTGGCCTAAGTTTCAGAGTTTTAGGTCCTCACCTCATTCTATTGAATAACTTTCTAATCAACTAATGAGTTCACATTTCTTTAAACTAACTAAAAGCTTAAGAGTCACCAATTACATATTTTCACCTTGAAAGAATCTATATTAAAATTTACCGATTGCCATCCTTAGGAAGATTATGTTTAATGAAAATATAATGACATAGACACCATTTATTTAAGTACTGACTGAGGAAAAAAATAATCATTACCCATCTTATGTAAATGGACAAGATACCACTCCCCAATGTACTTAATTTTTTTAAAAAAATTTAATTGTGGTACAAGACACATAATAAAATTTACCATCTTAATCATGTTAAGTGTACAAGTGCTGTTAAGTACACATTGTGTGCAACTGATTTCCAGCCTCTTTTCATTTTGCAAAACTGAAACCCTATACCCATTAAATACCAACTCTCATTCCTTTCTCCTCAGCCACTGGCAATCACCATAGTACCTTGTCTCTATGAATTTGATCACTCTAAGTTACTACCACATATAAGTGGGATCACACTATAATTATCCTTTTGTGCCTGGCTTATTTCACTTAACATAATGTCCTCAGTCTCATTCATGTTGTGACATGTCAGAATCTCCTTCCTTTTTAAGGCTGAATAATATTTCATTGTGTATATATATTTTATTTATCCATTCATCTTTTGGTGAACACCTGGGTTGTTTCCAAATTTGGGCTATGATAAATATTGAACATGTTTGTATAAATATCTCTTTGAGACTTTGTTTTTAACTGTTTTGCATATATACTCAGAAGTGAATCTTAGTGCTGCACCCACCTGCATGCCCAGGAGTGGGGGATGTCCTACAAACCCATAGCCCCTGTTCCCAGCAACACTCCCACTTCATTACCCCTAGGTCCCAGCACCCTGTTCCCTGAAGCTGGAAACGTCCCATCATTGTTGGGCTTGGTGTCTGCAGCCCCTGCCCTTTTCAGACCACTGTTTAATGACTTTGCCTGCACTTGATGGGCTATGGGTAGGCAATGAAGCCACCTGGCTCCCAAGGCTCAGCAGATCTGTCATAGAACAGGTATGGGTAAAGAGATCCAGCCTGCCTATGACGGCAGCAAGACCACGACAGAGCCTGAAGAGAGGTATCATCTTTGCCCTGGCAGAGACAGAGCCAAAAGGTCAAGAGACAAACTTTCAGTTATAAGACAAATAAGTTCAGAGGATGTAACGTATAGCATGGTGAAAATACTTTTAAAAAGATATATACACACATATATATGAAATTTTAAAAATAGAATATATATTCCATTAAAAATCTCAATCATGAATGGGAAAAACTGATAAATTGAACTGAAAAATGAATAAGATTCTGGGTGATAACTATAAAATTATTTTTCCAGTAAAAAGTCCTGTCTACTTAGGAGAAAGAGAACAGATTACATATCCCAGTTATGTAAGAAGTTATGTGAGAAAAACTTGATTAACTGCCACCACATGTACAATTTAATCTAGTGATCTTTCTCTTTATTTCTCCTTCATCCGTCCTTCCTTCCTTCCTTCTTTTCTTTCTTTCTTTCTTTCTTTCTTTCCTTCTTTCTTTTTTTTTTTCTTTCTTTCTTTTGTGCATTTTAGCTCCCAGTCTAGATTGGGGGAAAAGGAAATGTATATATGTATGTATCCTGCTATTCAGCTACTATCAATAAGAACTCAGCTAGACTTTATGAGTTAATTTTACTTTTATTGAAAATAATAAACATCAAAAACACTTAAGCAAAATAATATCACAAATTCATTAATTAGATCAAAAGTCTAGAATGAACCTAGTCCTTCCTTAGATAGAATCACAGCCAAGAAGTAAAATGGTTTCAGAATCCTAGGCTCTATACCACATTTAGATATCAGTTTAATCATCTCTATCCTTCATGTTACTTACTGATTATTTTCCCAGAAGTTAAGCATTTTTTGCCCTCTGATCCACACGGTGGATTCAACTTGTCATAGATCCCAAAATGACTTGTCTAGCCACATGAGAGGTGTGTTATCTCTCACTTCCTCTCTGTCACAATTACAAAACTCTGGAAAAGGAACTCTACTTATTCTTGTTCTAGTAATTTACATGTCACTGGACCTGGAATTTATGAATAGTAGTGATATGAGGTAAAATAGGTATTAGAAAGTAATGATCCACACCTTTGAAATTTGAGAACTATTGAAAGGAGATGTGAGATTATTTATACTTTAAATATAATATTTAGGAGCTCTTAATATCTAGGAATTGTAGGAAAGAAAATACGTTTTTTAAAGTTCACCATTTTCAATAATATTGAAATCCTGTAGCAGTGAAGAAGCAAACTTATCAATAAATGTCTTATAATGCAAAATGTAAATTCCAACAGAAGAACGAATGTCAGAACCCTTGGGTGGCCACTCATAAGCTAAGAACTTCTGCCATACTCTTTCAAAAGCAGGGTAGTACATTTGCAAAAATAAATAAAAATATAAAGAATGAGGTCAATCTGCAGATTAGCACAGATCTGAGAACTTCTGAGTCTGAACTGCCTATTTTCTTGGCAATTTTCTAGTTTCCAATATTGTGTTTTTCTCAAGCTAGTTAGACTTGATTTAGCTTAATCACAAGCAAAATAAGTTTTGACTAACACAAAACTATAAAGATAAAGTGGGCATTTGTCAAAGGGACTGAAGATTAGAAATATCTGATACCTACTTGGGTGACAAATTTTTTTAACAGAATACCTGTCTTTAAATATTAATAACTGAAAGCACTGGTACAATGTATTGATATTTAGAGATAAAGAGAATAGAATAACCAATTCACAGTAAAAAGAAAACAAAATTTAACTTTACCTATTTTCATGGTAAAGTAAATATTTACATTATTTTATAATTATTAAGAACTTAGCTACTGCCTTTGAGGAATGTCAGTATACCCTCTGATTAACATTTTTCTTTTATTTACGTTTTAATGAGACTTGAAATGTTAAGAAAGAATGTGGTTTTGTAATTACCAAAATGTATGTTTGAAACAATAGTAAACTTTGTCAGATATATTAATGTTAGTTGTTCATTATGGTACAGTAATGACACAAATAGTTAATCTTCAGCAAATAAACTGAAAATAAATATTTGCTTCATCACGCTGCAATGCACATTCTAAATGATAAATGATTGGCTGAACATCTATGAATACTGACATTTTAAGTGAAACTCTTTATAAGAATGAAATGCACAGGAAAAGGCTATACCAAAATATTTGTCTATTAATATTTAGAAAACTGATAAACCTTTAATGTATAACTCATTAAATATTAAACATAAAGCACTCTTTGATAAGTTTTTTTTATCTACACCTTTATCAGTCAGTTTCATCAGAAAAATAAAATGAGTAGGATATTATATACCTACAATTGACCTTTGAACAACATGGGATGGGTTAGGGGAACCCACCATCCACTCAGTGGAAAATCCACTTAAAACTTTACAGTTAGCCCTCCAAATCTGTAGTTGGAATGGAATCTGCAGATTCAACCCACCATAGATCATGCAATACCATAGTAAGTATTTATTGAAAAAAATCTGTGTTTAAATGGATCTGTGTTATTCAAGGGTCAGATATATATACATATATTCATATATTTTTTATTCAGGGAAGACAGAATAAGTGAGCATATCACTTTTTATTACACTCTTTGTACCAATGCTGATATTAAATGTATGCATGTAAGTGAAAATTGTTTCAAAGTAAAACAATTTAAATTAAAATGAAGGGTGTTCTTATTAGTTAATAATGATTTGTGAGACTTTATGCTGTGCCACAAATTTCCCAACTTTGAGAAAATACATGGGTATACAAATCTAAGAACTTCAGCACAATCCAAGTAGGACAAACCCAAAAAGACCTACAGAGAGACACATTATAATCAAACTGTTGAATGCCAAACATGAAAGGAGAATTCTTGAAAGCTGTAAGAGAAAAATGACTTGTTAAATACAAAGGATCCTCAGTAAGATTATCAATGGATTTCTCAGCAGTATCCTTTCAGGCCAGAAGTCAGTGGGTGATATATTTTATTTATTTTTTTTACTTAAAAAATTTTTTAACATCTTTATTGGAGTATGTATATGTATAGGTGATATATTTTAAATGCTGAAAGAAAAAAAACTGTCAATCAATGATTCTTAATCTAATAAAACTGTCCTTCATAAGGGAGGATGAAATTAGGACATTTCTTAATAAACAAAAGCTAAAGGGGCTTCCCTGGTGGCGCAGTGGTTAAGAATCTGCTTGCCAATGCAGGGGACATGGGTTCGAGCCCTGGTCTGGGAAGATCCCACATGCTGCAGAGCAACTAGGCCCATGTGCCACAACTACTGAGCCTACGTGTCTGGAGCCTGTGCTCCGCAAGAAGAGAGGCCACGACAGTGAGAGGCCAGCACACCGTGATGAAGAGTGGCCCCCTCTTGCCGCAACTAGAGAAAGCCCACACACAGAAACGAAGACCCAACACAGCCAAAAATAAATTAAAAAAAAAAAAAAAAAAAAAGCTAAGGAAGTTCAGTACCACTAGACCTGCCCGATAACAAATACTAACGGGAGTACTTCAAATTGAACTGAAATAATGCTACACAGTAATTCAAGACCATACAAAGATATAAAGTTCTCCAGTAAAAAAAAAAAAATGTAAATACATGGACAAATATCAAAGAAGTATTATTATGATTTTGATGTGCTCCAATTTTTATTACTCTAAAGGATTTAAAAAGCAAAACCATAAAAATAATTATAAATCAATATTAATAAATACACACTATGAAAAGATATAATTTGTGGCATTAGTACTACAATGGGGGAGGAGGGGCTGTAAAGGAATAGAACTTTGCATGTGATTGAAGTTAAGTTGGTATCAGTTTAAAATATATTGTTATAACTTTATAATATTATATGTAGGCACTAATGATAACCACAAAGAAAATATCTATAGAATATACACAAAAGGAATGAGAATAGATTCATGACATGTCACCACAAAAAATCAACTAAACACAAAGATAACGAGGGAGGAAATGGGGGGCAAAAAGCTCTAAGAAACAGAAAATTAATGACAAAATGGCAATAGTTAGTTCTTACCTATCAGTAGTTACTTCAAATGGATTAAAATACTGAATTATTACTTATTACTGTAAATGGCTTAACCTCCTGAATCGAAAGACATAGATTGGGAGAATGGATTACAAAAATAAGGTCCAACTATTTGATGTGTATAAGAGACTCACTTTGGTTCTAAGGACAGCAGCATAGGTTGAAAGATAGAAAAGAGATATTTCATGTAAAGAGTAACAAAAAGTGAGCAGATACGGTGGAACCAGAAAGGGAAAGACCGCAGAGGCTTCCAGAATGACCCTCGCACAAGTAAACGGAGAGTAAATTTCTTTGTAAATTCAGATCATTATCTGGAGTGGCCAAGGCTGATGTCTGAGGTTAAGCAGAAGTGTTAGATTGATTATAAAAAGTAAGCTGAAAATATGGCAGCTGTGGTGATAGCATGAATACTGCTGGCCATGGTAACAACCCTGACCTCTTTGGACACATGAGACAAGGGACAGTTGCACAACTTAAAAGACCAATTGCAAGATGAAAAGGATTAAAAATAAATGCTATTATGACTGACACTTTGAGAGCTTTCATTGATAAGAATGCACAATGGGAATATGAATCTCTCACACTAATAAGGGCTGGCTATAAACACAAGAGACATTTAGTCCTTAGAAGCCAAATAAAACTCAGAGTGGGTATATGAGTAAGAAAACCACAACACACAGAGAAAACTTATAAGTCTTTCAAATTTAGAGAGCCACCAATTTTGCTCAAATATGTATTTCAAGTAAAATAAAATATATAATTATAAAAAATGTTTCTTTTAACCTTCAGGTGATGTTACACATCATGCAATTTACAGAGTTACTTCACTTAAGACCTTGAAGTAATTAGAGAATAATATCAGATATCTAAAATATTCCTAAGGAGTGCAAGATTCATAAAAATACAGAGAACAAATGTACTGAATTATGTGCAATAGTTTTTTTTTCTTATTTCTTCACTGCATATAAAATGATTTGATCTTCATATAATTCTGATTAAAATAACAAAATCAATAAAATATATGCATTGTGTTAGGCTAATAAAGTCAGTTTTGTTTAAAGCTAAAATATAAATCTTAGATATTAACATCAACATGGTGTATTATGATTACATATGTGTTTAAATACATACATACAATGGTACACTGATATCAGTAAACAAAGTACAAGTAAAATGTGGGATAACAGATAATGCAAAAGAATAGAAAACTCATCCTGAACTATGATCTGCTCTCCAAATGGTGGAACACATAATTATCCATTCTCTTCTCTGTATTCTACTCAGGTAATACAAGTTTTATTCCCTTACCTGTATATCTACTTTCAGTTCTCAGATCTCTTAATTTCTGCTTTTTTGCTTCTTCTTACCATGAATATAGATTTCCTCAAATCATAAAACAAGAACTCATCACTTTGGGAGAACTAAACATTTTAATGTTTATTATGCTACTTTCTGCCATGCTTACTTTTAATGTATTAACATTATGACTCTGGTTAAGGAATTTTCCAGGGATATAATAATTCCTTATACAGTGGCACCAAGTCTTCCCTCAGTTGAATGGCATTTGTTTTTTTTTTTATTGTCAAGTTATTTTCCCCCCAAGGTGAGAAAATTTTAATATGTCAATACAAACAAAGATTTTTTCTAAGTTTCAGTGATGATGCAAACTATGTGAATTGCAATCAATCACAGATTTTTAAATTTTGAAGAATAAACTCCTGAGGTTTCCTCTCCAAATAAATTTTATTAGATTCTACCCATAAAGCTGATATTCAGCATTCAAAGTGTACTCCTCACTTTATAAAAGGAAGGATGATGGAAATAAATAGGTACTTTTGGTGTGCCCATATGTTTTACATTAACTCAAAAGTACTGTAATCTTGCCTGTGTTTTGGACATCCATTGTGGGAAGTCTCTCAACTCGAAGAGATAAGCTCAATATTTTCTAAACTAATTTTATATAGGTTAAGTATTATTTAGACTATGTTTCAGATTTCATCCCTCCTTTTGTTTTGATGTATACTGCCATATAAATATTTAAGTGTAAATAAATGATTACAAAAAAATACTTATAAAATATTTAATTGCTAATCTAAAATATCTGTCTTGGAGTGATGACTGTTGCTCAAACCCTTTAGGGTGTAATGAAACACCTTAGAGATTTGCTAACCCTTTCAAGTCTATAATACAGTCTTACATCAAAATTTTTGTCTTTAAAAGTAATTACAGATATGTTCATATATTTACCCCCAATAGAGGATTCCACTCTATGTTACTCAGATGTTGTGACTGTAATAAAACAACACAATCTATCCATTATTTCATCAGTAGGCAGTTTCTTCTCTCCACTCACCTTGCCTGAGGCTCCCTGCAATAAACTAGAGGCCAATTATTAATTCCTCTGAAAGAAACATCTAACGAATACAGCCTTAGAACTTCAAAATAAAGAGCTGTGCCATGGCTTCTAAGAATCAAGATCTCCAGCACTCTATCTGTACAAAAGTGGATGAATTCTTGACTGGCAGACTAGAAACCCAGAAGCAGCAAAACAAACATATGACTTTGACTGGTAGCCAGCTGACTCCAAACTGTCAGACAAGAATTAATGACAGAAAACTGAGTCAGAGGTATCAGAAATTGTTTACTTTAAGTGTTTTCCTTGACTTGTTTATGATCCTTTTTAAAATATATACTAAATGTTTTATATCATGAAGTCTTATTTTTTTCTGGTTTTATTTATAGCTCTCAATTTAACAGGATAGTTGAAATAGATTGTTCTTTTAATAGTCCTCACTCTGTTTACTTGCTCTTTTTGCTGCTGTGCTCTACAAATGTACTTCAAAAGTTTACTCCTAGAGAGATGATAGAAAACAAAATGAGTTGTACCAATTTCAAGCTGTAGCAACAGAAGATTCAAGCCCAGAAAGCAACAGAAATTATATAGGATTTACTTGTAACAAAAATGAAATTTAATGAACTACTTGGAAGAGCTAGCAAGATTTGGCAAAAATTCCAAAATTATTTACCCAATATAATGAGACTACATCTTTACTGGGCTAGGGGTGGACCAGAGAGACCACCATAGTTTGATTACAAAGTCATAAATGAGAAGACCAGTTATAAATAACCAGTGTTATTGGTCCTAAAATTAGCCATATATGTACTACTAATTATGGACTACCTGACATTAGAAGATGAGTATTACTATATCTTTATAAGACTTTTATTCTTATTCCAGTGAAAGTAGCCACAGAAGTACCTACCCTGTTGGTTTTGATTGATTACTTGCCCAGCTCCCCTTCCTCCTGCATTTCAGGGTTTTATGCATAAAGATTCAGTACGTTGATTTTTTAAAAACATTCTCTTCTCCTGCATGGTTATTAGCTGTTGTCTTAAACATTTATATGTTTTTGTGAAATTGCTGTGTATTTGCTGAAACAGAAAGTGTCAAATGGTAAAGACTGGCCATATTACATACATATTTAAGACTTTTCTAATATAATAAATTCATCGTTTCCTATAGGCACCAAAAGTTAATGAACAGCATTAATACACTTAGATTGAGCATTGATATTTACATCCCTGTTCTCAACACCTAGTAGAAAATGACAAAAGACTTACTTTTTCCAAAAAACTAATGCTATAAATGATGCTTGGCCATATTTTCAATACACAGATCAATAATCATTTTGGATAGATTTGCATTTTAAGTTGCATGTAACTCTTATAATGCAGTAAATGTGCGGTTTTTCATAGATTTTCAATTTGAAAATATTTCGAAGATAAAACATTTTAAACTAAATATAGCATTTTTCGTCTTAGAAACATTATTTTTATTGGAAAACAATTAATTTAAAGTTTTAGTTCATTTCTCAGTTCATTTTTTAAAAATATCCTTTATGGTTCTTACACTTGTTTGCCTAATAAGGAATTTCATTTGAATTTATTTGTAAAGATGTGTTTTCACATAAACATACACAAAATGTTCTTTCTTTCAAAAATTGTGTGATGTTTTCTACTTTTTTTTAATTTAAGAAAAACTTATTGGTGAAATGTCATATTTCTAATTTTTATAAAGATATGGACCCAAGGAAATTTTATTTTAACTTTACTATAGAAAATAGGATGCAGTTGTGATAGTAAATATTATTGGATACTCTGACTTAAATTGAGGTACATGATAAGGATTGGCACAAATGATGAAAAAGTAGAGGGTATGGGCATTTATCACTTGGGTTACATTGATTCTTACCTTTCAGTGGTAGTTCAAACCTGCTGTTACCAGATAAATCACTTTTTTCAAGAGTGTTACATAATTTTCTTTTATATGGCATGAACCAATTTTTTCTTAAAATTAATTATTAATTACTTAATTAAAAATATTGAGCCAAACACAACTTCAGGGTCAATATGGTCCATATTCCATCACTTTACAATCAGTTTACAATCCAGATTTCTAGTCTGAATGGTGTTCACATATTGCTCCCTCTTAAGTTAGCAATTTTAGGTATGATCTTTTGGTTTCTTATTATGAAAATTAATAGTTGAAATGATGTTAGTTTTGAATCAATTATTTTTATTATATTCAGTAAATTGTATTTACTTTTGTTCTTATTACTTGTTTATAATTTTGATTCTGACTACTACAAAAATCTCATTAATTAGATCAAAATGTAGTATGAAAAACCAAGAATTTTCTTTAATTATTCCCAGTTAAGGTAATTAACAACAATTGCATAAAAAAACTTTGTTTTCTTTTGAGGAAATTACTGTTATTAGTTCAATTGTCCTTCAGAATTTCACTTTAAGCAACAAAAACAAAAAATTAAGATACAATGAATTATAGTTCCTAGACTATACTCACATTTTCTTGAGTTTTATTTTAAAAAACTTAGAAAGATAACATCCTTACATTTTTTGAAAATTTTTATAAGAGAAAACATATCAATTTTTAAAGACAAATGCTATGTACTAAATTTTTTGTAATTTTCTTTGGTTCATGATGCATTTTTTCTTTTTCAAATTTGGCATCAATTAATATATTAGTATTTGTTCTTTTATATATGCCTTTTGGGGTTATATATTGTAAAAATATGATCTGGTTGAAGGAATGCTAAAATATTAAAATTGCATTTTAGTGCTTAATGTGATTTATCCCTTAGGCTGTCCATACTTCTTAACACCTAAAAAACAAAAATTAATGTGGTTTTAGCGTTGATTTGATACACTATACAGCTGGTTATATTCTCATAATTATGTATGTGTTTTGCATCATTTTTTGTTTGGTTAAAGGCTTTTCTCAAGCACTCTCTTTGTAAGACACACACAGCTGATACAGTTTTTGAATTATTGTCTACTTTTAAACACTTTACTTTCTACTTGGTAGAAGAATGCTAATTTAGATGGGCATAGGATTCCAGACAACTGTGCTTTATTTTCATAAACTTTTCCTAACATTTATATAGCAGTTGAGAATTCCAGTGGCAGCCTGATTCATTATCTTCTGAAGTTAATTTGTTGTTTCATCCTAGAAATTGATATTTTTTTCTTCTAATGAGTGGATTACTGTGTCCGCCCTATCCCCCACCCCAATCAGTCTGGTTCAGTTTTGTTCCAGTGTACAAGCTGGCATCTTTCTTCAGTTTGGGAAATCTTCCATTATGTACTTAATTATTGTTCTTTTATATTAACTATTTCTTTACCTGTTTCTGAAACATCAGTTACTCCTATGTCAGATGTTCTGGATATATTCACTAAATCTTTAATCATTTTCCTCATTCTTTGTTTTTTTTTTATGTCATTTTATTCTGTTTTGAGATATTCCTTTCCCTCAAAGTTCAAGGCTACTAACTCAGAATCAAGGGTGTTTACTGAATGAATTAATTAGGAAATATTAGTATTTTGGTCTAGGAAATAATTTATGATATGCAATTGATTCTCATTAAGCTTTTGATTATTTACTACTCTTGTTGCCATCTTTCTTCTCCAGCAGTTCTAATTTGCCATGTTTCATTTTTGCTGTTGTTCTTATGAATCTTTCTTTTTTTAGGTTCTGTGCACTTTAGAAGGATGATCATTTTTATTTGTCAACTCATTTTGGCTCATATATGAGTGTTGAAATGCACAAGAAAAAAATAGTAAAAGGAATTGAAAACATATATTGCTCCTAATTACAATTGTTCATATTATATAAGCAGGCAGATTGCAAATCTTCTGGTTAAGCCATTCAATTCCCTGACAGCTCAGAATCTTCTAACGTTAGGGAAGACAGCTATATTAGGGTTAAAATCCCATGGGAAAAGGAGATAAATTAAAATTGCAAAATTCTCACCATCTCCGCATCCTCTCAAAATAAACTAATATAAATAAAATTATATTTTATATTAATTTGCATCTATGTCACAGAATTCATATTAATACATTCACATAGTCAATAGATTGACTATTTATGTATTAAATATGGAAAGCTGCACCTCGTATATTTAAAGAAGAATTTTATTTTCAATATTTCCCATATTAAAATTAGTTAATTGTGAAAAATCCTTTTTTTGTGGATGTTATCAAATCTGGATGTTTTTATTACAAGATCATATATGTGTGTGTACATATATATGCCTTCTACATTATCTTTAAGAAAAAATCATTAGTTTTATTATTATTTTCTTTTCCCTAAATAAAAGCAAAATTTTTTCAAAGTTAACTTCCATAAAATTAGTTACCACTGAAAATTTCTTATTGAATGGAGAGTAAAAACGGACAATTTAACCTTATATTGACATCTGTTGAAACTTTGCTTGGATGGTGTTCATCAAAGACTAGAATATTCAGTATTAGGTAGAGATTTAAATATAACCTTCACATTCTGCTGATAATCTAGCTGTATAATGCAGGTTTTCCATATATTACTTTGCTTTCTAGGAATTCTTTGGGGACTGCATAAAATTTTCGAAGTTCAGAAGAACTCATGTTTAATTAATTAGTTTTCAAAAGCCACTTTCAGGGCTTCAGTACTAGAGAATGGGCAGCAGAATCATTATCAGTAGATTACACTGTTAACATACCAGTTGAATAGGAGATATTTTAGATTTGAATTAAGCATTTTCTCTCTCTCTCTCACACACACACACACACACACACACACAACAATAATATTAACTGGATGTGATGAGGTAGATGAGGACAAGTTCCCATAGTCTCTGCCTACCAAGAGAGCTTCAAAATTAACAAGTGCAACAACAACTTAAGTATTAACATAAAAATTATGGTTTTTATACTTTCCAAATCAAAGCTTGAAAAGTATCTTTTAATTCTGTCAAATAATAAGTAAAAATTATTTTTGGAACTATATCTTAACAGAGTAGATTATTATTCAATGCTCAGCTTTATCCATTTTAGAAATAGTTTGTATAATTGGAAATATTTTGTACAATTGTGTTCTGGAATTTTCAATGTAAGCATAAATTTATAATTGTATGTATATAATATATATTATTTTACTGTATATAAAATATTATATACATATCACAATGTAAGGCAAATTATTTTATTCTCCTAGTTCAAGATGGTGGATGCAGCATAGATATATTTACTTCCCCTTCCCCAATGATATGATTAAAATAATTGGAATAAATTTTACACACACACACACACATACATAAAAGAGAGAAAATCTCAAAAGACATATATTTAAATCTTCCTCTTGTTGTGCATTAGGGTTATCTTTCTTAAATATATATGCAGTCACAGCACTATTCTGACCAATTGATCTTAAAGACAATTACCTGACAGGCCATTTAAGCTTTTTATTTGACACACAGAGCCATGTCTCACTGCTTTACCCAAAGACTTGGTTCCCAAATACGTGTTTGAGATATACAAATTTGCTTGTAGTTATTAATTATGCCATAATATTTTACTTTTCTTTGCCTTTTCTCATGTTATTTCCCATTATATGTAGCTCACTCTACCTTATTATTCAAGTTGGCAAAGTCTGACTTATTCTGTAGGACTAAAGAGTCAGATCCAAGTTTAAAGCAATAAAACAGCCCATCCTAGAATGCTTCATAGATGGTTACATGGGAGATAATAATTGAATTCTTTATGAATATCTGGTGGAGCTAGAGGATGTGTGCACAGAGAAATATTCTTGTAAAACTCTCATTTCTGAGAAAACCTGAGCCCTCTGCTGCTGAATATATCAACAGGTTTTAGGAAGGTTATTAATGAAGATGTTATAAATGTTGGCATATTTTAGTGCATATTTTCTGTCTTCCACTATATGAAAACATAGTTTTTATTCTATAGGATGCTAACAAAGACATCCCCTTAGTTTCAACAGAATACATTTCAATTATCATTTTTCAGGAATGTAAAAATAGACAAATATTTTAAAACAGGTTTAATTTTCAGAGAGCTAAGATAAATATTTAACTACAATTTATGTTTCTATCTTTCCCTCTTAATATTATAGCATGCATACATGGTTATCAAATAGACAAAGAATAGACAAAGAAAAATATAAAAAGTAATATTCCTATTCCTATTTACAGATTACAAATATTTCTGAGTCTGAATTATTGGAAGTTTTTGATTCTTAGTCCATAATTTTAAGGATCTCTTTGTTTCTTCTACAAAACAACTTACTTTTTAGCTTTCACAACCTTTTAACTTGGGGCAGATAAATTAGTTTTAAAATTCCACAGCTACACCATTTCCTCAGCAATCAAATTCCTTTTTAGTTATCAAAAGGAGGTCTATACTTGACCTTCTCAGCATAGTCTCAAAGTATTCAGATGCAATGATAAAGATTAGAAGATATGGCCACAACTCTGAGTCTAAAAATTAGAATGACTTTGAAACAATTGAATCAGACTACTTGTTACCAGAATTTTGTGAAATTTTGATTCTAGAGAAGGAATCAAAGTTGATGTTAAAGCCAGCAACAGAAATTATACAAGCAGATTTTTTTCCAATATGGAAGCTAGAAATGTATCCTGGAAGATGTGAAATGTGCTATGGGAGCCAGATACAATCAAGCAGTTATAAATACTATTGATCTTGTATTGGGTTGGCCAAAAAGTTCGTTTGGGCTTTTCCTTAAGATGTAAAGAAAAACTCAAACAAACTTTTTGGCCAACCCAATATATTCTAAAGGGTCATTTAAATTCTAATCTTGGTAAACCTACACAAGACAAAGAAAAAAAGGGAATTTGAATCTTATAGTTTACAGAAAGCTGGAAAGTTAATGAAACTGTTTCCTAAGCCATTTGGAAAAATTAAGGGAGCTGAAATTTACATATATCTTACTCTTTGCAGTGTCATTCCACATATGGAGAAATAGAGAGAAGCACTCTCTCCTAATATGATCAGGTGACTCTCAAGTCCAGCTAAGGAAGTGGGTTGTATACTACACAATAGATCTTCTAATCTAGCAAGCTAAGCACAAAATGGGTCCACTGTAGTGTTTCAACCACACAATCTCTGTCATTTTCAAGAACATATAAAAAGGATAAACTTAAAACTTGAGGTATTGAAGGTGACTTTGCCCTTGCTTTAGTTGTCTAGTGCAGTTCTTAGAACAAATAATATATTTGTCTTGGAAAGGAAAGAAATTAAATGCAAATGCTATTGGTCTTATAAAAGTCAATTCTTCCTCATGATGAATGGTTTATAAGAAGACAAAAAGACAGCCTCAATAACTGTAATGCATGTCTGGAGAAAATTCGCAGACTTTTATACTTTTTAATAGGTAAGTGTAAAGTTCATAAAATATAATTTTGATTGAAAACCATATTTTGTTTAAAAAACTCAGTTCTCAATGGTTGATATAAGGAATTTTTGCACATCAATTATATCAGTTGTAAATTAAACGAACTAAAATAACTTCAAAAACAGAAATATAAATAAACTCTTGATATTATAGTTAAAAGTATAATTAATTCATTTCATTGAAATATGTGTGATGTGATGTGGGGTAAGATTAATGATAACAAGTATTCCTAGGGCCTATAATTTATATCACATGCACATGAGATTAGTTCATAATTTGAGGGCATTGACAGATGACATAATTTCAAATTTCATAGTTGACATAATTTGATCTGGAAAGACTGACCTGAGGGAAAAGCAACTGGACCAATATTATTAAAGCTCAAGCGTTCCATCTTTCGATTCCCATACTTCTAAAGGGGATTCCTGTTTAACCTAGCTATTTCCCCCCTTCACTCTTTTTATTTTTTAACATCTTTATAGGAGTATAATTGCTTTACAATGTCATGTTAGTTTCTGCTGTATAGCAAAGTGAATCAGCTCTATGTATACGTATATCTCCATAGCCCCTTCCTCTTGAGTCTCCCTCTGCCCTCCATATCCCACCCCTCTAGGTGGTCACAAAGCACCAAGCTGATCTTCCTGTGTGATGCAGCTGCTTCCCACTAGCTATCTATTTTACATTTGGTAGTGTATATATGTCAATGCTAGTCTCTCACTTCGTCCCAGCTTACCCTTCCCTCATCCTGTGTCCTCAATCAAGTCCATTCCCTATATCTGTGTCTTTATTCCTGTCCTGCCCCTAGGTTCATCAGAACCATTTCTTTTTTATTCCATATATATGTGTTAGCACATGGTATTTGTCTTTCTCCTTCTGACTTACTGCACTCTGTATGACAGACTCTAGGTCCATCCACCTCACTACAAATAACTCAGTTTCCTTTTTTATGGCTGAGTAATATTCCATTATATATATATATATATATATATATATATATATATATATATATATATATATATATATATATATATGTCACATCTTCTTTATCCATTCATCTGTTGATGGACATTTAGGTTGCTTCCTTGTCTTAGATATTGTAAATGGTGCTGCAATGAATGTTGTGGTACATGACTCTTTTTGAATTATGGTTTACTCAGTGTATACGCCCAGTAGTGGGATTACTGGGTCATATGGTAGTTCTATTTTTAGGTTTTCAAGGAACTTCCATACTGTTCTCCACAGTGGCTGTATCAATTTACATTTCCACCAACAGTGCAAGATGGTTCACTATTCTCCACCCCTCTCCAGCATTTATTGTGGGGAGATTTTTTGATGATGGCCATTCTGACTGGCATGAGGTAATACCTTATTGTAGTTTTGATTTTATTTCTCTAATGATTATGATGTTGAGCATCCTTTCATGTGTTTATTGACAATCTGTATATCTTCTCTGGAGAAATGTCTATTTAGGTCTTCTGCCCATTTATGGACGGGATTGTTTATTTGATACTGAGCTGCATGAGCTGCTTGTAAATTCTGGAGATTAATCCTTTGTCAGTTGCTTCATTTGCAAATATTTTCTCCCACTCTGAGGGTTGTCTTTTGTCTTATTTATGGTTTCCTTTGGTGTGCAAAAATTTTTAAGTTTCGTTAGGTCCCATTTGTTTATTTTTGTTTTAATTTCCATTTTTCTAGGAGGTAGGTCAAAAAGGATCTTGCTATGATTTATGTCAGAGTGTTCTGCCTATGTTTTCCTCTAAGAGTTTTACAGGGTCTGGCCTTACATTTAGATCTTTAATCCAGTTTGAGTTTATTTTTGTGTATGGTGTTAGGGACTGTTCTAATTTCATTCTTTTACATGTAGCTGTCCAGTTTTCCCAGCACCACTTATTGAAGAGGCTGTCTTTTCTCCATTGTGTATTCTTGCCTCCTTTATCAAAGATAAGGTGACCATATGTGCATGGGTTTACTTCTAGGCTTTCTATCCTGTTCCATTGATCTATATTTATGTTTTTGTGCCAGTAGCATACTGTCTTGATTACTGTAGCTTTGTAGTATAGTCTGAAGTCAGGGAGCCTGATTCCTCCAGTCCATTTTTCTTTCTTAAGATTGCTTTGGCTATTCGGTGTCTTTTGTGTTTCCATACAAATTGTGAAATTTTTTGTTCTGGTTCTGTGAAAAATGCCATTGGTATTTTGATAGAGATTGCATTGAGTCTGTAGATTGCTTTGCGTAGTATAGTCATTTTCACAGTGATGATTCTTCCAATCCAAGAGCTTGGTATATCTGTCCATCTGTTTGTTCATCTTTAATTTATTTCATCAGTTTCTTATAGTTTTCTGAAAACAGGTCTTTTGTCACTTTAGGTAGGTTTTTTTCCTAGGTATATTATTCTTTTAGTTTCAGTGGTAAATGGGAGTGTTTCCTTAATTTCTCTTTCAGATTTATCATCTTTAGTGTATAGGAGTGCAAGAGATTTCTGTGCATTAATTTTGTATCCTGCTACTTTAACAAATTCATTTATTAGCTCTAGTAGTTTTCTGGTAGTATCATTAGGATTCTCTATGTATAGTGTCATGTCATCTGCAAACAGTGACAGCTTTACTTCTTCTTTTCTGATTTGGATTCCTTTTATTTCTTTTCCTTCTCTGACTGCTATTGCTAAAACTTCCAAAACTATGTTGAATAATAGTGGTGAGAGTGAGCATCCTTGTCTTGTAGCTGATTTTAGAGGAAATGGTTTCAGGTTTTCACTAATTAGAACAATGTTGGCTGTTGGTTTTTCATATATGACCTTTATTATGTTGAAGTAAGTTCCCTCTACGCCTACTATCTGGAGGGTTTTATTCATAAATGGGTGTTGAATTTTGTTGAAAGCTTTTCTGTGTCTATTGAGATTATCATATGGTTTTTATCCTTCACTTTGTTAATATGTTGTATCACACTGATTGATTTGCATATATTGAAGAATCTTTGCATTCCTGGGATAAACCCCACAAGACCATGGTGTATGATGCTTTTAAAGTGCTGTTGGATTCTGTTTGCTAGTATTTTCTTGAGGATTTTTGAATCTATGTTCATCAGTGATATTGGCCTGTAGTTTTCTTTCTTTGTGACATCCTTGCCTGGTTTTGGCATCAGGGTGATGGTGGCCTCGTAGAATGAGATTGGGAGTGTTCCTCCCTCTGTTATATTTTGGAAGAGTTTAAGAAGGATAGGTATTAACTCTTCTGTTAATGTTTGACTAAATTCGCCTGTGAAGCCATCTGTTCTGAGCTTTTGTATGTTGGAAGATTTTAAATCACAGTTTCAATTTCAGTGCTTGTGATTGGTCTGTTTATATTTTCTATTTTTTCCTGGTTCAGTCTCAGAAGGTTGTGCTTTTCTAAGAGTTTTCCCATGTTGTCCATCATATTTAAAGTTATGGCATATAGTTGCTTGTAGTAATCTCTCATGATCCTTTATTTTTCTGCAATGTCAGTTGTTACTTCTCCTTTTTCTTTTCTAATTCTGTTGATCTGAGTCTTCTCCCTTTGCTTCTGGATGAGTCTACCTAATGGTTTATCAAATTTGTTTATCTTCTTAAAGAAACAGCTTTTTGTTTTATTGATCTTTGCTCTTGTTTCCTTCATTTCTTTTTCATTTATTTCTGATCTGATCTTCATGATTTCCTTCCTTCTGCTAAGTTTGTGGGGTATTTTGTTCTTTTTTCTTTAATTGCTTTAAGTGTAAGTTTAGGTTGTTTATTTGAGACTTTTTTTTGTTTCTTGAGGTAGGATTGTATTGCTATAAAATTCCCCCTTAGAACTGTTTTGCTGCATCCCATCAGTTTTGGGTCATAGTGTTTTCATTGTCATTTGTTTCTAGGTATTTTTTAATTTCCTTTTTGATTTTTTCAGTGATCTCTTGGTTATTTAGTAGCATATTGTTTAGCCTCCATGTGTTTGTATTTCTTAGTTTTTTTTCCTGTAATTAATATCTAGTCTCATAACATTGTGTCAGAAAAGATACCTGATACTATTTCAATTTTTTAAATTTGATTTGTGACCCAAGATATGATCTATCTTGGAGAATGTTCCATGAGCACTTGAGAAGAAAGTGAATTCTGTTGCTTTTGGATGGAATGTCCTGTAAGTATCAATTAAGTGCATTTTGTTTAATGTGTCATTTAAGGCTTGTGCTTCCCTATTTATTTTTTCCTTTTGGATGATCTGTCCATTGGTGAAAGTGAGGTGTGAAAATTCCCTACTATGATTGTGTTACTGTCGATTTCCTCTTTTATGGCTGTTAGCATTTGCCTTATATATTGAAGTGCTCCTATGTTGGGTGCATAAATATTTACCATTTTTATATCTTCTTCTTGGGTTGATTGCTTGATCTTTGTAGTGTTCTTCTTTGTCTCTTGTAATGGTCTTTATTTTAAAGTCTATTTTGTGTGTTATGAGAATTGTTACTCCAGCTTTCTTTTGATTTCCATTTGCATGGAAAATCTTTTTCCATCCCATCAGTTTTAGTTTGTATGTGTCACTATATCTGAAGTGTGTCTCTTGTAGACAGCATATACATGGGTCTTGTTTTTGTATCCATTCTGTCAGTCTGTGTCTTTTGTTTGGAATGTTTAATCCATTTACATTTAAGGTAATTATTGATATGTATGTTCCTATTTCTTTTTTCTTAATTCTTTTGGGTTTGTTTTTGTAGGTCTTTTCCTTCTTTTGTGTTTCCTGCCTAGAGAAGTTCCTTTAGCATTTGTTGTAATGCTGGTTTGGTGGTGCTGAATTCTCTCAACTTTTGTTTGTCTGTAAAGGTTTTAATTTCTCTGCTGAATCTGGATGAGATCCTAGCTGGGTAGAGTAATCTTGGTTGTAGGTTGTAGGTTTTTCTCCTTCATCACTTTAAATATGTCCTGCCACTCCCTTCTGGCTTGCAGAGTTTCTGCTGAAAGATCAGCTGTTAACCTTATGGGGTTTCCCTTGTATGTTATTTGTTGTTTTTCCCTTGCTGCTTTTAACATTTTTTCTTTGTATTTAATTTTTGATAGTTCAATTAATATGTGTCTTGGCGTGATTCTCCTCGGATTTGTCCTGTATGGGACACTACGTGCTTCCTGAACTTGACTGACTATTTCCATTCCCATATTAGGGAAGTTTTCAACTATAATCTCGTCAGATATTTTTCAGAACTTTTCTTTTTCTCTTCTTCTTCTAAGACCCCTACAATTCAAATGTTGGTGCATTTAATGTTATTCCAGAAGTCTCTGAGACTGTCCTCAATTCTCTTCATTCTTTTCTCTTTATTCTCTTTATTCTGCTCTCCAGTAGTTATTTCAACTATCTTATCTTCCAGGTCACTTATGCGTTCTTCTGCCTCCCTTATTCTGCTATTGATACCTTCTAGAGGATTTTTAATTTCGTTTAGGTGGTTTTTCATGATTTTTCATTTTCTCTTATTTCTTCTAGGTCTTTTTTTTAAATGTTTCTTGTTTTTTCTCCATTCTATTCCCAAGATTTTGCATAATCTTTTCTATCATTACTCTGATTTTTTTTTTCAGGTAGACTGTCTATTTTCTTTTCATTTGTTTGGTGTGATAACTTTTCACCTTGTTCCTTCATCTGCTGTGTGTTTCCCTGTTTCTCGTTTTTCTTAACTTACTGTGTTTGGGTTCTCCTTTTCGCAGGCTGCAGGTTCATAGTTCCCATTGTTTTTGGTATCTGCCTCCAGTGGCTAAGGTTTGTTCAGTGGGTTGTGTAGGTTTCCTGATGGAGGGGACTGTTGCCTGTGTTTTGCTAGATGAGGCTAGATCTTGTCATTCTGTTGGACAGGACCACATCCGGTGGTGTGTTTTGGGGTGTCTGTGACCTTATTATGATTTTAGGCAGCCTCTCTGCTAATGGGTGAGGTTGTGTTCCTGTCTTGCTAGTTGTTTGGCATAGAGTGTGCAGCACTGTAGCTTGCTGGTCATTGAGTGGAACTGGGTCTTAGCACTGAGCTGGAGATCTCTGGGAGAGCTTTTGCCAGTTGATATTACATGGAACCTGAAGGTTTCTGGTGGACCAATGTCCTGAACTCAGCTCTCCCACCTCAGGGGCACAGACCTGACACCAGGCTGGAGCACCAAGACCCTTTCAGCCACACAGCTCAGAAGAAAAGTGAGAAAGAAAGAAAAAAAGAAATAAATCAAATAAAATAATTAAAATAAAAAAGTAAAAAAATTATTAAAATAAAAAATTAAAAAGTAATAAAAAAAGAAGAGAGCAACCAAACCAATAAACAAATCCACCAATGGTAACAAGTGCTAAAATCTACATTAAGATAAACATAAAAATTAGGAACAATTCAGTCGTAAACAGCAAACACCATGTCTACAGTTGCTCCTAAAACCCACCACCTCAATTTCCGGTTGATTCATTGTCAATTCAGTTATTCCACAGACGCAGGGTACCTCAAGTTGATTGTTGGGATTTAATCCACTGTTCATGAGGCTGCATGGAGAAATTTCCCTTTCTCTTCTTTGTTTGCACAGCTCCTGGGGTTCAGCTTTGGTTTTGGCCCCACCTCTGCTTGTAGTTTGCCCTCAGACTTCTGTTCCCACCTAGACAGGATGGGGTTAAAGCAGTGGCTGATTAAGGGGCTGTGGCTCACTCATGCCAGGGGGAAGGAAGGGTACAGTAGTTACAATTGAAATGTTGGGTGAGCCTGTGGTGGCAGAGGCCAGTGTGATGTTGCAGCAGCCTGAGGCATGCCATGTGTTGTCCCAGGGAAGTTGTCCCTGGATCATGGGACCTTGGCAGTGGTGGGCTGCACAGGCTACTGGGGTTGGGGAGGAGAGTGTGTGGATAGTGGCCTGTGCTTGCACAAATGATTCTTGGTGGCTGCACCAGCAGTGTTAACATTTCATTCTCATCTCTGGTGTCTGAGCTGATTGCTGCAGCTCATGTCCATCCCTGGAGCTCATTTAGGCGGTGCTCTGCCTTCTGTGGGCAGACAGGGAAGGAATCCCCTCTCCTCACACACCCTGAAACAATGGTCTTTTGCCTCTTAGGCAGTTCCAGACTTTTCCCCAGACTCCCTCCCATGTAATTGTGGCATGCTAACCCCTTTCAGGCTGTGTTCATGCAGCCAAACCCAGTCCTCTCCCTGGGAACTGACCTCCGAAGCCTGAGCTTCCAGCCACCCCCATCCCAGTGGGTGAGCAGACAAGCCTCTCGGGCTGGTGAGTGCTGGTCAGCATGGATCTTCTGTGTGGGAATCTCTCCACTTTGCCCTCTGCACCCCTGTTGCTGCGCTCTCCTCCATGGCTCCGAAGCTCCCCATCCCCCCACTGCCATCTCTGACGGTGAAGGAACTTCCTAGTGTGTGGAAACTTTTCCTCCTTCACAGCTCCCTTCCAAAGGTGCAGGTCCTGTCCCTATTCTTTTGTCTTTGTTTTTTCTTTTTTTCTTTTGCCCTACCCAGATATGTGGGGATTTTCTTGACTTTGGGTAGTCTGATGTCTTCTGCCAGTGTTCAGTAGATGTTCTGTAGGAGTTGTTCCACATGTATATATATTTCTGATGTGTTTGTTGGGAGGAGGATGATCTCCACATCTTACTTCTCTGCCATCTTGAAGGTCCCTTCTCCTTCACTTTTAAAACACAGTTACTCTAAACCTGGGATTTTTTTCAAACCACTTTTGCAGAAAAGTGAAGGGACATTAAATCTTGGAGCTTCTCAGAGTTGGTAATGTTGTTCAGGATTTTTGAAGGCAAGTTGAGAAGAAGCTAGTTGAGCAGAAAAGTAATAGAGATCAGAGGAGTGATATTACAAAGGTTTGTGTGTATGTGTGTGTGGACTAATTCAAGAAAAACAAAAATTAGTTTATTTTAATTTATATCTTGTTTCCTAGATAATGTTCTTTAACCTCAATATAAGTTCAACTTTATATTAAAAGCTACATCTCTATCTGTATTTTTTAAACAGGTCTATTTAAATATGTTATATAGACATATGTAGATAGTCAATGAGATGACCTAATATGTATTAACAATTAGATTTGGGATTTATGTTCATGTTACTCATGACAATATTAAATGCAATAAAAGTTAAAAATATGATTTAGATCTTCTTCACATAATTCTAAAATTTTATTAATGTTAATTCAGTATACCTACCCATAATTTATTTTTAAGATATACAAAACCTTCCAATCTATTCTGAGATACAGTTTTGTTAAATGATAGATTCCTAAGTACACAGAATTCCAAACTGTCAGTTAGAAGTCTTATATATATGGTACTCAGAATAATCTTATTCCCTTTGATGTAGCTATTTCTGAAGTCCAAATGAGTCTGGTGCTCCTGGAATTCATACCTCAAGCACTATTCTGTTTTCAGTGGCATTATCTTACCTATTTTGATGCAGCCAACCTAGTTATGTGGCAAGACCCAAGTCCATGAGGCAGATAACACTCTTCTGAGACATATTCTCGTTTAGAGAGGATTCCTGTGTTGAATGTGTGTCCTCCAATATAATTCAGAGACAGTATAAATGAGGCTAGTTAATATACTAAGAACTAAGTCTGGGCTGTACTCAACTCAAAAAACACATTTCTATTTAATTAGACTGAGAAAGAAGGAATTAAATCAACTGGACTGTGATTCATTTCTCTCCGGATTATAGAAGAATAGTATTCCAGTAGAAAACAAGCAAGCAGTAGATGTGGTGTAATCTCCTTGTTAACACACTGATAACAGTTATTTTAGTAAATACGTTAGTGGTATTTACTAGGAAGAGAGTACTAGCTATGGATTTCTCTGAGAAGAATGATCCCAGTTTAGTACTGCTTATAAGTAAACAAACCTAGAATCTATGGATTTATAAGGCATGAATCTCTGAAGAATGTCATGTAAGCTACACAGCTCTCTGGGATATAAAATAAAGGTGTCTCAAAACTTACTGGTTCTCACAGTGTAAAATTATCAACATAGCTCATTTAGAGAATTCATCTATTCTGAGTCAGAAAGCATGTGTCTGGTGGGAAGCAGAAGGATGTATGGAACTGCCCTGGATTTCCTGAATCTCTCCTTGTTTGACAATGGCCCTGGATTCTTTGTATGCTTAAAATTATTAATGAGGCTATATCTTAAGCAAGGTCTCTGATTCATGTGAGTCTAATTTGACAGTTCAATTATTCATGTTAGCACAGTGATCCTTTCCCAGGTTGCTCAGAGCTTATGGAGGTAACTGCATGTTGCAAATCATCCAAGTTATATCACTGATGTCTAGAAAAGTGCAATAACCTTTTTTTCTGTTTTTTCTAATCTCTTACTTAATTTGCAGTTTGGTGAGAGATGATGGCTATAAGGTTCTATAGTGAAGTATTGAAAATAAGATTATATGCACTAAAAGAATAAAGAAAAATAAAATATCTTTGATGTAGTGCAGGATTCAAGCATGGGGAGCTAAAAATCCCTCCTCAAAACTATATGCTATCCCTATTAATTAGAAGGATATAACATTTAATTATTCCTGAAATCTTAGGGAAATAAAAACAATAAATCCTTGCTAGTCAATGAGATAACTTAAGGGTAGAAATTTAATTTTAAAGTTAGAGAAAACTATATTTTATCTTCTAGAATATTATCTAAAGTGAATGACCTGTGTGTGTCTGTGAGTGTCGTATGTTTCTGCAGGGATGAGTGTATGGGCTTACACACAATCTTAAATCAAATAAGATGGCTCAAACTTGAAGATGGTAGCATTAGCTAGTTTTTGAAATGAGAAGGATTATATTAATCTTTCGTTAAATTCAAAAGCGTTTTTCTGATTAAGAAGTTCTTAGTGGTAATGAACGTGTTGTCCTAGAAAATCTGAAGTAGTAAAAAGATCAAAGAATAAATGGCCATTATACTGTGATTTATATTCCATAAAATTTAGAAGTGAGTTGTCAAAAGTAATCAATATCTTTGGTGGAGGGAATCTTCAAAATTATGAGATTTTAGTTCCAAATGTTTCACTTTTGACAGTGCATGAATAAAATATAATAAAACTTGGGAAACAACTATTTTAATCCATCATCAAGTAACAAGTTTTATTTAATGAAAAATAGGGCTTCTAACTTCTCTCAATATAGCAGCAAATGATGATAGATGTGTTTAGAAGTAAAACAGATAGTTCAGCAAGCTATACCTCTACCCTCAAGTACTTTGAGGTATATTTGAAGTTTCTATAAAGTGTTTTACAAGATTATTCTGTGAATTAAAAAAGAGAGCATTGTAAGCTATGTGTAAGGAATATGTACTACTTAATTATTCCCTTGACATTAGGGCTCTGTCTAAAGAAATTATTTCATAAATTATTTGAAAAAAATGGACTTGTACTTGCATATAAATTATATAAACCTTTTCAATGAACCTAACAAAAGACTTAACAATAAAAATATTTTAAATCGTCCTGCTTCCTATTAACAACCTGAGTAACTAGTCTGCCATGTAAGGTAACTACACAGATGTTCTGAGGTAAATTAAAATTTAAAAAGCTATTGGGGCTTCCCTGGTGGTGCAGTGGTTAAGAATCTGCCTACCAATGAAGAGGACACGGGTCTGATCTCTGGTCCAGGAAGATCTCACATGCCACGGAGCAACTAAGCCCATGCACCACAAGTCCCGAGCCTGTGCTCTAGAGCCTGAGAGCCACAACTACTGAGCCTGTGTGCTACAACTACTGAAGCTCGTGTGCCTAGAGCCCGTGCTCTGCAACAAGAGAAGCCACTGCAATGAGAAGCCCGTGCACCACAACGAAGAGTAGCCCCCTCTTGGCACAACTAAAGAAAGCCTGCTCACAGCAATGAACACCCAACACAACCAAAAATTAATTAATTAATTAATTAAAAAAGAATAAAAAGCTATTAAAAAATAAAATACCTATTCATTTTCAAGTAAATATTAACTACTTAATGAAAGAGTAATAAATTTTAGGCATTAAAATATTCTCTCTGAAACTGAGCAAATCACTGTAATGAGCTCTATGTAAGTTTTTCAATATTAAAGAATAAATTACATTCTTATAAATTTTTTCCCATTTTTCTCCAATTGAAAAACAATTAAAAACAAATTGAAAACACCACAATAATAAAAATGATAATATTGATAATAAGAAAAACAATATTTACTCTGATGTTATATGCTTGGCACTCTGCTAAATATTGTTCACTTAGTTATCTTTGCAATCATTACTCTACCTTCCAGAAGAACAATTATGCTAGCAACAATAAAAAAGAACACAAGTATATGCATTATATTATTTAGTCTTCAGAACCTCTATATATCAGGCAGTCTTATTTGCTCATATTGGAGATGGGTAAATTTTTCCTATGTGAAGGTAAGCAAGTGATCCATGGACACACAACTTACAGTAGTTAAGCCTCACTATTAACCCACATTGTCTGAAATGAATGTTCTTAGCCACCATTTACCTTGCGGTGAGGAATGAAACAATACCTTTCCAAAGGAAACAAGAGCTATAAGAAGCTTATAATAACCAGAAAGCCAAAAATATAAATTATTCCATTTTTTAAAAGTATGTTTCTTCAAAATATTTGACATCTTTTATAAAACAAATAACAGCCAAGTTATTGATGTAGTTACACATAGTACAAAGATATATTGCCAAAAGGACTCTGAAATGTTTTACTTACATTCCATGTTAGAGATTAAAAGGTGACAGGATCAGAATTTCCCTTGTTTCAATATTATAATCAATATTAAAAAGGTCAGGATTGGCTGAGTTTTATTTAATCCTGTTGTACTAGTTTCCTAGGATTGCTGTAAAAGTCACTATAAACTGGGTGGCCTAAGAGAACAGAAGTATATTCCCTCACTGGTTGTTAGGTCAGAGACCAAAATCAAGGTGCCATCAGGGCAACGCTCCCTCTGAAGGTTCTAGGGGAGAATCAGCTCTTTGCCTCTTCCAGGCAGTGGCTCCAGATGTTCCTATGGCTCCTAACTCCAAATTCTGCCCTTTGGCCTTCTACTCTGTGTGTCTCTTAAGCACACTTGTTATAAGAGACAAATTTATAGGGTGAGAAGATTTAGCCCACCCTAAATCCAGGATGATGTCATCTTGAGATCTGTAACTTAATTGCATCTGCATAGCCCCTTTTCCAAATAAGATCACGTTCACGGGTTCTAGGAGTTATAGGACTTGGACATATCTTTCAGAGCCCACAATATAACCCACTATACATGTTTTCACAAGAAAGACAGCTTTGCTAATGGTGGGTTTATCTTTTATTTAAAACCACTATAACAAGATATTGAAATGAAACTTTCCTCCTTTTTCTGAAAATTCCAAGAAATCCTAAGACTTATTCAGTTTTCAGAAAAATAGTGTTGAATCTTGTTTTTTTGTTTGTTTGTTTGTTTTTTCATTGTGCTTAAACTTGAACTCAGACATATGCTTTTTGAGTTTGGAGAACATTATCACTGCTTCTGGAGATGTAGAAAAAGACTGCACTTACTGACTGGGGACTGGTAATGCATCTGTCTTGAAGGAGGCTTAGAGGGGACTCCCGCATAACTAGTTCTGCAGACTTTGTGGAGTATAAGCATCTGGCTTAGGCGAGGGTTCCAGAGTCAGGCTATTAGGGCTCAAATCCTGCTCTGCCTTTTTCTCGCTATGTGGTCTTGGGTAGCTTACTTAATTCATGTATCTAGGAAAAGTTTTCTCATCAGACAATGCGAAGGATCTTAAAATCATTGTGAGGAACTGCAGTTTAAGGCCAGCGTGGCCCTCTCCCATTGTTTTTGTTGGACAACACTTTGTTTTAGTTCCACCAGAATACATTAACTGGCACCAAATTAAAGTCAAGAGAGAAAGGGAATATATTCCCATACCCATATTCATCCAAATCTCCAGTCCACCCACTATCAACTGGCTCTGATATATAGGAGTACTGAGTTGGTGATTCTCTCCTCTAGAAAACCCCAAAATGGATACGTTTCTTCTCCTTCTCCATAAGCAACGAGCTCCTTATACTTGTATTTGCATGAGTAAGAAAGGTTACTCACATTATAAGTTACAGTTATAGAAGAAAAATCTGCTTTAAAGTAATTTTCTGCTTCCAATGATACACTTAAAACTACTAGTATATCTTGAGTGCAATGTACTTAAACTATTGGTAACTTTTTTTTACACAAACATATATTTGGAAACTGAGAAACAAGAGGCATTATTAAAAGAATTCCTCTAAGTAGTTGGATCTCCGTGCATTTTCCTTTTGTCTATATCTGTTTTAACCCAGAATGCATTATAGATGTTTAAAAGTGTGTAATACATGTACATAAGTGCATTTAGAATGTAGATTGAATTTGCTTATAGTTATGAAATTGAGCAATGATTCCTTTATTTTGTTTGACTATACATACTTAACAAAGGAGCACTGGAAATCTTTTGTGTTTCTTCCTTTTTCCACCTCAATGTATTCTTTGACTTGCTACACATTTAAATTTATAGTTATATTCCACACTTAAAAAATTTCAGTGCCTCCAATAGATTCTTAAAATCTAGAGGCTAAAGTTGTCTACAGTCTTTATTTTGAATTTCAAGGAGCCTCCCACTTTGTTTTTATATAAACGTTATATATATATATATATATATATATATATATATATATTACATATTGCACATTACATATACACATTATATAATATGTTATACATGTGTTATGTATAAAATGTGTATAAATATAATATATAAATTCACATTTTATTAACAGATACCTTGCTTATGCTCAATTCAAGATTTTAGTTAACTCCTTCATATCTCTTCCTATAACTAAAATGATTCTTCTCCTATTTATATTGTAAACATTTACTTATTCTTCACAGTCCATTCATGTCACAATTATAATAATCTATTATCACAACCAACAATAAATTATATTAACTGATACCAAGGACAATGTAAATATTTCAATATTGTTATTACAAACTCTTCAATTATTTTAGTATTCTTTTTGCCTTAATCTTTAAAAATATAGAAAATGTTTTGAGAAAAAGAGTCATATTTTATAAGTATTTTTCTATAATACCAAGAAAATACTATTATAAACATATAGGGTCATTCAAACAAAATAAACTACTTAACATTAAATTTATGAGCTGAATTTTAACATAGGCAATTAAAAGTCCATTAATATGTTAGAGGGAGGAATATGATACCCTAGAATTAAAGAAATTGACTTTATAAATTAAAAACATTACTATTTCATCAACGAAAACAGATTATTCTTTGGAAAAGTGTAATCATCAAAACCAATGTTACCCATTTGCCTGGGTTCAATGGGCTTGGTTTAAACTTAGCTTTCTTTGTGAATTTTTAACAATAAAAGATTAAAAAAATGATAGGGTATGGCTGACAGACTTAAAATATGCTATAAATGTGGGGGATGGGCAGTGGACAAACTAAAGTTCACAGTGCTATGTTTCCCATAATAGCATTTAAGTAGCCTGGAAGAGTTCTCTTGGTAGGCTTGTGCGATGTATTTCGAAGCAACGTCTAAGCGTCAAACAGAACTGACCTAAAGCGGATGATGTATGGGAGCAAATGGTTGTTGATTGGCATTATATTATTCAATTAAAGAATAATTTACATTAAAATATACATCATTATACTTTGATTGTGATAGAAAGGAAGAAATAAAGCTACTTTTTCTCTAACACTAAATCTGAATTTTCTTCAGGCTTCCTATAAATCACTGGCAAATATTGCAATACCTTTCTCCATGACCCATGCATGTTTGTGGAACATTTTGTCAAATATCTTTGAGAGTTCATTTGAAATTCTAGCTAAATATTTTGGTTGGATTTAGCATCAAGTGCAATTAGATATGTAAATTAAGATAGGTTGAAGCTTCATCTATATGCCTAAGCTTTAGATGATTACATTTATTTCTTCTTTTATTTTTATTCAGATAATTATTTAGCTTGGAAAATTCATTATGATACTTTTATAGTTTTATATATTTCTATGAAATCCACTTTTATTTTATTATTTTTTTAATTTTTAATAGATTTTTAACATATTTATTAGAGTATAATTGCTTTACAATGGTGTGTTAGTTTCTGCTTTATAACAAACTGAATCCACTTTTATTTTATATGTTTATATTTTCAAGTTTTAATGATCTGAGTTAATTAGTATAATGGCTAATTTCCTCACAGCAATATTCTTTATATTTATGCCTTTTCTAATGATAGTAGACTGTTCAGATGTGATGTTCTTTAGTTAAAGAACTTTCAGAATCTAAGATATAATTTTTGAAGTGGAATCTTAAGTTAATTTTGATTCAGAGTTCCATACTTTATTCATTATTATCATACATTAATACACTGGGTAATTATTCTAATTCCCAAATGAGTAATTCAGTGTTTCTGTAGCATTAGAATGATGTAAGTAGGTTTTAAATCTTATCTCAACATTCTTAATTTCATGGATGGTTTAGATATGTCCCAAGTTCAAGGGTTTAGAAAATCTCTGAGTAATAAATCTTCAGATCTTGCTCTCTATAAACTTTTGGATCTGTTTTACTATTTATAAATATATCTAATGATGAATTTATACTTTGCAGTGATTTCTATGTATACTGAAGACTGAAAATGTTTAGGCTTTGGTAATATTTTAGAAATAGTGAATAAGATAAAAAAGAATGTGACTGCGAATTTTGTTATTTGTGAGGGAGATTTTGTGAATTTTCCTGCCATTAAAATTCATAATTTGGATTATCTCCCTTAAATCATCATTTTTGCTTAAACTCAAAAAGCTTTTCTTTGGGGAAATGCAACTGTCAGTATCTCAGCTTCATATGATTCCATGAATATAATGGAAAGCTGAACATCTTCTTAGTTTTTTTTTTTTAGTATAACTAAAAATAAAGGAAAAAAGGAACTTGGAAAATTGTTTCAGCAAACCTTGCCTAAAAATGATGTATTTGGTGAATTGCAGACAAAATTTTGTGTGTGCTATCAATGGTGTTTATCACAAATAAAAATTAATATATTATATAAATATAAGGTCTGAAACTTTTATTTTATGTTCTTTCCTAACCATCTAAGATAAACTTCATTAAACAAATATTATCATGTCATTATATGATTAAGATATTATTCTTTAGTCCTTATTTCTAATTGTTCCTGAGAAATTAAAGATATCCACATTTTTTGGCCATCCTTCCATTAAGACACTGGACCTGTGTCTTATACAAATTACATCTATTATGAGATATAAATGTATTTCCAATGAAATGAAGGTAATGAAAAATGGCAGTTGACTGTCATAGTTTGGACTGTTATAACAAAATACCAAAAATGGAGACAGAATTTATTTCTCACAGTTCTGGAGGCTGGAAGTCTGAGATCAAGGTGCCAGCATGGCTGAGTTCCAGGGATAGACCTTTTCTGGGTGGCAGGCAGCTGACTGCTTGTTGTATGCTCACATAGGAGAAAAGAGAGCTATCTAGTTCTATATGCTTTTAAGGAATGGGCACAAACAGAACAATCACATACTGTTGGTTGAAAATCTCAAACACACTTACCCACTCTGCTACTATTTACTAAAACATAATAAACATATAATCTATGACCGAACAATTCCACATCTGGTATATATCCAAAAAGTTGTAGAAACTATGTTTAGCAAAAAAATTACATAAAAACTGTCATTGCAGCATTATTTATAATAGCCAAAAATGGCAATAAATTCCTGTCAGCAATAGAATGGACTTATTATTATATGATTAAATAGTGGAATATTATGCAGCATTGAAAATAAATGATTTATAAATTTAGAAAACAATATAGATAGAACTCATAAATACAACAGAGCAAAATAACTCAAACACCAAAGTGTATAAACTTATATAAAGTTCAAAAGTGGGCAAAACAAGTCCATAGTTTAAAAAACCAGAAAGGTAACCAGTAGGAACTAGACAGGAACTCAAGGAACTTCTAGATTAGTGATAACGTTTCTAAATGTGTGTACTGTTTACATCAGTAGTTTGTGAAAATTCAGCAAGCTCTATACTTGTGATATGTTTGGTTTTCTGTATGTATACTACATGTGTTATGCTTCAATATTTTTTTAAAAAACTGAGGTTATGAGGCATCCAGGTGGGAATAAATTGTTCTTCATTTGTGTTTGAAGAATTCAGGTATAAGCCATAGGTATTTCTTGGTCTTAAAATGCAGAAGATAATATCTGTTCAAATATGATTTATTAACCATGTGCTTTGTAGACCTCAGTTGCAGGAAAAATGAATCTATTAAAAATACTACACTTATTCATTCAACAACTGTTTTAAAAAGACTTCTAGTATTTCTAAAAACAATGCATATTTATTCAGTAATGGTAATAATAATTAACAATAGTACTAATAATAGTAATAGATTTGATTAGTATTTATTAAACATTAATATTTGGTATGAACTGTGAGATAGCAAAGGTTTTCTGGTAATTTGTTATGTAATAATAAACACCTGATAAAGATTTTGGTACCCATAAGTAGCACTAACAAACACCTAAACTATGGAAGTCATTTTGGGAATGAGCAAAGAGCACTCAGGAAACTCTAAAAAGTCAAAATGTTTAGAAAACACCATAGAATTTTAGATTTGAAGAAGTTGCTAATGAGGGCTTAAATAACAGTGACACATATCTTATTAAAATGGAAAGAAAGGGGATTCTTGTTATGCACTGGCATAATATTTAGATGGAGTATAGCAAATCCACTTACTCAACTGAGTGTATCTATCTAATATTGTAACTAAAATCTTGAAGATGACTTCTTGCTTCTTATGGTAAAATGTGAGACAAGGTAGAAAAATTGAAGAAATAATTATTATATAAAAGGGAGTTAGACTCAATAGTTTTGAATATCCTCCACTTATTCAGATGGTATTTCATACTAAAATAAATAAATGACTTTCAAGCAATGTTCATATCCAAAGCACTGCAAGAAAAATATGGTCTAAAGATGAAGCCAAAGATGAAAGTCCTCTAAAGATTTTACAGATATACATCACAGATCCTCTCAATCAAACAGTAGGTCTTTTAAGAAGAAGGAGAGCATTGTCTCTCAGCAGAAGGTCAAGGCAGAGAGGGGTTTATGCTGAAAAGATATGCAGATGAGACTTTTGTCAAATTCAGTAGATCCCAAGAATATTCACAGAAGATCCACAAATGTCTTAAAAGATTTACACATGCAGAAGTATCCCTATCATTTACTGATTGAGACAAAACCAGTAAAGGATAAAGTCCTTTGGATTCCCTGAATTATACTGGCAGGAAGTAGGCTGAAATTGCTACTCAGCTGCCAACACAAGCTAAAAAATATAATGGAAAAGGACCAATAACTCAGAGAGCAGTACTAAGATTCCAAAGGTAGGCACAAAAGCAATGGAGAGTGATTCCAGAGAATTGCAACCTAGTCAAAAAACTTCCAACATTGGAGAGCAGAATTGGTATGGTCCAGTGATTCCTTTGTCCCTCTAATTGTTTGCATTTTTAAATAAGAATGTTTATAACAGTTATCCTATGTCTACCCAACCATTTTCTATTGAGTGCGTGAGAAGGCAGATAACTTGTCTCCATACTTTCACAGGTAGAGATCAAGTATTCAAGAAGTACTTAAGCAGTCAGGGAGCCTCATTCACACCTGAACCTGATATAGAAAACAAGATTCTGGATTTTAAGCAGATGCTATTTGAAAACTTTCAAAAGAGGTGAGTGTATCTTGCATGTGGGAAGCACATGAATCATGGGGGCCAGAGGGCAGACTGTGTTAGGCAACCTTTTAAGTGGTCCTCAGTTCTTCCACCTCCTCATCTTTACAGCCTTGTGTAATTACACTCCTTTACTTTTATTCAGCTATTGAATACTAATATGTTGTAATTTCAGTAATACATGATACTAGACTATGTTGAAAGATTTGAATGAGGGAAAAAGAAAAGGAAAGAAAAGAAATGAAGAGGAAAATTACCCATAAATCTATCACCTAAACCAACACCCTTTAAATGTCTCATGGATTTCCTGCCATTCAACTTTCTATGTGTCATTTTCTCTCTTTTAAAATGGTCATAAGATGTTCACAAAATGCTGATAAACGTTTTGTATTTCATCAAATTGCTGGCAATTTTATGCAGTTGTATGTAATTCTATAGGTAGCATAATAGTGCATAATACTTTCTTTTTGGTAGGTAAGATTTTGTTTATTTTTAGATATGACATATAAACTCAAAGTAGTATTACTTGGTCTAATGTTATTAATATATGGAGGCTCTTATTCAATCCCTTATCACTAGATGCATAGGTGTGTATGAAATTATTCAATTAGTAAATTATTGTTAGAGTATAAATATAAAATGCCATAGTCTATGAGTTTCTATGGGTTATCCTGTCACCAAACTCTTTGAGGAATATTCCTAAAATATCTCCAAATTAGACCTAGAAATGCCTTCAATATTTTTAATTAGAAAGTAGATTATAGAAACATGCCAAAGGCATTATGGGAAAAGTCTGGGTTACCAAAGTGAGTGGGTGATATAATATTTTGTTAATATAATTTGTCTATAAATACAGATATTTTTGATATGCCTTGAAAACTTCTCTGAGCTAAATTCAAAACTAGATAGAAAAAAAAAGTTTTATACAAGAAAAGCTTTATTAAAATATAGCCTATACTTTTGAAGTTCATAGTGTAAAGTTCAATATTTATTTGAGTCTGTAAGCTTGGTATGCTTATAAAAATAATCTGTCACATTATAATCACATCTAACACATTTCACTAATTGTGTCTTTAAGGCTTAATAGAGTTATTTTTTTTCCCCTAAAGCATTCAACTTTGACAACATTAATGAGATCAGACTTAATTTGCAACAGATTCAGTGAAATGAAAAATTAGGTGAGCTTGATTTAACACAGTTGGCCAAAAGGCCAAATTAAATTCTTTTTTAGGCACATTCAATGTCTCTATCCTGTCCTCTTAAGACCTGATACACTTGTAGTTTGTTCCAACAGTTATGTTTTTAATTATTATAGCTTTGTATGCATCTCTGATGACATTAACTAGCTATGAATTTGGGCCGGTTGTCTCACCTCTCTGTGACTCAGTTTCTTATTTTGTATGATGGAAATAATACTTACCTTGCTTTACTTTTGAGAGGATTAAAATAAATGACTCCATCATATTGCTTAGCAGAGTACCTCTTACATGACAAGCACTTAAATAATATTGAGATATCATTATAATCATTTTTCTATTTAATTATTTGCTTAATTATCCTACCCCCTGTCCTATTTCTCTCTTTCATCTTCTTAGGCTAATGTTTCATAATGCCATTTATCAATGTTTTCTTCCATGAAATGTCCATGTCCATTGTCCATTGTTGGCCTGTTCTTTATTTAGATAGGTTTATGAATTCAATTTATTTATAGTCATACTTCACAGACTGAAAACTAGTTTGTCTTTTTCAGATGATCTTTTATGTGTAAAGTTTATTTATTGAATGAGCAGGAGTAGTAAGCCAGCAGAAGTCAACTTTAATTTTTATTGTTCTCACTCTTCTTTTAAATTGCTCTGCCAAATCATCCTTCCCTGACTCAAGAAACTCAGGCATATCCCTTAATTTTTCTTCTTAACTTCATTTACTGACATGCTATATCATTCTCAGAAATTAAAGAGCACAGTCAAGTCTAATATTAAAGTGTCAATTTTTCCTCCAGTTTTTCTTTCTTTTTTCCCCCCACACTCACATAATTCCACTGGGACTTAGTATTATGCCTACAGTTAGGAGTGTGTGAGACATGTCAGGATTAGCATGTTTATCCCATTTTCATTTTTATTCTTTCTCTCCTTTTACTTTTAGGCTCCAGATCCTGGGGTGGTAACAGGAAGGAAAGGGAAGGAGAAGTAAAGAGTTTGGTTAAAATCTGATGCTGGAGACTTCTTTAGTGCTCTGCTTCATAGGACTGTTCTGCAAACTTTTGAAGGCATGTTTGAGAATTTTCCACTGCATTTCTTTCTGATACAAGTGGTTGAATTTCTTTTTGATTACCTTTCCTGAACACATCCCAAGAGTCTTTTTGCTGAGATGATTCATGTTGTCACTTAGTTCAGTTGGGCCAGAGTATTTTCAAGGTAAATCAAACTCAGCTACCTTCCATGAGGTCCACCTGAATCTGAAGAAGACCTACCCAAATCTGGAAGGACAGGTTGCTCTCTCTCTGAATTCTGTCCTCATAGATGGCCACATTAAGTCCCTTAGCTGTAGAATGATCCAAGAAGGGGTGTGGTTGTAGTCAACAATCTCCAGTGGGCAGAGGTCATGTTTTCCTGTTTCTTCTCTTCAAATCACTTCCTTTCTCAGTTGGAGGTGAGGAGGAAGGAAGCAGGCATTCACACATCCCGATGAAAAGGAGGGAATAAAAATTCTTAGCAGTCAACCCACATTTCCCAAATAAATGTCCACCATTTAAACTTTTTTGATCAACATTCTTAATTATTTTACATACTCTCGAGTGAAAGACATGACTATCACCTGACCTTGTAGCACCATTTCTTCTAATCCTAAGGCTCTCAACCAAAATTTGGAAACAACAGAGACATTTCACTTAATATCCTATTCTTTCCCTCATTCATTATATATTCAATTCATAATTTTAGTCTGAGCACTAATTCTTATTTCCATTATTTCCAAATATTTGGGAGAGAACATTTTATTACACACCTCCTGATACTGATAATAATTAACTGTTTTTAGTTATAATTCAGTCACTAATTAGCTGAATTATCCAAGGCAAGTTAATAATATAGAGAAGTATTAAAGCACAAGAGCCCCGAATCTGGTCTAATTCATATATCAAGCTGAACTTGCTCAGTTTTCATTCTTGTTTCACTTATAAATTGTGTGACCTTAGAGTATTTAATCTCTCTATACTTTAGTGTCATATTTTGTACACTGAGAATAATAAGGCCACATAAATTGTAATAATTATCTCAGGACATGAATGTTAATCCTTTAGTTCAGTGTATGGCACAACATAAACCCTCAGCACATCATGAACATTCATAGTTTCCTTGAAAACCCCCCCTCTGACTACTGTCCCCTTCACGTCCCTTTTGTGAAATTCCCTACTGTGTGCAGCAATGAGGACAGTGCTGCCTTCAGAACCACAGGAAGATGCTGTTCCCAGCTCCTGCTCTGAATACAGTCACAAGGCAGACATGTGTTGTAGAGGGAGGGCCAACAACTCCTTTTTCTGGTACTTTGGAGAAGAAGAGGAGCAAGGAAGAAAAGTCATTGCAGAGGTAAAGGTTGTAGCGACCACCACATGAACACTTGTCTTCTGTTCTTGCTGTTGAGCTCCAGGTAGTCAGTTCTCCTGGCATCTGCCTCCAGTCTCCTGTCCTTCCTCTAAACTTTGATTTTCTCTCAAACATAGAATCATTTTCTGAGGCATACAATTAAGAGTCCTGAGAGCCTCAATCATCATTAGTGTTTTTCTTATTTCTGCCTTCAATTTTCTTGTGAAAAAAAGGTATGAATTAGAAGAACATTCAAAATTTAATATTTTAGGCAGATAAATTGTTCTTATAACTGCATCAATGTCTCTTCCTAACCTCTTTGCTGTTCCCCTTTCTCTGTGAATCTTTTTAGTAAAAATGTCCTCAAATTCTAGTCTTAGCTCCTTCTCTTCTTTTCTGCCACATATTTTTCTTTGGCATTGACTTCCAGTGGGTGTTTTTTAAAAAATATCTATATTTCCAACCTGCGTTTCATATCTATATTTATATTTTCAGAAATTACAGAATGCTTATATCTGGATATTTAGCAAATACATAAAATAAATATTACTCCATTTGATTGTACCTCTTTCTTCCACAAATATTTTCTTTCCAGTGCATTCTCTATCTTGTATTCTGTCAGTGACAGACAGGAAATTTTACATGTATTTTCCTCAAATTTCCACAGGCAATTACTTGCAAATCCTAGTGATGCAACTTGACAGATATTTTTACTTCATCCTTCCCTTTGCAATAATACTGTTGCCTTAATTTGGAGCCCATTTTTTCCTTCTTGAATTGTTGGGATGAGTCCTTACCAATTTTCTTGCCTCCAATGTCTACTTATTCATGATACATGAATTATACAGTTTGCTACCAGATTAAGTCTTTTAAGTAGAAATCTAAACTTAGCTATTTTTTTTCAATTTTCCTCAAACACCTTCAACGACCTCAGGCTACATATGTAAGAGCTCACTTATGCAAACAAAGTCGTAAGTACTTTTAGTTAATTATTAACTGGAAAGAAAATAATTTTTATTGTTATATAATCACAAATACACATGGAATTCCTTTCCACCATCACACAGTTGGAAAGTCCCATCTTTCATTCTGTTTTTTATCCTTCTGGCTCTCCTTCTTCTCTCCACTTCCACAATCTCCATAACCCTTTCTGCTTTTAAGCCATACTTCTAGGTTCCACATTCCATCCTAAAACAGTGGAGCTATATTTCTATGTCTTGGACATATTTCTTGGTTTCATTTTCTTGGGGCAAAAACAAAATCTTAGTGTATATAGATAGAGCTGACATTAGAATTTTTACAGTCTTCAGAATCTTCAATCACATTATTTTCTTGCTAATGTTTTCCTATAAGACAATTGAATATTTATTTCAGCTAACAAAGTCTCTGTATTGCTAATCAAATATCCTTCCCAGTAGTGGTAAGTAGTGTCATAAAAGAGAGTGAAGGTAAAAATCCCATAGTTATAGGTATAGAGTGATATTAAGTTACTTGTGCTGATATTTAACTCTGACCATGATATATTTTCTAATTTATTTTTCTACCACAATATCTGGTGGCAGAGACTGCAAATTGTCTTCACATATCTCCTGTATTTATAGATCTTCTTTATAGCTCTTCTTTAAAGATTTTTGTTTAAGGCTACAATTTTACAACCCATAAGATTCAATCCAGAGTCTCTCTTATGTTTATATATTCAATGTGACTAAGATTTGGACTATGTGATGGAAATAGAGCTGTGGATGGGATTTCTAAAAATTCTCTTTATAAGAAGTGTTACCTCTGTTCTTTTTAAATATTTTTTAACTTCCCTTATTCTTCTAGGCTGTTAAGAGGCCAAAATGATAAACTCCAGTAACCTTCTTGAACCAAGAGATGATTTTTGTATTCTGAATCTGGTTTATAAAGACAGCAGAGCATAGAGATAGAAGAACCCTGAGTCCCTCTAGAAACCACTATATCAGTTCTGGACTGCTATCTTCAGAATATTTTTTACATGATAGAAAAATGGATTTGTATTTCTTCTCAACAATATTCTATTGACCTGACCCCAATACTAAATATTATATCTTCCCCATTCCTCCATCTACTTTCTCACTATCCTTGTTATATATGCAATAGATACACACATAAATGAAAACACAGTGGTAGGCTGGAGCCAGTTTATATACAGTCAACTGGGTGCATCTCATCCCAATTCTGTATTCAGTAACATCACGTTGGCAGCTTGAAATCAGACATCATTGGCATTTATACCAGAGAACCTAGCTAACAAGACAAATCGGATCTTTCATTCATATTTTAAAAATCTTAGACCACAGTTGTTAAACCCAGAACACTGCTACACTGCTGTGTACACACACACACACACATACACGTGCATGTGCACACACACACACACACGGCCCAAACCAAGCCTATCATTCTTGGTTTGTCGAATGTATTTTCCCATTTCTTTGTTCTCATTCTATTCATCTTCCCTCGGAAGACCTTGCATCTGTCCTTTGTCCATGTCACCACATCATTCTCTGCCTAGTAAATACCAACTTATTTTTTAAGACCTTGACAAGGGTAATCACTTTATGTTTCCACATTTAACCGTTTGTCTCAGAATTAAATTCACCTTGCTTGTTCTCCTGTTGCAATTTCTTTATTTCACTACATTACTCATTAGAGTTTTCTTTGCATTATTATCCTTCCACCCTGCTGTCAGTAAATTGAGATCTCCTGGAGGGCAGAGAAAGTCTATCACTCCTTTTTACGTTACTCAAATTGCCTAGCAAAATTCATTGCACTCACTTGAAAATGAACAGAAGATTGCTGAGCTTAATTGGCTTTATTATTAGTTTGAAAGCATCTGTGGATGAAGAATATTTTGTTACTTTTCTTAGAACTCCCTAATATAGTGCTGGTTTTACAGAAAGGAAAGTATATATTTCTTTTGTTATTATTTTATTTAAGTTCCTCAAGTGAGTCAATATTATATAACATAATTTCTTAATAAAAAAGACCAAGCAAACATATTTGTCTCTGAAATTATTTTCTCTGACTTTTGAAGTCATAACTTTCCTCATGTTCTAATTCATTTTTATTCTGTATCAGATATGTGATTCAATTTTACACATGTACTGTGTGATAATAAAATAAAAGGTGAAACTATCCAGAACACTGTTCTTTACACCTGGTTTCTAACTGTATTTACTAAGCAATTGTTTAAAAACATAAAAATAATTTCAGTAAATGTTAGATAACATTGTATACTTTGTACAAATTTTGCATCATATTTTTTGAGTGAATTTTTAATGTTTTTTTTCTCTTTCAATCATTTGCTTCCAGTAGAAAATTTATAATCTACTAAGTGAGACACAGAAATTACGTATTTTATTTAGTTAAGTGACAGGTAATATTTTGAATATATATATACACACATATACATAATATTGAAATAGTAAGATATTATACCTATGCATCAGTGTTTTATTACATCTGAAATTTTTAAGAGTCATCATGCATGGCCTTTATGAATATGGGCTTTAAAATATCCATCACTCAATATGTTTGTGTGTGAAATCATTTTTAATAAATAGATAAAAGGAAAATATGAGATTAATTCAGAATCTGCAATTAACTAGTTTTGTGACTAGACTTGCCTGAGATTCCTGAAATTGTCCCTTTTCTCCTATATTTGAACATGCTTAGTTTTAGATTTAAAAGATGCAAGTACTTTATAGGCAATATATAAAGAGATAATGATTATGCAAAGAAGTCATTTCAGGAAATATATTTCCATAAATTCACAAGCTGTAATTTTTTTTTTTTTTTACAAAAAGTGAGGTAGGCAAGGACTATGCTGCTAAAATATTTTATCACTAAGGAATCTTTATTGTCTTTCTGATGGTAAATAAGATTAGTATCTTTTCCAGAAAGGCTAATCTTTAGCATGCTCACAAGATTATATTGAGGTTATTCCTCTTCCCAGAGAGCCCTGATAGTTAAGGCATGAGTTTAAATCCTGCATACACCTGGCCTTAAAATAGGAGGATTATCCTAGATTATGTTACTGAGTCCAAGGTAATCACATGAGCCTTTAAAAGCAGAAGAGGAAGGCAGGAGGCAGTCGCAAAGATTTGGTAGAAGGGTTATAGCAGACATTGGAGGGTGAGAGGGATTTGAGCACTTATTGTTGTAGGGTAATCATATAAAAAACATGAGTAGGAATGCAGGCAGAAGCAAAGACTGAGCCATGGCTGACAGCCACTGAGGAAATGGTGACATAAGTCATACAACTCGAAGAACCAGAACTGGACCAATAACCTGAATGAGCTTAGAAGCAGGTGCCATTCAACACCTCCCCATAAAGGCCTAGCTGGAATACATCTTGATCTTGGCTTTTTGAGATGAGGAGTAGAGAAACTAGTCCAATCAGCCAGGGCTTGTGACCTACAGAAGTGTGAGATAATAAATTTGTGTTATTTTAAGTCACTAATTTCATGGTAATTTGTTAAGGCAGCAATAAAGAACTAGTGCAATGTCAAAAACTGAACTTATTTTCTTACTACTCCCTTCACCCATTTCTCAACTCTTTCTTCTTTTTGCTTTTCCAATATGATTCACCCAATTTCTGGAGACAAAAACAAGATCATTTTAATTTGGTTCATTAGATCCTTAACCAACTGTAAAATCCCATCAGTAATAACACTGAAACTTTTTTTTTAAATTTTTAGTAAGGAGATTGTTTTCTTTATTCTTTGGCCTCTCTCCCCCACTTTTCTTTGAGCTAACCATCTCTCTGTTCCTCCCTCTTTTAATCACCTCCCTGTAATCACCACTCTCCACACATTGTCCTACCAGCCAGTGGGGAAAACCTTGTCCAGGGCCAAGAGAAGTAGGAGGCAAGACAGAGACCACACTCCACTTTTATATGGTGCCTCCTCAGCCTCTAGTGGGTGTGGAGTCACACTCCAACCAAGTTCACCCAGGCTGGAGGAGACCAGGACTGACTATGGAGGAGGAGACCAGGACTGACGTGCTTTGGGGGGTGGTTAAAAGTTTGTCACTTTTGGAGTGTGAAAGGAGGGAAGGTTCTTTCCCAGGACCCAGTGTCATTATCCTTCCACCCAGGAATTGTGAGCCCAAGTTCATCCATATCCAGACTTGAGGGCTACACAGGAGAGAAAGGTAAAGAACCCATGCCACCAAATACCCAAACTTGCCTAAACCTTTGATGAATTGTTGGATGCAGTTGCTGTGAAAAAAAAATGGAGATTCTCTCCACATCACTACCTCCAGTTTGCTAGTTTTGAGGCTCTGTGGAGAGACAATGGCCAGCGGGCAGCCCGCAAGCAAAATGTCAGCAGGCAGCATTGTTCCCTTCTCTTCTGCCCCTGATAGTTAGGCAGGTTGGCCCCGTGCACATACCACTACAGCTGCCAGAACCACATTATCCCAGCTGAAACATTTTTTGATTCACTCAACTTCTTTCCTCCGTCCACTCTGCAAGTCCATTCACCATCTTCCTTTTCCTTAATATCTAAAACATATTCTTTCTTTCTTTGCTGTCTCTGTTTACAATCTGAAAAATTATTTTCTGCTCTGCAGTCAGAGTAAAAATTGTGAAATGTAATCATACATCTCCTCCATATATAATATTCTGGTATTGACTGAAGGTTAAAAATGATAACTCCTTAACATGGCTTATAAGGCCCTCCATTAACAGTTTTGTAAGAAAGTATCAGTAGAAATCCATACAACGGACCTTACTCCCACATTCAAAACAGAGAGTCTTAATCAAAGCCACACCCAAGGAGTGAAGGGTGGAGTAAGAGTTTAACACCACCAGCAGAGATTAAAAGAATATAGCATTGTGGTTTCTGTCATATCCATATTCAACTTATATATCTTCTCCCCACCAAAACAGGACAAACAAACAAACAAACCAAAAACAATGACTTTGCCATAGTGAACATGCTTCTGAATAACTACCAGACAAGGGCAGCTCTTTTCTCTTAAAAGCTGTCCACATGGGAAGGGAATCAAGTCAATGAACATGACTCTCAGTGTCCATCAGTCACTCCAGTGACTGGATAGTGAGTGATGGTCTCACTCCAGTAACTACGCCTTCACAATTGACATCATCCTGCTTTTACCTGTGAAAGGCCACTGATCCCTGAAGTTCATAGTTTCCAACCCTGCAAAAGATAGCAGCATGCTCTGCTCATAAAGACTGCTTTTACAGTATAGTTCTCCAAAACCTCAGTAAGTAATGAATCCAGGGGTGAGTGTGTATGTGTGTGTAGGAGGGAGTTAGTTTTCGATATCAACTGGTGGTCTCTTCTTTTGACAGGGTAGAGTGATCTGGGCATCAGTAAATGACTTGGCTATTAGGAACAGTCCTTGAAAAATTAAGGACAAGTTTAAGAAAAAGTGATGTGGATGGTTGTATGGAGAGAACACAAAATGTGAGAATTTTGTTTCTTATGTTAATGCTCATCAGAAAAAAATATCCATCCCAAAAGAGGCTCTCAGCGATCAAAAGGACAGGTATATAATCCTATGACCATAAACATTTGGCCATAATGGAAATGCAGAAATGCAAATGTGTCTTTTCATGCCTGTCATTTCCATCCCATCTTACACTTCACTTATATTTTGCTATCCGTTTTACATTCAATCTCTAGAGAAGTATATTTAGTAAACAATAACTATTATTTTTATTCTTCCTTAATGTGTCCAACTTTGCCTGACCCTTTAAATTTTTGCAGACTAATGTCTTAAGTTCTTTATAGATTATTCATAAATATTGTTCAATGAATATTTTGGATGAGGGTAATGTCTAAGGTGACCTTCAATTTCAAATATAAAATTCAATAAGTAATTTTTTTATAGAAAAGCTAAACATTTGGTTTAGATTCCATACTTCCATACATAAAGACTAGTTCAACTACTGCCATGGGGGATACCCCAATTTAGCATGAAGAGAAAGCAATACTGTGCCTTCAATATAGTAATATTTTTGAAAGTGAATGATTTCATCAGACCTCTCCCCTTGTGAAAGGGACCGAAATTTGACACAAATTTTTAATATGAGTCTGCTTTTTCCTGACTGTATTGTCTCTGAAAAACACCACCATTTGAAGACTTAAAGAATCCTTGATCTTTTTCTGTGATACTTTGCATAACTTTGCCTAGAAATAATTAACTCTAATATCAAAGGATGTGCTCCAATGGATACATGACCACAGAATCCACATATATTACTACATACAATATCACGGGAAACTTCCAGCCTAATAGTATGCTCAAATAGTATGCCGACAGCTCAGTTAAGACAATGGGTCTCAGAAAATCTCTGCAAGGGTTCTATCTCTCTGCCAGATGCTGAAACAACAGGCAATATATGGTGCAGTCACTTCAGTAGCTATTAGAAACAGTTCCAGGAGCCAGAAAATGGCTTATTGTCACTGTAACTTTAGTATCTGCAAGATTTGAGGTCCTGTTAGATGGGCTTTCTTCCACCAAGGAACACTGCTCAGTTTCTGCTGAACTTGAGTCTGAAGCTACCACCTGATCATTTGGGATTCCTCATCCTACTGAATGCCAAGGGGGGTAAAAAAAGGAAGATACTCTACCAACAGACTCCAATGACATAAGGATCTAGAATTTTTTTTTACAGAATAGTGTATATCTAATACCAATGGAATCAATTTTGCATTTTTGATGCTTCTGTGCTCATAAGCAACATTGTGAAATTACATCAACTTCATCCTCAAAAGAAAAAGCAACTATGTCCTCAGAACTCTCTGGGGTTAAGTTCTAGGTTATACTAAAAGGCATGTAATCCAGCCAGCCACAGTGTCACTAGAATGTGACAAAAGTATACAATAGGTGACAAAAGAGGAAGGTATATATCAATTATAGACTTGGCACAAGCTACAGCAACAAAGACTATAATTTATTTCAGTAACTTTCTTGCATTAAGTCTTTGAAGATTTCAGAGCTACCACTTTTAGTGTGCCTCAGATATAGATTAGATTTAACCTGGACAGAGCACGTCTGAGCAGTGCAGATGTGGATCATATCTGATACTGCTTTTTCACCACTATGATTCTGTCTCAGCTGTCTGTTTTTTTTTTCTTCCACCTACAGCATCCAATTTTGCAGGGGTCACAATCAGCTTCATGTTGCAATAGGAAAATACGCTTCTTCAGGTCCATGCAATCCAGATGTGGAAGGATGTTAATTAATCCTGGGGAAAATTTTTGATGAACTGGAGATGAATGCCTATAAATAAATGCTTCCATCTTTCTTCTAAAGATGGACGGTTCTGGGGAGTATTTGTTACAGCTTCTTAAGTGATGTCATGAGGTAAGAGAGGCATCCACTTAATACTGTATACTTGTATTATTTCTCACCCTTTCTTTGATATTCTCTCCCTAATTCCTAAAAATGTTTGGATTATATTTCCCAGTAAAGTTGGTTGAGAAGTCTGGAAGCTGTTTCTTTAAGTTTCAGATTCTTTCTACTCTGTAAAAGTAATTCTAGACTCATGATTATTGGGATCTACATGTAGAGTATCTCCTTTTAGTTTTCTTTCTCGTCATTTGGAAGAAAAAAATCTTAGTAAAAAAAAATAAAATGCTATCCTCATTCAGAGTAAAAGGTATAGAATAAGTCAAGGGTAAGAGCTAAATATAGTAGAAACAAATTCCTTAGGGTTTTTAAAGCTAAACTGAAGGCATTATCTCCTAAGTGGCTAGAGACCCACTGATGATTTTTCAGTTTGGAAGTCACACATTGAAAGTTGTAATTTAGAGAAATTAAACACTCATTTAGGAAGGAATGATTCAGAAAATGACTTGTGTACAGTTGCCAGAGAGAGGCTATTTCAGTAATCCAGGTGTGAGATGATGAGCTCCAGAACAGAGGTGGTGGGGTTACCAGGTAAATAGAATGACACATTTACAGACATTTGGGGGGAAGGGTTGACACCATTTGATTGCCTATTAGAAGTAAGTGATGAAAGAAAGACATATATTAAAAATAACTAGACACTTCCAGCTGTGCACAAATGGTTTGCTTTCTGAAATGCAACTTTTTCTATTTCGGAAAGCAGATGACCATATTTTAAGAAGTGGCTGTAATGTAGAGATAAAATCTAGGTTTAGGAGTCCATAAGCTTATTTGATAAAAAGATATTAATTGGGAGTGTATTTTAGGTCAGACACTAGGCAATAGGCCAGGTCTAGTGAATAATGAGTAACAATGAGTGAAACAGACAAAAAATACCTGCTTTAATTGTCATTTATTCTAAGGGGGAGACAAATCGAGATGATTAATTAATTTTCATAATATTTTAGATTATAATGGAAAAAAAATCCAGAGCTTACTGAGTAGGATCACAAGTGCTGGGATGCGGAAAATTTTGAATAGCGTGATTAGGATAAGCTTCACTGAGAGGGGACGTTGGAACCAAGCCTAGAAGTGAGCCAGTGGGGTAGATGGGAAAGAGCCTTCAGAGAAGAATGAACAGCTAAGAAGATCCTGAGGCAAGGGTTTCAGAAAGGGAATAGCAGCCAGCTCAAAATGCTTCCACTGGCAGAACTTAGACAATTTGGGCATCTGAAAGTAGTTTTTGATACGTGCCCATGAGTTTTTGAGCACATCCTTGATTTCTGACATTTAAAATTATTGGAGGCTTAGTTGGTATTATTTTTCATTCTCCATACGTGAAATCACTTACGTATCAAAGAAGTCTGTTTACCAAACCATGGACTGGACTGGGATCTAGTCACACTCATTGTTGGAGTGTTGCCTCTGCTTCTAAACATTGTTGGTGGCCTGTGCTATCTACGCATACCTCTTTTTATGTCTAAGTTCTCATATACTTTCAACTTCAACCTTCCCCACATCAAAATTGAGCGTTTTTCTCACTTTACCCACATTGGTATTTATAGCTCCCTTTTCTCATCAGAGTATCTGAGTTTCCAACAATGTCAAGATATTTTATTTCCTTTTGCAATGGGTACAAAATAGTACTGAAATTGCTTCACTACTATTAGCAAACCTCCTGATCTCAAGTTTCCTTCTCTTTTTTTATCCTTAAGACTGTATGCTATAGAAATAGAGGAAGTACAATCAAAATATCATATGCAAAGTCATTTGAAATAATTCTCTGTGTATGTATTCTCTGAAGATTATCAATTTGATGTAGTTATTGTTTCTATTTGTATTTAATTTTCATTTTCCCCTTCTATTTGATATAATTTAGATTTGATAGTGTTGTTTAACTTTGGGAATTAAGAGTTCCAATCTTAAAGTCTCATTGCATTCTGTATTACTGCTATCCCACTGCTGTTCTTATCATGAAGCAATTTAATTAGTTTTGTGTTTATGATCTGTGTTTCTTTTTTGTTTCAAAAAGTAGATCACACACATATACTCATATGTTTCATTTTTAATATTTCCTTAACAGTACGTAGCAGCATTTTATTCTATCAATCTAATCCCATTGCAGAGCACAGGCTCCGGATGCACAGGCTCAGCAGCCATGTCTCACGGGCCCAGCTGCTCCATGGCACGTATGATCTTCCTGGACCAGGGCACAAATACGCATCCCCTGCATCGGCAGGCGGACTCTCAACCACTGCGCCACCAGGCAAACCCGGGATATCATGTATAAATACTTACATTTAATGCCAATAATGTCTCTCAATGTATATGAAATACATAAAGTAAATATACAGTATTTACATACATATAAAATAATATATAAATTTTATAACATTTATATATTTATATTAGTTATACTTATCCAGCATTCCAAAATAAGAGCAAGAAGTATTTTATTTATGCTTTATGTATTTCATATACATCAAAACATTATCAGCATTAGTATGCTTATGCCTTTTAGCATACATGCATAACTATGTGTAACTGAATATAGCTACACATAACTGAATATAGTTACGCATTTAAATATGTGTACAGATTCTGAACGTTATTCAGGAATGGAAAAAATAGTTTCCAAAATGAGCTAGAATTTTCAAAATTGACTCTACAGGAGAGCTGACTTCACCATAGATTGTGAGTAAGGGAAAAGAAAACTTGTGGTTTTGCAAATGGTTGAAGCAATTGCTGAAAGGTAGAAATAAATTTAATGAATTACAAATATTGTTATAAATTTGCTGATGGAAAATGTATGATGGCAAAAAATGTGGGGGATAGATGAGAATAACAATAGAGTCATTCACACGGATTAAATATGTGGATGAGGAATATATGTTTGCTACAAAATACTGTAAAAAACACAGTTGCTTCTTAATTAAAATGCATTATTAACATTATATTCTACAATAATAACCTGCCAGTGGGATGCATGATAAAATGAAGAAGTGATGGTACATGAATTGGGGAACAATTTTTGAAACATCTGAGGAAATACAGTCATGAGCTGAAATAATAGCATGTAATTTCATTTTCAAACACCTACAATTACTAATGATCAAATGGAAATAAATAAATGGTCTCTGAAATATAGGAGAATGTAATACATATTTAAAATTTTAATAACAGAATCATAATTACCCAAATACTCTAAATTATCATGTAGTTTTGAATGGAGATGTAGTTCTAAACTTTTGAAAGATTAAGCTAGTATAAATAGAGGAGAACTTGACTCACATAGAAGAGTTACAGATAAACCATGTCTGATCAAAACTAGTGATATGTTTTAATAATAAAATCACCATATTCCTTTCACTTGAAAAAAGTGCCACAAATATTTTACTCTCATAGGAGGATTCTGTGTTATTTAACAAGTAATTTAAAACAAACGTCACTTATCTTAGACATCTAAAGTTGTGTAACTAAACTTTCTGTAAACTTATTTAACATATCCTCAATAGATTAATGAGTGGAGACTTACTTTTAGGCAAACCTATTCTATTAGTTTGCTAAGACTGCTATAACAAAATGCCACAGTCTGTTTGGCTTAAACATTTATTTTTTTTACTCTCCTGGAGGGTGACAGTCCAAGATCAAGGTGCCAGCATCGGGTGAGACCTTGCTGTGTGGTTTGTAGGTATCCATCTTTTCACTGTGTCATCATATGAACCTGGTCATATTTTGTGCATGACTTGAGGCAGAGAGAGAGACAGAGAGGCAGACAGAGAGAGATCTATCTGTTGTGTCTTCTTCTTCTCTTAAGGACGAGAGTCCTATTGGATTAGAGTCCCACCCTTATGACTTCATTTAATGGTAATTCCCTCCTTAAAGGCCCTATCATCAAATACAGACAAATTGGTGGTTAGAGCTTCAACCTATGAATTTTGGGGGAACATATTTCGGTCCATAACACCTAGAAAGTTATATTAAAGATCAAATAAGTAATCTTGAAGAAGTTTTCAAAAATATCCAAGTCCCATGGTTTCTTTCCACTTTCTTTCCCATCTATCTATCTGTAGAGTGGGGATGGAAAAACAATTAACTGTGGCTTTGTAAATAATTACCACCTCTGCTACTGTATAATACTCATTCAAAAAGCCTTTTAAAAATTTATTTGTTGAGGGTTTTTTAAACCACTTTTTAAAACTCTAGTGGATAAATTTTTGAGAGTTATAAATTCCTTTATTACTAATATAAGTTTATTTGTAACAGAATTATCATTTTAAATGAGGTTACTTCTATAGAAATCATAGTCATTATATTATTTTTATAATATCATTTCATTAGTGATGAAAATTTCAAATAATCAGAATTTAATATTACAGCCCACTTTATATGTCACCAAATTTGAATGGATAACATTTAACCATTTGAGATTTAAATATATATGTGGTGATTTTGATAAGTTTTGTATGAGGATTTTTACTGTTTTTTTAAATTACAAGTACTCTCTAATTTCAGTTAGTACTTGCTCATGAGACTATAACACATTTCTCTTAAATTCCCATTCATTTAAAAGGAATATGGACAACGGCTTCTGGGAGGAAGTGAAGATTTCCCAAAAGAATTGGGAAATCTGCCTTGACTTCTGAAAGATAGATTTTTAATGTAACTTTTTACTGTATAACTGGAAGTACCCTTTAAATAAGTCAATCATTTTGCATGCAGTTAATCCCTTAGATGGTGAAGCCCTGTTATTTGGTAATTGAAGTGCTTATACCTTAATGAAATACTTATGCCAGAGCCAAAAGTGTTTGGGCTGCTGCTTTGTTTCAGAGATGGTTTTGAAAGTGATCTTACAGCAAATCTTTTGTGACTGGAAAAAAAGTACAAAATAATTAGAAGCAATTTAGTTTTAGAATAACTTCTCAACGAACTGTGAATTAAAATGATTCCCTAGATATTTTAAAGTCTCTCAGTTGAAATATTTATAACCAATAATTATTTTATGGTTCTAAAATGCTTACATTTTTGGATAGAAGAAATATATAGGGTTTTACAGACGTGTCATTTGACAATAATTTTACAATTATAAGTGGCATTTTCCCTAATGACATTAAAACATGGGAGCACAGCCTTTTTGGCAGCCCAGAAATCATGCAGTCATTGTACAATGCTGACCTTCTTAGTTCTGATGGTTCTGTTTTTTTGTTTTCCTCTTTCAGTTCTGTGGAACTATTTTCCATCACCACTTTATTTTCATCACCTTACTTTTTCAGAGAAATCTGTGTTCTCTGGTTTCATTTAAAAAGTGTTTCCCAGTTAACTTATACATGATTTATGTAATTCATTTAAAGGTAAATAAATCTGAATATTTTCCTCAAAGAAAATAAGAAATGATACACCATGAATTCCATGACCTACTATGGTCTTATTTTTTTGTTAAAATAAATTTATTAAAATAAAATTCCATGACCTACTATGGTCTATATATTTTTCTATATACAATTAATTCAGCATGGAATGAAAGGTATCAAGCACTAATTAGACTGCTATATGATAATGCTTCAATAACCCAGTCCAAATCTAGCTTAGCTTCAGATGTGTAAGTAATGAAGCTCAAGAAATCCAAAAATAATTTTAATTTATTTGACTTGTGTTTAACTGGGTGACTGGATAATTTCTTTGCACATTTTCAAGAATGTGACATTTAAAGAATGAATGACTAAATGATTTTAGAGAGTTTATTAATTATACTAAAAATTAAATACTCATCTAATACCAGTATTTGTGACTCACTTTTTTGGTTATTTTTGTTGTTGTTTCTTGTTCCACAGAGATATAGACTTGCTTTGAACAACTGTGGGACCTAAGAAAACAAATGCAAGTTCACATAACATATATAAAAATATTTAAAAATATGTCAAGATAACAAACTATTAAATAAAACATGTTCTATTCTTTAAACATGAAAATTATACATGCCTCAAAGAAAATTTAAAAAGTTGTTGTAAAACTACATTTTACTATATTTTACATTATGGTGCATTTCTATGCTCTTTGGCATAGACCCCTAGTTAAGGGCCTCTATTCACTAACTCTAAAGGCAGTACTGCAGCTTGTGATTGTTACTTAATATTTACTTCTTATTGCATTTAGTAGCATTTTCTGCACTCATTACATTCCCAACTAATGAACTTAGACAAAATGACCTCAAAATATACTTTGTGTAAATACATATCCTAATATACCATGAAAAATAAATGGTGTATGTTTTAGAAAGAATTATAGTGGAATATTTGATGACTCAAGATTATGAAGCATTCCTTAAGAAAAAGCAGTAAAACATAACTGTAGTAGACAGTACTGTGATACTGATTGGCATAAAAAAATTCAAGAAAATCTGTTCATGAAAATACACTGTAAATGAAGTTTACAAAAAGCATATGAAGAAAATATATTCAATGCATATATGAGATTAACAGGGCAATACTTATTCTCTATTTCTTATATTTGCACAGGGTGTAGGAGATTTCCACTATTCTCCCCAAGAGAGAAGTAGTTGGTGAGGAGATTGAGCTTGACTCCATATACAATAAGGAAAAGTGGGAATTTATAGCCAAGGAACAGCTTGGAAATGACTAGAGGAAACATCAGAGGTGAGGAGGCATTCTGTCTAAACCTAGCTAACAGGTTTCTTGCTAAAGCCAGGCCAGAGTGATCAGACATTACCTGGGGAAGGTGAAGGTTATGGAACCAGATTAGCTATCAAGGATTCTGGCTAAACTGGCTTAGCAGAATGAACAATGCACAGATGAACATGGAAGTCCAAAAGTTAGGATCTACTTGAGAATAGAGTTCAGGGAAGCCTGAGTAGAGTTTGGTCAAAGAGAGAATCTTTATCACCACCACTCCCCAAAACTCACTGCCAGCTTTATGTTTCTCTATACCTCTTACCAACTTCTAATACACTATGCAATTAATTTATTCATTTTGTTACTATCTATTTCCCATGGTAAAATGCAAACTCCAAGAGAGCATGGATTTTTATATCCAATTTTTTTTTTGCTATTGACCCATCAACTAGAATATTTACAGCCCATAGTAGGTCTTCAATAAACATTTGTTGATTTATAATCTGTTGCACAGTTTCTGCTGGATATTTGAAATGAAATAATTCATGAAAATTACTTCTAACAATACCTGGGATAGACCTTCAATAAATAATAGCAGTGATTATTTTGTCTGTTGTATTTTAAGAAGTTAGATATCGAACAGGTTCACATAATGCTGTAGAAAGTGAAAACTGACCACTTGGTTGACAATCCTGAATAATAGGTGTTATTAGCATACTATTTTGTCTCTTACAGATAATTGATTTCACTACTGCTAGAAGTAGTAAATGCAAGAATTCACTGATTTTATTCCCGTGGACATTTCTCCTCTCTTCCAATTAAAGCACCTGAAGTACTGCTGATAAGCAGGCATGAGATTTGACATATACTCTCTAATTAGTCCTGCTTTTCAAGTGTGTGAAACACAGACAAAAATCAGAAAGCCAGATACCTTGCCATGATGTCAAAATAAGAGTAAAAGGAGGCCTTATCTCAAAAAGAGTATTTCTAGTTGAAATACACATTTACATGTGGAATAAAAAGCATTATACTTCTGAGTAATAAGTTCATGGATTTTAGCTACTCTAGGAAGAACAATTACAATGTATCAGTCAATTATTTGCCTAAATTTGACTTGCAGATTTCTAGGTGCTTAGGGGATTTTAAACAAGATAAGGACCCTCCCTGTCCTCACTGAGGTTACTGTATCAGAAAGACATGGATTCAATAATGCATTTAGATGAATTTTAAAACAATGTACAATATACATGGTATGTTAGAAACACACCCTGATTGTGGACTTCAAATAACCTTGAGGTCTTTGAAGGGACTCCAGAAGATGAGGTGGCCAAGTTAAGACTGTAGAAGTAAGTAGATATTAACCCAGGTAGAAAGGAGATACAAGAGGAGAAAGCAGTACGTAAGGTGGAAGTTTCTCTGATAGCTACAGAAAACTGGAGAGCAGTCTAACTAAAGCATAGAACTTCAAGGGAAGAGGGGTGGGGTCACTATATTTCTCTTAAAATGAGCAGATTTTAAATCTTACTGATCTTTAAAAAAGGTGGGGGGAGAGAAGAGGGCAGGGCTATGACACTGGGATCTTGTGGATGCAGTACTGCTGATTGGCTGAGGTTTGTCTTTGTTACAAATTAGTGTCCTCAAGAAGTGGTGCATGTCGGCCCCGGAGGAAGATGGCGGAAGAGTAAGACGCGGAGATCACCTTCCTCCCCACAGATACATCAGAAATTCATCTACACGTGGAACAACTCCTACAGAACACCTACTGAACGCTGACAGAAGACCTCAGACCCCCTAAAAGGCAAGAAACTCCCCACATACCTGGGTAGGGCAAAAGAAAAAAAGAATAAACAGAGACAATAGGATAGGGACGGGACCTGCACCAGTGGGAGGGAGCCGTGAAGGAGGGAAGGTTTCTACACACTACAAGCCCCTTCGCGGGCGGAGACTGCAGGTGGCGGAGGGGGAAAGCTTCGGAGTAGTGGAGGAGAGCACAGCAACAGGGGTGCGGAGGGCAAAGCGGAGAGATTCTGGCACAGAGGACTGGTGCCCTCAGGCACACACCAGCCCGAGAGGCTTGTCTGCTCGGCCGCCGTGGCGGGCGGGGCTGGGAGCTGAGGCTTGGGTATCGGCTTTCAGTCGGAGCGCAGGGAGAGGACTGGGGCTGGCGGCAGGAAGAGAGCCTGAAGAGGTTAGTGCACCACGGCTAGCCCGGAGGGAGTCCGGGGAAAGGGTCTGGAGGTGCTGAAGAGGCAAAAGTCTTTTTTCACTTTCACTTTTGTTTCCTGGTGTGCGAGGAGAGGGCATTAAAAGGGCTGCTTAGGGAAGCGCCGGAGACAGGCGCGAGCCGCGGGTAAGGCGTGGACCTCGGAGACGGGCGTGGGCCGCCGCCGCCGCCCACCGCCCGCCGCCGCCGCGGCCCGCCGCCGCCCACCGCCCGACGCTGCCCGCCGCCGCCCCCGCGGCCCGCCACCGCCGCCGCCTGCCGCCGCCCGCCGCCGCCGCAGCCGCGGGGCCTGTGTGCGAGCGCGGGTCACTGTCCGCCCCGCCTTCCGGGGGACCTGTGCACCCCGCCACTGCCGGGGTCCCGAGACCCGGGGACGGCTTTCCCGGGAAAGCGCATTGAGCGCCACGGGCTGCTGCAACGTCACACCGGCCTCTGCCGCCGCAGGCCCGCCCCACACTGCGCGCCCCTCCCTCCCCTCTGCATGAGTGAGCCAGAGCCCCCGAATCAGCGGCTCCTTTAAACCCGTCCTGTCTGAGCGAAGAACGGACGCCCTCCGGCGACTTACGCACAGAGGCGGGGCCAGGTCCAAGGCTGAGACCCGGGAGCTGTGAGAGCACAGTCAGGGAAATCTCTCTGTGAAGCCTCGGAGGCAACGGATTAAAGCTCCACGGTCCATTTGATGTGCCCTGCGACTGTGGAGTGCATGAATGGACAGCGAATCATCCCAAATTGAGGAAGTGGACTTTGAGGACAAGATTTAAGACTTTCCCCCCTTTTCCTCTTTTTACAACGAATTATTCCAAAGTAAGGAGGTGGACTTAGAGAGCAAGATTTCAGACTTCTTGCCCTTTCCCTCTTTTTACAACGAATTATCCCAAATTGAGGAGGTGGGCTTGGAGAGCAAGATTTTTGATTTTTCCCCCTGCTCTCTTTTTGTGAATGTGTATGTGTAATCTTCTGTGTAAGATTCTCTCTGTATAGCTTTGCTTCCACCATATGTCCCAGGGTTCTATCGGTCCGTTTTTTTTTTTTTTTCCAATAATTACTTTCTAATTTTAATAACGCTACTATATTTCATACTTTATTCTATTTTACTTTACCTGCTCTTTCTTTTTTTCCTACCTTCCCTTCCTCCCTCCCTCCCTCTGCTCTTCCTTTCCTTCTTTCTTTTTCTTTCCTCCCTCCCTCCCACCCTTCTTCTTTCCACTTTCTTTTTCTTTCCTTCCTCCCTCCCTCCCTCCTGTCTTTCTTTCTTTCTTTCCTTCTTCCCTCCCTCCCTCCCTTCTTCCATTCACTCTTCCTTTTGCTTTCATTGCTCCCTCCCTCCTTTCTTTCCTTCTTTCTTTCCATCCTTCCTCACTCCCTCCCTCCTTTCTTTCTTTCTTCCTTCCTTCCTTCCTTTCTTCCCTTCTTCCTTTCTTTCCCTCTCTCTTTCTTTCTTCTACTAATTCTTTCTTTCTGCTTTTTCTCCCTGTTATTCTGAGCTGGGTGGATGAAAGGCTCTTGGTGCTGCAGCCAGGAGCCAGTGCTGTGCCTCTGAAGTGGGAGAGCCAACTTCAGGACACGGGTCCACAAGAGACCTCCCAGCTCCACATAATATCAAGCAGCGAAAATCTCCCAGAGATCTCCATCCTAACACCAGCACCCAGCTTCAGTCAATGACCAGCAAGCTACAGTGCTGGTCACTCTATGCCAAGCAACTAGCAAGGCAGGAACACAACCCCACCCATTAGCAGAGAAGCTACCTAAAAACATAATAAGGCCATAGGCACCCCAAAACACACCACCAGACGTGGACCTGTCCACCAGAAAGACAAGATCGAGCCTCAACCACCAGAACACAGGCATTAGTCCCCCCCACCAGGAAGCCTACACAACCTACTGAATCAACCTTAGCCACTGGGGTCAGACACGAAAAACAATGGGAACTACGAATCTGCAGCCTGCAAAAAGGAGACCCCAAACACAGTAACATAAGCAAAATGAGAAGACAGAAAAACACACAGCAGGTGAAGGAGCAAGATAAAAACCTACCAGACCTAACAAATGAAGAGGTAATAGGCAGTCTACCTGAAAAAGAATTCAGAATAATGATGGTAAAGATGATCCAAAATCTTGGAAATAGAATAGACAAAATGCAAGAAACAGTTAACAAGGACCTAGAAGAACTAAAGATGAATCAAGCATCGATTAAAAACACAATACATGAAATAAAAAATACTCTAGATGGGATCAATAGCAGAATAACTGAGGCAGAAGAAAGGATAAGTGAGGTGGAAGATAAAATAGTGGAAATAACTGATGCAGAGCAAAATAAAGAAAAAAGAATGAAAAGAACAGAGGACAGTCTCAGAGACCTCTGGGACAACATTAAACGCACCAACATTCGAATTATAGGGGTTCCAGAAGAAGAAGAGAAAAAGAAAGGGACTGAGAAAATATTTGAAGAGATTATAGTTGAAAACTTCCCCAATATGGGAAAGGAAATAGTTAATCAAGTCCAGGAGAAACAGAGAGTCCCATACAGAATAAATCCAAGGAGAAATACACCAAGACACATATTAATCAAACTGTCAAAAATTAAACACAAAGAAATCATATTAAAAGCAGCAAGGGAAAAACAACAAATAACACACAAGGGAATCCCCATCAGATTAACAGCTGATCTCTCAGCAGAAACTCTACAAGCCAGAAGGGAGTGGCAGGACATAATTAAAGTGATGAAGGAGAGAAATCTGCAACCAAGATTACTCTACCCAGCAAGGATCTCATTCAGATTTGATGGAGAAATTAAAACCTCTACAGACAAGCAAAAGCTGAGAGAGTTCAGCACCACCAAACCAGCTTTACAACAAATGCTAAAGGAACTTCTCTAGGCAAGAAACACAACAGAAGGAATATACCTACGATAACGAACCCAAAGCAATTAAGGAAATGGGAAGAGGAACATACATATCAATAATTACCTTAAATGTAAATGGACTAAATGCTCCCACCAAAAGACACAGAGTGGCTGAATGGATACAAAAACAAGACCCATATCTATGCTGTCTACAAGAGACCCACTTCAGACCTAAAGACACATACAGATTGAAAGTAAGGGGATGGAAAAAGATATTCCATGCAAATGGAAATCAAAAGAAAGCTGGAGTAGCAATTCTTATATCAGACAAAATAGACTTTAAAATAAAGACTATTAGAAGAGACAAAGAAGGACACTACATAACGATCAAGGGATCAATCCAAGAAGAAGATATAACAATTGTAAATATTTATGCAGCCAACATAGGAGCACCTCAATACATAAGGCAAATACTAACAGCCATAAAAGGGGAAATCGACAGTAACACAATCATAGTAGGGGACTTTAACACCCCAATTTCACCAATGGACAGATCGTCCAAAATGAAAATAAATAAGGAAACACAAGCTTTAAATGATACATTAAACAAGATGGACTTAGTTGATATTTATAGGACATTTCATCCAAAAACAACAGAATACACATTTTTCTCAAGTGCTCATGGAACATTCTCCAGGATAGATCATATCTTGGGTCACAAATCAAGCCTTGGTAAATTTAAGAATATTGAAATTGTATCAAGTATCTTTTCCGACCACAATGCTATGAGACTAGACATCAATTACAGGAAAAGATCTGTAAAAAATACAAACACATGGAGGCTAAACAATACACTACTCAATAACGAAGTGATCACTGAAGAAATCAGAGAGGAAATTAAAAAATACCTAGAAACAAATGACAATGGAGACACGACAACCCAAAACCTATGGGATGCAGCAAAAGCAGTTCTAAGGGGGAAGTTTATAGCAATACAATCCCACCTTAAGAAACAGGAAACATTTCGAGTAAACAACCTGACCCTGCACCTAAAGCAATTAGAGAAAGAAGAACAAAAAACCCCCAAAGCTAGCAGAAGGAAAGAAATCATAAAGATCAGATCAGAAATAAATGAAAAAGAAATGAAGGAAACGATAGCAAAGATCAACCAAACTAAAAGCTGGTTCTTTGAGAAGATAAACAAAATTGACAAACCATTAGCCAGACTCATCAAGAAAAGAAGGGAGAAGACTCAAATCAATAGAATTAGAAATGAAAAAGGAGAAGTAACAACTGACACTGCAGAAATACAAAAGATCATGAGAGATTACTACAAGCAACTCTATACCAATAAAATGGACAAACTGGAAGAAATGGACAAATTCTTAGAAATGCACAACCTGCCAAGACTGACTCAGGAAGAAATAGAAAATATGAATAGACCAATCACAAGCACTGAAATTGAAACTGTGATTAAAAATCTTCCATCAAACAAAAGCCCAGGACCAGATGGCTTCACAGGCGAATTCTATCAAACATTTAGAGAAGAGTTAACAGCCATCCTTCTCAAACTCTTCCAAACAATTTCAGAGGAAGGAACACTCCCAAACTCATTCTACGAGGCCACCATCACCTTGATACCAAAACCAGGCAAGGATGTCACAAAGAAAGAAAACTACAGGCCAATATCACTGATGAACATAGATGCAAAAATCCTCAACAAAATACTAGCAAACAGAATCCAACAGCACATTAAAAGGATCATACACCATGATCAAGTGGGTTTTCTTCCAGGAATGCAAGGATTCTTCAATATACGCAAATCAATCAATGTGATACACCATATTAACAAGTTGAAGGAGAAAAACCATATGATCATCTCAATAGATGCAGAGAAAGCTTTCGACAAAATTCAACACCCATTTATGATAAAAACCCTGCAGAAAGTAGGCATAGAGGGATCTTTCCTCAACATAATAAAGGCCATATATGACAAACCCACAGCCAACATTGTCCTCAATGGTGAGAAACTGAAATCATTTCCACTAAGATCAGGAACAAGACAAGGCTGCCCACTCTCACCACTCTTATTCAACCTAGTTTTGGAAGTTTTAGCCACAGCAATCAGAGAAGAAAAGGAAATAAAAGGAATCCAAATTGGAAAAGAGGAAGTAAAGCTGTCACTGTTTGCAGATGACATGATACTATACATAGAGAATCCTAAAGATGCTACCGAAAAACTTCTAGAGCTAATCAATGAATTTGGTAAAGTAGCAGGATACAAAATTAATACACAGAAATCTCTGGCATTGCTGTACACTAATGATGAAAAATCTGAAAATGAAATTAAGAAAACACTCCCATTTACCACTGCAACAAAAAGAATAAAATATCTAGGAATAAACCTACCTAAGGAGACAAAAGACCTGTATGCAGAAAATTATAAGACACTGATGAAAGAAATTAAAGATGATACAAACAGATGGAGAGATATACCATGCTCCTGGATTGGAAGAATCAATATTGTCAAAATGACTCTACTACCCAAAGCAATCTACAGATTCAATGCAATCCCTCTCAAACTACCACTGGCATTTTTCACAGAACTAGAACAAAAAATTTCAAAATTTGTTTGGAAAAACAAAAGACCCCGAATAGCCAAAGCAATCTTGAGAACGAAAAAAGGAGCTGGAGGAATCAGGCTCCCTGACTTCAGACTATACTACAAAGCTACAGTAATTAAGACAGTGTGGTACTGGCATAAAAACAGAAAGATAGATCAGTGGATCAGGATAGAAAGCCCAGAGATAAACCCACGCACATATGGCCAACTTATCTTTGATAAAGGAGGCAGGAATGTACAGTGGAGAAAGGACAGCCTCTTCAGTAAGTGGTGCTGGGAAAACTGGACAGGGACATGTAAAAGTATGAGATTAGATCATTCCCTAACACCATACACAAAAATAAGCTCAAAATGGATTAAAGACTTAAATGTAAGGCCAGAAACTATCAAACTCTTAGAGGAAAACATAGGTAGAACACTCTATGACATAAATCACAGCAAGATCCTTTTGGACCCACCTCCTAGAGAAATGGAAATAAAAACAAAGATAAACACATGGGACCTAATGAAACTTCAAAGCTTTTGCACAGCAAAGGAAACCATAAACAAGACCAAAAGACAACCCTCAGAATGGGAGAAAATATTTGCAAATGAAGCAACTGACAAAGGATTTATCTCCAAAATTTATAAACAGCTCATGCAGCTCAATAGCAAAAAAACAAACAACCCAATCCAAAAATGAGCAGAAGACTTAAATAGGCATTTCTCCAAAGAAGATATACAGACTGCCAACAAACACATGAAAGAATGCTCAACATCATTAATCATTAGAGAAATGCAAATCAAAACTACAATGAGATATCATCTCACACCAGTCAGAATGGCCATCATCAAGAAATCTAGAAACAATAAATGCTGGAGAGGGTGTGGAGAAAAGGGAACACTCTTGCACTGCTGGTGGGAATGTGAATTGGTACAGCCACTATGGAGAACAGTATGGAGGTTCCTTAAAAAACTAAAAATAGAACTACCATATGATCCAGCAATCCCACTACTAGGCATATACCCTGAGAAAACCATAATTCAAAAAGAGACATGTACCAAAATGTTCATTGCAGCTCTATTCACAATAGCCCGGAGCTGGAAACAACCTAAGTGTCCATCATCGGATGAATGGATAAAGAAGATGTGGCACATATATACAATGGAATATTACTCAGCCATAAAAAGAAACGAAACTGAGCTATTTGTAATGAGGTGGATAGACCTAGAGTCTGTCATACAGAGTGAAGTAAGTCAGAAAGAGAAAGACAAATACCGTATGCTAACACATATATATGGAATATAAGAAAAAAAAATGTCATGAAGAACCTAGGGGTAAAACGGGAATAAAGACACAGACCTACTTGAGAATGGACTTGAGGATATGGGGAGGGGGAAGGGTAAGCTGTGACAAAACGAAAGAGAGGCATGGACATATATACACTACCAAACGTAAGGTAGATAGATAGTGGGAAGCAGCCGCAGAGCACAGGGAGATCAGCTCGGTGCTTTGTGACTGCCTGGAGGGGAGGGATGGGGAGGGTGGGAGGGAGGGAGATGCATGAGGGAGGGGATGTGGGAACAGATGTATATGTATGACTGATTCACTTTGTTATAAAGCAGAAACTAATAAAAAAAAAAGAAAAAAAAAAGAAAAAAAAAAGAAGTGGTGCATGATGACGGGGGTGGTGAGGCTCAGGAAATGAATAGTCTGATAACATATACATATATAGATAGATAGATAGATAGATAGATATGTTTATAATCTATCTGAAAGACAAATGAAGCCCTTTGAAGATAAATATGGCATCACTGGAGAGGATGAAATGGAAGACCATGAGAGGCTATTTGAAGACTGTGGGTATCCAGATCAAAGTGACCTGAACCAGATTGGTGACAGTGAAGATACAGAGAGGCAGAAAGACTCCAGAGTTACATGAAATAAGTGATTAGATTTGTGGGATGTACAAGGAAGAGGGATCAAAGGTGAACTCATTGTTTCTGGCTTGAGAAACTGGGTGCATGTGGTTTGCTATTCATTAATATAGAGACAATGGAGGAAGAATAACTGGAAAGAAAGGTAAATGATGAGCTCAGTTTTAGGGAGAAATGCAGGCAATGATTAGCACAGACAGTACTCAGGAGAGAGATCTGAGCTAAAGATATTGTACATATCTGTCCTCAGCATCAAATGCATGGTATTCTGTTTCAAAAGATGTTGAAGGGCATGATCCCAAGAAAGGATTAATTTAAAACTGCTTTTATTAATGATCAAATAAGAATGAAAGTAGTTATTATATTTTCAAATGGGATGCAGCAGCCCCTTTCTAAGCCTTATGATATGTGGATACACTTTTTTCAGCTGGTATCTTGGATGTGAATGCAAATACGTAAATATAATTCATTTTATTCATTGGATCAGGGTTTTGCTCTTTTCAATACAAAACCTCTATTTTCTTTGTTTCTATTTTACTTGTGTTTTTCCTACAAAATACAGTTTTCACTTGTAGAAGCAGCTCAATCATCTGTACTTGAAAACTATTCCCAAATCTGTAATTCCATGTCAGTAGAAATTCTCCATGGGCCTCTTGAGCTTTTACATTTCTTGTGAACAAAGGCAGTGGCGGCTTCTCTTTTGGAGAAGCCTGAATCAGACCCCCCAGTATCAGCATTCCTGTAACAAAGCCCACTCAGAGTGCTCATATCACCTGTCCTTCTTCACAGCACTCTGTGGAACTGGAGCTTGGGAACTGGCACAAGAAAATACTGGTACTGTTGCTACTGCAATTACCATGAATAATAAAGTCCTTTGTCGCCGACCCCAAATTATCATAACTCCTGCCAGCATCCACAATAAGAGACAGACTAATATGTTAGCTTGCAAGTTAAGTGACATCAGACCCTACACAGCTGTCCATTAATCTGAAAATCTGAAAACAATCTATCATTTGTATAAATTAATACATACATGGAGTAGTAGAATTCCAAGTATGCAATAGATAAAATGAGAGCTAAATTTATCATGCAATGATATATGGGCTATTCAACTTGGATTAAAATATTAAAATGGGGCTTCAAGAGGTAATCCTAAAAGATAAACTATTATACCAGATGCAATATTAGCTACAGAGAAAATTCTGTCAATTCAGGGATCAAAAAGTTCCAGGTTGTGGTTTGGTTAGGACATATGCTATTAGTCAGCAATGAAATTCTGATATTATCTACCCTAAAAGATAGGGTTATGTTGCAGCTAAAAATACAGTTTAATGGCTGAAGTGGGGGATGGAGACTGGGATGGGTATTTGACAGCGTTCCTAATTTCCTAATATATATAAGTATTTCCAAATACACCTGGTTGATTACAGCAGCTGTCCCCAACATTTTTGGCACCAGGGACCGGTTTCATGGAAGACAATTTTTGCAGGGACTGGGGGAGGGGGCAGGGGGGAGGATGGTTCGGGGATAATGCAATCAATGAGGGGAGTGGCTCAGGCTGTAATGCGAGCTATGGGGAGCGATGGGGACCGAGCAGCAGATGAAGTTTGGCTCCCTTGCTCACTGCTATAGCATGTATAGCATGTACACACAGATATACTCCTAAGATTCAGGGAGTTTGTGCTAACTGTGTGATTTTCAAGTTTTAGAGAAAGGTGTGCACTGGGCAGAGGTCTCCTTTTGTAAATGGTTAGGAGAAATAAACTACCACAATATGCACAATATGTATCCCAGAAGCTCTTTGAGCAGCACTAAACAAGAACTCTTCAAGCTGAGGAATTCACAAAAAGGACAAGGGCTGATTAATCATTAGCATGCCAGGACACTGACTTGGTAAAAGGGTCAGGTGAATTCTGACCCAAATATTTCATCTTTCTAACGGTAATCTCTCAAGCTGTATTTAAAATGCATTCCTCATCTACACAGTACCTGGATTTATGACTTGCAGAGACACTATGCATGGTGCTAGGTTGAGATTTTGGTGTGTTGTATGTACGTAGAGGGGTGGTAACTGCTACATTCACCTAAATTGCAGCTTCCAATGGCCTGATTGTGAGAAAATCAGTGTCCATTATCAGGCAGTATGTCTCAGGAAAACAGAACCTGCATATAGTAGGGTTTATATGAGACATAATCATATGTTTGCATGTGTGTGTGGGGACTTAAACATCAAGCACTCATTATTGTTCACAAGGCTAGTGGGAGGTTCGGGGGTAATGCAATCAACGAGTGGGGTGTCTGCCTTCTGATGTTGCCTGGGCTTGACCAGATGTTTCCAGTCAACCCTGCATCAGATAGGTTGTTCTACTGATCTAGACTAGACTTTGTCATAGTTGTGAGTCAGCTGACTGTCAGTTAATCTAGGATGAGCTTGTCTAGGGCCACTAGCATGACTTGCCTCTGTCCATGTAATCTCTTATCTTCTAGTAGGCTCTACTGTATTTCTCATTTGTGTTTCATGGGAAGAATTCCAAGAGAAAACGGAAGTACACAGGGGTCTTGAACCTAAGCTCAGAACCATCAGTTCCACTACTTGTTCTTGGTTGAAGCAAGTCATAGGCCAGCTCAGATTTAAGGAATCCCAGGCTCTAAATAGCATTTCCTTAGAAAGGACTGATCCACACTTACTATGCTATCATTTTGGCTAATTCTCCGATCAATACATGTAACTATCAGAAGCGTGGATGATTATGTACACTTCTATGTTTTATTTATACTTCTCTATCTTCCTAGAGGAGAATCAAAATCATTTATCCTTATAATCTAACCAGTGAAACATTTCAAATCTAGGAATGAAAAGGAAGCAGGTGGGATAAATAAAACAAAGCTCATTATATCACATTTATGAACATATGTGAAAGCATTCAAAATGAAACAATATGCATCTGAATATAACAGTTGTTCACTGGTTTATTCATTATTAACAGAAAAAAATTAAAAATCACTAAACCTTAAATATTCTTTCAATTAGCAAATTATTCATTGTAACATATATCATCAAAGTTTCTTCTTTTAAACACACCAGGCTTTAAGAGATAAAGCTAGATTTGTTAACTGTTAGTTTTATTCTAATGCTTATGCTTTATCCTACCATGGAGGATGAGATAAATTATTCACTATGGAGAAATACATTAATAAATTCTGATCAGTTCTTTTCTGTGAATCATCTCTTTTGCATTGTAAAAAATAATTAATGTCTCTCCCCACTCCGAATAATTTATGTACTCTCCTCAGTCTTAGCAGCATGAATGTACCGTATTCCTGGCAAGTTGAAGTTTCTGTTCACAAAGTGAGGTACATATTTTTTTTTGGCAGTGATTTGAACATTTATTTTCAAAAAAAATTTTTTTTATTAATTTTTAATCGATTTTGATTGGCATATGGTTCCTTTATACTGTTGTGTTAGCCTTCATTATGCAACAAAATGAATTGGTCATACACATACAGATATCCTGGTTCATTTTTTTAATGGAGTTACCATTTGCTTCTGAGTCATCTGCCTACTAATTGTCAAATACTCTCAAGTCATTCAAGCAGTGTAATCTAAAGTTTTTTTTTTTTTTTTCAGGTTTCTGACTGATCTACATGTACTAGATTCTCTATCAAAATTAACCAGGCAAATATAATGTTTAATTGTTAAAAAAAATTCTCTAAATAAGAGAACTTTTGTTGAGTACAGACTTAAGACTGAGTGTTCTGGAGGTGGGTTCCTGAAGGCTTATCCTGGCTCCACTTTTTTTTTTTTTTTTCTCTCGCGTTGCGGAGCACAGGCTCCGGACGCGCAGACTCAGCGGCCATGTCTCACGGGCCCAGCCGCTCCGCGGCATGTGGGATCTTCCTGGACCAGGGCACGAACCTGTGTCCCCTGCATCGGCAGATGGACTCTCAACCACTGTGCCACCAGGGAAGTCCCTGGCTCCACTTTTAATAGCTATATGTACTTGGGCAAGTAGTGTTTTTCCTCTAAGATAGTTTCATCATGACAATGGTAAGGATTGTTAACCTTATAAGTTTGATACAGGGATTAAATGATGCAAAGATCATAAATTGATTAGGACAGTGCTTAGCACTTGAAAAGTCATCTATAAATGTAGCTATTGTTAGTAAATGGAATTTATATTTTCATCAATGCAAAAGTTAGTACTTTATTAATACCAAAATACATGTTGATTAAAATATTATTTTATAGACTTGATCGTTTTGAAGGGGAAGAATATCATTATTTTATTAGATTACATTAGACAATGAAACAATGAAAAAAGCATAACATGATTTGAATCCTCCATACGCAACACAGATAAAATTGAGCCACACATGTACTTTTACTTCATTTCTTAAAGAATTCAACCTGAATAAGCAAAGCTCACGTTCAGTGTAACTAAATGTTGTTAATAAAACTTAAGCAATTAAAAGTTAATGGTAGTGGGACTTCCCTGGTGGTGCAGTGTTTAAGAAACCACCTGCCAGTGCAGGGGACACAGGTTCGATCCCTGGTTCAGGAAGATCCCACATGCCATGGAGCAACTAAACTCATGTGCTACAACTACTGAGCTTGCGCTCTAGAGCCCATAAGCCACAACTAGTGAGCCCATCTGCCACAATTACTGAAGCCCATGCTCTGCAACAAGAGAAGTCACTGCAATGAGCAGCCCACACACCACAATGAAAAATAGTTCCCACTCGCCTGAACCAGAGAAAGCCCGCGCACAGCAATGAAGGACTCTCAGACAAAAAAAAAAAAAAAAAAAAAAGTTAATAGTGGGAGCAGTTTATACAGGTTCACATACAGGGATCCTGGATTATTTTTGTTAGATTAACTACTGTAAGTGTAAAACTGCTGAGATGGCAGAATTTTGCTTTCATGGGACCATTAAAGTAAACAAATGGAGAAAACCAAAGAAAGGTGCTATCTTGTTGTGCTGGGTAGAGGTCTTGGCTGAAAAATAACTAATTCCCTATCTGAATCACAGGCTGGCCTTAATTCAGCTATTTAAAATGTACCAAATCCCACAGACAGAAAGAACCAGAGCAGAGAGCATAGAAAACAAATAGTTGTTGTTTTTTCAGAGGGAGGCCAGCCACTACAGAAAAGGGTTAAAGCCATGAGTACAGGGAAATGAAGAACTAAACAAAGAATTGCAGCAGTATAGCTTAGCAAATTTCATGGGATGTGCAGACATAGAAGGAGAAATTAATGAAAAAGGAAAGGAAAAGCATTAATATTTACACTATGGTGAAGCAGAATGAAAACCTTTAGTGATTACACTGGTAATGTGGGCCCTGGTTTACTAAACAGGGAAGTTGTTACCAACATTGAAACATAAATGTATGAAGCAGCCATTCTGGGAATTAAGCCACTTTAACCTGTAAAATCATCAGAAGAATATGCAGATTGCTTAGAAAGATGACAGGGATCAATTAATGACTCTATAATTAAATATACAATATTTATATATATATATAAGGATATAAATAACTCCCCAGTGTTAAGGGTAGATATGCAAATATATATACACTAAAGTGTGTGTCATTGAAGTAATTCCAAAAGTTTTCTTTAAATCCTGTATGGTATCATATGTATATTTACTACAGTCATTATTACCAAAATGTCATTCCTTTGGTAATTCATTCAATTTATATAAATTGAGAAAATAAGTGTCTGGGTCCTTTTATTAAATAAAATTTGAGTAATACTTGGCCTTCTGTCTAGCCGTTTTGGTAAATGGCCTCAAAGCAGAGCTAGTAACAAGAAAAGGAGTTGGTCAGTCTGACTCATTGATTGTGGCATTTTCCAAAAGTCTTTCTGTGGATTTGGAAGTAATTTTGAGATGATTACAGTAATACCCTGGCTTGACTAATTTGAGACTAAAGAGTATTCTAAAACAAATTAATAAAAATTGAACTGAGAAAGAAGATACATCTCAAATATTGATTTATTAGGCACTATCGATAATGTAGAAATATTTTAACATGCATCTCTTCTGTTTTCTCCTTTATGCCTATATGGATTAAATTAAATACATTTAGTATCTCCATTTTATATAATACATATGTAAATGTCATTTATTTATTGACAACTTTAATCTAGAAACCTCGGTATATCATAATCTTATATCAGACTCATTTCAAAAAGTTTACGTTTAGATCAAATTTGACAGCTAATGAAGATCCAGGTGTCTTGATGTTGCTTGTTTACAGAACCCAGTGTTTCAAGCTGATGTATTTGCATTTATCCTTCTACTGCTACCTAACTACTTCCTCAGTGTTGATAGAATACAATTAATACATCATTGCTTTGAGGGCTGACATGGGATATTTGCTGTGTCAGGTACATACTCAGATATTCATTCTACTGAAATTTTAGGTTCTGATTCATTACTGATATTCATCTTTCTTAATTAAAATGAACGCTTTTAATATTTTTCTTCAGTAAGATAAAATTGCTTTTAAGATTTTTTCTTTGCTTTATAAATCATTATATTTTACCTCATATACATATATATACTTTAAATTTCTCACCACAACCAAGTTTTCTTTTTAATCCAAGATATCAAATATTTTATACAATTGTTCTGAGTCAAGGAATTACTGAAGAATCAAGATCAAAAATATAATTTTAATAATAGTTTCATTTCTATAATTTCTGCGTTCTGCACAGTTTTCTAAAATTTTTATTTGACAGATGTATTTGTCATAGAAAAAACAATGGAGTATCCTGAATAACTTGTACTTTTGTGTTGACAATTGAAGTGATATGGTGTGCTTTCTCTCCAAATTGAGTCTACAAATATGTTTGTCTAGATAGATGTTTCTTTCTTCTTCTCCAAAATGAATTTATTGATATTTGTTCAAAATCCCATCACTTTCAGTATCCTCTGGGAACTTCCTCTATCCATTATCCCATGTGTTTCAAGTGTCTTCATTTGTCTCATTTCTATTGGCTACCTCATAGTATCTCATAAACATCCAGCTGCCACCATTTCAAAGATAAAAAATAAATAAATAACAGGCATAATTCACTTTGGTTCTGATCCTCTCTAAATGTTACAGCACATGTCTCTTCCTTTCCATAACAAGCTTTCTAGAAAGAATAGCCTATACTTGCTCTTTCTACCTTAACATCCTAATTATTTTCCAAAACTGTTTCTTGGCTTCTACTTTTTCCGCTTTATACAAACTCTTTTTTCTTAAAGTTACTAATGGCCTTGCCATTTCTAAATAAAAAAGACTTTTTCAATCCTCATCCTTTTGGCTCATTAACATATGTTAGTCTCTTATCTTAGTTCACATTCCCAGACTATAAATCCCAGAATTCCTGGTACCAGTCAGGATACCATGGTTGAGTTCTGACCAATAGAATGTAGGAACATGTGATATATGTCACTTTCAGGCCTGTCTTAAAAAATATCTCTTTCATGCTACTACTCTAAGCTTTCTTTATTTGTCTCCAAGTGGTCAATCATAGAGGTTCCAGAAGAAGACTAACAAACAGTAAAAAATGATGGAGTTGAAAAAAGAAACCCTAGCTTCAGAATATCCAGGTAGAGTGAGAGTGACCATAAGTTGTCCCAGTTTGCCTGGGACTTAACCAGTATTAGAACTGAAAGTCCTGAACTCTAGAAAAATCTTTAGTCCTGTGCAAACAGGGGAGGTTGATCACTGAATGTTACCCACTGAACACTGAACACCCACTATGCACTAGAACTGTTATTGACCTAGCGATAGCTATTCTATTGTGTTAAGGCACAGAGATATGGGAATTTGTTTGTTGTCATGGTTAACCTACTTGAATAAATATCTAACTAAGAGAGAATCATCTATCTCCCTTCATTTTGTTTCAACATCTTCTTTTATTTTTCACATTTACAATATTTTTGATTGAAATATTTTTATTAATGTGAATTTTAATATATAGAAAGAAGTGCCTAAATATAAGTAATGTGTACATAATTTTATACATATTATCATTAATTAAATATTATTAAAGTGAATACCATTAATCTACCATATGGGAAAGTGATTTGATTGTGGCTAGATTCTCCTTTTATTATTGGGGTGTTAAACAGAATCCAAAATAAAGGTCATGGTTTGAATAGAACTCTAGACTAAACACTGACAGCCAGGTAATTGAAACTTAAACTTTCTTGGTTTCCCTGAAATGCTGACTCTGACCTTAACCAAAACTTAAGCTTTCTTCATGTCAGCATGACCTTCCAACTTCCTAGCCAATCAGATACAGACAAGTAGGCTGAGTGCTGCTACCCTAAAAGGAACATAAGTTTCTAGTAACCAAACACAAAACTATGTACTCCCTCATTCATGTCTGTAAACTGAGCAGTAACTGCTGAGGGCCGAGCTTCTTAACCACTTTTGGTTTTGAAATCCCCCTGTTCGGGAACAATCTGTTTCTCCCTCAATAGAATATTCATGTCAAGCGAAGCTCTCTGAATTTTCCTTAGAAAATGGCAACCTCTCCTAAACTGCTTACATAGAGGTTTGCTTGATTTTCCTTTTTTGATTTGTTTTACCAACTACGCATGTAACACTAAACAGTATGCATGTCTGCAGTTCTCATGTTTCTTTTTCTCATCATTATGTTTGCTAGGACATTTACAATTACTATTATCAATTATCTATGTAGTCTGGATCCTAATAGTTATCTGATGAGCCACAGTTTTTATTCATTTGTAAATCCAATCAAACCCTAATTCGGTGACCCAACCCTCTACAGTCTCTAAATGTTTTCCTTTTCTCTATTTTCCTTCCCAAACATGAGTTCACATTCTCCTGTTTTTTTTCACTGATAATCAAATTTAGGGACATACTATACTTATTCAGTGATCTTGTTAAATATTCCCTGGACACACTTAAATCAGTCTGATCATAGTTTGGGGATGAGGAGGACATTATTTAAATCACTCACATGACTCTGATGATAAATATGACAGTTTAGAAACACTAACAAGGACTGTTACTAAAGCCTTATTATGGGGACTTCCCTGGTGTTGCAGTGGTTAAGAATCTGCCTGCCAATGCAGGGGACACGGGTTCCGGCCCTGGTCCGGGAAGACCCTACATGCTGTGGAACAACTAAGCCCAAGTGCCACAACTACTGAGACTGTGCTCTAGAGCCCATGAGCCACAAATACTGAAGCCCGTGTGCCTAGAACCTGTGCTCTGCAACAAGAGAAGCCACCACAATGAGAAGCCCACACACCACAATGAAGAGTAGCCCCACTCACTGCAATTAGAGAAAGCCCGTGTGCAACAACGAAGACCCAATGCACCTAAAACTAAATTTAAAAAATAAATAAATTTATTTTGTTTAAAAAAAGCCTTATTACGAGTGACAGTGCATTAATAAAAAATCCAGCAGTATTTGGAGTTTGTTAATAATAGTATTTTAAATGAAGAAATGCATTTTATGTGTCTGTGGAAGAATAGGTAATTCTAAAATAATCCCTCCCAACTCAATGGAAAATATATACCACCTTGCCCCTTGATTAGGGCTTGGTTTTAAGTGTTTATGATTTATAAGGGTTATATTTAAACTTTAATTTTAAACGATAACAACAACAACAACAACAACAAAAACAACAATAGGTAACTCAGCTCAACCTCTTCAGGAAATTACCAAAGTTTGATGATGATCCTAAACTCCCAAAACATGACAGTTTCAAATAAGAAATGAATTTGGTTTCGTTCATCTGAAAATCCTTTGGCCATTATGTCTTAAGAATTTATGGGGCGATCACAAGGTGTCAGTTTTGAAATGACAGTTGTCATTTGAGAGGGAAATACAAGGCAGACAGAAGATGAGTCATTTTTGGTGAAGCTATTCAAGTTTCTCTTTCATGTCCTTTCAACACACTGGTCATGTTTGTCTCACTCAATGTAAAATCCAACATTCTTATATTTCCCTGGAAGGCCAGACCTGGTCATGTGTTACCTCACTAACGTCTTCCTTTAATCTCTCCATTTCTTCCTCCACTCCAGATACTCTGTTTTCCTTGCTGGTACTCTGGGCAATGCATTCTCAACAGGGGTGATAAATTTCCCAAGGGGGAATAAATTGGTTCTCAGTGTCGGGGTGTGGTGAAAAAATCTCGTACTCTTTTTTTAAAATAAATCATAGATATTCATATAGTACATTAACAGATTTATAGTATATATGTAGCATGAAATTTTCCTTAAAGAAAATTATAGAGCAAAATAATTGTCTAAAATGGCTGACAAAAAAAAAAAAAAGGTTGAGAAATACTGTTAGCCAAACATCAGTCACCAGAGCTCCCTTTTTACTGGCTATTTCCTTGCCTGGAAATTTCTTTCCCTGGATACCTGCACAGTCCAATTTGTCCAAAATATGTAAAGTGGCATTTTACTCTGATATTTCCCTTTCTGTTTATTTTTCTTCTCACCACTGACTGCTAACAATTTTACTTATTCAATTTGTCAAGTTTCTTTCTCATTCACTAAAATAAAAGTTCCAATAGTAGGGATTTTATCTTTTTCAGTTTATTTTCCAGACCTAGAGTATTGTATGCCATAAAAATTAAACACAATATATATTTGTGGTTGAATAGATTGACTGCAAGATAATATCATTGAATGTTGAAAATGATGAAGAAAGGCAGATAAAACCAAGCCTTTAGCTTGTCTAAATACTCGGAGCATTACAGTTGTCAGCTGAACCTTGTAGAGCTACATTTATGCCCAGATCCAACACTCTGGAGAGTCTGGATATCATACAAATCTGTGGAGGGGTTGGTTGAATTCATTCAAATTGTATGTTGGATAAAGCAGTGTGGTTAGAGATAGATATTAATGGACACATCCTAAGGAGTCCTATCTCTAATTAATTCAGGAATTAGAGGTTTTCATGAGCAACTGATACTCGACAACAAGTTTTGCAAACTTACACAAGTCCTATGGCTTCCAAGAGTACACAGGCGACAGACCACAAGTACTGCTTGCCTTATTCAAACATTCTACTCTGAATGTGCACAAAAAGAGAAAAATATCTCTTCCCCCTTCCTGATGTTTCCTTCTTAGTACAAGGAATTCCAACAGTGTAGTACTTCTGCTTCTTCTTTGTTTTATTCACTCAGACACCTTGCTCATTCAAATCTTAGATAGATGGACTCAATTACCTGAATCATATATTTTCAAATAATAATGTGCTTACTCAGTTCACCTGGACTCCCATCCTCTTGAAATCAGGCCTGCTCATGTCCAGCACAACCTTTGCACTGAGACGGAATTTATCTTATCTGTTTCTATGTTCTCTTGGGACTGAGTGGCTAAGTTTGCCTAAGTAAGCTTACTTAACAAAACCCCCAATCCATAGCCTCTATCAATCATAAACATGATATTCTGGCCTGAATATAGTTTTGCTTTTCTCCCAAATTTTTCAGAACTGGGTAGAGAAAATATATGATAACAACCCTCCTGTCTACCCCCAGTTTTTTATTCCATAACTTCTTTTATTCACTTATTCCTTCAATTACACATTTAAACAATGTTTATTGAGACTATCATTGAGAACACTACTTTTTATGCACTGTTTTAATACTAAGAAAACATACCATCTAGCCTTCCATTTATAGGGAGGTCTTTTGGGTTGCAAAAACAGAAACATTGCTTCTATATTAATATTGTAATTGCACAACAGACTGGGTATAGAGAAAACATAGGCCTCCCAAGTGAGTGTTCTGGCTGATAAAGCAAATGCTCGGCCTTCTGTGAATGTATAGATTCTATCTTATGAAGGATCCATTAGTGTCTTCAAATTGCTAACCAAAACATCAACACTCATAATTAGAAAGAAGAAAGATTGTTGGTCTGGCCTACTAAATTAGTTAAAACACTTGATTATAAGGAACAGAAACTAACTAAAGGTAGGGAATTTGTGTCCAAGTCCAACACTGGGGATAATGCTCTGCTTTAGGTAGAGACCCTGCATAGGGATTTAAAATGTTGTCAGGATGCCTCTTATCGGCGATAAAATAAACTCCTCCTATACTTTCCATAGTTTCACCTACATACTGATTTTTTTCTGGATCCCATTTCTAAATTTCCAACAGATCTGATTAGCCTAGTGTGGAGCAATCATCCTTCCTTTGGCATCAGTTACAACTAAGGGACTGAATAATATGGTGGAAACATAGAACAATCTCATGTGTAAGATAAGCATTTGTAAGAGAGATATTGCTGGTCAGACTTACTAGTAGGTCTCTTCTTACAGAGAATATGATAGACTTTAGTAACTGTTCATCCTAATATTTAGTCTTAATCTTTTGAATAAGCTTATAAGTATTTACATATTCATGGAAATGAAAAATTGTGTCAACTACATTAACATAGTTATGGGAATAAGGGAAAATCAGCCTTCCAGGATCACTTGAGGACAATTTGACTATTCATATTACCCTTTGGTATGTATACCTATTTATGAGTTTCAACTATTGATTAATTATTTTGTAATTTTTATCTGCAGTATAATAGTAATAACTTTCCAATGCAGTTAGACCAAAATTAATGTGTATTGACAATAATTTATTATCAATGAGCTAAAATGTGACAGGTTTACAATGTTAAAATAAAATAGAGAACATTCATGTCACTGCCACTCCCTTTCTTTATAGGATCTTAAAGAAGGAGAGGAAGGGATAGAGTTACTGTCATAAGCTAGCAATTACATATATGAGAGCAATTGCAGGATATACATATCAATGTGTTAGCAATCCCAGCCTTTTCCACAACTTCTCATTTATTAAAAATGATTTGTCTTTGTTATAAAGCAGAAACTAACACATCATTGTGAAGCAATTATACTCTAATAAAGATGTTAAAAAATAAATTAAAAAAAAAGATGACATGAGAAAAAATGATTTGTGTTTGCTCTCTTGCTCCAGGGCATTGCTAGGTTGAATGAGATAAAGGATTCATTGGAAAATTATAAGAATCTGGGCTAAACTAAACTGATTGACTATACAAAGGGTAGAGCACTACTACAAGATGAAAAGTACTAATGCATCCAGAAGTCTGGAGGAAGTCAGACTGGATATAGCCAGGAGGGATAGGGTAACAGGAAGTCAGGCTAAGATAATTTGAGGGAGGAGAGGGAGAACAAGGACAATAGAGCAACTGTGAAGAATTTAGGGTGATCATTTACTAAGGAGAGTTCAGAAAAAAATTCCCATGAGTTATTTCAAGGATTTTATTCTGTGTGATAGCTGAGATAATAAAATACTAAGTCTGTTCACAGTTTAATTAATCAATTAATTAATTAGTTTGTTTGTTTGTTTGTTTGTTTGTTTATTTGCGGTACACGGGCCTCTCACTGCTGTGGCCTCTCCCGTTGCTGAGCACAGGCTCCGGACGCTCAGGCTCAGTGGTCATGGCTCACGGGCCCAGTCTATCATGGCACATGGGATCTTCCCAGACTGGGACATGAACCCGTGTCCCCTGCATCGGCAGGTGGACTCTCAACCACTGTGCCACCAGGGAAGCCCCACAGTTTATTTTGTAATCATTTTTAACATGTCTTGATAATTCCATAGAATATAAATGCCATTCATAATTACTGTACTGTACAAACCAACCTACACAAGTATTCTAACTCTAAGCCTTCCAAGAAGTTATCCATTATTAATTACTGATGCACAGTAATTCAGATGGGTCAATATGAAAGACTGCATTTTTGAGAGCCACATAGTGCAGATTTTTAGCCAAGTTATATTTAATAAAATGTATACTTGATTTCTTCCTTGGAGTAGAAAACCATTAAATGTTATCAGAGATCACCAGATATTCCTAAATTTGCCAATTTCTAAATATGAATAATATCTCAGTATTCTAATTTCTCCATTACTGTAAGTTGAATGGCTTTCTCTATAATGGACATAGTTTCACTTGGATCATCCAAATATTTAATAAGAAATAGCTTCCTTATCTACTTTGAAGCAATCGTCCCTAAAACCTAAGAGGTTACTGTATACTCTGGAAGAGAAATGATAGGTAGGCAACTTCAATGTTGCCCATATTTATTTCTCAAGAAAAGGTTACTACTAAGGGGTAATATACAGTCTTAGAAAACTACCTTTAAAAAATGCAGGATGTTTTGAGAAGGCTGATAGGGAATAATTCAAACTAAAAGCTAAATTCCATTCTGATAAAGTAAGAGCTCTTGTGGATGCAATTAACACATATTATAATCACTATAGTTTATCCTCAGTCCTCAGAGCTGAAGCATATGTTGCTAGAGGCCACAATGTACCAGATTATTCCTAAAATACCTGGCAGTGAACAAAAATAAACAAAAAAGCAACAACAATAACAGCAAACAAATAAATAGTGGGAATTAACTCGCCAATCCAGGAAACCCAGAGCCACTTTTCTTAGAGTATAGGTGAAGAAGCTCCAGAAGCTCCCCCTTTGCCCTTTTAAAGCCTCCATGGTAGACAGAATGATGGCCTCTGAAAAGGTCCACATCCTAATCCAAGAAACCTATTAACATGCTTCCTTACATGGAAAAGGGGACATTGGACATTGCAGATGTGATTATGGTTAGAGGTCTCAAGATGTAGATTATCCCAGTGATAATCTAATTATGGTGAGTTTTAACAATCAGAAATCCTTTGCCAACTGTGGTGAGAAAGATATGTGTTGATGGAAGAAAGATCAGACAAATCCATCAGTGCTGGCTTTGAAGATGGAAGAAAGGACCATGAGCAGAAGAGTGTGCATGACCTCTAGATGCTGAGACAAAGACACTGCTTTTCCCATAAAGCCTCCAGAAAAGAACATGGTCCTGCCAATACCTTGATTTTAGCCCAGTGAAATTCATATTTAAATTCTAACCTATACAACTGTAAGATAATAAATGTGTGTTGTTTCCAAGCCTTTAAGTTGGTGGTAATATTTTACAGCTGCAATAGGAAATTACTACATCACGTAAAGTATTGTTTATCAAGCTTAATGGAAATATGAATTGCCTACAGATCTTGAAAAAAGTAGACCTTGGCCCAGTAGATCTTCGTTAGTTCTCAGGATTCTGCATTCCTAATATGTTACCAGGTTATGCCAGCACTGCTGATGCTGGGCTATACACTGGTTGACAATGACCCTTAGCATGTGCACAGATCTGTGGCCTTATGTCAGTCTGACCCACCCATGAACGTTATGATAAAAAATGTGACTTGTAAACATTTTAATTTTGCCTAAGAAAGTTATCTTGTACTGTTACTGTTGTTTTTTTTCTGATTTCTATTTTGATTCACACTATGTTCAGTTTCTGACCCTGGATCCCCTTTACTGATTGTGTAAGCAATGCTGATTTTTAAAATAATTTTCCTTATTCAGCTGCCTGACTTTGTTATGCTTGTTCCTCCACATGATTGAACTGTTTCACTATTAACTGTTTTGCATATTAACATGGTTGATCCCAGCATGCCTGACTCAACAATATTCACCTTTATGACCAACTTTTTGAATAGAAGAGTTGTCACCCCTCTAACATTTAGGATATATAAAAACCATTTTGTTAATTAGAGTAAAAAATATGTTATTTAAAAGTCTCCATAGCCCCTTACTTAAAACACATCCTGTTTGAGGAAAGAAATGTCACATAATTCTAGGCAAATTACAGGTAGAGTTTCAGAATTTCAGGATCATTAGGTATGATATTTTAATCACTGAAGCCTCTCTTTATGCTGTTCCATTGCTTGTGGTTATATTCACTTCAGTGTAACAATATTCTATTTTTAGATACATTAGAATTTAAATAGATTCTTTCTGTTATCATATCTCAATGTTCAACCTTACATTAAAATTGCCTTAGAAGTTCAAGATAGATAGATACATAGGTACATAAGCTAGCCCCTCCTCCACACTCCAGACATTTAAATCAGAATCTAGTTGAGAAGGGAAGAGATGTTAAAAGCCTTAAAATGTCCCTTGATGATTCAAATCTGCTGCCAAGTTTGAGTACTAGTTATACAAGTAATAATTCTGAAAAAAATTTTGAAAATAATTCTGAAAAAAACTTACACTTTTTTCTACTGTACATAAAAGTTATATTCTAAAATAGTTTGAATTAAATATTACTTTAAAAGTCCATTTCTACTCAATGGATGATAAAGTATTGAAAACTACCTGCATGGTAAGTTAGTTATTTATCACTGTATAAACAACCATCTTAAAATTTGGTAAAATTAAAATATCAATTTATTTGCTCATGACTTCACAAGTTACACTGAGCTCAATTGGTGGCTCTTCTGCTGGTTTCAGCTGAGACCACTCATGTGGTTGCATCATCTAGAAAATCAGTCGGGGCTGAATGGGCCAAGATGGCCTCATTTCTTTGTCTGGCAGTTAGCTGGAGCTGTTGGCTGGGTCAGCTTCGGTCTTGTCCCTTTGGCCTCTCCAACATATCAGCCTAGGTTTCTTACATGATAGCAATGGCATTCCAAGAAGTCAAGACCCAATGTACAAGTGTTTATCAAACCTCTTTTTCTGTAACATTTATTGATATGTCATTTGTCAAAATCACATGGCCAAGTCCAGTCAATACAGACAGTACACAAAAGCTTGAATACTGAGACATGTGATTAATTAGAGACCATGAATGTAGCAATCTGTCGCACTCAGTGTAATGTATTTCACTACTAAAATTTGGACAGGGCTAATTATTAAATACAAATTCTGATTTTAGCTTTTTCAAAATTGTTTTTCTTCTGAAATGTAACTTATTTACAAAAGTACATAAAACACAACTATTAAGCTTAATAAATGAGAAATGACTGCAAATTTTGGTCACAAAGGTTAGGGTTAGGGTGACAAAACCTCTTCAGGATAAGAAGTAGAATTTTGTCAACATCCCAGAATCCCCCTGAATACTCCTTTTGAATCACAATTTCTTATATCACAAGTATGTGCTTTCCTGACACTGTGGTAATCACTCACTTGCTTCTTTTAAGAGCCCCCATGAACAATTTTTATCCTATTTTTGAACTTCATAAGAATATAGTATACTACATATTATTTTCTATCTGATTTCTGCAGAAGAGTATATATTCCAGAGTCATGTTGGTTGCTACATGGAGCTGCACACTGTTGATTTAATGACTGTATTCTATTTGGTTTTATCACTACACCACATTTTCTTTGTTCATTCTATGGCTGCAGGGCATTTCAGTTTCTAGTTTAGACTTATTGTATTTGTTTTAAACATTCATTATTTATAACTCATTGTAACCATATATATTTTTCCAGGTTCCAATGCACATAAACACATTATACACATACCTAAAATGTATATATAATCTCAGAGTAGAATGATTTCTGGATCATATGGCATGTGCTCAAATTAAAAATAATAAAAGATAATAAACATTTTAGCAGTATGTTGTTAATTTTAGTAAGTGTTCCATATTCACTTCATGAGAATGTGGATTTTATCATTATGTAATTCTGTATCTGTCATCTAACAATTGTGTGAAACTTATCTATAAATTTGTTTTAAATTTTTTTATATTTAAAATTATCTGTATATAATGAGAATTTTTCCCCCTAATTTATTTATTTTTCTTCTTAAGTATACAAATATTTTAATTCAATTATGATTAGAGGTGGTAAGAACAAATAAACATTTTGACATGAGATGAATGTATTTGCAATTCAAGCACCATGGAGAATATATTTTTGCTTCCTCTACATCAAATCCTCATCTCAGTTCTACCTGCAGATATTATGCATTTTCTTTATGCCTATTAAATTTAATTACTCCATTTTCATTGGAATTCATTATTATTTTTCTATATTAAACACTTTAAAGTGAGTTTTGGAGGGATGCTTTGAGGGTTTTTTTTATTACATCTTAATATTATGTTCATTATTTTAGAAATGAAATGAAAAAAGAAGTCTTTTTTGAAATCCAATGGCTCAATATTCAGTTAATATTTTAGATACTTAAATCACTGTTTAAGAAGTGTCTTAGTCAGCTTGGACTGCCATAACAAAATCGGATAGACTGGGAGTTCAAACTACAGAAATTTATTTTCTCACAGTTTAGGGACTATAAATCTAAGACAAGGTGCAGATGGTCAGGTTCTGGTGAGAGATCTGTTTCTGGTTGCCTTCTGGCTTTGTCCCCACATGGCAGAGAGAGAAAGAAAGTAAGTTCTCTCACTCTCATGTTATAAAGGCACTAATCCCATCATGTGAGACCCAAAATTATGACCTCATCTAAACCTCAGTAAATCCCCAAGGCTTTCTCCAAATACCATCACTTTGGGGTGAGTACTTCAAGATATAAATTTGGGAAACACATAATTCAGTCCATAGCAAGAAGTACATTTCTCCCTCATTTTTCTCTCTTACTTTCCTTCCCTCCCTCCCTCCTTCCCAATCTCTCTCTCTTCCTTTCTTTCTTACTTTTTCCTTCTTTCTTCCTTCCCTTTTTCCCTTCTTCTCTTTCTCCCACCCTCACTTTGTCTCTTTCTCTCCTTCTTTTCCTTTTCTTTTTTTATCTTCCTTCTTTTTTTATATTGAAAATTCTTTAAACAATAATTATTACATAGTACTTTAACTTTATATTAGTGATCATTTCATGATAATCTTTGAATGATTTATTATCTCTTTGGTTCTTTCAAGTTGTCAGGCCTTTCTTTAAATCAATGGGGCCTACATCTTTTGGTGAGGATAATACAAGGAAAATATACATGATCCAACTGACTGAAACACTTTACAGCAATAGCAGCCTTGTTACACAGTAAGATTGTCATTAAAGCCCAGTAGATCATGTAGACGTAAACTGTCTAATCAGCTTTTCATAAAAGATCTAGATATTCATTTCTTTAGTTAAACTGATCGATAATTAGGCATGTAGTTGTATACTCATTTTAGTTCTATATGAAAGAACAGCAATCGTGATGTATTGAACTATGAGTTTTTTTTTTATAACATAGTAATTTATTGAGGTGCTTTGTATGTTGGTATATATGCACCATTGTTATAGTTTTATTTTTGAATACATTAGTGGATACTAGCAAAACATTCCTGCCACTTTATCTTTAACATGGAGGACTTGGATCTAAGATATATTTGCTCTGTACTTTTACTGAAATATTTTCTCTGGTAAATTAAAAATGAAGATCAACCAAATTCTGATTGTTCATATTTATTATCAAAATGGTTTAATTCAAATGAAAATTGTTTACTCCAAAACAGTAGCTTACTAACTTATTTTTTTACTTCAATTTCTCTAAAATTATTTTAACACTATAATTGTGCACTTCTCCCCATTTTTTAAATTGACCTCTAGATTTTTTTCAACTAGAGTACAAAACATTGCAATAAATACAATTTTTGTCTTATTTTTTAAAATGTCATTTAAAAAATAAAACTATTCCATCCCTATTTTAAATTTATCCTTTGTAATATGAAAATTTCATCGCATATTATTTTTAACATAGTGTGTATACTTTGTTTTCTCATTTAACTTGTATTTGCATTCTCTTTCCTACAATATTTCATCTTAATATAATGTATACCTTAAGAAGTGTGTTTCTGATCACCCCCACCATATTATCCTTAAAAATTGTAAGCATAATTTTATTATTTAAAAGCAATTTATTTTGCCTGATTATAAAACTTTTTTTTGTGGAATTAGTAATCCTTACAACTATTATTAGCAAAAAAAATAATAATAATTATAACCTCTCTCAATTTTGAAAAACACATTAAAATTGCAATGCAAAAGTTTATAGAGAAGTATTTTTTTTCTTTTTTTTCAATTGGACGGAGTGCTGCCTTGTTAATGTAAACTTCTTTGTACACAGATCTTTTGAATTGTCCATGCCTGGGACACCCACAAATGTTTTACCACTGCCTTTTTTGACATTTTACAATGAGTGAAAACTATGACTTATTTCCATAAAGTGAAAAAACAGTGATTGTGGAAAAAAAAAGCAGATTGGAATATAGAATATCAATGACATAGGTATATCTTCAAACAAATAAATTCTAGGAAGGAAATAAATTCTTAAAAAATATTGATACCAATACACTTCTTGTGAGGTCTTCATTATACCTCAAGAGTTAAAAACACCCTGATTTGAAGACTTGTCATTCCAGGGAAAGAATTCAAAGACGTTTATTTTCTGAAAATCTCATAAGGTCTTTCACTTTAGACTCTCCAAAAGAGGCATTCCTTCTGAAAGGAATGTTAGATTAATTAAACTAGGAGGCCACTAGACTGAGGTAATGCTAATGCTCTGGCAGCATCAAAAATAGCCAAGACATGGAAGCAATCTAAATATCTATCAATGGAGGAATGGATAAAGAAGATGTGGTACATATATACAATGGAATATTACTCAGCCATTAAAAAGAATGAAATAATGCCATTTGCAGCAACATGAATGGACCTAGAGATTGTCATACTGATTGAAGTAAGTCAGATGAAGAAAAATATCATATGATATCACTCATATGTGGAATCTAACAAAAAAAATGATACAAATGAACTTAAAGCAGAAAAAGACTTAGAGATATTGAAAACAAACAAGAAACTTATGAAAACAAAGAGGAAACGTGAGAAGCAGGGATAAATTAGGAGCTTGGGATGAACATACACACACCACTATATAAGGTAGAGAACCAACCAGGATCTACTGTATAGCACAGGAAAATCTACCCAGTATTCTGTGATAACATATATGAGAAAAGAATGTAAAAAAAATGAATATACATATATGTATAACAGAATCACTTTGCTGTACTCCTGAAACTAACACAACATTGTTAATCAACTACACACCAATAATAATAATAAAAAAAAAGCAAACCAAAACCTAAGCTTGTAAATGTCTCAAACTTACAAGTCAAAACCTGAGGACAACCAATCACAGTCAACTAGGCTTTAAGTTATAAGCAATCAATAGTTTGCTTGTTTGGCTTGAGGCTTTTCTCTAAAAAGCCTCTCCCTGAGATTCTGTGGGAGAAGCACTCTTAACAACTTCGAGTTTGGTGCTGCCTAATTTGAATTGATTTTGCTCAAATAAACTTAAATTTTTTTAATATGTGTCAATTTATATTTTATCAGAAATAAATTAGTGAAACTCCTATATGAGAAATCAAATAATGGAGAGACCTTCAAGATAGTAGAGGAGTAAGAGGTGGAGATCACCTTCCTCCACACAAATACATCAGAAATACATCTACACGTGGAATAACTCTTACTGAACACTGGCAGAAGACCTCAGACTTCCCAAAAGGCAAGAAACTCCCCAGGTACCTGGGTAGGGCAAAAGAAAAAGCAGAGACAAAACAATAGAGATAGTACCTGCACCTCTGGGAAGGAGCTGTGAAGGAGGAAGAGTTTCCACACACTAGGAAGCTGCTTAACTGGTAGAAATGGCAGGCAAGCAGAGGGGAAGCTTCGGTGCCACAGAGGAGAGCGCAGCAACAGGGGTGTGGAGGGCAAAGCAGAGAGATTCCCATACAGAGGATCATTACTGACCAGCACTCACCAGGCTGAGAGGCTTGTCTGCTTACCCACTGGGGCGGGTAGGGGCTGGGAGCTGAGGCTCCAGCTTCGGAGGTCAGATTCCAGGGAGAGGACTGGGGTTGGCTGCGTGAACACAGCCTGAAGGGGGCTAGTGCACTACAGCAAGCTGGGAGGGAGTCCAGGAAAAATTCTGGAACTGCCTAAGAGGCAAGAGACCATAGTTTCAGGGTGTGCAAGGAGAGGGGATTCAGAGCACTGCCTAACGAGCTCCAGAGATGGGCGCAACCTGTGGCTACCAGCGTGGACACCAGAGATGGGCATGAATTGCTAAGGCTGCTACTGCAGCCACAAAGAATCCTGTGTGCAAGCACAGGTCACTATCCACACCTCTCCTCCCAGGAGCCTGTGCAACCCGCCACTGCCCGGATTCCATGATCCAGGAACAACTTCTCCAGGAGAACACACTGCACGCCTCAGGCTATTGCAACATCATACCGGCCTCTTCTGCTGCAGACTGACCCCGCCTTCCATACAACTCCCTCCCCACCAGCCTGAGTGAGCCAGAGCCCCCTAATCAGCGGCTACTTTAACCCCATCCTGTCTGAGCTAAAAATAGATGCCCTCAGGTAACCTACATGCAGAGACAAGGCCAAATCCAAAGCTGAGCCCCAGGAGCTAAGCAAACAAAGAAGAGAAAGGGAAATCTCTCCCAGCTGCCTCAGAAGCAGCGGATTAAAGCGTCACAATGAACTTGATGTACTCTGCATCTCTGGAATACCTGAATAGAAAATGAATCATCCCAAAATAGAGGAAGTAGACTTTGGGAGCAACTGTAGAAATGGGGTTTGCTTTCTGCATCTAATTTGTTTCTGGTTTTATGTTTATCTTAGTTTAATATTTAGAGATTATTGTCACTGGTAGATTTGTTTATCGATTTGGTTCCTGTCTTCCTTTCCTTTTTAATATATATAAATATATATGTTGTTCCCTTTTTCTTTCTTTGTCAGTGTGTATGTGTATGCTTCTTCGTGTCATTTCGTCTGTATAGCTTTGCATTTACTATTTGTCCTAGGGTTCTGTCTGTCCTGTTTACTTTTATTTTTAGTATAGTTTCTAATGCTTGTTATCACTTGTGGATTTGTTTTTTTGGCTTGGTTGCTCACTTCTTGCTTTCCTTCCTTCTTTTATTTTTTCCTTTTCTTATTACTTTAATTTTTTATTTTTAACAATTTTCTTTTACTTTTTGTTTTAATAACTTTATTTAATTATTTTTCTTTCTTTTTTCTCCCATTTCTTCTGACCATGAGGCTGATAGTGTCTTCATGCACTGGCTAGGTGTCAGGCCTGTGCCTCTGGGGTGGGAGAGCGGAGTTCAGGACATTAGTCCACCAGAAACCTCCTATTTCCATGTAATAGCAAAAGGTGAAAGCTTTCTCAGAGATAGCCATCTCAATGTTAAGACCCAGCTCCAATCAATGACCAGAAAGCTACAGTGCTGGACACCCTATGCCAAACAACTAGCAAGACAGGAACACAACCCCACACATTAGCAGAGAGGTTGTCTAAAATCATAATAAGGTCACAGACACCCCAAAACACACCACCAGATGTGGTACTGCCCACCAGAAAGACAAGATCCAAACTCATCTAGCAGAACACAAGCAACAGTCCCCTCCATCAGGAAACCTACACAACACACTGAACCAACCTTAGCCACTGGGGACAGACACCAAAAACAACAGGAACTATGAACCTGCAGCCTGAAAATAGGAGACCCTAAACACAGTGAGTAAAGCAAAATGAAAAGACAAAGAAACACACAGCAGATGAAGGAGCAAGGTAAAACCCCAGTAGACCAAACAAATGCAGAGGAAATAGGCAGTCTACCTGAAAAAGAATCCAAGGTAATGATAGTAAAGATGATCCAAAATCTTGGAAATAGAATGGAGAAAATACAAGAAATAATTAACAAGGACCTAAAACAACTAAGAGCAAACAAATAATAATGAAAAACCCCATAAAGGAAATTAATAATTCTCTAGAAGGAATCAATAGCAGAATAATGGAGGCAGAAGAACAGATAAGTTACCTGGAAGATAAAATAGTGGAAATAACTACTGCAGAGCAGAATAAACAAAAAGAAATGAAAAGAATTGAGGACAGTCTCAGAGACCTCTGGGACAACATTAAACTCACCAACATTTCAATTATAGGGGTCCCAGAAGAAGAAGGAGAGAAAAAGAAAGGGACTGAGAAGATATTTGAAGAGATTATAGTTGAAAACTTCCCTAATATGGGAAAGGAAATAGTCAATCAAGTCCAGGAAGCACAGAGAGACCCATACAGGATAAATCCAAGGAGGAACACACCAAGACACATATTAATCAAACTATCAAAAATTAAATACAAAGAAAACATATTAAAAGCAGCAAGGAAAAAACAACAAATAACATACAAGGGAATCCCCATAATGTTAACAGCTGATCTTTCAGCAGGAACTCTGCAAGCCAGAAGGGAGTGGCAGGACATATTTAAAGTGATGAAGGAGAAAAACCTACAGCCAAGATTACTCTACCCAGCAAGGATCTCATTCAGATTTGATGGAGAAATTAAAACCTTTATAGAAAAGCAAAAGCTAAGAGAATTCAGTACAACAAAACCAGGTTTACAACAAACGCTACAGGAAATTCTCTAGGCAGAAAACATAAGAGAAGAAAAAGACTTACAATAACAAAGCCAAAACAATTAAGAAAATGGTAATAGGAACATACATATCAATAATAACCTTAAATGTAAATGGATTAAATGCTCCAACCAAAAGACAAAGACTGGCTGAATGGATACAAAAAAAAAAAAAAGACCCATATATACACCATCTACAAGAGACTCATTTCAGACCTAGTGACACATACAGACTGAAAGTGAAGGGATGAAAAAACTTATTCCATGCAAATGTAAATCAAAAGAAAGCTGGAGTAGCTATTCTCATATAGGGAAACAATTGACTTTAAAATAAAGATCATTACAAGAGACAAAGAAGGACACTACATAATGATCAAGGTATCAATCCAAGAAGAAGATATAACAATTGTAAATATTTATGTACCCAACATAGGAGCACTTCAATACATAAGACAAATGTTAACAGCCATAAAAGGGGAAATCAACAGTAACACAATGATAATAGGGGACTTTAATACTCCACTTTCACCAATGGACAGATCATCCAAAATGAAAACAAATAAGGAAACGCAAGCTTAAATGACACATTAACAAGATGGACTTAATTGATACTTATAGGACATTCCATCAAAAACAACAGAATACACATTCTTCTCAAGTGCTTATGGAGCATTCTCCAGGATAGATCATATCTTGGGTCACCAATCAAACATTGGTAAATTTAAGAAAATTGAAATCCTATCAAGTATCTTTTCTGACCACAATGCTATGAGACTAGATATCAATTACAGGAAAAAATCTGTAAAAAATACAGATACATGGAGGCTAAACAATGCAGTACTAAATAACCAAGAGATCACTGAAGAAATCAAAGAAGAAATAAAAAAATATTAGAATCAAATGACAATGAAAACACTCTGACCCAAAACCTATGGGATGCAGTAAATGAAGTTCTAAGGGGGAAGTTTATATCAGTACAATCCTACCTCAAGAAACAAGAAACAACTCAAATAAAAAACCTAAACTTACACCTGAGCAATTACAGAAAGAAAAACAAAGAACACCCAAAGTTAGCAAAAGCAAAGAAATCATAAAGATCAGATCAGAAATACATGAAAAAGAAATGAAGGAAACAATAGCAAAGATCAATAAAACCAAAGCTTGTTCTTTGAGAAGATAAATGAAATTGATAAACCATTAGCCAGACACATCAAGAAAAAAAGGGGGAAGGCTCAAATCAATAGAATTAGAAATGAAAAAGAAGTAACAACTGACACGTTAGATATACAAAGGATCATGATAAATTGCTACAAGCAACTATATGCCTATAAAATGGACAACCTGGAAGAAATGGACAAATTCTTAGAAAAGCACAACATTCTGAGACTGAACTAGGAAGAAATAGAAAATATAAACAGACAAATAACAAGCACTGAAACTGAGACTGTGATTAAAAATCTTCCAACAAATAAAAGCCCAGGGCCAGATGGCTTCACAGGCGAATTCTACCAAACATTTAGAGAAGAGCTAACACATATCCTTCTCAAACTCTTCCAAAATATAGAAGAGGGAGGAACACTCCCAAACTCGTTCTACGAGACCACCATCACCCAGATGAAGATGTCCCTCAAAATTCATAGGTTGAAGCCATAACTCTTAATACCTTAAAAAGTGAATATATTTGGAGATTGGGCTCTTAAAGAGGTAATTAAGGTAAAATTAGGTATTGTGGGTATGACCTAACCAAACAATGATTGGTGTCTTTATAACTACAGGAGCTTAGCATACAGGCAACACACAGACTGAAGGGTAATAACTAGAGGACACAAAATTAGAAGTATTTTTTTATGGAGAAAGATCTCCAGAGTCAAGTTACAAGAGAAAAGTTGGAGAGAAAATGTTTCATTATACAGTTTACTATTAATACTGGTAATAAATGCTGGGTTTTTTTCTTTTTTTTAATCCAAGGAAATAGGCTGTCCTCATTTTAATTCTCTTACATATTGTGGGCACGTAAGGTCTAGTGCTTATACTGTTCTTGGGAGAAAGGAAAAAGGCCTGCAAGTGTTTGTGGTTGCTGAATAACTATCAGAACTTTCTCTCTGTGAACTGTTCTTCTCACCCAAGAAGATAATTTCAGAGGCAATCACTGAATATTAAAATTAATCTGAATATTAGCAAACTCATACAGGAAACCAAGCACAATTACCAGACTAAACTTTTAACACTTAGATTTTTTAAATAAAATTTAAACATTTGCTTTGTTGGCAGAAAATATAATTTTAAACTCAAATTCAAATAAATATATGATTTGGCAAAACCATTGGCCAGCCTCTGCCCTACATTTCTACTTTATTATTACAAATATCAGGAAATAAATTTGTTATTTTGGTCAGTGTCTGATAATTTCTACATGTGTAACATTTTTCTTTGTGATTCAATAAGAAAAAAAAATCAAAATTTCAATACATCACTGGCCAAAGGGTTTCAAACAGACATTTAATAGACTTAAATCGAAAATATCTATAAAACATCTACAAACTTGCTTTTACAAAAAACAAATAAAATGTAATTTCTACCAAATTAATTGGAGAAATGAAAACATTTGATCATACATTATATTAGTGTCCATGTTGAATAACAGATGTATCGCAAAGAGTGTTTTAGGAATTTAAATTGGTGCAACTGCCCCCTTTACACGCCACCCCTCTTACACAGTCAGGCTGAGCTAGCACCCGGACCTGGAATAGGGCCGTAGCCTCTGACGCGCCCACCGCCTCCCGCCACCTCCGGACCATGGACCCCCGCAAAATGAGCGAGCTTCGAGTCTTTCTGAAAGTGTGCAAGCAGGACCTGAGCGTTCTGCACAATGAGGAAATGCACTTCCTGAGAGAGTGGGGGGAGAGCATGGGGGGTAAAATACCACCTGCTACTCATAAAACTAAATAGGGAGAAAACACCAAGGAAGAAAAAACAGTAAGAAGGCAGAGGAAAACATAAAGACAGACGAACCATCAAGTGAGGAAAGTGATCTAGAAACTGACAATGAAGATGTGATTGAACCAGACACTGATGCCCCTCAAGAAATGGGAGTTGAAAATGTAGAGATAACTGAGAATTTGATGGATAAGGCAAAAGATAAAAGAAAAGTGGCTGCCATTGATGCCCTAAATGATGGTGAACTACAGAAAGCCATTGACTTGTTCACAGATGCCATGAAGCTAAATCCTCGTTTGGTTATTCTGTATGCCAAGAAAGCCAGTGTCTTCATCAAATTACAGAAGCCAAATGCTGCCATCCGAGACTGTGACAGAGCTATTGAAATCAATCCTGATTCAGCTCAGCCATACAAGTGGTGACGGAAAGCACACAGACTTTTGAGCCTTCAGGAAGAAGCTGCCCATGATCTTGCCCTTGCCTGTAAACTGGGTTATGATGAAGATGCTAGTGCAATGCTAAAAGAAGTTCAGCCACGGGCCCAGAAAATTTCTGAACCTCGGAGAAAGTATGAGTGAAAACGTGAAGAGTGAGAGGTCAAAGAAAGAATAGAAAGGGTCAAGAAGGCTCAGGAAGAACATGAGAGAGCACCCAGTGAGGAAGAAGCCAGACGACAATCAGGGGCTCAGTATTGCTCTTTTCCAGGTGGCTTTCCTGACGGAATGCCTGGTAATTTTCCTGGAGGAATGCCTGGAATGGGAGGGGGCATGTCTGGAATGGCAGGAATACCTAGGCTCAATGAAATTCTTAGTGATCCAGAGGTTCTTGCAGCCATGCAGGATCCAGAAGTTATGGTGGCCTTCCAGGTTGTGGCTCAGAACCCGGCAAATATGTCAAAATATCAGAGCAACCCAAAGGTTATGAATTTCATCAGTAAATTGTTGGTCAAATTTAGAGGTCAAGCAGAATGCCCTTCTGACAAATAAAGCCCCTGCTGAAGGAAAATCAACTTAGATCACCTAATGGATGTCACAATAATACAAACCAGTGTTACCTCTGACCTCATGAAGAAAGTAGGGTGCTTTGAAGATAATCACTACCCCTCTGCTCCCAATGCAGCTGAAACACTTTACAGTGGCTTGCCATTAGGGTATTCATTCAGATATGTTTTCCTACTAGAAATTAAAAACTTTAAACAATTTTTAAACCTTAAAAAAATGTTTAAAACAAAAGGGTATGTTAATCCCTACATTTTTCTTTACTAATCAGTTTGTTTTTTCACCTTTGAGTTAATTAAGCAAGGAAGATATTTCAGTATGGAAGAGTCATTGTTCAAGTTTGAGTGAAATAAAGATTTATTAGTGGGAGGCAAATGTAACATTTAAATAGATAAGGTTTGAGTTGGATATATGGTCACTGAGTCATTTTGATTTGTCTTTTTAATTGCTTTATTATTATTATTTTTAATGATTTGCTTCATAGAACTATTGGGAAACCAGTATTGCAGTAGGACCTGGGTAGTGACTGGAAGTACTTGGCAAGGCAGCAACAATCTTACTACATTTTAAATAATGTGTACCCTTGGGCAGATGCATTTAAATCTTACACTGGGGTGAATGGATGACTTTTATACAGCTGCAGTAAAATTGGATTACTTAAAAATAAATAAATAAATAAATAGGTGCAGGTGTTTTGGGAAACAATTTGGTATTAGCTCTTTTTTATCTATATATAATCTTGGCCCTGGTATTTTTACATTCACAAATTCATCCTATAGGTAAATATGTGCATGTATTTAAAAATATAGCCATGGTTATGTGTTTCAGTGCGTTTAATAGCAAAAAGTTTAAAACAACTTGTGTCCATCCACAGGAAACTTGTTAAAATAAATAAAGGGGGCCCTTTTTTCATGATTCTTTTACACCATTGAAAAAGATGAAGTAGATACAGTATATACTAATACAGGGAAATATGTATTATATAATATAAAGAAGCAAAAAATGTTTGCCAAACAACATTAAGCTATTAATTTGCCTTCTGAAAAAAAAAAATTTTTGGTTCCACATCTTCCATCAGCTACTACCCATATTACTGCTCCCCTTCACAACCAAACACTTTTGAAGAATTAATTGTCTGTCACTAAATCCTTTCCCATTCTCTCTTCAGCTGTAGTTGTCCCCGCTACACTACTAAAATCTCCCCTTGACAAAAATCACCAATGACCTCAAATTGGCTAAAACCAATGGTCAGTTATCAATGTTCACTTTATTTGACCTGACTGATAAATAGCAGATAACTGACACTATCCATTCTCTTAGAAATTCTTATTTTGCCTTTTTTAATTGAAATATATTTGATGTATAATGTTGTGTGTATATATATAAGGTGTACAACACATTAATTTGATACATTTATATGTTGTAGTATGATTGCCATTGTAGCAATAGTCCTTCTATCACATCATATAATTATTCTCTCTTCTTGTGATGGGAAAATTAAGATCTAGTCTCTTGGCAGGTTTGATGATTATAGTACAATATTGCTGTCTATATTCCCTATACTGTGCATTAGGACTTATTTATCTACTAGTTGTAAGTTTGTACCCTTAAACAACATCTTTTTGCCTTACATTTCACTTAACACACTCTTCTTCCTTTCCTTCTATCTGGTATGTGACGTGTTCTAAATCTTCTTTACTGACTTCTACTCATCTCTTATTATTGGAGTAACCAGTGATCATTCCTTCTACCTCTTATTTTTATGAAATTATTTTTCTTGGTGCTCTTAGTTACATAGTTTCAAACAATACTTATATGTTGAGAACTATCCCCTGAATCTCACACTCTGTGTACAAATAAAACATCTGACTGAACATCATTTATTAAACAAAAGTGATATCAACTTCGGGCTTCTTAATTCATGTGAATTACACTGCTTTTTATTATAACACATATCTTAATGCTGCCCTTGACCTACCTTTCTTTTTCTTTTTGCAGTACGCAGGCCTCTCACTGCTGTGGCCTCTCCCATTGCGGATCACAGGCTCCGGATGCGCAGGCTCAGCAGCCATGGCTCACGGGCCCAGCCGCTCCGCAGCATATGGGATCCTCCTGGACGGGGGCATGAACCCGTATCCCCTCAATCGGCAGGCGGACTCTCAACCACTGCGCCACCAGGGAGGCCCTACCTTTCTTTTTACATTCATCTCTTTACTTAAAGATTTCCAGTCATTATCAAGCAGAATGAGATAGTTTTGTTTATTCTTTAGGAATTAATTATGATTGTTAAGTCAGATTTCAGTATAGATAGACAATATGTCACTGCGCATGATGTAGATGCTATTCTAAAGGGATGTGTTAAGGGAAGCAACATAGTTAAGTGTTTACTATTGCCTAGATCGTGATTTAGATATATGTACAGAGGGGAGTAAATGTTTTGATCATGCTGTTTTCCCTGCAATGTTTTAATATAGTGCTATTTGGATGCCAGGATTTGGGATGCAATATTTTGATCACAAAACATGCTTTTATATTTATGAATACAAATTAAGTAAAAAACCAAAAACCTCCCCAATATTATGGATTAATTTTTATTAAAAAATTACTTTCCATCATGAAACTTTCACTACCAAGATAGTATTAGTATTCTATATGGATAAACATACTTCTATATGGATAAACATACTTCTCATACGTTATTATTTAATGTTAATTTAAATTAGTTTGTTTTAATTATTTTCAACCTAAACATTATACTTAGTTTTTACAAAATGTCACAATAAATACTACAATAATATTTTTCTTATTTGTGTTTCAGATTCAATTTTCCTGGATCAAATTAGCCAATCTAAATTTTAAAGTTCTGGTTTGATTCTTTCCTCAATTTTTAATAAATAGCAAATGTTATTGATACCATTTTAGTCACTAAAATGTATGGTTTGGAATTTATACTTGTAATAATTATTATCATTATGCTGCTGATTTAAATTAATCTGTGAGAAAATTGTGAGAATCTTGAGAGATAACTAGGTCATTTTTTTATGATCAAAATGTATAATCCTAATTGTATCATTTATCAGTAACTGCCATTCTTTCCAGTGAGGAAAACTAAAATAGCAGGATCAAAATATTTGGGGGACAAAATTTTCAGTGTCCAAATGAATGATTTAAAATAGAGGGACAAATATTTTATTTTAAAAACATAATTCTATTGCAATAAAATAAGTATATTGCAGAAGCATAAGTGGTAGGCTTAAATGATAGTGCAAAGATATTTCTTCTACTGTTGCTCTAACTTTATTCAGTGGGCTAAGTTCAACCTGCCATGGATAACTTTTCTGATTACTCTTTGCTTCTTAGATCAGGTTAAATTTGCCAAACAATCTCATTTCAGTAATATAAAATGTCTAGTTCATTAAGCATTCTGAATTTTTAGTTTAATATTGTCTTCTTCATGAATAACAGCTGACAAAGTGTTGTAGTCCTAAAACATGGGAAGGGGGTAAAAAATCCTTTTTCCCCAACCCCAATTTTCAACTACCTGCTTTGTTTTAACTAACTAGCTCCTATTTCTAACAGGTCAGGGTAGTAGAAATAGAGAGGGAGGAAGAAGGAGGAATAGCAGTAAATTCTCACTTGACTAAAGCAGTTTTAAAACTGGCTTCTCAATCTTTCATCCAGATGACATATAAAACTTATTTATTATTGTTTTGAGGCAACATTTGTATGTCTTCTTTGGAGACATCTTGTCGTTAGAAATCTCTCACTTGTCGATGTTAGTAATGCACTCCCAGGAATGCAATGATACATTCAGCTTCTTCCTACTGAAGTCGCTTGCTCCTCCAAGTACCATTTTGGGCAGGATCTAATTTGATCTCACACTAGTTGTCCCTCACATATTGTCTATATTGTGCTCCACAAGAAGCACACTCAAGCAGTAAGAATCTGTCCCCAGATAGCCACGTCCCTTGTGTTTTCTTCAGCAGCTAAACACACTTTCTCAAATTTTAAAATCAGTTGAAAAGTGTTAAAAACTAGCCCATTTGATCTCCCAACCCCAACTGTAGTAGCCTTATATCCTGTTTCCTGAGTGGGCTATATCCTAAGCTTTTCTCTCTAATTCTGAGTTTGGGGGGAAATCCCCCACCTTCCAAAATTGTAGAGAAAAAAGTTCATAGCAAATCAGCAGCTCTCTATGGATAAATTATCTTCCAAATCCTCCAATAACCCTTATTTATATCTTTAATATGGGTTACAGTTTTAAGAGTGGTGTAACTAGTTTTCAGTATGTTGCTTGAAGACTTGTAATTTTGTTTTGGCAAATAACCATGGTGTATCTTATCAATATTATCTGTTGCCTTGGGCTGAACTTCCAATTAAATATTCTACTTCTGAGTGTATATCCAAAGGAAATGAAAACAAGATATTGAAAATATATCTTCACTACCATGTTTCTTGCAGCAGTATTCACAATAGCATATGGAAATAATTTAAGTGTATGGCAAGGGATGAAGAGATTAAGAGAATGAATATATATATATACACACACACACACACACACACACACACACACACACACACACACATAAGGGAATATTATTCAGCCATGAGAGAGAAGGATATCCTACCATTTGTGATCACATGAAAGGACCTTGAGAGCATTATGCTAAGTGAGGTAAGTCAGACAGAGAAAGACAAATATTGTTTAATATCACTTGTATGTGAAATCTAAGAAGGCCAAACTCAGAAAACAAGAGAGTAGAATGGTGGTTACCAGGGCCTAGGGGGAGGGGATATTATGGAGATGCAGTTTATGGGTGCAAACTTGCAACCAGTAGGTAGATAAGTTCTTGAAATCTAATACAGAACATAGTGATTATAATCGACAGAACTGTATTATAAATTTCAAAGCTGCTAAGAGACTAGATCTTAACTTTTCTCGCTACAAAAAAAAATAATTACGTGACATGATAGAGGTACCAGCTAACACTACAGTGGAAATCATTTTGTAATATATAAATGTATCAAATCAACATGTTGTATTCTTTAAAATTACTCAGTGTTATTTTGTAATAACCTATAAGGGAAAAGAATCAAAAAAGAACATATATATATATATATATATATATATATATATATATATATATATATATATATATATATATCTGAATCACTGTGCCGTACACTAACACGACTTTGTAAGCCAACTTACTTCAATTTAAAAAATAAATAAAATTACTTAATGTTGTATATCAGTTATATCCCAAAATTAAAAACTAAATAAAAAATGTCATACTTATTTTGAAAAATCTTTACAGTTGGAATTATACTTTCTTCTTTTACATTTGTGAAAAAGACAATTCAAAGAAGTTAACTATTAAATTCCATAGTTAACAGGAGTTACAGCAGCTATTTGAAGCCAAATTTTTCTACCTATTTTTATTGTGTCTATGCAATGTCTGTAGTAAAACAAAACATGCAATGCAGTTAAATTGATCTTATCTTTATATAATGTGTATATGAATATGTGTAAACAAATATTTATGCTGCATCATTCCATGTATTTTATTTCCAACTAATCCCTTTGAAATTTTCATACTGACATGAGTTAATACACTGCCTTCAATAGTTAAAAACAGGATTAGCAAATCATTCTCATTTGCAGTGATCATCAGCATGCTACTATTTCTCTAACCAGATTAGCAATGTATTTATACATTATAGCTTTGGAGGTACGAGCTATTAATTACACATGCCCAGTGGCTGACATGTGATTAATTAGAAGTGGGAAAACTATTCTTCAGGTGACCAGAAAACTCCTTCCCCTTGTCAATGTTTATCTCTTTTTGTAAGTTGTATTATCCCAGAAGATATAGGAAATAATATTAAAGAAAAGAAAGTTCACCCAGAAATTTTGACAGTCAAGTTCTTGGACATATTTAGAGGCTCAATGCCAAAGTTATTTGAGAAACTGAATCAAGATTATACCAAAAAAGAAAGCTGCAGGCTAATTTTACTTATAAATATTAAAGAAAAAATTAAGAGTATGAGAATTTTTTATTGTTTAGTTTACAATATCATAAATAAGTTTCTATATTAAGGACTGTGGTGGACTAAAAATCAAAATATTCTTTTCATAATTATATCCTTAGTCAACTTCCAAAAATACAGTTAAAGTCCATTCTTAATCTCAACATTATAAGGCTTTTATATTTTCTTCAATGTCAAGTCTCAGGGTTTTCATAGCATGAGAATGAATCTATGCTCTAGTTTAAGGTCAATTGCATTTTGTTTTTTGTTTAAACTTGTACCCGCAATCTTTGCATTTATTTATTCTATACAAGATTATTCAGCTATTTTATTGGTGTCAAAATCTTCCAATCATCTTATGATCATAAGATCAAAATCTTTTTTACAGTGCTTAAAATTGTCACAGACAAGGTAGTCATTAATATCTACCTTCATATTTGAAAACTTTTTAAAATGTGAAGATTAAAATTACTAAGTTTTTAATAATGATTCAGCTTAAGGCTAAATTGTGCATCTACTATATGGAATCTCAAAAAATAGAGTAGCTAAAAGTAATAAATTATCGTAAACACACATACATAAATACACACAGACATACACATGTTCATTGATTATCATAGTAATAGTTTTACCAGTTTTCTGAGTTTTTTTTTGCATAGTGTTCTTCTAAACATCTTTAAATAGAAATATCCCTTTGAAAAAAATTTGATAGTGTTTTTCTTAGTGTGGTGTGCAGATTGTTAATAGGAATTCAGGGAAGCATCCTTGATCTAAAAAAACAAAATCTTTGGAAGCGGGTTCAGGAATCACTTCTGGAAAAATCTACAGGATAGTTTTAGTGGGTTCCATTGTTTGAGTCATTGTCCTTTGAGGTATATACTGCTATTATTCCATTATATAGGCAAATATATTGAGCTTCTGAGAGATGACATGACCTCCCAATATTACACAACTAGTAAATGACTGAGCACTGATTCCAACATGGAGTCACTCTAAAGCTCATGCAGCCTCTAGAAGCTGGAAAAGGCAAGGAAACAGATTCTCCCCTAGGGCCTCCAGAGGAAACAAACCCCTGCTGACCCCTTGATATTAACCCTATAAAAACCATTTTGGACCTCTGACCTCCAGAACTGCTCAGGGACACAATGACTAAATGGACGCAGTTTCTGCCCTCCTTAAACATGGAAGACAGAAGCAGAAGAGTAAGTATGAGAGTAATATAATATAAGAGAGAGTTGATGGGCCATTGCTGGTTTGGAAGATGGCAGGGTCATAAGCCAAAGAATGTGGGCAAACTCAGGAAGCTGGAAAAAGCAAGGAAAGAGATTCTCCCCTAGAGTCTCCAAAAAGAATGCAGCCCTGCCTGACATGTTGATCATCATAGCCCAGTGAGACTTGTGCTGGACTCCATATATATATATATATATATATATATATATATATATATATATATATATATATATATATATACTTATTTTACATAAATCCATGTGTAATCTACTTTTGACTAATGTTCAGTTATTTTTATGCTCTTACTTACTATAATGAAAGGAAGCTCCAATAAAAATTACTAGTCACAACTACACTTATTGTACTCTGATGTATTAATTCAGAAGAGTAAGTTAAAAAAATAAAACTATTGTATAATTTCAAAATATTAGAGATTTTCAAGGCTACATTTCTTAACCACTACCACAATGTGTTGTGAATTTTTCACTACTTGTTTTGTCCATAAATAACTAGGTCTTGCTATATATTTTATTAAGATTAATAAAAAAGAAATAAAAGCAGAAAAACCTCAACCTGAAATTGAAATGGTAATGACTTTTCTTTTTCCAAAATAGAATAACACAGAAATAGAAAATGCTATGATGTAAAAGAAACTCAAGTCCAATAAGAAATATTTTCACCTTCAAAGATCTCACCAAAATTTTTATTGTTATCATATTTCTAAAGCACTTAAGATATTTATAGAGATATTGAGACAGCTAGAGCAATACTGAGACATTATTGATATAGGCAATTTAATTAGGTGGGAAAAGACTTAGCTGATGAGATGTCTTTGCTTTTGCTACACTTACCTTCCTTTAAATTACCATTGTTTCATTCACCATCAAGTTTTATTTTTAATAAAAGAATGAGAAACACATGACCTTAGGTAGCAGTGGAAGCAATCCCAGAGAACAAGCCCAGTTTCCAGTGCCCACAGCCTCAGCTGTGCATTCTCCAGCCATTATCCTAACAAGAGCAGTCTTAAAATTCTAATCTGCCTTGTTCTGCCATGTGCTTTGGAGATGTGTTCCTGGGTCAGTAATGCTCAGCCCACCCAAACAATTCCAAATTCTTGTGATAAACTTATTTTCTGCACAAATCCCCTGAATTTGCTTTGCAAGCAACTGGGAACTTTTATTCATACAAGTAGTTATCATAATCTCATTTTCCATATGAGGAATTTAGATTTAGAGAATTTAATTTATCACCGACTTTATGTAGTTGGTAGAAAGCAGAATCTAGATCCAAATCCACGTCCTCCTGATTCCACATGATTCCAAAATCCATTCTCATTAGTATGCTAAGATATCCCATACAATGAGCTGCATGAAAAACTGACAGATGCTCCTACCTAAATATATTTGCTAAGTACATCAGATAACTACAGCTGCCTTGAAGTCCTATAATTTAAACTTACGGTGTGAATGTGATTTAAACAATTTACCACATCCTCTTTTGTGCTTCATTTATGATTATGCTTTTTCCGCTGTTCTTTTCTAGCTTTAAGCATGAATTTTGTATTGTCATTATTTATACACTGGAAAAACCTCGGTGGTATCTCTGATCACCATTCTTTTGCTTCTTGAGCTACAGTTAATGTTGTCATTCAGTGTAATCAATCTTATTTAAAAGCTGTCTCTCTTATCATAAACCATATTGCAAACATGTGCATGCGGCATAGATCCCTAATATGGTGTTTAGCATGGTTCAAATTAGGCACACTGGAAAAGAATCTGAGTTATCCTGGGACCAGCCAGTAGAGTCAAGCTGAAACTCAGGTCCTGGATTTAATGAGGGAAGAGATCATACAGCAGAAGCACTTTGTGAAGAAGTAGATCTTGACACAGTGTAAACAATCCAAGCTGGAAGAACCGAAACTTGGCATGCAGTGATTCATTGGTTCATTAAGTGGAAAGCAAAAGAACAGTCTTATTGACAGATGATATCTCTAGGACAGTATCTTTGGACCTAAAGCTAAGAAACTCTGGAAAAGGGCACTTCTAAGAAATAAAGAAGTAATGTAGAATGAGAAGGTACCAGAAGACTGGAAATGGTTAGAAACAGTGAGGGGACAATGGACTGTAGCTGCTGTGCTGTGTTAGCTTCATCGGAGTAGCTGAATCAGAGCATTGTGATGAAGTGCTTACAGGAATCCATAGCAAATCTTCATTTTCAAAAAGGAACTGACCCAGTCGGACTTTATGAATCCAAGAAGGCAAAGGCACATCAGGAAAGTTCAGAGAGTTTCTTGAATTGACCCCAACTCTTCCCTTTAATCTACACCTTTCCCAGCCTCCCAGCTTACTGAAGTATAATTAGCAAATAAAAATGTAAGACATTTAAAGTGTACAGTGTGATGATTTGGTATATGTACACATTGTGAAAGGATTCCCCCCATGAGTTAAATAACACAAAAATTCATGTCCTTGCAATTTTTTTCTGTTCCTTCTTTGTATTTATTCATTGACTTTGCTTCCAGTGTGTTCCAAATTTGGCATATCATTTTATAAGCCCCTTTATCCACTATATTTTATCTTCTATAAAAGACTTATTTCAGAAAAAAACTTACAGTCATGGAACTGTCTAGCCTTGGAAAATTACTTCTGAAGTTTTTTCAGGGATGACCCTAGAGGATTAGTGCCTGCTGGCACTGGTACTAGGCTTACTTAGGCATATTGAAGAGAATAAGTTTTCTATCTGTCTATCTTCTTAAGATATAAATGAATGCCAACAAATTCAGTTAGCAGTATGCCAGGAATAAGAGGCTTTAATTTTATATGCATAGAACAATGTCAACTTTCTGTAATAATTTACCTTGAAGAAAAATTGTAAACTTAAAAGAAAAAAATTATCTATCTTATAACTCATAAATGTATGACAGCAAAGAAGCCAGACCCTTTCACAAGGGTAGCCTAATCCCAAATAAAAGTTGCTAAAGGTAAACATTTCAGTTGTTACAGCATTTAGAAGAGAAATACTTGTGCCTAGGAAGCCAGTGTGCCAAAAACTACTTTAAAAATGTGGGATTTCCCATGTACAGTATAACTGCATTTCTGCAAAAATACTATCTTCTAACAATGGACTGTCCACAAGATCTCTGACCCTGTATTAAGGATTTAAACTATAATCCATCTGCTTCTACAGCTGTTTTTGCATGTAAAAAATGTTTTTGTTATACAAATTTAATTCTTCAAACGTTTGATGATGTGGTTAACCACAACATAAAAATAATTTAATGAAAACATCATACATGGAGAGACACCGTCTTCATCTCCTATTAGCAATTTTTGAAAGTTAATTATAAATTAAAATAATAACTAATAGTACAGAGCCTCTGCTAGTACATTATGCTAAAATTGATATTGCATTACTACTGAGGCAAACTCAACTCTCTCACATCTTAATTTATGGTAATCAGCTTTTGTTCAATTAATCCAATTCCTAGAAAAGCACTGAAAATTTCATGAATATCTCTAAGGTAATTAGAGAATTTCTATATTTGTAGAGTAGTGACATCACATAAATTTATATTTGTGCTTTTATCTTCATATGTGCTCCTTCTCACTAAATATAGAAAAGTGGTAATTAGCCTTAGAAATATCCATTAAACATGAAGGAAGATAAATATAAAGACTAAATGCCATATACTCATTATAATTTGCAAAATAAAATACTCCTACTTCTTCAGTAGTAAGTATCAATATGGCAAAATGTTGTCTAACATGAAACCAGAAACTCACTCTAATCCCTATGAACTAAAGGTTTGCTAGGAGAACATCACCATGGAAACAAAGCATAACATTAATATAGGAAGAAAAGCTAGTAAGAGCATGATTTTCTACAACATAATTTATTTTAATAAAATATTATAAAAGGTAAAATATTAAGAGCAATTTAAAATGTTAAAAAATTCCTTATGCAGTATTAAAAATTATAAAATTAATAAATTTTCAAACAAAGGCAAAGTATGGTGAAAATAAATGTAAACTAATATAGTTATTCGATTAAATTACAGGCCTTAATAAAAGTATTTGAATATTAAATAATTTGAGCACATTGAAATAGAGACTGCTGCTATAGAACTCTAAGATTGACAGTCTTAAACTTTTTAAAATAATGTTTAAATTACCTAATGTGTCTTTCCAATTACAGCTAAACATCAAAGATCAGATCTTAATTTAAAATAAAAGTGTCACTTTCACTCTGTAAAATAAATTTTATTCAGAAAATAATATTTAATAACAATTTAAAAAATTTTTGGATCATACTAAGAAAAATGAACAGCTCTTTTAAGTAAAAATTAATTATGTAGAATATATTCCAAGCAATACCTTTCCCCTATGTCTCCAGCATCACTAGAAAAAATGGCTCTGGATTAAAGCTAAAAGCTGTTTTAAGAAGTGTATATTAAATGATAGGCTAGTGATATGCTTAAATTATCTGGGTTGTAATTTATTTGATATAAAATGAAGGGATTTTTACTATATAATATCAATTTTTAAAAATCATTATGAGTCTAAGTAATACTTAAGTAACTGGATTTCCTACCTAATTTCTAAATATAATAATATCTGTTGAATTTTAGTCAGCATTTTCTATTTCTTAGAATTCATAAGTATATTTAATTTACTATTATTTATGTACTCTGAAGAGCTATTATTAAATTGGTATGTCTAAAAGTCAATGGTATTAACATTGAAAAATATATAGAGAATTTCTATGTCTCTTTGCCTAGTAAGTCATTCGATTAAGAAAACAAATGTGAAAAACAAAAACATCTGTGAATTTCTGTAAAATCTGTAATTATGACAGTTTAAAATTAATATATAATTGTAGAATTATATACTCAACTCTGGGCTCTTCCTAGTAGCTCCTAAAACTTGAGCAACTCATTTTTCTCTTGTCAGTAATCATATCTAATAAAATGGGCTATAATAAAATGAGTCACTTTACATCCATTTGGAAATCTCCTCTGCATCTACCTCTAATAATTAGCCCTGCCATTAAAGGTCAGTTCAAATAGGCAGTTCTCACCGCTTAGTGGAAGGGAGGGTTATATACAGGGAAAGAGGCAGGGAACCTATTTGTCCCAGAGCTGTTCCAGGCAAGTTTCAAAACTTGGGCTGCCTCAGAATAGCAAATTGGTCCAGAAAATCAAGTTGTGAAATTAAACTAAACAAATGATTGCCTAGAACTACTTTCTCCAAATATGCATGCTCACACACACAAACACCACATTGCTATGTTTGAAAGACTTTGTTGCTAGTCATGCATAATCATTTGTTAATGGAAAGTCAGTTTCATTTATTAAAAATAGCTTGGAGACTCAGCTATTATATGGTTGGGTAATGATGGTTATTACTAACCCAACTGGACCTAACAGATATCTATGAATAAGAACTCCACCCCACAACAGCAGAATTCATATTCTTCTCAGGTGCACATGGAGCATTCTCCAAAATAGATCATCTGTTGGGCCATATTATATCTTACAAAGTAAATTCTTCACAATGGAGTAAAATTAATATAAATAGCGGAAGGAAATTTGGGAACTTTAAAAGTAAGTGGAAATTAAGCATCACAGTCCTCAATAACTCATAAAGGAAAAAATTCAAATGGAAATTTGAAAATATTTCAGGATGAATGGAAATGAAGACACATATGAAAACGTATGGAAGCATTAAGATGATGATTAGAGGGAGATTTATAGATTTAAATCCTTATATTATAAAGGAGAATTATTTCAAATCAATAACCTAACTTTCCACCTTAAGACACTGGAAAAATAAGAGCAAATTAAACCTAATGCAAGCAGAAGAAAGGAAACAATAATCATTAGAGTGATCATAAAAAAAGGAAAATGGTGGAAAAAATCAATGCAAATAAAAGTTGTTTTTTTGCAATAAGCAAAAAATTGATCTTTAGTTAGACTGAGCAAGATAACAAGAGCAAAGTTTCAAATTACTAAAATCACTAATTATAGATGGGTACGTTTCTTGTGAATTTACAGAAATGAACAGGATTATAAAGTTATACTATCAACAATCGTATGCCAGCAAATTGGATAAATTAAATCAAATACAATAGAAATACCAAGACAAAAATGACAGAAATTGCCTCAAAAAGAAATAGAATTTCTAAACAAACTAATAACAAATCAAGAGTTTAAATAGTAATTGAAAAACATCTCACAATGAAAACTCCAGGCTCAGATGTCCTCACCGTGAATTCTACTAAATATGTAAAGAAGGATTAATTCCAATTCTTCACCAGCTCTTTAAAAAATAGAAGGAAACTTTTCTCAATTTATTCTATAAATTCAGTATTACTCTGATATCATCACAGAAAAATATTGCGATAAAAGAGATGATACTCTTTTTGCTAATATAGAATCCTCAACAAAATATTAACAAACCAAATCCAGCAACATATTGAAAGGGTTACACCTCATGACCAATATTTATCCCAAATTTGTTTAACATCTGAAAATCAATCAGTCATACAACACATCAATAGAATAAAGGCAAAACCACATGATTGTCTCAGTAGATGAAGCAAAAGCATTTGACAAAATACAATAAACCATCATCATAAAAAATGTTCTACATACTAAGAATAGAGGGAACTTCTTCAGCTTGGTAAAAAGCAGCTACAAAATATACACAGCTAACATCATACTTAAGGATAACAGTCCAAATGCTTTCTTCCTAAGGTCAAAAAGGAAAGTAATGTTCACTCTGGATACTTTCATTTAATGTTTTACTGGAGGTTCTAGCTGGGGTATTTATGTAGGAAAATTAAATAAAATGCACCCAGATTGGAAGCAATACATAAAATGATCCCTATAGGAGAAAACATGACCTTGTACATTGAAAATGCCAAAGAATTCATTAGAAAATAACTTTTAGATCTAACAAAATAAATTAAGCAAGCTTACAGAGTATAAGATCAATAAATACAAATCAATTTTATTTATATAAACTATTGATAAATTATCTGAAAATAAAACTATATAATTAATTCCAATTCCAAGAGTATTAAAATCATATAGTTAGGAATATATTCAACAAAAATTTACAAAATTTATACTATGAAAGAAATTAAAGACCCAAATAAATGAAAACGCATCCATGTCCATGGATCAGAAGACTTAATATTGTTAAGAGAACTAAAATCATAAAAACCTTAGAAGAAAACAGAGGAGTAATCTCTGTGATCAGGGTTGGGGGCTTAGTAAGAAACAATTGCCAATAGGGACATACATTATTTTTAAGATGATTATATGATCTAAAATTGCTTGTGGCGATGGTTACACTAAGCTGAATATACTAAAGTCCATTGAACAGTATTTTAAATGGATGAATTAACATCTCAATAAAGCTGCTGTATATTTTTAAAAGTCTATAAATGGTTTCTTAGTAAATATCACTAAACAAAATTAGAAAGACATCAGGAATTTGTAAGAATATTTGTTTTCTTCTTTCATAAACAGCAAGATATTGCTGGTGTTAAAAATCCAAAAGCATTGCTTAATAAAAACACATTCAGTAGTTTTATTTTTCAAGTCATATGTCATTTTTATTAGGTCTTGAGCACTTCTCTGTTTCTATCATTACAATTTGGTTTGATGCAATAGTAAAGAGGATTTGATAATATATTTAAAGCTATAGATTATATAGTCTAGTGTTTTTCAGTTTGGTCCTGAAGATCACAGAGTACTCTCTGAAGGCTCCTCAATGCCTGGAAAGATGTGAAAAGCAATAACGCAGAGGAGTTAAAGAGCACTGTCTTCCCATTTCACTCACAATATTTGATGATCTAAATGAAGTTTCTGCTTTAGAACTGAACAAGATCCACTCCAAAAAAACCCTAAAGACTTTATCTGGCTAGCCAAGCAAATTAGTAAAAATTGAAACAAGGACTCAGATTGGGTGATTCTATATTCAGTCAATATGCGATACAGCCTGCTTGATTTCAGGATATTTAACTGTTTCACACACTATACATATATAACAAAGATGAACTTTATTGAATTTCTCAATTAAATAAATTTCTGAATTTTTGAATATTCACTTGTAATCTGTGATTCCTCCCACCATTATTTCAAATAAGTTTATTATTTTGACTAGTTCTTCTTATGGGGAACTGACCATCCCTTCTAGTTCAATTATGTCTTTAGTAGCTGCCAAACTCAATACTGTATCACTTTTCAAGCTGTCAAAACAAAAGCATGGTGACTTCCCAGAAATGGGTGTATACACAAGCATAGAGAAGATATGTAAGGAGATAGGAGAGTGTCTCTTTTCCTTTCTGATGGCAAGCTTTAAGTATGTGAGCCTTGATATGTGAGCTTTGATATGTGCATGATTGTATGTGCATTGGGAAATTTATAGGAGAGAAATGAACCAACATGTAGATAGAAGCCAAGTTAAGAGGCAACAAATGACTTCTAATGGTATTTGGATCCCTAAATTAGTCAGTTATATTTTAGTTCCATCTCATACTTACTTTAGTCCCACATCTCCAAACCCCTGTAAAATTATTTACAGTTTTATTATTTTCAGTTGCAATTTTACTCTTGTTTCATAATTACATAGTTCCCTTTTCCAGTAAAAAAATATGTTTTAAAATATAGAGAATTAATAGCATGGTTTCCCTGGTGTGTTATTTGTGGTAGTAGCCATATTCTCCTGTGGGTGTTCTCACTGTATAATTAATTTGCTTTATTCAAAGTCAATGTACAGAACTTTCTGGAAGCCTATGAAAGAAATCATGATTCCATGACAGAAATTCTGCAGTGGACAGAGGATATGATCCTCTTACCAAGCCATCCACTTGAGCCTGGGGCTGGGCCATGGAGCCCCGGGACAATCACTTTGATGAAATTTCTGAATATCTTCAGGGTATCTGATTCAACCCATGATCAGTGGACCTCGCAGAGAAAGGGTCAGGGAAAGCACTAAAAGAAAGAATCGAAGACACCACCCGATGGCCCTGGAAGATCCCAAGCACTGTGGGAATCTTGAAAATTTCAAATGCGCTCCAAAGAGCAGTACCCACCACCCCACCCCAGGCATAGAACTCAGATCAGGGGCATGCCTGTGTCTAAGTGAGGTACTGAATAATAGAAGATATGAAAATATATTTAATGAAATCAATACTAGAACATGAGTCAAATATGAGTATATGGCTATTGATGAAAGGAGTTCTGTGTTGCTCTGTATGTATAATAGTAAAACAAGTTTGGGATATGAAAATATTAATTCAATAGATTATCTTTCCCACACTGCCTAAGCCACTTGAACATGAGTTCTTCTGTTGAATCCATTCATTATTTTTTTCTCAGCTTTTTATATACACAATCTGGTTCAATGTTACTGACAAATTCTCCAAGAGGGGAAAATGAGATGTGGCTGCTTTTATTCAATTTCCCATGCTAGAAGGAAAGAGGGGACTGTCACTCAGAAAGACCAAGGGAGGAATGTGGATGAGAGCCTGAGAATTGTTTGCATTTCACTCTCAGCCAGACTCATACTATTTGGTGTTGTTTCAGCCACAAATTGAAAGGAGTTTGTGAATTTGCAAAAGTGCTTTTAATATTATTTGACACATCTTTTGATTACTTAAATTATCTATACCCAAACTGGAAAAAATTCATATGATATATTTATGAATTGGAAGGAATCCTGGAGAGAAGTAGCAACATCAATGATTGATTAGGATTCAAAGGTACAGACAAATAGCCATGTGTCTAATACACTCAAGTCAATCTTTAAAACTAGGATTTACCCATGGGTGCTTACTCTTTTCCCTAAAATGATATTTTTCCTAGTTGCTAGGTAGCCACACTTGAGTGCAAAGAACCCCAGTGTAAGTAGTAAATGGTCAGACACAACCTCTTCCTTGAAATACAAATCCCTAAGACTAAATATCTATCAATAATTATTTAATTAAAATATTTTATCAAAAATGATAAATCAAATTTTTATATCCTTGGCTCTTATTTAAACTGTTTGTCAGCATCTACAATATGTTTTCACTGTTTCAAAAATATCAAAATATTATTTTAAATCTGTGTCACAAGATAGTTTTCATCATTTTGTGAAAAATTCAATAATATAGGTTTCTTATTAATAAAAAGGATAATGTGCTATAAAAAAAGATATTTTTATCACAAAGATATTTTATTCACAAGCCCATAACAGTGATGAAATAATCATGTTTATTGAAATTAAAATATAAATAATGATGGAGGTTCTTATTCTTAATATTGGTAAGAATTCAGAAGACACACTGCCTTGTATAAAATTAATCTGACAACCATATTTTACATATGTTATATATGTTTCATAAAATAGAATCATTACATATATTTTTATTTTATTCCACACAAGAGTCATGGATAGGTTGGCCATTTTTTAATTGAATTAATGTGTTAATTAGCAGTCACTTGTATAAAAATATTCCTTTAGGCTCTGTTTTTTAAAGATTTCCCATATATAAAAATATAACTGAGACTATATTTTTATTAATATATTCATAAATTTTTATCATTCTATCTTATATCTGTAGACCCTAGAAAATATAAAGAGATGATTTGATTGGTATAAATTTTGAAGATAATTTGGAATGAATTAATGTCCCTAAATCTATCAGTTAGCCATTCTTGCTTATAAAATCCACCCAACACCTAGTTCCTTAGAAAACCACTTACTTAACTTGCAACTCAATGGCTTGACTGGGATTCTTTTATGCATCCATGGTCAGCTGTGCTAATCTTTTCTTGGATCTTTCACAAGCTTCGGTCCTCACATGGGACACCTGGATTGACCTGGCTCCGATCCTGGTGATCTCTCATCCTCCCGCAGGACAGCTTAGATCGTTCACCAGAGGAGACAGGGGTTCTGAGAGAGGACAAGTGTGCAGAGCCTATTGAGCGGTAGACTCAGAATTGGCACCGAGTTAACTCCTGTCACATTCTACTGGACTGAAATTGTCACAAGCCCTATTCGGATACAAGGCATAGGAAAACAGACTCAACCGCTTGAAAGCAGGATCTGCAGGATCACAATGTAAAACGTGCGGATGAAGGAAGGGTTGTAGAAAAGGCACAATTTTGTACACAGTCTCTACTACATCTGAAGTCTGACTCTGAGTGAAACTTTAAAGAAATCTCTCATAAGTTTCCAAGTTACAATTACTCTCAAAATGTTAAAACCCTTTGCTTATCCTCCACTTTCTCAAAATAGCCACTACACCAAGAATACCTATCTTGGTTAACAGAGGGATTTAGAGAAACCAAAATCCCCAAGGACCGATGATTTTTATGACTGTAGATCTGTATCCTGAGAGACCTCTGTTAGTATTTTGTCTTGTGAGTTTCTGATATTATGGCCTTTAGCATCTGCCTGTAAATACTGAAACATATGGCATTAACAGTCATAGCTGTGCTCTACGTCCAAGTTCAAAGTTTTATATCAACAAAAGGGGAGAAAGCTTTCCCCTCCCCATGCTATACAATTATCACCTTATTTACAGGGAAATACAGCACTATGTATGTATATATACATGAAAGCACAAAACATGCACACACATATAATAACACAATGATTCCCTATCCTTTATCCATCCTTCTTTGCAATTCCAATTTACCTTTGCAATTACTCCCATCAAAGAAAATTAACTTCCCTAGCCCTTGAATATGCACTGATCTTGTGATTTACTTTGACCACTATGCTGCAGCCAAAATGACAATGTGCCAATTCTGAACCCAGGCATCAAGAGACCTTACACACATCTGATAGGTTTCTTAGGACCCTACTCTGCCATGAATACAAGTCCAGACTAGCCTCCTAGATTCTTTAGTAAGAAATGCAACACTCAGCCACTTGATCATACTAGCTGACAGCTAGTATGTTATGTTACTAGTATAGCTAGTAAGCAATCACCAGATATGTGAATGAATTTATTGGTGACAAGCCAGTCTTAACACAACCATAAGCTTACCACAGACACATGAATGCACCCAACTGAGATCACTCAAACCAAAGTCTGATTGTCAACAGTGCCCAATGACCTATAGATTTGTGAAGAAAAAAAGATTGTTCTAATGTTAAAATACTAAGTGTAAGCATCATTTTTTACAGCAAAAACTAACAAATATAACTGTACATATCTTGTGTAAATATGTCAAAAATTAAGAAAAAATAAAAGCAATTATTCAGATATAAAAAATTCATAACTCCCATCATTGACATGGTTTTAAAACTTTTGTACTCTTTCAGCATATTTTAAATTCTGGTGTATTTTTGGTCCTCTCTAGAATTTTAATTTTTTTTCTCAAAAATTGATTCTATAAATTGGATTAAACGTATTGATCAGTATGCAAAACAAGTTCATACTGAAGATCTAATTCCTTCAGGACATGTACATATTCAATGTTAACCTAGCATATGCACTGCCAAGATATTTAGATACTAGTCTGAATTCTTCTTTGCTAGACCTATATTTTGCTTTAGTCAGACACACTATGAATTTGAATTAGACCTCCCTTGGATTTTTCACCTGTCAAACTCTATCCTATTATAACAACATCAAAAGCCTAGCTGTCTTCCCTGACCTAATTTTTCTCAAATGGCCAGATAAAGGGGAGTGAAAAATAAATTAGAAAACCATCAGTTGCAGCACAAGTAAGTAAATATGAAAAGAGGTTAATGAGAGGACATAGATCAAATAAGCTCAACCAAAATAACAGGCAAACTCTTCTTAATGACTGCAAATGTTCACAAGACTTTTACTTTTATCCTGTAAAATAAAACATCCTAAAACACAATGAATCATGTTGAAATATGAATGAATACCATTTCATGGCCAGGGTTCATTGCCCTTATGTATTTATCAGAAGTGTGTTTCTCACAAGTCCTTCTACATCAAAGCTTTATATCAGATCACAGTGGTTATCTTTCATTTGGTCGTTTATTCAAAAGACTTATTCAGTAATACTAAGGAGCAAATTACCACTTTCTTATATACTTCTTTTACCAAGAGTCTGGGAGCTCACAATTAGTTACTTACCCAAAGCCAGTATAGAAACATTAGTCTCTTATGACTTAGGAGAACACCATACCTACATTGACCCAATTCCCTACTTGCCATTATACATGTTTCATAAAGGATTTTTATTTTTATTTACTTATTATTTTTTTTTTTTTTTTGCGGTACGCGTGCCTCTCACTGTTGTGGCCTCTCCCGTCGCGGAGCACAGGCTTCGGACGTGCAGGCTCAGCAGCCATGATTCACGATCTCAGCCGCTCCGCGGCATGTGGGACTCTCCCGGACCGGGGCATGAACCCATGTCCCTTGCACCAGCAGGCGGACTCTCAACCACTGCACCACCAGGGAAGCCCCATAAAGGATTTTTTATTTCAATATCAGAACTTATTATAAATATGATATACATAAACAATTTTATAATAATAATAAGGAGACAGTAATCGTACATTTTTATAAATCTAACTATTAACTCCCAACTAGATGACAAAATATTAAAAAACATATTTTTCTTTTTTCTGCAACTTGAGTATTCCTGTAACAAGTTACAGTTCAGTATGATATATAAAAATACCAAGAACACCCTTGGAAACTTTCCCCTTGGAAAGACATTTTTAATATGCAGCGAGAATTATACAATTCTTAAATTCAAGTAACTTGCTATCTTGACTAATGTGTATCAAGCCTTAAGTGAGACCTCATTTTTTTATATAGTGGTGTTCCACAAAACGTATGATAATTTTTAAACTAGCAAATAAATTTTCTATGATTGTTTCTGTTCCACTTCTTTTTCTTGCAAAACCACTGCAGTTTCTAAATTATACATTTCTGCTTTGTCCTCCCATATTTATTATTGTCACCTTTTTCCATCTCATATGTAAAGCTTTATGTGAGTTTATTGAATAGTTAAAGCCAGGAAATCTTCTATCTGTATCAATAAGTTTTCTAAACATAAAAATGAAAGCTCTATTCCAGTGAAGTTGTGATCTGCTGGATATATAAGAAGCACTTGATGGATTTATTAAAATCAAATTCCCTTGGTTTGCAACAGAAAAGTTGTATCTTTAGGTTGAGAGTTGGCCAAGAAATCCATATATTTGGTTTTCAAGATGTTTGTAATTTGTATCACTTTTGAGTGAATTTAAAGTCTTTGTAGTTTTCTTTAATAAGGACCAGTATTTTAGAATTATAATTTTCACTATGAAGTGCTTCCAAGGTTGTAAGTATAGGTTCCCTAATTCTCTAGGTTCTGTACAGTGCTGCTTATATCCACAACCTACTTTGATGCATTCAACTAAATGAATGTGAAAATTAGATAAACATCCCCCATCCCAGAACATTTAACTCTTGTAATTACTTCCTTTTCTATTATTGGCTTACATTCTATACTCTCAAGCTAGGGAAAGATGGAGAGGTTAGAAACTCTTTATCTCTTCTTCCCAGGCAATAATGTAGTTCTGGGAGAGTCTCTAAAGCACATTTTTCAGTTCATTTACATTCAGGTAAATGCAGATGTACCCCAGATTCTGCTGTGTTCTGTTATTCTTACTTCTTAACAGTGTGTGTTTTTGTGTTGGTGATTTCCATAGAACCATAGGAAGAATGGTGTTCTTACCTGTTTATAATCATGGTGCTCTTTATCGGCAAGTAAATTCTGTAATAATTTATAAAAACATAGATATAAAGATCTTGATTATGTTTGTTTACAGAAATTGTCTTCTAAATGTCATTTTAATTGTAGTTACCACTTAATCTTTTTCTTTTAAAAAATATTTCATCAAAAACAAAATACTGGGGAGTGACATCAGCATCATGGCTGTGTGACATCCTCCCTTTGTCTCTCTCCTTCAATCTACAACCATAAAACATCCATAACTCCACAGTTTCCTCTGCCCAACACGCCAGTACACCAGAGTTCCACAAATCTGTATGTCTAAAGTGGATGGACTGGAACACATAGAGGAGGTGGAACCAGAGGAACAGAGGAGGGGGTGCCTGCAGTCCTGAGCCCTGGCTGTGGCAGCTGAGCCTGCAGCCCCAGAGAGCCCAGTAGCAGCAGAGGAAGCGGTGGGAAGCACCCCAGCCACAGGGGAGCCAGTGCCACAGGGAACTGGACAGCAGAAGCAGCAAGACCTATGATCCCATCCCTTCAGTTGTGGAGGTGCCCATGACTCATCCCTCCCTGCCTGCTGCAGCAGCCTCCATGAACCCTACAGCCTTTGGGTGCAGCTGAGGCACCCTCGACCCCGGGTCCTCCCCAACCTCCCTTCCCCCCGGTGGTAGCAAAGCCTGCAACCCCGGTGACCCTGAACGTGGTAGAGAATCCCACAATCCCTGTGCTCCTAGCGGCAATGCCATTGATAACAGTGACACCACCACTAGCAGCAAGGCACCAGTGAGCCTCAAGACACAAGCAGATACAACAAGGGCACCAGCCAACACCACTGGCAGAAGCTGTGGAGGTTACAAACTGCATTTCATTTATTTTGGCTCTGATATTTATTCTTTTCTTCCTTCTACTGACTTTGTGTTTCATTTGTTCTTTTTGGTTCTTGTTCATTTTGTTCTATCTTTCATACAAACTGTCTTTTAAGTTAAACAGTTATAAATTACAAAACTACTATGATAGAATAATATTATACCCCTTATATGACCTATTTTTCCAAAGAATTGGAACAAACAATTCAACAAACTGTAAGAAACAGTTTACATTTTTTGAGATAAATAACAAAAGAAAAAGATAAGTTTACTACAGTTTTTATATACAATTTATGTGTCATATTTGATAAAATAAAAATGATTTAAAATTAGTGTCTTACAGTCGGATACTTAAAAAATAACGAAGTGGAAATATTGAAAAATATTTAGAATAAAAATAGCTATAAATAAATTGCTTCACAAATACTAATTGCATCAATTAGCAGCCTTGGGAATATGCTTTGATAAGACACAAGCGATCATAACATCTCAGAAGCTTAAACAACATGTTCATGTTGGCCTGGAGGGGAGCTCTTCTTCCCATCTTTTGCATTCTAGAACCCAGGTTGCCAGGGTGCAAGGGTAGTCACTGTCTAGATCATTGTTGGTTGTTGTGGCAGAGGGAAAGAGGATGGCACATTATGTATGGCTATTAGAATTTACATCCAGATTCACAGCACTTCTTCAATTCCGTTGACCTCAGCAAATCACATGAAGCAACAAAGCCAATCCCCAGAGGTCAGAGTCCCCTAATCCTACCAGGTTCCCAAAATGATACTTAAAGATTTAGTGCAGATCTGATTACCCCACTGGTTCTACGTTATCTTGACAAAATGTAGATCAGCTTTTAAACATACTGATAACATTACAAGCAGGTATTTTTTATTGGAATTCATCTTAGGGCTTTATATTAATTAAATATCTTGACTTTTTAGGTTTGATATAATATTTGAATTGTTTTCTTTTAAGTCATGTTATTCATGTATTGCTAAATTTGCTTTAAGTTGTATACTCTGCATGATACTAGAAAATGTCATGCTTTTACATTATTTAGAAGTTCATTGAAGTTTTTGTGACTGGTCTAGTCTACCTGTGTGGTGGGAAGTTTATCTAACTGCTGCCTAATGAAGTGTCAGAGTCCATTGGGCTGCTGCTTCTGCTTTAGCCATCCAGTGGAAATAACTAGAGGAGTCTGATATGGATTTTAGTTCAGTCATCATGGTGAACCTTTTAGTGCTGCAAATGTTACAGATTACTCTTTGAAAAAACTGTGCTGGACTAGGAGTTCAAAGGCCAATGCTTTATTTTATGTACCATTGACTTAACACTCATTCAGTTTCTCTTTTGATTTCATCCCCTGGAAGGTTAATACTAAAATGTAGGCTTTATTTCTTCTTTACTATTATCTTATCAATGAAGATATATTGAAGAGAAGAGGCAATTAGACAGTTTGATGATTTAACAGGACTGTGCTTGATGGTGTAAGACTTTACAGCCCAGTACCCTTTATCTGAGGTCTGCAGGAAGAACATCCAACTCCACAGCTAAGAGAACAAACACAGTGATTTTTAAATAAACATTCACAAACTTCTGGAGTTTCTAAAGGACTCTGCAAGTGACATGCTCTCTGGCATTTTTTAGTTTAATGGGACTTCAATAATGTCTTGCTTGGTTTTCAATCCTAATCTAACAAAATCAGTTAATGCATTCTGAATCACCCAAAATGTCAGATTAACAAGGTAAAATAAATGAATTCAGTGCCCACATGTAGGTTTGCTTTTAAATTTATGATGACTTTTGAGCACAGTAGAGATCAAATGAAATAAGAAGTGGCTGCACAAAGGACATTTTTATAGCAATTTAAGGACAAGTATTCTGAAAATTAAGTCATCTTAAGACATTACATAGCAGTATATTTAGGTCAAAGCCAAAAGTCCTTAAATGGTGTAAAGAGGGACAAAGTCACACGAAGAGTATAGGCATTGCTCAGATTCAAGGTTTGTACATTTGAACTTGAACCGCTTTTTTATTATGGAAGCTAGTCATAAATAATCATTGGGACAAAGTTTAAATAGTGCCTTAAACATTCATTATCATATTGTATGAGACTTTATTAAATATATTTACTCATACAAATGATACACATGTTTAAAAAATTAATGACAGTAACAGTGATGGTACAATATTTTTCATCATATTCAGAAACAAAAAGCTAATATAAATAAAAACGATTGTTCCACTAGAAAAATTATTTCACCACACTACTCAATTTTAATTTTAGCAAAAAATATTGCTCACATTGGATTAGTATTGTCAATTTTAATTATGTAACTTTTAATATTGCTCATATCTTGTTTATAAACTTGTTTCAAGTTTCTGATTTTAGTAGCTATAAAATGAGTGAATGTAAACCTAATTTTACTATTTCATAATTTCTTAGTTTATCAGAATACAAATTACAAAAAATGAAGTCCATTAAAATTGTCACAACAAAAATATGGGTTTAATTAAAATACAAATTATTTTCTTCCCACTAACATTCTCACCTGCAAACTTTACTAAAAAGTCCTTGGAGAAACACAACTTTTAAAAAAGAGGGTAATATTTGTATAAAGCACCCACCATTTGCATGACTAAGTTTTTTGTTTGTTTGTTTCTTTTTAAGGCTGAACTTTTAAACAACTTGTTTATGAACCTTCCTTTGCACTGAAATAGGAAAATAATGCTTGGGAGTGCCCAATGATGCACAGGCTGGCTTCCAGGACCAGCATGTGATATGTAGTTACAAGTGGTAGTGTATTTTGCATTTCATAAATGCTAAATAAATGAAAAATACAGCTTGATAATATGGTACTTTCTATAATTTACCAAAAAATGAGCTGAATCTTTGTGATCCCATCTAGGCAAACCTATTTTTCTACCAATGATTCATTCTACCCCAGGAACAGTAGTCTTTCTTTTTCATATAAAAATATAAGAATTATAAGGCCACAGAGTCTTTGCATGTGCTCATCCCCCCATCTGCAATAATTTTCCACTAGAAATTTCATGGCTTTGTTCAGGGATCACACTCTTGGGGAGGACTTCCTCCACAGCTTGATGTAAAACTACGTTAACTTCAAATTTCTAATTCTTACGTGCCATTCTCATTTCTTTTCTCTATAGAAGGTGTCTCCTTCTGGTTTACCATATAGTTTACACATTTATGTTGTTTACTGTATCCTCTTGCTAAAATATAAATCTCATGAAATTAGGATTTTTTTCCTATTTTTGTTTCCTGTGAATCCCTCCTGGCACACAGGTTATATACAAAATTTTTTATTAGCTTTTTGTTCCACCATACTCACTGAAAAATAAATATTTTTATATAGCAGATATAATAACTTTGGAGTGATATTATGGAAATTATCTATCTTTTTCAAACTTGTTAAGAGGAGGTATGTCCTAGTTAACCAGTGACGTGTAATTTTAGTTCATTATTTATTCCATTAAAAGCAGATGGAATAGATAATTGTATACTATGTTGATGATTAAATTAGCATTTAAACACATTTTTAGAGATTTTTCTAATGTCAAATAAATATTATGAATAATATTGACCCCACTCAGATGGACTTCAGAGCTAGTAGTAATTCTGAATTTCCAAACCTCTATGTTTATTACTTTCTCATTATTACTATTAGTGCATTTTGTCTATTTTTAAAATATTTAATGATATTTTCATTTTACTCCTTCCTATTAAACTCTAAATAGCTAAAAAGGAAGGGCACATATCTACATGTGCTTGGAAATAACATTGACTCAATAAATATTTGGGCAAAGAAATCCAAATAAATGAATTACAGTAGTAAAATCCACTGTTCCTTTCAGACTGATTTGTGAACAGAACCATGAGACACAGAAAAAAAAAATCCCTCTGCAAAGGGACATAGTTGACAAATGAAAGATTCTTCTTGCATGACCTTAAAATAATCTAATATTTCTCCATTATTACACAAAGAAATTACTGCAGTTTTATTATTGGTCCCGATTGAATAAGGGCTCACCTTTTGATGGTTGCCATTTTCTGCTTTTTGTGCGTAATAACTGACTTGACATTTGTGGTGCTTTAATGTGTCTTTCTTAATGTGAAGGAATCATCTGTGCATTAATGAACTGGCTTGATATATCTGCCAAACCTTTCAAAGAAGCAATTAAGTCTGTGTAAGAACTTGCATGAATGACACAATTTATTGTAATCTAAGAAGAAGAAGTATAAACAAAAAGTAATTAATTTCTAAAGGTGGCAGTCAAGTAATACAACACCAGAACTCCTTCTTTTGAGCTCCATCTATATATAGCAAGAAAACAACATGCTATTTTGTAAATGTCGCATGAAATTTCAAATATTACTTTTGGGAAAATGCTCAACTTTATTAGTGTTCAAAAATTTTAATTAAAATAATAGGGTATCGTTTTTATCTATCAAACTGCAAAACTTAAATTAGACACAGAAATAATATGAATATTCAGGGTTATGAAAGGAATGGTGAAATGAATACTACTTGACATTGTTAATGTCAGGGTGAGCTGCAATCATGTTGTTTGTTAATAAATTTTCAATATGTATGAGATGTTTAAAAATGCCATATACTCTAGCTCATAAGCTACTCTTAGTAAATAACCATAAATATAGCTACAAAAGCACTAATGCCTGAGGATCACTATGGCATTTATTAAATAATAAAAAAAAATTCTACCATGAAAGTAAACATCTGAAATATCTAACAACAAAGGAATGATAAATTAAACTATGTTAATGTCACAGCTAAATTGTACACAGTACTTTAGGGGATATTTACTTACACAGAATGTATTTTCCCATTTAGCATGTATTGAACACTTTGTGCTAGACATCATGCTAATTGATTTACATTTAGTTCTTACAGGGCTTAATTCAGTTGTAAGACCTAATATTTTTCTCAATTTACTGACAAAGATCATTTTGATTAAAGTAACTTGCTCAGGGTCACACTGCTCTGTAACAAAGAAAATAAATATGTCTGATTAGAAAAATCCATGCTCTTAACCCATGAACCATACTGACTATTCAATGATGTAATCTTACTTGGTAGAACTCAAATATACTCTCTGTGTATAGAATAAATGCTTAAACTGAATTGGTAAACTCTAATAACCTTTTCATTTTTGTCATTATTATTTCTTGTTATGTTAGGATGTATAAATAGTTGACTAGGTGAAGGAATTATTCACACAACTTATTTTTCCCCCAAGGCTTATAACATGCTTTTGCTTCCTCAGTTGGCCTCCTTGATTTTATCTTAGATAATCCATACTATACTAAGTTGGACTATTTGGAAGTTTCTAAATCAGGAATCTGCAACTTTTGAGGGGCTGCCTCCATGGACTGAAGATCAGTTTGCCATACCATATTTTTCAGGAAGTCTGGATAATAGGGAGTACCTCTGAATGACACTTATAGGAAACAATATAGCTCTGTCTCTTTTTTTAATGTGGTCTGATTGGAACATGAGCTGAAAAAGGCTACTATCCAGAAAACATTTTTTACCTTATTATAAAAACAACATGTGTTCTTATGTAAACTCAGTTATCTTTATCATGGTTCATTCTCTTTTCTGTTCCTTATAGCATATTTTATTTGATCTTTGTAGGTCACTCTCAGTGTCAGGTTGTCAAGAATGACTTTCTTGATTCCTGAGACATGACACTTTATCTGATACTCTGTTTAGTGACATTTAATACAATTGAATTTATTTCTTTGATTAAACATTTTCTTAGTATTTCTCTTTCCCACTAGACTATGAATTCTATGCAGGCAAGGCAGGAAAGATGCTTTCATAATCTCTACTGTAACACCAGGATAGAGCACAGTGACTAGCACATAACCAGTTTTTAATATATATATTTGTTGAATGAATAAATGAGTGAATGAAAAATGGCTGTCATATATGTTTATAAGAAAAGGGAGAAATTTAATTTTTTCCTGGTTAAATACAATACACAGACACACCTGTGTGTGTGTATGTATATATATTACAGAAAATTGGGGAGAACATATAAAGTGCTTATGAAATTGCATTGATTTTAGGAAACCTAACTTAAACCCACTGAGGTAGGGTGGTGATACGGAATTTTTTGTCACTCCTATGAGAGGCACAAGAAGATATATCTTCAGGATGAATTGTTTATAGTACACTGTTTTTCATAGAGAAGATTTCTTTGACCTTCTTATCTACTGACTTTTAGTGCATCTTTCTAATCATTCCAGTTGAGCACAATGTGAGCTAAAGTAAGAATATTTGACTTTAAAAATATTAAGTTTATATGTTGGCAAATGGCAGCTCCCAATGACATCCAGAATTTGAAGGAGGTAAGTACAGATTTTTCTATGGTTGCTGATAATATAATTAATAATATAAAGACTATTTTCATCATTTCTTAGATTCTCATTCTTGAATATTAATAGTTTAGCTACAGTCAGAAGGAGACACTCACATATACTACGGCTAAATACAATTCTTTTTGCTTCACTTCCTTTCCCTTTTTTTAAACATCTTTATTGGAGTAGAATTGTTTTACAATGGTGTGTTAGTTTCTGCTTTATAACAAAGTGAATCAGTTATACATATACATATGTTCCCATATCTCTTCCCTCTTGCGTCTCCCTCCCTCCCACCCTCCCTACCTTTCCCTTTTTATGTTGTTCTAGTTTCAATAATCTTGAGGAAACTTAGGAAGCATGCTATACATTTTTTTTCACTAGATATTGGTGGAAGTGAAGAAAGAAAATTGACACTATAATTTACCATATGTTACATAAATATTTTAAATTATGGGCCTAATGCTCAATTTAATACAAAAATTTAGCAGTGCTAGGTCAAATAATACTTCCAATTCCTCTTTTCAGCAATTTCCAGATTCATGAAATTGTGGGATGAAGAAGTGACAGGGTTGAAGAAGTAAAGATGTTTGATGGCTTTTTATTTAAAACATAGAGAAACAAAGGAAAATTATATGAAAGTAATGGAATGTTATGGTTGAGTCTGGACCTTGCATTCTGGTGTTTGCATTTAGCATACTTAAATAAACTGAAAATTTGACCAGGGTGATTTGGACTTACAGTGCTGTTATCTCCCACTCAGAGTAAGTAAAATAATATATTTTTCTTATTTTTGTTTATAAAAACAACATGTTTTGAGAATATAAAATGATGAAAGATCTACAGCAAATAATGTGATAAAACATGCTTATGTACAAATTAAACACATTAAAATCAGTTACTGGGCTTCCCTGGCGGTGCAGTGGTTGAGTGTCTGCCTGCTGATGCAGGGGACATGGGTTCATGCCCCGGTCCAGGAAGATCCCACATGCGATGGAGCGGCGAGGCCCGTGAGCCATGGCTGCTGAGCCTGCGCATTCGGAGCCTGTGCTCCACAATGGGAGAGGCCACAACAGTGAGAGTTCCGCATACCGCCAAAAAAAAAAAAAAAAAAAATCAGTTACTTTGAGGAATGTAAAAAGTCCTTTAATCTTTTTCAAAGATTAAATATGCTTTGAGGTACTTTATAATTTTACCTAACATAGTTACATAATTTATTTTGCTTATTAGTTTTTATGGTAAAACTTTGCTCTCTAATATAGTATCAGTAGAAAAGGCATGATGTACAAATAAAAATAAATTCATTTTCAAAAATCACTTAACTGTGATTACATGTTTTGCTGACTAACCTGAAAACAGCCTGATTTGTTTCATATAAATTAAATTTACAAAGCTGAATGCCATTTCAAAAGAACACTTTAATATATTTTACCTCATACAAAATGAATAGAAGTTGCAACAAACAACAAAAGCAGACAAGATATGGTCAAAGAAAGCCTTTGACAAATTATGGAATAATATTAAATTAAATTAAAACCAATTTCTAAAATATAAATTTCTTTCTAAAGGTTAGTATGGGGCCTCCCTGGTGGCGCAAGTGGTTGAGAGTCCGCCTGCCGATGCAGGGGATACGGGTTCGTGCCCCGGTCTGGGAGGATCCCATATGCCGTGGAGCGGCTGGGCCCGTGAGCCATGGCCGCTGAGCCTGCGCGTCCGGAGCCTGCATGTCCGGAGCCTGTGCTCCGCAACGGGGGAGGCCACAACAGTGAGAGGCCCGCATACCGCAAAAAAAAAAATAAATAAATAAATAAATAAATAAATAAATAAAGGTTAGTATGGCTTTGCTTTTAATTCCAAAGAATAGTTTGTTAAGAAAAAGAAAATATTTGTAATTCATATTAAATCAGAATTATGACTACAAATTAGTAAAGTAACCATAGCAACATGAAAATATTTTGACAATAAATAAGACACAATTATGTAGTATATTTTAATAAAAACTGGAAAAAATCAGAAAAACTATGCTCCAACAGTTGATCTATTTTGGACATATAAAATAGAGTTAATCAAGTAAAATCCTAAGAGTCATAACAAAATTATTTTAATTACAATAATAAATTCTTATATAAATCTAACAGTAGTTAGTTGATGGTAATAAGCAAGATTTATTAGATAAAAGAAAAGTTATATATATTTTTTCTGTTATATTTAATACCATAATTTAGAGGAAAACATAGTATCAAGATATGATAAAATTATCATATTATTGTATAGTAGAAAATTATTTGTATTCATATATAGAGTATAAATTATATGATTACAAAAAGTATAATAAATACATGTGCATATATAAAAATTCAACATTGGTATTAGTGTGGCCATAAAGTTATGGTTATTTTAATTTTCTTTTCTATGCATATATGCAAAATGGTTCCAAGGAAAATTCATTGCTTTTCAAAATAGAAAAAAATAGCACATTTACATAAATATAAAGAAGAAATCTTAGCAAATCTACTTTAAAAAGTAGATGTGACAATATAAGGATTCAACAAAATCTCAGCAATTTGTTTTGTGGATATTGACTGATTTGTAATTTTATATGAAAAGGTAAAATACCCAGAATGGCCAAATCAATATTGCAGAACATGAATAAAGATGTAGGACTGATACTATCTGACTTCAAGACTTACCACAAAGCTACAGTGATTAAAACAGTATGGTATTGGTGAAGAATACACAAATAAACTTATGGAACAGAATAGAGAGCTCAAAAATAGACCTAATATAGTCAACTGATCTTTGACAAAGAAGAAAACATGCAATAGAGCAAAATTAGTCTTTTCAACAAATGGTAGTGAAACAACCGGACATTCACATGTAAAAAAAAAAAAAATCAATCTAGACACAGACCTTAAACCCTTCACACAAATTAGCTCAAAATGGATCATAATCCTAATTGTAAAATGCAAAACTATAAAACTCCTAGAAGATAGTATTCAAGAAATTCTACATGGGGCTTCCCTGGTGATGCAGTTGTTGAGAGTCTGTCTGCCGATGCATGGGACACGGGTTCGTGCCCCGGTTTGGGAAGATCCCACATGTTGCAGAGCAGCTGGGCCCGTGAGCCATGCCACTGAGCCTGTGTGACCTGAGCCTGTGCTCCACAATGGGAGAGGCCACAACAGTGAGAGGCCCGCGTACTGCAAAAAGAAAAGAAAAACGAAATTCTACATGACTTGAGATTGGCAATGATTTTTAGATAACATACCAAAAGGGTGATGCTTGAAAGAAACATTAGATCCCCAGAACTTATTTATCTTACAACTGGATAGTTGTTCCCTTTCACCTAATTTTATTGGCATTTAGTACTAAAATCAAACTATAACATTAACTTTCATTTTATTGGTTTGGGGTGTGGGATTGTTTCATAAGGATGTTAACATAGGATCTTTGCTTTCAGATGGGCTACACAGCCACTACAGATATTTTAAATGCATAGTCCAAGAATTATCTGTATCAAAATTATAGGAGGTGTTAGGTAAACAGGCAGATTCCAACCACAATGACTCTAAATTTTTAATAATTCTTTGTTAGCATTTGACATAGATATGTAGATATATATGTGATATTTATATATATTTATATATATACACACACATATATACATATATATGAAGTTCAAATTTTCTTTTAACATTGTCTTATTTCATTTCTATTCAAAAATAACATTATTAAACTTAATATTTAAAGAGTAGTATCCATGGGATTATCACACTTTTAATCTACATATCTATGCATCCATCTATAAATATTTAGACCTATTTTACATATGTATTTACATAAATATTTGTGTGTGTGCATGTGTGTGTAGATCTGAATAATGTTTTCCCATATTTTTGTTGTTACTTCTGTGTTTTGGAATTCAGATATATTTTGTTATTTTGTTGTTTTACTATTTATTTCTACCTTATTAGGTAAATTTACATATATCAAGCATCTGCCAAACATCGTAATTCATTCTAAATGATAGAGATTTCTGGGCTTACTGCATTACCACCTCTGGGGATGAAGCATGAACATTTGCCTTTACAAAATCTCTCCTGGAATTTTTGCACATACTCTCATTTAGAACCTTTACAGTAGTCGATAGGGTCATATCACAATTAATATGATAAGTTTAGAATTTGAATTTGAAATAGTTTTGCAGGTGATGTTTTCTTCCAATTCCTTTCCCTACCTCTTGAATTAATCTTCTTTCCAGAATCTGATAAGACTAGTTTTATCTTGGATGCAAACAACATGGCTTTCCAGATTAAAATTATGTAACATTATTATAACAAATTTAAATGGAATAGGTATCTTATCCTCTGCCTCTGTGTTTTTCCCTGTCTTTTCCTTCCTTGCAATAAAATGCTTTGATTTGTTTGGTATATATTTGGAAATACATACAGAGTAAAAAAAAAAAAAAAGACATAGTTAACAAAACCTTCTGGCTATTAAGTTCCAAATGTTCAAGTCCTAAAGAAAATTTAGGAGAAAGAACATTCTTGGGTATACTTATTATGACTTAAGAAGTAAAATGAAGAGAAATTTTCCTCTTAAAACTAGTAAAAGAAGACTCAGCCTAAGGAAGATGACAAAGCCACAGCAATCCAGTGCCATGAGCCAGAGCCTAGTATCTTGAAATTTCCACTGAGGCTCTGCTAAGCCTTAGAGACTACTGGCTGTGTTATCCACTGAGTCACATAAAAGACCATTCACTTTTTTTCAGTGATATTTAGTAAGTTTATTTGCCAAGCACTACTTTAAACACTGGTAACAGAAAATGAACAAAAATCATACAAATCTCTTCTTTATGGATCGTACATAATATGTGGTGACAAGGAGAGTGTGCATAAACAAACAATTGTCAAGTGGTAACAAATGCTATGGGAAATGATTTAGAAAGAAAAGAAGGATAGAGAGGTTGCCCAGAAGGTGATGGGAAATATGTTATTTTACATGGTGAAATGGTTAGTTTTCTGTGAGAAAGTGATTTATGAGCAAATTTCAGAAATATCTAGGAGAAGAGGTCAAGTAGATTTCTGGGAAATAGCTGTCCCCCAGTAGTATATATCAGCAATTCTCATCTGCCTGCTTGTTAGTAACAAAAGGCTCAATGGATAATGCTAATGTATATTCAAGGTTTGGAAAAATTGGCCTAGATTAAGGAGGTAAGAAGAAAGGATGCAGAAACATCAACCTGGTTATTGACACCAAGGGAAGAAATGTTTATTTCCATAGTCTCTAGAAATCAAATTATTGTGCTCAGGATATCCACTCCAAAATTTGGGGTCTGGAAAGAGGAATAGGTAGAGAGGTCAATTACTCTGATTAGGAAATGGGTATAAGTGGAACCAGTTCTTAATACCTGGCAAAACTAAAACTTCACAGAGCTGCTTTAAGTCAAGATAGTTGCCTCCAGCATGCTAAAGTCTGGTAGAAAATAGAAACATCCTTTTGTTTAGAGGTTAGAAAGAAAATGTAGAAAGAACATATCTGGGAAAGAGAGAAAATAAGCTACACCAAACTATCAGGATCCTCAGATCTCCTAGAATTTCTCAGAGCAATTCAGAAAACAAATCAAAACCAAACCAAAACCAAACTATTTAGACTGGTAGCCAGTGTGTCTCTGAGGAACCAAAGTAGATCTTTTACATGGTGTCTTACAGTCAATGATCATGATCTTACAGTAAAGTAGTGAGGGTGCACTATGAGAATTCTGTTCAGTATAAAACTATAACCTTAGTAGGTTGTAAAATAATGACACAAGTTTAGAGATTGACTATGGTTGGCAAACAAAAGAACCAGACTTGTGCAGAGTGGTAGAGCTGTGCTGAGTTTAAAATCACCCTGAGATGTCCAAGGGCAGGTATCCAGTCAGTAAGTGAAGCTTTGGGGTCTGGAGCTCAAGAGGACAATTAGAACAGGTGGTAAACATTTGGGAATCATCAAAGCATTAAAAAACTGAAAATATGAAAATGGATTATATTGTTCATATATGATATGCACGTGTTGAAAAGAGAAACAGGCAGAATGAACTCCCAGGACTACACTAAATTTTAAGAGTTAAGGCAAAAGAAGAATGAAAGGGAACATTGGTGGCTAGAGAGTTACGAGAAATATCACATGGCCTTTAATGTGACCTGCAAGGTAATTTAGCTGCACTCCAAGTACCTATCAGGAATTATAAGTGGCAATACCTTGGTGCTCTGCTGAAAATACAACCTTTCTGATATAACCTTTGGGGTATGCAGTTTATCCATTCTATATAATCAATCCCTGGCTCACATCAGAACAGCTGAGGTTGCAAATATAAAGTACTTCATTTCAGTCTACTTAGAATGGTTTTATTGAAATACCTTTGGCAAATACCTTGGCAGCAGCCATTATGGGATGCTATAAGATGTAACTTTATTGAACTTTTCCTGTATTTTCTGTAAGGTTGCAGTGTTCAATAAATTGCAGTTTTTTGTGTGAGGACCAGCACTAGGCATGTCTCCTTGGTCACTGTACTGGGAATAGTAGTGCTATACCTCAGTAAATTTTCTGTTCTTTTATGATCCTATCTTTCATTTAACTGACCAAAATTTGATCTTTGCATTGGCTGGAAGAGGGAAATAAATGGCCTAACTTTAGGCTTACAGATATTTAAGCCATATTTTTCACACTTAGTCCTCACTTGGCTCTTTCTACCCATTCTACTCTCCTTTTACTTGTTTTTCATTATCTAATCTTAGTAAAATTACTTTTTGCTGTATTATGTGTATGGAAGTCAACTTAAATTATGCTGAATATTCTCCGTTTACCCACTCAGATCTATCATCTATTCTGCTCCACCTTGACCTGTGTCTTGAAGGGCTGAACTTTATGGATAATATCAACTTGGATCAATTTCACTCTGGCTTTAGCTTAGTTTTGGCTAATGGTAGGTGCAGCTTGGAGATCAGAAGACTGGAAGACAGTGAGTTTGAGATATTATTGTGTCATTATTTACCTGTTATACTGTGGTTTGACAGTGGCTGCATCATTTTCCAAAAGACATAGGTCCTATCGTGTTACTCCTACTCATGGCTGTAGAATCCTCCAGTTTCTGGTTACAAAATTTCCTCCTTTTTCATCTCAAACCTGGCTGTGGCATTGGTCTTCTCCTACTACTGTTAACTTAGTGTTTTGTCATTTGTTTGCCTAACTCTTTCCAAACTTTGATAAAAGTTACTTCAATATCTGTCTTGTAGTAACTCTTTTAATGTGTCTTGTTTATCGCTGAGATGCGGACCATTGAGCTCATTTTCTTACTTTTTTTTAATTAAATACTTTTTCTGTATTTTATTACATGTATGCACGTATGCATGTTTCCATTTGTGCACATACCTGAACTAAGTGAATTGTTTCTAATTTTATGAACCAAGAGTTTGAAAGCCAGAATGGAAAAAAAAAAAATCTCCAAAACTTCTCCTAATAGCCTTAACTAGTCTTATTTCTCTCTCTCTGAAAACCACTTGAAGAAATCAATGAAAGTTAACTTGTGACAGACAGCTTCAATATTGGTCCACAGTCTCCCTGCCTCCTGGTATTTATACCATTTTTCAGTCTCTCTTAGTATTGTACCAAGGTTGGTTGTGCAACCAGAAGCATATACCAAATCAATAGTATGAGTGACTCTAGCAAAATAGTGCAATAGGCAGCTCCAAGCTCTCAACTCCCTACAGAAACAATGAAAAACAAGCAGAAACTGTCAGTATCAACTTTGTCAGAAGTCTGGAAAAAAAGCCAAAGATTTACAGCAACCAAGGAAATTGAATAAAAAACAACTTCAAGTTGTGGAAAAACTTTGTGGAGTTTTGAATTTCCCTTTCTCTGCCTCTCCTGGATGTGACAACAGTTTTTAATAAGGAAAGCCACATTCCTGGAGTGGGACTCTGGTTCTTGGTTCTGGAGAAAGCAGAGCAGACCTTATTTGCAAATTATTTTTCATGTCTGTTTTAACCTACCTAAGTGCTACTTGTGGGAGTGACACTAAAGCAGGAGATAGATGGACTCCAGGATAGACATTACAACTGGACTTCTGTTCACATTTCCTGGGGTGAGAAAAAGATGGGCTTCAGGCTGGACATTCACTACCAGGCCCCTGTTTACATTTACTGAGGCAAGAGACAAATGGGCTCTGGGCTACATATTTATGACAGGACTCTTATCTACATTTTGAGATCTGCACTTCGATATAAAAAACAACAAAAATAGAGTGGATAACTGGACAATGGACACTTTTATGGCAGAGAAAGAGAGGGACTAAACTCTGTTAGAAGGTCAAGAGATCATACGTTTCTCATCCTTGGGGCAAGGGAGATACTACACATGTGCAAAAATCTTTACAGTGTCAAGAAGGCAGGAGATGCCAGACCATAGTGAGTCTTGCTATTTTCCTCCCAGAAGCCTTTGCGGTTAAATCCATCTCGATTGAGGGGTGCGTGAGCACCCAGGGGAGGGTTCTGAGACAAATTAGACATGGGGTCATACTAAGAGGGTTGGTCAAGAAGAAGTCAAAAACCCTAAAGACTGCCCCCTTATAAAGGATTTAAACTTCTCAAAGACGTAACTCTGTGAGTCTCTCGCTGAGTTCACCCATGCGTCTGTCAACGTGTACTCTGCTTTTCTAATACATACTTTACTTTCTTCTATACCTTCCATCTCCTTGTCATATTCCTCCTTTCAAGGTAGACAAGGACTGGGGATTTAGATTTTAGCCACTGGCCCCTGTGGTCTAGTAGTTAAGATTCTTGGTTTCCATCCAGGTGACAAGAGTTCGATCCCCAGTCAGGGAACTAAGGTCTAGCTTCCAGCTGCAGCTCACTGCAATCTACTGCTAACTGCTTCATGCATCCAAAATCAACCCAAGGTGCTAATATTTATTTCCTCTAACTCAGAAATCAGGCCATAAAAGAAGTGGCTATTACTCAAAAACACTGCAAGACAACCTAACAACCTTCAGACTCTTGTGGCAAGAGATTACAGGTGAAACATATCATAGGCTACCTATACTTGGGAGCAAAAGCTGGGAAGAATTTCTTTGGGACATTAAGACATTCAAAAATGTGAGTATAAGAGGGGATTTAGGAGGCTATGTTCACACCCAGGGCAAGACAAATGCTCACAAAGATTTGAGAAGACATAGAACTATCACTCCATAGGGTGCTTCCTGGGCTCAAGGAAAGCCTGGCTAAGTGTTTAAGGAGTGCTTTGTTTGCAAATGAGACGATTGTCTATGTAAAAAATCTGAAAGAACTGACAAATAAAAACTAAGTGATTATAGCAAGGTTGCAAAGTAAACAGTTAATATATAAAGATAATATGCTTTTCTAAATACCAGCAAAAAACAAGTGGAATTTGAAATTAAAAACATGGTACTAGGTGCCCTCTAAAATGAAATACTTAGGAATTAATCTAAGAAAAATATGTAAGATGTATATGAAGAAAACTACAAAACTGTGATGAACAAAATCAAAGAAGAACTAAATAAATGGAGAGATATTCCATGTTTATGGATAGAAAAATTCAATATTGTCAAGATGTCAGTTCTTCTCAAACTGATTTATAGATTCAATGCAATCCCAATAAAATTCCAGCAAGTTATTTTGTGGATATTGACAAACTGATTCTGAAGTTTTTATGAAGAGATAAAAAACTCAGAATAGCCAACACATTATTGAAGAAGAAGAGCAAAGTTGGAGGACTGACACTATCCAACTTCAACACTTACCATAAAGCTACAGTAGTCAAGATAATGTAGTATTAGCAAAAGAATAGACAAATAGATCAATGGAACAAAATAGAGAGCACAGAAATAGGTCTGCATAAATATAGTCAACTGATCTTTGGCAATGACCAAGGTAATACAATGGAGCAAAGACAGTCTTTTCAACAAATAGTGCTGGAACAACTGGATAGCCACATGCCAAAAAAAAAAAAAAAGAATAAAAAAGAAAAAGAAAAGAAAAAAAAATCAAGGCATAGACCTTACATCTTCACATAAATTAACTCAAAAGGGATCATTGACCTAAATGTAAAATGCAGAACTATAAAACTACTGGAAACTAACATGGGGTAAAACCTAGATGACTACTGACTTGATATGACAATGGCTTTTTTAGATACAAGGCTAAAAGCACAAAGCACAATATATGGAAGAAATAATTGATTAGCTGGACTAAAATTAAAACCTTCTATTTGTGAAATATAATCTAAAGAGAATGAGAAGACAAGACATGCTGGTATAAAATACTAGAAAAGACAAATCTTATAAGGGACTGTTATCCAAAATATGCCACAAATTCTTAAAACTCAATAATAAAAAAAAAGCCTAATTAAAAAATAGGCCCAAGACCTGAACCAAAAACCTCACTAAGGAAGAAATACAGATGGCAAATAAACATATGAAAATATACTTCACATAATATGTCATCAGGGAAATGCAAATTGAAACAATAATAAAATATTTCTACACATCTATCAGGATGGCCAAAATCCCAAACACTGAAAACACCAAATGTTAACAAGGATGTGGAGCAACAGGAACTCTTATTCATTGCTGGTAGAAATGCAAAACGACATAGCCTCTTTGGAAAGACACTTTAGCAGTTTCTCAGAAAGCTAAACATCCTCTTCCTGTATGATCCTGCAATCACATTCCTTGGTATTTACCCAAATGAGTTGAAAACTGATGTCCACACAAAACTTGCACATGGTTATTCATAGGATCTTTATTCATAAATGCCAAAACTTGTAAGCAGCCAAATATGCTCTTCAGTAGATAAATGGGTAAATAAACTGTAGTACAACCAGAAAATGGAATCTTATCCAACACTAAAAATAGATGATTTTTCAAGCCATAAAAAGACAAGGAGGAACCTAAAATGTATATTACTAAGTGAAAGAAGCCAATGTGAAAAGGTTACTTAGAGTATGATTCTAACTATACATTTTAGAAAAGGCAAAATTAAGGTGACAGTAAAAATATCAGTGGGCTCTAGTGGTTGAGGAGTTGGGAGGGGTGAATAGGCAGAGTACAGAGGATTTTTAGAGCAGTGGAAATATTCTGTATGATACCATAATGATGGATACATGTTGTTATACATTTGTCCAAACCCACAGATTGTAGAACACCAAGAGTGAATTATAATATAAACTGTGGACTTTGGGTGAATAAGAAGTGCCAAAGCAGGTTTATCTATGGTAACAAAGATAAACTCTTAGAAAGTATGTTGATAATATAGGAGTGTCAACATGTGTAGGGAAAGGGATATATGGGAAATCTTTGTACCTTCCTCTTAATTTTGCTGGGAACCTAAAACCACCCTAAAATATAAAGTCAATAAAATGTATTGATTTATATATTATGTAAATTAAATATATATATATATATATATATATACAGTTAACCCTTGAACAACACAGGTTTGAACTGCGTAAGTCCAACTATATGCAGATTTTCTTCAATAAATACATACTACAGTATTTACTACATGATCTGAGTTTGGTTGAATCCAAGGGTGGAGAACTCAGGATATGGATGGCTGACTATAAAGTTATACAGGGATTTTTGACTACATGAAATTCTGGTGCCCCAACCCCTACATTGTTCAAGAGCCAACTGTATATTAGTTATACATGTATTTATATATTTATATATATTAATATATTAACCTATAATTTAATAAATAAATTTATATATGTATATATATGAAACTGAATCAATATGGTTCTTTAAAAATATCAACTAAATACAAAATATGGAAGGAATGGAGAAAATGAGAAACCAAAAAATGTGTATAAGATATAAAGAAAACAAATAAACCCATACTTCTACAGCAAATTGATTTTTGACAAGGATACCAAGTCCATTCAATGTTGAAAAGACAGTCTCTTCTACATATTGTGCTGGGACAACTGGATAACCATATGCAACAGGCTGAAGTTGGACCTCTACCTCACAACATATACAAAAACTAACTCAAAATGGACCAATGACTGAAATATGACAGCTAAACACAAAACTCTTAGGATAACACATAGGTATAAATACTCATAACTTTGGATTTGGAAATAGATTTTTAGATATGACACCAAAAGCATGAGCAACAAAAGAGCAAATTAGGTAAATTGGAATTCACTTTAAAAATTATAAGACATTCCAAGAAAGTGAAAAGACAACTTACAGAATGGAGAAAATATTTGCAAATCATATATCTAATAAGGAATTAATATCCAGACTATATAAAGAAAACCTACAACCCAACAATATCACCACCAACAACAACATAACCCAACTGAAAAATGAACCAATGGTTTGAATAGACATTCCTCCTAAAAAGATATTCAAATGGCCAATAAGAACAAAGAAAGGTGCTCAACATCAGTAGTTACTAGGGAAATGCATATAAAAACCTCATAATTCATTTTAAGGAAAGCGCCTGGATGTCCTCAAAACACTTGTGGAAGGAAAGCCTGAGCAGCAGGAAACTGAGGCATCAACCACCAGCCAGTATCATACACCAGACAAATGAGTCAAGGAGCCTTCAGATGATGCAGTCTCAGCAGGAGTCTTGCCTGTAACCTCATGACAACTCTGAGTCAGAAAGATACAGATAAGCTACACCTGGATTTCTAAGCCTCAAAATCTATGTGAGGTAATAAATATGTGTTGTTTTCAACAAAGTAGTTGTAATTTAGGGAGCACTTTGTTTTGCACTAATCAATAACTAATATATAACTTACACCTTACCCGCAATGTAAGATTTAACCTCTACATACCAGAAAACAATCCTTTGTTTTAGAAAATTAAGATCACTTATTCTAAAACCAAAATGAAATAATGCTTAAAAGGTTTAATTGTAATTATCTTTATAATTTCATAAAAAGGAGAGAAATAACTTTTTTTTCATATATTTTCTGCCCATTGTTAACCTGAATAGAACACATTCAAAAAATACTATTATATGTGACTCAAAATCTAATAAAAATACAAACTTTTCCTTCTTCACTCACATTTTAGAGGCTTGTGAAGTTAACTGAAATGTAAAACACTGTAATAAGTTTCCAGCGATTGTTTGGTGAAAAAAATCTGTAAATAAATGGTAAAAATTGTTTCAAAGTGATCATGCAAAACATCAGCAGATAGTAAAAGATACACACACTAACTGCAGTGCAATTTATGGTGGTGTTTCATAACTTATGAGAAAAATGTCATTTTATTTCAGAGTCAAATTAATGACAAATTTAAATGAGGTGAAAACTATTATAATAACACTTAGGGGAAATAAGATTACCTCATAAATAGAGCCAACTGTGGGAAAATATATTTCTAGGTGATATAACTTACTAAAAGTAGTGTTTAATTAAATAATTGAAGCAATGATGAGGTCAAAGTGCAAAAGGAATTATAGAACACCCCAAATATAATTAATCTTTCCTTGGGTATTGAAAATAAATATCGTTAATATACTATGTATGTAAAAATATCATAAACATTATATCAAACTTTCATTTATGTGGAAACAATTAGAATATACAAATATTTATGAAATTTTTCAATTAATCATTCAGGAAGTATGCTTTTTTTAATTAGTTTCTGCTTTATAACAAAGTGAATCAGTCATACATATACATCTGTTCCCACATCCCTTCCCTCATGCATCTCCCTCCCTCCCACCCTCAGGAAGTATGCTTAATGTAGGTGGGTATCAAGCCGAGGAAAGAAAGGAAGCTTATATATGCTAGGTTAATATATGCTAGGTTAAAGCAGAAAAACACTGTAGGCCATGGGAGATCCACTCACAGCAGACCTCTGAGAGACCATATACAATGTGCCTCAGTGATGTCTATGGTGTGAGGAAGCTCGTCTATTTATCCGTCAACTCCACTCATCATTGGTTGAGGGCTGCTCAAAGGGGCATTAAATCCCTATCACTTCCAGAGAAAGCCCTCAGGCAGACAGGCTGGTGTTTGCAGTAGGAAGCACTTGGCTTGAACAGAAATCGTGAGTGTTGAAGGTATGTGCCCAGCACTGCTGGATCCAGCCACAACCCAAAGCCTCACTCCACCTCAACCTTGATCCCTGATTCTACTGTTAACATCATACCTACTCCATCAGGCTGTTATTTTAGGTCTAGTCTCACTTTAAATTAGCTGTCAACTGCTATTTTAAGAAATCAAATTCCCACATTGAGAAAGAGCTTGGTAAGTGTCTTCCAACCACTGTGCTGTTTAGAGGTGAAAAGAGGAAAGTATGTGATGACAGGTAAAAACATACTGTGGGTTGGTAATGCAAACATCTGGAATTTATTTCATGACCCAAGGAAGAGGGAGTTATTATACAGACAACATGACACCTTTCCTCTCTTTCTCCAACCTATCTGCTCTTAATGCAGCATGAAGATTATGATGTGGACAGTTAATGCAAATCTGAATTCTGACTATGTATGCTAACTTTCTCTGTATGACTGCATCTCACATTTTGGTATGCATAAATATCATCTAAAATTTTTGTTAAAATGTATATTAACACACATATCTCCTAGGGAATTTGATTCAATTGTCCCTGTGTGAAGCCCTGGACCCTCCAATTTGATACAAGTTCCTCTAGATAATTTTGATACAAATAGTCCCTGAATCACATTTCAGGAACACTGTGTAGCATATTTCATAGATATTTACATTTTAATTGAGAATACTGAAAAAATAAGTAAACAGGCTTTTTCTGTACTGTCTCCAGTGGAATTTTATGACTAGAAAACCCAGAGAGATTCGTATTCTGAAAATTCAAATATGGGAAGAAATAAAAATGTTAATATTTCAACTCAGTCTTTCACTCTGATTTTGACCTCTACCTCATATGCAGTATCACCCAGTGAGACACTGGAATATGCTACTTTCAGTAAGACATTTAAAATTTAGTAGGAGAAGAGTGGGTGGCAGATCAATATCCTTAGAGGGCTCTATAAATGTCATTTGTGTGCCAGAAATGAAAGCGGCAAGTACCGGATAGAATTGAGTTCCCTGATCTCAATGAGAAAAATGGGATCTCAGAGGCCAGATACCAGTGCTCCATCAGAGATAAGGGGAGGCAGAATGACATCTATAATGATGGACAAATGATCATGGGACCCTGTAGTTGTCAGAGACTGACAGTCTGTTAGGGTGATATGTGACATGTACAGGAAGAAAAAGTCTAGGACTGATAGAACCCTCACTCAAGTGCAGACTATGAAGATGCTTAGCTTCTTACTAATTCCCTTATGTTGGTTATGTAAGTGGAGGCCTCTGACTGATGGAGAGGGAAATATCTGAAGAGAATCCTACAACATGGCCATTGGCTTGAAGTATAGACTCCACCCCAAGTATTCCCAAGTGGGCTTTGAAGATATTTACCAGGGTAGGGTTTGGGGTGTGTGTGTGTGTGTGTGTGTGTGTGTGTGTGTGTGTGTGTGACAGAGCACTAAGAAATACGTATTACCCAGAACTTTAAGAGAATGTCAGATGGCGGTTCTAAACTTGCACTGCTTCTCAGAGACCCAATGCCACTCTGGTTCACAAACGAAGGGTTTATGGAGGTCAGGTAATAGATAATAGAAAGATTTGGTCCAGGCAAATTTAATAATGTGTCCAGTGGAAATGTTGAAAAATCATGTGTTATTTATAAATCTCAATATATAAATTAGAATCCTACCTTGACTTCCTTATTCATGGAGTAAAGTGTATTATGGCAGAAAGAGCTACTCAGAAGCCCCTAGAACTACATACTCTATCAAAGAGAGTAAGTCAAAAGAACTGCTCCATCCCTGAGGATTAGAGATTATTTCTATCATCAAGGAGAGATGCATGTGTTCTGATACTTACATCTTTGAGTTAACTTGCTTGCCTGTCCAGTACACAATCCAACTGAGCAATGCATAGTAACACTGGATGGTTGGACTAAATCAGGGGTTGATGGCAATCAGAGTTATTGTAACCAAAAGTGGGGTCCAGCTTCTTGCCACTCAAAAGCCAGTAAAGAGGCAAGTTTGGTGGAAAGGAAAGTTTGCTTTATTTTGGATGCTGGCAACTGCGGTGGGGGAAGGGGGGAAGGGGGAGAGTGGATGCCTGTCCAAAGGCCGACTCTCCCCACCACAACCAGTGGGCGAGAGTTTTTATAGGTTGAGCGAGGGGGCTACATGTAGAAACCACACAGTCAGCTCTGACAGTCATCTTGAAATTGGTCGTGCGGTGGTCTGACCAGCATCATCTTGATTGTTTTAAGTAGAGTTCATCTTCAGTTTCAGAGCTTTTTCCCATTTCCTTGAGGCCAGTTCTCGGAATTGTGACAGCTTATGTCATAGCTACAGTCTGGTCCTCATGTAGTTAACTTATTCCACCTGTTGGGGGGCTCAGTATTTACAAGACAGCTCACAGGATATGGCTCAGAATATTACCTGTAGCCCGTAAGAAGGAACTAAAGGTCCTTGACAATGTTTATTGACTACATTATTATTATTTGGTCTCCTTTGACTGTTTTCCTTTGTTTCTGCATTTTCTCACTTCTCTGATTGAACTTATTCTTTGGCTAAAGTTTTTCCACAGACAAACGGCAGGCAGAGGACATGGGGGGAAAGGACCATAGGGTCCTGCTCTGTTTCACTATAGTTCCAGATATGGTATCTTTATTCAAGGAAATCAGCATAACTCTTGGCACCTGAATGGCAACATATGCTTCCTTTGCATTCCCATTAGTAAGAAAAATATGAAGCAGTTTACATTTACAAAACAATACTAAACAATGGGGAAAAAGTCTTTATCTTGTTCCAGGACTAAATCAATCTAAATCAATATACTGCTGTTTGTATAATGCAATCTGGATAAAAAGCCACCATACTCAAACCTCAGGAAATATCACATCATATCTGCTATTACTTTGATGGCATTATGCTAATTAGACATAGGTAGTAAACATGCTATATATCTTACAAATATAGCTGTGTGATAAAGGGTAAGAGATGAACCTGGATAAATTTTCAAGAATTGGTCTTAATCAAGGCATGTCAGGATATCTCTTTCAAAGTGAGCAAGGTATGAGGGTCCATTTAGTTTCACCAATGAAAAGGAGACACAATGTTTGGTGGGTACATTTAGACTAGGACACAACATATACAACATATATCATACCTAGGCAAGCTTCTTCCATCCGTGAGGCTGACAGATTTGAGTAGAACCTTGAACAAAAGGAGGAGCCAATCATCATGATGGGTGTTATTGTTGTTGTGGTGGTTTTAATTCACTGAATCATAAAATTGCTCACGTAAGGCAGTATTGCATTATACATTTGAGGTGGTATATTGGTAATTGGGATCAAGAAGGTCCAAAAGCCACAAGTAAACTCCCTAAGCTTATAACTAAACAAGCTGTTAATTTACTGATTTTCTCTTAATATCCTAAGACATAGGCTCCAGTAAACACAGGAGGAAGAAATGCAGCCAAGGTTAACATACAGAATCTCCATGGTATGCCAGAACCACCTGGAAGATGGTCAGGTACTTAGAAATAATAACATTGAAAAATTGCTAACGAGGATGAACTTCTTAGAATAGACACTGAGTGGGAAGATATTTGGATTACAAGTGAATTCAAACAATGAGCATCTGAGGCAATGCAGGTTCTCAGTAATTAGGAGGGCAAAGTGGCCCATTTTGTGGATGACTGTTAGCCTCATTTCCTGATTATTCTAATGATGGCTTAAAGGGCCTAAAACAACCATGATGACAAGCAATGCATATATGAAAGTGTAAGTGATTTGAATCTATGCTGGTATCCTCTATAATATTATATCCTTGATCAATATTATATTTGAAATATTTATCCATATTGAAAAATATAGATGTAATTAATTCTTCATATAGTTAATTCTTTTTTGATATATAGTATTACATTATGTAATTATATAACAATTGATTTATCAGTTATCCTGTGATGTCCTTATATGTCATTTCTAAATATTTTCTCTTATAAATAATGTTGATTTCAACATTTTAAAATCTATCTTCTTATAAATATGTGCAAGAATGTCTTTAGAGTTCTATAGCAATGACTGGAATTGATGTGCTATAGAATATTCATATCTTCAACTTTACTAGACATTGCTATATTGATTTATTAAATAGTGGTAGGTTAAATTCTTATTCCTTTGGATTATAAAATAAAAGTTGCTACATTAAGTATCTTTGTCAAATATCTGTTACAAAATTCTTTAACTTTTTCAAATATTGCATTTTAAAATTTTCATCTAATTTGAAATCCCACTGGAAATCTCTTTTTTCATATGTGGATATTTTCAATTTTAATATTATAATTACTTCCTTAGTTTTGGTATGTGTGTGTGCATTTTTAATCTTTTCAAATAAATCTTTTAGAACAATTTTATAAAATATTTTTATAAGATTCTGAAATTTGTTTTTAATAAGACCAAATATCATAAAAATATCCTGACATATAATTATTGTATACTTGTCTTCCAAAAATATAGTTTTTTAAATTTTATATTTATAATTTTAATGAATGTGGTAATGATATGTGGTAGAGCACCAATTATATTTTTTCATATGGATAACAAATGTCTCATTATAGAATTGTCTAAATTTTACTCACACATTTGAAATGTTAGAGCTATTATATATCAAATTTAAAATATCTGTTTCTGAGTACCTTGTTTTATTGTTCTATTTACTAACCTCTGGCAAAGCTGTAATACAGTCCTATTGCCATGCTTTTGTCTACACTCTGGAAAATATCCTCAACTATCACTTTTTATTCTTTTTAAAATTTCTGCTTTTAATTTCAAAGTAATTTTATAGTTATTATTATTCTCTAAAGGTTCTATTCTAATTTTTTTAAATTAATATTTCATTTTCTTCTTTCTTATAGACAACTTACCTTAAAGGATACCAATACTCCATTTTTTGTTTTATTTTAGATTGTTTTCTCCAGGCATTTACTGGGTTTTCTTCAGTCCTCTCTGTTGTTCTTATTGCTGTTTTCCCTTGTCTTTCATAATAGAGGCGTTTCTCAGCTACCTGAAGATCACTGTCCTTTGTAATCTCCAACTTCATGGGCCATGTTTATTGATTTGTGGACATTCCAAAGTTAAATAGATGTGCCATTTTACTGAAGGATTTTTTTAAAATTAATTAATTTGTTTATTTATTTATTTTTGGCTGCGTTGGGTCTTCGTTGCTGTGCTTGGGCTTTCTTTTTAGTTGCGGTGAGTGGGGGCTAATCTTCATTGCCTTGCGCAGGCCTCTCATTGCGGTGGCCTCTGTCGTCTTGGAGCACCGGCTCTAGGCGCGTGGGCTCTAGAACCTAGGCTGAGTAGTTGTGGGGCACGGGCCTAGCTTCTCTGCAGCATTTGGGATCTTCCTGAACCAGGGTTCAAACCCATGTCCCCTGCATTGGCAGGTGGATTCCTAACAACTGCGCCACCAGGAAAGCCCCTATTGAGGGATTCTTAACTCTCAGGATTTAAAATATTTTTTTAAAAAGGTTTTCTTTCCTAATAGATTCCTCAGAAAAGTCCTCCTATCTTCTGAGTAGAGGTTTTAAGGCTGAATCCAGTGATTTTATAGCTGAGTTCAGGGGCTATGTTGAGGGAAATAATATTCCCCATGTAGATTTTCAGATCTGGTGTCTAGTGGTTTTGCCATCTCTTGAGAATCAACTTTTGGTATAATGGAAAAGATTGAAGATCAGGTGTTCTAACTGCACCCTAAATAAACTTTCCATCAATTTGTTCAAATAGATCTTCGTTTTTCTTTTTCATTGAGTTTATAAATATCAGATCCAAGTTTTTATAAACCTTAATTTTCTTGTTTTCTTCTGCTTTCATAATTTTTTTTCTCATTTTCTTTCTTAATATATCTGGAATATATCCTTGTATAATAAAATTATTATTGGTAATTCAAGGTAAACAACTCTCTATGTCTTTATTTAGTGAAAAGCCTCTGTATTTCTTCACTTCATTTTAGATTAATTTTTGATGTAGCAGGTATTTTGTAGGAATATATTGTCTATTCAACCATAGAAAGTAAATTACCGTCAGGGCCATGATTAAGACAAAAACTTAGGTTTACAGGTTATAAAAACGGCACTATCTCTTTGTGTATAATTTTTTCTAGCTTTATATTAAAAATATTAAGTTTTGGGGGCCCGGAGGAAGATGGCGGAAGAGTAAGACGCGGAGATCACCTTCCTCCCCACAGATACATCAGAAATTCATCTACACGTGGAACAACTCCTACAGAACACCTACTGAACGCTGACAGAAGACCTCAGACCCCCCAAAAGGCAAGAAACTCCCCACATACCTGGGTAGGGCAAAAGAAAAAAAGAATAAACAGAGACAATAGGATAGGGACGGGACCTGCACCAGTGGGAGGGAGCCGTGAAGGAGGGAAGGTTTCTACACACTACAAGCCCCTTCGCGGGCGGAGACTGCAGGTGGCAGAGGGGGAAAGCTTCGGAGTAGCGGAGGAGAGCACAGCAACAGGGGTGTGGAGGGCAAAGCGGAGAGATTCTGGCACAGAGGATCATCGGTGCCCTCAGGCACACACCAGCCTGAGAGGCTTGTCTGCTCGGCTGCCGGGATGGGTGGGGCTGGGAGCTGAGGCTCGGGTATCGGCTTTCAGTCGGAGCGCAGGGAGAGGACTGGGGCTGGCGGCAGGAAGAGAGCCTGAAGGGCTTAGTGCACCACGGCTAGCCCGGAAGGAGTCCGGGGAAAGGGTCTGGAGCTGCCAAAGAGGCAAGAGACTTTTTTCCCTTTTGTTTCCTGGTGCGCGAGGAGAGGGCATTAAGAGGGCTGCTTGGGGAAGCACCGGAGACAGGCGCGAGCCGTGGGTAAGGCGTGGACCTCGGAGACGGGCGTGGGACGCAGGGGCTGCCGCCGCCGCCGCCGCCGCCACCGCCGGGCCTGTGTGCGAGCGCGGGTCACTGTCCGCCCCGCCTTCCAGGGGGCCTGTGCACCCCGCCACTGCCGGTGTCCCGGGACCCAGGGACGGCTTACCTGGGAAAGCGCACGGAGTGCCACGGGCTGCTGCAACGTCACGCCGGCCTCTGCCGCCGCAGGCCTGCCCCACACTGCGCACCCGTCCCTCCCCTCTGCCTGAGTGAGCCAGAGCCCCTGAATCAGCGGCTTCTTTAAACCCGTCCTGTCTGAGCGAAGAACGGACGCCCTCCGGCGACCTATGCGCAGAGGCAGGGCCAGGTCCAATGCTGAGACCCGGGAGCTGTGAGAGCAGAGAAGAGACAGGGAAATCTCTCTGTGCAGCCTCGGAGGCAGCGGATTAAAGTTCCACGATCCATTTGATGTGCCCTGCATCTGTGGAGTGCATGAATGGACAGCGAATCATCCCAAATTGAGGAAGTGGACTTTGAGGACAAGATTTAAGACTTTCCCCCCTTTTCCTCTTTTTACAACGAACTATCCCAAATTAAGGAGGTGGACTTAGAGAGCAAGATTTCAGACTTCTCGCCCTTTTCCTCTTTTTACAACGAATTATCCCAAATTGAGGAGGTGGACTTGGAGAGCAAGATTTTTGATTTTTCCCCCTGCTCTCTTTTTGTGAATGTGTATGTGTAATCTTCTGTGTAAGAATCTCTCTGTATAGCTTTGCTTCCACCATATGTCCCAGGGTTCTATCGGTCCGTTTTTTTTTCAATAATTACTTTTTAATTTTAATAACGTTACTATATTTCATACTTTATTCTATTTTACTTTACCCGCTCTTTCTTTTTTTCCTACCTTCCCTTCCTCCCTCCCTCCCTCCACTCCTACTTTCCTTCTTTCTTTTTCTTTCGTCCCTCCCTCCCTTCCACCCTTCTTCTTTCCACTTTCTTTTGCTTTCCTTCCTCCCTCCCTCCCTCCTGTCTTTCTTTCTTTCTTTCCTTCCTCCCTCCCTCCCTCTCTTCTTCCATACAATCTTCCTTTTGGTTTCATTGCTCCCTCCCTCCCTCCTTTCTTTCCTTCTCTCTTTCCATCCTTCCTCCCTCCCTCCCTCCTTTCTTTCTTTCTTCCTTCCTCTCTTCCCTTCTTCCTTTCTTTCCCTCTCTCTTTCTTTCTTCTACTAATTATTTCCTTCTGCTTTTTCTTCCTGTTATACTGAGCCAGGTGGATGAAAGGCTCTTGGTGCTGCAGCCAGGAGTCAGTGCCGTGCCTCTGAAGTGGGAGAGCCAACTTCAGGACACGGGTCCACAAGTGACCTCCCAGCTCCACATAATATCAAGCAGCGAAAATCTCCCAGAGATCTCCATCTCAACACCGGCACCCAGCTTCAGTCAACGACCAGCAAGCTACAGTGCTGGTCACCCAATGCCAAGCAACTAGCAAGGCAGGAACACAACCCTTCCCATTAGCAGAGAGGCTAACTAAAAACATAATAAGGCCATAGGCACCCCAAAACACACCACCAGACGTGGACCTGTCCACCAGAAAGACAAGATCGAGCCTCAACCACCAGAACACAGGCATTAGTCCCCCCCACCAGGAAGACTACACAACATACTGAAACAACCTTAGCCACTGGGGACAGACACCAAAAACAATGGGAACTACGAATCTGCAGCCTGAAAAAAGGAGACCCCAAACACAGTAACATAAGAAAAATGAGAAGACAGAAAAACACACAGCAGGTGAAGGAGCAAGATAAAAACCTACCAGACCTAACAAATGAAGAGGTAATAGGCAGTCTACCTGAAAAAGAATTCAGAACAATGATAGTAAAGCTGATCCAAGATTCTTTTTCCAAGATCCATAATCTTGGAAATAGAATAGACAAAATGCAAGAAACAGTTAACAAGGACCTAGGAGAACTAAAGATGAATCAAGCATCGATTAAAAACACAATAAATGGGCCTCCCTGGTGGCGCAGTGGTTGAGAGTCCACCTGCCGATGCAGGGGATACGGGTTCGTGCCCCGATCTGGGAGGATCCCACATGCCGCAGAGCGGCTGGGCCCGTGAGCCATGGCCTCTGGCCCTGCGCGTCCGGAGCCTGTGCTCCGCAACGGGAGAGACCACAACAGTGAGAGGCCCGCATACCGCAAAAAGAAAAAAGAAAAAAAAAAACACAATAAATGAAATGAAAAATACTCTAGAGGGGATCAATAGCAGAATAACAGAGGCAGAAGAACGGATAAGTGAGGTGGAAGATAAAATAGTGGAAATAACTGATGCAGAGCAAAATAAAGAAAAAAGAATGAAGAGAACAGAGGACAGTCTCAGAGACCTCTGGGACAACATTAAATGCACTAACATTCGAATTATAGGTGTTATAATGGAGAAGAGAAAAAGAAAGGGACTGAGAATATATTTGAAGAGATTATAGTTGAAAACTTCCCTAATATGGGAAAGGAAATAGTTAATCAAGTCCAGGAGAAACAGAGAGTCCCATACAGAATAAATCCAAGGAGAAATACACCAAGACACATATTAATCAAACTGTCAAAAATTAAGCACAAAGAAATCATATTAAAAGCATCAAGGGAAAAACAACAAATAACACACAGGGGAATCCCCATCAGGTTAACAGCTGATCTCTCAGCAGAAACTCTACAAGCCAGAAGGCAGTGGCAAGACATAATGAAAGTGATGAAGGAGAGAAATCTGCAACCAAGATTACTCTACCCAGCAAGGATCTCATTCAGATTTGATGGAGAAATTAAAACCTCTACAGACAAGCAAAAGCTGAGAGAGTTCAGCACCACCAAACCAGCTTTACAACAAATGCTAAAGGAACTTCTCTAGGCAAGAAACACAACAGAAGGAATATACCTACGATAACGAACCCAAAGCAATTAAGGAAATGGGAAGAGGAACATACATATCAATAATTACCTTAAATGTAAATGGACTAAATGCTCCCACCAAAAGACACAGAGTGGCTGAATGGATACAAAAACAAGACCCATATCTATGCTGTCTACAAGAGACCCACTTCAGACCTAGAGACACATACAGATTGAAAGTAAGGGGATGGAAAAAGATATTCCATGCAAATGGAAATCAAAAGAAAGCTGGAGGAGCAATTCTTATATCAGACAAAATAGACTTTAAAATAAAGACTATTAGAAGAGACAAAGAAGGACACTACATAACGATAAAGGGATCGATCCAAGAAGAAGATATAACAATTGTAAATATTTATGCACCCAACATAGGAGTACCTCAATACATAAGGCAAATACTAACAGCCATAAAAGGGGAAATCGACAGTAAAACACTCATAGTAGGGGACTTTAACACCCCACTTTCACCAATGGACACATCAACCAAAATGAAAATAAATAAGGAAACACAAGCTTTAAATGATACATTAAACAAGATGGACTTAATTGATATTTATAGGACATTCCATCCAAAAACAACAGAATACACATTTTTCTCAAGTGCTCATGGAACATTCTCCAGGATAGATCATATCTTGGGTCACAAATCAAGCCTTGGTAAATTTAAGAAAATTGAAATTGTATCATGTATCTTTTCCGACCACAATGCTATGAGACTAGACATCAATTACAGGAAAAGATCTGTAAAAAATACAAACACATGGAGGCTAAACAATACACTACTCATTACCGAAGTGATCACTGAAGAAATCAAAGGGGAAATTAAAAAATACCTAGAAACAAATGACAATGGAGACATGATGACCCAAAACCTGTGGGACGCAGCAAAAGCAGTTCTAAGGGGGAAGTTTATAGCAATACAATCCCACCTTAAGAAACAGGAAACATTTAGAGTAAACAACCTGACCCTGCACCAAAAGCAATTAGAGAAAGAAGAACAAAATACCCCCAAAGTTAGCAAAAGGAAAGAAATCATAAAGATCAGATCAGAAATAAATGAAAAAGAAATGAAGGAAACGATAGCAAAGGTCAACCAAACTAAAAGCTGGTTCTTTGAGAAGATAAACAAAATTGACAAACCATTGGCCAGACTCATCAAGAAAAGAAGGGAGAAGACTCAAATCAATAGAATTAGAAATGAAAAAAGAGAAGTAACAACTGACACTGCAGAAATACAAAAGATCATGAGAGATTACTATAAGCAACTCTATGCCAATAAAATGGACAAGCTGGAAGAAATGGACAAATTCTTAGAAATGCACAACCTGCCAAGACTGATTCAGGAAGAAATAGAAAATATGAATAGACCAATCACAAGCACTGAAATTGAAACTGTGATTAAAAATCTTCTATCAAACAAAAGCCCAGGACCAGATGGCTTCACAGGCGAATTCTATCAAACATTTAGAGAAGAGCTAACACCCATCCTTCTCAAACTGTTCCAAACAATATCAGAGGAAGGAACACTCCCAAACTCATTCTACGAGGCCACCATCACCTTGATACCAAAACCAAGCAAGGATGTCACAAAGAAAGAAAACTACAGGCCAATATCACTGATGAACATAGATGCAAAAATCCTCAACAAAATACTAGCAAACAGAATCCAACAGCACATTAAAAGGATCATACACCATGATCAAGTGGGGTTTATTCCAGGAATGCAAGGATTCTTCAATATATGCAAATCAATCAATGTGATACACCATATTAACAAGTTGAAGGAGAAAAACCATATGATCATCTCAATAGATGCAGAGAAAGCTTTCGACAAAATTCAACACCCATTTATGATAAAAACCCTGCAGAAAGTAGGCATAGAGGGAACTTTCCTCAACATAATAAAGGCCATATAAGACAAACCCACATCCAGCATCATCCTCAATGTTGAAAAACTGAAACCATTTCCACTAAGATCAGGAACAAGACACGGCTGTCCACTCTCACCACTCTTATTCAACATAGTTTTGGAAGTTTTAGCCACAGCAATCAGAGAAGAAAAGGAAATAAAAGGAATCCAATTTGGAAAAGAAGAAGTAAAGCTGTCACTGTTTGCAGATGACATGATACTATACATAGAGAATCCTAAAGATGCTACCAAAAAACTACTAGAGCTAATCAATGAATTTGGTAAAGTAGCAGGATACAAAATTAATGTAGAGAAATCTCTGGCATTCCTGTACACTACTGATGAAAAATCTGAAAATGAAATCAAGAAAACACTCCCATTTACCATTGCAACAAAAAGAATAAAATATCTAGGAATAAACCTACCTAAGGAGACAAAAGACCTGTATGCAGAAAATTATAAGACACTGATGAAAGAAATTAAAGATGATACAAATAGATGGAGAGATATACCATGCTCCTGGATTGGAAGAATCAATATTGTGAAAATGAATCTACTATCCAAAGCAATCTACAGATTCAATGCAATCCCTATCAAACTACCACTGGCATTTTTCACAGAACTAGAACAAAAAATATCAAACTTTGTTTGGAAAAACAAAAGACCCTAAATAGCCAAAGCAATCTTGAGAACGAAAAAAGGAGCTGGAGGAATCAGGCTCCCTGACTTCAGACTATACTACAAAGCTACAGTAATTAAGACAGTGTGGTACTGGCATAAAAACAGAAAGATAGATCAGTGGATCAGGATAGAAAGCCCAGAGATAAACCCATGCACATATGGCCAACTTATCTTTGGTAAAGGAGGCAGGAATGTACAGTGGAGAAAGGACAGCCTCTTCAATAAGTGGTGCTGGGAAAACTGGACAGGGACATGTAAAAGTTTGAGATTAGATCATTCCCTAACACCATACACAAAAATAAGCTCAAAATGGATTAAAGACCTAAATGTCGGGCCAGAAACTATCAAACTCTTAGAGGAAAACATAGGTAGAACACTCTATGACATAAATCACAGCAAGATCCTTTTGGACCCACCTCCTAGAGAAATGGAAATAAAAACAAAGATAAACAAATGGGACCTAATGAAACTTCAAAGCTTTTGCACAGCAAAGGAAACCATAAACAAGACCAAAACAGAACCCTCAGAATGGGAGAAAATATTTGCAAATGAAGCAACTGACAAAGGATTAATCTCCAAAATTTATAAACAGCTCATGCAGCTCAATAGCAAAAAAACAAACAACCCAATCCAAAAATGGGCAGAAGACTTAAATAGGCATTTCTCCAAAGAAGATATACAGACTGCCAACAAACACATGAAAGAATGCTCAACATCATTAATCATTAGAGAAATGCAAATCAAAACTACAATGAGATATCATCTCACACCAGTCAGAATGACCATCATCAAGAAATCTAGAAACAATAAATGCTGGAGAGGGTGTGGAGAAAAGGGAACACTCTTGCACTGCTGGTGGGAATGTGAATTGGTACAGCCACTATGGAGAACAGTATGGAGGTTCCTTAAAAAACTAAAAATAGAACTACCATATGATCCAGCAATCCCACTACTAGGCATATACCCTGAGAAAACCATAATTCAAAAAGAGACATGTACCAAAATGTTCATTGCAGCTCTATTCACAATAGCCCGGAGCTGGAAACAACCTAAGTGTCCATCATCGGATGAATGGATAAAGAAGATGTGGCACATCTATACAATGGAATATTACTCAGCCATGAAAAGAAACGAAACTGAGCTATTTGTAATGAGGTGGATAGACCTAGAGTCTGTCATACAGAGTGAATTAAGTCAGAAAGAGAAAGACAAATACCGTATGCTAACACATATGTATGGAATTTAAGAAAAAAAAATGTCATGAAGAACCTAGGGGTAAAACGGGAATAAAGACACAGACCTACTTGAGAATGGATTTGAGGATATGGGGAGGGGGAAGGGTAAGCTGTGACAAAGCGAAAGAGAGGCATGGACATATATACACTATGGAACGTAAGGTAGATAGATAGTGGGAAGCAGCCGCAGAGCACAGGGAGATCAGCTCGGTGCTTTGTGACCGCCTGGAGGGGTGGGATGGGGAGCGTGGGAGGGAGGGAGATACATGAGGGAAGGGATGTGGGAACAGATGTATATGTATGACTGATTCACTTTGTTATAAAGCAGAAACTAATAAAAAATATATATATAAAAATATATATATATTATGTTTTGCTGGAAGTTTCCCAGTATACTTTCATGAAAATTATAACATTAAAAAATTATAAAATATAAGTATTGCTAATATACATGAAGTGGCACAACTATTTAGGAAGTATGTTCCAGATGCTTCCTTCCTCATCCTCCAAATATATAGAAAGTATGATACATAATATGATTTATATTTCCTAAAATTCTTAATATTTGAAGAAAAAAGGAGAAAATACAGTTCATTGAAATGAAGCAAATCAGTAATTGTTATCACTTAATAAATATTTCCTTTTCAAAAATATGCCCTATGTCACCAGACATATTTTTTTAATTATGTTTTCCAAGATTTCAGAACTACTGTTGTTTTGCTGTGCAATTTCATTTCAGTTTGTTTCTAACATAATTCTATTATAAATTTAATCCAATTTTTGTTTGTTTGTTTGGTAGACGACCTTAGTAAAACTGCAAACAGCAGTCAAAAGTGCAATCTTTTGTGTTGGTTAATAAGACAGAAAAAAATATTCAGTACTTATTCCCAAAGATTCTTCTACTGTATAAAGTCACTCGTGGCTTCAAACCCCAGAGTTTCTTTATAAAGCTTTGGTTGACATTATGATTAAGGGTTTAAGATTTGTGATAACTGTATTAACCTTTGAGCACTCATGGTCTGACATGCTATGGAAAGGAAACGGAAAATTTTCATACAAACTAGGAGACATTTGCTTCTACACTTAGTCATTGAATAATTATACCTAATCAAATAATCAATCAATCATGCCAGAGACACCTTTAGGAAATATACCTAAAATAGCATTTTACTTTTTTCCTTTGGCAAAGAGAGCTTCATTTTTAAATATTAAAGTTAATCATTAATGATATGGACTATGAATTAAATGTAACCACATCCCGAAAATAATCATAAAAAATAAAATATAGTAACTCTCAGTTATTTGTTTTCTAAAATTTTAATTTAAAATATACATTAATTTTAATTTTTACAGCTAAGTTTCATACTTTTAAAATTTTCTTTCTATATACTAATTTTTTGTGGACTTTGATTTCTATTATCATCTTTTTCTCATTGCAATTGTGCATTTGCTTAGAATATTTACTAGAACAACTTGTAAATTTGCTTAAAGTTAATATAAACTGAAACAATAGTCAGAAAACATGATAAACCTTACATACTAAATTTGAGATTTAGTTGTAACCTAAAAGTAATAGTTTTCTAAGAAACTTTAAAGCATTTTTTGCTTAACTTCCATGATTAAAATGTCAAACCATTTACATAGTCAAAATAATAGTCTTGTTTTAATGTCTGACCTGCCCTCTGGAGCATTTTAGTTATGCAAAGAAGATAAATGAATTGAATTGATAAAAATTGTTTCTTTTTCTTGTTTATGGAAGTTTAGGAACAGATAAACTAATGGGAAGAGATGTATGGTTTCTGTCATTTAAATGTCTTTATTAGGTTAAAAAAGGCACGCTTCTTCTAACAGATGAATAGAGAAGTGCCTACCTCTAGGGATATTATATCATTATATTTTACTTCTGACAACATATCATGAATATCCACACAGATTAATATGAATAAAAATAAACATATTTTTCATATTGCATAATATACCCTAGTATGAATGAGTTATAATTTTACCCAACAATTTTTCTCCCAATGGCAATTCATAATATTTCAACACCTTTGCTACTGAAAATAACAACATAATAAGCCTTCATGTTGCTATGGGCTGAACTGTGTCTCCCCAAAACTGCATATGTTGAAGTTCTAAACCACAGTAACTCAGAATTGGACTGTATTTGGAGGTGGTTCCTTAAAGGAGTAGTAAGTTAAAATGGGTAGGTCTTAATCCAATATGACTGGTACCCCTATATGAGAGGATTAGGATACAAATATGTGCACAGGGAATACCATGCAAAGAAACAGGGAAAAGGCCATCTACAAGCCAAGGAGCGAAGTCTCAGAAGAAACCAACCCTGCTTACACTTTGATCTCTGACATCTAGCTCCAAAATTTTGAGAAAATAAATTTAAGTTGTTCAAGCCACCCAGTCTGTTGTACTTTGTTATGGCAGCCCTAAAAAACTAATACAAATGTATAAAATTTTTAGGAGCTAATTCATTATTTTAATATATTGATATCTATGTAATGAAGAGTTTCAATAGTGAAGTTATTGGGTCAGAATGTGTATATATATATATATATATTATATATATATATATATATTATATATATATATAATATATATATAATATATATATAAAATATTTAATTTCAATAGGCATTTCTAAACACTTCTAAAATGTTTATAATAATATATGATATGTCTATTTGCAAAGGTTTTGTTTCTTTTTAAAACTATACTAGTTTAATTATTAAATGTTGATACATATTTATTTATGTATATATTTATAACATACAGATATATTAATAAATATTAATTATTACACAAATTAATATTCTATTTATATATGAAATCCCAATTACTACTGATTAAACATTTTTCATATTTGCTAGTCATTTGGACTTTTCTTCTTTCAGTCAACTGCTGGGTTCAAACAACTGGTTATGATACCATTTGTAAAATTTTTCTTGGTTAGTTTTGGCTTTGCTTGTTTTCCATTGTTTTCTGTTCTTGAAAAAGAAATTGAGAGGAAATCAGGGCCAAGAGCTATAAAACATGAGCCTGGGAAAAGTCTCAGTTGAGATTATCTGGGCATTGAGTGTATTTTTCTCTTTGTTCCATACAGAGACAAAAGTAGAAACTAGGTTCTGCCGGTAGATAAATAAGTGATGGCATATGTTAAAATCATGTATGTTTTGTGCATCTTATATTCCTTATTTGTAAAATGTGCTTAAGAATGACTTTAAAAGTAACTTGGCTTTCAAATTCTACTAATAAGAGTATTAAGTATATTGTATGGTAGAAGATTAGTTTTATGCAGTAATAATAAGTAGGTAATTTACTATTAAATCTATCCAGAAGTAACATATGATTTTTCACAGCAATAACTACCACATTATTTATGTAGATTTAATATGCAAATTGGTAATTTGTGTTATGAATTATCACCTAGGAAAATTAAACTACGATCTAATGGTTTTCACTGACATTTAATTCCAAAATAACTGATTACAGTATTACATTCCATTATATTTTTGAACCCATTATAGCTTTATAGTATTGTTATAAATAACTTACTTTTTTTCTCACTTGTTCTTACTGTATATAAATATTCTATACTATGAATGCATTGCATCTGTTCTTTTCATGTTAACATATTTTACATTTTAAGTACATTTTACATATTAAGTACCTCATTATATCCTTAAAAATTCAACTAGTGTACTAATTTGACACAATCAGCAACATTTTTCTACATTATTGACCTTTTAATTTATAGAGGAGAAACACTTAATGTATTCATATTACACACGAATTGATGTCTTGCAATTCCATGCTCATTGAAACTTAACAAATACAAAACAGATACCTGAAAATTATTATGATATTAATTTAATTACATCGTGATTTCAACTAGAATTTTAAAAATAATACTATTTTGGCATTTTGATAATTTGATACTGCTTTTTATTAAAACCTGATCTAATTTTAATTATATATCTGCATATCTACAGAACAACCCACATTTTGTTTTGAAACAATCTCTGCTGTAGATTTTCTAGGAAATTTTAATGAAAACTATTTATCTAAGTTTTATGTTAAGAATACAATTTCTAAGGTTAATTTCTAATTTGGTTACATTTAAATTAAAGTCCCACATTTTAGATGATCTAACAACATGATAATAACATATACAACATATTTTATTTTGTCTTCAACTATTACTGATTAAAATGAATACTACTTCTAAATATTTTGGTGATATAATGATCATTTATATTTTTATCTGAACACGACTGTTCTTATTATTCCCTTGTTTTAGTGGTAAATGTTGCACTATTTTTTATTTCTATTCAGGGTCATCATTTCTTTAAGATTTAGATATATATTTTAGAATTAAAACATTTTATAATTCAATTTTTATCAAAAGATAGATTTAATAATAGAAAATGGAGTGATGGTTAACATATATTCAATATATATTTTGCTTTGGGAAAGCTGAAAATTAACCTATGTAAGCACTTAGTGGCTTAATACACTGTTGCTAATAAATATAAACAAATACAAGAAGGAGTATGAATTAATATAAGTCATAAAGCAGATTAAAGATATGTATAATTTCAGAATATTAGACATGATAATTAATACAAAAATGTGTATTAATTTTTACTTTTAACTTGAGAAAAGGCATGCATATAGAAGAACCTCTAAATTGTATACTTACATTTCATGTGTGAACAGAAAAAAGTCAAAGTTCAAAGAAATCCCTCCTCAGGCTTCCCTGGTGGCACAGTGGTTGAGAGTCCGCCTGCCGATGCAGGGGACATGGGTTCATGCCCCGGTCCAGGAAGATCCCACATGCCGTGGAGTGGCTGGGCCCGTGAGCCATGGCTGCTGAGCCTGCGCTCCGCAACGGGAGAGGCCACAACAGTGAGAGGCCCGCGTACTGCCAAAAAAAAAAAAAAAAAAAATGAAGAAATCTCTCCTCAAATTATCTAAAGAGAAAAATCAAGTCTAGAATGTTGGAACATGTGTTAAACAGACAAAAACAAAACAAAACACATGAAAAAACAAATAAATGAGAAACAATAACAGCAACAACACAAATAGGGTCTTAAAATCATGGCATACCTGAACCTTAGAATATAGACTTTCAAAATATAAAATACTGTTTTTACCTTTGGTACTCAGATACTATGGGCCTGTAGTAATGGAAAATCTATATATATATTCTTCATTGAGACTCTGATATTTACAAAAATTTATGGTGGTTTTAAAAAAAATCTGAGGAAAATATTGCAAATTCTGGAAAAACTGGGAGACAGACATTGGTAGTGGGAATTCCATTTTTATAATTCCAGGCATCAGCATAAGCAAAACTTATAATCACAGTTGAAAATAGAAAAAAACCTAGTGACAATGCATTCTGAGATTTAGGGTATATTGTTGGCCGTATCTTTTAAAATTTCCAGGGAATTAGGCAGTTATCAGAGTATTAAGTAAAACACTGCTTAAACTTACTATTGGACTAGAAAATCTGTTCTGTAACCATGAGAAAATTGCATATAAAAATGTATTGGATATGGCCAATCCTGTTTTATGAGAAAAATTGTTTTCTAATGTTAATTATATTGCTGCTTATTATGCCCTAAATGTGAATAATAAGTTGTTGCAAGTTAAAAACAAACAAATAAGAATAGCATTGAAAAAAGCATTTGTTATGCAACTTAAAATTATTATAAGGAAAACAAAGTATCAAAGAAAATTCAAATATTCTGATAAAAGTCAGGAAAGTTAAGAGTAATAAGAATACTATTTAACTAAAAATAAAATGCAGAGTTTAATTGACCATACATATAAAAAATATTTAAATCTACTAACAATGATTTTTTCAATAAAATAGTTTCAATGTAGTAAAGTCTAATGAAGTTTTATTCCTGGATGACAACAATAACAATACAAAATTTTTAAAAATAGGAAAAGAGAAAATATTTCATTTAAAAAATGAAATAGTTAGCACTATTGTGAAGTCCTTCTGGCAAAAATAAATATAAATAAATTTGGATTCAAACAGAACAGGAACATTAAAATCCCAAGAAGGTCTGGATTCTTATGAAAAATAAATGAAATAAATGAAGTTGTCCTGGAGGATTCATCCACTGATACTATACTTAGAATGAATGCACAGCCAAAACCAGGTTCCATCAGGGCTCAAAGAGAGTAAGTTAATCACTTTAAAAAAACATTCTTACACATAAAACTTTGTTACACATAGAAAAGTAAAATGTGATCTGGGAAAAAGGGAAGGTTGTGGAGAAAAATGAAAAATATTTAGCTTGCAGATGTTAACACAACAAAACACAGATAACACCAAATAATCAAACAAAAAGACTTGTGAGACACAAGCCTAGGTTTTGAGCCACTTGAACACATAACTGTGTTGAATTGACTTATTATGTCAAATTTGTATGCCAGAAATTTACTGGACATATAAGTAAAGGAAAGAAGAACAAAAAGATTCATTGATGAAGATATTTAAAGCAGCATGACTATATATTTCAAAGGATATTAAAAGTGTATGGGTTACATTAAATACATCCAATCTAGAAATTGATCAAAAGAAGGCTCAACAATTTTTTATTCTGGAAATGGCAGACTGGCTGGATTAAACTTGTTTTTCTCCAGAAAAATATAAAGTTTAAATTAAGTATACATTTAAAAATATCTGAAAGTGTTGAGCAAAAATCAGTGCAAAGCAGTATGCTTGAAAATAATAGAGGCAAATTGGATCAGGCAATTATTCACCCAGGCTTCTCTGAGGAGTATTTCTTGGTCTGAAGTGCAGAGAGATGAAGCCCAAATAGAAATAGTCAGTCTTTCCATGCAAAGGAGGCAAAGATAAGATTCCAGGACAACTAAACTGGTTTGAAATTGGAAATCAGGTACCAGACAGGGTAAGTCATTAAAAGGAAACCCCAGTAAACTATGTGAAAAATTTCCTTGGACTTTGGATTTTTTTCCTGTTTTTTTGGACTGTATGTGCACATGGACTTGAAGAGATCTGGTAGGTAACTGTTGCTGGGAGGCACACAGCTGAGTGGAGATTTCAACAGTTACACATGGTGTGGGATAGAGTTTTGACTCAGACAGAATAAAGACGCTTCAAACACCCCACACACTTATTTGAGAGTGCAACCAGGTCACACCTTAAAGCAAAACATATTTCCCATGAGTGATTAGAAAAATCAAAACAAACCAAGAAAGACATCTGTAGTTCCTTGATAACAAGAACTATAACCAGACTTTGGGAAGATTAATTAGAATTGCCAGTAACTAAACTATCTACCAGAAAAAAGAAACCAAAACACATTTTAGGAAAACCTTTACAATATATTTTCAACAATTTTGAATTGTTGAAATCATTTTTACAATATTCTGAAAAATAAGATTAAAGTAATATAAAAAGATAAAGTAATTAACATACAGGGCTTCCCTGGTGGCACAGTGGTTGAGAGTCCACCTGCCGATGCAGGGGACACGGGTTCATGCCCTGGTCCGGGAAGTTCCCACATGCTGCGGAGTGGCTGGGCCCGTGAGCCATGGCCACTGAGCCTGTGCATCCAGAGCCTGTGCTCCACAATGGGAGAGACCACAACAGTGAGAGGCCCACGTACGGCAAAAAAAAAAAAAAAAAAAAAAAGTAATTAACATACATAGAGCCAGTGATAATCTAGACATTGGAATTAGCAAAAAAGACTTTAAAAGAAGGAAAGATGAGCAAAAAGCATAAGATGAGCAAAAAGCATAAGATGGAGTATATCAAAAAAGAAGTAAAATATATATAAACACAACAAAAAGAAATTAATAAAGAATTAGCAGATATAATAACAAAATGGACATAGTAGGAGAAAAGTCCAGAGAAACTGATGACTAGTCAAAAGAGAAAATTTTAAACATAAAGAAAAAATAATAACATTTATTGTGTTTTTATTCCATGCAGGCCAATATACTATCTTGATCAATAAAAAATGTTTATTTTTGTATCTTCAGGGAAGATGGGAATCTTACTGTGTTTAGATTCAGGCTCTGTTTACTCTATTTTCCTCTACCATATGCTTATCTACTCTCTCCTTTAGTTTTCTCATCTAAAAAATGGTAAAAATAGTAACTAATTAACGTATTTGTTGGGGGACCATCACTTAACGTACATAAACATATTAAAAACTCTGGTTAGCATGTAATAATACATTTTATTGTTATTATTTTTATTATGCTCTGGCTTCTGTTTTCTGCATACTACTACATATACAATATTGAACATAGATAATATGTCTTACATGAAATTTTATTTCCAAAGTAAAATTATTTTCTGGGTACTTTTCTACACTGTTGTTACTTAAAGGTCTCAATAATCATGGAGTTAAAACATTCTATTTATAGCAAAGTCAACCTCTATGTCTGTGGATTACAAGCCAAAGTTAAATGAAAATTTGAGATAAAATTCACACAGTATTCTAAGTTACCTTTGGCTTTTTGGTAGTATTAACTACTATAATAAATGTGTGATTTAACTCTGCTCTGTCACTCAGAAACATAGCTACACCTTATTCAGTTTTCTATCTTAGCCTTTATAGCATGATTTTCTCCCCTTTTTAGAATGCCGTGTGCTGAATGAAGTCATTAATTTTACATGTTTTTCTATCCTGATCACTTTATTCCAACATATCCTAATAAATGTATATTGAAAGAGTGTATGAATTAATGAATGAATTAAGCTTTAAAAGAGATAAAGTCAAAATGAAAAACCAAGACATCTTCACAGTTGCTGGCCAGAATTATGTCTTATATGTTTGAAGAAACTTCAAAAAGTTTTTCATCCAGCCATCTTACCTTAATCTTTTGTAGTTAAAAAATGGAAATCTCAACTCATCACACTAATTTCCTTAAGAATTACTAACGGAGGTCCTATCACTATATACATAAGGTATTATGTTAAGTGTTTTTCTAATTAAATGTTGAGAAATCTCTTCAGCCCTTAAGGCAGAATTGAGAGGCTGCAAATGAAAAACTATTTCTAACCTAAGAAGACCTGGGCTCTTTACATTTCTTTCGTATTATAAATATAAAACAACCACTTTCTCTAGCCCTTCTCTTTGTTGCAGTTGTCATATTCTACCTGCAGATTCCGTAGTCAAACTGAAATATTCATTATGTACAATATCTATTTTTCAAATTTCCTGTTAATAGTTTTACCAACAGCTTGGCTACTGCATAACACAGGTTACCATCTTACCATCACCCAATTACGTTTTCCTCACTTTGTTGCAGCCTTCACTAGTGATAGACTTTCCATTTGTTCAGCCTCTGCCCACTGAAGGTCATGGTCAGTGCCATATATTATAGCATTCCTATATGGCAGCATCCCAAACTTGAACAATTTCTGAATCATGTAGCTGTTGCTGTATAACAAACTTGCCCAAACCTCGATTTAAAAAAATGATGACTTTTATTTGGCACTAAATTGTAGGTAAATTGGAAAGTTTTCCATCTGAGATTATGTGGAGGAGATTCTCGCAGTCTGAATAGGGACCATTCTAGGCCAGTCAGCCTGCCAACAGAGAACCTCTACCAGATGAGTGGAACCACTTACCTGACCCGGAGTTAACTGCCAACTTGGAGGAGAACTCCTGTAGACTTGTTAAAAAGTGTTAGAGGTTATTATTTTAAACTACTGACATTTAAGATAGTTTCTTAATGCAGCAATACCTAAATAATGTATCCCTTCACATTGAAATATTTTGAAAGGATTTTTCTTCTTAAAAATGTCCCTGAAATTATAGGCTATAGTATAATGCAAAAAAGCAGAGGAGGCCAGTAATGAATATTCAGTTGTTGAATGTGTTGGCCAATCAGTAGTACTGAGAGTAGTTTAGGACAAGAAAATAAAAGCATAGTTTAATATTCAATACCTTATATAAAGTATAAGAAAAACATTTTACCAGATGCTTAAATGTTAGAATTTTGATGAAAGGTCAAATCCAATTCTTAATAAAATAGCAATAGATATATAATTTAATTACATAATATTATTGCAGTTAACATACTGACATATTTCTTTCCAGACCTTTTCTATGCATTTTTAATATATAATTGAAACGAAAATCTTCACAAGGATATGCAAACTAGAAACTATTTTTCACTATTAAACATAAAGAGTTCATTATGTTTAATAAACCTATATATAAAATGAAGAAACAGAAAACATGTTTCCAAACAAATAATTAATGTAAAAGGTGTGTATATTCTGGATTCTGCTTTCTCTTTAATACTTAAAATTCTGCCTGACACACAGTAGCTCACTTTTCAGTTGAATGAATGACTAAATTACCAGAAATTCAAAACAAAACAAAACTGAAGTACTGACTTTTTTTTTCTGGGGAGATGGTTAAAGATGGACATTGAATTCTACCTAGTATTTTCAAGAATGTAAGAAAAAGACACCATTTTCAAATACCATTGTTAAGCAATTTGTCATTTTTTTTTTCAAAGTTCAAAATGTGCTTTCATGAGGAGTCTAGGAAAACATCAACTGGGGCTTTGATGACTAGTGCGATAGGGAGAATTCAAACAACAAAGTATCCCATGAAAGTGAGGCTGTGGACAAAGACCTTGATGCATAAGGAGCCTTGGTATGTCTCTAGGAAGGCATAAAATAGAACATAGACTCAAAAAATTAAACATAAAAATATAAAGATATTCTAATGACTCAAGCAAGATTCTTTACAGATGTCAGACATTTAGCAAAACTCTCTGTCTTTCAAGGCAGAGTGTACTTTGGGGACGCATTGTCATTATTTACTTTCCAGGCCAAAGAATAATTAGGCTGAGTTTAGTTTACAGTTTAATTATCATTTGGGAAATTTTCATAATTGTAATTTGAAAGCTATATATATTATTTCACTATAATCATCTGTATACTTTGTTACAATATATAAAATACTTAGAACTCAAAATTAAGACAGATTTATTACTACTAAATATAGTGATGCAATTTTCAGTAAAATTTCTAGTGATACGTTTCCCAGAAAGGATTAAAAGAAACTTTAGATTATTAATAACACACATGCTGAATAGAATTATCTGACTGAAATTTGATGAATATCATTCATCTAATTTTGAATGAGTCAAATTAAATTTGACTACAATGAATCCTTTTAGGTTACCTTCAAGTGTGTTTTATTCATGAAGTTGCACATCTTGAAAATTACAAAAAATATAATGTGCTTGCAAATTTTATGTTTCTGCATGTAAAATAGCAAGACTACCAAGAAATTAAATCATGGAAGCAAAAAACACTGTATTTGTTACTTGATAAAATCTTAAATTATTATCATAATACAAAAATAACTTTAAGAGAACAATGTCTTAATTGGTTTATGACAATCAAATCCAAACAGGATATCTCTATATTTATATCAGTTCCATCTACGAGGCAAATGTGGCTTATGAAATGTAGTTCTCCATAAAAATCATCATTTAGTGTATAGCTGGCCACAGTTATCTATTGCAGGAAAATTGTCCCTTTCACTAGCATTTATTAAGAACCCATTTACATGCGACATTTTGTTCTTGGTGTTACAAACCTGCTTAATGAAAATAATAGAAGGTTTCAAATGTTGCTGTTTTCCCCTGTGCAGCCATTGAAGGTAATTAATATTTTAGCTAGACTGAACTAAGCCCTAAAGTCATGGATAAAAGAGTTTTTATTTTTGCTTTGCTCCTTATAAAATATGTTTATTGGGGGAGAAAACACAGGAAGTGCACAAACATATAAAGAATAAAATCCACTGTACTCCTGTCATCCAGCAGAAGCCATAGTTAATATGTTTCCAAAGTTTTTCTTTTTCCTGTTCACTTTAATATATGGGATTTTTGTGAATATCAGTCATAGCTATGTCCCATATGTAGCTGATATTCATAATGCACTTTGATATAAGATAGATTTCTAGAGGTGAATGTATAGTGTTAAATTCACGAGGCTGTGTAGCATGGAGCTGAGGAGACAGCAGGCGTGTGATTCCGGGTTCTGTCTCCATCAGCTGAGTAAACAAATCACTCAATCTTGCTCTATCTTCATTTCTTTATCTGTAAAATGGGAATAGAAATAGTTCCTACATCACAGACTTGTTACGAGGATGAAACTAATTCATGCAAAACTCTTGGAATATAAATTAAATCAAGAGATGTTAGTTATTTTTTTCAGGCTCTTATTACATATTTTCAAACAGCTTTCCAGAAACAGTGAACATACATTTTAGAAGTAAGCTCTCCAGTAACAAGTGGGTTCACAGACACACACACACAAACACACATAATATTTAGTGTGTATAGTTGTGTGTATATAATCAATTAAAATAATGAAACTTAAAAATACCAAAATCATAACTTTTTTAACATCATAAAATAGTCCTGAAACAGAGAAACTGGAAAAGATAACCAAATATGAATCTTAAAGAACACTACCTATAACTAAACACAATGAGTCAGAATGTCTCTCCTTTACTCTCCCTATATTTCTAAATAAACCATAATTATATCTACATGATTTTAAATCAAGTCATCCTAACTCCTCCCCAGAGATGTCTATCCATTCATCTGCATCAGTGCAAATTCACACCACCCAAGTATTAGAAGCTCCAGTGATTTAGAAAGTGGGCATAGAGGGAACTTACCTCAACATCATAAAGGCCATATATGACAAACCCACAGCTAACATCATTCTCAACGGTGAAAAGCTGAAAGCATTCCCTCTAAGATCAGGAGAAGACAAGGATGCCCACTGTAACCACTTTTATTGAACATAGTTTTGGAAGTCCTACCTACAGTGATCAGAGAAGAAAAAGAAATAAAAGGAACCCAAATTGGGAAAGAAGGAGTAAAATTGTCACTGTTTGCAGATGACGTGATACTGTACATAGAAAATCCTAAAGATGCTACCATAAAACCACTAGAGCTCATCAGTGAATTCAGTAAAGCTGCAGGATACAAAATTAATACACAGAAATCTCTTGTATTCCTATACACTAACAACAAAAGATCAGAAAGAGAAATTAAATTCATACTATCCTGAAATAGCCTTAACACTTTATGCCATTACGCATGGACCTCACTCTCCATTAAGCATGGACCTCATTATCCATTATGCTACTCTCTTATACATAGAGTAACGTGGCCTTCCCCTTGTTGCTGTCAGAGGCACACTGGGCCCTAGTGCCCTACAGGCAGAACAGTGTGTTGACATGCACATCTTCATGAAGAGCTTTGCAGAGAAAATGTACCCAAACCACACTATCTCTCTTTCCTCTCACTCATTGTCATTGTCACTTTTTTATCACCCATCATAGAAACTTTTCCTCTCTTGGCTGAAGATTCAGTCTCTCACACTACCATCTAGAACTGCAACAAGATTGCCCACAACACCAAATTTATCTCCAGAACACCAAAGTTTGGAAATGCCTCAACTGGGGAAACATTGAAGCCCATTGAGCTGCAATGGGGCTACATGAGGGTGTATATTATCACTGAAAAAGAGTCCTCTAAAACTTATTTACCCACACATACTGTCTGGCTTCTGGCTTCATAATTTTTCAATACACTATATTATATGTGTCACTTAAATGGCATTGTTTAAACAAATGTGCAATTTTGCAATATATGTTGCAGTCCATTTATCCATTGTCCAAAATATTCACTGCTATATCGTTAGGGTTTCTTGAGGTTTCTGTACAGCAGGTCCGGCTATAACCTATCACACCACTAATTTGTTTTTCTATAAAAGAACTATTGTTAAATTAATAAGACTTCTAGATTGACTAGCCTATAAACAACATTTTTTTTGTTGTCTCGAATTTTGGATTTTTATGGAGTCATATTTTGCCTAGTTTTAGTGAAATATCTTAAAATTATGAAGAATATGATCATTTTGTTATTCTGCCTGATAAATATAGGCATTCCTATAGAAATCCAGTTCAGCCTAGTTTAACTTTCCTTAGATTATTTTAGGTCACTGAGGTTTTAAAACTTTTGAGTAACATCATGACACTTTCGTATGCAAAATAGAGATTTCCTACTGTGAACTCCTTTCATTTAATTTTATTGATGTAAATCTAGTGAAGTTTCCAGATTTATGAGGCAGAGAGAAATATTTTTTTATATCCTATTTTTGAATGATTTTCCCTTGGTTAAGGAGTTTACCAAAAAAATAAAACTAAACAATAAAAAATAGCAAGTACAAGTAACAATTTCTGGTACACCTGATGGATAGATTCTAGTTTGTGTATTAAAAATACTAAATCAGGGCTTCCCTGGTGGTGCAGTGGTTGAGAGTCCGCCTGCTGATGCAGGGGACATGGGTTCGTGCCCCGGTCTGGGAAGATCCCACATGCCACGGAGCGGCTGGGCCCGTGAGCCATGGCCACTGGGCCTGCATGTCCGGAGCCTGTGCTCCACAACGGGAGAGGCCACAACAGTGAGAGGCCCACGTACTGCAAAAAAAAAAAAAAAAATCAGTAAGGCTCACAGTCATGAGGAAGATGCCACAATTTATGCGTGGGTCATTAAGTTTATTTATTTTAGTAATGAAAGGAATGGAATATATTGATTTACAGTATATAAAATATTCTTTACTACAGTACCCCAACTTCAAAAGGTGCTTTCCCCCACAAGTGGCGCTATCGTTGATTCTTCAAGAGGACATTTTCCTTCTATAGATCCAGGTGCCTCTGATGTATAAGTTAAAATAATAACCATTTAACCCATGGGAATTAACATGTTGCTTTACATTTGCCTTATGAATTCCACTTTTTGTTCATATGTGAAATACCACAGAAGGTGAGACTACAAGTAGCAATTCATGAAAGTAAGAAAAATTTAAATCTAGAATACATATGCTATCCAGCAGAACAGATCATTGTTCATCCTCTCATCTCCTACTTGTATGCTGGAATCTACCCAATGCCATCAACTTGCTATAAAGAAAGTGACTAGCCTCTTCAGGTGATGGGATGATAGAGTGGGTTCCATATTGGACACTCAGAATAGGCAATTCCCAGGCCAGACTTTATAGAGGGAAGTACATAATATTTAGTACATTTAGAATCAATCTTTAAGCAATTATCTCCACACTGTTCATGGGCCCATTGATCAAATCCTTGAATCATGAAAGGTAGAAGCTGATTGACATCCACAGGACAGTTTGTGAAGAATCTCTTCTGCAGTAGGGCCTTTGGAAAGCATTTACATGGGTGATGGAAAAGGTAGTCTCATGTTCACAGGTTTTCTACCACTACTCCGGCACAGAAGAATGGGACTTGAACTCATAACTATTCCTTACATAGACCTAAAGCCCTCACAGCCCATCCTGGGTTTATCCCCTGGTGTGGGAATATCTTTTCCTTCTTCAGATTCAATGTGTACTCCTTTGTTCTGCTTAAGCATGTGCATCATATAGCACCTGATCAACCCCAGGCTATATCTGTTCCTGGTAGGGAGGGAATAGAGTCCTTTGTTTACAGCATGATGGGGTGCATGCAAACTATGGCCTTGCCTTTGCCACAGGATGACACACTGGCCATAGGGGACCAGCACCCACTACTGAAGCTTTCAAGAAGACCATCCACATATAACTTCTTAAAACCCACTTTCATGTTTTTATTTAGTCCCAGACTATTTCTGTAAATAACTGCCAAAATATTACCATTTTATAGCCTATATTCAGATCATTTATCCTCGATTTAAAAGAGGAGGGAAATGAAATAAACTGTTTAATGTCCCACCTGCTAGGTATATTTCCTTTCTTTACTTTCTTTCTGGGCCAGCCCTTAGTGAACTAAAACACCTTGAAAGTCCACTTCTAGTTTACATGAACCTATTGGGCAAGCTGCCTGTAATACAATCAGCTCTCTATTAACTTTCTTCAAAACAAAATTTAGGACTTCCCCGGTGGTGCAGTGGTTAAGAGTACACCTGCCGATGCAGGGGACAGGGGTTCATGCCCCGGTCCGGGAAGATCCCACATGCCGTGGAGCGGCTAGGCCCGTGAGCCATGGCCGTTGAGCCTGAGCATCCGGAGCCTGTGCTCCGCAACGGGAGAGGCCTGCATACCACAAAAAAAAAAAAAAAAAAAAGAAAATTTATGATTTTACATAACAGGAAAAACTCCATCTCTTCTAAACCACTTATGTATATTTTATATCCCTGAATACATTTTCCTTATAGCACCTATCATTGATGCAAATTTACATTTAATTACATGCTCATTTTATGGATAACAAGTTTTCTCACTAGTCTAAGTTTCCTTAGGGCAAGGATGGGTTTGGTTTATTTTACTATTGACTCTCTTGAACAAAATACTTAGCAGGGATCAACTCACATTGTCTATGAAAAAAAGCATGAGTATACTAAGTTTTATTAGAAGGCAAATGACCAGCATGCATGGGGAAAAATTGCTATTTTCTTCTCTTAACATTTCTTTCATTTATAGAATACTCTAACTTGAAAGTTGAAAAGGGTCATCATACAAGTTGCTTAGAGATAATTTTTATAATGTGTTCTGATAAAACTGCTAACCTTTCCCCTTCTTAAACCCTTGCACATTTTCAGCCATAGAGTCTTAATTTTGTAGAATTTTTTTTTAACAAAATCTTGTCTTTAATGATAGGGCTTCATTTTCCGTATTAAAAAAATTTAGTATACTTTAAAAATTATGTAAAAATTGCAAATATGTCCATAAATCCTGCATTCTGCTTCTTTGATTGTCAATGTTTTACTTTACTATAGTACACTTGCTTAATTTTAATATTTGAAAACTAATTACATATATCTGGAATATGAATAAAGTTAGTCCCTCCTTTCACTTCTTTCATTTGCTATACCACATAATTACTCATCATAAACTGATACCTAAAAGAAATAGAATGATATTTTTTTGATCAACATCAGAGGCTATTTAGTATTTTCAATTTTACTAATTAGTTTTAAACTAATGTATAACAAAGGGTTTAATAATAGTTACTGTTGGGAAATGACAGTGACTTTTACAAGAAACTTACAAACTTGAAATGTCAAAATGTGGAAGATTTAATTAAGTGCTATTCTGTATCTCTGATTATCACTCTTCAAAAATGATTCACTCGGAGAATATAAATGTAGAGATATAAAATAACACCAGCAAGACAGTGGTCAGAAATAGGCAGGCAATAACTAACAGCATGCCTTATTTACTCAGTATGATTTTTTTACATTTTAACAAGAAAGATTATTCAAGGACAGTTGCTCTTAATCTCTATTGGATGAATCACACACTCTCAAGATTGCATGCTATTTATGGACACTTTTTGAAGAATAAATATAGTCTCTCATTAAACATTACTTAATATTAATACAACTTAAAGTTAACAAATCTGAAAAACTGTACCAAAAGGAAGAAATATTTTTTCAGAGTTTTTTTTTCTCTTTGGCAGTGCCACATGGCATGCAGAGTACTTACTTCCTCAACCAAGGGTCGAACCCATGCCCCCTGCAGTGGGAGCACACAGTCTTAACCACTTGATGGCCAGGGAAGTCCCTCAGACTTTTTAAAGATAAAGTGTGTGTCACAGTGCCTAGTTCCAAAATGGGAATTAGTAAGTGGGAAAGGATTCATTTCGAATGAATGAATTTTTTTAGTGAATTGTGATATCACTGACAAATTGCTTTCTACTATTAAAATCATATGAAGCATAATAATATTTATAGTTGCATTGGAACACGAATATTGCCTTTAATAAATTAAAGTGAAGTAGGCAAATATTTTTAATAAGACACAAATGTTTCAGTTATGCAAGATGAAAAAGTTCACATTATATAATGTGTATAATGGTGACTCTAGGTAACAATACCATGCTGTATACTTGGAATTTGCTAAGAGTAGATCCTAAGTGTTCTTAGCACAAAATTTAAAAAAAAAATAAGCAAAAGCTAACTATGTAAGGTAATTAGATGTTAATTAGCTTGATTGTGCTGATAAATTCACAATGTGTATGTGTATCAAATCACCAAGTTATACAGCTTAAATATTTACAATAAAAAAACAGAATTGCTTTTCATTAAACAACACCATAAAAAGGTGATTGCACATACATTTTATAAAGCATCCCATATATAAGATATACAAAGAACTTTACAAATCAAGTAGTAAAATGCAGAAAACCTTAAAAAAATTGGCAAAAGACTCAGAATGACATTTTGGAGAAGAATATTTCAGAATGATCAATAGACACATGAGAAGGTACTCAACTTCATTAGTTATCTGAGAAAAGTAAGCTAAACCTTCAATGTGGTACCTGCTCTATTAATAAAAAAATAAGACAATACTACTAAGTGCTGGTGAAAATGAGTAACAGCTATAAATCTAATACTCTGCTGTTCAGAGTATACATTTTTATAACCAGTGCAGAAGTCATTTTGTCAGTACTTAACATTAGCTGAACATACACAACACTGCAAGTCAGTGTATACTAGAAATTTAAATAGTATATATACTTCAAGAGAAATATTTAAAACAATGTGTTCATATATTCAGCGAAAGAAATGACTGAAATATTCACAGAACCATTCTTATTACTCCCAATTTAGAAACAACTCAAATGCCCACAAACACCAAAATTGTTAAAAACGTTGGAGAATTTATAAAATAGAATACTGTAGCAATGAAAAAATTATTGCTGTCGAACAAACAACATAGATGAATCATAAAATAATATTTAGCTAATGACATCACACACAAACTAGCAATATATATCACTATATGTATACACACAGAGACGCAAACACACACATATATAGAGTTTACAAATAGACAAAAAGCAAAACTAATCTATGATGTTAGAATTGAAATAGTGGTTATTTTGGGGATAGGCTAATAACTACAATGGTACTTGCGGTTTCTTGTGTGCTAGAAATAGCTATTTCTTAATGTGGAATTTTTCAATATATCATATAATTAAACATTACATATAAGATGTAATCAAATTTGATAGCCACATAGATACATGACTATACATCAGAAGATTAGTATCTTTTCATAAAAGACACTGTGAAATTAAATGAATATCCTAGAAATATTTTATAATACTTATAGAGTAGAATGAGACATCTACATAAATTCAGATTGGAAATGAAGACTTAAGGTACTTCTTCAAATTTTAGAAAAATTTGCATAAAAATTTGAGGATAAAATCATGACCACTGAGTTATTGTAGGAACCAGATCTATTCCAAATAAGCAATGGCATTCTATCAGAGCTGTCTAGAAAGTGACTGGAATATTACTTGGATTCATGATTCCCACAATCATCAGATTTATTGAAATAGGATTGATTTTCATTTTTAAGAGTTATTTATCCAGTCTTTTGTTTTGTTTTGTTTTTTTTACCTTAACAATTACTCACTGAGAATTTGTTGGTACAGTATATTTTTCTAGTAGTATCCTGTAGACTGTATTTTTTTTCTTTAGCAAAAATGTAGATTAAATAATACTTTAATTTTTCATTTTGACTCAAGAATCGATGGTAGTCAAACTAAAATGTGGTTTATCACACTGGTTAAATCCTGTCCTGTGAATTCAGACTTCCAGGATTTGAAGACTCTTTCCACAGTTTCCTGGCTCAGTGATGTGTGTAAATTTATTTCAACCTTTTATTTCCTCAGTTTCCTAGGCAGTAAAGTGTGGATAAAATTGTTTCCACTGCATAAAACTTTTCTGAAGATTAAGCAAATTTTATAAGGTATGTATGCCTGGCTACTTTGAAAGCATCAGATGTCTTTACACTGTAAGTGTTATTTTTAATATTATTTTAATTCAGCTAAGTATAAATGTACAAATTTAGATATTTAAAACACTGAAGGATGATTTTTTCATATTCATAATGCTACACAGACATATACATTTGTTCAGGTATATATATATAGAGAAAGAAAGATAGTAGGTACATGCATGTGTGTAAGAAAAATTAAAATATATCAGTGAAAGATGTTATTTATTTCAGAAGTTTAGTGATATTTTAATTATATTCACTTTATATAAAAGTATACCACACTTTCCTGACCAATTCAGGCATTTTGGATGTCCTATCACCCTCACTGAACCTTATTATTATGTGCTTCAAAGTTGTGTGATACTCGGTCAACAGATTTTCTCCTTTCACAACCAGAAGTTATTCAGTTATGTTTCTCATTTCATGGGTCAGTTACTTTCTTTGTTCCTATCCATGAAGGATAAGCCCAAACTTTCTTATTGGATTAGAGGCAGGTAGTGTGAGTCTTAACTCTGCTATGGATCTTGGGTTGTCACAGATGAATTGCTTCTCTTTGATACAACTTGAGCAACTTATCTAGTATGTTGAAAAATTCCATCTCTGTAGAAGAAATTTCAGATGAATAAATGCATTTTGCATTTTTCTTAGAGAAATAAATAGTTTATGATTAATTTTTCCAATACTAGGAGATAAATTATTCTGGTGAGCAAATATATCTCAAAATTAGAAAAAATTGAAAAAAGTATAAGAAATGTATAAATAATCACACTTGTAGTGGTAGTGAAATTTCATAGAATTAATATTAAATACTTTATTTAGAAGTTTTCTTTTAATCCTATGCCATAGAGAAAACAAATAAAATGAGTGGTGAGTTTTAGAGAAAGTAAATATTTAAAACAGATATTTGTTTATTATTTATCATAAGCTATATAATCTCTAATTTTATTTTAACTTAGAAAGAAAATGGAGGGATTGCACAATGCATGTAGGCTTATAGCATAAATTTATGTATCAAATTTGATATTATATTTATATGTAGAACCGATTCATTAAAGTTTTCTTAAAAATAATTATTTGCTTTTTGAGTACCATTCAGCTATATCTATATATTATACGAAATATGATAAGTTATTATGAATTCATGTGTTATTATAATATATGTATACATATATATGGTAAATGTTTGTCTGCAATATCAAAAGTCTATTACCCAACATTTGTGTGCATATCATCTTAGAAGAAGAATCCTAAAGAAATCATAAAGAAGAGCTTACATTTTTTTTCAAAGAGCCCCATAACATTTCACAGTATATTAAGTACTTAACTAAATCATATAATACTTTAGATTGTTTTTCAGAGTAAACACACACCCCAACACCTTGATCTTTCTCCTAATACAAAATCTATTACATTAAATAAATGTCTGGTTATTTGACATATTTTTCATCTACAACATTGTTTATGTGTACTTTCTCCCTATTTTCTCTATTAATGAACACTTTGGACATTGTTTTGTCTCTTTGCTTTCTTTCTTTCCACTCTTTCCTTTCTTCTTCATTAAAAAAAAAATTTGGAAAGAGTTCAGTGTCAGTGACCTGTGCACAAACTACAAAAAGCCAAAGCCATCTTCATTGATATCAGGAGACCAGACTGAGCCAAATAAGCACCCTAAAATAGAAACAGGACAATTTAAGCTAAGGAAGAAAGTTGGTCAGTTGATAACCTTTTTGACAGTGTGTTGAATGTCCCAGGACCAAGATTTTCCTTATAGGAAGTAGCCCAGAGAGGAAAAAAGGAAGAATCTAAAGAGGAAAAAGAGGAAGGTGTGTCTCCCCAAGATATACTTACACTTAAGCACGATTCATCATGATTCTAGAACATGTTTAGCTAAATTCATCTTCATAAACTGAGGACCATGCAAAGAACATGAACTGGGTAAAGGGAAAGCAGAAGGGACATTGGCCAAGGAAAAGTAATATTTAAATAGAAAAAATAAAGTTTTATATACATTTTTATTCTTTCTTTCTCACTTGCCTTCTAACTACCTGTCAACTGTTTCCACAGGGCTTCTTGCTCACCAGGAAACAAATCCTTTGCTACTGTATTTTTCTTTCTTATTTCATTAATTTTTTTCACCTATCTTCAGCATTTCCTCCACTTATTTTAAGTTTTTTAAGTTTTTTATATTTCTCTAAGTCCTTAATTTGAAGACAGATCAGTATTTTTCAAGTTTTCTTATTTTGTTAATATACGATTTAAGGCTATGTATTTCCTTCTTATTTTCACTACATTCTGCTTTAATTATTTTACATATTAATGTTGAGTTCTCCTTTGATACATGAATTATTCAGTAGACTGCTTTCAAATTTCCTAAAGCATTATATTTATTTATCTTTTTCACCATTGATTTCAAGTTAATTATCTTTACATGCAATTTCCTTGAAATGTGATACTTGTTCTATGACTTATTATGTGGGTCATAATATCTTACAGTTTTGGAAGTCAAAAGTATGAAATCAGTCTCTCTGGGCTAATATAAAGGTGTTGGAGAGGCTGGTCCTTTCTGGAGGCTTTAGGTAAGAATCCATTTCTTTCCCCTCTCACCTTCTAGATATCACCCGAATTCCTTGGCTCATTGCCCCTTTTTCCATCTTCAAGTCTAGCAGCCTAGCATCTTTAAATCTCTCTCAGACTCTTTGACCTCTGCTACTGTCATACTATCTTCTTCTCAAATGGTGACTCTCCTGATTCTTTCCCTTATTATATTGAGTTCACCTGATAATCCAAAATAATCTTCACATTTCAAGATCTTAATTTAATCATATCTGCAAGTCCTTGCCATGTAATGTAATCCATTTTTTTATAAGTTCTGAAGTTGGTATGTGAAAATCTTTAGTGACAGCAGTATTTTACCACATGTGCATTCTCTAAATATTGATGGCAGGATTCTATGTATGTCTTCAAATCAAGCTCGGAGTAAGATTTCTGGGAATCAAGAAAGTTGAGACCTATAAATTTGACTAAACTATCCTTTCATGTGAACAGGAAAAATTTGCCTCTGAGAATAGTAGCAAATTATTTCAATGGAGTATACTTACTGTGCTTTTTTTACTGCTTAATTAAGAGGGTAAACTCCAGAGGGTCCAAATTGGTCACTCGGTGGTCACTTCTAGGTATCACCCACTGTTTAATTCTGGCATGCTTAAAAGCAGCAGTAATGCCTAAGGCTTTCCAATGGGAAGACAACTGGAATAGATCTTATAAAGTTAAAATAAACAAAATGAAAGTACGATCCTGCTACCTATGAGAGAATCATTCAGGATGCTGAATGGAATGGAGAGTGATCCAAAGCCTACTTTGATCCTTCAGTGACTGATAATCTTCAAATTTCTAGCCAGATGTTGATCAGTTTCCAAGGGAGACAGTAAAGACGAGTGCTGGTTTAACTCTCACTGACTTAGCCCTCCTCATTCAGGCTAAACACAGGGACTACTAATAAAACCATTGTGTCATTAATTAATCACATAAAAAACTTAAAAGAGAATTGTGAACTCAAAATGTTATTTTATGTAAGCTAATTGGCTCCATAAAAACTAATAAACAGATAATAATGGTACCTGGAGAGCAATTTCTCAAATATATTTTATGTGTCCCAACTAGGAGCCATCTAAGCAAATCAAAATTACACACTTATATTTTATCAGAAACTATCATTAATAAAATAATACAAAGAGCAATTTCTGTGTGAAACTTGTCTGTTAGAGTTAGATGAATTTATGAAAGAGGTTTGGCAAGGTAAGCATGATTGTCTTGTCTAAACATGTCTATATCAATTTGAAAATGAGGGTGGATGGTGTATATCCCAGTCTTTGTCCAAAGTCCAAGAACCAGTTGTGCCAATATCTAACTGCAGGAGAAAATGGATCTCTTGGCTCAAGTAGAGGGACAGATTCACCCCTCCTTCCCCTTTTTGTTCTATTCAGGCCTTTAGTAGGTCGGATGATGTCCATGCATTGGTGAGGATGAGCTTCTTTACTCAGTCTACTGATTCAAATACTCACACTAAAAGGCAAAAGAGAATTTTGAAGATACAGAAAAAACACCAGAACCAGACTCAGATATGGAAACGTTGTTGGAATTATCAGAGTGAATTTAAAACAACTATAATTATTATTCTAAGGGGTCTAATGGATAAAGTAGGCAGCATGCAAGAGTATATGGGCAATGTAAGCAGAGAGAAGCACATTCTAAGAAAATATTTTTTTGAAAAAAATGACTGAAAAATTTCCAAATTAATGTCAAGCACCAAGCCATAGATTCAGGAATCTCAAAGAACACCAGGAAGAAAAATGGTAAAAAAAATTTACTCCTAGACATATCATAATTAAACTGCAGAAAATCAAAGATAAAGAAAAAATCTTGTAAGGCAGAAGAAATAAACACCTTATCTATGGAGGAGCAAAGATAAGAATTACATTGGACTTCTCATCAGAAACCATTCAAGCAATAAGAGAGTGGAATAAAATATTTAAATTATTGAGAGAACAATAAAACCATTGTGTGGTATTCTGTATCTTGAGAACTTATCCTTCAAAAGTACAGGACAAATAAGACTTTCTAAGACAAAAAAAAAAAAATTGCACAGATTTGTTGCCAGTAGACCTGCCTTGGAAGAAATGTTAAAAGAAGTGCTTTGGAGAGAAGGGCATTGATATAGATCAAAAATTTGGATCTACTTTCAAAAAAGGAAAAGCATTGGAGAAGGAAGTGAGGATAAATAAAAACTTTCATTTTTCTTATTTTTAATTGATCAATTGTAATTGATCAGATAACAGTTCAAAATAATAATAGTAACAATATATATAATTATATATCTTTATGGGTATATATAATACCCCATGATACAAGAGGTAGGAGGAATTGGTTAGAAATATTTTGTTATTATACAGTACTCACACTATGCATAAAATTGTATATTGTTATTTGAAAGAGGTCTTGAATTAATTTAAACATATTTCACAAAATCTCTGGCAACAAGTAAAGTTTAAAAAAGTATAACTGATATGCTAAAAAACAAGAGAAAATCAAAACACATAAAAATCTCAATCAAAAGTATAAGTGGAAGAAACACAGTGGAAGATAAAAATAGAAGCAAAGAACAAGGGCAAAAATAGAAAATAACAAATATAGTAGATATTAATCCAACCATATCAATAATCATTTTATATGTCAATGGTCTAAATATAGCAAATGAAAGGCAAATATTCTCAGAGTGAATAAAAAAAACAATACCCCATTATATGATGTCTATGAAAATTAGCCTTAAATTTAAAGACATATTTTAAAAATACAGGGATGGAGAAAGATATACCATGCTAACACTAATCAAAAGTAAGCTGGAAGTAGCTATATTAGAGACAGAGAAGACATAAGAGCAAGGAAATTTACCAGTGACAAAGAGGGGTATTATATAATGATAAAGGGGTTGATTCTCCAAGAAGCCACAAGAATCCTTAATCTGTATGTGCCTAACAATAAAGCATCAAAATACAGTAAGCAAAAGCTGATAGAATTACGAGGAGAAATAAATTAATCCATTCTTATAGTTAAAGACTCAACACCACTTTATCAGATATGGAGAGATCCAGAAGGCAGAAAATCAGTAAGGATACAGAGAAACTCATGAGTATCATCAAGCAACTGGGTATAATCATCATCTAGGACTATGTTTTCCAACAACAACAGAATGCACGTTTTCTCAGACTCACGTAGAACATACAACAAGGTAGATCACATTATGGTCCACAAAATACACCTTAATGAATTTTAAAATATGGAAATTATACAATGTAAGCTTTCTGATCACAATGAAATTAAGCTAAAAATCGTTAACAGAAAGAAAACTGGAAAATCCCTAAATACTTGGATATTAAACAACACACTTCTAAATAACACAAGTCAAATAAAAATTTTTCAAGGGAGAATAAATATATTTTGAACTAAATGAAAATTAAAACTTATCAAATTTGTGGGATGGTCAAAAGAAACGAACAGACCAGACATTTCATCAAAAAAGATATACCGGTGACAAAAATCATATGAAAAGATGTTCCACATCACATGTCATTAACGAAATGCAAATTAAAATAATGAGATATCACAACTAGCCTACTTAGAATGGCCAAAATCCAGAATACCGACAACAAAAAATGCTGGTATAGTCCAACTTGTCTGGCCTCCAAGCTTAGCTGATGGGGCTGAATTTTTTTAGGATGACCTTACTTATATTTCCTTTTGTTGGCTTGATATGTGTTGGGGCGATATGTGTCATCCAGCAGGCTAGCCCAAGAGCAGAAAGAGATAACTACTCAAATGTGCAAATGCTTTTCAAGTCTCTGCATGTATCATATTTGCTCTTGAGTCATTGGTGAAATCTGTTTATCTGACAGAGTCATCACTCAAGAGGCAAAAAAATATGCCCAACGTATTCATAGGAGGAGCTGCAAAGTCACATTGTAAAGGGCACAGAGACAGAGATGTGAAGAATTGTGGTCATTTTCTCCATTTACCACAATTGCAAGCTTGCTTTGTTGTTTAATAGATATGTAGTAGATTCCTTGCTTTGTAATTTTAATACAAATTAAAATAATTTGTGGTAATTTCTTCTGTCCTTTTTTTTGTTCTTGTATAAGTAATAACTGCCTATATAAAAAATAATGCTTATATATTCTTCTCTCTACTGGTATGACCTCATACTTATTTTTATTCTCTTAATCCATTTATCTTAATAAGACAGTGTTAAGTAATAGAAATGATGGCAGAAATGAATGACTTCATTAACTACCCACACACATATATATCATATTTGGAATGATCAAGCTATTTTACTGGAAATATTTTCATTTCATCAGAATTGATTCATTTTGTATTCATATTTTCCATGCACAAAATGATGAAATCATTGAGTGAAAAGGAAATTTCTACAAGCCAGAAAAGACACTCACATGGGCAAATGCAATCACTTTATTTTTTGTACTGTCTCATTTAAATGCTTATAATTTTAATAAATAGCTTATGTTTGATTTTTTCTCAGTTGTTGCTAAATAACATGTCACTGTAAAAGATAAATGCATTCCATAAATATTGAACTGTTTTATTTAATTACATTGGGCAATCCTTAAATTATGTTTTACTCTCTTAAAAGCTAGTAAATATATTGTGTTAAGAATGACCAACAAGGGCCTCCCTGGTGGCGCAAGTGGTTGAGAGTCCGCCTGCCGATGCAGGGGATACGGGTTCGTGCCCCGGTCTGGGAGGATCCCATATGCCGTGGAGCGGCTGGGCCCGTGAGCCATGGCCGCTGAGCCTGCGCGTCCGGAGCCTGCGCGTCCGGAGCCTGTGCTCCGCAACGGGGGAGGCCACAACAGTGAGAGGCCCGCATACCGCAAAAAAAAAAAAAAAAAAAGAATGACCAACAAAAATAAAATATTTCTTAATTTTCTTTGAAAAATATATGTTTGTGTCAGAATTTCTGCTCTTAGCTTAAGGAAGTTTCATTATAATAGTGTCCTCTTTACAGCACAATTTGTCTTGTTAAAAATGCATAAGCTAATATATCATATAAAGAATTCATAATATCCACAAAGTATTGTAATTGAAATAAATAGAATGGGATGCCAGGGTCAAAGATTAACAATATAATTAGTTGTTCAGTCCATCATTCATCTCATTAAAAGTGCCAGTTTGATGAAAAATATATAAATATAAAATTTCACAAAATGGTGATATATTTTAGATTGATTTATTAGATAGAAATTTTCAAATTATTATTTAATGAAGTTGCTGAAATGTTTTACCAAATAAGCAACAACTATAATACAATAAATTCATTTCTTAAATATCATTGAAATGTCATGCCTATACCGTGCTTGGTTACATAATTTAAAATCGAAGAATCCCAAACCTATAAATCCTGGATACCAATAAGATTAACCTTCACTGACTCACTGCCTAACCCAATCCACTCCACTTATGTATTATGTTATCTCGAGTCCTGGGGCAATAACTATATGAGATCGCAAGAGCAGGGAGCTTTAGCAGTTTGAAACTTAAGACAATTTATTTTATTTAAAGCACTCCGAAGCTTTGGGTCTCAGGCATTATCCAGTCCATGACTCTAACATACAAATATGAAGAGTGAAGAATTCAGGATGAGGTGATATCTAGCTCCTATATTCTTCCTATAGATTTGTTTCCATGGAATGCTCTAAGTAAATCTAAAGTCTGGAAACAGGTTAATATACATTTTACTTAAGTCAATTAGGAAGAAAATAGACAAAGCCTATTCAGGCAAAGCCATCCTCCTTTGCTTGATAATAAAGGAGGTCAGAGAATGTTTACATCAATTCTCAGACTCATAATTACTGATACACATAAACTTCAACCATGTTGTATAATTACGGCATGTTCCTTGGCAAAAGAGGAAGGAAGAAAACTTCCCTAGTGCTATAAATATGGTAACAAATTCAATATCTCTGGGATTAAGAATAAGTCTTAGTTGTTCCTATTAGGCTAGCCCAAATTATTATTATTTGTTCCTTTAATGTTCTTGCCCAAGCCAATAAGATATTGCACTAGGATGGTTCTTATTCACTAATTCAAGGGAGTAGACTATATATCCTAGAGGAGAAAGACTGGAGAAATGTACTGATGATGAGGGGGAAAAAAGGTAATGCAAAAAATACCCAGAGACTGAGTATTTGTCAGGATCAGGGCCGAGAACAGAGCCAGGTTTTGTACCCACACTCAATGTCAGCAGCATAACCTCTGAAAGAATAGCTCACAGTTTACCTAGGGGAGTTAGATCCTAGGTATTGAAATACAACCATTTTGAAGATTTTTCTGTGCAGTCAAGGAATGACAGGGTAAAGAACCACTGGTTTTCAGATTTGGGAAAGGGACTCAGAAGATTTCATGATAGACTAGAAATGAGACTCCCTGTTGTCTCGAAGCACGGGGGCAGGAATCCCACATTTCCATGTGGCCTTGAGAAAGGGGTATGTTCCAATTCCCAGGTGCATTAATTTACTATTGCAGCTGTAACAAATAACCACAAACCTAGCGTCTTAATACAGCACAAATTTATTAAAGTATAGTGCTGGAAGTCAGAAGTACAAAATCAGTCTCACTGTCCGAAACTAAGCTGTTAGAAGAGATAGTGCATTCTAGAGGGTGCAGGGGGAACCTGTTTCTTTACCTTTCCCAGCTTCCAGAGGATGCCCTTATTTCATGACTTGTGACTCCTTCCCACATATTGAAAGCCAGCAGCCATGTAGTATCTTCAAATCTCTCTCTGCTTCTGTCATCACATCACCATTTTCTCTTTGCTTCTTAATCACATTGCCCCTGTGTCTCCTTCTTAAAAGACACTTTGTATTATTTGGGGCCCATCCAGAAAATCCAAAATAATCTTCCTATCTCAAAATCCTTAATCTATGCACATCTGCAAACTCTTATGCCATGTAAATTAACATATTCACAGGTTCCAAGGATTAGGTCATTGATGTCTTTGGGGATTTTATTCAGCCTATCACACCAAGGATATTAAAAGTATTACTATTTTCACAGGAGAAAAATCGAGAAGGGAATTTAATTTGAATAAATTATTTCTTAAAAGTGGACTTTCCTGGCACCCACTTGTTTATAAACTAAATTCACCTTCATGTCATTTATAGTTACAGGCCAGTCTATATTTCTGTTTATATTTAAAAGTGCTACCAAGTTTAATTATTAATAATTTGCCTTTGAATAACCTATATTTGATGGTAACAGTACTTTCATTAGAGTTTGGAGTTTATTTCTGCTTTTATTTCTATTATCAATTTTTTATTTAGTGTATTTTCCTTTTCAATAATTTCAGAAGCTATGATTTATAGTCTAATTTTTAAGTATACATAAAATACATACCTGTCATAAAATTAAGATGTTAAAATAATCACTAAGTTCCTTTGATTATCACTCAAAATGATTGTATTTAATATATTTAGAATAATTCTGTGCAGTTTTACTAACTTGATTTTCCCACACACAGTATTTGATAGTGATTATTCCATGTTAAAATATTGTCATTGTCTGAGTTGTATTTCACCAAACTTTGTATGTTGAAGTCCTAACCCCATGTACCTCAGAATGTGACTGTATTTAGAATTTTAAAAAGGGGTAATTAAGTTAAAATGTTGTCATTGAGGTGGGCCCTTATATAAAGAGGAAATTTGGATCCAGACACATACAGAAGAAAGACCGCGAGAAGATAAAGCAAGAAGATGGCCATCTATAAGCCAAGGAGAGAGGTCTCAGAAGAAAATAAATCTGCTAATACCTTGATCTAAGACTTTTAGCCTCCAGAACTGTGAGAAAGTAAATTTCTGTTAAGCCACCCAGTCTGGGGTACTTTGCTATGGCAGTCCTAGCAAATGAATACAAACATTAATATAAATTTTACTGATTTTAATAGTGTGTAGTATACCATACTATGGATACATCATTGTTTATACCTCTATGACTATTGATAATTATACATTTAGATAATCTAAATGGTCAGGTGCTTTAAACCAAGAGTTTTAACTTTTACAACAACTGGCTTACAGAGGTGAGTTAATGATTACTATTTCACATATTATTTGATGATTTCTAAAAGCTGATAGTTTATGTTTTTTTCTATTGTATTTTTCGTTGAGAGTAATGTCTACATTTTCCCACATCAAAGCAAATATCCATGTACTCTGTACAGGTTTCTATAGTTTGTGTTAAGACCAAGGCCAGTTCACACTAGTTGACATTTCTCTCACTTCTTTACACATTCTTCACTTTAAAATACCTCCTAATATTCTGATTTGTTTTTGTTTCAATTCCAGGTCTTAGATTTGAATTTTTCTTCATATTACATGCCTGTGGGGTATTTTTATCAAAATATCAGGAAGAAGATAGAGTAAATGCCTGAGTTCAAAATATCTTGAAAAAATTGAACAACTAAATAATTTTTAAAACAATAATGAAGTAATAAACTAATATACAATTTATATAACCACATTTTTATTGCTCTTTTAAAATTACATTTATGCAAATTATTCTCTTATAAAACCAACATACCAGAATGCATGCAACTCCAAGTTGTCAATGAAAAGCTGAAAAATGTCCTTAAACACCAATAATTTGAGTAAATAGCCAAGTATAGAGTATTGTATTTTATTTCAGATATTTGTCTTATATTTAATGGATGCTTAAGAAATTTTTTAAATGCCCTTCAACTTTGAACACGTTAGGAAGAAGAAAAATATAATTACTTTTTTTTTTTTTTTTTTTTTTTTTTTTTTTGCAGTACGCAGGCCTCTCACCGTTGTGGCTTCTCCCATTGTGGAGCACAGGCTCCGGACGCGCAGGCTCAGCAGCCATGGCTCACAGGCCCAGCCGCTCAGTGGCATGTGGGATCCTCCCGGACCAGGGCACCAACCCACGTCCCCTGCATCGGTAGGTGGACTCTCAACCACTGCGCCACCAAGGAAGCCCTATGATTACTTTTATACTGTGCCAACACCCATAATTTTATACAGTATTCCTGCAAAATGTTGTTTTAAAATTTATTGGTATGAAGATATTATCATCCTTCAATTCAAAAGTAATGCAGAGGAAGTGGCAGTGCGAGGGTTGCGGCACAGCTAGCAGAGCCGTGGTCCAGACAGCAGCGCATGCCCAAAGCTCTCCGCCTTCCCCCACCTGCCAGCCTGAGGCAGCCCGAGCCCAGGCCCTGGCCCCAGCAGCAGCCCCGAGAGCACCCCAGTAGCAGCGCCATGGCCGGGTGGAACGCCTACAACGACAACCTCATGGTGGAAGGAACCTGTCAGTATGTGGTCATTGTGGGCTATAAGAACTTGCCTTCCGTCTGGGCAGCCATACCTGGGAAAACCTTCATCAACATCATGCCAGCTGAGGTTGGTTACCTGATTGGCAAAGACTGGTCAAGTTTTTACGTGAATGGGCTAATGCTTGGGGGCCAAAAATGGTCTGTGATCCAGAACTCACTGCTGCAGGATGGGGAATTTACCATGTACCTTCATACCAAGAGCACTTGTGGAACCGCCACCTTCAATATCATTGTTACCCTGAATGCCAAGACGCTAGTCCTGCTGATGGGAAAAGAAGGTGTACAGGGTGGTATGATAAACAAGAAATGTTATGAAATGGCCTCCCACCTGCAGCGTTCCCAATACTGACCTCGTCTGTCCCTCCCCACCCCCCACTCCCCACTGCTTTTGCACGCCACTCCATCCCACACACATGTACACCATTTTTAGTTGGGGGCCATTACCCCACACCCCTTATTGCTGCCAAAACCACATGGGCTGGCGGCCCAGGCAGGAAGGACAGACACCCTTCCCCCAACCCATGCCCCTCCTATGTGTGGTTTGAAAACTTTTCTGTTTTGTTTTTGTTTTTTTTTTTCACAATAAAAAGATTATACTAAAAAAAATAAAAATAAAAATCCAACTGTACCCGTATATGTCTTTTTTTTAACATCTTTATTGGAATATAATTACTTTACAATGGTGTGTTAGTTTCTGCTTTATAACAAAGTTAATCACCTATACATATATCACTATATCTCCTCCCTCTTGCATCTCCCTCCCACCCTCCCTATCCCACCCCTCTAGGTGGTCACAAAGCACAGAGCTGATGTCCCTGTGCTATGTTGCTGCTTCCCACTAGCTATCTATTTTACATTTGGTAGTGTATATGTGTCCATGCTACTCTCTCACTTCGTCCCAACTTACCCTTCCCCCTTCCTTGAGTGTGCAAGTCCAGTCTCTATGTCTGCATCTTTATTCCTGTCCTACCCTTAGGTTCTTCAGAACCATTGTTTTGTTTTGTTTTGTTTTGTTTTGTTTTTAGATTCCATATAATGTGTTAGCATACGGTATTTGTTTTTCTCTTCCTGACTTACTTCACTCTGAATGACAGACTCTTGGTCCACCCACCTCAATACAAATAACTCAATTTCATTTCTTTTTTATGGCTGAGTAATATTCCATTGTATATATGTGCCACATCTTCTTTATCCATTCATTTGTTGATGGACACTTAGGTTGCTTCCATGTCCTGGCTATTGTAAATAGAGCTGCAATGAACATTGTGGTACATGACTCTTTTTGAATTATGGTTTTCTCTGGGTATATGCCCAGTAGTGGGATTGCCGGATTGTATGGTAGTTTTATTTTTAGGTTTCTAAGGAGCCTCCATACTGTTCTCCACAGTGGCTGTATCAAATACATTCCCAGCAACAGTGTATGAGGGTTCCCTTTTCTCCACGCCCTCTCCAGCATTTATTGTTTCTAGATTTTTTGATGATGGCCATTCTGACTGGTGTGAGGTGATACCTCACTGTAGTTTTGATTTGCATTTCTCTAATAATTAGTGCTGTTAAGCATCCTTGCATGTGTTTGATGGCAATCTGTATATCTTCCTTGGAGAAATGTCTGTTTAGGTCTTCTGCCCATTTTTGGATTGGGTTGTTTGTTTTTTGATATTGAGCTGCATGAGCTGCTTGTCAATTTTGAAGATTAATCCTTTGTCAGTTGCATCATTTGCTAATATTTTCTCCCATTCTGAGGGTTGTCCTTTAGTCTTGTGTATGTTTTCCTTTTCTGTGCAAAAGCTTTTAAATTTCATTCGGTCCCATTTGTTTATTTTTGTTTTTATTTCCATTTCTTTAGGAGGTGGGCCAGATTATTTTAAAACATCAATATATTCAATAAATATACTGATTATAAATATTTGTTGATTCCAAAAATCTAAGGTTTATGTGTAATTTTTAAAAAATAATTGACAGTTCCTTAGGAGATATAAATTCTAATATTTGTGGAGAGCTAGAGTTAAAAGTATTAATTGCTGATTTTACAGTATATATTTCCACTCAAATGTTTTCAGGAAATAGATTAATGTGGTGTACATATAGCAGGCATATAGAAATCTGTTTAGCTAATATTCTTAAGAGTTAAGAGGTAGATGTATTATTTTACATAAGTAGATTAGAGGAGATTTCTGCATAATTTAATATTAAAGATATTACTGCTATTGCAAGGATTATGCATTAATATAATGTCTTTCTATTTATATGCTCATAAATCCCATAGAACAAGTATTGATACATGTTCCCTGTAAAACAAATGGATATGATTCATAAGAGTGCTGAGCTCCTTTACAACCTCATGACACCATAGACTCTGGTTGTTATTCTTTTGAATGGAATGGCCATGGTTCATATGATTTATGGGTAATCTTTATCAGTGTTGTATTTTGGGAGTTATAGCTCCTGTGGATATGTTACCTTCTATTATAATGCTTACAAACTATACCAGTTTATTTTCATGGGGCTTAAAATAGCCATAGCTAACGCCACAGGAATTTCCTTACTGTGGTTATAATACTTTATTCTCTAGAAGTTATAGATTGAGTGACAGTTAATTCCTATGTATGTATAAAATGTATTATTCTATTATTTAATTAGTTTTGTGTGTGTATGTGTGGTGCTCTGTACCATTAAATAGTTTAACTTTCTTCTATCATATCATGTATGTGTGTTTAATTTAAAAAAATAAAGTGGTACAGGGTACACCCAAGTCGACATATGTGTTTTGTTTTAGATAAATTAAAATGTCAAGTGTAACAAAACTGTTGACATTTTATCTCAAAATATTTCATTCCATTTCATTTTTGTAGATATAGCACATATATTAAAATAAAAATATTAACAAAATGTTATTTATATTCTCAGAAATTGTTAAAACATTACTTTGCTACTTTTCTAGAGCACCATTTCTGCAAAAAAAAAAAATGATTTTCATGTTTTTGTGATTAATCAGTTAAAAATATCACATAATAGGTATTTATTTTAATGCTGTTTCCTATATTTAAATCTTTATTTTCCCTTTTACAAATAATTTTATTTTACATTTTAAAATTTTATTTTGTTTTTATATACTTGAAAGAAGTTTAGTTTCTAAACCATATTATTTCTAAGCTATTGATTTAGTCATATACTACATTTCATAACACATCATGATTCATTCTCATTTTATCTTAGACATTTGTGACTTTCATTTCAAGGTAAATGATCTTCAGCAAGACACAGTTACCACAGGAAATAAATTATAATTTTACCAAATAAAAGCTCTAATTTGAATTTTCAGTAAAATTTTAGGATATTGTATCCAAAAATAAGAAGCTATACTTTGAAAAAAGTAAAATTATACAACCTAACATGTTCATAATGTTAGAGAACAGGAGGGCTAGAATAAAGTCCTCAGTAGAATGAGGACTGAATGAATATAATACTTGCTTTCCAAAAGGTTACTTAAAAAATTAGATTACATATCTTCTAAAGAAAAAAATACTGAGAAAGATGGAAGAAAAGATAACACAATCAAGGGATGTTACTTATCAAGTCACTTATTTAATATGAATAAGCTGAAAAAAGATGAATAAAATTAAAACCAGTGTAAAACCAAAACGTTAAAATTGGAGAAATTTTTGTCTACAGACCAAAAGTATTAATGTAGAATTCATAAAAACAAACAAAAAAACCCATAGCAAAATAAAAACCAAATAATTACCCTTATTTGAAAAGTATTCTGTTAAAACTAATGTGAAAATCAAAGCATAAAAAATGAGTAATAAACAAACAAAATACATGCTGTCTAATAAAGAAAGTTAATAAAATTGCAATTATATTTTCCAAGTGTGAGGAGTGATTTGTTAAAACAGATTAGAATAGTTTTCATGCCATTCCCTCTTAATATACTTAAAGATTTTCCATTGCTTTAGAAAAAAATTTAATCTCCTTACAGGAGCCTACCAAACCCTGAATATTCTGCCACTGTTTACCTTTCTGAATGTATCAAAGGTCAGCCATTCTTTTACTCATTAATTTTTAGACTCACTTCTGAGCACACTAGTGCTTTCAAGACTAAAAGACAATTGGCATATTGTTCCATCTATTTGGAATTCATTGCTCACAAGTCTGCCTGTTTTCTGCCTTTACATCTTTCAAGGCTTACGTTAAGTCCTTCACTAAGTTTCTTTTATTTGACATGACTTTGTAATATTTATTTTATAATCCTTTTTGGTTAAATTCATAGCACACCACTCAATGTGTAATTACACATTTGTTTATTATTGTTTTTTTTCTCTACTTAGAACTTGTTTATTGTCTGAATCATGGAATGCTAAATTTCATGAATCCAGGGACGTTACCTATCTGGTTTACCAGACTTAAGACAATATGTTCAACAGATGAGATTCTTAGAAATTAATTGGAGGGTCAGAAGTGATGAAAAAGGGAGGTGAGTAACTTAGCTGCTATCTAAATTTATAATAATAGGTGCCTGGATTAAGAGAGAAAGAGTGAAAATTAAAAGAATGGACTCAAATATGTTTTGGAGGTAGAATCAATCATGTGTAATCTAAAAATAATATATATATTAAATAAATAATACCCTAAGTATTATTATTTAATAATCCTAGTTAAGTATATATTTTGACCATACGTTCCATTCACTATACTGTGCTTATCATGGACACGCACACATACACACAGGCATGCGTGCACCCAGACACACGTGATTTCTCCTTGGTCTTAGATTATACATGATTGATTTTTTTATGACTGATCCCTATTTTTGAAGTTATCTACAGTGCCATATGTTTAACTTGTATTCCAAATAAGGTATAAAAATAAATTCTTCCTTTCCTTTGACTCCCACATTTGTCAATATCTTTCTAGATTCCATGTAATTTAATTTCCAATATTTACATCTATGTTTTTTCTTGATGATGCAGATCAAATGTCAAATATTCTGGTGAATAATAGTAGCAATAATTTTCAATCCAGTACTTCATCTTTGTTTTTCTCTTCTGACTATGGAGGGGATTTTTCTGTGTTACTGTTTAGATATTATCAGACTACCACAGAGTGTTATTTTTCACTATGTTCCCATAGTTTCTTTTTCTGACTAGATTAAATATAGCAGTCCTTCTGAAGGAATATGATGCAGTTTAGAATTAAGAATAAGCATAATGATTAAGATCAAAAAACATTTAAAGCAATATTAAATGACACAGCAAGACCTAAAAGACCTTTATTTTTATATCAGTCAGGTACTTTAAGTTTTATGTAAGAGAATATTAACTTAAATTCAACCAAAAAGTAAAAAGAATTTTTGTATTTATTGGCTTAACTGCAAATAATTAAGGTTGGACATATTGCAAGTGATGCAGAATCAAGACTAAATTAGCATTTCTGTGATCCTCTTGGAATTTCATCATCATTGTGCTGGCTTCATCTTCTGAGTGACTGAAGCAATTTAATGTACTGTATTTATACACCAAACTTTTAAGGGGAAGACTATTTGTGGCCCAGACTTACCACATAATGTTCTGATATCCGCACTGATTTTTACTCTTGTATCAAAATTTGCAGACTGAATTTTACATCTCATCCCTTTGACTAGTTTAGGAGGGTGCATACTGAACAAATCACCTTGACAAGATATGATTATGTTGAATAGTTCGGTGGTTTTCAATACTGGTTATTATATTAGAATCATGTGTGAACAAAATATACTGATGCTAGGAATCATGTCTTAGATCTACTCAATCAATCTCCAAACCTGAATATTTTCAAGAAATCTTTTCAAATACTATGTTGTATAGCATAGACTAATAGCCCCTTAGGTTTAGATTTAGTCCTTTAGAGATCACACTTATAACCGTGGATCAGATTTAATCCCATCTCACTGAACACTAAAATTTGGCTAGTGAGAAAGTAGAGCTTACTCTACTTTTCTCAGTAGTAGGAGAGAAAGTTATCGAGGAGGCAAAAATCAACTTGTAAATACCTTAGTTCAAGTAGGTAATTTTAAAAGTATTAATTGCTGATTTTACAGTATATATTTCCACTCAAATGTTTTCAGGAAATAGATTAATGTGGTGTACATATAGCAGGCATAGAGAAATCTGTTTAGCTAATATTCTTAAGAGTTAAGAGGTAGATGTATTAGTTTACATAAGTAGATTAGAGGAGATTTCTGCATAATTTAATATTAAAGATATTACTGCTATTGCAAGGAGAATAATTTATTCTTTTTTGTCACTATTTGTCACTATTTGTCACTATTTCATCTTCAGTAGTGTATAGTGTACAGTTGATTTAGTTTTGGAATCTTTGCAAAGACAATCCAAGATGCAATATTGAGATACTTTCCATAATTACATTAAGTTAAAGAGTCACAGAATTGGTTGATTGAATGTAAATTTGAGAAATTATAATAAAAAAGAACTAATTGATATTGTTTATAATCATTTCCCCCCCCCCAATAAGTTTTTATTTTGACAATAATAAATTATGCTACATTCATGGTGTAACCAAAAGTAGGGTCTGGCTGCTCACACCTCAAAAGCCAATAAAGAGGTAAGGTTGTTGGAAAGGAAAGTTTGCTTTATTTTGGATGCCAGCAACATGGGGAGCAGGGTGAGGGTGACTATCCAAAGGCTGACTCCTTGCCACTGACAATCAGTGGGCAAGAGCTTTTATACATGGAGGGAGGGGGCTACATGTAAAAACCACACAGTCAGGTCTGACAGTCATATTGAAATTGGTCATGTGGTTGTCTGACAAGCATCACCTTGATTGTTTTAAGTACAGTTAATCTTTAGTTCCAGGGTCAGTTTGTTCACATTTCCTTGAGGCCAATTCTCAGAACTGTAGCAGCTTATGTCATGGTTACAGTCTTGTCATCATGTAGTTAACTTCTTCCACCTGGTGGGGGTATCAGTATCTACAAGACAGCTCACAGGAGATGGCTCAGAATATTATCTATAGCCCTTGTGGAGTAATTAAACTTCCTTGACTATGCTTAATGACTAAACTATTATTATTTAGTCCTGTTGGACTGTTTTCCTTTGTTTCTGCATTTCCTCACTTCTCTGATTAAACTTATTCTTTGGCTGAAGTTTTTCACAGACAAAAGGCAGGCAGAGGACATTAGGGGGAAGGTCCATAGGGTCCTGTTCCTTTTCAATAGGATAGAAATCTAAAGGAAATTTATATTCATTTAAAATTATATGTTCTTGAATTATTAAAGTGTTCATTTGTTCTCTTAATATTGACATTTAAATTTTTTTCTCTTAATTTAAAAATATGAGTAAAAGACAATGTATGCATTATGTTATTAGCTTGAGAAAAATGCTACATCAATATAAACAATTTGATAAGCACACTAAATCTCCTATCACATCAAAAATTATGTTTTGCTTTGTGTGCTTTGCTCTGTGTGCTATTTTCTATTGACTTTTGCTGGTGATACTGTTGTAAAATTCTCCAAGATCTAAAAAAGGCCTTGAATTTCTTTTGCTTCTGTTGCAAATCTATTAATAGGATGGACAGAGAATTGTAATGCTTCATTGCTTTCAGCTGATGGAAGGAAATGAAAAGACCTCTTACTTTCAAAGCGGCATTGAAGCAAAATTACCTCAGATGTCCAGATATGGAATAAAGTAAAAATAGGATTTACTCTTTTTCTCAAGGCCTGAGAAGAATGCACATCTCTTTGACAAATGCAAGTATTTCAGAAATTTAAAATTTTGAAGCAATTTCATTTGCTTCAAATAAAGTAAGAATGGTATGACTGTGTACTTATTGTCTATAATCAACCATGAACTACATTTTGTATATAAACTTGAGCTTGCTACATTGTGGTCCAATAAAATCCACTACAGGAAAAATTCTAAATTACATAGGCTACAAAATTTCCTACAATTTCTCATATTATATAATAGAATTCAAAAACATTTATTTAGATTTAAAATGTCCACAACAATTTTCTCTTCAATAAATATAATTCTATAAGTACCAACTTACACATTATAGAGGATTTGGATATAAAAATAATTTGAAGAGCCACATGTCAAAATGCAAAGTCTGTCTCCAAAAGGTAGTTTTAGACCAATATTTATGTGAAAATGTAATAAACAGAGAAAATTAATTTACTCTTTATACAGAACACTCTATATATGTAGTTAATTTAATCTGTTTTATAAACATGGATTTTTTTGTGTCTTCTTACTTTTTTAATCTTTGACCAGCATATATTAGGTTCAGAACAGAGAACCGTATCTGCTTGTAAAATAGTAACCTGAGAAATTTAAGTTAGCCATAAAGAGAAAAATATCTGTGAAAATGAAGTCACACTGGAAGAAATGGTGATAAAATTACTTAAATTGTGTCCCCACCATAGTGAGACACTGGTTATTTTTCAAAATGAAGATAAACACGTACAAAAAAAAAAGCACATGTATTCACTAGCAGAATATACTTGATTCTGCATATTAAGAAATATATTAAAAAGTGATATAATTTCAAGACTTCATAAGACACCAAATAATTCTTTTTTGTAAGTAATCTCTATGGCACTTTGTGGAAATACAATGACTGATAAATGAGGACTGTACTGTGCAATGGACTCACACAAATCACAGATCTCACTGGACTGTGGAATATGCTAGTGTATTGCTTTCCTACTGCTCCTGCAAAAAAATACCACAAACACTGGGTCTTAAGACAAAAAAAAATGGACTGTCTTATAGTCTAGTAGTCAGAAGTCTGAAATAGGTTTAACGGGGATAAAACAAAGCTGTCAGCAGAGCTGTGTTCCTTTTGGAGGATCCAGAGGAGAATCTGTTCTGTGCCAATTATGGGAAGTCTCTATACTTACTGCTGAACTTTGCTGTGAACCTAAAACTGCCCTAAAATGACATCTATTTAAGCAAACAAACAAGTCATTTTTTTTTTTTACTATATCTCAGTAAATGGCCATATATAGAAATAGGGACAAAAACACCCAGAAAATCAGTGTGAGGCTCTGAAACTCTTGATGCCATTTCTTAAACGTCCTGTTTTGCACACTGAGGTGCATGATAAATGAGTCCATGAATAAGTTGACATCAATCTGTCCCTACTGACTTTCCTTTCCACCCAGCCAGAGCAAAAGACCTAGTGGTTGTGGCAGTGTAAATCCAAAAAATTTAACTTATTGTATACAATGACTATAATTACAGCTCTTCATAATGTAACCAGGCTACGATCCCTGGAATTTCCAGAGCAGACAGATAAAAGTTAACTTCTTTGTACCTAACCCAAATTATTTCCTGCAGATCTCAGCATTTGCTGTGAAATTCCAATTAAATCTCCTACTCAGATTTGCCCTCAGGAGGAAGTACTTATAAAATAGTTTGTTACAAACTAAATTTGCATAAAGCTTTAAAATTATACCATTATCATTAAAAGGAAGCAGTCAATAGCTGAGGAAACTGGAGGTGTGATATATCCAGTTCTGTTTTAGATAACCTGCTCCATGTTCTCAAATTCCAAACATGTTTTAGACTCACCAACTGTTGGTAAAAATTCAAACATTCTGTAATTTGGTTCTTTAAATTCATCTGCTTGGCCATAAGTTTTCAATGACTTGTAAACTTGTCCCACAAATTTACTAAAAATTCATTTTATTTCTTCTAAATTATCTTGAAGATGCTTCCTGCTCTAGGAAAGTGGATTCCCTTTCAGTTCAATACCTATTGCTCGATTATAAAACATTGTTAAAAACAGAACAAACCAGAAACTAAAATAAACCAACGAAATTATGGTCAGGGCAGTGAGTATCACATAATAAAACAAATGCTGTAAGCCAAGCCTCTTTCTCAGAAGAAATGAGGTATAATGTATCCCAGAAGGAATTTGAAATGGATGATATACAAATAATGTACATAATAACAAAAAAAATGGAGGGAGAAACTTTGGAAAGCGATTGTATTTTGTTTTATTTTATCAATATTTTCCATAAAAATTTGAAATGTAAAGAAAAAAGAACAAAATGGAAGTGCTTAAGAGAAATTAAATGTTTTTAAAGGAAAATCATAACACAAATATTAAGCTATCATTGGAATTGGTATATATCAGCATTATGATTTTAATTTCTATACAGACTATACTACAGATGTTTACAATGAATTGATCATGAAAAACAACTGTTATCAATTTTTCCTATACTTACAATGAAATTCTAAATTATTTTGTCTTCCTGCATAATGGCTATAAGCAGAGATTTTCTAAAATCACAGTGTAAGATAAATATATGAAAATAGCAAAGGCAAAAATTAATGATATTAAATGTTCTTTATATTTACAATTTTAAAGGATATCTTCTTCCCTTAAAATAGGCAGAATGACTAGTAATTTGGACAAAAGAAAAGAAACATATTGTGTTGAATGAAGAAATGATGGACTTTTCAGTGAGTTGTTATATATCCATATTATATTTGAAATATTAAATTTAGAGAGCTAAAAGGAAAATATTAGAAAATATGGGTGAATATATGTTAATAAGAGAATGTTTTAAAAATACCTTGTATTTAATGGAAGATTTATAAATTAATATATTTCATAGCATTTATATTACAAACACCATCAAAATATCAACATGGAAAAATAATTCTAAAACAGTATGAATAGAAGTTTAATAACATTACTATAAAAATTTCCTTTCAGATTATGACAATTAAAGTGAACAAAATATAAAACATATAATTCATGTAATAAGAAATAATTTATTAACACATGAAAACATATTTCCTTTGTAAATACTCATAGAAATAAAAATTAAAGCAATGAATATATTTCTATCATGTTGACAAAGATGAAACAATACTAACCAACAGTCATGAAAAAAACAGTAAAATTTTAATTGTACACATTGCTGAATCCATGAACCTAATGCTTTATGTTTCCACTTTAAACTGATAAGCAGACCTTATTAGATGAACCAATATTGTAAAATAAGCTATTATTATAATCTGGTTGTTACTTGTTATTATTTATTCTAGAAATTATTTATATATACCTTATTTTATTATTTTCCTGTCTTTTTTTTAAAAATCTTTGTTTGAATATAATTGCTTTACATTGTGTGTTAGCTGCTGCTGTATAACAGAGTGAATCAGCTATACGTATACATATATCACCATATCCCATCTCTCTTGCATCTTCCTCCCACCCTCGTTACCCTGACCTTCAAGGTGGCCACAAAGCACCGAGCTGATCTCCCTGTGCTATGCGGCTGCTTCCCACTAGCTATCTATTTTACAGTTGGTAGTGTATATATGCCAGTACCACACTTTCACTTCCTCTCATCTTACCCTTCCCCCTCCCCATGGCCTCAGGTGCATTCTCTATATCTGCATCTTAATTCCTGTCCTGCCCCTAGGTTCTTCAGAACCTTTTTTTTTTTTAGATTCCATATGTATGTGTTAGAATACAGTATTTGTTTTCCTCTTTCTGACTTACTTCACTCCGTGTGACAGACCCTATGACCATTCACCACACTACAAATAACTCAATTTTGTTTATTTTTAAGGCTGAGTAATATTCCATTGTATATATGTGCCACATCTTCTTTATCCATTCATCTGTCGATGGACAATTAGGATGCTTCCATGTTGCGGATATTATAAATAGTACTGCAGTACACATTGTGGTACATGAGTCTTTTAGAATTATGGTTTTCTCAGGGTATAGGCCCAGTATTGGGATTGCTGGGTCATATGGTAATTCTGTTTTTAGTTTTTTAAAGAATCTCCATAATGTTCTCCATAGAGACTGTATCAATTTACATTCCCACCAACAGTGCAAGAGGGTTCCCTTTTCTCCACTCCATCTCCAGCATTTATTGTTTGTAGATTTTTTGATGATGGCCATTCTGACTGGTGTGAGGTGATACCTCAGTGTAGTTTTAATTTGCATTTCTCTAATGATTAGTGACATTGAGTAACCTTTCATGTGTTCACTGGCAATCTGTATATCTTCTTTGGAGAAATGTCTATTTAGGTCTTCTGCCCATTTTTGGATAGCATTGTTTGTTTTTTTGATATTGAGCTGCATGAGCTGTTGGTATATTTTGGAGATTAATCCTTTGTCAGTTGTCTGTTTGCATATATATTCTCCCATTCTGAGGGCTGCCTTTTCATCTTGTTTATGGTTTCCTTTCCTGTGCAAAATCTTTTAAATTTCATTAGGTCCCATTTGTTTATTTTTGTTTTTACTTCCATTTCTCTAGGAGGTGGGTCAAAAAGGATCTTGCTGTGATTTATGTCATGCCTATGTTTCCCTCTAAGAGTTTTAGAGTGTCTGGCCTTACATTTAGGTCTTCAATCCAGTTTGAGTTTATTTTTGAGTTTGGTGTAAAAAAGGAGTGTTCTAATTTTTTACATGTAGCTGTCCAGTTTTCCCAGCACCACTTATTGAATAGGCTGTCTTTTCTCCATTGTATATTCTTGCCTCCTTTATCAAAGATAAGGTGACCATATGTGCATGGGTTTATATCTAGGCTTTCTATCCTGTTCCATTGATCTATGTTTCTGTATTTGTGCCAGTACCATACTGTCTTGATTACTGTAGCTTGGAGTATTGTCTGAAGTCAGAGAGCCTAATTCCTCCAGCTCCAATTTTCTTTCTCAAGATTGCTTTGGCTATTCAGGGTCTTTTGTGTTTCCATACAAATTGTGAAATTTTTTGTTCTAATTCTGTGAAAAATGCCACTGGTAGTTTGAAAAGGATTGCACTGAATCTGTAGATTGCTTTGGGTAGTATAGTCATTTTCACAATGTTGATTCTTCCAATCCAAGTACACGGTATATCTCTCCAACTGTTTGTACCATCTTTAATTTCTTTGATCAGTGTCTTATAGTTTTCTGCACACAGGTGTTTTGTCTCCTTAGGTAAGTTTTTTTTTTTTTTTTTTTTTTTTTTTTGCTGTACGCGGGCCTCTCACTGCTGTGGCCTCTCCCGTTGCGGAGCACAGGCTCCGGACACACAGGCTCCGCGGCCATGGCTCGCGGGCCCAGCCGCTCCGCGGCATGTGGGATCTTCCGGGATCGGGGCACGAACCCGTGTCCCCTGCATCGGCAGGCGGACTCTCAACCACTGCGCCACCAGGGAAGCCCTTCCTTAGGTAAGTTTATTCCTAGGTATTTTATTCTTTTTGTTACATTGGTAAATGGGAGTGTTTCCTTAATTTCTGTTTCAGATATTTTATAATTAATGTATAGGAATGCAAGAGATTGTTGTGCATTAATTTTGTATCCTGCTACTTTACCAAATTCATTGATTAGCTCTAGCAGTTTTCTGGTAGCCTCTTTAGGATTCTCTGTATATAGTATCATGTCATCTGAAAACAGTGACAGTTTCATTTCTTCTTTTCCAATTTGGATTCCTTTTATTCCCTTTTTTCTCTGATTGTTGTGTCTAAAACTTCCAAAACTATGTTGAATAATAGTGGCAAGAGTGGGCAACCTTGTCTTGTTTCTGATCTTAGTGGAAATGGTTACAATTTTTCCATCATTGAGAATGATGTTGGCTGTGGGTGTGTTATGTATGGCCTTCATTATGTTGAGGTAAGTTCCCTCTATGCCTAATTTCTGGAGGGTTTTTTTCATAAATGGGTGTTGGAATTTGTGGAAAGCTCCTCCTTCATCTATTGAGATTCTTGTATGGATTTATCCTTCAGCTTTTTAATATGTATATCACATTGATTGATTTGCATGTATTGAAGAATTCTTGTATGCCTGTGAAAAACCACACTTGATCATGGTGTATGATCCTTTTAATGTACTGCTGGATTCTGTTTGCTAGTGTTTTGTGGAGGAATTTTGCATATATGTTCCTCTGTGTTATTGGCCTGTAGTTTTCTTTTTTTGCGACGTATTCTTCTGGTTTTGGTATCAGGGTGATGGTGGTCTCGTGGAATGAGTTTGGGAGTGTTCTTCCCTCTGCTATGTTTTGCAAGAGTCTGAGAAGGATAGGTGTTAGCTCTTCTCTAAATGTTTGGTAGAATTCACCTGTGAAGCTATCTGGTCCTGAGTTTTGTCTGTTGGAAGATTTTTAATCACAGTTTCAGTTTCAGTGCTTGTGTTTGGCCTGTTCATATTTGCTATTTCTTCCTGGTTCAGTCTCAGAAGTTTTTGCTTTTTAAAGAATTTGTCCATTTCTTCCAGGTTGTCCATTTTATTGGCTATAGTTGCTTGTAGTAATCTCTCATGATCCTTTGTATTTCTGCAGTGTCAGTTGTTACTTCTCCTTTTTCATTTCTAATTATGTTGATTTAAGTCTTCTCCCTTTTTTTCTTAATGAATCTGGCTAAAGGTTTACCAATTTTGTTTATCTTCTTAAAGAACCAGCTTTTAGTTTTTTTGATCTTTGCTACCATTTCCATCTTTTTTTTTCCATTTATTTCTGATCTGATCTTTATGATTTCTTTCCTTCTGCTAACTTTGGGGATTTTTTGTTCTTCTTTTTCTAATTGCTTTATATGTAAGGTTAGGTTTTTTATTTGAGATTTTCTTGTTTTTAAGGTAGGACTGTACTGCTATAAACTTCCTTCTTAGAACTGCTTTTGCTGCATCCCATAGGTTTTGGGCTGTTGTTTTAATTGTCATTTATTTCTAGGTATTTTTTTTATTTCCTCTTTGATGTTTTCAGTGATCTCTTGGTTATTTATCAGTGTGCAATTTAGCCTCCACGTGTTTGTAATTTTTACAGTTTTTTGCCTGTAATTGTTATCTAATTCCATAGCGTTGTGGTTGGAAAAGATACTTGATAGGATTTCAATATTCTTAAATTTACCAAGGCTTGATTTGTGACCCAAGATATGATCTATCTTGGAGAATTTTCCATGAGCACTTGAGAAGAAAGTATATTCTGTTGTTTTTTGGATGGAATGTCCTATAAATTTGAATTAAGTCTTATAATCAACTGTTAATGTGTTAATGTAATATTTAAAGCTTGTGTTTCCTTATTTATTTTCATTTTGGTTGATCTGTCCATTCATGAAAGTGGGGTGTTAAAGTCCTTTACTATGATTGTGTTACTGTTGATTTTCCCTGTTATGGCTCTTAGCATTTGCCTTATGTATTGAGGTGCTCCTATGTTGGGTACATCAATATTTACAATTGTTACATCTTCTTCTTGGTTTGATTCCTTGATCATTATGTAGTGTCCCTCCTTTCTTCTAATAGTCTTTCTTTTAAAATATATTTCGTCTGATATGGGAATTGCTACTCCAGCTTACTTTTGATTTTCATTTCCATAGAATATCTTTTTCCATCCCCTCACTTTCAGTTTGTATGTGTCCCTAGGTCTGAAATGAGTCTCTTGTAGACAGCATATATATGGTTCTTGTTTTTGTATCCATTCAGCCAGTCTATGTCTTTTGGTTGGAGCAATTAATCCATTTACATTTAAGGTAATTATTGATATATATGTTCCTATTACCATTTTCTTAATTGTTTAGGGTTTGTTTTTGTAGGTCTTTTCCTTCTCCTGTGTTTCCTGCCTAGAAAATTTCCTTTAGCCTTTGTTGTAAAGCTAGTTTGGTGTTGCTGAATTCTCTTAGCTGTTGCTTGTCTGTAAAGGTTTTAATTTCTCCATCAAATCTGAATGAGATCCTTGTTGGGTAGAGTAATCTTGGTTGTAGGTTTTTCCCTTTCATCACTTTAAATATGTCCTTCCTCTCCCTTCTGGCTTGCAGAGTTTCTACTGAAAAATCAGCCATTAACCGTATGGAGATTCCCTTGTATATTATATGTTGTTTTTCCTTTGCCTCTTTTAATATTTTTTCTTTGTATTTAATTTGTGATAGTTTGATTAATCTGTGTCTTGGCATGTTTCTCCTTGGATTTATCCTGTATGGGAATCTCTATGCTTCCTAGACTTGATTGAATATTTCCTTTACCATATTAGGGAATTTTTCAACTATAATCTCTTCAATTATTTCTCAGTCCCTATCTTTTTCTCTTCTTCTTCTGGGACCCCTATAATTCGAATGTTGGTGTGTTTAATATTTTCCCAGAGGTCTCTGAGATGGTCCTCAATTCTTTTCATTCTTTTTTCTTTATTCTTCTCTGTGGTAGTTATTTCCACTATTTTATCTTCCACTTCACTTATCTATTCTTCTGCCTCAGTTAGTCTGCTATTGATTCCTTCTTGAGATTTTTTAATATCATTTATTGTTTTGTTCATCATTGTTTGTTTGCTCTTTAGTTCTTCTATGTCCTTGTTAAACAATTCTTATATTTTCTCTATTGTATTTCCAAGATTTTGGATTATCTTTACTATCATTACTCTGAATTATTTTTCAGGTAGACTGCCTATTTCCTCTTCACTTGTTTGGTCTGGTGTGTTTTTTCCTTGCTCCTTCATCTGCTGTGTATTTCTCTGTCTTTTCAATTTGCTTAACTTATTGTGTTTGGGGTCTCCTTCTCATAGGCTGCAGGTTTGTAGTTCCCATTGTTTTTGGTGTCTGTCCCTAGTTTGTAAGGTTGGTTCAGTGGTCTGTGTAGGCTTCTTGTTGAGGGGGACTGGTGACTGTGTTCTGATGGATGAGGCCAGATATTGTCTTTCTAGTGGGCAGTACCACATCCGGTGGTGTGTTTTGGGGTGTCTGTGACCTTATTATGATTTTAGGTATCCTCTCTGCTAATGGGTGACGTTGTGTTCCTGTCTTGCTAGTCATTTGCCATGGGGTGTCCAGCACTGGAGCTTTCTGATCAATAAGTGGATCTGGGTCTTAGTGTTGAGGCTGAGATGTCTGGGAAAACTCTCACCGATTGATATTATGTGGGGTCAGGAGGTCTCTGGTGATCTAGTGTCCTCAACTTGGCTCTCCCACCTCCAATGCTCAGGCCTGACACCTGGCTGGAGCACCAAGAACCTGTCAAACACATGGCTCAGAAGAAAAAGGAGGAAAAAAAAGAAATATAATAAAATAAAATAATGTCATTGAAATAAAAAAAATTAATGTTAAAATAAATAATAATAATAAAAGAAGAGAGCAACGAAACCAATAGACAAATCTAGCAATGATAACAAGCACTAAAAACTGTACTAAGATAAACATATAAATCAGAAACTAGTCAGTCACATACAGCAATCCCCAGGTCTATAGTTGCTCCCAAAGTCCACCACCTCAATTTGGGATGATTCATTGTCTATTCAGGTACTCCACAGATGAAGGGTACATCAAGTTGATTGTGGAGATTTTTCTGCTGGTCCTGAGTCTGCATGGAGAAATTTCCCTTTCTCTTCTTTGTTCACACAACTCCTGGGGTTCAGGTTTGGATCTGGCCCTCCCTCTGCATGTAGGTCACCCTCTAACATCTGTTCTTTGCCCAGACAGGAGGGGGCTAAAGGAGTGGCTGATTAGTTTGCTCTAGCTCTCTCGGTCTATGGGGGGGAGCCTGCGGTGGCAGAGGTCAGCATGACATTGCAACAGCCTGAGGAGTGCCGTGTGTTCTCCCAGGGAAATTGGACGGCACTGGTGGGCTGCACAGGCTCCCAGGAGGGGTGGTGTGGATTGTGGCCTGTGCTTGCACACAGGATTCTTGGCGGCTGCAGCAGCAGAATTAGCATTTCATGCCCATCTCTGGTGTCCACGCTGATAGCCGTGGCTTGCACCCATCTCTGAAGCTCATTTAGGTGGTGCTCTGAATCTCCCCTCCTCATGCATCCTGAAAGAATGGTCTCTTGCCTCTCTGGCAGGTCCAGACATTTTCCCAGACTCCCTCTTGGCTAGGTGTGGCAAACTAGCCCCCTTCAGGCTGTGTTCACACAGCCAACCCCAGTCCTCTCCCTGGGATCTGACCTCCAAAGCCGAAGCCTCAGCTCCCAGCCCACACCTGGCCCAGCGGGTGAATAGACAAGCCTCTCGGGCTGGTGAGTGCTGGTCAGCATTATCCTCTGTGTGGGAACCTCTCCGCTTTGCCCTCTGCACCCCTGTTGCTGTGCTCTCCTCCAAGGCTCCAAAGCTTCCCCCGCACCCCGCCCACCCCCTGTCTCCACCAGTGAAGGGTCTTTCTGGTGTGTGGAAACTTTTCCTCCTTCACAGCTCCCACCCAGAACTGCAGATCCCATCCCTATTATTAAGTCCCTGTGTTTTCTTTTTTCTTTTGCCCTACCCAGGTACGTGGGGAGTTTCATGCCTTTTGGTAAGTCTGAGGTCTTCTGCCAGCATTCAGTAGGTGCTCTGTAGGAGTTGTTTCACATGTAGATGTATTTCTGATGTATTTGTGGGGAGGGAGGAGATCTCCACGTCTTACTCCTCTGACATCTTGAAGGTCCTCCATCTAAACAACTCCTGTCTTTAGTCTTTTGACTTATGTTTTTCTTTTGTATTTCATATATTTGATATATTTTATTTGTTTGTTTTGTTTTCTTAATTTCTACTGATTTATTACCAGGTTAAAAATCAAAATTACAGTGAATGGAGAGCCTATACAAGAAATGTTTGGAGAGAAATAGGAAATTTTCTCAGTAATTAATATGTGGAAATAGATTTCATTTTTTCTTATAGAAACTACTAAATAATACAAGACTTTATAGTAACATATTTGTTAAAATTTGAAGACAGAGGTCATTAGCAAGTTTACTTCTGTTAATAAAGATTTTTTAAGTTCTTTTTCAGCTTCAATGATATATAGTAGGCAAATAATATTGTAAGATGTTTTAAGTGTGCATGTCGATGACTTGATACATATACATTGTTATTGGATTCTTTCCATCTAGTTAATTAAAACATCCATCACACTATATATATATGTATATATATATGTATATATATATATGTATATATATATGTGTGTGTATATATATATATGTAAATATATATGTATATATATATGTGTATATATATATATACATATATATATATACACATATATATATAAAACATGTGAATGAAAACATTTAAGTTCTATTCTCTTAGTAGACATTGATTTTTTTTATTCCCAAGAAGTAGTTATGGTTTTTATATCTCAGCTTGTATATTTGTATATCCTAATCTGTTCTGACATACCTATTTGCCCCCTTTTGTATTACTGAACTTACATCAGTATTGACACTTCTTTACTCTTTTTTCCTCATGTGTAAAGTATTGTTCCTTTTATGGTTATTTATGTTCCCTATCACACACTTATCTATATCACTTGAATATGGTATAGCTGGATTTTGTTTTATATTGCAGTTTGAGAACATATGCCTTTCATAGGGTCTCATTTCCTTTCATGAATCAGGTACATACAGAGAAGCTGAAATTTAGATCTAATTCTTCTTCCTCACGCCCTTTCTCCTATGCCGCTGTCATCTTTGGAGGCTCCTAACTGCCACCCTATCCTTCTAGTCCTCTCACTCTACTTTCTCCCTATGCTATTATAATCACTATACCACTTTCAACTTCAATGAAATACAAATCATTCCCAAATTTTATCTCAAGACAGCCCTTTCTCAGAAACCTGTCTTCCTAAAAACCTACTTTCTTCAACATTCATATCTAAATCATGACTAAGTCTTAATTAATATAATTCATGTATATAATCCACATCTACATTTCCCCTGTTGCCTTGGTCATTCAACCTATAATCACCTCCCATCTATACAGCAGTAGTTTTTCCAAGTTAACTCTTGTTCTATTCAAACCTGTTTGCTTCCTGTTAAAATCAAAGTAATCTTAACGAAATGAGTATGTTATCTAGTCACGTTCTCTGTTTTAAATACTTATAATTGACTCCAAATTACTATCAGGGTTAAGATAAAAATTCTTAACTTTGCCAATTGTGCCTTGCTTACCTCTGCGGGCCATTCATATAATACCATTCTCTACATTTCTCACAGGCCAGTCACATAAACATTTTTGTCTCTGCAACTTCCTACTTCTATTTCCTATGTGATTTTTCTCACATTGTTCTCAGTTTCATTTTTTTTCCACTCTAATTCTTATTCATTTTTTTTTTTTTTTTTTTTTTTTTTTTTTTTTTTTGCGGTATGCGGGCCTCTCACTGTTGTGGCCTCCCCCGTTGCGGAGCACAGGCTCCGGACGCGCAGGCTCCGGACGCGCAGGCTCAGCGGCCATGGCTCACGGGCCCAGCCGCTCCGCGGCATATGGGATCCTCCCAGACCGGGGCACGAACCCGTATCCCCTGCATCGGCAGGCGGACTCTCAACCACTTGCGCCACCAGGGAGGCCCTCTTATTCATTCTTAACAACCAATTCCTCAGTTGGACTGTCAGATTTCCCATCCAAAACTAGGGCAGGGCTTTATGTTACATTATCCATTAACACATATTTCCCATTTATATCATTTATAATCCCTGCTAGATTTAAATTCCTGAGGTGTTTTATAAGGGCTCATATCTGGCGTATAGTAACTAGCCTTCATGTTGGAAATATTGAAAATGGTTGTCCCAGTGATTTAGGGTCCCCTACCTTTTACCCTTGCCTATTTTATATAATAAAACTTAAGTATAAGTTCTATTACAAACTTAGTTGTAGTAAACAGTGTCAGAGCTGCTGTTACTATTGACATGTGTGATTATCATAGAATGAAACCTTGGAAACTCTCCACTATTGCTTTATGGGAGTTTTGCAATTAGATATTTATTGATATTTGTTAATAGAAAAATTATGCAGCACCATGACATATGTTATAAAAATAGGTGTCAGGGAAACAGTGAGACAAGGGGGATGCCTTTCATAAGAAATTAAAAGACAGTTTAATTTGGTTACATAAGGGAGTGTGGCCTACAGATGAACGCTACATGGAAAGGATGATTTCTAATTATTTGTCATTAAAAATGTTTTGGTAATATAATTTGCAACAAGGTTTTCCAATCTTCAACATCATCACATATTTTCATTCACACATTTTGAAATTTCATCCAAGTTTCTAGGTCTGCTAAAAGAAGTGGATGGCTTTCACAAGATATAAGGTTATTTTCTAGCATAGAGGAAAATCTGAGAAAAACTCCACTATAAAAATTAAAGATGGCAATACCATCCTCCCAATATTTCATATTTTATGGCATTACTATTTGTGTTTGGGGCAGACTGAAAATCTATTTTTATTATGCTTTCTGAGATGGCACTTTGAATTTAAGCCCCATTTTCCATGGCTTATAGCTTTTTCACTGAGTACCTTTGGGGATAAACTTCATCATGCTGGTTCTTAACCTAGAATGAAATAATTCAGGAAGTTTGAAGGAAATGTATTCCATCGGTTTTGATTTAAGTAACCACAGGGAAATTCTTTTTAGCTGTTGAAAACTATTATACAATTTCTATTATTGAATAATTCATAAAGCATTATGATTTAACTACATATATTGATAATGTAATCATGTTCTATAAAAGATACACACCTATTTAAAATTACTTATGCAAAATAATAAATGAAATATAATCTATATTTACTACCTTCCTCCATTCATATAATACAATTCTCTATGATCTGCCAAATCCATCAGAAGTTCTGAAATGTAGGTTTTTGTGGGAAGGACTGCTGTACTGAATCAAAATAAGAAATCATATTTGCATGAATGACTAACCACCTATTAAAGAGTCAGGATTTTTGTGGTTATTTAAATGCAGTCTCAGTGGTTTATGTCAGCTGTCAAAATTTCCCATTCTCCCATTTTAAATGTGTATACATAAGGTTATTTTTTTAATATCCATTTACACAAAATCAAACTTTGAAAGAGTAATAAAGTGAAAAATCATAAAGGACAAAAATGGCCATGACTCACGTAATGGCCCACTCAGCTTAATAACCATTGGAATTCTCAGAAGAAAAAGGGAATACTTATACTTCCCAATATAATGATTAATGAGTGAAGACACCTGCCTTACTGGGAGAATTTGATAAGCATTATACAGTCAGCATTAATCAATTGTAGATATTATCCATTTGAGAAATAAGGAAAGAATTTTGACCAGAGGTGGGAGAGTCCAACTACACAGGAACACAATATTTGTGTCTTTATTACACACATGCACACACACACACACTATTTATATATGTATATAAGGGTGTGTGTATCTGTCTATATATATCTATATCTATATATAGCTAAAATGTAGTATTTGTACACAGGCAGTTAATAAATAATTAAGTGGGAATGTATACAAAGGTAAATATAGATTATATATATTTGATTTTGGTTTAGTTGTCTCTAATTCTATTTTATAGTTTTTAATTTCTGGAAGAAGATATTCAATTAGGTTAGTTTAGTAATAGTTATTTTGAAAAATATCCAGTATTTAACAACATTCCTAATTATATTGTTCAGTAAACACATGCACACATATATTTTTATAAATTCACCACAGTTGAATTAATTATTTTTATTTCACATATTCTCTCAAAGTTATTTTTATAAAGAAATGTAAGCCTATAAAAACTTATATTCATCTGGATTTATTATATCCCATCTTCTTTGTACTATACTGGGAAAAAAGATATAAATTAAAATTCATAAGCAGTTAATTACAACAGGAGGTAAGAAAATTATTTATATTTACTTATAAGGTGTTTTCGGAGCCAGTGAAGTAAGAAAATGTGGTCAGTTTAAGGACAGAGACTTTGGTACTGAATTTTAAAGAATGAATGGAGATTTATAATGTAGAAAATGGAGGAAGTCACTGTTTCTATCAAGCATGTCTGCTCTATCAAACAATACTTATGATTTTATTTTTAAAGCCTACAGCACATGGTATTCCCAGACAGCCTTCTATCCAAGTACTAACCAGGCACAACCCTACCTAGCTTCTAAGATTAGACAAGATGGGGCTTGTTCTTGGTGGTACAGTTGCAGACTTGTGATGTTTGGGTTTTTGTTTTTTTTTTACATATTATTATTGCTTTACAATGTTGTGTTAGTTTCTGCTGTATAATGAGGTGAATCAGTTATATGTATACACATATTCCCTCCCTCTTGGACTTCCCTCTCACCCCCGACCCCCATCCCACCCATCTAGGTTACAATACAACACCAAGCTGATCTCCCTGCGTTATACAGCAGGTTCCCACTAGCTATCTGTTTTACACATGTTAGTGTATATATGTCAATCCCAGTCTCCCAATTCATCCCACCCCTCTTCACACCCTCAATGTCCACACATTCATACTCTAAGTACACGTCTCTATTCCTGCCCTGCAAATGGGTTCATCTGTACCATTTTTCTAGATTCCACATATATGTGATAATATATGATATTTGTTTTTCTCTTTCTGACATACTTCACTCTGTATGACACTCTTTAGGTCCATCCAAGTCTCTACAAATGACCCGATTTCATTCGTTTTAATGGCTGTGTAATATTCCATTGTATATATGTACCACATCTTCTTTATCCATTCATCTGTTGATGGATATTTAGGTGGCTTCCATGTCCTGGCTATTGTAAAGAGTGCTGCAGTGAACATTGGGGTTCACCTGTCTTTTTAAATTATGGTTTTCTCAGAGTATGTGCCCAGTAGTAGGATTGCTGGGTTATATAGTACTTCTATTTTTAGTATTTTTAAGGAAACTCCATACTGTTCTCTATAGTGGCTGTATCAGTTTACATTCCCACCAATGGTGCAAGAGGGTTCCCTTTTCTCCACACCCTTTCCAGCATTTATTGTTTGTAGATATTTTCATGATGGCCATTCTGACTAGTGTGAGGTGATATCTCATGCAGTTTTGATCTGCATTTCTCTAATAATTAGGGATTTTGAGGACCTTTTCATGTGCCTCTTGAGATCCGTATGTCTTATTTGGAGAAACATCTATTTAGGTTTTCTGCCATGTTTTGATTGGGTTATTTGTTGTTGTTGTTGTTGTTTTATATTGAGCTGCATGAGCTGCCTGTATATTTTAGAGATTAATCCTTTGTCAGTTGCTTTATTTGCAAATATTTTCTCCCATTCTGAGGGTTGTCTTTTCATCTTGTTTATGGTTTATTTTGCTGTGTAGAAGCTTTTAAGTTTATAAGGTCCCATTTGTTTATTTTATTTTCATTACTCCAGGAGGTGGGTCAAAAAAGATTTTGTTGTGATTTATATCAAAGTGTGTTTTTCCTATGTTTTTCTCTAAGAGTTTTATAGTGTCTGGCCTTACATTTAGGTCTTTAATCCATTTTGTGTTTATTTTTGTGTATGGTATTAAGGAGTGATCTAATTTCATTCTTTTACATGTAGCTGTCCAGTTTTCCCAGCACCATGTATTGAAGAGGTTGTCTTTTCTCCATTGTATATTCTTGCCTCCTTTATCAAAGATAAGATGACCTTATGTGCATGGGTTTATCTCTCAGTTTTCTATCCTTTACTATTGATCTATATTTCTGTGTTTGTGCCAGTACCATACTGTCTTGATTACTGTAGCTTTGTAGTAGTCTGAAGTCAGGGAACATGATTCCTCCAGCTCCCTTTTTCTTTCTCAAGATTGCTTTGGCTATTCAGGGTCTTTGTTGTTTCCATAAAAATTGTGAAATTTTTTGTTCTAGTTTGGTGAAAAATGCCATTGGTAGCTTGATAGGGATTGCATTGAATCTGTAGATTGCTTTGGGTAGTAGAGTCATTTTCACAATGTTGCTTCTTCCAATCCAAGAACATGGTATATCTCTCCATCTGTTTGCATCATCTTTAATTTCTTTATCAGTGTCTCAGAGTTTTCTGCATACAGATATTTTGTCTCCTTAGTAGGTTTATTCCTAGGTATTTTATTCTTTTTGTTACAGTGGTAAATGGGAGTGTTTCCTTAATTTCTCTTTCAGATTTTTCATCATTCGTTTATAGGAATGCAAGAGATTTCTGTGTATTAATTTTGTATGCTGCCACTTTACCAAATTCATTGATTAGCTGTAGTAGTTTTCTGGTAGCATCTTTAGGATTCTCTATGTATAGTATCATGTCTCTACAAACAGTGACCACTTTACTACTTCTTTTCCAGTTTGGATTCCTTTTATTTCTTTTTGTTCTCTGATTGCTGTGGCTAAAACTTCCAAAACTGTGTAGAATAATAGTGGTGAGAGTGGGCAGCCTTGTCTTGTTTCTGATCTTAGTGGAAATGGTTACAATTTTTCCACCATTGAGAATGATGTTGGCTGTGGATGTGTCATATATGGCCTTTATTACATTGAGGTAGATTCCCTCTATGCCTACTTTCTGGAGAGTTTTTATCATAAATGGGTGTTGAATTTTGTCAAAATTTTTTCTTCATCTATTGAGATTCTCCTATGGTTTTTATCCTTCAGTTTGTTAATATGGTGTATCACATTGATTGATTTGCATATATTGAAGGATCCTTGCATTCCTGGGTAAAACCCCACTTGATCATAGTGTATGATCCTTTAAATCTACAGCTGGATTCTGTTTGCTAGTATTTTGTGGAGGATTTTCGCGTGTATATTCATCCATGATATTGGCTTGTAGTTTTCTTTTTTTGTAACATCTTTGTCTGGTTTTAGTATCAGGGTGATGGTGGCCTCTTAGAATGAGTTTGGGAGTGTTCCTCTCTCTGTTATATTTTGGAAGAGTTCGAGAAGGATAGGTGTCAGCTCTTCTCTAAATGTTTGATAGAATTCACCTGTGAAGCCATCTGGTCCTGGGCTTTTTGTTTGTTGGAAGATTTTTAAATCACAGTTTCAATTTCAGTGCTTGTGTTTGGCCTGTTCATATTTTCTATTTCTTCCTTGTTCAGTCTTGGAAGGTTGTGTTTTTCTAAGGATTTGTCCATTTCTTCTTGGTTGTCCATTTTATTGGCTATAGTTGCTTGTAGTAATCTCTCATGATCCTTTATATTTCTGCAGTGTCAGTTGTTACTTCTCCCTTTTCATTTCTAATTCTGATGATTTGAGTCTTCCTTTTTTTTTCTTGATGAGTCTGGCTAATGGTTTATCAATTTTGTTTATCTTCTCTAAGAACCAGCTTTTGGCTTTTGTGAACTATGCTACTGTTTCCTTCATTTATTTATTTCTTTTATTTCTGATCTGAGTGCTATGATTTCTTTCCTTCTGCTAACTTTGGGATTTTTTTGTTCTTCTTTCTCTAACTGCTTTAGGTGTACCATTAGGATGTTTTTTTCAGATTTTTCTTACTTCTTAAGTTAGAATTGTATTTTAAACTTCCTTCCTAGAACTGCTTTTGCTGCATCCCATAGGTTTTGTGTTGTCGTGTTTTCATTGTCATTTGTTTATAAGTATTTTTGACTTCTTTTTTGATTTCTTCAGTGATCTGTTGGTTAGTTAGTAGTGTATTGTTTAGACTTCATGTGTTTGTATTTTTTACAGTTTTTTCCTATAATTGATATCTTGTCTCATAGCATTGTGGTCAGAAAAGCTACTTGATACAATTTCAATTTTCTTAAATTTACCAAGGCTTGATTTGTGACGCAAGATGTGATTTATCCTGGAGAATGTTCCATGTGAACTTGAGAAGAAAGTGTATTCCGTTGTTTTGGCATGGAATGCCCTATAAGTATCTATTAAGTCCGTCTGGGTTAATGTGTCATTTAAAGCTTATGTTTCCTTATTTATTTTCATTTTGGATGATATGTGCATTGGTAAAAGTGAGGTGCTAAAGTCCCCTACTATTATTGTGCTACTGTCGATTTTCCCTTTTATGGCTGTTAGCATTTGCCTTATGTATTGAGGTACTCTTATGTTGGGTCATAAATATTTACACTTGTTATATCTTCTTCTTGGATTGATCCCTTGAACATTATGTAGTGATCTTCTTTGTCTCTTTAATAATCCTTATTTTAAAGTCTATTTTTTCTGATATGAGAATTGCTACTCCAGCTTTCTTTTGATTTCCATTTGCATGGAATATCTTTTTCCATCCCCTCACCTTCTGTCTCTATGTGTCCCTAGGTCTGAAGTGAGTCTCTTGTAGACAGCATATATATGGGTCTTGTTTTTGATTCCATTCAGCCAGTCTATGTCTTTTGGTTGGAGCAATTAATCCATTTACATTTAAGGTAATTATTGATATGTATGTTCCTATTACCATTTTCTTAATTGTTTTGGGTTTTTTGTTGTAGGTCTTTTCCTTCTCTTGTGTGTCCTGCCTAGAGAAGTTGCTTTAGCATTTGTTGTAGACCTGGTTTGATGGTGCTGAATTCTCTCAACTTTTGCTTGTCTGTAAAGATTTAATTTCTCCATCAAATCTGAATAAGATCTTTTATGGGTAGCGTAATCTTCATTGTAGTTTTCCCCCTTTCATCACTTTAAATATGTCCTTCCTCTCCCTTCTGGTTTGCAGAGTTTCTGCTGAAAGATCAGCTGTTAACCTCCTGGGGATTCCCTTATATGTTATTTGTTGCTTTTCACTTGCTTCTTTTAATATTTTTTCTTTGTATTTAATTTTTGATAGTTTGATTAATCTGTGTCTTGGTGTGTTTCTCCTTGGATTTATCCTGTATGGGACTCTGCACTTCTTGGGCTTGATTGACTATTTCCTTTCCCATGTTAGGGAAGTTTTCAACTATAATCTCTTCAAATATTCTCTCAGACCCTCTCTTTTTGTCTTCTTCTCCTGTGGCCCCTTATAATTCGAATGTTGGTGTGTTTAATGTTGTCGCAGATGTGTCTGAATCTGTCCTCGATTCTTTTCATTCTTTTTTTCTTTATTCTACTCTGTAGTAGTTATTTCCACTGTTTTATATTCCAGGTCACTTATCCATTCTTCTGCATGAGTTATTCTGTTATGGATTCCTTCCAGAAAATTTTTAATTTCATTTATTGTGTGTTTATCCTTGTTTGTTTATTCTTTAGTTCCTCTATGTCCTTGTTAAACATTTCTTATATTTTCTCCATTC